>NC_044395.1:27886734-32886734 GCF_006542625.1 Nomascus leucogenys | reverse complement strand
ACAGCATTCTACTGCAGCCACTCTAATGCCTACCCTTGTTCGTCGTTCCCTTCCAGCTCAACTGGTTGTTTCCCCAACCCCTTTGGAACCTCTCCCTGTTTTGAAGCCTTCCTGTTTATCCAGTCACCCCCCTCATCCACCAGTCCCCACTCTTTCTTATGTCACTCCGTTGCCTGCACATCCTGCTAACTTGGATCCTTTTCAGTCAATCCAGCAATCTGTTCCACAAGCCACAGCATTGTCAAATCAGCCCAAGGCCTTTGCAGATCATCCGCCAGCCTCAGTTCTCTCCCTTGCATCTCCCTGTCATTCTCCATCTTCTTCTTTGCCTTCATCTCCTTCTACTTCCACATCCTTTTCTTCAGCCTGTATACTGTTTTCTTCCTCCTTATCTATTCTTTCCTCTTCTTCGACTTCCTCTTCTACTTCTCCATCCTTACCTCCTTCATCTATCCCTCTTTTTTCCTCTCCTTTGCATTCATCTTCCTCTCCAGGTTTGCCTACAACTTATTTAGCTTTTCCCTCTCCAATTTCTCCTGTTTCTTCTTCCTTTATGATTTCCTCTTCCTTTCCCCCTATTCTTCACTCTCCTTCTGTTTCTACCTCCCCATCTCCTTTTATTCCTATCCACCCCTTCAATCCTCCTCACTGGGGGAAGAAAGTAGAGAAGAGAAGAGAAGAAAGTGGAGTAGAGAAGAAAGGAATAGAGAAGAAAGTTGAGACACGACAACTTTAAAGGTAAATAAATTGAGTTTATTAGATATTTTGTAGATATAGCAATATTTTGTTTGGGAAGGGCAACTAAAGGGGAAGGATTATCTAAGAGTAGTAAAGTGTAAAAGGAAGAGACAGAAACATACTCTCAATGTTCAGGAACTTGTATTAAATACCTTCTTGCTCTCCCTGATTAAATGTGTGATCACAAAGGGATAGTTAATCTAGTAATCATTGACCTTGACTACTACAGTCTGTCCAAATAAAGATATATATATGGATATTGGAGATAGGTAATAGGTATATATCACATGTGGCCATTGTCACCTTCCAAAACATTTTTATTCTCATTAAAGTGGGAATAGTTTAATTGAATTAGGAATAAATGCTCTTGGGATTCACACTGCCAGCCCCAGTGCAGCAGCATTCAGCTATATGATAGTCTCATCCCCATCCTATCCTCCCCCAAAAATCTTCTTTAGTTCTTTGCTTTCACTTTGTATATGTGCTGAAATGTAACATGCTGTAGGTTTGCAGAAGATACAAAATTCTAATAGAAAATGATGTCATGCGCTGAAAATGTTTGGATGGCTTTTAGCATAGTAAAGGTAGACTCTATATCAAGGATACGCTTCTGTGACATAAAAAGCATGCTTATATTCCTGTTTATATTCCTGAAATAACTGAAAATAAGTGAGTACTTGGCCTCCATTGAGGCAGATCCAAGTTCCCAATGCTAGTTAAATAGGGAGGAAATTCCTGCCGACCCTGACAAGCAATTTTTATATTTTCTATCTGCTTGAATCTTCAACCAACACTATTAGGGTTACAGTTTTTTCCTAACCTACCTGCCATGACATCAACTCAGAAAGAGGGGTAATGCAGTATATTATTATCCATATAGGAACGCTCTTAAAGACCTGAGGACTAACTCTACACAGGAATTACTTCTACCCTTATCCCAGATTATAGAGCGATAGGTTATAATGATCAAAGCCATGAATTACTGAGCATTCCTATATGAAGATGGAGTTCTTTACTGGTACTTTAGTCTCGCAACTATTTTTATTCTACTATTGATTGCCTTAAATTCTCATTCTAACATGTCTATATATTTCTCCAATATCCTTATATGTGGTTATCTGGACAAACACACACGTATTACACCTAATGTGTCATGTATATACATATAGAAAGAAGTTAACTTTATTTAAATGTACTAAGCACTTTTTATGTCTGGTTCACAGAGCTATAGATTCTGCCTTGCCTTCAGCATTAACAAAAAATGATCACAAGCATCAGAAACAACTCTTATCCAAAATCAATTGTGAGAAAGAAATGAATGAAAACATGAGGGCAACCTTGGCTACTAGCAAAAATGTGTTCCAGCTTAAACTGGAGGAAACTCAGAAACTCCTAGAAGATCAGCATCTAAGCAATTTGCAAGTATGAAACTATAAAAATGTTGTTAATATTTTAATTACTTGCACTAATTTTGCTCCACTTTTGCAGTGTTCTCCACTAAAGAAATATCTTACTAGCTGAGAGTAGGCCATGAAAGAGAGTATGGATGAATCAGCACAAATTCATCATAGAAACTATAGAAATAATTTTTTAGTTTTTTCCTTACCTTTGAAAGTACAATGTAATGTATTATTGTTAGAAATTGTATTATAAAAAGCAACCAGAAAATTATAATACATGTAGATATTAGTTTCTTAATGGAAATATGGCAGAATTTGCTAGACATGATGTTTGTAATCTATCCCTAGTAGGGCATATACTTTGTTTTTCCACAACTGAATACAGATATTGGCTGATTTTCCTACATGTCCATCAATGTACTTTATTTTTCATTAATAATTATGCACATTTATGAGATTTTTAATAAACCAATATCAGATTAAATTCATAACACTGGCCTGATTCATCCAACAATTAATCAACAGTGGCAAGGCTAAGAAAGCAAAACAGAAGATTCCTGGCAGCTATCGTGATGTGCCTTCCTACCATAAACGACTATAATTATGAATAAAATATATAAAACAACCGCTTTTAGACATGGGTCAGAGGCAGTGCAGGATATGATCTTGAAAAGGGGAAAGAAATGATGTAAGCCTTATGAACTAGGCTTTCTATGTAGTTATGTTGCCTGAATAAGCCTTAAAAAGATCCACTAGTAACCCAAGCTACCTATTAAACAAAAAAACTTAACACTTTTTTCTTTTTTCCGTTTTTTTTCTTTTGTTTCTTTTTTTTGAGATGGAGTCTCACTCTGTCACCAGGCTGGAGTACAGTGGTACAATCTCGGCTCATTGCAACCTCCACCTCCCAGGTTCAAGCAGTTCTCCTGCCTCAGCCTCCCAGGTAGCTGGGACTACAGGTGCCTGCCACCACGCCCAGCTAATTTTTGTACTTTTAGTAGAGACGAGGTTTCACCATGTTGGCCAGATGGTCTCCATCTCTTGACCCCATGATCTGCCCGCCTCAGCCTCCCAAAGTGCTGGGATTACAGGCATGAGCCACCATGCCTGGCAACACTTTCTTAAAGAAGACTATGAAATCTAAATATTCAATAACATAATGCTCACAATGTCAGCATTCAATCAAAACTTACTAGACATATGAAGAATCAGGAAAATATGACCCATAACCAGGAGAAGAGTACTCAATATAACCAGACAGAAATAACAGAGATGATGGAATTAACCAACAAGGAACTTTAACGTATTTTTACAAATATTTTCAAGGAATTAAAGTAAAAATGTACATAAGAAAGACAATTTAAAAAAGAAATAAACAGACCTTCTAATTCTGAAAAACATACTATCAGAAATGAAAAATTGACTGGATGGGCTTAACATTGCAGTCATTGCAGAACAGAAGATTAGTGGACTTGAAAACATAGCAATAGAAATTATCCAAGCTGAAGCTTTGGGAGAAAAAGGCTGGAAAAAAATGAACAGTTTGTTAGTGATCTGTTAAACCATATAAAGCCATCAACACATTTAATTAAAAATAAAATTTAAATAAAATTTCACAAAGTAGGAACGGAAATGTTTAAAGAAACCGTTGCTGGAAATGTTTCAAATTTGATGAAAATTATAAATCCACAGACTCAAGAAGCCCAACAAACTCCAAGAAGGGTAAGTGTATGCACACACACATACCACAGAAAGGCACGTAAAAATCAGATTAAAGCCAGAGGGAAAAAAGATATGTTACATGCAGGGCAATAAAGCTAAGATGGACCGCTAATGTAACTTATAAGCAAAACTTGAAATTGATCATGTTTCATTATTTAGTGGTGGAAAAAATTCTGAAGGAAACAAAGTATCATTTATGAAATCAGAAGTTGCCAAACTTCTTTTGAGGTGATTTGGGAGATGAAGCAATTACAGACCTATGCAAATGGAATTCTTAGAGCCATGGATGTCATACTTATATCTAGAAGGATCTTTTAACGCAAATTTCTGTGTCTCACTAGGTGTAACCTCAAAGGATGCCTTCCAGGCCTGATTTCATCATCATTATCAGTTAAAACAACTTAGTTCCAAGAACAGGCATTGAAGTAGCTATGCTTTGTTTTGTTCCCTGTTTGGGTTGAGTGACTATCACTTTAAGAAGTATGCCAAAGGATGTGATAAATAGGGACTAAATGCTAAAAATATAAAACTCTCATGAATAATTTTTAAAACTTATTCCACAATACTAAATCAATAAGAACTAACTATATAAATTAAAATATTTTTATTCTGTAATTTATTTACTTTATTTCTTAGTTTACTTACTGGGATAGAAAAAGAATGTACTTCTGTCTAATACCATAATATGTACATTTTTTAAATTTACCTACTTTAGATAAATCTAAAATGTATGATAAATCTTAAGGGATATCAGTTTTCTTTCCATTCAGCATTTTGACTAGATATACAATTTAATGTCTTCTTAAAATTTATTTCTATATATGTGATATAGATTAATGCATGCTAGGTATGTGTGAGAAAATAGAAATACTTTTAAACATTTACCATACATTGAAGTAATTTTGAAATTTTATTAAAGACTGATAAATTTCATGTAAATTTCAGTGAAATAGTGATATAAATGTCTATGGAATTTATGGAAATTACTACTATGCTAAACCTCCAAAAGGAGTCATTAAAGTCAATAGTTTTTGAGCCTAAACCCATACGAAAATTACCTGGGGAATTTAAATAATACCAGTATATGGACCCCATCTGAGTATTAAATCAGCAGGACCCAGGTATAGATATTTTACGCAGTTCTTTATGTGATTTTAACATGTAGCCAGAGTTAACAGCCTTACTACAGTCCACAAAATTAAGTTTTATAAAAAGATGTACCCCTACTAACAGGAAACTCACATTGGGATCACAGAGCTTTTAGGATCCTCATTCAAGTCCAGTGAATGTTTTAGGAAAAAATACAATTTGTAAATAACTATTTTTCAGAATCTCACTTGCTATTACTAAGCCTTCAAGAAACTTCATACTCTAAATGGAATAGCAATAACAACATTTTTTTTAAGTTCTAACTGTGGCTAGAATAAGCAGGTATTACTTTAGGAGTTGAAATCAAAGCAAGCATACTATACTATAAGTCTTTGTTACCTCCCAATTTTTTACCCTGAGGATTGCTGCAGGGATAAGAATTATTTATATACCTACAATGTTTATAGTCATACTACTCTATATGCAAGGAGAATTGGGCTCAGTAACAATGGGATGTTGAATCATTAATCTTGGCATTTAAAAGTTTATAAGCTATAAAACAATGTTCTTTTTTTTTCAGAAATTTTGTGATGAAGTTAATCAGATAACCAATTCTGAAACCCTCTCAAGTATAGACAGTCTTGAGGCTACAGAGCATGAAGAAATATATTTAACACTTAATAAGGAGCATTCCACATCCATCCAGCGGAATACCATTTCCCTCAAACCAGCAAATATGCAATCAACTAATCTCAGCTGCTTTGATGAAGATAAACTGGCATTCTCTAAAACTCAACACATAAATAATTGGCTTACAAATTTAGATGCTTCAAATACTCAGAATGTCACACCTTTCTCAGATATTTTAAGTAAATCTAATGTTCTACCTTCATGGGAATGTTTTAATAGTAAAGAACAATATCCATCTCCTTTGAATGGAACAGTGGAAAGAGTCACAAATACTGCTAATAATTCAGTACCCTTTGTATCTAGCCACCCCATATTTGTACTAGATAAAAAATGTGAAAAGACCTCTGAAACTAGCACTATGAGGACAACTGACTCCACTTCTGGAGCATTCAAAAGAGAGAGACCGTTAGTTACTGAGAGCCCAACATTTAAATTTAGCAAATCCCAAAGCACTTCAGATTCTCTAACCCAGGAAGTGGCTACATTTCCAGACCAAGAGAAATATTCTGAATTAAATCAAGAAAATGGAACTACTTCAGTTCCTACTTCATGTGTACCAGTGGCAACGCCTTTAGTTTTGCCATCTAATATACAGTCAGCTAGACCTTCAGCAAAGAACAGTATACACATAAAAGAAATTGATGCAGTGCAGTGTTCTGATAAGTTAGATGAATTGAAAGATGATACAGAAGAAGAGATAAAATATTTTAATTGCAATAAGGGAGAGTTACCTTTATTTTCAGACAGTTTTCAAGATGCCTATATACCTCACAATCCTGATTCAAAAGATGAAAAACAAAAATTAGCTGAAACATCATCCTTGTCTAATGTAACTTCTAATTATGACTTTGTTGGCCAGCATAAGAAAATGAAATACAACATCCATGAGAGAAATGGTGTGAGATTTCTTAAAAGTATTTTAAAGAAAGAATCTAAATATGAACATGGTTACCTCAAGGCATTAATTATAAATCAGAGCTTTAAGTTTGGAAATCAAAAAGCAGCAGCTATCAGAGATAGTATTGAATTAACAAAGGAAAGGGAAAAAGGTGCAGAAATTCCAAAGACTATTAAAAAACTGAGGTGGTTTGATGAAACTAGCAATATAGAAAACAATGCTGAAGACAGTCATTCACTGAAGAATAAAACAGGAACAACTCAACAGCATTCTCAACAATTCCACATTCAAAGTGGTGCTGGAAGCAACATAGTTAGTGTTTCTACTTGTGCTGTAAATTCTGCTGATAGAAAGAAGTCCAGGGAGGATTCTATCTCTGAAAATGTTACGACTTTAGGAGGATCTGGAGCAGACCATATGCCTTTGAACTGTTTTATACCTTCAGGTTATAACTTTGCTAAACATGCCTGGCCAGCCTCAAAAAAAGAAGAAAGTAAAATCCCTGTACATGATGATTCTAAAACTAAGCAAGGTAAGCCACAAAGAGGTAGAGCAAAAATAATTAGAAAACCAGGATCTGCAAAAGTCCATTCAGGCTTTATATGTACAAACAGAAAAGGCACTGTCATTCAACCACAATCTGCAAGCAAAGTCAACATATTTACACAAGCTCAGCGAAAATTAATTATACCTCATCCTCCTCCTCAATCTGCATCAAATATTAGAAGTGGTAAAAATATACAAGTGTCTCAGTGTCCATCAGTAACTCCTGAAAATCCTCAAAACATTATTACACATAACTCTTTTAATTCAAAACATGTGCTTTCAACAGAACACAATTTGAATCAATGGAATCAGGAAAGTAGTTCTCCACTCTCAAATGCTTGTTCTGACCTAGTCACTGTGATACCATCACTGCCATCATATTGTTCTACAGAGTGCCAAACTTTCGCAAAAATAAATCATTCAAATGGCACTCAAGCAGTTGCCCAGCAAGATGGGACATTATATTGCACCCAAAGAAGTCCTGTTTGTGAAGAAAGTTATCCGTCTGTGACTCTAAGAACTGCTGAAGAAGAATCAGTTCCCTTGTGGAAAAGAGGGCCTAATGTCCTACATCAAAATAAGAGGGCTACGGGTAAGAATAAATTTATAGCTTTTTATAGATAAAATGTACACTTTGTTAAAGTCATGTGAAATTGTTCCTATTTATGTATGGCCATACATACTACATAAATATTAATATTATACAATAGCTTTATAGAAATAACTTACCTCCAGGCCGAGCACAGTGGCTTACACCTGTAATCCCAGCACTTTGGGAGGCCCAGGTGGGCGGATCACTTGAGGCCAGGAGTTCAAGACCAGCCTGGCCAACATAGCAAAATCCCATCTCTACTAATAGAAAAGTTAGCCTGGCATGGTGGCGCATGCCTATAGTCCCAGCTACTCAGGAGGCTAAGGAAGAATTGCTTGAACCTGGGAGGCAGAGGTTGCAGTGAGCCGAGATCATGTCACTGCACTCCAGCCTGATGACAGAGCAAGACTCTCTCTCAAAAAAAAAAAAAAGAAAAAAAAGAAAGAAGTAATTTACCTCCTGTAATATGGTGATTTTTGGCCAGGCACGGTGGCTCATGGCTGTAATCCCAGCACTTTGGGAGGCCAAGGTGCGCGGATTTACTTGAGGTTGGAAGTTCGAGACCAGCCTGGCCAACGTGGTGAAACCCTGTCTCTACAAAAATACAAAAATTAGCCGGGTAATCCCTGCTGCCTGGGAGGAGGCAGGAGAATCGCTTGAACCCAGAGCCCAGGAGGCGGAGGTTGCAGTGAGCCAAGATGGTGCACCACTGCACTCCAGCCTGGGCAACAGAGCCAGACTCTATCTCAAAAAAAAAAAAAAAATATATATATATATATATATATTGTGATGTTAGTAGCTGAAACTTTTAAGAGAATGACCCAACCAGTGCTCAACTGAAATTAGAAACTTTTGCCAGCCTCCATTTTTTTCCATGACTTTTCCTGTTAGTTTAAGAGGAAGGACAAGGAATAGGATCTGATTCTTGTCCTATATTATTCTGTCATTACTATTGTAGTCAAATTTTCCATCAAAGTAAGCACAGTGAAAAGTATTGTTTAAATTATTATAAACAAGTGAATACATGTAGTTATATTTATTTTTCTTTAAAACATTTGTTAAATTGAGTTTCTATAAAATAATATTAATTAGATATACCTAATTCTCCCATTCTCTTTCCCAAAGTGTGGCAGCTCTGCTTTTATCTGCTATGACTATTGGTTTCTGTGAGAGCAAAAAAAGATATCATTGCCTTGAAATATTTTTGAAAATTAATTCTCTATAGAATGCCATTGCCCTTACTAGCTGGTTGACTCTCATAAAACTTCTTTCCTTCTATGAAGGAATAAACTAGAAAGCAATACATTTTCCTGCCAATAGGAAACAGTTGCCTATTGAGAAATAGTTAGGACTGGAGTCTGGAGGCAATCAGAAAAACAACTCTTGTTTTTCCAAAGGTATGAATAAATATTGATATATAATGAGAGTTTAAAATTTAATGTTCAAAGTCATCTTCAATTAAACCATGAGTTTTTAAAGCCAAGGGACATTTGTGTAATTCATCACAGTATCCCCAGAACCTAACAGTGCCTGGCACTTAGTAATCACCCAGACTCTACTTGAATTGAATGGATAGAAGCCACATTAGCAGAACAGAAGCTAAATGCAGACACTATAATCTAAAAATCTTCATTACTTGTCTACAAAAATCTAGATTTTAAAAAATTATTTCTCTCACTAAAATTATGATTTTTTTATCCAGTCATTTCAGAATGTAACTTTAGTTTTCACAACACTTCAAAAAAATGAAGGTATCATACAGATTAAATATTCTAAATAATGATGGTTACCCTTTTTGAGTTTGTAGCTTGTACCAGTCACAGTACTGTGTTTTATACTTATTGTCTCATTTAAACCTTGTAATAATACTGAGAAATAAATATTTTTAAAGACACTGTTTTGCAAAGATGTAAGCAGAATTATCCAAGGTCAAGAGCTAGTAAATAGCAGAATTGGTATTTTAATCCAGATCTCTATGGTTCCAAGTCCTGTGCTTTTTCTACTAAAATCATATAGTAAATATGGTTATAAAGCAAATATATATCACACTCTGCTAATTAGGAAAAATATTAGGAAACTTATAGTTTCCCAATAGCTTATGTACAAAAGGGTAGCATATTAAAATTATCTGATTCTCTGATAAAGGAATGGGATACATTTTACCTGGAGAAACCAATATTTTCCTGACATTTAATCAAAGGAGGTAGTTCTCTCTGGGACCTTCGTATAAGGGACATTGGAAAATGTAATGAATTTTAACATTCTTAAATGTTCTTAAATATTCACACTGTTGTAAATATCTATACCTATTAATACAGCGATTATACTTAGAAAATATAACAGTACTAACAATACTGAATATTTTGTATGTTCAGTCATGTAAGCTTTTTTTCCAAAACTGTTTAAATATAAAATGCTTCAAGTGAACTCTTTGTTAATACTGGATTATAGTTCAGTGAGCATTTGTGGGATTTTTTTCCTATTCTCTATTTGCTAGTTCATTTTATTTTTATACCCTTATGCATCCAGAGCTGACGATTGTGGAGAGCATCTTGTTCTCAATTAGCATTTCCAGGACACTCTAGCATAACTCTCTAGGAAAAACTCTTCCAATTAGATCCAAGCCATTCAACTATACCACCTCCTGATGTCTCCAGTTATTTTCCCCCTAAAAGATGACTTTGATATTTGGTTCACAGTCTTCATTTCCATACAAACTCTTTGCCATCATATTGGATAGTTCAGTTTTTGTATGGATGAGCAAACACCCTGATCTTTCTCACTCCTTTTTCATCTCTAATAACTTTCTATACAATTCTGCCTCAAATACCCATTCCCTTTGTTGTATTCTGGACCTCGTCAACATTCATAACTCCTCTACTTCCTTTTTTTGTTTCAGCTTTTATTTTAGATACAGAGGGTACCTGTGGATGTTTGTTACATGGGGATATTGCATGATGCTGAGGTTTGGGGTATGGATCCTATTACCCAGGTAGTAAGCAAACTAACTCACTCCTCTACTTAAGCACATTCTCCTCTCTTTTCCCTACTCTTACTCCTACCATTCTTCTACCCTACTGGGCTTCTTTAGTCCAGTATTTTCTCTACTTTCTCATTCCAATTCATCATCTCTTTCTTTTTTTTTTTTTTTTTTGAGTTTGTTTGAGTTGTTTTTTTTTTCTCATTCCAATTCATCATCTCTTTTCTTTTTTTTTTTTTTTTTTTCTCACTTTGTTGCCCAGGCTAGGGTGCAGTGGCATGATCATGGCTCAGTGCAGCCTGGGACTCCTGGGCTCAAGCAGTGCTCCCACCTCAACCTTTCAGGCACTACAGGCACACACCACCATGCCCAATTAATTTTTTTATATAGAGACAGGGTCTGCCTGTGTTACCCAGGCTGGTCTTGAACTCCTGGGCTCAAGCCATCTTCCTACTCGGTCTCCCAAAGTGCTAGGATTATAGACATGAGCCACCGTGCCTGGCCAGGTTCATCATTTCAATAGTTCTTTTACCAATATCCTAAACTCTGCCTCTTGGTCTTTTTTGTCACAAGAATCAAACAGCCCTCCCCCGCCCAGGGGGAAAAAATTATTTGCTTTTTCTCTGCCTCCTTCTAAGTAGCAGAGAAAATTCATACCAATGTGCCAGGCATATTGGCTATACTGTAGATTTATGAAACATTTTCTGATGATCAACATTACAGAGTATTCCTACTGTTTATCTCATAAATTCACTGTCCTTCCTTTGAAATAATTATTTCAAACATCCTCCCCAAACATCTGATTTCCCTACTTCTCTTTCCTCATCAGATACTTTCACTGCTCATTTTTCTCAAACCTATATCAATGGGAATAAATATCCAAAATGGGAGGAAAAGTAGTTAGACTACATTAATAAACTTATATAAAAATTTAAAATACGTAAAACAATATTATGGCTAATGGATACATCCGTGGATAACAAAAGTACAGCAGAAATGGTAATGACAAACATCAACTCAGAATAGTGACTACCTCTGGGGAGAGAAGAAGGTGAATAGGCTCTAGGAGGGCTACGTACAGGGCTGCCACAAATAGTTGCACAACTCCAGATAGCACCATTTATTTTATATATTATGCAGCAACTTTGATACACAGAGATTTTCAATTATATTTGTACAATATATGTTCTTTACTATGCTAAAAATATTTTTAAATAAAACAATTTAATACACAACAAGGAGGATGCAGTGTCAATGAGTAGAAAGCCATTCTTTTCAAGTAGTTTAGCCATGAAGGGTAAGATCCACGACATGAACTTGAATAGGCAGAACTATGAGACTTTTTTAGTGGGAGATTAGATTTAGAGCAATGATCTAGTAGGAGGAAAAAGTTTAAAATATGAATGAAATAGAAGAAACCATTTACAGATTCAGTTTTTAAAAGTAACTCCTCTTTTGATATTCTTGATCCAAAATTCTGTTGCCATGAGATCCTGCTCCACCATTTATCTCAACTCTATATATCTTCATGCTTGTTTCCTTTGAGATAAAACTTAAATATATAACTTAAGTGAAATAAGAGATGCTTGGAGGTGGATGAAGGAAAAAATTAAGGCATTCAGATGGCCCCTATTTTGTCAATAAAATATTAGGAGATTAGATAGAATAAATGAGCAGGATTGGAAGAGTGAGCTTTGTGAAGAGAGGGAGAGATTGGGAAGAAATTGTTGACCAATGATAAATAAAAGAATTAATCAAAGTTATAAAGCCTGAAGGAAATAATATGCCTGGAAACACCTAAACTATATGAGCCCATATCTAGAGGAGTAAATCAGTTCCTCATAGTATAAGTTATGGGCTTTCTCATCTAAAAAGGAACAGAGATTGTTAAAGAATAAGTCCACCAGGGGCTTAGATAAAGGTAAAAACAAACCTTAAGGGAAAAGATGTCAATTGAGAGAAATTTTTTAGGAAAATGACACTGACAGAGAAAGAACTTAGCGTTGTCTGTTACTAATGAATATCAATATATTTTACCCTAGAAATAGGATACGATTCCTGAATATGTAATTGGGTGTGAATGGGAAATTGAAAATAAATTTGAATAATTGATAAGTTTAATGGACATGTTTTAGGATTTCAGAAGGGGAGACCTGGAAAATTTAACACTGATTTTTTTAATGTTAATTATTTGACTTATTTTGTTTTTTTATTTTATTTTATTTTATTTTATTTTATTTTATTTTATTTATTTTAAGACAGGGTCTCACTCTGTCACCCAGGCTGGAGTGCAGTGGCTTTATCATGGCTCACTGCAGCATCAACCTCCCAGGCTCAAGCAATCCTCCCACCTCAGCCCCACAAGCAGCTGGGCCTGCAGGTACATGCCACCATGGATGACAAATTTTTATATTTTTTGTAGAGACAGGGTTTCACCTTGTTTCCCAGGCTGGTCTCGAACTCCCGAGCTCAAGTGATCTGTCTGCCTCAGTCTCCCAAAATGCTAGGAATACAGGCATGAGCCACCACACCCAGCCAACAATGATACTTTTTAAATAACATTTAGAAATGTAAATTCATGGGAATAAGTATAATACAGGATTTGGTTGGCTTCTACACAGAAGACTATAACACTGTTGAGAGAAATTAAAGAGGCAGGGGTAGGAGTATGGAAAAAAAATTAAAGAAGACCTATGGAATGGTGGAGCAGGGGGAAGATACGCCATGTTCATGGATTGGACAAGTCTGTATTAAAAAGAAGCCAATTCTCTACAAACTATTCCATAAATGTAGTATAATCTCAGTCAAAGTTCCAATAGGATTTTTGTGAAAATTGAGAAACTGAGTCTAATATTTATATGGAAATGCAAAGGCCAAGAACAACTGCAATAATCTTGAAGGACAAAGTTGTAAAACTACTAGATATTATTAAAGCTAAAATAATTATTACAATATGGCATTTGTACGGGAAATTTAGACCAATTAACTAGAGACTCCAGAAACAGACCTACATATTTAAACACTTGATTTTTGGCAAAGGTGGCACTGCATAGCATGGAGAAAGAGTTCTTCTTATAATTCATCAATAGGATATATAGAATTAGTAAAAATGATCCTTATCTTACCACATACACAAATATTAATTCCAGGTGAACTGCAGGTCTAAATGTGGAAAGTAAAAAATTATTTTGGAAGCTAATATAGATAATACATTTATAATTTAGGATGGACAGCAATTTCTTACACAATACTTTAAAAGAACCACTAAGGAGAAGACTGATCAATTGTAGATTAAAATTAGAGACTATTTTCATCCAAAAAACCATTACCAGATTGAAAAGGCAAACCACGGAATGGGAGAATACTTGTAATGCATATTACTGACAAAGGGCTTATATCCAGAACATATAAAGAACTCAAAATGTTCTTCAATAGTATAATATATAGAGTTAAATTCCATTATTCATTTAATGAAATACTATAATATAAATGAGCTATTGCTGAAAAACAGCAGTGTGGGTATACCTCACACCATAATACTGTGCAAAAGAACCATATTGCACAATAAAAATGCATATTCTGCTCCATTTATATCAAGAATAGGTAAAACTATGGCGGGTGGGTATATGGAAACAGGTAATGAGGGGAGCATTTTTGGTGCTAGTAACGTTCAGTTTCTTGACATGAGTGGCTGTGAAATCTGGGTTTGAGTACATAATCTATTTTCAATTCGTGCACTTTTCTATACACAGATTCTACTTCTGTTTTTTTTAAGCCAAATGATGTTGACATTGTTTAAATCTGATTTCAAAAAGAATACTTTTTTCTTTTCCAATAATTATTAAGAATATCTTCACGGAATCAAAAATTTGATTACTAGAAAGGACCAATGTGACAATTTACTTTAAACTGTCACATT
This sequence comes from Nomascus leucogenys, assembly GCF_006542625.1. Classification (NCBI taxonomy): domain Eukaryota; kingdom Metazoa; phylum Chordata; class Mammalia; order Primates; family Hylobatidae; genus Nomascus; species Nomascus leucogenys. Next base: position 32,872,160 of record NC_044395.1, on the reverse strand, counting down.
TTATAGATGAGGAAATATCCTAGGCAAAAATTAGGTAACATTTATTATGTTCCAATCACTATTTAAGCACTTTAAATATTGAAACAAAGTTAATTCTCCCAATAAATCTGTGAGGTAAATAATATTCTTACGCCCATTTTATAGTTGAGGAAACTGGGTCACAGAGGATAATTGACTGTATAAATTGCATAGCTAGTGTAAGTGGCATACTCAAAATTAAGGCATTATGAGTCTATGTTCTTAACTATTGAGCTACTTTGTTTCTTTATTTTTTTCTGAGACAGGGGTCTCACTCTGTCACCCAGGCTGGAGTGCAGTGGCACAATCTTGGTGCAACCTCTGCCTCCCAGGCTCAAGCCATCCTCCCACCTCAGCCCCCTCAGTAGCTGAGACCACAGGCGCGCACCACTACGCCTGGCTAATTTTTTGTATTTTTGGTAGAGATGAAGTCTTACCATGTTGCCCAGGCTGGTCTCAAACTCCTGAGCTCAGGCTCAGGTGCTCCACCTCCCTAGGCCTCCCAAGTACTGGGATTATAGGTGTGAGCCACCGTGCCCAGCCTTACTTTGTTTTTTTAAAACTCTAAATAACAACAGATTTTTCAGTAATATACATGAAAAAAAATTGTGCATTGATCTATACAGTTTGTGGATGGCACACAGTATCAGAGGAAGTTACGGATGAAATCAAGGCTGGAAGCAAGCTTCGGAATCATCCTGGCTAACTGAACTGGCAAATCAAAACCAGTTCAGTTCAGTTTAGCAGAGACAGCTATAAAGTCATACATTTATTTGCATTCAGTTTACTGTTTAAGGTTTGGAGGGGGGAGGGTTGCCTTTTTTTTTATTTTTTTAGGTGGGGACTCACTGCATTGCCCAGGCTGATCTTGAATTCCTGGGCTGAGAGCTCCTCCTGCCTCAGCCTCCCAAGTAGCTGGGGTTACAGTTGTGAGCCATGGTGCCTGGCATACTTTTTAAAATTTTCATTGTGAAATATATCTGACATAGAAAAGAATGTATGTGACATATAAGAACAAGTTAAGACTAATAATAAGAGAACCCCATACCCACTGCTCGCTTTTAGAAATAGAAAATCACAAATAGCGGCCAGGTGCCGTGGCTCACGCCTGTAATCCCAGCACTTTGGGATGCCAAAGCAAGCGGATCACTTAAGCCCAGGAGTTTGAGACCAGCCCGGCCAACATGGTGAAACCTCATCTCTACTAAAAATTTAAAAATTAGCTGGGCGTGGTGGTGGGCACCTGTAATCCCAGCTACTTGGCAGGCTGAGGCAGGAGAATCGCTTCAATCCCAAGGCGGAGGTTGCAGTGAGCCAAGAACATGCCACTGCACTCCAGCCTGGGCAACAGAGTAAGACTCAGTCTCCAAAAAAAATGAAATAAAATAAGAAAGAAAAGAAAAATTGCCAGGCGCGGTGGGTCACGCCTGTAATCCCAGCACTTTGAGGGCCGAAGCGGGCGGATCACGAGGTCAAGAGATCGAGACCATCCTGGCTAACACAGTGAAACCCGTCTCTACTAAAAATACAAAAAATTAGCAGGGCGTGGTAGCGGGCGCCTGTAGTCCCAGCTACTCGGAAGGTTGAGGAAGGAGAATGGCGTGAACCTGGGAGGCGGAGCTTGTAGTGAGCTGAGATCATGCCACTGCACTCCAGCCCGGGGAACACAGCGAGACTCCGTCTCAAAAAAAAAACAATACCTACAAGAGCCCCATATGCTTCTTCCCAATTACATCCCCTTCCTCCGTTACAGACGTGAACACCATGAAGAATTTCATGTTAAGCCCGGCGCGGTGGCTCACACCTGTAATCCCAGCACTTTGGGAGGCCGAGGCGGGTGGATCACAAGGTCAGGAGTTCGAGACCAGCCTGGCCAACATAGTGAAACCCCGTCTCTACTAAAAATACAAAAATTAGCCGAGTGTGCTGGCGCACACCTGTAGTCCCGGCTACTCCGGAGGCTGAGGAGGGAGAATCACCTGAACCTGGGAAGTGGAGGTTGCAGTGAGCCGAGATTGAGCCATTGCACTCCTGCCTGGAAGACAGAGTGAGACTCCATCTAAAAAAAAAAAAAAAAAAAAAAGAATTTAATGTTAATTATTCCATGATTTTCTTTATAATTTTGCCACATATGAATGTATTGCAAACAATATGTCATTTTTTTTGACATATGAAACTTCTGTAAATGGGATTATTTTATCTGTGTTATTCTGGGATTTGCCTTTTCCAATCAACTTTGTTTTTTAGATTGATTAGGTTGACTGTACTTCATATTCATTGCTGCAAATCACATTCAATTATATGAATGTTCAAACAATGTTTTCATTCTCCTATCATTGGACATTTGGGTTGCTTCTAGTTTCCTCCTTTTATGAATAATTCTTCCAAGAACAACTTTGTACATCTACTGATGCACATGTTGCTGAGCCATATGGTATGTGTATTTGCAACTTTACTAGGTAATCCAAATTGTTTTCCAGAGTAATATATGACAGTTCCCTTTACGACATCTTCACCAAAAGTCTGATAAACTTTTTAAAGTTTTTCAGTCATACAGTATAAAATGGTTTCTAATTATGTGGTACATATACACCGTGGAATACTATGCAGCCATAAAAAGGAACGAGATCATGTCCTTTGCAAGGACATGGATGAAGCTGGAAGCCATTATCCTCAGCAAACTAACACAGGAACAGAAAATCAAACACCGCGTGTTCTCATTTATAAATGGGAACTGAACAATGAGAACACGTGGACACAGGGAGGGGAACAACACACACTAGAGTCATGGAGTGGGGAGGGGAGAGCATCAGGATAAACAGCTAACGCATGCGGGGCTTAATACCTAGGTGATGGGTTGATAGGTGCAGCAAACCACCATGGCACACGTCTGTCTGTGTAACAAACCTGCACATCCTGTACATGTATCCTAAAACTTAAAATTTTTTTTAAAAAGCAATAAATTAAGTTTTAATAATAAAAAGGCATAGAAAAACTTTAGCCCTATTTGTCTGGAAACTGAATATAATAAAAATACAAATGTATTCCTTAAAAAGTTTCTAATTATGATAATTTGTATTGCCCTGATTACTAATTAGTTGAACATTTTATATGTTTATGCATCATTTGCATTCTCTCTTCTGTGAAATGTCTGTTCTTGTCATTGCCTATTTTTCTATTTTTTGAAATTTCTTATTGATGGAAGTTTTTTTTATATTGTATATACAGATCCAATATAGATTATATGTGTTATAATTAGTTTCTGCCAATTCGTGATTGGTATTTTTACTCTATTTAATGACTAAAAGTTGTTCTCAATGTGGTCTGTTACTTTATGGTTGCTGGTATGTATTTAGTCTTTTTTAAATCAGTTTTACACTTCTAAGAAGGAAGATACCTGTTTTGATAACTCTGTTAAACACACACACATACACACACACAAAGCAAAAAAGGTAGAAGTTTACCACAGCTGTTACAAGGTCACTATAATTTTGGACAACAATTTTAGGCAGTAACAAGCAGATCTTTAGAAGTACTGCTATACTCTATGTCATTTTATAATATATATTTTAAGGAATTATAAACAAACCGGGATTACCCAGGGGTATGAGAGGAGAGGTTCAATCTAAAAGTCAATTAAAGAAACACAAGCCTAAGAGACATGATAGCTGTGTACAAATATTTGAAGGCTTATGACAAAGAAGAAGGAGTAAACAGAACTGAAATGAAAGGGTAAAAATTGCCCAGAGGTTTTCAGCTCAGCATAAGGAAGGATTTGAGCTATCCAATAAAGGAAGAGGATGCCCCCATGAGGTAGTGGCTCCTCATCACTATTCCATTCAAGCAGCAGTTGAATGTCCACCTGTGAGTAATTTACAGCCATAGGTTACAGGTTGAACTAGTTAACTTCTAAGATTTTTTCCAAAACTATAATTCTGAGAATGTCTCTGGTATTTTTTCTTGTGTTTACAATTAAAAATACTACAGATTTTTTTTTAATATAATGCCTTATTGAAGATTAGTAGCTTTATTTTGAGTTTGGTAGTGAAACTATCCTGTCTAGAATTTTCATATGAAACTAGGAATTTGGCCAGAGATTCCAGTGCAAGCTACATTATTTTTGCAAAAATAGCAAGGTTCTCAGCTATTGTATTAATTGTTAGATAATATTTAAGCACATGTATGTGAATAGAAAAATACATAAACAGTTTTAAGCATATACTGTGTCTTTAACTGCGATCAATAATCTACAATCCACAAAACTACAAAGAACAATAAAGCACAAAGATAAATAATTCAATCAAGAAGTACAAAAGTGACTTCAGAAAATTAATGAGCAGACTGAGGGATGAGATAAAACCTTGACACAGCAGTTACATAAACAAGGAAATTTTTATGCAAGGTATTTAAAGCTTTTTAGATAAAGATGAGGACTTCTCAAGATTTAGAGGAAGGAAATTCCAAGAATAGAAAACGACATAGAAACTGTATTGCTGTTGAAATTATCTCGGTGGAAACTATAACATTTTGCATATATAGCATTTAGCATATCGATACAGGTGGAAATAAGCATAATACAGTGCTTGTTAAACTGTGGGACATGACTCATTCGTCAACTGTGAAATCAACGACTGGTAACCAGTATTTTTTTAATGAAGTCTAATTTTAGAATTAGAATATTCTAGAATGGAAACTACCAGAAGGTATCATATGTTGTGAGGATAAATATATTTTATAAAACTACATATGTATCCAAGGTCACAATGCAAAATATGTTTATTTCTGTGAGACACAGTCAAATCAGAATGAAAATTACTAGCATATGTGTAAGAGCTAGAAGTTTAGATTTTAGAGCCCAACTAATTGGAGCTGAATCCCAGCTTTGCCCCTTACTGGCTCTGTGACCTTGGGCAAGTTACTTATCCTCCCTCCTGCCTTAATTTCTTTTCTTTTGTTGTTGTTTCTTTTCTTAACTTTTATTTTAGGTTCAGAAGTACATGTACGCGTTTGTTATAAGGGTAAATTGCATGTCACTAGGTTTTGGTGTACAGATTATTTTGTCTCCCAGGAAGTAAGCATAGTACCCGGTAGGTAATTTTTCAGTCCTCACTGTCCTCCCACCCTGCACCCTGAAGTAGGCCCCAGTGTCTGTTGTTCCCTTCTTTATGACCATATGTACTCAAAGTTTAGCTCCCTCTTATAAGTGAGAAGAACATGCAGTATTTGGTTTCCTTATGTTCTTGTGTTAGTCTGCTTAGAATAATGGCCTCCAGCTCCATTCACGTTGCTGCAAAGGACATGATCCTTTTTATGGCTGCATAGTATCCCACGTTGTATATGTACCACATTTTTATCCAGTCTACCGTTGATGGACATTTAGGTTGATTCCATGTCTTTGCTGTTGTGAGTAGTACTGCAATAAGCATACACATGCATGTGTCTTTATGGTAGAATGATTTATATTTCTTCAGGTATATACCCAATAATGGGATTTCTGGGTGGATGGGTACTTCTGTTATAAGTTGTTTAAGAAATCACCAGACTGCTTTCTACAATGGCTAAACTAATTTAGATTCCCACCAGCAGCGTGTAAGTATTCCCTTTTCTTACAACCTCACCAGCATGTTAATTTTTGGCTTTTTAGTAATAGCCATTTGGACTGGTGTGAAATGGTATCTCATTGTGGTTTTGATTTGCATTTCTCTAATGATTAGTGATGTTGAGCATTTTTTCATCTTAATTTCTTTATATGTAAAAATAATGATGATAATAGTGCCTATGGCCCTTAGAACAATGCCTGCCAAATTATAAATGCTAATTAAATATTAGCTAGTATTATGTTTTCATTTCTTATTCTCAAATGTCAGGTATTCAATTACTGGCTACCTTTCTTGAAAGGTAAAGGCTTTTTTGTAAGGTTCTTATATAAAGCGCATGCACACATTTCCATGTATTTCCCAAGACATTTAAGTGCTTATACACATATGCATATCTATGCCCCAGACCAATTGAATTTTCACCCTTGGTCCCAAGAAACTTAAATATGCATCATCATTACTTTACATCTTTGTACATAATGTTCTTTCTGACTCAAAGTGCCCTTTTATTTGGTAACCTACTACTACCTTTTTTGTTTTTTAAACAGGCTCAGAAGGTTAACTACTCTTTTAAGACCAAGCTCATACAAACTTCATGAAACCTTTCTTGATTCTTGCAAAGTCACTGTACCCTCTGTGCTTTCACTTAATTCCACTTATAGCTATACATACAAGTTAAGCATTTTACTATAATAATTCATTTATATTCATTCTTCTAGACAAATGGATTCCAAGATTTTTTATTGTACTATTAATAAAAATTTTGAACACATACATGGCATATACATGTATTACTGTACTAACATATACATTAAGAACCTTAATCAGAAATTTTTTAAAGATAAACTAAAGTAAAATTTTAAATTTTGTATGATATCACTAGCTAATCTCTCACAGCACAATATACATTTAGGATAAAAGTTATTGTTATAATTTTTTGATAATTTTTGAATTTGTGATACCAAGTTTGTTACAGGTATAATTATGTCATTGTCATTATGTGGCAAAGAGTTTGTGATTGAGAAAAAGAAATGTGTTGGCCTTGCTGTTTTTTACCTATCCTTGCATTATTAGCATTATTTTGATCTGTGATTTTGCAAGAATATGTTTTTAAGTAGTCATTAAAAAGCAAAGAAAAGGCCGGGTGCAGTGGCTCACGCCTGTAATCCCAGCACTTTGGGAGGACGAGGCGGGCAGATCACAAGGTCAAGAGATCAAGACCATCCTGGCCAACATGGTGAAACCCCGTCTCTACTAAAAATACAAAAATTAGCTTGGCGTGGTGGCATGCACCTGTAGTCCCACCTACTCAGGAGGCTGAGGCAGGAAAATCACTTGAACCTGGGAGGCAGAGGTTGCAGTGAGCTGAGATCGCGCCACTGCACTCCAGCCTGGGCGACAGAGCAAGACTCTGTCTCAAAAAAAAATAAATAAATAAGAAAAATAATATAATAAACATTCATGTAACTACAAGTCACCTTAAATAATAAATATCAAAGATATAGTAGAAGCCCTACAAAAGTTATTTTAGCCACTTTGTTATTTTGTGAGGGCTTGTTAGAATACTATAAGATATGCATAAATTCACTTACCTGGGCACACACAAATTTTAGTACATTGCAGGAAGCTAACGAGAGCTAATAAATGATGACAACACTGTCAACCTCTCACGCTTGGAATTTTAACTCTTCTTTTAAGATAACTGAGCTTACTTCATGCATTACATGAGCATCTACCTCGCAAAATAACCAGGGTGCTAGTGTCAATCATATATTATACGAGTAAAGTTTAACTTCTAATTTTTAGATAATAAATATGAATTGGAATTCTAATATGTTCTTCCAGCATACCAGTGGATTATCTTACACAATCTTCTGGTGTTCTGCGTCATGCTCTGGAGGTTACTGCTCTAAACTATAAATCCCTCAGAAGCAAGGATTTTGTTGAAATCATCATTTTAACTGTGCCACGCATAGAACATATAAGAGGAGCTCAATAAAGTATGCTAACTGAATGAATTAAACTTACAGAGTTTCCTTGATGTTTGAAAGTAACTTGAAAGTTTGCAGTGGGTATATATTGGCTACTCAACTAGCATAATTTTTGACATTGTGCTGGCATTTGTTTAAGGGTCTACTGTTATGAGAAGAAAACGAATTGTTGAAACTAAGCGGAGAAATATTTTAGAGCAGAAAAGACAAAACCCTGGATCTCTAGGACAGAAGTACAGTGAGCAAATTAATGTAAGTATAGTATTAATCAAAATCTCTATTCAATATTAAAAAATTGCTTGGAAACCAGAGGTTCTTAAAGGACTATCCTCTTGCTGTAAACTGTATACCACAACATAAATATAATTATAGCCAAAGCCATTTGTGAAGCAGTCTTGGAATCTTTATGCTAGGAGATTATTCCACTATACCTACTTGCCGTGTTCTAGTTAGCTTGTATAATCAGTTACTAATGAAAGTTTTAAACCAACTTTAAATCATTATTATTATTTTAGTTGTTATTATTGATAACCAATGCTGGAAAAAATGAGGTCATTCACAACAAAATTCAACAAAGCTATTTAAATATACAGTTAAAAAAGAAAGAAAAGTAAATTAGAGACCTGGATAGAAGAAATAAGTATGTTAGGCCAGGCGCGGTGGCTCAGACCTGTAATCCCAGCACTTTGGGAGGCCAAGGCGGGTGGATCACCTGAGGTCAGGAGTTCAAGACCAGCCTGACCAACATGATGAAACCCCGTCTCTACTAAAAATACAAAAAAATTAGCCAGGGGTGGTGGCAGGTGCCTGTAATCCCAGCTACTCGGGAGGCTGAGGCAGGAGAATTGCTTGAACCTGGGAGGCACAGGTTACAGTGAGCTGAGATCGCACTATTGCACTCCAGCCTGGGCAACAAGAGCGAGACTCCATCTCAAAAAGAAAAAAAAAAGCATGCTAATCATAAAGACAACTGTAGTTTCATGTGACTGAATATCCTATTTGTGTCTGAGCTTCCTGGAAGACATGGCAAAAAGGAAAATTAGATGAGTTATATAATTCTCAAGGGATGTTGATAATGATGTTGTTATTTGGGATACAGTTTTAAAAAACATTTCCCATTGAGGACCTTTCATAGGGAACTTTGAAATACATAATGAATATGCTCCCAGTAACAGTTCCACAACAAATGAATAAAGACTTTAATATGGCTGTTCAAGATAGAGATCTTCAATAAAAGTAAAAAGCATAATAACAATTTTAAAATAATGACCAGGCGTGGTGGCTCATGCCTGTAGTCCCAGCAGTTTGGGAGGCCAAAGCAGGAGGATTACCTGAGCTCAGGAGTTCAAGACCAGCATGGGCAACATAGCAAGACCTCGTCTCCACAAAAATGAAAATAAAAAAATTAGCCAAGCACTGGAGTCCCAGCTACTTGGGAGGCTGAGGTTCTGGGAGGATGCATGAGCTCAGGAGTTTGAGGCTGCAGTAAGCTATGACTACGCCACTGTACTCAAGCCCAGGTGACAGAGCGAGACCCTGTCTCTCAAAAAAAATTAAATAAATAAAATTAAAATTAAAATAAATGGAGGTAATTCTGTAAGAGCTAAGTAAGTGAAGTCAAATATGGCATTTTCTAGAGGTCTAACTTGATCCAGGGATTGACTTTAGAATATTAAATGTCTAGATACATAAGTAAATAGCATTTCACTTGGAGTTTCCACTTTAAATATCACTCTGACTTTTTTTAATAAAACTGGAATATTTTTAATAAAATGCCTTATGAAGAATTTATATTCCAAGTTACCGGTTGAAGGTGCTATGATTTGTGTATTTTAGGAAGTACTGATTTTTATATGGATAAGATTACTAATGTGGAGAATAATCAACAATGATCTAATCTTATCAGCAAAACAAGTCATTTAGTTGTATATTTATGTAAATAAAGTTAATCACATTACCCATATATTTTTATTGCTTAATAGTGTAATGGTTAATTACAGATATAACTTCCTGATTACAAATACAATAATGCCTAACAAGTCCTTCCATTTCAACTGCCATGTTCCCATCCAACATCTCAAAATGCACAATGCAAAAACATCTTTACCCTTATTTTTTCCTTATTTTCATTAATATATTATAAATTTAAAAGTAATATGTAATTAATAACCAAGAAAACAAACAAAATTTTAAATGCCTGTTATTAGTGCCCTCTGTAAATTCATTTTTATTTTACTAGGTCTTATTCTATTCTTCTGTCTGTTGCTCTTTTGCATTCTTAATGTATTTAGAGCCCATTTTTGTCCTTTTCAGAAGCCTCCCTTCCACTTTCACGTACAGATCTTCACCCACCTACTTACACACCTTCCAAAGTCTTGTTAGCCTAAGAATAGGTCAGTGTGCCTGAATCAAATTTTTTCATCCTTATTATTTTGACTTGTTTTTGTTTTTGTTTTTTATTCCAGAGCCTAAGCAAGGGTTCAGTTACTATAGCAGTGGCCCTTGTCACCTTGTATTAGGAAATGCATGTTATCACTGGATTTTCTCCAGCCCATGACATCTATATGGAGAAAATCTCAGAGATAAGTGAAGGGTAGAAAAAGTACAATTGCCACTTTGCACGAGGGTTTCAGTCCAAGGTATCTCAAGTCTATAATAGAGATCAAACAAGACTATGAGATCTACTGAAGGAGAGCTGTTGCAAAAATCTGCAGTTTCTCCTCAGATCAGATTGAACAAAAGTTATGTATAGTCATAGCCAAGCAGTTTTATCTGACAGAAAACAATTATTTCTTAAAGTGAAACAGAATGGTAATAAAGAAGGAGGTAGACCATATTCAGGGAAGGGAAGTTGGTATCTCTTAGAAAGTGTTAGATGCGTACACTTTTTGCCAGTGTTCTGAGACTTCCATTTTCAAGGTTCTATGCAGCACTGGGACAGCTATTTGTGTTTTAAGTTTTGTCATGTAAGACAATTACCTATCCTTGGCATTAGCTGTAGTCAGATGCTTTTGGCTAATAGTTGTGATTCACCCTTACAATGATAACCAACTAGGTTAGAAACTTTAAGGTAATTTCTTACCTTTTCTGTAATTAGCACTTTTTTTAATTTTTGAGACAGAGTCTCGCTGTGTCACCCAGGCTGGAGTGCAGTGGCACAGTCTCAGCTCACTGCAACCTCCACCTCCTGGGTTCAAGTGATTCTCCTGCCTCAGCCTCCCAAGTAGCTGGGACCACAGGCATGTGCCACCACTCCCAGCTAATTTTTTATATTTTTAGTAGAGACAGGGCTTCACCGTGTTAGCCAGGATGGTCTCGATTTCCTGACCTTGTGATCCGCCTGCCTCGGCCTCCCAAAGTGCTGGGATTACAAGCATGAGCCACCGTGCCAGCCTAATTAGCACTTTTGATTACCATCCAACTCACTTTACCTCTTCCAAATATCCAGGACAATATCATAATCTGAAAATTTTTTAGTAGACATAAAAATCATAATATTCCATTACCATAAAAAACTTTATTATAATAATTCTTGAATTCAGCTCTAAAAAATATAGTATACAAGTTACATGAACAATTATAACAAAATATATACAGCAATTAAGTTTTTTAAAAGTTCATGTACATATTATGAATTTTAAATATGGAAATATGTTTTAATTCAATATTCTATTCTTGTAGAATTTTGGACAAAGTGTCCTGCTAAGTTCAAGTGAGCCAAAACAAACTACAAGAGGTACTTCTTATATTGAAGAAGGTATGTTTTAGTTTAAACATTTTTCTCTGATCTTTGTTCCCAGTGATTTTCTTCCTTGTATGCCTATTCTCAGATGCTAACATATTATGTAATTGTTAAACCACCATTTAGAACCTGAACTCTCCTTACCCTGCACATACAGGTCATTGTCAGTATTTCTTTATTCTAAATAATAATGTACTGAACATTTTTCTACATCAGGTTATTTTCTGATTTTTACTTATTTGTGTAGGTTAGATTTCCAGAATTAAAATTACAGTAACTGACATGTAAATGCCACCCAGTAAATATTTATTGAATTAAACTGTGTATTAAATGAATACTGGATCAAAAGAAATAAGCACTGATATGGCATTTCATATATATTGCTAAAGTATTTTCCGGAGAAGTATTATTCAAAATTGTTCTAGTAGTGTATGTCCAGTGGTGTATGTCAACTTGAGGTAGAATCTTTTCATATTTGCTATAGACAAAAAAAGTATTATGTTAGTTTTGATTTCTATGCCTTTCATTAATATTATGCTTAATTGCTTTTCTATGTACTTTTTGGTGAACTATCTCTTTGTACTCTTTTTTCTTAGATACTAGAGTTTGAAATTTTCTTACTGATGTCTGCAAATTCTTTAGCTATCAAGGATTCTAATTCTTATATTAGTTGAAGATGTTTCACTACTTTACTATTTGCATGTTATTCTACTTATATTGTATTTTCACATGTTTTAATTTTTATTTCTTCATTCAATAAATGATTATTGAGAGCTAATCTTCTGCTTATAAGTAGGTATTGGATATACATGTTGAATATCCCTAATCCAAATATTTCAAAATCAAAAATGCTCCAAAATCCAAAATTTTTTGACCCCTGACATGATACCACAAATGGAAAATTTTACACCTGACTTCATATGATGGGTCACAGCTAAAACACAAGCTCATACCACACAGTTTATTTAGCATCCCCAAGGGGAAAAAAGATCCTCTCAACCCTCTTCAGCTGCGCTATATCTTTTCCATGCACACCCGGATTCCCCCATGTAAGCGTGCTCACAAGGAGTAATAAAATGGTACATGTACCAATGGCAGATTCCCCACGCGGCCCCACATGGGGCCAAGACCTACATGTATTACTCACTGTATTTTTTTGCTTTTTCTCTGCTTTGTGATGTAAAGATATTGTTGGAAATATCAAAAAGACCTGAAGATACCCCTGTGGGTAGCAGTGATAAGAAAAAGAAGAAACATTTCTGTTTATCAATAGCCCAGAAAGTCAGACTTGGAGAAACTAGACCAGCAATGTAAGTGTAAAATGTTATATAGAAAAGGACGGTGTTGGAATGACCACAATATATGACCTGAAGAAACAGAAGGATAAACTGTGGAAGTTCTGTTTTGGAAGAGATGAACAGAAGTTAATGCAAAGCATATAAACACTGCATAGGATTTCAACTATGAAGTCAAAGAGTGGATCCATCAGTGTCGCATGAGCACGTGCCACTTAATGGTATGCTGGTCATGAAACAAGCAAAGATCTATCATGATGAACTGAAAATTGAAGAGAACTATGAATATTGAAAAGGCTGGTTATAGAAATTTAAGACACAGCATTATTTTTAAAGATTTGTGGTGATCAAGCGTCTGCTGATTACAAAGCAGCAGAGAAATTCATTGAAGAGTTTGCCAAGGTCATCACTGATGAAAATCTGACACCAGAACAAGTATATGTTGCTGATGAACATCACCGTTTTGGTGTTGTTACTCAAAAAAGACATTGATATAGCTGATGAGACAGCCCCTACAAGAATTAAGAATAACAGAATAACTGCTGGGATGTGCTAATGACTCAGTCACGCCCAAGTATAAACTTGCTATGATAGGCAAAAGCTTGTGTCCTCACTGATTTCAAGGAGTGAATTTCTTACCAGTCCATTAATGTGCTAACAAAAGGACATGGATCACCAGGGACGTGTTTTCTGATTGGTTTCACAAACATTTTATATCAGGGAAGCTGGATTGAATGATGACTGCAAGATTTTGTTATTCTTTGACAACTGTTCTTTTCATCCTCCAGCTGAAATTCTCATCAAAAATAATGTTTATGCCACGTGCTTTCCCCCAAATATTACTTCATTCATTCAGCCGTGTGACCAGAGTATCCTTAGATAGATGAAAAGTAAATATATATAAACACTTTCTTGAACAGCATGCCAGCAACAGTGAACAGAGGTATGGATGTAGAAGGTTTTCAAAACAAGTTTAGCATGAAGGATGCCATACATGCTGTTGCAAACCCTTGGAACACAGGGACTAAAGACACAATTGTGCATTCCTGGCACAACCTCTAGCCTGCAACTATGTTCAGTGATGATGAACAAGGTAGTGACTGAAGGATTCTGTATGTCAAGTGAGAAAAAATTATGTCTGACCTCATTACATAAGCAAAAAATATACCTTCAGAGTCTATCAGTAAGCTGGAAGAAGTGGATATCAAAGAGGTTATTAACATCGATAATAAGACTCCAGGTGTTCTCACTGACCAATGATGAAATAGCCAAAAGAGCTCTGAATTAAGATGATTGCGATAATAGTGATGATAATGACATTGTTAACACTGAAAAAAAAAGTGCCAGTTGACAATATGATGAAAATGTGTTATGGGTTTATTGAACGACTAGAGCAGTGTACACTCATAACAACAAGAAATTATGTCAGTTTATAAAATCAAAGAGAGGCTTCTAAGACAAAAAAAAAACATTGTAAATGAGGCAAAAGTCTCTGGAAGAAACATTTTTTAAGGTCATCTAGCAGAATATTTCCTCATCCCTAGAGGACCCACTTCCTTGTGCCTCAGCTGCTTCTGATGTTTCTTCTCACTTAAAAAAATAAAATACGGTGTACAGTAACCATTTGATCAAAATGTAACATAATACCTAAGACTGGAAGCCTGCCATTGTTCCTTGTTGCTATTGTTGAACAGCTGACACAGGTATTCTGGTGATGTTAGTGTGGTGCTTAGTTGCCCTGAACACATTATTTTCTGACAGTATGAAGGGTACGTCTTATTTTTTACTGTTAAGTACTTATGTGTGAATAGGTATAAGAACATTATTGCTTTTCAGTAGATATAAATTTGGAGTCAGGAATAACAGTGATGCCAAACAACCACAGATCATCCACATAAGTTGCTGATACAGTGATATCTTTGCCTTCTGATGGTTCAATATACACCAACTTCATTTCATGGACAAAATTATTTAAAATATTATATAAAATTACCTTCAGGTATGTGTATAAGGTATGTATGAAACATAAATGAGGTTTTTTTTCCTTTTTTTTTTTTTTTAAGCAGAGTCTTACTCTGTCACCTAGGCTGAAGTGCAATGGTGCAATCTCGGCTCATTGCAACCTCCGCCTCTCAAGTTCAAGCAATTCTCCTGCATCAGCCTCCCAAGTAGCTGGGATGACAGGCATATGCCACCACACCTGGGTAATTTTTGTATTTTTAGTTGAGACGAGGCTTCACCATTTTGGCCAGGATGGTCTTGAACTCCTGACCTCAGGTGATCCACCCACTTTGGCCTCCCAAAGTGCTGGGATTACAGGTATGAGCCACTGCACCCAGCTGAGTTTCATATTTAAACCTAGGTCTCATCACCAACATATCTCACATATATGCAAATATCCAAAATTCTAAAAAAATCCAAAACCTGAAACACATCTAGTCCCAAGCATTTTGGATAAGGAATACTTAACATTTACAATAATGAACAAAATATACAAAAGTATTGCTCTTCAGAAGTGTAAAGTCTGTTAGGGAAGACTGGCTTTAAATAAACATGTTTTAGTCTTTTCTTACTGATGTCTCCATTACTTTTAAGCTTTGTCAAAGAACCTTCCCAATACAGAAATTTAGAAACATTTTCTTCTGGGTTGCTTTAATTAATGGGTTGATTCCTTAAGTTTTTCTTTAATTTCTTAGGAATTTGTTTAAACAAACAGTGGGAAGTAAAACTTCAAATTGATTTTTTTTTTTTTTTTTTTTGAGACAGAGTCTGTCACCCAGGCTGGAGCACAGTAGCACAATCTCAGCTCACTGCAACCTCCATCTCCTGGGTTCAAGTGATTCTCCTGCCTGAGCCTCCCAAGTAGCTGGGATTATAAGCACCCACAATAACACCTGGCTGATTTTTGTATTTTTAGTAGAGACGAGGTTTCACCATGTTGGCCAGGCTGGTCTCGAACTCCTGACCTCAAGTGATTCACCCGCCTCAGCCTTCCAAGGTGCTGGGATTAGAGGCATGAGCCACTGCACCCAGCCCAAATTGATTCTTTTATAAGCAAAAACTAATATGTAAAATCATCTTTCCCTTCTGTCAAATCTTTGATGCTTCTTTGATCACATGTTCTTATATCTAATTGGGTCTGTTTCTAGGCTGTCAGTTCTGTTTACCTGATCATCAAAGTTTGTAATCTTAAGGGTTTTTTTGTCTTACTTTGTTATAATTCATTATAACTACTATCATAAAGATAGTCTCCTTCATCTTTTTTGTACTACCAATGAATAACAAACATATGACAAAAACTCTCTGCATTATATAGTTTTTTTCTTTAGTTCAAGTAATACTCTGGGAATTTTTATTAACTCACTGCCGTCATTTTGAATATCCTTTTTTTAAAAACAAAGGATAGGAAAATGCTAGATAGAGGATCCTGATAAATGAAATCAAAGTAGCAGATATTTACTAGGTTTCTGCTTGTAATATGAATACATACAGACAGTTAAGTATGTATAAGGGCTGATCTCAAAGACAAAAGGGGTTCAAAGAATAATTGATGTAAGTTTCTGTAGTTTCAGATAGTACTTCTGAGTTTTTGATGGCTGAAAACTTAGTGAAAGCATCAGTGCCGGAGGATGAGATTCTGACTGTCTTGAATAGCAAACAGATACGGAAATCAAATCTACCTTTAAATAAAACTCAACAATTCAACATCTGCACACTGTCAGCTGAAGAACAGAAGATCCTAGAGTCCCTTAATGATCTCAATGAAAGACTACATTGTAAGTATGGAAGAACACCTCTTACAAGAAATACTGCATTTACACTTAGACAATTTTAATTTAAACTTTAATTTAAAAATTCAAAAGAAAAATACAAAATATATCCATATTACCAACTACTTAATTGAGTGCATAACCATTCAGAATATATTTGAATACTATTTCAAGTATGCCATATCATTTATGATGATGTCAACTTCTTTGGCAGACTTATCTGTCTTTTCAGAATATATGAATAGACTTCTGTTTCAGCAATGGACAGGCTACATATCTATACTGACCGTCCATCAAAACAACCATAAATCCTTGATTAAGTATTTTTTAAACCTGCAATATAGTGATGAGCTAGTAAGAATGTAAGACATTCTTAAGACCAATAACTAAATGTAGATAAGAACTCAAAAAGATAAGGAGAGTGCTGCAGCTAGCTCTTGTCCTGAGGATATTTAACTCATGGGGTGAAATTGAACTTTGCTTTCCATGACCTCATAGTAAAAAGGGAACAGGCCTACTCAGGATGAGTAGGCTCACAGAAGATCTTTCCACCATAAAGCTGGGCTACCCAAAGGGCTGTGCACTACACATGCATACACAGAGGAGGCAGCGCAGGGAGAGGGAATTTTTTTCTAAAAAAAAAAAAAAAAAAAAAAAAAAAAAAAAAAAAAAAGGCTTGCATTTTTTAAACTTCAGTATTGAGCAGGTGATAGAGGAAAAATGATCCCTGAGAATGTAGAATCACAGTCTAATACAAGTATCACAGTAATCTACAGCCCATACTCACATTACCTGAGTAGTTCCTAAGATCTCAAGCAAAGAATTTAGAATGATCCCAAACTGGTAGTATTCCAAAACACTTGGGAAAAGTACATTTATGTATCTTTTGCACCTATATTCCAGTCCTCAAAGAATTATCACAAGTGAAATCCAAGGAAAATGAGCAGCCTTCAATTAAAAAAAAAGTAAATTACAATCCATAATGAAAAAAGGCACCAAGAAAAAAAAATCAAAAGAATCCACAAAACAGAATAAACAGACCCAGAAAGGATTCAAATAATGAAATTACCAGGTGCAAACTATAAATAACTATGCTTGTATGCTCTAAAGTTACCAGAAATAAGTTTTAAAATGCAGAAATGCAGTCATTTTTAAACTTAAACATGCAGGGAATAAGAAACTATAAAGAAAGAGCAAACAGATTTGAAAAAGGGCCCAAATAGAATGCCTGGAAATTGAAAATATAATAATTGAAATGTAAAATTTAGTAGATGGTTTAACCACCAGATTACAGACATCTGAAGAGAGAATTAGTAAACTAGAATATGAATCAAAGAAATTTATCCACAATATATCTTAGAGAGACAGAGAGATGGAAAATATGATATAGAGCTTAAAAGACACAAAAGAGTAAATAAAAAGGTCTGAAAGGCTAGAGACAATATCTAAAGTGCTAATGGTTGACAACTTTTCCAATTTGATGAACAATGCCAACCTACAGATTCAACAACCCAACACATTTCAGAGTAAATAAAAAGAAATGACAACTAAGCTACATCACAGTGAATTTTAATCAGCAACAAAAAGGCAGAAGCAATGAAAAAATATCAGGAGATATTGACAACATGTCCAATGTGCTGAGAGAAAGTAACTTTCAAATTTAATACCTTCTTAACATGAAAATGTCTCTCAAGAAGGGGGGTGAATTAAAAATATGTTCAGACAAAAACCAAGAGACTTTGTTAACAGCAGACTTACTAAAGGAAATTCTCACTGCACTTCACCAGACAGAAAGTGCAGTTAACCTCAGATGGACAGTCTGGGAGAGTAAATTTCAACAAACATTGCATAAAACAATAAATATAATAAAGTAGTATATGTTTCAAAGAGAAAAAGGTTAGAATTAAAATACCTATCAATAATAGTACATAAGTTCAGTGGGCATAAATGGAGTAAAAGTATACTAGGATGTTTATATTGTTAGGGAATTGGGTAAAGTCCTAGATTAAAGTTAGATATTGGTAATTGAAGTATGCCTATGATAATTACTAGAGTCACAACTAAAGGACTAGAAATGTAATATACAACTTCCAAACTGGTAGAGAAGGAAATGTGGCACGTAAAAACTACCAAATCAATCAGAAATAAAGCAACAAAGGAGAGAAAAATAAACATAGGAGAAATACTGTAAGATTGTATGTAGGAATATATTTACAATAACTGTAAATGTAATAACTGCTACAGTTAAAAGAGGTTGTTAAATGGAACTTTACATTGCAACTATATTCTGTTTATAAACAATACATTTAAAAACATAAGGATATTAAAAAACTGAAAGCAAAAAAAGATGGAAAAGGTATGCCAAGCAAGTTCTAACCAAAGGAAAGCTGGTTTTGATTCACTTTTAAATAGAAAGCATTATTAGACATAAAAAGGATCACTTTGGGCCGGGCATGGTAGCTCACGCCTGTAATCCCAGCACTTTGGGAGGCTGAGGCGGGCGGATCACAAGGTCAAGAGATCAAGACCGTCCTGGCCAACATGGTGAAACCCCATCTCTACTAAAAATACAAAAATTAGCTGGGCATGGTGGCACATGCCTGTAGTCCCAGCTACTCTGGAGGCTGAGGCAGGAGAATCGCTTGAACCTGGGAGGCAGAGGTTGCAGTGAGCCGAGATCGTGCCACTGCACTCCAGGTGGGCAACAAAGCGAAGACTCCATCTCAAAAATATACATATATATGTATATTTATATTTATATTTATATATGTATATATATGTCACTTTATGATGAGCAAAGTCTTACTTCAGAAGAAATACATAAGATTTTTATATGCACTTAAGAACATAGCCTCAAATATATAAAATATTTTTAACCATGGTGGGTGATTTTAACATACCATTGTCAGTAATCGATAGAATAGATTTTAAAAATCAAATAGATGTATAAAAATTGACTATGATTAACAAACCTGATCAAAGGGATGCATTCTTTGTAAGTAAACATACAACCTTTATAAAATGAACCATATATAAGACCATGAAACAAGCCTTAACACATTTCAAAGGATCGGAGTCACACAGACCACATCCTCTAACCACAATGCAATGTACCTAAAATCTACTAACCAAAAGATAACCATTAAGAAACACATTTCTAAATAAATCATGATTCTGAAGAAAAAAATAGGAATTTTTAATTATTTAGATATGAACAATAATAGAAATATTTTATATATCTATCTGATTTTCTCTACCTCAACACCGTTGACATTTTGAGCTGGATAATTTTTATTGTGGAGGACTGTCTAAGTGCATTGTAACACGTTTAGGAGCATCCCTGGCCTTTACCCACTAGATACCATAGCACTTCCCTATCATGACAATCAAGTGCTCCCGGACATTACCAAATATCCCCTGGGTGGCAAAAATCACCTATGGTTCAGAACCACACA
The DNA here is from genome assembly GCF_006542625.1 of Nomascus leucogenys. Classification (NCBI taxonomy): domain Eukaryota; kingdom Metazoa; phylum Chordata; class Mammalia; order Primates; family Hylobatidae; genus Nomascus; species Nomascus leucogenys. The sequence goes on along the minus strand of NC_044395.1, from coordinate 32,852,292 downwards.
CGTATTATATGTATGTATTTTGTGTGTGTGGATTCTATTTCTGCCTAAAATGTAGAAGGCCAGAATGCATCAATCCCATTCTAAGAACAGTAAAAGATAAATGACAAAAGTATAACTTTTCTTGAGCCAATTAGAGAGCTGAGGTCGCATCACAACCAAGCAGCCTAGCATCCAAGGAAACACAGAAACAGGCCGGGTGCAGTGGCTCACGCCTGTAATCCCAGCACTTTGGGAGGCCGAGGCGGGCGGATCACGAGGCCAGGAGATCGAGACCATCCTGACTAACTCGGTGAAACCCCGTCTCTCCTAAAAATACAAATAAATTAGCCGGGCGTGGTGGCGGGTGCCTGTAGTCCCAGCTACTCAGGAGGCTGAGGCAGGAGAATGGCATGAACCCAGGAGGCAGAGCTTGCAGTAAGCCGAGATCATGCCACTGCACTCCAGCCTGGGTGACAGAGTGAGACTCCATCTCAAAAACAAAAAGGAAACACAGAAACATCTAAAGAGAGACAGGTTGTGAACATTTTCTCACCTATGGGAGAATATGAGACAGGGAAATGTCCATACAAGCTGATATTAGAAATTGTTTAAATTTTCAACAGATTGCTAAAAGCTGAATGTGGACTACTATGAGGATGTAGAACCTCTGGGAGCCATAGGCACAAGGGAACTTCACACCTACTCAGATTCTTCTCCGTGGATCTACACTGAGTGTTCATGAGGCAAATAGGAGGCAGAGCAGGAGACAAGAGAAACCCTTCCTCAGTAGTGCAGGCCTGACAAAGGGCAGCAGCCACAGCTGTAGGAAAGGCATGAAGCGCCTCGCCATACAGAACCTTTCCCCCTGCAAAATAAAGGCCATCTGGGACAGAGGCAGCATATCTTCTTGATTGCTCTCAAGGCACAGGTGAAGACTTACTGGGGATAGGGAAAAAGTAAAGGAAAAAAGCCTCTACCCCTGGAAGAGGAGCAAGACACATTCCTGGGCCAAAACCATGAGAGGTATCCTACTGTTGGTGGAAGGGTCTAAAATTCTCTTGCACAAAACCTGCCAAAGATAGAAGGCAAAGTTAACTGTCATGGGAAGGAGGAGCTGGAGAAAGAGAGGGCACACAGGGTCTGCTTAAGGCTGAGCCTGGACCAAGACAACAGAAAAATTACCCTACTTCCCCACCACCAGATCAGCAAGTACCAAGTAACAAATAATAGAAATCTACTACTAAGAGACAGGCAAGAGCATAGAGAGAGATCCCTTCTACTGTGCACACATGCAGGAAGGCCAAAACATGGGGGCAGAACAGAAACATTTCAAGGGGTGGGGGGACTCTTCAAGACCCCTGCATAAGTACAGAATAACACTAATGGAATTTGAAATTAGTAATGTTAGTAATTAGTGTAGTTGGCTACAGCAACAACAAAACCCAAACCCACTCAGGGAGGCTGAGGCAGGCAGATCACTTGAGCCCAGGAGTTTGAGACCAGCTGGGCAACATGGTGAAACCCTGTCTCTACAAAAAATTCAAAAAAAAATTAGTCAGGCATGGTGGCGCATGCCTGTGGTCCCAGCTACTCCAGAGGCTGAGGTGGGAGAATAACCTGAGCCCAGGGAGATCAAGGCTGCAATGAGCCGTGATCATAGCACTGCACTCCTGCTTGGGCAACAGAGGGAGACCCTGTCTCTAAATAAATAAATAAATAAACAGCTCAAATTCCCTGCTAAGTTTTTAAACATCTACACATACACACTACACACACCTACACACACACATACTCTCCAGTGACCTAGCAGAAGTGGATATACTCATTTCAAGACACAAATACTATCTACCTCAGTTTCTAGTATTCCAAAAATCATATCCAGCATTCAGTCAAAAATTATGAGACATACAAAAAGAACAAGAGAAAACACTGTCAAGGGACAAAGCAATCAATGAATAAGATGCAAAGATGACCAAGATGTTGGAACTATCAGACAGGTAATTTAAATAACTATGACTAATATGTTAAAGGTTATGGTGGGAAAGATGAACAACATGAGAGAGATAGACAACATGCATGAACAGATGGAGAATTTCAGCAGAGATGAAAACTAAGAGACAGATGTGTGAGAAAGAAAAGTAACAGAAATGGAAAATATTTTATATGTGTTCATCATTAGACTCAAGACACCGCTGAGGAATCAGTGAATTTGAATATAGGTCAATAGAAATTTTCCAAACTGAAACAGCAAGACAAAAAACAAAAGAAAATAAACAAACTAGGCCGGACACGGTGGCTCACGCTTGTAATCCCAGCACTTTGGGAGGCCGAGGCAGGCGGATCACGAGGTCAGGAGATCGAGACCACGGTGAAACCCCGTCTCTACTAAAAATACAAAAAAAATTAGCCGGGCGTGGTGGCGGGCGCCTGTAGTCCCAGCTACTCGGAGAGGCTGAGGCAGGAGAATGGCGTGAACCCGGGAGGCGGAGCTTGCAGTGAGCCGAGATCGCGCCACTGCACTCCAGCCTGGGCGACAGAGCAAGACTCCGTCTCAAAAAAAAAAAAAAAAAAAAAGGAAAATAAACAAACTACAGCTACACACATCATCATTGGTGGATCTAAAAATATATAATTTTGGGCAAAAGTAAATCACAGGAGAATAAAGACAGTACAATTCTATTCATATGAAGTCTAAAAACAGATAAATCTAAACAATATTATTTTGCATCCTTGCAATTAATATGTGCTAAAATCACAGAGAAACAAAGCAGTGTGGTAGGTTGGTTACCTCTTTGGGTGCGGGAAGGAAATGAAATCCACAGGGCATTGTGGAGGCAGAAAGTGACAGGAAGCTTCCAAGGTAGTGATAATGTTCAAATTTCTTAATCTAGGTGGTTCCACAGACATTAGCTTTATAAGTATTCATTAAAATATGCATGTTTTATATACTCTATTTTTTAATTAAAACTATATTTAAAAATAATAAATAAAAAGCAAGGAGCTACAGTCATGAACTAAGGCTATGAGTTTAAGATGTAAAATTATGCAGATAAAGAATAAAAAAATTAAGTCAATAATTGGAGAATTTTTTAAATTTTTGTTTGATACTTCTACATATTTAAATGCTTCATGTAAAAGATTCTGCCTGAATTATTTTTCTTTTGCTCAGATGCTTGCTAATATATAGACAAAAATCTAAAAATTGAAAAGGCAACCAAGTGACTCAATTTTTTATGCCTCAATAACTAAATAAACATCTCTTTCTTTCTGAGAGGCTCCAAGGATGAAATTAATATTTTTTTGATTAAAAAAAAAAGAGAAAGAAAACGTAACATTTGAATGAAGATCGTTATGTAATTGTCAAAGTACTAGGAATTCTCTTTTATCAACATAAGCCTTATGTAATTGTTTTTAATCAAATTACTTCCATTTTTGGACCTAATATAAGTATAAAGACTATTTCTGGGGGGTGACTGGAAAAAAGTGTCTTTGATACATCAGAATTTAATATTTGATTCTTTAGTCACTCTTCTATTTCTATATATGTAACTAAATTATTTTGGTATTGTGATACAATTATTTCAGATATACAAGAATCCATTTGCAAAAACCCATCCGTCAAAAATACTTTACAAATAATACCACTTCTGGTAAGTATTTGAAGAAGCTCTTTTTTTTCTTGTTTTAGGAAACTTCTGATTTTATGTACGTATCAATACAGGTAAGAACCCCGTATTAATATTAATATTTCTTGGGATTGGTTTATAGAGGTTTTCTCCTCAATCAGCTTTTTATTATAAGACTGTTCATTAGAATTATGCAAATATCCTCTCATTTAAAAAAATTCTTAAAGGTCAGAATATGAAGTTTTTTTAACGTTTGGGTTCAGGGGTACATGTGCAGGTTTGTTAAATAAGTAAATTGTGTATCGCGGGGGTTCGATGTACAGATTATTTCATCACCCAGGTAATAAGCAGAGTACCTGATAGGTAGTTTTTCAATCCTCTCCTTCCTCCCACCCTCCATGGCCTCAAGTGGGCCCCAGTGTCTGTTGTTCCCGTCTTTGTGTTCATGTGTACTCAATGTTTAACTCCCACTTCTAAGTGAGAACGTGTGGTATTTGGCTTTCTGTTCCTGTATTAGTTTACTTAGGATTATGGCCTCCAGCTCTATCCATGTTGCTGCAAAGGACATGATCTTGGTCTTTTATGGCTACATAGTATTCCATGGTGTATATGTACCACATTTTCTCTATCCAGTCTACCACTGATGGGCATTTAGGTTGATTCCATGTCTTTGTGAATAGTGCTACAATGAACATACCCCTGCATGTCTTTATGATAGAATTATTTGCATTCCTTCAGGGTATATACCCAATAATGGGATTGCTGGGTTGAATGGTACTTCTGTTTTAAGTTCTTTAAGAAATTGCCACACTGCTTTCCACAATGACTGAATTGATTTGCATTCCCACCAGCAGTGTATAAGCATTCCCTTTTCTCCACAGCCTCACCAGTATCTGCTATTTTTTGACTTTTTAATAATAGCCATTCTAACTGGTGTGAGATGTTATCTCATTGTGGTTTTGATTTGCATTTTTCAAATGATAAGTGATGCTGAGCTTTTTTTCATACGCTTCTTGGCCACATGTATGTCTTCTTTTGAAAAATGTCTGTTCATGTTCTTTGCCCACTTTTTAATGGGGTTGTTTCTTGCTTGTTAATTCATTTTAGGTTCCTTATAGATTCTTGATATTAGGCCAGGCATGGTGACTCATGCCTGTAATCCCAGCACTTTGGGAGGCCGAGGCTGGCTGGTCACCTGAGGTCAGTAGTTCGAGACCAGCCTGGCCAACATGGTGAAACCCTGTCTCTACTAAAAATACAAAAAACTAGCCAGGCGTGGTGGTGTGCACCTGTAGTCCCAACTACTCAGGAGGCTGAGGCAGGAGAATCACTTGAAACTGAGAGGCGAAGGTTGCAGTGAGCCGAGATTGTGCCATTGCACTCCAGCCTGGGTGACAAGAGCGAAACTCTATCTCAAAAAGATTTTTAAAAAGATTCTGGATGTTAGAACTTTGTCAGGTGCATAGTTTGCAAATATTGTCTCCCATTCTGTAGGCTGTCTGTTTACTCTGTTGATAGTTTATTTTGCTGTGCAGAAGCTCTTTAGCTTAGTTAGGTTCCATTTGTCAGTGTTTGCTTTTGTTGCGATTGCTTTCGGTGTCTTCCTCATGAAATCTTTACCGGGGCCTATGTCCAGGATGGTGTTTCCTAGGTTATCTCCCAGGGTTTTTATAGTTTTAGGTTTTATTTAAGTCCTTAATCTATCTTGAATTGATTTTTGTATATGGTATAAGGAAGGGGTCCAGCTTCAATCTTCTGCACATGGCTAGCCAGTTATCCTAGCACAATTAATTGAATAGGGAATCCTTTCCCCATTGCTTGTTTCTGTCAACTTTGTTGAAGATCAGATGGTTATAGGAGTACAACATTATTTCTGGGCTGTCTACAGAATATAAACATTTTTATATTCAGAGTATTTTCTTCAGTCATGGGAGCAGAAACAGGTATTAGTGTACCAATCTTCAAATAATTTTAGATGTGTATCCTAATTGAAAAACTGCTAAGAAGTGTACATCGGTAAGTATCCATATCTCTTCTGTGTCTTGAGAGTTTTTTTTTAATTATACTTTAAGTTCTGGGATACCTGTGCAGAACATGCAGGTTTGTTACATAGGTATACATGTCCCATGGTGGTTTGCTGCACCCATCAACCCATCATCTACATTAGGTATTTCCCCTAATGCTATCCCTCTCCTAGCCCCCCACCCCCGACAGGCCCTGGTGTGTGATGTTCCCCTCCCTGTGTCCGTGTGTTCTCATTGTTCAACTCCCACTTACGAGTGAGAACATGCAGTGTTAAAACTAGACATTACTGAATCTTTCTTTTTATTTTTTGCCTTGGCACTGGGTTCTGGTAAAAATGATCTGGAACAGCACTTTTCAAACTTCAGTGTACTTTGTACCACCTACAGATCTTGGTAAATACATTTTCTAATGTAGTAGGTCTGGGATGAGACTAGGTAATACCAATGCTGCTAGCTAACTTTGAAACACAAGTTAGTTCTCTGTGAAGCACTAACTTCACATAGAAACATAAACATGGATACACACTGGAATCACATGGAGAGCTTTAAAAAATACTGATGCCTGGGTCATACCTGAGAGTAGCTTGGGCATTTAGATATTTTTAAGCTCTCTGAAGAATTCAAATGGGAAGCGAAGGATGAGAAACACTGGTCTAGAAACAGCAATGACAAACAAGAAAGTCACCTACCCTTTCTGGTCCCCTGTCCTTTGTCCATGTGGGAGTTCATGGGGAAGGGGATCAAAGTGTAGCCTGCACTGATGAGGAAAGCCAGTGAAGTAGTCAGTTCAAGTACCCTCTCCCATTGACAGTACTGGACATACACTGACAAATTCTTCTTTTGCTGGACTTCTCTTAGTCACCAATCTATCAACAAAACAGCAGTACTACATAAATGTTGAATTAACTATTATAGTCAAGAAAGAGATTTATGAAATACTTTCATGTCTCAGCGACAAATTTTGCTTTGCTTCTCATTTGCATTGTATAAGTGGTCTTCCATTTCTTCTACCGTTTATTAAATATTAAGTACTGTCTATGTGCCAGAAACTTTGCTACATTCTAAGAATACATCATGAGCACAAAATAGCCAACTTTGCTAAGGCTAGGATTCACATTTCTAAGTTAGAAATTTTGGCCACAAAAGAAGAAAGCAGAAGTGATCCGAAGCCATTATTGTTAGAAGATCATCATGGTTAGTCAGTGATGGGCAAATACAAAGGTGCCCAGCAGCTCACTCCTCTCCACTCTATGGCATCTTCATGACTACAGGCTCTGCTGACCAACAGCAGCCCCAGGCTCACCACCAGGCACTCGGCTGCGGACCTGAAGACAGTAGCTTCAGAAAAGCAGAGTCGTTCCACATTCGGCAGTTTCCATAGATTTCCCCAGCAAGCTCCCCCTTCATAGTTCCACTTCAGCAGCTTGGGCATGCTTGGATTATCAGATTTCCCTGCAAGCTTCCATTTGTTTACCCACACCAGTGCTTCAAACAGCCTGCTTAGTCATCCTTTCTCTGATCCTGACTGGCATGCCACAGTAGAGCAGGCTACATTTTTATCCCTTGCCCCATATACTCTGATCCTTCAATTTTCCTTTTCTAGACCCTCATTTTCCCAGCTCCTATACTTGGTAAAATGTAACTCCTGTAATAAATACCTTAGTCCTATAATTCTTATAATGGCTTTGTTTTCCTGATGGACACAGTCTGATAGAGGAAACATAAAAATAAGCGGTCTCTTATAAATCAGTGTAAAATGCACTAACTTCACAGGTATAGAAACATATGGGAAATGAACAACATTCTGAGTTCTGAAAAAAGCTTCCGAGTTAGCCAAATGAATATTATTTCAGAGACTGAAAAGGAGAAAGGAACTTCCAAGGACTAAATCAAACAGATTCAGGATGAAGAGGGAGAGAGAAAACTGAAGAGGGAAGCAGGGGCTAACGTTCCCATAGGTTTCCTTCTGGCGTGCCTAACTTTGTGGGTTCCAGGCCCTTTTCATCATTAGTTCCATCGGACATTGTTTTCACAAGCTCATCCCCAAGAACTCCCGTTTCTGCTATACAACACTATAGAGATTTATTGGTACCCAGAATTTATCTAGAAGAAAATTTTAAATAAAGAGTTTTAAATGCAGGTGCAAATAAATTAGAATTTTTCATTGCACTTTGTACCCTGAATTTTTATTTATTATTTTTGAGACAGAGTCTTGCTCTGTCACCCAGTCTGGAGTACAGTGGAGCGATCTCAGCTTACTGCAACCTCTGCCTCCCAGGTTCAAGGGATTCTCCTGCCTCAGCCTCCCGAGCAGCTGGGATTACAGGCACATGCCAGCACACCCAGCTAATTTTTGTATTTTGGGTAGACACGGGGTTTTACCATGTTGGCCAGGCAGGTCTCGAACTCCTGACTCCATGATCTGCCTGCCTCGGCCTCCCAAAGTGCTGGGATTACAGGCATGAGCCACTGTGCCCGGCCTGAAACCTGAATTTTTAATGAAATTGTAAAATTGAACATTTTCAAAGTGGGAATTTTACCTTTTAGAGTAGAAAGGTACTGATGAAAATAACATAAGGTTGAGGTAAATAATCTATAAAGTCCTCTGCAATCCTAACTCATTACCTGAGAGAATGATGTCAGGATGTATTGAATATGCCACTATTTGACATGTCAGCCTAGTTTGTCGCTGCAGTGTTTTGGCATGTGTTTGCATGCTTGTTTCTTCTTTCTGATTTCCAGGAGAAGAGAGAAGATAGAAGCAGCAGCTGCAGAGACAAGAGATAATTCCAGCAGAATCCATCTAAGAAGACCTTTCACGTACTTCTCTAGGACTAGATGCATACTGTTTTGTGAAAACCAGCCATAGGAAAACATGTGAGCAACAACCCCCGTGAACATTTATCCTAACTCAGATTTTGTGAGCAGTGAAGTTTAACAGAGCAGTGACATTTAACAAAGCAGTGAAGTTTAACAGAGTTCTGAGAATACCATGAAAGACATTATGCCTGCCTGAACAAAAAGCAGCACATAACCTAGCTCTGAATACATGCCACAAGGATGAAGCTCGTGAGTAGAGCAAACATTTTTCCAAAGAATTCACAGTGCTCCTTTGCAATTTATAGATTTCATGTTGAAATATATGTTAAATAAAATTTGTTTATTGAACCTCTTTATTAAATCTCTAACTTACTGATAAGATGTTTATTAAGTATGGCATATTTTGATTTTTTTAATTGCCCATTTCAGTGTAATAAATATTCTTAAAGTTACCACATCCCACAAAATGGCCCTTGGTGGCAGCAATAGAGCAAAGGTTACCTTTTTGTATGGTGAAGGGAGGCCTTCCTATGGCTGTACAATTACATCGATTCTTCCAAATTTCATACATGGCACTTTGGCATACAGAAAAAACATGAAATTATTCATTAAAATGCCATGAATCAAGCCAGGGCCATTGGCTTATGCCTGTAAGCAGGCCGAGGTGGGCAGATGGCTTGAGCTCAGGAGTTCGTGACCAGCCTGGGCAACCCTGTCTCTACAAAAAATACAAAAATTAACCAGGCATGGTGGCATGCACCTGTAGTCCCAGCTACCTGGGGGGCTGAGGTGGGAGGATTACTTGAGCCCAGGAAGATTACTTCAACCCGGGAGGTTGAGGCTGCAGTGAGCTGTGTTTCGCCACTGCACACCAGCCTGGGTGACAGTGTGAGACCCGGCCTTAAAAAAAAAAAAAAAAAAAAAGGTAATGAATCAAAATTAGAAACTAAGAGTTTTAAGAAAACATGTTATGTGGCCTTTTGTTAATAACACTACTAAATTTTGGTTCCTCCATATAATTAGTTTTGAAACACTTGATGTAGTGAGAAATGCATTAACATGTTGAATGCCTACCATGTACCAAATTTTGTGCATATATTTTTTATTTAACCTGACCAGCCACCCAAACCATGGGTATTTTTGTCTCCATTGTACAGATAAGAAACTGGAGGCTTTAAGAAGTTAAATTTAGCCAAGGCCACGTAGCTACCTACAGTGACAGAATCAAAATTCAAACTCAGGTTTATCTAGTTCCAAAGCCCATGTTCTTTCTGCCACACCATGTTAGTAGAAATGGGAACTATTGGATGAAATGAGGAAAAACAGGAAAAGAATTCACTTTTTAAATGAAGAAAATTAGTGAAAAAATTGACCTAATGAAGGAAACATTTGTGCTTTCCTATATTTTTAATTATAAGAATAGGATTTCGGAAGGCGACAGAAAATTTAGTGCTTAGCATGGATACATATGTAACAAACCTGCACATTGTGCACATGTACCCTAAAACCTAAAGTATAATAATAAAAAAAAAAAATTTAGTGCTTAGACTTTTAAATAGAAATTTGTGTGCCCCTATAGAAAATATTTGAGAATTTTTTATACTATCAAGAAAAAATTCTGTGAATTAAGATGTAATTTATAAAATAACATTTCAATGGGGGTAAGCAGGCCAGAAGAGTGTGCCAAGTTGTTTGTGAATCATTCCAAGCACCTCAGATGAAAACTCACTTTTATTTAAAAAAAAAAAAAAAGACAAGGGTTTATATTCATATACACTAGTATGTATGTACACAGCAGCATCCTGCATGCCAAACTAGCTTCACCATTAATAATCCCTCACTTTAATACCTCTTAGGAACCAAAGAATGCCTCTACAAGCAAAAGATAGTTGAAAATGGTTAAAATCCAAAGTCAGAATAGGCCAAAAAAAAAAAAAAAACACCTAAATAGTAAGCTGGTGAAACAAGATAAGATTTGCATTTTACTAGAACTTGCACATTATGATATTGTCCTTTTATGAAACTGTCATATGACCAGAATTGTTATGTAATTCTGCCCATGACTCCTCCAGAATTTTAGTAGATACAGGGTGGGTTCATTAAAAGTGACAAAAGTGGGAAGACATAGAGTAAAGATCCTTTGTGAATTAAAGTGGAAGAGAATAGCACTTTGCATGCTATAAACGTGAAAACTAACATTTTTGGCTGGACATAGTGGCTCATGCATGTAATTCCAGCACTTTGGAGGCCAAGGCAGGAGGATTGCTTGAGCCCAGGAGTTTGAGACCAGCCTGGGCAATGTAGCAAGACCCCATCTCTATATAAAATATAAAAATGTTGGCTGTGCACAGTGGCTTATGCCTGTAATCTCAGCACTTTGGGAGGCCAGGGCAGGCAGATCATGAGGTCAAGAGATCGAGACCATCCTGTCCAACATGGTGAAACCCTGTCTCTACTAAAAATACAAAAATATCTGGGCATGGTGGCACGCACCTGTACTCCCAGCTACTCAGGAGGCTGAGGCAGGAGAATCGTTTGAACCCAGGAGGCAGAGGTTGCAGTGAGCTGAGATTGCACCATTGCACCAGCCTGGCGACAGAGCAAGACTCCGTCTCACAAAAATAAATAAATAAAATAAAAAATAAAAATGTTATTTTTAAAAAATAACTTTTTAAATAATATAAGAAAGAAAAATGCCCTTTCACACTGAATCTTCAAGTTCGAAGAAAGAAAAGAATCTCCTTTCGAATGTGAAGAAGTAAATTTAGAGGAAATCAAACAAGCATCACTTTCCTCAATGGAAAAACTTATGAAACTTCTTGTAAGAGAGAGTAATCTCAGGCCGGACATGCTGGCTCACACCTGTAATCCCAGCACTTTGGGAGGCCGAGGCAGGTGGATCATTTGAGCTCAGGAATTCAAGACCAGCCTGGGTAACATGGCAAGAGCCCAACTCTACTAAAAATACAAAAAAAAAAAAAAAAAAAAAAAAGAAAAGAAAACAGCCGGGCTTGGTGGTGTGCGCCTGTGGTCCCAGCTACTGGGGAGGCTGAGATGGGAGGATCGCTTGAGCCTGGGAGGCAGAGGTTGCAGTGATCAGGGATTGTGCCACTGCACTCCAACCTGAGTGACAGAGCAACACTCTGTCTCAAAAGAAAAAAAAAGAGAGAGAGATAGTAATCTCTTGGGCAAAAGGTATCAAATAATTGAAAGAAAAGTTTAAACACATTTCCGAGAGGCAGGGCAACTAATAACTGGTCAGAAAAATTTAGACAGTCTTCATTTTAAAATTGGCATCAGGGAGGATTACCATGAACTTATTTTAAATCCATATTGTACCAGAATGACTACGTCTGTGTTTCTCAGGAATGTTGAAGCTTTTTGCGAAAACTGTACTGTATACATATATAAATATACACACACTTACATGTATGTATTTTGATAGATACTACATGGACTAAATTTTGTCAATTTCATGTAATTTACCCTTTACAATAAAAATGATTCATTAAATGTATAACTAAATGTGATTTGGTTTTTATAACTAAATTTTTAATATAAAAATTCCCAAAATGTTTGTTTGTATCTTCTTTGACATTGAGAAACCTGACACTCATTAGCCACAATACAGGCACTAATTTAACTCTAGTATACATGAAAATTTGCTTCAGAATTGCTAATCCACATACCTAGCAGAAACAAATTTCTAACTTAAGTACAGCATTTATATCATTCTTTTCATCCCCAATCTTACTTATTCAGTCAATACAGTGTTTTCCAAAGTCACTAAAGCCAGTTCCTTCTTCTCCGCCCCCTTCACTGTGGTGGGTTTTTGTTTTGTTTTTTAAGAGTTGGGGGTCTCACTTTATCACCCAGGCTGGAGTGCAGTGGCATAATCATAGCTCATTGCAGCCTCGAACTCGTGGGCTCAAGAGATCCTCCTACCTCAGTCTCCCCAGTATCTGGGACTAAAGGCATGCACCGCAATGCCTAGCTTTTTTTCTTTTTTTTTTTTTTTTTGTTTAGAGATAGGATCTCACTGTGTTGCCCGGGCTACACTGGAACCCCTGGCCTCAAACCACCTTCCCGTCTCAGCCTCCTGAGTCGCTAGGATTACAGGAGTGATAGTTTACCAAGTGAATAATTTTAATACAGTTTAGATTCATTTGTCACAATCTGTATCCCATGTTGGATTCTTCCAACATCCTAGATGTTTTTCTTATTTGCATACAGTAAATTCACTCTTTGTGGAATTGTGTAGGTGTTGACATATGCATAGCATTGTATACCCACGACTACTGTACCATGCAGAACAGCCCTATCATGCCAAAAATTCCTTCATACAGCCCTGAGCAACCGCTGATCTGGATTTTGTTTCTATTATTTTTCCTTTCCCAGAAAGGGGGAATACTAGAATAAAACTTTTGGTGCTGGATTGATGTCAGAGATATATAGAGAATTCTTATAATTTTATGTTGCTCAGCATTCATTTTGAATACGAGTTTAACTTCCTCATACCAAAGCAGGGCTCAGTCATCTTTGGCACAATTTCCAGTTCTACATTATACCCAGATGGCTCAAGCTGGTGGCCAGTGACAAGAACTTAGAGGAATCTCTCCTGCCTAGCAGACTGGGCTCCCTGCTTTCCTGCCTCTCTTTAAATGGACCATTTAGACATTTGCCTATTAAAGTGGCCCACACTCCATTCCCTTAGACATGCTGCTAGACACACTTTCTCTCTGGCTCTTCCTTTCTGCCTCATATGACCTGGGGACAGAGGACTGCCCTCCTGACTCATTATGCCTTCCTTGCCCAGGATCTGTAAGTGAAAATCTTTGAACTTATTTCCTATTGTGAGGATGTACTGAATTTGTGCTTTCCATCTGAGAACCAGGGGACACCAGGGAGAGCACAAGGTTGAACTCCCAGTGCCAAAGTGATGGTCAGGCAGGCATAAACTGGACATGGATCAGACAAGAGCCACAAGGGCATCTGCCAGTATAAACAAGTTTCCCACGTGAGGGACCCCCAGTCAGGTCAGGCAACTAGGACTTAGGCCATCCTCCAGGTAAAAGAAGTATCCCATGAAAGGCACACTGTAAACACCCACATCCATCTCCCCTTCATATCTTGTTGGGGTAGGGTTGCTAGCTACTCTGGTACTGGAACCCCAATTTAGCTGGGGGCTCTCAAAAATAAGGTACCAAGGCCAGGCATGATGGTTCACGCCTATAATCCCAACATTTTGGGAGGCCGAGGGAGGAGGATTGCTCGAGGCCAAAATTTGAAACAAACTTGTGCAACATAGCAAGATCCAGTCCCTATAAAAATTGAAATAAAATAGCCAGGCATGGTGGCATGTACCTGTAGTCCTAGCTACTTGGGAGACTGAGGCAGGAGGATCACTTGAGCCCAGAAGTTCGAGGCTGCAGTGAGCCATGATTGCACCACAGCACCCCAACCTGGGCAACAAAGTGAGACCCTGTCTCTAAACAAATAATTTTTAAAATTTTAAAAACAACATATGAGCATAAATTCATACTTTTAAATTAAAATATAGATACAGATACATGGATACAGAAATACAGATATGTGTGTCTACATAGGTTAGTACATATATATATATATGTCTTTGCTGACAGGATCTGACACACAAAAGACTTCACACCCAGATCTTGGTTTCTAAATACCATTCTCTAATAAAAGGATCCAGGGCTTTTAGAGAAGTGATTGAATCCAGGGCTAGGGCAGGCAAAATACAAGATACAGAGTAAGGATGTACTAAATTAAATATAAATAAAAATGGGCTGGGTGCAGGTGGCTCATGCCTGTAATCCCAACACTTTGGGAGGCCGAGGCAGGCAGATCACCTGAGGTCGGGAGTTTGAGACCAGCCTGACCAACATGGAGAAACCCCATCTCTACTAAAAATAGAAAAAATTAGCCAGACGTGGTGGCAGGAGGCTATAATCCCAGCTACTCGGGAGGCTGAGGCAGGAGAATCGCTTGAACCCAGGAGGTGGAGGTTGCGGTGAGCTGAGATGGTGCCATTGTACTCCGGCCTAGGCAACAAGAGCAAAGCTCTGTCTCTAAATAAATAAATAAATAAATAAATAAAATAAAATGAGGACATTCCAAAAAGACACAGGAGCCAGCCTGCCCTGGCCTGGGCAACAAGAGCAAAGCTCTGTCCCAAAATAAATAAGTAAATAAATAAATAAAATGGGGACATTCCAAAAAGACATAGGAGCCAATCTGACAGAACTCTCCATGTCAAAGCTGTTACAATTTGAGAGTGTAAACAATTTGAATAAATTACACCTGCCTATATTGATATGAATAAATGATTGAATAAATAGATGAGGAAAAGGAATGACTCTTCTTTACAGTAGAACTCCAATTAATAAATGTAGAAGAAATTAGAGAAATATAAAAATCACCATTAGAAAACCACAATTAATTGTTGCAAGCAAGATCCACAAATGACTGCTAATGTGTTAAAAACTGTGAGAAGAAACAGGGTATTTAGGGAGCCTCAAAGTATCTCCCATAAAATATGTATTAATTACAAAGAGAGGAAAAAAGTAATTTTACAGTACAGAAACCTAGCTGATATCACCTGAACCAAATGATCAAGGTTAAAATTACTAATAAAAAGACATGTCAGTATCATGTTGTACCTCCTGATATAATGTGATGTGATGCACTGAGAAGATTACATCGCCTCTGCTGTATTCTTCCCAGAACTTCATAACCTCAATTTAATCAAGAGAAAAACATCACACAAACTCACATTGAGGGACTTTCCAAACATGTCAAGGTTATGAAAGAGAAGGAAAGACAGAGACTGTCACAGATCTGAGGAGACAAAAGAACATGACCACAAAATGTTTCATAACATCTTTGATTGGACCCTGAAACAGAATAAGGATATTCATTTTAAAAAGAATGGTAGAATTCTAATAAAGTCTGTCATTTGTTAATAGTGTTATATACAAATATTCATTTCTTAGTTTTGATAACTGTACCTGGTTATGTAGGATGTTAACATTACAGAAAGCTGGGTAATAGGTACACAGATACCCTTTGTGTCATTATGGCAACTCTTCTGTAAGTCTAAAGTTATTTCAAAATAACAAGTTAAAATTTTTTAAATTCTCAAAATGTTTAAAATCTTTTTACTAAGTGTCCCAATTTGGGGTTTGGAACAAATATCACTGTAATTATAGAAAACATTAAAACATACATTGAATAGTTTTAAATGTATTAAGCACTTACATATATATATATATATCACTTGATATGGATTATACAGACTAATGTTCTTGCCCACAGGAGTTAATAATTTAGACAGTCTGTTTCAAAGCCACATTCCAAGCCCAGTATCAATGATACTGAAGAAGAGAAATTTCCATCTCATCAAAGTAGTAAAAGATCCTCAAGGTGCTTGATACTGCAGCAATATTTCCTACTGCCTCTGCAGTGGCTGTAAAGATAACGAACTCTGTGGATAGATGAGTGGATTCGTTTGTTCTCACACTGCTATAAGGAAATACCTGAAACTGGGTAATTTATAAAGAAAAAAGGTTTAATTGGCTCGTGTTTCCACAGGCTGCACAGGAAGCATGATGCGGGCATCTGCTCGGCTTCTGGGGAGGCCTCAGGGAACTTTCAATCATGGCAGAAGGCAAAGGGGAAGCAGGCACATCTTTCGTGGTAGGAGCAGGAGCAGGAGAGAGAGGACAAAAGTGCCACACACTTTTAAACAACCAGATGTCATGATAACTCACTATCGTGAAGACAGCGCCAAGGGAGGGTGCTGTTAAACCATGAGAAACCGCCTCCGTGATCCAATCACCTCCCCCTAGGCCCCACCCCCAGCACTGGGGATTACAATTCAACATGAGATTTGGGTGGGGACACAGATCCAAACCCTATCAATGGGGAAACAGTGTGGGAGACTTTTTGAGGCCCATACAGTTGTCCCTGGGCTATAGCATCCCACAGGGATGCTTCACCACCAAGGTTTTTACAGTCACAAGCACTCATTTGCTTATGGTATATGTCTTATCAAAATGACAAAAATAGTCCTTTTTATTGCCACAGTAGAAGAAAAAAACCATTAAGAGCTGATTATTTGAAATGGAAAAATATCTACATGCCAAGAAAAAAAAGATTTTATCTTGCAATAAAGACCTTTTCCTATAACAACAGCTAACGTTTGTTGAAAGCTTTTAATATGCCAAGTCTTGTGCAAAGCTCTTTTTTTTTTTTTTTTTGAGATGGAGTCTCGCTTTGTCACCCAGGCTGGAGTGCAGTGGCGCGATCTCAGCTCACTGCAAGCTCCGCCTCGCCGGTTCACGCCATTCTCCTGCCTCAGCCTCTCCGAGTAGCTGGGACTACAGGCGCCCGCCACCACGCCCGGCTAATTTTTTGTATTTTTAGTAGAGACGGGGTTTCACCATGGTCTTGATCTCCTGACCTCGTGATCCGCCTGCCTCGGCCTCCCAAAGTGCTGGGATTACAAGCGTGAGCCACCGCGCCCGGCCGCAAAGCTCTTTATATGCAGGATTTCATCTAATCCCCCTAGGAACCCAATGAAGCATTATTATTATGTCCATATTCAAATAAGAGAACTGAGGTGTTGCAAGGTTAAGTAATGTGCCTGAGGTTGCAAAGGTGGGGAAAGATATATCCAGGAATCAAACCAAAGTCTGTCTTTAGAAGTGACTTAACCTCTATCATGTACAACCAGCTTTTTGTTTGGAGACAGAGTCTCGCTCTGTCATCCAGGCTGGAGTGCAGGGGCACCTTCTCGGCTCACTGCAACCTCCACCACCCAAGTTCAAGTGATTCTCCTGCCTCAGCCTTCCGAGTAGCTGGAATTACAGGCACCCATCACCATGTCTGGCTAATTTTTGTATTTTTAGTAGAGACGGGGTTTCACTATGTTGGCCAGGCTGGTCTCAAACTCCTGACCTCAAGTGATCCACCCACCTCGGCCTCCCAAAGTGCTAGGATTACAGGCATGAGCCACTGTGCCCAGCCAAGGTGTCTTTTCAGAGCAGAATTTTCCAGATGATTATGAGTGTAGGCTTATTTATAAGATTTAGAATTAGCTAAAAATATTTTTTCAACTTTTTACAAACATGACTAAGGTGAACATATAATGAAACCTTTTATAAACAAATGCATATACCAATTGGGTGGAGAATTGTTTAATTTGCCATATGAGCACTTAGAACATACTGAAACTTTAAATCTTTTAAGCTTTTATAGCCTACCAGTGGAATGTACTAGGAACCCTGTCTTTTTTTTCTTTTTTTTTTTTTTTTTTTTTTGAGACAGAGTTTCACTCTTGTCTCCCAGGCTAGAGTGCAATGGTGTGATCTTGGCTCACTGCAACCTCCACCTCCTGGTTTCAAGCAATTCTCCTGCCTCAGCCTCCATAGTAGCTAGGATTACAGGCATTCACCACCACACCTGGCTAATTTTGTATTTTTAGTAGAGATGGGGTTTCACCATGTTGGCCAGGCCGGTCTCGAACTCTGCCCTCAGGTGATCTGTCTGCCTTGGCCTCCCTAAGTGCTGGGATTACAGGTATGAACCACTGTGTCCGGCTGGCACCCTGTCCTCTTAATACCAATGATGCTAGCAGCATCATTAGCTGCTAGCCAAATGGCAAACAAAACTGCTTTACCTACTTGGCCAAATAACATTGCGAAAGTAAGGAAGGGGTGGAAAAATAAAGGTTATTTAGTCTTAGCTATTGTATTCCTAAAGTAAATATAATCTGGCAAGTCATCATGGGGAAAATAACTAGGGAAACCTAAATTATCCTCCAAAATTCCCTTTCCCTTTCATATTCGGTAAAGCCTAACCCTCCCTCACCATCAGTAAGTCAGTCTGTCTTTGGTTTGCTTTGGCGGTTGAATAGCTGCTATGTTAGTGGCAGGGTAATGAGAGGGTAGAAGATCAATAGAGAGATTACGTAAGAAAGAAATTCATTCAGTATCTCTTTATAGCACTTCTGTTTGCTTATTGACTAAATATTTGTGTTAAGCACTGTCTATGTGCCAGGCACTATACCCCAGCTACAGAAAAAAAAAAAAAAAAATGAATGATATATTCCCTGCCCTCCAGTAGTTCAGTTTCCTGGGGGAATGAGACATAAGTAATCAACTGTAATAGCGCTGAACTTGACCCTAAAGGAGTCAAGTGGAGAAAGCACATATTTTTTTCTGTCTGGGAAAGTCAGGATATTGGGGCTTAAAGTATAAGTTGCAGTTCACCAGGCAGAGAGGGACGCAAAAAATATTCCAGGAAGACAGAACAGTATGTTCAAAGTGACTACAAGTAGCTCAGCATGATTGCAGTTCAGGTTGCAAGTTGGGGAGTGGCAGGATATGAGGCTGAAAAGGCAAACATAAGCCCAAACGACACGCACAACTGCCTTGTAATATCACACCTTCTCACTGCATTCTAGAACATGTCTTATTCATCAATGTCTCCCTAACTCAATGTGTGCCATGTAATAGGTCTTCAAATAATAGTACATTAACAGCCCGACAATCTTTTTAAATGTAATTTTATGTCTATCATAATCAGTTGTAAAACTAGGTCAACTTGTATTAAGCTGTTAGTTGGCCTTTTTTTAAATTAATGTAATGACTGCCCTCTAGTGGTTATAAAACAATAAACTTTTCTATCAGTCAATGCCACTAGCTTTCACTCTTTCGAGTAAGAAAACTTAACTAAGGGATGCCCTTTGATAGTTTTATATTCTATTGTATTTTATTTTAAAAACAATGTTGGTTACAAGGGATAATATATCTTCACCCACTAATAGCTTGCCATCCAGTTTGACAGTGAGTGGTCTCTGACAACACTTGGTTTAATACATTAACTATGTCACATAGACTATGGTTTATGATTTAATTTATTCTGAAAGTAGATATGACTTAACATTTCCTGAAATAGTAGGCTGCTTAAGTTTAACAATACAGATAATATAAGTAATACAAATAAAATTCCCCATACACTAATACTAATCATACCTACCAAATATATTACCTTTTCTATTAGTAACTTATATACATTTCATATGTATTACCTCAAAAAAGTCTCTACTACAAACCTGTGTTTACTTTCATTCTTCAGAGTTACAGACTGAATTTCCTCAGGCATAACAGGACTTACACTAAAGTTAAGAAATATAGCTTATTGCTATAATAGGAAAAATAAGAAAACACTCTATAAGATGATAAACAGGGAAACTGTTAAATTATGGTACATTTATATGATGACTATTACACAATCATTAAAATTATATTTTCAAAGAATACTTAATGAATTAAAGAAATAGCAATGATTCTTTGCTAAGTGGAAATAGAGGGACCTGGAGCTATACTTAGAGTGTCTCAACCATAGGAGGAAATAAACACATCAAGAAAGAAAAGCCAGAAAAGTAATGCAATTGAATATCAGGAGTGGTTTCTCTGCAATAGGATTCCAGGTGATTTTCATTTTATGTTAATACTTTTTTTATATTTTTCACACTATCTACATTGTGCATGTGTAACTTTAGAGAAGTCCAAAAAAATTAAAAGCAAATGAAATTGTCTCCTTTGATAAAAGTGTACACATGACAGAGAAAGAATGCCCCTCGAAGTCTGCCTTTCCAGATGTCCTGTGTAGCTGAATTACAGACCTTGTAATAGATTTTCTATACTGGAGGATGAGTTTGCTTGTCACAAAAGCATCTTCCAGGGTATTCCTTATCTACAAATATTCATAAAAGGGGCCCCTGGACCTTCAGAATCAGAAGATGAGTAAGTATAATTTTGTGTTATCTCCTATATCTAAATATCAGTCAAAACAAACTCTCCAAGAACTTTCTCTTGGAAAGGTTACATCAGTCTGAGTTTTGTTCCATTGGATGGCCCTTTTTTTTTTTTTTAAATTAAAGAGATGGGGTCTTGCCTTGTTGCCCAGGCTAGTCTCAAACTCCTGGGCTCAAGCAATCTTCCTGCCATCCAGGCCAGGCGCAGTGGCACTTTTGACTGCAAAGTATGAAAGCACTAAGAGTATTGTTCTACGGAATGGTAAATTTGATATGCAGTTTTAAATTAATTTATATTAAAAGGTTGCCAAAGTTATCAATGTTGCTTATATGTCCTAAAATGGATTATGACCTAAACAATATTTAAGAACACCTAAAACTCATTAAAAATCTCTTTTCCATTTTTAATATTTTATCCTCATATTTTATTGTATATGCAGTAGTTGTCATAATGCCTTTCTTCTGGAGATTTTTTACAATGCCTTTTTTTAAAGATTAAGTAGAAAACTTTCCAAGAATTTCAAATAATTTTAAAGAAAGAAATTTATACATCATCCACTCCATCTAACTCTTCATATTAAAGATGAAATCCAAGTACTTTTTAAATGACATTGGTTAAAGCTTCCAATGTCCATGGAAATAAAACTAGTATTTTGCCTTTTTGGTTTCTCCAGCCCAGCAAAGAAAGATCGAAAAAAATATTTGCAGAAAGTGAGAATTTTGTAAGTTACTGCATTGATCAGAAATCAATTCAAAGCTATGTAATACATATTCACTCAATACAACTTTATTGAGTACCTCTTAAATCACCTTTATGCTTGGGACTAGGGACTCCAATAGAGATCAAATACAATCCCACTAATCAAAACATTTAGCCTATGAGATCTTAAAGACTGGCAAACAGGTAATTACAGCAAAGTGTGAGTGAACACAGATTATAATGAGATTGTCTAGAAGGGCTATCTAATGGAGGACTTGGGCTGTGAAGGCAGGCTTTCTGGAAAATGTGACTACCAAAGTGAGGGCTGAAGGATGGGTTAGACTAGCAAGGATGGAAGAGGATGTAATTTCAGGCATTAGAAACAGCATGTGTCAGACTCAGCCTGCTTTGCCCTTACTTCATAAATCTCCAAATCAAACAGGGCTTTCAGGCAAGGGAGCAATTGGAAGCATTATTAAACCTCTGCTCTTTCCTGAAGCCCTACTTAAATCACAATTAAGGATTAAAAAGGAGAGAAACTGGCCAGGCGCGGTGGGTCATGCCTGTAATCCCAGCACTTTGGGAGGCCAAGGCGGGTGGTTCACGAGGTCAGGAGTTTGAGACCAGCCTGGCCAACCTGGTGAAACCCCGTCTCTACTGAAAATACAAAAAAATTATCCAGGCGTAGTGCAGGCTGTAATCCCAGCTACTCAGGAGGCTGAGGCAGGAGACTCGCTTGGACCCAGGAGGCAGAGGTTGCAGTGAGCCAAGATCGCGCCACTGCACTACAGCATGGGCGACAGAGTGAGACTCCGTCTCAAAAAAACAGAGAGAGAGATACCCTAGATGTCTCAATTGTTGTAAATAATAATAAAATAAAAGGAGGGAGTACAAGACAAAGAAAAGAAGGGAAGACGGCGCCAAAACTTGGAAGGTTAGAAAGCAGGTGATGAAGTGGTAACTGATTTAGATAATCAAAGAAATCTAAAACCTATGCTGGCAGTAGGGGAAGCCTAAACAAGCCAATCTTTCCTGCAAAACCAGAAAGGCCCAGGTTTGAAAGACATCCGGTAGTTCTGAAAACTGGGGGTAAAGGTAAGACTGAAACAGGATTAGTTGGAAGTCTGTTAGACAAACAGTTAAACCCCAGATCCAAATGTCATACAAGACAGCTTGACCACTCTCCTTTTTTTGCCAAAGCAGGAACATTTAACTTTAAAACTAGAAATAAACGAGAATTTCTTTAACCCGTTAGAAGGCATTTAGTGGTTGCTGAGGGCTTGCTGCTGAGATAGCCTCGTCAGGACCCAAGGAGTCTTTCCCCAGCTGACAGGAATGTCGGCGGCTGACAGCTCTCAGCTGAGTCACTCTCCAGGCATTTCCCGCAGGCCAAAGAGGCTCCTCACGCAGGGCCACGCCCAGTCCCTGAGGGCCGCCCTTATCCAATGCCTCGTTGATGTGGGGCCTGAAGTCTGGCCCCTTTGCCTCAAGGTAGGTCCGTTTTGAAAGGCACGACTGCACACCAGCAAGAAACGACCAAAAAAAAAATTGTAACTTTTTAAAAGATACCATTTACAAAAATAACCAAATTTAAAATGCCAACTATGAATCTTTAAAAAGATATGCAAGCCTTTTCTGGAAAAAAGATTAAAATATTGAAAAGACATTTTAAAAGACTTAAACAAATGGATGTATATACCATATCCTTGGATTTGAAAACTCAATTATCATGTCAGTTCTTCCCATTGATATTAAACATTCAATGCAATTCCAACTAAAACACTCAAGGGCTGTTTGTGGAACTTGACAAGATGATCTAAAAATTTATGTGAAAGAGGAAAAAACAAGAATAGCCCAGATACACCTATGTCCGAAGACTAACGTGGAGGTACTTGCCCTATCAAATAACATGACTTTTTGTTTTTCTCTCTTTTTTTTTTTTTTTTGACACAGAATCTTGCTCTGTCGCCCAGGCTGGAGTGCAGTGGCACTATCTCAGCTTACTGCAACCTCCACCTCCCAGGTGGATTTTCCTGCCTCAGCCACCCAAGTGGCTGGGATTATAGGCATGCACCACCGCGCCAGGCTAATTTTTGTATTTTTAGTAGAAACAGCGTTTTGTCATGTTGACCAGGCTGGTCTCAAACTCCTGGCCTCAAGTAATCCATCAACCTCAGCCTCCCAAAGTGTTGGGATTACAGACGTGAGCCACAGCACCCAGCAAAAGCTCTTATAATTAAGATAATGTGGTACTGGCACAACATACATATAAAAATCAATAAAATACATATTAAAAATCAAAATACATATAAAAATCAATAAAAACTCTTGCAAATAAACCTGATTTACAGCAAAGCAGGCATTGTATCAAGCTACAATAGCTATGGCAGTTATGAACACGCACCACTCAGATTTCCTTTCAAGAGATAACCTGCGCCAAAGAGACTGTTGGCTGACAGCCCCTACCTGCTGTACCTTCTGCATCCGCCATGGTGTTCACATCAATGCCTTTCTCCTCGCAGACTGTTCCCAGTGACTGAACATTGTGGAAGACTGTGGAAAATTGTGGGTGTACCAGAAACAGACAATTCTTAACCAGTGAGGGACTTCTCTGGTGGACAGTCTTTACTTATGGGTGCCTCAATAGGCCTGGGCAAGACTTCCTTTTTCAGAGCTACTTCTTCCTTCCCATGCTCTTTTCACATGTGTCAGACACACATCATAACATCATGACCGTTATCCTTCACAGGTGTTTCTTCCCAATAAATCTCATACACCTCTAATTCCATCTTGATATCTGCTTTTCAGAGGAACTGAACTGACATAGTTGGTACAAGGAACAGTCCAAGAAAGCAGGCTGTAAGGTGGAGATTGGGGATAAAATCACTGACTGGCAAGGAAAACCCCATGCTGAGTGGAGAATGGGTCACAGATTGTCCCTGGCTCAAGGTAGTGGCTCGACTGCCACTATTTCACAGGTGATGACCTGGGGAAACATTCCCTGAGAAAAACAGGCTTGCCAATGCAAGAATCCAGGCATTTAAAAGATGCAGTGGGGACAACACCTGCAAAGACAGTAGCTAGTTATTACTAAGTTGAATTGAAACCCTTCAGAGTGATGAGAAACTGAGAGCAGTTAACAACTAAAGGTTAAGTATGAGAGCCAGGATGCACTTGTGGTGGTATTACTTACAAAGAGATCCTTATCACCCTGCAGTGGAAGGGAGCTCAGCTGCAGGGCAATCATAGGATTTAGAATAAGGAGCTGCAGAGGCATTTATCAGGCAAGGCAGACCTGTCACAAAAAGACCAGAGCCCTGAAACATTTGGGTGGGTAGCCCCAAGAATTCTCAGTCACCAGATTCCCAAATCGGTACCCATCTCTCCTACCATTAGGAGACTGCAGGAACCAACAAGATCTCAGTGATGCTGCTGCCTCTCCTTGCAGATCCTTCTTGCAGATCCTTCAGACCTAGAACTTCCCCAGCTGTACTGGGCTGGGATTTAACACTCGTTGTCTGCTTGTCAGCAGACAGGGAGGTAACTGTGAGGGGTTTCTGGCTGCCTTGTGGTGGAAAGCCCTCAGTAGGGTCTTCTCACGTGGGGTAAATGCTAGCTCTTAACAAGGAGTAGTGAGAGAGGGGCACTGATATCACTAAGAACTTCAGTGGTGGCTCTGTTCTGTAGGCCAGGACTGAAGGTATGAGAGGAGATCAAGCCTCCTCTATTACAGAGCTGGGCTCCTTAATTGTAATGAGCATGATGAGCCCCCAGAGTAAGAGAGACCAGGTAACTGCCAGAAACCAGGGGCCACAGTTACCCTAACAACCAGCAACGTTAAAGAAGCAGCAGAGGGGCCTTGGTTGTCAGGCAGTTGTAGAAATGATGAATACAATTTGGAGTTTCTAGGGTCCAAACAAGTAGGCACCCTACAAGGGTACTACTTAACATCTACAATCAAAACAAGTAAAGAATGGAGGAGTAGGTAGCTTAGGACAGTCGTCCCAACAAAAATTATAGTATCTTGCTCAGTTTCCAGATCTAAGCCTTTTTTTTTTTTTTAAGACAATGTCTTGCTCTGTCTCCCAGGCTGGAGTGCAGTGGCACGATCTCGGCTCACCACAACCTCCACCTCCTGGGTTCAAGTGATTCTCCTGCCTCAGCCTCCCGACTAGCTGAGATTACAGGCGCATGTCACCACATCTGGCTAATTTTTTATATTTGTGATAGACACAAGGTTTCACCATGTTGGCCAGGCTGGTATCAAACTCCTGACCTTAAGTGATTCGCCCACCTCGGCCTCCCAAAGTGCTGGGATTACAGGCATGAGCCACTGCACCCGGCCTGAGCCAATTTTTTTTTTTTTCTTTTTTTTGAAACGGAGTCTCGCTCTGTTGCCCAGACTGGAGTGCAGTGGCGCGATCTCAGCTCACTGCAACCTCCGCCTCCCGGGTTCACGCCATTCGCTCGCCTCAGCGCCCCCGCCCCAGTAGCTGGGACTACAGGCGCCTGCCCGGCTAATTTTTTGTATTTTTAGTAGAGACGCGGTTTCACCATGTTAGCCACGATGGTCTCGATCTTCTGACCTCGTGATCCGCCCGCCTCGGCCTCCCAAAGTGCTGGGATTACAGGCGTGAGCCACCGCGCCCGGACCCTATTTTTAATCTGAAACCCATTAAATGATAAAATGGCCGGGTCTCCAGGAAGAAGGACCCTGCAATTCCCCCAAGAAATATATACTGCAAAGATTCCCTCAGTCGTTGTCTAAAGGGACCTATGGTCATTTCTGTAGGAATACACTGAGGAAAGGGGAATAACCAAATATTTGAGGACTACTGAAGCGGGATCTTGGGCCATGATGTTCTTAAGCTACTAGACGATAGGATCTACTAAAACAAGGGAGTAAACCAAGAAAACAAAGATAAGAAATCTGAGAGGCAAGAGAGTTGTAGTGGCCATGAGAATGCACTTTGCAGCCCTCCAGCTACGGAGCATAACTGATCAAAGACCTTAGCTGAGGTGCTCTGAAACCCATCCCAGCCCGGAGGACAGGTTCTCAAAGGATGCAGAGCAACAAGGAAAAGGCAAAACACAAACAGAAATCCCCAGGGTGACCGGTAAAGGAAAAATTCAGCTGTGCGGCAAGCCTAGAAAGCAACCAGTCAAGACAAGTACAGAAGGAATGGCCGCAAGAAGATAAAATTGATAGGAAATCTACTAAGTTTGAGTTACTAAGAGGATGTGTGCAATCTGGAAGGGAAAGAATTAGTGATAAATTACATAGAAAACTAAACAGAAAAACCATAATTTGTATGGCAGCCAAAACAAAAATGTGAACAAGGAATAATAAATATTCATAGTATACTAGATGACAACAGCAAAAATTATATTTAGTCATAATAATGCAAATGTTAAATATTGATCTAACAAAAATTAATAAGAATTTTAGTAGGCTGGGAGAATGGGAAGTGTGAGGGAGACAGGTGGAGAATATAGTAAGAGGTTAACAGGTAATATATGAAACAAATACCAAGAATGACAAGATAAGCATGTTATTTAGAAATATGGAAGTAAATACTATATGAAAAAGCTAAAAGAATATTATTATCTAGGGAGAAGAAATGGAGAGGGATACTGCTAATCCATAATAATAAGACTTGTATTTTATGTTTAAGCTATCTGTAACTTTGATAAACTTTAAATTCAAACTAATTATTGAGCAATACATTTTTGTTGTTTTTGTTTTGTTTTTTTAAATAGAGATGGGGTCTTGCTATGTTGTTTAGGCTGGCCTTGAACTTCTGTCCTCAAGGAATACTCCCGTCTCAGCCTCCCAAAGTGCTAGATTACAAGAATGAGCTACCACACTGGGCCAAAAAACAATTAAAATGCTTTTTTTAAAGCAATGAAATTGCAACAATTTGACAATAATATGTGAATATACAGAGTTTTAAGAAATTAATAAAAGTCAAACACCACAATTAAACAAATGATTCATAAAATAACTAAAAATGTGAATAACAATGTATTGTTGAAATTTTACCTCGGATTTTAAAAAATGAAAGTTAAAAAAAAGGACACCATTTCTAGATACACACATACTCAAAAGAATTGAAAACATATATCTACACATAAACTTGTAAATAAATATTCATAGCAGCATTATTTATAATAACTAAGAAGAAGAACTAACCCAAATGTGCATCAACTGATGAATGGATAAATAAAATGTGGTATATCCACACAGTGGAATCTTATTCAGCAATAAAGAATAAAGTACTGATACATGCTACAGTATAGGTGCATCTTCAAAACATTAACATTATGCTAAGTGAAAGATACCAGTCACATATTGTATGATTCCATTTATATAAAATGTCCAAAATAGGCAAATCTACAGAAGCAGAAAATAGATTAGTGGTTGCCAGCGGCTAGTAAGAGGACATAGGGAATAACTGCTAGCGGGTATGGAGTCTACGTGAGGTTATGAAGTATTCTAAAATTAGTGGTGGTGGTTGCACAACTGTACAAATGCGTTAAAAGCCACTGAGTTTTATATACTTTATAAGGGTAAATATTATGGTATGTGTATTGTATCTCACTACAGCTGTTGTAAAAAAAAAAATCACAAAAAAATTAAAAATACAAAAATGAAATGAGAAAGGCAGAAGAAAATAGTAAGATTAAAAAAGAAAGGAACAAAAGAAAAACAAAAAAAGAATTCAAGCAAATGCATGTCATGGTTAAATGAGTGCAAAAAGTATAGAGATTTTTGTTCATGGGAGGGTCACACACTGAAATTCATGTCTCAGATTTGAACACAGTAAGTATAAGAGTCATATTCCTTTTGTTGTGAAATTTCTGTATACAAAATACTCTATTTGGCAGAATAATTGCCACCAAAAAAAGTACAAACAGCTCAAGATAGTGGATATATATATATATATATATATATATTTTAAGGCCTAGGGTTTAGAATAAAAACCTGTTACAAATCTATTTCATCAACATAGAGAAGTAGGACTGTTTTCTCCTTGGCTTGAGAAAAAAACAAAGAATAAATGGGTTTTGTTTGTCTTTTTTAAGGAAAAAAGCTATTAAAGCCACTGGCTTAGCAAGTGGATACCATATTTCTAGGAGAATCTAGCTGATCTACCATAATGCAAAATATTTCATTGTTATTTATTTAGATTGCTTTCTAAATGTATGTACTATCTGAAGTGAGTAAGGTTTTCAAACAGCTTTTTGCCAAATGAATTGGGAAGGCAAAAATAGCATCAAAGACCCAAAGATGCTTTAAGAGCATTACAAGAAAAAACTTGGAAGGTGTGCACAGCTAGGAAGCCAAGAGGAACTTTAATCCAAATAAATCATGAGCCAAAAGCATCATTTTAAATGGGTGAGAATGAAATCAGCCTCTTCCATAAAGCTAACTCATCGCTTTCCAGTTTATTTTCATGACAAGCCAGCTAAAAATTACATGAGATTTCATTGACCACATTAGTTTTTAAATTATTTTTTAGTCAGTTTTATAAGTCAGAAATAAACAAAGGTAATCTCCTCCCAGAAGCAACTGCTAAAGTATTAATCCTGTATAGTGGTTTTATTAACACATATTTGTTCTCAAAACAATTCTTAAATAGTTAATGTAACTTTTAAATAATTTGTATAACTTCATCTTTCAGCATGGATACCTAAAGAAACATCAACTAAAATGTTATTCGTTTTTGAGACAGGGACTCATTCTGTCACTCAGGCTGGAGGGTAGTAGTGTGATCTCAATTCACTGCAGCACTGACCTCCCTGGCTCAGGTAGTCTTCCCACCTCAGCCTCCCAAGTAGCTGGGACTACAGATGCCTGTATTAACCACACCTGGATAATTTTTATATTTTTTATAAAGATGGGGTTTTGCCATGTTGCCCAGGCTGGTCTCGAACTCCCAGGCTCAAGTGATTCACCTGTCTTGCACTCCCGAAGTGCTGGAATAACAGCCATGAGCCACGGCACCCAGCCAGAATATATTAAGTTTTTGGGTAAAATTCAAGCTTCCTAGTAATGAATTTTGTTGATATGCCTTTTTTTCCCCTATTAAAACAATCCAATAAAAATAACTTCAGTGAAGGTTGAATTAATATATATAATCCAACAATGAATTTTCCCCTAAAGGGAAAGATGAGAAAGCTTCAGTTAGATCTTCAGTCAGTTTTTATTGAGGACCCACCTTATGTCAAGTCCTCATAAATTAAGGTACTGCAGATAATTTTTCAGAAGTAAACAGTAGTGTGCAATCATGAGCAGCTTTTGAACAAATTACGGTAATAATTACCACGAATGACTGAATACTTACCACGTGCCAGGTACTCTCGAGGCACAGTACATGGTAATCCCATTTCATGCTCTCAAAGCCTTATAATGTAGGTAGAATATTGTCCTCTTTTAAAAAGATGAGAACAGGCCAAGTGCGGTAGCTCACGCCTGTAATCCCAGCACTTTGGGAGGCCGAGGCAAGCAGATCACTTGAGGTCAGGAGTTCAAGACCAGCCTGGCCAACATGGTGAAACCCATCTCTACTAAAAATGTAAAAATTAGCTGGGCGTGATGGCAGGCCCCTGTAGTCCCAGCTGCTTGGGAGGCTGAGGCAGAAGAATCCCTTGAACCCAGGAGGTAGGCTGAGATCACGCCATTGCACTCCAGCATGGGCAACAGAGCGAGACTCTTTCTCAAAAAAAAGATGAGAAGTGTGAAACAGAGAGAGGTCAAGAAACTTGCCCAAAGCCACACAGAAAGCATGGCAGGCTGAAGTTCAAAACCAGGAAATCTGTCCCCAGAGCACACACTCTTTCTTAACTCCTTAATGCTCCTTCTTGAAACTCAGAATGAATTTTGCTGTGGAATCACACTGTAACTATAATTAATTTCACAAGATAGTCCATAAAAGCCTGGAAACATGTCTAGACAATAGTTTATAAATACACAACTGAACTGTAATGACTACTGACCCAGTTCAGACACAGAAAGAATTGGTAACATAAGGGGTGTTTTGTCTTCTTTTAGCAGCAGCAGCTATTTACCTTGAAAAAACAGTTTTCAAACATTATAAAGCCAAATAATCCTCTAGGCAAATGAAATCTTACCTAAAATAGATTAGAGTAGAGCTTCTCTGATTTTTTCTGATTGAAGAGGGGGAGGAAAAGCCTCTTTTCTCCATTCCACAAAGTAGACCCTGAGACACTTCCAAAAAACTGCTGGATTTCAAGGAAGACAGCCTGAAAACCATTGAAGTAGACAGAAGGATTGTTATAGGCCCATTGGATCTTATTTTCCAAAAATCACAGAACAAAGTATTTTATAATGTTCTTGTAGACAAAATAGAAGAATACAGGTTGCAATACAGTACAGTTATGTGTAACAATACATCTGTCCATCTAATGGAGGGTTTTTAGTATCATGCCAGAGGACTTTGTATCGGGTCCAATTCCATTAAGCATTTTTTATCAATAAATTGGATGAAGTCCTAGAAGCTATGCCTAGGACACAAAAAGGAAAATGGTATAAAATCATCACCAAACATAGTCAAAGAATGAACTGCAAGCACTTCAGAAGTATACATTTTTTTAATGCTGAATATTTTCCACAGAAATCCTTTTTGGTGAGACCCAGAGTGCAAAATTAGACCCTTGAAGGAGTAAGGCATTCAAGACCTCATCTTATCCTTAAT
Source organism: Nomascus leucogenys (assembly GCF_006542625.1). Classification (NCBI taxonomy): domain Eukaryota; kingdom Metazoa; phylum Chordata; class Mammalia; order Primates; family Hylobatidae; genus Nomascus; species Nomascus leucogenys. The sequence continues at coordinate 32,821,582 of NC_044395.1, read as the reverse complement.
AAACCCAAAAGTTAACTCACCTCCATCCTGGCACAGTTAACCTTCCAGGTATGACTTCCCCCATCCACTCACCTACCCACACAAGACAGCAGTAACAGATTGCTTACGAGATCACAAAGAATGATAAAACCAAAACAACAGAAAACTAAACTTCAAAAAGTGGGCCAGGCGTGGTGGTTCATGCCTATAATCCCAGCACTTTGGGAGGCCAAGCTGGGTGAATCACTTGAGGCCAGGAGTTCAAGAGCAGCCTGGGCAACATGGCAAAACCCCATCTCTATTAAAAATACAAAAATTAGCCAGGCATGGTGGTGCGTGCCTGTAGTCCCAGCTACTCAAGAGGCTGAGGCACGAGAATCACTGAAACCCAGGAGGTGCAGATTGCAGTGAGCCGAGATGGTGCCACTGCACTCCAGCCTGGGCAACAGAGCAAGACTGTGTCAGAAAAAAAAAAAGAAGAAGAAGAAGAAAGAGGCCAGGCGTGGTGGCTCACACCTGTAATCCCAGCACTTTGGGAGGCCAAGGCGGGCAGATCACGAGGTCAGGAGATCGAGACCATCCCCCATCCTGGCTAGCACGGTGAAATCCTGTCTCTACTAAAAAATACAAAAAATTAGCCGGGCGTGGTGGCAGGCGCCTGTGGTGCCAGCTACTTGGGAGGCTGAGGCAGGAGAATGGCGTGAACCCAGGAGGTGGAGCTTGCAGTGAGCCAAGATCTTGCCACTGCACTCCAGCCTGGGCGACAGAGCAAGACTCCATCTCAAAAAAAAAAAAAAAAAAAAAAAAAAAGGAAAGAAAAGGCCAAAGTGAACGCCAAACTAAATGTTCTAGAAACAGATATTAAAACCAGTGTGAAGAGCCAAGGTGTAAAAACCAGGGAGACAGGTGATAAATGATTCATGGGTCACAATAATGTGGGCCAGATCTTCTTTTGTTTTGCATAAACTTTGCTGGATCAGCCAAGTTTAAACTTCCAACTCTGGAGTTGAAATAGACACAATTCTTTCCAAGGTATAGTAAAGTGAGTATTTTCCTGGTTAGCCCAATGGGAAATTGTAATAAGTTCCAGGCTATTCTTGAAGTGCAGAGATAGTCACATGACTGCTCTTTCGACCCCTAAGCACTCTTCCCAATATATTGATTACCAACTGACATTGGTGTCTAAAGCAATCTAATGCTTTTCTAATCTGTTTAGTTTTCCGTCTCAGATTAACAGAGCCAGATATGAGTGTGGTGTCCAAGGCATGGCATTAGCCAGCTGGTTTATGATGCCAAGAAGTGGTGGAAGATGGGGACATAGCCATGGAAGAGAGTAACTATAGTGGAAACATGTTATGGTTTGAATGTGTCCCCTAAAGTTCATGTGTTGTAACTTAACCCCCAATGCAACAGTACTGAGGGGGTGGGATCTTTAAGAGGTGATTAGGTCATGGGCCCAGAGCGATGGCTCACGGCGGTAATCCCAACATTTTGGGAGGCCGAGGCAGGCAGATCACCTGACATCAGGAGTTCCAGATCAGCCTGGCCAACATGATGAAACCCCTTCTCTACTAAAAATACAAAAAATTAGCTGGGTGTGGTGGCAGGCACCTGTAGCCCCGGCTACTTGGGAGGTTGAGACAGGGGAATTGTTTGAACCAAAGAAGTGAAGTCTACAGTGAGCTGAGATCCCACCCAGGTACTCCAGCCTGGGTGACAGAGCAAGACTCTGTCTCAAAAAGAAAGAAAAAAAAAGATGTGATTAGGTCATGATGGCTTTGCCCTCATGAGTGGATTAATGCTGTTATCTCAGCAGCAGGATCCTGTTAAAAGGATGTGTTTGGCCCCTTTCCCCCTTTCTCTCCCACTCGTGCTTTTTAGATCTTCCTCCCTTCTACTATGAGATAATGCAGCAAGAAGGCCCTTACCAGATTCCAGTGCCTTGATATTAGACTTCCCAGCCACCAGAACTGTGAGTAATACATTTCTTTTCTTTTCTTTTTTTTTTTTTTTTTTGAGACGGAGTCTCGCTCTGTCGCCCAGGCTGGAGTGCAGTGGCGCGATCTCGGCTCACTGTAAGCTCCGCCTCCCGGGTTCACGCCATTCTCCTGCCTCAGCCTCTCCGAGTAGCTGGGACTACAGGCGCCCGCCACCATGCCCGGCTAATTTTTTGTATTTTTAGTAGAGACGGGGTTTCACAGTGGTCTCGATCTCCTGACCTCGTGATCCGCCCACCTCGGTCTCCCAAAGTGCTGGGATTACAAGCGTGAGCCACTGCGCCCGGCCCATTTCTTTTCTTTATAAATTATCCAGATGGTGATATTCTGTTATAGCAAGTCATGGACTAAGAACATCATAGAGTTAGTGAATTCCACAGAAATTAAAAACCTAATCAATATCCAGTTGTTGTCTTTGTTGTTGTTTTATGGGAAGACAATTCTTGTATGTTGGAAAGAAAGATAAATGGCATCTCCCTCATTGCCCAGTAACAGTAATTCTTATTTTATTTTATTTTTTTTTTATTTTCTTTTTGAGACAGAATCTTGCTCTGTTGCACCCAGGCTGTAGCACAGTGATGCCATCTCAGCTCACTGCAACCTCCACCTCCTGAGTTCAAGCGATTCTCCTGCCTCAGCCTCCTGAGTAGCTGCGATTACAGGCGCCCATGACCACGCCCAGCTAATTTTTTTTTGCATTTTTAGTAGAGATGGGGTTTCACCATGTTGGTCAGGCTGATCTCAAACTCCTGACTTCAGGTAATCCTCCTGCCTCGGCCCCACAAAGTGCTGGGATTACAGGCGTGAGCCACCGTGCCCGGCCAGTAACAGTAATTCTATTTTGACCTTAAACTGTAAATAAAATGGAGAGGTCGGGTGAGGTGGCTCATGCCTGTAATCCTAGTACTTTGGAAGGCCAAGGCCGGAGGATTGCTTGAGCCCAGGAGGTTAAGACCAGCATGGGCAACATAGTAAGACCTCATCTCTATTCTTTATTTAAAAATAATAAATACATAAGTACCTAAATAAAATGGAGAACTAATGACCAAGATAGAAAAGACTAGAAAGTGATGGAAGAAACAGAAGTGAGAGACTGTTTTGGCCATGTTAAGTGGGTGCTGGTTAGACAACCATACAAGATGTTAAGGAGGCATTTGGAAATACACGTTTGGAAATTCAGAAAGGGGTCAAAGCCAGGGATTTTATTTTATGTTTTGGAGACAAGGTCTCACACTGTCCCCTAGGCTGCAGTGAGCGCAATCCCAGCTCACTGCAGCCTCAAACTCCTGGGCTCAAATGATCTTCCCATCTCACCTTCCTTAGTAGCTGGGACTACAAGCACATGCCACCACACCTGGCTAATTTTTTTATTTTTATTTTTATTTATTTTTAGTAGAGACGAGGTTTTGCTATGTTGCTGAGGCTGGTCTCAAGCTCCTGAGCTCAAACAATCCTCCCACCTCAGCCTCTCAAAATGCTGGGATTACAAGTGTGAGCCACTGCTGCTGGCCTCAAGCCAGAGATTTTTTAAATTGGCATGTAGATTATATTTACATTTCTGTAGTAATTGCATGGTTTACTTATACGTATGTCTTTAATCCACCGGAAATTGTAATACAATATGTGGTAGAGATTTTGTCTTTTCCAAATGGGAAAAATAACTGCCTCAGTGCAATCCTTATATTATTCCATTAATTCAACACTATCAGTACTCTCCTTACCCTCCTATGCCCAACCTCCAGAATAATGTCCAGATTTCCTGTTCTGACATTCAAAGCACTCAATTGCCTGGTCTAATTTTTTTTCCTGATCTATTTCACTGACGTTATGATTTTCCTACTGGTTTTCAAATTGTGAATAAGCCCTAGGGGCTGTGTAAAGCCCTCTCAGAGCCATCTTGGCGTGAGATAACAGAGCAAACAGGCAAGGATCCTGCCACTCATCCCACTTCAAACGCTAGAACTCTCTCTTCACCTGATTTATATGTTGATGCCTCCAAATGAGGATTTTACTGAAGAGGCCACGCGTGGTGGCTCATGCCTGTAATCCCAGCACTTTGGGAGGCTGGGGTGGGCGGATCACTTAAGGTCAGGAGTTCAAGACCAGCCTGGTCCAACATGGTGAAACCCCATCTCTACTAAAAATACAAAAATTAGCCAGGTGTGGTGGTGGGCGCCTGTAATCCCAGCATACTGGGGAGGCTAAGGCAGGAGAATCACTTGAACCTGGGAGGCAGAGGTTGCAGTGAGCCGAGCCTGTGCCACTGCACTCCAGCCTGGGCAACAGAGCCAGAGTCTCAAAAAAGGAATTTTACTGAAGAGATTCAGTTGCTTATTTATTTATTTATTTATTGAGACAGAGTCTGGCTTTGTCACCCAGGCTGGAGTGCAGTGGCACGGTCTCGGTTCACTGCAACCTCTGCCTCCCAGGTTCAAGCAATTCTCCTGCCTCAGCCTCCCAAGTCGCTGGGATTACAGGCATGTGCCACCAAGCCCAGCTAATTTTTTTTGTATATTTGGTAGAGACGGGGTTTCATCATGTTGGCCAGGCTAGTCTCGAACTCCTGACCTCAGGTGATCTGCCCACCTCCACCTCCCAAAGTGCTGGGATTACAGGCATAAGCCACCATGCCTAGCTAGATTCAGTTGCTTTAGAAAACAAACAAACAAACAAAAACCCTCTTCTCTAGACTAAATGATCCTCTCGTGCAAGTTTTACAATGCCTATTTGTCATTGATTGGGTTCCATAGGAAACAGACGTTGAGACAGAGATCTGTGCACAAGAAGTTTATGGAGGCACGCTCTCCTGTAAAGAAAGGAAGGAAGTAGGGTTATATAGAGGGAGATGTTAGAACTATGAAGCAGTTACAACAGAGATTCTAGTCAATCCTACATGTCCCAGATTGAGGCAAGGGGGCCCCGCTGTCCAGTCAATGTATTCTGATGGCCCTGGGGAGGTAGTAGCATCAATTTGGGTGAAGGAGCTCACTTTGTTTGTGCACAGTTCCTGGAAAGGGACTTAACCTTAAGCCATCCACAGACCAGGATTCCATCAGTTGAGCGAATGAGTGCCTTAGCTCTGAAGAGGGTTCCTGGTGGCACACCACAGCATCTACACCACTTCTTCGAATTTGCTCAGGCTATTGATTTTTCTCAAGGACGTTTCCTACCACCTCCGATTCCTATCGCCTCCAATTAAGCCCAGCTCAAATGCTATATCCTCCATTAAACATTTCTTGACTCTTGTCATTGTAAATAGTATTTTTCTCCTCTAAATTTCAAGCACTTTGTATTCCTCTCATGGCATTACAACACTTACCTTATTCTACCTTCCAGAAAAGCTATTTTTTACTTCAATAAATTGAGAACTTTCAGTTACTCAGGCAATAAACTAGGACCCGAGGATATAAAGTGATCAAAACAGATATGATCCTCTTCATACTTTAAACAAATAGAAGTTAAAAAGTTCACAGTAGTAAAAGAGTACATAGGATGGAAATTTACTTCAAATGAAGGTGTCAGGAAATGATTCTCTAAAGAAGTGATATGAAACCCAGTAGTAGAGAGCAGCTCAGTGAAGGGTGGTGGTAGGGATAAGGAGTGGGGTATGTGCAAGTAAGAGTGAGCAAGTCCAGGTGTGGGGGCTCACGCCTGTAATCCAAGCACTTTGGGAGGCCGAGGCAGGCAGATCACTTGAGGTCGGGTGTTCGAGACCAGCCTTGCCAACATGGTGAAATCCCATCTACACTAAAAATACAAAAATTAGCTGGGCATTGTGGCACGCACGTGTAATGCCAACTACTCAGGAGGCTGAGGAGGGGACTTGCTTGAACCCGGAAGGCAGAGGCTGCAGTGAGCCGGGATCATGCCACTGCACTCCAGCCTGGGCGACAGAGTGAGACTCTGTCTCAAAAAAAAAAAAAAAGTAAGAGAGAGCAGCAAATGCTAAACCTGACATATGTTGATCTCTTCCTACATGGCAGACACCATCTCAGGTGCAAGGGCTCCATTACTAAACAAAAGCAGAAGAAAAGTCCTTCCTCCTTAGAGCTTTCATCCTAGGAAATAAAAGAACTTAATATAACTAGAATTTAGAGAATAAAAGAGAGGGTGGTGCCAGATGGGGCTGAATGGGTAGGTAGAGGCAAGATCACTAATGGCCTGGTCAGGATTTAAGGATTTTAATGCCATAAACATGATTAGATTGTTTTTTCAACAACCTCTCTGGCTGTAGTGTACCTGTCCTGTCTCCCCTTCTGTATTTCTAGCTATTAGAAGATTGCTCTTTACCTAATATGCCTTTCAGAACATAAGGTCCCTTTGCAAATAATGGACACCAAATAAATAATAACAATGACTAACATTTGAGTGTTTTCTGTGTGCTGGGGACTGGTCTAAGCATGTTCCATGTATCAACTCATTAATCCTTACAACCCACCATGCCAGTTGGCTGGCCAAATGGAAGGAGGTTTGTTTATTTGGAGCATAGGAACCTGCACACACCTGAGAGTCTACAGATAGAGACTATGTGTACAGTAGGGGGAAGAGAGTAAGCAGTAGGTGAGAAAAAAAATCAAAATGCCACATACACAGGTCCATACACCTTTGCGTATGGAAACGCACAATTAGCTGCAAAGCTAAGAAATACATGGACAGGAAAACTGCGTGATCCTATTGCCCAAAAAAGACTGGTGTACACATTTTCATGTCTCTAAGGCCCTTATCCTATCATCACAATTATTAAAGCATATGCCTAAAGAACATGGTGAGCCGATTTAGCAAAATCACTGGGCTTTCTGAGGAACTGTTTATAATAATCTCTTAAGGCATCAACAATACCCCATCTCTCTCTCTCTGAAAAAATTAGAAACAAAAAAACCTTGGGAATGTGTTATCTGGGATCTCCAAAGAGACCTATCTGATTGAGGGACACTCCCCACACCCAGGCCCCTGATATTGCAACACACAAATGAAAAAAGACTCACCTGCAGACTCAAAGTGGCTGTGCCTCCCTGAATGAGAAGCTAGATAAACATCACACTTAAAAGAGGCACTAAGGAACAGTCACTGACTGAGCCTTACAAGTATGTTCATAGTTCCAAATGAGACGCAACATAATGAGCTGTGGCATTTTAGATGAGGAAAGGCAGATAAAGGTGTGAGGACACGATGTGCTCGCTCGTTCCTGTTAATATGGAACTTTGATCAGAATTCCATTTTATTACATGAGTGGGAAACAGCTTAATGGTCCATTTCTCCAAGCACTCCCAGTTCTTGGACTAAGTAAGCATAGATTTATCTATAGGTTTACCCATGATTTGAAAAAAACATGTAAATAATAATCAGGAGCTATCCCCTTCCCATTAGAGTACTAGTTCTGCTTATCAATTTCTCTAACTAGACCCCCTACTTTGTCTCTTTAGCATTTTCCTCCATCTCAGGCAATAGTTACAGCCCCTCACTGGGTCTTAGCCACCCGCCAATGTCCGCCCCAACCCCTTGGTGCTGGAGGCATGGCAGATTGATTTGAGCAGTAAGTTGGGGTACATTGCTTTGTAACATTTCATGAACTTTGTTTAAACAAGAGTAAACCAAAAACAGGATTTTGCAATAAAAAGTATTTTTATAGAAACCAAACAAAGACTAACATAAGTTGTACCCAGCCATTAGGAAGGCAAAGAAACTGCTTTTCTTGACAGCCCTAGAAAGCTTTAAATTAATGTCAAAGACAGGAGTCCTGTCACAGAACAGAAAGACACGTTCCAGCCCCTACTTGTTTATATCTTCCTGGGGCCGTAACTGCACCCCCACCCTATCCCCCTCCGCCCCACCCCCACACTAGCTGTCTTCCAGAAACAAAAAAACAGTCCAATTTAACCCTTTCCCTTACCACAGAGCCTTTTAACTGTCAGCAGATATATTAATTGCATCATGAACCACAGGCTGCTTCTGAGCTAAACAAAGTAAAAGTTAATAAGGAAATAATAATATTTATTTAGTCAGCACACACCCGGCACTGTGATAAGCACATACAGACGTTTCCTCAACACTTCTTACAACAACCAGATGAGGAAACTGTGACAAAGAAGGTAACTGGCCAATTACCTTTATACAACCAGTAAGTGACAAGGTAAAGAGCAGATCTGCTTCCCCATAAAATCTAAGTTTTAACTATAGCTAAAAGCTGTAAGTTAAATTTATACATAACATCTCTATAAATTTATTTAAATTAAAATTAATTTGCTATAATTTATAAATGCATTTATAAATAAATTACCTATAAATTAATTTTATAAAATGTTATTTATTTAAAGGTAATCCTTAAAGCTTGTATTGTTTTAAATTAAATATATCCGGGGAGCAAGTGTTCCTATAACTAATCTTAATGCTTACAACAATAATATAACCAATCAACTTAGTCAAATCAGTTGTATTTTTCACACCTATAATATAATATAGATCAGTAAAACTGGAATCATTGATTCACTTACTCAGTAAATTTTTTGGAATCCCCTCCTGTGTGCCAGCCACTTAGGATACAATATTGAACAGAATTCTCGATCTCTGACCTCTTAGATTACTGGCTAATGAGAGAGACAAACATTAAATACAGAAGCATACAAATATTTAAACAATTGCAAGCTGTTATAAGTGCTGTTGGGAACAGGTACATTGTTATGAGAGAATGACCAGAAAGACTAATATTGATTGGGGGGTCAGAAAAGTCCCTGTATGGAAATGACTTGTTACCTGAAACTTGAAGATGCATAGGAAGTAGTTAGGCTAAGAGTGAGAGGGAGGGAGGTGTTCCAGGCAGGGGACAAACATTGTGCCAAGGCCCTGAGCAAGAAAAGAGCTTGGCTTTTTCCAAGCTAGTGATCCTTAGGTAGGAAACCAGGGAAAGAGATAGGAAATTAGATTGGAAAGAAAGACAATGTAAGCTGTAGAGATTTTCTGTTTTTACCTTATGTGCAAATGAAAATTCACTGAAGAATTCTCAATAGTGTTGATACAGACAGAAGGCAGGGAAACACTGAGTAGAAAAAGGTGGTCCCTGGCGAGGGCTACCCTCAAGCCTGGACCCGTGGCCATAAATGAGAAGCTGCATTCCTGTTTTTCCACCTGAATGTTGCCTATTCCAAAACCACCCTGGCCTGCCATGCCCCCCACCCTGTACCCATAAAAACCCCAAGCTCCACTGGCAGAGGAGCAGAGCGGCGCAGCAGAGAAACAGAGAAGGGAAGAAGCATCTGAATGTCGAGAGGAGAAGAGGCAGCTGGACATCGGAGACTACAGTCGGAGAGGAGTTCAGCCGGGATGGCCAAACTCCAAGAGAAGATTATTTTCCCACTCCATCCCCTTTAGCCCCCCATCCCACTAAGGAAATAATAATGATATTCATTTAGTCAGCACATACCAGGCACTGTGATAAGCACATACAGACATTTCCTCAACATTTCTTGCAACAAGAAAATGGCCACTAAGAGCCACTTTCATCGCTCAGTAAAACCCTCCACATACACCACCCTTCAGTCCGTTCATGTGATCTGATTCTTCCTTGACACCCGACAAAGATTCAGCATGCACTGGGTGAGGGAACCCAAAAAGGCTGTCACATTGATTCTTCACTGAGGTATTTAACACTTATGCCGTCCACAGATGGCAAAGCTAAAAGACCATTGTTTGTAACACATGCCCTCTAGGGCTCCAGAGGTCATGGGCAGCCCCTAGACACTGCCGCAGGCGAGTACAGGGTTTGTTCCTGCCAGCATCCAAAGGTAGTTGCCCCAGCTCCTGCGCCCGCTCGCTCACCTGCATGCTCCCCCTTTTGCAGGGGATTTGAGCTGAGCTCGGTGACCAAGTGAACGAACCACATCCCTGTCTCAAGCCCTGAGAGGAGGTCAAAGGAACTATCCCATCTCAGTGTCATCTTACAATCTAATTTACCATTTCTTAAAGCTCAATCTGGCTGATGAATTCATAATGAATGTCAGGAGAGAAAGAGTAGAAAAGGGAGAACAGTTAGGAAGTTTTAGTTACAATCATCTAAGCAAAAAGATGATGGTAGCTTTGACTAAAGTGGCAACAGTGGAGAGAAGTGGAACCTGGAGAGAAGTGGATGGATTGTATATACATTGAGATTATAATAAGATTTAGTGACCAATTTGGTATGGGGAAAGATAGCGAAGGGGTGGCACAAGCTGGGGTCAAAGAGAAGTCTCAGGTTTCTGAATTGAGCAATTGAGTAGTTGGAAGTGTAGAATAGCTTAAAGTAACAGTCAAAAGGGCCAGGCACGGTGGCTCACGCCTGTAATCCCAGCACTTTGGGAGGCCAAGGCAGGTGGATCACGAGGTCAGGAGATTGAGACCATCCTGGCTAACATGGTGAAACTCCATCTCTACTAAAAATGAAAAAAATCAGCCGGGTGTGGTGGCACGCGCCTGTAGTCCCAGCTACTCGGGAGGGCGAGACAGGAGAATCGCCTGAACCCGGGAGGCAGAGGTTGTAGTGAGCCGAGATCACGCCACTGCACTCCAACTCCAGCTTGGGCTACAGAGCGAGACTCGGTCTCAAAAACAAAAAAAAAAAAACAAGAGTCAAAGGGGCTAATATATACAGTGGATGGATAGTGTCTAGACCAGCACTTGTCATTTAATGTGTATGTGAATCACCTAAAGAGGCTTGTTATAGATTCTGCTTCATGACATGAGGTCTGGGGTTGGGCCAGAGGTTCTATGTTTTTACCAGTTCCCATATGATGTCAATGATTCTAGTCCATAGACCACATGTTGAGTGGCAAGGCTCTACTATAGAAACACCATACACATAGGATTACAAACTTTTCAACAAAAAATATCTACATCTTTTTGAGACAGGGTCTTGCTCTGTCGTCCAAGCTGCAGTACAGTGGTGTGATCATGGCTCACTGTAGCCTTGACCTCCAAGGTTCAAGCAGTCCTCCTACCCTAGCCTCCCAAATAGCTGGGACTACAAGCAGGCACCACCACATCTGGCTAATTTTTTAAATTTTTTGTAGAGATAAGGTCTTGCTATGTGACCAGGCTGGTCTCAAACTCCTGGGTTCAAGTGATTCTCCTGCCTTGGCCTCCCAAAGTGCTGGGATTACAGGTGTGAGGCACCTTGCTTGGCCAAGAATAACGTTTTAATTTAATCATTATAATTTTATAAAAGATATAATATTTTAATTATTTAAAAAGATAACACAATTTCAAAATAAAGTTGCTTAATAGAATAGATTTATCAGAACATATATTACCTTACCTTTTTATTACTTACCTCATTTGGCCACAGATGATGTGAAATTTTACCTTATGTCCCAAAGACACGTGGCTGTACGAACAACACAGAGGTTGGGTTAAGGTGGAAAAATAAGAAAATGAGTTCTGGCTAAGCAACAAAAAGAACAGAAGAAAACACACTTTTTATTTATTTATTTATTTATTTATTTATTTTTGAGACAGAGTCTCACTCTGTCGCCCAGGCTGGAGTTCAGTGGTGTGATCTCAGCTTACTGCAACCTTCCGCCTTTCAACCTTCAAGCGATTCTCCTGCCTCAGCCTCCCGAGTAGCTGGGATTACAGGCACAAGCCACCACGCGCGGCTAATTTTTGTATTTTTAGTAGAGATAGGGTTTCACCATGTTGGTCAGGCTAATCTTGAACTCCTGACCTTGTGATCCACCCGCCTCGGGCTCCCAAAGTGCTGGGACTACAGGCGTGAGCCACTGCGCCTAGCCTAGAAGAAAATACACTTTATAAAAATGCCATACACATAGAATGTAAAATTCTATGTCTGGAATGATAGGTAATTTTTACTCTTTTGCTTGTTTTCTATATTAAACGTGTTACTTATACAAGCTTTTTTTACACTATAAAGATGATTGGAAGGTACTAATAAAAACACACTGTCAACACTGAATTAATGAAGGTTACATAGAACATATACCAGTCATACGTATGTGAGTGAGAACCAACACTTAGAAAACAATCCATTTCCAGTAAATATTGCACTTAAAACTATACACTGAAAGTCTAATCACTGATTATAGGATTTAAAAAAGATGATAATTTGACCAACAACATAATAAAAGTTATTCAATTTTTTTTATTATACTTTAAGTTCTAGGGTACATGTGCACAACATGCAGGTTTGTTACATATGTATACATGTGCCATGTTGGTTTGCTACACCCATTAACTCATCATTTACATTAGGCATTTTTCCTAATGCTTTCCCTTCCGCCTCCCCCCACCCCATGACAGGCCCCGGTGTGTGATGTTCCCCGCCCTGTGTCCAGGTGTTCTCATTGTTCAATTCCCACCTGTGAGTGAGAACATGTAGTGTTTGGTTTTCTGTCCTTGAGATAGTTTGCTCAGAATAATGGTTTCCAGCTTCATTCATGTCCCTACAAAGGACATGAACTCATCACTTTTTATGGCTGCATCATATTCCATGGTGTATATGTGCCACATTTTCTTAATCCAGTCTATCATTGATGGACATTTGGGTTGATTCCAAGTCTTTGCTGTTGTGAATAGTGCCACAATAAGCATACCTGTGCATGTGTCTTTATAGTAGCATGATTTATAATCCTTTGGGTATATATCGCTGGGTCAAATGGTATTTCTAGTTCTAGATCCTTGAGGAATCGCCACACTGTCTTCCACAATGGTTGAACTAGTTTACAGCCCCACCAACAGTGTAAAAGTGTTCCTTTTTCTCCACATCCTCTCCAGCACCTGTTGTTTCCTGACTTTTTAATGATCGCCATTCTAACTGGTGTGAGATGGTATCCCATTGTGGTTTTGATTTGCATTTTTCTGATCACCAGTGATGATGAGCATTTTTTCATGTGTCTGTTGGCTACATAAATGTCTTTTGAGAAGTGTCTGTTCATATCCTTTGCCCACTTTTTGATGGTGTTGTTTGATTTTTTTCTAATAAATTTGTTTAAGTTATCTGTAGCTTCTGGATATTAGCCCTTTGTCAGGTGGGTAGATTGCAAAAATTTTCTCCCATTCTGTAGGTTGCCTGTTCACTCTGATGGTAGTTTCTTTTGCTGTGCAGAAGCTCTTTAGTTTAGTTAGATCCCATTTGTCAATTTTGGCTTTTGTTGCCATTGCTTTTGGTGTTTTAGTCATGAAGTCTTTGTTCATGCCTATGTCCTGAATGGTATTGCCTAGGTTTTATTCTATGGTTTTTATGGTTTTAGGTCTAACATTTAAGTTTTTAATCTATCTTGAATTAATTTTTGTATAAGGTGTAAGGAAGGGATCCAGTTTCAGCTTTCTGCATATGGCTAGCCAGTTTTCCCAGCATGATTTATTAAATAGGGAATCCTTTCCCCATTTCTTGTTTTTGTCAGGTTTGTCAAAGATCAGATGGTTGTAGATGTGTGGTGTTATTTCTGAGGCCCCTGCTCCATTCCATTGGTCTATATCTCTGTTTTGGTACCAGTATCATGCTGTTTTGGTTACTGTAGCCTTGTAGTGTAGTTTGAAGTCAGGTAGCATGATCCCTCCAGCTTTGTTCTTTTTGCCTAGGATTGTCTTCGCAAAGTGGGCTCTTTTTTGGTTCCATATGAACTTGAAAGTAGTTTTTTCCAATTCTGTGAAGAAAGTCCTTGGTAGCTTGATGGGGATGGCATTCAATCTATAAATTACCTTAGGCAGTATGGCCATTTTCACGATATTGATTCTTCCCACCCATGAGCATGGAATGTTCTTCCATTTCTTTGTATCCTCTTTTATTTCATTGAGCAGTGGTTTGTAGTTCTCCTTGAAGAGGTCCTTCACATCCCTTGTAAGTTAGATTCCTAGGTATTTTATTCTCTTTGTAGCAATTGTGAATGGGAATTCATTCATGATTTGGCTCTCTGTTAGTCTGTTATCGGTGTGTAGGAATGCATGTGATTTTTGCACATTGATTTTGTATCCTGAGAATTTGCTCAAGTTGCTTACAAACTTAAGGGGATTTGGGGCTGAGACAATAGGGTTTTCAAAATATACAGTCATGTCATCTGCAAACAGGGACAATTTGACTTCCTCTTTTCCTAATGGAATACCCTTTATTTCTTTCTCTTGCCTGATTGCCCTGGCCAGAACTTCCAACACTATGTTGAATAGGATTGATGAGAGAGGGCATCCCTATCTTGTGCCAGTTTTCAAAGGGAATGCTTCCAGTTTTTGCCCATTCAGTATGATATTGGCTGTGGGTTTGTCATAAATAGCTCTATTTTGAGATACATTCCATCAATACCTAGTTTATTGAGAGTTTTTAACATGAAGGGATGTTGAATTTTGTCGAAGGCCTTTTCTGCATCTATTGAGATAATCAGGTGGTTTTTGTCTTTGGTTCTGTTTATGTGATGGATTACGTTTATTGATTTATGTATGTTGAGCCAGCCTTGCATCCCACAGATGAAGCCAACTTGATCTCGGTGGATAAGGTTTTTAATGTGCTGCTGGATTCGGTTTGCCAGTATCTTACTGAGGATTTTTGCATTGATGCTCATCAGGGATATTGGTCTAAAATTCTCTTTTTTGGTTGTGTCTCTGCCAGGCTTTGGTATCAGGATGATGCTGGCCTCACAAAATGAGTTAGGGAGGATTCCCTCTTTTTCTATTGATTGGAATACTTTCAGAAGGAATGGTACCACCTCCTCTTTGTACCTGTGGTAGAATTCGGCTATGAACCTGTCTGGTCCTGGACCTTTTTTGGTTGGTAGGCTATTAATGATTACCTCAATTTCAGAGCCTGTTATTGGTCTATTCAGGGATTCAACTTCTTCCTCATTTAGTCTTGGGAGGGTGTATGTGTCGAGGAAATTATCCGTTTTTTCTAGATTTTCTAGTTTATTTGTGTAGAGGTGTTCATAGTATTCTCTGATGGTAGTTTGTATTTCTGTGGGATCAGTTATCCTCTTTATCATTTTTTATTATACTTTAAGTTGATATCCCCTTTATCATTTTTTATTGCGTCTATTTGATTCTTCTCTCTTTTCTTCTTTATTAGTCTTGCTAGCAGTCTATCAATTTTGTTGATTTTTTCAAAACACCAGCTCCTGGATTCATTGATTTTTTTCCGAACGGTTTTTTGTGTCTCTATCTCCTTCAGTTCTGCTCTGATCTTAGTTATTTCTTGCCTTCTGCTAGCTTTTGAATGTGTTTGCTCTTGCTTCTCTAGTTCTTTTAATTGTGATGTTAGGGTGTCCATTTTAGGTATTTCCTGCTTTCTCTTGTGGGCATTTAGTGCTATAAATTTCCCTCTACACACTGCTTTAAACTTGTCCCAGAGATTCTGGTACATTGTGTCTTTGTTCTCATTGGTTTCAAAGAGCATCTTTATTTCTGCCTTCATTTCGTTATGTACCCAGTAGTCATTCAGGAGCAGGTTGTTCAGTTTCCATGTAGTTGAGCAGTTTTGAGTGAGTTTCTTAATCCTGAGTTCTCATTTGATGGCACTGTCATCTGAGAGAAAGTTTGTTGTGATTTCTGTTCTTTTACATTTGCTGAGGAGTGCTTTACTTCCAACTATGTGGCCAATTTTGCAATAAGTGTGATGTGGTGCTGAGAAGAATGTACATTCAGTTGATTTGTGGTGGGGAGTTCTGTAGATGTCTATTAGGTCTGCTTGGTGCAGAGCTGAGTTCAAGTTCTGGATATCCTTGTTAACCTTCTGTGTCATTGATCTGTCTAATATTGACAGTAGCGTGTTAAAGTCTCCAATTATTATTATGTGGGAGTCTAAGTCTCTTTGTAGGTCTATAAGGACTTGCTTTCTGAATCTGGGTGCTCCTGTATTGGGTGCATATATATTTAGGATAGTTAGCTCTTCCTGTTGAATTGATCTCTTTGCCATTATGTAATGGCCTTGTCTCCTTTGATCTTTGTTGGTTTAAAGTCTGTTTTATCAGAGACTAAGATGGCAACCCCTGCTTTTTTTTTGCTTTTCATTCGCTTGGTAGATCTTCCTCCATCCCTTTATTTTGAGCCTATGTGTGTCTCTGCACGTGAGATAGGTCTCCTAAATACAGCACACTGATGGGTCTTGACTCTTTATCCAATTTGCCAGTCTGTGTCTTTTAATTGGGGTATTTAGCCCATTTACCTTTAAGTTTAATATTATTATGTGTGAATTTGATCCTGTCATTATGATGTTAGCTGGTTATTTTGCCCATTAACTGATGCAGTTTCTTCCTAGCATCAAAGGTCTTTACAATTTGGCATGTTTTTGCCGTGGCTGGTACCAGTTGTTCCTTTCCTTCAGGAGCTCTTGTAGGGCAGGCCTGGTGGTGACAATATCTCTCAGCATTTGCTTGTCTGTAAAGGATTTTATTTCTCCTTCACTTCTGAAGCTTAGTTTGGCTGGATATGAAATTCTGGGTTGAAAATTCTTTTCTTTAAGAATGTTGAATATTGGCCCCCAGTCTCTTCTGGCTTGCAGGTTTTCTGCTGAGAGATCCACTGTTAGTCTGATGGGCTTCCCTTTGTGGGTAACCTGACCTTCATTTCAACCTTGGTAAATCTGACAATTATGTGTCTTGGGGTTGCTCTTCTTGAGAAGTATCTTTGTGGTGTTCTCTGTATTTCCTGAATTTGAATGTTGGCCTGCCTTGCTAGGTTGGGGAAGTTCTCCTTTTTTTTTTTTAAGATGTTGTCTCACTTTGTCACCTAGACAGGAGTGCAGTGGTGCCATCTTGGCTCACTCCAACCCCCACCTCCCGGATTCAAATGATTCTCCTGCCTCAGCCTCCTGAGTAACTGGGATTACAGGTGCCCGCCACCATGCCAGGCTAATTTTTGTATTTTTAGCAAAGATGAGGTTTCACCATTTTGGCCAGGCTGATCTTGAACTCCTAACCTCAAGTGATCTGCTCACTTCAGTCTCCCAAAGTGCTGGGATTACAAATGCGAGTCACTGAGCCCAGCCAAAAGTTATTTTTGAGTAATGCGAAAAGCAGCAAAAAATTCCTAAATTTAAATTAGAATCTGACACCCAAAATGAAAATAATTCTATGTTATTTTTGTTTTTTAAAAATACAAAGGTGACATATGTCAAACTTCATCACACTGTACACTTTAAATGTGTGCAGTTAATTATATGTCAATTACATTTCAATAAAAGTTGGAAAATTTTAGAGAAAAATTAACTAAAATACTATGTGCTTAGGTTCTATGGCAAATGGTTTTTATAGGCCAGGCACAGTGGCTCACACCAGTAATCCTAGCTCTTTGGCTTGCCAGGGCAAAAGGATCACTTGATTCCTAGGAGTTGGAGACCAGCCTGGGCAACATGGCAAAACCATGTCTCTACAAAAAAAAAATACAAAAATTACCCAGGCATGGTGGTACTCACCTGTGGTCCCAGCTACTCAGAAGGCTAAAGTGGAATGATCATCTGAGCCTGGGGAGGTTGAGTCTGCAGTGGGCCTTGATTGTGCCGCTGCACTCCAGCCTGGGCAACAGAGTGAAATCCTTTCTCAAAAAAAAAATAAGAAAAAAGAAAAGAGGAGAGGAGAGGAGAGAAGAGAAGAGAAGAGAGAGAAAGGGAGGGAGGAAGGAAAGAAGGAGGAAGGAAGGAAGGAGGAAGGAAGGAAAGAAGGAAGGAGGAAGGAAAGAAGGAAGGAAGGAAGGAAGGAAAGAAGGAGGTGTTTTATAAAGTAGTAAGCAAATTCCTCCATGCTGAGTAGCATATAATCTATTTGCAAAGATGTTCACAAAATATTAGAAAGATAAAAGTACAAAATAGTGTGTGCAAATATTTGATCATCTGGCAAGATCCAAATCTGTATGAATTCAGACAGAAGCACTGGAGTAAATTCCTTCATGCAATGAGATTTAACATAAATTTTAAAGAAAGTACGAGACGGTTTTTTTCATTGAATAGTCTAGAAAACATGCCTCAGTGCATCTTCCGCCTCCTGGGTTCAAGCGATTTTCATGCCTGTCTCCTGAGTAGCTGGACTTACAGATGCATGCCACCACATCTGGCGAATTTTTTTCATTTTTAATAGAGACAGGGTTTTGCCATGTTGGCCAGGCTGGTCTTGAACTCCTGGCCTGAAGTGATCCACCCATCTCAGCTTCCCAAAGTGCTGGGATTACAGGTGTGCGCAACCGCACCTGGCCCCTGAAGACATTTCAATGCTGAAGAGCATGGCAAGCCGAAGAGCGAGCTCAACACCTCTGAAAGGCAGAACTGACTCTTCTCATCTTTGGGGGATGAGAAGACAGAGATCTTTTAGTTTCTCAATCAAAAGCCCCAGGTGGCGGCGGGGTGGAAGGGGAGGGGGAATACCCAAGTTTTAGAAACAAAAGAGACAAACTGCAGTTCAATCATACTAAAACTACAACCCAGCCCTGATCCTGTCGAATACCTAATTACAATTGTTATTCACTCTATTTGCTTAACAGAGCAAATAATAAATACTTTCCAGTAGAAGATAGTATTTCCTGAATATCTTATGCTTTTTAAATACACAATATCTTACATTACAAGGTTGTTAAACACGTGAGAAGGCAGAGCAACATGTTTTATAAACAAGAGACAACATAGGCAAAAGAAGCAGACCATTAAATAATCCTGATTTAAAAATAACTCTGATTATTGTGTTAAAGAAAAAAAAAAGAACATGCAGTAAATGAAAAACTTGAAAATTTAAATGGAACAGAATCTATTAAACAAGATTAAGATGGACATTTCTAGGGCTTAAAAATAAAATACCTAAAATTGAGCAGAAAATAGAATTGGTAGATTTCAATAGAATTGACTATTGTCAGGTCAATAGAGAAGAGAAAAACTGAAGTACAAGGAGAAACAAAGGATTGAAAAAGGTATAACAGTGCCTAAGAAACATATGGGACATGGTGAAAAGTTCTAATACACATGTAACTAAAAACAAAGAAAAAGAGAGTGAAAACAAGGCAGGAATAATCTTTGAAGAGGTAATGGCCAGATTTTCAAAATTGATAAAATATATCAACCAAAGAATTTGAAAGTTCAGAAAACCCCAAACAAGATGAATCTGAATACAGAAGACACACAAGCGCATACACACCCGAGAGAGGGAAAAAGAGAGGGAGGGAGAGAAGAGCAAGTCTGCTGAAAACAAAGGCAGAGAAAAAATTTCAATGCAGTCGAAGAGACACATTACTTTACAACAGTTGACTTTTCATCTGAAACTATGGAATCCTTAATGGAATAATATTTTTAAAGTGCTGAAAAACAAAATGTCAGCCAGGAGTGGTGGCTCATGCCTGTAATCCCAGCATTTTGGGAGGCTGAGATGGGAGGATTGCTTGTGGCCAGGAGCTGGAGACCAGCCTGGGCAACACAACAAGACCTCATCTTTACACAAAATAAAAAAGTTACTTGGGTGTGGTGATGCATACCTGTAGTCCCCGCAACTCAGGAGGCTGAGGTGGGAGGATCACTTGAGTCAGGAGTTTGAGGTTAACAGTGATCTGTGATCATGCCACTGTACTCCAGCCTGGATGACAAAGCAGGACCCTGTCTCTAAAACAAAACAAAGATAACTGCCAACTGCCAACTTAGAATTCTATGTAGCCTAAAAATTTCCTTCAAAAATAAAGGTAAAATAATGCCAGGCACAGTGGCTCACTCCTGTACTCCCAACACTTTGGGAAGCCAAGAAGGGAGGACTGATTCAGCCCAGGAGACCACCCTGGGAAACACAGTGAGAGCCTGTCTCAATATTTTTAATAATAAAAATAAAGGTGAAATAAAGACATTTTCAGACAACAAACTCTGAGAGAACTAATCATCAGGAGGCCTCAATAATAAGAAATACTAAAGAAAGATGTTCATGCTGGGCATAAAGGCTCATGCCTGGAATCCCAGTACTTTGGGAGGCTGAGTCAGGCCAATCACTTTGAGCTGAGGAGTTCACGACCAGCCTGGGCAAAATGACAAAACCCTATCTCTAAAAAATAAAAATACAAAAATTAGCCGGGTGTATGACCTGAGCCTGTAGTCCCAGCTGCTTGGGAGGGAGACTGAGGCTGGAGGATCGCTTGAGCCTGGGAAGCTGAGGTTGGAGTGAGCCGAGATCCTGGCACTGCATACCAGCATGGGTGACACAGTGAGATCCTGTCTCAGAAAAAAAATACAGAAAGATGTTCACACTGAATGAAAATAATCCTAGTTGTAAATTCAGAACCACTAGAAAGAATAAGAAAACTGTAAAGAAAAAAACATACTGATAAATATAAAATAATAATTACTATTTAAAACAATAACAATAAAATAATGTATTTTGGAAATACATAGAAGTATAATGTTGAACAAAACAACAGTAAGAGGTGGGTAGACTTTTCAGATTGTAAGATTCTTGGCCGGGTGTGGTGGCTCACACCTGTAATCCCAACATTTTGGGAGGCTGAGGCAGGCGGATCACAAGGTCAGGGGTTTGAGACCAGCCTAGCCAACATGGCAAAACCCCATCTCTACTAAAAACACAAAAATTAGGCCAGGCGCAGTGGCTCACACCTGTAATCCAGCACTTTGAGAGGCCAAGGTGGGTGGATCACAAGGTCAGGAGTTCAAGACTAGCCTGGCCAACATGGTGAAACCCCATTTCCACTAAAAATACAAAATTAGCTGGGTGTGGTGGCACATGCCTGTAATCCCAGCTACTTGGGAGGCTGAGGCAGAATCGCTTGAACCCAGGAGGCAGAGGTTGCAGTGAGCCAAGATCGTGCCATTGCACTCCAGCCTGGGCAACAACAGTGAAACTCTGTCTCAAAAAAAAAAAAAAAAAAAAAAGATACTTGTTTACTTGAAATATGGTAAGTATGCTAATTTAAGATGGACTATAATAAATCAAGGAGGCACACTGTAATCTCTAGGGTAACCATAAAAAGTTACAATAAAATGTTAAGTAAAAACCTAAGAGGAGAAAAATGGAATAATAAAAGTACTTTATTATTCCTTCGATTTTGCCTACTTTTGGATAAAAGGAGAAAAGAATTAGAAAACAATGAGCAAAATGATAAGCTTAAACCTAACCATGTCAGTAACATAAATGGACTAAACAATCTACTTAAAAGACAAATGCTTGCTAAAGAATAGTAAGCCCCAAATATGTGCCGTTTAGAAGAAAGACTCTATAAATATAAAGACACAGAAAGGCTGAAAGTTAAAGGATGGAAGGACATATCATGAAAATACTAATCAAAAAAGGCTGTAGTAACTCTATTAATACAGGTAGGTTTTCAAGCACAACTGTTACAATAGGCAAAGAGGGGTATTTCATATTGATAAAAGGTTAATTGCAATAGAAAGAAATGACTAACATTTTTATTGATTGATTGATTGATTGATTGACTGAGACACACACCTAAGCTGGAGTGTAGTGGTTTGATTGCAACTCAGTGCAACCTTGACTTCCTGGGCTCAAGCAGTCCTCCCACCTCAGCCTCCAGAATAGCTGGGACTACAGGTATGCCCCACCATGCCCAGCTAATTTTTTATGTTTTGTAGAGAGAGGGTTTCGCCATGTTACCTAGGCTGGTGTCCAACTTCTGAGCTCAAGAGATCCTCTTACTTCGGCCTTGAAAAGAGTTGGGATTACGGGGGTAAGCCTCACACCTGGCCTATTTATAAATTTTTGTAAACAAAAAGTACACAAATCCGCAACAACCACTACAAATTTTAAACTTCCTCTCTCAGTAACTGTTAAGAAAAGCAAACTTAATACCTATGAAAACATAAAATATTTGAACAGAACAATTACCATATATATGACACCAAATTTAACTACAGAATATATATCTTTTTCAAGTGACTAGTCATCAAAATAAACCATATGCAAAACCATAAGTCTCAATAAATTTGAAAGAACTGAAATCATACAGATTATGTTTTATGTTTTCTGACCACAGTAGAATTAAACTAGAAATAAGTAACAAAATGCAAAATAGAAATCTCTAAATGCTTAAGATTAAACATATTTGAAATAAATCATCGAATAAGAAACTCTATTAGAAAGTAGAAAATATTTTGAACTGAATGTTGAAGAAAATATGTCATGTCAAAACATACAGGATGTAACTAAAATAGTGTAAGCTATTTATTTATATCTTTTGTTTTGTTTTGTTTTGTTTTGAGACAGGGTCTCACTCTGGTTGCCCACTCTCGTTGCTGGAGTGCAGTGGCATGATCATGGCTCACTGCAGCCTTGACTTCCCACGCTCAAGCAATCCTCCTACCTCAGCCGCCCCAGTAGCTGGGACTACAGGTGCACACCAGCACACCCGGCTACTTTTTTGAAATTTTAGTAGAGTTGGGATCTCACCATTTTATACAGGCTGGTCTCCAACTCCTGGGCTCAAGAGATCCACCTGCATCGGCCTCCCAAAGTGCTGAGATTACAGGTGTATACCACCTCGCCCAGCCTATTTATATCTTTAAAGGCATATATCATTTAAAATGTCAAAAATTGGCCAGGCATGGTGGCTCACGCCTGTAATCCCAGCAGTTTGGGAGGCTGAGACAGATGGATCACTTGAGATCAGGAGTTCGAGACCAGCCTGACCAACATGGTGAAATTTTATCTCTACTAAAAATACAAAAATTAGCCAGGCGTGGTGGCATGCCTGTAATCCCATGTACTTGGGAGGCTGAGGCAGGAGAGGCGCTTGAACTCAGGAGGCGGAGGTTGCAGTAAGCCGAGATCACACCACTGCATGCCAGCCTGGGCAATAGGGTGAGACTGTCTCAAAAAAAAAAAAAAAAAAGTCAAAAATTAATGATCCCAGCTTAGAAATTAATAACCTAGAAAAAGGTCAGCAAATTAAACTCAACAGAAGGATAAAACAATAAAGATAACTGAAATCAACCAAGTAGAAAGCAAACATGAAATATAGAAATTCAACAAAGCCAAAGTTGGTTGGTTGTCAAGAATAACATCAAGGCCACGGCCGGACACAGTGGCTCATGCCTGTTATCCCAGCACTTTGGGAGTCCAAGGCGGGTGGATCACCTGGGGCCAGTTGTTCGAGACCAGCCTGACCAACATGGTGAAACCCTGTGTCTACTAAAAATACAAAAATTAGCCGGCGTGGTGGCGCATGCCTGTAATCCCAGCTACTCGGGAGGCTGAGGCAGGAGAATCACTTGAACCTGGGAAGCAGAGGTTGTGGTGAGCTAAGGTCGCCCCATTGCACTCCAGCCTGGGCAACCAGAGCTAAACTCCATCTGAAAAAAAAAAAAGAATAACATCGATAAACCACTGGCAAGGCTGGACAAGAAAAAAAGAAAATATATAAAGCATCAATATTAAAACTAAAAAATAATGCCATTATAGATTTCACAAACATTTAAAAGATAAGTGTTTAAGTGTTAAGAAATAATATTATGCTAATAAAATTGAAAATCTAGACGAGGTGTTCAAATTCCTTAAAAACTATAACAGTCATAGATGGAGTTTTATTTTTGGCACAATTTTAAAAAGCATTTAAGAAATACATATTACCAATATTATAGAAAGTTTAGGCTGGGCACAGTGGTTCACGCCTGTAATCCCAGCACTTTGGGAGGCCGAGGCAGGTGGATCACTTGAGGTCAGGAGTTCAAGACCAGCCTGGTCAACATAGAGAAACCCAGTCTCTACTAAAAATACAAAAATTAGCCAGGCATGGTAACGTACACAAGTAATCCCAGCTACTGAGGAGACTGAGGTAGGAGAATTGCTTGAACCCAGGAGGCGGAGGTTGTAGTGAGCCGAAATCGTGCCACTGCACTCCAGCCTGGGCGACAGAGGAAGACTTCATCTCAAAACAAAAAAAAAAAAGTTTAGCAATAGAAAATTAGACGAAACTTTTCAACTCATTTTAGGAGGTCAGAAAAACATTAATAGTAGTAAAACTTAACAAGCATATAACAGGTAAGGAAAATCACAAACCAGTATCTCTCATGAACATAAAATCAAACATCTTAAACATGGTATTATCACATTTAATAATGTGCTTTATAAAAAGAAAAATATAACAAACTGGGGCTTATTATATAAATGCAAAGTTGGCTTCACAGTAACAAAAAAAATTAGTTTACTACATTAACAGAATAAAGAAGAAAAAACATATGGTCAATTTGGTAAATGTGAAAAAAATTAACACTTTTACATAATTTTTTAAATCTCAAAAAAAATTGATGGAAATTTTCTCAATTTGATAACAGGTATCAACTAAAACACCTACAGTTTATACGCTATGTAATGGTAAAAAAATTTTTTTAATCAAAAAATAAACATAAACATAAACACAAAAATAACCCAAAACCGAACATTTTTTGCTATGATGTTGTAAACAAAGCAAGAATGTCCACTTCTTTTTTAACATTATCCTGGACATCATAGCCAGTACACTAAAGTAACTGGGGGCAGCTGGGTGGGTGGCACAAATATTAAACAAAATGAAATAAAGCTCTTCTTATAAACAGATACCACAATTGTGTATATAGAAGCTCCAAAAAAAACTAACAACCCATGAGAAATAAAAAGATAATTTAGCAAGGTGTCCGGATACAAGATCAATATACAAGATAAATTGTGTAACTATATAATACAACAGGAAGAAAATAAGCATTTTAAAGTATCGCTTATAATAGCACCAAAAAGATGCAATTTTTTTTTTTGAGACAGAGTCTCACTTCGTCACCCAGACTAGAGTGCAGTGGTGTGATCTCAGCTCACTGGAACCTCCACCTCTAGGTTCAAGTGATTCCCATGCCTCAGCCTAGTATCTGGGATTACAGGCATGTGCCACCACACCCAGCTAATGTTTTTGTATTTCCAGTAGAGACAGGGTTTCACCATGTTGCCCAGGCTGGTCTTGATTCCTGGCCTCAAGTGATCTGCCTGCCTCAGCCTCCCAACATGCTGGGATTACAGGCATAAGCTACCACTTCCGGCCTAACACAGGGTTTTTCAACCTTGGTACTATCAACATTTTGAGCCAGATCAGTCTTTGTTGTGGGGGCCTATCCTATACATTGCAGGATGTTTAGCAGGATAGTTGATCTCTACCCACTAGATGCCAACAGCGCTCCTCACCTCAGTTGGGACATATCTCGACATTGTTGAGTGTCCCCGAGGGAAGCCAAATTAACCTTGGTTGAGAATCATTGATCTAATGAAAGATATCAATACTCATCCACTCAATACTATAAAACATTGTTGACAGAAATTAAAGATCTAAATAAATAGATGTTTATTATAGCTTGGAAGACAATATCGTTACAAGTTAATTCTCCTTAAATTCATCTAGATAGTCAATGCAATTCCAATTAAAATCCCATCAGATTGGCAGGGAGAGGTGGCTCACGCCTGTAATCCCAGCACTTTGGGAGGCTGAGGCAGGTGGATCACCTGAGGTCAGGAGTTCAAGACCAGCCTGGCCAATGTGGTGAAACATCGTCTCTACTAAAAATACAAAAATTAGCTGGGCGTGGTGGCGGGCGCCTGTAATCCCAGCTACTCCGGAGGCTGAGGCAGGAGAATCACTTGACCCTGGGAGGCAGAGGTTGCCGTGAGCCGAGATCACGCCATTGCACTCCAGCCTGGGTGACAAGAGTGAAATTCCGTCTCAAAAAAAAAAAAAATTCCATCAGGTTTCTTTGATGGAAAATGATAAACCCAATTTAAAATTTATACAGAAATTTATACAGCCTATGCAATCTTGAAGAAAAAGAATAACAAAGCTAGACAACTTATACCATCAGATATCACTTCTTTATATAATCCTACAGTAATTAACACAATGTGGCATTTGTGTAAGGACAGTCCAATAAACTGACTAGAAAGAACAAAAACAGTCACTTGATTTTTTTTTTAAGTGCCACAGCAATTCACTGGATTAGAAATAGTCTTACCAACATATAGAGCTGGGTCTACTGAAAAACCACAGGGAAAGAACTAATCTTCAGCTTTAAAAAATTATTTTGAGATGGATTATGGACATAAATGCAAGACTATCTTCTTGACTTTGTTTAGGCAGAAATCAAACCTGACACATAAAAAATTGATAAACTCAACTTCATTAAAATTAAGAATTTCTGAGCATCAAAGCTACAGGCAAGCTACAAGCAAAGAGAATGTTCGCCATATGTATACCTGGCAATGGGGTCATATCCATATTATATAAAAACTTCCTAAACATTAGTAAGAAAAAGACTGACAACCCTTCTTCTTCCTAATGGACAAAACACTCAAATAGTCATTTCACTAAAGAAGATATACAAATGACCCGGCATATTGCAAAGTTGCTCAGCAACATTAACTATCAAGGAAATGCAAACTGAAATCACAATAAAAAATTAATATAACCTCCTTAGAATGGCTAAAATTTTAAAAGACTGGCAATACTATGTGTGAGCAAGGATGTTGAACAACGGGAAATCTCATTCATTGCTGGTTGGGATGTAAACTGATCTTTAGAAAACTTTTTGACAGTGTGTAGTAAAGCTAGACATACTTATGCCATGTAACTGAGCAATTCCAATCCTGGATGTATTTCCAACAGAAATGGTGCATAAGTCCATCTAAAAGCATACACAGGAATCTTCATAGCTGCTTTCATAATAACCTCAAAGAGGAAACAGCCCAAAAGGATAAACTGTAGTATAGTCAAGTAACAGAATACTAAACATCAATGAAAAGGAATAATCTATCTATCTCTCCCTCTGTTTCTCTTTTTTGTCTTTGTTCCCTGTCTCTTCTTCTGCTAATGCTGTTAAAAAATAATCAAGGTCAGTTCTTAAGGGCTAGGGGAAAAGGAGAGAAAGCAACGACATGGAAAAGAACTATCCCTCCATTCTGAAGTCCAAATGCACAGCTATAAGGCAAAAATAAAAACTATAGAAACAGGCCGGGCGCGGTGGCTCAAGCCTGTAATCCCAACACCTTGGGAGGCCGAGGCGGGTGGATCACTCGAGGTCAGGAGTTCGAGACCAGCCTGGCCAACATGGGGAAACCCTGTCTCTACTAAAAATACAAAAACTTAGCCTGTAATCCCAGGTACTCGGGAGGCTGAAGCAGGAGAATCACTTGAATCCGGGAGGCGGAGGTTGCAGTGAGCCGAGATCGCGCCACTGCACTCCAGCCTGAGCAACAGAGCGAGACACCATCTCAAAAAAAAAAAAAAAAAAAAGTAGAAACGAAGATAATTTTCAATAGAAAATAAGAAAAGTGTGTTTTCTATTAAACAGCACGCATACCAGAACAAAAGTGGTCTAAAAAAACAAAAATAAATAAACAGCATGTTGTACTGTGTATGGAAACTTTTTTTGGTCTTCAAATGTACATTTTAAGGAAAAAAAAAAAAAACAGATGGTAAAACAGAATAGTTTCCTAAGTAGTCACGTAGACATTTGTCTTCCAAAATAGATAAACCTAATTAATTCAGAATAATCTTTTCTTCAGAAACGTTTGAGTCATCAAACGTAGATAACTGTAAATCTGAGGTTATAGCTCTTGAGACTAGAACATTAACCCATGCTGAGTAATTATTATTAAAAGTTAATGTCAACAAGTATCGATTGGCAATTTGTCTCCATTCCCGACCCCTAGTTTCCCTGACCGCCAAGCCCGGGGTGGGGGAGTGAAGTGGCACAAGCTCCTGCGAAAGACAGGCTGACCTCCCTCCCTGCACCCGTTGCGGCAAGGCCGGAACCCCTGGGTCCCTAGAGACGTGTGGCCCCGCCCCCGCAGCGTCGCTCCGACCCGACGGCCGCCGCGTCTCCATGGAAATGGCCCAGGCATCCACGCAGCCGAGAGCACTATGGCTACTGGGGAGCTCGGGGACTTGGGCGGCTACTACTTCAGGTTCTTGCCTCAGAAAACCTTCCAGTCTCTGAGCTCTAAGGAGATCACCAGCCGGCTCCGCCAGTGGTGAGGAACCGAGGCGCAGGGAGAGAAGAGGCCCTTCGTCTTCGCGGCTGTGGAGGCGCCGGCCGGGCGTCGAGGGGCCCGCGCGGGTCGGCGCCATTCTGAGTGAACCCTGAGGCTTCCTGAGTGAACCCCGAACCACCCGGGCAGGGCGGATACTGTGGGTGGGATCGGTTATCGGTGCGCTGTGAGGGGGTGCCAGCCCCCAGATGATTTCTTTTTCCTCCTCTGCCCCAGGTCCATGCTGGGCAGAATCAAGGCGCAGGCATTCGGCTTTGACCAGACCTTTCAGGCCTATCGGAAGGATGATTTCGTTATGGTTAGTATGGGGGTCGGAGAGTTCCCTGGGTCTCTGCCATTTTTAAACTTCCCCCACGTTGGCATAGATTCTTGTGAACACGCCATTCCTTAGTGATGTCGTTTTCTTGGCTTTTGGGAGTAATAAAAGGTGCAAATGATTTTTTTTCGAATCACGCATCATAAATTTGTCATTTAGTTCATTCTTTCTCTACTTTCAGCATCTTGTATCTTGCCTCAGGGAACTTTGCAGTTCTGGAAGATCGCGCGCTCTCTAGAAGATTAGTTTCTCCCTTTGTTTATTTTTGTTTCATTTTATTTTGTTTTATTTTATTTTATTTACTTATTTTTTTGAAACAGGGTCTTTCTCTGTCACCCAGGCTGAATGAAGTGCAGTTGCACCATCTCAGCTCACTGCAGCCTCGACCTCCCGGGCTCAAGCTTCCTGAGTAGCTGGGACTACAGGTGCAGGCCACCACGTCCAGCTAATTAAAAAAAATTTTTTTAGAGGCAGAGTCTCACTATGTTACCCAGGCTAGTCTTGAATCCCCAGACTCCCAAAGTGCTGGGGATTACAGGCGTAAGCCACCACCCCCAGCCTCTCTTTTTAAATAGGCACACCTCATTTTAAAATACTTTAAATATTATCACACAGCTTTATCACCGCTTTATTTACTAGCTCCATATTACTTTTGATTTTTTTCTCAACATCACACCCACTCTGAGAACTGGGCTTCAGGCTCTACCAGCAGTTCCAAATGAGGAATTCCCCCAAAAAAGTTTGAAGCCGTAGCACAGTGATTTGAATAAGTCTTTTGACTACTAGAGGTGACTACTTTGAGAGAGGTAAAACTCACTTGAGAGTTTAAGTTTTGGTGTGTTTGTTAAAATTTAGTCCATTATTTTCAATCCTGTTTTTTTTTTCTCCTCAATCAAATGGAAAATACTGTTATGGTTTATGAAATTATCTTCATTCTCTGCCATTCATGTCCTTCATGCATTGACTGTGGTTTATAGTTTGGCATAACAAACAATTCCTGAGGGCCTATCATGTGCTAGGAATTCCTTCCAGTGCTGGGGATACAAGGAGGAACAAGACAAGAGCCCAGCTGTCAAAGATTGTACAGGCCTTGGCAAGACTACAATAAATGAAAAAAAAAATCTGATTATTTCATATAGTGATATGGGCAGTAAAGAAAATAGGAGGAAATGGAGAAAGGAGAACATTAGCTAGGATTGCGTCATAGTTCTGGAGGCCAGAAGTCTTAAATCAAGGTGCTGGCAGGGCCATCATTCCTCTGAAACCCGTAGGGGAGAATCCATCCTTGCCTCTTCCTGGCTTCTGGCGGTTGCCACCCACACTTGGCATCCTTTAGTTTGCAGCTGCAGCACTTTCTTCTCTTCCTGTCAGTCCCATAGCCTTTTCCCTTCATGTGTCTGCATCTCTTCTTCTTATAGAGACACCAGTCATATTGAATTAAGGGCCCAGCATAACCTAATCTTAATTAATTACATCGGCAACAACCCTAATTCCAACTAAGGTCACTTTGTGATATTTCAGGAAGGATGTAAATTTTGGGGGGACACTATCAACCCATAACAGAGAGTAAATTGGTTAAATATCTATCTCCCTTTCCCTAAGATAGTGTTATAGTGCCATTATATTAATAATGCTACTGATAATGACATTAATAACATTTCTCAAATACTCATGGTTAGATTATTGTGTAGCTTTTTATATTTTTTATTTATACCAGTACTGGCTGTCTATAATTTTTTTTAAAGATCAGGATTCGAGGTCACTGAATTTTAGAATACTGTAAAAATTTTAATATAATTCATTTATTCAGTAAATAGTTGTTGAATATTTACTGTGTCCCTCTAGAGGGTATTAAAAATATGAAGAGACCTGATCCCAGCTTACAAGGCGTGTATAGTTTGGGGAGCTAGAAATGTTAAGGAAAAAAAAAAGTCTGAGGCAGGGCATGGTGGCTCACAACTGTAATCCCAGCACTTTGGGAGGCTGAGGCAGGAGGATCACTTGAGCCCAGGAGTTTGAGACCAGCCTGGGCAACACAGTGAGACCCTGTGGCTATTTTTTTAAAAATTTTTAATTAGCTGGGTGTGGTGGCACACACCTGTAGCCCTAGCTACTTGGGGGGCTGGGGTGGGAGGATTGCTTGAGCTGTGATCGCACCACTGCACCCTAGCCTGGGTGACAAAGTAAGAACCTGTCTCAAAAAAAAAATTTCTATATTACTTTATGAAGTATTTTTCTATAGCAGTAGTGACTCCAGTGTGCACAGATTCAGCTTTCAGCACTTTTTATATTACATTTATCATTAATCTTTACAACAATCTGCCAAGTTTGGTGTTCTGACTTCCATTTTATAGCTTAAGATTCAGAAAGGTTACGTAATTTATGCAAAAACATTCAGCAAAGGGCAGAACCCAGGCATTTTGACTCTAGAAGCCATGCTGTTTCTACTACAAAAACTCATTACTGAACAGAGGGTATTGTTTAAACTAGAATTCCAGATTTTGAGTTTTCCCTTTCAATTTAAAAACAAATTATGTTCCAAAAATGTATTTGTGAGATGATAAATGGATGGAAGGAAACATTTATCTGGCAAACATTTCTTTAGTTCCTAGGTCTATATAGATGAATAGACACAAAGCGAGGGAAATACCAAAATTTACATTGCAGAGAGAGAAGTGATATAATACATACCAGAGGCATAAGGTACTTCGGTGGCACAAAAGAGAAAGTGATCATTTTTGACTGAGGTGGTCAGAAGAGCATTTATAAAAGACAGGACTCTTAAGGCGGGGCCTGAAAGATGAGTAGGAATTCATCAGGTAGATGAAGTGGCAAGGATAATGTTGGAGAGATGGGTGGGATAATATTTTAGAAGACCTTTTGTGCCATGCAAAGAAATTTTGACTTTATCTGGCTAAGAAGGAGAAGGTTTTAAGAAAGACTTTAAATGTTAAAATATTGAGATCACCTTGGCAGAAGTGTGGAGGGTGAGTTGTTAGGACTGAGTCAGGAAGTAGTGACACTAAATTGGAAACTGTTGTCCTCTAGACAGTTACATGATAATGTTGAGTACCAGTATGGCCCAGATTTAGGAGAAAGGCTTAAGGAATGGTAAGATATTGAGAGTAAAGGAGAGGGGGACATGCAGTATGACTCCCAAGTTTCTGGCTTGGTTGACTCAAGTGGCTGATGATGCCATTAAATGTGTAGAAAACACGGAAGAATTACAAGGAAAATGAGTTCAGTTTTAGGCGTGCTGAATTTGAGGTACATACAAGTGGCAGTATTCTAGATAGTTGAATATAACATTTAACTTTGGATTTCAAGAAAGCTCTGGGCTCAGTACATAGTGTTGACATCTTCACCATGGGACTGGGGATGATAAGGAGAATTTTCCACATAAACAACTGCAAGGAAGCGCCTTAATTTATAGAGCTTTCCTGGAAGCCTGCGCAACGCTTCTGCTTACATCTCATGACGAGAACTTAGGCATGTGACCAGAATTTAGGCCTCCCATATCCCAGGGAGGCTGGAAATGCAGACTAAGCTGAGCACATTGCTGTCCCAAATAAAAATGGGATTCCTTAAGGAAGAAAGAATTGATACTGAACTAGAAACCATCAGTCTGCCATTACACTCCAGCCTGGGCAACAAGAGCAAAACTCCGTAAAAAAAAAAAAAAAAAAAAAAAAAAAAAAAAAAAAAAAGCCTTCAGTGTGGCTGGTGCCGTGGCTCATGCCTGTAATCCCAGCTCTTTGGGAAGCCAAGGCAAGAGGATCACTTGAAGCCAGGGGTCTGAGACCAGCTTGGACAACAAAGTGAGACCCTGTCCGTATTATAAAATTGTAAAAGAAAAAAGAAAAAGAACTTCAGTGTTTTCCCACTGCCCTTAGATCAAAATACTGATCAAGATCTAGATCAATTTTAGATCAGGATTAAAATTCTTCACTTGACTACAAGGTCAATTTAACTCCCCAGCCTTATCTGACCATTGCTGCTTCTGGGTCACACCAAACCTCTTCACTTTCCTTGAACGGAATGTATCATCCTTTCTCACCTTACAGCCTTCACACTTACCATTTTCTCTCCCTTAAAAAATGGTAATTCCAGTGGCATACTGGAACCAGTTTAGGAGAGCCTGATTGCTAGACTGTCAGGAATCTTTGTTTGCTGGTTGTTACACTGTTGGCAACTTGAAATCCACCATGGAAACAGGCAAACGCTATAATCAGGGCTTTTTGGGGGAGGAAGAGTGGCCAGTTGTTAAACATTTACCAGTATACCCCTTTGCCCAGCTAACTCCTACTCAACTTTCTGATCTAAACCTAAGTGTTCTTTCTATGTTAACATTTCTTCCCAATGCCATTAGATTATGTCTGCCCATTTTGTACTTTGATAGCACCTGCACTTTTTTGTAGTGTACATGGCATGTTACTGTGTCCTCTCTTACTATCTGCCTGCCCATGAGGGCAAGCACTGTCCATTGGATTTTAGTATTAGGAAGTCAAAGGTACTATTCATTACGTGATAGGAGCAGGAACCAGATAGAGAGGAATGAGAAGTAGATAAGAGAAGTGAGGCTGGGCTCAGTGGCTCACGCCTGTAATCCCAGCACTTTGGGAGCCTGAGATGGATGGATCACCTGAGGTCAGGAGTTCAAGACCAGCCTGGCCAACATGGCAAAACCCTGTCTCTACTAAAAATACAAAAATTAGCTGGGTGTGTTGGCGCACTTTTGTAGTCCCAGCTACTCGGGAGGCTGAGGCAGGAGAATCTATTGAACCCAGGAGGTAGAGGCTGCAGTGAGCTGAGATCGCACCATTGCACTCCAGCCTGAATGACAGAGCGAGACTTGGTCTCAAAAAAAAAAAAAAAAAGTGAGACAGTTTAGATTCCTCTCTCAAGAAGGTATTCCTCTCTCAAGAAGGAAAAGTGAGTGATCACTTGAAGGGAATGTTGAGAAAATGAAAGTATTTATTGTAACAATTTAAACAACAAAGAATAATTCATAGAAAATGTCAGTCTTATCCCAGTCTACTCCTACTCCCTACCCTCTCAACCCTCCTCTTACCATGAGTCTGTAACCACCACTTCCAAAGCAAGTAGTTTGATATTCTTCTTTTTTTTTCGAGACAGAGTCTCGCTGTGTCGCCCAGGCTGGAGTGCAGTGGTGCGATCTCAGCTCACTGCAACCTCCGCCTCCGGGGTTCAAGCGATTCTCCTGCCTTAGCCTCCTGAGTAGCTGGGATTACAGGCACGTGTCACCATGCCTAGCTAATTTTTGTATTTTTAGTAGAGACAAGGTTTGAACATGTTGGTCAGGCTAGTCTTGAACTCCTGACCTCGTGATCCGCCTGCCTTGGCCTCCCAAAGTGCTGGGATTGCAGGTATGAGTCACTGCACCCGGCCTATGATACATATTCTTACATACTTTTCTTTATGCTCATATAAATGTATAGAGGTTTTATTTTGTTTTATCATGTGCGTTACTCTTTTTTTTTTTTTTTTTGAGATGGGGTCTCACTCTGTCACCCAGGCTGGAGTGCAATGGTGCGATCTCAGCTCGCTGCAACCTCCACTCCCCTGGGCTTTAGCAGTCCTCCCAACTCAGCCTCCCGAGTAGCTGGGGCAACAGGTGCACACCACCGTGCCCAGCTAAGTTTTTGTATTTTTAGTAGAGATGGGGTTTCACCAGGTTGCTCAGACTGGTCTTGAACTCCTGACCTCAAGTGATCTGCCTCAGCCTCCCAAAGTGCTGGGACCATAGGCGTGAGGCACCACACCTGGCCATACACATTACTCTTAAACTACCCTTTTTTTTTTTTTTTTTTTTGAGACGGAGTCTCGCTCTGTCGCCCAGGCTGGAGTGCAGTGGCACGATCTTGGCTCATTGCAAGCTCTGCCTCCCAGGTTCATGCCATTCTCCTGCCTCAGCCTCCCAAGTAGCTGGGACTACAGGTACCCGCCACCACGCCCGGCTAATTTTTTGTATTTTTAGTAGAGACAGGGTTTCACCATGTTAGCCAGGATGGTCTCGATCTCCTGACCCCGTGATCCGCCCGCCTCGGCCTCCCAAAGTGCTGGGATTACAAGCGTAAGCCACCGCGCCTGGCCCTAAACTACCCTTTTTTAACTGAAAGTATTTATAATTTTTCCTCAAAATCAATACATAGTCTGTTCAGGGGATGTTTATTTAGTAAGTGCTATATGTTAGGCCCTGTTCTAAGTCCTGGGAGATAGCAGTGAATAAGAAAAACAGGACCCCTCCTCTTAGGGAGCTTACATTCTATTCTAATACTTCCTTTCCAATAGCTGCATTCTGTCTGATACAGATGGACTATATTTTATTCAACTGTTTTTCTACTGCTAGACATTGAAATTGTTTCCAAGTTTTGACACTACAAACAATACTATATTAAAACAAAAAACTCCTTATACCTAAATCTTATCCACTGGTGGTTTCAGAACCCAAAAGTAGAGTTTGTTGGATGAGATATGCATGTTTTTATTGTTCAAGATAATAGCAAATTACTTTCCCAAAGGGTTATAAAGATTCACACTTCTGCCAGCAGCTTGTGAAAGTGCATGTCTTCTGGTGCTCTCACCAAAAGTTACCTGCTTTGTTGTCATTTGCCATACAGAAAACGTTTCATTTTTAGGAAGTTAGATTTTTCACTTTTTTACATGACTTTTGGAAAGAATTAAAGTGACAGTTACTTTTGGATTTAGATCTAGTATGTAAGTTGTTACTAAGGCAATTCAGTAAGCAAGATTGAAGGAAAACAAAGTTTTCAAAATTATATAACCTCCTAATGTTTACTGTATATTATTATTTTCTAAATTAAGTTCCAAAGACTTCTGTACTTGGACACACAATGTTCATACTGTTCCAACTCGAATGTAATAAAACTTCATTTATTTATAAACTCTTTATTACTCAGACATTTTACCAATTTAAAATTCTCCTATTTGAATTAAATGAGATTATAGTTATCTTATGTTAATTTTTACTCTCATTTATAATAAAATATCTAACTTATTCCCCTCAAATTTGTATTTTAGGCTTTTTTCAAAGACCCAAATGTTATTCCCAATTTGAAGTTACTTTCAGATTCTTCTGGACAATGGATCACATTAGGTAAATAAAATTTTCGTCTTTTCAGATACTATTTTACTATTATAACAAAATTTTGCCTCAGGAATTTTCATTATTAAAATATAAATTGTGAATGACTCATCTGTTTGATACATCAAGATTAAGTATGACCAGCTGTGCCAGTCCCGCCCTGCATCTCTTTCCTGGGAGTCTACTGCTACTATCCTGGCTTAACACATAAGAGCAATTTTTCTCTCTTTTTATTCATGTAAAAGTATTGTGTATTTTCCATGTACTCTGCTAGATATAGAGAACATTAAGGTAAATAAGAAAACCTGTACTAAAGGAACTTGATATGTTAAAATGTGTGTGTGTGTGTGTGTACTAATGTGTCAAAGGTGCTACCATAGAAGTGTAGCCAAGGGCCGGGCATGGTGGCTCACGTCTGTAATCCCAGCACTTTGGGAGGCTGAGGCGGGCGGATCACTTGAGTATAGGAGTTCAAGACCAGCCTGGCCAACATGGTGAAAACCCATCTCTACTAAAAATACAAAAATTAGCCAGGCGTGGTGGCGAGCACCTGTAATACTAGCTACTTGGTCGCTGAGGAAGGAGAATTGATTGGACCTGGGAGGTGGAGGATTGCTGTGAGCTGAGATTGTGTCACTGCCCTCTACCCTGGGTGACAGAGCTAGACTGCCTCAAAAACTAAAAAAAAATTAAAAAGTGTGGGCAAGAGTGGTCAGTTCTGCCCAGAGGGAAAAGATCAGGAAAGAGTCTACTGATATGGGGATATTTGGGCAAAATCTAAATTGAGATGAGTACATGGGTACATGGATTTCTCACAGAGGAATCAGCCAACCACAGGATTTTTTTTTTTTTTTTGAGACAGGGTCTCACTCTGTCACCCGGCTGGAGTGCAGTGGTGCCTCCTGGGTTCAAGCAGTTCTCATGCCTCAGCCTCCCCAGTAGCTGGGATTACAGTCGTGGGCCCCCACACCCGGCTAATTCCCAGCTAATTTTTGGTTTTTTGCTTGCTTGTTTTTTGAGAGAGTCTCACTGTCACCCAGGCTGGAGTGCAGTGGCATGATCTCAGCTTACTGCAACTTTCGTCTCCCAGGTTCAAGCGATTCTCCTGCCTCAGCCTCCCAGGTAGCTGGGATTACAGGTGTGTGCCACCACACCCAGCTAATTTTTGTGTTTTTAATAGAGATGGGATTTCGCCATGTTGGCCAGGCTGGTCTTGAACTCCTGACCGCAAGTAAATCTGCCAACCTTGGCCTCCCACAGTGCTGGGATTACAGGTGTGAACCACCGTGCTCAGCCTAATTTCTTTTTTTTTTTTTTTTTTTTAAGTAGTGATAGGGTTTCGCCACATTGGCCAGGCTGGTCTCGAACTCCTGGCCTCAAGTGATCCACCTGCCTTGGCCTCCGAAAGTGCTGGGATTATGGGTGTGAGCCATCGCGCCCAGCTAGATTATATTTTCATAATGTATTATTTCATAATACATTGAAAAAGCCAGAATTTTTTTTAAGAAAATTACCCAAACACTTAAACACTTAATAACACTAAGTCCCTTCCATAACTCTTGGGCCAAGGAAGAAAGCAGAGAGTTAATATAAGACTATTTTGGAAAAAAAAATACGAAAGCTTATATTTTAAATTTTAGGTTGAGGTATCTTAGCAACAGAATGAATAAAAGCAACGTTCCATTTAGAAGGAGAATCTGATTGGTGATATGGATTTATACTCAATAAAATGCATTTTAAATTAGATTTTTTTTGTTTAGGGATGTATTTAGGTAAATTACACAAAAGTAACTTAAAGTATTAGTCAAGAACAGGATTACAAACAGTTCATGATGTTAGACTTAGTAGGTCAGATTTTATTGCTTTTGGCTAAAGACTACTGCAAAATTTATAGAGCAAAAAGCTGGTACAGACAACTCACAAAATTAAACTGAGTATCTGAGAGAATATATTTGCCCAACTCAAAATTTTCAAAAGGAAATAATCAGAGCCATGTATCACAGTGTTTATAAAACATGTTTACAGTAACTTCAGTCAATCTATTTGAAAAAATAAGGCTCGCTGAAATAAGGGCTCAACCCTCTCCCCACGTTAGTACATACACAAAATAGCATTAACTTTTTACTAATTTTTGAAAAAATCATTGCAAAAAGAGGTTCTCAAATGTCTCATGTGCCTGACTTGATGAATTATAAATACTCTGAAAAATAGGACAGAAGAATAATAACACTATTTCAGAAGTAGAAGTTCTAGTGGAATGTTAGTACTCTTCCACTAGCTCATTTTTATCTCCTTTTACTTTTTCTTTTTCTGCTATATTTCTTTTTCTGATATACCCCCCTCTTATTTTCCTCTGGGGCCCTTTTAAAGCAAAAGAAGCAGCTTTTTAAAATAGGTGAAGAGACATTCTTTTGGGAAGTGACCAGTTCTAAAGAAAGTGATGATGGTTTGTCAAAGATCAGATAGTTGTAGATATGCAGCATTATTTCTGAGGGCTCTGTTCTATTTCATTGATCTATGTCTCTGTTATGGTACCAGTACCATGCTGTTTTGGTTACTATAGCCTTGTAGTGTAGTTTGAACTCAGGTAGCGTGATGCCTCCAGCTTTGTTCTTTTGGCTTAGGATTGACTTGGCGATGCAGGCTCTTTTTTGGTTCCATATGAACTTTAAAGTAGTTTTTTTCCAATTCTGCGAAGAAAGTCATTGGTAGCTTGATGGGGATGGCATTGAATCTATAAATTACCTTGGGCAGTATGACCATTTTCACGATCTTGATTCTTCCAACCCATGAGCATGGAATGTTCTTCCATTTGTTTGTATCCTCTTTTATTTCATTGAGCAGTGGTTTGTAGTTCTCCTTGAAGAGGTCCTTCACGTCCCTTGTAAGTTGGATTCCTAGGTATTTTATTCTCTTTGAAGCAATTGTGAATGGGAGTTCACTCATGATTTGGCTCTCTGTTTGTCTGTTATTGGTGTACAAAAATGCTTGTGATTTTTGTACATTGATTTTGTATCCTGAGACTTTGCTGAAGTTGCTTGTCAGCTTAAGGAGATTTTGGGCTGAGACAATGGCGTTTTCTAGATATACAATCATGTCATCTGCAAACAGGGACAATTTGACTTCCTCTTTTCCTAATTGAACACCCTTTATTTCCTTCTCCTGCCTGATTGCCTTGGCCAGAACTTCCAACACTATGTTGAATAGGAGTGGTGAGAGAGGGCATCCCTGTCTTGTGCCAGTTTTCAAAGGGAATGCTTCCAGTTTTTGTCCATTCAGTATGATATTGGCTGTGGGCTTGTCATAGATAGCTCTTATTATTTTGAGATATGTCCCATCAATACCTAATTTATTGAGAGTTTTTAGCATGAAGGGTTGTTGAATTTTGTCAAAGGCCTTTTCTGCATCTATTGAGATAATCATGTGGTTTTTGTCTTTGGTTCTGTTTATATGCTGGATTCAATGGGAAAAGGATTCCCTATTTAATAAATGGTGCTGGGAAAACTGGCTAGCCATATGTAGAAAGCTGAAACTGGATCCCTTCCTTACACCTTATACAAAAATTAATTCAAGATGGATTAAAGACTTACATGTTAGACCTAAAACCATAAAAACCCTAGAAGAAAACCTAGGCAATACCATTCAGGACACAGGCATGGGCAAGGACTTCATGTCTAAAACACCAAAAGCAATGGCAACAAAAGCCAAAATTGACAAATGGGATCTAATTAAACTAAAGAGCTTCTGCACACCAAAAGAAACTACCATCAGAGTGAACAGGCAACCTACAAAATGGGAGAAAATTTTTGCAACCTACTCATCTGACAAAGGGATAATATCCAGAATCTACAATGAACTCAAACCACTTTACAAGAAAAAAACAAACAACCCCATCAAAAAGTAGGCGAAGGACATGAACAGACACTTCTCAAAAGAAGACATTTATGCAGCCAAAAAACACGTGAAAAAATGCTCATCATCACTGGCCATCAGAGAAATGCAAATCAAAACCACAATGAGATACCATCTCACACCAGTTACAATGGCGATCATTAAAAAGTCAGGAAACAACAGGTGCTGGAGAGGATGTGGAGAAATAGGAACACTTTTACACTGTTGGTGGGACTGTAAACTAGTTCAACCATTGTGGAAGTCAGTGTAGCGATTCCTCAGGGATCTAGAACTAGAAATACCGTTTGACCCAGCCATCCCATGACTGGGTATATACCCAAAGGACTAGATGATGCTGCTATAAAGACACATGCACATGTATGTTTATTGTGGCACTATTAACAATAGCAAAGACTTGGAACCAACCCAAATGTCCAACAACGATAGACTGGATTAAGAAAATGTGGCACATATACACCATGGAATACTATGCAGCCATAAAAAATGATGAGTTCATGTCCTTTGTAGGGACATGGATGAAACTGGAAACCATCATTCTCAGTAAACTATCGCAAGGACAAAAAACCAAACACCGCATGTTCTCACTCATAAATGGGAATTGAACAATGAGAACACGTGGACACAGGAAGGGGAACATTACACTCTGGGGACTGTTGTGGGGTGGGGGGAGAGGGGAGGGACAGCATTAGGAGATATACCTAATGTTAAATGACGAGTTAATGGGTGCAGCACACCAACATGGCACATGGATACATATGTAACAAACCTGCACATTGTGCACATGTACCCTAAAACTTAAAGTATAATAGTAATAAAAAAGAAAAAAAAAGAAAGCGATGATGGAACCTCCTTCACTGTGCTGCACTCCCTGGAGATTGCCAGTTGTCGGTGCTGTTTTATCCTCTCAGCCAGCCGCCATAGCTCCTATGTTTAGATACACTTTGTCTTTTTTTAATAACATTAATGGATGCTTCCCGTGTGCTCAGCTAAGGGCATCATAAACATTACCTCCTTTCATTCATGAAACAATGCAAGAAAGGTAGTATTATATATCACTATTTTACAAATGAATAGAGGCATA
The DNA here is from genome assembly GCF_006542625.1 of Nomascus leucogenys. Classification (NCBI taxonomy): domain Eukaryota; kingdom Metazoa; phylum Chordata; class Mammalia; order Primates; family Hylobatidae; genus Nomascus; species Nomascus leucogenys. The sequence continues at coordinate 32,781,222 of NC_044395.1, read as the reverse complement.
AGCTAAGTAATGTGTGCAGTTTTACTCAACTGAGTGAGCAGAGGACCCAGAATTGAAGAGATTCACCACTTCACTCTCCTGCCTCTGTCACTTCCACATTAATGGGGTTGCCAGAAAAGTACTAACTTAAGACACCAAATGATAAGGAGGCACCCAGTGTTTTATAATGCTAGTACTAGGGGAAAACTGTATTCTTTCTGTATGTGATCATAGTGATGCATTACATGTCTTATAAATGCTGGGGACATAATTTAATGAAATTCCTACGAAAGAAATGTGTTATGGAGTGAGTTGTGTCCCCACCCCCAAATTCATATGTTTAATCCCTAACCCTTCAATGCGATGGTTTTTGGAGATGGGGCCTTTGGAAAATAAATTAGGTTTAGATGAGGGCACAAGGGTGGGGCCCTCATGATGGGATTAATGCCTTTATAATAAGAAGTAAAAGCACTAGAGCCATCTAAGTACACAGAGAGAAGACAGTTTTCTGCAAGCCAAGAAGAGTGCCTTCACCAGGAACTGAATCATCTGGACCTTGACCTTGGACTTTCTAGCCTCTAAAACTTTGAGAAATACATGTCTATTGTTTAAGCCACCCAGATTGGCATTTTGTTATAGCAGCCCAAGCTGACTAAGACGGATCTTGGTACTGAGAAGTGAGTGCTGCTGTAACAAATACCTAAGAATGTGGAAGTGGCTTTGGAACTGAATGATGGATGGAAGCTTGAGGTGCATGTATACGGACACTATGGGCAATTCTGGTGATAGCTCCCAAGGAAATAAGGGACATGTTATTGGAAACTGGGGTAAAGGTGATCGTTGTTTTAAAGTGGCAAATAACTTGGATGAACTGTTTTCTATTGTTTTATGGAAGGTAGAACTTATAAGTGATGAAGTTGGAGATTTAGCTGACGAGATTTCTAAGCAAAGTCTTAAAGTAATGTCTTGCTTAAAGTATGAAAGAAGAGAGATGAATTGCAGAAGGAATTGTTAACCAAAAATGAACCAACATTTGAAGATTTGGAAAGTTTTCAACCTATCCTTATTGTAAAAAAAGAGAAAGTTTGTTCTGAAGAGAACACTGTTCAGAACACTGAACAGCCATTTGATAAAGAGATCATGGGTATGACTCATAGACTTAATCAGCCATTTCAACAGAAGTCAGGAATAGAGATGGAATTATATCAGCAGCAAAAACTCTGCTAGTTTGAGCAATGAGATGAGATGAAGGAAGGCTGTTGGACTTCTTAGATCCTGCAAGAGCTATTGGGCTGTGAACATGCGCTGTTCTTCAAGAAAAGGTTAGAAAGACCCCGAAGCAATTCAGAGATCTTTAGGGCCATCAGGGCCACTGCCTCCATTTCAACAGGCCAGATGGCCTCCAACCAAAGCCTTGGAGGCAGGGCCACGCTGCAGAGCATACGGGCAGAGCATAAGTTGACCCTGTGGAACCTTGGAGATTGGGCCACCCAGAGCCTTCAGGGCTCTACCGCCACCAGGGTAGAAGGAAGACTGCCACCTCAGTGGGTCCAGAGGCAGAGTATCAAGCCAAAGAAGATTATCCTTAAGCATTTAAGATCTAAAGGAATTTGCCTTTCTAAGTTAAGGGCTTGCTTGACACCTGTCACCCCTTTCTTATTTCCTGTTTCTCCCTTCTGGAATGGAAATGACTAGCCTATGGCTGTCCCACCTATGTATTTTGGAAACACATACCTTGTCCTTCTTCACAGGTTTACAGCTGGAGAGGAATTTTGCCTTAGGATGAATCATACCTCAAGTCTACCCATATCCAATTTTTATGGTATTTAGAAGAAACTTTGGACTTTAGAGTTGATACTGGAGTGAGTGAAAATTTTGGGAGCAGGACAAGGTGGCTCACCCCTGTAATCCCAACACTTTGAGAGGCCAAGGTGGGAGGATCACTTGAACCCAGGCATTTGAGACTAGCCTGGACAATGCAGCAGACCCTATCTCTACAAAAAATTATCTGGCTGTGGTGGCACACACCTGTAGTCCCAGCTATTCAGAAGGCTGAGGCAGACGAATCACTTGAGCCCAGGAATTTGAGGCCACAATGAGCCATGATCACATCACCACACTCCAGCCTGGGTGACAGAGTGAGGCCTTGTCTGAGAAAAAAAAAAAAAGTTTGTGGCACTGTTGGAATGGATTGAGTGTATTTTGCATGTGAGAAGAACATGAATTTGGGGTCCTAGTGGTTACATGTTACAGACTCAATGACTGAACTATGTCCTTCTTAATTCATATTTTGAAGTCCCATGCCCATCCCTCCTTCTACCTCATTGAAACCCAATTATTTCCCAAAGGCCCCATCTCCAACTACCATCACGTTGAGGGTTAGAGCTTCAATATATGAATATTTGGCCATACAGTTCAGTCCATAGAAAATGCTATTTTTTATGTCTCAATATATGAATTTTGAAGGGATAGAATTCAGTCCACAGCAAATGCTATTTTCATATCTCTTATTAAGTGGTTTGAGTTTAATCATATTTTTTCACCATCCAAACCCTCCTTCCACTCCCCAAATCAGAGCTAGGGTAGGCTAATTAAAATGGCATGCCCGATGTCAGTCCCTTCTCCTGTGTCCACTGACCAGTCTTCAGAAACTATCGGGCTCTACACTGCTCTTGCTTTTTTGGTCTTTCAACATCACCTAGAACTCCTTTTATCATTTCCTATGGTCTCCTTTTTTCTTTATCCCTCAGAGGATCTTACCTCTAAACAAAGGAAGCTTCTTAGCAGCATAGCTTTTGCAATTACTGAGGCATACACAGTTCCTGGCTCCAGGCATCCTTCATGCCTCCACATGAGCCCAGCTCAGGACATAGAATAACAGGTCCTAGCATGACTCTCAAGTGGACAGCCAAAATAGCTAGTGTAAACATTCACCAGCATTACTTACTCTTCTTAAGCACAAGCTACTTCTCAGGTCAGAGATCCAGCAAATGTATCCAGGGTAGGGATACACCGAGGGCCACCACACCTAGGTCTACAATGTTAGGACTTTGAACAAAAGAACACCACCCGTCTTCTATCAGAATGAGAGTGTGTGTATATGTGTCTACATAGAGACTGATTTAGTGATGGATGGAGGTAATAATAAAAATATACATTTTAATCTTTATGACTTTCTGTAATTTAATGGGACCTCTAGTAGCAGAAAATCCATTCCTGAATGATAAATTCAGGAAATAAGTGTGGGATAGGGGATGGAGGATAGGGGCAAAACTAAGTCTACAAGAGAAAAATAGACGAAATGCTGTTATTTCAGTTTTCTGTAATTCTTAATTTGTGATAATTTGATTAGGGCCTGATTTGAAATTTACCTTCACTTAGAAAACCGTCTTTTGTAGTAAATACTATAAATGAGATCCCAAGGGAGAAATTTTTTGTTTGTTTGTTTGAGATGGAGTCTCATTGGGTCACCCAGGCTGGAGTGCAGTGGCGCCATTTTGGCTCACTGCAAACTCCACTTCCCAGCCTCCCGAGTAGCTGGGATTACAGGAACCTGCCACCACATGCAGCTAATTTTTGTATTTTTAGTAGAGATGGGGTTTCACCATGTTAGCCAGGCTGGTCTCAAACTCCTGACCTGGCTGGTCTCGAACTCCTGACCTCAAGTGATCCACCTGCCTCGGCTGTCCATAGTGCTGGAATTACAGTCGTGACCCACCACGCCAGCTAAGAAATTTTTAAATGAAGAGAAAATGTTTTCAAGATACACTCAAGGACTTTACAAATGCTCATCAATTAAAATTTTTGTGGCCAGGTGCGGTTGCTCATGCCTGTAATTCTAGCACTTTGGGAAGCCGAGGCGGGCGGATCACCTGAGGTCAAGAGTTCAAGACCAGCCTTACCAACATGGAGAAACCCCGTCTCTACTAAAAAATACAAAATTAGCCAGGCATGGTGGCGCATGCCTGTAATCCCAGATACTCAGGAGGCTGAGGCAGGAGAATCGCTTGAACCAGGTTGGCAGAGGTTGTGGTGAGCCGAGATCATGCCATTGCACTCTAGCATGGGAAATAAGAGCAAAATTCCATCTCAAAGGAAAAAAAACTGAGTTATAAAGCATTAAGCATAATAGGAATAAAAAATCATATGAAGCAATTCCTATGCTTTTATAGGCAATTCTGATAATATATGCATTAAGAATCCTCTACTACATTTTTTATAAATGTATTTCATTTTTAAGTATCCTCTAATTTATATTCATCTAGTCCTGAAATGGTGAGATTTTGTTATAAACTTTTTTTTTTTTTTTGAGATGCAGCCTAGGCTGGAGTGCAGTGTCGCAATCTTGGCTCACTGCAACCTCTGCCCACCAGGTTCAAGCAGTTCTCCTCCCTCAGCCTCCCTAGTAGCTGGGATTACAGGTGTGTGCTACCACGCCTGGCTAATTTTTGTATTTTTAGTGAGAGGGGGTTTTGCCATGTTGGCCAGGCTAGTCTCGAACTCCTGACCTCAAGTGATCCGCCCTCCTTTGCTTCCAAAAGTGCTGGGATTACAGGCATGAGCCACCATGCCTGGCCTTGTTATAAACTCTAAATGATTAACAGAAATGAAGAAGCTACAAAATAAGAATTTAATAAAATTCATAACCTAATATATATTTTAAATATATCAAAAATGTCATATTTGTTAACTTCTTAGAATTTCTGCATAGTGATTTATTTTGGAAATAGTTGAGAATACTAAATTTTTCTATCTCCATTCTTTTTAAAATATCTTTTTTCAGGAACTGAAGTGAAAAAAATTGAAGCTATAAATGTTCCTTGCACACAGCTTTCAATGTCATTTTTTCATCGATTATATGATGAAGATATTGTACGAGACAGTGGACATATTGTTAAATGTTTAGATTCTTTTTGTGATCCATTTCTCATTTCTGATGAGTTACGAAGAGTAAGTACAGAATTTTAAAATTTTGCAGTGGAATTTTATTTCAGGAAATGCAAAAATGTCAAAAACTTTGCCTGCTTAAAGCATAAAATACCTTGTCATAAGATACCACTTATTTATAAGTAATGATCAGTAATAATCCTAACATTGGTAGATTTCTACTTAGATGGCACTTTAACCGTCAATTAATTATTTGTGTATTTTAGTAATTCTAAAATAGGTGCTACTAACATCTGATGGGTAGAGATGCTGCAAAACATCATATAACTCACAGGACAGTCACAACAAAGTTATCTGGCTCAAAATATCTATAGTGCTGAAGCAGGGAAATCCTGGCCTATTTAATAAGGCCATTTTTGCTCAATGTGGGCCTTTTAACTTATCAAATGAATATTAAAAACATCCCGGGGCTGCGCACAGTAGCTCACGCTTGTAATTCCAGCACTTTGGGAGGCTGAGGTGGATGGATGGTTTGAGCCCAGGAGTTCAAGACCAGCCCGGGCAACATAGCAAAACCCTGTCCACAAAAACTACAAAAGTTAGCCAAGGCTGGTGGCTCACACCTGTATTCCCAGCTGCCCGGAAGGCTGAAGTCCCAGCTCGGAAAGCTGAAGTGAGAAGATTGCTTGAGCCTGGGAAGTCAAGGCTGCAATGAGCTGTGATCATGCCAGTGCACTCCAACCTGGGTGACAGAGCAAGACCTTGTCTCAAAAATAAACTTAGATAAATAAATAAAAACATCCCAGGAGTAAAAGAATCTTTTTATCTCATTGCTAATATCAACAAAGCCATTGGATTAACTAAATTCAATTTTGTTTTAGTGAAAAGTATACTGAACTTGGAATTAAAATATATAGATCATTTACCTGATTCCTGATTTATTATTTAGAAGATAATAATCTTAGGCAAATTTCTCAATCTTTTGAGCCTCAAGATCTTATCTATACAACATGAAGGTGAAAGTGCCCATTCTACCTTCTTCCTAAAATCATTGAGAAAATTAATTGAGGAAGCATTTACATGTACCTTTTAGAAATATCAAATGCTGTTAAAATGAAATGTCAGCTTGGGCAACAGAGCAAGACCCCCATCTCTACAAAAATATGAAGAAATAAGCCAGGTGCAGTGGAGTGCACCTGTAGTTCCAGCTACTTGGGAAGCTGAGGTGGGAGGATTGCTTGAGCCCAGGAGTTTGAGGCTGCTGTGAGCTATGATTGTGCCACTGCATCCCAGTCTGGGCAACAGAGTAAGACCTTGTCCCTAAAAAACAGAAAAAAGAAATGTATTATTGATATTATCATTGTTCCAAGTATTGAGAGTATTAAAGTAGTTAAAAATGAGGGCTTTCATGTCAAATAGCCATATGTTCAAATCCAGTCTTTGTCACTTAGTAGCTGATCCTTAACTTCTCTAAGCTTCAGTTGCTTCATCTATAAAGTAGGCATAATGTGAGAATTATGTGAGATAATGCACTTACTTTGCTTAGCACAATGGCTGGAGCTTAGTAAGTTTTCCAAAATATTAGCAACTACTATTAATTACTACTGTTATTATTATCCTCAGTTAAGAGAGAAGGGAGATGTACAAGTCTGATGTATTACAAATCCAGATAGCAGTGAACTAGGGAAGCTACTGATCCATCATTCCGGACACAGGAATCTTGTCTGTAGGAGAAAGGGAGGCATCCAACCAGTCTACACTAAGGCAATACCTAAAAGCACTCATTAACTTAGTTAAAGAAGAAAATAAAATTAACTTACTGAGAATACCCAAACACACACAATTGAATGAGACTACATATAGTTCGCTCTTAGGTAAATGAAGTATATCTAACATGAGATAATATAAATAATATACATGGCCGGGCATGGTGGCTCACTCCTGTAATCCCAGCACTTTGGGAGGCCACGGTGGACAGATCACCTGAGGTCAGGAGTTCGAGACCAGTATAGCCAATATGGCAAAATCCTGTCTCTACTAAAAACACAAACATTAGCCAGGTATGGTGGCGGGTGCCTGTAATCTCAGCTACTTGGGAGGCTGAGGCACAAGAATTCCTTGAACCTGGGAGGCAGAGGTTGCGGTGAGCCGAGATCACACCACTGCACTCCAGCCTGGGTGAAAGAGCAAGATTTCGTCTCAAAAGAAAAAATTAAACAAAACAAAACAAAAAATACTATGCAGTAGGTATCTCATATTAATTTCTACTTCTCCTTACCAAGGATTGGAAATTACTAATCAGGAAATGTTTCGTCTGGGTTTCCCTCCTTTTGGATACTATTGGCAGCTCTTCTCTCTCACACTTCTTCTCTGGCATAAGGGTCTACAGACCCTTACCTCTAATTTTAGATAATTCACTGTCACTTCTACAGAAAGAGCATCATCAGTGGACATTGTTTTTAAAAAAGAAGTATTAGTTTTCCAACAGAATACTCTGCAAAACTGCTTGCTGTCTGTCTTATTTATTGCCATGAATAACACCTCTATTCATGAAATGCTGGAGCTCAGTGTTTTTCTACTAGTTGCCTGTATGGCTTGCTCTTGGGTTCATTGCTACTCTGTGGCAATAGGGAGGAAAGGCTTTTAACTTGGTTGCTTTCTGGCTGATAAAAAATAAAACTAACATCCAGCTTCAGCCTGAACTAAAAAAGGTCCCTCATTGTGCAGCACTACAGATTGTATTGGCTCACTGTAATGTAAGTACTAATAACTACCACTTTCCTGACTGTGGCTCAGAAGTGTGACCTCTGTCTAAGAGCTACATAGCTGAAGAGATCTGTATGTGAATGGAGAGGGAGAAAAGCCATAGAATATTATGTTTTCACATTCATTCCAAAAAAATTTTTAAAATTATTATATTTTTTAAAATTACACAGCCTAGCTGGGCATGGTCGCTCATGCTTGTAATCCCAGCACTTTGGGAGGCAGAGGCAGGTGGATCACTTCAGACCAGGAGTATAAGACTAGCCTGGCCAGCATGGTGAAAACCCGTCTCTATTAAAAATACAAAAATTAGCCAGGCATGGTGGCACGCGCCTGGCTAATCCCAGCTACTAGGGAGGCTGAGGTAGGAGAATCGCTTAAACCCAGGAGGCGGAGGTTGCAATGAGCTGAGATTGCACCACTGCACTCCAGCCTGGGCGACAGAGCAAGACTCCATCTAAAAAAAGAAAAAAAATTACCTGGTCATGGTGGCGTGTACCTGTAGTCTCAGCTTCTTGGAAGGCTGAGGTGGGAGGCTTGTTTGAACTCAGGAAGTTGAGGCTGCAGTGAGCCAAGATGGCACCATTGCACTCCAGCCTGAGTGACAGAGTGGGACCCTGTCTCCTCCACCCCCCAAAAATTGCACAGTCTAATCAGTTCAATATAGGAGAGTATTCACGTAAGAAATGTGTTAACTACTCATTCCTAAGTACTTTATTCACCTTTCTCTTAAGCCAGATCTTCAGATAGTTGCAAACATGGGCCTCAATAACACATCATCATTTTCTTACAGAGGAAGGGAGGGAAGGAGGGAGGAAGGAAGGAAGTGGAGATGTGCAAGTGTTACATGTGGCACACCCAGAGAGCAATTAAGTATGGACTGCTTTCCCTTACCTGTATTTTCCTAGACATACATAACCTTGGTTTTCATCAAGGCATTATAAATAAACTGTGTATGGACAACACCATAGAGTTGAGTTTTTTAAATACTTCTTATATGCAATGACCTGTTGGTAAGTTTTCGGTAGAGACTGTGAATGAGCTTAATCAATTTTCATAATTAAGTGCACTTGCTACTAGACAGTGATTGTTGTATAATTCATTGTATTTTCCTCTTTCCCTTGTATGGTAGTGTTAAGTGTAATGTACAATTTTGATAGCCTTTCTCCATCTAGAGTTCCTTTCTGTTTGTTTATTTATTTATTTTTGTCTCTATTTTGTTTATTCATGCTCTGGTATTTATTTCCTTATACTAACTTAGGTTTGTTCTTGCTTTTTTAGTTTCTTGAGTTGCATCATTAGATTATTTGAAGTCTTAGTACTTTTTTGATGTAGGCATTTATTGCTGTAAACTTCTCTTTTAGCACTAATTTTGCTATATTCCATAGGCATGGGTATATTATATTTCCATTTTTATTTGTTCAAGAAAGTTTAAATTTTTCTTCTGAATTTGTTCATTGACTCACTGGTCATTCAGGAATGTGTTGTTGGTTCTCATGTATTTGTATAGTTTCCAAAATTTCTTTTGTTATTGATTTCTAGTTTTATTCCCTTGTGGTATGAGAAGATACTTGGTATGTTTTCAATTTTTTAAGTGTGTTGAGACTTGTTTTGTGACCCAGCATATGGTCTATCCTGAAGACTGTTCCATGTGCTGATGAGAATAGATATTCTGTAACTGTTGGATAAAATGTTCTGTAGACGTCTGTTTCGTCTAGAGTGCAGTTTAAATCCAGTGTTTCTTTATTAATTTTCTGTCTAGATGATCTGTCTGATGTGGAGAGTGGGGTGTTGAATTTCCCAACTGTTACTGTATTAGAGTCTATCTCTTCTGTTAGCTCTAATAATATTTGCTTTATATATTTATGTCTGCTGGTGTTGGATGCATATATATTTAGAATAGTATATCCTCTGCCTGAATTGACCCCATTAGCATTATATAATGAGTTTCTTTGTCCCTTTTTACTGTTTTATTTACAGGTCAAGTGAGTTTGCTATGGGCAGCATATAGTTAGTTGGATCATGTTTTTTTTTTTTTAATCCACTCAGCCAGTTTACACATTTTAAGTGAAAAATTTAATCTGTTTATATTCAAGGTTATTATTGATATGCGAGGGCATACTTCTGTCATTTTGTTAATTTTTTTGGTTACTTTGTATATCTTTTGTTCCTTTTTCTTTTTTTGTTTATCTTTGGGGTTTGGTGGTTTTCTTTAGTGGCAATATTTGAATCCTTCTGTGTTTTCAAATTTTGCTTTCAGGTGTAGGTCTCCCTTAACCGTTTCTTACAGGGCAGGCCTAATGATGATGAATTCCTCCATTTTGGCTTGTCTAGGAAATACTTTCTCTTTCATTTATGAAGGATAATTTTGCTGGGTATAGTATTTTTGGCTGCTAGTTTTTTTCTTTGTTTGTTTTCTCTCTCAGCACTTTGAATCATCCCATCCCCTACTGGCCTGTAAGGTTTCTTCTGAGAAATCCATTGTGAGTCTATTGAGGGTTTCCTTATATGTGACTAGATACTGTTCTCTTGCTGTTTTTAGAATTCTTTTTCTTTAACTTTTGATGATCTGATGATAATGTGCCTTCAAGAAGACCTTTTTGGGCTGTACTTATTTGGGGATCTTTAAGGTTCCTGTATCTGGTCATCTAAATCTCTTGTTAGAATTGAAAAGTTTTCAGCTATAATTTTGTTAAATAGATTTTTTTTCATGCCTTTGGGCTTCTCTTCACCTTCTGGAACACCCATAATTCAAAACTGTGTTTGCTTTATGGTATCCTATATGTAATGTACGTTTTGTTTGTTCTTTTTCTCTTTTTTTTTTTTTTGTCTGACTGGCTTACTTCAAAAGACCTGTCTTCAAGTTCTGAAACTCTTTCTTTGGCTTTATGTAGTCTATTGTTGAAACTCTCAATTGAATCTTTTATTTCATTCATTGAATTATTCAGTTCTAGGATTTCTGTTTGGTGCTTTTTAATGATATCTATCTTTTTGGTGAATTTCTCATTCATATCCTGAATTGTTTTTCTGATTTCTTTGTATCCTTTATCTGTGCTTTCTTGTATCTCACTGAGCTTCTTTAATATCATTAATTTTTTGAGAGAATTTTTTTTTAGGACTAGAGACAGGGTTTCACCATGTTGCCCAGGCTGCTCTCAAACTCTTGGGCTCAAGCGATCCACCCACCTCAGCCTCCCAAAGTTTTGGGATTACACGTGTGAGGTACCATGCCTGGCCATATCATTATTTTGAATTTTTTTCTTATAGCTCATAAATGTATTTTCTATTAAATCTGTTGCTGGAGAATTATTGTGTTCCTTTGGAGGTGTCATCTTTTCTTGCCTTTTCGTATTTCTTGTGTCCTTATATTAATATCTGTGCATCTAGTTTAACGGTCACTTCTTTGAATTTATTGGATTGGCTTTTTTAGGAGAAGACTTTTTCCCAAAGATGTACTTATGGTGTTGGTTGGATAGAGCACTTTGGTTTTGTTTCTGGGTGTATGCAGTAGTGTAGTCTCCATATGATTTATTCAGGTGTACTCAGCATCACTGGTGTCTGTGGTTTCGTCAGTGGCTTAGGTTGCAATTATTAGTAGAGGCTGGAGTGAGGTTTTGCTGGGGACAGGTAGGCCAGTATTTGGGCCCCAGTAGTGGCAGCAGCTGGCCAAAGCACACCTGTCCTTGGGCCCCTGAGCAGTGTAGGCAGGCAGTGGTGTTAGCAGGTCCAAGCAGGCTGATTCTTGGGCCTCCACGCAGCTTGCTCATATGCCAGCAGTGTTAGTGGTGGGCTGGGTGTGTGGATGTGTGTTTGGGTCCTCAGGCAGTATGCATTAAATGGATGATGGCTGTAGCAGTGGTGGCACAACCTTTGGGTTCCCAAGCAGTACACACTTATATTAGTGGTGGCTGTGACATGCTAGGCAGGCCAATCCCCAGGCCCCCAGGGAGCAAGTATGGGTGGGTGCCAGCTGCTGTGGTGGTGGCCAGTTGAGTAGGCCTGTGCTCAGGTCCCCAAGAGGAGTGCACAGATGTCAGCAGTGGTGGTGGTGGATGGGATGGGGAAAACCCCAGAGTCCTGGGTGTGCTTGGGCACTGGATGGGGGACAGTGCCAGGCCAGAGGGGCTGTCCTCAGGTCCTCCAGTGGTGCATACAGGTGGAGTCTCTTGTGAGTTGGGCAGGGTGATCCTCAAGCCCCCTAGCAAAGTGCTCAGATGGAAGCAGCAGGGGCAATGAGTGGAGAAAGCTCATCCTGAGGGCATGTGCAAGGGAGCTGTGGCCCTGCTGCAGGGGGTGGGATGGGGTTGCTGTCAGTGGCTGCAGCCACTGGCAGGTGGATCTTGGGTTCTGGAGAGCACACATTTCAGCCCCCAGCAACAGTGGCCATGGCAGTAGTGGCAGCAACAGTAGGGAGAGCCAGGCTTCAGGGCACATGCAAGCGTGTAGTGGCCCTGCTACCAAGGGAATGGGGGGTACAAGGTCGCTGCCTGTAGTGTATGCTTCAGCCCCTCAGCTGTGGGTGGGAGACCCCATCTTCAGGGAACATGCAAGTGCGTGGTAGACCTGCTGCTTGTGGTGGCAAGGTTGCTATCAGTGACAGCGGCCCCAGGTAAGTGGGTTTCAGGCTCTGGGGAACACACACTTTGTCTCCCTTTGTCTCAAGGGCAGCCTCCTCAGTGTACTGCATCACTCATTCCCCGGGGTACAAGACACCATGCAGAGTCCAGGTGGACATTTGGGGATGTCAGTGGGGCTCTAGGGATGTGGAGATGCAAGGACTCTTGGGCCCCAAAGAAGGATGCAGTCTGGTAGGAGTTGGATTCTCAAAATGGTGCCATCCTGCAGCTGCTTAGAAGTTGGAGGTGGGGGAGAGGTGGTGGGTGGTGGGAGGCAGCATGAGCTCCTCCCTGGAGCAGTGCCATTGTGTGGTCTCCAGGCAGCAGCCTATTACTAGTCTCTGGGCCCATGAGGGTTGAGGAGCTCTCCCATGGTGAGGATTGCAGGAGTACACAGTAGAAATGTAGACTGCTGGGGTCTTTCACTTACCATTTCCCTGCATTGGGAAGCCTCTCCAGACTCCCAGCCAATCCCAGCTCCTTCTGTGCTTGTGTGTTTCCTGCCACCTCTCTGTTGAATTCCCGTGTTCTCTCTTAGATGCCCTCTGTTTTTTTTTGTTGTTGTTGTTTTTTTGTTTTTTTTTTTTTTGAGACGGAGTCTTGCTCTGTCGCCCAGGCTGGAGTGCAGTGGTGCAATCTCGGCTCGCTGCAAGCTCCGCCTCCCGGGTTCACGCCATTCTCCTGCCTCAGCCTCTCCGAGTAGCTGGGACTACAGGCACCCGCCACCATGCCCGGCTAACTTTTTTTGTATTTTTAGTAGAGTCGGGGTTTCACCGTGGTCTCGATCTCCTGACTTCGTGATCCGCCCGCCTCGGCCTCCCAAAGTGCTGGGATTACAAGCATGAGCCACCGCGCCTGGCCTTAGATGCCCTCTTTGAAGTGTGATTATCTACTTGCTATTTTGGTTCTACTTTGTTCAGGAAGTGAGTGCCAGATGCCCCTAGTCAACCATCTTGACATCCCTCCCATCTAAAGTTGTTTATATGTATTTTTTTTTCCACTTTATTTCTTGACCATAGTTTATTTGTCTTTTATTATTTGGGTCTTATTATATCTATATTTTATTTTTAGCTATTTCACTTTTTTTTTCTCTGTCACCCAGGCTGGAGTGCAGTGGTGCAGTCACGGCTCACTGTAGCTTCAATCATCTTCTGAGCTCAAGCAATCCTCCCACCTCAACCTCCTGATTCACTAGGGCTACAGGCATTCGCCACCACGTCCAGCTTATTTTGGGGGATGGTTTTAGTAGAGATGAAGTCTCACTATGTTGCTCAGGCTGGCCTCAAGCTCCTGGCCTCAAGCGATCCTCCTGCCATGGCCTCCCAAAGTGCTGGGATTATAGGCATGAACCACCATGCCCAGCCTTCACATTCTTTTTTTAAAATAGGGAGGCTGAGGCAAGAAGGTCACTTGAGCCCAGGAGTTTGACACCAGCCTGGGCAACATAGTGAGACTCCATCTCTAAAAAAAGAAAAAATAAACAAAGTAGGTAGGATATAAACAATCCAGTGGAAAAAATATATGTTATATCTTACATTGGTCACCTTATTATACCCACTACAATTGATAAATGAATCAGTGGTCTGTATTTCCCAATGGCATAAGAAAATCCCCTACATCGGATCTAGTTTTCTGCTTTCTGTATGAGGTAGCAAGACCTCAGAAGAGCAAGAGTCATTGTCAATAGGTGATGTGTGAATTGATCTTACTAGAGGAGAGCAGGAAAGTGAGAGCTGGATATGAGGCTCCAGCACCTGAATGGTTCAAAAAGGAGTACTTGTGGGAGTAAGAACAATAGTGATCCAAATCCATAAGAGGAGAGATCTTAGAAAATGACCGTTTAGTCTCTGTGTAGAAGCCAAGATGGAGGCCTTATGGGATGGAGAAGTGTCCTCATTTATTTATGCTCCTATTTATTTCCAAATAAGATTTGAGGTGACATAACACTAAAACAATTACTAAAAATATAAACTAGAATAAAGAAATAAAGTGGAAGGAGGGAAGACTTAGCCACTGTGTTTTAAATTTTGATTTGTCCTTTTCATTGAACGTCAGTTCCTAATGATAAAATAGAGGCAAATAAATGTAGATTACAGGTTACTCTCTTCAGCTGACTCAAGATTGGTTCTTAAAATAGGTGTAAGATTATTTTTAGATATATAAAATGAAACCTTTGAAAACACAAAAGTTAAAATCTTGAGTTATGTTACATTAAGATGAATTTTATCATCTTAGGTTTTGCTAGTGGAAGACTCAGAAAAATATGAAATATTCAGCCAACCAGATAGAGAAGAGTTCCTGTTTTGTCTTTTCAAACATCTTTGCCTTGGCGGAGCCCTTTGTCAATATGAAGATGTGATTAGCCCATATCTGGAAACAACAAAGCTTATCTATAAGGATCTGTTGAGGTAATGTTGCTAGATCACAATATGTAAATCTCTAGTTAATAGAATAAATTATTTGTTTAACCATGATGGAATTACACAACATCATTCAGTGGTCATATTAACAACCAAAGCATATAAAAAGCTCTACCCTCACCCCCCTCTCATAACCTTCCCCCTCTCTTCCAGAATAGAAAGATTTCTGGATTGCTCTCTCATTTAGTTCTCAGTCCCCTCATTCTTCATCTAGCTCTTCTGCTTTTTTCCTCATTCAGACCTGTTACCAACTGCCATCTTCCAAACCTTCTTTTTTTCTTACCAAGCCTCCTTTTAAATCTGAAGGGAACACAGGAGATCCCTCCAGATGTTTGAGTTTGCTTAACTAATAGTAAAAACAATTATTACCTTTGTTCCAAAGAAGTGGAAGAATTTTCATGTAGGTGTAATCTTTACCTTTTCAAATTAATCCCAGTGCTTATACAGTTTGAGGTATTCTAGTAGTATTTTTCTTTTTGAAGATCAAATGAGAATTAAAACCTTACAAATTTCTTATTCGTACCTTTCTTTTAACTGAAGTGAATGTTCTTTGGTTGGGTTTTTCAGTTATGAAGATGTTGGATCATCTTAATAAGCAAAACAACAGAAAGCAAAGGGTCTTAAAAGTTAGTTATATAATTTTACTTTAATAGGAGAAAACCAGAATTAGCTTCTCATTGGACCTATAATTGTTTCTTTACTTATACTCAACACCTTAATTCTCATATCCATGCCATGTGTCATATAGCTATACAGCAAACTGCATAATTTAGTTATGCAATTAATTTATTTTATGGTTTTTAAAAACAGAAAAATGTTTCTATAATCTCTCTGTGATTTTAGTGAACAAGTTATTGTTAACACATACAGATTATTGGAAGAAGATATGTTAGAAACAGAATTTCAGAAAAAGCATACACATACTTATTAATATATCAAACATACTGTCCTAATTATTTGAAGTTCATGTAAACCTGCTAGACTGCTTCTAGCACTCCCTGAAGAGACTTCTCTGTATACCCTACACACACACACACACACGCACTCATGCATGTACACACCTACTACTACCACTACTACCACAACGCGTTGTACCCCATCAGCCACATGAACCTGTGGAATTCCTCACTACTGTGTGCTGTGGAGGAGGAGATTGTGTTGGAGATATTTGAAGTAGAAATAGGTTTAGAACCTACACATTGAAGAAACTGCTATTTTTCCCAACATTCCCTTCTCCAGATTCTCACCTGCGATTCTCTTCTACATTTTTGGATGCTAAGAAAAAGTATGACTGCTTTACAGTGTCTAACCTGCCCTTGCAGATAAATATTGTTGCTAATCCATTCTAGCACAGTCCATCCCTTATGTTTGTACATGTTGGGAGCACACTGCAGAGTATGATTTTAGGAGTCTCTAACTCAAACAAAAGGGTAAAAATGTTATTAAAATATTTTCTTCCTCATCCATTATAACAGGTCCTATAAAACACACCTTTTTTTATTTTTTAAATTTTATTTATTTATTTTTTGAGATGGAGTCTCACCGTGTCACCCAGGCCAGGCTGGAGTGCAGTGGCGCAATCTCAGCTCACTGCAACCTCCACCTCCTGGGTTCAAGGGATTCTCCTGCCTCAGTCTCCCAAGTAGCTGGGATTATAGGCACACACCACCATGCCTGGCTAATTTCTTTATTTTTCATAGAGACGGGGTTTTACCATGTTGGCCAGGCTGGTCTCAAAACACCTGACCTCGGCTGATCTGCCCACCTCAGCCTCCCAAAGTGCTGGGATCACAGGCATGAGCCACTGCGCCGGCCTATTTTATTTATTTTTTATCTTTTTATTTTTTTTGAGACAGGATATCACTCTGTTGCCCATCTCGACTCACTGCAACCTCTGCCTCCTGGGCTCAGGTAGTCCTCCCACCTTAGCCTCCCGAATAGCTGGGATCACAAGCATGCACCACTACACCTGGCTAAGTTTTTCATATTTTTTGTAGAGACAGGGTTTCACCATATTACCCAGGCTGGACTCAGGTGATCCACCTGCCTCAGCCTCCCAAAGTGCTGGGATTACAGGTGTGAGCCACTGCGCCCAGTCAGGTCCTTGTTTTTTAAAATGTGCAGAGTTACTTAGAATAGTCTGGACACCCCAGAGTTTAGAGTCAATATGGGACTGATCCTCAGAAATAATCGCAAATGACATTGACAAGAAACAACTATATTATGTCCAAACCATTAATATAATTACACTTTAAAAAATATTATATGGATATTTTGTTTCTTTATCCTTAAAAACCATGGTTTTCAGAGGATGGAGTTAGTGATAGATAAAGATCTGATATAATGCAATTATTAGTAGAACACCACAGAGCACTATTCAATATCACTTTATATTTCCTTTTCCTTTTTTCTTAAGAGATACAGGACAGGTGATAACTGTACTTTCTTGCTAGGCCTATAAAAAATTAGACGAATGATTTTAGAGATATTTTAAAGTAATACTAATATAGGATCAGAGGTAATAGAATAATATGATTTCTTTCCATTAGTAACTAACATCTAATAATGTACAAATGGTGGTTTCTTTCTAAAACAATACACTTGTTTTTGTTTTTGTTTTTGTTTTTGAGATGGGAGTCTCACTCTATCACCCAGGCTGGAATGCAGTGGTGCAATCTCGGCTCACTGCAACCTCCGCCTACCAAGTTCAAGCGATTCTCGTGCCTCAGCTTCCTCCGTAGGTGGGACTACAGGCGCATGCCACCACGGCCCAGCTAATTTTTGTATTTTTAGTAGAGGCGGAGTTTCACCATGTTGGCCAGGCCGGTCTGGAACTCCTAACCTCAGGCTATCTGCCCACCTCGGCTACCCAAAGTGCTGGGATTACAGGTGTGAGCCATGTGAGCCACCATGCCCGGCCAATATACTTGTGGTACATGTTTATATGTGTTAAGTGATTGTTCTAGTATCAAATACCAAATTTTCCTCTAAACTGATTTGATAAACACTTTTACAAAGTTTTTTCTTTCTTCAGATTTTTAAATGGAAATAATTTATGTATAGTAAAATGAATAAATCATAAATATACACACAATTTGGTGAATCTTTTTGTATGTTTATACCATATAACCACCCACAGATCAATACTTAGAATTAGATATAACCGTAGATATGTTCTTTATATTGACCTAGGTGATTATGTAGGTGCATGCAAAGTATTTTATGTATAGTGGTTATAGTCATCCCTTGGGTAAGCACAAAATCTTAAAAGTAGTATTCAACTTTTAAGCAGTATGTTAAGCAATAGAGAAATCAAAAGAAAATGAACTTGACCTATGTCATAGAAATATTTGGAAATCAATTTAATCCTGGGTTTAAGTCTAAATGAAATATCTAGTAGAGATGAAAACCACCTAAGATTCTTGAACCCTGAAATGGCTATGGCTGGTCATCCCCAAAAGATACACAAGCTCAACCACACATACACACACCGCTCAAACTGAGTCTTCCTTTTTCCTCCTCCTCCTCCTTCTTCTCTCCCTCTCCCAATTACTTTTACATATGTAGTAGATGGAGAAGCAATACTTACACCTAAAAAAGTAGAGAAGAGGGTATCTTCCTTTAAATTTTACCTATACATGTCACACATTAATAATACCTTTGATACATATGTATTAAATATTTATAGAGTGTATAGGTCTGGGATAAGCAGCTGAGGTGTAACAGAAAGATGACTGGACTCTGAGTCACCTGTATTCTATTCCCAGAAATACCACTTTTATTTAGCTTCTCTTAATTATAGCATTTAGCTTCTTTAGTTATATTGTCCATAAAATTGACAAAATAATGCCTACCTCAATGAGTTGTGTGATCTTTAAATGAGATAATGTGGCCGGGCGCGGTGGCTCACGCCTGTAATCCCAGCACTTTGGGAGGCCGAGGCGGGCGGATCACAAGGTCAGGAGATCGAGACCATCATGGCTAACACGGTGAGACCCCGTCTCTACTAAAAATACAAAAAATTAGCCGGGCGAGGTGGCAGGCGCCTGTAGTCCCAGCTACGCGGGAGGCTGAGGCAGGAGAATGGCGTGAACCCCGGGGGGCGGAGCCTGCAGTGAGCCAAGATCGCGCCACTGCACTCCAGCCTGGTGACAGAGCACTCCAGCCTGGTGACAGAGCAAGACTCCGTCTCAAAAAAAAATAAATAAATAAATAAATGAGATAATGTATATAAGGGTATTTTGGAGGCAGGGTGCAGTGGCCATCACCTGTAATCCCAGGATTTTGGGAGGCCAAAGCAGAAGGATCTCTTGAGGCCAGGGTTTCAAGACCAGCTTGGGCAATATAGCAAGACTTTGTCTCTACAAAAATAAAAAATAAAAAGTTAAAAATTGTGTAAAAAATGTTTTACAAACTGTAAGGCATTATAAATATAAGGTGTGTGTATATTTATTTATATATCTGTAACAAATTATAAATATATATCTGTAGCTTATTTTCTCAATCCTTATTTTGCTTTCTCACTACACATTGCCATAGGAAATCTTTTGTGGGGAGAGTAACTGAAAGAAAGCTACTGAAAAAAAATTATTTTTAATATGATATAACTTAGCAATATATGATTTAACAAATAGTTGTTTGGGTTTTGGGGGGGGTTTTTTGTTTGTTTGTTTGTTTGTTTGTTTGTTTTTGAGATGGAGTTTCACTCTTGTTGCCCAGACTGGAGTGCAATGGTGCAATCTTGGCTCATTGCAACCTCCGCCTCCCGGGTTCAAGCGATTCTCCTGCCTCAGCCTCCCGGGTACCTGGGATTACAAGCTACGTTTTTGTATTTTTAGTAGAGACAGGGTTTCTCCATGTTGGTCAGGCTGGTCTCGAACTCCCGACCTCAGGTGATCCGCCTGCCTAGGCCTCCCAAAGTGCTGAGATTACAGCCATGAGCCACCACGACTGGCCAACAAATAGTTTTTATGTACATTATCTCATTTGATTTTCATATACTAAAAGGAACATATTATTCCCAATTTACATGTGAGAAAATTGAGGCTCAGAAAAGTTAATCCTACTCAAAGTGAAAGAACAGGTCAGTGGCAGAACTAGCATTTGTATTTACATTAAGTCTTCAGTCTAGCATGCTTTTATCTACCCCGTATGGCTGTTTACACTTCAGTCTGATTTTTACAAATCCCTATTTGTCCAATAATTGTCTCTGTAGCCTGGGAAGGTAATTTCATCATCTGAGTCTCAGACTGACCTTAAACCTTCTAACTGTAAGATTCAATTTTCTGCTATTTCAATTCAGTTGACCTTGCCCATTCTTGGATGAAGCCTCAGATGCCATTTTTTCAAACCACTTAGTTGGGTAGTATGTATTTCCATGTTCTATATGAATAAGAACACTTAAATACTAAAAGGGATCACTATTGAAATGTATATGCCAATGCCTATTATATGTTAAAAGCACTTTTTCTTCCTTTTTTTAGTGTTCGAAAGAATCCTCAAACCAAGAAAATACAAATTACCTCTTCTGTCTTTAAAGTTTCAGCCTATGTAAGTGTGAGAGAACTTCTGCAACCAAAGAATTTAATTACTTTTTATTAATAGAGTTGTTACAACTGGAGTTAACAATCAGGACAATGTTATGCCTAGGAGAAAAGACAATGTTATTTAGAGTTTTGTTAAAATTAAAAGTTGATAGAGTATGCTTTTGTTTGGAGAACAGTTTGAACTTTTTTCCCTGGCTTCCTTTCTGTCATCTGTATCTAATAACATTGCCTACTTATTTTGGAGCTAAATCTGTGACTCAGATGGAGTAGAACACTGTTCTCTTAGTCTGTCAAGCCATCATTTATAGGGCAGATAAATAAGAATGCCATAAATGTCGCCAGGCCCGGTGGCTCACACCTGTAATCCCATTTTGGGGGGCCCAGGCAGGCAGATCACGAGCTCAGGAGATCGAGACCATTCTGGCTAACACTGTGAAACCCCGTCTCTACTAAAAATACAAAAAATTAGCTGGGCATGGCGGCACGCACCTGTAGTCCCAGCTATTAGGGAGGCTGAGGCAGGAGAATCACTTGAACCTGGGAGGTGGAGGCTGCAGTGAGCTGAGATCGTGCCACTGCACTCCAGCCTGGGCGACAGAGCGAGACTCCATCAAAAAAAAAAAAAAAGAATGCCATAAATGTGTCTTTATACATAGAATCTGGTACTTGAATTTCAGTATTATACAAAAGATATTATTACATTCAAAGCAGTTTCTAAGTATCTTCATTCGATCACTTAACAAGTTATTTGTTAAACATATACTGTGTATCAGCTATTGTGCTGGGCTAAGTCACAGTGATAAACAAAAGAAACATAGTCCCCACCCCGTGCAGTGGCTCATGCCTGTAATCCCAGCACTTTGAGAGGGCAGATCACTTGAGGTCAGGAGTTCGAAACCAGCCTGGCCAACATGGTAAAACCCCATCTCTAGAAAAAATACAAAAAATTAACCAGGTGTGGTGGCAGACGGCTGTAATCCCAGCTACTTGGAGCCTGAGGTATGAGAATTGCTTGAACCCAGGAAGCGAAAGTTGCAGTGAGCCGTGATGGTACCAATACTGTACTCCAGACTGGGCAACAGAGTAAGACTCCAACTCCAAAAACAGTTAAAAAAAAAAAAAAAAAGAGAGAGAAAACAAAGATAGAAAATTGCTAAATATAAAATTTTTGCAATATTAGCACTTTAAAAGCACTTTTTTTAAATGATGGGATTTGTCTTTGGACTATAAATTCCTTAAAGACAAAAATTATGCATGTAAGTATAGTACATATGTATTCCTATCGTAGTAGACTGTGCTGTCCATAAATATTTTAAGTCATTAGTTAACTGCCAATTTTTTGTCAAAGATTTTATCCATGTTTCCTGTTTTGACAGAAAATACATAATAGGCAAATATGTTGATTATCACTTAAATGTAGTTGTATACTAACTAATTTAGGATTGGCCGGGCGGGGTGGCTAACACCTGTAATCCCAGCCTTTTGGGAGGCCGAGACGGGTGGATCACAAAGTCAGGAGTTCAAGACTAGCCTGGCTAAGATGCTGAAACCCCGTCTCTACTAAAAACACAAAAATTAGCTAGGCATGGTGGCACATGCCTGTAATCCCAGCTACTTGGGAAGCTGAGGCAGGAGAATCACTTAAACCCGGGCGGCAGAGGTCACCGTGTACCAAGATCGCACTACTGCACTCCAGCCTGGGCGACGGAGCAAGACTCCATCTCAAAATAAATAAATAAATTAATTAAATAAATAAATAAAATAAAAATAGTAATTTAGGTTTGTCTTTTTCAGGATTCTGCTGGTATGTGCTATCCTTCATCAAAGAATCATGAACAGACATTTTCTTACTTTATTGTGGATCCTATCAGGCGTCACCTTCATGTTTTATACCACTGTTATGGTGTGGGAGACATGTCTTAATGCTCTTTCAGATTATGTACCTCTACTATTTTTTATTTATCATTTTTCTATCTTAATACTAACTTATAGATAAACATATACTTTGCAAATTAATTCAAGAAAAATGTAAGGAGCCTACTTAGAGCAGAAGAAAGCAAACACCAAGATGCCTTTTTAAAAATTTGTGTGGAATACTAACTGGGGATCAAATTTCATCTGTAATAAAATCTATACCAAAAAAGTTATGGAATTTTTACAAAAAGTTACAAGGAATTAGAAATCTAGTTCATATTTGTTGCATTGTGATTCAAGTGAATACTCACCTTTCCATGTATTTTAGTTTATAAGCTAATTAATTCTGGATTGAAAATGTAGCAGAAAACTAAACATTTCTACCACTGATCATTAATATGAATTGTTAGTTTATTTAACTTCTTTCATTTAATTACATTTCTTCATTGCACAAGCTTTTACATCTCTAAAGCTAGGCAAAGCATAACAATTCTTTTGCTTCATTTGTTCCATTTAAAAGCCTCAATAAAAAAGTAATGTTCTGGGGCCTGGCGCGGTGGCTCACACCTGTAATCTCAGCACTTTGGGATGCCAAGGAAGGTGGATCACGAGGTCAAGAGATCGAGACCATCCTGGCCAACATGGTGAAACCCCGTCTCTACCAAAAGTACAAAAATTAGGTGGCTGTGGTGGCGTGTGCCTGTAGTCCCAGCTACTCAGGAGGCTGAGGCAAGAGAATCACTTGAACCCAGGAAGCAGAGGTTGCAGTGAGCCGAGGCTGCGCCACTGTACTCTAGCTCTGGCAACAGAGCAAGACTCCGTCTCAGAAAAAAAAAAAAAAAGATTCTGAAAGTAGTCGTAAACTCTTTTATCACATAATAAATTAAAACTGCAGCTGTCCCACAGCTAATACAAGAGCTACATGTAAACAAAGAAAGTTGCCTGATGGCATTAGTAAGTTGTTCAAAGAGTGAGAAGCAGATTATCTCAGTACTGTTCCTTATTTCATTCATAGAATGAATGTATAACCTAGATTTTTTTTGGTTTTTTTGGATGGCAAAAATCATTGACATATATCCCATGGGTCATGGGAAGCCGGTAAGAAATGTTGAGGTTTGAGGAGGAGCAAGTTTGAAAGATGTGTTTCTGTGTTGTGGGATAAAGACGATAATCTTGGACTTGAACCTGGATTTGAATCTGGAATGCAGCTGCCAATTTGGGTATAGAGCTCAGGAGAAAGAGTATGTTTTACTTCTAATACCTAACACAATGTCTTGGCATATTAAATGTTTATTGAATGAATAACTACTTTCCAGATATCCTCATAATACCCATAGATTTTTTTAAATTACATGAAAACATAAAATCAAGAACTGAAATGTCTGTTTGCTACCAGCTTTGCTGCTTACCTCACAGTTCCCTATGACCTGAAGACCCTTTCGATCAATCAAGTGGCCAATCAGTAATTCTTTTTGAATACCAATTCTATGCAAGGCACTGGGCAGTTTACTTTGGGGAAACATACACTCCCTATAAACCTATTTAGGAAGGTAATCTTTAAGAGTGTGACTACCAATAGTGATTGTTGCGTGAATTCAGAGATAGAAGAGATCACTCTGAACTAAGATAGGCTTAGTCTGGCTTCTATGGAAAGACTGGTGGGATATCAGCAACGGAAGAGAACAGCAGTTGAAGGGAGTGCATGATGTGGCAAGGTACTCTGGGCTTGGCCCTGGGATGAACGTCCAGAGGCAAAAGATGGGAAAGTGATTCTGAGGAATTGCTACTATTTTTTCTCAGCTCTGAAGGTGGAGGTAGATAGGACCTCTGAGGAAAGATTGCTCCATTGTTTTGGAAAAATCATTTGATGACTCATTTGTGATTATGCAAATTATCAGTATTATAAGGCATAATAGAGTAGTGATAAAGAGTTTAGGCTGGGCTGTCAGGTTGCCTGGATTTTTTAATTTGCCATTACTTGCTGTGTGACCTTGAGCTGGTTACTTAACTCTCTGCGCCTTAATTGTCTTTTCTATAAAATGGAAAAAAATAATAGGACTACCTCGCAGGGCATGGTGGCTCACGCCTATAATCCCAGCACTTTGGGAGGCCGAGGCGGGCAGATCACAAGGTCAGGAGATCGAGACTATCCTGGCTAACACAGTGAAACCCCAGCTCTACAACAAAATAACAAAAAAAAAATGAGCTGGGCATAGTGGTGGGTGCGTGTAGTCCCAGCTACTCGGGAGGCTGAGGCAGGAGAATGGCATGAACCCAGCAGGCGGAGGTTGCAGTGAGCTGAGATCGCGCCACTGCACTCCAGCCTGGGCGAGAGAGCAGACTGTCTCAAAAAAAAAATTAAAATAAATAATAATAATAATAGGACTACCTCATAAGTTCCCTTTTTTTGGAAAATTGTATTAATTAATACATATGTTGGTCTTTGAATGATGCCAGGCACATAGATTAAGTGCTCATGAATTTTGGCTGCATTCTCTACTGAGGAAATATGAAGAAAAAAAAGAGAAACAGTTAAGTGTCTGCATAATAATGTAAAAAGCTGTCTTCTTGGGGCCAGAATTGCTTTTATATAGATTATTATTAATTTGACTGGAGAGATGGGAAAATTGGTTTTTCCTCTTTGGAGGCCCCAGAGAATGTAGAGGTCCTGAGCACGGACTCCAGGTATTTCTTTGGCAGCATTTGCACACTTGGAACTATTTGCTCAGCTATTTGTTATAATTTCTTTAATATCTTTCATGAAAACAAGTACTGTGTCCATTTTGTTTACCTTTGTGTCCACAATGCCTAGAACTTGAAAGACAATACATACCCATTCTCTGACTGACAAAGTACTGTTGGTAGAGAGAAACGGCCTTTGAAGTACAACTGTGGAGAGTGTGGAAAGTGAGGGAGGGGGAAAGGTTGGTGCTGAGGGTTGTAGATCATCAGCATGGAAGCCTCCTCTGCAGGGGCTGAGCTGGTGGACTCTAGCAGCCTTTATACCTACGTGCCCACCTTAAATTTACTGTACAGTCGTCCCTCTAGTTATACTTCAACCTTTTGTTAAATTTTGCCAACTATTATAGTCTGGATTCATACTGTAGTCTGGATTTAGCTGCCCAGCATGGGATTAGATATGCAGCCCAGGAACATGCCTGTGGCAAAAATTGTCCCTAGAGAGCAGCAGCCGCAGCCTGTAGAAGCCAGCTTTGTAAAAGCAAACTGTGACCAACTGAGAGAAGAGGGGTTGTCTGGAGTGAGACAACTGGCCATGGTGACAAGTGACCACAGAATGGCTTTCTGAGACTTTCTGAGAGCATTCTTCAAAAATTTCAAAAGTAACTTAAAGAAGAGGGGTCTTGCAGAATTGTAATTTGGACATTAAAAAGAGGAACTTAGAGAAGTTGGGATATTTAGATCACATGAGCAAAAATAAATTCAAAGATACAAAAACATAAGGTGATTTGGGGGCACATGAGTACATTTGAGTAGTTAAAACTAATAAGTTCTGTTCTGGAGTTCTGGATAATAACAGGGAAGATAGATTACTGGGGACTTGGTCACTGAGAGCTGTGGGCACAAAGCTAAGAAATTTAAATCTTTTAAGTAGGTGATGTATAGCAATCATTAAGGACTTTTAAATAGGGGTAGTAGCATCATGAAAGTGATATTCTAGAAAGATTAGTCCGGCAGTGATAAATTGGGGTGAAAAAAGTCCAAAGTCCAAAGATCAAAGAGAGGTACATAGTAGTTGTCAAAGCACAGAATTAACTGAACTGAGCTCATAGCAATTGTAACATCTCAAGGCATCATGAAGTATGGGACAACAGAATGCTCGATAGAAAAAAAAAAATCAAATATGGCCCAAAAAAGGGTAGCTGACTGTGTGAATTATTAAATTTTAGTGTTTGAGGTACTAAGAACTGGGAAGTGGAAACTGTGGTAGGAAGCTGTGGTCAGAGAAGGAAGCTCCCTTGTCCGGAGTTCTCCTTGTATTCAGATTCACAGGTCTGTCATCCTTGTTCCAACTCATCTGCAACCAGCATTGGTCCTTAAAACTTTGAAAACTGGTCTGAAGGTTCTGGAAACTCACTGAAGGCTTCTTAAGGAAAACTATCTACCCTGAAGGCTTCTCAGTCATCCAGTAATCAACAAGAATTTGTAAAGAAGTACCATTCATTCTCATGCATGCTACAGGTGCTTTTTTTTTTAAGTCAGAGTCTCGCTCCATCACCCAGGCTGGTGGCGTGATCTCAGCTCACTGCAACCTTCGCCTCCTGGGCTTAACCCATTCTCAGGCCTCAGCCTCCCGAGTAGCTGGGGCTACATGTGCGTGCTACCATGCCTGGCTAATTTTTGTATTTTTAGTAGAGATGGAATTTCACACTGTTGGCCAGGCTGGTCTTGAACTCCTGACCTCAAGTGATCTGCCCACCTTGGCCTCCCAAAGTGCTGGGATTACAGGTGTGAGCCAGTACACCCGGCCCCACAGATGCTTATTGATTACCTGTTATGTCCTGGCCACTTTTGAGGCACTGCAAATACACCAATTAACAAAAATTTCTAAATTAGGGAGGTTACATTCTAGTGCCCATAACTGTGTTAGGTGCAACGAGAAAGAGAAAGACTCAATTACTCAAGAAAGTTGGTCTTGTTGGAGACATAAGGCATTCATATATGTTAGTATTACCAATAGTACAAGACAGCATGTGAGTATCGGATGCCTAGCAGAGACCGTAATTGCAAAAAAACTTCAGGAGAAGAAATCATGCCTGCACGAAGTAGTCAGGAAATTCTTCAAAATACATCTGGGAGTCCTATTAGATAATGTTTGTGAAGAAACAAAGAATGGGGAAAGGTACCTTGAAGAAAGGCAAAAGTTAAGGAAGATTAAACCCACAGGCAGAAGTATATTTCCAAAGAAACCTAAAATAAAGTATTGTAGGGATTTCCTTGTCTTTCTCCCTTGTATTAACCAAATGGTTAAAATATTATTTGGCGACAAATCAGATTGCCTATTTATTTCTATTTTATACTAGCAGCATTATCTGACATTAATAACAGGAAAAATCTAGCACCCCTTGTAAGTCAAAGGGTGTGCTTATAATTCTGGGAGTAGAAAGACAGTATTATTGGGTTTTTTTTGTTTTTTTTTTTGAGACGGAGTCTTGCCCTGTCACCCAGGCTGGAGTGCAATGGCATAATCTCTGCTCACTGCCACCTCTGCCTCCCAGGTTCAAGCGATTCTCTTGCCTCAGCCTCCCAAGTAGCTGGGATTACAGGCACCTGCCACTGCGCCTGGCTAATTTTTGTAGCTTTAGTAGAGACAGGATTTCACCATGTTCGTCAGGCTGGTCTTGAACTCCTGACCTCAGGTGATCCACCCGCTTCAGCCTCCCAAAGTGCTGAGATTACAGGTGTGAGCCACCACACCTAGCCTGTTGTTATGTTTGTTTCTAGTCAAAGTTAGTGCTTGACATGTCTTACTTTATTTAATCTTCTCAACTACCCTTTCAAAGTAGGTTAAGTCAGTAGAATCTTTGGGGTTGTAAGTGAAAGAAAATTTGATCCAAATTGCCTTAAGCAAAAAGTGAATGTAGTAGCCCACATAACTGAAAATCCCATAGTAGTTTGGCTTGCTTTTTGGCCTGATTTAACGCAAGACCCGTTTTCTCTCTCGGTTCATATTCTCTCTGTTGACTCCATTCTTAGTGTCTTTCCATGTACAAAAATGTTAGTATACCTGGCCCGGCACAGTGGCTCACGCCTGTAATCCCAGCACTTTGGGAGGCCAAGGTGGGCGGATCACAAGGTCAGGAGATCGAGACCATCCTGGCTAACACAGTGAAACCCCGTCTCTACTAAAAATGCAAAAAACTAGCCGGGCGTGGTGGCGGGCGCCTGTAGTCCCAGCTACTCGGGAGGCTGAGGCAGGAGAATGGCGTGAACTCAGGAGGCGGAGCTTGCAGTGAGCCAAGATGGTGCCACTGCACTCCAGCCCAGGCAACAGTGCGAGACTCTGTCTCAAAAAAAAAAAAAAAAAAAAAAAAAATAGTGTACCTAGCATACATCCTGTCAGTTCAGAAAACCAGTGGGAAAATAACACCTATCTCAAGATTCCCAAGAATCTCAACAAAAATCCCATCTTGTCCCAGTGGTTTAGTGACCATTAGTGACCATCTGTTAACTAATCCCTGTAGCCTTAGAAATGCTATTGGCCAGATCTGAGATACATACTACTCAGCCAGAGGTAGAATCAACAACATGACAACCAGATGGAAGGAGTAGTGAGAACCCTAAACTCAAAATGAGGAACAGTTACTAGAATTAGAGGAGCAGCACTGTATTGAGCAGCATTGCCTGACATTAGGAAAAGGAGTAAGCTAGCTTCCTGCATCAGTCAAGGATGTGCTTATAGTTATGGAAGCAGAAAATATGCTATAAATCCAAAAAAGTGGATTACCAAGGCTCTATTACATTTCCACTTTATATGAGGAGGCTAAAACTTAAAGAGGTTAAGTAATTTGCCATAGGTCACAGGACAAGTGATTGCTGGGTCCAGGATTTGAACCCAATTTGGTCTCACTCCAAAGTAACAAATAGTTTACAATCCTGGCTTTGCTTGAGAATAATGAGTGAAGCTTTTTACAAATTGAGATGCTCCTCAACTTATGAGGGGGTTAGGTCCCAATAAACACATTGTAAGCTGAAAATACCAGAAGTCAAAAATGCATTTAAGACACCTAACATACCAAACATCATAGTTTAATCGAGCCTGCCTTAAATGTGCTTAGAACACATATGTTAGCCTACAGTTGGACAAAATCATCTAACACAAAGCCTATTTTACAATAAAGTGTTGAATGTCTCGTGTAATTTATTGAAAACTGTACTAAAAGTGAAAAAATGATGGTTGCATGGCTGCTTGAAGTACAGTCCCTATGGAATGTGTATCACTTTTGCACCATTGTAGTCAAAAGATCTCAAGTTGAACCATCATAAGTTGGGGACTGTCTGTATAGATGACTGATCTCTACTTCTACCTCTGGTGATTGAATCAGTTCTGTAGTGGGTTCCAGATATTGCTTTTTTCTTTTAAATATGAAAAAAGTGCAGGGAATACATAACATACCCTCCACCCAGATTTGACAGTTAAAATGTTACCATATTTAACATTTTTAAATTAAAATTCTTGAGATAAATGTAGATTCACATGCAATTGTATGAAGTAATACAGAGAGATCCTTTGTACACTTTGCCCAGTTTCTCCCTTAATGGTGACATTGTACAAAACTGTAGTGTAATATCATAACTAGAATACTTACATTGATACTCACTGATCTTATTCAGATTTCTCCAGTTTTACTTATACTCATTTGTGCGTGTGTGTGTGTGTGGTATGTATATTACTTTCTATTCAGTTTTATCACCTGTGTAAGTTTCTCTATTCACTAGCACAGTCGAGATAATGAACAGAGGCTGGGCACAGTGACTTACACCTATAATCCCAGCACTGTGGGAGGCCAAGGCGGGAGGATCACTTGAGCCCAGAAGTTCAATACCAGCCTGGGCAACGTAGAAAGACCCCACCTTTACAAAAAATAACATTTAGCCAGGCATGGTGGTATGTGCCACTAGTCCCAACTCCTCGGGAGGCTGAGGTAGGAATATCACTTGAGCCCAGGATGTTGAGGCTGCAGTTAGCCTTCTTCGTGTCACTGCACTCAGCCTGGGCAATAGAATGAGACCCTGTCTCCAAAACAAATAAAAATTTTTTTTAAAAAGGCAGGGTGCAGTGGCTCATGCCTGTAATCCCAGCACTTCAGGAGGCAGAGGCGGGTGGATCACTTAAGGCCAGGAGTTTGAGACCAGCCTGGCCAACATGGTGAAACCCTGTTTCTACTAAAAATACAAAAATTAGGTATAGTGGTGGGTGCCTGTAATCCCAGCTACTAGGGAGGTTGACACAGGAGAATTGCTTGAACCCAGGAGGCAGAGATTTCAGTGAGCCATGATGGCACCACTGCACTCCAGCCTGGGCAATGGAATGAGACTCCGTCTCAAAAAAATAAATAAATAAAATATAAATAAATAAATAAATGAAAATAAAAAGATAATGAACAATTCTAACACCACAATGATATCTCACATTACCTTGTTATAACCACAGCGACCTTGCTCCTGGCCTTACTTCAGATTTTCTTGAAGTTTTTACTCACAAACCATCTTCCTCCTTCCCTTTCTGGAAATAACCAATATCCTGAAGCCAGTGGGCATCCTTCTCCTGCATATATATATATATATATATATATATATATAGCTGATATTTGTTATATTTATTTATTTATTTATTTGAGACAGGGTCTCACTCTGTCAACCAGGCTGGAGTGCAGTGGTGCGAACACTGCTCACTGCAGTCTCAAACTCCCAGTCTCAAATAATCCTCCTACTTCAACCTCCCGAATAGCTGGTACTACCTGACTAAACCTCCTGAGTAGCTGGGACTACCTGGCTAATTTTTTTTTTTTTTTTTTTTTGAGACGGAGTCTCACTCTGTCGTGGGATCTCGGCTCACTGCAACCTCTGCCCCCGGGTTCAAGTGATTCTCCTGCCTCAGCCTCCCGAGTAGCTGGGTTACAGGCGCCTGCCACTGCGCCTGGCTAATTTTTGTATTTTTAGTAGAGACGAGGTTTCACCATCTTGGCCAGGCTGGTCTTGAACTTCTGACCTCATGATCCACCTGCCTCAGCCTCCCAAAGTGCTGGGATTACAGGCATGAGCCACTGCACCTGGCCTTTTTAAAATTTTTTAAAGAGCGAAGTCTTCCTATATTGCCCAGGCTGGTCTTGAATTCCTGGCCTCAAGAGATTCTCCTGCCTCAGCCTCCCAAAGTACTAGGATTGTAGGTGTGAGCCACTGTGCCCAGCCCTTCTGTATATTTTATACTTTTACTACATATGTTTCTATTAACATTATATACTGTTATATATATTATATATTATACTGTTTTAAGATTTTTGCAAACTTTAATTACTCAGCATTTTTTCAGATTTTATCTGTGTTGATACAAATAACTCCTGTTTATCCTTTTTTTTTTTTTTTTTTTTTTTTTGAGTCGGAGTTTTGCTCTTGTTGCCCAGGCTAGAGTGCGATGGCGTAATCTCGGCTCACTGCAACCTCCGCCTCCCAGCTTCAAGTGATTCTCCTGCCTCAGCCTCCGAGTAGCTGAGATTACAGGCACCTGCCACCACACCCGGCTAATTTTGTATTTTTAGCAGAGACAGGGTTTCTCCATGTTGGTCAGGCTGGTCTCAAACTCCCAACCTCAGGTGATCTGCCCGCCTCAGCCTCCCAAAGTGCTGGGATTACAGGCGTGAGCCACAGCTCCCAGCCTATTTATCCGTTTTAACTGGATGACCTTACCATATCTATCCATCTCCCTGTTGTTAGACATGTTGGTTGCATGAATAATACTGGAATAAATATCCTTGGGCGTATCTTCCTCTGAAGTGTTCTCTTTTTTCTTTTTTTACAGATGAGGTCTTTCTGTGTTGCTCAGGCTGGGCTTGAGCTCCTGGATCTCTAGGCTTCTATCTGATAGAACTGTTGGTTAGTAGGGTATATTCAGCCTTACTAGATATTTACAACTTGCTCTTCAAAATGATTGCACAAATTTATGCTCCCACTACTGATGTAAGAACTCCCATTTTACAACTTTCTAGATAACATTTAGTATATGTCAAATCTGCAATTTTTTTCAATATGATGAATGTGAAATGGTATTGTTTTTATTTTTATTTTCATTTTGAGACAGGGTCTCACTGTGTCACCCAGGCTGGAGTGCAGTGGCACGATCTTAGCTCGCTACAGCCTCGAACTCCAGGGCTCAATCAATCCTCCCATCTCAGCCTCTTGAGTAGACCACAGACACACACCACCATGCCTGGCTAATTTTTGTATTTTTGGTAGAGATGGGGGGTTTTACCATGTTGCCCAGGCTGATATCAAACTCCTGAGCTCAGGCAATCCGCCCACCTCAGCCTCCCAAAGTGCTGGGCATGAGCCACCATGCCCAGTCTGAAATGTTTTTTGTTTGTTTGTTTTTGAGACAGAGTTTCACTCTTGTTGCCCAGGCTGGAGTGCAATGGCGTGATCTCGGCTCACTGCAACATCCACCTCCCGGGTTCAAGGAATTCTCCTGCCTCAGCCTCTCCAGTAGCTGGGATTACAGGCATGTGCCACCACACCTGGCTAATTTTGAATTTTTAGTAGAGACGAAGCTTCTCCATATTGGTCAGGCTGGTCTCGAACTCCTGACCTCAGGTGATCCGCCTGCCTCGGCCTCCCAAAGTGCTAAGATTACAGGCATGAGCCACTGCGCCCGGCCAAAATAGTATTATTTTAATTGCTCTAACTTGTTTATGAGATAGCGCATTGTTTTGTATATTGCCCTTTAAAATGTGTGTTCATTCTTGTTGGCAACTGCAGGGTTGGGAATGACTGCTCTACTCTCTACTCCTTCTCTGGTTTAAAAAACCAGAGAGAAAGAGAAAGAAAAGAATAGATGAAAACAAAAGAACAAAGGAAAGAATAAAAGACAGGGAAGTATTCTTTTACAGTGAAAGCTGCATTAATTAGCTACATTTAGTGCCATATTTAGCAGTGTCCCAATTGGTAAATTCTAGTAGCTGGTAAACCTGATATCCTCTAATGTAAGTGTTCAATCTCCTGACTTGGTACACATGCCAAGTTCATTGGAATAAGCAGGCTGAACTTGGTTTAAGTAAGGTTGAAACTTACCATTCCTGCTACACTTGATCTTAGCCAAAAGGCCGAGAAGCGATACCATTCCTGCTTATGTTTCTTTTCTCATGCTTCCTCTTTCTCTCTCTCTTTCTCTCTTTTTTTTTTTTTTTGCAAAGAGAAAAAAATAACCTCATGGGGCTTTAACAAACACTATGGATCTGTAAATTATATTCTTTATCACCTTTGCTATTAGAAAGGTATGAGAGGGAGATAGTAATGTAGAAACCATGTATGATAAGTTAACTTTTAAATTAACGTTTACTCAGCCAATTTTTTTTTAATCAACTAGCACCCTTTATTCCCTTAACATACTGTAGAATAAAACATTTTGTAGAAAAAACTGGCCGGGCATGGTGGCTCACACCTGTAATCCCAGCACTTTGGGAGGCCCGGTTGGGTGGATCACCGGACGTCAGGAGTTCGGGACCAGCCTGGCCAACATGGTGAAACCCCTTCTCTACTAAAAATACAAAAATCAGCTGAGCGTGCTGACAGGTGCCTATAATCCCAGCTACTCGGGAGATTGAGGCAAGAGAATTGCTTGAACCTGGAAGGTAGAAGTTGCAGTGAGCTGCGATAGCACCACTGCACTCCAGCCTGAGTGACAGAGCCAGACACCATCTCAAAAAAAAAAAAGAAAAAGAAAAAGAAAAAACTATGTTTTTAAGTACTTAATAAATATAAATTTAAGGATATCACTGAAGTTCTAAGGGAACCAAGAGAGAGAGGTGACAGTCAAGGATGATCCATAGTCAAAGTCTTCCTTGGGAAGGGAATTGAGGTTTATTTTAAAAGAAATGATAGCCATGGATTGGCTTAGAGGGGGAAAGATTTCTAGGTAGAAAGAATGTTCCATGCTGTGGTGCAGAGAGGTAGGAAATACATGTGCAATTACAAACTTTCTTGAATAGAGCAAGAGATCTGCCGAAAGAGTAGATTGTTCAAAGAATGTTTATTGTGTGCCAGGCACAATGCTAAGCTTAGAGAAACAGTGGTGAACAAAACACATTATCATGGCTCAAAGAAACGTACAATCTAGTGACCAAAAACATAGTAAAATACATAAAGTAATTATAAATTATTATTTTACTAGGAAATAATAGTGGTAAGTCTGAGAAGATTCTTCTGAGGAGGTTAACATTTAAATTGAGACTTAAGCGTATGAATGTTCTCAAAAACAATTATAGCATATGCAAAGGCTCCAAGATGGAATGAATTTGTTATGTTCTAGGACCTGACAGAAGTCACTGTGGATGGAACAAGTCGGCAAGAAAGAAAGTGCCATGAATTGAAGTTGGAAAGATAGAAAGATAGATCACATACCTCTTGTAAGCCAATGAGGGGAGTTTGAAATTTAACTTAAATGCAGTGGGAAACCAGTACAAGATTTTAAGCAAGAGAGTGCTATACATTTTTGAAAGATCAAAAGATCACTGTGGCTGTTATGTGGTAAATGGATTCAAGAGGACATGTAGAGGTAAGGAAACTAGCATCATGGTCTAATGACAAATGAGGGCAGCTTGGGCAAGGATGGTTTCAGTGACGATGGAGTGTCGTGAGCTGAAATGTGTGCCCCTGTCCCCCATATTCGTAGGTTGAAATCTTAATCCCCAGTACCTTTGAATGGGAGTGTACTTGGAGATAGGGCCTTTGAAAAGGTAACAAAGGCAAAATGAGGTCATTTGGGTGGGCCCTAATTAAATCTGACTGCTGTCCTTATAAGAGGAAGAAGTTAGAACACAGCACGGAAGAACGATCATGTGAAGAAACTGGAAGAAGATGGTCATCTACAGGCCAAGGAGAGAAATCTTAGAATAAACCAATCCTGCTGGAACCTCGATCTTGGACTTCTAGCCTCCAGGACTGTGAGAAAATAACTTTCTAATGTTTAAGCCACCGAACCTGTGGTACTTAGTTATGACAGCCTAAAGCAAACTAAGATATATATGGAAGGAAGTAGGTGTATCCAGATGTGCTTTTGGACCTGAAACCAATGTTACTTGCTGATGGATTGAATTGGGAAAGTCAAGGAGACTGTCAGCTTCCTAGTTATAAAACTTTTAGAATAGATCTACTTGACCTTTTTTGTTTGTTTTTTGTTTTTTTGTGAGACAGGGTCTCGCTCTGTCACCCAGGCTGGAGGGCAGTGGCACTATCTCAGCTCATTGCAACCTTCGCCTCCCGGGTTCAAGCAATTCTCATGTCTCAGCCTCACGAGTAGCTGGAATTACAGGTGTGCACCACCACATCCGTCTAATTTTTGTATTTTTAGTAGAGATGGGTTTCACCATGTTGGCCAGGCTGATCTCAAACTCCTGACCTCAAGTGATCCTCCTGCCTTGGCCTCCCAAAGTGCTAGGATTTCAGGCATGAGCCACTACATCCAGCCTTGATGTAGTTGAAATATTTAACAAGAAACAGTCTTGTGAAATAAAAGAGCAACAGTTGATTGAAGGCTTTGAAATCCAGAGAGAAGTACAGGAATTAAATGAAACAGGATGATGTGTGGAAGCCTTGAGAAAAGTGTGTCACACAAATGTAAGTCATTGCCGTTAACTTCATCGTGGTTGTTTTTAGTGTATGATACACTATATTGATCAAATACAGTTTTGAGTGAGTGAGCAAGGGTGAAAATGGTACTTGAGGGAAATGGCTGTAGAATTGAAGAAGATTGATAGAAACAGGAAAGGCTGTATGCAGCCTGGGAAACCAGCCAGGAATTGGCTGCAGAAATTGAGGTATGAGCTGAGAAGTATCTGATGTCCCAGGGAAGGTCAAAGGGATTGGAGATATTTCAGTAAAACACATACACACGTACACATTTATATACATAAATGCATTAAATAGCTAAAGGCCAAAAGGAAAAATGTGACCAAACCGTATGTCATCTTCCGTATAGGCAGCAATCCTATTTAAAGTAATTTTCTTTTTTTTGAGATGGAGTCTCACTCTGTTGCCCAGGCTGGAGTGCAGTGGCACCATCTCTGCTCACTGCAAGCTCCGCCTCCCGGGTTTACAAAAAGTTTAGCCAGGTGTGGTGGCCGGCCCTGTAGTCCCAGCTACTCGGGAGGCTGAGGCAGGAGAATGGAGTAATTTTCTTTCTTTTTTGTTTTTTTTTTGAGACCGAGTCCCACTCTTGCCCAGGCTGGAGTGCAGTGGCATGATCTCGGCTCAATGCAACTTCCGCCTCCTGGGTTCAAGCGATTCTCCTGCCTCAGCCTCCTGAGTAGCTGGGATTACAGGTTCCCGCCACCATGCCTGGCTAATTTTTGTATTTTTAGTAGAGACAAGGTTTCACTGTGTTGCTCAGGCTGGTCTCGAACTCCTGACCTCGTGATCCCCCTGCCTTGGCCTCCCAAAGTGCTGGGATTACAGGCGTGAACCACTGTGCCTGGCTTTTTTTTTTTTTTTTTGAGATTGAGTCTCACTCTGTCGTCCAGGCTGGAGTACAGTGGCACGATCTTGGCTCACTGCAACCTCCGCCTCCTGGGTTCAAGTGATTTTCCTGCCTCAGCCTCCTGAGTAGCTGGGATTACAGGTGCATGCCACCATGGTTGGCTAATTTTTGCATTTTTAGTAGAGACGAGGTTTCACCATGTTGGCCAGGCTAGTCTCGTACTCCTGGCCTCAGGTGATCTGCCCACCTCAGCCGCCCAAGTTTTTGGGATTACAGGCGTGAGCCACTGTGCCTGGCCTAAAGTAATTTTCTTTTCTTTTCTTTTCTTTTTTTGAGACGGAGTCTCGCTCTGTTGCCCAGGCTGGAGTGCAGTGGCACGATCTCGGCTCACCGCAAGCTCCGCCTCCCGGGTTCACGCCATTCTCCTGCCTCAGCCTCTCCGAGTAGCTGGGACTACAGGTGCCCACCACCACGCCCGGCTAATTTTTTTGTATTTTTTAGTAGAGACGGGGTTTCACCATGGTCTCGATCTCCTGACCTCGTGATCCGCCCGCCTCGGCCTCCCAAAGTGCTGGGATTACAAGCGTGAGCCACCGCACCCGGTCAATTTTCTTTTTAAAACCTTTTTGGAGCTAGGCAAGTGGCTTGTGCCTGTACTGTCAGCTACTGAGGAGGCTGAGGCAGGAAGATCGCTTGACCCCAGGAGTTTGAGGCTTTAATGCACTATGATCATGCCTGTGAATGGCCACTGCACTCTAGCCTGGGCAACATAGTGAGACCCTATCTATAAAACCAAAAAAAAAGGCCAGGCACGGTGGCTCACGCCTGTAATACCAGCACTTTGGGAGGCTGAGGCGGGCAGATCACGAGGTCAGGAGATCGAGACCATCCTGGCTAACACGGTGAAACCCCATCTCTACTAAAAATACAAAAAATTAGCTGGACGTGGTGGTGGGCACCTGTAGTCCCAGCTACTCGGGGGGCTGAGGCAGGAGAATGGCGTGAACCCAGGAGGCGGAGCTTGCAGTGAGCTGAGGTCTCAGCACTGCACTCCAGCCTGGGCAACAGAACAAGGCTCCATCTGAAAACAAAACAAAAACAACCTTTTTGGGGTCAGGATCTGTGCCTACCACAATGCTTTGTACATAAATGTAATAAATGCTTGTATATTAGAGATGTAATCGCTCATATTTCATCTTATTTTAAAAGGTAGTAGATAGTATGGTGGGATATCTCTAGACCAGGAACTGGAAGTTCTGGCTCTGCCACTGGTTAATGATTTGCTTTGGGCAAATCATTTAAACCAGCACAGTCCAAGAGAAATATCTGTGATGAAGAGACAATTATCTATATCTGTGCTATCTACCATAGCTACTAGCCACATGTGTGGCTACTGGGCACTTGAAAAGTGGCTAGTGTGACTAAAGAACTGAATTTTTTGTTAAAATATGAGTAGTGGCTGCCATATTGGATGATGCAGATTAACCTCCCAAGCCCTTGAGTTCTTCTGTAAAATGAAGAAGTTAAGTGATCTCCTTTGCCTTTTAGTTCTAAGATGTTCTTTTTTGAATTCAGCACAACAAATACATGGGCACAAGATAAGAACTTAAATTTTTATTTCCTAACCAAAAAAATATTTTTAAAGAATGTTAAATTATACACTTTTAACATATAGAAAATCTTGATAAGTTTTAATCAATTGTATACACAAAAATGATGTTTTGGACTGTCTGTAGCATATATCATGACATTAGTAAGTAGAGAAGAGGCCAGGTGCGGTGGCTCACGCCTGTAATCCCAGCACTTTGGGAGGCCAACGTGGGCAGATCACCTGAAGTCAGGGGTTCGAGACCAGCCTGACCAACATGGAGAAATCCCATCTCTACTGAAAATACAAAATTAGCTGGGCGTGGTGGTGCATGCCTGTAATCCCAGCTACTCAGGAGACTGAGACAGAAGAATCGCTTGAACCCAGGAGGCAGAGATTGGAGTGAGCCGAGATCACGCCATTGCACTCCAGCCTTGGCAACAAGAGTGAAACTCCATCTCAATAAATAAATAAGAACGTGGACTGCTTGGAGAGGCTTCAGAGGTCTGTGAGATGATTAAAGAGTTGAGAAACAGACTGAGTAAAGGTTAAGGGACCCAGATTGTTCAGAAAAAAGACTGAGGGAATAATGACTATATTCAAGTATATGAAGGGTTATTAGACAGAAATGGTATCCAGCTGTTCTCCACTTATTAGACAAAACACTAGGAACTTAGGTCAAAGAGGAAATAAGTGGGTATTAGAAGGCACTTCCAGAGAGTTGAGAGTTGATATATTAAATTCTCAACAGAAATTTAGTGTTTTCTTTTTTTTTTTTTTGAGGTGGAGTCTTCTCTGTCACCCTGGCTGGAGTGCAGTGGCATGATCTTAGCTCACTACAACCTCCACCTCCCAAGTTCAACTGATTCTCCTGCCTCAGCCTCCCGAGTAGCTAGGATTACAGGTGCCCACCACCACACCCGGCTAATTTTTATATTTTTAGTAGAGACAGAGTCTCACCATGTTGGCCAGGCTGGTCTCGAACTACTGACCTCAGGTGATCCGCCCTCCTTGGCCTCCCAAGGTGCTGGGATTACAGGCGTGAGCCACTGCGTCAGTCTAGTAGTTTCTACTTAATAGTTTTTTTGTTTTGCTTTTTTGATACAGGGTCTCTGTCTGTTGCCCGGGCTGGAGTGCAGTGGCATGATCTCAGCTCACTGCAACCTCCATCCCCTGGGTTCAATTGATCCTCCCACCTCAGCCTCCCAAGTATGTGAGACTACAGGCATGCCCCACCATGCTTGGCCAATTTTTATATTTTTTTGTGGAGATGGGGTTTTGCCATGTAGCTCAGGCTTGTCTCAAACCCCTGAGCTCAAGAGATCCATCAGCCCCAGCCTCCCAAAGTGCTGAGATTACAGGCCTGAGCCACTGCATCGGCCTACTTAATGGTTTTTAAAACATATTTGTGCAGCCGGCACGGTGGCTCACGTCTGTAATCCCAGCACTTTGGGAGGCCCAGGCAGGCAGATCACGAGGTCAAGAGTTTGAGACCAGCTTGGCCAACATAGTGAAACCCCGTCTCTACTAAAAATACAAAAATTAGCTGGGAATGGTGGCACGCACCTGTAGTCCCAGCTACTCGGGAGGCTGAGGCAGGATAATCACTTGAACCTGGGAGACAGAAGTTGTGATGAGCTAAGATCGCACCACTGCACTCCAGCCTGGGCAACAGAGTGAGACTATGTCTAAAAAAAAAAAAAAGCTACATTATGTTGAAGATACGTGTATGACAAAGCAGCAGTCACAGAATGTTAAAACTATAAACATGGCTGGGTGCGGTGGCTCACGCCTGTAATGCCAGCACTCTGGGAGGCCAAGGCAGGTGGATCACTTGAGGTCAGGAGTTCAAGACCAGCCTGGCCAACATGGTGAAACCTCATCTCTACAAAAATAGAAAAATTAGTCAGGCATGATGGCACATGCCTGTAGTCCCAGCTACTCAGAAGGCTGAGGCAGAAGAATCGCTTGAACCCAGGAGGTGGAGGTTGCAGTGAGCTGAGATCACACCACTGCACTCCAGCCTGGGTGACAGACTCCACATCAAAAAAATAAATAAATAAATAACAAACAAATTGGAGTCACTGCTTAAGAGATTGTCAGCTTTCAGGTAGGAGTCAAGACATCAGTTTGTAAGATCCTTTACAACATGAATATGTTACGAATGAGATAGATGTTTTCAATTATCAATTAAATACATATTATACGCTAGATATAGATATTTGTGGGGAAAATGAGATTAAAGGATTTGTCTATAAAATGAAGACATTTACTTTGATACATAATGTTTACAAAGGATGATATTTAATATTAATAGAACAAAAACAGAATGTAGAAGATAATATACAGCAGTGGATCTCAAACGCCAGCATGCACCAGAACCACCTAGAGGACTGGTTAAAACCCAGATTGCGCTGGGCACAGTGGCTCATGCCTGTTATCCCAGCACTTTGGGAGGCGGAGGTGGGTGGATCACCTGAGGTCAGGAGTTCAAGACCAGCCTGACAAATATGGAGAAACTCCATCTCTACTGAAAAAACCAAATCAGCTGGGTGTGGTGGCACATGCCTATAATTCCAGCTACTCGGGAGGCTGAGGCAGGAGAATGGCTTGAACCCAGGAGGCAGAGGTGGCAGTAAGCCAAGATTGCGCCATTGCACTCCAGCCTAGGCAACAAGAGTGAAACTTCATCTCAAAAAATAAATGAATAAATAAAAATGAAACACCCCCCCCCCAAAAAAAAAACATTACTGTGTGCACCTCCAGAGTCCCTGATTTCGTTGGTCTGGGTTATGGCCAGAGAGTTTACATTTCTAACAAGTTAGTGATGCTGATGCTGCTGGTTTAGGGACCACACTGTGAGAACCACTGACAGATAATCATATATTTAGTATATTTAGAAGACATCTTTCCATTTTTAGTATAATTTAGTAAAGTATAGTAAATAATGAGATCTAGTAACCTTTATTTTCAAGCCAGGATGTGGAAAAGTACAAGCCGGAATTTGATAACTGGTATTGTATATAGCATTTGAGAGGCTATTTAGGGGGCCTATTTGGTGCATGCCACACCCAGTTCTGCCCTAAGCCTGAAGGTCCTCATACTGCAAAATTCTTCACACCCGGCTATTCGGCCCAAATTTAATTTCTCTCTTAAGGAAAACTTCAGCTAGATTTTAGAAGAAAAATAAATCTAATTGAAAATTAATTTTTACTGTAGCACATATGACTTTATATTTTTAAAAAAGAAGCCGATTAACCAAAATGCATCTATGGTTGGAATAATATGAAAATGACATTTATATTTGAAAGGAGTAAGCCTTTCTGGAATAGGCCTAACATCTCCAACATACCAAACAAACAAGCACAAAGTATTGAAGAAATTAGCTCAATATACAAAGCAGTGTCAGAGAAGTCAAGTAAATGTTGGCTTTTCTTTTTCTTTCTTTCTTTTTTTTTTGAGACAGAGTCTTGCCCTGTAACCCAGGCTGGTGTGCAGTGGCACAATCTTGGCTCACTGCAACCTCCGCCTCCCGGGTTCAAGCGATTCTCCTGCCCCAGCCTTGTGAGTAGCTGGGATTACAGGCACGCGCCACCACGCCCAGCTAATTTTTTGTATCTTTAGTAGAGATGCGGTTTCACCATGTTGGCCAGGTTGGTCTCAAACTCCTGGCCTCGTGATCCGCCTGCCTCTGCCTCCCAAAGTGCTGGGATTACAGGCGTGAGACATCGCGCCTGGCCAACTGTTACTTTTATTCCATCAAAAACATTTGAGCATACAGACAAATGCATTAGCATTTAGTCAATTTTGTGATGCCTTGGAGATATATGGTATAGAAACATCTGTCTGGTCTGTGGAGGCTGAATTTTCAAAATTAGAGTCATGGCAGCAAGTTAGTTGTTTGAGATTCAACCATATCTTCACTTTTGGACTCTAACATCTCTCTCCTTACCTCTCTCCCCTCCCTCTTTTGTACATTTCTTGAACACCTATTATTTGTTGAGCATTGCTGTCATGGGGATATAAAGATGGGAGATACTGTTGCAGAAGCACTCAGAGGAGTGCTGGGACACAAACATGCACATAAACTATTACAACAAACTATGGTTAATGCCATGATGGAGGCAATAGCTAGATTCTTTGAGAGCCCAGAGGTGAAGCCCCTTGCCTACTCTGGGGTGGGGACCGATGAGCAGAGGAGAACCACGAGGGCTCTCTGTTAGAGGTTAAGTCTTGAAGGTTGAGTTTCAGGGGAAAGTATGTGAAAAGGAGGCAAGTGAGTTCCAAGCAGCAGTAAAAACATCTGCAGTGGCAAAAGGATGAGAGGAAAAATGGCTCACTCAAGAAACCACAAGTGGTTTAATATGTCTGGAAAACAAAGCAGACATAGATGAGGAGTGGCAAAAGATGGGCTGAGGAGAGCAGCAAGGACCAGAATGGTTAAGAGCCTCATATGCCATTCTAAGGGGGCTGAATTTGACCTGAATGGTGTCACACCTTGATCAGACTTACATGTTGGGAAGCTCACTCTGACATCAGAATAGAAGTCTGATGGAGCCAGGTACAACTAGAAGCAGGAGGCCAGAAGCAGTAGCTCACATCTGTAATCCCAGCACTTTGGGAGGCCGAGGTGGGTGGATCACCTAAGATCAGGAGTTGGAGACCAGCATGACGAACGTGGTGAAACCCCATCTCTACAAAAAAATACAAAAATTAGCCAGGCGTAGTGGTATGCGCCAGTAGTCTCAGCTATTTGGGAGGCTGAGGCAGAAGAATTGCTTCAACCTGGGAGGCGGAGGTAGCAGTGAGCCAAGATCGCGCTACTGCACTCCAGCCTGGGTGACAGAGCGACCCTCTGTCTCAAAAAAAAAAACAAAAAACTAGAAGCAGGAACATGAGTTTGGTGGTTCTGCAAAAAAAAAAAAAGAAAAAAAGTGAAGTATTATAGACGTGAAAATGGGCATGTGGTTGGGTGGTAGACTTTCAGATATCTGAAAGAAAATTAACACAAATGAGTAATAAGTAAGTTGTAAGTGATGGTGAGAAGGTGATTAAGGGGACACCCAGTTTTCTGGCTTAAACAAGCATGTGGACCATGATGCCATTAACTGAGCTGGTGAATCAGAAGAAGGATGTGGCTTGCGA
Source organism: Nomascus leucogenys (assembly GCF_006542625.1). Classification (NCBI taxonomy): domain Eukaryota; kingdom Metazoa; phylum Chordata; class Mammalia; order Primates; family Hylobatidae; genus Nomascus; species Nomascus leucogenys. The sequence goes on along the minus strand of NC_044395.1, from coordinate 32,738,158 downwards.
GGTTGTGTACATGGCTGGTGATGGAGGAGGGTAGAGGTAAAGAGTTCACTTTTAATTAATTAATTAATTAATTTCTTGAGACAGAGTCTCACTCTGTCGCCCAGGCTGGAGGGCAGTGGTGTGATCTCAGCTCACTGCAACCTCCACCTCCCATGTTCAAGTGATTCTCAGTGCCTCAGCTTCCCAAGTAGCTGGGATCACAGGTGTGTGCCACCATGCCTGGCTAATATTTGTATTTTTAGTAGAGACAGGGTTTCACTCTGTGGGCCAGGCGGGTCTCGAACTCCTGACCTCAGTGATCTGCCTGCCTTGGGCTCCCAAAGTGTTGGGATTACAGGTGTGAGCCACTACACCTGGCCAAGAGTTCACTTTTAGATGTGTTGAGTCAAAGGTAAATGAACAAAAAGTGAAGTGAACAGGCATGTGAATTGCTCTTTCCAAAAATGTACCTGTGAAGGGAAGAACTTATGAGGATGTAGATATGTTTACGTAGGTCAGGGAAAGATTTTTGTTTTTTTTTTTTTTTTTAGACGGAGTTTCGCTCTTGTTGCCCAGGCTGGAGTGCAGTGGTGCAATCTCGACTCACCACAACCTCCACCTTCTGGGTTCAAGCAGTTCTCCTGCCTCAGCCTCCTGAGTAGCTGGGATTACAGACATGCGCCACCATACCCAGCTAATTTTTGAATTCTTAGTAGAGACGGGGTTTCTCCATGTTGGTCAGGCTGGTCTTGAACTCCCGACCTCAGGTGATCCGCCTGCCTTAGCCTCCCAAAGTGCTGGGATTACAGGCGTGAGCCGCCATGACCAGCCAGGGAAAGACTTTCAAGGCTTTTGTATATGATGGCCTCCATATCTCTGAGCAACTGGAGAAGACGTCGTTTTCTGAGGGGCAGGGGGATAATGAATAAATGTGATGAGTTGTGTGACTAAGTTTAGAATAGCCATATCATACAAGAAAAGGCTCATTACAGATGCAAGGAAACATGGTTTGGTTAGAGACTATAAATGTGAAAGGACACTAATCCATTCACCTGTGAGATTCCTTTCCGTTGGCCCCAGAAACCAAGGTGTTAGCCAGGCTTCTTGGAGGCTGGAAGAGAGCTGACCACTTCTTTCAAGTTCCCAGTGTACTTAGCATGCCAGAATGCCAAGAGAAGGTTCTAAAACATGGGTATGTTTCAAATTTTTACACTTAACAAGTTAATACTTTTAACATGGGATAATTACAAAGAAAAATAATTGTGATATTCACCAGATAATTATAGAATGTACTTAAACGATTTTTTTCTTTTTTGAGATGGAGTCTCGCTCTGTCAGCCAGGCTGGAGTTCAGTGGCGCCATCTCGGCTCACTGCAACTTCTGCCTCCCGTATTCAAGTGATTCTCCTGCCTCAGCCTCCAGAGTAGCTGGGATTACAGGTGTGCGCCACCACACCCTGCTGATTTTTGTATTTTTAGTAGAGACAGGGTTTCACCATGTTGGCCAGGCTGGTGTCACACTCCTGACCTTAGGTGATCCACCTGCCTCGGCCTCCCAAAGTGCTGGGATTACAGGTGTGAGCCACAGTGCCTGGCCTTTTTTTTCTTTTTTTTTTTGAGATGGAGTTTCGCTCGTTGCCCAGGCTGGAGTGCAATGGCTCCATTTTGGCTCACTGCAACCTCCGCCTCCCAGGTACGAGTGATTCTCCTGTCTCAGCCTCCCAAGTAGCTCGGATTACAGGCATGCGCCACCACACCCGTCTAATTTTTTTGTATTTAGTAGAGACAGGGTTTTACCACATTAGTCAGGCTGGTCACAAACTCGTGACTTCAGGTGATCCACCCCCCTTGGCATCCCAAAGTGGTGGGACCACAGGCGTGCACCACCACACTTGGCCTACTTAAACTATTAATTCATAATGCATTATAGATAGTGTCATTTGGTGATGAGACAAAGCTTAAAGTTCTACAAAGAATGCCTCCTTGTAATTGTATAGTGTAGGCATATATTTGGGAAGGTAGTGTAACCTTATTTGGACAAAACGTCAAAAGCTTTGATTGAAGCTTCTCATGAATGTGGGGCTAGGGCCCCATAAGCTTAGGTGTTGGAATAAAACACAAATAACTGGATTAAAACAGTTTAACAGATTCGGTTCATTAAAATCCATGAGAGAATGGGATTGAAGACATAGATAATTGTGACAAATTTATTTATTATTATTGTTTTTTGAGACGGAGTTTCGCTCTTTTGCCCAGGCTGGAGTGCAATGGCACAATCTCAGCTCACTGTGACCTCCGCCTCCTGGATTCAAGTGATTCTCCTGCCTCAGCCTACCAAATAGCTGGGATTACAGGCATGTGCCACCAAGCCCGGCTAATTTTTGTATTTTTAGTAGAGACAGGGTTTTGCCATGTTGGCCAGGCTGGTCTTGAACTCCTGACCTCAGGTGATCCACCCACCTCAGCCTCCCAAAGTGCTGGGATTATAGGTGTAAGCCACCATGCCCAGCATGGGAAGTTTAAACAATGAATTATGATTTCCAAACTGAATGGCAAGAATGTTATCTTAGTCTGTTTGTGCTGCTATAAAGAATACCACAGACTGGATAATTTACAAATACTAGAATTTTATTTCTCACAGTTCTGGAACCTGGGAAGTCCAAGATCAAGGCAGCAGCAGGTTTGCTGTCTGGTGACAGCTGCTTTCTGCTTCCAAGATGGTGCGTTGTTGCTGCATCCTCTTAAAGGGATGAAGGCTGTGTCCTCACACAGCAGACAGATGCAAGGGCAAAACAGCTGAATGCTGTGTGAAGCCTCTTGTATAAAGTTCTTAATCCCATTTAGGAGGGAGGAACTTTTGTGACCTAATCACCTCCTAAAGGCCCCACCTCTTTAATACTGATGCACTGGAGACGTTTCAACATGAATTTTGGAGAGACGGAAACATCCAAACCATAACAGAAATGAAAAGGGAAGGGAGTGATAGGTTGCAGAAAAGGGAGAGGTTAAGGATAAATGAGGTGTGAGTAATGAAATAAGAGAACCAGATGATTATTAAGAATATGGTATACCATAGTCTGACTTCACTACTAGAGTATTTCTGGATGATGCAGAGTACAGACGAAGGGGCAGGTGGCTAAAGTGAAGTATAGATGAGGGTCCATTTTAGTTGAGAGGTCAAGTAATCGGGATACGCGTGTTTTGAGATAGTGATCTACCTGGACATTGAAAATGATCCAGGATAAGGGTGGATCTTTATATGAAGAAGGTGACTCCCTATTTTAAGATGCTGTCAACAGATAATTGCTCCACAAAATGGGCAGAAGAGGAAGGGAGTAGACAAAGGATTGAATATGTTATCTTTATCCCCTACTACACTGTGGCCGAAATTGTATAAACGAGGAATAGTAAGTTACAAAATCTTGGTTGATGATACAGAAGTGCTTACAGAACATAGTCACTCCAAAGACCCTTTCACTCCACTTATCAAAGTAATGTTGTCCTCAGTTCAATGGCAGGTGAAACAATATTGAACAAAGCAGCCTCTGCTGTATCTGAAGCCCTCTAGTTAGTGTTCATAGTAGTAAATGCTCTAGTAAAGGGACAGCTTCCATTCCAATCCCAGGTTTTCAATCACTTTGGTTCTTTTTTTGAGACAGAGTCTCGCTGTGTTGCCCAGCCTGGAGTGCAGTGGTGTGATCTCAGCTCACTGCAACCTCCACCTCCTGGGTTCAAGTGATTCTCATGCCTCAGCCACCTGAATAGCTGGGACTACAGGAACATGCCACCATATCTGGCTAATTTTTACATATTTTTTTGTAGAGACAGGGTTTCACCATTTTGGCCAGACTCGTCTCAAACTTCTGACCTCAAGTGATTCCCCTGCCTTGGCCTCCCAAAGTGCTGGGACTACAGGCACGAACCACCGCACCCGGCCCACTTTGGTTCCTGAAGTTTTCTTTCAGGTACAGTTTTTAATGCATAGTTTCTGCCCAAAGGTTTTGTTTGTGTGGATTGATTATTGGATATGAGAGGAAGGGACTACCAACAGGGTCCCTGAGGCTGTGCTTAGAAAGAGAGGGCTGCTGCAAGGAGAGGCTATGTTACTACCTGTGAAGTAATCTGTGAATATGGGACAACAATGACAACTGACATTGATGTGGAACTCACTGCACGTCCCAAACTGGGCTAAGGACTTTATATCCATTGACTCATTTAATGCCCCAACAACTATGAGGTAGGTGTTATTACCCGATGCTAATATTAAAGAACAGGAAATAAATAACTTGTCCAAAACCTCACAGCTAGTAAACAGCAGAACTGGGACCTGAACTCAAAACTCTGTTAACTCCAGAACCTACAAGTTTGTCGTTAAATGCACTTGACATTTAGGAGTGGAAACAAATCCAAGAACTAGTCATGGGTGTCATTTACTCTGATCCTTTTTTTCAGACAGGAAACTGGGGGTTCAGAGTAGTTGATTGGAATCTTCTGTTAGAATTTTGAGTGTCTGAGGCCTGCTCCTTTGGCCGAGCCCTACCACACCAAGTGATACAGATCCTTCAGAATTCTCCTGGGCATGTTCTGGCTGGAGGAAGAGATTATCTTTTTGCTCACGGACTTTTTCCTTGCTTAATCCTACTTATACCTTTGTTTCACTAGCATTGTAGACAAAATCATTAAAACAAGAAAGCCACATTTCCTTAGAATGGGCTTCTGCATTTAAAATTAGACTGATGTTGCACAATCCTATGAATATGTTAAAAAAAAACCACTGAATTGCTTAAATATACAAATATGTACAACTATTACAAAAACTGTATGGTATATGAATTATATCTCAACAAGGATGCTTTAAAAAAAAAAACCGCAGAGTATATGACTTAAAAAACATTTCTATTGTTTTTGAGTGGCTTCCAGAAGGGCTCCTTGTACATCAGGTGCCTGGGGTGACCTCCTTGCCCATTCATTTCTTATTCAGTCCACATTAACGGAGTCCACCCTTGGGCCAGGCATAGCAGGGGTAGGGACCCAGCTCCCTGAGGATGAAAGACAGGTACAGAGGAATGAATGCTTGTACCTGAAGAAGCACTGATTTTTTGGATTGCGGCTTCCAGTGACTATGTTGCAAATTCGAGTACTATAAAAGTTGATGTGATTTCACTATTTGGAAAATGTAGTGTTTTTGTTTCTTTTAATAAGTTACACTGAGTCACAGACCTGGTCTCAAAGCTTCAATTACAGTAACCGTTTATCCCTTTCAAGTGAGTTTTTGCATACTAACAGATAAGTGAAACAGAATTACAAAATAAAGTTAATGCTGAAAACAATGGACCTTTATTAACATCAGTGCCGGCTCACGGTATCTATTTTAACTCCAATCTATCCTCGCGGCTTTAAGCTCGCACTGGCGCTCCGCTCGGTCAAGCCGGGGTAACGCGAGGAGGAGGAGGTGGGTTCGCACATCCTCTCTCCACTTCTTTCGGCCTTGGCCCTTTCGCAGGTCCAGGCGAGCTGGAAGCGCCGTTCCCGAGCACGGGCGGGTAAAGGGGCCGAGCGGGGCGGAAGGACTTCCTGCAAGCCAAGGGCGCCCGCGTTCTCCGCAGACACCACAGTTCGGTCCGGGACTGGACCCATCGTTTGTGGTTCGCGGGGCAGAATACGGGGCACACTTCTGGCCCCTGCCTGGCTGAGCGCGGGCGAAGGGCGGACCGGGCCCGGGCGAGCGGGTCACGTGCGGCCGGGAGAGGCGCCGCGGGCCGGGAGTGTGCAGGAATGTAGCAACTTGCAGCGAAAAGTTTCCCTGCGCTCCCGGCCGGGCCGCGGTGCGGGCGGGCGCGCAGAGGAAGGAAGAGCCGAGAGGAGGCGGGGCCGCGGCGGCGCGGGCGGGCGCTTCTCCTAACTTTAGTTTTGGCGTCTGAGGCGAGTTTCTGTCTCAGTCGGGCGCAGCCGCCGCCAGGGAAAAGAAAGGGAGGAAGGAAGGAACAAGAAAAGGAAATAAAGAGAAAGGGGAGGCGGGGAAAGGCAACCAGCCGTCCGGCCTCCGTCAAGGGAGTTGGAGGGAAAAAGTTCTCAGGCGCCGCAGGTCCGAGTCCCTCGCAGCCCCTCCCGAGGCGCAGCCGCCAGACCAGTGGAGCCGGGGCGCAGGGCGGGGGCGGAGGCGCCGGGGCGGGGGATGCGGGGCCGCGCCGCAGCCCCCCGGCCCTGAGAGCGAGGACAGCGCCGCTCCCGCCGCCCAGCGCCGCCCGGCCCGCAAGCCGTCGCCGCTTCTCCACCTCGGCCCGTGGAGCCGGGGAGCCGGGCGTAGCCCTCGCTCGCCTGGGTTACGGGGTGCGCGTCGGGGGAGGCAGAAGCCATGGATCCGGGGCAGCAGCCGCCGCCTCAACCGGCCCCCCAGGGCCAAGGGCAGCCGCCTTCGCAGCCCCCACAGGGACAGGGCCCGCCGTCCGGACCCGGGCAGCCGGCACCCGCGGCGACCCAGGCGGCGCCGCAGGCACCCCCCGCCGGGCATCAGATCGTGCACGTCCGCGGGGACTCGGAGACCGACCTGGAGGCGCTCTTCAACGCCGTCATGAACCCCAAGACGGCCAACGTGCCCCAGACCGTGCCCATGAGGCTCCGGAAGCTGCCCGACTCCTTCTTCAAGCCGCCGGAGCCCAAATCCCACTCCCGACAGGTAACCTCGTCGCCCCTCTCCCCGCTTCCCCGTCGGGCGGGCCTCAGACCGGGGGGGCGCTCGGGAGCCGCGGCCGCCAGCTCTGGCCAGGGGAGGGGGGTTGCGGGAACTCTAGCTGGGGTGGGGGTCCGGAGGCGAAGTGGAGGAACTGGAGTCGTCCGCTCCGCCGCGGTGACCAGCTCTCCACTCCTCCCAGAGTCCGGGGCTGAGATTTGTTTTTCCCTTCTGAGTTTTTCTCTGCGGTTGCAGTCCCGGGGGGCGTGCTTTCCCTCCTTCTTCCTTTCTTTCTTCCCGGGGTTCCCGGGAGGTTGGCGGGAGTGGAGGAGGGGTGGGGAGGAAGGAAGGGGGTGGGGAAAGTCGGGCCTGGGCCGCGGTGGGCTTGCACAATGCGCGCGCCTCCGCGCGCTCCGCACCTTCGCTCCCGCCGGGGCCGGGCTGGGAAAGGGGGAGGGGGGCCTCTGGCATTTGTGTGTGGGTGTGTTGCCAGCGGCGGCCGAGTTTGTGAAGTTGAGCCCTGGGCCCCTTTCCTTTGCGGCCTCTCGGTCCACTTCAGTCTCCTGGGGGAGTCAAATAATTGTTCTCTTGTTTTCCAGTGTTGATTAGAGGTGGGGGTAGAACCGGTCCATTTAGTTTCTTGCTCTTTCTTTCCTTCCCCTGTCCCGTTTCCCTTCCCCCTCTCCCTCCCGTTAGCGTTTATTTTCCTCGCGGCTCAGGCGATTTCAGAATACAGGTTTCGGGCTTCCCCTGCCCAGACTTTCCTGGAAGTTGTTTATGGAGTTCTTTCACCCCTGCGCTTTCCTTGTGTCTTGGAACTTGGGTCGGGTCGCTCTTATCAAACTTAGTAGGTCGCGTGTTGGTTTCCCAGTTGTAGACTATTATTTACAGTCGGCTGAAACGCTTTTGAATTAGCCACATCTGTACGTTGCGCAGGAACTGAGCTGCGCTTTACAGTACCGAGGTTTTAACACAAGCCTTTGATAATACACTGCAGGTTGACTCATAGGCTAAGTCCTGCCTAGTTCAACTGTGATTAAAAGTTAATGTTTGGGAAGCGATGACTAATTCTAGGATCGCCATTGCTTTTTAATTCTTATTGCGGTTATGAACATGGCTGCTATTCCACATACACAATGTTCGATTATTTTGCCAACTTGATTCAGCATAGAAGTGAAACTATTTATAATGAGAGTGTTAACATTCCGATAGGTCCCAGTGGATTTGTTTAGTGTAGGGTTCTCTCTTTTTCTTTTTTATTTCTTCTCTTTTTTTTTTTTTTTTTTTTTTTAAGAACTTGCTTCAGGCTAAACTTCAGCATAGAAACTTTGCCCAAAAGTTAATAGGTTTTCCAAATACTGCAATGTAGTTAGCCCACTCGGGCTGTAACTTGAGTGGAAAGAAGAGTTACCGCCCCCACTCCCATTCCCTCTCCTATTTGCAGGCCTGTTGTATAGTCTCCTGTCGGAGACCAAAGGGTTTTGGAACTCAGAAAAACTCACTTAACCTGATGACAAAAACCCGGGTTAAGGAGGAGGAAAGAAGGAAAAACAATTTAGCTGCTTGCTTAAACACTTCAATTTGTCAGAAGTAGACTTAGGTATGCTTTTTTCTCTTACCCCCCGAAGTGGGTTTCTGGACTCATTGTGGGTAAATGTATGTTGGCATGCACGCTACAGACTGTACAGTATGTTTTCAAAGTATAATACACATAGATTGGATCCCCCATTTTGTGGCATCAGCCACAAAGAATCACAACTGGAAAGTGTACTTTTTCTTCTAGTAAATAATTTTTACAAGAATTTATATCCAGCAGTTCTAAAATTCATAAACTATTATAGTTTTGTTTGTTTTAAATAAGTTTTTAAGTGTTTTGCATCTGTAAATTCGACTTTTATTTCTGCTAATGATTTCCTAAATCATACTTATTCTGATGGGAAACTCAAAAAGGTATATCACTTTAAGGCATTAATGACTCCACTGAGTCCTTCCAGTTTCCTTACCTTTGTGAATCTAGAAATTCTAACTTTTTGATAATCAAACTCTAATTCTAATTAAAAACATTTTAAAAACTATGCAAGATTATGAATAGTACAAATCTAGGTTGTAAATACTGTCGTTCACAACACAAACTGGTGACTGTAAGTTCTTTTATATACATCCATTTTTCCGTCATGAAAACTGTTTTACAAACGAGAAAACAGGCATATGGAAGTTAAGATACTTGTTCAGTGTCACACTAGCCACCTTAGACTGGAACTCAGATCTTTGGGGTCTGAATGCAGAATTATTTTTGCTTGTATAGAGTTGTGGATGTGTGTGAGTTCTTAAGTTATAATTGGATTGATAACATCTTTATCTTCTACATACAAAGATATAGTTGGGTTTTTTTCCTCCTGTTCATTGTAGATGGCTTTTAAGAACATTTGGGCAGTTCAAATTTGTTGCTCTCATTAAAATTTGTGTAATTTGTTATGATTTCTTTATTGATGGCATTTTATCATGGTGGGAATAAATGACAAGGGCTTGTTTTTTCTTGGGCTTGACCTAGAAAAAAAATTAATTACTTAAAACCTAGTAAAAAATGTATATTCTTTGTGTTGTGTTTATACTTAGAACATTTTAGAACTTGTAAAAGCACCCATAACTGCACTGACCTCTTAAAAATTAGGTTTTAAAATTCACTATTATTTTTGAAATGTTTTATTCATTCGGTACTAGTTGCCCTTACATGTCTAGTGCGGAGTAGGTGGAAATTCATTAGATGGACTGCTCATCAATAAAATTACAAACACATAAAATTTATATTAAAATTATATAATATTAAAAGTATCCATTTGAAAACCTGTGTTCTCCAGTGTTGAATATTAAATGTTGAAATTTTCCTTTTACTTAGATATTCGGCTGTAATTAAGTGCTGACTGAGAAATTTAAAGGGACTCAGTTGTGGTTTTTTTTTTTTTTTAATTTTTCATCTTAATATTCCTAATAGGCCAGTACTGATGCAGGCACTGCAGGAGCCCTGACTCCACAGCATGTTCGAGCTCATTCCTCTCCAGCTTCTCTGCAGTTGGGAGCTGTTTCTCCTGGGACACTGACCCCCACTGGAGTAGTCTCTGGCCCAGCAGCTACACCCACAGCTCAGCATCTTCGACAGTCTTCTTTTGAGATACCTGATGATGTACCTCTGCCGGCAGGTTGGGAGATGGCAAAGACATCTTCTGGTCAGAGATACTTCTTAAAGTAAGTGAAATAATGGTGGGAGACAGTTATCTAAGAAAAATATGTATTGGAAAACACAGTAAAGTGGTGTCAAGATACAGAATATCATTTGTTTTTATGTTTAATATTTATGTTAAGCTCTGTAGCTCTGTTATATCTTCCATATATATGTTTCAGTTTGGTATGACCTAAATACCTTTGTTAGTATGGGTAATATTTTGAAAGCTTTACTGAGTCTTGGTTCTGAGCCTCCTTATAATCTTTTCTTTTGTGGAAGTTCGGTTATTCTCATTTTGAGCTTGTGCCAAGCCTGTTAATTAGCCTAGCACAAAACAGAAAGAATACCATGAAAATTTTCAAATTCTGGGAATTACAGGGCTAGCAGCGTCTTACGAAGTACGTATGGTGCTACTTGTATCTTTTTAAATAAATATTTTATTGGTAGAGAACTACAAAATAAGTAGGACTTTTTGGGGAGTCTAATTTTACAGTATTTTGAATTGTGAAATGACAAGCACTACAGCCTAAGCTTGATGTGACTTACCAATATTTCCCCCAAAAATGTAAAGGGAAATATACATTTTTAGGTTTCATATGCAGTCGCTCAGTGACAAACTTCTTTCAAGCTAATAGGTCTTCACAACAGAAACCCTCCTCTCTGGGAAAACAAAAACATGACCATTGGGTCATTTATTTTTTTTTCAGTCTTTTTGTGTTTAACAAAATGGCAAAATTGCACTAGGCTGAAAAGACCTAAATAGAATTTTCTCTCGCCTAATTTTGAAATTACAGATAAGCCCTCAATTTTTTTCTGGCTTGTTTGGATCAAGTATATATAAAATGTTGACTAAAACTAATTATGATAGACTGAAATTGATGTCTTTTAAAAAGCTCACTTAATAGTGTTTAATCAGGTTGAGATAATAAAGTGAAAAACAGTGTAAGTTTTGATTCAGATATGTCTTGACAGTCTACTCCTAAGGCAAATGTAACATTTATTTATCATATCAGATAATACCATTAAGGATGTTTTGTTGTGTGAATCCTAATATGTGTTTTATATTGTCTTCCAGGGTGGGTTGCTACTTTGTAATGTAAGATAGAAAGTTTTGTGACAGACTTACAGAAGAGCAAAGGAAAAGGTTTGATCGTGAAAAGTTCGTACAGTTTTTTTTGCCCCCTTTCCTGCAACTTTTTCTTTTCTTTTCTTTTCTTTTTTTTTTAATTCATTTTCTGGTGTCCTGGTATCCATTTCAAAGGATCAGGTTTCAACCAGAACAGTAAAGGGCCTGAGACTGGAAAGTACACACAAGTCTGGCAAACTCATCTGCATGAGCAAGATCATTTGTTCTCAAGCAGACATCCAAAGTAAATGATTGAAAGAGCTGCTAGCTGTGAAGGATGTGTCTTGAAGGGGAAGGGAGTGGAAACAAACCAGGTTGTTAGGAAGAAAAAGAAAGGCTGCACTTTTTTGAACCTCTCCCTGCTGGGTCACATGCTGACCTGGGGAGGTTTTTAAACAGCTTAATAGCCTGCTTGCCTTCTTTCTTTGGTTGATGCTGTGGCTAAAAGTATAAGGTTAAAGAGCAACATTTATGCTCTTCTTCTTAGTTCTTTGTATCTTGTAATAATTGCTTGTAGGTGATATCTGCCTACGATTTCATTATTTTGAATGAATGATCTTTTTTTGAGCTGTAATCAGTATTCTAGATACGGTTGGCCTTCCCTATCTGTGGGTTCAGCATTCATGGATTCAACCAACCTCTGATTGAAAATATTTGGAAAAAAATTACATCTGTATTGACTAATGTACAAACTTTTTTCCTTGTCATTATTTCCTAAATAATGTAACAACTATTTAGCCTTTACATTGTATTATTATAAGTAATCTAGAGGTGATATTAAGTATATGGGAGAATATGTATAGGTTATATGCAAATATTATGCCACCTTATATGAAAGACCAGAGCGTCTGTGGATTTTAGTACATGAGGGAGGTCCTGGAACCAATCCTTGACCACAGATGCTAAGGAATGACTATTCGTTTTTCAAAGTTTCCAATGATTCTTCCTTTGTGAAGAAATGTTTCTCTTAAAGGTATTGATATATGTGGATGGATTAATGAAGGATATATACCTTCCAGCCCCAGTCACCTCAGTTCACCCCTGTCAACTATGGGCCTGTAAGGAAGATAAACCAGGCCAAAATAAATAAATCTCAAATTATGTCATAGGAGAAAAGGTTGCAAGGGTAGAGAGATATTTACCTGGAAAAGAAAAAACTGGGAGGAGGAGAGATAAGACATGATTGTTGTTTCAGTGTTTCTGGGGAGCTTTCATGTGGGATTAGGATTAGTCTTACTATATAAGAAATGTGAGGAATTTTGATTCCATGGAAGAATTTTCTTATATAAAACTTTTAAGAACTAGAAGAGTTTTCCTGGACAGGTAAATCTTGCTCAATAAATGTAGGTAAAATCATGGTTACTTGGTATCTGTCAGGGATTCTATGGAGGCCCCTAAACATTGGAAGTGGGAGAAGAATGCTGTGGGCTTATAAAATTTTGTATTTTAAAGAGTATCTGCTTTATGAACAATATGCAATTTGGAGAAATGTTATGAAATATGATTATTTCACCCTCTGCAGTTAGCTACTTCCATGATGTTATGGGCTGTATAGTTGTTACAACTTCTTTTTGTGTGCTGAACAGATAAATGAGATTAATATCCTAACCATTAGTCAAAGATGATGATAAACTAAGCTTTTGATGCCAAGTTTCTGTTGTCAAAGTTCATTTTTAGCCTGGTTTTGATGTTTTAAACTAGGGCTGTCTTTGTAATCAATATTTATATACTTTCCTCTTATATCTAAAGAAGAGTGTTGTTGTCATCAGATGTAGAATGAAGATTTAAATTAGTTGCATATTTTACACTTGTTTTCGCGTGACACATTTTATTTTAATGCACCTTTTTAGATATTTGTTGGAACTGACTTTTAAGTTACAAAGTCTGTAACTTATTGAGATTTATATTTGGCATGAAGAACCTGACTATAAATGGTCCAGACGGGCAAGACGATGTAATTTGAGAAAAAACTTAGAAATGTTGAGTTAAGAAACAACCCAGTTGTTGCCTTGTGACCATAGATGATTGAGTTTTTGAAGTTAGTTGGCCTATCATCTAGTTTCCAGGCAGCATGATTACTGAAAGATTATAGGCAGGCAATCATTCGTCGTTTTAAAGCCCTCCTTAGGTCAGTGAGATCTTGTGGAGAAGACTTGTACCTTACTTTGGCAAGTGATACGGTGGAAGTATGGTGCTAGCTACATTTGTCAGTGGCTTGTTTTCAAGCTGTGGGATGAATGTGAAGTATGTAAACAAGGCACCATATAATATTTGTTCTACTGCATTTACTATTCAAAACTAATTTCTTTACCATTGCATTGAGCTTTCATTTTAAAAGAATTCATTCTCTTTATGACTCTGAGAGTTATTACCTTCTTCAGCTGTCTTACGGTTTTCCTACAGGAAATAGTTCTTCAAGTAGTTGGTCAACAACTTCCTATTTCTTTATAAGCTGCTGAATAACTTCCTGACTCAGTGTTCTATAATATCTCTGGTTTCAAGGAGTGTTTTTACTTGCAAGGTTATTTTATTGACTCTGATGCCTTGTAACTATTACCATGTTCAAAGATATGTGTTCTTATATATAATGTACCATGTAGGACCTTATAATTTGATCTAAGGAATCTGGATCAGTGATTTTAAAAGTTTGTACATTTGCATTGTTTTAATAATGTTCTAATAATTTTTAAAGCATAGTTTTGTTTCATTTCCATTGTTAGTCATTTTCTGAATAACTGGCCGCAATGTTTTTAGTCTGCGAAGATTCAAGGTTTTTTGTGGCTGTGATTTGATTAAGTTATATTGAGTATCTTGGTGTACAATTTAAAAAGGATATGTTTTTCAGAGATTTTTGACATTGCATGGCATAAAACTTACCCATATTCCCATATTAATTTGCCTTGTAGATGTGATTGATCGCTATACATAGGCTGATTCTTTCTTTTTTCTTTCTTTCCTTTTTTTTTTTTTGGAGACAGAGTCTTGTTCTGTTGTCCAAGCTGGAATGCAGTGGCGCGATCTTAACTCACGGCAACCTCTGCATCCTGGGTTCAAGTGATACTTCTGCCCCGTCTCTACAAAAATACAAAAATTAGCCCAGTGTGTTGGCGCACATCTGTAGTCCCAGCTACTCAGAAGACTGAGGCAGGAGAATTGCTTGAACTTGGCAGGTGGAGGCTGCAGTGAGTTGAGATTACGCCACTCCACCCCAGCCTGGGCGCCAGAGCCAGACTCTGTCTCAAAAAAAAAAAAAAAAAGACTATGAACATATACAGTGTATGTTGTTATCATATACAGTGTACCTGATATGTATACAGTGTATACGGAACATATACAGTGTATCTTCGTAATAAAAGATTAGGCGTTTTTAAAAGGAAGTTTCATGAAGAATAAGACTATGCTGTTTCTTTCTGTATCAAGTATAACCCAGTTTCCCTTTAAAACTGAAAAGCTTGTAATTTTGCCATTAAATGTTAAGTTGCACACGTGCACATGTATACACAAACAAAAAACCAGTTCAAATTGCAATCACGAAGTATTTCCCTATTTGAGGGAAGGCCAGTCTCTGCTTGTTTGTCTTGCTATTGAGGCTGAGTGGAGAGAGAAGATGAAAGTACGCCCTCAGCTCTGGGGGGTGGGGGAGAGCTTACTTCTGCTCAGTGGGTGGGCATCCCGGGGAAGAATGGCACACAGTGCCACAGTGATTTAGGGAGAAAACCCTGGAGAAACTGTATTCACCAGTGGCAGAAGAAAAACAGTTGGAAGATAGTAGATGTGACAGAGTAAATAGAACATAGAGATTAACATATTCCCTGGGAAAAATAATGGAATTTTTTTAGTGTGAACTAAGAAGCTCACTAGAACTTCTTTGCATTATTTAATTTGCAACATCATTCAAAGAACAGACTATCACTTGGTGTGTTTAAAAAGTTATGATTCTTAGTTCTAGAAAGAATTCCAGAATTATCTCTAGAAGTTTAAATGTAGCAGAATCAATTGACTGCAAGATGGTAGGCTAATTTTCTTTTTAAAGTCACATTTAAAAAAAATACCCTTTCCTAAAGCTTTATCTTAGCCATTTAAAAAAAACCCAGACATCTAGATAGCATTTAAATAGTCGAAACTTGGGAAAAAAAAAAAAAAACCCAGGTTTTTACAACCCTAAGATCAGTCCTCTTTAGTTATGTAGAGAAATATTTTACTTTGTAGTTAGAAAAATAATGTGAATTCACAGCTTAAAATACTCATGCTATCATGACTCTGCATTGCCTTGTACCTTAAAGCTTTGAGGGGAGGTAAACTCTAAACCTTTTTATTGCCAAAATATATATAGAAATTTAGGCTTAGGACCAATCAAAGTGAAGTCATTTTAAAAATCAGTTGCTGAGATTTAAGATTATTCAAACTTAATGCTACCCTCTGTAATAGCATAATTTAGCCATTAATTGTGGCTTGAAAGTTTTTAGTAATAGCTGAGTAGCATTGTATAAAGGGTGGTCTTAAAGAGCTGTGTCGTTCTATAACTGTGGTTACTAAGTGATGCACTTCTTACAAAAAGGGCTTCTGATTCTAGGATTAATCAGAACTTCAAACCATGAAAGGGACATTGCTGTTTCTATGAAGAAGAATTGCTTCATGCTTCTGGTTGCTCAAGTGCTGTAGCACCAAGTTTCCTGGGAACAAGTACTGCCACCATGGAAGCACTTTTATTTACGTAGGGCTTGACCCCTTCTAAATGCAAACAAAGAAGTTTGGTTTAAATCACAGCAGTCCTCCCCACCTCCCCTTTAATATTCTAGACAAGGAAAATGGTCAGTATTTAATCCTCATTTCGCTCCTAGCATGAATAGAATCATAATTTTTAAACACACCAACCAAGTGATAGTCTGTTGTTTCTTTGAATGATGTTGCAAATTAATAAAATAATGGAAATGGCAGTATCTATTATTTGGGTTTTCTTCCACCAAATATTTTCAATGCTTTATTTGTGATTAGTGCCATTACTTCATTTGCTGTCACTTTAATTTGTGTCTCTGTCTCTTTATGGGATGTTAGTCACTCGACTATCAAATTCTTCAGCAGGATTTTCAGTTGGGGGTGGGCGAGGGGACATTTTATTAAAAGCTCCTTCCTTTCTCTTCTTGCAATTGATTACTTAACCTAAAGGGAGGAGGATTTTTGTTTGTTTTTAAAGTAAGGTATTTATTTGGCCAGTAAGTATGTTTAGAGAGTTGATATTTGCATGAAAATTGCTGCAGATTTGATTTGGGATTTGGAGTAAAGATAGTGTGTTTGGTAAAGTGCTACTGTGTGCTTTGACAAAATGGAATGTAGTATAGAAAGTTGTTTGAAATTCAACTTGTATACCTTGCCACCTAGGAGGTGAAGCAAGATGTGGATTTTTTTTTCCTGTATATGGAAATAGATGTGGGGGTTCTTTTGTTTTATATTTATTAAACAGTCCTCCCTCACTCTTATTCCTTCATGTACGGTAGTCCCTCCCCACCATCCATGAGTTTCCTTTCCAAAGTTTCAGTTACCTGCCATCAACTGTGGTGTAAAAATATTAAAATGAAGAATTCTAGAAATAATTCATGGCCAGGAGTCGTAGCTCACATCTGTAATCCCAGCACTTTGAGAGGCTGAGGTGGGCATATCATTTGAGCTCAGGAGTTCAAGACCAGCCTGGGCAATGTAGCAAGGTCTCGTCTCTACTAAAAATACACAAAAGTTAGCCGAGCATGGTGGCACCTGCCTGTAGTCCCAGCTACTCGGGAGGCTGAGGTGGGAGAATCACCTGAGCCTGGGAAATTGAGGCTGCAGTGATTGTACCACTGCACTTCAGCCTAGCCTGGGCAATGGGAGTGAGACCTTGTCTCAAAAAAAGCCAAAAACAAAAAACCAGTTCATAAGTTTTAAATTGCAGTGTTCTGAGTAGCGTGATGCAATCCTGCAATCTTGTGCTGTCCATTCTGGGATGTGAATCCTCTCTTTGGCCAATGCATCCACACTGTCTTTGCTACCTCCCACCCCACCACCCCATTGGTCACTTAGTAGCCACCTCAGTTGTCAGATCAAAGACTATAGTATATATATAGGATATAGGGTTTGGTACTATCCACTGTTTCAAGCATCCACTGTGGGGCTTGGAACATTTCCCCTGAGGATAAGTGGGGGACTGCTGCCTCTGATTTTAGGCATTTCTTTTAATAAGGTATATGATTTTTTTGTATTTGTTTGGTTTATTTTGAGACAGAGTCTTACTCTGTCACCCAGACTTGGAGTGCAGTCGCATGATCACTGCTCACAGCAGCTTCTGCCTCCCAGACTTGTGTGATCCTCCCACCTCAGCCTCCTGAGTAGCTGGGGCTACAGGCATCCACCACCGTGCCTGGCTAATTTTTAAATTTTTTGTAGAGACGGGGTTTTACCATGTTGCCCAGACTGATCTCAAACTCCTGGACTCAAGTGAACCTTAGGCATGAACCACCACACCTGGCCAGGCATATGGTTTTTATTATAAAACTAACATTTATTAGAGAGAATCAGAAAATTCAGGAAAAGAGAAAGGGGGCCTGGTGGCTCACGCCTGCAATCCTAGTCTTTTGGGAGGCTGAGGTGGGCAGATAACTTGAGGCTAGGAGTTCAAGACCAGCCTGGCGAACAGTAAAAACCGGTCTCTACTAAAAATAGAAGGAAAAAAAATGGGCGTGGTAGTGCATGCCTGTAATCCCAGCTACTCGTTTTGGGAGGCTGAGGCATGAGAATCGTTTGAGCCTAGGAGGCAGAGGTTGCAGTGAGCCAACATCATGCCACTGCACTCCAGCCTGGGCAACAGAGCCAGACTCTTTCTCAAAAAAAAAAAAAAAAAAAAAAAAAAAAAACAGAAGGAAAAAAAAAAGAGAAAGGGAAGGAAGCACCAGATTCTACCAATGAGAGGTGTTTGAAGAACCTTGTTTTCCTAGCCTGTGTATAAATGTATATTTTGAAATTTAATTTTTAGGGAAGTAACCTGTACATTGATTTAGAAAAATCCCTTAATACTGTAAGGTTTATAAAGAAAAAGAGCAGGCTGGGTATGGTGGCTCACACCTGTAATCCCAGCACTTTGGGAGGCCAAGGCGGGTGGATCACCTGAAGTCAGGGGTTCGATACCAGCCTGGCCAACGTGGTGAAACCCCGTCTCTACTAAAAAATACAAAAATTAGCCAGGCATGGTGGCAGGCACCTTAATCCCAGCTACTTGGGAGGCAGAGGCAGGATAATCGTTTGTACCTGGGTGGCGGAGGTTGCAGCAGTGAGCCAAGGTCGAGACATTGCACTCCAGCCTGGGGGACAAGAGTGAGACTTCTCTCAAAAAAAAAAAAAAAAAAAAAAAAAGCAGTGACTCTCTATCTCTGGCTTGCAGTTGCATTCTTCAGAGGCAAGCACTTTCCACTCCTTTTAGGTGTTTTTTCCCCTGGTACTTTTAAAAATTCCGTATTTATAAAATATATTAAATTGCTATTTCTTGAATTTTCATCACCCCTCAAAATCCTTCTTTTCTTAATCCTCCCATTATA
Source organism: Nomascus leucogenys (assembly GCF_006542625.1). Taxonomy (NCBI): domain Eukaryota; kingdom Metazoa; phylum Chordata; class Mammalia; order Primates; family Hylobatidae; genus Nomascus; species Nomascus leucogenys. The sequence goes on along the minus strand of NC_044395.1, from coordinate 32,719,601 downwards.
ATGACTATAATTATTTTGTTAAATATTTTTTACATTATGACAATTCATGTTGTGCCTACAGCAGAGTCATATAATGTACTATGATTTTCTGGAAAATTCTGTATTTCCTTGCCTGGCCAATTGTTAATTGCCATGATTTTTTGTTTTTACTTTTGTTGCTTTTTGCCCACCATGGAGGTATCCTTAGAGTCCTTTGTCTTCCTGCTCTGTGCTAGACTTGTTGCTTCAGAGTTGTCATATTAGGATGTTCCTTGGCTTTCATCCTAGGGAGTCTCTGGATCACTCTTATGGGTTGAGTACCCTATTTTTCTCTTTCTTTATTTGCTCACTCTTTTGAGTTTGTTCATCCCCTAGAAATTTGCAGAGGAAAGGGGTACGTGGGAGGTAGCTGTGTTGAAATCTCTTGTCTCTAAAACTATCTTTCTCTGTTAACATTTAGTGGGCAGTTTGGTTGTAGCATTTAAGGTTATTTTCTCATGAAATTTTGATGGCATTACTCCATTTTCTTTTTTTTTTTTTTTTTTTTTTTTTTTTAGACAGAGTCTCGCTCTGCCGCCCAGGCTGGAGTGCAGTGGCTCGATCTCGGCTCACTGCAAGCTCTGCCTCCAGGGTTCACGCCATTCTCCAGCCTCAGCCTCCTGAGTGCCTGGGACTACAGGCACCCGCCACCTCGCCCGGCTAATTTTTTTGTATTTTTAGTAGAGACAGGGTTTCACCGTGTTCTCGATCTCCTGACCTCGTGATCCACCCACCTCAGCCTCCCAAAGTGCTGGGATTACAGGCGTGAGCCACCACGCCCGGCCACTCCATTTTCTTTTTCTTTTCTTTTTTTTTTTTTTGTTTTTTTGTTTTTTTGAGATGGAGTCTTGCTTTGTCACCCAGGCTGGAGTGCAGGGGTGCAATCTCAGCTTACCGCAACCTCTGCCTCCCAGGTTCAAGCGATTCTCCTGCCTTAGCTTCTCGAGTAGCTGGGATTACAGGTGTGTGCCACCACACCCCAGCTAATTTTTGTATTTTTAGTAGAGACAGGGTTTCACCAGGTTGGCCAGGCTGGTCTTGAACTCCTGACCTCAAGTGATCCGCCCGCCTTGGCTCCCAAAGGGCTGGGATTACAGGCGTGAGCCACCGCGCCTGGTACTCCATGTTCTTCTAGCTTCCAGTTTGCTAATTGAGTGTTTGCTTTCCTTGGGGATTTTAGTATTTTGTTCTTTATATTGGGGGTCTGAAATTTCATCATGTCTTTTGATATGCTCTTTTAAAATTCATTGTAAACAATGCCTGGTCATGTATCGGTTCATGTAAAGAAACTCGGTCTTCAATATGGATGATGCCCCTCAAGATTTTGCGGTACAGTTGCCCTAAAGTACAATGTCCAGGACTGTCTTTCAGGCATGGAATCTTTCAGTCCTGGAAAATGTTTCTTTTATTAGTTCCCGGGTAATTTCTTCCAGCCTGTTTTATCTGTTCTTTTTTTTCTGGAATTCTTGCTAGTCAGAATAACTCTTTAGTTTTCTTATCTTATCCCACTATTTTCTTTCACTTAGCATTTTGTTATGTTTTCTGGGAGATCCCTTCAACTGTAAATTTTTCTGTTGATTTTTGTTTTGTTTTGTTTCTGAGATGATGAGGGGGTCTCACTCTGCTGCCCAGGCTCAAGTGCAGTGGTGCGATCTCAGCTTACTGCAACCTCTGCTCCCGAAGCTCAAGCGATCCTCCCTCCTTAGTGTCCTAAGTAGCTGGGACCACAGATTGCGCATCACCATGCCTGGCTAAGTATTTGTGTTTCAGGTAGAAATGGGGTTTCACCATGTTTCCCATGGTTGGTCTCAAACTTCTGAGCTCAAGTGATCCACCTGTGTCCGCCTTCAGAAGTGCTGGGATTACAGGGATGAGCCACTGTGCCTAGCCAGATTTTTTTTTTTTTTTTTTTTTGAGACAAGGCCTTCCTCTGTTGCCCAGGCTGGAATGCAGTGGCACGCTCAGGGCTCACTGCAGCCTCAACTTCTGAACCTCAGGTGATCCTCCTGCCTGAGCCTCCCCAAGTAGCTGGGACCGGCTAATTTTTGTGTGTGTATGTGTTGTAGAGACAGGGTTTTACCATGTTGCCCAGGCTGGTGTTGAACTCCTGGGGTCAAATGATCCACACACCTTGGCCTCCCAAAGTGCTGGGGTTACAGATGTGAGCCAGTGCGCCTGGCCTGATTTTCTTTTTTCCCCAAAAAGCTATTTCTCATTCTTTTATTTATTTATTTATTTTTTTGAGACAGAGCCTCGCACTGTCACCCAGTCCTGGAGTGCAATGGCACAGTTTCGGCTCACTGCAGCCTCCGCCTCCTGGGTTCAAGTGATTCCCCTGCTTCAGCCTCCCGAGTAGCTGGGATTACAGGCATGCGCCACCATGCCTGGCTAATTTTTTTAGATTTTTAGTAGAGATGGAGATTCACCATGTTAGCCAGGCTGGTCTCGAACTCCTGACCTCAAGTGATCCGCCCACCTCAGCCTCCCAAAGTGCTGTGATTACAGATGTCAGCTATATCATGCCTGGCCTGTTTATCATTCTTAATTTCCAGTGAGTCTTTTCTGAGCTCATTGTTTGTTATTTTTAATAACATGCTGTTCTTATTTTATGGTTGTAGTAATACAGTATCTCCCTTAGGAGATACTGTTTCTTTTTATATTTTGTGCTGATGCCTTCATTGTCTAGGTAGGCTTCATTGGAGAGTAATACAACAGGAGCCAAGCCCTGAAGTTGCAGGGACCCCGAATGCCACTGTCTTAGTAATTTCCTCTTTTAGCGGCCATTACGTCTAGCTAAAAGTCTGTCAGTCTGGAGAGCACCAGTGGTGATGGGGGTTAGGACTCAATACCAGTGTTCTTGGGCTTGACAGTGTGGGGCCTCATCCCTGCTCTCAGCTATGTCATGTGTTTGAATCCAGAGTCCCCAGGTCTATTTTTCTGAAATCTGAATAATCAATTTCCTCCTTGGGCCGAGCAGAGAGGTGTGCAGTAGGTTTTTAAAAAGTTGTATGTAAGCTGAATTTTTGTGAATCCAGTTTATAATTACAGGTTGACTATAGAAAGTTGCTAATTTTCTAACCTCAAAACAGTGACTATTAGCCATTTTTTATGATTTGGTTTAAACATTACAACATCACTTTTTACTGAATCCTTGATATGGTTTGGCTGTGCTCCCACTGAAATCTCAACTTGAATTTTATCTCCCAGAATTCCCACATGTTGTGGGAGGAACCCAGGGGGAGGTAATTGAATCATGGGGGCCGGTCTTTCCCGTGCTATTCTTGTGATAGTCAATAAGTCTCAAGAGATCTAATGGGTTTATCAGGGGTTTCCGCTTTTGCTTCCTCCTCATTTCTCTCTTGCCCCCGCCACGTGAGAAGTGCCTCTCACCTCCCGCCATGATTCTGAGGCCTCCCCAGCCATGTGGAGCTGTAAGTCCAACTAAAACCTCTTTTTCTTCCAGTCTTGGGTATGTCTTTATCAGTAGCATGAAAATAAGCTAATACAGTACATTGGTACCAAGTAGAGTGGGGCATTGCTGAAAAATACCCCCAAAATGTGGAAGTGACTTTGGAACTGGGTAACAGAGGTTGGAACAGTTTGGAAGACTCAGAAGAAGACAAGAAAATCTGGGAAAGTTTGGAACTTCCTAGAGACTTGTTGAATGGCTTTGACAAAAATGCTGATAGTGATATGAACAGTTAGGTCCAGGCTGAGGTGGTCTCAGATGGAAATGAGGAACTCGTTGGGAACTAGAGCAGAGGTGACTCTTGTTACATTTTAGCAAAGGGACTGGCGGCAGTTTGCCCTTGCCCTAGAGATTTGTAGAACTTTGAACTTCAGAGAGATGATTTAGGTATCTGGTCGAAGAAATTTCTAAGCAGCAAAGCATTCAAAAGGTGACTTGGGTGCTGTTAAAAGCATTTAGTTTTATATAGGAAGCAGAGCATAAAAGTTCAGAAAATTTGCAGCTTGACAATGTGGTAGAAAATAAAAACCCATCTTTTGAGGAGAAATTCAAGCCAGTTGCAGAAATTTACATAAGTAGCAAGGAGCCTAATGTTAATCCCCAAGACCATGGGGAAGATGTCTCCAGGCCGTGTCAGAGACCTTCATGGCAGCCCGTCCCATCACAGGCCTGGAGGCCCAGGAGGAAAAAGTGATTTTGTAGGCTGGGCCCAGGGTCCCTGTGCTGTGTGCAGTCTAGGGACTTGGTGCCCTGTGTCTCAGCCACTCCAGCTGTGGCTGAAAGGGGCCAACGTATGAATCAGGCTGTGGCTTCAGAGGGTGGAAGCCCCAAGCCTTGGCAGTTTCCACTTGGTGTTGAGTGTGCAGTTGCACAGAAGTCAAGAATTCAGGTTTGGGAACCTCTGCCTAGATTTCAGATGTATGGAAACGCCTGGATGTTCAGGCAAAAGCTTGCTGCAGGGGTGGGGCCCTGATGGAGAACCTCTGCTAGGGTAGTGCAGAAGGGAACTGTGGGGTTGGAGCTCCCACACAGAGTCCCCACTGGGGCACTGCCTAGTGGAGCTGTGAGAAGAGGGCCACCATCCTCCAGACCCCAGAATGGTAGATCCACTGACAGCTTGCATCGTACTCCTGGAAAAGCTGCAGACACTCAATGCCAGCCTGTGAAAGCAGCTGGGAGGGAGGCTGTACCCTGTAAAGCCACAGGGGTGGAGCTGCCCAAGACCATGGGAATCCATCTCTTGTATCAGTGAGGCCTGGAGTCACAGGAGATCATTTTGGAGCTTTAAAATGTGACTGTCCCACTGGATTTTGGACTCGCATAGGCCCTGTAACCCCTTTGTTTTGGCCAGTTTCTTCCATTCGAAACAGCTGTATTTACCCAGTATCTGTACCCGCATTGTATCTAGGAAGTAACTAGCTTGCTTTTGATTTTACAGGCCCATAGTTGGAAGGGACTTGCCTTGTCTCAGATGAGGCTTTGGACTGTGGACTTTTGGGTTAATGCTGAAATGAGTTAAGACTTTGGGGGAACTGTTGGGAAGGTATGATTGGTTTTGAAATGTGAGGACATGAGATTTGGAGGGGCCAACAGCAGCATGATATGATTTGGCTGTGTCCCCACTGAAATCTCAACTTGAGTTATATCTCCCAGAATTCCCATGTGTTGTAGGAGGGACCCAGCGGGAGGTAATTGAACCATGGGGGCTAGTCTTTCCTGTGCTATTCTCATGATAATGAATAAGTCTCACGAGATCTGATGGGTTTATCAGGGGTTTCCGCTTTTGCTTCTTCCTCATTTCTCTCTTGCCACTGCCATGTAAGAGGTGCCTCTCACCTTCCACCATGATTCTAAGGCCTCCCCAGCCATGTGGAACTGTAAGTCCAATTAAACCTCTTTTTCTTCCCAGTCTCAGGTATATCTTTATCAGCATTGTGAAAAGGTACTAATACAATCCTTGAGTGCTTTTAACAAGCAAATGCTTACTTCAGTTATATTTGTCCTTATCAGTATCACTTTTGCTAGCTTAACTTTTTGCGTGTTAGATTTTCTTAAAGGGAGAATTATAGACTGTGACACGAGAGTGGTTGTTAACATTGAATGGACAATCTAAGAATTTTGTTCAGAAGGTTTGGATTCTGGTCAGAGAGCCTGGAGACATAATTCCTATTCTTATATATGATAAGGGAGGTAGTCCTATCTGTTCGTATGCCATTTCCAAGTTCTTTGTCTAGTTAATATGCACAGCTTTAAAAATTAGGGCTTTAAAGTAAAACAGCCTTATAGAATTATTGGCTCTCTCTCTCTTCGTCTCTCCCTCTCTTCCTTTTTTACCTCCCTCCCTCCCTCTCTGTTTCCCTCTCCCCAAACCCTGTGTCCCCTCCTCAGTCTTGTGACACTGTCTCTCTTTCTCTCATCAGTATAGATGGTGGTAGGAAAAATGTTTATACATATCTATATTGATCAGTAATTGTAAATATGCAGTATACTGTATAGGTTAACCCTGAGATGTATTTAACTGGGTTTTATCTCAGTTTCTGTCTGGCAAGTGGTGTTCATTTAATAGAGAACTCAAAAAAGTAGCCTGTGTTCAGTCCTTAATAGACCACTGTTGATGTCATAGAATAATTTTTTTTTTCTATATACTATCATATGGTCAGGTAAGCATTTTTAGAGAATCAGTTTGAATTTCATGAAGACTGGGTTTAGGTTAAAATACATTCATCTGGGCCGGGTGCGGTGGCTCATGCCTGTAATCCCAGCACTTTGGGAGGCTGAGGTGGGCGGATCACGAGGTCAGGAATTCAAGACTAGCCTGACCAACATCGTGAAATCCCGTCTCTACAAAAACACAAAAATTAGCAGTGCATGATGGTGGGTGCCTGTAATCCCAGCCTCTCGGGAGGCTGAGGCACGAGAATCTCTTGAACCCAGAAGGCGGAGGTTGCTGTGACCCAAGATTGTGCCATTGCATTCCAGCCTGGGCGACAGAGCAAGACTCTGTCTCAAAAAAAAAATCATCCATAGATGATGGCTGAGATGTGTTAGGACCCTTTATTGTTTTTTCTCTCAAGTTGAATTTCTCCAGGTCCCCCTTTTCAGTAGTCTCGTCCTTGTTTAGGTCAAAAGTGGTTACATAGGAAAAAGGAAGCAAACCTTTTTTTTTTGAGATGGGGTCTCGCTCTGTCGCCCAGGCTGGAGTGATGCAGTGGCACTATCTCAGCTCACTGCAACCCCAACCTCCACCTCCACCTCCTGGGTTCAAGTGATTCTCCTGCCTCAGCCTCCCTAGCAGCTGGGATTATAGGCATGCACCACCACACCTGACTAATTTTTGTAGAGATGGGGTTTTGAACTACTGACCTCAAGTAATCCGCCTGCCTCAGCTTCCCAAAGTGCTGGGATTATAGGCGTGAGTCACTGTGCCTGGCCAGAAACCTTTTAAAACTGCATACAAGCAAAACCAGACCAGAGCACCATATAGCAGTCAGAGAAGAGGGTTTTCTGAGTCATAAAAGGTATTAAAATATTGAATGGTGTGAGGAAGAGTGGAACAGAATTGGTACACCTTAGTTCATGTAAAATAAGGAAGTGTGTTAGAATAACCAAGTGCTAAGATTAGAAATGAGCTAAATAAATGGAGATTCCTGAGACCCTGCCTGGAACCAATTCTTACCAGTGTTAGGGTCACAGTTAAAATTTCCCAAGCTCTCCTGGATAACGATTGATTGATTGACAGGCTCTCATTCCGGTTGCCCAGGCTGGAGTGCAATAGCATGATCTTGGCTCACTGCAGCCTCAATCCTCTGGACTTAGGTGATTCTCCACCTTAGCCTCCTGAATAGCTGGGACTGCAAGAGTGTGCCACCACACCTGGCTAATTTTTGTGTTTTTAGTAGAGATGGGGTCTTGCCATGTTGCCCAGGCTGGAATCAAACTCCTGGACTCAAGCAATCTGCTCACTTCAGCCTCCCAAAATGCTGGGATTACAGGCATGAGCCACCACACCTGGCCTCTCCTGGATAACTACTTTTTTTTTTTTTTTTTTTTAAAGATTTAAAAAAACTGGTAAAGAGTTGTCCAAATACAGATGTTTCTGTTTTTCCTCTACACATGTTCAGACTGATATAGGTTATGTTTCCAAAATCATGTAGTTTGGATGGGTTCCAAATGATGTAATAGGATCAGTTTTAACCCCTCCCAGCTGGAGGGTATGCAGGCTTTCCTGTTAGGACTAGTACAGATCTCTTCTTATGGGTGAGAAAATAGTCACTGTTTCTTCACAGTGATATATAAGTGTCATTGTCCTCTGTGTTTGAGGATAAACCATGCCCTTTTTGTACCTGTCTGTCTTCTTTGAGTTGGTGCCCATCATACTGCAGATAAGAATTTGCACAGCTTATCAATAAGCCAGTTCTCTCTCTTCCCTCAAATACTGGGTGGTTTTCTCAAAAAAGACCCACATGGTTCTGGATAAAGTGTTCGGTTACTTGCTTTGATGTAGTTGTAGTTTCTAAAACTATAGCCCGAAAGAGTAGCCAATGCTTAGTCTTTAGTAGGCCATTGTCCATGTCGCTCTTCCTGCCATTCTTTTTTTTTTTTTTTGAGACGGAGTCTCGCTCTGTCGCCCAGGCTGGAGTGCAGTGGCGCAATCTCGGTTCACGCCATTCTCCTGCCTCAGCCTCTCCGAGTAGCTGGGACTACAGGCGCCCGCCACCACGCCCGGCTAAGTTTTTGTATTTTTAGTAGAGATGGGGTTTCACCGTGGTCTCGATCTCCTGACCTCGTGATCTGCCCGCCTCGGCCTCCCAAAGTGCTGGGATTACAAGCCCTGCCATTCTTTTCTGTGAACTCACTATAAATGCTTTTGATCTCTTGATTTTATAAACACCTTGGTAGTGGTTTTATGTAGCAGGCGTTGTTCTGAGGGTTTAGTGGATCCCACTCTGTGTAGTTGGGACAAAATTAATAACATGCCAGTCTTGATGGACTGGATAGGTCTCAAAACTTCATTGTAAGTCATCTGTTTTCTTTGCCTTTTCATTGATAACTGTCCCTCACGATTGAGGCTATGAGGTCAATAGAGATCTTGCCATCTTTGTTCAGCATTATGTGTGTAGCTCTTGATACATTTATTGGCAGATGACATGCCATAGACTGCTCATTTATTTCAGAGTCCATTGGTCAATAGCCTTCCTGATTGATGACTGTAGTTTCTGCATAATTATGATTGCCCTTTTCACTCTTGAAAGTATCCCACAATGGATGATAAATTACATATGCGAACTAGAGTATTTACTATGTGTATTCTAAAGTTAATTTTATGAGTTTGAGATTATTTTTAAGCTTTAACAGGAACTATTAAGGGTACTGTTTGTCTTCTGGATATAAAGCAACAGTAGTTCACTTTATGGTATTATAAATTTTGTTCCATGGACAGTGAACATCTGATTGCTTTAGGATTAAATGAGTAAGAAATTCTGTTGTAAAAGTGATACCAAGCCTGTCCAACGTGATGAAACCCTGTCTCTACTAAAATTTTGTACTAAAAGTACAAAAATTAGCTGGGCATAGTGGTGTGCGCCTGTTGTCCCAGCTACTTGGGGGGCTGAGGCAGGAGAATCGCTCGAACTTAGGAGGTGGAGGTTGCAGTGAGCTGAGATGTCACCACTGCATCCCAGCCTGGGCAACAGAGTGAGACCCTGTGTCGAAAAAAAAAAGTGATACCGGTGAGCAGACAACTCTGGGAGGCTGAGAGAAAAGTCATGAGGTAGTAGCATGGGTCAGATAGTACTCAAGTCACGCTTAAGGGAGTTAGCATTTTCAACTAGTGATTGTGTGGACATTGGAGGAGTCAAAGACAGAGCTGCCAAAAGGTTTTCTGGTGAAACCAAAGGTCTTTTCCCTCCCCACCTTGAATGACATTGCATCTCAAGGGAGTCCTTGCTTGATGCTATTAATTAATTAATCTCAGTTTACTTTGCATTCTGACTTTGGGTATTTTTTTCATTTTTTGAAATACAGTTCTGATATCAAAGCAGTTGAAAAGCCATTTAATGACTTGGTTTTATTCACTGTTTGAGACAGATTGTTTCAAAGTGAGGACTGTGCATTACACGAACATAGTTAACTATAATTGTATCCTGTATACATTTTTTAAAGGTTTGTTTTGATGTTGGCACCTGTTTAAGATTTTCCTTTTTTGCTTCTTTTTGACACCATTTGTCAGAAAATGCTGGTTGAAAAGGATTGTTTGCATTTCATTTTTTGGTAAATTCAGCTTCATGTTCATTTGTTTACCCATAAACTTACTAGAATTGTGCAAAGTGAATATAAACTGTTTTCACACATTGGTTACTCCTGTTTTAGTTAGTAATTATCACTGCAAATTGAATTAATAGGAAAATGTGTAAAACATTACGATTTTTTACTTTTTTTATTTTTTACTGGCATAGGGGCCCGGCATAGTGGTTCATGCCTGTAATCCCAGCACTTTGGGAGGCCGAGGCAGGAGATCACTTGAGGTCAGGAGATGGAGACCAGCCTGGCCAACATGGTGAAACCCCGTCTCTACTAAAAATACAAAAATTATCTGGGAGTGGTGGCGCGTGCCTGTAATCCCAGCTACTCTGGAGGCTGAGGCAGGAGAATCACTTGAACCAGAGAGTTGGAGGTTGCAGTGAGCCAAGATGGCGCCACTGCACTCCAGCCTGGCAACAGAGTGAGACTCCGTCTCAACAATAAATAAATAAATAAACAATTTGGTTTAAAAAATACTAGGATTTTAAAAAGATTTTTAAACTCGACAATTCTTACTAAGCTCTAGGATTTTAGGTTTATTAATAAAACTTTTGTGGCACACAGAATTTTTGGGTTTTTTTGGGACAGAGTCTCACTCTGTTACCCCAGGGATGGAGTACAGTGGCCATCTCAGCTCACTGCAGCCTCCACCTCCTGGATTCAAGCAATTCTCCTGCCTCAGCCTCCCAAGTAGCTGGGGCTACAGGCATGTGCTACCATGCTTGGCTAATTTTTGTATTTTTTGTAGAGATGGGGTTTCACCATGTTGCTGAGGCTGGTTTCAAACTCCTAGGCCCAAGTGATCTGCCTGTCTCGGCCTCCGACAGAGCTGGGATTACAGGCATAAGCCACCATGCCTGGCCTAGAATTCTTTATCTAATGTCAAAGTTTAATGTGGTTTTGGGAGGAAGTTATGAGTTTCACAAATGCTTATAATTAAGAAATAAGTTTAGATGACAATAGCATATTAGGCTGTTAAGATTTCAACTCTGCTGTTTATAGGAAGCCACATGGAGGTCATTTACGGTTACTGGTTATCTTAGTCAGCTTGGGCAGCCATTAAAAAAAAATACTATAGACTGAGTGGCCCAAATGAGAGAAATTTATTTCTTATAGTTTTGGCATGGTAGATTTCATCCTGAGGTCTCTTCTCTTGGTTTGTAGGTGGCTGTCAATCTCCCTGCATGCTCACACGACCGATTTTTGTACATACAGTAAGAAAATACACACTGTCATGTCATTTTTTTGTAAGGGAACTGATTTCATTATGAGGACCCCACCACCCTCATGACCTGATCTAATCATAATTAACTCCAAAGACCCTATCTCCAAATGTCAGCACATTGAGGGATTAGCACTTCAGCGATGACTTTTGGGAGGACACACATACTTAGTCCAAAACACTGTTTTAACTGAAAAGAGTTTGCATTATGGACATTTATGTTTGAAAAATCAGCTATTTAGGTAGTGGTGGTCTCTCACTTTATTTGCCATTGACTTGTTAGGGGAACCTTTTGATTTCTCATTTCAAGGTGCTAGATTAGTACCTTATTATCATACTTAATCTGTTAACTATGATTTAGAAATATCAGGATGCTATAAACAGCATGGAATTATGTGCAGATATACGATTGAGAGTTGGATTTTTTTTACAACTCAGTATTGTTCTCCGTATTATTTAGAGGTATGTCCTTTGTCCTAATATGATATGGTATGGCTCTTTTTTAATCTATGAAAAATTAAATATATATATATATATAAATATATATATATATATATATAAATATATATATAAAAGAATGCGTAAAACACACTTATTCTAAATAGTGATTTTGATGGAAATACCCATCCAGGTTAACCACTCTCCAGGTTAATAAAGAGAATATTGCTAGTTCCTTAGAAGTCTTCCATGTACCACTCACAGATCACATCCCTTTCCCTCTATCCAGAGATGACTTCTGGCCTTTTATCTTACTTTTTTTCAATTTGAGAGATAGGGTCTCACTCTGTAGCCCAGGCTGGAGTATAGTGGCCTGATCACTGCTCACTGCAGCCTTGACCTCCTGGGCTGAAGCGATCCTCTGGCCTCAGCCTCCTGGGTAGCTGGGATTGCAGGTACATGCCACCATGCCAGCTAATTTGTTTTCTTGTGTTTTTTTGAGACGGAGTTTCACTATTTTTGCCCAGGTTGGAGTGCAGTGGTGCGGCCTTGGCTCACTGCAACCTCCTCCTCCTTGGTTCAGGTGATTCTCCTGCCTCAGCCTCCTGAGTAGCTGGGATTAAAGGTGCATGCCGGCTGATTTTGTATTTTTAGTAGAGTTGGGATTTCACTGTGTTGGCCAGGCTGGTCTTGACCTCCTGACCTCAGGTGGTCTGCCCACTTTAGCCTCCCAAAGTGCTGGGATTACAGCCTGACCATAATTTTTAATTTTTAATTTTTTGTAGAGATGGTGTCTCACTATGTTGCCTAGGCTGGATTATTTTTTAGTTTTACCATCTATATGTGTATTTCTTTCAGTTACTTACTACTGCATAACAAACTACCCTAAAATTTTTGGCTTAAAACAGCCATTTTATTGTATCTTACAAATTCGTGAATTAGGAATTCAGTCAAGGCACAGCAGGGTGATTCTTTTCCATGCAGCATTGATGGAGGTCACTCAGTGCCATTCAGCTGGCAGACTGGATCCAAAGATAGCTTCACTCATAGGTCTTGCTTGCACTTTGGTGTAGATGACTGGAAGGCTGGGCTTAGCTGGAACTATGTACCAGAGTGTGTGTACATGGCCTTTCTAGCATTGTGGTCTGAAGGCAGTTGGATTTCTTAAATGGTAGCTGAGATTTCTTAGAGAGGCAACTTCAAGAGGCTTGGGCAGAAGTTTCAAGCTTCTTAAAATCTAACCTTGGACATCCCATTATATTGGTCAGGCCAATCACCAAAACCAGAATGGATTCAAGCCAAAGGAATTAGACTTCATTTTTCAATGGGAGGAATAGTAAAAAGTCAGTGGTCATTTTTAATTTGCCACAGTTCTTATAATAGTTTTAACTTCTAAAATTTTATATAAATGAAGTAATATCTGCAAATATTTTTGCAGTTTGCATCTTTTGATCAATTTTGTGGGACTCATGAATGTTAGTATAGTTCATTTTTATCGCTGTATAGTTATTTTCATAGCTGTGTGGCTCTATTGTATGGCTAGACCACAGTTTATCTGTTCTGTCATTGAAGAACATTTGTGTTATATAATGATGCTGCAGTGAACATTCATGTGTATGTCTTCTGTGCAAGGATTTCTCTGTGTACATACGTAAGAATTTTTCTAGGCTGTGTAAGAGTGGAATTGCTGGGTTACGGGGTATGTGCATCTTAACATGACAATCCAGTGCATGGTACTTTTGCTGGTCTTCTGTGTTTATATTAGTATACCACTGTGGTTTTAACTTACATTGCTTGATCACCAGTGGATCTTAGCATATTTTCATATACACTTTGGCCATTTATTTTATTTCTAAAGTGCTTGCTCAAATGGTTTGCCCACTGTTCTTTTGAATTTTTCCCCCCTTTTCCTGTATGATAACTGCTTGCTTTTAATCGTTTCATGTGCCTAGGACATGGAGCCATTTTTCCTTTTTTTTTTTTTTTTTTTTTTTTTAAGACAGGGTCTCCATTGCCTAGGCTGGAGTGCAGTGGCACAATCTCGGCTCACTGCAACCTCCATCTCCAAGGCCCAAGTGATCCTCTCACCTCAGCCTCCTAAGTAGCTGGGACTACAGGTGGGTACTGCTACCATGCCTGGGTAATTTTGTTTTTGTTTGTTTTTTTGGTAGAGATGGAGTTTCACCATGTTGCCCAGGCTGGTCTCGAACTTCTGGGCTAAAGTGATCCACCTGCCTCAACCTCCCAAAGTACTGGGATTACAGGCATGAGCCACTGCACCAGGCTCATTTTTCTATATTTGAAAAGTTTCATATGTATGTCTTTAATCTTCTCGGAATTGACTATGAATAGTATGAGTGTAGGAGTTTTTTTCTCAAATGGATGTCCAGTTTTCTTAGGACCATTTACTGAAAAGTTCACTCCTCACTGGTTAGTGATTGCACCTCTGTCCATAATAGCTGCGTAGATCTTTTACCGTATCCTGTTTGCTGTCTTTCTATCTTTGTGTCAGTAGCACTGTCTTAATTACTAGAACATTAGAATATGTCTTGATAGTAGAGAAAGTCCTTTTATCTTGTCTTGGCTGTTCTTTGTTGTAGTTAAATAAATTTAAGAATTGGCCTGTAAAATTCCGCAAAGGACCTCTTGAAATTCTGAGATTGCAATGAACCTATAGAAAAATTTGGAGAATTGGCATCTTTACATTAAGTCTTCTAGTCTATGACAATGGTAAAAACATCTGCCTCCTTTGGCCCTTAATGTAAATGTTTCTATAATCTGAAGATGGAACTAATAAGATCTGGGTTGAAACCTCAGTTCTGCTTCTTATTGCCTTAGCACCTGAGGCAAGTCACATAAACTCTAAACTTCAGTTTTCTTATCTATAAAATAAGTGGTAATATCTACCAAGCAGAGTTATGAAGAGAATAGGGTATCATGTTAAAACCCTGAGTGTAGAAACTAGTGCATAATAGCTCTTAGTGAATGGAATTAGTATTATACTACATCTCTCTCTCCTTAAAGTTTGTGGGATATTCATTTTTAAACTGGGTGCCATATAATGTTTTAATATCCTTGTTAACAAGTTTATCAAAATAACATATATGGGTAGAATTTAGGTGATGGGTATATGAATATTAGCTGTACAAGTCTTCCAATTTTGCTGTATGTGAAGAATTTTCATAAAATTTTGAGGAAAAAACAACATATATGAAAAATACAGAATGTTTAAAAGACTTTGCTGCCTCTTCCTGCTCCATGTAAAATCACAGTAAAGCCAAGTTAAATCTGACTTTTTAGGTTAAATGTTTTATTGAAACTATTAGCACACACATGTTCTTGTGGGGTGATTTAGTTCTAAATATTTCACATGTTATTAGAGTCATTGAGTTTTTTTTTTTTTTTTTTAAGTCATGGAGTTCCTTTTCTCAATATCATTAACCTTGTAAGATCTTCTAAAAGTGTTTACAGCACAGCTCATAATTAACTGATTTTTGGAGAGGTGGAAGGGAACTAAGTTTTTTTTCTTTCTTTTTTTAAATTTCCGAGATGGAGTCTTGCTCTGTCACCCAGGCTGGAGTGTAGTGGTGCCATCTCAGCTCACTGCAACCTCCACCTCCTGAATTCAAGCAATTCTCTTGCCTTGGCCTCCTGAGTAGCTGGGATTACAGGCGCGTGCCACCATGCCTGGCTAATTCTTGTATTTTAGTAGAGACGGGGTTTCACCATGTTGGCCAGGCTGGTCTCAAACTCCTGACCCCGTGATCTGCCTGCCTTGGCCTCCCAAAATGCTGGAATTATAGGTGTGAGCCACTGTGCCCAGCCGATAGGGAACTAAGTTCTTTGGTTCATTGGTTATCTATTGCTGCATTCACTGACTATGCAAAAAATTAGTGGCTTGAAATAATAATTCTGTCATTTGAGTTGGGCTCAGCTGAGCTGTTCTTCTGCTGATATTGCCTGAAGTCACTCATGCATCTGTAACTGGCAGCTATACGGGGGCTGGAGGGTCTAGGAAGGTCTCTCATTCAAATGTCTGGTGCCAGCTCATCTGGGCCTTTCTTTTCACATGTTTTCACCATTCATCTGTTTAGTCCACGCTTCCTTAGGTGTTGCTGGGAACATTTCAAGGAGGAAGGTGGAAGCTTTAAGGCCTCCTGAGGCCATTGTACAATTTCACTTCTACCACATTCTGTTGTAGATTAGTTTAGGCATGAACTGAAATGGAAAAACTGTAGCAGAAATGGATCTTTTATTTTCTGGTACCCATGTTTCAAATTACTTTGTTGCTTTCTCTCCCTCCCTGAGTTCAATTAAGTTGAGAAAAGTGTTCATTTTTATTACTGGTGGATTAGACTTCATTTGCTTTTCATTGAATGTTTCAGTTAATTTACAGACTAGTAAATTATCTGAGTTATCAAGTTATGTACGTGTATGTGGGTATCTATATACATAAATATAGGTAAAGTAATGCAGGAGGTGAATACTTGCAGTGGCTTTAGGATGATTGTTATATTCCTGTGGTTCCTGCTTCCCAGAAATGTTTTCTGTGATTACATCACATGTGTCCAGATTTCTTATGAATGAACACTTAAGGAGCACTGCTTCACTGGAGGGTAATTAACACATTCTCAGACATTTAATTTCAAAAGCAAAGCATATATGTCTTTTTCTAAAGGCCTATGAAAACAAGTTTTTTTTTCTCTTCATGAGATTGAGTGATTATAAAAACTGATTTAATCCATTGTAATTTTTTTATCCAAAAGTTGAATTTAAACAGTGAATCAGATTTCGGCACTGTGATTCATACTCCCAAAATGAGTAACATGATTAGCAGGATATTCCTAGTTGTTCTCTTGACTTTAAAAAAAAAAAAAAAAAAAAAAGTCCATGGTGACTCCTCCATTTTTGGTAGTGGAGTTGTATTGGGTCTATGAAGAGGCTTTGCGAGAAAAAAGAGCAGCTATTTATGGAGCATTTCCTCAGGCCTGCAATTTGAAGCTATTATAGCAAAGTTGCTGAGCAAGTCCGTGATTGCAGGCCAACAGTCATTCAAGCCCCCATCCTGCAGCCTGTGTGGAGTGAGTTCAAAACTACTGCTGTGCAAAGTTTGCTCTCTGCAGTGTTTTACCAGTTGCCCACTTTGTAAAGAGCAGAGAGTTTCAGGCATTCTAAACCCGCTTTGTTAACTGGTAGATTATTAAGCAGTTATAGGATATAAGCTAGTTTGGGGTGTTCGGGAAATTGTTCAGCATTTAAGAATGCAGTGATTCCCCCATCACCTACTCCCTTTTAGTTACTTAAAATCAAACCATCTTATCATAAAATGCAGACTTTTTCCAGTTTTAGTTATGCTTATAAAAACAGATGTTGGGTTGTCTGTCAAAGGAATTATATCCTGTAGACCTGGAATCTGTTTGAGGGGAATTTGATTTTAGATTTTAGATACCTTTGTTGCCTACCTATGAAAACATCGTTTATTTCTGTGTAGGGTTTTGTGAGCTTTTTTTAAAAATGGTGACTGAAAATGAAAATAAATGGCCTAATTGTGTTTTTTTATCATCAAAGGATGAAATTGGCTTATCTGAATTTGGCTGGAAAATTTTATTTGGTATCAGCAAATGATGAACTGAAAATCAATGAGCTTTAATCTGCTCAGGATAATATTAACAGGGGTTTATCCTAAATAGGACTCTTCTAACCTGTGAATCTTACAACCTTTCCACTTTTTGGTGTCAAACTTTTAAAGCATAGTAGCTTTTCTGTATATAGTCTGATAGTGTAAAAAAAGTGGGTGTTAATTGCATGTTATTCTCTGTCCCCGTAAAAAAAAAAAAAATCTGTATTTTTCCATTGTTCTGGAAAAAATTCAATTTCAGGAAAATTTTAGATAACTACTAGAAAATTAGTTTTTAGCAATATCTATGATTTTCATTTCAAGAAAGCAACAATTGATAGGAATTATGTTTTAAGGATTGAAATCTACTCTAAATTAAGATTCTTTGAAAGTCTTCACATTTGATATAATAATCTAGGATATTTAAAAGTCATATGGGCATTCTATAAAAGAGAAGTATTTCTTAATCTGTTTCAGTACCCCCCATGCCGACAAAACTACACATGATAGCAACACACACTAAAAAGAGAAATAACAGTGTCATTAAAGGATGTCCCCCAAACTACTAGGCCTTTTAAAAATGGCATCTTAGGCCTGGCGTGGTGGCTCACACCTGTAATCCCAGCACTTTGGGAGGCCGAAGCGGGCGGATCATGAGGTCAGGAGTTTGAGACCAGCCTGGCCAACATGGTGAAACCCTGTCTCTACTAAAACTACAAAAATTAGCCCGGCGTGGTGTGAGCACCTGTAATCCTAGCTACTTGGGAGGCTGAGGCAGGACAATCACTTGAACCTGGGAGGTGAAGGTTGCAGTGAGCTGAGATCTTGCTGTTTCGCTCCAGCCTGGGCAGTAGAGTGAGACTCCATTTCAAAAAAAAAAAAAAAAGAGAGAGACATCTTAATCCCTACATTCTCTTGGGTTTCAGTAAGATTGGGTGAAATAGTGAGTTTCTTAACTGTGGCAGTTGTAACTGAGAGAAATTTTCTAGTTGTGTTACATAAATTGAGATTGAGGGCATTTCCATTTCACTGAATGGTGGCTTTTGGGAAGTGGTCCTTAGATGTTGTTGCCTCACCTTTGTGCCTCACCCCCATCTTTTCCGGAACGACTTAAATGAAATATACATTCCCTTAAGATTCAGCTCAGATGTTAATTCCTCTAGGGAGTCTTCCTAGATTTTTCCTGTCCAAAGTCTGCCTTGGGAGTCCCTCATGGCCTTTTACAACTACGCTGCATTGGGAATACGAGTTTTCACCTTAGACTTGATGTTGTGTTTTGTGTGCCTAGCATAGTGATGCAGCACAGTATGAATGCTCACCAAAAAGAAGCTGAGAACCATTTTCATGTTCCCAGTCACTTCAGAAGCATTGACTTATTTTTATCTGTTTTGGTGTCTTTATAAAGCTTCAGCACCATGCTCAGAGGTATGGGACAAGGATTGAGAGCAATGTAGTCCCTGTCCTCAGTTAGGAGGCAAGGTAGGTACAACGGTAAGAAGTGGCATGAAAAAATACCTAGTTGGCGCTAAACAATGTGGTAAGCCCTAAGTAATATAGCTTAGGAACTCAGGGAGGAAAAAAAGAGAGACTTACTTCTGTGTTGGAATTCTTCGAGAAGTTTGGTCTTTGGTTGTATTTGAAAGATGGATAAGAATAGATAGAATAGGATTTTATTCTATGTTGAATCCTTTTGTTGACTTTGCTTTATCTGTGATGGTTTTATAACAACATGTAATTTTAGTATTTCTACATTTGGTTAAAAAATATTTCCTCTCATTTGAATTTTAGCTGCCTGATTGCTTATTCTCCTCCACTAAATGTGGTAAGGCCCATTGGACTCACCATTGTGTCTTATGCACTTAGCATAGTGTGTCTGGTATGCAATAGATAATTGAGAACGTGGTGTGCCAGCTGATTTACTGACTGAATTCTGGAGCATTGTTTTCCTCATTTTTAAAATTCGGGGATTGGAATATGTGATTCATAAGAACTTTTGCAGCTCTAAAATGCTGTGAAATTCAATAGATTTCCTGTGAGTTCCCAAGTCTATATATAAGTATTGTCTAGTGTGATAACATTGTATTTGCAGTGTTTTTCATGTAAAGTATAGTAAGTTTAATATATAAATGTTACCATTAATCCAGAAGACTTAGTAATGTTGGCAATAGGAGGAGTATTTTCAGAAGGATTTTTCTTACTGTGACTTAACTGATACTTTGGAGGAAAATGAAGAATAAAAGCTCTAACAGTGACATTATAGAATTTAGGTAGAAATTAAGAGGGAGTTGATATTTAGGGCTGAAAAAGAGAGGGCCAACCTTTCTAGAGAAAGAATCAATGATTAGTTTTTAGTTGTAGTTTTGGTAAGAATGCAAAGTAATTTTAAGCAATATTTGTCCTGTTTGAGAAAATACTAACATATCACAAATTGTTTATTATCTGTCAAACTGTGGAAAAGAAATTAAAGAAGTTTGACATTTTAACTTGCAGCTGTTTCTGATTTGTACTTCTCTCTTAGCATGAAGACTGAGGCAGTCACCGTTCCTGAGAGCCAAAAAAGGGCTGTCTTCAGCCTTCTGAGGGAAGAGCTATTCATTGATGTCAGAGCCATGGCATAGCCAGACACTTTCCATAGCTTTGAGAATCTATTCTTGACAGTTTTAGTTTTAGACTGTTTTGATTGTCAAGTACAACTCAGAAGTTTTGTGTGTGTCACTTTCCATAGCTTTCAGAATTTGTTCTTTACAATCAGTTTTAGTTTTAGATTGTTTGGATTGTCAAGTAAAACAGGATTTTTTTTTTATTTTATGAATAGGGTAATAATTTATACTTAGATTTAATTTCAAAGAACGATTTGTGGCTGATAAGGTATTTTCAAACTTTTTTAGTAATTGAATATTAAAGGAACTTCATTTTGAGCATATAACATTTGTTTTATGTCCTGCATTTGATATTACTGCTTTAAAGTGAGAGCAACTGTATCTTAAATACTTAGGTGTAGTCTCTTACCATGTGTTACCTCTTTTAATCCTCTTCATAGTTATCTGTTTTATAAATTGGGGGTCTGCTTTGGAGAGGTGAAGTAACTTAAACAGGTTCACCCGTCCAGGTCTGTGTCACTCCAAAGCAGGAGCAGTTTCTGTGACCCTATGGCTGCCTCTCTGCAACTGTTAAAACGTTTCCTTTTTTGTTCTTGTCCTTCATCAAGTTTTGGCATAGGTTAAGAGAAATATAGACTTATATTGTGTTTTCTGTAGTGTCTTATATGGCATACTACTCATTTGGTGATCAGTAAATACTTGTTGAATTAAACTGGGTCACTTGCTATATTCCTTAAAAGAAGTGGCATCAATAAGGAAGAATTAAGTACTGATGCAAAAGCTCACCAGGTGATTCTGATGTATCCATCCACTTACCAAATAGTTGTTGAATGAACTGGAAAATTTTCAGATTCAAGATATGATTGGTATATACTTTTTCATATCATCAAATACATCCATCAAGCCATGAGATGGGTGGACCCTCATTGTACAGATGTGGAAATGTTCACCAACATTGGCCAGCACACCCCCCATCTCTGCCCCAACCCTCAAGTTTCCTTGATTATTTTATGTATGTGTGATAATGTGTGATACTACTACTACATAAACTGTAAAGGGCTATATATATGTTCCCCTTTATATTACCTGACTATTGCTAACAGCAGATCACATAGTGTAGGCATGAAAGGAAGGCTACATAGCCATCTTGTCTTATCTGAAAACCAGTGTTTTAATCGAACAGATTACTTGTTAGTACTTACATATTGAGTTAGAAGTTGATAAAAGGTTTCATTTATGCTTGTGTTGCTCAATTTTTGTATGATAACTGTGAAAACAGTAGCAAATTCAAATTGACATAACCTCCTTAATGGAACTGTCCTGCTTGGAATTTCCCACTTCTGGGAATGATAAGCAATAGGAATGATTTCTTTCATAGTACCTGATTAAGATAAAGTGGCCTTCATCATAAAGACGTGTAAAGAAAACTAAGCAAATGTAGAGGCTGACAGGTATTTGTAGAGGGCATTCCAGCATTGGCAGTCCAGCCTGAGAAGAGACAGGATGACCTCCAGGGTGCTTTCTGGCTCCAGACCTGTGATCAAGAGTCCATAAGCATAGCTGATTGAGCACTGAAAGTAGTGATACCAGAGAAACCCATGTTTAATGAAAAGTGAAAATTATTGGCATTGTAGAAACGATCATTTATACCTATATACATAGAGAAATCCCAGTAATATTTTCTCAACTATGTGCAGAATTAGTTCAGGTTATATAGTTCTTGTCATGATCTTAGGGCCAAATTATTCCCATAGGAGTAAAGTACATATTCAATTGTATTATTTAACTTGGAGAAAAAAAAACAATTTTATGTAAAGAAAGTTACCTTATGCCATTTTAGAACCTCTGGTATTTAAAGTAAGTCACCTGTTGTATGAATTTGTAATGTGGCTTATTGATTTTTCTAGGATGCATATTTTTAAAGAGCAGAATAAGCTTCTGCTTTCAGGAATTCAGCCTAGTATTTCAGATGAGAGCTCATGTATTGCAACATTATTTATCTATTTTTGTAAAGGGCTGTTAATCACTTGGTGCCACCCTGTCTGAGTTGTGTGCTTGTAGATTGTTCACATGAAATCACTTGATATGGCATCTCATTTCTGCAAGAATTTTTTCTATATTTTTAGCCCACCAGCCTAGCATGAAGTTAAATTATTTAATAGAAATATTTAGAGACCAGAAGCTTACTTTTAATATTGCAAATATTGCCTTACCCTTTTTGGAATAGGTTACTGTTTAAAAACGTGTCGATGTAGTTATGCAATATAATTCATTTATCCTACCTTTGGCCAAAAAACACACACACACACACACTCATGCTCACACACACACACTCATTCTGTCTCTCTCTCTCCTTCTCCTTCGCTCCCTCTCAGCTATTTCTGAGCACAGAGTCTTTTGTTTAAAAGAAGGATTCGTATGTCAAATTTGTTTCTATATTGTATTTCTGGGTTTGAAGTTTTACCGGATACTTGGTTTTTGGTAAGGCTGTCATTTAATGCCTCTTGAATTATTCTGCAGGAGTATTAGCAAGAGTTGTAAACCGGAGTTCATATGTGAAATGTGAGACTGTGACCTCTTGATCCAGAGGCCAGGACTGTTGCCAACTGAACCAAACCCTTCCTTTTCCTAAGAATAGAAGTGCTCTGCCTAATGATTGGAGTTCAGCTCAGTGTTTTTGGTGTTCTCCAGTAATTGGTTAGAATCTCACCAATTGTGTTTTGAGTGGCCAAGCAAGTATTTCTTTGTAGGGATAAAGAGAGGTACAATGTGAATAATTTCTTTAAAGAGTTCATGAAGGAATTCTGGTATATCAGAAATACCACTGATATGTATGACCTGCCTCTGCTCCTGCCCCATAGAAGTTGCTTGGAAACTTAAGTTCTATAAACTATAAATATTGAACTGAGAAGAAAATTGAAGGTAAAAGACGTTATTAGGACAAAGAATTAGATTATTTGTGAGGCAGTAAATGTAAAATGTGACTGTATTTTATAACCTATTAGTTTGAACTGTTCAAAATCAGAACATAGTGAGCTTCACAAGTTTTCATCTTATGGACAGGATTAATAATACTTCATAAATTCAGTATTCCTCTTCTCACATCCAAGATGCCTTATATATATTTCTACTTTCCTTACTCCTTTGCTCACTCATTTTGCTCATTGGACTTTCCAGTGTTTGCAGTGTTTTGATTCCTGACTGTCTTGAAGTCTTTCAGGACAAAAGTGGCTTTGAAGCTGCCGTCTGCCAGAGAGACTAAAAGAGAAGCCCTCTTCCTTGACCCAGATAGTAAAGGTAGATCATTTGATCAAAATTCAGTTAGGTCAAGTTAGTTAAGTCAGTATGTCAAGGAATCAGTTTAGTTAGTTAAGTTAGTTAAATTACATAAAAGTAATGTACTTGGACAAGTCATAGAACAACGACCTACAGATTAAGGTCCATAACCTGGCCCCGTATCACCTTTCTAGCCTCATCTCTCCCTCCCTCTTTTTTAATAAGACAAATAGAGACAGGGTGTCACTATGTTGGCTAGGTTAGTCTTGAACTCTTGGCCCCAAGCAATCCTCACACCTAGACCTCCCAAAGTGCAAGGGTTATAGGCGTGAGTCACCACACCCGGCCTCTAGCCTCATCTGCATCTGCCACCTCTTCTCCTCACTACTCTCTCCCTGCCCATGAGACACCACCAATTGGGTGCACTGAAGAGATGCACCTCTTCTACATGTTGTATATTCATGCATGCATTGGTAGCATTGTACATGCTCTTACTACTTCGGCTACTTACCCTGAGAAGGTCTTACACACCCCTCATTTTTACTTTATCGTTTAAGGCTCAGCTCTAACTCAAATGTGTCACAATCTTTTTCCTGTAGCTCGTACTAATAACATTTGAACCCCTCTCATCCCAACTTTTGTAGCATTACTTTACTCATTTTTATTCCTATAGCATTTTCTCAACTCTGTCTATTTTTTAAATTTTAACCTCTGAAATTAGGGTACTTCTTATAATTCATGCGATATTAGTTTCGATTAAACAAGACTTCCATTCTGGTGGAGAATTGAGATTCTGTGCTTGCTTTGCTTCTGGAACTTGCATTCTTGGGTCCATATCTCTAATTCCTCTTCCAGCATGACAACTAATAATTTATGCTCAAATGTTGCTAAACGGAATTAAAATACTGTATCTGGCTTTTACAATATTCAGGGGAATTTCAAGGGCATGATTTATTCTGAAATCTATCAATAATAACAATAATGACTAGTATTTAGAGAGTCCTTATTGCGTGCTAGTCACTGCTTTAATTCCTTTATCTGGAGTAACTCAGTGAGTCTTCACAGTAACTCTGTTATCTCTATTTTATTTTTGAGAAAGCTAGGGTACAGTTCAGCCAAAATCGTAGAACTAATAAGTGGCACACTTAGAATTCTAGCTCTGTTAATCTGGCACCAAAGTCCACGTAGCCACTATTATATACTAAAATGTATTTGAATGTTTATTTAACCAGGTCTGCGCTTTGTGCTTTAGCTGCATTTTTTAATGTAATCCTCATTATAGCCGCATGAGGATTTGTAGTGTAGTATGCCAGAACACTCCAGTAGTCATCTTTAGATGTAAATTCTAGTCTCTATTCTGATACTATGAAGAGATAAACATATTATAGTAAATTTCTACATGTACATGCTGGAGTTTGAGGGCTAATAAGATGATCTTTCTAGTCTTTTCTACTTTTGAAATTATTAAATTTAATTGCTGAAATAAATCCAGACTCTGGTGGAAATGAACTAACATTGAGCACCTTTTATGCTTAAGGCAGGTGCACATTATCCCTATTTACAGATGAGGAAAAGAAGTTCAAAGATTAAATAATATGACCAACTTATTGAACAAGAAGTACAGAAAGAGTCCGTTTCAGCATTGAATTTCCACCCCTGAGGATGGCTTCTACACAGGCAGAGCCTCTGTGACATTATTTTTATTTTTGGGGTTTTTAGGAAATCTTTTTTCTCCACCATTTTTTTATTCCACCATTAAGTTATCTTAAAACTAGGTCATTAGCTGTCCTTTGCTTATGTATTTTAATTATTTTCAACAGCTTTTACTAAACATTTCGTAACCATGTACATATTACGTAATATTAACCACACCATTTCTCTGCCATCTGTACCACGGGCTTTGAAAACTGGCATATTAGAGACACTAGAATGATAGTAATGTAAAAGGAGAAGAAAACGTCTGGTATGTAGATTTTAGAAATTATTGGAGTATATTGTGGAAGTTAAAGTTTTGGAAAGGATTTTGAAAGCGTCTTTGAATTTTCTAGCTTTGTGTTAACTTTATGACTATCCTTGGTTATTTAGAATAATTAACACAGAGTAGTCTATATTAGACACTTAAGAATTTTGAATGCTTTTACTCTGTTTTAAAATTCTAGCCAGTTTCATAACATGAAATTAATAGAGCATGCTTAAAATTGGGAAACTTTGGTGTTTCTTAGTTGACTTGTAAGAGATTGCAGCTTTGATCTCTAAGCCGCAAGTAAACATCTGACTTGTCTATAAACACGTAGTTTCAAGGCTTTGGGGGAGCCTAAGAAGATCATTGGTTTGAAAGCTGAAATAAGTGTACATTTATGACACTTGTGTTTCTGCAAAAAGAGAAGCTTTGGATTAAGTTTATCTGAGAAATCTTGTGTAATAGACAAGTACTGAAAAAAACAAGAGCTATAACAAAGACTTACATGGTTTAGTGGTGGTTCACTCAGTTCAGTAAATCCCGTGTACTTAACGTGTGCTACACACTGATGGTTTTTGGATGGCATTAATGTGCCTAGTTTAAGGATCCCATGAGAGTTCATGATACTCAGTATTGGTGTCAACTTGGGGGTAGCCATACAGCTCTAGAATCATTATAAAGTATTTATTCAATATATTTTTAAGATAGTATTTATCTTACTGTTCCCTGGACAAGACATCAGTATCTGAAATGCCTTTCCTCACCTTCTGTCTGTTCTTGGTCATTATATCAATCTACTTTTAAGAACATATACAAATTATGCTTTTTATTGCACATGTAGAGATTTAATATAGGAGGAAATGTTTGAAAATATATAAAAGCCAAAAGAACAAATAAATGATCTCATAACCCATTGATAACATATTGGCTGTATATTTTCAGACTGTTTATAATCTTTGAATAGTTCTCTAGTACAGTTATAACTATTTGTTGTTCCACTAGCTGCATATGATAGAGCCTATTAAAATATTACTTTTTTACTGCTTTGTATGGTGTTCTGATATCTTTTACCTCTTCATGTGTTGCTATGTAGTTTTTGTTAGTTACAGTTTGAAATATGAGTTCCTTTTGCTTATTAAAGTGACATTTCTGGGCAAAACGCCATACTGGAGGATTTGGAGGAAATCTTGAAATTGTTCCTATAAAGCAACAAATTGAAGATATATTAATGCTATATAACCTGAGCACATTTAGATAGGAGATCACCAGCCATTGGAGTCAATCTACAACTTCCTGAATAGGCATGTTTTAGAGCCAGGCTTTGAAGAAGCTGTAGGATAAGAGAAGGAAGAGAGATGGTTTGTACAGGGAGATGAAATAAGATGGGTATGATATGTATACTGGATTGGAAATTGATAGGATACCTTCAAGAGAGAAAAGAAGCTGGTGAGATAAAGGGTTCAAAATGAATGTTAAGCCAGGAGATGGATGAAAGAGGAAGGCAGATTTATTGTCAAGGGAGGGGAAAGACTAACATCAATTATGTTTAAGGGAAGCTGGCCTAGCAACTTACATGGAAGTGGCTTGTGAGGCAGGGAGTATAGTTTAAGTCTTTTAAAGTATATGTGAAATGATTGACCAAACTTGTTATTGCTGAGTATAGAAAGTAAAAACAGAAATGATATGTAAATAACTTAATATTGCTTTTGTGATCATGGAAAAGTAGGAAGAATTTGTTTGGGAAAGGAATGATGAATACTTTTGTTTTCAGTTACATAAAAGATTAAATTTATTTTCCTCCTCTTTCTTGTTCTGTTACAACTTTGGACTCCAGTTGGAGACTGGATCTCCCTTATTCTGTACCTCACATCACCTGGCATGATGACTTTGCCCATAGTTGTTGCTCAGGAACATTCATTAACTAATTGCATATATGAAGAAATATAGATGACTGGAGCATGTCTTTCCACTGCTCTATTGATATTTGCTAAAAAAGAGATTTTGAGTAGTGTGGTTTTTTTTTTTTTGAGACAGAGTCTTGCTCTGTGGCCCAGGATGGAGTGCAGTGGTGCTATCTCGGCTCATTGCAACCTCCGTCTACTGGATTCAAGCGATTCTCCTGCCTCAGCCTCCTGATTAGCTGGGATTACAGGCATGTGCCACCACGCCTGGCTAATTTTGTATTTTTACCAGAGATGGGGTTTTACCATGTTGGCCAGGCTGGTCTTGAACTCCTGACCTCACGTGATCCTCTCGCCTCAGCCTCCCAAAGTGCTGGGATTACAGGTATGAGCCACTGCGCTCAGCCTGCTTACTACTTTACACAGAAATTAGAAGTATCATTTTAGCATCCCTTGTCTTTTGTCTGCCAACCAAGAAGTTTCAGAATGTTTTGATCTTTGGCCAAGTAAAGTATTGCCAGTCAGTGTCTTGGGAGATTTTAAAGTGATGACGTAGTGCTTAGTTATCTTACATAGCAAATTGTTGAGATATAAAATCTATTATCAAATAGTTCAGTTACCAAGTTAAGCCTGCATTATATAATGTGTTTGATTATCTAATGGTTTCACCCAAATCTTTTTCTCCCTTTAAATGACATCCTCGAGTGTAGGGGTTGTATCTTGTACTACTCATTTTTTAGCCCCCACATGTCTATAGAATTGTGTATGGCTTGCAGTAACTTAAAAAAATGTGTGTTGGCTTAATTTATGCTTTAAACCTTAAAACATGTTAAAAATATATTAAGTCATATTAAGAATATTAATAGAACCTTGTCAAAAAATTTTTACACATGCAAATCTTATTTCAATGAAAACATACATACAAATAGTTTTTTTTTTTTGGAGACAGAGTCTTGCTCTGTCACTCATACTGGAGTGCATTGGCACAATCTTGGTTCACTGCAGTCTCCGCCTCCTAGGTTCAAGTGATTCTCCTGCCTCACCTTCCTGAGTAGCTAGGATTACAGGTGTGCACCACCATGCCGAACTAATTATTGTATTTTTAGT
This sequence comes from Nomascus leucogenys, assembly GCF_006542625.1. NCBI lineage: Eukaryota > Metazoa > Chordata > Mammalia > Primates > Hylobatidae > Nomascus > Nomascus leucogenys. The sequence goes on along the minus strand of NC_044395.1, from coordinate 32,691,693 downwards.
AGAGATGGGGTTTCACCATGTTGGCCAGGCTGGTCTCGAATGCCTGACCCCGTGGTTTGCCCACCTCAGCCTCCCAAAGTGCTGGGATTACAGGCGTCAGCCACCGCACCCAGCTGAACATGGTCTTTATTCTTAAGACTAGAATAGTACTTCTCAACAAGGGATGATTTTGTCCCTTTTCTTCCTGGGTACATTTGGCTATGTCTGGAGACATATTTGGTTGCTAGAATCATGTTAAGCCCTTTTTCAGCCAGTGGGGTTTAGTTGAAATGTACTTGGGTTCTCTCATTTAAGTGGTACAGAAATCACACCTCTGTAATTTAGCCCATGGTTTCCCCTTGCCTCTCTTTCAAGAATGCTTCTCCAGTCTCTCCAGCTGGCTAATTTTATAGATTATTCAGCACTGCCTTCAGAGGCTGTCACCTTTATGTGTCCTCTGTATCACTAGGTTGTACCAAGAACCTTTCCATAAACACCCTAAACCTTTTTCTATCCTCTATCATTTTATATTCATTTATAGATCATTTTATATTCATTTCTAACCTCTGTCATTTTATATTCAAGTTGTATCTTTATGGATCTTTCCCACTAGAAGATAAGCTCCTCCAGGTCAGGGATTATGTGTTACTCATTTTGATGTCAGCAGTACTTGGCACTTAGTAAGTGTTTAGTAAGTGCTTTAGACAAACTGTAGCTCAGATAATATTGTTTGGCTTAGGTTTAGTGTGGTTTTTTGGTGGTATGGAGAGGGTTGGGATTGTGGAGAGAGAAGCTGATTGACAGGAGACTTGAATTCTAGTTCTGCCTCTACCACCCATTAGTGCCATCACCTCAGGCCTGGTTGAGTGACCATTATGAGTTTTAATTATGTACAGAGTGAGGGAGGATTGGACTACAAGGTTAAGAGGAGCACTCATCCCATAAGCTGTGTATCACAGCTCACTTAACTGAGGCCAGACAACCTTATTGAACACAGCTGTGTGTCCAGGAATAAACAGAAGAGGCTTCAGTGTAACTGCCAGATATTTTCCCCATAACTTAAGACAGCGAATTAGAAACAGTAGTTAATAGGAAATGCCAAACACCTGGGAGTCCAAATGAAGAGGTCCTTTCACTTATCTGTGAAGGAACTTTTGGCGTATACTGTCTTCATTGATGTCCTGGATGAGTGAACTACTGTATTCAATCTGGTTCACATATAGTCTTCAGTAACCATTTCTCACCTGGCTAATGAAAAGCTGTCTGTAAGATGCTGATGAAACAGCTTTGTAGTGAGTTGTTTCTCAACCTCTGAGTCATTGACCTGAAAGTAATCATAGATGCTGCTTCTACCAGTGACCCCGAAGTTAGCAGTTGTTGGGGAGGTGACAGGTAAGGCAGTGGCCATGCGACTTCCACTCTGGCCTCTGTAGATTAGCCTCTTTGATTTAAGAGGTAAGTCTGGGTTTTGTCTAGGGAAAGCCAGGCTACTCTGTGAGTCTGAAAATACGAGTTTTAGTCTTATTGTGGGCCCTTAATTAAATGTCCATTTCTTTGTGTATAAAATGAAACAGTTGGTCAGGTGGTCTCCAAGTTTCCTTCTAACATTGTATTCTTCTGTGTAAGTTTGCCCTTCGATTTCGCAATTCTATTATTTTTATTTGCTTAATCACCAAAGGAAGCCATTCAAAAGGTTAAACTATTGTTTCAAAAGATTCAGATTATGCCTGGAACATAGCTGAGTAATCTGAATATATTTTAGTGTTTGCTTCAATTAGTAGAAGTAACTTGTGCTGTCTTGGGGAAATTAAAGGGAAACTTAGCCTTTCTTGGAAATATATGTATTCTGGGTTTTTCCTCAAAAATACAGGAGCGGAGCATTGGATCTGTTAGCTGCTGTGTGAAGGCTGAGAGAGCTCAGGGAAACCTTCCCAAGAGCGGACATTTGAGCTGTCCTCAAAGACTTGACAGGAGAGGAGTGGGGATGGGAAAGGAATTGAAGGCGGAGATACTATGTGAACAAGGGCACGGAGACATGACATAGTGATCTATGGCTGAAGTTTCCTTTCAGGTGTGAAGTGTTTTTTATATTTTGAGAACTTTCAAATTTTCCTTTTCTCTTAGATTTTAATCACATCTCCACGTGGACTTCATCTTTATAGACTGAGGTGTTCCAATTCCAGTTAGGCCTAGTCTTTGTTCCATCCCTTAAGCCATTTTCATAGTTCATCTTTTGTGTAGCAGTTACATATGTCAGTCTTGAGCAACAGTGACCAAAATTTTCCACAGTATCACAGATATGAGTGATTCACAGATGGTTAAAGTCACTGCCCACTCTACAACTGCTCCTCCCCGCCACAGTTGTAGTGGACAAAACATTTTATGAAAACTCTTACATGTATAGAACTTTGTCTTCTTTTTATAAAAGACAGCAGAGAAATCATCTTTCTTTTATAATTCTTAGGTATGTCAGTCTTCTCACCTTAAAATGCAAGAGTGTTTTCTGATACAGCATTAAAGCATCAGTTATTTTCTATGTGTTTATTATATGTGAATTAGAAATTCAATGAAGTGAGTTCTGTGGATAACCAAATTGAGTTCCTGCTTCTGGAACCTTTCTCAGTAATTATTAATCTTTTTAGTAATTGGAAGTATTTTGAAAAGAATTTCAGTGAAACTCCTAAAATATTTGCTGTACTCAATTATCTTTCTTCCAATTTAGTAAACAGCCTTTTTACTAACCTTTTAGATTCCGAGAGCTTGAGTTTGTTCTTTGTGAGCTACTAGGCATTTGACATCTGACATCTTAATGGGAGACTAGAAGAATATTCCTCTCCATACAGAGGAACTCTTAAAAAAAAGAAAAAAATCCGTAAGACCTAGAAACCTGTGAAGCCACCCTCTGTGTAATCCTCATGTAACACTAAAGATCCAGCCTGCTAGCATGGGTCTCACAGATTGAGGCAGTCTCTAAGTGATCATGTTAACTTTATATTTACAGTATAACCTTTTCATTAATTTCTTTTTAATGACCATGACTGTGACTATTAGTAACATTTTCTACCAATATCCATAAAAATCCCCCTCAAAAAGGTGATAATATATTTCATAGTATAATGGAATTTCATAGTCATTTAACTTGAGAGGTTCAAAGAAGAAAGCTGTATTTTCACTGACAGGATCACATTTCACTTGCAACTTAACAGAAAGCAAGTTGAATCCTAGTTTTCAGCCTGAACAAATGTTCTGATTCTGGTGAACTAGGGAATTTAAAATATCTTTATATGATTATACCACACTGTGTTCTCTTGCTTTCTCTCTGTAAACATGTTAAATCCAGAGGAGACAGAAGGGAGACATGTAATCTGTATTTATAATTTGGTATTGAAAGACTACTGACTCTTCTAAGTAAGCCAGTCCTGTAAGCTTGATTTGTATGTGTCTAGCATTTATTTTCTTTTAAAAAAATTACACATGCACGTGTGTGTATATATGTGTGTGTGTATATATGTATGTGTGTATATACATACATACAGAGAAAAACACAGCATGTTATAATCATACAAAGAGATATTAATGGATGGAAGAATGATGGGTGACTATTGCAGGAATTTTTGGCCTTGATTGAAAGAATCCCACCACTGTTTTGCCACATACAAAATGCACAGATCTGGTAAACCACCTTAATATCTGTCATAGTCTTACATGTAAAATTAATTCATTAATTTATTATTATCACCTGTAACCTTTCTTTAGCCAAGGGTTCCCTTACTTACTTTAATTTGTTACTTATTGGTAATTTAACACCGGATGTGTTACTAACAGTTGAAAACTTGAATGTTGCCATAAATACGCAATGGATATGGTTTCAGGTTTGTAGCTAAGTATGATTCCCTCACAGCAGACATGTGAGCCAAAAGACTGAACAGTGTTGACATCAGATATTATTTTATTTACTTTAAAACTGGTTATATGGATAACATACTTTGTTTTGCACAACACAATAGGCAATCAATGGTCCTGTTTAATGGTGGCCTATTATATATCACAGCTGCTAAAGCTGAGGTTCAGAAAAGTCAAATTACTTCACTGAGATTGGGTAACGTAACTCCCAACTTAAATCTAGTTCCTTTCTACCACTGTCCTGCCCTCTTTTCTGATTGTAGAAGGCCCTGGAAGGCATTACCAAAGTTTCAAAGTTACCTAAATAGCATTTCCTAAAAATGACATCTAATGAATAATGAAACATCAAAGTAAAATAGATTTTTTGTATCATTTAATGAGTAGTTAAGACTAAGTAAGACTGTGCTTAGTATCTATTTGTATAGAAACCATCTCATTATTTGACATACATTATGTATAGGATATGTAACAGTTAAATTGTTTTATGTTTTGAGGTCCCTCCCCAAGTTATTTTGCTAATTTACAATATGAATCTTTTTAGATGATTGAAGACATTCTGTAGTGTTACCAAACTTGTTAAAAGTAAGTGGTAAAGAACACAGAAGGTTCCTTGACTGTATTATTTTCATCAAAATGGCTGGAGGAAGAGTGGGTGGTGTCAGCAGTTTATGTTACAAGTTCCATATACACTTTATTTTGATGAAGACCATTTGCCCACTTTGCTAAGAAGTGTTTAGTGTGGGCTGGGCACGGTGGCTCACGCTTGTAATCCCAGCACTTTGGGAAGCCGAGGCGGGCAGATCACGAGGTCAGGAGATCGAGACCACGGTGAAACCCCGTCTCTACTAAAAATACAAAAAAAAATTAGCCGGGCGTGGTGGCGGGCGCCTGTAGTCCCAGCTACTCGGAGAGGCTGAGGCAGGAGCATGGCGTGAACCCGGGAGGCGGAGCTTGCAGTGAGCCGAGATCATGCCACTGCACTCCAGCCTGGGCGACAGAGCGAGACTCCGTCTCAAAAAAAAAAAAAAGAAGTGTTTAGTGTGGATTTTCCTGACTGTCTTCCTGGTGATTTACCCTTTGGGAAATGTTTCCCTAGACTTGTATTGTATTAATATTTTGGGTGGCTGAAGCCCTGTTATGTTGTTAACAGTTGAAAATTTGAATGTAACCATAAATACACAGTAAATGTGGTTCCACATTTGTAACTAGATTCCCTCACTGTGGTCGTATGAGCCAGCCGACTGAACAGATCCTTATTGGAAGCCACTGGTGTCTGATGTGGCCACAGAATGCTGATTATAACTTTGTTTGACTGCCTAAACCTGTCTTCCTTCCTGGTCCTTGGTTGAGGGCATTACTCCTAAGACATGTCATGACAAATGAGGTCAGAGTTGGTACCCATCACATTTGTTTCATCTTCAGTTTTTCTTTTTTTTTATTCTGTGCCTAGACTGACAATTATAAATGAAAAGATAATACTGCCAGTGTCTGTAACCTGTATAAGAAAGTTCACTTCTTTTTGACATCTGACATGTAGTAGTTCCATTTAAAATAGTATTTGCTCAGGAATGTCAGTTTAAGCAAAACAGTAGAATATGAGAAAACCACCAACCATCTTTTGAAGAGGTTGAATTGCTATTTTGGCTCTTTTGGGTAAATAAATGTCTTATTGTATGTAAAGATCTGAGATTATGAAAGAACATGTAAAATTGCTAGGTCAATTATTTTCCTGAAATAACTATTGTTATTCGTAAAAATACCCACGTGCTAATAAGTCTCCCCTGATAATTTTGATGCAGGTTGTTTGGGAACCACATTTTGAAAAACATTTACAGCAGACTTTCTGTAACTAAAATTTCTCAGGGCTGTTTTAAAATATTTTTTTATTTTTAGTTCTGCCATTTCCCTTTTTTTCCCTCTTCCCCATAAGATAATTATTACGAAAAGAGCTAGGTGGACCTTATCATTGGAATTCTAGTCTTTGTTTTCAATTCATGCTCTAATGACATCTGTCATTTTCTGTATCATGAAATCAGGACAAATACAATTTTTGAACTTTTGGGAGGAATATTCTCAGTCACTGTGGCATTAGGAAAAGATGTTCAATTTTGCTGAACATTTAACTTCAAGTAAACGCCATTTGGAATCAAGATGGAGAGAACTGTGTTTGCTTCAGGAAGCCTCCATTTGAGCTTTGGCATTATTCTCACGGCTGGTCCATCCTCACCCCTTCCTTAGGGAATAATCATTTCTCAGGGGAGATGTATTATATATAAACATGTCAGCATGTCACTTTTTTTATTTGTCAATATGGTTAAGTTGTGTTTAAATTGGTTTCATGCTTGTGGGCAAATGTTAATTTTATCAAACCTAAAGCTGTAGGGTCAGATTATAGCGTGGTGTACAGTTTGTAGACTTATAATAAATGGTCATGTTTGCTTTTATGTATTTCTGCTCATACTTGTTCATAATTTTAACTCATTAACAGCCTTCAGTGATAGCTTAATTATTTAAAATTCAATTTAAGATTCTGATTTCCTGTAGTGCAGAAACCGTATTATCATAGAGGCAAAATGTTTAAGTCTTCTCATGCATATCAAGGAAATACAGTATATGCATAATCACTGAATTTTTGAGGTTCTAGAAATAGTCCACCGTGGACATATACAAATATAAAAAGCATATAGTTGTGGTTTAGGAACTGTGGCTCATGGAAGGATTAGATTGAACAATGTGTCATTGTTGCTAGAGTCAATTAAGCGTGTAGGTTTAGCTAGCTTGGGAACAGCCTCTAGCATGTGACTCTATAACACTTGCACAACAAACATGGGCTTGATAAGTGAGCAGTAAATCCGGGCTGACTGCCCACTCCCAGTACTGCCATCATAGTATTCTGAGGCCCTGACAACAATATTAATAGCTTAAAACATTCTTCACACCATTTTGTATTATTCCTGGTTTTCCAGTTTTAATCTTATTGTTTACTAAAAGTCAATTTTTCTTAATAAAAAAAGATTCTTTAGTTGGTCACTTGATTTCTCATTAGATATTAGGCTTTGTGAGGTCTTACATATATTTAAGTTCAAGTTTTCTCACTTTTCTTCAGGGAAGTGGGTGACTTGGTTGTCCAAATGTCTCTTTTGGGCACATAAAGCACATTTTTGTCATGTTATCTTTGTTCACTTTTATCAAAAAAAATTCAGTGTCTGAGCAGGTCACTATCATCAAAAGTGCATGTTTGGGTTTTTTTCTCTTTTCCCCTTACAACACAATGAAGACAGTCTTAAAGGTGTGTTAGGGGCTTAAACACTTGACAGCTGCATTATTTTAAAGTTTCTAATTATGGTATTAGGAGTGTCCATAAAAGCTTCTATTTATAACGTTCGTAGATTATATTAAATTCCTAACGCCTAATTTGTGCCATCTGACATCACGAAATCTTAGCACACTTGGAAGGAACCAGTTTGTTAGGTAGCTGTGCACAGGTACAAACAACTGAAGATTACACTCCTGGGATTTTGTGAAAAATCGGTTTTACAAGTTTTTTAGTTTAGAAGAAACATATTTTCAAAAACGGATTATGAAAAGAGGACAAAAGATACAATATAGTTAGGTTTAAGTTTAAAAACAGCTTCATTCTACTGATACTAGTTCTAGATTTTAACCAAGATGGAATCATTTTACAAATCGAGAGTTTCAGAGGATGCGTAACTCCTCAGATTAGTGGTTTTGCTTTATCATGGACACAAAATATTTACCCTCCAGGCATATGTCATTCTTAAAACAATGTAGGTGATCAAATCTCAAAGTAGTATCTAAGGCAGTGCTTCTTAAACTTTAACGAACATACAGAGGATCTCATTAAGCTATAGATTGTTCATCAGTGGGTTGGGTGGAGCCTGAGGTTCTGCAGTTTTAACTAGCTCTTGGGTGTGCTCAGTGCTGCTGGCCCATGGCCCACACTCTTGAGTAGCAGGCTGGCCCAAGGCCCACACTCTTGAGTAGCAGGGGTATGAAAGAATTGATAGTATCCATTCTTTGAAGTTTCCAAACCTTATCACAGTATCAGTATCAATGTTAATCTCTTTCTTAGTATATTGTTTTTAGTTATTTACTAACCTACATGAGCACTAACCTCCTACTAGTGCTTTCACAAATTAGCATTATAAAATTATAATCCTAAACTTTGAAGATAGGTGTAAGAAAGTCATCAGTGTTTTCATTACTATAAAACCCATTTTGATTATGTTGTTCAGTGTTCCTTAAATAAGGGTTATAGATTCAGCATTTGAAAATAAAACACTCAACCAAGAATTTGAAGTGTCTTAGAATTTATTAGGATGAGCTTTGGCTAATACTTAAGAAATATTGTTTATTCTTTGCTTTGGTTTATATTGACAGAGCTGACTATCTTATGGCTTAAGTAAAAATTGATTGTATGGAAAGGTTTTTAGCAATTAATATTTTGCGGCATTTGGTTATGGGGTGAGATTTTTATTTTATTTCCAAATTATTATGTTGTTCCTCTTCCCCTAGGAGCCGGTATGTCTACACTTGCTGAGTTCCTTTTCTAGTTCATTCTCTGTCTCTCTCTCTGTTTTTTTTTGTTTTGTTTTGTTTTGTTTTTGTTTTTGCTGGCGAGGTGTTTATTGACAGGTTGCAGTGCCGCACAGGTCCTCAAAGCCCAGCCAGCCAGCAGGTACCCAGGGCGCAGTGCGCGGCCTGCAGCAGGATGGTCTCCGTTCACATGCCCAGGCTTCTAGTTCATTCTTTCTCTAAGCGGATAGCTCTCTGCAGGTTGAAGTAATGGTCCAGAAACATTTTTATCATTTCTGTTCCTTGCCTTCAAATCTGTGGCGTCTACCTACTGCATCTCTTCATTACTTACCGGTGAAAACCAAACTCCTATTAAAGCTCTTAAACTAGACCTGTCATCTTCACTTAACTGAACTCTTATCTAATTTTTAACAAAACATATTCTTGGCCCATTCACCATGAAGTTTTTCCTATTTTAAATATTGGGGTAGCAACAGAATGAAATATTTGAGGGCTTTTTGTGTACCAGGAGTCACAGTCCTGGTTGCTTTTATATATGTTACTGAATTTAATTACCTCAACCCTGAAAAGTAAATAAATAAATCAGTCCCACTTTATTGAAGGCAGAGCAGATTGATAAAAATTGCCCACACAATCCAGATTGTCATCGGCAGAGCTGGGATTGTAATAAACGTCTGCCTGACTTTTCTTTTCCACAGAGGCGGCTTCCAAAAGGAGGAGGCTTCTGGGTCTTTAAAGGTTGGATAGAAATTAGGTGCTTTGTGGGCCAGTTGGGGAAAAGATTACCCCTGGAGGAAGAGTAGCCTCAAGAAATGTAGCAGACATTTCAAAAGAATCAAAAATCTATATTAAGTTTGTATAGCTGACAAAACCTGATTTACATAAAGGAATTTTTTTTTTTTTTTTTTTTTGAGACAGAGTTTTGTTCTTGTTGCCCAGGCTGGAGTGCAATGGCGTGATCTTGGCTCATCGCAACCTCTGCCTCCTGGGTTTAAGCGATTCTCCTGCCTCAGCCTCCCGAGTAGCTGGGATTACAGGCGTGTGCCACCACGCCCAGCTAATTCTGTGTTTTTAGTAAAGACAGGGTTCCTCCATGTTGGTCAGGCTGGTCTTGAACTCCCAACTTCAGGTGGTCCGCCCGCCTTGGCCTCCCAAAGAGCTGGGATTACAGGCGTGAGCCACTGCGCCTGGCCCAGCATATTTTTTTAAGCTTCAAACCACCAACTTCTAGGCATAGAAATAGTAAGCATAATACTGCCATAACCAGTTTATCTCTTTACCAGTGCTATCAGTTAACAAATCATGAACATTGTGTATTATGTATATTACGTGTAGCTCTCTGTTCTGACAGCAGAGTTTATGTGCTAGTTCTGGATTCGTCTTAATAGATGATTTGAAAAAGAAAGCATTTAAAAGGATTCTCTGTAAAAATTCTACTCGGCTAGTAGCAAACTATCATTTTAGAAAAACCGTTTTCTACTTTGAGACCAGTAAGATGGAGTGACAAGAACTCCTGAGCCAGAAGCTATAAGACGTGTTTATATTCCTGGTAATACCACATAACTGGCATTGCAGTTGCCAGTAATACGAGAATTTGCTTAACTTTCACCAGCCAATGAAGTTATTTGCTTGCTTTCTTACCTCCTATTACAGTGGAAGCAATGCTTGTATCCTATTCCTTCCTGCTCTCTGAAGGATGACTGTGCCCCATCAATAATCCCTTCACACATCTTCAGCTACTCTGTGTTCACATTTAAACACTTGTACCCCTTCCTCTTGAAAAAACAAAAACTCATAACCATCTAGTTAGCTTTTTATTTCCTGTGCACAACTAAATTTGTCTGCTTCTTTACTTCCTACTCACTGTACTCTCACTGTTCCACTAAAATGGCTCTTGACCAGTGTCATCAATAATTTCTTTTTTTTTTTTTTTTTGAGACGGAGTCTGGCTCTGTCACCCAGGCTGGAGTGCAGTGGCACCATCTCGGCTCACTGCAAGTTCCGCCTCCCGGGTTCTCGCCATTCTCCTGCCTCAGCCTCCCGAGTAGCTGGGACTACAGGCGCCCGCCACCCCACCTGGCTAATTTTTTTGTATTTTTAGTAGAGACGGGGTTTCACAGTGTTAGCCAGGATGGTCTTCATCTCCTGACCTCGTGATCCGCCTGCCTCAGCCTCCCAAAGTACTGGGATTACAGGCATGAGCCACCGCACCCGGCCGTGTCACCAATTATTTCTATATTGCCAATCCTAGTAGGTCTACAATCCTTATTTGTAATTTCATTTTTTGAAAAGGTAGGTGTTGCTAAAGTCAGTAAGGCTACAAAGATGTTTAGAGAAAGTTTGTTGTTATGGCAAAAGAAAAGAGCTTTTTTTCTTTTTAGTAATTCATTTGATAAATATTTGTTGAGCAGTCTTCCAGTTATTGACCCTATAGTAGTAGATAAAATGGACAAAGTCCCTGTTTTCCTAGAGTTTTTCTCATTGGGGAAAACAGGCAAACGAAATAAGTAAAATATTATCAAGCAAAAATAAAGCCAAGCAGAGGGAGTTAGGAGTTTGGGTATGGTGAATTTTAGATGATATGGCCAGCGAATGCCTTACCGAGAACATGACATTTGAGCAAAGACAAGGAGGTAAGAGAAGGTACCATTGCAGGTATCTGGGGCTGGGGACGAGTGAGCCTAGCAAGCAGTTTGTTTGGTCTTAGCAAAAACAGTTCTTTTGTGATATGCAGTGTTTTTATAGAGTTCTTGTGATTAAAAAGAAGGATTTTTTGTGTGTGTACAGTTGACCCTTGAACAACATTGCTATGACCTATATGGGTCTACTTATGTGGATTTTTTTCAACAAATATATTGGAACATTTTTTGGAGATTGGCGACAATTTGGAAAAATTCAGATAAACTTCATACCCTGGAAATATCAAAAAAATTAAGAAAAATTTAGGTGTCTCATGAATGCATAAAATATATGTAGACAGTAGTCTCTTTTATCATTTCCTACCATAAAATATATATAAATTCATTATAAAAGTTAAAATTTATCAAAACTTTTACACACCCCTGAGAAGCAGAGAAAAGTCTTGACATTAGAAGAAAAAGTTGAATTGCTTGATAGGTAGCTGTGATTGTCACCATTTCAGACAAACAATTCATCTTGTAAACAAAGGATGTAAACTTAATAGTATTGGTATTGACAGATACAATACAGTACTGTGAATGCATTTTCCCTTCATGGTGTTCTGTTCTGTTTTGTTCTGTTCTGTTCCGTTCTGAACTGTTCTGAACTGTTCTGTTCTAACAGCATCTCACTGTGTTGCCCAGGCTGGAGTGCAGTGGCACGATCTCAGCCCACTGTGTAACCTCCACCTCCTAGGCTCAAGCAGTCCTCCCACCTCAGCCTCCCAAGTATCTGGGACCACAGGTGTGCACCATATGCCTGGCTAATTTTTTTATATTTTGTGTAGAAATGGGTTTTGCTATGTTGTCCAGGCTGATCTCGAACTCCCGAGCTCAATTCACCTGCTTCGGCCTCCCAATGTGCTGGAATTACAGGTGTGAGCCACCATGCCTGGCCTTTTGGTTTTCTTAATAACATTTTCTTTTCTCTAATTTACTTTATTGTAAGAATATAGTACATAAATACAACATAATGGACTGTCAACAGTAGGCTGTCAGTAATTAAGGTTTTGGGAATCAGTAGTTACATGTGGATTTTTGACTGCATGGGAGGATTGGTGCCCCTAACTCTTGCATTTTCATGGGCCAACTGTATACTGTTGCAAATTGATAAAACATCGTTTCTTTTTCGTAGTTTAATCTTACAGAATAAATGAAAACAAAATATTCTAAAGTTAATTTTATTCCACATTTTCCTTGGTGTCTAAATGGGTGCATGTATTTTTTTTTTTTTTTTTTTTTTTGTCCAAGACAGAGTCTCCCTCTGTCATCTAGGCTGGAGTGCGGTGGCATGATCTCGATTCACTGCAACCTCTGCCTCCTGTGTTCAAGCAATTCTCCTGCTTCAGCCTCCTGAAAAGCTGGGATTACAGGCACGCACCACCATGCCTGCGTAATTTTTGTATTTTTAGTGGAGACGGGGTTTCACCATATTGGCTAGGCTGGTCTCGAACTCCTGGCTTCGTGTTTCACCCCCTCAGCCTCCCAAAGTGCTGGGATTACAGGCGTGAGCCACTGCATCCGGCCGGGTGCATGTATTTATAGTTGGAAATTTAGGCAATGGCATCTTTATTCCTTAAAGAGACATAGATCTTTTTTTCCTCCCAGGCCAGGCACAGTGGCTTACACCTGTAATCCCAGCACTTTGGGAGGCCGAGGTGGGCAGGTCACTTTAGGTCAGGAGTTCAAGACCAGCCTGGCCAACATGGTAAAACTCCATCTCTACTAAAAATACAAAAAAGTTAGCCAGTGTGGTGGCACACACCTATAATCACAGCTACTTGGAAGGCTGAAGCATGAGAATTGCTTGAACCCAGGAGACAGAGGTTGTAGTGAGCCGAGATCACACCACTGCATTCCAGCCTGGGTGATGGAGTGAGGCTATCTTTAAAAAAAAAAAAAAAATCTTCTCCCATCTCCAATAAATAATATTTAAGTCCCATTCTAGCTAGAGCCTGTGATTCTTTCTTAGTGTATTAGTGATAAGATATAATTATTGATGAGATAGCAGTCTGGATCCATTTCAGGATAGTTAATGGCACAAAGTGTCATTTCTTTGCCATTTACATGGTTATCAATAGGATGATTAAAGAAGAGAGAACTCAGATTTGAAACTTAAAACAGCTACAAAAAAAACAGTGATTTGGCCATCCAGAAATAAACACTGTTAAAACATTTTTGTGTTAATTCTTTCTATATACTTTTTTTTTTTTTTTTGAGATGGAGTCTAGCTCTGTTGTCCAGGCTGTAGTGCAGTGGCCCAATCTCAGCTCACTGCAAGCTCCGTCTCGCAGGTTCATGCCATTCTCCTGCCTCAGCTTCCCGAGTAGCTGGGACTACAGGCACCTGCCACCACGCCCAGCTAATTTTTTTGTATTTTTAGTAGAGACGGGGTTTCACCGTGTTAGCCAGGATGGTCTCGATCTCCTGACCTTGTGATCTTCCCGCCTCGGCCTCCCAAAGTCTTTCTATATACTTTCACTACACACACACACACACACACACACACACTAAACAATTAGCCTTGTCCAATACATACTGTTTTATAACCTATTTTTAAAAACTGTATTATTAATATTTTTTCATATTATATGTTCTTCTAAAACATTTTCAGCAACTGCGTACAGTCCATCATATATATCCATGTTTATTTAACCAATTCCCTATCATTAAATGTTAACTGGCTTTCAAATGCTTGCTATAATAAATGATAAGAGATGGTTATATATAAGGTTTTTATTACTTCTGGCTATTAATGCAGGATACTTTTTAAGGTAGTTTTATTTGTATAATATATCTGGTTTTTCTTTCACTGAAACAGTGAAACTTTGCTACAAGAAAACTTAGTACTTCTTGAAAGTTTATATATCAGATAATGTGCTGGATGCCTTGCAGTCTTACGTTTCATGGTCTTTAGCTGTTTTAATTCCCAACTTTATAGATTAAGAAATCTATATGTATACATGTATTTCTCAGTAAGTTAACAATTATGTAGAAAATGTTCAGCAAATATCAAAGGGCTTTGTGTAAGAGCATGTTGTTCAGGAGCCACAGAGGAAAATGAAAACTTACAGAGGAAGTTTAAAGTTCTGCTTTGGCTTTGGAGTATATAAGAAGACGACTTTTGGGGTTTTGTGGTGTTTTATCTTAAAAAGGCGTTTTAGGCCTAAAAATTATGTTATTTGGCATTCTTATCTCTAGGAGAAAATAAGTATGATTTTCTTATGAATCTTGGGTTTTAGTGATATGGTTACTCTTTTAGTTTACAAACTACATTGTATCTTTGCATTAGAAGGGGTAATATCTTACTAGTTGAAGATGATTTCTTTTCACTTAAAATTCGAGGCATAACTTTTTCAGATGTTGCACTTGTAAGATCTAAGAGGTGAAAGTTGAGTGATTTAAGGGTGAAAAATGTCTGTTGCAGAGGGAGGCTGGTGGGAGCAGTGAGATGCCGTGACTTAATGCTTTTACAGAGCTCGCTTGGCACCCTTTGATTATGAGCCCACAAGATAAGAATTGTTTTTGGAACCTGGTATTTGTTTCCTAATGCAGTGGTTTGTTTTGTCTTAGTCACATCGATCAGACAACAACATGGCAGGACCCCAGGAAGGCCATGCTGTCCCAGATGAACGTTACAGCCCCCACCAGTCCACCAGTGCAGCAGAATATGATGAACTCGGCTTCAGGTGAGTGAGACACTGTAATTACAGCACATGGAGTAATGCTTACGCATTGGTAAAAGTTGATGTGGAAAATAGTCATTACTCGTTGTACAGAAACTGGGACATGGGTGATGTTTATTGTCTCTCCAGTTTCATACAGAAGACATAGTCTATTTTAAAATAACATAAGCTATTTTAATGCCTTTTATAGTCGTTAACGCATAAGGGGGCCGATAACTGAAAGCCAGTGGTTCTTTAAGATTTGATTCTGAAGCGAGTATCTCAGATTTTTAGTTCTGTTAATTTTGACATATTTGGTTTTATTCTGCTGCTTTCTCGTGTCTCAGGTATTTGAGTTGAAGTTACCCTCTTCCCTTTGTGGTTTGGATGGAAAGCCAAGCGATAGTGTTCTTATTTTTTAATTTTTTTTTTTTTGCTGTGGTGTTCTTAACCCGGCTTTTACAGCTTTTAATGTGGTTACTCATTCTACTCTGAGAATATCTGGAAGGCAGTAACTTTTGTAAACCCAAAAGAATATTTCTTATTCCCAGGGCTAGCGTGGATTATTAAACACATCTTCATCTTTTTTACAGAAGATTAACCTGAGTATAAATCTTTTTTCTACCTCTTATTTGGCAATTTACTTGAATCTGCAGTTTTTCTCGTCTACATAACAGGGAGTAACAGTGCTCCTTATGATAGAAGGGAGGATATGAAAGGAAATAATACAATTCATATGAAGCCTCTAGTAATTACAGAGTAGGTACTAAGTGAAAGTTTAGCTCCTTCATCTTCCTTATCAGATACTGTCTGGCCTCTTTCGCTTTTGTTAGGTGGGTTCAAGGCCACAGTTAGCCCATTATGTACCTTTGTACATATTAGGAAAAGGTGCCCTTCCTCTGGGAAGATGTAACACTATGCCTGGCATCAGAGATTGGAGCATTTGGGCTGGATTTCTGACCACTCCCCCGGCCCCCACGCTTTACCCTACTGCTGAGTGCCCAGGTTCAGGACACAGATGGCAACAGTAGTATGTGGCAGCTCTAGTAGACTTGATGGCTTTCTCCACCGCCCATGCATTTTCCCTAGATAACAAGCTGACCAACATAATATTTAGTAGCTACACAGTAGATTTCTTAAACAGCAGTCTTTGGCAAGGGACTGTTGTGGTTGGGTGGGAAGGGTGGTACAATTAGTTGACAGGAGGGTTCCTTGACGAGGTGATTTCACAGAACTTGAAATGTCCTTCTGCCCCTCGTGCTGGAATGTTTCTGCTGTTACATACCTCTGCTCTTGCCTTTGGTGGGTTGAACGTTGGAGTTCTAAAGAGTTAAGAGTGGAAAACAAAGAAAATGGCAACATTTGTGATTGGACTTTTCTTGACATAGACTTTAAATTCTGAAGAAAAATTCCTTAAATCTAAATTTAACTCATTATAATATGAATACATTCTCAGAATCTCTTTTATATGTGACACTTAATTAAAAAATTTTTTTTTTTTTTTTTGAGACGGAGTCTCACTCTGTCACCCAGGCTGGAGTGCAATGGCATGGTCTCAGCTCACTGCAACCTCTGCCTCCTGGGTTCAAGCGATTCTCGCACCTCAGCCTCCCAAGTAGCTGGTACTACAGGTGCCTGCCTCCACACCCAGCTAATTTTTGTATTTTTAGTAGAGATGGGGTTTCACTATGTTGGCCAGGCTGGTCTCAAACTCCTGACCTTGTGATCTGCCCACCTTGGCGTGAGCCACCATGCCCGGCCCCTAATTAAAAAAAATTTTAAGACAAAAATTGTACAAATATTAATATTTTTACTTGGGAACTATTGTGTTTTTTTAATTACCAAATTGTCAAGTAAAGTTGTGAAATCTGCCCTGTATTTATGGTTAAACAAGATGATTCACGTTATTCATTTTGTCATGCTCCATCTAAAAATTATCTAGGCAGTTAATGACAAATAACATTAATTTAAACTTTATTTTGGAAGAGTAAGTATTTTGCGTCTAACAAGGTTGTAATTCTTTTAGAACATTGGTTTGGTTTTGTCCTATTATGTTTTCTGATGGTAATGGTCTAGAGAAATGAGAGTATTTTGGCTGAAATTTATGCTTTAAATCAAAGGTATGTATCAACTTGGTTTTAGTGGGTTTTTTTTTTTTTTTTTTTTTTTAAGATGGAGTTTTGCTCTTGTAGCCTAGGCTGGAGTGCAATGGCACAATCTCAGCTCACCACAACCTCTGCCTCCCCGGTTCAAGTGATTCTCCTGCCTCAGCCTCCCGAGTAGCTGGGATTATAGGAATGCACCACCATGCATGGCTAATTTTGTATTTTTAGTAGAGACAGGGTTTCTCCATGTTGGTCAGGCTGGTCTTGAACTCCCAACCTCAGGTGATCCACCTGTCTTCAGCCTCCCAAAGTGCTGGGACTACAGGCATGAGCCACCGTGTCCAGCCGGTTTTAGTGGGTTTGAAAATAATTGTGGATGTTTTATTTCATCTGTATGTCCTGGGCAGGTACAATGGCTCACACCTATAATTTCAGCACTTATGGGAGACCAAGGTGGGAGGATCACTTGAGCCCAGGAGTTTGAGACCAGCCTGGGAAACATGAAACCTTGTCTCTACAAAAAAAAAATTAGTCTGTCATGGTGGTGCATAAGTGAAGTCTCACCCAGTTCTCAGGAGGCTGAGGTGGGAGGATGGCTTGAGCCTGGGAAATTGAGGCTACAGTGACCTGTGATTGCACCACCATACTCCAGCCCAGGTGATAGAGTGGGACCCTGTCTTAACAACAACAAAAAAATTTTTGTCTTGTTCGTAAAATATGAAATGTTTTAATATATTACATAAAAAGTAGTATGCATATACATGTCTAAATAATAGAGCTGTATGTAGTAAAGAGGTGACTTTGACACAGTTTCAATGGAGTGGCCAAAAGCATGACTGGAGGGTTAGGAGTGAGGGGGAGAAGCATAAAGGAGAGGGTTGTGAGGAGAGAGTTGGAAGGAGGAACTGAAATGGGAAAAGCCACCTCTGAAGAGACTTGAGCATGTTTACAGGGTGCTAGAAGGTATTTAACAATAATAATAGTATAATAATAATTCTTATTTATATGCCAGGCATTCAGTGAAGGTCCATTTTGCACTGTCTCATTTAAGATCCCCTGTTCTTCAGTGTACGTTAACCAGGGATAGGATAACTGACAGAGCGAAGCCTCCGATAAAGCAGAAGCGACAAGGAACCACTAACGAACGTCCTGGGGGCACTATTTTTAAATACTATTAATAGTAGATAATATTGGGGAACTGCTTCTCCAGAAGGTGGTGGGTATGGAGATGATGTTTGCTTAAGGAGGCCTTGTTTCAAACAAAATACCATTCCCTCAAGAGAAGAGAATATTCAAAGAGAACACTCGAGGTCATTGCCTTTTATGGGGACGGTCAGACAGTATGATGGGGAAAGGAAGAGACTAGCTGACAGGTCCAAAACCAAAGGCTTTTTAAAACGTCAACAGCAACATTGATCCTAGGGGTCAGTCAAAACTTTCAAAATTAGAGTTAAGTCTTATCTTAAATACATATGAATTCCCAGAATCAGACAAGTTTATATCTGGATTATTCTGAATTTGGTCATATGGAGGCCTGCTGGTCAAGTGCTGAGGGTATTGATAACATCTTTACAGCACATGCTTCTTTGTCCTGTAAATTACATGCACTTGTTTGTTGTCTTTTCTTCCATTTCAGTGGAAGCCCATGGTTTTGACATGCTTTGGAATGAATGTCACTGTAATCTTGATATACCTCATGTTCACATAGAATAGCCATAACATCATGGTAACATGTTAATAAGGTTTCAATAAGCAAACGGATGCTCTTCTCTACTTGGAAAAATGATCTTTTAAGGAGTTATTAAAATCTTAGAGACAGTGAACAAGGACAACTGTGAGAGAATTTAAGTAAATTTTGAGGGCATTTAATGTAACAAAGCAGAAAATGGCTTCGGTGAAGCAGGGTATCTACAGAAAAGTGTCACCCTGAAGGGAGTGTCTTCTGAATCTGCTAACCTGAAGCCTTCACATGAAAGAGAAAGCTACACCGAGCTTTTGAAGCACTCTGCTGGGTTAATCATGCTAAATGCAACTTGATGTACATTTTTATTACTCATTATTTAATAAGGACGTCCTTGCTTTGCTTTTTTTTGAAAAAGAATTCTCGTCATTCATAATTGAGTCCAGCTTCATGTTCTGCTCTGAGATCTTGTTCCTTATCCGACTGCTTTCCTTAAGATACTGTAATTTCCTCTAGACTCCCCAAACCTGTTTTCCGCATAATTTTCGTGGTTGACTAGGCTTAAAGATCTTTTAAGATTCTTTCCAATTCTTAAGATTTTATGAAACCGTATTGTGTTTTCTAATTTGTTTTAGCAAAAATGATCAGTATAATTATGGTTTTATAAGTCCTTTTTCAAAATATGAGGTTGAAATGGTGGATATTATGTATAGACTAGAGGCCAGTGGTTTGTGATTGGGCAAATTTCGAAGTATCTATAACTGAGAATCACCCAAAACAAAGGTGCACCTGGAAAAGGTTCTAGAGGCAACACCCAATACATCCTTGGAAGAAGATTAATTTATATTATTTAACTGTGCCATTTAAGTGGCAGGGTAAATGACAGCGAACTTTGTGAAAGAATTTGAAAGGTGAAGAAGAGGAAAATGGAAAAATAAGAGGAAATGGAATAATTTGGTAAGAATGGTTGTATTTTACTTTATTCTATATTAAAATATTCAATATATAAATATATGTATGTCTAAAGTCTAGTCTATTAAATTACTTGAGGTGATTGTCCTTTCAAAGTTGTAATTTATAGCTGGGTGCAGTGGCTCACGCCTGTAATGCCAGCACTTTGGGAGGCCAGGGCAGGTGGATCATGAGGTCAAGAGACTGAGACCACCCTGGCCAACATAGTGAAACCCCGTCTCTACTAAAGATTAAAAAATTAGCTGGGTGTGGTGGTGTGCGCCCGTAGTCCCAGCTACTCTGGAGGCTGAGGCAGGAGAATCACTTGAACCCAGGAGGCGGAGGCTGCAGTGAGCTGAGATCGTGCCACTGCACTCCAGCCTGGTGACAGAGCAAGACTCCATCTGAAAAAAAAAGTTATAATTTATAAGGCAGGGTGTGGTGGTTCATGCCTATAATCCGAGCACTTTGAGAGGCCAAGGTGGGAGGATTGCTTGAGCCTAGGAGTTCAAGACCAGCCTGGGCAACATAGGGAGACCCCATCTCTATTAAAAATAAAAATAAAAATTAGCCAGGCATGGTGGTCACACGCCTGTGGTGCCAGCAACTTGGGTGACTGAGATTGGGAGGATAGCTTGAGCCCATGAGGTCAAGGCCGCAGTGAGCCATGTTCGCACCACTGCATTCCAGCCTGGACAACAGAGTGAGACCCTGTCTCAAAAAAAATAAAAGTTATAATATAAATTAGTTGTATATGATAGCCTTTTGATGCCTGCTTAGGATCCATAGTTTTTCTCCACGTATTGGGAGTTAGGTAAACGTTTCATGATTTTTGTGTTCAACATAGAAAAGAAAGCCCTGGGAAGTGAAAAGTGATAACTTCCTTAGCTCTATGTGTATGATATATATTAAATTTTTAAATAGTATACTTGTTAACACTGATCCACAAGATTGCTGAATCTTCAAGGGACAGTAAAGTCAAAGTATATTCTGTGATAATCTAGAAATAACTGTATGCCAAATGACTATTTAGGATCAATAAAAGTTATGTCTTGATTTATATTAAGCAGAATCAACGCATTTATCTGCTTTTGAGAAATGTACATTTGATAACAACCCAAAGCCCAAATGTCTTATTACAGGTACATTTTAGAGAATTCATTATTTATATGCTTTAAAGTTAGAAATTATTGGGATTTATTTGACAGTTCCCAACTCTACCAAGGTAGCACTTTCAGATTTCTCTACTTTGAAAAACTGTGAGGAATTCCTAGGAAGTACCTCAAGATGGGTGGGGAAAATGCCCTCTTGATCATGAAAGGTGATATATGTTAGAGGAATGTGCCAAGCACCTTCCTTCAAGTGGGGAAAAATGTTCAGAAGCAAGCAAAGTGAGTAGTATAGAGCTGACTTAAGGTTTGCCTCTTGTGTTCTCCTGCCTGCCTGTGTAATATCTCTCAGCACTGAAGATCAAATGAGATGATTGTTACCAAGAAAAATGAGAGAGCTAGAAAATAGATATGAAATATAAAAATGATGGGTAAATTACACATTGATTTAGGTTTTAACTTTAAAAAGCACAGAGAGGGTAAAGATGTGAGAAGCTGCAGAGCCGGCAGGGTTGAGGTGTTGGTAATTCCTACTTTATGTGCTGTAATTCATAAACTTTAAAGTTCCGCTTTTCACCTTTGAAACTGAGAGACAATTTACAATAAGGGTTAAGACCAAGGGCTCTTGAAATCCCATGGACCTGGTTTGAATCCCAGGCGTCATTTATTGTCCATGAAATCTTGGACAAGTTACTGTATCTACCTGTATTCTTCACTTGGAAAAATGAGATAATAACTCATAGGGCTGTTGCAAGCATTAAATGACAGAATCCATATCACGTAGTTAAAATGTATTATTAATAGTGTACAGTGCCTGGTATAGTGTCTTGCATATATAATAGGTAAATAAATGTGATCTGATATTTTACAATTTAATCAGTTTGTAATACCTGGTAGCCACTGTTACTTTGTTAAAAATCTGTTACCACACTATCTTTGAAGTTATGTTTATCTCTGTAGGTTTTATCATCAAATTGAGGTCATTGGCTCTTCCAAGTAGTTGGTTCCTGATTCTTCTAAAAGTTCTGGATTATTATAAGATGGAAATTGTCAGTCTGAAGTCACAATATATGGGAAAAGACTATACTGACGGGAAACCTAATAGCAGTGAACTGTAACAAATAAAGCCCAAAGTCAGAGCAATGAAGAGACAGCGTATTTGACTAGACTCTCAGGCTCGTATTCCAAATATCTTTTTTAAAAACTTTTTAAATAAAAACACTTTTTTTTTTAAACAAAATTGCTGTTTTCTTTTTCCCATCTAGAAGTGCAGGTAAATTAAGAGAAATGGCCCTATGAAATGGAAAAATAGTACAAGGAAAAGCATAATAATCCAGAATCAATATAACCAATCCTTAAGAAGCTTGGCTTGTTTTATATAGCTTGTGGCTTGATTTATTTGATGATTAAGTTCCTAAAAAATGATAATATAGAAACAACCACCATTTTTCTTACTTAAAACTATGGCCCATCCATTTCATTTTAATAAAATATGCCAATATGGAATATGAAGACTTAAATTTTTTCTTTTTGAAATAGAAAAAGTAATTCAGTTACAATATCCAAGTTGCAAATGGCATTAGCTTGTAATTATTGTATCTACTCTAGTATGGGAGTTCTTCTGAAGTCTTTGTTAAACCCCAGTGATGGCTGATAAATGGCACTTTCTAATCATCGCTCTTGACTTAGCCGCATAATGAAGATACCACTCGTGTCAGGGCAACTAATGGCTTTGATTTTGCTCTGATGGTGAGAGCCTTTCACTTCCTCTCCACTGGGAATCACTCTGATGTTGTTTAATTCCAGTCATGATTTTTAAAGTATTAATTTATTCATTCTTTCTTTAAAGAAACCCACATTCATTATGCTGAGATGTGGGTATATAGTTACTTTGTTTTTCAGTAGCTGCAGATCAGTATTTTTTCTAATAGTGCCACATACTTTTAAAAGATTATTTCAATTTGAGTATCATGATTATCCACAATAACTATCTACATCTCAAATATGTTGAGGAGTACTGTTTTGTATACTTAGTTACATGCTTGATTATTCCAGATAAGGTAATTCTTTCCTGTCCTCTTTGCTTTACTTTAGAGATTATCTTCTAAAAAGGGGGAAACATATAGAAACTCAAGACTGTTGAGTGCTCTTGACCTGATCTTAGAGCACAGATACCAAATATTTTAAAAAATTTACTAGAAGCCTTTGAAGTAATCATTTTGGATAGTAAAGTTCATTTACATTTTGAATGTTATTAAGATTTTAAGGTAGGCCGGGTGCGGTGGTTCACACCTATAATCCCAGCAATTTGGGAGGCTGAGGTGGGCACAGCACCTGAGGTCAGGAGTTCAAGACCAGCCTGGCCAACATGGTGAAACCCCGTCTCTACTAAAAATACAAAAATTAGCCAGGTATGATGGTGGGTGCCTGTAATCCCAGCTACTCAGGAGGCTGAGACAGGAGAATCGTTTGAACCCAGGAGGCAGAGAGGTTGCAGTGAGCCGAGATTGTACCACTGCACTTCAGCCTGGGAGACAGCCAGACTCTGTCTAAAAAAAAAAAAAATTTAGATCCATGAGTATCATTTCCACCAACTCTCTTAATAAATGACTTATTACATATTAGGGGATAAAAATAGAAGTATTTGTGTTCAACTTTTCAGTGATTATTTGTAGATTTTTGGAAACTTTGCTCAGCTTTGGAGTAGAGAGAATGAGAAAGAGATTAAATCATTTCCATTTAAGAACCAGCTCAAATGCCTGTTTTATTCTCTTGATAAGTGTTGGAATATTATTTTTGTCTTTCCCACTGATTTCTAAATCTTTCTGGTTACTCTATTGCTACAATAATTTTATGACTCATAGGAGGAATATTTGTGTGAAAGATTAAGATGCTAATTCTTTAAAAATGATATTCATAGACTACCATATATAGGCAACATAAGTGAAATAGAATAAATCTTGCAACAGTAGTCACAGTTTTCCAAAATAAGGTTTTCTTTTGATGTTAGTAAGGTAGGGAAGTGGTAAAACTTTCTTTAGGTTAAAATCTTAATGAAAGGTATTTATTTGAGCAGTCTGAAGTCTAAGTGTGCTATTTGTTTTTCCTTCAGTAAAACTTTACAGAAAGCCAATCTTTCATAAATAAACTTAGTAAACGAACTCTAAGCCATTTCATTGAGTTAAAATCTAAAAGACTTAAGTGGCACTGAAGAAAGTCTGAAGAGTTGCATATTAGTGGGCTCTCTGAGCTTACACTTGACCTTTTCTTCTAGAAAGTTCTTACAGCTATAACCTGACAAACAGGAAAATGATTTTTTAAACAGTTTCATAGTTTTACCTTGAGATAATTATCAGATGGTGAGCAATGAGACTGAAGACCACCTCAGAATGGCTTTGTGTCATAAGCTAAGAAGTTTGAGCCTTGTCCTGAAAATGTTGGGATACCATTAAAAATCTTCTTTAGGGGTCTTCCGCTATGGTTTTCCCTATTTTTATCATTTGAATTTTGAAATCCAAGTGTCTCATTTTCTTATATTTAAAGCTACTTCCTTAGGTATAGTATACATGAATTTTTAATAAGTTTAATATATTATTGGAACAAAATGGTAGAACTGTTCTAAGAAAGAGTAGGGAACTGACGTTTAAGCACCTACTGTGAGCCATGACCTGTGTCAAACACGTTCTTTTAATTCTCTCAACGATCCATTGAGTGTTCATCTCTGTTTTATAGATAAAGAAAGCATCAAGCAGGTTAAGGAATTTGCCCAAGGTTAGAAGGCTAATAAATATTGGATCCAAGATTTGAGCCAAGGTCTTTCTGAATCTAAACCCTTCATAGTCTCTAAACTATACTGTCTTTCTGGAGTTGAATATGAAACTAAAGTCATATGAATTTTATTTATAATGTATCAAATATTTTTTTTAATCAAGTAACCCAATGAATAGTACTTTTGCTGTATTGTTAAAGTTTGAGTTAATGGTAGCTCTAGAAAAGGTTTAATCAAACAAGCGGTCCTTGTTAGTCTCGGTATTCTAGAGTAGTGCTTCTTAATTTGTAATGTGTCAAGGAATTACCTCAGAATTTGTTCAAATGGAGTTCTTATTCATTGGGTCTGATTTAATAGGATTGGGACCTGAGATTCTGCATTTCTAACAATTTTCTGGTGATACTGATACTGCTGGTTAGAGGAGCACACAAATAGAATACCATTGAATGGCTTAAGCTTAGATCCATAGAAATATCACTAGAAATCATTTTATCATTCCCATTTTAGGTTGGAATGAAACCTTTACTGAGTACCTAAATAAAAATGAGTGGTTCCATCATTTCATGAGCTCTTATTTAATATAAAAACCCTGCAAAATAAATGTTATCTGCTTTTCTTAAATCTATTATTTACAGGCCAGGTGCAGTGGCTGATCACGCCTGTAATCCCAGCACTTTGGGAGGCCAAGGCGGGCAGATCACGAGGTCAAGAGATCGGCCAGCCTTGTTTGAGACCAGCCTGGCCAACATGGTGAAACCCTGTCTCTACTAAATATACAAAAATCAGCTGGGCGTGGTGGTGCACGCCTGTAGTCCCAGCTACTTGGGAGGCTGAGACAGGAGAATCACTTGAACCCGGGAGGCAGAAGTTGCAGTGAGCCAAGATTGCACCACTGCACTCCAGCCTGGTGACAGAGCGAGACTCCGTCTCAAAAAATAAAATAAAATAAAATCTATTATTTATAAAGGCACAAACTGAGTCTCTGAGAGATTGCAACTTCACAAAGACTGATCATACTTTTCCACAGATAGGCTCTTAATCATGTCAGCTCAGCAAACTTTGGTTGTATTTGGTGGCAGTGCTAAGTCCTAGGGATACAAAGACAAAAAAGTCAGTGTCTCTACTTCAAGAGCTTAGAGTCTGTTGAGAAA
Organism: Nomascus leucogenys; assembly: GCF_006542625.1. Lineage (NCBI taxonomy): Eukaryota > Metazoa > Chordata > Mammalia > Primates > Hylobatidae > Nomascus > Nomascus leucogenys. The sequence goes on along the minus strand of NC_044395.1, from coordinate 32,666,145 downwards.
AGAAGGATGCAAGCAAATGATTGGGGTACAGGGAGGCATCTGCTACAAAGGGTACATGAACATAGTGGTTGGTGCACCAGTATGACGGTGCATAGAATGCAGGTAAGTAGGAGTGCCAGAATTCCAATCTAAGCCTTCAAAATGTATGGTCCAGAGTTTCATCTTATTCTACCACATTGCCCATTGTAATCCAGAAGGGGCTTGGATTCATCAGCGTGCTCTAGTAGTTTGGCAGAAGAGTCTTCTAGCTACCTATAGGACACGGGTGAACCTGAACTCAGGATGGGGTGGGCGGGATAGATTAGCCACCACTCTTAAATTTGTTTGCCCAAAGCTTATTTTCATCAGTATGTTTATAGTATCGTTAGCTTGGGAGGCCAAGGCGGGCGGATCACCTGAGGTCAGGAGTTTGAGACCAGCTGATCAACATGGTGAAACCCCGTCTCTACTAAAAATACAAAAATTAGCCAGGCATGGTGGTACACCCCTGTAATCCCAGCTACTCGGGAGGCTGAGGTGGGAGAATTGCTTGAACCTGGGAGGTGGAGGCTGCAGTGAGCCAAGATGGCGCCACTGCACTCCAGCCTGGGTGACAGAGCGAGACCTCGTCTCAAAAAAAAACTTCCTTCTTTTACCAAAACTTGATGTATAGACTGCCTTTTCTTCAGTAAATGTGTTTATTTTCCTATATTCAGCTTATCAAAGCCACAAAATAAGTTAGTGATAATAATATAGTCATATGTTGCTTAGTGACTGGGGTAAGTTCTGAGAAATGGGTTGCTGGGTGATTTCATAATTGTATAAACATCAGAGTAGGCTTACACAAACCTAGATGGTATACTGTATTATACACCTAGACTCAGTGATATAGCTTATTGCTCCTGGGCTACAAACCTGGACAGCATGTTATGGTACTGAAGACTGTAGGCAGTTGTAACACAGTGGTAAGTATGTGTATATCTAAATATATCTAAACATAGAAGAAGTAATACGTTGCACTATGACATTACCTTATGACAGCCACGACGTCTCTAGGTGACAGGAATTTTTTAGCTCTATTATAAGTTTCTGGGATCACCATTCTATATGTGATCCATCATTGACTGAAATGTCATTATGCAGCAAATTTGTATATAACTTTTTCCATTGTGTCTGCCTAAAAATCTTGGTAGTGTGGGCAGAACTTGATTAGGGATTGTTTAAGGCATATATGGTCAAGCATATGAATTTCAGATATTTATGTTTATGGAAGACTCCTTTGTAAAGAAAACTAAAGAAGAATCAGAGGTGATGCATTTTAGTTCCTGTTTATTTTGAAAGCCAAAAATCTGCACAAATTGCAGACCAAAGTATCACAAACTACTAACAAGGCAGTGGTTTCTAATAAATGTTGCTATGTTTGTCCTGAGCAACATTGCAAAACTGTACATTCTCACTCATAAAAACTGGAGAACTTTTCCCGTATTCTAGGGCAGAGTGATAAGTTTTTCTCTTAGTTCCACATAGCTTATAGTTAAACTCAGTGTAGAAGAGTGATGAACACAAGACAGTACATACTGTATTCAAGAAATCAAAACAGGTGCAATTTCAATTTATAGGTTGGGAAGAGTCTTACTAGTGGGACAGATTAGAGAAAAGCTTCACAAAGATATGGCATAAGAATAGAGTAGAATTGAGTCAGGCACAGTGGCTCACGCCTGTAATCCCAGCACTTTGGGAGGCCAGTGTGGGCAGATCTCAAGGTCAGGAGTTTGAGATCTGGCCAACATGGTGAAACCTCATCTCTACTAAAAATAACAAAAGTTAGCTGGGTGTGGTGGTGCACGCCTGTAATCCCAGCTACTCAGGAGGCTGAGGCAGGAGAATTACTTGAACCCAGGAAGTGGAGTTTACAGTGAGCTGAGATCACAGCATTGCACTCCAGGCTGGGCAACAGAGTAACTCTGTCTCAAAAAAAAAAAAAAAAAAAAAGTAGAATTTCAGTGGGTTGAAAACAATGGAGGCTGGGAGGACACGGGCTTTGGGGTGGACATACTGAGAATGTATGGAGGTAGAAAGTGCATGACACTGCTAGGTACTAGAAAGACGGGAGTGAACAAACCATGCGGCTGCGAGGACTGAATGAATTACTAAAGTGATAGAATCGTCTTACCAGAGAGAAAGCAGCTGATGAAATAGGAGAAGAAACTATATGTAGACAAGTTATTAGGAAGAAGTGACATTCAGAGTGGGAAGGGATGAGAGGGAGTTAGCTAAGCAAAGAAGGTGGAGAGAAGAGTTCCTGCAGGGAGCAACTGTACTTGTGAAGGTCCTGGAGCTGGGAGAGGAGATGTTTGAGGAACTGAAAGAAGATTGAATGAGGAGGGATGTGGAATGATGTGGAGGAATAGAGAGAGCCTGGCATGTTGGTTGCTTTCAGTACCGAAGCAGTGCTATATAATGCCTGACTATAGAGGATAACCCGCTAAAAATTTGAGAATTTTCCTTTAGGGAGCTGAGCCTTAAGGCAGAGGACTTCCTCCTTAGAGGAGGTGAGGTAAGATGGTTGTGTGGCTGTGGTACATACAAAGTTTAATGTTGGAGTTGAATAAGACCAATTTGGAAGTTACTGCTAAAACTTTGTCATGGAAATGTAAAAGTTTATGTGAAAGTTTCAAGGTCAAGAGATCGAGACCTGCCTGGCCAACACAGTGAAACCCCATCTTTACTAAAAATACAAAAATTAGCTGGGTGTGGTGGCAGGCGCCTGTAATCCCAGCTACTCGGAAGGCTGAGGCAGGAGAATCGCTTGAACCCAGCAGGTGGAGGTTGCAGTGAACCGAGATTGCGCCATGGCACTCCAGTCTGGTGACAGAGTGAGACTTGGTCTCAAAAAAAAAAAAAACTTTATGTGAAAGTTTTATTTGAGGGACAAATGGAAATGGCATTTTAAAGTAAACCCCACTCAAAATATGGGAACACATCTTGTGAGGTGTCAAATGTCCAGTTGGAGGAGAAAGACTAGTTCATTTACGTGAATATGACAAGCCATGGGATTTCATGAAAGTTCCAAGAAAAGAGGATTCAAAAAACATATGATTACTGTTTGTCATACTTGTGGTGTAGTATTCAAGAGCATGATTTCTGGAGAGCTCAACTATCAAGGTTTGAATCTCACTCTGCCACTTAATAGGTTGGGCTGAATGATCCTGGACAAGCTAACTTTTCTTTGCCTTAAATTCCTCATCTGTAAAGTGGGTATAATAATAGTACTTCCATCATAGGGTTGTTAAGTGAGTTAATATTTGCTTGCAAAGAACTTAGGAAAAGTGCCTTGTATATAGTAAAAACAGTTCGTGAATCATCATAAATACACGAGACCAGAATTTCAAAACAAGCACCAGGCAGAATGTTCCTTTAGAAGGTCATTGAATCTACTTTTCGAGCTACTCTTGTTACTTTCTAAGGAAACTACTTGATAATCCTGTACTTTGTACCACTCATCAGGGTGTGTTTAGTAAACTTCAGTGTCCTGGGTGACTTCTTTATTCCCAAATTGTGGGGCAGGTGACGGGGAGGTTGGTCCTCTTACTCGTGGTGTAGTTAATCAAGACTTTCCTGTTTGAAAAGACATGGCAAATGGTTTTAGTTAGTCATTACTAATGCAAGAAGGTCCTTAGGCAAGAGCAGGAAGTTGATGGTGAGTCACCTTCAGTATTATGACATGGAGTATTTCTTTTTAAAATATCACAGGGAGTTGGTTTTTGATGTAGCAGCTAAGTTGTCAATCAAGTAATACTAGTAGTAAATCTTATGTAAAAACTCGATTCCCTCAAGTTTAAGTAATTCTAATTTATGAATTATTTTCTATATTGCCTACTACTCTCTTTCTGCTTATCCTGATTCAAATTTCTCACCCTCTGTCAATCTAATTTTGTGTTGCTATGAAGGAATAACTGAAACTGAGTAATTTATAAAGAAAAGAGGTTTTATTTGGCTCACAATTCTGCAGGCTGTACAGGAAGCATGGTGCCAGTGTCTGCTTCTGGTGAGGACCTCAGGAAGCTTACAATCCTAGCAAAAGCGAAGTGGGAACCAGTGTGATACATGGTGAGAGAGGGTGCAAGAAAGTGAGTGGGAGAAGTCCCAGGCTTTTAAACAACCAGATCTCAGGTGAACTGAATGAGAACTCACTTATGACCAAAGGGATGGTGCAAAGCCATTCATGAGGGACCCCACCCCCCACCCAATGACACAGTCACCCCCCACCAGGCCCCACCTCCAACTTTGGGAATCCCATTTCACTATGAAATTTGGAGGGGACAGACATCCAAACCATGTCACCCTCTTTACGTCTCAATAAAATGCTGGCCTGTTTCTCTCTTCCTTTTTGCTATAGGACCTACTTTTAATCTTTTCTTCTAAAGAAGGCTTTGGTGTGGTGGTCAGGCATGATAACCCAGCCTTGAAAAGCTTCCACATCTTTTTCACGTCTAAGGGCCCAGCTTTTGAGTGTGTAAAAGTTAATTGGGGTGAAAATGTGTATTACCCATTCTCACCAATCTAGAGGTTGTCATGAGTTTGGGGGATTGGAATTACTGTTTAATAATGGTAATCTCCGTTAAGTATTACCCATTCAACCCTTTACTGGTTGAAATGATGGAAGTTTTTCTGGTAGATTCTTAACCATAAAAATGAAGTGAACTGCTTATTCTGCCCCATCCACACGTAGTAGCCTCTTCATGCTTTCCCCTGCCTGGAATGCCCATGCCCGGAACGTCACATGTTTGGCTAGGAATGCATTTAGGTCAAAGCTTACAGGTCACTTCCTGCTCTTCTTGATCTGCTTTTCTAAAAAACTGTTTCCCGTTTTTCTTTTTCTTTCCCATTTTTCATTTTTCTTTCTTTCATGCATGCTGCTTTATTTATTTTTGCTGCACTTATCATTAGCCAGCATTGTACTGTCTTCTGTCTAGAACATAAATTCCATCAGATAGGGACTGTGTTGTTTATTGCTTCATCTCCAGGGCCTGAATACAGTAGGAACTCAATAAATACTTGTTGAATAAAAGTATTTGCTATATCCCTGTCCCTTCAGTTTAAATGACACATAAAAATAATGCAGAAATTGAGCTTACACAGAAAGAATGAAACAATATTTTGTTTTACAAGCATAGATTTTAACTGAATTTCATTTTGATTACGTTCATTTCAGCCAACATTTATTCTATTTTTTTTTCTTTTTTCTTTTTTTTTTTGAGATGGAGTCTCACGTCCATCGCCCAGGCTGGAGTGCAGTGGCACAATCTCAGCTCACTGCAGCCTCCACCTCCAGGGTACAAGAGATCCTCTTGCCTCAGCCTCCTGAGTAGCTGGGACTACAGTAGTGTGCACCACCACACCCGGCTAATTTTGTAGTTTTAGTAGAGATGGGATTTCACCATGTCACCATGTTGGCCAGGCTGGTCTCGAACTCCTGACCTCATGATCCTCCCGCCTTGGCCTCCTAATGTATTTCTAATTAGTAGGTCCTATGCTGGACAAAAAGGAAAATGCAAAATATATACTCCTGTGTTCAGGAATTTCATAGTCTAGCCAGGAAGAAAACATACATAATGAAATAATACTGAATGATAAATGCTGTGACATAGATATAAAGAAAATTTTTTACTAGCACAGAGAAAGAACTCTTCATCTGTATTGAGGAAGTGAAAACTTCTCAACTAAAAATGGTTTGAAGCTAAATGGCCAGTAGTAATTCTCGGCCAGGTGTGGTAGCTCGCACCTGTAATCCCACCACTTTGGGAGGTCGAGGTGTGAGGATCTCTTGAGCTCAGGATTTCGAGACCAGCCTGGGCAACATAATGAGACCCCACCTTTACAGAAAAATTTAAAAAATAGCTGAGCATAGTGGTGTGTGCCTGTAGTCCTAGCTCCCCAGGAAGCTGAGGCGGGAGGTTGCTTGAACCCAGGAGTTCGAGGCTGCAGTGAGCCGGGATTGCACCACCGCACTCCAGCCTGGGTGACAGAATGAGACCCTGTCTCAAAAAAAAATATAATAACTCCCGTGGGTCACATCCATTCTTCTTGCTTCCTGCCACCTAATCCTTATTTCTACCTGGTCATTAAGGACAAATGTGAAATGAATTTTGGAGACAGAAAAAGACTCTGTCTCAAAATAAAATTAAAAAAAAAAAAAAACAAAAAACGTACTGCCCTTTTGGTGTCTGTTTTGTCATGGTAGATTTGCCTAATTCTAGCAGACATGGCTGTGTACTATTCCCAGACCTGCAGGGCTTCATAGATCGATCCAAACTGCCTAAAATGAATAAATGTGGTTGTGTATAACTCAGATAAATTTAAGAAATATTTCTGTAATAGCTAAAGAATTCTAAGTGGTTGTGTTTTGTTTGTTTTTGTTGTTGTTGTTTTGAGACGGAGTCTCACCCTGTTGCCCAGGCTGGAGTGCAGTGGCGTGATCTGGCTCACTGCAACCTCCACCTCCCCGATTCAAGTGATTCTCCTGCCTCAGTCTCCTGAGTAGCTGGGATTACAGGCCCTCACCACCACGTCTGGCTAATTTTTTGTATTTTTAGTAGAGACGGAGTTTCACCATGTTGGTCAGGCTGGTCTCAAACTCCTGACCTTGTGATCCCCTGCCTCAGCCTCCCAAAGTGCTGGGATTACAGGTGTGAACCACCATGCCTGGCCCTAAGTGGTTGTTTTAAATCAGTGGTTCTCAAAGTGTGTTCCTTAGACCAGCATCAGCATCACCTGGGAATTTTCAGGCCCAGTCCCTGGCCTGCTGAATCAGAAAGTATAGGGGTAAGGCTCAGCAACATGTGTTTTAACAAACCCTCCAGGTGATTCTGATGAATGTATAGCACATTACAATCAGAATATAAATTGAACATAAAGGCATCCTAAATTTATTTTGGTCGAGCCCCTGTGGTCTTCTCTTACATTTATTTTTGTGGGAATCCTACATTTCCCCACTTGGACTTAACCTTCCTGCATCCTAACCCTAGTCCAAACAGATGATTGAAACACATTTTCACTAAGTGTAACTTGTTTCACTTTCAGAAAACATACCACCTTTTGCTTTCTCTCCTTTTTGTGGTTATTCAACAGTTAGCTTAGTTTAAGAGAATGACTTGGAATCCTACATTGAGAATCAAGTCACTGAATTTCTTCTAAGGACCGCTTGACTAAAAATTCTTTTTTTGTGAGTAAAGCCTGGATCTGTATTGTTTCATTAACACTGGAAGATTTGTTTATTTTCAGTTTCCTCTATCTTAATTCTATAACAAAGATAGTGTGGTGAAAAGTTATTTAAAGGTGATGTTTTCTAATCTATTCCTTGGCTTTGGTGAGCAGCTTTCTTTCAGTATAAAGAAAGTATCCTATTTTGGGCCATCTCTTTCCACATAACATTATATTTTTTACCCAGAGAGTATTAAATGAAAGATAAAATGAATATAAAGTATTATTTTATATTTGGTATATATATGTTGGTATAAATGTTAATTGCAAATAATATATGTTCTATATGATTTTAAGCTTATAGAAAGTTCAAAATATTACTTAAAAGGCAAGACATTCATTCTTCCATCAAACATTTATTGAGCAGCTATTCAGGTATTAGCCTACAAGCTTGTAAAGATGAATGACTTGATCATTGCCAGGAGAACAGATATGTAAACAAGTAATTACAACTCTACCTGTTAAATGTTCATGGAGAATGGAAGAGGAAACTAATTTCTGTCCGAGGTAATATGGACAGGCTGAATTAAAAAAGTGACATCTGAGCTGTCTCTTGCAGGATGACGAAGAGTTTAGGAGGCAGGGGATGCAGAGTATCTGTGATAATGGGAACGGCATGTACAAGGAGACGGCATGATTTTGTGGAAAGTTGGTGGGAAAACTGGGTATCTGAAGAAGACTTCAGAAATGAGTCCAGCTAGTAAAGAATTTAGGCATTTTCCTCTTGATGGAGAGCAATGGGAATGTTCTTGAGTAAGAATGAATGACATGTTTAAAAGATGATTCGAAAATATTTTAAGAAGAGAAACCCCTGGTGACTGATAGAGGTGGAGTGAGAAGAGATGAGAAGCCAGTTACTGAGGAAGTGGTCAAAAAAGAGAGCTGGTAAGTATTGATGGCTGAGTTCTCTGAGATGGACTGTGACAGACCCATCAGAGAGAATATAAGTGGAATTTACAAAATGAAGTGAGTGGAGCAGGTAGGGAAGTTTGGTTTGTATCCTAGATGTCTCTTGTGGCTCTCATTCAGACAGCTAAGGTGGGGAATAATTGTGTGTGTGTGTGTGTGTGTGTCTGTGTGTGTGTGTGTGTGTGTGTGTTTAAACCACACATATGAAATCCATATATTCAAGCAGGCTTGAAAGCTATGATGAGATCTTTTGGGGTTGTTGAGTTGAGGCTCCCAAAGGCATTCAGTGACTGCTGTTGACTTGACTTGTTCATCACCATGTATAGTCACATGGTATTTTCAGTACCTAAAAATTTTAAATACAGTTAGTTGTTTTGCAAAAGCATTTTATAATTCAGCCATTTTACAGCTAAAGATAGTAGCAAACCATTAATACTCAGTGTTGGAGTTCTGTCTTTCTGGGGAGGAAATAGAGCCCAAAATGACAGTGAAAGCTGGTGAGAAAAGGTTTGATATACATGTGTTAAACAGGTTTGCTTCTCATTCACCCTCTGGTAAACTTGGGATGCGTACAACAAATGCTACCTCTGGACTTGGTTAGTAGTGTACTACACATCCAGGACTGAAGGGGAGCCTTCCTAAGGATTCTAGGCAAAGAGAAAACTAATTCCACACGTCTGCATTTCCTAACAGGATTTTACCCCATCAAAGTAGACCTTTGAAAATGCAGCTGCAAATTGATCTGTTCCTAATATGAAATGAAACTGGCCTAAAATTAGGACTTTGGGTCCCATGGGCCTTGTGTAAGTGGTCAGTTTAACCAAAGTTACTTATTCAGCGTCACGCATGAGACTGGTGTGGACTGCCAATACAGGAAGAAGGGAATTGTTCTATTTGTGCATAGGAGGCATACTTAGGCTCTGGTCACCTGTGGGAGATGAATGAAAAGAAGTATAGTTGTGAAGAGCAGTCAGTGGGTTAGGAATCACGCTGCCTGGGTTTGAATATCATTCCTGGTACTAACTAGCTTTGTGATCTTGTACCAGGCTGATCAGCCTGGCACTTTGTGTGTCAATTTCCTCATTAGAATAAGTAGTACTACTGCTTATGTCATTTGTTTACTGTAAGAATTAAATGAATTAATGTACATAATATATAAGAACAATGACTAGCATAAGGTAAGTGTTCAATTCATGTTAGTCCACAGAAGAAAAGATTTTAGCCATGTACTGACTATCCCAGTTTGTATCTCCTGCCCTGGCTCTTTTGATTCCTGTTGGAAATGGGAACTGGGGGAGTTGGGAGGGACAAGGAAATCAGGAGGAATTATGTTTGAATACTTTAGTTATTTATTCTGGGCCTCTCTTTTCATTGCTGTTACCTCCCAAGAGCAATTGTCTTGACTTCTCTATTCCTATAAAGATAGGAAAGTCCTTTTAGAGTTAACTGTATTCTTTAGTCCTATCTCTCAAATGACATTTCCTTAAAGTTTGCCTTCCAACAACTTTAGCACTTATCTTGCCTCCTCCCAAGCCTCCAACAAGCTTAAACTTCAAACTGCAACCCCCACCCATTAGCAGTTTCTGGTCTGCTTAAAAATAAGCTTTGTTTGGACTGTAGCTTTCTGTCTTACAGTTTTCTTGATGTGAGCCAGTCACATAAAACATGGAAATAAATAGAGCTTGGCTGTCTTAGCTAAAGTGTGCTTTATATTAAATAGAATGTTTATGATATTTTCGATGTTCTAAAAATACTTGCATATATTTCTTATTAATGAACCTTGGTGTTCCTAGGAAGGTATTGTCACAAAACTGATTGGATTGGATGGTAGTTTCTGAGCTGCAAGCTCTTCCGTGTCTTATGTTAACAGTAATAATAATTATTTGGGCCATGACTTCCGAAAGGATTTTTTGGAGAAAAATTTTTTTTCTTCATCTCTGTGTTGAGGAATATTCATTTTATTATTTGGTGGTTTCTTTTTAGTGGAGAAGAAGCAGGTATATAGGTTTACCTTTCTTCTCTGAACACAGCCTTAAATATGTTTCAGTGAATCGTTTTGTTAAGATGTGTTTTCTTTTTAAATTAGTACGCCCTCCCACTTTTTTTTAGGTGCACCAAATAAAAACCATGATTTTTTTTTTTTCTGTATTATAGGTCCTCTTCCTGATGGATGGGAACAAGCCATGACTCAGGATGGAGAAATTTACTATATAAACCATAAGAACAAGACCACCTCTTGGCTAGACCCAAGGCTTGACCCTCGTTTTGGTAAAGGTTCATCTCAAAACCTTTTTAGATGCTTTTGGTTGCTAATTTTTTTTGTAAATATACTTGGGAAAGCACATTTAAATAAAATCACATTGCTTTATAGTATTAAAAATGACCCTGCCCACCCAACGTTTACCAGTAGTGTTTTTATCCTTCTCATTGTAAACTTGAGAAATTTAGATCTGAATCAGATTTTTAGGGCTCCTCAGGTTGGGGTGGGGGAATGTCATAATGGCCAACTAACCAGAATCACTTGTTCCTTTCACATTTTGGGAGAAAAACAGTGATCGTATTTAAAATGATTTTTTTAGCTGCAATAATAATCAGGCTGTCATGCAACACCTCAGACCAGGAGTACCAGCTTTTGTCAGTGACCTGATGTCTGCTTGTGCTTAGCTTCTGAGAGTGATGAGTACCATCCTATGCCTGGGTGTTGTAGTGTTTCCCATCCTAAGGGGGAAAATGTCACCCCAGAAATGGCCCAGTGAAAGCGTTTTGCCCCCTCTTCTGTCTCTCTTGAAAAATAAATGTTCTTTTTTTTCTTCATTCAGAAAACAAAGAAAGCCATATTCCCCTCCAGATCTCATGAGTAAATCACATTTGCACAAAGGAACCCCTCCCCTTCCAAATGTGTACATTTTGATAAGGGTATATCAGTGCTTTTTAAAAAAATGTGTGTGTGTGTGTGTTTTAAACTGTTTTCAGTTCTTCATTTGGGTTTCTGAGATATTTTTCCAAGGCCGTGGAATATGCATCTAAAAAAGAGCAGATAATTGTGGTTTTGAAGCTTCGTCTTGGACTAGATGCAGCTAAATGAAAACAATGTGCAGATCACTGAATAGGTCAGACTGAGGGGACTCGGAACCTTTGAAGCTTTACAGGGTTTGACCTAACAACAACTGTGGGGCCCTCACGGGAAAGAGGAATTAACTCTGTGAATGCCATCAAAACACAACCCTGTGGGGGGAAAAAAGAAAAAAACTCTTATCTGGAGCTGGTTGGATAAAATAACTTCTCCATCAAGAACATTATGAGCAGTTATTTTGTGTCTTATATATACCTTTAAAAAAAATTCAAGTTTGCCCCAAACTGACTGAACCCCCTATTCAAGTTAAGTCAATGGTAGGATTAGGGCAGTGATGTCACTTTGACAGATAACCGGTTTGGCTTAAATACTAGCCTTTTAAGCTTCAAGACCTGTTTGGGTGTTAAAAAAGTAATGAGGTATGTTAATAATTTGCAACTTCAGATTCTGCTTACTATTTGAATTAGCCCTTGTGGTTGGAACAGGAAACCAAGTAAGAGAGAGAATTTAATAAATACGGCCATTTGTATGGACTGGAACAATAACAGCCATGTTTCCTTAAATTATCTCTAATGAAATGAATTCAATTTCTCCACATTTTGGAAATTCTAAAGAATGGTGTTGCGGAATTTTTTTCCCTGACCTAAGGTTATGAAAGATGATGACGAACGCTTTACCAACTGCAGAGATCAGGAATTAGAACAAAGCTTTTTAAAGAAAAAAATTTTTTCCTTTAAAACAGTGAAATAAAACAACTTTTCTGTAAGCTTAAGTAGACTATTGATTACACACACAGCTTGGTCTTTTAAGAGGAGGAGGTACTTTAAAAAACACTACCACCCTCCAGCACGTTATGTACACACAGGCATACAATTCGATGTGCCCAGAAAAAGTTTTCATAAAATTCTCTTACTGCATTTAGTTTCCCTTTTTGGGCCCACCGTGTGTATATTCCAGACAGGCTTGACAATATGCCAAAGCTTTTTATTTTGTGGGCCGACTTTTAATCAGTTCCAGACCTTTTCACTCAGAGAGCTCAAGTGTAACTGAAGGGGGGCAGGAAAGAAAAAAACGTGTGGGTTTCTCTGATCTAGAGTGACAGCAAATAGAGACAAGCTGTTAGCTGCTGGATTTGAAATTTTCCTTGAAATCAGAAGTTCTGCATAGTGGATTATGTTGTATCTCTGCCAAAGAAATATAAACCATCCCCTTGTTTCTGACCCTTTGGTCCATACAAACACAAACAAATGGTGTAGGATATTGCTTTCATGGTTGTGGAGTTTGCTTTTCTATATTCTTCAAATCTATATTAAAATATCAATTTTTGGCTTAAATCAAGTAGATGTGTGTCTTTCAGCATCTTAGAATGGGAGCTAAGCCCCTAGAGAAGCTTAATTTTACCTCCTTTAAGCAACCCCTTTTTATATGTTTATTTATCAGATGCTTTCAGATTAATTATAGTTAGAATACAGCCATTTGCTTGAAGATTAACCATATTTAGTAATTACACTTCATGTGCTGCATAATAATGTTTCAGTCAGCGGCAGACCACATATACAGTCGTGGTCCCATATGATTCTAATACTGTGTTTTTACTGTACCTTTTCTATGTTTAGATACACAAATACTACCCGTTGTGCTATAGTTGCCTACAGTGTTCAGCACACTAACAGGCTGTACAGTTTTGTAGCTTAGGGGCAATAGGCTATACCTTACAGCCTAGGCATGTAGTAGACTGTACCATCTAGGTTTGTGTAAGTACTCTCTAAGATGTTTGCACAGTGACAGAATTGCCTAATGATCCATTTCACAAAGCGGATCCTGGTTATTAAGTGACACATGACTATATAGTATCAATCCTTCACATCTCACATGAAATTAATGTTATTTATGTAATTTTAGGGAATCAAAGAGTAATTTGTTGTGGATTGGGTTTTTTAATCTGATTTTTTTCTTTAACATTTAAAAGCTATTTAATATTTTAATTTTAGAGAATTCATTAGTAATTTATAACAAATCATGAAGTGACATCAAATGGCAATAAGGATGCACTGATGTTTATTGACTTTTAAGAAAAATAGGGCTTTTTTTGTTCGTTTTTTTAAGGAGTCATATTAGGAATGTTTTTACTCTTTGTTCAAGAAAATGGTTCCTTGAGTATTATGCAAGCCATTAAATTATTTCATATAAACACATGTGTTTATATTTCATATAAACACATAGGAGATGATTTTTTTTCCATGGAGATTTTGTACTAGCAAACATGAGTCTCAGGTTTAAACGTCCCCTTGTATGTTGTAGATCTATTATTTTATATAGTACAATCATGGACATTTTCCAGTAAAAGGCCTAATGAAAACAATGAAATTATAGTTGCTGTTCAGAATGAAAAAAGATCTTTAAAACACGAATAGTTGATAAACTGATCTTTAATGTTATTTTTGCTATTGTTTATATTATAAAAAGATGTATTAAAATATTGTTACCCATCTGTGTTTTAGAAAATAAGTGCTGATGGCACCACTGGGATAAAAATATTTGGTGTAAACAAAATATTGGAGCCAGAGATTTGGGGAAAAAATTATACCTTTGAATTTTAAAGCAAGTAATGAACAGTCTAGAGTGACAAAAACAGAATATTTAATTCCTAACTACAGTTCTGTGCACAGAAATTCTATGTGTAGAAATGTCAGAGGTATTAAACCTCATATGTTGATTTTGGTTCCTTTGTTTCAGTTTCCCAAAACTTGCTTTCTGTGCATTTATATACACATGTGTATGTGTTACTATAATGTCTTGAAATAAGAAATAAAAGGATAAATAAAATACAAATACCTATATGCAATTTATTAAAATAAGACTAAAGCCAAAAGTTGTTGAGACATTTTTTTCATCAGAGTTAAATATTTGGCATTAATAATTAAATATCTATAAAAATTTTGAGACATTCATTAACATTTTTTCTTTTTTAAGCCAAATATTTCTGTTGTTAAAAATTATATTTTCCTTTTGATGAAAATGCACCTAACAACCAACTAAATAACTAAGAATCCATCCTATTAGTGTTGGGGGAAAACCACTGAAGTCTCTAGAAACCAAATTGATAACTTCATTAATGGAGTCTTGAGCAAAGAGAATGTCAGCATCTAATTATTTAAATTTTATCAAAGCGAGTCTCTTGATAGCTATATGCTAAAAGTAAGGTTTTTTTTGTTCTGTTTTGTTTTGAGGTTTGGGGCTTTTTTTCCCCTTATCAACTCAAGTCTTTCCTGGTTATCCTGGGCTGTCAGTATTTGGTTATGGACTGTATTAATTACTTAGCGTACAGAGGAAAAGATGTGTGTTTTAGATAAAAAGAGCTATTGCTAACTAAAAATTATTAACAGATGGCCAGGTGCGGTGGCTCATGCCTGTAATCCCAGCACTTTGAGAGGTCAAGGTGGATGGATCACTTGAGGCCAGGAGTTCCTGACCAGCCTGGCCAACGTAGTGAAACCCCATCTCTACTAAAAATAGAAAAAAATAGCTGGGAGTGGTGTCACACGCTTGTAGTCACTCAGGAGGCTGAGGCATGAGAATCACTTGAATCCAGGAGGCAGAGGTTGCAGTGAGTGAATATCACGCCACTCTACTCCAGCCTGGGCAACAGAGTGAGACTCTGTCTCAAAAAATTAAGAATAAAAATAAAAATTAGAGGCCAGGCGCAGTGGCTCATGCTTGTAATCCCAGCACTTTGGGAGGCCGAGGCAGGCGGATCACGAGGTCAGGAGATCGAGACCACGATGAAACCCCATCTCTAATAAAAATACAAAAAATTACCCGGGCGTGGTGGCGGGTGCCTGTAGTCCCAGCTACTGGGAGAGGCTGAGGCGGGAGAATGGCGTGAACCCGGGAGGCGGAGCTTGCAGTGAGCCGAGATTATGCCACTGCACTCCAGCCTGGGCGACAGAGCGAGACTCGGTCTCAAAAAAAATTATAATAAAATAAAAAAAAATAATAAAAATTAGTAACAGGCTGGATGCAGTGGCTCACACCTGTAATCTCAGCACTTTGGGAGGCCGTGGTGGGCAGATCACTTTAGGTAAGGAGTTCGAGACCAGCCTGGCCAACATAGTGAAACCCCGTCTCTACTAAAAATGCAAAAATTAGCCAGGTGTGATGGCACATGCCTATAATCCCAGCTGCTTGGGAGGCTGAGGCACTGAGAATCACTTGAACCCGGTAGGCAGACATTGCAGTGAGCTAAGATGGTGCACTGCATTCTAGCCTGGGAGACAGAGCAAAACTCCATCGCAAAAGCCGAGGCAGATGGATCATGAGGTTAGGAGATCAAGACCATCCTGGCCAACATGGTGACACCCTGTCTCTACTAAAAATACAAAAATTAGCTGGGCTGGTGGCACGCACCTATAGTCCCAACTACTCAGGAGGCTGAGGCAGGAGAATCGCCTGAACCTGCGAGGCAGAGGTTGCAGTGAGCCAAGATCGCACCACTGCACTCCAGCCTGGGCAACAGAGCGAGACTGCATCTCAAAAAAAAAAATTATTAACCGATAAAACTCACAAAATTTGGCCCTCGTAATGATTCCTCTAATCATCCTTTTTTCAGTGGGGAGAATGCTACTCTTCTGATCACTGCAGAACATTCAACATCCCTGGCCCACTAAGTGCCATAGCACCACACAGCCATTATGATTCCTCGGACCACCAACACTTTTTTTTTTTTTTTTTTAATGCTGGAGAGTTAGGGAATATGGTCTAAAATCTGAGCTCCTCTGAGATCCAGGGAAATTATACCCAAGGTTATATAGTTAAATGACAAAACTGAAATTTGAATTTGATCTTTTGATACCTAGAATTTATAAGCAATTTAGATTGAATGCAGTTAATCTTTCAGAAATACCTACTAATGCTGATACATGAAAATTTGAGAGGGAGAAAAATAGTGGTTAATGCACTTGCATCTTGTATTGTGACTCATCTTGAATAAATTACCCAAAGATAATGAGTTTTTCTTTTCTTTCTTTATTGTTTCTTTCTTTTTTGGAGACAGCGTCTCACTCACATCGCCCAGGCTGGGGTGCAGCATGGCTCAATCTCAGTTCACTGCAGCCTCAATTCCTGGGCTCATACAAGCCTCCCACCTGTAGCTGGGACTACAGGCATGTGCCACCATACCCTGCTAATTTTTTTGTGTCTTTATTAGACATGGGGTTTTGCCATGTTGCCCAGGCTGGTCTCAAACCCCTGGGGCTCAAGCAGTCTGCCTGCCTCTACCTCCCAAAGTGCTGAGGTTACAGGCATGAGCCGCAGGGCCTGGCCAAGTTTCTAATTACATAAGAGAATTTAAGATCTCTGATTGGAACAGACTTTAAAGGCATCTAGTTGAATTATTTACCCAATTCTTGCCTCACCAATCTCAGCTTTGACCTTTCCCTTTACTAGTTTACTTCATTATAGTGTAGCCCATTCTACTTAAGGAAAATTCTAATGACCACAAAATTTATATTTCTTGATTACCCAAAAATTTACTTCCTTTCACATGTGTGAATACAGCTCTAATCCCAGCAGTGTTCTCTTCTAACTGTGGTTTCTCTGGTTTTTCATGTGTTCGGAGTTCTCTGTTCTTTATCAATTTACTCACTTCTCTGGATGTCCTTCATTTTGCTAGTGCTTCTTTAAGTGTTATATTCTGTAGTGTTTCGTATGTACATTATCCTGTGAGAAAAATAGTTATGGCATTTCTCTGACCTGTCATTTTCAATCCCCTCCAAAAATCTTTCTTCAGTCTGCAGTAGAGGCTAGCATTTCTTTTCCACATAATAGTTACAACAATGTACTTGATTCAACTGAATTAAATTGGGATGTAAAAAAAGTTACCTTCTCAGTTGGCAATCAAGAGACCCAAGTTCTGCTATCACAATATAACGAACTGGATCAGAAAGATACCTAACTTCTCTTGACTTAATTTGACTCATCTGTAAAATGTGACTGGATTAGACTGGATGCTCTTTAGAATATTTCCAGTCTTTAACTGAATACAATATGCTCAGTAACTGCTTTGGACCCCTGCTTAAGGTTACTTCTCAATAGCCTTTTTGATTTGAGTGCATTGAGGTTTCAGAGATACTTTTGAACTATTTATTGCACCATTTAAGTTTAACTTTGGTCCTCTGGTCACAGTGTGGAATTACTTTTGAAGAGGAGACAGGGAAATCTTCCAGCCTTTAATCTAAAGATAAGCCTTATCACATGGTGAGTATGTCCAGGCAAACAAATCTGATAGGGGGTGTGGGAAGTGCTGGGCTGAATAGTTAAGCTTTGTCCACACTCTCAAACTCTTGGAAGCATATGGGAGTTTAAACATGTTCATGTTAGCAAAGTTCAGCTTTATTGCCTTAAAGATGATGCCTTGTCGGTACACTTTGTTTCCAAAATTTAAAACTCCCATAAAGTTGCCATGACAGAAAGTCTAATGTAAGCAGATTTGAAGCCTAGTTCCAGGCCATGTGCTTAGCAAAACCTGATTTAAGACATACTAATAGAGATTGTTACTAATTATTGCTTTCACTACATTTTCTTTTTCCTTCAAAAGCAAGCATTTGCTGAAATGAATATTTTAATACATAAGATTATAGAATAGATTTCAAAATTAGTTCCACACTTGAGCTCTGCAGTTTTTTAAATTTTATGTTAAATTCAATAGGATATATTCTAAAAAGTAAACAACTTTAGGTGTATTCCTCTGTCCAGTATGTCTCAACTATGTTTTGTGAAATTTCGCTGTTCCTTTTTAAAATGTTTTATTTTTTATCTAAAAATAAATACTTTGGTTAGCTAGGGAAAATATCCAGTAAGATAGTTCCAAAATAGTTTATCAGTTATGGTAAGCAATCTCTCCTGTACTAACCAAGGCTGAGTAGACATATGTTAAGGAGGATAAACTAATAGGTAATTTCTACTTGATCAGTATTTCATTGATGCAGTTAGTTAATTATACAGTGAAGAAACATTTTTGTCTTTCTTTACATAATGAGTACATTGTTCATACAGGATTTTTTAAACATGAAAGTTTAAGACCAGCAATGTCACTTAGATTATAGTTTAATGCCTTATTTGTGTTATTAAAGCCCCTATCAAACACACTCAAAAAGACCTTACATAGTTTTTTGGGGGTTTTTTGTTTTGTTTTTTTTTGTTTTTTTTGTTTTTGAGACAGAATCTCACTCTGTCGCCCAGGCGGGAGTGCAGTGGCGCACTCACGGCTCACTGCAACCTCCGCCTCCCAAGCAGCTGGGACTACAGGTGCCCACCACCATGCCCGGCTAATTTTTTGTATTTTAGTAGAGACAGGGTTTCACCGTGTTAGCCAGGATGGTCTCGATCTCCTGAACTCGTGATCCGCCCGCCTCGGCCTCCCGAAGTGCTGGGAATTACAGGCGTGAACCACCGTGCCCAGCCTCTTACATAGTTTTTTAAAAGGAAACTTTTTCAAGTTATATTTGTATTAACTCTGTATTAACAGCAAACATCTTATATGCTGGAAAAAAGGAACCATTTGGTGTTGCTTGCTACTTTTTGTACCAACCCAAAGATTCAGATACAAGAAAAAGAGATTATAGAATTATTGGAAAGGTCAAATTTCTGTTGAAAGTAATTGGTGTGATTTAGAAGGAGAGTGGTTCAGATTCTGTTTTGTTTTGTTTTATACTCATTTTGTTCTGCTACCCTAGTTGCTAAGGTCATTTTAGAACTCATTCTGGACTTGCTTCAACTTGGAGATTATCCTGTGCGTTACTAATAGCATCCTCCTAACTAGGGAGAGAAACTATTTTAGGATTTACTTATTTATGCAACAAAAATTTGGGTGCCAGTTACATGCCAGGCACTGTACTAGCCACGGGTTGGGAGGAACAAGCTACTAAACAAGTAAATCATTATAAATGATTAAGTATGGTAAAGGGTACTAAACAATGTGGGGTGAAAGGAACTAGGGTGGCGGGAACCTGCTTGCACCTGGGTGGTCAAGGGACGTTTTTCAAAAAGGCACATAGGAAGCCACCAGTCAAATTTCAGACCAGTTTTTGTGCTTTTCAGTAAAAACTCTGAGGTATGTATCACTTCTAAATTATAAATTATCCTCTATGAAAGAGCTTTACTAGTAATAAAGGAAATTAGAAATAAAGTGTTATAATTGACCTGTTTATTCGTTAATCTAACATGAATTCATAGTGACAAGTATATTTTAAAGGATAATGCCCCTTTTTTTTTTAATTTTTAGTTTTTTAGAGACGTGTTGCTCAGTCTGGTCTTGAACTCCTGTCCTGAAGCAGTCCTCCTGCCTCAGCCTCCCAAGTAGCTGGTATTACAGGTGCAAGTCACCATGTCTGGCTGCTTCTCTACAGTCTCATTATCTGAACTTTCTTTCCTAACTAGACCTTAAACTTTATTTTCGTAGTGGGGAAAAACGTCTGGTTGTGCTGTGGGGACAAAGAGAGCTGAAAGCTAATTAGAACACGTTCTCCCTTTTCTGCCTCACCTCATTTAGCAACTCCTGTGTCCTGCCCTAAACTGCTTGATGAGGTGATGAGGAGAAAATGTTCTGCTGGATTTCTTTTTGTTTTCTTTTAGCTCCATTCATGATTGTATTGTTTGAAAAAGAACATTATAATGAATTTTTATGGTTGAAGGAGGGGGAAGTTGAATTGACTAAAGTATTGATATTTGCTACCAGTATTTTTGAACAGCTAAAGATATGAAGACTTTAATCCAGTTCAGGGAGGCTGGGAGTTGGTGCTGGGGAAAAGGTTTGGCTGTGTCCCCACCCAAATCTCATCTTGAATTGTAGTTCCCATTATCCTCACATGTTGTGGGAGGGAACAGGTGGGGATAATTGAATCATGGGGGCAATTTCCCCCATCCTGTTCTCAGATAGTGAGTGAGTGCTCGCGAGATCTTATGGTTTTATAAGGGACTTCCCCTTTCCCTGAGCACTGGTTCTTCTCTCTCTTGCCGACATGTGAAGGAGGACATGTTTGCTTCCCCTTTGCAATGATCATAAATTTCTGAGACCTCCCCAGCCATGCTGAACTGTGAATCTATTAAACCTCTTTTCTTTATAAATTACCCAGTCTTGGGTATGTCTTTATTAACAGCACAAGAACAAACTAATACAGTAAATTGGTACCAGAAGTGGGGAAAGAAGTGCAGAATGTGGGATGGAGAGGTTACTTAGCAACTGTGACAAAACCTAGAGTAGGATGTTAGAGCAGGTGAACTGTCCCCACATATTGATCATTAGGGAAATGCAAACCAAAACTATAATGAGATAACACTTAACTCCCATTAGGATGGCTAAAGTTTTTTTTTGAAAAGATAATAAATGTTGGCCAGAATGTGGAGAAATTGGAATCCTCGTACATTGCTGTTGGGATTGAAAAATGATGTAACCACTTTGGAAAATAGAATGGCAGTTCCTCAAAACATTAACCGTAACATTCCCATATGACCGAGCAATTCCATTCCTCGGTATAGAGGCTAAAGAATTGGGAACATATGTCTACACAGAAACCTGTACCCAGGTTTACAGCAGTATTATTTTATAATAAATAGCCAAAAAGTGAAAATAACCCAAATGTCCATTAGTTGATGAATGGACTAACAAAATGTGGTATATTCATATAATGGAATATTATCTGGCAATTAAAGGAAATGCAGTGCTTGATGCATATTAAAGCATGGATAAATCTTGAAAACATTATAAATGAGAATAGCGAGGCACAAAAGGCCATGTATTGCTTAATTCCATTTTTAGAAATGTCCAGAATGGGAAAATTCATAGAGACAGAAGTAGATTAGTGGTTGCCAGGGACTGGGAGGAAGGGCAGTAGGTAGTGAACTGCTAATGGATACGGGGTTTTTTTGTTTGTTTTTGTTTTTGCGACTTTTTTTTTTTTTTTTGAGGTGATGAAAATGTTCCGAAATTAGATCGTGGCAATGGGTGTACAATTCTGTGAATATGTAAGAACTAGCAGACAGTACATGTAACAAGGGTGAATTATCCCAGTAAAGAGAAAAAATTATTTCTAGGCATGATGTCATTTAGGTATATGGCTTAGTTGGGAAATACCTTTTGTATATTGATCAGAAAAAGATGTATTCAGTCATTAGGTTAGGACTCTCGTCTTTTCCTTTTTTTTGTAAAAGATAGCTTTTCAGTGTGAATTAAATAAGCAATTTTTACTGAAAAACTACATTTTATGTTTAAGTAGATAAATTATTATGCCACTTTATAGCGACTCTCTGTAGATGATTCAGTCCCCTTAGGTCATGCAGTAAACACTTAGAGCCAGGAGTGAGTGTTTTGTGTTTTGTTTTTACTGCTTTAAGACCCACAGATGGCCTATTAGTTTGTGTTTTTAGAAGAACATTAATTTCTTTTAACAAGTCTACTGTTTTGTAGTTTTGAGTACACTCGTAGGTATGAGGAAAACCCAAATATTTCTTCTGAATGTTTTGAACAAGTTAATATAGCTATGCTAATATGGAAATATTCAGTGTCTGAGATTTGAAAAAAATACTAGACAAAAGCTTTTGTGGGAGATTTGATGTAATGTTTTAATAGCTTAAGAATTGTTTCTTATTTTAAATGTATACCCAATAAGATTACTAGAATTAAATTTATTCCAAAGTTTATGACTAACAGATCTGTAATACGTTGTTATAATCCAAGTTTTGAGGTTACAAATCATGTAAATCTAAAAATTGTCTGAAGTTTGGAAATTCACATGTTTAGAGTGAAACTTGGGGAAGAAAACCTATGGTGTTGACCCCTTTCTTTTATTTTTGAGAAAGTAGTCCCTTATTTTTCAGTAATTGCTCAGTCATTGGTTTTCTACCATAAAGCTGTCAGGGCTGATTTGTTAAGCAAAACTTGAAACAGTTACTGTTTTGTAGTGCAAGAAGCACAGACTCTAAATTTTAAAATATAGCATAATTTTTAAAATTCTGACATTTTGTGGGGTTTTTGTTTTGTTTTTACCTTTTAGAAATTTTACTAAAACTGGAAACATTGGGATTTCAATAGTTGATAGCCAGAGGAAGAAGTTGGTAATGCTATTCTTTTCTTTTCTTGCTGCCCTGCCCCCTTTCCCCAGGAAACAAAGCCGGTTTTGTTTCTTGCCTGCTTGTGAGGTCTCTGCTGCACCCCATGTGGGTGCACCGCTCTGTGCTTTGTTGAAAGGCTTAAGATACTCAGAAGGTAAAGAACAGGATGCTTCTGGAGAGGAATAAATCCCAGCTTCAGTAGATAAACAAGGTTGTTTGAACTGGTCATTTAAGTGAGTTCTTTATATGGAAACCTTGTAGTGCTGCTTGTATCCATAGGTAACAACATTTAGGTAAAGAAAGCCAACAGTACTCACAATAGTCATCAGAGTATTTCTGTTACATAATTTTGTGCAAGTTTCTGTTTAATTCTGTGGACTGGTTCTTCCTTCATCTTTTGATATCCTAACTAATTTTTCCTGTTCCGTGGTTTTGAATAGTCAGATAAGCTTAGATTTGACAAAGACCTTACCAACCAATTCAGTTTGCCGTCAGCATTGGCTATTGTCATTAATGATTACTGCTTATGGTATCTAATTCTGGGAAACCGGTGAGAAGCAAAGGATATTTACCACTTTATTTTTGTGCAATTTTATTGCTATTCAGTTTTTTTCACCAAGAATGTATGTTATTTCATAAATAACTTAATGTTATGTTATGTAATGAAAATATAATGGGGAAAGCTCAAAAGCTTATCCAAATGTTACTTAATAGCTGAAGTATTTAACAGTGTAAATAGCTCTAGAATATGTTTTGAAATCAATCATGTTTTATAATTCCAACACTCCTCAGCTTACTAATGGGCTATTTTCTAGCAGGTTTTTGGGGTTTTGCTTTTTCATTGCTTGGAACCAAAAACATTTTTCCCCAATAGTTGTTTGCCTTGGGCCTCAATTTATGACATGTTCATTGTATGTGATGAATCTCAGATCAGCTCCCCAATTCATATTTAACTCATGCTCTCAAACCTGGCACAGCACACTGTATAAAATGTTTCTGTGTGGAAATATGTTGAGTGTTATATTGAAACACCAAGAAGATGTTTCACCGAAAGAGAAGGATCCCCTTGTGCCATTGGCTCAATCTCCACTACCTTTTTTCTATTTAGACCTTGTAGGAAAGAGAAACATGCATATTTTTGTGAATCATAGGAATATTTGGAAACAGTAAATGGTATGATAAAATAGGAGGAGGAGCGAGAATGTATGTGTATGTCTATGTGTTTGTCTGTGGAGGAGAAGGAGAGAGGTATAGGAATCATCAAAATATGGAATTAGTCTGTAGGAGTCAGAGTCTTTAGGTGTAGAAAGAAGTTCTGCAGAAGAGAGGGGACTACGGTTTATGGAGCACCCACTGTTCCAGGTGTGTGATAGAATAATCAATCCTCATAATAACTCAAATGGAGATGTCAGTATCCTTGGTACGGATGAGAAAACCGAGGATTAAGTGAATTACTGAATTAGTATGCCCAACTCTAATCCAAGTTCATTTGACTCTGAAGGCTGTGTTTTTTATGATACCTGTCAATTATGTAACTATGTTGGTAACAGATAAGAGCAATTTTATTACATGAGGTTGTTGGTGCCTGAGAAATCTTAGGTCCCAAAAATTGTTGGCTTTTTTCCTATCCATTGCCATATAAAATACTAAACTATAACCTATAAGGATGAAAGTTTTGTCCATTTACTTTTTATAAAGCCATTTTCTAAGTCTTCATGAGCTAATAAGTATGTTTTTTTTCCATATGAGATTAATAAGGCTTTGAACAAGCTGGAGCAGTATGTCATGTTTTGACATCCCTTCTTTCTTCTTCCAGACAAAATATTAAAACAAGATAACCAAAAAGACACAACTAGGGTATGAATTTTTAAAAAATCTCTATAGGTCAGAAAATAAAACCACATAAAGCATTGAGGGTAGTGCTAGAGGCCTGCCAGGTTTAGGGGCCATTTGGCTCCTGAGAAGAACTGTTAATAAAAGTATTAATAAGGAAGAGGACATACAAAACAGGCTCAATGGGAAAAGCCAGGCATGCAGCTGACCTGGCCCTGGCCTAGGACAAACGTTTACAAGGATTGACCACACGTCAAGTCACAGAGTCACAAATTGTCTAGAATCAATATTATGTAGACTATGTTTTTCAAACCTCAATGCAATTAAACTCATAATAAAAAAGTTTCAAAAAACATGTCTTGCCCTACCAGCTATTAAAACATATTACTAAAGTTGTACTGTTGTACATATTGTACATACTAAATAATACATATATATAACTTACATGTTTATGTAGTATAAACATAAAGGCAGTACTGCCGTACTAGTATAAGAATAGTTAGATTAATAAACAAAATAAAAAATCTGGAAATAACAAAATGTCAAAATTTAGTCTATGATAAAGATGAGGGGAAAGATACACTGTAACACAAGTGGTGTTGGGACTAATGGTTAGCATATGGAAGAAGATAAAATTAGATCCATTCATGTCATACACTAGAATAAATTGCAGTGGATCAGATTGAGTTGCCAAGTAAATGAGAACTGTAGTTTTTTAATTAAAATAGGTGAATTTCTCTGTAGTTTGAAAGTGAGGAAACGTAATTCAAATTTTTAAAAAGATTGATAAATTTGACTAAAGAATAAGCTTTTTTTTTTTTTTTTAGACCAGAGTCTTGCACTTGTTGCCCAGGCTGGAGTGCAGTGGTGTGATCTCAGCGCACTGAACCTCTGCCTCCTATGTTCAAGTGATTATCCTGCCTCAGCCTCCAGAGTAGCTGGCATTACAGATGCCTGCCACCACGCCCAGCTTATTTTTATATTTTTAGTAGAGACGGGGTTTCACCATTTTGGTCAGGCTGATCTCAAACTTCTGACCTCTAGTGATCCATCTGCCTTGGCCTCCCAAAGTGCTGGGATTACAGGCATGAGCCACCACGCCTGGCTAAGAATAAGTTCTTTTTCATGAAAAACAAGCAAAAAGATGACAAACTGAGGAAAATTATTGGTAACATATCACAGACACAGACTTCTTATCCTTAGTGTATAGACTGTATCATAAGACATAGCAAAAATAAAATTATACTGAGATACTACTCATCTTTCAGATTGGCAGAAACCCAAAATTGGCAAGTCTTTGGGGGCAAAAAAGCACTCTCTTACATTACTAGTGAGGATACATCAAAGTACAGCTCCTGGGGTGGGGCGGTGGTGTAAATTTGGCGATATCTAGCAAAATTATTTATGCTTTTAACATTCAACTAAGCAATCTCCCATATAGAAATCTACCCAAAGATGTAGTAGCAGAAATACAAAATTATATATGAGCGTATTCTGTACAGTACTCTTTACTAATAATGAAAACCTAATAGGAAATTGGTTGAATAGAATATTAACCAGCCATGTCAATAGGAAAATGAGGGAAAATCTCTATATACTGCTTTAGAGTTATCTCAGGTTATATTGTTACAAAGGCAAAAGCAAAGTGGAAGGAAGTATCCATAGTATGCTACCATATATCAAAGAAGAAGGGATGTGTATGTGTTTGCTTACATTTTTAAGAGTAAAGGAAATACTGATAGAGTTTACCTGTTACCTGTTGGAGGTAGGAGGAAGCAGGTGGGAAATAAAGCAAATCTCTGAAATTCAAAGGCAGAATGTCATAAGTACACCTGTATTTCAGGTGGTTGGCTAATTACAGAAGAATAATTTCAGGTGACTTTAAAGCACAGTGATTTTACTTTATGTACTTAATGGAATGTCTTAAGGAGATAAAATTGCAAAGAAATCTGAAACTTGAATCATTTTAGTGATCATAATGTTATTTTTAGATGATTGCATACGTATAGAGGACAATACATATTAATGTTGTTAGAACCCAGTTTTTCAGCATGAGAAAAAACAGTTGTTATAAAATCAAAGTAAAAACCATGCATCCTAAATCTGAATTGGAAATATGCATTTTCTGAAGGAGAGTACCACCTAGAAACAGTTACAAAAAAGCAACAAAACAATAATAGGTACCCCCTAGTACGCAGAGTAATGTCTCTAAATACCATTTCCCACTCAAAGAAATCAGGGCTTCTTCAAAAAAGGCTGAGTAAAATTTGGGGCAGGGAAGTATACTAGATGACCTTGGAACATCTTTGTGCCTAAAAGCAAACAACGAAGTAGACCAAGTCCATTGTAGCCATAGGAAAAAGATCCAGCTTGAAGGGCTTAACCTGGTCAAATATGGCACACTTTGAACATTGATCAGAATAACTGTGCTGGATTAAAACACATCATAAACATATTTTAAAATCTGTGGTTTCATAATGATTTTCTTCCCTTTGCTCCAGGTAGCAGAGTATCAGAATGATTTTTTTTTTTTTTTTTTGAGATGGTGTCTTACTCTTTCACCCAGGCTGCAGTGCAGTGGTGTGGTCTTGGCTCACTGCAACCTCTGCCTCCCAGGTTCAAGCCATTCTCCTGCCTCAGCCTCCTGAGTAGCTGGTACTAATGGTCACCCGCCACCATGCCCGGCTAATTTTTTTTTTTTTTCTTTTCTTTGTATTTTTAGTAGAGATGGGGTTTCACCGTGTTAGCCAGGATGGTCGTGATCTCCTGACCTCGTGATCCGCCTGTCTCAGCCTCCCAAAGTGCTGGGATTACAGGCATGAGCCACCGCACCTGGCCGATTTTTTTTTTTTTTTTTTTAAACCCTTATTGGCTACCTTTCGGAGGACTCTGGGACCAATTCATCATCCTGAAAATATACACAAAAAGGGAATGAATCAAACATTTATTCTGTATCTTACCTGTACAAATTATGTTTCAGGGTAACCAAATACTTAATATGGGAAAATTCTTATTTATAGAACTTCAAATAATACATGGGGAGGAATGATACCATCATTTCGTAACCTCTAATGAAATAATGAGTTTAGGTTTAAAAAAATCAGTGGTTGCTAAAAACCATTGGGTGAAAATAACCTAAAATGGATATAATAAGTTTACCACATCTGCACCACTGATTCATCCTTATCATGAAGACAGTCATCTTGTGCCTTCTCTCCTCATGTAGTGCCACCAGTGAAGTATTCTTGCCAAAAATTGTGATCAGCCCTCTATATTCGAACTTGTTTACATCAAATCAAGAAATGGAAAAGCATGCTGCATAGTAATATGGGGATGCAATCAGCAAAGTCCAGGCTGTAGACAATTCTTTGAGGCAAATGACACAGTTTCTTTGACAAATAAATGACAAAGAAAAAACCAAGGGGGAACCTGTGTATTAAAACAGTGGTCCTCAGAGCGCTGGCATGAATCGAAAGTCACTGGGAGGGCTTGTCAAAACACAGATTGCTGGCTTCATCCCGTAGTTTCTCATTCATTAGCCCTGGGTTAGGGCCCATGAATTTGCATTTCTAAAACGTTACTAGGTGCTCTTCCTCCTGATGATCCAGAAACCGCAGAACGATGTTATTAAAGAAGTCTTGGATTATGAATCAAATACAGTGTGTGGACCTCGTTTGGATTGTTTTGAACAAGCCAATTGTAAAAATAACAATAATTCCCTTGATAATAGGGAAATGTAGACATAGGATGGACTTTTGATAATATTAAGGAATTGGTAAATTTTGATAGTGTAACCATGGTATTATATTTTTCTTTTTTTAAAGAAGGCCCCATCTTTTTAGAAATACATGTTGAAATTATGGGTAAAATGCTATATTGTTTGCTTGAAAATAATTGGCGCTGAAAAGTAGTTGAGGATAGAGGTAAAAGAGATTGGCCATGTATTGACAATTGGGAAGAAAGTGAGTGTTGAATACACAAGGATTCATTATCTGTATTTTCTACTTTTCTATGTTTATGGAAATTACCTTCAAAATGTAAAATATATGTTTGGAAACATTAAAATATATTCCAAAATAGCTCATGAATTAAATGTAAGTCACCATAGAAATTACACGTTTTTTGGAATAGAACAGTCATGAATTATACTATTTCAAAACGTGGGATGCAGGTAAAGCAGGACTTAAGCGTAAGTTTATTGATTTAAGTCTTCCAAAAAAAGATGTAAATGAATTAAGTTCAACTCAAAAGTTAGAAAATGAAATACAGAAAAGCTGTAGGGAAAAAGAGCAGAAAAAATAGAAATAAGTTAATAATGCAGTCATCTTTTATTAACAGATAGCTGAGAAGATTGGATTGAACTAAGGCATTATTCTAAGAGAGATTGGTCTGTAATATTCCTCTCTCTAATATCCTTGGTTCTGTCTCAGTGCTATGCTAGCCTGGTAGAAGAATTGGGCAGTCTTGAGTCAGGTATGGTGCTCGCCTGCAGTCTCAGCTACTTGAGAGATAGACAGTAGGACTGTTTGAAGCCAGACATTTGAGACCAGCCTAGGCAACATAGTAAGACAGAAAAGGAAAAAAAAAAAAAAAAAAAAGGTGTGGTAATGTAAAGAGAAATTAATAGTAGGACTTTTCTCTATTGTCTTAAATAGTTTCTGCCTCAGTGAGTAACTACTCAACTTATGTAGAAATGGCTCAGTATTTTTTCAGCACACACTTTGTGCCAGATGCTGTGCTAGGTATTAAGGACACATAGATGACTAGGATATGGCCCATACTCCTGTGGCACTCAGTCTTAGGGAGCATATGAATTTGTAAACAAAATATTAGAATCAGGCAAGAAATGTCAGTAGACAATATGGAAAAGTTCCCAGGCAACTCCTTGAGAGAAGAAAATTCTTAATGTATAGGATGGACCCAGCCTTGTGAGGTTTTCCTCAAGTAGTCTCCAAGAAGAAATGGCATTTACCAAACAGCCAGTCTGTTATAATGGGACACATTAACACATTAAAAATCATGAGGAGTTTGCTGTGTGACTGGGAGACCATTAAGTTATAAGAGCTGTTGTCAGTGTATGTTATTTAGGATTTTTGTAGCAAGGTTTATATGAGAGATTGGCCTGTAATTTTCCTTTCTTTTAATATCCTTGTATGGTATCAAGGTTATGCTGGCCTTATAAGTGTTGGAAAATATTCTTTCCTTGTTGTGCTCTGGAAGAGGCTGTGTAAGATTGGTATTATTTCTTCCTTGAATGACTGCAAAGCCATTGGGACCTGGGGTTTTCTTTAGTCAACGTCTACTAAACATTTAGTAGAAACAGTGATCCAAAATTTCAACTTCAGTTGAATGTGTATCTGAGAAAGTTTATTATTCTTACTAACATTTTCACATAAAACTTCCCTCTGCCCACTGAGGTTAATTCACGGTTTGATCAGTGTTGTATCAGTGACAGAAATTCACTAGTATAAAAACCCAGTCCGTTTCTAAACACCAAATGGTGTATTACAGCTTCAAATTTTTTTTTTTTTTTTTTTTACTACCTAGGCTTTGTGCTGGGGGTACCATGGTGTCAAATGAGACAAATCCATGTCATCCAGATACTTGTGGACTCAATTTGATATGAGCAAGCATCAGATCATTTTAATCTACTTGCTTTATTGGGATGTGTATGTGGATATATTAAGGGCTGATTATTTTGATGGGCTTTGCTGTTTGGAATGCTTTGTCTTAATTTTTGTGGATGAATTTTTAAATTTAAATATTTCATAAGAAGTAATGAATTTGCATCATTCACACTTCAGAAGTTATAAATAAGGTTCTCCAACTTTGTCCTTTAGTCACCCAGTTTCCCATCTCTGGAGCCAAAAGATGTTAGTTGCTTCTTAGCTATTCATCAGTTTTTATATCCTCTGAATATGCAATATATATATTCACCCCTGTTCCCTTCCCCCCCCCCCTTTTTTTTTAACACTTTCTCTTCTGCACTTTGTTTTTAATTTAGTAAGTCCTTAGAAACTGTTCCTTATTGCATGTTAAAACTACCTCTTGTTTCTTTTCTCTTATGACTTGCTTGTATCTTGTGACAACAGTAATAATAATGTAGTCATGGTGATACTGATGGATTTTTAGGTTATTTCCAGTCTTCCTGCCCAAGAAAGTTACAATAAATATCCCAAATTGCTTTTGAATAATTAAATCATCATTTTATCTTCCTTCGCTAGTTTTTTAGGACAGATTTTTTTTTTTCTTTTCATTTCAGCCATGAACCAGAGAATCAGTCAGAGTGCTCCAGTGAAACAGCCACCACCCCTGGCTCCCCAGAGCCCACAGGGAGGCGTCATGGGTGGCAGCAACTCCAACCAGCAGCAACAGATGCGACTGCAGCAACTGCAGATGGAGAAGGAGAGGCTGCGGCTGAAACAGCAAGAACTGCTTCGGCAGGTGAGGCCACAGGTTAGAAACCAGCCTTCCACTTTTTGGGGTTTGTTTTCTTAAAGTTGGGCAGATTTCATTTTAACATTTATTAGTTACAGAGGAATGTTGCCTTTGTAAAATTGAGCGACACAGAAGCATTCTATCCAGCCCTGTCCTTGTCTTAGTTTCGTGACTGTGAATGGCCTTTGATCAAGTTACAAGGGATGTGACTTGGAAACCTGTATCATGAAGAGCTGTTTTGGTCATGGTCATTGCAATTGAGCAAAAATTGAAGGAAGCAAGAATGCTTTCTCTAATGTACATGGAATTGTGAATTGCTGTTTTTCTGAGGATTTCACTAAAGGGGAAATTCTAGAACATCACCTGGGAGAAAATATCCTTTATTAATAACTTATGTGGCGGGATACACCAGTATGACATTTCTCAAATGACAAATATACTTCGGTATTACCGAATCTAAGAATTTTCATTTAAAACAAAATAAATGTTACCTTTTGCCAGGTGCGGTGGCTCATGCCTGTAATCCCAGCACTTTGGGAGGCCAGGGTGGGCAGATCACTTGAGGCCAGGAGTTCAAGACCAGCCTGGCCAACTTAGCGAAACCCCATCTCTACTAAAAATACAAAAATTAGCCAGGCATGGTGGCACACACCTGTAATCCCAGCTTCTCAAGAGTCTGAGGCACAAGAATCACTTGAGCCTCAGAGGCAGAGGTTCAGTGAGCCAAGATTGTGCCACTGCACTCGAGCCTGGGTGACAGAGCGAGATTCTGTCTCAAAAACAAAAAGTTATCTTCAAGTTTAGAAGATGCCAGTGTGCTTTAAAATTACATGCTTATGGATGTTTTTTTATGTTGGGAAAAGTAGGACATAGCAGTAGAGAGCTTGAAGCCCTTTAATCACCAATTCCATCAGCTTTCTTCCAGAAGGTACTGTTGGTCTTTATGTTCCTAATATGTATAATTAATCTAAACACTAATTTTTACTTTATCTTATTTCAGAGTGGTTAAATCTACTAAGTTCAGATATTAGGGATAAGGTCTTTTGTTAAGTAGTGTAGATATTTTTAAATTTCTATATAAAATTTTTTTGAGTAGATAATAGAAAAATGGTATAATAGTGATAAATGTACAGAGGTGAAAGTACACTCAGAATAAGATCCTTTCCCTGTTTTTCTAGTTGTCTCCTATGGGGCCTAAATAACTATGAGTTTCTTAGGTTTTTTGTTTTTTGTTAATTTTTCCAGAGATACTCTGTTTACATACATAAAATACATGTATCTATGTTATTTTTTCCCTACCTAAATCACAGCATGCTAAGTATAGACGTTTAAAAATCGTCATACTCGGCCAGGCATGGTGGCTCATGCCTCTAATCCCAACACTTTGGGAGGCCGAGGCAGGAGGCTTGCTTGAGCCCAGGAGTTTGAAACCAGCCTGGGCAACATGGCGAGACTCTGTCTCTTGGAAAAAAAAAAAAAAAAAAAGCTCTACATTTCTGTTACCAGGAAGTAGGCACTTAAAGGTCTGTTTTTTGTTTTCTGTTTTAGGGCTATATTTTAAAAGTATCTCTTGAGTGTCAGTGAAAATATATGAACTCAGTACTACCTGAACTCTGATTTGGGGTTTGAGGAATTGGTAGTTCAGGAGTTAAATTAAGCCATGGTATCTGAGACAGGCTCACCTTGAAACTGTGCTTTGTCGGTAATCTGTCCATACAATTCTACTGTGATTGGCATCAAAGGTAAACCCTGATAGAAGAAGTAAGACAGTATGTGCCAACATACGATGTCAGGAACTTGTTGGGGCTCAGAAAATGATACTCCAAAATACGGTTCTTTGACAAACTAAACTAAGGAAGCAGCCTCAAGTTCTATGCCAAAGCACAGGATGAGGCTGTTCTTTGAAGTTCTTTTATCTACCTAGAAACCAGACCCACCAAAAGGAATACAATTGCCTTTGATCCCCTCCCCAAAATTTCATTAACCAGAGAAGACTGAAACTTGTATGACAGAGGAAAAGACTAAAAATTAAATACCACACCTAGAGAGCTCAGAGGAACTTTGCCCAGACTATTGTCTGTTTTCAGATCCCATTCAGTTTCCAAAGAGAATTATTTACTAACCATTGTCTGTGTACTGGGCTCATTCATTCTTCCTAAAAATCATTTACTGCCCTTCAAAATGGCATCATTTCCCTCATGTCCCCTTCCCCTGTGAAGAAGGGTATTATATAGTATCTGGAACTCACTTGGTTATTGGGTAATCATTCTCTTGCAATTTCCCCCATGTTTATGCACCTTAAATAAATTTGTTTGCCCTTTTCTCCTATTAATTTGTCTATTATCAGTTCATTTTCAGCGAACCTTTAGAGGGCAGAGGGGAAGTTTTCCTTTTGGCCCCTATAAAGTGATCTTGAAAGAAATGTTTCTTTATTTGACATAAAAAAGGATGGAGAAAGGAAGCATTATTGTACCTCTGACTTTTCTTTTCTTTTTTTTTTTTTTTATTTTTTGAGACGGAGTCTTGCTGTGTCGCCCAGGCTGGAGTGCAGTGGCGCAATCTCGGCTCACTGCAAGCTCCGCCTCCCGGGTTCACGCCATTCTCCTGCCTCTCCAAGTAGCTGGGACTACAGGCGCCTGCCACCAAGCCCAGCTAATTTTTTTGTATTTTTAGTAGAGACGGGGTTTCACCGTGGTTTCGATCTCCTGACCTCGTGATCCGCCCGCCTCGGCCTCCCAAAGTGCTGGGATTACAAGCGTGAGCCACCGCGCCCGGCCGTACCTCTGACTTTTCTAACAAATTACCATAAAGGAAGAATATTTTTCATCTACTATTGTTAGAACACCATAGAACCATCAAAAATATAATTACATGACTAATAGAAAAAAAATAGAGCAATTTTAAAATATGTTTTATGTAACCTATTTTCATTGTTTTTCATTTTGTTGTTGCCGAGTAGTAGTAGTTCTAAGTAAATACAGGTCTCAATTTCACTATGAATGAAAACTGTCAAAATCAAGAAACTAAAAAAAAAGTTCTTTAATTACTAATGTCAAAATCATACTGTTTTTAAGATAATTTGTAAAGTCTAGAAATGGGGCCATTTGCCATTTTGTTTTATGCCATAGATCATCCTGGGGTTTTTTGGTGCGCAAACGCTGCTATTTGTAAAACTCTTCCTTCCAAAGATTTTCCTAAATCTTTATTCTCAATCTTACTCTGGGTGATGGGTCCTGGACAGAATAGCTTCACTTCCCTTAAAGGTAACTTCTTTGTTTCATCTTTACTACCTACTGTGCCGTCTTTTCTTATGTTGAAGTTGACAGACCTGCTCTTTTCTCATACTAATAAGACTATTTTTTAGATTTTTTTAAGTAATCACAATAAATTCAGTATATCTTAAGTCTTTTGGCTTCCTGTGAACTTCTTCCATTGACAGTTTATCTTACCACTGAAACATCAAATATATTGTATCTGCTTTATCTCATACTCAGAAGCAAAGAACCTACGTGACCAATATCAAATTTTATTTTTTAGTTCTGACACCTAAAGTCTTGCTGTCCTATCCTCAATGCTGTTAAAAACTTCTGAGGTTCCAGTTTTGTTATGTGGTGACTCCATTGGCTCCTGTCTTCCTCAGTCTGCTTCTTCTCGGGTAGCTTGGGAATTCTGTGCTATGGTGATATGTCTGGATACAATTTGTAAGTCAGCCTACACAGCCAGACCATGTGGCTTAAAGTAATTTTTATCCGTCTTATTTTTTACTCTTAGGCAATGCGGAATATCAATCCCAGCACAGCAAATTCTCCAAAATGTCAGGTAGGCTCTTATCTGATGTTTTAGCACTGGAAAAAAAAAAAAAAAAAGATATTAAATTAGGAAAGAGAAACTTACATTCCAGGGTTCTGTCCTTATTGGACATTAGCCCAGAGTATAACTTTGAGCCATCTTTCTACCAAGATACTCAGGTTAACATTGCCCTTCCAAGAAAGTCTACACAGTCTGCTCCCTCCCTGCTCCTCCTAGGGAGTTTCTGTTTATCTTGATTCCATGGAGATCTTTTTTATTCTATATTTAAATGTATTGTGTCTCAGTTGTACATCCTATCAGCTAGGTATGCCTAATTTTTATTCAAATAGCTTAAAATAGTATGTATAATGATTTAAAGGAATTAATAAATTGAACAGCAACAAAAGCAGTATGTACTGGGGTAGACTAGTTTAGGAAATTTTAGAGTCATGATACTATAAGGAAGAGAAAAATTCTTTCTAGTGGACATTCCAAAGGAAAAATATCAAAATTATCAGGAGAGGATCTGCCTGGATAGTGTTTCAGGTTTTCTTGTTGGCTTTTATCATCATTCTCTGATGAACCCCAGGGAGCCCTGGTTGTGAAGGCATCTTATTTAGAAGGAAAGATTGTGGCCATTTTTTCTTCTAACACAGGCACTTGTCTGACTCGTAGGAAGAATCTCGTTCTTAAAACCAAAAAGAGTTAGGTGTTTGGGGTCCACAAGATAGGAAGAAATTCGGAGCCAGAGGATCATTCTACTTCTCTTGGGGCAGAAGCAACCATATAATGCCTCACCTTCTATGTAACTTACTCTGCACTAGGGTAAATAAATACATTGTTTTAGAATCTGCTGCAGAAGTAGGAGTTGGCAAAATTCTACTCATTTTGGATACTGTTAAGTTGTCCATTGGAGCACCATGATGATAAAAGTCAGATACAGTCTTCATAGAGACCAGTTAATTTTGTGAGAAGGAAAATCTCTATTCTTCTTTATCTATCTCATAAATACCTCCATTAATCAAAAGACCAAGCAAGGGATAACTCATAATAAGCCATCTTCACCAAAGTTGAGCATAGACATTCTTATGATGGGGGGCACTAATATACCATTTGACTGTGAAGTGCAGGATAGCAGTGGGTCTTTATAACATGAAGCCATTTTTTTCTTTGTCATTTTCTGAAGTGTTTGTTTTGTTTTGTCTTTTTGGTTTTTTGTTTTTGTTTTTGTTTTTGCGATGGAGTCTCGCTCTGTTGCCCAGGCTGGAGTGCAGTGTTGTGATCTCAGCTCACTGCAAGCTCCGCCTCCTCGGTTCACACCATTCTCCTGCCTCAGCCTCCCGAGTAGCTGGGACTACAGGCGCCCGCCACCATGCCCAGCTAATTTTTTTTGTATTTTTTAGTAGAGACGGGGTTTCACTGTGTTAGCCAGGATGGTCTTGATCTCCTGACCTCGTGATCTGCCCGCCTCGGCCTCCCAAAGTACTGGGATTACAGGCGTGAGCCACCACGTCTGGCCTGAAGTGTTTCTGAAAGAAGAATTTTATTCATGATAAATGAAAAAGAAACTAATACAGGAGCAGAAATTAACTCAAAGGAGATTTGGATTCAGGTAAAAAGTCCTCCATGCCAAAAAAATGTTGAAATTGTTTCCTTTTTTCCCAAGGTCTTATACCCTGAATCTGATAAATAAGTTAAATTCTTATTGATCTTTGTTTCCTACTTGAATAGAAAAGTAAATCTTTACTGTTATTAAAATTATCAGGAATTCTTAGATTTTTTAAAATAGTAAAGCTTTAGAAAAGGTGAGGCTTACTAGTAGTAAAGCTTCTAAGATATGAAGATTAGAGGTAATTACTTAGATTTGCCCAGACCAGAGCAAAAAACTTGAAAGAGGTTTTTAAAAATCTTCTTTGCATATGCTGGAGATTAAAATATTGGTTTGTTATATATGCTTTAGTTGTCAATGTTTAATATTTACCTGGCATAACTGTGGAAAGTTATCAGTAAATGTATGAAATTCAAGTATAGGTTTATATTTGAAATAGCTCAGATCAAGAAATCTGGTGGTATTTGTATCAAGAAAGCATGTGTATATTTTTCTCATCCTATTATTTTCTAAATAACCTTCAGGTAGATGTCAGGAAATAGATCACAAAGAAGAGTCATATCTTTTTCTTTTTTTTTTTTTTTTTTTTTTTTGTTTTGAGACAGAGTCTTGCTCTGTCACCCAGGCTTGAGTGCAGTGGCGCGATCTTGGCTCACTGCAACCTCCGCCTCCCGGGTTCAAGCGATTCTCCTGCCTCAGCCTCCTGAGTAGCTGTGATTACAGGTGCCCGCCACTACGCCCAGCTAATTTTTTGTGTTTTTAGTAGAGACGGGGTTTCACCATGTTATCCAGGATGGTCTTCATCTCCTGACCTCATGATCCGCCTGCCTTGGCCTCCCAAAGCACTGGGATTACAGGCGTGAGCCACCGCGCCCGGCCAGAAGAGTCATATCTTAAGTGAAGATGGCTTTAAGTAGTGTTTCTCGGAATAATCAAGAGCTAGAAAGGACTTTTCAGTCCCGAAGAACAGAGGCGTATAAAGACATCACTCAGTATCTGAACACTAGACACTGTTGTTCAAAGTTACTGGGTTTTTAACTTATACTTTTCTATTAGATATTAATGCAGCTGAGTTAGCAAGCAATAATGAGATCAGTGTCATTTTCTAATCATATACCTTATATGCTGTGGGATGTGGAAAGCCATCAGACTTCAAAATGCTTATGAATTACTACAAAAGCTGTCTTTAAGTACTTCCAATAGGATTAACAAATCATGTGGCTGTTGTAGGGTGCTGTGCTCGTGTACACTAATGTCAGTATGGGTGAGGTTAATGAAAAATTCCAAGATCCATGGCCCAAGTGATATTGAAATGTAAAATTTTGAAAAAAACTTTAAAGGCATTTATATGTCTTCTTAGTTAAATATGGAAATTATCACCTTAATTTATTATACTATGTTGGCAGAATTTTGGAAAAATTCATCCTTACAGAGCTTAACTTTTTATTTTTATTTTTATTTTTATTTTTATTTTGAGATGGAGTTTTGCCCTTGTTGCCCAGGTTGGAGTGCAATGGCATGATCTCTGCTCACCACAACCTCTGCCTACCGGGTTCAAATGATTCTCCTGCCTCAGCCTCCCAAGTAGCTGGCATTACAGGCATTCGCCACCATGCCCGGCTAATTTTGTGTTTTTGGTAGAGACAGGGTTTCTCCATGTTGGTCAGGCTGGTCTTGAACTCCCAACCTCAAGTGATCTGCCCACCTTGTCCTCCCAGAGTTCTGGGATTACAGGCATGAGCCACCACACCCAGCCAAAGAGCTTAACATTTTAATTTCATTTTGATTACTTATGATTTTTATGTTTCAAAAACAATTTCCATTCTCAGAAGAAACTTTTTGAAACTGTAAACATCTTTGCTTTGTGAGATTGAGCAGTTAATGCTATTTTCTAGTCATATCTCTGTTACACATCAGTGCCCACTTGTAAACTGGAGAGACCTTTTGAGCAAGTGGGTTTAGGAATGCACTCTAGCTTCTGTTTTAAGGTCTTTTGAGAGAAGAACTTTGAGGAAAGATAGTCCCCCCTGAGGTGCAAACACTTCTACTTTCTCTTGTGCTTAAGAATATGGTTCTTGGACTGGGAGCGGTGGCTCACGCCTGTAATCCCCGCACTTTGGGAGGCCGAGGCGGGTGGATCACCTGAAGTCAGGAGTTTGAGACTAGCCTGGTCAACATGGTGAAACCCATCTCTACTAAAAGTACAGAAATTAGCTGGATGTGGTGGCGGGCGCCTTTAATCCCAGCTGCTTGGGAGGCTGAGGCAGGAGAATCGCCTGAACCTGGGAGGCAGAGGTTGCAGTGAGCCGAGATCGTGGCATTGCACTCCAGCCTGGCGAAAAGAGCAAAACTCCATCTTGGAAAAAAAAAAAAAAGAATTTGGTTCTTAATATCTGGGGTTCCCTGGTACCTATGAGATCAAGTTTAAACTCTGCAACTGGCTCATGGTCTGTGGTCAGTAGCCTTCTCACTCACTGGGTCCAGTTAAGCCAGTAACTCTTCCATTAGCTAAGTGCACTCCGCTGCCTTGTTGCTGTTATTCTGCTCACAAGCTTTTCCCCATAGTGAGAACCTTGCTTATCCCCTTTCTTACCAGTAAAGATTCTTCATTTCTCTTTTAAGGCTAAGGGTGAGATTCATTCCCAAGTGCCCTTATGAGAATTCTTGAGGCAGGGCACAGTGGCTCACGCCTGTAATCCCAGCACTTTGAGAGGCCAAGGCAGGTGAATGACCTGAGGTCAGAAGTCCGAGACCAGCCTGGCCAATATGGTGAAACTCCATCTCTACTAAAAATAGAAAAATTAGCTGGGCTTGGTGGCATGCGCCTGTAGTCCCAGCTACTCAGGAGGCTGAGGTGGGAGGATGGCCTGAGTCTGGGAAGCAGCAGTTCAGTGAGCTGAGATCATGCCACTACACTCCAGCCTGGGTGACAGAGTGAGACTCTGCCTCAAAAAAAGAAAATTAGATAATTTTTGAAACTACCCAGAAATAAAAACAACACTGCTGTATAAAGATGTCTTAACTCAGTAGCCAGTATAATTCCAATTTAGGTGGTCAAAAGTATGATATGGGATTACTTTTGTTTCTGGGTAAGTAATTGCTTCAATCTGTATAGAAATTACAGTATAAATATTTTGCAGCTATTGAATAATGTGTGGTTGCCATTCCTTATGGGTGGTAATGAATAGACACCAAGGTCAGTCACTGGTTTAATGAATGATAAAGCCCACAGTATTGCTGTTGAGGATATTGTACTGCACCATTACCTCTCAACAGTGAAGAGGTTCAGATGTTCACAGTTGTAGTTAATGAGAACAAAATAATACCAATTTTCAGAGCTATATGAAAACAATTGCCCACAACCATTTTTTTCCCTGAATTTAGTAAAAGTAAAGTATTTGGCTTTTTTCCCTTCAAACTGTCTTTCATGTTAGCTGTTTCAAAATCCTGTTAACACTTGTCTAACATTATCTTTCTCTTTGAAGTTCTAATATTAAATAAATCATAGATTTATTTGAAGGTTTTCCAATGAATATTTTATATTATATTTTATTTTTAATGGGTACATTGAAAACTTTGTATAAGAGGGAAGATTTAGCCTTACACCCCACATACTTTTAACTGGTTATTTCATTTGTTTTATTAAACTTCCCTCTTCCTTCTTATTTGAACAGTGCCATAATAACTTTGAGACCATGATTAAGTAATACAGATTACAAAAGACCTAATTCCAGAAGGCTATCAGAAAGAATGTAGAATCCTAGGATAATGCTAGGGAACACCAACCTGCCATCCTGTTTTGGATGTGATTTTTCAGAGTTTAAGATTATCATATAGTTCTCATAACTGTCCCCAAATCCATGTGTATACTTAATCAAAAAAGTTGTTCTAAAGTTAAAACTGCTTTGGTAAATGGCATAAACATTAAAAAACATAAAGCATTGGCTCAGTGTTTTAATGACTTTAGAAATAATAAAATGTTCTATTACAGTTTAAAGCTGTGTTGGAAAATGGGGTATGGCAAGACCTCTATCTTAAACAGTTGGAAGAAATGGCATTTTTTTCTATTTTTAGAATTGTTGACATAAACTGCTATAACTAAGGCAAACTACTTACAAGACATATATTTTTAGAGTTATTCTCCATTTCTAAATTTGGATTTACAGTTCACTAAGTTAATCTTCCTTAAACAAATTGATTACCACCCTCCCTGCAAAAACCCCTTACTCCTGTGCCATATATTATCGAAAAAACAGATACACTTTTATATAATGCAGTATTTGCTAAAGACAGAATTTATTTAAGAAAGTAACACTGACTAGGTAGTTAGCTCCCCAAATCATTAATTCTTAAATGTTATTTATTTATTTAAGATGGAGTTCCCTCATCACCCAGGCTGGAGTACAATGGCACGATCTCGGCTCACTGCAACCTCCTCCTCTTGGGTTCAAGAGATTCTCCTGCCTCAACCTCCCAAGTAGTTGGGATTAGAGGCGCACACCACCACCCCCAGCTAATTTTTTTGTGTATTTAGTAGAGACAGGGTTTCACCATGTTGGTCAGGCTGGTCTCAAACTCCTGACCTCAGATGATCCACCCGCCTTGGCCTCCCAAAGTGTTGGGATTACAGGCATGAGCCACTACGCCTGGCCTATGTTAATATTTTTATATGCAATGAACATAGTATGTTTCATTGGGTTCAGTAAGGAAGATAAAATACGGTTAATATTTAAGGAAATTGCTAGACGTGGGATAGGGAAATTGCATGTATTTGTATAAGAAAACAGGCCAGCCTTTTTCTCCCTTTCTTAACAATATGATATGTCTTTGTAGTTCAGTCTAGCCAAAAAACAACAACCCCTGCCTCCCATACAAACGCGCGTGCGAGCGTGAACACACTCAGATAACAAAGGTTTCAGGAGGCAGAAGTGAAATGGAAATTTCAGAAAGTATCCTACTCCATGCTTTACCTAGTCAGATTATGAAGGAGAATGACCATGAAGTTAGACAAATGAAAGAATTTTCTCCTATAAGGTGTCCTGCTTCTGGGGAGGAACAGTTAAATCATGTGTTTCCATCATGAGTAAGTTTTATAATTCCTTGTATTCTTAGCAAAGGATTGTAAATGTGAAAGTGAAGTTACCATAGGAAACTAAGAATTTTAGATGTAAAATAGTGAAAATTTGTTTCAGGGTTATCTAGACATTTTGCTAGTTACTTTAAAAAAACATCTTAATATGGCTAAGCATGAAGTCAATCTGAATTTTTAATCAAAATTTATTTTATATAAATTCTCCATTTTATTGCACTTAAAAATAAGCCTGTATATATCTTATACCTGTGTTAAAAAATGCCAACTATATTTCAATAAAGTAATTTTATCAAAACACATTTTCAGTGAATATCAACATTATTTCATAATTGGGTAAATCTGGCATAGCTCTTTTGTAGACAATCCAATTATGTCCTGAGCCATAAGCCTTGGGACATAATTGGATTGTCTACAAAACTGATTTCAGTTGAAACATTTCATGTTGAAAGTTACGTCTATCTCTAAGAAGTTTTTGGATTATTTTATCCTGAACACAATGCCTAAAATTAGAATACTGGACTAAAAATACAAGTTTGTTAAACTTCTGTTTTCC
This sequence comes from Nomascus leucogenys, assembly GCF_006542625.1. NCBI lineage: Eukaryota > Metazoa > Chordata > Mammalia > Primates > Hylobatidae > Nomascus > Nomascus leucogenys. Next base: position 32,624,501 of record NC_044395.1, on the reverse strand, counting down.
CAAAGGTAACTAGGATAAATAGTTTGACAAACTTTCAAAACTGGGGAAATAAGTTACAGGAAATTCAGCCAAAACATAATCATGCTTCTGTTCTGTATTTCAAAGGTCAAATAGTTTTTTTCTAACTGAAGCAAGTATTTTTAGCCATTTTCTTCTGTAATAATACAAAAATGTGGTAGCTTTTCCCATTGAGCTTGTAAATCTTAGCTAATCTGGGACACATTTGGAGTCAGAGCTATCTGCACTATAAGTAAAACTAAGGGTCCCAGTTTGTTCTGGAGGAGACTTTGCAGGGTGGTTCATAAAAGAAAACATGAGTTTGCCTGCTTTATTTAGTGGACTTCTATGGAACCAAGACCTAGCTATAAGCCATTGGCCCTTCTTACTACATTTCTCTCCTCTCATGTAAATAGCAATATAATTTCCCAGAAAGCAAAAAAAGATGCTAAGATCATGTATTTTTGGAAGTTAAGGTATGTTGGCCTTACATAAAATTGATGCCTTGGTCCACATCATTTAGAGAAATAATGAGAAAGGCAGTAAAAGTAGTCAGTAGTCTGGAAACACTTAGAATATTTTTAGGGTTTTTAAAAATTTTTAGAGTATCCAAGAGAAACGAAAGCATGTTTCTACACAAAGCCAAAATGTAGAAATAACCCAAATGCCTATCAACAGATGAATAGATAAACAAATGTAATATATTCCTACAGTGGAATACTAGTTAGCAATAAAAAGGAATGAACTGTGGATATAACATGAATGAATCCCAAAATTATCACACTAAGTGAAAAAGTACATGCTGTGTGATTTTATTTTAGAAAATTCTAGAAAATACCAACTAATCTACAATGACAAAAAGCAGATGATTAGTTTCTGAAGGTTGAAGTAGGGGAGGTGAGAAGTAGTGGGAGAAAATTGTGAGGATGATTTTTTTTTTTTTTTTTTTTTTTTTTTTGAGATGGAGTTTCATTCTTGTTGCCCAGTTTGGAGTGCAATGGCGCAATCTCAGCTACCACAACCTCCGCCTCCCGGGTTCAAGCGATTCTCCTGCTCCCGCCTCCCAAGTCCTCCCGAGTAGCTTGAATTATAGGCACCTGCCACCACACCCAGCTAATTTTTTGTATTTTTAGTAGAGATGGGATTTCTCCATGTTGGTCAGGCTGGTCTCGAACTCCCAACCTCAGGTGATCTGCCCACCTCACCCTCCCAAAGTGCTGGGATTACAGATGTGAGCCACTGTGCCTGGCCGAGGATGATTATCTTGATTGTAGTGGCAGCTTCACAGGTGTACACACATTTCGAAACTCATCAATTCATGCACTTTATAATTTATTGTATATCAGTTATATATCAAAAAGCTTTTCAAAATTTACTTGGAATATCTAATCACCTGTAACTAAAAGTTTCAAAACTCAGCTGAGTATTTATACCTTTAGTATGCTATCCATAATCTGCATATATGTTATTTGTATCATTGGCCTTGTTACATTAGAGTCATCCCTTGGGTTCCAGCAAGTCCCTTATATAAAATGGCATGCTATTTGCATATTACCTACCCACATCCTCCTGTGTACCTTAAATCATTTCTAGATTACTTATAATAATACAATGGAAATGCTATGTAAAGAGCTGTTATACTGTTATAACTATTGTTATTCTGTATTGGGAATAATGGCAAGAAAAATAGTCTATATATGTTAAGTACAGACACAGCCTTCCATTTTTCTTCTCAAATATTTCGATCCATACTTGGTTGACTTATGGATATGAAAGGCTAACTATATTTGTTTTCATGCCAAATTCTTCCCTATTTGATTAATAATACACTCTCCTGCCACCAGCAAGTAAAGTGTCTTTTTTTCATTGATTCTTTCAAGTCTAATTTAGGTGAATCCTTAGGTTAGTTACTCTTAGTCATGGCTCAAATATAGGTTTAATGAGAAGAGTGTTTCCATAGCCCTTCAAGGGGTCGAATATCTCCTTAGGTAACTTGGAATGATTTCCCTGCTTACTGACATCTCTAAGTTATCTTTCTTTATAAATCTGCGTAGTTGGTTCTGCAGTGTCTGCTGACATAGAAATTCCGTTGTTAAATGAAGTAAAAAGTAAAAATTTCATGGCTTCTAACAAACATACTGGCCAAATTCAAAGCAGCAAGAACATGGAGAGTCTAGTCTGCACGTGATATTAGTTTTAACCTAATAAAAAGTAGGAATTTTATTTAAAAGGCTAAAATAAAAAGTTGTAAAAATAGTATGAAAATTATAGCCAATTCAGTTATTTTAGTTATGACTTACAGGTTAGTGTTATATATTTGTTTTGTGCTACAAACATGAGCATACCTTCTTTGATAAAAAGCAAATGAGAGTCTTTAGGATATTCTCAGATACTCCCATGTTTTGTCACAGAACCCTAGGCATCGGCCTCATCTGGAGCCTATAATTTTATTCATTTTAAAGTTTATTGTTAAATACATCCTCATATTTTAAGAGCAAAATAAATTCTTCAAGGAATTATAAGTTGTTTTATGCTCCAGAGTAATCCATTCACTCTGACCTTAGGGGGTACAGAAAAAATAATTACAATATTGTTTGATAAGTACTGTGTTCAGGATGTTAAAGACATGACATGTGTGTGTCTAATCCAATCTCAAGATGGAGATGGGATCACCACGGAGTTTCTTCAAGAAGGTAGTGCCTTCACCAGGTCTTAAATAATATGGAAGAAAGGCCATGATATTGAGAGGATGTGTCCTCCCACAGACAGACTACAATGAGTGTAGTATCATTGTTTTAAAGTCACTTCTCACTTTGTAAGATGAGCATGGGAGGAGTCAAAAGTAGAAGATAGAAAAGAAATAAGAGGACCCCCATACGACTGCAAGAAAAGTTAAAAAGATGATGAGTATAAATGAAGTTACTTTTGAGGCGAGCAGGAAGAGGTGGCAAGAGGGGCCAGAAAAATCAAAGATTATACCTGATGGCTTTTTGTTTTGTTTTGTTTTTTTGTTTTTTTGTTTTGAGACAGAGTCTCACTCTTTCAACTAGGCTGGAGTGCAGTGGCGCGATCTCGGCTCACTGCAACCTCAGCTTCCTGAGTAGCTGGGACTACAGGCATGCGCCATCACGCCCAGCTAATGTTTTTGTATTTTTAGTAGAGACAGGGTTTCACCATGTTGGTCAGGCTGGTCTCTAACTCCTGACCTCAAATGATCTGCTCACCTTGGCCTCCCAAAGTGCTGGGATTACAGGCGTGAGCCACCGCACCCGGCCGATGGCCTCTATGTTCTAATGTAGTTGGAAAAGAAATAGACATGGACTTCACTGGCTGGGCATGGTGGCTCACGCCTGTAATCCTAACACTTTGGGAGGCCAATCGCTTGAGCTCAGGTCTTAAGACCAGCCTGGGCGACATATAGTGAGACCTTTTCTCTACAAAAAATTTGGAGGAAGAGAAAAGAAAAGAAATGGACTTCCCTGAATAGGGGCTTGAGATAGTATGCCATATTTGGAGTAGTGATCATGAGGATGTGAAAAAGAGCTGACCAAGAACAAAACAAAACAAAAAAACCAAGAAATGGTACTAGGGTCCATCCAAAACCAAAGACCTTTAATTTGTAATGATAACATTCTGGATAGTTGTGTGATTTCTTTTTTTTCTTTTCCCTTAGCATTTCTCAGCAATCTCAGTATGAAAACGGAACAAATACACTTTGGCATTGCTTTGGGGTTGGGATTTGCTGGGCTGAGATAAAATTATATGTACATCAGGAATCTAAAAGGTGCTTCTGCTGTTTGGAATGATCAGTCATGAATTCAAGCTTGTAGGGAAAGAGAAAAAAAAATAAGATACCGAAAGAGAGCCAATAGACTAGGATAGTAAGGAGAGATGGGTCTGGAGTCTCTGGGGTTGGAGGACTGATACAGTGGATGTGAGTTTATGCAGGAACTGGTTAGAAAAAATGTGAGAAAGTAGGATAAGTGCATGAAAGATTTTGGGGAGAGAAGTTTCTAAGCCAGTTCCAGGGTATGACTGAGGGAATTAATGATTGAAATACAGTGATGAAGTGGTCAGTATCATTTCAGTGTAAAGGCGATCCCGGCATTTCAACAATGGGTTATTATATGGGTTTTATGCGTGGAGGTCATAATTCCAATGTGATGAATGCAGTTGGAATGAAGAGAAACACTGATCGTCGTCTCAGAGCATGACTTAAGATTTTAGAGCTGGTTTGGTTTGAATAACAGGATCTTAGTGGCTGTGCAATGGGTGTTTGAGTGGAGTGGAGATGAAGGTCACTGGAATCCAGAAGGTTCAGGAAGCTGTCAGGTTAAGTGAATTGTCCATTTAATACTGAAGCATGTTAAGAGGCATGGCGAATACTTGGAGTGGCAAGAGGCTTTGACCAGGCTCCAGAATTTTCCCGTATATAAGATGGAGTAATGAAGAGATCAGTAAATTTGAGTACAAGAAGCAGTTTACCTTGCAGGGAAGACAGGCAAACAATTTTGGCATTTGGCCAAGTCCCTAGGTTCCCTCTCAGGACATTGGTGTTTGTTTTTTTTTAATGTATAGGATTGAAAAGAAAAGGAATTTTATCGATACAGTTAACAAAAAAATAGAAATTTGTGATATAATGTGCTTCTTTTTAATGTATAAATAACAAGATCTAGGGCTGGGTGCAGTGGCCTATGCTTGTAATGCCAGCACTTTGGGCAGCCGAGGCAGGTAGATCATCTGAGCCTGGGAGATTGAGACCAGCTGGGCAACATGGCAAAACCCTGTCTCTACAAAAATACAAAAAATTAGCTGGGTATGGTGGTGTGCCCCTGTGGCTGCAGTTACTCATGAGGCTGAGGCAGGAGGATCACTTGAGCCTGGAAGGTCAAGACTGCAGTGAGCTATAATTGCACCACTGCATTCCAGATTGGGTGACAGAGTGAGACCCTGTCTCAAAAAGATTAAAAAAAAAAATCTAGAAGCACATCTTATAACGTAACTACTGTAACATTGAAATAGCAATGATCATAAATGGTATTTTAAAATATTTGCAACAACTACAATGATATGAAAACATTTATATGTTCTATTGGTGAAAAGCTAGGTATAATGAATACTAATGATGCATACTACATCGGAGAAAACGTTGATAAAGTTAGTGAAAATTAATGTATAATTTTTTTTTTACCCCATCGAAGTTCAGAGACTCTCTGAATTCTGTCTTGGTCCACTGGTTAAGAAACTCTGGTTTAAAGGATGGTATATCCAGAAGGCATAAACCTAAATAAAAATAAGTGGTATTTGCATGTAGGAGAATTGTAGTTTAGAAGTGGCAGCGTAGAGCTAGGAGAAGCTTTCCATACTTCAGGACCCCATGACGATTGTGGAGATGAGGGCTGGAGATGGTGGGGCCGTGCCTCAGTGAGCAGACTTGGCTCCGAAAGCTGTGTGGGAGGATGAGGGAGTCAGGCCAGTATCCTTTGTGATGAGAAACTGTATGTATTTCAAATCAAACCCAAAAAGTAGAGGGAAAGGAAGCTGATGGTCTAGTAGAGATGATGTTTATGGTAGGTGGAGAGGCACAGTGAAAATTCTTAGGAGGCTAAGAAACAGTGAACAGATAAAGGAGAGAAAAAGGACAGAGTAGTGATGAGGGTGCTACAGATGGGTCACAGTGAGATGAACTGTTTTTGAGGTCCTAGGCAAATACAGGCCGAAACCTGGGATGTTTGGAAGCCCGTGAAGGCAGGCCTTCTGCAACCATCAGTGTAGCAGCCTACAGCCTTTGCTCAGGTTTCCAGGGAGAATCCTGCTGAGAAATTGTTGGATGTCCCTGAAGAAATTTTACCCCATTTTAAATATTTGTTTGTGGTGGAGAAGCCTTGGGTTTGTGTTTTAACTTCTGATGTCTTTTTTATCATTTTCCTCCTCTCTCCCTGCTAGAGGATAGAACATATTCTGTCCAGCTCAGAGTAGAAAAACCTGAAGTCAAAATGAGACATTTAATAGCAAAGTGTGAAATAGCGTTAGGGGTTGGGGAAGGGGATTGGTGTCCTACAGTAAAATCATCAGATGCTATTCTTCCTACTTATTTTTTTTTTTTTTTTTTTTTTTTTTGTGGGTTCCAAACACACAAAACCATGTAAGAGTTGTCGAGTAAAAGCAAACTTTAAGAATTATTTTTTTAGGGCCGAGCGCGGTGACTCATGCCTGTAATCCCAGCAGTTTGGGAGGCCAAGGCAGGTGGATCACAAGGTCAAGAGATCAAGATCATCCTGGCTAACATGGTGAAACCCCGTCTCTACTAAAAAAATACAGAAAATTAGCTGGGCTTGGTGGTGCGCACCTGTAGTCCCAGCTACTTGGGAGGCGGAGGCAGGAGAATCACTTGAACCCAAGAGGCGGAGGTTGCAGTGAGGCAAGATTGCGCCACTGCACTCCAGCCTGGTGACAGAGTGAGACTCCGTCTCAAAAAAAATAAAAAAAAAAAAAAATTATTTTTTTAAAGACCAGACTTGCCATTCTATAATAACCCAAAGGAGGATTTGGGAGTATCTTCCAGAGTGAGGAAAATAACAAAATGAAAACAAAGTAGCAAAATGTATATAGGGTGGGGGGGGCGATTAATATGTCTAGACAGACTTTAAATATATGTAACTTAATTTTTAGTCATTCGAAATGTATAGAATTAGGTCATTCTGATTGGGAAATGTATTAACTTTAAAGTAGATGTTTTTAATCTATCTGCACGGTTACTCTGATGAACGTTTTATTTCTTTAAACCTAACATTGAATGTGTTAATCAGTAGATTGATTCTCTTTGGCTTTGTTTTATTTTTAATTAGGAGTTAGCACTGCGTAGCCAGTTACCAACACTGGAGCAGGACGGTGGGACTCAAAATCCAGTGTCTTCTCCCGGGATGTCTCAGGAATTGAGAACAATGACGACCAATAGCTCAGATCCTTTCCTTAACAGGTTGGTGAAAGTTGCTACTGGTGAATATCTGAAAAGGATCATTGCTTTAAAATCATTCTGCGTAGTGCTTGTAATAGGCTATTTAGAACATCTGTGTGGGCCAAAAACCATAGCTGTAAATGAATCTCTCTGTCAATGGCAAGTACATGCAGAGTTGAGGATTAAAAGTTGTCTCCTGTTTGAGGAAGTGAACTGTTCAGACTTGTATAAGGGATACTTATTCAGAGTCACAACGTGTTTGCTTCTGCCTATACTGTTGACTAACAGTTACTTAAAATTACAGAATCATGAAGGAACATGTGAATGCCTTTCTATGAAAGCAAATGAATTGCACGTTAAACCTACTTAGGATTGCATTGTAAGGATCACTGGAAGGAATTTTCCACATAGCTATTCAACCTAAAACGTTTCACCCAGCAGCACTGTAAGGCCTCATGTTCTTAAGGGCCGTAGTCCAAGGAGATAAAATGTAAGGTTGTGCCTCTTTCAAAAATGCACTAAGATTAACAGCAGTATTTGAAAATAACATAGCTTAGGGATACTTCTTAGTGAGTTACCACAAATCCTGGGTTTCAGACAGATTGCAATATTATATAAACTGCCGTTTTGAAGTCTGTAAGCTGAAACAGGTCATATTCTTTGCCTAGGAAGTCATTTAAGATTAAGATTTAACTAAAATTCATTCTTCTAGGTTGTAAAATATCTATGGAGTTTCAGACTTTTTAAAATATGGGATTAGTTTGCACTTTGGATTCCTTTTCTAACCCATTTAAATAACACACTTTCTTAAATACTCAAAGGCATTTTGCATTAGGAAAACTATTACACCACCTTTTCAATTCTCACCAATTGAATTGGAAACTTAGTAATTCCAAGAGAAACCCTGCTAAAAGTATTTAGTGCAATAGAATTCACCATTTACTCAGTTTTTAAGATTAGTGCTGGTGGCCTAGTTGGAAGGTTTGATTTTGAAGACCATCTAAAATGTATTTTAAGTTTGTATTTACTCTTCTGACATAGTTTAAAGTTCTGTCTAAAAGCAAGTGTGTTTATATAAGATTATAGTTCTAGACTTAAACCGAGGCTAATTAAGAGAGGCATAGCCTCAGAACTTTTTTTCCAACAAGGAAAATTTCATATCCATGTAATTTCAGTACCTGTCTTGTTGAAGGGGCTATATTAATCCCAGGGATAAAAATTAGACCATTTTAAAAATGGATAGGCTGCATATCCTTCTGATAGTCACTTATGAAGATTTTTTTTCTTAAAACTTTTGATGAGAGCTGGGCTACAATTTGAGATTCTATTTTCTGGGAAGATCAGAGTGGCAGATAATCAATGTTACTAATCTAAGGGCAGAATTATATATGCATTCTCTGCAGTACCCCCAGTTTCTAATAATAACATACATCTGACTTTGACTTTCTTTTTTTTTTTCTTTAAAAAAAAAAAAAAAAAAACTCTTGGCTGGGCATGATGGCTCACGCCTGTAATCCCAGCACTTTGCGAGGCCAAGGCGAGTGGACCACCGCCTGGGGTAAGAGTTCGAGACCAGCCTGACCAACATGGCGAAACCCCATCTTTACTAAGAATACAAAATTAGCTGGGCGTGGTCACACATGCCTATAATCCCAGCTACTCGGGAGGCTGAGGCAGGAGAATCGCTTGAACCCAGGAGGCAGAGGTTGGGTGAGCCAAGATCATGCCGTTGTACTCCAGCCTGGGCAACAAGAGTGAAACTTCGTCTCAAAAAACAAAAAAACCTCTTGATGGTTTTTCTCTTGTTTACTATTTGATTTATATATATTCGTTAAGCTCTAAATACTGTTCCCCCAACTTGCCATGGCATTGACTCTTAGTAGTAATGCAGAGTTCCCTTATCTTAACCCTTTTACTTTTGAGAACCCTCAAAGCTCACTCAGATGTCCCCCTCCATGAAACCTTTACCCTTTACTTCCAAGCTCCCTGTTCTGAAAGCACTGTGCTTACATCTAAGTTCATATAGCCCTTGTATATGATTCATTAGTATATTTGTTCATTTCCCTCCTTGAAGTTGTGAGCCTCTCACAAAACATTGTTTGTAGGTGGTGGTGATTGTTAACCTCTTTATCCTCAAAGCCTAGTCTAATGCCTGTCATGTAGCAGCAGATGCTCAGTGAATGTTTATTGAATGAGTGGGGCCTGTAGGAGGTGGGGTTCTGCAGGGAGCAGTTCCTCACCAGGAAAGTGGCCCTATAAACTCTGTCCTCAGGAATGCCCATGTGCCTCCCCTGTGGTTTGGAATGAACTCCGCACAACTCTGTAAGTTCAGCTATTCAGTAATAGACTAAAATGTCTGATGTGTCTCCCATGCTTAGCAGCCGAATAGAGTGATGATTAGGACCAGACTCTTGTCCCAGATCAGGGCAGGCAAAATACAAACAAACCACATCCTGAGGCCTTCTCATACGTGGCTGCATTGTATACCAATGGTCTCAGAGGCAAATGTGTGTTTTCTTGGATCTTTGTGAGGCTTTTGAGCCTTGGCAAAATCTGGCAGAAGCATTAGAGTAAACCAGTGATTGCAGTATATAGAATGAGGGGAGAGAGAGAACAAGGCAAATGCATTTCATCATTTAGGGAAGGCAGTTGGGGTACTGACTGAGCTTTTAGCTTTGAGCAATTGTTAAACTTGCTTTTATTTTTTAACTTTTATGTAAGTTAAATAGCTGCTTATTAAATGTACAAGCTGTAGAGAAAAAGTTCACACTCATACACAGACCGTTGAAGAATAACAGCTGCCTTGATTTTACGCATTTCTCTAAGATTTTCTAGAGTTAGTAGAACTCAGTGAATGCCAGCTGATGTCTAGATGCTACTAGCTTAGGAAAGTGTTCTATTTATCAGGGTAATGGATATTTACCATACTTGAATGTAAATCTGGGAAACCTTACTTAGTCTAAAGTGAAAATCTGTATTGGGTCATTTTATTTTCAAGGGATGTGCCTTGCAGTTTTTTGTTTTGCTCTTTTCTTTAACTGGGGCTATATGATTTCCCGTTTCATTTCATACTGAAGTGTTTGAGGCTTTTTCCTCCCCCGCCCAAACACAGAAGCAAGGAGATCAAGCCACGAGTATTCTTATCTTATCGGCAGTGACTCATCTATTTTGGCTCAGTCCTAAAAGGAATTCTGGTGGTTTATTTGGGGTTGATTTTTCCTTGGCTTATGTTCTCTGCACGAGAGCTAGGAATTTAACTTGAGTCTAGTGCAGACCTGTTTCCTCGCCCACCTGGAGTTTGTGTTTTGACCTCTCTGTGCCACCACCACCTGGAGAATTGAGACCTTGGGACAAATAAGTTGTATGGGTTCCTCCCCACCCCCAGATTCAAATGATATGACAGAGAGAATACTGATGCAGAGAATTTTCTGTCAGCCAGGAAAACTAACTGGGGGTATCTTTTTTTGTCCCTTACTGTCACCAAGCACAGAACCTTAGGAGAAATCTTGGTTCCTTAGAGCTGCCAGCTTCAATTAGGATTAACTTGTCTATTTCACTTCATAGCACAAGCCCTGTCTATGGCCCTGAGGGAGAGTGCTTGTTTCAGACATTGCAGGGCAGGAATTTTCAGTAATCCTCTTTGAGAATTATGTTGCTGCTCAGCAGGTGTTTATTTTTACCTTGAATTGATTTTTAAAATTTTTTGTGTTGGTCTTTAACTGTCATGTTTTTGTAGTGGCACCTATCACTCTCGAGATGAGAGTACAGACAGTGGACTAAGCATGAGCAGCTACAGTGTCCCTCGCACCCCAGATGACTTCCTGAACAGCGTTGATGAGATGGATACAGGTTGGTATTCTTTATTCCTTTTAGTAACCTGACTTAACAGTCGGATATGTTATCACCAGGTCTCATAAGGTATTGTAAGCAAAGATGATTCAGAAGAAAACTAATTAAAATCCTGTAAATTTGAATTAAATTGATCCTGCTGTGTCTCTATATGGTGATTTGTAACTTGTCTTTTCCTAGTTTAAAAAAATATATATCATGGATTGGCCGGGTGCAGTGGCTCATGCCTCTAATGCCAGCATTTTGGGAGGCCAAAGTGGGTGTATCGTTTGAGCCCAGGAGTTCAAGACCAGTCTGGGCAACATGGTGAAACCCCATCTCTATAAAAAAAATACAAAAATAAGCCAGGTGTCATGGTACATGCCTATAGTCCCAGCTACTCAGGAGGCTGAGGTGGGAGGATGGATTGAGCCCTGGTGGTCACACCACTGCACTCCAGTTTGGGTAACAGAATGAGACTGCTTCTTAAAAAAAAAAAAAAGTCATAAATTGGATATATTAGCTCTATTTGAATAAAACTGATAACATGACTTATGTTAGCATGTTGATCTTAATTGGCAGGACAAACTGACAACCCTATTAGAACATCTCTCTCATTATAGATTAGTGTCCTTAATTTTGAGAGATGTCTACATGTAATTCAGTGTTTGTCTTCATCTTTTCTCTAAGAGTTTTTGGTCCACCTTAGGTGTTAACGGGGCTCAGGAAACCAGGTGGGAAAGACTAGGAGGTGGGGCTCACTTACTTTATTAGAATAGTTGCAGAAGGCCAGGTGCAGTGGCTTACACCTGTAATCCCAGCACTTTGGGAAGCCGAGGTAGCCAGATCACCTGAGGTCATACGTTCAAGACCAGCCTGGCCAACATGGTGAAACCCTGTCTCTACTAAAAATATAAAAATTAGCCATGTGTGGTGGTGTGCGCCTGTAATCCCAGCTACTCAGGAGACTGAGGCAGGAGAATCATTTGAACCTGGGAGGCGGAGGTTGCAGTGAGCCAAGATCACACTACTGCACTCCAGCCTGGGTGACAGAGCAAGACTCCGTCTCAAAAAAAAAAAAAAAAAAAAAAAAGAATAGTTGCAGGGGTCTTGCAGGAGCTAAGAAATACCTGCCTCATAGGAGTAATTAAGGATGCATTTCTCCTGTGGCTTACCTGGCAACCATTGCCCTAGACTTGACAACTGCCAGAGTGCATGAACTGGCAGGGAAATGAAGCTGTTCTTTAGCTACCAACACTTTACTAACTACTTCTATTCTGAAAGTGTTTAGCAAGGCTTTTGTTCCTGTACTCATCCAGCTCCTGGCTTTGATGCTTTCTAGAATCCACACTATCCCCTCCTCTCTGATTATCTAGATGTTAAATCATCCTTAGGATCCACTTCAAACCCATTTCACACACAACACGTTTACTTACTCCTCTAATCTGTATTGCTGTCTTCTCCAGACCCCTATAACACTTAATGGTTTATATTAGTTTTTCTGAAAGTATATCCTATTGAAGCTCTGAGGAGTGTTAATGTTGTCGTATGCAAAAAAGGCTCTGTGGCCAAGTAAGTTTGGGAAACTTAGAAGCAAGGCCAAGAAGATGGATTTATTCAAAGCCCTCTGGGAAGCTTGTTTTGCTGTTAGGAAGGTGCATCTCCTAAGGGTGGAATAAAGTATTCGTGCGGTCTTTCTATTTTAGTGTTTCCCAAAGTGTATTTAAGGCCAAGGTAGGTCTATACCACTCATTTTTATGTTTAGTCTTATTATGGTGGTGCTTATCTGGAAGACAGGGTAGTGATGCTGTTGTGTTGTGTACTTGTTCTTTCTCCCGCGGCTGCATATAATTTTTCAAGGGCTTTTTTATTTTTTTTCATGACTCCCTTTAGTGCTCAGCACATAATAGCAATCAAGCTGTTATTGGATATCTGAACAATGTTGAAGCAAAAGTAAACTTGGCATTGTTATTTTGTTATCTGTGAGTTGTTTGACCTGATAAAAATTCTAGGTATTAGTTTAGGTCAGTCAGGAGCGCTTTTCTTTCCCTGTGCATTTCTCTATGCTCATATGATACAGCCCTGATGTTAGCTTTTCAAAAAGGACTTTGTTATCTGTCTCTGTGTGTTTCCACTAGGTGATACTATCAACCAAAGCACCCTGCCCTCACAGCAGAACCGTTTCCCAGACTACCTTGAAGCCATTCCTGGGACAAATGTGGACCTTGGAACACTGGAAGGAGATGGAATGAACATAGAAGGAGAGGAGTTGATGCCAAGTCTGCAGGAAGCTTTGAGTTCTGACATCCTTAATGACATGGAGTCTGTTTTGGCTGCCACCAAGCTAGATAAAGAAAGCTTTCTTACATGGTTATAGAGCCCTCAGGCAGACTGAATTCTAAATCTGTGAAGGATCTAAGGAGACATGTGCACCGGAAATTTCCATAAGCCAGTTGCAGTTTTCTGGCTAATACAGAAAAAGATGAACAAACGTCCAGCAAGATACTTTAATCCTCTATTTTGCTTTTCCTTGTCCATTGCTGCTGTTAATGTATTGCTGACCTCTTTCACAGTTGGCTCTAAAAAATCAAAAAAAAAAAAAAAACTTTTTATTTCTTTTGCTATTATAACTACTGTTCATTTTGGGGGCTGGGGGAAGTGAGCCTGTTTGGATGATGGATGCCATTCCTTTTGCCCAGTTAAATGTTCACCAATCATTTTAACTAAATACTCAGACTTAGAAGTCAGATGCTTCATGTCACAGCATTTAGTTTTTTCAACAGTTGTTTCTTCAGCTTCCTTTGTCCAGTGGAAAAACATGATTTACTGGTCTGACAAGCCAAAAATGTTATATCTGATATTAAATACTTAATGCTGATTTGAAGAGATAGCTGAAACCAAGGCTGAAGACTGTTTTACTTTCAGTATTTTCTTTTCCTCCTAGTGCTATCTTTAGTCACATAGTGACCTTGATTTTATTTTAGGAGCTTATAAGGCATGAGACAATTTCCATATGAATATATTAATTATTGCCACATACTCTAGTATAGATTTTGGTGGATAATTTTGTGGGTGTGCATTTTGTTTTGTTTTGTTGGGTTTTTGTTTTTTTTTTTTTTTGGTGGGGGCGGTGGGGGGGGTTGGTTGGTTGGTTGGTTTTGTTGGAACCTAGGCAAATGACCATATTAGTGAATCTGTTAATAGTTGTAGCTTGGGATGGTTATTGTAGTTGTTTTGGTAAAATCTTCATTTCCTGTTTTTTTTTTTTTACCACCTTATTTAAATCTTGATTATCTGCTCTCTCTTTTATATACATACACACACCCAAACATAACATTTATAATAGTGTGGTAGTGGAATGTATCCTTTTTTAGGTTTCCCTACTTTCCAGTTAATTTTTAAAATGGTAGCGCTTTGTTTGCATTTAGAATACATGACTAGTAGTTTGTATTTCACTGGTAGTTTAAATCTGGTTGGGGCAGTCTGCAGATGTTTGAAGTAGTTTAGTGTTCTAGAAAGAGCTATTACTATGGATAGTGCCTAGGGGAGTGCTCCACGCCCTCTGGGCATACGGTAGATATTATCTGATGAATTGGAAAGGAGCAAACCAGAAATGGCTTTATTTTCTCCCTTGGACTCCCTTGGACTAATTTTTAAGTCTCGGTTCATAATGTGCATGACAGAAATAAGCTTTATAGTGGTTTACCTTCATTTAGCTTTGGAAGTTTACTTCGCCTTAGTTTTGGAAGTAAATTCTAGTTTGTAGTTCTCATTTGTAATGAACACATTAACGACTAGATTAAAATATTACCTTCAAGATTGTTCTTACTTACAAGACTTGCTCCTACTTCTATGCTGAAAATTGAACCTGGATAGAATACTATAAGGTCTTGAGTTAGCTGGAAAAGTGATCAGATTAATAAATGTATATTGGTAGTTGAATTTAGCAAAGAAATAGAGATAATCATGATTATACCTTTATTTTTACAGGAAGAGATGATGTAACTAGAGTATGTGTCTACAGGAGTAATAATGGTTTCCAAAGAGTATTTTTTAAAGGAACAAAATAAGCATGAATTAACTCTTCAATATAAGCTATGAAGTAATAGTTGGTTGTGAATTAAAGTGGCACCAGCTAGCACCTCTGTGTTTTAAGGGTCTTTCAATGTTTCTAGAATAAGCCCTTATTTTCAAGGGTTCATAACAGGCATAAAATCTCTTCTCCTGGCAAAAGCTGCTATGAAAAGCCTCAGCTTGGGAAGATAGATTTTTTCCCCCCAATTACAAAATCTAAGTATTTTGGCCCTTCAATTTGGTGGAGTGCAAAAGTTGGAAGTAAGAAGTTTTAAGTACTTTCAGTGCTCAAAAAAAAATGCAATCACTGTGTTGTATATAATAGTTCATAGGTTGATCACTCATAATAATTGACTCTAAGGCTTTTATTAAGAAAACAGCAGAAAGATTAAATCTTGAATTAAGTCTGGGGGGAAATGGCCACTGCAGATGGAGTTTTAGAGTAGTAATGAAATTCTACCTAGAATGCAAAATTGGGTATATGAATTATATAGCATGTTGTTGGGATTTTTTTTAATGTGCAGAAGATCAAAGCTACTTGGAAGGAGTGCCTATAATTTGCCAGTAGCCACAAATTAAGATTATATCTTATATATCAGCAGATTAGCTTTAGCTTAGGGGGAGGGTGGGAAAGTTTGGGGGAGTTGTGAAGATTTAGGGGGACCTTGATAGAGAACTTTATAAACTTCTTTCTCTTTAATAAAGACTTGTCTTACACCGTGCTGCCATTAAAGGCAGCTGTTCCTAGAGTTTCAATCACTTAAGTACACCCACAAAAAAGAATATGGAGATCTTCCTTCACCCCTCAACTTTAATTTGCCCAGTTATACCTCAGTGTTGGAGTAGTACTGTGAGACCTGGCACAGTGCTTTGATCTTAGGATGCCCTCTGTACTGACCTGAAGGAGACCTAAGAGTCCTTTTCCTTTTTGAGTTTGAATCATAGCCTTGATGTGGTCTCTTGTTTTATGTCCTTGTTCCTAATGTAAAAGTGCTTAACTGCTTCTTGGTTGTATTGGGTAGCATTGGGATAAGATTTTAACTGGGTATTCTTGAATTGCTTTTACAATAAACCAATTTTATAATCTTTAAATTTATCAGCTTTTTACATTTGTATTATTTTCAGTCAGGGCTTCTTAGATCTACTTATGGTTGATGGAGCACATTGATTTGGAGTTTCAGATCTTCCAAAGCACTATTTGTTGTAATAACTATTTCCTAAATACAGTGCCTTTAAAGGAAAAATGAACACAGGGAAGTGACTTTGCTACAAATAATGTTGCTGTGTCAAGTATTCATATTAAATACATGCCTTCTATATGGAACATGGCAGAAAGACTGAAAAATAACAGTAATTAATTGTGTAATTCAGAATTCATACCAATCAGTGTTGAAACTCAAACATTAAAAGTGGGTGGCAATATTCAGTGCTTAACACTTTTACAGCGTTGGTACATCTGAGAAATGAGTGCTCAGGTGGATTTTATCCTCGCAAGCATGTTTTTATAAGAATTGTGGGTGTGCCTATCATAACAATTGTTTTCTGTATCTTGAAAAAGTATTCTCCACATTTTAAATGTTTTATATTAGAGAATTCTTTAATGCACACTTGTCAATATATATATATATAGTACCAATGTTACCTTTTTATTTTTTGTTTTAGATGTAAGAGCATGCTCATATGTTAGGTACTTACATAAATTGTTACATTATTTTTTCGTATGTAATACCTTTTTGTTTGTTTATGTGGTTCAAATATATTCTTTCCTTAAACTCTTCTTTGTTGTTTTTAACAATTGATATTTGAAACTTTTTTTTTTTTTTTTTTTTTTGGCTTCTTACTGGTCTTCCAATAGAACAAGAACTGGCAATAAAAGGTGATTACAGTGGTAACTGGGAAGACAGGTTAAACTTCAGGTTCGTTTTGCTTTAAGTTAGGCTTGGCATTTGGAACTTTTGAAGTATGGATATATAATTCTTTTAACTTTGTGTTCTTACTTTTCACATACACCATCCTCATCCGTGGTAGTGTCTAAGCAGAATTGCGTCCGCTTGATTCTTAAATGACTTCACTACATGTGACAGCACAGAGGACACTGAGAACATAAGAACATGGCACTGTCTTTCAGAATGGCCTTTGGTTTTACTTCTTTAATATATTCTCTCAGGCCAGGCGTGGTGGCTCACGCCAGTAATCCCAACACTTTGGGAGGCCAAGGCAGGCGGATTACCTGAGGTTGGGAGTTCAAGACCAGCCTGACCAACGTGGAGAAACCCCGTCTCTACTAAAAATACAAAATTAGCTGGGTGTGGTGCCGCATGTCTGTAATCCCAGCTACTCGGGAGGCTGAGTATATATATACTGTTCTATTTTGGAGGTCATGAGAGAATATTATGTATTAGTAAAAAGCATTATTTACTGGCTTATAAATAAAAAAATTCACAAATTGAAGTGGTAGGTCCTGACCTTTGAATAAGAAGTAGATTTGAGTATCTTTAAAGATGGCTGGACATGGTGGCTCACGCCTGTAATTTCAGCATTGTGGGCAGAGGCTGAGGCGGGCAGATCACCCGAGGTCAGGAGTTCGACACCAGGCTAGTCAACATGGTGAAACCCCATCTGTACTAAAAATAACAAAAATTAGCTGGGCATGGTGGTGCATGCTTGCAATCCCAGCTACTTGAGAGGCTGAGGCGGGAGGATCACTTGAACCCGTGAGGCAGAGGCTGCGGTAAGCCAAGACCAGGCCACTACACTCCAGCCTGGGTGACAGAGCGAGACTCCATCTCAAAAAAAAAAAAAAAAAAAATTGATTTCTGTGTTTGCGTGTATAATAGCTTCAATTATTGACACTATTGACACATCTATTTTGGTGAGGCAAATCTGAAAATGCTTCATATTTTACAATGTATAATTTCTTTATGTTAGAACACTAATTTTGTGTAGCTTGAAATTGATTATTTGCTTTTTGTAGTTCAGATATAGTGGTGGTACACCTTGGCTCAAAACCATACCTTGTGTCTGTAGACATTGTGCTTGTTGCTCCACGGTGGTACACTTTGTCAGACGGTGTGAAGCCCAGTAATGTGAATCTGCCTTCATTCTGGATCTCTGAACCAGAGTTGTACCATCTTTAGTTAACTCTGAGTCTAACAGAATACTCAGAAAAATATATTTAGATTTGGGAATAGCCTCTAACGAGAACAAGGAGGAACATTCCAAATACTTGAGAAGTGTAGTAGTCATACTTAAAACCTGATTTACATAACGTTTTTCTTAGACCCCAAATTAAAGTTCAGCAGCTCAGTAGGTGAATTGCTCAGCTGCAGTAAGCAAGAAAACAGTCTTCCAGAGGGAGGGAGAGAGAAAACAGTAACTACTAGTGAAAGGAAACCTAGGTGACTACTGCAGAAGTGATCGGTAGACGGGGTTTTGTTTAATTCCCCAACCCCGATTTCTATTTCTTGACAGCTGAGGTTACAAAAGAAAGGCAGCCCCAAGGAGCCGATGATGTTTTCTTACCTTCTCTAATGGCAGCCAGACTCTCCCTGCTTCTGTAATCATCAGTTTTACTGACTGAAAACCTGGCTTTATTGTGGGTAAATTCCTGGCTCCGGGGTTCCACATGTGCTAAACCCTGTTGGAATCGACAGTAGCTCTGGCAGGATGTCTGCCATGTCATCCCCATTCAACTTTAAACTGTTGGCACTTAGTCTTTTTTAGCCATGAGAACTTTGTGATAAACAAATCTTTTTTGATTTAAAGCTTAACTACTAAATTAAAACTCAGATGAGAAGTCGGTGACATTTAGTACTACAGTTTTTCCAAGTCACACATAAAATATGTTTTGCTACATTGAACACAAAAAGCTCTGACATAGGTAAAATGGATAATTTCTTAACCATAAACATAGCCTTAATACTGCCACAAATGAAAACAGTTGCAGAATCAAGACATGAGCAAAACAAAATGATACTGAAAAGGTATTCTGAATTAAAGTCTGCCATATTTTAACAAAAAACAAAACTCCCAAAGTGACCTGACTTACAAGCTGCTATGATCCTGTTAGAAACAAAAAACCTAGTATCTTTGCCACTGAAAGCAATTATTTGGAGACCTCTTAGCAAAGAGTCTACTTCTGTAAAATTTTTGAACACCTAGTCTAGTTAACTTAAAAACAAACTTTAACTGTTAAAGAAACAAGAACTAGAGGTACTGTAACTTTGTGAAATTGGTATTGGTTTGCACTCAAACTTAGTGGACAGGGCTTGATTTTTTTGTAAAGGGAACTTTTAAAAACTTCTTAGGGTTGTGACATACCTTTCCCCACGTTTCCTTATGTCTTGTCCCAGGTATACTTTTGTGAAATTATAGTTCCCACGACCTTCATAGAATCTATATAAAATATGAGTTAAACTTCACCTTTTGGTTGTAATTTTATTTGGGATATTATTAGAAGCCACATCTCCGTTCCTTTTTTTTTTTTCTTTTTTTGAGATGGGGTCTCGCTCTGTCACCCAGGCTGGAGGGCAGTGGCGCAATCTCAGCCCACAGCAACCTCCACTTCCTGGGCTCAAGCAGTTCTTGTGCCTCAGCCTCCCAAGTAGCTTGCGCCACCCACCCAGCTAATTTTTGTATTTTTTGTAGAGACATGGGGTTTCACCATGTTGTCCAGGCTGGTCTCGAACTCCTGAGCTCAAGTAATCAATCAGCCCACCTCCACCTTCCAAAGTGCTGGGATTACAGGCCTGAGCCACCACGCGGCACCCCACATCTCAGTTCCTTTTAAAGCATTTGTTCTGTTTCAAATCAGGTTTTTATGTTACAGTGGATTTTACACAATTAAAATGATAGCATATCTGGCAAACTTAAAGAGGGACTAATTTTCTCAAGGATCTGCATTAAATGGCAGGATCTGAGAGAAAATCTCCCGTGTATCAGTGCTATCACCAAGAGCTACTGAAGCCAGCTTTGAGTACAAAGCTGAGCTTCAGTAGTGATGCAGCCATTGGGAAACCTAGCTAAAGACACTTTCTCCTCCTTCAGGGAACCTCTCAGCAACTTGTATTTGGCACTTTTTTCTACTGAATAAGAGGTAAGGCCAGGCGCGGTGGCTCACGCCTGTAATCCCAGCACTTTTGGGAGGCCAAGGCAGGCAGATTACTTGAGGTCAGGAGTTCAAGATCAGCCTGGCCAACATGGTGAAACCCCGTCTCCACTAAAAATACAAACATTAGCTGGCTGCGGTGGCGGGCAGCTGTAATCCCAGCAACTGGGGAGGCTGAGGCACGGAGAATTGCTTGAACCCAGGAGGCGGAAGTTGCAGTGAGCTGAGATCGTGCCACTGCATTCCAGCCTGGGCAACAGAGCGAGACTCTTGTCTCAGGAAAAAAAAAAAGGAAGAGGAGGTAAACACATCTGCAGGCAGAGTTCAGCAGAGGCATCTACCTCATGGGCTGTAGCCCAGTGAATTCTACTAGAATCACAACTAGATAAGACTGATCACTTGGATGACCATGAATTAAGACCTTAGATTTTATGAGAGATACAATGACTCATATTCAGGGACAGCCATTCTGTTAGGTAATTTGAAGTCACACCACAAAAACCACATGTGCATTATCTTCCAAAGGGAGGCCATTTGCTGAGGTGTTTTGTCCCTGAGCACTAATAAGTCTCTTGAGCCCTGTAAAATAATCCCAAATGGGACTGCCCAGCGGAGAATGTGGACTTGAGATTTAGTTGTTTTTTTACAGTCCAAACCATTGAAAGACGGCATAGCTTTTCTGTATTCTAGGCCAAAGGAATTTCTGTGGAATTCTGCCATGGGAGTTTCAGAAAACCAGCCTAAGCCCATTTAGTGTCATTCAGAAAACAGCTGATGCTTCATCGAGGGGCAGCGGGCGGGGATAGGGGTGAGGGGTGCTTAACAGCCAACTCACAGCTCACCTTCGAGGCCACATCTTTATCTGGAATTCAGTGGCAAACGCTACCCCAAATTCAGGATGTTGCTGAGGAAATTTTACACTGATTTGAGCTAAAACTTTGACCAAATCCCTATCAGTCGTCCAAAGTCACTGAAGAAAAATTCTGAATACCTGAACATCTCCAGTGTTCTCATAGTTTTGTTCTATCGTGGTCACTATGACAAATTTGAAATGCAGATTATTCCAATTAAGTTGATGTCCCACTGCCATCATTTACTGTGGGATTTGAAGTCTCTCAGACTTTTTCTCCATCGTGGGTAAAGTGAACGTATTACAATTTGCACTATCTCAAGACACTGATGAAGATCAAAGTGTTACAAGAGCAACTGGTAAACCATTAATATTCTGTAAAAGTGATACTGTGTTTTAAAATCACTATGACCTTTTCTCAATATCATCTTGTTTAAAGACAGTATTATTGAATAATTCAAAATAGTCCTTCAAACTTGAGTAGGTCTACCCAGGGCATCTGCACAAGTACATAAGGCTCTGTCATTAAGATGCACACCCTCTTCAATTTTATATGTATGGTATTTGTTTTTCAGTATTTTAATATTCTGTAATTACTGAGATGCTCCCACATATGACCTCCTTGTTTGGTCATACCAAGATCAAATAAGACATAATTATTACAATTCCTAATTGTGTGCCTCAAACCTAGGTTTAAATCCCACACTATGGCGGTGAGATGACTAGAAGTTGAGGGGGTAGCCCATAACTGGAAAATACTTTCCGTATACAAGGCTAACTGTATTCCCTGGGGCTCAATATTGTCTTCTCAGTTATGAGCTTCCCTACCTCTGGCCCCACTGCAGGTAGGACTTTGCTCTCCACACAGAGGGAATCCTAGGAAAATTGCCACGACAGTAAGACAATGCTCTAATAGGTTAGATCTTCCATCCATTTTAAAAAATCATGTACATTTGCTCAACAAACACACTTGGAACATATTCCAACTTGAGTAATAAGTGGCATGGTAACTTCGTCAGGGAGCTTACCAAGAGTAAAGGTAAGACTGTTAAGTGCTGAAGTTAGTTCACACAATGTAGTGAGAGAGCACAGTCTATGGGAAGATTACTTCCCTAGGATGATCAGGGAAAGCTTGTACGGGTTCTATTTAAGCTGGGCATTGAGTGGTTATGACTAACCCAACAGAAGTGGTCAGTGGCAGAGAAAGCACTAGGTAAGGAAAACTAAGAATAGTTGGAGGAATGGGGAGTGTGTTAGTCCATTCTCACACTGCTATACAGATACTGAGACCGGTAATTTACAAGCAAAAGAGATTTAATTGACTCACAGCTCTGCACGGCTGGGGAGGCCTCTGGAATTGGAAACTTACAATCATGGCAGAAGGTGGAAGGGAAGCAAGGTACATCTTACATGGCAGGAGGAGAGAGACAGAGTGCAGGGGAAACTGCCACTTTTAAATCCATCAGATCTCGTGAGAAATCCCTCACTATCATGAGAACAGCATGGGGGAAATTGCCCCTATGATTTAAACACCTCCCACCAGGTCCCTCCCTCAACACATAGGGATTACAATTCGAGATGAGATTTGGGTGGGGACACAGAGCCAAACCATATCAGGGAGTATTATAGTTTGGCTGAGCTATAAATAAATATATAATGGATTAACTCTTTCAACAAATAATTTGAGTAATACTTGCCAGGGACTATTCTAGGCCCTAGGAATACAGTAAGCAACAAAACAGACAAAAATTCCTGCCCTCATGGGGTTTACATTCTTGGCAGACCAGAACCAGGTAACTATAAATGTCTCAAATGCCCATTATATGCCAGGCTCTTTCCCAAGCACTTTCTTATTAACTCATTTAATCCCCACAACAATCCAATAAGGTTGGTAGTATCCTAGTTTTGCTGGTTAAAAGATAATACAAATTTTTAAAAAACTTACATAGAGGTCACATATCTGAGTAGAAGATTTGAAGAATCTGGCTCCAGAATCTGACCTATTACCACCATGTTCTGCCTATTGCTTGAATTCCAGAGTGAGAAATCTGAATATCCAATGAGAATGAAGGCCTTTGAAGGTCTGTCAAACTAGAGGACAATAATAGCAAAAATTATTTCAAGTCCAGGCTATTACATCACATTTTGAGGAAATTATGACTGAACTTACCCAAAGGGTAACAAAAATGGACTGAACACACAAGTAGAGAAAAAACACAGATAGCTGCATATACCTTTCCAGACATTAACAGTGAACTCAGAGTACCTCTAATTTGCTCCCATAATACTGTGGATCTGTTTTGTTTTTTTCTAACTGGCAAATGGAAGACAGGAGGAGAGGTGGTGATTTCAAAGTATGACTGAACCAGTTTCCCCAATAGGATAATTCATCTGCCCATGTGGTAGGTTCTATAGAATGGAAATAACTTTGTTTTTGTTTTTAAGACAGGGTCTCTTGCTATTGCCTGGGCTGGAATGGAGTGGCACGGTCACAGCTCACTGCAGCCTCAATCTCCCAGGCTCAATTGATTCTCCTGCATCAGTCTCCGAGTAGCTGGAACTAAAGGCATGCACCACCACATCTGGCTAATTTTTTTTTTTTTTTTTTTTAGAGAGATGGGGTCTCACCACATTGCCCAGGCTGGTCTCAAATTCCTGGGCCCAAGCAATCCACTCACCTTGGCCTCCCAAAGTGCAGGGATTATAGGCGTGAACCACCACACCTGGCAGAATGGAAATAATTTTGTGCAATTTATTGTACAGAGATAAAAATTAGGGAAGCTGCCGTCTGAGCAGATTCCTGACTTGTGAAACTTACCTGAAGAAAAACTATGGAAAATCTAAATTTATGAGGCTATCAAGAGCAGCTACTCAAAAGCCAGAGATGGCAAGCCCATTTAGGGGTCATTGAATAGGAATGGATCAACTAAAAGGCCTGAACAAAACTGAAGTCAGAAAAGGGAAATGCTTTGGCCTAGATTTTCTGTTTAGTCATATCTGTCACTGTTTGCTAGGTGCTTTCAATAAATACTTGAGCACCCACCACGTGCCAAGCATTGGGCTAGGCCTGGAAATGCAATGCCAAAAAAAAGTATGATTTTATGGTCTAGTGGGAAAACAGACCTCAAGGGATTAAAAGTATCATGATCATTGGGGGAAAATGCACATTCCAGTGGTCAGAAAATAGAAGCATAAGTTCACAGAGTCCAAAATGTGTTTTGGGTGGCCATGCCAGCAAGCGTCAGTAGGATCTCCATATGTGCTAATGCAAAGATTCACTCAACCCTTCACTGCCCAGGAGAGGTGGGTTGTTTGCACGGGAGTGATGTGCCATTGGTGTGCAGACATCATGAGCCAGTGTGAGCAAGCAATACTTCTTCAGTCGAACCCTGCTCTGGTGTGGTTACTAGACACCAGTGGCAGCAGAAAGACCAGGCTCACCGGTAGAATTCTGCTGTTGAAGAGGGTAGCTGCCATGTCAAGACACATTGTTCTAGAATATCTCCAAGACCCCCTGCCTGCAGGAGGAGGTGCAATGGGCAGAGGAGCTCAGTGTCATGGAGTGTTGCTGAGTCACTAGTATCAGCAATGGGAAGTCATTGAAGAGTGTTAAGTAGGGAATTGATGTGGTCACATGAGTATGTTCAAAAGATGTTTCTAGCTGCTGTGTGACATGAACTAGAGGGAGGGGGTGAGCATGGTGGGGCCAAGTGGAAACTACAGTGGCAGTGCAGGGGTGAGGAGACGGTGGTTGTGGCAGTGGGAGAGAAAAGGCTCAGGCTTGGAACTGCCTAAGTGTGGGAGAGAAGGACAAGAAGTAAAACAACAGAAGAATGGGATCGGGGAAATACCCCACACAGAAACATGTGGGTGAAGTGCAGAGCACAAATAAAGGTTGCTGCCTGAGCCAAAAAGAGGTTGCTGCTCTGTCAATCCTGTGTTACCATAAAGGACAACTGATTTAGATGGTGAACTTAATGGGCAACTCTAGAGTGTGTTTGATCTCATTAAACTCTAACACAACACACAGGAAACCCCAAAAATAACAAGACAAGTCCACAACCCCTTTAAAATCAAGAGCAAGGCCGGGCACAGTGGCTCACGCCTGTAATCCTAGCACTTTGGGAGGCTGAGGCAGGTGGATCACAAGGTCAGGAGTTCGAGACCAGCCTGACCAATATGGTGAAACCCCGTCTCTACTAAAAATACAAAAATTAGCCAGGCGTGGTGGCGCGCACCTGCAATCCCAGCTACTTGGGAGGCTGAGGCACAAGAATCACTTGAACCCGGGAGGCAGAGCTTGCAGTGAGCCAAGATCGTGCCATTGCACTCCAGCCTGAGTGACAGAGTGAGACTCCATCTCAAAAATAAATAAATAAATAAATAAATAAATAAATAAAGCAAAATCAAAGAAACCAAAACAAAACATGCAACCATCCCAAATATAACTACAAAACATGGATTTAAATGATTTGTTACGTCGCTATTTTTAAATGCAGGGTGAATCCCATTAGAACCTTTCTTTCTGTGGATAAAATACAAATCCCTGCCTAATAAGCACAATAAGAGAATGTTGGGAATTCTGTTATTTCATCTCTAGCACGAATTGACCTCATTTCTCCAATTGGCTTTGTGCTTTGAAAAACTGGCCAAAATGCCACGCGTGTGTTTGATTAGCACTTCACACCTTGTTTACAATGCACTAGAGGAACTGTCTGTTGTTGGCATCTGTCCAGTTGTTCCTGATGAGTTGCCAGGCTGAGAAATCTCCCTGGACTGGGACAACTGGAACAAAGGCCAGGCTGACTGAAAAGTCAGCTGAGGCTGGGCCTGGTGGCTCACGCCTGTAATCCCAGCACTTTGGGAGGCCAAGGTGGGCGGATCGCTTGAGCCCAGGAGTTCAAGACCAGCCTGGGCAATACAGCCCATCTCTACAAAAAATAAAAAATGTAGCCAGGCGTGGTGACGCATGCCTGTAGTCCCAGCTACTCAGGAGGCTGAGCCAGGAGGATTGCTTGAGCCTGGAAGGCAGAGGTTGCAGTGAGCCAAGATGGTGCCACTGCACTCCAGCCTGGGTGACAGTGATACTGTCTCAAAAAAAAAGAAAAAGGAACGTTCAGATGGTCTTTTTTATTTTTGGTGGGGTGTGGGGAGAGATGCCCCAAAGCCTGAGCTAGACTCCTAGAGCTCTTTAATCCCCAGAACCAGCATCTATGAAAGAGGAGACTTTTTACAGCCCTACGCTCTTTTTCTTTGGCTACCATGAAGTGTTTTCCCTCTGAGCTAAGGTATAAATGGCAACTGGTTTCCAAAACCACTTATTCACATATCTAGTGAACCATTTGGGCTTGTACTGATAGCCTTCCCTGAACCATCCCAGGCATGGGGAGGGTTACAAGTGCTTCATGATATTTGTAGGTTAAGACCCTTGACACCCTGCCCAGGGCAGCCTGAGCAGGGTGGTTGAGAGTGACCCCATATGGTCAGGACTCGGGAGCCGGATCCCTCGGGATCACAGAAGCAGACAAAGAGGTGTGAGGCAGAGTTCAGCCAGGTCTCGAAATGAGAGAATTGCAGGCCAGGCACGGTGGCTCATGCCTGTAATTCCAGCAATTTGGGGGGCCAGGGCAGGCAGATCACTTGAGACCAGAAGTTCAAGACCAGCCTGGCCAACATGGTGAAACCCCGTCTCTACTAAAAACAGAAAAAATTAGCCGGGCTTGGTGGCAGACGCCTATAATCCCAGCTACTCGGGAGGCTGAGGCAGGAGAATCGCTTGAACTTGGGAGGCAGAGGTTGCAGTGAGCTGAGATTGCGCCACTGCACTCCAGTCTGGGTGACAGAATGAGACTCCATCTCAAAAAAAGAAACGTCGGGGGAGGAGGGGGAAGGGAAAGGGGAAGGGAAGGAGGAAGGGAAGGGGGAAGGGAAGAGAGAGAGAAGGAAGAAGAGAGAAAGAAGAGAAGGAAGGAAAGGAAGAGAGAAAGAGACAGAAAGAAAAAGAGAGAGAGAAAAGAAAGAAAGGAAGAGAGAAAGAGAAAGAAAAGAAAAAAGAAAGGAAAGAAAGAAAAAGAAAGAAAGAAGAAAGAAAGAGAAAGAAGAAAGAAAGAAAGAAAAGAAAGAAAGAAAAAGAAAGAAAAGAAAAGAAAGAAAGAGAAAGAAAAGAAGAGAAAGAAAGAAAGAAAGAAAGAAAAAGAAAGAAAGAAGAAAGAAAAGAAAGAAAGAAAGAAAGAAAGAAAGAAAGAAAGAAAGAAAGAAAGAAAGAATTGCAGAACTCTAGGAAGAAAAACAAGGCCCAGAAGGACAAAGTGACTTGCTCAAAGCCATATAGCTAACAAGGGACAGAGTCTTACACTTTTCACTCCCAGTGAATTTCTCCTATAGCTATATTGGTAAAAACCACAGAGTCAAAATTGCTCTCAAACTCCCATGACCTCGCCTGTAATACAGTTCGGCCAAAAGTTCACACTTTGAAAGGCACTTAGAGGGCTAACAGCAATGGAAGAACAGCAGGTCCAGATCACCCATTTCAGGCTCACTCTGAAGCCTGTGCTTATTCAGTGGAAAGGTCAGTGGAATCGCCCAGGCTTTTAAAACGTTATTTCTGTCTTGCTCTCTATTTCTCTAGAATAAATGGTTTAATTTATGTATGTTAAATGGGTGATGAGGTGCTTGCTATATGTCAGGAACTGGAATGGACAATGGGGAGTTAATACCACTAATTATGGCCGGGCGTGGTGGCTCACACCTGTAATCCCAGCACTTTGGGAGGCTGAGGCTGGCAGATCACTTGAGGCTAGGAGTTTGAGACCAGCCTGGCCAACACGGTGAAGCCCCATCTCTACTAAAAAATACAAAAATTAGTCCGGGCGTGGTGGTGCCCACCTGTAGTCCCAACTACTTGGGAGGCTGAGGCAGGAGAATCACTTAAACCTGGGAGGGGGATGTTGCAGTGAGCCGAGATTGTGCCACTGCACTCCAGCGTGGATGACAGAGTAAGACTCCGTCTCAAAAAAAAAACAAAAACTACTGCTACTAATAGCAGCTAAGCTATTAAGAGCTTAATGTATGTCAGGCACTATTCTAAGAGCTTTGTTAACTCATTTAATACCAATGATGAATAAGCATGTTCCTTGCTTTCAAAATGCTCTTTGTCAAGGGAAGTGGTTCTAAATCCTGGCTGAATATTAGAATCTCTTGGAAAGCTTTTTAAACACCTTGATGTGTGGGCTCCACCTGCCAGAGATTTGGCTTTAACTGGACAAGGGATCGGGGGAGTCTGAGCGTCAGGGTTTTTGCAAAGCTCTCCTCACCACTTTGGTGTGCAGCCAGGACTGAGAACCACCAGGCCAGGATCAAGGAGACAGACAAGTCGAGCAGCAGTGACACCTGAGGGTACCTCAGTCTGAGTCACCCCTCTGTGCTAAGGGAGCCCATATGTGACACACCTGACCCAGACCGTGAGGCTCAGGAATATGCTCAGAGGAAGAAGTGAGGGAGGGTCACTCTAGGCATGATGTAAGGGAGTCTCTATTCCTACCATGCTTCTTTGGCTCACATCTACCCACCTGGCCCTGGCCCAGCTGAAATGTTTAGTTTCAAGGACCCTGAGCCAATTAAAGTAAAACTAGCGTTCCTGATGTTAAAAAGTACCCCCGTGAAGCCAGGCATTGGTTTCCACACCCAACAGGAGATGCCTGTTCTTTGACTGGGTTTGAGGTTCAACCAAGGAGCCTCTGTCCCCCAGGGCAACTGACACATCAGGGCTGGACGTCAGGGAGAAGGGAACTGGCTTGTTTGAAAAACTTCCTCTTCTTGGCATAAGCCTCCATAGTTCTGTATAATCTTTAGGTCAAAAGTTGGGGTCTTGGCCACAGGACCACTGATTAGTATTGCAAGTGCACTATACATCAAATGGATTTTATGTGCTACTTTAGAGACTGGGAATTTTTTTTTTTTTTTTTTGAGACAGAGTTTTGCTCTTGTTGCCCAGGCTAGAGGGTGTGATCTCGGCTCACTGCAACATCTGCCTCCTGGGTTCAAGTGATTCTGCTGCCTGAGCCTCCCAAGTAGCTGGGGTTACAGGCACTCGCCACCACACCTGGCTCATTTTTCTTTTTTTTTGTTTGTTTGTTTTTGAGACGGAGTCTCGCTCTGTTACCCAGGCTGGAGTGCCGTGGCATGATCTTGGCTCACTGCAACCACCGCCTCCTGGGTTCAAGCAATTCTCCTGCCTCAGCCTCCTGAATAGCTGGGACTACAGGTACCCACCACCATACCCAGCTAATGTTTGTATTTTTGGTAGAGATGGGGTTTCACCATGTTGACCAGGCTGGTCTCAAACTCCTGACCTCAGGTGATCCACCTGCCTTGACCTCCCAAAGTGCTGGGATTACAAGTGTGAGCCACCGTGCCCAGCCAAGATTGGGAACTATTCACAACATTGCTTTTCATGGTTAAATTCATTCAGGTTCCAAACAACCAACTGGCAATAAATTCTTAGAGTATAATCCAATGATGGAAAACACATCTGTATACTATACATTACAATCCAAGGTAATAATCAGATCTGATCAAGAAAGTGGGTACAAAACACATTTATTTTAAAACCTATAATTGACCTAAGTACCTCAATGTGTCATCCTACAACATTATTTAACACATGCAATAAAATGGGAGAGGGGGTGCTAGATTAAAAATTTTCTTGAAAACATTTTGCAAATGGACTAAAACATTAATTTTTTCAGCTTTCTTTTCCTCAATATATTTAGAATATTTTGAAAGCAAACTACACACAAGTGACAGTGGATGGGACCCCTTGGCCTTACTAGAGGCAGTCTATAGTCCTGGAGGTACAGAATGTAGCATCCACAGACCTCTGAGGCAGGGGTCAGAGCTTAGCAGGCCCTTTTGCTGCAAGGGAGCTCGATGTCCCAGTATTTACAGGGGAAAGCAATGGCGCACCCAATCTGAAGTTATCTAACAAGCTTGCCAGTGGGTTCCACTTCTGGAACATTATCCTAAGAAAAGAATTCAGGGTGTGTACAAAGATTAAGCAAAATAGCAAAAAAATCTGAGAATAACCTAGATTTAAAAAAAAAAAAAGGGAAACTGATTGGATTGTTATATCCACAAAATGAAATACTACGCAACTATCAAAAACAACATTAAGGTCAGGGTCGGTAGCTCACGCCTGTAATCCTAACACTCTGGGAGGACAAGGCGGGTGGATTGCCTGAGGTCAGGAGATCAAAACCAACCTGACCAATATGGTGAAACTCCATCTCTACTAAAAATACAAAAATTAGCCAGGCATGGTGGCAGGCACCTGTAATCCCAGCTACTGGACAGAGAAAAAAAAAAAAAAAAAAAAAAAAAAAAAAAAAAAAAACAGGAGAATCACTTGAACCCAGGTGGCAGAGTTTGCAGTGAGCCAAAATTGTATCACTGCACTCCAGCCTGGGCAACAAGAGTGAAACTGTCTCAAAAAAAAAAAAAAAAAAAGTTAAAAATGCATATTGAGGCTGGGCAAGGTAGCTTATGCCTGTAATACCAGAACTTTGGGAGGCTGAGACAGGCAGATCACTTGAGGTCAGGAGTTCAAGAACAGCCTGGCCAACATGACGAAACTCCCTCTCTACTAAAAATACAAAAATTAGCCAGGCATGGTGGCGCACACCTGTAATCCCAGCTACTCGGGAGGCTGAGGCCCGAGAATGGCTTGAACCCGGGAGGCAGAGGGCAGTGAGTTGAGATCATGCCACTGCACTCTAGCCTGGGCGACAGAGAGAGACCTCATCTCAGAAAAAAAAAAAAAAAAAAAAAAGCAGGTTGATTTGCATGGAAAGATGTTTATAATATTGAACACTATTTTATGAAAAGGCAGAGTACAAAATCATGTTCCTAGGGAAAAACCTCATGCATAACACAAAGCAGCAACTCAATAAATATTATTGAGTAGCAAAATAATATTATATATATCCCTTTTTTTTTTTTTTTTTGAGACCAAGTCTTGCTCTGTCACCCAGGCTGGAGTGTGGAGTGCAGTGCCACGATCTTGTCTCACTGCAACCTCCACCTCCTGCGTGAGACGTGCCTCAGCCTCCTCAGTAGCTGGGATTACAGGCGTGCACCACCATATCCAGCTAATTTTTTTTTTTTTTTTTTGTATTTTTAGTAGAGATGGGGTTTTGCCGTGTTGCCCAGGCTGGTCTCAAACTCCTGGCCTCAAGTGATCCACCCAACTCGGCCTCCCAAAGTGCTGGGACTACAGGCATGAGCCACCACGCCCAGATAATATATCCCCATTTTTGTTTAAAAATACGTTAATACATTTTTGAAAGCGAATTACATGCACTAATCACAGAGGTTCTCTCTTACTGGCAGAATTATATGTAATTTTTATTTTCCTTATCTGGTGTTGGTCATTTTTCTTTCTTTTTTTTTTATATTTTTTTATTAGAGACAGGGTCTCACTTCGTCACCGAGGCTGGAGTGCAGTGGCGGGATCACGGCTCAGTGCTGCCTTGAATTCCTGGGTTCAGTCGCTCCTCCTGCCTCAGCCTCCCAAGTAGCTGGGAGCATGGGTGCATACCACTGCCTCTGGCTCATTTAAAAATTTTTTTTATAGAGATGAGGTCTCACTATCTTGCCCAGGATGGCCTTGAATTCCTGGACTCAAGTGATCCTCCCACTTCGGCCTCCGAAAGTGCAAGGATTACAGGCATCAGCCACTGCACCCAGCCCCCACATCTGCCTTTCTCTTGCCTCCTACACTGCCACAACGATTGCCCCGAGAGCTACGGGAATCACAGCCTGCTGTTGTGCAGGAACCCCTCTGCCACCTATGGAGCCTCTTAGTGGTCCCAAAGTTGCCTCCCTCTTTGAACAGCCAGCTCAAGGTATAATTCATTTTAGTATCATTTCTGTTTTGTTCTCATACAGATTCAGAAGATTTGTGTGTATGACATTTAAAATAAACATAAAAAAAGTATCCACATTTTGTCATTTCTCTTCATACTGTTTGTTTTTAACATTTTATTATAAATCCTCAAAATCCTAATTATCAACATACTTATTACTTACACCAGAATTACAACTTAATAAAACCAGAACAAAACCTACACTATTAAGAAATAGCAGGCTGGATGCATGGCTCACACCTGTAATTCCAGCACTTTGGGAGGCCAAGGCAGCTGGATCACTTGAGGTCAGGAGTTCAAGACCAGCCTGGCCAACATGGTGAAACCTCGTCTGTATTAAAAATACAAAAATTAGCCAGGCAGTAGTGGTGTGCACCTGTAATCCCAGCTACTTGGGAGGCTGAAGCAGGAGAATCACTTGAGCCTGGGAGGCAGAGGTTGCAGCGAGCTGAGATCACATCACTGCACTCCAGTCTAGGTGAGAGAGTAAGACCCTGTCTCAAAAAAAAAAAAAAAAAAAAGAGGCCGGGTGCAGTGCCTCACACCTGTAATCCTAACACTTTGGGAGGCCAAGGCGGTTGGATCACAAGGTCAGGAGTTTGAGACCAGCCTGGCCAAGATGGTGAAACCCCATCTTACTAAAAATACAAAAATTAGCCAGGTGTGGTGGTGGGCGCCTGTAATCCCAGCTACTCGGGAGGCTGAGGCAGGATAATCACTTGAACCCAGAGGGGGAGGTTGTAGTGAGCTGAGAACACACCACTGCACTCTGGGCTGGGCGACAGAGCAAGACTCCATCTCAAACAAACAAACAAAAAAAGGAATAACAACAACTGTGTCACTTGAGGATAGTTCTAAACCGGTGAGCCCACCAGCACCCAGAGAACCTTGTATGGTGCCCACCTTGACACAG
Source organism: Nomascus leucogenys (assembly GCF_006542625.1). Classification (NCBI taxonomy): domain Eukaryota; kingdom Metazoa; phylum Chordata; class Mammalia; order Primates; family Hylobatidae; genus Nomascus; species Nomascus leucogenys. The sequence continues at coordinate 32,591,852 of NC_044395.1, read as the reverse complement.
GCTGAACTCCAAAGTAAAGTGCTTGAGTTCTTCAGGGGTTTCAAGGACAGGAGCTCACTGATTTATTATTGCAATTTTCTAAATAATTAGCTTGAACAAATGGTTTACATTAGAATTTATTCTATTATTTCATTTTATAACTTACTGAAGTTATACTTTTTACCAATTGATACAATAATATTTCAATATTTAATCAATCATTCTGGTCTTCTTGGTTAACATATAAGCTGAGTATTATAAGCCTAATACACTGCAGGACACACAGAAAGTGCCCCCAAACTGGCTAGTAGATAACTGTATAGATGAAAATTGGTTTTGGTCCAATATTTTCCTTCCTATCATTTATTAATTTTGACATTGCTTGGTGGTGATCATTAGTGCTAAGCATAAAATATTTTCAGCTCTTTGCTTTTTTAGCACATGGTGGGTGTGACTTCTATGCCTTTCTGGAAGCCATGTGACTTGCTTTGGCCTGCGGAATGTGAGCAGAAGTGATGCATGTCACTTCCGGTGGAAACTGTACTGTTGGTGCATTGTCAATACCCCCTTGGCCTACCCAGACTTCCATTTATATTCTCTTGGCCTGTGGATATTCTCTAGCTTCAGAAGCATGACAGACCTGTGTTTGGGGCTTATCAGAATTTCCAGTTGTTAACCATTCAGGAGGGACCCGAAACCACTGAGGGATGTGCTAACACCTGTGCTGAGTTTTTTTGTTTTTGTTGTTTTTGTTTTGTTTTGTTTTTTGAGATGGAGTCTCACTCTGTCACCCAGGCTGGAGTGCAGTTGCGCAATCTCAGCTCACTGCAAGCTCCGCCTCCCAGGTTTACGCCATTCTCCTGCCTCTGCCTCCCTAGTAGCTGGGACTACAGGTGCCCGCCACCAAGCCCAGCAAATTTTTTGTATTTTTATTAGAGACGAGGTTTCACCGTGTTAGCCAGGATGGTCTTGATCTCCTGACCTCATGATCTGCCTGCCTTGACCTCCCAAAGTGCTGAGATTACAGGTGTGAGCCACCCCTCCCGGCCACCTGTGTTGAGTTTTAAAGGATGAGTAAGAGATAGCCACTGAAAGAAAAATTGTAAGGGGATTCTAGGCAGAAGGGAAATATAAGGCCAGGTGCAGTGGCTCACACCTGTAATCCCAGCACTTTGGGAGGCTGAGGTGGGTGAATTGCTTGAGCTCAGGAGTTTGAGACCAGCCTGGGCAACATGGTGAAACCCTGTCTCTACCAAAAAGTACAAAAATTAGCCAAGCATTGTATCACATGCTTGTAGTCCCAGCTACTCAGGAAGCTGAGGTGAGAGGATCACTTGAGCCAGGGAGGTCGAGGCTGCTGTGAGCCATGATCACACCACTGCATTCCAGCCTGGGCGGCAGACTGAGACCCTGTCTCAAAAAAAAAAAAAAAGGGAAATATAAGCAAAGAGTGAGTACGGTGAAACAGTATGGTTTTTTTTCTGGGCTGCCCAACGAGAGGCTGGAAGCAGCAGTGGCTGGGGATAGGCAAAGGCACACAGGTTACAGTGTGGAGGATGGCTTGAAGGAAGGACAAGTCTGGAAGATTAGTTAAGAGGCTGTTGCATAGGCCAAGAGAGTGATAATAAGGACTGAAGTGGGTCCGTGGTAGTAGAGATGGTGAAAGGGCTTGAATCTAGAAATAATTAGCAGGTAAATTCACAAACTTGTAATTGATTGGAAGTGGAAGCTAAGGGAGATGAAGTCATCTAGGATGATTCTGGGTTTCTAATGGACAGTGGTGCCACATAAGGGAGACAGGAGGAGAAACAGATTCGGGGATGTGGTAAGTTCAATAGACTTGGTGAGATCTTTAGATCACAGATCTAATCATATCACTTTCCTACGTTATACACTTGAGTGGCTTCTTATTACTTTTAAGATTTAGTCCCAAATCCTACATGACTGCAGGGCCTTGTAAAATCTTGTCCTTTCCAGTTCTCCCCTTCACTCCCCCTTCTCTAGCCATGCTGGCTTCTCTGTTCCTGAAACCTGCAAACTCCTTTCTATCTCACAGCCTTTCCTCATTCTGTTCCCTCGGCCTGGAGGACTGGTCTCCCAATTCCCCACTCATCCTTCAGGTCTTAGCTTAAATATCATTTCTTTAGGGAAGACTTCGCTGAACCCCCGGTATAAACTAGACCCCTGGCACGTGCTCTCAAAGCCCCTTGTACTCTTCTTTGTTGTACTTTTCATAACCCTAAGTAAAAAATTGATGTATTGGCTGGATGCAGTGGCTCACACCTGTAATCCCTCGTCTTCCTTTGGGAGGACGAGGCGAGCAGATCACAAGGTCAAGAGATCGAGACCATCCTGGCCAACATGGTGAAATCCCATCTCTACCAAAAATACAAAAATTAGCTGGGCATGGTGATGCGCACCTGTCATCTCAGCTACTCGGAGGCTGAGGCAGGAGAATTGCTTGAACCCAGGAGGCGGAGGTTATAGTGAGCTGAGAATGTGCCATTGCACTCCAGCCTGGTGACAGAGCAAGACTCTGTCTCAAAACAAACAAAAATATTGATGTATAATTATTGATTTAATGTCTGCTTTTCCCTGTAAGGGAAGACACCGTGTCTGTTGTGTTTAGTGCTATATCCAGCACCTAGCATAGGACCTTACATGAATGAAGCAGGCTAAGAAGGAGCAGTCAGGAGGCAGGAAAAGAACCAAGAGAAACTGATGTCAAAGATGTGGACAAAGAAGATAGCAAATCAAGACTTTCAAATAAGGCGAAAAGGTCCAGCAACATGAAGGCCGAAAACTGTCCATTGCATTTTGCAGCTAGGAAGTCACTGAAAATGTCGTCAAAAGCAGTTTCAGTGTGGGTGGGTGCCAGATTGCAGTGGGTTGAATAGTGAATGGAAAGCGAGAAATCCGAGGAATAAAACGCAACCACTGTGTGCCTCTGTATAAAGGAGGGGGAGGAAATGATTTTTACTTTTGTACCCTGACTCAGCTGTTGTTTTCGCCTTCCGACCTTCTTACTTCTCTACTAAATGCCACTGAATTGTTTCCTTCTGACTCCTGACCATCATCCGGAGATATCAGGACTCATATGAGCTGTTAAGTGGAAGTTGTCCTGGGAGTTCTCGGTGGCTCCTGCTAACTTCAAAAGGGTCTTTCCTAATTTCCAAGGAAATAGAGATTTAAAATATAAATGCAATTTTTATTCATTTATGCAAAAACAATGTATATTGCCTCCTTTTTTGGTCATTTTCTTTGAATTCAAGCAAGATCAACAAATGTTATGCAGCCCCAATCTGCCTGGTACCCAGCCACCCTGGAATGAAAAAGAAATAGTTTGCAGTTTTCAAGGGTGCCTGTCTTAGTCCATTTTGTGTTGCTATAACAGAATACCACAGACTGGGTAATTTATAAAGAAATTTATTTCTCTCATTTCTGGAAGCTGTGAAGTCCAAGATTAAGGTGTCAGCCTCTTCTGAGGGCCTTCTCTGTATGATCTCATGGTGGAAGGTGGAAGGACAAGAGAGCTGAGAGAGTGACAAGAGAGAGCTGAGAGACAGAGCCAAGGGGGTGGAACACATCCTTTAATCAAGAACCTACTCCAGAGACAACCAACTGATTTATGAGGGCAGGGCCCTCTGACATAATCACCTCTTAAAGGGCCCACCTCCCAGCATTGTTGCATTGGAGATTAAGTTTCTAACACGTGAACTCTAGGGGACACATTCAAACCATAGGAGGGCCAATAAATAGCACATCTCTTTCCCAATTGGTTTTTGGGAAAAAAAAAAAAAAAAGAGAGAGAGAGAAAGAGAGAAATAAAACAAGGAAGTTGTATGAAAGCCAAAACATCCCCTTGTTTCTGCTAAAGGCTAAGTTGGATGTTGTAGCTTTGAGAGAGAGACAAACAGGCCTTACACTGGAGGCCTAGAATTAAGCAGACTTCCACACCCAGCTGCAAGCAGCTCTGGATCAGGGCAAGCTTCCTGATGGGTGGGCCCTCTCAAGGTAAGACTCAGACATGCAAGTAAAGATAAAAAGCACTCCTGGGGTTGCAGCTCTCACTCAAGAGGAAGGAGGAAGGAGAAAGCCACCAGCCTAGCTTATGCTTCCCTGATTAGTAGATAAGATAAATCCCACCACCTCCTGGAAATCAGGATTGAGGGAGAAAGTGTTTCTGCCTAACTTTTCCCAAATTTTTCAGATTTTGGTTTCTTTTGTTGTTTTTTGTTTGTTTTTTGAGAAAGAGTCTCACTTTGTCACCCAGGCTGGAGTGCAGTGATGTGATCTTGGCTCACTGCAGCCTTGACCTCCTAGGCTCCAGTGATCCTCCTGCCTCAGCCCCACCAAGTAGCTGGGATTACAGGCATGCGCCACCACACCTGGCTAATTTTTTTAGTTTTCAAAGAGACGGGGGTATCACCATGTTGCCCAGGCTGGTCTTGAACCCCTGAGCTCAAGTGATCTGCCCACTTCGGCCTCCCAAAGTGCTGGGATCACAGGTGTGAGCCACCGCACCTGGCCCAGATTTTTTTTTTTCTAACGCTTGTGGTTTCACCATTCACAGAAGTGAGGCTATTAACTTCCAGCTTCGTGCAATGGCTCGTCCAAAACTACTACTCCTTATTTGGGAGTCCTCCTGGAATCGCTAGGGGGCAGTATAAATGTCTCCCAAGAAGGCACTAAAAAAGGGCCCAAATGGTTCAAGTCCACTGTGTTCCTAAGGCTAAAATTCAGTCCCTAGTCCAAGACACCTAGCTATGTTGTCAAACATAGCATACTGGAAGTTCCACAGTGACAGTAAATCTTGAAAAGAAGGTCCTCTGATAGTACTGTGCATAGATATACTCCAAAAATAAAAGGCCCAAAATATTTTTTAAAATGTCCCAAATGTGAATAGAAGCCCCCTCCCAATATGAAATTCCCAGGGAAAACTTAAAGTCCAAAAACCTAAGTCTCCTTGCGTGCTAAAGTTCAACGGCTTTAAAATCCAAATAAATTTTCAAGCCTGAAACAAATTGCACTTTAAATGTTCAATTGCTCTTTCTGCTCGACCTCAGTTACATGCTTCTCAAGTCTGGGTGAGATTTGAAGCTTTTTTCAACTGAGAAAGCCTGAAGTTTCTCTTATTTTAAAGTACATCATTCCTTCATGGCCTCAGAAGCTGCATTAATTCAGTGCCAAGTCTTTCATGAATGTTCCTTTTCAAAGAACCTGAGTTACCATATACACAAGGCAATCAGAACACTTGTGCTAGATCCATCCAATTTTTTTTTTTTTTTTTTGAGACAGTCTTGCTCTGTCGCCCAGGCTGGAGTGCAGTGGCATGATCTCGGCTCACTGCAAATCCCACATTCAAGTGATTCTCCCACGTTCCAGCGATTCTGTCGCCTCTGCCTCCCAAGTAGCTGGGACTACAGGTGCGTGCCACCATATATTTTTAGTAGAGATGCGGTTTTGCCATGTTGGCCAGGCTGGTCTCGAACTCCTGACCTCAAGACATATCTGCCCGCCTCGGCCTCCCAAAGCGCTAGTATTACAGTCATGAGCCACCGCGCCTGGCCAGATCCAACCAATTTAAGAAACAAGCTATCTCTAGTCCCTAGAGCATCCCAGGCAAAATCATGGTCCTGGAATCCAGCACTCCCCTTTTTGCCTATTTATTTATCTAACACATTCATCTAGCTTTGTCTCATGAAGTATCCTATGGTGAGAGATACAAAATCAATACCTTCTTGGTCTACAAAAAACAGCCATTGTTCAAATACATCTTGTCTACCTTTAGTTGCCTCGGTTAGATAATTCCATCTGGGAAACATGTTTGCCTGTCAGGCCATCATCCAGTTCAGACCTGGATGCAGTTTATCATTTTTCTTCATGCTCCTCTTTAATCTCACGTTTACAGAGCCTTTCCTAAGGATTCTTAGGTTCCCTCAGGACAGTGACTCTGAACTTACTACAATAATTGTGTGCACAATGAAACTTACCAGTAATTTCACTGATTACTGGTCAATCAGTGTACTGGTGTTACACTGATTTTGATCGCTGGCTCTAACATTCTGCCACCATTTAGTATGGCTGTCCCAGTAAATAGGAGGTGGTGTCTCTATTATAATAATTTTGGATTTTTTCTTTAACTTGAGGAGACCACCTTAAATCATTCCCTGGTTGTTAGCCCCTCTGGGATAATCATTCTAGACTGCACTCTGATACCCTGCTTTCTCTGTTAGACTTCTTTATGTCCATCATTATTGCTGTTTTAGTAACTGTAAGACATCTTTACCTTGTCTGATGCCATTTTTTTTTTTTTTTTTTTTGAGACAGGGTTTCACTCCTGTCACCCAGGCTGCAATGCAACGGTACCATCTCAGCTCACAGCAACCTCTGCCTCCCAGGCTCTCAAGCGATCCTCTTGCCTTAGCCTCCCAAGTAGCTGGGACGATAGGCATGCACCACCACACCTGGCTAATTTTTTTTGTATTTTTTGTAGAGATGGGGTTTCACCATATTGCCCAGGCTGGTCTCAAACTCCTGGGCTTAAGTGATCTGCCCGCCTTGGCCTCCCAAAGTGCTGGGATTACAGGTGTGAGCCACCGTGCCTGGCCGATGCTCTCTTTAACAGTAGTTTAGAAAGGAAAGCATGTCAATTTCCCTTTTACAGGTGCCTATCCTGGCCTTTCAGATCTATTTGTTCATTTCGTGTCTGTCTAGTCTGTCTCCTACTGCGTGTTGAGGGAGCAGATGTGGCAGGGGCGGGAATGGTGGGAGTGTGACTCAGCTGCCCACATAACTTGCTCGTGCCTTCAGGACCTGCTCATGTCTGGTCTTGTACAGACTACTTCATCTTAATGATAGAATCTTCCTGGACATGCCCAATCATATAGCTTAGAGGGTCAGAGAGCATCAACTTGATGAAAGACAGCTCAGATTGCTTATGCTCCCAGTGTCCTGTGATAAGGCATTTATTTGCCACAAGCACCCAGTAGTAAAACAAGGTCTGTTTCTCAAAAGAATAGTAATTTGGGCTGGGTGCAGTGGCTCACGCCGGTAATCCCAGCACTTTGGGAGGCTGAGGCAGGCGGATCACCTGAAGTCAGGAGTTCGAGTCCAGTCTGGCCAACATGGTGAAATCCCATCTCTACTAAAAACACAAAAATTAGTCGGGTGTGGTGGCAGGTGTCTGTAATCCCAGCTACTCAGGAGGCTGAGGCAGGAGAATTGCTTGAATCTGGGAGGTGGAGGTTGCAGTGAGCTGAAAGTGCGCCACTGCACTCCAGCCTGGGCAACAGAGCAAGACTCTGTCTCAAAAAAAAAAAAAAAAGAAAGAAAGAATAGTAAGAATAGTAATTTGCTTTAAAAATGTGTCTTTGTTAGGGATCTTCACTGTGATTCTCCAATAAAGACATCACAGGTTCCTGAAGGGCCACAGACACTTTGCACACCATCAAATCCACTGGCTCACGAGGGCCAAGTGGCAGAGCTATCTTGCGCTCCAACCTGAACCAGCTGGAGATTCTTCTGATGCTCCAGGCTCCGTTAGAGTTGACAGCCTTTTCAGGTCACTCAGCATGTCAGAGAGTGATGTGGGTTGACCCAAAATGTCCATTCTTCCTTTTTCCCATTATGTTTTAAATCTGAAGTTAAAATTTAAAATAGAATTTTAGCTGGGCAATGAATGCCCAGTCTATCATGCTAAATGAAGCATGTGAACAAGCATAACACCCCAGGCATAGCACAGCCACATAATTGAAGGACCTCGGGTCCCTGGATGTTCTATGGAGCATAGCTGTTCTACTAGGCTTGGGCCACTTACCTCAAGATTGTCTTGTGAGAGGCAAATACATTTCTGTCTTGTTTAATGCATTGATAATTTCAGTGTCGGCTGTTTAGCAGCCAAACCAATAACTTAACTAACATATTCAATACAAATGGACTGGAGAGAAAAAAAAAAAATGGACTGGAGAACAAATTACACATTTAATATGTGTTACCTCCAATAGCTAAAGGGCCACCAAGCTTTGTCCCTACTCCTCATCACTCTCATTCTTTTTCGTCTTTTTTATGTCCTCCTCTAATACAGTCCCTTCTCCACATATAGGCATCCTCAGCATCTTTCTGAAGTTCCTTTACAGAAATACAAGCAAATATAAACAAATATCCTTTTTATCCTTTTTTTTTTCTTTTTCCTTTTTTTTGAGACGGAGTCTTGCTCTGTCACCCAGGCTGGAGTACAGTGGCATGATCTCGGCTTACTGCAAGCTCTGCCTCCTGGATTCATGCAATTCTCCTGCCTCAGCCTCTCAAGTAGGTGGGATTACAGACATGCACCACCACGCCCAGCTAATTTTTGTATTTGTAGTAGAGACAGGGTTTCACCATGTTGGTCAGGCTGGTCTTAAACTCCTGACCTCAAGTGATCCACCCTCCTTGGCCTTCCAAAGTACTGGGGTCAGGTGTGAGCCACCATGCCCAACCCTCCTTTTTATCTTTCTTACACAAATAACATATATACACTTTTCAGTACCTCAGTTTTTCACTTCACAATATGTATTTTCTATAGCCGGTACATAAAAAAATTCAGTTTTTTAAACAGCCGCACGGTGTTGTGCAGCTGTACCATACGTTACTTGACAGCTTATTGAGAAACATGTATTATTTCCAGTCTTTTGCCATTTAAAACAATGCTGCAACCATGACACACATACCATTTTGTACATGTGCAAGAATACCTATATTTGTAGGACACAGTCCCAGAGGCAAGAATGCTGAATTAAAGGATGTATGCATTTGTAATCTGATGCATATAGACAAATGTTAGAACATATAGTTTGTTCTATTTTTGTATTCCTGTCAGTAATTTATGAGAGTCTCAGTTTCCCTACAACCTTATCAATAGAGTGTGACATCTTACTTAATTTTGCCAATTTGATTGGTAATAAATGGTATCTCAGTAGTTTTGTTTTGTTTTGTTTGGTTTGTTTTGATATGGAGTCTCGCTCTGTCGCCCAGGCTCAAGTGCAGTGGCGGGATCTCAGCTCACTGCAAGCTCCGCCTCCCGAGTTCACACCATTCTCCTGCCTCAGCCTCCTGAGTAGCTGGGACTACAGGTGCCCGCCACCACACCCGGCTAATTTTTTTGTATTTTTAGTAGAGACAGGGTTTCGCCATGTTGCCCAGGCTGGTCTTGAACTCCTGACCTCAGGTAATCTGCCTGCATCAGCCTCCCAAAGTGCTGGGATTACAGGTGTGAGCCACTGCACCCAGCTGGTATCTCAGTAGTTTTAATTTGTATGTCACTTATGATGAATCAAGTTAAGCATCTTTCATATATTTAAGGCCAATCTGTTTTGTTTTGTTTTTTTTGAGACAGAGTCTCACTCACTGCAACCTCCGCCTCCCGGGTTCAAGCAATTTTCCAGCTTCAGCCTTCTGAGTAGCTGGAATTACAGGCACGTGCCATCATGCCCGGCTAATTTTTGTATTTTTAGTAGAGATGGGGTTTCACCACGTTGGCCAGGCTGGTCTCGAACTTCTGCCCTCGGTGATCCACCTGCCTCGGCCTCCCAAAGTGCTGGGATTACAGGCGTGAGACACCATGCCCGGCCGCCAATCTGTATTTCTTTTACTCAGAATTGTCTGTTCAGGTCTTTTTCTCATTTTACTATTGGGTTGCTAGATTTTTCTCATGAATATAAAGGGGTTCTTTATAAGAGATTAGAAGCTGTAGAAAAGTTTTCCAGCTTGTCACTAGCGTTTTGACTTTGCTTCGGATGTTATGTTGATGGAAATCTTTTTAATGGTTGCACTTATCAGTCATTTTAACCTTCACTTAGGAGAGAATCTCTCAATCTGCTCCAGACCTCTAGACCCTTAGAAACATGATGTGGTGTTGGGATCTTGTGTTTTTGTGGGATTTATCTTCCCTCCTGGAATGCAGGTGAGTGTCTTACTAAGCCATCTTGGTCATCTGCTATGTCCTGCAGTTGTGAATCTTTACATCACCAACAGGGTGGTTCAAGTCGGGCCTCTGTTCACCCTATCCTAGAGACTTTGTTTTTCAATTACTATACAGATCAGGCAGAACCTGCATGAGCTGCCCTGTAATTTGGTCATAGGGGACCCATAATCAATCACCTACTGCCAGGTAACAGAGATCAGACCATTCTGAAAATTACTCCGACCATGCTGTCTATTTTTGTAAGAACATCCAACATGCCTTTGCCTAACCTCCGCCACCCTGGATCATGGTTTTTCTCCCCATAGAAATCAGGAAGCTCATTTCAATTTAGACATTTTTCTGATGGCCAGTATAGCAATATTCAAAGATGTTGGTGCTTCCCTTTCCAATGTTTCTCAAAGTCTTGGTGCACACTGGCCGGGCACAGTGGCTCACAATTGTAATCCCAGCACTTTGCGAGGCTGGGGTGGGGGTGGATCACCTGAGGTCAGGAGTTCGAGACCAGCCTGGCCAACATGGTGAAACCCCGTCTCTATTAAAAATACAAAAAAAATTAGCCAGGCATGGTGGCAGTCGCCTGTAATCCCAACTATTCTGGAGGCTGAGGCAGGAGAAGTGTTTGAACCCAGGAGCTGGAGGTTGCAGTGAGCCAAAACCTCACCATTGTACTCCAGCCTGGGTGACAAGAGCAAGACTCCATCTTTAAAAAAGAAAAAAAGTATTGGTGAACACTGTCTTCTAGCTCTTTAAAGGACATATTTAGGTGAGGAGTGAGCAGTTCACCCATTAAAAATCCACTCCAGCATTCCTATTTTCCTAAGCCTTCGAATTACTTCCTTTGTATTATACTAAGGAATTTCTGGCACCTCAACTTCAATTAGCATGGGTAAGCTAGGGCAGACCACAAAGGAGACCAAGGTTTGTACATTGGTGAGAATGACAGCTCAGACTTAGCTAAGGCTTCTCTCACTTGACTTTACAATTGCTTCAAAACCTTCACACATGATTAAGAATACGTGTTGGCGTGAGTAAACGAGCACCTCAGGATCTCCTTTTTAAAATTATTTATTATTATTATTATTATTTTTTGAGACAGTCTCGCTCTGTTGCCAAGGCTGGAGTACAGTGGCACATTCTCGGCTCACTGCAACCTCTGCCCCCTGGGTTCAAGCGATTCTCCTGCCTCAGCGTCCCGAGTAGCTGGCATTACAGGCACCCGCCACCACGCCTGGATAATTTTCATATTTTTTTAAGTAGAGATGGGGCTTCACCATGTTGGCCAGGCTGGTCTCCAACTCCCGACCTCAAATGATCCACCTGCCTTGGCTTCCCAAAGTGCTGGGATTTTAGGTGTGAGCCACTGTGCCTGGCTGGGATCCCCCACTTTATTTTTTTGGAGATAAGAGTCTCACTCAGTCACCCAGGCTGGAATGCAGTGGCATGATCTCGGCTCATTGCAGCCTCGGCCACCTGGGTTCAAGTGGTACTCCTGCCTCAGGAGTAGCTGGGATTATAGGCTTAAGCCATCACGCCTGGCCAGGATCCCATCGTTAATTACAGAGGTGTACCCTCAGTTTGGTCGTCTCAACAGCCTTCCCAAAGTGATGAATTCATCAGGTCAATGGAGTTGAGAAACATGACTGCCTTTGACGCCACTTTAGGCTGTCCATTATTCAAGGGTTCCACCTATTTCCAGAAAATAAAAAAGAAAACTTCTCAGCTCACTGCAGGGACATAATCTGGTTCCTGCTGTTTTTATGCCTTTCTGCATCCTCAGGCCTGCTTGTGGCTTTGTCGTTGCAGGTCTGGGCAATAGCTTGCCACAGTGGGCCAGCTGTTTTGTTGTTGTTGTTTTGAGACACAGACTCACTCTGTCACCCAGGCTGGAGTGCAGTGGCGCCACCTGGGCTCACTGCAGCCTCCACCTCCCAGGTTCAAATGATTCTCGTGTCTTAGCCTCCAAAGTAGCTGAGATTCCAGGCCCGCGCCACCATGCCTGGCTAATTTTTGTATTTTTAGTAGAGACAGGTGTTCGCTATGTTGGCCAGGTTGGTCTTGAACTCCTGACCTCAAATGATCCTCCCACCTCAGCCTCCCAAAGTGCTGGGATTGCAGATGAGCCACTGCGCCCAGCCAATGGGCCAGCTTTTAAAATAGAAATGGAGCATACAACGAGAATTGCTCCCAGCTGTTTGATTTAGCCTAGCGATTTCAGAATCTCTGATAATTTCATTCACATTGATGATTTCAGCCTAAAGTTTTCATCTTTCCCACTTAATCTGGCGCCCTCAGAATAAACCTTAGGTAGCCTATTTTTTTCCCCTAATATAAAGTAGCAAAAACTCTCCCCTTAGTCTGACTTTGTAATTGCCTCATTAGTCCCATCTAGGCACTCCTCAATCTAGTTCAGCTGACACCCAACATTAACCATCACACGTGCCCAAACTCATGCTACAGAGTGAGTCTGCTGGGCAGACACACACAGCCACTTGCACCTCTAACATCACCAGTTTTGGACAAGGACATGAAATGTCTGTTCCTGCTGCCTCTGGTACAGTGGCTGTAGGAGGGAGGCTGCCTGTGCCACAATAGAGGCAGTATGGTTTTTGCTTTTTTGAATCACTTGCTTCCAGTTCATCTGATGAATGGAAACTTCATGTCAATGTCTTTATTCTAGATTGCAAAGTAGCTTGGGAAAGCAAATACCCAGCATTCTCAGCTTCTGTAGTGGAGGTGTGGGTCTCTCCAAATACAGAAAGCAGTGTTTAAATGCTGAGAAACCAAAAAGAATGACAAATGGCCACTTTGAGTCATATAACTTGACACTCACCAAAAGAAGAAATTTATCTCTCCAACTCCTCATCATTGAAAAGAGGCATTCAAGATCTTTTATTGGCCCGGGATAGGGGCTGGTACTTGTAATCCCAGCACTTTAGGAGGCCGAGGCAAGTGGATCAGTTTGAGGTCAAGAAGATTGTAGACGTAGTCTGGTCAACATGGTAAAACTCCGTCCTTTTGGGGAGGGAAGATTGAGACCAGCCTGGCCAACGTGGTTGAAACTCCATCTCTTTAGGTAAGTGAGGCAGATGGATTACTTAAGGTCAGGAGTTTGTAGACCAGCCTGACCAACACGGTGAAACCCCGTCTGTACTTGGGGAAAAAACAAAAATTAGTTGGGCGTGGTGATGCAAACCTGTAATCCCAGCTATTTAGGAGGCTGAGGCAGGACAATCGCTTGAACCCAAGATGTGGAGGTTGCAGTGAGCCGAGATTAGGCCACTGCACTCCAGCCTGGGGGACAGAGCGAGACTCCTTCTCAAAACAACAATGAAAAAAGATATAGGCTCATGCCTATGATGCCAACACCTTTGGGAGGCTGAGGTGGGCAGATCACTGGAGGCCAGGGGTTCAAGACCAGCCTGGACAACATGGCGAAACCCCGATTCTACTAAAAATACAAAAATTAGCTGGGGGTGATGGTGCATGCCTGTAGTCCCAGGTGCTTGGGAGGCTTATATATTAAAATGTTTGAAAAATAGTAGAGTCATCAAAGAGAATAATAAAAACAGCCTCTTAAAAAAAAGTTTGATTCTTAATATTTGTTGGTACAATATACTAAACCCTCCTGGGTTTGTTTTGTTTTGCTTTAAGTAGAACCAATGATGGTCCCATGTCTTTGCAGGAAATTGGGTTCAGTGAGGGGCCGCTGCAGCCACACACAGTCCTTAAGTGGCAGTCCATTTCTAACTTGGAGCCTCTAGCCATCACACTAATCCTGGCAATATGAGAGCGAGAGAGCCAGATCAAAGACCATTTAGAGAAAAAAAGAAAATAATTCCAAACTGCTCCTTTGATGTCCCATTAGGCCATTAATATACATCACATCTGTTTAATTTAAAACTTCTGCCCAGTGCTGGTATGAGTTAAGTGCACACCTCTCAAGACCCAGCATTAAGTTACTGTGTGCTTGAATGGGAAACATGATTTGTGTGGTAGTTAATGATGGGGTTTAGAGTCAAGTCCATAGTCATGCATTCTCTATTCTCTCCACCAGCCTGACTGCATGCTCCTCATAAATAACATTTTCAGTGGATGAGGGGACCGTAAACCTGTCCAGAGGCGGGACACTCTGTTCTGCTCTCTTCCAGGACACTGCCTTTTAATTCCCTAGAGGATAATGAGAAGTTGAAAAGTATCTTCTCAGTGGCCTATAGTCATTTCTGTCCTGCCTTATTCTGTGTTATGGAAGAGAGGAGAGGTTGTTAGGTTTTTGACAATATCTCTAACATACAACATATCATTTAGAATATCATTTCTATTCATATTCCAGGCATTTTAGAGCATGGTCCTGTTTTTTGATTATAGAATGTTTTATTTTAGAGATTTTATCAAGCTTTGTGCAAAAACTGGAGGAGCTGAAATAATGGGGAAAAAATTAAAGAAGATACAAAGCTTTAAAATTATATCAAATATGCTGGGTGCAGTGGCTCACGCCTGTAATCCCAGCACTTGGGGAGGCCGAGGCAAGTGGATCACTTGAGGTCAGGAGTTCGAGACCAGCCTAGCCAACATGGCGAAACCCTGTCTCTACTAAAAACACAAAAATTATCTGGGTGTGGTGGTGTGTGCCTGTAGTCCCAGCTACTCCAGAGGCTGAGGCAGGAGAATCGCTTGAACCCAGGAGGTGGAGGTTGCAGTGAGTAGAGACCACACCACTGCACTCCAGCCTGGGCAACAGAGCAAGACTCTGCCTCAAAAAAAAAAAAAAAAAAGTATATAAAATAGCATCATCAACTATGTTTAACTTTAGCTAGTGTGGGAAATGCCATATCAGCATTAGCAGATTTTAGCAGTAGACAGCTCCCGCCTTTGCCTCTTGTCTTTACAGTACAGCAGAAGCAGGTCTGTATTCATGGAAAGAAACTGGAAGAAGTAACTGCAGGTGCTAGAGAGGGAATGGAGCCATGTGAACAGGTGAGTCAGGGGTACAGGTGCAGAATGGGAGAGACTAGTGTGCATGTGTGTCCATGGATTAGCACTCTCAGGAAAGGGACCCCTAATATGAGAAAGCCAGCATGGTCTAAAACCATGGGCCTCGTGAACAATACTTGGGTATCTCTAGACAAATTTTTTTTAAAGAAAGAAAAAGTTCATAAGGGTTTAGCACTCTTCTTGCAGTCCCGAAGTGCAGCCTAGGAAGAAAGGCAATCTTTAAAAAGGAATGTAGGCTGGACACAGTGGCTCATGCCTGTAATCCCAGCACTTTGAGAGGCCGAGGTGGGCAAATCACTTAAGGAGTTCAAAACCAGCCTGGCCAACATGGCGAAACCTTGTCTCTACTGAAAATACAAAAATTAGCCGGGTGTGGTGGTGTGCACCTGTAGTCCCTGCTACTCTCGGGAGGCTGAGGCACGAGAATCGCTTGAACCCGGGAGGCGGAAGTTGCAGTGAGCTAAGAGGGTGCCACTGCAATCTAGCCTGGGTGACAGAGTGAGACTCCATCTCAGGAAAAAAAAGGGAATGTAAGTAAGCCTTAGTTGTGCCTGTTTTAGAGTTAGCCTACCTGGGAGACAGATGGCAGGTGGAGGGAAGAACCAGAATGATAAAGACCATAACACAAGTCAATGTTAGCTAGTTTTCCTCAAGGTCAGTGAGCTCTGACTAATGTCAACATATTAGGTTAGAGAGTATCTTAAACTTCCACCAAACAATCCTGAAAAAAAGAAAGTGAATATAGATCCTGAGGGTGAGAGGGCTGTTGGAGAGATGATGCTGGCACTGCAAACAAAAATTTCTTCAGAATTTGCTGTTTGATCTTAAAAATTCATACAAATGTTGCATTCTGTTTGGCTTTTAATATAAAATATTTTAGGCTAATCACCATTCAGCAAAATTGATCCTCCAAAAAAACTGCATCCCTGTTAGTCTATGATTTTGCAGTCTATAGGCCATTGCTATGGGAATCTCTGAGGGGGCTGTACTGTCTGTCATTTGAGAAGCACATGAACAGCAATTAGCTCATTTCCAAATGTTGTATATGAAAATATTGTGACTTTTGTAAAGTGTATTCAATCATTTAGCCAAATATTTTAATAACCTGAAGAATCCCAGGGAATATAAAGTTAAACTTTGGCCTGTTCTGTTCTCAGTTGAGCAGACGAAGCTTTGCATGACTGCTTTCCTGCAGGAGATGCTTAGTTAAATCAGAGGCATTGCTCATTCTAAAAATTTGATCCAAATCTGGAGTTAGTGTTAAATGACACCATATGTTTCCTCTGGTTAAATAAGGTCAATAAATCATGCTCCTTTTTGTTTCAGAAAATGGAGATATTTTAGTCTATTCATGTTGAAAGAACACTAATTGTGAATTTAAAAAACGTGAAGGGGTTGTGTGGCCCTAAAAAACGTGGAGGGGGAGTGTGGCCCTAAGTCTGTACTTGGCCTGACCATCTTATCTTCAGAATTCTGGGGTATATGAGGTATTACTATAAAGATACAAGTCTGTTTTAAAAAATAATATGTATCTTATTTTATTTTATTTTTTAGAGATAGGGGCTCTGCCAGGTGTGGTGGTTCACGCCTATAATCCCAGCACTTTGGGAGGCCAAGGCAGGTGGATCACGAGGTCAGGAGATCGAGACCATCCTGGCTAACATGGTGAAACCCCGTCTTTACTAAAAAATATAATAAATTAGCAGGGCGTGGTGGTGGGTGCCTGTAGTCCCAGCTACTCAGGAGGCTGAGGCAGGAGAATGGTGTGAATCCAGGAGGCGGAGCTTGCAGTGAGCCGAGATCACGCCACTGTACTCCAGCCTGGGCAACAGAGCAAGACTCTGTCTCAAAAAAAAAAAAAAAAAAAAAAAAAAAAGAGATAGGGGCTCCCTGTGTTGCCCAGACTGGTCTCTAACTCCTGGGCTCAAGGGATCTTCCCACCTTGGCCTCCTAAAATGCTGGGATTACAGGTGTGAGCCACTGCATCCTACCACAAATATGCTTTTCTTTTCTTTCTTTTTTTTTTTTTCTTCTTTTTTAACTTCTTATTTAAGAAAAAAAAGAGAGAAAGAGAGAGACAGGGGATCTCACTTTGTTGGGATCAAGCAATCCACCCACCTCAGCCTCCCAAAGTGCTGGGATTACAGTTGTGAGCCACCATGCCCACCTTGCTTTTCTTATGGCCTAAAGTAAAATAAAATGCTTTAAGAAATGATGGCATTGTTAAATAAACATATAACAAGAAAAGACAATACTCACTCGAATATACAAGTTAAAATTTAAAAATCATCAGTAACTAAATGAACGTCAGAGTTAAGCATGAATTCCTTCCTTCAAAAAATGAAAAATCACGCTCAGGCCTCTTTGATCATTAAAACGATCCCAAAGTCCCTATACTACCCGATCATTATTTTGCCTGAAAACATGTGGAGGAGGAGGGGATTAATAAAGATAAAAATCTCTTAATTGAATATAAACAATTTAACAGTTCCAGAATTCCCCATGTAAATTATATCTATATATGTGTGGGTTAAATGTGGGGGGAAAAGGGATGGTAGATGCAAAATGCAGTTATTTGCTTCAGAAATCTATCTGTGTGAGTAGCTCCAATGTATAAAAGATCAAATGAAGAGAGTTTTACCTGCTTATTTAAAATGCCTCCGACTTATCTGGATGGATCTTCCCCTCTGACTCATTCTGGAACAGTCCTCCATAAGTCAAGGAGACAGTTTACAAGCTGGGGAGATTTCCCTTCGTAACAGCTAAGGGAACTTATTCTCTCCACTACCTTGGTTCAATGTGTCACGTATGACATGAGGATAGAATGTCTCTGACCTAAGGAATTCACAATCTAATAGGGGAGATGGACAAATAAATAGGTAAGTTTAAAAATGTCAAGTTCCCTGTGAAGGTTGAAAAGTATAGGGTGTCTTGGAGCACAGAAGAGGGTGTCCAGAAAGGCAAATGCAGATCAGATACAGAAGCAAGGCGTTGGGGTCCAAAATGCCCAGGTGGATGTCCTGGTCGGATCTCCAGAGTCCTACAGAGGACCTGCTCCACACAGGGCGGGTCAGTTTCAACCCATGGGAATGAAAGAGGGGGAAAACATGGAGAGCAGCTTCCAGCGCAGGGGGAGGAAAACATTCCCCAAGGAAATACTAGATTCCTGAAATATGTCCAGCCCTTGTGGAAAAGATGTAGTTCGGGCTGCAATTCAAGTAAACTTCGGAGAAGCTTCAAAAGCTCCGACTTGGCAATTCAACTCAAAGGGCTCTTCCAAGCTCTTCCTATTCAACTGCAACTTCTAAGGCAAAGTCATTGTTTACAGCCTGGCGGAGTTGGAAGAGTCTCCAAAAACACAACTTGCCGTGACAGTTGGAGTTTATAACCACCCTCGGACTTTAATGAGAGGCAAGTCTGAGAAGCTTCCAGCACCACTGCCTGACTGACTTCTGCGGGGCTGGGGGGGACGGTGGGTCCCAGATTTGGGACGACCCTTCTGCAGTGAACACCTCCCCCACATTCTCGTTTGCCACGCCTCTAGGCCACCTGGAGCTGAAGTTTCGCTGTTTTCCACGGCATTTCCGGAATGCCAGGGCATGCCCTGTCAATCCTGCACGCCCTGCGGCCCCGCTGCTTTCTCCACCGGGGGAGCGCTCAGAGTAGGCGGGGCATGCGGGTGGGGCGGGGCTCCAGCCAGGGTGGGTGGGGCCTCTGCACGAACACCTGCCTGTACTTGGGCCCGGAGCTTGGATCTCTGCCCAGCGAGCTCCGGCAGCCCCAGCCATCCCCGGCAATCAGGAGGCAGCGCCGCTCGGCTGCTGCAGAGGGCGTTGCCCGACTAAGCGACAATTTTGTACTACCTCCTCCATATACCTTGCTCAAGTGACTGGACTCTCGAGATTCAATTTCCTTATTCACAAAATGGGGTTGATGATCGTTAAATTTCACAGCTGTTTGAGGATTAAAAGAATGACGTCTCTGTATTGTTTGTGTGCCAAGCACTGACACGTATTCATTAGTGCTCGCTTCTTTCCTTTTTCTTTCCAAATTCAGTCTGATTCAGCAAGTAGCTACCGAGAGGGTCTACTTGTTTCCAGGCACTGGGGATTTAATGGCAAAATAACCCTCAAGAAGCTTATTGTCTAGTGGAAAAGACCAACAGGTAAACGGGCAGTGGGAAGTGCTGTGAGGGTGGAATTGCTGGGTGTTGGACAGGTAGAAGGGGCTGTGGAGGAAGAGCACGTTGCAGCTAGTTAGAGAGGCAGGATGAGAGCAAGGACAGGGAGAAACTGGAAGTAGTACAGACCCTCTGGAAAGGTGAAGCTGGATCATGGGGCCAGATCGTGAAAGAATTCCTAAATTATAAATTCTAGTGGCTATAGATTTTTATCTTGAAGCAAAGAGGAAACATGTAAGTATCTTAAGCAAGAGACTATGATGTGATTTGGATTTTAGAAAGATTCCTCTGGGTAGAGATCACATCGATGAAAGCCACAATTTAGCTCCTAAGCTCATTATTAGCAGCTTCATTTGAGGGTCACATAAAGAATTCCCCTAGAGTCTAAATAAAGTATTTGGAATTTTTCAGGTCAGGCCATGTAATTCTGAATTCCAGAAAATGACTAGGATTGGTTAGTTCTTTCTTTATAACTAGAATTGAGTTGGGTTTTAGTATCCCCTCTATAAACCAGGCTTGATTTCAAACCAAATTTTATTACTCAGTTGGAAAAAGAAAACTTTTATACCTACATTAATCAACTACCCCTTTGTAAACTTGCTTTCTCACTCACCTCCACGTGCCTAGCTTCTGGGATCAAGAAGCCAGGAGGCAATGAAAAGTGTTATCAGACTTGCATTAAGACCAGCCCCTCCTTAAAGATGTTCTGGAGACAGAACTTAATCAGGTGGAGTTGGGCAGGGCTGAGGCTTCAGGCTCAGGCTTGCAGGCTGGTTTGGGGGATTAAAAGCCTAAACAAGTTAGTTGGGTTGTTCCTCTCCCATCATTTCCTGTTAGGTGATATGTGAGTTGGTTATGTTTTTATTTTAATGATTCACCCCTGAACATTGCTTTTGAAACAGCAGTTTGCAGGATTAGCGAATAACTGTGCTGTCATCCCTATTTAAACCCAGTGAACAGTGATTTAATCTCAGATGTGCTCAGTGCAGGCTTCAGGTTCTCTCTGTCTAGTCCTATCATTGCATGGGATCGATGACTGAGCTGGTGTGGGGATGAATTAACTGGCTCCTCCTCAGAGTTCCTCCAGGTGGGCAAGTTCTAAAAGAGTGAGTCTTGTCAGCACCAACTCCTTTTTTGTGTGTGGCAGAAGGTAGGTCTGAAATTTTGCCCTGAGTTGCTCCTAATTTGTTCAGTGATCTGGAATTGCTGTTTCCATTCTTTGAGGCTTAGTTATAAAACAAGAGTTTGATAAAATGCTGGAAATTTCCTTCCAGCTCTAGGAGGATCCTGGTCATCAAATTTGATACTCAATATCAAATTCCTACATTTAAAGGCATAGCGTGAAACTATAAAGAATTATCCTCAAACACTCCTCTGGGTCTACATCTTTGCCTGGCAAGCAGTCTCTTTGTCATTGCAAATTGATTTCTAAATGAAACTGCAAATCTTGTCAAATATACAGGATTACATCAAGCTGATGAAAGTAATAATGGAGATAGTAAGTTCTTTGCACAAACAGGGATCTTGCTAGGGAGATTACCTAAAAGCTGAAGAAAAAAAAAATCAACAAGAATGATGACAATCTAAATGCTTCAAAAGAGAATGATTAGATTAGCAAAGGATTAATAGAGACATTTTGAAAAAACTTGGTGAAGCCTATTTACATTTTTATAAAAATGACAAGTCAAACATGGTGAAAAATACCTGAAAAGCGATGTCAATAAAACCGTAAATACTTGATTTATTGGAATTATAAATAATACTTGTTTTATAATTTCATTATGTTTTTCAAAATGAAATCCAAACTTCTTTCTATGAAATTTTGGTTTCCCCTTTGTGTCCATTTTAAATGGCTTTTTGGGATATCACTATTTCCTTTATTAATCTTCAATCTTGTTTGAAAAGGGATTTAAGAGGTCTAACATTCTGCATTGAATACCAGTATATTCTAAACTCTGTTGCCAAATAAATCCATTTTTAATACCTCTAATGGTTCTCATTTTAAAAATATATTTTGCCTATTAATTGGCATTTTTTTCTTCTTTTGAGATGGAGTTTCACTCTTGTCGCCCAGGCTGGAGTGCAATTGTGCGATCTTGGCTCCACCTCCTGGGTTCAAGCAATTCTCCTCCTTCAGCCTCCTGAGTAGCTGGGATTACAGGCACCTGCCAACACACCTGGCTAATTTTTGTATTTTTAGTAGAGACAGGGTTTCGCCACGTTGGCCATGCTGGTCTCAAACTCCTGACCTCAGGTGATCCGCCCTCCTTGGCCTCCCAAAGTGCTGGGATTACAGGCGTGATCCACCACGCCTGGCCGCCAGCAAATTTTTTTC
Organism: Nomascus leucogenys; assembly: GCF_006542625.1. Classification (NCBI taxonomy): domain Eukaryota; kingdom Metazoa; phylum Chordata; class Mammalia; order Primates; family Hylobatidae; genus Nomascus; species Nomascus leucogenys. Next base: position 32,570,402 of record NC_044395.1, on the reverse strand, counting down.
TTTCATCTATCTTTTTTGTCTAGATATAGATCCTCTTTTCCTTTATCAGTGACTCACAAACTTATCTTTCCCAGTAATGATGAAACTAGCATATTTAGTCCTGGTGTGGTGGCCAGTGCCTGTAATCCCAGCTATTTGGGTGTTTTCAAACCACCATTTCCCCAATGACCCCAGCCAGAACTCTGAAGTTATCCTTGACTCTTACCTCTACCTTGTCCCTTCCATCCAATCATTGTTTCGATATGTATTTATTAAGGCTCCAGTAAGTGCCAATCACTGTTTTTGTATGTGGAAGGATAGAAGGGTGAACCAGACAAAGTCTTCACCCTAATACAACTCACATTCTCTCTCATTCTAGTGAGGGACACAGTCAACCTACAAACAAGTATAGATTTTATTGTCAGATGTTGGTAAGTGCTATACAGAAAATAAATAAGGGTAAGGAGATGAAGAGTGGGGGGGCTACTTTAGGAAACCTCACTATATATGTTAATTTAATCTCCTAAAAGCCTCCATACCATGTCTTTCCATTCCACTGACATTATTAAGGCACTTCATCATCCCCTGTCTGGATGGCTCTAACTATCTCACGCCCTTTACTACCTTGAGTCCTAAATCATTAGACCCATATCTGATCACGTTATAGCCCTGTTCAAAATACTTCAGTGGTTCTCTATCCCACAGAATATAAAGCCTGAACATCTCTGCCCTCTTGGCTGATAACCTTTCCTCCTATTTCACTGAACTAATAGAAGCAATCAGAAGAGAATGTTCATATCCTCCTGATACCACGAGTACCCACCTTCCTGCATTTTTTGCCCATATGCTCTGCTTTTCCTTGTACTTTTAGGCATGCACTGTTCACACTCCTAAAATCAACACCTCCACTTGTATTCTAGATCCCATCCCTTCAAATGCCTAAGGATTTCACTCTATCAGTTTCCACTTTCTCTTCTGCATGATCAAATTTCCTCTCTTTATAGGAACCTTTCCATCGCAAACATCTTATTTCTAGCATTATAAAATTCCTTGTTGATCCTCTTCTCCCTTGGTTACAGCCTCATTTCCCCTATCACCAAGGCTCGACGTTCAGTCCTCTTGTCTCTTGTACATTTAGTCTCTTCCTGATATCGCCCAGTCTCATGGCTTTAAACCCCACCTACCCATATATGCTGACATCTCCTCTTTTATCTTCAGCCTAAAACTCCCCTTTGAACTACAGACTTGTATATCTAGCTGCTCTACAAAGCCTTGTCCTCTCTTTACATCTCAGTAATGATAATGCCATCTTTCCTAGATTCTGAAGCCAAAGCCTTGGAGTCGATCTTGAAGTTCTTTATTTTACGTCCAGCCCTCACATTCAAGTATTTGCTCAAATGTCATCTTCTCAGTGAGTCCTTCCTGTCTGCTGTATTTTTTAAAATTTATTTTAATTTTTTTTATTTTTTTGACACGGAGTTTCGCTCTGTCGCTGAAGCTGGAGGGCAGTGGTGTGATCTTGGCTCACTGCAACCTCTGCCTCCCAAGTTCAAGTGATTCTCCTGCCTCAGCTTCCTGAGTAGCTGGGACTACAGGCACATGCCACTGCACCTGGCTAATTTTTGTATTTTTAATAGAGACGGGGTTTCACCATGTTGGCCAGGCTGGTGTTGAACTCCTGACCTCTTGTGATCTGCCCACCTCGGCCTCTCAAAGTGCTGGGATTACAGGTGTGAGCCACCAAGCCCAGCCCTGTTTGCTGTATTTTAAATGGCAACTCTCTTCCTACAAGTACTGTCTGTCACCCTTCCCTGATTTATTCTTCTGCATAGCATTCATTTCCATCTTCCATAAAGAGTGTCACAAATGTATGCCATTCTCTGTGGATGAGATACTGTTTTTGGTTTAGTATCTTGGCTAGGGAGGAGGGAAGGGTAGTTTCAGGAGCTTCCCCTAGGCTACCACATTAGTGGATAGTTCTTACCTCACTGGCTAAGGACTCAGTTTGGGTTTCTGCTGAATATGTCTATTCTATTAACACATTTAGGGAGTAGGGAAATGGACATTGGAATGTCCACTGGAATGCAGAGCCATTCCATTTATTAATTAAGTTAAGCTCCATTTATTATTTTATTGTCATATGCTTCACTCTACAAGGAGACTCACAATATTGCTTTGAGTCTTTGAGTATCAATTTCAAATCAGATTGGCATCCAGTGGTTCTTGAAATGCCTCTTCTCCAGTGTCCAGCTATGTGAGTACATGGCCACTAGTCTCTTGGGCTGGGAGAATCTTTACCATATATACTTGCTGTGGTGTTGCAGGGTCCTTCCTCTTGGAGACATACCTTCTCTTTTAGTTAGTGGGTTCCAAAGTTGAAAAACTGGCTCAAGCTTCAGTAATGGAGCCAGGCATGGTGGCTCACGCCTGTAATCCCAGCACTTTGGGAGGCTGAGGCGGGTGGATGACCTGAGGTCAGGAGTTCAAGACCAGCCTGGCCAACATGGTGAAACCCCGTCTCTCCTAAAAATACAAAAATTAGCCAGGTGTGGTGGCACGCACCTGTAATCCCAGTACTCAGGGGGCTGAGGCAGGAAAATCACTTGGACCTGGGAGACGGAGGTTGCAGTGAGTTGAGATCATACCACTGCACTCCAGCCTGGAAAACAGAGCGAGACTGCATCTCAGGAAAAAAAAAGTGCAGAAACTTGGAAAAGCATTTTGACTTTTTATTGAGCTAACTGCTGTCAGCCTCCTGTTTATCCATCTTTGATTTCTTTGGATTGTACAGCTTGAGTTCCGCCTTGTTGGCTGCCTGTGTGGAGGCTGAGTTCTATTAACTATCTCTATAACTCTTTGGGTCAATCTTCCCTGGCTGCCCCTCTGATCATGCCATTCATTACGGTAATTGTATATACCCACCTTTTAATAGCTAAGTTCTTCCACCTGGCCTCTGCTTTAGGCTCCTAAAACCCTGTGGCTGTTAATGACCTCTATTCTGTAATGATGACTCCTGATAGCAGCCCTGGCCTAGAGAGAAAAGCCACTACTGATCTTATTGGTGATTGTCTTAGTCCATTTGTGCTGCTACAAAAAAATACCTAAGACTGGATAATTTATAAAAAATAGACATTTATTTCTCACAGTTCTGGAGGCTGGGAAGTCCTAGATCAAGGTGCCAACAGATTTGGTGTCTGGTGATGCTGCATCCTCCAGAGGGGCAGAACGCTGTGACCTCACATGGCAGAACTGAAGAGCAACCTAAGGTAACGCTTTGTGAAGCCTCTTTCTTAAGAGACTTAATCCCATTCACGAGGGAGGAGCCCTCATGGCCTAATCACCTCTTAAAGGCCTCACTGCTTAACACTATCACGTTGGCAACACTAGAACTCTGGAGGGGACACATTCAAACCATGGCGGTGATACTGGCGCCACTCTCATCAGCACATTCTTTGTTGCTTTGGAAATTGATATATCTATTGGGTAAATGGCCCTGCCATGGAGCATAGTCCTCTGATTTTTTTTTTTTTTTCTCTGGCCTTATATCCTTACTTGCATGCTCATTTCTCTGAGCCTTTTTTTTGAGACACAGTCTTGCTGTGTCACCCAGGCTGGAGTGCAGTGGCGCAATCTCGGCTCACTGCAGCCTCTGCCTCCTGGGTTCAAGCGATTCTCGTGCCTCAGCCTCCCGAGTAGCTGGAACTACAGGTGTGCACCACCATACCTGGCTAATTTTTGTATTTTTGGTAGAGACAGGGTTTCACCATCTTGGCCAGGCTGGTCTCAAACTCCTAGCCTCCAGTGATCTGCCCGCTTCTGCCTCCCAAAGTGCTGGAATTACAGGTATGAGCCACTGCACCAGGCCTCTCTGAGCCTTTTAATACCTTCTGCTTTCCAGCACGTCCACCTCACTTAGTGTGGGCTTTCACTTTTCCCTGCTTCTAGGAGCCATCCTAGTAGCCTATCTGCAACACTTCTGGGGGTCTTTTCCAGGTCTTAAATGCTATATTCTGCTCTGAGTTGATAAACTCTAACTTTCCCTTATCCACTATCCTTTCCCTTATCCTTTCATGTTTCACTCTCCTTAGTCTAATTCCACGTATAGTCTCCTGGCTGCTGCCAGTACTTGCTGGCTGGGACCTGCAGCTTCTTTGTATCAGTTCCTTTCCTTCCTTATCAGACCCAGCATGACCCCATCTGGGTGATATTGTGACTTAACCTAGTTATTAGCCTTGGGGCCAGCAGGTTCTGTGGGGACTGATCTTGTGGTGGAACAGGGTATTTTGCAGTATATAAAAATCCCTATTAATTGCCATATGATTGAGCCAAGATCTATCTTCCAGAGAAAACTGAAGTTTTAAACTATAAACAGTGTATATAATTAAAATTCCCTGTCCTAAGACTGTTTTGTGCACTGATGACATTTTTTTCCTTTTTTAAACCTAAAGGCAATGGAAGACTTTTCTTTCAAGTAGTTACCTCTGCTTTTACCTGTTTCTACCTGATTTTCATTTCCCATGTCATCAGCCATTTGTTCTCACAGTAGGAATGTTGCATGTATGAATGTTTCCTGTCATCATATACTTTTTATTATTTACGAGAAATGGATAGCTTGTGGACTTATTGGCAGGCAAGGAAAACACTGTGAAAGTTGATCTCTGTTGCTACTAACTAGCAAATTGGTAGTAATCACTTAATAGGAGTGGAAAAGTACAAATTGTATTTGATGCAGCAAAGTGGTAATTTCTTCAGACACACAGCATCACTTGTTTGTCCTTATTGTGAAGTTAACTGAGACTGGCACCCACATTGCTTTAAGCCCTGGCTCACCATACCACATCCCTCAGCACAGCCAGTTCCGAACTACAAATGGGCTATGTTCCAAAAACGTGGTTGAAAATCAGTTTAAGACTCAAATCACTTTTTCCATGGAAACGATGTAATAAGTAAAAGTCCAGTCAACTGGCTGGTTCCCCCAAAGTCTATTTAGCACACAACATGGCTGAAATTGAGCTGGTGGGAGTAGTATTCTACATGGCCTCCTCCTCTGCCTGCACCTCTAATCCCATCTGCTCTCCACGCAGCAGCTGCCAGTGATCTTTCTAAAGTATAAGCCTCATCATATGACTCAGTGCTTAAAATGCATCCCAGAACCCTACATCAAATCAATTCTCAATTCTATGCCCTGAACACTTCTCTAATCTTAATGTTTTTCTCCGTTCCCATTGCTGTGATCTTAACATAGGCCGTGATCTATTCTTACCTAGACTATGAGAATAGTCTCCTAACAGCTCTCCCTATGTCTAATCACATCACCTTCCAATGTGTCCATCATGCTGCTGCCAAACCCTGGAACTTGTCAGGCATGACCTCTCAGTCCTGTCACAGCCCACTTTCAGAGCCTCATTTGCTTCCACACCGACTCACATACTTCGGCACATTGTATTTTCTTTGCTTGGTATTTCCTGAGAAATTCCTGATCAAAGCCATGTGTCAGCTTCTCTGGGAAGTCTTTCCCTACAGCCAGAAAAAGGAAGTCACTCCTTCCCCGCTGCTTCCACAGCACTCTCAATATTGCCCACCATGTGCTAGGTGCGATGGATAATCAATGGGAATATCAAGGAGACAAATTCCCACCGCCTGCTCTCAAGTAGCTCACCATAGACAGAAAAAGAAATCACTAATTAGAAACCATTGTGAGGGCTGGGCACGGTGGCTCACACCTGTAATCCTGGCACTTTGGGAGGTTGAGGCAGGCAGATCACCTGATGTCAGGAGTTCAAGACCAGCCTGGCCAACATGGCAAAACCCTGTGTCTACTAAAAATATAAAAAGTTAGCAGGGCATGGTGGTGGGCGCCTGTAATCTCAGCTACTCTGGAGGCTGAGGCAGGAGAATCGCTTGAACCTGGGAAGTGGAGGTTGCAGTGAGCCAAGATCACACCACTGCACTCCAGCCTGGGTGACAGAGTGAGACTCTGTCTAAAAAAAAAAAAGAAAAAGAAACCATTGTGAGAAATCTGTTAGATAGGCGTGGCCGGGTGTGGTGGCTCACGCCTGTAATTCCAGCACTTTGGGAGGCCAAGGCGGACAGATCACGAGGTCAGGAGATTGAGACCATCCTGGCCAACACGGTGAAACCCTGTCTCTACTAAAAATACAAAAAATTAGCCGGGCGTGGTGGCGGGTGCCTGTAGTCCCAGCTACTCGGAGAGGCTGAGGCAGGAGAATGGCGTGAACCCGGGAGGCGGAGCTTGCAGTGAGCCGAGATCACGCCACTGCACTCCAGCCTGGGCGACAGAGGGAGACTCCATCTCAAAAAAAAAAAAAAAAAAAAAAAGGGATAGGCATGTCTTGAGTGCGGCAGATCCAAGGACTTTTACTTACCTAAGGGACCCGGCAGTCATTAAAGAGGTGGTGGTGATTTGAGTTGACTTGTGAAGGATGACCAGAGCTTCATGGAGTATTCCAAGGGAGAGGGCCTTACAAGTAGAGAGATGAGTAGTCAGCTCTCCACATCCATGAGTTATGCATCTGTGGATTCAACCACCTGCATATGGAGAATATTTGGAAAAAAAATCATATCTGTACTGAACATGTACAGACTTCTTTCTCATTCTTTTTTTTTTTTTTGACAGAGTCTTGCTCTGTTGCCCAGGCTGTAGTGCAGTTCGCCTCCTGGGTTCAAGCAATTCTCCTGCCTCAGCCTCCCGAGTAGGTGGGATTATAGGTATGTGCTACCACGCCTGGCTAATTTTTGTATTTTTAGTAGAGACAGGGTTTCACCATGTTGGCCAGGCTGGTCTCGAACTCCTGACCTCAAGTGATTCACCTGCCTTGGCCTCCGAAAGTGCTGGGTTTACTGGCGTGAGCCACTGCGCCTGGCCTTTCTTTTTATTATTTTTTAAACAACAGTATAGCAGCAATTTACATAGTATTTAAATTGTAGTATGTATTATAAGTAATCTAGAAATGGTTTAAAGTATACAAGAGAGGCCAGGCATGGTGGCTCACGCCTGTAATCTCAGCACTTTGGGAGCCTGAGGCAAGCAGTCGTGGTGACGCACACCTGTAGTCACAGCTACTCAGGAGGCTGAGGCACGAGAATCACTTGAACCCAGGAGCAGAGGTTGCAGTGAGCCGAGATCATTCCACTGCACTCCAGCCTGTGAGACAGAGTGAGACCCTGTCTCAAAAACAAACAAACAAAAGTATACAAGAGGATGTATGTAGGTTATATGCAAATATTACACCATTTTATATCAGGGACTTAAGCATCCTTGGATTTTGGTATCTGCAGAGGGTCCTGAAACCCCGATGGATACCAAGAGACAACTGTATTTGCAAAGGCATAAAGGCTTGGGAAGGTTTGGCATATTTGGAGAATTAAAAATAATTTTGTATGGCTGTAGGACAGGGTGTGTATGATAAAGCAGTGGAAACCAGGTAAAGAAGATCATTAAAGGCCTTACCAGCCAAGGTATGAAGTTTCCATTTTATTTTATACAAATGTCTATTATAGAGTTAAGGATTCCAGGTCATTCCATCTTCATATCACCTCTGATACCTAACATCATGCCTGGAACACAGTAGGCCTCCTCTTTACGCTTTCTAAACTGATTTAAAATAGTTTTTGTCATCTCTTAAGTGATAAAATCTGGGAAAATAGAGTTAAAACTAAAGTTAAATCTAATACATTTGCAAACAAATTTCTTATTTCCATGTGTTTGCTTTCATTATTTTAATACCCAAACAAATCCGGATATACAAGAAAATGAGCTATTACTTTTTCACTTTAATTTTATGTTTCTCCATGGTGTAAACATTTTAAAAATCAAGTTCGTATACTTTTGCAATTTAAAAAAGCTTATGTTTTGTTAATAAAAAAAATACAAGCCTAAATATTGAAGGTAAAAAGTGATTTCCTCATTAATTTACATTCCCTCTGAGATTTATTGCACAGTAAATTAGTTAATTGCAAACCTTCTAACAATGTTTTACTCCATTATAGATTACTTTGGAAAAACAAATTTGATTTTTCCCTCTTGAACAATGAGTGGTTTATTTTAAAGTAGGTGAAAGGTAATGTGAAGGAAAAAAAAAACCCAGCTTCACAGATGTATAGTTTAAAGTTTGCCAAGTACTTAGCGAAGGGTTACACTAACTTCAAACGGTTGGAAAGTATCATGTGAGAACTCGAAGGTCTTGTTTCTCTTTCAGCTCCCACTCTCACTCAGTCCCCTGCAAACCATCGGCATAAAGAGCAAAGTTTCAGAGATCACATCCCCTAGTGGAGAGCAAATGAACAAAAGGGGAAAGGGAGACACGATGAATTGCACGTGCGCTATTGTATTTGCAAGCGGGTTACCTTGTCCTTGGATAACAATTTTATATTCCCCGTGAGTCTGAGACTCTGTCTGTGCTCTGAATTATTATGTTGCTCAATTCAAGCGATGATCCAAGGCCAATGACAGTATACCGAGCTATCATTTCTTGGCAGGTTGAATAATCATGTGTATATTTTATGTTCCTTATAAAAGTTAGGCAATATAAATATTGGTGATATGAAAGTTGATATTTTACATAAATTGTCAATTGCTAGTCAAACACTTCAAGGTTTTTTCTTCATGTGGTGGGGCTTTAAAATCTCAGCAGGGAGTTCTTTGAGTTTGAAGCGTCTCCCCTAAGCTTTCCATTTCAGACACTGTTTTTTTCCAAAACAGGTCTCAGTGTGTTGGTGTTTCCAAAGTGCAGATGATTCCTGTTCTTATTTTGTGGCTCTTCTTGCAGAATGCTATCAGCCCCAGATCTAGGGTAGAGGACAGCCTTGATTGGAGCCTTTGCCTGTTACAATGCATGATTCCACCACAGGCCAGCTGTGACCATTCCGCCCAGTGACAGCGTGGTTGTCTTTCCTCATAGGTGAAGGAGGTGACTTCTTATGGGACATGATTTCTGAAGCAGAAGTTTACCTGAGGTTCCTGGAAGAAATGTTTTCCCCACCTGTTGGCTGCCTGAGTATTAACATTCCAGATGCAAAGCTTCATTCATTCTATTAAAATGCAAATGAGCCCAACAGAGTAGTAAAACAGTTTGCTGCTAGAAGTTATTTACAATATAGTAAGAGTAACACTCTTATTCACCCTAAGCACAGGTTTTAATAAAAAGTGGAAGGGATTGCAAGGGTATTGAGATCTCAGCAAGAGAAGGAAAGGGAAAAGGTTGGTTTAAAAACAACATTAATAGAAGACATAGCATATATAGAGAAAAACGCAGGCTGTGCATGTTCAAGATAACTTTCATTACAATTTTGCCTAAGCCAGGATGAATGCAAATGTTTCAGTTTTAACAGACTGGCTCATTCATTGAAAAAGCATTTATTGAGTGCCTTCTCAAAAAAGAATGATAATTAGATTTTTTAAGTTATGAAGAAAATATAAAACAAAAACTAGAGAAATATATGCCAACATTTTTCCAATGGTTCTGTTGTCAAAGTAGAATTAGAATATAAGTGCAGAGTTAAATTCCATTGTCTATCAAGAAGTAATTGTAAAGGAGTTATGTCTAAAAATGTTATCTTTTCAGTGATTTTTATTCTGAACAATCTTCTGCCTCATATACATTTTGGATCTGTGATTTGCAACCACTCTTTTTTGGTGGGTCAAGATACCAGCACTGTGACTTTAAGAAGTTCATCATTAGTATGCATTTAAAAAAATGTACCAAGTTAAGAAAAAAATAGAATAAATGTACATCTGTCTAAAGCAGGGGTTAGCAGAGTACAGCCTGCAGGTCAAATCCAGTCTACTGCCTGTTTTTTTGTTTTTGTTTTTGTTTTTGTTTTTTTTTGACTGGAATGTTAAGATACGTTTTTAAATGGCTGCAAAAAAAAAAATCAAAAGAATAACACTTCATGACATGTTAAAAATTGTCTTAAATTCAAATTTCAGGGGCTGGGTATGGTGGCTCACACCTGTAATCCCAGAACTTTGGGAGGCCAAGGGATCACCTGAGGTCAGAAGTTCAAGACCAGCCTGGCCAACATGGCAAAATCCCGTCTCTATTAAAAATACAGAAAATTAACAAGTCCATGTGAAGTGGCTCACGCCTATAATCCCAGCACTTTGGGAGGCTGAGGAGGGTGGATCACGAGGTCAGGAGTTCGAGACTAGCCTGGCCAACATAGCGAAACTACATCTCTCATAAAAATACAAAAATTAGCCAGGCATGGTGGCGCACGTCTGTAGTCCCAGCTACTCGGGAGGCCGAGGCAGGAGAATTGCTTGAATCTGGGAGGTGGAGGTTGTGGTTAGCTGAGATCACACCACTGCACTCCAGCCCGGGCAACAGAGCAAGACTCCATCTCAAAAACAAATCAAAACAAAAACAACAAAAACAAATCAACAAATCCTGAAACCCTTCTTCTAGCATTCCCTATCTACATTTTCTGCATTATTTAGCTTTATAGTATTTCTCATTAACACAGCCTACATTTTACATATTTTTTAAAAATTGTGTATCACTCCTTATTAGAATATTAATTAAATCCCAGGGATTTTTGTCTTTGTTTACTGTTGTATGCTGGAACCTAGAAGAGCATGTGACTCCTGTATATTGTAGTCAGTACTTGTTTGTTGTGTGTGTTAGTGGCTGAGCCAGGGCTCGTTGCAGACCTGCTTCCATGGTCAGGGAAGCTGGCAAGATAATGGAATGAATGTGAGATTTTAGCGTCATATGGGTTTGGGTTCAGATTCTAATCCCAGCCTTTAGTAGCTGTTGTAATTTGGAGTAGATTTCACCCAGATGTCGGTGATATAAACAAGGAAAATGTTTATTCTTATTATTCTTTTGTGATAAAGAGGTCCAGCGTTGATAGAGCAACTCCACAGTCATCAGGGACCCAAGCTTGTTCCACACCCCTTAGTATATGGTTTCCAATGGCCAGGCATGATGGCTCATGCCTGTAATCCCAGCAGTGGGAGGCTGAGGCTGAGGATTGCTTGAGCCTGGGAGTTCAGGACCAGCCTGGACAACATAGCAAGACCCCATCTCTACAAAATTAAAAAAAAAAATTAGGCCGGGCACAGTGGCTCACACCTGTAATCCCAGCACTTTGGGAGGCTGAGGCGGGTGGATCACCTGAGGTCAGGAGTTCGAGACCAGCCTGGCCAACATGGTGAAAACCTGTCTCTACTGAAAATATGAAAAATTAGCTGGGCTTGGTGACGGGCACCTGTAATCCCAGCTACTTGGGAGGCTGAGGCAGAATAATCGTTTGAACCTGGGAGGCGGAGGTTGCAGTGAGCCAAGATCGCGCCATTGCTCAAGAGTGAAATTCTTGGGCAGCAAGAGTGAAACTCCGTCTCAAAAAAAAAAAAAAAAAAAAAAAACTTAGCCGGGAGTGATGACACGAGCCTGTAGTCCTAGGTACTTGGAAGGCTCAGGTGGGGGATTGCCTGAGCCCAGGGGGTCAAAGCTGCAGTGAGCTGTGATCCTGCCACTGCATTCCAGCCTGGATGACAGTGAGACCCTGTATGAAAAAAAATAGAATATGGTTTCCATTCTCAAGTTTTTTCTTGGATATGGGAGCTCAGTCATGATGTCTGTGTTGGGGTGGGAGAAAAAACTCAGTTTCCTCTATTTAGTCTTCCCAGTGACTTCTGCTTCTCTCTCAGTGACTATGAGTAGGCTGGGAAATGTAGTAATTAGGGTGGGCATATTGCCAACCCAAATAAAACTTTTCTCTGTTGGTAAGAAAAAAGGAAAGTGTGGTAATAGGTAGATGACTAGTAGTCACTGACATAGTAGCTGCCTAACTTGGGCAAATTACTTAATGATATCTACCTTGTGGATTGTATTAGATTTCCAGGGCTGCCATAGCACATTACTACAAATTGGGTAGTTTAAAATAATAGAAATTTATTCTCTCACAGTTTAGGAGGCCAGAAATCCAAAATCAAGGAATCAGCATGGTTGCTTCCTTGCCAGAGGCTCTGAGAGAGAAATCACTCCAGGCCTCTCTGGGTCTCTAGGGATTTCTGGCAGTCCTTGGCCTTCCTTAGCTCATAGGCCCTTCACTCCAATCTGCCTCATCTTCTCTGTGTCTGTGTGTGTTCTTCTGTCTCTTACAGTGACAATTTCCTTGGAGTTGAGGCCCACCCGCCTCCATGATGATCTCTCCATTCTTACCTTAATCGCATCTGCAATAACCCTATTTCCAAACACAGTCATATCCTGCAATTCCAGGTAGACGTGACTTTCTGTGGGATACTATTCAGTGTACTACATGGAGTTAGTATGATAATCAAAGACTCTGGGTATAAAGTACTGGCATAGTCTGTCATATGAGGAAAATAGATCTTTTTTTACTGAGAAGTCAGTATGAAACTACATGTAAATCACAAAACTCTTTTTGGAAGTTATAGCATGAAATGGGGATAGCTTTTTCTGCCTTTTTATACTTGTTTATATGTAGCTTCTTGCACATATCATAGGCATTGAGTTCCATTAACTGAGTTAAGCCTGAGGATTGCATTTGGAGAAAAGTAGGTGTTGGACTTAAGCAACATCATTCATCTGTACCGCGATGAGGAATGTTAGGAAAATGAGTCAAAGTGCATGCGGCAGTTGCATTTTGGGTTGCACGCCCTGCTCAGAATCATTCCTCCCTTTCTAGGAACTGCCAGCAGCTGGGACACTCCTAGCAGACTGCCCAGAGGCCATAGGTGATTGGTCTATGGATGAATCCTCATCCTGGCCTATCAGATCATTTTTTTAAAAAGAGACTGGAATTTTGAACTACAGATGTAAATAGGGGGTTACGGGGCCTGAGGCTATTTGATGCAACCTCCTGTTTCTGCTTCCTGCTTACTCCAAGGGAAACCTACATCTTTCTGATTAATTTGTGCTTTGGGGTTTGCTGAAGCTGGCACAGGTCATTTTCTGCAACTCAGAGAGCCTTAATTAGTAAAATACTGAAGTTACAGGATAGTAAACCCAAAACACAAAGAATAGTAAACAGATATATCTACTTTCATATGTTTTCTATTTAATTTTTTTGATCTTGAAATCGTTGACTAACGGCACAAACCTGATTTTAAAGCAACCTTTCATTTCATGGATAAACATTAGCACATTAAAATGTGCCAGTAGGGGACTGGATGTGGTGGCTCACGCCTGTAATCCCAGCACTTTGGGAGGCCGAGGCGGGCAGATCATTTGAGGTCAGGAGTTGGAGACCAGCCTGGCCAACATGGTGAAATCCCGTCTCTACTAAAAATACAAAAATTAGCCCGGCATGGTGGTGCAGGCCTATAGTCCCAGCTAATCGGGAGGCTGAGGCAGGAGAATCGCTTAAACCGAGAAGGCAGAGGTTGCAATGAGCTGAGATTGTATCACTATACTCCAGCCTGGGCAACAGAGCAAGACTCTGTATCAAAAAAAAAAAAATAAGTGCCAATGGGACCAAATCTTCCTAAGAGGGTCAGTGGACCTTTAAATAGCAAGACTTTGGTTGTTCTGAACTCCAAGCATATGGAGCTAAATAGCCAGAAAGATGCCAATGAAGCTGGCACAGCCATTAGGATTTCTATTCAGTTCTGCATGTTCCTTTACTATCTATTATTTGGCTTGAAAAATCTAGGGCCCAGACTATAAGAAAGACAAAACAGAATGGAAGCTAAGATGGCCAGTTTTTATAGTAAAAAATCTGTTCCAAGGGGATGGGTTAACACTTTCTCTATTTGGAAATAGACAAAAGTAAATTAAAGAAGAAAAAGCCACACAAGGTATTTTTTTTTCTGAACATCTGTATTTAAAAATTTGTCACTGCATTTTGACTTATTCAAATTGTTTAATATGATATTTGTTGGTTATATTTTTAGTAAAATAGAATTAAAGGCAGTTTGTATTTTGGCAACCTATTTTGTTCTGGTATCTTGGAGAGTGGAGTGAGGGGAAGATGATCTGAGAAAATTCTGGCATGGGGAGAGATGAGGAATGGGAGTTCTTTTTCACCTTCTAGTGTTCTTGAGAATGCATCTCTTGGGGCTCAGGAAACAATACCCCAAATATGGCACTTTGGCCTGCTGAGTACTTTGATTTTTTTTGTTTATTTTTTTGAGATGGAGTCTCACTCTGTTGCCCAGGCTGAAGTGCAGTGGTGTGATCTCGGATTACTGCAACCTCCACTTCCCAGGTTCAAGTGATTCTCCTGCCTTGGCCTCCCAAGTAGCTGGTGTTACAGATGCCCACCACCAACACCCGGCTAATTTTTGTATTCTGAGTACTTTGAACTAAAGGAGATTGGAAATCCTCAGAGGCAGTTTAAGAAGCAAAGTCTCAGTGGCTCACGCCTGTAATCCCAGCACTTTGGGAGGCCGAGGCAGAAGCATCGCTTGAGCCTAGGAGTTCAAGACCAGACTGAGCAACATAATGAGACCACATCTCTACAAAAATTTTTAAAAATAGCTGAATGGGGTGGCGCATGCCTGTAGTCCCAGCTACTTGGGAGGCTGAGGCAGAAGGATCACTTGAGCCCAGGAGGTTGAGGCTGCAGTAAGCCCTCATCACACCACTGAGCTCCAGCCTGGGAGACAGAGCAAGACCCTGTCTCAAAAACAAACAAAAAACCCCCCAAAACAAAGAAGCAAAGTGTTTCTCTGATCTTCTCCCACCTGCCTGTTTCCCATCCACCTTTCTTCCCTGAAGTGAGTCATAGAAACCATAATTCCTCTTCCCCACTTTGGGTCATAGAAATTAGAATCCCTCTCCCTGCAAAGTGAGCCATAACATCTAGAAAGGTTATTCTCCCCCTTCTCCCTTGAACACCCTCATTCCAGAGGGGTCCTGCCTCGTACCCGGGAGGGAAGAATGCTGCACAGAGAGGCCAAGAAGAATCTGAACGGACAGGATTTGCTGGGTTTCGCTCCCCAGTCTCTGACTTTCATCCAATCACATTTCTACATGGCTGTCCATTCTTCGTCAAACCTAAGAATAAAAATAGAAAGTTTTTTATGGGTCTTTGGGTCTTCTTTTCTGAAGGCTCCTGTGTCATCGCAAAATACTTTGATTAAATAAATGTGTTATGCTTTTCTCTTGCTAATCTGTCTTTTGTTATAGGAGTTTTGGCCATGATCCTTATGGTGGGTGAGACAAAGAACTTGGAAATGGCGTACAAACAGATAGGACTACCTCCATTATCGTATGTAAGAATAGGAATTATGGGCCGGACATGGTGGCTCACACCTGTAATCCCAGCACTTTGGGAGGCCAAGGCCGGTGGATTGCCTGAGGTCAGGTGTTGGAGACCAGCCTGGCCAACATAGTGAAACCCCATCTCTACTAAAAATATAAAAAATTAGCTGGGCATGGTGGTGGGCACCTGTAATCCTAGCTACTTGGGAGGCCGAGGCAGGAGAATTGCTTGAACCCGGGAGGCAGAAATGGCAGTGAGTCGAGATCGTGCCATTGCACTCCAGCCTGGGCGACAGAGCGAGACTCTGTCTCAAAAAAAAAAAAAAAAGGGTTATTAATCTTATTAATCACATGATGGAGGCTTTCTGGGGAGAACAGGGTGGCTCCCAAGCAGGTCCAAGCATGGCTTGAGAGAGCAGGGAAAGAAGATTGACTCTGCTTTTACTGTGATTAGAGGGTAGAGTTCTTACTTGGCCAAGGCTTGCATGATTTGAACTCACTTTCAGTGCCAAAGGAGGAAGCACTCAGGATTTCTTATCACCTCGCCCAGAGGTGGGGCAAGGAGAAGGAAGTTGGGAGGGGGCGGGGCTTGAAAACTGTCAGCAAACATCAAAAATAGAGTCAGACTATGAGAATAAAAGAGTTGAAAAACCTCCTGTTTACTTTTTTTCTCTTTCTTTGAAATGGAGTCTCACTATGTTGCCCAGGCTAATTTTGGAACTCCTGGATTCATCTTTTCTACATTAAAAGATAATTTTCATTTAAAAAAGGGAACAAGTAGCTTAGTGTATTGTATTTAATTTTGGTCTCCAAGTTTGAAACACTGAACTGTCAATTAATGAAGTCTACACTACTGCTATGGGGCTTGGGACTTGTCTGTCCCTGGTTAGAATGTTTCACTAGGGAGGAGATCTCAGAATCTATCTTGTTACTGTTAAATAGTAGCGGGCACATAGTAGACATGTTACAAATATTAAATGGATGGCTGGTGGATAAATGGATGGATGAGTTCAAGAGAGTTGCCACTAGATGGCACTGTTTATTTGGATCTGTGTTGCAAATTTTCACAAGCATCTGAACAGTCCAGGGGAAGGTGGTGGCTATTCTTCGGGATGACGTCAGCCACGTATGTCTGAATTCCCCTGATCCTGCCCCATTATGGCTGCTCCTTCATCCCCCCACCAGCCCTCAAGGGGGTTGAGAATCATGAAATTTTCTCCTGGGAAATAATCTCAGGTATTATCTATTCTATTGCAACTCCCCAAATTTTCAGGCTAACAAAATGGGGGGGCAAGCCGTGAAGCACTGCAGTGGGAGTGTAGTAGATGTCAGGAATTGATTTAGTTCAGATGTCTCAAACTTAGGAGCCAAAAATAACAATAATATGCTGAGCTATTTGTTCATTCACAAAAAAACAAAAACCAAAAAACAAGAATTTCCTGCAGCGGACTTAACGCCTGCATCCTGCACCCACCATGATCCAGCCCCTGCAGTTACCATGCCCCTACCCCCCCAACCTCCCCCGACTTCCATCTGTTGTAGCAGACCCAGAAGGTCCTTCCCTAGACTTACATCTAATATTTATGTTTCACTCCCAGAAGCTGTAAGTATCCCTTGCTTTCTGCAAATCGACTAGGTCTGCCATTTTCATCCTTAAACCTGACCTCCTTGTCCATTTGGCCTCAGGCCCAGCTGACCTGGCCTTGTTTTCCTCATCATAAGTGACAGGTTTTTAAAATCTGAAACATTCTAGCTGCAAATCCCATTACTGCCTCCATAGAATCCGGTGGTTTTAATTTTATCTAATCCCAGCATTTAACAGCAACTGGGCAGCTCTGCTGTATCCGGGCCTGTGGTAGTCTCATTATCATGCATTTTAGCAATTACTCAAAATGCACCTTTTCACATAAAGAAGAGTAAGTCCAAGTCCAATCTAGCCATAATTCATTCACTCATTCAGTAAGCATTTACTACATGTATATTACATAGAACCGGGTTCTGTCATTGTTTATAAAAATAAGGCATTTCCACTCCCCAAAAGTAGACATGTAATCAGATAAAGTACAATCAAGTACATTAAATGCTTAGTAGTATAATGAAAATAAATAGCAGGGTCCTTTATTAGACTGAAATGAAATATTATTCTGCAATATAGACCACTGCAGCTCTGAGTTTTTATCTACAATATAAGAATGCTAAACTCTACCTCCCAGGCTAGTATGAAAACTCAGAGTGAATGTGGATATATAAACATAAAATTTCCTCAGTACAGCTCTTGGCCTACAACAGGTGTTCAATCAGTACTGTTCCCTTCTCCTTCTCTATAATAAAGGTATAAACAAAATTTTGTGGGAACACAGAGGAGGAAGCTTGTAAGAGTTTCCTGAAAACTCTACAATCTGAAGCACAGAAAAAGAAGAAAGTTGTAGGCAGGGGGCAAAGTAAATAGATGCATCAGCTGGGTCCTCCGGGAAGCAGATCTGAGACAGCATTAGTGCAAGAGGCTTAGTGGGAAGTAATGCCTATGAAAAATGAAAGAGACTGGAGAAGTGGTATTGAGTGGAAAAGCTCAGACAGTGTTGCAGATCTGAGTCTCTACCCACCCAACAGAGAGCTCTGGAGCAATATTGCCTGTTAGAGGAGTCCTGCATTTTGCAGAAATATCCAGGCCCTGGTGCCCCTCCAGGAAGAACATGACCTTAGCTAAAAAGTGGCAGATTCTGGAGGTAGTAACAGCAGAGGCTGTCAGCTCACTGCATTCTCGGCAGTTGAGCAGCAAAATTTTTTCTTGAAAGGAGATCTGAGGGGCACACCTCTGTGTCTGCCACAGTATTTTGTTCTACTTCCTTCTGAGACTTATAGAGTGCTAGTATGTCCAGATGCCGTGCCAGGCACTTTTTTCATTTATTCTTGCAACAGCTCTTTGAGATGGATAAGATCCCCACGTTTCAGATAGGCAAAGTGTGTTTCAGTCTATACTCTTCCCCAGTTGCCTGCTTAAAACAACGTCAGTGGTGGTGGTTGTCTCAACCAGCAGAAGTTACTCCAGGGAGTGAACCTAACACAAGATTTGGATGCAAGGAGACACAAGCTGAGGGTAAACTAGTCAAAATAGTAGTGACCACGATGGTTCAATACTCTTGAAAGAGGACTTTCAAAGATAATAATACATGGTTCAATTACCTATGGTGTAATTGGAATCACGTATTTCCCCTACTTGGAATTTTCCGTGGCTTTCCATTTGTCTTAGTCATGTCAGGTTGCTCTAACAAATTGCCATAGACTCAGTGGCTTAAACAACAAACACCTGTTTTTCACAGCTTTCCAGGCCAGGAAGTCCAAGATGGAGGCCCTGGCGGGTCTGGAACTTGGTGAGGGCCAGCTTCTTGGTTTACAGATGTCTATCTGATTGTATCCTCACATGGCAGAAAGCAGGGAGAGAGGAAGCAAACTCTCTCCTTTATTTTCTTATAAGGCCACTAATTCCCATTCATGAGGGCTCTACCCTCAAGACCTAATCACCTCCCAAAGGCCCCACCTCCTAATACCATCACAGTGGTGGTTAGGCCTTCAACATATGAATTTTGGGGAGCATAACATTCCTCTATAACACCATTGGACTCAGAATAAAGTGCCTTATCATGGCCTTCAAGGCTCTGCTTGACCTGGCCTTGCCTGAGCCTCTAACCCAATGCTTCTCTTGCCCCCCAGGGGACATTTGGCAATGTCTGGGGCCTTTTTTGGTAGTCACAGCTTGGGGTGGAGCAGAGGAAGGTGTTACTGGCATCTGGTGGTACAGGCCAGGGATGCTGCTTAACATCCTACAATGCACAGGACAACCCTCGACAAATAACCATCCAGCCCAAAATATCAGCAGCGCCGAGGCTGAAAAGCCCGGCTCCCTCCTCTCCTACTGCTTCTCTCTGCTCATTGACTCCACTCCAGCCGCTAGCTCAGTGCTAGAAGCTTGTCTTCCCAGCGCACCTCTCATGTTCACTCAGGTCTCAGCTCAGGTGCAACTTCCCCAGACGCAACTTCCCCAGACAGGAGGCTGGCAACCTGTTCAAGGCATGTTCCTCCCAATCTCTCCTATTCTCTTTGCTCCCATCCCCCTGATGTCTTTCTCCATGACACCCACCATGATTCACAAATCCAGATTTATTTGAACTTTGTTGTGCTTCCTTCTTGCTGTACTATGAACTCCACACACTATATTTTCATCCATTGGTAGGTGCTAAGCATATTCTATGGGCTCAAAACATACTTGAGTGAATTAATAACATTTTCCAGAAAATGCCTTGGTTTGGGGAAGCTAAATTCCAGATGCATTTAGAGGGAAATTTCATTGCAGTTTAGTTACAGTGTGGCATTTATCGTTTATTTTATTACTGATTATCCAAATTTTTGGCCATCAGCATTTTTTCAGAGACTGCCTTATAATATTTGCTTTGCCATGGAGAACACCTAATTATCTCGATGGCCTTTGTTGCCCACCTGCCCACCCGCCTCCTGTACTCCCCCTGACTACCCTGGCAGTCCTCCTGTTCCTCACAAGCACTAGGCTCAGTCCCCTCCAGGGCCCCGCACTTGCTGTTCTCTCTGCCCCTAGACCTTCCCACATGGCTCACTTTTTTCGGATCTCAGCTCAAATATGAAATCTTCCTGGTTTACAGAAAGCCCAGATGGGCTTTCCTGAGCATCTCTCTAGAATCATCACTGCTGTCTCCTTCCTATCCCACTGTCTTTTCTTTTGGAGCATATCCACTATTCACTTGTGCACTGTCTCTTCAACTACAATGTCTGCCTACCGAGGGCAGGACTTTGCCTGTCTTGTTCATGGCATCCCCAGCCCCCAGAATAGGGCCTCTGGTAAAGACTGTTGAGTGAAGAGTTCTGGGACACAGAGAAAGGTACACAGCAGGAGTGATAAGGATGAGCAACCTCTGTGCAGCAACAACTGTCCACCCTCTAAAAAGCTGCTTTCAGAAAGGAAGGGGCAGATGGTCCAATTTTCTCCAGTAAATGCTGCTACCATCTTCTCTGCTAGGAAGCGCTTTTTTAAAAAAATTTAATTTAATTTAATTTGAGATGGAGTCTTGCTCTGTCGCCCAAGCTAGAGCACAGTGGCATGATCTCGGCTCACTGTAACCTCCATCTCCTGGGTTCAAGCGATTCTCCTGCCTCAGCCTCACAAGTGGCTGGGATTACAGGTGCCCACCACACCTGGCTAATTTTTGTATTTTGAGTAGAGACAGGGTTGCGTCATGTTGGCCAGGCTGGTCTTAAACTCCTGACCTCAGGTAATCCACCTGCCTTGGCCTCCCAAAATGCTGGGATTACAGGTGTGAGCCACTGCGCCCGGCCAGGAAGGGCTTCTTTTGAGCCCAACTTGGATGAATTTCTCATGTGTCCTGTGATATCTCACTGCCTCCTCAGCACACCACCTTGTTATTCTTACAGAAGGTGTGGTGCCAACAGCAGTGAGTGAGGCTACCCGAGCTTCTGGTGGGGAGGAATATTCTGGAAACAGAAGGACACAGCTAGAAGGAGTTACAACTGATCTTGTATTCTTGGTCGTAACTCTATTATAGTCTTAGGTCTAAGTCTCAGAACTATGAAACACTCATAGGACATTCTTAATGTCCTTAGAAACTAAGAAAAACTTAGGAAGACTTGTCATATAAGGGAAGAGCCAAATTAATGATGTTCACAGTTCTGAATCATGTCAAACAGATAATCTTCATAGTGGCGTTTTACATTTTCTCACCATAAGATGAGGACAAAGATACGCTGTACTGTTCAGTGCAGGGAATGCAATTGGAAAAAACAGGAGGATAATTCTTCTTCAGTACTTTCTAGTCTTAATAGGGCCGCATTTTCTTTTGTTACTAAATGTACAACGTCACATCTTCTATTCTTGTTGCCAGATGAATGTGATTTAGCACAATACTATCCTGTCAGCATTTCTATGTAAATATGAGTCAGTAGTATTATGCTGAGCTGGAGGTTAACTATAAAGTAATTAACCACAGGCCTGGCACGGTGGCTCATGCCTGTAATCCCAGCACTTTGGAGGACACAGTGTCTCATGCCTGTAATCCCAGCACTTTGGAAGGCCAAGGTGGGCGGATCACCTGAGTTCAGGAGTTTGAGACCAATGGCCAACATGGCGAAACCCCGTCTCTACTAAAAACACAAACATTTGCCGGGCACAGTGGGCACCTGTAATCCCAGCTACTTGGGAGGCTGAGGCAGGAGAATTTCTTGAACCCAGGAGGCGGAGGTTGCAGGGAGGTGGATGTCACAGTGAGCCGAGATTGGCCACTGCACTCCAGCCTGGGTGACAGAGTGAGACTCTGTCTCCAAAAAAAAAAAAAAAAAAGTAATTAACCACAAAGACAATTACAGTTTACGTAGGTGTTTACAAGTCTGAGACGGTGGGAAAAGTTGACCTTTTTTTAAAAAAAAACCTAACATTCCCTGAAATATCTTGACCTTTTAGAGCTGAACTACAATATATGGTTTCATACTTAAGATGAAATTATGCTCATATTAACATCAAAATATCTGGTTTATTTTTTGGACTTTCCTAGTCTTTGCAGTCATATTAACAAAACGAAAGAAAAGTAAAAAGTAAAAGTAAAAGTACCATGCAGCTATAGATTATGTTTGCATTTTTTTTTCCATTCTTTTTTTAATTTTATTTTTTTAAATTTTACTTCAAGTTCCAGGATACATATGCAGAATGTACAGGTTTGTTACATAGGTATACATGTGCCATGGTGGTTTGCTGCACCTGTCATCTAGGTTTTAAGCCCCGCATGCCTTAGGTATTTGTCCTAATGCTCTCCCTCCCCTTGACCCCCACCCCCCGACAGGCCCCGGGTATGATGTTCCCCTCCCTGTGTCCATGTGTTCTCATTTTTCAGCTCCCACTTAGGAGTGAGAACATGCGGTGTTTGGTTTTCTGTTCCTGTTTGGATTTTTTACTTTAAAACAACCCATACAAACCAAGCCATCACTGTCAGATTTTGCTTTCTCACCACTAGAAGATGCTAACAACACCGTTAAATGTTTCCAGTGTGACAAGCTATGAGAAGAAGCCCAGTGAGCTCATGGGGAAATATATTCATCTGTTTATTTTTGCCAAATTTACTGATAGTAGTTTGATTTGAAAAAATAACATATAGCAATCTGTTTCCTCTCTAATGGGAAGGCACCTAATTATCCATTTTGTTATTAATATTCGGTCTAGAAAAGTGATAAAAATAATGCATAAAAAATACAATTATCTCTAGATTCAAGTATACAAAATAAACTGATACGTTCTCTTAGATTTAGTGACAATGCTTCTCGAAATTTGTACCAAGATAAAATATCAGACAGGTGACAAAAAATGAATGGATAAGATGTTCATCTCAGCATTGTTTAAAGTACTATATAATGGCTATATTACATAACTTCATATAGTGGAACACTGTGGCCATAAAAATGATGGTGAAGATTGTGTTTATTGCCATGGAAAGCTATCCATGCAATATTATTGTTGTTATTATTTTAAATAGAGATGTGATCTTGCTGTGTTGCCCAGGCTGGAGCACAGTGGTGTGATCATAGCTCACTACAGCCTTAAACTCCTGGCCTCAAGCAGTCCTCCCGCCTCAGCCTCCTGAGTAGCTGAGATTATAGGCATGTGCTACCATGTCCAGCTGATGCAATATTATGAAGTTAAAAATGCAGGCTACAGCTCTTTTTCATGGTGGCTCGAAAGCGATCAGCTGCTTCAAGATGAAGCTGAACATCTCCTTCCCGGCCACTGGCTGCCAGAAACTCATTGAAGTGGACAATGAACACAAACTTCATACTTTTTATGAGAAGTGTATGGCCACAGAAGTTGCTGCTGATGCTCTGGGTAAAGAATGGAAGGGTTATGTGGTCTGAATCAGCTGTGGGAATGACAAACAAGGTTTCCCTATGAATCAGGGTGTCTTGACCCATGGCCATGTCCACCTGCTACTGAATAAAAGGCATTCCTGTTACAGACCAAGGAGAACTGGAAAAAGAAAGTGAAAAGCTGCACGTGGTTGCACTGTGGATGCCAATCTGAGCATTCTCATCTTGGTTATTGTAAAAAAAGGAGAGACGGATATTCCTGGACTGACTGATACTATGGTGCCTTGTCGAATCGGGCCCAAAAGAGCTAGCAGAATCTGCAAACTTTTCAGTCTTTCTGAAGATGATGATGTCCACCAGTGTGTTGTAAGAAAGCGTTTAAACAAAGAAGGTAAGAAATATAGGACCAAAGCACCCAAGATTCAATATCTTGTTACTCCACGTGTCCTGCAGCACGAACGGTGGCATATTGCTCTGAAGAAACAGAGAATTAAGGAAAATAAGGAAGTGGCTGCAGAATATGCTAAACTTTTGGCCAAGAGAATGAAGGAGGCTAAAGAGAAGTATCAAGAACAGATTGCCAAGAGACACAGACTGTCGTCTCTGCGAGCTTTTACTTCCAAGTCTGAATCTAGTCAAAAATAAGATTTTTTGCATAATAAATAAATAAGACAGACTAAAAAAAATGCAGGTTACAAAATTGTCATTTAATATCTCATTTAAATAAAGATATGATAAAGAAAAGCATGGAACATATTCACGAAGTGATGATTGTCTCTAGACAGTGTGATTATTTGTGATCTTTATTATCTGATTGTGTGACCTTGAGAAAAAAACTTAGCCCCTCTGTACCTCTCAGTTCCATCATCAGCAAAATGGTGGCAATAATATTTCCTACCTCATGGCTAATATGAGGAATTCAACATATTTACATATGTAAAGCATTTAGAAGAGCACTGAACACATCGTACATACTAAAAAACTATTAGCTATCATACTCATTATCCTAATTGCCCATATTTTCTAATTTTATGATTGTGTATGTGTTAATTTTATAACCAGTAAAGACAATAAACTACTTTTTTCAAAAAGATAGCTCTCACAGAGGAGGAGGGAATTAAATTCATTCCTATCTGTAAGAATAGTGGCCGGGCACGGTGGCTCACACCTGTAACCCCAGCACTTTGGGAGGCCAAGGCGGATGGATCACCTGAGTTCAGGAGTTCAAGACCAGCCTGGCCAACATGGCGAAACCCCATCTCTACTAAAAATACAAAAAGTAGCCAGGCGTGGTGGAGTGCGAATGTAATCCCAGCTACTTGGGAAGCTGAGGCAGGAGAATTGCTTGAACCTGGGAGGCGGAGGTTGCAGTGAGTGAGATCACGTCATTGCACTCCAGCCTGGCAATAGAGCGAGACTCTGCCCAAAAAAAAAAAAAAAAAAAAGAATAGTAAGTCACTTAATTCCCATTTACCCCCAAAGTTAAAATAGTCAGATGCTTTTTAAAAAATTATTATTATACTTTTTATTATACTTTATTGTAGGTATATGTGTCCCATGTTGGTTTGCTGCACCCATCAACTCGTCATTTACATTAGGTATTTCTCCTAATGCTATTCCTCCCCCAGCCCCCCGTCCCCCTACAGGCCCCAGTGTGTGATGTTCCCTGCCCTGTGTCCAAGTGTTCTCATTGTTCAGTTCCCATCTATGAGTGAGAACATGTGGTGTTTGGTTTTCTGTCTTTGTGATAGTTTGCTGAGAATGATGGTTTCCAGCTTCATCCATGTCCCTGCAAAGGACATAAACTCATCCTTTTTTATGGCTGCTTAGTATTCCATGGTGTATATGTGCCACATTTCCTTAATCCAGTCTATCATTGATGGGCATTTAGGATGGTTCCAAGTCTTTGCTATTGTGAATAGTGCCACAATTTAAACATACATGTACATGTGTCTTTATAGTGGCATGATTTGTAATCCTTTCAGTATATACCTAGTAATGGGATCACTGGGTCAAATGGTATTCTAGTTCTAGATCCTTGAGGAATCACCACACTGTCTTCCATAATGGTTGAACTAATTTACACTCCCACCAACAGTGTAAAAGCGTTCCTATTTCTCCACATCTCTCCAGCATCTGTTGTTTCCTGACTTTTTAATGATTGCCATTTTAATTGGCATGATATGGTATCTCATTGTGGTTTTGATTTGCATTTCTCTGATGACCAGTGATGGTGAGCATTTTTTCATGTGTCTGTTGGCTGCATAAATGTCTTCTTTTGAGAAGTGTCTGTTCATATCCTTTGACCACTTTTTCATGGGTTGTTTGTTTCTTGTAAATTTGTTTGTGTTCTTTGTAGATTCTGGATATTAGCCCTTTGTCACATGAGTAGATTGCAAAAATTTTCTCCCATTCTGCAGGTTGCCTGTTCACTCTGATGGTCTCTTTTGCTGTGCAGAAGCTCTTTAGTTTAGTTAGATCCCATTTGTCTATTTTGGCTTTTGTTGCCATTGCTTTTGGTGTTTTAGTCATGAAGTCCTTGCACATGCCTATGTCCTGAATGGTATTGCCTAGGTTTTCTTCTACGGTTTTTATGGTTTTATGTCTAACATGTAAGTCTTTAATCCATCTTGAATTAATTTCTGTATAAGGTGTAAGGAAGGGATCCAGTTTCAGCTTTCTACATATGGCTAACCAGTTTTCCCAGCATCATTTATTAAATAGGGAATCCTTTCCCTATTTCTTGTTTTTGTCAGGTTTGTCAAAGATCAGATGGTTGCAGATGTGTAGTATTATTTCTGAGGCCTCTGTTCTGTTCCATTGGTCTATATATCTGTTTTGGTACCAGTACCATGCTGTTTTGGTTACTGTAGACTTATAGTATAGCTTGAAGTCAGGTAGCATGAGGCCTCCAGCTTTGTTCTTTTGGCTTAGGATTGTCTTGGCAATGCGGGCTCTTTTTTGGTTCCATATGAACATTAAAGTAGTTTTTTCCAATTCTGTGAAGAAAGTCACTGGTAGCTTGATGGGGATGGCATTGAATCTACAAATTACCTTGGGCAGTATGGCCATTTTCATGATATTGATTCTTCCTGTCCATGAGCATGGAATGTTCTTCCATTTGTTTGTGTCTTCTTTTATTTCGTTGAGCAGTGGCTTGTAGTTCTCCTTGAAGAGGTCCTTCACATCCCTTGTAAGTTGGATTCCTAGGTATTTTATTCTCTTTGAAGCAATTGTGAATGGGAGTTCACTCATGATTTGGCTCTCTGTTTGTCTGTGATTGGTATGTAGGAATGCTTGTGATTTTTGCACATTGATTTTGTATCCTGAGACTTTGCTGAAGTTGCTTATCAGCTTAAGGAGATTTTGGGCTGAGACGATGGGGTTTTCAAAATATACAGTCATGTTATCTGCAAACAGGGACAATTTGACTTCCTCTTTTCCTAATTGAATACCCTTTATTTCTTTCTCTTGCCTGATTGCCCTGGCCAGAACTTCCAACACTATGTTGAATAGGAGTGATGAGAGAGTGCATCCCTGTCTTGTGCCAGTTTTCAAAGGGAATGCTTCCAGTTTTTGCCCATTCAGTATGATATTGGCTGTGGGTGTGTCATAAATAGTTCTTATTATTTTGAGATACGTTCCATCAATACCTACTTTATTGAGAGTGTTTAGCATGAAGGGCTGTTGAATTTTGTCGAAGGCCTTTTCTGCATCTATTCAGATAATCATGTGGTTTTTGTCGTTGGTTCTGTTTATATGATGGATTACGTTTATTGATTTGCGTATGTTGAACCAGCCTTGCATCCCAGGGATGAAGCCATCTTGATCGTGGTGGATAAGCTTTTTGATGTGCTGCTAGATTCAGTTTGCCAGTATTTTATTGAGGATTTTTGCATCAATCTTCAGGGATATTGGTCTAAAATTCTCTTTTTTTGTTGTGTCTCTGCCAGGCTTTGGTATCAGGATAATGCTGGCCTCATAAAATGTGTTAGGGAGGATTCCCTCTTTTTCTATTGATTGGAATAGTTTCAGAAGGAGTGCTACCAGCTCCTCTTTGTACCTCTGGTAGATTCGGCTGTGAATCCATCTGGTCCTGGACTTTTTTTGGTTGGTAGGCTATTAATGATTACCTCAATTTCAGAGCCTCATATTGGTTTATTCAGGGATTCCAATTCTTCCTGGTTTAGTCTTGGAAGGATGTATTATCTACTT
Organism: Nomascus leucogenys; assembly: GCF_006542625.1. Classification (NCBI taxonomy): domain Eukaryota; kingdom Metazoa; phylum Chordata; class Mammalia; order Primates; family Hylobatidae; genus Nomascus; species Nomascus leucogenys. The sequence goes on along the minus strand of NC_044395.1, from coordinate 32,543,121 downwards.
CTTCTAGATTTTCCAGTTTATTTGTGTAGAGGTGTTTATAGTATTCTCTGATGGTAGTTTGTATTTCTGTGGGATCAGTGGTGATATCCCCTTTATCATTTTTTATTGCATCTATTTGATTCTTCTCTCTTTTCTTCTTTATTAGTCTTGCTAGTGGTCTATCAATTTTGCTGATCTTTACAAAAAACCAGCTCCTGGATTCATTGATATTTTTGAAGGTTTTTTTTGTGTGTCTATCTCCTTCAGTTCTGCTCTGATCTTAGTTATTTCTTGCCTTCTGCTAGCTTTTGACTGTGTTTGCTCTTGCTTCTCTAGTTCTTTTACCTGTGATGTTAGGGTGTCAATTTTAGATCTTTCCTGCTTTCTCTTGTGGGCATTTAGTGCTATAAATTTCCCTCTACACACTGCTTTAAATGTGTCCCAGAGATTCTGGTATGTTGTGTCTTTGTTCTCATTGGTTTCAAAGAACATCTTTATTTCTGCCTTCATTTTGTTATGTACCCAGTAGTCATTCAGGAGCAGGTTGTTCAGTTTCCATGTAGTTGAGTGGTTTTGAGTGAGTTTCTTAATCCTGAGTTCTAGTTTGATTGCGCTGTGGTCTGAGAGACAGTTTGTTATAATTTCTGTTCTTTTACATTTGCTGAGGAGTGCTTTACTTCCAACTAGGTGGTCAGTTTTCAATAAGTGTGATGTGGTGCTGAGAAGAATGTATATTCTGTTGATTTGGGGTGGAGAGTCCTGTAGATGTCTATTACGTCCGCTTGGTGCAGAGCTGAGTTCAAGTCCTGGATATCCTTGTTAACTTTCTGTCTCATGGAGCTTTCTAATGTTGACAGTGGTGTGTTAAACTGTCCCATTATTATTGTGTGGGGAGTGTAAGTCCCTTTATAGGTCTCTAAGGACTTGCTTTACGCATCTGGGTGCTCCCGTATTGGGTACATATATATTTAGAATAGTTAGCTCTTCTTGTTGAATTGATCCCTTTACCATTATGTAATGGCCTTCTTTGTCTCTTCTGATCTTTGTTGGTTTAAAGTCTGTTGTATCAGAGACTAGGATTGCAACCCCTGCTTTTTTTTGTTTTCCATTTGCATGGTAGATCTTCCTCCATCCCTTTACCTTTGGTCTTTGATGTTGGTGATCTACAATGGGGTTTTGGTGTAGATGTCCTTTTTGTTGATGTTGGTGCTATTCCTTTCTGTTTGTTAGTTTTCCTTCTAATAGTCAGGTCCCTCAGTGGCAGGTCTGTTGGAGTTTGCTGGAGGTCCACTCCACACCCTGTTTGCCTGGGTATCACCAGCAGAGGCTGCAGAACAGCAAATATTGCAGAACAGCAAATGTTGCTGCCTGATCCTTCCTCCGGAAGCTTCGGCCCAGAGGGGCACCCACCTATATGAGGTGTCTATCGGCCCCTACTGGGAGGTGTCTCCCAGTTAGGCTACACAGGGACCCACTTGAGGAGGTAGTCTGTGTGTTCTCAGAGCTCAAATGCTGTGCCGGGAGAATCACTGCTCTCTTCAGAACTGTCAGACAGGGACGTTTAAGTCTGCAGAAGCTGTCTGCTGCCTTTTGTTCAGCTATGCCCTGCCCACAGATATGGAGTCTATAGAGGCAGTAGACCTTGCTGATCTGCGGTGGGCTCCACCCAGTTCGAGCTTCTCGGCCACTTTGTTTACCTACTCAAGCCTCAGCAATGGCAGATGCCCCTCCCCCAGCCAGGTTGCCACCTCGCAGTTTGATCTCAGTCTGCTGTGCTAGCAGTGAGCAAGGCTCTGTGGGTGTGAGACCCACTGAGCCAGGCACAGGAGAGAATCTCCTTGTCTGCCAGTTGCTAAGACCTTGGGAAAAGTGCAGTATTTGGGTGGGAGTGTCCTGTTTTTCCAGGTACAGTCTGTCCGGGCTTCCCTTGGCTGGGAAAAGGGAATCCCCTGACCCCTTGCACTTCCCGGGTGAGGCGATGCCTCGCCCTGCTTTGGCTCGCCCCCTGTGGGCTGCACCCACTGTCCAACCAGTCCCAATTAGATGAACCAGGTACCTCAGTTGGAAATGCAGCAGTCATCCATTTCTGCATCGATCATGCTGGGAGCTGCAGACCGGAGCCGTTCCTATTCAGCCATCTTGGAAAACAAGTCTCAGTCAGATGGTTTTAATGTCTAACTTTTATAACTATTCTAAATAAGAATTCACTTAACATATGCATTAGTCTATTCTTGCATTGCTGTAAAGAAATGCCTGAGGCTGGGTGATTTATAATGAAAAGAGATTTAATTGTCTCATGGTTCAGCAGGCTTTAAGGAAGCATAGTGCTGGCATCTGCTTCTGGTGAGGCCTCAGGAAGGTTACAATCGTGTTGGAAGGCAACTGGGATCCAGCATGTCACATGGAGAGAAGAGGAGCAAGAGAGAGAGGGAGGAAATGCCATGCCCTTTTTAAAATAACCAGATCTCAGGTGAACTAACGGAGTGAGAACCCACTCATCATGAAGGTGATGGTGCTGAGCCATTCATGAAAGATCTGCCCCCATGATCCAATATCTCCCACTTAGCCCCACCTCCAAGATTGAGGATTACATTTCAACATGAGATTAGGAGGAGTCAAACACCCAAACCATATCATTCCCCTTCTGGCCCCTCAAATCTCATGTCCTTCTCACATTATAAAATACAGTCCTCCCTTCCAACAGTCCCCCAAAGCCTTACCTCATTCCAGCATTAATTCAATCAAAATGTTCAAAGTCACATCTGAGTGTCAAGTTGAGTTCCTTTTACCTATAAGCCTGTGAAATCAAAACAAGTTATTTACACCCAAGATACAATGGTAGTACAGGCATTGGGTAGACATTCTATTCCAAAAGGGAGAAATCAGCTGAAAGAAAGAGGCAATTGGCCCCATGCAAGTCTGAAACCCAGCAGGGTAGGCATTAAACTTTAAATTCCAAAATAATTTCCCTTGCCTCCACGTCCTGTATCCTGGGCATACTGGTGCAAGATGTGGGTTCCCAAAGCCATGGGCAGCTTTGCCCTTATGGCTTTACAGAATGCAATTTGTGGCTGCTCTAATGGGCTGGAGTTAAGTTCCTGTGACTTTTTCATGCTGAGCTTGCAAGCTGCTGGTGGCTTTACCATTCTCAGGTCTGGAGGGTAGTGGCCGTCTTCCTACAGCTCCACTAGGCAGTGTCCTGCTGGGGACTCTATAGGGTCTCAAACCTCACATTTCCTCTCAGTACTGCCCTAGTAGAGTTTCTCTGTAGGGACTCTGTCTGTGCTGGAGGCTTCTGCCTGGGCACCTAGGCTTTCCCATATATCCTCTGGAATCTAGGTGGGAGTTGCCAAGCGTCCTTTACTCTTGCATTTTGTACACCTGCAGCCTTAACACCATTTGGAAGCTGCCAAGGCTTACAGTGGTTTGCGCTTTCCCAAGTGGCAGCTTGAGTTGTACCTATGGCCCTGTGAGCCATGGGTGGAGCTGGAGTGGCTAGGATGCAGAGAGTAGTGTCCTAAGGCTCAGCAGGGCAGCAATGCCCTGTGCCTGGCCCCTGAAATAATTCTTGCCTCCTAGGCCTCTGATCTATAATGAGAGGGGCTGCCTCAAAGATTTCTGAAATGTCTTTAAGGCCTTCTTCCCATTGTCATGGATATTAGCACCTGGCTCCCTTTTAGTTATGCCAGTCTCTTTAGCAAGTGGCTGGTCCACAGCCTGCTTGGATTCTTTCTCTACCACAGAGCCAGACTGAAAATTTTCCAAACTTTTATGCTCTGCTTCCCTTTTAAATATGTTTCAACTTATATTTAAGTCGTTTCTTTGCTCCCACATCTGATATAGGCTGTTAGAAGCAGCCACGCTACATCTTGAATAATTTGCTGCTTAGAAATTTCTTCTGTCAGATACCTTAAGTCATCATTCTTAAGTTCAAACATCCGCAATTTCCTCGAGCATGGACACAATACAGCCAAGTTTTTTTTTGCTAGAGTGTAACAAGGGTGGCCTTTGCTCCAGTTCCCAATAACTTCCTCATTTCCATCTGAGACCTTGTCAGCCTTGCTCTCACTTTCCATATTTCTATCAGCATTTTGGTCACAACCATTCAAACTTTCCCTCATCTTCTTGTCTTCTTCTGACTCCTCCAAACTCTTTCAGCATCTGTTTGTTACTCAGTTGCAAAGCCAATTTCACATTTTCAGGTATCTTTATAGCAATGCCTTCCTCCTCAGTACCAATTTTCTGTGTTAGTCCATTCTTGCATTTCTATATAGAAATACCCAAGGCTGGGTAATTTATAAAGAAAAAAAGGTTTAATTGGCTCACAGTCCTGCAGGCTTTACCAGAAGCATGGCACTGGCATCTGCTTCTGATGAGGCCTCAAGAAGCTTACAATCATGGCAGAAGGTGATGGGAGCCAGCATGTCACATGGAGAGAAGAGGAGCAAGAGAGACCGGGAGGAAGTTCCATGCTCTTTTAAACAACCAGATCTCAGATGGTTGTTTAAACAGTCATAGATCTCAGGTGACTGACAGAGTGAGAACCTATTCATTATGAAGTAGATGATGCTAAGCCATTCATGAAGGATCTGTCCCATGATCCAATACCTCCCATTAGGTTCCACCTCCAACATTGGGGATTACATTTCAACATGAGATTGGAGGCAACAAACATCTAAACCACATCACCATATATGGATTAATTCTGGTATTAGGTTTCTTAGTGTTAATTCAGGCTAAATAGTAACAATTAAACAGGAATAAAGACTGACATATATGTACTGAGGTCAAAATGTGTTATTGATGTAACAAATGGCAATTAAAAAATCATACTGATACTTTGCACCACAGTTGTTTGTGGGTAAAGAATAATCTTTGTTTGGAACAGAGGCATTTGATAGGTAAGTGTCAGATAAATGGTGGATACCAAAGCCTGGGTGTAGATTGGGACAGTGCTTTACAGCGGAAAAAAAAATTAGTGTTCGTCAATGTGATTTAAAGATGAGAAAAGGAGAGAGTTTGAGGTAAGGGAAGAGGAGGAAAAGATAAGAGGATAAAAGAGGAGGATGGGGGACAAAAGGGAACAGTAGAGGAGGTGAGAAGGGAGAGGGGGAAGAGGGAGAAGAAAGAAGTTGGATGGAGCACTGGAGGAAGAGAGTCTACAAAGGACTTCCTAGAAATGTGCAAGTTATTGTGAGCAGTAAGTGATATGATTGACCCCAAGATTCTGTAGAGTCTACATACTTTGGCTGGTGGAAAATTATGCAAAGGCTGAATTTCACATCTATGTTGGTGCTGGTTGGTCAGCAATGGCATAGATGAAGATTCTTGAGGTGCAGGGGATTATGGACCACATAAATTTTCAGTAATTCATAGAAATCTTGGGCATTCCAGGTCATGCAACTTGACCCCAAGGCAACCAAGATCTCAAGGGGCAGGATGGTCTCCAAGTAGCAGCATCCAAGTTATGTAAAAATGTGTGTGTGTGTGTGTGTGTGTGTGTGTGTGTGTGTGTGTGTGTGTGTGTTGGGGAGAAAGAGCACATATGGGGAAGAAAAAGAATTGAAGGATGGAGAGAGAAATCAGTTATGCTTATGAAAAATTCAACTACATTTTTACCTTTAATCCTATAATAGTCACATTTCATGAAAATAAAATATAGAATCTCTTTTAATTCCCTCCCTGCTTCTGGTTAGCAGTTGCATGTACTGCTCAATATCCCTGGCAAGTAACATTCAGTTATAGGAAACTCAGTGCCACTGGGGGAAAGTCCTTTCCATTTGTGAATACTTCTGTGGTTAGGAAGTTCTTCACATTGAACTAAACTTTTCATTAAATATGTATTAAGTGTCTACTAGGTGGCAGGCACTATTTTATGTTCTGAGGATACAAAGTCCTTGCTCTTATCAGACGTATCTTCTAGTGGGTACAAATTCTAGATGAATAAAAGATAACTATGATGCCAGATGGTTACACTGAAATACACCTAGATATACTGTACCAGCAAATACTAAGAAGGAAAATAAATAAATCTCAGTGTAGAAATATGGACTACAGATATAAATTTATAAGCATCCAGCTTATAATTTTCTTCAGATGATGAGTATAAATGGCAATGAGAAAAGCCCCAGGGCACTCCACTATCAATATTCGGGGCAATGTAGGGGGACTAGAAAAGCAGCCAGACAGCTGCAAATTCCAACTTCCATTTCTGTCCTCTAGAGTAGAAATGCTTCTTCAGCAAAAAATCAGTTTTTACCTTTGAAGATCACCATTCTGCATTGCGTAGTGGAAACTGAGCACTTCTTAACTGTGGTGGGATCAGTTAAGCACTTCCTTCTTACAACTTAAGTGTGATAAAGTGGCAGTGGGACTGAGGATCTGCTGGAGCTTGCCCAGGTAGAAGTGGCAGCAACAGCAACAACCGGCACGCACTGGCAGGGCAGAGGCTACAAGGTAGCAACGCCAGATCAGTGCTAGCAGCAGATGAGACCAGAAACATACACCCGATTGCCATGACAAATATTGTAATGCTGTATTAGCTACTGGAGCTAATTTCTGTATCACTGTGTGGACATAAACAGCAACAGAAGTTGGAAGAGAATGGAACCTGCCCCCTGTTGGCTGAGTCCCACCCCAAATGAATGGTGAAATTAGTAATCATCCCAGCTGGTATAACACTGAATTGTTTGAATGCTGAAACAATTGTTTCAAATCCAACTCAAACTGTTCACTGAGAGCCACTCAGTGTGCCCTGGGGAAAGCAGGGAGGAGGAGTGAGGGGAGGGAGTGGGAAGAGGTAGATGGCCAGTAATGGAACTGTATGTACTCTGTACTCCACGTACCCTGCCCCAACCCAAGCTGGTATGACTTCAGGTAAACACAAATTATACTATGAATCACATCTCTGCAGTTCTGTTCTTGAGCTATTTGATGTCCTGATGAGATGCATTTAAACCACAAATCTCAACTATTGGGATCTGCTTGAATTCTGAGACTATTATCCAATTTACTGGCTATTAAGCCCAGATCTCTGCTACCTATAAAAATGATGCCCAGTGTCCTCAGCCAATCTACTCTTAATCATATGCACTAAATATTAAGGAGAGATTTGATATCAGGCCCTGAGGCATCATCTCTCCAGAGACATTGTCCAAATCTTCTGCAGGGAGAAAAGAATCTGTTTAACAAATATCAAGTTGGATTGAACATCAGATGCAATGTGATACTATCATTCAACCTGTTTGTGTCTATTTTACCACAAAAATATTGTGAGAGACTTGCCAAGTGTTTTAATGAAATTCAAACATCTGCAGCCTTACCACCAGTCTCATCGGCTTATCAAAACAGGAAGTGGGTGTGTCGGGCCCAAATTGTTTCATATGAATGCAAGTTATCACCTGGCAATCACTACTTCGTTATCTAAAAGTTCACGTGGCACTCTGACAAATTCATACTAGGATCTTGCTTAAGATAGTTATTAAATGCATTCAGTCTAAATTGTCTGCAGAATCTTCTTTCTTCTCCTTTTTAAAAATTAGAATATTGGCTCATTTTCAGTTCTTCCACTATTTTCATTAAATATGTATTAAGCGTCTACTAAGTGGCAGGAACTATTTTATGTTCTGAGGATACAAAGTCCTCAGATTTCAAAAATAATTTGAAATCTGATTTTCAAAATCAGATTTTCAAAAATAATTACGTCTGTGCTTAAGTAATATCTTCTGCAATGTTTTCGAAAGTCTTTGTCCAAGACAAGAAAGAATTATTTAGAACTGCCATTTGCTTTGTAATAGCCTCCTCCTTAATCTTGACCTCTGTTTCCTTCTTACTAATGTTTGCCACATCCTACTCCCCCAACCTTGCAGAGGAGTCATGCTGATCTAGGACAAGCACTAACCAAGTAGCTGCTGCTAGAGGAAGGAACCAAAAAAGCTGAAACCAAGCACGATTAGTCTGATTTAACTGAGAACGGTGAGGGTCAACGAGTCTGAGCTAACGTCCACCAGAAGGGTCAAGAGTCAATGCACAGCAAACAGTGAGAAGATAAAAGTCAGGATTCAAAAGCAAGCCAGGACCAGTCATGTATGGTACAAAGCTGTTGTATTAAATATGATAGCTACTAGCCACATGGGTGTTTGAGCACTTGAAATGTGGCTAGCACCACTGAGAAAATAAATTTTTAATTTCAGTTTAATCTTTATTTATATTTAAATTAAAATTGAACCAATGGAAGATATTTTTGCATTAATACAACTCCATTGGTTTGATAGGGCTACATTTCACTTTTACTGTTGCATCATGTAAAATGTCATTGTGACATCGTTCTGTGCATTGTGCACATGTGTGTCGTGTCATGTAAACACTTACCAGTCTAGTTGGCGTCCACAAAATTATTTAAGCGATTTTTCCTATGCACCCATGTAACATTGTAACATGATTATTTGAATGTTTTATGCAGGTTGCACAAGTTAAATTGATACCTATATGCCTTGTAATTGGTAATTAAATAAAAATGCTTATTATTATAACAGAATTATATTTTGTTCTAATTTTAAAAGCAAGTATGGGAAAAAATTTAAGTTTAAAGCTAAGACATACTAGTGATGTAGAATCAAATAGTGATGCAGAGCCTACCAGTACTACAACCAGAACAGTAAAGAAAAAAAAAGACTGGAAGAAGATATGTCTTGAATTTTGCAATGAATGGGAATTGCACTTTGTTGTGGCGGAGCGAAAGAAAAAAGCTGTTTGCTTGTTGTATACAAACTTTTAAAAGATATTAAAGTAGACAATATTAGAGATATTTTCAGACACTACATAGCAAATTTGATGTTTCCTCTCAACAGTCAAAAAATAATTGAAAAGAATAGATTTAGCCACCTGAAATCTGAAATAAATCTCTAACAAAAAATATTTTTGAAGGTTTCAAATGTACTTTATTTTTTCAATACTGCCATATTTTAATGGGTTCACAGTGCTTTTACTTGGCATAAATTGAGTTGGTTTTGAAACAATTCAGTATTACCAGCTGGGATGATTATTTATCTCTCCATTCATTTGGAGTGAGATTCTACCAACAGGGGGGCAGGTTCCACTATCTTCTAATTTATGTTGCTGTTATGTCCACACAGTGATACAGAAATTAGCTCCACTAGCTAACACAGCATTACTGTATTTGTCATAGCAATCAGGTGTATGTTTCTGGTGGCTATGCTTTGTTGTTATTTGCTAAATGCCTCAAACTTGAAAATTACTTAGTGTGTTTTTGGCCAAGGGAAACATCGCAAAACTGAAGCTAGAACAGTGGCAACTGCAGTTGCTGGTTTGGTGCAACTTCGCTTCACATACCCTTGTTTCAATTTTTTTTTTTTTTCTCCTGAGACAGAGTCTCACTCTGTTGCCCAGGCTTGAGTGCAGTGGGGCTATCTCGGCTCACTGTAACCTCCACCTTCCGGGTTCAAGCAGTTCTCCTGCCTCAGCCTCCTGAGTAGCTGGGATTACAGGCGTACGCCAACATGCCCGGCTAATTTTTGTATTTCTAGTAGAGACGGGGTTTCCACCATGTTGGCCAGGATGGTCTCCATCTCCTGATCTCAGGTGATCCATCTGCCTTGGCCTCCCGAAGTGCTGGGATTACAGGCATGAGCCACCATGCCCAGCCCCCCCAATTTTTTTAAAATTATGCTTAACAGGATCTGGGCTTGTAACTTTGGGCAGTGATTAAATGGCTTGGATTCTGGCATACAAAAGAAAACCATAGTGACATGGTAAAATACATTATTATTATAGTTATGGAAATTTCATTAGAAAATTATTAGGAAAACAGTAAAAATGATATTTACAAAAAGTAAAATATTTTAAATTATGCCACCAAACAATTGCCCATAGCCTACAAGCCCTTTTTAAGAATATCAAAGACAATTGATTAAAATTTTGAAAAATTGCAAGTGCCTTCCTTTACCTTTAGATAAGTCACGCCCAATTAATATTTTGGATATGTTTCATCTCCAAGAACTTCCAAATTTATGAAATGTTGCCAACTTGTAAACTAAAAGGTCAAACTCATGGTATAGAAATATTTGAACCTTTAATATTGTCAAAGAAGAGTTTCAGCTAGATATGAATTTAGGAAATTTTAAAACAAGAGATTGATGTGTCTCTTTCTTTCATCATACATAGAGAAAACATTTGTGCTCCGTGTTCTGAATCAGGCTCATGGAAAGTATAGTGGATACAGTTATGAAAGTTGTGCGACATATACATGCAAATGCTATGGATCGGTGCCAGTTTACGGAATTGTGGAAAGAAGTAGAAGACACTGACTTGAATGATCTTGTGTTGTTTTCCAATGTTTGCCCAAGACCCTAGCAGGCAGACACACAGGCGGCCGGACGTCAAGAGGAACGCACTGGCGTAGGAGCACACTAGCAGGCTGGCAGGCCATTGACGGCTGAACAACACAGTTTGTCTGGGACAGTCAGAGGAGAGCCCAAGTCCGCCGAGCGGGCCGACTCCACGGGAAAACCGTTTCTCTTCTGGCTCACCCATCTGCTGAGAGCTACTTCCATTCAGTAAACCCTTGCACTCATTCTCCAAACCCACGTGTAATCCTATTCTTCTGATACACCAAGGCAAGAACCCTGAGATACAGAAAGCCCCCTGTCTTTGCTATAAGGCAGGGGTCTAATTGAGCTAACGTAAACCACCTACGGATGGCTAAACTAAAAGAGCACCCTGTAACACACGCCCACTGGGCCTTCAGCTGTAAACATTCACCTTTAGACACTGCTGTGGGGTCGAAGCCCCACAGCCTGCCCGTCTGCATGCTCCCCCTAGAGGTTTCAGCAGCGGGGCACTGAAGAAGTGAGCCATTCCCTCTGTCGCAAGCCCGGCGAGGCGGACAAGGGAACTTTTTCCATTTTATTTATTTATTTATTTATTTATTTATTTATTTATTTATTTTTGAGACGGAATCTTGCTCTGTCACCCAGGCTGGAGTGCAGTGGGGTGATCTCAGCCCACTGCAACCTCCACCTCCCAGGTTCAAGCAATTCTGCCTCAGCCTCCCGAGCAGCTGGGACTACAGGCGCACGCAACCACGTCTGGCTAATTTTTGTATTTTTAGTAGAGACGGGGTTTCACCATATTGGCCAGGCTGGTCTCGAACTCCTGATCTCGAGATCCGCCTGCCTTGGCCTCCCAAAGTGCTGGGATTACAGGCATGAACCACCGTGCCCGGCCCTTTTTACATTTCAATAGTCCTAAATAGAAAAGTGAATATCACAAGGCTTCTAAAAGAAAATACAGAAGAAAATCTTCATAATCTTGGGATAGGCAAAGGTTTCTTAAATCGGATATAAAACACACTGAACATAAAAATATTACAAGTTGGACTTCATAGCATTAAAATATTCTACTTATCAAAAGAAACTATTAATAAAGGGTAAAGACAAGCTACAAATGGGGAGAAACTGTTCACAGTGCACATGTCAATGACAGGACTCAACCCAGGGTATATAAGGAATTCTCTTAAGTCAATCAATTCAATTTAAAAATTGGAGGAAGATTTGAACAGGCACCTCACAAAAGATGATATCTAAAGTGTCGAGAAGCACATGAAAATATAGTCAACATCATTAATCAACAGGGATAGAAAAATTAAAAGCATAATGGGATGCCACCACATACCCAAGAGATGAGCTAAACTTAAAAAGGCTCACAATACTAAGCCTTGGGAAAGATGTGTAGCAACTAGAACTCTTATACACTGCTGGTGGGAGTGTAAAATCGTGCAAAGACTTTGTAAAACTTTTGGCAGTTTCTAATAAAAATAAAACATACACCTACCCAATGCAATTCCATATCCAGGTATTTAGCCAACAGGAAGAATTCATGGGTTCACCAAAAGAAAAACTAAAATGGGCTGGGCACAATGGCTCACACCTGTAATCCTAGTACTTTGGGAGGCTGAGGTGGGCGGATCACTTGAGCTTGACCTCCGAAGTTTGAGACCAGCCTGGACAACATAGTCAGACCTCATCTATATTATTAAAGAAAAAAAATCTAAAATGTTTATAGGCTCTGGGCTGGGCATGGTGGCTCATGCCCGTAATCCTAGCACTTTGGGAGGCCAAGGCAGGAGGTCACCTGAGCTCAGGACTTTAAGATCAGCCTGGGCAACATGGTGAAACCCCATCTCTACTAAAAGTACAAAAAATTAGCTGGGTGTGGTGGCAGGAGCCTGTAGTCCCAGCTACCCAGGAGGCTGAGGCACGAGAATCACTTGAACCTGGGAGGTGGAGGTTGCAGTGAGCTGAGATGGCACCACTGCACTCTACCTTGGGCAAAAAAGTGAGACTCTGTCTCAAAAAAAAAAAGTTTATAGGTTCTTTTCACAAGGGATTGAACCAGGTAACAAGACAAATGTACACTAGCAGGAAAATAGAAAAAGAAACTATAGTAGGCCAGGCGTGGTGGCTCATGCCTGTAATCCCTGCACTTTGGGAGGCCAAGGTGGGTGGATCACCTGGGGTCAGGAGTTCAAGACTAGCCTGGCCAACATGATGAAACCCCATCTCTATTAAAAATACAAAAAATTAGCTGGGCGTGGTGGTGTGCACCTGTAATCCCAGCTACTCAAGAGGCTGAGGCAGGAGAATCTCTTGACCGGGAGGTGGAAGTTGCAGTGAGCCGAGATCTTGCCATTGCACTTCAGCCTGGGCAACAAGAGCAAAACTCCAACTCAAAAAAAAAAAAAAAAAGAAACTATGGTATATTTATACAGTGGAATACTACTATGCAATAAAAAGAACAAATTGCTGATACATATTACAATATTGATGAAACTAAGAAATACGTTGAGTGAAGGAAGCCAGTATGAGTACACATCATATGATTTCATTTGTATGAAGTTCAAGGACAAACAAATGAGATCTAGGGTGATAAATCATAATAGTGATTGTGGGGGGGAAGGGTGGTGGGGGCATTACAGCTTGGTACTGACTGGAAAAGGGCATGAAAGAATTTTCTGAGGTAATGGAAGGTGTTCTGGATCTTGATCTGGTTGATAGTTAACTGAGTACGTTCATTTGTCAAAATCATAAAGCTATACACTTTTAATATCTGTGTACTTTACATGATATCAATTATATTTTATTAGAATACTATCAGTATAAAATAAAGTAAGCCACGATTTATGAGGGGTAAACTTCATCATCTTGACTAAATCTTTACATTAGAGGAGGTTTCTTTGTAAATTTGATCTTCATTAGCACTTACTCAAGGCTGGTCTAATTGTATTTTATTTGCAAGATGTTATAAAGTTATCAACAGAGCAGGAAATTGTCAACATTTACAAGGATTCTCAGATTTGCTTTGGAATTAGAACAGCATGTTCCCTGTAAGATTTCACTTTCACTTTCAGTTCTAGATTCCTGTGTTTCTTTATACATAAAAATCTAAAAACTTACAGTGAAAAAGCATTAGGCTACAACTAAAGTTGTTACAACATTATGTGAAATTCCCTCCAGAGAAAAAATATTTTTAATAATAATTCCCCCCAAGGGAAAAATACTTTTAAATTGATTATTTAATAATAGGATATTGAGAGCATACCACTCTCAGGAATTGTCAGAGTTCCAAGCCAGGAATGGGGTGAAAAACTCTGTCATTCATACCTTGCTCATACACTGACAGTAGAAAAAAACTGGAAAACCGAGAGGCCAAGTGTGGTGGCTCATGTCTGTAATCCCAGCACTTTGGGAGGTCAAGGCAGATAGATCACTTGAGCCCAAGAGTTTAAGACCAGCCGGGGCAACATTGCAAGGCTCTGTCTCTATAAAAAATACAAAAATTAGCCAAGCATGGTAGCCCATGACTGTAGTCACAGCTACTCAGGAGGCTGAGGTGGGAGGATCTATTGAGCCCAGTAGGTTGAAGTTATAGTGAGCTGAGATTGTGCCGCTGCATTTCAGCCTGGGTGATAGAACAAGGCTGTGTCTCAAAAAAATAAAAATGAAAAAACAAAACAAAAAAACAAAACCACAAACAAACAAACAAACCTAGAAAACTGAAAATAGTAATGGCTATACAGTATGTGTCTACCTTGTCACTTTCCTCAAAGGTTTCCTTATGTATTTCTGTCGTGAAAAGAGTATTTGGAGCTTGGAGTTCACTGGCTTGGAAGAAAATAAAAGAGTATTTGGAAGAAAATATATTTAGGCTGTGCTTGCTTTGGCAGCACATATACTAAAATTGGAACCATACCAAGAAGATTAGCATGGTCCCTGGCAAGGATAACAGCTGGATTCTGAAAGGAAAAGAGGAGTTTTTGTTACAAAGTATGTGAGATATACAAAGAGTTAGAAAGAAAATGCAAGGTACGTTACACCATTAAAGATGTGGATGCAGGTTTAGAATAGAGAAAGCCCAAGTGGATAGTTTGGATAGATTGGCTCCATTTTTGTTAGTCAGTAAACAAAGGTTTACTGAGCACCTTTGAGCAGACACTCTACTAGTACTAGAATAATGCAGTGAACAAATACATACAGTGCTTGCCCATACACATTTATCTAGGGAAACCATTTTTTTTTAAATTGTGCAAAATGTTGCAAAGGAGACATGTTAATTTGCTTCCAACCTAGTAGGCCTGACCCTAGCTCTCATGACCAATTTGAAAAACGTGGGACTCAGTCAATTCAGGGATTTCTTAAGCCATGGTTTTTATTTATTTTTATTTTTTGGCAATGGATTCTTGCTCTGTCTCCCAGGCTGGAGTGCAGTAGTGAGATCTCAGCTCACTGTAACGTCTGCCTCCCCGGGTTCAAGCAATTCTCCTGCCTCAGCCTCCTGAGTAGCTGGGATTACAGGCATCCGCCACCACACCCCGCTAATCTTTGTATTTTTAGTAGAGATGGGGTTTTGCCACGTTGACCAGGCTGGTCTCAAACTCCTGACCTCCGGTGATCCACACACCTCGGCCTCCCAAAGTGCTGGGATTACAGGTGTGAGCCAATGTGCCTGGCCAGCCATAGTCTTTAAACTGGGGTAAGTGTGCCCCTGGGTGTTTACAAAGACTTACCAACAAGGAGGGGGGAGCTCAAATAGTTTTAAGGAATTAATAGTCTGACCCTCAACTTCCATATGTAGCTTCTCCTAAAACTGATCTGCTTGAAAACAAGAACTGTGAAGGTTGCCAGGGTTGTTTTGTCTTCTCATCTCCCTTTTCACAATGGTTCTCTGTCTTCTCTTAAAAGACAGGCTCACCTCTCACCTATCATGAGTTTTAAAATGGTATATTTCTCTGGGTGTAGAAACCTCCTGGATGATTTGAAATAATCGATCGGTATTAGTGTTGAGAAAATGAATGACTCTAATATCTGGGTATAGGGTTGCCAGGTAAAATACAGAACACCAAATTGGATCTAAATTTCAGATAACTAATGAATAATTTATTAGTATAGCTAGGTACCAAATATTGCACAATACATTCTTATACTAGAAATGCATTCATTGTTTATATTAAATCAAAATTTAACTGGTTGTTCTCTGTTTTAATTTGCTAACTCTGTCAACTCTATCTGGGTACCAAAAGTTCAATGGTTTCTAAACCACCAATTTCAACAAAATTGAGTTGTCTACTGATAAATAATTACATATTTCGATTAGAGATCACTAAATGATTTTTGGAATATAAAATATATTTTTTAAATTGTGAAAAAATTGCCATAATAATGTTTCTTCTGGGCCTATCTACTTATCTACTTATTTCTGTGAAATAGGGTTTACAACATTTATATCTGTAGAAACAAAAAAAAGGAACAGAATCTGTGCTGAACCCTAACATGTTATAGCTATAGGTAATATTCATGACTGCACACTTGAAAAACTTGCTTAAAATACAAGCTGCCACCCCCTTAAATTGTATTTGTAATACAGTTATTAACATTTACAATATTTTTATATTATCTTGACCAATTATGCTTTAAACGTAATGAAAACAAGATCGATGATAATGTAATCAAAGAGGATTTTTTTTTTTTTTTTTTGAGATAGAGTCTCACTCTGTTCCAGGCTGGAGTGCAGTGGCACTATCTTGACTCATTGCAACCTCTGCCTCCCAGGTTCAAGTGATTCTTGTGCCTCAGCCTCCCAAGTAGCTGGGACTACAGGCGTGCACCACCACACCTGGCTCATTTTTGTATTTTTAGGAGAGATGAGATTTCACCATGTTGGCCAGGCTGGTCTCGAACTCCTGACCTCAGATGATCCACCCACCTTCACCTCCCAAAGTGCTGGTATTATAGGCATGAGCCACCATGCCTGGTCAAAGAGGAATTTTTTTTTTTTTTTTAAATTTAGATCCTTATGATCCCAGAGAAAAAAAATAGATTTCAAGTTATAATATGTATTTGTTTCAGAGATATGTGACAGAGAAATCATAAAAGATGTTCAGTATAAACATGTATTAACATTCTGTAGGGGAATTGGAATGTTCAATGACAAAAGGCAATGATAAAATATTTTCAGTTATTAAAGATGACCTGATAATTGCTTCATGGATGATCATGTATGTCAAATTACTATGGTATTAGGATCCATCAAATACATTTAAAAGAGTGCTCTATCAATTTTTTCCGAAAATATCTATGTTTACATTTTGTAGATTCTTGACATGTACAAGAGCTTTATGTTTTAATGTTAAGTTAAAAATGGGCAAGGGAATGCAGAGCTTTTCGAAATTCTTCTGGTGAGTACATAATCAAAAATGTGTAAGGCCCACAGATTATTTTCAATAATCTCAGGAGTGAGTTGAAAATGGCTTAGAAAGTCTTGATTGAAGCAGACTCAAATGTGGATTAAAATCTCCATATGATAAATACACTTAGTCTTTCTGAAATAATTCCAGCTGGAACTTCAGCTGCTATGGACAGCCAAGTCCTCCTAAACCAGAAGATGCCTCAGCTCAGTCCAATTGTGTGCAGAATGCACTGGATGCTGTTTCCACAGAATGATGAAGTCCCAAATAATCTTTATGGGCTCTACCTCTGGTTGCTAATTGTCTTTGATCTACTGGAAGATAGAAAATCAGATGAGCTCTCTAAATCCATCTGTTACCCTGGTATGGATGGCTCTCAGATAAAGTTGCTTAAATTTACGACTTAGAGAACGTTGAGGAAAATATGGCAGTGCAGTTAGACTCAAAGATGTCAGGTTTCCACGAGAATGGCACTGCAACTCAGAAACCTGCCCTGTGAGATCAAAGGCTATAAAGGAGGGATTTTTTTAGGTAGCCAACTCCACCCTCCTTATTAAAAAAAAAAAAACTCACCAAACCAAACAAAAAGTATTTCAATACAGAAAATTAATAAAGCAATTTCAATCTTTAAAATGGTAAAAATAAACTGCAAAGGAGAACTGCATGATTTTTTTTTCACATACCCCTACATTTCCTTTCACCTCTTACTTTCTTGATCAGAACAAAAAGTAAAAATAAATAGAAAGATTTCACAAAGTTTCGATCTTTTTTTTAAATGCTGGACTTCTGCAGCTATAGCAGAAGATTGAAAAATCTAACCTTTTTTACGTGTAAAGTGTATGGCGGATGGAGGGTGCAGAACAGGGCATATTGACCTTTTCCAGGCAGGCTGAGCAATGATCGTCCTCTCTATATGGGTTGTTATCAAGATTTCCTCTGACCCACGAGCAGTGAAGCAAACGTCTTTCAGTAAATGCCAAGCAGATATGCCACGGTTAAGAGTCATGCTTTTGGGTCATGGAAATCCCCGAGTGGGTTTGCCAGGCCACTGATTAAGAGGAAGTGTGTGTGGTTATTACCGCTGGAGTTCCCCTAAGTCCTAAAAGGAAAGCACCAGTGCACATGCAAACCACTGGGAGGAGTGCGGAACGCCTGGTACGGATAGGGGTGGGGATTTGGGTGACGCATTTAAAAGACAGTGTGAGACTCGCGCCCTCTGGCACGGAACAGGCCGGGCGACAGGTGTCGCTTGAAAAGACTGTGCTTGTCCTTGCTGGTGCATGCGTCGTCGGCCTCTGTGCAGCAGGTGGGCAAGGAAGGCTGGTGTGCGTGTGTGTGTGTGTGTGTGTGTGTGCGCGCGCGCGCGCGCGCGCGACTCTCCTGGGGTAAGAGGTGTGCCAGGGGCTGGCCGAGAGGCGCTTAGGGCTAGAGCCCGGGGCGCTGCAGAGGTTAAGAGTCAGTGGGTGGGGCGCAGTTATCAAACACCAGGGACCAAAGGCAGGCTCTAGTTAGGTTCCAGGTGCTCAATTTCTATTTTACGTTTGGAGTGAGCCAGTGGAATTGTGAAGCTGTGGCATTTTGATTCGGTTGCCAAGAGTTTTCACTGGGCCTTTGCTGGTGCCAAATAAATTTCAGGACAGAGCCTAACGCAGAGCTCTGGCACAGGAAGGAAGTAAAATGTTTAATGAGCAAATGGAGGCATGTTTCCAAGCGGTGGTAGGAAGACAGCAGTTTTTGGTTGTCTTCCTGGTGATCAGCATGGAAACCTATTAGTGCTCCTACTCTGATCAATACATCGTCGAAGGCATGTACCTGATGCTAACGTAACAATAATATTAAATATTGACTTTATTTACTATTATTTATTGCTAACATTAAGTATTATTTATTGCTAACATTAAAACCTAACTGCCTGCTATATGCTAGGTTTCTCTCTGAAGACTTTACATGTATTTTTCATGTTTAGTTATCATAATCTTAAGAAGCAGGTACCATAATTATCTCCATTTGACAATGAGGAAACTGAGGCTCTTGGAGATTTACTTGTGCAAGGTCATGCTTCTGGTTACCGGACTGTTTGGTATTGGGCACCCCAGATGTCTGACTCCAAAGCCTGATACTAATCAATCACTGAGCTGACTCTGTGGTCATTAATGTAAAATCGATAGAAGTACTGTGGTCACTCGGGGCTCAGTCACGTTTGCTAACATTTACTTCTTCAACGGTAAGTCTTCGTGTCTACCCTATATGCCAAGCTCTGCAGATGCTATGAGTGGGAGGGCAGGTACAGAGACGATACATATTAATAGTTGCCATTCTAAAAGAGCTTACTGTCTAGGGGAAGGCAGAAAGAAAAAGTACACTTGCTCTCCAGTGTCAGAGAAATGGATGTGCTGCATGCCCAAAGGGTAGGGATGCCCAACAGCCCTGGGACTGGGGAGGTTGCCTTCTTGGTAGGTTAAACGAAAGAGTCAGAAGAGGAGAGGCTGGGGACTGAGCCAATCTGAGAAGGAACCACTAGAAATGAAAGACAAATCCCAAGAGCTTGGTATCAGAGAAGCCCAGGGAATGGGACATTTCTAAGAGGAAGTGTGTCCCAGTGTCAGATGCAAACATTTCCATTGGTTTTAGCAAAAAGCCATTGGTGTTATTAGTACCAAAAGCAGTTTTAAGTGATGCTGACTTAATGAGTAAATGGGAGAGGGAAAATGGAGACATTAACCATACACACATCTCCAGTTTGCTTGGCTGTGAAGGGAAGGGGCGATACAGAGTAGTTGCTAGAGTGGAAAGTGGGGTTGAAAGAGGATTTTTTTTTTTTTTTTTTTTTTTTTGAGACGGAGTCTCACTCTGTCACCCAGGCTGGAGTGCAGTGGTGCAGTCTCGGCTTACTGCAACCTCCACCTCCTGGGTTCAAGCGATTCTCCTGCCTCAGCCTCCTGAGTAGCTGGGACTACAAGTGCCTGCCACCATGCCCGGCTAATTTTTTTAATTTTTTTTTTTAGTAGAGATGGGGTTTCACCATGTTAGCCAGGATGGTCTTGATCTCCTGACCTCGTGATCCACTCGCCTCAGCCTCCTGAAGTGCTGGGATTACAGGCATGAGCCACCACACCCGGCCGAAAGAGAATTATAAAAATTTCTTTCATTTGAAAGTTGAGATAGATTTAAGCACATTTATGTGAAAGGAAAAGGGCCACTCGAGAGTGAGAGGAATGAGAGTTGAAGCAGTGAGGGGATGGGACTAAGAACAAGATTTCTGAGGCAGTAGGAGAGTGTAGGATCCCATAAGGGGGCAAGTCTTTAACTGAGGCAGCAAGTAGGTTGTGAGCCAAAACGGCTTGGATATGAGAATGTGAGAAGGTTCCTGCTCAATGATGTCTCTTTTCTTTGAGAAACAGAAGGCAAAGCAATTGACTGAAAATGAGATGGAGTGCAGTGGAGAAATCTGAGGAAGGTGTTGAAGGTTTAGAAGAGGTGCATAGGGTGATGGGCTAGGGAGCTGAGCGGGTCTAAAAGGAATTGCTAAGGATGGCGAAGGAGTCTTAAGTGATGCTGGTCCCAGTCTGCAGGGTTGCATCTAGGTGTTGGAAATGATTAGGACAGAGGTTGAAGTGATCTAGGGTTGACATCTTGGCATATTTTTGTATATTTATTGTATAGTTGTTGCCTAAATTTCCACATATATATCCCTTGCTGGAGTGCAGTGGCGTGATCTTGGCTCACTGCAACCTCTACCTCCCGGGTTCATGTGATTCTCCTGCTTCAGTCTCCTGAGTGGCTGGAACTACAGGTGCGTGCCACCATGCCTGATGCTTTTTTTGTGTGTTTTTAGTAGAGACAGGGTTTCACCATGTTGGCCAGCCTGATCTCGAACTCCTGATCTCAAGTCATCTGCTTTCTTTGGCCTCCCAAAGTGCTGAGATTACAGGCGTGAGCCACCACGCATGACCTAAAGCTTCTTTAGGATAAGATTTGTGTAAGGGGTTTGCAAACTCAAATGGAGGTGATATAAATGCGAAAAAATCTGAGTGTCTCTCTCTCTCGCTCTCTTTTTTTTTTTTTTTTTTTTGAGACAGGGTCTTGCTCT
This sequence comes from Nomascus leucogenys, assembly GCF_006542625.1. Classification (NCBI taxonomy): domain Eukaryota; kingdom Metazoa; phylum Chordata; class Mammalia; order Primates; family Hylobatidae; genus Nomascus; species Nomascus leucogenys. Next base: position 32,522,293 of record NC_044395.1, on the reverse strand, counting down.
GTCACCCAGTTTGGAGTGCAGTGATGCAGTCTCACACTGCAAGCTCTGCCTCATGGGCTCAAGTGAACCTCCTGCCTCAGCCTCCCAAGTAGCTGGGACCACAGGCATGTGCCACCATGTCTGGCTAATTTTTGAGTTTTTTTGTAGAGATGGTGTTTTGCCAAGTCACCCAGTTTGAGGCTGGTCTCAAACACCTGGGCTCAAGTAATCCATCTACCTCGGCCTCCCAAAGTGCTGGGATTACAGGAGTGATCCGTGGCATGAGGCCTTGTGGGGTGTCTCTTTTAAATGAAAGCATACTCTGTTTACATATTTGATATGAAGGAATATCCTTCCTTTCCACAAAGACAAAAAGTTCTCCTATTTTTCTCGAAACATGTCCTTTTCCTCTACTTTTCATTTTTGTTACTGTTGATAGACACATGTGTTACACTGATTTCACTTTCCTCATAATTCTGCTGTAAGAAAAACAATAGTGCCAGTTCAATGACAAATAGCAACAGTCTGTTATTGCTAGACTGTTATTGTTAGCGGAGACTACCAGAACAGTCAGTCCCAGTGTCAGGGAATCAAAGAGAACACATTCCCTCTCTAAAGGGCACAGCTGCTACTCAGCTCTAGCTGATTGCTGCCCTGCAGGACTATAGGCCCAGTGTTGCTAGATCTTTTGATTTTTCAAGAGAAGCTTGGAATCTCGAATGTGATGGGAAGTCTCTTACATTTCAACATGTTGGCAATTAAAGGTAAGATTTAAAAATACTGTGGTCCAAGAAAAAAATGGATTTGGAAACTGGATTAAATTCAAATGAGGCATGCAGATTAATCCACAGCATGGTGCAATGTGAATTCTCTGGTTTCTTTAATTGCAGTGTAATTAAGTAAGATGTTAGCTTTGGGGAAGCTAAGTGCAGAGTATGCAGAAACTATTATTTTTGTAAGTTTTCTCTAAGTATAAATAAATTTCAAAATAAAAATAAGAAATTAGTAAAGTACTATAATGCAATCCTATGTAAGCCAAACATAATATGTCTTCTAGTTTGAAACCTCTGGGTTTTATTTTATTTTATTTTTGAGACAGAGTCTTGCTGTGTCACCCAGTTTGCAGTGCGGTGGCGCTATTTCGGCCCACTGCAACCTCCACCTCCCAGGCTCAAACGATTCTCCTGCCTCAGCCTCCTGAGTAGCTGGGATTACAGGCGCGCACCACCACACCCAGCTAATTTTTATATTTTTAGTAGAGATGGGGTTTCACCATGTTGGCCAGGCTGGTTTCAAACTCCTGACCTCAAGTGATCCACTTGCCTTGGCCTCCCAAAGTGCTGGGATTACAGGTGTGAGCCACTGCATCAGGCAGAGACCTCTGTTTTTTATCTCTTTTTGGCCTCTACAGTGCCCAGTAAAGCACCTGATACATGGTAAACAATCAGTAATTACTAGTGCTCTATTTTGGAGAAAATGTTTTTTTTAAAAAGTCATTGTGTTCCATCCATGAATTGTTTGACTTTTAAAACTGTCTTTTTGTTTGTTTGTTTTTGAACAGGTTTACAAAGGAGAAAAACAACTTCTTCTAGATTTTTTTTTTTCAGTTTCTTCTGTAAATCAAAACATCCCAAAATGGAGACCTAAAATCCTTAAAGGGACTTAGTCTAATCTCGGGAGGTAGTTTTGTGCATGGGTAAACAAATTAAGTATTAACTGGTGTTTTACTATCCAAAGAATGTTAATTTTATAAACATGATCAAGTTGTATAAGGTATAACTATAATGAGTTAGATTCTGAATTTGATTTGTGGAAGTAAAGGAGAAGTGATTCTAGCTGGGGCATATTGTTAAAGCATTTTTTTCAGAGTTGGCCAGGCAATCTCCAACTGGCGTATTCTCCCATTATGTAGAATAGAAACAGTACCTGTGTTTGGGAAAGATTTTAAAATGAGTGACAGTTATTTCAAACAAAGAGCTAATAATCAATCCACTGCAAATTAAAGAAACATGCAGATGAAAGCTTTGACACATTAAAATACTTCTACAGTGACAAAGAAAAATCAAGAACAAAGCTTTTTGATAGGTGCAACAAATTTAGAGGAAGTAAAAAGATAAATCTGATGATTGGTCAAGAAATTATCCAGTTTTTTACAAGGCCACTGATATTTTAAAAGTCCAAAAGTTTGTTTAAATGGGCTGTTATCTCTGAGAATAACGAGGATAAGAATGATGGTTGAAGGTTACATTTTAGGAAATGAAGAAACTTAGAAAATTAATATAAAGATAGTGATGAATACAAACAAGATTTTTTTAACAATGTGTAAAATTTTTGGCCAGGGAAAGGAACATTGACGTTAGATACAATTACTTACCTTTGAGGGAAATAATTATTGGTAATGAGATGTGACGTTTCTCCTGCCACCTGGAAACAAAGCATTGAAGTCTGCAGTCGAAAAGCCCAACATCTGTGAGATCCAGGAAACCATGGTTGCAAGTCACTGGTTAAAAAAAAAAAAAAAAAAAAAAAAAAAGCCACAGTGACTTGCTTATTGGTCATTGCTAGTATTATTGACTCAGAACCTCTTTACTAATGGCTAGTAAGTCATAATTGAGACATTCTGAATTTGGGCAAGGTGTCCACTGTTGAAATGGTAAATTTATTATATATTTTTGTCACGATAAATTCTGGTTCAAGGTATGCTATCCCTGAAATGATTTCTGACCAAAACTACATTGATGTAATTTGATTATCCATCTTAACCTATAGATGGCATTTGGTAACTTTTGACTGTTTTAAAAAATAAATCCACTATCAGAGTAGATTTGATGTTGGCTTCAGAAACATTTAGAAAAACAAAAGTTCAAAAATGTTTTCAGTAGGTGATAAGTTGAATAACTCTACAATGTTAGTTCTTTGAGGGGGACAAAAAATTTAAAATCTTTGAAAAGTCTTAGTTTACAGCCGTATCTAAATTATCTTAAGAACATTTTTAACCAAGGGAATGAAATCTATATCATGATTCTGTTTTTCCAGAAGTAACCTGAATATAGCAATGAAGTTCAGTTTTGTTATTGGTAGTTTGGGCAGAGTCTCTGTTTGCAGCACCTGTTGTCTACCATAATTACAGAGGACATCTCCACGTTCTAGCCAAGTATACTATTAGAATAAAAAAATGTCAACATTGAGTTGCTTCAACAGCATGAAGCTGAGTCCAAAGGACCAAATGAACAAACACATTAATCTCTGATGATTTATTTTAAATAGAATATTTAATTGTGTAAGATCTAATAGTATCATTATGCTTAAGCAATCATATTCCTGATGATCTATGGGAAATAACTATTATTTAATTAATATTGAAACCAGGTTTTAAGATGTGTTAGCCAGTCCTGTTACTAGTAAAGCTCTTTATTTGGAGAGAAATTTTAGATTGTTTTGTTCTCCTTATTAGAAAGATCGTAGAAAGAAAAAAATGACTAATTGGAGAAAAATTGGGGATATATCATATTTCACTGAATTCAAAATGTCTTCAATTGTAAACCGTACCATTATTTTATATACCTCTAAGAAATAAAAGTGCTGCTAACTAAAATATGATATGCCATTAATTATAAAATACTTCTTGATAACAGAAGTTTTAAAATAGCCATCTTAGAATCAGTGAAATATGGTAATGTATTCTTTTCCTCCTTTGAGGTAGGTCTTGTGCTTTTTTTTTCCTGGCCACTAAATTTCACAATTTCCAAAAAGCAAAATAAACATATTCTGAATATTTTTGCTGTGAAACACTTGAGAGCAGAGCTTTCCACCATGAAAAGAAGCTTCATGAGTCACACATTACATCTTCAGGTTGATTGAATGCCACTGAAACATTCTAGTAGCCTAGAGAAGTTGACCTACCTGCGGAGATGCCTGCCATTAAATGGCATCCTGATGGCTTAATACACATTACTCTTCTGTGAAGGGTTTTAATTTTCAACACAGCTTACTCTGTAGCATCATGTTTACATTGTATGTATAAAGATTATACAAAGGTGCAATTGTGTATTTCTTCCTTAAAATGTATCAGTATAGGATTTAGAATCTCCATGTTGAAACTCTAAATGCATAGAAATAAAAATGATAAAAATTTTTCATTTTGGCTTTTCAGCCTAGTATTAAAACTAATAAAAGCAAAGCCATGCACAAAACTACCTCCCCAGAGAAAGGCTAGTCCCTTTTCTTCCCCATTCATTTCATTATGAACATAGTAGAAAATAGCATATTCTTATCAAATTTGATGAAAAGCGCCAACACGTTTGAACTGAAATACGACTTGTCGTGTGAACTGTACCGAATGTCTACGTATTCCACTTTTCCTGCTGGGGTTCCCGTCTCAGAAAGGAGTCTCGCTCGTGCTGGTTTCTATTACACTGGTGTGAATGACAAGGTCAAATGCTTCTGTTGTGGCCTGATGCTGGATAACTGGAAAAGAGGAGACAGTCCTATTGAAAAGCATAAAAAGTTGTATCCTAGCTGCAGATTCGTTCAGAGTCTAAATTCAGTTAACAACTTGGAAGCTACCTCTCAGCCTTTTCCTTCTTCAGTAACAAATTCCACACACTCAGTATTTCCGGGTACAGAAAACAGTGGATATTTCAGTGGCTCTTATTCAAGCTTTCCATCAAATCCCGTAAACTCCAGAGCAAATCAAGATTTTTCTGCCTTGATGAGAAGTTCCTACAACTGTGCAATGAATAACGAAAATGCCAGATTACTTACTTTTCAGATGTGGCCATTGACTTTTCTGTCGCCAACAGATCTGGCAAAAGCAGGCTTTTACTACATAGGACCTGGAGACAGGGTGGCTTGCTTTGCCTGTGGTGGAAAATTGAGCAATTGGGAACCGAAGGATAATGCTATGTCAGAACACCTGAGACATTTTCCCAAATGCCCATTTATAGAAAATCAGCTTCAAGACACTTCAAGATACACAGTTTCTAATCTGAGCATGCAGACACATGCAGCCCGCTTTAAAACGTTCTTTAACTGGCCCTCTAGTGTTCTAGTTAATCCTGAGCAGCTTGCAAGTGCGGGTTTTTATTATGTCGGTAAGAAACTGAATCTGCTAATTAAAAAAAATATATTTTATTTTATACATTTTAGTGGGCAAATTATGTGTATTCATAAGTTTTGGTCTAAAATTAATTTTAGGTAACAGTGATGATGTCAAATGTTTTTGCTGTGATGGTGGACTCAGGTGTTGGGAATCTGGAGATGATCCATGGGTGGAACATGCCAAGTGGTTTCCAAGGTAATTGTTTTGAAATTCTCTTTGCAAATTCTTGTGATTATCATGAGATTGCTTATATGTGTTTACCTGAAATCAGTTGTTACTTTACTCTGTTCCAAATATATATTTGTGAATAAGTTTAGGATGGATTACTTAGCAAAATACTTACTTCAAAAGTTTTGATGGACTTAATACAACGAAGAAATAGATTTGGGGATTTTTGTTTAATTTTTAAAGAAATATATATATTTAAATAATACATGCTCATTATAAAAACAAAGTCACACATTGTAGAAAAGCACAGAGAAGGAAAATTAAAATGTCCAGAAATCTTACCACCTAAGGATGAGCATGGTTACCATTTTAGTGAACATCCCTCCAGACATATAGAAATAAATGTATACAATACATATACATATAGAAATAAATACATATACATATAGAAATAAATGTACACAATTTTACAGAAATTAAATATTATATTTAGTTCAGAAGTTTTTTCAGTCAATATATGTCTTGGATATATTTCCATTCATTCAGTATTCAATAATAATTGATCACCTATTGCCAGGCATTGTTCTGGGTGCATAAAATCAGTTGAACAAAACAAAGACCCCTGGTCTCCTAAGTTTGTATTATAGCAGAAGAGAACAGACAACTAATAAAAACTTGAATAAGTTCTATAGCATGAGAGGCCGGGTGCGGTGGCTCACGCTTGTAATCCCAGCACTTTGGGAGGCCAAGGTGGGCGGATCACGAGGTCAGGAGATCGAGACCACGGTGAAACCCCGTCTCTACTAAAAATACAAAAAATTAGCCGGGCGTGGTGGCGGGCGCCTGTAGTCCCAGCTACTCAGAGAGGCTGAGGCAGGAGAATGGCATGAACCCGGGAGGCGGAGCTTGCAGTGAGCCGAGATCGTGCCACTGCACTCCAGCCTGGGCGACAGAGCAAGACTCCGTCTCAAAAAAAAAAAAAAAAAGTTCTATAGCATGTTGGAAAATAAGTACAATCAATAAAAAGAATGAAGAGGAGTTTAGAAATGCTAGGCAGGTTACAATATTAAATTGGGTAGTCAGGGTAAGTATAGACTCATCTGTTTTAATTGCCATGCAGCGTTTTCATGTGATGTGTTACCCTTTTGATTGTTTAACGGCCACCTAGTGTTCTAGTTAATCCTGATCAGCTTGCAAGTGTGGGTTTTTATCTTGTGGGTAAGAAACTTAATGTACTAACTAAAATATCAGCTTCAAAAAGACATTTTTTTACATTCTCCTTTTTCATCGAAATCATGTGGCCTACAATTACATTTTTTCATGGTCAAAACTTTTGCTATTATTCCAACCATTTCCCATTTGTCCTGAGAATACTGCACTGGCAACAAGCTGCACTGTTTTTTTTCTAAATGGGAAATGGGTTAATATTGATTAATAAATGTGGCATCTTAACTTATTTTGATTACTTTTTTTTCTTTTTTTCTTTTTGAGATGGAGCCTGGCTCTGTTGCCCAGGTTGGAGTGCAGTGGTGTGATCTCAGCTCACTGCAACCTCCGCCTCTTGGGTTCAGGCAATTCTCATGCCTCAGCCTCGCTAGTAGCTGGGACTACAGGTGCACACTAGCATGCCCAGCTAATTTTTGTATTTTTAGTAGAGATGGAGTTTCACCATGTTGTCCAGGCTGGTCTCAAACTCCTGACCTCAAGAGTTTGAGGTGCTACCATGCCCGGCCAACATCAGTGTGTTTTTAAGAATCTTAGAAGAGTTGAAGAGAGTAGCTAAGAGCTCTGAGGAGAGATGGCCTTACTTGACCTCAGTAGACTGAGAGGCTCTTGACCCTTGTCCACTTGAGCCTTGGTAGATTACTAGTAATCGCCTTCCTCTTGCTTATATCGACCTGCCTTTCATTGCAATACCTCTGACCATTCCCTATATGTTAAATGAATAGTAAATTGGTTATATGTATGTTTATACTCATTTGAAATATTTATACTTCACAATATATTAAGAGTAAATTGATTATATGTATGTTTATACTCACTTGAACTATCCAGTCTACAAATGGCTGGATTAGTCCTGCCCAAATTAAGATAAACCTTTAGTGCTTTTCAAAATTAGCTGAAGTGGTCGGGTGCAGTGGCTCATGCCTGTAATCCCAGCATTTTGGGAGGCTGAGGCAGGAGGATCATTTGAGGTCAGGAGTTCGAGACCAGTATGGCAACATGGTAAAGCCCCATCTCCACTAAAAATGCAAAAATTAGCCGGGCATGGTGGCAGGCACCTGCAAGCTCAGCTACTCAGGAGGCTGAGGCACCAGAACCACTTGAACCTAGGAGGCGGAGGTTACAGTGAACTGAGATCATCCCACTGCACTCCAGCCTGGGTGACAGAGCAAGACTCTGTCTAAAAAAAAAAAATTAGCAGAAGCATAATGTATCTTGGCAAATATGAAAATATTAATTTTGTAAAACATTCAACCTGTATGAAAAATGTTAACTGTCATGAGAAGCATCTTACAAAACAATTAAAAATTCACACAAAAAATTTGAATCCTATCATAGGATACTTACGGGTTAGTTTTAGAAAAAAAAATTTTTTTTGAAAGCAATGCAATAGAATCAGTTCCCAGTGGGCTAGGATGTATTTATTCTTCTAACATTAAGTTTAGAATAAATGATCTTAAATGATTCTGTGATTTGGCGCAAACAACCAGATTTGAAATGGAATAAACACCTAGAGATGAGAAATTTATGTTATTACATTTTCATTTCACTTGTATAAATAAACCCTCAAATTTTATTTTATTTACATTTTAGGTGTGAGTACTTGATAAGAATTAAAGGACAGGAGTTCATCCGTCAAGTTCAAGCCAGTTACCCTCATCTACTTGAACAGGTATGGAAAGTTCTTTTTTTAAATATTGGTTGCCGTCAGAGAGATTGCTTTCTGATAATTACAGAGAGTGCTATTTTAGTGAAAAGACAAGAGTTGTTTTAGAAATACATTTTCTTTTTCTTATCAAACCTGACATGATTTTAGAAAGTATTATTCTTTGGAGAAAAATAGATCCATAAATGGTAGTCTCCTGATAATGACACTTGTGATGTTTTTCAATCAAGTTGCAATAAATCAAACTGTTTGAGAAAAAATGACTGGGATAGTAGTATTTAACAGTTTTACTATATAAATTTTCCTTCAAAAGATCTGAGAAAGAGAATTTTATTGCTTTTTCTAAACTTCTTGGGAAAGCAAATAACTTAAGTAATAGTTTGATGGTCAAACCCATCCTAGCCATGAGCAATGAAACTGTTATAGGGTCCAACTTATCCCAAAGGATGACCCAGGGTAGGTAAGACCTGTGGATGAAAGGAAAATTGATTGTCACATGGATTATTGAAAAGGTATAGTCCTTTTCCTGCCTTAATGAAAATGGGTTTTATTTGTTATTATATACACACACTAAAACTCTATTATTTTATGGCCTAGGGAATAACTATCAAATATAAATGAAATATTGTTTTTGGTTAAAAAATTATTTTGCCAGTAAGCAAGTAGTTTGCAACAAATTGAATAAAATATGTCTGTTGGGTCATTTTCATTGCAATGGGTAAGATAAGATTTATATTCTAATTTATATATATATATATATATATTTTTTTTTTTTCTGCAGCTGCTATCCACATCAGACAGCCCAGGAGATGAAAATGCAGAGTCATCAAGTAAGTACAATGGATAATAATGAATGCATTTAAATAGAGTCATTTGAAAGTTGATAATAGTAATGTACCTTTATATTGATTTATAATTTACAATGAATGCATTTTCAAATATACTGTGTTGGTATTTCCCAAACTTCAGTGCATATCAGAGTTGCCTGGAGAACTTTAAAAAATATGACAGATTTCCAGTTTCTACTTCAGACCTACCGAATTAAATCCGAGTATCTAAAGGTGGGGCTCAGGCATGTATAGTTTTAACAAACTGCATACATCCAGCCTAACCCTTGTTCTTGGGCCAGTGTGGGAACAGATGTACTACGATATTAGATTGCTCACATATTCTTTCTGTGAAAGGGAAAGGATAGAACATGTTAGTCGCCTTTTTAAATAGGGACCCTGAGGCTCAGAAAGGTTAAATGACTTGTACATCACCTTACACCTAAAATGTGATAGAGCTAATATTTGTACAAGCTCCTCTACTCCATTATCTCATGTTCAATTCAATTCAGTATATATTTATTGTATATTGTATATCGCCTGTTCTGAGGAAAGCATAGAGAACAGGATAGAACCAACCCAAATGTCCATCAATGATAGACTAGATTAAGAAAATGTGGCACATAGACACCATGGAATACTATGCAGCCATAAAAAAGGATGAGTTCTTGTCCTTTATAGGGACATGGATGAAGCTGGAAACCATCATTCTGAGCAAACTATCGCAAGGACAGAAAACCAAGCACCGCATGTTCTCACTCATAGGTGGAAATTGAACAGTGAGAACACCTGGACACAGGAAGGGGAACATCACACACCAGGGCCTGTTGTGGGGTGGGGAGAGTGGGGAGGGATAGCATTAGGAGATACACCTAATGTAAATGAGTTAATGGGTGCAGCACACCAACATGGCACATGTATACATATGTAACAAACCTGCATATTGTGCACATGTACCCTAGAACTTAAAGTAAAATAATAAAAAAGAAAGAAAAAAAAATAGAGAACAGGATAAACGTAACTCCTGGTCTCATGTATCTATGGGAAACAGACAAATAACACAGACAGGAGAAAGGGATATGGCAGCAAAAGTAAAGTGTAATATGAGAGTGCATAAAGGACAATTAATCCAGACTTGGAGGGTCAGAAAAGGCTTTCCCAAGGAAGTATTTGTCTTAGCAGAAAATCCGAGGGCAGAGGAGGAGTTAACCGAGTGACAAATGGAAGAAAAGAGGATTCCAGGCAGAGGGAACAGCATGTGAAAGACCGAAGTGACAAAGGAGAATAGGCACCTTTGAAGAACTGAACAAATTTCTATATGGCCAGAAGTAGGAGTTGCTAAGAGATAAATGAGGGAAGCAGGCCAGCTGTATGAGTGGTCAGCACTATAGGCAGAATTGACACTAGAGCCATCAGTTTGTGACTTCTGGGCTAGAGTGCAGAATGCGAATGATTCAGTGGCAAGAGATGAGGCTGAAGAGGTGAACAGGGTTCAGATTGTATGAGACTTTGTAAGACACTTATATTTTGGATTTTATCCTAAGAGCAATGGAATTGTTGATGGAATTTAAGAAGTGTGACACATCATATTTGTGTTTTTAAAAAGTCACTCTGATTGCACTGTTGAGAATGAACTCCAAGGAAGCAATATTGTATAACAATAGCCTCTCTGAAAAATATGTGAATTATTCTTGATTGAAAGCTCATTTGTTCATTCAACATAGGGAAAAATAATCTCAATTCTACTGGGAGGTAATCCCTGCCATTCTGTTTCCTTCTCCTGCTCACATATGTATATCCAGTTATGACAGGTAATGTGTATTTTGCATCTAAGTACAATATTCCAAGTTGTTATTTTGATGACTGAATGTGTATATCATTTTAAGTTTAACAATGTTCATATAAAATAATGCCTATACATTTTGTTGGTTTTACATTTTTAATATTATAAAAACTTTCAATTTTTGATCTCATTTCAAATTTCGATTTTTAAGAAATATACAGGCTATCCTGATATGTGTTAAATTCTTTGTTCCATATAGTTATTCGTTTTGAACCTGGAGAAGACCATTCAGAAGATGCAATCATGATGGATACTCCTGTGGTTAATGCTGCCGTAGAAATGGGCTTTAGTAGAAGCCTGGTAAAACAGACAGTTCAAAGAAAAATCCTAGCAACTGGAGAGAATTATAGACTCGTCAATGATCTTGTGTTAGATTTACTCAATGCAGAAGATGAAATAAGGGAAGAGGAGAGAGAAAGAGCAACTGAGGAAAAAGAATCAAGTATGTAGATTTATTAATACAGTCCATTTTCATAAGCATTTGATATCAGTCTATACGTTATGGAAAATATACTCATCTAGTATATCTGAAAATATACTCAATCCAGTCAGATTTTTTTCATGTTTAGTATTCTGAATTCAAATACTGAAAAATTTATTCATATTCAAATATATTTGAGTTGCTCACAAGTCAAAAATATATGATGTACAAAAGTATTTTTCCTGTTTTTCCTTAACTCGTATTTTTTTCTGTGGATAGCTGACGTTGTGTCCAATTATGCATTCATGGCATGTTTTTTTTTTCTTAACGCTTTAAAAATGGAATCCTTGTTGCATCATGGCACATTTTTAATCCCAGGCTAGTTTCTCACTCCCCTTTGGAGTAAATCAGGGTGGGATCAGCGACAATTATTAATTTTTTTTTTTTTGAGACAGAGTCTTACTCTGTCACCCACGCTGGAGTGCAGTGGCATGATCTCAACTCACTGCAACTTCTGCCTCCTGGGTTCAAGCAATTTTCATGCCTCCTTCCCTTAGCTGGGACTATAGGCACCTGCCACCATGCCAGGCTAATTTTTGTATTTTTTGTAGAGAAGAGATTTCTCCATGTTGGCCACACTGGTCTTGAACTCCTGACCTCAAGTGATCAGCCCGCCTCGGCCTCCCGAAGTGCTGGGATTACAGGCATGAGCCACCGTGCCTGGCTGGACAGTTATTAATTTTAACAGTAGCATAAAAGCATGTCTTAGCCTGTGACTATACATTAATCCACAAATTACTATTAAGTCCCCTACCCGTCCACACAAGAACTGAGTCTTTCAGAGCATCTGTCGATTATTTAGGCAAGTCCTAGGATACTGTTTCACAATCTCTTAGGATAAGTTGCTCATGTCCTTCCATACTAACCTTATCCACTACTATGCTCTCTATTGCCCTTCACAAAAACTCTTCTGGGCACATCCATTCTCATCTGGCTGTTTTGACTGCTATCATCATTCTGTCCTAGACAAAAAGAAGTGCTGATCTCTCCTTTCCCAAGCATGGACCAGACCTATAAGTCCCTTCAACACAGCTGAAAACAGACTGCAACTTTTAACAAGCTCTTACTGGAGACTTAAGGAAAACAGAAGGGAATTATATCACAAATGTCGATTTACAGCTGCAACTAGATGTGGCCTCTCTTAGTGCCCCCAGGCTCATCCTCATAAATCTCTCTGCCTAGCTTCTGGTTCATCTCTGTGTAGCTTTGGCAAGTTTACACAAGTCACTAGGAATGTCCCAATAATGTTTTCCTTTATCAAAACTCAGGCCCCAAAATATTCATAAAGCTCAGAAGGAGAACAAAGATTTCTCCTTATCCTTGTCCAAGGCCAGCTGGGATCTATTTCTTCACAGGATGATTGACATTCAGATTGTCCACTTCATTTAGGGATAAATCCAACCCTGCCCATGAGGATGGATTTGTTTTCTGACCCAACCCAGACAAACCTATCAGACCATAGTGATATAGCATCATACATTCACCAAAGTGTGAATTACTCAGTCTATAAACCACTAGTGTAGCAGCAATACAGTCACAGTTAACCTTTGCCCAGCTTCAAGTTCTCTTTTCTCTGCTCATCAAGTTCTCTTTTCTCTGTGAAGATTAGGCAAGTATGTCCTTCCTGTAGCCTTCTTAGTGGTAGCCATTTGTCATCAGCCAACAATTGCTCAAAGAAGAGAACACTTATCTCCACAACCGTTGAGAGGCTCCATAAAATCTAAAACTATCCACTTATAAAATATTTATATTTCTTTCAAAGACGATCAGAAAAGTCTCCAGAAATGACTTCAAGTCAACAATATATAATAATTTACATTGTCAAAAAGAGCCCTTAGCGTTTCTGCCTCACCATTATATGTATCTCTGCTACATAGTATGGTGCCTGCATGTAGTCTATGTTCTGAGTGAGTGAATGAAAACACATTTAGGTTAATGATTATGTTATAGTTTCCCAAGAACAGTAGGGATATAAATAAAGATGCAATTTAAGATATTTTTTTTTCCCAGAATAAAATAATAATATGGCTGAGTGTGGTAGCTCACACCTGTAATCACAGCACTTTGGGAGGCTGAGGCAGGCAGATTGCTTAAGCCCAGGAGTTCGAGACCAGCCTGGGCAACATAGCAAAACCCTGTCTATATAAAAAAATATAAAAATTAGCAGGGTGTGGTGGCATGTGTCTGTAGTCCCAGCTACTTAGGAGGCTGAGGTGGGAGGACCACTTGAGCCCAGGGAGGTTGAGGCTGCAATGAGCTATGGTCATATGCCACTGCACTCCAGCCTGAGTGACAGAGTAAGACTCTGTCTAAAAAAAAAAAAAAAAAAAAGAAAAGCAAAAAGAAAAATAATAATATGCTTCAAAGGTATACTCAAGTCTTCTGAACTTACAAACCAGAATATAGTCTACAACTTTGAAATGAGACTTTTTCTCAGTTACTAGCAATTAAATTTTAGAAATCTTAAGAATTTCAGAGAATGCATTATATTAGGTTACGTATAATTACAAAAATAAATCTTGGATTGAAAAACTAGTATACTTCAACACCAAGTTTGTATTTTTATTTTCTAATATATCCCTACTTTGCTAATATAGATAATTTACCAAAATATATTAAGTTTTATGTCTTCTACCCCTCTCACTATTACTTTTCATTCCTACTCTTTAAATTATAGAACTACGGCTTGGTTGTTCATTTGTTCAACAGATATTTCTGGAGCATTAACTTTGTGCCAGACACTATTCTAGCTCCTGACCCTTTATCTCATTTATTCTCAGAGCTTCAATTATTTTCAAAATATGTCTTTAGCCTTGTCTTTTTGACTAAGCACCATCTTTATTTTCTGGTTGTTGTTTTTGATTTTTGAGGTTTTCTTTTTTCCATTTTTTATTCTTTCTTAAATGGTTCTTTTTATGAGTCCTATCACTTGACAAAGTCAGTGTATCTAAAATCTAACAATCCTCTCTCCCAAAACAATTCTTCAGATAGCTCAGCCTCTGTCATTAGTTATTTTTTAGAAACAGCTTTATGGATTATGGTAAGCTATATGAAAATTAATAAACTTAGATTCATAAGTTATATTTCAAAGAGATAAAAAAGTTGCAGTTTTAAAATATAAAATGTTTTACCAATGGATACAAAATCTAGGTCTTGAAGGAGAATTAGATGATATCTTGTAGGACAAGAAGGTAGTCGTTGAAAAATAGGGTTTATTATTCAAAATGCTGTTACTGCCTTTCCCTGCTTACTATAAAATATTTAGGTAATGGCAATATGTCTAATTTCTAGAAATAATTAAAATTTCAACTTAAAATGGAATTTTAAAGAAATTTTATGGCCAGACATAATGGCTCACACCTGTAATCCCAGCACTTTTGGAGACTGGGCTGGGCAGATCACTTGAGGCCAGGAGTTCAAGACCAGGCTGGCCAACATGGTGAAACCTCATCTCTACTAAAACTACAAAAAATTAGCTGGGTGTAGTGGCACATGCCTGTAATCCCAACCAGTCAGGAGGCTCAGGCACAAAAATAGCTTGAACCTGGGAGGCAGAGGTTGCAGCGAGCTGAGATCGCACCACTGCACTCCAGCCTGGGCGACAGAGCAAGACTCCATTTTAAAAATGAATAAATAAATAATAAAAGAAATTTTATGGAAGAATGATACTTTAAGAAAAAATTGTTTTAATTCTCTTGATTTTGTCTTTCCCCAATTTGACTAGATTGAATTGAAACATCAATTTTAATGGGTTCTAAGTTTCATTTGGTTAAAGGCTTAGCAGTATTGCCAAATGATTGAAAGCACAGTATATGACACCAGACTACCTCAGTTTGATTTTTGCTAGTTGTGGTGTCCTTTGGCAACTTACTTGCCTCACTGTGGCTTCATTTTCTCATTTGTTAAATGAGGCTATTACGACCTACCTCAAAGAGCTGTTGTAAAGATGAAATGAATCAATGCATGTAAAGTTCTTAACGGAGTGCTCACTAAATGTTAGTCCTTACTATAAGTAGCATTATTATTATTATTATTATTATATTTTTTTGAGACAGGGTATTGCTATGTTGCCCAGTCTGGTCTCTGACTCCAGGGCTCAAGTGATCCTCCTGCCTCAGCCTCCTGAGTAGCTGGTGCTACATGCATGTGCCACTGCACCCTGCATTATAACTATAACAACATTATTATGAAGCACAAGAGATGAGACACCCCTAAACCTAGCAATCAACATCAATGCCTTACTGATTATGAATTAAAGATAGTTTTTATTCTGTTATATATATAGGACTGGAAGGAAATTTGTGAGCAGAGTTTGAACATGTTTATGCTTGTTTTCTTTTTTATAAAGATGATTTATTACTAATCCGGAAGAATAGAAAGGCACTTTTTCAACATTTGACTTGTGTAATTCCAATCCTGGATAGTCTACTAACTGCCAGAATTATTAATGAACAAGAACATGATGTTATTAAACAGAAGACACAGACATCTTTACAAGCAAGAGAATTGATTGATACGATTTTAGTAAAAGGAAATATTGCAGCCACTGTATTCAGAAACTCTCTGCAAGAAGCTGACGCTGTGTTATATGAGCATTTATTTGGTGAGTGGTAGAAAATTATTTTTTTAAATTTTCTAAGTCAATTGAAAATATGCTGTTATTAATAATTTATGATTATTGAAAATAATTCAGGCTGAATGTGGTGACTCATGCCTGTAATCCTAACACCTTGGGAGGCTGAGGCAGGTGGATTGCTTGGGCCCAGGAGTTTGAAACCAGACTGGACAACATGGCAAGACCCCATCACTACAAAAAATTTTTTAAAAAATTATTTGTGATGGTGTATTCCTGGTAATCCCAGCTACTCAAGAGGGTGAGGTGGGAGGATGGCTTAAGCCTGAGAGGTAGAGGCTGCCATGAGCTGTGATTGTGCCACTGCACTCCAGCCTGGGTGACAGACTCTGTCTCAAAAAAAAACACCAATCTAATTTATAGATATTAATTACACAAAAAGATTAAAGACTTCTGTTGCCTTGACATGAGTATTTGGCTAAAGTCTAAAGTGTTCATTTTTAAAATATATTCTGTAGCTAAATATTAACCTTACTTGTCATAGTAATGCTTTTTCTTTTTCTCCCTTAGTGCAACAGGACATAAAATATATTCCCACAGAAGATGTTTCAGGTAATAGTATTAATATTTTAAATCAATAGAAAACATTGTCTTTATTATCTTAGTTTGTCATTGAAGAAGCAAATTGCCTTTTATTGAAAATTCTTTTCTCTTTCTAGATCTACCAGTGGAAGAACAATTGCGGAGACTACAAGAAGAAAGAACATGTAAAGTGTGTATGGACAAAGAAGTGTCCATAGTGTTTATTCCTTGTGGTCATCTAGTAGTATGCAAAGATTGTGCTCCTTCTTTAAGAAAGTGTCCTATTTGTAGGAGTACAATCAAGGGTACAGTTCGTACATTTCTTTCATGAAGAAGAACAAAAACATTGTCTAAACTTTAGAATTAATTTATTAAATGTATTATAACTTCAACTTTTATCTTGATTTGGTTTCCTTAAAATTTTTATTTATTTACAACTCAAAAAAACATTGTTTTGTGTTACATATTTATATGACTATATGTATCTAAACCATATGAACATATATTTTTTAGAAACTAAGAGAATGATAGGCTTTTGTTCTTATGAACAAAAAAGAGACAGCACTACAAACACAATATTCAATCAAAATTTCAGCATTATTGAAATTGTAAGTGAAGTAAAACTTAAGATATTTGAGTTTACCTTTCAGAATTTTAAATATTTTGGCATTGTATTAATACCGGGAACATGAAGCCAGGTGTGGTTGTATGTGCCTGTAGTCCCAGGCTGAGGCAGGAGGATTACTTGAGCCCAGGAGTTTGAATCCTTCCTGGGCAGCATACTGAGACCCTGCCTTTAAAAACAAACAGAACAAAAACAAAACACCAGGGACACATTTCTCTGTCTTTTTTGATCAGTGTCCTATACATCGAAGGTGTGCATATATGTTGAATGACATTTTAGGGACATGATGTTTTTATAAAGAATTCTGTGAGAAAAAATTTAATAAAGCAACAAAAATTACTCTTATTCTTCATTGCTTTATTTCGATGACATTGGATAGTTTAGTCACTCCCAGACTCTTTCCATACCTCCTTAAAGTCCCTCAAATATTGAACTACTGTTTATACTCCTTCCCATAAGATGCTTCTTCATTGACACTTGTAGAACACGGGGTCAACACATCATAAAATCTACAGGATTTTATGGAATGCCTGAGACAAGAATCAAACAGTGCCTTTAGTAAGTTTGTTTATTCATTTGTCTATTGATTCATTCAAGAAGTCTCATGCCAGCCCCACCTATTGGAAGAAGGTCTGAGTTTTATTCTTATCTCTTTGGTATTAATTCTGAAACTTAGAAAGTACACTGGTTAGCAACGCTTGGGACCAACAGGTTGTTCTGGTAAATAAATCTGTTTCATATTGTCAGTGCAACAAAATGTCCCCCTCTGCATTATGTTATTGGTACTCAACACGTCCAAGTCATAACTCTCTCCTTTGTTTCTTATAGAGGTATTAGGTCTTTAAGAGCAGAAGTAAGACTGTAATAGGGAATACTCAGGGGAAAACAGGCAGAGGCTAGTCATCTAAACCAGTTCTAGATGTCTGTATAGGGGCAGATGGCTCTGTAAGGGCAGAAGGGAAAGACCCCTTCATAAGGGTCACAGCTGACAATCCTATAACAAAAGACAGGTTAACAAGAGAAAAACTTAACAAATTTATTTAATCACAGATTTACATGACCGGAGAGCCTTCATAATGAAGATCCAAAATTACAGGGGAAACTGTGCATTTTTATGCTTAGGTTTAATAATGAATGGACAGCCCTGAAGAATAGTGATTGGAAAGAAGGATATGATCTAATGGGAATAGACACAGGTGGGGGACCCAGCAAGGCCTCTCTGTTCAGATTCTTCTTGGTCTCTGTGCAGCATTCCTTCCGCCTGGATATAGGGCAGGGCCTGTATGGGAATGGGGATCTTATAACCTGCTATCAAACAAGGTAGGTCAGAGAATTTATTTATGGCCAGCTCTTACATAGTTAGGTGAGGAAAGATTAGAGTACTATCTTTAAGATGTAAGTCTGGCATTGTGGAAAGGTGGTTCCGGTTTCTATGACCTACCTTGGGGAAGAGGAATTCTAATTTCTGTGGCTTGCCTTCAGGGAGAATGAGGCTGAGACAGGAGGGCAGGATAACATCAGAGAAAAACTTTGCTTCTGAGGCCTTCACTTTGGGTTTTCTGAGCCCCAACATCTGCTAGAGTTGTAAAGAGAACAATTAGGGACCAAGTGAGGGGAGGAAAGAATCCATCTCTTCATTCTGATGCTGGGAGACTATTTCCTTGAGATGCAATTGATTTTGCCACTGCTTAGAGGCTCTGCTGGCTACCCACATGCTAGCTAGTGTCCTGCATGGGTGCTAGGCTGAATTATTTGTAATTGTCCTTGGGTGATTTGTAACTCAGGTATAGGATATTTAAATAGTAGGCACCCTTTTTACAACGTGTTTTTTTTTAATCTAGTTCTTGTATACTACAGATAATATTTGAACTTTGTCATCTCACTGTAAAACTTTTATTTCTCATTTTGGTAATAAATAGCTATTATAACCAACTCATTTATTCAAATATGTTATTTCCCTAAGTGTTATTTTGACATTTTGTTTTGGAAAAAATAAATCACCATAGATAATAATGGTAGCTCTATTTGCTGACCAAATGTCAGATGTTTTCAGGTGCTTGACATGCATTAATCCATTTGATTGCCTCCAACCCCACCTACCAGCCAACCTGGTCTTCAGTCAGTGGGTTTAAACCTCAATATATTAAGTGTGATCATACAGGACTTTGCAGCAGGCTTAATTTCATACTTCAGCCATGCTCATTATAGCTTCCATCCAACCTTTCTCTTAATTTCCTTATATCGCTTGAGGCCATTAGCCATTAAGTTCCTTTGTGGTCACAGGCAATGTAATTTAACCATATTCAGCTCCTGTTGGTGAAGATATCACCTCCTTTTGTTGTCTTGCACATCATAGTAGACACTATGTATGTTACTAAGAAAATTCAAGACCAGATGCAGTGGTTCACACCTGTAATCCCAGCACTTTGGGAGGCCAAGGCAGGTGGATTGTTTGAGTCTAGGAGCTCGAGACCAGTCTGGGCAACATAGTAAGAACGTGTCTTAATAAATAATTAAAAAGAAAGAAAATTTCAGGCAAAACAGATGTGATGCTTAAGAGATTCACTATTTTAAAAGCAATACAAGTACCATTGAAACAAAAAGGATCAGTGGGTCAGTATTAGTCTCTTAAAAACTACACCCACTCCTGGCCGGACGTGGTGACTCACGCCTGTAATCCCAGAACTTTGGGAGGCCAAGATGGGCAGATCACCTGAGGTCGGGAGTTCAAGACAGCCTGACCAACATGGAGAAACCCCGTCTCTATTAAAAATACAAAAAATTAGCTGGGCGTGGTGGCACATGCCTGTAATCCCAGCTACTGAGGAGGCTGAGGCAGGAGAATTGCTTGAACCCAGGAGGCGGACGTTATGGTGAGCCGAGATCACTCCATTGCACTCCAGCCTGGGCAACAAGGGTGAAACTCCATCTCAAAAAACAAACATGGCACATGTATACATATGTAACAAACCTGCACATTGTGCACATGTACCCTAAAACTTAAAGTATAAAAAAAAAAGATGAGAAAAAAAAACAAAAAACAAAACAAAACAAAACAAAAAAAACCATGCCCACTTCTAAATCTTGAGTCAAGATTTAGGCAAGGTCTCATTTGCAGAGTTTGTACTGTGCAAATAACAGGTATTTTTTCAAGTTGCACAATATTCCTGCTCCTCCTAAGGTCAACATGGCCCTTGATAGTCTTCAACTTTATTTTCTGCCACTCTACCCATTGCTGTCTCTCAGCCACCTTGGTTTTCATCAGTTTCTAAATATGTCAAACTCTTTTTTGCTTCAGGGTCTTTGACTGGAATCTTCTTTCATTCATTCTTTCCCTGGCAAATTCCTACTCATTCTTCAGGTGTCCGCCTCCATGTTACTTTCTCAGACTGTCTTTCTCTGACTTCTCCCATCTAGATTATATCCCTTTGATAGTCTCTTTAGTAGATCCTTTGTTCTTTTTCTTCATAACACTTAACACAATTTATATTTACAGTTTTTAATGCCATAGTCTGTTGTCAAATTTTCCATGAGGACAATAATCATGTGTTCTGTTCACCATTGTATGTGTAGCACTGAGCACAGGGCCTGACAGAATACACCCTTATTCAGTAAATGAATGAATGAATGAATGGCTTCCTGTGAGTGAACATGGAATGTGAGAGATTTCTTCCTCTTTAAATACCACTGCTGATAAAGTACTAAGGCAGAATCATTGATAAAGTAGATCATGGGCCAAATTCTGCCTTTAGATATCAAAAGGAATCTTTAGAGAGGAAAGATCACCCTAGTTTAAAAGGATTCATGTAGGAGATGGGAATTGGAACTGATTTCGGATGAGGAGGCATGGTAGTTCAATTCTGGAAAGAGCATAAGGTACAGATATAGGCATTAGAATCTTAATAACAACAATTAACTGACATTTGTTTATTTTTGGTATTTTGTTTTTGTTTTTGAGACAGAGTCTAACTCTGTTGCCCAGGCTGGAGTGCAATGGTGTGATCTCAGCTCACTGCAACATCTGACTCCCAGGCTCAAGTAATTCTCATGCCTCAGCCTCCCAAGTAGCTGGGATTACAGGTGTGCATCACCACACCTGGTTTTTGTATTTTTAGTAGAGACGGGGTTTCGTCATGTTGGCCAGGCTGGTCTTGAAATCCTGGCTTCAAGTGATCCACCCACCTCAGCCTCCCAAAGTGCTGGGATTACAGGCGCGAGTCACTGCGCCCAGCTTGACATTTATGGAACTCAAACACTGTAATTTAGGAGATGCAGTAGCACAGGAATTGGAAGTTCAGTCTTTGGATTCCAATCACAGCAGAGTAAGCTTGGGCAATTATTCAACATCTCTGTGCCTCTGTGTGCTTAGTCCCTTGCATGATTGCCTTCTGGAAATCCATAGGAAAGGCTTTTCCTGGACTTCCATCGGCTTTTGGGATCTTAGAATTCTTTTTTCCTTCCTTGACAGGAAATATGTATAGGAAGAACAAGGTCCTCTCTGCCTTGTGTTTGTCAGTATGATTTCTTGTGACTATTTCCCCCTAAACACAAGGTTTTTCTGAGTTCAAGGATTTTGGGGCTGATCAAAGAAGAGATGTGACCACAAGGTGGCAGTAGCATGCAACAAGCTTTATTTGGGTGGTGCCTGACAGACTAAATGTAAGGAGGACATCCGTCACAGCTGGAGACCTTCCAGAGGCAGAGGTGTATGGGCACCATGCAGAAGGGGAAGAAGGCAAGGGAACTACTCCTGGGGTAGGGGAGAAGCAGAAATGGGGTTTATCTGTCTAGGCGATGTTGTACAGCTGCAAGATGGGGAGTCTCTGAGTCAGAAAACTTGGAAGGGCAGCAGAGGTTTGGGGTCTTTTATAGCCCTATGCTTTGTCTTATCTTTGGTTAGCAGATGCCAGGTACAGTTTTATCTTTGGCTAGCAGGCAGACTCTAAATGGCTAAAAACATGGCCATCTGAGCTATATATGTGTGTGCCTGTGTGTGTGTGTGTGTGTGTGTGTATACATATATATACTTTTTTTTTTTGAGATAGAGTCTTGCTCTGTATCCCAGGCTGGAGTGCAATGTCTCACTGCAACCTCCACCTCCTGGGTTGAAGAGATTCTCCTGCCTCAGCCTCCCAAGTAGCTGGGACTACAGGCATGCATCACCATGCCCAGATAATTTTGTAATTTTTAGTAGAGATGGGGTTTCACCATGTTGGCCAGGCTGGTCTCAAACTCCTGACCTCAGGCGATCTGCCTGCCTTGGCCTCCCAAAGTGCTGTGATTACAGGCGTAAGCCACCGCACCCAGCCCATCTGAGCTGTATTTAAGCGATTACATGGATAAAATTTTGAGCTTAGATAAGGTAAGTTTTGAGCTAATGGTCCCAGCCTGACGTGAAGAAGCAAACAATATGTGCCCAATATACTCAGGCCATCTTTAACACCTTTATTTTCCTAACTTTTAATTCATTGATTTTTGAAACTAGAGTTGCTGAAATTCTAATTTACATTAAATTATTAAGGTTTACTAATTAAGCCTTTAAATAATATTTCTGTAAATTTTTAAAACCTGACTTTTGATATAGACGCCAACATTTTAAAGCTGTCATGGATTTTAAGAGTCTCAATATTATCTATAAAAATCTTTTTAGCAACTACCTTGGCTGAGTGCTCATATACAAAAGTTTATTTTGATTAAATCAAGGGAGCTATTGGATCCTCTCTAGGTCCAAAACCCTAATGAAGGGTTTTATGAAAATTAAAATCCAAAGTCTTACCACAGAAATATAAAGTGACTTTTTTTTTTTAAACAGATGAAAAGGTAATGCTTGGGATGCCTGCAAGTGACTAAAAGTTGGAAAGGGAAGTTCTGATGTGACCCAAATTTGTAAGTTCTTAATGTCCTATTTGAATTTTTTTAAAAATTCAAAAATTCAGGAACATATGCATGTCATTTGTGTACATACTGACAAAGACTATCCCTTTGACCAAACTTCTGAGCCTCTTCTTGACTAGGCCTTGACTTTGGGCACTACCCCACCTGTAATTGTTGGCCTACCTCAGTCTTAACAAGAATCCTGTCAGTTTAGTGAGGATCCCACCACTCTGGGTATCTGATCATTCTCCACTTCTGAAGTATAAGCCCTTAGCCTGCCTTCAGCAAGAATCCTACCACCCTTGATGTCTCCTTTTAGTACTTTTCTATCCAGTGACCCTCCCTACTCTACCTGTTGGTTATAAATACCCCGGCTGTCCTTGCTGTATTCCCAGTTGAGCCCAGTCTTGCTTCCCTATTACAATGTTTTGATTGCATAGTCCTGAATAAAGTCTTCCTTACCATTTTAACAAATGTCATAATTTTTTTTCCTTAACAATACCTCATTCTTAGGATACCAATCCTAACATTCTTTTATACTCACCTAACCTAAAAAAATAAATAAAACATTACATACACAATTGATGCATAGGAAAAGTTTTTCAATCCCATTCATAATATAGCAATAAAAAATTGAAACTGAACTGAAATACTATTTATTGTTTAACGGGTTGGCAACAATCCAAAAGTCTAACAACTTACTCCACTGATAAAGCTGTGGGAAAAACAGGCACTCACGTACATTGCTGATTTGATTGCAAAATGCCAACATACTCATGGATGGGTATGTGGCCATATTAGGCAAATTTATATATGGATTTACCATTTGAACTAACTTCTGGGAATATATCCTAAAATAAGATGTGTTCCCATGATTATTCATTACAGTACTATTTGTAATAGCAAAAGGCTGGAAACCACCCAGATGTCCATCCATAGGGAAGGAGCTGAATATATTATGGTACTAATTTTATCTACGGCTGGGGAGCTTATTCAGGTTGGCTCCTTAGTCTTTGACATGGCCCTAACAGTTTTTGGCTGCTTTCTGAATTACATTGTTCAAGTTGAAAATATTATGGCACATCTACACAATGGAGTACTATATAGAAATGAGGAATAGCTCTATGTTAGTATTATATAATCGCTAGAATTTATTATAAAGTGAAAAAAGGAGGAGAAAAGTATGCTACTACTGTTTATCTAAGAAAAGGGTAAGTATAAGCATGCATAATTACATTTTTAAAATGAAAAAATGAATCATAAAAAGTGTTTAAGTCAGTACTTACAGGGCAGGAAGGAAAAAGTAGAGGCGAGACCAAGGATTTTCAAAATAAAGGGAGTTACAGATGTGTAATCAAAGAAGTTACATAAAACCTTGACTTCCTTAATTTGAATCAGAAGTATCAAAGAGTTCATGATATATTTGATTTAAAAGACAAAAACCAAACCAAAACAAACCCATACTAACCAGCTCTGTCCATTGAACAGGTATAGAAACAATCAAACACATTAACAACACGACAAACATTTTTTGTTGGTTGTTCCTTGCAGCACTAGCTTAAAGGGGACAGACATTCAGATTACGCTCTTTAAATACCATTTCCCACTAAAGGATCCAGGGCACTTAGGAGTAATGGCTTGCTATGGGTATGGAGTAAGAAATACACAGAATGAGCCTGGAAAGCAAAGACTACTAGGAAAGTATCAAAAAGACTCAGGAGCCAACCTGAGTAAACTCTCACCGGCCTAAAATAAAACAACTTGAGCACTAATAGTGATAATAGCTACAGTGGATTACAACTCACCAAACTTCTTTAAATCCCGGGATTCATAATGATGGCTGTTTACTTTTGAGGGTTTTTAAAAAAAATACTGCAGAGATTTTTAAATAGTATATGGTAGTGATCTAATTTTATTTTCCATTAGAATAACCATTCATTCAGCATTACTTATTGACTAATTAATCATTTTCTCATTAATACATAATGCCAGTATATCAAATTCCCAAATACATAGATATGGGTCTCTTTTTGGGGCTCTGTATCTCCTTCCTTTAATTGTCCATCTTAGTGCATTTAATAATACAAGACTGTCTCAATTACTATGGCTTTATTGTAACTCACTAGCTGGTAGGACAAGACCTTCCAATCTTACTTTTCTTCTTCAAAATTGTTTTAAATACTGTAATTTTTTTCTACATAAATGTGAAAAACGTTAGAATGGCAACTGCAGCAGACATACATAGCTTATTTTTTAAGATTAACAGCAACTTTATACTAGCAAAATGAAAAAAATTAACGGAATAAACAGGTAACTGAATTAACTAACTGTAACACTAGACTACAAAGTTATACAAGATTAAAAGTTATGAAGTAGTATTTATTATACGTAAATATTACAAATATTTTTTGTTAAAAATATCTAAGGCTTTTGAGTTTTTGAAATGCAAGCTTTCCCCTATACTTAAGTATATTCATTATCTTACTGTTTTGGTCAGGACAAGAACTGAAAAAGAGAAATAATCTTGAGTTCAGAATGAACAATTCTTGCTATATATATTTTCCCACGTATGTTAGGAATGTCCTGTAACTTTCCGAGAAATAGTGACTTGAACTAAATACTAAACTACTACCAAGCCCCAGGTGCATTTTTGGAAGTTTTTAGTCACTGGGAGCCATGGCATTTCTTTTCTCTGTATTACAAACTGTTACACTCTCTTTCTTTGACTATTAACATTGGAACAGTAGACCTCCTGTTCTGTGACTGACTGGCAGGCAGAAATGACACGGACAGGAAATGGGAAATGGTTCAGGGTCTTGGAATTCCCCCTGGCTGCCTAATTAAGTGGCTTGCTATTTGGAAGTTTTTTAACGTTTGCCCCTTGGAGTTCCCCAGAGAGAAGCAAGCATCGGATTCAATGGGCAAAGAACGTCAACTTCAAAAGTCGTTAGTTGGCTGTCATATCACACTTACTGCATGCCACTGTGTCTATGGCACTATTGGGGGAGTATGGTGGGGGGATACAAAAGTTCCATGACTAGTAAAAGCCAAGGGTTTTTATTTACAAATTTTCTATTACCTAAGCATTAAAAAAAAAATTGGACGACTCTGTGGTTTTACAATTATATGTGCATGTACACCAATATACAGGCAGACATATATTTCATTTTATTGAAACATTCAGAAAATACTGGGAGTGAAGCCTGACTTGCAGTACAGTTCTCGTTGCTGGCAATGAGCATCTTCAATAATGACACTTTTTTCTTTAGTGCATATGCACTGTTTGTCTCCAGAACAGAAAACCAAAAGTTTAAAAACAAGATACTCTAGTTGATTATAAAACACATCAAGTCTTCAAAATTATTTATCTGATGCTTCCTACTTTCCAATGTTTCGCTTTTTTCGATTTGCAGAGACAGCTGTTGAACGCTGATACTACACAAACGGTTACAATTGTTTACTTAAGCAAAAAATGCCACCAGATTGACTCCATCCTCAAAATGCAGTCATCTCGACGGGGGCAGGCATCACACTAGGGGAGGCTTGCCAGGCAGGGGCCAGATCATAACCCTGAGGTGACACAGGGTAGGACGCGCAAAACCACCGGCGCCAGGGCGTTTCCGCAGGGTTTCCCAAGAGTCAAACGCAGCGGCTCACGGTTTGCCACGTTCCCGAGGAGAATGGTAGGCAAGAGAGAGAGGAAATGTGGAGGCGGCACGAACCGCAAGGTGAAGAAAACGAACACACACCGAGTTGATACGGATAGTCCCCTTTCCCCTGAGGGCCGACTCCGCGACTCCAGATGGGAGTCCAGTCGCGCCAGGCGTCCCTGGGCCTCCCAGCGTCTTTCCCGGAGGTTCGTCTCCACACGGCGGAAAGCGCGCTCGGTTCCGCTTTCCGGCCCCAGCCTCCCGGGCGCCCTCGCTCGGCTGCTAACGCGGGTCCTCGGCCGGGCGCGCTGACGTCATCGTGCGTCGGAGTGAGCCCGGATGGGGCGGCGGGCTTCGGGAGCGCCGGGGCTGATCCGAGCCGAGGGGGCCGTAGCTCCTTGTCGGCGCCGCTGATTCCTGGCTCTGAGGAGGCCTCTAGGCAGCCGCGCAGCTTCCGTGTTTGCTGCGCCCGCACTGCGGTGAGTGCTGCTCCTTCCGAGCTCGGGCGGCGCGGGGCGGGTGGGGACGCGCGGGCCCGCGGGGGCCCACTTCCCTGATGTGGCGGCCAGGCGAGGAAGGACGGGGCCTGAGGCCCTTCGGCCAAGGGTCGAGGGTCGCCGGGGGCTCTCTGCTTTCTACTCTAGCCAAGGTTTCATTGGATTCGGAAGCCCCAACTTCGAGACTTGCAGTCAAAGCGATTTTTAAAATGACTTGTTTTCAAGCCTCCTCTGGCCGCCGCCCACTCTTCTGGCCCTTGGACTTTGACCAGGATGTTTTCTCGCAAGTTTTTGCAAGGTTTTAAACTTAGCCCTCGGCATTCTTTTAATGTAATACATTGCAACGAAGATATTTCGGTGGCGGCGATATTTCGTATTTCATAGTTCCCACTGCGCTCTGTCATTCCAGTAGTCGTCTGTTGTGTATTGTGAGAAACAACTCTGGGAAATTATTGGGTAAATCCCATAGTTTCTGTTCTTTTCCCTTCCATCCTATCCCCTGCCCAGCTGCAGTTTGCATAAAGAGAATGCAGCAGTGCGGTGCTCGTAGATAAAAATATTTCATTTAAAGATGGGATATCAGACCAGGTGTAATTAAAGCAATCATGCCAGTGGTCGTAGTGCCAGGGCCACTGTTTCGGAGGCCACTGTGTTAGGTTTTGTTTTCGAGTTGCTTTCTATGGTCGTTGCTTTGAAATTGTAAGGGAATGGCAGAGTTTAAGGGTTTATATTAATGAACTCGTGATGCATTTTACTGCAGTTTTTCTGGTCGTGGAGAGACTTGATACTACAAACTAACGTTGCTGTCTAATTCCTGCTGTACTGCTGCTGACAGGGTGTAGTGGAGTCTCTGTCTCTCTCTGTCTTTTTAACCAATGTTCTTTGCCTCCAGCAGAGTGCCAGAGATACCTTTAGGTCAGAAAAGGGGAGGAGAGCAAGGACAAAATGTTTCCTGTGTGAAAATTTCCATCTGTCTCTAAAGTTGTGCGTTTTAAAGACACGTATAGTTAGTGCTATGGGGAGTATGTTGCATTTATTTATTTTAATTAATAGCTTTTTCATTTAGAAAGTTGTAGTGACAAATTGCTGGAATTAAGATGTGTTATCTAAAGTGTGAATTATTATTAGACTTTACTGAATAAATTGAAGAGTATGTAAGTTCTATTTGGCATGCAAATACAGTTTTCTAAAATACTTTGTTTTTTCTTTTCAGATTTACAGCCCTGAAGAATCTCCCTATCCCTATTTTGTCCCCCTGCAGTAATAAATCCCATTATGGAGATCTCGAAACTTTATAAAGGGATATAGTTTGAATTCTATGGAGTGTAATTTTGTGTATGAATTATATTTTTAAAACATTGAAGAGTTTTCAGAAAGAAGGCTAGTAGAGTTGATTACTGATACTTTATGCTAAGCAGTACTTTTCTGGTAATACAATATTTTGCTAGGCGTTTCTGATAACACTAGAAAGGACAAGTTTTATATTGTGATAAATTGATTAATGTTTACAACATGATGATAATTATAGCTGAATAGTCCTTAAATGATGAACAGGTTATTTAGTTTTTAAATGCAGTGTAAAAAGTGTGCTGTGGAAACTTTATGGTTAACTAATTAAGTTTGTGGAGAAAATACCTTCAGCTGATCAAGAATAATAGTGGTATACAAAGTTAGGAAGAAAGTCAACATGGTGCTGCAGGAAATGGAAACAAATACAAATGCTATTTAACAAAGATAGAGTTTACAGTTTGTGAACTTTAAGCCAAATTCATTTGACATCAAGCACTATAACAGGCACAGGTTCAACAAAGCTCGTGGGTATTGACTTCCCCAAAAGTTGTCAGCTGAAGTAATATAGCCCACTTAAGTAAATACTATGATGATAAGCTGTGTGAACTTAGCCTTTAAATAGTGTGACCATATGAAGATTTTGTTTATTGGAATAAAATGAGATTTTTTGGGATGTCATGTTAAAGTGCTTATAGGGAAAGAAGCCTGCATATAATTTTTTACCTTGTGACGTAATCAGTAATTGGTCTGTTATTCAGGCTTCATAGCTTGTAACCAAATATAAATAAAAGGCATAATTTAGGTATTCTGTGGTTGCTTAGAATTTTGAGAATATAAATCTCTGTGAAAAATCAAGGAGTTTTAACATTTTCAGAAGTGCATCCACCTTTTCAGGGCTTTAGGTTAGTATTACTCAAGATTATGAACAAATAGCACTTAGGTTACCTAAGAGAGTTACTACAACCCCAAAGAGTTGTGTTCTAAGTAGTATCTTGGTAATTCAGAGAGATACTCATCCTACCTGAATATAAACTGAGATAAATCCAGTAAAGAAAGTGTAGTAAATGCTACATAAGAGTCTATCATTGATTTCTTTTTGTGGTAAAAATCTTATTTCATGTGAAGAAATTTCATGTGAATGTTTTAGTTATCAAACAGTACTATCACCTACTCATGCACAAAACTGCCTCCCAAAGACTTTTCCCAGGTCCCTCGTATCAAAACATTAAGAGTATAATGGAAGATAGCACGATCTTGTCAGATTGGACAAACAGCAACAAACAAAAAATGAAGTATGACTTTTCCTGTGAACTCTACAGAATGTCTACATATTCAACTTTCCCCGCCGGGGTTCCTGTCTCAGAAAGGAGTCTTGCTCGTGCTGGTTTTTATTATACTGGTGTGAATGACAAGGTCAAATGCTTCTGTTGTGGCCTGATGCTGGATAACTGGAAACTAGGAGACAGTCCTATTCAAAAGCATAAACAGCTATATCCTAGCTGTTGCTTTATTCAGAATCTGGTTTCAGCTAGTCTGGGATCCACCTCTAAGAATACGTCTCCAGTGAGAAACAGTTTTGCACATTCATTATCTCCCACCTTGGAACATAGTAGCTTGTTCAGTGGTTCTTACTCCAGCCTTTCTCCAAACCCTCTTAATTCTAGAGCAGTTGAAGACTTCTCTCCATCGAGGACTAACCCCTACAGTTATGCAATGAGTACTGAAGAAGCCAGATTTCTTACCTACCATATGTGGCCATTAACTTTTCTGTCACCATCAGAATTGGCAAGAGCTGGTTTTTATTATATAGGACCTGGAGATAGGGTAGCCTGCTTTGCCTGTGGTGGGAAGCTCAGTAACTGGGAACCAAAGGATGATGCTATGTCAGAACACCGGAGGCATTTTCCCAACTGTCCATTTTTGGAAAATTCTCTAGAAACTCTGAGATTTAGCATTTCAAATCTGAGCATGCAGACACATGCAGCTCGAATGAGAACATTTATGTACTGGCCATCTAGTGTTCCAGTTCAGCCTGAGCAGCTTGCAAGTGCTGGTTTTTATTATGTGGGTAAGAAGCAAATAACGATACATTTTATCATTTTATTTTAATTTACATATTAGAACATACGTGTTTTCAATATTTAGTCTTTTTTTTCCTGAAGGTCGCAATGATGATGTCAAATGCTTTTGTTGTGATGGTGGCCTGAGGTGTTGGGAATCTGGAGATGATCCTTGGGTAGAACATGCCAAGTGGTTTCCAAGGTAATCGTTTTGAAAAAGGTATTTGTACAAAAAACTCTGTGCTTAAAGGAAGTAGGCATGCTTACACGATTTCGTTTACCTTTAAATTATAACAAAGCCTCTTTTATGCCATTGGGGAATTATCCTCCTAAAAGATCGCATTTTAACTTTAAGTATTTTGTTGAAAAATATTCTGCAGTCTTCTGTGTACTTTTGTAAGTCAGTTACAAGTATGACCATACATTTTATTTCCCATCTTCTTTTTTTTTTTGAGACGGAGTCTCGCTCTGTCGCCCAGGCTGGAGTGCAGTGGCGCGATCTCGGCTCACTGCAAGCTCCGCCTCCCGGGTTCACGCCATTCTCCTGCCTCAGCCTCTCCGAGTAGCTGGGACTACAGGCGCCCGCCACCACGCCCGGCTTATTTTTTGTATTTTTAGTAGAGACGGGGTTCCCATCTTCTTTTAAAGAGTAGTTAAGGATTACAAAGACATATAAAATAGATTAAAAAGAAGTTAGAAAAAGGTAAGAACAGGAGAACAAGAAGGGACATAGAATGGATGCAGGAATAAGGCAAATGTAAAAATCCATGTATTAAGAGCATATCTTGGATGGGTGCGGTGGCTCACACCTGTAATCCCAGCACTTTGGGAGGCTGAGATAGGTGGATCACGTGAGGTCAGGAGTTTGAGACCAGCCTGACCAACATGGTGAAACCCCGTATCTACTAAAAATACAAAAACTAGCTGGGCGTGGTGGCGCATGGCTGTAGTCCCAGCTTCTCGGGAGGCTGAGACAGGAGAATTGCTTGAGCTTAGGAGGGGAGGCTGCAGTGAGCCAGGATTGTGCCACTGCACTCCAGCGTGGGTAACAGAGCAAGACTCCGTCTCAGAAAAAAAAAAAAAAAAAACCCAGAAAAAAGCATATCTGACTGCCCATTTTAATTGTAGTTGTAAATTATTTTTTCTGTACAATTTTCTTTTTTTATCTGTCATTTACCTCCTTTTAGCCACTTTGTCTCTAGCAGTGTCTTTTTTTATTATAGCCTAGAAATAATTTAGGGGCAGTGTTATTAGTAGAAATAGAATTAAATTGTCTTTGTAATTGAGTAGCTATGTGAACTTGGACATTGTTTGTAAAATGAGGAGGGGTTGGCCTAGGTAATTTTTTAAAATAGTGATAAAATAGGCATAACATTTACCATCTTAACCATTTTTAAGTGTATAGTTCTGTGTCATTAAGTCCATTCTTAACTGTTCTACAATTACACCGCTATCCATCTCCAGAACCTTTGCATCTTCCCAAACTGAAACTCTCTACCCATCAAGTACTAATTCGCCATTATCCCTTTCCCCAACGTCATGGCAACCACCATTCTCTTTCTCTGTCTCACTCTGTCACCCAGGCTGGAGAGCAGTGGCGCGATCTCGGCTCACTGCAAGCTCCAACTCCCAGGTTCACGCCATTCTCCTGCCTCAGCCTCCCTAGTAGCTGGGACTACAGGCGCCCGCTGCCACACCTGGCTAATTTTTTGTACTTTTCAGTAGAGACGGGATTTCACCATGTTAGACAGGATGGTCTCGATCTCCTGACCTCGTGATCCACCCACCTGGGCCTCCCAAAGTGCTGGGATTACAGGCATGAGCCACCGCGCCTGGCCCTTGTTTGTTTTTTTGAGGTAGAGTCTCACTCTGTCATCCACGTTGGAGTGCAGTGACACGATCTTGGCTCACGGCAACCTCCACCTCCCAGGTTCAAGCGATTCTCCTGCCTCAGCCTCCTGAGTAGCTGGGATTATAGGTGCCTGCCACCACGCCTGGCTAATTTTTTTGTATTTTTAGTAGAGACAAGGTTTTTAGTAGAGACAGGGTTTCACCATGTTGACCAGACTGGTCTTGAACTCCTGACCTCAAGTGATCTGCTCACCTTTGCCTCCGAAAGTGCTGGGATTACAGGCGTGAGCCACCGCCCCATGCTGCACCATTCTATTTCTGTCTCTATGAATTTGACTACTCTAGGCATCATATATAAGTGGAATCATACATCATAGATTATGTTTTTACCTGTGAGTGTCTTTCACAATAATGAAGAATCTCTTGAACCCCTTCAGGAAATTTAAAAAGTTTTCGTCATTTTGTATGATACACGATGAAAAAGAAACTTGCAAGTAACAAATACTTTATTATGGATCAGTACGTTGTTAAAAGTTGTATTTTAAAGTTATATCATTAATATTCATAATATATCAAGATAAATTTTGACTTTTTTACACTGAAAAATGACTAAATTATTATGTTTAAAATTAAAAAGCATGTTTTATCAGACTTTCAAATGACTTAATTATGCTGGGCTCTATGGGATTATATACATTAATTTGAAATTTAATTCATGTTGTGGTATCAAAGACAAAAACAGCTTCCAAATTCCAGTGTTGGAACTGCTACATTTTGTACTTTATGAAACAAAATCAAAATCTTTATTTTTGTAACTTTTGTTTTAAATGATTAAGGGAGAAGATGTAGGGGTGCGTTTTGTAAATGCTTCTCTGAAAACAACACATGTCTTTTTTCCTTTTTTAGAGACAGTGTCTCATTCCATCACCTATCACTGCTGGAGTGCAGTGGCAAGATGGCAGTTCACTGCAACCTCCACCTCCTGGGTTCAAGCCTCAGCCCGCCGAGTAGCTGGAATTATAGGCACACGCCACCACACTCAGTAGTTTTTGTATTTTTAGTAGAGACGGAGTTTCGCTATGTTGGCCAGCCTGGTCTCAAACTCCTGACCTCAAGTGATCTGCCTGCCTTGGCCTCCCAAAGTGGTTCCCAAAATGGGCCACTGAGCCCAGCCCACATTTCAATTGGGAATAATCTTTAATCTCAGTAAATCCATCACCTTATGTAGTAACTTTGTTTTTTTTTTTTTTTTGGTGAGAACTCTTAAAAGATGCACTTTCGCAAATTTCAGGTATAAGGTCCAGTATTATTAGCTATAGTCACCATGTGCTGTACATTACATCCTCAGAAAGTTTGTGTTCTTTGACCAACATCTTCCCATTATACCCACCCGCTTATCCCTGGCAACCAGCATTCTACTCTCTGTTTCTATGAGTTTGGATACCATACAGTATAGTTGTCCCTTGGTATGCCTGGAGGACTGGTTCTAGGACCCTCATGTATACCAAAATTCGCACATACTGAAGTCCAGAAGTTGACTTTGCAGAACCTGTGCATCCAAAATTCAGCCCTCCAAATGTGTGGGTTTCACATCTGCAAATGTGATCTGCATTTGGTTGAGAAAAATCTGCGTGTAAGTGGACATGTGCAGTTCAAACCTGTGTTGTTTAAGGGCCAGTTGTATTTGTCTTTCTCTGGCTTATTTCACTTGGCATAATGCCTTCCAGGTTCATTCATGTTGCAGATGGCAGGATTTTGTTTTATTTTATTTATTTTGAGATGGAGTCTCACTCTGTCGCCCAGGCTGGAGTGCAGTGGCACCATCTAGGCTCACTGCAATCTCCACCTCCTGGCTTCAAGTGATCTCCTGCCTCAGCCTCTTGAGTAGCTCGCATTATAGGCACCTGCCATCATGCCTGGCTAATTACTCTGTTTTTGTAGAGATGGGGTTTCACCATGTTGGCCAGGCTGGTCTCAAACTCCAGATCTCAAGTGATCTACCCGGAGTGGATGGGATTATAGGCGTGAACCACCACGCCCGGCCAGGCTCATCCCCCATTCATCCCTTAGTAGACACTTAAGTCGTTTCCATATGGCTGCTTGAACATGGGAGTAGAGATATCTCTCAGATACTGATTTCATTTCCTTCAGATATGTACACAGAAGTGGAATTGCTAGATCATATGCTAATTCTATTTTTAGTTTTTTGAGCAACCTCTATACTGTTTTCCATAATGACAGTACTAAATTACCAACAATGGTCAAGGGTTCCCTTTTCTTCACATCTTTGCCAACATTTGTTATTTCTTGTCTCTGATAATAAGGCATCATTGCAAGTTGGAGGTGATATTTCATTTTGGCTTTAATTTGCATTTCTCTGATGATCAGTGACATTGAACACCTTTTCATGTGCCTGTTGGCCATTTGTATATCTTTGGGAAAATTTCTATTCAGGTCCTTTGCCCGTTTTTTAACCTGAATTATTTGGGTTTTTTTTTTTTTTTGCTATTGAGTTGTATAAGTTCCTTATATATTTTAGATATTAACTCCTTATCAAATGTGTAATTTGCAAATATTTTCTCCCATTCTGTAGGTTGCCTTTTTATTTTGTTGATTGTTTCCTTTGCTGAGCAGAAGCTTTTTAGCTTGATGTAGTCCCAGTTTATTTTTGTTTTGGTTGCCTGTGCATTTGGTGTCATATCCAAAACATCATTGCCAAGACCAGTGCCAAGGAGCTTTTTAGCCTACATTTTCTTTAAGGAATTTTATGGTTTCTGGATTTATGTTTAGTCTTTAATCCATTTCTAGTTAATTTTTGTAGGTGATGTAAGATAGAGATCTGGTTTTATTGTTTTATATGTGTATATCCAGTTTTCCCAATACCGTTTGTTAAAGAGACTTATCATTTCAGCATTGTGTGTTCTTTGTGCCCTTGTCAAAGATTGATTGTATATGTGGCTTTATTTCTGGGCTCTCTGTTCTGTTGGTGTATGTCTTTGTTTTTATGCTAGTATCATATTGTTTTGATTACTGTAGCTTTGTAATATAGCTTGAAATCAGGAAGTATGATGCCTCCAGTTGTTTTTTTTGTTTTTTTCTCAAGATTGCTTAGGCTATTCTGGGCCTTAAGTTCCATACAAATTTTATGATTGGTTTTTCTATTTCTGTGAAAAAACGTCATTGGAATTTTGATAGGGATTATATTGAATCTGTAGAATGTTATGGGTAGTATGAACATTTTAACAATATTCTTTTAATTTAAGAACACAAGATTGTTTAAAAATTTATTTCTGTCATTTTCACTTTCCTTTATCAGTGTCATATGTTTTTCATCGTGTTTCTCTTTTACCTCCTTGGTTAAATTTATTCCTAAGTATTTTATTGTTTTTGTGCTGTTGTACATGGGATTACTTTCTTGAGTTCTCTTTCAGATAGTTCATTGTTAGTACTGACTTTTGTAAGTTGGTTTTGTATCCTGCAACTTCTGGATGGTTTATTAGTTTTAACTGTTTTTGGTGGCATCTTTAGGGTTTTCTATATATATAAGATTATGTCATCTGCAAACAGAGACAGTTTGACTTCTTCCAGTCTGATTTGGATGCCTTTTTCTTTTTCTTGCGTAATTGCTCTGGCTAACCCTTCCAGTATTATATTGAATAGACGTGGCAAGAGTAAGCACCCTTGTCTTGTTCCTCATGTTAGTGGAAAAGCTGAAAGCTTTTTTTTTTTTTTTAAATGAGATGGAGTCTTGCTCTGTTGCCCAGGCTAGAATGCAGTGGCGCAATCTCAGCTCACTGCAACCTCCACCTCCCGGATTCAAGTGATTCTCCTGCCCCAGCCTTCCGAGTAGCTGGGATTACAGGTGCGTGCCACTGCACCCAGCTAATTTTTGTACTTTCGTAGAGACAGCATTTCACCATGTTGGCCAGGCTGTTCTGCAACTCCTGACCTCGTGATCCACCCACCTCAGCCTCCCAAATTGCTGGGATTAGAGGCGTGAGCCACTGCGTCCGGCCAGCTTTCTGGTTTTCATTATTGAGTATGATGTTAACTGTGCACTTGCCATTTATGGTCCTTATGTTGACGTATATTCCTTCTATAGCTAAATTGGTGAGAATTTTTATCCTGAAAGGGTGTTGAATTTTGTCAAATGCTTTTTCTGTGTCTGTTGAGATGATTATATTATTATTATTATTAATTTTTTTTTTTTTTTTGAGATGGAGTGTTGTTCTGTCGCCCAGGCTGGAGTGCAGTGGTGCAATCTCAGTTCACTGCAACCTCTGCCTCCTGGGTTCAAGTGTTCTCCTGCCTCAGCCTCCTGAGTAGGTGGCACTACAGGTGCATGCCACCACACCCAGCTAATTTTTGTATTTTTAGTAGAGATGGGGTTTCACCAGGCTAGTCTCAAACTCCTGACCTCGTGATCCACCCACCTT
Source organism: Nomascus leucogenys (assembly GCF_006542625.1). Lineage (NCBI taxonomy): Eukaryota > Metazoa > Chordata > Mammalia > Primates > Hylobatidae > Nomascus > Nomascus leucogenys. Next base: position 32,485,566 of record NC_044395.1, on the reverse strand, counting down.
GGCCTCCCAAACTGCTGGGATTACAGGCGTGAGCCACTGCACCCGGCTGGTTATATGATTTTTATCCTTCATTTTGTCAGTGTGGTATCACATTTATTGATTTGCATATGTCATACCATCCTTGCATCTCAGGGATAAATCTCACTTGTTCATGATATATGATTCTTCTAGTATGCTGCTGAATTCAGTTTGCTAGTATTTGTTGAGGATTTTTGCATCTGTGCTCATCAGGGCTATTGGCTTGTAATTTTCTTTTCTTGTGTTGTCCTGGTCTGGCTTTGGTATCAGAGTAATGCTGGGCTTCATAAAACGAGTTTGGAAGTATTCCCCCCTCCTCCCCCCCTACTCCTTCTTCCCTCCCTCTTCCTCCTCCTTCCTCCTCCCTTTTCTTTCTTCTTCCTCCTTCCTTCCTTTCCTCCTCTTCCTCCTCTTCCATCTTCTCCTCCTCCTCCTTCTTCTTTCTTTTTTCTTCTTGATAGAATTGTGCTATGAAGTCATCTGTTCCTGGGCTTTTTCTTTGTCAGAAGAGCTATGACTACTGATTCAGTCTCCTTACTAGTTATAAGTCTTTTCAGATCTTCTATTTCTTCCTTATTTTAGTCTTGGTAAATTACAAGTTTCTAGGAATGCATCCATTTCTTCTAGGTCATACAGTTTTTTGGTGAATAATTATTCATGGTAGTCTCTTATGATCATTTGCATTTCTGTGTTATCAATGGTAACATCTCTTGGTTTTGATTTTATTTTCGTCTTCCTTTTTACTAGTCGAGCTAAAGCTTTGTTGATTTTACTTATCTTTTCAAAATCCAACTCTTAGTTTTAGTGATCTTTTCTGTAGTTTTTGTAGTCTCTATTTCATGAGATTTTGTTATTTCCTTCTGCTAACTTTTTCTAGTTCCTTTAGATGTAAAATTATGGTGTTTAAGATTTTTTTTTAATGTAGGCGATTATTGCTAAAAACTTTCCTTTTAGAACTGCATTTGTTCTATACATTTTGCTGTGTCGCATTTCAATTTTAATATTTCTTGAGATTTTTAAAAATTTTCTTTTTGATTTCTTCTTTGACCCACTGATTATTCAGGAGTATTTTGTTCAATTTCCACATAGTTGTCAGCTTTCCAGCTTTCATTCTGTTATTGATTTCTGGTTACATACCATTGTGGTCTGAAAAGATACTTGATAGGATTTCAGTCTTCATCAGTTTGTTGAGTCTTGTTTTGTGACCTGCTGCATGATCTACCCTGGATAATTTTTCATGTGTGCTTAAGAAGAACGTGTGTTATCTGCTGTTCGATGGAATATTCTGTATAAAGGTTGAGTATCCCAATCCAAAAATCCAAAATCCAAAATGTTCCAAAATTTAAAACTTTTTGAGTACCAACATGATGCTCAAAGGAAATGCTCTTTGGAACATTTTTGGTTTTGCATTTTTGGATTAGGGATGCCCAGCTGGTAAACATAAGGCAGGTATTCCCAAATCCAAAAAAATCTAAAATTCAAAACACTTCTAGTCCCAAGCATTTCAGATAAGGAATATTCAACCTGTACGTATGTTAGGTCCATTAGATCCAATGTGTAGTTGAAGTCCAATATTTCCTTACTGATTTTCTGTCTGAATGACCCATCCATTATTGAAAGTAGGATTTTTGAAGTCTTCTACTATTATTGTGTTACTATCTATTAATGTCTTCAGATCTGTTAATATTTTCTCTATATATTTAGGTGGTCTGATGTTGGGTACATATATGTATTTACAGATACTATATTCTCTTGTGGAATTGGCCCCTTTCTCATTATATAATTACTTTCTCTGACTCTTTTTACAGTTTTTGATGTAAAGTCTGCACTGTCTGATAAAACTATAGCTTCCTCTGCTCTCTTTTGGTTTCCATTTGCATGGAATATCTTTTTTCCTATACCCATGCATGTGCTTAAAGGTGAATTGAGTCTCTTGTAGACAACCTGTAGTTGAATCTTGTTTTCTTTATCCATTCGGCTGCTCTTTATCTTTTGATAGGAGAATTTAGCCCATTTACATTCAAGGTAATTATTGATGGGTAAAGACTACTGTCATTTTGTAATTGTTTTCTGATTGTTTGGCAGATTGTTTCTTCCTCTCTTGCTGTCTTCCCTTGTGTTTAGATGATTTTCTGTGGTGGTATGCTTTGATTCCTTTATATCTTTTTGTGCATCTACTATTGGTTTCTACTTGTGGCTATCATGAGGTTTACATAGAACATCTTATAGTAGTCTGTTTCAAGCACTAACAACTTAATTTCAATTGCATTAAAAAGCTATACTCTTACTCAGACCCTCCTGCACACATTTTATCTTTTTGATGTCATTATTTGCGTCATTTTATATTGTATATTCATGAAAAAATTATCGAAGCTATAGTTATTTTTAATACTTTTTTAAAAAACCTGTATTTTAGAATTAAGTAATTTACACATGACCATTACAAATTTAGAATATTCTTAATTTGATTATATATTTATCTTACCAGTGAGTTTCATACTTTCATATGTTTCCATGTTGCTAATTAGTGTCCTTTCGTTTCAGCTTGAAGAACTCTTCAGCGTTTCTTGTAAGGCGCGTCTAGTGGTGATAAACTCCCTCAGCTTTTGTTTGTCTGGGACTGTTTATATCTGTTTGATTTCTGAAGGACAGCTTTGCTGTGATACATATTCTTGTCTGGCAATTTTTTCTTTCAGCAATTTGAATATATCATCCAACTCTCTCCTGGCCTACAAGGTTTTTGCGGAGAAATCCACTTATGGTCTTATAGGGATTCCCTTGTAGAAGATGAGTTTCTTTTCTGTTACAGTTTTAAAATTCTCTTTCATCTTCTGTTTTTGCCAGTTTCATTATAATGTGTGTCAGTGAAGTCTTCTTTGGGTTGAATCTTTATGGGGTCCTATTAACTTCCTGTACCTGGACATCTTGTCTTTCCCTAGATTTATGAAGTTTTCAGCATTTTTTTTTTAAATCAGCTTTCTGCCCTTTCTCTCTTTTCCTTCTTGAATTCTCGGGTTTGTTTTTCATTTTCTTGGTTTTTTTTTTAGATGGTGTCTTGCTCTGTCACCCAGGCTGGAGTGCAGTGGCATGATCTCAGCTCACTGCAACCTCCACCTCCCAGGTTCAAGCGATTCTCCTACCTCAGCCTCCCACGTAGCTGGGACTACAGGTGTGCACCACCATGCCCAGCTAATTTTTGTATTTTTAGTAGAGACGGGGTTTTGCCATGTTGGCCAGGCTGGTGTTGAACCCCTGACTTCATGTGATCCACCTGCCTCAACCTCCCAAAGTGCTGGATTACAGGTGTGAGCCATCGTGCCTGGCCTTGAATTCTTAAAATGCAAATATTGTTTTGCTTGATGGTGTCCTATAATTCAGGTAGGCTTTTTCCACTATTCTTTTTTTTTTCTTTTTTTCTCCTCTGACTAGATATTTCAAATGATCTGCCTTTGAGTTCACAGGTTCTTCTGCTTGATTAGGTCTGCTATTGATGCTCTCTATTGCATTTTTTGTTGTTGTTATGTTCTTCAGCTCCCGAATTTGTTTCTTTTTGTTATTCCTATCTCTGTGTTGAGTTTCTCATTTGTTTGTATATTTTTTTTATTTCATTATCTATGTTCTTTTGTAGCTCACTGAGTTTGCTTGAAACAATTATTCTGAATTCTTTATCTGTTAGTTCATAGATCTCCATTTCTTTGTGGGTGATTACTGGAAAATTACTGTGTTTCTTTGGTAATGTCATGTTTTTTTTTTTTTCTTTCTGTTTCTTGTGGCCTTGTGTTGTTATGTGTGTATTTGATGGAAGAATTACTTCTAGACGTTATAGATTAGTGTTTTGTTTTTTGTTTTTTGTTTTTTTTTTGTGGGCAAAGACCTTTGCCTGTGGGTGAGGGTGAGGGTGAGGGCGCCAGCCAGTAGGTTTGGTGGTTCTGGCTCTGTGGAAGGCCCAGCACTATGAACTCCATGCAGCCCCATTAGCCCAGATCATTGTCAGTGAGGATTGCAGGGGTCCTCAACATCCAAGGCTGCAGGTATCCATACCAGCAGCAAGTCTTTTTTTGGTCTATAGTGGCAGAGGCTTCTGGGGACCTCTTCATTACTTTTTCTCCCATGGGAGACATCGTGGCCGAGGGGATTCTTCTTGGCACAGGTTCTGGCTTTGGGCTTTGTTGTGTTGGTGGAGGTGGCAGCACTGATGTCTCTGATGGCGTGGACACCTGTGGAGCAGCTACAGAGCCAAGGTTTGGAGTACAAGTGTCTGCAGAAAGACAGCGGGTCTGGGGTTCAGGATGTTGACTAGCCTGCAGCAGTGGTGCTTCTAGTGCCTCAGATGTGGGTGCACATAGAGCAGCCTTTGAGTTGGGTGCGGAGTGCAGGTGTGCAGTGCGGCCAGAGAGCTGGGATCTGGAGAGTGTGTGATTAGAGCAGCCACAGAGCAAAGGTCTTACATGAAGGTACACGTGAAGCACCTGTGGATCTGGGGTCTGGGGCATATGTGGGGGTGAGGGGCTGCACTGTCTCAGGGCAGTGCAAGAGCTGCTTTTTTTCAGGGTGAGGAGTGCAATAGTGTCTCCCTCTCCAGGGGGTTCACAGGAGCAATGGGTGCTGGTTACCTTAATGGTGAAAGCTGTCAGTGTCCTCTGCAAAGTAGGCTACTGGGGTTGGCATTAATGAACACTATAGGGTCCTTCACTGTGAAATCTGCAGGAAGTCTGTGACTATCTTGAGGGTTGTTGGAGGTCTCCAGGGACCTGCTCTGGGGAGGAGCCTAGCAGTCTTTGCCACTGAGGACTGTAATGGCACTCACCACGTGACTGATACAGATAGCCCTTACCCCTTGTTCTTAGCCATCTCCAGATGTCTCTGCTAAGCAGATCTCCCAGCAGTCCTTTCTGTGTGGTTATTCTTTTTTTTTTTTTTTTTTTTCACTTTATTGCTGTAGGCTGATTGGGCTAGTGAGTTCTTCCAGAGCTGTATTTGTTTGTGGATAGCTGTCTCTTTGTTGTTTTTTTGTGGGTGGAAGAAGGCTGATGTCTCCTAGTCTGCTGTCTTGCTGATGTCACTCTGGCAAACTTTCTTTGAGTCTGTGGCTTTTCATTTCTTTAACATTGTCTTTTGAAGAGCAGATGTTTTCAATTTTGATGATGTCAGTTTCTCAATTTTATCTTTTGTGGAATATGTTTTTGGTCTTTTGTCTAATAATTCTTTACCCAATGTAAAGACAAAGACAAGGCTTTTTCCTAGAAGTTTTATTGTTTTTGGTTTTATATTTAGGTATATGATCCGTTTTTACTATTTTTGCATATAATAAGGGCATAGGTCAGTGTTCCTTTTTTTTAACATACAAATATTCTGTTGTATAGTATCATTTATTGAAGAAACAAAAGGAATAGAATGGATATAGATGGTATGTGAACTTCTTGGAACATCTTTGAGAAGCCCTATCAGTTTAAAAACAAATACTTGAGAAACACTGTCATATTATATATAGATAAAAATATTTGATTCCATATTTTTTGGAGGGAAGGTAGTGGATTGTGGCTCAAATGTAATGGAAGAGTGAACATTGAAGAAAAATGAGCAGTCATTGTATTGTGAAAGATCGTATTTTAGGAATACTGAGTTAATAGTATCTGAAACTGTTAAGTAGTTCACTTTAAGCACAAAATAAATTGTGTATAACAGTGTTCTTCAGGAGTCAACTTGTTCCCCTTTGTAGGTGCAGATGCTTTTCTTTTTGTTGTTATGTTAATGGATTGAATTAGAAAATACCGTGATATAGGCCAGACGCGGTGGCTCACGCTTGTAATCCCAGCACTTTGGGAGGCCGAGGCGGGCGGATCACGAGGTCAGGAGATCGAGACCACGGTGAAACCCCGTCTCTACTAAAAATACAAAAAAAATTAGCCGGGCGTGGTGGCGGGCACCTGTAGTCCCAGCTGCTCGGAGAGGCTGAGGCAGGAGAATGGCGTGAACCCGGGAGGCGGACCTTGCAGTGAGCCGAGATTGCACCACTGCACTCCAGCCTGGGCAACAGAGCGGGACTCCGTCTCAAAAAAAAAAAAAAAAGAAAATACCGTGATATATAACACACAGAAAGATGTATATTGTTTTATGATAATTTTGTTCCTGTTAGATATGTATGTGTTCTGGGTTGTGACGTAAAATGTTTTTACTATGGAGTACAATGAAAGATTTGAAAGCCATTTTTCTAGAATGATCAGGTTATATTTGATATGAAAAAATTTTAAAAAATAATTTTCCTCATATGTTTTAGGTGTGAGTTCTTGATACGAATGAAAGGCCAAGAGTTTGTTGATGAGATTCAAGGTAGATATCCTCATCTTCTTGAACAGGTAAATACATTTTTAAAATTAACAACGTTGAATTCTGCTTTATAATATTAATAATAAAAATATTAGGTTGGTATAAAAGTAATTAATTAATAATAAAAATATTATTAGGTGGTATAAAAGTAATCATGATTTTTGCCATTGAAAGTCATGGCCAAAACCGTGATCACTTTTGTACCAACCTATATTAGAAGTTATACTTATTTCTCTTTTATTAATTGCAGGTACATATTTTCATCCATGTTAATGACACCTTTGATCTTTACTTTTGTAACCAACTTGATTGTTGAGGGCTTTTTAAAAAAGATTGTTTTTTGTTTTTACTATTTTGAAAAATCATTTATGCTGCCACTGTACAAATTTGTGATGGGATTGGAGAAGGATCTTCAGTGTCTCTTTGCTGTTTTCCAGAAAAACAAACAAAAAATAACTTGTTAGGAGCTGAGACCCTTTGAGAGTAACCCAGTTAAAATCTTATTTTCCAAATGAAATGAGAAACCACTGATACATTTTTCTACTTTCCTGAAACTAGAGAAATACTTGAATTCTAATTTGGGATAACATGAAATTTAAGGAAATCTATGTGATTAGTGTAAAAGAAAGCAAAGCAAAAGTCATAAATCACTCAGTTCTCAAAAGAATATATACATTTACTTAAAGTAAACTTATTTTAGTGTTGCTCCTTTCAGATTGTTGGGGATATCTGCTTTTACCTATTAACTTTTCTCTTGTTTCATAGCTGTTGTCAACTTCAGATACCACTGGAGAGGAAAATGCTGACCCACCAAGTATGTATGAAATAATTTTAAGTATAGAGTGTAAATTTTTATAAGAATTTTAGGAATAGGCTGGGTGCAGTGGCTCATGCCTGTAATCCCAATACTATGAGAGGCCGAGGTTGGCAGATCACCTGAGGTCAGGAGTTCGAGACCAGACTGGCCAACATAGTAAAACCCCGTCTACTAAAAATACAAAAATTAGCCGGGTGTGATGTGCCTGTAGTCTCAGCTGCTCGGGAGGCTGAGGCAGGAGAATTGCTTGAACCCAGGAGGTGGAGGTTGCAGTGAACTGAGATTGTGCCATTGCACTCCAGCCTGGGAGACAGAGCGAAACTCTGTCTCCAAAAAAAAAAGGTAGGAATGAAAGTATGTATTTTTTAAAAGAGTTTCTGAAGCCATAGGGAAAAATACTGGGAAGTCAGCTAATAAATATTTTATATATATATATATAGAGAGAGAGAGAAAGAGAGAGAGTAATGACACTGTGGAGGACCCTAAAAGTGTACTAGTTTTTGTTCTAGTGCTATACTTATCACTTTTAGTGCTGATATTCCAACTGGAGAAATGAGACATAAGCAAAAGAAAAACAACAAATAGCTCAAAGCAATGCCAAATAAGCTGTGCAAATAATAAACCCTCCAGAAAAGAAAAGTTTGCTGTGAGCTAGCATGATTTGGAAAACGTCAATTCACATATGATTCAAGAATTGGACTAGTTGTTAGGTATTTAAGTCAGGTATGTTGTATGTCAGTGCAAGGGCAGGAAATAGTATAGCGTTTGATTAGAGCTTAATGTTAGCCACATCTGTCAGTTTATGTAATATACATATGTTATGGTGTCTAAAATGGCTAAGGTAATAATCCACTGTTTTATGTGCCAATCACATCTACAAAGAGCCATTCTGTTTGTGGCACAGCATTTCAAGAAAGATATTGGCAGATTTGTTAACTGGACCAGAGAAAGGTGACCAAGATGTATGAGTCTTAGAAACCATGGCTCAGGAGGATTGGATGAAGGATTTGGTAGTATTTGACTGGAAAATAGGAAGGAGAGTACTGGAAAATAGGAAGGAGAGTACCTGGGTACATGACAACTATCTCCTGTGTAATGGACCTAGAAAAGATAGATAGCAGTGTGGGCTCTTCTTAAAATTTATAACCACTGCTATCAAGTAGGCTGCCCTGCAGTTCTACCATAGGTCCTAATAAAATCACTTTGTCAATCTTTAAAATGACTGTTTATTGTTTTCTCTCTTGATAATTTTCTAACACTCTCTTTCCACCTTACTGTCAGTTTATAACCTTGCTTCCCTAAGAAAATAGAATCCAAAAGAGAGCTGCTTTATTGCCTCACCAGCAGAACCACTAGGCTACATAATTTATCCTTGTACTTTTTCTGTTTGTTCATAAAAGATAAATTGTCCTTGCCCTTTTCTAAGGCCAATACTTCTACTTGTCTTCTGTGTTCCATCCCCTACTGTCAACTTAAGAAGGTTACTTTGGCAGTGACATACCCTTTCTCTTGAGTCTTCAATTTTTCCATCTCTCCTGAATCATTCATGTTAGCATATAAACATAATGTACTTTTGCTAATCCTAGGAAAACTTCCATGAACCAATGTCCCCATTCAGCTATTACCTTATTACTCTGCTTCCCTTTACAACAAAATACCTAGGAAGATTTATCTATGCCTACTCTGTTTTACTTCCTCACCTTTCTTTCTTTCACTTGTTCTACTAGAAACTGTTCTTGGCATGGTAACCAAGGACCGCCATGTTAGCAAATCCACTACTTGACCTGTTAATTAGCATTTGATAATCATTGAGTGCTTTGTCTTTGTTTTTTCTTTTTTTTGAAACAAGGTCTCACTTTGTCACCCAGGCTGTAGTGTAGTGGTACCATCATGGCTCAGCGCAGCCTTAACTTCCCTGTCTCAGGTGATTCTCTCACCTCAGTCTCCCGAGTAGCTGGGACTACAGGCACGCACCACCACCACATTCAGCTAGTGTGTGTGTGTGTGTGTGTGTGTGTGTGTGTGTACATACAGGGTTTCACCATGTTGCCCAGGCTGGTCTCAAACTCTTGAGCTTAAGCAATCTGCCTGCTTCGGCCTCCCATAGTGCTGGGATTACAGGCATGAGCCACTGCACTTGGCCTCATCTTTCTTAAGACACATTTTTTGCTTGACTTATCAGACCCCATACTCTTGGTTTTCTATTTCCCTGGTTGGTCCTGGACAATTTCCTTTGTTGGCTGCTCCTTTTTCAAGCTTTAAAATGGTGGAGTACCCCTCATAGCTTAGCTTAAATTTATTTCTCCATTTCCTGAGCCCCAAGCTGGAATGTCCAGCTAACTGTTTAAATCTCTACTTGGCTGTAACAGACATCGTAGAGTTAACATGACCAAACCAGAAATTTTCTCCCCCATTCTTCATCCCTCAGATTTGTTCCTTCTTTGGTCTTCCCCATCTCAGTTAATGGTACTCATTTCCTAGCGTTAAAAGTTGGCTCAAGTTAGGCATCATCTCTGATTCCTCTCCTTCCTTTAGTTTGTATCTTTAATCTATTAGAAGTCTTTTCATTTCTGTCTTCATAACATATGCCAAATCTGACTACATCTCACCATCTCCATCACTGTTTTTTTGTTTGTTTGTTTGTTTGAGATGGAGTCTTGCTCTGTCGCCCAGGCTGGAGTGCAGTGGTGCAATTTTGGCTCACTGCAAGCTCCGCCTCCCGGGTTCATGCCATTCTCCTGCCTTAGCCTCCCGGGTAGCTGGGACTACAGGCGCCCACCACCACGCCCGGCTAATTTTTTTGTATTTTTTTTTAGTAGAGACGGGGTTTCACTGTGTTAGCCAGGATGGTCTCGGTCTCCTAACCTCGTGATCCGCCTGCCTCCACCTCCCAACGTGCTGGGATTACAGGCGTGAGCCACCGTGCCCGGCCCTCTACCACTATTAACCTAATCCAAACTGCTGTCATCTGCGTCTAACATCCTAACAAGTCTTCCTGATTCCAGTTTACCCCATTAAAGTACATCTCCACCGAGCTGCCAGAGTCATCTTCTGAAAACACAAGTCAAGTTTTATCAGTTGCATGCTTGAAACACTCCTAGAATATTCTACCAAACTTAGAATAAAATATAAACTCTTTGGAAGGCTCTGCTCATCTGGGCATTGTCCTCCTTTTTTTTTACCTTCTACCACCTTCTTTCTGTTTCTTGATCATGTCAAGCTTTTCCCTCAATTTAAGGCTTTTACGCTTGCTATTCTCTTTGCTTAGAAGACTTCTTTGAGCTATTTCCATAGCTCACTCCTTTTTCCCCCCAGTATTAATAATTGTACGTTTAATAGATGTATACATTCTTCATAAGGGAAAGAAAAAGAACTAAATGCTGTAGGCAATGCCAAATTCCCCTCTGATGCTTACATACAGTTCTGTTTCTAACTTCTAATACCCAGAGCTCAGTAGCATGGGCTAGGTATATCACAGTTTAGTTCATTTGTATATTTTTAAATTTTTTCACAGTAGTCCAGCATGTATTGCATTTTATTTATCCATTCCCTATTGAGAGCTATTCCTGTTATTTTCTGTTTTTTTTTTTCCTGCTGTAAATATTGCTGTAATGATCCTCTAATGTGTCTCTTATCTTGAACATTAAGTATTTCCTTAAGGCATGCACTTAAAAGTGAAATAGAGCTCATTCCTTGTTATTTAAATCTTTATTCTGGTGCCATTTCTTCGGACACGGATTCCACGCGTGTTTGAACAAGAGAGCACATTGTTGACATTGTTATTTATTTATAGTTTATTATAAGTTTCCCAGAAGGTGGCAGTAGTGTCTTGAAGAATTATGTCTTTTTGTATTTTTTCATATAAGTATCATATGGGCTAGCATTGACTCTTAGCAGAAAATGCTTCCCTGGCTACCCTATCTAAAATGACTTCCTGCTTCCTCGTTTCTTTTAATGACCTTACACTACTTTTTTCTTCAGAGCATCTGTCACTGTCTAAAATCATATTGCCTTAATTACTTCTGAAGCCATACTTTTTCACTACATCTTCTGGGTGAACTGATCTTCTATTTTACTATACTTCTCATTTTTGTTTATGTTATTCTCTCTACCTCAGCTATCCACTTGTCTAGACCCTGTCCATCCTTCAAGTCCAAACTCTAATGCCACTTTTCCATGAAGTCTTTGTGATTTCCCCCCACTTTCCTGGCTGGAGATTATTTCTCACTTCTAAGTTCGTATAGCATATTGGTTTCCAGAAATGACTGTACATAAGAATCATTTGGGAAATATTTAAAAGATACAGATTCCTAATTCTTATCCTTAGAGAATCTTTCATTAAGTAGGTCTAGGATGTAGCCAGAGAGGTGGGTTTTGTAAAAAGTATAGCATATTAATTGTATTCTCATTTGACCATTATGAAGTTCAAACTTTTATTGGAGTTATAGGTAATTGATGCATATAGCTCATCTGCTTTACCAGAATATGAGAGTAAAGGATGAATAAAGATTGTGCCATGATACTTTTTTCCATAGGTTCATGTTTGTGGAATTTAATATTAGCATGTTTCTTTTCAAATAGTTATTCATTTTGGACCTGGAGAAAGTTCTTCAGAAGATGCTGTCATGATGAATACACCTGTGGTTAAATCTGCCTTGGAAATGGGCTTTAATAGAGACCTGGTGAAACAAACAGTTCAAAGTAAAATCCTGACAACTGGAGAGGACTACAAAACAGTTAATGATATTGTATCAGCACTTCTTAATGCTGAAGATGAAAAAAGAGAAGAGGAGAAGGAGAAACAAGCTGAAGAAATGGCGTCAGGTATTTGGGGATGTTAGTCACCTGCATTATTTCTCAATGGAGCTCTTAGGACTGTCTCACATGTTACAGGACAACATGCTTGTTTCACATCCACTAACTGCTGGTAGCAGTCCTCCAGTCATTTCGAAACCATCCCTCCTTTTCTACCCCTCTCAATTGCTTCTAGTTGAGAACCACTGACTGCAGCTTTTTTCTATACATTTATTTTTGTATGAGGTTCTCTGATTTATACTGATCAGAGAATTTTAGCATAATAAGCTCTTTCTTGAGCTGTATTCCATTTCTTTCTCATACATAACAAATTTAAATTGTTTTGAAAAACAAGATGTTAAAGTTGGATGCAGGTCTTTTTTCAGCCTTTTTTTTTTTTTAAGTTTCGGCAAATCATATTTTTAATACGATATTTTACTCCCTAATTCTTGCTAAGTGATCCTCATACAAAAAATAGAACTTACAATGAAATTCTGAGGCTTGATGAGAACCACCTGCCCAATCCAAGGATAACAGGAAAACTCATTTTTGTATTTGTCCAGATAGTATTAAGTCTCGGCCCCTCAAAACAATTATTTTGAGTAGTCATTTATTCCTTCAATAAATATTTATTGAGCATGAGCACCAGTGCCAAATACTGTGCCTAATCATAGTGGTTGCTCTCAAGGAGTATATACGTTAGCTGGCGAGACTAGTGTGCAAAAGACAGGGTTAAAGGGCCAGCAGAGAGGTGAAGGTTGCGTATGTATTGGAGTATTAGGTTGGAAGATGCTTTCTTTTTAAGCTTGTAAGTAAAGACAGGAATAACTTAAGAGTACCTTATTGCATGACCATGTAGCAAAATGTTTAAAGTCTGGATTTCTACATTGAAACAGATTTGTGTTTAAGTTCTGGCTCCAGGCTGGGCACGGTGGCTCACGCCTGTAATCCCAGCACTTTGGGAGGCCGAGACGGGCGGATCACAAGGTCAGGAAATTGAGACCCTTGTGGCTAACACGATGAAACCCTGTCTCGACTAAAAATACAAAAAATTAGCCGGGCGTGGTGGCGAATGCCTGTAGTCCCAGCTATTCAGGAGGCTGAGGTGGGAGAATGGCTTGAACCCGGGAGGCAGAGCTTGCAGTGAGCCGAGATCGTGCCACTGCACTCCAGCCTGGGCGACAGAGCCAGACTCCATCTCAAAAAAAAAAAAAAAAAAAAAAAAAACATTCCAGTTCTATCAGTTACTAGCTTGGCTATTTATTCAACCAGACATCGGCTTTTTCATCTGTAAAATGGGGATAATAATAGTATGACTCCCATAGGGTTGCTATAGGAATTAAATGAGATGTTGCAAATAAAACACTTTAACACAGCTCCTAGCACATCAATTTTTTTTTTTTTTTTTAACCATTAGGTAGATTGACTTGGGAAATGGGAGGGACTTGGTAAAAGAAAGGGCCTAAGAAAAGTCAATTTAAGGATTGTTAAGTAGTAATGAAATCCAGCTAAGGTTATATGAAATCACTGTCACCTTAGATTTATGACTTTCTCATACTTTGTATGGGTCGGAAAATAGTATTGAATCACAGATTTGGCATTGTTAATAGGGGAAAGGCCAAGTAAGGAATACGGAAGATGAGTTAAGGGTGTTAATAAAGAGAACTTCATTGAAACACCTGACTGCTACCTAGATTAGAATAGGAGGTTTGAAGCCAGGAGACAGCTCTTGTGCAAGTAGAATTGGGAATGACATGGAGATCCTGAAAAGGTGAAGAACAAATTTGTTAGCAGTGAGAGGAATTATTTAGGTAGAAGAAAAGTTGTGGTCACAGAATGGAATTTTATAGTTTTGAGATTAATAGAGCAGTTCACTTCTAGAGAGATGTGAAAGGGGAAAGAAGATAGACTTCTGTTTTTATAATTTATTTCTCATTAAACTGGTACTTTGTAGAGATGTACTTTTTAAATTTTTTTGAAAGTCTGAAAATAGACAATTACATTTTATAATGATTCAGATACCGAAAGAAGGAACTACCATATTGTATAAATATAAATTAACTATGGAGTTTTATGTGATGTGATATTAAAGGAAAAACATTGGCTTTTTAAAAAAAGGTCAGGCTTGATCTCATGTAGTTTTTTTTAATTGCTATAAACATAGACATTTATAAAATAATAATGGTAGTTAACTATGCACCACATATTGTCCCAGATGCTTTACATGTATTATTCAATCCTTACAACTCTGAGGAAGGTACCATTATGTATATTTTACAGATGAGGAAACTGAGGTGTATGGGGAGAGATGAGGACACAGCTAGTGAGTGGGCCTAGCCAACACTGGAACCTAGGTCTGTTTAAACTTGACAACTCAAACCCTACAATACTACAATACTGCGTCTTAAGTATGGGGTGCTGAAAAGAACACTGGTCTAGGATGCCTGGTTCTGCAGCTTATTCTTTTTGTTATCTTAGGCCACTCATTCTTTTCTGAGTCTTTTTTCTCCCTATGTAAAAATGAGAGGCAGTAATACTTGCCTTGTTTAACTGACAGGATCACTGTATCAAATGAGACAAATTACTGTGAAAGTGCTTACAAAAGTAAAGTGATATAATGGAAATATGTCAGTATTATTATATCGGGTGGGGGAAATTTTTACTGTCTTCTAAAAATCTCTTACTTGCAACAAAATAAAGTAAAAGGAGAGTTCTAGGACATGTAAATATATAGACTTAAAAATTAAAGAAACAGAGACTTCCTCTGGAAGTTTTGCAAACAACAAACTTTCAGATGCAAACAAGTTACTTTGTTCTTTTTTGAACTTTATTTAGTGCCTAAATTGTTTGTAGGGTTGGTTATTAGTGACTATATGAGTATAGTTAAAGGAGTTTAAAATCTAATGGATTTCTTTTTCTTTTTTTAATGAAGATGATTTGTCATTAATTCGGAAGAATAGAATGGCCCTCTTTCAACAATTGACGTGTGTGCTTCCTATCCTGGATAACCTTTTAAAGGCCAATGTAATTAATAAACAGGAACATGATATTATTAAACAAAAAACACAGATACCTTTACAAGCGAGAGAACTGATTGATACCATTTTGGTTAAAGGAAATGCTGCGGCCAACATCTTCAAAAACTGTCTAAAAGAAATTGACTCTACATTATATAAGAACTTATTTGGTGAGTTTGTTGGGAAAATTATTTTAGAAGTTCTTAGGACTGGCCGGACGCGGTGGCTCAGTTTTGTATTTAGTAGAGTGATGGTTTTTATATCTTTTCTTTCCTCAGTGGATAAGAATATGAAGTATATTCCAACAGAAGATGTTTCAGGTAAAACAAAGATTTAAAACCAACATGAACCATTACCCTTTTTTTTTTTTTTAAATGGGAAGTGAAGTGGAAACAATTTCATTAAAGTTATTTTTTGTTATTAGGTCTGTCACTGGAAGAACAATTGAGGAGGTTGCAAGAAGAACGAACTTGTAAAGTGTGTATGGACAAAGAAGTTTCTATTGTATTTATTCCTTGTGGTCATCTGGTAGTATGCCAGGAATGTGCCCCTTCTCTAAGAAAATGCCCTATTTGCAGGGGTATAATCAAGGGTACTGTTCGTACATTTCTCTCTTAAAGAAAAATAGTCTATATTTTAACCTGCATAAAAAGGTCTTTAAAATATTGTTGAACACTTGAAGCCATCTAAAGTAAAAAGAGAATTAGGAGTTTTTCAATTAGTAACATTCATGTTCTAGTCTGCTTTGGTACTAATAATCTTGTTTCTGAAAAGATGGTATCATATATTTAATCTTAATCTGTTTATTTACAAGGGAAGATTTACGTTTGGTGAACTATATTAGTATGTATGTGTGGACCTAAGGGAGTAGTGTCACTGCTTGTTATGTATCATTTCAGGAGTTACTGGATTTGGTATTCTTTCTGAAAGCTTTGAATACTAAATTACAGTGTAGAAAAGAACTGGAAACCAGGAATTCTGGAGTTCATCAGAGTTATGGTGCCATATTGTCTTTGGTGCTTTTCACTTGTGTTTTAAAATAAGGATTTTTCTCTTATTTCTCCCCCTAGTTTGTGAGAAACATCTCAATAAAGTGCTTTAAAAAGATTGTGTTACCAGAATATTTTTTCTTTCCTGATTTAAAAAGTAATTTTCATGTGTCTTCATTGTACTCGAATGCCAGCTATTAAGTGTTTTTAAAATAATGTTATCTGTGAAATTTCTTTAGATGACAGTCTCTTGTTGCTTTGTATGTTATAGTTACAATGTTGGAAGAAAAATGAATCCAACATTAATTTCAGAAAACTCTTAAATTAGATAAATAGACATTATTTTCAGACAATAGTGTAATTGCTTTGTTACATAGGTGTTGATGGGGTGAGGAGGCATACAGGCAGTGAATGGTTAGTACCTCCTTTCTGGGTCCAGTCATATTTGACCTTTCTTAGATCTCACTCTGTGGCAGACTTCTGAAGCCAGGTGGATAAGGAAGTCCTTATAATAGTAAAGGACTATTATAATATATATATAATATAATAGTAAAAACTCTCCATTTTTCTTCTCACCTCACAACTCTTTTGGATTCCTTTAGAGAACACATGGGAAGAGTGAGTAAGAATTTCTGTATCCCCCAGTCTCTTCTCTTGCCTTTGTTTCCATCCTGATATGCTGATACATGTATGTAAGTCCAAATGCATATACCTAGGTTCAAGACCTCATGAGAGAAACTCTCTCCGGCCATTATGGAAGGAATACAAAGAGGGAATTCTTCCCCCCGCCCAAATTCAGTAGACTCAGAGCAATGTTAAAACATTGTTAACTTTTCTCTGCTTTTCATCCTGGACTTATGATTGCTGAAGGGATAATTAGCTCCCTCAAGGAATCAAATTAGAAGTCCTTTAGTCAGAACAGCCCAATATGTCTTAAGTCATAAAACTAATCCCCCTTGTTGTCACAGGATACTATTACATCTTTTTAAAAGCTATTCTCTTTTTTCTTATTTTGCTTATAATAGCTGCTCTATTGAGGATCCCAGGATCCCGTTTGCCAGATACAGTGCTAAATGCGTTAAAACAATTGAGATGTGCTGTAGGTTCGTTTATATCCCCCGCAAATTTGCATGTTGAAGTCCTAATTGCCAGTACCTGAGAATGTACCTGTATTTGGAAATAGGGCTGTTAAAAGAGGCAAATAAGGTAAAATGAGATTATGTAGTTGACTGCTAATCAGCATGACTGGTGTTCTCTAAGAAGAGGGGATTAGGATACAGATGCACAGAGGAGTGACTATGTGAAGACACCCGAGAAAGACGCCTCAGAAGAAACCAAACCTGCCAACACCTTGATCTTGGACTTCTAGCTTCCAGAACTGTAAGAAAATTTCTGTTGTTTAAGCCACCCAGTCATTGGTACTTTGTTATGGCAGCCTTAGCAAAGTAATACAAACTGCCATTAATAGATACTTTAAAGCACGTTGGCTCTGATCCTTTCAGCAATTTTGCAAAGTAAGATTTGAACACAGATCTGCCTGACTCCTTAGCTTGTGCTTTTTTAACAAACTATCCCAATAAGCTATACTTACATTTTTAAAAGTTAACATGGGCTGCCATCTAATGTAACTGTAGCAACTTATGATTTGCCATCTATTTATAAAAGAGTTATCTTATTTGGCTTTATTCAGCTAGTCAGTTTAAAGACGTCTGTGTTTTTCACATTCAGTAAAAATAATGCAAAAAATATAACTAAACATAGTGTAATTTATACTTTATCTGCTTGCAAAATTCTCACATGGACCTGGATTTGAGATTAGGGTTTTAGTCTCTTATCTTTTTTGCCCTCTTAATGATAATAATCAGTGTCCTAGCAGGTGCTCATTATGTTGAACAGAAAGATGAATGTCAGATGCTTTGTTAGGTTTTTTTATTGCCTTCCATTATCCTTAAAACCAAAACCGTAGGAAACATGTTATCTCCTTTTTATAATACAAATGTGGAAATTGAGGCCCAGTGAAACCATGTAATTTGCTAGAGTTAACAAGTGGTAGAGTGTGAATTGTATACAGTCCAGGTGGAAGTGGCTCCAGAACATTTACATTTTTTTTTAAATCTCTTGCTAAACCGTACTTCAGTTTTTGTTTGTTTTTGAGATGGAGTCTCGTTCTTGTTGCCCAGGCTGGAGTGCAATGATACGATCTCACCTCACTGCAACTTCCGCCTCCTGGGTTCAAGTGATTCTCCTGCCTCAGCCTCCTGAGTAGCTGAGATTATAGGCGCCCGCCACCACGCCTGGATTAGTAGAGACGGGGTTTCACCATGCTGGCCAGACTGATCTCAAACCCCTGACCTCAGGTGATACACACGCCTCTGCCTCCCAAAGTGCTGGGATTACAGGTGTGAGCCACCGCACCCAGCCCATACTTTAGTTTTCTACTTTCTTGTGTTTGGATCTCTTTCTTCCCTGTCTTAACCTAAATGGGAGGACTTGTATGATTATTAGTTAGGCTTCTCCTTTGTTTCCCACATCGTTTCTTAAAAGAGCTCAAGTACCAGAGCTGAATAGAGTTTGCTCTTCTCAACGCTAGCAACCTAAGAGACTCATTGCTTGTTGACTGCCATTCCATAAGTCAAAGGACAACAGATGGTCAGCTTTAAAGACACACCTAAATTTTTTCTAGAGGTGTAATGTTTCAATGAGTATCCCCTAATATATGTAAAAGTAAAAGAAACCTATCAGTACATAGTAGCAGTTCTTTCAACCCTTTTGGGTGCTCTGAAAAAAGTAGAACTAAGATGCTGGCAGGGCACAGTGGCTCACGCCTATAATCCCAACACTTCAGGAGGTCGAGGCAGGCCGATCACTTGAGGTCAGGAGTTCAAGACCAGCTTGGCCAACGTGGTGAAACCCCATCTCTACTAAAAATACAAAAATTAGCCGGGCCTGGTGGCGGGCGCCTGTAATCCCAGCTACTCCGGAGGCTGAAGCAGGAGAATTGTTTGAACGTGGGAGGCAGAGGTTGCAGCGAGCCAAGATTTCACCACTGCACTCCATCCTGGGCAACACAGTGAGATTCTGTCTCAAAAAACAACAACAACAATACAACAGAAGTAAGATGCTATTTGCTATTTTCACTGTGCTGACATTTGCAATGATTGGTGCAGACACAATGGTGGTCAGTGGACCAGCATTTAAGAACCACTGGTGTATGGTAAAACCATTAGCCTGATTAAAAAAACAAAAAAATGAATCTAAGAAGCATTGTATTAAGGGAGAATACTTAGTCTTATCTGTTAGGTTTTCTTTGACATAGAAGGAACTCTTTTTGCCCTTGCGCTTATCATCTTGGTGCTTTTGGGAGAGAAGCATGGGTATGCCCAGTAGCTCACTCCCATCTTCTTTCTCTTTGGGAGGCAGCTTGTCTGAAGAGAGTATACTCTATACTTCTGTGATGTTGGCGTCACAGGGGCCTGTCTTAGTTGTTGAGTATTGCCAGTGACTGGTAAAGTTTGTTTCCTTCTAGCATTCATATTAGGAAATCTACACAAAGGCATCATCCTTCAGATCTTTTATCAATGATAAACATGACGTTTTCATTGTTACGTGATGACTCCTTTTATTGGTTCTAAACTTGCCTAAAAGGGATGTTATTTATTGAGCCCCACAAGTCCATAATAGATTCTTTTGCCTACTTGGTCTGTTGGGATATGCGTGGTTATTCAGGGGAAGAAGGTTTAGATAGCTTAGTAGAAATGGAAAGACTATGGTAATAATTGATTATTGTGTTAAGTCCTGTTATCTTTCTGGTATGGTGTCCAGATAGGCTTTAACCATCGAGTCCTTGGAGCTTTTAAGCCTTAGCAGCTCTGATGATGAAGGGTAATAGGTAAAGAGCCCTGAATTTCAAATCCAAAGACTTTGCCTCTGAGTCTAATTCTGCCATTTAATGAGGTCTTCGGCAAGCCCTTTACAACTGTTTCTGGTCCTCAGCTTTTCTGTGAGGGTGTATTTCTGCCCTGCTTGTTCCTCACGGGGTTGTAGTGGGGTCTAGTGTAGAGCTGCACATGACTTCTGTGTTCTTCATTAGTGGGCTCTGCTAAAGACAGTGTCATAGGTCTGATTCCCAAGTAGCAAGCATCCTGTTTCATATCAGACCTGGATAGACTGAGTCATAGCATTGTGTTCCAATCAGTTTTTGTTTTGTTTTGTTTTATTTTAAAGCAAGGTAAATACTTTAGAATAGGTATTTGTTGTAAAAGTTTCAAACAGAATCAGTGTGTAAGGTAAAATGTTTGAATCCCCTTTAATTTCTCCCCACTACCACTTTCAGTGCCCTCCCTGGTAGTAATTACTGTTAAATTTGATATGTATTCAGTGTGTGGGGTATGTATATACACACATGCCTGCATACATATGGTTATAGAAATGTTCTTAAGGTTACTTTTTCACTCAGTAGTAGGCCTCGAAGATCTTTATCTTTCCATGACAGTAAACAAATACCCAATTATTTTTCTATAAATATAGAAGTCATAATTTCAGCTTCAAAGCTACATGGACACTAAGATATTTTCTCTGTCCTATTTGATAATACAAAATCTCTTTATAGTATTTCTGACAAGTACATGTACAACCTCTGTTTCAGACAGAATTCATTACTTCTTAAAGAAACATATCCATTTCGAGGCTATTTTGGTTGCTAGAGTAGTTCGTAGTATAGCACCATTCAGGATATTGGAGAATATTTTACACACAGGTGAAAAAACAGGATCAGGTCTAGAGATTAGTGATAGGTTTGGCAAAGTAAAGGCACAGAGGTGCAAAAGAGCAAGCATTGTCAGAGAACAGGGAGTTGTCCTATGAATTAAAACCCACTACTCTTGTTTTACTGAGGCTCGGAGATATTTTAATCCAAAGTAGGAAATAAGTGCCATAAGAGAGGTTCAGATAAAGTGCTATGGAGACTTTTTTTAAAAGAATTTCACATGAAATAGCATCTCAGTTGGGTATTGATTAAATAGGGTTAAAATATGCAAAGTTGGAGAATAGAGTTACTGGGAAGTATTTTCCAGGAAGAGAGAAAAACGAAGAAAGACAAAAATGCCTGAATCATTTTTGTGAAAAGTAGTTGTAGAGTCAATGAAGGTGAATAATGGGAAACAAGGTTGGGAAGATAGGATGGAAACCACGCTTAAGAGGACTACAAATTATGGGTTTTGCTCTCTAGACTTCTTTCTTTAGGTAATAAAGAAGAGCTGTTGGTTTTTAAGCGAGGAGTTATATGATTTTAGGTATTCACAAAGAACAATGTAGTGGCAGAATTGGATTTCCATATAAAAGGGGTTTGGCAAGTTGTTTAGGCTTGAAGCCACATTCATAAAGCACCGTTAGTATTTTGTTGAAGATTTTTGCATCTGTATTTATAACGGATATTGGTTTGTAGTTTTTTGTGGTATGTTTGTCTAGTTTTGGTATCAGGGTAATACTGGTCTCATAGAATGAGTTAGGAAGTGTTCCTTATCACCTGATTTTTTTCCTTTTATATACCCTTGGGTGCAGAGAACTGGAGGTTCCTGGAAATTCCATTCCTGATCCCACAGCAAAGAAACAGGATAGAACAACATGTCCTGAGAGACCTTTTGATACATGCCTTCCTCTTAACTTTCTGAAGCAGCAGCAGTAGCAGCAGAGAACAAGGAATAGAAGAAAAATAGAAAACGAACAGGTTTGAAGTGTGGTAAAAGTTCTATGTAAAAGAGGTGGCACTTTAACTGGTTCTTAAAAAAAATTTTTTTAAGTGATTATGATTAATGTTTTAATAGAAAGGGGAAAAGTCTTTGAGTAGCTGGGAGGTGATAAATCTAGATATTTTTGCACAGAAAGGCCATCTTTTCCTGAGATGAGAAGGAAGAGGGTTAGGATGTGAAACAGGAAAAGTTCCCTTGTCCCCCTTGCAGAGCATGCGATGAGGGTGACTCGCTTTTTCAGTGCCCCGCTGCTCAAACCTCTAGGGGAGCATACCAATGGGCAGGCTGTGGGGCTCTGACCCTGCGGCAGTGTCTAGGGGTGAATTTTTACAGCTGAAGCCCCAGTGGGCATGTGTTACAGGGGGCTCTTTTAGTTTAGCTGTCTGTAGGCGGCTCATGTTAGCTCAGACCCCTACCTTATCTCAAGGACAGAGGGCTTTCTGTATCCCAGGGTTCTTGCCTTGGTGTACCAGAAGAACTGAATCACACATGGGCTTGGAGAATGAGTGCAAGCTTTTATTGAGTGGAAGTAACTCTCAGCAGATGAGGGGGCCAGAAGGGAGATGGTTTTCCCCGGAGTCTGGCCGCTCGGCGGTCCGGGCTCTCCTTCAACTGCCCCAGCCAATCTCTCCGCCTCATTCTGATGGCCTGCTGGTGTGCTGTTGTGCTCCCCTCAGTGTCCTCTCAACATCCAGCTGCTTGTGTGTTCCTCTGCTCATGTGCCCCCTCTCAACGTCCAGCTGCCTGTCTGCCTGTGGCGGGATTGGTAAGGAATCAGAAAGACCGATGGAGTTGAGGAGGATATTCATTATTTAGGTGCACCGGCCCAGTTGGATTAACATCCAAAGGACTGAGCCCTGAACAAAGAGTTAAGTTACCTTTTAAGCATTTCTTGGGGTGGGGGGAGATCTGTGCAGGGGGAAGCATATTACAGAAGCGAGAAACAAAGACAGTTATTTAATTAATTGAGACATGCATTACATCATTTATTACTTTTCAAGGAAAAACATGTTTTATGACTTGAGTTTATCTGTCTATTGACCTTGCAGCTGCACAGCCAGAGAAACAGGGTCTTCACAATGCCTGGGAAAGGAGGAGAGATAAGGCTTACTAGCCACAGAAAAACAGGCAGTTAATTTTTAAAGGACTCCAGCTCTTTCTGTTTCTCTTTCTCAGGGGGAACTGGGTTTTCTTACATACAACTGAGTTTCTGCTTACACATTCTTTAATTTCTTTTAATTCCTGTTCCATGCCTGCTAGGGTCTCAGGGTTTTTACAGGCACAGGATGGGGCCGTGGCAGGCCAGGGTGGTCTTGGGAAATGCAACATTTGGGGAGGAAAACAAAAATGCCTGTCCTCTCCTAGGTTCGTGGAGTTGGAACCCTAGCCAAGGACTGCGCCCTCCTCTACCCAGCACTTCCTTTCCCCACTTCCATATCATTTGAAGGGACCAAGCCCTTCCCTTTCCAGCACTTCCCTGGCCCCCTTCCGTATCAGATGGATGAGTATAGCTGCAGGAAAAGAGAAGGAAGCTGAGTTCTTTTTGTTCACAATAGAAATCCTCCAGGTCTTAATCTTAGATTTCCAACTCATTTTCCTCTTTTTTGAGAGGTCTTGTCAGCTGCTTATATCTGGAAACGTCTGTTAAATTGGGTTCTAACCTCTACTACAAACCCACTAATCTGTATGATCACACAATAGCAGAGTAGGCATAAAATGTTTGTATTTATCAAATGTTTCATTTTAGTATGCATTATTTCTTTGGAAGTTGTTGGTTTCTCTGCACTCTCATACACAACATTTGCAAGGATCAAAAATAAACATTTATTTGAAGCATTTTCAGAGGATATAATGAAAACTGGTTTTGGCTGTAAACATTTAATGAAAATATACATTGTATTATACCATATATTGATTCCTTGCATAGAACAGAAATTTAGTTTTCCTATGAAATTAAATGCAATGAACCCATATGCAAAAGAAGCTTGATTCTGCTTTATACAGTTCTAAATCAGGCAATACTAATCTATGGTGTTAAAAGCCAGTTGTTAATCTAACAACCAGGGAAGAATGGTTGGGGATATCAGGGGCACTTCTGGAGTGCTGGTAATGTTCTAGTCTAACCTAAGCGGGAGTTAGATAGGTTTGTTCACTTTGTGATAATTCATTGTGCTATGTACTTAAAAAAAAAAAAACAACTTTTAAAGTTGACAAAACTTTATTACATATTGTATAATATGTTTTGATATATGTATACCCTGTGGAATGGCTAAATGAAGAAAATTAACATATGCATTACCTCATTTTCTTTAGTGGTCAGAATACTTAAAATCTACTCTCAACAGTTTTCAAGTCTACAACATATTGTTGTTAACTATAGTCAGCATGATATTCAATAGATCTCTTGAATGTAATCTTCCTGTCTAACTGAAACTTTATATCCTTTGACCAACATCTCCCAGTCCCCTGAGCCTCTGGTAACCACCATTATACTCTCTGCTTCTATGAGTTCAACTTTTTTAGATTCCCATATTATAAGTGAGATGCAGTATTTGTCTTTCTGTGCCTGGCTTATTTCACTTAACATAATGCCCTCCAGGTCCATCCATGTTATCACAAATGACAGGGTTTCATTCTTTTCTAAGGCTAAATAGTATTACATAGTGTATATATACCACATTTTCTTTATATATTCATGAACATGGGAGTAGAGATATCTCTTCAACATGCTGATTTCAGATCTTTTAGGTAAATACCCATAAGTGGGACTGCTGGATAATATGGTAGTTCTATTTTTAATTTTTTGAGGAATCTCCATACTATAGTTTTGTTCCATAGTGAGTAGGTATATGTAAACTGACCCCCAAAAGCTGAGGAGCTGTGAGGCCAAAGAGGCTGACAAATCCAGTTTCTCAGAAAGAAAATAGGAACTTACAAATAGAGGCCATGTCTCCAGTGACTGTAAGATGGTGGATCCCTGTACTGTTAACCCCAGACCCAGGGCTTTTCTATCATAAGGAATTTGCCTAAGGGCAAGATTTATGGTAAGTATGTGTTTATGAGAGCATCAAGATTGTTTTGACCTAAGGACAGGATTTACAGAAAGTATGTGAAAGTAGAAACCTTAGAGGCATTCCCGGAACTGGGGTTAATCAGAAGTCAACATGGTGCATTAGCATCCAATATGGAGTTGTTTTAACCACCACAAGTTTCCCATAATGCCTGCACTAATTTACATTCTCACCAACAGCATACAAGGGTTCCCTTTTGCCTGTGTGTGCACCCACACTTGATATCTTTCGTCTGTTTGATGATAGCCTTTTTTTTTTTCTGAGACAGTCTTACTCTGTCACCCAGGCTGGCGTGCAGTGGCATGATGTCGGTTAACTGCAACCTCCACCTCCCAGGTTCAAGCGATTCTCGTGCCTCAGCCTCCCAAGTAGCTGGGATTACAGGTGTGCACCACCACACCCAGCTAATTTTTTTGTATATTTTTAGTAGAGACAGGGTTTTGCCATGTTGCCCAGGCTGGTCTCGAACTCCTGAGCTCAAGACAGTCCGCTCACCTCGGCCTCCCAAAGTGCTAGGATTACAGGCGTGAGCCACCACACCCAGCTGATGATAACCACTTTTAACATTTGTGAGATATCATGATTTTAATTTGCATTTCCCTGATGATTCATGATTTGCATATTTTCATGTATCTGTTGACCGTTTGTATGTCCTCTTTTGAAAAATGTCTATTCAGATCCTTTGCCCGTATTTTTAATAGGGTTGTTTTCTTACTGTTGCTTCAGATCCTTATATATTTTTTAATATTAACCCCTCATCACGTGTATGGTTTACATATATTATTTCCCATTCTGTAAGTTGTCTCATTACTCTGTTGATTGAGGTGATAGGCTAGATGGTTTATATCAGATTTTTCTTCTTTTTTCGACGTAGGCATTTATTGCTATAAACTTTCCTTTTGGATCTGCTTTTGCTGCATATTGTAAGTTTTGGTATGTTGGGTTTCCACTTTTGTTTGTCTCAAGAAATTTTTAAATATCCCCTTTAATTCTTTGACCCATTGGCTATTCAGGTGCATCTGTTTAATTTCCATATCTTTCTGAATTTTCTAGAATTCCTTTTAGGTTTGTATTTATATAACATTGTGGTTTGAAAGGTACTTGGTGTTATTTCAGTCTCTTAAATTTATAAAGACTTGTTTTGTGGTCAAATATATGATCTCTCCTGCAGTATGTTGTGTATGTGCTTGAGAAGAATTTGTATCCTGCTGCTGTTAGTTGGAATGTTCTGTATATGTCTTTTAGCTCCATTTGGTTTGATGTATGCAGTTCAAGTTTAATATATCCTTACTGATTTTCTGTCTGGATGGTAAGTCCATTGTTGAAAGTGGGGTATTAAAGTCCTCTTCAGCTGTATTGCTCTTTATTTCTTCCTTCAGATCGGAAAGGAACGCTTTTTTTCTTTCTTTACATACAGTTTGACCCTTGAACAATATGGGTTCGAACTGCGTGGGTCTGCTTATATACAGATTTTTGCAGTAAATACAATTGGCCCCCTGTATCAGCAGGTTTCACATCTGCAACCAAACCTATATAAAGAATATGGTATTCGTGGGATGCAAAATCTGTATCTGCGGAGTTCTGCAGGGCCAATTATGGGACTTGAATATGTGTGTCTTCTGGTATCTGCCAGGGGCCTGGAACCAGTCCTTCAAGATAATGAGGTACGACTGTATTTAGGAGGTCTGACATTGGGAGCATATATATATTTAGAATTGTTACATCCTCTTGCAGAATTCACCCCTTTGTCATATACTTACCTTGTCTCTTTTTGCAGTTTTTGAATTAAAGTCTATTCTATTTGATAAAACTATAGTGTCTTCTGCACTCTTGGTTTCTGTTTTCATGGAATGTCTTTTTTCCATCCCTTCTCTTTCAAACCTTGTGTGTCCTTGTAGGCAGCATGTGGTTGGGTCTTGTTTTCCTTTACCCATTCAACTGCTCTGCATCTTTTCATATGAGAATGTGTTCATCTATTTTGTGTTGCTATGAAGGAATACCTAAGACTGAGTAATTTATACAGGAAAGAGATTTAATTGGCTCACAGTTCTGCAGGCTGTACAGGAAGCACAGTGCTGGCATCTACTCAGCTTCTGGTGAGGGCCTCAGGGAGCTTTTACTCATGGCAGAAGGTGAAGTCAAATGTCATATGGTGAGAGGAAGCAAGAGAGGGGGGAAGTCCCACACTCTTTTAAATAACCAGATCTCTCGTGAACTCAGAACACAAACTCACTTGTCGCCAAGGGGATAATGCTAAGCCATCCATGAGGAATGCACCTCTGTGACTCAGACACCTCCCATCAGGCCCTACCTTCAATAATGGAGGTCACATTTCAACATGACATTTGGAGGGAACAAATACACAAACCATATCAGAGAATTTAACCCATTTACATTCAAGATAATTTGATAAATAAGGATTCACTACTGCAGTTTTGTTAATTGTTTTCTAGTTGTTTGGCAGACCCTCTGTTTCTTCCTCTCTTGCTGTCTTCCTTTGTGATTAGATGATTTTCTGTAGTGGCATGCTTTCATTCCTTACTGTTTACTTTTTGTGCATCTACTCTTGGCTTTTAGTTTGTGGTTACCATGAGGCTTATATAAAACATAGCAGGATATTTCAGACTAATAATTTTCATTGCATTAAAAAACTGTATACTTTTACTCCGTGCTCCCCATTTTGTTTTTGATGTCACAGTTTATATTTTGATATCATATATCCATTAACAAATTATTATAGCTATTATTATTTTTTAATGTTGTGTCTTTTTTTTTTTTTTTTTTTTTTGAAACAGAGTCTCGCTCTGTCGCCCAGGCTGGAGTTCAGTGGCGCAATCTCAGCTCACTGCAGCCTCCGCCTCCCGGGTTCAAGCGATTCTCCCTGACTCAGTCTCCTGAGTAGCTGGGATTACTTACAGGTGCCCGCCACCACAGCCGGCTGATTTTTGTATTTTTAGTAGAGATAGTGTTTCGCCATGTTGACCAGGCTGGTCTCAAACTCCTGACCTCAGGTGATCTGCCTGCCTCGGCCTCCCAGAGTGCTGGGATTATAGGCGTGAGCCACCGTGCCTGGCCTAAAGTTGTGTCTTTTAGCATTCATACTAATGATGTAAGTTGATTTGCAAACCACCATTATGGCATTAGATATTCTAGAGTTGACTATGTACTTACTTTTTAACCAGTGAATTTCATATTCATGTTTTCCTGCTAATAATTAGCATCCTTTTCTTTCAGCTTGAAGAATTTCCTTAACATTTCTTATAACGCAGTTTTAGCGGGGATGAACCCCCACAGCTTTTGTCTGCGAGTCTTTACCTCTCCTTCATTTCTGAAGTAGGGCATTGCAAGGTAAGTGCATATTCTGCTTCTCTTTGTTTTTAGGGGGCCAAAGCTCTGTATTAATAGCCTTAATGTAGTGGTTTTCTCAAATGCTGGTTGTTTTTAGGTTGTAGTAATGGTGTACTGTGTGTGTGAGCAGGCTCACTTTCTCCTACAGAGACGGGAAGGTGGAGGTGTTGGGAGGCTTATCTCGTTCTCCAGAGCTGTGTACTTCTGTCAGCAGGAATTACATTGGGTCGTGCAGTTCACTCTACGGGCCAGTAGGTGGAGCTTGCAGGAAAGAGACGGCCAAGCACTGTCCAATGGTGTCAGTAGAAGTGATGGGCCCTGGAGGTTGACCTCCCAACCAGTACCTGGCATTTGCAGGCGCCAGGTAGTTGAGATGGTGTAAAATTTTTACTTGGCCTTTGTTAATCAGGAGAGGTATCAGAGTTCCTGGGCAATGAGTGGGCCCATGGGGTTCCCAGTGTTCCCCATCCCGGCTCTGCTGCCAAGGTGGCTGGCAAGGGTCTAGGGTCAGCTTCCAGGCCACTGGGGCAATCTTCCAGAAAGGCCAGGAGGTGCCTCTCCTGTGCTACAGAGCCCATTCAGGGGAATTGGGACAGCCCAGGGTTTTCACTGTACCACATTGCAGCGGGACCCACCCAGCTCCCACACCCCTGAGCTGGTAGGTCTCCAGTATCTAGCTGTCAGCAGCAGAACAGAATGGTTATGCTAGTCCCAAGCCAGCTGCATTCAAATTGCCTAGCCACAGGCCATGTGACTCCTTGGGGGCAGAAACCATGGTTATTAGGCCATACCCTTTCTGGTTTAGTCTTACGGAGGGCGGGCCACCGTTCAACGAAGCATGAAGCACCGTTCATGCTTCCCTGCCACTGCATGAACCCACACCATGCTGTTCTCTGTGGTTCTGACAGTGGGGGCTCCTACCCTGCTTGAGATCAGATCATAAATCTCCATGCTCCTGGATGGTGTGCTTGAGTCCTGGGGAACAAGTACCAAGTCAGCAGACTTGTCCACTGGCCCCTTGGGCTCAAGTACCAGCTGTGATAGGGAGGAGCAAATTGCCCCCAGGCTGCCCACAAAACACTCAGATGGGGCAATGGTGGCTACACTGGGGTCAGGTTCCCCCTGTCCCCTCCCTCCCCAACAAGCCATGGGAATGGCCAGACAGGCAGTCTTGGGAGGGATGAGCAGGCATGGGGCATGCTCAGATGTAGCCTGTCTTTGTGGCATATAAGAGTGAGAGTGCCTGGGCCCTGCTCATTCCCTGGCCTGGCAGACAGCAGCAGCTGCAGCAGCTTACGTCAGGACAGTCTTGGGGGTTGGTGCCCAGAGTCACGCTTTGCTTAAGTTGTCCAGCACATAGAAGCCTTTGGGGTTCTATACGAGTTCAAGTGACCTGTGTGTGTGTGGTCACCAGGTAGTTCCCTAGCTCCCTCTGCCAGTCTAAAGGTCTGTGGGGTCATGGAACTCTTCTATAGCTAAGATCTCAGAGGCCTATGGCAGGAATGTGGTACCCCAGAGTTCCTTCACTCACCCTTTCCTTGGGTCCTGGTCTGGGGCCAGTCCTGGCACTTGGTGATGCCAAGCATGCAGTCCCATTACTTCCCTCTTCAACCAGTGTCTCCCATCTTCTATTGAATTTCAGTGTTCTCTTTTTTTTTTCTTTGAGATGGAGTTTCACTCTCGTTGCCCAGGCTGGAGTGCAATGGCGTGATCTCGGCTCACCGCAACCTCCGCCTTGCAGGTTCAAGTGATTCTCCTGCCTCAGCCTCCCAAGTAGCTGGGGTTACAGGCATGCGCCACCACGCCTGGCTAAGTTTTGTATTTTTAGTAGAGACAGGGTTTCTCCATGTTGGTCAGGCTGGTCTTGAACTCCCGACCTCAGGTGATCCGCCCACCTTGGCCTCCCAAAGTGTTGGGATTACAGGGGTGAGCCACCACACCCAGCCTGTTCTCTCTCAAAAGATCTGTTCATGTGATTTACTCAATATTTTGGTTCCTCTTTGTGGAAGAGGCACATCCTAGCTGCATCTAGTCAGCCATGTTGAACCTGGTATCTTTATTGCATTTTTCATTTGTTGTACTCTGCAGCTATGGAACTTTTATTTCAATCTATTAAATTTCTCATTTTGTTTTCCTGATTTCATTGAATTGTTCCTCTGTTATTTCCTTGGTTTGCTGAGCTTCCTTAAAATGATTACTTTGAATTCTTTGTTATGTAGTTTGTTGCTCTCCATTTCTCTTGCATTAGCTACTGGGAAATTATTGTGTTGATATTGATGTTTCCTTGGCTTTTCATGTTTCTTTTTACCTTATGTTGATGTTTGAGCATTTGGTGCAGCAGTCACCTCTTCCAGACTTTTCAGGCTGGTGTTGTTAAGGAAAGACTTTCCCTGTGAGCGGGGGATGTGAGGGCACTGGCTGGGTGAGGTGCAGTGATTCTGGCAGCTGTGAGGATGCAACAGCGTAGTCTCCTTGTAGCTCTTTCAGCTGCGATCACTGTTGAAAACTGCAGGGATCCTCAGCAACCAACCCTGTCAGTGTTTGCAGCAGTGGTAAGGGCTGTTGGGGTGCTCGGTGATGATGACTGTAGGGTCCTCTTGATCTCTCTTTCCCCGACCAGGGAAGTTGTGGCTAAAGGGATCCTTCTTGACACTGGGTCTGGCATGCAAGCCCACTTGAGGTGGCAATGGAACTGGTGTCTGATGAGTGATGCCCACGGAGCAGCATGTGGGCACTATAGCTCTGGGGTGGTAATGGCACTGGTGCCCAGGGCACAGACACCCTGCTGACAGTTGATAATGGTATGTGAAGTATGGGAGCTTGTGAAACAGGCAGGGACAAGAGCACAAGTGTGCACACAGCTACAGCGGCTTTAGTGTTGAGGCAAGGCCTGGCCCTCTGTGATGACTGAGCTGGTCTCCAGGGCATAAACACATAGAGAAACCTTGGCTCTGGGGCCCAGGGTGCAAACTCCCTTACTATGGCAGTGGCTTTACTGTTTGCAGTATAGGTGTGCACAGCCCAGCCTTGGAGTCAGGGCTTGGAGCATGGGCTCTCAGTGGGAGGCCAAGGCAGGAGGATTGCTTGACGCTGTAAGTTTGAGACTAGCCTGGGCAACACAGCAAGACCCCGTCTCTACAAAAAATATTTATTTTAAAAATAGCTGGGTGTGGTGGTGCATGCTTGTAGTCTTAGCTACTCAGGAGGCTGAGGCTGGAGGATCGCTTGAACTGAGCCAAGGGGTTCAAAGTTATAGTGTGCTATGATTGTGCCACTGCACTCCAGCCTCGGTGACAGAACAAGACCCTGTCTCTAAAAACACAATCAGATCGGTGAGCTCTACCCCAGAATTTCCAACTCAACATATTTGGGTTGGGGCCAAATTTTCTAACACATTCCCAGGTAGTGCTGCTGCTCCTTACCCAGACATCCACACTTGCAATCTGCCCTTTTATTTTGAGCATTTTCTATTTATCTTGAGTTTAATGAAATGAAGCGAAATCACACACTTAAAACTTTTAGAAGGAGAACAATTTTATTCTAAAAATAGATCTTGGTAACAATGAAATACCAAAAGCTGATCATTATAATAAAAAGAAAAGAGTTTAACTTTTTTTGTGTGAAAATACAAAATTATCACTATAATATACTGCCAACTCTATTTATCTGTATTTGAATTATTCCTTTCATGGATTATTCAAGGAAATTTTAAAATTGGCTTCTGCCTAGTACTTATACATCCGGATTGTTTTGATCTTCAGATAAATACATTCTCAAGGAATGCAAGCAAAACTGAGCATTTTCTTAAGTAAACATAATTAGGAAGGTAAATTTATGCTTAAAAAATATGGTCCAAAGCAAAATATTTTTTTGCATAACCATTTCCCTCAATTTTTATAGATAACAACAAAAAAATCTGCATTGAAAGTACTGGTATTCAAAAGTAACAAATTATACTACTTATATACAGAGAAAAAGACATAACTAAACTACTTCAAACCCAATGCAGAGGAAACTTTCAAGGCAAATGATGACTTAGTACTTAAAAAGTGGTTTTTCTATCTTCAAAGTGCTAAAGAAACAAGTATTCAAAAAGAAACTTCAGGTCGGTCTACAAAGTTCTGACTGACTTGAAGTAGTGAAATACCAAGAATGCAGTGGACAAATTTAAAAGGCCTTCATTAGGCCGGGCACGGTGGCTCACGCTTGTAATCCCAGCACTTTGGGAGGCCGAGGCGGGTGGATCACGAGGTCAGGAGATCGAGACCACGGTGAAACCCCATCTCTACTAAAAATACAAAAAAAAAAAATGTGGCGGGCGACTGTAGTCCCAGCTACTCCGAGAGGCTGAGGCAGGAGAATGGCGTGAACCCGGGAGGCGGAACTTGCAGTGAGCCGAGATTGTGCCACTGCACTCCAGCCTGGGCGACAGAGCGAGACTCCATCTATCTCAAAAAAAAAAAGGCCTTCATTAGAATAAAGTATATCTTAACTACATTTTGCAAAGAAATGAAGCAATGGTTGCATAACCAATCAGGGCCAAGTTAGTAACGTACAACTCGGCCATCAGCCCACATCTCTTTCAAACTAATCTAAACGTATTTTTCAGAAAATTTCCTCCATACTCTATGTGTTACATACATCCAACCATACCCATATTTTGGATTTTTTCTATATTCATCAGATTATTGGTTAAAATGCACAGCAAGTAGAAATGATCCATTTCAAAATTCTTAATATCTAACATTCTCTGCAAAACAAAAGCTGACCACAACAGTTTCACTGTATTCCTATTAAATGTAGGCGCATGTTCATTAGGACATCTGAGCTATTTTTAGGACCTTCAGAAACTGGTGTGATTTACTTTGGCCCTCTGAGATAGAAATGCGATCTTAGTATTTACTGTGACTACATACCTCTTTTGTTAAAACTTGACCCTGAGTTTTGAGTGCTGGAATATAAACTGTAAAATGGAAAACACTCCAAAATACATTAGCTAATATTGGTGTCTCTACAATACTGTGCTTTTTCTCTCCATTAACATAATGCATCTGAAAGTACTTCTCCTTCAGCATGGAGTGAGAGGAGGGATTTGAGGGAGTATCTAAATCAGGAAGGAGGAAATGTCCTGTCTAAAAATTCCTCTCAAAACTTTCTAAGAATTTATTCTAAAATATGTTGGTGTTTTAGTATAAAAATGTCATTTCCCCAAATCTCTGAGTAGTATCGACAGTGCATGAAAGAAAATACAGCATTTTCATCCTGCAGGTTTAGTAGCCTGGGGAAGTCCCACAATCCCTGGCTTAATAAACACAGCATTACGCTATAGTTTTGACTCTATAGAATTCTAAATGTTCTTTTGAGAATCATACAAGGGGTTCTTTTTCTTAAAGTTAGGTGTGTTTACACTCAATTAAAAATTTCTAGATATTGAAAGCAGCTCTACAGTTCTTAAAATATTCATGAAATATAAAATTAAATGAACTAAAGTAACTTCCAGTGGTGACAATATTCTCACAGTAGCAAATAATCTAACTTCTAGGAGGTTTTTTTCCTATAATGCCAGGATTATTTAATACTGACAACTAAGTCTTTTAAAACATTATTATGTTAAACACTGCAGTTTACCTAAATTACACAGAGAACAAAAATTACATCAACATTGAAAGCTCAAAAGAAGTTAATAAAAATATGTGCTCCTTAATGCTCCAATGGATCCCTAACAGGGCTAAGCACAGCTATTATTTTGGATTTTATTTGAAAATTTTCTCTTTTTCTTGGAGTATTTTGTTTCTAGACCAACTACTACAGTTTAAAGCACAAAAAATGCTGATGTTTTTCTTAAATTATGCTTCGTATCTGGTTTACTTGACTGTATAATTTCTGTGTGGCATTAGTAATTAGGATATATCCAGCTCTGAAAAGCACTGAAGTTCTTTGTGGGAGCTACAAAAGATATCCAAAATCCTGAGTGCTGTGACAAACTTCTTATTTGTATGCCCAGATGGCATTCTGTCTTTCAGTGATGACGTCTTTCAATTACTGGTCGTATGTGACCAATGCCCCCCACCCCCAGCCAAAAAAAAAAAACAGATAGGACTTGTCTTATTATGAACTTGCTAAAACCATTGTATTAACGGTCTATAAAGATCCAAATGTTTATTTCAAAACCCAAACCCTTGTTACCTTGAAGAATCTTTACATATTTATGTAATACACTGTACATTATATGCATGGCCTGTTTATACTATTTTCAAAAAGAGAATATTGTTTTAAACTATTAATAAACCAAAATTAATTGATAGGGCAGCATCAATCTGTCTTCCCTCCTTGGTCCATGGATTTCCTTAAATGATGGCATCATGTTCATCTCTGTAATATATTAAAAGTTACAATTACTTTGTTTTGTTATTTCTGTCAAAACTAGTTATGTTCCTATTTGTTAGTAAAGTAACAGAACAATTTCAAGCTGCACAATCAAAATTGTCACTGTTCTGTGTAAAGTTCCTTAAGTATCCAATATACTGTAGTGGTTAAAGATCTGGGGGTTAATGGCATGGGGATCCACCACCTTGTCTTGCTGCAATCACAGACACAGACATAGCTTCTGTTTGTAAGTCCCTATTAAATATTTCTTTCTAGCTGGGCACTGTGGCTCATGCTTAGAATCCCAGCACTCTAAGAGGTCAGAACAGAGGATCACTTGAGCCCAGGAGTTTGAGACCAGCCTGGGCAAAACAGTGAGACTACCATCTCTATAAAAAATTTAAAAATTAGCCTGGTGTGGCATTGCATGCCTGTAGTTCCAGCTACTCAGCAGGCTGAGGTAAGAGGATCACTTAAGCCCAGGAGGCTGAGGTTGCAGTGACCTGTGATCGCACCACTGCACTCCAACCTGGGTGACAGAGCCAGATCATGTCTCCAAAAAAAAAAAAAAAAAGTTTGAGAAACTGGCTAAGTCAGCCTCTTTTCCTTTGTCCTCTTAGCTTCCTCAGACCTTTAAGGGTAGGTTTGCCCAAACCTGCCCACTGCAAAGCACTCTGTTTAGTCATGGTTTCTTTTACGTATTCTTTCATATATTGACCTTAAAAAAGAATGTTTCTGAATATGCCTTTAATCTGACAAAGCACCACCTTGATATTCTTTTAAAATGAGTTTGAGCCTACAGCCACGCCACTGTGAATGTGTCTGATCTCATGTGATCATGGAAGCTAAAGTGAGTCTGATATGATAAATATATGCAACGTAACTTTATTTAAATATAACTTTTAAAAATATGTTCTTAAGGCCAGACGTGGTGGCTCACACCTGTAATCCCAGCACTTTGGGAGGCCAAGGTGGGAGGATCACCTAAGGTCGGGTTCGAGACCAGCCTGGCCAACATGGTGAAACCCCATCTCTACGAAAAATACAAAAATTAGCTGGGCGTGGTGGCAGGCACCTATAATCCCAGCTACTGGGGAGGTTGAGGCAGGAGAATAGCTTGAACCCAGGAGGTGGAGGCTGCAGTGAGCTGAGATCGTGCCATTGCACTCCAGCCTGGGCAACAAGAGGGAAACTCCATTTCAAAAAAAAAAAAAAAAAAAAAAAAAAAAAATCTGTTCTTAAATTATCATTTTTGTTTAAGTATTAGTAATGTAACTGTTAGATCCAATTTTTCATTTATGATGCAATGTTTATTTAGAGCTTATGTCAATAACCTGAAAATCTGGGAAACTTCCATGTTCTTATTTAGTACTTCTTACAAATCAAGAAGTTGTGTGTACTGAATCATATGTAGTGTCAAAACTGGAAGATTCCCTCCAATGGCCTATTCCAACATTTCCCAAAATGTGTTCCACACAATACTAGTTCCAAGAGATAGACAGTGTTAGCTCCCATTGAAGAGGGGCGGGAGGAGGGATTTATTCATTCAACAAGTATTTTGGTTAAAAATTTGGGTAACAGTTCATACTGTATTCCATCCTGGAAAATCATAATGTATATCA
The DNA here is from genome assembly GCF_006542625.1 of Nomascus leucogenys. Classification (NCBI taxonomy): domain Eukaryota; kingdom Metazoa; phylum Chordata; class Mammalia; order Primates; family Hylobatidae; genus Nomascus; species Nomascus leucogenys. Next base: position 32,449,450 of record NC_044395.1, on the reverse strand, counting down.
ACATTTTAAAGGCTTAGAGAAGTCTTAGAGTAAACTGTCTTAGTTTACTTTAGTCAACTGAACATTTCCCAAACTTTTTGATATAGGAACTCTGTGTGTGGGACACATGTATGTCAGATGTTAACCCACAGGGCAAATTTTGGAAAACAGTCATCTGTTCTATGGTATTTATATACATTAAAAAAAGTGAATTAGCTCTTACATATATGCAATGGAATGAATATTTGTGTCACTCAATACGAATATGTTGAAACCCTAATCCCAGTGTGATGATATTCTGAAGTGGGGCCTTGGGGAGGTAGTTAGGTCGTGAGGGTGGACCCCTCATGAAAAGAATTAATACCCTTACAATTAGAGGTCAGAGAACTAGCTAGCCTTCTTTCTGCCATGTGAAGAAGGCCCTTACTAGAACTCAACCATGGTGGCACCCTGATCTTGCACTTCCAAGCCTCCAGAAGTGTGAGAAATAAATGTCTGTTGTTTAAGGCACCCAGCGGTATGATACTTTGTGTCAGCGTGAACTAAAACAACATGTAAGACTCAAAAAACAAAAAGGACTATTGGAGCAACAAGAGTTTGGATATATCCTCAAACCATCAGACCTACAGAGCTACATGTAGAGTAAACATGGTTTGTTGATTAGGTCTTGTTGATAATGCACATCTAAAAAGAGAGTTTTGCTACAGGTGAAATGATAAATTATATTATTTATACTAACCACTCATTTAAATTATCAGGGATAATGAGGCTGTCAGAGGAATTTTTTTTGTCTTTGTCATGGAAAGCAAAAGCCATGTTTTACCAAGGATGCTCTTTAGTACCACAACAGACACAGACATATTAAGTCAACAGCCTGCTGAGAACTGGTATTTCTTACGATTATTGGTACAAGTAAGTGAAAATTTCAGGGTGGGTTAACTTTGGTCTCCTGTAAAGTGTGTTTGACACTAGTAAAATACATTTTTTTAAGTACATACATCCATTTTCATTTGCAAATAATTATAATCACAAGCTTGTACATAAACAATTTACTTTGGGCCAAGAGGGTTAATGGGAATATAACTCATAAATCTATCAATTATTCATCCCTGAGATGAGCACTGGCTTGATATTCTATCATAATTAAAGATGTGCACCAACAATTTTTTTAAAAAAAGTCCTGGCCATTCAAAACTTACTTACATGGTTCTATACCGAATGCCTCTTCTTGAATAATACATTTTGCATCCAATGTAAAGAATAGATAAAACTCCCAGCGTTAATACAATACCACCAACAAAGCTCCCAGTATCAAATTTTGATCCTTTCTTTCCTTCAGAATGCATCGTTGTTGTGACTAGAACAAAACAAAAAAGGGCTTTAATGTTTGTTTGTTTTTTTTAACATTGTAATTAAAGCTGATTTTCTGTGTTAAGAACATTTAATTAGGAATTAAGGGAAGTCTAGGCATATAAAGTTTCTATATTATTTTTGCCAGACAGAAATAATGACTTAAATGTGGCATTTAACTACTTGCAGCATAGGAAAAAAAGGTCAGCTTTAATACATACTTGTTACTGATGAAGAAGCAGATGTCACTGAACTATTGTGGGTTATGGTCATGGTGGATGTTGATATCTGAGATGTGTACTGTGAAACACTTGTTGTTTTGGGTGTAGACTTTAAGGTGGTAGAAGTCATATTTGTTGAGACCATCCCTGGTGTTGTTGTATTAGATGCTGCTGTGGGTTTCATGGTGGTGACTGTTGTATTGCTGGAGTTTGAGGCAACTGAAGTTGGTGGTTTCACAGTACTGTTGGAAGTTTCATTTGTATGGTCAGAAGGCACATGTTGGAGAGTCTCTGCAATAATATCAAGAAACATTAAAACCAGAGCTATGATTTAGGGAATAAGATCCCATTTTACTGAGACTTTCATGGTCACAGACAAAGCAAGAGATCTTACAAATACAGCAGCATGTAACATACTTAGCCCATCAATACTTTGCACTATACTGCAATAAAATGTCTCAAACTAGTAAAAGACTCAATAGAAACCAAGCCTAAATTTATATAAAGTTAGAAATTTGGGGGAAGATATGAAGAAAAAAAAAACCCCAGAAGATTGAGTTCCCTCAGTGCAAGGACATGTCTTTATCATCTCTGTCTGAACATCTCAACATACTTCATATCACATAATAGGCTTTCAACAAATACCTGTTGAATGGATGGATAAACTAATGAATATAAAAATGGTTTTTAAATGTCCAGTTCTCTGCTATACCTTCTAAGGGGCTTTGAGGACAATAAATCAGTAGCTGCATGTTTCTAACCCTCCTGGTAGAATGGGAAGTGCAAGTGAGTTATTCTTTGTAAAAGTAAAGCCAACTTCCCACTATGCATTAGGAAGTGAAATACCATCGCAGAATGTGGCTAGCTGTCATACTGGTAATAATAATTTCCCATAGTTAGAAGGACAGTTCTATAACTATCTGTGAAAGTTTTAAAAATCCACAAGCCAATTTTGTATGAAAAGAAAAATTAGTGATTTAAAATACACAACTCAAACAATACCTTTGCTCATACCTGCAACTGAGTTTTTCTTTTTTGGGGGGTATGATGTAAACAAAAACAAATAGGTACAGATCTTGTTAATGCTCAACTTTTTTTTGTTGTTGCTGAGATGGAGTTTCACTCTGTCACCCAGGCTGAAGTGCAGTGTCAAAATCTCGGCTCAGTGCAACTCCGCCTCCCGGGGCCAAGTGATTCTCCTGCCTTGGCCTCCTGAGTAGCTGGGATTACGGGCACCTGCCACCATGCGGGCTAATTTTTGTATTTTTAGTAGAGACAAGGTTTTACCATGTCGGCCAGGCTGGTCTTGAACTCCTGACCTCAAGTGATCTGCTCGCCTCAGCTTCCCTAAGTGCTGGGATCACAGGCATGAGCCACCGTGCCCGGCCAATACTCCTTAAAATAAACTTTGATTACTTTTGTTTTCATCCAGTAAAGGTGTCCTTTTTGCATAAAATATGGTCTATAACCAGAAGCAAACCTTTCTGTGTTAATTTTATTTCATACTGCATCTTCTTTTTAACACCACAATTTAACATTTACAACTATAGGTACCTATTAGGATACAATGTCTAGGGAATGAAAGCTTTTAATATGTCTTTGTCCATTTAATATGATGTAATGTATTTCTGTATTCATTTCCTGTCTCATAGTTTATTTTCAGGTTTTTTGGTTTCCTATGTTGCCTACTGCTGATTTGGATTTGGTTTGCTTCTCCCTATCAAAACTCATACTGAAATTTGATCTCCAATGTGGCGGTCTTGGGAGGTGGGACCTAGTGGGAGTTGTCTGGATCATGGGGGAAGATCCCTCATAAATGGCTTGATGCCCTTCACGTGGTAGTGAGTTCTCATTCTGGCGAAACTGGATCAGTTCCTGTGGAAATGAGTTCCCATGAAAGGGGGTTGTTATAAAGCCAGGATGCTCCTCGGGTTTTCTATCTTTGCAGTTATCCACTTCCCCTTTGACCTTCTCTGCTGTGTTGTGGCACAGCTTTATAAAAGCCCTCCCTGGAAACCAGGGCTTGCAGAACTTTCCCAGCCTGCAGAACCTTGAGCTAAATAAACATTTTCTTTATCAATTACCTAGTCTCAGGTATTCCTTTATAGCAACACAAAAGTACTAAGACACCTATATACTCCCATTTCGTTATTTATATCCACATACTTAAGGTACACAGAATTAACCACTGGGCCTGCTTTCTTTCCCCCAGTGAGAGCAGTACCAATGCCTTAGGTTCCTTGCTCCGCCACTGCTGTCAAGTACCAAAAGTGATACTTCATATATTATCCTATCTTCCACAACTATTTTGGCCTTATTCTTGAAAGACAGACAGATTGATATTTATTTATTTATTTATTTACTTAGAGACAAAGTCTTACTCTGTCACCCAGGCTGGACTGCAGTGGCACGATCTCGGCTCAGGGCAACCTCTACCTCCTGGGTTCATGCGATTCTCGTGCCTCAGCCTACTGAGTAGCTGGGATTACAGGCACATGCCACCACGCCTGGCTAATTTTTGTATTTTTAGTAGAGACTGCGCTTCACCATGTTGGCCAGGCTGGTTTCAAACTCCTGACGTCAGGTGATCTGCCCACCTCAGCCTCTCAAAGTGCTAGTACTACAGGCGTGAGCCACAGTGCCTGGCCCCTGTATGTATTTATTATTGTTATTACTATTTTTGAAACAGTCTTGTTCTGTCGCCCAGGCTGGAGGGCAGTGCCTGCGATCTCTGCTCACTGTAACCTCTGCCTCCCAGGTTCAAGCAATTCTCCTGCCTCAGCCTCCTTAAGTAGCTGGGATTACAGGCATGCACCACCAAGCCCACCTAATTTTTTATTTTTAGTAGAGACGGGGTTTTGCCATGTTGGCCTGGCTGGTCTTGAACTCCTGACCTCAGGTGATCTGCCTGCCTTGGCCTCCCAAAGTGCTGGGATTACCAGCTAAGCCACCGCGCCTGGCCCCAACTATATTTTTGACTTAACTGTCAAAACAAGTTGGTTTTAATAGTGCTGCTTACTTGCATATCAGGTTTTACTACTGAAATTTCTACTACTTTCTTCAACTTTGGGTCTCTGTTATCTCTTCTACTGAGTATGACCTATTTTCTTTTTTCTTTTTTTTTTTTCTTTTTTGAGACAGAGTCTCACTCTGTTGCCCAGGCTGGAGTGCAGTGGCACGATCTCGGCTTACTGCAAGCTCCGCCTCCCAGGTTCATGCCATTCTCCTACCTCAGCCTCCCGAGTAGCTGGGACTACAGGCGCCCAACACCACGCCCGGCTAATTTTTGTATTTTTAGTAGAGATGGGGTTTCACCGTGTTAGCCAGGATGGTCTCGATCTCCTGACCTCTTGATCCGCCTGCCTCAACCTCCCAAAGTGCTGGGATTACAGGGGTGAGCCACCGCACCTGGCCTGATCTATTTTCTTAATAAGGCCAAAGGAATTAATGCTTTTATACTACATAGGCAAATAAATAATAATTATCCAAGTAGGTAATACAAATGCACTCAGTTCAAATGAACTTGAACTAATGTTTTCTTATTCAAGTCTGAATGTTCTATAGAGATATAAGTAACAGAATTTAACATTAAAATAATCACCTTTTATTTTAAAATGCTGAATGGATTCTATTGCAATGAAATTAAATACAGCAAAGAACCAACGTTTATATCCTATCTTTAGAACAGAATGATCCTGCAGAATAAAACAATGAACACAATGCTGCTTTTGGATTCAACACACACACACCCCTCCCCCTGCCCTCTGGTATAATAAAACATTCTTCAGAGATACTGTACAAAGTCACATGGTCAAAAATGGGAAGCTATAATAGGTTAGTTCTCCGCTAAGTCAATCCAAATGTGCTAAAGAAACAAAAATTTTTGTCAATTTCTATGTCAATTTCTTTGTCAATTTCTATGAATTGACAAAACAGGCAAAAGGAAATTTTGCATTAAACTGTGTTTCCTGATGCTTTTAAGTGTAAATGAAATGCAAGGATGCTCTCCGAATTCACAATGGATGACCCAATCTTCTTCTGTAATAAGTAAATAGTTACTTGTTTTCCTCTGCAAATGATACCATCCCAACTCTGGTCTTCTTCCCTCTCCCTTAACTGTTGAAATGCTGACTGGCACCTCTAGGAGTGGCACAGTAAACACCTGCAAAGAGATGCAGAAAGGACCATCCATGTGGGACTTGCAAGGGGTGAAGCTTTATCTAACTCTTCCCATCTTAGCCACTCAGTCTCCTCTAGCCTCCGATAAGCTAAGGTTGAAGAATCTGAGGCGCATATGTTGCTGGAGGCTGTCAGTGTGCAGGGTGTCCACTCCCTCCTCTGTCTATAGGGGAAAGAGGAGAATGCCATCCTCCACCTCACACCAGCCTGGGAAGGCTTCTAGGGCACTACCCAAAGAGCTGGACAAGCATCTACTGGACTTGGATGGACACAGACAGTAGGATTTGATTCAAGCCTTAACAAAGGTGAGACACTGTGACTGACCTCTATCTACCCATCAGCTAAGTTTAAAAGGCTGCACTGGGAGTAGACCACACCTCCACTAACAGCAAAGGTTCTTGTTTCCCATGAACCAAATCAAACTCCATGGAAGATAACTGACATGAGATTGCCTTAAAAAAGATCGCTTCCTGGGGCCGAGTGCAGTGGCTCACACCTGTAATCCCAGCACTTTGGGAGGCCAAGGTGGGTGGATTACGAGGTCACGAGATGGAGACCATCCTGGCTAACAAAGTGAAACCCCATCTCTACTAAAAATACAGAAAATTAGCCGGGCATGGTGGCAGGCGCCTGTAGTCCCAGCTACTCGGGAGGCTGAGGCAGGAGAATGGCGTGAACTCGGGAGGCAGAGCTTGCAGTGAGCTGAGATCGTGCCACTGCACTCCAGCCTGGGCAACAGAGCGAGACTCCGTCTCAAAAAAAAAAAAAAAAACACAGCCTCCCAAGAGAGTACAGCTTAGAGAAGGGGAGGTGACCAGTAGGGGGTGGAGCACCAAAAGCAAGGGCTAGCTGGAGGAGAGGCCCACTGCATCAAGAGAGCTGAAGGGGGAGGCTTAGCAGGAGGATCTCCCAGGAACCTACCAATGAGAACCACACATCTGCCATCCAGAGGGCACCTGTGCCAAATGAAAACATCCAGCCATCAACCAAACAGCTTTTGTCCCTTAAGCCTCTCTAGGCCTGATTCCATAAGGGTGACAAACAGCAGAAGTGAGGAGAAGAGGTGGAAAAAGGAAGGAAGCCAACGACATTAACTTTCCCACTGCAAGGCTTCTAGGCCTGAAGCAGGCCTGGGCTGGCAGAAGGGACAAGTTTCAGTTTTGAATCACTGTAGAGTTTTATTATTTTGGTATTATTCTGGACAGGAGCTGCACCCTACTAAATAGAACTTATCCAGTGAATTGGACATTCTATCTTTAACACCTCAGCTAGTGCAGTTGGGAGGGTAGAGCCACCAGGGAAAGGGTGTGTGTGACATACAGTTGTCCATGCTCAGTGTTAAGGGTTGAATTGTTCCCCTCTCCACCCTGCCCAAATTCATACATTGAAGTCCTAACTCACAGTACTTCAGAATGTGACCTTATTTGGAGAGAGAATCTTTACAAAGGTCATTAAGTCATTAGGTTAGGCTTAGTTATCCATTATGGTTGGTGTCCTTATTAAAAGGGAAAAGTTGGAGACAGACACACAAACACACAGAAAGAACACCCTGTGAAGATGAAGACAGAGATCATGGTGATGTTTCTACAAGCCAGGGAATGCCATGGATGGCCACAAACTGCCGGAAGCCAGAGGAGAGGCATGTAACAGATTCTCTCAAAGCCCCCAGAAGGAAGCAACCCTGTAAACACCTTCACCTCTGACTCCAGCCTCCCGAACTGTGAGACAATCAATTTCTGTTGTTTAAGCCACCCAGTTTCTGGTACTTTGTTTCTGCAGCCCAAGCAAATTAATACACTCAGCTTCAAAGTTTTTTCATTTATAAAAAATATGTCTCTGTGCAACGGTACAACTGGCACTAGTGATTGTATTGAGCTGGTTCCTTTTGCAGATCTTTGAAACCAGTCACCATGATATGAAGTCCGTAAATACTCATCAAACCACTCACAAAACTTGTTTTAACGAAAGTTGAGATTATCTATAGATGTCAATCAGAGATATAAGAATTTCTCTATTTAACTCCTGGTTTCAACTAACATAATTACAGGAAAAATGAAGCGAAGGGCTGTAATAATAGCATCCATGCACCTTCCTTCCCAGCAGCTGCAGTGTTCAGCCCACAGTGAAAGACGACAAAGAATGCACATGTGGCTATGAGTGATGTCTGGTACTGCTGTAAAAAATATATTCCAACAGCCCAATCAGTTCTCCATTCCCGTGTGGTGGTAAAACTATTACTCCTAATTTTTCTGTGATTAGAATTAGAGCTTCCATTTGCTGAGTTCTTCTTTTTACCAAGCCTGGTAACGTTACCTAGGCATGGTGAGTATAAGCTCAAGCTCTGGATCAGCTCAGCAATTTACTTGCTTGGGTACCTTAGGCAAGTTACTTAATCTCTCTGAGATTCACTACCCTTTCTCGTCTATAAATCAGGGCTATCACAAGAGTCTGGGAGAATTCACCGATATAATCTGTGTTGAGCACTTCCCACAGTGCCTGAGAAGTGCTCAATTAATTCTTTATAACCATTAGTTTCATTAAATGTAACTCCCCTACAGAGTGGCACTCTACAATTCCCTATGGGAGGCTGAGGAGTAGGCACTGTGAGATCTCCAAGCTCCCATGGTTACCGTAACTACCATCCGAATAACATCTTACGGAAGAAGACACTATTGGGATATTTTTGATTTATCAATGCAAACACCCAAAAAGAAGAAAGTGAGGCCCAGACCTTTTTCTGTTAATACCAGACAGCTACCATATTGCAACCAGGCCAAGGACACTATGAAACAGTCCATTTTTCTAGTTTCAAGTAAAGCACTCAAAGTCTGGATTCATTCCAACTATCTCTGCTGTGTTGAAATAACTTAACCTTATTCCTATAACCTTGAGTCCAAAAATATTTAAGTGCCATTGTTCTCCTTTAACCTAAATATCTCAAAGTTAAGGATGACAATTTGTTTTCATCATGGCATCAAATATACACTTAAACCAGAGTTGAAAATACACATCCAATTTTTTAAAATCTCATAGTTATTTTTAAATGGGACAGTAGCAGCTTTTCATTTCCTATTATAGTTGTCAAAAATACTAAGCTATTCAAGACATAAACCATAAATTTCTGGTGCCATAGTTATTTTGAGGGGTCTGTGATTCTAAGAATGGTCTGCAGCTTGAGTAAATTTAAGAATAACTACTCTTATGTGGGGTTCTGGGAATTTTTTAAAACATGAAAACTTTGAGAATCTCTTTCCTATAGAATTTACAAACCTTACCCCATCAACTAAATATCAGTGTAATTCCAGAAACATTCATTGCTTAGAAAGCAAAGAGGCCTTTCCTCATTGCACAGAGTCAACAGATTCATTCTAAACATTCTTCTGAATTCAAATTACCTGGGTATCAAAAATCCACACCATTGAAAATCTAGATTTAAAAAAAAAAAAAAAGATCTTTAAAAAAACCTAGACAGGCCGGGTGTGGTGGGTCATACCTGTAATCCCAGCACTTCGGGAGACCCAGGCAGGCAGATCACCCGAGTCAGGAATTCGAGACCAGCCTGGCCAACATGGTGAAACCTTGTCTCTACTCAAAATACAAAACTTAGCTGGGTATGGTGGTGGGCGCCTGTAATCCGGGAGGCTGAGGCAGGAGAATTGCTTGAACCTGGGAGGCAGAGGTTGCAGTGAGGCGAAATCACGCTACTGCACTCCAGCCTGGGTGACAGAGCAAGACTCCATCACAAAAAAACAAACAAACAAAAAAACTAGATAAATCTAGATTCAAAAAAAAAAATAAAAGAAAACTGAGCTTAAAGTCTCATCATGATAAAGAACTGTACATTTTCTGAAAATGTTTTACAAATTCCTAAATTTTTAAACTCAAAAACTAAAATTTCAAAAGGGAAAAACAATAGTATGTATATGATCACAGAAAATTAACAATTAGGGATTCCAATAAGTTACAGTATATCTGCAGTAAATTTACTACCACATTTTAGTTAAACTATCATTCATTCCACTAAAATCTATGAACATAAATAGGATGTTTGTTTCCTCTGGCAATAAATGAAAGAGGCACTTCCAGTTAAAGCGATAATGACCTGTCTTAAGGACAGTAAGAACTAACAACTGAGATATAGCTCAGGTCTGTGTAATGAAATATAGCCTGAAAGGTGATCCTCTTCATTCCCAGAACTGGAATTGAACTGCAAAGAAACTGGGCAGAGAGGGTGAGAAAAGCAGCCTGGCTTCCTAGGGGATGAGACTACCAGATGGGCAAAGTTGACAGGGCACTGTAGACAGTGTCCAGGCTTCCTTATGCTTGCACATTCCATTATTGCATTCCATTTCCACAGACTCAATCTACAATTAATAACCCCCGTTACCAGAAAAAAAAAAAAAAAAGGCATGAATCACAGCCACAAGGGCATCAGGCTAGACTGATATTTCCCCCCTGTTCCTGCTCAAAACTCCCCAAGCCTCTCATCCTGGCATCCTCACTCTCCAGGGAGCAGAATTCACTCTGCTATTCCTCCCTATCACGCTCCTGTTAGGCTGGCAGCTCACTCGCAGCTCGCTCCTCCCTCACGGCTTTCCATAGGCTTGTTTAGTACCTTCTCTGTACCAAGAACTATGCTAGGAGGCTCTGCACACACAAAAGAGACGTGATCCTTATCAGCATGGAGGGTGGTCTAGTAAGGACGAGAAAGAAACAACACAGTTACAATATGTATGCCAGGGGCCAGTTTGATTTTCACCTCCTCCTCAGGCAACTTCCTTTTTATTGAACACCTATTGTTCATTTTTCTGAACTTTTATTATTATTATTTTAAAAATTAATGTATCTTGTGTGTTACAATACAAAATATATTTGGTCTTTGTCCCTGGTTCCTGGCACAGAGTTCCTAAAATCCCTTGGGATTTCCTGAATGATGGGAGCGTCTCTTGGTTATTCATGAGGACCCCCCCTTTTGCTCAAACCTGAGTTTTTGGCTAATCAAGTGCCATAGGGTAGGGCCCATAGATAGCCTCAGGATGGGCTCCTCACCAGAAATACCAGGTGATTAGCGGGTTGGAAGTTTCAGCCCCATCCATCAACCTTTGGGAAAGCTAGAAATTAAGCTCTATAAAAACTCCTGTACCGAGATCTGAGGGGCTTTTGAGCTGGTGAACACATGGAGGTGCTGAGACGGCGATGTTGCTAGAGAGTGTATCGAAGCTCTGCGCACCATTCCTCCACGCCCAGCCCTTACTCTAACCATCTCTTCCATTTGGCTACTCCTGAGTTATATCCTCTATAATAAACCAATAAAGTAAATAAAGTGTTTCCTTGAGTTCTGGGAGCCATTCCAGCAAATTATCTAACCCAAGGAGGGGGTTATGGGAAAGCCTGATTTATAGTTAATTAGGAGTACAAGAGCTGAACTTGCAATTAGCATCTGAACTCAGGGCAGTCTTGTGGGCTGAGACCTTAACTGGTGGGATCTGACACTAAATCCAGATAGGTAGTAGATAGAGTCAGAACTGAATTGGATTGTAGGACACTCAGCTGATGTCTGAGAACTGGCTGAGGTGGGAAAAAAAAGCACACATCTGGTGTCGGAAGTGCCGTATGATTATAGAGAAACGGTATTTTCCCAGGTCTTGTTTATCTTTTCAATTGAATTAATTGTAAGAACTAGTCTTATATTTTCATTTCATTCTATCAAAGTGTCAGACACAGTTCTGGGAAAACGTGATAATTTCTAGTATATGCTCCAACCTGTGCAAGTGCCTAGCACAGTCTGGAGCATATACAGTTGGGGGCACCCAAGGTTATGTCTGAACTCTTCACCATTACAGACAAGGCCCCAGTCGTCCTCTGCTGCCCACCCTTCGGCCCCAGGAGGAAGATCTATCTACCCACCTATCCCCTAGCATGCAGTTCATTTTTATTTCTCTTGCTCTGTTATATTACTTCAGGTGCCTGGGCTGCTTCCCACCCATTCTCAGCTCTGTGAAATTCTACTCATGTTCAAGAACCAGTCTATACATCATATTAAAGGTATAGTAAAAGAAAATAGAGGCCGGGCACGGTGGCTCATGCCTGTAATCCCAGCACTTTGGGAGGCCAAGGCGGGCGAATCATTTGAGGTCAGGAGTTCCAGACCAGCCTGACCAACATGGTGAAACCCTGTCTCTACTAAAAATACAAAATTAGCTGGGCATGGTGGCACATGCCTGTAATCCCAGCTACTCAGGAAGCTGAGGCAGGAGAATCACTTGAACCCAGGAGGCGGAGGTTGCAGTGAGCCGAGACTGCGCCATTGCACTCCAGCCTGGGCAACAGTGCAAAACTCCGTTTCAAAAAAAAAAAAAAAAAGTGTAATTCCAGCTACTTGGAGGCTGAGGCGGGAGAACAGCTTGAACCCAGTGGCGGAGGCTGCAGTGAGCCGAGATTGCGCCACTGCACTCCAGCCTGGGCAACAGAGCGAGATTCCATCTCAAAAAAATCCTTTTAAGTAATTGGATTTTTTTTTTTTGTAATGTTTTGTAATGTTTTTTGTAATCATCACTCAAGGCCAATTCCAACACAATTCAGTTTAAACCAGAATACATTCAAGTGGTAATTCCTTACTTTTTTAAATAGTTCATAGAAAACTTTTCGTAGACATTATCTGGTTTAATTCTGATTGTAATCCACATGAATTCTCTTATCCACAGTAAGGAACAGTAATTTAGAAGACTAATAAACTGTTCCAAGATCACACAGCTAGTAAAAGTAGAACTCAACCTTAAACTCCAGAGTCAAGCTTTTCTATCTATCATGTAGACTCAGTTTAATAGTAAATAGTTAATTTAAAATTCTAGAGAAAAATGTGGAAAACAATTTCCTCACAACGAGTGACCAGCTGCAAATGTTATTTTTATTCCATTAACCAACATTTATTGAGTGACTGTTATATAAAAGATAAAACTGGGTTCTGCCTTCAAAGAGTTCACTTGAAATTTAAAATTTATTTGAAAATTTAGTACTTCCTACAGTGTTTTAATAGCTATTTCAACAGCGTTGGTCTTGTATGACAAGGTGATAAATTTCTTGACAGTGACAATAGCACAATTCTGTATATGGATTGGGCATTCTGTGATCTTTGGGTGATTTATCTTGCTACCTTTCTTACCTTGGGGGTTTAGTTAATATTTATGTTCCTCCCCTGAGCAGTGAAGTAAAATCTAAGTTTATGTTTCAGTTCTATTTTAAGTTGAGTATTTTGAGTTACTAAGACAGGACCTTAAGGAAGTCAGTTTGACCTCATTTCCAACTGAGAGATTCCATGGATCTCATTCAAGACTAATTTTCTGATTCTAAGGAAAAAGGGAAGTCTTTTTTTTTCTTCCTCTCTTTATTTTTGAATGAATAATGCTTGACATGGACAACACAGACTTTTAGTGAAGACAGAGAGTCCTAGTGATGAAACCACCTTTGCAAAAATTACATCTGAGAAAATTATGACAGTGAAACAGATCTGACCTAACCAACTCCATCTTGCTTCTAAACTCCAAGCTGTCCTTGTTCATTCCTGGGCATAGGCAGAACTAACTCTGGGAGGAACTTAGTTTATAGTATAGCTTGGAAACAAAGATGATAACAGCTCATTCTGAAAACAAACCCCTTTCTGGCCGGGGGACTAGACTGCCTTTTTAGGGCTAACAAATTAGCCACAAGATTAGAAATTACGGTTTAGGAGTCATGCAGCTAGAGGCCACAAGATTCTAAACCTCCCCAATTGTTCCTAAGGATAACATCACTATTGTAAAACCCAAGATTGGTGCTTAAGATGTTTTTCAGACCCCGCACTCATGGATCAGCTGGCACCACTCAGATGGATCAACTGGCTCATCTAGTCCTGTAGCCCCCACCCAAGAACTGACTCAGTGCAAGAGGGCAGTTTCAACTCCCTATGATTTCATGTCACACCAGAGCCATCAATTCTCCCCACTCTCTGGTCTCCTACTCCCCAAATTATCCTTTAAAAATCCCAGTCTCTGAATTTTCAGGAGACTGCTTTAAGTAATAATAAAACTCTGGTCTCCTGTTTAGCCAGCTCTGTGTGAATTAAACTCTTTATTGCAAAAAAAAAAAAAAACAAAAAAAACAAAAAAACAAAACAAAAAAAAAAGCAAATAGAATCAATGGGCCATTTAAAAGAGATTATGAGACTGGATTTAACTGTTTATAAGTAATACAACTTAAATATAAGATATAGAAATGCTAAAAAGTATTGAAAGAGTAAAGGAAAGAAATTTTACAATACAACTACTGGCCAGAAAAAAAAGAACAAGTCTATTAATATCATATGCAAATCTTTAAGGTGAAAAGTATCACTAGAAATTTTTTAAAAAGGAAAGACATCTCATAAATGGATTAATCTAACAGGAAAATATATTTCATATACAAAATGGGAAATATATAAAACAAAATACGATAGACCCGATGGAGAAAAGTAGATACTTTTTATAGAGTTGGACTTTTGTCAACATCTCTAAGCAAAAGAACAGACCCCAAGAAATTCATAAGGAAATTACAGGTTCTCAACAATGTTAACAAATCTGACTTCTTCACATACCTTCAATGTACCTAAAAACTACAGAATTCTTCACACGCTAATTCCCAAAGGATGAGAAAATAAGTAACATATTTCCCAATTATTGATAAAGTAAAAAAAATTAATTTAAAAATATTTTGATAAGGAACCTATGACCTAAAAACTTGCGGGATGCAACTCAAGTTATGCTTAGAGAGAGAAATTTATAGCAAAAATGCATATATTGGAAAGAAAGGTAAAATGAACTTTCGATGTGAGAGTAAGCTTAAAAAATACACACCATCTTCCAGCAACTCATACAAATGTTTCCATTTCGGAAAAATTTAAGAACTTTTGAAGGCTGTATTCCTCTTAAATGTGAGACTTACACTTCAGAAGTTTTTTTTTTTTAAATTTTTTTTTTATTATACTTTAGGTTTTAGGGTACATGTGCACAATGTGCAGGTTTGTTACATATGTATCCATGTGCCATGTTGGTTTGCTGCACCCATTAACTCGTCATTTAGCATTAGGTATATCTCCTAATGCTGTCCCTCCCCCCTCCCCCCACCCCACAACAGTCCCCAGAGTGTGATGTTCCCCTTCCTGTGTCCATGAGTTCTCATTGTTCAATTCCCACCTATGAGTGAGAACATGCGGTGTTTGGTTTTTTGTCTTTGCGATAGTTTACTGAGAATGATGTTTTCCAGTTTCATCCATGTCCCTACAAAGGACATGAACTCATCATTTTTTATGGCTGCATAGTATTCCATGGTGTATATGTGCCACATTTTCTTAATCCAGTCTATCATTGTTGGTACGTGTTAGTCCACACCAAGAGAAAGAACTTGGAAAAACTTGCTCTGTCAAAACTTTGTTGGAAACCATCTCAAGATGGTTCCTCTAGCTAGATAAGTTTAATTAAAAGTGCATGCACCACTGGTGTACATGTGCACAGACCCCACCACCCCATCACCACTGGCACATGCACGTGGACCCTGCTGTCACCGTCCTGACAAAGCGCTTTTGCTGGCACCCCCACATTGGAATGTTATTGCCAGTGGACCAGGAACACCTAAGTCCCTCCAGCATGGCAGGTACTTAACTTCGAAGGGCCAGAAAACAAAGCTGTAGGCCTGGTCCCAGACCTCCAGGGTTAGAGCACACAGCCCCAGAGTGCTGAGCTAAACCTTGGCCCCCTGAAAGCATTCTGAAATAAAGCCAGTCAAATGAACCCAACTTATGCCACAGTCAAATCAAGGGCATCAAAGAATATAAAAGCAAAAGCCTCAAAGGACAGCAACTTCAAAGCCCACACAGCTGAGAAAGAACCAGCACAAGAACTCTGGCAACTCAAAAAGCTGCAGTGTCTTCTTACCTCCAAACAACCATACTGCCTCTCCAGCAATGGTTCTTAATGAGACTGAAATGGCTAAAACATCAGACACGGAATTAAGAATCTGGAGGGCAACAAAGATCAAGATTCAGGACAAAGTTGAAGCCCAATCCATGGAACCTAAGGAATCCAGTAAAATGACACAAGGGCTGAAACACAAAATAGCAATTTTAAGAAAGAATCAAACTGATCTGATAGAGTTGAAAAATTCACGACAAGGATTTCATAACATAAATTAACAACAGAAGAGACCAATCTGAGGAAAGACACTCAGAGCTCAAAGACGAGTTCTTTCAAATCGACTCAGTCAGACAAAGAAACAAAAAAGAATGAAAAGAACTGAAGATGACTTCCTAGAAATATGGGATTATGTAAAGAGACAAAAACCTACAACTCACTGGCATCCCTCAAAGAGAGGGAGAGAAAACAAGCAACCTGGAAAACATATTTGAGGATACTGTCCATGAAAATTTCCCCAAACTCACTAAAGAGGTCAACTTTCAAATTCAGGAAACTCAGAAAACTCCTGCAAGATACCATACAAGACAACCATCCCCAAGACATATAGTCATCAGATTCTCCAAGGTCAACACAAAAGGAAAAATACTAAAGACAGAGAGAAGGGGCAGGTAACTTACAGAGGGAACCCCATCAGGCTAACAGCAGACCTTTCTGCAGAAACCCTATAAGCCAGAAGAGATTGGGGGCCTATATTCGGCATCCTTAAAGAAGAGAAATTTCAGCCAAGAATGTAATATCTAGCTAAGCTAAGCTTCATAAGCAAAGGAAAAATAAAATTCGTTTCAGACAAGCAAGCACTAAGGGAATCCATTACCACCAGACTTGCCTTATAAGAGGTCCTTAAGAGAGGGATAAACATGGAAATAAAGGGCTATTACCAGCCACCACAAAAACACACTTAAGTACACAGACCAATGACACTACAAAGCAACTACATAACCAAGTTTACATAGAAACCAGCTAACAACACAGTAATAGGATCAAATCCACACATATCAATGTTAACCTTGAATGTAAACAAACTAAGCGCTCCACTTAAAAGGTACAGAATGGCAAATCAGATAAAGAAGCAAAACCCAATCGTATGCTGGCTTCAAGAGACCAGTCTCACCTGCAATGACACCCATGGGCTCAAAATAAAGGGATAAAGAAAAATCAAGCAAATGGAAATCAAAAACAGAGGTTGCTATTCTTATTTCAGACAAACTTTAAACCAACAACAATCAAAAAGGACCAAGAAGGGCACTACATAATGATACACGGTTACCTCAACGAGACAACTTAACTATCCTATATAAATACACACTCAACACTGGAGAACCCAGATTCATAAAACAAGTTCTTAGAGACCTATAGACTCTTAAGATAACCACACAATAGTGGCAGACTTCCAAACCCCACTGACAGTATTAGACAGATCACTGAAGCAGAAAACTAACAAAGATATTTGGGACCTGAACTCAACACTTGACCAAACGGATGTAACAGATATCTACAGAGCACTCCACCCAACAACAGAATATACATTCTCCTCATCTGCACAAAGCACATACTCTAAAATTGCACATGGCACATACCAAATGCTCAGCCATAAAGCAATTCTCAACAAATTATGATTCTCAAAATCATACCAACCACACTCTCAGACCACAGCATAAAAATGTAGATCAATACCAGGAAGATCTCTTAAAACCCATACAATTAAAGGGAAATTAAACAATCTGCTCATTACTAACTTTGGGGTAAATAATGAAATTAAGGCAGAAATAAAAAATTTCTTTGAAACTAATGAAAACAAAGCTACAACATATCAGAATCTGTGAGACATGGCTACAGCAGTGTTAAGAGGAAAGTTTACAGCTCTAAATGCCCACATGAAAATGTCAGAAAGACCTCAAATTAACAACCTAACTTTACACCTAGGGAAACTAGAAAAACAAAAGCAAACCAACCCCAGTGCTAGCAGAAGAAAAGAAATAACCAAAATCAGAGCTGAAGTCAATGAAATTGAGATGTGAAAAAACATACAAAAGATCAATGAAACCAAAAGTTGGTTGTATTATTATTATTATTATTATTATTATTATTATTATTATTTTTGAGATGGAGTCTTGCTCTGTTGCCCAGGCTGGAGTGCAATGGTGCAATCTCAGCTCACTGCAATTTCCACCTTCTGGGTTCCAGTGATTCTCCTGCCTCGGCCTCCCAAGTACCTGGGACTACAGGTATGTGCCACCACACCCAGCTAATTTTTGTATTTTTAGTAGAGACAGAATTTTACCATGTTGGCCAGGCTGGTGTCAAACTTCTGACCTCAGGTGATCCACTCACCTTGGCTTCTCAAAGTGTTGGGATTACAAGGTGTGAGGCACCATGCCCAGCCCAAAAGTTGTTTATTTGAAAGAATAAATAAGATTGACAGACTCTAGCTAGACTAATAAAAAAGAGAGAAGAGCCAAATAAACACAATCAGAAATGATAAAGGAAACATTACCACCAACCCTACAGAAATACAAAAAACCCTCAGAGACTATTATGAACACCACTATGTATACAAACTGGAAAGCCTGGAAGAAGAAATGGATAAATTCCCAGAAACATACAACCTCCCAAGACTGAACCAAGAAGAAACTGAAACCCTGAACAGATCAATAATGAGTTCTGACATCAAATCAGTAATAAAAAAATCTACCAATCAGGAAAAGCCTTGGACCAGACCGATTCACAGTCAAGTTCTACCAGACATACATTAATAAAATATAAAATTATTCCAAAAAATTAAGAAGAGATTCTACCATAGCTCATTCTATAAGGCTAGCATCATTCTGATTCCAAAACCTAGCAGAGACACAACAAAAAAAGAAAACTTCAGGCCAATATCCCTGATAAACATAGATACAAAAATCCTCAAGAAAATACTAGCAAACTTATCCAGCAGCACATCAAAAAGCTAATCCACCATGATCAAGTAGGCTTTATTCTTGGGATGCAAGGTTGGTTCAACATAGGCAAATTGATAAACGTGATTTATCACATAATCTGAACTAAAAAAACCACGATCATCTCAGTAAACAAAGAAAAGGCTTTTAATAAAATTCTAAATCCCTTTATGTTAAAAACCCTCAACAATCTAGGTATTAAAGAAACATACCTCAAAATAAGATCCATCTATGACAAACCTACAGCTAACATCATACTGAGTGGCCAAAAACTGGAAGCACTCCCTTTGAGAATCAGAACAAGACAAAAATGCCCACTCTCACCACTCCTATTCAAGACAGTACTGGAAGTCCTAGGCAGTCAGACAAGAGAAAGAAGTAACAGGAAACCAAGAGAAAGTCATAACACGTAACCAAGAGAAAGTCAAACTCTCTCTCTGCAGATGATACGATTCTCTAACTAGAAAACCTCAGTCTCTGCCCAAGGGCTCCTAGATCTGATTAACAACTTCAGCAAAGTTTCAGGATGCAAAATCAATGTACCAAAATCAATGTACCAAATCAGTAACATTTCTATACATCAATAATGCCCAAGCTGAGAGCCAAATCAAGAATGCAATCCCATTCACAGCAGCACTCCCTTCCCCCACCACAAACATACAAATACCTAGGAATACAGCTAACCAGGGAGGTGAAAGATCTCTACAATGAGAATTATGAAACACTGCTCAAAGAAATCAGATATAACACAAATAGAAAACCATTCCTTGCTCATGGAGAGAATGAATCAATATTATTAAGATGGCCATACTGCCCAAAGCAATTTACAGATTCAGTGCTATTGATATCAAACCACCGTAAGTGGAAAAAAGCTCTTCTAAAATTCATATGGAACCAAAAGAGCCCAACTAGCCAAAGCAATCCTAAGCAAAAAGAACAAAGCTAGAGTCATCATGCTACCTGACTTTAAACTATACTACAAGACTACAGTAACCAAAACAGCATGGTATTGGTACAGAAACTGATAAACTGAACAATGGAACAGGTTAGATAACCCAGAAATAAAGCCTCACAACTACAGCCATCTGATCTTTGATAAAGTTAACAAAAATGTGCAATGGTGAAGGGACTCCCTATTCAATAAATGGTACTGGGATAACTGGCTAGCCATAAGCAGAAGATTGAAACTGGACCCCTTCCTTTCACCATATATGAAAATCAACTCAAGATGGATTAAAGACTTAAAATGTAAAACCTAAAACTATAAAAACCCTAGAAGAGAGGAAGGGAGGGAGGCAGAAAAAAAAAATAAAACCCTAGAAAAAAACCTAGGACACACCATTCTGGCCATTAGCCCTGTCAAAGCTTTCATGACAGAGACACCAAAGGCAACTGCAACAAAAACAAAAGTTGAGAAGTGCGACCTAATTAAAGAGCTTCTGTACTGCAAAAGACACTATCAACAAAGTAAACAGAAAACCTATAGAATGGGAGAAAATATTTGCAAATTATGCATCTGACAAAGGTCTAATATCTAGAATCTATAAGAAACTTAAATGAACAGGCAAAAACAACCCTTATTGAAAGGATATGAATATGAACAGACACTTCCCAAAAGAAGACATACACATGCAGCCAACAAGTACATAAAAAAAATGCTCAACATAACTAATTATTAGAGAAATGCAAATCAAACCACAGTGAGACAACATCTCACACCAGTCAGAATGGTAAAAAATAAAAAAATAACAGATACTGGCAAGGCCATGGAGAAAAAGGAATGCTTATACACCGCTGGTGGGAATGTCAATTAGTTCAGCCACTGTGGAAAGCAGTTTGAAGATTTCACAAAGAACTTACAATAGAACTACCATTTGACCTAGCAGTCCCATTACTGGGTATATACCCAAAATATAAATCATTATATTATAAAAACACATGCACACATACGTTAACTACAGCACTGTTCACAATAGCAAAGACATGGAATCAACCTAGATACCCAACAGTGGCGGACTGAATAAAGAAAATGTGGTATTAATAATATACACCATGGAATACTACACAGCCATAAAAAGGAATGAAATCACATCCTTTGCAGCAACACGGATGCAGTTGGAAGGCATTATCCTAAGCAAATTAACACAGAAACAGAAAATCAAATACTGCATGTTCTCAATTATAAGTGCGAGCAAAACAAGGAGTACACAATGGACACTAAGAAGGGAAGAATAACACACCAAGACCTGCCTGAGGGTAGGAGTAGGGAGGAGGGTGAGGATTGAAAAACTACCTATTGAGTACTACACTCATTACCTGCGTGATGAAATAATCTGGACACCAAACCTGTCACACATGATTTACCCATGTAACAAATCTGCACATGTACCCTCGAGCTTAAAAGTTGGAAAGAAAAACAAAAAGTGCATGCATTCAAGTTTATGGCTTTTCACGTTTACTATTCTAAAAATTAAGGTACATGTTGTACTAAAAAAGTTCATTCATTCATTCATCCATATTTAATTTCAATCCTTGTTCATGTTTCCTCATATCCTGAATAAGTACTTTTAGCTACCAACATCAATTGTCAAACCAGAGTTAATCATGTACCTCGTATACCTACCTGGACATGAAATTAATCCAATGGTGTGAGGCAAGAAAGGCTCTTTCACAAACCTCCAGAAGGAGTTTTAAATGGTACTCTAGCAAGAAATCACCAAGAGAACCAGAAAGTCTCCTCCTTCATCAGCTCTCAGCTACCTAAACTCCCCAGGGCAACTGTGTGTCCAGTCTGTTAGACAATGGCTTTTTAAAAGCATTTTTTAAACTACTTTTATAATTCAGTATATTCCACACTAGCATTATACCCTTGAAGACATAAATAGTAAAGTGAGCTCAATAGGTCTATATTAGAAGAATAATGAGATGGCTGAATAAGGAACAGATTTATTTAACCTAAAAGGAGAATTCAATTTTTCTATTTATGAACACAAGTTATTAGTGTGGATTAGAAGTATTAAGATGGGGTGGGTAGTTCTGCCTGCATTTCTAGCTGCAAGGCAGCATTATCAATTCTATCCATCAGCTCTTCAACATTTCTCCCATGCTTGGAATGGCTTTTATGGATTAGGCAGAAAATGAACTGTTTCTCCCTTGTTTTAAGCCTTGAAATATTAATACAGGATATACACTGTAAGCAACTCAGAATTTTTATATTCCCTTCCAGTTACATGCTGAGGCCAAATTTCTTTCTGTAGAAACTTAGAAAGTATATTGGAAGGCAATGGGGAAGAATGGTTTTTATATAAAAATATGCACAAACATATGAATTATATAGGAATTAAGACACTCTGTCTTAGAAACTATTTGCATCTCCAGATCCCCTCCCCACCCTCATCCAGCCTGCTCTCTGCCCTGAGAGGTGACACTTATAGACTGCACTGACAGGCTCCCTTGCCCCCCAAGGCTTCTGGTTAGGTTTGGCCAAAGGGAAAGCATCATTGTTAATGTTTTATATTCCTCACTATTCTTATCAGTTTGTATTACTAATGTGACTAAGAGAACAGCAAATGTCTTTTACTGTCTAGGCATAGATCTGACCTGGAATGAGCTCACAAAAGCTGAGCCCTGTGTGCTCTATAGGTATCTGTCTGTCCCAGCAGTATTCAATGAATACTTCAACAGTGCTCATTCTGCACCAAATGCTGTTCTAAATATTTTATAAACATTTGTAATTTTCATAACCCTAGGAGGCAGATGTTATTGTCATCTCCATTTACAGATGAAACTAAGGCACAAAGAGGTTGAGTTACTTGCCTAGGGTCAAACTAGTAAGGGGAGGAGCCAAGATTTAGACTTCCTCAGGTTGGCTAAGGAGTCCCTGCACTTCATCACTATTAGGCTGCCAGTCACAAGGAGCAGTATCACAAAGTCAAGAAGCTTTGGTTAGGACAGATGAGTGAATGTGTCAATGTTCCACTGTTAACCTTTAACACACTGGGGGCTAAGAATGATAAAACTAGGGGGCCGGGCCTGGTGGCTCACTTTGGGAGGCCAAGGCGGGTGGGTCACTTGACGTCAGGAGTTCAAAACCACCCTGGCCAACATGGTGAAACCCTGTCTCTGCAAAAATACAAAAATTACCCAGGTGGGGTGCTGCGTGCCTGTAATCCCAGCTACTCTGGAGGTTGAGGCACAAGAATCGCTTGAACCCAGGAGGCAGAGGTTGCAGTGAGTCAAGATGGCACCACTGTACTCCGGCCTGGGTGACACAGCGAGACTCCATCTCAAAAGAAAACAACAACAAAAAAACTAGGGAACAAATAGATTTTAGGCAGAAAAATAACAACATAAACAAGCTCAGAATTACTCCAAGTATTTTATAAACCTCCACTGGGTATGTACCAAATACTCTTGATATCCCATGTTCTATAAACCTGCGTACAAGACATACTATCAGTCTGTCTCCACTATAAAATCCACATGAAATAATAACAACAACTTCTCATACTTTAAAATATCATTTTATTGGCACAGCAGGACTAAAATGTGTGAAAAAACACATCTGAAATATTTTGAAATAACATTATTAGAGCTATATTTGCAACCCTGAAAGGCTGTGCAGGTGGTGCTGTCACTCAGTTACAGAAGATTTATGGTCTAAACACGGGGAATAAGCATGTGTAATGTGCAGCTGCCACATAAGAATTTGGTCATTAACAAGCTCAAAGCACCACAACAAAGAGATATTCAGTCAGCAAAAAAAAAACTGTCTGCTCAAATGTCAGCACAAAAGAAATCCCTACAGATGACAACTGTACAGTTTAGTATACTAGTAAATAATTTTAATTCATTGTGTAAAGGCACTAGAAAACTTAATATTGAATACTGAACATGTTTTCTTGCAAGACAAAGGAAAAATGCAAACTTTGCCAGTTACTAAAAACACATATTGTTTAATGTTAGTAATGGTACCAAACTGAAGATGGCAGTAATCTGGGGAAGCAGGAAGCAAATATTGAATATTTGCTGTGTGCAGTCACCATGCTAGGTGCTTTTCATATTTTTAATATTTAAAAAATTTCACATGATCTGTAGAACAGCAATGGGTGATGGGTTTGCTCCTCCCAATTTGCAGATGAGAAAACTGACCCAGAAGGTTAAATAAATGCCCTGAAGTGCTGTTGGAGGTGGCAGTGAAGACACTTTAACTTAGGTCTTTGAGCTGCTCTGAGCCTGGTGCTCTTGTCATTAGTTTAGTGTTTCTTAACAAAAATCTACCTGAATTCTAGAGTCTGGCATATTTGATATTAACTGTACATATTGATTAGGCATTAATTTTACCACTATCTTCACTGCACTAGAATCATCATCAATCAATACAATGTACACACTTCATCACTAATGTTGATGGTAAAGGTGGAAAGAATGGCCGAGTGTGGTGGCTCACGCCTGTAATCCCAACACTGTGGGAGGCCAAGGCAAGTGGATCACTTGAGGTCAGGAGTTTGAGATCAGCCTGGCCAACATGACGAAACCTTGTCTCTACTAAAAAATACAAAATTAGCCAGGTGTGGTGGCGCACGCCTGTAATCCCAGTTACTCGGGAGGCTGAGGCAGGAGAATCACTCGAACCCGGCAGGGGGAAGTTGCAGTGAGCCGAGATCGTGATCACTGCACTCCAGCCTGGGTGACAGAGCAACACTCCATCTCCAAATAGAAGAAAAAAAAAAGTGAAGAGAATAACACAAACGTCTGTGTTCTCATCATTCGGCCAATTAGGAAATCCCCAAAAAGTGTGCCCCTCCTCAACTGCATCCCCCTTTCAGAATAACCACTATCCTGAATTCTGGGTTTATCATTCTCACACATTTCTCTTTATTTTTACTTCACACCAATCTATTTCTAAGCAACATAATACCGTGCTTTTCATACATTTAAATTTTACATAAATAGCATCATGCAAAATGTGTTTGCTTTTTGCACTCAATATTATGTTTATGAATTTCACTCATGTTGACATCTTTAGCTCTATTTCATTCATTTCTCACAGTATTTAAAATTTTTATCCTAAGAGCTATGTTTTAAGATGTTTTATGTTTCCATGAGTCTGGCATCATGCAATGATTAACTCCAATACGTTTCTGAACAATCTACCCAAAACAGACCTGAAAGATAAAACATGTTAGTACACATTCAGGTTTTTTAGTTATAGGAGAGCTACCTCTCAGGCCCTCAGAACCCAACACCTACTGACTCAACAATCCCACTTCTAAGAATCTAGCTAAATCCTAGCTCAAGCTGCTAAAGGTGTGTACGTATATTCACTGCAGCACTGTTTAGAAGAGTAAAAATAACCACAAATGGGGGCATGGCTAAGGAAAAATTACGGTATATCTGTACTATGTAACACAGTGCAAATATGCAAATGAATGAGATACAGCTATACATACTGTGGTGGTTTTAAAATATGTCCATAAGTTCTTTGATAAGCCCCCCTTCAAAAAGTGAAGCCTCATTCCACTTCTCTTGTGGGTGGACCTAACCAGACTCTCTTCTGAGAACAGGGCAGAATGAAATGATGCTATACGACTTCTGAGGCTAGGTCATAATAAGGATAGCTCCCTCTCAGCTCCCTTCAAAGTCCACTCCCTTTTGGGGAAGCCTGGCATGATGCTGTGAAGACACTCAGGCAGCCCTATGGGGAACCTCATATAGAGAACTGAGGCTGTCTGCCAAGAGCCAGCCATGTGAGCAAGCCACACTGGAAGAAAATTCTCTATCCCCAGTTAAGCCTTCATGACTGCAACCTCGGATCTGACCCCAGCTAAGCTACTTCTAAACTCCTGACACATAGGAACCATAAGATAATAAGCGCAGTTTTAAACCACTTAGTTCTGGAGTTCTGCTATGTATCAATAGATAACCAATAATTAACACAAAAAAATCAATAATTCATAGTTCAGTCAAAAAAGCAAGTTGTACAATATTATGTGTATGCCTTTTTTGTACAGTCACACCAGCTAACAGTGATTATTTCTACGGAGGTATTGGGGAGACAAAGGGAGGGAGGAACAGCATACTTATTTTTTTATACACTTTTGCATTACTTAAAATATTAAGTGCATGCATTATTAACTCCTACAATTTTTAAAAGACTATCAAGATTTAAAAAAATTTATAAGTTTTAAACAAATTCAGATTTTTTAAAATCATCTCCTGTAAAAGAAAAGAACAAAATGACTTTAATTTTAGACACATTGCTAACAAGTTCTATTATGTGGTTTCCTAGTTGACTGCTGATTAAAAGCAGCAAATTGAGGGAGGAGTGGGCTATTAGAGGGAGGCATAATGCCAATACAAAGACAAAACCATTGAGTCTGTCACCAAAAAGGAGACAAAAGCTAATATAAGCCATCTGAAGCCACTCAAGTGTAGGAACAAAGACCCCTACGTATTTATAAAGAAACCTCTGAGGATGTAACTGTCTCACAAGACTATGATTATAAAAACAGTCTTTATAAAGCAGTGAATACTTTATCATGTATTTATAAAGCAGTGAGTACTTTATCAAGTATTCCATATACTTTATGGAAATACACTTACTGCCATTTTACAGATTTGAAAACAAACTCAGGGCCAGGCACAGTGGCTCACGCCTATAATCCCAACACTTTGGGAGGCTGAGGCAGGTGGATCACTTGAGGCCAGGAGGTTCAAGACCAGCCTGGCCAACATGGCAAAACCCCATCTCTACTAAAAAATACAAAAAATTAGCCAGGCGTGGTAGCGCACAACTGTAGTCCCAGCTAATTGGGATGCTGAGGTGGGAGAATCGCGTGAACCCAGGAGGCAGAGGCTGCAATGAGCAAAGACTGCACTACTGCACTCCAGCCTGGGTGACAGAGCAAGACCCTGTCTCAAAAAAAAGAAACTCAGGAAGTGCGGGGGTCAGGGCATAGAAGACCCTGAGTTCCATTCTAAGAGTTCAAATTTGATTTATATAGATAAGACTATTTATCTGGCACTGAAAAGGGAGCGGGTCAAAGCCTGTAGATATGGGTCCTCAAGCCACTACAGCCAGAATGAATGTTCCCTCCAGACCACCCAATGCTGTACTGATTGCATGCTCACTGAGCAAGTTTTTCAGAAGCACACTCTTGGTCAAAGACAAAAATATGTTTTTATATGGTGTTTCCAGGAAACACTAGAGGCAGAAAATCTGTTTGTTGAAAATACAGAAGTGAGAATGAAGAATATCCTAATTTGTATCCATTTCTATTCTCAAGATGATAGCATATGTGTTTAATATCTGTCAATCAAATACTTGTGATCTCCAAGCAGCACTCAGGAATATCAGAAAGAAACAGAGGCTTTTGCACCAACCAGTTCTATGCTTAAATTGTGGCACAGTCATCTTGTGTGTAGCTCTTTCTTCATCTCTAAAATAGCTAAAATAACACTTAACTCATATAGTTATTGTATGGAATGTAATAACAAGGATGAAACACCTTGAACGACAATGCTTGGCAACAGCATTATGCTCAACAGATGGTTACCACTGTTATGAACACCAGCAGTATCATTTTACAACAGGTTATATGCAAATAATAAAGATGGTTGGCTTGGACCTTCTTTTGAGCATAGATAGACCCATTTCCTTCCCCCTCACCACTGTTCATGTTGTGTCCTCCAATGATACTGATAAAAAGCATTGTCTGTTTTTCGTTTGTCCATCTATCAATGCCACATCCACTCAGACCTAGGTCAAGCACTATTTCCTCCAGGATTGTGTTTTGTTTTTTTTTTTTGAGGCAAGGCCTCACTCTGTTGCCCAGGCTAGAAGTGCAGTGGCATGGTTGCAGCTCACTGTAGCCTCAACCTCCCAGGCTCAGTTGATCCTCCCACTTCACCCACCCGAGAAGCTGAGGCTACAGGCACGCACCACCACACCTAGCTAATTTTTGTATTTTTTGTGGAGACAGGGTTTCCCCATGTTGTGCAGGCTGGTCTTAACTCCTGGGGTCAAGCAATCTGCCTCCCAAAGAGCTGGAATTACAGGCATGAGCCATTGTGCCCGGCCCTCGAGATTTTCCTAACTGAAAGTAAGCTCTCCCTCTTCTGAGTGCTCACTTCTGTTATCTGCACCTTTATCATTGTACTTAGCATACTGGCCTTTTACTACAGTTATTTTTGTTCTTATATAACTTTCCAATTAAATTTTAACCACCTAATGGTGATATTTATGTCACGTCTCTGTAGCTCCCTCAGTACCTGGCACAATGCCCAACACATAGAAGGTACCAAATGAACATCTGTTGAGTGGCTATAACGAAATATCAGAGGCTTAGGTAACAGAATTTTCTCTAAATATCAAAAGGAAGGTCAGCTGGATTTTTGCAGCTCTGCTTTTGAGTCTAAATAACCATAGTATCCTATCAGAACTCTTGACTTTGCCATTCCTGACCATTGTGTTTAGATCATTCTTAACAATAATAACAGTTAACACATCCATAGCACTTATGTGCCAGGCACTGTTCTGAATGCTTTACCTACATTAACTCATTTAATCCTCACAACAACTTTAGGAAGCAGTAACAGAAGGGAGCCAGGCACACAGCACTTTTATGCCCGTATCACAATTCATTTCCCTCTATATTTATTATCCTTTTTTTTTTTTTTTTAAGTGATGGGGTCTCGCTCTGTCTCCCAGCCTGGAGTAGATTTGGGTCCTCAAGGAAAACTGCTTTGAGCTAACTAGTAGACTTACAAAGTGTTCATCGTAAAAGATTTTAAAAACAAAACAAAAAGCTTAAAACCCTTGAGTGGAAAGTTATCTAAGAGCAATTTCTTTACAACAATTTTCCCTGCTTAAAGAGGCTGTTATGTAAGTTTTAGCTACTGCAAAGAAGTTAGAAAAATTACTTTTGACTTCAAAAAGTTTACAACCAAATAAGGTATGCAAAGATCTTTGGTGTCCCTTTGTTGCTTCTGTTTAACAACGAAAGCAAATTTACTTACTAGAATACAAAGATACAGATTGAATAAACTCATGGCTTAATGTTTTTAAAGTTGTTCCCCCCTCCCATTTATTGATCAAAATCCACAACTGGCTATTCAGTTGATAAAAAGTTTTGTGTCTGGGTATATATATCAGTTATTTGATGTTCTATAGTTAGGATATCGCCAAATCAAATTGAAGTTTTCTAACTATAAATGTATTACTGTCTATTACAGGAGCGAACTCTGAGATTAAGTTGCAGGGTTTTTTGTTTTGCGGGTTTTGTGCTGGTTCTCTTTTTCACAATCTAGTCTGTGGCTGGAACACACTATACCTATCTTTATCCTCCATATCTAGCTAGCTCACTGACAAACACTGTTGTTCAAACACAGTTGGCTTTTGTTTAGTTTCTTAAACAATACATGCCTTTTAATATCAAATGGCACCATGCAATCCTACCACACTTAAATTAACTCCACCAGTCTTCAGTCTTGACTTGTTCCTTGAGCTTTTTGTTGACTGAATTTCACAAAAGAGGACCCAGGTCTCTGCTGAAGTAGTACATGTCCAAGAACTATGAGGAACAAGGAGAGAAGGCAGAAGTGGAAGAGAAGGCAGAAGCGGAAGAGAAGGCAGAAGTGGAAGAGAAGAAACAGGGAGGGTATAAATTCTTTTTTTTTTTTGGAGACAGAGTCTCACTCTGTCACCCAGGCTGGAGTGCAGTGGCACAATCTTGGCTCACTGCAACAGGGAGGCTATAAATTCTACGGAAATAGCTGGGTGTGGTGGCTCACATCTCTAATCCCAGCACTTTGGGAGGCTGAGGCAGGTGGATCACGAGGTCAGCATTTCGAGACCAGCCTGGCCAATATGGTGAAACCCCGTCTCTACTAAAAAATACAAAAATTAGCCAGGCGTGGTGGCGCACACCTGTAGTCCCAGCTACTTGGGAGGCTGAGGCAGGAGTATCGCTGGAACCCGGAAGGCAAAGGTTGCAGTGAGCCGAGACTGTACCACTGCACTCCAGCCTGGGCAACAGAGCAAGAATCTGTTTCAATAAAAAAAAAAAAAATATTCTACAGAAATAGAGTTCATTTAGGAAGACAAAGAATATTTACTCTGAGATTCAGAAAAGAATATACATATAAAAATTATCACAATAATTTTCTGGCAAGACACACTTCCTCAACAAGGATATAAACTTGCTGGGAGAAAAAATGAGATGCCAATAAAAAAAGTGATTTAACCAGGCCATCCATGGAGTCTGAATTATCCCTTCCTCACCCTTCCTGGGAGTGTGAGTCTATCGTTATTTACTATTAGCTAAGAAGAAAAAAACAAGAGTACGTTAACTTAAAAGGTTTTTCTTAGTTTAGGATGTTGATATTCAGAAAGGTCTGAATTATCCCTTCCTCACCCTTCCTGGGAGTGTGAGTCTATCGTTATTTACTATTAGCTAAGAAGAAAAAAACAAGAGTACGTTAACTTAAAAGGTTTTTCTTAGTTTAGGATGTTGGTATTTCAGATCTAACTTCAATTTTTTATCCTGAATACATTATTACATTACTACTGTAATATAATCTTAACCTATTTTCTTCACAATTTAAAAAGAGTCATTTTATTTTTTTGAGATGGAGTCTCACTCTGTCACCCAGGCTGGAGTACAGTGGCGCAATCTCAGCTCACTACAACCTCCACCTCCGGGGTTTAAGCAATTCTCCTGCCTCAGCCTCCCAAGTAGCTAGGATTACAGGTGCCTGCCACCATACCCAGCTATCTTTTTTTGTATTTTTTAGTAGAGACGGGGTTTTGCCATGTTGGCCAGGCTGGTCTCGAACTCCTGACCCCAGGTGATCCACCCAGCTTGGCCTCCCAAAGTGCTGGGATTACAGGTGTAAGCCACTGTGCCCGGCCAAAAAAAAAAAAAAAAAAAGTCATTTTAAAGAAGTGTTTTTTCCCCTAGATTACTTTATCCCATATCATAAATTAAATGGCCATCTGGACAATTACTTTATAAAGCTAACTGAAAAAGATATTCTGAGATCCTTAGGAAATGATCCATCTCCAATTTAAGTAGTACAACATTTTTGCTGCAGCTCATCAAGAATAGGCTATAACTCTGACAAGAGCAGATGTTTCTGAAGAGAAAGGAGACTAGTAACTACTGGCCACCAACTCTGGCCAGGCAAAATCATTACCACTGACTGTGGCTATGCAGCCAGTAGAATGAACATCTGCTCTTTTTTCCCTGCCCAGCTCCTGTTCCACTCTTCCTTCAGGCAATCACCCTTCTTTCACCCCCTGGGGTCTGGAGGGACTACGAGTGGGTAGGCATGAGATTCAAACCAGGTCAATCAGCCTCTCGCAGGAGTCTGAAATGTGAGTAGAATACACCAGGATGGACAACAGTTAACACAGTCATTTTGATGGCAACCTCCTCAGGAGATTCGTTAATTCCTGTCCCTGAAGTCCCTAGCCACACTAGATCTAGTTCAGTTTTCTTCTTTAGGTTTTGTGAATGTTGGACAGCAGGTGTCCAACAAGTCCTTGTTTATCTAAGTTAGTTATAGATAATTTCTACTGCTTGCAACCAAATGATTTTAACAATATGAAATTTAAATCTGGGATGATGTCTACTTTCTTCCTGTTCTTTTCTCTTCTTCATAAACATGCTTACGGTTTCTCTTCAGTTTTTTTTCTCCTTTACAACAGAATGCACTTTTCAACTCATGTCAACAGAAACATTGCATGAAACTACTGAAAGGCCAGTTTTGGCGTACAAAATGAAGTTTCTAAAATGAGACTTTCCTCTTTGAGAAGGTCTTTGGCCCTCTGCTAACCTTTGACTTTTGCCTTGAGAAAACATTTCCTTACAATTAACAAACATAAAAGCATGAATGCCTGTGTGTGTGCTGCAATGTGACTCTACTTACACCAAACCAACAAGACTATTTTCAGTGCAAAAGTAAACTCCTGACAATCACAGCATTCTACCAAGCAAATGTTTGACATCTTATACATTGCATCTTTTACTGTAAACTATTACAGGCTTCAGATGTAGCCAGACTCACTGCAATCAAATCCAAACTCCCTGAGGGACTTCAGCAACACTGCTCCACCATCACTAAAGCCTCACAACACCCCTTTCCTGTGTCACTTTTATTACCCTCTTTTATGTCAGCAGGAGCACAGATGCTCCCGCCTTGCCAAAAGCCACAAGGCCTGAACAACCTGAGCATCTCCAGAAGCAGCCTGTGAGATGGGAACACCACACAGCAGGAAGACTGGTGGCAAGCATGGCCCTGGGTAGGGGCAGAGGCCTCTCTGATCTTCTGAATTGCTCTGTCCATCCCCTTCCCCATGCCACCTCCCCCAGCCAGCATGAGTGCCTTTTCTGGATGGGTTTTATCTTTACGGAAACAAAGAGGCAAATAACAGAGTTGCCCAGGACCACAGAAGACAACTGTGGCAACTCTCCCCTGTTCTGTTAAGTGAGAAGACCAGAGTGCAGGTGGTGATTTGTTTTGACCAAGGGGCTCCATCTCACAACTAAGGCTGGTATAGCAAGCAAAAAACTCAAAAACTGGTTTACTCTTCCCATAGCATTCGCATATCCTTTACTGTTTCAACAGAAACAGCACTGGGTGCTGGGGAGGTGGAGGTGAGTGAAATCAGCCTTCCCTCTGAAGGAGCTGACTTTCTAGTTGGGGAGGCAGAGTGAGATGAAGCATCACATTACATTACTATAAACCAGCAAACCACAAAGTCCTCTGAAGGCTGGTACCCCAGTTATAAGCCTAGAAGTCTAGGACTGGACCTGAGGAAACAAGCTTGAGCAATCTAAAGGCTGAAAGGGTAACTGGTAGCCAGAAAAAGGCAAAGATGAAAGGAAGAGCTCTTCAGGTAGTGAGAACAGAACATGCAAAGGTCTCATGGCAGAGAGGGTGGAGAAAGGAGGAACCAAAAAGGTAAGTGTGGCCACAGAGCTAGGAAAAACACATTTATTCAGGTCCTGGTTTTGTGCCAGGTGCTTTACATGTTACCTCATTTAACCCATGAGATGGCTATACTCTCTTAGCCGCATGAGACAGCCATCTTTCTATAATCAGCTCTATTTCATAGCAGGAAGTGAGAAGGCAGAGATTAAGCAGCTTGCTCAAATTCAATTAACAGCAAAGCAATTTTTCTCTTTTGTTATCTTCCCCAAAATACAACATAATACACATACTGGGTGGGGATGACATGGGGGAGGGACCACTAAACTAGTGAGCCAAATTCAATGTGGGGTGAAAAAAGTAGTCAAACCAATTCTTACTGAACAGTCAGGTAAGAGACTAAAAAAAATCACTTTTCAACTAGTTGTTTTCATGTCATAAAGATGTAACCATAATGAAATGTTTTGTAGGAGAGGGTCAGTTCCCATTTTAGGAAACTGTGCTTATGTCGCTGGGTTAAAAAAAAAACTAAAAATAGTTGGTGGGATACTTAAAAAAAAAACTATGTATTTATGGTGTACAACATGATATTTTGATATATGTACACAATGTGGAATCACTAAATAAATATATGCATTACCTCACATACTTATCTTTGTAAACTGAGAAATTACAGCTGTATAAATTTATAGGTATAAAGTGATGTTACGATTTATGAATACATGTAGAATAATTTAATCATGCTAATTAACATATCCATCACCTCAAATACTTATTTTTGTGGTGAGAACATTGAAATTTTACTCAGCAATTTTGGAAGGTACCATACCACTATTAACTATATTCACTATGCTGTGCAATAGAAAAAAATAAGTATTCCTCTTCTCTGAGGCTCTGTATCCTTTAACCATCATCTCCCCTTTTTCCCCACCCTGCAGCTTCTGGGAACCACCATTCTACTCTCTGCAGTTCCATCCATGTTGTCTCAAATGACAGAATTTGCACATTTGATTTTTTAAAGCTGAATGGTATTCCATTGTGTGTATACGTATCACATGTGCTTTATCCATTCATCTGCTGATGAACAGTTAGGTTGATTCTATAACTTGGTGATATGGGCTGGCTGTGTCCCCACCCAAATCTCATCTTGAATTGTAATCCCCATGTGTCGTGGCAGTGACCCAGTAGCAGGTAACTGAATCATGGGGGCAGTTTCCCCCATGGTGTTCCCATGATAGTGAGTTCTCAGGAGATCTGATGGTTTTATAAGCATCTGGCATCTCCCTGCTGGCACTCATTCTCTCTCCTGCCACCCTGTGAAGACGTGCCTTCTGCCATGATTGTGAGTTTCCTGAAGCCTTCCTAGCCATGTGGAACTGAGTCAATTAAACCTCTTTTCTTTATAAATTACTCAGTCTTGGGTATTTCTTCATAGCAGTGTAAGAACAGATTAATACCGGGAGTGGGGTGCTACTATAAGGATAGCTGAAAATGTGGAAGCAACTTTGGAACTGGTTAACAGGCAGAGGTTTAAACAGTTTGGAGGACTTAGAAGAAGACAGGGAAATGTGGGGAAGTTTGGAACTTCCTAGAGACTTGGAGGGCTCAGAAGACAAAAAGATGTGGGAAAGTTTGGAACTTCCTAGAGACTTGTTGAATGGCTTTGACCAAAACGCTGATAGTGATATGGACAATGAAGTCCAGGCTGAGGTGGTCTCAGATGGAGATTTGAGGAACTTGTTGAGAAATGGAGTAAAGGTCACTCTTGCTATGCTTTAGCAAAGAGACGGGTGGCATTTTGCCCCTGCCCTAGAGATCTGTGGAACTGGAACTTGAGAGACATGATTTAGGATACCTGGCAGAAGAAATTTCTAAGCAGCAAAGCATTCAAGAGGTAGCAGAGCGTAAGAGTTTGGAAAATATGTAGCCTGATGATATGACAGAAAAGAAAAACCCATTCTATGAGGAGAAATTCAAGCCAGTTGCAGAAATTTGCATAAGTAACAAGGGGCCAAATGTTAACCACCAAAAGACAATGGGGAAAATGTCTCCAGGGCATGTCAGATACCTTCACAGCAGCCCCTCCCATCACAGGCCTGGAGGCCTAGGAGGGAAAAATGGTTTCCTGGGCCAGGCCCAGGAGCCCCCTGCCCTATACAGCCTGGGGACATAGTGCCCTGCGTCTCAGCTGCTTCAGCTCCAGCCATGGCTAAAAGGGGTCAAAGTACAGCGCAGGCCATTGCTTCAGAGGGTGCAAGCCCCAAGCCTTGGTGGTTTCCATGTAGTGTTGAGCCTGTGGGTGCACAGAAGTCAAGAACTGAGGTTTGGGAACCTCTGACTGGATTTCAGAGAATGTATAGAAATGCCTGGAAGTCCAGGCAGAAGTTTGCTGCAGGGGTGCAGCCCTCATGGAGAAACTCTACTAGGGTAGTGCAGAAGGGAAATGTGGGGCTGGAGCCCTCACACAGGGTCCCCACTGGGGTATTGCCTAGTGGAGCTGTGAGAAGAGGGCCACTGTCCTCCAGCCCTCAGAATGGTAGATCTATCAACAGCTTGCACTGTGTCTGGAAAAGCCACACTCAACGCCAGCTAGTGACAGCATCTAGGAAGGGGGCTGTACTCTGCAAAGCCACAGGGGTGGAGCTGCTCAAGGACATGGGAGCCCACCTCTTGCATCAGCATGATCTGGATATGAGACACAGAGTCATAGGAAATCATTTTGGAACTTTAAGGTTTAATGACTGCCCTACTGGA
Organism: Nomascus leucogenys; assembly: GCF_006542625.1. Lineage (NCBI taxonomy): Eukaryota > Metazoa > Chordata > Mammalia > Primates > Hylobatidae > Nomascus > Nomascus leucogenys. The sequence continues at coordinate 32,414,110 of NC_044395.1, read as the reverse complement.
TTTCAGACTTGCATGGGGCCTGCAGCTCCTTTGTTCTGGCCAATTTATCCCATTTGGAACAGGTGTATTTACCCAATGCCTATACTCCCATTGTATCTAGGAAGTAACTAACTTGCTTTTGATTTTACAGGCTCATAGGTGGAAGGGACTTGCCTTATCTCGGTTGAGATTTTGGACTTTTGGGTTAATGCTGGAATGAGTTAAGACTTTGGAAGACTGTTGGGAAAGCAAGAAGTCTGAGGGCATGAGATTTGGGAGGGGCCAGTGGTAAAATTATATGGTTTGGCTATGTCTCCACTCAAATTTCATCTTGAATTGTAATCCCCACAATCCCCAAGTGTCATGGCAGCAAGCTGGTGGGAGGTAACTGAATCATGGGGGTGGTTTCCCCTATGCTGTTCTCGTGACAGTTTTTCATGAGATCTGATGGTTTTATAAGTGTCTGGCCATTTCCCCTGCTGGCACTCATTCTCTCTCCTGCCACCCTGTGAAGAGGTGCCTTCTACCATGATTATAAGTCTCCTGAGGCCTCCCTAGCCATGTGGAATTGTGACTCAATTAAACCTCTTTTCTTTATAAATTATCCAGTCTCCAGTATTTATTTATAGCAGTGAGAACAGATAAATACACCTGGCTATTGTGAATAGTGCTGTAATGAACATGGGAGTGCAGGCATCTTTTTGACATATTGATTTCCAGTCTTTTGTGTAAATACCCAGAAGTGGGATTGCTGGATCATATGGTAATTCTATTTTTAATTTTTTGAGGAACTTCCATATGGTTTTCCATAATGGCTGTACTAATTTACATACTCACCAACAGTGTACAAGAGTCCCCCTTTGTCCACATCATCACCAACATTTGTTATCTTTCGTCTTTTTGAGAATAGCCATTCTCATAGGTGTGAGAAGACATTTCATTGTGGTTTTAATTTGCATTTCCCTAATGATTCTTAACATTCAGCAATTTGTTGGCTATCTGCATGTCTTCTTTTGAGAAATAACTGTCTATTCAGGTTTCTTGCCCATTTTTAAATTGGATTATTTTCTTTCTATAGAGTTGAGTTCTTTATATATTTTTAATACTAACCCTTTAACAAATATATGGCTTTCAAATATTCCCTCCCAATCTGTATGACGTCTCTTCATTCTGTTGTTTCCTTTTTATGCAGAAGCTTTCCAGTTTGATGTAATCTTGTCTATTTTTGTTTTTGTTGCCTGTGCTTTTGGGGCCAAATCTAAAATATCATTGCCCAGACCAATGTTGTGTAGTTTTTCCTATTTTTTTCTAGTAGTTTTACAACTTCAGGATTCATGTTAAATCTTTAACTCATTTTGAGTTGATTTTTCCATATGGAAATCATGTGGTCTGAGATAAGGGTGTATTTCATTCTTCTGCATGTAGATAACCAGTTTTCCCAACATAATTCATTAAAGAGACTGTCCTTTTCCCATTGTGTATCCTTGCACCTTTGTCTGAAATCAACTGGCCATCCATATGTGATGGGAACTCTTAAAATCTACTCTCTTAACAATTTTCAAGTATACAACATATTCTGAGCTATAGTCACCACAATATATAATAGCTTTGTGGTGGGAGTACTTTGAATAATTATTTTAAATATATATACTTTGCTTCCAGAATTTCTACAACAGGCTGGGCACAGTGGCTCACACCTGTAATCCCAGCACACTGGGAGGCCAAGGCAGAAGGATTGCTTGAGGGCAGAAGGATTGCTTGAGCCCAGAAGTTTGAGACCAGCTTGGGCAACAAAGTGAGATTCCGTCTCTATAAAAATAAATACATAATAATTTTCCACTAGAAACCTGTATTATCTTTATAATCAGAAAAAATAACAGACACAGACAAGCTAACAAAAAGACAACCCAACTTAAAAAATGGCAAAGGACTTGGATAAACATTTCTTCACAGAAAATATACAAATGACCAATAATCACATGAAAAAATGTTCAACTCATTAGTTATCAAGGAAATGCAAGTCAAAAACACATCACATGCCCATTAGGATAGATACAACCAAAAAAACCATACAACAACAAGGACTGGTGAGGATATGAAGAAAATAAAACCCTTATACACTGCTGGTGTGTATCTAAAATGGTGTAGCTACTTTGGAAAACAGTTTGGCAGTTCATTAAACAAAGTTACCATATGACCTGGCAATTCTACTCCTAGGTATATTCCCAATAAAAATGAAAATATATGTCCACACAAAAGTGTTTACACAAATATTCATAGAAGCATTATTCATAATACCAAAAGGTAGAACCAACTCCAATGTCCATCAACAGATGAATGGATAAACCGCATGTGACATACCTATAGCGTGAATTGTGTGGCCATAAAAGAGAATGAAGTATGGAAAGAAGACAGTCACAAAAGACTACATACTACATGATTCCATTCATATGAAAGTCCAGAACAGGAAAATGAAAGTAGATTTGTGGTTGCTTAGGGCTGGTGGGGGCAACAGCAGGTAGGATAAGGGGGTGATAAATAAAGGGCACAGGGCTTCTTTTTGAGGTGATGAAAATGTTCTAAAATTGACTGTGGTGATGGTTAAACATACCTGTGAATATACTAAAAATCACTGGACTGTACACTCGAAATGGGGTGTGTGATTATATAAATTTATTTACATAATGTGATTATATAAATTTATAAATTATATAAATTTAATTATATGGTATGTGAATTACATCTCAGTGAAGATATTTAAAAAAAAATGCATGAAGTTTTCTTAACAAAAAGGCAAAACAAAGAAACCAAAAGCCATTATGAAAATATTCTTGGTTTAACTCCTTATTTTTTATTTTATGTTATTTTATTTTGAGATGGAGTTTCCCACTATTGCCCAGGCTGCAGTGCAATGGAATGATCTCGACTCACTGCAGCTTCCACCTCCCAGGTGATTCTCCTGCCTCAGCCTTCCGAGCAGCTGGGACTACAGGCGCGCATCACCATGCCTGGCTAATTTTTGCATTTTTAGTAGAGACAAGGTTTTGCCATGTTGGTCAGGCTGGTATCAAACTCCTGACCTCAAGTGATCCGCCCGCCTCGGCCTCCCAAAGTGCTGGGATTACAGGCGTGAGCCACGTGCCCAGCCTCAATTTAACTCCTTATAAAGAAATGTAATTCAAAGCCAGGAAGACTGGTGCATGCATTACTTTACTAATAGACTGTAAACAAAATTATGTATTTAAAAAATACAGACACGCAAAGAGATGAAGAGCCATGCAGTTAATGTTCAGAACCAATTATTGTTTAACTCTACTTACTGCTTAACTCAAAGTTTCTTCCTAAGAACTTCATACATCTGGGAAAAATTATTCATGAGAAATCTTTGTGTTACTCAACATGCTGGGGTAAGTCATCAATTTTAGTCTGAAAGAAGGAAGTCATGGGAATCTAGAGCAAGCCTGCCTGTTCTCTGTGAAAAAGGAGTATTTAATGCAAAAGAAAGACAATAAAAAAGAATGTCAAGTATTAAATGCCAATTGAGTTCATTCTCCTATTCACACTAGAATTTAGACTGAACCCACTGTGAGCCAGATGGCTGCATTATGGAAAAACAACAGGAACCCAGAATTTGGTAGTTGATTTTTCTGGCCCACATCTACTTTTTTTGGCCTATGTTTTATCTTCTACACCATCTTTTGTTTTTCCTGCTTTTGAAAAGGAAAAAAACCAAATATTTAAAAAATGCCCCCAAATTTTGTTTTCCTGTTAGTTTTGTTGCCGTTGTGCACTTTGTTTTTAGGATTTTTGCGTGCTTTTTCAGTTTGTGTACTTTCCCCCACTGTTTATCTCTTCTAATACCCATTCATCATGACTTCTTCTCCCTACTCCCACCATCCCACAGGTAAATTCAGTATTTCCTGGGTTTTCCCAGAATTTACATGACAGGCTGGTTACTCAGCCCAGCCCCATCTCTGTAACCCTTAAAATACAAAAATTAGCTGGGTGTGGTGGCACACACCAGTAATCTCAGCTACTCAGGAGGCTGAGGCAGGAGATTGCTTGAACCCAGGAGGCGGAGGTTTCAGTGAGTTGAGATTGAGCCACTGTACTCCAGCCTGGGTGAAAGAATGAGACGCCATCTCAAAAAAAAAAAAAAAAAAAAAAAAAAAAATTTTTTTTTTTTACGTTTAAAATGTTACATGTTCCCTTTCATAGTTCACATCGCAATAAAGTACAGCAGTAGTCCTTAATCTGAATTGGAAGCATTTAATTTGGGTCCTAATTACAACTTTAAGAATGGAGGCATACTTCAGGAAAGAAAGCACCAGTGCAGTTCCAATTTATTATTGTATCTGCTGTCTTGAGAGTACAGAGTGTATGAAAGTGCATAGTGGTTTAGAATCACTATAAAATTTAAAAAGACCTAGAGACATTAACAAGAATCCACATTCTAAGTTCTCAGAATCCACATTTCTGACCTTGTCTGCTGGGGCTTGCTCTGTTTTTGATGTCTCAAAATATAATTCTTTTATTGAAATATATGTTCCTCATCCTGTTTCAGGGCTTCTGCCTGGAATGTTCCTCCCCCTAGCATTTGTAGGGCTGGCTCCTTCCTGTCCTGCAGGTCTCAGCTCAGATGATCCCACCTCAGAGAGGGTTTCTCTGACCAGCCAATCTGCAGCCCTTCCTAGTCACTTTTTTCCACATTGCCCTCTTTATGCATGGGGGTAGAGAGGTGTTTTACCCTGTTTATTTATTTATTATTATTATTTTTTGAGACAAAGTCTTGCTCTGTCACCCAGGCTGGAGTACAGGGGCACAATCTCGGGTCACTGCAACTCCCGACACCCGGGATCAAGCAATTCTCCTGCCTCAGCCTACTGAGTAGCTGGGATTACAGGCACACATCACCACACCCAGCTAATTTTTTATTTTCAGTAGAGAGGGGGTTTCACCATGTTGGCCAGGTGGTCTCGCATTCCTGACCTCAAGTGATCTGCTCCCCTCAGCCTCCCAGAGTGCTGGGAGTACAGCCATGAGCCACCATGCCCAGCCTATTTATTTTTAATCACAACCCAAAATCATCTTTTTAGTTGTTTACTTCCTTATAGTCTATGTCTCTCCACCTGGATATTATCTTCATGAGAGCAGGAACTTATCCATCTTATTTACCACTTTATGCCTTGTGCCTAAAACAGTGACTAACAGAGTGGGCAGTCCAAACTAATAGCTGTTCACTGAGTAAGTGAGCATAATATTGCATTATTTTCCTACATTTCATTCCTTTAAACAAAATTGGATGATGTTAAAAATTACCAGCAACGGGTTCCAAGATGGCCAAATAGGAACAGCTCCAGTCTACAGCTCCCAGTGTGAGCGACGCAGAAGATAGGCGGATTTCTGCATTTCCAGCTGAGGTACCAGGTTCATCTCACTGGGGCTTGTTGGAGAGTGGGTGCAGCCCACAGAGTGTAAGCTGAAGCAGGGCAGGGCATTGCCTCACCCAGGAAGCACAACGGGTTGGGGAATTCCCTTTCCTAGCAAAAGGAAGCCGTGACAGACGGTACCTGGAAAATCGGGACACTCCCACCCTAATACTGCGCTTTTCCAATGGCCTTAGCAAATGGCACACCAGGAGATTGTATCCCGCGTGTGGCTCAGAGGGACCCACACCCACAAAGCCTCGCTCACTGCTAGCACAACAGTCTGAGATCAAACTGCAAGGTGGCAGCGAGGCTGGGGGAGGGGCGTCCGCCAGTGCTGAGACTTGAGTAGATAAACAAAGTGGCCAGGAAGCTCGAACTAGGTGGAGCCCACCACAGCTCAAGGAGGCCTGCCTGCCTCTGTAGATTCCACCTCTGGGAGCAGGGCATACATAGCTGAACAAAAGGCAGTAGAAACTTCTGCAGACTTAAACTTGCCTGTCTGACAGCTTTAAAGAGAGTAGTGGTTCTCCCAGCACAGAGTTTGAGATCTGAGAACGGACAGACTGCCTCCTCAAGTGGGTCCCTGACCCCCGGGAAGCCTAACTGGGAGACACCTCCCAGCTTCCAGAGGAAGGATCAGGCAGCAACCTTTGCTGTTCTGCAATATTTGCTGTTCTGCAGCCTCCGCTGGTGATACCCAGGCAAACAGGGTCTGGAGTGGACCTCCAGCAAACTCCAACAGACCTGCAGCTGAGGGTCCTGACTGTTAGAAGGAAAACTAACAGAAAGGACATCCACACCAAAACCCCATCTGTATGTCACCATCATCAAAGACCAAAGGTAGATAAAACCACAAAGATGGGGAGAAACCAGAGCAGAAAAGCGGAAAATTCTAAAAATCAGAGCACCTCTTCTCCTCCAAAGGAATGCAGCTCCTCGCCAGCAACAGAACAAAGCTGGATGGAGAATGACTTTGATGAGTTGAGAGAAGGCTTCAGACAATCGGTAATAACAAACTTCTCAAAGCTAAAGGAGGATGTTTGAACCCCTGGCAAACAAGCTAAAAACCTTGAAAAAAGATTAGACGAATAGCTAACTAGAATAAATAGAATAGAGAAGACCTTAAATGACCTGATGGAGCTGAAAACCATGGTGCGAGAACTATGTGACGCATGCACAGGCTTCAGTAGCTGATTCGATCAACTGGAAGAAAGTGTATCAGTGATTGAAGATTAAATGAATGAAATGTAGCAAGATTGTAAGTTTAGAGAAAAAAGAGTAAAAAGAAACGAATAAAGCCTTCAAGAAATATGGGACTATGGGAAAAGACCAAATCTATGTCTGATTGGTGTACCTGAAAGTGATGGGGAGCATGGAACCGAGTTGGAAAACACTCTTCAGGATATTATCCAGGAGAACTTCCCCAACCTAGCAAGGCAGGCCAACATTCCAATTCATTAAATACAGAGAATGCCACAAAGATACTCCTCGAGAAGAACAACTCCAAGACACATAATTGTCAGATTCACCAAAGTTGAAATAAAGGAAAAAATACTAAGGGCAGCCAGAGAGAAAGGTTGGGTTACCCACGAAGCGAAGCCCATCAGACTAACAGCGGATCTCTCGGCAGAAACTCCACAAGCCAGAAGAAAGTAGGGGGCCAATATTCAACATTCTTAAAGAAAAGAATTTTCAACCCAGAATTTCATATCCAGCCAAACACTAAGCTTCTTAAGTGAAGGAGAAATAAAATCCTTTACAGACAAGCAAATGCTGAGAGATTTTGTCACCACCAGGCCTGCCTTACAAGAGCTCCTGAAGGAAGCACTAAACATGGAAAGGAACAACCAGTACCAGCCACTGCAAAAACATGCCAAATTGTAAAGACCATCGATGATAGAAAGAAACTGCATTAACTAACGAGCAAAATAACCAGCTAACATCATAATGACAGGATCAAACTCACACATAACAATATTAACCTTAAATGTAAATGGGATAAACGATCCAACTAAAACACAGACTGGCAAATTGGATAAAGAGTCAAGACCAATCAGTGTGCTGTATTCAGGAGACCCATCTCACGTGCAGACACACATAGGCTCAAAATAAAGGGATGCAGGAAGATCTACCAAGCAAATGGAAAACAAAAAAAGGCAGGGGTTGCAATCCTAGTCTCTGATAAAACAGACTTTAAACCAACAAAGGTCAAAAGAGACAAAGGTGGCCATCACATAATGATAAAGGGATCAATTCAACAAGGGCTAACTATCCTAAATACATATGCACCCAATACAGGAGCACCTAGATCCATAAAGCAAGTCCTTAGAGACCTACAAAGAGACTCAGACTCCCACACAATAATAATGGGAGACTTTAACACCCCACTGTCAACATTAGACAGATCAACCAGACAGAAAGGTAACAAGGATATCCAGGACTTGAACTCAGCTCTGCACCAAGCAGACCTAATTGACATCTACAGAACTCTCCACCCCAAATCAACAGAATATACATTCTTCTCAGCACCACATTGCACTTATTGAAAACTGACCACATAGGTGGAAGTAAAGCACTCCTCAGCAAATGTAAAAGCACAGAAATTACAACAAACTGTCTCTCGGACCACAGTGCAATCAAACTAGAACTCAGGATTAAGAAACTCACTCAAAACCACTCAACTACATGGAAACTGAACAACCTGCTCCTGAATGACTATGTACCCAGTAGTTATGTACTACTGGGTACATAATGAAACAAAGGCAGAAATATAGATGTTCTTTGAACCCAATGAGAACAAAGACACAACATACCAGAATCTCTGGGACACATTTAAAGCAGTGTGTAGAGGGAAATTTATAGCACTAAATGCCCACAAGAGAAAGCAGGAAAGATCTAAAATTGACACCCTAACATCACAGTTAAAAGAACTAGAGAAAGAGCAAACACAGTCAAAAGCTAGCAGAAGGCAAGAAATACCTAGGATCAGAGCAGAACTGAAGGAGATAAACACACAAAAAACCCTTCAAAAAAAAAAAAAATCAATGAATCCAGAAGCTGGTTTTTTGAAAAGATCAACAAAATTGATAGACCACTAGCAAGACTAATAAAGAAGAAAAGAGAGAAGAATCAAATAGACGCAATAAAAAATGATAAAGGGGATATCACCACCAATCCCACAGAAATACAAACTACCAGCAGAGAATACTATAAACACCTCTACGCAAATAAACTAGAATATCTAGAAGAAATGGATAAATTCCTGGACACATAAACCCTCCCAAGACTAAACCAGGAAGAAGTTGAATCCCTGAATAGACCAGTATCAGTCTCTGAAATTAAGGCAATAATTAATAGCCTACCAACCAAAAACAGTCCAGGACCAGACGGATTCACAGCCGAATTCTACCAGAGGTACAAAGAGGAGCTGGTAGCACTCCTTCTGAAACTATTCCAATCAATAGAAAAAGAGGGAATCCTCCCTAACTCATTTTATGAGGCCAGCATCATCCTGATACCAAAGCCTGGCAGAGATACAACAAAAGAAGATAATTTTAGACCAATATCCCAGATGAACATCGATGTAAAAATTCTCAATAAAATACTGGCAAACCAAACCCAGCAGCACATCAAAAAGCTTATCCACCACAATCAAGTTGGCTTCATCCCTGGGATGCAAGGCTGGTTCAACATATGCAAATCAATAAACGTAATCCATCATATAAACAGAACCAACAACAAAAACCACATGATTATCTGAATAGATGCAGAAAAGGCCTTCAACAAAATTCAACAACCCTTCATGCTAAAAACTCTCAATAAATAGGTATTGATGGGACGTATCTCAAAATAATGAGAGCTATTTAAGACAAACCCACAGCCAATATCATTCCAAATAGGCAAAAACTGGAAGCATTCCCTTTGAAAACTGGCACAAGACAGGGATGCCCTCTCTCACCACTCCTATTCAACACAGTGTTGGAAGTTCTGGCCAGGGCAATCAGGCAAGAGAAAGAAATAAAGGGTATTCAATTAGGAAAAGAGGAAGTCAAATTGTCCCTGTTTGCAGATGACATGACTGTATATTTAGAAAACCCCATCGTCTCAGCCCAAAATCTCCTTAAGCCGATAAGCAACTTCAGCAAAGTCTCAGGATACAAAATCAATGTGCAAAAATCACAAGCATTCCTATATACCAATAACAGACAAACAGCCAAATCATGAGTGAACTCCCATTCACAACTGCTTCAAAGAGAATAAAATACCTAGGAATCCAACTTACAAGGGATGAGAAGGACCTCTTCAAGGAGAACTACAAACCACTGCTCAATGAAACAAAAGAGGACACAAGCAAATGGAAAACATTCCATGCTCATGGATAGGTAGAATCAGTACCATGAAAATGGCCATACTGCCCAAGGTAATTCACAGATTCAATGCCATCCCCATCAAGCTACCAATGACTTTCTTCACAGAATTGGAAAAAACTACTTTCAAGTTCATATGGAACTAAAAAAGAGCCCGCATTGCCAAGACAATCCTAAGCCAAAAGAACAAAGCTGGAGGCATCATGCTACCTGACTTCAAACTATACTACAAGGCTATAGTAACCAAAACAGCATCGTACCGGTACCAAAACAGATATATAGACCAATGCAACAGAACAGAGCCCTCAGAAATAACACCACACTTCTACAACCATCTGATCTTTGACAAACCTGACAAAAACAAGAAATGGGGAAAGGATTCCCTATTTAATAAATGGTGCTGGGAGAACTGGCTAGCCATATGTAGAAAGCTGAAACTGGATCCCTTCCTTACACCTTATACAAAATTTAATTCAAGATGGATTAAAGATTTAAATGTTAGACCTAAAGCCATAAAAACCCTACAAGAAAACCTAAGCAATACCATTCAGGACATAGGCATAGACAAGGACTGCATGACTAAAACACCAAAAGCAATGGCAACAAAAGCCTAAATAGACAAATGGGATCTAATTAAACTAAAGAGCTTTTGCATGGCAAAAGAAACTACCATCAGAGTGAACAGGCAACCTACAGAATGGGAGAAAATTTTTACAATCTACCCATCTGACAAAGGACTAATATCTAGAACATACAAAGAACTTAAACAAATTTACAAGAAAAAAATTCAAACAACCCCATGAAAAAGTGGGCAAAGGATATGAACAGACACTTCTCAAAAGACATTTAGGTAGCCAACACGACACATGAAAAAAATGCTCATCATCACTGGCCATCAGAGAAATGCAAATCAAAACCACAATGAGATACCATCTCACACCAGTTGGAATGGCCATCATTAACAAGTCAGGAAACAACAGGTGCTGGAGAGGATGTGGAGAAATAGGAACACTTTTACACTGTTGGTGGGAGGGTAAACTAGTTCAACCATTGTGGAAGACAGTGTGGCGATTCCTCAAGGATCTAGAACTAGAAATACCATTTGACCCAGCCATCCCATTACTGGGCGTATACCCAAAGGATTATAAATCATGCTGCTATAAAGACACATGCACACGTATGTTTATTGGGGCACTATTCACAATAGCAAAGACTTGGAAGCAACCCAAATGTCCATCAATGATAGAGTGGATTAAGAAAATGTGGCACATATACATCATGGAATACTACGCAGCCATAAAAAAGGATGAGTTCATGTCCTTTGCAGGGACATGGATGAAGCTGGAAACCATCATTCTCAGCAAACTACCGCAAAGAAGAAACCAAATACTGCATGTTCTCACTCACAGGTGGGAATTGTACAATGAGAACACTTGAACACAGGGTGGGGAACATCACACACTAGGGCCTGTTGTGGGTGGGGATGGGGTGGGACAGCATTAGGAGATATACCTAATGTAAATGATGAGTTGACAGGTGCAGCACACCAACATGGCACATGTATACATATGTAACAAACCTGCACATTGTGCACATGTACCATAGAACTGAAAGTATAATAATAATAAATAAATAAAAGACACATGCACACGCATGTTTATTGTGGCACTATTCACAATAGCAAAGACTTGGAACCAACCCAAATGTCCATCAATGATAGACTGGATTAAGAAAATGTGGCACATATACACCATGGAATACTATGCAGCCATAAAAAAGGATGAGTTCATGTCCTTTGTAGGGACATGGATGAAGCTGGAAACCATCATTCTGAGCAAACTATCTGAAGGACAGAAAACCAAACACCACATGTTCTCACTCATAGGTGGGAACTGAACAAAGAGAACTCTTGGACACAGGACAGGGAACATCACACACCAGGGCCTGTCGTGGGGTGGGGGGAGGGATAGCATTAGGAGATATACCTAATGTAAATGACGCGTTAATGGGTGCAGCACACCAACATGGCACATGTATACATATGTAACAAATCTGCATGTTGTGTACATGTACCCTAGAACTTGAAGTATAAAAAAAACTACCATCAATTTTCAGATGCAATTTCAAAAACATGAGTTGAACACAATTAACTTTCTGAGGAGTTGAAGCAGTTAAGTGTACTATGAATTCTTTAGTTAGAAAAATTCTTTCCTACATCAAATCTCTAGTTAAAAACTAGTATTGGTATCTGTCTGTATATCTATCTATCACTGTTTGTATCTATCACCATTTGCATCTGTCAATCAATCAATCATTCATCTGTATCACCATTTGCAACTAAAGCAACCTGTCAGGCCAACTGGTTCCTGTCTTCGATTGACTTACAAACTCACAGAAAGTTTCCATCTAATATTCTTTTCACACATAGAACATTTTATCTAAAATAAATAGAAGAAGGTAGTGTGACATATGGGATTATGTACCTGATAAATTCTTTCCACTTCAGTAAGACTTTCATTGTTGCAATTGGGGGTAAAAATTGGAATACAGAATAAGCTGTTCCCAAATTTCCACTGCCTTCTTCTGTAGAAATCTAAATGCAAGCCAGGTCCAAGTGCTCAAAATTGTGGTTAAAAGTTCAGTAGTGCAGAATTAGACTCAATAAAGAAGAAAAGGAAAAGGTACCTAATAGTGTAATAAAGTATTTTTAAAATAAGACCCTCTCACAACTACCCATCCCTGCCATGTCTATGGAAAAAACTAACCCCACTAGAGTGGCCCAAATGACTAGGCCAAGGATGAGTAACCAAACTAATGGCAATCGTGATAAATGGTACATACATGATTAAGAGATAAACGGCTTTGGAAAGGAGTTGGTGCAAGTTATGTCCAAGAAAAGAGCTTCAGATTGGATGATGGTAACCCAATCCTCTCAGATCCCTCTATTGGGAAGCATCAGTGCTATGTGATCAAGGAGACAGCTGTATCCTGAATGATAATGAGCTGCTGTTCTAGTTACTGATGAGATGTGCGCTCCAATCTAGACCATGCCACATTTCCTTACATCCTTGCCCAAACCCATTATGAAAAATAATATGGGCATGTGTCTTCCTTGCACTATAAAGTGTAAATTCATCCATCCACAGAATCTAAAATATAAATACTCTGACTGCAAATGAAATAAGGGGAAATTATTTTCTCTATAAGCTGAAAGTGTGTCAAACAAGTCCCTGCAGACAAGAATGTCAAAAGTATAGCTGTCTTCAAATAATGATTAGAGGACATAAAAAAAATAGAACTGTTACATGGAACTCAGTGGCACACTGGAAAGCAACCTTCATTCCCATTGTTTGACTTCAAGTACCTATATTACTGTATAAACAGAAAAACAGCTGTAATAATGGATAGGATTGGAGCACAAACCAGTACATATCTGCAAAATGTATATAAAAGCGTTTTGATAAGGCAAGTCAGCAATGACAAAATATCTATTTCGTTCCACAATTGAGTTCAACCAACCAAAAATATACATATTCTGCATACCTACTATGCACCAGGCATAGAGTGAGATGTTAGGATGAATAAATCATAGATTTCACTCTCAAGGAACTTAGATGGAGACCAAAACAAGAGAAAAAAGATTCTCTGAAATTCCAACGTGGTGAGTCCTATAAAAGTGATAGACACCCAACATTCTAAGTAGTATTGCAGGCGGTCTCCGCTTTTTCCAACAGTACATTCCTGGAATACACATCATAATGGAATTTGCCAAAGATACTATTTTCCTAGTGAGAGGAAATAATGGCGCCACAGAAACTGCACTAAATAAATAGCACCAAATAAATTGGTAAACAGTATGTTCAAAGAAACAAAGCTTCAACAATGGTCTATGTAACTAAAAAGAAAAACAGTTAAGCATCCATCCTACAAAAATACACAAACTTAACATGTTTCAAAAGTGTTTTCAAGATACAAAGAGGAATGCAACAGTTATGAGAAGTAAAATGCATTGTGCAAAAACATTTTTAATAGTTGTATTATCTGTTCTCCTTCTAGAAAAATTTGAGGCAATGCTTTTCTTCTTTCTCAAAAAATTTCCCTGTGCTAGAAGGGGCATTTGAAATCATCCCACTGACTCTGGAGCTGCCCTCAAAGTATTCAGTTGATTTTTAATAATCATTCACAGTGAAAAGCATTTTTTAAAAGTAAGGCCACACCATATTTCAGACAGTGTGATAAAGAGCCATAGGTTTTAGAATACAACTGGGTTTCAAATCCTGAATGTGACACTTAGTGTCATGTGATCTTGGGCATTTTCTAACCACTCTTGAGTTTCAATTTCCCCATGTGTAAACCAGAAATGACACCTACCTCACCACTGTTAGATTAGTAAATGTATGAGGAGTATCTTATAAGTTGCAGGCATTCAAAAATGGTGTCTATTGCTAATATTACTGTCTTTATGTTTCTTCTACCTCCTTTGTTTACCCAAGGTTAAAAGTTCAGTAGTGCAGAATTAGATTCAATAAAGGACAAAAGGAAAAGGTATCTAATAGTGTAATAAAATATTTTTTAACTAAGACCCTCTCACAACTACCCAATGATAACCACTTTACATTTTGGAGTAATCCCTCTAGACGTTTTTCCTCTCAATGAAAACATTTTCTGTAGAATTACTAAAACTAGAATTAAAGTATGTCCTGACTACGTACCACCAGACACCAGTCGAAAAGGCAGAGATAATGAAACAAAGAACAGCAGTAAACCAAAAACATAAACTAAGTGAAACACTGGGATGCCCCACAGGGATAAAAACTCCAGCAAGTTGCAAAGCAGCATGAATGTACTTAGTGCCACTGAGCTTTACACTTAAAAAAATGGTTAGTTATACATTGTATGTCATGTATATTTTGCCACAAAATAAAAAACAAAAACCAAAAACTCCTAAAAGTTAAGGCTTGGTCCATTTTGTATTCTTAGAACCTAGAATGTGCTAGCTCATTAGAGTCAATAAATATTCCCTGAATAAAAGTAAACAAAACAAGTTAGTGATAGGATCAGTGTACCTTTTTCTAGTTTCCAACTCAGCCAACTGTGAAGATTAAGGGCAGTGAGAAGATAACTTAAAACTTGTTTACAAGAAACATACCGTGATGATTTACTACTGATATTGATGACATCAGCCTGGTTCTTGCATCTTTACATGCTAGTGAACTCAGAGGCCCAAGGCTTTGTCCCAAACTAAAATCACAGGGTAAGGGCCTCACCAAGTGTTTGGGTTGAGTCTGCCTAATGGGTGAAATGTAAGCAGGGTCTCCTTAGAGTCAGCAGAGGTATATTAAGGCTGCCATGGCTGACTAGTTTAGAGTGACTTGTTTCATCAGCAAGACCTGCAGACTTCTGTGCTGACATTTCATATCTACAGGCAAACTACAAAACCCTCACATCTAAAAATGTGCTTCAAAAATTCATAACATGAAATTCCGATACGCTTTTTGTTTTAGAATTTATTCACATCTTTACAAGACTGAGAAAGATTAATCCAGTGAACTATCACTTGCTGATGTCTACTACAGGGCACTAGGGCAGGTTATTGGGATTCATGGGTGAAGAACTCAGGGTTAAAACAGGTCAGTGAACCAGCTTATGCCTACTTCCTTGGCTGTTATTACTTCATGTACCCTAGACAAATGAAAATTTGTTTTTTTTAATCTTTTAAAACTCACCTGTTGAGTTAGCACTGGAGTTGTGTGGAAGCCCAGAATTCTCTATGTTTGTAGATGCTGTAAAAATAAAGAAATATCCTGTTATGAAAGAACATTTAACTAAGAATACTGGCAGTATGTGGTTTTCTGCCTGGGGGAGTGGGGGTAGTGGTGTGTGTGGGGGGGTAGATTATTCCACAGGAAGTTCTACTTTTGCCCCTGTTGTTATGAAACATCTTGAAGCTGTCAGTAAAAGGGACTGTATTATCAGGTTTTTCAAGATAAACATCTAGCTTATGTAACAAACACTTACACAGTACTTACTATATATCAGCCACTGAATGCAATAGCTTTGCCAGAATTCATTTACCCACACAATTGGGGACAGATGGACCAATTTCTGCCACTGACAGCTCTGCTCTTCTAAGTGGAGTGGACCATTTCAGGAGAAGCCCTTTCTACTCATAGGCATCTCTAGGTCTTGCACCACCCTACCAACACCCCTGATTTCATACAATGGAGGGATAAAATAGGATTTTCTTATTTAACTGCACCTTCTCAGTACAGTTTTAATTTTTAAATTAGTACCTTTAGATTTGGAAAAAATGTTAAGAGATTTCTATGTCCCAATTAAGCAACTTTTCAGAGTGCTTTATTCATTTTGAGTCTTTGTCTAATGAAGATTAAGTATGTATAACACATAGGGAGAGAGCAAGTGTATTATTGTGTCCTTTTCACAAAGATGAACTCTCCCCCGCTTAAAAAAAATCCTCCAAGTACAAACAAAAGCAGTAACTTTGAAGGATTTATCTTTACTTCTTGGGCAAATTTCTTCTTTGTGAGAATTTCTTCTTGATGAGACTATCATCTATTTTTCACAAAAGGATACAGTGTAAGATTAACTTGAAAAAGATCAAGGTCAATAGACTACATAGATGTATTTAGCAGCAGATAGCAAATAACTGCCAGCATTATTAGGTGCTTACCACAAGCCAGGGTTATGTGCATTAGTTCATCTAACCCTCTCAACAATTCTTAGGAGTACTGTTTTGCAGACAAGAAGTGAGGCCCAGAGAAGGCCACCCAGATAGAAAGTGGCAGAGACTGGAATTGGACCGGATTGTTTGATTCCTAAGCCTGCAGATATGAGTGCCAAAATGGAACTACTGATTTTCTACTATAAACCTGCTCCTCCCCCAACCTTCCCAATTGTTGCATTACCAGCTGCTCAACCCCAAAACCAAGAGGTCATCCTTTGATTCTTCTCTGTTCCTCATCCCACCCTCCAATCCATCAGCAAGTGATTAGTCCCAACCCCCAACAGATCTAGAATCCACTCTTTTATCTCCATTGCCACTCACCATCATCTTTTGGCTGGGCTAACACAAAAGCCTGTTTTTGTTTCCCTGCTATTGTCACTCTTACGCGATTTCTTAATTTCTTGGCAACTTATTTGAACCCTTGAATACAGCCATTTTCAAGCCACCTCAATCCTTGCACTTTTCAGTTACAAGTCAAAAAAGTCCCTTCTTTCCACAAAGGTTGTTCAAGGTGGGTTTCTGTCACTTGCCACTAAGAGTAATGACTAATAGCCTCCCCTCCCATCCTGCTAATGTTAATGTCATTCATTGGAATACTACAATAAATCCTGTTTGCTGATTTGCAAACTTGCTCATAGTCTCCCTCCTCCAACTGATATTTATAAAGCTATGCAGCAGACTGTGAAGAATATTTTAAAAGCAGAATTTCAATAATGTTTTTATCTTCTCCCACAATATTCTAGGCAATGGTAGTACTGTGGAATAAAAGCATTATCTACTTCAAGAGCCATCATCACCTAACGTGGCTTAGTGGTGAAATGGTTAATTGAAAATTTGGATTCTGATCTGAAACCAAACATGTATTAATTGTTTTACTTGCCATAAATTAGCTTACTTATCTATAAAATGGGGACGATACTGTGAGGATTCAATGGGATGATTTATGGACCTAAATTAGTATAGCGTGGTATGCACAGAATATGTACCCAGTAAAAATCAGCCATAAGAGTTTTAGTATGATTGCTAAAAATCACTATACTTCGTAATGACATTGTATACAGATTACACTATATATGAAGACTACGATTAACAGTTACTAGCTTTTTTGAGAAATCTTCTATTGTATACCTTTTAGTCTAGTTGCAAGGTGACATTATAGTCCGTAGAAACAGATTCCACCTCTGGTTGGTTATACTAGTTTATGAATTCAGGGATCTCCTACTGTAGAGCATTTTAAGTTTTCCAAATGGGACTAACCTCTAGTAAGACATTAAGTAATAAACAGAACAAACAGTGAGTGCTAAAATAGGGCAAAAAAAAAAAATCTGTGTTACGAGGGCAAAGAAAGAAAAGCATGGTCACTCACAGTTTCTCTAATCGGTAATTCATTGGAGAAAAAGTAAGGTTTATCTTCGCAAACACAGCAACAAATTTTTAAAAATGGAGACCTCACCTCATGAAATAATTGGTATAAAATTAGGACCAAGATACACGATGGACATGATTTTACCACTTTTTTCTTAAATGATCTCAAAATTAGGTCTGCGAAGCCAGTTTGTCACATGCACAATTAAGCAAACAAAAAAACTTCAGCAAAACAAAGAAAAATTGTTAATTCACCCAGGTTATTCCAGAAAAAGCAAGTGTTGTGCCTGAACCTTCCAGATTTACAAACTGCCTTCTTTTTCTCTTGCTGGATAAAATGAACCTAAGGCTAAATATACAGTGGATGAATAGAATTTAAAACCATGAAAACCTTGGGTCACTTAACTTATCCTAGTTTACTGACCATTACCTAGGGACCTGACTTCTCTAACAGTTGACCAAGGAAAACAGTATTTACACAGCAAATCCCAACTTCCTGGTTTCGTCCAAAAAGGGCTGTTTAAAGTCTCCAAAGGGCCAAGGGCCTAAAACGAAACAAATTCCGCCCTACACAGAAGAGCAAAGTCAACATCATCCTGTTACGACCTTACTATCGACGACGTGAGCCACCGGCGACCATGCAGCTGTGCCCTTAACGCTGCGCAGCTGCCGCGCGCCTCGACCGGGTGTTTATGGCACACGAGGGGTGGAGAGCGCCCCGCCATGGGGGCGGCCGCCTCAACTACCGCGAGGGCGGGGCGCGCTCCCCAAAAGCTCCCAACTAGTTCCAAGAGCCCCGAAGTCTAACTTCGAGCGTCAGGGGGACCTTAAGACTGTAATTCATCTGGATAATACTGTATAATATTAGACGATGAAATGCCGGGGGGACGCTTGAAAAGCTCCCCAACTAAATGGGAGACGTTTCCGCGGGCCTCGGTAGACATATTTTTCAACTCAGCTAATCTTGTTTACAAACGGAAGCCTTAGATAAACTCCAACCTCGACAAACATTAACTTCAGGGAAAGGCTGTAAAAACCAACTTGCGATAACTCAACAGGTTATGCGCACCCGTCCCGGCCTGCGACCGCCGCTTCCAAAAAGCGAGAGGGGAAGCATCAGGCAATTTCCTCAGCAGGCGGCCCCGGGGCCAGCGGGTGACTGGTCCAAGCCTCAGTTTCCCCCACCCCGCCCGGTCACCTCTGGGTCCGCCCCGAGCGTTCGGCCAGAGACACGCGGAACTTTCTGTACCAGAGCCCAACTTGGGAACCCCAGCCTCGGCAGCGCGCTGCCTCCCACGAACGGGGCTGGCGACCCCCGCAGCCACTTACCCGCCATGGGTGCGCTTTCATGGGTGGCCCCCAGCAGCGCTAGCACCTGCAGCGTCCCCAAGAGCAGCGCGGCCCAAGCACCTCGCGCGCCGAGTCCCATTGTTCCGAGGGCAGGATGCAGCGGCCTCGTGGGTTCCCAGCTGAGGTGGCGGCGGCGAGAGCGGCTCCTCTGCGCAGCCGGCGCAGGCTCTGCTTCCCCTTCGGCCGCGCACGTCTCCCCTCCTGCCGCTTGCCCCCCGAATGACCAAATAGGGCGCAGGAGCGGGGCCTGGAGGGGGCGTCGCGTGCGCAGCCGGGGCGGCGGGGCCGGGCTGGGTGGCGCGGGGGCGGGCTCGGGGTCCTGGGCGTGGCGACTCGGCTCGCGGCCTCCCTCGCAGGCGCGCGCCTGGGAACCCCAGAAGCCGCGAGCGCTTTCCTTTCTCTTCGGAAATGGCAGTTTTGTTGTCCTGGATGAAGGCGAGCGCCGCTGCTTCTCCGAATGCTGAGCACGCTGGCTTCGCGGTGCCCGGAAGGAAGCCTTTGAAGAGTAGTTTTGCGGACAGGGAGGGGACAGGGGTGCGTGCCACTCAGAGTGAGAGGGAGGAGTTGCAGGGCAAAGGCGGGAGAAGGGGGAGATTCTGGAGAGGAACTTGAGGGGATGGGATTCACGCTAAGGAGTCCTGGGCGGTCGGAACTTTCCCCTCGCCTGACCCAGCCTAAGGGGGAGGTGGAGAAAAACAACTCGACAGATTTGTTAATTAAATTCAAACGTAAAACACCTACGATCTTCTTATCCCAGTTGTACCTCATCTTCTCCACGGGTTCCCCGTATCTCTGATTAAGACAAGAGATTAGTGGAGTGGGCGGATGGGGGCGCGCGCAGGAGTTGGTAGCAACTCTCACTGAAATACAGTAGAGCCATGGAAAGCGGGGGCTGCATTAATCCAACCAGCCTCTTCTCTCCTTGTGCCCTGCTGTCCCAGTTCAGATGAAATGGCCAGTTTTGAACAGTTTTTGGCTTGAGTTCCTCTTAAACCCTTGGAGCCAATGCTAATCACTTGTCTTGACTTGAAGTGCTTGTAAAGTCTGCATTTTCATTGTGCTCAGAACTCTGAAGTGACAGGTAGCGACCTGTGGCTAATGCATGAGAATAACAAAGGCTGAGTCCTGGCTTGGGTGGGAACTCTTAGCTGAAGTAGAAGACTGAAGGATCCAGGGAACCTAAAATCACAGTGAATCCCCACCTGCAAAGGTCTTAATGTTGCAGATCTTTGGCACCTGAGCCAGATTTCATCACATAAAGGCCACATGGCAGTTACCTTCTCAAAACTGTGTTATGAGAGGTAGAACTTTCTCACGTCCGGCAAATCCATCATTACAGAGGTCTGGCTGGTCCTAGAGATTAACTGAGACAATCTGTCCTAAATTTATAGAGACTTCCATCTGTGGATTCAATCAGCTAACCTGCAAATGTTTCCCCAGCATCTTATCATGGACAAAAAGCAAGCACTGCACATTTCCGTTTTGGTTACTCTATTTAACTGGGGAATCTGGTTTAGGAATAAACCGTTCTGGTGACTACCCCATTGTCCAAACATTTCACAATCTAGGCCCAACCTGTCTTTCCAGCCTTGGTTCTGTTGCCCATGGAGAAGGGTGCTTTCTGGTTCCCGGCATTTGCATACGTTGTTCTTTCCTTCTGGAGTGCTCTCCTCTATTCTGTTCACCAACCCACAGCTAATACTTCCTTTAAGGCTCAGTGTACTTATAGCCTGGGAATCTGGGGTGGAATAAGAGGTCTGGATGTTTATATCCCCACCACATTCATGTGTTGAAACCTAATCCTCAAGGTGATAATGATAAGATGTGGGACTTGAGCGGGCATAGTGGCTCATGCCTGTAATCCCAGCACTTTGGGAGGCTGAGAAGGGTAGATCGTTTGAGGTCAGGAGCTGAAGACCAGCCTGACCAACATGGTGAAACCCCGCCTCTACTAAAAATACAAAAAATTAGCTGGGCGTGGTGGCACGTGCCTATAATCCCAGCTACTCGGGAGGCTGAGGCACGAGAATCGCTTGAACCTGGGAGGTGGAGGCTGCAGTGAGCCGAGATCACGCCACTGCACTCCAGCCTGGGAGACAGAGTGAGACTTATCTGAAGAAAAAAAAAAAAAAAAAAGATGTGAGGCTTTTGGGAGGTGATTTGGTTGCTAATGAATGGGATTAGTGCCCTTGTAAAGGAGGCCTGAGGGAACTTGTTTCACCTTTCTGCACTGTGAGGTCACAGCAGGAAGACGCCATCTGTGAAGCAGAGAGCCCCCACCAGACACCAAATCTGTTGAGGCCTTGCTCTGTCAACTTCCCAGCCTCCAGAACTGGGACAAATAGATTTCTATTGTTTATAAATTTGTTGATAAAGTATCCCATTTAAGGTATTTGTATTATAGCAGCAGAAACGGACTAAGACAGTGTGGAAAACAAGATATTTACTTACTTGGACAGTTTTTCCCGGGGACTGACCTGTTGGAGACACCTTGAGATCTCTGCTTTCTGATTGCCACACCACAGTGAGTGGGTGTGCCCATCTTTGCTTTGATACTAACAGCTCAGTACTGTGGGTTGCCCATGTTTTTTCTAGTCTGAGGAGAGGAGAAAGAGCAAGGAACTGTGTGGCCTTCCTGCTCTCTTGGAAACTCTATCGGGAGGACTAGCCTCCCAGGGAAGTTGTATCCCCAGTTGTGCCTCAGGTTCAGCCCCCATCACTGTACCAACATTTTACTTTGGTGATGTGAAAAGTTAAAAGAACAGCATGGGCAGCCTTTGGCCATTTATGTCTCTCCTCCTTTCCAGCCTCATGTCTGGATCCCTCTCTGTAACCTCACTAGACCACTCAAAGTTTTCCAAATATGCTGGGGCCTTCCACGCCCCTGTGTTCTTGCTGCTGTTCTTCCCTTTGCCCAAGATGCCCTCTAACCTTTTCTCTTGGGCAGTTTCTACTCCTCTCTCAAGATTCCCTTTGTATCCCATCTCCCCAACCATCTGGGCAGATTTTAGTGCTTGGATCCCTCTGCTCATACATTGATCAGCTGGGTCTCTACCCTTGTTCTCTATAAAATATTCTCCACATAGCAGCCAGTGTGATTCTTTTAAAATATGTCGGATTATGCCATTCCCTTGCCACTTAACAGAGTCCAAAACCATGGCCTGCAAGGCCTATGTGACATGGTCCGTGGTTGCCCTTTCCACTTCATTTTCTACCCTCTCCTTCACTTCTCAGCTCCAGCCTCCTTGCAGCACTTTAGAAATGTGAAGTCAGTTTCCATACCGGAGCCTCTGTAGTTGCTGCTTCCTCACATCCTTCAAGACTGCTCATCTGAGAAAAGCCCTTCTTGAATACCCTAGTTTACAGCTCTGTTTCTCTTTGTGGCATCTAGTGCTATCCATCATTATGTTCATTTATGTGTTTATTGTTTGTCTCTCCTACAAAAATACAAGTTCCATGAGAATAAAAAAGTGAATGTATATTTTGGCCTAGTGCCTATCACATATTGCTACTGGATTCATGTCATACAAATCACTTCCTTTTTTTTTTTTTTGAGACAGAGTCTTGCTCTGTCACCCAGGATGGAGTGCAGGGGCACAATGTCACCTCACTGCAACCTCTGCCTCCCAAGTTCACGTGATTCTTGTGCCTCAGACTCCTGAGTACCTGGAACTATAGGCATGTGCCAGCATGCCTTGCTAACTTTTGTATTTTTAGTAGAGATGAGGTTTCCCCATGTTGGCCAGGCTGTTTTTGAACTCCTGACCTGAAGTGATCCGCCTGCCTTGGCCTCTCAAAGTGTTGGGATTACAGGCGTTAGCGACCGCACCCAGCCTACTTTCTTTTATTTAGAACTCAGATTCCCAGCCTCCATTACAACTGGGCTCAAGAATATAACCTAGGCTTTGCCAGTCAGGCTCATCCATATCAAACTTAAATTCAGGTATGAGCAACCAGAGGAAAGTGGCTCGTTATGGAGCTCCTTGCCTTGCTGGTGTGAATAGCCCTAATAGCCAGGCGGCTGGCTTTGTTGGCAGCACTAGCAGTGACATTAGCTTCTCAGTGGTTGCAACATTGAGTTTCTGATGTAATAGTGATATTGACGGAGAGCTGCAATGGTGATAGTTTTCTCGCTGGGCTAGTTCTGCAGTGGTTTTGTGCATTATTCCCAGAGGCATGGCCCCAGTCCTGAATCTCTACACCTTCCAACACACCTGAGAGCTACCCAATATCTTCAATATAATCCTCTTCTGCTATATCAGCAAGAGTCAGCAGCTTTTCTTTCGTACAACTGAGGATCCTGACTTTGTATGATTGTGCGTCTTTTTCCCCACAGTGAGTTACAGTTTCCTTTAGATGATTCGCTAACTATTTATTGAGTACTTACTATGTGATGGACAATGTCCTAGCCAGAGCTTACAGTATAGTGGCAGGGCAGATGCATACGCGATTACTAGAGTGTAATCAATGCTATGAAGTGATCATGGGAAAGCACACATTGGAGGCACAGTCTACGTGTTCATCTGTATTTGAGGCTCTAATGCACTTCCATCATATAGAAGCATTCAGTTTATATTTGTGGAATGAATTTTGGGTGGAGACAAATAGAGCAGCAAAATGCTGGTGTCCTTCTCCATCAATAATATTCTCTTTGCATCCAACCTGTATTTCCTGTATGTCCGAGTCTTTAACTTAGGGTCACATGAAGGCGGACCAGGAGTTGGAATTATCATTCATTCACTTAGTCAGCGTGCAAATATTTATTGAACACATGGCATGTACCAGGCATTATGCTAGGTGCTGGGAAACAATAGAGAATAACACAAGTCTATCTGCCTCACAAAATGATAGACACCAGTGAGTCCTTTACAAGTTAGTTGGTTTCTACCCACTACCCATAGACACAGAAAGTATTATCGAATGCTGGTTACCAAAGGCTGGGGAGAGAAGAATGGGGAGTTTTGTTTAATGGGTACAGAGTTTTCATTTAATTTTGCAAGACAAAAAGAGTTATGAAGATTGACAGGGGGCGATGGTTACACAGAGTTTGAATGTACATAATACTACTGAGCTGTACACATAAAAATGGCTAAGATGATAGATTTTATGTATATATAACCACAATTGAAAAAAATTACACCCCCACCCCCAAAAATAGAACAATAAATTAAAAAATGTTAAGGGAAAAAACGTGAGTTGGTTTCTAAAAATGAATGGTAAAAGCTGCTTCTGTTATGATTGTAAAGATACAGAGATTTCATGTTTTCTCAGTGAGATTTACTTATATCCCACAGTAAATTTTGATTCATTTTTAAAAAGAAGCAGGTGATAGAGGATGGCTCATCTGGCTTAATGTGCACAGATAATTATCTTCTAGCTATGTATGAATTAGTCTGTTAATAATCAATATTTGCATAAGGAAAGAACCAGAATCTGCCTGGCTTTGAGACTGAAGTAGTTGCAAATAAGGCAAGGCACTGGAGAGATTTAACAAAAGAGAGTAAATTGGCCTGTGTCCATTTCTCTGTTTCTGCCAATTTCCTGTCAACTTCCATTTTAGCAGATTGACAACATGTTATAAACTGTAATTAAGTCTTCACAATGAAAGCTCATTTGCTGGGTATCTTCCCTATTCCTGTACCTCTGCTTCCTTTCCCTTGTATTCTAGAGCCCCTATTTT
Organism: Nomascus leucogenys; assembly: GCF_006542625.1. Classification (NCBI taxonomy): domain Eukaryota; kingdom Metazoa; phylum Chordata; class Mammalia; order Primates; family Hylobatidae; genus Nomascus; species Nomascus leucogenys. Next base: position 32,389,195 of record NC_044395.1, on the reverse strand, counting down.
TCTTGCACTTTCTTCTTCCCTCACCTTTAGGTTTTTCCTTCTTGTTTCCTCCTTTATGGTAGAAACTGCAGACAGAGTGTGAATCTATATAATTAATCAAAAAGAATTTATTGAGTATTTTGTTTTCAACACTTATAGGATTCTTAGATTCAGATGAGCAAAAGTAAAAATAAAACAAGTAAAAGCAAAGATAAAGCAAACAGGCCAGGCATGGTGGCTGACGCCTATAATCCCAGCACTTTGGGATTCTGAGTCAAGAGGATTACTTGAGAGGATTACAAGAGCCCAGGAGTTTAAGAGCAGCCTGGACAACATAGCAAGATCTTATCTCTACAAAAAATAAAAAATTAGCTGTTCATGGTGGTGTGTGCCTGTGGTCCCAGCTACTCAGGAGGCTGAGGTGGGAGGATCACTTGAGCCTGGGAGGTCAAGCCTTCAGTGATCAGTATCGTGCCACTGTACTCCAGCCTGAGTGATGATGATATTCTGTCTCAAAAAAGCAAGCAAACAAACAAAACAAAAAAATAAGCAGAGAGCAATGAACTCTGATGCAATTGGATTTTCCTCTTGAAACGAGATCAGAAAGAGAGAGTTCTGTGTGGACTGAAGCTTGTAAGGATGACTTCTCAGAAAGGGAGAGGGGGAGCTTCGTCTGAATCTGAAGGATTTGGCCAGATGAGAGGTGGTGATGTGAGTTTTCAGTGTCAATTCTAGGCAGGATTATGTTGTGCTCTGAGGACAGTAGGAAGAGGAGAGATGTGAGTTCAGAGGTTTTGTAGGGAGCATGTAGGGAAGCCTCACGGGCCTTTCCAGTGTTAATTAAATCCCGTTGTTTATCAGCTCCTACTTTGACTTTTTTTGTTTCTTCTCTGTAGGAGGTTATAGGAACTCAGACTGTTTTATTTCTCTGTTTAAAGCCACTGCTCTCCACCCCGATCCTTTGGTGTTCTTATTTCTTCAAGTCTACATATGGAGTGAGTTGCAAGTCTCCAGGCCATTCCTCTTTGCTGCCTCTGAACATAACCACTTTCCATAGCAAAAGTTTCATTGCTAATCATGACAGAGAAATTGACAAAAGATAAAATTGCTGTTGTGGAGAAGGTTAAAAAAAGATGAAAGTTGTTAGTCTTAACCCCTGCTCAATATTTTCTGTTGCTCATCTAAAAAATTGGAGAAGTAGGGCTTACCAGTCCATTCATTCAACAAAAATTGAGCAGTTGAACACACAAATACACACACGTATACACACACAAGAAACAACTAGAAATAAGTGCTGAGAAAACACACTGATGTGATGAACAACTGGGTGGTGACTTCAGAATAAGCAGTCAGGGAAGTCCTCTGTAGTAGGTAACAGTTAAACTGAGTCCTTAGAAGTAGCCACGTGAAAACCAGGGGGAAGTACATTTCAACCAGCATAGTGTGTTGGGGGAATAAAAAGAAAGCCAGTGTGTCTCAAGCTCAGTGAATAAGAACAGAGAGGTCCAAGGGGAGATCTGGACCTTTTCAGATGAGGAATTTAGATTTTATTTTAAATATGATGTATGGAAAGAACAGGAACAACAAAACAAAATGTGATGAGAAGCCATTTGAGAGTTGGCAAGTCATCTTATGCTTTATATATTTTTAAAAACATCACACCAGCTTCTATGGAGGACCAAGAGTAGAAACAACCCAGTTATGAGGCTATTGTTGGGGAATTGAACTAGGGTAGAAGTGGTGACAATGGAAGAAGTGAATGGATTTAGGATGTGGATTGAGAGTAGAGTCAACTGGATATGATGGCTGAGGGAAAGAGAAATTAAGCCTCTTAGGTTTGCGGCTTGAACAAGTGGGTGAGTGGCAGCTTCACATCCCATATCCTGGAATACTAACACACACTTTTTGAATTCTGTCCTACTGTCCTTCTGTCATTTCTGAATCTCTTATAGCAACCTTCATCAGGAATGCATACAGAGTTAGCCAAATTGAATACAATATTTCAGTGATCATCTGTTGGTATCTACATGGGTCAAGAGGGAAGTAAGCACTATTGGATGCTCCCTAAGTTCGCTCTCACCCAGGAATACTGCATTTTGAGTATTACTTGTGTTAGCAGTGGTGAATCCATATGGGTCTGTGGCAACCTCAACTCTTGCCTCCTCAGAAGAAAGAATTCGACCAAGGGGCATAAGACAGAGTGAGAGAATGGAGCAAGTTTTGGAGCAGGACTGAAAGTTTATTCAAAAGCTTTAGAGCAGGAATGAAAGAAAATAAAGTACACTTGGAAGAGGGCCAAGCGGGCAACTTGAGAGATCAAGTGTACTGTTTGACCATTGATTTGGAGTTTTATATGTTGGCATTCTGTTGGGGTCTGCATTACTTCTCCCTTTATTCTTCCCTTGTGGGGGTTGTCTGCCTGTGCGGTGGCCTGCTGGCATTTGGGAGGGGCCACATGTGCACTGTGTTTACTGGAGTTGTATGCACGCTCACCTGTGGCGTTTTTCCCTTACCAGTCTAGCGGTCATATACCAGGTATACTTTGCCATTTTGCCTCTTTTTTTTAATTTTTTTTTTAAGGTGGAGTCTCGCTCTGTCGCCCAGGCTGGAGTGCAGTGGCGCAATCTCGGCTCACTGCAACCTCCGCCTCCCGGGTCCAAGCGATTCTCCTGCCTCAGCCTCCCGAGTCACTGGGACTACAGGCCCACCACCATGCCCAGCTAATTTTTGTATTTTTAGTAGAGACTGGGTTTCACCATGTTGACCAGGATGATCTTGATCTCTTGACCTCATGATCTGCCCACCTCGGCCTCCCAAAGTGCTGGGGTTACAGGCGTGAGCCACCGCGCCTGGCCTAAAACCTCTTATTTCTATGAGAGACAAAAGGATGTACTGTGTGATGTCTCATTATGCCCATCATTATACCGATGAGAGACCTCAGCAAAATCCCAGAGGTGAGTGTTGACAGTTTCAAAGGACAGAAGGCCCATGACCTTGCATGTAAAATCGAAAGGTCAGGGTGACACCCTAAAGAGGGGAGGATGGGTAGGCAGTGTTCTCCCTCCTCAAAGAAAATTTTATCATTTTACCCTTATAATTGCCACATATTTTTTCCGGAGACCTTACGTGTAGCCCACCCTCAATAAGTAAATATATTAGAATTTCACTGTGTAATGAGAATAAAAGAAAGGACATTAGATGATAAGCATTTGTGATCTTCTCCTGTCTCCTCCCTTCAGTCCTGAATCCAGTGTCTCCAGCTGAGAGGCTGAGCTTGCCAGCTCCACTTCTGACTGCTCATGGAGCAGAATCAGTGACTGAGGAGAGAAGGGCTGAGTGAAGAAACAAGTGTGAGTGCCAAGATGATGCCAAGGGCTGTGATTTCCTGGCGGGAAGGAAGAAGGAATAGAAGCCAAAGGAAGAAGGATGAAAAGTAAAACCAAGAATCACAAGGAATCAAGTTCGGAGAGAATTTTGGTAGAGATTTTGAGACTGGGGCTTTAAGTCAGCCATGGACATACTGAAGCAAGAGGGATAAAGGGAAAAAAGAATAGGGGGAAAAAAAAAAAGAAGAATGGGTCCAAGGAAGATTTAAGACTACCATTATGGGTTCCAAGTTGAATTCTTTTTAATATTCTTCAAACAATGAAAGTAAAGATTCAAATAACTTTTAAATTACCTTTGATTTCTAAACCAAGTTTCTTGGAATGTGAAAGTTGCCAAGACTGGGCCCTGCAGGGCCTGGGTTGGGCTACTATTGCCTATGGAGATTCTGAGGGTGTTAACCTTAATGATGGCATGAAATCAGTAAAAATCATCCAAAAGCTTTTTTCTGAGCATCTGTTGTATGTGCAGCATTGTATAAGCCATGGAAGAAAAAGCAAAATAGTATAATGTGTGGCCATGCCCCTGCAGGTGTTATATTTAAGTAAATGACACATTTCCACATGGACAAGTAAGTAATAGCACTCCACCAAAACTGTCACCAGACTATGAGGGCTGTCAGTTGGTAGGAAGAAGTACTAACTAAATGTAAAACTTAATATCTATTTTTCCTTATTTGATTTTTAAACTTCACCCCAAAATGTAATAATTTCCTTAAGCTTTAAGATTTTACAATTCCAATAATATATACCAAACAAAAATACCATTCCTAGAAAAAAAAAGTCTGGAAAAAAAGGTAAAGATTAATAGTCATATTTCTGGTTGACCATTCTCTGAGTGATCTTCTTTTTTCCTTTCTACTTTTCTGAGTTCTTCAGCTTTTCTGAAATAATATGTATTGCATTTCAAGGAATTTTTTTAAGCTGTTATTTTAGAATTATAGTTCTAATAATGATAAAAGACATTTTCTGACTATCCTACAATTAGGTACGAGGCTAAAAACAAATATGATCTAATCTACTTTTAGAGCCTAAGCCTGAGGAAGAAAAGGATAAAAGAAAACCACATTCCATGATGGAGAAAAAAGTCTAGAACTTACTCAAATTCTTTCTTCTAAACATATCAAGTGATCTATTTGTAGCGACCCAGTCTTTGCATAGACATTCCAGCCATTTGTCTGATCATCTGGTTTAAATCTTAATGGATTTAACCTTGGAAAGAGGGCTGTGTCTACACTGAGAGTCAAGACACCTGGTTTCTGTTGTTAGCTGTGCATTGCAGCTGACTTCCTGTGTCTATGGTTGAGCTATCTCACTGGCATTGCCCATGGTTCTTCATCTTAAAAATGAGCATTTTACGTACATTGATGATGGGAATGTAAAATATACAGTCACTATGAATACAGTTTGGTGGTTCCTCAAAAAGTTAAATATAGAATTACCCAGTATACATTACCCAGTAATACCCAGTATACCCAGTATACACTATCCAGTAATTCTACTCGTAGGTATAGAATCAAAAGCAGAGATTCAAACATACTTGTACACAAATGTTTTAAGCGTGACCCACAATCTCCAAAAGGTAAAAACAACTCAATTGTCCATCAGAAGATGAATGGATAAAGAAAATGTGGGCCGGCACAGTGGCTCTCATCTGTAATCCCAGCACTTTGGGAGGCTGAGGCGGGTGGATCATGAGGTCAGGAGATCGAGACCATCCTGGCTAACACAGTGAAATGCCATCTCAAATAAAAATACAAAAAATTAGCTGGATGTGGTGGTGGGCGCCTATAGTCCCAGCTACTCGGGAGGCTGAGGCAGGAGAATGGCGTGAACCTGGGAGGTGGAGCTTGCAGTAAGCCGAGATCGCGCCACTGCACTCCAGCCTGGGCAACAGAGCAAGGCTATGTCTCAAAAAAAAAAAGGAAAAGAAAATGTGGTATTCACATATAATGGAATATTAATGAGCCATGAAAAAACGATGTTCTGATACATGCTACAACATGGATGAACCTCGAAAATATTATGCTAAGTGAAATAAGCCAGACACAAAAGGAAATATATTGAATCATTCCATTTACGTTAGGTGCCTAGAATAAGCAAAGTCATAGAAACAAAACAGATTAGAAGTTGTCTGGGACTGGGGGTGGCAATAATTAAAGTTATTGTTTAATGGGTACAGAGCTTCTGTTTGGGGTGACGAAAAATTTTTGGAAATAGCTAGTGGTGGTGGTTGCACAACATTGCATCTGTAATTAATGCCACTAAATTGTGTACTTAAAATTGGTTAATATAGCAAATTTTATGTTATATATTTTACTACAATAAAAAAATGAGAGATTTAACAAGATATTTCTGAAATATCTTTGAACTCATATATATATATATATATACATATATATACACATACATATATATACATATATATATATACACATACATATACATATATATATATACATACATATATTATTATTATTGGTAGACACGGGGTTTCACCATGTTGCCCAGGCTGATGAATTCCTGAGCTCAGGCAATCCACCTGCCTTTGAATTCCAATATTCTGTAATACCACAGGCAAAGGGCTAGTGTAAGAAGAGGGAATTGATCTGAGTCTTGAAGGATGTGTTAAAATAGGGGTCCGCAATCCCTGGGCCGCAGACCATTACCTGTTCATGGCCTGTCAGGAACCAGGCGGCACAGCAGGAGGTGGCAGTGGGCAAGCCATTACCGCCTGAGCTTTGCCTCCTGTCAGATCAGCTGCAGCATTAGCTTCTCATAGGAGCACGAACCCTATTGTGAACTGCACACATGAGGGATCTAGGTTGTGCACTCCTCATGAGCATCTAATGCCTGATTTGAGGTGGAACAGTTTCATCCTGAAACCATCCCCCACCTCTCCGTGGAAAAATTGTCTTCCACAAAACTGGTCCCTGGTGCCAAAAAGGTTGGGGACTTTTGTGTTAGAATTTGTCCACTAGAACGCTTCAAAGATGGGAAAACCCAAAAATGGCAAACAGGAGGCTGCAGGCCACATCCAGCCGGGAGGTAAGTTTTGTTTGGCTTTCACAGTGTTTATCAACACAGCATTTAGGATTTTAAAAAATTGGTTGCTAAAATTTAAAACCCGAGGGTATCGATATAAAAATTCTGATTCCTGGTTTCTCTGGAAACATTGAACGATCTGGTAATACCAGACCCATCCTCTCAACAGGAATTATGAAATGGCTGCTCCCTTTAGGCAGTATTTGAACTCTCCATACTCTCCGTATTGTTTTATTACCAGCTGGCTTCTTAATTTCTGATACTTGCATTTAAATTTCTGATCCCTAACATAAAACAATAATCAGGTAAATTGTTTCTGAGGGCCCTGTCCCTGGGCTGTCAATTTATATAAAGTATTAAATATTTTGTTTTTTTTTTAGTTTCTTTCTTGCCTCATCTACAATATGGAAACAACTCTTCTAGGCTACCACATAGGGCTTCAGATTTCTGTAACTGACACAAATATATGTAAATAATTTTGCGAGCATAGAGTTATAAAGAATACGTAGACTACTCATGCGTGCAGTTCCTGAAGTTGGGTCACTGTTGTCTAGAATAGTTAAAACATTTTATAACTACTTTTATGACCACAAATTTTATTGGTTTTATTTTTCATTTCACAGAAAGTCAAAAGTATTACTTTAGTGTTGAACAAAAAATGCACAGAAGTACCTAAAATAAAAAGAAAAAATCCTTCCTGTTTTACTTCCCTAGGGGTAACCACAATTAGCATTTGAGTGCTTTTCTTTCCAGACCTTTGTTTCCATTTGTGTCTTTGTTTTACTTTTAAGTTTTGCACCTACAATTACATAGATATTTGAATATGTATTTATGTGAACATAGAAACAGAACATATGGGTTTTTCCCGAAAATACATGCTTTGCAACTTGCTTTTAAAAAATTTAACAATATGTCATAATCATTTTTCCATATGTATACATAAATGTATATGCTTCATTGTGATGGCTATGTAGTATTCAGAGCATGCATGTAATTTATTTTAGCACTTCACTTTTGACAGATATTTCAGTTATTTCTGATTTTTACTAATATAAATGCGATGACACTTTTTGGCAATGTGATGGGCAAATGACGGTGTCTCATTTTGTTTAATTTGAACTTCCCTTCTTAATCACTGAGATGGAACATCTTTGCCTATGTTTATTAGCCATTTTTATTTCCTCTCCTGGGAATTATCTGTTTATATCCTGAGTTGCTTACAGAGCTGTGGACATGAAAATAATGTAACCAGAAAATACATGTATGTGGTTATATACTAAGGGATGTTTCAAAACCTCACCCCTGTCTTGGAGTGTATGTTCTTGTTCCTTCCTAGCATGTCAGCTTCCTCTTATTATGGCTTGTAGATTACCAGATTAGCAACGTTTGTTCTTTGTTCAGAACAACTAGCTAGGGGCAACGCGTAATTTACAAAGAAATGCAGAGGTTACAACCTAATGATGCAAAGAGAAATAATGGATATAAAACATACATGGAGCAAATCTAACAAAAGATAATGAAAATTGCTTTCTTTTGAGCAGTGCTTTGCAGTGTTAAAGAAGATGTGTATATAAATAGCTAAAATATTAAGCAAAAAGGTAAGTGCTATAGCATTGTAATAGGGATTCCAGGGGAAATAGATGTAAGTTGAGAGTGTGGGGACTGGTATTGTGGAACCAGAAAGAATTCCAAGAAGGATGGTAGAGAGATAAAAGATGGGATGGAAAGCCTTCTTCGAAGTGGAAGATAAACAATGTGAAGAGAAAGGACAAAAGAAGGACCAGCACCCATTTAGCACAGCATTTAGAATGCCTGGGAAGTGACACAGGAGTGAAGACTCCCCTATTAACCTTCTTTCTTCTGAGCACCATACTCCTGTTAAGTCAATCTGAAGGCTGTGTGATTTTTATCAGCCGTATCTCACTAGTGGTTTATCTGGGGTTTGAGATGAACTGAAATCTTCTAATGTTTCCACGCAGACATTGTCTCTGACCACAGGAGGAATACGCTACATGTGAACCATTCTAACCCTGATTTTTAGTCACCATGACATCCATTAACTCATTGAGTCCTTTATTATCTAATGTGACTGCATTCCAAAGTTAGGTATTGTCCTCCCAGTATGCATTAGGGCTGTGGTAGGTAATAGGGAGACAAAGGTGAACATGGCAGGTTTCCTCCCTTATGTAACCTCAAGTTTATCGCAGGTGGGATAAGTGGAGTACTTAGATACTTAGCTAGAACACGTGAGTACCCTAGTCTCAGAGGTAGTATGTCCGGATTTGAATCTGTTTCAAGGCCTGATCTTCACTCTCATTAATAAAGGTTAGCCTGCAAAGGTTCTCTACCACTTGTATGAGTCTGGTGGGACAGAATACTCATACATACCAAGTTAGGCAAACAGATTTAATACTCACAGATAAGCAGCAAGGATAAACCGAAGCCTAGGATCCCTGACAAGCTGGTCCTCCAGAGCTCGGGAAAGCCATCCAGGGTGGGTGGAGTCTCATCTGCACAGACCCCATGTCACACTACAGCTAAGGACACCAAAAGCACACCACCCTGGGCTTTTACATCCTGGGTGCCACCGGGCTTGCTGAGCTCAAGTGTTGCAGAATATAGCCCGGTGGTTCCAGGCCTTTTTCCTTATCTCAGGATGTCATATTCTCAGTGCATTCTGTAAGAAATCTGGGTGGGTCAAGGTCATCCAGAGACCTGTCCTGCATAGCCTTGTTGGGAAGGACCAACAGGTGGCTTGCTGGTGCCTGAGACACAAAAGACTGGTGAGATGAGCTGAGAATGGGAGGTGATAATTCACATTCTCATTCAGGGAAGCCTTGGCTTTTATTTATATTATATTTTATTGTACCTGTTTACAGAAGATCAGTATGCCTTAGCAGATGGAGGAAGTTTTACTTACACTTAAAATATTTTTTTTTTCTTGTTGAACCAGTTAGTTCACATGGCCCTCTGGCATACTAGAAAGGTGGAGTGGCTCTAATAATGGTGGCATTATAATAGAATCTAACTGGACATCTGTTACTTCTTTCAGGGTTCATGTTGTTCAGATTATTTTGTTTTGTATTATCTTGTTTTATTGCTAGCTGTAAATTGTAAATGTTACAATAACAAACTGACCCAGGGTGAGAACAATTTTCAACTTGCTGGATTTCTATATAAATAATACAATCTGTGTATCTCCCACATCGGTTTGCTCAGATAGTTTATAAAACACCAATAAAATGTCTGACTTCAGGATTAAGGAAGCTGTGTAGTATGGTGGTTAGACATTTGGTAAGTGTTGGAAGGTAAGGCTTCTGATCTCATTTCTGCCACTTCTAATTGTGGAGCACAAACCACAAATTTATTTCCTCTTAGGTAAAATAGGGAGAGTTCAATTGAGAAGGGTGTCCTTAGTGTCCCATCCAGCTGCCAAAAACAACAGCCACCCCGGAACCAAACCCATGACTTCAAGAGACACAAGTGTGTGCTGACCCCAGAGATGCATGGCTGCATATCTTCCTGGTTATACATTTGCTGTGCCACCTGACAGCATGACCTTCAATTTGTCCTCTCCTCTATCTACAAGCTTAAGTCCCTTAGCTTCTTGGAACTTCCATTTCTTCAACTGTAATATAAGGAAAATAATAGTACTGTTACCGGAATGGGGTCCTGATCAAAACTCCAGAGAGGGTTCTCAGATCTCACATGAGAAACAATTCGAGGAAAATTCATATGGCAAAGTGAAAGTAAGTTTATTAAGAAAGTAAAGGAATAGCAAGCAGGCTCTGTGGTGCAATGGATAGCGCATTGGATTTCTAGCCTAAATCAAAAGAGATTCAAAGAAAGTAAAGGAATAGAGAATGGCTACTCCATAGACAGAGCAGCCCTGACGGCCTCTGGTTGCCCATTTTTATGGTTATTTCTTGATTATTTGTTAAACAAGGGGTGGATTATTCATGCCTCCTGTTTTTAGACCATATAGGGTAACTTCCTGACATGCCCATGGCATTTGTAAAGTGTCATGGTGCTGGTGGGAGTGTAGCAGTGAGAACGACCAGAGGTCACTCTCATCACCATCTTGATTTTGGTGGGATTTAGCAGGCTTCTTTACTGCAACCTGTTTCATTAGCAAGGTCTTTATGACCTGTATCTTATGCTGACCTCGTGTATCATCCTGTGACTAAGAATGCCTTAACTTACTGGGAATGTGGGCTAGCAGGTCTTAGCGTTATTTTATCAAACCCCTATTTAAGATACAATTGCTCTGGTTCAAGCACCTCTGACAGTACCTCTGTCATAGGGGTGCCTCGTGGTCAGAACAAATTTATAGACAAAAATGTAATGTGGTGTACAGAAATTGGAAGTGAGGTACAGAAACAGCTGGATTGGTTACAGCTCAGCATTTGCCTTATTTGAACACAGTTTGAACACTCAGCAGTAAATGACTGGTTGAACCATGGCTGCTGGGATTGGCCAAGACTCAGCGATTATTACAGGCACATACTCCTAAGTTAGGTTTTCAGTCTTGCCTACCTATTAAGTTAGGTAGCAGTTCATCCACAAGGACTCAAATATAAAGGTATGGAGTCCTTCTCAGGCCATGTTTAGTTTGCTTGGACACACTAAATAAAGAAGACATTTTTGAAATGAAAACAGTGAAATTCCAGACGAACAGTAAATAGAACTACCAGTCAGTGAGTCATTTTTCTTGGCTGACCCACAGTGAAAATGCATAAAAACACTGGAGAAAGTATAATATAAAATGACATTTAATGAAGAAGTCTTCAATAAATCGATGAGGAAGTTAGGATTTTTCAGAGGCTAAAAAGTAAGTGAAAGCAGAAACACAAAAAGGTCAAAGAGGTTGGCTTTTACCATGGAGACATTTACCAAAGCAAACTCTGGTTTTCTTCCTTGAGAAGCACAAATGACCTAGAGCCAAGGCTTGTTACGGTAGGTAGCCAGGCAGACATGAACAGGGCCGGAGAGGCCCCCCGTCATCAGCAATGTCTGGCAACCATCAGGTGATGGTCAGGCGGTAGTTAAACTGCCTCTGCAAAATAACAATTTGTTGCAGCCAGCGCCAGGGAAAGGCAGTCTCCCAATAGATAGAAACACCTGAAACTGGTGATCAGCATCTTCCCAGTGGAGTTGGGCGGGCGGGTTCACACATGTTCACCAAGCAGCAAAATGGCAGAGTTTAACTGGTATAAGACCTTCTAGGAACACTCGACTGGTAGGGGAAGTATGCCTCAAGTGAGCATGCGTACAACTCCAGTAAACACAGTGCACAAGCGGCCCCTCTCAAGTGCTGGCAGGTCACCGTGCATGTGGAATGCCAACGTACAAGACCTCAAGTTGAAGGTCAAACCACGCACTTGATCTCTCAAGTCACCTGCTTGGCCTCTTCCAAGTATACTTTACTTCCTTTTGTTCCTGCTCTAAAACTTTTAAATACAGTTTCACATCTGCTTTAAAACTTGCCTGGATCTGTCCTTATGCTTTATGCCCCTCAGTCAAATTCTTTGTTCTGGGGAGGCAAGAATTGAGGTTGCTGCAGACCCAAACGGATTCAGATTCACTACTGCTAACAGACTCGCCTGAATTGAGGGTGGAATAGCAGACCCCTGTCAAACCTAGAAGACATAAAAGGTGAAAGTGCTGATGTCTTCTTGGATTTCTTCTTCTCCCTTTTCTTTTGGAAGCAAATTGTTCAGGAAGTCCTCTTCATTCGGTAATCCAGTCATTGCTCCTGATCTTCAACCCTTCAGGCATTGACACCCTCCACCAGCGAAAATCTCACTTACATGTGGAATCTTAAAAAAAAAAGTCAAATATACAGAGAGAAAAAAAAATTGTGGTTGTGGTTACCAGGGGAAGGGCAGGGGTTGGGAGGAGAGAGGAAATGGAGACAGGTAGGTTAGAGTTTACAAAGTAGCAGATGTGTAGGATGAGCAAATCTAGATATCTAATGAAGAACATGAAGTCTATAGTTAATAAAATTGTGCTTTATTTGGGAATTCTGCTAAATGAGTAGATTTTAGCTCCTCATCACACATACACACACACACAAATGGGTAACTGCATGAGATGATGGATATGTTAATTTGCCTCACTATAGTAACTGTATTACTATCTATATGTATCCCACAACATTATGTTGTATGCCTTAAATACACATACACAATAAAATTTATTTAACACAATTTAAAAAAATAAAGTCATGGGTATTGGAGTATGTTTAGATTTGCACAATTTATAGCATGTGGTAGGTACTCAAAATATATTAGTTTTCTCCATCTTCAACTAGAAAACAGAGGAGATTGTAATGTTAAAGATGCTTGAGAAAGAATGTTACACATTAAAAGCAGAATTTTAAGAATCTTAATGTAACAGCAGTGTTGGAAAGAAAAGCATTAGAGAATAGGATAGTGTTAGGACACAGTTTAGGACGTTGCTTTTCAAACTATTTCTGATGAGGAGCCTCTTTCTTTGTCTCTCTTTCTCTCTCCTTCTTTCCTTCCTTCTTCCCTTTCTTTCTTTCTTTTCGCCTGCCCGCCCGCCCGCCTGCCCTGCCTGCCTGCCTGCCTGCCTGCCTGCCTGCCTTCTCTCTCTCTCTTTCTTTCTTTCTTGTTGCCCAGGCTGGAATGTAATGGCGCAATCTTGGCTCACCGCAACCTGTGCCTCCCAGGTTCAAGTGATTCTCCTGCCTCAGCCTCCCGAGTAGCTGAGATTACAGGCATGTGCTACCACGCCTGGCTATTTTTGTATTTTTGGTAGAGACAAGGTTTCTCCATTTTGGTCAGGCTGGTCTCAAACTCCTGACCTCAGGTGATTCATCTGCCTCAGCCTCCCAAAGTCCTCAGGCATGTGCTACCACGCCTGGCCTCTTTCTTTCTTTTTTAATCTACTGCAGGTCACCTGTAAGATACAATTAAAACTTACTAGCAAAATGAAATTTAAACCGGCATAGGGAAACACAAGCCTAGTGTTCTATTTTTGGATCCAACCAACAGACATAAAATTACTTTGTCAAATCGCTGTCAATTCTTCTGACAACTCCCAATTTCTGTACTTGCCTTGGACTGGGAACTAGCTGTTCATGGAAGGGCACTGCTCTACAGTAGCACTGGCCAGGAGCTGGTGCAATAATCCCTCTGTCAATGCCCTCCAGCCAAAGACCAACAGGAGCACACCTATTATTGATCAAGTTGGGTTTGTGAAATCACTTTGCAATAATTTTAAGTGAGAAAATTATGACAGTGAAAGAGATCTGATCTAACCAACTTCCATCTTGCCTTTAACGTTCAAACTGCCCTTAATCATTCCTGGGCTTAGGCCAAGATAACTTTGGGAGACATTTAGTTTACAGTTTAAATGATAATAGCCTTTGACCAAAACTAAACCACTTTGGTAAAGCTTATGAAAGGCCACTAGGTTAGGAGGCTGTGAGGAGCCTAAATTCGGCTAAGGGATAGATGCAAACATTACCAGCCATTATTCCGGAGGTCACAGATTTGCAACTTTTCCAATTACTCCTGCAGATAACATCACCATTGTAGAATTTAAGATTGGCCTTTTGAGATGTCTTTTCAGGTTTTTGCATTTCTGATGACCAATGGGTTCACCTGGACCCACCAAACCTCACCAACAGGGCCTGCCAAACTATACTTGAAAAGCCCTGGCCTCCAAATTTTCATGGCAATTGATTTGAGTAATAACTCTGTCTCCCATGTGTGGTGGCCAGCATCATGTCAAACTCTTTCTTTATTGCAACGTCATGGTCACAGTGAAGTGGTTTTGTCTGTGCAGTGGGCGGGAAGAACCTATTAGCAGCAGAATGTATCCTAGTGACACGGCACTGAGGTATGTTAGCTGCGGCAAATCCATATGGGTCTGCAGCAACCTCAATTCTTGCCTCTTCAGAAGAAAGAATTCCATGGAGGGGCATAAGGCAGAGTGAGAGACCAAGGAAAGTTTTAGAGTAGGAGTGAAAGTTTATTAAAAAGCTTAAGAGCAGGAAAGAAAGGAAATAAAGTACACTTGGAAGAGGGCCAAACAGGTGACTTGAGAGATTGTAACCGCCCAAGGGGTTCACCTTGCCCGCTTCCTAGACAGAGCTGATCCATCAAGACAGGGGAATTGCAATAGAGAAAGACTAATTCACACAGAGCTGCCTGTGCAGGAGACCAGAGTTTTGTTTTTGTTTTTGTCTTTTTTTGAGACAGAGTTTCACTCTTGTTGCCCAGGCTGGAGTGCACTGGCGTGATCTCGGCTCACCACAATGTCCGCCTCCCGGGTTCAAGCGATTGATTCTCCTGCCTCAGCCTCCCAAGTAGCTGGGATTACAGGCACACGCCACTACGCCCATCTAATTTTGTATTTTTAGTAGAGATGGAGTTTCTCCATGTTAGTCAGGCTGGTCTCGAAATCCTGACCTCAGATGATCTTCCCGCCTCGACCTCTCAAAGTGCTGGGATTACAGGCATGAGCCACCGCACCCGGCCAAGACCAGAGTTTTATTATTACTCAAATCAGTCTCTCGAAGCATTGGCGGAGCAGAGTTTTTAAGGATAACTTGGTGGGTGGGGAGAAGCCAGTGAGCCAGGAGTGCTGATTGGTCAGAGATGAAAAATAATAGGGAGTCGAAGCCATCTTCTTGTACTGAGTCCATTCCTGGGTGGGGCCACAAGATCAGAAGAGCCAGTTTATTGATCTGGGTGGTGCCGGCTGATCCATCAAGTGTAGGGTCTGCAAAACATCTCAAGCGCTGATCTTAGGAGCAGTTTAGGGAGGGTCAGAATGTTGTAGCCTCCAGCTGCATGACTCCTAAACCATAATTTATAATCTTGTGGCTAATGTTAGTCCTACAAAGGCAGTCTAGTCTCCAGGCAAGAAGGAGGTCTGCTTTAGGAAAGGGCTGTTACTTTCTTTGTTTAAACTATAAACTATAAACTAAGTTTCTCTCAAAATTGGTTCAGTCCATGCCCAGGAATGAACAAGGAAAGTTTGGAGGTTAGAAGCAAGATGGAGTCTGTTAAGTTAGATCTCTTTCACTGGCTCAGTCATAATTTTGCAAAGGTGGTTTCAAGATCAAGTGCAGGGTTTGACCTCTTGACTTGGTTTTATATGTTGGCATACTTCCAGGGCTTTGCATTACTTCTGCCCTGATTCTTCCCTTGGGGCGTGCGGTCCACATGCGCAGTGCCCTGCCAATGCTTGGGAGAGGCTGCATACATAGTGTGTTTACTGGAGTTGTACGCATGCTCACTTAAGTCGTTCTTCCCTTACCAGTAGAGTGTTCCTAGACGAAGGTCCTATAGCAGTTAAGCTCCACCATTTTGCCTCTTAGTGCACATGCTTGGACCCATTTGCTCAGTTCCTAAGATCTTATTGGAAAGTTGCTGATCACCAGTTTCAGATTTTTTTCTACCTATTGGGGAACTGCCTTTCCCCTGGCACTGGCTGTGAACAATTATCATTTTAGAGAGACAGTTAACAACCACCTGACCATCACCTGATGATTGCCTGACATCCCCGGTGGTGTTGGGGGTGGGGGTCCTCTGTTGCCCTGCTCATGTCTGACTAGTTACCTACTGTAACAAGCCCATTAGGTGGTTACGTTCATAGCAAGGCAGATTGCACATCCTGGGACATCTTAGTAGAAGCCAGTGAGAAAGGCTTATTTTAGGATTTGGGCTTGTATTAGGTGATACTGCGAAGTGGAGCTTTGCCTGGATTGGTTTCTGTCAAGGGAGCAGAGGCAATTTTATGACTGGGTGTTTTAACAAATCTTATTGAAGGGAGCAGGAATAAACTGAGTCTAAAGCTTTAATTGGCAGAGGCAAGATCCTCTCATATTAGCTAGGATGGGGGATATTTTGGTTATTTTTGTGGTTTGGACATGTTTGTTTTTCTGTTCAGACCTGATGATGGAGTGCTCTTGTTTTTGTCATAATCACGGAGTGCTCTGATCTGATGTTGATGTTCAGTGAAACTGTTTATGTTCCACACCAAGGCCTAAATGTGAGTGCCAGGCCAACTTCCAGTTGTCAGGGGCTGCTTTTTCCTTTCTTACCTCTGTGTGGTCATATAGTTCTTGCAAGGGTAAAACCATTGGAAGGATAAAGGAACAAAATGTGGTGGATTGCTATAGAGGACTAGCAATGATCCTCAAACTTTGATGTGCATCAGAATCTCCTGGCAGACCTATGAAGATATGGGGCTGCCCCCCCACAAGAGTTTCTGATGCAGTAGGTCTAATGTGAGACTTGAAAATTTGCATTTCTAACCAGTCCCCAGGTGTTGTCTATGCTACCAGACCACACTTTGAAAACCACTGAAGTAAATGGAAGTATCAAAAGTGAGGATGATTACAGTGTAAGAAAACTGACCCAATAGAGTTATCTGCAATTCCCAAGATAAAAATCTAGAGTGGGCCAGGTGCAGTGTCTCATGCCTGTAATCCCAACACACTGGGAGGCCGAAGCGGGTGGATCATCTGAGGTCAGGAGTTTGAGACCAGCCTGGCCAACATGTTGAAACCCTGTCCCTACTAAAAATACAAAAATTAGCCGGGCATGGTGGCACATGCCTGTAATCCCAGCTACTCGGGAGGCCAAGGCAGAAGAATTGCTTGAACCCAGGAGGCAGAGGTTGTAGTGAGCCGAGATCGCACCACTGCACTCCAGCCTGGGTCACAAGAGTGAGATTCCATCTCAAAAACAAAAAAAAATGTAGAGTGGTCTCTATGTTACTCTCTAATGCAATTCTAACACTGTATGATTGTGCATTTTCCTATTTTAAATTACCAGTCTTTCAGAGGGAATAGCATATAGGAAGATTCTTCCCAAAATAATTTGTGCAAATTGTTGACAGCCGAAGTTTGTAATGCATGTAAAAGTAAAACTTTTATGTGTTTATTGTTCATTTTCCAGGAAGTTCTCAGTTACAAATAGGCAGATTTATTTTAGGGAAACGGATTAGTAAAACCAGTTTTCCACTAGATTATTTACAAATTGTCTTACTATACGTTATACATATTACATGCAAAGGAGGCCTTATAATCCTTTTTTAACTATTCTCTCATCAATATTAAGATAGAATTCTTTAAAAGGAACATGACTGCTCACCCTTTTGAAGTGTTTAAATGTCTTTACTAAAAATGTGACATTTTCTCCTTGATTTGGTTTACTTTTTCCTGAAAAAAGTGAACACAGTGAAAGGAGGTGATAAATAGGGATGCAAATGGGTTATCCTTTCTTGTTCTGAAAAATTAGTTTTAAGTTTATTTTTCTCTCTATAGGAGATAAAAGAAGTGTGACATGGATCACTTATGGTTTAAGCTGAATTGCCTCTGTCTTATAATTTTTACTGAGATTCAGTCTATGTTTGACCTAAAAAATTTAAGTATCATAAAAGAGTTTATATAAGAACTTAATATAATTTTCTATAGCTCTTTTAATAAGTTGTAAACTATTTTATTAACCCTTTCTTTTAAAGGCTACCAAGAAGCTGATAATTCATGAGAAACAGATAAAATGACTATAAATTATTCCTCTCAAATAGGACACTTGGCCCTCTTTCTAAAATAATTTCATCATCTCTTTAGAGAGAAGAAATAGTCTTTGGCAGGGAGCTAGATCTTGCAAATCTAACAGGGGGTTTTCCGTGTTGCATCAGAATAAGAATTCAAATAGAATAAGATAATTAACTTGAAATTCTAGGCTTGGGTCCACTCCTGACTATCTACTGGACCAGGAGCCGGTCTTGTGCCTTGCTCTGATGAGTAATTAACTTCAGTTTCTTCATTTGTGAAGTAAAGGGCGTAGACTAGATCATCTTTTGGGATTCCCTGAGCTCTGAAATGTTTACACTGTTAGAATAGGCCTAAGGCTATCAGTTTCAATTATGTTGTACTCATCTGTTTCACAGCTCTTCTTGAATATTTTGTTCAATATCAGAAGGATATTGAGAACAGGGCATGTAAGGAGATGGTGAAAGGTCTAGGAACATATTAGTAAGAATTGGAGGAACGGAGCTTGGAAAAGTGGTTCAGGGTGGGAGAGGTATGAGATCTTTTTCTCTGAAAAATATGGAATCTCTCATGTGAAGAAGGCAAACATGTATTCCAAGAACAATGGGTGAAACTTGCAAGGAGAAAATTTCAGTTCCTATATACCCCTTTATCTCCAACTTCCAGTCCCTGATCCTCCAGAAGATCTTTTGATCTCTGGGCCACTGGCTTAAATTCTCCTCCTCAAAATCCAGTCCCACCTCCTCAACAAATTTTTATGTAAGTTCTAAAACTCCAACTTCCCTAGAAAATCCTTTAAACATCAACTGCCTGCTTTATCTTTCCTTTCCTTGCAAAATTTTCAGAGAGCACTCCAGCCTGATCTCTAGGCTCAGAGTACACAGGTCACTTGTGTCAATGCTGACAGCCAGGAAATAAACCTGGCACAGGCCCTAGTACGTGCAGCTAGTCTTGCTTTGCTGTACCTTACAACTCCTCCTACTTCCTGGTGTTCTGTAATCAGACTCCTCAGCCACAGACCTTCCTATACAATGCCTCCTGTGAATATATCCTGGATCCCTACTGCAAAGAATTCATGTCCCTTGGACAGAAACAGATCTTCTAAATTACAAAGCCCTTTTTTCTCCACTTTTGAAAGAGCCTATCAAATTTAGAGAGGAGTTAGAAAGATTAGTGGCCATTTATAACCCCATTCATAAGAACCTCCACTGGCTACTAAGGGGTGTTCTTTCCACCCATGATTATACTGTGGTTATCAGACATTCCAGAAAGCCCCCAAATGAATGTCTTACCCCTAGAGGGAACAAGTGGCCAGAACTTCTCCCAGGTCCTCCTACAATTGACCAGGAAATGGCTGAGTTATGGGGCCTGGTAGGGACAATATTAGAGGCCTTTTCCTCTAAGGTGAAGTGGTCTAGGGTTGAATTATGTACTCAGAAGAAAGGCGAACATCTTAAGGCCTATATGGAATGATTTATACAAACTTTTGAAAGGTTCACTGCATTAAATCCTGAAGTCCTAGGACATAAAAAATTTTTAAATTCTGCCTTGGTTAGAAATCACCCTGATACAAAGAGGCAAATCCAAAATAGTGTCATTGGCTGGACAGGTCATTCTCTGAATGTTATTATAGAAGGAGCTATGCAATTCTTTAAAAATAACTTGCAGGAAAATAAGAGGAAAAAGGGATTAAAGTCAATAGTACTTGCTTTGAAAATTGAATTGATTCTCCTTCCTTCCTTCCTTCCTTCCTTCCTTCCTTCCTTCCTTCCCCTTTCCTTTCCTTTCCTTTCCTTTTCCTTTCCTTCCCTTTCCCTTTCCCTTTCCCTTTCGTTTCCCTTTCCTTTCCCTTTCCCTTTCCCTTTCCCTTTCCCTTTCCTCTGTGGCCCAGGCTGGAGTAAACTCGGCTCGCTGCAGACTCCCTGCGTCCAGCTCCCGTGATTCTCCTGCCCTGGCCTGCGGGCTGCCTGGGATTGCCGCCGCGCGCCACCACCCCTCCCTGGTTTTTCTCCTTTGGCTGGAGGCACGGTTTCACCATGTCGGCCAGGCTGGTCTCCAGCTCCTGACCTCCAGTGCTCTGCCCGCCTCGGTCTCCCGAGGTGCTGGGACTGCAGACGGAGGCTCGCTCATTCGGTGCTCGGTGTTGCCTGGGCTGGAGTGCGGTGGCGTGGTCTTGGCTCGCTGCAGCCTCCACCTCCCAGCCGCCTTCCTTGGCCTCCCAGGGTGCTGGGATTGCAGCCTCTGCCCGGCTGCCGCCCCGTCTGGGAGGTGGGGAGCGTCTCTGCCTGGCTGCCCATCGTCTGGGTTATGAGGAGCTCCTCTGCCCGGCCGCCCCGTCTGGGAGGTGAGGAGCGCCTCTGCCCGGACGCCACCCCGTCTAGGAAGTGAGGAACGTCTCTGCCTGGCCGCCTATCGTCTGGGATGTGAGGAGCGCCTCTGCCCGGCCGCCCGTCTGGGAAGTGAGGAGCCCCTCTGCGCGGCCGCCCCGTCTGGGAAGTGAGGAGCGCCTCTGCCTGGCCGCCCCTTCTGGGATGTGAGGAGCTCCTCTGCCCGGCCGCCACCCCATCTAGGAAGTGAGGAGCGTCTCTGCCCGGCCGCCCCGTCTGGGAAGAAGTGAGGAGCGCCTCTGCCCGGCCACCCATCGTCTGGGATGTGAGGAGAGCCTCTGCCCGGCCGCCCCGTCTGAGAAGTGAGGAACCCCTCTGCCCGGCCGCCACCCCATCTAGGAAGTGAGGAGCGTCTCTGCCCGGCCGCCCCGTCTGGGAAGAAGTGAGGAGCGCCTCTGCCTGGCCGCCACCCCGTCTAGGAAGTGAGGAGCGTCTCTGCCTGGCCACCCCGTCTGGGAAGTGAGGAGCACCTCTGCCTGGCCACCCCATCTGGGATGTGGGGAGCACCTCTGCCCGGCCGCCCCGTCTGGGAGGTCTGCCACGGAGGCCAGAAGCAATGTGGGGGCTGGATGTGGTGGCTCACGCCTGTAGTCCCAGTACTCTGGGAGGCTGAGGCGGGTTGATCACTTTAGGCTAGGAGCTCGAGACCAGCCTGGCCAACATGGAGAAACGTATGAAAAATACAACTGTCAAACCAACCAACGAACTAAGCGACAACAAAACAGGTCTACCCTGGAGTCATACTCTAATTTTTTGTTTTCCTCCCTTTCTGATCCTTTGTCCCACTTTCTTTTTCTTCCTCTTCCTTCTCCTTCTTCTTTGTCAAATAGAGGATTGAGTTATTATCATTGATCCATACAAAGTCCCTCTCTCATTTATTTTCTTTAATTCTCACCCCCCATTTCTATTCCCCGTCTTCCCATGTGCAACCTTCCTAATATGTATGATATGCATCTTTTTGTTCGTATGTACTTTTAGAAAATGTTTATTGTTTTGTGTGCAAAAATAAATAAATAAATAAATAAAATTGATTCTTTACAAAAACAAAATCATAACTCCAGGGAAAACTCAAAACCCACTCACCTTTCTCCCCACCCACAGAGCTTTGTCTTCAGATGTTTGCAGATATTGTAAAAAAACAAGGGCATTGGAAAAACAACTGTCCTAGACTTATGAGAAAGGAAAGCTTAAATAACAATCTCCCTAGACCCCAGCACCTTCACAAGGTCAGCTTTCTCTCTTCTGCGGGACAATACCCCATCGATTGATGGGGTCAGCTAATTTTCAGTTACACCCTA
Source organism: Nomascus leucogenys (assembly GCF_006542625.1). Taxonomy (NCBI): domain Eukaryota; kingdom Metazoa; phylum Chordata; class Mammalia; order Primates; family Hylobatidae; genus Nomascus; species Nomascus leucogenys. Next base: position 32,367,564 of record NC_044395.1, on the reverse strand, counting down.
GATCCCACTATTTTCAGTTACACCCTATATCCCACTATTAAACTTACAGTAGAGGATTGGGAACCGAAATTCTCTTTCTTTTTTTTTTTTTGTAAGAGACAAACTCTAGCTATGTTGCACAGACTGGATTCCTGGGCTCAAGCAATCCTCCTGTCTCAGCCTCAGACTATAGACATGGGCCACAGGGCCAGCTGGGAACTGTAATACTTAATTGCCACTGGTGCAACTGTCCCTACCATCTGCTGAGAGGATCTCTCTCCCTGTCACCTCTGCTTCTATTCAAGCTATTGGAGTTTCTGGGCAACGTATTTCATTGCCCATGTATCAGGCCACTGCAACACCCTTAGGCCTTCTTAACACCCATCATGGAACTCTAATAGATTCATTGCCCAATGTTCACAACAAATCAATATGCAAAGACACATATTGGGGACAGCAGAGAAAGAGGTTTAATTGTAGGGCCACCAAACGAGGAGATGAGAGGAATCCTCAAATCCACCTCCCTGAGGAATTTGGGGTTAGGGTTTTTAAGGATTTTGGAGTAAGCCAAAGTGTGGAGATTGTTGATTGTTTGAAGGGTACAGGGTAAACTAATGACATGGGAGGTGAAGAAGCTGTATTTTCATGCTGATCCCATTCCTCTATGCTGGTCTTTAAACTGGTTGCTGGAATTCAGGGTATGAAACAAAATGTATGATTCTTATGTCAGAGATCCTGTTTGTAGGAATAATGGGGATGCAAATCAATTCTTAAACAGTCTTACAACCCTAATGTCAGCAATCCTATCCGGAGGAACAATGTGGTTACATCTGCAGATACTCAGATTCTAGTGCTATGTGCCTTTCAGCAACAAAGAAATGGGCCAAAGTGCAGCCTGATTAATGCTGAATTATAATTATATTTCTCTAGAAACAAATATGCAATGCTTGTCAACCCTGTGGGAGCGTTTTCAGTTAAGGTTTTCTAGTTTCTGAGTCCTCACCAACAAACTTTTTAGGTGGAGATGTGTTATACAATGTAAAGAGAGAGGCATTTTTATTTCCCTGGCCTTAGACTTCCTCCTTTCCCTAATGGAAATTCATCTTGATTTTAAATCCTTTGAAGAGGAAGCAACCTTTAAAGATGTCTCAACTCATCTCCCAGCCTCACATGCCAATGAGGTTGAATTGCTACTGTGTGCAGAGCCTGTAGGTATTGCCTGGAAAAGAATAAATCTTTTCTGTTAGTAGCTCGGTATGCCCTCTTACAAAATGCAGAGCAAGAAATTAAACCTGAGAAAGAAAGAAAAAAACCCTTTTTATCTAAGGAATGCAAACCCCTTTAAATTATCAGGCCCAGAGGGGTATTTATAATGTAACAGCAGTCAGGTTTCATTCACCATTGAGCTAAAGAATTACCTCTTGAAGGTATATGTGCTATATGAACTATAGACTAACTGATGCCATGTAGCCATAAGATGTCATATACCCTATAGTTCAACAACGTATAGCCAATCACTAACCAATGTATTTCTGTAAATCAGTGAGAATTCTTGGTGAACGTATTTTGTAATCACTCCCTCTCCTGATTTGTCATTTTTCTTTAAAACCTTGAGCCTTTCCTTTGTTCTCCCAAAGGCTTGCCGAGGCAACCTGGAATCAGGCTGCAATCCTCAGCCTTGGTGCAGATAAACTCTTTAATTTTGCCTCAGCTTCATCCTTTAAGATCAACAAACTTATAATAGACTGTCTTTTATAGAGGGTGTTCTTGTCTTTATTTCCTTTCTTACTCTGTAATACCTTAATCTTGCCAGTAAAGAAAGAAGGAACATTTGATTCAGACAGGAATAAAATCTATTGATTTTTACAAGATCTAAGAGCCCATAAACTCCTTTGTGGTTTTTCACCATCCCTTAGTCCCTAATCCAGCTGACATTTCTACTTCAATTTCTGCTGATACAGCCTGGGTTACAATGATTGACATCTGCTCAATTTTCTTTTCAATTCCATTGTGCCCTGACTCAAAATTTCTCTTTACATTTACATTTAGAGGGAGAAAATTAACATGAACTCATATACCTCAGGGATACCGTGAGTCCTTTTCAATGTTTTCCCAAGTCCTTAAAGTCAGCTTAGAATCTGTGTCCTTTACCCAAGGCTCCACTCTCGTTCATTATTCTGATATGATCCTTTAGTTTGTTACTGAACTAAGCAACTCGCTCTTCTAGACTCCCTCATTTTCCTAAAGGCACTAGCTCAACAGAGGCCATAAAGCCTTCCTACCTAAACTTCAGTGGGTGCAAATAACTGTTACTTATGTAGGATTGAATTGCTAGGTTGTCATATCTCAGAGCACTCGAAAGCTTGCCCCAAAATGCCTAGAGTCAATTTTGTGCATTCCACTCCCAAAAAAACTTCTACGTAAATTTCTAGGGGCAGCTAGTTATTGCCACCAATATATTCCTAATTTTGTTGCCCTTGCTAAGCTCCTATATACCCTCTTCCCAGATACTAATTCTGAGCCCATTTTCTTGGCCTGCAGATCCATAAATCTCCTCTGGAGCCTTAAATTAACATTCACATCCGCTGCTCTCAGCTAACCTGATTTTGACAGACCTTTTCGCCCATCTTGCCATGAAATAATGGGATTGCTGCAGATATTCTGAACCAATTTTTTGCCTCTCTGATACACCCTGTAGCATATTTCTCATGTCAATTGGACCCCCATGCCAATGTGTAGTAGCCACAGCTACCACCCTAATAATTGACAAAGCCAGTATATTCTGATATTACACTCCTTCATTCATCAGTATGTTCCCCATGCTGTCTGTTCGCTTACAAGTTCATAAGACACAGCACCTTTCTCCAGGTGGCAGGCCACCTATGAACAGGCCCTGTTCACCAGCTCCTCCGTCATGTTGCATTGTTGTAAGACTTTAAACCCGGCTGTTCTACTGCCCCTGCCTGATGATGGAGAGCCTCACTCCATTCGATGATTGCCCTGCAACTATAGAAAAGGTCTCAAAGCCACAAGAAGACCTCCTAGATACTCCTTTAGACAATCCAGACTTATTTCTATTTTGTAATGGCTTCTGTGAATGACATTTCCAGGAAACAGAACTGTGAAGCCATAGTTTTCCCTTGTGAAACACTTCAGGCATCCTCTTTGTCCACTGTAAAGTCAGCCCAAGCTGCTGAATGTATAGATATTGCTAGAGCTGGTGTAATGGCAAAAGGAAAAATTGCCACTATTTACCCTGACTCCAGATATGCCTTGGGCGTCTGCCACACTATTGGCAATCGGAAGTCCAGCAGATTCTTAACTTCTGCTGATAATCCTATTTCCAATGAGCATATAATTGCTGCTCTATTACAGGCTATTCACCTCCCTATTCAAATTGCTATTGCTCATTGTTCAGCTCATCCCAAGGAGACTGATACTATATCTCTAGGGAATGAGAGGGTGGAGAAGGCTACTAAGAATGCAGCCCCAAAGGACCCTCCTATTCTTTTCCACCCTTTATTAACCTGCCTTTATTGCTTACTGGTGTTATTGATTACCAAAGAATGCCCCACAATGCCAAAAACAAACAAACAAACAAACAAAAAAAAACAGCCCACAAAAGAATACAAAAGAATGTCAGATAATTATCTGGTGTATTATACATGGGGCCAATGGAGTTCCCATGGCCCCCCTTTTTTTGACTTTTTGGCTTGAAGCACTTATCTCCCTTCAGATGGGACATAGGTACAGACAGAGGATAGTTAAGGAATGAAAAGATAATTGGTTTTGCCTTGGTATTTACAAAATTTCTAACTGAATTATTCTCAGTGCACTTCTAATAAATCCCATCTAATTTTTGGAGGAGGCCAACATGCCTCAGCAAGTCCTCTAAGACATTAGGCTTCAGGCTCTTCTTACTGTTTGGTTGTTGTCTGTATGTTTAGTGGATGGATTGAATGCTATCTGACTAGATGTGCTGACACCATGACAGTGGTAAAGAAATTAATAACAGGTCAGGCGTGGTGGCTCACGCCTGTAATCCCAGCACTTTGGGAGGCTGAGGCAGGTGGATCGTTTAGGGTCAGGAGTTCGATACCAGCCTGGCCAACATGGTAGAACCCCATCTGTACAAAAACTACAAAAATTACCCTGGTCTGGTGGCGCATGCCTGTAATCCCAACACTTTGGGAGGCTGAGGCAGGTGGATCATCTGGGTCAGGAGTTCGATACCAGCCTGGCCAACATGGCAGAACCCCATCTCTACAAAAAATATGAAAATTAGCCTGGCGTGGTGGCACACACCTGTAGTCCTAGCTACTCGGGAGGGTGAGGCAGGAAACTTGAACCTGGGAGATGGAGGTTGCAGTGAGCTGAGATCGTGCCATTGCATTCCAGCCTGGGAGACAGAGCAAGACTCTGTTTCAAAAATAAATTAATCAATTAATAAATAATAAATAACAGATCATTCTTCATTTGGACATTCCATTATAGATTGCATTGGACCACTGGAACTTATTTTACAGTAGAAATAAAACAGTTGTTTGTAAAAATTCTAGGATATTCATTGAAATATCCTAGAATGAGACCCTATATCATTCTTAATCCTCAGAGCAAGTGGAATGCAAACACTGAGACACAAAAGTAACTTTAGGACAAGTCTGTCAAGAAATTGGACTTAATTGGCTGAAAGCCTCACACCTTATAAAAAAAAAATGGGCAGGGTGCACTGGCTCAACACTGTAATCCCAGCACTTTGGGAGGCTGAGCTAGGTGGATCACTTGAGGTCAGGAGTTTGAGACCAGCCTGGCCAGCATGGTGAAACCCCATCTCTACTAAACATATAAAAATTAGCTGGGCGAGGTGGTGGGCACCTGAAATCCCAGCTGCTTGGGAGGCTGAGGCAGGAGAATTGCTTGAACCCGGCAGGTGGAGGTTGCAGTGAGCTGAGATCTTGCCACTGCATTCCAGACAAGGCGAGACTCCATAAAAAAAAAAAAAAAAAAAAAGCATTACCCCTTATAAAAATCTAGAATACTCCAAATAGAAGACATGGATTAACCTCTTTTGAAATAGTGTTTGTTGCCCCATGCCTACTGGCAGCTCTAAACCTTCTATTTCTGGATTGAATGAACATTACAAGGACTTCAGTGAACAATTTGATGCTATGACTAGCTATACACAGACCCTATTATATTTAGAGCATATCATCAACAGGTAAAACGGGGATGGCTTCTGCTGACTGACAAACCTTACCATAAACCTTTTGATTGGGAAATCAGAGTACATCAAGGCTTTTAGAAGAAAACATACGCTGTCACCTAACTGGTAATGTCCTTGCAAAGTACCACTAATCACCTACACTGCTATCAAAATAAAAGAAAAATCCTCCTGGATTCGTGCAAGTCATGCCAAACCAGACCCAGATGACCACTCCCAGGGCAATTGGAAGACCGTCCCTACAGGTGACCTTTAAGTAAGGATTTCCAGAGTCAAGACCCAGGCCCAAGAAGCAAACGATATCATGAAGTAGAGAGTTTTTCCCAAGATCACAGATCAAGAAACTTTGCTTGCACCTATTAATATTTTCTTCCTCTTTTCAGCCTCTCAAATTCAATAAATATAAAAACAACAAGAGATCAGAAAACAATAAACAAACCCTCTTCCTTCGTCACAGACTAGCTATGAACAGACCTGTTCACCAATCCCTCCATCGTGTTGACTTATTGGCCTTTTATTTAAGGACTGTCAGTGGAGATTATTGTCTCAGTCTCTTCGATTGGCCCGCTGATCCTCCACTATGACCTTTTTTTGAAACTGTGTCTCTTTTTTATTAACCCGGACAGTTTTCTCAACAGGTTAAGTGCAGACCTAACTCCCCTTACACCAGTTTTCCAAACTTCGCCACATTAACTAATCTGATTGCTGGTTATGCCAGTGCCGTCCAGATTATGCAAAATAACCTAACTCATTTCTGCCAGTGCAAGTACCTGGTGGACCAACTTGGCAAATGGATGTATGACAGGGTATGGTATCCATGACCAAGAAAATAATATCACAGGGCACAGTGGCTCACAACTGTAATCCCAGCACTTTGGGAGGTTTAAGCGAGTGGAGTTCAAGACAAGCCTGGGCAACCTGGTGAGACCCCATCTCTACAAAAAAATGTAAAAAGTTAGCTGGGTGTGGTATTGTGTGCCTGTAGTCCCAGCTACTCGGGAGGCTGAGGTGGGAAGATGCTTGAGCCCAGGAGGCTGAGGCTGTCATGAGCTGTGATTATGCCACTGCGCTCCAGCCTGGGTGACAGAGTGAGACCCTGTCTCAAAGAAAAAAAGAAAAAAGAAAATAGTATCTTTCCACTTCTCCTTTTGGTGAGTTAATCTGACACAGAAAAATCTCTATGAAAGCTTAGTAAAGTCATTAAAGGGAAATTTTTTTCCTTTGTATGGAAAATAATCATGGTGCTGGACCCTTCCTGGGTGACATACCAAGGGTATGCTGGAACCAGACCTTGTGGTTTGTTCTATAGGTGGCATCTTCAACCTCTCATGAAGGTCATAGATGGTCCTGACACTGACTCTTATGATACAAGGACTTGCTAAATCACCGGATGTCATAGCTGGCCTATAAGCCAGCCCTGTGCAACCCGGGGTAGTTCAGCTATTACCCTAACTGGGCTTCCAAAAACCAAAGATTATATATGGATAGACCAAAGATGTAGATTAACTTGGTCAGATGACAAAACCACACCTTATAGCTGCCAAAGCCAAACTGCAGGACTCCTATATCAGGTATTTTGCAGCAGTTCTGCTCCTACAGACTAACAGGGACATAGGAAGATGGAGATGTGCAGATGCCAACACGACATGTGTCAAAACATAACAAACCCCAGACTGGTGGGTCACAAGTTCCACTCTAACCTCATCCATGAACAACACTGATCTTTTTATCTTATGTGGCAACAAAATATATAAGATATTCCCATCTATATGGCCAGGATGATGCAGACTTGAATACCTGATGCCTCCCATCGCCAGATACTCCACTTTAAATGCCAGTCAGATTACAAGTGTGGGCTCAATTGTTCACAAAGTAGTGCCACACAAATGTATCAGAAGTGACATTATGGAAAACCCATTTGTATATCACAATTCTAAGTTCTCTTCAGTATTGAGATCTTGTTCCTGGGCTTTGGAACTTACTTTTTGGAAAAGGCAGTTCTAAGTCTTTCCATAGTAACGGACATGAGAATGTGGAGTTCAGTATTACTATGCAAACATTGGAAGCACTCCAGTCAGAAGTTAAATTTATGCTAGAGCCCAGGAGTTCAAGGCTGCAGTGAGCTGTGATCATGCTATTTCACTCCAAAATTGTCACGGACTAGATTCACTAACAGTCAAACTAGGAGGAACTTGCTTGATCATTGGTGAAGAAAGCTGCTTCTATATAAAGAACTTAGGACAAATAGTGTTTAAATGGCACCCTTTAAAGGGCAAGACCAATATTAATCCTCTCCATCAGATAAATGAGGCTCATGATTTTAATGGACTGACCTATTTCTAGGGATGGGAGACTGGCTTAATGGGATATGATGAAATGTGCTTAGATTTGTTCTTTTCTGATGATTCATACTTGTAATTTATGTTCTTCTCTCCCTTTGCAGATCTCTTGCCACTCAGCTACTAACCCAGTTTTTCTCTCCACCGCCACCTGCTCAGCTTTTAATGTATGAAACTTCTAGGGACATTTCAGATGGGAGAAATAAAGGAGTTAAAAACATGCTGCCTCAAAATATGCTCCTCTGGCATATTGACTATTATGAAATAAAGGTACTTGAAAAACAGCAGGTGCAAGATCACTCTTTCTTTCTATCTTTGAAAGCAGGAGATGAAATTCCCATGTGAAAGGTGTCTTCCCTATACCAGAAGGAAACATTATTCTTATCATTGAGGAAGAGAAGTTGAAGCAAAATATAGGGAGGGAAATCTGTACAATCAAACCTTGTTAAACTAGCCCTTATCTTCCTAGTTTCTTTTCTACCCCGTTAAATACCCTAGATCAAGCCCTTTAACTTTGTCACATTTTCATAAGTTTTTGAATTTTTTTGTTAAATTCAGAATATAAGTGTTCAACTCTAACTGTGACTTTGGGTGCTCACTTCCTTATGAAGACTCCTGTGCTATATAACACTTGTATTAAACAAATGTGTATGCTTTTCTTCTGTTGATCTGTCTTATGTCAACTTAATTCTCAGACCCAGCTGAAAAACCCCAGGGAGTAGAGGTAAAATTTTGCTCCCTTATAGCTCTATGGCTCTAGTTTGATTCTAATTTAGTATGGATAAAAATGGGACCCCATGGTCACTTGGGGTATATGAGTATCTATGTACTTTAAGAATGGATCCCAGGATGTGGTAAGGTTTACTGATCATACATATTCATTTATTCATAAATTTCTTTCAACAGTCATTAAGGATATATTATGTGTATACTCAACTACACTGACTAGGTTACAGAGACAAATTAGACCAAGTCTTTCTCCTCAATGAGATTCTAGCCTAATGGAGGAAAACAGATACAATGAACTAGGTATAATAGTGTCATAGGTGCTATGATAGATATTTTCATAGGGGCATTGAGGCTACTAAGACTAAATGAGGAGAAGAGATGGGAGATTATGAGAGGAATGTAACCCAGAACCCCTATTTTTCTAAGAGATAGTTTAATTATTTTCTCTCTCTCTTATTTTCTCTTTCTTCCTTTCCCCTACTTCCTACTTAGCTCTTTAGAAATGCAATTATAGCCTCTCACCCACCAGGAGGCTGCCTTGAGAGATAACAGTTGAATTATAACCCAAAGTCCCGCCAGGAACTGCTCTCCCACCTGGAGAGTTTTCAGCTACCTTTACAATCTATTTCTGCCTATGAAGATGCCAACTCAACTGCCTGATAGATCAGGTACCAAGTTATCACATGGACCCTCCCTGCCTGCTTGCTTCCTCCCCTGGCTTTTAAAGTGCCCACTTTTTTCTCGAAAAGCAAAGCAATACCATTAAGACAGGAAGCCTACACTTCTTCCCCTAAACTAGCTTTGGAATAAAAGTTACTTTTTTTATACCAGAACTTGCTCTTGTTCTTTGGACTCTGCAAGCAGTGAGCAACTGAACCTGCATTTCAGTTACAAAAGAGTAGGAAAGGCTTCATGGAGAAGTTGACCTTTGAGTTGAGTCTTGAAGATGAGAAGATTCCACTAGGAGAACGGGCAATGAAAGGAAGGCCAGTAGGTGGGAGCTGATAAAACAGCACGGTGTATGAAGAGTCAGCCTGGTTCACACTTGTCTTGAGTGCAGTATCCACAAGTACTATATCATTAAGAACCTTAGCTACCATGCAAGGGAATTTTAAAGTATTGCATCCTAAGCAGGCTTGTCGTAACACTTGTGAGGTTCAGGGCAAGAGCAGAAGTACAGGTTTTTGGCTGTCTTCCTGTTTCCTCTCCTCCAACTTAAAGATCCTCACACACATCTGTGAGTAGCCCAGCCTGCATGTCTAAGCTATGTCCTATCCTCACGAAAACATCTGCCTTTTGGCCTCCTCTAAGGCTTAAGAATGAGCCTTGGCAGCCTGGTTGCTTCATGGGTCTGGAAGCAGACTCAGATCCTTTGGGCTGGGTGTTCCAGGAGTGTTGTCTATAAGTAGGGAGGACACAGGCTCTGGGAAGAATAGCCCTTTGGACCCATAGAGACTCCTGTCCTGAGTGAGGGGGGAGGTGGTTATAGGAGGGCCAGAGTGGGGCTATCTAAATTTTAGTGGGGTAGCAAACTTTTTCCGTGAAGGAGTAGCTAGTAAATAATTTAGGCTTTGAAGGCCAGATATGGCCACCATTGGATGTTCCTGTTTTGTTTTGGTTGCAGGCATTAAAAAATACAAAATCCATTCTTAGCTTGAGGGCCGTACAATATTAGGCTGCAGGTTGGATTTGGCCAGGGGTCATAATTTGTATGACATGCAACAAGAGTAGTAGGGCATCTCTGAAGAGTGTGAAAAGGGGACTGACCGTCACTTTGTGTTTTAGAATGATCAGTTTGGCTTTGTGGAGCATATATAGAAACTGGACAAACTGGAGGCTGTTGTAATAATTCAAACAGGAGATGATGAGGCCCTGACCTAACTCAGCAGCAATGGGACTGGAGAAGATAGTGAATTAAGAACATTTTAAAGGAATTAGTGACTTAAGAACATTTTAAAGGAATTAGTGACTTTGGGTTTTTGATCAAAGCAACTGGGTCATGATTCTAATCACTGAGATGGTGACATCAAAGGGCAGGGTAGCATGAGCTAATAGGTTCTGTTTTTAGTATCTGGTTCTTGATTTTTATGTAGGAGACTCAAGGGGATGTCCAGTAGATTCTCATACATACAAGTTGCTATTCTGTAGTGAGGGCAGGGCTGAAGATACAGATTTGAGAGTCACAAGAAGACACACAGCCACCCCAGAGCATTTGAAAGGTGAAACTGAAGAGGTGAAACTCCTTGCGTCCTACAAGTGTCTTGTTCTTGAGATGAACCAGATCAAGACAGGGCAAGAGAGGAGATACTGAAGCCCAACCCTGAAAACCTGGCCCAGCTTCTGGGGCTGACAATCAAGGCTGAGGCTGGTGAGCAGTGTGGTGTGAGAGGCTGAAGCATGGTTGGAGTGTGGCCAAAATAAATCTGGAAGGGTGACCAAGGAATGGTCAGCAGAGAAATCTTTCCTCCGGGGGTAGTCTCTCAACTACTAGATCTACGCCCTGAATTAGGAATCTCCTGTATTATAATGTTTGACTCTAAGTCTGAAAGCTCAAGTGTGAGAGAAGCATAATGTTTATGACTTATGAATCCACCTAATTTTGACTCTAAGCTGCCATGCATTAGGCTGGTAGGAAGGTGAACGTAAATCACTCCAGTAGGTTTGGGTCCCACCTCAGTCACACTCCCTTACTCTGCCAAGGCTCCAGAGGCCTTCCTTAGTCATTGGTCATCTCCCACATCAGTCAATGCTGATGTGCCCATTGTCTGTGTCTGCACAATACTGGCAGGTCTGGCAGCATCTGGCAGTTTCCGTGACATATTTAGGACACTGGACTATTTGGCAAAGCTCTGCAACACATTGCCTAGGGCTTTGTTTTCCTAGATGAACTGAGTACCTCCTGCCCGGAGTCTTGCTTCCTGTAGTAATGACCCAAGCAGAGAATCTACAGATTCTCTTGCTTCTAGATCTACAGATCTCTTCTCTTCAGGACCTCTAGATCTACAAAGATCTTGCTTCTAGATCTACAGATCTCTTCTCTTCAGGACCTCTAGATCTACAAAGATCTTGCTTCTAGATCTACAGATCTCTTCTCTTCAGGACCTCTAGATCTACAAAGATCTTGCTTCTAGATCTACAGATCTCTTCTCTTCAGGACCTCTAGATCTACAAAGATCTTGCTTCTAGATCTACAGATCTCTTCTCTTCGGGACCTCTAAAGTAATCTCTAGTTTGCATGGATATTTCTCCCTCTTGTTCTTTCACCATATGCTTTTATAGTTTGTCAGATTCATAACTTGAAAAACATGTTCCTCTTTCCTCCAGGAAAGGGAGGGATTACTAATTCAAAGTGAGGGAAAATATTTGCATTTCACTTTCTAGTCCATCAAAAAAAGGGAAGAAAAGCAAAAACAGTTAAGATTTTGTACTGAAATAGTGAGCATTTACACCCTGCCACATATTTGTGGAGAGGAGGATCAGCAAGTGCAAGGAAATACCCAGGAGAAGGACTTGATGAATGAGACAATTGGCAGGACATATGATGGGTCTGAGGAGTGGCTGAAGGTGATGTCTTTAAACTTGGGCTTCCCTGATTTTCAGAATGGAGCATTGCAATGAGCCTCCATTCAGGGTCCATAGATCAAACCTGAATATCCCCAGTTACCTAGTAGATAGGGCTGCAGGTGGCGGGGGTGGGGGCTGGGCATTGGTGGTATAACCTCGTATGAACTTTCCTGCTTCTAGTCAAGAAGGCTTTGGAATTCTGTTGTGGGTTGAATCTGGGTGCTGAATTTTTGCTTTAATCTGTGAATTGTTGCGGATGCCCACGGCTGAAATTAACTAACTTTAAAAAATAATTAGTCAGTTTACTTGCTTTATTTCATTTGTTCTTCAAACTACCCAGGAAGGTAAATATCACAGTTTCCATTCTGCTGATGGGAAATCTGAAACTCAGAGAGGCCAGGGGAATTTATCACAGTAATACAGCTAGTATGTGCCATCAAATCCATGTCAGTTATTGTAGGTTTATCCTAGTGGATAATTTATTTCCCAATAGTGATATTTTGAGAATGAAAGGGGCAGCTATTAATAATTATCTCAGGACTATAAGTGAAACTGGAGTTTTCCTGTGTGGTCAGTCAACTTGGCTATTTCTTTATTTGTATTAACTTTTTAAAGAACAAACTGTAATCTTCGTAATCATTTCAACTTTTAAAAATTTGCCAGGATGGCCAACGTGGCAAAACCCTGTGTCTACTAAAAATACAAAAATTAGCCATGCGTTGTGGTGCACGCCGGTAGTCCCAGCTACTCAGGAGGCTGAGGCAGGAGGATTGCTTGAACCCAGGAGGTGGAGGTTGCAATGAACTGAGATCATGCCACTGCACTCCAGCCTGGGCAACAGAGCGAGACTCTGCCAAAAAAAAAAAAAAAAAAAAAAAAAGACTTCAAACTCCTTTTATGAATCCAATATAACCCTAATATCAAAACTTGATAAGAGTAGTGCAGTAAAGTAGATTACAGATCGTTCTCACTTCTGAACATAAATGCAAGAATACTAATATGCATTAGGTAACTGAATTTGGTAATTACTAAAATAATATATCATGATTTAAAAATATAGCAATACCACAACCAGTTATAGTTAATTCTTAGGACTGCAAAGAGATAATTCTACATTTGAAAAATTTATTAATGTGATTTCCCATACTAAGAAACTAAAGAAAGAAATACTTAGAACATTTCAACACAGCATAAAAAGCATTCCATAAGGTGCTATATTTATTTACAGTTTAAATTAGCAGAAAACTAGGAACAGAAAGAAATTTCCTTAATGTGATAAAAAGGTATTTACTGTTCACCTGGAAAATCTTGAAAAATGTTTGCTTTAAAATTAGGGATAATTCAAGAATACTGGCTGTGATAATGTTCTGCCTCACACTGGAGGCTCAGGCCAATGTAATAACAGAGCATAGAACACTAAGAAATATAACGATTGGATTGGAGGAAACAAAATTGTCATTTGCAAGTGTTATGACTGCTATGACCATTTACACAGAAAATTAATCAACAAACTCTTAAAAGTAACAAGAAGCTTGCGGATTGCAAGATCAATATACACAAGTCAGTAACATTTTTCAGTACTAGACATAATAAAATTAAAAAGATAATAGAAAAGAAGACACTGTCTAAACAACCACGAATCCCTGTAAAATATCAAGGACTTAATAGACAAAAACTCACAAGACTACCACAGAAGAACATTTTGAAACTCTACCAAAGGGCAAAAAGAAACCTGAATTAATAATCAGAAAAATCATCTTCATGAATGAGGCAGCAGTATTCAAGGATAACCATTTTCCCTCAATTTAGGGCAATTCCAAGCAAAATTATAGCCACCTTTAGGGAGAATGTGGCTTCTGATATTTTGAACGAACCCTCCATTGAGTAAGTCTTGATAGAGGGCAGAGCCCTGCCTCTCTCTGTGGAAGTGGGAGAAGAATCAGAACCTTCTTTCTCTCTGGAGACTAGGATATGAGTATGTAATCCTAACTTGGACATAACATTCTCCTTTCTGGAACTCTGAAGCTTGTGTGAGTGGTAGGGTGATGCAGGGATGGCAGCATCCTGGTGGTGTCCTAACCAGGCTCTCTGCAGCAGTGTAGCCTTCTCTGTTGTCAGGCCTCCCATGATTCCTGCCCATTTTCTGAGCCTGTTTCTCTAAACTTCTTTCTGATTTTGTGAGCTCTCTAATATCTTTCCCAATAAAATTCATTTCTGTATTAATTTGGAATCAGTTTCTGTTCCTTACAATCAATAACTTGGAACTGGGACTGTCTACAAAATGATTCTGAAATTCATGTAAAAGTATACATGTCCATGAGTAAATTAAGACCAGGGATTGGTCAACTTTTTCCACAAAAGACCAGATATTAAACATTTTAATCTTTGGTGGCTGGATGCAACTACCCAATTTGGCTGTTGCAGTGTTCAAAAGAAGCAAATGAGAGTAGTTTTGTTTTAATAAAACTTACTAAAATAGTTAGTGAATAGGGTTGGGCCCATGAACCCTAATTCCCTAACCCCTGCCTAAGACAATCAGAAAAAAAAAAAAAAAGAGAAAAAGAGGGGACAGCCCCTTCCCACCAGATATTCAAACATATTACTCAGCCATAGTAGGTAAACCAATGTGGTACTGGTACAGGAACATACGAATAGACCAGGGAACAGAGTAGAACCCAGAAACAGGTACATGAGAATTTGGTCTATTTTGGAGAAAAAATTAGTTTTTATGGAAAAATAAAATTAGGTTCCTACCTAAGGGAGAAATATAAAAATAAGTAAGGACTTAAATATTAAAGATTGTAACTGCTAGAAAAAAATACATAGGTCAGGCATGGTGGCCCATGCCTGTAATCCTAGCACTTTGGGAGGCTAGGTGAGAGGATTGCTTGAGCCCGGGAGTTCAAGACCAACCTGGGCAACATAATAAGACCCTGTCTCTACAGAAAATACAAAAATTTGTTGGGTGTTGTGGCATGTGGCTGTGGTCCCAGCTACTCAGGAGGCTGAGATGGGAAGATCACTTGAGCCTGGGAAGTTGAGGCAACAGGGAGCCTACACTGCACTCCAGACTGGGTGACAGAGCAAGACCCTGTCTCAACGACTAAAAATAAAACATAGAATATCTTTAGGATTTTGGAGTAGAGAAGAATTATGATCATCAGGCCAGTATTAAAATATTCTGCATTCTCTGAGGACACATCAGAGAAAGTGATTGGGTTATAAGGACAAATTCGCCTAGAGCTCAATTCTGTGTTGTTAGTTCGGGTAAGCATAGTCTTTCTTCAAAGAACCAAGGACTAGCTGAGTGTGGTTTCGTCTCTACTAAAAACAAAACAAAACAAAAAAAAGAAAGACTGGTTATTTGTTGGTGGCTGAATGATTTGTTTGTGAAAAGACAGGAAAGCCAGGCTGAACAGGAAATGGTGGTCTGGTCTTTGTGTTGACAACAATTAATAGGAAAACCCCAAGAGGCAGATTTTGGAGCCAAAAGGCAGTACGGGGCCCTGATGGATGATTCTATATGAAAATAGATTGTCCCTGAACATGGCTATCAGGGACAATCATGAGGCAAAGGACTAAGTCCAGACACAAAGTCAGATATCCAGTAATTGTTGTTTGTTTTTCTTTTCTATATGTATATGTCCTTAAGATTATCTTATTGGAGAGGCAATTATTATTATTATTTTATTTTTTCGGGACGGAATCTGGCTGTGTTGCCCAGGTTAGAGTGCAGTGGCACGATCTTGGCTCACTGCAACCTCCGCCTCCTGGGTTCAAGCGATTCTCCTGCCTCAGACTCCCGAGTAGCTGGGGTTATAGGCACATGCCACCACCTAATTTTTTAGGCTAATTTATTTTAGTATTTTTTTTCTTTTTTAATAAAGATGGGGTTTCACCATGTTGGTCAAGCTGGTCTCGAACTCCTGACCTCAGGTGATCCACCCGCCTGGCTTCCCAAAGTTTTCGGATTACAGGCATGAGCCACTGCTCCTGGAGAGGCAATTAAAAAGACTTTGGGAACTTACAAATATAGCTTCAAATGCAAGTGCTGTCACATCCCAGCCATGAGAATTTCCTAATTTATGAAATGAATAAAATAATACCTATTTTTCAGGGTTGCTGTAATGATCAGAATGTAGGTATGTAGGGTGGATTGGGGATGGCTGCACATTCTTTGTTATGTACTCACATTGAGAAACGGAGTTTAATACTTAATTGCCTTATTCAACAGGTATTTAATGGGTGCTTACTCTGTGTCATGTGCCCTTCTTGCTGCTGAACAAAGTGAATAAATTCCTTGCCTGAAAGTAATTAAGGTAATACCTTTTAATCATTGTTGGTGATGTAATGGTTATTAAGATAACCAGAATATCAGGGTTTAGCTAAAAAGACCTAATTGTCTAATATGGACACGTAAGAAATGAAGTCCAAAGGAAATCTGTCCTAACTAAATTATAATTAACATCTAAGTATTAATTGTTAACAAGCTGAATAGACACCATATAGCGATTTCAAATTTAAATTAGCCTCTATCTTACCTATTATTTTTAATTTATACCACTACCTTCTGGAAGATGTGTAAATGAAAATCCTAACTGAGTAAGTTAACACAAATAAATACCACTCATCCATTCATTCATTCAACCAATCATTCAACAAATATTTTATTTTATTTCATTTATTTATTTTTTGAGGCAGAGTAGTCTCACTCTATCACCCAGGCTGGAGTACCGTGTCATGATTTCAGCTCACTGCAACCTCCGCCTCCCAGATTCAAGCAATTCTCCTGCCTCAGCCTCCCAAGTACCTGGGACCACAGGTGTGCATCACCACGCCTGGCTAATTTTTTTTGTATTTTTAGTACAGACGGGCTTTCGCTATGTTGGCCAGGCTGGTCTCAAACTCCTGGTCTTAAGTGATCCACCCACCTTGACCAAAGTGCTGGAATTACAGGCGTGAGCCACAGCACCTGGCTTCAACAAATATTTGTTGGACAACTTTTATGTGCTAAACCGCGCTAACCATTGTTTCTCTGAACGATTCAGACATAGACTCTGCTTTTTCTGCCAAAAACTCCACTTTTCATATCAAAATTATGGTAGAGGAGGAAAAACTTGAAAAAAAGTGCTAGGTTAATCATATTTTTTATAACTGAATGATTTCTTAGATTAGTCTGGTTACTGATGACTAAAAAAGTACAATTAGGTGTTAAGTTTGAATAGAATTTCAATCCATTATTTAGGGTTCCTAAATTTTTCTATATACTGTAGTTGCTTGGTTTTATTCAGGGCTAGGGAAATTTGCTAATTTGAGAGGCAAGACAAAAAAGCCTGTCAAATGCATTTGTATTATGCCAAAGTAGTTCTCAAGGTATCTTTCAAGTGAATGTTTAGCACATACACGTGCACACAAACAAACTTGACATTCACCATCATCAATGACTAGGATGGCGAATCCACTCTTGCTTTGTAACCAAGGAAAGTCACTGCTGCATGGTCCTAACGTGCTTATCTTTATGAAGATGCCTCAGCAAAAGATGACAGGGATATAAGACTGTGTTATTCCTTTGAAGTTTAATTCATCATCCTTTGGTAATCATAACTCCATGTTTTTTACCTCCCCAATTAAAGTTCCAAAAGGCAACAGTAGGTCACAGCAGCCCCTTAGTTGGAGATTACGCTCAGGTGCAATTTACTCTCCTCCGTATGCTTGCTAGTAACCAAAAGAGTAACAGTTTCACACACCAAGAATGATCAGTGAGTCAGTGGCCAGGGTTCACGTTGCATGCAGCCTTCTATACTTGTAGGAAATACAGACTTTACCTTTAAAGAAACTACTGTGGTCACCAGGGTCATGGTCTTTAGATTCACGTCATCTGGAGTGTAAAGCACTAGATCTGAATTCCCTTTTTGTTGATTGGGGCATTGACAATTGAACTGTAATGACAAAGTAGGTATAAACTAGAACGTATCTTTGCTGATCCATACAGCATTTTTGTGGTAGCAACTATTCTTTTGGTTAGAATTAATACATCTCTCCTGGTTTGAATGATAGTCTCCTGAAGTTGATGAAACTTAGTGGTTTCATAAGAGAAAGGGTGCCCTCATGTGGCGGTTTAGAAACATAACAGCAAATTCTTTGGCATTCCCGGCTTCAAGGAGGAGGTGTGTATTGCCTCATTTTAACTGTGGTTGTGTTTCTGATTACTTTTATCAGTAGAGTATGGCAGAAGTGAGGCTATATGACTTCTATGGCTAGATCTTAAAAGTCATACAGCCTCCATGGTGGAGAAGATGCCACGAGCAGGCAATATGGTTGACAGTCCCAGCTGAGCCCAGATTTCCAATTATCTCCAGTAACGGAGCAGACGTGTGATTGAAGCCATCCCAGCCCCTCCCAACCAGCCCGTGGGCCCCACAGAACAAAAGGATCACCTAGGGCAGCCTTGCCTGAACTCCTGGCCTACAAAATCATGAGATACAATAAAACGATTGTTGTTTTGAGCTACGGTTTCGGGTTCTTTTTATGCAATGTTAGATAACTGGACACCCCTTCTGTTAATTAAAGTTCTCTAAAAGCTGATACCAAGAGGATCGGATTCGACATAAAAGAGGTTTTTGGGGAAACACCTGTGAAGGATAACGGGTGAAGGAGTGGACTAGGTAGGGAGAGCTTTCAGACTCTGATGCAGGTCTGGAATCTGAAGGAAGAAAGATTAGGCAAGAAGAGTCTTAGGCTATCTCACAAGAAAATAAAGTTTTTCCAGGCTGTGGTGCTGGAGGGGAGGTTCTCAAACCTGTTAGAAAGAGTCTGCTCATCCCAAACACTTTATATCAAACTGGAGTTTTGGACCTGTGTGCGGCATGCTGGAATTGATAGAATGTAGCTTAGAAACTCATGAAAACAACTTACAGAATCCCACGCCGGGCGCGGTGGCTCACGCCTGTAGTCCCAGCACTTTGGGAGGCTGAGGTAGGCATTATCACCTGAGGTTGGGAGTTTGAGACCAGCCTGACCAACATGGAGAAAACCTGCTTCTACTAAAAATACAAAATTAGCCGGGTTTGGTGGCACGTGCCTGTAATCCCAGCTACTCAGGAGGCTGAAGCAGGAAAATAGCTTGAACCTGGGAGGCAGAGGTTGCATGAGCTGAGATCGCGCCATTGCACTCCAGCCTGGGCAACAAGAGCGAAACTCCGTCTCAAAAAACAAACAAACAAAAAAACAACTTATAGAATCCCAGTGTTAGGACTTTCTCCCTCTCACATTGTATATCATCTATTATGACTCTGAAAATGTATTTTTTTTTTTTTTTTTTTTGAGACGGAGTCTTGTTCTGTCACCCAGGCTGGAATGCAGTGGTGGTGCAATCTCGGCTCACTGCAACTTCCGCCTCCTGGGTTCAAGCAATTCTCCTGCCTCAGCCTCCCAAGTATCTGTGATTACAGGTGTGCCCCACCATGCCTGGCTAATTTTTGTATTTTTAGTAGAGTTGGGGTTTTGCCATGTTGGCCAGGCTGATCTCGAACTCCTGACCGCAAGTGATTCACCCCCCCACTTGGCCTCCCAAAGTGAGGTGATTACAGGTGTGAGCCACTGCGCCCAGCCAAAATGTGTTATAGTTATTTTTTACATAGCCATGTTATTCATCAGACTTTGATATTCTTGAAGGCAGGATCTGTGTGTTTTGTATCTTTGTATCCTTCTTCATTCCCCAAGTTCCTGGCTCAATGAATGCTTGTTGAATGACTAAGAATAATAGTGAAATCACATTCCCTGTGTGGTTCTCAGAACAAATTGTAATTCTCTGTATTTATTTATAAGGACTTCATTGTTGATGAAATATCTGAATATTAATTATGTCTTCTAAAAGTATGTTGTAAACAGACTTGTAAATAATAGTGAAGAAAATCACATGAAAGGAGGAATTTCTCTTTAATGGTACTTTGCTATCTTAGTAAATAGTTTTTATAGTCTTGTCTGCTAGCACTGCTCTCCCACCATTTTCTGACAGGATTATGGATAGGAGAATTCATAACTCACTAGACTGACGTTTGAGTTGACTTCCTAGAGAATACATTTGATCTTGTAAGTTCTGTACCTAAAGCCTTCCTTGTCACTGTATCCTATTGTGATGGTTCCCAGATTTTTGGATTTCGTGGATTAATATCATTTTTTAAAAACTGGGATGCTGACACTTATTTTGTAAAGCAAGAACATCAAAAATAATCTATGGCCTGTTATTACCATCATTTTACAAAAGAAAGGCTATGTTCGTAACAAAAGGAGGATATCTCAGAATTTTAAAATGGAACGGACAGAGACAGATTACAGAGTTAGTAAATTATCCTTACTGTTTCTCATTCCTTTGCAGTTTGGTACCAGCTTGTGTACCTGAACTATTGGCTGTAAATTAGAATTTCAGCTTATTTAAGGCTTTCCTAGTTGTCCAGCAGCTGCCATTTTCCAGGGGCTGGGAAGGAGGAATGAGAATGTCCTGGGGACAATGCTTTTTTTTTTTTTTTTGAGATGAAGTTTCATTCTTGTTGCCTAGGCTGGTGGGCTGTAGTTCAACAGCGTGATCTCGGCTCACTGCAACCTCCGCCTCCCAGGTTCCAGCCATCCTCCTGCCTCAGCCTCCCAAGTAGCTGGGATTACAGGTGCCTGCCACCAAGCCTGGCTAATTTTTGTCTTTTTAGTAGAGACGGGGTTTTGCCATGTTGGTCAGTCTGGTCTCAAACTCCTGACCTCAGGTGATCTGCCTGCCTTGGCCTCCCAAAGTGCTGGGATTACAGGCGTGAGTCACTGCGTGCAGCCAATGCTTCATTTTTACAGAGGCAACAGAGGAGTTGCACACTTTACGTCTGCTTACATTCTGTTGGCCTGGACTTGATTGGAGGAACAGACCAGTGAGGCTGGGGAATTCTGGTCTGTAGCTTTTGGCCATGTATTTAGCTAAAACTTGGTGTTTCTATTTTTGAAAGGAAGAGGAGAATGGATACTGGAGGAAATAGTGATCCATCACAGCCCACTCCTTTGGCCCTCCATGTAGCCAGGCTCACCTTTTTTTTCTCAGCAGTGGAGCATAATCACCACATACCAACAACCCAAAGTCCTGTCTGGGTGCTGCATCCATCCCCAAGTCCAGGATCTCTGGGTGATGTGCTGTCCTCTCCGTCAAGTGACAGGGTGGCTCTTGCCTCCCACACCTGCATCCAGTACGTAATGATGTTGTAGAATGGTTTATCTGCAATAAAATCTCTCTTTCACAAATGGAAAATTGGGAAATGGGAAATGAGCAGGACTCAATGGTTTATAACAATGCCTAAATTCTAATGGCAGAAAAACAGACTCCTTACCCTGGCAATGGAATACATTCTTGGTTAGAACTTGTTCCATTTTCTGTGAGCAATTCTTTGTCTATTGTCCTTTACTCATTATTCTCTACTTTTTGCAAGTGTTAGAAGTATGTGCTTGTAGAAGGCTGTTCAGATTTTATAGGCTTCTTCCTGCTGGTGCAAGATAGGTGTGCCTGATCTATTTGCTATATGCATTATTTAGAATAGGCTACAGACCCCAGGACATAATGATTTAAAGAAAAGATAGTTCATTTCATTTTTACAGAAGAGCTCTGTGCCGGAGTTTCATACCAGCAGTGGCCCTGCTCCATGCAGTCCTTTGAGGACTAATATCAGTAGAGAATGAGCTAAGCTTCTTGACAAGGGGATATAGATATACAGTGGCTTAAAAAATAGAATTTCATTTCTCTCTATATTTCTGACTGCTGGCTGGAAATCAGAGACAAGCAGAGCAAGCCTGGGAGCCTCACATTGAGGAGAGCTCCTGCACCTGCCCAGGTCTGTGCACTGCTGGACTGTTAGATAAAAGAGAAATAAAATTCAATCTTGTTTGAGCTCCTCTCCTGCTAGCTTTTCAGGCTGCAAAATGTAAGAAAAGCAGAAAAGCATAAGACCAACAGAGTCCCTTTAAGCTTTCCTAGATATCCCACATCACATTTCTGTATACTTGCTGTTAAGAAAGTTTGAGAAATGGTCTTTGATTTACAATGGCAATGTTCTTAGTTAAAAATTGGGGCTCTCCAAAAAAAAAAAAGCAGAGAATGAATGTTTGAGTAGGCATCTGGCAGTCTATGCCATCCTATCTAAACACCAGGAGAAAATGAGTTGACCTTTACAGTGGCTGTCTTAGTCTGTTTTGTGCTGCTATAACACGATAACCACAGACTGGGTAATATATAAAGAACAAAAATTGACATCTGCAGAGTCTGGAGGATGGGAAGTTCAAAATCAAGGGGCTGGCATCTGGTGAGGGCTTTCTTGCTGTATCATTCTATGGTGGAAAGCAAGAGGGAGAGAGAGCGAGCGAGAGAGAGTGAGAGAGCGAGCGAGAGAGAGTGAGAGAGCCAGCCAAACTTGTTTTTTTTATAATTCCCATGATAACAAACTCCCTCCTGCAATAATGGCATTAATCCACTCATGAGGACAGAGCCCCCACAGCTTTGTCACTTCTTAAAGTTTCCATCTCTTAATACTGTTAGAGTGACATTTAAGTTTCAACATGAGTTTGGGAAGAGACAAACATTCAAGCCCTAGCAATGGCTTAGTTTGTTCAACTATAGTCACACGAAGTGCATTGCCATGTGTGGTTAAATATAGTTTAATTATTGTCAAGAACATTCCAGAAGACATGAAGTTGAAGAAAAGAAGTTCTACAACGGTGATGTGTTATTAAAAATGATTTCTTTCAGCCTAATAAAACTAAACCTGGAATAGCTATAATTTCTTCACTAAATTATTAACTCTGCAATGATAAATAGCTGGTTCCTTTTTAACACAAACAAAAATTTTAAAAAGACACTTTTATTCCATGGTAACTTGTGTTATTGTTTCTTCCTAACAGTCACACTTCATTTTTCAGATGAGATATCCTGTTTCTAACTTTCTCTTCCTTATGAAGGAAACCTTTTGCCTGAAGAAACTTCGTGATAATTATTTTTTATGTGCTTTTGAAAAATATTTTATGGTGTTATTATTACAAAATAAATTCCTGTCCATTATAAAAACACATATAAGGAAAACTTGGATATGATCATGCATACTATTTTGTTCTTTATCATTCCACACCTAAACATATGTTTATACTATATTTATACATTTTAAAAATGTTTAAAATATGCTAAAAAATACAACTGATAATTCAATACATAGTATTTTACAAATTGAATTTTGACTTATGATCTTTTTTCATTGTAAATTTTTCTCTTTTTTTGGGGAAAAATACATATAACATAAAATTTAATGTCTTAATCATTTTTAAGTGCACAGTTCAGTGGTATTAAGTACATTCATATGGTTGTACAACCATCACCACCATCAATCTCCAGAACACTTTCCTTCTTGCAAAACTGAAGCTGTATGCCCATTAAACAATAATTCCCTATTGCCCCTTCCCCCAAAGGCCCTGGAAACTATCATTCTACTTTCCGTCTCTATGAATGTTATTACTCTAAGTACCTCATGTAAGTGGAGTCATGAAGTGTTTGTCTTTTTGCAACTGGCTTATTTCACTGAGCCTAAGGTCCTCAAGTTTTATCCAGAATTTTCTTCCTTTTTATGGCTAACATTCCATTGTGTATATATACCACATTTTGTTTATCTGTTCTTCTGTCAGTGGACACTTGTGTGCCTCCACATTTTAGCTCCTGGGAATAATGCTGCTATGAACATGAGTGTACAACTGTGTCTTTGAGATCCTGCTTTCAATTCTTTTGCGTACTTTCCCAGAAGTGGAATCGCTGGATCACATGATAATTCTGCTTTTATTTCTTGGAGAACCACTGTACTGTTTTCCACAACTGCTATACAATTTTCCCTTGAAGAGTGCACAGAGGTTCCAATTTTTTCATATATTCGCCCACACTTATTCTCAGCTTTTAAAAATAGAAGCCATCTTAGGGGATGTGAGGTGGTATCTCGTTGTGGTTTTGATTTGCATTTCTCTAATGATTAGTGATGTTGAGCATGTTTTAATGTGCTTATCGATCATTTGTATATATTCTTCGTAGAAACTTCTATTTAAGTTCTTTGCAGAATTTTAAATCAAAATTTTTTTGTTGTCAAATTTTAGGAGGTCTCTATGCTCTATATTAATTCCTTATCATATATATGATTTACAAATATTTTCTCCCACTCTTTAGGTTACCTTTTTATTCTGTTGAGAGTGTTTTTTGATGCACAAAATTCTTACATTTTCATGAAGTCCAATATGTGCATTTTGTTGTTGTTGTCTGTGCTTTTGGTGTCACATCCAATAAATCATGGTCAAATCCAATATCATGAAGCACTTGCCCTCTGCTTTCTTCTCAGAATTTTTTTTTGTTTGGTTTTCTGTTCCCGTGTTAGTTTGCTAAGAATGATAGTTTCTAGCTTCATCCATGTCCCTGCAAAGACATGAACTCATTCTTTTTTATGGCTGCATAGTATTCCATGGTGTATCTGTGCCACATTTTCTTTATCCAGTCTATCATTGATGGACATTTGGGTTGGCTCCAAGTATTTACTATTGTAAATAGTGCTGCAATAAACATATGTGTGCATGTGTCTTTATAGTAGAGTGATTTTTTTGTTTGTTTTGAGATGGAGTCTTCCTCTGTTGCCCAGGCTGAAGTGCAGTGGTGTGATCTCAGCTCACTGTAACTTCCACCTCCCAGGTTAAAGTGATTCTCCTACCTCAGCCTCCCAAGTAGCTGGGATTACAGGTGCCTGCCACCATGCCTAGCTAATTTTTGTATTTTTGGTAGAGATGGGGTTTCACCATGTTGGTCAGGCTGGTTTTGTACTGCTGGCCTGAGGTGATCCACCTGCCTTGGCCTCTCAAAGTGCTGGGATTATAGGTGTGAGCCACCACATGTGACAGTAGAATGATTTATAATCCTTTGGGTATATAACCAGTAATGGGATTGCTGGGTCAAATGGTGTTTCTGGTTCTAGATCCTTGAAGAATCACCACACTGTCTTTCACAATGGTTGAACTAATTTACACTCCCACCAACAGCGTAAAGCATTCCTATTTCTCCACATGCTCTCCAGCATCTGTTGTTTCCTGACTTTTTAATGATCGCCATTCTAACTGGCATGAGATGGTATCTCATTGTCGTTTTGATCTGCATTTCTCTAATGACCAGTGACGATGAGATTTTTTTTCCTATGTTTGTTGGCCACATAAATATCTTCTTTTGAGTAGTGTCTGTTCACATCCTTTGCCCACTTTTTGATGGGGTTGTTTTTTTCCTGTAACTTTAAGTTCCTTGTAGATTCCGGATACTAGACCTTTGTCAGATGGATAGATTGCAAAAATTTTCTCCCATCTGTAGGTTGCCTGTTTACTCTAATGATAGTTTCTTTTGCTGTGCAGAAACTCTTTAGTGTAATTCGATCCCATTTGTCAATTTTGGCTTTTGTTGCATGCAATTGCTTTTGGTGTTTTAGTCATGAAGTCTTTGTTCATGTCTATGTCCTGAATGGTATTGCCTAGGTTTTCTTCTAGGGGTTTTATGGTTTTAGGTCTTACATTTAAGTCTTTAATCTATCTTGAGTTAATTTTTGTGTAAGGTGTAAGGAAGGGGTCCAGTTTCAGTTTTCTGCATATAGCCAGCCAGTTTTCCCCACACTATTATTAAATAGGGAATCCTTTCCCCATTGCTTGTTTTTGTCTGGTGCGTCGAAGATCAGATGGTTATAGATGTGTGGTGTTATTTCTGAGACTTCTGTTCTGTTTTGTTGGTCTATATATCTGTTTTGGTACCATTACTATGCTGTTTTGGTTACTACAGCCATGTAGTATAGTTTGAAGTCAGGTAGTGTGATACCTCCAGCTTTGTTCTTATTCTTAGGATTGTCTTAGCTATGTGGGCTTTTTTTTTGGTTCCATATGAAATTTAAAGTAGTTTTTTCTAATTCTGTGGAGAAAGTCAATGGTATCTTGATGGGAATAGCATTGAATCTATAAATTACTTTGGGCAGTATGGCCATTTTCATGACGTTGATTCTTCCTACTCATGAGCATGGAATGTTTTTCCATTTGTTTGTGTCCTCTCTTATTTCCTTGAGCAGTGGTTTGTAGAGTTCTCCTTGAAGCAGTCCTTCACATCCCTTGTAAGTTGTATTCCTAGGTATTTTATTCCCTTTGTGGCAATTGTGAATGGGAGTTCACTCATGATTTGGCTCTCTGTTTGTCTGCTATTGGTGTATAGGAATGCTTGCAATTTTTGCACATTGATTTTGTATCCTGACACTTTGCTGAAGTTGCTTATCAGCTTAAGTAGTTTTTGGGCTGAGACAATGGGGTTTTCTAAATACACAATCATGTCATCTGCAAACAAAGACAATTTGACTTTCTGCCTTCCTATTTGAATACCTTTATTTCTTTCTCTTGCTTGATTGCCCTGGCTGGAACTTTCAATACTGTATTGAATAGGAGTGGTGAGAGAGGGCATCGTTGTCTTGTGCTGGTTTTCAAAGGGAATGCTTCCAGCTTTTGCCCATTCAGTATGATATTGGCTATGAGTTTGTCATAAATAGCTGTTATTATTTTGAGATATGTTCCATCATTACCTAGTTAACTGGGTGTTTTTAGCATGAAAAGTTGTTGAATTTTATCGGAGGACTTTTCTGCCATCTATTGAGATAATCACGTGATTTTTGTCATTAGTTCTGTTTATGTGATGGATTACATTTATTGATATGAATATGTTGAACCAGACTTGCATCCCAGGGATGGAGCTGACTTGATTGTGGTGGAGAAGCTTTTTGATGTGCTGCTGGATTCAGTTTGCCAGTATTTTATTGAGGATTTTCACATTGATGTTCATCAGGGATATTGGACGGAAATTTTCTTTTTTTGTTGTGTCTCCGCCAGGCTTTGGTATCAGGATGATGCTGGCCTCATAAAATGAGTCAGGGAGGAGTCGCTCTTTTTCTATTGTTTGGAATAGTTTCAGAAGGAATGGTACCGGCTCCTCTTTGTACCTCTGGTAGAATTTGGCTGTGAATCCGTCTGGTCCTGGGCTTTTTTTGGTTGGTAGGCTATTAATTACTGCCCAATTTCAGAACTTTTATTAGACTATTGAGGGATTCAACTTCTTCCTGGTTTAGTCTTGGGAGGGTGTATGTGTCCAGGAATTTATCCATTTCTTCTAGATATTGTAGTTTATTTGCACAGAGGTGTTTATCGTATTCTCGGATGGTAGTTTGTATTTTTGTGGTATCAGTGGTGGTATCCCCCTTATCATTTTTTTCTTTTGTCTATTTGATTCTTCTCTCTTTTCTTTTTTAATAGTCTGACTAGTGGTCTATCTATTTTGTTAATCTTTTCAAAAAACTACCTCCTGGATTCATTGATTTTTTGAAGGGTTTCTCGTGTCTCTATCTCCTTTAGTTCTTCTCTGATCTTAGTTATCTCTTGCCTTCTGCTAGCTTTTGAATTTGTTTGCTCTATGCTTCTCTAATTCTTTTAATTGTGATGTTAGGGTGTTGATTTCAGATCTTTTCTGCGTTCTGATGTGGGCATTTAGTGCTATAAATTTCCTTCTAAATACTACTTTAGCTGTGTCCCTGAGATTCTGGTACATGTTGTCTTTGTTCTCATTGGTTTCAAATAACTTATTTATTTCTGCCTTAATTTCCTTATTTACCCAGTAGTCATTCAGGAGCAGGTTGTTCAGTTTTCATGTAGTTGTGCTGTTCTGAGTGAGTTTCTTAATCCTGAGTTCTAATTTGATTGCACTGTGGTCTGAGAGGCTGTTTGTTATGATTTGTGTTCTTTTGCATTTGCTGAGGACTGTTTTTTGTTTTTTGTTTTTTTTTTGAGACGGAGTCTCGCTCTGTCGCCCAGGCTGGAGTGCAGTGGCGCAATCTCGGCTCACCGCAAGCTCCGCCTCCCGGGTTCACGCCATTCTCCTGCCTCAGCCTCTCCGAGTAGCTGGGACTACAGGTGCCCGCCACTACGCCCGGCTAACTTTTTTTTTGTATTTTTAGTAGAGACGGGGTTTCACTGTGGTCTCGATCTCCTGACCTTGTGATCCGCCTGCCTCAGCCTCCCAAAGTGCTGGGATTACAAGCATGAGCCACCACGCCCGGCTGCTGAGGACTGTTTTACTTTCAATTAAGTGGTCCATTTTAGAATAAGTGCTGTGTGGTGCTGAGAAGAATGTATATTCTGTTGATTTGGGGTGGAGAGCCCTGTAGATGTCTATTAGGTCTATTAGGTCCACTTGGTCCAGAGCTGAGTTCAAGTCCTGCATATCTTGTTAATTTTCTGTCTCGTTGATCTGTCTAATATTGACAGTGGGGTGTTAAAGTCTCCCACCATTATTGTGCGGGAGTCTAAGTCTCTTTGTAGGCCTCTAAACCTTGCTTTATGAATCTGGGTGCTCCTGTGTTGGGTGCATATATACTTAGGATAGTTAGCTCTTTTTATTGCATTGTTCCCTTTACCATTATGTAATGCTTTTCTTTGTCTTTTTTGATCTTAGTTGGTTTAAAGTCTGTTTTATCAGAGACTAGGATTGCAATCCCTACTTTTTTTTTATTTGCTTTCCATTTGCTTGGTAAATCTTCCTCCATCTCTTTATTTTGAGCCTATGTGTGTCTTTGCACGTGAGATGGGCCTCCTGAATACAGCACATCCATGGGTCTGGACTCTTTATGCAATTTGCCAGTCTGTGTCTTTTAATTGGGGCATTTAGCCCATTTACATTTAAGGTTAATATTGCTATGTGTGAATTTCATCCTGTCATCATGATGCTAGCTAGTTATTTTGCACATTAGTTGATGCAGTTTATTCAAAGTGTCATTGGTCTTTATATTTTGGTACGTTTTTGCAGTGCCTGGTACTGGTTTTTCCTTTTCATATTTAGTGCTTTCTTCAGGAGCTCTTGTAAGGCAGGCCTGGTGGTGACAAAATCCCTCAGCATTTGCTCGTCTGTAAAGGAATTTATTTCTCCTTCGCCTGTGAAGCTTAATTTGGCTGGATGTGAAATTCTGGGTTGAAAATTCCTTTCTTAAAGAATGTTGAATATTGGGCCCCACTCTCCTCTGGCTTGTTGGGTTTCTGCAGAGATCTGCTGTTAGTCCGATGGGCTTCCCTTTGTGGGTAACCTGACCTTTCTCTCTGGCTGTCCTTAACATTTTTTCCTTCATTTCAACCTTGGTGAATCTGATGATTATGTGTCTTGGGGTTGCTCTTCTCGAGGAGTATCTTAGTGATGTTCTCTGTACTTCCTGAATTTGAATGTTGGCCTGTCTTACTAGGTTGGGGAAGTTCTCCTGCATAATATCCTGAAGTATGTTTTCCAACTTGGTTCCATCATCCCTGTCACTTTCACGTACACCAATCAATTGTAGGTTTGGTCTTTTCACATAGTCCCATATTTCTTGGAGGCTTTGTTCATTCTTTTTCATTATTTTTACTCTAATCTTGTCTTCACATTTTATTTCATTAAGTTGATCTTCAATCTCTGATATTCTTTCTTCCACTTGATTGATTCGGCTATTGATATTTGTGTATGCTTCATGAAGTTCTTGTGCTGTGTTTTTCAGCTTCACCAGGTCATTTATGTTCTTCTCTAAAGTGGTTATTCTAATTGGCAGTTTCTATAACCTTTGTCAAGGTTCTTAGCTTCCTTGCATTGGGTTAGAACACTCTCCTTCAGCTCGGAGGAGTTTGTTATTATTCACCTTCTGAAGCCTACCTCTCTCAATTCATCAAACTCATTCTCCATCCAGTTTTGTGCCCTTGCTGGTGAGGAGTTGTAATCCTTTGGAGGAGAAGAGGCATTCCAGTTTTTGGAATTTTCAGCATTTTTTTGTGCTGGTTTTTCTTCATCTTTGTGGATTCATCATGATGCTGATGACCTTTGGATGAAGTTTTTGCATGGGCGTCATTTTTGTTGATGTTGATGTTGATATTATTGCTTTCTGTTTGTTAGTTTTCCCTCTAACAGTCAGGCCTCTCTTTTGCAGGTTTGCTGGAGTTTTCTGTAGGTGTGCTCCACACCCTGTTTGCCTGGGTATCACCAGCAGAGGCTGCAGAACAGCAAAGATGGCTGCCTGCTCCTTCCTCTGGAAGCTTCCTCAAGCCATCTGCCTGCCTCAGCCTCCCAAAGTGCTGGGATTACAGGTGTGAGCCACTGTGCCTGGCCTCTTTTAGTACTTTTTATTTTTGTAAAATTGGTGGTAATGTTTTCAATTTCAGTTCTGGTTTAGAAATTTGAGCCCTTTTTCCTTTTCCTTAGTCCATATAGATAACGGTTTGTTAATTTTGTTGATCTTTTCAAAGAGCCAACTTTTGGCTTCATTAACTTTCTGTATTATTTTCCTATTTTTGATTTCGTGTATCTCTGTTCTAATTTTTATTCTTTTCTTTATTCTGCTAGCTTTGGGTTTAGTTTGTTCTTCAATTTCTAGTTACTTGAGATGTAAAGTTAGGTTGCCTATTTGAGATCTTTCTTAATTAGATGTTTATAGCTATGAATTTCCACTTCAGCACTGCTTTTCCTGTGTCCCATAAGTTTTGGTATATTGTGATTTCATTTTCATTCATCTTTAAGTATTCTCCAGTTTCCCTTGTGATTTCTTCTATGATCTGTTGGTTAAGACTGTGTTATTTACACTCCACAAATTTGTGAATTTTCCAGTTTTCCTTCTGTTATGGATTTCTAACTTTATCCCAGTGTGTGCAGAGAAGATACTTTGTGTCATATCAGTCTTTTCAAATGTAGTGAGGCTTATTATGTCTGTATGGTCTATCCTGAAAAATGTTCCATGTGCACTTGAGAATAACGTGTATTCTGTTGTTGTTGGGTAAAGTGCTCTGTATATGTCTGTTAAATCTCGTTGGTTGCCAGGTGCAGTGGCTCACGCTTGTAATCCCAGCACTTTGGGAGGCTGAGGCGGGTGGATCATGAGGTCAGGAGATCGAGACCACGGTGAAACCCTGTCTCTACTAAAAATACAAAAAATTAGCCGGGCATGGTGGCGGGCGCCTGTAGTCCCAGCTACTCGGAGAGGCTGAGACAGGAGAATGGTGTGAATCCTGGAGGAGGAGCTTGCAGTGAGCCGAGATTGCACCACTGCACTCCAGCCTGGGCGACAGAGCGAGACTCCGTCTCAAAAAGAAAAAAAAAAAAAACTCGTTGGTTTATTGTGTTGTTCAGATTTTCTGTTTCCTTACTTGTCCTCTGCCTTATTGTTCATTCATTATTGAGAATAGAGTATTGAAGTCTTCAATTATAGATCTGTCCATCTCTCTTCTGAATTCTGTCCATTTTTGCTTCACATATTTTCATAGTCTGTTATTAGATGTGTAAATGTTTACAATTATTATATGTTCTTTCAGTGTTTAATGTTTTATTATATAATGTCCTTATTTGTCTCTTGTAAGTTTTTAAATTGAAGGTCTATTTTGTCTGATATTAATACAGCCAACTCTGCTTTCTTTGGTTACTATTTCCATGGAATATTCTTTTCTATCCTTTCACTTTCAACCTATTTGTGTCTTTGGATCTAACATGAGTCTCTTGTAAATAGTATATAGTTGAATCCTATTTTTAAAATCTATTCTGCCAATCTTTGTCTTCAACTGGATTACTTAATCCATTTACATTTAACATAATTACTGATAAGGAGGGACTTTCTAGTGCTATTTTACAATTTGTTTTCTATATGCCTTATAGCATTTTTGTTTATTTTCCTGCATTATTTTCTTCTTTTGTGTTTAATTGATTTGTTGTAATAAAATGTTTCAATTCTTCTCGCATTTTCTTTTGTGTATATTATTTTATCTTTTTTTGAATACTCTTGGAATGACATTTAACATTCTAAAGTTAGAACATTCTCATTTGAATTTATACCAGTTTAATTTTAATAACATACAAAAACTCTGCTCCTTTAACGCCCTCTGCTCCTTTAACACCTCCACCATTTTCAGTTGTTGACGTCAAAAATTACATCTTCATACATTGTATGTCCAAACACAGAAATAATTTTTAATGCATTACTTTCTTAAATCATGTAGAAAACAAAATGTTGAGTTACAAACAAAAGTTAAAATAATACTAGCTTTCAGATTAGGAATTTTTTTTAAAAGTGTGTCTCTTAAAACATGTAGAAGCAAGTAGAGTTACATACCATCATTACAATAATACTATCTTTTATAATTGCCCCTCTATTTATGTTTATTAAGGTCTTTATTTCATCATATGACTTCACGTTACTGTCTGTGGTTCTTTCATTTCAACCTGCAGGATTCCCTTTAGCATTTCTTGCAGGGTCAGTTTACTGGTAACAAAATCCCTCTGTGTTTGTTTATCTGGTAATGTCTTAATTTCTCCCTCACTTTTGAAGGACATTTTTGCCAGATATAGAATTCTTGGCTGACTTTTTTTTTCCTTTAGCACTTTGAATATATCAGGCCATTGCTTCTGGCCTCCAGTGTTTCCAATGAGAGATCTGCTGATGATCTTACTGAGGATCTCATATGTGAAACATCGTTTATCTTTTGCTGTTTTTAAAATTCTCTCTTTGTCTTTGCTTTTCAACAGTTTGATTATAATGTGTCTTGGTGTGTGTCTCTTTTGGTTCATTTCATTTGGCGTTCGTTAAGTTTCTTGAATGTTTATAATCATGTCTTTCATCAAATTTAGCAAGTCTTCAGTTATTAATTGTTCAAATATTCTCTCTTCCCCTTCTCTTTATCTTCTAGGATTCCCACAATGTATATGTTGGTTTGTCTGATGGCATCTCACAGGTCTCTTAGACTCCATTCACTTTTCTTCAATTTTTCTTTCTGTTTTTCAAATTTTATAATTTTGATTGTTCTACCTCAAAGTTCTACCTCTACTGATTCTTTCTTCTTCCCACTCAAATCCGTCTTTGAATATTCTTAGTGACTTTGTTATTTTAGTTATTGCACTTTTTAGCTCCAGCATTTCTTTTTGGTTTATTTTCAGGTTTTCTATCTCTTTATTAATATTTTAATTTTGTTCATATGTTATATTCCTGACTTTTTCTAAGTCTTCTTTTAGTTTTTTGAGCATCTTTAAAACAGTTGCTTTAAAGATTTTGCCGATAGATCTACTATCATATCATTTTCAGGGACAGTTTCTGTTGGTTTGTTTTTTTTCTCTTTAAGTGTGCTATATTTTACTTTTTATTTATCTTTAAGTGGGCTATACTTTGTATGCATTGTGACTTTTTTATTGCTGTCGAGCACTAGACATTTGAATCTAATGATATGGTAACTCTAGAAGTCAGATTCTCTCTTATCCCTAGGGTTTGCCTTGTCTTTTTTTTTGTATTCTTTTTTTTTTGTTTTTTTGAGACAGAGTCTCGCTCTGTCGCCCAGGCTGGAGTGCAGTGGCGTGATATTGGCTCACTGCAAGCTCCGCCTCCCAGGTTCACGCCATTCTCCTGCCTCAGCCTCCGGAGTAGCTGGGACCACAGGCGCCTGCCACCACGCCTGGCTAATTTTTTTGTATTTTTAGTAGAGACGGGGCTTCACCATGTTAGCCAGGATGGTCTCGATCTCCTGATGTCGTGATCCGCCTGCCTTGGCCTCCTAAAGTGCTGGGATTACAGGCATGAGCCACCGCGCCTGGCCTTTTTTTGTATTCTTATAGGTGGTCTCTGTGCCAAGGATCAGCGTGAAGTGTAAACTCAAGGTCTTCTCAGGTCTTTTCTGAGCCTGAGCCTACCCTAGAGAATGCATGGTGGCTTTCTAATTTCCCTTGTATATGCAGTTGTCTGTTAAGGTTGTGTCTTCAGTGTCTGGTCCCAAACGGGGAAAAAGACAGAAATGAAGGAGGAAAAAGTGCTGGCCATTTAAATACCCTGGAAGTTATTTCAGTCAGATGGGGAGAGCTTGCAACAGTGAGGCAGATGCAAAAACAATGGCCATAACCTCTTTGTGTGTACTTGTGTGATCAGAAGCAGCAATCTGGAGATCAGAGCACAAATACCTAATAATTGCAGGACAGGGTCCTGTTCGTCCACCCTGGCTCTCAAAGTTGTATGAAAGTTGAATTATATAAAGCTGCTCAGGAACAGGTGCACAATTTCCTGCCACTGGGCTTAGAGCAGGGGATGGGTAGCCGCTACTGTATTAAGAGCTGAAATTCACCAAAATTCACTACAATTTACCATCTAAGCTGTCCCCTGGAAGATGGAAGCCTTCCATTGACTCCAGAGTTCTAACATAGTTACATCAGACAGATTGTTCCAGTGCAATTGTCATCTACGTGAGGAGCTAGATTTCTGGTAGTTCCAACTCTGCCATCTTCCTAGAATCCTCACCTGTGGTTCTTTTTAAAGTTCTCTTTTTCCTTAATTTCTTAGGCATTGATCTAATTACGTACTGTGGATAACTCAATTTTCTGTATTTTGGGAGTGACTTGAATGATTTAATAATTTGAATATAACCTTAATGGAAGTTTATGTTAGTGAAGCTTTCATTTAATTTCCGAAATAATTGTTTTTACACAAGTATGTGTCCAATTCCATTAAGAAGCTGAAAATCTAGAGTGGACTCCTTAATTAAACAGAAGATTGTTAATTCAATGAGGTAAGTGATGAATGTGAGGGGTAAAGTGTTGGTTACCGAGGCAGCTCTTAAGAGGAGCATCTAAGCGGGTTTAGGTGAGTGTGAGATCAGTGAAGGTATTCTGGACGTCGAGACATATAGACTGAGAGGTGAAGAACTCCAGAAGTAGCCAAGTGAAGAGAAACGGCTCTTTTTATATCAGTTTTAAACTCTGTAAGCTATGTTGTTTCCCCTGTAGAGCCCCAACGAGTGATTCTGGTAACACACATTTTCCTTCACATCCTTGTTTTTCATAATAGAATTGATAGCATTCGTAAACTTACTCAAGGGTGAAACAAAATATTTTGACATGTAAAGGATTCTAAAATCATCAAAGATTATTGGAAAATATTATCTTTTTAGTTGATCATTAAATTTTAGAACTAGAAAGATCATAAGTCTTGCTTTATAAAGTAAGGGAATTAAAATAAATGATGATCTGTGGCTGAAAGAAGAAAGCCCAAGGCCTCCCTACTAGTTAGAGCATAATTAGGATCAAAACAGAACTTCAGACATAGTTCAATCTTTTTTCTGTTTCATATGATTATTTTTACATTAACAACAACAACAACAACAGCAACAACGTGAGAACAGCCATGGTTAGCTTCACACTAGGTTGGTACTGGGAGAAAAAAATAATTAACTTACTTGTTTATATACCACTTCAGTCACCTTTGATCTGGTCTTCATTCTGCATTGTTGGACTCTATTTTTCTGGAAAGTTTCATGGCAAAAATGGTGAATAACACCAACAAGGAGAGGAATACTACTACATTCTATTTTTTCCCTTTATAGTTAGATTCATTTGTTTTTGTGCTAGCATGGCCAAAAAATAATTTATTGGAAGAACATTAGGACGCTTTATGAAATCCTAAAGAAACCATTGAACAACCAGTGTGTGGGAAAGAAAAGTTTTACAGTATTTCTGGGATCTTCAGCAGCTTATTTGAAATATATGCATCTTTCCTGTGGAATCTCACCATAAATGAGACTCATCTCAGAGATCCCAGTCTCTAGGCCTCTCTATTCACTGTGGTTAGTTTGTGGGGTCTATGTGCATACAAGGGCTTGCTCTGTTCAGAATGGTGTCTTTCAGGTTAGAACAGGGACTGGAAAATGGTTGCTATGGTTTGGATATGGTTTGTTCCCACTAAATCTCATGTTGAAATTTAACCCCCAGTGTGGTGGTGTCAGGAAATGGGGCCTGGTGGAAGATGTTTGGGTGATGGAGGCAGATCCCTTTTGAATGGCTTGGTGCTGTTCTTGCAGTAGTGAGTGAGTTGTTGTTCTTGGGAGACTGGATTGGTTCACAGGGGAATGGATTATTTCCTTTGAGAGTAGGTTGTTATAAAGCCATGATGTCCCTCAGTTTTGGGTCCTGCTTCACGCACACCTGCTTCCTGTTTGACCTTCTCCATCGTGTTAAGACTTAGCACAAAAACCCTCACCGGAAGCCAACGAGATGCTGGCTCCATGCTTTTTGTACAGCCTGCACAACCATGGGGTAAATAAATCTCTCTCTTTTTTTTTTTGAGAGGGAGAATCTCTCTGTCACCCAGGCTGGAGTGCAGTGGCACTATCTCGGCTCACTGCAACCCCTGCCTCCTGGGTTCAAGTGATTCTCCTGTCTCAGCCTCCCAAGTAGCTGGGATTACAGGTGTGTGTCACCACACCCGGGTAATTTTTGTATTTTCAGTAGAGACAATAGTTGGCCAGACTAATCTTGAACTCCTGACTTTAAGTGATTTGCCCATCTCAGCCTTCCAAAGTGCTTGGATTACAGGCATGAGCCACCATGCCTGGCTTGGCCAAAACCTATTTGCTTTATAAATTGCCCAACCTCAGGTATTTCTGTATAGCAACACAAAACAGACTAAGACAATGGTAAACCATCAGTACATATTGAATGAGTAAGTGAATGGAATTCCACAGTTCCCTATGGAGAAAGCACCTGGTTGGTCCTGCCTGGGTCAGGTGTCTGCCCCTGCTCCCAACAGCTGTGGCAGGAGTTGGGATAGTATACAGTTGGCATGAAGGTCTGCTATAGGTCAGGTACTCCTCAGGGAAGAAAGACTGTCAGAGAAGGGGGTTGATGACTTGAAAGTGAGTTACTTATGTTTCTTCTTAAAAGACTCACAGGCAACCAACAGTTCTGGAGAATTGTCATTTAAAATAAGAAAAGATAATTGTATAAACTTTGGTGTCTTTTCATGTACTGCACCTAAACTTGGTATTCAAATTAGCACATTTCCGAGAAATAAAATGTCATCTATTGTAGGATGAACCATTTCTTTGTGTACCATTAAAAAAGAAGAGATATTAAAGAAGTAGAGTCTAATAAGAAACACTGACATGAAGCTCAAACACCAATGACTGATCTTGTGGTACAAAGATAAATGAGAAATAAACCCGCCACATCGAAAATACAGCAAGGCCCAGCCTGGCCAACATGGTGAAACCCCGTCTCTACAAAAAATACAAAAATTAGCCGGGCATGGTGGTGCACACCTGTAATCCTAGCTACTCAGGAGGCTGAGGCAGGAGAATTGCTTGAACCTGGGAGGCGGAGGTTGCCCTGAATCGAGATCACACCACTGCACTCCAGTCTGGGCAACAGAGAAAGCCTGTGTTTAAAAAACAAACAAACAAACAAACAAACAAACAAAAAAAAAACCCAGCAAGGACAAATGACTATCTCAATTGTAGTTTGAGGAACTGGAGGAAAAAACATTACAATGCCTGAATGTATGAATGCTAAGCTGGCACTCCTACAGGTTTGCTGACTGAATTCACACAAACAGTGTGGCCTAAACAATCTCAAGCAAATGATTTAATATCAAGTGATCTCAGGTTGATAGGGCCCCATATGTTTGGCATAAACAAACCCAAATCCTCTTCAGGAGAACTGCCAGCAGCTATTGTAAGATGCCATCTTATTTTAGCAGTGTAAACATGTACAAATGTATGTTTTACAATCTGTGAAATTGGCAATGTGCTGAATAATTGTGGAAATTCATCCAATTCTCCAGCATCCTAGATTCACAGATTAATCACAGGATAAAAGTGGGTTTTGAGAGGGTGAGGAGAGTTTATCTAGGCAATGATAAAAGGAGAAATACATGTAAATCAGAAAAGATTTAATCTCCTGGCACATCAAAGATGATTTAGTCTCCTGGAACAGCAATCACAGAAAGACTAGTTTATAATTTTAGCAGCCCTAAAGTATCATTTTAAATTCAGCCTTAAGAAAATGCATAAATTAGATGATACTTGTCTTGGTCATTTTCATGTAAGATATTTCTGTCTTTTCTTCCCCATTCAGAAAATCATCATTTCATTCCACTCATGTGGCTTCAGGAGAAGATCAGTATCAGTTATTTTCTTCTTGGTATAAATTTGTGTTTATATATTACTTCTTTCCTTTTTTTTTTTTTTCAAAAACGTGTTTGCAATTGTGGAAGAAATTTTCAGGCATTTGCCTAAAAGTGGAGGAAGCATTGGATATCAAAGTCTCTCCTTAGCACACCTGTAATTATATCATATGAGCAACACTCTTGCCTTCCTCTTTCTTATTTCCTCACATTTTTTAATAAATAAAATATCTCAAAATGTCAACAGTAATTATTTCTGTTTGATTTTAAATTATTTTATTTTTCCTCTTCATATGCATTTTTATTTTCAAAAATTTTCCCTATGGACATATATTGCATTTATTTAATTTTTAATAAAAACAACACTTTTACATAAAATAGAAAATGAAACCCAGAGGGAAAAGTGTTCCCAGATGGAAAAGCAACTTCTCTTTTTCCTTCCTCCACCAGAAGTAATACATTTTCTTTTATTCTTAGTTGTCTAAAAATAGTTACCTCCATATTATTGAATAATATGCTTACATCACTATTTCTTTTCTTTCTTTTTCTTTTTTTAGACAGGGGCTCATTCTGTCACCCAGGCTAGATTGCTGTGGTGGGATGACAGTTCACTGCAGCCTCCTTGACCTCCTGGGCTCAGGTGACCCTCCCACCTAAGCCGCCCAAGTAGCTGGGACTACAGTGCATGCCACCATGCCAGGCTAATTATCTATCTATCTATCTATCTATCTATCTATCTATCTATCTATCTATAATCTATCTATCTAGTTAGATCCTTCCACCTAAGTTGCCCAAGTAGCTGGGACTACAGTGCGTGCCACCATGCCAGGCTAATTATCTATCATCTATCTATCTATCTATCTATCTATCTATCTATCTATCTATCATCTATCTATACGTATGTATGTATCTATCTATCTTCTATCATCTATATCTATCTATCATCTATCTATATGTATGTATCTATCTTCTATCTATCATCTATGTATATCTATCTATCTATCATCTATCTATATGTATGTATGTATGAATGTATGTATGTATGTATCTATCTATAATCTATCTATCTAGTTAGATCCTCCCACTTAAGCCGCACAAGTAGCTGAGACTACAGTGCGTGCCACCATGCCAGGCTAATTATCTGTCTGTCTATCTATCTATCTATCTATCATCATCTATCATCTATCTATATGTATGTATGTATCTATCTATCTTCTATCATCTATCTATATCTATCATCTATCTATATGTATGTATGTATGTATCTATCTATCTTCTATCTATCATCTCTATCTATCTATCTATCTATCTATCATCTATCTATCTATCATCTATCTATATGTATGTAGGTATGTATCTATCTTCTATCTATCATCTATCTCTATCTATCTATCTATCTATCTATCTATCATCTATCTGTATGTATGTATGTATGTATGTATGTATGTATGTATCTAGTTTGTTTGTTTGTTTGTTTTTTGAGACAGGTTCTTGTTCTGTAACCCAGGCTGGAGTGCAGTGGTGCGATCTTGGCTCACTGCAACCTCTGCCTCCCAGGTTCAAGCGATTCTCCTGCCTCAACCTCCTGAGTAGCTGGGATTACAGCCGCCTGCCGCCATGCCCAGCTAATTTTTGTATTTTTAGTAGAGATGGGGTTTCGCCATGTGGGCCAGGCTGGTCTTAAACTCCTGACCTCAAGTGATCCACCTGCCTTGGCCTCCCAAAGTGCTGGGATTACAGGCGTGAGCCACTACACCCGGCCATAATTTTTAAATTTTATGTAGAGGTGAGGTTTCACCACGTTGCCATGTTGGTCCTGCTTGGGTCAGGTGTCTGCCCCTGCTCCAAACAGCTGTGACAGGAGTTGGGATAGTACACAGTTGGCATGAAGGCCTGCTACAGGTCAGGGGTACTTATTAGAGAAGAAAGACTGTCAGAGAAGGGAACTGATGACTTGGAAGTGAGTCCCTGGCTCAAGTGATTCTCCCACTTGGCCTCCCAAAGTTCTGGGATTACAGTCATGGGCCACCACACCCAGCCTATATCACTATTTCTTTATCAGTTTTAGGTGTTCTCTATTCAGGGAATTTGCTCACTTGTATCACTCTCTGCTGTCCTTCCTTTCTCTCCCAATTTTGAGAGTTGTATCATTATTGGTTTTGCTTGTAACTTTACATGATCTGTGTAAATCTTTGCTTCTTGTTCCATTAGTTTCAGGAGCATCTCTCTGTTCCCCACCCTGTAATAGGAGGCTCTCAAAGCCTCTGGCATTCTCTGCATCTCTCCCTTCCCTTCACCTCCCAACTTCCCATATTGTTACATTATCATGATTGATATTACTTTTTCATTCTATATCCATCATTAAATTGCCTGAACTTTATCAGTGTGCTGATTATGAATACTGAACAACCAATAAAGAGCATTTAAATAAATCACCATGTCAACATTATTCAGCTCAGAGCTGAGCAGTGAGCCACAAGCACATTTCTTCTGTCTGGTTCCGACATGACCCCCTGCCTCTCACAGGAGAATTTTCCCTTCAGTTCAAATGCGCTCTCCTTTCTCCCACTTCTCTGATTACTCTTTGAGTAATTACTCTGATTACTCTTTGAGAATTACTCCTGTCACATTTGAGTTTGTGGTCTTATATTTGGATCATGATTTTTATTATAATTCCTCATTTTCCCTTGAATATCTGATTGTCATTTTTCTCCATTGGGAGATGAAGTTTATGTCCCTTCACCACATCCTATATATTTTACAGATTTTTACTTTTTTACTCATCATTTCATATATTGTTTAGTAGCTATTTCATTTTTTCTTAAAAACCATCTTCTTTTTTTTTTTATGTCCCCATTGACTTACTGTTGTAATTTGGACTGGTTACTTTCTAGCCCTGGAGCATAGCTATCGTTCAGAGATTCCTTTTCCATCATTTCCCTATCTCACATCTTCTTTCTTGGATTTCATCCTTTGTGTTTGCAATATATTTTATATTAGCTGTCTCAGAAAACGTACACGAGAGATAGACTTTCTGAACTCTTGTCGTACAAGATTGAGTTTATGTTGGCTTCACACTTACATCAGTTTTCTAGGGCTGACATAAAGAAGTACCATAAATTGCATGGCTTAAAATAAGTCTCACAGTTCTGAAGGCGAGAAGGTCAAAAGTAAGGTGTCAACCAAGTTGGTGTCTGAGGGAGAATCTGTTCCATGTCTCTCTCCTAGCTTTTGGTGGTTGCCAGCAGTCCTTGGCATTCTTTGGCTCGTAGTTGCATCACTCCAGCTTCTGCTTCTGTTACTGCCTGGCGTTTTCCCTGTGTGTCTCTGTGTTTTTCTGTCTTTACATGGCTTTCTTAGGACAACGGTCATTGGATTTAGGGCCCACGCCACTTCAGTATGGCCTCATTTTAACTTGATTACCTCTGCAAACACCCCATTTCTAAATAAGGCCCCATTTTCACAGGTACAGGGGATAAGGACTTCAACTTGTTTTTTTGGAGACACAGTTCAACCCACAACCACACTGGATAGATGGTTTGGCTGGGTATATATAGAATTCTAGGATAAAAATAACTCATCCTCAGGGTTTTGAAGACCTTACTTCACTCTAGCTTAGAATCATTTTTGCTGATGAAAAATTTGATGTCAGTTTAATTCTGTTTTGTTGGAGTCCTTTTTTAAAAAAAAAATCTTGGGGCATGGTTAAAATCTCTTTATTCTTAGTGTTCTAAAATTTTAACATGATGTTGTCTCTTTCATTTGAAGATTTGTTTTTCTCCAAACCATTCCCCCTTCTCAAGACTGGAAAATGTCCAGTTATTTCTTTGATAATTTTCTGTTCTTTATTTTGTCTATTCTTCATTTTTGGAAATCTTATTGGCTGTTGCAGCAGACAAGGTTCAACAAGAGGAGCAGAACCACTAAGAATGATGTAAAATAGGGGACTTATTATAGGGATTTATCCACATACCATTGTGGAAGCTGGTAAAACAATCTTGATTTGGCTGTTTCTTCTGCATCTGGTGCTGAGCTTGAAGTTACAGGACAGGTGTTAGGGGTTAAAAGATGGAAGTAAAGTGGGGAGAGCAGGACACCTGGGACCTGTGAATTGAGTAACAAGCTGCAACCTCTCTCCTTCTATCACAGGTACTTGTGATGGCTTCTCCCTGTTGCTAAGTCTCCAACCTTGCTTCTGTGGGTGCCCTGTAGTAGATACTAGTATTATTGTGTGGAGCCACACTCAGCCCTAACTCAGGAGTTGGAGAAGTCGAAGGAAGAGATAATGTGGGAGCTGGAGAGCCCTGGGCCTGCAGTGTTTTGTGCTCACAATGTGAATGAGCAGAACCACGAAATTGTGCATGAGCTGCAACAGCACCAGACTCTATCAACCTTGGTAGAGCAAGTATTACTTTACTTCCATGGTCCAAATTCCATGTAGATTTTTCTTGTGGCCAGCCCTAACAAGAAACATAGAGAAAGGAATTCCCAGAAATAAAGTTTAGCTTAGTCAAGTTGACATATTTCAAAGCCAACAAGAGTTGGGTGTTGGACCTCCTGAATTGATCTTTTCTTCTCCTTTTTTCTGTCCTATTTATTTTTTTGTCTTTCAGCTCTTCATTCTGAGTGGCTTTCTTTATCTTCCAACTCTTTTATATTATACTTCTCTCTCGACAATCATAAATTCAATTTTCAAGAGTTTCAGCTTATTCTCTGATAATTTTTAATACAATCTTAGTATTACTTTTTGTTGTTGTTGTTGTTTTTTGTTTTGTTTTGTTTTTGAGATGGAGTCTCACTCTGTCTCCCAAGCTGGAGTGCAGTGACACAATCTTGGCTCACTGCAACCTCTGCCTTCCGGGTCCAAGCGATTCTCCTGCCTCAGTTTCCCAAGTAGCTGGGACTACAGGTGCCTGCCACCACGCCCGGCTAATTTTTATATTTTTAGTAGAGACGGGTTTCATCATGTTGGCCAGGCTGGTCTTGAACTCCTGACCTCAAGCGATCTGCCCGCCTTGGCCTCCCAAAGTGCTGAGATTGCAAACGTGAGCCACTGCACCTGGCTGGTTACTGTTTTTTATGTATGTAATGTCATCCCAAATTTCTGTGAGAATGTCCTATTTTTTTTTCTCATACGTCTTCTATTCTGTAAATTATTTCTGTTTTTTCTGGGGTGAATTTTTTTGGTATCACCACCATTTTTTTTCAACGAGCTGTTATTTTGTTCCCTATCTCGTTTTAATGAGGGGTGTGGAGACTAAAGCAATTCTGTCTTGGATGTTAATCCACCGTGTTAACTTCTCATTAACCCCAGTTCTGTGAAGGCCTCCAAGATTTCCAGCTTATTTATTGTTCCTTGTGTAAGAGTAGGCACTTTCCACAAATTTCTAGTCAAAACAACCTTGATGTTACTGTGCTACAATTGTGCTACCTGTCCCTTCTGAAGCATGTATACCCTTTCCCTATGGCATGTGAGTACTGGTTCTGTGGGTAATGGTGCAGGAATCCACCCTCTCGTCTTACGGCTGCCCAAGATAAGGCTTCTGTTTGTAAGTCACTATTAAATGTTTCTTTCTGAGAAACTGGATTTGTCAGCCTCTTTCTTCAGCCCCACAGCTTCCTCAGCCTTTGTGGGTAGATTTGCCTAGACCTGTCCATAACAGAACAATGCAATAAGAAAGCTGACTAGGAGCTTGCTGTCCATGGATGTTCTTGTTCACTGGTACATTTAAGTTAGGATGAGCAGATGGATGGAGCCTTCCCTATTCCCAGCCTCAAAGCCAAAATATGGTTATTTTGTTCAGAGGCACAGAACCCAATTTGAATGTCCTGTTCTCTCTCAAATTTTTAAAAAATCTTGTTTAGCAAAGAACGCTTTGATATTTTGCCTAGAAGTGAACATCTGGCTCTCTGCCATTTTTGTTAAAGGGATGAAACGAAGTTAATTGTCTTATCCACATGTACTCATACACAGTTAATCCCCTGATATCATTTTTCACCCTGCCTTCATTAAACCTTCTAACTGAGATTTCAAATCCTCTCAGGAGTTGGACAATTTAACTCCCATTTTCACTGTAGTCCTCTTTGTACATCCTAGGCTGAGGCGGATATGTTTTGTCTATCTGCTGTATTAGATCTTACAGAAATTAATTGAAATCCCTTGTCCATTGCAGACCTCCTCCTGCTGTTTTATTCCTTCACTACTGCTTAAATGGAATCTTTGAAGGGAGGGAAGACAAATTCATGTGCTAAGACCTCTTTCTTAAACTGGAGTTTATTGACTTTAAAACTAGAAAAATAATGAGTAATTTACAAAATGCACCCAAGTCTTATGGACTTCTATAAATACATAGTACTATGGCTTTGGAATACAGATTTTTTTTTTTTTTTGAGACACGGTGTCACTCTATCACCTAGCCTGGAGTGCAGCAGTGTGATCTCAGCTCACTGCAACCTCTGCCTCCTGGGCTCAAGTGATCCTCATGCCTTA
Source organism: Nomascus leucogenys (assembly GCF_006542625.1). Taxonomy (NCBI): domain Eukaryota; kingdom Metazoa; phylum Chordata; class Mammalia; order Primates; family Hylobatidae; genus Nomascus; species Nomascus leucogenys. Next base: position 32,323,212 of record NC_044395.1, on the reverse strand, counting down.
GTCTCCCAAGTAGCTGAGATTACAGGTGCCTGCCATCACACCTGGCTAATTTTTGTATCTTTAGTAGAAAGGGAGTTTTGCCATGTTGGCCAGGCTGGTCTTGAACTCCCGGCCTCAAATAATCCACCTGTCTTGGCCTCCCAAAGTGTTGTGATTACAGGTGTGAACCACACATCCAGCCGGAATCCAAGTGTTTTTTTTTTCTTAAAATATGACAATCTTTTCCTCAAATAAGTGTCAAAAACAGGCAATGTCACCTTAATCTCTTACTGGTTTTCCTTTCTCATGGGATGGTACAGAATTAGAGTATGATAGCGTCCTGGGTGAAAATGGTAGAAGGGATACTAAGTATAACACAATGAAATAGTTTATTCTCTTTAGCTCAGTGGTTCTCAATTGGGGGGTATTTTTCCTCTTAGAGGATATTTGATACTGTCTGAAGACTTTTTTGGTTGAGAGAACTGAGGATATTCTACTGGCATCAGTGCATAGAGGCCAGGGGTAACTGTAAGCATTCTTTTTTTTTTTTTCTTTTGAGACAGGGTCTTGCTCTGTCGCCCAGGCTGGAATGCAGTGGTACAGTCCTGCCTCACTGCAGCCTCGACCTCCTGGGCTCAAGCAATCCTCCCACCTCAGCCTTTCAAGCAGCTGGGAGTACAGGTACATACAACCACGCCTGGCTAATTGTCAAATTTTTTATAGAGATAGGGTTTTGCTATGTTGCCCAGGCTGGTCTTTAATATCTGGGCTCACATGATCTGCTCACCTTAGCCTCCCACAATGCTGGGATCATAGGCATGAGCCACTGTGCCTGGCCTAGTATTCTTAATGCATAGGACACAACAAAGAATTATATAGTCAAAAATGCAAATAGTGCTGAGGTTAAGGACTTTTTCTCTTGTGCAACAATGTGAATATACTTAACAATACTGAACTGTACACTTAATGGTTGAGATGGCAAATTTTATGTTACACATATTTTACCACAATTAAAAAAATGGGTCCTTATTTGCTAGGAAAAATTTCTGTTTACCAATTAGTTTTATGCTATTTGATCAGAAAAAGAACATTTTATTTACTTCTATGCTCTGTTAGAGCTTACTTCATTGTTAAGATTGAAGTACAATATGTGGTGAAATACAGAACGGAGCCCGTATGTGCAGATATCCTAGGAAAGCCAACTAAGCTACTGTGCCAGGAATTTGCAAACCACAGGCATGAACTAACTATGGATAACTTAAGCAATAGACAAAATGTACTGGAAGGCAGGGCAGTCAGTTGTCAACCTGGAAGAGAAGCCCTACACCTAAGCTATGAGAAGGACAGGGCCCAGGGCAGCTTCAGGGAATCGGTCTGGGTGCAGGATTCAATAGGTCCAGAGCCCCATGGCCAGGATGAATCCACCTATAATCCCTCCAGTGTTTCTGGGAGAGTGTCTGATAGGCCAAGCTTGGGTCCTGTACTCTTCTCTCAGCCAGGCAGCTGGTGGCAACCTATGTGACATCTCATGAAGATTGTACACAAAGGGAAGAGGCAGTTTCTTGTCCCCAGAAGTAGGGTGATGGGATGCTGGGCAGGTAAGAACAATAGATATCCACTTTAGCTGCAAGGTAGATACTGCCTCCTGCTGTCTAAAATCAAAATACAAAGAGCTAAACAAGCAACAAAATGCTTAAGTCACCATTTTTGCTTACTGTGAACCTTAGGGAAATCATTTAATCTCTGTTTTGTCTTCTACAAAATGAAGAACTTGAATTTAATGACATAACTTCCTTTTCATTCTAGCATCATATAGATACATTTCCTTATGTTTTAAAAGGGTCTTTGAACTCTTGTTCACATATACTTTATATTTTGCCTGGATTGTGGATTCCCCTCTCATTTGATCTATTCTTGGAATGGCTTCCTAAGGCTGCAGGATAGTTCTGAATTTTGGGATATTGATCTGCTTTTAGGGTATGTGTGGGAAGGATAATTTTTATCAGTAAGAAAGTAAATTTCAGTTGTTCATCTCCCTATAGAGAAAGCCATGCATGGGTGTTGGGAGTGTGGAGAAGGAGGAAGAACGAGAAAGCTGAAACAGCAAAGCCCTTGCCAGCTCTGTGTTCTGCTAAGAGGTTAAACCCTGCATAGAGAGTGCTTCACCCAGAGAAACACAGTGGGTTTCTGTGTGTGGAAAGGGAAGACCTGAGCTGAAGGACATCAGGAAAATGAGTTTCTGGGGAAGTGAGAAGGAGTGGGGTTTAAAGAAAGAGGAGCTGGGAGACAGGTGGTAGGAGGCTGCAGCCTGCAAAAGTAGGTGGCCAGTGAGAAATTCCTGATCTGGGATAAGTAAAGGATTTGGGCTGAGCGCGGTGGCTCACATGTGCAATCCTAGCACTTTGGGAGGCTGAGGCCGGTGGATCACTTGAGGTCAGGAGTTCAAGACCAGCCTGGCTAATATGGTGAAACCTCATCTCTACTGAAAATACAAAAATTAGCCAGGGATGGTGGCATGTGCCTATAATCCCAGCTACTTGGGAGGCTGAGGCAGGAGAATCGCTTGAACCCAGAAGGCGGTGGTTGCAGTGAGCCGAGATTGCGTGCCACTGCACGCCAGCCTAGGTAACAGAATGAGACACTGCCTACCAAAAAAACAAAACAAAACAAGAAAACAAACAAACAAAAAAAAGGATTTCAAGGATGGAGATAATATCCATAATATCCAATTTTAGTTTTGTTCAATTTCATGACCCTTGCACAGTAGAAAATTCCACTATTTATGCAAATCTCCAGCAACATCTACATTCTCCTTAAAGCCTTGTAGCACTGGTTTGTAGAAAGTTAAAGAGAACAGGGTGAGACCAACATCTGGGTTGGCATGGGGAAAAGGGAAGGGAACCTAGAGAGTGGCTTCAGCTGGAGAGGTTGCAGGAAAATCAGGAGGTGAGGGGGAGGTAGGAACTTGGAGCTGGAAGTGACCATGGGGTGGTAAATCGTAAGTTGTTGGAAATTCTCAGACATTTGTGGGAAGAATTGGACTTTCCAGAGGACTCAGAGTGAGAGCATGGGCCACAAAGGTAAGGGGAAATTAGTGTAACTTTGGGGCACACTAATGAACAATAAAGAGGTGGAGCTCCCACCTTCCCTCTCGGGTGGAAGGGTGAGGTGCTGCAGAAGACCCCAAAATAGTGTGGTGGGATTCTTTTTTTGTCTTAGTCTTTCGTTTCGTTGTATAGTATGTCTTCACAGAAAGAGTGCTCCCAAATATATTTACCATGGAATAAACATTGTATTTATTTGTGTATATAACATTTATTGACATCTACCCACTGCGAGTATAGATGAGTAAGACACAGTCACGCCATAAAGGAGTTTATCCTTAAAAGGAGTGAAAGACATTCAAAAACCAACTGCAATAAAAAAGGGTGACATAATTGCTAAACGGAGTGGAGGAACAGTGCTTATCAATTCTGGTTATGCAACAATGATATACAATCCAATGAATGAATGGATGTTCTCCCTGAAGTTTCTATTTCTTTCTTGAATTACTTCTCTTTCCTATTGAGAGAAAAAAAAGAACATTCTGATATGTAGAAAATGCATAAAAACCATCCTAAGATTATATAGGCAAAGGAAATGTCACAGAAAGTGTAATCTATTATTCACTCAGCCCAGTTCTTTGTGCCTGGGACAAAGATTCTGAAGAACAACCTCCAGAGGCTAAGAAGGCAGGATTGACTGGAGCGTGGGCCCAGGGCTCAGGTACCTTTGCATCTTGTCTCTACCAGTTTACTAGCTGTGTGACCTTAGGTAGTTTACTACTTAACCTCTCTTAGCATCGGATTACAAATCTGTAAAATGTGGATAATAATGTCTCATTGAATTCTTGAATTAAATGAGTTAGTCCATGTGAAGTCTTGGGATACTGCAAGTACTGAATGCATGTTAGCTATTATTTATTTATTTTTTGAGACGGAGTCTCACTCTGTTGCCCAGGCTGGATTGCAGTGGTGTGATCTCGACTCACTGCAACCTCTGCCTCCTGGGTTCCAGCAATTCTCATGCCTCAGCCTCCTGAGTTACTGGGACTACGGACATGCACCTTCACACCCGGCTGATTTTTGTATTTTCAGTAGAGATGGGGTTTTACCATGTTGCCCAGGTCTCAAACTCCTGGCGTCAAGCGATCCCCAACCACCTTGGCCTCCCAAAGTGCTGGGTAAAGGCGTGAGCCACTGCGCCCAGCCAGCTATTATTTTTATCATTCTGAGTATAGCATTAGGAATCTTGTATCTTAATCACTTTCTTTGGAATCTATGTTTTCTGCTCATATTACTTTTTAGATTAATTAACTCCCTACATATACAGCCTACATAATTAAATTCTATTTCCATTTGTCCAGAAGTTCCTTCTTTCCAACTCTGACCAGGGATGCCCTTTTGTCTAATACTTAAGGTTCTAACGCACCAGTCTCTTTTCTTCCTGTTAAATTTAATCAGCATGCCTCAGATCTTCTTTAGTCTCTTTGTATTTTTCTTAGGGTTCTACAATATTTATAGACTGCTGTAGAATATTCCATGAGTTCCACAGTTTTATGTAAGGGGACGGTAGTATTTTCAGTTTTGTTCATGATAACTTTACCAACAATAGTCAGCCTTTTGTGAATCTTTTGGACAGCAGTGGTTCTTTAAGTTAAATCTTTTGGGAATAGTTACATAGCATTTTCCAAAGTGTGTTCTCTGAAGTACTGTTTTATGGGACTCATTGAGACCCATAAAATGGATTATAATTTAGGAAACACTGAGTTAAACGTTTGTTCAATGCTCTACACTCTCTAATAGTCTATACACCTGAAATACAGCAGGTAGTGTTTCTTGAACTTATTCCTCCATAGCCTCCTTTTCTGGGAATCACACTGTAGGACTAGTGTTCTGAGAATACAGTTTGGGACATGCTGATTTATAGCAAATGCTAGGTTGAACTGATATCTTAAATCCAGTGTCTTACTGGAATATTTCTCCCCTGAGGACAGCCCTCTCTTATGGGGAAGCACTTTCGTTGCTCATGTGATCATTTGAAGACTCTTTAGTGAGCTTTTTGCAGTGTATTCTCTTCATCCTGGCTAGGTTTAGTTATATCTGCTGATTTAAAGATGTTATTCTGTATTCTTTTATTCTTGCTAGGATAAAAAGCTTACTGGGCATTGATAGGCCAGGATATGTCGTAGAAAAAGTACGAAGTCACAGAGCCCCCACTTGGAATCATAGCTCGAGCCCTCAACAATCACGTGACCTTGGACAGTCCACTTAGCCTCTTCGAACCTTACTTTCCTTATCTTTATCCAGAGACAGAGCTTTTTTTTCTTGTCCTTTGATTTCTTTCTCAAATACTACTTTTGGCTGACTCAACACACTAAATCCAAATCAGTGCACTTAAAAAAACTGAATTTGGAACTTGATTAAACCAAAAAGGCTTAGATTGGGACAAGGGTTATACATAAGTATCAAGACCAGGAATGATAAGCAGTTTCTGTCCGTGGTTAACCACTTTCTCTACATGTACATGCAAACATGAAGAGTAGGGTCACTTTTAATTATTTAGGGTTGAATCCTTAGGAGTGGGCAGCTATGAAGAAAGGTGTTTTGTCCCTTCAGTGCACCCCTACAGGGGACACTCTCCTAAACTATTTAAACTGAGAGAGGAAGAGCAGTGGGTGGCAGCTTGAAGAAAATCTTGGCAGTATCATTTGCATAATTTTACCACATGATACTATGTTACTGAAACTCACAATCAACATCTTCTTAGTATATCACAGCCTAGTTATAGTTTAAGTATCTAAGGTCCCCAATTCCTCCCCTCAATAGGCTTTTTGATATAAGTTCCAGTGTAGTTTTCCAGGTAAATACCCATTTCCCAGCCTTTCTTTTCCTACCCCACTCTAAAAAGAAAATGGGAAATCCTCTTATTTGAAATAATAATTATTACCATATAGTTTCTGAATGCCTTTAATATCATCCTGGGAAAGTTTAAAATGTTGGGGATCTCCATTTCCATAGGTCGGATACATCACTGCATTAGGATCAGAGGAATGTCCCATACCCAAAGAATGACCAAGTTCATGAGTTGCAGCATACAGGAAGTTAATTCCTACAACCAAAGAAGTGACAAACGGTAATGATAAAAATAGCTACATACATTATGTAACATTGTATATAATATATGATATCATAATTTAAAAAAACTAAAGAAAAATACCCAATTTTTAGCCCACAGTAGCTTACTTATTTGCTTCTAGGCTTTCACAAGTGGAGAGGGTTTAGAAGGTTAATCAGAATAGGAGTGCTTTAATCTCATCACTACTTCTGCTTCTTAAAAATGTGTAATTTTTTTTTATTTGATTCTTTCATTCAGGCAGCAGTACTCTGCAGTGGAAAGCAAAGGTTTTACAAGCACTAAGACCTAGGTTTGAAATGTAGCTCCACTACTTACTAGCTGGACAACTCTGGACAGATTAATTGATGTTGCTGAGTCTCAGTTTCTCATCTGTTAAACAGAGACAGTAATTTCTACCCTATAGATTTGTCATGATAACTAGAGTTTCTCAATATTTGGGAAGTCAGGGCCATTCAATAAATGTTAGTGACTTTGGATATCAGAAGAGAGAAAGGTGGCTTTGAGAAAGCGAAGATTGAAAGGCAGGATCTCTAGGCAATGCTGGGCTTTGTTTTTGATTTTGATTCATTAACTTGTATTACATATATCCTTTGTTCTGCCTCATACTCATTGAAAGGCTTTGCAAGTATGTGGAAGGTGTGAGCCCGTGCGTTTGAGGAGTGGCCAGAGCTCTGGTGGTGTTGCATTGAATTGAAGGAAGCTGCCTTTAACCTACCTTAAGTGGGAAGAAAGAAGAATGAAAAGAACATGCCAGATGCAAATGGGAGGCAGCATCACAATTTAACAGATTTTCACAGCAAGGCAGCAAGCTATGGTGAATTTCCTTTGCCAAACACAAGTACAAATTTCCCTTTTAGGGCCAGTTGGTAGCCTTAAAGAAATTGTCTCTAAGTGGGATTATTTATACCAGAGTTCTTCTCCATTAGTTATCTCATGTGCTTATAATATCCTACTATGTAAAACAATAAATATGATATACTAAATCATGGAGTTGGTTCTTTCTGGAAAATAGTGAATAATTCCAGAATTGCATATACTTCTTAAATATCATAGTTTCTACTTCTCTTTCTTTTCCATTTGGGGCATGTATTTTTTGGAAATATGAAGAAAGAGCTATAATTTAATGAATTATTAATACATTCCAAGCACTGTGTAAGCATTATCTCATTTAATTTAAAGAATCCTTGATGTGGGAACTATTTATATTTCCATTCCACAGAGGAGAAAACTGAGGCTCAGAGAAATTCAGTAACTTGCCAATGACACAGAGTAATCGGTAGACGTACAGCAAATTGGATCAGTAGTGCTTGACTCCATAGCCTGAGTGTCCATCTTCTGTGTGTGTAGCATTATGAGTATATTACATGAAATAATGCATTTCAGGCATATAGTACAGTGTTTGGCACTTAGCAAGGGCTCAATACTTATTATAAATTAAAATAATTATTTAACTTAGTGTAAGTCCAGGATTTTAAAAAGGATGTGGAGTAGAAGAGACATGAGATGCTATACCTAGACTGTTACCATCTGTCCAGCGTTCATCCTCATCGAAGTGAGCATCTCCTCCAAGACCTGTCCCAGGTGCAAAGGCATGAGCCAGTATGTTTCCTGGCCCATCAAATGGGTAGGAGTCCCCATGAGCTGAAAGAAAATGGAGTGATTGTTCTTAGTGACTGATTTTTTTTTCTCCAGTCATTTTATTTTTCAGTTTATATGATTATTAAGGCTAGAAAAAGCAGCCCAGTCCAGGCCAGGCATGGTGGCTCACTTTGCGAGGCCGAGGTGGGTGGATCACCTGAGGTCAGGAGTTTGAGACCAGCCTGGCCAACATGGTGAAAGCCCGTCTTCACTAAAAATACAAAAATTTGGGCGTGGTGGCACATGCCTATAATCTCAACTACTTGGGAGGCTGAGGCTGGAGAATTGCTTGAACTCAGGAGGCAGAAGTTGCAGTGAGCTGAGATCGCGCCACTGCACTCCAGCCTAGGTGACAAGAGTGAAACTCCATCTCAAAAAATAAATTAAAAAAAAAAAAAGGCAGCCCAGTCCAAGTAGCTGACATTGTTATGCGCTGTCGGTTGCATTCACAGGGTAGTTTGGGTGCTTTCTTGGCCCAGACACTTTTCGTTTCACAGAACCATTGCTCATCACTGATAATCACCATATATTGAAAGCTTACTGGATACAGGACTTAAAATGCAGTTATACCAAACTTATGGTTGCATTTAAGCTTTTGTTAAATTTGACCACTTTGCTCAGCCAAAGGGTGGTGGGAGGCAGAATGAATATGAATACTGCATTTGGCAAGTAATTTGTGCACCAGTTCATATATATATTTTTTTCTTAAAAACCTAGCTTATTCTTTGTGGGCGTAGTAAATAGTCTCTTAGACAGCCATGCTCAAGATCTCTTAAAATGGCTTTTGATAGTCCTTTAATTTGTGATGCAGAGCTGGTTATCTTCAAGGTGATATGAGGCCAGTCCAGTTTATCCAGCTCTTGAAAAACTTGTAGTGCCATGATTAGTGCTTTCCCATAACATTGTCTTCAGTGTTGTCAATACTGTGAGTTGAAGTTCGAATTTCAGCTACAGTAGCCGGACCGTTCCACATAGAACAGACTGAAATGGGCAACATTTTTCTCTAAATTTGCACCATGAAACACTAGCAATTAAGAACAATTTATGTATATGGGTTTTACATATACATATATATACACACACACATATATAACACATATACTAAAAAAATGGGTTTTACATATAGAAAAACCCATGTAAAATATATATATATATATATATATTTTTTTTTTTTTTTCTTTTGAGACATAGTCTTGCTCTGTTGCCCAGGCTGGAATACAGTGGTGTGATCTTGGCTCACTGCAACTTCTGCCTCCCAGGTTCAAGCAATTCTTATGCTTCAGCCCCCCAAGTAGCTGGAATTACAGGCATGCACCACCATGCTCAGCTAATTTTTGTTTTAGTAGAGATGGGGTTTCACCATGTTGACCAGGCTGGTCTTGAACTCCTGACTGCAGATGATCCACCTGCCTTGGCCTCCCAAAGTGCTGGGATTACAGGCGTGAGCCACCACGCCCTGCTGTGTTATATATTTTTAAGTTCTTTAATATGAAAGTTTCCATTTCCTACTTCCTTGCCACATGAAAGGCATTAGCAACAGGTCATATACCACTTCTCAGGGGCCTCTTGAGGCCTTTGGAAGCTGCGACTCTTTCTGTTGATTTAATATTGATGTTAGCTAGATATATTGTAAGCATATAGTCATGTGCTACATAATGATCTTTCAGTAAACAGACCACATATACAATGGTCTTATAAGATTATAATGGAGCTGAAAAATTCCTATAGCCTAGTGATATAGTAGCTGTGATAATGTCATAGCTCAATGCATTAACTTTTCAATGTTTAAATATGTTTAGACACACAAATACTTGCCATTGTGTTACAGTTGCCTACCGTATTCAGTATAGTAACATGCTGTATAGATTTACAGCCTAGGAGCAATAGGCTACACTATGGAGCCTAGGTGGATAGTAGGCTGTATCACCTGGGTTTGTGTAAGTGTACTCTATGATGTTAGCACAATGACAAGATTGCCAAAGGTCTCATTCTCAGAATGTATTCCCATTGTTAAGCAGTGCATGACTGTATATATAAATAATAATTCACGTTACAAAACAGGGGTTGGCAAACTTTTTCTGTAAAGGGTCAGATAACAAGTGTTTAAGCTTTGTGATCTCTGTCACAGTTGCAGCCTGACCCCAAACAGTCATAGATAATAGGGAAATGAAGGAGCCTGACTGTAGTCCAGTAAAACTTTATTTACAAAAACAGAAGCTGGGCTGGATTTGGCTCATGGGTCGTGGTTTGACAACTGCTGCTATAAAAAGTGGCCCTGTATTACCAGATTATAAAAATTGTAATAATATTGCTAAATCTATTATCTGTCTATCAATCAATCATATCTCATTAAAGGATTTTAATCCTCATAAGAAAAGAGCACTGATATAAACCATGAACAAACAAAATAGGACACAGGATTAGCCTACAGGAATCTTTCTTACCTCCTCGTGCAAAGCCAATCATGATGTCAGCAGTTCCCCGTACAACTCTCCTGAAATGCAGGGGGATCTCTTTGCCCCACATGTTTAAAGCCTTTGACACTAATCGATCCACTGTAATACTCGGTAAGTCTCGAGTATATGATACGATCCTAGTGGCAAACAAGAAAACAATGTTTGACCTCTTAGGAAACAGGCTTTATTGTTTTTGCCAAAATGAGCCAGAGCAAAACTAACCTGTAGGTGACCACTTTGGAAGTCCATTTTGGTCTATTTGGAAATAGTGAGTATTCTGCAACATCTGGCACTCCACATCTGGGCTTCTGCATTATTTCTATGACGCGGGAGTTTAACATTCCAGTTATAGGTAGGCCAAAGAATTTTTGCATCTCCTTGAGTTTGGCTTCTAAACTGTTGGCATTTTTTGTTTCTGAGTCATAGAGATAAAATCTCTTGAGATAGTCCTATTGAAAAGAGAGTAATTAATCTATAGTTCTTGTTTATTCTATTCTTTTATCTTAGAAGCCTATACATCTCTTGCCTTTGGTTCCTGTGGATTCAAATAATGATTTGAAGACAGAATAATTACACAGTCACAGAGAAAAATAAGTGTGCATTAGTGAGGAGAAAATTTAATATTGCTAATGAAGCACTGGCATGCCATTTCGTGAGCAAAAGAAAAGAATCCCTCGATTTTTAAAAAATCCCTTTAAATGTTTTGGGGAGAAATACACTATACACTTTAATAAAGCCTAGATGTGTGTAAGAGCAATCAGGAAGCATGTACCAGTCTGTCCTCAGGGGTACGACTAGGACCTTCTCTCAGTGTTATCATAGACCCTGTGGGGGGAGATCTGAGGTCAACCAGCCCTATCTAAGGTCCAGCTGAGATGTGGTTCCAGCTAAAAGTTAAAGGGTCTTAAAATTTAGCTCTGGGAAAAGATATTAGGAAATTATTAAATAGTTCAATTTAATAATCTGGTGAAGGAACCAAAGCTTATAGCAACTAAATGATTTATGTGCCCAGGTTCACACCTTAAATTAGTAGCAGAACTGGACTTGACTTTCCTGACTCCTAGGCCCTCTTTTCCCTCTTTCCGCTCGTTCCATTCCCAGCCCCTCTTTCTGCTGTTAAATCTCTAGTCAAACCCACTTTGGGAGATTGCAGTATACAGTAGGACTCCCAGGTTTATTCCATGCAAAGTTGGGTTCCTGGGAATTTCTCTAAAGGTTCTCAGTATCTGGATATGAGGTTAGGAATCCAGCAGCACAAACACAACAACAAAAGGGAATGAACTAACAATAGCAACCTCACAGGAAAATTTTTAAGCACTTACTAGAGCCAGGCACTTACATATTTATTTTATGTAAACCTCATAACCACCCTATGAAACAAGTATGGCATTGTTATCCCTATTTTATATATGAAGAAACACAGCTCAGAGAAGTGAAATAAATTGCACAAGACCACCTTGTGAGTAACCGAAGGAGCCAGTATTTGAACTCAAGTGTTCTGACTTCTATACATTAGAAACATGTGTAGGGTTATATGATGCCTGATAATATTGTTGTTAAAATGATTTAAACATTGGCTCACTAATTTGCAGTTTGTTTGGAGTAGATGGTAATGGTTACCTGTCTTAGGACCGCCCAGGAATATGCAATTTATGTAAGAAATCTTATTAATATTGTGCCTTTTTTTCCTGTTACCAACAATTGTTTCATTAAATACAACAAATACTTATTGTTCATCCCTGACAGTTGATAACTGATCCTTTATTTAAGAACAAATAACCCATTTAATCCCTTCTAGAGCTACAGACTTTACCAAGACACCCTCTGGAAGAAATCTCTCTGCTTTGTTGAGATGACTTTTCCTGTTTTTTTTGTTAAACCTAGCTAACATCCCTCCAAGTAAAGACTAAGTTTCTGCCAACCTCCACTGTAAGTAAAGAAACTAAATGCAAAGTACTCTTTCTGGAGAATTCATTAGGTGGAACCATATAAAATTACTGCTTTGGAGATTTTAAAAGTTAAATACTAGTAACTTCGTGTGGTTCAATCTAACTTATTGTAACTGGAACTTTTTAAAAGTCTAAGTTAATGTGAATTAAAAATTGACTTTTCTTATGCTTAAAGCCTAAATTTACAAATAATACTTATGAGTAATCATCCTATTAGTTAACCAAATAATAATTAATAGACTGCTTATATTTATTAGACTGCTTATTAAGAAGCATATTGGAAGGAACATGATTTTTGAACCAGAAGCATTTGTCCTTGATTTCTATCTCTACCACTAATAAGCATATTAATCAATTTAACTTTGGTTTCCTCTTTTTATAGAACTAAGGATTAAATGACACAATGTATATATAATCTACAATTCTTACATACATACATGCTAATTGGTTTTGTTATCACCTCATTTACTTACTGGAATACCCCATGAGGTATAAAACACATAATATTAATTTTTCTACTGGACATATGAGAAAACAAAGTCAGATGTTAATGCCTTGTCTATTGTCATTGACTTGTTGGAGAGTTGTAACTTCTACCCATGTTTTCTGACTTCAAATATCTCCATTACAAACCGTATTGTAAATATACAAACAGTATATTTACAAGTTGTATCTTAAGAGGCAATATTCTGCATACTATAGAAAAAGAATCTCAAGTTATAACAAATAAAAATAAGAACTTAATTTAAACAATGTTTCAGGTATTGTGTTGAATGCTTTACAACACCCTCATTTGGTTGATATCATTCTTAGCTCCAACTTCCAAATTGGAAACCTGAAGCTTAGAGAAGTTTAATGACCTTCCTGAGTCTATCTACATAGTGAGTGGAGGGTTGGAACTCAAGCCTGATTTGAGCAGACTCTGAAACCTGCTTTTAATGGCTACTTGATGAAAACATATATTGCTTTTATAATCCGAAAAACTACCCCAAAGAAAATTCCACTGCAATGCTAACATGGGAAGGGAAATAATTGAAAAACACATTTCTTAATGCAGTTGGCAAAAGCATGGAACCCCAAGTAAGTGGGCTGTGACATACCTGAGCCTGTTCCCACTGTAGCTCACTCATGCCTCCCGCCTCCCGAGGCAGCGGCAGGGCCAGGCTGCCAGGCAGCAGGCACACAGCACACAGCACGGTGAGTCGCATAGCTGCCATCCAGAGACAATTGTTCTTGGACCTATGGTTGATTTGGTGTTTTCTGCTAGTGACTGCAGAAATTTATATAGCTTCTCAGCCTCGAATGTGGAAATAGGTGACTCATTTGAGTGTTTTCTTTCTTTTTAGAGTCTACAGAACTTTGAAAGTATGTGTTATTTTTCATTAACTAAAACGAGGAAGTATTACATCGTTATTGGCAGGAAGCACACAATGTATTTGTCTTTCAAATGATTTTTTTTTTCTGTCTGCTGCATAAATTGAATCCATGAGAAACCTCATGGATTGCCAAAGTCAAATGACTGCTCACATAGGTATCATTCAGGACATTATGGTACCATATATTCTTAAAGGATTTCTTAACAATTGAAAGGTATGGAAAAGTGCACAAAACATATAAATAATGAAATAATAATTAAGCAAATACTGTAACAGTCACCAAAGTCAAGAAATAGAACATTACCAACATCCTGTGGTTCTCCATACAGGGGAAAGATGGCAGGAGGCAGATGGAAATGCTGCTGTGTGGCTGGATTAGTGGCCATCCTATACAGAACTGTGCTGTGTCCCCTCATCTTCCATGTCCCTTAGCAGAGCAGTGATAATTCCCTTCTTTGGGTCTCCTTTTAATCAGGTTATGTCTTTTCTTAATGGGGAACACTGCCTCTAATTCTTCTTGAATTAAACACGAAAAAATACCAAGCCAACAAAAATCTACAAGCACGGGCTTAACTGTTCATCTGGCTTACTTATTCTGCTTCTCATTTTATAGTAACAGATTCTTCCAAAGCTAGACCTTCAACTTGGAAATCCAGTTTTTTTCTTCCAATCACTCTGACTCTGGCTGCTACCCAGCTACAGGTAGGGCTGCATTGGTCCTTAGTTCACAAAATGGTTATTCTACGTATAGCAGTAAGAATCCATTACCTACAGATTCTAGCCCAATGACTCCATTCTTACCAAAGATGAAAGTGAGGCCAAGATGATAATTTAACTTATTATACTTCTCCCAGCTCACACAGAGAGTAGCTCAGTGCTTTTTGTAACCCACTGCACTGCCTATTCATTTTGTAATAGGTCTGTCTCTTTTATTATATTATACATTACTTGGGAGAGCATGATGGCTTTTGACTCTCATACATCATGGCAAACACTCCAAATATGCTGGAGCTAAAAAATTTAGTTAATCACATATCACTTAAATTACATGGTTATTGAGAACTGTGAGTCAGCAAAGGTAAAATTTTCAGGTCAGTTAATTAAATTTGCTCTCTTTACAGAGATGTCTTGATTCTGTACGGTCACAGTTTAACTAGAGTAATTGGTATCCTTAGTCAGAGTTTGACATATGATAAGGTGCACCATAAATATTTGTAGAATAATGAATATTTATGAACTTTACTTGAATCAGCTAAAAATGAAATTATATCACCTTCTTGGTAATATTTGCAATGAATTAAAATCAAAAGGCATTTCCTCAAGTGAATGAGCACACAAGCCACAAATTGGGTGAAAATAAATGCAAAGACACATCCACGGCCAGGCGCGGTGGCTCACGCCTGTAATCCTAGGACTTTGGAAAGCTGAGGCCAGTGGATTGCCTGAGGTCAGGAGTTTGAGACCAGCCTGGGAAACGTGGCAAAACTCTGTTTCTAATAAAAATACAAAAATTAACCAAACATGGTAATGGGCGCCTGTAGTCCTAGCTACTCAGGAGGCTGAGGCACGAGAACTGCTTGAACCTCAGAAGCAGAGGTTGCAGTGAGCTGAGATCACTCCACTGCACTCCAGCCTGAGTGACAGAGGGAGACTCTCTCTCTCTCTCTCAAAAAAAAAAGACACATCCAATAAAGGACTGTTATCCAAAATATACAAGTATCTTTTAAAACTTAACAATAAGAACACAAACAATGATTTTAAAGATGGGCCAAAAACCTTAACAGACATCTTACCAAAAAAGATATACAGATAGTGAATAAGCATATGAAAACATTCTTCACATCATATGTCATTGGGGAAATGCAAATCAAAACAGTAATGAGATACCACTACATACCAATTAGAAAGGCCAAAATCCAGAACACTGACAGTGGCAAATGCAGGATGTTTTAGTGGAAATGAAAAATGGTACAGCCACCTTGGAAGACAGTTTGATGGTTTCTTTCAAAACGAAACATACAATATGATTCAGCAATGGTGCTCCTTGGTGTTTACCTAAAGGAGATAAAAATATATGTTTACACAAAAACATACATATGGATGTTTATAGCAGCTTTATCCATAATTGCCTAAACTTGGAAGCAACAAAGATGTCTTTCAGTAGGTGAATGAATACATGTACTGCGGGACATCCAGGCAATGAAATGTTATTCAGTGCTAAAAAGAAATGAGCTGTGAAACCATGAATAAACATGGAAGAATCTGAAATCCATATTATTAAGTGAAAGAAGCAATCTGCTGGGCTACTTAGTGTATGATTCCAACTATATAACATTCTGGAAAAGGCAAAAATAGGTAAAAATATCAGTAGTTGTGTGGGCTGGACGTGGGATGGGCAGGATGAATAGGCAAAGCACAGAGAATTTCTGGGGCAGTGCATCTACTCTGTATAATACTGTAATGGTGGATTCATGTCATTATACATTTGTCCAAACACGTAGAATGTACAACATCAAGAGTGAACACAAATGCAATGCACTTTGGGTGATTACGATGTGTCAGTGTAGGTTCATCAATTGTAACAAATATAGGCTGGGCACGGTGGCTCACGCCTGTAATCCCAGCACTTTGGGAGGCCGAGGCAGGCAGATTACCTGAGGTCAGGAGTTTGAGGCCAGCCTGGCCAACATGGTGAAACCCTGTCTCTACTAAAAGTACAAAAATCATCCATGTGTTTTGGCAGGTGCCTGTAATCCCAGCTGCTCGGGAGACTGAGGCAGGAGAATCACCTGAACCCAGGAGGTGGAGATTGGAGTGAGCCGAGATCACGCCACTGTACTCCAGCCTGGGAAACACAGTGAGACTCTGTCTCAAAAAAACAAAACAAAACAAAACAAAAAAAATACACACACACACAGAAACAAATGTACCCCTCTGGTGAGGGATGTTGATAATTGGGGAGGCTATGCATGTGTAGGGGCAGGAGGTATATGGGACATCTCTGTACTTTCCTTTCAATTTTGCTGTGAACTTAAAACTGCTTTAAAAAAATAAAGTCTTAAAAAAGGTATCTTCTAGATTTTGTATTTTACATTTCTGTTTACTTTTAGCAATTCAAAGAGCATTAGAAATTACAAACACTTTAAATTATTTTAGTAACTTCCTTCAATACTCACTCTTGAATAAGGAGAAATAAATCTCTTGTTCATCTAAATTGTAATTAGGAAAAAAGACCCAGTGGAATCAAGTCCCAATTCCAGCCTTTAGAAGCTCGTGCTCTAGGGTGGCAATATCGGGAGGTAAATACTCATAAAACAAAGTGACACTTGCTTATAATATGCAAAGCTACCAAAAAGAAGGGAACAGTTAATCCTTCTTGTGGGAACTGAGGAGTAATCCATACAAGAGGTGGCATTTTGGCTGGATTTTGGAGGGTAACTAGGAGTTCCCTTGGAAAAGGGCATTCCAGGAAGAAGACATGGGAAAAGAGCATGGATACAGCAGAGCAAGCAGTCAATGTGGCTATGGTCGGGGATGGCAAGTGACTGGAAAAGCAGGTGGGAGTCAAGTTGTTGAGAGCGAGCCTCGTGTGCCAGGGAGTTTGGACTTTATCCCAAGGGCATCAGAGAATGTTTTAAAGGAAGAAAGCAGCATGATGAGATTTGTAATGCTGTAAGAAAATGCTACTGGTGATTGTAAAGACAGATTGTGGAAGATGAGATGATGCCCTCTAGAGGGATACTGGAGAGGCAGACAGACTAAGCAAAAAGTTATTACAATAATCCAGGTGAGATAGGGGGAAGATGAGTCCCTAAACTAAGATTGTGACCATAGTGATGAAAAAGAGGAAGGAAATCCAAGACGTATGTAGAAGGTAGGATTGATAAAAACCAAACCAAACCAAAACTTGGGAGATGATTGGCTGCAGGAATGAGAAGAAAATCAAGGATGATCTGAGCCTAATAGACTTGGTGGGTGGTCATGCTGTTAATATGGAAACATGGCTTATAGGAAAAGAAACTAGGAGTTGATTTTGTGAGGGAAACAGACGTGGTTGTGGGAAAGTAAAGACATCATGGACATCCTGGACATCGTGTTCAAGGTTTCAGCTGGAAATCAGGTCTGGAGCTAATGAGAGTGATCTGGTCCATAGGTTATGAGTGACTTATTTTTAAGGAAGGAAACCATGTTTTCTTAACTGGTAAAATATACATCATATAAAATTTACCACTTTAACCATTCTAAGTGTACAATTCAGTTTCATTAAGTACATTTACAACGTCATATAACTATCACCAGTATCCATTTTGAGAGCTATTTTGCCATCCCAAAGAGAAACTCTGTATCCATCCATTAACGAATAGCTCTCTTCCTCCCTCTCCCTCCAGACTCTAGTAATCTCTACTCTGCTCTTTCTCTATCAATCTGACTATTCCAGGTACATCCTATAAATGTCACCGTACAATAGTTGTCCTTTTGTGTATGGATTATTTCACTTAGCACAATGTTTTCAAGGTTTACTCATGTTGTAGCAGCATTTATCAGAATTTCACTCTTTTTAAATGGCTACATAATATTCCACTGTATGGATATAGCACATTTTGTTTATTCATTCATCTACCCATGGGCACTTAGGTGGTTTTCAGCTTTTGGCTGCTCTGCACAATTGTACAATGATCATTGGTGTACAAATACCTGTTTGAATTTTTTTTTTCAGTTACTTTGCGTATACACCTGGGAGTAGAATTTCTGGGTCATATAGTAATTCTAGGTTTAAATTTTGAGGAGCCACTAAACTGGTTTCTATAGTGGCTATACCATTTTACATTCCCACCAGCAATGTACTGGGATTTCAATTTCTCTGTATCCAAAATAACATTTGTTATTTTTAATTTTATTTTTAATTTTTAAAATTATCATGGCCATCTAAGTAGCCATGAAGTGGTATCTCACGGTTGTTTTCATTTGTATTTCCCTAGTGACTAATGGATAATGCTGTGCATTTTTTCTTTTTTCTTTTTTTTTTTTTTGAGACGGAGTCTCGCTCTGTCGCCCAGGCTGGAGTGCAGTGGCGCGATCTCGGCTCACTGCAAGCTCCGCCTCCCGGGTTCCCGCCATTCTCCTGCCTCAGCCTCTCCGAGTAGCTGGGACTACAGGCGCCTGCCACCACGCCCGGCTAATTTTTTTTTTTTGTATTTTTAGTAGAGACCGGGTTTCACCGTGGTCTCGATCTCCTGACCTCGTGATCTGCCCGCCTCGGCCTCCCAAAGTGCTGGGATTACAAGCGTGAGCCACCGCGCCCGGCCAATGCTGCGCATTTTTTCACATGGTTGTTGCCCATTTGTATATCTTTGGAGAAAGGTCTATTCAAGTCATTTGCTTATAGTTTTAATTGGGTTATTTGTCTTTTTTGTTGAGTTGTAGGAGTTCCTTATATATTCTGGATATCAAACCTTTATCAGATATGTGATTTGCAAACATTTTGCAAATTTCTGTGGGTCGTCTTTCACTTTCTTGATAATGTCTTTTGATGCACAAAGGTTTCTAATTTTGATGAAGTCCAATTTATCTATTTTTTTCCTTGGTTGCTCATGCGTTTGGTGTCACATCTAAGAATCAACTGCCAAATCCAAGTTCATGAAGATTTATTTCTACATTTTCTCCTAAGAGTTTTATGGTTTTAGCTATTATATTTAGGTCATTGTTCCAGATGTTTTGATTCTGATAGCTTTCCTTTTCATACCTTTGATTTTCTCGTGCTATAGTGTGATTTTCTGCTTTGGTGATCTGAGCAGACTGACTTAACTTGTAATTATGTTAAAGGAGAGTTATTCAGCCCTGGTTAGATTCCTTCTGTGTTACAGTGACTGAATATTTAACCTTTATGAAATTCAACTTCCTTATCTGAAAAATGGAAATAGTACTTTTCCTTAGGGTTGTGGTGACGATTAAATGAGAAGATTAAGTGTATAAAAGACTTAGCAGTGTTTTTGAGGCACAGTAAAAGCTCAGTAAATGCTAGCTAGTATTGATGTCATTGTTGTCATTATTATGCTGAAAGTTTGTATGTAATATAATATCATTTTTCCCCATCTATGAACCTAGCGTGGAGATCAGACATGTATAAAGGAAAAATACAAGGCTTAAATGATTCCGTTCCAATAATTTTTATTGATACTAATGTTTTCTGAGACACAAGGAAGTAACTATCTTAAATATTTCAATGTGATTTGTTATAATAATCAACTAAAGTAATCTCCTTACTATGGAAGCTGTTAAGTTTTTAAACAAGAAAAGCACATCGTCTTTATGTCAATAAAATCTTTGGGTGTGCAGTATGAACAATGGAACAAATTCATGGGAAAAAAGTCACGAAAATTGAAATAGGGTAAATCAGATAGGAAAAGTAACAGGATTTTAATTTCAAATGGAAACATTTTATATTCAACAGCAGGATTTATGCAGAGAAAGGGAAGGTGGTGGAGCACCTTAGTGGATACACCTGATGATATGGGTGGCCCTCCGTCTATCTGGGTGAGGGGCAACTAAACAAGGTGACATCTAAGCCTTTTGCAAGGCAAGTGTGAACTGCTGCAGCAATATTGCCTCTCAGTGCAGCTGTCATTGCCCTGGGGCTCATGCATCAGTGGAGGGAAAGTTCTAGAACTACAGGAAGAAGGAGCATAAAGAGGAGAGGAAAGTGAAGGAGAGGATGGTCTGAGAGACTACAGCCTTCCTCTGATGCCATGGTATCAGAAGCTAGCTCTCTCCACCACCAAAGGGAGAAAGCAAAATCAAAACCACTTATTCTTCCTTTCTGTCTATTCCTTCCTTTCCCCCCAAACTCTAGCCTATGAAGAATTTAGATGTTAGTTAACTAAGTACCTCTCCCCTGCTTGCAAGAGGAATGGCAGGGAAACTTTCAAATGGGGCTAGATATTTTTTCCATCAGTGCCAATTTTTACAAGTTACACTTCAGAAAGAAAGTGAAGTAAAGACAAGGATTCTTGTCCCAGCCTGAACTCTGAAGTGGGATGTAACTGTATGCTTGACCTCCTCCATACAGACTCACAGAAGTAGCTTTGTATAATAGATTTTACTGGTGAGTAGGGAGTAGGGAGAGGCAAGTTTCAGCCCAGGAGCATACTGTAGATAACTTAAAAATTAACATTAAGCTTCCCTGTTCTTAAAAAAAAAAATATTTCACCAAATAGATCTTCTGCTCCTGCCCTGGCTTTTCCTATTCTATTTTCCTTCAGTCCTTCCAATGAACTTTCATTCCTTTTTTAAAATTAGGGGCCCTTTACTAATCTCTAGGCTGTCTCCTTATAATCCAAGCACTCAAGGCCTTCCTTTCCACTGTCAAGCAGTTAGTTAGGTTTGTTGTTGTTGTTGTTTAAACAAAGACAGTTATTTCTCTAGAGAAACTCTGTGCCTACTGGTGAAACAAGAACTTAGCTGCTCAGCTACATCAGATAACATGAATTCCCCTTAGAGTTTGTATAGAGGTAATCATAGTTATGAGTATATTTTATTTCATGATTAAAAAAATAGAAGCAAATAATTTACTTCAGATCATGCCTAGAACTGTGATGGCAAAAATTCTCTGAGTATTTACTTGGACTATCTGAGAATATTTTTGTCTTTCGATGAGTTACTCTCAGAATATTTGACCTTCCCTGTCCTCTCTTTTCTCATGTTTAGATTAATATTGAAAATAAATTAGATTGATGCTTAGAGCCAAAACATTCATTGGGACTTTTTATGGTATTGTTTATATCCATAGCTCTATTCAATTTACAAAGCTAAAATCAGCAATAATTTTTGAAGAAAGCCAAGCACCTAGAGCTAGGGCTGACTCAGGAGGAGGAAGGATAGAGATACCCACCACATTGAATCAGCTTGCCACTAATGGTAAATTCACTAAATTTGTGAAGCTGAAACCTAACAATAAAGACAAAATTATTTTAATGTGGCATTAAAAGAGTTTTAGGATCTGATAACCATTTACCTCTCCAGCCTCGTTTTCTGTCCCTTCTTCCCACTTAATGCTTTAATTATACCAAGCTACATCTGGCTTCTTGAACTTGCCACACTGTGCCTTTCCTACTTTCCTGCCTGAGTTCCCTACCCACTGCACCCTAACCAGAAAAATTAACTGTCTGGAGAATCTCATTTGTCTTTTACAACATGTTAGATGTTGCTCCCTCTTGAATCACTCCCATGTCCGAAGGAAACATTATTCATGTTTTAATGTTTGCACGTATCTTACTATAGCACAATTTACACCTTAGCACATCCGTCTAGACTCTGAAATCCTTGAGGCAGGAGCTGTCTCATATCATCTCCTCTGCCCCATGGGTGATACATACAGTATTTGTTTCCAGGGTTGATGTAGACAATGGCTGAGAGAAGGTCATGTTCTTTTTTTTTTTTTTTTTTGAGACAGGGTCTTTCTCTGTTACCCAGGCTGGAGTATGGTAGTGCAACCACAACTCATTGCATTCTCAGCCTCCCAGGCCCAAGCAATCCTTTTACGTTAACCTCCTGACTAGCTAGGACTATAGGCGCACGCCACCACTCCCAGATAATTTTTGTATTTTTAGTTGAGACGGGGTTTGGCCATGTTTCCCAGGCTGATATGCAACTCCTGAGCTCAAGCGATCTTCCCACATTGGCCTCCCAAAGTGTTGGGATTACAGGCATGAGCCACTGCGTCCGGCCAGTCTTGCTCTTTCTCTGCCATGTGAGTTATAAGGACTATACAAACTTGGAACACATAGTGGTCATCTTGTTAGCACCTGGAGAAAATCTGTATGCAAATAAAACCAAGCAGAGGTCATTAGATTTCCAATAGTAGAATTTGAATCCCTTTTTTTCAATCAGACCTAATGGAAGTTACAGTACGTGGATTTCCCGATTATGCAAGTCAATAAAATTTCGCACAGTTTTAGTTTGTTATTGATTGAGATAGTTTGGGTTGGTTTTCTGACACTTTCAATCAAATAAGTTCTGTGTGATACGGGAGGTTATGATTATATCTATTTCATCCCAAAATTTACGTAGTTAACACATGTAGAGCTTGGGTGTGAATCCAAGCCTGCTTCTCTGTTAAGCTCATATTTCTTTCAATATTCCATATTACTTCTCATTCAGTAATTCAGACATTTTTCATTCATTCTACAAACATATAGTTAGTATATGTCTCATGCCAGTTGCTAGGACTATAGAGACATATGACAGAATGACATATATATATATATATACATATATATATATATGTGTATATATATATACATATATATATATATATGTGTATATATATATATATATATGTTTTTTTTTGAGATGCAGTGTTGCTCTTGTTACCCAGGCTGGAGTGCAGTGGCATAATCTTAGCTCACTGCAACCTTCACCTCCTGGGTCCAAGCAATTCTCCTGCCTCAGCCTCCTGAGTAGCTGAGATTACAGACTCATGCCACCATGCCCAGCTAATTTTTGTATTATTAGTAGAGACAGGGTTTCACCATGTTGGCTACACTGGTCTTGATCTCCTGACCTCAGGTGATCCACTCACCTCAGCCTCCCAAAGTGCTGGGATTACAGGCATGAGCCATCGCGCCCTGCCGAGATTTCTAACACTAGCTTTTTGTGTCATTGTGATAATCATGGCTATTAATAATGAATATACAATAAAATGGTTTCACCAACCAAATTGCTACCTGTTCTGATTCTCCCTGTATCCTGAACCCATTACAGTTACAAAAGGCTCCCCTACTCTTGGTGTGGTAACTGCGAGGGGGCATGCCCTCAGAGTCAAAGGACAGAGGATTATCCAAACCCACTGCTACTGCCCTACTTACAGCTCTTACTATCCCTCATTTGGGTGTTTTCATGAGTTTTCTCTCTTTCTCTTTCTTTCTCTCTCTCTCCTTCCTTCCTTCCTTCCTTCCTTCCTTCCTTCCTTCCTTCCTTCCCTCTTTCTTTCTCTTTCTTTCTTTCTTTCTTTCTTTCTTTCTTTCTTTCTTTCTTCTTTTTCTTTCTCTTTCTTTCTTTCTCTTTCTTTCTCTTTTTCCTTCCTTCCTTCCTTCCTTCCTTCCTTCCTTCCTTCCTTCCTTCCTCCTTCTTTTCTTTCTTCAAAAGACAGCATCTTACTCTGTCACCAGGATGGAGTGCAGTGCTGTGATCATGGCTTACTGCAGCCTCAAACTCCTAGGCTCAAGGGATCCTCCCAAGTAGTTGGGAGTACAGGCACATGCCACCAAATTAGCTTTTTAAAAAAAATTTTGTAGAAATAGTCTTGCTATGTTGCCCAGACTGGTCTTGAACTCTTGACCTCAAATGACCCTCCCACCTTGGCCTCCCAAAATATTGGGATTAAAGGCATGGGCCATTGTGCCCAGTTGCATGAGTTTTTTATTCTTTCGTTTACTTACCAAATACCTATAAAGCTTATGCTATGTGGTCTGGCCCTGTGGTAGGAATGGGGAACTCATGAAGAATAAGACCTGGAATTTACTCTCAAGAAGCTTGTGTATGTTGAAACAGGCATACAAAATGGAAGGCAATGTGGTCTGCACAATGGTAAAGGTATTTGCTGAGGTTAAGAAATATGGAGAGGATTTAAACATTTAGCAGGGTCTCTCTGACGGATGCACTGAGGGCAATGAAGGCAGACCCATGCCCTTAATCCTTGTCAGTCCTAATAAGCATGATTTGCTGTCCCCTACAAGGTAGAACGGCTCTGACTTAATTAACTTGTAACCAAGTGATTAGTTGGTGCCATTGAAGGATGGTACCATATTGAGAGTTTAGATTCAATCCTTAATGCTGCCAAATCAGACTTCCAGCAGCAGCAGAGGCTAGGTCAACTGTAGTGGGCCTCATGAGACACCTCCACACCTATTACCACAGCCATGCAGTTTGTGGGCCCAGTGTTGTTCCTTGGGTAGCTGAGGACACAGGCCGGCTGACCCCCACTGGTTGCCTCATCCTATACACACAGGTGTTCAGTGCTTCCTTCTCAGGAGATGTTCTGTTTTGGGCACTGATGTGAGACACAAAGATCCACACATTTTATGCTTAAAATTCTGTAAATTCATTCAGGCTCTACTTTCCCAAACATCTTTGTCTCTGATTTTATAATCTTGGTATCTTGTTCCATCCAGAATGTGACAAACCAGCTAAGCAACTTGTGATTACCCGGTAATCTACGTGCAGTCTTACCTATGATCACTTCACTTCCCCCGCCATGCCTGGTTGGTGACTCTTATCATCATCATCGTCAACACCAAATGTACTCAGCCCTCTGCTTACTGGAAGCAGTACTCTTCCCCATCACCTTTCACAGTCCCCCTGTGAGAGATGAAAGTGCAGCAGTAGCCTATTTTCAGTCAGCCAGGCGTGAACTTTTTCTTCCTACTTAGTGAAGTTAGTGAATGAGGGGCAGCAGAATATGCCACCCCAAAACTTGCCACTTTGGCATAAGGATCATATTAAGCTGAAGGCAACTGAGAAGAAGCAGATACAAGAAAAGCCCTCTGCCTTTTCCCTATTTGCCTAAAAGTGTGACATAAATTTGTAAACTAGCTGTTATCTTCCATTAGTTAGTTCCCTTGTGCATTTCCCTTCACATAATTTGCAGCTGTAGAAACTCAAAATCCTTTTCCTTTGTTTTGTCACTTCTCTAAAAACTTGTTGTTTTTCTATTAAGATGCTATCTAAATCCAAGCTCTTACTACTGCTTTGAGCTACTCATCACTGAATGCTCCTTTGTGTAAACACGTGTTAATCAACGTTTGTTTGTCTTTTTCCTGTGAATTTGTCTTTTGTTGGTCTAATTTTTAGGGCCTCAGCCAGAGAACCTAGGAGGGTAGAGGGAATAATATTTTTTCTACCCTACATTAGTCATAGGGAACTCCCACAGGGCTGAAAGTATGGGCTGGGGAAGAGGTATTGATGCAAAAGACACAGGTGACATGAGAGTTTTGGCTACTTGGTCATGTGAAGAGTCTCCTACCTTTCCTTAAACTCAATAGCTGTTTTTTTTTTTTTTTTGATAATTTGCATTTGATTATTTTTGGTCTTTTTCCTCTCAATGTAAATCATGATTAAATTATATAGCATGCCGTTACATTTTTTTGGTGGCATTTAATAATAGATTCAATACTTTTGCCATCAGGATTTTCTTTTGCCTACTTTCTTGTTTTGAAGAAGCTGTATTCATTTGTGGTGAAGGAAAGAATTCTCTAATATTTTATATATTCCTTGGAAGGAAGTCTGACACCATGTTCCATGCTAGTCATTTCAGTCTGAGAATTTCCTAAGGTGTTGTACCATTAGAAGTGTTCTGCTTGGTAAATACAAAACTCCACCAGTTCTCTGTTTTCAGGGCCTGCTTCATTGACTGAACTTCCCCAATCTCCATGTGTAGCCTCATCACAGATTGCCTAAAATGATGTCACATTGCCATACATTATTAGCAGAGTTATTTTGTATAAGGGACATTCTTTTTCCTTAGGGACCTGAGTTTGGAGTATGCTTATGATCCAGACAGAGAATTGGGGAAGCAGAATTGAAGTTCCTGGTTGGTTATAAATAATAATGTGAGTGGGTAGCATGATGCTGGAAGTGTTGGTACAGCACCCACGACACACTTGACCACATTTATGAGTCCCTTGAGGCGGTGACCGATCATGACCCTGGTTTGTGTTCACAGAACTGGTTTGTTGTCTGACACGCAGGAGGCAATGTAGGGTGGTAGAAACAACATGGACTTTGAAATAAGGAACCTCTGGATTGAAATCTCAAAATTTAGATGTGGGTAGGGTACTAACTTCCCTGGGCCTAATTTCTTACCTCAAACGTGTCAATATAGAAGGTCTAAAACTTTCTTATTTCTGGCCTCCCGGGTCTTAGTGATTTTTTTGATAGTGCCCTTAGGCCAGAAAAATGACCAACAATCCTGTTTATTAACAGTCCTGTTTATTTAGTTAGGTCTAAATCAACTTATTAAGTATGTCCCAACAACTTGGTAGCCATTTAAAAAATGAATACCCATAAATTAAAAGAAAAAGTAAATTTTAATTTTATTCTTAAATAGTCACAATTCCTTATGGATGGAATTTGTGTGCCTTTTGGATACCATACAATTTCTTGATTTTTGGAATAAGGTCAATTGATTTTCATTCAGTATTTGCTTTTTTTTTGGAGATGGAATCTTGCACTGTCACCTGGGTTGGAGTGCAGTGGCGTGATCTCGGCTCACTGCAACCTCTGCCTTCTGAGTTCAAGTGATTTTCCTGCCTCAACCTCCTCAGTAGCTGGGATTACAGGTGTCTGCCACCATACCCAGCTAATTTTTAGTAGAGATGGGGTTTCGCTATGTTGGCCAGGCTGGTCTCGAACTTCTGACCTCATAATCTGACCACCTTGGCCCCGCAAAGTGCTGGGATTACAGGCGTGAGCCGCCGCGCCCGGCCTCACAGTGTTTGCTTTTTATTACAGCAACAGCACAAAACCCAGCTTGGCAAAATTCAGTGATATCTAATGGAATATAACGTGATCTACTACTGAAATTGTGAACTACTTCGAGCAGTTTGTGAAGTGTCCAGCAAACATCGAGTGTCACTGTATTTCCCTTGAAAATTTGAAGTATTCTGTGAGTTCACATTTGCAGCTCAGGTTGTCTCAACATGCAGTTTGAGAACTGTGCATAGAATTGAGAAGATGTAAGTGCAGGGATGTTGGGAGAGTGAATGTTATAGTGATTAGGCAGTGCCTGATGCATCATAGGTGCCCAATAAAGCAGCTAGGGACATGTGCTTGTTGAAGGAAGGAGAAGGGGTGGGGAGGAGAAATGGAAAGAGAAGCGGACGGGAGGAGAAATGGAGGGAGCAAGGGTTAGAGGACTCAGAAAAATATGGCTCATAACTTGATCCAGCAAAGATTCCTCTGAAAAATAAAATCTCAATATGCTGAGAACAAGTCTTCTATGTATACCTCTTGCTGTTGCACTGACATGGGCTATGAGGTGGTACTGTCTCTTTGACACACACACACACACACACACACACACACACACACACACACACGCATGCGTGCACGCATGCAATAGGCAGGTAGTGCATTGGAAAGAACCTGGGAATTCTACCTCAGAAGATCTGAGGTGGTGGTTTCAGCTTTGCTGGTTGAGTAATCTGGGGGAAATTATATGGCCTCCCTGAGCCTCAAGTGAGAGCAGAGCAAGTTGGGGACACCTTCAACTTGTACAGTAGTTCATGGCAAACCAAGTGCTAACTGGCAACCAAGTGTCCAAGTGTCAGCCTCCAGGTCAGGGTGGTGATAAGGGAGAAGTGGTGACTGCATTCAGCTGGAGAGCTACGGCCATGCTGAGCGGGGCAGTTGCTACTCAGCTCTAATTGATCGTGATGGAATTGTCTGATTTTTCAAGAGATGTCAGAAAATGTTAATGCTGCATGAGAACCCTGATCTGTAAGTATCAACTAATTAAAACAAATACATTTTTAAAAGAACACTACTGTGTGGTCAAACACCATGCCTATATGTGTGTATGTATACACACACACACACACACACACACACACACACATGCATTTAGATTAACTTTCACCTAGGGACCACTCCTTTTCAATCCTGGAACCAGTCCAATCCCTTTACTTCTGTTTGGCAGAGGCCGCAGCAAACCTAGCGTATACGGCCCATGGATTGGACCATCTTTTGACAGCTCATTCTCTACACAACAAAGTTATTTCCTATAATAATCAGGAAGTTATTGGCTTGGTGGGATGGCCCATCATCTAATTGCAGCACTTTGGGAGGCTGAGGTGGGAGGATTGCTTGAGACCAGAACTTCGATAGCAGCCTGGGCAACATAGGGAGACCCCATCTCTACTAAAAATACAAAAATTAGACAGAGCAAGACCCTGTCTCAAAAAATATATATAAACTGAAAAAGAATGCAGAAAGCAAAATTTTCAGTTACTGAACATTTTATAGATAAGCATGCTAGGAAAACAAATAGAAAATAAAATACATATTCAAGTACAAAAGGGAAAATTATATTAATGTTGAAAAAAGGAAAAAATGTATGCCCCCTAGCAATCATCATAGTAATAAATAATGTTACAGTTTTTATTTTTGAGTCTGAATTTCATCATAATTGATCTTTACATATTTATGTTAAACAGTGTATCTATTTAGACTCATGGTTAATTGAAGAACACACTTTTTATTAATTTTAATTTTGAAAAGTTTCTTCACATGGAATAAGTAATATATAAATAATTAAGAAAAGTCTTTAACATAAGATTAAATTTGTCAAAGTCGTAATAAATCCCACTGTGCCTCAATTCTGGAAATTACAATGCTATCATGCAATTTTCGTGTATCTCTACAATTGAAAAATTTTAAATACAAATAAAAGCTCTATGTGTCACAGACAATGGCAAAATTGGTGAAATTCAAGATCTGTTTTCCCATCTTTATAATCCCATGCTTCTATTGTTAATTTTGAATCAACTGTTTAAATGCAGGCATGTGTAGTGCACAGGAATTGGCAGAACAAATTGTGCCAGAGCGAACAGAAGCCATTACGGTCACACATTCAAAGGATGTGTGTGCAGCTCAGTCCTCATTTGTCCGAGGCTAACTGAACACCTAGAAGTCCTCCAAACTAACTTCCATGTGGGACACAATATCTACTAAGTGATAAATATGTGCTAGTTTGAAATATACATATATATTAGCAAAATTCAACAGTCACTTCAGCATTTGTTTAGAGCATAGACCTATATGCGATTAGTGGGGAAGGAAGATTTTGTCGATGATATTGTTTAGAATTTCTGGCACATGGTGATTATAAAATGCAGACTGAGTTTTAGTCCATCTGAAAAGATGCAGCAAGTCATCCAAGAACACAGAGCTTATCTCCTCCTTATCAGCAGGAGACCTGGACTAAAACCCAGATTTCTTATTACCTGGCACCAAGTAACAAGATGGATAGCACCACCACATGGGGCAGGTCCTTAGGGATTTCGATGCAACATAAAAATACAAATTATTCTAATATTATACCAATTATTAAATGATTGCTTTTGATGAACTAGACATTGTGCTAAGATCTTTATCTAGATTATCTCAATTCTCATAACATTAATTCTATAATTATTATTCCCATTTTGCAGTTGGGAAAACTGAGGCTTAGATAAGTAAATAATTTGTTCCAAATCACATAGCTCTTACTGGCCTGATTACAGACCCCATAGCCAGTGACGTATTAATAAGGTGTGTATCATCGGAAAGGTAAAGGAGGACAAATAACAGAACCACATAACTAACTGCCTAACGTTGTGAGCTCCTGCTGTAGCCACTGCCACCTTCCGCCAGTCTCCACCCATCTAGCAATTCGCCTTTTTACTTTTGGGTTCTAGGAACATACGCTGGGTCTGAGTTTTAGAATTCTATTTGAGAAGCTGTGGGATCACAGACATGTTATTTAACTTTCACTGCCTGATGAATGATGCAAGAAAGTGGGACAGATGTCATCAAGGGCCCTTCTGGGAGTGAAGCATGAATCCCTTAGAATAGCACGTTGACCATAGCAGCTCTAATGGAGTCCAGAGAACATGTAGGCAGCTCTCTTAAGCTGCAAAATCCTGCTTGTGTCTGGAGTTTTCACAGATAACCAGGGAGACTTTGAAGCTGCTTTGTCTCAGGCATGTGGTGCTTGGTCACAATGCATTGCTTAGCAGTCTACATCCCCTGTACACTGACGCTTTCTTCTCACCTCTCAATTGATATTATTCTCACTCATGGCTATAACAGTTAGGCTGGAAATCCTGCCCTTCCTTCACAGTGTTACCCATGAAAGAGGATAAAACAAGAGCCTTAGCCCCTGTGTTTGCCTCCCAGGAGACGGGGAGACTAAAGTGCTAACTATTCTCCTTCTACCTACGAACTACTGGGAGGGGAAAGCATAGGTACTTTTACCAAGAAGCTAAGAAACTAGAACTGGAAACTTTGAAGCTGTTAAAAAAATAATAATTTCAGAGATCCAGGCTACCACTGAATTTGGAAGACTAGAGTGAACAGTTTTCTCTTGAGAATATAATTTATGGCATTTTGGGATCATGAAAGTCATGATTCAGGAAATAGGAAATGGAGGCAAAGGAAGTAAAATTGATTGATGTAATAAAGCAATAGGCCTTTTCTCTTCTTCACAGTGGTCCCAAGGAGTATTACAGGGTCACTGAATGTGGAGAATTAGGAAAAGGGAGAAGAGATGCAAGAGGAGAGAAAAGAGGCCACAGCAACTGTGAGGGACTAGGGCCCACGAAGAGAAACAGGAGCAAACAATATTGAGATGAGAACGGCCAGGCAAGGTTACAAGAGTGAGGTCTGATACTCATTTGTAAATGGTTTCCTCTCCTCTGCTCTGATCTCCCTCTTAAACCTGCTGCCCTCATCAACATGCTGAAGAGGTGAGATGGAATTGAGGAGGAGCTGTGTCCACATTGAAGAACTCCAGACTCAGGAAGGGTGACAAGCACAGACAATCATGACAATGCTCAGGGGTGGAGCTTGGAGAGGAGATGATGTACACAATGGAGAGAATGCAGGCATCCCCCTAACGGCAGGGTTCTCAGAAGGATTTGGGTGCTGGTGTTGCTTTGGCAGGAAGGGGATAACTAGAGAAGCAGTCAGGATGGGGGATTTCGTCATTGTATTTGAATGTTAGAGAAATGTGTGGCCTCAAAGGTGGAAATTTGGAGACACTTGAGCTAAAATGTAATGCTTTAAGCTGGCTCAGGTAAGTGTCCACCAAAAAGTAAGGCCAGGCCCTGTCTTGGATCTCAAAGAGGGAGATTGAGTTTCCCAGGGTTTTCTTCCCTCAAGGGAGGTCCAAATATTTTAAGAGGGGAAAACCGATGATCTGTGCACAGAAACACTCCACTTGTGGGTTGTGGAAGGTGGTTAGACAGCTGGAGGTTCAGGGCATCCTTCCAGGAGTTTACCTTAGGTCTGCAAGGCGAGGCTTATCAAAGAGACTGCCGGCATTTTAAGAGGAATTCCCATCAGAGTGGTGACAAGCACCAGCGGAATGAGGAAGAAAGGAAAAAATCCCACTCAGAAACAATAAACAGCAAAAGAAGGAGTTCCAAGGAGAGATAACTGAGTAGTGTTCTCCCCTGGGAAAGGCGAAGTATCTGGAAAAATCACTGCTTCATTTAAGACCCTGGGGTCTTTATTATTCTGGGGAGAGCTCCAGAAAAATTAGACAACTCACTGCTAAGGATGACATCTCTGCACGAGGCTGGAAATGCAGAGGGCAGCGTGAACCAAATGCATAGAGCTCTTGACCTTGCTTGCGTATTCTTTACCTCCTGGCCTGCCTGGGCCATCCTTTCCCTCCTTCCAAATTGCCTATCTTTCTCCCCTTGCTAACTCCATCTGGAAGCCTCTTCTCCTCATCAGCCCTGTGCAGTGCTGGTGGTTAACTTATGCACAAGATGAAATGCTGCTCTTCCTTTAGTGAGCTATGATGGTTATTTTTCACATGTGTTTTCTCTGTGGCTATAATTGCATTGAAATCTGTCTCAGGGGAGGCTTAATGGCTAAGAGCATTGGACATGGGTTCAAATCCTGGCTTGCCTCTTTTTAGTAAATGACAGGGGCAGGTTCACTTAATCTGAAAATGGAGAAAACAGTAATACTCACCTCACTGAACTGTTGTGAAGATTAAATGAAACAACACACGTAAGGCACTTAGTGGCTGGCATATAATAAAAGCTCAATAAAAAAGATCATCCAGTAGAACTCAATAAAGACTCTCACACACTGCTGTTGGGAGTGTACATGAGAACGACTGCTTTTGAAAACAATTTAGTGGTATATATTAAAGCTGAACATATACATAGATTATGGCGGAACAATTCCACTTCCATATACTCTTAGGCCTTTACTTTCCCAAATGCATGCATATTAATTATCTAATAATAAATCACTCCAAAACGTAGTAGCCAAAACAGCATTTATTATTGCAGGTTCTGTGGGTCAGGAGTTCCGGTGTGGATGAGCTGGGTCTTCTGTCTCAGGATATTTCACAAGGCTGCAGGCAGCCAGGGCTGTGGTCACCTCAAGGCCTGCTTGGGGAAAAATCCACTTCCAAGCTTACCAGTGAAGTTGCTGGCAGGATTCAGCTCTTCATGAGTTGTTGGAATGATGACCTCAGGTCCTCACAGAAGTCTGTCCTCAATTCCTCGCCACTGAGCCTCTCCATAGGGCAGCTCAAAACAAGGCAGTGGCTTCATCAGAGAAAGCAAGGAAGAAGAGTGAGAGTGAGAATGAGCAAGAGAGAGAGAGAGAGATCCCCAGCAAGACCAAGGTCACGGCCTTTAATAACTAATCTTGGAGAGCAACGCTCCATCATGTTTGCCATATTCTGTTTGTTATGAATCACTACATCCACTTCACACACAAGGGTGGGGATTACATAGGACAAGAATAGCCAAAGGAAGGAACCATTAACTGTTTTAGAAGCTCTCTACCACATGGAGTTTCAATAATAGATACAAGAATATTCATAGTTGCACTGTTTGCAATAGTTAAAGCAGGGAAACAACCCGATGTCCATTAGCAATAGAATGGACAAATCAATTGTAATATATTCATACAATTAAATTCTAAACAACAGTGAGAATGAATTATACCTACATGCAGCAATATGAATAAGACTTTCAGACATAATGATGAGCAAAAGGAATCAAACAAAAAAGAATGTATAATGTACATGCTTGTTTCATTTCAAGGGTTTTATTCTTTTTTTTTTTTTTTTTTTTTTTTAAGACGTATTCTTGCTCTGTCGCCCAGGCTGGAGTGCAGTGGCGCGATCTTGGCTCACTGCAAGCTCCGCCTCCCGGGTTCCCGCCATTCTCCTGCCTCAGCCTCCCGAGTAGCTGGGACTACAGGCGCCCGCCACAGCGCCCTGCTAATTTTTTTTTGTATTTTTAGTAGAGACGGGGTTTCACCGTGGTCGCGATCTCCTGACCTCGTGATCCACCCGCCTCAGCCTCCCAAAGTGCTGGGATTACAGGCGTGAGCCACCGCGCCCGGCCAAGGGTTTTATTCTTATTCAGAAATAAGTATAGCATAGATAATGAGCTTGGGAAAACTACTAATGTTTCCAATCTAACAAAGTAAAATCTTACAAAGCAGTTGCCTTCTCTAACATCCTGACTCCCTCCATTTTGTGTTATAGCTGGAAGTTACTGGAAATCTTACTGAACTTCTTTTTCCCCTTGGATCTTATTTCGGAGAGACAGAGACACTCTTCAAAACTTACCCTCTTTCTGGGTAAAGAAGCAGTCCTTTCCATTAACACTTCCTTTTCAAACTTTGGTGATACTTTATGATCTTTTTCTATCCTATTATAAAATAGCAATAGTAGACATTACCAACAATATCGATTTAGTAACTCACATTGATCTAGACCACAGTGTACCTTTAAAGAACAGAAAATCTAAGTAAAAAATACTAGATATATTGAAAATTTGGTTGTGAGGCCTTTTGGGGTACAGAAAGCGATACCCCAAAATATGGTGCTTTGGCATGTTGAGTGCTTGGAATTAAAGAAAATTGAAGGAGCTTAGAAATAAGCCTCAGCACTATTCACAATAGCAAAGAGTTGGAACCAACCCAAATGTCCAACAACGATAGACTGGATTAAGAAAATGTGGCACATATACACCATGGAATACTATGCAGCCATAAAAAATGATGAGTTCATTTCCTTTGTAGGGACATGGATGAGACTGGAAAGCATCATTCTCAGTAAACTATCGCAAGGACAAAAAACCAAACACCGCATGTTCTCACTCATAGGTGGGAATTGAACAATGAGAACTCATGGACACAGGAAGGGGAACATCACACTCAGGGGACTGTTGTGGGGTTGGGGGAGGCGGGAGGGACAGCATTAGGAGATATACCTAATGCTAAATGACGAGTTAATGGGTGCATGAAATCAACATGGCACATGGATACATATGTAACAAACCTGCACATTGTGCACATGTACCCTAAAACCTAAAGTATAATTAAAAAAAAAAAAAGAAATAAGCCTCAGAACCAAGGTCTTTCTCTGACCTTCCCCTTTCTCCCTGTCCCTCTGATCCTTTTTCTTCATGAAGAAAGAAGGGACTCTGTGGAATTTTCTTTTCTGACTAAGAAAGCTTCTTACAAGAAGAATTGCAATTGTCTTAAAACACCCTTCCTAAGAATCACATGAAATAACCAGAAAAGATTAACCACCAGAGAAGAGGAGATACTGGGAGTCATCACCACACCTAGACAGACTTTCCATCTATTCTTCTGAGGGCAGCTCCAGGAGATTAACTGGGAAGCTTTAACTGGATAATAAGACTACCTTTGTTCACTGTGAAGTTCTGTCCCTTGCCTTCTCACCACCTCCCTCCAAGCTCAAAGGAACTTTATTATTTACTCCGTGCCATATGAAGAAGGCTATATAAGCATCCAGACCTCATTGGATTATTGGGCAATCATTTTCCCGTGATTCTCCCATGCTTATGCACATTAAATACATTTTTTAAGACTTTTTCTCCTATTAATCTGCCTTTTGTCAGTTCATTTTCAGCAAACCTTCAGAGGGCAAAAGTGAAGCTTTCCCTCGTTACCCTACAGGCCCTCGAGAGATTTTGAAATATATTCTTCATTACATTAAAGCAGTTCTGTGCTGTAAGAAAGAACGGCAACTAGTCTCTGTCAATGTATTCAAAAAATTATTAGGAGGCTATTATGTGCTAGGAAATATTTTCAGTGGTGGAGATAATTTTTCCTTTCTACAACAAGCTTAAATTGTACTAAATCACTTAATATTTATTTGTGTAGTCATTTATTGAACTACTACCATGTAACAGGTTTTATGCACATTAGTAATCCTTATTTTATTGTATCAGCTTTTGCTATGTAATAAATCACTCCAAACACAGCGGCTTAAAATCAACATTTTATCTAGCTTTTGGGTATCTATGGTTGGCTGGGATGTTTGGGATGGCTGGGACTTTTGAGGCAGCTAAAATGGCTTAAATGGCTGGCTTCTCTCCATATAACCTCCCATTCTCTGGAAGACTAGCTGATAATACTTCACATGGTGGTCTCATGGTTTCTAACAGCAAGACAACTCAAGCTCCAACGTGTACATATTTTTCAATCCTCTGCTTGCATTACGTTTGATAATGCCCTATTCAAGCCCAAATTGAAGTTTAGATTTAAGGAATAAAAAAATACATTCCACTTCAATATAGAAGGAGTGGCAAATTCACATTTAAGCGGGCACATGTACAGGGCTGGTAAGAATTACTGTGGCCATTTCTGCAAATAGTTTACCGTATTTAGCATCCCCATTTTTCATTCAGGAAAACAAGCTCAAGGAGTAATTTGAGCAAGTTTATAAAGTCGGACAGGTTTTGAACATAGAAGAGTGACCGTCAACTTTATATTCATCCTATATATCACCCTGCTTCTAGGTGGAGCGAGCTTTACAAACCACTTTTCAGAGATTGCCAACTCTGAGAAAAAGGAAAGATGTGACTTTGCGACAATGATTTTGCCTGCTGTAGGAAGGCAGTCAATACAAATGCACTCTTGTGGGTCATTATGTCAGTGCTCCGGGCATAGTCAGTGCTCTGGGAAGTCTCCCAGGCAGCCTATTTTCCAGTACAGGGACTAGCTTAGACCTAGGCAATGAAGAATTCATGACAAGAGAGTTCAGAAAATGTAGTGTACTTTCTGCCTTCAGGTACCACTTGATTGACTTCTCTCATATTGGGCTCTGCAGTAGCCATGTAATAAAGCAAGGGTGGGAAATTCCATGTTGGAAGCCCTCTTCCTGGGGCTCATTCCTAAAGGTTGTATGGTTGCCACCTAAGATGTTAAGGGCATCAGGCAGGTTTATGCGATGTCTGTGGCCATGGCAGTATGTACAGAGGACAGTGACCATAATAGTGTCATGGAAGGGAATCTTCCTAACAGGATTTAGTTTACTAAGTTAACATTGCAGGTATTACTTGAATTGTATTCCTTCTATATGCAACTATTAAATTAGATTTTTTCTTAGGGATGATCCTGTTTATATTTTATTGATAAAAATTTGGTGACAATACTTCAGCTATTTCACAGAGTTGTATTTGCATCCTGACTAGTTAGTTCAAAATGCTACCTCTAGGCTGGGCATAGTGGCTCATGCCTATAATCCTAGCACTTTGGGAGGCTGACACAGGAGGATCACTTGAGCCCAGGAGTAAGAGATCAGCCTGGGAAACATGTGAGACTCTTGTTTCTACAAAAAAAATTTTAAAATTAGCCAGGTGTAGGGGCATCCACCTGTGGTAATAGCTGCTCAGGAGACTAAGCTGGGAGCATCACGTGAGCCAAGGAGGCAGAGGTTGCAGTGAGCTATGATCGCACCACTGCACTGCAGCCTGAGTGACAGAATGAGACTTGTCTCAAGCAAAAAAAAAAAAAAAAAAAAAACAAGAACAAAAACCCAACAACCAAAATGCTGCCTCTAGTTTTCTGCCTATTTGTAATAATGCATATGCATATTTCTGATATGTTTATGTTTGCAGAATGAATAGACTAATCAAAGCTAAAGCACAAATGCAAAAATTGGCATTGATGAGAACTGATTCTACTTACGTGACATTCTGGAAAAGAGAAAATATATGAACAGAAAACAGATCAGTAGTTACCACGGACTAGAGAAAGCTAAGGGAATTGACTACAAAGGGGCACAAAGGAACTTTTCTGGGTGATGGAAACAATCTACATCTTGACAGTGGTGTTGGTTACCTGACCAAAACTCATAACTGTACACTTAAAATGGGTGAATTTTACCATATGTACCTCAATAAGCCCAACTTAGGAAAACAATGAAAATAATGATGCCCCAACCGTCTTATTTAAATAATCTACATTTTAAAAGATGCTAATTTAGGATAAATTTTAAAATTTTTCAATGAATTTTACTGTTTAGAAATTTATCATTAAGGAAAACTATTCCAGACTTAGAAA
The DNA here is from genome assembly GCF_006542625.1 of Nomascus leucogenys. Taxonomy (NCBI): domain Eukaryota; kingdom Metazoa; phylum Chordata; class Mammalia; order Primates; family Hylobatidae; genus Nomascus; species Nomascus leucogenys. The sequence continues at coordinate 32,285,526 of NC_044395.1, read as the reverse complement.
ACGTAGAGATAGTTGTGTCCTTTCAAACTCATATAAAAGCATTGTCTAACAAGCTGACCTGAGGGACATCTGATGCTTTAGAATGATGTTACTGATAATAGCAGGAGGCAGACATATTCCTAGGCAGACAGGGGTGGGTCCACAGTGAAACCTGACCCTCAAGCCAAAAACGACCTGAAGCCTGAAAACCTGGCTGCGGGTTCCAGGCCAGAGTCCACGACCCAAGTGAGAACTATTTCTGTGTGCCTGCTCTTTTCTGATTGGTTATTTCTGAAAACTTCCTTTTAATCAATCAAATATTGCCTTTTCCAAGGGTACCTACAGCCCACATCTCCCCCATTCTGAGCCTATAAAAACCCCAGACTCAGCCACATGGAGGGACTACCCAACTTTGGGTAGGGGCTACTCACTTTGGGTCCCCTCTCTGTGGAGGGCTGTTCTGCCATTCGATAAAACTCTTCTCTGCCTTGGTCACCCTCTGGTTGGCTGCATAACTCATTCTTCTTGAATGTAGGGCAAGAACCTGGGACCTGCTGAATGATGGGTGCAAAAAGGACTGTAACATGTTCCTGGTTTGCTCATTGAGCTGTGGGCATTGACACATTCCCATTCTCTGGACCATGGGAGAGAAGAGCTGCAACCCTTCTGGAGCTCAGACCTCAGGACTCCCCAAGCTGGAGCTGTAACACCCCCTTTGGGTTCCATGGTTGCTGATGTCTCTGAGTTTTTCAGGCACCATCAAGTTCCTCTCATCCAGATGCTGGTGCCCAAGGTGGAGGCCACTTGCAGTATTCCTGGTCCAGCTGCAGCCTTGTACAGAGCTGGCGCCTGGAGTTGCCCCCCACTGCTGTAGCAGCTGGTGCTCCTGGCTTGCCCTTGGTGGGTGTGAGATGCAGGTCGGCAGCATGAGCACAGCACAGCCTGCTGGGCAGAGTATGTGGGGCAAGTCCAGCAGTGAGCCCCGAGTGGAGTGAAGCTGGGGCAGGAGTGCTGCCAGCCGCAGAAATTTCCAACTGGAAAGCAGCACCTAAAAATCCTGTCATTTCTTTTGTTAAAATTACTATGTACTATTGATTAGGACTAGATTCTAGGAATTAACATCTATCACTACAGAGTTGAAAATAATTTTCATTTGGTAGAGATGAAATTGATTTCTGTTGATTGTATAGGGGAGGAAAAAATGCTTCCTTCTACCCCTCTATATTCTGTGGCTGGTCTAAGAATTAAAAGGACATAAAACACATTAGCAGGAGAAAAATAACTTTAATTTATGGACAGACACATGGGAATGCCACTAAAAATGAGACTTAAGGAAGTACCCAGATAACTGAGACATATGTCAGCATAAGCTATAGGAAAAAATAGGGCTTTGGAACTTCTCAGGAGTGGTGGAGGCAAATGATGGGAAGGTGAGAGGAGGAAATGTAGGGCGAATACAGTTTACCTTCTTATGTGGATAAGAGTCTCTCAGGCAATAAAAATTGTCTTGGAGTTGTTCTCTTCCTGGTATAGATACCTCTACTAATAGAAATTTTCTTTGTAAATGTCAATTTTCTTTACAGAAGGGGAAGTTTATACACTATTTTAAGCAGGTGAGGGGGAAGTGAAGAGCTTTTTCTGCATTGGCTGGTTCTCAATTTACTTTAGCTTGAAATAAGCAATATGCCAAGTGGCATATTTTGAGGGTAGCATGTTTTGAACCCTTCAGTAGAAAAGATAATCCAGAGATTATGATTTTATAGCTCTTTACAACATTAGCTAGTTTTGCTCTGTTGGGAGGAAAACTTTCCCCTAACCCTATTAGGTTTGAATGGTCTAGGCCTTTGGATTAACTAAGAATAGATTAACAGAACAAAAGTTTTTGTGCCTACAGAAGTACTCAGTAATGAGTAACTTGTTTAGTAGCCAGAGATAAAGGTTTGTATTCCAATTTAGCAAAAATGGAGGGGAGGCTTATGGCATCAATAGGAAAGTATGAAAGGCTCTATTTGGCTTTTTGATGCTAATATGCAGCTAAATTCATACTTCCTGGTGCTAAGGGTCAGTATTTTCTGAAACAGGAAACTCTCTGGGTGAAGGGTTGTGGGTAGTGTCAATGGCAGGTGTATTTTTGGGAGTACCTGCATAAGTGTAGATAATGTTTTATTTTTATTTTTTTGGTGATTGTAGATTAAGATGTTCTCAGTTTAAAATAATTTTATACCACTTTGGTGAGCTGTTAATCTACCCAGTATCTAATTTAGCAATCTTATTTTAGCATCTTTTCTTTTACTAATTCTATATACCAGTCTTGCATGTACTTCTTTAAACAGCCTTTACCATCCTAATGGTTCCCTCATTAAGTTTAAATATTTGAAATGTGCTCACTATGTATTCTCATAAATATATTTTTGAACATTAAAAAGTTTATACTTTGGCAATTTTCTATACTTTTTCATTCCTAGTACACAGTACTTCTCTTACATATGCATGTATTAGCCTTTTGTTAGTTTATAATATCATCATTATGGGAAAAGTATTCTGAGTTCTGAAGAGCCAATGAAGAAAGTTTTGAAACACACCCGATTTTAACTTGGGGACTGTCTGTACTATATTTTATTAATAGTCTGTGGTTTCGTGTTCTCTGGTACTTAAATTCCTAAGCTTTACTGCCTTGAAGTTCTTGGCACACCATAGGCAGATTAGCCACGTGGTCATGTTTTGGAGTTTGGGTTGTGTTAGAAGTTTGGGTTCTGTTAGAAGAATAATTAAATCTTCGGCAGAAATTGGCTGACTTCCTAATAGGCAAGGTTAAGTCTCATGATGCTAGGCTACTAGGCAGGTTTTCTTGGCATGACAGCTATTACATTGAAGTACTTGGCAGTTTTCATTGTAAACAACATTCTTATTTATAAAGTAGTCTCTCATATTTGTGGTTTCACTTTCTGCAGTTTCAGTTACTCACGGTCAACCGCAGTAGGTTATTTTTATGAACATAAGATATTTTGAAAGAGAGAGACAGAGATAGAGAGACCACATTCAAATAACTTTTATTACAGTAAATTGCTCTAATTGTTCTATTTTAATATTAATTATTGTTTATTATCACTTACTGTGTCTAATTTATAAATTCAACTTTATCCTAGGTATGTATATATTGGAAAAAAATAGTATATATAGGGTTTGGTACTATCCCCCCACTATGAGACATACTGGGGGTCTTGAAATGCATCCCTTATGAATAAAGGGGGACTGCTGTACCTCATTAAATTCTCACCTGGTAAATTTAAGCTAGTGTTCTGTTATTCTCTCCTCAGTGGAATTTTGACACTTGGTTGTGATATTTTATGAAAAAGCCCTTATTGAAATAATTTTTGGTGCAGTTATGAAATTGATAGCCAATTTTATTTTTTCCTCCCTTCTTTTCCTTCTCTGTGGTATTTTAAAATGTTTCACAAAACTAGTATATAGAATAGTAACACACTTTATAGATGATAACTTTTAGTCACAGCATGCTCAGTTTGGAAACTTGCTGAATAATATTGTTCATATGATGACAAGATTGAAATGAAGGCACATTATTTTGAATGGCTGTGTCCTATGGCCCAGGGTTACTGAAAATGTGGCCCATGGGCCAAGGCCTGCCTGCAAACTGTTTACTACCCGTCTGTAATGAGATTTCTACAGAACTTGAAAGCATTTGTAAACTTTTGTAAGCAATTTCTCAGAGTAATTTTATGTCTGTTGAATAAACCTATAATGTTTTCCTAAGAGAAGGATGTGGTTTGTCACTTGCTGTTTCTTCTCCTCCTTCTTACTTTCTTCCACTCCTCTTTCTCTTTCTCCTGTTATTGTTACTGCCCCTGCTGCTCATCTCCTCTTTCCTGATTTTATTCTTTGTCTTCTTATTCTTCTTTTTGCCTTCCTTTCCCCCCTTTTCCTGCTCCTTCTGATTCTTCTCCCTTGTCCTCCTCCTCCTCTAGATATGAAAGTCCACTATATTCACATAAGATATGTAAGTAATTGTTCCTTTCAGTTACCTTGATGAGTACTTATTAATTTAAAATATTATTTTAAACACCACCTTTATCTTATAGCTCCAGTGAAAAACTGCATTTTGTAACCTATATTTTTTTTAATGGAATAAATTCCAGTTTTTCAGCTGGATTTTCAGGATCCTTCCAATGTAAGCCCAATATAACAGCCCTAACTCTACATAATTCCCTTAAAAATTATGATGATTTCCGCTTTATTGTGTATTTATACCATTTATCTTCCAAGAATGGATTCTCTGCTGACTTATTATTTGATTCACTCATCTAATGAGTATTTAGCATCAACTAAATGCTGGGCAATGAGTTCCTGCCACTCAGGAGGTTAACATCTAGAACGTAGTCAAATACTTACCTCTTCTTTGGGGGCGTCTCCATGAGGTATAATTAGAAAAAGCACGGCCAGGTGCAGTGGCTCACGCCTGTAATCCCAGCACTTTGGGAGGCCGAGGTGGGCAGATCATTTGAAGTCAAGAATTTGAGACAAGCCTGACCAACATGGTGAAGCCCCGTCTCTATTAAAAATACAAAAAAATTATCTGGGTGTGATGGCACATGCCTGTAGTCCCAGCTACTCAGGAGGCTGAGCAGGAGAATTGCTTGAACCCAGGAGACAGAGGTTGCAGTGAGCTGAGATCACGCCACTGCACTCCAGCCTGGGAGACAGAGTGAGCCTCCGTCTCAGAAAAAAAAAAAAAAAAAAAAAAAAAAAAGCACTAAGGGTTGTCAGAAGAGTTGAGAGTCACAGGGATTGGGGACTGGGATATAAATCTTAGCTGGTCACGACCCCTAACTTCTTGGGTCTTCTTTGTGTACTCATCTGTAAAGTGGGGATGATGCTGATCTTTCCTTCATAAAGGATTTTTTAAAAAAGATTATGTTAAATAATAAGGTGAAAGAACCTGGCACAATGTAGAATTTATTCAATGCTATTTTCTTCTTGTCGCCTATGAAAAAATTTTATTTTCTATTTACTTTAATTCTGACACCGAAGACTGTCCTTTTCCTGTTCTACACCATGCACATTCTAAACTAGTTCCATTTCCTGGTACTATCTTCCTGTTCCAACTCCCCTTTTTATTTCTGCAATGCCCACTCTTCCTTTTCCACCTGCCCAAATTGTGTACTTCCTTCAGGATGAGATTCAAAACCTCACTCCTCCAAAATCACTCATGGGCCCCTTGACTTTTCTGGAATTTTCTTATAGAACTACTTCAGCTCTTGGCTATGTTATCTCTGGTGTTGACCATTTTATTAATTTCATCTTGTCTTCCCAATGAAAATGAATGTTCTTTGATGGTAAGGAATTTATCTTTTTTCCCTTTCTTTCTTTGCTTTCTTTTTTTTTTTTAAATAACAACCTCCTGTCCAATTATATGGTATTTGTGTTTTTCTGTTCCCTAGAGTGTAGAGCATATGAAAGATAGTTAAAAATACAGCAGAACCTTGACACTGGTGAGGGATATGGGTAAGCCATGCTATAATGTGGATGCCCACTGGCCAGGGGGATTTACTGCTGATGTAATTCTCCCATCTATACCATCCTCATGATGCAAGTGCACCAAATTTGGGCTTTAGCAAAATGGCAAACTCATGTCCTTGGACATCTTGTGCTTGCAAAAAGCTGGAACCTCAACTGTCAAACCTCAAATGCCAAGAGTTTCTTATGTTTTGGATGAAATTGTGGTTGTACCCAAAAGTACTTGATGAAAATTTTTTATTTAGCTCATTATTCTGGCATTGTACTGCCTCAGTACTCATCTCCAATTACCTATCAGGTGTGGGTTTGAAGGGTGGTTCCGGGGTGAAAACAGACAGAGGAATATCTTCTAGTTCTTGCCTAGAGGCTCTGGACCCACCCGCACTTTCCCAGACCTGAAGGAGCAGCAGGTACCAGATGCCAAGCACTGCCTTTGGGTGCTCAGATGAACTTCTGAGCCATATCACCTGTCCTGACCCAGGAAGTGTCCCTTCTCTCAGATGTCCCCTCCCTCAGTAGGTTCACCCAGTAACCAGTTTTATGAAGAATAGTGTTTTTCAAAATGGGAAGAGAAAGCAGTTCTTTGACTTAGAGGACGCTCTTCTGTTTAATTTTAACTTTCAATATGCTGTTTTTAATTGTAGAAATTACTTCAAAAGGAAATTAAAGAATTGAAACCCCAAGTCCCAGCATAATATTAGGAACTAATATCAGAACTTACTTTCAAATAATGGCTAACTCTAGTGGAATGCTTACAAGGTACCTGTGTTGGTTTTTCATCACCCTGACACATACATGAAAGTATGTCTCTTCCAGAGAGTACCTGATTCTACAGGGTGTGCACCTATGACTTTCTCTGATGACTAGGCTATTTTATAGCTCTCTAGAAATAGAAAGGAAGTTGTAGAAAGCTGATAATAATGCAGGTTTTTCCTGTCCACAGTAATGCAAATGATTCTTTTTTAATTTTAATTTTTATTATTATTATTTTTTTGAGACCAGAATCTCACTCTGTCGCCCAGGCTGGAGTGCAGTGGTGTGATCTCGGCTCACTGCAAGCTCCACCTCCTGGGTTCACTCCATTCTCCTGCCTCAGCCTCCTGAGTAGCTGGGACTACAGGCGCCCACCACCACGCCAGGCTATTTTTTTTTGTACTTTTAGTAGAGAGGGGGTTTCACCGTGTTAGCCAGGATAGTCTCAATCTCCTGATCTCGTGATCTGCCCGCCTCGGCCTCCCAAAGTGCTGGGATTACAGGCGTGAGCCACCACGCCCAGCCGCAAATGATTCTTGTTCACAGAAATGCAAAGGCATATTGCATTTAGAGATAAAACTTTATTATGTTTTATAAAACATTATAGAGATAAAACTTGAAAATGTTTACTGACCTATGGGATATCAACCAGTTTTGCATTTATTAGCAAAATCATTTTAGCATTCCTAATTGCATGTATACATTCTCCAAATTCTTCTACTAGTCTCCTCATTAATTAATTAAATCAACAAATTATTTGACACAGGTTCATTTTACATTTGTTTGAGAGTCATGATTTTACTCTGTAAAAAATTATAGTTTAGCAATTTTGAAGGTTCCACTGAAAAGCCCAAGTTGGCTTTCATGACAAAGTAAACTTCTGATGGGGTTTAGGATGCACTATTCCAAAATATAGCACCTTGGCATATTAAATATTTTAAGCTGAAGACATTTGAGAAGCAGGAGTTTCACTCCACCTTCCCCCCAGTCTTTCTCCCCTGAAGCAGACCACAAAACCTAGGAAGGATTTTATGATCTTTCCCTGAAGAAAGAGGCTGGGTGCCCTCCCAATACCTGGAGGAAAGGAATGTCCTTGTCTTTGAAGATAAAATGACGCCAAGAAGAATCTGTACAAACAAGTTGAAACTGCCTTTGCAAAATTATGACAATAAGGGAAATCTGACATAATTGACTCCATCTTGTTTCTGACCTCCAAGATGTCCTTGGTCATTCCTGGGCATACGCCAGCTTAACTTTGGGAGAAGCTTTTTATTTTTATTTTTATTTTTTTTTTGTGATGGAGTTTCACTCTTGTCACCCAGGCTGGAGTGCAATGACAGTCTTGGTTCACTGCAACCTCTGCCTCCTGTGTTCAAGCAATTCTCCTGCCTCAGCCTCCTGAGTAGCTGGGATTACAGGTGCCTGCCACCATGCCAGGCTAATTTTTTTTTTTTTTGAGATGGAGTCTCGCTCTGTTGCCCAGGCTGGAGTGCAGTGGTGCGATCTCGGCTCACTGCAAGCTCTGCCTCCCGGGTTCTCGCCATTCTCCTGCCTCAGCCTCCCAAGTAGCTGGGACTATAGGCGCCCGCCACTTCGCCTGGCTAATTTTTGTAGTTTTAGTAAAGATGGCGTTTCACCTTGTTGGCCAGGCTGATCTTGAACTCCTGACCTCAGCTAATCTGCCTGCCTTGGCCTCCCAAAGTGCTGGGATTACAGGTGTGAGCCACCGCACCTGACCTGTTTATAATGTAACTTGCAAGCAAGGATGAGAATAATCCCTCACTAAAACAAATCCCCTCCTTGTTTAGGGACCAAAGACCATCTTTGTAAGACTAATGAAAGGCCACAAGAATAGGATTATGTGGAGTGGTGGGCTGAACTCTGCTAAGATGTAGGCACCTTTCTGTAATCCTTTACCGCTCAGGAGTCATGTGGCCACAGGTCACAAGATTTGTGACTTCCTTAATTGCTCCTATAGATAACATCACGATTGTAAAACCTAAGATTTTTTTTTTTGAGACACTTTCTGACAGACCCAACATGGACTCATGACTCAACTGAATCTGTGGCCCCACTCAGATGTGGACTCAGCGCTTGAGGACTGTTTTCCACACTCCTATGATTTCATCCCCCACCAATCAGCAGCACCCATTCCCTAGCCCTCTGCCCACCAAACTCCACAGAAACCCTAAACTCTGAGCCTTTGGGGCTATTGATTTGAGTAATATTACAATTCTGTTTCCTGCATGGCAGGGGCAGCCTCGTGTCAATGAAACTCTTTCTTTACTGCAGTGCCATGGTCTCCATGAATCAGTTTTGTCTGTGCAGCAGGCAGGAAGAACTCATCAGGAGATTACAAAGATTTGCTGTTTTCCACATTTTATTACTATTAGATCATATATTTTGTCCAATCATATTTCTCCATGGCAGTTCACTTGTCATCAAACCTAATATAAAAATATGCAGATTTTACCATTTTTTTCTGGACTTCATTTTTTTAATGAAAGCTTCTGTGTCATGTGAAACTTATATTAAATGAATTGTATATTTTTGCCTTGAGAATCTGTCTTTTGTTAAGGGGTCTCAGCTGTGAACCTAGGATGGGTACAGAAAAGATGGTTTTCTCATCTTACACTGTGTTGCAGGAAAAGTTTACCAATGGTTGCTTAACCTGGGCACATCTTTTCTTGATTGCCAGAGTAAATTCCAAGTAATAGTAGAACTTTGGCTTCGCTAACTCACTCTCTGCTTATCTAGTTTTATCCCTGTCTCTCTGGTAATTTTGTGTTTAGTTCTTGTTTCTGGTTTGCCCATAGTCCACAACTTATTCTCAATTGGTTGTTGCAATGATTGGGAATGTGGTTTTTATGATGTAACCATTTGGTGATCGCTCTACATGATGGAGAAGATTTTTTTGTTGGGTAAAAAACAACAGAGAATCTGGTAAGTTTTTGTTTGTTTTTCTGTATGTTCATCTATTTGTGAACTCAAATCAATTCAGAATGTTGTGCCTGCTGGGAAGAAGCCTAGATTTTTTGTATCGAGCCTAGTTAGTGTTTGTATTTCTGTGTTTATTCTTGACTCATGGCAGAATTGAAAGACTGAAGCCACAAGCTCTCTACATATCAATGTGTCTATATGTATTAGTATTTGTCATTGGGAAAGATACTGCCCTTTAATTGTAAGAGTTGGAAAAGTTTTTCAGCTTTCAGAAAGTATTAATACTAGAAAGTATTTATAAATTAGATTTTCATGTCTCTTAAAGAAGCTCTCATCTTGTTTTTATAGAGATAAGTAAGCCCTCATATAATTCTAATATTTCCCCAATTCACAGAAAATAAGAAAATTGAATTTTTAATATGTTAAATGTACTTGATTTTTTAAAAAATTCTTTTTACAAAGGCTGTTAGCTCAAAAAAATGATAAGACTTTAAGTTTACATAGTAACGTGAAATCTTTGGCAGATCTGACTGATTTAGTAATTTTTTTTAATGGCTGAACCTTTTATTTGCTTTATCAATATTAGGTACAATATATGCATTAGTCCATTTTCACACTGCTATAAAGAAATACCTGAGACTGAGTAATTTATAAGGAAAGAGGTTTAATTGACTCACAGTTCCTCATGGTTGGGGAGGCCTCAGGAAACTTACAATCATGGCAGAAGGTCAAGGGGATTCAGGCACCTCTTCACAAGACGGCAGGAAAAATTGAGAAAGAGCAAAAGAAGGAGGAAGTGCCAAACACTTATAAAACCATCAGATCTCCTGATAACTCACTAATTATCATGAGAACAGCATGGAAGAAGTCACCCCCATGATTGAATCACCTCTCACCAGGCTCCTCCCACCTGGGGAACATAATTCAAGATGAGATTTTGGTGGGGACACAAAGCATAACCATATCATTCTGCCCCTGGACCCTCCCAAATCTCATGTCTTTTCACATTTCAAAACTAATCATGCCTTTCTGACAGTCTCCCAAAGTCTTAATTTATTCCAGCATTAACTCAAAAATCCAAGTCTAAAGTCTCATCTGAGACAAGGCGAGTCCCTTCTATCTATGAGCCTCTAAAGTCAAAAGCAAGTTATTTACTTCCAAGATACAGGTATCGGATAGCATGCTCCCATTCCAAATGGGAGAAATTAGCCAAAACAAAGGGGCTACAGGCCACATGCCAGTCCAAAATCCAGCAGGGTAACCATTAAATCTTAAAGCTCCAAAGTGATCTGCTTTGACTCTGTGTCTCATATCCAGGGCATGCTGATGCAAAGGCTGGGCTCCCAAGGCCTTGGATAGCTCTGCCTCTGTGGCTTTGCAGGGAACAGCTTCTGAAGCTGCTTTCACGGGCTGGCATTGAGTGCCTGCAGCTTTACCAGGTGCACGGTGCAAGCTGTTGGATCTGCCTTTCTGGGGTCTGGAGGACAGTGGCCCTATACTCACAGCTCCACTAGGCGGTACCCCAGTAAGGACTCTGTGTTGGGGCTCCAACCTCAAATTTTCCTCCCACATTGCCCTAACAAAGGTTCTCCATGAGGCCTCCACCCCTGCAGCAAACTTCTGCCTGGACAACCAGACATTTCCATACATCCTCTGAAATCTAGGCGGAGGTTCCCAAACCTCATTTCTTGACTTCTGTGCACCTGCAAGCCCAACACCACATGGAAGCCACCAAGGCTTGGGGCTTGCACCCTCTGAAGAAACAACCTGAACTGTACCTAGGCCCCTCCATCCACAGCTGGAGCTGAAGTGGCTGGGATGCAGGGCACCAAGTCCTGAGGCTGCACAGAGCAGCAGTGGGGACCCTAGGCCTGGCTTATGAAACCATTTTCCCTTCCTAGGCCTCCAGGCCTGTGATGGGAGGGGCTGCTGTGATGATCTCTGACGCGCCCTGGAGACATTTTCCCCATTATCTTGACTGCTAATATTCAGCTCCTTGTTACTTATGCAAATTTCTGCAGCCAGCTTGAGTGGGTTTTTTTTTTCTACTGCATGATCAGGCTGCAAATTTTCCAAACTTTTATCCTCTGCTCCTCCTTTAAATATAAGTTCTAGTTTCAGATAATTTGTCTGAAGTTCAAAGTTCACTGATCTCTAGGGCAGGGACAAAATGCTACCAGTCTTTTTGCTAAAGCATTGCAAGAGTAACCTTTACTCCAGTTCCTGATAAGTTCCTCATCTCCATCTGAGACCATCTCAGCCTGGACTTCATTGTCCATATCACTATCAATATTTTGGTCAAAACCATTCAGCAAGTCTCTAGGAAGTTCCAAACTTTCCCACATCTCCCTTTCTCCTTCTGAGCCCTCCGAACTGTTCCATTCTCTGCTTGTTATCCAGTTCCAAAGTCACTTGCAAATTTTTGGGTATCTTCATAGCAGTACCCCACTCTACCGGTAACAATTTGCTGTATTAGTCCTTTTTTACACTGCTATAAAGAAATACCAGAGACTGGGTAACTTATAAAGGAAAGAAGTTTAATTGACTCACATTTCCTCATGGCTGGGGAGGCCTCAGGAAACTTACAATTACGGCGGAAGGTGATGGGGAAGCAGGCACCTCTTTGCAAGGTGGCAGGAAAAAGAGAGAAAAAGCAATAGAAGGAGGAACTGCCAAACACTTATAAAACCATCAGATTTCATGAGAACTCACTCACTATCATGAGAACAGCATGGAGGTAACTGCCCCCATGATTCAGTCATCTCCCAGCAGGTACCTCCCTCAACACCAGGGGATTACATTTTGAGATGAGATTTGGATGGGAACACAGAGTTATCCAGAAAAGAAAATGGATTTTCTTTCTCATTAAGAAGCTATTTTATACCTTCTTAGTGAGGTCTTTCCTGGTTGATCTACTTAAAATTACAAACTACCTCCCCAGCTCATGATTCTCAAATGTCTGGGCACTGCCCTACAGTTACTATGTTTTCTATAGGCCTTATTTTCTAACATACTGTATAATTTGATCACTTATTACGTCTACTGCTTATTGCCTGTCTTCTCCTTGTACATTGGAAGTTGTACAAAGGCAAGGGATTTTGTTTTGTTTCCTGATATAACCCAAGGGTCAAATAGGGATTCAATGAATATTTTTTGAATAAATTAATGTGGAATTGATGTAGGATGTCAGCAGAGATGGGATGTCTATAACAAGGTGTGTAGTCAGCCTCACCAGCTCCTGAGAGATCCCTTCCTTCACTCCTCCCCAGGCTAGAGACTGGGTAACTTATAAAGGAAAGAAGTTTAATTGACTCACAGTTCCTCATGGCTGGGGAGGCCATTATAGACATAGTAGCAGCCCCCAGAAATACTCAAAGCCTAAGACTGAATTTCTGAGGGGTCCCTGAGAGGAGGATTCATTGATAAGAGTGAATGAGAATGACAGGGGTTGAGTCCAGACCTCATTACCAAGAATGCTGCCCAGAGGTGCTTCAATCCCATCCCAGCCTCTACGCTCATCAAGCAGGGAACAAAAAAGATACAGGCCTTCATGCCTCTCCTAGCTGGGGACACTGATGATCCCATGAAAATGTGAGCTCACAGGGGAAATCAGTGAGACATCCGATGAGAATAAGATGTGCAAAAGAAAGTTCACTTACTGAAAACCTATATCTGAACACACAGCATTTACAAAAATTTGATCATATGGTAAGTCAAAAGACAAATTTCGGTAAGTCTCAACAAATTTAAAAAAGCTTGTATCATTCAGACCACATTCTCAAACTACAATGCAATTAAATTAGAAGTTAACTAAAAAATTAATTGAAGAAACTGTCTTATTTGAAAACTTTATTAAGCGAACTTGCTGCTCACTTTCTCTATAAGACGTGATGAGATTACAAACAGAACTGTTTTTACTGTAAGAATAAAACAGATGTTTTTAAATCTCAAAAATTCTTTTATCCTTCTTAGTAAGTTCCTAGGCTACTTATTAAAGTATTAATAAGTTTTTAGGCTACTTATTACTGTATTAATAAGTAATACTTATTAGCATAGGATCTTGTTAGTTCCTGAAGAACAATCCTTAAAATTTTCAACAACTTTCCTTTTTTTTTTTTTTGAGACGGAGTCTCGCTCTGACGCCCAGGCTGGAGTGCAGTGGCGCAATCTCCGCTCACTGCAAGCTCCACCTCCCAGGTTCACGCCATTCTCCTGCTTCAGCCTCTCCGAGTACCTGGGACTACAGGCACCCGCCACTACTCCCGGCTAATTTTTTTGTATTTTTAGTAGAGCCAGGGTTTCACCATGGTCTCGATCTCCTGACCTCGGGATCCTCCCGCCTCGGCCTCCCAAAGTGCTGGGATTACAAGCGTGAGCCACCGTGCCCGGCTCAACAACTTTCATTCAGAACAATCTTTAAGATTTTATGTTTTTTTTTCTGATTTCTTCTTTGATTTTGGAAACAAGAAATAGAAAAACGAAGACCAAAAAACAAAAACTTCAAAAAAAGTGTGCAATTTTTATTGAAAACTAAACTATGTTCTTGAGGTGGGAAAGAATGTGCTTACTAACACTGGATGATAATTAAAAAAACTTGAGATCATTTTTCATCTGCCTTCCTATATTTTAATAATTTATGTTGCCCTAAATTCCACATAGAATGTGGAGGAAATCAAAAGGAATGGAGATAACAAATTAAGGCTTAACTCCTAAATTTCTATCTTGGGTCTCAAACTCTTCCTTGAACCCAAGCTTTTTATATCTATATCTACCTACTTAAGCTGTTTATATATGGACATTTCCCCTTGGATGTCTAATAGGTATCTTAAACTCAATGAATTCAAAATTGCACTCTTGATCTCCAGCCCCCGTACACCTGCTCTTCCTTTGGTCTTTCTCATTTCACCACTACTCTTTCACTTGTTTAGGCCAAAAACGTTGGAGTCATTGTGGATCCTTCTCTTTTTATTAAATTCTGCATGCACTTTAGATACAAATACTGTTGGCTTTACCTGGAAAATATTCCTCAATCTGACAATCTTAGCATTTTCATTGCCACTTCTTTGGTCAGTGCCAGCATCATTTCTATCCTGGAAAATGGCACTGTCTAGTGTCCTTGAATGCATCATGTGCTTTTATAATCTGTTATAAAAGCAGTCAGAACATGTTATGAACCTGCTGAAAACCCTTCTTATCACAGGGACCCACAAGGCTTCCATAGCTTGGTTAGCTGCTTCTCTGATCCGATCTGTTTGTACTTTCCTTCTCCCTCACTGTCTCCAGCCACACTGGCCTTCCTGGTGTGCCTAAAACAGGTGCAAATCCTTCCTACCTACCTCAAGGTCTTGCGCTTATTGCTTCTTCTACCTGAAACCTCTAGAGACTTCCACAGCTTCCTCCCTCCCTTTAGTTATTCTGCATGAATACCCTGGACCCAGTATGTCCTTTTCCTAAACATGTTTTTATAAAATGGCACTCCAACATTCTTTATTACTTGCACTGCTTTATTTATTTTTTCAAAGCACTTCCACTATCTTTCATTATAGAGCTCTATTCATTTGAATATTGTGTGTCTCTTTAACAGAATGTAAGCTTCTTGAGGGCAGGAGTTTATGCAAGAAAGCAGCTGAGCATAGGTTGGTGCCAGCACAAAGTAGGTGCTTAATAAGTATTTTCTAGTGAATTGAGAGTGAATATTAAGGGTAGAGATGGTGGGGTAGCTAGATCCTTCAAAAAGGCTGAATTGATTGTTTGTAAATATGAACTAATTTTAGAAATTAAACATTTCAAAAGAAACCACTGATAAAATTACTCACAGAAATTGGTGATTCATATATAGAAATACATTTAAAATCTGACAAAGTGACATGCTACAATCATTCAGCAGTCTGCAATTCAACTGGAATGTGCTGTAATGGGACTTTGGACATCCATTCTCTATAGAGGCAGCTGTAAACACATTTTATACCCAACTCAAAAACTCACATTGTTTATCACTGCATTACAGGCCTGGGACTTTCCAAGAATAAACAAATTGCTAACTATTTATACAGACATTCTTTTTTTTACAGACATTCACTGCAAATGATCTGAGATGGACTTAAGTGTTACATTTCTTAACTGATGTTTTGCAATTGGTTTCTCATTTACTCCCTCCCATGCTTTTCTCTTCTCATCTCTCCTCAAACTCTTGTCAGAACAACATGCTGCATTGTGCAACAAAAGTTTACTTTCATCTCCAAACATGCTAAATGATACATTAGATTAAAGGAAAGAATGTTAAGACTAATGGAGAAGACATTAAAATGAAGAGATGTTGCATAAAAAAAAAAGAGTCCTATTTTGGATCCCGAAGGCGTTCGCTAATTTCCCATTGTAATTTATTTACCAGCAAGCTTCCCAATTCTGCTTCTAGTTCAGTTCCAAGGGTCTAGGTGTTGGGAGCAAACCTGAAATTATGACATTTTGAGTATAACAGGATACCTTTTAAACTGATCGTGTAGACAAGCCACTTAGGGATTGGAATGAGACCAAGGGCAGGAGGCTTGGCAGATGACAGATGATCAGAAGATGCTGTTTCTACTTTTTACCCAGACCTACTGGGGAGAAATGCCGACTATCTTTTGGCCTGGACTCTTCTAAGCTCCATTACGGTAGTCTAAAACACCAACCTATTGGCCAGCAGTATGCATTTCCTCACAAATGGCACTTCATTGGGTAATTTTAGCTATGAATATTCACAAAGAACCTTCAATATCATTGTCTGTAAAAGAAAAATAACTAACAGGAATAAAGAAAAACATCTGGATAATATATAAATAAAAGCACCCTGAAGACCCTGTGACCATTTAAAAATATTACACACAGAATTCTGAATGGAAAACTGCATAGTTTGTTTTCCATTTGCTTTGTGAAATGGACATCTAAGGTGTTTCCCAATAAACATTTGAAAAGAAACAGAAGACCCAAAAGACAAATTTAGGTCTTTCATTTAGGACTAGGCTAAATGGAAGAGGGCTTGGTTTATACCAGAGAAAATTTAATGTGGAGCTGTTAGGAAAGCTCCCCACTGAGGTGAATCCATTCATCCTTAGTAGCCTGTGTAGTGCTTTCAAAGGTTCTGCCCACAAAGAGTCATCACTGAGATTAATAGGATAATGCACAGAATTCATCAGGAAATGAACTCTGTTTTGCTACCTCGTGATCCTCAAGGGAGTACTTCAACCACACTTTGTCCAAAACTGTTATTTAATGAGTCATGTTTGCACTCAGTTACTCTGAAGTCAAATGAGTAGTATACGTTATAAATTATTTCTGCACAACGTTCTTGTATCATATGAAGATAAGTGCTCTGGGTTATGACACAATCACCCCTTCTTGTGCTTTAAAGAGACTGTATCTTTCCAAAATACGTAATAATTTTATATCTGAGAGCCAAGAGCTTTCTTTTTGAGACAGGGTCTTGCTCTGTCACCCAGGCTGGTGCAGTGGCACAATCTCAGCTCACTGCAACCTCTGACCCCTGGGCTCAAGTGGTCCTCCCACCTCAGCCTCCCAAGTAGCTGGGACCACAGGCATGCATTTTTTGTATTTTTAGTAGAGACGGGGTCTCACCATCTTGCCCAGGCTGGTCTCAAACTCCTGAGCTCAAGTGATCCATCCACTTTGGCCTCCCAAAGTGTTAGGACTACAGGTGTGAGCCACTATGCCTGGCCTAAAAGCCAAGAATTCTTTAACTTAACAAAAAATGATGATTTATAGGAATTATTTTTTGGAGATGGGGGATAAACATAGTATTTTTTAATTATTTGATTTAATTTGACATTTGGAAGAGAAAAATTTCAGGTCATTGATTATCAATTCTTGTGATATTATAGCTCATCAGATGTTTAGCTATCTCAAGGGATATATACAAATTCTCCAAAATATCACAAAACAAAATGAACTCTAATGGCTTCAAAAACAACAATTATAGAGCCTCTGCAGAGTGCCAGGGACTACTTTGCATATTTTGACTCATATATTTAAGGCTCTAAATATCCTTAGGAGATAAAAACTGCCATTATTTCAATTTTATAAAGGAAGACACTGAGACAGAGAATGAGGATGAGGGAATTTGGTCAACATTACACAGTTGAAAATAGATGATCTGGAGTTTGAATCCATTAGTCAGACCTGAGAGCATATGCTTTATTGCTTTCAGTGAATTCAATGGCTAGCGAAGTGTCTTCTGTATGCACAATTCTGGGCTAGTGCGGGACATGAGGAGGACATCTGGCTGGTTTTGTGCAGCACTGGATGTCCTCAGGCTGGTGCTTCATTGTCATGTGGTTCCTGACACAGTTGCCAGAATGCATGACCTCCATGGATCATCACACCACTTTGATCTCCTTTTTTTTTTAATGTAACAGCCTTATTGAGATATAGTTAACATAACATATAATTCACTCATGTAAAGTGTACAATTTAATGGCTTTTAATATATTCACAGAGTTGTACAACCATCACCATCATCAGTTTTAGAACATTTTCATTATTCCCAAAAAAGAACCTCATACCCATTAGTAGTCACTCGTTATAACCCCCTCCCACAACTACTGACAAGCACTGGTCTGCTTTATGTCTCCATGGATTTTTTTATTATGAACATTTCATATAAATAGAATCATACAATATGTGACCTTTCCTGTCTGGCTTCTTTCATTTAGCATGATGTTTTCAAGCTTCTTCCATGTTGTAGCATGTGTTAGGACTTCATTTCTGCTTATTGTCAAATAACATTCTATTGTCTGAATTTGCCACATTTTATGTATCCATTCATTACTCACTGGACATTTTTCCACTCTTTGGCTGTTATAAATAATGATGCTATGAATGTTTATGTCCAAGTTTTTTTGTGTAGACATGTTTTAATTTCTCATAGGTATATACTTAGGAGTGAAATTGCTGTGTCATAGGGTAAGTCTATGTTAAATATTTTAAGAAATGGCCAGCGTGTTTTTCTCCTTGCTTATTGATAGTAAGAAGTCCTTCTTAGCAGTTTTTGCAAAAGTGACTTTTCTCCTCTATAGAAGCACCTTGACATTAGAAGGCAAGGATGCCAGACCTTGTCTTCAACAATTATCCATCATCTGGTGGACTCTAAATGGCCACCTTCAGTTAACAGAAACCAAATGGAAAGTGTAGAGTAATCTTGAGTAACTACCCCATCCTTTCTTAATATTAGGTCTTTTAAGTGAAACAAATTTAATAAATGATGGTAACAATAGTAGCATCTGTTAAACACTGTAGATGTATCAGGAGGTCTATGAAGTATTACGAGTATTTTATCATTCAATTTTAGAACCACTAAAATATTTTAGAATCTTTACATTCTAGAGAGTAAGATTATAAGAATTATAAGAATGACAGAGCCATAGTTTTATCTATACTGATGACTAGGTAGGGGAAAAAGGTTTAGCTTGAAGTAAGAAAAACTAAAACAAAAAGATGAACTCCCCTGAATAGAAAACTATTCAAAAGACACTCACTTAGCTGGGTCAAAGATAGTTTCACTGAGGCTGTTTTCAGGAAGCAGGAAGTAGAATGAGTTACTGTTATTTTTTTTCTGGGTCTGTGTACTTACGATGCTATCTTATGGTTTAATTTTGCTATAGGTACACAGGATGTGTGGGTAGCCAAATAAAGTATTATAGAAGCTAGTAAATATTAACGGAAAAAAGAAATGAGGAACTGTTCTATTAAAACATTTTATTAGCTATTGTTAAAAAATTTTTCTGTTGCAAAGTGCCCATCTCCTGCCTACTATGAAAATTTGTTTGAATAGGTTTATCCACCTAAGCCTACATCAGAGACCAGTGAGTAGACACAAAGTTAAACACACAAGAAACGACTCTTATGCAGTATTTTGTTGTGATGTCTTTTAAGTAAAAATTGGGAAATTCATATTTATTATAACAAATGATGGCCAAATGATGGCCAAAAAAGCCATTGCTTGCAAATAATTATAATTCATATGGTAATGACATTTCCTATGAAAAGAATTACAATATATGTGATGGAATCCACCACTAGTCTTCCTCCTGGAAATAAAAATCAAACTGATCAATTTGCTTCAGCATATTAGGTAAGAAAAAAATAATGGTGTCTAACTGCAGAGTGCATTGTGTTGATTCGGATTTCGTATAAAGTTGCCCATATAAAAACTTTCTAATGTGGATTAAAATTCTGATTATACAACTATGAAAAAAATTGGAAGTATTATTATCCTCAGTGAATTCTAATTTGATTTGAAGGCCATGGGAAGAATCCCTCTCCTACATTCTGCTTTAGTCCTTAAGATCCAGTTAGAAGCTGCTTGCAGTCATCCTCGTTGCTTGGGAAGACTAGGCTTTTCTATTTAGCAACCAATCCAGGAACTAGATTTCACCACACTAACCACATCTTCCTTCTCTGTGTCATACTTGTATGTTTTTGGTCCTGAAAAGAAGTAAATGTAGCCTGAAAGAGACAAAGTTGAAATTGGGTTACTGAAGATGACCAGCACATACGTAAATGGAAGGATTTGTCATTGTCACTTTCTTAAGGTGTCACCAAAGGAGAATTGTGAATTTGTCAGGCGGCAGTTAGCTTGTCTTCTGTCTTTATGCCCTAGAACCCGACTCCTCAACTTCTCAGTCATTTCTGAGCTTTCTCCTTGTTCCAGCCAGGGTAAGGCCTTCTCGTTGGGGTCATCCAATGTGCCATGCTCAGTTATGTGCTGTGCTTTTGCTCAGGCTGTTCTCCTCCAGGAAGCCACTCCCCTTTTCTTTCCCTAGTTAAGCCTCTGGCCAATCTTCAAAACCCATCTGAAGTCCCACTATAAAATTTCCAATGACTGCTGCCTATTCTGATATTTTAATTCTCAGATCAGTTCTTGCAATGATTGTGAAGTCTACCACATGACTCAATACTAAATTATAGATTGTCTGTTTTCCAGTCATTTCATCTGTGTTGGGTGAATGATTCTGTGAGAGCAGAGGCCACATCTGGAATGGTCTTTGCACTTCCGAACAGTGTCCAGCCTTGTGCTATTTTTTCAAGAAGAGTGTGCTGACTGACTACTTCAGAAGATTCAATTAAATTTATTCAACAAAGTTCTATTCAACTTTCCTAGCTATGTGTTAAATTGCAGGGGTTGGATGATGGAGTGGGAAAAAGCACTGAGAAGCTTGAGACTGTTTTTTTTTTTTTTTTTTTTTTGAGACAGGGTATCACTCTGTTGCCCAGGCTAGAGTGCAGTGGTGCAATCACAGTTCACTGCAGCCTCGACCTCCTGAGCTCAAGTGATCCTCCCATCTCAGCATCCTGAGTAGCTGGGACTACAGGTGTGTGCCATCATTCTCAGCTAACTTTTTTGTAGAGACAGAGTTTTGCCATATTGCCTAGGCTGGTCTTGAATTCCCGGGCTGAAGCGATCCTACCACCTCATCCTCCCAAGTGCTGGGATTACAGGTGTGTGCCACTGTGCCCGACCAAGACTATGTGTATTTTGAAGATAGAAAAGGTAATCTTGACCCAGGTAGACTTTATGATCTAGCTGACTAATCGATTGAAGCTATACTTTAAAAACTTTCCATTAGATGGCCAACATGGTGAAACTCCATCTCTACTAAAAATACAAAAATTAGCTGGGCCTGGTGTCGGGTACCTGTAGTCCCAGCTGCTTGGGGGGCTGAGGCAGGAGAATCGCTTGAACCTGGGAGGCGGAGGTTGCAGTGAGCGGAGATCATGACACTGCACTCCAGCCTGGCCACAGAGTGACACTCCGTCTCAAAAAAAAAAAAAAAAAAAAACCACCAAAAAAATACACACACAAAAACAAAAACAAAGAAAAACTTTCCATTAGAAAAGAGAGAACTACAATAGCAGAACTTTTATAGTTACTCTTTCTAGAGGATAATCTGTTTAGATAAACTTATGAAAGGACCTAAGACCAAATATAAAAACCAAGGGCTCCCACTTGGAAATCCACTTTCTGTTGTGTTAAAGCAAAGCCCAGATTTCTTATGATAGTTTTCATGAAGAAAGTTTTCAGTGGAAACACTCACCATTTAATTCTACAGCAGCATCGACTTGGCCATTTACTCCTGAAAATTCTTCTTCAGTACTCTTTGGATAGTCTTTTTCCATTTTCCTTTTCCGTTCATCGTAGCTAGAAAAAGTATTCATAAATAATATTACTAAGAGGTTTTTACTGGTTGTAGATGACACTATCCTGGTCAGGCATACGGACACATAACTTATTTAGGTGTTTCTCTCTCTCTGTCATATGCACATACACATGCATTCATGTTGTTGTTTATTTACTTTTTCTTTGTTGTGTTTTTGTTTTTTTTTGAGATGGGGTCTCACTCTGTTGCCCAGGCTGAAGTTCAGTGGTGCCATCATGGCTCACCACTGCCTTCACCTTCCAGGCTCAAGTGATCCTCCTGTCTCAGCCTCCTGAGTAGCTGGGACTACAGGCGTGTACCACCACACCCTGGCTAATTTTTATTTTTTATAAAGACAGGATCTTGCCATGTTGCCCAGGCTGGTCTCAAACTCCTGGTCTCAAGCAATCCTCCCACCTCAGCCTCCCACAGTGCTGGGATTACAGGAATAAGCCACTGGGCCTGGCCCTTGTTGTTTAAATCGGGCTCTTAAAATACCTAAAAGAGATTATAGACCTTTATCACTATGCTCCCATGTTCCTGAGATTCTGGTACCACAAGGTTGGAAGTCACTTGCTTAAAGCAGTCTCCAAAAAATTTCCACATACATTGTTTAGAATTATTCACTCTACATATTATAGCAACATGTTCTGTTAACTCAAAAACACCTTGCCATTTGAAAGGAACTCTATTTTTTATTGCCTTATTTATTGCTGTAATTATTTCTCTCTCTATCAATTCCTTGGTTCATCAAACCATTGAAAGCCTTTCATAGGGGTTTTTATTTATGAACTTAGTGCTATGTATCCATGGAGAAACGGTTGAACAGATAATGCACATTGAACGAATAAACAAATGTGTGAACAATAAGTAAATAAGAAGCAAGTAAATATGTAATAATTGAACTTCTGCATTTTAAACCAATTTACTTGAATTCCTTTGCTTTTGTTTCCTGGAAAGCTTGTACGACTGACTGAATAGTAGACCTGATTTCTTTTTCTGGATCAGCAACCAGCATTCAGTGATAACTCTGAAGATTGATTAATACATCTCTTTGTGATCTAAATTACTCATTGTTAAAAAAGGCTGTGACCGTGTGAGTCAGCATGACTTGTATGAGAATCAGACTTCATTTAAAGTTTGAGAAAGTCCCTTCTTCCTTAGCAGAGAGTTCCAAATGGGGACACTCCCAGGTGGACACCCCACTCCTTTCTCACCAAAATGTCAGACAATTTCTCCCAGTGCTTGGGCTACTGAAAAATTTCCTGTGGCAGCAGATCCCTCCCACCATCTCTTGAAATGTGCCTCTTGTGTGGCTATGACTACACAGGCCAGGGACAACTCTCTAGCGATGTTGAGCCGGAGGCAAACATTGAAAAAGATGTACTCAGGCTGAAACTAAGTGCAAGTCTGAGCTGCTTTACAGAATGTTTGGAGCTAGGGGTGGAAGCTAACTGTCCCAGCATATTATCCATATTAACTATAACCATTAATATTTCACGTGGACCTTATGTGTAGACATTATGCAGGGGCCTGCATAACAAACACAAGGTTACCTACTTTTCATTTTACTAAGTAAGAACATTACTATTTAACCGTCAAAAGAACTACTACCACCTGTTTTCATAGTCATTTCACAAAGACAAAGAAACGTTAACACCAAAAAGGAAGAAAGGACATAAACTCAGAATAAAAGATGGTTCTCGCCAATAATCTGTTTTTATGCTGACACAGACTGAAGCTCCCTGATTTATAATATTGTGCTGCTCTTATTTAGCTGTGAACTGGTGAGAACTTTGTTTGTTTGTGGACAGATATTTAAGGATTTCTGTTATAGTCCAAAGAGCTCAACATATACAGTCTGCTGGGTTTGAATTTCTGACTCTGTTACCTGCTGACTCCGTGATCAGGAGAACGTACTTTGAGCTCTGAGCCCTGGTTTTTCTCATCTGGAAAACATTGGTCATGTGGGTAAGAGACAATTTACACACACACACACACACACACCACACGCACACACACACCACACACACACACACACCTGGCACATGTAGCACCAAGAGCAGGCCCAAGCCAGCAGACTTTGTCATTTATTTTGGCCCCAAGAACAATTAACTCTGGCTTGTCAGTATAAGGTTGAGTGAACTTCGTGGTTTGATCTGGGATTCTAAGTCATTAAGGAGTTTAATCTTTAAACTTACTTTACAAGATAATATTTGCGGTGGTAGGCAAGGTTGAGAAGGGGTGAAAAAGGAGGGCTAAAAAATGTTGGAGGCAGTCCAGAGAACCAAGTCAGAGTGGGGATTAAGATGAAGTAGGTCTGCTGGTGTGGTGAGGATTTTGCTGAAAGAGTAACAGAAAAGGAGATTATATGATGGGATGAAGATCACGGGCATTTTGACTAACAATAAATAAATGATGGAGAGAATTGAAGAATGAACATATGTGGTGGTTGGGAAGGCCCCTGAATTTGGATTCAGAGCACATGAAATACAGCTTCAGATGGACCACTGTAGCTGTGTGATCTTGAGTGAATCATGAAACCTCTCAGAGATACAATGTTCAATGAAAATAAAAGAAATATCTACTTCTCAAGATTGTTGAAAAGGTAGATGGGACAATGAGAGAATACGAGAAAATGCTCAGCATGATTCCTGGCACATAGTGAGCCAGCTATCAAGAAATAGTAACTGAATTTCAAAATTAAGGAAATAAATACAATTTTTATTAAGAATCAACTGTATCTTGAGTATCTGCTAAAATCATTGCATATATCCTCTCATCACTGAGGTCTTGTTTGTGAAACCTAAATACTAAACTAGAAATAGTGATCTGAATTATGTTTATTTCCTTTGTGGGCATTTGTTACATCATTTAATATTAATTCAAGGTATTTACATTTAATATATATTAAATAAATCATTGCCTGCAAGAGATATCTGATGTAGTTTTTCAGATATGTTATCTTACTCTCCACATTTGTATTCTAAGGACTCAGGGACTGTTTTGATAAAGTGCCTGCATTTTTGTTTAACCTAATCTGCATGCTTAGAACTTAGATTTGTTAGGTATTTTTGGTGTTTTGATTGTGCTGATTTCAGTCATATGTCAAGGGCATAACTGACTCCATTCTACCCTCTTAGAAGCACTAAATGGGGAACTGAGTCTGCTAAAGGATGCTTAAAGAGAATGCAAGAAAGGGTGGCATAAAGGGGAATTTACTGATAAGGTTTCTAAGATGGTTTCAGGAAGTTTTCTCAAGGTGACCTTTCCAGTGTGGGTCAGGAGGGACAATGAAATAGAAATCTGAAATTCCATTTTGAAGTTAATGATTTCAGCCAGAAATCACATGACTGTCATGAATGAAGTGGCCTTTGTGATCTATAGAGAAGGGCAGCTAGGAGAATGATTGGGAATGAAGAGAAGGCAGGAGAGGAGGAAGCTGCCATGTACAATCCCAGCTGAGGGTCAGGAAACAGGACCCCATGAGGAAAATGATTGAGGAGATTCTGGGACAAATAATTTGTAACAACATAGAAAAATATGTGTCCTATAGTATTAAGTAGAAGAACGTCAGGACACAAAATTGCATACATAATTACTTAAAAATGGGGAAAACTGCCAGGAAAAAAATAGAAGAAAAATATTAAATGAGTATCAAAAGATGTTGCAAGTGTTGGCCATTGAAGAATTTCTTTCCCTTTCATATATTCTGTGTTTTCTATAACAAACATCACGTGCTGTCCTTGGACCTCATCTTCCTGGGCAGTCTTATGTCCTCACATGGCCTCAATCACCATCTGATTACATGATGAATTCCAAACTTATCTTTCCAGCCTGACTGCTCTTGAGTTCAAGACCTGTATGTCCAAACCTCTTCTTGATATTTTTCTTCTCAGTTCTCACCAGCATGTCAAACTCCATATGTACAAATTGAAGCTGCTTCTTGTTCCCCTAAATCTGCTTCATTTCTTATGTTTACTGTCTTGATAAATTCCAAAATTGAAAACCCATTTATTAAGGAAATGACCCCCAACTAGTCAGTCACCCAGACCTATGTTTTCTACTGTTTGAAGAACAATCAAATCTACCCCAACTCCCAAACTCATCATCTCTGGCAGAATTCTTGCAATAGTTCTCTCTTATTTACACAATTCAGTGGTTTTTTAGTGCACAGTCATTTGCCATATATCGACATTTCAGGAAATGACAAACATGTACATGATAGTGGTCCCATAAGATTATAACACTGTATTTTTACTGTACCATTTCTAAGTTTAGATACAAAAATACTTACCATTGTATTACAATTACCTACAGTATTCAGTACAGTATCATGTAGTATAGGTCTGTAGGAGCTATAGGAGCGATAGGGTATACCATATAGCCTGAGTGGGTAGTAAGCAATACCCTCTAGGTTTGTGTAAGTACACTCTATGATGTTCACTGATTGACCAAATCACCTAATGACACATTCCTCAGAACACAGCCCTGTTGTTAAGCAAGCGATGCATGACTATAGTCACAGAATTGTGCTACCATCAACACAATCAATTTTAGAATGTTGCCATCATCCGCCCCCACAAAAACCTTATGCCTTTTCACTGTAAGTCCCCATATCCCACATCCTCATCCCTCCATCTCAACCAGACCTAGACAATCACTATCTACTTTCTTCTGTTTAAACTTGCCTATTATGGACATTTTATATAATATGCAGATTTTCATGACTGACATCTTTCATTTAGTATAATGCTCTCAAGATTCATCCATGTTGTGCCATGTACCAGCACTTCATTCATTTTTGTGGCCAAATAATATTCCATTGTATGAATTTATCACATTTTATATATCCATTCAACACTTGATGGAGATTTGGGTTGTTTCCAGCATTTCTCTACTATGAATAATGCTGCTATGAATATTTGTATACAGCTATTATGTGGACTTATGTTTTTACTTCTCTTGGGTATATTCTCAAGAGAAAGTGGAATTCTGGGTTAAATGGTAATTCTATGTTCAACATTTTGAGGAGCAGGAGACTGCTTTCCAAAGTGGCTATACTAATTTGCATTTTTACTACCAATGTATGAGGGTTCTGATTTCTCCATATTCTCATCAACACTTATTATTATGTGGCTTTTTGACTATGGCATTCTAGTAGGTGTGAAGAAGTGTTTCACTGTGGGTTTCATTTGCATTTTCCTCATGACTATTGATGTTGAGCATCTTTTCATGTGCTTATTGGCCATTTGTATAACTTTGTTGGAGAAATGTCTATTCAGATCCTTTGCCCATATTTCAACTGAGTTATTTTTCTTGTTATTAATTGAATAGTCCTTTATATATTCTAGACACAAGTACTTTATCAGATATATGACTTACAAACATTTCTTCCCATCCCTGGGTTGTCTTTTTACTTTGTTGATAGTGTACTGTGAAGCAGAAAAATTTCTAATTTTGAGTAAGTCCAACTTGTCCATTTTTTCTTTTCGGCTTATGCTTTTGGTGTTGTATCTGAGCATTCATTGCTAAATCCAAGATCATGAAGATTATCTTTATATTTTCCTTTAAGAGTTTTGTCAGATTAGCTCTTGTATTTAAGGAATTTGATCAATTTTGAGTTAATTTTTGTATATGTTGTGAGGTAAGGGTCTAAGTCCATTCTTTTGCATGTGGCTATCCACTCCTTCCAGCATCGTTTGTTGAAGATACCATTTTTCTCCATTGAATGACTTTATATCCTTGTCAAAAATCAGTTGCCCATAGATACATGGCCTTATTTCCTTACTCTAAATTTTATTCTATTAACATATATGGCTATCCTTATGCAAATATCACAGTCTTAGTTACTGCTTCTTTGTAGTAACTTTTGAAACTGGGAAGTATGAATCCTCCAACTTTGTTCTTTTTAAAGATATTTTGGCTATTCTAGGCCAGTGAGTTTCGAGTTTCAAGAAAAACTTGTCAATTTCTACAAAGAAACCATGGTATTCTGATAGAGATTGTGTTGAAACTACAGATCAATTTGGGGACTACTATCATCTTAAAAATATCCTCATCCGTGAACATGAGATATCACTCCATTTAGATCTTGCTTAATTTCTTTCAACAATGTTTTGTAGTTTTCAGACTACAAAACAGAATTTTCCATTTCTTTTGTTAAATTTATTTTTAAGTGTTTGACTCTTTTTGATGCTATCCCAGGTGGAATTGCTTTCTTAATTTCATTTTCAAATTGTTTGTTGAGGTGTATAAAAACACAATTGATTAACACATTGAATTCATTCCTTGCAACCTTTCTGAACTCATTTATTAGTTCTAAAAGTTTTTTTAGAGTATTCTCTAGGGTTTTTCTATATAAAAGATAATACCATATGCAAAAAGAAATAGTTTTACTTTCTTTCCTGTCTGGATAATTTTTATTTCATTTATTCTTGCTTAATTCTCTTGGTTAGGATCTCCAGTACAATGTGAATGGAGAGATGAGAGCAGAAATTTTTGTCTTGTTTTTGATGTTAGGAGGAATGCATCCAGTCTTTCACCACTGACTATGCCATCAGTTGTGGGTTTCCATAGATGCTCTTTATTGATTTGAGAAGGGTTTCTTTTTATTCCTAGGTTGTCGAATGTTTTTTTATTATGAAATAATGCTGAATTTTGCCAAATGCTTTTACTCCATCTACTGAGATGATCATATGATTTTTGTTTTTATTCTATTGATATGGAACATTACATTAATTGATTTTTGGATGTTAAGCCAACCTTGAATTCCTGGGACAAATCCCACTTGGTCTTGGTGTACAATTCTTTTTATATGTTGCTGGATTTAGTTTGTTAGTGCTTTTGGAGGATTTTTGTAGCCATATTCACAATAGGTATTTGTCTGAAGCTTTATTTTCTTGTGATGTTTCTGTGTGGTTTTGGTATAAGGTTAATGCTGACTTCAGTGAGTTAGGTAGTGCTTTCTGCTTTTCTATGTTTTGGAAAAGTCTGTGAAAAACTGGTATTAATTCTGTTCTCTTCTAAGGTTTGGAGGAGTTTGTAAAAAATTGACATTAATTCTTCTTTCAATGTATTGGTGGAATTTACCAGTGAACCCTTCTGGGCCTGGGCTTTTCTTTGTGGATAGTTTTTGATTACTACTTTAATCTCTTTTCTTATTGTAGTTATATTCAGACAGTGTATTTCTTCTTGACTTGGTTTTACTAGATTGTGTCTTCTTAGGAATTTGTTCATTTCATTTAAGTTATCTAATTTATTGGTATCCAATTGTTCATAGTATTCCTTTATGACCTTTTTTATTTCTGTAAGGTGGGTAGTAATGTCTCCTCTTTTATTTCTGATTTTAGTAATTTAAATTTTTTCTTTTGGCTGGGCACAGTGGCTCATGCCTGTAATCCCAGCACTTCGGGAGGCTGAGGTGGGTGGATCATGAGGTCAGGAGATCAAACCATCCTGGCTAACACAGTGAAACCCCATCTCTACTAAAAAATACAAAAAAACATTAGCTGGGCATGGTGGCGGGTGCCTGTAGTCTCAGCTACTCAGGAGGCTGAAGCAGGAGAATGGTGTGAACCTAGGGGGCGGAGCTTGCAGTGAGCCGAGATCATGCCATTGCACTCCAGCCTGGGGCACAGAGCAAGACTCTGCCTCAAAAAAGAAAAAAAGTTTTTTTCTTTTTTATTTGATCAATCTAGTAGAAAGTTTGTCACTTTTGTTTATTTTCTCAAAGAATCAACCTTTAGTTTTGTTAGTTTTCTCGAATTGTTTATTTATCATCTATTTTATTTATTTCCATTATAATGTTTATATTTCCTTCTTTCTTCTTGCTTTAGGTTTAATATGTTCTTGATTTTCCATTTTCTCAAAGTGGAAGGTGAAGTTATTGATTTGAGATTTTTCTCCTTTTTAAATATAGGCATTTGTAGCTATAAATTTTTCTCTGAGTACTGCTTTCACTGCATCCCATAAGTTCTGGTATGTTGTATTTTAATTTTCATTTATTTCTAAGTACTTTCTAATTTCCCTCGTGATTTCTTCTTTGACCCATTGGTCGTTTAATAGTATGTTGTTTAATTTCCACATATTTGTAAATTTTCTAGTTTTCTTTCTGGGATTGATTTCTGGCTTTATTCTATTGTGATCAGAAGAGATACTTGTATGACTTAAGTTGTTTTAAATTTGTTGTAACTTGTGTGGTGGCCTAACATATAGTCTATTCTGGGGAATGTTTCATATTCACTTGAAAAGAATGTGTATTCTGCTCTTTTTGGGTATAGCATTCTATAGATAGACATTAGGTCTAGTTGGTTTATAGTATTGTTCAAGTCTTTTATTCTTTGTTGATCTCTCTGGTTGTCCTATCCATTATTGAAAGTGGGGTATTGAAATCTTTAACTATTATTGTTTCATTATTGACTTATCCCTTCATTTCTGTCAATTACTGCTTCATACATTTTTGGGGCCCTGTGTTAGATTCACATATGTTTATAATTATGTCTTCATGGTATATTGACTTTTTGTCATTATAAAATGTCCTTCTTTATTGCTAGTAGCATTTTTTATTTCAAAGTCTGTTTTGCCTGATAATAGTATAGCCATTCAAGCTTTCTTATGGTTGCTATTTTTATGATATATTTTTTCCATTCTTTTACTTTCAATCTATTTGTATCTTTGATCCTAAAATGTATCTCCTGTAGACAGCATATAGTTGGGTCTTGTTTTTTACAATCCAATCTGGCAGTCTTTGCCATTTGATTAGACTGTTTAATCTATTCACATTTAATGTTATTGATAAAGTTGAACTTATGCTTACCATTTTACTTTTTGGTTTCTATATAACTCATGTGTTTTTGGTTTCTCTATTCATCCTCACTGTTTTCTTTTGCATTAGTAAAAATTTTCTAATGTAACATTTTAATTTCTTTTATAATTGTTTAACTATATTTTTCTAAGTGATTTCCTTAGTGGTTGATGTAGGGCTTGCCATATATATCTTAACTTAACAAAAATCTGCTTCAGACTTACACTAAATTAATTCCAGTGAGATATAGAAACCTTGCTCCTATATAACTCTATTTCTTTCCCCTTCCTTCTGTGTTATTATTGTTATACATATTATATCTATATACATCTGAAGCCCCAGATTAATTGTTATAATTATTATTTTATATAATTTAATGTCTTCTAAAGAGGCTGAGAAGAGAAAAGAGAAGATGTATATAGTTGCAGATTTTATTATATTAATTTTCTTAGTTGCCATTTTTGGTTCTGTTCTTTTGTTCCTGTGAATTTTAGTTAATATCTAGTGTCATTTTTTTTAGCCAAATACAGTTTTGCTCCCACCTACTTCCTTCATATTGTTATTGACAAATTTATTTCTACATGTTATAGCCTTAACAATACAATTATACAATTATGTGCACATTGTTTAATATAATTGATTTTTCATTTTTAAATTAAGGGAATAAAGAAGAAGAAATATGCATTTATACTGTCTTTTACATAATTACACTTACTGATGCTCTCTGGATTTTTGTGGGGGCTTGAATTGCTATCTAGGCTCACTTGCTTTCAGCGTAAAGAACTTTCTTTAGTATCTCTGGTCAGGCAATCTGCAAGTAACAAATTCTCTCAGTTTTTGTTTCTCTGGGAATGTCTTTATTTCTCCTTCATTTTTGAAAGATAACTCTGGTGGATATAAGATTCTTGGTTGAGATTTTTCTTTGAGAACTTTGAGTATGCTTTCCACTGCCTTTTGGCCTAACTAGTTTATCTGGCTTCAAGTCCCGTTTCCCTCTAATTCAGTCACATTGCTGGGGGAGTCTTATTTTTATAACATTAATTTTATTGAGTTTCTCCCTTATCGAAGATATTTAAAGTGTCCCTCTTCTCTGCAGAATAAACATTGATCTCTGTAGAAAGGCATTGACCCTACATGATCTGTAACCTGCTTTCCTTGGGCCACCGTTCTGATTTTAGTCTATATTCTAGTCATACTGAACTGCTTGAGGTTTTCCCCATGCTCACATGCTATTTTGTGCATCAGTGATTTTGCTTCACCTGCTTTCTCTGCCTGGAAGCCACCCACCCGCACCTCACCCTCTGTCTGGGAAACTCCTACACAACTCTCAAAATGGAGCTCAGCCATCACTTCCTCTAAGAATTATTTCCCGATAATTTTGCTAAGTTGGCCATTTCCTCTTTGTTTTGACCCACTGATCTCCATGAAATCTTGTATCAGAGCACTTTTGGCACTTGGATTTCTGTTATTTATCTATATATTTACCCTCAACTGTAAGACCTGTTGAGGGCATTAATAACACCCAACATGAGCTGAATGCTTATTATGTGACAGGCATTTCACATTTTTCTCTTTCAATGCCGTAATTCTAGGAAGTGTGAACTATTTCTACCCCCATTTTGCAGTTGATGAAACTGAGACAGAAAGCTTATCCAAATTGCCAGATAATTGATGGTAGAGTTAAGATTAACACTAGGACTCTTTTACTTCTGCCCATTCTTAACCAGCAAACTCTACATCTTCTCTTGAATGTCACTAGAACACAGGCTGACACATAATATATCTAATAAATGTAGGTTGAATGTGGTAGTTTAGTCATAAATTTTTTAAAATTTAAAACATGAAAAAACAAGATTTTTGAACCCTATTTCATCTTGTTTTTATTACTTATTATTTATTTATTTATGGTGACTATAAAATCCTCAGATAAAAACATCTATTTCTAGTATTTCTGAGGCATTCAGGAAGGAGAGAATGTGGAAGACGTATTCTACTTTGCAGCAATGATGCCCCGAGTCTGACTGTATAGAAATAGTGATTCGGGGTAGAGGGGCAATATGATTGAAAAGGGGTAGCACCTGCAGATTTGCAAGTCACTTTACATAAAATTCAGAAATCATTGACTATCTTGAAGAATTATGGAGGTGGTGACACCCCCTGCTCCCAGAAATCCCTTGAAGTAGCCACTGCTCTGCTACTGGTAGGTGAGGGAGAACATCTAAAAGGAGAAATTAGCCATAGGTAGTGGAAATAATGTAAAAAACGAAAAACTGATGGAACCATTAGGGCCTGCTAGAAAGAGAAAAGGAAGGAATAAAAGTAAGGGGAAGTGGTTCTAGTTGGCAAAGTTTAACCAATATGTCGTTTGCTGATGTAGCATGTAACGGCATCAACATAGTAGAGCCTCCTATTTGGATTTGACATTGTGGTCGTCTGTGTGCTGCTCCCCTGTAAGTAACTACCACACAGAGACATGGGTTCTCCCTTTTAGAGCCTAATCCAACCTGGCCCCAAGCCAACCTTCAGTCCTCTGTGGAGGAAGTTTCCAGAGACTTTTCTTCCCTTGGCACATTACTTATGTCACAGACTGAACTAGTATGAGGAGCAAGGAAGAACCTGAGAAATGTCTAAGAAAAATAAGACCTAACACACTTTCAGTGGATGTCAATGTGAAATTCTTATTCCATAACTTGAGGCTTGGGACCTTCCACATTTTTGAGTGTGGCCATGTGCTTACCTACAAAACTTCATTTATCTCCTTTGTCCTTTCTTCTCAGTTCCATCCTTCTACAGTAGGGACATAATAACTAAAGCTCCCCTGGCCACCTCGAGTCATGAGGCAACCACGAGAATGGAAGTATGTGTTAAAAATAGCAGAGCAAAATGTTTAAGGGAACTTGGGTCCCTGGTGATCACCAGCCTGCCATACTGGCTCTAAACTGTCAGACTTTTTACATATATGAGAAAAACAAACCCTCATGTGTTTAAGCCACAATTATTTTGGGGTCCCTGATACTAGTGGATAAATTAAATTTCAAACCAATAGAGGGCTTCACATGACAATAAGATGTCACACATATGAGGCCCTGTAAAGCACACTGTGCAGAATTCAGGGGTGTTTATGAATAGGGCCAGTACAATAGCTTTCTCTAAACTTTTGAGCTATAGGTCAGGGTTGTCTTACTCCTTGTTGCATACACCAGTGTGTGTGTTGGAGTGTGTAAAGTAGAAGACTGCCATTGCTGAAGAGATTGTCTATGTTTTGCCAAAAGCAGCAATTTCAGTCCAATGTTTGGGGCCTTCAGTATTTAAAAAGGAAATGCTCTTTGACCAGATTTTTGACTGAATCGCCGCTCAGAGAAATATTGAGGTTTAAGCAATTTGTTAAGCATCACAAGTTGTTAAGAAATTATTTGTTAGCTACCATATAAGTTCTGTTGCTGAAGAATAACTGTTTTTGAGCACCTACTCTGTGCAGACACTGCTAGGTGTCTGTATCTGCATGCATTACCTCACTTAACACCCTCTGTAACCTGGGAAGTTTAGAAGTGCCTACCATGATTTCCCTTCTTAACCAGAAAAATGAGCTTGTTAACATTTTAGTTAATGCCCTAGACCAACTTTTTGGTGAATCTATTTATCTAGATTATGAAAGACTTCTTCTTAGTAGATACTCACAGAGGCCCAGTTGGAAAGTCACAGCATGATTTTCTCTGGGGGCAATGAGCGTCACTAAAATCAGAGAGCCTTGACCTCCCCATCCTAAAACTTACAGAGAATTTTGAACCTCTGCCCACATCTCTTAATTTAGCTCTTAAGCTTCAATCCAGCCTGGCTGAAGGTATATGCTTTACTTAAGGTGCTGGTGGGTGGTAGATTAGACCAAAGATCAGGTGATAAATGGGCAAGAGAGACAATGGGAGAGTGGATAATTCTCCCATTGAGAATCACACTGCGAACACACTTTAAAACATTTAACTGAATAATCCTAACATAAACACCCTCATACTCCAACACACATGCTTACACATGCTTCTCTTGATTTTATTCTCTGAAAATTCACCAGGGGAATTGGATTTCTCAATACCTATCTTCCTATATATCTGCTCTGTGACTACAGCCACCTTATCTTAAAGAAAGACTTTGGAGAACCATACTCTGTCTTGCAGATATTAGGGCCTTAATAAGTGAATTCCTGTGATCATGTTTTAAAAAGGAAGGTCTGAGAGAAAAAAAACCCACTGGCCTAGTGGTTTAAACACTGGTCTGGAAGTGACAGCTCATGATACCACATGACACTGAGCAATGCTTCCAGGGCTCTCAGTGGCCCAGAAGAGTCAGCAGAGTCCATATTTGTTTGCAATTCCTTCTTTATAAAAGAAATTTGCTTTTTTATGAAATATATTTATGTGCCTCACTTATATTATTTTCTCAACTCCAAATTGGGGAAGAAAATATGAATCAGATAGAATAAGATGACAAATATTTGTTTTTAAATTTCTTTTATAGCACAAAAATGGTTATTTAAAATACGTGATAGGAAATAAAATGAAAGCTCTTGGAACAAAGTTGGGTGCTCTCCTGTTTTCTTCAAGACCCTTTCATGAGCCTAAGGTGTCTAGCTTTGTCACCTGCTTAGAATCTGCTTTTGCTTTTCTCTTCGGATGTTTAGGTAAACAGGCAAAAAAGAGAAAACTGGGAACAGAGGAAAGGTGTGCAGAGGCAGAGGTGAGCTTTGAAGGAGCTCCACTCGTTCCTCAACATGAGTCAACTAAGGATAGAAACTCAGTAGCTAAGATAAGGTGTGACCCTATGTTCAGTGATTGGATAACAGATGACACCTGATTCAGATTTACTCATACGAAGCCCCTGAGGACAGGAATTGAAATTATATGGTTTCCTTTGGATAAGAAGGATCTTCATATTCTAGGCTGGATAAAAGGACTAAGCAATAAGGCCTTTTCCTTCCAGCAGAACTATCCTTCAAAGAGACCCACGGTCAGGACCATCTCCATTTTGCCCCAAATCATGGAGTATTGTGGGATGCATTTGATGCTCACATAACAGCCAAGTCAGGCATTCTCAGTGGGTAGTTAGGGATTTGGTGATGCTGCATCTACTCTTTTAGGCCACTAGGCATCCAGTTAATGAGTGCATTGAAATATCAGGATGTGTCATGTCCTACAGACCAAACAATGGGATTATTGAATGAAGGTTTCACTCATTATTTGGATGGTTCCATATCTTGAAGACAGTCAACCATCTGTAAATCGCACCCCAGTGGCTGAGAAGAGTCAACGGGCCTATTGCAAACTTGCCTTGCATTCTTTCATGGAAGAGATTTTTTCTTTTTAAAATCATTCTCATTAAATACAGATAGACAGTAAAAAGGAAAAAAGCCATACCTGTAGTATTCATCTCCCACAAAGAAGAGGGTCTTCTGTGGCTCCCAGAGGTAGACAGCAGCATCTATTCGCTGCACATGCCTTGGGAATCCAAAGTCATAAATAGTCCGAGGAGGACCTTGCATTTGGAATCCTCTTGTTATCCAGTAGTGGGGACCTGAAAACAGAAATTAAAGTTTACGAAAACTCTGCACCACTTGGTGATGCACTTCTCTTATAAAGATTTCTATGAAGGCTCTTAAATGGGGTTAGTTTATGGGATACTTGCCATGGCTATAACCCAACAGGAGATATAAGCTTCTAACTATTCAGTTCAGTAAAAGACTTCAAACTTCCCTGGAGGCAAAAGTTCCTAGTTATGCCTTAAGAAAGCAGTAACATTGATAAAATTGTGTTTTACATTTAACATATTATGTCTTTCAAGATACCCTTCATTTATAATCTCATTTCACCTTCATAGATGTACGAGAGAGAATGGGCAAGTGACACGCAAATGTCATGATTTTTACTTAAATTGGCACTTGCTTTCTAACCTTATCCCTCAGTATCAAGAACATACAAGCTAAAACTGATAGTTATCACCTACTGGATAACTTCCATTGGCTCGCCATTGTCACAACACATCTTCAAGGTTTATATTGCTATAATCACTTTGCAGAGGAAGAAATGAAGCTCAGAGCCATTAGATAACTTTCCAAAGTCACTCAAATAGTAAAGGGCTAGAGCCAGAGACTGGTATGTGTGTCCACCTCCTGAAGTCAAAGGCGTCCTCCTCTCCTGGCTGCTTCTGACCACAGCATAGAAGTAAGGGCATTGTTTACCTCCCACCGAGTTCCACACTGGCTTTTATTTATTAAAGGGTCTCAGTAGACTATACAGTGTCACTCTGAGCAGAGGTCCTGTGTGGCAGGGACCAGGTTTCTAGCTCCCTAGGCACTATCACCTAACACAGTGCCTTACTAGCCTAACAGGCTTGGTTCTGAGGGCCACCGCCATCATTTCCATTGTTACACAATGTCGAGTATAACAAATGTAGAGTGGCATTTCATACCCAACCTGAGGACAAAGAGCAACTGAAATGTGCTCCATGAAGACTGGAAAAATGCTGGCAGGGCTAGATATGCCAAATGAATGGGGCACTGCAGCCCTGCCATTTCTTTCATTGAGGGATCTGTAGGGTACCTTTGAAGAAGTAAGCAGTGCCCCTCTCAGCCACTTCATAAGCTGCATCCACATTGGACATGAGTTGGGGGAAGGAGCTGGTAATAGTGCTGGGCCGAATTCCTGTCCGCAAGTGAACCTGCCGTCTCCAGAATATCCTATGGGACATTCCAAAAAAAAAAAAAAAAAATCAAGATCAGTGATTGATTTACATATAAAATTACACTTTGACTGAAATGTACTCAGAGGCCACTCACTAAATGCCCTTTGCTCTTGCCTTGCCTTGCCTTGTTTTTTTTTCTTTCTCTTTTCTTTTTTTTCTTTGAGATGGAGTCTCGCTGTCTGGCCCAGGCTGGAGTGCAGTGGCATGATCTCGGCTCACTGCAACCTCGGCTCACTGCAACCTCCACCTCTCCAGTTCAAGCGATTCTCCTGCCTCAGCTTCCCGAATAACTGGGGCTACAGCTGTATGCCACCATGCCTCGCTAATTTTTGTACTTTTAGTAGAGACAGGGTTTCACTTCACCACATTGGCCAGGCTGGTCTCGAACTCCTGACCTCAAGTGACCCACCTGCCTCGGCCTCCCGAAGTGCTGGGATCACAGACATGAACGACCGTGTCCATCCCACTCTTGCCTTGTTTTTAAGGAAAAACACAACTCTTTGGACCTTAGTAAACAGTTTCTACTCCCTTTTCATTGTCTTAACATTTCTGTGATTCCCTCTCCTTCGTTTATTTAAGGATATTCAAAATAATGAAAGAATATAGCAAAGTAATAGTATCAATTGTTTACACATTTAAGCTATGCACCCCCCATTCCAAATATCACTTGATACAAATTTCTCTTTCCGTTTCTGATCTTTTAAAAGTTAAAACCTTACAAAGGTAACTATGATCCAGAAGGTGGACATTGTGAATAGTATGTAAATGAACCAGAAGTCTGTGGTCGAGTCATGCTGATTAGACCCTGTAAAAATAGTGAAAACATTAATAATCATAAGTTATGGTGTTGCTTACATAATTGTGTGCTGGAAGCGTTTACATCTTTGAGCCTGATGGCTAGTTAACAGAAAATCTAGACACACATATTGATTTAAGTTTTAGCAATTCATCTATCCATTTACCCAATATTATAGTCATAAAATTGTGGCAGTATACCCATGAGAGTACTGGATTGAAACTGACAATGTAATGTGCTCTATTTTATAGTTTGAAGATGAAAATCATTTTTATAAAACACAAATAATTTACTTGGCTTCTTAGGAGCCCAGAATTACTGCACAGGATTATTTGGGGACTGGGAAACTGTAATAAAATTTTGACATTGAACTTTCCTAGTGGCTAATTTAGGAATTCTCCAAATTTTATGTAGAGTTTTCCTATTCAGTTAATCTAACAAATATTTATGGAGCACCTATCATCAGGCACTGTGGTGGACATCAAGGATGAAACACTGAAGAAGATGTTGGCCCTGCCCTCAATATGTTTACAATCTAGTAGTACTGATTAGTAACGATCAGAGTGATTGGTGCTACAAAGAGTTAAGTTCAGGGTACTCTGAGAACACACAAGAAGTATATCCCATTGCATTTGGGGGCTTAATAAAGGTATCCCTGATGAGGCAACTTAAGCTGATGATAAAATCCAAAAAAGGAATATATTGAGAAAAGATAAATATTTCCTCGTGTTTCATAAGAGGCATCATGGTGCAGAAGGAAAAGCACATTGTGTTTCAGAAGATGTGGGCTAGAGTTTTAACTCTACTGCTGACCAGCCTCTCCAAGCCTCAGTTTAATCATTTTACATGGGAAAAATAATTTCCTGGCCAATATCATGAGATCATTATCAGGATAAAATGAGATAATGAATATGAAAGTGTATGATAAACCGTAAGCTGCCGTATGGATAGATACTGTTAGTTTGAAAAGGTATTATTTGTTAGGCCTTAATTACCCACTAATTGGGCACCCACCAAAGACAATACACAAGCCCCAAACATCACAGGCTTATCTAAAGCGTATGCATTAACTGATGAAAAACTGAGATCCAGAAAGGCTGCTGGCCCAAAGGACACTGGGTGGTGAGGGGCAGAGAGGGCCCAGCTCAGGCTCTAGCTGCCTTGATGTTA
Source organism: Nomascus leucogenys (assembly GCF_006542625.1). NCBI lineage: Eukaryota > Metazoa > Chordata > Mammalia > Primates > Hylobatidae > Nomascus > Nomascus leucogenys. The sequence continues at coordinate 32,246,630 of NC_044395.1, read as the reverse complement.
GTCACATGCCCGATCTCACCTACTTGCTCATGCTCAGTTTTGTGATCTCTGGTTTTTCTTTGTCGGTACTTTGACCCTTTGTCCAATCAGACCTGGGCTTTTCTGAAGGCCAGAGGGACTGCTTCCCTTTTCTCTTTTCTCTCCACCACCTCGTAATGAACACAGTTTTGGGTATCCGGAATACTGCAACTACTTCTTGGATTAATTGGGAAGCTGGGATGAAACCTGAATAGCAAGTGTGTTCCAATTAATGCAATTCAATAGATAGCTCTGAAATGTTGTCTCTTATAAGTTGCTGTGCTAAGACACGAAGTGTGCATTTCAGAATATTATAATGATGAGGCCACGTGGGGAAAGTGGGGAGGGAGAGGAGCAGATATGTCTTCCCAAAACTAGGCTCTGTCTGAATGATGTCTCTGATGAGGTGTAGTTGACTTCCAGCTACTTTCTCTTTGATCACTCTAAAGCCAGATGCATTTTCTTTCATTTCTCACTTAAAAATCAACAAGCAACTCTAGGCAAAGCTAAGTCCTACTTTTTATTTGAAGTTATGGGACAGTGATATCTTGAATGCCTCAACATGAGAGGTAGTAAAGGATAGTAACGAGCTCAGGCAAAGGAAAATCGTACTCTTGAAACTTTTCACAAGTGGTAGACTCTTAAATTCCTTACTAAAGAAACTTTGATGTAGGATATTGTGAGGACTAAATTGAAGTAGTCATTCTAAATCAAGTGTGATTTTGCACCCTGGGGGACATTAGGTAATATCGGGTGACAATTTTGGTTGTCACAGCTGGGGATGAGCAGTGCTATTGGAGTCTAATGAGTAGAGCCAGGGATGCCACTAAACATCCTAATGCAAAGGACAGCTCAACACAACAAAGACTTATCTGGCTCGAAATACCAGTAGTGTCAATGTTAAGAAACTCTGCTTTAAACACCACTATGATGTAGTATAATGTATATAGTGTGCACATAGGATAGAAATAAATGCTATCCATCACTTACATAAATTATCACAAATTTCTTTTCTTTTTTTTTTAAGACGGAGTTTCACTCTTGTTGCCCAGGTTGGAGTGCAATGGCGTGATCTAAGCTCACGGCAACCACTGCCTCCCGGGTTCAAGCAATTCTCCTGCCTTAGCCTCCTGAGTAGCTGGGATTACAGGCATGTGACACCACGCCTGGCTAATTTTGTATTTTTAGTAGAGATGGGGTTTCTCCATGTTGGTCAGGCTGGTCTTGAACTCCCGACCTCAGGTAATCCTCCTGCCTCCACCTCCCAAAGTGCTGGGATTACAGGCGTGAGCCACTGTGCCTGGCCGAATTATCACAAATTTCAAAAAGAATCTGTAGTCATGAAAAATTTCAGTAAACTAATGAAAAAAATGATATCTTGTGGCAATAAAACAGCAACATACTCAGACAATTTGCATCCTTAGAGCTATAGACTGTAGTAATAAGTGAAGTAAAACTCACAAAAACAATTATAGCAAGTAACTTCCTTATACATCTGTGAATGGATTTAAAATATAAACAAAAAAATCTATAAGCCTCTTGGAAAAGAACAGCTGCAGGATGTATTGGAATGAAAATAAACAGATTATATCACTAGTCTACAATTTGATCTTTGATAAGGAAGGCAAAACAATGCAGTTTATTGATATTTTAGATCTGCTGATTAGATATTTAGCTGCACTATTTATCTTCATGTACCCACTGTCTAATGCTGTGCTGGCACATAGTCAGGGTTCAATACATATTTGTTGGCTAAATGAACGGGCGCCAGAGAGATGATTGGAACTTACTTGATCAACGAATTTCATATTCTTTAAAATTTTCATTCACTTTTACCAAAGAACAGTAACTAACTCATCAAATTTGAGATTCGGTCTCTGATAACTTTCACCTGGCCTCTTGCAGCTCTTTGCTAGTTCCATGAACTCCTCCTCCAGCATCATGTATTATTCATCTTTTTATCCTTGGGCTTAGCATGCTGCCTGGTGCATCCAGGGACTTGATGCATGTTGTCGAGCCTTAAAGGTCTTCTTTTGTTATACCCAGCCATCATTCTCCACCTACCTAAGCTGATCCCATCAGTCTTTTATTTTCAGGAGATGCCTTCACCCTTTATTTGCTGGACAATCAAGGCAACTCAGCACAAGCTGAATGAGTGGCACACTTTTCATCCTCTTTAGTCTCACACTCTCTTAGATTCTGATCTCTGTCATCCTCTTTCCTATTTGTGGGAAGGGGTGTCTTCTTTTTTTTTTTTTGAGACAGAGTCTTGCTTTGGTGCCTAGGCTGGAATGCAGTGGTGCAATCTCGGCTCACTGCAACCTCTGCCTCCTGGGTTCAAACGATTCTCCTCCCTCAGCCTCCTGAGTAGCAGGGACTACACACACGTGTCACCACACCTGCCCAGCTGATTTTTGTATTTTTTTCAGTAGAAACGGGGTTTGACCATGTTGGCCAGGCTGGTCTTGAATTCCTGACCTCAAGTGATCTGCCTGCCTCGGCTTCCCAAAGTGCTGGGATTACAGGCATGAGCCACCACGCTGGCCTCTATCTTTTTGATTCTCTGTTTAATTACTGCTCACTCCCCTGAGATTAGGCGATGTGGTGCAGTGAACAAAACAAGGAATGCTTGAAGCCTTGTTTTATAACTGGCTGTGTGACCTCGCGTGAGTCATTCAATTTTTCTGAGACTCAATTTCCTACTGTCAAATAAGAGTGAGAATAATATCTACACAAACACTTCAAAGGATCAATTGAGAAAATGCATATGAAAGTGTTTTATAAACTCAGGACTACTCTTATTTGTAGATACTTTAAAAAGACACATTTTTACTTTACAAATTTATTAACTGATGATATGCAGAATATAAACTTAGAGTTTATCAATATAGCCAAGTTTCCTTCTTAGTTTGTTTCACTGGAAACTTTGAAGTACAAACTGTCATGTCATTGGCTGAGAAGCCATTCAGTCTATAGGACTCATTAACCAGGGCTGCTTAGTTCAGGATGAGTCAGAAGCCAAGAAATCAACCATGCATCATCCACCTCACTGAACCCAAGAAAAATATAGCTCATACAACTAAAAACGCATGTGTAGCCAGCGGTGTGGATTAATGATAGTCAAAGCTGTGCATAGTGCCCTTAAGAGTGTTTGTACCCATCTGAAGAGCCTATGAAAATCCATATTCATAAGCCATAACCTGTGAACATGCAAAGGGCCCCTCCTCTGTCAGAATGAGGTGGTTCAGAAGAAATGACAATGAGTCAGGGATCTTGCTTCACCTCTGCTTCTTTATCTGAATTCTTAATAGATCACAGAGAACCGCTCTAAGTAAACACAATGCCATTTATTGGCTTTCAGGGAAGCAATCTTACAGCCAGAAAAGACACATCCCCAAGGAGAATGCGAAGGAGGAAGTCTTCCTCCCATTCCATGGTGGGCTTACCTCAAGCCCATGGCATCCTGGGAATTCCCAATTTCAAATCTACTCTCCAGAAATAGTGGTTACTGTTATTGTTTTCCTTCCTGTAACATCTTGTATATCTTTTTCTCCACTGTCTTCGAGCACGAACAATTCCCTCTTTGAAATCCTGTCTTGGCCCTGCTGCCACTGCCAACTATTATCTTAACTTCTTTTGTTATTAACAAGCTTCTCAAATGAATGATCTATCTCAACTCTTTTGTTTCCCCCCATTTGCTTTTTATTATTTATTTATTTATTTTAAGACAGGGTCTCGCTGTCACCTAGGCTGGAGTGCAGTGGCGCAATCTTGGCGCACTGCAACCTCTGCCTCCAGGGTTCAAGTGATTCTCCCACTTTAGCCTCCTGAGAAGCTGGGATTACAAGGCACCTGCCACCACACCTGGCTAATTTTTTTTTTTGTATTTTTAGTAGAGACAGGGTTTCATCATGTTGCCCAGGCTGGTCTTGAACTCCTGACCTCCAGTGATCCACTCCCCTCGCCTCCCAAAGTGCTGGGATTACAGGTGTGAGCCACTGCACCTGGCCCCATTTGCTATTTAACCCCTTTCCATGATCTGGCTTTCTTCCTCACTGCTCTGCTGTGACTATATTCCAAACTATCCTGGACACTCAGTCCCTTTTCTTCAGTCCTCAGTCTGGTGACCTTGGCAACATTTTCCACTGTTGATCACTTAAAAAAAAATACACCCTTTTTTCCCAGATTTATTTGGGATTCCATCATAGGGGTTTTGTCTCTGATGTCAAACACAACTAAGTTATAATTCCAGCTGAGGACGATGACAGTGTGGATTAAATGAGTGAATGTCTGTAAAATGCTTAGCACAACACATAGCACATTGCACATTGCAAATGACCACGAAGTGTCGGCTATTCTTACTGTTATTATTTTCGGAGTGCTGAATCTCTCTGGTTGTTATTGAATCCTTTTCTCCCATTTCCTAGGCTCATTCTTTAGACTTTTTTTCTTTCTCCTCATTCTCTCTACAGAACTGTTTTTCATCTCCACATCTTTAACTGTCTCCTTTATGTGGGAGATTCAAAACCCACGAAGCCTCCAACTGTGACTTCTTTCCTGAGCACTAGCTTATTTCTATGAAACTCCGTGAAAATTGTCATTGCTTTAAATCCGATACATCTAACCCTGTTTTACATTGTGTTCCCAACAAATCCTTTGAATTTTTCTAAGTGAACAATGCTGTATATTATAGTCTCAGCCATGAGGCTTCTACCTGCTTTAACTCTTCCTTTTCCATTGTTCTTCTCACCCAATTAGTGTCTTAATCCCGCTGGTGAGTCCTCAGAATGCCTTTTATTAATACGTCCATTCTTCTCTCCAATTCCTACTTGCACAACCCTTAAAAATGTTTTTTTTTTTTTTTTTTGAGACAGAGTCTTGCTCTGTCGCCCAGGCTGGAGTGCAGTGGCGCGATCTTGGCTCACTGCAAGCTCCGCCTCCTGTGTTCACGCCATTCTCCTGCCTCAGCCTCCAGAGTAGCTGGAACTACAGGCACCTGCCACCACACCCGGCTAATTTTTTTTTTTTTTTTTGTATTTTTAGTAGAGACGGGGTTTCACCATGTTAGCCAGGATGGTCTCGATCTCCTGACCTTGTGATCTGCCCGCCTCGGCCTCCCAAAGTGCTGGGATTACAGGCTTGAGCCACCGCGCCTGGCCAAAAATGCTTTTCTTTGCCTTCTAATTTAAGGTACATAACATCTTTTAAAATGTGACAATTAGTGGCAGATTAAAAAATATATAGAATCTTATTTTGGAAAAAAAAATTGTGAAGAAACATGTTAGACGTCCTTGGGAAACCTAGATAGTCTATGAACATCCCCCTCTTTGTGGCTGGTTACCCCATCTGCAAGCAGAGGGCGTGGAAGCAAAGGAACAGCTCAGAAGTGCTCTTCCTACTAACTCAAATGCATAACAGTCAATGGGCATATGTTCATTCAGGTTAAATTTCAGTGCTTTTCTTGGTAGTTCCATTTCATAGGCAGAAAGCTTTCTATATTAGTGCTAGGATAGATTCTGGACTGGAGTCAGAAGACCTGGATCTCATGGGAGGGTCTGCTGAGGCCAAAAAACCTGTGCCTATTTTCCTTATCTCTACACTGAAGGATTTGGACATGATCAACCTTTATGCTTACTCTATTTGTAAAATCTATTGTACTTCTAAGATTTATAGATGATTGTGTGTGATATTCTTGATTTTACCCTTAAAATTATACTGGGCAAAACCCAACATAATATGATAGATGTAAATATAATTTCGGTATGGCTACAATTCCAGTCATTTCTCTCTTATTTTCCCTAAGTGGCTGAGGAAATCTGATATAGCCTTAATAATTTTGTCATCTATTATAAAAAGTAAGTGTATGTTCATTAAGTATATCTATCTATCTATATGCCTCTCAACTTATTATAGCTAACACTTATTTCTCTTCACACAGAACATTTGAATGTACATTTATACACTATGGAGAATATCTGACAATCTCACGGTGACTTTAAAAGGTACTGCATTCCATCTTGCTTTGGAAACAAACCATGTGGTTATTATGCCCACAGCTTGAAATGTCCCATCAACAGATCATTGTTGGTGACGGGGAATTCCAGGCTGTTGAGTGGGAGAGAAGAGACTGGGAGCTCTTTCATAATCAGTGGCTCCCTGGTTGCAATTATAACTGTGGCTTGAAAGAATTCTTTATTCTTTGTCCAGGCTTAGCAAGCACTCTGGGACTTTTAGCGGCAGCTGGTAGGGGATCAGAGCTATAGAGTCACGGGATTCCAGCTCTGGACAGCACTTTAGGCGGCAGTACAGCAGGGTAGTTCGGAGCATGGGCTCTGAAGTTTGCTAGTTTGGGTTTGAATTCCAGCTCCACCTCTTACTAGCTATGTACTCTTGAACAAGTTGCTTATCCTTTTTATGACTTGTAAAAGGAAGAATACTTCAGGCCTCACAGGAGAATTGTAAGGATGTGATAATATAGTGCTTTGCATAGTAAGTACTGAACACTTTTAAGTCACTATTATTACAGACAACTCCCTCACTTTATAGAAAAGGAAGAGAAGCTCCAGGTGCCATGGTGAGTTAGTGGCAAGTCCAGTGCCACTCCTGACTCCCCATCCTGCTTATAGTTCTTTGGAATCATCTGCCCTACCCCAATAGCTCATTGAATCTGAAATGGAAGAAGATGAGAAGGTGGTGACTAAGCAGATACATACATGGTAGCAGGCCATCTCTCCTTCTGTAGTCCCTCTGCTGATTTTTCATTTCTAGACGTCTCTTGCACCAATTTCTCACTTATTAGTCTGTTATCACCCTCAGTATTTATAATCAAGACTATGTCAAAAGATGTATTGACTTTAAGTAGTCATTAGTAATCACTAAATGCTCACAGTTTGATAAATAGAGGTTGTTTTTTTTTTTGCTTTTTTTAAGAAAACAATGATCATTGAATGAAATGGTATCATATCTTTGACTTCACTGCCTCCTTTGCCCCCACTGCAACCTCTGATATTTACCACAAGAATAAGCTACACCCTGCATGATGGCTAGCACCTCACTGCTTTATCACTGAATGAGTGCTACATGCTATTTCAGGGTCTGGGAGTGTGGAGACTGACAATGATATCCCTTAGGTGAAGCCAAGGTTACTTAGAGATGTGCTCCAAGCTCCTCCTGCCCTGCCTGGTCTGCCACTCCTGGGTCATTGCTTACCAATTCCATTTGGTGTACTTTTTGGTAATATTCCAGAAAAATATCAATGGTCAGTGTCTTAAAAATAAAAAATCATCAGAAAATTAATAACACAAAAGAATCAATTGGGTTCTCTAAACACCTGAAGTTGTTTATAAGTCTCCCAGCCATTGTAAATATTTTTTGATTCCCACTCTTAAGAATAGTAACTGCCATTTATTGACACTATGTGTCTGGCACGTTACTTGCTGGGGATCACCTCATCAGTAAGCAGTGAGGCCACCCACTGACTCTGCTGTGAAAGCCTGGGTTCCTGGGCTCGGCTCTAATTTGCCTTTGAAAACTGAGTGTCCATTGTCAAAGATTTAGTTCAAGCTGTTTCTAATTTTTAAAAATTAGAAATAATCCAGTACGGGATTGATTAAGTAATAATATATCCATTCATTGGAATAACATATACTATATAAAGGATGAGAATTAAAATTCATTGACAGGAAAAAATAAAATTTTGTGAGTGAAAAAGTTTATAAATCAACACCACTAGTAAAGTCCTATTTTTGTGGAAATCATTGCACCCTACTCCCATATGTACGATATCTAGCTCTCTATCCAGAGAAAATGTCAGGAGAGACATACAACAGTATGCTTAACAATGGGAATGCTCTGTGTTATGTGCCCTCCAAATTCCTATGTTGAAGCCTTAACCCTCAATGGGATGGTATTACCTTCAAGAAGTAATTAGGGTTAGTGCTGGAAGAGGGCATTCCTGACTCATGAGGTCATGAGGGTGGGGGCCCCATGATGGGACTAGTGCACTTATAAGAAGAGAAACTGGAAAGCTCGCTCCCTCTATCTCTCTGTACACGAAGAGGTCATGCGAGCTCACAGCAAGATGGCGGCTGCCTACAAGCCAGGAAAAGAGGCCTTGGGGTGAAACTTACCTTGCAGATACCTTGATCTTGAACTTCTTACCCTCCAAAACTGTGAGAAATAAATTTCTGTTGTCTAAGCCACCTGATCTATGGTACTCGGTTATAGGGGGATTCTGGGTAAATTTTGCTTTTTAAAAAATACTTTGTTACTTTCTCTCTGTGCTGAAGGAGCAAAAAGTATTCTTACAACAGTAGCTCAACAATATATCCTCAAAAGCATACAAGATAAGGAACATCACATTTCTCAAACGTCTCCTCTTCAGGGAACTCTCTCTAGATCTTCCCAGGTACTTGCTTCTTGTTTTGTTTCATGGGCCTAACTTTCAGAGCTCATGTCTCACTATCTTGCAGGGCTTTTGGAGTCCCCTACTCATACACCTTCTCATACATGAGACTACACTGTTTGAAAACCACAATGGGCTCCATAAACACTTCTGCAATAGTGAAGAAGAAGAAAAAAATAATGCCACACATGAATGCTCCTGAGATGCCTCTGCCTATTCTGGTGTGATTGAATTCTGTCTCCAGCAAAGGGAGGAATGGGATGAATGTTGTTATGTTTCTTTTTGCCTCTATGGAAAGAAGTAATTAGAGTAACCAGCATCATGGAGACAGCAGCCATACTCCCCAAGAAACCAGAGTTGGCGGAGAAGAGGGATCTGCCTTCTCTGTGAAAGGCCTGGAGGCATTGAAAAGGAGGAGTTTCGGAAGAATGCTGGCCTTGGAATTATCTACCCACCTATCTATCCATCTGATCATCCATCCATCCATCCATCCTTTTATCCAATCTCCTATCTGTCCATCCGTCCAGCTAGCCAACCCTCATTCACCAAATATTTATTGAGCATTTGCTATGCACACTCACTAGGGATAAAGTGTTAAACAAAATGGACATCAGATCAATTCAGGCTGGTGTCCTAGCTCAGCCATTTAACTGTTACCTTGGGAAACTTACTTGCTCTCTTTGAGCTGCTTTCTTTATCTGCACATTAGGGATTCTAATCTCTACGGTGAAAAGGGTTACAATAAATATTGTCCATATATGGAAATAACTTAGCACAGTAGCAAGACCACAGTAGGTGCACTACGAACAGTAGTTTTGGCAGTTCTCTATCTCCCCCAAAGACCCCTGCCTCCTACCCTTCAGCTGCATAGGACAGCACTTCTGCGTGATCTTCATACATGGCAGCGACAAGGACCTGTGGGACGACGTTTGTCTGGGAGTGGAGAAGCGGCCCAATGAGAGTCAGTGGCGTGTCTGAGGCTTACCGGTCCTTGAAGAGCAGGAGCTCCTTCCCCAGCATTGTCACAGCATCAAAGGATGAGCTGGAGTCACAGAGGTCGGGGGTGGATGGCTTGTAAGGGGGGGCATGGGGCACAGTGGGCTTCCCCAGGAATGGTTTCCGAGGTCCTAGGATTCAAAATGAGTTGGTCAAAATGGTAACGGGAATTTGGAGTTCACACACTTCTGTTCTAGAGCCCCAGGGGAGGTTGCACACTTTCACGCTGGACATGTGATCATGACCATGGCTATTGAGGGCAGGTAGACCTGGGTTGGAGTCCTGGCTCTCCTGGTTACTGAGCTGTGTGATTTGAGGCACATTATTTAACTTTTTAAGCCTCAGCTTCCTCACTTGTTAAAAGGGAAGGATAATAATAGTACTCACCTCAGAAGGCTGTTGTGAGAATTAAATAATTCCTGTAAAGCAGGTAGCCGAGTGCTTGGCACATACTAAGTCTTCTAAAGATTATTATTTCATTATAGAACTTCTTTGATATCTACAAGTGTTCCAAATTAGAAATGTAATTTAAAAATTGGCATGGATTGTTTCTTTGTAATTAAGTTCTTTTTTTCTCAATAAGAAAACTTTCTTGTGTGTTTTCCTATTATTTTCATAGACTCCTTGGCATCCTGACCTGTGCTTTTGTCTTTTACTAGGCATCCAGGAAAAACTGAGCGAATTCTTGTGAAACTGAAGTACACTGAAGGTGTTTGCTATTTAAAGGTATCTTCTGGTGGATCGTCTTGGAAAACATGGACCCAAATCTTGCGAGAGCTGTCAGTGAGTCTCCTCTCCTGCTCTGCATCTCTCAGGACTGTGCCCCAGCTCCAGAAGAATGAGCCTGCACAGCTTGGACTGTCGGCTCTGGCGGGTTCCTGCTCTTCTATGAAGCCTTGTCATAACCACAGGTGAGAGTCAGGGAACGAATGAGGCACAGGGAAGGGAAAGTTTCAGGCCTCTGATAAGGGTCAGATGAGGTTTGAGATCAGGGATGGAGTAGGGTTAGCATCAACGCAAAGATCAGAGGTGGGGTGAGGCTTTGGGAGAATATCGAAGCTGGAAATTGGAGAGGGTCAGCAGCGGCAAGCGATCGGGCGGGTGATATGAATGCTCCCTTGTAACATAAACCCATGTTTTCACATTTCATTCACCTGTGCCATAATAGCTGTGCCAAAATATGTGCTTTGCCTCCTGGCTGAGTGACAGTGGCCATCCAAAGGCAGTGACTTTCCAGGGCACAAGGACCTCTAAAGGCAAGTGTTTGAGCTCAGCCCTTCTCGGTGGCCCACAGGAATTGTTTCCCATTGGAACACTGCCACCAAGGCTCTGGAGTTGAGTTTGTGACATGCAGACATTCACAGCGTTTTTCCTGTCCCTCAAGGGTCAGGCAGATCTGGTGCTTTCTGCCTCCTGGAAATGGATAGAGCTGGCTGAAGGCTTCTTGGGATGAAATTTGTCTTTTGTGCCTCAGGTGAAATCTGACCAATTTTGAATGGTGTGCCCGTTTCCGGGCTTCCCACCCTCCAGATCCCCTGGGGCCAGATTCCTAGCACCCCAGGAAGCTGCTGGGGGATCTGGGTCTCTAGGCCCTGAGAAGATGGAGAGAGGCTCTGATAATCAGAAGCCTAATAACCAGGTCTCCAGGGCTCAAGGGAAAAGCAGTTTCCTAGATCTTTTTGCCTTTTATCCATTAAAGAAAAATTGTCAAGTTCTAAGGATGTTTCAAGATTCCTTCTGGTGGATTAATTGGATTGTTTTTCCCTTAAGGAAAATTGGATACAGAGTTTCTAATAATCCCTTATTACCTTTTGGAAGAATTGGAAGAATGTTAATACTTGAGGTAACTTATCTTAGGATATCTTAGGATACTTACTGTCTTTGAACCTCAGCTTTCTCAGCTATCAAATGAGGAAAACACTTCACACCCCACAGGTTGGTTGTGAGGCTGGTGTAAGACTACACACATGAACCTGTTTTGTAAACTGCAGATTGGCTACATGGCTGGGCGTGGAGTTATTTTAATCATGATTGCAGTTTTTAGGGAGATAAGGTCACTTATCTGCAAATGGGTAAGCACCACATATATGAACTATAAACTATATCAAACCTCTCCCAATGTGTAAATTCTAACCTGCACTCAAAGGAAAAACACAAACAGACAAATGACTATATTTTCTAAGGCTATCCAGGTCTAATATGCTCTAAAGGAGAGATGTAAAATTTACTCACACATCACACACATATTTATAACTAGCAAATGAGCTCTTCACAAGAAGGCATAGTTGGGGCTGTGGTTTCCAGATTGATCTTTACCAATGCAGATAAAATGCACTTTCTGTAGTTTGGAGACTGAATGCCTGCCAATTTCAGGGTTAGTGGTGAAAGAAGGTAATAATCGTACCATATAATGCCTGGATCCCTTTCACATCATCTTTGGGGAGGTGGAATCCATAGGGATTCTTGTACTTATAAGTCGGGTACATCAGTGCTGATGGGTCTGTGGAATGGGCCAGGCCCAGGGCATGGCCAAATTCATGAGCAGCAACGGTAAACAAATTAAAACCTAGACAATATGAGAGAGAAAAAAACAGTATCAACACAGGTTTTTGTTTTCTCCAACTTCCATCTTTATAGGATAATTTATGCCCACATTACAGTTAACCCATCTCCTTTTCCTAACTGGATTATTCAAAGGTTGGTAGGTTATTCTGGCACTTATCTTTAGTGGCTTTAATTCTTCCCCCCTTGGCTAGAAGGGGGTTGGAGGTGGGGGAGGATGGAAATGCATATCAATCCATTTTGTTCATCATCAGTGATGTTTGGTAGACTGATAAAGGAGGGCCTTGGAGCAAATAGTGGCAATGATATTTGACAATAATTCATAAATTTAGACCACAAATGCCTTAATAGTTCCCTGCTATTACAGCCTACACCTTTTGATCCACACGTTTCACACTGAAGATTTCCAGATGACCTGTATGATATTCTGGAAACTTTATTCCCATCCCCAACACACTTCTCAACAGTACTGATTCTCTCGGGTCATTTCTGAATGTAGCCTATTTCCAAGAACAAGTAAGAAATCACAAATACTAGGTTGCTGAAGGAAACAAGAGCAGTGCGTTGAGAAGGGGATGACCGGTTCTTCAGATGATACGCTATGAAACAGATCAGACAAGTCTACAACACAATTTGGGGTGGATTTTTTTCCCTTATGTGATCCCTTTTGGATTTTTGGCTTACTTGTTTTTCCTAGCCAGCCCCCCTAGTTAAAGGGTGGCTTGGGACGTTGAACCTCAAGGTTTCCTGATGGAGCCCAGAAGAAGGTACAATATTTTCCAGGTTATGGTGAATTGTGCATATATACCATTCGTTCCCATAGTCCACTTCTCAGCATTGTCGAAATGTGTATCTCCTCCCAGGCCTTCTCCAGGAGCAAATGCATGGGCTAGAGTCCCCCGAGGCCCATCGAATGGATAGGAATCCCCGTGATCTAAACAAGTGGGGAGAAAGGCCAACAGGATTGAGTCCTTCAAGCAATTTTGAGGGGCACATCATATTACAGAAAAGGGACATTTTGAATAGCATTGAGACTTAAATTTACTTTTCAGTATTTATTTGTTATAATGGGAAGTTCATTTGTCAATGAGTAACTGCCCATTGAAAAATAAAAAAGGCTAATTCATACCGCAAAGATAGTAAGCATTAACAATAAAAAAACACCATTTTTGTGTTATTGTTGCTATCACGACATCTGTTAACTGACACACAGGATACTGTGGAACTTTGCATGCGCCATAGATTACAAGAGGAGAATGAACGGGGCGGGGGGGGCATTCAATAGCAAAACCTACTCCACTGATGGAATGTGAACCTGTTAGCGGAATGACCTTTCAAACTTGATTCAGCTGAGACAGTGATAGTGAATTGAACAAGTGTGTGCTTTCTGTTTCTATAGCACAATACAGTTTAAGGAAGTGTCAAAAATCTCTCTGTAATTTTGACATACTTTCATGTGGAAAACATATGAAAGTCGTAAAGGTATTTATAAAATCCTAACTTTTAAAGCTTTTTTAAGTTTTTGTTTAATTATCTATTTCAATTAACAATTCATTACAAATTTAATAGAAAAGGAGGAGGAAGAACAAAATGAGGGATATAGTTTACCACTTAAAAAAATCTTAGTAAGGATACGCAGTTTTAGTTTGTTTTTTTTTTTTAAGGCCAACAGAACAAAGTTCTGGTATGCCATTTCTCAGGTTTCAGTGAAATGCAGTCTACTCAGGTGCACACACCGAGGACTTCATGCAATGGCAGAACAGTCCCTGGTTGGCTTGTGTATTAGGGGACAGACTGCAAGCTTGAAAGATCAAGAGAGAGCCAGACATTCATTCCTTGGCCTTCAAAGCTACCCGAGTCACACTGCCCTCCCTGCCACTTCACCAGGGGTGGCCTTTGTCTTCTGGGAGGACTAGGACCTGCCCTGGGCCAGGTCACACCCAGGGCCATTTCTAAAGGCTCCATTCTCAGGACTTGCTTGATCTTCTCTCTCCTAGCTCCTAAGCATGTTTTCCCTCCAGTGACATCAGATTAAAATTAAGATCTGGACTTGAAATGACAAGGACACTTAGAAATGTTATCTGAGGAGGGGAATAGGTAGTAGCTTTCACCCTGACTATTAGGAAGCTGAGAAGGAAAAGAAATTCCATGAGCCGTTTGGCCCTCCCTTTAATCTATTTCCTAGACTTGCTTCCCTGAAAAGGGCTCAGAGCTCTCACCACTCCCTGCGCAAACTTACGCCTCTACTCCTTACCAGGGTGAGCAATGGAATGGAGAAGAAGTGGGAAAGCTGGAGGCAGACCTCTTGCATATCTCCCAAAAGGTGGTCTGCAAGTGTGGGCAAGACAGAAATGACACTTTCCTAACCATTGCTGCAGGGGGAAAGCTGCATCAAGGTCACTGTGGAAGGTATTTCCTTCAGTGAGGATTCACGGTGGGATATCCTTGGCTAATATAGAAGGGGGTATATAAGTGATAAACACTATCATGGGAATGGATGAGGTCATGTGGCTAACGGGAAAGCAAAATCTGCAAGAATTTGTCCCCTAGTGTGGCAAAGTCATAATGAAAGTTTGTTACAGTGAATCTACAGCTGTGTCTGATGATGACAAGACATGCTAAGAACTCCTTTGGTTCTATTTCCCGGCCAGATGAAGATCATGGCTTTGCCATGGTCTTGGCCTTGGCCCATCACAGCACTGCGTGAAGGAGGAGTGTGTGATCACTCGAATTAAAGATGTAAAAGGAACAGTACTGGGACAACTCTCCTTTGAATTAGTAGATGGAATCCAAGTACCACAATACCTCCATTTTCAAAAGATATCATAATATCCGCTTCTCCTGAGTTTATTCTGACAAAGCTCAGAGGGGCGGCGCTACTCCAGGCCTGCAAGGCCATCTCCACTGCTTTGTCCACCTCGACAGGACTCATGGAAGGTGTGTATTTAGATATTCTGTGAAAATGGAAGGAACATGTTTTCTTTTCAGTAACTGCTCCGAAGGAGGCAAGAATTATATGTTGTATTCAAAAAATGTTAAATATAAATCTACAATTTAGATTTTTCTCTGAAATAATAATTCTTATTTTGCTTTATTATATGTTAAATTTCTGCATATGAAACAACAAGACAAATGAAAGGGAGAGATGAGAGACAGTTGGGATAATCCGGTACTGAAACCATTTAGCTTTCATTGTTATTGTACTACCACCGACTTAAAAGAAAATTTGTGGCCGGGCGCAGTGGCTCACGTCTGTAATCCCAGCGCTTTGGAAGGCCGAGGTGGGAGGATCACTTGAGGTCAAGAGTTCGAGATCAGCCTAGCCAAGATGGTGAAACCCTGTCTCTACTAAAAATACAAAAATTAGTTGGGCATAGTGGTGCAAACCTGTAGTCCCAGTTACTTGGGAGGCTGAGGCAGAAGAATCAATTCAACCTGGGAAGTGGAGGTTGCAGTGAGCCGAGACTGGGTGACTGCACTCCAGCCTGGGTAACAGAGACTTCACTCAAAAATAATTAAATAAATAAGATAAATAAAACTTGTGAAATGTCACAGGTAGTAAGTAGTCAATTTTTCTTCAAGTCGTTTTCATTGAGAGAGGACCTCTTTTTCCCCAAAGGGACTGGATGTTTTCAATTATAAAAAATAGAAATGTGGAGTTTTGTGGTTTTGCTAATTCTTATTCAAAGCTCATCAGGATTTCCCCAGGGCTGTTGGGAAAGGTTTTTTTTCCCCTCAGAATAATGCATTCTATTCTTTTTTCTTTTTCTTTTCTTTCTTTCTTTCTTTTTTTTTTTTTTTTTTGAGATGGAGTTTTGCTCTTGTCGCCCAGGCTGGAGTGCAATGGCATGATCTCTGCTCACTGCAACCACTGCCTCCCAGGTTCAATTGATTCTCCTGCCTCAGCCTCCTGAGTAGCTGGGATTATAGGCGCCTGCCACCACGCCGGGCTAATTTTCATATTTTTGGTGGAGACAGGGTTTCATCATGTTGGCCAGGCTGATCTTGAACTGCTGACCTCAGGTGATCCACCCTCCTCAGCCTCCCAAAGTGCTCCGATTACAGGCGTGAGCCACTACCCCCAGCCCAAAATAATACACTCTTAAAGAGGAAGGGCTAGCTTTAAAAACGGAGGCTCACTGGAACTGAAAAAACGGTGAGCCTTTCAGCAATTACTGGTGTGACAATGACACCTGAAGGCAGAAAAATGTAGTGCTTTTTGGACTGTGGGTGGAGTCAGAGTTTGTGATTGTTAGAACTTTCTGCTCTGAAGCCCAGGGTCTGGGGATTTCTGGCAGCACACAAAGGAAAGTCAGGGAGGGCCACTTCTACCTGAGACCTTGGGCTGGGCTGGAATATGATGCAAAGTGAGAAGCTGTGTCTGTGAGAGCCAACCCCACGAGCAGGGACCGGCCCTGCTTTCTCTCTCTCTCTATAGCTCCTAGTCTAGTGCCTGGCACATAGCAGATGCTTAGCAATTGCTTGATAAATAAATGAATGAATTAAAGAATTAAATCTAGCTGTTTTAGGGCCCACTCAGTGGCTCTCGAAGTTTAGGACCTGTGATAATTACCTAGGAAGCTTGTTAAAAATACAGGTATGGTCCAGAAATCTGTGTTTTGAAAGGCATCTTAGGTTATTATAATGCAGATAGTGCAATTTCAATGAGAAGTCAACAGCAGTAATCCTAGGGTCCCAAATGAAAGGACTGTGCCCACAGAAAGGATAGCAAATAGCTCAATTCAGGACTTGAGAGGGAAGGAACAAGGAGCTCTTTAACCCCAGTAGTTGGGGCCAAAAGAAGAGACCTATAGATCTGAAGGGGGAAACCAGAAAGACCCTTAAAGGGATTATTTAATGCTTTCAAAATATGCCAAGCCCACTGCACAGTATGAGTCTGCAATTTATCACAACTAGGTAGACTTAGTACTTTGACATGCCCTCGCATTTTTGGTAAGTCAGCCATATCTTTGAGCTGACTGTGTGTGTTGGCCTGGAGAAGACAAGGAAGGAGAGAGGGATAGCACCAGAGAAGAAGAGAACGTGCAAAAATCCCCGACTCAGGGTCTGGAGCTTGATAAAGCAATAGTAATACTAGCTAATATTCTTTGAAGTCATACTATGTGCTGTTGCTGCATGCACTTTTTAATGTGGCATTTATCTAATCCTCACTACGATCCGTAAGACGAAGATCATCATCATCATCTACATGTTATGATTAGTCAGGTTTGAGCCCGGTTCTGTCTGACTCCAAAGCTTATGCATATAAGCACTATGCTGTATCTTTTTTCCTTTTGTAATTCTCTGGGTTATGTTGTAAGAAGTTATTCTGAAAGTCGGTAGCTACACAGGCAGAGTACTGTGATAGCATTTAGTGTCCTTTTTTCATGGGGAGGGGATGGTGGGGTGGTTGCAGAGCAAGACTGGATAGGCAATGTGTGTTTTGAGGGGTTTTTAAGACTGTCCAGCTTCTTGCAAGAATGTTATACTTCCCTAAGCATCACATTATCTTGAGCCATGCTTCTTGCCTTTGTTGTACATACTAAAATTCCAGAACACAGTTTACTTTAAGAAAACTATGAAAAGACTCTGTTGATGCATACACATTTTTCTTGCCTTATTCCTGCTATTTCAGAATCACTTTTGTGTTCAACTCCCTATGAGGTTTTTCTCCCCCAGTTGCTTTGATTTTTTTGTTGAGCCTGCCACCTTATGGGTTTATTGGCTGATGGCAGGTAACAAGTGGCCTAGGGGATTCATGACTGTTCCCTGTGTTCTGGCCCCTCATTTGATCAAATGGACTCACTGGTGTGCTGGAACAGTTTAACAAGTGGCTCTACAAGGAGAAAAAAAAAAACCCACTTGATTTGTATGACTTGCTGATTTCTGTGTTGTAAATATTCTCACTATGGCTAATTCAAGCTACCAATTTACCATCACTGAATGCCAGGTTGTGAAGAGATGAGCATGAATGAACCACCCAGATTATACAGGAGTACATAGCCTCATGAACAGAGAAAATAACAAAATGTAGTGAAATAGGAGGCAATATGTTTTTATTACCTTTGTTTTTAATATAATTTATTATATTAATGTAATTATTTAATATAGTGTATTTAATAAAATTTGTTAACTATACATATTAAATAATATAACATATAATAATAAATAATATATTTCATTATTATAAAATAATATATTTTAATAATATATTATTAATAAATAGTATTTTATTACTACAAAATAATATATTTTAATAATAAATAAATATAAATATGAAATAATATAATTATTTAATATAATATATTTAATATAATATAATTTATTTAATATAATTTAATATGTTTTATTTAATTGTAAATTTACATAATTTAACAATGGCTGTCTTAGCAACCAGCTCACAAAATTCTTGGGAGCTTAATAAGTGGCTGTAAAATTCCTGACATTTTAAGGATTGGCTTCTGTGAGCTATTAGGAGGCAGCTCTAGCACACCACTGCTTGGACTATTGCAGGAGTCCAGCCTTTCCCCATCTCCAGTTATCATCTAGATGTGCTCATCCTAAAAGCGAAATCTGATCCTGGTCCTGGCCTGGCTCTCCACTACCCTGGGGATAAAGTCCAAACTCCTTGACATCACGCTCTAGTTGCCCTTCAGGCTGCCCCTCCAGCTCATTTCTTTGCCATTGCCCTTCCTGCACCCTCTGCTGCAGCCGCATGCACTAGGCACTGGTGGTGGGAATGCTGCCCATCAACATACCAGTCTGTCCACTCTCTGCTGCTACATGCTTGCTCTGGTTTTCTTCTTAGGAAACTCCTTATATGTGCAAGGCCTGGGGCAGGACCACAAAGAGTGGAGGCCACTCTTCTTTTCTGACCTGCACCCATCTGTCATGCATGAGGCCCACGCAGGCAGGCACCATCCACCCCTACCTCAGGCTGAGGGGCAGGTACCATACATAGTTTGCCCTTGGTTGGACCAACCTGGGGAGGAAGTCTGCGCTGGCTCCCAGAATCAGGTCTGGCTCTGGGAGAGGGAATTCCAGACTCTGTACCCTGAGCACAGCAGGGAGGGACGGAGGTTCTGGTTGGGTGTGTCCCCTTAGTTTACAAGGGATGAAGCCAGAGGATTAGGGGAGGGAAGAAAGAGGGCAGGGAGGGAGTGAGGGGAGCTTCGGGCTAGGAGTGGAACTGCTTCTGCTTTGCCTTCGAATCAGGCTCAGATGTTACTGCTGGTCCCTGGGCCACTTGGTAGCTCTGTCAATGTGAACTGTGATCCCACAGTTCACTGCTTAGAGCTATGCTTTTACGCTTTTCACACAAAGCTACAGCTGTCTGTCTGCATGTCTGTCTCTCCTTAAAGGACTGTGAGTTCCCTAACGTCAAGAAAGTCGACCCCTTTACCTTTATATCCCTCAAATGGAATGCATTTCTTGAATCATCAATAAAAGATTTTTGGAATCAATGAAATAAATTACTTTATTAGTAGGTTATTTTTTTCTTTCTCATTAAGCAGGTTGTTTTAAGAAAACTGGTTTGTACTGCCAGGTCATTAATCCTAGACTAGATTAAAGATAATTGTGTTGTTTCTAACTGGTAAAATTGTTTGGAATGCCTAAAATAGCCAGTCATTATGACAATCCTAAGACCATATTTTCTGGTGAATTGCCCATTGTCATTGCCTGACAGATGCGTGTAAAAAGTTCTTATTCTTTCTTATGGTTGTGAGGTGTCAGGATTTTTATACAGATGAGAAAGAAGATATTTTTTCAAGAAAAGGGAAAAAGAGAGAGGGGGTGTTTTTCTCTGAATTTGGAAAGACTTGATCTCATTACCTGTACGTCAAAGTATTTTTTTTCCATTTGGGTTCACCAGGGAAGAGGCGATAATTGGCCACATCAGGAACTCCACAGCGAGGCTTCTTGATCACGTTCATTGTGGTCTGGTCTAACTTCCCGGTGACTTGGAGGCCAAAGAACGCTTGTAGCTCCTTAATCTTCCTTATCATGGAATTGCCTCCTCTTGCAACCATCTCACCAGTCTGGTGCCCTTCTTTATTTGTGTAATATGTGTCAAGATACGCCTGAAATGGAGAGGCAGGCTGACGCGTCTACAGCGTAGTCTGGGAAATACTCATGCTCAGGTAAGGCAGGAGACAGCATTCCTGATGTATTAAAAGCAGTGTGTAGAGTATTTTCCCATTTATGAAAAAAGTAGGCATATCTGTATACATAAAGCTTAGCTATACTCCAAATTACTAACGATGATTGGTTTTGGGTAGTGGGGATTATAGATTATTTAATTATTTCCTTTTAATAATTAATTAATAATGTATTAATAATTAATTATTAATTATAATTAAAATTAAGTAATTAATAAATAATTAATAATTAATTTAATAATTAATCCTGGCCCTGAATCATAGAAAAGTATTACGAAAGATACAGTCTAAGGGACTAACAGTGGTTAAACCTTAATAATGGAGTTAAGATGATATATTTTTAAAGCTAGGG
This sequence comes from Nomascus leucogenys, assembly GCF_006542625.1. Classification (NCBI taxonomy): domain Eukaryota; kingdom Metazoa; phylum Chordata; class Mammalia; order Primates; family Hylobatidae; genus Nomascus; species Nomascus leucogenys. Next base: position 32,226,139 of record NC_044395.1, on the reverse strand, counting down.
TTTTTACTTTTTTTTTTTACTATGAACCTGCATAATTTTTATAACCAGTTGTTTGTTTCTTTAAAATATGCACAAGATATTAGTCTTAGAGCACAAAAGGTTTCTGGCTGGTCATACGGGCAGGACTGAAATAGTACCTTTTAATGAAGTAAAAATAAAATTAGAAACGATTCCTTCTTAAAACTATTCCTTTTGTCCACCTGAATTTTATAGTTTTTCTATGATGAATATAACAAATAAGCATTTTTGCTTTAATTTTTTTTAAATAAAAAAATTCAGGGAAGGAAACCGATGTGAACATTATTTTCGTGGGTCACTTATTTGTCACTGAAGTTCTTTACCCAATTTGCAAAACAAAGGCTATCTGGTTTCTTTGGTAAACAGTTGTTGGTATCATGTTTCCATTGTACATAATGCAAGATCAGTATGCTTTTAACTCTTGGAGGCATTGTATTCCAGCCTCTCATACTTTACAAAGGCAGAGGGTCCACCTGTTTTTCAGCTGAGCATTTTAATGAGTTCAGATGTGTTTAGTATGTGGGCTGGAGTTTGTTTCCATGAGACAACTTTCCTAGGCAAGGCTCTTTGTCTCTTGAAGCAAATAAAATAAGCCATAAATTATAAGGCTTCCATTTGCACAAAAAGACATAAAGCCCCTCAGTATATATTGTTCAAAACACTTTTCTATGACTCAGGGCTGGGATTAGGGTAAAATGAGTGACGCAGGGGCGTGCAAATACAGGGTTGAGGCCCGCCTTTGGCTCAGGAATTTCACCTACTCAGCTGATTTTAGGAAAATAACCAAAGAGCAGCTAAGGGTTCAGTCATCCTTTCATGTCCATGGGGGAATTGGTCCCAGGACCTCTCTCAGATACCTAAATCCACAGATGCTCAAGTCTCTGACATAAAATAGCATAATATTTGCATACAACTTAAGTACAGCCTCCTATATGCTTTAAATCATCTCTAAATTACTTATAATATGTACTATAATATAAATGCTATGTAAATAGTTGTTATACTGTATTGTTTAGGGAAAAGCTACAAAAAAATGTCTGTTTTGAACATGTCTTCCCTGAAACAGATGCAACTATCGATTTTTTCCCGAATATTTTCAATCCCCAATTGGTTGATTCCATGTGTACAGATCCCATGGATACAGAGCACTGATTGTATTTAATTACATACAATTTTATATTTATATAGTATAGACATGTTTATTTATTAGATATAAATTACATATTATTCACCTATCTATTAATCATATATTACCACATATAAACTATGCAAATTGTTTACTTACGTATTATAAACACATATTTTTAACATATATATAAAGATAATAAGTAATTGGAAGTAACCTTAATGTCTTATGTCAGGGGATTTATTATATATATTATCTTATATTTATATGAGACAGTACTATAAGATCAGTTTTGAAAAATAAATATTTAATGGTATGAAAGAATGCTCTTTATGTAATGGCAATATACTGAGAAAAGAAGAGAAATCTTTATAAGGTTATAATAATAATTTTCTGAATAAACCATACATATACACACATACACATACACACACACACATACAATAATAAAAGGAAGTCTGCCTGAATATTAATGTTGATTATGTCTGGGTAATGAAATTACGGATGACTTAATTTATGCTTTATTCCTTCCTATATTCCAAAATTTTTTACAATGATCATGAACAGTTACTATTGGGGAAAAAATTAAAAGGAGTAAGTATTACTTAATATGTTTGGAGAGGGTACACTCTATTTTCACTGCAGGATCAGCCGATCCTTCACTCCCTGCCCTCCTCGTGAGAGAAGATCACTTTCCCCATTGTCGTCCCTTGTAAAAACCTTAGGTGAGATGAGAAGCCAAGAGGAGGAAAAGGGAGAGGGAACACGGAGTGACCAGGCTCTGAAACCTAGCCCAGGTGTTCTGAAACAAAGCTGCTGCTATTTGGTTCCATTCCGTCTCTAGTTAGACCATCTTAAGTATTTATGTTTCTCATCTTTTTTTTTGCAAGATGAGGTTGATGGGATGAATTGTTCCTGTCTGTGCAAGTTGACGCTGTGATAATGCAATGCTTGTGGTAATGTCTCAATTATACTCCTCAGGGTTAAGTTCCATGTATAAGACCAGGTCCTCTGTGTCTCTGAAATCATTGATTTCAAGTATTTTGTTCTCCTGTTAGGTTATGTGTTACACTCTACATTCTAGTTTTTGTTTCACAAACTAGGTTATATAAGGGAAGATGCTCATGATAAATAAAGTGGAAAACATGTTTGCCGTGTTTACCACTGCCATTACAGCATGAGCCATGTTTATAAACATAAGTGATATCTAGTCATACCATCCCAGTCATATCACCAGGGCTGAGATGAGGCCAGTGGTGGGTTACCAAAAACTCTGTAATCAAGATAAATCATAATTTAATGCAGAATTTAAAAAAAACCAAAATAAATGCCAAAAAAATCCATGATAAACCAAATTTCAAAATTTTAAATACAGGATGCATTCCTGCTTTGGTTGTCTCACACCAATCCTGGCCCTGAATCATAGAAAAGTATTATGAAAGATATAGTCTAAGGGACTAACAGTGGTTAAACCTTTATAATGGAGTTAAGATGATATATTTTTAAAGATAGGGTTTTTACTTTTTTTTTTTACTATGAACCTGCATAATTTTTATAATCAGTTGTTTATTTTCTTTAAAATATGCACAAGATATTAGTCTTAGAGCACAAAAGGTTTCTGGCTGGTCATACGGGTGGGATTGAAATAGTACCTTTTACTGAAGTAAAAGTAACTCTCTGTCATCCTGATTAGCTTGTTTACAGTCTCACTGATCACTTTCTGAAACAATCTTATGCACTCACTGGTTGACTTGTTTATCTTCTCCCAGTGCCTTCCCACCAGCTCCCTCATCCTCATGGAAGGAGCATAAGAACAGGGGCTTGATTTGTTTGATTGCCTCATATTTCTCCAGCACATGCCACGCTGTAAGCATTCAATACATGAACTTATGCTGCCTATTTTACTGCTTTTGTTTGTGATTTTATGAGGCTGATGAGGTTGTTATATAACGTTTCTATAAATTATAAGGTGGGATGTTATTAAATAATTCTTTCTTGTCACTGTGATCCTCGTTAGAGATTCGGCCAGATCATTCCAAACTCCTAAAGAGTGACGAGTTTCCCTGCCCAGAGCTGAGGACCAGGGCCATTGCAGGCAGAAGGTGCTGTGTGTCAGGTGAGGAGATGTGGGCAAGTTTTCCTGCTCCTTGGTCTAAGGTCTTTCTGAGAGTATGTCGTAAGGGAGACAGAGAAGGGTCGATTTATTTTGGAGAGGAAGAAGTAAGGAATCATTAAAGGTCCCCAATATTCCCAGGCCATGCTACTGTTTCGAAACGTGCCTAGCTGACTCCTGACCAGCTAGAACAGCACGAATGGCTCCACCCAAGAGTGTCTAGCCCAGGGGTCCCCTGCTCCTGGGCTGTACCCAGAAACCAGTCTGTGGCCTGTTAGGAACCCGGCCCCACAGCAGGAGGTGAGTGGTGAGCCAGCATTACTGCCTAAGCTCTGCGTCCTGTCAGACCAGCAGAGGCATTACATTCGCAAAGGAGCTGGAACCCTATTGTGAACTGCTCATGTGAGGGATCTAGGTTGCATGCTCCTTTTGAGAATCTTATGCCTGATGATTTGAGGTGGAACAGTTTCCTCCCAAAACCATCATCCCTCCAGCCCCCCAACTTCCCATGTCCATGAAAAACTGTCTTCCATGAAACTGGTGCTTGGCTGGTCTAGCCTAATTCCTTAATAGACTGGTCAGGGGTGACTAATTTTTTTCTGCAAAGGACCAATAATTAATATTCTTTGCTTCTAGGCTAACCTCTGCCATTGTGGCACAAAAGCAATCATAGACAATCTGCAAACTAAGGGGCAGGGCCAACTATAGTTTCCCTGAACTGTGGATTAGAAGGAGCGTCTCCCAACACCTCAGATCCATTCTGGCCTCAGCATGGCTCTCCTTCTGGAGGTCACAAAACCTCTTTAGTTTCAGAATCACAGTGGCATGAGGCAGGGTAGGGAAAATTACATTTGGGAAGAAGGCACCTAAACGTAGGTGGCACGGACAAAATACAATTGAATAAAGATCCCAGTATCCTGAGTTATTTCGAATTTAGTTCATCTAAAAGTGGGCTAAAGTCAAAAGAAGTTCAGTTCAACATGGTTGTGCTGGGCATCAGCTGTGCTGTTCATCTGCGGGGCTGATATTTAAGTGTTTAATGACTGGTATGGCCGGGGAACTGACCAGTTAATAAGGATGAGTGGCAGAAACAATCGGTAGGGACATGCCATTGCACATGGGTGCAAATCAGCTCTACGATGCAGACAGCTAAGCGGTACACAGGTGCAGCTTGGCAGTCAGGAAAGCTGCCCTGAGGCAGAGCTGGTGATCACAGATGTGCTGTAATGTTGGCAGACTCTTGAAAGAGAGGCTTGTGTGCAAAAACATTTCCTCTACATATCTTTCACTAATGTTGGAAATTCCATCCGTAGACATCCATTTCTTTAGGTTAAGGATGCCACCCTTCTTTTAAAAACAAAAAATGCTTGGAAGCATATATATATATATAAATCATTTTGAGTCAAGTAGTCTGTGCGAGAAATTCGAATATGGATCATTTCTATCAGACCCTTTCCAGCGGTCATAGAGGAGAGATCTTAAAAGAGGAAAATACACAAAGTTTCAGTACATAAACATTGTACTTTGTACTTACTACATAACTTTGTTATGTACTTTGTACATAAACTTTTACTTCTTTGGGGAATATGCTTTAGGGAGAAAAGGCCCTCAAGTGAGAAGTGGGTTGGCACCCAGGAAGAACTTAGTCCACTTTAAATTTTGATCAGGGCTACCTTGAATATAAGAGCCATTTAAAAAGTGTAAACACAGGAAATCTCTTTGTTGTGACTGCTAAAGCTTAGCACTAAATTCACAACCTGCCTCTAGCGTGCGGATTATGCCTCGGTTTTTATTTTTCTGCTTCTATTTTTCCTCCTACATCATTCCTGGGAAGTACTTGTTTGCTCCTTTTATATTGTATGGTTTTCACAAGCCACCTGGAATTCTTTATGAAGCAAGATAGCTAGGTAGATATATATTCATGTATTTATTCAGTCATGTAACATGGTACACCTAATATGCACCAGACACCAATCTAGATGGACAGAAGATAGCATCAGTTAGACCTCAATGGACTTACATAAAATGATTTTAAAAGAACAGTAGAATTTTTTTCTTATTTTCTCACTATGCCCTTTTAGGTTTTCTAGGGCAGAGGAGCAAGAAGGAATTGGGCAAAAATTCACAAACCTGTGCGAGGCGGTAGTTGTTCCTCCAGGTCCTGGGGGAGGCTGCAACTAGGGAGGGGGCTGCAGTGGAAAACTTCAAAGCCATGATGAGGAGGACAGCAAGGCCAGATGCAGGGAGCACCTTCATCCCCTCACAGTAGCTTGGTAATTATATCAGCCTGGGGGATGGCAGACAGTGCACGTTTGCACTTCGACCTTGAGCTCCTTTTATAGAGTCAAACAGGTCTGGACCCTCCGAGCAAGGATGATTCATGTCTCAAACAGTAATTATACAGCTCATTTCTCTCCCTGATGATGGGGTAACACAACTGTACACAGGAATCAGGGAAAGCTTCATATTTTTTTTGTTATTTGCCAAGTGGCAGAAGGAGAAAAACAGTCACTTTTAATGAAGTTTGTCAGCTAGTTACAAAAATTGAAGTAAACTTGATTGATTTGAACCCAACTCAACTGAAACATTTGATTAGTCTTAATTTGGGGGCCTTTTTCCATTCTGATTACAGAAAAGTTAGATGATTACAGTATAATTGAATTTGTCCTCCAAGTAATCCCAAACTCCCCATGCATTCAACCCAATCGCCTGTATCTCCTGCATTCACTAAAAAATTTCTCAGTAGCAACTGCTGTTCATAATGATGGCTCTGAGACACATAAGATCCTGAATCATCAAGGCAGGATTACATTATACTATGCTGACTTAGGGTGGAAAGTGAACTGATAACTGTTAGAAAGCTTTTGGATGAATTAAGGCAAGAGTTATGTCTTGTCTCAGTTAACCAAAACATTAGCCAGAACTCCCCAATCTCTGTGCACTCTGGTTAATTGGAGTCATATTGTTTTTCCTAGGTCTGATTAAGATGGATTTGGATCCAGAGATGATACGGCGAAATGGTGTCATACGGTGGGAAAAGCACTTAGAGTCAGACAAAGCAAGATTAAATTTTTAAAAAGATACTTCCTAGCTGTGTGATGTTGGGCATGTCATTTAATCTCTGAACATCAGTTTTTTTTTTTAATCTACAAAAGATTGACAATACTACTACTATGTATAAACTTTTCAGTGTTATGGAGTAACGCATATAGCATGATATCTGCAAGCACCACTTGGCATCCATTAGATGTGGATTCAAATCCTAATTTTTATTTTAGACTAGATTCAAGGTTATTCCTATGGTGAATACAGTGAATTCCTATAGTCTTTCTCACTCTGTTGCATTTTGATATACTTTCTTGCATGGAAGAGAGAGTGGTGGAGTTACAGCCAATGTGTGGTATCTAGTGTACAACCCCAGGTACTGAACAAGAGTTTGTCACACATTGATATGGTTTGGCTCTGTGTCCCTAACCAAATCTCATCTCGAGTTGTAATCCCCATGTGTCGAGGGAGGGAGGTGATTGGATCATGGGGGTAGTTCCCTCATGCTGTTCTTGTGACAATGAGTGAGTTCTCACAAGATATGGTGGTTTTATAGGTGTTTGAAAGTTCCTTCTTTGATCTTCTCTTTCCTGCTGCCTTGTCAAGAAGGTGCCTGCTTCCCCTTTGCCTTCCACCATGATTGTAAGTTTCCTGAGTCCTCCCCAGCCATGTGGAACTGTGAGTCAACTAAGCCTCTTTCCTTTATAAATTACCCAGTCTCGGGTATTCCTTTATAGCAATGTGAGAATGGACTAATACATACGTGCAAACAGAATTTCTGGCTTGTACTGTGAGATACACAAAACATGTGTCTCAGAAGAAGAAGAAAGAAAACCACAGATTAGATTCATTTAACTAAATTATAAGCTCTTTGAAGATTGTATTCTAAAAAATGTTACTTAATCAAGTTTGTTAAAGAAAAAGAATGAATGAATGTACAAGCATATACTAATCATTGCTTTTTGGTTTCAGGAAAGGAATAGGATATTGCAATAATTTTTCAAAATTTGCATTTATATGGTCTTCTGTCTTCTAGAGCCCTAACTTCAACAGCTGCCAAAATTGAAGAACAAAGAGAATCTTTGAAACTTCCCTTCAACTGGTCATCCTCTTCCCTTTTTTCCTCCTTTAAACACTGTTCCAATTCTTTATGATGGCCCCAGTGCAAAGACAGACATGGAAGTGAACATTGGAGTGGAGGGAATGATGCTAAGAAATTCTGGGACCAATAGAGAGAAAATATTCTCACCCCTAGGACTCTAAAGAGTATTCTAAGTTCCTTTTTTGGAAGCACATGGCAGTTAATAACTGCCTATAGGGTGTGATCTAGATACTTCTAGAAGGTTCCAGTATCCACTTTTCTAACACATAGATGCAATCAATCCCAATGTTCCTAAGTGCAACATTTTAGTCATCAAGTGCAAAAATTTTGAAGAGGAATAGCAATTTATGTTCTTATAAGTAGTTTATATATTAGTGTGACTAAATTTCACCTCAGAGTCAGCACTAGGCAACATCTTTGACCTTTCTAGAGAGAGAATAATAGAGTAAATGTCTGGTAATTCCTCACTATGATTTCCTTTTCCTGATTTTTCTTTCTTCACAATGGAGCAAAGGTCTGCTTTCTTTCTGTCATTCTTGTATCAACTCTAAATTGAAACCCAAATCACTGAAATCTAAAAAATCATATAAAAGCAAGTCAATGACTAAAAGAAAATGAAATGAGAGATCCTATCAGAGAAATATGAAAGGGAAAATACCACCGATTAAATAAGTTATGGGAAAAATAAATCATTACACCATTAAATGTATATGTCAACATACTGTATGTTGTTTCACGCTTATTGTCTTTCACCAGTAGAATGTAAGTCCCATAAGGGTAAGGACTCTATATGTTCTGTTCGCAGCAGCATCTCTAGTGCATAGAACAGTTCCTAGCACAAAATAAACAGTTGCTGAATAAACGAATGTATGAATGAGTGATTAATTAATGATTAAAGATAGAAAGAAGAAAAACAAGATTGTCCTTAGAGGGATAAATTTTAAGTCAACCCATATAATGGATCAAGTGAAGGTGTGTAGCATCACCCTAAGAAACCAGAACCTTTATTAAACCCACATTATATGCCAGACATGTAGCCAAGTACCTTATGTACATTTTTCACACAACTTTATGACATGCTGTTTTTCAAGTGAAGAAATGGGCTCATGGAGGATAAATGATTTGTTAATTTCACATAGATATTAAGGCGATGGCTCCAAGATTTTCACCCACCTCTGTTAGACATCGAAGCCTGTGTTCTTAACAGTTATAGGAAGCATACGTTGGTGCCTTTGTGGAGCAGTGCCTTGGGAGCATGGTATTTCAAGTTGGCTGGCAGGGAGATCCCTAGGCTTATTCTAGCTGTCCCGCAGCTCCCTGGCACTCCCGTGTGTCTGGCCTGAGCAGAAGTTGGGCCAACCAGAATGCGCAAGCTCCCTGGCTGGTGGTGATGTTTCTTATTGCAAATGACTAGTTTGTTACTCTGGTTTCTGTTTTTCAAACTTCAGTGAATTTAACTTTCATAAATGATTAAATTTCTAGATTTCCAAAGAGTTCAGTTACAACCTGGTAAATTTTTCAGAGTAAGGGATGCTTCCCATTGAGGCAGGATTCTGAGTGATCAGTCACCAGCTACGTTTTATTCCATACCCAGCCTTACCATGGCCCTTCTTTCAAATGACTCCAGTAAATATATGTTACTTTGAATGGCCGACTCCAAAAAAGTTTATTTATATAACTTGTAAATCATATCATATTCTATTTTGTAATGGTATTTTTTTAAGTTTAGAAATTTATGATTAGAATACAGAATAACATGAACCATATTCTGAATTTCTAGAGCACACATATTCCAGAATCAGACGAATAAAAATAGAGGAAAGAAAAAAGTGTATTTAAAACAAAATACTACCCCCAGAATCTCATATAGAAAATGAGTGAAAGATCTTACCTCATTTGTGAGAATGAGAAGCTCAGAGAGGACCTGGCAAGTTTATATCCAGAAGCCAACTGGTTTGTTTTCACCAAGAACAGAAAAAGAAAGAGAAAAGGGGAGGGAAAGGAAGAAAAAAAAATACACTTACTTTGTACTGTAGGTAACTTTGGTTAGAGAGGAAGAAGCAAACGGCCTTCTGATTTGGCAGTTATTGGCATTAAAATGAGCTATTAAAGAAGATTGTGAGGTTGCCTTCGGCAGTCTTTGAGTATAGGATACAGCATCATGCTTTTAGAAAAGATTTGGTTCAGTGGGGTTGTGCCTATCTGCTCAGGCTCTGGGTATGTGCAAAGAACTTAGATTAGATTGCTCTGCCAAATTTTATATATATATATATATACACACAAATACATATAATTTATAAATACTTATTGATATAATTTTTATATATACAATAAGTAAAATACCTTCATATTTTCAATAAATATTTATTAAGTATCAATTATTTGTTAGGCACCAGGAATACAGAGATAGGAGACACTGTTTTAACATTCTAGGAGCTCAAAAGTTACTGCTGCAATAAAATTGAACTTGGAGTAAAATCAGATAAAGATCGACTGACTCTTAGTGATAAAAAATGTTTCTTTATATTGCAAATTGAATAGAATCCTTTTAAAAAAGTATAAATGATTTAGCAATGTGTAAAATATTAAGAGGACAATTTTAACTAAAAAGGCAAATAAAAATTACACAACATTTGATTCTGTATCTGCCGAAGAGAAGAATATACGCAAAAAAAAAAAGGAAACCTGGGGTAAAGAAAACAGTAGTGTGAGGGGGTAGGGCCTTACACCTATCAATTCTTATAAAATTTCCTTTAATGCTACCATGCATTTTTTCAAAACAGTAAGTGAGAGTGTGAAAGACTATATCCATTTGTATTTGAGTGAACAGAAGACATATATGATGAACTCAGTGGCATATTTAACTCATTCATTTGTTCGGTTGTGATTCTTCTTTCTATTTATTCAGTCTAGAACTCTTGTATTTATTCTACCTGCTGACACTACGCTGAGTCCTGGAGGTACAAAACGCAAATAAAACCTCTCCTTAACCAGAGTCTTAGAATCTCCAGGGAGAGACTCAGATATAAACTCAAAATATCTTACAGTGTAATTAGTAAAAAAAGAAAGGTATTTAAAAGTCCAAATGAGGGCAGAAGAGGGAAAGCCCATCTCTGCCTGGGCAGTTGAGAATGAGAGTAAAATGGAGGAAAGTAGGGGCCAGGGTGGACTTTCCATGGGGATGGGGCTTTAGTTGAGGGCTGATTGCTAATGGAATTAGAACTCACCTGCAAGAAGGGTGCAGTGAGAAGGAAGGAGAGTGACAGGTAGTGGGGAGGGGGAAATTCCAAGTAGACGAGGCGATGAGGTAAGGAGATGTTAAAGAAGAGCATCTGTTCTTAAGAAACTGAAGATATTTCTATGTACAAGGCAGTTTGGGGGCAGCCAACAGGAGGTGGGCAGAAAAGAAACGCAGAGACCGGTCTGTTGGAGGACGCCTCTCACCCACAGTTCCACGTACTGACACAGAAAAGCAGAGGCCAGGAGTCATTTGCTGGGTGAACTTTGGTCAAAGGGAAAGCCAGAGAGCAATTTCCAGCCCAAGCTGCAGATCCAAAGGGCATGACTGACATGAGGCTCCAGGGTGCAGAGCTGGAAAATGGTTGGCAAAACAGAGAAGGCAGAAGATGGGCAGAATGGCATGGAACAAATCCGGAGCAGCCGCAGTGCAGCAAAGCCTTGGAGGGCTTGTGGGGTTTTATTTAAAAGGCCTGGAGAGGAGTGTGCTGGGCAACGTCACAGGCATCTTGTGTGCCAGGCTAAGGCATCTAGACATTAATGGTTTGTGATGGGAAACCACTGGAGAGTTTCTTCCCCAGCAATGACATGATGAGGTTTGCATTTACAGAAAGATTGCTCTGAAAGGAGCATGCGGTATGGATCGGAGGGGAGTGAGGATGGAGGCTGACAAGGGCACCAAGGGGAGGGTTATAGGAGGCCCAGTCAGAGGGCTTACCGTTATATTTATCTTAGGTCATGAACTGTGAGAGACGAGCTGTCAGTATAAATAGCATTTTGTTTATTCTTGTAAAATCTCTGGCATGTATTGCAATGATCACCAATGTGAGCTTCTGAGATTGGATAGTAAATGTGTTTACAGCTGCCTGTGTAGAGGGCGGGATGTCAAAAGTCCCATTAGAGCACATTCCACTTGCCCAGTCATTTTAGTGAGTCAATTTGCTAAATTATAGACTTATTTCAGCATACAAATCAGCAATTCTGGAAGCTGATAGTTTGCCTGGCAGCTTCTTTTGAATATCTCCATTTTTTCCTGGAGTGTTGTCTACAGGTAAAATCAGTTTAACTGTTTTGAAAGATCTACCATATCCCCAGTGCTATCGTCTGAATGTTTGTGTCCCACCCCCCCAAATTCATATGTTGAAATTCTCACTCCCAAGGTGATAGCACTAGTAGGTGGAGCCTTTGGGGTGTGGTTAGGCTATGAGGTTGTAGCCCTTATGACTGGAGTGTGTCCTTATTAAAGAGGATCCAGGGAGCTGCCTTGCCTCCTCCAGCAGAAAGTCACTATCTATGTATCAGGGAAAGCTCCCTTGATCTTGGGTGTTCCAGGCTCCATAACTGTGAGAAATAAATTTTTGTTGTTTATAGGCCACCTAGTTTATGGTATTTTGTTATAGCGACCCAAATAAACTAAGACAAATCTGGAGCATATTGTGGTGCCAGGTAGTACACTGATGAAGGAATGTTTAAAGGACACTATCCAGCTTGTTGGAGCCCCCTCTGGCCTAATCTAAGACACTTTGAGCATCAAAATCCGTAATGATAGTAATGGATTGTGGTCCATTGAATGAAATAAAAACTCATGAGTCTGTACTGATATAAACAAGCAATAATGGGGAGAAGAGAAAGTGCTTCCTTATGGTAAAAAGGTAACATAAATACATGTAGAAAGAATGATGGCTTTAGAAAATATGCATTTGGTCAGCAGGGAAGTGCAAACCAAAACCACAGTGAGATATCATCTTACCCCAGTAAAAATGGCTGTTATCAGAAAGACAAAAAATAACAGATGCTTGTGAGGATGCAGAGAAAGAGACACGCTAATACAACGTTGGTGGAAATGTAATTTGGTACGGCCACTATGGAAAACAGTATGAATGTTTCTCAAAAAACTAAAAGTAGATCTGCCATATGATCCAGCAATCCCACTGCTGGGTAAATATCCAAAAGAAAGGAAATTCGTATGTTAAAGGGGTGTCTTCATGTCCATGTGTATTGTGACTATTCACAATAGCCAAGATACGGAATTAACCAATGTGTCCATCAATGGACGAATGGATAAAGAAATGTGGCATATATACACAATGGAATACTATTCACGTGTAAAAAAGAATGAAATGCTGTCATTTGCCACAACGTGGATGGAACTGGATGGAGGTCGTTACGTTAAGTGAAATGAACCAGGCACAGAAAGACAAATATGACCTGTTCTCACTCCATAAGTTGGAGCTAAAAAAAGTTAATCTCACAGAGGCAGAGATATATGCTCTGGAGGACATTATGCTAAGTGAAATAAGGCAGTCACAGAACAAATACTGTACGATTCCACTTATTAATACATGAAATACTTAAAAAAGTTAAACTCAGCCAGGCATGGTGGCTCACACCTGTAATCCCAGCACTGTGGGAGGCCGAGGCGGGAGGATCACTTGAGGTCAGGAGTTTGAGACTGGCCTGGCCAACATGATGAAACCCTGTCTCTAATAAAATGCAAAAAATTTAGCAGGGCATGGTGGCGTGCGCCTGTAGTTCCAGCTACTTGGGGGCTGAGGCAGGAGAATTGCTGGAAGCTGGGAGGCAGAGGTTGCAGTGAGCCGAGATCGCACCACTGCACTCCAGCCTGAGCGACAGAGCGAGACTCCATCTCAAAAAAAAAAAAAAAAAAAAACTAAAAAATAAATAAAATAGTTAAACTCGTAGAAACAGAGCAGAATGGTAGTTGCCAAGGGTTGTGTTGGGGTGGGGGAGAATAGAGAGCTGCCGTTTAATGAGAATATAAAGATCACATATGTGCTGATGAAACCTTAATTTTTATCGTCAGCTCAGATTTTGTTTTAAGGTATATTCAAGGGTTTCCTGTAATCCCCGCTTGAATCTCTCCCCACAGGGACTATGAAGTGGCCACCTACTGTACTGTCTGCTTTGAGTAGCCACACTGGTCCAATGGGAAGCTATCCTTTCAAACATGTAATTTGAATGAAATTTCTTATTGGCTCTGTCTCTCTGGAAGAGAGGGAAATGCTCCAGGTAACACAGGCTCCTGACCTGTGCTGGGCCAATCATAGTTCCTCATTTTCCTGGCCACCTTCCATTGGTCCAAGAATGGGCCAATCAGTGACCCAACTGGATTAATTAGACTGGTTTCCCTGTATTACCGAATTTGGGATTAGAGATTGGGCTCTTTCTGGGAATGGAGGAGTAAGGTTCATGAATCATTTGTGGTCATGTTCCCTGCTCAGTGGAAATGCCAGGTGGCAGTAGAAGAGAATGAAGCAGAGATGAGAGAAAGAAAGAGAAAGGGAGACTGAAAGTGTTTCATCCTCAGCGAGGCTCAGTAAGCATTCATTTTGTGTGGTTATGTGAGCCTCCCAGTAAATTTCCGCTTGATCTTAACTAATTCTAGTGGGATTCCTGTCACTTGCATTTCACCTTCAAATTGAGGTCAATTCAGAATAAAACTTGCCATCTTTCGCAACATGCCTTTTCTGCCCGTTCCCCCACCACCTCCCCCGCTTATTTCTCCTCTTACATTCTCCAGTTTAGCAATGCCACTAGCCTTAGCTGATGTGTACTGGTAGAACTGTCATGGTTGCTCATGGGCTTTTGCTGTGTCAGTACCAATGCCATGCAGGTTGAAACATACTTTGAATATTACCCCTGCCAGCGTCTATCCAGAAACCAGGAATTTATTCTTGATTTCAGCTTCCCTCTACCTCTATGTATTTTTCCTCAGCTTTTGAAATTTGAAATGCTTTACTTATTTGATGTTTACTACTGTATTTTTAAATTTTGCATTTTGAAATGTTTTCAGGCTTACAAAAAAGTTGCAAAAATTGGCCGGGCATGGTGGCTTACGCCTGTAATCCCAGCACTTTGGGAGGCCGAGGTGGGCAGATCATGAGGTCAAGAGATTGAGACCATCCTGGCGAACATAGTGAAACCCCATCTCTACTAAAAACACAAAAATTAGCTGGGCATTGTGGCACGCCTGTAATCCCACTACTCAGGAGGCTGTGGCAGGAGAATTGCTTGAACCCGAGAGGTGGAGGTTGCAGTGAGCCAAGATCACACCACTGCACTCCTGCCTGGCAACAGAGCAAGGCTATGTCTCAAAAAAAAAAAAGTTAGAAAAATAATACAAATAATTCACCTATACTCTTCACCCAGATTCTTCAAATGTTAACATTTTACATAATCTCAGTCTCATTGTCAAAATCAGGAAACTAGCTTTGACACAATACTATTATCTAAAGCAATGGTTCGCAAAGTGTGGTCCAGGAACCCCTAGCGGTTCTCAAAAACGTTTCAGGGAAACCATAAGGTCAAAACTTTGCTCATAATAATGCCACATATGGTTTTCCTTCTTCGCTTTCATTTCCTCATGCATTTTCCTGAGCCTTTATGACATGTGAATGGACTGCGTGCACAGGCAGAGAAACAAATTTCCTTCCAGAAAGCCAGATATTAAATGGGTTTTCAGAAGTGTAAAACAATGCTACTCTTCACAACAATTGTTCTTTTTGGAAAATATAGTTATTTTTTACAAAAATATGTTACATTAAGAAGTAATATATTATTATTCTTAAATGAACTATTAAATATTAATTGTCAATTTTAATTTATAATATCCTTAATATGATAACTATAGCCAGCCATAAACAAGAGCTTTTGGGGTTCTTAATATATTTTAGAAAGGTAAAGGGATCATAGGACCAAAATGTTGAGAACTGCTGATCTAATTCATGGGCCCAATTGTCTAATTTTTTTTTTTCTTATCTGGGATCCAATCCAGGATTTTACATTGGATTTAGTCATCATGCCCCTTTATTTTCCTTTAGTTTGAAACATTTCCTCTTTCTTTATAATTCTTTATTTATCTATCTTGATACTTGATATCTACTCTTGATATCTTGATACTTTTAAAAAGTATTGGTCAGGCCTGGTGCGGTGGCTCACGCCTGTAATCCCAGCACTTTGGGAAGCCGAGGCAAGTGGATCACCTGAGGTCAGGACCAGCCTGGCCAACATGGCGAAACCCCATCTCTACTAAAAATACAAAAATTAGCTGGGCGTGGTGGCATGCGCCTGTAATCCCAGCTACTTGGGAGGCTGAGGCAGGAGAATCTCTTGAACCCGGGAGGCGGAGTTTGCAGTGAGCCAAGATTGCACCATTGCACTACAGCCTGGGCGACAGAGCAAGACAACATCTCAAAAAAATAAAAAAGTATTGGCCAGTTATTTTAAAGGAGGGCCCTTGATCTGGAATTTTTTTATGCCTCCTCGTGGTTAAATTCAGATCATACATTTTTTGTAAGAATACCACAGAACCTGTGCTGTGTCCCCTTGGTACCTCACATCAGGAGACAAATGATGTCAATTTCTTTCATTACTGGTGATGTTAAATTATAACTTGGTCCCCGTGATGTCTGTCAGATTTTTTCACCTGTTGTTTTACCCTTGTGAGAAGACACTGTGAGACTTACAGAGCTATTCTGTATGTCATTCATGATACTCCTGTCCACTGATTTTAGCAACTGCTGCTGATTCTTGCCTGAAACAATTTTTACAGAGGTGATTTTCTATTTCCTTTGTTCCTTCTGCATTGTTTCCTTGGAATTCAGTGGTAAGGAAGTGCTTTTTCTTCTCCCTCGCCTGTTTACTTATCCATTTCATTATAAGAGTTATAGAATCAAGGATTCTTATTTTATTCTCTAGATTATAATCTGTTGGTATGATTATTTTGTTTATGAAGTATAAAACAACACTTCAGAACCAATTTTTTTGAAAATATACTTATTTTTTACAAAAATATGTTACATTAACAAATAACGTATTATTATTTTAAAATTGACTATTAAATATTATTTTTCAATTTTAATTTATAATACGCTTTATGTGATAACTATAGCCAGACAAACTTGGCTGATGAATTGTTCGAACTGGGCTGATGGAGGCCCCTGATTCCATTTAACATGCCTCCAACATTTTGTCAGGCACTTTCTTGTGTGCTGGCATCACAAGATATTTAGGGCTCATCTTGTACTTACCCTGGCCCAGCCCTGGAATCAGCCATTTCTCCAAGAAGCTCTCTTTCCTCTTATTAGAGAGCACTATCTAGAAATAAAAATTTGGCTGGCTGTGCCAAATGGTACTGTGCTGTCTTTACTTATTTTTAATAATTATTTTTAGTTATTACAAAATTTGTACAAGGTCTCTGTTAATAATTCATAAGAAAACAGATTTTTTGAAATAAGTAAATTAAAAATCACCTATAACATTATCACCTAATAATAACTGTGTTATTTAAAAATATTTTTAATATGATTTTAAATATATATGATATTTTACATATATGACAAGAAGTAACAATTCAATTTCTAAGTGGTTTACTAAGTCCTGCGGAGTCTGGTTTTGTAATGTTTTTGGAGTCTGTTTCCTTCTTTCCTCCTTCACTGCCTTTGTTCAAGCCCTCATTGTTTCTTACTTGGATTCTTAAAATAGCCTCCTTACAGTCAGTCTCCCAGCATCAGTCTTGTACTGTTCTGATCCAAACTTTATCCTGTTACCAAAGTAACATTTAAAAAAATAAAGTATAATCGTGTCATCCTGTACTTGGCCTTTAAGAACAGGCCCATCATCCTTTGCGTGACATTGTTCTCACCTTGCAGTCTCCACCCTCTTTTCCCACTCTCCCTGCTTGCAGCCTCTGCTATGGCTGTAATGAACTCCTTGTCACCCCTGAATTGTGCAATGAACTCTAATCTCGCCCTGCCTTTTCAATGTTGCCCTCTCTACCAGGGACACCCTCCTCCACATCCTGCCTAGCCTACCTGTCCCTTGAGACTCAGCTTAGATATCATTTCTTTATCTGTCACCTAATACTTCTCATGCTATTGGGAAAATTGTTTCTCTTTCTATTATGCTTTGAGTGCCTTAAGAAAGGAAATTTGGTATCAAGTAAATATGTTTGTTGAATAAATTATAAACAATTTTAAAAGCGAACAAAATGTATTTGTTGAAGGAATTAATGAAATGACGATTAAAAAATGGAAATAGAATGAAGATTCAGTATGTGACAATAACACCATATAGTAGTTTCTTTAGATTCCAGAAAAAGGTTAAATGTAATGTTGTTTGGAATTGAAATATTTAACAAATTAAGTTTTGTGGTACCTTTGTCAAAGGGAGGATTTGTCTGTTGTCATAGATTGAGTTCCCCTAGAAGCCAACTCTGAGAGGGACACGAGAGTGTAGGAAGTTATTGGGCAGTGCTCTTGGAGCACCACACGTAGATGGGAAGGGAAAGGAAGCAGGATATGGAGAGGGAGAAGATGGGCTGTAATGGAGTCTCAGGATTGTCTCAGCGTCCCAGGGATTGGGAGCTAACATAGCCCTTGTATTAGTCTGTTTTCACACTGCTGTAAAGAACTTCCCTGAGACTAGATAATTTATAAAGGAAAGAGGTTTAATTGACTCACAGTTCTGCATGGCTAGGAAGGCCTCAGGAAATCTCACAATCATGGCAGAAGAGAAAGGTACCTTCTTCATGAGGCAGCAGGAGGGTAAAGAGCCAGGAAACCACCACATAAAACCATCAGATCTCATGAGAACTCACTCAATATCATGAGAATAGCATGGGGGAAGCTGCCTCCATGTTCCAATCACCTTTGTCCCTCAACACATGGGGATTACAATTCAAGATGAAATTTGGGTGGGGACACAGAGCCAAACCATATTGGCCCTTCAGAGTTGTCCTGGGTTGGAGCATGGTTGAAGGGCCTTATTACCCCTACATGGACCAACTGTTGGATGTGGTCTGATCTGGGTAGGGGATACGGCCTGGGGAGAGGTAAATTCTTTTCAGTTGAGGCAATTCAAAACAGGAGGAAATAAATTCTTCAGTCCAGCGTGGGGAACATCTAGACATTGTACCATAGCATCCACTGCATCCACAAATACTATGGGCTAGGTGGATTGGACTCCATTATTACTCAGTGTAGTCACTAGGGAGAGTACATCGTTTCTTAAGAACGCTCTAGACTTCAGCCAGGGGCAAAAATCCAACCTTTCCATTGAGCTCGAGGGCAGTAAAACAACAACAAAATCCTTCAATTTGGAGTCAGGTGGGCAGAGCGTTTCTTTCCTTGAGATCGCTATGAAGGAGGCATACTGGAAGCTATTAGTCAACTCAAACATTTTCTATCTGGGAAAGAATAATGCAAGGAAGACAGAAGAGAGCTGGGTCATACAATGCCAGAACCATCAGCCACAATTTCTGTGAGGGAGGACAGAGCAGAACTCAATGAATCTTCCATTGAGAACTGAATTGAAAATAAATTTTGATAAAGACTTGAAACAATTTAATTCTAGCCTTTTAGTTTTATTGCTCATTAGTGCCCATTATTACATTTAATGTTTCTGCTCAAAGAATATAAAAGGATTTTAAATATTGAATTCTGCAAAAGCAGTCATTTCAAAATTTTGAGACAAAGGATTTTAATTGAATTAAGAAGTCACTGGTCGGGCGTGGTGGCTCACGCCTGTAATCCCAGCACTTTGGGAGGCCGAGGTGGGCGGATCACGAGGTCAGGAAATTGAGACCATCCTGGTTAACATGGTGAAACCCCGTTTCTACTAAAAATACAAAAAATTAGCCGGGCGCAGCGGCAGGCGCCTGTAGTCCCAGCTACTCGGGAGCCTGAGGCAGGAGAATGGCGTGAACCCGGGAGGCGGAGCTTGCAGTGAGCCGAGATTGTGCCACTGCACTCCGGGCTGGGTGAAAGAGCGAGACCCCGTCTCAAAAAAAAAAAAAAAAAAAAGAAATCCCTAAACATAAAGATTTACATTTTTAGATAAGAAAAATGATGAATAAAGGGCAATGTGAGTAGCAGAGATTTCAAAGAAGCATATATAAATAAAAATAAATTGTCTTAAAACACATAATCATAGTAATTCATGAGCACACAATGAAACAACCACAGAACTTCCTGCTCAGTGTTCCCAGCAAATAAAAAGGTATTTTGCATTCGTTAAGCTTCTTAAGTAATTTTATTTTAATTTAATCTTTAACAGTCAGAGCCCTAGATCTCTCTATTTTGTAATTCTGAAGTACTTATGTCAATAAATGTCTCAAGACCCACAGAATGGTTAAATTATGTGGTTAAAACCTCAATTTTGTTTTATAAACCTTTCCCTGAAAATCTTGGGACAAATTTCAAGGAAACAATTCACTAGTTGTAATTCATTTATAATTAACCAGAATCTAAATAAAGGTGGCATTCCATTTTGAGGAAGAATTATTGGTGTGTTGGAGACACAGGTGATGTTTTTGTAAAAGACAATAGTATCAGCAAACTCTTTCCAAGAACATCTACTGTTTGGAAAAGTCAGTTTATGTATGGTGATGGGAAATTTTAGTTCATTAATTTATTTATCTTTTTGATTATTTATATATATGCAAGATAGGTAGGCACTACAGCTGTGTGATCTTGGGTAAGTTATGTAACTTTTCTAAACTTTAGTTTCTTCATTTATGAAGTGAGGATATTAATACCTACTATATCAAGTTGTGTGAATTAAATGAGAAAGTGTGTGTAAATGCTTGGCACAATGCCTGGAAAGTGAAAAGTACTGAATAAATGATTGTTACTATTATACAGCATTATATATTATGTATACATATATAACACAATTATATTTTAATATCTTATGTAGTCATTATTATAATCATAAGATATAATTTACCTGCAAAGCAGTTCTCAACATCATTCCCTTTTGACTTGAACTCTTTCAAACATGCTTAGAACTGTGAAGCGAATGGCTACAGCTTAATGAGTGGTTATAAGAGTACTCTGTTCTTCTTCTCTTTCATACTTTTCTCCTTCCCAAACTTTTAAACATATCCTAAATTTATCTCCTTTACCCCTGCCCAACCACCCACTCCACAATTAAAAGGCATTGTCTTTAAGGACACAGGGCTCACTGTGGATTCCCTCCCCTCCCATCCCCTCCCTCCCTTCCTCCTTTCCTTTCTCTTTTCCCCGTTATCCTCACAGTCCCTGGAACATCGCTTAGGAGATTTTTGCCGGCAAAAGTTGAATAAATGGCTGAATGAGAGTTTACAAATATCCCAGTTATTTATTCACTTAACGAAGGGCCACATGCCTGGAACGAATGCTGTTGTAGTAAACATTGACCCAGCCCTGTCCAGGTCACTAGCTGATCCGAGAGACAGTCATACAAAAGTGCAATTACAAAACAGGGGTCAAGGGCAGAGATAGGATGTCATTGTTATGGGATTACTGGGACGTGAGAGAAGACTTCCTGAGCATGAGAGGATGGGCAGCCCTGAAGCAGGCAAAGGAAAAGTGGCACGGCAGGAAGCAGGTCAGATGAGGCGGCCTGGTTTGTGCGAGAACATGACAAACCAGTGTACCTGAAGGCTAAAGGGAAAGTGAGACAAGGCAGAGGAGGCTGGCCTGGCCAGGTCACGGAGTCTCCTTTGCCACACTGAGAGTTCGGACTTGAGCTTGTGGAGGTGAGAGATAAGCGTTGAGCGGTTTTGACCTTTCTTGCATTTTTCACTTTAACTTCTTGACTTTTTCCTGTTTGTATTGACTTCCCTCTATTGCCTCCAGTGTCAAGAATAGAATCTTGGCTCTCCCTGAAAATGTGTATTCCTGAGAAATTGGAGTCCACAGGGAAAAGAAAGAAGCTATTGGTGTATTTGCCACTGGGCTTTCCCTGGGGATGTGTGGGTTTCTTTTCAGTTTAGAGCTTATTTTCACTTTTTAAATGATCTATCATCAACTTTATTTTTCTCTACTCAAGTGGAAAGTTTCTAGATTTTATTCTCATATTTCATATTCCTTATTGCTGTTTTAAAAGAAAATTTCTGACTCTTAAATATGATTATTCTATTAGTAAAGTGAGAAGGCCGGGCGTGGTGGCTCACACCTGTAATCCCAGCACTTTGGGAGGCCGAGGTGGTGGATCACCTGAGGTCAGGAGTTCGAGACCACCCTGACCAACATGATGAAACCCCATCTCTACTAAATAAAAAAATTACCCAGGCATGGTGGTGCATGCCTGTAATCCCAGCTACTTGGGAGGCCGAGGCAGAAGAATTGCTTGAACCTGGGAGGCAGAGGTTGCAGTGAGCCAAGATCACGCCATTGCACTCAAGCCTGGGCAGCAAGAGTGAAACTCTGTCACAAAAATAAATAAATAAAGTGAGAAAAACAATTATTCAAAGGCATTTATTTATTGTAATAAACAATTATATTTATTATAAAAGTGGCATCGTCAAGAGCTACTGCAATAACAATGACAACTTGGACTTTAGCTAAAGTTATGTTCATTTACTCAATGAATTCTTTTTTCTTTCTTCTTGAATTTAAGGGAAATTTAACCCTAGCTAATGCTTTCATTTTTCATTTTGTCATTGCTGTTGGCTTTGTTTTCCCTCAGAACTGATTGTCACATATCTATATATTATAGTCTTTGTCTGTAACTTTTTTTCACAGTTTTTTTAATTTCTTTTTTTATTATTTATTTATTTATTTATTTATTGGGATGGAGTTTCACTCTTATTGCCTAGGTTGGAGTGCAATGGCACGATGTTGGCTCACTGCGACCTCCACCTCCTGGGTTTAAGTGATTCTCCTGCCTCAGCCTCCCAAGTAGTTGAGATTACAGGCACCCGCCACCACGCCTGGCTAATTTTTATATTTTAGTAGAGATGGGATTTCACCATGTTAGTCAGGCTGGTTTCAAACTGCTGACCTCAGGTGATCCACCCACCTCAGCCTCCCAAAGTACTGGGATTACAGGTGTGAGCCACTGCCTCCAGCCTCTTTTATTTCTTAAAATAGGTGTTCCTGTTTTTTTTTGAGCATTGAATTTTTTAAAAAGCATTCTTGTATGTGTAATTTAAAATTCAGTGTCCCCCTCTGTTACCCCTAAATTTTATTAAAAAGGAATAAGTAAAAAGTGAAATGAGAAAGAAAGGGCACCCTGAGTGATTTCTATTTAGTGTGGTTTCATGTATTGGTTAAAATATATGATTTTAATTAGGAAGCAAACTCAGCTGTGCTTTCAGATTATTAAGCAATATTAATTTTTTCCCTCCAGAAAGCCCTTCAGATGTTAATCATTGATTTATGATCATGGGATGTAGCTTCTTTGTCTGCAAATAACCAGTTGGCTTTAGTGTCTTTTGGTAGGAAGAGCAGAGGTTAGGGTCATCTATAGGCAAATATGGATGGTCACCTTGTGGGTTTTCCAAGTCCCAAGGTCAAGCTGGCAGTGCTGGGCATGACATAATTGCCGGTGGAGCTAAAATGATCTGAAGCATTTGCATTTGTTGCACCCCCAAGACCATCATCACCAAATCTAGTCAAAGTCATTCTGTACTTCTACAGACCATCCTGAAAAAGTGGCAAGTTGTCTCTTTACAATTTCTTTCTTTCTCCTTTGTGTTCGTCTTACCCCAATTTCATCTGAATGAAGTGGTGGCGGCAGTGGTGAGCTACACCTCCTAAGGGCTGACTTTTACTAGGGTATTTAGTATCTTCTGACCCTTTTGATCCCTTGAATGGTGAGGCCATGCTTTGGCTTATACTGCAAAATAATCCGACAGCCAGGCTGGTGGCCCTTACGGAGTTACACTCCAACTTCTGGGCTCAGAGCCTTGCTCTTTCTCTTATTTGGCATTATCAGTTATTGTAGTATTTTTGGCTCCTTGAGGGTAGCTTGATACAGTGTCATATTTTGATATGAAAGATAATAGGATATGATAGTACCACAAAGGACAATGCTTAAGATTTGCCATGGATGTATTTTTCCTTGTCTCCAATAAGAATTTTTCATTAGGTAGCATTTTCACATAACTCCATTTTGATATTTATCTCTTTTATTTGGGCAATTATATGTCTATCCCTCAAACTAGATTATGAGGTTTCTAAAGGCAAAAAGCATATTTCCCTCACCTTTGATTCCCCATTCCCATAAGATCTAATATGAATTACAGAGAGAAGTTCAGCAAATACTTGTTGTATCAATGGAATTACAGCAGTATTACATATATTGACCTGGAACCAGAATCATGTTCTGAATGCAGAAGTATGTACTTTCTTTTTCTTTCTTGAGAACGCAGGATCTTTTTAAAAATGTTAATTTGCAGTTTGAAGCTGTTTAGGTTAAAAAAAACACAAGAAGCAGCAGCAAAAGAGACCAAGTAGGCACTTTTGGATACTATAATTACATATAAGGCTTATTTTTATTATAGTTCTTCAGGCTTAATCATGCTTTTGATTCCATGAAATGTCATAGAACCACAAAACGGAGAAGGTCTCAAAAGACCTCTTAGTCTCTGTCTAAAGAGACATGAGTTTAAACTTCTTCAAGCATTTGCTTACCCTATAGTTTTCTTTTAAAATATCCAAGAAAAAAAGGACACATCAAGGTCCAAACCATTTTTAAATAAATACTTTTTTTTAATGCCTTTTTCACTTATGGTTTAACCATCGAATATGCCTTTTTATTTCAGTTCCTTCTTTTCTTGCCAATTATGAGAGATTTTTTTCTCTGATCTCTTTTTTTCTGAAAAAATTTTTATTGTGTATATTTGAGGTTTACAACATGGTATTACGTGATACGTATAGACAGTAAAATACTTACGGCCAGGCGCGGTGGCTCACGTCTGTAATCCCAGCACTTTGGGAGGCCGAGGCGGCCGGATCACAAGGTCAGGAGATAGAGACCATCCTGGCTAACACGGTGAAACCCCGTCTTTACTAAAAAAAATACAAAAAATTAGCCAGGCTTGGTGGCGGGCGCCTATAGTCCCAGCTATTCTGGAGGCTGAGGCAGGAGAATCACTTGAACTCGGGAGGCAGAGCTTGCAGTGAGCCAAGATAGCACCGCTGAGGGCTGCGGTCCGGCCTGGGCAAAAGAGCGAGACTCCGTCTCAAAAAAAAAAAAAAAAACCTTAACTATAGTAAAGTAGATTAACACAGCTATCATTTAACAGTTACTTTTTTGTGTGACAAGCATAGCTGAAATCTACTTATTTAACCAAAATCCCCAGTACAATACAATTTCATTTTATTTCTTATTTCTTATAATTATAATTATATTTGAAATGGAGTCTTGCCCTTGTCACCCAGGCTGGAGTGCAATGGCGCCATCTTGGCTCACTGCAACCTCTGCCTCCCAGGTTCAAGAGATTCTCCTGCCTCAGCCTCTCGAGTAGCTGGGATTACAGGTGCCCGCCACCACACCCAGCTAATTTTTTGTATTTTTAGTAGAGACAGGGTTTTAGCATGTTGGCCAGGCTGGTCTCAAACTCCTAACCTCAGGAGATCCACCTGCCTCGGCCTCTCAAAGTGCTGGTATTACAGGCGTGAGCCACTGCGCCTGGCCACAATTTTATTAACTGTAGTTCTCATATTGTACCTTAGATCTCTAGACCTGTTTATCCTACATATCTACTATTTTTTCTCCTTTTATCTACATCTCCCAATTTCCTACCTTGCTACTCTCATGGGAACTACTGTTTCATTCTCTATCTCTGTGCATTTGAGTTTTTTGTTTTTTTTTAATTCCACATATAAGTGAGATCATGCAATATTTTTCTTTCTATGTCTGGCTTATTTCACTTAGCATAACATCCTTCTGTCTTCCTGGTCCATCCGTGTTGTGGTAAATGGCAGGATCTCCATTTTAAAGCCTAAATAATATTCTACTGTACACACACACACACACACACACACACACACACCCCACCACCACATTTTCTTTATCCGCTCATCCATCTATGGGCATTTAGGTTGTTTCCATATCTTAGCTATTGTTAATAATGCATCATTGAACCTGGGAGTGCAGATGTCTTTATGAAGTGGTGATTTTGTCTCCTTTGGGGATATACCCAAAAGAGGAATTTCTGGGTCTCATGGTACTCCATTTTTAATTATTTTTGGAATCTCCATACTGTTTTCCATAATGGCTGTACCAATCTACATTTCTAACAACTTTGTACAATGGTTCCCTTCACTGCGTACCTTTGTCAACATTTGTTATTTCTTGACTTTTTGAGAATAGTCATCCAAACAGGTGTGAGGTGATAGCTCATTGTGGTTTTAATTTGCATTTCCCTGATAGTTAGTGATGTTGAGAACATTTTAATATACCTGTTGGCCATTTTTATGCCTTTTTTTGGGAGAAATATCTGTTCGGCTCCTTTGCCCATTTTAAAAATCAGATTATTTGCTTTTCTGCTATTAGGTTGTAAGAGTTCTTTATAAATTTTGGATATTAAGCCCTCCTCAGATATTTGGTTTGCAATTATTTTTTCCCAGCTCATAGTTGCCTTTTCATTTTGTTGTTTTCTTTGCTGTGTATAAACTTTTTAGCTTGATGTTTATTTATTTTGTTTTTGTAGTGAAAGCTTTTGGTGTGTTATCCAAAAAAATCATCACCAAGACCAATGTTAAGGAGATTTTCTTCTATGTTCTCTTCTAGGAATTTTATAATTTCAGGTCTTACATTTTAGGTCTCATATACATTTGGAGTTGCTTTTTGTATACAGTGTAAGTTAAGGGTCTAATTTTATTCTTTTGCATGTGTAAATCCAGTTTTCCTGTTGAAGAAACTATCTGTTCCTCGTTCTGTCTTCTTGGTGTCCTCATCAAAACTTAGTTGACCGTATCTATTTGGATTTATTTCTGGGCTCTCTATCCTGCTCCACTGGCCTATGTTTCTGCTTCTATGCCAGCACTATACTTTTTCCCTTCCCATTTTTTGTTGTTGTTGTTTTGGTGTTGTTGTTGTTGAGACAGAGTCTCACTCTGTTGCCCAGGCTGGAGTGCAGTGGCACGAACCTGACTCACTGCAGCCTCTACCTCCCAGGCTTAAGTGATCCTCCCACCTCAGCCTCCCGAGTAGCTGGGACCACAGGCACGTGCCACCACGCCTGGTTTATTTTTGTATTTCTTATAGAGATGAGGTTTTGCTGTGTTGCCCAGGCCGGTCTCAAACTCCTGAGCTCAAACAATCCTCCTGCCTCAGCCTCTCAAAGTACTGAGATTACAGGTGTGACCTATCACACCCAGCACTTTTTTGCTTACTGTTGCTTTGCTATATAATTTCAAACCAACTTTGCTTTTCTTTCGTAGTACTGCTTTGGCTATTTGGATTTTTTGGTGTGTGGTTCCGTACAAATTTTAGGATTGTTTTTTCTATTTCTGTGAAAAAAGCCATTAGAATTTTGGTAGGGGTTGTGTTAAATCTGGGTATTGCTTTAGGTAGTATGGACATTAACAATCTGGTTTCTTTTCCGCTTGCATAAATCTTTGGGCTTTTCTTCTTCTCTTTTCAAAGAGAACTTTAAACTCCTCACCTTTCTACTATGCAGAACAATTTAACAGGCAACACTTGTTTCTTGAGCATGCACTAGCAGGATATGAGGTGAGTCTTACCCTTGACCAGTAGTTATTAATCAAGACATCTATTCCAGGACAAATACGGTGCTTTCCCTAACAGGGGTTTGGGTGAATGAGATTTTTCTTCATCTCATTACGTTTTCACATATACTTCTAAATAAATGATTCCCTTCCTTTGTTCTTTCAACATAGTGCTTAATTTCCAGAAATACAACCTTGTTTCCTCTCTTTTTGGTTCTCTGCTCAGGTCAACACCCATCATCTCGTTTTAGACCCACAGCTGATTACATGGTTCTAAAATAAGCCAGACTGCTCCAGATTGTAGCATTTATAGGTTGTTGAAAGTGCTGGTGACTCAGTTCCTGGAGTTTGCCAAACACCACCACTGGCAACACAAGCTATGTTTTGCCATCATCTTCATTATTATTGTCATCATCATCCTCATTATCTTTTGCTTTCCATCGGATTTCTAGGTTTCCCACTCTACTTATTTTGTTCTACTAGTGGGCTGTTCTTTTTTTTGGGTACTCTTTAAAAGAATTCTAAGGGTTAAAACAGTGTATGTGATAGTTGCCTGATGGATTCACTTTGGCCTATTCAAGGCACATTGATCATATGAAGGTGATCATTTGGTTGTGGACTTCTTGTCCTGCTGTCTTAAGAAAGACTTTTGAAAAATGTGTTGATAGAAGTACCATGCAGCATGCTAAGGGAGCCATGCTATGGTCTGAATGTGCCCTCCCCAAATTCATATGTTGAAACTTAATTGCCAGTGTGATAGTATTAAGAGGTGCGGGTCTAAGTCACGAGGGCAGAGCCTTTGGGATTAGCATGTTTAAAAGAGGTGTGAGGGAACTGGCCACACTTTCTGCCATGTGAGGACGCAGTAAGAGGTGCCATCTTGGAGGTAGAGAGCAGTTCTCACCAGACACTAAATCTGCTAGTGCCTTCATCTTGGACTTTCCAGCCTCCAGAACTGTGAGAAAATAGATTTGGCATGGCCACTTTCCCCTTCCAACTCATCCATCAGGGGAGTAGGTAACAATGTGTTATGGCTGTGGAGCTTTCTCCCTACAAAGGAAACACCAGGAATGACGAAGCAATCATTTCCCCCAACAGTCCTTTGCTTCTTTTTTTTAAAATTATTTTTTCAATTGTTTTCTTTTCAACTTTTATTTTAGGTTCAGGGGATACATGTGCAGGTTGTTATATGGGTAAATTGCATGTTGCAGGGATTTGATGTACAAATAATTTTGTCACCCAGGTAATCAACATAGTACCCAATAGGTAGTTTCTAAATCCTCACCCTTCTCCCACGTTCTACCCTCAAGAAGGCTCTGGTGTCAATTGTTCCGTTGTTTGTGTCCATGTGTACTGAATGTTTACCTTCCACTTATAAGTGAGAATATGCAGTATTTGCTTTTCTGTTCCTGCTTTAATTCACTTAGGATAATGGCCTCCAGCTGCATCCTTGGTGCTGTATAGGACATGATCTCATTCTTTTTTTATGGCTGTGCAGTATTCTATTGTGTATATGTACCACACTTTCTAAGTCCAGTTTACCGTTGATGGACATCTAGGTTGATTCCATGTCTTTGCTATTGTGAATAGTGCTACAGTGGATGTACATGTGCGTGTATCTTTATGGTAAAACAACTGATATTACTGTGGGTATATACCAGTAATGGGATTGCAAGATTAAATGGTAGTTCTGTTTTAAGTTCTTTGAGAAATCTCCAAACTGCTTTCCTGTGGCTGAACTAATTTACACTCCCATCAGCAGTGTATAAGCTTTCCCTTTTCTCCATGGCCTGATCAGCATCAGTTATGTTTTGACTTTTTAATAATAGCCATTCTGACTGGTGTGAGGTGGTATCTCATTGTGGTTTTGATTTGCATTTCTCCAATGATTACTGATGTTAAGCATACTTTCTTATACTTGTTGGCAGCATGTATGTATTTTAAGATGTGTTTTTTGCTTGTTAATTCTGGATATTAGACCTTTAATTCATTATAGATTCTGGATATTAGACCTTTGTCAGATATGTAGTATGCGAATATTTTTTTCCCATTTTGTAGGTTGTTTACTCCGTGATAGTCTCTTTTGCTATGCAGAAACTCTTTAGTTTAATTAGGTCCCACTTGTCAATTTGTGTTTTTTTGCAATTGTTTTTGGAGTCTTCATCATAAAAACTTTGCCAGGACCAATTGCCAGAATGGTATTTCCTAGGTTTTCTTTTAGGATTTTAATAGTTTTAGGTTTTACATTTACACGTTTGATCCATCTTGTGTTGATTTTTGTATATAGTGAGAGGAAGTGGTCCAGTTTCAATCTTCTGCATATGACTAGCCAGTTATCCCAGCACCATTTATTGAATAGGGAGTCCTTTCCCCTTTGCTTGTTATTCTTGGCTTTGTCAAAGATCAGATGGTTGTAGGTGTGCAGATTTATTTCTAGGTTCTCTAACCTGTTCCATTGGTCTAGGTGTCTTTTTTTTTTTTTTTCAAGTACCATGCTATTTTAGTTACTGCAGCCTTGTAGCGTAGTTTAAAGTCATGTAGTGTGATGTCTCTAGCTTTGTTCTTTTTGCTTAGGATTTCTCTAGCTATTTGGGATCTTTTTTGGTTCAAAATTATTTTTAGAATAGTTTTTTCTAATTCTGTGAAGAAGAATGTCTTTGGTAGTTTGATAGGAATAGCATTGAATCTGTAAATTGCTTTGGGTAGTATGGCCATTTTAACAATATTGATTCTTCTTGTCCATGAGCATGGAATGTTTTTCCATTGGTTTCTGTCATCTCTGCTTTCTTTCAGCAGTGTTTTACAGTTCTTATTGTAGAGATCTTTCACCTCCCTGGTTAGTGGTATTCTTAGGTTTTTTATTCATTTTGTGGCTATTGTGAATGGGATTGCATTCTTGATTTGGCTCTCAGCTTGGATGTTATTGGTGTATAGAAATGCTACTGATTTTAGTATATTGGTCTTTTATCCTGGAACTTTGCCTAAGTTATTTTTCTGATCTAAGATACTTGGGCAGAGATTAGGGGATTCTCTAGGTAAAGAATCATATCATTAGTAAAGAGAGACAGTTGCAGTTTTCCCCTTGGGAATGTAGAACGGAAGTTGAAACAGCCAATCTAGCACATCTTATGTTAGCTGGACACGAATAATATAAAGCTAGTATCAATATACGAAGCTAGTGTGATATAAATGATGATAAATGATATAAAGCTAGCATGGATATATATGAATCTCCCTAGTGCTCCATAGTGCACATGAGTTTACCTTCCTTTCAGCTTAAAAAAACAAATGCTGTGTTACAACTAATGTCTCAAAGGCTTACAGGAAGAAACACTTGTGTTTCCCTACAACTGGACCCTTGCCTCAGATGTTGTCGTTGACTCAGGCTTCCCAACATATTCCAAGGCATCTGCAGAGGTCCTGCTGCCCACACAGGTATGTTACATAGAGTTAAAGTTTGAACTGCTTTTGCCTATACTGTGAAGCTGCCTATTCCTACTATGGGCCTGTAAGTTTGCTAAGGACAGAGCAATCAGTTTGCTTGCCAGCCTCTGGGTGAACCTCCTCCAGTTGCGGTTTTCTTGCCCCCCACTCCAAAATTCTTCCTGGAGATTTTACTGAGACCTGAGGGCTCCAGTGTCTTTGCTGAGGCCCAGTGGCTTTCAACTGACATTTCTCTGAAACCTCCCATGGGTCAGGTTCTGCCTCTGGAATTAGCCTCCTTAAACTATAATCATCCACAAAAGTCACAGTGCTCTGCAGCCTAGACTTAAAAGTCTTTTGTTCAGGTTGTAGCAGTTAAAAGCCAACTACCCAGCTACAAAAACCTCTATGCATGGAGCAAGCTCCCAAAAGAAAGGAACTTCTTCCAAATTCACCAATTAGTGAGAAAATGGGCAGATCAGAAGTATTAAAAGTATAGGAACTCCTCCCCGTAGAAGGAAATAGCAGGGGTGGTGAAGAAGTAACCCATTTAGCAGCTGCTGCTACCAAAGAAGTAATTTAAAAACCTGAATAATGTCTAGAATCTCATGAGAAACATTTGACAAACACAGACTTCTGAGCCTGATAGTAGAGAAGGAAAATCTTAAATTCTATTGTAGCTTCCTATTCCTTTCCAGTGGCTGCTGTAACAACCTCTCACAAGCCTGGTTTGTTAAAATAACTGAAATTTATTCTCTTACAATTCTGAAGACCATTAATCTGACATCAGTTTCACTGAGCTAAAATCAAGGTTTCAGCAGGAACATGCTCCCTCTAGAGGCTCTAGGGGATAATCATTTCATGCCTCTTCCACGTTTTGGTGGCTGCTGGCATTCTTTGGCTTGTGGCCACATCATTGTAATCTCTGCCTTGGTGTACACATTGATTTTTCCTCTTCCGTATGTGTCAAACATTTCTCTGCCTCTGTCTTATGTGGACCTCTATGATTGGATTTTATGCCCATGTTTGTAATCCAGGATTATCTCTTCATCTCAAGATCCTTAATTCAATTGCATCTACAAAGACTCTTTATTCAAATACAGTGACATATACAGGTTCTGAGGATTAGGATGTGGACATATCATTGAAGAATCATTTTTCGCACCTCTGCCTGGCCACCCATTGTCTGGGAAGTGAGGAGCGCCTCTGCCCGGCCACCCATCGTCTGGGAAGTGAGGAGCGCCTCTGCCCGGCCGCCCTGTCTGGGAAGAAGTTAGGAGCGCCTCTGCCCGGCCGCCCCATCTGGGAAGAAGTGAGGAGCGTCTCTGCCCGGCCGCCCCGTCTGGGAAGAAATGAGCAACGCGTCTACCCCATCGTCCCGTCTGGGAAGTGAGGAGCGCCTCTGCCCGGCCGCCCCATCTGGGAAGAAATGAGGAGAACCTCTGCCCGGCCGCCCCGTCTGGGAAGAAGTGAGGAGCACCTCTGCCCGGCCGCCCCATCTGGGAAGATGTGAGGAGCGTCTCTGCCTGGCCGCCCTGTCTGGGAAGTGAGGAGCGCCTCTGCCTGGCCGCCCCGTCTGGGATGTGGGGAGAGCCTCTGCCGACCGCCCCGTCTGGGAGGTCTACCACGGAGGCCAGAAGCAATGTGGGGGCTGGACGTGGTGGCTCACGCCTGTGGTCCCAGCACTCTGGGGGGCCGAGGCGGGTTGATCACTTCAGGCTAGGAGTTCGAGACCAGTCTGGCCAACATGGCGAAACATATGAAAAATACAACAGACAAACCAACCAACCAACTCGGTGACAACAAAACAGGTCTACCCTGGAGTCATACTCTAATTTTTTCTATTTTCCGCCCTTTCTGATCCTTTATCCCACTTTCTTTTTCTTCCTCTTCCTTCTCCTTCTTCTTTGTCAAATAGAGGTTTGAGTTATTATCACTGATCCATATAAAGTCCCTCTCTCATTTATTTTAATTCCCACCCCCCATTTCGATTCCCCGACTTCCCATGTGCAACCTTCCTAATATGTTTGATATGCATCTTTTTGTTTGTATGTATTTTTAGAAAATGTTTATTGTTTTTGTATGCAAAAAAAAATTAATAAAAAAAAAGTAAAAAAAAAAAAAAAGAATCATTTTTCAGCCCATCACAAGTTTCTTGGGGATTTGGAGAAATAAGGACAGCAGCATCTCCCAATATTTTCTTGTATTATTGATTGGTGCAAAAGTAATTGAGGGTTTTGCCATTGAAAGTAATAAATATCCTAGACAGTTGAACTGCCTTCTTTTCTTTCCTTTATCCCCCATCTTCCACTACCTTATGTTTGTTCATTATGGTTAAATTCACAAATTAATCCAAGATTATGTGATATTGAATAGAAGATTATCAGTACAGAACCAGAGAAACATGAACATTACTCAGAGATCCTGGTCTTGGAATGGAAACAATAAATAACAATAAGACTTTGAGTTGACTGCTTTTTAAATATTAGGGCAAAGGATAAGCATGTTTTTTTAGCTGGACAAGGTGTTTTTCATTGCCTTATGCTATGTAGAAGCATTTTTTTAGAAGTGTAGAAGAAGGGTAAACATTGGTGTAGGATGGATTAAGCATGGACTTCAGTGGACATTTTTATCCCTTGTGATTGCCCAGCCTCTGAACCCTTATCATACATTCGGGGGATTCCCTACCTTTTGAGGCAGAGCCAGTTTCCAATATTAAAACCGAAAATGTCAAACATTTGCTTGTAACTAGGGCATGGTCAGTTTCTCCAGATTTTCAGTTAGTATTTAGTGACAGGAAGACTCAGGTACCACACAGATCCATTCTGGTGAGTCTGGAAGTTGTCATTGCAGCTATTTCCAGCCTCCAATGGTAGACTGCAAGAAATTCTAGTGACACCACGCAGCACCCAGTGTTGGTGGCATTGCAGTGCAAGCTATGCCCAGTGTTGGCAACAGTAATGCTTTTATGGATTAAGTTCTGAGAAGTATTGAGGGTGCTCTGGTTTCTTGGCTGTTGTAGCCTCCAAGTCTGTTCTTTCATGTTGCAAATATTCTATAAGCTACCAAAATGTTTTACCTACATTCCCTTTCTGCTTTATGAGCCAGAGTTTG
The DNA here is from genome assembly GCF_006542625.1 of Nomascus leucogenys. Classification (NCBI taxonomy): domain Eukaryota; kingdom Metazoa; phylum Chordata; class Mammalia; order Primates; family Hylobatidae; genus Nomascus; species Nomascus leucogenys. The sequence goes on along the minus strand of NC_044395.1, from coordinate 32,192,495 downwards.
CTTCTCATCATTGCATCTAAGTACCCTGACTAATACAAATGAATTGATTAATTTCATTAAAATGTAAATAATAAAGTAAAAGATATTGCACAGAAAACAGAACTAGAGGTTAAAAATCAAAGGAAAAAAGATGAGAAAATTGGAGATCAAACAAGGAAAACAGACATCCAATGGAGGAAGTGATACAGAAAGATAGAACTGAGAAAACATAAAGTAAGAAATTATCAAACAAATAATATAGAAAAATTTCTCTTTACTAAAGGCTGAAAGTTTCTAGATTGAAAGGTTCCACCAATTACCCAGATCAACAAATGCAAAAAGGCCCACATCAAGTTATAGAGGAAAAAACAGGTCACAATCAAAGGATAGCAATTCAAATGGATAAAATATAGGATTCTAGAAGTGAAGAAATATCTTCAAAATTCTAAGGGGATGTGACTTCAACTTAGGTTTCCATACCCCGTAAATCAATCAGTCAATCAATTAGTCAAGATACATGAAAAGTCCAAAAACTAATTTTTCATGTATCCTTTCTCAGGAAGTTATTGCAGAACATGTTTTAGCAATTGATAGGGTAAAATGAAAAATAGGTATTTCTTCAAGGAATCAGGGGATCCAATACAGGAGAGAAGTGGAGGGCAAGTTTCAGTATAAACAGCTAAGCATCAGGGCAAGGAAGCTACCAGTTCTCATTAGAGCTGGATGGACAGTTTCGTCCTCAAAGAGAAAAATTATATAACTAAATTAAATGGTTGGCTAGTATTTGAGTTAAATAATTATTGATAGGTACACACCAAAACAGCTGCAGCATTTGAAAAAACTTGGAATGGGCACAGAAAACCAGGCAGTGATAAATAAAGCAATCACTAACTATGCTTGTAATCAGTAGCAATGATAAATAAAGCAATCACTAACTATGCCTGTAAGTAGCTGGGATTCTGCTACTCGTGAGGCTGAGGCAGGAGAATCACTTGAATCCGGGAGGCAGAGGTTGTGGTGAGCCGAGATCACGCCATTGCACTCCAGCCTGGGCAACAAGAGTGAAACTCCATCTCAAAAAAAAAGAAAAGAGAAAGAAATACCAGAAAATTGTATGTAAATGGGAATGTAATCATAATAAACTATTTGACTTGGAAATAAACAATATTTACATAATAAAAATATAAACACTGTGATATAAGAGGGAGTGTAGGGAAGAAAGGGGTGGAGGGTTGGAAATGTCATAGAGCTAAATATTAACAGAAGTCACTAGATAATGTATAAGACACATTAATCGAGAAATAAAAGTGCACAAGCACATTATTTAGAGAAATGAAGTTGAATACCAGAAGACATAATTCAATATGTTTGCAGTAGTTGCCTCTCAGTTGTCAGACTGAGGCATAGTAAAAGACAGTTTTAAGTATTTTATTACTATTTGATTTAACTATTAAGGAAAATTGTAAATTGATTTGCATCACATGCACTGTTAACTTGAAGCGAACTGTAAAATGAAGCCAACTGTGTGTATTGGTCAGAAAGAGAGAAAACTATATTTATTTGTCCCATTGTACAAGCCTACTCCAGCTTCAATTCCTTCCGTCCCCCCCTTTTCCTTTCCATTAAAACAGAAGCTTCCCTTGCCCTAGGTAAAGGGAGATCTCAAATGAAAGACAAAGAGTGATTAAAGTCATGTATTATTTGCTTTGGAGCTTCCAAGTCTGCAGGTCTTGATAATTTAGAGATTATTAATAAATAATTTTACCTGACTTAAGTATCACATTACTCATTAATTTTATAACCTAATCCTAAATTATATTTTGAATTATTGAAACAAAAGATAATACATCTTTATATTTATAATAATAGTTATATATTATTGAAAGCTTGCCCCATGCTAGATATGTTCTAGGTATTTTATGTATTTCATCTAATGTATTCCTCATAGAAATCCTATCAAGTAGGGCTATCATTAATCTCATATTTAGTGGAAACAGATACTCCATATTGTCCTTGGATTGTGGCTGGAAATATTCGCTGTTCTTTTTTTCTGATATCCAGTAATTTGAGATCATGCACTTAGATATACTTGAAAAGAGTACATACACCTTACCAGTCTTATGATTGCCATTTTCTGTTCATGAAACCTTTTTCTGCAACATTCAGTGGTGCAGCTGCAGATCAGGGAGCCAGGGTGTAGGCAGAATGTCTTTCTGTAAGTTCCCGCTGGGCTCAAGCTCTAACTCACTTCGATTATGCTGCAATACCTGGCATTAATGCTGTATTTCTTTGTCCCTTCTGAACCCATGGCTGCAGGATATTTTTTACAATGTGGCACTCGAGGCAGCAGCTCCTCATCAAATGGAGTTGTCTCAATCTGTTTGCCTTCCATGATGTATGAGGCCCTTATTCAATATAATCCTTAGTTCTAAACAATAGTATTCTGGTAAGGTTTGGCTTTTTCCCACTCCCAGATAACTATACAGATTACAAAGTGCATTCACATGTATTGTTTTATTTTATCAGTGTAACAATTCTCTGGGCTACATTTATTCAGTATTTATTATATGCCAGGCAGTCTAAATTATATAACCCCCCAATCATTCAAGGTGGACGTTGTTATACACGTTCTATTGATGGGAAAATAGGCTCAGAGAAGTGAAATGGCTTGCGAAGACAACCAGATGGTAAAGGACAGAACTTGGTCTAAAACTTGGACTTCTAAAGCAAGTTCTCAGTTTCTTTCAAACACTGTAGATGCCTTTAGGTTTCCAACCATTGAAGTAAATTCCACTGCTTTAGCCAGTTGCCTGGTGGAATATTGTTGTTCAGCAGGAGTTTCACCCGTCTTCGTGTGTGCGTGTGTGTGTATGTGTGTGTGTGTGTGTGCAACACCTACTTCTTTTAGGCCCTTGAAATGGACCTATCTAATGCCTTAGAAGGACAATTATTTGTCTTATGAGACCTAAGCTTTCTATCTCTTGGAAAGATCTGTGTGTGTATATATATATATATATATATGTCATTGGAAAACAAATTCCCAACACTGCTGTCTCTTAACCTGTGTAATGATTCTGCTGACAGCTGCTGAGTGAGTATAACTAAAGGGTATATAGATGCCAAACCTTACATTAACAAAGAATCAAGGTGAATACATGTGCAGACAGCCTTTCTTAAATTTCTTGGACCCCATCGTTGCCTAGTATATCTGAAGCATTTGGATCCTTACTTGAAAGGTGTGTTTTAAAATGAAAACATGGTTATTATCTTTAATTTTCTGTCTCTCTCACCTCTAGGTTTTCTAGTCAAAGTAGATTTCAGGCACTTCTTCTGTTAAGATTGTAATTCTCCATTCTTTTTTTCTTTCATATATTTTTTTCTGCAAGTAGAACCTATCACACTATCTTATAGTTGGTTTTTTCTTTAAAATAAAAATTTCTAAGACAGGCACATAAATATTAGAAGCAGTTATCTTGGGGTAGGAGTGCAGGGATTATGCATAGTTACTGTTCTTTTCTCTCTGTACTTTTTTTGTGTTTTGTAATTAGAAAAAAGTTTTATAAAAATGTACCTTAGTAATCTCTCTAAGGTCATACTTTATTTTTATGTATTTATTTTTTTTGAGACAGAGTCTTGCTCTGTTGCCCAGGCTGGAGTGCAGTGGCACGATCTCAGCTCACTGCAAGCTCCACCTCCCGGGTTCACACCATTCTCCTCCCTCAGCCTCCTGAGTAGCTAGGACTACAGGCGCCCGCTACCATGCCCGGCTAATTTTTTGTATTTTTTAGTAGATACGGGGTTTCACCGTGTTAGCCAGGATGGTTTCAATCTCCTGACCTCATGATCCACCTGCCTTGGCCTCCCAAAGTGCTGGGATTACAGACATGAGCCACCACGCCCTGCCACTTTATTTTTTTTTTCTTTCTTTTTTGACAAGGTCTTTTTCTGTCTTTTATGCTGGAGTGCAATGGTGTTCAAACCTCACTGCAGCCTCAATCTCCCAGGCTAAATCTATCCTCCCACCTCAGTCTCCCTAGTAGCTGGGAGTACAGGAATGTGCTACCACACCTGGCTAAGTTTTTGAAAAAAAAAAAAAAAAAAAAAAAAAAAAAAAAAAAAAAAAATATTATCTTTAGCAGAAACAAGGTCTTGCTATGCTGCCGTGGCTGGTCCCCAACTCCTGGGCTCAATCGAATCTCCTGCCTTGGCCTCCCAAAGTGCTGGGATGACAGGCGTGAGCCACGGTGCCTGGCCTGAGGCATGCTTTTTAAAATGGTGATGAATATCTCCACAAAACACAGACATGTGAGGAAATAACAAAAATCAGATAAATTTTAAGGAAAAGCAAATTATGCTCAGATATTTATCTTTTCAAATCTGATTTGAACTATACCTGTAACTACTCTGCCAATAAGAGTTATTTTCTTAGAGTAGTTTGGAGGAAATTTTTGAGAAGCATTGGGCAAATGGGAAGTGCTCAAGAGACAACCTGATAGGAATGTTCTAAAGAGGATTTCTATACTGAGAAGAGAGGGAATGACGAGCTCTGAGCTCCCTTTCGGGTCTAAGGTTCTCTAAAGGCCTTTATGGAAGGCAGGCCTTTATAAAAGAGTGGGGAGGAATCTTAGATTTCTAGTTTTGAGGTGGTTCTACTACAAGAGAGGTTGTTTGTGTTAACTAGCATTTATTCGTATAGTGCTTTCTCTTCTTCTGTACAAGATCAGATCATAAATTGAATGATGCTTTTCAAGGGCAAAATACCCCTTCCCCAATTGCTGCAGGAAATTCACCATGTTTCCCCACTTGTCCAAGACATAGATCAGCTCTCTAGTTGATGATTATGGAGTTCACACTTTATAGCTAAATTTCATATTTTTAGCTCAATTTTTGTTTGTTTGTTTTCTGGTCATGACCCATCTACTTATATTCCCAGAGCACAGAAAAGCAAAAGTGCTTTGTCAGTGGATTCTCCTGGTCTGCTACTGGTTCCACGATCCCCTGGAGGGACTCACAGGACTCAATGTATAGACTGTATAGTCCTACTCACAGCAATTATTTATCGCAGTGAAAGGATTCAGATAAAAATTGGCAAAGGGAATAGATGCATGTCCAGGGTAAGTTAGGTACAAATTTCCAGGGGTCCTTTCTTAATGTTGTCAGAGAGGACACTCTTAAATTTCCCAGTAATGAGTTGTCACAACAAGTGTGAAATGTTGCCCATCAGGAGAGCCCGCTAGAGACTCAGTGCCCAGGTTTTTCATTGGGGTCTGGGGGCATGCCCTCTCTACCTGCCTCTGCCTGCTGTGTACCCAAATTCCAGACTCCCAGAAGGAAAGCAGGTGTTCAGCGTAAACCACATTTGCACAATTTAGGTACAGTGAGCCATTCTTGCCAGTGAATGGTAGGAATCTTCTGAAATCTAAGTTTCCAGATATCAGCCTTGTAAGCAGGGCTTTCTAAGGATAGCAGTTTTCAAGTCTGCTATGTTAACTCTTTTCTGAACTGTGACCGTTTAGACATTTTCTGAAAAAGGGATCTAGTCTTGCCAGAAGAGGAAGGGCCTCTGACTCTTCTTTTGTAGATTTTGGAGAGATCCCAAGCACTGAACAAACCTCCCTTCCTTTTAACAACAGAAAGAATAGGAAGAATTATAGAGGGACAATCAGTAGGAGATTTTTTTTTTAATCCTTCAAATGAGACCAAATAAGTAGAGGCTTGTCTGCACGGGCATAACAACTTGGTCCAAGTAAATAGCCATAAAAGAGATCCCTTACCACAACCCAGTGTCTGCCTTAAGTATGTGTTAGAGCAAGAAAATATATGTATGCAAGAGCCCCAGTAAGCACTTAGAGGCATCCTGCTGGCTGACTGACAGGGGCTAAATGCTAACTTCAGGTTTAATACACAGTCATCACATTAAACAATATTTACTTGCCAGGATCCTATTGTGTCTGGCTGTTACAACTCCTTGATGTTTTTCTACTCCCCTTGCCTGGATGTCCTATCCAGCACGTTGTCTGTCAGCCCTTTTAATTGCCTTTTTGATGGCCCTAGGTTCACTGCGTGTCTCTTAAGGTGCCATCACTGCAGAATCAAGAGAGTTGCCAGTCTCCTTCCTTGCTTACTTACTAGGGTCTCTTTGTAAAATATGGCTCTCCTGGTTATCTGGTAAACGAATGGCGGTGGGAGGAACAAGAGTTAATGGGGCATCATCTCTGAAAAGTTGAGTGGATTGGACTAGACAAAGAATGGCAAATATGTGGCCAATCCCCTCACTCCAGCCTCCTGGGCCTACGGTGCACAGAGAACATGGTGTTATTTCTTGTTGTGTCCAACACGGTATTTATTCTGGGCAGCCATTGTCAATTCCTCAAAATTGACATAAAAATTGAAGGCTACTTATTCCTGGCTTAGATTGCTTTTAAAGTCCTTTTAATTTATAAGCTAAGTGATTACTTTATTCTTGTGAAATGCACATAAGTAAAAACAGGCTAAGCAACGTGGCTTAGTACCATGTACTGTGGAATATATAATATTTTTACTAATTACCGTGGAATATCTGATATTTTTAGGTGAAATATGGACAAACATTTAACAATTATAAACTTATTATGTGAATGAGGAGAATTAGTGAACACATCAAACTTATTTGTGAAAATGAAATGAAGTGGCTGGGCGCGGTGGCTCACGCTTGTAATCCCAGCACCTTGGGAGGCCGAGGCGGGCGGATCATGAGGTCAGGAGATCGAGACCACGATGAAAGCCCGTCTCTACTAAAAATACAAAAAATTAACCGGGCGCTGTGGCGGGCGCCTGTAGTCCCAGCTACTCGGAGAGGCTGAGGCAGGAGAATGGCGTGAACCCGGGAGGCGGAGCTTGCAGTGAGCCAAGATGGCGCCACCGCACTCCAGCCTGGGCTACAGAGCAACACTCCGTCTCAAAAAAAAAAAAAAAGAAAATGAAATGAAGTTTACATTTATTAATATATTATATTTATTTAAAGGAAAAGGAGCCAAATTAAAGGCTATTTGGTAAATAATAGTACAGGTATGGCAAAAATCACATAAGTAGATTCAAATCCTTGCTTCGAAATGTCCGGACCGTGTGAATTTGAGACAGGTACTTAATCTCTATGGGCGTCAGCCCTTTCACTGGTTGAAGGAAGAAAGTACCTCCTACTTCCAGTGTTGTAAGGCTGAGGAGTAATGATATGGAAGTGGACAGGGGAAGTGCTGGGAAGGGAAGGGCATGGTCCCTGGCGAGGGCTCCACCCTCGGCCTGTGCCCAATGACCTAGGTGAGGACAGACGCTCCTGCCTTCCCGCCCAAATATTGCATTTCCCAAGACCACCCTGGCCTGCCATGCCCCCATCATGTGCCTATAAAAACCCTGAGGCCCTAGCAGGCAGACACACAAGCGGCTGGAAGTTAAGAGAAACACATCGGTGGAAGAAGACACGAGTGGCTGGACATTGAGAGGACATCGAGGGGAGCATGCTGGAGGAAGAGCACACGACAGATGCTGGCAGGCCAGCAGGCCATCAACAGGTGGAACAAGGTGGCACTTGGAGAAAAGCCCAAGCCGCCGAGCGGCCCAACTCCACGCGAAAACCATCTCTCTTCTGGCTCCCCCCATGTGCTGAGAGTATTTCCACTCAATAAAACTTTGCACTCATTCTCCAAGCCCACATGTGATCTGATTCTTCTGGTACACCAAGGCAAGAACGCTGGGATACAGAAAACCCTCTGTCCTTGTGATAAGGCAGGGGTCTAATTGAGCTAACACAACCGGCCTACAAATGGCTAAATTAAAAGAGCACCCTGTAACACATGACCACTGGGGCTTCAGCTGTAAACATTCACCCCTAGACACTGACTGCCCTGGGGTTGAAGCCCCACAGCCTGCCCGTCTGCATGCTCCCCCTAGAGGCTTGAGCAGCGGGGCACTGAAGAGGTGAGCCACTCCTCCATTGCACGCCCTGTGAGGGGGACAAGGGAACTTTTCCCGTTTCAGGAATATATGTCAAGTTTTTAGCATTGTGACTGACATATAGCAGACATTCAATAATAATCAGAATTAACTAAATGCTTACTATGTGACAAGGTTGTTCCAGAGCTTTATCTATATCATTCTAATCCTCCAAAAAACCTTTATGAGATAGGTACTATTATTGCTACCTTTTTTGCCAGGGAATAAACTAAGGCACGGAGAGGTTAAGGTGATATAATTTCCCAAGTCACAAGTTAGTACATGGTAGAAGGGAGATTGAACCAGGTGGTCTGGCTCTAGAACCTCCAGTTAACTATATTCTAACATCTACCATCTTAAGTACAATCCGCCATCAAGTACTGAAGGTTACCATTTAGGGACCTTTCTCCAGGACCCTTTAGGTGGTCCCAGACACATGCTAACAGGGGCACCGAGGGACACTCAGCCTGACTGGGAGTGGATGGGACATATTGGGGACTAATGAAGGGACAAGCTGGTTACTGTTAATGATAGAGCAAGAGGCTCGGATTGTTTTTGATGCCTAATGAGAACCAAGTATAGGTATTGATACGCTGATGAAAGTCAGGTATTTTATATGATCACATATTTGACATGATCAAGGCCTGCTAGTCTAGAGGTGAAGCAGCTGGCTAACAATCCACTGCAGTAAAGAGGAACAGATGGTATGAGATGAGTCTACATGAAGCACAGCAGAGACACAAGGGGGAGAGGGTCAATTCTGCTCTGAGAGGAAGCGGGCAGGGAAGGCTTCATAAGGAGATGACGTAAGCTGGTTTTACAAGGTCCTTGGAAGGTTTTGGGCAGAATGTCATGGCCAGAAACTTGCATTTCATTAAATAGCCTATTTCCCATCCACCAACTTAGGAAAAGGAGGGCCTGACTCTGGGTGACAGCAGTGAGAATGGGGAAGAGGAACACAGAGGGCGACTTGAGGTGAGATTATCAGGAGATGATTATATATGGGGCCCAAGGGGAGTACTGATCTGAAGTCCAGGGATTGGGGTGCCCCTCTCAGGGACAGTGTATAGAAAGAGAGACTGCATTTACTTCCATCTGAAGCACCTATGAGACCTGAAGGTGTAGATAAAAGACTACAGGAAAAAGATGATAGGTTTTGGGAACAGCTTTCTCTCCAGAAGGACTCTATTAAAATGCGTGTTATTGATAAGGAAAGAAAGGGGTCACTCTTGACTTTTACCCATCATCTCAGGCTAGTTTATTGTCACTGAAGGCCCCAAGAATGTAGGAGATGAGATGTAATTTCCAGAGGTGACAGGTGGGAAGCCACCTGAAGCTTCAGCCCTGCATCAGCAGGACACTGACCACCTCTGGTTCACTTGCATCTTGATTTGCTTTCTTGAGAAGAGGGAGGGTGTCTTTCCAGCTTCTGGATGAGCAACTTCTGAGAGTCCTGGGTATTCACTGAACTTTCATTCAGTCAGTGTTTACTGAGCACTTTCTACGTGGGAAGCATTATTCTTGGGGTTGAGTGTGCTGTAGGAAACTAAAACAGCCCCCACTCTGCTGAGACTTACATTATGGAGGCAGGCAGCTAGTAAGTAAACACATAAAGGAGTGGACTGCACAACTGTGGAGGGAGAGGGTCCGAGAATATGGGGCAGTGAGAGCAAAGACTCTGCTGCAGGAACAGACTAGGTCAGCTGAATGAGTTACTTTGTGGAAAAAGTCTTAAGTTGCTCTTCTAGGCAATCACCCCTTCTCCCACCCCGTTGAATTTCGAGAAGTGGTCCCTGTATTTCTTAGTTACTAAGTGAACAAATTATCTTTGAGAGACCAGGGTGTGGTTCTGGACTGCTTTGTAATTTAAAAGTTAGCCTTGGCGGGGGCCTCTGGGATTTTATCGTCTTTGAGCTCAAATACCCTGGGAGGCAATTGCCATCTAGTGGCAAGGAGAGAAAACACACCTGGTAGCTTGGGAAGGAAAAGAAGTTTCTTTAGGATATCAAGCCTGTAGCTCGTCTTTCAATCTTTGGCTATGAAATGACTTTGAAATTTTGCTAATTTTCTACTTTCTCAAAAATTCAAGGAAGTTGAACGATTGGCCCCAAATTACTTACATTTCCTACAGAAAACGTCATTTCTTTGACATGCGCTACGCATTGTACACATTTTCACATTTAATCTCCACAGCAACTCTGCAAGCTGAACAGTTTTATTATCCTCATCTTGAATATGAATATATCTAAGATTTAAATAACTTTTCCAATGTCTTAGAGCTTTTAGATGACAGAGTTGGGATTAAACCCTAGTCTTTCTGAGGACAAACTTGAGTTACATTGCCTACCTACCTGTAAGTAGCTTTGAATGCGCGCTAAAGGAACTAGCTCTTATTAGACATCAGCAAATGTTTGCTAAAACCAAGTCAACTAAATATTGTTATGAAGAAAATGCTCAGATCTAGGATTTATAGAGGGAAATTACTGACATAAAGTTCAGCTGAGCACAAGGAACTTTCTAGCAATTAGATCTGCCTACAGTGGAACAGGATTCCTTAGCAAGCAGACATGCACGGGTTGCTGTGGGGGGCTGGCAGAACATAGATGTGTTTTGTTTTGTCCAAGCCATGTCTTGTATACATTTGTATTTAAATGCTTTGTCTGGGTGTTCTTTCTTGTTTGCCACCATCTCAATCTTTTCCTAAATAATACACCTGGCCCTCACACATTTACTTTACCTTCCTGGTCTGGTAGGCATTTAGGTTGATGACCACTGAATGATTGACAGGTGTTTAAGAGGATATCCTATGATATATTTGATGGGTTACCAACACTATAAAACTATCCTATCAGTTTTTTTAATAGGAGTGTTAATACAAATAACTTAGTCTACCATTATCATAAACTTTATTTTTTTGCACAAAATAGGTAAAAATGTAAGGAAGAAAAAAGATAACAACAATAACTGGCATTTATTGAGTAATGTTACTCTCAGTGACCATAAACTCTGATTCTCTGAGTTTTGAGCCTGTTATGCTTGTTGTTTCTGTGCAATTATTAATACAGTCCTCCTTCATGTTAAAAATATCCTTTACTCTGGGTTCCCCCACTCTGTTCCCCAGGGTCAGCCTTTGCTATTAGTATCTCGTCCTTTACTTTGGAAATTTCTGTATATATAAAGAAATTATATAAGCATATACATATGCATATGTACTTGCATATATTGCCTTTCTGAAAGAAAAAATAAATAGGAGTACATTATATGCGTTGTTCTTGACCTTGCATTCTTTTTCAACCTAGCTTGCCTTAGAAATTTTTTTTCAATACACAGACCAAATGTTAAATTTAGCATGAATGTATGGCTGCTTTTTTAAAACTTTTAATTTAAAAATGACTATAGATTCACATGAAGTTGCAAAGATAATACAGAGGTGACTCATGTATCCTTCACCCAGTTTTCCCCAATGATTACATCTTACATAATCGTAGTACAATATCTAAACTAGGCAATTGGTACAATATGTGTATATTCTTTGTCATTCTATCACATGTGTAGATTCATGGAAACACCGTTGCAATCAATAGCCACAACTAGTCCATCACCATGAAGATCTCCTTTGTGCTGCTTTTTTATAGGTACACCTGTCCCCCGGCCTCCTGCTATCCTTAAACCCTGGCACCAGCTAATCTGTTTTCTGTATCTATAATTTTGTCATGTAGAGAATGTACAAATGGAATCATAAGTCTGTGACTTAAAAATTTTTTTAATTAAAAAATATATTTGGGGGTACAAGTGTAGGTTTCTTACATGCCTATATCATGTAGCAGTGAAGTCTGGGCTTTTAATGTGCCTATCATCCAAATAGTGAACACTGTACCCAACAGGTAATTTTCTGTCCCTCATCCCCCTCCCACCCTCCTACCTCTTGTCATCTCCAATGTCTTTTCTTACAATCTGTGTGTCTGTGTGTACCCATTGTTTAGCTGCTACTTATAAGTGAGAACATGCTAGTATATGACTTTCTGTTTCTCGGTTATTTTACTTAGGATAATGTCATCCAGTTCCATCTATGTTTTTGCAAAAGACATGATTTTATTCTTTATCCATATTTCCTTTATCCAATTCTCTGTTGATGGACACTTAAGTTGATTCCATATTTTTGCTGTTGTGAATAGTGCTGTGATAAACATACATGTACAGGTATCTTTTTTTCAACTTTTATTTTAGGTTCGAGCGTACATGTACAGCTTTGTTATATGGGTACATTGCATGTCTATGAAGTCCAGTGTACAGATAATTTTGTCTTCCAGATAGTGAGCATAGTACTCAAGAGGTAGTTTTGTGACACTCACTCTTCTCGTCATGATTCGAGACCAGCCTGACCTATGTGGTAAAACCCTGTCTCTACTAAACATACAAAAGTTAGCAGGGCATGGTGGCACGTGCCTGTAATTCCAGCTACTCAGGAGGTTGAGGCAGGAGAATTGCTTGAACCCAGGAGGCAGAGGTTGCAGTGAGCTGAGATCGCGCCACTGGACTCCAGCCTGGGTGACAGAGTGAGAGTCGGTCTCAAAAAAAAGAAAAGAAAAATGTTGTTTCTTTCCTTAGATGATTCTTGTAAGCAAATCCTCTTTCCAAGTAGTTTGCCAAGTTGATTTAATGAAAGTCCATATGCTTCAAACAGATTCCTAAAGCCTCAGATGCCAGTTGGGTGTTGGTCTTTTCTGGGAAAGATGTTTCACAACCGGCTGTAACCTCTCATTCCAGTGTCCCAAACCCTTGGCCCAGCCAAGGGAGGTGACTGTTTTCTTTAGGAACTGAGTGACTGCTTCTGAGGAAGCTTCAGTGAATGTGAGGTTGGCTTCTGTTTGATAAACACGTGACATGCAGTGGGGACTTTTAGACAGAGGAGACTGCATGGGTCGTAGCTGGTGGCCTTCACCAAATCCTGAAGTTAAATTTAGGGAATCAGACCCAAGAACACTCAAAGGATTAGGGGCTCTCCACCTATCTTCCTTGGTCTTGCTCTCTATGCTCTCAGGTCTCCACCGTTGTAGCCACAGTGGTGTTAGAAGGACAAAAACGCTAGGGTAGGGATGGGGCAGGGGTAGTGTGAACTATAGTGGTTTTCAAAATGGGCAACATCAATATAACCTGGGAGCTTGTTAGAAATGCAGATTCTCAGGCCTGCGGAAGCCCAAATGAATCAGAAAATCTAGGGGTGGGGCCCAAGACCTCCAGGTAATTTTAATGCATGCTAACATATGTAAACCAGCATTTTAGAAAGTTTATGCTACTTAAAGAAAGTCTGTGAAGCCACATCCCCTGGGAACTTGTTAGAAATGCAGAATCTCAGGCCCCAGCCTTCTGAGATTCAGGTTTCATTGATCTAGGGTGGAGGAGTCCAGTTATTGGTCATTTAAAAAACCTCCCATGTGATTCTAACTGTGCATCCAGAATAGAGAATTACTGCTCTAAGGAAGAAATTGTTAAATGCATTTTATGTTTTCCAGGAGAAAAGATGATCTCTTCCACATAGACATTAAAAGATATGAATGATTTTTTCTTTGTAGATTCACTGGAGTTCCACTAGAATAGCGCAGTTATCACATCTGCCTCCAAAGAGGGGTAGGTTTCAGAGTTCCAGCAGTAGAAGAAATCAGGGAGGAATCGAGCCAATGTGCAACATCACATCAGTTATATTAAGCTGTTCTTGCATTGCTATAAAGATATGTGAGGTAGGGTACTTTTTATAAAGAAAAGAGGTTTAATTGGCTCATGGTTCTGCAGGCTTTACAAGAAGCATAGTGCTGGCATCTCCTCAGTTTCTAGGGAAGTGCTGGCATCTGTTCAGCCTCAGGAAGCTTACAAGCATGGCAGAAAGCGAAGGGGGAGCAGGGACGTCACATGGCCAGAGAAGGAGCAAGAGAGAAAGAGTAGGAGGAGGGTGGCAGGGTGAGGTGCAACACACTTTTAAACAGCCTTGCACTAACTCACTATCATGAAGACAGCACCAAACTTTGAGGATCCGCCCCCATGATCCAAACACCTCCCACTAGGCCCCACCTCAAGCACTGGGGATTACAATTCAACATGAGATTTGGGTGGGGACAAATATCCAAACTGTATCATCAGTCAGTGATCCTTTCAATTCTCCCAAGGGAAGGCAAGAAAGAGCTAAGAGGAAGTTACTACCAGTGTGTTGAGAAAGCCATGAAGTACTGAAATATGCAATAAGAAAAGGAGGGCCCAGCAGTCCAAATTCAAGTCCAACCCAGCCCTGGGTCAACACCTGCAATCAAGGGCTTTACCTAAATGTTGGGGACCAGGTTAGCCAGTAGGAGAAAGGCCCAGCCTGGGGGAGAGGAAGGCCATCCCTCCAGGTGAGCTTCAGAACTGGCCCAGCCAGCTGTGTGCCAGTCAGCACTGGGCTGCAGCCACCATAGGACATTGAAAGGAAACTGTCTTGGGCATTCAGGCTAATCAAACTGACTGTGTATGTATGATATCCTGAGGAAGCTGCAGCTCTGTGATTGTATTAACGTCTGCTCCCATTAAGACCTGCTTCCAGTGTCTTATATTCTTTGGAGTGACTGGCTGTTACATCTTTGTTAAATTTGAAATTTACTCAATGTTCCTCTTCTTTGGCTTGTGTAAGACAATAAGTTGGATTTTAATATTCTCCAAACCACCACTGGTGCTTTAGGTTTGGGTCTCATGGAATAAATGCAGGGGACATGAAAGCTTGAACAAGATCATGGAAGTATGACCGTGAGATTTTTTATCTCAATCTCACATATATTCTTTTAGTTCTTCTTGGTATTAGATACTTTACTGAGTATCAAGGTGCCAAAGGCTTGCTCCTGTCATTTAAGAAGGGGGTCATAAGGATTAAAACACATAATCTTCAACAATAAAAATATAAGTTGAAAAGGCAAAGACTGTTATGTAGAAAAGAACACAGGATCAGTAGCCAGGGTATCTAAATATGAATTGCATCTTTTTCCTCAGCTAATTGTATATCTTAGTTTTTTTTCTCTATAAATGCATAAAATGAGTTTATCACCCCCAGTATTTTTTTTCTTATCTTGAAGGATTATTTTGAGAACCAAATAAGTTCAGGGATGTGAAAACAATTAGTGAAATAGGAACCGTTTTAGTTTTTTTTAATTTTCATTTTTGAGATGGAATCTCGCTCCATTTTGAGATGGAGTCACCCAGGCTGGAGTACAGTGGTGTAGTCTTGGCTCACTGCAGCCTCTGCCTCCTGGGTTCAAGAGATTCTCCTGCCTCAGCCTCCCAAGTAGCTGGGACTACAGGTATGTGCCACCATAACAGGCCAAGTTTTGTATTTTTTATTAGAAATGGGGTTTTGCCATGTGGGCCAGGCTGGTCTCAAACTCCTGGCCTCAAGTGATCTGCCTGCCTCACCTCCCTAAGTGCTGGGATTACAGGCATGAGCCATTGCACCCAGCGAGTGAAATAGAAATTTTAAATTGTCACTTTTGGCATTCTTTACTTATGTAACTCTATGCAAAATAACTTGCAAGCCAACATTTTTAGTCATTTTTATTACTGTGAAATAAGGGAATCCCAGGCCAAGAGGGTGGAGAGTTCCCCGGAGTCTCTTTGACAGCTGCATTCTGCAGGACTGTCTTCACGAACTGATGCAGGCAGCATGAGGTCCAGCATAACCTGTGTTACCATCGGTTGTCATTTGGTGTGTTGTTGGATTGCTTAATGGGGAATAAACTGTGTTCCTTCTTTTTTCTTTATTGAGAAAATAAACCACAGCAACCATGAAATTAGAACTTTGACAAAACATGTTGCAGAAGAACCAGGAAACACATTGCAATTGAGCCTGCTGGGTGCTGCTGCAAGTTTGGGGGTGAACAGGAGAATCAGGTTCTTATAGGTAAGCAGACAAATGTGTAGAAGGGCTTTTTGTTTTGTTTAATTTTGAGTGTTGGTGGTGAGTATGAGGCATGATAGAGTATCAGAACATTCACATTCCATAAGAAGATGAAAATATAAAAATATAAGACAGAATTTGAATTATAACATTTATCATGTGACCTTGGGCAACAAAAATAATCTGTAAGCATCATTTCTCCATTTGTTAAGTGGCAACAATGCCCACCCCTTATAGAATTGTCATTAGCATAAATAAGATAGCGTAAAGTAACTATAGCATGTTGTGTTTAGCAAATAGTTATTATTATGATGATTATTTATAGAACTAGCTTGAAGATAAACTGTCTTTCACAGTAAAGATAAGGACTTAACAATAAACTCATTTTTCACTTGAGTGTTTGTCACTGAGGAGACATGCCACTCTGAAATGTGCTGTTCTTGTCACCAGGGGTGAAGTCTGCAAAGTAGGATGTTTTCCTAATTTGAATGCAATGACCGAAGTGGAAAATGGTCAAGTGAGTTTTTGAAAGAAATATTTTCTCTAATATAAAATTTTTGAATAGATTCTTTTTGTTGTTTCTTAAAACAAGTTCTATTCTTATAGAAAAAGAAAAAAAATGCCAGTAATGTTTATAATACCCATTAAAATAAAGTCTCAGTAGCCCAGAAGGCCCCCAAGAAACTCAGCTCAAAGACCATTCAGCAGAAGGTAAGGCGGCATTCTCCTACATTGCAGACAACGGCTCTTTCTGAAGATGGTAGAATCAAAGTTTTCTCATTTTGTAAATATTTCTACATTAACAAAAAAAGTATGATCTTTTTGTATATTTACTAAATACAACCATGACCTACATTAATGTCATGAATGATTTCATATACTTTTGAATGTTCTACTTTATTTTTAAATTTTTTTGTTGAGACAGGGTCTCACCCTGTCACCCAGGCTGGAGTGCAATGGCACCATCTTGGCTCACTGCAACCTCCACCTCCTGGGTTCAAGGGATTCTCATGCCTCAGTCTCCCAAGTAGCTGGGATTACAGCTATTTTTTGTATTTTTAGTAGAGACGGGGTTTCACCATGTTGGCCAGACTGGTCTCAAACTCCTGGCCTCATATGATCCACCAAAGTGCTGGGATTACAGGCATGAGCCGCTATGCTTGGCCTCTACTTATTTAAAATATGAAAAATTAGGGGCTAGTTCCTTCCCACCCCTCCATCCCTCATCCTGCAAGACATGCCCATGCTCTGGTTTGGAAAATCCACTAGAAGGACTAAGAGTCCTGGTAAGTCATGCAGAGTGAAATAGTGAGCTCAGTGACACACAGCATGGAGAATGGACACCCAACAGGAAGAATGTGCCCATATGCATAAATGGAATTGCTGTGGGGATTAGGAAAATGTACAGCAAAACTGATCTTTAATCTGTCAATTAATGATTGGGGGTCAGTTCTCAATTTTCTCTTGTCTCTATCTGGGTCACCACCTAAATGACCTAATCCAATCCTGTATCTCTACACGATGACAACTCCCAAATTTATAATGCTGTGTTTAGACTCTTCTCTATACTTTAGACTTATCTATCCAACTGCCTACTGGATATCTTGAATTTCTCTTCAAAGCTGTTCCTTCCTTGTGCTTTATCACTGCAGTGAACGGACGCTCCATTCTTTTACTTGTTCAGAAAAAAAATTTGGGTTATATCTGACTCTTCTCTTGATATCACATCACACATCCAATCTGTTAGTAAATCTTGTCATCTCTACCTTCAAAATATAACCTCAGACTATTTCTTACTTGCTACCACTGTCATCTGCTGTCTGGATTGTTACAGTAGCCTCCTAACAGATATCCAATTCCTACTTTTTTGCTCCTATGGTTTGCTGTCCTCAGAGCAGTCAGAGTGATTTTTCTGAAATACAAGTCAAATAATGTTGTTTCTGCTTAAATTTTTCTAGAACTGGGCAGAGTGGCTCACACCTACAATCCTCTAGGAGGGAAGGACAAAGGCATCCGTATCACCTGGCCACAGTGGTTGTGGTGGAAGCTGTAGCACTGAAGAGACGCAGCCCCAAGGCAGATGCTGCCAAGAGAGGGAGACAGAGCTACATCTGGTGTCTCCCTTCCTCCTTCCCTGGTGCCTCCCTCCTCCTGTCCTCCTGTCTCCGTTCAGATGAAGGAACTGACGCTGAGACTTGCACTTTACCATAGGCGGAAGCACCCACCACCCTGTTCCCAGCCCTGGAAGGGCAAGGAATGAATCTGAGGCAAATAGGGCCAGCACTGGCAGTCTGCTCAATTTTCCCTCCGAACATTTATCTTCCTTGACGTATTTACAATTTTTTGTTTATTTTTGGTTTCTCTACCTTGACTAGAATGTAAGATCCACAAAGGCTCGGGCTTTGCTGTTTTGTTCACTATGTCCATAGCTCCTATAACAGTGCCTAAAACATAGTAGGCAATCAATAGATATTCTTTGGATAAACAAATATGCCTCAACATTGAGTCTGACTTACAGCAGACACTGAATAACTATCTATTGAATGAATGAGACTAACAATTTACTACAAAAGTAGTTCTTATGTGAAATATGACAGGGTTGACATCTTAACTTAAATCCATCTTGAGAGATTTTTTTTAACCCACCAAGACTTCTGAGAACACATTTATTTGAAGAACCTTCTGTTTTATGATGCATTTTTATATGTGAATTCTTTGAAACCCTACTATCTTATTTCCTGAGGGGTTTTAGACTCAGCTATTCTTCATTTCATTTTTATACATTTGTGCAGCTGAACACTTCCTACTTTATTCTTTTTGTTTCTAAGTTCCTAAAAACAGTTCAGAAAATCCAAAATTATGAATTCAATTCATCCAAAAAAATGAAAAAATCAAATAACTTTGAAAATAAATGCTTTCACTATTTATTACTAACAAAATTGAACATTATAATCCAGAAAAATTGAGCAAAAATAATTATTAATCTCAAGATTAAAACCAAATGTGGCTTTATGATTGTATTAGTCCATTTTCACACTGCTATAAAGATATGACCCAAGACTGGGTAATTTATAAACAAAGAAGGTTTAATTGACTCACAATTCTGGAGGGCTGGGGAGGCCTCAGGAAACTTACAATCGTGGCAGAATGGAAAGCAGGCACTGTCTTCACAAGGTGGCAAGAGAGAGGGAGAGCAGGGGAAACCACCACTTATAAAACCATAAGATCTTGTGGGAACTCACTTACTCTCATGAGAATAGCATGGGGAAAACCGCCCCCATGATCCAATCACCTCCCATCAGGTACCTCCGTTGACATGTGGGCATTATGATTCTGATTACAATTTGAGATGAGATTTGGGTGGGGACACAGCCAAACCATATTGGTCAATTAAGCGATAAATACTATAAAAATTATAAATAGAGGTCAAACAGAAACATTTCTCTGTTTCAGAAACTTTTCACTCTAAGAAAGTCTTAAATTCATTGTTGCTTACCTTGTTCACATTTTCTCCATCTCTCCTAGAGATCAAATTAGGACTGATTTGGAAATCATCATTCTCAGTAAACTATCGCAAGGACAAAAAACCAAACACTGCATGTTCTCACTTATAGGTGGGAATCGAACGATGAGAACACATGGACACAGGAAGGGGAACATCACACTCCGGGGACTGCTGTGGGATGGGGGGAGGGGGGAGGGATAGCATTAGGAGATATACCTAATGCTAAATGACGAGTTAATGGGTGCAGCACACCTACATGGCACATGTATACATATGTAAGAAACCTGCACATTGTGCACATGTACCCTAAAACTTAAAGTATAATAATAATAAAATAAAAAAAATTAGGACTGATTTGTATCGATAAATCTGGATTTTGATTTCCTTTATGACTTTGGGTAGATTTCTGGAGTGAGTGAATACAGACTTAAAATTTAAGAAAGTGCCTGTTTCCAGTTTCTGGCTGGAGGCTACACTTCCCAGCCTGTCAGAACAGCCACCCTGAAAACTGCAATCCATTATGAGAAATAAAGCTCTCTTTTTTAAATTAAAAAGAAAAAGGAATTAAAATGTAGGATTTGGTGACCAATTTAAGTATGTTAAAGATATGTTTTGGCTACTGAGCTTCCCCTTTGAGATTCTTTATACTCAAACACAAACAAAGCACTGAATTTCAACCTGAAAATATGTCATGTGTTTCAAATAACTTCAAGAACAAAAAAACAACAAAAATCTTGTTATTTTCTGGGAAAAATGATTCATTTCAGGTAAAACTCATGACATATTTTTAGGTCACCAAATCCCACATTTTAATTCCTTTTTCATTAGGAGAGTCCACCCATGATAAACAATAAGAAGGTTGTAATGAGTTTCTGTCTTTGTCCTCAGGCAAGAAGAAATTCAAATACATTCTTTCTGTGTGAATTCATTTCTTTTCCACCTCAGCTGTTCAAATCTCCAAAATGAATATCTATTGCCAGCACTGTCTTGTTCATGCTTGTTTTTAAAGCTGTTTCTTTCTTTTGAGACATAATCGCAGGCCCTTAAGAAAACCAGAAGGGACAAGGCAAGTGTCAATTATGTTTGTTGTTCCAGCTAGTCTGTTTCTGTAAGTGTATGATATAGGACAGAAAGAATTGGCCCATATTTTATTCCAATTTTGAGAAACTCTGAGCTTAATTTCTACTTTTTCCAATTGTTTTTACTTTAGAATAAATTGCTTACCATATCTAATTATAATAATGATGGCTCACATTTACCGCGCATTAACTACATCAAGTACTTATTGTAAGTGACGCATGTGACCAGTTGCCAATTGTTCAGGCTATGAGCTTGGATCTGTTAGCATCCTCATTTAACAAATGGAGAAACTGTGGCACAGAGAAGGAACTTGCCCCATGTTCCATACTGAATAAATAGAGGAAGTGCTCAATGAGCCTAACTAATCTGAGTTGAAAGCTCATACTCTTACCCAGCCTCCAAGCTAGCAGATGGAAATCAAAATATCTTATTTTAGTGCCCTTTTCTTGGAGAAAAGACACCTTGATAAGCTGTTTTTCCAAGGAATGGGAGGCCATAATGACATGTTTAAATGAGACAATAAACAGGTTTACATAACTAGTTTACATTTGAAAAGAAAGAGAAAGAAACAGGAACTTGGGTTGCTCCCAGAGGTCAAAGAAGAGAGGGGTCAGACAGAAGAGCAGAAGGTTGGGATGTGTGGGGAGGTCACTGTGGGGAGATGATTTTGGAGGTGGGTTTGCCAAAGGATATTAATAAGATTTTTCCCTCTAATTGTTTGATTGGGAGCATTAGAATCCCCATATGATTCTGGAAGTTAAGTTTATTTAAATCTTAAAGGATGAGTGATATCACCTACTTTTTGAGTTATAAATCTTTAATATAATTCTAATATTCAACATATATGCTTTGAAAACTGTGTTTTTAGATTTTCCACTGAATTTGAAATAGGATTATTTTTATAGTTGTATCTTGTACTCTTCTACAGGTCAATTTTTAAGAATATATATCCAGGAAATTGCACTCATGTTTGCTTATGGGCAGTTACTTTTTCCTGGATATATATTCTTAAAAATTGACCTGTAGAAGAGTACAAGATACAACTATAAAAATAACTGTAATATCACAGGTGTTTGTGCTACAGAACAAGAATAGGTACAAGGAAAGAAAACAAGCTTGACCAACATTTGAGAATCTACTACGTGTTAAGTAGTAAGTCACACTACTTTTTAAAATCCACTTTACTGAAGTAGAGTAAACATATACAATTCACTAATTTTATTTGCACAGCCTTAATATATATACAGTAGTGTCACCACTGCAATAATCATGATATAGAACATTTCTATCACCCCAGAAAGTTTACTCATGATCCTTTGTACTCAATCCCTCCTCCCACTTCCCACCTTTGGCAATCAGTGACCTGCTTTCTGTTACTATAGTTTTGTCTCCTCTAATTTTTCATATAAATGGAATCATATATCATGAAGTCTTTTGTGTCTGGTTTCATTCACTTTCCATATTGCTTTTGGGATTCATCCATATTGTTTCATGCGTCAGTCATTTCTTCCTTTTTGTTGTTGAGTATGGACATTCCAGTTTGTCCATTCATCAACTGATAGATATTTGGGTTGTTTCTAGATTTTAGCTGTCATAAATAAAACTTTCATGAACATTTATGCGCAAATACTTATTTGGGCAGGTTTTCATTCTTCTTGGGTAAACATTTAGAGTAGGATCATTGGGTCACAGGAGTAGTGTGGGTTTAATTTTATAATAAATTGCCAAACTGAGTGAGGAAGGAAGAAACCCGTCAGGCAGGCAGTTAGGGTGGATCCTCCACTGATTTCTTTCAAACAAAAGAACAGCATGCAAGCACTGATAAGGGAACTTGCACAGGGGGCTTGCCTAAGATATGCCCACAGCCGCATAGATAAGAAAGTCTACACAGGAGACTTACCCAGACACATCTGCACTGGAAAATGCCATCCCCTGACACATGCGCAGTAAGGGAAACAAAGCCAACATGGAGTAACTCAAGCTAAGGGCCTGCATGCGCACTAGGAGGACTGGGTGGAGCGACCAGAAATTTGCTCCTTATGCAAATGAGACACCCAACCCTCACTGGTTTCTTATAAAAGTCTCTGTATTCAACTGTGAAATGGCAACCCTTTTTTAGGAACCCTTTCTGTGGCAGAGAGCTTTCTCTCTTTCACTTGTTAACATTCCAGTGGCATGAACTCGGCTCACTGCAACATCCACCTCCTGGGTTCAAGAGATTCTTCTGCCCCAGCCTTCCAAGTAGCTGGGATTACAGGTGCATGCCACCACGCCTGGCTAATTTTTTGTGTTTTTAGTAGACACAGGGTTTCACCATGTTGCTCAGGTTGGTCTCCAACTCCTGGCCTCTAGCAATCCACCCACCTTGGCCTCCCAAAGTGCTGGGATTACAGGCATGAGCAACCACACCTGGCCAGCTTTTAAATATTAACCATCTTATTTATTTATTTATTTATTTTAAAATGCATCATAAACTCTTTATTTCAGTGAATGGAAGAGTTTGACAGCAACACACCTTTGAAAGCAAACATTGAGAATATGTTATCAGAGCATGTTTCTTTCTCCATTGAATGTTCACCATTTTACTGGGTATTCAGTAGTGTCTCCTTGTGGTTTAGCACTTACTTAATGACTAATGATATTGAAAAATCTTGCCAGGTGCAGTGGCTCACACCTGTAATCCCAGCACTTTGGGAGGCTGAGGTGGGCAGATCACGAGGTCAAGAGATCAAGAGCATCTTGACCAACATGGTGAAACCCTGTCTCTACTAAAAATACAAAAATTAGCTGGGTGTGGTGGCGTGCACCTGTAGTCCCAGCTATTCGGGAGGCTGAGACAGGAGAATTGCTTGAACCCGGGAGGCAGAGATTGCAGTGAGCTGAGATCGCGCCACTGCATTCCAGCCTGGGCAACAGAGAGAGACTCCATCTCCAAAAAAAAAGAAAAATCTTTTCATGTTCTTATTTACTACTCATATGGTGAATATTTTGGGAATTAAAAAAAAAAACTGAGGTTGTGTGTGGTGGCTCATGCCTGTAGTCCCAGCACTTTGGGAGGCCTAGACGAGTGGATCAGTTGAGGTCAGGAATTCGAGACCAGCCTGGCCAACATGGCAAAACCCCGTCTCCATTAAAAATACAAAAATTAGGTGTGGTGGTGTACACCTGTAATCCCAGCTGCTCAAGAGTCTGAGGCACGAGAATCACTTGAACCTTGGAGGTGGAGGTTGCAGCGAGGAGAGATGGTGCCACTGCACTCCAGCCTGGGAGGCAGAGTGAGACTGTATCTCAAAATAAATAAATAAGGCCGGGCACGGTGGCTCATGCCTGTAATCTCAGCACTTTGGGAGGCCAAGGCGGATGGATCACTTGAGGTCAGGAGTTTGAGATCAGCCTGGCCAACATGGTGAAACCCCATCTCTACTAAAAATATAAAAATTAGCTGGGCGTGGTGGCAGGTGCCTGTAATCCCAGCTACTGGGGAGGCTGAGATGGCAGAATCACTTGATCCTGGGAGGCGAACGTTGCAGCGAGCCAAGTTCGCACCACTGCACTCCAGCCTGGGCAACAGAATAAGACTCTTTCTCAAAAATAAATAAATAAATAATTTAAAATATAAACATTCATTAATTTTTTTAAAAAATTGAGGGGATGGCAGGGGTGGTGGCTCATGCTTGTAACCCCAGCACTTTGGAGACTGAGGTGGGCGGATCACTTGAGCCCAGGAGTTCCCAGTCTGGGCAACATGGTGAAATGCCATCTCTGTAAAAAATACAAAAACTAAGCTGGCATGGTGGTGTGTTCCTGTAATCCCAGCTACTTCGGAGGCTGAGGTGGGAGAATTGCTTGAGACCAGGAGGCTGATGTTGCAGTGAGCTGAGATTGCACCTCTGCATTCCAGCCTGGGCAACAGAGTGAGATACTGTCTCAAAAAAAAAAAAAAATGAGCTGTTTATCTTATTTCTGAGTTATAAGAATTCTTTATATATTTAAGATACAAGTCCTTTATCAGATATATGTTTTGAAAATATTTTTTCCTCAGTGTATAGCTGGACTTTTCATCCTTTTAATTTTTTTTTTTTTTTTTTTTGAGACAGAGTCTCACTCTGTTGCCTAGGCTGAAGTGCAGTGGCATTATCTCAGCTGACTGCAACCTCTCACCCCTGGGTTCAAGCGATTCTCCTGCCCCAGCCTCCCGAGTAGCTGGGATTACAGGCGCCTGCCACCATGACTGGCTAATTATTTCTTTGCATTTTTAGTAGAGACAGGGTTTCACCATCTTGGCCAGCCTGGTCTTGAACTCCTGACCTTGTGATCCACCTGCCTCGGCTTCCCAAAGTGCTAGGATTACAGGCATGAGCCACTGCGCCCAGTCGAGCAGTTTTTTGTTTTGCTTTGTTTTGTTTTGTTTTGAGATGGAGTCTCACTCTGTCACCAGGCTGGAATGCAGTGACGCAATCTCGGCTCACTACAACCTCCACCTCCCTGGTTCAAGCGATTCTCCTGCCTCAGCCTCCCGAGTACTGGGACTGCAGGCGTGCACCACCAAGCCCAGTTAATTTTCGTATTTTTAGTAGAGACAGGGTTTCCCCATGTTAGCCAGGATGGTCTCAGTCTCCCGACCTTGTGATCCACCCACCTCAGCCTCCCAAAGTGCTGGGATTACAGGTGTGAGCCACCAAGCCTGGAAAAAAAATTTTATTTAATTATTTATTTTATATAGAGATAGGGTTTTGCTATGTTGGCTGGGCTAGTCTTGATCTTCTGGGCTCACACAATCTTCCTGTCTTGGCCTCCCAAAGTGCTGGGATTGCAGGCATGGGCCACTGTGCCTGGCCAACTTTTTATTATTTTAATATTGTTTTTTGAAAGTAAAGGTTTTAAAGGTTAAAGTTTAATTCATTGATTTTTTAATGATTAACAGTTTTTATGTTCTACCTAAGAAATCTTTGCTTAGTCCAAAGTCCCAAAATTTTTTTAAAAATATTTTTTGCATGTTTTATAATTTTATTTCTTATATTTAGAGGTCTATGGCACATTTTTATTAATTTTTGTGAATAGCGTGAGGTAGGGGTCAACATTCTTTTTTCATGCATATGGATATTTGATTATTCTAGCACTATATATTTTTTTCACAAAGACTACTATCTACTACCTGCTGAGTGTTAAGCTGTACTCCTTAAAATTTACTTTGTGTTTCAAACATACAATAACCCTTTTACGCACCCCTTCTTTTAGGAAACTGGGAACACTGAACTCCAGGGAAGTGGGGGTGGGGACCAACTGTAGGAATTTGTGTGATTTTCTATGCCTATTTTCTATCAGTTGACATATGCCCAATATGTCACCTCATCAGAAGCAAGTTCAACTGACAATCTCCCATTTTCTGGGTCAAAAATTTTATTAAGAGCTTTGCTAAGCACTTAACTTTGAGGGTATAATGATAAAATCAAGCCATAAGCATTTAGAAAGTCAACAAATCCATGATGGACCAAAGAGTACAGAAGCTTCCTACCCATAGGCTCAGATGATGCACATATATCACAAACACAGGATGAAAATCCCCACATTTCTTGTGTCTGAAATCAGTGTGCAGAAAACTTAATTTTATATTCCCTAAGGAATGTTTAACTGCATTGGTCAATGTTTGTGAGGCTGCGGGAACACTTCTCTCCTACTTCTGCTGGTCCCCTACTTGTCAGAGAATCATCTCTAACATAACTCACCCTCCATCTATCTAGGCTGCCACCCTTCTCTTTGGGAGGTGGAGTAACTTAACTTGATTGAGGGGTTCAGAACACGCATAGGGATGAAAACTATAGTTTATTGGGGCTCTTAAACTCCAAAGGTCCAGACAAAATAGAATGCTAAAGATTGGTTTAATAAATGTTTTAGTATTTAGTTATAAGACATGTCTTCTCCAAGTCCACAAAGCATATTGTTTCTACATAATAACTTCCTATGAAAAGAATCAGGCAGCTCAAAATGGCCACTGAATTTGGATATTTAGAACTAGGACTAGCAACTTGTTGTTAAAGAGTGGTTTTATTCTATTTTGAAGCAGAATTTATATTAAAAGACCTGTTGAGGTTTATTTTAGGTCTATGAATTTATTGATAAATAGAAGTGTTTTTCAGCAAATGAACAACACCGAAAATAAACAAGCTTAAACTCTTATGATACAATATCTTTATGCCTCCTGAATGTGCTTTTTCCTTGTTGATATCAAAACCAAATGATGAGTTCTTTGGTTCTTTGCACTGAAACCAAGTATTAGTTCTCATGATTCGGGTAATATTCCTTGTCTTAATGTCATATTCAAATTGCTTTGATCCACGGCTGAAATAGAAGAATCCTAGAGACAGAGAATCAGGATTAGTTATCTTTCATAACTATATAATACTTCCATACTTTTAAATTTCATAAACATGGAAAAAAATAACATTATGGAGTGCAAAGAAATTTGTGGAATCACATACATACATTTTAGTTTTCTACTGTCATGTG
The DNA here is from genome assembly GCF_006542625.1 of Nomascus leucogenys. Lineage (NCBI taxonomy): Eukaryota > Metazoa > Chordata > Mammalia > Primates > Hylobatidae > Nomascus > Nomascus leucogenys. The sequence goes on along the minus strand of NC_044395.1, from coordinate 32,165,544 downwards.
GGAAATCCTATTATTTTTATTTCCCTAAGGAGGAAGCCAATGTTATAAAGGGTGAGTTTCAAGGGATTTTTACCTTTCTAGCCAGACTGTGGTCTATGCCAGAGGTTTTCAAACTAGGCTTCAACAGTGTCTCAGTGAGGGGGAGGAGAAGGCCCCTGTGCATATGGCCCTGGTCTCTTAGAGCTGTTCTACTTTGATCTGTTTTAGGTTTTGAGGTTCTGTGTTAGATTTCATTGTAATAATAGATCATGTCACTCAAAGATGTTTCTAGATTACCCCACGGTCTAGGTCATTGTCTTTGATGATATAGTTGCTGGACTGTATTCATTACATTGCCTGAGGTTCTTTTAAAACTACAGATTCTTAGGTATCACTCACAATTCTGCCTCAAACGCTTTGTTTCACACACAAACCCCAAGCTATGTACATTAAGCTACATACATTAAAGTTTGAGAATCATCGTTTTGTTCATGTGCTTAGTTACTCTGCACACTTTAGGGGGTGTCTTTACTTATCAATGATGAGTAAAATGGATTTGGTACTTTTTACATAGATTTGAGATAGTATAACAGGGAGTATAATTCAGGATTTATGGATTCAGTTTGTGATAATGCTTGTGGGGTTAATGTTTATTATTGTATATACTTAAGAGTAGCAAAATTGCATTAAAATAAAAGCATTTAAGTTTTTGTGCTGTCTTTTTTCACAGTCAACACAGTCTCTCAAGTATCCCAATAAGTGAGGCATCCATGCTTACCTTTGTACTGGAAAGCAGCATCAACACGGATACTGATTCCAGGAAAGTGTTTTACCACTCTCTGCGGGAACCCTTTGTCCATGGTTTGGGTTATTTCATCAAATCTGCGTACAAGGATATGAAAGGATACCAGCGGATCTTTGGTTTGGGGAGCTTAATTTGCCTACTGCGCAACTTAGAGTCAAGCAGGGATGTCGGGAATACATAGGCTTAGTAGAGGAAAACTAAATGGATCAATAATAAAAATACAGTAAAGATTATGTTTGATTGAATCATTTATAGAATCTTCCAAACAAGAAATGATCAGGGAAAAAGACCACAACATATGTTAGATTGATGCTATTCAGAGAAATCGGTACATCATATTGAAGGCTGAGCTTGGAGCTTTCAAAATTTTTCACTAGATATGTTTGTGTCATTGGAAATTTGGTTGGAATCACCAACTTTTTATTTTATCTTATCTTTATTTTTTAAGTTGAAGGAAAGTCATTAGACTCATTGAGATCTCTTTTGGCTTGATAAATGTCATCCACTGCCTTCATTATTCACTTAAGAAGACTATGGGTGGGGTGTGGCGACTCATGCCTGTAATCCCAGCACTTTGAGAGGCTGAGGTGGGTGGATCGCTTGAGCCCAGGAGTTCAAGACCAGACTGAGAATCATGGTGAAACCCCATCTCTACAAAAAGTACAAAAATTAGCCAGGCGTGGTGGCACATGCCTGTAGTACCAGTTACTTGGGGGGTGCTGAGACAGGAGGATCGCTTGAAAGCAGGAGGTCGAGGCTGCAGTGAGCAGAGATTGCAGCACTATACTCTAGCCTGGGAGACAGAGCAAGACTCCATCTCAAAAAAAAATAAAAAATAAAAAATATTACGGATTAATTTTAATTTTGTCTGTGTCAAAGTGATGCTATTGTGAATATTTTTCTCCATAATAAAACAAAGGGTGAGTCGTCTGTAAACTTACCTCCAGCACCAAATGCCCACAAAGAAGTAGGTTTTTCTTGTGGTCTTATCACAGACGGCTGCATCTATTTTCTTCACACGTCCTGGAAAACCTAATGTATGGATGGATTTGGGATAATCTGGCAAGACAGCATATCCTCTGATCATCCAGAAGTTTTCATCTAGGAAGAGGGGAGTGATTATTTATTTTCTAGAGGGAGAAATAGGTATCTTAAGAAATTTAAAAATAATTAGATACCTAGTTCCTTTTAGCTTCAGTGCTTGGAGATTTAATAATCTTATGTCCACATTCATTCTTACCACTTTCTTTAGCTGCTCATATTATTTATATTACACAAATAATATATACCTATAAAAGTCAATAGTGTGCGTACCTTTGTCAATTGGTTTCATTGTATTGATTGCTTTTAACTGGCTAACTCAATCAAGTAAGCAATGCATATATGTATTTAAACATCACATTGTACCCTATAAATATGTACAATTATTATGTGTCAATTCAAATTTTTAAAATGAAGTATGTTTGGACATGTTCTCCTAAGTTTCAGCCCCCAAGTGCTCTCAAAGGCTGGTAATCTGATAACATATAAAAAGTGGGGTTGCTAGATTAAACAGAAAATGTCAGTTAAATTTGATTTCAAGTAAACAATGGCTAACTTCTGGTATAAATAAATACAAAATATTTTAAGGGATATATATATATAATATATATATATATATATATACCAAAAAATTATTTGTTGTTTATCTGAAATTTATAGTGTCCTATATTTTTATTTGTCAAATCTGGCGACCTTAGTAAAAAGTGAACATTAAAGAGAGATTAATTACCTTTATTTGGCAGAAAAAGAGACTTTTTTAGTTTTTATCACACAGGTTTATTTTAGTCCCTGTGCAACTAGGATTGTGTTTATCTTCACAGCCACAGAGAATCCTGGTTATTTATATTCTTTACAACAGGAACCTAAGATGAGAGCAAAAGCCCTGCGCATTGGCTCATGCATGAAGATTTTATTTCTTACACCAAAATACCCACTGGTTAGTTCAGGCAGCCAGAGGGAGAAGAGGAATCAGGATGGGCAAGGTTACCTTTAAAAACCAGAATCTTATCTCTGGGGTTCTCATATGCAGCTTGCAGATCAGCTGGCAGAGATGGCCAGAATGAAGCAATTAATTCAAACTCAACATCCGTGATATCATAATAGATCCTCCATAAGTGCCTGTGTTAAACAAAAAACACTTTACACATACAGCCTATTTCCATGTCAATGAAAATTTTGTAATCTTAGGCTTGCCTTTTAGCTAATTGGTTGGTATCTTCCTCAAATAATTGAGATAATTAGCATAATTTTCCCCAGCAAATTTAGGTGGTTGTGAGTTCAGTTCAGTTTGGGACTTCCAAGTTCAGGACATGCCTTTGTGCCCACTCTCTTGGATCCGTAGAGTGGCAAACTCTTCATGGAAATCTTATTCTGAGTTCTGAGTGCGCAATGGTTTTGTTTTTGCCAAAGCAGCAACACCCAACATTCTAAGCCAACACCAAGCATTCCTAAGAGGAACTTTTTGAAGCAGATGCTTGCTGTAATAAAGAAATGTAATCACTGACATGCGAAAATACTTCCTCAGAATTTCCCTTCTGGCTGCAAAATTCCGAGTCTATCAATGAGACGTGAAAAGTCCTTATATTTTATTTCCCTCCACATACAGGCCACTCCTCTCTGACATTCATGATGGGTAGCTCTTGGCCTCTGCTGGTCAGAGAATGGTGGTGATAACATGTGATTGTAACGTGATACATTCATGGGTGAAAGGAGTCCAATTTCAAATATTCTTTCCTTTTGCCCCTATATCTTTGTCAATGGTGTATGTCTTGATATTTTGCTATAAAAATATGGTCATGGTCTACATAAGTGAGAGAAGGGATTTCCCACTACAGCTAACACTTTATTGATGCAACTTTAAGAAACGTTCAGTGAGGTGCTGACCCATGTTTAACAACTGGCTCTCCAGGTGGGAAGAAGACATGACTTTAATCATTTGCTGATTTTCAGAAGTAAATACTCCAACCATGGCAAATTTCAAGCTGCCTATGTGATGTGAACTGGCTTGCAAAATTCCTGAAAATTTAACAATAGGCTCCTGTAATGGAGTGCAAGTTGGCTTCAGTAGGCCACTGGGATTGGTGGACTCTTCTGGCCAAAAAGTCACTGAAAGTAGACTCTATTTCCCCTTCTTATGCAATGGCAATTTTTACAATTCCTTAAAGACATTTAAAAATTTGTCAAACAACTACAAGACACACACATATGGTAAAGCATTCAAACAGTATGGGCAGTTATAAAATGAAGATAAAAGGCAACATTTTCACTAGCCCCATGACTACCTCTTTATCCTCAAATCCCTTGAAAAGAAAAATCTTCATAGGAAGTTGAGGTGTTTAGGGAAATGAGTTTACCTGCCTTTAAAGAACATTACTTCTCTGCGGAAAGTGGTGATAGCGTCAAAAGTCAAGTCAGGGTCACAGGCATGGGGTATAGTGGGTTCCTTTGGCTTAGCAGGTACCTTAGGCAGACCTCCTTTGATGAGAAAAAAAAATACCACAATGAATTAAGAGGGCATGAAGAAAGATGCCTACACAAGGGTCTTACCTAAGAGTAAGGATATTTGCTTCATGATATTTCAAGAAGTGATTTTCTCAACTTCCTTTCTGAAAAGCTTCCTATTTAGTTCACATATATTGAGATTTATAATTTTGCTCACCATAGATGGACTGGATTCCATTGATATCATCCTGAGAAAGTGGGTATTTTCTGGGATCCAGGGAGACATAATTTGGGAACATCAAGGCTGTTTGATCATTGGAGTGAGAGAGCCCCAGTGCATGACCAAATTCATGAGCAGCCACAAGAAACAAGTTGAATCCTTGATAATAACAGGGAAAACACGAGCACATGACTTAATCAAAAAGAGAACGGCTGCATCTGAGATTAGAAAGTAACTAAGGGGAATGAAATAAAGGCTTGCTATACAGCAGATAATTCTCATATGTACCACCATTTATCTGGGAGGTATTTCAATACCAATAAAGTCATGTGTTGCTTAATGATATGGATATGTTCTGAGAAATGCATCACTGAGCAAACATTATAGGGTGCACTTACACAAACCTAGATGGCACAGCTCACTACACACAGGGTTACATGGTATAGCCTCTTGCTCCCAGGCTACAAACCTGTATTGCACATTACTGTACTGAATATTATAGGCAATTATAGCACAATGGTAAGCAATTATTTAGCACAATGGTAAGCATTTGTGTATCTAAACATAGCTGAACATGGAGAAGGTAAAGTAAAAATATGGTATAAAAGATAAAAAATAGTACAGCTATGTAGGACACTTACCATGAATGGAGCTTGCAGGACTGGAAGTTGCTCTGGGTGAGTCAGTGAGTGAGTGGTGAGTGAATGTGAAGGCCTAGGACTTACAGCACGTTATGTAGACTGTATAAACACTGGACACTTAAGCTACACCAAATTAAAAATTTTTTTTTCTTCAATAATAAATTAACCTTTGCTTACTGTGACTTTTTTACTTTATACATTTTTTTTTTTTTTTGAGGCAGTGTCTTGCTCTGTTGCCCAGGCTGGAGTGGTGTAATCACAGCTCACTGCAGCTTCAAACTCCTAGGCTTGGGCAATCCTCCTCCCTCAGCCTCCTCAGCAGCTGGGACTACAGGTGCATGCCACCATGTCCAGCTAATTTTCTTATTTATTTTTGCAGAGATGGGGGTCTCACTATGTTGCCCAGGCTGATCTTGAACTCCTGGGCTAAAGCAATCCTCCAGCTTGGTCTTGCAAAGTGCTGGGATTACAGGTGTGAGCCACCACGCCTGGCCTAAACTTCTAAATTTTTAAAATTTTGGACTTTTTTGTGACTTAGCTTAAAACACAAATTTGTTGTACAGCTGTACAAAAATATTTCCTTCCTTTGATCGGGGTCATCCGTATTACTGTCTTCCACCTCCACATCTTGTCCCACTGGAAAGTCTTCGGGGGCAATAACATGCATGGAGCTGTCATCTCCTATGATAACAATGCCTTCTTCTGGAATCCCTCCTGAAGGGCCTGCCTGAGGCTGTTTTACAGTTACCTTTTCTTTCTTTCTTTCTCTTTCTTTCTTTCTTTCTTTCTTTCTTTCTTTCTTTCTTTTTTTTGTACAAGTAGGAGTACATTCTAAAATAACCATAAGAGGTATAGTACATTAAACACATAAAACAGTAACATGATTGTTTATTATCAAGTATTATGTACTTCACACAATTGTATGTGCTGAACTTTTATATGATTGGCAGCATGGTAGGTTTGTTTATATCAACATCACCACAAACATGTGAGTAACATGTTGTGCTATGACATCACTAGGTGATATGAAATTTTCAGCTCCATCATAATCGAATGGGACCACTGTCATTTACATTTTCATAGTTGACTGAAATATGATTAAATGGCACATGACTTTAATTGGTACTAGTCACATCATGGAAAAATGTAGCCTAGGGTAAGAAAATGGCTTGAAACTGGTGTCTCAGAAACGGACAATATTAAAAAAAAAAAAGAAGCCACCAGTTTGGGGTTGTTGCTAGGCTACAGTATATGTCATCATGTTACTCCTACTTCTATTCTTCAGAGGTTCTGTATTGCTATAGGATAAAGTCCAAACACCTTCACATGACCTTCCATGGTCTAGTCCCTGCCTGTTTTCAGTCTTATATTTTATTTTCATATTCTGCAAGCTAACTATATTAAATCGCTGGCATTTTTCATCTGTGTCAGGTTCTTTCTAATCTCTATGTCTTCATACCTTCATCTCTTTGCTAATAATATATCTCTTCCACTTTCTCTTGGCTTAACTACCCTATTTATTCCCCAGGACTCCCCACTAAAGTCATTTCATTCATGTAACTTCCCTTATCCCTCCAGCTCTTATCCAGGTTGAGTTAAATGCATGGCTCCGGCTTCCACAGATTCAGCCCTTGATTCTGTCATAGCTGGTAAGGACTGCATTGTTTATTTCTGTCACCCTGAGTACAGGAACCATGTCTTAATTATCTTTTATTCCTAGTGATTGTGACTGCTTAATAATGATTAGTAGATGTCCAAGTGTTGTCTGAATGAAAAAATGGTTAGATGTGTTTCCTAAACATGACCATAGTGCCCTTTCCAGAAGTCTTACCAGGCATGTTAGAATTGCCTTTGTCTGCCTCTCCCACTAGTCTGCAAGGCTCTAAGTATAGAAGACCACCCCCTTGGGCCTGGCATGGTGGTTCACTCCTATAATCCCAGCACTTTGGAAGGCCAAGGTGGGTGGATATCTTGAGCTCAGGAGTTCAAGAGCAGCCTGGGCAACATGGAGAAACCCCGTCTCTACTAAAGAAAAAAAAAATTAGCCGGACGAGGTGGCCTGTGCCTGTGGTCCCAGCTATTTGGGAGGCTGAGGCAGGAGAATTGCTTGAGTCCGAGAGGCATAGGTTGCAGTGAGCCGAGATCGTGCCACTGCACTCCAGCCTGGGTGACAGAGCGAGACTCAGTCTCAAAATAAAAATAAAAATAAAAAAAGGTCATCCCTGGATTTGCAACTAAGTGTATGGAGCCTAAGGGAAGCCTCACCTTCCCAGATGGAAGCTTGCCTAGTGATGTTTGCACCAAGCAAACATAAAAGGGCAAAGAATTATGTCATGGTCTTTGACACTTTTCTGCTCTTGCCTTTGTTGCTGCCCCTTGCCTGGCTGGCTATATCACTGTGTGTGCTTTTGGACAAAGAACTGGAAAAATGACCATTGGGAAAAATAATTCAAACTCAGGTTTTCTAAATAAAGTCTGGACCTTCATTCTGGCTTTCAAGACCCTCTGCAGTCTGAATCCTATTCGCCATTTTAGCCTTGTCTTCTACAATTCTATTCCTTATGTTGGATTGAGCTATTCTGTTCAGAACGCTCCTATTCAATTCACCCTCTTTACCCTACTTTGTCTTCTTAGTTCCTGCTGAGCCTCCAGTTCTCAAGTTTGACATAGCATCCTCTGCTCACCTGTGGGTCTGGGTTGGACTTTCTTCTGTGTGGACCTATTACATTGCCATAGTTTCCTTTATCTCAGTTCTGATCCTACTGATTTTAGTTGCCGTTTAATTGTCTGTGTGTTCCTTAGACTGTAAACCCTTGGAGGGCAGCTTCTGTGTCTTATATACAAGGGTATATTTCATGTCTATGACAGAGCCTGAGTCATAGTGGATGTTCAATAAATGATCGTTGAATGACTTTATTTACCAATGATTTGTAGAGTATTTCTCATGTGCCAACACTGTTATCGGCCATATGACACTGTAGGTAAAAGACGACAAAAGTTTCTGTCTCATGGAGATGTGACTAAATAGATAAATTTGTGCATTATACATTCATAGCTTTGTAAATATTTTTTCTTATGTCTAGAATGTAATTCCACCCTAGTTATCATTATCATCATCAATACTAATAATTGTCAACAGAATCTTTGATGTCAAGCACTTTCTGAGTGTTCACTATGGACAACTGCTCTGAAAGGGGTTTTCACCTTTATTAAACTAGTTAGGATAAGGGCAATTTATTTCACCCTCCTAAAAGAAGAGCATTATTATTATTTTACAGGCAAAGAAATAGAGAGTAAGAAAATTACTTGACTTGCCCCGGGTCCCTCAGCTGGTAAATGGGAAGCCCTGAAAAGAACCAGTGTCTGCCAAGCTACAAACCATTGCTTTTTCTCCTTCCCAACACCGCATCTGTAGCAGTCTGTAAGGCCTGTTCAGTTGTTTGGTGCACACGTGTGTGCCACACACACACTCACAATAGGCTTGGCACTGGCTTTGCTTTGAGAGACGCTCAGGAAAATCTCTGTATGTGCTTAAAGTCCTCTGACATCCCCATGCGATGACCTCTTCTTCCCCGAGGAAGCAACCTGATAGCGTCATTGGCAGATGACGTGTCTGTTGCTCTTAAGCAAGTTACACCAAGACTTTTGCCACCCTTCCATTAAAACAGAGCCTCCACATTGCAATGAAAGAGGTGATCATATAGGTTATTGCTGAACTGCCTATTTTAAAAAAATTGCAATTTTGTTGAAGATTACATTTGCTTGATATTTTATGTTTCCATTGGAGAACAGGAAGATATTTTCCCCTTTAATGTCAGTGAACTAAGAGTTATACAATTGGATCACAGAGGGCCCACAATTTCTACTCTGAGGGAATGTAATAAAGTGGTCAGAAGACAATCCTTTTTGGAACTGCTGCCTGGTTGCCCACCCAGAACTTGGTTGTGGACTGTACTTATCTCTTGCCTTGCTCAAGAGAGCCTTACCGATGTGGAACCCAGATACATTGGACTTAAAAAAAAATAATTTACCCCACACATCCCCCTTGGCAGAGGGCTTAAAGCAGTATGGGTAAGAGTAACTGCTACTTAGCATTGGATTTAAGAGACAAAAGGATGGTGAAATCTTTGATCTTTGCCTCTAGATATGAAAGTAAAGCCTGGCTGAGCAAGGGGAGTCATCCTGATTTTGGCAAGTGCTAGGATATTTCCTATAACTGTTTGATGAAACATATCCGCAGTGTCTTCAGACTAGTAACAAAGAAATATTGAAACATGTCTCAGCAGAAGATACACAACAGACATGGTTCATTCCTTTCCTCTCTTGCTTGGATGACAATGTTGTCTTACCTCCTTCCATTTCTTGTCTGCTTGTGATGCTAAGTCATGTGGCAATGGCAGCAGCCAATCCCAGATTTTGCATGCTGCTGCCTGAACCTCGGCCAGTACTGACTTTCGCCCTTTTCACTGGCACTTGGAAGAACAGTTGCATCACCTGTTCTGACTGAGCAGTGAGTGGCCATGGACCATTTTGTGTGACAGACTTTCAGTTTCACAGAAAGTGCAAAGCTGACCTAGACCGATTATCTGGAGATACATGGTCAGGAATGATCTGTATCCTTGTATACTATGCATCAGGACCACTACAACCTGTGCTTTCCTGTGACTCTGGAAGCTAGACACCAGACCCATGGTGACTACTGCCAATGACAGAACAAAAAAATGGGTGACCCAAAAATCTACCGAGCTTGCTCTTTTGTTTGAGGCCTACACTGCTACCTGTTAATATAGTATAGTTTGATATTTTTGTCAGAACAGTAGTCAAACACCTTGAATGCCAGGTAGGCCCATTGAGAAAAATCAAATAAACTTACTTGGTTTGAAGAAATAAGTCAAATATAAGGATTAAGGTTTGATTCCTTTGCAGCTGGGCAAGAGTTAGAAGAGGAAGTTCATGCTTTGAAATAGAGCCTTTATGGGCTATGAATCCATACACTGTCCTTTAATTGCTAACTCAAAATTACCACCTCCCTAGAGTCTTCTTTCAATCCTCAAGCAACAGATGACTTCTACCACTGGTACAACACAAAACATCTTCTGCCTTATATGGCAGGTATGTGGGCTGGCCTTGTGTACCACACAGGATCATGAACCTCTGAAGGCTTACACTTTTCTAGTACAACTTTGGGGTCCATAGGACACCTTGTATAGTTCCGGGCACAAAGTGGCCTGTCAGACATTATGGGTGTATGAATTAATGAATAAATAATGAAGATTGCTCTGATCATAATAGAATTAGCAACTTTATGAGGGTGTATTGAACACTTCCATCAATGTCATCTTGGAATATGGAAAACTGTGGGGACATTGGGAACTTTAGAGTTAAAAAGCAGCTAGTTACAAAGCTATTCTTTTCAGGGATTCTTTAGAATAATAAAATTTTGTTCATAAAGAAAATTAGACTCACCTGCTCCATCCTTGGTCCAGTTTTCATCCTCATCAAAATGAGTGTCACCACCCAGACCCGGACCAGGAGGAAAGGCATGGCCAAGCACTCCCAAGGGACCATCAAAATAGCGAGGACACCGACCATGGACTGAGATACAATTTATGCCAGGAAAAAAGATCAGCTTCCTCAAATCTCCTGAGATAAAAAGAGCTTTGCTCTCTGTTGAAAACCTTACCTCGAGTCCTAAAGGCAATCATGATGTCTGCAATCCCCTTTGAAATCTTGGTGAATTTTAGTGGAGTAACTTTGCTCCACACTTCTAAACCTTCTTGGATAGCCTCGTCCACAGCAGCTCGTGCCATATCCGGAGTATAGTTTATTATTCTTAAAAATTAACAAAAATATGTGAATTTCTGGCTTATTCATGCATTAATATACACACATAACTACAAAAAACATTTCTAGCTTATCAATAATGTGCTGCAGTAACTTTGGTGTGCAATTATCTTACGGTTGCATTAGCACTTTATTTAAATGAAATACTCTTACACATACTATACAATTAAATTCCTTTATCTTCCCTATGAATCAGTAGTATTATAACACTTCAACAAAGGAGGCTCAAAGAGGTTAAATGACTTCCCTAAGATCACATCCCAAGACAGCATTAATCTCATGTACGTGTTGGCTTATATATGAAAGTATTATAAAGACATTCTTAGAAAGAACTAAGAATCATTTTTTTGAATGGCTTGTGGAAATCAGTCTTGTGTATGTATCATATATTAAGAACTTTTTTTTTTTTTTGAGACAGCGTCTCGCTCTGTCCCCCAGGCTGAAGTGTAGTGGCGTGACCTCGGCTCATTGCAACCTCTGCCTCCCAAGTTCAAGTGATTCTCATGCCTGAGCCTCCTGAGTAGCTGGGATTACAGGCGCATGCCACAAGGCCCAGCTAATTTTTGTGTTTTCTAGTAGAAATGGGGTTTTGCCACGTTTGCCAGGCTGGTCTCAAACTCCTGACCTCAGGTGATCCGTCTGCCTCAGCCTCCCAAAGTGCTGGGATTACAGGCATGAGCCACCGCACCCAGTCCATATATTAAGAATCTTCCATGAGAACCACAAGAATTGCTCAGTAAAAGATTTTTCTCTTGTTTATGTTCCCTATCTTGCTAAACCCATTTTTATCTCAAGTCCTAGCACTCAGTAAGATGAAAGAAGAACTATTAGAAAGGCTCTAGAGTGATGGTCAAGGTGCCTGCCTCTGTCTCAGATCAAGGGCATACCCATCCTCTTCTTGCCAGTGAGTCAACCTGCCCCCTTTTCCTTGAGATGTCTGAAGGAAACACCTTACTTTGCTCTGAGGGGCTCATCTGAGATTTGGCAACTCTCTCTCTCACACACACACGTCTCTGACATAAACTGGTTGTGTTCCAGGGTCTCCCCATTTTCTCTGGAGCACCCTTCATTCACGCTGTTAAGTATCTGCAGTCAGATGACAGTATTTGTTCGGAGCTTATATGATGGTGGGAGAGGCTAGAGATGAGAGCATGTCTGCTAGAGCCAGTAAGAGCTGTGTAACCTCAGCCATGGTAAATAAACTTTTGTTTCAGTTGCTCTGTATTTAAGGTGGCGGTAGCAGCAGAGCCTACAGCACAGGTTTGTTGGGAAGATACGGTAAATGGAGCCTATGATGTGCTGTGCACACAGGAAGTGCTCAGTCAAATGAATAAATATTCTGTTCCTTAGAAATTATCTTTATATTCCTTTGGATTAGGCGGAAATAAGCTGGCAGAAGCATTACCTGTAGGTGAGGTTGTATTTTCTCCACCCAGGGAGGGTGTAGCCATACTGGCCCACATCAGGCACCCCACACCTGGGTGTCTTCATGATCTCAAGGGTGTTTGAGTCCAGTTTTCCAGTCACTGTCAATCCAAAAAATGCTTGCATTTCCCGAATTTTGTCATCTATGAGAGTCTTATTCTTGCTTTGAACAAGATGATTCCCTTCTATTTCAAGAGAGTAGAACTGGTTGAGATATGCCTGACCAAAAAGATAAGAAAAAAAAAAAGAGGCACAGAGTACAGGAGAGCAAATCTCCATCTCAGGATAAAGCAAAATTGCCTAAAATTCCTTTTGGCAATAGGAAGGGGAAAACAAAAGAAGTAATGAGAGAAAGTGAGGAGTGAAGGAGGAAAGAAGAAAGAAAGGACACAAAGAGGAAAATAACGAGCCACGCTGCTCTTTCAATTTCCAAGACATGGTTGACTTATGAGTGACCAGAATTAGCCAAAGCACACAGCTCATAAACCTCCACAGAAGAGAATGAAGTTTCGTCTATCTGTTGAATGATGACCTATCTTAACATATTTTTGCTGTTATTTTCATTTTGGTGTTTCTTTGAAACAAATTCTAGGAGAAATCAGTGATTATCCATTTTGCACATGTATTTGATTTAACCAAAAATAAAAAGTTAACTGAACTGATTTTTAGAGGGAATCTGTAAAGCAATGTATTATTTTTTTCATACATATAGGGATTAGGGCTCCAAATTGTAGATTGGGTCCTCCTGGTTGTCTTGAAATGCTTTTATGGTGATCTGCATGCCTTGCAGGGCTCTCTCCTTTCTCCTCTCACTAAACATCCCTTTATTTGTGACTATTGCTAAAAGTTATAGCAGATCCTTTCCCCCTTCCTGTCCCAGCCCTCCTCCCCAACACAATTTTTTGATATCCTCAGAGCTAGACAAATGAAAAGCAGCTCCTTCTCACAAAAAAGTTCAAGACTCTTTTGCAGGAATGTGTTTTCTTTTCAGGTCCCAAGAGAATCAATAAAATAAGCTTTTTATCAATAGTCATCGATATCATTTATTAAGACAGTACCTGAGCCAGTTGCACGTTTTCTTCATTTTCCATCATCCGGACTGAGGAAAATGCAGAAGAAAATGTTATAAAGAACAAAAATAGAAGCAGAAGGCGCTTCATTCCTCTCTTCAGCTGAAGGCGGTTCTGTTAGCACAGAATTTAGAAAATAATAGTGAGACGTGGCATGAATTGGCTTGTATCATCATTTAATTAATAACAGAAAAGGACACTTGACGTAAAGTGTGTCATGATTTGCTTTTTTTTTTTTTTTTTGACTGAGCTGATTTTGTAATCTCGGTCTGCAATTGTTTAGTAAACACAGTTAGTGCTTATTACGGAATTGAATATACTGGGAAGTGAGCCTCCAAGTTATTTTTTTCCTTGCAAAGTTTTCTTTTGAAGGCAATCTCAAAATATCTTGGGAGGATGTTATCATAAAAAGAGAAATGAATCAGGAGTCAGATTACCCTTATTAATTAAGATTAACTCCAAATGTTTATTTAATTCCTACTGCTTGCCTGCCCCTGTGAATGCAATCTTGTTGGAAAATTCAGACACATACAGAAATTAATGTAGGACAAAAAGGAGGCAAGTGGGCAAATACACAGTGCAGATTGTAAAGACTAAGAAGGGCCAAAGGCAGATCACTGCTTACGAGTGTGGCATTGAGGTTTTATGCAGGTTAAATACAGCCTGCACTGGGGCTTGCACTAGGGCTTGCTCTGGGTTTTGGAGAATGGGTAGAATTTGGATTTACAGAGGAAGGAAGAACGAGTATGAGTGCAAAGAGGCCATGCGAAGGAGGTAACACAGCAGAAATGAGCTGTAGGAAATCTGGCCGGACTGGAACAAAATATATATGTAGACAGCTATGGAAGATGGGATGGAGGGTCTCATGGACAAGACAGCTGACTGGGAAGATGAACAGTCATAGAGGTCATGGATGATGAAGGCCAAAATTAACATCAGAAGTGAAAGTATAGTTAGTGAGAGCCTTTTGGATTAATTTCAATATATTCTTCTTTACTTGGGCTACTTTTAGATGAAGGAACACTCTTAGTTATAGCAATGTCCTCCCTCACTTGTTCTCCCCTTTTCTTCTACCAATTATTAAAATTTTCTTCCCTTTCTTCCCAAATGTTAACTCCTCAATTGATAGACCTTTCTAAATCTTCCTTGTCCATATCCTAAACAAAATTTTTATGGCATAGCTGAAGAACTTATAGGATCTAAGTAGATACGTACTTCCTTTGCATTTAAAGCTCATCCCAGTTATAAATCCTGTTTCAGAAAAATTATTATTTACTGTTTTAATATATGTATATAGTTTAAATAGTTTAATTGGCCTCTGGAGAGATGGGATGAAGGGGAGAAGGCAGACATGATCACGATTTGTGTTAAAATGGTATCAAGTACAAGTATGCTCATTGTATTGTTCTTTTGTGTTTTTTAAACTCTAAAATATTTCAGAACAAAATTAAAAAAAAAAAAGAGTTACCAAAAAAAGGGAAGTCAAATGGTGTTACCTTGTTACAATGAAAAAGCATCTGTCTGCCCTAACCTTTCACTCCTTCAAGTCCTGCTCCCCAAAGGTAACTTCTTTAAATTATTTTTATAGCTTTTTATCTTTATGTTTAACTCTACATTTGTAAATAACTTGCTTATGCTACTATTTCTCGAGTTTTCAAAGTTAAATGTTATTATTAACATCTTCCTATGGAAGAGAAGGACTTAACACACCTTCTGCTTTCCTAATTTGGTTATAGGAATGTTTAAGCCCATAATCAGCGTTCATACAATTATGACCATGAAAATATTATTCACAAGAGAATCATGTAGTATACTATGATTACATTTTTTTTTTTTTTTGAGACAGAGTCTCGCTCTGTCACTCAGGCTGGAGTGCAATGGCACAATCTCGGCTCACTGCGACCTCTGCCTCCCAGGTTCAAGCAATTCTCCTGCCTCAGCCTCCCATGTAGCTGGGACTACAGGCATGCACGACCATGCCTGGCTAATTTTTGTATTTTTAGTAGAGACGGGGTTTCACCCTGTTGACCAGGCTGGTCTTGAACTCCTGACCTCAGGTGATCCAACCCCCTCAGCCTCCCAAAGTGCTGAGATTACAGGCGTGAGCCACCGTGCCTGGCCCTACATCTCCTCTCTTGTATAGTCTTTTTTCTCTGCAGTTGATAGTTGAATTAATTTTTACATGCTAATTCTTTACCAAATTCTTCCACAGAACTCTTAAACTCTTCTCGGAATAACCAAACATGACAGGAAATCTAGCAGCAGTTTTTTCCCTTGAACTCATCCCTCTGAGACCCCTTGCTTGCCTTCTCCAGTCTCAGTCTGTTGTAGAACTGTCATCACCTCATCAACCAGAAAACTTGTATTGTGTCTCTGTGTTAGATCTCTGGCTACTGGGTTTCATTTCTACCTATGCCTTGATTTACTCCCTTGTTTTGATGCAACATATCTCTCAGGAGTTTTCTAAGAAAGAATATAAGGAAAATAAATATTCTGATTTTTTTCATGCCTAAGAATGCCCTTTATTTCATCCTCACAATTGATTGAGTGTATGACTGGATACAGAATTTCAGCCTAAAATAAATTGGCCTGAGAACTTTGAAGGATAATGAAGATTCCATTATTTGCCAGACTCTAGTGCTGCTGTTGAAAAGCTTTATACTCTGATTCTTGATGTTTTTCTTTTGAAAGGTTTTGGAAATCTTCTCTTTACCCAAATATTTATAAATTTTATAGTTATGCTCTTGATGTAGGTCTTTTGTATTAACATTTTTGGACAGTAAGTGGGCCTTTTTTTTCATGGAAACTTCAATTTAAGGTAACTTTCCAATATAGTTTTGGTTATAATTTCTTCCCATTCATATTCTCTTTTTCTACCCATTCATTTTCTCTTCTTTCTTTCCATATCTGTTGGACTTCCTAGATTGAGTTTTTAGGCTTCTAATATATCCTATTTTCTACCAGCTTAACTTTCCAGCCCACCGATTGAGTGTTTAATTTCAGCTATGATATTTAATTTCCAAGAACTCTTTCCAGTTCTGAGTATTCTTTTACATTTTTAAGCCTTTTTTTTTGCATTTCATTAGTGTTTTTGGACGCAAAATATGTCCTATTTATTTATTTAAATAAATAAATAAATAATAATACATAATTCATAGCTAAATAAGAAATTATTAAATAAGACATATTTTACATCCAAAATTCTATTCTTATATTTAATTCTTATATTTACTTATTTGTTTGTTTAAATAAATAAAAGAAAGCATACTCTGTCACCCAAGCTCGAATGCGGTGGCACAGTCATGACTCACTGCAGCCTCAAATTCCTGGGTTTGAGTGATCCTCCTGCCACAGCCTCCCGAGTAGCTGGGACTATAGGTGCATGCCACCATGCCCAGATAATATTTTTATTTTTATTTTTTGTAGGAACAGGGTCTCACTATGTTGCCCAGGCTGGTCTTAAATGCCTAGCCTCAAGCAGTCCTTCTGCCTCAGCCTTCCAAAAGTGTTGGGATTACAGGCACAAACCACTGTACCCAGTCTCTTCTTATTTTTAAAGAATGTTAATGTTAAATATGCTTTAGTTTATTTTGACATTTTCTTTTGCTCCTACAATTGTCTCTAGTTCCTCTCCTTTTTGGTCTCTGTTTTTCACACTGCAAACTTTTCAAAAATATTTGGTGACTTTGTGTTGTGCAATCTGCTTAAGAATGAGAGGCAAGAAAGCAGACTGGAAGCTCTCATGTGTATAGGCAGGGCTGATGAATTGATGCAGAGAGGTGGGGCACTTCCCACACCCTTCATGTGATGTATTAGTCAGGATGAGATTTGGTTGAATGTAACACAAAAACCCAAAATAACAGATGCTTAGTTACATAAAAATTTATTTTTGCCTCACATTAATAAAAAGTGCCCAGATTTGGAGGCCTAGGGTTTGTATGACAGCTCCATATCATCAGGGATAGGTAACATCTACCTTGCTGCACCACTCTCTCAGTACAATGCCTCATGAGTCAGGTGCCTTCTCAACCTCTAGCCATTCTATCTGCATTACAGGCAGAAAGAAGGAGGAAGGCAGAGAAAAAGTAATTTTCCAGTCTCTTTCCAGAAGCCCCACACAAAATTCTGCTTACACATTTTGGCTAGAAGTAAACACATGGCCATATCTAGCTGTAAGCCTAGCTGTAAGCAAGGCTACAAAATACGATGCATTGCTACCTCAAATGAAATTGCAGTCTCATTGCAGAAGAAGTGTAGAGTGGAGGTTAAGATAGGTCATTAGCAGCCCTGCCACACTGAGATTTCTCCAGTGTTGGTATCTGTAATTTCTTTTTTTTTCTCTGAGGCTGGTAAGTTACTCCAGAGAAAGCTCATCCAATTTCCCATCATTTAAATCTCCAAGGAACAAAGCTGTAGGAGATTCTTCTGATGTCCTCTGTCACATACCCACAGCATTAATTTAGTTGCAAAAGGGGTGGACTGGTTTGTGTAACTCCCTTTGCTCTGACAAAGTGCAAAAGTAATTGTGGTTACTTTTGCACCAACCTAATACAAATTTAAGCACAGGCTGTGTGTCTTTTTGCTTTCTGCCCAGAGCACTGAGATGCCATCAAGCCTTCCAGGTCAGCATGACAGTACGGCCTGGAAGTGTAAAGAAGTTAACACTCTCAGGGAACATCCTCATCCAATGGGGAATGGAAACTGAAGGATGAATGTTCCAGCCTCCTGCTCACTGGAGATGTGAACAACTGGAAGCTGGTCTGCAGGCTTCTCAGAGGCCCCTGGTGGAATTGAGCTTCAATTGCCCATAGCAGAAACCTTGATAACACATAACTGTATTGGCTTTTCCTCCTTCTTTGACTCACTCTTCTTGCTACCACACTCTTGCTTCCTGGGACTGTGTCCTGAAAAAATAATTGCACCAATGTCTTGACTTAGGCTTTGCTTTTGAAGAAACTCAACCTAAGATAAATAGGAATCTCATTGTTTAAATTCTAGCTTAGGTAGGGTGGCATGGTGGCTAAAGCCTGTAATCCCAGCACTTTGGGAGGCCGAGGCAGGAGGATCACTTGTGTGTGCCTGTAGTCCCAGCTACTTGAAAGGCTAAGGTGGGGGCGTTGCTTGAGGCCAGGGGTTTGAGGCTGCAGTGAGTTGTGATTGCACCACTGTACACCAGCCTGGGTGACAGAGCAAGACCCTGTCTCAAAAATAAATAAATAAAAAATAAATTAATACATTCTAAGCTTAGGTCTTTATATCTCTTGTGCCCATTCAAAATATCAATGTAATAGGTGGAAAATACTACATGTTGTCAACAAGATAATATTTTTTAAAAGGAACAACTCTTTGAATTCTTTATTACACTTCATATTGCAGTTCACTGTCTATGACTCTGTCAAATGTGGTTAAAAAATAGTATGAGATCAGTTCTCATCTCAAAAATGTGTAGATGAGGTTTGAGCCAAGAGTCTATCAGAGCTAGCACAACTAGCAGGTGTTCTGAGAAGACAAGACACTCATTTTCATGCCTGCATTTTCCTAAAACTTTCATAACTGACATTATAGAAAGTTTTAGGAAACATGATAGTCTGAAATTGATTCTACTATTAAAAGTGGAATATTCAATTCTTATAGGTCCTTTTGCATTTGTTCGTTGATATGATGAATTGCTTATACATCTCTCTCACTTTTCTTAGCACAGTCCCTGAAATATAATTAATAGTAGGTAGTTAATTCCTGCTGAATAAATCAATGAATGGAATGAGAATATATACTTGTTTCAGTTTTCTTATTTTGTAAAATAATTTGAGAATAATGTATTAACATACTTGAGGAAATTTTTGAGGCCCTCAAATATTTATAAAATATTTCACACACTCTGAAGCAATATCTAAAGTTTATTATCAATATTATAATAATTCTGACATAGGAATTCTATATCTGCAAATATATCTAAAATTTGCTATTCCTTTTTATACTTTAGAAGAATTATGTGGTAATATTTTAAGAAATTAAAAGCAAATCACAAATCAGTCATTTAAAACAAAAATCTTTAATTTGAACTTATTTAATAGATTATTTTAATTTTTGAACCAGAATAAAGGTGCCAAATTAGTTATCTGTGGGATTTAAAAACTTCAACGAGAAAGAAAATAGGAGGTACCAGTGAGAAATATATTTTACAGTCTACATATTTATTGTATAATAAGCTATATTATATTCTAATAACAGCAAATATAACATTATAATGATTTTGACATCTGGACTAGCTAGACATGGTCCCATAAATCCTATAGTTCTTAACAAAAAAACCCATCCGTTAGCAAACTTATGCATCTAAGCTCAGTTTAATGCAACTTAATGAGACATTGAATTTTATGCAGCAAACCCCAGTTATCTATAGTGTGTGCCCTCCTGAGTACCCCAGGAAATAGAAGTAAAGAACTGAGGAACATCAGATCCAACTGGCCCATTTGGGTTTGGACTCTAGGAAAGAGCAAGGACGAGGCAGGAGAGGAAGTGGTGGTTCTCTTTTGGCTGCTATCCTGGGAAGACGCCCAGTAGTCCTTAGCAAGTGTTCCACTTCTGCATTCTGTGTTGATCCATTTTCATAAGTGTAGATGTACTGTATTTAGTACTTCATGCCTAGGGCTGCTGTAACAAAGTACTGCAAACTTGGTGGCTTTAAACAAAGGAAATGTATTCCCTCACAATTTTAGAGGATAGAAGTCCGAATTCTGCAGGTGTCAGCAGGGTCGCGCTTGAAGGCTATTGGAGGGAATCCTTCCTTGCCTCTTCCAAGCTTCTACTGGTGGCTTACAGTCCTTGGACTTCCTTGGCTTGGAGATGCATCACTCCAATCTCTGCCTCTGTCTTCACATGGCCTCCTCCCCTAGATGGCTATGTCTCTTTTCTTCTTATAAGAACAACAGTCATAATGGATTTAGGGCCCACCCTAATTCAGTGTGATCTCACCTTAACTTATTACATCTGCAAAGACCCTGGTAAGCTCACATTCATAGGTACCTGGGATTAGAACTTCAACATATCTTTTATGGGGGACACAATTCAACCCACAAAATATATCATCCACATTTCTTTCCAAGGGTAGAAAACAGCACCATATTTTCTGTAAAGGCAAAGGGTACTGTCCAGGTTGTTTATAACCCTTACTTCTAACCAAAATCTAGTTCTAAATTGCATGTAGAAGATATACATAGGACATTTTAAGAGACTGAGGAATGTATGAAGTCAGATAGGCAAGTAATATAACAATAAATTCTAGAAGTCAGATATGTAAGTATTGAAACAGTAAATATTGAGGTGACAAAAAGGCTTACTTTCCTTCTCTTTGATGGAATCACTAATTTAAGATGGAATGTGTAAGAACTGAGTAAGCCTCTGCAAACAGTGGAATATTCCAACATATTTTCACTGAGGACAGGCAGAATGGATACACTGATGGGAAACAATGACTTAATATTGAGAAAAGTAAAAGCGGAACACAATGTAATGAAAATGCATGCTGACCTTCCCTTCCGCATTCTGAAAAGGGATACAGCCACATCTGATTTTGCTTCAGCCATATCTACAGTTAAGCCATTTATTGCCTCTTTCAACTCTGGTAACTCTCTGAGCAATAAGATCAAATGCGTAATATCTTGGTCCACTGAAGAAAAGGAAGAAGTCTATAAAAAAAGAGAGATAATTTATTGAATTAGCATATAGAATATCTCAGATGTCTTCAGTTAGAAAACCCTGCCCCTGTTCCAACATAACATTCAAATGCAAACATGCCATTTAAAAAATTTAAACACCAGGTGCAGTGACTAATGCCTGTAATCCCAGAACTCTGGGAGGCTGAGGTGGGAGGGTTGCTTGAGGCCAGGAGTTTGACACTAGCCTGGTCAGCATAGTAAGACCCTATCTCCTCTATAATAAACAAACAAACAACACATTTACTAGTTTTTTTTTTCCTACTTACGTTCTTGCTGGAAAACTGCATCAACTTTACTCTCTATTCCTGGAAAGGTACCTGATATGCTTTTGGGATAACCTGGTTCCATGAATTGTCTTTGGTTATCATATCTGGTAAAAGCAAAATGTCATCTGATTTAGCACCAATACAGAATATAACAAAAATAATTTTTTTAATTGTATATAATTTATAAAGTCTCCTCACACATATTTTTTCATTCAGTTCTCACAATGCCCTGTTTACTAGGATTAAGAATGGTTAATTTCTCTACCTAAGGGTACACATTTATAAAACATATGGGTATCATTAATTCTAAAACAGGCTTGATGGCTGACACACTGTTATTACCCAAAGTAAGCTTATATTTTCAAGGCTTTTACTTAATTGGTATGTAGTATAACTCCCTTGTGTGTGTATATAGATGTATAAACGTACACAATAGGTTCAACTTGGGAACCAAATTCTGCAGGCTATCTGGATAACATTTGCTTGCATATGTCTGAATTGAACTCATAAGTGAGAATTAGCCTAAATCTTTCTTTGTATCTCACCCTAGTGCTTTGTTAAGGTTTTCTTTTTTTCATGATGCAGAATCCTCAATACCATTGCATAGACATTTTAATTTTATAAAAATGAAAAATTTCAAAAGCGATGGTAACATCAATTATCCTGTAAAGAAGAATATATTCTCAGTAAAACCTATTAGAGACCACCTAGATTGTTTTAAACCTTCAAATGCTTCAAGGTTTGTAAGCAAGGTAGAGAAACACAGATTTCAACCTATAATTGAAAAAATACTTTACGTTACCTCCAGAACTGGTCATTTACAAAGAAGTATGTTTTACTTCTGTAGAAAACAGCTGCATCAATTGCTTGTACACTGCAGGGGAAGCCATAGTTTGATATACTCTTGGGATAACCTTGCTGAATGTCATAGCCACTCAGAGCCCAGTATTGGTTGCCTGTCAATGATTCAGGTTAAATGTTAAATAAGACTTTTCCATTTTTACAAAATAATATATATACCACTTCTTGGTCTTTCACATAGATATGAAAATGGAACAAAGAGTCTTTAAAAGATGAAGATGATAAAGTTAAGTTCAGGGGGGTCTGTGAGAGCCTTAATGGTTCCCCAGAGCCTATAAAAAATTAAAACTTCTGAGCAAGACATTCAAGGCCCCACAATTGGATGCCTTAGTTTGTGTGACTTTTATACAGAAACCAAATTACAGCCTTGAGGAGTCTTAGAGAATTGTATCTGGGATGAGGATGAAAGAGTGCTAACGACAGTCTAGCGTGGTCTCATTTTGTTGGTGAGAAAACTGAGGGCTGAAGAGCAAATAACCCACTCAGGTTCACACAGTAGTTAGTGGTCCTGATGGGGCCCAACCCTAGTCTCTGGCAAAAGCCTGGCCAGCTTAATGCTGTCATTAGCTCACCATGAACGTGGAAGGGACCACAAAGAAGTCCTGCCCCCTCCCTTCAGGCAGAACTAACACAAGATGAAAACTTTAGGAAGTTACCTTTAAATAGGAAAATGAGGTCTCTGTCAGAATCTTCATAAGCAGCCTGTATACCAGTTGGAAGGGATGGCCAGAACAAGGAAATAAAATTCATTTCGACTCTTTGTAGCTGAGGATGCCTTCTCCAGAAGTACCTAACGGAACATAAGGAAACACAGACACACACACTTACACATAACAGTCTAAGTAGGCAGTTCCTGTGACTTTTAGGCTAGTGATGGTCCTTGTGGGATTGCTGGGAGAATATAACAATCGAACGAATGCAAAGTTCCTAGCACGGTGACCAGCATATGGCTAAGCTTTATCGTAATATTGTCCACCTGGCGAGTACTTCACAGCTTTCAGGGGAGGTTATGGGAGTGATCTTATTTGATTACATTTGGCATTGTCCTGCCTTGGACACTGAAAAATCTTACTTTGTAGTATCTTTCATTATTGCTCCCACTAAATGCTGAGAACATATTGATAAAAGCAATAGCACATACCCTCAGCCTGTGATTGCACACTCACAAAATAGCCAATGGACAAATAAAAATTTCGCTCAGTTTGATGATTTGCTGCACAGCTAGCTAAGCGCAGGTTCCATTTACTTGACTGATTTTAGATGGAACTGAATGGTGCTTTGTTGTTTCAGTTATGGGGTTCCCAAGCAGCTGTAGCCCATGTCTGTTTACATCACCAAAGGCATCTTAATGTTTGTGAATGTTTTCATGTTTTTTTTCTTTCCTGGATGTTTTGAGTTACCCAGAAAATACTCGATTGCATAAATTCAGTATAGACATAAAAATCGTACAAATAGTCTTTAAAAGATGAAGATGATAAAGTTAAGCTCAGGGGGCTATGATAATCCTAGTGGTGCCCCAGAACCTATAAAAAATTCCAATGAGAAGCACGAGTATAGAATTCAAGGAAAAGGTGACTAACGTGTGACGTAATTTGAACCCAGTTTTAAGGTACATCAGTAAGAGGAATCAAAGGAAGAAATATTTCAATTTTATACTTGTCTTTAAAGAAAAGTATTTCTCCACGGAGTGTGGTGATAGCATCAAATGTCAAACTGGGGTCACAGGGTTTGGGTGTGCTTGGTCCAGTAGGTTGGATAGGGTTGCTTGAAGGTCCTGAAAAAAAAAAAAGGTCTTTTTTATGAGAATAAGTCCAGTATGACTCTTTGGTACATCAGAGACTTCTCAGAAAGGTGAAGGGTCTTCATGTGAAGGTAAGTGCTACCAGACTATACCATGAAGTATTAAAGTAACTTTGTATTTCATCCTTTTAAAGTTTTTGTTTCTTTAATAAGAGTAATGATGGTTTTCAGGATAAGCTCCAGGTCAAGCTGTGAAGTAAAGAAATTTGAATTCTATGCTCCTTCCTTCCCTTTTCAATTCTAAACTAATTCTTCTCTGACTTCTCAGTTCCTCTTTCTGCTTTTTCGGTCACTCAGTATCTATTGCCTCTCTCCTCACCGAAATCCACTTTCAGGAAAGAATGCTATTAGTCTTTTACCCTATAGCATACATCTAAGTCAAATTTTAGCAATATTTTTTCTGTAAGTATTTGAATTTTCGTGTGTTTTCTCACTGTGGAATGAAAGGCTATCATAATAGTTAAGATAAAAACATTGGTGAACAAAATAAGGGCGTGTTGTTGGGGTGGGCAGGAGGAAGAAATTGGGGAATAGAGGCAGTTAGGATAGGCTCAACATTTCTGAAATATCTACAATCACAAAAAAGTTCCCTGGTTGTGGCACCCTGGCATGCTTGCTTGATTTTATAGTGCTGTCCCACCAGAGACGGAAAAGGGCTTTCCCCAATTCCACTCCACTCTGTTCCATTCCATTCAATTATATTTCACTCCAATCCACTATTCCATTCCATTCCATTCCACACTTTTTTAGAGAGCAGTAAATCCCTTATTGGTTTCTTGTTTTTATTCACAGCCAACTGGGGCAAGCGTGAAGAGAGATGTAATGGTCTTATCCAGGCAATATGGCAAAAGGCCCCTATACTTTTCCTTGGAATGTATCAGTGATGCCTTAAAAAAGTTTCTTTTTTCTCTCCATACTCCACTACCCATTCCCCTTCTTCTTGAAAAATGCCTTGCTTTGTTTATATACATTTTAAATTTACATAGACTTATATATTGTGTAATTTAATTAATACATTGTGCAATATATCTCATTCTGTTTCTTTTTCACAAAGTACGAAGTTTTAAAGACCCATCTGTGTTGTTGCCATATGTGCATCTAGTACCATGCTTCTCACTGCTGCACATCACTTCATGGTGTGCAGCTACCACATTTTATCTGTATAGTCTTCTCCTAATAGATCCCCAGGTGCCTTCCAACTTCCACCACCACAAACAAGACTGCAGTGAACATCTTTTTCATGATTTGTACATGTCCCCTTATGGATCTATATGAGAATTTCTTTGATAGATACATCTGGGAGCAGGATTGCTGTAGGAAAGAGAATAGTCATGTCTGTTTAGAATATTTAAAATTGGGGCCTGGTGCAATGGCTCACGCCTGTAATACCAGCATTTTGGGAGGCTGAGGTGGGCAGATCACTTGAGGTCAGGAGTTCAAGACCACCCTGGTCATTGTGGTGAAATCCCCTCTCTACTGAAAATACAAAAATTAGCCAAGTGTGGTGGTGGGCATCTGTAATCCCAGCTACTTGAGAGGCTGAGGCAGGAGAATCGCTTGAACTTGGGAGGCAGAGGTTGCAGTGAGCCAAGATCGTGTCACTGCACTCCAGCCTGGGCAACAGAGTAAGACTCCATCTCAAAAAAAATAAAAATAAAATTGGAAATTTGGAAAGCCTAAAAAAGAAGAGAAAAATCCCCACCATCCAAAGACAATAACTGGGAAGCACTGTAGTGCATTTCTTCTTAAACTTTTTTTCTTTTAGGGCAGCCATAGAGGCTCAGCCCCTCACACCTTCTTTGTTAATACTCTATTACTGGGGAATTTCACAGTTCAGTTTTATGCAAACTGCAGAAGTGCAAAGGAAGAGATATTCAGATCCTGGGAGTGTTCGCCTATTCCCAGGTCCCACCATGTACTACAACTCTCTTTAGAAGACCTTACCATAGATAGCCTGAATGCCATCGATGTCATCTTGAGGGAGTGAGTAGGTGCTGGTTTCCCTGAAAGCATAGTTGGGATACATCAAGGCACCAGGGTCAGAGGAGTGAGCGAGCCCCAAAGAATGGCCAAATTCATGAGCAGCAACAAGAAACAAGTTGTAATCTGAAATGCAAACATGGGTGGTAAACAGCTCAGTGAGGATCCCAGGGTGGCAGAAACATGATCTCAAGGAATGCAACCTCCAAGCCAAAACTGCTCAGGGAAATAGCCCTTCCCATGGCTGTCTTTTTCATTTTTCTTTCAGATACCTGAGAAACTGGACATTGAGAAGAATCAAGATAGTGGTCATAGATGGGGACTAGGTGAGTATGAACTTCTTATAAACTCTTAGAACCCAGAAAAGCTGTATTTATTCCAATTCTCACATTTTACAAATGTGCATCTGAGACTTGGAGAAGTAATGGCACAGCCATCATGACTTTGGGAACCCTTCTTCTCTTGCGTTCACACATTCACCATCTCCACTGTCCCAGACACTCGGCCTCATGAGTAGAGTCCCTGTGAACAAGCAGTTAGAAGAGAAGCCAGCCCAGCAGTGGAGCAGCCTCAGATGGAGGGCTGGCTCATGTTGGCTCCCTCATCACCCACAGCTTAGCACCAGCTCTTCTCTGCTTCTGAGCTTTCTAAGATGCTCTAGGAATTCTCTACTGGAGAGAGACAAATCCTACCTTTAATGCTCTCTTTCTCCATGTTTTAACTTCCATGAGCATAGTGCTGTTCACAACTGGAAACTTAAAACCTTCCCAGGATCTCACTTCCTATCAAATAAAGCCCAACCTCTTTTGCCTGGCCTTCAAGACCTCCTCCACTTGGCTCCAGCAGATATGTGAGTGCTTGCCTTTTAACGTGAATCTTTCAGTCCAGCCAGTCTACATGCTGCCTCACAAACACACTGATGCATTTTTGTACATGCCTACTTTTAAAAAAAGCCATAATTGTAGAGTACCTACAACATACTAGGCAATCGAATGTTATGTAATCCTTATAACATTTTTCTGAAGTTTTATTAACAATATTTTTATAGTAAAGTGACTGATGCCCATAGATTTTGAATAGCTGGTACTTGGTCCTGCAACTAGTAAGTGACAGATTGGGGTCAAACCCAGGTATAATGGCAAGATACATGCTCTCACTACAATGTTCAACTTCCTATTGATAATTAGCCTGCTAAAATTCTACCCATACTCTAAGAATTGTTTCTTATCATCACATCCTTTTAATTATGCTTCCATGAGTGCATTTCAGAAAAATATCTTTGAATGCTTGGAATACTGTGAAAGGAACTGTGGGCAATTTGTTGTGGCTCTCTGCTCTATAGGGAGTACATAGTCTAGAAGAGGAGAGATGTGTGCAAACAACTTGAAAGCACACAGTGAGTGATGACAGAGAAGGAGATACAAAGGCTGTCAGAATTCTGCAGAGGAAGTTCTCATTTCCAGCACAAGGCAAGATAGAAGGTGGCCTTTGACATACATAGCATGGCAAGATGAAAGAGATTTTAAAAGACGGTGCTTGGGGCATGGGAAGAGTATTTTAGGGAGAGGAAGCAAATCAAGCAAATGTGAGGAAGATGAAAAGCACAGGGTGTGACCTAGAAACAGTGAATGTACAATGTGGGTGTTAGCCCAATGTGAATGGTATACATGAAATAAGAAGACAAGCCAAGAAAGACAAGGATGAACAAGCACCAAGAGCCTTCAATACCAAGTGGAGGTATTCGGACCTTATTTGGTGCAGAACGTGTAAACATTGAAACTTTTAAGCATGAGAGTGATGTGATCCAAGATGGGCTTTCCAAAAACAAACCCTGCTGCAATGGTAGGAAAAATTAGAGGGAGCACAGACTGGAGATGGAGAGTCCAGTTAGGAATCTAGATCATCTGTTCAAGTAAGAGGTAGTGATTATCTGAACTAGTGAGGAGGGCAGTAGGAATGGAGAGGAGCTGAGGGTTGTTACCTATCTTTGGCTACACACAGCTCCTAGCATATGGACTTAGGTAGAATAGACCCTTGTAACATACCCATGTTGAGAAAATGGCAGGAGGAACAGGTGCCAAGCAAAGGTAAAAGGTGCCTTTCTGATTATTTTCTAAAAGTGCTATCTGGCATATTGTTACCCCATATTTTGGGAAGTACCACATGGTCTGGATATACCTCAGCCTCATTTCTTCCCTTCAAGAAGCCCAGTCCTTCTTAATAGAAGCCTTCTCCTGAAAGGAGTGGCTTGCTGCACAGAAGCATACCACTGAAAAAGAGCTCCAAGAAGATGAACTAACTAGACGAGAGGGAAGGTGGCTGCTCTTTCCTCAATAGACTGATTTCTAAATGAATTTCCAAAAAATGGAAAAATAGGCTCTTTTAAAACATCACTAAATTTGGCAATATTAAAATAAAGATATATCCTAAAGCAGTATCTGTAAAGAACCAGATAGTAAATATTTTAGGCTTTGTGAGCCAAATGATCTATGTCGCAATTACTCAGCTTGCCATTGTAGAGTGAAAGCAGCCATTTATGATATAGAAACAAATAAATGTGGCCCTGTTTCAGTAAAACTTTATTTATGCAGACAGGGGTCAGGCAGGATTTGGCCGTAGTCTGTAGTTTTCTGATCTCTGACCTGAACAGTAAGGTCAGTAATCGGATTCAGCATGTCTTTTTCTTCCTTTTTTTTTTTAAAAAACCCAAATTGACTTAGTATTGTGAGGTAGCAAAAATTTCAAATGATCACTTTTTGTGAGTTTGAAATATTATGTGACCTTTATTGTGTGTGTGTGTGTGTGTGTTTGTGTGTGTATTCTAATCTGTAAAAGGTCAATTCAGAAGCTGTGTGTGGACATAATCTTGATTAACTTACTTGTGGAGGTTTTGGTCCATGTTTCTTCGGCATCAAAATGAGCATCTCCTCCAATACCTTGGCCTGGCTGAAAGGCATGAGCAAGGATTCCATTGGGTCCATCAAATGGAGAATTGTCGCCGTGATCTGAAATAAGAACATTTGTATTAGATCCTTGCCAAGTTTCAGGTTAGCCAAAGAAAGCAAAACTGAGCATGCTTGCTTTGCACCTACCTCTTTGGAAAAAAGCAATGTTGATATCTGCCTCTCCTTGTGAGATCCTGGTGAAGGTGAGAGGTGATGCATCACTCCAGACTTTAAAGGCTTTCTCAATAGCTCTTTCTACATCAGCCTTTGACAGCTGTGGGGTATAGTTTCGAATCCTTCAAAATGAGAGGATGTATGAAGAGTTAAATATTATTTAGAACAGTAGTCCCTCAATGGATGAGTTGTTCTGTTTTGAAGTGAGTTGCATCATGGTGTGCTACCACTGGAGAGGACAAGGAGGGAATGCAGGTCTCAGGGTGGAGGACAGATGTGGGTTCTGAACAAGTTAATACATGTCTTTAAACCTCAGTTTCCTATTCATAAAATGAGGATACTAATATAGTATCCCTCTCATAGGGCTGCTGTGGGGATTAAATACATATAAAGCATTTAGTTCATTACTTGTCAAATAGTAATAATATTCCACAAATATTAGATATTATTATTATTATTAAGATGTGTGAAAGGAGGGACTTGACTCTCTCCAGCAATGATTAAGGCTTTGTTGGGTCCTAAAGTAAGTGCTTAGAGAGACAGCCTAACATTGCTGTAGTCCTCTTTAGATTGTTGGAGAAGGAAGACTAAAACGGGAAGCCTTGGAGTGGAAAGAACCCACGGTATCTCAGCATTTTCATTCTCTTATTCATTCACTACTCACACTCTACAAAGGCAGGGATATTTATCTACTTGTTCCTAGTGTATCCCAAGAACAGTGTCTGTCATATAAGAGCCCAGTCCATGCTGGATGAACGAGTGTATCCTGAAACCCTAGAGATATCACCTGTAGGTCAAGTTAGTGCGTTCCCACTTGGGGTTTCCTGGGGTTATCATAAAATCACCACTGTCAGGCACTCCACAGCGAGGCTTTTTCATCATGTCCAGAGTTTCCTCATTTGGCTTCCCCGTCACATTCAACCCAAAAAATCGCTGCATTTCTTTAAGCTTTTCAACAATCACATTAGTGCCATTCTTCCTTGTAGACTGATACTGGTTGCTTGGTAATTGGTAGAACTTTTCCAGGTAGTCCTGGACAAAGGCAAACACATAGAGGTCTTGCTGTGAAAGGATCTCCAGTTCTCTGGTCATTTTGCAACCCTTTCTAAGTTACTACAGAGGTCTGATAACTTGAGAGCCACAGGAGCAATAACACAATTTGTAGGTTGGCTTTGAGAGAGCAATGGTTTTTAGAAAGAACAGTCCCTCCACTCAGTGCTCCAGTTAATGGTTATGCCTAAAAAAAGGTGTCTCATAAGGGATGAGGATCACATCACACAGGCAAAGTGCTACTCTACAGTCAGGGGACTGTCTTCTTGTTTTTATAAAAAAATCAGAACTAACATTAATTGACTTCTCCTGAGGTATTTGTTGCATCAATGCAGTTCCTCTTTTTTATCCTCTTCACTACTGTAGAAAAGGCTTAGTCTCATGAACAAATAGAAGCACAGAGAATTAAGGAATTTTCCAAGTGATGATTCAGATTTTAACTCACCATGTTGCCTCTCAAATGAGAACTGATAATTTCAAAATAATTCCAAATATCTTTTAGGAGAACAGCAATATCATTGATATTAGCATTTTATTCACCAAAGTAACTCTTTGGAAGTGTTAAATTAAGTTTAGTCAAAATCCAAAAAGTTTAGTCTAAAAATTGCCTATTTTAAATTTGGCTTAAAAGTTTCTTCATACATAGTGAAATGTAACCTAACTAGACCTCATGCTGTGTGTGAACACCTGGCACCTTGTCAGTGTCTTAGTCCATTTTCTGTTGCTAAAACAGGATATCTGAAGCTGGGTAACTTATACATAAAAGGGGCTTATTTTCTTTCACAATTCTGGAGGCTGGGAAGTCCAAGATCAGGTGGCTGCATCTGGTTGGCTTCTGAGATGGCCTTGTGCTGTGTCATAACATGGCAGAGAAACGAAAGGGGAGCAAGCATGTGTGAAAAGGGGCAAAACACAAAGGGCAGCCCCTCTTTATAATACCCATTCTATTCATTACTAATCCAGTTCTGCAAGAGCCAGAACACACTCCAGCAAGAATTAACCCAGTCACACAAGAGTGTCATTAATCTTTCTTAATGACCTAAGTACTTCTTAAAGGACCCACTGTCACATGGGCTACTAAATCTTTAACACATAAATTCAAGGGACACACTCTAACCACAGCAGTAGGTGACACTGACCAGATCACACGCTTTGGAATCAGACAGGCTTGGGTTCAAATCTTAACTCTGCCATGAATTAACTGTGAGCACTTGGACACATTATTTATCTGATTTAAAATATTTTTGTCTCTGAAATGAAAATAATAATGCTCCAATAAGGTTCTTGTGAGGATTAAGTGAGATATTTGTGAAATGTGTAGCAGTTGCCTTGCATAGAATAAGCACTCAATGGACTTTACATTAACCCGGGGGTTACAATTAAGAGATAACCTCTTAATAACAATAATACTTTCTCCAAACTCTAATGCTAAGAAAACTGCATGAGAGATTTGTGACAGAATTCCCTTGTGTTTCTTAAAAGTTTGCCTTCACTTTCAGACTGTGAAACAATGGAAAAAAACTATTGGTTCTGTTTTTATAATGCTTCCGAGAGTTTATAAACAGTCCACAATCTGATGCTGGGAAATATGATTATACTATATACTGATTTCTAGTTCATTGTAATCTACCATCCTCACATTATTTTCTATATCTGGAATTTTTGGCGGCAAAGAAAATGCCTGTATGGAAGCATCAGACATATAGTAACTTGATTGCAGATATCCTGGAAGGAAAAACCTTACGTAAATGAGAAAGAAAATGATATCATTTTATAAATAAAACCATTTCTTCTACAAAAGTTTCCCAACTAGGGGTAACTCTACAGCAGTGTTTTCCCAGCCTTTAAAGAATTCAGCTTGTTTTCATGTCCAGCTTTTAAAAGGCCTAGTCCTTACCAGCTTGGAGCCCTCCAAATAACTAAAAGGAGATGTTCAACCTCAAACTAATCACCCAAATAATTTCTTTCAGGCTGTTTTAATTAACAAGAGAAAACAACCCACATTATTTCCTAATAATCAGCAAATCAACCATCACCTAACTGATAGTTCATTTACCTGAACAATTTTTGTATTTTTCTCTTTAGAAGATACAGGAAAGGCCTTGGAAATGTGCACGTGGAGTAAGAGCAGAAACGGAAGCGTCTTCAGGGCGAACATGATCTTCTCTTCAAACTCTACCCCTCCTGGCTGTCTTTCTGTCCCTCTGGGTAGGGCCCTTCCCTGGCGAGCACCCTGAGGTTCACAGCATCATGTGCCACTCACAGCTCCCTTGCAGTCCTCTTTAAAGCCATGTCTTAAACAATTGCTGCATCAGGAAAATGAAGCAACATAGGTTAATTACACCCTGACAGTTTTGCAAGTTTATAATGTGATTTAGTGCTCCCAAATGGGGGAGTCTTTCAACAGTCTTTCAAAACTCCAACTTTCTACTCTTTGCTTTTAGATGTTTTAGTTATTTCCTTTTACAAAATCGGTCGAGGAAAAGGAACAAGGGACTAATCCTGAAGTTATGTGGATACATTTTCTGACTATGTGAGATGTTGAGGTTGAATTAACTTATGCAGGGGAATATTTTGAGGTTTGTGGTAGATATCTTGGGACCAAGGAGCCCAACTAGAGAATCTCTGTACTTATCCTCCCTCACTGTATGTGGAGAGAATGAGTGACTGTGTTAGTACAAAGCAGGCTTTGTATGGGGCCTAGAGCTGCTTCTGGAGGATGTGGTTTGGCATCAATGTATTAGAAAATCCCTAGTCTATAAGCTAGACTTTCCATGGAAGAGATAAAGAGAACAATATTGATGATGATAATAATGAACATTTGCTAAAAATTATGACTGCCCAGACATTTGTACTGTGTTCCATGTATTACCCCAATCCATTTTCACATAGCCTTGGGAGGGAGACGCTATAACTATCTCCATTTTACAGATGAAATCAAATCCAGAGACATTTAGATGACCTGTTTAAGTCACATGTTTAGTTTGTGGAGGGGCCAGGATTCAACCCCATAGGGTATGTTTAGAGAGACTGAGCTGGGAGCTACTATAGGCTCTGCATGGTAGTCTCCCACTTGAGTCTCTGGCTGGGCCATAGTGGAGCAGCAGCTCTAGGCCTGCAACAGCTGGATACTTTGGCTTATATTCATGGGGAGAAGACAAGGGAGAGGGAGAATGAGATGTTGTACATCTTCAAGGAGTAAGACACTGAGAGATTTCCAGACAATATGGCTACATAGGAGACTGTTGGTCAGAGGCCCCTGGGCATGCTTTTCAAATCACGTAACCTGGTCCCACTGATTCTGAGTCCACATGCATGTAGGTTGTTATCATACACAGTCTTTGTGAGTATTCATTTACATATATGCATACATATTTGGTAAAGGCAGGTATTCTTGTGTATAAATGCATATGTCTACATGTATGATACATAGCATGTATTAATATGTAAAGAGTGTATTGGAGATGCTATGATAAGGAGTTCAGATCTTCCCTGAGGTCACTTAGGAACTTTGAAA
Source organism: Nomascus leucogenys (assembly GCF_006542625.1). Lineage (NCBI taxonomy): Eukaryota > Metazoa > Chordata > Mammalia > Primates > Hylobatidae > Nomascus > Nomascus leucogenys. Next base: position 32,131,766 of record NC_044395.1, on the reverse strand, counting down.
ATGATCCAAAGAAAGGTCTTGGGTTAGAACATATCTGGACAGCAGATTAATGTTAATGATGTATATTCCTACATTTATTCAATAAACATTTCCTGTCATCTACTACATGCCACATGCTGTGATGCGTGCTAGAGTATTGGAGATAAATTCATAGAGGTTTGGATAAAATGCTGTGGGTGTTTGGAGGAAAGAAAGAGCAGTGGTGTGGAGGGAGTGAAATCAAGGAAGGCTTCATGGGTGAGGCGGAATTTGAAGCGGATCATGAAGAGGTAGAACGTAGACATGCAGAGATGTAGCAACCAATTCTTTGTATTAATATAAATGTGGCAGCTTCCTGCCAAATTGTACAAAGATCACGGTCATGTTCATCCTCCTTGAGTGCATGGCTTAATGTGGCTTTCTTTGCATTAGGTCTTCAGTGAAAACACCCTTTTTCCTCCACGAAAATGCCTTAACATTGGTCTAACTCTATGTTGATTTATTTTGATGCAATGGCTTGCTTACAAGGTTTATAAGTGTACTTTCTTCTGAACATAACAGCAAGTGATTTAGTTGAGAATCTAAAACTTCGGTAAACTTAGTTTTTGGTGTTTGGGTAAATGCTGTGTTAAAAAATGGAACTGTTGGGTCTGGATCCCCCCAACAGGCCTGGCCCTGGTGCAGTGGTGGAGAAGGCTATACTGCATTTGCTTTCAGGGCTCCAGCTTGTGCCTTCTGAATCCTTTCTCCACACCTGACCACTGTCTACCTCCATGGTGTCTGTGCCTCACTTGCTTCTGGTCCCTGGGACTGAGTTCTCTCAGGCTCTCTCCCCCCAAAATCAAATCAGTCATTTGCACTTCAGTGTGAACAGGAGTTGTTCGCCTGTTGAGTAGATACATTTCTAGAAAGAATAAACAAACAAGCAAACAAATTTTTCAAAATGAAGGTATTGCTCATTATAACATAAGTTTCAGGGCAAGTTAAGAAGATGAAAGAAATTTAGTTTGCCCAGAAAACACACAAGGCAATGTAGGATCTTTCTGCCTCTCTAATACTAGCCTCCCTCCTGCCCCTTCGGCAGCAGCCTATTCTCATAAGGATAAGGATATTCTTATAAGGATGAGGATATAGATGTGTGTTCTACAGCAACATAGCAGGTGTATTTTTATAGCTCAGTTTTGCTTTCTAGGCCCGAGGAGATGACACTGATTGCATAGATATAGTCTATTTGTTTTTTAGTTATAAAATAAAGGATAAGTTGAACCAGCTGGGGTGAGCACATGTGCCTGAATCTTGAATGATGAGTAGGAGTTGCCAATGGGGAATGTGAGTAGGAGTAGAAGGAACAGCATCTACTAAGCACAGAAGTATACCCAGTGAAGCCGTGGCTCATTTGATTCACATAAGCCAAGGCAAAATGTCCTCAGCTTCATGCCTTTCTGAACTCTCATGATCAGAATGGATGTCCATATACCCTGATCAAGTTAACAGAATAATTGTTGGGGCCAGTTGCGGTGAAAGGTAAAGAGCATTTGGGTTGAAATTAAACTTACTGGGTTCAAATTACTGTCCTTCCACTTCCCACTTATGCAACTTTTGGCAAATCTAAGTTCTTCTGAGGTTCAATTTCCACACCTGTAAAACTAGCGCATTAACATCTCTCTCATAGGGCATCAAGGGTATTAGATGAGATCATACATGGAAAAAGTCTGTGTAAACCCTTCACTGTGGTGTGCTCTTTGTATTATAAATGTGGTGAAATTATAGCCACATTAGTTCATATGTCCGTTCTGTGAATGAGTTAGCAGTGCTGAAAATTTCTTCTTTTGCAGAAAGAGAAGTGCTTCTAAGTTAAGCCACCAAGTGAAGTAACTTCCGTGGAGCTTCCTTTAGTAGTCAGTGTTCAAGTTCAGCCAGGGAACATATGTGTGTGACTCACATCCTTTGCACAGAGTATAAATGTATACACTCAGATCTCACAAGTCATTACGGATTAATCACCGTGCTAAGTCTTAGATATTCAGCATCTATTACCTTCTTTAAGCTTCATAACAACCCAGAGAAGTGGGAGTTATTATCTCCATTTTAAAGAAGAAAACAGATTCAGAGATATGATTCAAATTTACCTTTTCATTGACTCTTCCTAGAATCTCCTCTGTTCTCTCAATGAGGAAAAAATTTTTTAAAAGTGATTATTCTCAGTCTTGACAGTATATCAGAATCTATATTAAAAATACAAGTAGGCTCCTTTTATGGACTAAATGTTGTGTCCCCCAACCCCAAATTTACATGTTGAAATCCTAACTGCCAGTGTGACAGTATTAGGAGGCGGGGCCTTAAGGAGGTGAGGCCTTATGAGTGGGATTAGTGTCCTTATAAAAGAGACCCCAGAGAACTCTCTTTCTGTCTTTCCACCAAGTGAGGATCCAATGAAAAGCCGGCAGTCTGCAGCCCAGAAGAGGGCCCTCACCAGAACCTAACCATGTTAGCAGGCTGATCTGACTTCCATCCTCCAGAACTGTGAGAAATAAATATATTTTTATTGTTTGTAAGCCACTCAGTTTATGATATCTTTGGTAGCCAGAATGGACTGAGACAGCTCCACTCCAGCTACTGAATCAGAATCTCTGGGGTGGGGCCCAGGCACACACAAGTTTAGAATGCATGCCAGGTAACAATGAGGATGAGTTGAGAATCTCTGTGGTGAGAGATGATGGCGAATATACAATAAGAGAAGTAAAGAGTCACGTTTTAGGATTTTAAAAAAGGAAAAATCATATTCTACTGGGAGATCCACAAAGTCTTCGTAGCGGAAGTGGCCACTGAGATAAACTTTGAAAGGTGGATTGAATTTTGGTATTGAAATTAAGTTAAATGAGGGTGGGATTAGAAGTAAAAAGCAAAGATACTGTGATAAGAAATCTTGGATTGTAAGTGAAGAATAACAAGGCTCTGGGGGAATCAGCATAGATTATATAAAGAGAAGCAGATTGGAATGGTAGGCTAGAACCAGATAGTGGAGGGGCAGGAATTAAACATCAAAAGGCCAGCAATGAGCAGACATGGTTGGTTTCTGAACCATGTAACAATCTATGCTGACTTAATAAAACTAACTGGGCCACAGTATCTAGGACAGACTGGACTGAAGAGAGGTTATAAATAAGAGGAGCAATTAAAAGGTGGAGTAAGAGTTTAAGTGAAAGGTCGTGAGGACCCGGCCCTAGCGGGTGGTCATGGGTCTTACTCTTGGTGTGGGGAGGGATGGTGAAGAAATGAGGTTGAGGAAGACAGGAGGGAACCTGGGTCATCACACCACACATCTCCAAGGAGCAGCAATTCGCATCACAGATACACACGGATAAAATAAAAGTTGCCTTGAGGCCTGGTGCAGTGGCTCATGCCTGCAATCCCAGCACTTTGGGAGGCTGAGGTAGACGGATCACCTGAGGTTGAGAGTTCGAGACCAGCCTGACCAACATGGAGAAACCTCATCTCTACTAAAAATACAAAATAAGCCAGGAGTGGTGGCACATGCTTGTAATCCCAGCTACTTGGGAGGCTGAGTCAGGAGAATTGCTGGAACCTGGGAGGCGGAGGTTGCGGTGAGCCGAGATCGTGCCATTGCACTCCAGCCTGGGCGACAAGAGCGAAACTGTCTCAAAAAAAAAAAAAAAAGTTTTCTTGAGAATCAAAGAGTTCTCTTGAGGATGACAGATGGAATCAAGGCTAAGGCTGGAGCTGAAGGAAGTGGAGACTTAGAGAAGCCGTGGTAGTGAATTCAACCCACAGATGAGGCTGATTAAAAGGCCTGCTGAGCAGCCGCGATGGTCCAGGCAAGTGAGAGAGTAGCTAGAGTGAGCATGGAGGATCTTATCCTTATGGTTTTGATTAGCCCCAAACATTTCCATTTCTGCCCCTATATCTATTGTCCTCCCAATTAGAGGGTGTTGAGGATAAGAGAGAGTGGAGAAAATGACCCACTGAGAGTCAACGACTGTCCAGAAACCAGTTTGACAGAGACCCACGAGAACAGATGGCAGAAAGGTAAACATTTCCATTCCAGGCCGCTCTGTGTATCTAGAGGCAGGAAACTGCTAAGTGGATTTTGCCAAAACTCTCTTTTCTACTAAATCAATCCAGTTGTGTGGCTGGAATGCCTCATTTTTCAGTTTTCCTGAGGCACTGTCTTTTCTAAATCGTCTCCATTCTTGATTTTCTAACAAGGTCTAGCTATAGCAAGGTATTACTTCCCACTTTAAGTAAATGCCCTCATTTTCTCTCATTTTTACCACCAAAATATTCAATTTCTTAGTGTGTCCACGGGGCTGTCTCTGTATCTCCACACCAGAACCATTCTCCTTACACATTTCCCCGCTATTTCCTTTCCCTCACTGGCTGCTTCCTGTTTGCCTACATGGTTTCTCTAGTAAAACAAAATAAAATCAAACAACAGACTTCTTTCTACCCTATTAACCACTTGAGTTACCGTCGTGTTTCCTTTTCCTCACTGTCAAACTTCTTGGAAGCCCAGTCAAGTGCCTCTACTTCAAACCACACACCCGATCCTCCTCACATCACACACCTGCTCTTCACACCACACACCTGCTCCTGACACCACACTCCAGCTACTCACACCACATACCCACTCCTCGCATCATGTACCCTGCTCCTGACACCACACACCCACTCCTCACACCACACACCCACTCCTCACACCACACACCTGCTCCTTCTCACACCACACACCTGCTTCTCCTCACACCACACACCTGCTCCTCACAGCACCCACCTGGCTCCCATCCCCCTTGGAGCCCAGCCTGCTGTCACCAACATAGGCCTGCTGGAGTCTGTGAGAATTCATCTGAGTAAACTCTGTCTCACATCTATATTGTCCCCACTAGATTCTGTTCTCACTCTTCTTGATCAATGGTTCTCAACCTGATTTTATTTTTTAACCTAAAATATCAGAAAGACACCACATATGCCCTTTGGTGACATTCGCTTATCAGGGGCAGTGGATTAGTTTTTCGCAGCTGCTGTAACATATTGTCACAAGTCCAATGGCTCAAAACAAGACATTCATTCGTTGAATGTCAAGACTCAAATTCATTGCCTTACAATTCTGCAGGTCAGAAGTCTGGTGTGGGTCTCACTGGGCTAAAATCAGTATGTTAGCAGTACTGTGTTCCTTCCTGGGAGCTATAGAGGAGAATCAGTTTCTGTGTTGTTTCCAGCTTCTAGAGGCTATTGCATCCCTTGGCCTGTATTTCCACCTCTGCCGTCTTCAAAACCAGCAGTATTACTTCTCTCTAACCCTTCTTCCATCTTCTTGTCTCTCCCGATCACAGCTGGGGGAGGTTCTCCACTTTTAAGGACTCAGGTGATTTGATTGGACCCACTGAGATAATGCTAATCTCTCATTTCAAGGTCCTTAACCCAAATCACACCTGTAAAACCTCTTTTGCGATGTAAGCTAACATGTTCACAGGTCAGGATGTGGGCATTTTGGGGACCATTAATCTTTCTATTACAGGCAATAATTCTCAAAGAGAAGAGATGGGGGTAGTCAGTAAATGTGTAGACTGACCGCACAGGGAAGGGCACTTCAGGATCTGTGGTCTGCGTGTGGTTTGAAAAGCCGTTTAGGAGATCATGCCCTATAACTCCAGGATAACCTGCACCCACCCTGGTCTCCATTTTGACTTTCCATGCCAGGAATATATCACGTGAGTATTTACTGAATACTCATTATAAGTGAGGTACTGTCATAAAGGCTTTTGCAAAGTCACTTTTATGTAAATTTCTTAGGTATTACGTCTTTTAAAAGCAATACAGAAACTGAGGATCAGAAAGGTTAGGTGAATTACCTGAGATCACACATTAGCAGATGTGTAATGTGTGGCAGAATTTGGGAATCCAAGTTTGGTTTAATTCCAAGGCTCTTTCTGTTCAATCTCCACAAAGTCTTCTACTGGAGTTGACCTGCCTGAGTAGCTTCTTTAGCTTAAATGTTACATTAAGGTCATTATAGGAACATTCTGACTCTTTCTTCCTCCAAATTCTACAGGTGTGGTTGGCTCATACGTGAGGACCAAACATCAGAGGAACCTGAAGCGACAAGCCAGAGGTACTCACAGACAGCCAGTTTCTCTTTAGCATGGGGAATGGAAATCCAAAGACCTAGGTTTGACCCCACTCTATCATTTGCTTGACCTTGCACAAGTTCCTTCATCTCTCTGTCTTAATTGCATGTCCCTAATTGGCCACTTATTGCTGTGGGACCCTAGACACAACTCGCTTCACATCCATAAGTTTCAATTCCTTGTGTGTAAAATGGTGGTAGCCCCGACATCATAGGAATGTTGTGAAGATTAAATATGAATGTATAGAAAATGTTTAACACACAGCCTGGCACAGAGTGCAGAATAACAGATAAAAATTACAGTTCTCTGGCAATTAGATATAAAAAAAGCCTCACAGGATAGGAGCACTTTCTATATTGCTATATTGTTTTACGTTCTTATTTCAATACCTTGGGCTTTAAGGAGGTAATGCATGAAAAGCAATATAGAAAGTGTTGTTCAAATGATTTATTTTACTTTAAAAATCACTTATTTTTAAATAGTCTAGTAATACAAAAGTACACGCTCATTAAAAAAAAATTTTCAAACAATCAGAAGTACGGAAAGTAAATGTGAAGCTTTCTAACCCCCTTTCCCCCTACTTCCCTCTTCTACAGGTAACCAATGTTAACATTTTGAAATGTCTCCATCCAGATATTTTTCTATGGCTTAATGCTCCCAGAGTAAGCTGGTGTAGAGCAGATGCAAACCAGTGGCCTTCAATGAAGTCACGGATGGCTGAGACCTGTCTCTCTTAGCCATGCTGGTGATCATCCTGCCCCCTGTAAAACCAGCAGAGGGCGCCAAAGTCCACTGGGGTATTCGGAGGGTGATCTGTTTGGTCAGATCAACAGTCTTTTTCGAAATAAGAATGTAAAACAAATAGATCCCATTTATCTCATTTAGTAAGGATGAGCCCAGGGTTTGAACTAGGTAGGTTAGTGGGAGAACTGAACATTAGAGACTTGGCCAAAGCTCATTAAAATGAATAGTTTGCTTTAGGTGAGAATGCAGAATGAGAAACTCCACAGGGGTCACAGTGTTCCTAAGCACATGATTTTGTCCTCTGTTAACAGATCTTAGTGCCAGGTTGTGGGTAGCAGTTTTAGCTTACTTGTTAGGGCTATCACATTCTAAATGTCAGTTCACCAACAATGGCCATCCAGGCGGTGGCTAGCTTCCCGCTCTCAAATAGTTCTGTAATGGCTGTCCTGCAAGTCTCCTGGGGATCACAGTCAGAATGAATACTTACAAGTGGGACTACTGGGGTTAGAATATAGGTATTCTTATAATATAGCCAGATTTTGCTTCACAATGGTTGCACCAATTAACAGTTCTGCCCGCTGTAAATAAGGGTTCATATTCCCCATGTTTTTATCAGAACTTATAACCAGAACTTCTAATTTCTGCCATTTTTGGTAGGTATAAGTTGGTATCTTTTTTACATTGGTATCTCATTGATTACTAGTAAGATTGGATATCTTTTTATATGCTGTCAGCTACCCAGATTTCCCCTTCTATTAATAGCCAACTTATTTCCATGCCTGAATTTCTACTGGATTTCTTATCTTTTTCATGTTGATTTAAAAGAATTTCTTCTCTGAACTACCTATTAATCTTTCCTTAGTTTCATATGTCGCAGACACTTTCTCTGTTTCTCATTTAATATAATTCTTTAATTTCAATGTAATCAAACCTATCAACTTTGCCCATTATGATTTATGCTTTTTTGGTGTTATTTGAGATATTCTTCCCCACATTATGATGGTCAGAATATTCTCCTATGTATTTTGTTCAATTAGTTTTACCTTTCATATTGAAGTCTTTAACCAATTCAAAGTATACTTCTGTGCATGGTCTGCATCAGAAAGAACAAGCAAAATTACACTTTGATAATAGGCCCTGCATCCTTTAGTCTTATAAGACAGCTCAAATTTATTTCTTGCTTGTGCTACATGTCAATTATGGTTTCACAGAGGACCTCTGTGCATGGCAGTGACCCAGTTTCACAGACCTCCAGAGAAGCTGTGATCTTGAATTCTCTCTGTTGTCATGTTGGTTGAAAAAAGATTTCTAAAGGGTTTTGCACAAGCAGTGAAATGTTCCAGCCCAGAACCAAGCATAAGTCATAGTCCAGAACTAGTCATGTGGTCCCATCCCACTGCAAGGAGGCTGAGGAGTATAATCCTTCCACGTGCCCAGTAGCTGGAACTCTACGGTGAAGAGTATCTGTCACTTGCACTTGACGGGATACAGAATTCATCTTTATTTTTTCCACGTAGTGCCTCCAAACGATTATTTGAAGAATCATGCTTTTTTTTCTTCTAATTTGTAGTACCACCCCTATCATACCAAAAGCATGTTTCTGGACTTGTATTTAGTTCTATTAGCTTATATCTCTGCTCCTGTGTAAGTTTTGCACCACTGGGTGTCACAGAGGTTTTGTAAAATGTCTTAATATTTGGTGGGACTCTCTTCTTCTTTGCTCTTTGTCAAAATTCTTAGCTCCTAGTGTGTATTTTTTTTTTTTATAAATAAAAGCCTTGAAATCAATTTTCCTTTCCTAAATACTGCCATTGGAATTTGGTTAAAATTGCATCCCATTTACAAATTAATTTTGGAAAAATTGTCATCTTTAGAATATTAGGTCATTCCATACATGAAGATCATACTCTATTTTTCTTATATATCTGTAATAGGGTCTTAAATTCTCATTTTTAAGGGGTTGTTCTGTTTTTGCTATGTTATTTCCTAAAGAGGTCATAGATTTTGCTGTAGCTATTAATATTTTATTTTCTATGTTTGACCTACTTGTTTATTGTGCATATATAGACATGTAAATGATTTTGATGTGTTGATGTACTTGGAAACATTGCAATTTTTCTCATCTTAAGAGTTTTGATTCTTTTGAGGTTTTCTATGTAAATTATCAAATTATCTACAAATAATTATAATTTGGACTCTTCCCTTTTGATCTTTATACCTGTTGATATTTTCCTCATCTTAATTTTTTTTTCTTTGTAGTAATGAGGTCTTATTGATGTTGCCCAGGCTGGTCTTGTAATCCTGGGCTCAAGCAATCCTCCTGCCTCAGTCTCCCAAAGGGCTGGGATTACGGGCATGATTCACGTTCATGGCCTCATCTCAGTTTTTGACAAGACCTCCAGGACTATATTAAACGAATATCAGTGATAGCAGGCATCCTTCTCTTATTCCCAGTATTAATAAGAAAGTACCTAAAGTTTCTCCCCATGTGCTATATGATGATGGTGGAATATGTACTCTGTTTTCTCTGAAAGAGTTTGTGTAAGATTGGAATGATCTATTCCTTGACATGGATCTTTTGGCAAAACAAACCAATAAAACCATCTAGGTTTAATGTTTTCTTTGTGGGAAGATATTTAAACCATTAAACATTATTTTATAGTTATAGGATGATTAAGACTTCCTTTTGCTGTTAGTTTCTTTTTTCTTTATAAATTTTTGAGATACTATAGACATATAGTTAAGTACACAAGTCTTAAGTACACTGTTCGGTGAGTTTTGACAAATGTATAAGCCAATGTATCCCATACCTCATGAAGGAAGAGAACATTTCCATCATCTGAGTTCTCTGAGTTCTTTCTCGGTCAAACGCGGTCCCTCCTCAGTGTCAATCACTGTTCTGATTTCGTTGCTTATATATTACTTTTTATAATCTTAAAGTTCATATAAGGGAATCAAAAGTATATATTAGCTTCTGTGCCTGGCTTCTTTTGCCTGCAATGATGTCTCTTAGGATGAGAGACATGTTAATGGTTTTCAGGTTAATCTATGTTGTTGTATATAGTACTAGTGGTACTATTCTATTGTATGAATATGCCACTATTTTCAGATTTGGACTATCATGAATAAAGCTGTTATGAATTCTTGAGCAAGCTTTTTTTGGGGTATTTATGTTTTCATTTATCTTGGGCAAATATGTAGAAGAAGTCATAGGGTGGATAAATATTAAACTGTGAGCAATTTGATATTGTATGAGCCTTCCAGATTGTCTAGCTCCTCATCAATGTTTGATGTTGTCAGTCTTATTAACATTAATGATTTTAGTGGAGTTTTTTTAGTGGTGCCTTATAAGAATTTTATTTTCTTGATAACTAATAATGTTAAGTACTTTTCAAATGTGTTTATTAGTCATATATATGTCTTTGTGAAGAGTCTGATTAAAACTCCCATGCATTTTTAATTGCATGTGTCGTTTTATTATTAATATGTTAGATTTCTTATATATTCTGAATAAAAATCCTGTAGAGTTCCCCAGTTCCCCTCACTTTTTTTTCTGTGTCCTGACCAAAAATCAGAGTGCCTTGACCACCTGTGACCTTGCCAGCTGTAAGGTTTTCCCAGCAGTCTTGAAACCAAACCTGGAACTTGAAAATTCCCTGGTAGTGATAAAGATATCTAGGTTTACCAGAAAGAAACTGGCCCTGGCCCTGAGCCAAATTCTTTAAATCCTCATATAGATATATTACCCCCTCGATGAAGACATATCTATGTAGGACACCCCTCTACCCTGATTCTTCTTTGAGAGGATACACCGAAGAACTCTGTAAGTAAATACCCCTAATAAATGTGTTGTCCTTCTCACCCTGGCATTTAGTGCTTCCTTCTTTGGAATCTCAACTGGCCCCATCTGGAGACCATCTCAGGCACTTCCTTGCAGGAATTCGCTTGCTGCCACTTTTGGGGCAACTCCAGTCATGAGTTCAGCAGGATGAAACAAGTCCTTAGTTATTACAAATGCATACTTCCCCTGAGATCTCATATTTCCACGGAACTATCAGTTTCCCTGGAATCTTTGAATAGGTGAAGGGTTTATCTTGGCTTGTGCCCTTGATGAGCTTAGGGTCTGGGCTAGAATTGAGGTACCTCAAGGCAGGGTGCTTATTGGTACAGTCTAAACACAACCACTCTGATTTCTCATCTTCATTGGTGGATTTTCTCCCCAGGAACCCATTAGAAACTTGGTCTTAAGCTCTGAGCATTTCTGGGGGGTGCTGCAGTGTCTGTAATATTCTAGCTTCTGCACTAAGGAAGATGAAGCCAAGAAATTTTTCAGGAGCTGGCCAAACTGACTATATACCTTTTTATTAACTTTCTATTTTTTCTGGAATCCAGCATCAATTCTGTATTAATTTATTTAAAAACTTTTATGAAGTACTTACTTGGATCTTGCATTATATTTGTAAAACAAACAAACAAAACAAAACAATAATACATAGCAATCCCTCGCCCCTCCCCCTGCCACACATCCTGATGGAGCTTCCACTGTAGCAGGGAAGACAGGCAGTAAATAGTAAAATGACAGGCCCACAGCTAGTATCATACTGAATGGGGCAAAACTGAAAGCCTTTTCTCTAAGATCTGGAACATGACAAGGATACCCACTTTCACCACTGTTATTCAACATGGTACCAGAATTCTTAGCTAGAGCAATCAGACAAGAAAAAGATATAGAGTATCTAAGTTGCAAAGGAAGAAGTTGAATTATCCTTGTTTGCAGATGATCTAATCTTATATTTGGAAAAATCTAAAGACTCCACCAAAAAACTATTAGAACTAATAAATTCAATAAAGTTGCAGGATGCAAAATCAACATACATAATTCAGTACCATTTCTGTGGGGCAACAGTGAACAAACTGAAAAAGAAATGAAAAAGCAGTCCCATGTACAGTAGTCACAAAACTAAATACCTAGGAATTAACCAAAGAAGTGAAAGATCTCTGTAATGAAAACTATAAAACACTGATGAAAGAAATTGAAGAGGACACCAAGAAATGGAAAGCTATTCCATGTTCATTGATTGGAATAGTCAATATTGTTAAAATGTCCATACTACCTAAAGCAATCTACAGTCCCTATGAACACACCAGTGACATTCTTCACAGAAATAGAAAAAAAAAATCCTAGAATTTATTTAGAACCACACACACAAAACCCAGAATAGCCAAAGGTATCCTAAGCAAAAAGAACAAAACTGGAGGAATCACATTACCTGACTTCAAATTATACTACAGAACTATAGTAACCAAAACAGCATGATACTGGCATAAAAACAGACACACAGACCAGTGGAATAAAATAGACAGCCCAGAAATAGAAATAAATCCACACATCTACAATGAACCATTTTCAACAAATATGCTAAAAACATACACAGGGGAAAAGATAGTCTCTTCAATAAATGTTGCTGAAAAAACTTAATATCCATATGCAGAGGAATGAAACTAGACCCCTATCTTTCCTGAATGTATGTTCTTGGCACCTTTGTCAAAAGCAAGTTTATGGTAGATTTATGGATTTACTTCTGGATTCTTTATTTTGTTCCATTAGTCTGTGTCTGTTTTTATGCCAGTACCATGCTATTTTGGTTACCATAGCTCTGTAGTATAATTTGAAGTCAGGTAATGTGATTCTTCCAGTTTTGTTCTTTTTGCTCAGGATAGCTTTGGCTATTCTGGGTATTTTATGGTTTTGTATAAATTTAATATTGCTTTTTCTATTTCTGTGAAGAATGTCATTGGCATTTTGACAGGAATTACATTAAATCTGTAGATTGCTTTGGATAGTAAGGATATTTTAATGATATGGATTCTTCCAATCCATGAACATGAAATAGCTTTCCATTATTTGGTGTCCTTTTCAGTTTCTTGCATAAATGTTTCATAGTTTTCATTGTAGAGATTTTTCACTTATTCGATTAAATTTATTTCTAGATATTTTATTTGTAGCTATTGTAAATGGGATTGCTTTCTTGATTTCTTTTTTAGATTGTTTGCAGTTCACATATAGAAATGCTATCGATATTTGTATGTTGATTTTTTATTCTGCAACTTTGCTGCATTTTTTTTATCAGTTCCAATAAATTTTTTAGTGGTGTTTTTAGGTTTTTCCAAATATAAAATTTTATAATCTGCAAACAAGGATAATTTTACTTTTTCCTTTCAAATTTGGATGCCTTTTATATCTTTCTCTTGTCTTGCTTCTGTAGCTTCCTTCTTAATTTCTTCATTGACTCACTGGTCATTCAGGAGGATATTGTTTAATTTCCATGTGTTTGCATAGTTTCTAAGGACTTCCAGTACTATGTGGAATAACAATGGTGAAAGTGGTCATCCTTGTCTTTTTCCAGATCTTAATGGAAAGGCTTTCAGTTTTTCCCCATTCAGTAATGTCACCCACTAGCTGTGAGTATGTCATATAGGACTTTTATTGGGTTCAGGTATGTTCCTTCTGTACCCAGTTGTTTGAGAATTGTTGACATGAAGTGATGTTGAATTTTATCAAATGCTTTGTCAGCATTAATTGAAAAGATCATATGATTTTTATCCTTCATTCTGTTGATATGAGGTATCACAGTGATCAATTTGTGTATGCTGACCCATTCTTGCATACCTAAGATAAACCCCATTTGGTCATGATGAATTATCTTTTCACTGTGTTGTTGAATCCACTTTGCTAGCATTTTGTTGAGGATTTTTGCAACAATGTTCATCCGGAATACTGGCCTGTAGTTTTCTTTTTTTGATGTGTCTTTGTCTGGTTGTGGTATCAAGGTAATATTGTCCTCATGGAATGAGTTTGATAGTATTCTCTCTTCCTTTATTTTTGGAATAGTGTGAGTAGAATTGGTATTAGTTCTTCTTTAAATGTTTGGTAGAATTCAGCAGTGAAGGCATTCGGTCCTGAGCTTTTCTTTGCTGGGGGACATTTATTAAGTTTCAATCTCATTACTTGTTATTGGTCTATTCAGATTTTGGATTTCTTCATGGTTCAATCTTGGTAGGTTGTATGTGTCTAGAAATTTATCCCTTTCTTCTAGGTTTTCCAATTTGTTGGCATATAGTTGCTCATAGTAGCCTTTAATGATCTTTTTCTGCAGTATTGGTGTTAATGTCTCCTTTTTCATATCTAATTTTACTTACTTGGGTCTTCTCCCTTTTTTTCTTAGCTAACTGGGCAAAAGATTTGTTGCTTTTGTTTATGTTTTCAAAAAGCTAACTTCTTGTTTATTGATCTTTTGTATTTTTTTGTTTTAATTTCATTTATTTCTGCTCTGATCTTTATTATTTCTTTTCTTCTATTAATTTTGGGTCTGATTTGCTCCTGCTTTTTTAGTTTTTTAAGAGGCATTATTATGTTATTTATTTGAAGTTTTTATACTTTTTTGACTTAAGCACTTACTGCTATAATCTTTTCTCTTAGTACTGCTTCACTGTATCCCACAGGTTTTGCTATTTTGTATTTCCACTTTGATTTGTTACAAGAAATGTTTTCATTTCTTTCTTAATTTCTTTATTGACTCCCTGGTCATTCAGGAGGATATTGTTTAATTTCCATGTGTTTGTATAATTTCCAAAATTGCTTGTTATTGATTTCTAGTTTTATTCCATTGTGATCAGAGAAGACACTTGATATTATTTCAATGTTTTTGAATTTTGTAGACTTGTTTTATGGTGTAACATATGATCTATCCTTGGGAATGATCCATGTGCTGAGGAGAAGAGTGTGTATTCTGTACCTGTTGGATGAAATGTTCTGTAAATATCTATTAGATCCATTTGGTCTATACTGCATTAAGTCCAATGTTTCTTTGTTAATTTTCTGTCTGGAAGATCTGTCCAATAGCATATAGAAGTCTCCAGCTATTAATGTGTTAGGGTCTATCTATCTTTTTAGCTCTAATAATATTTGTTTTATATATTTGGGTGCTCCAGTGTTTTGTGCATGTATATTTACAATTGTTATGCCCTCTTGCTGAATTGACCACTTTATGACCATATAATGACTTTCTTTGTCTCTTTTTATACTTTTTGTCTTGATATCTATTTTGCCTGATGTAAGTATAGCTACTCTTACTCTCTTTTGGCTCTCATTTGTACGGAGTATCTTTTTCCATCTCTTTATTTTCATTCTATGTGTGTCTTTAGTGGTGAAGTGTGTTTCTTGTAAGCAATAGATCATTGGGTCTTATTTTTTAATCCATTCTAAATCTTTGGACTGGAGACTTTAGTCCATTTACATTTAGTGTTATTATTGATAAGTAAGGACTTACTCCTGCCATTTTGTCATTTGTTTTCTGGTCTTCTCTTCCTTCTTTTGTTCTTTCCTGTCTTCCTTTTAGTAAAGATAATTTTCTCAAGTTGTATGTTTTAAATTCTTGCTTTTGATTTTTTTGTATATCTGTTGTATTCTTTTTGATTTGAGGTTATCATGAGGCTTGCAAATAATATCTTACAATTCAGTATTTTAAACTGATGACAACTTAACACTAATTGCATAAACCAGCAAAAATAAAACTAATAAAAACTGTACATTTTAACCTCATCCCCCCACTTTTTAACTTTTTGTTGTTTCTATTTATATCTTATTATACTACGTCTTGAAAAGTTGTTGTAGCTATTATTTTTCAAAGGTTCATCTTTTAGTCTTTCTATGCAAGATATGAGTCTACATACTACAGTTATAGTGTTATAATATTCTGTGTTTTTTTATGTACTTACTATTACCCATGAATTGTGTACCTTCAGATTATTTATTATTGCTCATTGACATCCTTCTTTTTAAGAATGAAGAAATCCATTTAGCATTTATTATAGGACGGGTTTGGTGTTTATGTAATCCTGCAGCTTTTGTTTGTCTGGGAAAGTCTTTATTTTTCCATGTTTGATATACTATTCTAGGATAATTTTTTTTTCCTTCAGCACTTTAAAAATGTCACACCACTCTCTCCTGGTCTTTAAGATTTCCACTGAGAAGTGTGCTGCCAGACATATTGGAGCTCCTTTGTATGTTGTTTCTTTTCTCTTATTGCTTTTAGGATCCTGTCTTTATCCTTGTCCTTTCAGATATTGATTACTAAATAACTTGAGGTAGTCTTATTTGGGTTAAATCTGTTTGGTGTTTTATAACCTTCTTGTACTTGATATCTTTCTCTAGGTTTGGGAAGTTCTGTGTTATTATCACTTTGAATAAACTTTCTACTCCAGTCTCTCTCTCTCTACCTTCTCTTTACAGTCAATAATTCTTACATTTACCCTTTTGAGGTTATTTTCTAGATCTTGTATGTATGCGTTTTTCTTTTGTCTCCTCTGACTGTGTATTTTCAAATAGCTTGTCTTCAAACTCACTATTTCTTCAGCTTGATCAATTGTGCTGTTAAGAGACTCTGATGCACTCTTCAGTATGTCAATTGCATTTTTTAGTTCCAGAATGTTTGCTTGATTCCACGTAATTATTTCAATCTCTTTGTTAAATTTATTTGATAGGATTCTGAATTCCTTCTCATGTTATCCTGGATTTTGATGAGCTTCCTCAAAACAGCTATTTTAAATTCTTTGCCTGAAAGGTCACATAACTCTGTCTCTCCAGGATTGGTTTGTGGTGCCTTATTTAGTTTATTTGGTGAAGTAGTGTTTTCCTGGGTGATCCTGATGCTTACAGATGTTCATCAGTGCCTGGGCATTGGAGAGTTAGGTATTTATTATAGTCTTTTTAGTCTGGACTTGTTTGTACCTGTCCTTTTTGGGAAGGCTTTCCAGGTATTCCAAGCAACTTGGTTGTTATGATCTAAGTCTTTGGTCACAGCAGCCATATGTGCTTTAGGGGGCACCCCAAGCCCAGTAATGCTGTGGCTCTTGTAGACCCATAGAGGTACCAGCTTGGTAGTCTTAGGTAAGATCTAGGAGAATTCCCTGGATTACCAGGCAGAGAGTCTCCTTCTCTTTCCTGACTTCCCCCCCACCCCCTGACGCACTAAATTGAGTCTTTCTCTCTCTCTCTCTCTCTCTCTCTTCCTCCATGACAGCTGACTGAATTCTGCCTGGTGTTGCTTTCCTCCATGACAGGGCAACACTAAGTTCCAATGCAAAGTCTCACAATCACTGCACACTCCCTCTTCCCCTAGTGCAGATTCTCTCTTCATGCCATATGGTAGCTACAGGGGGATAGGAAAGGGCTGGTGTAGGTCATTCAAGACTGTCTTTCCTACCCTTTTCAGTGCCTCTTTCCTTAATATGATGTTAAAACCAGATAGCGTGATTGCTCACCCAATTTTGGGATCTTATGGAGGTGCTTTTTTGTGTGAATAGTTGTTCAATTTGGTGTTCTTGTGGGGGTGGGAGGACAGCTATTGGAAGCTTCTGTTCAACTATCTTGCTCTGCTTCCCCTGAAAGCACTATTTTTAATAGCCCCAAATTGGAAACTACTTATATGTCCTTCAACATAGACCGTTGAGATAAATTGTGGGAAATCATTCACTCAATGGAAACTCTACAGCAAAGAGAATAAATGATCAAAAATTACATAAAAATATATTGATGAATCTCATAAATATAATGTTGAGTGACAGAAGTCAGACACAAAGGTATATAATGTATAATTCCATTTATTTTAAGTACTGAAAGAGATAAAGCTAATCTGTGGTATTAGAAGTTAGGATAGTGGTTACCCTCAGAAAGCTTAGTACCTGCAGAAGGGATTTGGGGATACTGGCAATTTTCTTTTGTGTGCTGGTTACTTGGTTGTGTTGTGAAGAGTCATCAGCTATATGCTTATGATACATGGCTTTTCTGTATTCATATTATATGTTGATAAAAGTTACCTTTTTAAAATATATGTACTAAATCTCACTCTACTGCCCAGGCTGGAGTGCAGTGGCACTATCTTGGTTCACTACAACCTCCACCTCCTGGGTTCAAGTGATTCTTGTGACTCAGCCTCCCAAGTAGCTGGGATTACAGATGCCTGCCACCACACCCGGCTAATTTGTGTATTTTTTGTTAGTAGAGATGGGGTTTCATCATGTTGGCCAGGCTGGTCTTGAACTCCTGACCTCAAGTGATCTACCTGCCTCAGCTTCCCAAAGTGCTGGGATTACAGGCGTGAGGCACTGTGCCCAGCCACTTTATTTTTTATACTAAGTTTAAGTATCTGTTTTCTTTAATATGTGACAGTGTTGCCACGTACATGTAAGGACGATACTGTTTTATGCTGTTTTTTCTTTGTTGAAACCGAGGGCTATTATTGTCTTGGGTGGATTGAGATATGCATCCCATGTGTGCAGCTGCTCAGGTTAAAGTCAGAGTCTTGGACTCTAGTAAAAACTTTTTTCTGTGAAAACCTAATGATGACCTTGATTGACAACCCTTAGTACTTGCTTAAAGCTAAATTGTATAAGTTCATGAAGCAATACATTCTAGCTAATATAGAATATGTTCAGATTGAAGTTAAATAAGATTGTATTTCTATGTCTCTGCCTTGTGTTACCAAGAGACTAAAATAAAATACTGAAATACTTGGTTTCTTGGAAAAGAACATATTTTGGGCTCATTAAAAATACTTTTTCTTTTCTGTTTGGTGACAGTCAACCATCAGTTATTTTTGCACTTGAACCAGATGTTAGTTTTCAGGAGAGTCAAAATTCGCTTCATTTTAGTATTACATTCATACTGCCTTCTTCTACAAAAGAAATAGAAAAAACCTAGAAATAAAAGAAACTAGATAATGATTTTTCACAAGAACTCTTGAAAATGTCATATTTTTGTGTACACAGTTTACTGTCTTATCTATGTAACACTAAATATGTAATTTTATGATAGTGAAATGAGGAAATTGAATGGTCTTTACCTTTATTTTTCAAAATAGGTCAATTTTTTTACTAATGCCGGGGAGGTCATCAATGATTTTGGGATAACCTGCATCCATGGACTGCATATTTTCATCATACCTGGTAACAAAAAATAACTAAAAATATCACATTGTGGTTAATATAAAAACAATAAAAAACACTTAACTTTCATGTAGAACTTTCCATGTACTAATCACTGTCCTAAGTGCTTTTTATATGAAGATTCATTTAATTCTCACAACAAATCTGAGAGGTAGGTACTATCTGTGCCTCAATTTTGCAAAACCCCAATGGCAGCTTTTAAAAATTATAGGTGGGTACATTGTTTGCATGAAACTATTAAGAAATTTTAACTGGAAGGGAGAGTGGGGCAAACTAGACAAACTCTAAGATATTTTCAACCATAAAAATCTGATTCAAATTTTCCCTTGGGCTCCATGTTCTGTCCTTTCAAGGAGAAATGCTTCATTTTCTCCTTTTTGGATGCCTCTAGTTCCCTTTGTGTGTTCTGCTCTTTATCTGCTTTTCAAATGCAAGCCAACAAGTTCCTTGCCTTGCTAGGCAGCAGTGTGATAACAGGTAGGGGACTGAATGGCTCTGGGCCTGGCTGCATTCATTCCCAGAAAAAAGGAAAGTTGCAGTGAAATTTGAGAAAAATTTTAAAAGGCGACTCTCCTTCCACCAGAGTGATCTGATTTCTCAAGATTTCTGAGGGTAGGTTTTTACCTCCAATACTCACTGGCAACAAAGAACTGTGTCTTTCCAGTGTCCTCCTCATAAATGGCAGCATCAATTTTCTTCACCCTTTCAGGGAAGACAAAGGAGCTGTAGATGTACCTGGGGTAGCCACTCAGCAGTTGATCCTCCTGAACGACCCAGTATTTACTGCCTGTCAACAAAATATCGGCCACGAAAAGATTTGCCTGGAGTCTAGTAGATATTAGACAGAATTTCCTCCAGACATTTACTTCACAAGAAGTGGATGGAGAGTTTTATGCCAATGTAAGGTGCACTTGAGAAGACCTTTCTTCTTAGTATAATTGGGTCACTTCTCAAGCTGCACAGGTGTGTGTGTGTGGTGGGCACCCTGCAGGACTGCAGGGGTGGGAGGCAGATGGACACCTTCTACAGAAGACACATCTGAGCTTTTGACCAGGCTGACTCCAGACAAAGGATTCTGTATTTGTTCATTTGGTTATTTCAGAATGTCAGTTCATCTTACATCATGAAGCCAGAGTATCTCTGCACAAATAGAAGTTACCACTTCATAGAAAGGCAGTTTGAAACTTCATATATTTAAAAATCCTCCTTATTGGCAAGATATACACCTTATGCTAGTATGTTTCAAGATTCTTTGCTTATTTAAACTGGTTTTTAATTTTTTTTTTTAATTTTCTTGAGACAGAGTCTCACTCTATCCCCTAGGCTGGAGTGCAGTGGTGCGATCTTGGCTCACTGCAACCTCTGCCTCCTGGTTCAAGTGATTTTCGTGCCTCAGCCTCCCAAGTTGAGTAGCTGGGACCACAGGCACACGCCACCATGTCCAGCTAATTTTGTATTTTTAGTAGAGACAGGGTTTCACCATGTTGGCCAGGCTGGTCTTGAACTCCTGGCCTAAAAGTGATCCACCCACCTCGGCCTCTCAAATAAACTCCTTTAAATTACTCATTTTGCATTGTGATAGGGTCAAGTGTCCTTACATTTTATGCATACAAAATCCAAAAACCTGAATATTTTCAAAGCACTGAATATTTGACAAATGTACATAATGATATGATATTAAACATCCTAGTAAAAATTTTAGAGTAATATATTTTTGTCAGTAAAATTACACAGCTTGAAGAAATAATATCTCTTACACTTTTATGAAATGAGACAAAATAGTTACCTTTTTAAAGTGATTTATAGTATCAACAGTTTATATTTATTAAAGTATTTATACTAATAAAGGTAAAATTGGTTTATTTTACTGAAAGCATTCTTTTAGATAAAACAAAAAAAATTCTATAAGCTATGGGAAGGAACAATAAAAGAGGCAGTGAAGGAATTAGCTGACTCACTTCTGAAATCCTTGGTCCTTGTTTCATCATTATCAAAATGAACATCTCCTCCCATACCTGGTCCAGGTGGGAATGCATGAGCAAGACAACCATCATGTCCATAAAAGGGAGAATTGTCATGGAGATCTGCAAGAAAAAGAATTCAACAAAGACATATCCTTGTTTTATTCAGCCTTACCCAGGAAAGACAAAAGAGCTATAGCAAGGAGCCAAAAGACACTCTGCATCTGTGAGCCTTTCCTCCATCAGCAATTCTGATGAAGCAGATCCCAGGGTAGCAGGAGGGAATGTTCAGAACGGTTTTGGGAGGAAGAGCTTACCTCCTCACACAAAGGATAACATTATGTCCCCTTCACTCTCAAAGTCCGTGGTGAAGGTCAGGGCTGAGGCATTACTCCGGAGTTCAAAGGCTTTCCCAGTGGCACGGTCCACATCCTCTTGAGGCAGATTTGGCGTGTACTTGTGATCCTTAAAATGATAAAGGAGAGAACAGAGACACAGGGAACCTCATTTCTTCCCACTGTGGTGGGAAACAGCTCTCTCACTCTGGTGCACAGTCTGGTTACCTGTGGGTCAGATGTGTTTGCTCCCAACAAGGGCTCTCTTAATTGAGGACGAGGGAGGCCACATCAGGCACCCCACATCTGGGCTGCTTCATCAAATTCGTATCTGGCTTCCCAGTTACCTTCAGCCCGAAGTAATTCTGCATTTGCTTCAGCTTCTCAAGCACTGGGCTACTGTCCCTCTGCCTTCCAAATTGATTGATTTCACTCTTCAAGTCGTAGCAGCAGTTTTCTAGGTATTTCTGATAAAGAAAAGAATACTAAAAGAGTAGAAGTAAAGTCTTTCTCAGTTTTCTGAAAAATTGCAGCATTTCACTATTGTAACAATATAGCCCTTTTCCTTAATAATTGAATGAGAAGAGGGAAAAAATCTGTCTGCTTCTGTAATGATCTCATAGCCCTTATTATGTTTAGCAGTGGTGCAGAAATGTTATTGTGGTAGAAGAAGCCATGCCATTGTTAAGTCTAGCTTTACTCTTGGGGTCAGAATCATAATTAGTACAGCCGGTCTATGTGTTGCTCCTTTGGTTCCCTCTAGCTTTACCTTCTTTTTTTCTATTTTCTTTTCTTTTCTTTCTTTCTTTCTTTCTTTTTTTTTTTTTTTGATACAGTGTCTTGCTCAGTTGCCCAGGCTGGTGTGCAGTGGTGCAATCATAGCTCACTGCAACCTCAAACCCTGAACTCAGGCGATCCACCTCAGCCTTCCAAAGTGCTGCGATTACTGGCATAAGCCACCGCACCCACCGATATATTTTTGTTTTTTTTTTAAATCAGGGGACCTGTTCCTGACAAACTACTTGTTTCCTAAATGAATCCCAAACTTGCTTGAATTCCTACCTCTTGACCTTTGAAAAATGAGAACACACTTGCATTACTGGCAGGGGTAATGCAGCATTTACCTGGACCATCTCTGCATCTTGTTCTTGTGTTTCTGGAGTCGCTGGGAAGCTCTGCAAC
Organism: Nomascus leucogenys; assembly: GCF_006542625.1. Classification (NCBI taxonomy): domain Eukaryota; kingdom Metazoa; phylum Chordata; class Mammalia; order Primates; family Hylobatidae; genus Nomascus; species Nomascus leucogenys. The sequence goes on along the minus strand of NC_044395.1, from coordinate 32,109,413 downwards.
CCCACACCCCAGAGCAGCACCAGCAGCAAAAAAAAAAAAAAAAAAAAAAGCCTGGACACGCTGGCCTTTGTCTTCCTTCTCAGGGGAAGGCAAGTGATGGCTCCCTACCTGACTGCTGTTCCAGTGTCTCAGCCCACAGGCTCCCTCTTTATGTAGGGTCCTGCACTCCCAGAAAACAACAAAATGCTATGTGATTCACCTAGGGCGACATCCTCTTCATTTGCAATGTGCAGTCTCAATATTCATCAGAAATTGTGACATATTGAAAGTTAACCAGTTGCCTTTGCAAACTCATGATTTTCATCAATAAGGCCATCAACAATGAAACACACCCCATCCTACACAGTTAAGCAAAGCTGTAAAGCATGGCTAAGTCAGCCATAAAAATATCTGGGGGAAAAGCGCTCCTGTCCGAGGAAACGACCTGTGCAGAGTGTTGAGGAGTAAATGAGCACACATTCAAGAAATAGCACCAAGACCAGTGTGGCTGGAGCAGAGTGGGCAAAGGGAAGAATAGTAGGGGACAAGGTGAGTGATTGCAAAGACAGAGGCAGATGAGAGGGAGAGCTTGTAGAGCATTGCAGGGATTCTAGTTTTTGCTAGGAGTGATATCGAGAGTTATTGACCTGATGTCCCCTGGTCTCTTGCTTCTTGTTAGGACTACTACCTTCCAGGACTGCCACGTAGACAGGGTCCTATGGCAACACAAGAGAGAGAAAAAGGGCACAAGTAAAATGTGCTTCCCAAAGCCTGTCGCCAGTCAAAGGAACCTGAGTCTCCTCCATATAGGATGTTATTTCGTGCCCCGCACTGGTTGGGTCTGCTAAAACACACAATACACTACAATACTACAATATTTTCTTTGTTAAGATAATCTTGGCTTTTGCTAGTGTGCATCATAAAGCTAAATAAAATGAAACAAACTTGTTAGCTGAATCATTTTTCAGTGAAAATTAATGACTGTGAAAGTTCTACATGAGAAGCATATTTCTGAGAGGACATTGACAGCAATCAGTTGTTCTGTTATGAAGCTGGGTCAGTACCTACTAATCTTTGTGACCACTGAACTCTTTGAAATGTGGCTAATACTGAGCTGTGCTGCAAGTGCAAAATATGCACCAAATTTTGAAGATTAAGTATTTTTTAAAAATGAAAAATATCTCATTTATGATTTTTAAATATTGGTAGCCCATGCTAAAATGATATTTTAAATACATTGGGTTACATAAGATATTTTATTAAAATTTGTCTTGTTTTCTTTTTACTTTTAAAAACGTGGCAACTAGAAAATTTAAATTTCTACATGAGGCTCTTTCCTCCTCTCCTCTCCTCTCCTCTCCTCTCCTCTCCTCTCCTCTCCTCTCCGTCTCCCTCTGCCACCCAGCCTGGAATTAATGGCATGATCACAGCTCACCGTTGCCTTGAACTCCTGAGCTCAAGTGATCCTTCTGCCTCTGCCTCCCAAGTAGTTAGGATTATGGGTGCACACCACCATGCCCAGCTAACTTTTTTTTTGTAGAGATGGAGTCTCACTATGTTGCCCAGGCTAGTCTTGAACTCCTGGGCTCAAGTGATCCTCCAGCCTCAGCCTCCCAAAGGGTTCAGATTACAGGCATGAGCCATTGCACTCAGTCTTTTTATTATGTTTCTATTGGACAGTGTTGACGTAATGATCTACATGATTAAAAGATGGGTCAGTTAGCCATACATTTCATCAGTTATTGATTACTTAGAGCCTACTAATCGCAGAACACTATACTAGGCATTGCGAGTGATTAAAGCAACTATGTCCCACACAAGAACATGGCCTCTGCTGTCATCACAGCATCATCTATGTGGGAAGATGAAACATACACATCCGGCAATTTAGCAGCAGATAACTCAAAGCAGAAGGTGTGGAGGTGAGTCTTTGTTCTGGTGCCCCCAAGAAAGAGATTTCCTTTTGATATTACTCTATTTTCCCTCTTTTTTTTTTTTTTTTTTTTTTTTGAGGCAGAGTCTTGCTCTATTGTCAGGCTAGAGTGCAGTGGTGTGATCTTGGCTCATTGCAACCTCTACCTCCTGGATTCAAGCGATTCTCCTGCCTCAGCCTCCCGAGTAGCTGGGACTACAGGTGCACACCACCCCGCCCAGCTAATTTTTGTATTTTTAGTAGAGATGGGGTTTCACCACTTTGGCCAGGATTTTCCCTCTTTTTGACTAGCTGCAACTGGTAACTGATACTAATATATCTGCAGGAAAAATGAATTATGTTGCCCTAAGTGACCCAATTGGTTTTTTCCATTATGTTTTTTCTGTGTGTGTGTGAGTGCCATAATAAAGCTCTCTGCCGTTTTTTCTGTTAAGGATGAGCTTCATTTTCCCAGAAGTCGTGGGAAAGGTCTTCCATGTAGATTCTAGGCATGGTATAGATCCTGCTTAGCCTTCTACCTTGTGGGATATTATTTGTTGTTTGATTACTTGGTTGCCTCTCCTATATATATTTAGCTTATAACAAACCACTGCAGATTTAGTGTCTCAAAACAGTAACAATTAACTATCTGTCATGATTCTATGACTGGATCTCAACTGCACAGTTTGGTTGTTTGGAATTTTTTTTTTTTTTTGGCGGCAGTCAGATCGTGACTGGGGCTAGAACACCCAAGATGTTCTGGCTTCCTCACAGGTCTGGTGCTTTGGTGGAGAAGATTGGAAGGCTGGGATCAGCAGGGACACCAGGGTCTCCCTCTCTCTCTCTCTCTTCATGAAGTCTCAGGGCTTCCTCCTCTTCAGCAGAGTAGCCAGATTTTTTTCTTTACTACATTTAGTAATACTTTCTCCATGAATGCTTGAACACATTTAATCCAGGGGGCTAGGCTGCATTTATTTATCCATTCATATATGTCTTCCTCCATTCAACAAATATTTTCTTAATATTTCCAGTCACTTAGGCTGGAGAAAGGAAAAATAGGCCAGTAAATTATTCATGCATGATACCTTTAGTTTGTGCTGTAAGAGATTCACACAAAGTGCTGCAATTACACAGAAGACAGTGACCTTATGTACAATAGAGATGTGTGTACGAACTTCCAACACATGATGGATAAGAACACATTCTCTTCTCTGAATTTAATGTTTAACCACAACTTCACCATCTAAATGGAGTATCACATGAATGCAAACAGAAAAGGGGAAGTCAATGAATTTCTTAGGAAAACCCAAATTCTCTCTTTCCCACAGGACTTCTGTTGCTGCAGAGGCAAGGGAAATCAGAAAAGGAGGCATTTTCTAGGACAAATGGAATATAGGTCATCTTTTCCCAGCCAAAATGAGGCTGGAACTCCCCGCCCACCACAGGGCGCATGTACTAGCTGTGGAGAAGCCATCACCTCAGTGCTCCTGATGCTTCCTGCCAGGGATCCCCTAGTTCACTCAGTAGCCTCAGAAACAGGAAAGGGGAGCTCCTGAAAAACTGAGGAAACCACCATTGCGATAACTGGGATTGAGCAAGAAATTACACATGATGTCATCTTCATGAAGACTCATACAATAAGAAATCTGGTGGTTATTCAGTATAGTGCTTGACAACAATTAATGTCATAATACTGAATGTTTTACTGAAGCAGCAGTCTGTGTGTATGTCCAGCAAACAGATCAAATTTGCAAACAGATAAAAAAGCAAAGCACAATAGTTGTGCTTAAAGTAGAAGCATTGAACTCTAGAGACTCACCTTCATCCTGATACCTCTCTCTATGTCCCCTCTAACATAACCCCCAAATACCGTGGAACAATGGAGCAAGTTTAAAAATCACCAATCTAATAGAAACCTCTCACTTGTCAAATGAGAAAACTTAGAGACATGGCCTTCCATCACTTGTTCCAGATCATGCATCTAGTGAAGAGCACTAGAATTAGAGCTGTTGCTTTCTATTTCCAAGTCTAAGCCTACTACACTAAGAATTTCATGTCAATGAATCTAACATGGATTAGATTTTGTTTTCTGTCAGACATCGTATTGTTTAACTTATTGGAATTCTGTGGTATTTTGTAGCTTTCTTAAAGGACTTCTTATATTTTGCCTTATGCTTGACTGTTTGTCTTCCTTTATGTATGAAATTTTTTTTTACAGGATAGAGATATACTGTTATAGACATGTGTTTTATAAATTGCACTAATACAACAGAAATCATTATTTCCCTGACATCAAAAATTTACACTGTGATCGGGTATTATATGGAATAAAAGGTAAACAGAGATACTCAGAGAAATGCAGCCCATGTCCTTGGTGTGTGAGAGGGGAGAATGTGTTCTTATCCATCATGTGTTGGAGGTCTATACACGCATTGCTATTGTACACAAGGTAATGTTTGGGTCACTGGTTGGAGAACAGAGACTTCTTGCTCTAAAAGAAAGAATGTAAAGAAAGCTATTAAAAATATAAGACAGCATGATACAAACTCCAAATGGCTGGCATTCTAAATTGCTACCCTGAAAATTCTGAAAACCTGTATAATCATGGGCTTATGGAATGTCGAATGGGAGACAGAACTTGAAGGTATGATTTTGGGTATGAGGTAGATAGAAATTTAGCAGGTAGAGATTGGAAATCCAACCCTACTTCTAACTGGGTATGAAGACTCAAGTTAGTTCTGTTCTCTTGACTAGAAAATTATAATAATAGTAATAAAATTTCCCCCAATCCCAAAATGGTTTTCAGAAGAATTAAACAAAATTATATATATAACATATATCTACTTTGGTATTTATTACAGAGTATTTCATGATTGTTATTTTTTTGTTAGAGTTAACAGATACTTTTAAAAATCTCTAATTATGGCCAGGCATGGTGGCTTACGCCTGTAATCCCAGCACTTTGGGAGGCTGAGGCAGGTGGATCACGAGCTCAGGAGATCAAGATCATCCTGGCTAATATGGTGAAACCCCATCTCTACTAAAAAATAAAAAATAAAATTAGCCAGGCATAGTGGTGTGCACCTGTAGTCCCAGCTACTCGGGAGACTGAGGCAGGAGAATGGCGTGAACCCGGGAGGCAGAGCTGACAGTGAGCCAAGATCGTGCCACTGCACTCCAGCCTGGGTGACAGAGCAAGACTTGGTCTCAAAAAAAAAAAAATCTAATTATAATTGTTGTAAAGATACAGTTAGAAGGAATAAGATCTAGTTTTTGACAGTACAGTAGGATGACTATGATTAACAATAATTTGTGGTATAGTTCAAAGTAGCTGGAAGAGAAGAATTAGAATGTTCACAACATAAAGAAGGGGTGAATGTTTGGAGTGATGAATATCCCAGTTGCCCTGGTATAAACATTACACATTGTATCCATGTGCCAAAATATCACATATACCCCCAAAATATGGACCACTGTTCTGTAACAGTAAAACAAACAAACAAATCACAAAACCTAATTAAACCCCCTTACATTGCAAATGAGGAAGCTGAGCTCTTGAAATTTTCAGTTGTTTTATTTCTTAGAAAGCAAGACAATATGACTATGATTAAAGGGACAGGGTTAGTTCATTTTAAGGGGATTTAAACTTACCACAGGAAATGACTCTTGAGGAAATTGTTGCTGTGTAGTTAAATAAAGCAAGGAAAAAACAAATAATATCTGCTGAATCTCCACAATAAACCAAGTTGAATCATCTGCTTTAGAGATTTGGGAGCATTGCTCAAGAAGCAGCTGTGTTACTAGGTATTGCATCATTGTATAATCATCATTGTTATCATCGCCATCATCATATCTGTGAGCCAAATATGATTTTAAGAACAATTGTGGAGGTGGCAAATTTCCAAGCTAGATAACTTACGCTCTAAATTCACTTATCATGCTTTTGTCACCTTTTAGTTGTAGCTAATAATGATGCAGTGACATTCCATTAAGTTGATTGGGAAGGTCTTACTAGTATGTATAATTATAAATCTGCTTCTAAATATAAGCAGGTCTATGATTCACCATGTCTTTTTTCTAGGGAAGAAATTAAAGGGTTGGATTTCCTACTGACTTTGCAGGGATTAAGAAGGTTGTGTATATCTTCAACTACCTCCTTTGATTTAATCCTTAAGAAACAAAGCAGGCTGGGAGCAGTGGCTCTCGCCTGTAATCCCAACACTTTGGGTGGCCTAGATAGGAGGATCGCTTGAGGCCAGGAGTTCGAGACCAGCCTGGCCAACATGGTGAAACCCCATCTCTACTAAAAAAAAAAAAATAAGAAAAACATTAGCTGGGCATAGTGGTGGGCCAGCTACTCAGAAAGCTGAGGCATGAGAATTGCTTGAACCTGGGAGGCGAAGGTTGCAGTGAGCTGAGATCGTGCCACTGCATTCTAGCCTGGGTGACAGAGTGAGACTCAGTCTCAAAATAGAGAGAGAGAGAGAAAAAAAAAAAGAAACCAGGGCATTTCTTTAGTGCATGCTTGTTTAATTGATGAAGTAATTTTTCTTTCCTATTTTATTGCTGCTGAGATATACTACACATGTAGTGGTAACGTGTGTTACTTAGCTAAGTGAGTGGGCAATTTATTTCTTATTTATGTTTCCTACTTCAAAAACAGATTTGATGGATGCAATGGAATGATTATTAAATGAATAAATGTGCTAAATGAGTGACTAAATGAAAAACAATGACTTACAAACTTTGGGAAGAAATTTTACTCTACTGTTTCATTTACTGAAATGTTTCGTTAATTTTATACTTAATCACATGTTAGAAAGCTGATGCTTCATATATTTTCTCTAAAACATAAATTAATGTGACTCCCTTTCTTTTTTTTCTTTTTTTTTATTATTATTATACTTTAAGTTTTAGGGTACCCGTGCACGATGTGCAGGTTTGTTACATATGTATCCATGTGCCATGTCGGTGTGCTGCACCCATTAACTCGTCATTTAGCACTAGGTATATCTCCTAATGCTGTCCCTCCCCCCTCCCCCCACCCCACAACAGTCACTGGAGTGTGATGTTCACCTTCCTGTGTCCGTGTGTTCTCATTGTTCAATTCCCACCTATGAGTGAGAACATGTGATGTTTGGTTTTTTGTCCTTGTGATAGTTTACTGAGAATGATGGTTTCCAGTTTCATCCATGTCCCTATAAAGGACATGAACTCATCATTTTTGATGGCTGCATAGTATTCCATGGTGTATGTGTGCCACATTTTCTTAATCCAGTCTATCATTGTTGGACATTTGGGTTGGTTCCAACTCTTTGCTATTGTGAATAGTGCCGCAATAAACATACGTGTGCATGTGTCTTTATAGCAGCATGATTTATAATCCTTTGGGTATGTACCCAGTAATGGGATGGCTGGGCCAAATGGTATTTCTAGTTCGAGATCCCTGAGGAATCGCCACACTGACTTCCACAATGGTTGAACTAGTTTACAGTCCCACCAGCAGTGTAAAAGTGTTCCTATTTCTCCACATCCTCTCCAGCACCTGTTGTTTCCTGACTTTCTAATGATTGACATTCTAACTGGTGTGAGATGGTATCTCATTGTGGTTTTGATTTGCATTTCTCTGATGGCCAGTGATGATGAGCATTTTTTCATGTGTTTTTTGGCTGCATAAATGTCTTCTTTTGAGAAGTGTCTGTTCATGTCCTTTGCCCACTTTTTGATGGGGTTGTTTGTTTTTTTCTTGTAAATTTGTTTGAGTTCATTATAGATTCTGGATATTAGCCCTTTGGACTCCCTTTCTTTACTCTCTCAGATGTTCCCTTGAGATTCCTCAAACATTTCCTTTAATATCTCCATGGCATTGTGCGTGCAGCTTGCTTCCCTTGGAATGCCCTTCCTCTCCAGATATCTCCAGATGCCTGTCAGTCTTCACATTCTAAAATTGACATTACTTTCTTCCTAGTTCAAGGGAGTAATGCATGCTTTCATTTAACAAACAGTGATTTATGGAGTAGCTACCATGTACCAATCTCTGAATTATAGTGGAATATAACCAAGGGAAGTTGCAGTCCAATGTAGGATGAACTTGAGGGGACAGTTAAATAAAGAGTGGTAAGTGCTGTGATTGGAGTGTATCTTGGGAATGTACAAGAGGTATGTGCAACACAGCTCAGGAGGGCCAGAGAGTGCATCTCAGCAGAGAAAACTTCTGCAGCCAGTCCTGAGAAACAAGGCGGTAGCCAGGCAAGCAGACGCAGATGGATGTGTGGGAAAGCTTTTGCTGTTGTAGAAGTTATTTTGTTGTTTATTTGCTTGGTTGCTTGTTTTTTATTAGTATCATTTCTTTGTTGTTGTTGTTTCTCCCCCCCTTTTAAACAGAAACCATTGAATTGGAAGGGGTGTTCATTTTAGAGTCAGAGGATTCTTATAAACTAACAAAAGCTTTGAAGCTGAAGTGGGAAGGGGAAGTTGATTATCCCTAATTCCTTCTTCAGCTTCCTCTAAAACCCTCTGTTTCACTGATTGTGTCCCAATTTCCACCTAATTAACTAGTGTTAGACATTGGGTGTGGTGAGAATTCAATGGTTGCAATTCAGATGGATGCATGATGACTCTCTGGCCACAGGTTTCTGCAGTCTGAATGCTACCTACACCCAGAAAGAGCTTCTGGTAACAGCTCACTGATTCTTCTTTTCCTTGTCTGTTTCATCAAGAATCCTCTAGACTGTAATTTTTCTCTTTTTCCTGTATGCTATAGGCAAGCGCTCCTTAAAGTGCAGTCTGTGAATCAGGGATGATTCATGAACTGTAATTGGTGTGTGATAAGCTCAGCAATCAAACATGCTTTTACAATAATTTGATAAAGTAATTTTATGTCTATTGGATCTAGTCTAATAATTTAAAAACTGAATATTTAAAAATGTCTTTGTCATCTCATTTTCATAGTAATTCCTTTTCACTGTATTTTACAAATTATCCATGATGAACTGGAAATGTAAGGAACTGGTCCTCCACTACGGATGGCTTGAGAAGCACTGCTTTGGGCCAGAGAAGTAATCGACGCTCTCCAGTACTCTTATCTCTCTCTGCCTGGACCACCTCCCTTCTTCTTACCTCTTAAGTTCTTGCCCTTTGGCTCTCCATATAGATGTCTACTCCTCTTGGAAGCCTCCCTAATTTCTCGGCATTGGGGGCAGAGCCCCTCCTTGGTGATCCCACAGCTCTGTGTGCTTCCCCCATTATGGCCATCACGCTTGGTAGCGTATCACATAGACTGCTCACTTCTCCATCTCCCTCTGGAGAATATATGCTCTGTAAGAGTGTGGCCATGTTTGTGAAACTCTGTGCCCCATGTGTTGCCCACTATACAGTAGACATTCAGTGGGTATCTGTTAAATGAGTAAATTAATCAATGAATGATGGAGTGGAGGAGGTAGAACTGCAATTCAACCTCCCAAAACCCACTTCATGCAAGCACTCCCTTCCCCACTTAGAGTGGTTAGGTGGACCAGCTTGAACTCTCTGTGCTCCTGGTCCTTGAGGCATGAAGGCCCACCTGCAAGGTTGTTTGCTACACCCCAGGACTTAGCATGAAACTGCTCTCCAGGTTACTCTACCCTCCCTGATCTCAAGATTTCCCCTTAGGTGGCTGGTCCCAGTGGAATTTCCTAATGCAGATTCACAGATTTTTGCTTCTCGGCCTTCTCATACCTGAATCATCTTCCTGCAATTCAAATACAGTTCATGTATTCCTCCCTACACTTGTCTTATCATTTTATTGTCACCCTTTCCCTCCTCTCTGTCTCTCTTTGTTTGTCTGCCTGTCTGTCTTTCTGTGTGTGTGTTTTGCTCTAACTCTACTACTTCTCTGTCTCTTAAAACATGCATATTTACCGTATGTCCTAATGTTAGTCAATAGCAAGAAAGGAACATTTATAACTCACACTGTAAACTTGTTATCATGCATTGTTTTATTAATGACTGCAAATTCTGTGTTCTAGTGCTGCTTGGTGCCTGGAAAAAGAGGTGGGTAAAATACAGAAAGATAAGAGAAAGATACCCCAAATAAAGTGAGAGCATTAATGGCTATTTATTTCCACTTTAAAATTTTCCCTTAAAGCCCACCCTAGACACAGTCATTTGTCTCTCTGTGTCAGGGGTATCACTGCTGGTTACGAGCTCCAAAAGTGGGTGGCATATTTCTGCCTCCAGACATTCTGTAGCAGAAATTGATTTTGGCCTGAATCATCTGGTTAATTGCTATGTGGCTGTGGCTCCAAATAAGGCAATCACTCAACATATTAGATATCTATTGCTGAGTAGAAAACAACCACTAATTTTAAAACAACACACATTTATTATTTCACTTTCCGTGGGTCAAGAGTCTGGGCAGCTTAAAACAACACACACGTATTATTTCAGTTTCTGTGGGTGATGAGTATGGGTATAGCTTAGCTGGGTCCTCTTCATAGGTTCTCAAGGTATTGGCTAGGTTGCATTATCATCTGGAGGATTGATTGGGGAAAAAACGTGCTTCCAAGCTCATTCAGGTTATATTCACTTACTTTCTTTTCTGTCTGGTTACCACCATTCTGTGGCTACTTATTGGTAACTCCCAGCCTGTTCTCAGCATCCCTCTCAATCTCTGCAAAGCTGAAGTCACTTGTTCCCTTCCTGAAGGTGCAGGCATACTCCCAGACATGTGATTAGCATTGGAAGTAAGCAGAGCGGTCTTATGGGATTGTGTCCTTAACCTGTGGGGTCTGCACTAACTTCAGGTATTTAGTGTGATAATTGAATTACATGACACCCAGTGTTGGGAAAGTTAAAGAATTGGTTGGAGTGAAAAAACCCCACATATCTGGTGTCAGAGGTGTTGTGAGTGCAGAGAAGAAAACAGTGAGTTTCCTATACAGATTCTAAGTCTGTTCTGGGGTGGAATTTCGGTGCTGCTGCTTACTAGTTGCTCATCATGAGAAAATTCATCCTTCTAAGCCTAAAAGTCTATAATCTAAAGACATTACTGTTTGCCATGGTTAACATGAGGACCGAAAGAATTGCACACATCTAGCACCTTTTACAGTGTCTATAAATTGAAGTTCCTTTTTTTTCCTTACCATCCCCCAAATAAAGGCATTCACTGGAACCATTAATCAAATCTGTAAACACAAGAGAAAATATTTCCTATAAGTACTTTCTTTGCCAACATTTTACCTAGATTGCCTTGGCATACTGTTTCTACTTTCTCATCTCACAGTTTTGGTGGAAAATATTGATGTCAATTCTTTCTTCACCCACTGATCAACATGATTAGGGTGAGATTAAGCACACCCCCCACCTCCAGGAGTTTAAGCCAGTCATGGATGATCCAAACAATAGCAGTGTGGAATCAATGAATTGCTTTTCCAGTTCTTCCTCTACCTAGCCCTTAAGCAAGATAGTTTTTTAAGGGATTCACTCACATTTGTGAAGTAACATATGTAAAGGGTTATTAATTACAGTATTTCTTTGTGAAGTAACAGGTAAAAGGTTAATTACATTATTTCTTTTAAAAAGCAAAATACTGAAAACAACCCAAATTTGCCCTAATAAGGGATTGTTAAATAAATGATGAATTCGTATATTGGGTTACTATGTAGCTATTAATTAGAACAATGCAGCTCTTTGTCACTGATACAGGGCAGTCTCCAAGATATATTAAGTGAGCAAAAATGAATTGTGGAATAGGATATAAAGTATGCCACGCTTTGGGTTAGAAAGTAAAGGCTTAATAGACATGCTCATTAATGCATAGAGTAGATTAAAGGATTCATAAGAAATTAGTAGCATTGTTTACCTTTGGAAAAGACTCTGGTTGGCTGAGATGAGATGAGAGGGAGAAAAACTTTTTGCTAATGAAAGTGGTATTTCCTTCCCTTTGGATTTTGGGTCATTTGTACATATTTCTCTGTCAAAAATCTACCGTAAAATAATGAAAATATAGGATTGTTACTCTTTTTTCTGTCTCCAGAAGTTCTATTGAATCTAAGATCAAAGTAGCATAAACTTTAGGGACAACAGCCATGAAAACAAATTCACTCCAGAAAGCTGCCAGGTCTTTCCACTTGCCCACATCTCTTCATTTTATGTTCCTGATGTTGTCATGAGGCCAGAGAACCCACTGATGTGAACTGGGAGGCCCGTTTTGCTTTCCCCACCCTGCAGTAAAGAAAACAAAATGCTATTCCTGAGACATCTGACATTGCTCCTTTTGCTTCACCATCTCTGCTTGACAAAGACGTGGCTATTCCAATGACTGGGACAAATTTCAATTCATCCACTAAAGACTGAAGATTACTGCAAATCTCTTGGCCACCCACACCATTACACACCAACCAAGTGCCTTTTGTACATCCTCAATACTCTTGTCTTCTAAAACTGACCCAATCATGGATAACTGCATAAATCCCTGCGATCTGGGACAACTCGCTGAAGAGAGGCTCTCATACCGGCATGGTATGTTATACAGTTGATGCCATTGCTTGGAGTCCTTTCACAATTGTTACTTAGAGCAGTTCCCAGGATCTTTATAGAATTCAGACGTTCACGTTTCAGTGCCGTCTAAAGAGAGCGCCCTTTAAGTCACTCTAAACAGCGGTTTCTCCTTTCCATCCGCCTCTCGGACATTGTAAGGAGATGTCCTGCACACTTTTTAGAAAGAGCAGCACTGTGTCTACATCTGCCCTAAAAGACGGACAGCTGGAGAACCTTCTGCTTACTGTAGAGGTTACTACTAAGCTGTCGAGGATGCAGGCGAAAAGGAAAAGGAAAAAATGTTTCTGGAAAATTGACATTTATAAATGTTTCCTTGGTGCTTCCAAAAATGCCGACAAACGGCAGAAACTGGTCAGAAAGTTCACGAATTTAAATGCTGTCATCTTTGACATTCCAACACTGGCCTCACTCATGTGGGCCAAAAAGTGTTTGATGAGGCTCGAACATCGCAATCCAGTCACCACTAAAGATACAAGGAACATCTCTACGGTAGCCAGACTTAAACTCAATTCCAAATCTTCTAACCTTCAAAGGCTCATACTTTGTCTTACTTCTTGCCATTTCTGAATGCCGTGCCAGTCCTCTGGGCTGAAAACCGTGTTGTACACGTGGAGATCTGCCCCCATCATTCACTGTAACTGCTTTAAAACCGCATTTAGAAGGCAGTGTCTGCTTCTGCCTGTTCCAAAAGTCCATTAAGAAGGCCTTAATAATCTGTCCTCCTGGACGTCTTCGCAAAATGTCTTTGAGGAAATCAATGGGTAGTGGAGTTGTTTAACTAAATCAACCAGTCCCCCGTCGCGGGAGTCGTTAGCCGCGGGGCTGGTGTGCGGCCCCAAAGCCAGCGTCTGGTCCCTGCCGCCCCTCGGCTCTGGGAGGCTCCCAGCAGCCGGAGGGCGGGATGCTCACTGCGCAGGCTCGAGCCTCGGCGGCAGCCCAGGTACACATGTGAGGTTTTTTTGTTTTTGTGAGAAAGCCCTTTGTGTTTATGATTAGTGCCCTCTACTAAACATTTCTGATTCTCCTCCCAGAGGTGTGACAGTATATTATTTTCCCATCTTTAGTGTCAGATGAGGCAATGTAATTTTCTTTGGCCAATGAAATATGGACAGAATGATGTTTATTGTATCCACACAGACTTCTAGGAGTCATCGCGAAATTTACCAATAACTCTTTCCCTCCGCCGCAGTGAAGGCTGGCGTTCAAGGTGGTGCCTGTTCCATCAGCCTGGGTCTTGAAGTGAGGACAACTTGGAGTAGAGACCTCAGTGGAATACTATGATGCACTTTTAGTTCTAAGCCACTGAAAATCGGGAAGTGCTTATTACCACAGCATATCCTGGCCTGGTCTGAGTGATACTGCATTTTACAAGGTTCGGTCCTGAATCATCTTCTTTTATCTCTGCAATCTTCCCATATAAACTTATCTATTCCCATGGCTTGACTGATGCCACCAAACACTCACAGTTTTATCTACTTTGTTTTGAGCTCCAGATTCCTCCATCTAATGGCCTACTAATGCCTTTAGTCGGTTAACTTACAAGAATTTCTATATTTAAAAGGTGAGGTGATTCCTACTGAATCTTAACTTTCTCCCACAAAACTGCTTCTCTTTCAGCCTTCCCCTGACTCTGCTACTGTGATCCAAGAATTTGTTCAAGACAGTAATCTAGGAATTATTCTTAATACCTTCCTTTTTCTCAGAACTCTATCTAGTTTATCATGAAATCTGAATGATGTTGAAATATATATCAGGGCTGGGTATGGTGGCCCAACCTGTAGTCCCAGCACATTGGGAGGTTGGGGTAGGTGGATTGCTTGAGCCCTGGAGTTCCCAACCAGCTTGGGCAACATGGCAAAAGCCTGTCTCTACCAAAAATACAAAAATTAGTCGGGAGTGATGGTGCACACCTGCAGTCCCAGCTACCCAGGAGGCTGAGGTGGGAGGATTTCCTAAGCCCAGGAGGTCAAGGCTGCAGTGAGCTGTGGTTGCACCACTGCACTCCAGCCTGGGTGACAGGGCCAAAAATAAAAAAAAAATAAAAAAATAAAAAAAACCCAGTCATGTCTCTCAATCTACCCAGAGGTCCCCCGTCCCTACCACCCTTCCCTGTCATTTTTAACCTGTTCCGACTTTTGTCATCACTTCCTTCCAACTCTCTCCAGCTAAAGTAATCATTCAAAAATATAATGGCTGGCATAACTTATCTGTTTAAGACTCACTCGATGAATCTACAATGCACTGAAAGTGAAATACAACTCTTTGGTATACTGTAAAGACATTGGATGATTTGATTGTGTCTACCTGTCTAATATCTTATTCCATCCCTATTCTCCAGCATGCCAATAAGGCACTCATCTTTCAGTTCCTTGAACATGCCAGGGACTTTTATTTTTTTTAACCCACTGGGCCTCAACACTAATTTGCATTTTCTTTCCTTAGAGTAGTCTAAATCCTCCTACCTATTCACCCACCTGGACATTTGGATTTAGATTCTTTGTTTTTAACATTATTTTCCCAGAGAGACTTTCTCTAGTAAGCAAACTTTAACAGATAACCCTTCCTCCAACAGTATTCTTCTTTACAGCTTTGTCGTTTCTCTAATAACAGCTTTATAATTTGCAGTTATACATTAATTTGTGTTCTTTCGTTTGATTTCTTTCTCTCACCAGACAAAACTCAATGAAATTGAGTTAAATGTATTTTCGTCACTGTTTCATACTTTGCAACTATGACAATGTCTGGCATTTAAATTAGTCAATAAAAGAAGGAACAAGTTTCTATAGTGTTGTCGGTATGGTGTAAGCATGTAACTTCGTGATGGTAAATCTGTCACAAAATTGGCATGTGCACATGCACTCTTATCACCCAGGGGCTTCCTTGTACAAAATGGTAGCAAGAGAGTATTCTAACAGGAGGGTGAGGGTGAGGGTGAGGAAGAGATGAGAAATTTAGTCTCTAGAGCAGGAAAGGAATCCCACTGAAGAAAGATTTGGGTTAAAACAAGAGGTGAGTGGATTCCAAACTAGTTTTATTTCCCCACCTGTAAAATTGAAAGTCTATTAAATAATATGCAGGTTCCCAGGCTCTAACATTCTGGAGTTCCATTTCTCCATTTTGCTTTGATCCTGCCTAGATACAAGACAACTGTTGATTTACCTCTTTCTTTGTTAGGTGTATAAGGAACACTTACAATATCTGTGAGATGAAAAGAAAGATCCTGTTGGTGCAGAGAATAGGAGAGGGTATGTGACAGCCACATGACTCGTTATAGAGTGTGTGATCCTACCACACCTACTGGCAGACTATCTGTCGAATAATCAGTCCCCAGTATGATCAGGGTGTTGAAGATGAATTGTTCTAGAAAGTAAGGAACAGGCCCAAAATAAAACTTTTTATTGAGGAAGTAATAAAACATCTATGAAAATACATTCTCTCACCTATTGCACATGAGTATTTCTTAATTCTATTCAGTGCAATTCAAAAGCAAGTGAAGCATTCCAGAAACATTCTTCATGACACATGCAGATATCTGCAAGGCTCATCTTCTTCAGCCACAGAACATGCAGGAAAAATTAATCATTTTGGCTCATAATACATTAGATGAATAATTATTAGATTTATTAAAAACACCCATATCTGTCTTCCCCCTATCTCGCCTAGCAATGTAACCAGCTGTTACTCTTTAATATGTGGGTCACCATCCTGGCATTGGGGTCAAACTCAAACTGTGATGATCCACTGAAGAAATAGAAAAATCCTGTAAATATAGATAAGGAAAATGATGAGACATCTTCAAATATGTCGTTTTGCAACACATATAACTTAGATTAAGTACAAGTTAATAATGGAGGGCATTTATTAAGTGATTACTCTATGCCAGGCACTGAGCTAAGTGCTTTACATGCTTTATCTCAATTACCCTTACAAAAAACTGTGATGTGTTATTAATGAGAATAAAACTAAAAATTAGGACGGTTTTGTAATTTTAACAAGGTAGCATCTGTAAGGAAGGATGGAGGGAGGACTCCATCTCATCTGACTCCAAAGGAAGTGCTCTAAAATATTATGTCATACTGGTTCTAAATAGATAAAATTCTATAATATTTTAAAACCTTGTTTTCCTTTCTTTCCAACCTCTCCTCTTCTGCTAGGTCCTAAATTACAGCTTGGGAGACAACTAGACCCAAGAGAATCAGACAAATGATAAATGAGCCAGAGGTCCATTTCCTGCTTTGCATCCATCATGGTTAAGTCATTTTAGTAACAAGATCATCAGCCTCATGAGCATTGGATTGTCAAGCACTGGCAGCTCCCTCCAGAATTCCTTCAGAGTAATCAAGAACAAGTTTTGTTTTCCTATTTACCCATTACCAGGAATCACATTTGACCTATTTCGAGCATATGGGAGGACTACTATTTTATTTACAAATGACTAATACAGGCAATCACAGACTGCAACAGAAGCCCAGACAAGGCTCCCCTGGGGTGGGGTAGGAGAAAAGGGACAACAGGATGGGATAGAATAGAATGACAACCAGCCATTAGTAAGCCTGGCTCACACAGATTGTATTTTTATACCAACATAGTGGCCTGAAAGATAATGGCTTCTGTGTGAGGAAGTATTCTTTGATTTTATGTGCAGGTATGAAACAGAGACTTGGAAGTTATCCAGGAAAACACACACACACATACACAAACACACACACACACAAATTTAAACCCACTTTGCATAAATTGGAAAGTTAGGATTTCAGGAATTTGAAGTAAAAAAGGTGTCAGACTGAATGATTTAAAAACTGTTTTGATTCTGCACTTTATTTTGAAATCATAAAATGCCTGGAGATTCCTGCATTCACAGTGAAACAAGGGTCTTCTTACCAAATGCCTGTAATACAGCATCAACCTTAGGCTCAACTCCTGGAAAGTCATCAGCTGTTAGTCTAGGGAACCCTTGCTCCATGGACTGGCTATTTTCATCAAATCTAAACCAAATGAAAGAAATACAGTTCAATGATGTGCAGTAGTCCCATTACACACAATAGTATAATGTGATGTTAATTTTCCAGTGTGGAATTCTAGACAAACTTTTTAAATTGTGTAAAAAAGTGTTAAACATTTTTAGAGCTACAGGAATAGGTTACTTTCCTGGGCTTACAAGTTTAATACATAAAACAATATTTTCCCAGAAACAAGAACATTATGCCATTTTACAGAGGTTCCATACATATGTCTGAGGTAAGTTTTCTAAGCCTGGCACACAGAAACCAAATTTCTATGTGTCTACTATAAATACATAAAGACTGTGTAGACATAATATGCAAAATGAATTAAATCACTTAGCTAAAAATAAACCTCTGGTTCTCAGTCACACTGGGACCCTGTAGATCTTGTCTCCAAAGCCTGCCACACCTGGGCTTCCTATGGCAGCCATGTGGTGACTGGAAATGGAATAAGAAGTGAATGCCTTTGGACCTCAGCTGGACTCTCTTGATGTCTTTTGGTGTCTAAGTATATGGCCCAGTGATCACTGTTCTGAGAGCCCTTTGTATCCAGAAGGTAGAACAATAAGCTGTCTTCCTCATAATCATAAATTTTGAAGTTAGAGAAAGTTAGAGGGTGGGTGTAGGGTAGGGAAATATCCTTAAAGAAAGAAAATAATTTTCTTAATCAGGCTTCATAGGAAGTCATTTCTCTTGAGTCTCACCTCCAGTATTTGTCCTCTACAAAGAAGTATGTTTTCTTCTTTTCCTTGTCAGAAACAGCTGCATCAATTTTCCTTATGGTTGGAGGAAAACCCAGGGTATGGATGCCTCTTGGATAACCCGCTTGTACCTCATTTCCTCTGATGGCCCAGAACTCACTTCCTATCGAACAATAAATCCAAGACATTTTACATGAAGCCATTGATTTTAAAAATAATTATAGTTCATTGTTGTGGTAAAGAGGAAGTCTTGGTTTTAATTCCAACCTAATAATGCCCAGTTCACAGCCAGTCCTTAATAAATACTCCCCGAATGAGTGAGTGAATGAATAAATGAATAAATGAGCAGATAACTCTGATTCACTGCCCTTTCTGTGTCTTATATATTTGTATCTATACGTTACAGTTTATTTATAGATCAGTTTTAGTTATTTCTTATAATTGTTGGTAACTTTTTAACCTGAATTTCTCACCTAGACCTCTCTCTCTTAAGTTTCATACCAATAGATCAGTTGCTTATTGGACACTTCCTTTGATATATTTCACAGTCACCAATTCCAATCTGTGCTTCTTCTGAACACTATCGGAATTCATTCAAATTCTAGTGAGTTAGGACAACAAAATCCCATCAATCTCTCTGCATTTACTTTGTTACATCACTCTCCCGGACCCCAAGCCTGAATTCCTTCTTTACACTTACTGCCAGATTCACTAATCTAAAATGTCCATCTGTTGTTTATCTCTCTTGCTTCGACTGAACTGAATGACTTGTATCTGTCTGAGCAGTTCCAGATATGCTCTTACTTGGTAAAACCAATTTCTTCTTTCTTTTTTTTTTTTTATTTTTTTTTTTATTTTTTTTATTATACTTTAGGGTTTTAGGGTACATGTGCACAATGTGCAGGTTTGTTACATATGTATCCATGTGCCATGTTGATTTCCTGCACCCATTAACTCGTCATTTAGCATTAGGTGTATCTCCTAATGCTGTCCCTCCCCCCTCCCCCCACCCCACAACAGTCCCCGGAGTGTGATGTTCCCCTTCCTGTGTCCATGAGTTCTCATTGTTCAATTCCCACCTATGAGTGAGAACATGCGGTGTTTGGTTTTTTGTCCTTGCGATAGTTTACTGAGAATGATGTTTTCCAGTTTCATCCATGTCCCTACAAAGGACACGAACTCATCATTTTTTATGGCTGCATAGTATTCCATGGTGTATATGTGCCACATTTTCTTAATCCAGTCTATCGTTGTTGGACATTTGGGTTGGTTCCAACTCTTTGCTATTGTGAATAGTGCCGCAATAAACATACGTGTGCATGTGTCTTTATAGCAGCATGATTTATAGTCCTTTGGGTATATACCCAGTAATGGGATGGCTGGGTCAAATGGTATTTCTATTTCGAGATCCCTGAGGAATCGCCACACTGACTTCCACAATGGTTGAACTAGTTTACAGTCCCACCAACAGTGTAAAAGTGTTCCTATTTCTCCACATCCTCACCAGCACCTGTTGTTTCCTGATTTTTTAATGATGGCCATTCTAACTGGTGTGAGATGGTATCTCACTGTGGTTTTGATTTGCATTTCTCTGATGGCCAGTGATGATGAGCATTTCTTCATGTGTTTTCTGGCTGCATAAATGTCTTCTTTTGAGAAGTGTCTGTTCATGTCCTCTGCCCACTTTTTGATGGGGTTGTTTGTTTTTTTCTTGTAAATTTGTTTGAGTTCATTATAGATTCTCGATATTAGCCCTTTGTCAGATGAGTAGGTTGCAAAAATTTTCTCCCATTCTGTAGGTTGCCTCTTCTTTCTTAAGGACCTTTCTACTTTCTGTGCACCCAGCCCATCTCTGCACAGCCAAAGAGAACTTTGAGACCCATCCTAACATCACCTCCTCTAAGGGATCTTTGCTGAGCCCCGGGTATGAGTCAGGTGCTCCCATGGCACCCTTCCTTCTCTCAGTCCCAGCACTTGGCATATGTAGGCTGCCAAAGGCTTCATCTCTGCTGCCCCTTCTAGAATATGAGCGCTTTTCAGTCCTGACCTCCACTAATGAGCATGGTGTCTGACACAGTGCAAGTGATATGTAAATGTGAGATACATTACTGGATAACAATACGTTAGACTTATGTAATCCTTTACAATTTCTATTGCAATTTCACATTTATTTGATATTCACAAAAGTGAGATTGCCAGAAATAAACATTTTTAAAATCTCCATAAAGCTTGACATTTAAAAATATTCCATTATTACCTATGAGTCTAGGGAAAAAATAAAAATGAGAAATTAAAGAACTAAAATTGAACAAAATGAAAATACTGCATATCAAAATTTGCTGGATGAAACAGAAGAAATGGTTATTTATAGGTATAAATGCTTGTCTTAGAAAAGAAAAAAGTTACAAGTTAATAAGGTAAGTATCAAACTTAAGCTATAACAATAATAACAGGATCAATTCAAAGTAAACAAAAATTAAGGCAACAATAAAGATATGAACAGAAACTAATTAAATGAGAAACAAAAATATAATATAGAGAGTAAAGCCAAAAGTCAGTCCTTTGAAAAGATCAGTAAAATTATTACATATGTTATGAGAGTTGAAGAAAAAAGAGAAAGGCAAAAGGATTCAGTATTAGGAATGAAAAAGAGAACAAAACTTCAGCAATAATTCAAATTACAACCAAATAATTTTCCAAAAACTTTTTACTGATGGATTTGAAAACAGACAAAATTGGCAAATTTTTAGAAAAACATGTTAACAAAACTGACTCAAGAAGTAATAGAAACTCAGATAGCATATTACCAATAAAACAAATTGAAACAGTAGTTTAAAAGTTTGATAAAGAAGCCGCCATACCTGAATATCTCCATTAGTTAATTTATCTCTCCCTGCACTGATACTACATCTTACTGATTAAAGTTTTATAACACATGGCTTTTCTCCTCATCTAATAAGATGGGTTCACCAGGAGCATCCTGGCTATCCTTGGCCTTTCCTCTGCCGTATAAATTGTAAAACCAATCTGTCAAGTTCCATGAAAAACCTTTTGGCATTTGAAATGAAAATGTCCTGTATCTATAGATAAATTGACATTTTTACGATCTTGCATTTTTAATCCATGAATATGGAATACCATCTATTTTCTTAAGAGGTCTCTAAAATAAAGTTTATAATGTTCTTTGTACAAATTTTATTTAAGTGTTAGCACAAGGTCTTTCAGTAATCTAAACTTTAATATAATGGAGAAAACTCATGTCGATAAAATTTTTGCAATAGGATTTATTCCAACAAGTTGAAAATTCTTATATAGTACTCACCTTTAAAAATAAAAACGGTGTCCCTGCTATTAACTTCATATGCAGCATCCAAATATGATGGGAGAGAGGGCCAAAATGCAGAAATCAAATGAAATTCAGGTTCAGGTTTCCAGTGGGATCTTCTCCAAAAATATCTGTAATACATAAAATCACTTGCAATTGTCTTTCTCCTTTAGATATGTGAAAAAAAAAACATATTCTTTTTTTTTAAAATCCATGCTAATTCACCCATTCATAGAAGTCTGTATTAAACCATCCTCCTGCATGTGATTCCAGGGTAATGAAATCGATGGTAATGAAATCGATGGACTTGTGACTGGTTCCAGTAAAATTATTTAGCTTGGTTCCATTCTAAAAGTCCATAAACAGTGCACATATTATGTCCTAATATTTTAAAAAATATTATGTGTATATTGATGCTTGTATATATGAATATAACATTTTTATAAAGAGTCAAAGGAAATTGGTAGCAGTGGTCGCACATATGAAGGGAGCTGGAGGACTGTAGGCCAAAGACTGGAGAGAGATTTTTTAGCTCTGTATCTTTTGGTAGTGTTTAAATATTGTGCCACAAAATATATCACTTTTTTCCAAAAGTAATTAATTTAAATAGTAGCATTTGTTAGCAAATGGAAAGATACTACCCTGCTTCTAAGGATCCACCAGTGCTTTTTGAAGAAGTTCCATGATTTATGATATTTTTAAAAAATGAACAAAACAGATATAACTCCCTGCCTTAACCAAACTTACAGTCTAGGGACCAAGAACCATCCCTTATAAGTCTGTAAAAAATGACCTGGACAATTCTAAAAAGATGTTAAAAATTCAACAAGAACTAGATCTGAATGATTTTAAAATGTACAGGGAATTTTGTATTTAAAAAAATCTCTGTCAAGAAGAAAAAGTAACTACTGGGTACTAGGATTAGTACTGGGGTGACAAAATTATCTGTACAACAAACTCCTGTGACACGAGTTTATCTATATAACAAACATACACATGTACCCCTGAACCTAAAATAAAAGTTAAAAAAAAAGCTCTGTCAAGTTTCTGTTTTTCTTTCTAAGCACTGTACATCGAAAGAATAGATAGAAAAATATAATATTCTGGTCTGACCTGTCTTTAAAGAACAGATATTCTCCCCTCAGAGTGCTGATGGCATCGAAGGACAAAGCAGGATCACACTTGGCTGGCATCCCAGATCCTGAAGGAATGGATTTTGTGGGCACCAGGGATTCCTCAGGAGAGGAAGGCAGAGGTCCTAAAGGAAACAGATTTGGGGATGCAAACATTAAAAAATATGTGATGCATCTGTCAATTTGTGTGCCTTTCAAACATTCTCAAAGTGCTTCAAGCTAAATCAGAAATACTTTATGTAGCGCTGGAAAGCTTTCTTGAGGACTGTCATTGTAGAGCTGCAATGCCTAATTTTTCCAGCGTCACTCACCATAGAGAGACTGAATGCCATTCACATCATCTTGCGAAAGGCGGAACCGGGCGAGCTCTGTGAATGAGTGGTAGAGTGGGTACATCAAAGCTTCAGTGTTGGCCGAGTGAAAGAGCCCCAGGGAGTGGCCAAATTCATGAGCAGCAACGAGGAATAAATTGGTGCCTGTATGAAAATCATAAATGTTCAGAATCCACCAGCTCTTTATTCCGTAAATACATACAGAACATATGCCAGCTATACAGGACATCCTTGATGCCACAATGTCTTTTCAGTATTTGTGGATTGGTTCATTGATTGGCATATTCCATACTTTATAGAAATTAATATGTTTTTCAAGGTTGACTTTAAGTCAATATATAAGACAGTTTTTCACCATATCCCTCCCTAGATCCCTCCTTGGTCAGGAAAACTAAGACACTTTTCCTATATTGACAAATGAGAAGCATTATTTTCAAAAGATTTTTTTTTGAAAGGACAAGACTAATAGCATGTCAGTAAATGTAACTCTTCATTGTCTAAAAATAAAAAGTCATTGTTCAAATTTAGGAACACTTGCCAGTTGCAAACTCAGTTAAAATTAATCATATAACATTTACGTTCAAACTTTTAAGCCAGAAGACTGTGGTTATTTCTTGTGGGGTTTAGTCTGATTTTCTCTTCCTCTTCTTCATCATACTCAAGTAATTTTTTTGTTTTTTTGAGACAACGTCTCGCTCTGTTGCCCAGGCTGGAGTACGGGTTCAAGTGATTCTTGTGCCTCAGCCTCCTGAGTAGCTGGGATTACAGACACGTGCCACCATGCCCGGCTAATTTTTGTATTTTTGTTGAGATAGGGTTTCACCATGTTGGCTAGGCTGGTCTCGAACTCCTGGCCTCAAGTGATTCACCCACTTTGGCCTCCCAAAATGCTGGGATTACAGGCATTAGCCACCAGTGCCTGGCCATAATCAAATAATTTTTGATTGTCAAAAATCTTCCCAGTAATAGGTGCCACTGGATGTGTACAATCTTTAGTTTAAAACAGAAACATCCCCAATAACAGTTTTCTGCAGCACAAACACAGCTAGATTCAGCTTTTTAAAAATATTATAAAAAGAGTTTTATTGAATTTAGTAGTAGATATTATTTAACCAAGGCTCCAAGAATTGTGCAGAAAAGAACAGTTGTTCAAATAAAAGGCAGTCATTTCATGCAACACAAACTTCAGTCTTGTGAGACAGAGTCTCACTCTGTTGCCCAGGCTGGAGTACCGTGGTGCAATCTCGGCTCACTGCAGCCTCCATCTCCTGGGTTCAAGTGATTCTCATGCCTCAGCCTCCTGAGTCTTGTACTCAGGAAAGATGTTCTTTGCATTTACATTAAAAATCCCAGGCACTGTCAGAAATAGTGATTATTTCAACAGTGTGTTTCTAAACTTCAGAAGCCATTTTAAAAATTAAATAGCATAGAGTTAATTTTAGTCATTATGTTTAGATGTAAAGTGTTTCAAAGCCAATTTAGGGGGAAAAAAACCCCATCTAAGCTAGAGACCGTGACATGTTTATTTAAAAAGATGACCTAACAATTTTTTTTTCAGTTCCTGGCCTTTTCTCCTGATCTCTATTTTTAAGTAAAAAGGAGGCCAATGAGAAGAAAGAAAGAAAACCTGAGGGCAAATGTTAGGATTGGAACTGATTTAATGGAATTCATTCTACCCTAATCAGCTATCATTAAAGGGATGAAAAACATTATTAATTATGCTGATCCTCAAACCCCCACAAGATCCTGAGCTGTGGAGATAAGATTGAATGGTTTTTACAATATTGTACTTGGTGGGGGCAAACGTGAAAATACAGACATTTTATAAAATTCTTCAATAATTATTGAAACAAACAGTACTTCTGTTTAAAACTCAGGTAATAAAAAAATTCAGTTACTACTATATTCCATTTATTGCTCATTCTAGATAATCCAGTTATTTTTGGATAGAATTAGACATTATTCCTGAAATGTTCCTGGGAGGTTTACAACCTACCTGATGCATCTTCTGTCGATTTTTCATCATCATCAAAGTGAATATCTCCATAAAACCCAGGTCCAGGTGGATAGGCATGAGCCAAACTCTGTCCTGGGCCATCAAAAGAGTAAAAGTCTCCATGTTCTGATAGGGAACAAATTAATGGAAATATAAGTGTTCAGAATTTATTTTTACCCTGTTCCAATAAAACAACAGTAGATTCTACAGTCTGAATGTTGGTGTCTGCTGCAAATTCATATGTTGAAACTCAATGCCCAGTGTGATATAGTATTAAGAGGATAGGTCTTTAGGAAGTGATTATGTCATAAGTGCTCTGCCCTCATGAATGAGATTAGTGCTTTTATGAAAGAGGCTTGAGGGAACCTCCTGACCCTTTCTATCATGTGAGGACACAGAAGGTACCATCTATGAGGAATAGGCTCTCATCAGACACTAAATCTGCTGGCACCTTAATCTTGG
Organism: Nomascus leucogenys; assembly: GCF_006542625.1. Classification (NCBI taxonomy): domain Eukaryota; kingdom Metazoa; phylum Chordata; class Mammalia; order Primates; family Hylobatidae; genus Nomascus; species Nomascus leucogenys. Next base: position 32,084,031 of record NC_044395.1, on the reverse strand, counting down.
ACTTCCCAGCCTCCAGAACTGTGAGCAATAAATTTCTGTTGTTTATAAGTTATCCAGTCTAAGGTATCTTGCTATAGCAGTGTCAACAGACTAATACACCAGATAAATGGATGTTTTATTTGATTACCTTTAACTGCAAAAGAGATCATTATATCAGCCTCTCCTTCATACAGCCTGGAGAATGTAAGTGGAGTCACCTCTTCCCAGACTTTCAGAGCTTTCTCAATGGCAGAATCAACAGCATCTCTTGGCAAATCTGGTGTATAATTCACAATCCTGGAGGAGAAAAATTGAAGAGGATATTATTTTCTCCTGCCATTATGAAAAATTGTTAAAGAAAACTTTATGTTACTTATCCAAATATGACGAGTAACTTATAAAGTTTCAATATTATGTGAAAACTACTCTGAACCATTACCTGTATGTAAGGTGGGTTTTCCTCCATTTGGGGATGCCAGGAAAGGTGCTGAAGTGACCAACGTCAGGAACTCCACACCTGGGCTTGCGCATCACCTCCAGAGTGTCAGAGTCCAGCTTCCCTGTCACCTCTAACCCAAGGAGCTTCTGCATTTCTCGGATTTTTTTAACAATGAGATTACTGTCCTTTCTTCTAATCTGTTTCACATCTTTTTCAAGGTTGTAGTACTTTTCTAGGTATTGCTAATGGAAAATATAATTTTTAGGTCATTTTTATTATTTTCCATCGTTTATCCAACTTTTATAATCCATCTTAATTTTCCTCTAGTTTCTTAAAACAAAAGAGGATATCACATTTAATTTGATTTTTCATTAAGACTCCCCATTTCATACAAATTTTTAAATTTTATTGCAGTGTTAGTTTGCTAGTCAAGTAAGGAATTTGGGATTGAAAATTCAGGTCTAGCATTATTTTTGTTAGTTTTTAAAGAAATCTTCTTTTAACATAGTTTTGTGAAAAGTTAGAATACAAACATTTTCTACTTACATTGTTATTATAGACCTGGCTTAAGACTGAAGTGTGGTAAACTCTTTTGTCCAAATATGACAAGTAAAAATATAAAAACTATTACCTAATCTGATTTAAAGATCAAACTTAGCATGCTCCCCTCCCCAATAATTTTAACTAAAGAAATTCTAAAGCCAGAGGAGTTTCATATATTCTCCATATGTTCTTTTCACTTAGCCACAAATATACTGCTACTATTTTATTGTAACCTTGAGCAGTTATATTTCCTTTCTGAACCTTTCTTTTCTTCTCTGTTAACATAAACATAATTTCCACCTCCAGCCTGTTAATTATTCTCTGATGCTACAGTTTTCTAACAAAGTGATCTCTAGTCTTATCATTCTGCTTTGTGTTGGAAGACCAAGTAGATACACTTGAGCTGGCCAGTAGCTGCAACAGATGCCACCATTAATTACCTGGGCAAGATCCCTGTTGGAGTCCTCCTCTTTTGCTGCCCCACTCAGAGGATAGGCAGAGCAGACTGGCAGACACAACAGCACAAGGAATGCAAGATGCATCATTCTCACTGCCCTTACCTTCTTTGTCTACTGGGCTTCTAGCTCTACCCCTTCGTGGCCTTTCTTTTATACAGAAACAATGCTGAGATCACCAACAGTATGATTTGTGCATGTGTGTTTTAAGCCTGGATGTTCACAAACATTCAACGTAATGGTGAAACAGCCTACATCAGTATTTTCCTTCAACTTTCTAAACTTGAAAGAATGATTAATCCCCAGGAAATGATTTCTGTGTTTGTAAAGACGAAAAAGAATTGGCTAGATAATTCACGTCTCTGTATTTACTTAAAGAGAGCTGACAAGCTTGGTAAAATGCCAAATGTTTAGACATTTTAAAATCAGTGCAATTTTCTTTTAAGAAGACTATGTTTTAAACTTAAATATAAGCAGATAAGAATTAAGTAGGTCAACGGAAATAAATTCCAAATATAGTTGTGGTCTAAATGTAGGAGTTGCTATCTACAAAGATATTAAAACAAGTATTTCACTTCTTGAGTCCTTGTTTACAACAACTATTACTGATTTTCAGATGGATTTACTGGCCATGGAGTAGGGGTACTGTGAGAAGGACATGGAGCATGTAGAGAAAAGAATCGAAAGAGAGAAGCTTTGGTGTTCACTCATTCTCCATTTCCCAGTGTATAATTATGTTCAAAGTAACTGCTCCATAAAACTTGTTAAATGGAAAAAATTAAATTGCATGTTAGACTGAAATGGTCCTCCTACCCTCTTCCTCTTCTTTTCTTTTAAAAATTCTTTTCATCCTTTCTTTCTCCCCTTAAGGTACAAAGGAGGAGATAGATTGAGATCTGTAATGGGAAATGATTTCAAATCCTCCGTTTCTTTCACATGTCTAACGATCCACCCCTGCCCATGAATAGTATTTTCTTTCTTGTTTTCTCAGCCAAATAGAGTGCTTTTTACACAGTAACACAGTAAGTCTGAAATAACTGTTTTGTCAAATTAACCTATTAATATAAAGAACCCTGAAATTCTAGTAAAGAACTGTATTTTTCTCTCACTAAAGATAAATTAACTCTACCATGTCTGAAGTATATAATTGCAAAGTGATGAGAGATTAAAATAATGTGTGTAGGAATGATCTTTTCCGTATCACCCACCATCCCCACCCTACTTAGCGTAGCCTGGACAGGTGAGACTTCCAGGAACCAAGAGGCTCTGAGACTTCCAAGCCAGAGTTGGAGAGAAACTGGGATATACACTGAGCCAGCCAAGTCAACTTGTGACTTACTGTTGCCCAAGAGTTTGTTCTACAGTGTGGTGACATCAGCTTGAATATCAGAGGGAGAAGGACTGACAACTGGACTCAAATAAAGTCAGCTGGACATTGAGCAAGTACAGTCAGGCACTGTATAATGTTTCAGTCAACGACGGACCACATATATGATGGTGGTCCCATATGATTATAATGGAGCTTGATATGGTTTGGATCTGTGTCCCTGCCCAAATCTCATGTCGAATTGTCATTCCCGGTGTTGGAGGTGAAGCCTGGTGGGAGGTGATTGGTTCACGGGGGCGGATTTCTCATGCCCATTTAGCACCATCCCATCGATGATGTTCTTGTCATAGTGAGTGAGTGAATTATCATGAGATCTGGATGTTTAAAAGTGTGTAGCACCTCCCCCCTCTCTTTCTTCCTCCTGCTCTGGCCATGTAAAGTGCAGGCTCCTCTTTTGCCTTCTGCCATGATTGTAAGTTTCCTGAGGCCTCCCCAGAAGAAGGTGCCACCATGGTTCCTGTATAGCCTGCAGAACCATGAGCCAATTAAATCTCTTTTCTTTATAAGTTACCCAGTCTCGGGTATTTTTGATAGCAATGCAAGAACAAGCTAATACAGAGCTGATAAGCACCCATCAGCTATTGTCATTGTAGCCATCATAATGTCATAGTACAATGCATTACCCATGTGTTTGTGATGATGCTGGTGTAAACGATCCTACTGTGCTGCCATATAAAAGTGTAGCACATGCAATTGTGTACAGTAGATAATTCTTGATAATAGTAATAAATGACTGTTTATGCATTTACTATACATTTTATCATTTATTTTAGAGTGTACTTCTTTTTTTTTAAGTTAACTGTGAAACTGCTTCAGGCAGGTCCTTCAGAAGGTATTCCATGGTTACTGCCCTATGCAGGCATTATTATCATAGGAAATGACAGCCGCATCAGTGTTATTGCCCTGAAAGACCTTCTAGTGGAACACGATGTGAAGGTAGAAAACAGTGATATTGATGATCCTGATCCTGTGTAGGCCTGGGCTAATGTGTGTTTTGTGTCTTCATTCTCAACAAAAAAGTTTAAAAAATAAAAAAAAATTAAAGATAGTAGAAAGCTTACAGGATAAGGATATCAAGAAAAAAATATTTTTGTACCTCTGTGAAATGTTTGTGTTTTAACCTAAGCGTTATTACAAAAGAGTCAAAAAAATTTTAAAATTAAAAAGTTTATAAAGTAAAAATGTTACTACAGTAAGCTAAGGTTAATTTATATTGAAGAAAGAAAAATGCTTTTATAAATTTAGTGTAGTCTAGGTATACAATGTTCATAAAGTCTGCATAGTGTACAGATTCACCCACCACTCACTCACTGACTCACTTAGAGCAACTTCCAGTCTGGCAAGCTTCATTCATGGTTAGTGCCCTATATAGTTGTACCCTTTTTTATCTTTAATACCATCTTTTTGTTGTATTTTTCCATGTTAAAATACGTGTAGATACAGTAATACTTATTATTATGTTACAATTGCCTCCAGCATTCAGTAGAATTTCATGCTGTATAGGTTCGTAGCCTAGGAGTAATAGGCTTGCTGGGCATGGTGGCTGACACCTCTACTCTCAGCTACTTGGAAGGCTGAGATGTGAGGATCACTTTCCCCAAAAAATTTTTAAAAGGCTATACCACATAGTCTAGGCATGTAGTAGGCTGTACCATAGAGGTTTGTGTAAGTTTAATCCATGGTGTTTACACAAATGGAGAAATTGCCTAAGGACATGTTTCTTAGAACGTGTCCCCATTGGTAAGTCGCACGTGACTGTGTATAATTAATTCAGGCCATTATTTTGTCATCTGTAAAATGGGGTGGATGTAACCGCACTCACAAGGTTATTTTGTATGCTTTATGCTGAGGAACAAATCTCTTCTTATTTCACTCCAACACCTTTAACAGACAAAGCTTTTTGGCCTGACAAATCTATGACAGTGCCCCTAGGCACTGATTTGACAAGCTGTGAGATGCCCATTCTAGCTTGAGTCATAACTTTATTAGTGTTGACACATCCTGTTAATGGATTCTATTATGTGGTAATGATACAATGAAAGTTTACATTGTAGTAACAGCTACAACTATAATTGGGAGCCTGTAGGGTAGCACAGGCCTCACAGAAATGATGTTAGTGTTTAAACTTGTCCTGCATTAAACCATGACACCTGGAAGAAATTAATGACCTGGAGCAGGTGAGTCCTATGTTTGTCTTTAAATAATTCATTACTTGTTAAACCTGCTGAAGTACGTATAGGGTCAGGCAAGGAAGCATACAGAGCTCGTACTTAAAGAAAGGTGAAACTCCTGGTATTGAGCTTCCACTGTAGCCATTTCTTAAATGTGAGTTATTTTTAAACTTCAGAACAACCCAACAATGTTGAGATTAGAAAAATTGAATAATAAGCTCACAATCAAAAGCTAACAAGTGGGAAGAGATTCATAACTGCCAGAAGAAACCTTCATGACTACAACTTGGATGTTTATCAAAAACTTCTTGGCTTCGTTCCGTATCTTTGCTATTGTGGATAGTGCTGCGATAAACATACGAGTACAGGTATCTTTTTGACATAATGATTTCTTTTCCTTTGGGTAGATATCCAGTAGTGGGATTGCTGGGTTGAATGGTAATTCTATTTTTTTGGTCTTTGAGAAATCTCCATACTGTTTGGAATACTATGCAGCCATAAAAAAGAATGACATAATGTCTTTAGCAGTAACATGGATGGAAGTGGAGGCCATTATGTTATGTGAAATAATTTAGAAACAGAAAGTCAAATACTGCATGTTCTGATTTACAAGTGGGAGCTAAATAATGTGTACACATAGATATACTGTGTGGAATAATAGACACTGGACACTAGGGAGGGTGGAAGGGTGGGAGGGAAAAGAGGGATGAGAAATTATCCAATGGGGGCACAATGTCTTCTATTCCAGTGAGAGTTACACTAAAAGCTCAGATTTCAACACTGTGCAATATATCCATGTAACGAAACTGCACTCGTACCCCCCAAATATATTTAAAATAATAGTAATAACAAAAGTTTTAAAACAACCTCTTGGCATGGACCTTGGTTCTTCCCCAACTTTTTTTCTTTTATGTCTTGACACTGTTCTTTATCTCTCATTCTTTTTTTTTTTTTTTGAGATGGAGTCTCGCTCTGTCGCCCAGCCTGGAGTGCAGTGGCACGATTTCAGCTCACTGCAAGCTCCGCCTCCTGGGTTCACACCATTCTCCTGCCTCAGCCTCCCGAGTAGCTGGGACTACAGGCACCCACCACCACGCCCGGCTAATTTTTTGTATTTTTAGTAGAGACAGGGTTTCACCGTGTTAGCCAGGATGGTCTTGATCTCCTGATCTCGTGATCCACCAGCCTCGGCCTCCCAAAGTGCTGGGATTACAGGCGTGAGCCACCGCACCCAGCCTATCTCTCATTCTTGAACTCACGCCTGTACATGCCTTCAATTTATCTCCTTAGCGTCTGTTCTTTTCTCCCAACTCTCTGATCATCCCGCTAACACAGCTACTTCATTTATCTATGTTTACCAGTTCTGTCACTGGCAGTTCCTCTTGGCCTGTGCTGCACTGATGTGATCCAGACAGAACGCAGGTCTACAATCCATTGCAATTTCAGTAACTAAGACTGAGAAATGCATAACGATTTTTCACTTCCAGTTTATCCAATTCTTGGGAAAACTGGTTAGCTATTAATTTTCAATACCCAAAGACCTCTGATTTTAAGGTTGTACACATATACATATAATCCTGCATCAACCATGGCATGACACTGACTTCAGTATTTTGCAACTTCTTTCGTTGGAAATTACTGGTTTTTACACAGACTCATAACAAGTGAAAAGTTCACCTCTTTCCTGTGCTTTTATTTCCAATTTGACTGCTTCACAATGGGAACACAGTTTATTGTTAGATTTATATTCATTTTTTTCTCTATTCTGATAGTTTAGTCAAATATTGCAGGTCACTTATGCTTGCTATAGAAAATACTATCAATAGAAGGAGGCAAAATATCAGAGTAGGGGTTAGACAGACCTCAGAATCATGACTTCAGTGTTGTGAATATTAGAAAGCATAATTTTATGTTGTGTCCTATAATACCCATTATTATTTTAACAATACCTAAACACATAAAATAGTGGTCTATGAATGTAGTTACTGTATTTCCAATGTGTAAGAAATACAGTATTTCCAATGTGTAAGAAATACAGTATTTCCAATGTGTAGGAAATACAGTATTTCCAATGTGTAGGAAATACAGTATTTCCAATGTGTAGGAAATACAGTATTTCCAATGTGTAGGAAATACAGTATTTCCAATGTGTAGGAAATACAGTATTTCCAATGTGTAGGGAATACAGTATTTCCAATGTGTAGGAAATACAGTATTTCCAATGTGTAGGAAATACAGTAACAATGTGTTATGTTAGTTGCTCTGTTGATTCCTTGGTGCAGTGGGCTTTTCTGGTGGGAAGACCCTCATTGGGGAGTAAAGAAGCACTGAAGAAAAATTCTGGCTTTAGGGGAACATGCGAAAGAAAAGAGCAATTATCATTTGTTGAATATTTTCAACATGACAGGCACTGTGCTAGGTGATCTAACCTCTTCTATCTTTACGACAATCCTGGAAGTTAGTATTACTTTCCCTTTACCACAGAAAGGAAACGAAGATTCAGAATGGTCAAGGTCACAAAGAGTTGAGTAGCAGAGCAGATCTTGCAGCTTTGCACTGCAATTCATTGGCCAGAACACTGCCTCTTTAAGACATATGGTATGGGTCTGGAAAAAAGCTACTACTTCCCCTTAGAGTGGTGTTTGGGGTTAAATTCTCCAAAAGGATTCAAACTGGAAGGCTAGAGCCTCGTTTAAAACCCAAACAAAACCCAAACAAGCAAATCTCCTACTTTCTAGTGCATTTCTGGGCTCAAAGACAATAGGGGAAATCTCTAAACACTCCTCTTGAATCACTCTGTATCATGTTTCTGAAGCTGTGTTAATTTGCTCTAGTAAAGAAATCATGTCTGAAATAGTAGCTGTAATGGTAATTACCCACTAGGTAAGTTACCTACTAGGTAGTTACCCACTAGGTAAGTCCACCATCATGATGTATTTGGTTTATGCAAGGGCTCCAAGGATTAATTGAGTGAGGTTGTGAGAGGATTACCCTCCTTGTTGCTTTTAAATCTCTGATAGTGTAACCAGTCTGCGCAGTCCTCCCAGGATGTGACATTGGGTTTTTTTGCTGCTTTTGGTTTACTATTTTGGCCAGAGTTTAGGAAGAGCAGTTTCAGGGGCTACTAGTTGGCCCTTCCTACCATAAGGATCTTATTCCAGAAGTCAGGGAACAACCACAAGATTGTTTGTGGGCCCACTGGGCCCACTGTGAGATGACCTTGAGTCAGAACCCTATTTATCACTTTCCCTCATATGCATACTTTCTAAACTGGAAGGCCATGATACCATTTTGGGACCTCTGATACCAGGTCAGTTCAGATCTGGTATCCACCTGTCCTTGCAAAATCTGAGTACTCTTCTTCCCCAGTGCACAGTTACCCTGGGGGATGGCCATAGGTATCTTTAGGAGGATAACGTAAAAGACATATGTAATCCTTGGTATATAGTGGCATCACAGTTACTAAGATGTGTGTGTGAGAGACAGAGACAAAGAGAGAGACTAGGTCCCCTTGAAGGAGGATTTCTTTCTCCATATATATACACACACATATATATATATATACACACACAAACATACATACATATATGTATGTTTTGTATGATTTTTGTATACATATGATAACGTATACATATTATGCATGTTTTGTATTATTTGTACATACATATAAGTATGATTTGTATATATGTATGTATATGTATATATAGTATATGTATGTGTATAAATGGAGATATATGTATGTATGTATACATGCATATGTATATATGTATATGTATATGGATGTGTATGTATATACATGTATATACATATACTTCCTTATGTATGCACTTTTGCCATTCTGCTATCCCATCATCTTTAATGATACTAGAGAGGCCAATTCCCCAGAAACACCTCATACTCTTAACTCACCCCACAGAGAACAACCACCACCAGGTATCTCTGAGATGCCAGAGTGTACCCTCACTAGTGAGGTCCTTATGGCTTCAATGAAAGCCAATGAAAGGAGTGCCCTCTGGGCCTTCCCAGGCAACAGAGTATGCTGGTGCGTTCTTCAATCTCATGTAATAGATTCATTTTAAGGTTCAAATCTCTCTGTGACTTCTTCCTCAAAATCATGCCACAGAAATTCTGGCATCTCCACCTCATATACCACAGGACATCATTGTGTCCAAGATTTGAGAATCCATGTCAGCAGAGTATTAGACAAGCTCCTGGTTTCCTTTCCAGAAAATTGATTCCCAAGTCAAGAATATGTGTATTGAGGTCAATAAATTCTTCCCTCTCCAGCCTTACATCCCCCAACTTAATCCGATGCCTTTCAGATTTATTCCCATATGTGTTTCCTTGATTTCTGATGATACTTAATGCCCAGGTCCTATAATTCTTTTGGTTAGTAACCTATTTCCTACCAAAGCTAGGATCTGAACTATGCTGAGACCTGATCATAGTCATTTGCCTGAAAATAATGAGCAGAGGGAAGAGCAATTTGGGAGGAGGGCAAGCATTATCTTGTGAGGTTTTTGTCTCAAATGAGGTATTTATCAATTCTCCATGCAAGCGTAGTTTGTGCTCCTTGGGCAAGAGGGAGGTACTACTTCTGCCTATGTAAAGCTACTTGCAAGACTCTTGCCTATATAAACTTGCCTCCCAAATTAGTCACGATAAACTAGTGATTATCTTGACAAACTATATTATGCAGCATTAACCAAATATAAAATCTTAGTGGCTTAGGAAATAAAAGTTGTATATATGTTTAGAGACAGAATCTCATTCTGTAGCCCAGGCTGGAGTGCAGTGGTGATATGGTTTGGCTCTGTGTCCCTACACAAATCTTGTTTGGAATTGTAATTCCTCAGCATTGGAGGAGGGACCTGGTGGGAGGTAACTGAATCATGTGAGTGGATTTCCGCTTTGCTGTTCTTGTGATAGTGAGTGAGTTCTTACAAGATCTGGTTGTTTGAAAGTGTGTAGCACTTTCCCCTGCTCTCTCTCTTCCTCTTGCTCCAGCCATGTAGGATATGCCGGCTTCTCTTTCACCTTCTGTCATGATTATAAGTTTCCCGAGGTCTTCCCAGCCATGCTCCCTGTACAGCCTGTGAAACCATGAGCGAATTAAATCTCTTTTCTTTATAAATTACCCAGTCTGAGGTAATTCTTTATAGCAATGTGAGAACGGACTAATAAAGTGGTGCAATTATGACTCACTGCAGCCTCCAACTCCTGGGCTCAAGTGATCCTCCCATCTCAGCCCTCTGAATAGCTGGGACTACAGGTGTGTACCACTATACTCATTTTTAATTTTTTTTTTGTAGAAGCGGAGCCTTACTATGTTGCCCAGGCTGGTCTCGAACTCCTAGTCTCAAGCAATCCTCCTGTCTCAGCCACCCAAAATGCTAGGATTATAGGTGTGAGCCACCATGGCCAGCCTAAAATTTGATTTCCTACTTAAGCAAAGTCTACTGAGGTTTGTGTAACTATTTGGAACAGTTATCTCCAGCAATTCAGCTTGTTCTGTCTTGTGGAAACTCTCTCATGATGTACTTCTACCACAGAAGGACAGAAGGAGTAGACTACTAGAGAAATTTCCACCAGCAATTAAATGTTCCAGTCTGAAAATGATATTGGTCACTTCTTCACTCAACCCTCTGGCTAGAAGTAGTCAGATGCCCCACTGCCCACCACCCAACTCTGCAAAGAGTTGGACTGTGGGAAAATGGAACCCTTCCATATGTTCAGAAGAGAGAAAATGACATACACCTAGGACACTCTACCATGATGTCACTGATTTTACTTAAAACCACTTTTGGAATCCATACATGGGGCAAGGGAAATGGATTTCCCTCCCCCACCCCAGTTTATATAGTATAAATTCCATGTGAATAGAGAATATTTGAGTTTTTTGTATATCCTCATTTCCCACATGAATATTTTTTATGTTGTCTACTACCCATTTCAAATTTGAAAAGCAGTCTCTTTAAGTGTGGCTTTGTCATCAGAAAATAACAATAATAAATATCATAGAAAGTATATAAAACAGTAGAAACAAGGTTGATTTTATTCCAAACATAAAACACTTTATTTTGTGTTGGAAGAGTTATCCCTTGCCTATACAGGGTGACACCAGTGACTGCACGTGTGTTCTTGAGCTGCTTTTCCTCCGGCGAAGACTCATGTCTCCTGTCTCTTTCTGTCTTGTTTTGTCTATGTTTGTCACTGAAGCTGCTCTCTGGGGTCAATGTCAGAGTTGCATACTCTGGAAAAGATCTTTGCAACTCTGGCCTATATGAATCCATAAGCCATGAACTTGACTTTTCGTACCCACCATTTGTGGAACTAAATTATATCAGTACAAAAAGGGCTACATTCTAAATAGTAAATAAATATGCAGAATGATGTATAAATAAGAATATTCTGTGCATCAGTGATTCTAGAGGTTAAAAATGACTAAGAAAATAGACAGTTCTTCAGGAAAACACCTTCTTTGGACTCACACAATGTGTTTTCCATTCAAATTAGTAATGTTCAATTTTTCCTGCAGTTGAACCAGCTATTAGCTTTCTGGAGAGTCAAAATTCTCTTCGTTTTAGGATCAAATTTGTATTGCCTTGTTCCATGAAAGAAATAGAAAAATCCTAGAAATAAAACAAAAGAGACTTACTGCATTATACAAGTAGTTTCTAGGTTTAACTTGAATTCTTGAGAAACCAGTTCATCTGTGAGCACAGATATTTTTGGCATTTGCTGTTCCAACTAACAATAATGATGTTATTGCTATGGCAATGAAATGGAGGAAATACATGTATATTCGCTCACCATCTTTCATGAAAACTGCATCCACTTTGTGGCCAATTCCAGGAAAGTCATGTGCTATCATTTTGGGATAACCTGGATCCATAGATCGTTTATATTCATCATACCTGGTCAGAAAAGAGTTAAGAGTGTCAGACCTTTTGCTAAACATGTACACTCTCAAAATCGTTACAGAAAATACACCATGAGGAATTTAACCAGACTATTTCATTTTATAGATCATTTGTGAAATGGGGAGTGGATGGGGTAAGGTGGAATGTCTGGTGAACTAAAAGGTCTTTAAGGCCCCTCTGAAATCCAACATCGAATTCTCCAGTAGGTTCTATGCTATGTCCTATTGAGGTAACATACTATGGAAGATAAGTAATTTTGGCAGAAGTAGCTTTGTTAAGATGAATGTCCTCAATTCTACATCCCTTTAAAATTCATCCCCCTACATTCTCTGGATTCCCAGTGCAGGCATTGTGTGATGATTATTGGTCAACAGACTAAGTAGATGATAGATTGGCACCAGCCATCTGAAGAAAAGGATGCTGGCCAAGGCAGTTTGAGACTCACTTTGAAATGGGCTGTTCTAGAACTTTTTATGTAGAAGGAACTGAGGCCCTAACATTCTCTGCACTTAAACTTACCTCCAGTATTTTTTAGCAACAAAGAAGTAGGTTTTTCCAGTGTTTTCCTCAGAAAGAGCAGCATTGATACGCTTCACAGTTCTAGGGAAGCCAAAGGAGCTGTAGATGTCCTTGGGGTATCCATGTAGCACATTCTGTCCCTGAACAGCCCAGTACTTATTCCCTGCCAATCAAGAAAGAGTGATTGCCTAAGACTTCAATGGGCAGTAAGTGAATTTCCAGCTAAGTTCTTAGTTTCACATGCTAGTGCAGTGCCCTGGCTGCAGATTAGAATCATCTAGGGAGATTTTTGAAAATACTGATGCCAGGACCCTATCCCAGACCAATTAAATGTGTCTATCTTTGGAAGCTTCTTAGTTGATTCTAATCTGCAACAAGCTTTGAGAATGACTCGCTTATCGGGTTGGGGGCTTCTTTCCAAAGTCAGATGTTCAAATGACTAAAGAGTTAATTATACCACCTTGGTGATATAAACTTCGGTTCTCCAGGTTTTCTCATGGACTGTGGAAGTTCAAACCATTTGTATCATAAAGGGTGAAGTGGTGTAGTGACTCACAACCTGTAAGGATTTGCAATCCTGGATTCGAATCACTGCATTTGACTAGAAGATAGTTCCAAATACTTGAATTAATGCTGTGTCCAGATTCCATGTTTATACTCAGTAAGCCCCTCATCACATAAAGCTGGTCTCATATACTAAAGCCAAGATTTCTCTTATTGTACGCACGTGCTATTTACCCCTCACAAAAAAGGAATTTGAAACTTTCTGTCTCTAACATCCATTTAATTCCATAATTTAAAGCCTAGAAATCCTGTTTCAAAGCATTTGGCTCATCTGCCCTGCATTTAATTCTTTGCCTTGGGTGTATGGCTGAGTCAAATGTCTTACTCATTGTACTATGCTAAACACGTTTGCAGAAATACTGGTGCATGGCATAGTGTCTTCAAAGTCCAGGAGCTGATCATTGGATTGTGTTTCATTCTGACAGAATTGAAGAAGTTTCTCCCATTCAATTCACAGTATTCAGAACTTCTCATAATTTGATGTGCATATGAATTGCCCAGGAAACTTGTCAAAATTCAGATTCTATCAAAGAAGATCTGAAGCGGGACCTCAGATTCTGAATTTGTAACAGACTGTCAGGTGATGCCAATGCTGCTGGTCTGAGGACCACACTCTTACAGCAGGGCAGCGGCATCCCCTATCTTGGCTTCGGCATCCCCTGTCTTAGCTGCCTACTGGAGCCTCTCCCATTCTCAAGAGGGTAGTTTGTATTGAAATAGAGTCTAGGAAATTATACAAACAAAATCTTTCTGTTCCATCCTCTGTAGGATTGGCCCAAGTCTCGAGTTTTACTTTGAGTATTCCCAGGAATATGGAGGGGGTTCTAAATACATAGTTTGTGCAGAAAACATTTTTGTAAATCTAGATTCATTAAAAAGGCCAGAACATTCTATCTCCAGTTATTTGCCTTTTGTTTAAAATGACTCCAAAATGCTCTATGCACTGTTTAGTTAAGTTGATGGACTTTCATTGATTTCGTTGGTGAGACTGAGATTTTCAAAAGTCCCTGGAGAGAATGTAGCTAGTACACTTGTATCGCAGCCCCAAAGGGAATGAAAAAGTGATTTATTAAAACAGTGAAAAATAATTAGAAGGATTACCTTTGAAAAACCGGACTTCATCTCTGTCGGCAAATTCGTAAGCAGCTTCAAGCCCATTTGGCAGTTGTGGCCAGAAAACAGAAATGAAATTGAGCTCAACTTCCGGGTAGAAGGGATTTGTGCGCATGTAGAATCTGATTAGAAAAAAAGCAAGAAAAGTTTCCATCTAATTTCTGATAATCTCTGGCTGACATCCAGCTCTAGCTCCTTCTTGTTGCTGGCACTAGTGGTGTGCTGGTAAATGTATAACATTCAGCTCTGCAAAGGAGGGTTGGTTCATAGCATTTGCTGATTTCACTAGCTTGAAACACTCCCATTATGATGAATTTCAAGAGTCTCAGTGGAGCACCATTGTATAGCATACAAATAAAATAGGCATAAGTAACTTTAAAAACATAAATAAGTAGAAAAATGCAGTAAAAATTATGACAAACTGATGAATTTTGATTATTTTTATTACCTTTTATTTTAATGCAATTTAATTTTGTTTATATAATTTAAGTTTTATCTATTTATTTTTTATTTATTTACTTTTTTGAGACAGAGTCTCACTCTGTCGCCCAGGCTGGAGTGTAGTGGTACAATCTTGGCTCACTGCAACCTCTTCCTCCCAGGTTCAAGGATTCCCCTGCCTCAGCTTCCTGAGTAGCTGGGATTACAGGTGCAGGCCAACGCGCCCAGCTAATTTTTGTACTTTTGGTACAGACAGGGTTTCACCATGTTGGCCAGGCTGGTCTTGAATTCCTGATCTCAAATGATTCCCCCACCTCAGCCTCCCAAAGTGCTGTGATTACAAGTGTGAGCCACTGCACCTGGCCTATAATTTAATTTTTAATAATGGCTATGGTTCACAGCTAGCTTGCAGAATTCTTCAAAATTTAACAGTCAGCTTTGGTGAGCCATTAGGGATCGGCTGTGCACATTACCAGCTGGACTATGACTCTAATATCCTATTATTTAGTGATTACTTACAACACACCAGGCCCATTCCTTACATCAGACCTTATCACAAGGACACTACAAGAGAGTATTTAAGGATGAGAAATTGAGGTCGGGGAGACTAAGGGAGGTGTCTAAGTCCACCCAGCTGGTAAGAGGCTAAGGTTGATTTTTAAACTCAGCTCTGGCAGCCACTCCCTTTGTTGTCCCTTGGTTAGTAGTACTTACACAAAGTGGATTATAGAGTTTATAGGGACTAGGGTAAGAGCACAGCATAGACTGTCATGTGGGCTGACACAGAAGAGCTCCAGATTACAAGCCACAGGGAAGCCTATGGCTTTGGCTGTCAGAAACCTGACTTCTAGGTCCAGTCCTGCCTCTGCCTGGCTGTGATGCCTTAGGCAAATCAGTTACTATCTCTATCTCTAGCCTTTCATGTCTCCTCGACGTGGCGACATTTAAATGATCTCTGTGTCCTTTCAATTCTGGCAAATCTTCAAATTGGTCCTGTTCCACCTAGTAATATTTGGTTTGATAGGTGTGTCCTGCTGTACTGAGAGGTTTCCTTTAAAACCATGTGTTTTCTTAACTTGTCCCAGCATTGAACCACACACTGTATAGTTTACCTCCAGCCTTATCTTTTACACTTAAAAAGTAAAGAGAGGGCAGAAAGAATTATGAGCCAGTGCCCTGAATTCCAGGAGAGATGCGACTACGGAGTAGTAAAACAGTGCCACAGCACTTGAGAGGCTGCCGAGAACGAGCCTTTCAGACCACCCTGAATTTCTATGTGTTGATCTTTCTGTGGACTGCGTCATTTACCAAATGCAGTGTGCAATAACACACCAAAAGAGCGTGTTATTATTTTGCCTGATCCTTTAGGAATCACTATGGTACAGAGAGCAGGCCTCCTCCTTGCATGTGAGATGACCCTAACCTTTTTGAGTCCACATGCTGCAGAGGGAGTTCTAGGATTCTTCTTTGAAGAGGGAAGCACCACCTTATGGCTGCCCATATCTGTCCCAGGAGGGATTTCATCAGCTCTTGGGGACTTTCCCAGCATTGGCTCCCTCCCTCCTCTTCTTCTCTGGACCTCCAGGGGGCAACAGAGACCCTTCAAGATAAAAGGCTTTGGGAGGGCCATTTTTCCAGGATGGCAGGGGAGATAAAGGATGGCTATGCAAGCCTCAACAGTGAGATGTTGCTATGGAAAGGACCACTTTCTCCTAAGAAAGTCCTATGATACTTATCACCATAAAGAGTGGCATAATGAAAAGAGACCTGAAGTAGGGGACAGAAGACCAATAACTGCTCTGCTACCAATGAGCTCTATGCCCCCAAAAGATATCTTTCCTTCTCTCTGACTTACTTTGCTAATCTGTAAAAAAAGATCATACATACTGATTTTCTAAATCAACTATATTTTCTGAGAATCAGATGACCTAATACATGTAGAAAAACAAAGTTGTTACAAGTGCATTATGTTGTACAAATGCATGCGGTTGCTACCATATGATTATAGATGTAAATCAGCGTGAAATAAGTAACACGTGAAGCATAATAGTTAACTATAGTGGTGAATGTCGTTATTACTACAAATGCAGGTCACAAAGAAGAACTGACATCTTACCTGTCTTTAAAGAACATCACTTCTCCCCGAATCGTAGTGATAGCATCAAAGGTTAGCTTACTGTCACACACTTTTGGGGTTTGTGGGCCGATGGGCTGGACAGGATTTTGGGAACGTCCTAAGGAAAATAAAATACCTGGTGTTAGTTTTGCCTAGTATTAGAAAACTACATAAACAATGCAGACAGCTTCTTCAAGGATATAGCTAATGGCTATTTTATTTGAAATACGTATAAAGACCACCAGGCCCTTGTCCGTAATGTTTTTCTCCATACTCACCATATATGGCTTGGATGCCATCAATGTCATCCTGAGCTAGCTGAACATCACCACTGAAGGTGTAGCTAGGGTACATCAAAGCCCCGATATCAGTAGAATGGGAGAGTCCAAGAGAATGGCCGAGTTCATGAGCCGCAACACGATATAAGTTGTACTCTAAAAAGGCCAATAAATCAATTTGTAATTATTTGAAAGGTATTCAGTTTTGAGGCATTTAACTAATAAATAATTTACAACTACAAGGACTAATGTTACTATTTTATCAGTGACTTTTGAAATATATGCATGTATATCTTTTTTCCGAAGGCAGAAGGCATGCATTTATTAATAACGAAGAGACATGTTGAAACCTAAACTTTATGATTACACTGATACAATTAAAAGACAAACTCAGCTGACTGAAAGTGTGCCACAGATTAATCAATATTATCAATGATTAAATGACACTTATTATTTTACAGAGAAGCAAAATGTTCTATTAACATTTGATATTTTTCTTTTTCTTTTTTTTTTTCTTGAGACGGAGTCTCACTCTGTCACCTAGGCTGGAGTGCAGTGGCATGATCTCGGCTCATTGCAACCTCTGCCTCCTGGGTTCAAGCGATTCTCCTGCCTCAGCCTCCTGAGTAGCTGAGATTACAGGCATGTGCCATCATGCCTGTCTAATTTTTGTATTTTTAGAAGAGACGGGGTTTCACCATATTGGTCAGGCTGGTCTCGAACTCCTAACCTTGTGATCTGCCTGCCTCGGCCTCCCAAAGCGCTGGGATTACAGGCATGAGCCACTGTGCCCAGCCTAATATTTAATACTTTTCTTATTTACAAAACTGATAAATGTTGACTGCTGAAAATTTTGGAAAACACAAAAAGCCTTCCTTTTCTTTAATTTCCACATAAGTTTATGACCACTGTTAAATTTCGCTGTTTTCTTCTACTGAAAAAGTTTCAATGTTGATGCCCACAATTAAAACATTAAAGTTTTCAACATTTTCTTAATAAAAATTTTAGAGTGGTCTAGTTGTCACTGCTAAGATGTTGTTAGCTAGCAGAAAATACCTCTCTTTCACTTTTCTAAGTGTGTCACTAATTTCCTGAGTGGTAATAGAAAAATATATACTTCTACGAATGAATTCTTTCAACTAAATCAACCAATATTACAATGAAACATGAAGGGGTGGGAGAATTGAAAGAGGCAAATTTGATTGGCTTACCTCTGAAATTGTTGGTCCACCTTTCATCTTCATCAAAATGAGCATCCCCTCCAATACCTGGGCCTGGTTGAAAAGCATGAGCAAGATTTCCTCCAGGTCCATCAAAGGGAGAATTGTCCTGATGATCTGAAAGAAACAATTCAACAAAGATTCCTTGTGGTTCTTATGTAAGCTAAGCCAGAAAGGCAAGCATTAGCTTTGTTAAGAGGCCAATAGACTTCCATCAGATGTGATGTAGTTTCCATCTTTGAGCCCATAAAATCAACATTCCTCTTAAACAAGCAATTCCAGTTGCAAAGCTACGAGATTTAGGGGAAAGGTGAGGTTAAAGTGCTGTAAGAAGAACTTACCTCCCCTGACAAAAGATATCATGATGTCTGCTTGACCCTCAGAGACCTTGGTGAATGTCAGAGGTGTGACATTACTCCAGAGTTTGAAAGCTTTCTCAATGGCATGGTCCACATCTGCTCTTGGCAAATCTGGCGTGTAATTTTCAATCCTTAGAATGAAACAAAATAGAGACACATTGGACATGACTTCTTACCACTGTCATGGGAAATAGCTCTCTCACTCTGGCCCTCAGTCTGCCTACCTGTAGGTCAGATGTGTTTGCTCCCAGCGAGGGTTCCCCGCAGTGAGGACAAACTGAGCCACATCAGGCACTCCACATCTGGGCTGCTTCATCACCTTCAGGGTTTCAGCATCTGGTTTCCCAGTCACTTTTAGCCCAAAGAATTCCTGCATTTGCTTCAATTTTTCAACCACTAGGCCACTGTTTCTCTGCTTTTCAACTTGCCTCCCATCATTCTTCAGGTTGTAGTATTTTTCCAGGTATTTCTGACAAAAGAAAATTATTGAAACACTGCATAGGAAATCTTTCTCATTATTCTAAAAATCATGGCATTAAGTTTTAGCCAAAACAGAGAACTGCTTTTAAAGCTTGTGTTTAGATTTTGCAATTGCTTTTATCCTTATTTTTGGTGAGAAATGAAATTTCAGAGTAGAAATGTCCCTACTATTAGTTATTGTGAAGTAAGAACTTCATAGCAGAGCAATTTTTGTAGAGCAAGATTTGCATACTGTTACAAGTCTACAATTTGTGGAGAGAGGTTTGGATGCTGTTCCTTTAGTTCACTCTCACCTCCAACTGGAAAAGGAGAGCCTATGCATGGATAGATACGTTTTGGGGGGAGGGTGCCATTTCTAGCAAAAAAAAAAATCTCTTTATAGGAAACGTATCCTTAAAAAACTCTATTACATTACTGCGGAAAAATACAAACTAAAGATTTGCATTATTGTCACATGCAATGAAGCATTTACCTGGACTAAGTCCACATCTTGCTCTTGTGTTTCTAGAGTCGCTGGGAAGCTGTGAGACACCACACTCCAGAACAGCAGCAGCAGCAGCAGTGGAGGAAAGCTGTGCATACTGGCCTCCGTCTTGTTTCTCAGTGCAAGGTAAGTGATGGCTTCCCAGCTCTCTGCTGCTCCAATATCCCAGCTAGGCAGCTCCCTCTGTATATATAGAGTCCTTGCCCTTCTAGAAAGCCAGAGGCTGTCTGACTCATGTTTCATAACATCCTCTTGATTACCTATGAATACATTAGGCAATCATTAGAAATGGTGACTCCTAGCAGATTATTCGGAATCACTTGGTGTTGCAATGTCATGATTAACTTCAAATAAGAGGTGTGTGAAGGAGACACACTCTGCCATGTAAACAGTGGTTTTCTGCAATTCATTTCTTTCCTGTCTGAGAAAGGCTCTTGTTATATACACAGGTCAAAGAGTACTCCATGGTCTTTTTGAAAAAGACTTGATTCTGATGGTCATAAAGTGCTACAGGTTTCTCCACACACCTTGCTCCCAGGGCAGAGGGTGGAATTAGTGACACTGTGTACCTTATGGCTGTTCAGCATCTCTACTGACTGAAGTTCAGCTCCTCCAGCACTCACTTTATGGTGACTCTTTGGGGTTCTCTGAGATTCCCTTCTGCCTTTGTTAAGCTGCCTGGTACCCTATTGCGATAGCACCGTGGTTTCCCTTAATCTTTACTCAGAGCCAGGCATGGTGGCTCAAGCCTATAATCCCAGAATTTCGGGAGGCCGAGGCAGCGGAATCACTTGAGCCCAGGAGTTCAAGATCAGCCTGGGCAACATGGTGAAACCCCATCTCTACAAAAAACAAACAAACAAACATTTTTTAAAGTTAGCCAAGCATGGAGGCATGCGCCTGTAGTCCTAGTCACTGAAGAGTCTGAGGTGGGAGGATCACTTGGGCTTGGGAGGTTGAGGCTGCAGTGAGCAGTGATCATGCCACTGCACTCCAGCCTAGGCAACAGAGAGACCCTGTCTAAAATAAAATTTGAAAAAATTTACTCAGGCCTAGGATTTAAGAGCCTTACCTGAGAAGACCCCTCATCCACAGGTGGAGTATGAGATAACTCCCCACCCTCCGTAGGCCTTGCCCATCATTATCATGGGACAAATAGGATCCTTCCCTGAAACTTGTCTGAATGTACCCGACGATGAAAAGGCTGGAAAGAGACTGAGTGTGACTCTGGGGTCTTATTTTTAATCATACTTGTTTCCCTTGATATGAGTCTATCTTTTCTCCTTGGTGCTAGGCAGCATTTATTTATTCTTTCATGTATGCATTCATTCATATATTTATGCATTCCTCCATTCAAAAGATCTTATTTTGCATCTCCTGGCCATGAAAATAAACACATGGCTCTGTAATGAAAGGTGTGTATTCCTGTACTTATGTTCCATGTTAAATTGTCTTGGGTACTACCAGTGCTATCTGTAGCATTCCTGGTGAGAAAAGTTTGTCTATCTCTGTAGCTCCCCTACTCATGCCCCACTCTCCTTCCTTGGAAGCATTTATTGAAAACATACAGTGGAGAAACACTGGCCTCTGTTTTATCACTTCAGCACTTTTTGGTGTCTCCCACCTTTCCCACTGTATCAGGTTTGCTTTTCAAGACTTTCCTCACCTTATGGATTCCTGTTTCCTTTCTGCGCCAAGACTGGTATCTTACTCATAAACAATACTTCAGTATATCTTGGATTGATTTGAAACAAGTCATATCCTCTCTAATTATTTAACTACAACTTCCTCATCTAAGTGGAGTAACATGTGAGTTCAAGAGGGTAAGAGGAATGGGAAGAAGTTCTCACGAAAATAAAATCCTCTTCTCACAATCATCAGAGGGAGGGTGGGGACAGAGAACAAAGAACACTTGCCACTGAAGTGACTCCAGCACAGACAAAGAAAATAGTGAAAGGGGCTCTTCATATTAGAGGGTGAACATAGACTATGTTTTAAAAGGCGAGGAGTGGCAGATATACTCGATTGTGAGGGAATCTAGTCAGTGTGAAGAGGTGACAACCCTAGCTCCACTGAGGCCTGGGAAACAAGGGTCAGTTAATAGGTTGACTCAGGAAAGCAGCATCATGACCATCTGTGATTGGACAGGAAATTGTCTAAGACGTCACCCTGGAAGAGTCTCATACACAGTCCCATCTGGCAAGAGCCTGCACATCCTACAATCTAGAAGTTTTCAAACTTTTATAAACTTCTGTGTCCTTTACTTAAACAAAATCCCTTTTGGAAAGCAAATTTGAAAACCAGGTGAAAACAGAAGTTCTCTGATGGAAGTTGGAAATAGAGCCTTAGAGTCCCCCACAACCCGCCACATCATGCCTGCTTTGTCCTCCCTTCTCTAGCAAAGCTCCCTGCATCTGAGTCCAGAGCTCTCATGCTAAATGCTCACGGTGTTTCATTAAATGTCATAGTTGCTGACGTGGATTGGAAACTGGTTGCTTGAAACAGCTTTTCGTTAATTTCTTTTCCCTAAAATAAACAAAAAAAAATTAAGTTTCGGTTAAGCAGCCAGCCTAGATTCACATGGCCCTGAATCTTGGAATTTCCAGTTAGGTATTCATGGAAGATCTTCTAATGCAACATATGTAACTTTGCAGCTAGTGCTAGCGTGTGATTTATTTGAGAGTAAAAAAGAAAACAAAAATTTAGAACAGAAAGCTGGGGATTAAATCATACCAAATCCTAGCAATGCCTAGACTTAGCATAGTTTCCAAGAAGCTCAAAACATGTTAAATTTGTATTTGCTCTTCACATCCATATTATTTGTTTCCTCTGGGAGCATCTTCTTCCCCCATAATTCTCTTTTAAATGTAATTTTCTGAAATTATTCCTCTACCCCTTATGACAAGCATAAGAGGGCTCTCGTGTGGCTGTGTCAGCTGACTCCAGACTGTTTCCAGGCAGGCAAATTATTTCCAGGGTTTTCTTGGTTGCTTCATGCTGGCTGCTCTGTGAAAGGCCTCAAACATATTTGTATTTTTCCATATTAAACTTAGTCTTGAAATTTCAGTCTTGCTTCATATTTTTTAATGCTTGGGAATTCTGCCTTTTTAATTTTGTAACTCCATTTGAGTGTCAGATATTTTTTCCATTTTTTGTCCTGCAAGTCTTGAAATGGTCTTTAGCCAGAAACATTAAGTATTTAATGCTATTTTGTTGTGAGAGTTACACATGGGAAAAATTTGCACCACCGTCTATATTCTTCCTACATATGGCCATGCAGTAGCTTTATGGATAACCATTGACCAGACACTTAACAGACACTTGGTACACACTGGTTCCATCAGTCCTCATGGTTACCTTCTGGGTAGAAATGATTGATGAATTAACCCCGAGTCCCAGGGCACACAGCAGAGTGGTAGTCACTCCTTGAACACAGCTCTGTGCCACTGCAGTCCAGACATGACACATACATACTCTGGGGATAGAAATCTTGCTTCCCTAACAGAGAGAAAGTGTCTGGAGACACGAGGACTGTCACATTAACTCCCTCAAGTCCACAATAATGTCTCCATGCCACCACCCGGTCCCACAGGCCTGAAAGAATCTTCCCCTTCAAGCTGTCACTCAATCTCTCTTATTTCCCTTACCAAACTTGTTGAATTTGTAGTTTATACTACCTCAACATAGTAAGTGTCTGCAAATGATTGTTACATGCCTTAACAAATGAATAGATCAATGAAGAAATAGATACTTAAATGACACTTAAATAAAGGGTCTATTTCTCATTAGGCTGAGTTGTTTATAAGAAGTCTTATGCCCATGACTTTTACTCTCCTAAGATTAAAGTTTTTAAAATTACCATGGGAAGAATTTGGATATATCAACTAACTGGAAATTCAATTAACTAATTTATTTATTTAGAGACAAGGTCTCCCTTTGTCCCTTAGGCTGGAATGTAGGGACCTCAAACTCCTGGGCTGGGCACCTCAAACTCCTGGGCTTAAGCAATCCTCCTGCCTCAGACTCCCAAGTAGCTAGAACTACAGATGTTCACCACCATGTCCCACTGATTTTTAAAATTTTTTGTAGAGATGAGGTCTTACTATGTTGGCCAGGCTAGTCTCAAACTCCTGGCCTCAAGTAGTTCTCTCACCACGGCCTCCCAGAGTGTTGGGATTATAGGCGTGAGCCACCACACCCAGCCTTACTGGAAATTTTACATGAAGCATAGCACATTTATTTTTGGTGATTTGCATGCCATGCTACAAGCATTTAGTATCAGATTATTTTGAGCATTTTATTAATTTGTCAATAATATTTTCTTATCTGCATAGTTTGTTAAACACTGTGGAAAATGCTTATAGTTAGCACATCTGTGAAACAGATTTTTGCAGCTGTAGCTCCTTTTAAAGGAAATTCAAACCAAGAGCCTTTCTGGGGATGAGTGTTACTTGTACCACAGCTCAGGTCAGCCCTGTCAAAACCATCCTTTCTCAGCTCTTATATCTGTGAATATGAATTTGAGATGGATTTGAAATATGTGAGGAAGCTTCCTGTGAGATTTTGATCATGTGCCCAGACTGTGACTTGCTTGTTTGGAGTCTGTGACATACACACGTGTGTGGCCTGCAGAGCTTTTAGTCCATTGTTCAGAATTCAAACTATATTCCATTGTTGCAGAATTTTTCTGTTTTTCACAAAGTGAAATGTTCTGTAAGCCTACTACCCAGTTCTTTTTAATTACTCTTAACTACTCATGCCTCAGCCATAATTCTTTCTTTATTTTTTTATTATTATACTTTTTGAGACAGAGCCTTGCTCTGTTGCCCAGGCTGGAATGCAGTGGCATAACCATGGCTTGTTGCAGCCTCCACCTTCTGGGCTCAAGTGATCCTCCCACATCAGCCTCTCAAGTAGCTGGAACTACAGCTCTCATACAGCAACTGGGGGACTACAGGTGTATGCCACCACACCTAGCTAATTATTATTATTAGTATGTTTGTAGAGACAGGGTCTTGCTATGTTGTTCAGGCTGGTCTCAAACTCCTAGCCTCAAGTGATCCTCCCTCCTCAGCCTCCTAAAGTTATAATCATTTATGATGACCATTGGGCTGGTCAGCTGGTTTTCCTTGAATCAGTCAATTCTTTTTTTTTTTTTTTTTCCTATTGAGACAGAGTCTCACTCTGTCACCCAGGCTAGAGTGCAGTGGCATGATCTTGGCTCATTGCAACCTCCACTTCCCAGGCTCAAGCAATTCTCCTGCCTCAGCCTCCCAAGTGGCTGGGATTACAGGCATGCGCCACCATGCCTGTCTAAGAATCAGTCAATTCTTATGAGTTCTCACTGAAAGAAATAACATTTAACCTTTACTGGGCTCTCTATACCTTTAACATACAAAACTATTTTATCCTCACAATAATCTAGTTAGGGTGGATACTATTATTTTTATTTCATAGATGAAGAAACTGGGACAACTTTCCATGACTAAATCTTTTGTCCAAGACGGTTCCTCTAGCAAATAGTAGAGACAGAAACTTGAAAAAGGTCTTTGGCTGCAAAACCAGGTAATTCAGCTCTGAATACAAAAGATTAATCCCTTCAGACATCTTTTGATACTTGACACTGAGATGCATTTTTTAGTTCTAATAGAAAATTATTGATGAAACCACCAGTAAGACTGCACAGTCCCTTTTTGC
Source organism: Nomascus leucogenys (assembly GCF_006542625.1). Taxonomy (NCBI): domain Eukaryota; kingdom Metazoa; phylum Chordata; class Mammalia; order Primates; family Hylobatidae; genus Nomascus; species Nomascus leucogenys. The sequence continues at coordinate 32,058,863 of NC_044395.1, read as the reverse complement.
TTAAACCGACATCTTCTCCTGTGAATTGTACCCTTCTCTCTCAAGGGTGTTTCTTGCTTTTGGCACAGATTCTTTCCCTCATCCTGTGAACGTGGCTGCTCTGTGAAATACATGAAGGAGCACAACCCTAACAATTGTTGCAACCCGTAACTCCTTGAGCATCACTTTTCTCTTTATCATCAGCCTTATTACCTAACTTGGATCTTGACCTTGACCTCACCCCCTTGTAGTACATTTTCAAACATTACTGTTAACATCCACCATTTTAAAAAAGTCAGATGGCTTTTCTTCAGTTCACATTTTCATCAGTCCTTTTTAGCGTTCAATGCTCAGTCTTGGAAACCCTTAGCTTGGAGTTTCTGCACTTTATTTTTCTCCCTGTACCTTTCTGATTATTTCCCCTCCTTTGCTGGTGTCTCCTTCCTTCCCTTCCTCCTGAATTTAGCCATTCACCAATGTCCTGTTTTGAGTCTTCACTTTTAATCTCTGACCACTATTTCTCCAGGACAGTCTCATCTATTCCCATAACTTCACCCAACATCCCCACAAAAATGCCAAACTTGAGCCCTACTGTTTTCCTGAACTCCTGTCGCATAGTTTCCACTGCCACCAGGACACTTCCATCTGGATAGATCTGGTTTCATTTTCTTTTAAACCAAGACTCCTATTCCTCCTTATATACTTCTTACCTAGCACAGCTTGCTAAATCACAGACCTGGGTTCAAATGCCAACTCTGCCAATTACTAGCTACATGACCAATTATTCAACCTTTTTATTTTCTCATCTGAAAAATGGAAATAATAACAGCACATGCCTTAGATGGTTGTTTGGAGACTAAAATAATACATATAAAATATATTAGTACAATGACTGGCACACAGTGAACACACACAAAATATTTGTAATTATTTTTATGAATAAAATGCTTCAGCGGTGTCCATTGTCTAGCATGGCAAAAGGAACAACCAGCAGAGTAAACAGACAACCCACAGCGTGGGAGAAAATCCTCACAATTGATATATCTGACAAAAGACTAATATCCAGAATCTGCAACAAACTCAAATAAATTAGCAAGAAAAAAACAAACAATGTCATCAAAAAGTGGGCTAAGGACATGAACAGACAATTCTCAAGATATATAAATAGCCAAAAAACGTATGAAAATATGCTCAACATCACTTATGATCAAGGAAATGCAAATCAAAGCCACAATGCGATACCATCTTAATAATGCAAGAATGGCCATAATCAAAAAATAAAAAAACAGTAGATGTTGGCATGGGTGCGGTGAACAGGGAACACTTCTACACTGCTGGTGGAAATGTAAACTAGTACAGCTGCTATGGAAAACAGTGTGGAGGTTCCTTAAATAACTAAAAGTAGAACTACCATTTGATCCAGCAATCCCACTACTGGGTATCTATCCAGAGGAAAAGAAGTAAATTATACGAAAAAGATACTTGCATGTGCATGTTTATACCAGCACAATTCGCAATTGCAAAAATGTGGAACCAACCCACATGCCCATGAATCAACAAGTGGATAAAGAAACTGTGATATATATATGTGTGTATATATGATATGATATGATGGAATACTATTTATATGATATATATAATAACTGCATATACTATAATATATACTATATATAGTATATATATTATATATGATGGAATACTATTATATACGATGGAATACTACTCAGCCATAAAAAGGAATGAATTAATGGCATTTGCAGCAACCTGGATGAGATTAGAGACTGTTCTTCTAAGTGAAGTAACTCAGGAATGGAAAATCAAACATCATATCTTCTCACTCATAAGTGGGAGCTAAGCTGTGAAGATGCAAAGGCATAAAAATGACACAATGGACTTTGGGGACTCAGGAGGAAAGGGTGGGAAGGGGGTGAGGGATAAGACTACAATTTGAATATATACTGCTCAGGTAATGGGTGCACTAAAATCTCACAAATCACCACTAAAGAACTTACACATGTAACCAAACACCACCTGTTCCCCAATAGCCTATAGAAATAAAAAATTAATTTTAAAAAAGCAAAACAGATATAAACTAACTTTAGCACTTAAGACCTTCCATGCTCAGGTCTAAAAAGGACTTACCGGTCCCACTTCCCTCTCATCCTACCCCCTTATAAGCAAAGTGAATTACACTGTTTCCTAAATGTGCCTTGCACCTATCCTGCTTTTTTATATTTTTTATTCTACTCTATTTCCACTTAATAGAAGTCTACCCATTCTGCAAGGCTCAGTCTAAATATTAATTCACTGATAATTTCCTCCATTACCTTTCTCCCTTTGTGAGATAGTTTTTTTTTTTTACAGAAAGTTTTTAGCTTTCAATGAACTTGTAAACAAAAAAAAGTTCCCATTTCAAAATAAAAACAAAATCCCAGATCATATAGATGTTTACAGTGATTACATTTATCTAAGCAACATACATACATGTTTAGTTGCAAGATGTTAACTAAATTTCTGTGACAAATATGCTTTTTTAAATAACAAGAACTTTATAAAATTAATGCAGAGTCCTGAGAATAACCTAGTAGTCACTTAGTTTTTCTTACATCTTCACTTTGGATGCTGTTATTTCTAGCACGGGTGAGCAGGTAGAGTCTTTCATATGCTCAAACAATGGAATATTTGGTTGCTACCATATCAATTGGCTTTCAAGCAACAAGACAACCATTTTAAGAATGTTTTAAGTGAAGAACTTGCAAACCCCAGGGATGGAAAAATGCTAAGAATGCAAAATTGTGAGCACTTACAACCATCACGACTGTGGCTGAAGACTTTATCTCCTTCTTCTTAAATGAGATCTCAAAGTAGTATAGTTCAAAACAAAAGGTTTTAACAAAAAAATTGACATATGCCTAATTTCTCCACTAATTTGTGTGAGTCAAACATTTAATTTTCCTACTTGAAAAAGATGCAATAGAAAACTGGACACCATGTTTCACTATCTCAGTTAATATTCACAATTACAGCAGCTGCAATTCAGGATGCAGCATTACCTGTGCTGCCCAGAGTCAGTTCATACTGATATTAAGTTCCTAACACCAAGTAGATGGTTGCAACTACCATTGGCTAGTGTACGTATGAAATAAAATTTCTAGCAGCAACAAATGCCAGATCAAAAGCAACAGATCATCTGCTCTGCTTCTTCTGTTCCTCAGCTCATGCTTAGAAACCTGTGGGGGTTTGGGCCTGCTGACCCTGCCCACTGGAAGAGGCTGTCTGCTGCACTACTTTCAGCTTTAACATTGTCCAATAAAACGTTTAGTCGTATTGGTGATTCAGGGTCCTCGAAAGAATGCGGAATAGCTGTCTGAGATACACCTCATCCGGGACTTTCTCAAAGTGTAGTCCGCGATTATAGTTTAAGCACATGGAAAATTCTGCAGGAAACCCCTTAAATAAAACTTCAACAGGAGTGGGCATCTTCTTTTCACTAATCTTTTCATATTTTGTTTCTTTGTTGCGGACTTTAGTCCTTGCCATGGCAAGCTGGTTCTGTTAAAACACATCAAAACAGCCTAAGGATTCTACGTCATCTCTGTGACTCTGCTCAATACCAAGATGTGCATTGATGCTGGCACATCGGGCAGTGCTAGTGAGATTTTTATGTTACCTGCACAGTATGTGTTGCCTTGTCCTGCTGTTGTTGTATTTTTTGACCAAACCAGAATCAATAAGGAATAACTTACTACAGTGATGCCCAATACCTTTAGGGAGTTATCTGGTTTAATGTCTCTGTGTATAAAATTGTTCGTATGCACATACTCAATTTATTGATCGTCTGGTCAGCTAACATAAGTACAGTTTTCACTGTGAACCTTCTTGAAGAGAAATTGAAGAGGTCTTCGAGGCTAGGTCCCAGAAGGTCTATGACTGGTACATTGCAGTCTTTTTCCTGATCATACCACGGTATGTGGGGGATGCCAACCCTACCTTGAAGAATCTTACAGAGTTTGCTTTCCTACAGTAACTGGAGATGCCTGGACTTTTGAGATTCTAGCTTCACTGCCACTTCCTCGCCATTGGTGATGTTGATGGCCAGATAAAGGTCCCAGAAGGAGCCAGACTGATCTTCCTTACTAGTTTATATTTCCCTCAAACAATAAATTTGGCCTTGGATCCGCTGCTGCTCGCCATCCTGAGAGATGAAGACGGAGGCTGAGGCCAAGTCCAGACGCCTCTGAGAGGAGGACGGGGGCCTCTGGGGCTCCTCCACGGCGGAAGGTGGCAGGAAACGGGACATGGAACACGGAGGCCTCCCTCATATTCGCGGCCCAGAATCAGCTGAGGGAGAACCTGATCACCGCTGCTCAGTCAGGTTTCTTGTTGCCGGGCTGCAGTTTGTGAAAGGGTTCTTGCAGTTACAAGGCTGGGCCACTTGTTTCTGGGCGGCGCCACTGCCTTGCTGTCTCAGCTATGTGCAGGCTGGAAAAAGGGGTGCGGTGAGCTAGGGCAGGGATACCATTGCCACCACTGCCAGCAGCTCCAGCCCGGAAGGACCCCTGTCCCTCTGCCGACGCCGCCGTCTTGTTACTCCAGCTCCAGCCCAATAGTTTCACTCTGAATTTTCTTAGCTCATTACACTTTCTTAAAGCCCTTTTCATATTTTCCTTATCTTCACCTCATTCTCTTAATGGAAGGTAATTCGTTGAAAAAAGGCTGATGTTTTCATTGTGTCCCTGCCCATTCTCCAAGGCTTACCAGCTGCTTTGTAGAAACTTGCTCAACAGGGGAAATGTTAGGTTACATGCAATAGAATAGAAAAAGTGGCACTTAGTACTTTTGAGGGTAAGTGTCCCTTCTTTCAGTAAGAGTTCTTTCACTTTGCAAGTCTGAGGGAAAGCATAGTGACTAGGTATGCTGAAGTGGTTTGATACAGTTTGGCTGTGTCCCCACCCAAATCTCATCTTGAATTGTAGGTCCCATAATTCTCACATGTCTTGGGAGTGGTCCCGTGGGAAGTAATTGAATCATGTGGGCGGGTCTTTCCCGTGCTATTCTTGTGATAGTGAATCAGTCTCACAAGATGTGATGGTTTTAAAAAGGGGGGGTTCCCCTGCACATGCTCTCTTACCTAGCACCATGTAAGACCCTGACTTTGCTCCTCATTCGCCTTCTGCCAGGATTATGAGGCCTCCCCAGCCATGTGGAACTGTGAATCAATTAAATCTCTTTCCTTTTTAAATTACCCGGTCTCGGGTATGTCTTTTTTAGCAGCGTGAGAACAGACTAATACATGGTTAAACCCAAGAAAACATAGTGAACTCTCAAAGAAAATACATTTATCAGACTGTCTCAGTATATGTGGACAACACGGTAGTTAAGTATCCCCTGGACTTTTGTATGAACAAATTGAAAGACTGAACTCACTCCCACTTAGTAAGCACGTCTGATCTACAAGGCTAGAAATTGCAAAAATAATCAGACACCAATTTAGCTCTTAGAAGTTAATTCGCTCATGAAATGGATGCAGCCTAATTATTGCATAAATTATTATTTCTTCAAGTAGCTGTTAAAATCTTAGGTGTAAATTCCCATTATGCCAATGAATATTTATGTGGTATATATCTCCAAAAATATTATGGAAGACAGGGAAAATAAGATTCAAAATGCAAGTATGTGCTTCCTAGGCAATTTATCCAGAAATCTATTAATGGCCAAAACAAATTTAATCAAAGTCATTTTTTACTACTCTTTTAGTTCTGGCACTTCTTCCTACTGATAATAGATCTTGTCATATTGGCATAACTAATATCTGTTGGGCACTCTTGGAGAGGTAATTGGAGAGGGACTTAAAGGATCTGTGTGGTTAGACAGCTGTCTGGACTATTTCAATAAGCCCTGCCTGCGAGGGTCCTTTGTTGAGTCTTGGGGAGCTGAGAAAATTGAATGATTCTTAAGCCATTTTATACACCAAAACATGAGTAGGTATTTGTTGGGATTTGGCCTAAGGCTGAGGACATGCAGCTAGTCAGTTTCAGAATCACATAATGCATTGTGGAGAATTTTGGAGATTCATTCTATTTCAGAAAGGAGACCAAATTACCTACTCTCCGAATTGTCTCATAAAAAAATTTAATCCTAGAGATCAATTGAAAAGGAAATCAACTTCTGCTTCTCTATTTCGTATTAGTGGTCCTTGAAGTTAGGCTAATATAAATGTATTATTTCCCATTTAAATCACATGCAATGAAAAGAGTTTCTGACACAAAATAGCAGAGTACATGCTAAATAAGAGTTATATTTATTATTTTTATTTTTGTGTGTGCTTTCCCAACTAAATTCAATTTCAGGTAAAATGCAGAGATAGCCTCAGCCTATCACCCTGCAACTAGACTCTGTGGGTTCTGCAGCGAAGCTGATAAAAGACAGTGCCCTATCTTTAGGCACAGCCTAGTTCTCCTCTGGGGTCTTGGGAAAGAAAACTAGGTTTCCAGGCCACACAGCTTTCAAAAATAGAATGCCTATGGTGGAGTGGAAGAATGTATATAGATAGAATGCATGGGACAAAATAGTTTTTATAGAAATCTTCTCTCAGGATTATAGCCAGAACCCCTCAGAAAACTCTGTCTTAAAAGCTACACAACTAGAGCTTCTGTTTGTTTTCTTCCCTGGCTTTAAGGCTCAGCTTGAGGTCATAAGCCCCCATGAGGTCCCCCAGTGTCTTCTGCTACCGAGCTCTCCTAGTGCCCTGCTGTCTATGTTATAAGAGCAAATCTACATACTATTTACATGGAAGGTTAGTGCAGTCTTTCTATAAAAAGGTACCAGTGCATGTTACATATTTTACTTACACACATTTGGATCTTTATGACTCAATATCTGTAAATATACCTGTTTATGTAACTATACATATATAAGTGTATTTAACACAGTCCCAGCAAAATAATATATACATATAATTCTATAGACAGAGTATGTCATAGGATAATATACTGAGATCTAAAATTATATTTTCCTCTATATTTTTCCCTGAATTTGCCAAGAACTATGTATCTCCTAGTCTCAGAGGTGTCTTCAGGACTTCAGTTGAAACCTACATGAAGGCAGTATCTCTTTTCAACTTTTGGAAAAGCCTGAGCTCATAGGAAGAGGTTGTCAGATGTCTTCAACTAAGAGGGGAAAGGAAAAAGGTTTCAGGGAGGCATGAGAGAGGGAGAGGTTTCCTTAAACTGGAAAGAGGAACATCTGGGCTGTTTCCACCAGGCATAAAGACCCTTACTCTACTTCTAGGTCCTTGGAAACTCCTGGGGGTAGTTGTGAGGCGGGCCTAAGGAGGCAGGATCCCGCGGATCTGGATCCTTAGAGTGTGTGAGTGAGGAAAAATGGAAACTCATACGTTGTCTTCTCCAAAACTCCAGTAGGTGGCAGAATGGAAATTTAAACCCGGGGCTCATTCCAAAGTCAATGCACGTTCCAATCTCAGTGCTTTTTAGTTGTAGTGAGTGAAGATAGTTATCTCGTATGTGGAAGGGGGATGTGTAGGGGATTTATTTTTCAAGTATTCTCCAAAGGATGTGATAGACAAAGTGCAGAATTTGGAATTAAATGATACAGGTTTGAATCACAGCAGAGCAATCTTGGGTGTTATCTGCAAAAAGGAAATAATAATGCTTATACCATTTATTTATGATGTAATTGAACTGATAAGTACTTTGCAAGTTGAATGACTACATATGTTGTTTTTACTACCTTCTGACCTTTAAGACTGTTTCCCATGATCAGGTACTACACAGCAATAAAAGGTAAACAGGAATTCACAGACATATAACTCATTTCCTTAGTCTATGGCATTTTCTTGAACTAAAAAAAGAAATTTGTCTCTAGAATATTAATCAAAATACTACCTGTATACAGGTATTACAAATTCTATGTACTCTCATTCACTAGTACTCCACGCAGCTTGATTACAAATGTTGAATTACCAGATGCACACAGAAACAGAACGTAGAACTGGAAACAGCATTCTTGAGTGAAAAAATTGATTTTTGTATAGGGCAGATTTGGATTCAAAACTTGAGTTTGCAACTTTTGAGACTTATATCCTTGGGTATGTTAACCTCTCTAATACTGTTTTCTCACCTATACAGTGGAAATAATAATATTAATATCCACCATGACAGTTTTGAGGATAATTAAATCCCCAAATGCAAACGTACATCATGCTTGTCACATAATAGCAGCTCAATAAATATTAATTTCTCTTAGAGTGGAAAGACACCTAAAATCACCTACTTTATTCCTCTTACATTGCAGATGAGGAAACTGAGCCCCTAAATTTTCATTTGTTTTTATTTCATTGGGAGCATAACTTTTGGAACTATGGCTCAAGTGTCTTGGTTAGAATATTTCAACACACTAAATATTGATAACTAAATGATTTTCTAAAATGTAAATTAAGTATGATTCTTGAGGAAATTGTTATAATGCAATGAGGTAAAGCAAGTCCATTGGAATATAATTTTCTGTTAAATGTACATCACGAACCAACACAATGAGTTACCTTCTTTAATAATTTTGGAATCTTGCCTGAGAGGCAGCCATATGATAAAGTGTTATATTATCATCATCACTTTCATTGCCATGAGCTAAATGTGATTCTAAGAATAAATGCAAAGGCAGCAGATTCCTTAGTTGCATAAATCATCGCCAGGAAGTCATGCATCATAATTCCCACCTTTAGTTTTATCTTAGGAAAGTGAAAATATCCCCTTAATCATGAGGATTATTGATGAATATAGTTATATTAAGAATCAGCTTCCTGTTATGCTGTGATCTGTCACTTACGAGGACCGTACCCCAGGGTGGAATGTTCCCCAGAGCAGCTCTTTTTTCTACTGACCTACAGGGATTACGTGACGTATGTGGATCCTCACGTACCTCTCTTTGGTAAATTCTTGAAAGGTCAGGGTGTTTATAGCCATATATTTTTTGCCCCTTTATGAAGCACCTTTAATCTATTTCAGAAATGCTTTAGACATTTACTTTTTGTGCAGGGTAAATTAGCAAGGTGTGTTAACAGTTTAATTTGGTGTTGATAGCCTGACTACTTTCAAAATAGATTTGCTGCTGCAACTGAATAATTATTCACTGACAGAACTAATTGATTAATGGGCTTTGAGGATAATTTTCACAATTGTTACATTTAAAGAAATTTAATGTTCATAATTAGAAAATTACTTCATATTCTTCCCTCTACACTATAACTCAGAAAAGACCATATTTCCTACTGTAGTCAAACCCTGTAATTTCCTAGATATGACATGTTCTGTCATATCTTAATGCCATTGCCTATGCTCTTCCTTTCCTCTTCACACTTGGCCTGATAGACTCCTACTACTTCTTCACACCCAGGATCAAGCATTGCTGCCTTGCCAAACTTATTCATTCATTCATTCAACAAAAGTTTAATGAGCATCGACTAAGTCAGGGGCTTGATGCTGGGCATGGTCCAATGTGCCCATGTGGGGTGCATTTGAGTGGGCAGCTACAGTGTGCTGTGTGTGAATGGAGGCACATAAGAGGAGGAATGAACACAGCCAGTGGGCAGAGTTGGCAAGGTCTCAGAATGTCGCCAAAGATGGTAACCCCTGAGCTGTGTCTTCAAGTGCAAGACAAATAGAACAGTGTGATCATTTTCATCAGGAACCCCTTTGATTGGAAGGCAGTCCTTCCATTTGGTTGGAACACCAAACTGAATTAAAGGGAGGATTATTTTAAAGAATCAGAGGAATCCAATGGAATCCATTAATGAGAAGCACTTTGAAGGGAGGCATTGGGCAAGTGGAGTTAGATTTCTTAGAACCCTCCACCAGCTTTCCTCACTGGTCTCTAACTCATTTCTCACCACTCAGAACACTATCATTCCTGTTACCATCTGGGTGGGGCAGAGCATTCAATTGTTGCAATTCAGCCAGGTACATGACTAATTTCTAGACACATCTTGGGTAGTCTGAATGTGAATAACAGATTGTAGGCCTTTCTTTTCTTTTCTCTTTTCTTTTTTCTTTTCTTTTCCCTCCCTCCCTCTCTCTCTCTTTCTCTCTTTCTTTCTCTCTCTTTCTCTCTTTCTTCCTTCCTTTCTTTCTTTCCTCCCTTCCTTCCTTCTTTCTACCTTTCTAATTATACTTTAAGTTCTAAGATACATGTGCAGAACATGCAGGTTTGTTACATAGGTATACATGTGCCATAGTGGTTTGCTGCACCCATCAACCCGTCATCTACATTAGATATTTCTCCTAATGTTATCCCTTACCTTGCCTCCCACCCCCCAACAGGCCCTGGTGTGTGATGTCCCCCTCCCTGTGCTCTGATATGTTCTCACTGTTTAACTCCCACTTATGAATGAGAACATGAGGTGTTTGGTTTTCTGTTCCTGTGTTAGTCTATGGAAAACGATGGTTTCCAGCTTCATCCATGTCCCTGCAAAGGACATGAACTCATTCTTTTTTATGACTGCATAGTATTCCATGGTGTATATGTGTCACATTTTCTTCATCTAGTCTGTCATTGGTGGGCATTTGGGTTGGTTCCAAGTCTTTGCTATTGTGAATAGTGCTGCAGTATACATACGTGTGCATGTGTCTTTATAGCAGAATGATTTATAATCCTTTGGGTGCATACCCAGCAATGGGATTGCTGGGTCAGATGGTATTGCTGGTTCTGAAATGCTGAGGATCGCCACACTATCTTCCACAATGGTTGAACTAATTTACACTCCCATCAACAGTGTAAAAGTGTTCCCATTACTCCACATCCTCTTCAGCATCTGTTGTTTCCTGACTTTTTAATGATCGCCATTCTAACTGATGTGAGATGGTATCTCATTGTGGTTTTGATTTGCATTTCTCTAATGACCAATGATGACGAGCTTTTTTTCATATGTTTATTGGCCACATAAATGTCTTCTTTTGAGAAATGTCTGTTCATATCCTTTGCCCACTTTTTGATGGGGTTGGTTTTTTTTTTCTTGTAAATTTAAGTTCCTTTTAGATGCTGGATATTAGCCCTTTGTTAGATGGATAGATTGCAAAAACTTTCTCCCATTCTGTAGGTTGCCTGTTCACTCTGATGATAGTTTCTTTAGCTGTGCAGAAGCTCTTTAGTTTAATTGGATCCCATTTGTCAATTTTGGCTTTTGTTGCCATTGTTTTTGGTGTTTTAGTCATGAAGTCTTTGTCCACACCTATGTCCTGAATGGTATTGCCTAGGTTTTCTTCTAGGGTTTTTTTTATGGTTTTAGGTCTTACATTTAAGTCTTTAATCCATCTTGAGTTAATTTTTGTATAAGGTGAAGGAAGGGGTCTAGTTTCATTTTTCTGCATATGGCTAGCCAGTTTTCCCAACATCATTTATTAAATAGGGAATTCTTTCCCCATTTCTTGTTTTTGTCAGGTTTGTCAAAGATCAGATGGTGGTAGATGTGTGATGTTACTTCTGAGGCCTCTGTTCTGTCCCATTGGTCTATATATCTGTTTTGGTATCAGTACCAAGCTGTTTTGGTTACTGTAGCCTTGTAGTATAGTTTGAAGTCAGGTAACATGATGCCTCTAGCTTTGTCTTTTTGCTTAGGATTGTCTTGGCTATTTTTGGTTCCATATGAAATTTAAAGTAGTTTTTTTCTAATTCTGTTAAGAAAGTCAATGGTAGCTTGATGGGGATGGCATTGAATCTATATATTACTTTGGGCAGTATGGCCCTTTTCATGATATTAACTCTTCCTATCCATGAGCATGGAATGTTTTTCCATTTGTTTGTGTCCTCTCTTATTTCCTTGAGCAGTGGTTTGTAGTTCTCCTTGAAGAGGTCCTTCGCATCCCTTGTAAGTTGGATTCCTAGGGATTTTATTCTCTTTGTAGCAATTGTGAATGGGCGTTCACTTATGATTTGGCTCTCTGTTTGTCTATTATTGGTGTATAGGAATGCTCCTGATTTTTGCACATTCATTTAGTATCCTGAAACTTTGCTGAAGTTTCATATCAGCTTAAGGAGTTTTTGGGCTGAGATGATGGGGTTTTCTAAATATACAATCACGTCATCTGCAAACAGACAATTTGACTTCCTCTCTTCCTATTTGAATATGCTTTATATCTTTCTCTTGCCTGATTGCCCTGCTATCTTTCAATATTGCACTGCAATAACTTTCAACACTATGTTGAATAGGAGTGGTGAGAGAGGGTATCCTTTGTCTTGTGCTGGTTTTCAAAGGGAATGCTTCCAGCTTTTGCCCATTCAGTATGATATTGGCTGTGGGTTTGTCATAAATAGCTCTTTTTATTTTGAGATACATCCCATCAATACCTAGTTTATTTAGTGTTTTTAGCATGAATTGGTGTTGAATTTTATCGAAAGTCTTTTCTGCATCTATTGAAATAATCATGTGGTTTTTGCCTTTGGTTCTGTTTATGTGATGGATTACATTTATTGATTTGCATATGTTGAACCAGACTTGCATCCCAGGGATGAAGCTGATTTGATCATCGTGGATAAGGTTTTTAATGTGCTGCTGGATTCGGTTTGCCAGTATTTTATTGAGGATTTTTGAGCCGATGTTTATCATGGATATTGGCCTAAAATTTTCTTTTTCTGTTGTGTCTCTGCCAGGTTTTGGTATCAGAGTGATGCTGGCCTCATAAAATGAGTTAGGGAGGAGTCCCTCTTTTTCTACTGTTTGGAATAGTTTCAAAAGGAATGGTACCAGTTCCTTTTTTTACCTCTGGTAGAATTCGGCTGTGAATTTGTCTGATCCTGGGCTTTTTATGGTTGGTAGGCTGTTAATTACTGCTTCAATTTCAGAGCTTGTTATTGGTCTATTCAGGGATTTGACTTCTTCCCGGTTTAGTCTTGGGAGGGTGTATGTGTCCAGGAATTTATCCATTTCTTCTAGATTTTCTAGTTTATTTGCATAGAGGTATTTATAGTATTCTCTGATGGTAGTTTGCATTTCTGTGGGATCAGTGGTATTTCCCCTTTATCATTTTTTATTGTGCCTATTTGATTCTTCTCTTTTCTTCTTTATTAGTCTGGCTAGTGGTCTATCTCTTTTGTTAATCTTTTCAAAAAAGCAGCTCCTGGATTCTTTGATTTTTTGAAGGGTTTTTTGTGTCTCTATCTCCTGCAGGTCTGCTCTGATCTTAGTTATTTATTGTCTTCTGCTAACTTTTGAATTTCTTTGCTCTGTCTTCTCTAGTTCTTTTAATTGAGATGTTAGGGTGTTGATTTTAGATCTTTCTGGTTTTCTCATGTGGGCACTTAATGCTATAAATTTCCCTCTTAACACTGCTTTAGCTGTATCCCAGAGATTCTGGTACATTGTGTCTTTTTTTCTCATTCGTTTCAAAGAACTTATTTATTCTTGCCTTAATTTTGTTATTTACCCTGTAGTCATTCAGGAACAGGTTGTTCAGTTTCCATGTAGTTGTGTGGTTTTGAGTGAGTTTCTTAATCCTGAATTCTAATTTGATTGCACTGTGGTCTGAGAGACCATTTTTTATTATTTCCATTATTTTGCATTTGCTGAGTAGTGTTTTACGTCTAATTATGTGGTCAATTTTAGAAAAAGTGCTATGTGGTGCTAAGAAGAATGTATATTCTGTTGATTTGGGGTGGAAAGTTCTGTATATGTCTATTAGGTCCACTTGGTCCAGAGCTGAGTTCAAGTCCTAAATATCCCTGTTAATTTTCTGTCTCATTGATCTAATATTGACAGTGGGTTGTTAAATTTTCCCACTATTATTGTGTGGGAGTTTAAATCTCTTTGTAGGCCTCTAAGAATTTGCTTTATGAATCTGGGTGCTCCTGTATTGGGTGCATATATATTTAGGATAGTTAGCTCTTCGTGTTGTATTGATCCCTTTACCATTATGTAATGCCCTTGTTTGTCTTTTTTGATCTTTGTTAGTTTAAAGTCTGTTTTATCAGAGACTAGGATTGCAACCCCTGCTTTTTTTTTTTTTGCTTTCAATTTACTTCGTAAATATTCCTCTATCCCTTTATTTTGAGCCTATGTGTGTATTTGCATGTAAGATGGGTCTCCTGAATACAGCACACCAATGGGTCTTGACTCTTTATCTAATTTGCCAGTCTGTGTCTTTTAATTGGGGCATTTAGCCCATTTACATTTAAGGTTAATATTGTTATGTGTGAATTTGATCCTGTCATTATGATGCTAGCTGGTTATTTTGCCCATTAGTTGATGCAGTTTCTTCATAGTGTTGATGGTCTTTACATTTTGGTATGCTTTTGCAGTGGCTAGTACTGGTTTTTCCTTTCCATATTTAGTACTTGCTTCAGGAGCTCTTGTAAGGCAGGCCTGGTGATGACAAAATCTCTCAGCATTGGCTTGTCTGTGAAGGATTTTGTTTCTCCTTCACTTGTGAAGCTTAGTTTGGCTGGATATGAAATTCTGGGTTGAAAATTCTTTTCTTTATGAATGTTGAATATTGGCCCCCATTCTCTTCTTGCTTGTCGGGTTTCTGCAGAGAGATCCACTGTTAGTGTAATGAGCTTCCCTTTGTGGGTAACCCGACCTTTCTTTCTGGCTGCCCTTAACATTTTTTCCTCCATTTCAACCTTGGTGCATCTGATGATTATGTGTCTTGGGGTTGCTCTTCTCAGGGAGTATCTTTGTAGTGTTCTCTGTATTTCCTGAATTTGAATGTTGGCCTGTCTTACTAGGTTGAGGAAGTTCTCCTGGATAATATCGTGAAGTGTGTTTTCCAACTTGATTCCATTCCCCCCGTCACTTTCAGGTACACCAGTCAAACGTAGGTTTGGTCTTTTCACATAGTCCCTTATTTCTTGGAGGCTTTGTTCATTCCTTTTCATTCTTTTTTCTCTAATCTTATCATCATGTTTTATTTCATTAAGTTGATCTTCAATCTCTGATATCCTTTCTTCCCACTTGATTGATTCAGCTATTGATACTTGTGTATGCTTCACGAAGTTCTTGTGCTGTGTTTTTCAGCTCTATCAGGTCATTTATGTTCTGCTCTAAACTGGTTATGCTAGTTAGCAGTTACTGTAACCTTTTATCAAGGTTCTTAGCTTCCTTGCATCGGGTTGGAACATGCTCCTTTAGCTCAGAGGAGTCTGTTGTTACCCACCTTCTGAAGCCTACTTCTGTCAGTTCATCAAACTCGTTCTTCGTCCAGTTTTGTTCCCTTGCTGGTGAGAAGTTGTGATCCTTTGGAGGAGAAGAGGCATTCTGGTTTTAGGAATTTTCAGCCTTTTTGTGCTGTTTTTTCCTCATCTTCGTGGATTTATCTACCTTTGGTCTTTGATGTTGGTGACCTTTGGATGCAGTTTTTACGTGGGTGTCCTTTTTGTTGATGTTGATGCTATTGCTTTCTGTTTGTTAGTTTTTCATCTGACGTTTAGGGCTCTCTTCTACAGGTCTGCTGAAGTTTGCTGGAGGTCCACTCCAGACCCTGTTTGCCTGGTTATCACCAGCAGAGGCTGCAGAACAGCAAAGATTGCTGTCTGCTCCTTCCTCTGGAAGCTTCGTCACAGAGGGGCACCTGCCAGATGCCAGCCAGAGCTCTCCTGTATGAGGTGTCTGTTGACCCCTGCTAGGAGATGTTTCCCAGTCAGGAGGCATGAGGGTCAGGGACCCACTTGAGGAGGCAGTTTGTCCCTTAGCAGAGCTCAAGCACTGTCCTGGGAGATATGCTGCTCTCTTCAGAGCTGACAGGCAGGAATGCTTAAGTTTGCTGAAGCTGTGCCCACAGCTGCTCCTTCCCCAAGGTGCTCTGTTCCAGGGAGATGGGAGTTTTAATCTATAAGCCCCTGACTGGGGCTTCTGCCTTTCTTTCAGAGATGCCCTGCCCAGAGAGGAGGAATCTAGAGAGGCAATCTGGCTACAGTGGCTTTGCCGCACTGGTTTCACACCCAGTTCGAACTTTCTGGTAGCTTTGTTTACACTGTGAGGGGAAAACCGCCTACTGGAGCCTCAGTAATGGTGGACGCCCCTCCCTGCACCAAGCTTGAGCGTCCCAGGTCGACTTTGGACTACTGCGCTGGCAGTGAGAATTTCAAACCAGTGGGTCTTAGCTTGTTGGGCTCCGTGAGGGTGGGATGCTCTGTGAAGACCACTTGGCTCTCTGGCTTCAGCCCCCTTTTCAGGGGAGTGCCTGGTTCTGTCTCGCTGGTGTTCCAGGCACCACTGGGGTACAAAAAAAAAAAAAACTCCTGCAGCTAGCTTTGTGTCTGCTCAAATGGCCACCTAGTTTTGTGCTTGAAACCTAGGGCCCTGGTGGTGTAGGCACCAGAGGAATCTCCTGGTCTGTGGTTTACAAAGACCATGGAAAAGCGTAGTATCTGCTCTGGAGTGCACTGTCCCTCATGGTACAGTCCTTCATGGTACAGTCCCTCACGGCACAGTCCCTCATGGCTTCCCTTGGCTAGGGGAGAGAGTTCCCCAACCCCTTGTGCTTCCCAGGTGAGGTGATGCCCCACCCTGCTTCTGCTTACCCTCCGTGGGCTACACACATTGTCTAACCAGTCCCAATGAGATGAACCATGTACCTCAGTTGGAAATGCAGAAATCACCCAGCTTCTGCATTGGTCTCACTAGGAGCTGCAGACCAGAGCTGTTCTTATTTGGCCATCTTGCCTCTAAGTCTCAGGCCTTCTTTACTTTTTGACTTATTTTACTTACTTACTTATTTTCTGTAAGGAAATCTGGATTATAACATGTTCCTTTCATTATAGACTTTAGATGATGAGGAATAATCAACACCTTCAAATACATTTACTTTTTATCCAAAGACCTTAAAACTTCACCTTCAGGAAGCCCATGGCTTGGGTTCCAGGACACAGTTTAATACAGATGGCAGGTAATCAGCTGATATTCCCCCCTCCTCAAGTACTGGCTTCGCTTTGACATAGTGTTTTACGCTGCCCTCCTGGGACCCCCACCACCAATTCCGCATTTCCTCTGAGGGTCTGTAGCTTGCCAACCCACTTTTAATTTATGTCTAAGCCTAAAATCTTTTTGTTGGGAGATCGTTTACAGGGGATTTATAGTAAGAAACTTGAGGATTCTAATGGAATCTAATCTCAGGACAGCCTTCTTGAGAAATGGAAAGATTACAAGCTCTGTCTCTGTCTCTGTCATTCTGTCTCCCATCCCTCTGCCTTCTCTGTGTTTCTCTCTTTTTCTTACATAGACTTAACCTGAATGTTTGCTATTTTTTCTTTCTGTAGGCCCCTTCAAAGTGATGCTCCCCCTCCGTAACATCAGCCTGTGTGTGACTAGGACTCGCTATGGTTCTAATTCTGGTTCCAATCCTAGTTCATCTTATGAATTTGATCATGGACATGTGTTCTGGGTCTATCATTTCTAATTCTGGGAAAGAGCACCTGACAGGCTCTGCTTTATTCTTGTGTTCATCTCTAATCTAATCAACTAGAGCCACAGTGGTGAGGTTGCTGGTACAAGCATTATTGTCTAGGTCTGCCATATCCATGGGGACTTTGGAGGACATGTCAGAGATGGAAAAACAAATGGGCATGCATAACTAATATATCATTCACAATATTCCAGGCAGTGGGTACAGCGACCTTGAGGGCTGGAGAAAGAAGAGAGCTTGGTACATATAGGGAACTTCAAGTGGTTCAGAATGGCTGGAGTGTAGCATTTGGGGTAGGAGATAATAAGAGATGAGATGGAGCAGTAACCAGGGCGGGAATTACGAAGGGCTTTGATACCCTGCTAAGGAGTCAAAGTAGATAAAAAGTCAGGTTTTCTCTCCTTTGTTGGCTTTTACATCCTATACCATCTATTTGGAAGAGATACCACCCCTCCTTTCCTTGACTTACTAAGCATTTGCCCTTTGGGTCTCAGCTTAAATGTACCTTTTCGAAAATCCTTCCCTGATCTCCCAAGCCTGGTTAGTTGCTATGTGTTTTCCCAGCTCTGTGTGCCTGCACTAAATAGTACTCATATCCTGTATCCTGCTTGCCTATTCACTTTTCTGTCTCTCCTGCTAGGTATAAGCAGGAATCTTGTCTGAATATATCTTATATCCATAGCACAGTGCCTGGCAATCATAGACATTCTATAAATGTCCTGTTTAAGGAATGAATACATCAATGAATGAATGAGATGGACACAAATCAAGCAACCTCAAGTATCCCTTTCCTTGCTTGAGGTTAAGCCTGGCCTTGCTTCTTAGTTAGACTGACTGAAGCCCTCTCAGCCTCTAATCCTTGAGGAATGAAGACCCTCCTGCAGATTCTCTGGTCCCAACCAGGGGACTCTGAATATTCTCCCCAGACACTACTCTCTTCCCTGCTCCTTCCTCTGGAAGCTTCATCCCACAGGGGTGAGAAGGGTTTTATTTTTTTTATTTTTTTTTTATTATTATAGTTTAAGTTTTAGGGTACATGTGCACAATATGCAGGTTTGTTACATATGTATCCATGTGCCATGTTGGTGTGCTACACCCATTAACTCGTCATTTAGCATTAGGTATATCTCCTAATGCTGTCCCTCCCCTCTCCCTCCACCCCACAAGAGTCCCCAGAGTGTGATGTGCCCCTTCCTGTGTCCATGTATTCTCATTGTTCAATTCCCACCTATGAGTGAGAACACGCAGTGTTTGGTTTTTTGTCCTTGCGATAGTTTACTGAGAATGATGGTTTCCAGTTTCATCCATGTCCCTACAAAGGACATGAACTCATCATTTTTTATGGCTGCATAGTATTCCATGGTGTATATGTGCCACATTTTCTTAATCCAGTCTATCGTTGTTGGACATTTGGGTTGGTTCCAAGTCTTTGCTATTGTGAATAGTGCCGCAATAAATATACGTGTGCATGTGTCTTTATAGCAGCATGATTTATAGTCCTTTGGGTATATACCCAGTAATGGGAAGGGTGGGTCAAATGGTATTTCTAGTTCTAGATCCCTGAGGAATCGCCACACTGACTTCCACAATGGTTGAACTAGTTTACAGTCCCACCAGCAGTGTAAAAGTGTTCCTATTTCTCCACATCCTCTCCAGCACCTGTTGTTTCCTGACTTTTTAATGATCACCATTCTAACTGGTGTGAGATGGTATCTCATTGTGGTTTTGATTTGCATTTCTCTGATGGCCAGTGATGATGAGCATTTCTTCATGTGTTTTTTGGCTGCATAAATGTCTTCTTTTGAGAAGTGTCTGTTCATGTCCTTTGCTCACTTTTTGATGAGGCTGTTTGTTTTTTTCTTGTAAATTTGTTTGAGTTCATTATAGATTCTGGATATTAGCCCTTTGTCAGATGAGTAGGTTGTGAAAATTTTCTCCCATTCTGTAGGCTGCCTGTTCACTCTGATGGTAGTTTCTTTTTCTGTGCAGAAGCTCTTTAGTTTAATTAGATCCCATTTGTCAATTTTGGCTTTTGTTGCCATTGCTTTTGGTGTTTTAGACATGAAGTTCTTGCCCATGCCTATGTCCTAAATGTCTCGGTTTTCTTCTAGGGTTTTTATGGTTTTAGTTCTAACATGTAAGTCTTTAATCCATCTTGAATTAATTTTTGTATAAGGTGAAAGGAAGGGATCCAGTTTCAGCTTTCTACATATGGCTAGCCAGTTTTCCCAGCATCATTTATTGAATAGGGAATCCTTTCCCCATTGTTTGTTTTTGTCAGGTTTGTCAAAGATCAGATAGCTCTAGATATGCAGCATTATTTCTGAGGGCTCTGTTTTGTTCCATTGATCTATGTCTCTGTTTTGGTACCAGTACCATGCTGTTTTGGTTACTGTAGCCTTGTAGTATAGTTTGAAGTCAGGTAGCGTGATGCCTCCAGCTTTGTTCTTTTGGCTTAGGATTGACTTGGCAATGCGGGCTCTTTTTTGTTTCCACATGAACTTTAAAGTAGTTTTTTCCAATTCTGTGAAGAAAGTCACCGGTAGCTTGATGGGGATGGCATTGAATCTATAAATGACCTTGGGCAGTATGGCCATTTTCACGATATTGATTCTTCCAACCCATGAGCATGGAATGTTCTTCCATTTGTTTGTATCCTCTTTTATTTCATTGAGCAGTGGTTTGTAGTTCTCCTTGAAGAGGTCGTTCATGTCCCTTCTAAGTTGGATTCCTAGGTATTTTATTCTCTTTGAAGCAATTGTGAATGGGAGTTCACTCATGATTTGGCTCTCTGTTTGTCTGTCATTGCTGTACAAGAATGTTTGTGATTTTTGTACATTGATTTTGTGTCTGAGACTTTGCTGAAGTTGCTTATCAGCTTAAGGAGATTTTGGGCTGAGACAATGGGGTTTTCTAGATATACAATCATGTCATCTGCAAACAGGGACAATTTGACTTCCTCTTTTCCTAATTGAATACCATTTATTTCCTTCTCCTGCCTGATTGCCCTGGCCAGAACTTCCAACCCTATGTTGAATAGGAGTGGTAAGAGAGGGCATCCCTGTCTTGTGCCAGTTTTCAAAGGGAATGCTTCCAGTTTTTGCCCATTCAGTATGATATTGGCTGTGGGTTTGTCATAGATAGCTCTTATTATTTTGAGATATGTCCCATCAGTACCTAATTTATGGAGAGTTTTTAGCATGAAGGGTTGTTGAATTTTGTCAAAGGCCTTTTCTGCATCTATTGAGATAATCATGTGGTTTTTGTCTTTGGTTCTGTTTATATGCTGGATTACGTTTATTGATTTGTGTATGTTGAAACAGCCTTGCATCCCAGGGATGAAGCCCACTTGATCATGGTGGATAAGCTTTTTGATGTGCTGCTGGATTTGGTTTGCCAGTATTTTATTGAGGATTTTTGCATCAATGTTCATCAAGGATATTGGTCTGAAATTCTTTTTTTGGTTGTGTCTCTGCCAGGCTTTTGTATTAGGATGATGCTGGCCTCATAAAATGTGTTAGGGAGGATTCCCTCTTTTTATATTGAGTGGAATAGTTTCAGAAGGAATGGTACCAGTTCCTCCTTGTACCTCTGGTAGAATTCGGCTGTGAATCCATCATGTCCTGGACTCTTTTTGGTTGGTAAACTATTGATTATTGCCACAAATTCAGAGCCTGTTATTGGTCTATTCAGAGATTCAACTTCTTCCTGGTTTAGTCTTGGGAGGGTGTATTTGTCGAGGAATTTATCCATTTCTTCTAGATTTTCTAGTTCATTTGCATAGAGGTGTTTGCAGTATTCTCTGATGGTAGATTGTAGTTCTGCGGGATCGGTGGTGATATCCCCTTTATCATTTTTTAATGCATCTATTTGATTCTTCTCTCTTTTCCTCTTTATTAGTCTTGCTAGTGGTCTATCAATTTTGTTGATCTTCTCAAAAAACCAGGTCCTGGATTCATTAATTTTTTGAAGGGTTTTTTGTGTCTCTATTTCCTTCAGTTCTGCTCTGATTTTAGTTATTTCTAGCCTTCTGCTAGCTTTTGAATGTGTTTGCTCTTGCTTTTCTAGTTCTTTTAATTTTGATGTTAGGGTGTCAGTTTTAGATCTTTCCTGCTTTCTCTTGTGGGCATTTAGTGCTATAAATTTCCCTCTACACACTGCTTTGAATGTGTCCCAGAGATTCTGGTATGTTGTGTCTTTGTTCTCGTTGGTTTCAAAGAACATCTTTATTTCTGCCTTCATTTCGTTATGTACCCAATAGTCACTCAGGAGCAGGTTGTTCAGTTTCCATGTAGTTGAGTGGTTTTGAGTGAGTTTCTTAATCCTGAGTTCTAGTTTGATTGCACTGTGGTCCGAGAGACAGTTTGTTATAATTTCTGTTCTTTTACATTTGCTGAGGAGAGCTTTATTTCCAACCATGTGGTCAATTTTGGAATAGGTGTGGTGTCGTGCTGAAAAAAATGTATATTCTGTTGATTTGGGGTGGAGAGTTCTGTAGATGTCTATTAGGTCCACTTTGTGCACAGCTGAGTTCAATTCCTGGGTGTCCTTGTTAACTTTCTGTCTCGTTGATCTGTCTAATGTTGACAGTGGGTTGTTAAAATCTCCCATTATTATTGTGTGGGAGTCTAAGTCTCTTTGTAGGTCACTCAGGACTTGCTTTATGAATCTGGGTGCTCCTGTATTGGGTGCATATATATTTAGGATAGTTAGCTCTTCTTGTTGAATTGATCCCTTTACCATTATGTAATGGCCTTCTTTGTCTCTTTTGATCTTTGTTGGTTTAAAGTGTATTTTTTCAGAGACTAGGATTGTAACCCCTGCCTTTTTTTGTTTTCCATTTGCTTGGTAGATCTTCCTTCATCCCTTTATTTTGACTCTATGTGTGTCTTTGCACGTGAGATGGGTTTCCTGAATACAGCACACTGATGGGTCTTGACTCCTTATCCAATTTGCCAATCTGTGTCTTTTCATTGGAGCATTTAGGCCATTTACATTTAAAGTTAATATTGTTATGTGTGAATTTGATCCTGTCATTATGATGTTAGCTGGTTATTTTGCTCGTTAGTTGATGCAGTTTCTTCCTAGCCTCAATGGTCTTTACAATTTGGCATGTTTTTGCAGTGGCTGGTAACGGTTGTTCCTTTCCATGTTTAGTGCTTCCTTCAGGAGCTCTTTTAGGGCAGGCCTGGTGGTGACAAAATCTCTCAGCATTTGCTTGTCTGTAAAGTATTTTATTTCTCCTTCACTTATGAAGCTTAATTTGGCTGAATATGAAATTCTGGGTTGAAAATTCTTTTCTTTAAGAATGTTGAATATCAGCCCCCACTCTCTTCTGGCTTGTAGAGTTTCTGCCGAGAGATCAGCTGTTAGTCTGATGAGTTTCCCTTTATGGGTAACCCGACCTTTCTGTCTGGCTGCCCTTAACATTTTTTCCTTCATTTCAACTTTGGTGAATCTGACAATTATGTGTCTTGGAGTTGCTCTTCTCGAGGAGTATCTTTGTGGCATTCTCTGTATTTCCTGAATCTGAATGTTGGCCTGGCTTGCTAGATTGGGGAAGTTCTCCTGGATAATATCTAGCAGAGTGTTTTCCAACTTGGTTCCATTCTCCCTGTCACTTTCAGGTACACCAATCAGATGTAGGTTTGGTCTTTTCACATAGTCGCATATTTCTTGGAGGCTTTGTTCATTTCTTTTTATTCTTTTTTCTCTAAACTTCCCTTCTTGCTTCATTTCATTCATTTCATCTTCCATCACTGATACCCTTTCTTCCAGTTGATCGCATCAGCTACTGAGCTGCATTCTTCACGTAGTTCTCGAAACTTGGCTTTCAGCTCCATCAGCTCCTTTAAGCACTTCTCTGCATTGGTTATTTTAGTTATACATTCGTCTAATTTTTTTTCAACGTTTTTAACTTATTTGCCATTGGTTTGAATTCCTCCTGTAGCTCGGAGTAGTTTGATCATCTGAAGCCTTCTTCTCTCAACTCGTCAAAGTCATTCTCTGTCCAGCTTTGTTCCATTGCTGGTGAGGAACTGCATTCCTTTGGAGGAGGAGAGGCGCTCTGCTTTTTAGAGTTTCCAGCTTTTGTGCTCTGTTTTCTCCCCATCTTTGTAGTTTTTTTCTACTTTTGGTCTTTGATGATGGTGACGTACAGATGGGTTTTTGGTGTGGGTCTCCTTTCTGTTTTTTAATTTTTCCTTCTAACAGACAGGACCCTCAGCTGTAGGTCTGTTGGAGCTTGCTAGAGGTCCACTCCAGACCCTGTTTGGCTGGGTGTCAGCAGCGGTGGCTGCAGAACAGCGGATTTTCGTGAGACCACAAATTCAGCTGTCTGATAGTTTTGTCTGGAAGTTTTGTCTCAGAGGAGTACCCTGCCAAGTGAGGTGTCAGTCTGTCCCTACTGGGGGGTGCCTCCCAGTTAGGCTGCTCGGGGGTCAGGGACCCACTTTAGGAGTCTGCCTGTTCTCAGATCTCCAGCTGCATGCTGGGAGAACCACTACTCTCTTCAAAGCTGTCAGAGAGGGACATTTAAGTCTGCAGAGGTTCCTGCTGAATTTTTATTTGTCTGTACCCTGCCCCCATAGGTGGAGCCTACAGAGGCAGGCAGACCTCCTTGAGCTGTGGTGGGCTCCACCCAGTTCGAGCTTCCTGGCTGCTTTGTTTACCTAAGCAAGCCTGGGCAATCAAGAAGGGTTTTAAAAAGGGGATTCCCTGCACAAGCTCTCTTTGCCTGCTGCCATCCATGTAAGACATGACTGCTTCTCCTTGCCTTCTGCCATGATTGTGCCAGATGCCAGCCGGAGCTCGTCTGTATGAGGTGTCCCATACACCTGCCCACTTCCTACATGATCAATCTAGATTAGTTTCCTAATGTCATTCTGTATTTTGCCATCTTAATCCTTTCTCTTTTCCAATCACTTCTCCCTCATTTCCTTCCTTGAGAAGGAAATAAGCTTAAACAGTCCTCCACTCATCACCTGTGCATTCTAGGAGCATCTATGTAAAGTTCACACTTTTCTGCCCCAAACTGTCCATCTTACCAGCACATGACGTGTATATAAACATCGAATACATGTATATAAATGTATATATATATATAAATATTATAATTCCTAGTGTTGACTCTCACAAATATCAACAAGCAGCAACCTGTAATTATAGATTATACACATATAATCTATATATAGGTTATATAGATTATACATAATATATGCTATCCTGCTTTATTTCATTAATGATTGTGATGTTGCATTCTAGTACAAAGGAAGAGTGGCAAAATGTGAACTTATATTGTAGATGTTTTCTAATTCAGTATTGAAATGCCTCAGGACTCAGTCCTTGGATCTCTTCCCTTCTTTATTCTTACTACATTGTAGTAAGAATCCATTCTCAAGCCTTAGAATCATCTATGTGCTGATAACTCCCAAATTTATGTCTCCAATCCAGGCCTTTTCCCTAAACTGCATACTCATATATCCAACATCTCTACTTGGATGTCAAATAGACCTCTCAAACACACAATGTGTCCAAAATGGAACTTCTAGTCTTCCCCCAACTCCCTGATCCACCCACAGCCTTCCACTTTTCAGGTGATGGCAACTTGGCAGCTTTGTCCTTTCAGTTGCTCAGTCCAAAAGGCTTGAAGTCATCCTAAACTCCTCTCTCTTTCTCACACTTCCCAGCCAGTCTGTCATTAACTCCTGCTGGTTCTACCCTCTAATATATCCTTCTCTCCATTTCCACTGTTCCCATCCTGATTGGAGTCACCATCCTCTCTTGGCCGGAATACTGCAGTAGCTTCCTCATAGGTCTCTGTGAATCTACCCTTTCTCCCATACAATCTAATCTAGCAGAACACCAGGGGCTCTTCTGCTCCACACCTTCCAATGCCCACCCCCATTTCACTCACAGTGAAAGCCTGTGTTTATATTGGCCCAATACCCCCACACACTTTGGCTTCCACCTCAACCCTTATCCCTGGGACTTTATCTTCTAGCACTTCCACTCCCCTCCCACCTATTTTATTGTTGTAAGTAGTCCTCTTGCTGTCTTTTGACCATCATGATCACACTCTGTCTTAGGATCCTCCCCTCTAGCTGTTCTCCAGGCTGGAATGCTTTTTTCCTAGATTCACTTGGCAAGCTCTCTTGCCTTCTCCCAGTCTTTGTCCAGATATCACCTTCTACACGAGGCTTGCTTTGAGCACCCTACTGCAACCATCACCACCCCAAGCCCTCTTCACTTGCAATCCCAACCTCACTCTACTTTTTCTATTTTCCATAGTACTTATCTCCTTCTAATATATGACATAAGGTATTTATTTGCTATTATCTGTCTCTCTTGTTTCAATGCAAGTTCTAAGAAGACAAAGATCTTTGTTTTTTTCACAGATTGATATGGTTTGGCTGTGTTCCCCCGACAAATCTCATCTTGAATTCCCACATGTTGTGGGAGGGACCCAGTGGGAGGTAATTGAATCATGGGGGCAGGTCTTTCTTGTGCTGTTCTCATGCTAGTGAATAAGTCTCACAAGATATGATGGTTTTAAAAAGGGGACTTTCCCTGCACAAGCTCTCTTTGCATGCTGCCATCCATGTAAGACATGACTCCTCCTCCTAAGCTTCTGCCATGATTGTGAGGTCTTCTCAGCCATGTGCAACTGTAAGTCCATTAAACCTCTTTCTTTTGTAAATTGCCCAGTCTTGGGTATGTCTTTATCAGCAGCATGAATACGAACTAATACATTGGTTTATCAAAGCGCTTAGAAATGTGCTTGGCATATAATGAGTGCTTAGTGAATATTGTCAAAAGAATGAATGAATGAAAAAGCAAATTAATATCTCCTACCCTGTCTGCTCTTTATGTATCTCCACATCAGTGGTATAATTCCCAAATTGTGAGCTCCCAAAATGTAGAAAGCATTTTTGTCCTTTCTTAGCAGAGCAGGATTTTGACCTAAATTTCTGCAAACTATAGTCTTGTGGTTATGACTCTTTTTGCAAGTTGATCACTCATTCACAAGGATGGAATTTTCATCTGATTAATCACAAGATGGATGTGGTCTCAGAACATTGAGAAAAAGACTACTTCATCTACCTGACAGTCAAAGGGTAACACATTAGGACTTGAGAGATAATAATTCAAAGGAAGTTCACACACAGAAAAATTTAAGATTAGATTGTCATTTTCAGATAAATTTGTTAGCGATATTGGTTCAGTATTCTGCAGCAGATGCATAAAATATTTCCATGCCTTTAAGAATCCATTTGTAGTCTCAGATATCACATGTTGTTCCAGGAGTGTAGAGGTCCTACACAGTACTCTTTTATGAGTCACTCAAGCTTCTCCTGTGGCATCAGATTTTGCAGTGATTTTGTAATGGACATTTCCTAATGGAGAAATTATCAGCTATTTTTGAATTATGGAATAGCTACATTACTTAGAAATAGGCCCTTGGGTGCACATAAGATATTTCATTAGCAGGCTTAAGGTTTATTTATTAATAGAAAAATAATATAAAATGGCACTTAAAGGATCTTATCAAAATTATGAACCTCCCACTTCTGAATGTCTGTATTATACATCCATTCTTGGTCACCTAAACTTACCCCTTTGACTCAACCTGCTACAAAGAGCCAACCACTTCCTCTATTCCAGCTGTTTCTTTATTCCAATTCTTGCCCTATTATGTCACTCAGGCTGTTCTTTGCTCTATCTCTTTTGTTATAAATCACATTTATAGGCTGTATTAGTTCATTCTTATGCTGCTAATAAAGACATACCGAAGACTGGGAATTTATAAAGGAAAGAGTTTTAATGGACTCACAATTCCATATGGCTGAGGAGGCTTTACAATCATGGCAGAGGGCAAAGGAGGGGCAAAGGCATGTCTTACATGGTAGCAAGCAAGAGGGCATGTGTATGGGAAGTACTCTTTATAAAACCATCAGATCTCATGAGACTTATGCACTGTCATGAGAATAGCATGGGAAAAACTCACCTCCATGATTCAACTACTTCCCAGTGTGTCCCTCTCACAACATATGTGGATTATGGGAGCTACAATTCAACATGAGATTTGGGTGAGGACACAGCCAAACCATATCATTCCACCCCTGGCCCCTCCCAAATCTCATGTCCTCACATTTCAAAACCAATCATGCCTTCCCAACAGTCCCCCAAAGTCTGAACTCATTTCAGCATTAACTCAAAAGTCCACAGTCCGAAGTCTCATCTGAGACAGGCAAGTCCCTTCTGCCAAAAGCAAGTTAGTTACTTCCTGGAAACAATGTGGGTACCAGGCATTGGGTAAATATATCTGTTCCAAATGGGAAAAATTGGCCAAAACAAAGGGGCTACAGTCCCCTGGAAAGTCCAAAATCCAACAGGGCAGTCATTAAACCTTAAAGTTACAAAATGATCTCCTTTGACTCCATGTCTCACATCCAGGTCATGCTGATGCAAGAGGTGGGCTCCCACAGCCTTGGGCAGCTCTGCCTCTGTGGATTTGCAGGGTATGGCCCCCATTTTGGCTGCTTTCACTGGCTGGCATTGAGTGTGGCTTTTCCAGGTGCACAGTGCAAGCTGTCATTGGATCTACCATTCTGGGGTCTGCAGGACAGTGGGCATCTTCTCACAGCTCCACTAGGCAGTGCCCCAGTGGGGACTCTGTGTGGGTACTCCAACCCCACATTTCATTTCCACACTGCCCTAGCGAGTTTCTGCATGAGGGCTCCACCCCTGCAGCAAACTTCTTGCCTGGACATCCAGGCATTTCCATGCATCTTCTGAAATCTAGGCAGAGATTCCCAAATCTCAATTCTTAACTTCTCTGTGCCCACAGGCCCAACACTACATGGAAGCTGCCAAGGCTTGGGGCTTGCACCCTCTGAGCTGTATGTTGGCCCTTTTAGCTACAACTGGAGTAGCTGGGACGCAGGTCACCAAGTCCCAAGGCTGTGCACAGCAAAGGGGGGTCCTGGCCCTGGCCCACAAAACCGTTTTTCCCTCCTAGGCCTCTGGGCCTGGGATGGGAAGGGCTGCCATGAAGGTCTCTGACATGCCCTGGAGACATTTTCCCCATTGTCTTGGTGATTAACATTTGGCTCCTTGTTTTATGTAAGTTTCTGCAACAGGTATGAATTTCTCCTCAGAAAAAAAGGTTTTTCTCTCCTATCTCATTGTCAGGCTGCAAATTTTCAGAACTTTTGGATTCCATCACCTCTTGAATGCTTAGCCACTTAGAAATTTATTCCCCTAGATACCCTAAATCATCTCTTCTAAGTTCAAAATTCCACATACCTCTAGGGCAAGGGCAAAATGTCACCAATCTCTTTGCATAGCAAGAGTGACCCTTAATCCAGTTCCCAACAAATTCCTCATCTCTATCTGAGACAACCTCAGCATGGACCTTTTTGTCCAAATCACTGTCAGCATTTTGGTCAAAGCCATTCAACAAGTCTCCAGGAAGTTCCAAACTTCCCACATCTTCCTGTCTTCTGAGCCCTCTAAGTCTCTAGGAAGTTTCAAACTTTCCCACATTTTCATATCTTCTGAGCCCTCCAAACTGTTCCATCCTAGCCTGTTACCCAGTTCCAAAGTCGCTTCCACATTTTCGGGTATCTTATAGTAGCACCCCACTCTACTGATACCAATTTACTGTATTAGTCTGTTCTCACACTGCTAATAAAGACATACCCAAGACTGGATAATTTATAAAGGAAAGAGGTTTGATGGACTCACAGTTCCACATGACTGAGGAGGCCTCACAATCATGGCAGAAGGCAAAGGAGGAGCAAAGGCACATGTTACATGGTGGCAGGCAAGAGAGCATGCATAAGGGAATTGCTCTTTATAAAACCATCAGATCTTGTGAGCCTTACTCACTCTCATGTGAACAACATGGGAAAAACTCACCCCCATGATTCAATTACCTCCCAACAGGTCCTTTCCATGATACATGTGGATTATGGGAGCAACAACTCAAGATGAGATTTGGGTGGGGATACAGCCAAACCATATCATAGGTTAATTCATGTTAACTTAAAGAATAGAGAGGCAGCAAAGTGGATGTAACATAAGCTTGGCGTCAGACTAGATGGATTAGATATCTGGCTCTGCCATTTACTATCTGTATGACCTTGAGGATGTTGTGCAATCTCTCTATAAATCCCTATATTTGTAAAAGGGTTTAATAATATCTTCTTCATAGGTGAGAATTAAATGAGATAGTATATATAAAGTATTTGTTTCCCTTCTATGTTAAGATAGCAATAGTAATATACGTTTGCCTTTCAGTTGGATTTGCTAATGTCTAAGGGGGCCTTTTTTGCATGCCTATTAATAGAGTTTTACTTTTATTATAATAATATTCCATTTATTAAAGAGCTAAATCCTAAGTTTTCTTAATATTTTAAGTTCAGCTTTCTAATCTTGTTTATTAATCTAGTATATTTGTATAAAAATGAGTATAATCATTTTCACTAGCTTTGATTAATATTTATTGATTTGTACAGTAAAAATAATAAATTATCCTTAATCATTTAATGCTATTTGAATTCATAAGTAATATTTTCATCAACACTTCAAATCATAATTACAATTTCAATGTAGCTAATTTTTTCAGATAATGCAAGTCTATTATGCAGACTTAAAACTCAACAAGCCAGATACTTCTAAATACTTCAGTAATGCTTAGTAATCTAATAAATCAATCAATTGACTCACTTAACTCAAATTCTCATACACTTTTCAAACACCTTAAAAACAGAAAACATTCAAAATAGCAGTGACTGCAAAACATTACACAGCATAATAACATTCATTAAACAAAAGTCTCACTTGTATTCATTCTCTATTAAATATATATTATACATAACATACATTATATATGATCTACATTGTATAAATATGTAATACACAAAAATGTTATATAGTATACATACATTATATACAATATACATTGTGTATAATAAACATTATGTACATTGTGCATAATATACATTATGTACATTATGCATAATGTACCTTATGCATAATGTAATAGATTTTCATATATTATATTAGATTATCTTGTATAATATATTATGTATAATATACATTACATACATTATGTATAATATACATTATACATAATGTACATACATATATTCCTTCCAGAAGTAGCTAATTTGCTCCCAACCAAAGAAAAGATAATTACTATTTTAGGTCCTCTACAGCCACTAAAGTTTTACACACAGATCATTATCAGTGATTATAAATCAAGGCAAAGGATGTTTGTGCTGCTTCCAGAATGATTCTACCCAAATCCCAGGTTAGCAAGCTGTACTTTTTCTCATAATTAAACCCTGCCAGCTTCTTCAATTTTACACAAAACTGCTTTCACAAGTTATTCCTGCCAGATCTGAGTAGCTTCAATGCACTCTTCCCACTGTGCTCCTTCACAATAGGATCACCACTAATCTCCATATTGCTTGATTTGTGATAATAGGCTTCTTAAATGCTTCTGCCATTATAACCCATCTGCTCACTAACTGGTGAGATTCTGTACTTAATCGTTTATGTTCTCATTTGTGTCAAACCCATATTTCTGTTGGTTTATTGCTGAGTCCAAACCAGATTCCCAGCTTCTGCTTTCCTCCCCTGCCCCCCAGTCTAGTGTCCCTCCCCCAGTCTAGTGTCACTACCTGATTTCCTGTAAATGCAAACGTACTCCAATAAACCTGCCTGAAGCAAGAGGAATTGAGCCAGCTATCAAACATCATTCTGGGATTCAGCATCAGTCACCATTAGGGCTGGTCTTGTCCTGACATGGGCTACATGTCTGGTCCCTGGGGCTTAGCCTCTGGTCAGTGTCAAATTTAGGTGAAAGGCTTGTCAGCACAAAAATACATACCTGGAACAAACAAACATTTCTGGAACAAGATTGCTTGGGGAAATTCACAGACAAGTAGCTGGTGTGAGGTTCTCCATTGTTCATTACAATTTAGGACAGCACAAAGAAATTTAGCAGGGCTAGATATCAGACTCAAAATAACCCTGGCCTTTGGGCTGTGGGGATATTAAACTACAGAATTGAGGAAGATCCAGCCCCAATGTGGTCATGCCGTATGACACTGCAGAGTCCCTAGTTTACAATGGACTCAAAACTAAAAAGATAATGCAACCAGGCTGATTTATTGTCTGGGTCCCTAGACAAAACAAGAACATGATCTTTGAATCTAGAAGGATATGAAATTGGATCCTGGCTATGTACTTGCTATGTGATTATGGCAATGCTACTGAATTACTCTAAACTTATATTTCTGCATTATTGAGATCAACCACCAGCCTAACAGTTAAGACATGCATAAGAACTATGAATCAGGTCTGACAGCACAGAGAAAATATTTTCCACTTCCTTCTCAGCACGACGTCTCCTAAGAATTATTTGCATCTGTTATTTCGACTTTCTCCCATTCCAGTTTGTCTTTGTAGTAGATGGACAGAGATTGGTGACTCAATGTCTTTCCTTCACCTCACTGTGTAACAAAAACATGACTGCAGTGAAATCGATTGATCCTCCTTGCCTTGGTGATTGGTCTAGGATGATCATATGGTAAGGGATGGTCCAAGCAGGAAGACACTCAGAACTGTCCTTTCATGTTTGAAGGTGGTGATTTAAGAAGGTGCGTTGCCTGGACACTAAACAACATAGCTGTGTTGCTGCCGTGAGGAAAGCCAGCCTCAAGGTAAAACTGACACAAGGACAGAATCAAGATAACCGCAAAGTGATGGAGCCAGAACTCTGATCGTGCCGAAACTAAAACCTGCCTTAGTGCTGTACTTTTCAGTAATATGAACCAGAAAATTCCTTATTTTTAAATCAGTTGAGATTTTCTGCTACCTATAGCCCAAAACGCCCTACCTAACTTGCTAACTTTTCTACCAGCTTCAATCAGAATTCAGCTCCGTCACTTCACCAACGCTGCTGTTATAAAGAGCATCAGTGGCCCTCATGTTGGAGAATCCAACACATAGTTTTCCTGCTCCTCTGTCTCTGCTCAGCCTTTGAAGGTTAGACTTTCCATCCAATATGTAAGTGTGCTTCAGGATATTCATTGTAGCGTTGGATATCACAGCAAAATATTAAAAAACAGGCTACTGATACACTGAATACTGAAAATAATCTACTGATGCACACAATTTTATTTGATTTGTTTTATTATTTTTATCTTAAATATATTTTAATTTTAAATATTATATAAATATATTCAAATGTTATAAAATTATTTTCTTTTAATATTTACACTTACTTCAGATTAATTTTATTTTTTGTTATTTTAACATTTTATTTATTTGGTTTTTGCATTTATTTAATGTATAAATGTATTTATTGAATCACCAGTAGGTGACTGAATGAGCTGCGTATTTCTTCCTTTGAGCGCAGCTGGTGCAATAAGCAGGAGCTCGCAGAGTCCCGTGGCCGCGGAGGGGCGCCAAACTCCGGGGAAGAGCCAGGGCGAGGTCCGACGAATCGGGCTCCGCTGGCGACCTGCCCCCTCTCCTTTCCTCCCTGGTGGGGCTGGCGGTGGGTGACCATGGCCGCATCTGGAAGGCGACTCTTCGGATTCAAGACGACCAACAAAAAACCCTCTTCCCCAAAGGGTTAGACTGAGCGAAACTTCAAATGGATGGCACGAGATAAATGAATTCTAAAGTGGAAACAATATGAAACACATGCGCAAGCTTTGGAGGCAAGAACGCTGACCTTAACCTCAGTGAAAACTAAAGCAACAGCAGCAAGAGTCTGCGCGGGGAAAACGTCCTTGCGATGCGACCAGCAGACAAGAGGCAGGAGATACGAGGCGCCCTACCCGAATTTAGTACCTCCAGCAAATCTGTGGCCCAGCGTGGCCCGATCAACTATGGTAGACCAAGCCATCAACTTGTTTTCCTAAAAATGAAAGGTGATCTGGCCCTGACTGAAGACAAACTGGAACAAGCCCAAAATGAACAGAGTGCCTGGAAGTTTACGCCTGGTAGGTAAACTCTCCAGTCATATTCTCAGTCAAGGCTTCCCTGACAGTCCCACTACTCGAAAGTCACTGGGGGGACAGCCAAGTACACGTTTCTACACCAACACTCAGACTTTTTGAGAGGAAAGAAAAAAAGCCACATTCTTATACTCCCCAGCTCCTAATGGTTAATGTGAAACTTACCAATGAACCTTGCACTTCAGTTCTTTCCCTCCCCATCCGCTTTGCTTCAGAGGCCTGGTAGGCTTGCACCATCCCAAAGAAGCGGCCACCTCTGAAGAATTCCTCTTTGGGAACATGTAGATACTTGAGAAATGTTTCTGTTTGAAGCAATTGAGGGAGAAACAAGGTCCTAAGGCACACAATGTCTTTGGACAGTTTGGAGAAATGAAAACCTGGAGACTTTAAATCATGTATTGAACATAAATTCCAGTAAAATGGAAAATGGACTATGCATTGCTCTTACCCCTGAGCATAGTGACTTAGAAATTCTAAACAGCAGGTCCTCAAATAACATGGGTTAGTTATGACGTCGAAGAGAAAAAAAATCCATGTCCGGTCAGGGCCATGGTCTGTGTGGAGTTTTCAAGATCTCCCTGTGTCTTTGCGGATTTTCTCTGGGTACTTGGTTTCCTCCCACGTCCCACAGCTGTGCACATGAGGCTCACTGGCTTGTCTACATGGTCGCAGTCCGGTGAGTGTGAGTGGGTGTGAGCGCGCCCTGCGATGATGGAATGGAGTCCTATCCAGGGCTGGCCTGAGCACTGCCAGGATGGGCTCCAGCCACTCAACACTCTGAACTGGAACAAGAAGGTAAATAATTATCTTACTTGTTTTTTATTAATTTTTCTTAAATACATGCATAACTCACATTTATTTCAATGTTTACTTTTTCTTTTCTTTTTTTTTTTTTTTTTTTTTTGAGACGGAGTCTCACTTTGTTGCCCAGGCTGGAGTGCAGTGGCGTGATCTTGGCTCACTGCAGCCTCTGCCTCCCTTGTTCAAATGATTTTCCTGCCTCAGCCTCCTGAGTAGCTGGGATTACAGGCATATGCCACCATGTCTTGCTAATTTTTGTATTTTTAGTAGAGACTGGGTTTCACGATGTTGGCCAGGCTTGTCTTGAACTCCTGACCTCAAGTGATCTGCCCTTCTTGACCTCCCAAAGTGCTGAGTTTACAGGCGTCAGCCACTGTGCTGGGCCTACAGTGTTTACTATTTAGAAGTGTTTTGGTCTTTATTTAAAAGTTTGGTGATGTTTTTGTGACTTAGAAATTTGCCACAGAAATTTCACTCTTGTTTATATCAATTAGCCTATGGTAAAAATGGTTTCCTTATGCATCCCTTTGCTTAAAATCACAGTTTCCAAGAACTTATCTAGACATTAAATGAGGACTTTTCAACATACTGGTTTTGCCAGTAAGACTGTGGACTTAATCATTGTTGTTGAAATGCTGGGTCAAAACTCAAAAAAGGTGAATTTTGCCTTTAAAGGGATTATTTGCTAAGAACCAACCTTAAATAGACACAGAAAATCAAATATTAGTTGTCAGTGTAAGCAGTTCATATATTTAACCATTTAATTTGAGGCTCTATATTACTTGATTCTTTTTTATTGATACATAATAATTGTACCTATTTATGGGAATTATTGAGTCTTAAATGAATGTGGTTTTAATCAATGGTTTGCCTTTGAATGGTTGTAAATACTGTAGATAATCTTATTGAGAACTGTGCAAACATGAAGGTGTGGTATCAAACTTCAGGTTTAAGCTGTTTGAAGCATTATAAACATTCATTTCACAACCAGATTAGTTAAGGATGTTGGCTGTGGTGAGACTCACTGGGTTATTTTTTTCAGGAGTGAACTTTATTAAATCCCCATTCCATTCAGCAGGCATGTGCTAAAAGAGCATTATCATTGGTGTTAATGGACAAATGTGTTTTTTCATTGTATTTGGGCCTTTTGTATTGTGTTCTTGATATTAAATTAAGTGCACCTAAAGAAAAAAAAGATTGAATAGAGCAATTCTACATGTACTAATGTGGAATAGCTGCCAAGATATATTAAGTGAAAGAAATCAAAGAGCAAGACAGCGTAATTTTGCATGGTACCATTTTTATTTTGAAAGATTATATTAATGCTTGGTATGCATAAAATAGCTCTGGAAGGATTCAAGAAAGATCTGCTTGGTTACCTCTGAGAAAAGGAGTTAGATGTTGGAAACAGGGGTGGGAGGAAAATTGTTTATATTGCATAATGTCTTTTAACTTTTGGATTTTGTGTTGTGGCTAAGGTAGTAACTATTAGAAATAAATAAAATTAGGTAATTTTAAAAACAAAGAAATGCTGTAAATTTTGACCAAATGTTGCTGTTCATTAGTTTTATCTTAAACTCTCCCCATATGATCTCTCCCATACTTCTGGCTTTAAGAATTATCTCAATGTTGAAACCTTCCATATACATATATGTTTCATATATATGTGTGTGTCTCTTTTGCATTTCAGATTCCTTTAGCTTATGGGTGCTTGAATTTCTCCA
The DNA here is from genome assembly GCF_006542625.1 of Nomascus leucogenys. Classification (NCBI taxonomy): domain Eukaryota; kingdom Metazoa; phylum Chordata; class Mammalia; order Primates; family Hylobatidae; genus Nomascus; species Nomascus leucogenys. The sequence goes on along the minus strand of NC_044395.1, from coordinate 32,022,911 downwards.
ACACATTTCAAAAATCGGCAAACATAAAAAATTCATCCTAATTCTTGCCCTTCCTTCACAAACTTTCTTCTTTCCAAGTCTTTCCCCATCTCAGTAAATGCCGTCACCATCAGCTGTTATGCTCAAGCAAGCTACCTAGGATTTACTTTGAACATTTCCTTTTCTCTCAAATTGCATATCTAATCCATCACCAGTTCTGTTATCTATCTCATATCTATAGAGTCTACTCTCATTCCTAACTCTCCAGTGTGCCCATGTGGTCCAAGCCATCATCTCCCCACTTAGTCTCCACACCTCCTTTCAAAACCTCCTTCAGTGCCATTCCCTCAAAAGTTCTAAAACCATCTGGTTCAAAATAGATCCTCCTATTATTTTTTTCCCTTTATAACTCTCATGAAATTTACAATTGCATATTTATATTTGTGGTTATCTGCATGTGTTCTTTTTGCTGGATTATAATCTCAATGAGGGCAGGGGGCTGTGTCCATTATTTTCAAGTTCTTATGCCTGCAACCTAGCATAATGCCTGGCATATGGAATATGATTTGTAAATTACTCTCAGATGAATGGATAAGTTAAAAATGGAATGAGCTCTTACCATGTACCAGGCATTGTGCTAGAGACATTACTTATGGATGATAAACCAATGTTAGAATCGTCATTTGCCAATGGGCATTTACCTCCAGGCACAGGCAGATACAAAATGAGTAAAAGAGTATATTTTACCATGTGAATTGGGTAGATATGAGGAAGTTTGCTTGCTAGGTCAGGGGAGGGACATGTACTGAGGGAATTTATAAGTAAAAGGAAAATATGAAAAACAAGTTTGATTTCCTCACCCTGTAAAATGAGGTGTGCAAATGAGGCAATTTGCTATAATTACAAGATTCCCTTCACAGTTTTTCCTAGAGCCTGCTCTACAATGTCACAACCCCTCTAGATTTTTTGCCTTAGGCATGTCAGGACACATAAAATGTCTAGGTGGTAGAAATAAGCATCCTGTTTGCAGGGCTCATGAGGAGGGCAATTGGTAGATTCTCTGCAGTTCTGGAACCCATTGTGAACCCCAAGCCATGGAGACTCTAGTCTACTGGCTGAGCATGCTCAGCCCATAATGTGCCCAAATTATGAGAACAACTTGCCCTTGAAACAAACAAACACAACAATAAGATAAAATAACTGACAAATCATCTTTATTAAATAAGCAAATAGTCTACATAGATACAGTCACTTGTCTGTTGCACACAAGTACTTCCCCTTCTCTTGGGAAAGATCACTCCATGTGACAAGGTGCAAGCTAAGCAGCAGCCCATTTGAATGCCCTGTAATAACATAAAAATGACCGGCAAGATACAGAGTTCACGCTCAAGTTCCCTTGAGTGTGACTTGAGTCACGGAACAGGCAGGAGAAAACGAACATTTCAATTCACAGAGACTTAGGTGAAGAATTATTAGCTTCATTTAAAGTGCCCATATTGTGCCTTCTACATATCTCTTTCAACAATTAAGCCAGCTGTTACTCTTCAAAGTGTGCGTCACTTTCTTTGCATTTGGGTCAAACTCCAACTGTGAAGACCCAGTAAAGAAATAAAAAAACCCTGCAAATACAGACAAGGGAAATAGTAAGATATTTTTCCAAATAAAGACATTTGACAATATACAAAACTCAGAATCATAGAGAACTAAAAATAGAAAGTGTTTATAGAATTTTACTTTATGTCAGGGACTATGCCAAGCCTGTTACGTGAATTTATTTTCATTTATTTCTGCAACAACTCTATGAGGTTGTATGTCTAACTCCATTTACAGATTGAGCAAGTTGAGGTTTAGACAGATTTTGATGCTTCCTCAAGGTTACTCAGCAAGGAAGGATGGAGACAGCACTCCGTGCCAGCTCTGTCTGACAACAGAGACAGGTTCCAGGTTACAAGGTTATTCTGCTTCCAATCAGATAAATTCTCCACTTGCTTGGAAACTCTAATCACCTATTTCTTTCTTCCCCAAAAATCCTCCTCCCTTTTCCCTGCATTGCAGCCTAGGAAGCACAGCAACTATTTCAAAACACCAGAGGACACTTTAGTGCTCTGCAAACATGGTGATCAGGTTACCTTTCAATAAAGATCATCAGCCTCCACTTACTTACCTTGAGTAGAAACAAAATCTTTTTTTTTTTTTAAACTTTGGGCACATGGAAAGGTAAGTATTTGCAAATGACTGGCATGGGCAATGACTGACAACTCAGGAAAGACAGACAAAAAATCTCCCTGGGAATTAGTAGCAGCAATAAGATGGGGTGGAGGAGAAGGCCAGCTAACCAATATTAAACCTGGCCACACCACTTGATGGGATTTTTATGCTAACATGGTAATCTGAAAGTCGAGCTTGACTTCACTTGTTAGCTCGAGATGTGAGTAAGTGACACTCGAGTACTTTGATTTTATATGCACGGTTTTATATGCATGTATAAGATAAAGTAGCGAGATTTGTGTAATTATCTTTATGGTTCCAAACAAGTTATTTTGTGAAGTAGTTCTATAATGAGTACAAATGTAGGCGAATCAAAATTTTGAGGAGGGAACTGGCCCTAAGAAACACTTGTTATTAAAAAGTTTCAATGCTCCTCTTCCCTCTGATATAAAATGTTTCAAGTGCTCTATGGCCAACACAGTAAGTATCCTCTTACCAAATTCTTCAAAAACAGCATCAATCTTTGAGTCAATCCCTGGAAAGTCTTCAGCTATTTGCTTGGGAAAGCCTGGCTCCATGGAATTTCTCTTCTCATCAAATCTGTACCAAGTAAAAGAAACAGCTCAGCATTGCATAGAGGCCATGTTACCAAACATCTTAGATCATGTTAGGTTTAATGTGCAATTTTACTAAACTTTATAAGTACTGCAAATAAATGCCAAGCATATTTGGGACTATAGAAATATGTGACTTTAATGGTACTGCAAAGAGTTCTGAAAGCCATATCTCCATCCGGAACAGGGGCAGCGTCCTGCTGTATGTAGCACATGCTGTTTGTCATCATATTTCTTAAGCCTGGACAGAAAGAACCTTAATCATCTTTCTGTCACAAAGACATGAAAGTGTGAACATATATATAAAGTGAATTGAATCAATATCTAAAATGCAATTTTAATTCCCTACCACAATTGGCCCATATATACCTGCCATCCCCTCCCCTGCACATCTAAGTCTTCTATGGTGGCCTCCTGGGAAAAGGGATTAGGATTAGAAGCAAAGCACAGTAAGTGTGTTTTTAGCCCATTGGCTGGATAGCAGATGGTCGGCCTCGATGTCTCAAAGTCTGGCCAAATGACCCAGGAATCAACCTGTCTGTGAGTGTTGGGTTGTATCCATAAACCGGACTGCTATTGATCATCATCTCTTAAATGTGCCATCATTATCAGGTAGAGGTAACAAATGGGTGAGGTTCGAGGTAGCCCTTGAAAATCATATAGTAGTGTTAGGAAGACAAAACAAACACACAATGAGACAGTGACAAACACACAGTGAGACAGTGAGCCAAACTATAAGACAATGGGAAGGGAATGCTAAATGGTGGTCTGGGTTCTCAGAACATTTTCCCAATGGGTCTAAAGTCCACGAGAGAAAGCTGCATGGAGGTGATGAGACTTGAGCCAGGACTTGAAGGATGGGCAGGATTTGAATAGGTTGAGGAGAGAAGAGGGGGCTCCAGGCAGGCAGGTGGGGTGACAGCACCAAGGGAAGCACCAGCCAACTGCACTTGGGACTGAAAGCAGGAGAGCCTAAGGTGCTGCTGTTTTAAAGTAAGAACTTTCCCACAGTTGTCTGAAGTCCCATCCTTCCTACTAAGAAAGAAGCAGGCCTAAGGTTGGGGTGGGGGATTTCCTTAGAAAAAGAAACTAATTTCCCTAATTAGGCTCCATACAAAGTCGTTTCTCTTGCATCTCACCTCCAGTATTTGTCCTCTACAAAGAAATATGTTTTCTTCTTTTCCTTATCAGAAATGGCTGCATCGATTTTTCTAACGGTTGGAGGGAAACCTAGGGTATGGATGCCTCTTGGGTATCCAGCTTGTACCTCATTTCCTCTGATGGCCCAGAATTGACTTCCTGTTAAATATAAATAATTCACAGTCATATTGAACTATAACAGTTAAGCCCTTTAGCTTTAGAAATACACTTTAGCATCTTTGATTTTCATGGTAAAGTAGTAGCCCAAATTTTAGATTTAGTCACCAGCTCACAGTGGGCTTTTCACAAAAATTTGCAGACTGAATGAATGATCTAAGGTCAAATGAGAGAATTTACAACTCGGGGTAATTTATCTTCTTGTCTTTATTTTTATCATCTATAAAATATAAATACAATGATATCAGCCCTGGTTATTTCTTCATTACCTTTAACTACTGTACTAGTCAGAACTTGTAGTAGGGAAAATTAAAGTGTTGTTCAATTTCTTATGAGAGGGTTTACTTTGGCAAGTTAAACAAATGATGATACAATAATTACCTTTAAAAACGAAAACAAGGTCCTTGCTAGTAACTTCATATGCGGCATCCACGCCTGAAGGAAGAGATGGCCAAAATGAAGAGATCAAATACAATTCGGGTTCAAGCTTCCTGAGGGATTTGCGCCAAAAGTGCCTAAAATATATGTAAAAAGAAATGTAAATTGAAAAACAGTCTTTCACCTTTAGAATATTTTCCTCACCGTCTTGCCTCACCCAGCTTCCCCCATTCTCTCATCTTCTAGGCTGGATGACAGATAGAAATCAGGTATACTGCCATTAGAAAATTTCTTTCCTTTTTCTTCAGAAGACTGCAGTGAGTCTCCTGTCATAGATTTCCAGAGTAATGTCTTCTATGAAAGAAAAATTATTCTATCGTGCAAATGAATTAGCCCAGCATAAGCTTTAATTACCTGCAATGTGTGCAAAACAGTGTGTGTGCTATACCCTCTTCCAAAAGCTAGGCAGTGTGTGTATACGTGTATGTGCTGTATAAATATATTCTTGTATGTGTGCAGAAAGATTCTGGAAGGATGCACAATGAGTCTTGGCTCTGGATGAATACAGGGAGAACTGGGAACTAAAATTTTTAATTTTCTTCTCATTTGTGCTCTTTGAATGTTTGTCATGTGCATATTGATCCATCAGTAAGTAAATTACTTGATTAAATGTAATGTTGATCCTGATGTCATTTTTAAAGGCAGTAAAAATAAAATTATTATTCGAAAGATCTACTCATGCCTTTTGAAAAGTAACCATGACTTAAGACATTTGGAAACAGCAATTAGAAGATAAGAACCAGATCAGCCTGTGCCTTCAAAAATGAACCTGACAATTTTAGGAAAATGTGGGAAAAGGCAGCACCAGATCTAAATGATCCCAAGCTCAGAAGAAACGTTTTTGTTTTAAATGTTTAAGAATCTCTATCAAGTTTCTGCATGTTTTCCTTTCTAATCATTGTAGATTAAAATGGTAGGAAAATATAATTTTTCAACCTGACCTGTCTTTAAAGATCAGGATTTCTCCCCTCAGAGTGCTGACGGCATCAAAGGACAAAGCAGGATCACACTTGGCTGGCGTCCCAGGTTCTGGAGGGACAGGTTCCGTGGGTACCAGAGGGGTCTCAGGGGAGTCAGGGGGAGGTCCTAAAGCGAACATTAGGGGAAATGTGATATGTTTCAATATATGCCCATTTGTATGCTTTCCAAACATTCTCACGGTGCTTTGAACTAAATCATAAATACTTTATGTAGCATTTGAAAGCTCTTCTGAAGACCATCGTTGCAAAACTACAATGGCTGATTTCCCCAGTGTCACTCACCATAGAGGGACTGAATGCCATTTATATCATCTTGAGACAGGCGGAAGCGAGTCAGGTCTGTGAGTGAGTGGTAGAGTGGGTACATCAAAGCTTCAGTGTTGGCTGAGTGAAAGAGACCCAGGGAGTGGCCAATTTCATGAGCAGCAACGAGGAATAAATTGGTCCCTATTTAAGAAATCAAAAACAATAGTTACTTATTTTTTAAATACATGTACATTATACAGGTCTGCTGTGCATTGTATTGGATTTTACTTCTTGGAACCACACAGGGCCTTTTACGCCTTGTTTGTTGGTTAATTGAACAATTGACTAATTACACACTTAATGGAAAGCTAAGTGTATTTTAAAACTCATACCTGAAATCAATCTTTGAGATTGATTTCCCAGTTACATCCACTTGCCCCCCACAGCCCCAAACCCACCCCCAGCCTCACGAGCATATTAACTCCAGAAGAACCACGTCCCTTTTCTTGTACTCAGGAATGGAATGAACCCACTTGTTTAGCGTATCAAATATTTACCTTCATTTGTCAATGCAAAGCTAAACAGTTTTAATATATTTACATTTGCCATTTGCAGTCTCAGTTAAAGGAAACTATATTCATATTAATTCATAATGTCTCAGCCTCATCATCATGAAGTACATGTTGAGACTAAAAACATGAATAAAGATATATGTCATAGGATTTGCAAAATTGGTTTAAAACACAGTATGCCCAATCATGTCTAGCATTTGTCACACAACAGATTTAGAATACATAAACACTGGCTTTATTCAAAATTTTTTCCTCCATTTTTTAAAAACACCTGCAATGCTAAAATTGGGAGGCCTTGGGTAATTATGATCAATATAGTAAGTAAATCTATATTACTTTTGCTAGTATTACTTGTGTAACTTGTGATGCTAGGAACAATCTCATTTGAGAGTTTACAGGAAGGTTTCTTTACAAGAATTCGTTAACCAAATCAAGAATTTTATCCAGGACTAAACTCACATTTGTACGTCCTACAGAGGTTTACATTTTCATTATAAATCCCAATTAAAGCTCAGACATAGTATTAATTGTTTTTCTATTTTTTTGGAAGTAGTGTTAATTGTTTTAGCTGATTTTTTGGAAAACTTTGGATGTCATTCCCCAAAATATGCAGTTACAAACTGAGCAACATTCTTCTACCTAAACAGTTTGAACGTTGTATTTGAGAGTCAGTCTTTTCCTTCAGAACAAGCCCATAATTTTCTTTTAACCTAAATGTACTAAAATAATGCCTCAGCCAGAAAAAAAAAAAGAGAATCTCAGTTTCTGAAATTTAATTCTGATTTCTGGTTTGAAGAGTAAAGAAGTAAATGGAGGAAATTACATAAGCAACATCCAGAGCACATTTTAATGTAGATTCAGTGCAATATACTATCCCTTGAATGTTTGCATTTTGATATGAGAAATTTTTCTTAATAATGGTTACCCCTAGATCACAAAGATCCACAGTCATTAAAGAAATACTTAATGATATTTCCTATATTGTGCTTACCAATGTAGGAAAACTGTTAAAGCATCTGAAAATATTTTCAATAATAATTAAAACAAAAATATATTCTGCTGATCTCTGATCTACTGGAAAATCCAGAACATCTCATTTCTTGAGCATTCTTGGTTATTAAGAGATTTCTACATATAAAAAAATTAATGCCAAAATCATTCTGAGAGATGTGTAACTAACCTGTTGTATCCTTTGTCCATTGTTCATCATCATCAAAGTGGGCATCTCCATTAATCCCTGGCCCAGGGGCATAGGCATGGGCCAAAACATTTCCAGGTCCATCAAAAGGGTAAAAGTCTCCATGTTCTAGTAGGAAAAAAATTTATTGGAAAGATACATAATGAGGATCCCTTTTGGGCCTTTTCCAGTACACCACCACCAGATAGATGAATGGATATGCTTCACATATTTTTTATTTTGTTTTGCTTTTTTTTTTTTACCTCTAACTGCAAAAGAGATCATTATATCAGCCTCTCCTTCATACAGCCTGGAGAATGTGAGTGGAGTCACCTCTTCCCAGACTTTCAGAGCTTTCTCAATGGCAGAATCAACAGCATCTTTTGGCAAATCTGGTGTATAATTCACAATCCTGTAGGAGAAAAATTGAAGCGGATGCTATTTTCTCCTATGATATAGTTTATAAAATTCCAATCTTATGTGAAAACCTCTCTGAACCATTACCTGTATGTAAGGTGGGTTTTCCTCCACTTCGGGATGCCAGGAAAGGTTCTGAATTGACCAACGTCAGGAACTCCACACCTGGGCTTGCGCATCACCTCCAGAGTGTCAGAGTCCAGCTTCCCCGTCACCTCCAACCCAAGGAACTTCTGCATTTCTCGGATTTTTTTAACAACAGGACCACTGTCCTTTCTCCTAACAAACTGTTTCACATCTTTTTCGAGGTCGTAGTAGTTTTCTAGATATTTCTAACAGAATAAGTATAGTTTTTAGGTCATTCTTACAATTTTTACTGTAGCTGTCTATTTATAATAAGTTTTTGCAGTTGCTCACTTTTCTTAATCTATTTGGAGTATTTCTCTAGTTTGCTGAAATAATGCCAAATTTTATAATATGATACTAGCAACATAAATATTTAGCTAAAATTACGTTGCATTAAAAAAAAAAAACTGAAGCTGTTCCAAAGCAAGATATGGTTCATCCACTCTCCACTTGTTATTCATGTGCCTTAAGCCCCAGTGCTGCTACTGCTATGGTGTTGTGTGATCTTAAGAAAACACCTAACATTTCTGGCCTTTGTTTCTTCCTACATAAGAGGAGAAGCCCAAATGGTGTGATAATGAGACCTTTTCCACTTCCAACACCCTATAACTCTATTCTTGAACTGTTCCTACACAGTAAGCTCAACCATTCTGTGTGGGTTTTAAGACACATGGAATGGTTTGAGCTTACTGTGGAAGCTCCCCACCTGGCCAGATCAGTTAGTGTTAATTACCTGAACAAGGTTCATGCTGGTGTCCTCACCCCTTGCAGCTCCATCCAACGGATAGGCTGAGCAAACTGCCACGCACAGCAACAGTAGGATTGGAAGACTCTTCATTTCCACTGGCTTTACTTAGCTCTATGTTGTCTCTGTGCCTTGCTGTCTTGCCTGCCTCCTTGTAGGTCCAACCTCGGGAGCCCAGCTTTTAAAGAGTGACAGTGTTTGTTTGGATCACCCGCAGCTTGACTCATCCTTGCTTTCATCCAAATGGCAGCAGGACCATTTCCAAAAATTCCAAATTCAAAGTAGGATGATACAACCTACTTTACTAATTTCTCTCAACCTTCCCAATTTTGCAAGGCAACATAGTGATTAATCTCCAGGAAGTGCTTCCTGTCTTGGTAGAGGAGAAAACTGGAGCATTTTTTTCTTCTGGAAAAATTGACTGGAATTCACTAGACAATTTATGTTTGTGTTTTTGAGAGAAGAAGTAGGTTGACTTGGTAAAAATCAGAATTGTGCAGAACTTCTAAAAGCAGTTTTATTTTAAGAAAGACATTATAAAAGCAAATAAAAGAAGTGGAAAGTGTACATATATAGCTATAGTCTGTACTGTATACAATTGTACTCAAAACATAGAAGATAATATCTAGAAGAAATTTAGAAGGGGTGATTTATTTTTTTGAATCTGATTTGTAATGCCTGCTATTGACTGTGGCTGGATTTGCTGGTTCTTGAGGAGGAAAACCTCATGGGCAGTATAGAACAAAGAGGGTCTGTGAAAAAGAAGGAAGTATATTCCCTTTGGGTTGGTTTTAATTCTGTACCCAATTTATTAATGGGTGATGGGCCCATGTAGCTGCTCCATAAATAGTTGTAGAATTGAAATGAATTACATTGCTCACTGGACTGAAATTCTCTCTGTCCTTGTCTTCTATACGTGTCTTATTCTCTTTCAATCTTTTCCCCTCCTCCCTAAATTCAAATTAGCAGATGCTTTGAAGTTAAAGAACAGAATCCATCCTAAATTCTCTCCTCAAGCTCTTCTGTTTTCTTCCTTTCCTTTCTATTCTGTTTCTTTGTCAAGTAAAGTGTTGCTCACATTATTGGTGTGTAATAAATCCTTGAACGCAAGACTCTAAACATATTCAGAGGAAGACATTTTGTAAAACTTTTATAGTCCTTTTGCCACCTGCCACCATCCATCTCCTCAACGCTTCCCTGATCACATTTTGTTTGTTCTTTCTTTCTTTGCTGACTTGCTTATTTGTTTGCTAAAGGGAAGAATATCTTGGGAGTAAGAACTCAGTAGAATGATGGATACAAATGTGCATTTATTAGACCTTTAATAAGTCCCCATTTTGCTTCCTCTCATTTACATCTCTTTTGCATTTTCTTCTTTGCTTTATTTTTTGTGTGTTTCTTAATAAACATTGGAGAGATTTTACCCAATAAGTTTAAAGGGATTTCTCTGTGGCAATAAGATCCCTATGACTGAACATGCCCACACAGGTGATAGCCACTTGGCAGGGGGCTATACATCACATTTAAGCCTTCATTTTTAGACTAAGTTCTGTCTAAAGACTTTTTCAAATTTTATTTAAAAAATAGAGACAGAGGTTTCACTACGTTGCCCAGGCTGGCTTCGAGCTCTGGGCTCAAGTGATTCTCCTGTCTCAACCTCTCAAAGTGCTAGGATTACAGACATGGGTCACTGCACCTTGCCTAAAGACATTTTAAAACTAGTATCCTATGGTTCTCCATTCCTTTGAGGGGGAAAAAAGAACATGTCTTGTCCTGATTGAAATAAAGGGAAAATATTTGGCCACACTGATATGAGGACAAGGAGAACAGAGTGGTGGCAGTGATGTGAATTCCAGGAAGAAACAGTGGAGCCCAACAGATAAAATATTGAGAGGTTAAAAGCGTAGGAGCTGTGGCAGCTCTAATTCCTTCTAGATTAAGGTTTATCCTTTGTAAATTTTCTCTGGAGTTATAACTTATAAAACATATTTAAAGTTTAGAGGAAAGCCTGATAGATAATGTGTTTGCTTTTCCAACTGTTAAGATGTGATTGGCAAAATGGGCCATGCTGTTCCTGAACTAAATACAAAAGTTTGCCATATTTTAAAACAGCTTCAATGACTTCCCTGGAAGATGTTTCCCAAGTCCCAGGAAGAGTCATTAATTATTGTTCAATGGTACCTTGTACCTGCCTCTGCTACTGTATTTTCCACACTGAACTGTAGTGAAATGGTTTATCTGTCTCTCTCATTCTAATGTAAGCTACTTGAGGGTATGGACCATGCCTCATTTGATTCTGTACTTCCAGTACTTAGCATGGTATCTGATACATAGTAGGTAACCAAAAATTACTTAGAGAATTTAATAATATATTAGTTACGAGTGAAAGGCTCACAGCAAATGTCAAACAGGTAAATTAAAAGTCAAAAAATCCACAAATCATGCAGATGTTTCTAGATTTGCAGATTCTACATGTCATATATACTAAATACTCTAAAAACTAAATTTTTAAAAAGTTGTATTTCCACAAGAAAAGATCAAGCTATCATCTAAAGCCTCTCTAATATATAATTGAAGTCCTCATTCATATGTCTGCATAACACTCAAACTAATCTTGTAGTTTTCTAATCGTGCATGAGATAGTCAAATTGCATTTTGTAGAGTATGTTTTAATAACCAATGCCGTAACGAGAAGGAATAGGTAAAATTAAAGAGCAACTGAGTGTAAGAAGGAAGGGAGGGAGAAGGAGGGAGAAGAGAAGTGGGGAGGAAGAGGAGGTGAGGGGAGGAGGAGAGAAAACACTCCAGGTGTAGAGGGAGGAACTGAATACCAGGGGAAAAAAGTGGGCATTTCCAGCAAGAAATGAAAATGACTGTTCCACAGAACAATCATTTGTTATATGATTAAATAAATACAAGGGTCAGATAATGGCTAGTTTTATAAATCTGACCTCCTAGGGATCAGAGGCTTAGAATTAAATTTACGTTCAGTCTAATCCTTGGATTTAAAAACTGGCAGTGATCCCAGGTAATATTCTATCTCGTAACTTTTCACATTTGTCTTCCTATTTGTCACACTTCTCCATGACTAATCAGACATGATTGTGCAGGATCCTTGCTACCTCTAGCTGATAACTGACACAATCATTATTTCAGCTATACATTCATTTATCAAGTGTCTGAGTCTCAAGGGCTTCAGAATACCCAAACTAAGAGTGTAGATTTGGAGATAAAGTTTAGAAAATTTTAATTAAATAAAAAAAGTGAACAAACTAGCTATTTAAAAGCAGGAAAGAAAGAAGAAAGGAAGGAAGGGAAGGAGGGAGAGGAAGGAAGGAAGAAAGGAAGGAAGGAGGGAGGGAGGGAGGGAAGGAGGGAGACAGGGAGGGAAGGAGGGAAAAAGGGAACATAACCTAGCCAAGGAAAGAATCCCCTACATAATTAATTCTATAAGAAATAGGTCTGGTATGGTGGCTCCTGCCTATAACCCCAGCACTTTGGGAGGCTGAGGTAGGAGGATTGCTTGAGCCCAGAAGTTGAAGACCTGTCTAGGCAACATAGGGAGACCTCAGCTCCACAAAAAAATAAAAATAATTAGCCACTTGTGGCAGTGCACACCTGTAGTCCCAGCTATTTGGGAAGCTGAGGCAGGAGGATCACTTGAGCCCTGGAAGTGAGCTGTGATAGGCCACTGCACTCCAGCCTGGGCAAGAGAGAAAGACCCTGTCTCAAAAAAAAAAAAAAAAGTAAAAAGTTGTACAGGAATTAAGCAGAAGGTGCTTGCTTACTTTAGGTGTTTCCTTTAGAAAAACTCATAGATAAAGTAGCAGATAAAGTGAGCTTGGAATGATCTGGAAATGGAGGAAAAATCACTTCTTGGCCTTTTGGCTAAGAACTAGGGTGGAAATGGAGGAAAATTCAGTAACAGAGTATACAAGTATGCAGAGTCAAGAGTTACTTTTTATTGAAATAAAAGGTATGTGAAAGGTAATAATGAAAAATAAAAAATAAAGTTGTGAAAAGATAGGTTGGAGTCCAGTCATAGAAGACCATTAGTCTGTAGCTAAGGTGCTTAGAGTTTATTCCATTGTTGGTGGAAAGCCATGTGATATGGTCTGGCTGTGTCCCCAACCAAATCTCATCTTGAATTGTAACTCCAACAATTCCCACGTGTCATGGGAAGAACCTGGTGGGAGGTGATTGAATTATGGGGGTGGGTCTTCCCTGCGCTGTTCTCATGATAGTGAATGAGTCTCATGAGATCTGATGGTTTTAAAAATGGTAGTTTCCCTGCACAAGCACTTTTTTTGCCTGCTGCCTTCCATGTAAGACATGACTTGCTCCTCCTTACCTTCTGCCATGATTACAAGGCTTTCCCAGCCACATGGAACTGTAAGTCCATATTAAACCTCTTTTTCTTCCCAGTCTCTGGTATGTCTTTATCAGCAGTGTGAAAACAAACTAATACACTAGTTTCTACAAAACATTTTAAATAAATTTTACATACTTAAATAAAATGTTAAATGTTTATTATAGAAAATTTAGAATAGATAAAAAAGTACAAAGAAGAAAATAAATCTTTTATAGTCTTGACCCAAAAAGAGAAACACTACTAACACTATTCACTATGTATTTCCTCTAATTTTTTTATACCTGTGTATTGTTTTTCACATCATGCTGATCATGGGAGTTTATAAAATTTCATTTATATTTTCCACAATTTTGAATTTCACTAGCTGGACAGAAGTACTAATAAGGCAACATATTCCATCTGAATTATAGGGCCATGTTGCTCAGACTGGTCTCGAATTCCTGGGCCTGAGTGATTTGCCTATCTTGGCCCCCCAAAGTGCTAGGATTGCAGACATGAGCCACTATGCCTAACAATAAAATATTTTGATACTGGTATGCAATGTGTAGCAATCACATTGGGGTGAATGGGGATATTCATCACCTCAATGTGATTGAGGTGTTAAAAACATTTCTTTGTGTTAAAAACATTCCAATTTATTGTTTAGTTATTTTAAAATGTACAATAAATTATTGTTGACTGTAGTCACCCTGTTGTGCTACCAAATACTATACATACTCATTCTAACTATATTTTTGTACCCATTAACCATACCCACTCCCACCACCCCCCACTACCCTTCCCAGCTACTAGTAACCCTCATTCTACTCTCTATCTCCATGAGTTTAATTGTTTTAATTTTTAGATCCCACAAATAAGTGAAAACATGTGAAGTTTGTCTTTCTGTGCCTTGCTTATTTCACTTAACGTAATGTCCTCCAGTTCCATCAGTGTTGTTGCAAATGACAGGTCTCATTCTTTTTCATGGTTGAATGGAACTCCACTGTGTATATGTACTATATTTTATTCATCAGTTCATCTGTTGATGGACACAGGTTGCTTCCAAATCTTGGCTATTGTGAATAGTGCTGCAGTTAACATGGAAGTGTAAATATCTCTTTGACATGTTGATTTCATTTCCTTTAGATAAATATTCAGTAGTGGAATTGCTGGATCATATGGTAGGTCTATTTTTAGATTTTTGAGAAACTTCCATACTGTTCTCCATGGTGGTTGTACTAATTTACATCCTCACCAAGGATGTATGAGGGTTCCTGTTTCTCCACATCCTTGCCAGAATTTGTTATTGCCTGTTTTTTGGGGAAAAAAAAGCCATTTTTGCTGGGGTAAGATGATATCTCATTGTAGTTTTGATTTGCATTTCTCTGATAATCAGTGACGTTGAGCACTTTTTCGTATCACATAGCTTTTCATAGTTGAAATCAGACTATATATTCTGATTTTTATGCCTATTTGCCATAGAAACTTTCGAACATTCTAGTTGGAAGGAGAATTAGAATAGAAAAGGGATTAGGCACAGGTAATTTCTGCACGTGATGGCTCAGTCTTTTTTCATTTATAAAAGTATAATGACTCAGATCACTCCACATGAGTGGTAAAAATGTCAAAATCTATCACTTAAATTCTTTGGGAATGACAATAGCTTTTACATGGCTCCAGGCAACTCTGTTTTTATGGAGGGAAAGAGCATTTTGCAATATTCTTGGCACAAATATTCCAGTTATGTAAAACAGAGTAACATAAAGTTTTCAGTGGTTCTCCAACAGGCAGTATATTTCATCTGGTTGTAGGGTAAAATAATGATGCTTAATAAACAATTTTTCCCATATGAGGATTAGATTGGAAGCAGGAGAACAGGTATGAAAAACATCATGGATAAAGCTTAACTCCAGTCTATCAAATCCACCTGAAAAGACACTTTTCAATCAGAAAACAGACTTTTTCAAACAAGTTTAGTAAAGGTAGCTCCATTAAGCTTTTCATAGCCTGACGTATGCATTCTGGAATTGTTCATTTTTGGCCAGCTGGCAATTGTATGTCTTTATGTAAATTTTTTCCAAAGGTGGTTCAGGAGTGAAATTTACTGATTCCAGCATGTCTGAGCATGTCTTTTTAAAAAATATCCTATGGGAAATATCTTAGGTGAATATGAAACTCAGTTCACAATTGTTTTTCTGTCTTCCAAAATCAAAACCTGTTCAGTAGAGATACAGCTTCAATGTTTTCTATTATAGGTGATAGAAAAATATATGTCCTGGCCCCTGAGAACAAATATCTTTCTAGATCTTTCAGATGACAAGAGGTTCTTCAGGTTTAGTAAGACAAACATAGACAGGCTTCTGAATATTTTTTCTAATATAACTTCACTGTTTTTATAAAAACTGGAAAAATCATTCTTAAAAAAAGCTTTTCATTTTATGTGCTCTAGTGCAAGTTTGGGAAGGGCTGCTTCAGTGGCTCCTAAGGAATTGTCCTTTTAACTGAAAATTTTCTATGTATTGCTCTTGATCAGATAAGTGACATCAGAACTGTGCTTCTGTGAGATTTATCTGGTAGCAGTGATTGAGACGGATTAGAATGTGAAGCAAGTGAAGTTGACTATTTCAGGGGCTGTTATAATCTTCCAAGTGAGGCACAAGGGCAACCCGAAGGACTGCAGATATAAGTAAAAAGAATTAAGAAAGGAAAGTGATATTACAGGCAGAAAAAGGACAGGCAAGATGAGAAAGGCATGGCTTGCCATCGAGGCTTGTGAATTGGGAAGAATTGGAATGAGCTAGTCTGTAGTTAAGGTTGGGGTCCTTTCTTGGTGACTTGGCAGATCTTTGTCTGGTGTGGAAATAAACAAACACCAACTAAATAGGAAGAAGCAAAGGCTGTTTATTCAGAGCTTGCCATAGCAAGGGTGTCAGCTACTGTTCCTTGTGTTTTGGCAGAGACTCAAAGACAGGTGGAGGACAGGGAAAGCTTTATAGTGGAAAAAAAGAGGGATAAACTGGAGGCTACCTAGCTGTAGGCATCCTGTGTGATTGGTTAGGAGTGCATATCTTTCTCTAAGTTGGAAGCAGGGACAAAAATTAGGGATACTGTCAGTTGTTAATCAACTCTTGGTCATTTGGGGCCAATTGTGGTAGAAATTATTGTTTGGCTTCCTGGATTGTCAGTAGAGGTAACAATCTGGCAGTGTGCAAATCTGACTTGCACCAGGCTGGCCTATTTATTGTAGACAATAAATTCGGCTATTTATTATAGACAAGAGGATTGGTTTCCTGGGTAGTTTGCCACAGGTTGTGGGTCAAAGTTATATATATATGATCTGGCAATTGTCCATTTGTACATTCAGTTTCTCACTGGAAAATTGTCTCTTAATTCCATGGCTTAAGTATCTCTGTAATGGATGAGTCCTGGGTATTTCCTTGGCTCAATGACCTCTTCTTTTGCTACCCACATAATTTTTGCTTAAACCCTGGAATTCATAAGTGCTTCATTCCAGAGGTTAGGTTTCTTCAAATAGTTATAACCAGTAATGCTCATTGCCCTGACAAATCTGTGGTAATTGTCCTAGGCGCTGCTTCACCTCAGCTCTGACACAGCTCATCATCTTCTGAGTCACGACTTCATGAATGCTGACACATCCTTTGAATGGGTCACATTATGTAAGAATGACAGAATGAAAGTTTGTGTTGTAGTAACAGCTAAAATTAAGGTTGGATGTACACCAAGGCAGAGCTCACTCATACAACTCCATAGAGCTGCTGTTGGTGAGCCAGCTTATTCCACATTAAACCCATGCGGTGGAAAGAATGGAACCAGGGTTCTAAACTTTCATTATATTTTATAATTTTAGGTAATTAATGACTTTGAATCTTCTCAGAGTGTGTAATGTGGTCAGACATATATACATTTATATACATACATATATGTGTGTATATATGTCTGTATATGTATATACAGACATATATATGTGTGTATATAGCTACATATGTGTACACATACATGCACACATATACACATACATGTACATGTACATGTACATATATACATGATAGTTTTCTCCTTTATTAAAGGACACTATATATATATAGCTAAGCATTGTCATTTCTTTTAAAATTCAAGTTTCTCAAAGTTTTATTTTTTACTTAATACAAAAATGAACTGGTTCACATTATTATATATATACACAGAGTATATATATTATAATATATATACACAGAGTATATATATTATAATATATATACACAGAGTATATATATTATAATATATATACACAGAGTATATATATTATAATATATATACACAGAGTATATATATTATAATATATATACACAGAGTATATATATTATAATATATATACACAGAGTGTATATATATTATAATATATATACACAGAGTATATATATTATTATATATACTGTGTATACATATTATATATACTCTGTGTATATATATTATAATATGTATACACAGTATATATATTATAATATGTATACACAGTATATATATTATAATATGTATACACAGTATATATTATATATAACAAAGTATATATTATAATATGTATACACAGTATATATATACACACTATATATAGTATAATATATATACACACTATATATAGTATAATATATATACACACTATATATAGTATAATATATATACACACTATATATAATAATATATACACACTATATATAATAATATATATACACACTATATATAATAATATATATACACACTATATATACAATAATATATATACACACTATATATATAATAATATATATACACACTATATATATAATAATATATATACACACTATATATATAATAATATATATACACACTATATATATACCCACCTGGTTCGCACTATATATATATATACACACACACAAGTTATATATATATATATAACTTTAAGAACATAAATATATATATAACTTATTTTTTATTTCATTTTATTTCTGTTTTTTGAAACAGAATCTCACTCTGTTGTCCAGGCGGGAGTGCAGCAGCAGGATCTCAGCTCACTGCAGCCTCCCCTCCTGGGTTCAAGAGATTCTCATGCCTCAGCCTCCCGAGTAGCTGAGGTTACAGGCATGTGCCACTATTCCAGGCTAATTTTTTGTGTTTTTAGTAGAGACAGGGTTTCACTATGTTGGCCAGGCTGGTCTTGAACTCCTGGCCTCAAGTGATCCGCCTGCTTCAGCCTCCCAAAGTGCCAAGATCACAGGCATGAGCCACCATGCCCAACATATATATATATACACACACACACACACATACACACACAAGTTATATGCATATACAACTGTCCTTTAAGAAAGAGGAAAACAACCACCATATATTGATCATCAACTGTGTACCCAACACGTTACATACATTATGTCTAATCTTTACACCCACATTGCAAGGTAAAGATTAGTATCTCCATTTCACATATAAAGAAATTGAAGATCAGAAAAAGTCAAAAGGTTTATTCAAGTCCACATGGACAGTAAGCAGCAGAGATGTACAAATATTGTCCAATCAAAACCAGAACAAACAGAACTAAGAGTTTGCAGTCTTTAGACTTATCTCAACTCCTGCTTCTTAAATGTTTATAACACTCTCTTGGCCTGGACTTAACCCTTTCTATAAATTTTATCTTTCAAATTTTCATATTCTTGAAAACTGAAACCTGGAAATGTCTCTTAACTCACTGTCTAATGGATAATTAGCATCAATTTTTGGGGTACCTCTCATCATTTTTCTAACTTCCTTCCCCTCTCTTTAAGCTTGGTCTTTTCTGCCCATCATCTTCCACTGGTGCTGCCCAGATGTGACCCAGTTAGGACCCAAGTCTATGAGCAGTCATTATGGGTCACTATGATTCAAAAATACAAAGTCTCCTCATTCACGAAGATTGGTAAATGTTCTAAATCCTGGGAAAAGAACAAAATCTTACTGGCTGTGAATTTGTAAGCACTCGTCAACGTCAACAAAATCCAACTCTAAGGTTCTGAGCATACACGTCCAATCCAGTACCTTTGTGGTTTGATACACATTTCACAATCTTTTTGTTTTGAAAGTCATATTTTATTCAATTATAAATGGGAACATGCTGTTCAAGATCATGAATTTAGAGTATAAGTGGAAAAACGTCTCCTCAAACCTCACTTACGTTCACATCTTTCTTAGTATTTTCATGGTAACTTCACTGCTCCAAAAATTACAGAAGATGTTGATAATTTGCCAACTTTTACATTTTGTACCTAATAATTGGGCCAAATAGTATCAAAACATATTCCTTGTTAACTAGAAGATTATCAGCCAAAAGAATCTAAGTGCTATAGTAGAAAAAGCATGGGTTTTGGGGTTAAATAGCCCCCAGTTAGAATCCTAGTTTCTGTACTCAGTAGCTCTGACACCAAACAAATTGCTTATCTTCTCTTTTTTCTTTTTCCAGCTTGAATTTTTTAAAAAATATCAATACAGTTTTAAGTTTCTATATGGTCAAATCTATCAATCTTTTCCTGTATGCTCTCTGGTCTTTTTATTATTATTATTATTATTATTATTATTATACTTTAGGTTTTAGGGTACATGTGCACAATGTGCAGGTTTGTTACATATGTATCCATGTGCCGTGTTGGTTTGCTGCACCCATTAACTCGTCATTTAGCATTAGGTATATCTCCTAATGCTGTCCCTCCCCCCTCCCCCCAACCCGCAACAGTCCCCAGAGTGTGATATTCCCCTTCCTGTGTCCATGAGTTCTCATTGTTCAATTCCTACCTGTGAGTGAGAACATGCGGTGTTTGGTTTTTTGTCCTTGTGATAGTTTACTGAGAATGATGGTTTCCAGTTTCATCCATGTCCCTACAAAGGACATGAACTCATCACTTTTTATGGCTGCATAGTATTCCATGGTGTATATGTGCCACATTTTCTTAATCCAGTCTATCATTGTTGGACATTTGGGTTGGTTCCAAGTCTTTGCTACTGTGAATAGTGCCGCAACAAACATACCTGTGCATGTGTCTTTATAGCAGCATGATTTATAATCCTTTGGGTATATACCCAGTAATGGGATGGGTGGGTCAAATGGTATTTCTAGTTCGAGATCCCTGAGGAATCGCCACACTGACTTCCACAATGGTTGAACTAGTTTACAGTCCCACCAACAGTGTAAAAGTGTTCCTATTTCTCCACATCCTCTCCAGCACCTGTTGTTTCCTGACTTTCTAATGATCGCCATTCTGACTGGTGTGAGATGGTATCTCATTGTGGTTTTGATTTGCATTTCTCTGATGGCCAGTGATGACGAGCATTTTTTCATGTGTTTTTTGGCTGCATAAATGTCTTCTTTTGAGAAGTGTCTGTTCATGTCCTTCGCCCACTTTTTGATGGGGTTGTTTGTTTTTTTCTTGTAAATTTGTTTGAGTTCATTGTAGATTCTGGATATTAGCCCTTTGTCAGATGAGTAGGTTGCAAAAATTTTCTCCCATTCTGTAGGCTGCCTGTTCACTCTGATGGTAGTTTCTTTTGCTGTGCAGAAGCTCTTTAGTTCAATTAGATCCCATTTGTCAATTTTGGCTTTTGTTGCCATTGCTTTTGGTGTTTTAGACATGAAGTCCTTGCCCACGCCTATGTCCTGAATGGTATTGCCTAGGCTTTCTTCTAGGGTTTTTATGGTTTTAGGTCTAACATGTAAGTCTTTAATCCATGTTGAATTAATTTTTGTATAAGGTGTAAGGAAGGGATCCAGTTTCAGCTTTCTACATATGGCTAGCCAGTTTTCCCAGCACCATTTACTAAATAGGGAATCCTTTCCCCATTGCTTGTTTTTGTCAGGTTTGTCAAAGATCAGATAGTTGTAGATATGCGGCATTATTTCTGAGGGCTCTGTTTTGTTCCATTGATCTATGTCTCTGTTTTGGTACCAGTACCATGCAGTTTGGGTTACTGTAGCCTTGTAGTATAGTTTGAAGTCAGGTAGCGTGATGCCTCCAGCTTTGTTCTTTTGGCTTAGGATTGACTTGGCAATGCGGGCTCTTTTTTGTTTCCACATGAACTTTAAAGTAGTTTTTTCCAATTCTGTGAAGAAAGTCACCGGTAGCTTGATGGGGATGGCATTGAATCTATAAATTACCTTGGGCAGTATGGCCATTTTCATGATATTGATTCTTCCAACCCATGAGCATGGAATGTTCTTCCATTTGTTTGTATCCTCTTTTATTTCATTGAGCAGTGGTTTGTAGTTCTCCTTGAAGAGGTCCTTCACATCCCTTGTAAGTTGGATTCCTAGGTATTTTACTCGCTTTGAAGCAATTGTGAATGGGAGTTCACTCATGATTTGGCTCTCTGTTTGTCTGAGATTGGTGTACAAGAATGCTTGTGATTTTTGTACATCGATTTTGTATCCTGAGACTTTGCTGAAGTTGCTAATCAGCTTAAGGAGATTTTGGGCTGAGACAATGGGGTTTTCTAGATATACAATCATGTCATCTGCAAACAGGGACAATTTGACTTCCTCTTTTCCTAATTGAGTACCCTTTATTTTCCTTCTCCTGCCTGATTGCCCTGGCCAGAACTTCCAGCACTATGTTGAATAGGAGTGGTGAGAGAGGGCTTGTGCCAGTTTTCAGAGGGAATGCTTCCAGTTTTTGCCCATTCAGTATGATATTGGCTGTGGGTTTGTCATAGATAGCTCTTATTATTTTAAGATACATCCCATCAATACCTAATTTATTGAGAGTTTTTAGCATGAAGGGTTGTTGAATTTTGTCAAAGGCCTTTTCCGCATCTATTGAGATAATCATGTGGTTTTTGTCTTTGGTTCTGTTTATATGCTGGATTACATTTATTGATTTGCATATGTTGAACCAGCCTTGCATCCCAGGGATGAAGCCCACTTGATCATGGTATATAAGCTTTTTGATGTGCTGCTGGATTCGGTTTGCCAATATCTTATTGAGGATTTTTGCATCAATGTTCATCAAGGATATTGGTCTGAAATTCTCTTTTTTGGTTATGTCTCTGCCAGGCTTTGGTATCAGGATGATGCTGGCCTCATAAAATGTGTTAGGGAGGATTCCCTCTTTTTCTACTGATTGGAATAGTTTTGGAAGGAATGGTACCAGCTCCTCCTTGTACCTCTGGTAGAATTCGGCTGTGAATCCATCAGGTCCTGGACTGTTTTTGGTTGGTAAGCTATTGATTATTGCCACAATTTCAGAACCTGTTATTTGTCTATTCAGAGATTCAACTTCTTCCTGGTTTAGTCTTGGGAGGGTGTATTTGTCGAGGAATTTATCCATTTCTTCTAGATTTTCTAGTTTATTTGGGTAGAGGTGTTTGTAGTATTCTCTGATGGTAGATTGTATTTCTGTGGGATTGGTGGTGATAACCCCTTTTTCATTTTTTATTGCATCTATTTGATTCTTCTCTCTTTTCTTCTTTATTAGTCTTGCTAGCGGTCTATCAATTTTGTTGATCTTTCCAAAAAACCAGCTCCTGGATTCATTAATTTTTCGAAGGGTTTTTTGTGTCTCTATTTCCTTCAGTTCTGCTCTGATTTTAGTTATTTCTAGCCTTCTGCTAGCTTTTGAATGTGTTTGCTCTTGCTTTTCTAGTTCTTTTAATTGTGATGTTAGGGTGTCAATTTTGGATCTTTCCTGCTTTCTCTTGTGGGCATTTAGTGCTATAAATTTCCCTCTACACACTGTTTTGAATGTGTCCCAGAGATTCTGGTATGTTGTGTCTTTGTTCTTGTTGGTTTCAAAGAACATCTTTATTTCTGCCTTCATTTCATTATGTACCCAGTAGTCATTCAGGAGCAGGTTGTTCAGTTTCCATGTAGTTGAGTGGTTTTGAGTGAGTTTCTTAATCCTGAGTTCTAGTTTGATTGCACTGTGGTCTGACAGACAATTTGTTATAATTTCTATTCTTTTACGTTTGCTGAGGAGAGCTTTACTTCCAACTATGTGGTCAATTTTGGAATAGGTGTGGTGTGGTGCTGAAAAAAATGTATATTCTGTTGATTTGGGGTGGAGATTTCTGTAGATGTCTATTAGGTCCACTTTGTGCAGAGCTGAGTTCAATTCCTGGATATCCTTGTTAACTCTCTGTCTCGTTGATCTGTCTAATGTTGACAGTGGGGTGTTAAAATCTCCCGTTATTATTGTGTGGGAGGTTAAGTCCCTTTGTAGGTCACTCAGGACTTGCTTTATGAACCTGGGTACTCCTGTGTTGGGTGCATATATATTTAGGATAGTTAGCTCTTCTTGTTGAATTGATCCCTTTACCATTATGTAATGGCCTTCTTTGTCTCTTTTGATCTTTGTTGGTTTAAAGTGTATTTTATCAGAGACTAGGATTGCAACCCCTGCCTTTTTTTGTTTTCTATTTGCTTGATAGATCTTCCTCCATCCCTTTATTTTGAGTCTATGTGTGTCTCTGCACGTGAGATGAGTTTCCTGAATACAGCACACTGATGGGTCTTGACTCCTTATCCAATTTGCCAGTCTGTGTCTTTTAATTGGAGCATTTAGCCCATTTACATTTAAAGTTAATATTGTTATGTGTGAATTTGATCCTGTCATTGTGATGTTAGTTGGTTATTTTGCTCGTTAGTTGATGCAGTTTCTTCCTAGCCTTGATGGTCTTTACAATTTGGCATGTTTTTGCAGTGGCTGGTAACGGTTGTTCCTTTCCATGTTTAGTGCTTCCTTCAGGAGCTCTTTTAGGGCAGGCCTGGTGGTGACAAAATCACTCAGCATTTGCTTGTCTGTAAAGTATTTTATTTCTCTTTCACTTATGTAGCTTAGTTTGGCTGGATATGAAATTCTGGGTTGAAAATTCTTTTCTTTAAGAATGTTGAATATCGGCCCCCACTCTCTTCTGGCTTGTAGAGTTTCTGCTGAGAGATCAGCTGTTAGTCTGATGGGCTTCCCTTTGTGGGTAACCCGACCTTTCTCTCTGGCTGCCCTTCACATTTTTTCCTTCATTTCAACTTTGGTGAATCTGACAATTATGTGTCTTGGAGTTGCTCTTCTCGAGGAGTATCTTTGTGGCATTCTCTGTATTTCCTGAATCTGAATGTTGGCTTGCGTTGCTAGATTGGGGAAGTTCTCCTGGCTAATATCTTGCAGAGTGTTTTCCAACTTGATTCCATTCTCCCCGTCATTTTCAGGTACACCAATCAGACGTAGATTTGGTCTTTTCACATAGTCCCAAATTTCTTGGAGGCTTTGTTCGTTTCTTTTTATTCTTTTTTCTCTAAACTTCCCTTCTTGCTTCATTTCATTCATTTCATCTTCCATCACTGATACCCTTTCTTCCAGTTGATCGCGTCGGCTCCCGAGGCTTCTGCAATCTTCGCGTAGTTCTCAAAACTTGGCTTTCAGCTCCATCAGCTCCTTTAAGCCCTTCTCTCCATTGGTTATTCTAGTTATCCATTCATCTAATTTTTTTTCAAAGTTTTTAACTTCTTTGCTATTGTTTTGAATTTCTTCCCGTAGCTCAGAGTAGTTTGATCATCTGAAGCCTTCTTCTCTCAACTCGTCAAAGTCATTCTCCATCCAGCTTTGTTCCATTGCTGGTGAGGAACTGCATTCCTTTGGAGGAGGAGAGGTGCTCTGCTTTGTAGAGTTTCCAGTTTTTCTGCTCTGTTTTTTCCCCATCTTTGTGGTTTTATCTACTTTTGGTCTTTGATGATGGTGATGTACAGATGGGTTTTTGGTGTGGATGTCCTTTCTGTTTGTTAGTTTTTCTTCTACCAGGCAGGACCCTCAGCTGCAGGTCTGTTGGAGTTTACTAGAGGTCTACTCCAGACCCTGTTCGGCTGAGTGTCAGCAGCGGCGGCTGCAGAACAGTGGATTTTCGTGAGACCACAAATTCAGCTGTCTGATAGTTCCTCTGGAAGTTTTGTCTCAGAGGAGTACCTGGCCGAATGAGGTGTCAGTCTGTCCCTACTGGGGGGTGCCTCCCAGTTAGGCTGCTCAGGGGTCAGGGACCCACTTAGGAGGCAGTCTGTCCATTCTCAGATCTCCTGCTGCATGCTGGGAGAACCACTACTCTCTTCAAAGCTGTCAGACAGGGACATTTAAGTCTGCAGAGGTTCCTGCTGAATTTTTGTTTGTCTGTGCCCTGCCCCCAGAGGTGGAGCCTACAGAGGCAGGCAGGCCTCCTTGAGCTGTGGTGGGCTCCACCCAGTTCGAGCTTCCTGGCTGCTTTGTTTACCTAAGCAAGCCTGGGCAATGGCGGGCGCCCGTCCCCCAGCCTCACTTCTGCCTTGCAGTTTGATCTCAGACTGCTGTGCTAGCAATCAGGGAGATTCCGTGGGCATAGGACCCTCCGAGCCAGGTGTGGGACACAATCTCCTGGTGTGCCGTTTTCCAGGCCCGTTGTAAAAGCACAGTATTAGGGTGGGACTTATCCGATTTTCCAGGTGTCGTCTGTTACCCCTTTCTTTGACTAGGAAAGGGAACTCCCTGACCCCTTGCACTTCCCGAGTGAGGCAATGCCTCACCCTGCTTCGGCTCGTGCCCAGTGCACTGCACCAACTGTCCTGCACCCACTGTTTGGCACTCCCTAGTGAGATGAACCCGGTACCTCAAACGGAAATGCACAAATCACCCATCTTCTGTGCCGCTCACGCTGGGAGCTGTAGACTGGAGCTGTTCCTATTCGGCCATCTTGTCTCCACCTCACAAATTGCTTATATTCTCTATGCCCCTTTTTCTTCACTCTTAAAATGGCAATTTAAATGTCTATCTTATGGGCTTGATATAGGTAACAAATTATGTGAGAACTTCTCAGAAAATAATAAACATGATTATTCATAGCAATTAGATAGCTAGAAAGAGGGCAAAAAAAATGAGGTATGTCTAACTTTGGATGGGCTTAAGTAGTTGGGAATGAGGGCAATATGGGGAAAACGAAGAGTGACCACATGAGTTCTCTTCCTTCTCGACAAGTCAGAGTGGTTATTAGGGGATGAATGTACTCAGGAGGAGAGCAGCAAAACTGGGAAATTCTGGGTCCAGAAGAAGTTGAGATGTGAAGAAATAAGTTTATTTCATTATTTAGTTCAGCCTACTAAGTGTCAGAGGCTTCACCTACTTAATTCTCAGAACAAATCTAAAAGGCAGATATTGTTTTCCCTGAGAGTCAAAGAGGTCAATAACTTGCCTAAGATCACACACTGAGTCACAGAGCAGATTTTCTAACTTATCAAAATTGTGGACTTTGTATAACCAGTCACTGCCCAGAACTCTGCCTTTCAGGATATTTGCAACAGGTTGAGACAAGCCACACCTTCACTTCCTGCAATAGAGCAGACGATATATTCTGAAAGGCTATTTCACCATAAAACAACTACAGTCTTTTTTTTTAATTAGGTAAGCACTCAAATTACTTTTATCTAATAAAATAAGAAGGAATTTTAAGCGTTTGCTGTTTCATTTTATACATTATTTTTCCTGGGCCTTCATTTATAGGGTATAAAACTTTACGGAAACATTCTCAACTAACATTCTTATTAGATGTAAATGATTCGAATTACAAATAATACTAACCTAAGCATTGTCATTACTTTTAAAATTCAAGTTGCTCAAAGTTTTATTTTTTATTTAATACAAAAATGACCTGGTTCACACTATTAGCTGCCCAGCAAACTATTTTTAAAAATATTCTTTGTTAAAGAGCATATTAGAAGAAATGCTTTCCATCTCTTATTTTTAAAAAAAGATTCTGATACACATAATGAATCTAAATCAATATTCACAAGTGGTGGCTGAAATCCTGTCAACTTTCAGCCCAATACTATAGAAATCCACAGTTATAATGCATAAACAATGCAAAATTAAAGTCTATAATGGAAATGTCAACAAGTCATAACTAGTACACATTATTACTGATGAGTTCCACTATACTTCAAGCACAGTAGATGTGCATATCTGATAGACAGACTGCTTAGAAAATTAAAGCTATCAGAGCTACAAAAAAGAATACACAAATATGAACATAGCAATGCCAAAGCATTTGAGCCGTTAAAAAAAAGTGAATAATGAGGTCAAGAGATCGAGACCGTACTGGCCAACATGGTGGAACCCCGTCTTTCCTAAAAATAAAAGATTAGCCAGGTGTGGTGGCGGGTGCCTGTAGTCCCAGCTACTCAGGAGGCTGAGGCAGGAGAATCACTTGACCTGAGAGGTGATGGCTGCAGTGAGCTGAGATCATGCCACTGCATTCCAGCCTGGTGACTCCATCTCAAAAAAAAAAAAAAAGTGGATAAGATGTGATGTAAACATATCTGATAGTGCTTTCTGTAAGCCACTGTCCACTGATATATAAAGCTATGGTTTTATAATTCTTTTAAAAAGGAATTTTTCTACACTGCTGCATACAGTAATTTCATTGTACATTCTTGACTATAATGCAATCTTCAGATCCTCTTGCAGAGCTTGTATGTATCATCAGAATTTCTCCAGAAAGTCAGCTTGCCATATTTTCAGCAGCCTGTGACAGAAAAGAACTTCTTAAACATGGCACTGTAGAATAATAGGCTGATTAAGGACATCAAAATTAATTTCAAATGATGTCAGCTGGGGTGGTAGAGTAAGGACCTTCAAAATGTCCTTTTCCATAAAAACAAGAACATTGGCAGAAAAAAAAGTCAAAATCAACTTTTTCAGAATCCTGAAAATGAATCAACTGCGTACAACAATCTTGGCAGCAAAAAAAGTGGCTGAATGTTCAGAGAGCTGCTCAATGGTGGTCTTGTAAACCAACAACCCACAATTACAATGAAAACAAGCAACCTAGCAGCTGCTGGAGTCCAAATAAGGTAAGAGCTCTTTCAAAGCCCTATCCGAAGAACTGTCATTATTTGACCTGTCTGCTGGTTTCCTGGAAAACACCACTCACAAGGCTTGTTTTTATTTAATCTGACTCAGAACACACCCAGTGCAATCAACATTTTCCCAGGTCATTTGTCAAAAACAATGAGCAGTAGTTGTTTAACATCATAGCTGCCTGAACAGTTAAACATTTGATAATTCCAAAATGTAGTCATTCCACGTTTAGGAATATACCATAGAGAAACTCTTGCATTTATGTTTTGTAAGTTGGACGGAAATCTACCGCCTCATCTGTAATAGCAAAAGACCAGAAATAACCCAGATGGTCATTGGACAGTAGAGTGGATTAATTGTAGTATATTCATATAATGTTTTATAACTTTATTAAGCATTCAAACATATAAAATGCTACAACTATACTTAGTATTATCAAATATTACAAAAATAAAATATATATGAATTTTTTAAAGGGAGGAACTATTATCTACTTAAGAACCAAAATATGAGATATAAAAAGTACATCTGGGGAGATGAAGACCAGTGAAGTCTGGACTTGCTTGTGACTAGAAAGGTAGTTAGGATTTGTATATAAGACCAAGAGTGCAACAGTTAAGGAGAAAAGACATGAGGAGCAAATGTGCAGAGGGGGCCATTGGTATGACAGGAGAGATTCAATACAAACGTATCAAATCATTGCACAACTCTAACAGTACATTTATCAGTCACTGTTTATGTGTCAGTGATATAGATACATACATATATTATATGAAATCTCTAGCATTTAATAGCCATACTTCACAGATGAGTAAACCAAGATTCAGCAGATTAAGTGACCTTCACAAAGTGAGGTGGTCAGATGAGTAGCAGCACTGGTATCCAAATTCATCTTGGATACTTTGGTCTTTCTACAGTGAGTCTCAAACTGTAGCATGAATCAAAGTTACTCGGAGGGCTTGCTTGATGAAACAGACTTCTGTAATTCAATTTTAAATTGATTCAGTAAGTCTAAAATGGAACCTGAAATTTGCATTTCTAATAAGTTCCTGATTTGTTGATGCTCCTGGATAAGGAACCACATTAGGAAAACCAGTTTCATATGTAATTTAGCTGTTATTAAGGTACCCACTCCATCTTTCTTATGATTAGTGTTTGCATGGTATATTATTTTCATCCTTTTACTTTTAACATAAATGTCATTATATATAAAGTGGTTTTCTTAGAGACAGGAAATAGTTTCAGTCTGACAATCTCTTTTCATTAGAGTGTTTGGACAATTTATAATTAATGTAATTATAGATATGATTGGACTTAGATCTACTCGCTTGCTATTTGTTCCTATTCGTCCCATCTGTTCTTTCTTCCTTTTTCCTCTTTTCGTATCTTCTTTTGGATTAATAGAATAATTTTCAGTATTCCATTATATTAACATTATTGGCTTATTATACTTCTGTCTATTTTTAGTGGATTTTTTTAGAATTAAAATTTTTATCTCTATCTTTTCAGAGTTTACCTTCATACAGAATTATACCACTTCAATTATACCTATAAGAATCTCGCATCTATGTTTTTCCTCACATCCTTTGTGCTATTGTTGTCATACATTTATTTTACTTGTATATATTCTGTCAACTCCATAACACATTTTTCTTTCTTTGCTTCACATAGTTATTTTTAATAATTAAACATAGAAAACTGCCTTTTATATTTACCTATATATTTACTCATTATGATGCTCTTCGTTTCTTTGTATTGATATGTTACCATTCGTTATCATTTTCCTTCTACTTGAAGAATTTCCCTTAATATTTCATGTAGTGCTTTGTCTTCTGACAATCAATTCTCTCAATTGTTGCTTGTCTGAAAACATCTGCACCATTTTTTATTTTTAAGGTTATTTTCACTAGATATTGAATTCTAAATTGATAATGCCTTTTTTCTTTCAACATATTAAATGTGTCACTCCATTGTCTTCTCTCGATATGTAAATATATATATATATTTAGAGAGAGAGGTTTATTTATGTAAATATAAATGTTTATATAAATTTTATAATGTTTAATAAGATTATGTTTATATAAGATTACATTTTATAAATATAAATGAATCTCTATAAGTATATATATATTTCTCTACATATATAGAAAAAAGTCAATAAATGTTTCTAAAATATATATATTTTAGAAATATATTTATACATAAATATATTTCTCTCTATATATAAGACAGGGTCTTGCTCTGTCACCCAGGCTGGAGTGCAGTGGTATAATCATGGCTCACCTTGACCTCCCAGGCTCAAGCAATCCTCCCAACTCAGCCTCCCAAGTAGCTGGGACCGCAGGTGTGTGCCACTGCTACTGGCTAATTTTTTGTAGAGACAAGGTCTCCCTATGTTACTTAGGCTGGTGTCAAACTCCTGGGCTCAAGCCATCCTCCAACCTCAGCCTCCCAAAGTATTGGGATTAGTCAAGTGATTTACAGATCAGTTTGATCTTTTCAAAGTTTGATTTTAAGTTTTTTTTAGGGTGGGTCTAGTGTACCCTTAACTGTAGGACTAAGTGAGTCCTACTATTAAAGTGGCTTCACTGATTTCCCCAGGTGTTAAAAGATATCTTGCCATTCAGGCTGGATGAAATTCAAACCTCTCCTAGCCCTATGTAATCTCTGGGAATTGTTCAGTCTGCAGTTCCTTGGTGGTGCATATGCAGTTTAGTATTCATCAGCAGACTCAAGGGGACTTCTCTCCCAATTTCTGGAGTGCATTCTCTATGTAACTTCCTCCTCTTCCTTACTTTTCCCTGAAAATTATAGCCACCTCCTCCTCCCTGAACTTTATCTCTATCTCTCAACTCAGTGAGACCACTGCATTCTGCTTGGTTCCTTTCCCCTGTGCTGTGTCCTGGAAATTACCTACAGGTAGAAAGCAGGGAAGACTTGGGGGCTTGCACCATCAATTTTCTTCCTTCCTGGACTATTTCCTACACTACCTAGTGCTCAACGAATGAAACCATCTTTTTCATACATTTTGTTCAGTTTTATAGTTAATCACAGCAAGAAGCAAAATCCAGTACTAGTTACTGCAATATGACCAGAAACGAAAGTGATCCTGGGATATTATATTTATATACTAACACAAAAAGAGACAAGAGCTTAGATTTTAATCCTCATGGACTGGGAGCTGTCTTGCATAAATCAGTAAATCCTTTTTCTGTGGTATATTATGACCTCCTTAAAATATTTTGGTGTTCCTATACCATAATGCTATAATCTAGAAAATCACCCCAGAGATGATACATATTGGAAAGACTATTACTTATGGTCCTCCTAAGATATCCCATTAACTTCCAAGTTGCGACCTTCTACCT
Organism: Nomascus leucogenys; assembly: GCF_006542625.1. Taxonomy (NCBI): domain Eukaryota; kingdom Metazoa; phylum Chordata; class Mammalia; order Primates; family Hylobatidae; genus Nomascus; species Nomascus leucogenys. The sequence continues at coordinate 31,991,512 of NC_044395.1, read as the reverse complement.
ACACACTAAACACTCCAACATTTTAATTTCTGGTTCAGACACTTTTATTGGGCCTTGACCCCATCCCATTACCTACTAGACATCTCCCCCTGGCTCCCCAGTTTCAATAGACCTAGTTATTTCCTTTCCATCAATCACACCACCATCTCTTCTGCAACCAGATTTTTCTTCTCTATTCAAAGTCACTTCTTAAACCAGATGCTTAAAAAAATCACCCTATATTATTCCTTTTCAGCCATACTCCATATGCAAAGCAGTCACCAAATCTTGTTATTTCTCCCTTCTAGCTGTTGCTCACATGTCTTCCCCACATCTATAATTTAGGTTTCTGGTATTTTTTGCATGGACTAGTACAGTACTATGGTAGTTGTTCTTCTCTGCACATTGCCTTAATTACTTCTGACCTATCTTCTATATTTCCATTCAAAAGATATTCTAAGATGCAATTTGGTCTTTATCCCTGTTAAAATCCTTTCAATAAAGCCATATCATTTATGAGATAAACGTAAAGTTTCATGACAATAAATTTTGTTAATGACCTGGTATCTCCTTCTCCTCTTTTCCCTTTTTATTTTATGCTCCAATTTTACAAAAATATTATTTTAGTGAGTCTTTGAGGAGGCTCCATTTCCACCTGGAATCCCTTTAGCTACGTCTCCACCTAACAATTCCCTCCCATATTTTAAAAACACATCTCAAATGTTGTTTCCCATAGGAAATGTTCTGTGGCCCCCAAATCTTTTTGCAGAGATATAATTACACCTCTATTTTGCAAATGCTTCTATTGATCTACTTATTATATTGCATTATAATTTGTTTATATGTCTTGTTTGTCTTTACCATATTTTGTGCCTTTGAAGACATAGATTCCCAGTCATCTTTGAATCCCCCATGCCTATCACAGTGACTCAAATCTAGTATCAACATCAAAAATGTGAATCTGGGAAACTTTATGCAGTCCAAACATGGTACATCCTTTCCTTTCTTCTGTAAAGGCACAGGGTTCCTCACTATCCTATTACAGGATAAGGGGAGAGGCAGAATCAGAAAGACGAAACTACAGTTCTGGAAGGCTTGAGAAATTGTCCACTAATTTAATGTTTTTTGTACTTGTAGTCCACAAGGTAGACAGTCATGTTCTCTTCCTTGTTGACTGATTTGTGCTAAAGTATAATTTTTTAAGGCTAAAAATATGATTTTATGCAAGTATGAAATGAACTTGTTAAAGATATTCTTTAACTCACTAGTAATGAGGGAATCAGTTCAAAGAAGGGCCTGAAGAACAGATATATATATACAGTAAGGAATGCTGAAAGAAATTTCCTAATGATATAAATAGGTAATATCTTTATAGGACAGTAAAATGTAATGTTTGAGAGTATCTCTTCTATCTGGCACAAATCAATTTTATCCCTAACAGGTAAGGTTTATTTGCATTGATATAGAACCTTTCATGTAACTGTCAGTTCTCTATTTCTACCCTTAAAGGTTTATAAACTATTCTACCCAATAAAAAGTCAAAGATGCATACCCTCATAAAATCAGTTACTCCAGAATATTAGCTACACACTGTGCAGCCCTTAATTGTAAAGACACCTGTAATTTCCAAGTCTTGAACATTTTCTTTCCTTACATCAACGAAATAATACTCCTCCATTTCCCAGAGAAAAAGTGATATTCCCCAGAAGGGACATACATGCAACTCTTAAGACATTTTGAAGACTTTTAATTGAAAAGTAAAAATGCAAACCTTTATAGAGTGAAATGCCAGAAGTTTTAGCTTTAACTTTTTCCACTTTATAAATCTAAAAGGCACAATCTTGTGGTAGTTAATAACATAGATTCTGGTGTCAGGCTGCCTGACCGTGCATCACAGCTCCAAGGCTACCTGACCTAGAGCAAGGTAGAAACTGTTGATGCTTTAGTTCTCTCATCTGAAAAATGAGAATGACGATACTTACCTCATGTTTGTAATCAGGATTAAATGAGCTATTTTCATTTTATATTTTGTATATATACAGCCTTGGAACAGTGCCTGGCACATGGTTAACATTATAAGGATTTGTTTAACAAAATTCGAAAGTACACCACGGGTAGAAGAAAAGGAAGAAAGGTTCACATTTAAGTCTTTGAAGACATATTTATGAACATTCATGATAGCGACTCTGGACTTTTATTCCTATTCAGTCGTCATTTAAGAGAAATGCCTCCCTCCTGAGTTACCTAAGGCCAAAGACAATTCACGCAGATACCATTCAATTTTCTTTTGATGCTGATTCTGGAGGGAATTTTCTTCTTTTGAGGGAAATCCAGCATTTAGTAACCTGTGGGGAATAACATTTCTTATAGTGGTGAATTGATTCTAATCTTTGCAAAGACAACTCTAATAATACTGAAGGAGCACATACTTGAGTTAAGAACGGATCTGAGCACAGCGGCTCATGCCTGAAATCCCAGCACTTTGGGAGGCCTAGGTTGGGGGTATCACTTGAGGTCAGAAGTTCAAGACCAGCCTGGCCAACATGGTAAGACCCCCGTCTCTACTAAAAATACAAAAATTAGATGGGCGTGGTGGCTGGCACTTGTAATCCCAGCTAATCGGGAGGCTGAGGTGGGAGAATCTCTTGAACCCAGGAGGCGGTGGTTGCGGTGAGCCGAGATCACGCCACTGCACTCCAGCCTGGGTGGCAGAGTGAGACTCCGTTTCAAAAAAAAAAAAAGATCTGAGACATGAAAGACAAAGAGCTCTATCTCCCTCTAGATACTTTCTGAGCCTCATATTTCCCCTAATTTCAGTTCATTTCACTAGCCAAAAATGATCATCCAGCTTGAAATGGACTTGGCCATTTCTGCAAACTTAAGTACATCAATCAGCAATGATTTACCAATGAACTGAAAACTGAAAGCATTCCACAAACCCGTAAGCTATAAGTGAGAGCTCTACAATGTATACAACCCAGAAAATAGGGGAACTATGTGTCAGGGTAGTGGAGAAAATGGACACAAGACAGGCCACACTGCCAGAATGATGTGCTTACCAAGCATTGTGTGGTTTTTCACAATAAACCTATGAGGTGGGTACCACCTAAGTTTATTTCCTCCTAAATTTAAGGAAGCTTAGATTTAATTGCTTGTTAAGGTCACACAGCAATTACACTGTGAGACTTGACTGGATTTTACCAGAACGGGAAATTCCCATTTCATCCCTTCTCTCCAGTCTTGTGTCTATACTCTATAAGTACTCCTTGGGGTCATGTGTAGCCTAGAGGATGTTTTTTTGCCTTGAGACCAAGGACACAAGTGGTGTTACCCAAGTGACCAAAAGAAATCTAAGCTTTTTTTTTCTACTTGCCATATTTCTATTCATCTCTTGATACAGTCAGAGAGACTTGTTTTTATTTAGGAGTAGGTTCAGAGTTATTTTCAAAATACACATTCTGTTTCTCAAGAAAAATATATTAAAAACCAAATGATTTTTTTTTCAGTTTTTTTATTTGAGCCAAAATATATATACTTAATTTTAGTTATGCCAGAAGTAATTATAATTTCTCAGTCCAAGGATGTTAGGAACCAACTTACAGAGCATGCTCCAAAAAGAATTCTCTTGGCCTTTGAAGGTATCCATTTTCAAACTTAATAGTAGAGTCAAGCAAGAATTGACAATTAGAGTTTTCAAAATTGAAAAATATTATATATTTTATATAATCATTGATATATAAAATATATATATAAAATAACCATATCTATGGTTTACAGATTTTATTTTTATGATACATATCTCTAAGTAGTGGTACACTGAGGACATAGCAAATATGCAATAAATACTTATTAAACTGAAGTGAACTAACAAAAACCATTAATCACACCATTTCTAACAATCAAACCAGCTATTGCTTTTCAGTGTTTTGGTGACACGTTGGAGTAGGAAGTCATATTCAAATTGGTTAGATCCTTGGAAGAAATAGTAGTATTCTGAAAATGAAAACAAATTAAATAGTTTAATTCCCTCCCTGTATTTCTTTACAACAACAAAAACAACAACACAAATCTCTTCTCATAGATTATCTATAATAGATGACCTATGGGCTGTGGTTCATGCCCTTAACTACACACTTTGAGAGGCTGAGATGGGAAGCCTGCTTGAGGCCAGGAGTTTGGGATCAGCCTGGCCATCATCACAAGACCCCATCTCTATTTTTTAATCAAAAAATAACAAATAAAAAAAAGATGAGATGTGATTCGAGAATATAAATGTTGAGGGCCCTTGGTGTCATGCCCCCAAAACATCTACCTACAGCCAGTCATACTCCAAGTGGAGGACTCATGAGACAGGATATTGGACCCAGCTAGGGCACACAGGGGCTTTGATGGAGGAAACAACACTGGGGAGGGGAGGGAATACAAACAAAAAATCTTGGCCCCATGAACAGTTGCTTAGGCTGGTCTTGTTTGAAGACATACGATACAAACTCAAGCTTTTCTTAACCCACCCTCAGTCCCCAGTCCATGAGGGCCTGTAAGGGCAGAAGGGACCACAGGAAAGGTCAAGAGTGCAAGGTGTAGGAAAGGGTGAGACTCCAGACTGCCTGAGTCTTGGCTGCCGTGTGCTCGCTTGCACATACTGTGTGGCTGATGTGGTAAAAGGAAATTCCAGAGACTCAGGTACATGAGAAATAGGAACAATCACATTCCCTCTGTCTGCCAGACAACCCTGGGAATATACCACTTGTGCCACCAGCTCCTGCTCATTGTAGCTCTCCTATTCAGAGCCACATACAGTGTGAGTTTTTCCTTGTGGCCCTGTGAGGAACTGCAGAGACCTGTCCCTTTCCAATTTGGAGCTCTATTCTCTAATCTTAGAGGATTTATAGTTTTGAAATGTTATTTCCAGTATCTTCATGGTTTCCTCATCTACTTACTGTTTTTAGAGTAGAAGACTGCATCAATTTTAGGCCCAATTCCTTGGAAGTTCTTGGTAATCAGTTTGGGATAACCAGGGTCCATCATCTGTGTCCTTTCATTATACCTGAGCAAAGAAGTAACCAGCAGGAACTCAATCAGAAAGTGGCTTTCCTGACATGCACCACCAACCCACCTTCTCTACTGAAGAGCTCTTCCCCAAAGGACTTAAGATGTTCTGATGAAGAAAACCAAGGACCTAAACAGTTCACTGATTTCCTCTAAGTCCCTATAGGACTCAAACCTATGCTTCCTGACTCTGGTTAAGTCTTTTTCCCATAATACTTCCACTAGTGCTTGGTCCTGCTTTATCGAGTCTGGCATAGAAGGTGATTTGGCTACCGCACAGGCCCCAGTGACCAATTCTTCAGTTGCCTGTCATTGCCTTCTTTTCAAAGCTATTCACTGAGACAAAAATATCCATTTCCCCTAAGAAGATAATAAACAGGTCAAGGGGCTAAGAGCCAGGGAACCAAAGGGTTTTATACACACATGTTTGAGAGAAATTGAAAATAAACACTTTTGTTTCTAGGCTATATGGTCATATCCTAGTTTCTCTCTTAAATTCTCTTTTACCAGCAAGTGAAAAGAGCTTTGTGTCTCTCTAGACTTCCAAGTGGCAACTGAATCTAACTGTTACCTTGTTTTTATCAATTTGGTTCTCTAAATATTTATGGCTTGCTTAGCACTCTCTCAATGGCCTTTAAGGGAAAAATCCTGGGCCAAGTAGGAGCAGAAAACTAAACAGAAACACTGTTCAGAGTTGAAATGCCAATGTTCATAATAACAGGCTACAGCAAACTACGCCCATTTGTGAGCTCTTTGGAATGTGTTATTTGCTAAAATCAAGTTTTGTTTCTCAAACAGAGCTAAGGGCTGGTGGACAAATTCAAGTCATAAGCATCCAGTATTCAACTGGAATTAGATGTTGAGTTTTAAATGCTTAAGAATAAATAATAGTTGTAAATGTAAGCTTAACATATATGTTATGTCTCATGTCAACCAGGCAAGCAATCTAGGAAATGACTGGCTTACTCAGAAGAAGGAATAAAGAATCCCCTCCCTCTTCAAAATGTAGACAATTGAGACAACAGAGGCAGACACTCAAATGAGCTCCTATCCTCACTTGACCATATGACTTTCTTTTAAGGAAGACCTTGCAGGACCTCCTGACCTCCTGTCATTTAGAGGATGGTTTTCTCATTTTGTCTTTTGAATCCAGTGATTACAGAAAGGAATCTGGAAATCCATAACCCTCGAAACTGACTGCGGATTAAATACGTGGTCTCATACATCTATGACACTATTTTCCAATGTGTTTCCACTATGATAATAAGATGACATTTAAAGTGTTTTTTTTTTAAAAAAAAAACACACATTATCTACTATTTCATGTATCAGAAACCAAAAACACAAAGAACTAGGTTGACAATAACTATTTCAGTCCTATATTCTCTTAATCTCTCTCCCTGGAAGGTCAAGGAGCTTTGGGAACTTGCACAGAAAATGTGCCTTCTAGAAAACCTCACTCCATGCCTGTTTCACAATCTGAGGGGTCAAATGACCAGCCATTAAAACTCACCTCCAGTACTGGTTACCTACGAAGAAGTAGGTCCTATAAAAACGTGGGTTAAAAACAGCTGCATCAATTTTTTTCACAAAGTTAGGAAAACCAAAAGAATGTATGCTCTTGGGATAATTTGGCTCTGGTCTTAAATTGCTAATTAACCAGTATTTGTCATCTGTAAAGACAAAGAAATAGGGTAATTTGAATTAAATAGAAAGAGTAATAAGAAAATATTGATTTACTATAAACAACATAATTCCTTTCCAACAGTTATAAAATGTATTGCTTATTGATCTTAAACATAGTCTCTTTTCTATGGTTCCTATGGTTTTTTTTCACAAGTACTACTATTTTATAGTTTACAAACTTTTCCCAGAAGTTGTATGTATTACTTAGGTATTTAGGCTATTTTAGTTTACAGTTCAGAGCGAGCCACTATTAAGAAAATCAAGAGTGCTTTCTTGGTCTATATCTATTAAAAAATATTAGTCTCTTCTCAATTTATTCTCTTCCTTGAAGTAAACTCAATGGCAAAACTAAAGATTAGAATTACCTTTAAAAAGAAAAACTTGATTTCTGGCTTCAATTTCATAAGCAGCTTCAATGCCAGATGGCAAGGTTGGCCACAAGGAAGAAATTAAATTAACACTGGTCTTTGGTCTCTCAGAAACCTTCATCCAGAAGAACCTGACATGAAAGACATTTGACACATGTTAAAAAACAATGTAGACTCAAGAACCATGGCATGTGAATGGGAGGGAACTGTGAAAAGACCCAATGTCTCTTTCCATTGTCTTCACATTCTGTTCCATGGATGTCTGATGTTCATGGATCCACAAGAAAAGAATATCAATCAACTCTTTGATAATAACAATGACTTTAACAGGCAATCTGGTATACAGAAATACCCTGGAGCTTGGAATCCAGGGATCTAAGCTTCTAGTTTGACCCTAAAATCCACTCGCCAGTTTTGTAACCTCAAGGAAGTCACTATCCTCAAGTGTCTCAGTCTTATAATCTCAAAAATGGGAAATATTTGTCCTACTTGACAAATGTTAATCTTCCCAACTGCCCCTCCTTACCACCAATATCTGCTTTAGTCTGCGTTCTAAGAAAGATACCATAAGTTATCCTGGAATTCTCTCCTCCATAACCAGGAAATCAAGTCTCTTGCATAGGAACTCTTTTTACAGTCTTGGTTTCAGACCTCACCATTTTTATCTATGATTAAAATAGTCTGGCTTCTGTTTCCTGTCTTCTAAATCCCCATCCCAGATTCCTACTGCAAATCGTTTTTTACACACCAGTTTTCTAGTTAAAACACAAATGTAATTACACCTGTCTCCTGCTTCAAAACCTTTAAGATCTCCTCACTGCCTACAGAATCGAGTCCAAGTTCCTGCTTACAAGTTTCATCTACTTCATTTTCAATTATTTTCTACTGTTTTCTGACAAAAAAAATTTAAGGCAGAAACTTTAATATTGATTAGATATGAAAATGATCCTACCTGTCTTTGAAGAAAAAGATCTTATCTCCCACTCTAGTGACAGCATCAAAACTCAAATTGGGGTCACAGAGAGCTGGTTCTGAATTGTCAGGATTTGGCAAGGGTTGGTTCTCTTTTGGGTATCCTGAAAATACATTTCAAGAAGCATTAGTAAACAAAATCTGCATTTTAGTTCAGAGGAGGAACTGTTATGTTTTAAATACTCAATTTTCTTAATGAACATTGCATCAAAATCATTTTAAGCTTTCTATAACATTCACAGGAAGTATAAAGTAAGGTTTTTTTTCCATATGGTTGCAATATGGTGGAGGAAGAAAATCTGATTATCTTTACTTTCCTTTTCCAGTTATAATAGATTGTTTAATGTGTGGGCCTTCATCAGTAAGGCCATGGTATCTTGGATAGAAAGAATACCAGACTTGAGGCCTCTGGTTCTGCCTCTGGCTCTGACATTAACATACTAGGTCTCTTGTTCTCATCTGTATAATGAAGATAATACCTGTGTCACCTGCCACACAGGGTTCTCAAGCGGCTTAAAATAAAGACAGATATTATCATTTTATCCAAATATAGATATTGTTAGACTATTCATAAAAGTGAATATCTTTATATGGCAAAATGATAAAGAAATTCAACTCACCATAGAGGGACTGAATGCCACGTATGTCATCAGCAGAGAGGCGAAATGTGTTGATGTCAACATACTTGTAGGTGGGGAACATTATGGCCTTTGGATCACTGGAATGGCCAAGACCTAAGGAATGGCCAATCTCGTGAACAGCAGTGAGGAACAAGTTTGTGCCTAAGAAGAAACCGATCAAAAGACAGAAAGCTGTGAAATGCATTATCATCTTGGACAATAACACAATATCTGACACAGTGAAAAAGAAAGATTTGACAATCTTTTACTTATTTCTCTACCCTTTTGAATTGGGTTTCTCAATCTCAGCACTTCTGACATTATAGGCCAGTAGTCTGGGCTGTCCTGTACATTATAGTTGTTTAGAAATCTCAGGTTTTACCCCTAAATGCAAGTAGCAAATCCTTTTTAGTTTTGACAACCAAAAAATGTCTCCAGACGTTGTCAAATATCTCCTTGGGGACAAAATTGCCTCGGGTTAAGGACCTCTGCACTAGTAGACAAATGAAATATATTCTGTTGTAAAAATTCCTAGAATAACTCACAGCTGCGTTCAACAGTTTTCATTGCTCCTAAATAATTCTCAACTTTCATGACTCAATTCTGTTTTTAGTCTTCATGAAGCTTTACTAGATATAGAAAAAAATGTCTTTAGCAACCGTCTTTTCGTAAACCCAAATATAAGGCTATCATTAAGTTTCAGGTACTGTGAGTCACTGAGAAATGTAACACATTATGTCTAATTATCATACAATTGAAAGGAAGCCACTGTGCTCTCCATTACGGATGAGGAAAGAGTATTTATAAGATTAATCAAATTAAATGCTTGAGCCAAGATTAATGTTTCTGCTTTTACTACACATGATTCTAAATAAAATTAAAGAGTCTATATGACTCAAGGAAAGAATATAAAAAACAAAAAAGAGAAAAAATAAATAATTCTTAAAAGTTTATACTTGTAATTTAGACATATTTGGACTACCAAGTTACAGTGTTTCCTGTCTTTTTTTTTGAGCGCCATTCAGACTTCACCATTTTTATCTGTGATTAAAATAGTCTGGTTTTGTATCTGTCTTTTCTTTTGAGTCCCATAAGAAATCCTTGTTCATTTTTGTGTTATGTCCTAGAGAATGCACCTTTGTAGGTAAGAGAAGAGAGAGGGGTGTGTCCCTTCTCTCAAATTTCTCAATTTGCAGAATAGTTTAAATTCCTAACTAACATTTTTGTTTCCTAGTCCAATGCCTTCATTTTTGTCTTTTTCTATGACAAAATTGTAGTTCAGAAGAACTGACTTGCCCAGAGTCACACGTCACTTAGCTGCAGAGCCTGGCCTCGGAATACTGTCCCATACCCAAGTGCAAAGAGTCTACACCTCTCTCGGGGAGTGTCTAGATACAAATCCTTCAAGAATTTTCTGTATCATGGGTCCAGTAACCTTCCCAGCAAGAGTGGGAAGAGTAAGCAAAGTTTTTACAATTTAGCCTTAACCTGAACTATTCTCAATTCCTATAATATGCCTATGAGCCACCACCATTGATCCTCATCTGGAAATAATGGGTTTATGTTTGTATTCTGTTTCTCACTAGATTGTGTGCTCAGGGGTTGGACTGTGTCCTTTTCATCTCTGTACTCAAGTAACCTCATCACCCAATACCATAATAGAATAGGTCAGCAAGCATTGACCTATTTGTTTATTTGATTTACTGGGTGAAAGAAAACAGGCTGAGGCTGGATGCGGTGACTCACACCTGCAATCCCAGCACTTTGGGAGGCCAAGGCAGGCAGATCACCTGAGGTCAGGAGTTTGAGAGCAGCCTGGCCAACATGGTGAAACCCCGTCTCTACCAAAAAAAAAAAAAAAAAAAAAAAAATTAGCAGGGCGTGGTGGCCAGCATCTGTAATGTAATCCCAGCTAGTCAGGAGGCTGAAGTAGGAGAATTGCTTGAACCCTGAAGGCAATGGTTGCAGTGAGCTGAGATTGCACCACTGCACTCCAGCCTGGGCAACAGAGCAAGACTCCATCTCAAAAAAAAGCAAATAACAGCAACACCAACAACAACAACAAAAACGGCTGAAAATAAGCCTTTTAAGTTATAATTGTCATAAATAACTTCACTTTTTGAAAGCATTGAATCAATCCAATTAAAAAATAAGGCAATATGGACAGATAGAAAATACTGGGTTAAGAGGTAGGAATGCATATTCTGGCCCAGCTTTACCACAAACTAGCCACTAACCTTCTCTTGGTCTTAATTTCCTCTACCTACAGAAAGCTGTATTAAATTACTCTTCTAAGGTCCATTAGAATTCCAAAACATTTTTTTGAGGCTAACTAGCACACATATCCCATTTTAGATGAAGGAATTACAATACCCCAAATAACCTTGGATAAAATTTAGGCACATATAACATGTCTGACTGAGGATTTGCTGTTCAACAACTACCTAATCCTACATGATCTCTCTTTTGACAATACAAAAGTCCTCTTCTTATCAAAAACTTTATAAGCCTTAGGCTATGTGTTAGACTAAAACAAATGGTCTTTCTGGTGGACATAGTATTTATAAAAGTATTGCCATCCAACTTGTGCAATATCAGCTAGAGAGGAGGATGCTGAGTAGAGAATATTATTGATGACTTTCTCCTCATTTACTTTCCACACGAGGGAGTCATAGAATCTAAAATTTCCAATAGAAAAATTAAGAAGGCACTGTCATGATGGTTAGGGTTTTCCCATGCTAGTGATTCCCCTAAATAACAGGGGAGTTTAATTAACCCCATGTCAACTATCTGAGGGGGATGGTAAGTTACAGTCATTATGTAAATGCCCCCAAGGTATTAAATGTTCAGTTGGGCATTCTGAAATTTTTATCCCAAGACCACATGAAAGTACATGACTGTATAATCTTGTGTTTCTCTATAGGGATACCTAGATTCTCTATAACTTTTTCTTTCTTGGTCACTATGAATTTAAGAAGTTGTCAGCATATTATGAATCATACAGATGACGATCTTATCCTCTAATTGTTGGCACACACAGAATTAGTATGTGTTTGCTTTTGAGTTTATGGATTTCACTAGGTCAAAAACTTATCATCTAGGCTGGGCACAGTGGCTCACACCTGCAATCCTAACACTTTGGGAGGCTGGGACAGGAGGATCTCGAGGCAACACAGCAAGATCCTGTCCCTACAAAAAATTAAAAAATTAGCCCAGCGGGTAGCGCACACCTGTGGTCCTAGCTACTAGGGAGGTTGAAGTGGGAGGTTTGCTTGAGCACAGGAGTCCAGAGCTATAGTAAGTTAGCATCATGATACGTCATGCCAGCCTAAGTGACAGAGCAAGACCTTGTCTCAAAAAATAAAACTTACCACCTAATTAACAGCTTTTACCTTTTCACATTATGCTTCTTAAGGTTCCTATGAGCTTATGCTAATGAACTAGCTCATAGTTCATAGCATCCTCATAAATTGTTAGAGCTGATCTTCAAGATGATCTAGTTTAATATCCTCAATTTACAGAGGGTGAAGTTGAGACCCATACAAAGTGTTAAATTTGATTTAGAGGCAAAATTATAATCAGAACAAGATTTTCCATCATATAATCATTTGTCAGAATGTAATCTCTCGAAACCAGAATTTTGAATTTGTTAGGGTTTTTATTGTTTTCCTGTTTGCTTAGTTGTGGTTTTTTTTTTTTTTTGCCCACCTTCGGAATGTGTAGTCCAGAATTCATCATCATCAAAATGTGCATCCCCTCCAATGCCAGATCCAGGTCCAAAAGCATGGGCTAGGATTCCACCTTTGCCATCAAAAGCATGGAAGTCTCCATGAGCTTTTGGAAAAGGAAAGAAAATTAGTCCTTCTATACATCCTATAGATCATGCCAAATGACGAAGATGAAGTACAAGTTCCCTACCTCCACGTGCAAAAACCACCAAAATGTCAGCCACGCCTGTTTTAATCTTGCTGAATTTCAAGGGGGTAACATTACTCCATACTTGGAAAGCTTTCCGGATTGTGTTGTCAACATCCTCACGGTTCATGTCAGGTGTGTAATTATTGATTCTTTATCAGCAAAAAGAGAGAGAAAAATGTATGGAAGGCAGTGTTAATTTTGTCTTACCACAATACTTCATTTTTGCTAGCACAATTGGAAAATGGATCATTTCATAAATCAAGAGTCCAGATTTTAAAACTTGCTTCATTAAGTACAGAAACATTTTTTCATGGACAGCTTCCTCCTTAACCAAAATCTAACTTAATTTCTTCCTATTTAAAACTCACAGATCATCACTGTGAAGGATTTGCTTTCATAGAAGTTATGCTTTTTGCTCCTGCTCCCAGGTTCTGCATTTATCCATCTTGGCTACTCTATAAACTTCCCCCTGTCTCTTATTTATAGTAAATTATCTTATTTATAGTAACTTTAGCTTAATTCTCCTTTTATTTGCAAATTTTTTTTTGAGATGGAGTCTCACTTTGTCACTTAGGCTGGAGTGCAGTGGCACGATCTCCGCTCACTGCAAGCTCCGCCTCCTGGGTTCGCGCCATTCTCCTGCCTCAGCCTCCCGAGTAGCTGGGACTACAGGTGCCCGCCACCATGCCCAGCTAATTTTTTTGTGTGTTTAGTAAAGACAGGGTTTCACCATGTTGGCCAGGATGGTCTCGATCTCCTGACATTGTGATCCACCCACCTCAACCTCCCAAAGTGCTGGGATTACAGGTGTGAGCCACCGTGCCTGGCCTATTTGCAGCTTTTAAGATCTGCTTTGGACTGACAAGCCAAACAATTCTCCCCTGAGTGAACAATTCTTCCTTCTAGAGAAAATGAATTTTAACAGAGATAGCATTAACAACTGAGGGAGGTTACTTTATCTACTTCCAGATTTAGGGCTGTCTAACTGGTTCAGGTTAGAAGTCAGACCTATGGGAAAGTAGAAAAATACAGGGCGACATACACCAACATTACCTGTAGGTGATATAATGTTTCCTCCACACGGGCCTCCCTGACATTTCCCTCAAATGATGGACATCGGGGACTCCACATCGAGGTGCGTGCATCATCTCCAGAGTAGCTGTGTCCAGTTGCCCAGTCACTTTCAGCCCCAAGAACTGCTGCATTTCCTGGATTTTTTCCTTCATTAAGTTTCCACTATATTTCATTTTTGTCATTGAAAGTTTGTTCATCTCAAGGCCATAAAATCTTTCTAAGTATCTCTGGAAAAAAAAATACATTCAGCAATGCGTAATTATGCACAGAAAAGTTTCTTTTGGGAGCTCCACATATATGACTCAATTGCACACTGATGCTTTTGGACCAGGAATTTTGCACATCTTACTTACAGGTTAGATTATTGTTGTTTGACAATTAATTATAATCAGGAAAAAAATCTTAATTTTTTGTACTATCAAAGACATGTCAGCCAGGAGCAGTAGCTCAGGCCTGTAATCCCAGCATTTTGGGAGGCTAAGGCAGGAGGATTGCTTGAGCCCAGGAGTTCGAGGTTAGCCTGGACAACATGGCAAAACCTCCTCTGTACAAAACATACAAAAATTATCCCAGAGCATTGGTGCATGCCTGTAGTCCCAGCTACTCAGGAGGCTGAGGTGAGAGGATCACTTGAGCTTGGGAGATAGAAGCTACAGTGAGCCGTGATTGTACCGCTGCACTCCAGCCTGGATGACAGACACAGACCCTGTCTCAAAAAAAAAGAAAAAAACAAAGACATGTCATAAACTATTAGCTAGATTTATTCCCGGAATCCCAGTGGAAGTATCTTTTTTAAAACGTCATTTATTCATTTTTAAGAGACAGGAGTTTCTCTTGGTCACTCAGGCTGGCCACAGTGGTGCATACCTGTAATCCCAGCAGTTTGAGAGGCCAGGGTGGAAGGATTGCTTGAGCCCCAGAGTTTGAGACCAGCCTGGGCAACAGGGTGAAACCCTGTCTCTACTAAAAATACAAAAATTAGCCAGGATTGGTGGCACAAGCCTGTAGTCCCAGCTACTTGGGAAGATGAGGCAGTAGGATCACCTGAGCCCAGGAGACAGAGGTTGCGGTGAGCCAAGATCATGCCACTGCACTGTAGCCTGGGTGTCAGAGTAAAACCCTGTCTCAAAAAAAAAAAAAAAGGAAATAAAAGGATACATGAATTATTAATGTTATTAATATAAGTTGGGACACAAATTTCTTGCTTAAAAACTCAAAGCTAAACAAAATGGACAACTATGATAAATTCAATGTTAAAATAATCTTAGAAAATATGGAGACCAAACTCTTTTAATTAAGGAAAAGAATTTAAGAATTGAAAAAAAATCCATAAAAAATGCTATAAAGATGGGCCTGGCATGGTGGCTCACGCCTGTAATCCTATCACTTTGGGAGCCTGAGGCGGGGGATTGCTTGAGCCCAGAAATTGTGGATGAGCCTGGGCAACATAGTGGAACCCCATCCCCATAAAAAAGAAAAAGAAAAGCTATAAAGATATATCTGAGATGACTGAGGGTAAAGAGAATATGCTTAAATTATCATGGAAGCCTGAAGTGGTTATATTAATCCTGCCGTTGTTCAGATCTCAGATTATTAACTGGCATTTAATGATTAGTGTAAAATACCATAACAGAAGTGAACTCCAATTATATTGAATGGAAATTTCTTGGCCAAAGGTTTTTAGAAGAAGAAACAAGTTAATTTGCCAATTTCACAACACTCCTTCAAAACCAATACCTCTTTTTAATATTCCTCTTTGGCAAAGAAAAACTTAATACTGAAAGCAGACAGCCTCCTAGAGCAATTTTCAGCTGATACTTAAAAGCAAACAAACAAACTGGTTAATGCAATTAAATCTTAAAGACAAACATCAAGCTCGATAAATACTGTAGTGTCCATACTTACTTCACCAAATAGCACATCATTTTTTTCCAGGCTTGTAGAGCTGTTCAGGGGAAGAGCTCCAGAAGCAGTGGCCTGCAGGAGCAGTATTAGAAGAAACTTCATTGTAAACTTCTAAATGGATCAACTCAGTTTACTCTGTTCCTTTCTAGCCTAAGTTCCTGAACCGTTCCTCTTTATATAGCCCTTAGTCCAGGCTCTGTGAATATGAATCCTATGAGTGACTCATAGTTGATATCATCCCTTGATTTATCTCAAAAACATGCAAACAAAAGCATGACCTTATTTAGACGACAATGGATCAATTAGCATCTAGTCCATCACTCAAGCAATTCAGAGTATGTACCTTCAAAATTATAAATAGGCCCCTACTTCCACCTATCCTACGAAATAAGCCCTTGTAAAAGAAATATCAAGCAACTAAAAGAGAAGGAGAACTTAAAATATATTTTCTTAAAGCCTGATATTCTCGATTTTCATTATAATACTTTCCTTATATTCAGTATAGATAAAAAAAGTTTTTAAAGTAAATGTTGAAAGATTAGATAAAATCCCTTTGCTGCAGTACATGAGTGCTCTCT
This sequence comes from Nomascus leucogenys, assembly GCF_006542625.1. Taxonomy (NCBI): domain Eukaryota; kingdom Metazoa; phylum Chordata; class Mammalia; order Primates; family Hylobatidae; genus Nomascus; species Nomascus leucogenys. The sequence continues at coordinate 31,975,363 of NC_044395.1, read as the reverse complement.
AAACGGAATCCAGCTCCCTGGAGAAATGTGATACAGAGATTTTATATGTAGCAAAACAAAAATTTGTAATATCGTGATACTTCATTGTTTATTCCATGTGTTGTATGGCTCAGATCCTGATTCTGTAACTTAACATCTTCAGACATCTAAGCTGAAGCTCAGTCCCAACTGGGTACCTGGATAGATTCCAGAGGCAAACTTTCCCTACATCCTAGATTGTCTAGCATTGGTAGGATGTGGGTTAACTCTTTTCAACATTAGCAGATGGGAAAAGTTTGCCTCTGGAATCTATCTGCCTATCACCTCAGCTTCTTTCCCTCTTGACCTAATTGTCCCATTGCACAGAATCTGTCTCTTACTCAATAGAGAATATTTAAGCGCTAAAAACTTTTACAAGTCAGGGAATAAAATTTCAAAGGTAGAACTGCAAGCAGTGGTGCTGCAGTGTGAGGGTAGATTCTACTCAACACCCCTTCAAATCACATGATAAGTTCACTGCCTCCTGATTGTATGGGGACGGTCTGGACGGTGGGGTAGGGTGCACGTAAAAGCGTGTTAAGATTTAGCCATTGCTCTTACCCGCCTCAGTGGCCTGGGAAACAGTCTGCTGGCTGCTTGAGTGAGGCTTAAAGAAAAGGAGAAAAATATAGAAAAAAATAATTTTCCAATTTAAAAATTATCTTGCCGCACTCTTGCAGAGAACTATGCAGATTCTTGCTGGTCTGTTCTCCTCTCTCTAGCCATTGATTTGTTTTCTCTGTGTCTATCCAACCTACAAATACAGCTGCTCATTCTGCTGTGAGAATGTCACTTTTTAATGACACAAAGTTTAACAGACTTGCCTTCTGTGATCTAAATAGTATCTCTAAATCCAGATCACTTGGTTTTATAAATGTTTTCCAGAAAATTGTTATCAATCCTCTGGTGAGATGCCACATCAGACCAGGTGAAACTGGTGTCGTGGGTCACTTACTGATCTGCTAGTGTAGATTACAGGCTACTCCATTAAGATGTCCATTCTCAATGGGGGCGATATCACCCCAACTGGGTGAAAAATTGGTCATCAAAGGCAAAAAAATATATTTGTGTGTATAAAAGACAGATATGCATACAGCACATGAGCAGATATACAATTTATCTCTGCTATTAAATTTTTATGGGGGAAATCTCTAAAGTGTCTACAAAGCCTCTTTACCAGGAGTAGTAATAAATGTTGAGAAACCCCGATCTATGTATTACAAAGGAAACAGAACTAAAATTTATGGAGAGGTTGTAACAGCTGCCAGCAGTTTCATGCACCATCTTATTTAATCCTCACAATAGTCATTTATAGATGAGGAAACTGAACTCAAATAACTTACCCAAAGCCACACAACTAGTAGGTGGCATAGCTGAGGTTTGAGACCAAATCTGTTTCCAAAGCCTTTCTGCTTCCATTAAACCAGGCTGCAAAGTCAAAGTCAGTTCAGAGATGCTTGAGTCATTCTCTCTGCCCCCAGATATTTACCTTGTTGCTGGAGAGTAAGAACAGGAAAATAAACAAATCACTAACAGTACATATGTATATGTCATCACATTGTCTCTACCTTATGATGTACACATAGGACAAGTTAATTTGTCTATGTCAACACAACTGGCTAAGATGGCTCCAAACATTATGCTCCTCAGAGGTGCTCTGGGCCAATTCCTGGGGAGCCCTAGCAGCTGAAGGCACCTTAGCAGCAGGGCACTGCTCAGGCCATGGCAGGGGAGGAGATGGCAGAAGTTTATCCTCCAGAGAACAGACGAGAACTGCTACCACCCTGGGGAACCTAGATCCACCTACAATATTGCTAGGACTGTCTGCTTACTCCTGGCACCTGCAAGAGCAAAGGGGATAGCATGGCTTTAACTAAAAAGCAAGAAAGTATGTATCACAGTATTGTTTTTGTAGTGTTTGCAGTAATAAGATACTCATAGAACTTGGAAGGGTGGCTTACAACTGTAGTCCCAGCTACTCAGGACGCTGAGGTGGGAGGATCTCTTGGCCCTGGAGTTTGAGGCCAGCCTGGGCAACATAGCAAGACCCTGTCTTTAAAAAGAAAGATATTCATAAGAAGACCCAAATTTGAAAAAAAATCAAAATGACAAAATGAAATGTGTTGTAGCAACAAGTCAGGATAGGGTCAGGAGACCTCCCAGATGTCTCCTTAAGCAATTCACTTCCCTTTTCTGAATTTCCATTTCTTCATCCATAAAAGGAAAAGGTGAACTAGCTGAAGTTTTCTTCCTCCATGGACAGACTCTTGGCGTGTGAAAGGGATTTCTTTGTATATCTTGGAAGAATTCTTCCCTTCTGGTCCTTGCTGATGACATACTTAGATTTGCCTCTGGATTCCTGGGGATGATACCACAAATGACTTCAGGTGATTGTATCAGGGATATATCCTGGAATGTCTGTCTGGCTAAAGAAGGAAAAACATAATAGATGCTTTTGGAAGGTTGGTGCTACAAAATCTGCCTTATGATAAGGAAACTGCTCTCAGCGCTTTCTCACAAGAAACTCTGAAGTCAGCTACTTTCTACACTTTCATAAACGTGCTCTTCTTCACACAGAGCATTGACAATGATCCCTTGATTCTTGCCATGTCTTTGCTGGGACCCGCAGCTTCCAGTCTGGGCCTATGTCAGAATCATCTCATAGCTCCTTTCTACCACAGGAGAGAGATCTGGGCAGATAGTTGATCTCCCTTCTCATTCCCTTTACCAACCTCTTTTAGAGGCTTACCTAAGAGTGCAGTAAAGGAAGATAGCAATCATTGACCCCTCAAAGTGTGTCAGGCCGTAGACTAAATACTTTTCCCTATTATTTAATGGAATTATTGTAACAACTCTTTTCCAGTAGCTACCATTATTATTCCAGTTTTACAAATGAAGAAATTAAGTGATAAAGAGCTTGAAGTGATTGCCCAAGGTCATAAAATGTCGGAGCTAAGATTCCAAGGCAAGTCATCTTGAGCATAGCTTTATTAAGCAAGTCACTTGAGCATAGCTTTATCAAATCGAAGTGGAATTCTTTTTTGCCCAAAGTGGTCATCTTGACTCCACGACCTTAGTTTGTAACCATCTCAGTGTTCCATGGCTGCCCAAGGGGTCTTGATCTCCTCATACTTGACTATCTGGGACAGTTGGTAAGTCAAGGCCTAGAGAGAATCAAAATTTGAGTGTAATATCCTATTTTTATTTCCAATGAGGACATTCTTTCACTTCTTTGTATCTTTAGCAGCTTTTTTTCTGTATCTTGCATCCTACTACTCTCTCAAGAGACTTCCCGCCAATCTTCCAAAAACAGGTTCCTTCCTGCGTGTTTAAGGCCAGTTCTTGCTTTCAGTGAGTCTTAGGAACACATCCTCCCTGTAATGACTGTTCCACAAGGGAAGTTCACTCCTGATGTCCTTTGGGCCCTATTGTCTTGCTAGATTCATTCATGCATGTTAACCGAGCACCTACTAACTTCAAGGTAGTTCTAGGCACCAGGAATACAGTGGTGGAGAACCAGAATCTCATCTGGCTGCAGACTTAGATGCACGATGTTCTCCTCTCGGGCTAAGGGGAAGAGAATAAATATTAGTGAGCAGCAATAGTATGTCCTAGTATTTATAATACATTGCCTCATTTAATCATCACTAAAGCATAAAGAGACAAAGGTTACTTATTTTTTTTTAGAGATGAGGTCTCACTCTATTGCTGAGGCTGGAGTACAGAGGCACGATCATAGCTCACTACAACTCCTAGGCTCAAGTGATCCTCCCAACTCGGCCTCCAAGTAGTTGGAACTACATGTGTGCACCAGCACAGGCAAAGGTTATTATCCTTATTTTTTTAAAAGGTGGAGTTTCCCTCTGTTGCCCAGGCTGGAGTGCAGTGACATGATCTTGGCTTACTGCAACTTCCACTTCCCGGCTTCAAGCAATACTCCTGCCTCAGCCTCCCGAGTAGTTGGGATTACAGGCACACACCACCACACCCAGCTAACTTTTGTATTTTTAGTAGAGACGGGGTTTTACCATGTTGGCCAGGCTGGTCTTGAACTTCTGAGCTCAGGTGATCCACTCGCCGTGGCCTCCCAATGCTGGGATTACAGGTGTGAGCCACCACACCCAGCCATTATCCTCATTATCAAAGGAAACACCAGAGGGTCCTAGAGGTCAGATCACAGAACTTAAAAAGGTAGGGTTTGCAGGTGGATGCCAGGGACTATGCAGAGGGCCTCTTTTTCTTCTACTTGAGAAGAGAATTATTCTCCTGGAGTCCCAGCCTCAGAGAAATGCTGGGGAAAAGTCACATTTCTTGCCTCGGCATTTATGACCCTGAGCACATTATTCACATTCTTACTTCTTTCCAAGAGCCTAAATCCACTAAAGTGAATACAGTTTAAGAAGGGAGTAATTTCTCCTGAAGTGAGTTAATAGAGTGGTGGGAGAGTCCATGGGTTCTGGGTGCCAGGAAGAACTGAGCCCCACTCTATGGCCGCACTGCAAGGATGTGGTGGGACCACAGAAGGAATCATCACAGGATGCTGCAGGGAAGTGAGATGCAGGGCCTGGTGCCTCTAACTTCCATGAACCAAGTATGCCACAAAAGCAGCAGTGAGCAGAACTGAGAAGATATGCAGGCTGGGTGGACCAGTAGGGAGGAGATGGAACTCCACATGATTACGGCTGAATTTCCTTCCAACTAAAAGGGATGGAGGCTCAGAATAGAAGTTAAATTTTCAGGAAGTGGCTGGGCATGGTGGCTCACTCTTGTAATCCCAACACTTTGGGAGGGAGAGGTGGGATGATCGCTTGAGGCCAAGTTCAAGACCAGCCTGGGCAACAAAGGGAGACCTTATCTTTATTTTTAAAAATGAAAATAAAATTTGGCCAGGTTTGTTGGCTCATGCCTATAATCCCAGCACTTTGGGAGGCCAAGGAGGGAGGATTGCTTGAGCCCGGGGGTTTGACACCAGCCTAAGCAACATAATGAGACTTTGTCTCTATTTTAAAATGTAGGTGTCAGCCAGACATGGTGGCGTGAAGCCCGGCCACGGCAGCACCTCTGCTCTGCAGGATCCACTATGTCCATAGGATATTTGCCTCCCAGAATGAAAGGGAGCTCAAAGTGACCCAAATTCTCAAAGAAAATTTTCCTTGAGCTACAGTGATCAAAGTCACCGACATTTCAGGGGGTTGAAATTAAATAGAAATTTAATTTAATTAATTAATTTAAATTGAATTGAAAATGAAATTAAAATTGAATCAGAAGAATTTAAGCAGAAGAGAACTGTTTAGCAGTACTGCATGGTTAATCAGGCACTAAAAGAAGAAATCAAAGGGATGCATGGATTATAGATATTTACCTCTGTCCCCAAATGCTGACCATGCCCTGGCTGCATGGATGCTGCTGCTTAAAACCTTGGATGAACTTGACTGACACCATTCTTCTCTAGACATTCACCAAAAAATGTGTATATTTTGTTCATATACATTTCCATGTTATAATTATAGAAGATGTGTAATCCACTTACATGTTAATTAAAAGAAACAAACAACTGAAGTTTTGAAGGGTCAAAAAAATAAAAAATAAATAAAAATGTAAAAAAATGAAAATAAAACTATAAAAAAATAATTTTAGGGAAGAAAATGCAATATATGTGGCACAGCTGGACTGAGATTCACACATACTACATACACAGGAGAGATACTTAACATGGTACTTTCTACATAGTAGGTGTGCTGTATTATCATTAATATTATTCTTATTATGGTTACTATTAGTATATTTTAAGCATAGTATGTTTTGCCTCATTTTTCAAGAAAGTATATAAACTTCATGGATTGCAGTCCCTTTTTTAGCCTTCAAAGACTGCAAAAAAAAATCGTACCACTAGACAGTTAATAAAGAGGCAATAGACTTTAAATAAACTGAAACAAAAGCATGGAGATGTTATCACTGGCTAGTACAGGCACATGCTCACTTTTCTCCAGCAGGTAGTCCACTTTCCAAATAAATCAGCATTCTCAGAAGCCTCTTTTTCTCTCAGCTGACTTTTTTTTTTTTTTGAAACAGAGTCTTGCTCTGTTGCCCAGGCTGGAATGCAGTGGTGCGATCTCAGCTCACTGCAACTTCCACCTGTGGGATTCAAGTGATTCTCCTGCCTCAGCCTCCCAAGTACCTGGGACAACAGGCACCCACAGCTGCCACCACACCCAGCTAATTTTTTGTATTTTTAGTAGAGACAGGATTTCACCATGTTGGCCAGGGTGGTCTTGAACTCCTGACCTCAAGTGATCCACCTGCCTTGGCCTCCCAAAGTTCTGGGGTTATAGGCGGGAGCCACCATGCCCTGTCTCAGGTACCTTTCAGTCAATCCTTACACAAAGTATTGTTCGATGGCTCCTTAAAGAGATACCCATATTGTGGGCATTTTCATTGTCATAGACAACTCTGAAAGACATAAATTCAAAATATTGAAGTAAGACCCTCTACTGGAAAAATGTGGAGAGCCATGCATGGACTGTCTGCTGGAGGTCTTGGGGGCATCATGGCTAGTTTGCAAGGGAGATAGTTCTTGAGGCCAGGCGCAGTGGCTCACACCTGTAATCCCAGCACTTTGGGAGGCCAAGGTTGGTGGATTGCCTGTGTTCTGGAGTTCAAGACCAGCCTGGGCAACATGGCGAAACTCCGTCTCTACAGAAAATACAAAAAAATTAGCTGTGCATGGTGGCATTCACTTGTAGTCCTAAGTACGTGGGAGGATCACTTGGGCCTGGGAGGTGGAGGTTGCAGTGAGCCACTGCACTCCAGCCTGGATGACAGAGCTAGAATCCATCTCAAAAAAAAAAAAAAAAAAAAAAAAAGAAGAAGAAGTCACCACTAACTTAAAAAAAAAAAAAGAAAAGAATGGAGATTTAAAAAAAGATTTTTGAGCGAGGACTCTTGCACTGGAAGCCCTGTTATTATCCCAGGTTGCCTGCTTTTGCTAGTGTCTTGACCAAAAATAAACCATGCATGTTCTGCTGGCGAATCAGATGAGCTCATACAGAGGAAGAGAAGGCGGGTGATTCAGGGAAGGGAAAGAGAAAAGTAAAAGACACACACACACACACACACACACAAAGAGAGAGAGAAAGAGAGAGAGAGGAACGCAATGAAGTCACTTGAGCATAGCTTTATCAAATCGAAGTAGAATTCTTTTTTGCCCAAAGTGGTCATCTAACATATCTTAGATATACAGATGAAAAAGAGAGGTCCTTCCTTAGCACCAGGGCATTTCATGAGCTCAAGTTCCACATCTTAGTTTCATTATGAACAACAAATCTCTTGGGATTTTCCAACCCAAGTCAGCTCTGAGAACATCCACACTGTGGAGAGAGCAAGGAACTTCCTTGTTTCTAATACCAAGTCCATCAGGTGATTAGTAAGCCCTGTAAAGAAGAGTGAATCATTCTTAGAATTCATTTTGTAAATGCAAAATATCTCATGGTGAGTGACAAATATGTCTAAACAACTGTGTTTTCGGCATAGTTCAAGAAGTTCAAGAAAATCTTTCATGTCTTTAGCCATGTTCATGTCTGTTTCTGGAAGGACTTTGATCCTGTTTCTCATTAATCAAAGTGTAGTCTGTCTTCCCAGGCCCACATCTGGTATGGTAACTCCCATGAAGCCTTATCTCATGGCCCACTCCTTCACTTGAAGCCCCATTCAAGTTGCTAGCAGGCTCTGTGCTTCTTGCCTCAGCATTTGTGACCCTAAACAGAATATTCACATTCTGACCTTTTTCCCAGAGCCTAAATCCACTGAACTGAATTTAGTGGGTCTCTTTCCTCCCAACTACTAGGCTACTCCATTGGTGCCACTCACATTGGCACCTACCCACATGCCACATCCTTGCCAAATCTGTTCAACTAGGGTGCATGATACAGAAATCACGACTTATGTGCTTTCCATGTTTCATTTCTGAAAATAATGAATGTCAACAGAGAATGAAAAATGCCACCTGAAATAAAAATAATTTTTATCACCATCAAATTTTAAGTTTTCTCTGATTATATAAATAATACATATCAGTCATATAATACTTGAATTACAGAAAAAGAAGAAAAAGAGTAAAGAATCAACTTCAGGGGACAGGCATGGTGGCTCATGTCTGTTATTCCAGCACTTTGGGGGGCCGAGGTAGGAGGATCACTTGAGGCCAGGAGTCCAAGACCAACCTGGCCAACATAGTGAGACCCTCGTCTCTATTTATTTTTAAAAAAATTATAAAAAATAAATGAATCAACTTCAGAAAATATGAGAAATAGAATAAAATATCAATTGCTATTCTCTTTCTGAGATAACATCAGAAAATATGAGAAACAGAATAAAATATCAACTGCTATTCTCTTTCTGAGATAACCACCATTTGAATCATCATTCTTCCATGCCTCTCCTTATGCATATATGTACATATATTTAATTTTATATAACTGTGTTCCTATCATGTCTGCAGTTCTTATTATAAGTCTTCCTTTTTCAATATAGTGGGTCTTTTTGCTGTTATTTATTTGCTCGCTTGTTTGTTCATTTGTTTTATACACATCCCCCTTCTCCTTTACTCCTTTAACTGAATAACTCACCCTCACCTGCTCTTGGTTCCCCTTCATTAACAATCTGATATCTGGTCTTCTAGATTTTTTCTCCTTGTTTGTATTGTATGTACACACACACACATGCACATACATATACACATACGTAAGGGGAAAGGAAGCTCGTCATGATTTATTCTATAAAAATGGAATTACATTACAAAGACTTCTCTGATTCTTGCTCTTCTCACTTTTTGATCACAGCATGGAAAATCCTACAAATCAACTGGTATAGAATAAATGTCTTCATCCTAATAAAATATCTTCATTATTAATCTCATAGTTTTAATATACCATAAAATTTAAGGCTTTTTGCATTGATGAACATATACTGTTTCCAGTTTTTTACCTCCACAATAGAAAGGAAATCTTAAGTCTACTCTACTGTAGCAATTTTCTTATCTCACTTTTGAAGATTTGCTAAGGTAATTTTCTGTTTCTTCTCTGTCCCACTGTCAAGTGACTTGACTGGTGCCATGGTTCAAAATCTTTTGGAGATCATGAGTCCCTTTGAAAATTTCATGGAAGTGATCAAACCTCTCCCCAAAAATGTACTGACATTTTTAAGAACTGCATGTAATTTTAGTGTCCTTGAACCTAGGTGAGAACTTCCTGAATTTGAGAAAAATTTTGCACAACAAAGAAGATTCTTTTATGGTTGTAATCATCCCCCAGATTTCCAAAACTCTTCCTCCTCATGATGATCCATAACAGATTATGGACTCAGCATGGTAAAGGCAGGCAGCTGAGAAGGTGAAACCAGGCCACAATTGTCCACACCCTTCTCTGTAGAAAGGACAAGGCACTTCACAGTCCACTGAACACATTCCTTCTTTACCTCCTCACTTGGGTGAGTTTGAGGGCCAATATGGAAGTGATTGTCAACCTACATGTCACATAATTATCAAGTGCTTATCATTCATATATCACTTGACTTATAAGCTTGCCATTTGCCATTGTTAATGTTGCAGTGGTTCTCTTTTATTTTTTTTATTTTTTTTTTTTGAGACAAAGTCTTGCTCTGTTGTCCAGGCTGGAGTGCAGTAGCACACGATCTCAGCACACTGCAACTTCTGCCTCCTGGGTTCAAGTTATTCTTCTGCCTCAGCCTCCCGAGAAGCCAGTACTACAGGCGTGCACCACCACGCCTGGCTAAGTTTTGTATTTTTAGTAGAGAAGGGGTTTCACTGTGTTGACCAGGCTGGTCTCAGACTCCTGACCTCAGGTAATCCACCTGCCTCGGCCTCCCAAAGTGCTGAGATTACAGGCATGAGCCACCATGCCGGGCTGGCCAGTTCTCAATCTTATAGAAATAATGGGTGTAATCATTCCTTGGATGATGCATGCAGTCTTAACTCCCTACACCCCTTATGTTTGCCTGTGAGTCTATGTTTCAAGGGCAGAAATCAGTCCCAAACCCGAGCCAAGAGCAGTCTTCCCCTGTCTGTTCCCACCTTCATAGGGTAGGAAGAGCAGTTATGTCATATGCTCAGACTGAGGGGCGAGAGAACAGAAACCTTTTTAAGTGCCACACCTGTTTCTGTAGTAATAATAAAGAAATGGGCTGGAGATGCTGAGGTTAGGGACTCAAACTCCATATATCACTGCTCCTACATCTGTGTCTCATTCATCACTGTCCCCTGAAAGTCAGAGGGAAGCCCAAGACCATAAGACATCAGGACCAGACAATATTAGATGTTCTGCTCAACCAAGGCTGGAACCTTGTCACCCAACCACACATATGCTGTCACATTTGGAGCAAGTAGCTTTTTGTTTAATATGTAGTTTTAAACAATAAATGTCCTCTTATTTAAGTGACAGGTGGATGGAATTGTTACTTTACATTTAAGAAACCTCACAAAGAACAACTGGGCGCTGGTGGCTCACACCTGAAATCCCAGCACTTTGAGAGACTGAGGCAGGGGGATTGCTTGAGCCTGGAAGACCAATCTGGGCAACATAGAAAGATCTTGTCTCTACAAAATATACCAAAATTCTTTGGGAGGCTGAGGTGGGCAGATCACTTGAGGTTGAGAGTTCGAGAACAGCCTGGCTAACAGGGTGAAACCCCATCTCTACTAAAAATACAAAAATTGGCTGGGCATGGTGGCAGGTGCCTGTATTCCCAGCTACTCGGGAGGCTGAGGCAGGAGAGTCATTTGAACCCAAGAGGCGGAGGTTGCAGTGAGCCAGGATTGTGCCACAGCACTCCAGCCTGGACAACAGAGCAAGACTCTGTCTCAAAAAAAAAAAAAAAAAAATTAGCCAGGTGTGGTGGTGTGCACCTGAGGTCCCAGCTACTAAGGAGACTAAGGTGGGAGGATCACTTGAGCCCAGGAGGTTGAGGCTTCAGTAAGCCGTGATTGAAACACTGCACTGCAGCCTGGGGGACAGAACGAGACCCTGTGTCAAAAAGAAGAAAAGAAAACAAAAGAAAAGGAAAAGAAAAGAAAAACAGAAATCTGCAAAGAACAAAATACAACCCACATGTGTCTAAGGTGGCACGGTATGCATGGAAACCAGAACCTCCTACCCTAAAGAGATGGGATGTTAATGGGGGAACACTGAATCAATGATGTGTGACATGGAGGGGATCCCTGCGGTAACCACATTAGCACCACACAGTGCCGCCTCAGGCACCCAAGGGCAGAGGTGAATGAACAGGTGGGTTCCTGAGCCACAGAGGGAGTAACCCAGGGGAAGTTTTAGAGCATGGAAATTTTCTTGCTAGGTGAGCATTGATTGATCAGGTTGCCTTCGGTGGCACCAAACTAGGGTGAATAGAAAACTCAGAATAGAAACTTTGTTAAGAAAAGCAAGTTAACACCACATGCTGCTGACAGCAGAATATGTCCATTTCCCCAAATCCTGTGTCAGAAGATGGCACACACGAAAAGAGCCATTGATTGGATTTTAATGAGTCAACCAAACTCTTCCTGTAAGACTGGTACCAAAAAGTAAACCCAAATTCCCTGCTGTAATCATCCCTGGGAAAACCCACTGTTTTGATATTTCATATTGCCATCTGTTTGACTTACCCCTCTACGTTTCTGTGGGGAAAGTCTGCACAGTGAGCAAATCCTGTAATTTCAGCTGCCCATCGTTGTATTATCATTGGCACCTCAGCAGCAGTGTTTGGCTGTGTTTCAATTATGACGGATCCTTTCGCATTTTCCCTATTACTCAGGAGTCCCAGGGCACTGGCTCCTCCTGAAGGCACAGATGTTCTGTCTTCTGCTCTTCAGCCTTTGGTGGGTGCATCGGGTCCAGCAGTATCTCCCTTTGACTTTATTAGGAACTCAGACCTAGAAAGCTAGTGAAAGGCCAGGTGCGGTGGCTCACACCTGTAGTTCTAGCACTTTGGGAGGCCAAGGTGGGCAGATTGTTGGAGCCCAAGAGTTCAAGACAAGCCTAGGCAATGGGCAAAACCCCATCTCTACAAAAAATACAAAAATTAGCCAGATGTGGTGGTTCACGCCTGTAGTCCCAGCTACTAGGAAGCTGAGCCCAGGAGGTCAAGGCTGAGGCTGCAGTGAGCTGTGATCATGCCACTGCACCCCAGCCTAGACAACAGAGTGAGACCTAGTCTCAAAAAAAAAAAAAAGAAAAAAGCTGGTGAAGTGTAAAATAAGGAAATTGGAGAAAATGAGGACCTCACATGAATGAGATGAATGAGGGCATTTTGTATGGCAAAAAGTAGGCCAGACACTTTATACACATTATTTCTTCAAGCTCATAATGACCCTGAGGTGTTGGTATTAGGGAACACAAAGCTCAAAGCATCCTAATAACTGGCTGTGGCCAACCAACTAGTTAAGGAACTGGAATGCTTTTAGGTAACATTTTTATTGATGTATTTTATATATATATATATATATATATATATGTATATACACACACACACATAGAAAAATGTACAAATAGGCCAGCCATGGTGGCTCACACCTGTAATCCCAGCACTTTGGGAGGCCAAGATGGGCGGATCATGAGGTCAGGAGCTTGAGACCAGCCTGACCAACATGATAAAACTCCATCTCTACTAAAAATACAAAAAGTAACCAGGCATGGTGGCTCACGCCTATAATCCCAGCTACTCAGGAGGCTGAGGCAGGAGAATCGCTTGAACTGGGAGGCAGAGGTTACAGTGAGCCAAGATTGTGCCACTGCACTCCAGCCTGGACGACAGAGCGAAACTCCATCTCAAAATAAAAAAAGAAAAGAAAAATGTACAAATAATAAATGCTGATCTCAATGAGTTTTCACAAAATGAATATGGCCATAAAATAATTATCAGGCCATTTTGTTTATTTAGTGTTTAGTTTTTCTTTGTCTTTTTGAAACAAGGTGTATTAGTCATTCTCACACTGCTAATAAAGACAAACCTGAGACTAGGTAATTTCTAAAGGAAAGAGGTCTGATTGATTCACAGTTCCACATGGCTGGGGAGGCCTCACAATTATCGCAGAAGGCAAAGGAGGAGCAAAGTCACGTCTTGCATGGAGGCAGGCAAGGAGAGCTTGTGCAGGGCACCTCTCATTTATAAAACCATCAGATCTCATGAGACATTCACTACCTCAAGAATGGTATCAGGAAACTGCACCTTTGATTCAATTACCTCCCACTGGATCCCTCCCACAACACATGGGGATTATGGGAGCTACAATTCAAAGTGAGATTTGGGTGGGGACACAGCCAAACTATATCACAAGGTCTCACTCAGTTGCCCAGGCTGGAGTGCAGTGGCATGGTCATGGCTCACTGCAGCCTCTACCTCCCAGGCTCAAGTGATCCTCCCACCTCAGCCTCTCAAGTAGCTGGGACTACTGGTGTGTGCCATCACACCTGGCTGATTTTTTAAATTTCTGTAGACATAGGATCTCACTATGTTGCCCAGGCTGGTCTCAAATTCCTGGGCTCAAGCAATCCTCTCACCTTGTTCTCCCAAAGTGCCGGGATTACAGGGGTGAGCCACTGTGCCTGGCCTTATTTAGTGTTTTTCTTCAGGAGTTTCTTAAATTTTTTGTGGCTTTTCCAACTATTGACTGTTAATAAAATTTTTTATTAGGGGATTTCTTTTCAGAGATAAACTAATTTCAGTTTTTGTCAAGAAGGAATTCCACCCATATCCACATCTGGCACAGACCTAACAACAGCCATTGCATAATTAGGGGTTTCTACTCCCCTCTATCCAGCAACCTGTTTTCTCTCTTTGCTGGACAGAAAGATCCCATCTCATTACAGTGTGGCAGCTCTGAATATGCTTTACCCCTGTCAGTCCACACATATGTTCAGGGGATTAAAGGAAGACAGGGGCTCTTTCAAAACGCTTTAAAGAACTGTTTAAATTTATCTCCCAGTCTAAATCTGCCTGTTTCTCTAACTGGTACCATAATTTTCACCACCATAACTGAAACTCCAGAAGGGTTACGGGTTGTGCTGTTTTGTTCATTGATGTATCCCAGTACCTAGACCAGTGCCTGGATGCAGTATGTGCCCAGTAGATATTTGATAAAGAGAGAGAGTGAAGAATACTTCCACTCATCCAAACTCCAACTCTTTCATTTACTTAACAAACATTCTGTTAACTTTTAGGGTCACCCGATACTCTTCCTTTACTCTATTCCCCTCCCACCACCACTTTTAATCAATTTTCAAGTCCTGTTATTTCATGTACTACTTATCACATTCATCTTCATTCTTTTTCTAATCCCATCTAGTCCATAAGTTTAACATCTCATACCTTGAGTCTTAAATGTCCTAATTAGTCTTTTAATTCCATTCTCTGCGAGACACACAGTTGTCAGAATTTTTTTCTTACCTTCCATTTTTACATAGTGTTCCTTTTCTCAAAAATTCTCAAATATTATCAAAATAAACTGAAAGGGGTTATCTCAGAGCAGAGCAATTACAAGTGATTTTTACTTCCTCCTTTGTATTTGTCTGTATTTTCTGAATTTATAGATTAATTTTTAATTCAAAATTCTAATACTTTTTTAAAAAAATAATATCATTGTTTCAAAGTTAATTCCACAAACATTTCCCGCTTGTGTGTCAGGCGTTGTTTTAGGTGCTAGGGATGCAGTTCTTGTTTTTAGGGCACTCACAGTGTAAGAGGGGAGACAGAGAAGGAAACAGATAATGACAATCAACTGATAAAGATGTATCCTCTGTTTGCTGCACAAGGGGCTTTACAGGAATGACCATGGAGAGTTGTGGATCCCAGAAGGGACACAGGTGGGACACACACCCTTTTCTTTTTTTCTTTTTTCTTTCTTTTTTTTTTTTTGTTTTTGGAGACAGGGCTCACTGTGTTGCCTAGACTGGAGTGCAGTGGTGTGACCATAGCTCATGCAGCCTTAACCTTCTGGGCTCATGTGATCCTCCCACCTCAGCCTCCTGAGTAGCTGAGACCACAGGCGAGCCCCACCACGCCTGGCTACACCCTTCTTCTGAATCCTAGAATAAGTCAAAGAGAATCTTAAATCAGGTGACAGTGTGAGGGAAGGCATAGGGTGAGGAAGTTGAAGCCCACAGAAGTGAGAGAGTGTGCAAAGCCCAGGAGGACTAGGATGAAACAGCTGAAGCACAGAGGTGTGTGTGTGTGTGTGTGTGAGAGAGAGAGAGAGAGAGAGAGAGAGAGAGAGAAAGAGATATGGGTCAGAGATGTTTCCGGAGTGGGAACTACAGAGGAATGCAGGAGCCAGGATTCTGCAAAGGAGTTCCAATTCAGTCCTGACAGCCTTGGGAGCCGCTGAAGAATTACTACTGAAGAATTTAAATAGAGGCAAGGCATGGTCATATTTGCATTTAGAAACATCATTCTGGTCACCTTGTGGAGACTGTTTAAGATACAGTCAGAACCCAATTTATCAAGGTCACATTTCTTCACTTGTCAAAGTCCTTACCATCTGCCCCCTTCCTCCTTTTCTTGCCTCTTCTCCCACAGTTCCCTGCAGCCAACACTGCCAGCCTTCTATCCCTATCCCTCTGACTTGGCTGCTGTAGTTACTTCTTCCTGACAAAGAACTTTATCTTCCTCTATGCCCCTTGATCCCTCCAGATCTTAACCTCCCTCCACCTCTCAGATACTCTCAGCCACAGTCCCATCTCCCAGCCACAGTCCCATCTCCCTGCTTTTCATGCTCCTAGGAATTGTGACTTTGCTTTATATCTGCTTGTGGTCCCGGCTATCACCACACACCTACAAAAAGCAAAACTCAAGATGTGCTGTTTCAAATGATAGTGACTTAAAATTATGATCCAGGCAGGGTTTTAATACCTTAATACCTGCCCTGGGATGGATGTATCCCCAAGGGGTGGGTGTAGGTTGGATTGTGTAATTTCCTGTGGGCAAAGCTTCTTTTTCACCTAGGTAAACTCTGAAGCTCTCTTCCTGGAGTTCCATTTTATTAGCTTACACAAGTGTACTCCCTGTTTTTAAAAAATATTATAGTTTTACATTTTATTTTTTATAGAGGTGGAGTCTCACTATATTGCCCAGGCTGATCTCAAACTCCTGGGCTCAAGGGATCCTCCAGTCTTAGGCTCCTGAAGTGTTGGGATTACAGGTGCAAGTTACTATGCCTGGCCTGTACTCCCTTTTAAAGGTTAATTTTTTGATGTAAAAGAAATCTTTACCACTTATTTTTACTTCAGTATGAAACCTTCTCATGTGCTTTTTCTTTTTGGTGTTTGAAAGCAACCTAGCTAGAGAACAATGATAATGTGGGGCTGAGAGGAAAAATCAGAAATCTGAGGTTGGAGAGGAAACATACATGATAGGCATGGAAGCCACCAAGTCAGAAGACAAGCTTCCCAAACTTCTTCATGGTATAGGGCAGTAGTAGAGCTCAGGTTCTAGAGCACTGTTTCTCAAAGTGTGGTCCCAGACCAGCAGCATCAGCCTTTCCTGGGAATTTGTTAGGAACGCAAAATGTTGGTTTCTTCCCCAGACTTCTTGAATCAGAAACTCTAGAGGTGGAGTCCAGCAATGGCAGTTTGAGGACCACTGCTCTAGCGTTTAAAGGAAGGGTCTACAGAGGATTTGTGCTACAACCTGCCTTTAGTTTTTCTTCCCTTTTTCCCTCTTTCCCTGCTCCTAGGCAACAAAGATAAAAATTCAGTAAAAACTAGGTGCTTCTCTGAATGGCTGGATTTGAAGAAGTTCTATTTTAAAACTACATTTTAAAAAAAAGGGCCAGGTGGTAATCCTAACACTTTGGGAGGCCGAGGCTGGTGGATCATTTGAGCCCAGGAGTTTGAGACCAGCCTTAGCAACATAGTGAAACCGCATCTCTACAAAAAGCTGAGCGTGGTGGCATGTCCCTGTAGTCCCAGCTACTCAGGAGGCTGAGGTGGGAGAATCACTTGAGCCCAGGAGGTAGAGGTTGTAGTGAGCTGAGATTATGCCACTGCACTCCAGCCTGGGTAATAGAGTGAGACACCACCTCAAAAAACAAAAAACAAACAAACAAAAAACAACCAACAAACAAAAAAAAACTCATTGAGTACCTGCAGTGCACCAGCCACTGTCTGGGGCACAGTAAACAGAAAGAGAGTAACTATCCCCGCACTAGAGGAGGCCTGCTCAAGGCAGTATGTGTGTGTGCGTGTTTGTATCCGTGTTGGGATGGGGATTAAGTGGAAAGTGGGAAAGGCTTTTTGGAAATGATGAATCCCAAATTGCGTTTTGAAGAGTTGATTGGAGCATGAGGTCAAAGGTAGGAAGATGCACTTCAGCCAAAGGACCAGTTGTACAAATGCTCAGTAATTCCCTTGTGAATATTTTCATCCAGAAAGATGTACTAGAGCATTGCAGAAACGCAGCTGCACAGGAGTTTGGTTTTTACTGCCTGGCTTCACTTTGATTTCATGGCTTGGATGAAAAAAAGACATCTACTTCCTAGTTTCTCTCTATCTTAAAGTTCAATATTGCATCCAACTCTATTTTCTGGCTATCTTTCAAGGATTTTCCTGAGGCTTCTGTTCCCACTGTTTCTGCCTAGATCTTCCACATACTAGAAGCACCAATCTCCTCCCACCATCTACAGCGCCCTGTGACCAAGATCGTCATGGGCAAAATTGATTCTTCTAATCAACATTTATCACACTTGCTTTTCACCAATGAACTTGGTCTTTAGAGAATTTACAAATAAGTATGGGGCGCCTTCTCTCAGAAAACTCACAACCCAATTAAAGACACAAGACCTTGATATAAAAAATAACAATTTAGACTGCAAATGACTTAGTAAAGAATTATATGAACTGTAAACTCCATAGAAGGATATGGCTTGACAAGTTATGGGCCACAGACCAAATCCAGCCTGCAAGCTAAAAATGGTCCTTCCACTTTCATTTTATTTTATTTTATTTTATTGTTGTTGGGTTTTTTTTTTTAGACAAGGTCTCACCATATTGCCTAAGCTGGTCTCAAACTATTGGGCTCAAGTGATCTTCATGCCTCAGTTTCTTGAGTACTGGGATGACAGCACATGTCACTGACCCAGGTTCCATTTTTAAATAGTTGAAAAATGAAAATAAAAATAATATATAGAGACACATGAAAACTATACAAAATTCAAATATCAGTATTTACAATAAAGTTTTATTGAAACACAGTCATACTCATTCACTTATATATCATCTATGGCTGCTTTCTTTCTCCAAGGGCAGAGTTGATTTTTTTCTCTTTTTTTGAGACAGAGTCTCGCTGTGTGATATGGTTTGGCTGTGTCCCCACCCAAATCTCATCTTGAATTGTAACTCTCACAATTCCCATGTGTCATGGGAGGAACCTGGTGGGAGGTGATTGAATTGTGGGGGTGAGTCTTTCCTGCACTGGTCTCCTGATAGTGAATGTGTCTCACAAGATCTGACGGTTTTAAAAAGGGGAGTTTCCCTGCACAAGTTCTTCTTCTCTTGCCTGCTGCCATATGAGACGTGACTTTCACCTGCCACCATGATTGTGAGGCCTCCCCAGCCAAGTGGAACTATAAGTCCACGTCTTTATCAGCAGTGGGAAAATGGACTAATATACTCTGTTGCCCCAGCTGGAGTGCAGTGGCATGATCTTGGTCACTGCAGCCTCCACCTCCAAGTTCAAGAGACTCTCCTGCCTCAGCCTTCTGAGTAGCTGGGACTACAGGTGCACGCCACCATACCTGGCTAATCTGTGTATTTTGTCTTAGTAGAGTGGGGGTTTCACTATGTTGGTGAGGCTGGTCTTGAACTCCTGACCTCAAGTGATCCTCTCGCTTCAGCCTCCCAAAGCATTGGGATTACGGGTGTGAGCCATCACACCCAGCCCCCAGTGGCAGAGTTGAATAGTTGCAACAAAGACCATATAGCCTATTTTCCAAACTCTGATGCTCTGCTTCCCTTTTAAACATAAGTTCCAATTACAAATCTATCTTTGTAAATACATAAAGCCGAATGCTTTTAACAGCACCCGTCCCCTCTTGAATGCTTGGCTGCTTAGAAATTTCTTCTACCAGATGCCCTAAATCATCTCTTTCAAGTTCAAAGTTCCACAAATCTCCAGAGCTGGGACAAAATGCTCCCATTCTCTTGGCTAAAACATAGCAAGAGTCACCTTTATTCCAGTTCCCACATGTTCCTCACCTCCGTCTGAGACCACCTCAACCTGGACTTCATTATCCATATCACTATCAGCATTTTGGTCAAAGCCATTGAACAAGTCTCTGGAAAATTCCAAACTTTCCCACATCTTTCTGTCCTCTTCTGAGCCCTCCAAACTATTCTAATCTCTGCCTGTTACCCAGTTCCAAAGTCGCTTCCAGATTTTCAGGTATCTTTACAGCAGCACCTCACTCGACCAGTACCAATTTACTATATTGGTCTGTTCTCATTCTGCTAATAAAGACGTACCTGAGCCGGGTGCAATGACTCATGCCGGTAATCCCAGCACTTTGGGAGGCTGAGGCAGGTGGATCACTAGAGGTCAGGAGTTTGAGACCAGCCTGGCCAACATGGTGAAACCCTGTCTCTACTAAAAATACAGAAAAATTAGCTGGGCATGGTGGTAAGCGCTGTAATCACAACTACTTGGGCAGCCGAGGCAGGAGAATCACTTGAGCCCAGGAGGTGGAGGGTGCAGTGAGCCAAGATTGTGCCACTGGACTCCAGCCTGGGTGACAGAGCAAAACTCAATCTCAATAATAATAATAATAATAAAGACATACCAGAGACTGGGTAATTTATAAATGAAAGATGTTTAATTGACTCACAGTTCCACATTGCTAGGGAGGCCTCACAATCATGGTGGATGGCAAATAAGGAGCAAAGTCACATCTTACATGGTGGCAGGCGAGAAAGTTTGTGCAAGGGAACTCCCATTTATAAAATCATCAGATCTTGTGAGATTTATTCACTACTACAAGAACAGTATGTGGGAAACCGCCCCAATGATTTAATTTTCTCCAGCTGGCCCCACCCTTGACATGTGGGGATTATTACAATTCCGTGTGAGATTTGGGTGGGGACACAGCCAAGCCATATCAGTATTCCATAATGTATATGTACCACGTTTTCTTTATCCAGTCTACCATTGATGGGCATTTAGGTTGATTCCATGTCTTTGCTAGAGATCTACTTTCTATGGTCCCATATGTGAGTGAGAACATGCAATATTTCAGTTAACATAATGACCTCCAGTTCCATCCATTTTTCTGCAAATGACAGGATTTCATTCTTTTTTTTTTTTTTTACCATAATCAAACATGGTCAAAGGATTTAATTTTTTTGGCTGAATAATATTCCATTCTGTATATATAATACATTTTCTTTATCTATTCTTCTATTGATGGGCACTTAAGTAGATTCCATATTGTCACTATTGTGAATAGTGCCACAGTAAACATGGGTGATGTGGTTTGGCTCTATGTCCCTACCCAAATCTCATCATGTAGCTCCCATAATTCCCATGTGTTGTGTGAGGGACCTGGTGGTAGATGACTGAATTATGGGGGCGGGTCTTTCCCATGCTGTTCTCATGATAGTGAATGGGTCTCATGAGATCTGATGGTTTTAAAAAATGGGAGTTGCACTACACAAGCTCTCTCTTTGCCTGCTGCCATCCACGTAAGATGTTATTTGCTCCTCCTTGCCTTCAGCCATGATTGTGAGGCCTACCCAGCCATCTGGAACTGTAAGCCCAATAAACCTCTTTCTTTTGTAAATTGCCCAGTCTTGGGTATGTCTTTATCAGCAGTGTAAAAATGGACAAATAGAATGAGAGTGTAGATGTCTTTTTGATATGTTGATTTTCTTTCTTTTGAATATATACCCAGTGGTGGAATTGCTGCATCATATGCTACCACTGTTTTTAGTTTTTTGAGGAATCTCTATACTGTTCTTCCTAGTGCCTGTACTCTATACTGTTCTTCCTAGCAGTGTACAAGAGTTTCCCGTGTTTTTGATAAAAGTTATTTTAACTGGGATGAGGTGATATCTCATTGTAGCTTGATTTGCGTTTCTCTGATGATTGAGCATTTTTTTAAATGTAATTGTTTGTCATTTGTATGTCTTCTTTTGAGAAATGTCTATTTGGATCTTTTGCCCATTTTTAAATTGAATTATTTGTGTTTTTTTGCAATTGAGTTGTTTGAGCTCCTTACATATTTTAGCTATTATTCTCTTGTCAAATGGGTAGTTAGCAAACATTTTCACCAATCCTTTACAGATACAGTTTTCCGACTCCTGCTATAGGACAGGGGTTTCCAAATTATTTTGCAAGAAAAGCAATATATAAAAAAGAAATGGGCTGGGCGTGGTGGCTCACGCCTGTAATCCCAGCACTTTGGGAGGACGAGGTGGGTGGATCTTGAGGTCAGGAGATCAAGACCATCCTGGCTAACGTGGTGAAACCTCATCTTTACTAAAAATACAAAAAAAACTAGCTGGGTGTGGTGGCGGGTGCCTGTAGTCCCAGCTACTCGGGAAGCTGAGGCAGGAGAATGGCATGAACCCAGAAGGTGGAGCTTGCAGTGAGCTGAGACCGCACCACTGCACTCCAGCCTGGGCAACAGAGTGAGACTCCATCTCAAAAAAAAAAAAAAAAAGAAAAGAAAAAAGGAGTTTAAGACCAGCCTGGCCAACATGGTGAAATCTTGTCTCTACTAAAAATACAAAAATTAGCCAGGCGTGGTGGAAGGCACCTGTAATCCCAGCTACTCAGAAGGCTTAGGCAGGAGAATTGCTTGAACCTGGGTGGTGGAGGTTGCAGTGAGCCCAGATTGTGCCATTGCACTCCAGCCCGAGTGACAAGAGCGAAACTCCGTCTCAAACAAAACAAAACAAAAAAACAACAAAAAAAGAAACCTAGGTCCCATTTGGTCAACAATCACTACCTCTTTTCCCTCACTTTTCATGTTTCTTCCTTCCCTAACTTCCCTGACACCTTCAAGAAACCCTAGGGTGCCTAGTTGAAAAACACTACTATAGGAGTTCAGAGCAGGAAGAGATCATCTGGAGGAGTTAAGCAAATTTTCTTTGGGAAAATGAGTATTGATAAAAATCACCACTAAAGAACTTATCCATGTAACCAAACACCACCTGTTCCCCAAAAACCTTCCGAAATTAAAAAAATATATATGCATTTGGAAAAAAATGAGCATTGTTATAGTTTGGCTATGTCCCCACCCAAATCTAATTTTGAATTGTAGCTCCCATAATTCCCATGTGTTGTGGGAAGGACCCAGTGGGAGATAATTGAATCATGGGGGCAGTTTCCCCCATACTGTTCTCATGGTAGTAAGTCTCATGAGATCCGATGGTTTGATAAGGGGTTTCCCCTTTTGCTTGGCTCTCATTCTCTCTTGTCTGCTGCAATGTAAGATGTACCTTTCACCTGCCACCATGATTGTGAGGCCTCCCCAGCCACGTGGAACTGAGTCCCTTAAACCTCTTTTTCTTTATAAACTACCCAGTTTCAGGTGTATCTTTATCAACAGTGTGAAAATGGACTAATATAAGCATTGCGCTGGGCTTTGAAGATTGGGTAAAATTTTCAAAAGAGAGTGCCAAAATATATTTTCTTTTCTTTTAATTTTTAATTTTTTTTTTTTTGAGACAAGATCTGGCTCTGTCATTCAGGCTAGACTGCAGTGGCACAATCTTGGCTCATTGCAACCTCTGTCTCCCATACTCAAACCATCCTCCTACCTCAGCCTCCCAACTAGCTGGGACTACAGGTGCATGTTAACACACCCGGCTAATTTTTGTATTTTTGGTAGAGACAGGGTTTCACCATGTTGGCAGGCTGGTCTCGAACTCTGGGCTCAAGGGATCCTCCTGCCTCAGCTTCTCAAATTGCTAGGATTACAGGCATGAGCCACCATGCTTAGCCAAAGGAAATTTTCAAAAAATTCAAAACATGACTTCTATGAGGATTTGTTCAATTCATTAATGAGAGAATTAGCATGATAATAAAGCTGGTCCAAAGAATATTTGAGAAACTCAGTATATATAGGAATTTGAAAAAGAATGTTAGAATAAGTTTAGGTTAGGTTTAAAAATTGGTTAATATCCTACAGGACAATAAAACCATAATCATTAGGGTTATCTTTTCTATTGAACAGAAATCATTTTGCTAACAGGCAAAAACTTATAAATTAATATGTAACTTCGCAAAGTTTAGATCTTTAATAAATAGTGAATAGCAAGTCAAATAATAATACTCTCCCCTAAATGATCAATCCTTGGGTGGACGAGTTACACAATCAAAAGGACATGCTGGCCGAGTGCAGGGGTTCACACCTCAATCCCAGCATTTTGGGAGGCCGAGGCAGGCAGATTACTTGAGGCCAGGGGCTCGACATAAGCCTGGTCAACATGGTGAAACCCTGTCTCCACTAAAAATACAAAAATTAGCTGGGCGTGGTGGTTGGCTCCTGTAATACAAGCTACTTGGGAAGGTGAGGAGGGAGGGAGCATAGCTTCACTGCAGGAGGTGGAGGTTGCAGTGAGTGGAGATTGTGCCACTGCATCCCAGCCTGGACTGTGACAAAGACAGACCCTGTCTCAAATAAATAATAAAAATAAAAACATAAACATTAAAAAGAGAACATGCTATCTTCTCTTTGCCTTAGTTACAAGTTTTGTCTACTTTTACTTAATAAGAGGTAAATAAAAACATTCCTTTAAGATTTTATTCCCAACAAATATTGGGAGGCAAGAATGTATGGAGGTTGTGGAGGCAGGGCATTTAAAAGCAGAATCTCAAAGTGGGTTTCATCCGGTAAGCTAGCAGTAGGAGAGAGACTGAGGCATTGCATTTATATTTTTCAGCAGCTGCCTTTCTTCTTTGTCACGTTTCTAACCTGCACTACTTATTTGAAGTTTTCTACCATTAGTCCTCCAGTTCTCAGAGGAAATATTAAATTCCAGTTTACTCCTCCAAAGACATTTATTATTATTATTATTTTATTTTTTATTATTTGAGATGGAGTTTCACTCTGTTGCCCAGGCTGGAGCACAGTGGCACAATCTCGGCTCATTGCAGCTTCCACCTCCTGGGTTCAAACGATCCTCCCACCTTAGCCTCCAGAGTAGCTGGGACCACAGGTGGGCACCACCACGCCCGGCTAATTTTTGTATTTTTAGTAGAGATGGGGTTTCACCATGTTGGCCAAGCTGGTCTCGAACTCCTGACTTCAACTAATCAGCCTGCCTTGGCCTCCCAAAGTGCTGGGATTACAGGTGTGAGCTACCATGCCTGGCCTCTTCCAAAGGC
Organism: Nomascus leucogenys; assembly: GCF_006542625.1. Taxonomy (NCBI): domain Eukaryota; kingdom Metazoa; phylum Chordata; class Mammalia; order Primates; family Hylobatidae; genus Nomascus; species Nomascus leucogenys. The sequence continues at coordinate 31,950,961 of NC_044395.1, read as the reverse complement.
ATTTAATGAGTGTGTCCAAAAAGCCCTACAGAACCAAGAAAATAAAAAAACAAATTGTTGTTGCCAATTATTGATAAAATAATGGCATCTTATTGTTTTAATTTGTATTTTTATGACTGCTAGGGAGATTTAACGTTTTTACTTACACGCTTTTCTTTGAATTTTCTGTTCATATATTTAGCACATTTTTCTCTTAGGTTATTTTCTTTCTTTCTTATCAATCTTTAAAAGCTTTTATATTTACAAGGAAAATTGACTCTTTGTTATATTCACTCCATACCTGTTCATCTTTTCTCTTCTGGCTTTTAGATTTCCTATAATGCTTAAAGCATGTGTCTCTCATACTCTTAAAGATATAAGTATGTTCTCCTGAATATTTTTTAAATACTTTAAATATTTTCTTTCTTACATTTGGATATTTAATCTATCCAGAATTCAATTTTATATAAGGCATGAAAAAGGAGCTAACTTATTTTCGGCATAACCAATTATCCCAGTATTATTTTTCAAACTAACCATCAAGTTCCCAACAGAATTTAAAATACCACATTTGTCTTATATCAAGTTTTTGTATATATTTCACTCTTCCTCTTCACTCTCTTTCTTTTTATAGATTAATTGCTGAACTCTTGTTAAAATCCTTGTTTTGATTACAAGCTAAAGTTCCTGCATACAGGAACATATGCAGATTCCTGTAACTATGCATATGATTCAACTGCTCAGCTGTCTAGACATGTTCACTGAAAATATGCTGTGGTGTTCCCTGAAGCCCTGGGAACTGCACATCACTGCACAGCTCCTCTCAGAATAATGCCAGTGTGGTTTTCCTCACCTCTGTGTGGGCTCTTTCTACGGACTAATCCTTTCTAAATGTGATTTAATTAACCAGGAAGATGTCTGAAGGAAAGTAGATAAAACATAAAAGTCTGGTTGTGCCTAACAGTGGGTGCTATTTCAATAAGGACATTGAGCAGGCACACATGCATTAACATGTCAATTCATTCAATACTGAGCACCTACTATATAACAGGTACTACCCTAGACGTTGGGTATACAATCATAGTCAGAAGTCCTGGCCCTCATGAGGCAAGAAGGAGGAGGCAGAAAATAAATACTTTATTTTCTTTTTTGAGACAGAGTCTCACTTTTTCGCCCAGGCTAGAGTACAGTGGTGCGATCACAGCTCACTGCAGCCTTGACCTCCGAGGCTCAAGTGATTCTCAGGACCTCAGTCCCAGTCCTGAGTAGCTGGGACTACAAGCATGCACTACCATGCCCAGCTAAATTTTGTATTTTTTGTAGAGATGGGATTTCACCATGTTGGCCGGGCTGGTCTTGAACTCCTGGGCTCAAGCGGTCCACCTACCTTGGCAGACTGGTGATCTCTAAGTGGTGGGATTATAGGCGTGAGCCACAGTACCTGACATATATATATAAACATTCCTTAAAAACTTTATTTTTAACTGGGATATAACAAATACACACTTAAGAACAGTTTAATTAACTTTTACATATTTGTAACCGATACCCATAACAAGACAGAGAAAGGATATTTTCAGCCTTTCAGAAGGTTTCCTTGTTTCCCTTCTAAAAGTAATAACCCTCCAAAGATAACTATTATTCTGAGTTGTATCAGTATATATTCGTTTTTTGAGTGAAAGAGCCAGACACAAAACACTACATTCCATATAATTAGTGAAATTATATATAAGAAAAACAGTAATGGAATTATATGGGAGGTACTGTTTTGTGTTGGCTTCTTTCACTCAAAATTTTATCTGAGATTCACCATGTAGTTGCACATAACTGAAATTTATTATTCGTTGTATTGTATTCTGTATTATAAATATGCCATAATTTTTTTATTGTTCTCCTGGACATTTTATTGTTTCCAGTTTGGGGATATTGGGAATAAAGTTGCTGTGAACATTCTTATACATATATATAACTGATCACATTACTAATTTCTCTGAACTCAGGAGTGAATTGGCTGAGTCAATTATATATTTTTATATAGAAATTTATATTTTTTATTAGAAATTAAGAGTGAATTGGCTGAGTCAATTTTAAATATACATATACATTATTTTGTATAGAAAGAATTCATATAGAAAATATATAAAGAACTTTTATAGATCAATAAGAAAATGATAGACAACACAAGTTTTTATTATTATTATTATTATTATTATTATTATTATACTTTAAGTTTTAGGGTACATGTGCACAATGTGCAGGTTTGTTACATATGTATACATGTGCCATGTTGGTGTGCTGCACCCATTAACTCATCATTTAGCATTAGGTATATCTCCTAATGCTATCCCTCCCCCCTCCCCCAACCCCACAACAGTCCCCAGAGTGTGATGTTCCCCTTCCTGTGTCCATGTGTTCTCATTGTTCAATTCCCACCTCTGACTGAGAACATGCGATGTTTGGATTTTTGTCCTTGCGATACTTACTGAGAATGATGGTTTCCAGTTTCATCCATGTCCCTACAAAGGACATGAACTCATCATTTTTTATGGCTGCATAGTATTCCATGGTGTATATGTGCCATACATACACATATTTTCTTAATCCAGTCTATTGTTAGACAACCCAACTTTTAAAAAAGGTAGGCAAAATGCTTGAACACAATAGCATCTTCACAATACAGGCTATGCAATAGCCACAAAGCACATGAAAAGATGCTAATTGAAATGTGCACATTAAAACCACAGTTGAATACCACTACCCCAGATCACCAGAATGGCTAAAATTAAAAATGACTTGTCAATTTCAAGGGTTGGCAATGATTTGGAGCAGTTTGGAATCTCATACATTGCTGGTAGGATTGTAAATTGGCACAACCATTTTGGAAAATTGTCTTACCTATTAAAGCCAAAATAAGCATATCTTACAGCCACGTAGTGAACAAAATTTTTAAATTAAAAAACAAATAGTGTATTAGAGGTCTAAGTATTGTGAAAAATAAAGGAAAGAAGGAAAATAAAGAGTGTGGAGAAAGGGTTGTGATATATCTTCAGTTAATTGGCATTTGCTACTTGCCAGGTCTAGTATAAGTAGTGGAGGATATAAAAGAGGAATAAGATAAGATGTCTCCCCTTAAAGAGTCCCCCCGAAAAGATAGGCATGTAACCAACTAATTGTGGTATCATAAGAAGAGTGCTCTTGTCTCTACTAGGTGCATGCTATGAGAAGACGCTAGGAAGGACTGGAAAATTATGACTGGGTCAGTCCATCTCAACTCTGAAACTGAGCGGTGGAGCACATGAGGAAGATAGGAAGACGGCAGAGCTTCAAGAAGGGAAATTGGGGCCAGGCACAGTGGCTCACAGCTGAAATCCCAGCACTTTGGGAGGCCGAGTCAGGCAGATCAGTTGAGATCACAGGTTCGAAACCAGCCTGGGCAACATGGTTAACCCTGTTTCTACTGAAAATACAAAAAGTAGCTGGATGTGGTGGTAGGCGCCTTTAATCCCAACTACTCAGGAGGCTGAGGCAGGGGAATCACTTGAACCCACGAGGCAGAGGTTGCAGTGAGCCAAGATCATGCCAATGCCACTCCAGCCTGGGTGACAGAGCAAGACTCCTGGGGTCGGGAGTGGTGGCTCTCACCTGTACTTTAGGAGGTGAGGCAGAGACAGGAGGATCACTTAAGCCTAGGAGTTAGAGACTAGCCTGGGCAACATGGCGAGACCATGTCTCTAAAAAAAAAAAAAAAAAAAAAAAAAAGCCTTGTGTGGTGGCATGCCTGTAGTCCCAGCTACTCAGAAAGCTAAGTGGGAAGATGGTTTGAGCCTAGGAGGTTGAGGCTGCAGTAAGCCATGATTGCACCACTGCACTCCAGCCTGGGTGACAGAGCAAGACTTTGTATCAAAAATAAAATAAAATAAAATTTAAAAAAGGGAAATTGAAGGCATGAAGCCAGAAATAAAGTAGCTGAGTCTATGGGACCATGAGGGCTCGTATATCTTAGTGGTTAAGAGCTCAGACAGGATGCAGACTACTTGAGCTAACATCCTGGCTGTGCCACTTACTGTGTCACCTTCAGTACATACCTCAACCTCTCTGTGCTTGTTTCCTCCTTTATAAATGTAGTACCCCCTTCACAGGGTTGTTCTGAGGAGTACACGAATTAACACCTGTAAAACATATGGCAACTGGCACATAGGAAAAGCATTATTACTACAGTGAAGATGAATGTGCTTCCTGGGTTACACAGCATGCTTCTTATACAAATTCAACTTTATAGCAATTGATCCATACTCACATGCGATACGTTTTTTAAAAGGCCGAAATTCTGTGTTAATAATGAGAACACAAAAGCAGCAAGTATGCAGCAAGACCAGGGTGCTATCAACAGGAAGCCATTTTCAGTCTTCAGTTGTCTCAGTTACCACTTGAATCTGGATCAGTCAGCACATGGCATATCAGTTTAGTTTGTGCTTTTCCATTCTTTGTTGCCATCTAATAATGTCTAGAAAGTGACTCAAGCAAAGGTCAGTGATAGAAGGGAGCCCACGCTTTTGGGGGGCAGTCTAGTTTTCACCAGAAAACCCACTAGACAAATTCTAAAAGAGCCTTGACTGTGGAAGCTGAGGATTTGATGGCTTAATTTGGATGCCAAGAGTTTTGTTTCATGCGCATCCATGTGAAGAGACAACCAAACAGGCTTTGTGCGAGCAATAAAGCTTTTAATCACCTGGGTGCAGGCGGGCTGAGTCCGAAAAGAGAGTCAGTGAAGGGAGATAGGGGTGGGGCCATTTTATAGGATTTGGGTAGGTAAAGGAAAATTATAGTCAAAGGGGTTGTTCTCTGGCGGGCAGGAGTGGGTGTCACAAGGTGCTCAGTAGGGGAGCTTTTGAGCCAGGATGAGCCAGGAGAAGGAATTTCACAATGTCATCAGTTAAGGCAGGAACAGGCCATTTTCACTTCTTTTGTGGTGGAATGTCATCAGTTAAGGCAGGAACCAGCCATCCGGATGTGTATGTGCAGGTCACAGGGGATATGATGGCTTAGCTTGGGCTCAGAAGCCTGACATTCCTGTCTTCTTATATTAATAAGAAAAATAAAACGAAGTAGTGGTAAAGTGTTGGGGCGGTGAAAATTTTTGAGGGTAGTATGGAGAGATAATAGACAATGTTTCTCAGGGCTGCTTCGAACAGGATTGGGGTGGCATGGGAACCTAGAGTGGGAGAGATTAAGCTGAAGGAAGATTTTGTGGTAAGGGGTGATACTGTGGGGTTGTTAGAAGAATCATTTCTCATCTAGAATTATTAGTGATGGCCTGGATATGGTTTTGTATGAATTGAAAAACTAAACAGAATAAGAAAAGGAGAAAAACAGGTATTAAAGGACTAAGAATTGGGAGGACCTAGGACATCTAATTAGAGTGCCTAAGGAGGTTCAGTATAGCCTTGCCAGCAAAGATTATTTATTTACTTTAAGAGTTAAGAGTGGCGGTTTGGGTATAGCACCAGGAGATATCAGCTGTGATGGCTTAGAGAAACAGTGTAAACTGGCAGTGTAAACAAGAGCAGGGCATGTATGAGTAGTTGAGAATGGTGAATAGTAGTATGACTAGACAGAAGATAGTAGGGATGACAAGTTTTTTGGGGGCACAGTCTAAGTTGGTCTGGTGTCTGGGATGAGACTGGGGCCTAATAAAAAGGAGCATCTATTCGGGAGCTCAAATGGGCTGTACCTTGTAGCATTCTGTGGACAGGCCTGAATTCTGAGAAGGCAAAGTGGTAAAAGTATTGTCCATTCCTTTTTAAGTTGGTGGCTGAGCTTGGTGAGGTGTGTTTTTAAAAGACCTTTAGTCCGTTCTACTTTTCCTGAAGACTGAGGACTGTAAGGGATATAAAGGTTTCACTGAATACCAAGAGCCTGAAAAACTGCTTGGCTGATTTGACTAATAAAGGCTGGTCCGTTATCAGACTGATAGAGGTGGGAAGGGTAAACAACAGAGGAATTATGTCTGAAAGAAGGGAAGAGATGACTGTGGTGGCCTTCTCAGACCCTGTAGGAAAGGCCTCTACTTATCCAGTGAAAGCGTCTACTTAGACTAAGAGGTATTTTTGTTTCCTGACTCGGGGCATGTTGAGTAAAGCCAATTTGCCAGTCCTGGGCAGGGGCAAATCTCCGAGCTTGATGTGTAGGGAAGGGAGGGGGCCTGAATAATCCCTGAGGAGTAGTAGAATAGCAGATGGAACACTGAGAAGTTATTTCCTTGAGGATAGATTTCCACAATGGAAAGGAAATGAGAGGTTCTAAGAGGCGGGCTAGTGGCTTGTACTATAGCATAGCCTGCCTTTGCTGGTGTGTGGCGATTAGGCCTGGTGGAACTGCCATCAATAAACCAAGTGTGATCAGGGTGAGGAACAGGAAAGAAGGAAATATGGGGAAATGGGGTGAATGTCAGGTGGATCAGAGAGATAGAGTCATGGGGGTCAGTTGTGGTATCAGGAATAATGTGAGAGGCCGATTGAAGTCCGGGCCAGGAACAATGGTAATTGTGGGAGACTCAACAAAGAGTGAGTACAGCTGAAGGAGCTGGGGGAGCAGAAAGTATATGCGTCAGGTGTGAGGAAGAAAACAGATTTTGGAAGTTATGAGAACTGTAGAGAGTGAGTTGAGCATAGTTTGTGATTTTAAGGGCCTCTAAAAGTACTAGGGCAGCGGTGGCCACTGCACGCAGACTTGAGGGCTAAACAAAACGGTAAGGTCACATTTGGATAAAAAGGCTACAGGGCGCGGTCCTGGTTCTTGTGTAAGAATTCCAACTGCACAGCCCTGCACTTCGGCTATGGGTAATGAAAAGGGTTGCCGTGATTCAGAGCTAGGGTGGGGGCAATCTCTAAAGCTGTCTTCAAGGAACAGAAAGAGGAGTGGGGAAAGGATTTAGGATCTATGGGGTCAGCTTGGCTTCTTTTTGTGAGTTTATATAATGGTTTTGTTAGGATGGCAAAACCAGGTATCTAAAGTTGAAAGTATCTAACCATGCCTAGGAAGGAAAGGAGTTGTTGTTTTGTAGAAGGTGTTGGGGTTTGAGAGATCAGCTGGACATGATCGGCAAGGAGAGCACGTGTGTTTTTATGAGAATTACGCTGAGATAGGTAACAGATGAGGAAGAAATTTGGGCTTGACTGAAGTAATGGGGGCTGTCTGTGAAGCTTTGCGGCAGTACAGCCCAGGTAATTTGCTGAGCCTGATGGGTTTCAGTGTCAGTCCAAGTGAAAGCAAAGAGAGGCTGTGATGAAGGGTGCAAAGGAATAGTAAAGAAGGCATGTTTGAGATCTAGAACAGAATAATGGGTTGTGGAGGGAAGTATTGAGGATAGGAGAGTATATGGGTTTGACACCACAGGGTGGATAGGCAAAACAATTTGGTTGATAAGGGGCAGATCCTGAACTAACCTGTAAGGCTTGTCTGGTTCTAGGACAGGTAAAATGGGGGAATTGTAAAGAGAGTTTATAGGCTTTAAAAGGCCATGCTGTAGCAGGCGAGTGATAACAGGCTTTAATCCTTTTAAAGCGTGCTGTGGGATGGGATATTGGCATTGAGTGGGGTAAGGGTGATTAGGTTTTAATGAGATGGTAAGGGATGCATGATCGGTCACCAAGGAGACAGTATAGGTGTCTTATACTTGTGGGTTAAGGTGGGGGGATACAAGAGGAGGATGCAAAGGAGGGTTTGGATTGGGAAGAAGGGTGGCAATGAGATGTAGCTGTAGTCCAGGAATAGTCAGGGCAGCACATCATTTAGTTAAAGTGTCTCGGCCTAATAAGGGAACTGGGCAGGTAGGGATAACTAAAAAGGAGTGCTTAAAAAAGTATTGTCTAAGTTGGCACCAGAGTTGGGGAGTTTTAAGAGGTTTAGAAGCCTGGCCATCAATACCCACAACAGTTATGGAGGCAAGGGAAACAGGCCCTTGAAAAGAAGGTAATGTGGAGTGGGTAGCCTCCGTATTGATTAAGAAGGGGACGGACTTACACTCCACTGTGTGAGTTACCTAAAGCTTGGCATCCATGATGGTCTACAGGGCTTCCGAGGCAATCGGGCAGCGTCAGTCTTCAGCCACTAAGCCGAGAAGATCTGGGAAGGAGTCAGACAGCCTTGGGCCGGAGTTCCAGGGGCTCTGGGAGTGGCTGCCAGGTGAGTTGAACAGTCCAATTTTCAGTGGGGTGCTGCACAGATGGGACGTGGCTTAGGAGGAATCCTGGGCTGCAGGCATTCCTTGGCCTGGTGGCCAGATTTCTGGCACTTGTAGCAAGCTCCTGGGGGAGGTGGGTCTGGAGGAATGCCTGGCCACTGCGGTTTAGGTGTTTGGAAGTTCTTGTGTGCTGGAGATGTGGCTGGGGTTTGTCTCACAGTGGAGGCAAGGAATTGCATCTCAGAAATGTGTTGCTACTTGGCTGCCTCTACTCCATTATTGTACACCTTGAAGGAGAGGTTAATTAAGTCCTGTTGTTGGGTTTGAGAGCTGGAATTTAATTTTTGGAGTTTTATTTAATGTTGGGAGCAGATTGGATAATAAAATGTATATTGAGAATAAGACTGCCTTTGGACCTTTTAGGTTCCAAGACTGTAAAGCATCTCAGGGTTGCTGCCAAATGAGCCATGAACTGGGCTGGGTTTTTATATTTGATGAAAAAGAGCCTAAACACTATCTGATTTGGGATAAAGAAAAAGGAGCATTAACTTTGACTATGCCTTTAGCTCCAGCCACCTTTTTAAGAGTAAATTGCTGGGCAGGTGGGGGAGGGCTAGTCACGGAATGAAACTGTAAGCGGGACCAGGTGTGAGGAAGGGAGGTGATAAAAGGATTATAGAGTGGAGGAGTGGAGGCTGAGGAAGAATTGGGACCTAGCTGAGCCTGGTGAGGAGGGGAGAGGGCAGATGGGTCTGTAGAAAAGGAAGATTAGAAAGACTCAGTGATGCTTGGGGTTGGGACTGAGGGGACAGGCGGGAGGGAAAGAAGATTTGGGGTGAATTGCATTGGGAACAGAGACTAGGGACGGACCGATGTGTAAAAGAATGCCTGGACGTCAGGCATGTCAGACCATTTGCCCATTTTATGACAAGAATTATTTAGATCTTGTAGAATGAAAAAATTGAAAGTGCCATTTTCTGGCTATTTGGAACTACTGTTGAGTTTGTATTAGAGTTAAGCGGCATTTCAGAAGAAAATAAGATGCTTAGATTTTAGGTCAGGCAACAGTTGAAGAGGTTTTAAGTTCTTAAGAACACAGGCTAAGGGAGAAGGAGGAATGGAAGGTGGAAAGTTGCCTATAGTAAAGGGGGCAAGTTTGAAGAGAAGGGTAGAGACACGGAGGGAAGGGGTTCAGGGGTTCTTACCCTCCAGAAAAGCAGGAAAGGGGTTGGGGTGTGGAAATAAGGGGTTGGGGTGCAGAGACAGGAGGTCAGGGTGTGGAAATAAGGGATCGGGGCGCAGAGATAAGAGGTCGGGGTGCAGAAATAAGGGATCGGGGTGCAGAGATAAGAGGTTGGGGCACAGAAATAAGGGATTGGGGCACAGAGATAAGAGGTCGGGGGTGGAAATCAGGGATTTGGGGGTTCTTGCCCCCTGGAAAAGCAGGACTTGCTGCTAAGGGTGAAGGAGAAGGGGTTGAGGGTTTCTTGCCCCTCCCTCAGAAAAGCAGAGAAGGGGTAGAGACATGGAGAGAAGGGGTTGGGGTACTTGCCCCTACCCCAGAAAAGGGAGACTTGCCGCTAAGGGTGAAGGACCAAGGCAGGCGTCCCTGCATGGTCTGACACCTCCAAAATGTGGGTGAATAATCAGAGAGGCATCCCTGCAATGATTAAACACCAAGGGAAGGCTGCCTTCCCAGTCCGTGACCGGCGCTGGAGTTTTGGGTCCATGGATAAAACGTGTTTCCTTTGTCTCTACCAGAAAATGAAAGGAATTAAAATTAAGAGAAGGGAGAGATTGAAGTGTGGCGCCAAGATTGAAAGGAGAAAGAGATTGAGGGATAGTGAGGGAGGTTGGAGAAGAGAGTAAAAAGAGGCCGCTTAACAGATTTGAAATTGGTGAGATATTTCTTGGGCTGGTCAGTCTGAGGTCATAGGTGGATCTTTCTCATGGAGTGAAGAGCAGGAGGACAGGGGATTGATCTCCCAAGGGAGGTCCCCTGATCTGAGTCATGGCACCAAATTTCATGCGGTTCTGTGTGAACGGACCACCAAACAGGCTTTGTGTGAGCAATAAAGCTTTTAATCACCTGGGTGCAGGTGGGCTGAGTCTGAAAAGAGAGTCAGTGAAGGGAGATAGAGGTAGGGCTGTTTTATAGGATTTGGGTAGGTAAAGGAAAATTATAGTCAAAGGGGTTGTTCTCTGGCGGGCAGGAGTGGGTGCCACAAGGTGCTCAGTAGGGGATCTTTTGAGCCAGGATGAGCCAGGAGAAGGAATTTCACAAGATAATGTCATCAGTTAAGGCAGGAACAGGCCATTTTCACTTCTTTTGTGGCAGAATGTCATCAGTTAAGGTAGGAACCGGTCATCTGGATGTGTATGTGCAGGTCACAGGGGATATGATGGCTTAGCTTGGGATCAGAGGCCTGACAGTTTGTTTTTGAGCACAGGTTAAAATATTTTAAGGGAATTATAATGATCCCACTGCAGTGTGTAACCCATAGTTATGACAATAATATCTGGAAGCTTACAGAGGTTCAGTTTGTTACACAAAAGAGAATCTTATGTTATGCGTTTATGCATAGACCTGGAGTATTGGGATTGATATAAAACAGTGGTTCTCATAATGTTGTCCCCAGACCAGCAACACCAGTGTCCCCTGAAAATTTGTTAGAAATTTTAATTCTCCAGTGGCCCTAGGCCTAAGGCTTCAGAAACTCTGGTGATGGGACTCAACAATCTATATTTTCTGGTACAGATTAAAGCTTGAGAGCTGTTGCTTTTAAATAGTCCTTCCACAGTGTGGTGATTCCTCAAGGATCTAGAACTAGAAATACCCTTTGACCCAGCAATCCCATTACTGGGTATATACCCAAAGGATTATAAATCATGCTGCTTTAAAGACACATGCACACATATGTTTATTGCAGCATTATTCACAATAGCAAAAACTTGGAACCAACCCAAATGTCCAACAATGATAGACTGGATTAAGAAAATGTGGCACATACACACCATGGAATACTATGCAGCCATAAAAATGATGAGTTCATGTCCCTTTGTAGGGACATGGATGAAGCTGGAAAGCATCATTCTCAGCAAACTATCACAAGGACAGAAAACCAAACACCGCATGTTCTCACTCATAGGTGGGAATTGAACAATGAGAACACTTGGACACAGGAAGGGGAGCATCACACACCGGGGCCTATCATGGGGTGGCAGGAGCGGGGAGGGATAGCATTAGGAGATATGCCTAATGTAAATGACGAGTTAATGGGTGCAGCACACCAACATGGCACATGTATACATAGGTAACAAACCTGCACGTTGTGCACATGTACCCTAGGACTTAAAGTATAATAAAAAAAAAATTGTCCTTCCATTTTCCTATCACCTTTCTGTCTGGAATGGAATGTGTTTCAGAAGGGATAGCCTCAGACCCCTTCCATTTCTTAGGGTCTTTTTTCCATCCCCTCCTGCCCGCATCAATTCCTGCTTAGCCCTAACTCTACTGGAAATCAAGTGTCAGGTCTCTCCAGCATTAGGTTCCTATTCAGATGGAGGGTCTACAAGAGCAAGAAAACTTTCTGTTGCTAATTTTGACTTCATCTCAAGGCAAAACTAATGTAATATTTTGCTATAAAACAAACAAAAACATGCTTTTCCTAAAAGGGGAAGAATGAAAAAGAAGGAAATCGGTTCTGTCACAAAAGTTTATGGTTCAAAAAAGCTAAATCATCTGGCTGCTTTTATCTTATAGAAGTGAGTGTCAGTCTCCAGGTTTTGTTGAAGAGCAGCAGAAATGCATCCTGAAGCTTTGTTGATTTATGCAAATTTTGAGTTGGGTTAAGTGAGGATAATTAGAGTAGGAGTAAAACTGTAAGTAATTCTCATAGTGTGGCCCCCTACCAGAAGCTTCTGGTAGACATGCTTCAAAAAAAGAGAGAAGGACTCCTAAGCTGATCTCTGCACCACATTCTTTAGGTGCTACTTAAATTTTACTAAGTGATTTTCAGTCACACACGCATCACTCTAAAACAATGAGCAAAGTTTTAATTCCAAAAGAAAACTTTTAGATTCATAGAGAAGGGGGAGCTTCAACACTATCTGTAATATTGTCTTTCTGTGATAAGTATATTAAATATTTGCCAGAGAAATAAATTATTATAGAAATATTAAATATTACAAATTACTATATATAAAGGAGACAGCCAAGTATAAAGGGACCACCAGAGCATCTCCAACCAGCCTGCGCACTGGGAGAATGGGGTGGAGCCACGGAAGTTTACGCCATTTGCAGTTGGGAGGAGCCTGGCCCCTCCTCTTCCTGTGTGGAAACCTGGGATTGAATTGGTGAGGTGGAGAGCCTGTTAGCAGGGCTTCATTGCATTTTGCTGTGTTGTTTTTCCCTTTCAGCCAATACATTCTGTTCCTCCTCACCCTTTAAAGTGTCTGTGAGCCTAATCTTTGTCAGGCCTCTGGGCCCAAGCTAAGCCATCATATCCCCTGTGACCTGCACAAATATATCCAGATGGCCTGAAGCAATTGAAAAACCACAAAAGAAATGAAAACAGCCAGTTCCTGCCTTAACTGATGACATTCCACCATTGTGATTTTTTCCTGCCCCACCCTAACTGATCAATTGACCTTGTGACATTCCTTCTCCTGGACAATGAATCTCAGGAGCTCCCCACCAAGCACCTTGTGACCCCCGCCCCTGCCCGCAAGAGAACAATCCCCTTTAACTGTAATTTTCCACTACCTACCCAAATCCTGTAAAGCTGCCCCACACCTATCTCCCTTTGCTGCCTTCTTTTTCAGACTCAGTCCGCCCACACCCAGGTGATTAAAAAAGCTTTATTGCTCACACAAAGCATGTTTGGTGGTCTCTTCACACGGATGCTCATAACAATCTTTCCTGGTCATGTGACAAGAACCCAGTTTTTCCTACAACATAAATATATTTAATAATATACTATACATACACATATAACAAATTATTGTTATATAAATTATTGTTAATTATGTATAGTAATAATATACTATGCATACCTATATAATAAATTATTCAAACAACAGCTTGAAGCAAATATAACAAACACAGTTAATGCCTGGGCCTGCAGGATATCAATTGTTGCTTTTCTTTCATGACAGTGGATGGTGGGTGAGGCATGGAGGAGAAAGATGTCCTGTGATTCAACAGTAATAGTGGTTGTAAGGAGAGCTAAGGTGAGGAACCCAAGAGAACAGAGCCAGAGACTGGAGCCTCCTGGAAACTAGAACTGGAGAAACGAGGAAATCAGACCAGAAGCCCACTAGCTTCAGGCTTGTGAACGGGAAAGCAAGTGGAATGAGACAGGAATAGATGAGATGAGGTGGCTCCACTCTAATGTAGTTCTTGTGCCAAGTGAAGAGCTTTGAGAAAATGAGAAACAGTGGGTATAAATATGTGAATAAGGAACATGACATTTATTGAAGGCATAGTTTATGTTGGTCATTTGCTAGGTTCTGTCAACTACTGAAAGTGGAAATGAGTAATGTAATTATATTTGAGAGTAAAAGTAAAATGCTGTAAAGAAACAGTTTAGTTGGCATTTCAAGTCTCCTCAAAATCGATTGGAATGAACACAGATTGCTATTAATCAGCCAATTAAGAAAATGTGTAGGAAAGAACTGATGAGAAATTATTATTTGAATAACAACACTTAGACAAGGGAAGTGTGTCATTTGTTAAGCTCTCATTAAGCCAAGCACTTTCCATGTGTCGTAAGCATTATTATTATCCCCTTTTGCAAACAGAGGTAATGAGCCTCAGACTATCCAAGGCCATACAGCTTCTAATTGGCAAAGTCAAGATTCAAAAACAGGAGCTAACTCTGAAGCCTAATTTTCTTAACCACTTTGACAGTGAATTGTCAAAGGACATTCTATTCATTTATATTTTTTTTAATTACTGAACGTTATTATGTCCCAGACATTTTTTAGGCACTGAGAATGCAGTGATGAATGTAGAATGAAACTTACTTTTTATTTAGAAATGACGAACCCTGTATGATATCTGCTCAATGGTATTGAAAATTTTAGAATATGGTTAAAATCATACTTGAGAATAGAAAGAAAAAAAATTTAAACCAGAGGTAAGCACAGACCATACATTTGAAAATTTGGGCCTATTTTAGTGGCTCACGCCTGTAATCTCAACACTTTGGGAAGCTGAGGTGAACAGATTGCTTGAGCCCAGGAGTACAAGACCAGCCTGGCTAACATGGTGAAGATCCTATCTCTACCAAAAAAATATAAAGAAGAGAAAATTTTATCCATACAAAGCCATGTTCTAAATGGAACTTAATGATATATAAATTGCTGAGTATCAAGGGACAATATCCAGGAGAGTTTAGGTTATATCGTTGTTTGGATTTTTTAAAACTTTTTGTTACATTAATTTTTTATTGGTTTATTTTTAAGTCATATTCACTGAAGTATAATTTACATACATAATTATGTGTAATTTTCATACAGTAAAATATGTATAATTTTCATACAGTAAAATTTATACTTTGCAGAGTGTTGGCAAATTAAGATGCAAACCACAAAATACAAACCATCTAAGGAGTTATGTCAGCAAGATAGCAGAATAGCAAGCGCCAGACTCTACTTCCCGGCAGGGAGACACTGAATCAACAAGAATACATAAATCAATTCCCTTTATAAGAAAACCAGAAACCAGTTAGGAGGTTCCTGCACTTCAAGGGAAGGCAAAACCAGTCTCACTAAAGCCAGTAGAAAAACTCATGGCACTCACTCACCCTAGTCGTTTCTCCCGTTTCAGTGTGAATGATCAAAAGAAAACTTCCAGCTCCTGTCTTCTGCTTGGGGAGGGAAAGAGAAGGCTAGACGGTACATCCAACATTCAGACTCTTTGGGGGACTGGTCAAGGGACTGGTTTCTGTCTTGCCTGAATCTAAGTGCAGATAGGAAAGAGTGTCAGGTTGAAGGCTGCTAAGAACAAAAGCGAAGGTTTGCAGCACTCACTTGATGTACTTGCTCCTCCCGGCTCAGTGTAAAATAAGTAGGAGAAAACCACCAACTCCTGGCTTTTCCCTGGGGAGGAAAAGTGTTGGAGCATGTGTTCAATATTCTGGTTTTGCAGGGAGCTGCCAAGGGACCGGTTTCTGTCTCACCTGTCTCAGAGCACTGACAGGACCTGACAATATAGAGGTGTAGGGACCACTGACAACGAAAGAATTGGGCAGCTTGATACTGCTTAGAAGGGCCTGTGGTATAGCAGATAGAGGCCAACATAGCTCCATAGCCTCCTCCTTGGGGTAGAAAGAGAAGAATTCCATGTATGTCCATGTTCCAACTATTCCGGGGGCTGCCCAAGGCACTGGTTTCTGTATCACTAGACTCACAGCACTGACAGGACCTGGAATATGCTAGAAGCCTGGAGGTTGCTAAAACCAAAAGAGAATGGGGCAGCTTGAAGCAGCTCCAGAAAATCTTCAGTGTTGCAGGCAGACACCAGAGGGAGCAAGAGATTGTGAGCTCCTGCAAAAATAAACTGGCAAATCCCTCTAACTCAGAATTTATGTGCCCAAATACAGAGATAACGCACCCACAGAAAAAGTTTGAGAGACCCCAGAATCTCTAGTTGGGATAATTGGTGAGGGTATTTTCTTGTTCAAAGTCAGCCCATAAAGTCTGGGAGAGGTGGCTGTTTTTTTCAAATGTGTGGATCCCAACACAGTTACAAGGCATACAAAGAAACAGAAAGTCTGGCCCAATCAAAGAAACAAAATAAACCTCCAAAAAAATGATCCTAAAGAAACAGAGGTATATGAATTGCCTGAAAAAAGTCAAGATGTTATAAAGATGCTTAAAGAGCTCAAGAAAATGATACATGAACAAAATGAGAACGTCAACAAAGAGATAGAAAATATAAAAAAGAACCAAACAAAAATCCTGGAGCTGCAGAATACAATGTGAAGTTACAGTGGAAAGATCTTCCTCTATGAAGGAAGTAGGCCCTTACCAGGCACCAAATCTGCTGGCACCTTGATGTTGGACTTCCCGATTTCCAGAACTTTGAGAAACAAATTTCTGTTGTTTATGAGCAATGCAGTCTAAGGTGTTTTGTTATAGTAGCCCAACAAATTAAGATAAGGGGTTCAACAGCAGACTTAGTCAAGCAGAAGAAAGAATCAGTGAACTCAAAGACAGATAAAATAGACTCTAAGTCAAAAATCATGACAAAAGACAAAGAAGGACATTATTTATTGATAAAAAGGTAAATTCACCAGCAAGATAAACAGCTATAAACATATATGCACCCAACATCCAAGGACTTAGTTATATGAAGCAAACATTGGTAGAAGTGAATAGGGAAATAGCAATACAATAACAGTGGGAGATTTCAATACTCAGCTTTTAAAAATGAGAAAACATTCACATGCAAAAAATGTAATTGGACTGTTATCTTATACCATACACAAAAATCAACTCAAAATGGATTAAAGACTTACATATACATATATGACCTGAAACTATAAAAACTCTAGAAGAAGACATAGGGAAAAACCTCGATAACATTGGTCTTGACATTTATTTCTTGGATGTGACCCTAAAACCACAAGCAACAAAAGCAAAAATAGATGAGTGAGACACCGTCAAACTAAAATGCTTCTGTGTAGCAAAGGAAGCTATCAACAGAGTCAACCTATGGAATGGGAGAAAATATTTGCAAACCGTATATCTGATAAGGGATTAATATCCAAAATATATAAGAGAGTCTTACAACTCAATAGCAAAAATAACTGGTAACCCATTTTTTAAAAAAATTGGGCAAAGGATTGAATAAACATTTCTCCAAAGAAGACATACAAATGGCCAACAGCTATATGAAAAGATGTTCAACATCGCTAATTATCAGAGAAATGCAAATCAAATTTACAATGAGATATTACTGTACACTTGTTAGGAAAGCATCATTAAAGAAAAGAGAAAATAACAAGTGTTGACAAGGATGTGAAGAAGTTAGGACTTTAATATACTGTTTGTGGGGATGTAAAATGGCGCAGCCACTGTGGAAAACAGTTTGAAGATTCCTCAAAAATTAAAAATAGAACTACCATGTGATCCAGCAATACCACTTTTGAATGTTTATTCAGAACAACTGAAAATAGGATGTATTTGCACTCTTATGTTCAATGAAGCATTATTCATAACAGCTAAGATGTAGAAATATCCTAAATGTCCATCGACAGATGGATGGTTAAAGAATATGTATTAGCCAGGTGCAGTGACTCACGCCTGTAATCCCAGCACTTTGGGAGGCTCAGGCGGGCAGATCACTTGAGGTCAGGAGTTTGAGACCAGCCTGGCCAATATGGTGAAATCCCATCTCTACTAAAAATACAAAATATAGCCAGGCATGGGGGCACGCGCCTGTAATCCCAGCTACTCAGGAGGCTGTGGTACCAGAATTGCTTGAACCTGGGAGGTGGAGGTTGCAGTGAGCTGAGACTGAGATTGCACCACTGCACTCCAGCTTGGGTGACAGAACAAGACTCTGAAAGAAAAAAACAGAAAAAAAGAGAGAGAAAGAAAAGAAAAAGAAATAAAGAAGGAAGGAAGGAAGGAAGGAAGGAAAGAAGGAAGGAAAGAAAGAAAGAAAGAAAGAAAGAAAGAAAGAAAGAAGAAAGAAAGAAAAGGAAAAGGAAAGGATGAGGAAGGAAGGAAGGAAAAGTGTATTATAGGCCAGGTGTGATGGCTCACGCCTGTAATCCAAGTGCTTTGGGAGGCCAAGACAGGCAGATTACCTGAGGTCAGGGGTTCAAGAACAGCCTGGCCAACATAGTGAAACCCCATCTCTGCTAAAAGTATGAAAATTAGCTGGGTGTGGCAGCAGGCACCTGTAATCCTAGCTACTTGGGAGGCTGAGGCAGGAGAATCGCTTGACCCTGGGAGGCAGAGGTTGTAGTGAGAGCGAGCAGAGATGGTGCCCCTGCACTCCAGCCTGGGCAACAGAGTGAAACCCTGTCTCAAAAAAAGTGAAGATGTAGTATATAGGGGTGTGTGTGTGTGTGTGTGTGTGTGTATATACATATATGTATAAAGATGTATATTTCTTTATCTATATTATATACATAAAGATATATTATTCAGCCTTAAGAAAGAAGGAAATCCTGTTAGAAATCCTAACCTTGAGGAAATCATGCTAAATAAAATGAACCTTTAGGCACCTTGAGGAGATCATGCTAAATAAACCAGTATTAGCAGACAAATATTAAATACCACATGATTCCACTCAGATGAGGTATCTAAAATAGACTCATAGATGCAGAAAATATAACAATGGTTGTGCCAGGGGCTCAGAGGAAGGAAAAAATGCAAAGTTGCATTTCAGTGTGCCATGGTCTGAATGTGTCCCACCCCCAAAATTTCTTTGTTGAAATCCTAATCCCCAAGATGATAACATTGGGGATTAGGAGGTAATTAGGTCTTGAAAACAGGTCCCTCATGATTGGGGTTAGTGACCTTATATGAGAGAGCCTCTTTCACTCTGTGAGGACATAGCAAGAAGGTGTTATCCATGAATCAGAAACTGGGCCATCACCAAACACCAAATCTGTCAGCACCATGATCTTGAACTTCTCAGCCTCCAGAACTGTGAGAAATACATTTCTATTGTTTGTAAGCCACCCTAAGATATTTTGTTATAGTAGCCTAAACAAATTAAGATAAGGGGCTCAACAGTAGACTTGATCAAGCAGAAGAAAGAATACAGTTTAACCCAGCATTGAAACTTCACCTGACACCCAAGCATTGCTTTAACAACCTAGGCCACATTGTCCTCCAGTAAACATCATGTGCTAGATTAAAGGAAGACATAGCCATTTCCATTACCTCAGAAAATTCCTTTCGCCCTTTTGCATCAGTCCCTGTCTCCTACTCCCAGCCCCTGGAGACCATTGATCTGTACATTTGTACTTTCTAGAATGTCACATAAGTAAATTAGGCAGTATATAACATGTTATGTCTGAATTCTTACCAGTAATGTGTTTTTAAGATTCTTTCCTATTGTTGCATGTACGTGGTTTGTTTCTTTTAATTGCTGAGTAGTATTCCAATTTGTTTTGACTTTCTCAGGAATTCAATTGAAGTCCCATATGTAATACTACACCAAACATCTGTAATTGATGTTCCCCCAAAACAAACACAATACCTAAGAAACAGAAGTGATATGGAAACACAAGAATTTCTGAGGAAAGTAAATATCCAAAGTCAGGCTGCTTCGTTGTTGGATGATTCTGTTTTGTTGATTCTGCACACTTTTCTTTCAAGGGCTGTGGTGGATTGAGGAAGTTACTCTTGAAAACCAACTTTTCTCTTCTAAGGCAGGGATAGCACCAATGTGTGCTGTCTATCATTTAGTGAAATAAAACTCTTGCTTACTAATGGAGGAGGGAAAAGAGCAAATTATAAACCTCTCATCCAAGTTACTGGTTCTCAAACCTGCCTAAGTATCAATTTACCATTAGAAACTTAAAATATAAACACATGCCAATCTCCACCCTTGACTTTGACATTGGAATCCTCAGGTTGGCACTAAAGTGTGAGTGTTTGAAACGTAGTTCTGGCCGAGCATGGTGACACTCACATGTAGTCCCAGCTACTCAGGACGCTGAGGCAGGAGGATCACTTGAGCCCAGGAGTTTGAGTCTGTAGTGTACCATAATCAGGCCTGTGAATATCCACTGCATTCCAGCCTAGGCAACACAGAAAGACCCTGTCTCTAAAAATATATATAAATAAAAAGAAAAAAGAAAACATAGACCTCTGGTGATTGGTTCCAATGAATAATCAAAGTTGAGAAATCCAATATTTGAAGGTTTTCTTGATTCTGACAACCTGAATTCTCTGGTTAGAACAATTCAAGCTTCAATTTTTCTCATCTCTTTTCTGCTCTTTTCCCAAGGTGGAACAAAGACTGAGATAGGTCATTTTAGAGAAGCCTTTGACACCACATCCACATTCTGAAGAACTAGGTTCAGGAAGGTGGGACCCATAACTCAAAAGTGTCCCGGGAAAGCCCATTATCCAACTCTGCTGCATCCTTTCAGAGGAAAGGTGAGTAAGGAGCCAATAGTAGGTGTGAAAGAAAGATTGAGGTCAACCTACTGGTTCACTTTTTTTTTTGAGACAGAGTCTCACTCCATCATACAGGCTGGAGTGAAATGGCAAAAACCTTGGCTCACTCTGTAACCTCTCCTTCCCAGGTTCAAGTGATTCTCGTGTCTCAGCCTCCCGAGTTGCTGGGATTACAGGTACACACCACCGCATCTGGCTAATTTTTGTATTTTTAGTAGAGACAAGATTTTGCCATGTTGACCAGGTTGGTCTTGAACTCCTGACCTCAAGTGATCCAGCTGCCTCGGCCTCCCAAAGTGTTGGGGTTTCAGGCGTGAGCCACTGCGCCCAGCCTGGTTTACTTTTGAGCATAGCACGCCATGCTATGCTCAGGTATGGTAGGTACCACGTAACATTATGAAGTATTACTAAGGCTGTATGACCAAACTGCTGGACTAAAAAATGACCAATTCAGTATTTAGGTCAGCTTAAGGACATGATGATATAAGCTTTTTAACTAACCTTCTCTATTTCTCTATAGATTATACAAAGATGGTCACTAAACTTGTCTGAACTATTGTGCAATGAAAAGGAGTTTATATGTTGTCTACAAATAGACACAGCTTATTTTTCCACTGTCTTAATTTTATTACGACGAATTTTGATCATTGTAGAGGAAATGAAACCCAGACACATAACGTATTACTGTATGCATAGTAAATTCACAGTAAAATAAGCTGACCACATCTTCCTAAATAATGTGAAAGGCTCTAAGTCATACACTGAAGTAGGAAGAGTTCTTATTTTTTTCTTCCTCTTTTGCAGAAGTCAGAATGGTTTACATTACATTCTCACACATTTTCACAGCTGGCGTATTTTAGGTGGGAATGACAATAATTGCTCAAACGAATGTCTAAAAGAAATTAGTGCAAAAGTTGCATCCGGTGGCCAAGATAGGGGTATGGGATGGGGGAAAGAGCACGTACAAGGCATGGAGCTGAGCACCTCCTCTGCTTGCAGTCTCTTCAGAGCTGCTGCTCAAAGTGGTTTCCCGAGCAAAAGTCACCATGCTGATACAGACGTGTGACCTGCCATTGCGACCACAGATGATTAGCTCAAAGAGTAATCCCTCACCCAAGGCACTCGTGGTGGGAAAATAGTCTCTGGAACATGATCATGAAAAGTCTGCCCAACAGAGAGGCTCCATACTGAATAGTGACCAGTCAACCAATTGGATTCTCTCTCAGAGAAAGCTTGAACATGGGCATGTTGGTAAATCAATAGAGGCAGAAATAGGATCAGTACAAGTCCACCTTAAAAGTTTGGTTACTCCTGGCCAGACGCCGTGGCTCATGCCTGTAATCCTAGTACTTTGGGAGGCCAAGGCAGGCAGATCGCTTGAGGTCAGTAGTTTGAGACCATCCTGACCAACATGGTAAAACCTGAACTCTACTGAAAATACAAAAATTAGCCAGGTGTAGTGGTGGGCACCCGTGGTCCCAGGTACTTGGGAGGCTGAGGCACGAGAACCGCTTGAACCCAGAAGGCAGGGGTTGCAGTCAGCTGAGATGGCACCACTGCACTCCAGCCTGGGCAACAGAGCAAGACTCTATCACACAAAAAAGTTTAGTCACTCCCACTAGGTATATGCCCAAAGGAAATGCAATTTGGATTTTGAAGAAGTATCTCCACTCCCATGTTCTTTGCAGCATTATTTCACAATTGCCAAGATATAGAAACAACCTAAATGTCCAACAATGAATAAATGGATAAAGAAAATGTGCTAGGCAGGGCGTGGTGGCTCATGCCTGTAATCCCAGCACTTTGGGAGGCTGAGGCGGCCAGATCATCTGAGGTCGGGAGTTCGAAACCAGCCTGACCAACATGGAGAAATGCTGTCTCTACTAAAAATACAAAATTAGCCGGGCATGGCCGTGCATGCCTGTAATCCCAGCTACTCAGGAGGCTGAGGCAGGAGAATCACTTGAACCCGGGAGGCAGAGGTTGTGGTGAGTCAAGATCAGGCCATTGAACTCCAGCCTGGGCAACGAGAGTGAAACTCCCTCTCAAAAATAAAAAATGTGATGTATATATATATATATACACACACACAGAAAGAGACACAACAGAATAGTACTCATCCATAAAAAAGCTTGCAACGACATGAATAAACCTGGAGGACATTATGCTAAGTGAAATAAGTCAGACACAGCAAGACAAATACTGCATTATCTCACTTATATGTGGAATCTAAAAAGTCAAGTTCAGGGAAGCAGAGAGTAGAATGGAGGCTGTCAGGAACTGGGGGATGGGGAATTGGGGAGATGTGGGGCAAAGGGTACAAATCTTTGGTTCTGCAAGATAAATAAGTTTTTGAAATCTAATGTATAGCATCGTGACTACAGTTAATGATGCTGAATTGTCTACTTGAAATTTGCTAGGAGGGTAGGTCTAAAGTGTTCTCACCACAGAAGAAAAGGAAGGAAGGAGGGAAGTAGTAACTACAGGATGTGATGAATCAAGCTAATTAGCTTGAATGTGGTGATCATTTTTCAATATACACGCGTAGGAAACATCAAGTTGTACACCTTAAATATATATAATTCCTACTTTTAATTATACCTTTTATGGAAAAAAAGTTAAATCACTCCTCGAATAGAAAGTTAAAGTAGAAAGTAATGAGGCCCACTTATAGGAAGTCAATTAGCACAGGGACTTTTGATTATGAAGCAAGGCTGGGTGGAGGGCTACTCTGAATATTGGAGGGCAGTGAAGGGTAAGAATGCGAGTGGAAACCTACTATTTGTCTAAATATTTAGAAGTTACGTATCAACCCATGCCCATGGCTCAGCTCTTATTCCCAACTGACAACCTGCAGCTTATTCCTCAGATGTGGCCCTCACAGACTAGAGGCCAAAGTTGTGTGAACTCCTCTGTCCCTGCTTCCACTTTATTCCATCCCTTCACTACCTCTCACCTCCAGCCCCCAACCTCCAGGCCAGCAGCCTGTCAGCCTGAGTGTTAGTGTGGCTCTCTGAGGGCAAGAGAGGCTGGAAGCTGGGCTCTGACACCACAACATAACTAGACCTGCCCAAGCCTAGAATGGGAACTGACTGGTTCAAGTGCCCTATAGTGCATAGATGACCTTCCCCAATGCCTCACTTTTCTGACATAAGATTTTCAGGTGGTTCTAAGCACCTGCCCAAACTACATGACCCCAGCAGGGAGGAGCAAGGGAGCAAAGATATCTGGGTAACCTCATCTGCATAGATGCCCACTTCATGTGATTTAAGGCAGACAATTTCAAACTTGATCCCCCCAAACCCCACCATCCATGTACACATATTGCCACACTCTCAGCCTTGTCTGTACTGACTCTGTGGGCCAATGCATCTTACGCCTCCTTCTCCCATAATGCCATTCACTCAAAGGGGGAGCAAAATTTCAAAAACCTTCTTATGATACCAAATTAAAAAAGTCTTTATATTTCAGTGTTTTTTTTTTAACGTGTAAGACACTCTATAAATTATGGGGCCCAGTCTGGGGGTCCTTCTTGCCCTGTTCCAAGGATGGCATGGCTGTGAGCCCGCAGAGCTTCCACCAATCTTCCTCATATCTACAAGTGTCCTCACCATGAACTCCCACTTTCTGGGTAACCCGGGATTTTCCTGTGCCCAGCACTCGAAAATACCTAACTCCAGGACACTAGATCATGAGAAGGGAGACAAATCCCTCTACCTCTCTCCTACTCATTTTATTATATACACATGTATGTATACATTAAGCTTACACAGATATGTACAAATACACATGTATGAATATACTTTTCATGATCCCTGCCATACACTGAGTTTCCAGTGAGAATACAGAAAAGATAACAGGCAATTATAAGGCCAAAAAAAAAGGGGGGGTTGGGGGAGGCCATGCCGCTAACTCAAACCTGGAGCCAGAGAATACTTCTGAGATGAAGCGACATTTAAAATGAGACTTAAAGGTTGAAGAGGGAGTTAGCTGGGATGGGAAGAATGTCATATACTAAAGCCAGACAGGATAGAGAGCATCACATCTTCAAGGAACTGAAAGAACGACTGAAGCCGAGGCTGCAATGGGGTGGGGAGGTATGGAGGTGGGGGAGAGGAGAATGTGGGGCCACAGAGTGAGAGGCAGATGGGGTGCATGGCATCAGGACAGGTGGATGTTTATAAGCCATTCTGAAGAGTCTCAATTGAATTCTGAAAGCCAACTAGAACCATTGATGGGTTTTATTTTATTTATTTATTTATTTTGAGATGGAGTCTTACTCTGTCCTGCCCAGGCTGGAGTGCAGTGGTGCAATCTTGGCTCACTGCAACCTCTGCCTGTCAGGTTCAAACAGTTCTCTTGTCTCAGCCTCCCGAGTAGCTGGCACTACAGGCGTGGGTCACCATGCCCGGCTAATTTTGTATTTTTAGTAGAGATGGGATTTCACCATGTTGGCCAGGCTGGTCTCAAACTCCTGACCTCAGGTGATCCACTTGCCTTGGCCTCCCAAAGCACTGGGATTACAGGCATGAGCCACTGACCCTGGCCATTCATAGGTTTTAAACAAGGGAGTGACATATTGTTCAATAAGGAGGAAGTTACCAGATCCTTTTTTCTCTTTCCTGAAAAAATTATTAAGACTACTGGGTGACTTTGGCCTCTGGTGTATGTTTGCACTTTTGTCTAATGGGGAACTAATTTGGAATTATTTTTGATTAATAATAAAGGAAAACAATAGAGCTGTCCTAAGTATAGAGTAAGAGGAAATGATATTTTGACCCCATGCTGATAATGTTCTAAATAAAATGAACTGATGAAAAACACCTTCTTGAAAACAAAAATATTTTAACATTCCATATTTCCTTTTTTTCATGTGTTTTGAGTCATCTATATAAATTTGTGCTGAAAAACTTTATACATTTCTTATCTGATTGATTGGTTCTTTCTACCTAGAAGGTGATTCTTTCTTGTTCAAACCCAGCCCAGATACTCGCACACTGCATAGGGATGGAGGAACAGTTTCTGTTTGCTTTTGGTCAATCATGAACTCCTATGTATCTTGTAAACATGTGAGATGTAACTTCAGGTATACTGAAGCATGAAAAGATCCATCCTGGTCTCAAAGACTTATGATCTAATTAGATCATAGGCAGAGGACATAAAAAGACACAGACGCTCAAGAGGTTAACAAAGCAGCTTTGAAGCAGATGCGAAATAACATCTCAAGCAAACTGGGAGTCGGAACTAGCATGACTCAGTGTGTGTTCATCAGAAAAAGCTGCTAAAAAGTGCTGCAGAAAATGAAAAGGAAGGAATGAAGATTTTATTTCCCTATTATACAAAGAGCTTGAAGGCAGATGGAAGTTATGGTCAGAACATGGGTTAAATGAGTCAGTGTGGAGGAAGCCACGAACTTCCATGTAACCCACTCCCATCCCTCAATTGTCGTCTTTTCCAAATGTGGGTAACCCTGCCATGGGATACACCCTCAGCTGAGATCCCCTGGATGGGACCCAGAAACGAGTACAACCATGATTCTTTGTTGTAAAGTCAGTGCACAGAACACGGCCACCTGAGCCACAAAAGCCTTCGAATACCATTCATTTCAGCTCAGTTTTGCCCATGATGTCTTTTGTCCCTCCTGAGGCCTGCATTCTAGGAACACAAATGACTCACATGAAGTCATATCTCCTTGAAGCATATTTGTCCTTGCAGTGCTCACGTCCAGCAGTAGCCTGAAAATCCTGACAGTTTTACTTCTCTGGGGGCTAGAGGTGGAAAGGCAGTTTCTAAGAATATGAAGATTGAGGAAGTGAAGCAAGCTCAAATTGCCTCCAGGCCCCTCAGGAGGATCAGGGTGGTGGAGAGCTTCATTAACTTCAACCGGCAAAAGTAGTGGCAGCCGGAGAGAGCCTTAACCATGTGAACTATAACTTTATTTAAAACGTTTTAGTTTTACTTACATTTCGATCTGTTCTATGTGTTAGAGTAAAAACAACCATGTTCTCTCAGTCTACAAAAGGTCCTCATAGGCAGTCTCTTTTATTTTTTATTTAATTAATTAATTAATCAATTAATTAATTAATTTGAGACAGAGTCTCGCTCTGTTTCCCAGGCTGGAGTGCAGTGGCCCAATCTCCACTCACTGCACCCTCTGCCTCCCAGGTTCAAGTGATTCTCATGCCTCAGCCTCCCGAATAGCTGGGATTACAGGCACGTGCAACTATACCTAGCTAAATTTTGTATTTTCAGTAGAGACAGAGTTTCACCCTGTTGCCCAAGTTGGTCTTGAACTCTGGCCTCAGGTAATCTGCCTGCCTTGGTCTCCCAAAGTGCTGGGATTACAGGCACGAGCCACTGCACCCAGCCAGTCTCATTTATTTTCAACAACCTGGATGTCTCTTCATCCATGGACACTGGGGTTCACTTGACCATGTACTTTGGGGTTTTTCACAATGAGGATCATAATTTTCTTTCAGGCTTTCTTTCCTCAGTGATTTCTCTGCTATTTTGCTACTTCTGCTTAGCTTTTCTCTGAGTCTTCGCTAAATCTGTTAAGTTGTAGATATGTGGAGGACTACATGAAGTTTTAAAAGAGTTTTTGAACAAGCAAGGAAAACACCTTTATTAGAAATATATATCAGTCATCTCATACACCGTGGAGTCAGTACATCAGAGTGGTTAAGAACATGGACTGTGGGATCACACAAAAGTCCACACCCTGATTCTATTTCTTACTCGCTGTGTTTCAAAGAAAACTCTTAACCTCTTCAAGCCATGGTTTTTTCTCCTATAAAGTGAGCTTAATAATAGAATTACTATATCTGTCTGTTGAGAAGATCAGATTATACAGACATAACACACTCAGCACAGTGCATGGCGCATTGTGTGTGTTCCACAAATGTTAGCCATTAGTAATAAGACCGTAATTATTGAGGAATCAAAGAAAAGTAAAGAGTGGATCCTTCTCTCAAGGGGAAAATGTTTTACTTGCCTCCATTAAGGTGGAGAAAAAGACAATTCTGCAAATAATCATAAAATATGAAGGGTATGTACTGCAAATCTGTTTTGCTTTGTTTGCCTGCAAAATATCCTCTCTCTTTTAGTAAAATCACCCAACTTCTGTTCTGAGGAACTTTCCCTTCCTTGTCGCCCAGGGTCATTGTGCTATGGGCTGTAAGTCTAGTCAGCCACCAAGAGTGGCTGATGGCCTTAAGCCGAGAGAACACAGCTCTCTCTTCCTGGAGTTTCTCTCTTGGGTAGACTAGTATAAGATGGAAGCAGGAGAGCAGATTCATCTCAGTGGAGTGCCAGAGGAAGTCTGGGTTCCTGCTCCAATATATCAGGACTCTGTTGGATCCTGTCCTTCCTGATATCTAGGAGTTGAGCTTTACTTTCAATTCTGTGAACTCCCCAGCATCCTTAGCTAGAATTCGGTTCTACTACTTGCACTCAAAGAGCCCCAAAAGATACAAAATGGAATTAAAACCAAAATAGAGGAGTTAAGTGCTGTGTTTAGAAGGCAGATGACATTGGTCGAGTGTGAGAAAGGGTGGCTTTGTGGAAAAAGTAGCGTATACAACATGTGTCCATCCATACGGGTCAGCCACTCTCTATCTCCATTTCCCCTTCTGTTCTTGCTGGCAAAGAATTCCCTCTGATCCCATCGCTGCGTGATGGTTTCTCACCCACTCATGACTTCTCCTGACTCATAGCTTCTTCTCGACACATCTTCTTTCTGTATCTCTTTACTCTGTTGTACCCTAATGTCTGTGGATTCCCTCAAATCTTGCATTTAAATTTTCCGTGAGAGAGCAGCTGATTAGTCAATTGACTGCCATCCAATATAGAACATCTGTTAGGCAAAGTTCTTTTGCCGGGTTGCCTTAGAGGTCATTGCCCAGACTGTATATGTCTAGCCAGATGCTTTGGCCAGGACGGTGGGATCCTGTGGGAGAGAACATGGTGACCTCTGTGTATGGGACTGTGAGGAGAGGCCTGTGGATATGGTAGGCATAGACTGTGCTTTATCTAGGAAAGGATCCTGGATAAGTCATCTAGATTCACTGTATAGGCAATAAAAAGCCACTGAAGGTTTTAAACAAAAACTACTAGAATATTGTTTAGAAAGATGAATTAGTAACTGTGTGGGAAAGGATGACCAGCACAGGAGGCAGGGAGGACAGTATGCAGGCTATTGCAATGGTCTGGGTAAGAGGTTGTCAGATCCTGACCCAGGGCTTAGGCAGTGGGAATAAAAATAAGAAACTGATGAGGAAGGCATTTAGGAGAATTGGGCAACCAGCTGGGTGGAGGAGGGGAGGAACAGAAATCTGTCAAAAACAACTCTGAAGTTTTGGATTTGTGTGACAAAACCAAAAATAGTACTAGGAAATTCAAATTGGCTTGTGGGAGGACAGGAGAGGTGCTTTGGATAGAGTCATAATTCAAGATGAAAAAGGCCTAACAATGATCAGAATCAATGATTTTAAAATTTATGTGTTTAATTTTAATGTAGGAATCTTTCTGCACGTGAAATTTTAAATGGGAGTCCAATATGTGTAGCAAAATAAAAGGAAAACGATTCTTGTAAGGGTAAGATTGGGTAGGAGGGTCCCAGGTACTTCCTACTCAGGCCTCCTCTCATTACTTCCCCAACTCCAACACACACCTAAGGGGGCCTCTTAGACGGTGCATGGAAAATGGTTTAAAAATCAGAGCTCCATCTTTTTACAGAAGAGAAAACAGTTGTCTGAGGAGGCAAAGTGAATTGCCCAAGGGTACACAGCTGGTCGGTAACAGATCTAGGACTAAAACCCCGGTTTTCTTAATGCAGAATTCAGTAATGGAATGTCTAATGGGTGCTAGGTGCTAAGGCTACAATGTGACCGAGACTCAGTCTCATAGAACTTGCATTTAAACAAACAGGTAACAGATCCACACTGAGAGAGTGATAAACCCTATGGAGGAAGTAGAACAGAGTTCCATGAAAGAGAGCAGCTGCCCCCAGGCTGCCTAAGAGTAAGGAGCCAGCAGTGTGGAGAACCAGGGGAGGTGGGCCCCAAAGGGGAAGAGCAATTGCAAAGACCCTGGGGAAGGAATGAGCTTGATAGGTGGGAAGAACAGAAAGGCACCAATGTGGTCAAAGAACAGGGAAAAAATTAGGAGATAAGTGACAAGAAGTGAGTGACATTGGTGACACAAACTGGGACCAATCAGGCACTGTCTTGCTTTGTGAAGTTCAGTGTCACCACCAAGACCTTCAAATGGAGAGTTGCAACAGCCACTCAAAATTCAGATCAAGATTGGGCTAGAGATACAGCCTTAAGAGGCAGTGTCTTCTCAGGAAAGAGCCATTGGAAATGCCAGAAGTGCATTAAGCAGGAAAAGGCAAGATGACAAGGAGAAAGAAAAGGCCTGAAGAGAGAAACTTAGAGAACATTTATGGGAAAGCAGAAGAAAAAAATCTCAGAACTAAGAGAACTAAGTGAAACACCAATTAAGTGTGACCTTACAGAAGCCATGGATGCCAGGACCTTTGAAAAGTAGGCAGATGTCAGCAGCGTCAAAAGCTTCCACCCCTAACCATTCCCTGACCTCCAAAAATAGTCAAAGACATGAGGAATAAAGACTCTTATGCTTGACAATTAAGAAAACACAGCTATTCAGAAAACCTTTGAAAGTACAGTCTCAGTAGGATAATAGGGCTTTGGGTCGAAGCCACAAGGATTGGATGAATTAATTACATATCAGAAATAGACTCAGTGCAGTTCATGAACTACGCACCGAGCATTGACATGTGCTATAACAGCATTTGACACTGGGGTAGAGAGATAGGAAAAGAATCATCAATAATAGGAAACAATTAGTGCCTCCACCCTCAAGTAACATATTATCTAGAAGAGACAGGGAGAGGAAAGCTGAGGAGAGTGTGAGAGTCTGTCAGAATCAAATGCATTCACTACTCATGCCCCCAGAAGTTTACTGTTTAATGTGACAATGATGAACTTGTTCAGGTTACCATTTCTGTTGCAGCTTTGAGTCCTTTAGAAGCATTGGCACCATCATTGTGTTGTAAAAGTTGTGTGTTATGTGGAGCCTCATAGTTCCATATCAAGGTCAGGCTTCAATCCAATTTGGTTCAGAATGTTCTATGTAAAAGGCAGAGCTGTAGGCACAAGATGTGATCCCATGACGCTTCTGCAAGCTAATGAGAGATACAAATGCTGGAAGAAAAGTAAAAGCAATGTGCTTTGCAGAAGAGGAAGATAAGAGAATTCTATCTGAATTAATGGAGAAGTGGCATTTCAATTGCACGTGAAAGGTTGGCTAGGCCTTTAGTAAGCACTCTTCTCCAGTCAGTAAAATTGATAGGGCGCAACTTTATAATTGATAACAGAATATAGAGGGGTCCCCGCCTATCTTGCTCATTCAACTAGGCTTAAGGACAACCTAGGGGACACTCAAATGTTTGCCCACTGAAATAGGAGCAGTGTCTTAGAGTCACACTAGACTAGGGGTCTATACACTTCATCATCTTCTTCTTCTCAATCCTCTGGATTGTGTTACATTTACTGGAACTGGAGCTTCATGGCAAAACAGATTTTCCAAAATGGTTAATAAGTTACATATATTACCACATGAAAGGCAAGGACGGCTGTGAATAATAATGTCTAGGTTATTAATTAAACATGTGCTTGCTTTAAAGCTCTTCTCTGTAACAAGGTTTATTACAGTATAATTGGTTTTCCTTTCCCACAAGTTAATCATTTTAAAACCACAAATGAACTGCAAGGTTCAGCTTGTTCCAGGGCTGTATTTTCCCTGTCTACTTTGTACTGGCTTAGACATCATGTAATGACAGAGGTCTTTTTCTAAATTTGTTGGTACAACACCTTAGAGATCCTAATTCCAAAGTCAAAAGGTTTTGAAGAAACAAATTTTAAAGAACTACCAAAAACTAAAGAAAGGGACAAAATATTTATTAGTCTAGAAAATCTGAAAGATGCTTTTCTATATAATAAATGAGCTCTAAATATGCCATATGAACTTGCTGTGCCTCTATTCCTTCCTGTTAGTGTTTATTACTTTATGATTCCTTCAGTTTAAATGTGAGGAGGTATAAGTGAATCCATTCAGAGATGATTTAAACAATAACTTCCGGTGACGCAAGCCAAACTCCCCATTGCTTAGCACTTAGCCTTTGGAGATCTTAGAAGATAGCAGGAATGTAAGAAGGAAGGAAGGAAGAAAGGAAGGAAGGGAGGAAGGAAGGAAGGGAGGAAGGAAGGAAGGGAGGAAGGAAGGAAGGGAGGGAGGGAGGGAGGGAGGGAGGGAGGGAGGGAGGGGAGGGGAGGAAAGAAGGAAAAAAGGGAAGGAGGGAAAGGGAGCTGGGATCTAGGAATAACCAACAATACTTCATTTTAATACATACTTTATCATTTACATGTTTCAAGGATGCTATTTTATAGGATCTTTAGAGCAACCCTGTGAGGTAGGCAAGGCAAGTATTTCTATCTTCATTTTAATGCACAAGAATGTGAAATACAGAGGCGCTTGAAAGTGCTAGAGCTCAAATTCAAACTTTGATATTTTATTTTTTTGGCATTACTGTGCTGCATTATCACATTTGACTGCTGTGCTGCTGTGGCCAAAACACCAAAAGAAATTCTGAGTATCTCCAAAGAGGGAATTTAAATGTATATCTTTGGGTCTGCAGAGGCTGTGGGGCCACCTCTAGTCTTGGGCTGTCGATCTTCCAGTCACTGTGCTCTAGGGCTCATGTGCTCTTATTGTGGTCCATGCTGCAGGAAAACAGGACTAGGTGGATGTAATAGCTCCCCTGATGAGCATACACATACACACACACTCCAGACAGCATATTCCACTTCTACACTGTGTAATGTGTGCCTATTTGGGGTGGGAGGAACATCTCCCAAGTGCCCTTTGGGCACAGCAGTTTGTAGCAGGGTGAATAGCTGCAGAATATGCAGTCTTTTATTTCTCTTATTCCATTCCAAGGCCCCTTATTTCCTCCCATTTCTCTTCCCTTTCTCCTTGCACACTGTAATCAGCTCCTGTTGTCTAAACCCTCCTCTAAGCCAGTGACCAGCAGTTCATACACAGGGGTGTTTCTGAGTCAGAATAAGGCCATGAACCTGGGAAGCTTTGTAGCCAACGTGACTCTCACCAAAGCAGAAAACCTGCTGGATTCATTTAAGGTCCTACAGCCAGCCCTGGCCTGCAGGCAATCATCGCAGTCACCTCGTCACTATAGCTCAGGTACAGGAACCATCACGATGGGGACTGCCAGCCTGGGATGGCATGCTGAAGTCACTATCATTTGTCACAGGTAAACGATGAAACTACTCAGTGCCACACAGATAAAATGAGTCTCTGTCTTTACTTAACAGAGTGTTTGTCTAGGGATTGCAGTAGAACTATACTACCTCAGAGAGAAGCTACACGGGGAGTCACTGGAATACTGGAAGTGTTTGCACTTTCATTGAGGGTAAGAAGGGAGACTCAATTAATTTTAGGGACCTATTATTCCCCAAACTACTCTACCCTTGGTCACCAAGTATGTTGCCAGTGGTCAGCAACCATGAGAATGTACCTACTTTGCTGTGGGAATAATGTGTAACCCTAGGTGGTAAAATTATATAGACCAAATAATCTGATATCTTGCAACTCTAACCTGCCAGTCAATTTATATGATGAACTAAATATGTCCTGCTACTTTTATTTTTTTTTTCTTGCGGAGTGTCTTTTGTATGCTATTCTGGCACTTTTTACTTAAACTTCTCACATGAATGGCTTGGCTCAGTTTTAAACCTAAACCTAATTTTAGTTCCTCCCTGAGAAATATACCAACAACCTCAGTAATCAGAATTGATTTGCTATATACACATTATTACTATCCCTAGTGAATTAGGAAGGAATGAACAAAAACTCAGAGTTAAATTTTATTTTAAGAAATTTGGATGACAGTTTTATTAATGGTAGCTTGTCCACCTCCTGAGAGCTCCAACTATGGGAATTAGCCTCGAGGGGATATACAGACAGCCTTCTCAAACTTGACTCAATTTTGATGATTGTGATTTCATGTTCAGTAACATATATTCAGCTGGTATAAAACTATGCTTCTACAGGGTGTGTTTTTACCCCCAGGTCCAAAGTCTTAATCCTTCTTCACTAAGTAAAGAATCATCAATGATTATGCCACTGAAGGGAACACCTTAAACTATCTTCTTCCTTTTCTCAAGGAGGAGGAATTGGGAGTTGATAGCATCAACAGTCAGTTACTACTGGAGTTGGCAGAGAGATATGAACATATCCTCCAGGTAGCGTGAGACACGTTTCGGTGATCTAAGGGTGTGGCCACGTGGATATGCTGTCTGTGGAATGACTACATACACTCCACGTGGTTTTAAAACAATGGGTTAAGGCTCAAGAGGATTTGGTGTTTTCAGCAACTCTATAAATTCTCAGAGTTGATTCAATTACTGATACAGAAGTAAAGGCAGGCATACGTTTGGAAAAAATGACTACCTTGTACTTCAGCTGACTGGGTCATATGGCATGGCCAAGTTGTGTAAGTATGGGAGTAAATAGGTTCAGAGAAGTGTTGGATGTCAACACTTTTTTTCTGTGCCTACTTGAGGATCCAGCAAGATTTTAGTCTCAGATGTTTTATGTCCCAAGTACAGTGCTTCCATCATCCCATCTGGTCTTCACCTTTCCCTGAGAGAAATTCCTGATGACTGGCTAATATTCTTTGTATTTTAGAAACCACTGGGCCGTTCCCCCTTGGCTTTGTATATGCTCAGGAAATATAGATGAATTTTAAAACTAGCCTAACTAAGCTATCTAGTAAAAGAAAAACTGCTTCCTCAAACAAAGCTTAAACTTTATTCTGTGGACTAATAATAATGCATCTTTTCTTAGGCATTTGTTCCTATTTCCTAAGCCACCATATTCCCATGCCAATAATCACCATTAGTGTGGATAGTTCAGTAGTTGGCTAAATGGTCGAATGGTCTTCACAAAGGGTAGAAGGGTCTTCTGATTCCACCACCCATCGAGGAAGGACCCTCTGTTTGTCCAGAACCAAATGAAGGGAGGCAAGACTTATTAGTTGCAAATAAAAAAAACCACAATTCATGTTTTTAGTTTTAATTCTAGATATATATTTTTTGAATTTTTAAAACAGAACTTTATATCCTCAAAAATACACAGTAGATATACAAACACTTAGTTATTTGACTAAACTGAGAAGTGGCCCTGAGGCTGTACAGACAGAGGAAGTACTTGAGGACCACAGCTGTAAACCTGAAAGAATGACTTCAGATACTGGTGCTGAGGGTGTGGTTTGTGTGTGACTTTGTTAGACCTCTCACCCATACCTCTACCACCCATGACCCACTCTTACCGCCATCTTCAGGATTGAGGAAGTAGCAGCTATGACTTACTGAGCACTTGCTATGTGCCAAGAAGTCTGCTAAGTGCTGTAGATCCATTCTTTCAGTTTAGTGCATGGTTCTGGACGTAGAATGGCTGGGTTCAAATCCCAGTTCTTCCACATACTGGTTGTGTGACCTAGGGCAAGTCTCTTCACCTCTCTGTGCTCTCTTCCTCACTCATAAAATAAGAACAAAAATAGAACTTTTGTGGCAATAGGTTAATTAATACATGTAAAGCATGTAAACATCCCTGGCACATAGAAAAGTATACATGTTTGTTACTATTATCAGCCATATTTTAGAAACTGAGACTCGGGAGGGCTACTTAATTTCTTCAGTGTTTCACACCCTTCTTCTGGGAGCAGGTTAAGAACTGCCTTGAGGCTGACTTACACAATGTTTTATAGATAATTTCTTGTCTGTATTATCACATTGGTTCCAATTTCTTCACTGCAGTCACCCAGGAGCATCCTCAATCATCAAACCAATACTCCTGGCTGGGTGTGGTGGCTCACACCTGTAATCTCAGCACTTTGGGAGGCTGAGGCGGGTGGATCACTTGAGCTCAGGAGTTTGAGACAAACCTGACCAAAATGGTGAAACCCTATTTCTACTAAAAAGACAAAAATTAGCCGATCACAGTGGCATGCACCTGTAGTTCCAGCAACTCGGGAGGCTGAGGCAGGAGAATGTTTGAACCTGGAAGGTGGAGGTTGCAGTGAGCCAAGATCGTGCCACTGCGCTCCAGCCTGAGTGACAGAGCGAGACTCCATCCCCACCCCCAAAAAATAAAAATAAAGAATAAAGAATAAAAAAATAAAATCCAATACTCCTGAAGGTGGAGACTTCAGATTCCAACAACTCTGTGTTGTCCTCCAACAACTCCTCCACGTTCCTCATTTTGAAAGGAAATAGAAGTGTTGGTAGGCTGGAGTGGTGAAAAGGGCAAAGGAGCAGGAGTGTTGTTGAGAGGTCTGGGGTAGATTCAGAATACAGTGAGACAAAAGGAGGCTAATAGATTTAGAAAAGGTGACAGTGCCACCCTGTATTTGGGCCTGCTTTGCTCTCCCCAGGCTGCAGTTCTCTGCAGGTTCAGGGATGCGCCTTCGGGTGCCTGTAGCCACCCATTTCCTATACTGTCCCTTTCTGTAGCTACAGGTAGTGACGGAGCGCTGGAAATGTGGCTGGTCAGAATTGAGATTTGCTGTTAAGGATGAAACACACACCAGATTTTGAAGACTTTATATGAGAAACAGGATGTAAAACCATCTTTTTAAAAAATCTTCATTGGCTGGGCAAGGTGGCTCATGCCTGTAATTCCAGCACTTTGGGAGGCCGAGGCAGGTGGATCACCTGAGGTCAGGAGTTCGAGACCAGCCTGGCCAACATGGTGAAATCCCATCTCTATTAAAAATACAAAAATTAGCTGGGTGTGGTAGTGCACACCTGTAATCCCAGCTATTCGGGAGGCTGAGGCAGGAGAATTGCTTGAACCCAGGAGGCAGAGGTTGTAGTGAGCCAAGATCATGCCACTCTACTCCAGCCTGGGTGACAGAATAAGACTCTGTCTCAAAAAAAAAAAAAAAAAAAAAAAAAAAAAAAAAAAAAAAAAGATATATCATTTAAGTTCCTTTTACCTATTTCTTTTTACTGCTTTTAATGTGGTCACTAGAAAATGTAGACTTCTGCATGTGACTTGTGCTATACTTCTCTTAGACAGGGCTGCTCTAGACCACAGGTCCCCTGAATTTCCTGCTTCCAAGGCCTCAGTGGGCCTCTTCCACAGGCTCATTCTCCCAAGGGTGGAACCCCTCAATGATGTGCACACCCCTAGTGGTGGCCAATGGGCTACCGGGTCAGCAGATGTGGAGGGACCTATAGATGACATGTCCATACCCTTGCACGTAAGGTCCCTTGCAATGCAGAGCAAAGCCAGGGATCGGAAAAGAAGAACCAGCCCAGAGGAGGGGCCTCATAAGTGTCAGTGACAGGCCTGGACTCTGGTAAAAGTGGCCTCGAGGAGGTCAAAGAACATGTATTGTTACAGGAGATGACAGTGAGGGAGCTGGAAGAATAAAGGTTGGGATTGGTGTTTATGCTGACAATGCCTCAAGCAACGCTATGGGGTGTGCACTCATGTGAGTGGGGGTGCAGGTCTTTGCAGTTGACAGCTATTTTTTGGTGGGGGGAAGAGGGAGATGGAGTCTCGCTCTTGTCGGCCAGGCTGGAGTACAATGACACGATCTCAGCTCACTGCAACCTCTGCCTCCTGGGTTCAAGTGATTCTCCTGCCTCAGCCTCCTGAGCAGCTGGGATTACAGGCGCCACCATCATTCCCACCTTATTTTTGTATTTTTATTAGAGACAGGGTTTCTACTAAACCCATGTTGGCCAGGCTGGTCTCAAACTCCTGCAGGCAATCCACCTGCCTCAGCCTTTCAAAGGTCTGGGATTATAGGTGTGAACCACCATGCCCAGCTGACAGCTATTTTCTTTCTGAAGAAAGAAGTCAACTTTATGGCTAAAGGCAAAAGGGAGAGGAAAAATATAAGCTGTCTGAAGTAGAGTAAATTGTAAGATTGTTGTATGTATTTGTCTCAATATTTATGTCTTCACTAAAGGCAGAGGCCAGCCTCTCATCCATAAATAGTGGGACACAACCTCTGGCAGGAACCAGAACTTGAGCCCCTCAAGTCAACCAAAAGGAAAGAAGCTAGGCACAATAGCAGGTGCCTGTAGTCCCAGCTCCTCAAGAGACTGAGGGCAGGAGGTTCGCTTGAGCCCAGGTGTTCAAGGCTGTAGTGCATAATGATTGCGTCTGTGAATAGCCATGACACTCTAGCCTGGGCAACATAGCAAGATTCCTGTCTGAAAAAAAAAAGTAACCACTGGGCAAAGAGTATTTAAAAAGCAGAGACTCTAATATCCCGCATCTATAAGGAACATAAACAAATTTACAAGCAAAAACCAAACAACCCCATTAAAAGGTGAGCAAAGAACGTGAACACTTTTGAAAAGAAGACATGTATGCAGACAAGAAGTATATGAAAATAGCTCAATATCACTAATCATTAGAGAAATGCAAATCAAACCACAATGAGATACCATCTCACATCAGTAAGAATGGCTATCAGCAAAATGTCAGAAAATAACAGATGCTGGCAAGGTTGTGGAGAAAGGGAAACATTTACACACTGTTGGTGGGAGTGTGAATTTGTTCAACCATTGTGGAAAGCAGTTTGGCAATTCTCAAAGAATTAAAAGCAGAACTACAGTTTGACCCTGAAATCTCATTACTGGGTATATACCCAAATGAATATAAATCATTCTACCACAGAGACAAAGGCACACATTATGTTCACTGCAGCACCAGTCACTATTGCAAAGACATGAAATCAACCTAAATGTCCAGCAGTGGTAGACTGGATAAAGAAAATGTGGTACGTATACACCATGGAATGCTATGCAGCCATAAAAAAGAACAAAATCATGTCCTTTGCAGGAATATGGTTGGAGTTGGAGGCCATTATCCTTAGCAAATCAACTAACACAGGAACCAAAAACCAAATACCACATGTTCTCCTTATAAGTGGGAGCTAAATGATGAGAACACATGGACACAAAAAGTGGAACAGACACTGGGGCCTACTTGAGGGAGGAGGGTGAGAGGAGGGAGAGGATCAGAAAAGTAACTATTGGGTACTAAGCTTAGTACCCAGGTGACTAAATAATCTGTAACAAACTCCCGTGAGACAAATTTACCTATACAACAAACCTGCACATGTACCCTTGAATCTAAAATAAGAGTTAAAAATAAAATAAAAATAAAAAGCCGAGACTCTGGCATAGAGGGTAATGGAGAGATCCAGTTTGCTATGCTGTAGCAAAAGTGGGGACTCAATCTTGGGGAAAACACAGAAACCCAGTTTTCAAAACTAGATACAGAGTCAAAGTTGTTCTGGCAGAGATTTTTCATTGAGCCCCAGACAGCTGAGTTTCAATTCCCTCAATCTCTTTTGACTAAGGTCAGTCATGGTCAAGCAGCCTCAGCAGTGGGGAGAAGATGGTCAGCAAAGGCTGAGCATCCAAGATAATATAGAGACATCAGCTCAGCTTCCCTTGACTCTGGGACATGGATGCCATCAAGCTAGTGGCATCATTCCAGTAGAATTACATTTCATGCCCCCTGATAATCTATGCCCTGGCCTGTGCAAGAGAGTAGAGGAGTTAACAAGATAGAAGGAGAAAAGTGGATGATGTTTATGGCCTAGTCTTCAGCATTACTGTATGCTCTTGAAAAGATCATTTCCTCTCTCTTGACCCCAGATTTTTATTTGTAAACTGAAGGAATTGAAATCAGATGATCTAATATGTTTCTTTAAATTTTTGTATCTTATGTAAACACAGGACACACAGTATTGCCATATTCCTCTAGTCCCCAAAGCTGCCCATTGAGAGATTTCAGGAAATGTTTTAAAAGTAAATACCAAGTAGAAGCGTATTTCATATACAGAGTGTACAGTGCATTTCTCATGAGATAGCTCTGAGCCCTTAATTCATATTCCAGTTAATCCCACATAATTCCTGGGTAATTTTTGTTGCCAAGTATCTGACTTCCATTACCATGACTGCAAAATATTGCCCATTATTTCACTTCCTTGAGATTCTGCTTCCTTAACCTTTATCTTACCTTGCTGTTATTCAAACCATAAAACAATTTAGATGTTTCCTATGAAATTTGGAATGCAAGTATTTAGGAGATATCTTATTTATTAAGGGATAAAGCCTTATAAGTGGGTTCAGAAAAGGATGTGGCTGGAGGCACAGCTGATGCTGTGTCTGAGCCCTCTGCTCAGCTCAAAATACTGAGAACTAGAGTTGGCCAAAAACTGAGCCAGCACTAGCGTACACACTGTACCCCATGTCCTCAGAAACACAACTCAGACTTCTTTTTCCTTGCGTCGTTTTGGAAGCAAAGCCACAAGGTGCTGAGCACTCACTGAGCTGAGGCACGAGCTGGCCAAAGGATACAACCCAGAAAGGCAGATGCTCTTAACTCCAGAATACAACACTCCTTTTTAGATAGAATTGGAAGGGCCACATGAATGGTTTTGCTTGTGACCTGTACAGGCTTTTAGTGCCCAGTCTAATAAAGGAAAGAGAAGATTGTTCAGAAAAGGAAGGCTACTGGTATATGTAACCATTTAAAAACAAGTAAACAAAAAATAAATAAATAGACCTCTTTAGTTGCTAATTTTACATATTTTTGGCGCAAAAGATGGGACACAGATAAGCAAAAAAGATGGAATACAGATAAGGATGATTGGGCAATGTCCTTTAATCCAGCATAAATTATGAAAAAAGAGCGTCACTATCTTCACTTATAAAAAAACTGTAAAACATAATAGATGGATTTGGATAGTAAGTCCAGTTTCATTGCAATCAAAATTTAAAAGATAGAATTCTCTGGATATCATGTACTTACAATTGTTCCTTGCCTGGTTGATGTGTGATGACGTTATTGAATGAGTAATTCTAGAGTGGGTTACAATGAATTTTGCATATACTTGTGTGTGTTTCTCCATGTGTGTACAACTGAGATAGCATTTATGCAATAGAATTTTACCTGTTCAGGCTCATGTATGAAAGAGAAATTTTCCTTCTCACAGAACCTAATTTTAGGGTATAGTTTTGTTACAGGAAAGGGGTCCTGATCCAGACCCCAAGAGAGAGTTCTTGGATCTCACGCAAGAAAGAATTCAGGGCGAGTCTGCAGTGCAAAGTAAAAGCAAGTTTATTAAGAAAGTAAAGGAATAAAAGAATGGCTACTCCATAGAGCAGCCCCGAGGGCTTCTGGTTGCCCATTTATATGGTTATTTCTTGATGATATGCTAAACAAGGGGTGGATTATTCATGCCTCCCCTTTTTAGACCACATAGGGTAACTTCCTGATGTTGTCATGGCATTTGTAAACTGTCATGGCGCTGGTGGGAGTGTAGCAGTGAGGATGACCAGAGGTCACTCTCATCGCCATTTTGGTTTTGGTGGGTTTTAGCCAGGTCCTTTACTGCAATGTGTTTTATCAGCAAGGTCTTTATGACCTGTATTTTGTGCCGACCTCCTATCTCATCCTGTGACTTACAAGGCCTTAACGGTCTGGGAATAATGCAGCCCAGTAGATTTCAGCCTTGTTTTACCCAGCTCCTATTTAAGATGGCGTTGCTCTGGTTCACACACCTCTGGCAGTTTTGGCAATTCAGGTCAATTAAGGTATCATGATAAACTCTTACAAAAATGGCCATGCTGTTGCTATAAACTCAGCACATTTTTTATTTTCCAGAGATCATTATTAGCTGCAGTTCAATTTGACTGTCTTGTGAGCAGTGAGGTAGAACAAAATCAAGGAATCTTAAATCAGCATTTCGCATACTTCAGTATACCAGGCAGTTATAAAAGTCCAAAAAATTAGAAAAACTAAACCATGTGAGAAAGAAACTTTGGAAACTGTAAAGCCTTTCTTCCTCTAAACTCGCCATTGTCCTTAGGTAATAAGCAATTGTTCACTTTTTTGGTTGGTAATCTCCACCTCCCAGATTCAAGCGATTCTCCTGCCTCAGCCTCCCAAGTAGCTGAGATTACAGGTGCCAGCCACCACGCCTGGCTAATTTTTGTATTTTTAGTAGAGACGGGGTTTTACCATGTTGGTCAGGCTGGTCTCCAACTCCTGACCTCAGATGATCCACCCGTCTCGGCCTCCAGAAGTGCTGGGATTACAGGCGTGAGCCACCGCGCCCGGCCCACTTTTTTATTTAGAAAACAAAATTTATCATGCCTGGTAGTTTGGGTTTTCCTCCCTCTTGGTGCCAGAACAGTGCTGGTTTGTTTTCTCTTTGGAGTGCTGATTCTATTGGTTGTGTAGATTGTACATCTTTTAGTTCACACTGGAGTCTGTCACCCAGGGGCCTGTGATGATTCACAAGCCCTAGCTCTAAGGGGT
This sequence comes from Nomascus leucogenys, assembly GCF_006542625.1. Taxonomy (NCBI): domain Eukaryota; kingdom Metazoa; phylum Chordata; class Mammalia; order Primates; family Hylobatidae; genus Nomascus; species Nomascus leucogenys. Next base: position 31,909,188 of record NC_044395.1, on the reverse strand, counting down.
GCATGCTTCAGGTCTTGTTGGCTTCATCAAGCCACCAAGTCAGGATGACACAGAATCCCGACTCACCTCTGAGAGATCAGTGAGGGGAACTCATATACAAAAACTAAGAAACCTGGAGCAAGCTGTTCTTGAATTCCATAGCTATTAAATCTTACTTGAAAGTCTGTAATGTAAAGTCAGGAGTTAAACAATCAGCGATGTGGCTAAGTTCCTCAACCTTATGTTAAAGAACAAAGCACTGGTTTTGTGACTTAATTGAATTCTCAGACCAGTTCAACCTTTTTAAAAAGGGTGTTTCTGGTGCCACCTAGTGGAAGTATTGTAAATCTCACAGCGTCGTGATGAATCCGTAAATCAAGGTGTTTTCTGTGACCAGGGCTTAATCCACTCCTGCTGGCTCCGAGAAAACTGTGCGTGCAGAGAGCTGCACTTTTTTTTCTAAACGGGAAGTGAGTTAAACTTGGTAGCTTTTATGGTGGCTATCTTTCTGTTATATATGTTTTCGTGTTTTTATTCTGACGTGAGGATATGGAAATCCAGGACAATATTTTTGCTTTAATACAAAAGTTTTCCCAGGATAATTCCAAGAGCAAAATTTGTTACCCCAATATAAGATCTTGTCAGTTTCTCCTATTCCAAATACAAGTGTGCTATTGGTTCACTTTGAAGAGTTTTTCAAGCCTTTCACCCTTATTATCTGATGAAGAGGCCATTACTAGCTGCAATTCAATTTTAAGACAGTGCATTTGCCTAGTACATTAGCTCTAGGTAAATGCACTCTCACTTTAATTTGTAAATATAATATTACTTCTCATAAAGCATTCATTTGTTCTTCTCAACCCCATTCATGAATATCTATACGGACTGGCTATCTGTATTTTACCTGTAACCTATTTCATAGAAGATTCTATTAGGACCATCTGCTCAGTTCATAATCAGCTCTCTTTAATACTACCCCTATCGCCAGTGGTAAACTCCAAATAGACATTTGCTGTAATTTGAATTCGATGCTTTGGTTACCGTGGAAGGGCACTGATCAAGGTAACACCAATTAGATTTGGAATTTTGAATTGAGACTGGAGTAAAGATGGAAGTCAGGAAACAATCTTGACTATATATATTTTTCTATATACCTTTATGTATATCTTTGTATCTATATATCTTTATGTATATCTGTCTGTCTATCTGTCTATCCATGAGAGAGAAGTATCATGAAAGAAAATGGTAAAACATAGGGAAAATGTTTCTGAAATCAAGTTAAACATCTTTTTTATTTTTGTTTGTTTATTTTTTTGAGACAGGGTCTCATTCTATCACCCAGGCTGCAGTGCAGTGGTGTAAGCATAGCTCATTGCAGCCTCAACCTCCTGGGCTCAGGTGATCCTCTTGCCTCAGCCTCCTGAGTAGCTGGGACCTGTCTTCTTCTCCTCCTTCTCTTTCTTCTTCGTCTTCGTCTAGGTCTTACTCTGTCACCCAGGCTGGAGTGCAGTGGTGTGATCACATTTCACTGCAGCCTTGACCTCTCCCTGCCTCATGCAGTCTTCCCACCTTAGCCTCTCTATTAGCTGAGACTACAGGCACGTACCACCACCCCCAGCTAATTTTTTTTTTTTTTTTTTTTTTTTTTTTTGTAGAGACTGGTTTTCACCATGGTGCCCAAGCTGATCTCGAAATCCTGGGCCCAAAAAATCCTCCAGCCTCAGTCTCCCAAAGTGCTGGGAGTGTAAGCATGAGCCACTGCACCTGGCCTAAACATCTTTTCTTAAAAAGAAAAAAAAAAAAAAGAAGGGTCCAGCATGGTGGCCCACACCTGTAATCCCAGGACTTTGGGAGGCTGAGGCAGGCAGATCACCTGAGATCAGGAATTCAAGACCACCTGGCCAATATGGTGAAACCCCTCTCTATTAAAAATACAAAAACTAGCCGGGCATGGTGGCACTCACCTGTAATCCCAGCTACTTGGGAGGCTGAGGCAGGAGAATCGCCTGAACTCGGGAGGTGGAGGTTGCAGTGAGCTGGAATCACACCACTGCATTCAAGCCTGGGCAACTGAACGAGACTCTGTCTCCAAAAATAAAAATATTGGCAATGAACCCTCTTTGGGTGAGGAAAGATAGACATTATACCTAAAGACAAAATGTACCATATAACAATTGTCTGTTGAAAATATATTTTTATTATAAACAACATAAACACTTCCTAATACACTTTGCAAACATGCATTTCATTTTCTTTGCCCGAGTTTTTATCAACAGTGTCTCTGAGCACAATAGTTCTTCCCTTGATGGCCGATCATATATTCAATAAGTGCCAAGCACCCTCCCCAAGTATCAATAGGCACTGTGGAAAGTGCTGGGGGATTTTTTTAAATGCAGAGAAAAAAGGCATCCTTCCATATCTCAAGGGATCACAATCTAGTAGACTGTTTAAAAAAAAAAAATTGGATGTCTCCCTTTTAATATATATACTTCCACTTTATAAGATATATTTTATTTCATGCTATATAAGTCTTTAGAAAATAGCCTATATATCCGAGGCAAACTGGACAATTAAAATAATTAGCTAGGTAAAATAGGGTTAAAATGCAACTTTTAGTCCTAAATAATCGAATAATTTATGAAAAGGGATGCCATGGTCTTAGATTATTTTGATAACAATTTTAATTTTGTAATGTGTGACTTCTGAAAAACCTGAAATATTTTAATAAAAAGATATCATCCTTCTTTATCCTCTATAATATGCAAAGGAATATTTGTCTTATATGAGAGCAGACTTTGAGTCATTGCCAAAAGTGAAAATTAAACAGAATTCAAAGGCCACATCTACTATTCTTACCACTGCTCTTTTGTCTCCTGTTTTTAGTGACTTTGGTATTTTGTTAGTGTCTGTGTGAAGAAGGGCACATACATGTGAATATCCTCAGTGCAAAACAAAAATTATTTATTTGGAAGTTACAGTCTATTTATTACAGACATTTTCCTTTGGTTTATTTCTTATATGTATGGCTCTCCCAAAATTCCACTTTCATACTATTTTATACCTTTTAGTAAGAATGATTTATTCATTATATAAATGTGATTTACTTTATGCCCTTGTAAAATTTCCTTATAAATATATTTTTAAATTATGCTCTCATTGACAGACCATGTGTCCCATTTGTGGTGTGGGAAATATCATCAACCATTGCTTTTGTACAGCAACAAGAATCAGGTGCTCCTTAGAGCTCCTCCATTTCATTACTCTTAACATTCTTCAATGTGGTTCCAGCCACGCATAGTCATATAGATACTACCTATTCAAAGATAACTTACTGAAGCTTGTTCACAGAACCAAGCTTTTTCCTGATAGCTCTTCTTCCCCCACCCCACACTTCTGGAAGTATTACCCCAAATGCTCTTCAGGATTTAAATAACAATTTTTAAAAAGACACTTAACACCACAATATGGAATTTGCTGGCATGACGCGAACAATACGGTTACTCCAGATGCTGTATTCAAACTGTATGGGTCCGTTGAAAAAATAGATATAACCTACAAGAAAAAGCACAAAGACAATTTCAGAGTTTGAAAATAATAAGGTTTTAATCCAGTTAATATTAATGGTTCAATCTCTTAGATCCCATTTGTAGGAATTTCAAACTTTTTCTTTTTAAACTCTATTAGTGCTTTAATAGTTGTTCCTTTTTAAATTTTTTATTTTTTTATTTTTATTTTTTAGTTGTTCTTTTAAGGTGTGACTCTTCCTAGATAGTTTTGCTACTTGGATTATCAATTTTTGTGTGTGTATATGAGACAGAGTCTCACTCTGTCGTCCAGGCTGGAGTGCAGTGGCAGTGATCTTGGCTCACTGCAACCTCTGACTCCTAAGTTCAAGTGATTCTCCTGCCTCAGCCTCCTGACTAGCTGGGATTACAGGTGCATGCCACCACGCCCAGCTATTTTTTTTTTTTTTTTTGTATTTTTAGTAGAGATGGGGTTTCGCCATGTTGGTCAGGCTGGTCTTGAACTCCTGACCTCAAGTGATCCGCCCACCTCAGCTTCCCAAAGTGCTCAGATTACAAGCATGAGCCACTGCACCCAGCCTGATATTTGTTATAAGTTATCAGTAATATCTCTTTTCATAGTTAAAGGACATCGGTGAGGTCAGGCCCGTAATCTGAGCACTCTGGGAAGCCGAGGCGGGTGAATCACTTGAGGCCAGGAGTTCAAGACCAGCCTGGCCAAAATGGTGAAACCCCATCTCTGCTAAAAATACAAAAATCAGCCGGGCATGGTGGCAGGCACCTGTAATTCCAGCTACTCTGGAGGCTGAGGCAGGTGAATCTCTTGAACCAGGGAGGCAGAGGTTGCAGCGAGCTGAGATTGTGCCACTGAACTCCAGCCTGGGCGACAGAGTGAGACTCTCAAAAAAAAAAAAAAAAAAAGGCTGAGAATAATTAAAGTAAAAAGTCACTATATAGTTATGGTAGTTATGAGTCTTTATATATAAATTACTTCCCACTCCACACCCAGTTTGAATTCTGGCAATATCCTTTGCATTTTGGCATCTTTAAGCATAGATTAAAGTAATGTTGAAGGTTTAGCATCTCATATTTATAGAATTAGCAATCATTAAGTAAAATTCTTATTTATTCTAACCATGTCTTTTTTGTTGTTGATGTTTGCTGTCTTTGTAGGTAGTCACACAGGAACGATTAATTCCTTAACTGCCATACATTTATTAACACATCTAGGTCCTATATAAAAATGCTTTGCACAGAAAAGAGTTTTGAGGGGCTACAGAAGCTCCTCTTTAATGTCAATGCAATGTAACCACTTACCATTTTTCTCATAGACAGCATCTACTTTATCACCAATTCCTGGGAAGTCTTCTTCTATTAGTCTCGGATAGTCTTTATCCATAATATGGTTAGTATCATCATATCTATTTAAAGAAAAAAAACTCTGAAGTCAGTTATATTTCTTAGAAAGTACCTTAGAAATAATACAATAGATACAATGGCATCTTTCAAAATTGACAAGAATTTTAAAATTTTAAGTCCATTTAAAACATCTGGTAGCTTTTTAAAATTAGGAATGAGAATACTTGAGTGTACAGTGGACGCTTGATGAGTATTTGCTGACTTGCCCAAAGGCCATCTTTTTAAAGAGAGTTACAAACTCATTTCCACTTCACAAATGATATATCTGTTATAAAAGTATGTCATTAGGAATGTGTTCTTAAGCATGAAATTAATGCATGTTTGTGCATAGAACAATTAGCTATTGATCTCCCACTATGTGTAAGACAACTTGCCAAGTACAGTAATGGCTACAAAAATATTTAAGGTTTAATTTCTGTACTAAAAAGTTTAGGGGCATATGGTAATACTAAAGGTAGGAAGGGAAGCATAGCTTTCCCCTTCCATAACTGCATATTTCAAGCTCCTTCTCCCCTGCCCACAGCCACACCCTAACCAAGCAAACATATCCTAAAATTAACCTAGGAAAACAGGCTCCCATAAGGTGCCACTACTGTCACTGATGAGAGCTTTTTGAATATCTTGGAGGTATGTTCCAACAAGTAAAAGATAAGAACCACTAAACTGCCAATAAAGCTAAGGCATGTGTATACACATAAGTGCAACGCCAGGCAATAGAAGTCAAGCGTGAGAGAGTAATCATGAAATGTCATGGGAATACAGGAAGCCAGGCAATAACCCCTGAATGGGGAAATCAAAAATGGCTTTGTAGATGAAATGATATTTCGAATGAACTTTAAACAATGGGTAGAATTTCAAGAGGGAGAGATGAAGGGAAGGATATTCTGGCAAAAAAAAAAAATTACATAAGAGAAGCTTAAGGGGATATAAAAAACAGCATATCTGAGATGCAGTAAGCAATTAATCCTGACTGAACCATATACTTCTTATGGAGGTAGGGAATGAAATGCGGTACCCGGTAGAAGCTGGCAGTGATTTCTAGAATGTTGTCAATGTCACTTGCAGAAATAAGTCAAAAGGCAAAGATGATATATACAGATATGTGTGTGTGTGCGGGTATGCATGTGTGTGTGTGTGTGACTGTGTGTATGTAGAGATGGAGGAAAATTTCCATTTTAAACATTTCAAATGTAGGGTACTGATGAGATATTCCCATTCCCAAATATAGACTTGAATCTGGACTCCTAAATGTTGTTGATGTCAATGCTGCCTAAATCTTTACATATGTTTTAAACATTCCAGCTTCACTTGCCCTTCAGAAAATTTCACTTTATAAACCATGGGCCTGTCAGCTTCCTGGTCAACCTCTTCAGTGGATCAGCTAACTCTGCAGATAGGAGGGCCTTCTCTCAACCAATCTTTTCCTGTACTCATGCTGGTATCCTCTTTGGCCACGGAAGATGGAGCTACATGTAAATTAGGAGCAAGTAACATGAAAGAGAATAAAGGAGAAAGATTAGAAAGAGAAGGTGCCAATCGGGTGTGGTGGCTCTCGACTGTAATTCCAGCATTTTGGGAGGCTGAGGCAGGTGGATTGCTGGAAGCCAGGAGCCTGACCAATGTGGCAAAACCCCATCTCTACTAAAAATACAAAAATTAGTTGGGTGTAGTGGCACATGCCTGTAATCCCAGCTTCTTGGGAGACTGAGACACGAGACACTAGAATTGCTTCAATACAGGAGGCAGAGGTTACAGTGAGCCAAGATCATGCCACTACACTCAAGCCTGAATAACAGAGCAAGACTCAGTCTCAAAAAAAAAGAAAGAAAGAGGGGGTGCCGAAGATGGTTGAGAGGCACAACAAATGACTAAGAAAAGAATGTTTGAGAAGAGGAATGTTTGAGTATTATGTGTGTGTGTGTGTGTGTGTGTGTGTTTGTGTGTGTGTGTGTGTGTGTGTGTGTGTTCAAGAGAGCTTGAGACTTTTAAATACATGTCTGAGGGGCTGCCTGAAACAGCTGACATGGAATAAAAATGAATGACTAGTATGACATTTACATTAGTGTGTAGGAATAATGTATAGTAGTGACAGATGTTTGAGGCACTTTGCGGCTACGACACTGATGGGTCAGTACCTACTGCTGCCATACCTCCAGACCTGGTTTCCTGAGAAGAGGAGAGTCTTGCCTGTATCCTCAAAGTGAACAGCTGCACTTATCTTCTTAACTTCTTTTGGAAAACCCAGTTCAGATATTTTTTTGGGATAGCCTTCCAGAATGTCATAACCATTAAGAGCCCAAAATTTTCTACCTGGAATGAGTGAAATAACAGTTCTATTATCCAAGGGAATCTATTAGGACTTCCATATATAGACATGTGCTTAAAGACAGGCCCATTTGTACATTTAGAAATATTAATAAAATATATAGTATTTACAGTCATCATGTTTATGAAACATAAAAATATAAGCATTCTCAAAACAAAAAAATAAAATTTACGATCTTAACTTCCTAATTATGAACATAGCTAATCAAATATCACAATTAACTTGGCAATTTATTAGCTCTGAATATTAAGTTTAAAGCTAGGTGAAAAAAATACATTAAAATTTCTACATGAATAAACAACACAGTAGGAAGAGTAAATTAGATTGAAAACTCAAATTTTATACCAGTTTGAAAGTTATTTTATTCTCTAAAAAGTAGCTTTATTATAACATTAATATTATAAATAGTTAAACAATAGAAACAGTGTCAGCAGAAAGTTATGTAATCATTTTAAATTATGGTCATAAAGACAAAGTAGCAATTTGGAAATTGGTCATAATTTTATGTCAAGGAAAGCAGTAGAATATAAAAATGTATCTATACTATGAAAATAAATATGGAAAAATATGTATTACGTAATGAAAATGAGCAAATGAAATAAACTGAGTTTTCAGAAGGAAGAATGATTCATAATATTTTTCCACTTTTTCAGAATATATTGGTATAATGTTTTCTCAACAAACAATTTTTAAGCAGAACTAAGAGAAAAAACTGACAAGATTCACATGAAAGAAAGAGTGGATATGACAAGACTAATAATGTAGACCTTTTATATGTTCAATTTGGAGATTCATGGTAGAATGGTTTCAGGTACTTTCTGGCTTCCATTTTTTAATACTTGGTCTTTAATTTAGGTATATTTTCAGTAGTGATCATTTTACTGAATCTCTAGTGGCATCAAATTCAGCACTGCCTCCCCTGGCCTTGTGCGAGGGCTCCTCTGTGAAAGCTTACCTCTGAAGATGAAGATGAGGTCATGAGAAGGATGCTCATATGCAGCATCAATACGGTTGGGAAGTTCTGGCCAAAATGATTTCGTTAAAAACAGCTCCGCATCAACCTGCTGAGGATGCAGGCGCCAGAAGAATCTAACACAAAAGTAAAATGGAGTTTTCTGTCACATTTTTAAGTGCAATATTTCTATCCTGCTAGTCACCTCTCTCCACATCAACACAGATAAGTTAGATACAATCAATACCTCCCACCTGTGAAGGGAAAAAAAATTCCATTACCCTTTAAGTGCCAGTGACAAGTTGTGCTATCCTAACTAGCGTAAGGTATTCAACTTTGAAATCTCACAGAGCCTTTGTGAGGTCTCTTAAGTTCTTTGCGGGTTGAAACTGTCTTGCTCAATTTTGGGTATCTTGCCAGGGGCAAGCAAATGTGCCAGGCATTGTTGTGGCCTCCAGAGAGAAGATATGAGTTACATGAACTATGTCTTCCATGGTCTCATGGCTTGGGAAAACTGATACATGAGAACCACCCCCTGCCCCACGAGTACAGTGTAATTAGAGGTATAACAGAGGGGATAAACATGCTATTGGATCACAGATGAGGGATCAAAGAATGAATGAATGAACAAATAAGCATACTAGAACAATGTAGAAATTAAAATTTTATATTGCATTTCTAGGTTCATTTCATTCCATCCCTCAAATTCCAACATATGTATCCAGAATCAAAGTCTTTCCATACCAAAACGAATCTGCGTGGGCCTAATGAGTAACTATTTATTAATAAAGCAATTATTTTCAATGCTTGTCTGTTTTTAAAATAAATTGGATTTCTAGATTTTCTTGGTTATATTTATACGAAAGACTAACTAGAGATGTAAAAAGAAGCTATGCAATGTCAAGGTTATACATTGAAAAGTAAAACATTTATCCATCAGTCATTTATTTGATCTGAAATATGTAAATAAACTGCCTGCCCATTTTTACCGTTAACTTAGCCCTTGGAAGTCTGACAGGATGTTTTGGCGATATGCAGAAAGAGCTTCACAGATGTTTGTCACATACAGACTTTATGAAAGAATCTCAAGAGTACCTGTCTTTAAAGATCATTGTTTCTCCTCGGAGACTGGTAATGGCATCAAGGGATAAGGAGGGGTCACATTTGTCTGGCGTTTTTGGATGTTTAGGGTTGGGGTCTTCATCTCCTGGACCTGCAGTCATGAAAGGCAAGAGAGAAGTTATGAGTGTGACATTACTGATAACCTGAGTCACAGCACAACAGGCTGATCTGCTAATGGACAGTGGGAGAGAGTTTCTCCAGGAAAAGCCATAGGTCCTGGGGCTCCTACATTATGGTGCAAGTACCGTGTAATCTTACTTCCTTCCTCCCCTCCACTTCCATCCTTTAAGACCTCTCGAGATTCTTTAGCACTATAAACTTAGGTTTCTTGAGGTTGATGATAAAAAGGAGGGAAAAAAAGCAACAGAATTTGAAGAAATTTTCCCTACACCTTGCACAATCTATTGACAGACTGCTCTTGAAAACTAGATTCCCCTTAAAGCCATTTTTGATGGCGTATTTTTCCTGCAAAAGCCCTCATCTTGCCTCCTCCTCTTGACTATTTTACCAGCTGTCAACATCAGCTAATGTTGCTTCACCAGTTTGCCATGGTGCAGCTGTATCTCAGCTGTGACAAGCCAGGCCTTCAGCACTTATGTGACTTGCCACATGTTGGTAAATTGCCAACCATCTCCCATGAGTGCACATGGGATGGGGTGCAGTACATAATAATAATAATCCTACACTGTTTTTCTTTCTGTCTAGTTTATATTAGTTCTTTCATCAGTCCCTGAGTCATAATAATGTAGAAATAATAATTGCAAAATAAATTTGCAAATTCCCTTTGCCATCTTCAAGTTCATGCCCATGGCTATGCTAGCTACTGTGATAGATTCAAATCTAGAGGGTAAAAGAATGGGTTGGGTGATATGAGCAAGTTTTCTGAACTATGTGCTCTAGAAGTGTTTACACTGATGACTGTGTACTGTGGCTTTAACTCTATTTATAACAGGTCATCTATAAGTAAATACTTGGGTTGAAGTTTAATTATTTTGTAAATATCATTGAAAATTTGGGGGGGAGTGAAAAGGAAGAATTTTTTTTTACAATGGTTACTGTAGATGTTGATTAAAAACTACCACAAGCCACTTGAGAGGTTTCTACTGTGCCAAATTGGACTGGTTGAAAGAGTACTTGGAATTTCTAAAAGCCTTAGGATCTCACTTTCACCACCAACCGTGTTGCTATAGGTATGCTACTTAAACTCTACAGGGCTTTATTTCTTCATTGGTTAAACGGGGAATAAAATATTTTTCTTTCTTATTGCAGAGGTGTTTTGAGGATATCAAATGCACATTGCAATGTATAAAATACAAATACAAGGAGTTATAGTCTGCAAAAATTTGGAGAATGAAATCTTTTCTATTTGAGTGGGTAGTTAGATTTGGAAAGAAAAAATGGGTATGTTTTCCTAGGTTTTAACAACAAAACCAAGAAAGCAGCATTGGCAGTGGTGAATTCAATTAGTAGAGTCATGTGTTGCTTAACAACAGGGATACATTCTGAAAAATGTGTTGTTAGAGATTTTGTCACTGGGTGAACATTGTAGTGTGTACTTACACAAACCTAGATATATAGCCTACTACCAATATAGGCTATATGGTACAGCCTATTGCTCCTAGGCTACCAACCTGCCCAGCATATTACTGTACTGAGTACTGTAGGCACGTGTAACACAATGGTGAGTATTAAGTGTATCTAAACATAAGAAAGGTACATTAAAAATACAGTATTACAGTATTATGAAACCTTTGTCATACATGCGTATCACTGTACCAAAACATCATTATGCAGCATGACTGCAATTTAGAAAATAAATGCATGGGTTTCTTCTGCTTTTATAACTGATCATACTCTATTTCTATAACTGAGTTACCATAGAGAGACTGGATCCCTTGTACATCGTCATCAGGAAGCATAAAGTGGCTTTTGCCGGTGTAGGTGTAGATGGGAAACATGAGTGCTCCAGGGTCCTTGGAGTGGTCAAGACCTAAGGAGTGGCCGAACTCATGGGCAGCAACAAGAAATAAGTTGTAGCCTGTAAGAAAACAAAGAAACAATGAGAAAAAAAGGAATTCTAGTGACCAGGCAATGAAAGGAATATCATTTTATCTATTTGGTATGTTTCTTTCTTGGCTATATACTCTTTCTTTTCTCTTTCTTCAGTCTCTTACTTTTTAAAATCAGTATTCAGTTGCTTGAAGGAAGACTCAAAGTATTGATTTAATCCTTATAAATAATTTAGTGTTCTTTTGATTATAGCTGCCTACACAATTAGAATGTCAACAGATTACTCTCATGTAATTAGTAATTAATAAGGATTTACTGTGAAGACACTAGAACTCCTGATTTGCTCTTAGTATTCTCAGGTCAGGTGAGGGAAGTGGACAGAGATTACCTTAAACGAGGAGTGGGGAAATCACATAAGGTGGTACCTAGCTAGGGTGCTGCCCAGAACATCCTCCAATCAGGAGGCAGCATCCAAAGGGATAGTACCAAGGATGGAGGATGCCCTAAATAGGTTCTCTGTGTATACTCTTGGGAGCAAATTCCAACCAAATGATTCTTTCCAGAACATCTCTAGACTCTGGGTTTTGGAGAAACAGAAACTCTAGACATGATTAGCCATCTTTTCTCTACTCTAGAAGACTGCTACATCACTGTATTTACATTGTTCCTTCTAAGCATTCTGTCTGCCAATTTTGAGCCTCCTAATGCAGGTATTTCAAACTGGAAAAAAGAAAATAAAAAACTAAAAGAAAAATAAGAAGTGTAAGGCAATAGGATTGTTGTTACTTGTGCTTAGATTACCTGAAAACTAGAGCGAGTGGATTCCATTTGACCTTAAATACCCTTTGCTATTGTAGCCTGTGCATGAAGAAAATGAACCAACCTAGCAAATCTTGCAGACCATGAGAGCAATTAGAGGTCGCATAATCTGAGTGTTAACTAATTCTTCATCGAATGACTAGTAATGGATACCGCTCTTGGCCTTCTGCTGAAAAATGAATCCAGACTTGTTTGTGGATGTTTTCATTCACTTCAATTAAATATTTCAAACCTAGGATTTATAAAGGAACCTAAATTTGAGGCTTTACTGTGATTCTGCCTTAACAATGCTGGATATTATTTCTTCTTCCTGAAACCATTCTTACCTCTGAAATACCCAGAATATAAATATGTAAATTTTCACTTTTCCCTCCATAGACAGATTGGAGGTATTAGAGTTGAGACACTGATCATGTAAGGCCCAGTTTTATTCTTTGGAGAAATAATCTTTTTTATTTAAATGAAAAATAAAACTCAGCTGTCCATGAAGACAACGTCTACTTGTCATAACTAAGTCCAAGTTAGAACAATCTATGGCTTTTCTTCCTAAGTTAACATTCCCAATTATTTTGAGACTTGAAGATTTAACTACTAACTGATTTCATTCAACATTCAGTTTCATTTTGCTCTTGTGAATACAACCATCATCTTGTCTATTTCATGCTGTTTGGAGTAAGACTCTGTCTAGGTTTTTAAGAATGGTGTTTACAATATATAGACAAGACTGAATCAAGTAACTCATATAATGGGAAACAGAAGTTGATTGAACATATTTCTAACAAGGAAAAAACTATTTCAATTCACATCTAATTCATGTATGACCCATAGATCCAGCCCTGGTAGTTTTTAGTTATATATTTATAATAAACTGTACTTCTTCAATATGCCAAAAAGTAATTTGCAGTAATAACATGTTGGCTGACAAACATAAACATTTTGGTCCTACTTCAAAGTTCATTAGTATCCCTCAAGCCACAGTGACAGATTAAGTAGATTTTGTTCATTTTTTAATGTTGATATCAATTTGTAGAAATGTCACTTGTGGAGACACTAATACATCTAAGATAGACTTTATTTAAGAAAATATAGTCAAATACCAAATATATTTAACTTTTATATGTTTTAACTTCATACCAGTGTGTTCACTGTCTAATCTAATAACACATAAATGATATCTTTATAAGAAACATTACCTTTGGAACTACTTGTCCAAGTTTCATCATCATCAAAATGGGCATCTCCTCCATAATTTGGCCCAGGAGGAAAAGCGTGAGCCAGCAGGCCAGAGGGCCCATCAAATGGGTAGAAGTCGCCATGCTCTACACACAAAAGCAAGGGTTAGGAGTCTTATCACATCCGGGAATACTTAGCACAGGTGTTTGGTAAATTAGTGTTGAATGCTTTAAAAAGTAATGAATGACTGAAAGAAATAATTTTAGAATGGAACCAACTAATAATTAGAATACAAAAATGTTTGTAAAATAAATGTGCATCATTACCCTTAGTTCCAAAAGAGATCATGATGTCAGCAATGCCATCGTGAAGTCTGGTAAAATTCAGAGGAGTTACATCGGACCAAACTTTGAAGGCTTTTTTGAATGCCTTTTCGACTTCAGAATGAGTCATATCAGGGGTGTAATTCACAATTCTATTTAACAGAGAAAGTTTCAATGAACTTTTTGAAAAGCTACAGCTATTTTAGAATACATTTTCTTGGTATATTGCTTTTCAATTCAAAATGCAATACTTTCTTTGAAAGTTCTACTAGGTTTATTGTTTCAAATAATATATTAATTATGATACCATACAAGAATAAAAAGTCAAAAATTCAGTCACATTTGAGTATCTCCAAATAGCTGACCATGCGGCATCTTAAATTTAAAATATTCCAATGTTTAATATAATTTATTTTGCATGTTAAAAGTTTAGATTACATTGATATAGCCCAAATAAATGAAATAGCTCTGTAAAGTTTCTAGAAAGAGTGGAACCCTTCATCTTGAGCACCGTTGTAATAAATACACCTAATGTACTATGTTTGCAAATTTTCTTTAACCTACTTTTATTTCTCTTTTGATTTCATCTCTAAAAGAAATACTTTGAGATGCCCACTAAAAAATAATGCTGGGTTAATGTAACAATAATAGATGTTATGAGGCATTCTTGGCAACCATATTAAAGCTATTCTGGAATTTAACTGCCAATTAAATAGGAAGGCCTACTTAATATTAGACATTTAATACTACAAGAAAAGGCTAACAAATATGAAACAAAGATAGCCTGTGATTTACCTGTACGTTAAATTCATTTTGGACCATTTGAGAGTTCGAGGGAAAACATTGTATTCACCCACATCAGGAACCCCGCATCTTGGTTTTTTCATGACATCTAAGGTGTTATCGTCAAGTTTGCCAGTCACCTCTAAGCCGAAAAAAGACTGCATTTCTCGGAGCCTGTCAGTCATGGAGCTTGCTGCATTCTCCTTCAGGATTCCCGCGAGATTTGTAGGATGGTAGTATGATCTCAGGTAGCGCTAGAAAAGTGACCAAAATGAACTGCGTTTAAGAGAGAAGGACATTTCTGAGATGTACCAACCGCATCATCAGGATTGGCAAGATACTCTACCTCTGCAAACTGGAGGTCTTCCTCAGACAAATCATCTTCATCACCACCACTGGGAAGGGGCAGGGCCCGACAATGAGTCCAGCTCAAGAAGAGGAAGGCAGCCAGGATCCCTGGATGCATCTTGAATGGTGATGCCTGGGGACTGTTGTCTTTCTGCAGAGATTACCTTTACTTTTATAGGCCTGCAATGGTGAGTCATCACTTATGGATAGGTTTCCACTTCCTAGTCACTTGAAGGTAAACATGCTTACATGGCGACTTTTTCTTTTCCCTCCCAAGTGTGGTTTGTGGTAGAATTTGAGGGAAATATAAATGAGAGCATCTCTTGTTTCAGCAGGGTCTCAAAACCCATCTGGCAAAATAAACAGCCTCAGCATATTTATGGATACTGTGGGAAGAAGCAGAGAGTAGTATATTTTTTACTTCACTTAGCAAAAAAAATTTTTTTTGCCTTCTGTAAGAACGTAGCTACTTTTGCCTCTTCAAATAGTAAGGGTATCAAGATGGCATGTTTACTTCCATAAAGAGAAACTTAATACTGCTTCTAGAATGTTTACTACAGCCTGGTAAATTATAAACTGCATTTTCTCTAGAGTAACTACAGAGAGATATCTTGTGTCTACCTGAAGTTCACGATATTGGACCAAAACCAAGCTTGATGACTTGGAGGTGCTACAGCACAGCCACAGGATTGAGCCCCATAGTTGGAATTTAAACACACTGGCATGACCTCTCAACAAATATGGAGTCCTGCATAAATTCCCTATAGATCCAGACAGAGGTAGAAGAATTACATTGGAACGCAACAACTGTAATGGCTAGCACAAACAGGGATTACTGCATTCTAGGTTTAAAAGGCATTATCTCATTTAATCCTTACAACAGCCACATAGGTGCTGTCAGAAAGCTTGTTTTCCATTTTACATATGAATAATCTGGTACACTGAGAAGTTAAATACTTGTATACGGTCATATAGTTTCTAAATGATACCAGGATTTGAACCTAGGCCGATAACTCAAAACTCAATGTTCTTGACCACCATCCCTGTCTAATTATGACCTCCACCCTTCCCATTCTCAGATATTTTCTTAAAAGCTGAGCTGTTTGGTTCCTACACCTCAGGGAGTGCCCAAGAAAACTAGGGCTGCAGTAGGCCAATTTCAAGTTTCTCAATTTTTAAATTTGAATAATAGAAGTACTCTTGGTCCAACCACTCAGGAAAATAGTCCTAAGGGCCTCTACCCTATTATTCCTTTCAGAACATCACACATTCAGTACCGTGAAATCAAAGTGCCATCTTTGGTCCCCTGCAGAAGTAAATGGGTAGAGCAATATAGGCCATGATCTTTGGATTTATTGGACTTCTTTAAATAAATGATTGGAAATGCAGGTTAATTTGTGACTAAGAGTCAGAAAGAAAATGATGCTCAGGTCAGGAACATAGTAAGACAAAGAGAAGGAGCACGAATACAGCTTTAGGGTGAGTACGAAATGGGTATCCTAACATATGAGTAAAATTCTATAATCTAGAGTAGCCAGTGCCTTAGAGAAAAATCAGAAAAGACTACAACATGTATATGATCATTTGAGGGAAATTTACTATATGCCTTTATCCAAACAAAATACAGCCACATATACCCTTTCAAATAGATTGTTTCCAGGGAGTTCAAGATTAGATTGGTGCTCAATCAGGAATGCATAGCAATAATTTATTTTAAGTTGCTTCCATGTATCATAATATTTAATTTTGAGATTAAGTGAAAAATTATCCAAAAAAGTTTGAGTCATCGACTAAGCTTATAAAAGTTAGTTTATTAGAAAACATTTGTTTTTACAAATAAATTTTTATAATATATTAAAATCTCATTAGATAATAAATAAGAAGTGCTTAAGAAGCTGGAAAACAAATAACATCTTATTAAACATTTGAAAGTGGAGAAAGAGAATCAAATAGGCTAACTGTTCTTATAGATTTTCACATATTTGTAGAAATGTTATCACTTCAAACTAGAAGAAAAGAAGCTTTTTTGTCTATCAATTTAATGAATATATTAATACAGCATCAACCATATAGGATACCATGCTAGTCTCTATGGAAATGAAATGAAGGCTAAAATGAGGGCCTTTTTCTGAGGATCATTACGATATTACCTCCCCCATTAAAAAAAATTTTTTAATGACAAATGAAAATAAATACATGCCACTATTTTTCAACTTTAAAAATAAAGTTTATCATCAAACAACTTTAGTATTTTACTAGTTTCTCATTCCATTTAAGAACATAATCAGCGCAAAAGAAAAAACACAGAAAGGTTAATGAGAACATACTATTATATGTTCTGTAGTTTTCTTAAGTAGAAATAAAAATTCCTCCAAAGATTAGAATAAACATTAATTCATTAAGAAAATAATCAGACTGCTCGTTTATAGAATATTATTCATGGAAAAGTGTTTTTAGATGGTGGTAGGGATGTGTCATCACATCATAATGTGTTGGCAAACTGCTTGTCAATGCAAGTCCTTATATCAGGTTGTTAATTGTTAAAGTCAAGGCTTCTGGTTACCACTGTGAAATGATTTGTGGTTTCAGATGTCATCTTTAACACAATAGGGCAGAGCTGGTATTTAAAAATGGTTCTAACAAGTCTACCAAATCACTGGGAAATTTGAAAACCTGTAGAATGAACAAACAAAACTGGACTAAATTAGAATTATGTATTTACCACTGATTCAGACATTAGCAATACGGGACTTTTTAAAACATAGGTCATCATCAGTTTTTGAGTTCAAAACGTCACCCAAGTGGGAACGAACAATGTCTATGAACAGCTGGATACTAAAGCACCGGGGGTTCCAGACTAGGAATAACATGAACAACTGGCCATTTGAGTTAGATTAAAATTATGAAAAATCTTTAAGTAAAAGAATGATTAAGATCAAGATTTTGGCTTCAGTTTAGAGTATAGTAAAAACTCATTGTCGATGGCACTTAGCGGTATGTTTATTTTTCTAAAATGTAAGTGATTTGACTCTGCAAGTGCACGAAGTAATAATTTTTTGTAGACACTCTCTGATGGTTGCTTTGTTCTACCTTCCGATTTCTCTTTTTTTTTCATAACCTCACGAGCTGGGCTTACATCGTCTTAAAAAGGAGAACTAGCTGGGCATAGGGCGTGCCTATAGTCCCAGCTACTCAGGAGGCTGAGGTTGGAGGATTGCTTGAGCCCAGGAGTGAAGTTTGAGGACAGCCTAGGGAAGACAGGGAGGCCCTGTTAAAAAAAAAAAACAAAAAAACAAAAAAATTAAAAAGGAAAACTAAATTTCTTCTAAATTTGAATTTAAACACTACTTTTGTGCAGTCATGGCATCATCCACAGGTGTGGAACAAAACAAGAGCTCATTTTACATGATGTAGCTACAAAGCAAAGGTTGAGTAACTTAGGAGGTCATTTACTTTAAACATTTGAACCATATGCTCTTCAGAGATGCTATACTCATACTGGGTTGATCCACAAAAGTTACTAAAAGAATTTACAAGAAATAAAATAAATTATTTTTGGTTCTTACTGGAGTATAACATCTGAAAGTCAAGTCCTAATTTCCTGGGCTCCCCTCCTAAAGAATTTTAATTTTTTTTGTGTTTGGTTAAAAAAGAGTGGTTACTGAATGTCCACCTTGGCCAGATTTAACCAAATACTCTAAGAGAAAACAACCGGGAATAGAACACACATTCTAGCCCGACCCTTCCCGAATGTCTTTGAAAAAGGAAAAATCTAGATTGTTTGGTAGTGAATAATAGAAATGAAAACAAGTTAGGAAAATGGAGAAATGCTTTAGTGGTTTTGACAACAAGCAATTTTATTATATTTAAAGATCCCTAATGTTTAAACAATGAAGCAAAGATCTATTTTTAAACAACTTAGTCTCACCTTGTTACCTTAATTCACTAAAATGGAAGTCATTACATATTTTTTAAAAAGCACACTATCTGATAAAAAGTAATACACAAAAGCAGAATGTAATCTTATTACATAATGTTTGGGAAATAAAAACTTTTCTCAGAAGAAAAAAATTACGTAACATCTCAAGATTTTTGAGATAATCTGCCTCCGTACACAGACACACACACACACATACTACATACACATATATATAGTATGTGTGTGTATACATATTCCTCATCTTACAATGGAGTTATATCCAAATAAACCCATCATAAATTGAAAATATCATAAGTCAAAAATTCATTTGATTCAACTAACCTACCAAATATCATTGATTAACTCAGACTACCTTAAATGTGCGTGGAACACTTACATTAGCCTAAAATTGGGCAAGATCATCTAACACAAAGCCCATTTTATAATAAAGTTATTATAAAGAATTTTGAATCAAAATTCAAAATTTGAAGTACAGTTTCTACTAAATGCATATATCTTTTGCACCATCGTAAAGTCAAAAAATCATAAGCTGAACCATCATATTGTAACGGAACACGAGTCCAGTCACTCACTGCTTGCAGAGTCCAATTAAAAGGAGCGAGGCCTGGTAGGAAGAAAGTGACCCTATTTCAGAGCTAGCTGAGGGGAGGTAGTATAGGCTCCTGCCTTAAGGGCACCACCTCAGTCTTCAGGCGGAAGACAGGGGCTTTTAAAAGGAGGGCTTGATATGAATGGCATGTAGGGGAGGAAACAATGAGGTGTGGGGTCTACATGACTTGCTTTGTGACTTGCTTCGGGTGTCATATCTGTTGGGTGGTCTAGCTGGAGCCATCACAGGCAGAGGTAAGCTGTAAATTGAAGCAATCTCCTGGTGGAAGAGAGTTCCAGAGACCTGATTTGCTTCAAGGTTTCTTCTGTGGAACTTCTAAGTAAACACATAGTTAGATAACCTTGCTGTGCCTGGTGGAGAGAAGGTAAAGGTTATAATTGCATTGCTAAAAAGCTAAGTAAAAGGGGCAGGGGCACGGTGGCTCATGCCTGTTTTCTTAGCACTTTGGGAGGCCAAAGCGGGCAGATCACCAGAGGTCAGGAGTTCTAGACCAGCCTGGTCAATGTGGTGAAACCCCGTCTCTACTAAAAATGCAAAAATTAGTTGGTCGTGGTGGCAGGTGCCTGTAATCCCAGCTACTCAGGAGGCTGAGGTAGGAGAATTGCTTGAACCCAGGAGACAGAGGGTTGCAGTGAGCCGAGATTGCACCACTGCCCTCCAGCCTGGGCGACAGAGAGATACTCCATCTGATAAAAAGAAAAAAAAAAGGTTGGGGGGAAAGAAAAAAGAAAAGAAATCCAAGAAATTCATTTTTTTCTCTTAAAAATAGGGTACTCATCTATAATATGTCAGGGACTGTCTCTCTCTCTCTCTCTCTCTCTCAGACACACACACACACACACACACACACACACACACACACATACACTCATCTCTCTCCTTAAAGTTGATTTATTGATATATTTAGCCTATAGTCTATCTTAACATATGTAAGGCAAGAAACATCATAAACTAACTCTAAATTACAAAGAAATATTTTGAAGTATGGATGGATGTTTGTTTCTTTTACCTCTCCAGGGATCCAGCCCTCAACTAAACCAATGGAGCCATGTAGGGATTAAGAGCACAGGCCAGGCCTTGGAGTCAGATGCACCAGCCAAAATCCCAACTCTGCCATTTATGAGCTCCCTGACTTTGGGCAGTTTGTTTCATTTTCGCAAACCTTTTCCCTTCCTCCTCTGTCAAGGAAGGGTCACATGAAAGCCTTCATGAGATGATGCAGGTAAAGAGCTAAACTCACTACATGGCTCCTGTGAAAAGGGTTGTTATATTCATTCATTTATTCGTTCATTCATTAGCTCACTCATTCACTGCCAGAAACTGTTCTTGGTTCTAGAGATAAGTGTTTGTAACTAAAACAGACAAAAATTCCTCTTCTTGCAAAGCTGACATTCTGGTGCAAGGAATTACATATTCTTCTCCAGTATCTTTCAATCAGTTTTCATCTCTCTCCCTTCACCTTGGTAATTCATCTCTACATCATCACTATCTCCTGTCCTGCCCTCTATGATCTCAGAACATTAGCCTTAGCTGTCTTAACCTCCCTACTGTACCACCAACCAATGATGGAAACTTTAAAATCGGCCTTGTTCTTCTTGCAAATATTTGTAATTATTATTATTATTATTATTATTATTTTGAGACAAGGTCTCACTCTTTCACCCAGGTTGGAGTGCAGTGGCATGATCTTGGCTCCCTAGAACCTTTGCCTCCTGGGTTCAAGCGATCCTCCTACCTCAGTCCCCTGAATATCTGGGACCACAGGTGCATGCCACCACACCCAGCTAATTTTTTTTTACTTCTTGTAGAGATGGAGTTTCTCCATGTTGCCCAGGCTGGTCTCAAATTCCTGAGCTGAAGCAATCCGCCTGCCTCGACCTCCCAAAGTGCTGAGATTACAGACGTGAGCCACCACACCTGGCCGTATTTGTAATTGTTGAAAGGATAACAAGCCTCCAAGCTTCAAAGAACTAAATGTCTAATGATGGAATCCCAGACATGATGAAAGGCACCCTCACTGTGATGGAGAACATAATTGGGGCTGCAGGGCTTCCATGTATCCAGCAAAAGAAACTAGCAGGAGCAGTATGCCCCGACAGATGTGGAAAAGCCTGCATACATCCTGACAGGAGCCCTCCTTTCCCAACAGAAGTAGAAGGCATTCACCTCTGAAGAGGAATGTAAATCTTTCACAGGATCTTCATAAACGACATCAATGTGGTTGGGGAAATCAGCCCAAAATGAATGGATTAGCAATATCGCCTCTTCAGGGAACTGGAAAAGGTCAGACCAGAAAAATCTAATCTTTAAAAAGCAAGATTATGTAATTAGATTTTATCAATTAGAGATGAGAGATCATCTCATAGAAGTCTGTAAGAGTAAAACTCTTTTAAAATTTTCTTAACGTCTATTAAATTTGGCACAAGAAAAGCCAAAATATAAGATTACTTGCACCATCATCAGGAGAAGCCTGCTGGGGTCTGGAAGACCCACAGCACCAGGCCTGAATAAGCATCTATGCGGCAGTGCTTAACATAGTGAAAGAATGCACAGCCTCGGGTGAGAGAGACATGGTTCAATTTCAGACTCCATCACTTAACAGGCTGAGTGGCCTTTCGTCCATTCTTTCATCCAGTAAATATTTATTAAGAGCCAACCGTATGCCTAGAACTGTTGTAGGCACTGAGGATATAGCAGAGAGCAAACTGCATCAAGATCCTGGTTATCATGAGGCTAACACTCTAGCAGGCAGGGAGAGATACAATTACTAGAGAAATACATAGTATTTTCCTAAGTAGAAAACTAGAGTAAGAAAGAGGAGAGGGAGTACGAGGATCAGGGTGGTCAGGGAAATGTTGCAATTTATATATGGAGGCCAGGGAAGGCCTGGCTGAGGAAATGATATTTGAGTAAAGACCTGAGGGAGGTGAAGGGGTGAGCTATGCAGCTGTCTGGAGGCAGAATGCTCTAGGCCCATCCCACTGGGCACTGCTATAGGCACAGGGGATATAGAGTGATCATTCTAGACAAGGACTCTTACGTCTTAGAAGGAAGATAAAAGAGACATTGAAAAAGGCAATTTTGGGAGAGTTGTAGGTGTCATTAAGAACATAAAGTTAAATGATTCTGTAGAGTGATTGGAGCCAGGGTGAGGAGGATGAACACTTTCAACCAAATGTCAAAGAGGGCCTCTGTAATGAGAAATATTTAAGACCGGCACCTGAAGGAGAAGAAAGGTCCAGCTACGCAAATGTCTTGGAGAAAGGCGTTAGTCTAGGCAAAATGAGCACAGCACAAAAGAACAGGGTGAAAACAAGCTTCTTTTCCGGGAATTGAAACAAATTGTGCTGGAGCATACAGTATTAGGTCCAAAATTAGACATCTGTGTCCTAAAGATAACTTTTCCCCTCGTAACTGTGATGGTATCAAGTATAAGTCTGGATCACATTTCTCTGGAATGTGACCATTGAGTGATCTCTGTCTTGGACCTAAAAGTAAGAAAATAGTGACCCAACATAGCCTCTTGATTTGCTTCAAGCTGTCTCTGATTAATAATCATTAGCATTCTAGTTATAATGTCTAAATGAAATGTAAGAAGAAAAAGACTTCAGACCACATTTCAAGGAAGGATGGGAAATTTCTGTGATCAAGTAAGTTTGGGAGATACTGGATTTAAAAACCATGAGGGAGTCTCTTTCCTGGGGGACTTCTGAGACCTTCATGACATTCTGAGAATATAAGAGAGGTAGAGTTTGCAGTGATTCTCTTAAGTTATGTGAACCTGGAACAATTGTCAGGCTGCTGCTTGTCATACTGGAGTTTCACAGCACACAAACTGGGAACACCTCTTTTAGGGAATTAGCAAGGCAAACGAATACTTCTAGAAAAAGAAGAAAAACTTAAGCAAAGCATAGAGAATCTAGATGCCTTTGACATCATCCTCAGAGAGCATCATTTTCTCTTGCTAGGGTGGATGTAGAATGGGGTACATCAGAGCCTCAGGGGCACTGGAGTGATGGAGGCCCAAGGCATGGCCAAATTCATGTGAAGCCACAGCAAACACATTAAAGTCTACAAGGAAAGATGAAGTTGATGACTTAGGTAAATGCCCCCAAAAATCAGTTCTCGTAAAGGATTTTGTTAGATTGATTCTTCAAGGCTTATTAATTACATCCCTCCTCTGTTGCATATTTAAGGAAGAAGCACAAAGCCAAAACCTGTGGGGATACCATCCTCAGTGGCAAAATGCCCAAGGGTGCATGTTGGAGCCATCAAGTGTCCATCATTTATTCTGCTTGCCCTTTGACTCCTCAGTTGTTAGGCAGTAATGGATAAGAGAAAAGTTATGGCCACTTTACTTTTAGGAAAACAAATACAATATATAGGTGATACAGAAGACAGGGAAATACTGGGTAGAAGAGGGTAGTGCCCAGCGAGGGCCACACCCTCAAGCCTGGACCCATGGCCCAAAGTGAGAACTTTACATCCCTGTTTTCCCACAGGGAACATTTTGGAATGTTGCCTTTTCCAAAACCACCCTGGCCCACCCCGCACCCATCTTGTACCCATAAAAACCCCAGGATCCACTGGCAGTGAAATGGCAGAGAAGGAGAGAAAAGAAGCAGCTCAATCAGTGAGAATTAGCCTGACTTCAGAGAGAAGGCTTGACTGCAGGACCTCGGAGAAGAGTTTGGCTCAGGATGGCTGAACTCCAGGGGAAGACCACCTTCCCGCTCCACCCCCTTTCCAGCTCTCCATCCCACCAAAAGCCACTTCCATTGGCAATAAAATCCCCCACATATACCACCTTCAATTTGTTCATGCAACCTAATTCTTCCTGGATACAAGACAAGAGCTCAGGATACAGAGGGCTGTCATATTGAGTTGTTAAATACTTAAGCCATCCATGGATGGCAAAGCTAAAAGAGCACACTGTAACACAGTGAGTTCCGTGAGTCCTGGGAAGGGGTGAGGGAAAATTTCCTGTTTCATAGGCACAGCACAACTGTTACATTATTTTTAATGGAAAAATCCACAGTTACTTTTGCACCAATCTAATGTTATGTCTAAAATTATAACTAGTTTGGGATGTGTAAAAGAAATAGCAGAACTGGTAATGAAATATAGGCCTTGAAACCAGACATACCACTGTTTACTCATGGTGAAGTGAGGATAATAAAACTAGTCTTATAGGGTTAGTGTGAGAATACAATTGTAAAGCACTTGGCACATTATAAGAGCTCAGTAACTGCAGTAGCAATGAGCTTTTGTTGTTGTTTACATTATTCGTATCAAAGCACCTGGAAACTGGGAAATGCTCAATGTGTGGTAGCTAAAAGGATTAAATTCTGAATTAATGATAATGGAGTTTGTTCAAAGTTTATTTTGGCACTGTGAAAACAGTTGCTGATTCTCCAGCAATAATAGATAGACACACGAGAGAAATTCAAATCTGAGGCTTTAGGTTGTTTCTAAGCATTTAGCAATATTCACATAAAAACAATAAAAATGTCAATTACAATAATTCTTATTGATTCAGCAAGCCATCAGGCAGAAAGTATTTGGCAAACATAAGTATTATGTGTAATTGATACACACACACACACACACACACACACACACACACCCCTTCTTAATTCCACATTTGCCCAACTTTGGGGAATTTTTACAGAAGGCTTTTCTACTGTTCATTAGGTTACTATGAGAAACATTTTGTATGTCAGCTCATAGTCAGAATGACACTTTTGTCCCTAATACAAAAGTACAGACATTGTAGATAGATACTTAATGTCTGTGTTACCTACCTCTTAGTATAACATTTAGTCAAAATGCCAGTAAAGAATAGGAATATAAAATAAAGCAGTCAAACATGAAATAAAGACTATTGTCTTAAATCTGAATGTATGACAACATGTTTTGTTTGTGAATCACTGTAAATAGTTTCACCACACTGCAATTTAAATGATTGACAATTGGTAAACTCTGTTACACTTTCTTCAACCACTGAGGGAAAAAAACTGGGTCAAGTCAAACCTTATAGTGTTACCACACAATTCCCATGGTGTTAGCTTAACCCTCCAAGACCTCAAGAAGCATTTTGTTTGACTCTGTTTTGTTGCCTTAATTGCCATTTAGGGATATGAGCTAGAAATCCCAATATTTTGACCACTTATTTACATAAACTGGACAAAGCAATTTTCTCTGAAAAGGGAGGTTTCTGTAACTTTGACCACTCTTCAAGTTCAATGACCACATTAAATCCTGAAGAATATTCATCTTTGCCTTTGGAATCATGTGTCCAGACTTCATCATCATCTCA
Source organism: Nomascus leucogenys (assembly GCF_006542625.1). Classification (NCBI taxonomy): domain Eukaryota; kingdom Metazoa; phylum Chordata; class Mammalia; order Primates; family Hylobatidae; genus Nomascus; species Nomascus leucogenys. The sequence continues at coordinate 31,883,541 of NC_044395.1, read as the reverse complement.
GTAAACATCACCTTCAGACCCTTACCGGGAGAAAAGGCATGAGCTGGCTGTCTAAAAGGGCCCATCAAATGGGGAGAAATCACCATGTTCTGAAAGGGAAAGAACTCGGAAAATAACTGGGAAAATCATCAGGACAATAACAAAGCCTATCACTTCACAGAGAGGGTATTCAAAAATGGGAAATCTTCAATAAAGAAAATCGTTTCTTCATTATTATTTCTGCTTCCAAAGAAGATCATGATGTCAGCAGCGTCCCAGAAAAGTCTATTGAAATGAAGTAAGGTCTCATCACTCCAAACCTTGAATGCTGCTTGGACGGTACGGTCCACAGTTTCAGAGGGTAAATCTGGCATGTAATTCACTATTCTGACCGACATACATACACATGAGAGGCATTTCAGTAAGCCTCAGATATGACATTTTAAATATCATTGTATTTTAAAAAAAAATTCTTTTGATGATTATTTTTGTTCCTTAGGGAATCAGAAATCTAAGGTACACCACGGTATATTAAAGTTTCTTTAGAGACAGCCTTATTTTTTATGTATTTATGAGTGTTCTTGGCTTAAAAATATCTAAACTGTTCTAAAATCACCCAAGGTTGAAAAACTTAATAAGACATTAATAATTTTAAATAAGGTTGTAAAATTCCATTTATTATAAAATGTTTGAATGTCTTTTAAATTATATTGAAGTACAAGGCAAGAGATAATTGAGTGCAACTAATAAATTAACATTCAGCCTGTGCTACAGACCAACTAGTGATATACTAAAAGGTTGAACTGGTATTGCCAGAGTTCTTAGACACAACATTTAAAAAAATATTGTTATAAAAAAGATAAAATGATCATTAAGTTCATAAACCCTTAGAAAGAATTAGCTTTCACTCTCTTTGATTTGCTTTTTGAGTACGATTAAGCATTAACACAGAAAGACTTTGAAGTGTATCCTTTCTCCAACATTTTGCTAAATGAGTTTTATGCACACTATATAAAATATTCAATCTATTAGCAGCCTTTAAATCAATAGATTTTTCTTTAAAAGACATTCAGTAGCAGAGAAATATCTTTCAGATGTACTTGAAGTTGAATGCAAAAATGTTTCTTATTCATCTGTATATCCCTAGAGATTAGCCCTAGGCCTATTGCATATTAGGCACTGTATTAAAATGTGCTGAATGGATGAACACATGAATAAATAAATGGAGACAAAGGAAAGGCTCAAGAAGATTATCTACAGATTTTTTTGTTAGAATTAGCTCATGTCTTAATCCTTCACTTCATTTGAGTTGTTATTTAGAATCTCACTTGAGAAAGAATCAGCTCCACTCAATGATATGGGCTAATATTTGTTGATTCTGAACTTTCTAAATTTGGAAGATGATTTGTTGTACCAAGCTACCACAGTAAAAAGACAACTAATTTTAGCTTTTTCCTAAAGTTCAATTCTCGTTGATAATTATTACACAAGAAAAAAAATAAAACCATTAGTACTGTATCATATTTTGTAATTTAAAATTTTTAGTTTAAAGGTTTTTTTTATTCTTTAAGTTTTAGGGTACATGTGCACAACGTGCAGGTTTGTTACATATGTATATATGTGCCATGTTGGTGTGCTGCATCCATTAACTCGTCATTTAACATTAGGTGTATCTCCTAATGCTATCCCTCCCCCCTCCCCCAACCCCACAAAAGGCCCCGGTGTGTGATGTTCCCCTTCCTGTGTCCATGTGTTTTCATTGTTCAGTTCCCACCTATGAGTGAGAACATGCGGTGTTTGGTTTTTTGTCCCTGTGACAGTTTGCTGAGAATGATGGTTTCCAGCTTCATCCATGTCCCTACAAAGGACATGAACTCATCATTTTTTATGGCTGCATAGTATTCCATGGTGTATATGTGCCACATTTTCTTAATCCAGTCTATCATTGTTGGACATTTGGGTTGGTTCCAAGTCTTTGCTATTGTGAATAGTGCTGCAATAAACATATGTGTGCATGTCCTTATAGCAGCATGATTTATAATCCTTTCGGTATATACCCAGTAATGGGATGGCTGGGTCAAATGGTATTTCCAGTTCTAGATCCCTGAGGAATTGCCACACTGACTTCCGCAATGGTTGAACTAGTTTACAGTCCCACTAACAGTGTAAAAGTATTCCTATTTCTCCACATCCTTTCCAGCACCTGTTGTTTCCTGACTTTTTAATGGTCGCCATTCTAACTGGTGTGGGATGGTATCTCATTGTGGTTTTGATTTGCATTTCTCTGATGGCCAGTGATGATGAACATTTTTTCATGTGTCTTTTGGCTGCATAAATGTCTTCTTTTGAGAAGTGTCTGTTCATATCCTTCACCCACTTTTGATGCGGTTGTTTGTTTTTTTCTTGTAAATTTGTTTGAGTTCGTTGTAGATTCTGGATATTAGCCCTTTGTCAAATGAGTAGATTGCAAAAATTTTCTCCCATTCTGTAGGCTGCCTGTTCACTCTGATGATAGTTTCTTTTGCTGTGCAGAAGCTCTTTAGTTTAATTAGATCCCACTTGTCAATTTTGGCTTTTGTTGCCATTTGCTTTTGGTGTTTTAGACATAAGTCCTTGCCCATGCCTATGTCCTGAATGGTATTGCCTAGGTTTTCTTCTAAGGTTTTTATGGTTTTAGGTCTAACATGTAAGTCTTTAATCCATCTTGAATTAATTTTTGTATAAGGTGTAAGGAAGGGATCCAGTTTCAGCTTTCTACATATGGCTAGCCAGTTTTCCCAGCACCATTTATTAAATAGGGAATCCTTTCCCCATTTCTTGTTTTTGTCAGGTTTGTCAAAGATCAGATGGTTGTAGATATACGGCATTATTTCTGAGGGCTCTATTCTTTTCCATTGGTCTATATCTCTGTTTTGGTACCAGTACCATGCTGTTTTGGTTACTGTAGCCTTGTAGTATAGTTTGAAGTTAGGTAGCATGATGCCTCCAGCTTTGTTATTTTGGCTTAGATTGACTTGGCAATGTGGGGTCTCTTTTGGTTCCATATGAACTTTAAAGTAATTTTTTCCAATTCTATGAAGAAAGTCATTGGTAGCTTGATGGGGATGGCATTGAATCTACAAGTTATCTTGGGCAGTATGGCCATTTTCACGATATTGATTCATGTAATCCAGCATATAAACAGAACCAATGACAAAAACCACATGATTATCTCAATAGCTGCAGAAAAGGCCTTTAACAAAATTCAAAAACCCTTCATGCTAAAAACTCTCAATAAATTAGGTATTGATGGGATGTATCTTAAAATAATAAGAGTTATCTATGACAAACCCACAGCCAATATCATACTGAATGGACAAAAACTGGAAGCATTCCCTTTGAAAACTGGCACAAGACAGGGATGCCCTCTCTCACCACTCCTATTCAACATAGTGTTGGAAGTTCTGGCCAGGGCAATCAGGCAAGAGAAGGAAATAAAGGGTATTCAATTAGGAAAAGAGGAAGTCAAATTGTCCCTGTTTGCAGATGACATGATTGTGTATCTAGAAAACCCCATCGTCTCAGCCCAAAATCTCCTTAAGCTGATAGGCAACTTCAGCAAAGTCTCAGGGTACAAAATCAATGTGCAAAAATCACAAGCATTCTTATACACCGATAACAGACAAAGAGTCAAATCATGAGTGAACTCCCATTCACAATTGCTTCAAAGAGAATAAAATACCTAGGAATCCAACTTAGAAGGGACGTGAAGGACCTCTTCAAGGAGAACTACAAACCACTGCTCAATGAAATAAAAGAGGATACAAACAAATTTAAAGGTATTTTAAGCCACCTAGAAATGACTTATTAACTCAGGATTCAAGTAAGAGAGATAAAGCCTGATACGGAATACACAGAAGGGATTTCAGGATGATATAGACTTGTAGATCCTCCAAACACCTCCAGAGATCATCTAGCTTAATTCCTTTATATTACATTGAAAAACAGTTCAAAGACATTGAGAAGCTTCCTTAAAATTACACAAAGTGATAAACTTGGTGCTGGAATTAGAATCTCAGCCACCTGGCTAGGATAGCCCAGAATATGCTGTATTATCCCAAACTACTTCTTAACACATAAAGATGTGATCTGCAAAAGCGAATCCTGCCCGCTATAGCAACATTACACGTTGTATAGAGAAAAAATTATGAGTGACATGTTCACCTGTAGGTCAAGATACCAGTTAGCAGCTTCATTTTCTTAGGGAAAAAAATTATACTCCACTGCGTCAGGAGTTTCACGCTTTGGCTGCATCACCAGGGCTAAAGTTTCAGCATCCAGTTGGCCATTTGATTCTAGACCAAAGAAGGCCTGCCATATGCTGGGGTCTGTTCTGCAGGAGCTTGGAGTTTCTCCTCTCCTCTGTGTTGATCTCCATGGAAGTTGATAAAAGCCTTTCAAATATGCTAGAAAGAAAGCACACAATCATCACCGTTAAATGAAAAAACTACATGCTCAGTTAGGGAAACATCAATAGGAAGGACCTGTTACCTCTGCAAGATGGAATTTCACTCCACATTGGTTAGGATATCTCATTCTCTAGAAGTACATAAGGGAACTGGTAGCAGCCAGCAGACAATGAGATTCCAGAGCACAGAGGCAACTTTCTCTGCCACTCGGTGGTCTGCAGATACCTTCATTTGGAGGTGAGTGTTTGGAGGGTGATAATTTGGGCATCTGCCTCACTGAGATGCTTTTATAGGGTCAAAGCGGTTGGCACAAGATTCATTTCTTATCCTTACTTTATTTGCACTACTTTTTGTTCAAGTGCAGAGCAAGTATAGCACACTCTTTTGTCCAAAGTAAAAGTTTTTACAGGTAAAAACAAAGGCTTCGTTCCTTGGTTAATGTCCTTAAATGTAGAATATAAGTTTTGCCTTTTTGAGGATTTCATCTGTAAAATTGGCTAGCAGCAGGCAGCTTGTAATTTGTCCCTTGACATGGAAGGAAGAAAGACAGGGAGGAAGAGAAGGGAGAAGGGAGGGAGAGAGGAATGGAGGAAGGGAGAGAACAAAGGAGGGAGGGAGGGAGGGGAGGAATAGAAAAAGAGGAAGGAAAGAAAGGGAGGAAGGGAGACGGGTTAGGAGGGAAATGGCATTTATTAGGAAGTCACTGACGGGCGAGGCACTGTCCTTGTGTTTTCACTTTTATTTACTACAGTGAATCTGTCCCAGACACCTAGATACGGATATGTACAGAACGAGACAGGGCTATAAGACTAGGAAGAATTTCCCCCAAAGAGTCATGACCCAAGGGCCTTTGCTATGAGTTTGCCTCAGTGTGGGAACCCATCTAATTACCTTGCTGCCAGGACCATTTTAATCATTAGTCTAATCCCAAATGGGATAATATAATCCAGATGTAGGAATTCAGTCATTGCCTGGTAAAGCATCACTGAGGATTTGTGTTAAATTTTTTCAAAACCAAAATTATTTCCCAACTTTCCAAAACATTGGCAAACAGAAATGATTAGGCAGATTGGACTCCCTCTTGTACAAATATGCAAGTTGATGAATCTGATCAAGCAAGGGGTAGAATTTGATCCATTCTTCCTCCAGGAGGAAATGCTTTACACATTTTGGAAAGTCCTACACCTGTCAGTTTGTGCTGACTTCAGAGTGCTTTCAGCTTGAAGATGTTAGAACATTGCATAACTGGTAGAAATTGAGACATTTATGTTAATTTTCATTTGCTCCCAGGGTATTTTGTCATATCCAAATTAAATTAATGACCTTGAATCTGTTTGCTCTACCATTACTCATTTTCTAGAAAATCCAGTCACTTGGAGTTTGAGGCACATCACAATCCAAAAACTAAAATGAAGTCCCTCAGAACTTAAGCACTAACTCAGGAAATGGGTCCCAGAAACCGCTGGTGACCAAAGATAGTTTTCCAATGAGATCTAAGTAAGCTTATTCATTTTCAACCTATTTTCTGTTGTCCCAAGTGGCAGGACATGTGCACATGTCTTTGAACTGCACAGGGCACCAGCTGTCATTCTACCTCTTTCTCTCTAAGGAAACATACTAGAAAGGAGTGAGAGTGACTTTATAAAAAAAAAAAAACAAGTAGAATCTGAAATAAATGTTAAAATGTAAATTACTAAGATAAGTCAGCACTTTATTATTATTTATCATAACTGACCTTACACAATTAGTGGAGACAATTTATTGAATTATGATAGCAAAGTGGAAGATTTTCCAAAAATGTAAAGCATGAGCATGGTAGTATTGAAATTAATACAGAAAACTCGATATACTAAATCTTCATCTGTAGATGAACTAAAGACTATGAAAGTGAACATAAAGTACTTTCTTTGAAAGCAAAACTACAGTGAAAAAATTGCAATCCCAGCTGGGATAGGTTAATTTAAAAGATACCTGTGCCAGGCATGGTGGCTTATGCCTGTAATCACAGATAGCAATTTGAGACCAGCTTCAGCAACATAGCAAGACCCAGTCTCAACAAAAATAAATAAATAGAGATGTCTTCAAAGTTATGAAATAAATAGTCGTGTTATTTTAAGCTCAGAGTATCAGAGGAAACTATCTGGAGTCAGCTTATAGCTGTCTCCTCAATTGTTCCCAAACTGGTATAGAATCAGAAAGAGCTGTTTCAGCACTGGAAAGTTTATCAGTTTTCATGACTCAGGAATAAAACCTTTGAGTTGATGTTTTTTAAAATAAGCATTTAAAAATAATCTAACAATATTATTTTAATTTTTCATAACTGATTCCATTTTCTTCATGTTATACTTTTCTTATTTTAGTAATACCTTTTAACAACTAATTTTAAGAAATATATTACATATTTAACAAATGTAGAAAGATAGAAAGATAATACACATTTAACAAATTATTGAGAAAGATAATACATATTTAACAAATGTTTGTAAATTTGATATTCCATAATGCACTCATATTTTTCATTTGCAATGCATTAACTACTGAATTTCAATGATTTTTTTTAATGTTATAAACCCTGAAAGTGTTTTTAAAAATAAAAGACCAGGGCAGGGCGCGATGGCTCATGCCTGTAATCCTAGCACTTTGGGAGGCCAAGATGGGCAGATCACTTGAGGCCAGGAGTTCAAGACCAGCCTGTCCAACATCGTGAAACCCCATCTCTACTAAAACTTCAAAAATTAGCTGGGTGTCCTGGTGGACGCCTGTAGTCCCAGCTACTCGGGAGACAGAGGCAGGAGAATCACTTGAACCTGGGAGGTGGAGGTTGTAATGAGCCAAGATCATGCCACTGCACTTCAGCCTGGGTGACAGAGCAAGACTCTGTCTCAAATAAATAAATAAGTAAGACCAGTACTAAACACAAATTTTTATGAAATAAACTCTGAAACATCAATATTATCATTTTGTTTATTTCAGAAAAGTATTGGAATCTCTCAAGTAATAATGAACTCTCATTCTCTTGTTTTTTTGTAGGGTTTTATAATTTTTATTTGTTTTCTATAATTTAAGCAGACTAAAGATTGACATACAGACAAATTTGTCTGCAGCAATATCTAGCATGCTCTCCCTGGGTTATCTGGTCTGTAAGGGAGTAAAGAGTAACACAGCAGGCCTAAGAGAACCATCCTTTAAAATCACCCTAGCCCTTCACTCTGCCTTCAAATAAACTAAGAAAAGTCCCGCTCTTGATTATCATGTATTCAATACATTTCTCTCAATGGCAAAGAATGTATAGATTATTGGATATGATTCTTTAATAATCATATTTTTGCCTAGCAGTGTGTTTTTCGATCCAAATGACCACTGGAGCACTGATTTGTCAGTTTCTTGTAAATAGCTCTGGTCTATATTGAATTGCCATGATCTAAAGATGATATTTAGGGTAAAGGATATTAGAGTGGTGGAGATATAAGAGGACAAATGGTGTTAACCTGGTTGAACTGTGTAACTTCTCTGCCATCCTAGACCAGACTAACCCCGATTACCTGTTACAAAGTACTTTTATCTGCTCTTTGCTTCATAATATAAATGCAATTGCTTTTTTGGTACATACATATTTGAGTCCCAGGAAAACACGTACAGCAGTATGACACAAGCAAGTTTCTAATCAGAATATATATAGAGGCGAACATATATAGAGGAGGCTCTAGAGATTTATTTTTAATTGTCTGTCTGAAGATAGTTCTCTGTGAATCTAACCTCCTTATAACTGTTTTTTCTGTGAGTCATTTATTACTTACAATTATTTTTTAACTCTTGAATTTATGAAGTCAGTGCTCAAAGATTACTTGATTAATGGATGGATTAAACAGAAAAGTCACCTAGACCCAAATCCAGTTTAAACAGTAAGAAGCCTCATTCAATTAAAATATTAGTAAGCTAAATATTATTTCACCATTAACATTAATACATACAATTTAAAGGAGCTGTTTACAATTTTTTTTGCACTGACAAGATTTTAAGGTACAAAGAGTCACTGAATAATGTGAGTCATGTTCTCTGGCTTCAACTCTAGACAATATTTGTGGTCTACATTAAATTAAAATATAAATGATAAGGAGAGTTTGTGAGTCATGCCCTTGAGGCAGGGCGGAGGGTGCTGCATACCTTTAGTAAAAGCTTTGAAATTTATTTTGTATGTATGAATCGCCACTGGATTTTCCACAACCACAAAATAAAAAAGAAAAACTATAGATAACAAATAAATAAGTGACTTGTTTCCTTAAAAGTCATTTAAGGAAGAAAATTCTTAATTCAGATATGCAAAATATTTTCAAAATAAAGTAGACTATTGTGAAAACTCATGTTTTAGGCTATAGGCAATACTAGTCCTTGAGATATTGAGTACCCTCAGTAGAAGAGAATACCTAAAAATGTTAACCAGTGGTGGAGGAAAGGAACACTGAGTGCAATCTTCATGGCATGACTTAAAACCTGTGTGAGTTTGGCAAATTGTTTAACGTTTTTCTGAGTTTCATTTTTCTCATCTGTAAACTAGGAATGAAAAATATTTACCTTTAATATCAATATGAGGAATAGAGATAATATAAGTAAAGCAAAAATACCTCACCTGACACAGAGTAGGTTCTCAATAATTTTCATTAGTGTCAGTACTTGCTGCTGGTGTTTATTACTGAAGATGAGTTAATATTTACTGCGCATTAATTATGCACAGAGTACTTAAAGTTTTAGAAGACATGCAAGAAATAGGAGACATAATCTTTTAGACACAAAACAAGGGAAAATGAATGATCAGAATCCTGTTTACCAAGCAGTGGTTCTCTTACACATTCTAACATAAGGCAACAGAAATAATCAAGAGCTAAGGGCAGATGAGGTAGAAATCAGAGAACTGGGAAACACTTCCTGGAGGTAGTGAATTCTGATTACTTCTGCAGGGATTTCATGAGTGTATAGAGAACCCTTGATATAAGTAGCTCTATCTTAGAAAAAGACTCAGTTTTACATTTCAAAAGACATTATGCCAACAGGGACCAAATGTTCACCTAATCAATACAGACTGCACCCAACCAGAGAAGCATATAACTACACACATTCTTTACTATTAGTACTCACCAGAGGACTCTAGGGCTATTTAGAAGAACAGGACTTCACCAACTCAAGATGGCCATGTTAACAGACACTGTTTTGCTGTCACTCATGATCAAAACCTGGCCCATGCTGCCAAAGGCTATCACCAAATCAAAGACTCTTCCTTGCAAGATGCTGAGGACCATCTGGATCAGTCCAAGACACTCTTCTTGCTCATGTTACTTTCCTTGGGTTGGTTCATTAAACCTTTTCCTTTCCCCTTTTCTATTTATGTTAAATATCGCTTTGTTTAAGGTGAAATTTTTAATCTATAATATTTATATATAGATTACACTCCTATGTATAGTTTACAATATTGACTGACTTGGTGGATTGGCTTGAGTGCCTGTAGCTCTAAGGAAAATTGCCTTCTTGGGAACTTCATGCAGCTCATGACTTTAATGATGAAAACAGCATTGATAAAAACTTGACCTTGTAAAAACACACAAACATGCATGAACTTGATTACAACTGACATTGTGCCACTAACAACGGTGAGGGACTTGGACTAGCAGAGAAAGGGTGAATAACATCTGAGTAGAGAAAATGGCATATGTGGCAAATATACAGAGATAAACAAGTTGCTTTCCAGTTGATAAATCATATTCTTTCTTGTTTTGACATATTCACAGGAGTCCTCTCTTTGACCTTTCTCCTCACCAGGCTTTACCTTTGAGTACACAGTGCATTGAGGTTTTATGGTAAAGGCCAACCTGAAAGGTGCCTGAAGGTGTGACATAGGTTTAAGCTACGAGTACTGCTGGGATGTTCGGGTACAGACACCACCAAGTGTTGACAGGTTATCTGCTAGCCAAAGAGAAAGGAAGAAAAGGGAGCGAAAGAAGTCAGAATGTGAGGTGTAGGGTTCCCTGTAAGGGCCAGCTTATCCCAAAGATTGACCAAGTGGTCGCTATCTGGGAACACTTGAAGGGAGTTATGAAGGCCCCATTACCTTTGAAATATTTACGTCATCTCAACAGTCCTTGTGGAGAATTAAAAGTTCTTTCTCAGTGCCTTGGCAATTCTCATTGTCCAATCAGCTCTGGTTGATATTCCCACCAAAGCCCAAGACTAACCTAGGGTCACTGCTGCACTCATGCCTCTTTTCTTCTGTTTCTTTGCTCCTGCTGAGCTCTCTACTGCCTGAATTGACCCTCGACTCTCCCAGTTTTTCTTCATTCTTGGTTTCTGTTTATTTATGTTTTCTATTGCTTCAAAGTGTCTGCTTATAAAACCTTTTTAGATATAGGTTTTTCAACCTTTCTATTTCTACCTACTCTGGGGTGTGTGTGTGTGTGTGTGTGTGTGTGTGTGTGTGTGTGTGATGCGCTCTAACACAGAGAATCTGATTAATTCACTTCAGATGCTCTCCAATACAGAATTGTTCCTCCTGCATAAAGCTTTCTGGCAAGCCTATAACAGTTACCTTTGGGTCAGGGGTACTGGTTAAATTACATGGCCAGGATGATGTTACAGTGGTCAACAGACACGTATAACCAGTGTGTAAGGAGTCACTCCTGGAAAGGGGGCTGCAGGCCCGGTATGTGCTGAGCAAATCATTAACTTCCCAAAAATACTCAGCTGCTTCACAGCCTCCACTAGGGTTGGCTAATACTCCTGTTAGAATATAAAAGATATTCCTAGGTATTTTATTCTCTTTGTAGCAATCGTGAATGGGAGTTTACTCATGATTTGGCTCTCTGTTTGTCTGTTATTGGTGTATAGGAATACTTGTGATTTTTGCACATTGGCTTTGTATCCTGAGACTTTGCTGAAGTTGCTTATCAGCTTAAGGAGATTTTAGGCTGAGACGATGGGATTTTCTGAATATACAATCACATCATCTGCAAACAGAGACAATTTGACTTCCTCTCTTCATATCTGAATACGCTTTGTTTCTTTCTCTTGCCTGATTGCCCTGGCCAGAACTTCCAATACTACATTGAATAGGAGTGGTGAGAGAGGACATCCTTGTCTTGTGCCGGTTTTCAAAGGGAATGCTTCCAGCTTTTGCCCATTCAATGTGACATTGGCTGTGGGTTTGTCATAAATAGCTCTTATTATTTTGAGATATCAATACCTAGCTTATTGAGTGGTTTTAGCATGAAGGGGTTGTCTGCATTTTATCAAAGCCCTTTTCCCTTTTCTGCATCTATTGAGATAATCAATAATTATTTATCTATTATATAATGTGGTTTTTGTCATTGGTTCTGTTTATGTGATGGATTACAATCATTGATTTACAAATGTTGAATCAGCCTTGCATCCCAAGGATGAAGCCAACTTGATCGTGGTGGATAAGATTTTTGATGTGCTGCTTGATTCGGTTTGCCAGTATTTTATTGAGGATTTTCACATCTATATTCATCAGCGATATTGACCTGAAATTTTCTTTTTTTGTTGTGTCTCTACCAGGTTTTGGTATCAGGATGGTGCTGGCCTAATAAAATGAGTTTGGGAGGAATCCCTCTTGTTCTGTTGTTTGGAATAGTTTCAGAAGGAATGGTACCAACTACTCTTTGTACCTCTGGTAGAATTCAGCTGTGAATCCATCTGGTCCTGGGCTTTTTTTGGTTGCTAGGCTATTAATTACTGCCTCAACTTCAGAACTTATTATTGGTCTATTCAGGGATTCGACTTCTTCCTGGTTTAGACTTGGGAGGGTGTATGTGTCCAGGGATTTATCCATTTCTTCTAGATTTTCTAGTTTATTTGCATAGAGGTGTATAGTATTCTCTGATGGTAGTTTGTATTTCTATGGGATCAGTGGTGATCTCCCCTTTATCATTTTTTACTGTGTCTATTTGATTTTTTCCTCTTTTCATTATTAGTCTGGCTAGTGGTCTATCTATTTTGTTAATCTTTTCAAAAAACCACTCCTGGATTAACTTACAAGGAATGTGAAGGACCTCAAGGAAAACTACAAACCACTGCTCAAGGAAAGAACAGAGGGCACAATCAAATGGAAAAACATTCCATGCTCATGGATAAGAAGAATCAATGTCATGAAAATGGCCAAATTGCCCAAAGTAATTTATAGATTCAATTCTATTCCCATCAAGCTACCATTGACTTTCTTCACAGAATTAGCAAAAACTACTTTAAATTTCATATGGAACCAAAAAATAGGCTGTCTAGCCAAGAAAATCCTAAGCAAAAAGAACAAAGCTGGAGGCATCACACTACCTGACTTCAAACTATACTACAAGTCTACAGTAATAAAAACAGCATGGTACTGGTACCAAAACAGATATATAGACCAATGGAACAAAACAGAGGCCTCAGAAATAACATCAAACATCTACAACCATCTGATCTTTGACAAACTGACAAAAACAAGCAATGGGGAAAGAATTCCCTGTTTAATAAATAATGTTGGGAAAACTGGCTAGCCATATGCAGAAAACTGAAACTGGACCGCTTCCTTCACCTTATAAAAAAATTAACTCAAGATGGATTCAAGACTTAAATGTAAGACCTAAAACCATAAAAAACCCTAGAAGAAAACCTAGGCAATACCATTCAGGACATAGGCATGGACAAAGACTTCATGACTAAAACACCAAAAGCAATGGCAACAAAAGCCAAAATTGACAAATGGGATCTAATTAAACTGAAGAGCTTCTGCACAGCTAAAGAAACTATCAATCATCAGAGTGAACAGGCAACCTACAGAATGGGAGAAAATTTTTGCAATCTATCCATCTGACAAAGGGCTAATATCCAGAATCTACAACGAACCTAAACAAATTTACAAGAAAAAACAAACAACCCCATCAAAAAGTGGGTGAAGGACATGTACAGACAGTTCTCAAAATAAGACATTTATGTGGCCAACAAACATATGAAAAAAAGTTCATCATCCCTGGTCATTAGAGACATGCAAAATCAAAACCACGATGAGATACCATCTCATGCCAGTTAGAATGGTGATTATTAAAAAGTCAGGAAACAACAGATGCTGGAGAGGATGTGGAGAAATAGGAATACTTTTACACTGTTGATGGGAGTGTAAATTAGTTCATCCATTGTGGAAGACAGTGTGGCAATTCCTCAAGGATCTAGAACCAGAAATAGCATTTGACCCAGCAATCCCATTACTGGGTATATACCCAAAGGACTATAAATCATGCTGCTATAAAGACACATGCACACATATGTTTATTGCAGCACTATTCACAATAGCAAAGATTTGGAACCAACCCAAATGCCCACCAATGATAGACTGGATAAGGAAAATGTGGCACATATATACCATGGAATACTATGCAGCCATAAAAAAGAATGAGTTCATGTCCTTTGCAGGGATATGGATGAAGCTGGAAACCATCATTCTCAGCAAACTAACACAGAAACAGAAAACCAAACACCACATGTTCTCACTCATAAGTGAGAGGTGAACAATGAGAACACATGGACACAGGGAGGGGAACATCACACACCAGGGCCTGGTGGGGGATGGGGGGCAAGGGGAGGCATAGCATTAGGAGAAATACTCAGGTTGATGGGTACAGCAAACCACCATGGCACATGTATACCTACATAACAAACCTGCATGTTCTGCACATGTATCCCAGAACTTAAAGTATATTAAAAAAAGAATATAAAAGATAATGCAGGATGGACAAAGAGGGAGAAAGCCAAAGTTAACAACTCCCAGATCACTTAGGTTGATTTCCTAAGTAAGGTGTTACTCCAACACTTTTCACTTACTGATACACACTAAAACATTTTATAATAATCACCAGCAGGCATCTTGAAAATAAAGTGTGCATTGTATTACATATTTCTGAAATCGACCAAAAGAATAGTCCTTAAATCAATCACTTTTATGCTAAGAAAGTTTCTTTTTGGCTAATTTGTCCTTCTAACACTATTCTGCATTATACAAACTGACATAAAAATTAAATAAGAATGGTGATAATAGCTAATGCTTATTTTGTAACTTGAATAACCTCATTTAATTATGTAATAATACTTAATGAGTATGATTATTTTATTATTATTTCCTTCTTACAGATAAGGAAACTGAAATTCAGAGTTTGAGGAGAAAAAGAGAAAGAGAGAGAGGGGCATATCCCACAGAAAGAACATGAAACTAAAGGTCAAAAGAGGGAAAATATCAAGAAGAAAACACTCAAGACTGAAAGATTCAGATCTGTATATAATATTTGGTTGGTGCCCTTAACCCATCTGGGGACAAAAATCAGCCAAATCACTTTCTGCTTGTTGTTAACATTCATACAGATAACTCAATGGAGTTGTTTGCTTAGAGAGTCCCAGGCAAATGTAGGGGAAAATGGGGCCCTGTAAGTTAGACTAGCAATTGACAGATTAGCAAGAGAAAAACAAGCAGAAGTTTGCTAGCATGTGCATTGTGTATACACAAAGGAGCAGTCAGTGATGAGTAACTGAAAGAGGTGATTAGAACTTGGGGTTAGATCACATCTTAACAAAAGAACAATTTGTAGAGAAGTGACAAAACAAAGGAAAAATACTTTGAGTTTCTGGGGTGGCAAATTGTGGGAGAGCAAATATATAGGGAAATTAATTATAGATAAAGGCTGGTTAGTATTTGCTATGTAGACTACTCTGGGTGCAGTCTTCAGGATGATAAAGGTCTAGAGTGGTCTCTGGTGATTAACTTCTGTCTTTCCTGGTAGAGAGGGAAGGGGGAACACCTCGACAAATTTATATCCCACTTTTAGGCAGACAGGACGAAGGCAGAGACTTTTCTTGTGTCTGCTTCTTCTCAATTGCCTTTAGCTAAAAGTAATCTTTATGTCGAAGTGGCATATTTCGGTGTGGCATACCTTGCTTCCCTTCACCAGCAAATAACAAATGATCCCAAGCACCAAGCTAGGAGAAAAAGAAAGTTGTCCTGGGCTCAGGTGACTTCCTAAGTAAGGTGTTACTCCAATGCTTTTCACCTACTGATACACACTAAAACATTTTACAATAATCACCAGTAGGTATCTTGAAAATAAAGTGTGGATTTAATTGTATTACATATTTCTGAAATTGACCATGTCTTTACTCCTAACTACCACTACCACTGCTACTACTACCACTACTACCACTACTACTACTACTTCTACTACTACTTCTACTACTACAGATTTTGTCTTGTAGAGTAGCCAATTTGTTTAGATAAAAACTAACATCCAAGGCCAGATGCAGTGGCTCACACCTGTAATCCCAGCACTTCGGGAGGCTGAGGTGGGTAGATCATTTGAGGTCAGGAGTTCAAGAACAGCCTGCCCAACATGGTGAAACCCCATCTCTACTAAAAATACAAAAATTAGCTGGGCGTGGTGGCAGGCACCTGTAGTCCCAGCTACTCAGGAGGTTGAGGCAGAAGAATCACTTGAACACAGGAGGCAGAGGTTGCAGTAAGCTGAGATTGCACCACTGCATTCCAGCATGGGCGACACCATGAGTCTCTGTCTCAAAATAAATTAAATAAATAACACGCCAAAGTGGATACTTATTTATATTTGACATGTTATCTCCACACAACACTTCTAATCAACCTCTGTGTAAACCTCTGGGTATCCTAATTACTGGGGCAGAGTTTCTCAAATCTTGGGCAGAAAAAAATTCCAAGTCAAAATAAAGATGGCTTGTTACCCAGATCTCATTCTCATAAAATAACCTGCAATAAGGCTGGCGCAGTGGCTCAGGCCTGTAATCGCAGCACTTTGGGAGGCCAAGGTGGGCAGATCACCTGAGGTCAGGAGTTCAAGACCAGCCTGCCAACATGGTGAAACCCCGTCTCTAGCAAAACAAAAAATTAGCTGGGTGTGGTGGTGCATGTCTATAGTCCCAACTACTCAGAAGGCTGAGGCAGGAGAATTGCTTGAACCTGGGCAGCAGAGGTTGACACTGCACTCCAGTCTGGGCAACAGATTGAGACTCTGTCTTGAAAAAACAAAAAACAAAAACCAAAAACCCAGCAATAAGCCAATCAGGAGAAAAGAAGAGAAAATAAGCAAAAATAATTAGAGAATAATTCTATAATAATTAAAGGTTCATCGAGATCCCATTATAAGGTCTAGAATATCATTACTGAGTCAAACATTTTATGTTTCTGTTCTGAAGTAAATGTGCCATATTAGGGAAACCATTTAAAATAATATTTTTATTTTTCTTTAGATTCCTGGAAGCCACAGTGGTGCTACCAACCGAAATTGGCACCACTCTACTGGGGAATAAGATGTCCTCCACTTATGGCTTTTCCTCTTTTACATATACCACACCATATAATTTTACCATACAGACATTGAGCAATGCATTGGTCTGTACTTGTCTGGTGGGAAACATGATGAAATCTCTGTATTTGCTAAACAGTTGGAGGGTTTCCCTGAACTCATAATTCCAGAAGAACTCATGAATTTAATGAATATAGGGATGTAAACCACTCTTGACTTCTTCACTCTAATAGATCATCCCCTATTCCAGCTCCCATGAAGCTACATTTTCTTGAACTTTTCTCAAGCCCAAAAGGTAAGACTCCAAGTCAGCTACTAAGCTGACCTTCTGACCTCATTTTAGTTTTGCTCTCTGCCATAAATAAACCACTCCTGACCTGAGTCTTCACCATTTTGACCCAGTTCCTGTTAGTGGCCACCCTGTGTCTCCTAACTGGAAAAAGCCACAGGATTCATCTGGCCACCAGGTAGGAAAGTCACCTAATTGAAAAGTCAGGATCTGAACCACTAATCTGGAGACAAAGCTTGAGAGTGGCAAGTTATTTCCAGGAGACCGAATGTGGGGGTGGCAAATTGGTAGAACATTGTTCATTACAAGTCTGAAAAGCTGAAAAACAACTGTAATCTTGCAGTCTCAGGGCTTGCCCATTCCATTAGGATAGCAAATAAGGGCTAATGAGCAAAATATTATGACTCACATCCTGGCATCAACATGCATCAACATTAAACAACACTGCAGGGTTAATTGAATTAAAAAATAAGTATCAAGACAATATCAAAGTGTATTTTTAATTTGCCTTGGGTATTGGGCATATTCTCTTTTTTCAGCTTACAAATTACTTTTTTTGAAGAGTTTATGTTAGCACAGCATATATATGCCAAAATGGGCCTAGAGCCTAGTTCAGTTCTCTTGCTGTGCCCTTTCTTAGACATGCACTAAGAATGGGCACATGGCTATTGTTCTGCCCTTTCGTTTTCTCTTCTCCCACCGCAGCACCTATATGTCTTTTGTCTGTTTGTTTGTTTTTTGAGATGGAGTCTTGCTCTGTCGCCCAGGCTGGAGTGCAGTGGCGCGATCTCGGCTCACTGCAAGCTCTGCCTCCCGGGTTCACGCCTGTCTCCTGTCTCAGCCTCCCAAGTAACTGGGACTACAGGCGCCTGCCACCACGCCTGGCTAATTTTTGTATTTTTAGTAGAGACGGGGTTTCACCATGTTAGCCAGGATGGTCTCCATCTCCTGACCTTGTGATCCGCCCACCTTGGCCTCCTGAAGTGCTGGGATTACAGGCGTGAGCCACCACGCCCGGCCTGCAGCACCTGTATGTCTTATTGCACTATCCATTATGTCTTAAAGTATGGGTGCTTCATATTTTAAACATCATGTGTAACTCAAAGAGGTGATGTTCCTTACGTTTTGCTACTGCCTATAATTCTTTACATACATATTAAGTCAAACCACATGAAATTGCCATTTTTGTAGGTCAAAAATGACTAATATCAGCAATTTCTAATGGTTCTGCCTAATATTTGTGTTTGAGTATATAATGTATATAATGTGTGTGTGTGAGGCAGAAGTACTTTACATATTTTATGTCAATTTATGTTTATAATATCCTATAAAGGAGGTCAATTTCTTCAAGTTACATATGTAAAAGCAAGAGCTAAGAAAATATAAGAACTTGTCTATCTAAAGTCCTCCAGGATTCAAATTTAGATTTCCTTTCCATGCCACATACTCTCCTAGTCTACCCATGATGCAAACTATTTGATTGGCTGAATCATGTCAGCTTCAAAGCTGCCTTGGGAAGCAATCAGCTAAATGTTCTCAAGCTAAAAGATATCACTTCTCTCATCCTGCCCCAGGATGTGGCACTGCACAAAGGAATAAGTCAGCACATCCCGTGTCTACTGATCCCGTTAGCAAGCATTGGTGAAATTAACTTAGAATGTTTCAATGATTGTGATGCTTATTTCTACAAGAAACTTTGAATAAATTCTTAAAGTGTTTTTTTTTTTTTTTTTTTTGCCCAGGTTTGGGTAAAATCTGGCATTTCTTTTAGAGAAATGCTAGTTTTCCCAGAAATTTGAAGGGGGAAAAAAGTGATTATAGTATATTTGAGCAAAGGTGTCCAAATGCTGTGAAATCTAGTTCTCTCCTCTTCCAAATTATAGAGCATGAGAAGTGGTTTGCTGGCTTTCCGGTTCCTACCCTGGGTGTTTTGGGAAGTGAGACCACAGCAGTCTAGATTTACATTGTCGGGATTTTAAATTTTTTTCAGTAAATGCTTATATGAATTCATCTTTCCTTATTGGTCTTTGACTGGTTTGTTTTCAGCTCACATTCTTGGCTGACCTGAAGTTATTATATTTATTTATTTTTTTAAATAAGCCTTTGCATTAGGTCATGAGAACACTGTATTGAACCCTATTCACAGCTTAGGTGTTTACTGCCTGGTGGTGGCAAAAAAAGCTGGCTTTGAGGAAGCAAAGACAGCATCTTCAGAATTCTCTGAAAGGGAAGTAGGACTTCAAGTCATCAACCATAACACAGAAAAGCAAACCAGAGTGAGAACATGCAGGAAATCTCTCTGCCCCAATAATCCAGTTGATTAACTGAAAAGAAGAGTAGAGAGAGTGTTCCCAGGGTAAACCTCACCAAATAAAAGGGTCTCTCAGGATTGCACTTTTCCCAAATCAAGGTTTATGAATGCTTGGTAATTTGTGCGTGTATTCTTAGGAGTCTGCAATGTTCCCATGAGAATTTTTTATTTTGCATTTTCATTTTAATGATCAGCTAAAAGTAATCAACATAAGCATAACCTAAATTATTTGAATGACCACCTTGTGACCAGGAACTATGGCATAATTTCAGGGTCCACGTTTATTACTGTTAAGTTTTAAAATTATTGAGGATGACTGAAGAAAGAACAGAAGAGAACTGACTAGGCCAAGTAAAAACTAAATGATGTGATAAGCATTGTGGGAAGGAAGATTCTGGGGTAGAGAAAGGATGGGAGAATTTCCTTATTCGTGTATGGGTGTAATGCAAGTCAGGAACACGTTCATACTGGGAGCCATAATCTAGTTTCAGCAATTTGCACTGAACGTTATGTCAACTTAATGGAGTTCATTTCAAACTTGGCCTTATGTATTTTGTAAATGTGCTTTGCTTTGATGCTGTGAAAGAATTATAGGTTCATTTCATGTATAACTAGTATTAGTTTGTGCATATGTAAATGTATTAGTTTGCTAGGGCAGCTATAACAAAGTACCAAAAACAGGGTGGCCTAAACAATGTACATTTATTATCTCACAGTTTTATAGGCTAGAAGTCCAAGATTGACAGGGCCATGCATCCTCTGAGGAGCTAGGGAAGGATCTGTTCCAGGCCTCTCTCCTGGCTTCTGGTAGTTTCTTGGTTGTGGCAGCGTAACTCTAATCTTCACATGGCATTCTCCCTGTGCATATGTCTGTGTCCGAATTTCCCCTTCTGTAAACACACCCATGAGTCATATTGAATCAGAGGCCTATTCAGGTGTGAGCTCATCTTAACTAATGACCTCTGCAGTGACCATATATCTAAATTAAGGACCACATTCCAAGATTCTGGGGGTTAGGACTTTAGCATAAAAATTGGGGGCAGACACAATTCAACCCATAACAGGAGTTTACATAATAATTTTTTTTTTATCATTGAAGACTACAATATTCTTTTTTAAAAAGGGGTCTGCATATTGCTCAATTTTAAGAAACCATGCTCAAAATTGTATTGTTCTCACAAAAACAAGAAATTAGAACTTCTCAACTGCCCATAGAAAACCTTATAAAGAATTTTTGGGCCAGGCACAGTGGTTCATGCCTGTAATCCCAGCACTTTGGGCAGCCGAGGTGGATGGATCATTTGAGGCCAGGAGTTCAAGACCAAACTGGCCAACATGGCGAAACCCTGTCTCCACTAAAAATACAAAAATTAGCTAGGCATGGTGGTGCACACCTGTAATCTCAGCTACTCGGGAGGCTGGGTCTTTTTTATGAGACTCTGTCTCAAAAAAAAAGGGGGGGAGAACCTTATAAAGAATTTTTTAACTATTAAAAATGAATTCCTGATGGATCAAACCATACAAAAGTTAGGAAAAAAGCAATTAAATATTAACTAGACTTCTTGAAAAGGATGACTCTCTCAGCTTAGAGGTAAAAGAATAAATCACAATGAAAAAAGACAAATAGGCATGATGATACAAAAATGAAAAAATATATAGCTTTTAAAAAGGCAGACAGACTGAGGAAAAATATGTCCAACAAAGAGAACAGAAAAAGAGATATTATGTTTATTTTACAAAGGACATAGGAATCATAACAGAAGCATCAGACTTCAGTATAAAGAAGTAAAAGACAAAAAGAATTTTTAGAAGAGAAAATGTGGCTGAGATACAAATAACCAATGAATTTTTAACTGGAGTGTTATTTGCAAACAATACTGTTGGTATATAATAAAACTGGAATTCTTGTACCTTGCTGGCACTAGGATAAATTGCATCCTTTTACAAAGCACAAGTGAAAACACTATAACAAGGTTCTCAAAGTAAAGAAATGTACAGACTTCTTTAAACAACTTTTTTATTGAGGTGAAGTTCACATAAAATTAATCATTTTAAAGTTCTGGGGCATTTAGTGAATTCACAATGTTTACCATCTCTACTGAATTACCATCTATATTGAATTCCAAAACCTTTTAGTCTTCACCCCACAAAAAAATGTGTTATTCCCCACGCTTCCTCCCACTAGTCCCTGGTAACTACCAATCTGCTGCTCTCTGTCTCTACGGATTTACCTGTTCTGGGTGGCTCATGTAAATAAAATTAAACAAGATGCGATTTTTTGTATCTGGCTTTCTTCACTTAGCATAATGTTTTGGAGGTGTATCATCTCATAGCATGTATTAATACTTCATTCCTTTTTATGGCTGAATAATATTCCATTGTGTGCCTGTACTACAATTTGTTTATCCATTGTTTTTTTTTTTTTTTTTTTTTTTTTGAGATGGAGTCTCGCTCTGTCGCCCAGGCTGGAGTGCAGTGGCGCGATCTCGGCTCACTACAAGCTCCGCCTCCCGGGTTCACACCATTCTCCTGCCTCAGCCTCTCCAAGTAGCTGGGACTACAGGCGCCCGCCACCACGCCCAGCTAATTTTTTGTATTTTTTAGTAGAGACGGGGTTTCACCGTGGTCTCGATCTCCTAACCTCGTGATCCGCCCCCCTCGGCCTCCCAAAGTGCTGGGATTACAAGCGTGAGCCACCGCGCCCGGCATATCCATTCATTTTTTGATAGATAGCTAGGTTGTTTTCATGTTTTGGCTACTGTGAATAGTGCTATTATAGGCTACATTTAAAGGGAAAAAATGATGATTTTTAAAAATTCAGTTAGTTTAATTCAGAAATTCTCTCCGAAGGTAATAACCTAAAATGTGAAAAATTACATTCCTGTATTTATTGCAGTATTTGTGTCATCAGGTAAAAATACAGTTGTAGTAAAACCCAAGCTGAATGTTGGCTATTCAATCATTTGTAATAACCTGATACCTGGTCCCTACTGACTCCACTTTTTTGCCATAAAATTTATTCTTGTAAGAATAAGTAGCGCAAGAAAATGTTTTTCTTTTCTTTCCTTTTTTTTTTTTGGTTTGCTTGCTTTTGTTTGTTTTTTGAGACAGTGTCTCACTCTGTCACCCAGGTTGGAGTGCAGTGGTGCAATCTTGAGTCACTGCAGCCTCAACTTCCTGGGCTCAAGCAATCCTCCCACCTCAGCCTCCCAAGTAGCTGGGACTATAGGTGTGCACCACCATGCCCAGCTAATTTACTTTATTTTTTGTTGAGATGGGGGCCCAGGCTGCTGTCAAATTCCTGGCCTCAAGTGATCCTCCAACCTTGGCCCCCCAAAGTGCTGGGATTAGAGGCATGAGCCACCACGCCCAGCCCAGAAAATGTTTTTCAATAGAAAACCAGATAATCTCACTCTCTCACTAAAATCCTCCAATTATTTCTCACCTCATTCAAAATAAAACTCCTCCCCCATCCCTGGCTGAAGATGCCCTGGGTAATCCTGCCCAGCACCTTCTCCACCCACCCCGTCTTCCATGCTGCCCAGACATATTGACTTCCCTGTGTTTCCAAGTGGGGACTTTTGCTATTCTCTTTAAGGTCCTGTCCCATTTCTCTCCTCAATTTTACTGCCTCCTTTTCCTCACCACTCACTCGTTGTGATCTGAGCTTTGCCACTGCCACTTGACCAAAACTGTGCGCTGGAAGTGACTCATATAAATACTGTTGGAGGAAACATCCATATGCACAAACCTCTGTGAGGATCTCTGAGGCTAGATATCCTTAAAAACAAATTGCAGGCCGGGTGCGGTGGCTCACGCTTGTAATCCCAGCACTTTGGGAGGCCAAGGCGGGCGGATCACGAGGTCAGGAGATCGAGACCACGGTGAAACCCCGTCTCTACTAAAAATACAAAAAAATTAGCCGGGCGTGGTGGCGGGCACCTGTAGTCCCAGCTACTCGGAGAGGCGGAGGCAGGAGAATTGCTTGAACCCGGGAGGCGGAGCTTGCAGTGAGCCGAGATTGCGCCACTGCACTCCAGCCTGGGCCACAGAGCGAGACTCTGTCTCAAAAAAAAAAAAAAAAAAGTTGCAAATAAAAATTAGTTTTAAATATGTTTGAGTTTCCCTGCCAAACCAATTCTGGAAACTTTCATCAATTTGGTCTCTCCCACTGGTCATTGTCCCACTTCTTCCTCCTCCCCCTCACTGAGTGTAACCGTTTGCCAATGTTCACAGTCTTCTGGGCTCAGCTCTTCTGTCTGTACCGCCTCCATAGGGACAAAATGCAGCACAGGGCCAAACACTGCTGCATTCATTTGGCAACTCCAGGACTGAGAACTTTGGGAATGTCAGGAGTCAGCAGCCTCAACAACAATTCAGTTGTTATCATGCAAGGCAGTGGCAGCAGAGAAAGTGTTTCAGGTGGCTACATTAAAAGCACACAAAGTGAGCTTATCCCTGAGTACAGGTGATATTCAACCACCTGGACTATACACAAAATAATGTGAAGAGCCTGGATCCCAAGTGATCAGGTGGGGACTAGGTGCTGGTGAGATTTAAATAGCAATGTTAATATGGCCTGTTATTGTCTCACAACTTGGTTATACTTGGGACCATCAGGGCCAGAGAACTGAACAGTTCAACTGTCAGTGTGGACACCTGGCCATCCCTGGGACCTTTGCTATTCTCCTCAAGATTCTGTCATATTTATCACACATGGACTACTTTAGAGTAATTCTCTGACTCAACGGTAAATAATGCCTAAAGCATACAAGAAATTACACAAAGAAATGCTGGCACTCAGTATGTTCAGGAAGACAACCCAGCATTTCTCTGTTTCAGCAAAGTTTGAAGCTTCTCATTTGGACATTTCCTTAATTCGATCAAAAAAATATGTCACTGACCATGTGCTAGTCCTTGAGCTACAAGATGAATCTGACATGGCCTCAACCCTGAAAGATTAATAGATAATGTAGAGAAGACAAGTTTCAAGGGGTCTAGGAAACTAGCATTGTCTTCCCTATTAGAATTCTGGACAAATTGAGAAATAAGATAAAACACAGAAATAGATAAGTAATATACCAGCTTTATTACCAACAGAGACTCAGTTGAAGAATAAACATGTAAAAGCCAAATCAGGTTTCCTATTCCCAGTCTAGACCTTGGAACAGCCCAACAGAGGGAAAGATTTGAGTTTTCAAAGTAGACACACTTAACTCAGGTCTTACCTCCCACTGGTCAAAGTGGAGAGGGAACTAGAAAAGAGACCAAATATGTGATCACATGACCACCAAAGGATTAATTCCACCCAGTTAAGAAACATGGACCAAAAGCTGTCATTCACCAAACAGGTGATTTCTCTGTGGGGAGAAGAGGGTGGAGGAACAAGAAGACAGAAGGTTAAGGGAAAATGCTTCCTCGTGGAAGCCAGGAAAGAGACATTTGCCCCCAACAGGACACACACAGAGCTCTGACTGTAAGACCTGTCCTAAAGGGGGTACAAACAGCACCATTTGGAGACACAAAAGAGGAAAGAATTAACGTTAGTGTGAGAGAGCAGTAAAGTATGCATAGAAGAGGCAGCCGTTTACCTGGGTTTGAAGGATGAGTAGGAAAGCTCTAACAAGGAGTGGAATAGTGGGGCGGAATGGAGTGCAAGGTACCAGGAAAAACATGGCTCAAGGTAGCAGTGTGAGCAATCACAGTGAGTTCAGGGAACAGCAAGTATCCTGCAGTATAGACAGGTCATTTTATGCAACCAGTTTGATTTGGAGAACCTTTAGCTTGCCTTAAAAGGCGAACAACTTTCAACTTTTTAAATTGTCAAGCAGTGTGCAAATGTGCTTTATCATGGCTCAGGTTGGGGTAAAGTTCAAGACTAGGGTAGACACAATTAAGGATATGAGTGCCAAACATGGGAGCAGGGATGTCTGTTGTCCAGGTTACCTGGTTATTTAAAAAGAGTGAGTGACATTCTGACATAACCATTTTGAAAACAGATTTTTTCAGAACACCCTGCTTTATATGCCTGGTAGTATGGAAGGCATAAAGAAGGAGATAGTAATTTTCTAAAAAGCAGGTTGGGTAAAATTACAGAGTACTTGGAATAACATTTAAGTGAGTTAGTATTTAGAAAATGGAAAACAAAAAAGATTTTTGAATAGAGTTATGTGACAGGTGCCATATTAGTCACTGGTATAAATTGATACTAGCCTTCTAAGAGTTCACATTCTAGTCAAGAACAACAGGTACACAGATAATTTCCCTATAAGTAAACGCAGGCATAGGGTGATATAATCAGAGTGGTATGTCAGAAATATACCTCTGGCAATAGTGTGAGCACTGGTTGGACAGTAAACAGAGCCTGGAGGCAAGGAGCCCAGGCAGAAAGCAATTATATACAACAGTCCAGGCAAGGGATCAGAGGATGACAGAATGCCCAGGAGGAAATGGGATCAAGTGCACAGGTAGAAGCATTCATTTTGGAAAAATGAATGCTTCTTCTGAGACAGGCAAGAGAAACAAGTACAAGTAAAGATACAAATCATCATATTACCTTTTATGTTTGCATGTTTTAAAAGTCATTTTCACATTTTGATTCAACAGGCTCTTCTCTCTCACTGGTTATGATGGAAAGTATTCAGACAAATTATTCAGATTCCAAAAAAACAGCATACTTTTTATTTATTTAACTCCAATATGGCCCCGATGTGGAAAGATAAAGTAAACAAGAGTTAACCAGGACGTTTGTTTGTACACTTAGAAAACCATAGGTTAGATTTTCAGAGGTCTTGATTTTGCCGGGAATCAGAACCGCTGTCATTATAAAATTATGAAACTAAATAGGAAAGCAAGATGAAGAGCTCTTTTTGAGAGGAAAGGGGAGGAAGAAGCACATATCAAAGCAGATAAAAGGTGATACTTGCCAAGAAGTCACTATCTGTAGGCAGCTGTTCAGCTACCCCTGAACAACTCATAAATCAATTGCCTATATTCACTGACATTCGTTCATTCATTTCTCAAATATTTTTTGAGTGCCTACAACGAACCAGAGATTCTTCTAGGTACTGGGGGTATAGTAGTAAACATAATAGACCAAAAAACACTCATCCTCAAGGAGCTTACATTTTAGTAAGGGAAGACAGATAAATATAATAAATATGTTAGATGGTGATAAGTGCTATGGGAAAAGCATGGATGGATGGAGGGGATGGGTGGTCATTGCTGGGGAGAGTAGTGTGCAAAGAAGACTTCACTGAAAAGTTGACATTTCAGTAAAGACCTTAAGGAAGTTAGACAGTAAACAATTAATATTTTTCTGTTACCTAAAATTCAGCATGTTTAAAGTAATATTGATTATTCTTGTTCTTGGTGATGAGAATCAGGGAAACCTGTAATCCCAGTGAAAGGCCAGCACACACTGGTCCCTCAAGTCATCTTGACCTTATCCTTCTCCATTAGCCCCCACATTCAGTTGATTACCAAGACCTGCCAGGTTGACCTCCTTGCCATTTCTCTGTTTTACCCTTTAGTCTCTGCCCAATTGCATTATCCTCCAGAACTCTCTGCCCAGTCTTACTTCTCTCAAATCAATTCTCCACGTCAGAGACTCTGACTGAAACTGTTCTACCAAAATTATAAACCTGACTATGCCATTCCCTGGCTTAGAACACATCACTGTCTCTCCATTATCTGGAGGGTATTTTCCAGACCCTTTAGCATGACAAATGAGGCCCCCTAAGATCTGACACCTTCCAAATTCTTGAGCCATGCATTCTGAAATGGTTTGGCTCTGTGTCCCCACCCAAATCCCATGTAGAATTCTAATTCCCAGTATTGGAAGAGGGGGCTTGGTGGGAAATGAGTGAATCATAGTCATTTCCCCCTTGCTGTTCCTGTGACAGAGTTCTCATGAGATCCAGTTGTTTGAAAGCGTGTAGCACATCTCCCTTCGCTCTCTCTTTCTCTCTCTCTCCTGCTCCAACATGTGAAGATGTGCTTGTTTCCCCTTCACCTTCTGCCATGATTGTAAGTTTTCTGAGGCCTCCCTGAAGTACTTCCTGTACGGCCTGCAGAACTGTGAGTCAATTAAACCTCTTTTCTTCATAAATTACTCAGTCTCAGGTTATTTATAGTGTAAGAATGGACTAATACGCCTTCCTATAGTTCTGAGCAGTTAATCATTCCTTTCCAACACACAACGTGTTATTCTTTTACTCCTCCTTGCCTTTACTTACGCTGTTCCCTCTGTCTTGAAAGTAATTCCCCATCGTTCTATGGCTGGCTAACTGCTAGGTATCTTTCAAGCTCAACTGGAGTAGCATTTCTTACAAGAAATCTGATCTACAAGGTAAAGTACACCTTCTCTTTGCATACTTCTGTGTAGAACATAGTGTTATTATAAGTGGATGTGTCTATTTCCTCCCATAAGACTAAGCAGTTTAAGGGCAGAATGGGAACTTATTCATCTTTATATCCCCTAGTATATTCCCTGTTAAACTTTTCAAGTAAACTAATTTAAAGATGAGGGTGTCAGAATACAGGAAGTGATTATATTTTAAACCAAAGTCTAATGATATTTTTCTACTTGTAACTCTATCTACAAAACAATAATCTTGGAGTTGTAGGGTGGTTTGTTCTTCCCGATGTAGGAAGACGGAGAAAATGCTGTTCACCAACATTCCTCTTGGGGTCTAAGCATAAATCATTTTGTGGTCTGAGTGTGGGTGGTGCTGCTCTGTGCAGGACAAGGGAGAGATTTTCTTGTTGATCCCAGAATTAAGATTGGAGTGGGTAAGCATTTAAGATTGAAATAGGAAAGAGAACAAATGGAAGCCAGGAGTTTCAGAGGGATGCAGGTGTTCACTGTGAAACTCTTGCTGACTATTCAAATATTATTAAGCTCATAAAATCCTCAATTTGTGCGCAAATGGATTTTTGTGTGTGTGTGCATGTGCATGTGTATGCATGCATGTACAAGAGGAATGTAATCTGAGAAAAGGGCGCTGGTTTATGTTCAGTGATGAGGAGTAGAAGAGAGAGAGCATACGAGGGTGCAGGACTGGAGACAGAGAAGACCATAAGGAAGTGAGCTGTCATGAATTTGCGGTATTTGGTTTATTTTAAGCAATATAGGCTATATAATTTGAGATAACCCATGAACCTTGGAGTTAGAATGAGGTGGGTTTCAATTCTTGGTCCAACTTTCATTGGGAACTTGGGCCCAATCATTTGACATGTCTAAGTCTGAGCCTTTACTTAGATAAAGGGGATAAATAATGCTGTCTTTGGGTTTATTTATTGATTAAGTGCTCCATGCATTGTAACTGTTGTTAGTATAATTAGTGCTGTGTTTTAGGAAGATGTATCTGATAGTGGTGCTAGGGGTGGGCAGATGCCAGGAGAAATTAGAGATAAACTGACCAGAGGATATTCTAGCGACTCTTCAGGCAAAAGAATACGAGAGCATGGATGCAGGAAATAGCGGTAGAAATAGAAAGGAAAAAAAAAACTTTGAAGGATAGGGCTCAGCAGCTTATTGGATCAGCATATCTGAGAGAAGGGAGGGTCTAAGAGCAAAGCTTTGCACTATAGTGAGCAGAACGTCGAATAGCGATGCCATTGTTTCCAGCCATGCTACTCTTCTGTGTGTTCTCAGAACATTCTGCCCAGTACCCACTCTCTGAAATACCTGCTCTCTCCTCTACACCACCTGAGACCCTAGGCCTTGACTCCAGTGCTTTGTCACCAGGAGTCTTCCTTGATTTCTCAAGTCCAGGCTTAAATCTTCTTTCTCCAGCAAGCTATTGCACTTCAAGTCAATTCAGCATTGGGTGGTTAATTATACTTCATTTCTGGGGTTTTAAATCTGACTTACCAACTAAATTTCTTGTTCTCCAAAGTCAAAAATTAAATGTGACTCATTTTTCTATCATCTCAGCCAGATGGTCCACACCTACTCCCCACTTCTGTGGCTGATCCTAATATTGATGGCTTCGTTTGCTCTGGATCTTCATACAATAAGTGAAACTAAGAATGTAAATCACTTTTTGTAAGAGCCTTATAAGGAAGAGCGTAAGTTTGAGAAAGATAGTGGAAGAACCAGGAGACCATTGAAAGAACAAACAAAATCAATCCACTACAAATACTATTTTACATTCATCATTATATTCATCATATCAATACCACCATTAACATTTACTGAGCAACTGACATATTCCAGGTACCTGGATCTTTTCAGTTAAGCCTCAAAGTGAATCCAAGACATGGGTACTATCAATGTCCCCATTTCACAAACGAAGAAGCTGAGACTAAGAGAGGTTTAGTAACTTCTGGGTATTAACAGCTGGATGGAATGATGGAAGACAGAAACTTTAATATTATCCCAGGGCTAGTTGAGTTGTTCTAGTAACCAGATTAAAACAATTGGACAGGGGAAAGTAGAGGGAAGAGCGTGGGGTGGTAGACAGTACACTAGGCTTAGAGTCAGGAGACTGGAGTTTTGGTCCTGAGACAGTTAAGATCTCTAGACCAGTTTTCTTCATCTAGAAAACGAAGGGATTACACTAGATAACCTCTAAGATGTATTTCACTCCCAGATTCTGTGCTAGAAAATACCATCTATTTCTTGATGTGATAAGATGCTTAGTAGCATCACTTTTAATATAGACACATACATTCCAAGGGGTTATTGGAATTATTAGAGGCAGGACATCTGGGAAGGGCACGTGGAGTTTTGAGGAGTATTTTGAAACAATAAAGGAAATGGCATGACATAGAGACATAAGGAAAAAATTCAGGCTAGGATATGGTCAGGAAAATGACTAAAAGGAAGGAGTGGATGAGTCATGTGCATAACTAACTTGCCTGGCTGCAGGGGGAGGTGCCATCACAGCAGGAAATGGGTGTCATTAGTCAGGAAAGGACCAGGTGGTGATCAATTTTGCAGGCAATGCGAAGATGTCTAAAAATTAGTAAGTGGGGGAAACTAACAAGTTTTTTTTAGTTTGTGCAGACAAAAAGGACTAGGCGAATTAATTTTTGTCCATTAATTTATTATCCAGGTATAATAGTAACTTTTATAGCTACCTAACAAGAGCTTTTGAAAAGGAAAAATATGGAATAGGGAAGCTATTCTGGCATGAGATTCTAAAAGCCACCTAAGCCAAATAAAATATTTTGGGATTTGAGAGTTACACTTCCTCAGAGCATACTTATGAGAGTGTGTGTGTGTGTGTGTATGTGTGTGTGTGAGAGAGAGAGAGAGAGAAAGAGATTGAGATCTAAATGTGGTGTGTACATAAATGTAAGAGAAAATTGTGGAGGTCTGTGTGTTATAGGGTTGGCTTTTTTTAAAGTGATGAAGTGATGGATGGCATATTTTCTTAATTTATTCCCAGAATGTAAAATGACCTAGCCTAACTTTCCAAATGTACTGCAAGTTTCTTAAACTTTGTTTTGCCTTTCTGGAATCTTAGTATTCAGGAAAGGGATATTTATCCAAGAAGAATAAAATTGATGAATGCTATAAAATTTATTGGAAAACAGTTCTACTTCTGAGTCATTAGAGTAGGACTATTTCCATTTAAAACTTTAATAAAATTAAACCCCGTCTCTACTAAAAAAAATACAAAAAATTAGCCGGGCGTGGTGGCGGGCGCCTGTAGTCCCAGCTACTCGGAGAGGCTGAGGCAGGAGAATGGCATGAACCCGGGAGGCGGAGCTTGCAGTGAGCCGAGATTGCACCACTGCACTCCAGCCTGGGTGACAGAGCAAGACTCCGTCTCAAAAAAAAAAAAAAAACAAAAAAAAAACAAACTTTAATAAAATTATTACCTTTGATAATAAACTAGATAGCATAGTTCTTATTCGATTCAAACATATTTTCTCAGAAGGTACATCATGAAAATATTTATTTTCTATTCTGTTTCCGAAACGCATTTTCCATCATTATAAAAGTGACAAAAGGCACACCTAAAATTTAAAATTTCTGCTGAGTTTTTAAGAAAGATTCCTAGGCAGGGCTGGAGGGCCGAATTGGAAAGGGAGAAAAGAGAAGGCACTAACTTGAGTGTATATTTGCTCTATGTCAGGCACTATGCTGGACACTTTATGCATATTATTTTATGTAATCATCATAGCTCTCCAACACATGAAAACAAAGCCTTTGAGTTCCTTGCCTGAGTCCCACATCTAGTTAATGAAAGCAGAAGGATGGAAGCTCCAGCGTACCTACCTCCAAAGCCTGTGTCCACTGTACCAGCAGTAGACTCATACTGACTGTCCCTAGTTTCCTTCTCAGGTAGAAGGAAAGGGGTTCCTATCTGTTACTAAAATCCCTTGGTGTTACAAATTATTTCTTAGATTATCAGCATAATTTATAAGAACTATTTAAAATCAATTCCACTCAACTTTCTAATTTGCTGTCTTGCTACCTTAGGGTAAGCAACTGGGGCAATTAATCTTAAAATAGATACTCAGAATCAGATATTTTCTTATCACTGCCTTTGCTTCTATCCTGACCCATGCCTCCATCATCTCTCTTGCCTAGATGATTGCGATAGGTTTCTAACTCATTTACCAAATTTAGCCCTTCTCTCCTTTTTAATTTATTCACTCAGTGCAGCAGCCCAGGGGGATCCTTAAAATTTTACATCATAAAACTCTTTTACTCAAACTGCCCAATGGTTTGCTTTCCATATTGCCAGAGTAAAAGCCAAAGTATTTAAGGGCATAAAAGACTGTACTTGATTTGGCCCATGGACAGCTCATTGATCTAATATCCTGCAGTTTTCTCCACCATAATTTTTCCTCTTTGTCACAAAGGTCTTCAATTTCTAAAACAGCAGTCATGCTTCTGCCTCATGGCCTTTGCTCATGGTTTTCCCTCTTCCTAGAACATTCTTCTTCAAGATATCTGTATGGCTTGCTTCTTTAACTCTTTGAGATCTTACTAAAATGTTAGCAGCTAAATAAGACTTTTCTTACGACCCTATTTTAAAATTGTAATCCCCCTCCCCACATGCATCCCAGCCATCCGTTCCAGATTTTTCCCCATAAAACTATATTATTTACCTATTCTCTATCTGTCTGACTTGCATATGAGCTCCATATTGTTAGAGAATTTTCTATTTTCTTCACTGACATATTTCTAGTACCTAGAACAGTGCTTGATGCTTGATAGGAACTCAATAAATTGTTATGGTATGAAAAACTTTATTCAACAATCTTCACTGTGTGTTTACTAACCACCAGGCACCATTTTAGTCTCATCCCTGCTCCTTAATAGCTATTTTTTCTTTTTTTTTTTTTTTTATTATACTTTAGGTTTTAGGGTACATGTGCACAATGTGCAGGTTTGTTACATATGTATCCATGTGCCATGTTGATTTCCTGCACCCATTAACTCGTCATTTAGCATTAGGTATATCTCCTAATGCTGTCCATCCCCCCTCCCCCCACCCCACAACAATCCCCGGAATGTGATGTTCCCCTTCCTGTGTCCATGAGTTCTCATTGTTCAATTCCCACCTAGGAGTGAGAACATGCGGTGTTTGGTTTTTTGTCCTGGCGATAGTTTACTGAGAATGATGTTTTCCAGTTTCATCCATGTCCCTACAAAGGAACGAACTCATCTTTTTTATGGCTGCATAGTATTCCATGGTGTATATGTGCCACATTTCTTAATCCAGTCTATCGTTGTTGGACATTTGGGTTGGTTCCAACTCTTTGCTATTGTGAATAGTGCCACAATAAACATACTGTGCATGTGTCTTTATAGCAGCATGATTTATAGTCCTTTGGGTATATATATAGTAATGGGATGGCTGGGTCAAATGGTATTTCTAGTTCTAGATCCCTGAGGAATCGCCACACTGACTTCCACAATGGTTGAACTAGTTTACAGTCCCACCAACAGTGTAAAAGTGTTCCTATTTTCCACATCCTCTCCAGCACCTGTTGTTTCCTGATTTTTTAATGATGGCCATTCTAACTGGTGTGAGATGGTATCTCACTGTGGTTTTGATTTGCATTTCTCTGATGGCCAGTGATGATGAGCATTTCTTCATGTGTTTTTGGCTGCATAAATGTCTTCTTTTGAGAAGTGTCTGTTCATGTCCTTTGCCCACTTTTTGATGGGGTTGTTTGTTTTTTTCTTGTAAATTTGTTTGAGTTCATGTAGATTCTGGATATTAGCCCTTTGTCAGATGAGTAGGTTGCAAAAATTTTCTCCCATCTGTAGGTTGCCTGTTCACTCTGATGGTAGTTTCTTTTGCTGTGCAGAAGCTCTTTAGTTTAATTAAATCCCATTTGTCAATTTTGGCTTTTGTTGCCATTGCTTTTGGTGTTTTAGACATGAAGTCCTTGCCCACGCCTATGTCCTGAAGGGTATTGCCTAGGTTTTCTTGTAGGATTTTAATGGTTTTAGGTCTAACATTTAAGTCTTTAATCCATCTTGAATTAATTTTTGTATAAGGTGTAAGGAAGGGATCCAGTTTCAGCTTTCTACATATGGCTAGCCAGTTTTCCCAGCCCATTTATTAAATAGGGAATCCTTTCCCATTTCTTGTTTTTGTCAGGTTTGTCAAAGATCAGATAGTTGTAGATATGCGGCATCATTTCTGAGGGCTCTGTTCTGTTCCATTGATCTATATCTCTGTTGTGGTACCAGTACCATGCTGTTTTGGTTACTGTAGCCTTGTAGTATAGTTTGAAGTCAGGTAGCGTGATGCCTCCAGCTTTGTTCTTTTGGCTTAGGCTTGACTTGGCGATGCGGGCTCTTTTTTGGTTCCATATGAACTTTAAAGTAGTTTTTTCCAATTCTGTGAAGAAAGTCATTGGTAGCTTGATGGGGATGGCATTGAATCTATAAATTACCTTGGGCAGTATGGCCATTTTCACGATATGATTCTTCCAACCCAGGAGCATGGAATGTTCTTCCATTTGTTTGTATCCTCTTTTATTTCATTGAGCAGTGGTTTGTAGTTCTCCTTGAAGAGGTCCTTCACATCCCTTGTAAGTTGGATTCCTAGGTATTTTATTCTCTTTGAAGCAATTGTGAATGGGAGTTCACTCATGATTTGGCTCTCTGTTTGTCTGTGATTGGTGTACAAGAATGCTTGTGATTTTTGTACATTGATTTTGTATCCTGAGACTTTGCTGAAGTTGCTAATCAGCTTAAGGAGATTTTGGGCTGAGACAATGGGATTTTCTAGATATACAATCATGTCATCTGCAAACAGGGACAGTTTGACTTCCTCTTTTCCTAATTGAATACCCTTTATTTCCTTCTCCTGCCTGATTTCCCTGGCCAGAACTTCCAGCACTATGTTGAATAGGAGCGGTGAGAGAGGGCATCCCTGTCTTGTGCCAGTTTTCAGAGGGAATGCTTCCAGTTTTTGCCCATTCAGTATGATATTGGCTGTGGGTTTGTCGTAGATAACTCTTATTATTTTGAGATACGTCCCATCAATACCTAATTTATTGAGAGTTTTTAGCATGAAGGGTTGTTGAATTTTGTCAAAGGCCTTTTCTGCATCTATTGAGATAATCATGTGGTTTTTGTCTTTGGTTCTGTTTATATACTGGATTACATTTATTGATTTGCATATGTTGAACCAGCCTTGCATCCCAGGGATGAAGCCCACTTGATCATGGTGTATAAGCTTTTTGATGTGCTGCTGGATTCGGTTTGCCAGTATTTTATTGAGGATTTTTGCATCA
This sequence comes from Nomascus leucogenys, assembly GCF_006542625.1. Lineage (NCBI taxonomy): Eukaryota > Metazoa > Chordata > Mammalia > Primates > Hylobatidae > Nomascus > Nomascus leucogenys. Next base: position 31,848,432 of record NC_044395.1, on the reverse strand, counting down.
ATGTTCATCAAGGATATTGGTCTAAAATTCTCTTTTTTGGTTGTGTCTCTGCCAGGCTTTGGTATGAGGACGATGCTGGCTTCATAGAATGTGTTAGGGAGGATTCCCTCTTTTTCTATCGATTGGAATAGTTTCAGAAGAAATGGTACCAGTTCCTCCTTGTACCTCTGGTAGAATTCAGCTGTGAATCCATCAGGTCCTGGACTCTTTTTGGTTGGTAAGCTATTGATTATTCCCACAATTTCAGACCCTGTTATTGGTCTATTCAGAGATTCAACTTCTTCCTGATTTAGTCTTGGGAGGCTGTATTTGTCGAGGAATTTATCCATTTCTTCTAGATTTTCTAGTTTATTTGCATAGAGGTGTTTGTAGTATTCTCTGATGGTAGATTGTATTTCTGTGGAATTGGTGGTGATATCCCCTTTTTCATTTTTTATTGCATCTATTTGATTCTTCTCTCTTTTCTTCTTTATTAGTCTTGCTAGTGGTCTATCAATTTTGTTGATCTTCTCAAAAAACCAGGTCCTGGATTCATTAATTTTTTGAAGGGTTTTTTGTGTCTCTATTTCCTTCAGTTCTGCTCTGATTTTAGTTATTTCTAGCCTTCTGCTAGCTTTTGCATGTGTTTGCTCTTGCTTTTCTAGTTCTTTTAATTGTGATGTTAGGGTGTCAATTTTGGATCTTTCCTGCTTTCTCTTGTGGGCATTTAGTGCTATAAATTTCCCTCTACACACTGCTTTGAATGTGTCCCAGAGATTCTGGTATGTTGTGTCTTTGTTCTCATTGGTTTCAAAGAACATCTTTATTTCTGCCTTCATTTCATTATGTACCCAATAGTCATTCAGGAGCAGGTTGTTCAGTTTCCATGTAGTTGAGCGGTTTTGAGTGAGTTTTTTAATCCTGAGTTCTAGTTTGATTGCACTGTGGTCTGAGAGACAGTTTGTTATAAATTCTGTTCTTTTACATTTGCTGAGGAGAGCTTTACTTCCAACTATGTGGTCAATTTTGAATAGGTGTGGTGTGGTGCTGAAAAAAATGTATATTCTGTTGATTTGGGGTGGAGAGTTCTGTAGATGTCTATTAGGTCCACTTTGTTAGAGCTGAGTTCAATTCCTGGATATCCTTGTTAACTTTCTGTCTCGATGATCTGTCTATGTTGACAGTGGGGTGTTAAAATCTCCCATTATTATTGTGTGGGAGTTAAGTCCCTTTGTAGGTCACTCAGGACTTGCTTTATGAATCTGGGTGCTCCTGTGTTGGGTGCATATATATTTAGGATAGTTAGCTCTTCTTGTTGAATTGATCCCTTTACCATTATGTAATGGCCTTCTTTGTCTCTTTTGATCTTTGTTGGTTTAAAGTCTATTTTATCAGAGACTAGGATTGCAACCCCTGCCTTTTTTTGTTTTCCATTTGCTTGATAGATCTTCCTCCATCCTTTATTTTGAGTCTATGTGTGTCTCTGCACGTGAGATGGGTTTCCTGAATACAGCACACTGATGGGTCCTGACTCCTTATCCAGTTTGCCAGTCTGTGTCTTTTAATTGGAGCATTTAGCCATTTACATTTAAAGTTAATATTGTTATGTGTGAATCTGATCCTGTCATTATGATGTTAGTTGGTTATTTTGCTCATTAGTTGATGCAGTTTCTTCCTAGCCTCATGGTCTTTACAATTTGGCATGATTTTGCAGTGGCTGGTGCTGGTTGTTCCTTTCCATGTTTAGTGCTTCCTTCAGGAGCTCTTTTAGGGCAGGCCTGGTGGTGACAAAATCACTCAGCGTTTGCTTGTCTGTAAAGTATTTTATTTCTCCTTCACTTATGAAGCTTAGTTTGGCTGGATATGAAATTCTGGGTTGAAAATTCTTTTCTTTAAGAATGTGGAATATCGGCCCCCACTCTCTTCTGGCTTGTAGAGTTTCTGCCGAGAGATCAGCTGTTAGTCTGATGGGCTTCCCTTTGTGGGTAACCCGACCTTTCTGTCTGGCTGCCCTTAACATTTTTTCCTTCATTTCAACTTTGGTGAATCTGACAATTATGTGTCTTGGAGTTGCTCTTCTCGAGGAGAATCTTTGTGGCGTTCTCTGTATTTCCTGAATCTGAATGTTGGCCTGCCTTGCTAGATTGGGGAAGTTCTCCTGGATAATAACTTGCAGAGTGTTTTCCAACTTGGTTCCATTCTCCCCGTCATTTTCAGGTACACCAATCAGACATAGGTTTGGTCGTTTCACATAGTCCCAAATTTCTTGGAGGCTTTGTTCATTTCTTTTTATTCTTTTTTCTCTAGACTTCCCTTCTCACTTCATTTCATTCATTTCATCTTCCATCAGCGATACCCTTTCTTCCAGTTGATCGCATCTACTACTGAGGCTTCTGCAATCTTCATGTAGTTCTCGAAACTTGGCTTTCAGCTCCATCATCTCCTTTACGCCCTTCTCTCCATTGGTTATTCTAGTTATCCATTCTTCTAATTTTTTTTCAAAGTTTTTAACTTCTTTGCTATTGTTTTGAATTTCCTCCCGTAGCTCAGAGTAGTTTGATCGTCTGAAGCCTTCTTCTCTCAACTCTCAAGTCATCCTCCATCCAGCTTTGTTCGTTGCTGGTGAGGAACTGCGTTCCTTTGGAGGAGGAGAGGTGCTCTGCTTTTTAGAGTTTCCAGTTTTTCTGCTCTGTTTTTTCCCATCTTTGCGTTTTATCTACCTTTGGTCTTTGATGATGGTGATGTACAGATGGGTTTTTGGTGTGGATGTCCTTTCTGTTTGTTAGTTTTCCTTCTACCAGACAGGACCCTCAGCTGCAGGTCTGTTGGAGTTTACCAGAGGTCCACTCCAGATCCTGTTTGGCTGGGTGTCAGCAGCGGTGGCTGCAGAACAGCGGATTTTCGTGAGACCACAAATTCAGCCGTCTGATAGTTCCTCTGGAAGTTTTGTCTCAGGTACCCGCCGAGTGAGGTGTCAGTCTGTCCCTACTGGGGGGGTCCTCCCAGTTAGGCTGCTCAGGGGTGAGGGAACCACTTTAGGAGGCAGTCTGTCCATTCTCAGATCTCCAGCTGCGTGCTGGGAGAACCACTACTCTCTTCAAAGCTGTCAGTCAGACAGGGACGTTTAAGTCTCTGGAGATTCCTGCTGACTTTTTGTTTGTCTGTGCCCTGCCCCCAGAGGTGGAGCCTACAGAGGCAGACAGGCCTCCTCGAGCTGTGGTGGGCTCCACCCAGTTCGAGCTTCCTGGCTGCTTTGTTTACCTAAGCAAGCCTGGGCAATGGCGGGCGCCCCTCCCCCAGCCTCGCTGCCGCCTTGCAGCTTGATCTCAGACTGCTGTGCTAGCAATCAGCGAGACTCCTGGGCATAGGACCCTCCGAGCCAGGTGCGGGACACAATCTCCTAGTGTGCCTTTTCCAGGCCCTTGGGAAAGCGCAGTATGAGGGTGGGACTGACCCGATTTTCCAGGTGCCGTCTGTTACCCCTTTCTTTGACTAGGAAAGGGAACTCCCTGACCCCTTGCGCTTCCCGAGTGAGGCATGCCTGCCCTGCTTCGGCTGTGCACAGTGCGCTCACCGACTGTCCTGCACCCACTGTTTGGCACTCCCTAGTGAGATGAAACCGGTACCTCAAGCAGAAATGCAGAAATCACCAGTCTTCTGTGTCGCTCGGGCTGGGAGCTGGAGACCGGAGCTGTTCCTATTCGGCCATCTTGGCTCCACCCCAGTAGCTATTTTTTCTTAATCACTTAACTTTTGATAGTCAATTTGTTACCATTTGTAAAACAATGGTATATAGTAGCATAATTTTAATTTGTCAATTTAATGATAAATACACTGAGCAAGTACTATTACATAGGCAAAGAACTGAGCCTGTCCTGTTATAGGTGAGACCAGTTAAAAAAAAAATGAAGGCACAATGCTTGGTCTTCAAAACATTTAATTCTAAAAGGAGGGTCAAAACAGAAGTACAAACGAAACATAAGGGGAGTTCAAAGAACATTACATTTTATTGGATAGGTTTAGGAAAGGCTTTGTGGTTTAGTTATTTCATGTGAGTCTTGAATGGTGGTTGACATTTTGAAGAGGAATGTGTTCCTGATGAAGCAAACTATATAAAAAAGAAAAGAAATGGATAGAAAGAAATGGAAGACAAAAACATGCCTTGTTGGAAAGAAACAGAGCTCATAGAAGGGGAGCTGATACTCTACTTTAAGAAGGTAGACACATTCTCAGGAAAGTACAAAAGGTAATATATCTGTATTAGCTAGAAGTCTTTCAATAGTAAGTCTCAAAAACTCAACTCAAGGAAGGAAGAAAGGAAGGAAGGAAGGAAGGAAGGAAGGAAGGAAGGAAGGAAGGAGAAATAAACAGAGAAAGAGAGAGAGAGAGAGACAGAGAGATAATTCATACAGCTCACTGTCTCACGATGCCCAAGAATGGCTTATGAACAACTTGAACTCAGTTTTGAACACTGCCTGTCTCACTTCTACTTTTCTCCTTGGGATTCTCTTTGCAAGTTGGCTGTATTCTTTTTTTTTTGAGACAGAGTCTTGCTCTGTCGCCCAGGCTGGAGTGCAATGGCGTGATCTCAGCTCACTGCGAGCTCCGCCTCCCGGGTTGACACCATTCTCCTGCCTCAGCCTCCCAAGTAGCTTGGACTACAGGTGCCCACCACCATGCCTGGCTAATTTTTTTGTATTTTTAGTAGAGACGGGGTTTCACTGTGTTAGCCAGGATGGTCTCAATCTCCTGACCTCGTGATCCACCACCTCGGCCTCCCAAAGTGCTGGGATTACAGGCATGAGCCACCGTGACCAGCCCAGTTGGCTGTATTCTTTTTTGTTGTGCATAGTTTATTCTGGTCTTCAATCCATGTGTCACATTCCTGCAAAAATTATTTAACAGGTTACTAAAGCTATGGCTTTTAAGCACTTGGGAAGAAATAAGGGTGGACTGGAAGATAAAAATGGTTCATAAACAAAAGTTATGCCAAATTCAGTACGCTTCATTTTTTTGACAGGTTTATTAAACTTCGAGATCACGTAAATATCATAGGGCATTGAAGTCTCTCAGGATATGAAAATATGCCATGTTTAGTTTGCCTTGTTAGGCCTTTTGTGATCTGGCCCCTGAGGTAGCCCAAAGTCTCCTCCCACACCTCCCCTTGCCATACAGAATGTATCCATCTCCCTGACTAAATAACTAAAATTGAGGGTAGAAAATATGTCATTTTTACCATTATAGTTCTATCATCTAGCAAAAATGTTCTAGCCTTTGGCAGGCATTTAATTAGTGCATCATTTAATCAATAGGTTAATTACATTTTGTAGATTAAAATTTTGGTATGTGGTCTAAAGGAGAGTAACAGAGATTTTGGTTGGTTGTCAGTAAACAACTTTATTAGAAGAATGTGTAGGTTTATGTTTATCTTTATATTATATTTATCTTTAAACTGCAGAAAGGTCTTTAGGTGATGGCGATGTTTGAACCTAGCCACATGTTTTTCAACATTCCCATCAATGATTCAGATGGAGAAAATGGAGGAATGTTTATTACACCTCCAACAAAGTTCAAAGGGATATATGTGGAATAAAAATAGCAGTGATAAAAAAGATCTTAACAGTCTGTAGAGACTTAAAAAAAACAAGACGAAATTAAACAAAAAGAAATACAAATCTCTGCATTAGAGTTCAAAATCAACCGTAACAACGAAGATAATGATTTGACAATATTTCCAAAGGAGGAAGAGTCGGCAAATAGAAATGTATTTCAGTTCATTGCCTTCATTTGTAGTTGCTATGGTTTAAATGTCCCCTCCAAAATCCATGTGGAAATTTAATCCCCAATTTGGCCACATTGAGAGGTGGGGCCTTAAAAAGGTGATTGGATCATGAAGGCTCTGCCCTCACAAATGGATTAATCCATTCACAAGTTAATGAATTCAAGGGTTAATGGATTAATGGGTTTTCATAGGAGTGGAACTGGTGTTTTTTTAAGTAGAGGAGAAGAGACCTGGGCATAGCATGTTAGCACATCTGCATGTCAGCAGGCTCAGCCCCCTTGCCATATGATAGTCTGTGCAGCCTCAGGGCTCTTCAGAGAGTCCCCACCAAGAAGGCTGTCACCAGATGCAATCTCTGGACTGTGGACTTCTTAGCCTTCATCATTGTAAGAAATAAATTCTTTTTCTTTATGAATTACCCAGTTTCAGGTATTATGTTATAAGCAGCAGAAAGCCAACTAAGATAGTAGTCCTATGCATTTTGTTTTCATATTTAAAAATATTCGAGAAGGGATTCAACACTAGGTTGCCAATGGAATTTATGGCACAAAATAGCAAAGAATCCCTGACCTACGGGCTCTGCTTTAAAAAAAAAAAAAAACAGTTTTATTGGGATATAATTCATGTACGATAAAACTTGCCCTTTTAAAATGTAACATTAATTGGTTTCTAGTACATTAACAGATTTTAAAATATTTTAATCATCCCAGAAAGAAAAACCCAAACCATTAAGCAGTCATTCCCCAGTGCACCTATCCCATCATTTGGAGACATTGATGTATTTTTGTCTCCCACAGATTTGCCTATTCTGGACATTTCATATGAAAAGAATCATACAATATGTGATCTTCTGTGACTTGCTTTTCTGTATAGTGTTTTCAAGGCTCATCGATATTGTGGAATATATCAGTACCTCGTTTTATATAGCCATATAATATTCTATTGTATTGGCACACTATAATTGTTTATCCATTCATTAGTTCAGGGACATTTAGGTTGTTTCCATTTTTTGGCTATTATGAATAATGCTGCCTTAACACTCATGTACAGGTTTTTGCATACATGCATATTTTTATTTCTCTTGGGCAAACACCTAAAAGCAAAATTACTGGGTCATATGGTAACTCTATGTTTAAGTTTCTGAGGAACTGCCAGATTGTTTTCCAAAGTAGCTGCACCATTTTACAATTCCAGTAGCAGTGTATGAGGGTTTCAGTTTCTTCACATCCTCTTTAACACTTGCTATTGTCTGTTTTTTTTAATTATTGGAATACTGGTGGATATGAGGTGGTATTTCATAGTTTTTGTTTGCATTTCCTTAATGCCTAGTACTGTTGAGCATATTTTTATGTGCTTATTTACCATCCATATGTTCTCTTGGGCTAAATGTCTGCTGAAATCTTTTGTCTATTTTTAAAATTGAGTTATTTATTTATTATTGAGTTGCACATATTCTTTATATATTCTAGATAAATTTCCTTATCAGATATACTGATTGTAAATTTTTTTTCCAATCTATGGGTTGCTTTTTTACTTTTACTGACCCTTCTTGACTGTGAAATCAAATTGAGACTTTTGACAATGTTGCTGTTATAATAAATATACAGTCTGGATCAAAATATATCTGTTCTCTGCTAGTCTGGCCACCCTGGCATGTTGAAATCAGTTCAAAGCACCAGTGTGTAGAAAGGACACACAAAAAATTAGGTATAAACTTCCAGGGTTGAGCAAGAGTTCTGAAAACCATTCCACATTTCATATGAGGAAGAGACTAGCTAGCAGAGTATATTTAGCACAGAATAAGGACTCTCCAGTTACTAATGGATTCCCAGGTAATCCCTTGGAAAATAAAAGTAAAATAAATAATTGCCAAAGAAAGAGACATGTTGGCATCTATATAATAAAGGAATTACAAGAGTCACACAATGCCAAGTGCCTATGGGGCATTTAATAAATGTTATTTAAATTAATCAAAGAAGAAATGGATTAGACTTATCCAAAAGTTTAGCAGGATGTTTCAACAACGAGTAGGTTCCCACTAATAAGATGTTCAAGAAAGTAAAAGAGCATCCGCTGTTCTTGTGGCAGAAAATTTTCCCGCATTGGTTAAAAAAATGGATAAGATAACTTCCAAAATCCTTTCCAAGTCTAAGATTCTATTGCTTTAAAAACCCAGATTAGGCAGCTATTGGAGATTACACATTTTTAATTAATTTTGAATTGGTAATATACTCACAAGGGAAAATTCAAGATGTAAAGAGACATTTGCACCTTCCTCAAACTGTATTCCAGCCACCCAGAGTCCTTCCCCAGAAATAATCCTCTTAATTTTTTTATTCAGAGATATTCTATTATATGAAAATATGTATTATGTTTTTATACAAATGGTAGCTTGTTATGCATAATGTTTTTGCATTTTGCATTTTCACATTAAAATTTATTTTACAGATTACAGTTTTATATCAGTACAGAGATCAATTTTAGTCTTAGGGAAGGTCATACAGTATTCCATAGTATGAGAACTACTGTAATTTATTCAACCAGATCCTTGTTAATGGATACTTACATTGTTTTCTATATTTTGCTATTACAAAAAAATGCTACAGTGAATATACTTATGCATTTCTTATTTTCCATGTGTGAAAATAATTGTAGTTTTTAGAACAAATTACCCAGGTAAAATTGCTTGAATCAAAGAGGTTTGCATTAACTATACTACAGGGCCAGAGTAAAAAAACAAAACAGCATGGTATTGGTACAAAAACAGACATATTGACCAATGGAACAGAATTGAGAGCTCAGAAATAAGGCCGCATACCTACAACCATCTGATCTTTGACAAAGCTGGCAAAAACAAGCAATGGGGAAAGTATCCCCTATTCAATAAATGGTGCTGAGATAACTGGCTAGCCACATGCAGAAGATTGAAGCTGGACCCCTTCTTTACACCACATACAAAAATCAACTCAAGATGGATTAAAGACTCAAATGTAAAACCCTAAACTATGAAAACCGTGGAAGACAATCTAGGCAATACCATCCTGGACATAGGAATGGGCAAAGCAATTGCAACAAAAGCAAAAACTGACAAATGGGATATAATTAAACTAAAGAGCTTCTGCACAGCAAAAGAAATTATCAGCAGAGTAAACAGACAACCTACAGAATGGCAGAAAATTCTTGCAAACTATGCATCTGATAAAAGTCTAATATCCACTATCTATAAGGAACTTCAACAAATTTACAAGAAAAAAAAGGAACAACCCCATTAAAAAGTTGGCAAAGGTCATAAACAGATTCTTTTTTTTTTTTTTTTTTTTTTTTTTTTTTGAGACACAGTCTTGCTCTATTGCCAGGCTGGAGTGCAGTGGCATAATCTTAGCTCATTACAACCTCCATCTCCCAGGTTCAAGTGATTCTCCTGCCTCAGCCTCCCGAGTAGCTGGGACTACAGGCGTGCACCATCACACCCAGCTAATTTTTGTATTTTTAGTAGAGATGGGGTTTCACCAAGTTGGCCTGGATGGTCTCGATCTCTTGACCTCACGATCCACCCACCTCAACCTCCCAAAAGTGCTGGGATTACAGGCATGAGCCACCGCACCTGACCTGAACAGACACTTTTTAAAAGAAGACATACATATGGCAAACAAGCATATGAAAGAAAGTTCAACATCACTGATCATTAGAGAAATGCAAATCAAAACCACAATGAGAGACCATCTCACACCAGTCAGAATGGCTTTTACTAAAAAGTCAAAAAATAACAAGTGCTGGTGAGGTTGCAGAGAAAAAGGAACACTGTTAGTGGGAGTGTAAATTCGTTCAACCATTGTGGAAGTCAGTATGGTTATTCCTCAAAGACCTAAAAGCAGAACTACCATTTGACCCAGCAATCCTGTTACTGGGTATATAGACAAAGCAATATAAATGGTTCTATCATAAAGACACATGCACGCATATGCCCATTGCAGCACTATTCACAATAGCAAACACATGAAATCAACCTAAATGCCCATCAATGGTAGAGTGGATAAAGAAAATGTGGTACATATACATAAAATACTATGCAGCCATAATAAAGAACAAGATTATGTCTTTTGCAGGAACATAGATGGAGGTGGAGGCCATTATCTTTAGCAAACTAATGCAGGAACAGGAAACAAAATACCACATGTTCTCACTTATAAGTGGGAGCTAAATTATGAGAACACATGGACACATGGGGGAAACAACACACACTGGGGCCTATTGGAGGGTGGAGGGTGAGAGGAGGAATAAGATCAGGAAAAATAACTAATGGGTACTAGACTTAATACCTGGGTGATGAAATAATCTGTACAACAGACCCTCATGACATGCACATGTACCTGCACATGTGTATATATAACATACCTGCACATGTACCCCTGAACTTAAAATAAAAATTTTAAAAAAACCAAAAAGTTTTCCATTTTTTTTGATAAAATTTTTAAATTGCTTTCTACAGGAGTTGTATCAATTTACCCTTTCACCAAAAATGTTTGAGAGTATCTATTTCCCCTCACTCTCAATCCTTAACCTAATGGTGTTTTTATTTATTATCTTTGCCAATAGAATAGGCCGAAAATGGCATTCACTGTCACTTAATTTGCATTTCTCTTATTATGAATGAGGCTGACCATCTTTTCATGTTAAACAGCCACTTGCATAAGTTTAAAAATATATGTTTAGCAGTTGGGCATGATGGCTTACACCTGTAATCCTAGCACTCTAAGAGGCCAAGGCAGGAAGACCTTTTGAGGCCACAAGTTTGAGTCCAGCCTGGGCAACATAGTGAGACTCTGTCTCTAAAAAAAATTTTTTTAATTAGCCAGCTTGGTAGTGCACATTTATACTTCCAGCTACTTGAGAGGCTGAGGCAGGAGGATCACTTTAGCCCATAAGTTTAAGGTGCAGTGAGCTATGATCATGTCACTGCCCCCCAGCCTGAGCAACAGAGAGAAACCTTGCCTCTAAAAAATAAAGAAAAAGAAAAAATTCATTAGCTAGTTAGCTACTAGGTTATCGGTCTTTTCCTTAGTGATTAATTTGGACTCTTTATGTATTGTAGTATTAAGGAAATCAGCCATTTATCTGAATGAGTTGCAATTTTTTCCCAGATTGTAATTGTATTGACTTTATGTTTTTCTCTCATGGAGACTTCTAAAATTTTATGTAGTTGAACAAAATATTCATTTTTAATGGATTCTGAGATTAGTTTCAACTTAGAAGAACATTCCCTATCCCAGGGTGGTAATAAAAATCATCCTATGTGTCTTCTAGTGTTACGATTTTGTTTTTCACATTCAAATCTTTCTACCACCTGGAATTTACTTTAAGTAGAGTTAGAAATTCCACTATGTTTTTCCAGATAACTACCTAATATGTGTTTGTTTGTTTTTGTTTTTTGTTTTGTTTTGTTTTCTTTGAGATGGAGTCTCACTCTTTCCCAGGCTGGAGTGCAGTGGTGTGATCTTGGCTCACTGCAACCTCTGCCTCCTGGGTTGGAGCAATTCTCCTGCCTCAGCCTCCCAAGTAGCTGGGATTACAGGTGTGTGCCACCATACCCGGCTATTTTTTCTATTTTTAGCAGAGACGGGGTTTCGCCATGTTGACCAGGCTGATCTTGACCTCCTGACCTCAGGTTATCCACCCACCTCGGCCTCCCAGAGTGCTGTGGGATTACAGGCATGAGCCACTGTGCCTGGCCCTAATATGTTTTGTTAAACACAGATAATAGATGAATTTCATAGTCTTGAGTATAATGTTATAAGTTATGACAGTACCTATAAGAGTAGCAAATACATAGTGGTTTAATAGCAGTATTAAAAATAGTGACAACAACAATAATAATAGTTATGCTTACATGGTGCTTAGTATGTGGCAGGCATAGTTCTAAGCATTTTATGCAAATATTACTGGATAATTATCTCTAATTGCAAGAATTGGTTAGGTGCACAAAACGATGCAAGAATCCAGATCTTTCCTGGACTCTAAGATGATGTAGCTAGAATATGGGTAAAAATAGCAAAATCTCTCATAGTTAAAGTTGGATAGAGTTCCAGGAATAAAATACTTTAATCATTTGCCTGCTCAATATTTCAGTTAGTATTTGTCGAGTACAAGACTTTTCAGTAGGGAAATGGGATAAAGACCAGATCTGATCAGGCAAGACACCACAACTACAGTTTGCATGTGCCAGGCATCATGTATATTTAGCCACCACACGCCAGAACGACCAGTTGGCTCCACTCTTATGGTCATGCATACATTCCGATTGGTCAATGCCAAAACTATATTTGTTGTTAACTAATTTAAATGGCACTATTGTGCCAAGTACTAAGGTAATTCTTTACATGTATTGAAAGTGTATTTACATATATTGAATACGTGTATTGAAAACACATCTTTATATGTATAGAAAATGCTTCTCTGTATGTTTTCTTCATAGCATTTACTACAATTACTTATTTTTATATAATTAGATTATCTTTCTGCAACATTAGACTGTAAGCTACATGAAAGCTGGAGCACAAAACTATTTTGCTCAACATTGAGCCTCCGTATCTAGCACATAATAGATGTTTAGTAAATATTTGTCAAATGAATGAATTCATAAATAGTCCTAAAATCAAATAGATCCAATTTCTAATTATTTCTCTGCCTCTCCTTGCTGTGTGACTGTGGGCATGTTTCATAGCTTCTCGGTACTTTAGTTTTCTTCTGTAAACTGACATAATAAATATTACCTAATAGAGTTGCAATCAGAATTAATTGAAATAATACATTATCATAATGATCATTATCACCACCATATTGAGTTCTTATTATATATCAAGATCCTCTCAGACCTAGAAAAATCTCCTTGTGGAATGTGATCCATGCACACACTCATGCTTGAAAATCCAGTCCTGAGATTATGATCTGAGTGTGCAGGCTCTCCCATAATCTTGTGATTCAGACTCTGGCATCCAAAATCCACCAAGCACAGAGTCAGAAGACAGTGAGAGACCAATTATTTATTTTAAGTATGTGTTCTGATTTTGCCTAAGGTGTCTCTCTGAGACATTTAAAACCATGGGGATAGACATATATTGTATATGATAAACATAAGGTAGCAGAGCACCCGCCAAGCAAGTATGAACGATTTTAATGGTAAACTGTCCATTCTTCCCTGAGGGTCTGTCATCCAATACTCTTTAAAACTAGATGAGAAACTCATGGGATATAACCTTGCATCTGTACTTCAAATGCCCTAAGATTTACCAAGCTGAATTAGCAGCCAATTTTTCTCTTTTCTCTTCTACTATGAGCTTGATGCTGTCCTAAAGTGCCTTAAAATCTACACAGAACCTACTCTCACAACGGTAATGTAATAGTAGTCTTTATAATGTCTTTAGACAAAGCTATGAAGTACAGTTTGGGGAGACAATACTCCAGGAAGGTCATAAAACAATTAAACTTATGGTAGTGTCTCTAGCTTGTTGTTACTATCTAGAACACTATCTCACAGAGTAGTGCACATTAAAATAGTGTTATTCAAGTTCCCCACATAAATGAATTTTGAAAGGTAATCAGGAAAGAGTTCATAAAACTGTAAAGTAATTATCTGAACTCACTGCATGACCTCTGCGCACTACCTAAGAAGCTCTTTTCCATATCTTCTGACTACATTCTATTTGTTCATTCATTCAAAAACTGTTTACCAAATAGGTATTTTCTATTATGAAGGAATCTAGTAAGTGGGTGTTTGATGAATGAAACCTGGTTTCTTCCCTTAAGGGGTTTATAATTTGATGAAGAAAAATCATTGATAATAGTAGAGTTGCTGTTTTAAAAGTTTTTCATCTGCCTTGTTCAGATTTTAAGTACTCATAGATTCACTCTTAAATTTTCACTTGGATTCATTTATCTTTTTTTTTTTTTTTTTGGAGACGGAGTCTCGCTGTCGCCCAGCTGGAGTGCAGTGCGCCATCTCGGCTCACTGCAGGCTCCGCCCCCGGGTTCACGCCATTCTCCTGCCTCAGCCTCCTGAGCCTGGACTACAGCGCCCCCCCTCGCCCGCTATTTTTGTATTTTAGTAGAGACAGGGTTTCACTGTGTTAGCCAGGATGGTCTCGATCTCCTGACCTCGTGATCCACCCGCCTCGGCCTCCCAAAGTGCTGGGATTACAGGCGTAAGCCACCGCGCCCGGCCGGATTCATTTATCATTTAACCATTTATTGAATGTCTACCGTATATACAAAGAACTAAAGGGATACACTAGGAGATTTACTGGAAACAGGAGCAGGACTCTTGACCGTAGGTATCTTCTTCACTTAGAATCTAGTCCACATCTTACTCCTGGCTCCAAACTGTTTTATTCAACTATCTACCAGATGTCTCCATGTAGAGTTCCAGAGCAGGTCCCAAATGAAATTCATTATATTCAATGAATGTGTCCCCCTACATGTGTCCCTGTTCTGGTTAATGGCCCCATCACTTGCCCGGTTACCTACACCAGAAACCTGGAATAGGGTTTAGATTTCTCCTTCTCCTTCGTTGCCCCTACATAATTATTCAGAACTTCTGCCAATTTTGTCATCTATATATTTCCTTATTCTGTTCTTTCCTTACCCTCTCGACTGTGATTGCCTTAATTCCTGTCCTGTATGAGGCTGTTCTTGCATTGCTATAAAGAAATAGCTGAGACTGGATGACTTATAAGAAAATAGGTTTAGGCCTTGGGCAGCTCTACCCCTGTGTTCTGCAGGGTACACCTCCTGTGGCTGCTCTCAGAGGTTATTGAGAGCCTGCAACATTTCCAGGTGCAGAGTGCAAGCTGCCAGTTGACCTACCATTTTGGGGTCTGGAGAACAGTGGCCCCTGTTCCCATGACTCCATTAGGTAGTGCCCAGTGGTGACCCTGTGTGGGGCCTCCAACCCCGTATTTCCCCTTTGACTGCCCTATTACAGGTTCTCTGAGGGCTCTGCTCCTGCAGCAAGCTTCTGCCTGGGCACCCAGGCTTTTCCAAACATCCTCTGAAATCTAGAGGAAGGCTGCCAAGCCTCCACCACTCTTGCACTACATTCCTATAGGCTTAACACCACATGAAAGCTGCCAACGCTTATGACTTGTGCCCTTCCAAGCAGTGGCCCGAGCTGTACCTTGGGTCCTCTAAGCTGAAGCTAGAACTAGAGTGGGCCCAATGCAGGAAGCAGTGTCCTGAGACTGCACAGGGCAGTAAGACCCTAGGCCTGGTCCCCAAAACCATTCTTCCATTGTACGCCTCTTGGTCTGTGATGGGAGGGACTGCTGTGAAGGTCTCTGAAATGCCTTCAAGGCCTTTTTCCTGTTTTCTTGGATATTAGCACTTGGCTCCCTTTTCATTATACAAGTATCTCTAGTAAGTAATTGCTCTGCAGCCTGCTTGAATTCTTCTCCCAGAAAAACATTTTTTTTTTCTGCCACATGGCCAGCCTGCACATTTTTCAAATTTTTATTCTCTGCTTTCTGTTTAAATATAAATGCCAAATTTAAGTCAATTCTTTGCTCCCACATTTTATCAAATGGTTAGAAGCAGCCAGGCCACATCTTGAATGCTTGGCTGCTTAGAAATTTCTTCTGCCAGATACTGTAAGTCACCATTCTCAAATTCAAACTTCCACAGATCTCTAGGGCATGGAAACAATGCAGCCAAGTTATTTGCTAAGGCCTAATACATGTGGCCTTTGCTCCAGTTCCCAATAAGATCCACATTTCCATCTGAGACTTCAGCAGGCTGGACCTCACTGTCCATATCACTATCAGCATTTTGGTCACAACCATTTAACTAGTCTCTAAGAACTTCCAAACTTTCCCTCATTTTCCTGTCTTTTTTTGAGCCCTCCAAATTCTTCCAGCCTCTACCTGTTACCCAATTCTAAAGCTGCTTCCAGGTATCCTTATGGATTTTCAGGTATCCTTATGGAAAAGCCCCTCTCCTTGGTACCAATTCTCTGTATTAGGCTGTTCTTTCATTGCTATAAATAAATACCTTATACTGGGTAATTTATAAGAAAAGAAGGTTTATCGGCTCATAGTTCTGCAGGCTGTACAGGAAGCATAGCACTGGCATCTTGCTTCTGAGGAGACCTAAGGGAGCTTTTACTTATGGCAGAAGGTGAAGCAGGAGTTTGCATATCTCTTGGCAAAAGCAAGAGCAAGAAAGAGTTGGGGTGGGGGAGGTGCCACACATGTTTAAATGACCAGATTTCATGCGAACTCAGAGGGAGAGCTCACTTATCACCAAGAGGATGGCCCAAGCCATTCATGAGGGATTTGCCCCCACGATGAAAACACCTGCCATGAGGCCCCACCTCCAACATTGGAGATTACATTTCTACAAGAGAGTTGAGTGGGGACAAATATCCAAACTATATCATGTCATCATCATATTTAACCTAGACAAACATAAAAGCCTCCTCAGCTGGTCTCCCTGTATCCAGTCAATTCTTCCTCTAACCCATTCTCTTCATTGATACTGAAGTGATGATTGCAAATGCAAATGTTATCATGACCCTCTACTGTCCCAGATTCTTTAATGACTCTCCAACCACACAGAATAAAATCCAAAGTCCTTCTGGATATGCACACCAATCCTTGTCCCATTATTTTTGTCACTGCCTCACCCTTGTACACTACATATCAGTCACATTTAAATATTCAGAATTTCCTGAGCACACTATGATGTTGTATCCCTCTGTATCTTTGCAAGTGCCCTTTCCTCTGCCTGGAATATAATGTCCTTTCCTGTTCCATCTATCTAATGCCTAATCATCTTCAAAGACCCTGTTCAAGTGCCTCCTCCTCTGTGAGGTCTTCTCTGATTTATCTGAACTATAGTTGATGACTCCCTCCTTTGTTCCACTGATGAAATTTGTGTGTGCCTCTTTCTGCCATTTCTCACTATGTGGCGTTTTTAAAAATGTCAGTGTCTGCAGCCACACTCAGTTTCTTGAAACTATTTTTTAAACTCTTGAATGCATCAAGTTGTCTCTATACCCCTCACCACCACACTTGCCAAAACCATCATCATCTCTCATCAGAACTACAGTAGTCCTCCCTAATCTGAGGTTTTACCTTCCATGGTTTCAATTGCTTATGGTCAAATGAGGTCCAGAAATATTAAGTGAAATATTCCATAAATAAACAATTCATAAGTTTTAAGTTTTGTGCCACTTTGAGTATCATAATGAAATATCTTGCCTTTCCATTCCATCCTGCCCAGGACATGAATCATCCCTTGTGTCCAGCATATCCATGCTGTATACATTACCTACCCGTCACTTAATATCCATCTCAATTATCATATTGAAAAAACATAGTATATATATATGGCTTTGTACAGTCTAAGGTTTCAGGCATCCTCTTGGAGCCACAAAATGTAGTCTCCATGGATAAGGGGAGGACCACAATATTGCAATAGATTCCTAACTGGTTGCTTTGCTTCCCCTATTGTCACCTTACAACCCATTCTTCATTTTGCAATTGTTGTTGTTGTTGTTTGTTTTTTGTTTTGTTCTGTTTTTGAGACAGAGTCTTGCTCTGTCACCCAGGCTGGAGTGCAATGGCACAATCTCGGCTCACTGCAACCTCCACCTCCCTGGTTCAAGTGATTCTCCTGCCTCAGCCTCCCAAGTAGCCGGGATTATAGGTGCGCACCACCACACCCAGCTAATTTTTTTGTATTTTTAGTGGAGACAGGATTTCACTATGTTGGCCGGGCTGGTTTTGAACCAGAGATATTGACTGATCAGATAAATTCTGTGTGACCAGCCAGAAAATCGGTGCAATAATCCAGGGTGTGACTTGTGTGATGGTGATGTGCACAAAAGAGGCAGAAAGAGATATAATAGACATTTCAAAGAAAAAAATCTGCAGAATTCAGTGTCTAGCTGGTTATGAAGAATGAAGGATAATGCTGCAGAAGAATGTTTCCCTGATGAGAACAAACTGGAAGGGAACTTAGTTTAGGGGTTCTGCTTTACACTTGTTAAGTCAAGTTGAAGGAGAACTGATCAAGGGAAATGTCCTGTGAAGGCATGGACTGTATAGCAATATAAATTTGGAAGCATCCACATAGCAGGGAAGGAAGAGCAGAGGCTTGAGTGGATGAGCTCTCATGGGAAGGAGGTAAAGAGAAGAGGCCAGAAGTCAAAACTGAGCCCAAGGAATTGCTCCCAGTAATGAGCTGAGGAACTATCAAGGAGGTAGGCAGTCTAGAGTAGTGATGTCTTGAAAATTGGAACAGAGGAGAGTTCAAGGAGAAGCAGGTGGTTATACAAGATCATGGGAAACAAAAACCAAAAAAGAGCTCTTGGGTTAAATTTTTTTTTTAAAGAATATCATTCTTACATTTGAAAAGTCTCTTTAGAGGATAAGAATAGAAATCAGAGAAGAGAATACTAAGGAATAGGTCTTTATTGATGTCCAAAAACAAAAATGGCTTTGTGATCAGTCTAATTTATGTATTTTAAAAAGTCAAGAAGGCAAACCACTATTCAATTACTGGATATCCTGAAACACCTCCTTTTGTTCAAGAATTGGCTGCCATATTTTGTAAGCAGAGACCAAAGACCACATAAAATATTGCTCTTAAAACCTCCAAGGTTGGGAAAGTTGTGAAAAGTCCCGGTATGAAATGTTTTCAGAAGCTTTCCCCAGCATCCAGTCTTGCTTATTCAGAAGAATATTTGCCGTAGTTGTTTTTCTAAGCATGTCTGAATTCTGTCATTGCAACATGCAAAAAGGCAGCTAGCTGCTTTCTTCCTGTTTGTTTTGCTCTTAAGTAATTTAGACCTGAAATAGCCCAACTCTCCAGCTTTGTCTTCACAAGCATAGAAAACACCTAAACTCTTATCCATTTATTATAAGCCTTCACATAAACTACTTATTACTCAGTGATGCCTGTCTTTGGCTTTCATTAAAGGAAATGTAGTAGCTGTATCCACAAAAACTCTTATAATTAAGTCATCTTTTCATTCATTATTTAATGTATTGTATATATGCCAAACACTATGCTCGTTTCTGAAAAGACGAATGAGTTCCTTGCCTGAAAGAGTTCACACTTTTTGGAGGGATATGTGCTCTTTTTCCTCTGGGAGAAGGACTATAGTCCAAGAAGATCGATTTGAAGGTGGGCTAAAGAGATCCAGCTCAGCTAATCACAGGATAGAGAGTGGGGAGAACTCATGGATCTGCCACACCAGAAGACACTCAGAATTATTTTTACTTTGCCCTCCCAGTCTTTAAGTGGGATATGGACTAGGGTGGGAGCCAAGGGCTCTGTAAAGAGCCCCTATTCACCTGAATAGGGGCAAAGCTTATCCTCTGTTCTTTTCACTTTGGAGTGGACATTAATGATCTTTTTCTCCTGTTTATTGAGAAACTAATTACGGTTTGCTCTAAAGAAGCTAACATGAAGTGATTTGAATGTCTTTATGTAAATGAGTGAAAGCATTCCTGCTTTTAAACAAAAGAATCCAGCTCAGTCTTTCAATCATAGCAATGACTTTATTTTTCCTACCTTCTGAGGAGAAATTTCAAACTAGGGAAATCTGCTGAATCAACAAAACATGTGTTTGAAGTTTTCAGCAGCAAATCCCAAAGGCTGCCAAGAAATTAGTTCAGAATCTGAATTCACTGTATATATCACTTTATTATATAATACTTAGGTTATTTTGAGATGTCTACATAGATAGTTTTTCTTCTGACTATATCCCTTCCTCCCCAGAGTATGAATTAGTTCATTCAGTATTTGAATATCAATAATGACCATGATGATGCCATGGCAAATTTCCAAAGTTATGCTTTTTATGATGTTGGTATTGATTTTTAAAGGTTAAATTTCATGCATCCACTGTCCATTTTTAAAGTACAAGTATTTGCAACCTCATGCCTCTAAATTTCTCCAATTTTTCTGCTCTCAATTAGTAGGCACCACAGAGGCCAACAGCTTTTACAGCGGTCAAAGGCAGGGAAAGAAATTATGTCTCACCTTCTTGGTAGAAAAATGCTAGAAAAGTCAAAGTACACTAGGAATTACCCTGAAATGAAATACTGACTTCACCTGGGGCTACCTTGCCTTTACTTACATCCTAGAAATTTGCCATGAAAATTTGGGTCAGTGGCTGTTTTGCCATTCTCTGGTTAAATGACCCTAGAAAACTTACATAATATCCTAAATCTTAGTTTTCTCATCAATTTTATAAAACTTACGGTATCATTCCCACCCACTTCACAGAGTTGCCAAGGAAATCAAATGACTCTTTGTGTAAGTGCCCTGCGTACGCTGTCAATTGCTTCACAAATCTAAGTCCTCTAAGTATTAGGCTGGTGCAAAAGTTATTGCAGTTTTTGCCATCAAAAGTCATGGCAAAAACCTCAATGACTTTTGCAGCAACCTAATACTAAATTGGTCATGTAGCATCTCTGAGTGGGGCTCACAGCCATTTACTCAGGCCTCTTAGCACATTGTTGTGTGTCTGTGTCTGTGTGTGTTTTATGTTTATATATTTAGGGTATACAAGTGCAGATTTCTTGCATGCATATATTGCATGGTGGTGAAGCCTGGGCTTTTAGTGCACCTATCACCTGAATAGTGAGCATTGTACTCAACAGGTAACTTTTCAGCTCTCACTCCCCTCCCACCCTCCCACCTTTCATAGTCTCCAGGGTCTATTATCCACTCTGTATGTCCATGTGTACCCACTGTTTGGCTCCCACTTATAAGTGAGGACATGCAGTATTTGACTACCCATTTCTACCTCTCAGCACATTGTACTTGCATCTCTTGCTAAGCAATAGGGAAAGCCTCCTGTGGGGGGGGTCTGAGGAGCAGGGCACAGGAAACCCAAAAACTCTTATAATGCGTCATTCATTCTAGCTAATTAATAGAGCTTAGTAGTAATACTTCAGGGAAAACAAAACTTATTTCTCTAGATTACAAATTTATAACCTATAATTGGAGATTAAAAATTAAGTTTCTAGTTTCAAAAAAGATTCAGTGATTACTTAAGAAGAAAAAATGTACAAAACTAATCATTGGCAGGAAGTGGACATAACATTAGTTAGTGGACACAACATTGCCCAGAAAGTGAGGAGACCTGTGTGGTCTTTTCCTCTCATTCCCTGGCCCCCAGGATTCAAGATCCTCAACTGTAAAACCAGGTTGGCTTGAGTGAGCCTCATGTTTCCTTCATTGGCAGTTCCATGGGATCATTGGCAGTCCCATGATCCCAAATGACCCAGCATCTAACACTCCTGTCTGGCATTGCCTAAATGTTCCTGGGAACTAACAGAGCATAAAGTGGTTTCATGCTCAGTTGGGAAATATAAAGATGGGTCTGTTAATTGTGGCCAGGAAGACACATCACTTCTAACACAGAAAGAAGACAGAGGGTATGGAATTAATCCAGAGCTGTGAGTCTGAATTACCAAACCAAAATGATTTTCCTCTTTGAGGTCAGAAGCCAAGCAGTTTGAGAAAGACTTACCTAAATGGTTGTCACTCTACTCTCTGGTTTTTGCTTTGTTATAGTGATTGCTTCCCCTAGACCATCTGGAAAGTGAAGGTAAAGAGTCCTAACTCATAATTCAGGCTCTTTCCAGAAATCTTTGCATAAGCCTAGGTAAGTCACTTAGGGCTTCTCTTTCTTCAATTATAAAATGATTGAGTTGAACAATGAATAGATTTGTTAATAATTAGGTGAAACGCAGGTGATAATTAATGGTAACAGTAAAGATTATGGATCATGTTATCAGAATGTGATTTATTCACTTATCATATTAGGGATTATTGTGGGTGCCATGGATATAGGAGCAAAAAAAAAAATCAAGAAGATATATTTGCCTTCTTGGAGCTTAAATTATTGTTAAAGTGACAGCAAATCAACACACAAAAAAGTAAAACACAGCATGTCAGATGGTGATGAGTGCTATAGAGAAAAAGAACAAGGAAGGGACCCAGAGAACCCAGGATGGGAGTGGAGATAGAATGGATGGCTGCAAATTCCTGAAGGAGGAGAGGAGAGCCAAGGCTATCAAAGAGGAGAGCCTTCTCGCAGAGAGAACAGCAAGCACCAATAAGGCTGGAACCCTGTGGACTCTAGGCACAGAGTAGGAAGTGAGGTCAGAGGTTTAACAAGGAAGAGATTGTATACAGCTTTGTAGGAGACTGGTTTTTACTCAGGGTGAGATAGGAGGACATTGGAGAATTTTGAGTAGTGAAATGACTAAACCAATTTAGGTTGCAAAAAGAACATTCTGATGCACTATGGAAAACAGATAAAAAGTAAATCAGGGAGATCAATTAAGAGGTTATTAAAATAAAGCAAGATGATAATAGCTTGGATCATGATGTGATAACTGTGCAGGTGGGGAGTGGTCCAATTTCACATATTTTCAAGATCCAACAGGATTTGTTGATGGATTAGATGCAGAGAAAAAGGGGAGTCTTGAATGACTGTGAAGTTTCTTTGGCCTGAATAGTTGAAAGGATGGGGCTGGCATTTACTGAAATGGGAAAGACAGCAGGAAGAGAATGTTTGAGGGGAAGATAGGGAGTTTATTAAGTTTGAGATGATAGAGATACAAATATACAAATAGAGATATTGAAAAGGCAGTTGGGTATCCTACCATTTAGCAAAGAGAATGTCAGAACTGGAAATATACATTTGGGAGTCTTCAGTGTTTAGATGGTGTTTAAAGTGATGAGGGTGGAAGAGATCACTCAGAGAGGAAAAGGAGATAGAGAAGAGTTTTGAGGATTGAGATATGAAGCGCTCAAATATTTAGTGGTCAGCGAGTCAAGGAGGAATCAGCAAAGAAACCTAAGACAGAGAGATGAGCAAGATAAGAGAAAAACCAGGAGAGTATGATGTTCTAGAAACCAAGTTTAAAAAAAAAAAGTCTTTAAAGGAAGAGGAATTAATCAATTGCATCCAACGGTGTTGACAGGCCAAGTAGGACAGGAGTGATCATTGGATACGGCACTGTAGAGGTTATTATTTATTTATTTATTTATTTATTTTTGAGGTGAAGTCTTGCTCTGTCGCTCAGGCTGGAGTGCAGAGGCATGATCTTGGCTCACTGCAACCTCCACCCCCGAGGTTCAAGCGATTCTCCTGCCTCAGCCTCCTGAGTAGCTGGGATTACGGGCACACATCACCATACCCAGCTAATTTTAATTGTAATTTTTTATTTTTTATTTTTAGTAGAGACGGGTTTTTGCCATGTTGGCCAGGCTGATCTTGAATGTCTGACCTCAGGTAATTCACCCGCCTCGGCCTCCCAAAGTGCTGGGATTACAGGCATGAGCCATTGTGCCCAGCCAAGGTCATTATTAACTTAGACAAGAACTGTGTCAGTAATACCCTTACTGAATTCACTTCAAAAGAAAATTGGAGAAGAGAAATTGGAGATAGCTAGCATAGATGACTCAAGGAATTTTGCTATATAGTAGAGTAGAAAATTGGAGCAGGAGCTGGAAGGGAAATGATCAAGAGAGGCTTTTATTTTTAAGGTGGTGACTATACATCATGTTTCCCTTCTAATAGGAGTAATCTAGAAGCAGTAGAGAAAGCAGAGGAACAAGGAAGGAAAGAAGGAGAGGAGAAGAAGAGGGTTCATGGGGAGGGGAATGGGAAAGGACAGAAAGTGAGGAGACCTGTATGGGGTCTGAGGAGGAAGAAGAATAAAGGAAGAGGAATGAAGGGGAGTGAGAAGGAAGAAGGATAAGGAAAAAATGATACACTGAAAAAGAAAAAAGAGAGGAGATGCAAATATATAAAATAAAAAATGAAAGTGAGCATATTACCACCAACCATACAAAAAAAAAACTATTATAAGAGAATACTATGAACAATTGTACACCAACTAACTAGATAACATAAATGAAGTGGGAAAATTCCTAGAAACATGCAAATTACCTAAACTGATTCAAGAAAATGTAGAAAATTTCAACAGACCTAAAACAAGTAAATAGATTGAATCAGTAATCGAAACCTCCCAACAAAGAAAAGTCCAGGACCAGATGGCTTCACTGGTAAATTTTTCCAATCATGTAAAAGAATTAACACAGTCTTTCTTAAATTCCTTAAAAAATAGAAGGCGGAAACACCAACTCATTCTATAAAGCCAGCGTCACCCTGATACCAAAGACAGATAAAGACATCATAAGAAAAGGAAATTACAGGCCCAATATCCCTTATGAATATAAATGTGAAGATCCTCAACAAAATACTAAGAAACTGAATCCAACAACATATTAAGAATATTACACACCATAACTAAGTGAGATTTATCCCAGTAATGCAAGGGTGGGCTAACATAAGAAAATTAATCAATATATCACATTAATAGAATTGAAGGGGATGGGAAACTACATGATCATCTCAATTAAGAAAGAAATGGCATTTGACAAAATCCAACATCTTTTTATGACAAAATCTCTCAGAAAATTAGATATAGAAGTAAATTTCCTCAACGTGATAAGAGGCATTTATTAAAAAACCTCAGTTAACGTCATAGTTAATGGTGAATGACAAAGTATCCCCCTTCTAAAGTCAGGAATAAAACAATGATGCCCACTTTCACCATCACTGTTCAACAATTTAGTGAATGTTCTAGCCAGAGAAATTAGAGGAGAAAAACAAAGGTATTAAAATTGGAAAGGTAAAATTATCTGTGTTTACAGATAACGTAATCCTATATGTAGAAAAACTCCAAAGAATACACAAGAAAGCTACTAGAGCTAATAATTGACTAATTAAGCAAAATTGCAGGGTGCAAGATCAACACAAAAATCAGTTGTGTGTGTACACCAGCAATGAATAATCTGAAAAGGAATTAATAAAACAATTTCATTTATAATAACATCTTTTCTAATTTTTTTAAAATGGTACTTGGGGAATATAGATAATAACATCTAAAAGAATAGAATACCTAGGAATAAAATTTAACCAAGAAGGTGAAAAATGTATACACTGGAAACTACAAAACACTGCTGAAATAAATTTTAAAAGACCCAAATAAATGGAAAGGCATCCCATGTTCATGGGTATAAGACTTGATATTGTCAAGTCCTAAGTACTACCCAAAGCAATCTACAGATTCAATGCAATACCTATCAAAATTCCAACAGATATTTTTGCATAAATGAAAGAGCCAATTCTCAAATTCATACTGTATTCTAGGAACCCTAATTAGCCAAAACAATTTTCAAAAAGAAGAACGAAGTTGGAGGACTCAAACTACCCAATTTCAAAACTTACTACAAAGCTACAGTAATCAAAACAGTATAGTTATGGCATAAAGATAGACATATAGTCCAATGGAAGAGAATTTAGAGTCCAAAAATAAACACATATATTTATGGTCAATTGATTTATGACAAAGGTGTCAAACCTATCCAATGGGGAAAGAGTACTCTCTTTAACAGGTGATGCTCAGACAACTGGATTTCCATATGAAAAATAATGAAGTAGGACCCCTACTTCACAACATATACAAAAATTAATTCAAAATCAATGACTAAAATATAAGAACTAAAATTCACAAAACTCTTAGAAAAAAATGAGAGTAAATCCTCATGACCATGTATTTGGCAACAGTCTTAGATATGACACCAAAAGCAAGGGCAATGGAAGAAAAAAATAGATAAAATTTCATCAAAATTTAAAACTTTTGTGCATCTAAGGCATTATAATGAAAGCAAAAAAAAAAACAACCTACAGAATGGGAGAAAATATTTGCAGGTCATATATCTGTTAAGAGTTTATCATCTCCAATATGTAAATAACTCATATTAACTCAACAACAAAAATATAAACAACCCAGTTTAAAAATGGGCTTAAGACATGTGGAGAAATAGGAACACTTTTACACTGTTGGTGGGACTGTAAACTAGTTCAACCATTGTGGAAGTCAGTGTGGTGATTCCTCAGGGATCTAGAACTAGAAATACCATTTGACCCACCTTTCCCATTACTGGGTATGTACCCAAAGGACTATAAATCATGCTGCTATAAAGACACATGCACACGTATGTTTGTTGCGGCACTATTCACAATAGCAAAGAGTTGGAACCAACCCAAATGTCCAACAACGATAGACTGGATTAAGAAAATGTGGCACATATACACCATGGAATACTATGCAGCCATAAAAAAGGATGAGTTCATGTCCTTTGTAGGGACATGGATGAAACTGGAAAACATCATTCTCAGTAAACTATCGCAAGGACAAAAAACCAAACACCGCATGTTCTCACTCATAGGTGGGAATTGAACAACAAGAACTCATGGACACAGGAAGGGGAACATCACACTCCGGGGACTGTTGTGGGGTTGGGGGAGGGGGGAGGGACAGCATTAGGAGATATACCTAATGCTAAATGACGAGTTAATGGGTGCAGGAAATCAACATGGCACATGGATACATATGTAACAAACCTGCACATTGTGCACATGCACCCTAAAACCTAAAGTATAAAAAAAAAAAAAAAAAAAGGAAAAAAAAAAAGACATTTCTCCAAAGAAAATATACAAATGGGAAATAAGCACATGAAAAGATGGTCAATATCATTAATAACTAGGGAAATGTGAATCGAAACCATAATAAGATACCACTTCACATCTACTAAAATGACTAACATCAATAAAAGTAAACGTAACAAGTGTTAACAAGGGTGTAGAAAAATTGGAATTCTCATACATTGCTGGTGAAAATGTAAAGTGGTGCAGCCCCTGTGGAAAACAGTTTGATGGTTCCTCAAAAAACTACATATAGAGTTACCATATGACCTGCAATTTCACTTCTAAGTATGTACCCGAAAGAATTAAGGCAGAGACTTAGACAGATATTTGTACACCGGTGTTCACTGAAGCATTGTTCACAATAGCCAAAAGGTGGAAACAACCTAGTGCAACCTAAATGCAAAAATACTATAAATATAGGGAAAAAATTAACTATCATTTATATATGTTTAATTACTTTATTTATTTTTATTTTATTATTATTTCTTGAATCTCACTTTGTCGCCCAGGCTGAAGTGCAGTGACATGATCTTAGCTCACTGCAACCTCTGTCTCCCGGGTTCAAGCAATTCTCCTGCCTCAGCCTCCTGAGTAGCTGTCACTACAGACAGTGCCACCAAGCCCAGCTAATTTTTTTGTATATTTAGAAGAGACAAGGTTTCACTATGTTGGCCAGGCTAGTTGTGAACGCCTGATATCAAGTGATCCATCCACCTCAGCCTCCCAAAGTGCTGGGATTACAGACGTGAGCCGCCACACCCAGCTGAGTCCTGTTTGAGTAAGCAAGAGAAGATGGTATCAACTACACACAAAAAGGGGCTGGGTTTTGATAGAACATGGATAATTCATCCATACATAGTAACAATAATGAAAGTCAAGGGAATATGAACACAAATGCAGATAGTAGGTTTGGAGGTGAAGACAGATTTGTCAGTCTTCATTGATTATAATCCCTTGAACTTACACCTTTCTTACAGTGTTTATTTCATTCTTCCTAGTGGATTGTTGGTAATTCTTCTCCTTAACCATCATTTCACAATTGCAAGCTTCGTAAAGGTAAAAACAATGCCTTATTCATTTTGAATTTCCATAGAACCTGGTGTAACATTCAGAATGAGTGAGTGAGTAAATTTATGGATACAATTGACAACTGGCTCCTAAGAGTTGAGTTTATTTTTCTTTATCTTCAGTTTTGTTTATATTCTCTACTTTTGTGTTATACATGAATCAAATGTGCTTGGTGAGAAACTTTCTTAGCATCCATCCAACTGTACAGTTGTGTGATAGTCTTCTCATATTCCTTTTTTAGAAATTTCAGGATGTTCTATTTAATTTAATTTAATTTAATTTAATTTTTTTTAGAGACAGGGTCTCATTCTGTTGCCCAGGCTGGAGTGGTGTGATCATGATCCACAGCAGCCTTGAATTCCTGGGCACAAGCAGTCCTCTTGCCTTGGCCTCCTGAGTAGCTAGAGCCACAGGTACACACCACCATACCTGGTTAATTTTTTAAAATGTTTTGTAGAGATGAAGTCTCACCGTGTTGCTCAGGCTGGTCTCAAATCCTGGCCTCAAGGGATACTCCCACCTCAGCCTCCCAATGCACTGGGATTACATATGTGAGCCACCACATTCAGACAGGATCTTTTATTCTTAACTGGAATTTCATCCAGTATTGTGCATTGCAAAAAGTGGTGTGGAAAATTCTGAGAAAAAAAAAAGATTCAGTCTCAGAGAACTGAATATCTAGTTTCAGAGAGGAATGTATGGGATTGACTTAAAGTATTTACAAGAAAATAATGAAGACTGATGAAGGAAATGGTGAACAAATTCTAAATAATGTGACAACCAGTGCGAGGTCCAAAGACTTTCTATTCTTTGTGTCTCTACGGTCAGCCAGGTGGAATCAATCAGAGACTTTTTGGAGAAGCAGCATTTTGAACAAAACTTTAAAAGGTGATGAAATCAAATTTAAGTGAAAGATGATAAAGAATTTTGACACCAGGATAAATGGTTAAAGCATGCCAATGCAATGAGAATGCCAATGAGGGGAGACTGGCTAAAGGGAGATAAGTAAGAAGAAGATAAGTTTTCTTTTAATATGCCTGAAAATCTGACAGCATTTCAGGCTTTAAGTTATGATTCTTGTGTAACATTTCATTTAAAGTGTAACATATCAAGAAAATTAATCCAAAAATGATTTACTAATTGAATGACACAATTCGGGAAATGTTTTGGTACAACCAAAGAAACTTACTAAATTGTTATTATTCTGCTTTGTATTCTTATAAAATCTAAATGTCATCACATATTTTTCTGGAAATGGTATTAGAGCTAACATTTACTGAGTGCCACTATATGCCACATACTATTCTATATGCTCAACATGTGTTTCAGTTGCTCCTCGCATCCACTCTGTGAAGTCAGCCTTATTAACTACTGTTGTTACAGCTGAGGAAATGAGGCACAGCAAGGGTCATTTAACTGTCTCAAGGTCACGTGGCAGGTCAGGGTTTGCATTTGGACTCTGTAAGTCATTAGTTCATATAATGTGTGGCACCTCTTCTTCAAAACAACAACGGCAGTCAGGCAAATATTTTCCTCAACAGATTCATTTGATGGGAACAGATTTATACATCACAAATGAAGGGGGTAGGGTGCAGGAGAAAAATGAGATGGGGGAAATAGTCTATAATTTGAAAACAGGATTACTGAGAAAGTATCATTAAATGAGCACTGACTATGCTAATACCAGATAATTCAATATTAATATATTCAATATTGAATATATGTTGAGTATTGAATATTAATATATTGAATATGTTCAGTATATATGTTCAGTATGTATATATAGGATATGATCAGTATTGTTCAGTATGTTCAGTATTTTCCAGAATATTCAGTGTGTGTGTGTATATATATATATATATATATATACACACACACACTCTGAACATGTATATACATATATATATACACACATACATATGGAACATTCTCACAGTGTGTGTGTGTGTGTGTATATATATATATTCTCACAGCCAACAGAATGTTTAGTAGTATGTATATACTGAACATTCTCACAGCCAACTGATTTACAGAGCACTTACCATGTAAGGTGGTAAAGGGTAGAAAATAATGCATAAATATGTATTGCCTTTGAGGTGTCTATAATCTAATGGGGAAGCAACAATTATAGCAATTATAAATAATGAACATTTATCCCAAGCTAATATTATAAATTCTATTCTTGAGGCATAAGTATTATGAGAACACAAAGAAATGATTATTTCTAGTGGATAACAGAATTTGAAAGAGGAGCTGGCCTTTGAGCTGAACTTTGGAGGATGAGTAGGAGTTTCCCTAGATGCAGCAGGAGGGGAAGCATAGAGTCTGGGCATCAGCAAAGGGTGGAGATGTGGAAGGTCACAGAATAGTTCGATGTGAATACCATACAGATGGAGAAAGGTGTGGAAAAGAAGGCTGGAAAGGCCCTAGAAATCCTGACGGTGGGAGTCCCTGAATGCCACCACACTGAGGTATAAGGACTTAATATTTAGGCAATGGGATTTGGCTTATGTGTTGAGCTATAATTTGAGCTTTTTCAAAGCAAAAACGAGGTCCATGTGTCAATCATCCCTGAATTCCCTGTACCTTGTACAACATCTGGAACACAGTAGGTATACACAGGATGGATGGATGGATGGATGGATGGACGCATGGATGGATGGATGGGGCATATTCAATACAAACCTTACCAGTACTAATGACAGCCCAGGCGTGGTGACTCATGCCTGTAATCCCAGCACTTTGGAAGGCTGAGGCAGGATCACTTGTGGCCAGGAGTTTGAGACCAGCCTGGGCAACACAGTGAGACCTCCATCTCCACAAAAAATTAAAAATTAAAAAAAATTACTAATGACAGAATTTTATGAATAACTGGATATTTGAACAACCAGAAAGAGTCAAAGATGACTTGAAGCTTCCTAGCACAGATTTTAAAGAATACAAAAGGATGAGCTGGTTTGAGGAGGTGAGAGATATTTTAATAAATTTATATCCTGCACCTAAAAATGTGGAGAGGGGAGGATCACATGGCACAGAGGAAAAAGGAAGGCATCAAGGGGGCTGAACGCAGCCTGGAGGGCCCTGTCTCTGTGGGTGGGAGTCGGGGGTACTCATCACTCTCCTGGACCCTGACAAGCTCCTACTAGGGTTTGCTCAGGGATATCAGAGGGGTGCCGTGCCCTTGGACTTAGGAAGAAGGTGGGGAAAAGTTGAATTCCCTTCAAAGCTTTTCCTAACCTGTCCTCAGATTTACATCTTTACTCCCCTTCTCTCCCCGCCATCAAAAAACAAAACCGTGCCACTCTGTGAGCCTACATGCTCACAGGTTGGGGGTGTCGGGGGCTGAATATCCAATTGGTCAGAAATGTCATTTTAGATTATATAACTTCTCATAAGTCTTATCATATTCAGTCTGGATTTTACTGGCATTTTAAAAGTCTGCAAGATCACTGTATTCTTTGAAGCAAAAGGACCAAGTACATGTACACATGAATGAAAAGGTGGGATGCTTTACTCAGGGAAAAAAAAAATGATTAGCAAAAAGAGTAGAAAGTGATACGCCTACAATACTCTGTTAAATTTAGCTCTATTAAAAACTGTTTACCCAGAAAAAAAAATTTAACAATTGAAGGTTTATGGGCAACACAAAGTCCACATCTCCCCAAACAAACAATTGTGTTATTTTGGCAGAACTCGTTTGAATCTTGCCTGTTATTTGTTGTCTGTATGACTGTAGGTAAGATAGTTAACTTTTCTGAGCTCCAGTTTTCTCATCTCTTAAATGGGTTTAATATCATTTCCCTCCCAGAGACTGTGAGGATTAAATGGGATGTCCTACATAAAATTTTCACTGCAGTATCTGGCACAAGTAGAAGTTAAGAAATGTTAGTTCACCCTTCCCCCTTATGAGCTGAATTATAGGAAGCTGAGTCAAATTGATACAAAGACAGAAACTAAAAGGATGCTTGCAATTTGTGGGTAAATTCAGATAATCAGAAAATGTAAAGGACTGAGAACACTGATACAATTAGGGGAAACACTACTGGCTAGTGACTGGTATACAGATTTCAAGTGTCTTTCAAGCTGCTCTCACCAGGCCTTCCTCTGGCTTTCCCCTTTGAGCCCTGATCACTAGTCACACTGTTTTAGACCTTTACAAAGAGGTAGGGGAGAAGAGAATTAAAACCAACAGGCACTGGCATGCACTGAATTGTTTGTTTTAACTGGAATTTGGTGATAGGATGGCTAGGGTTTCCTAAGGACTTTGAAGATTTTTCCCCCAAACTTAAGAATACAATAATTATGTAAAATCGATGCCAATGGTGTGCATTTTAACCTCCACAACTACATTTTTGCTAATGGTGCCTTGCTGCATTTAATATGGAAAACATTAGTCTACTTTGTGGCAGAACAGGTTTTTTAAAAACGCTTTAATTTTAACCCATTCTCCACAACTCTCCTTACCCAGCTCTTTTCCCTTCACAACCTTTTTTCTTCTCTTTTCTCTATGTAACCCAGCTAATAAGTGGTCACTCTTTTATTTAGTTATTCATTCATGTAACAAATACTAAGTTCCTACTAGATTCCAGGCACTCTTCTAGGCTCTGAGGATACAGTAATGAGTAAGACTAAATCCCTGTTTCCATGGAGACAAATAGAGGGGACAAAGAATAAACAAATAAGCATATGAAAGTATAATTACTCATAATGATAAGTGCTACAAACGAAAATAAAGCAAGTGGTAAGAGTGACTGGGAGATGGCTATTTGCCTCACTTTTATAGACATCCAATGCCCCGGGCCACGCACAAGATTACCCCAAGTTTAACTGCTTTGTCCAGAGACTGGAGCCAAGGTGTGCAAATGCATGTCGTGAGATACTCACTCTCCAGTGCCACCTGATTTCAGTTAGTCCCATTAACTGATAGAAAGTTAAGAAATTTTTCCAATAAATAAACAGGTATTAGATTGATAATCAGAAAAAAATTCAACCTTATGTCAAAACATGAGAAGCTATTACCTCAAGATCTAAGAGAACATGTTCATGCTTTTGATGTTGAAGTGCTCTTGGTAACTGATGATAAAGGGAGACAGAAGTGATCTGGATACAAAGATGAATGACCCAAGCCCTGAATACAAAGAAAATTTTGACATGCATCTACGTCAGATCTCGTACAGGAGTGTCATGCATAAAATGAACTTTCCACAACAGAGATAGTCAAGATTTGGAAAAGGTAGCAGAGAGGGGCAAAGAAAGAGATTTAAATAATCCGGTAGATTAAGTAATTGGCAACCAAATAATTAATTGCAAATTAACTAATAACTGCTTCACGGATAACTGAGGCCGTATCAGAGGCCATGTCAAAACATGAATCAAGGTTCAAATCCTATACCTCATCCTTTATTGGTTGAGTGACAATAGGGAAGTTATTTAATCTTTCTTATTTAATCTTTCCACATAGGCATATAATGCTGTCTGTTATATAATGATGCCTATTTGATAGGGTTACTGTAAGGACAGTAAGGACTCTGAGGACATAGAAAGAATCTTGCAGTGTTTAGAATGTATCGACCATTAAATGAGTAGTAGCAATTAATAATAATATTATTGTTATTGTTGTTATTTGAGACAGAGTCTCACTGTGTCACCCAGGGTGAAGTGTAGTGGTGTGATCATGGCTTACTGCAGCCTCCACCTCCTGGACTCAAATGATTCTCCCACCTCAGCATCCTGAATAGCTGGGACTACAGACATGCACCATGTTGCCCAGCTTATTTTTTGTATATTTTTGTAGAGATGGGGTTTTGCCATATTGCCCAGGCTGATCTCAAACTCCTAGGGCTCAAGTGATCCTCCCACTTCCCAAAGTGCAGGTATTACAGGTGCGGGCCACTGTACCTACCCAATATTATTATTATTAAAAGTTTTCTGCCTATGACTTCAATTTGACTCTACTAAAGTAGTCTTTTTAGATGAGGTTAACATTAATTTGACACATTTTTATAAATCTTCACATTGTTTAAATATATTGTAACAAAATAATTTCTCTACAGTTCACTGTAGAGAAATTATAATACACAGATAAATTATATGTAAGAAATCTTAAGTATCATAATTATGCCACTACTTGGAAACTAGTGAGATAGATAGATACAATACAATAGATACAATAGATAGATCTAATATTCTTTTAGATCTCTAAATTAATTTATAAATATGGAGTCTGGCCGGGCACGGTGGCTCACGCTTGTAATCCCAGCACTTTGGGAGGCCGAGGCGGCCGGATCACGAGGTCAGGAGATCGAGACCATGGTGAAACCCCGTCTCTTCTAAAAATACAAAAAAATTAGCCAGGCCTGGTGGTGGGCGCCTGTAGTCCCAGCTACTCGGAGAGGCTGAGGCAGGAGAATGGCGTGAACCCGGGAGGCAGAGCTTGCAGTGAGCCGAGATCGCGCCACTGCACTCCAGCCTGGGCCACAGAGCAAGACTCCGTCTCAAAAAATAAATAAATAAATAAAAATAAAAATAAATATGGAGTCATATTATTCATACTGTGTTAAAATCAACTTTTTTCATTTCATGACACACAGCAAAGAATGTCCAATAACTATTTATCCAAAACATAATGGCTGACTGATATTCCACTGTATGAATGAATAACTTATATAGCCAATGTCTTATCAGTGAACATTTAGATTTCTACCAATTAGATATGATGAAAAATCTTGTAGGTACTCTTAAAGCACTGCCTTAATATTTTTAATTTAATATTTATTTTAATATTTTAAAGAATTTGGTATAAAATTTCCTTCCAAAATAATTATAAAATTTCAAGGCCTTGAAAACATTGCCAAATTATCTTTCGAAAAAAAGGTTTCAGTTTATACTCTCATCAGCAGTGTGTGAGAGTGGCCTCTTCTTTGACCCTCAATCATAAGTTATTATTTCTTTCTATAATCTTTGTCCGTTTGATAGGTAAAAACAATATGATGTTTTAATTCACAGTCTTTTATTATTAGTTAGGTTAAATTTCCATGTTGATTGTATAATTATATTTTTCCTTCTGTACATGATTAGTTTAAATCCTTTGGATATTTAGAGATTATTGTATTCATCTTCTTATAAGTTTGTAAAAGTTGTTAAATATGAAATAACATTTTATCTGTCCTACAGATTAAAAATATTTTTGCCTAATTTTTCATTTGCCTTAAAAATTTTTTTTCAGGTTAATAGAGATACAATTTAGAATCACTTCTTGGCCTTTTGGCTAAGATCAACTGTGAGATACAATTTAGAGAAAGTAAAACTTGCCCTTTTCTATGAATTTTAACAAAGGCATAGTCGTGTAACCGTCACCGTATTCATCACTATGTTCAATAAAAATATAAATAGTTTCATCACCCCTCAAAATTTCCCTCATGCTCCCTCCTTCCGCAACTTTTGCCACCAAGTAACCACTGATGTTTTCTTTCTCTGTGGTTTTGCCTTGCCCGAAATGTCATATAAATGAAATCATACAGTATGTAGTCTTTTGAATCTGGCTTCATTCACTGAGAATAATGCACTTAAAATTTATTCATATATTAGTAGTTTTTTTTTTCCTTTGAATGTATTGCTGAGCAGTGTTTTTTGTACTCAAATGTCACGTAGTTTCTTTATCTGTTCACTGGTTGATGCACATTTTCATCATTTCTAGTTTTGGGTGATTGTGAGTAAAAAATAAGTATTCATAAATATTCACGTACAAGTTTTTGTGTAGACATATGTTTTTATTTCTTGTGGTTACATGCCTAGAAGCAGGGTAAACATATATTGAACTTTATAAGAAACTGCCAAACTGTTTTCCAAAATGTACCATTTTCTGTTGTTACCAACCATGTATAAGAGTTCCAGGTGCGGCCGGGCACGGTGGCTCACGCCTGTAATCCCAGCACTTTGGGAGGCCGAGGCGAGCAGATCACGAGGTCAGGAGATCGAGACCATCTTGGCTAACACAGTGAAACCCCATCTCTACTAAAAATACAAAAAATTAGCCAGGCGTGGTGGTGGGCACCTGTACTCCCAGCTACTTGGGAGGCTGAGGCAGGAGAATGGCGTGAACCCAGGAGGCAGAGCTTGCAGTGAGCTGAGATTGCGCCTCTGCACTCCAGCCTGGGCGGCGGAGCGAGACTCCGTCTCAAAAAAAAAAAAAGAGAGAGTTCCAGTTGCTTCATGTCCTTGCTCATACATGACATTCTCAGGCTTGTTTTCTCTTTCTTGTTTTTTGTTTCCTTTTCATTTTAGTCATTCTACTGAGTATGTGGTGTTATCTCACTCTGGTGTTAAGTTGCATTTCCGTGTTAACTAATGATGTTGAGCATTTTTCCTTGTGTTTATTTGCCATTCTTATTTCTTCTTTGGTACAATAATTCTTTAAATCTTTTGCCTGTTTTAAAAATGAAGTTAGCCTGGTACAGTGGCTCACACCTGTAATCTCAACACTTTGGGAGGCTGAGGCAGAAGGATAGCTTGAGGCCAGACATTCAAGATCAGGCTAGGTAACATGGGGCAAACCTATCTCTAAAAAATTAATTAATTAAAATAAAATAAAAAAAATGAAGTTGTTTTGTTATTATTGAGTTGTGTCTTTACATATTCTAGGTAGCAGTTCTTTATCAGATATGTGTTTTGCAAATATTTTTCCCAGTCTGTGTCTCATCTTTTCATTCTCCTAATAGTATCTTTCCAAAAAGCATGTCTTTACCAAGAGTATCTTTTCAAAGAGGAAATTTTTTATTAGGTCAAATTTATCAGTTGTTTCTTTTATGATTCCTACTTTCCTATGTCTTATTTAAGAAATATTCGCCTATTTAAGGGAGAAAAATTTTCCCCTATGTTTTCTTTTAGAAGTTTTATGGTTTTAGGTTTCACGTTTAGGCCTATAATCCCTCCTCAGTTAATTTTTTTTTTTTTTTTTGAGACAGAGTCTCACTCTGTCACCCAGGCTGGAGTGCAGTGGTGCAATCTTGGCTCACTGCAAGCTCTGCCTGCTGGGTTCACGCCATTCTCCTGCCTCAGCCTCCCGAGTAGCTGGGACTACAGGTGACCGCCACCACGCCCAGCTAATTTTTTTGTATTTTTTTTAGTGGAGACAGGGTTTCACCGTGTTAGCCAGGTTTCACCTCGATTTCCTGACCTCATGATCTGCCCACCTCGGCCTCCCAAAGTGCTGGGATTACAGGTGTGAGCCACCGCGCCCGGCCCCTTCTCAGTTAATTTTTGCCTGTGGTGCAAGAAGTCGGTCAGAGTGTGTGTGTGTGTGTGTGTGTGTGTGTGTGTGTGTGCGTGTGTATAATAATTGAATATTCATATAAATATATTTGTAATATTATGTATGTAAATATTTAATATTCATATATATGTTTATATGAATATTCTATTGTTCCATCACCATTTGTCAAAATAGACTATTTTTTCTCCATTTAATTGCCTTCTCATCTTTGTAAAAAATCTGTTGGGTATAGGTGTGTAGATCTATTTCTGGACTCTCTATTTCTCCTTTTTTATCTGTGGGTCTGTCCTTTTACCAATACCGTATTACCTTGATTATTCTCACTTTATAATAAGACAAAATCAGGTAGTGAGAATACTTCAATCTGATTCTTTTTCAAAATTGTTTGGCTATTCAAGTATTTTTGCTTTTTTCATATAAACTTTACAATCAGTTTATAAATTTCTACAAAAATATCATGCCAAG
This sequence comes from Nomascus leucogenys, assembly GCF_006542625.1. NCBI lineage: Eukaryota > Metazoa > Chordata > Mammalia > Primates > Hylobatidae > Nomascus > Nomascus leucogenys. The sequence continues at coordinate 31,811,289 of NC_044395.1, read as the reverse complement.
GTTTTTTTGTGGAACTGAATTGCATCTGTAACTCAGTCTGGGGAGAAAATTTATCTTAACAAAATTGTCTTTCCATCCATGAACACAGAATATCTCTTCATTTACATAGGTTTTTTTTTAAGTCTCTCGTTAGTGTTCTATGGTTTTCAGCACACATTTGTTAGATTTGTACACAGGCATTTTATGTTTGTTTGTGCTGTTATGATACTCGGCTGGGCATGGTGGTTCATGCCTGTAATCCCAGCATTTTGAGAGGCTGAGGTGGGCAGCTCACTTGAGGACAAGAGTTTGAGACCAGCCTTGGCAACATGGCAAAACCCAATCTCTACTAAAAATACAGAAATTAGCCAGGCGTGGTGATGAGTGCTTGTAGTCCCAGCTACTCTGGAGGCTGAGGCATGACAATCACTTGAGCCCAGGAGGTGGAGGTTGCAGTGAACCCAGATTGCACCACTGCACTCCAGCCTGGGTGACAGAGTGAGACTCTGTCTCAAGAAATAACAATAATAAAATAAAAATAATTAATTTAAAAAATATAAATGATAGTTAAATTTTTTTCTGTATTTATAGTATTTTTGCATTTAGGTATTTGTTGCAGTGTCTGTATTTTATGTTTTAAATTACCCTTTGTCTGTCCTACCTGTCACCAATATTTGGCCTAACTTGCCATTTACCTTTTCCAGTAGAGACGGGGTTTCACCGTGTTAGCCAGGATGGTCTTGATCTCCTGACCTCGTGATCTGCCCGTCTAGGCCTCCCAAAGCGCTGGGATTACAGGCGTGAGCCACCGCGCCCGGCCTAGCCATTTACCTTTTCATGTTGTTTATAGCCATATAGTTAAGTCTTTTCATTCATGTTTTTCCTTTTGTGTGAATTTATTATATTTTAAATTACTTTAATTACCTTTACCTGTATTATTTTAATCTTAATGAAAACTATAATAACTATGAAAAGGACACTGTTATTCGTCTTTTAAAGCTTATTACACTGATATCAAAAGATTAAATTTCTAACATTTACAAATCAGTAGGTTACATTAATTTTCCATGATTGGAGGCATTGTTGAGTCTGAGATACTTTGATTGTTTTACAAATACCTTTCACAGATGCTGCACTCAAGGAGGAAAAACTGATAAACAAATGAACTTAACAAAGCTTCAGAGGTATCTCAGAGGAAGTACAGAGCTTCGCATCTGTGGAGTGATCAGGTCACTGCCTGGTAGTAGACACAGTGGTACATCACCCATTAATTTAGTTACTGGTTGAGGTAGAACTCACAGGGCTGCAATTAAAGACTCTCTTAACATTATTTTTTGGATTTTATGATTCACACATTTTTTTCTATTAATTGAAGACTCAGAGATTACATCTTGTCCTGTGAAAAACACCAGATGAAGTAAGCCAATTTTCTAAGTGTAAATTCATACATTCCTTAACTGGAAAAAGAAAAAGTGGCACCCCAAATATAAAAGATATTATAATTTTGGATAAACTATTAGAAAAGCTGGCATGTGGAGCAAAACATGACATATTATTAATGGTACCCTTGGACTGACAGACGTATGGTAAAATTTATGAATTCATATGAAGAAATGCAGCTACTAATTACTTTCAGATGAAGATAACATTAAGCCATTGAATTAGTCACCTTGAGCTGCCATAACAAAAGCCACAGACTTTGTGTCTTAAACAACAAAAATGTATTTTTTCACAGTCTGCAGGCTGGAAGTCTGAGATCAGGGCACTAGTTGGGTCCGGTTCTGAGGAGGACTCCCTTTCCGACTTGCAGATGGCTGCATTGTCTCCTTGTCCTCACACGGTGGAGAGAGAACACTGGGTCTCTTCCTCTTCTTACACTATAAGGACACCAATTCTGTGAGATAAGAGTTCCAACCTTAGGTCTCATCTTCAATACAGCCACAAGGGGGAGTCATTCAACATATGAATTTTTCAAGGACACACTTCTGTTCTTAACAGCCTTTAAGAGAATGACACATATTTTCCACTACAGAAGATATTACTAGTTAACAAAATACAGGAAATAGCTGAGGATTGTGTTTATGGTTTAAGCAAACAAGATGATGACATTTCCTTAAGCTAAACATAAATGCTGATCAATGGCCTCATTTAACTCTTATTACCGGAAAACCAGCCTAAGACAAACCTGCCGTCTCTTGTGACAAACCCAAACTGTGACTCAAGAATTAAATGCTGATGGTAAATACAATAGAGTTTGGAATGACTTAATAGAATGTTCTCCTAAGCTTTCTGAGAAACATAGAGGAAGACATAAAATATCACAAGTCATCATTATTCAGAAAGATCCCTACACAGATCCCTGTTACAATAAATTCTCTAGAAGGAAAAGGCTCTGCATTTGGGGACAACTGACCTACTCATTTGTCAATGGAATTTAAGTAAAATGTAATTTTATTGGTTGGAGAGATTTTGTGCTGCTTAGGTAGAGAGAAAATATGTTTCTTTCTGTGTTTTTTTAAATAAAATAAAATCTTGGAGCTCAAAATTTTATTCAACATACTTACAAATATACTTTTATTCAACTTTGGTCCAAAAACGGGAAGAAGTAAGGTAGGAAAGCAACTGAATAAGAATAGGAGAACTAAAGAAAAAGAGGAGCCTATTCTCAATAATGCATCTGAATAAACTGTTTAACTTAAAAAGATTGATTGAGCAGGGAAAGGAGCAAAATGGGGAGGAAAGAAGGAGAAGATGGTAATGGAAGAGAGATACTTGCACAAATGTACATTCCATGGGGAGGAACACATGGTAATTAGGAGGTCATGAAGCAAACGTTTAGAGAAAGTAATTATATAAAAAGTATAGGAATAATCCAGGAAAGAAATAGGTGTTAAATATAAGTAAGTATGGATGATTTCACTAAAAACAAGTCATATTAGTGTATCTGCTTTTCTTCTATAATGGTTATTAAATCAGTAGATCAAGGGAATGCTTCCAGAGATTTAGAACAAATATGACAAAATCTTAGTAAATATCCTTAGGAAAATAAAAAAGAAAATGTAAGTTGGATGTTGGCTAAATTATATGGGCCACTTATCTAGTTAAATAATCATGTTCAAAGCATATTAATTAATAGACATATGTCAGTTCATTCATTCTTCAATTATAAACTCTTATTAAGCAGCAAGTATTTGTCAGGCACTATGTTAAGCCTTAGAGATACTAAAGATCAAACTGTGGTCTCACAATCTATTAGGAAGAAGCAGGGCTGTCACCAATAACTGTGATAGGCTGTTCATTAACTATGACAATAATAATCTAACTTAAAGAAAAATCTTTAGTGAGAAGAAAAGATACTTCCAAAGCCTTAATCTTATTCAATATTTTTACCAATAATGTGGCTAATGCCAGAAAGAACTTGCTTACTATTTTGCAGATGTCATAAAACTTGTAGACATAGCTAGACATTGGTAGATCAAAATAAGAAGTCAAGAAAATCTCAATGGATGGGAATAATGGGCTAAAACCAGTAAGATGAATTAAATATAAATTAACGTGGTGATCTACATTGAGGTTAAAAGAACACAACCTCATGAATACTTGGAAGACGTAGCTTGACAGCAGCTAATATGAAAAAGACCTGACTCTCAGTCAAACACAGACTCGATATAGCTTAGCAGTGATATATAATGTCTAAAACCTTGAGGTTTCATGATCAAAACAGCATATCCAGGCCAAGGACAGTTACGACACAAGTGTATTCTATGCTGGTAAGGATGATTGTGCATCGTGGTCCAGTTCTGCGGCACACTTCAAGGCAGTATTTGACATATTAGAGAGGATCTAGCAGGAGGCAATGAGGGGGAGTTTTTGTATGAAAATTTCTACTTTATATTTTTAAAACTTATAAGAAAAGAGGACTCTTTAGCCTAAAGAAAGAAGTTGTAATCAGGCATGTCATTGTGTTTTTTTAACAACGAGTAGAATTACTCTACAAAGTCCCAGAAGGTAAAATAGGAATAACTGACTTTTCTATTGGGATTTATTCTTTGCAAAGAGCTGTCTTATTAATTATATCATTTGGTTCTCATAATTACCTTGAGAGTTAGGCAATGCATACACTACCATTACCACCATTTTATAGGTTGGAAAACTAAAATTCAGAAAAGTTGAGGCTTACCCAAAGTGGAAAAGTTGAGGGCCCAAATCCCAATTTTTTGAGCCCAAACCTATGCTTGTCCCACAATGCCATGCCATCCTTCCACTTGGAAGCAGATTTTATCTCAGTATAAAAAATGAAAACATTTTTAATAATAAAGAGCACACAAAAATGAACCAGATTAATGAAACAAATAAAGATTTCCTTTTCCTGAAAAAAAGCAAACATGGGCTGAGGATTTTGTATTAGGCACTTCATAGGTGACTGCTTCTTATGGAGGAGGTTGGATCAGGTGATCTCCAAATACATCAGAATAAATATTTACTGTGAGAAAAAGAGAGTGAAAAAGAAAGAGATTCAAGTTGGTATTCAGGAGACATCCATGGAGTTCATTCATTCACTTAGCAAAGATTCACTGACCACTTACTATGTAGTACATAGTCCTAGAATAGTGATAAACATACCAGACTTGAAAATAGAAATCCTGGTATTGAGTACTGGTTCACTCAGTTATCATCTGTGTGCTTTTTTGAGCATAAATTTTCCCATATGTCAAGGTTTATAAAACCCATGTCAAGAATTACAAGGATTGGATGAAATAATATTTTAAAAGTGCTAAGCACATAGCAGGAGCTTAATAAATATTAGTTCCCTTCTCCCCTTTACATATGAAAGTTGCCATGCAGTTCCCTAAAGACAGTTTGTATGAATTTAATATGACAATAAGACAGGACCAACATGTAAAGAAAGTGGAAGGGCAAGTGAAGAATCTCTTGGTGTTCACATCGCTTTGCTGGTCTGAAGGTGACCACTAAGGCTTGATTTCGTAAAAAGCCTGGGGCACAGCATGTTCTAGAACTATATTTGATCTTGAATTCTCAGTCTAAGATTTCTTTCTTCTCATTGATCTTTGTACATTGTTGAGTAAATTGTACTGGTTTCTTATTCTCAGACAGAATTAGAGATAATAAGATATTTGTCTGCTGTATACTCATGGATGAAAAGGATATAAGGGCCCTGTTTTATAATAATTGTGTACTCCTAAACAATATCCATCGAAAAATGCTTCAAATCAGAGAGAGAAAAATAATCATTTGCCTAAAAATAAGGAATTTTCCTTTTAGTGGATTTAACAGTTACACATTTCTGTTTTGAAAATCAAGCTTCTTGGTTGTAACTAGAGTAGTTTAGGATGTGATGTTTTGGATAATTTTGCCAACTTCATGTTCTGGCCAGAAATAAGAACATCAGGAGACAATGGCTCATGGGTTACCAAAGATTGTTGGTTTGTATGCAAGCTCACCAAGTATGGAAACCAGGTTTGTAAACAAAATCTTGCTTAGCCCTGCTGAGCCATTCTTCCAGAAAAAAAGACTAAGTATAGATTTGCTTTATTTTTTTCTGTTTTACCTTAATACATAAACCAAATATTTGTCCAGCTCTCACCTCAAAGAATTAACAAAAATTGTGAATGCCTATCAAATATAGAACTGGTTTATTCACATTCCTCTCTTGCTATATATTCAAAAGGGTAAAAGATAACAAAGAATATAGGATTAATCTATGTTAAGTTTTTTTCCTATGTTGAGAATGTACATTTAATATACATGAAGCAGTTTAATAGCAATATAAAATGTATTTAATGTTCATAATAGTAAGTAAACATTTACTGTGTACCTAACCATGCACATTCTCCTTGAGAAACATAATCTGGTGGAGGTGGAAGATGTCAGATATAGAGAAATTTATAATAATAGTATAATATAAAATGAGTTTCATTAGAGCTTAGGACCATGGTACTATCAGGGAGCCTATTACAAAGTAAGATGGTGTGTCTGTGTATACTGGGGTTGGGGGAAAGAGACAGACAGAGAGGGTCCTCACACTAAAAGAGAAGTGTCTTGTTAGGCCAAGCAATACCCTATTTAATAACTTGAAAATTACATAATGCAAAATTTACCAAGGAATGCAAAATAGCAATTCTCTTTCCAGCATATTAAGAACAAAATAATTCTCAACTCTCAAATATCTAAGAATTATCAGGAAGCATTAAAATGCAAATTTTCAGCTTCACACCAAGGTATTCTGATGCAGTAGCTCTGAAATGATGCATTGAAGTTTTCAGGTTACATAACCCAGGTGATTCTGATACAGACATTATGCAGATCTCATTTTGAATAATACCACCAAAAGAATAAAAATTAGATATAATTGGATATAGCTCTTTCAATCACAGACTCCAAAGACTTAAAACTCCTTGAACAAAAACATAAATCCTTTTAAAAAAGAATTAAGGAAATAACTGTATTAAAAATCAAAGTAATTAATCATGATAATTATCACATTTCCTTCTTTAGTTTCATCCAGATGGTACTATCAACTACAAAAGGAGTGATTTAGGTTTGTCTCTAAGGTAAACTTTCTGACGAAAAGAGAATCATTTGGATGGTAGAACAAATTATTAGAGATGAGTAGAGAACTTCTTCTCCTTGGTACAACTTAGATGGTAGCTCCATGATATCAAAACAACCATTTAAATGAGGTAGGGGGATTCAACTCATCAAGTATTTCCTAGGGAGAATCTATTAGGTGTGTAACAGTGTGGCAGATACTTGATGGTCTGGGGAGAAAGGATGGGATTTTTGTCCCCATAAGCCTAAGTTCTTGAAGAAACAAAACTAGCACTTAAGAGAAAAATACAAAATCCCATGAAACATGCAACTGATTATATACAGGAAACTATAAATGCGTGGTGTAGATGATAAGCATTGGATTAGTTCAGTGAATATCAGTGTACTCTGGGCTGATCTGGGGAAAGAGCAAGGATTGGGGCCTGGAGGATAGAATATAGATTGTAAGAAAGAAGAGGAAAACAGTATCAGCAAACAAATAGCACAGTGTTTTGTCTCCCAGGCTGCTGGACAAGTGGTTGAGCAGGTTAAATTGTTGTTTTGGGGTCACCAAACCACTACCTCAGATTTTCAATAATAAAAACCAATAAAGAAAGGCAAGAAGAGCAAGGAGAACAAGATAGAGAAAAATAAAGGGGAAAATAAATCCCAATATAGAAAGAATGACTTCTACTGTTAGGCAAGCAAAAGATTTCCTCACAAAATACCCCAGAGTTTATTTAAAGTAGTAATCAGAAGAAAATAGAAAACATTTATGAACATTTATCATATATCGGACACTATCACAAGCCCTTCCATGTATAAATTCCTTTAATCTCCCAACAACACTATGAGATAGGAACTTTCACTGTATCATCAGGATTCCTAATAGCCCATGAAGCTGTCTAAATCAGTGATTAGCTTGATGTGATGTTTCTACAATGTATACCTAGATTAAAACATCATATTATACCCTATAAATTATACATAATTATTTATCAATGTAAGAAAACATTTTTAAACCGAAAAAAGATGCAAAAATAAGCAAATTCTGTTGAATGTTCAATTCAAAGTTTATATAGATTTGCCTTATGTATGTATTTTTAAATTATTAGTATTGATGAGAAACAAAGAATGTAAACTTGTACCTCAGTCTAAGAGGATGAGAAGTTATTTAATGTGGAACAGAGAAAACATAGAGGGCAATATCAGAAGAAAGCCACTTGAGAATTTAATAAGCAAACTCGGAGTAAATTGGTGACCTAAGGTAAAAAGATATCAACTGCAGTCTTGCATTTTTAGTATAGCTCAGTCCTATCAGTAACCAGTCAAGTGGGTTAAGAATTACAGCTGCTACTGCCTAAACTTTCCAGCAGTTCAGAAAAATCAACAGATTTTTTTTTCTTGCAACTAAATTTTTAGGGTAACTCTTTTGGATAATGTTTACAGTTTCAGACAACTCTGATTTTCTCCCAAATTTACTGAGCAAAAACTAATGGTCTACATGCAAATTTCACTCCTGTTTGGTAATTACAAGTTTCCCTCTAACATAAACAAGAATGCTTTTTGGAAAATTGATTTTCTCATATATACCAAGCAAGTAGTCTCTTCATTGAAAGAATAGGTATCAATCCACGGACTGGTTTTAAATGTGGGTTAAATGGTCAGTAGCTGTTAATCATAGTTGTAGAAATTTTTAAGGTAATATGTTCATTGGACTAGTTTCCAATCATATCTCACAATCAAGACTTTTATAATTCTATAAATTCATAACTGATCACATGTATTTCACATATTCATCACAGTATTGATGTTAACACTATTTGAAATTACTGAATAACATCGTAGATTCAATAAAGTGATTTGCCATGCCTATCTTATTAGAATGTTATAACAACCCTGGAAATTATCCAGGCAGAACACCTGGTTTCTAATCCAGAGCTCTTTCCACTGCTAATAAATAAGGGTTATGAGAAGGCAAAGAGCACAGTGAACTCTCAGTTATTAACAGGCAAACTTTCTGGTTTTCTGGAAGCCAGTCTTCTCCATCTTGACTTTTGGAAGGCCCAGCAACCCCACAAAATGGATGTACAAATTCCCTTGTTATATTTATCTCATCCACCATAAAAACATGGGACAGACCATCCTCCTAGGAGTGTCTAGAATTTTATATTTAAAAGAAGTAGTTACTGATTAAAATATTGATTCTACTGAGCTCGCATTTACTTTAAGAAATTGAGATTTTTTTGACCATTTCTATTTTTTAAGTGATTAATTTTCTAAATTTGCATATTAGGTAATTGAAGGTTGTGTCATGGCTGGAATCTGGTTCATGACAAATTCCTCTTTCTAGTTGTCATTCTTTCCATTTAATTACTCTCTGGGACTTCAGTAGAATGCACAATTTTCCAGTAAAGCCACGTGATAAGTAATTGTTTACACTTCTGAAGTACTTCCTGTTTTGTTTTTTCTCACTGTCTACATACAGATATAAGAAGCCTGAATAACTTGCCTGCTTTTCCTTAGTCCTGCTGGCTTTTCTTCATTATTTTCACCAAATAAATGGGGGTAGAAAACTCTTCTTTTTTTTTTCTGAGATGGAGTCTTGCTCTGTTGCCCAGGCTGGAGTGCAGTGGCGCCATCTCGGCTCACTGCAAGCTCCGCCTCCAGGGTTCATGCCATTCTCCTGCCTTAGCCTCCTGAGTAGCTGGGACTACAGGCGCCCGCCACCACGCCTGGCTAATTTTCTGTATTTTTAGTAGAGACGGAGTTTCACCGTGTTAGCCAGGATGGTCTCCATCTCTTGACCTTGTGATCCACCCGCCTTTGCCTCCCAAAGTGCTGATATTACAGGCGTGAGCCACCGCATCCGGCTGAAAACTCATCTTTTCTTATGGCAAACTACACTTAGTATCATTTCCCTTTGCTTTTCTCCATTACTCACACACACAAACCTATGCTGTATATTCCTTTTTCGCTTGTATCTTGTTTCATTCAGTGACCACCACCTGAATCAATAGGCACTGCTCAGGGAGATTAGAAGATCTGGAAGGTATGGAAGCCATGGGCATTTTAGTAATCAGAAGGAAAGAACATTCTAGCCTGTTTGGCTGGAACTGCCATCTTCCAGTAATTCATCAAAATAACGAATGCAAAAGGAAAGAGGAGAGGCACCCTTTACATGTACTCTAGGCCTTTTAGAAAACATGGAGTTGTTCCTTTGGCCACAAACATATGAATCTATTAGAAAGGTGGTATTGTAGACATCAAGGGAATAGGTACTGTTGAAAAAGGAATGCCCACAAGTGTTACCATGGCAAAACTGGAAGAGTCCCAGTGTTCCTCAGCATGCCGTTGGCATTGTTGTAAACATACAAGTTAAGGGCAAGATTCCTGGCAAGAGAATTAATGTGTGTATTGAGCACATTAAGCATGCTAAGAGCCAGGATAGCTTCCTGAAACGTGTGAAGGAAAATGATCAGAAAAAGAAGGAAACCAAAGAGAGAAGTACCTGGGTTCAGGTGAAGCGCCAGCCTGCTCCACCCAGAGAAGTGCACTTTGTGAGAACCAATGGGAAGGAGCTTGAGCTGCTGAGACCCCTTCCCTATGGATTCATGGCATAATAGGTTAGAAAAGTAAAAGGCCTCTGAACTGTAAAAATGTTTCTCTTCTTTGAGTAGAAGTGGATGTCGTCTCCCCTAAAGAAATATTTAAAGCAAATTTAAATTTTGTCCTTATTCATTGTGTAATGTCTTTACTATTAATATTAATGTTTTTCTTGCTGAAAGATGTGGCTTATTGTGCAACAAATTACTCAACTGGTTAGAAAATGGCCAGATATTATTTATAAAATATTTTTACTGGTTTGAAAACAGTCCCTCTAAATCATCATGTAAGAAATAAAATAATTTTGAAAAAAAGATTCTAAGTAGTTTTGGGCAAAGTATATAATTTATGCAATTGCATATAAATCTATGCCAGCAACTGCATCAAACCACAACTTTTATTTTTAAAGTTTATATGACTCTAAAACAATACAGAGGGTTTCCAAATGATCAGTTTTCTTCAAGTCTTACAGATAATTAACTATTTTATCTTAAGGCTTTTCATGAGTTTTAGCAGGATCTTTAAATAAAGTTACCACATTATAAGCACAAAAAAGTTTTTTTCTTTGTCTTTACATGTAAAGACAAAAAGGGAAGCATGTTTTACATAGCCATAAAAGACAAAAAAGCAAGAATGCCTCAGAGACCTAAGAGTAGAGCCAGAAGGCAAAAGCTCAGAATAAACTGTAGAACAGGGGTCCCCAATCCCAACCCTTGGCGGTGGATGGGTACCTGTCCATGGCCTGTTAGGAAATGGGCGGCACAGGAGGTGAGCGGCAGGGACATTACCGCCTGAGCTCTGCCTCCTCTCAGATCAGCAGCAGCATTAGATTCTCATAGGAGCGCAAATACTATTGTGAACTGAGCATGCGAGAGATCCAGGCTGTGGCTCCTTATGAGAATCTAATGTCTGATGACCTGACGTGGGACAATTTCATCCTGAAACCATCCACTCCCAACCCCCATGAAAAAACTGTCTTACACAAAACTGGTCCCTGCTGCCAAAAAGGTTGGGGACCCACTGCTGTAGAAAGTGAAAGATGCTCAGGGCTTCTTCAGTTGTGTTCAGGGCAAGAGAATGGAGAAGACATGAACACTGCTGGGGAGTATCACATTGAATAAAGAGAAACAGAACTACTCAGGTCCTAGTTTAATTTGTCTTCTTTGTTACTGTGGATGTCAATCTGAAATTAAAGATAGCTTCAAGAATGTGTAAGACCCCCTACACTCTGCACTACACATGTAATCACATCTGTCGTTTTATGTTTGGTTCTAGGTTTAATATTTTAACAGGACTCAAAGAATCCTTAAGTATCTTGAAGCAAAGAGCATTTGTTCATGAATTCATTTTTTTCAATAAACACTTCTTAAGCATCAACTATATGCCAGGCTCCATATTATATGCTAGAAAGTAGACTCTCAGTCTAACTCATGCATGCCTGTCAGGTTCCAAGCATTGTAAACAAGCCAGTTAAGTTCCTTGCTATCGCAGAGCACACAGATACATTAAAAACTTAAAATACAGTATAAAAATCACTGTAGTAAAAGGTGTGTAAAAGCAAAGCAAAGCATTTATGAAGCACAGAGGACAGAATAACTCATTTGGCTGGAAGACGAAAGGGTCTAAACTGGGCCTTGATGAATGAGTGACTCAGTATGGAGGAAGGGATGAAGCACACTGCAGGTGGAGGGATGGCATCTGCAGTCACTGAGGTGCAAAAGGACAGACAGGCTGCATCAGGAATAAGGAGCAATTTGATCATATGAGAAGCAGTCAGAGAAACCAGAATTTTTTAACCTGGAAAATATAAGACTTATGGCTGGTGTACTATTGTTATTCTCAAATATCTGGAAGTCTGTGAAGTGATAAAGAGAAATTCTATTCGGTAGGGCAAAATCAGAATCAATCCATGGAAGTGACAGAGGGGTATATCAGGGGTCGACGTCAGAAAAAAACCTGCAATGAGAGTTGTTTCAATGGAATGAGGAGTCTTTTACGGAAATAATATCAACTACAGGAAATATTGGAGCAGAGCTCGAATATGTCAGACGATTAAAGAGGCAACTTCTACGTTGAGTTGAGTGCTGACCTGTAAAGTCAAATTCTTTAGGTTATTCAACAGCTAAGATCAGGTCATAGTATTCTAAGAGAGCACACTAGATAGAATTTAAGAGAATCTGGAAGAGGGAAGAGACCTTGGAAATTATTGAATCCAATACTTTCACTTTGCAGATGAGAAACTGCAGCCCTGGAAAGATAAATGGCTAGTTTAAGGTCATCTAGCAAATCAGTGGCTCCATCTGAACTGGAATCCTCTCTTCAGCTTCCTGTGTGGTGATCATTGCACCATATCACACTGCTACTATGAAATGAATTCCAATATCTCAACCCACAATTCTCAGTGAATGTACAGATATTATAACCAAAACACAATCTATAATCTTAAAGGAAAAATGGGGAACAAGATGCTCACCTGCTAGAGAACACTTTTCCTGATTTTTCAAAAACATGGAATTTTATAGTGATTTTTATCTCAATCCAGGAGAATACAAACCAGATTAATGAATAATGATAAACAGAAAGAAGAGGTGATCACAAGGAACCAGCACGGAAGAATAATTCCAAAGTAACCTTTATTTTTTAACGTGGTAAGGAAATTTGTTCATTCCCTCCATTTCTTTATTCTATCAACAGAGATGTTTAAGTGCCTGTGATGGTTCCCACACTCACTGATGGACATATCAGGAAGATAAAAGACTAAGTCTCTGGTTTCAAGGAGTTCACAATGCAATATGCCCGATGACACTATAGGAGGTAAGAGAGGATGTTAGGGAGTGGGTATGGGTCAGGGAATCCTTCCCAGAAGAGGTGATATCTATGCTAGGATTAGGAATTTTGGAGGCTGAGTAAGAGCCAGGTGAGGACTTTCAAGGTGGAGAAAGTAGAATGTAAAGGAATAGCTCATTTGGGAAATTGAAGGCAGTGTAGTGCTGTGCTGTGCTGTGCTGTGCTGTGCTGTGCTGTGCTGTGCTGTGCTGTGCTGTGCTGTGCTGTGCTGTGATTATAATGTATTTGTATTTCAGCAGTTGACAAAAATCTAAATGATACATAACTTTCGTGCATAATATACAAGGTACATGGATTACTGACTGGCTAAATGGGCCCTCCACATTGGAAAGAGGACCACATTGATGTAAATGGGAGGAAAGGTTTTAAGTGGCTTTGTCCAGTTTTATGTGGTTAAAAATAAAGCAAAAGTATGATTTGAGGGAGAAATAGTTTAACAATGACTAATAGAGAAAATTCACAGGTATGAAGCTTTAGTTAACAACACATTCTATGAGACAAAGTGAAGCAAATTAGGATTATTAAAGATATTGTAGAACAGATAAAAGCATCAAGGACAAGATTTCTTCTGACTTTAAGAATCTGTATTTGTGCAGATGATAGTTTTACAAAATGAGAGGCCCAAGTGACCAGAAAGAGCACACAACTAGAAATATTTCTGAATTCAAGTCTAGGATGTGCCATTTATTATACATCCAATCTTAGGCAACCTCCTTGGGATCCATTTTTCCTGTCTCCAAAGAGAGGTTAGCCTAGATACTCTTTATTAAATTTCCAGTTTTAAAAATAACTCCACAATAAAATTAGCCTTTAAGAATTCAACACTTACCTCATATCCCAAGTTCCTAGACTATTGTAGGTCCTCAACAAGTATTTCCTGAATGAATGAATCAATTACTTCTGTATAGGTCTCCACTGTATCCTATGAGTTACAAAGGACAACACGGGAAAAACAGGGAAAATGGTCTGCCACATTGGGGCCAGGTAAAAATTCATATTTTAAGGTTGGTCCCTCTTCTTTCATTGGAGGATATATATATAATCAGCAAAGGAGAAAGTATGCATTCTTTATAGAACCCTTATTGACTTTTTGTATTAAAAAAGTAATACATACTCATCATATTCTAGAATATAGAGTGAAATAAACTAAAAACCCCTGGTAATTCTATTACCAATAAGTTGACATTTTTCATATTTTGGTACACAGCCTTTCAGGCTTCTCTCTCTCTCTCTCTCTCTCTCTATATATATATATATACACACACACACACACACACACACACATATATTTTTTTTTTTGAGACGGAGTTTCGCTCTTGTTGCCCAGACTGGAGTGCAATGGCATGATCTCGGCTCACCACAACCTCCGCCTCCCAGGTTCAAGTGATTCTCCTGCCTCAGCCTCCTGAGTAGCTGGGATTACAGGCACGTGGCACCACGCCCGGCTAATTTCGTATTTTTAGTAGAGGCAGGGTTTCACCATGTTGGTCAGGCTGGTCTCGAACTCCCAACCTCAGATGATCCGCCCACTTTGGCCTCCTAAAGTGCTGGGATTTACAGGCATGAGCCACTGTGCCAGACCTATACATACACATTTTTAAAACATAGCATCCTATTGTGCCTATCTATATGCTGCTTTAAAGCTAGTCTTTTACTCCCCTTGAAAATATAGTGTGGATTTTTCAAGATGGCATAGTACTCTATTGCATAAATATGCTATAATTTATTCAACAAATTTTCTCTGCTTAAACATTTAGGTTATTTCATTTTTTTAATCAAATATGTTATGATAAAAATCTTTTGCAAGTTTTAAAATTTATTCTTTAAGATGATAGGCATAGAATTGTTGGGTGAGAAAATATGAAACTTGTTAAGGCTTTTGGATGTATCTCCCTAAATGACTTCCAGAAAAGGCTATGCCAATGTATATTCCCTTCAGCAAAGTATAACAATTCCTGTCTCCTTCTGTCATCAAACATGGGCATTATCAATTTTTAAAATCTGTGCCGATTTGGAAGGCAAAAATGCCATAGTTGTTTTAATATGCATTTCTTGTCTTTGCTTACATTTGTTTAATTCCTTTAATAGTAGGCCAACATTATCAACAGGGCTGTACTAGAATGTGTGCCATACAGTGAATTAAAAAAAATACACAAAAGATTACTGGACATCTTATACAAGCGAAATCATTTATTTATCGATTCATTTTCATTTGTTCCATTTATTGAGTGCTTTTCTATACTGTGGATAGTTCTGAGTACTGGTGAAATAAAAGCAAAAACACACAGTCCCTGCTCTCAAGGAGCTCACAGTTAAGAAAACAGATATGTAAGTATGCTACTACTGTAATATGGTGTTATCAGCACTCTAATAAAAGTATATACAAGGTTAGTAGTGTCTCCGTAATGGGTAAGGAAAGGGTGTTTCTTTAAAAATAATCAGACCCAGAATAAGGGGGGAACCCTCCATGTCTACAGGATGCAGTAGAGATCTTGGGCATTCCAGAGACAAAGAAAGGTGCTGCAACTTCTGGACATAAAGAAGTTCCAATAAATTCAATCTTACATCATAAAGACTAAGCTTACCATCACCAATTCATACATTGGAAATTCAAGAACCAGATTTCCCTTATTCAGCTGGTGGTCTGTCATCTTTTTTCCAATTATTTTGTAACATTGGACTAGTCAACATACCATCTTATGACCAAATTTAAAACAAATTACTGGTTAAGGAAAAAAATGACTCATTAGTAAGTAAAGTGACAAGCAGAACAAATGAACCATCCATCCTTCAGGAAACTTTTTTAAAAAAAGATTTTCTGCATGGTTTATCTTGTGGTTTGCTTCTTCTGACAAGGCAGGAACCTTAGAAATGATATCAGCATGAAAAGTTCATGACTTATTCACCTCTGACATAACTTTGGAGTCTCATGGGAGTTTCAAAAAGTTTTTCTTCTGATCATGAGATTCGGTGGCTTCACGTATTTACTTTTTCCCCCGTGTTAACAGGTTTACTGGCAGATGCAGGAGGTGACATTCCAGTGGCTCCATTATTTTCATTAGTCAATATCATTTACTCTTTGTCATTAAACAAATATTTGGAACCCACTACATTCAAAGAATAGCATTAGGTTTTACTTAGCATTTTACAAACACTTTTAAGTACAATATCAATATGCACATCAGTCTTACCTCTACCTCACAGAAGAGGCAAAGGGAGCTCAAGTTAACTTCTCAAGGTCACATAGTCACTAAGAAGCAAAGGACTCTGAGCACAGATCTCTGAACTCCAAACCCAGGACTCTTTCCAGCCTTCCTTACTAGTCTCCCTGTCCTCAGATTTTCCTGCTGCCTAATTAATGTTCTTAAAACACCAAACTAGCCCCAGCCTTCATCATGTCTCATCTGCTCTGAAAATCCACTTTGACTATTTCAGTCCACAGAACTCACTCTCCTCTGAACTCCTACAGCTTATTGTCATATTATTCAACTGGCACTAACTCAGAAAATGCTTAGTGAGATGCCTGTCTTTAATTATTAAACAATTTTAGTGTCTATTTAGAAGACACTGTGCCCGGTTATGTGAGACTGCTCCAGTACTTCTTAAACTTAAGTTTTATTCAGTTCTGCAAATGTTTTTGACAAGCTACTATGAGTCAGGCACCATGCTGAGAGCTGAAGACATGGTTTCTGCCCTCAAGAATCTCAGTCTAATGGGAATGTGGATATGTAAACATTTTACAGACATATGTGTACAACTGGTCATTCATTAATTCAGTAAGCAAACTCAATTTGCAGGCCATGAAAGATAAGTAAAATACGGTCCATGTCTTTTAAGTAACTTGCAGTCTAGGATCAAAGAGAGACGTGACTTTTTTCATTGATTAAATAAACATTTATTCAATACACACCTATTATGTGGTGGAAACAAGTGAGGAACACCTATGAATAACATGGTCTCTGTTCACAGAGCTGTTTCCTTTTTAAGGATCATAATCTTGAAAGGTAGAAACTAGCAACTACACTGTTATCCTGTGTAGTAAGAGGGCATAGCAAAGCCTTGGCCTATGGATATTCATTCATTCCTTCATTCTTATATTTACCTCAAGTCTCTCTTGGTAGGTCTTACCTATCATCCTTTTTTAGACCAGCTCTAGATAATGAATCTAAGACAGAATTATCATAAACCTTACACTTCTAGTGTAAGTATTTCCAAAGATACTTGGAATATTTTTCATGTTATTCCAAACACCAACCACTTCTTGGCTTTTTATAGAGAGAATAAAATAGAAATTCTTAAATAGAAATTCAGTTTTCTCACTCTATTACTTTGTTCACATGTTTGATGTCGAGGTGCAAATGTGCAAGTAGTGGTTTTTAAAACATGCTATTCAGAGAGACAGGGGTTCCTTTGAGGTTTTTCAGAAATAATACTACCAGTGAGGAAGACATGGAGCTTCCCACTTAACCAGAGTATTTTAGCTTTCTGTTTTAAATACTGTGCTTCTAGGTAAAACTTATTTTGCAATAGAGTCCTGCTACTTAATTAAAAAAAAACTGATTTAAGAGAATCAATGTAATAAGACATCATAGTATTTTGGCTTTTTATTTTTTAATATTTATCTTTTTTAAAAAGAGTCCTTCCTATGAAGTCAAACCAATCCACTTTTAAAGACAGCCATAGTAGCTATGTCACTGAGCATTTATTACTTGGTGCCAGCTTCACTGTAAATTGATCATTTAGTCATATTTAGCATCCATTTAAGGAACCATTTCACTATACTGCCTACAAAGAAAGCAAGTAATACAAATCAGTGTGCATCACTGACATTACAGATTAATTTCCTAAGAGATTTGCCTTTCTAAGTATGTCTATGTAGACAGAAGAAATAAGACCTGGTGTTCGATATATCAGTAGGATGAATGATCTATTAACACTAATCTAATCTATTGTACATTTCAAAATAGCTAAAGAGAATTCGAATGTTCCTAAAGAAAACATAATTATTTAGGTGATGAATATCCCAATTATCTTCATTTAATTATATGAATATATCATACTATCACATGTACCCCCAAATACATTATGTATCAATGAATTTTAATTATATGAATATATCATACTATCACATGTACCCCCAAATAAATACATCTATTATGTAACAATGAATTTTAATTATGAATATATCATATTATCACATGTACCCTCCAAATACATCTATTATGTATCAATTAAAAAAAATGTATCTGAGTGGGTCAATTTTTCCATTTGACTCTACTATATATAACACTTATTGAACACAAGTCCATCCTATGAGGTTCAATTGATGTTTTTCCAGATAGCAAAGAGTAACTAATATTTACTGCCTGTATTTCATTTCATCCTCAAAATAATGCTATTAGATAAGGACTATTATTATCCTCATGTTACAGACAATGAAATGAAAGAACCAGCACATAGAAATAGGGACCCTAAAAGGACTAGGAGAGCAAGAGGACCATGTATAGGAAAACTTTCTAGGTGAAAAGTGGGAAAAAGAAGAACCTCATTCCAGAAGGTTCCATCTCATGTCAAACTTCTCAAACTGACGTAAGCCAGATAGAGAGAACCTCCCTATTTCCACATCTATCTCTCCTGTTTACTCCAATGACTAAAAAAGGCTTGACCTCCCACTCTCTATGGCTGCCAGTAACTGCTCTTGAGGAATGGGGTTAAAGCCTGCTAGAAGAAGTAGTGGGAGCAAAGACAGAAGGTTAGAATTGTCTCCATAATCACCTTTAGACATGTTAATAGGAAAAGCATCTCTCTAAGGGTAAAAATGTGAAAACAGGTTTTTTCAAAGGCCCCAATTCCCTAACCGTTTTCTTATTTTTATCTCTCTCATTATTCGTATGTTCAAACACTGTAAACTGAAATGTGTGATGGGCACTTGGAGGCACCAAAAATGAGTCAGGATTTCTATTATTGAAGGGAAAAAGACATTTAAATAGATACAGCACAAGATATTAAGTGCTGTAAGATGCTACAACAAAGCTTATTTAGGCAGGGACTATATTTTATTAATCTTTGTAGCCACACTCATATAATAATACCCAGCACATAGTTAATTATTTCCTGAAAAAATGTTTTCATGTCCAGGATTTCTTCTGACTGGCTTTAATATTCATGTATGTGGTGGAAGAACCTCTATATCAAATCTGAGTATAATTACAGTAAGCTACACTTGAGTTTCCTTGGACTTCATATTCAAATGTATATTAGTATCAACTGCCAGTCCTAGATGTACTAAAATCAATTAGCTTTATTTTATGCTTTCCCAGCACTAGAAAAAAACATAGCAGATGGCAAACCTGTCACATAAGAAACAACTGCATTCATTAATTGAGATTGAATGTGGGTGCAGGTTGAATATCTCTTATCCAAAATGCTTGGGACCAGAAGTGTTTTAGATTTTTTTTTTTTTGATCTTTGAATATTTGCATATTCATAATGAGACATCTTGGGGATGGGACCCAAGTCTAAACATGAAATTCATTTATGTTTCATATACACTTTTTACACATAGCCTGAAGCTAATTCTATTTTTCTCTTGGGAACAGAGTAAACTGTTGTGCACCTGCATTTTGACTGTGACCCATCACATGAGGTCAGGTGTGGAGTTTTCCACTTGTGGCATCATGTCAACACTCAAAAAGTTTTGGATTTTGCAGCATTTTGAATTTCAGATTTTCAAGTTAAGGATGTTCAACCTGCGCTGTTTGGCTATATTAATTCACGTAGAACTCTTCATAACCTAGAAGCAAGCCTGCCCTCTAGTGCTAAAACTGTCAAATTGAATTGGAATAGCAATTTCCAACGATGAGAAAAAGAAACTAGCACTCCAGATGTTATTCTTAATATAAAAAACTGTATTACTTCAAAACAAAAATCTTTATTCCAAGAATAAAGTGACACTCCCTCCTCAATTTAATTTGCCATTTGTTTACATATTTGGTAACTATTATCAATCTTGCTTTTTAAATCTTAGTGCTTCTACAACACTATAGAAAGTAATGGTTTGTATATGTGTGGTAGGAAATGTTAACATTTTATTTCTATTTGAAAAATCACAAAAGTTAGCCTTGAATTTCATCGATCATATGTCTTCAATTAAGTTCTATCCTCTGGCTACACTTACTCTCTAAGTGCTTTCATCCATGTCCTGACTTAAAATAAGATTACACACTGATGACTTCCAAATATATTTATCTCCAGCCCAGACCTCTACTTTTCCAGGTTCAAATACCCAACTGCCCACTCTACATTTTCCTTTGGACATCTGACAGACAAGTCTACCATAACATATCCAAAAGTAAACTCTCAATCTACCCCCTTAAGCCTGCTCCTCTGAGTCTTCCCCATCTCATTAATGCCCACTTCATTCTTCAAGCCAAAAACCTTGATCATTCTTTGCTTCATACCCCACATCCATTCTATCAGCATATCCTTTTGGTGCTACCACCAAAATACATTCAGAATCTGACCACTTATTATTCCCATTACTCTTAATCTCAAATTGTACCATTTGTCACCTGGATTTACCATATTATCTTCCTACTACTACCTGCTTCCATCCTTGCTTTGATCCGAATCCTAATTGCTTGCTAGCTCACTCAGTAAAGTCCAACTCTCGAGAAAGGGCTACATAATTACCTACAATCAGGCAGGATTATTACTCCCAATCTCTCTCAGTTCATTTTCTAATTCTCCCTAAAATGCTATTCTTGTTCACTACAGTCACACTCATCTCTTTACTGTTTCTTTACACTTTGTACCAGCTCAGGGCCTTAGCATGTAATATTCCTTCTGCCTGGAATGCTCTCCTCCCAGATATCCACATTGCACAACCATTCACCTCCTCACGCCTCTGCTCAATGTCACATATCAGTGTACATGCTACTTAATAGTAATCCTATCCTCACACACTCTCTGGGCCCCTTCCTCAACTTACTTTCCCCATGTAACCTTGTCACCAAATGATAAACTATTTTATTAACCAATTAAAATAAAAATCCCATAAAGGTCAGAAATTACTGTCTTGTTTCATGCCCTGCAATATATTCAGGCCTAGAACACTTCTTGGCATACAGTAGATGCTTGAGATTTGTTAAATTAATGATTTAGTCTAAGGAGAATATTAATAATTTTGTTTGATTACAAAAATGGCAGGATAACACACACAGGAAATCCTAGTGATTTTTTAATAAAAGACAGTAAATTTGTTAGAAAAAAATAAACTATCATAACTAACCACTTCTTGTTCAAGTAACAAGATGCATTCATTTAACACCTACTAAGTGCTGTGGATAGGGCCCTATTTGAACTTCGTAACAATACTGGTAGGTATCATTATCTACATTTTACAGAAGAAACAGAAAATGACATAGGTTAAGTGGCTTGTTTAAAAGTGACATTAACAGGAATGTCACAAAAAGAAAATCAAACTCAGGGTTCTCAGATAATACTTCTATAAACTCTCTCTCAATATGCATAGTTTCAGGGAATAATGTAAATTTCAAATAGGTAAGATTTCTACATTTGTAGATAAAAGTAACTGTATGAACTTGCTCTAAGCCATTTTATTTGCATGACAGAACAGAATAGTAAAGTATATAAACTAACTTCACTTAAGTCAATACTCACAAGTTAATTCTGCTAAGTTTGATGAGTTAGTTTAAGTCTCAAATGACAAGTTGCTCAAATAAAGTTAGTTTTTCCTCTTTCATGGTTCAAAGGCAATTATTAGCAACACCAAATTTTTTTTTTTGACCTTCAAAATATGTGAGGAGCTTTTATCTGTGATCTATTTTCTATGTGAAAAAGTTAATTATTTGCCAGGAGTGGTGGCTCACACCTGTCATCCCAGCACTTTGGGAGTCTGAGGTGGGTGGGATCACTTGAGGGCAGGAGTTTGAGACCAGCCTGGCCAACATGGTGAAATCTCGTCTTTACTAAAACAAACAAAAAAAATACAAAACTTAGCTGGGCATGGTGGCAGGCATCTGTAATCCCTGCTACTTGGGAGATTGAGGCACGAGAATCCCTTGAACCCAGGAGGTTGAGGCTGTAGTGAGCTGAGACTGCACCACTGCACTCCATCCTGGGTGACAGAGTAAGACCCTGTCTCCAAAAAAGAAAAAGGAAAAGTTAATTATGGCTAATATTCAATTCTACACAAAACATACACAGCTCACAGAGTTTTGGGAAAATCTGGCTCTCTCTATATATTCACTTCAAGTATTTATTAGCTTTTTAAAACCCACAATTTTAACCTCATACTTAAAACCAAACCCGTGAAGTATGTGGAAAAAAATCATTAATATCTTAAAGCTCAGAAAGCCAAAAACACCCCAGAAGGATAAAACTTCTACAAAATGACATAATTTGGGGGAAAGCTAAGACATTTTTAATAAACGTTTGCTATTAACTCCCATTTAGGGACCATAGATCCATAAAATAAATACAACAAAGCTCCAATAAAACTGGCATTATAAGACAAGATTCAATACTTAGGTTAAAGTCTAACCTTACTATAGTGTTACTGGGTGTATTTTAAGGAATATTTAACATATGGTAAATCAGAAACCATGTAAAAATGAGCCATATTATAAGAGGTCCTAATACATGACACAGCATACACAGCAAAATGTCTCATCGATCCTAAAAAGAAAATGGTCACACCAATAACAACTGGTCAGGAAAAGGAGCAAAGGAAACACTATCTGTACTAATAGAATGTAAAAGATTGTAAGGTGGACACACCAAATGTATGATCGATCAGTTTTAAGACTGCTGTTTTTAGAAAGGTAAATAAATTGTGCTTTAAAAGATCTAAAGATTTGTTTCAGTTAAGTAAAAGTTCACTAGAAACATCTCTACAATTAAATTAATGACAACTTATCCAAGGTTTGGGGCAGAAATTCATCTTTCCACAGTCTGTAAGTTTATCATAAAAATTAGACTGCTTTTTGGGCTTCCACCATACTAATCATAGGTCTATTAACAAGAACAAATCTTAAACAATAGGTTTACCTGGTTCTTACCAAATATTCCTTAAGTAATAAAACTGTATCATTAAAAAAAGATATAATCCAGAACATTTAATAATTCAGACTAGCCTTTCCTATTGAGGAAGTTAATGAAATTGTTATTCCTCTTTCTCCTGAAAAGAAAATGATCCTTTCTTTGAAATGTTTCCTTGTGATGATTTCTAATGTCACTTAAAAAGTGGTATTTCCTCAGGAAGGAAGGATTCCTCCTTAGAGGTAAGAATTCTTCTTTAGGAATAAGACTTTTGGGTTTTTTTTGGGGGGTTTTTTATTTTATTTTTTATTTTTGGCCTTTTGCTTTAACAAAGGCATTTAGTTTTCCTTTTTTTATTAAAATGCCCTCAATTTATTTGATGCCTTAGACATTTAAAACATTAAGCTGTAAGAGCCTTGAAGGCCAGAACAAAGTTTTATCAGAGATGAATTATTATCACAACAGTTTTAAGTACACTTCTTTAAGAGGGCAGAAGAACAACACCTGGCATTCTTACCAATTACACCTCAAACTGAACATATATTTCAATAAATCCTTTCATAATTTCACATTAGCAAGTAGGCAGACAGGACATGTTTTGTTGAAGAAATACTTCAAAGTGAAATGTTTCATTTTATATGTATATATCATGTATTCTGAATCTGCGCTATTCCACATACCTTGTATGCCTTGAAAACTCTGGAGTTATCTCAGAATTTACTCCCACCCTGACCCCGAGTGATGGCATTCAATATTAAGATATAATTTTTGGTTTGCTAGATGAAAAGGCATTTGTATTTAAGAGAAATACTCCTCAATCTAACATTCCCAAAGAAGGCTCTCAAATTGCAATTCAAAAAACACTAATCTAGAGTGCTTCTGAGTAAAAACCAACAAAACCTATACATTATACATAAAAATGCTACTACTGTCAAAAAGGTATTATATTAAGAATTTTATCAGCAGCATTTAAGAAATAAGAAATCATTAGACAATAGAAGACAAACATGGTAATGCAGTCAGGCCAGCACACAATACACCGTTTTCATCACACACTGTCACCTGAATCCCTGGCAATTTCCTGGAGGTATTAACATCATACCTTATTAAGAATTATTGGCCCCAAGGAGGCGGTGGGCGGGGGGGGGGGGGTTGCAATCTGTCCAAATCAACATCTGGCTCTACTTTCTTCCAGTAGTATCCAGTAGTATTACATTTGTATAATATTCTTACAGAAACAACTCAACTCCATGTTATAAAGCACCATACAATATTTCATCCTGTACAAAGGAAGTAGTTCCAAAAATTTTACAACAGGGTTCGTGGGAAGGCACTTAAAGCTAACTAGTCAAAAAATGAACCACAACAGTTAGACTTTTTTATACTGCAGCGTCCTTAATATTGTATTGTTTGTATCACTTAACATTTTTGATCATAAATTTCCCAGTAAATTAAATGCTATTCAAAATTAACAAAGGAAAGACAAGAAGGGACACAGCCCACACCCTGACTGATGAATTAGGCAGAGTAAATTTGCCTTCAAAGTAGGCAAATGTTATAACTTCAAGAAGGTAAGAGAAATAGACGGAGCAATAGAGTAAAGCAAGCATGGCCACAGTGGTACTGGAATCCAAGTATGGCTAGGGTAGGATAGACGGTTGACTTTAAGGGAAAAAATAAAATAAATTTCATTTTCAGACTCAAGTCTTAAAGGTATCTTTGGAAAAGTATGCAAAGTAAATACTGTTGACCCTTGAACAGCATGAGTTTGAACTGTGTGGGTCTGCTTATATGCAGATATTTTTAAACCAAACATGGATTGAAAATACAGTACTCCCGGGATGCGACACCCACATACCTGGGGAGGGCTGACTTTTTATACAGGCAGGTTCCACAGGGATGACTGCAGGACTTGAGTATGCGCAGATTTGGGTATACACAAGGGTCCTGGTATCAATCCCCTGCATATACCAAGGATGCCTGTGTTTTCATATATATACTTTTCAAAAAACATGTCATCTATAAGCTTTAAGTGTTCCCTATTTTACTCAAATACTGAAGATGAAAAAGATATTACCATTAGTTCAGGTTACAAATGGACAATTTATAAGATTTTGCTTATATGTTTTGGAATTTAACAAAAGTGGATATAGTCTTCAGTTCAGATGTGCCTTGAAGAGTCAACTAAATTATAAATTTAAAGGTCTACAAATGTAAATGCTTTCCTTATAATAAATTTGATATTAAAACATCATTCATAATATTAAATCCTGATACCACTGGTATGCTCAGTTCATAACTCAGTGATTCTAATACTTAAGAGGAGCATCCTGTATTATCCTTTTCTATAAGACATTTAGGAAAACTTTCCCACTATTATGGGTGTTTTAGAAAACTGTACAAAGTAATCTTATTAAGAAGGCAAGTAAAACATTGGCAATCATTTTTTTCCCAGCTCATTAACTAAAAAGCAAACAATAAAACCCTTTAAAATGTCATTCCCTTAGGTAATAAATATGGAGAAATCATTCTTTAAACAAATTCACCACTGAAAAATCAACCTTTACCTTAAATCCTAATAGAAACACTCCCTTATTATGGAAAAATAACCTCTTCTCTCTACTCAAACAATGACACTAGAAATGTTTCTGAAGTTGTGACTGGGCTATGAATATGAACAAAGTTTTCATATCACTGGGATACTGGATGGTCTGAAAAGGAATAGGCCTGCTGCTAGTACAAAAGTGCCTTTTATATGAATTAGGAAAGGCTTCCCTTTCCTCAAGACACTTGATTACCAACAGGCAGAAAATTGTGATAATTGGCAATACTGCAATACTACCTTTCCTCAAGACACTTGATTACCAACAGGCAGAAAATTGTGATAATTAGCAATACTGCAATACTACCAATGTAAATGGCTCTACTGAGTTGTGCACAATTATACCCAGAGTTCTCTCATGATTCCTTATTCTATTGTCTTCTTTTCCTATGTGTATCTTAACTAAATCCATATCACAGCTAACGTTCTCTTAAGGCAAAAAAAAAAAAAAAAAGTGCTTTAAATAAAATTCCCTATATAATGACAGTTAAAAATATAAATATGCTATTATCAACAATAATAATGATGATACAACTTAATAATACAACTTTTTTAGAAAACAAAACAACTGGACATAATCTTTCCAATTCTAAACTCTCTGAGATAAGGTATCTGCATAAGACCTTGGTAGCTTTTATAGAAACCCAGAGCTAAAAGTAGGAGCATTTTTCCAATACCTAGAAATGTTTATTAGCTGCATCAGCAAATCATTATCCCAGAAGTCAAGGCCAACAGTCTTCCAAATTGTGCAGAGATGACTACAATGAGCCATACCATCAGCAGACTATGTTGCCAAATATTAACTGTTTAAAATCTTGAAAATTCTGTAAATTCACGGTGAATTGGAACCTCAAAAATCCAAAAATTCAAATTTACAAAAATAAATACCACTCTGACACTCAAGGGACATCTTCACTTTAAGGCCTTTGTCACAAATCTGAATCTTTATTGTTCTGAAATAAATGTTATAAACATAACTCAAAACAAAAACTTCAATATTCAGTCTAAGAAGAGGTGTGGCTCAATGCCCATCACATGTAACAAGAAAAACCTCCTTTAAAAAAAGGAAAAAAAAGTACTATGAGAAGTCTTTCATATGAATGAAAATGCACCCGTTGGATTTTTTTCCCCCTCATCACATTAGCTTGTATACACGTGGGAATCGAAAGGTTTGCATTTTCTTCACATAGTTCTTGCTATGATGTCTGACGGACTTTTTGCCACTCAACAAATTCATCAAGAAGAACAGGCCCTAGAAAAAAAGAAACCATTTTTGTCAGAATTCAGTGAACTCATCTCTCCAATTATAAAACAAACTGCCCATGAGCTCTGCAATGACGAGGAATGACCCTTCCCTTCTTTGGGTATTCTGCTTCTAGCCACCTTATTCCATTTAATGGTGCTTTCTTATTAGCCTTTTCTTTTTTGCCCCTAAAGACACAAGGAACAATGGTATCTATAGCAACTTCCTTCTCAAGGTGTTTCATGAACCCTCCAGTAACTGAGTCAATACAAATCTCTCCCTTTTTCTAAGTGTCCATAGCATTCTGGCACAATCTGAAAAGTGTTGAAGGTAATATTTCTATGTTGCCTCCCTAGGAAGTGTACAAGCTTGTTGAGAGGGATCAGCCATAATGGAGACTTACTTTATTCCAATAACAGGATGTAGTACAAAGCTGAACACAAAGCAAGTGCCTAATGAATATCTAACTAATGAGCTAAGTACTATTCTAAAACATATATTTTTATAATGTAGGGGAGGTCCAAACTCATTTGCTGACAGAGCCAGGTAGGCAGTTTAAATGAGCTCAGTGTTTATTTTGTTTAAATGTAGGAAAAAAATCACTGCCACAAAGAAATATGCTTGCTTTATTCTTCTTAAAACACATAATCCTCTGGTGGTCTTTTTCCATTGCTTTTGACAGACATGTTTCTCTACTGTAAGAAAAGCAGCAGAGCACGTATGATAATAAATGGCAACTGAAAAACAGCCTAGGTGTTGGCATACCATGAACTGTCAAACTGAAAAGCAAGTCCAACACAATTAACACTTGGCTCCAGCCTCTGACTCCTATAAAGGAGTACTATAAAGGTACAGTTTTGTCAGACTTTTTAAATTTTTCAAACAAATCTAAAAGTTGTATTTTAATACAAAATCTCCTAGTTTTAAATGCTGATACAAAATACGTAAATATACACATCTACAGGCCATATACAGCCGTTGGGCTGCCAGGTTACTGCTGCTAGGTATTCTTTCTTTAAAGTAATACTAAATTTTGTATCATCTTGTAGAGAAAGGACAAAATATATGTAGGAAGAAATAAAGTTATCCCTTCTTCTGTTATTTTATTTTTTCAGTGTCACAGAAAAAAAGTGTATAATTTCAGTTTAAGTTTATAGGAATGTACCTTTCCCTGTAACCCTTCTGAACACTGAAAACACATGCAACCAACCAAAATGGTGGTTGGAACTGAAAATAATTTATAGTTCTACAGAATTAACTTGGTTTATCTAATTAATTTATCATTATTTTAAAATCCTGTTTTATGGCATTCTAGCCTTTCCATGGAGGAGTATGGACAGATATTTTAACTTGAGGGATTGAAAAATTATAACTATTTCACTATCAGTTTGCTCACAATCAATTTATAGTTTTCAGAGAGAAGTTATACTGACATTATTTGCCATATTATTAATGGGTAGCATAATATTACAGTAATTTTAAAGCTTTTTCTATTGTGGCTGATTGTTTTGCTGTTATAGTTTTAAAATCATGACTGTACTTTTCTTCCACTAGCAAATGCCAGGAAAGACAGAAACAAAGTTGAATTTTAGCTTCTGGATGCAAAAATTATAATTTAAATTTAGCTAAAATGTTTGGTTGCCGAGGAACTGAAAACATTTCATTTACCAGCATAGATTTTATATAATACTGCTGAATCTAAGCTCTCTCTCTACTTCTCCCACAATCCCTCACACGATTAAATAAGTTACTATTACAAAGTTTAAAACCTCTATGCTAATACTACACAAATGCATACTCTCATTTAATAGTTTTGGAAATTTTGTTTTCAAAGGAACATGTTATGTTATACTTACAAGCACCATCTTCATCATAGTTACTAAGATCAGCATGGACCGTTCTGCTGAATTCTAATACATTGTACCATTGATCTTTGTTCATAACACGATACTTTGATTGCTGCAAAAAATGATTTAAATATTTGTATTTAAATACTTAAACAAACATCATTTACTCAATTTAGTAAACTAAGTTTTAACTGTTTTTGTGATTTGGTTTTTTCTAAAACATTTATTACTCTTTTAATTATTTGTGTTTCTAAGAGATTCCTCACGGACATTTACATATTAACATAATCTATTTTTTACTTTTTTTTTCATTTTCGAGGAATAATAAGAGCACTGAGTACTAACAGTAAGGATAAAACTAACTTTTGCATATGTATATACTTGTGTTACCACCAATGAGATCAAGATATATAACATTTCCTACATCCAGTGTGTTCTCTTGTGCTGCTTCCTAGTAAATCATTTCTTAGCTCAAGATTTACTGTTTAGCCACATTTTGAGTTTGGCATCTTTGGAAACAAGTGAAAGAGCATAGGCTTCGATTTAAATCCCACCGTTGGCACTTAATTGAGTGATTTTGGGAAAGTTACTTAAGAATATAAACCACTTCCTCATTTGTTAAATGGGGATAGAATTTAATTCAAAATGGCATTATAAAGATTTTAAAATATATATGCCAAACAACCTGCACATAACAAGTGTCTGAAAATATTTAGTTCTTCTCAGCTCCCCATAGAGCTGAATATTTTTACATTCAGTTAAATTTATTTTTGCCCAAAACTACTAATAGGAAGAAAATAGATACCATCCATCAAAAATAATTTACAGGACTTACAGATTGAATCATGCATAAGAACTCATTCATGTAAGACCTTTTCATATCATTGTCTCTTTTTTTTTTCTGAGACAGAGTCTCGTTCTGTCACCCAGGCTGGAGTGCAGTGGTGCAATCTCGGCTTACTGCAACCTCCACCTCCCTGGTTCAAGCAATTCTCATGCTCCAGCCTCCCGAGTAGCTGGGACTACAGGTGCAAACCACCACACCCAGGTAATTTTTTTTTTTTTTTGAGACGGAGTCTCGCTCTGTCGCCCGGGCTGGAGTGCAGTGGCACAATCTCGGCTCACTGCAAGCTCCGCCTCCTGGGTTCACGCCATTCTCCTGCCTCAGCCTCTCCGAGTAGCTGGGATTACAGGCGCCCGCCACCACGCCCGGCTAATTTTTTTGTATTTTTAGAAGAGACGGGATTTCACTGTGGTCTCGATCTCCTGACCTCGTGATCCGCCCGCCTCGGCCTCCCAAAGTGCTGGGATTACAAGCGTGAGCCACCGCGCCCGGCCTAATTTTTTTTTGTATTTTTAGTAGAGACGGGGTTTCACCACGTTGGCCAGGCTGGTCTTGAACTCCTGGCCTCAAGTGATCTGCCCGCCTTGGCCTCCCAAAGTGCTGGGATTGCAGGCGTGAGCCACCACGCCTGGCCGATATCATTGTCTTGTATCACAACTTTTACTACTCTGGGAAAAGGGAAGCTGCTATAAGCAATGTGCTTTATGAGAAATTATTTCCAAAGGAAAAAGCATCTGTATTCAAGATATGGTGAGAACTATACCAATAACCCTAAAGTTACAAAGACACAAAAACAGATTAAAAAAAAAAAAAACTAGACAAAGAAAGCAATGAAAAAAAGAATAGCATCTTCTTAGAATCACTGCCTATAGCAGGTGCTATGATAAACCTTCTAAAAGAACACTTCATCATTTCAGCTTACATTTTTTTAGTAACCAGCATATTTAAGTATACTATTATAGCCATTCTCATATTTGTGGACATAAAATATTAATAGCTTTATTCTGTTTCTTTAGATTGAGCCTACGTAGGAAAGGAAAGTTTTATTACTAAATTGGTTCTCTTATGTACATTTCAGCTTAAGACCCTGTGTAACAAAAGAAATCAGATTTAGAAGCTTAAAGATTTGTGTGCTAGCATTAATTCTCTCTTACAAAAACCCCGAGAAACTAATTCTGCATGACAAATGTCTGTGATACAATGTACCTCTTGGAGGTTTCTTTTATTTGAGGGGATGGGGGGGTAGGATTGAAAGTCTCTTAGGTACAAAATATATTAATAAACATGAACTTCTATCTAAAAATAACAACTGATATGTACATATTTTAGAATTTTTTCTCTATTCAAGTTTTTTTAAAGCATACTATTAAAAATCTACTTGTTCCTCAAAAGTATAATTTTCAGATTAAGTTTTAAAATAATTATTTTCAAAATTCGAAAAAACATACATACCTCCAGGTACTGGTAAAATACTGAAAACAGTGGCCATGTCCTCCCAAGTAGAAGAGCTAACATGGATTTAGCAGTATCAATATCAAGGCTTCTCTGATCTTTATCCTAAAATATAAGTGAAAAAGTTTTCCTAAGTGTGGTCTCAAGATGAAAAGCTATTAAAACAACAAAACAAGAAAATTGCACCTACCCTTGCAAAATCAAAGGCATATCTGTAGATATTCTTAAATGACGAAATATCATTCAACTGTGAGCGCAAAAAGTCAAATTTGTTTTGTAACTTTTCTGTGCAGTCACACCTTAAATGAAAGAAATATCAAACAAATTACATAATCAAGAAAATCAAAAGTATCACTGGGGGTTAGAAGGAATGCATTAAGAAAAAAGTGAGTGCATTTACGAAGTTAATTTAGTTTTAAAATTCTGAGTCACAAATTTAGAGTAATAAATTTCTTGCCTTGCATCTACCAATGCAACAAAAAAAGAAAAAAGGGGAAAAAAGAAAACCTGGGAATCAAAGAAAGTTCACTCCAATTACTTTTCTTAAAAACAAACAACTCATTCAAAAATTCCAAATAAAATCAAAGTTAAAAAGAGATGTATTAAAACATGTTTTATCACATATACAGCTAAAAATGGCAGAGCAAATGAAACTAATCATGCCTTTGTCACATATTTCTTTAGAAAGTTCGTAGGTAACAGTTTGGTGAAAGACATTAGTCATGAGTGGTTTTAAAAGTTTAGGATATAACACAGTGGAAATTAATACATTATATTAAGTGGTCCAGTCATAAATCCAGATCCCTATATTTTTGTGAACAAAAAGTCAATCAGTAGAAGCACCTAACTTCAAATAAGTTATATATGCAAAAGCATGCAAACAAGTCATACGTGTTATTTTTAAAGACAAGGCATTAAATACAAGCAGCTAAATATATGGAAGGCTCAAAAATCTTAACTGACATTGTCTCAGTGGGTTGATAAATTCCACTGTTTAGCAAGAAGCAAGGCAGTCAAGGCCTTTCACAATTTGGCACAAATCTCTAGTTTCATCTCCTGCCACTTCCTGATAACCTTACCATGCTCTAATTATATCACTTACCATTCCCAAATGCCACTGCCATGCTTCAGCACCCATTATTTCCACTCGAAATCTCAAACATGCTGATAAAAATATTATTCATCAAGACCTAACTCACATTTTGCCACCTCTGAGAGACCATCTGACTCCCTTTAATCAAATTAACTGTGCTATCTACTGTGGTTCACAGTATTCCACTCAAAACTGAATTTTAGTTATTCAACATGCTCTCCAGACACCTGGCATTCTCAGATTTAACTAAGACTATACTAAATCAATAATGCAAAGGCCTATGATGTGTAGTAACATAATTTCATTACTGTGTAAATATTTTGGACAATTTTCTAATATTAATTAAACCTTGCATTTCTAGAATAAGTCAAATTTGGTCATGTTACCTGTTTTATGCATTGCTGGATTTTGGGGTTGTTTTGCTAGGTTCGTAAGTGAGACTAGCTTGTAAATTTCATTCTTACTCTTCTTGCTAGTTTTGTTAACAAGATTGTAGTACATAAGACTCAGAAAATGAAAAGAGAATTGCTACTTTTTTCCCTTGTTTTTTGAAAAAGCTTATGTAACCCTGGAATTAGCATCTGTCCAAACTCAGGTGAGTATTGGGCGAAGGAAAACTTTTAACTAATAAACCAACATTTTTAATGGCCATAGGGCCATTCAGATTTTCTATTTCTTTTTGAATGTTTTGGTCCCATACTTTTCTGATAACTGATTATTTTACATATGTTTATTTAAATATGATTAAAATTTATTAATATTTTCTAATTTGCATTAGCATTATTTATCTTCATCGCTTTTTTCGTTTTTCTTGACCAATCTTGCCAGAATTTAATTCATTTAATATAGTATTTAAGGCTATAAATTTCCCTCTTAATACAACTTTAGCTGCAACCACAAGTTTTGATAAGTATTGTTTGTAGAATTATCATTCCATCCAGCAATCCCATTATTGGATATATACCCAGAGGAATATAAATCATCCTACCATAAAGATATGCAGGTCAATGTTCATTGCAGCACTATTCACAATAGCAAAGACATGGAATCAACCTAAATGCCCATCAGTGATGGACTGGACAAAGAAAATACGTATACACCATGGTATATGTATACTATGGAATACTATGCAGCCATAAAAAGAGAACATGATCATATATTTTGCGGGAACATGAATGGTGCTAGAGGCTATTATCCTTAGCAAGCTAATGCTGGAAAACCAAGTATCACAGGTTCTCACTTATATGTGGGAGCTAAATGATGTGAACTTATGAACACAAAGAAGGAAACAACAGACACTGGGGTCTACTTGAAGGTGGAGGGTAGGAGAAGAGAGAGGAGCATAAAAGATAACTGTTGAGTACTAGGCTTAATACCTGGGTAATGAAATAATCTGCACAATCAACCCCTCTGACACTACTTTACCTACGTAACAAACCTTCACATGTACCCCCAAACCTAAAAATTAAAAAAAAAAAGATCTTACAGTTCAAAAATACATGTATATTTTTGCTTTCAGTATTTACTTGTAAATGACACCTTGACAAGAATTGTTTTGAAGGAGTGATAGGGATAGAAATTTTACTGGCATAGGTTTAAGACAGAATGAAAAGAGTAGAACTGGAGAAAATAAGTATAGACGAATGCTTTCAAAGAGTTTGATTCTAAAGTGGTGCAGATAAAAGAGGCACTAACTTGAGTGGGATGCAGTCAATGAACTTTTCACACTCGCTCTCTCCTAGGTACAACTAAAATCCCTGAACATAATATAGAAAATAAACACAAGATCCTGAAAGGTGGAAACCTGAGGAACTACTTGGTGGTGAGTTCTCTGGGTTTCTTTTTGCCTAATATATTCCGAACTTGGAGCTGAAGAAGCTAGTAACCAGAAACACCAATGGGGGCAAACAAAAAGCCCCAATAAAACCCTGCCTTTTCTCTAGCCAAAGGACAAAGAAAGGAGGAGCCTCACAAAACAGAAAACTCTTAGAAAATAAACACTCTACTCCAGTTAAAAACCATTGAAAAAACTATGGCCCAACTCCCTCCCACCAATGCCAGCAAAGGCTGAATGAGGACCTAAAATGTCCACCCTTACCAGGATATAATAAAGCCTCTCTCTCAACTCCTACAATGCTGGTGGAAATCAAAACCACACAGGTAACATGAACTTCTGGTCTCGCCAGGTAGTAACAAGCAGCCAATCCTCTTCTGCCCTAGGTTGATATAGAGGAGGCCTAGTGAAGAGTCAGGGCTTTCACCATCACCCAGTGGTAACAAGGCACTCCTATCCCTTTCAGACAAGAAAGCATCAGTAAAAGTGTAGTGGGAACCCAGAACTCTCATCCCTGCCCAGCAGTCACAAGGGATATCCTTCCTTAGATGTCAATGAATGCAGAGTAGAAAATTCAATTTCTACCTGTACCTGGCAGTAATAAGGTGGCAGCCCTGATTTCTCTTTCCAGAATAGCATTAGAGTAAGCTAGCTAAAACTGAAGCTTTAAATACGATCCAGAGATCCAGAGTTTCATAATATACTACCCAAAATATCCAGGTTTCAATTTAAAAAATCACTTGTCAAACCAAGATCTCAAATGGAATGCAAAACACAGTCAATACTTGCAAACACCAAAATGACAGAGATGTTCAGAATTGTCTGACATATTTTAAAGTAGCTATCATACAAATGCTTCAACAAGTAATTAAAAACGTAATAGAAAAATGAAAAAATATAAAGTCTCAGCCAAAAAAAAAAGTCCAAGGACAAAGAAATATAAGATATAAAAAAAGAACCAAATGGAAATTTTTGAACTGTAAAATACAAGGTAGCCTTAAGCCCTAATACATCCATAATTACATGACAGTAAGTAGTCTAAATACACCAATAAGACAGAGTGGATTAAAAAAAAGCATGACCCAAACATATGCTGTCTAGAAGAAACTTTAACTTCAAATAGTATAGGCAGGTTGAAACAATGGAAAATAATACCTCATAGAAATATTAAAAGAAAGCAGGAAGTGGCTTTCTACATTAGATGATATTAAAATAGACTTAGAGCAACTTCAGAGCAAAGAAAATGATCAGAACAGAGAGGATAATTATATTATAATAAAAGGGTCAATCCATCAGGAAGACATAGCAATCCTAAATAATTCTAAGCAATCCTATACATTAAACAATAGAGCTGCAAAATGTGTGAAGTAAAAACTGAATGTGTGAAGTAGCACTGAAAAGAGAAATAAACTCATTAATTACAGTTGGATATTTCACCACCCCCTTTTCAGCAATTGATAGAAACACTAAATAGAATTCAACAAATACACAGAATTTAACAACATCATCAACCAACAGGATCTAGTTGAACTTAGTAGACTACTCCATTCAGACAATAGAATACACATTCTTTTCAAGTGCCCACAAAACAAAACAAGATAGACCAATCTGGAGACATAAACCCCTCAACACAGTAAAAATAACTGAAATAAAAAAGAATGTGTTCTCTGACAACAATGGAATCAAACTAGAAATCAGAAACAGAAAGTTAATGGCAAAATCTCCAAATACTTGGAAACTAAACAGCAAAACACCTAAATAATCTATGGGAGAGTTAAGTCTCAAGGGAAAACAGAATATACATTAAACTAAATGAAAATACAACATATCAAAATGTTGACATACAAATAAAGCAGTACTGAGAAGGAAATTTATAGTGCTAAATACACACATTAGAAAAAAGAAAAAGCCTTAATCAACAATCTAAGCTTGTACCTCTAGAACCCAGAAAAAGAAAGGCAAAATAAACAAAGCAAGCAGGACAATGTAAATAAGAGCAGAAACTGCTGAAATTGAAAACAGAAAAATCAATGCAACAAAGCACACTGAAAAGATCAATAAAATTGACAATTCTCTAACAAGACTGACAAAAAAAGAGAGAAGACAAAAATTACCCATATCAAGATGAAATGGGGTATCATTACAGACCCACAGCTATCAAAAGAATAGTAAGGGATACACAATGAACATACACAATGTATCATAGTAAGGGATCACAATGAACAACTCTCTACACACCCAAATTTTTCTACACATATAAAGATTTTTATACAGACATAATCTATATAATTTTATATAATCTATATCTATATGATCTATAATCTATAGATATTTTATATCTATTGATTTATATAGATATTTTATATCTATTGATTTATATAGAT
Organism: Nomascus leucogenys; assembly: GCF_006542625.1. Lineage (NCBI taxonomy): Eukaryota > Metazoa > Chordata > Mammalia > Primates > Hylobatidae > Nomascus > Nomascus leucogenys. Next base: position 31,774,947 of record NC_044395.1, on the reverse strand, counting down.
ATTTATAATCTACATGTAAATATTTTATGTATAGATTTTATATAGATTTTTATAGAGATATAAAAATTCTACACATATAAAGATTTTTCTACATGAAAACTTGGATGAAATGGACCAATAAGTTCCTTGAAAAACACAAACTACAACACATACAATATACAGTAGTCTGAGTAGACCTGTTATTATTAATGAAATTGAACTGAAAATTTTAAAACTTTCAAAAAAGATACTCCAGGAGCAGATGGTTTCACTGCAGAATTATAACAAATCTTTAAAGACTTATTCCACATAATCTCTCTCAAAACATAAAAGATTAAGAAAATTTAAAATATTTTAAAAAAGAAAAATTAAAAGATAAAGAAAAATTAATAAAGCCAGTATTACCTTGATACCAAAACCAGGCAAATACAAAAAAAAAGCCACTTAATTTTATCATTTAATACAGAAAAAGCACTTTAAAAATTTAACATCCATTCAGGATAAAACGCTGAGAAAAAAAAAAAAATGGAGGGGAGTGTCCTCAACTTCGTACAGCATAAATAAGTAACTTACAGGTAACATAATAGTGAAAGCCAACGTTTTCTCTCTAAGATGGGGAACAAGGAAAAGATGCCTACTCTTTCCACTCTTATCGACACAGTGGTAGAAGTTCTAGCTCATGCAGTAAGTCAAAAAAAAGAAATAGGAGAGGATGTGGAGAAATAGGAATGCTTTTACACTGTTGGTGGGACTATAAACTAGTTCAACCATTGTGGAAGACAGTGTGGTGATTCTTCAAGGATCTAGAACTAGAAATACCATTTGACCCAGCCATCCCATTACTGGGGCATATACCCAAAGGATTATAAATCATGCTGCTATAAAGACATATGCACACGTTTACTGCAGCACTATTCACAATAGCAAAGACTTGGAACCACCCCAAATGTCCATCAATGATAGACTGGATTAAGAAAATGTGGCACATATACACCATGAAATACTGTCCAGCCATAAAAAAGGATGAGTTCACATCCCTTGTAGGGACATGGATGAAGCTAGAAACCATCATTCTGAGCAAACTATCGCAAGGACAGAAAACCAAACACTGCATGTTCTCATTCATAGGTGGAAACTGAACAATGAGAACACTTGAATACAGGGTGGGGAACATCACACACCGGGGCCTGTTGGGGGTTGGGGGGAGGGGGGAGGGACAGCATTAGGAGATATACCTAACATAAATGACGAGTTAATGGGTGCAGCACACCAACGTGGCACATGTATACATATGTAACAAACCTGCACGTTGAACTTGAAGTTCAAACTACCCTAGAACTTGAAGTATAATAATAAAAAAAGAAATAAAAGATATATAGATCAGAAAAGAGAAACAAACTGTCCCTATTTCCAGATGACATGACTATGTAGAAAATCCAGATGACATGACTACGTAGAAAAGGTCTATACAGAAAACATCTTAGGACTAATAGGTGAGTTCAGCAAGGTCACAGGATACAAGATAAACATACAAAAATCAATTGTATTTCTATGTATTAGTAATGAACATGTGGACATTAAAATGTAAAATACCATTTACAATAGATTGAAGTAAAAATAAAATACTTAGGTGTAATTCCAACAAAAGATGTACAGGACTTATATGCTGAAAACTACACAAAACTGAAAAAATCAAATACCTAAAAAAATGAACAGACATTATCTATCTTCCAGTATTCAAAGCAAGACTGACAAAAAAAGAGAGAAGACAAAAATTACCAATATCAGGAATATTAAGAGTATTCAAAGACTCAAAACAGTAAAAATGTCAATTCTCCCCAAATTTATATGCTGTTTAACCAAAATCTCAGCAAGATATTTTTGTAAAGAAAAGATTACTCTAAAATTTATATGGAAAAGCAAATACACTAGAATACCTAAAACAATTTTGAAACAGGATGCATCAGTCTATCTGATTTCAAGACTTACTATTTAGCCACAGTAATCCAGACTGTGTGGTACTGGCAGAAGGTTAAGACGCATCAGTGGAACAGAGAACCCAGAAATAAATGTACACAAATATGTCCAACATTTACATACCTTTTACAGAAATTAATTCAAAATGCACCACTGACTTACATGTAAAATTTAATAATGCAAGCCTTCTCGAAAAATACATGAGAAAATTCTCAGGATATAAGGCTAGGCAAATAATTCTTAGACTTGACATCAAAAGTACATCAAAACTGAGGTGGGGGCTCATGTCTGTAATCCCAACATTTTTGGAGGCTCAGGCGGGCAGATCACTTGAGGTCAGGATTTCGAGACCAGCCTGGCCAACATGGTGAAACCCTGTCACTACTAAAAAATAGAAAAATTAGCCAGGTATGGTGGCACATGCGTGTGTGGCTACTCGGGAGGCTGATGGGGAGGATCGCTTTAATCCAGGAGGTGAAGGTTGAAGTGAGCCAAGATCACAGCACAGGCTGGAGTGCAACCTGTGAGTGAGACAACTCACTGGAGTGCAACAGAGTGAGATTCTCAAAAAAAAGTACACTCCATAAAAGGAAAAACTAATAAACTAGACATCATCAAAAACTTTTGCTCTGCAAAAGACCTTGTTACAAGAATGAAAGAAGTTATAGAATGTAAGAAAATGTTTGCAAAACACACATTCAACGAAAGAGTAATATCAGCAAACTCTGAAAATTCAACAGTAAAAAAATTTATCTTCCATGTTCGTTAGCATCTCTTTCACATTCCCCTTCTGCCTCTCTGCACTAATTTCCTTAGATATTGTAGATCACTGATCCTTACACGTTAACTACATTATCTTCTTTCTATCTCATCTGCTGAGTTTTTGTTTGTTTTGAGACAGAGTCTCGCTCTGTCCCCAGGCTGGAGTGCAGTGGTGCAATCTCAGGTCACTACAACCTCCACCTCCCCAGTTCAAGCGATTCTCCTGCCTTAGCCTCCCTAGTAGCTGGGACTATGGGCGTGCACCACCACACCCAGCTAATTTTTGTATTTTTAGTAGAGACAGGGTTTCACCATGTTGGCCAGGATGGTCTCAATCTCTTGACCTCGAGATTGGCCCATCTCAGCCTCCCAAAGTGCTGGGATTACAGGCGTGAGACACCACGCCCGGCCACTGAGTTTTTAACCTGCTGTTTTTCACTTTCAGAAATTTAATTATTTGGAGTCTGATAGCTGAGACCATTCTCTTTTCTGTAACCACAGAGTTGTCTTATGCAGAAATTGTGATAATTCATCAATTAATCTTAAAGGGTCTGACTCTCAAGTTCATTTTTTAAGACTGATTTCTCAATATGTTTAGTGATTTCTGATTATAAACTAGTGATCATGGAACCTTTTTCTGCAAAAATTGAAGTTTGTGTAAAATTTCTCTACAGAAGAACTGCTTCCATTACAAACAGGAGAGTCTTATTCTAAAACACATTTTTGGCTTGGGTCAGATAGTGAATTCCAGCCCCAAATCTGCAAGACAGAAGTTGGAGGACTAGGAATTCTCTCAGGCAGAAGCCCTTTACCTCTAATTGTATGTAAAGCCAGGTCCAGGTCATCAAATCTCCATTTATTGAATAAGTTTGTCATCAATGTTTTTAATCTGATTCCCATCCTATTAAGGTCTTGCTTGAAATGTGTCCTCTGTTCTCAACATGCATGACACGTCAACAGCCAGACCCTAGGTGACTAGGAATAGGTAGGTTTCTTCAGGGTAAATGTCAGCTCCATAGATCTCTATGTAATCACCATCACTCATCATTTCTGGGCCTCTGTTTATTTTCCTTATAGGCAAGTCCAAGTATACTTTTAAAAAGTTTTTTTTTTTTTTGAGATGGAGTCTCACTCTGTCGCCCAAGCTGGAGTCAGAGGCGCAATCTCGGCTCATTGCAACCGACGCCTCCGGGGTTCAAGTGATTCTTCTGCCTCAGCCTCCCGAGTAGCTGGGACTATAGGCGCATGCCACCATGCCCAGATAATTTTTGTATTTTTAGTACAGACGGGGTTTCACCATGTCAGCAAGGCTGGTCTCAAACTCCTGACCTCATGATCTGCCCGCCTCAGACCCCAAAGTGCTGGGATTACAGGCGTGAGCCACCAAGCCTAGCCAAGATGTTTTTATATGTTATCCAGCATTTAAGTGTTTTACATGAGAAATGGTTTCTCCACACATTTAGTAGCCATATTGCCAGAAATGGAAATCAAAATTTGGATAAGTTAACCAGAATTCCTTATATATGAATGAATGACAATATGCTTGATGAGGAAACAAGAAAAATTTATTCTTACTTATTAGAAATTCATTACCTCCTATTTCACTAAGTGGTTTCTATTAGTGCAAAAATTATTCATTATGTGAAAAATAATGCTTTAATGAAAGTTGACTTCTACCATGGGGATATGCAAAACAAATTTATCAGATTACATGCCACTATAATGTTTGAAAATATGGAGACGAAGTCTTCATAATGTGAGTCACGTCTTTCATACAAAATCTCACGCAGAATCTTAACAGACTTGAGACTTAAGTGTTAAGAGGGCAAAGAAGATAAAGGATGCCTCCTGACATTCAAAGTTCTTTCTTTCCTTACCATCAGATTTTAAAAATCACTGTCATAGCATAACACAGGACCTGACATATAGCACTCCAAAAATATTTGTTAAATAAAAGTGTGACTACCAAAAATAAACCACAGGGTAGGTGATATATTTATTTAATTATATAATGTTTCAAAATTCCTATCTGGGAGAAACTTAGTGGTAAATGGTAGATCAAACAAAATCACAAAGCACATAGTGACTGAGAAGTCACTAAGCAGATAAGAATCCAAGAAATTATAATATTTTCCAAATATTTTACATTTCATGGGTACACAAAGTTACAATCTTACTTATGTAATTTCAATAAGCTTAAGAAATAAAGTGAAGGGAAAAACAAATTTTCAAGTCAAACAGATTGGTTAAAATTCTAGCTTATCTATTTCTGGTCATGTGGCTTTCAGCAAGTTACTAAACCTTTTTCAGCTTGTTTCCTCGTTTTTAAAATGGCGATAACAATAATTTAATAGGACAACTATATGGCAAGTTACTTAAACTTTTTCAGCCTCAGTTGTCTGATTTTTAAAATGGTAACAATAATAATTTCATAGGACAACCATAAAGATTAAATGAGGATCCACGTGTTAAATGCTTAGCACAGTCCTTGATATGCTTTTGAGGCAAATGGATTAAAAATCACCTACACTACACACCTTGGTAGAAACTACGTCATACCATTCCTAATGGTCTACTGTAAATCTTGAGCAGAGAAAGAATCCGACAGACTTCTTTGTAGTAAAAAAAGAACAGGCCAGCACAGTGGCTCATGCCTGTAATCCCAGCACTTTGGGAGGTCAAGGCGGGTGGATCATGAGGTCAGGAGATCAAGACCATCCTGGCTAACATGGTGAAACCTCGTCTCTACTAAAAATACAAAAAAAATTAGCTGGGTGTGGTGGCGGGTGCCTGTAGTCACAGCTACTCAGGAGTCTTGAGGCAGGAGAATGGCGTGAACCCAGGAGGCGGAGCTTGCAGTGAGCCGAGATCGCGCCACTGCACTCCAGCCTGGGTGACTAAGCAAGACTCCGTCTCAAATTAAAAAAAAAAAATAAGAACACAAACCTCCATATTTATTACCAGTATCATGAAGACTGTGAACACTCTGGCAAAACCAACATACCGAGGCAGTTACTAACAGCAATACAATTTTTATATTGAATCTAGCTCCAAAATACTAACATAATACCTCAGAAATTGGGAAGTTTAGAAAAAAGAATATTTCCTCCGAAATAAAAAGAAATGCATACTTAACTAGCATACTATGGAAAGCAAGAGATAGTTTTCCAAATAACAACCAAATAAAACCACATAGATTTTAGGGAACACTGGCACAATACGATACACCATTCTCCAAGGCCACTGTAGTTAGAAAGAGAAGAAATGGGTTTTAATTTCAACGTTAGGACTTGGAAATTAATTTCCTGGTATTGCTAAGCAACTGATTACAAAGGGAGGCTTTTGAACTTGTGTTTCATTAAAGACCTTTAAAGTTAGAAGAAAGTTTCATGCATGTATTAGATATAAGTGAGGCTCTCTTCCTAATCCGTAAGTCCCAGTGACTGTGCTGTGACACACTGATGTGTAACACAAAGAACTGTGTCACAAAGTTCTGGATTTAGAAATTCCTCTAAATAAGCTTTCTCAACCAGAACAATACCATCTACTTCTAGGGGTATTTGAAAATGTGCAGAGGGGCATTTTGAAATTGTCATAATGACCTTAAGAGAGAACAGAGGGGAAGGATGCTAATGGCAATTAGTAGTTGGGCCCCAAATGCTAAATGAATGACAGTCACATCACACACATGATGGCATTTCATTTACTCCCCTCTTCCACACCCACCGAAAAAAAAAATCATATAAATGTTCCCTATTCCCCTCTCTCTCAGATGGTCAGGCCCTGCCATTCCTTTTAAACTTCAAAGTCCGGGGCTCAATACAGAGACGAGATTTACAAACTGCAACCTACTGGCAGGCAGCGTAATTACTACCACTGTTGTCAGATGCTCTTGTCTTGTCCTTTTTTTCATTATCATAATCAAGTACAGTCCTCTTCAAAGGTCTATGTTGAGTTTTCTCCACTGGTATATTATTTCACCCTTGTTCCAACACCAGACTTTCAGCTAGCAGATATGAGAAAAGACCTCCACTCTAGTGCACTATGCCAGAACAAAAACTCGCCAAGTATCCTTGGAACCTCGTATCTATAGATGTAGGAAGAGAAATTCCATAACCTCCTGAGAGCACATCAAATTTTTGTGTCTAGCAGTACATGTGCCTCTTAATGGGAACGAGGTCCACAGTTCTCATAAGACTCTCAAAAGAGACTATGACTTTAAAATATTAAAAACAATAGCTCATTGAAAATTATCCCCCAAATCTTTTAAGATTCCTGTGCTTTAAAATCTCTGATGGTTTCCCAGTATCTGTAACACAGATTTAGGCTCTCTCAACATATTAGCTAAAGCACTTTACAGTGAAGCCATCACTCAAAATATTAGAATTCAAAACCTATCCCAGCAATTTTTTTATGTATTTTACAATTCTAAGAAATCAAACTACTTCCTTCAAACATATGCTTTCCTTCCTCAAGGTCCTGCTCACAATTTTCCTCTTCTGAAACATTTTCCTGTATCCTCAACAAACAAAATCCTAATCATTCTTCATGTTCTAATTCACAGGCCACACCTACATTTACCTACCTACTCAGCTGTAATTAACCTTACTCATCTGTGCTTTCATAGTACATTGTATTTCCACTCTAGCACTTGTCACATTCTCCTTGGTTTATGGTTAAAGCAAGGTGCCCAATCTCTGGGCTGAGCATAATTACCAGCCTGTGGCCTGTTAGAAACCAGGCTGCACAGCAGGAGGCGAGTGGCAGGCGAGTGAGCGAGCATATCCACCTCCAGTCAGAACAGCAACAGCATTAGATTCTCACAGGAATGCGAACCCTATTGTGAACTGTGCGTGCGAGGGATCTGGGTTGCATGCGCCTTATGAGAATCTAATGCCTGATAATCTGAGGTGGAACAGTTGCATCCTGAAGCCATCCTTCCCTTCTCCCCAGCCCCATCCGTGGTAAAACTGTCTTCCACGAAACTGGTCCCTGGTGCCAAAAAGGTTAGCTGGGTTATAGTATTGTAATGATTTCCCTGACCTAGAAGAATATGACTAAAGGACAAAAGCTGCATCTTATTCCTTGCTGTGATCACCAGTAAGTGATACTGTGCCTTACATAATATAGGTGTCTAATATAAGTATCTACAAAATTAAATTAAAATTAATACTGGGCACAGTGGCTTACGCCTGTAATTGCAACACTTTGGGAGGCCAAGGCTAGAGGATCACTTGAGCCCAGGAGTCTGAGACCAGCCTGGGCAACACAGTGAGACAAGCTGGAGGATCACTTGAGCCCAGGAGTTTGAGACCAGCCTGGGCAACATAGTGAGACCCTGTCTCTCAAAAAAAAAAATAGCCAGGTGTAGTGGCATGTGCCTGTGGTCCCAATTACTTGGGAGGCTGAAGTGGGAGAATTACTTGAGCCCAGGAGATTAGGTTGCAGTGAGCCATGATTGTGTCACTGCTCTCCTGTCTGGGTAATAGAGCCAGACCCTGTCTCAAAAAAAAAAAAAAAAAAAATTAACACCTTAGATTTGCAAGGAAATTTGGCTATTATTAAACAAAGATGAAAATTACATGGAAGAATAGATGTGAAAAGCATATAGCAATTTCATCCCCTGAAACTTACAAAATGGCTAGTCTAGGCCAGTTACATCCAAGTTCATATACCCACAAATTCTTTCACACAAAAAGGAAAGCCAATTCAGTTATAGAAAGCCTAAATGAATAGAAAACGAATGTTAACAAAGTAGTCTGCAAACCATAAAGCATTACACAATATAGATAACTAATCATGATTATTATAGTCTACTATCCTTTAACACAGTGTATGTTTTAAACTAACAGACTGTTTCTATTTTTTTAACAGACCAACATAGTTATAAAGAGTTTTATGGGTTAAAATTAATTAATTGAAACAACTCATGACTGTCTTAAGATGATTTAAGAGATCATTAGATGCCCAGGTGAAATTATAAAAGTATGAAAAATATCAGAGGGAATTGATAATAAAGTTTTATATTTTAAGATTAAGTTTATTATATAGAACAACTATACTAAGCAACGAATAATTTCTAAAGACAGATTTTTTGTCTTCCTTGGTTTAAATTTCAAACTGTTTTATTCATAGCAAGTTTTTTATAAGAAAATTCAAGGAGTAATAAGACTCGGCCAACTGAAGAGAAACACTTTGTATTTCACACGGTAACCCAGATCATGAGGGAAAAAACCAACGATTTTCCAGGTCAAGAATGCTCACTTCAAGCATTCCTCAGCAGCTTCAAGGCTCTACAGTATATTATTCTGTGCAAATGGGAAAGGAATAATAAATGAGTGAAAGAGAAACTTCTGGGACAAATTTAAGTGCTGAATAATTGCTTTTATTTTGTATACCCTGTGACCTTCCTACAGGAAAGGTGTGCTAATAAAAACCATGCTTGGCCGGGTGCAGTGGCTCACACCTGTAATCCCAGGACTTTGGGAGGTCGAGGCAGGTGGATCACGAGGTCAGGAGATTGAGACCATCCTGGCTAACATGGTGAAACCCTGTCTCTGCTTAAAATACACAAAATTAGCTGGGCGTGGAGGCACGTGCCTGTAGTCCCAGCTCGGGAGGCTGAGGCAGGAGAATCGCTTGAACCCAGGAGGCAGAGGTTGCAGTGAGCTGAGATCACGCCACTGTACTCCAGCCTGGTGACAAAGCGAGACTCCATCTAAAAAAAAAAAAACATGCTCATGGGCTAGTCAGTTTCTATTCTCATACGCAAGACCATATGATATTAATTATTCAGAAGTATACATTAGAAATGCTTTGTGCTTACACATTTTTGTTATAAAAAGACTTTTTATATTGTATCAACTTATGCAAAAACATAAATAAGAAACTTTCAGGTTTAAAAATATACAGCCACTTGTTAGTTGAGATACTTCAAAAAGCAGTATTCAAAGAGGAGAAGGAGGAGTAGTAGTAGCAGCAGTAGTAGTCCAAAATGCACTTATAATGACAAATGTCTTACATTAATAAGCCATATTACAACATAAATTTTAGTAAAACACACTGAGTTTTATAAAACCTATATTACTTGCATATTCTTCTGTATATTTGTTTAATCTTTCTCCAAAAAGCTAATTAAATGGTGAGAAATAATCCAAAGAATTTCAGAGTCAATGTATTTAACTGGGCATATTATGACACCTAAATGGGCAGAATTCAGTCTTGGTAGGAAATGCTATAATTTAAAAATAATGGTCCTCTATTTTATAAGGAATGTTGATTTATATAGAAAGTAACAATATAATAGGAATACAGTATTATAGATTGGTAATCAGGAAATTTGAATTCTAGGTTCTAACTAAGCACTACTACTAAGGAACTGTGCCAAATATTTTCTTAACCTCTCTGGGTCTCAGACTATTAAAAAAATGCAAGTGGGAGGGTTGATTTTATATTCCATTCAAGAAATTATGATTTGGTTCACATGAGCAAAGGCTTTTACCCAATAATAAATATACAAAATATCTACATGTCTACATGTTAATGTCAGTTAAAAAATAGAATTACAAACCATTAGGCACTGAAAATCCAAATTTAAAAATTTTAGTGCCTCATAAACAAATACTTTAAAAAAAAATTTAAGGCCAGGCAAAAAATAAAGAATAATTACATGTGTTAATGAAAGCATAATCACAACAGGAAACCACACAGCTAATTAAGCCCCAGTTTTTGCCTCAAAAATATTATAAATTAATGCTTTCTCTATTTTAGAATGTTGATAACTAATACCCTGCAGAAACACTAGAAACATGATACTATACAATTAACACAAAATTACTAATTGATTCTGAAATTAAGCACACTTCATTCAGGAAAGCCAAAATCAAATTATTTTTATAAGGTGCAATTTTATAACTTATGAAAATGTTCAAAGACAGGATCCTAAACTTAAAGTGTAGGACTATAGAATGGGTAAAGATTGTATGGGAGCTGTTATAACATTTCTACTTTTGTCCTTTATGAAATTCACTTGGCAATAAAGAAATCACAAAAGGGTTATGTAACTCTATCTTCAAATTTTTAAAGTCAAATATAAAAGTGAAGAAGGGAGAGGAGGCCCTAGAGCTTAGGGCTGCCCACCGAACATACTCCTTAGATAGTAGAATTCTGTATTCAGAGAGGAAAATCCTTATACTCAAACAACCTGTAAATAAATAGGTCCTTGATCACAGACTTTTAAGTCACTCACCAAGAGAATCAAGGAATTTTAATAGGACTGTACTAAGGTTCCTTCTTAGGGAATATAAAACATGGGGTACCTATTCATTTGCCCAAGACCACAATATAATTTTTTCAATCCCCAAACTAATTGTTATAGATCAAACAGATTTGATTTAAGGTGAAACCTTACTCCTGAAAATTATGAAGCACAAAATATCAATTAAGATCTTCAAATAGGCCATCAAATTTGTTTTTTAAAAAAATTTCTTACTGTAATGAAGTCATTCCCTTTAACCATTCTTCCTTGGTAAAAAATCCCATGCTTTCAGCCTCCAATTTCCACGCTAAAACTAACATAATAATCTGGAAAGAACAGAACATAAAGGATAGGGGAAAAGTCAGCATAGAGATAATCATGTCTATATTTATCATGGAGAGCATTTTTACACAACTACTTCCATCCTTCAACTATTAAAGAGTACAACCTCTGGAATTATTAACTATATATAAAGAAATTGAGATGTGCCAATTTCTTAAAAGTAAAAAGTTCTAACAGTTTCTGAAGGTAGAATCTCTTATTCTATTACATATAACATTTGTATCAAGAAAGAACACATTTGCCCAACTTAAACTGATTAAAAATACCCTAAATGCAAATTTACAATATTAAACATGAAGCAATAAAATCTTCATACAAGATTAAAGTGTCTCAATTTTTAGAAATTCACAAATATGCTATACCCCACTTATATGCCATTCTACTTAGAAATAAAACATACATTTTCAGGTTCAACACCAATGTCTTCACAAAATTTTTCCATTCCTTCTGGCCCTACAACTTCATCAGGACCTTCAAAGACAAAAATAATTAACATATTTTGTTATAATATCAACATAAAACATAAATCATCATGCTAAAGGTACCCATGAACACACCATAATATTTTGCAAATAATTAAATTTGAATTTTGGCATAGCTTTGATAAGTATAAATATTTGCTACAGGATTTAAAATTTAAAATTTATGAAGTATTCTTTGAACACCACATTACAATATGAAATTAAGAAAATTTAAAAAGCAGCAAAGAAATACTCCATTAGTATCAATCACAAGTTAGTACAAAAACTCAAACCGGTCCATTAAAAAAAAAATTCACTGAGAGCCTACTCTGAATAAAATTTTTGACAATGCATGAATATGAAAAAACATAAGGCAGCTGGAGCTTCTTAATCTACTGGAATATCAGAACCAACACAAAGTTCAATACAGTAATCAGAAGGGGAATATATTTACCTATAAAACAGGACATTTATTATCCTTTTGAAATACACCCAAATATAATTTAATTATTGAAAAAGACAAATGTATTTTGAAAATAATGACTTATGGAAATTACTACATTCCATTTCCAGAAAGAGCTATTTTCCTTATCATCTTGGTTCTAAAACAGACAGCAAGCATTAATGTCACCTTAATGTAGAAACAAAAGTTTGATCTTTTAATTAGCTAGTGGCTATCATTCGTCCAAAAATTAATTGCTGGCATTTAACTTGTTCCTTATTTTACACCCTTAGCAACACTAATAAATCAATACATCAATTATCATTTTTTCAAAATGTTATCAGATTCCCAAAATATAGTAATTACATCATCACTAGATCTCTTTTGTGACTGGGTAAGAATAAAACAAATTTTGTAATAATATGAGAAATGTGTTTACTGCTATGGGATTTTGAAAATATAATCTTGAGATATTATTCTTAAGAGTCAAGAGAAGTCTCTATTTTCCTTTTTCAAGGATGAAAATCCTTCAGCTTTATAAACCATAGACTAGACCAAGGCTGCTCAGGTAGCTTTGACAGCACCATCTTTAGGTTACTAGCACAACATAAAGTCAATACATTCTTGCTGCCTGAGATCCAAGCTGCTAAGATGACATTAATACATGGTCTGAAGCCAAAACCCTTTTTAATTTTTTTGTGTAACATGGTAAGTGTTACTAGGTTTAAATAAGTACTAACAATGCACTCGTGTTAAAAGGTGAAGGGGGTGATTAACCACAGGGCGCTTTCTCTTCCTTTATATATTTGGAGAATTGTTTATATGAGAATGTGTTAATTTTATAACTTAAAAGGCATACATATACAATAAAGGTGTTAAAATGCACAACTGAGTATGTATTCTTATATATGATTGAAAGAAAACAAAAATCAGATTTAAAAATTTAAGAGGCCCAGGTGCGGTGGCTCATGCCTGTAATCTTAGCACTTCGGGAGGCCGAGGTGGGATTATCACTTGGGCCCAGGAGTTCCAGACAAACCTGGACAACATAAGGAGACCCCATCTCCAGGAAAAAAAAAAAAATAGCCTTGTGTGGTGGTGCCAGTCTGTGGTCCCAGCTACTCAGAAGACTGAGGTGGGAGGACTGCTTGAGCCCAGGAGTTTGAGGCTGCAGTGAGCCATGATCACACCATTATACTCCAGCCTGGGAGAGAGTAAGGCCCTGTCTCAAAAAAAACAAAAAATAAAAAATTAAGGGAAAAGACAAATGGTTTTTTTAAAAGCCATGATGTGAATATATTGTAAATTTTTCTAAAGCATCAAGAAAACATACTTGCTCTCAAAGTTGCCATCAGTGATTCGAAGAGAAAGCTGAAGAGGATGTCAAGAAACATCAGTATAAGCCAGGAGCAGTGGCTCACGCCTGTAATCTCAGCACTTTGGGAGGCCGAGGTGGATGGATTACGAGGTCAGGATTTCAAGACCAGCCTGGCCAAGATGGTGAAACCCTGTCTCTACTAAAACTACAAAAATTAGCCAGATGTGGTGGCAGGTGCCTATAATCCCAGCTACTCAGGAGGGTAAGGCAGGAGAATCACTTAACCTAGGTGGCAGAGGTTGCAGTGAGCCGAGATTGCACCACTGCACTCCAGCGTAGGTGACAGAGCGAGACTTCGTCTCAAAAAATATAAAAAATAAAAAAGAAATATCAGTATAGCCCCCCCCGCCCCCCAGAAACTGGAGGATTACTTGGTGATTACTAATTAGAATTTGGTTAGAGGCAAGTCAAATGAGATTACATAGAGATATAATACCTTAAAACTTAGATAAGGTCTGTAAATGTTAACTGACTTTGCCAAAGTGATGTAAATAGTAAAAGATCTAAGTCTAATGTGAGGTCTGTAACTAATGTGCTTTCCCGGGACTGCAAAATGTTAATCCTTCCAATAACATTGCTTCCAATCTTTCTAATAAAACTACTCCCTGGGTAAAACCTCTGGAGCTAAATTTAATTAACTCTTTTGGACAACTAGGTTTCCACTCAATTGAAGAAGCTATAGAAATGATTTTGTTCATACTATGAGTTCACTCTACTCCACCAGCTAGGTACTACATTGGGACTATGCAATTCCAACCTTATTTTTTGACTCTATGAGACTTTAAAACTGCCCTTTCACTTTCCATGTTTTTAATTACCACAGACCAGTATATTACTGAATCATTAATTTAAATATCACTCAAGAATGAGGTCTTGTGAAAGAACAAAACAGCTTTATCATACATGATATAATACCATAGTAACAAGTTCAGTGATATTTTCAAAACTAAAAACACGCTCAACTTCTTGATTTCTTTATAACCATAAAGAAATGTTCCCAGCTATATCTGCAAGGCCTAATACCATGCCAGCCGTAACAGATGCTTAGGGGAAAAAAAAAAAAAAAAAAAAGCTCAGTGACACAGCACCTTCAACATGAGCTACGTTAAGAGTCATTAATTTTGGAACATTGTAAAAAACACACAACCAGTAAATCTGATGCTGTAATGCTATTACTGTTTTAATAATAATAACATTTGGGTTCTGACTATATACCAGGTATTGTGCTAAGGGCTTTACATGTATTATTCTCAGTAGGCAAAATTATTGCCTTCATTTTAATACGGACATACCCATTTCAAGACAGAAGTTACTGTTTATTTGGCAAACAAATGGTTCCTCCCTAATCAGGTCGGTCTCTGCACAAAGTGGTCTCCACAGAGAGGCCTTCCCTAATCACTCTATCTGAAAGTCCATCTAACACTTCTTTATTCTCTATTCCTGAACCTCACCATATTTATTATCCTTATAACTCCCCACAATCTGTACTTATCTTGCCTACATACCTGTTTACTGATTGTCTTCCTCACCAGAAGGCAAGTCCCCCAAAGGCAGGGATCTTGTCTGACTTGCTCAGCACTATATATCCAGCACTCAGCACAGTGCCTGACTCAAAACAAGTGCTCAATATTTATTGAATGGATGACAGAAATTAACCAAGAGTACCAATATTTTCTTTGCAAAAGTGAAAATTAGCTTGAATAAAAAATAAACATAAAATAATGTCTATTATAACAAAATGTTTATAACTATATATAATTATAAACATTATAAAATTTAAGTAAAAAATACATAAAAGCATAGTAGTTAAAAAAGTATGGACTTTAGAATCAGAAGGACCTGGGTTTGAATCCTGGCTCTTGTCACGATATGATCTTGGGCAAATTAATTAATCTAAGTCTCAGTTTTCTCATCTGTAAAATGAAGATATGGCCAAGCACAGCAGCTCATGCCTGTAATCCCACCACTTTGGGAAGCTGAGGCAGGTAGATCACTTGAGCCCAGGAGTTCAAGACCAGTCTGGGCAACATCGTGAAACCCCATTTCTTTTTTTCTTTTTTCTGAGACAGAGTCTTGCTCTGTCACCCAGGCTGGAGTGCAGTGGCGCAATCTCGGCTCACTGCAAGCTCCGCCTCCTGGGTTCATGCCATTCTCCTGCCCCAGCCTCCCAAGTAGCTGGGACTACAGGCACGTGCCACCACGCTTGGCTAATTTTTTGTGTTTTTGGTAGAGACGGGGTTTCACAACGTTAACCAGGATGGTCTCGATCTCCTGACCTCGTGATCCGCCCCCTTGGCCTCCCAAAGTGCTGGGATTACAGGCGTGAGCCACCACACCCGGCTGAAACCCCATTTCTACAAAAAATTTAAAAAATTAGCCGGGCGTGGTGGCACATGCCTATATTCCCACCTACTAGGAAGGCTGAGGTGGGAGGATGGCCTGAGCCCAGGAGCTCAAGGCTGCAGTGAGCCATGATCACAGCACTGCACTCCAGCGTGGGTGACAGAGTGAGACTCTGTCTCAAAAAATAAAGTTGTAGTGGGGAGGTGGTGATAATACTACCTACTTAATAGAACAGTCACAAGAAAAAATACCTAGGACAATTCCTGGAATAATGCAATTATTATGTTGGCTATTAAAAATGCTAATATAGTAAACAAATGTTTAATTAGAATCTTATGCTACCTAGAAAAGTTCCTAGTTGAGGCAAATATTTTCTATTTCTATTGTATCTAGTAACCTTTATAAGTGAAATAAGATGGGTGACCTTTTGATTCTATATCATTCATACCAGTAAAACTGGCATTTGGGATAATGGGTCAACATTTTAAATGGAGGTCAGTAAGAAATGAATTCCCTTCATTTAAATTGGGTTAGTGGTTGTCTTGGGATGCCAGTAATAGCATTTATTTCTGGTCTAGAAAGAATCTGTTCTGCTACTAAACAATTTTAAAATTGTACTTTGGGATCACTCAGCTGATCCCAACAGTAAAGTTACTGCCCCCCTTTCAAAATAGACTCACATTCCATACAATTAGCCTAAACTTATACCTCAAGTTCAAAGTATACTACTTTAGACCTTAATGTGGATGAGCACTAAATATAAGGCAATAGCTACATATACACTTTTATTTTAAACAAACATTTTGAGAATGATGGTAATTAAAAGAAGGAGAAAAAAAGCGAAGCAGGTTAAAAAAAGGAAACAGGGAAAAGAAAAAGAAAAGCTTTAAAATCAATAACTCCAAAAAAACAAAACCATTCTAAGGGGGAAAAAATTCCATATGTTTATGAGATAGTTTAAGTGTTCTTTTGCATATATTTGCTTAACTCTTCAGCCTCATCTCTGGCTGGTTTTGACAACCCCACCCTGGGCCTAGGGCTCTTCATCCACCAGTTACAAGATTTAGCTGAGGTTAAGTTAGCTCCTCTAGAAAACTCCCATGACACTTTAAAAGCTGGGTTATATATTCCTCCTACGAACTCTCACAGTGTATTTTCTGAATATAGTATTTATCATGCTGTATTAATATCAGTCTATTTATTTTCTTACTATTGCATCTCTAGTAGAAGTGGATGGCTAAATGATAATTGTTAAAAGGTAAATGTGTTGTACAATTATAACTGAAGGGTTTAAATCTTTTACTATGTCTCCTCAAAAGTTTCAGAAAATGTTAGTTCGGAAAAATTTCAAAAAAATAATATTGAATAGAAATGTTTTATTATGTACTTTGTGTTTTCCACACTATCAAATACAAAAATGTTTTATTGTGTCCCTTTTATTTTCCAGAATATTACTTTAGCCAATAGATGTAAATAAGTGACTCTGTCTTTGTTTACACATTTTATTAATAGTAAATAAGTTCTTCCCTCCCAGTAAATATACACTGAATATATATTTAAAGAAATATCAGCCTAAATTGGCAACAAATCTTTAGTCTACCCACAATCCTCAGTCCTAACCCTCATCCCAGTACACAGCACTAACACATAGCAGGCCTGTAACAGATAATTTGTTAAATGAATAAGCCAAATACACTTTTTAAAGCATATGACTGATATCTTCTTATATTAATTTCATTACCTGCATATTCATAAAACCAAGCCAGGCACTTCTTGCTTGAAAAATGTTCCTCTCCACTTATTAGTCTAGCAGGGGGTTGGGATCTGCAATAGCTTAGAAAACACACAGATGCCTAAGATTTTTATCACATCTCAACTCTTAGAGTAAAACTAAGTTCTTAGAGAAAACTAACTCTTAGAGAAAAACTAAGTTCAAAATTAACTACTTCCATTCACATTAAACAAAGGTTTTTTCTTCGGTTGGCATTATTGGAAAAAAACTGAAGTTGTTAAGTAATTGCAACTTGAAACAGTAGTCTATACATAAGAATTATTGGCTAACAAAACCCAAATACCTCTTCACTCAGTATCCAAATCCAAAAATATCAGTTATTTCCCCACATTTTAAAAGACTACAAAGAAGTTCAACCTAGTAGTTGGGAGAGTATAAATTTATTGTGATTCTATTGATTTGTATATAAATTCTATTTGTGTGTAATAGATAAATATTTGAAAACAAACTCTTAGAAAGTATATTTTGATACTTAATGAATCAATATTTCAAAATAAAATGTTATATTAACAGATATTGTTTTATCACCTAAGCTTAAATAGATTTTTCAAGATAAATGATGACTTAGGACCTAAGGGTATATTAAATCACACAGATTTTAAAAAACACAACAAAAAAACCCTAAAAGTTAATAATAGTCCAAATAATTGGGACAAGGCTATTTAATCCTAAGTTCTGTTTATTCTTTTTCATTTTTTTCATAAAATCATTTTCATTGTTTTTCATAAAATAACTAAAATTGTTAAGTTCAAAATGGCCTCTAGAATTTAATGGCCTTCAGAGAAACTTTTTTCAAGGAACTCAAATAATTACCCTACCACAATGATATAGAAATGATAGAACTTCTGTAATTGAGTAATGTAAAATAAGGGTATCATATTTAAAAATTTAAATTGATAGAGCAAAGTATCACCTGAGTTCTAATAATACTGCCTGCTCAGCTATCTACTTAACTTAAAAAATTTTAATACATCATATACTTAAGATGGCCATGAGATAGAGTAATACAAAAATGAATAATAATTTGCCTATATCTTATAAAAATACGAGCTAGTAAAGTAACCATGTCAAATTCTAATGTCGACTAACAAGAGGTGTAAGTATATAATCGTTCACATTAATAGCCTAAGAAATACTCCATAGACTCCTTTACCAAAACACAGTAATGAGGGAAAAAAGTCGACCAATTACAAAAAAGGAAATGCAGACTAGGTAAGTCATCTACCTCACAGTTTAAGCAGATCTCTCTTTAAGGAGAGCTCTATCATTATTTCCTTATTATAATCCTGGCTACAGTATTCTTTCAATAGTAGCATCTGAAGTTGTCATATCGAGTGCCAACCATTGATGAAAAGGCAGCTAATATGGTTATTTTTTAAAAAAGCATTTCTCAGTCGGGCGAGGTGGCTCACGCCTGTAATCCCAACACTTTGGGAGGCCGAGGCGAGCAGATCGCGAGGTCAGGAGTTCAAGACCAGCCTAGCCAGCATAGCGAAACCCCGTCTCTATTAAAAATACAAAAAATTAGCAGGGCGTGGTGGCGGGGGCCTGTAATCCCAGCTACTCAGGAGGCTGAGGCAGGAGAATCGCTTGAACCCGGGAGGCGGAGGTTGCAGTGAGGGTAGATCGCGCCACTGCACTCCAGCCTGGACAACAGTGAAGACTCCGTCTCAAAAAAACAAAACAAAAAAAAACCAAAAAAAAAACAAACAAAACCATTTCTCACACCAAAATTGCAGTTTTTTTGTAGCATATAATTTTGCTGTGATGCCTCCATGATATGCTACAAGGGGATCAAAGAGCTACTACTATATAGTTCTGCCTTGTCTTCTTTCTTACCAGTAGGACACAAAGTACAAGAGCTCACAAATTATTTAATTTATGCAGAGAGCTAACAGCGTCCTGAATGCTAGAAGACAAAAAGCATGCAGGGCCTTTCCAACTCTGCACACAGGGACTTGGCATAGGTGAGGCACTATACTTCCAGAAAATGGGGCTCCTGCAATTTAAAAGGCCTCCTGCTGGGACCTTCCGGGTTAGGCCACTCCAAATACTAAATATGGAGGCCAATTATAGCACACAAGTTTTCCTTTCTACCATTACCAAGACAGTTGTCAAGATTCCTTAAGTTCTGCTTTCTTCACACTCTACAAAGAAATTCTAGAAGTGACCCTTCTGCAGATATGTACTCACTTCTAAGTCTAGAAAAAGGCAGAGGAGCGATACCGGAGTAGGATCGAGGGTCGGTTGTGGGGTGGGGGTGGGGGTGGGGGTGGGGGTGGGGGGGTGGGGGGAAGCGCAATTTACATATGCATCTGTTCCCCACCCTGTAGGGCACGTAGACTCTTAACGTGGGCGGCTCTTCTAGTCTCTCCATAAACGACAGCGTGCACACACTCGAACACGAGGTCGGGTCGGGCGCGGAGACTCGCGGTGTTCGGCACCTACCGCCTAGCTGGATCAAAGGGGCCTCACCTGTCTCCAGCCCCAGCCCGGCAGGCCGGGCCCGACTCCTTCTCCTCCAGTTGTCCAGCAAAGGAGGGAGGAGGGAAGCTTGAAGGGTGGGGGGAGATGGTACCTGGAGATTTTACACTTTTTGAGGCCTCCGTCTTCCGCTACTGCTGCTGCCACCCCAGGGGATTTTCTCTTCTTCTTCACCGGCATCTTCCGCCCTCCCCGGCAGGGTGGGCAGGGGAGCCGGGGAAGGGGGTCCCTGTCCGCTGGAAGCCCCTCAACGCTGGCACCCAGTTCCCAGAGACAGCAGCAAGCGGAGGAGCAGAGTCGCCAGCCCGCACCGGAGCGGCCCACCCCGGCCGCCGCCCGCTCCCAGGTATCCTCGTCGTCTTTCTCTGACCGGGACAGGGCTGGCTCCTGGCCGGTGGACACTGCGGTTCGTTCTCACCAGGAGGAGATAACGCGGACAGCGCGGCAGCTCCACCAGTCACAGCAAGCAAGAGGCTCAGCCTAACCCGGAGGCGAATCGCTGAGGCCCGGAAGTGACGCAATCGCGGAGCCGGTCCCGGGAAGGGGCGTGGTTCCGGTTAGCCTCTGCCAGTCGTAGGTAGGCCAGGCAGGGCGAAGCTGTCGGGCTCTTCGACTGCGGCTGCCCGCGGAATTCTGTATCCTGTCCAGGGTATCCTGACCTTTCCCATGAAGCTTCTACCGCGCTCTGATGCTGGCAGTCACCGCCAAAAAATGAAACTACTAATACTTTGCAGTTGACGTTAAAAATAACCTGGTAAAGTAGACCAAGTTCCACTTCTGAGCTCTTCCACACGATAACCTCACCTGAAGTGTTCCCACCCCTTAAATGCGTTATCACCGTGTGTCTTGCGTGTTTTCTTTATGGGCCTGTGATAAGCCTCCCACTCCCCCTTCTCCCTACCTTTGCATATCAGTTTGTCCTGTGTTGAAACTTAGCTCTACCATTATTTCCACAGAGCTCACCTCTCCGATAAGAGACAGTAGGTGACTGCGACTCAGTAGAGAGAAATTTGGGGGACAGTTCTAAGGAGTCTCCCCCTAGACCTTACTACCCAAAACACACTGTAATCTATTCCCCTGCACTTAGGTGGAAATACTGTTTTTAAATAATGGTTATTGTATGTAAAGACATAGTAGAAAGTCGTTAGTAATTCTGTTGGTAAAATAAATTTATCTCTGCAAACCAACTGTGATGGGAGAAGACTAAAAGTCTTTGATTAATAGTTGAAGTGGTTTCTGTGAAACTACCCTCACGATGGCACCCTAATCTGGCCAATCCGAATATCATATTTCCTTAGTGTTATTAATTGGTTCAGGATGGACACATACTCAGGCTAGGCCAATGAGTGCCAATGATAAAATTGAATCACCAGGAAGCAATTTTATTTCCTATGGATTTCAACCAGAGAAGGTATGCAGAATGAAGCCAAAACTCAGAAGAGACCAGTATCAAGCAGAAAAATAGAAAAACCAGGATGTGATTATATGATACAAGCCCAAAATCCATGATATGCCCTGAAATTTTCAGTTCTGTGAAGCAACAAATGTCACTATTTTGCATATTTAGTTCAATTCTCTGTTACTTAAAACCAAAAGAATGTCAAAGTATATGATCCTTCAACCATTTAAAAATGCCTGAGGCCAAAAACAAAACAGAATCAGATAAAGTCTCTAAATAGAACTACCATCTACAAAAAGTACAGGACAGAGGAACATGTTAAATACCCAATGCAATCAGCAATATCTAGACGTCAGAAAAGTCTACAGGACAATGACCCAAATTCTGCAACAAATTATTAGGATGAGAGGAGAGAGAAGGAAATTAAAAGAGACTTAAAGGATATGTCAATTATTTTCGGTATGTAGTTCTTATTTGAATTTGATTCGCACAAACAGTTTAAACAATATTATAACATCTCTGTGGCAGTTGGAGATGTTAATGCTGGCTGGATATTTGATGAAATTCTAGAACATGTAAAACTTATTTATAGCAATGGCATATCAGTGACACTTGGGGACAGGGATGGAATGAGTCAGGGAAGACTGACTGCAAAGAAACACAAGGGAACTTTTTGGGTAATGAACATATTCTATGTCCTGATTGAAGTAATAGTATATATACTAGTCAAAATTCATTGAATTGTACACTTAAAAATGGATATTTTTATGAATATTCTTCCTAAATAAAATTTATATAAAATGTGCAAAACAAAACACAAAATAAACGATAATGACAAAACTATTAGAGATAGCCAAGCTTATTTCTTCAAGAAGTGAGCTGCAAAAGCTAAACATCCCCTTTTCCTAAGGAGGACCAAAGAAATGGAATAAAACCTAAAGGATGGAAAGAGAGATCTCAGAGGATGGTGTTAAAGGGGTGTCCTTCCACAGAGTAGAATCAGGGCCTGGTCAAAGAGTAGGAAATTTCATAATGCCTGTCTTGCAGGCTAGCAGCATTGCTATAGACCAAAGACCACTGCACATCTCATCTTCTGTTCTTTTTTAAATAGGAATTTTTTTATTCTGATTATTGTGTCCCTTCACCATTATTTATTGGGCGAGAGTGGGAAATAGATTATTACTTCTTGGTTCATAGACCATTGGACCATAAGGAATCACTTTAGAACTAAGGAAGAACCCACTATACCTGGAAATCCTGAACATTGAGCTGAATGCAGTAACTGGATAGGAGCCTACTCGCACCCACAGAATACTCTGAGAAAAAGACAAAAGGCTGGATCTATGTGTGGTATTCATTTAGTCTGTCTATTCAAAAAATATTTAATCATCACTTCAACCAGGAGCTTTACTGGGCTTAAGAATATAAAAGGCAGTCATGACTCCTGCAATCATGGAGCTGCCAGTCTGGAGGGAGAAATACAGTCATTTCTTCACATAACAACTATCGACTATCGACTAAAAGTCACCACATAACGACATTTTGGTCAAGATGTGCATATGCGATGATAGTCCCTTAAGATTATAATACTGTATTTTTACTGTGCCTTTTCTATGTTTAGGTATGTTGAGATACACAAATACAATTGTGTTAAAATTGCCTACAGTATTCAGTACAGTACCATGCTGTACAGGTTTGTAGCCTAGGACCTATAGGCTGTACCGTATAGCCTAGACATATAGTAAGCTATATCATCCAGGTTTGTGTAAGTACACTCTATGATGTTCACACAATGATGAAACTGCCTAATGACACATTTCTCAGCATGTATTCCTGTCAGTAAGCAATATATGACTCTATGTATGCTATCTGCATTTAAGATAATTATATGAATAGGAATTAGGGTTCATAATCTATGCTTGTCAATGATATTAAAGGGATGGCAATTTCTGGGTCGTGTAGACCATTCACATCCATCTACCTCTTCGTTCTCTTGTCTGGTCAGTACCTACTGCTACTGCCAAAACTCCATTCCCAAAAGTTGGCTCTTCATCATCCCAATTACTCTCACAAAGGGGCATATTGATAGCCTTGCTACCTATGAGAAGTATAGAAATGCCTAGTTATGTGGCTTTAATATTTTCCGCTGCTCACCAGTGCATACGTAGTACATGATTTTGCATCAAAAAAGATGCCTCTATTACAGAAACAAACTATGACAGAGTACTGTGGCTCTCTGGCGTGCAGTAGAATTTTTTAAATGAAGGTAATGACAAGGAAGGGAGGGATGAAGAAGTTACCTCAAGCAGAAGCCTGTGTGTTCTGGTTTCAGATCCAAAGAAGACACTCAAGTGACTTTAGGAAAGGCAGATAATTTCCTTTATCTTTCATCTTATCCTACTATTATACAGAAGGATGTAGGAAAAAAAACAAAAATAATATGCTGAACAGGGAAGTAATTAAGCAAGAAGACTGAGACCCAGTTCTATTATCTATTTGGCATCTTGGTCATATATACATCCCTTAGTTTTTGGCAGTTATAAAACAAAGCCATGAGAAACATCTTTTAAAATAGTTATATCTCTGTCAAGGTATCCAAAAATAGTACTCTAAGATGTGTTAATTTATATATTCCGTACATAGTTTAGTTTTTCTTAACACCTCTTTAAAATAGGACTTTCCTACTTGCGAGAATAACAAGCAACACAGACATTAAGTAATTTATGGGATGCCACATGTTATTGTGGTCCTGGATCTGTGCAGATACTCTCCCTTCCATATATTAATGTTGATTTTTAAAACAACATTGTAGTTAAAAATTTTGTGAAATATTTTCATGCACATAAATCTACAGAAAGATAACTCTAAAAGAATAGTAGAAACGGGTTGTCAAGACAGGATTTTTTGTTTTGGCATTTCAGTATAGCCTACAAGAACACCTTGTGTTTTAGAGAGGCACAGAGGTGCAGAACTGTGTAACACGTGACACTTACCCCCTACACCCTAGACCACATCAATTTTAGCTTGGCTGTGACTGTGGTTCACTCTGGGATCTAGACTGAGGGAATAGTCACTACCTAAAACACTGCTTGTCATCATGACAGAGGGAAAGAACTACATGGTAAACCCCATGCTACCTCTCGAGGATTCTGCCCCAAAGTGACACATTAATCCTGTTCAAGTCATATGGCTACACCTGAGGTCACAAGGGCAGGAATGTATAATCCTCCTGCAGAGAGAAACATCAAGTAAAGGTAAATATAGCCTACTACAGTAAGAGACTGGACTGAAATTTTGTTCAAAGCATAGGGAAAAATGAGTTCACAGTGCAGTTTTAAAGAGGCGGTAGGAAAAAGCATAAGATTGGTTTCTGCTTATACCTCACTGTGGCAGATTATATTCTTCAAAGGTGGTCACAGCAATATCTCTCATCCCACATATTCTAGAAACTTACCATTTCCTATCGAAAAGTGAAGTCTAGTTGAAAAAAAATATCAATATTGGTTCATTCATTGTGGGAAATGTACCATACCAATGTAAGACATTAGTAATAGGGGAAACTGGGTGTGGGATATATGAGCAGTTTCTGTAGTATCATTGCAATTTTTCCACAAAATTAAAACTCTTCTAAAATAAATTATTAAAAATGATTTTTCCCAGTGAATGGGAAAAAATAAAGAAAGTTTAGAAAATAGTGAAGTACAGGAAGAAAGAGTAATGAGTCAAAAGAGCTGCCTAGGTTGGATGCTTTTGGAAAGGTAAGAATCTAAAAAATTCTGGATGTGGGATCATAGGTAGAAAGCAATGTCTTGTATATCAGCTGGCCAAGGACAGCAATTTCAACTTGAAACCTAACCAGGAAGACTAACAACAAGTGCTCAGGTGGGAAATTGTATTAAGCAGTACACCTGATTTGCCTTCCCATATGTACCCCAAATGAAGAAAAGTAGTTCAGGCCGGGTGCTGTGGCTCATGCCTGTAATCCCAGCACTTTGGGAGGCCAAGGTGAGTGGATCACTTGAGGGAAGGAGTTCGAGACCAGTCTGGCCAACATGGGCAAAACTCTGTTCCTACTAAAAATACAAAAATTAGCCAGGTGTGGTGGTGCATGCCTGTAATCTCAGCTATGCGGAGGCTGAGGCAGGAGAATCTCTTGAACCTGGGAGGTGGAGGTTGCAGTGAGCCAAGATCATGGCACTGCACTCCAGCCTAGGTGACAAAGCAAGACTCTGTCTTAAAAAAAAAGTAGTTCACAGAACCAAAATTACTGGCAGAGGTTGTATTGTTTTGATGACTTGCTGCAGAGAACTCTGTTTTTGTTTGGATGAGATGGTAGAGAAGACCAAAATTGAATGGAGACAGCTTGCACTGGGTATGTTCTTAAGTGTAGTTTACTAATTTTGGTACTTGCTGAATAGGCATTTATCACACTATACACTTCCAAGACTTAACATTGGAAAGTGGCATAGTGTAAAGGGTTTGTTAAAATAAGAACCACCATTAGACTGATGAATTTCCTTTTTAACTTTGTAAACTTGATAAAACATTTAACCATGTTGTGACTCAGTTTTGTTCTTTGTAAGATAAAATAATAATACTTGCCTTGTCTAGACATCACAGCATTGCACTGTTGAAAAAAATGAGAAAATAAATGTTAAATAAATGTTTTGATAACAATGTTATCAAAATTGCTAAAGGGTACAAAACTATGTATCAGTTGAGGTGTTTAGAGTACATTAAACAAAAATCAAATTCTATATTTAGCAAGAGGATTTATTTTGAAGTATTTTACAGAATCAAATGAAGGAGTTTCAATGAAGGAGATATGTAAAAGGAGTGAGGTGTCTTGGTTTTTATCCTCACCCAAATTCTGATAATGGAGCTTATATGTATCACTACCACCTTTTTGATGACTTCATCTTTAGTTGCAGGGATATTAACCATAACCATGTTTTCAGCCATTGAAAATAGGGTCATCTACACTGGGCAGTTTGAATGGGATTCAGCAAACTCTTGGGCCATGGCTATGCATGACTTCTTTGGAAAATCCATAGGTAACATGTGAGCAGTTATGGAAAGCCACTGGTGAGGACCACTCAGCACAGAGAAGATCAGTTCACATGATTGCAGCAGAGGCAGTTATTCTTAGAAAGGCAGTTAATGGTCTGCAAAGAGTTGGACATTTATTTGGCACACACCTTGCTCTCGTCTCTGGCAGTGACAGTGTTAGTGTCTCTTGATGCTGATGCTGCTCCTCATTATGTGTTCCTCAGAGGCCTATTCCCTCATCTCTAGTTTCACAACAAAGACCTCTTCCAAGTTCAAGCCCTATCCAACTTGTGAACTCTATTTCTAGCCAAGATGACCTTCAATTGTTTTGGCGTAGCATCTATGATCTTCCTCTTTCAGGGCCTGAACTTGTAATTTGCAAAAGGCTTCTTGTTTATAAAGAAAACACAGCTTATGAGAATCAGCAACTTTTGGTTTAAATAGCATTTTTAAAAATATTGTGGTATTTCAAGAGTATGTTTTTAAAGTAAATAGTAAACCAACTGTATTTCTTTCCATTTCTGATTTACAGTTTATAATTTTCTTTTAGATAATGACACTGACTATAATCATCATGAGCAAGAATATAGAGAAAACAAAAATAGAACAAAATATAACAATTCTTTCAAGATATTATCTCTCTATAGGCTAAACAAGTCAAGAATTCTTAGATAACTTCACCGAACTCTTTCACATTTCATATGCACTTAAGGCTTCCACTGCACATCCTTCTGATACAACCTATACTTAGGACCAGGTCCATAATTTTTGGGACCCAGAACAAAATGAAAATGCAGAGCCTCTTGTTAAAAAATTATGTAGTGCTCTGTGAGGACCCATCATCAAACCAACTGAGAGGCCTTTCTAAGCACGATGCCCTGTGACATCGTACAAGTTGCATGCGCATAAAATCTGGCCTGCATACACTTTAAAAACAAGTCAAGAACCGATTGACCTATAGGTTCATTCAATGGAGCACCAGATTTGTAAAGCACACTTAGTCAGAGAATGATATGTGTTGATTAAGTCATTCTTTCCTATTCCAGGGTACAATAAAGATTACATTTCCCTCACTTGAACCCGGGAGGTGGAGGTTGCAATGAGCTGAGATTGCACCATTGCACTCCAACCTGGGTGACAGAGCAAGACTCTGACAAAAAAAAAATACATTTCCTATCCACCCTTGAAGTCAGGAATTGCCATATACATCTGCTGCATGAGACTTCACTCTTTACCTGTCAATCAACCAGATTTAAATAACCCAGGAGATAATTCCATAGTCCTAGGGGATAGTGGAGCTACAAAATGGAAGAGGTCTAGATTCCTGAATCATCACATGGAAGACTGCCTGCCAAGTACCACATTGAATTGTCAAAAGAAGGAGAAATAAAATTCTTATGTTAAGCCACTGAAATTTGGGGGTTGTTACAATAACGTTTGCCATACCTTGATTGTATCTGTCAGGACTAGGCTATGTTACAGTAACAAACACTAAAATATCAATATGCTATCTTAACAAAGGTTTATTTCTTGTTCGTGGTAGGTTATTGAGAAGACCCTACCCATCCAAGCTACTCAGGGAGCTAAACTGATAAAAACATTGTCTTGATTTATGCTTCCATCGTTACCATGACGGTGAGAAAGAACTATGGTAAATCATATTGGCTTTTAGTATTTTTGTGTATATGTGATATATTACTTCTAATAGATTTCAAAGATCAAAGCAAGTCATAAGATCATACCTATCTTTAAAAAGAGCAGAGAAGTGCCAAGAAAGAAGAAAGCCAGAAACATTTGTTAGATGACAGTAACAACTACCACATGAATATAGATGTTGGTGCTTAGAATGAAGATGCTGCGTGCAGAAAATTAAAATATGTTGTATAGAATTAGTGGTCATGCAACAGGCAGCAAAGAAACAGATTAGTAGGTTGATTATCTAGAGATTTTTAACATGTCTTGTTGAAATATTCAGTGCTACTTCCCAATGAGAAGTAGAAGGGAGACCATTAACCTAGTAAGAATCTAACTCCATGGAAAATAGCTAGAGGCAGAGTGATAGTGTGTATTGCCTATAGTTGTCTGCCTTTAGCAAGATTTACAAGAAAAATATGAGCTCTGATGAGAGCTGGTTAATCTTCTAGAAAGAATAGAAGGATACTAAGGAATCCTAGAGATCAAGGGTCTCTCAGGTTTAGAGAGGCTGACTGCTCCTAGTTTCTAAGTAATAAGAGATAAGACTGAAAAAAAAGTTGTTAAGTGATAAAGGCACTAAAAGATCTCTCAGTTAATAAAAGTGATAGAATCTTTGGGCAAAGCTCAGACTAAGGGTTTTAACCTTGCCATTTAAACCTATTGTTTCATATAGCCTCAGGATAACCATCAGGTTGAGAGAGGGGGACATGGGTATGAGTAAGCAAAATGATCATTCTTTGGAATCATATATAGGAAATAACTAGAATATGGAATTTAGAATATGGAACTAAAAGCAAATACATCAGAAAGCCTACTAAGTTTGGAAAATAATTATATTGTTAAATAAACCATGTGCCTGGACCAAAAAACACTGATTTTTTGAGCCTTAAAACAACTATCAAGCTCCCAGAGTTTCCCCAGAAGGAAGCTCAAATAACTTATCTTTTTAGTCTGTAGGTTGCTGAACCATTAGGAGCTACATTTCAACCTGATGGAAACAACTGCATCACATGGATACCTTAGAGACCCCTCTCTTTTCTCTAACAAAGGACTTCCCCAAATGTGTCTTCATTGACTTCACAGCCCCATTCCTGACAAGAACACTAGACACAGGATAGGAATAATTTCCAGTAGTTTCAGTGAATGTGTTCCTTCAAGGTGTAAAATCTCAAATTTCATATTTGATTAGATATCTTTATGGATTAAAGGTGCCAAGCCAATGCTTGAAAAACAAGAATTATAACCTGATCTCTTTTACTTTAAATTTATCCTGAGCTACCCTGCTGAGTAGGTTGACACTGCCAAATTTTTGATGTTCTATTCTCATAGCAACAAGCTGTGATGTCAGAGAGTTATTTTATCACAGAATCTATCCAAAAAGATGCCAGGCTGTGAAGCAGAAAGCTCTGATTTAATTGCATGTTATTCAACAATTATTTTATGTAAATAAAAATGGAGATGG
Organism: Nomascus leucogenys; assembly: GCF_006542625.1. NCBI lineage: Eukaryota > Metazoa > Chordata > Mammalia > Primates > Hylobatidae > Nomascus > Nomascus leucogenys. Next base: position 31,745,125 of record NC_044395.1, on the reverse strand, counting down.
AAAAAAAGACTCAAAATAACAATTTATGTGAACATCTTTATTAATAGTTGCCAGGGTGTAAAAAGCTTTCCCTTCAGCATTTACATCAGTGGGTATGTATTTCTTTTTAAATGACATTAAAGGACATTCAGGCAAGACTACTTCCTGCAAATAACAGATAAGCTAGATAATGCACACAGTAAAGAAAGCAACTTCAAACCATCTAAAAGTATAACTAGCATCATCATAGAGGAAAAGATTAACTAGTAATGTGTTTTGAAATTGTTTATATTAAGGGCCTTAACACAGTTTTACTAGCATATTTTTGATCCTGAATGGCAAAATTAAAAGCAATATCTTTACCAGACAAGTGATTATCACATAATCTGGTGTAAGTGCAACAAATTTCTTTAAGACAGCATTACATAAAACAGCTTTACAAACCTGCAAGCCTTCTGGGCCTGGTAGACCATGTAAATTAGTGAAATGGCCTGGGTGTAAGACAACAGGGTAGGTGGGTACCATGGCTGAAGCCAAGTGCATGCCCTATCTGCAGAAGTCTGGATGGGTTAGATTAGGCCAGAGCAACAAAGAAGCCAAAGAAGCTCAGTTGTTTAGGACAACACAATTTTCTTGCTTGTTCATACTACCTGTTAAAGGTCAGCTGGAGACTCTGCTCTTTGTCATTAGTGCAGCCACTGTCTAGAATACTACTGGTTACTGTGGCAGAGTAAAAAGAAAGAGCACAGCTTCTTTGGCTTAGTGAAGCAGTATTTGTTTTTGTTAATTTAAAAAACATCAGGCCAGGCACGGTGGCTCATGCCTATAATCCCTTCACTTTGGGAGGCCAAGGCAGGCAGATCATTTGAGGTCAGGAGTTCAAGACCAGCCTGGCCAACATTGTGAAACTGGTGTATTCTCTACTAAAAATACAAAAAAATAAAAAAATTAGCTGGGTGTGGTGGCAGGTGCCTGTAATCCAAGCTACTCAGGAGGCTGAGGCAGGAGAATCACTTGAACCCAGGAGGTGGAGGTTGCAGTGAGCCAAGATCATGCCACTGCACTCCAGCCTGGGGGACAGAGTGAGAGTCCATCTCAAAAAAGAAAAAAAAAGAAAAGAAAAAGAAAAACATTAGAAATGTGGTAGTCACTAGGATTACTCTCAAATATTCTGTAACTCACCTTTTGTGTACAAGGTATGGTTTCACTTACCTGCCCACTTGCAGTAAGATGTGACCACGCGGTTTGCTTGGCCAATAAAATGTAAATAGAAGTGATGTATAGAAACTTTGGGAGCCAGTATCTACTTTTTCACATGTTCTCTTTTCCCTCAACACCAGTAAGATGTATGGTCAAAAAGCAATGTGACTACTTAAGAGAATTCTTACATAAGGTAACTGTAACCACAGCTCAAGAACTAGAAACAATTTTTACTAAGAAGTACTTGTACATCACAAAGCTATACTTTTAAGAATATATATATATATATTCCTCCCAAGACTGGTATTCTTTTTATTTTAAAAGATAACAGTTTTAGAATAGTCTTTGCTGTATTTCCTGCAACCCTTGCTATTAATATTTAAATGTATTTAAAAGTGACTTTGATATGTAATTTTTAAAACATAATGAAGCACTAACATTCAAATAAATGATATTTATTATCTGACAGAAAAGTAAAGATTAAAATTATTTAAATATACTGTCTGGATGTTCTCATAATGAAACACAGAAATATTATTTGCAAGAAGAAATGCTACCCTTTGATTTTGTTATCTTCTAATGACTGTTTCTGGTTCTGCTGTTAGAGGAGACAGGTGAAAATCATGCCCACATTATCACATTTCTGGGTATTCTCCCACTTCTTTAATGATAACATCATAGGACATCACTGGGGGAGGAGGTGACAAGAGTGCAAATATAAGAAATATCTTCAGCTACATGTTAGAAACCAATGAAGACTAACACCCTTGCTTACATATCTCCTTCCTCTTTCCCTGTATATTTTCAGTGCAATTGACTGCAGGAAGAATTGGCTCTCTGCTAGACCCAGAAGTAACAGTTAGCAACTACTGACTGATTTAGAAAGAGAGTCAGAAGAAATAGAATTCCTTTTATTCCACAAAGAGTCATAAAAATGTGTAAAGGTAAATATATTTCAGTATTTGAGGTAAATATCAGATTTCTGTGTAGAGAATCATCTTTGTTTGGGCTGCTATAACAAAATATCTTGGACTGGGTAATTTGTAAATAATAGAAATTTATTGCTCACAGTTATGGAGGCTGGGAAATCCAAGATCAAAGCAACAGCAGATTTGGTATCTGATGGGAGCCTGTTCCTCCTAGGTGGTGCCTTCTATATGTCCTCATATAATGGAAGGGGTGAACAAGCTCTATTGGTCCTCTTTTACAGGGGCACTAATCTGATTCATGAGGGCTCCATCCTCAAGACCTAATCACCTTCCAAAGCCCTATCTTTTAATAATATCACCATAGGGATTAAGTTTCAATATATGAATTTGAAGGAACATTAAATGATCTGTATTACTCAGGGCTCTCCAGAGAAACAGAATCAACAGGGTATAAATAGATATTTAAGAGGATATTTGTTATGGGAATTTCCTCACCTAATTATGGAGGCCAAGAAGTCCCATGTTATGCTGTCTGCAAGTTGGAAAACCAGGAAAGCTGGTGGTGTAATTCAGCCTGAGTCTGAAGACCTTGGAACATGGTGTGCTGCTGGTATGAATTCTGAAGTCAAAAGGTCCCAAAGCTAGGAGTTCTGATTTTCCAGAGCAGAAGATGGATGGCCCACCACCAGAAGACAGCAAGTTCACGCTTCTTTGCCTTTTTGTTCTATTTGAGTCCTCAAGGGATTGGATGATGCCTGCCCACATTGATGAGGGCTATCTTCTTACTCAGTCTATTGATTCAAATGCTAATCTTTTCCTGAAACACCCTCACAAATACACCCAGAAATAATGTTTTACCAGCTATCTGGGTATCATTTAATCTACCAACTTGACTAGTATTTTTTCCTTTAAATTTACTAAATTACAAAGCATCTATTTAACAAGTAGGGCAAAAATGTATAACTAATACTATATATTTAACATATTTGCCAATATTTATCAAACATAATGGGTAAAATGGAAAAAAATCTTTATCCTATATTCACTCTCATGGAATAGATTCAGATACCTTAGAAATCATCTAGAAGGCTAGATTTCTGTTGGAACTTGAAATATTTTCAGGGGAACTGCGAGGTCAGAACTGTTTTTACAATAATAGTGAAACATTATGTATCTCTGCTGCTATGCTTGACATTTTCATCGATGGTGCAGTAGCAATGGCAGCTATGGTGGGCAGAATTCTAGGAATGCCCCAAGGTCACTGCTCCCTGGCCTGCACACTTTGAAGAGCCCCCTAACCTTGAGTGTGGAGGAAATCTGTGAATATGATGGTATATCACTCCCATGCCTAGTTTACTCATCAGTTGACTGTGAGTTAATGAAAAAGGAGATTATTCGTTGGGCCTGATCTAATCAAGTGAACCCTTAAAAGGAACTGGCTTCTTCCTGTTATAAAAGAGATTTGAGGCACAAGGGAGCTTAGATGTGTTAGGAAGTTCTCTGCTGTTAGCTTAAAAGATGGAGGATAAGAATGTGGGCAATATCTAATTGCTGAGTGGCCCCAGCTGATATCCAGCAAAGAAATGAGGACCTCAGTCTTACAACTACAAGGAAATGTATCCTGCATCAACTCTAAGAGGACTCTAAGCTCCAAATGAGAATGCAGCCTGGCTGACATCTTGATTTATGCCTGCAAGACCCTTAGCATGCAGCACCCAGCCTCCTGACTTATCAGACTTTTAGCTAATAAATGGGTGTTATTTTTAAGCCACTAAATTTGTAGTAGTTTGTTACACAACAATGAAAAGCAATGCAGTGGCTAAAACAACAGCTGGCAAGTTGACACAAATCAAGGGTGGGGCACCAAACTGCTTTAGTAATCATCTATTCTTCACATGCATGCATTCACTGGAAAAGATTCCAGTTTCATTTAAGAATCTCCTGGATGAAGGAGTAAAATTTATTCTTTTTATTAAATCTTAAACCTTCAGTACTAGTCATTTCAATATTTTGAACAATGAAATAATATACTGTAAAACACTGCTGCATTGAGGTATTAATAATGGCTGTTTCAAGGAAAATAATTTTGTGATTGAGTTATGATCTAAACTAGCTGTTTTTTTTTTCATGGAAGACCATTTTTACTTGAAAGAATAACAAACTAATGTTATTCAGACTTTGATATTTGGCAGAAATTTTTCCTAAAAATGAATGAAATGAGCTTATCACTTCCAGGGAAACAACTGACCTTATTTGTGGCCAATGATAAAATTCAAGCGTTCCTGCAAAAATTAGAATCTTGGATAACTTAAATTCTCTACTATAAGTTTGACAACCTCTCCATACATAAAGACTTTTTCTTGGCCAGGCAAGGTGGCTCATTCTTGTAATGTCAGCACTTTAGGAGGCTAGGGTGGGAGGATCACTTGAGCACAGGAGTTTGAGACTACAGCAAGGTATGATCAAGCCACTGCACTCCAGCTTGGGTGACAGAGAAAGACCCTGTCTCTAAAAAGACTTTTTCTTATGAGATCAGTGGTGTATTAATAAATGTGATTTTAAAAAATATTGTATAAGGAAATGTATCAATATTTGGAAGATCTTCATAGCTTAGTGAACCAATATTTTCTAAATGACCAATGTATGATGTTATGAAATTATGTGCGAGCAAAAGATACATTCAAAGTGCTAGAAAACCAATGCATTTTAATGTAAATGAGTATGAAATATTCATTGATCTCGTTCCAAATTCCAAATTTTAACTATCCTTTAAGAAACTACTACTTGTGGAATGTTAGTTTAGTATAAAAGAATATTCACAAGCATCTATTAAAATCTTCTTCATTTTTTAGCTTCTCAATTTTTAAACTACATATCTGTGTGAGGCTGGATATTCTCCATATACTTCAATCCAAACAACGTATTGCAAGAGATGGAACGCAGAAGCACATAGAGGATCCAGTTTTCTTCTGTTAAGGCAGACAGGAAAGGGACTTAACAAAAATGTAAAACAATGCCATTCTTCTGATCAATTTTTTTTTGCCTTTTAGAAATATAATTATTTTCATAAAAATATTTTATTTATTTTACCAAGAATGGTCTTATTATGCTTATTTTAAGATAGATAAGTAAATAAATATTTCAAAAATTTCTCAGTTTTAATTTTGATTACAATAAATGTTGATAGAAATAACCTACAGAAACAAAATTCTTTTGGAGTCTTCAGGAATTTATTTTATTTTATTTTATTTTTTTTGAGACAGAGTCTTGTTCTGTTACCCAGGTTGGAGTGCAGTGGCGCAATCTCGGCTCACTGCAACCTCTGCTTCCCAGTTGCAAGCTATTCTTCTGCCTCAGCCTCCCGAGTGGCTGGAATTACAGGTGTACGCCACTGTGCCCAGCTAATTTTTGTATTTTTAGTAGAGACGGAGTTTCACCTTATTGGCCAGGCTGGTCTCAAACTCCTGACCTCATGATCTGCCCACCTCAGCCTCCCAAAGTGCTGGGATTACAGGCGTGAGCCACTGTGCCTGGTAGTAATTTTTTTAAGTATAAAAATAATTTTTTAAAGCATAAAGTATAAAAAGGTCACCAAAAAGTTTGGGAAATGGCATATAGGATAAAATTAGGAAACCCTGTCTCAGAAAGTTTTGGGTCTTCCCCTTACCTGTTTTTATGCCACCTGCCAGCCAACTGCTAAGCCAATGCCCCACATTAAAAAAAAAATCATTACTACACTATGGATATCAATTACTCTTTTGATTAGAGTAGCCTAAATTGCCATAAAAATAGCCTCACACAGTTTAATGTGTAATGCCTCAAACACAACAAAGGTTATTTCTTGCTTATTTAACAACTGCAGACATTATTCCACTCTGTGATTCAGGATCCTAGGGTCCTACTCTTGGAAAGTTTTGCCATCCTTGTTGTTTTATTGTTATCTGCATCCAGCTGGCAAAAGGTAAAAGTACTCTCACTTCTTTAAAACTTTGCCCTGAAGACGCACACATTACTTCTTCGCACATTTTATTGGTGAGAATTAGTCACATGACCACACCTCGATGGTAGCCACTTCTTAGCTATGGAAGGGAAAAATAGATTTTGGTGGATATCTGGCTATCACTGTGATATGGTATATAGAGACTGGCTCAGAATTGGATTTTGGTATGAATCTTGGTTCTACCACTTACCATCTCTGTGTTTTTGTGTAAGTTATTTAATCTGTGAGGTTCTTTCTTCTTTATTGTATGCTTGATACAATAAATAAAGTCCGTATCTGTCTTTTCTTCCTACTCTTTGCCTCATTTTTCGTATATAGTAGTGAAAAGGAAACACAAAACCTCTATTTCATGGGGTTTACATGTCAACGGGAGCTTCCATGTTTGAGATCGGTGTTAAACTTGATTCAAACACAATTTCGTAGTTTGTGGAAGCCCGAAGTTTCCTCAAGGGTTCTAAAAATTCTTGGGAGGATCACATACTCATGATCTCATCTGCTTTCTAGATTCATCTTCCTACATGTGTTGACTTTTTATTCACCATATTGTTATGGAAGCTCAATTCAGCCATTTCATACATTTCCACCAAAACAACTCACCAGACCGAGCACTTGTGGGTAATGGAGACTTTCCTGAAGACCTTGGTAAGAGTGATAATGCTCATTGCAGAGCAAGAAACTCTGTAACCATAGTGGTCACTTTGGCTTTCAAAATCTTTTTATTAGCTACACTGTCATCTTGGGTTCCTGTTAGGATTTTTTCCCCCACCCAGTGGTCAGCATCCCACCTTACCATTTGGATGTTTTCCCATCCAGTGGCCAGACTCCCATCTCCCACCGTTTGGATATTTCATGAGAATTTACTTTCATTTCCTTTTATAATTTAGAGCAGTTCAGCTTTTTAAAGTTCCCACTCCAAAATCTTAAATTGCTCAGCAAATAAAAGGACTCTCCTTCTAATTCTCAAACAGTATACTTTTAAGGGGAGGTTATGATTATTAAGTGCAAACAAAAAAAATCTGTATATGTTTAGGTACCCTAGGATCTTGGGTCAAAGCACTGCTGAGGTGATGAACGACTACAGCAAAAACTTCCAGAGGGCAGGAACTGTGTCCCCAGGGCCTAGTTGGGTACTTGGCAAATTGTGTTAGATTGGTGCAAAAGTAATTACAGTTCTTGCCAAAAAACCGCAATTACGTTTGCACCAACCTAATAACACGTAGTAAATATTTTTAGAAGGGAATTACTGAATTGAGAAAGTGTTTGACGAATGTTCGGATGAATGACCAGCAATTTAGTAGTTTATAGTTAATGCCATGGGGTAGAAAATGACAAAGACTGTTTTCATATCTGTATTTTCACAGAATTTGGTTGCGGTTGTTACAAAATAAACTAAAAAGTATCATTGTAAATTTTAGCTATTTTACAAATATGGTTGTGTTCGGGTAATGACTGCAATAAAAAAACTGCTGGTTAAATTTTTCTAAACTTAATAATAGGAGAAAAAACGATGTTGGGAAATGCAGCAGCACAGAAAGGAGCAGAAGGCGACTGAGAAAGTAAATTAACATTGTATTGAATTCCTATTCTTTATAAGCCTCTCTAAAAAGCGATTTTTAAATAGTAATCTTTTACAATCCGCACTACACCCCTGGTTGTGAGATAGTATTTCCCCCTCTTAACAGATGTGTACCTTGACGCTGACAGACTGTTTTGCTACCAGGTGCACGTGGAGAGGGAGCACTGGAACCCAGCTCCCCTAAATCTAGATCACGCTGCTGTACTTGAAGGCTAGATGTCTCTCTTCTGATTATGCGTGATAAGAAATGAGTAAGAAGAAGAAAAGACATGTTTGAGAGCCAACATAAACTTGTCCCAACCCCTTACAATCGATGACCGCAGGGAGCCGCTGAAGAGCTCCGAGGCGGTCGATCACATCCGCGAGCTTTGCGTGCGCGTGCCCCGAGAGGGCAACGCCACCGCGCGCCGCCAGCGACGCCGCCGTAGCGCTCCGTCGCCATAGCGACTACCCCTGGCAACCGCGAAGCTCTGGGTCCTGCGGTCGGGCTACGGGTTTGAGCAAAGCTCCTCTCTTCCCTTCACTTCCCTCCGGACTGGTTTCTTCTTCCCTCCCCCTTCCCCCAACTTCCCTCCACCCCTTCCAATTATGGCGAACGGGACTGCGGACGTTCGGAAGCTCTTCATTTTCACTACTACCCAGAATTACTTCGGGCTGATGTCTGAACTCTGGAATCAGCCACCGTTGTGCAACTGTCTTGAAATCAACAACTTCTTGGATGACGGCAACCGGATGCTCCTCAGGGTGCAGCGATCCGACGCCGGAATCTCCTTTTCCAACACGGTACGGTTCCTTGCACTCCTGCCTGACCCCTGACCACTCTTCAAGTCCCCAGGCCCAGCCAGAGGGATGTCGGGTCACACTCTTTAGTTTTACCAACCGGATCCTTTTCAGGAACCCAAGGCTGTCTCCACTTCTCCTGCATTATTGGCTTAGCTGCGTTGGCCTCGTGCTTAAGCATGTAGTTGCCAAGCTTTGCATCCTACCTGACCGAAGCAGGTTTCCCTTCCATACATCTGGATAGAAGCAATTAGATTGTATTTTATTTTAAATTTTTATACGGAGTTTCGTTCTGTCGCTTAGGCTGGATGGAGTGTAGTGGCGCGATCTCTGCTCACTGCATCCTCCGCCTCCTGGGTTCAAGCGATTCTCGTGCCTCAGCCTCCCGAGTAGCAGGCACGCGCCACCACGCCTGGCTAATTTTTCTATTTTCAGTAGAGACCGGGGTTTCACCACGTTGGCCAGGCTGGTCTCCATCTCCTGACCTCAAGTGATCCGCCCTCCTCGGCCTCCCAAAGTGCTGGGATTGCAAGCATGAGCCACCGCGCTCGGCCTATATTCTACTTTTTAAGAAAGACTACGATACGTTATAACTAAAAAGAAAACATTTTCTTATTTTTAGTTTTTTTCTCTCCCCTTTTTGAGTTTTTTATTTTGGGGGGGGCAAATTCTGGTCTATCTTTTTTGGTTCAGGCTCTGATTTTAACATTGCCCAAGGGAAAGATTAGTTAGGAATTTAAATTTTTGTGAAATGATACATTTCAAAATAAAGTTTGAATTCCTTTTTGGTGTACATCATGTGATATACTGATTTATTAATTGCACTGCTCCCTCCACTGGCAGGATTGCTTAAAAAATGGGTTGCATTTGCAATCAGGGCTTATATATATAAGCCTAAAAGAAAAACACGGAAGAAAATTGCCTGACACATTAAAGGGGACTCAGTAAATAGATTTAAGTTAATAAAACAAAGACATATTTTAAACCTCTTCCTCTTGTGTTCACCCTTATCCCTAGGTCTAGCAGAGTTTTTGAAACTCAGCAAAAACATTCAGTGCCTTTTTTTTTTTTTTTTTAGACGCAGTTTCGCTCGTATTGCCCAGGCTGGAGTGCAATGGCACAATCTTGGCTCACTGCAACCTCTGCCTCCCGGGTTCAAGCGATTCTCCTGCCTCAGCCTCCAAAGTAGCTGGGATTACAGAGCATGTGCCACCACACCCGGCTAATTTTTTGTAATTAGTAGAAATGGGGTTTCACCATGTTGGTCAGGCTGGTCTCGAACACCTGACCTCAGGTGATCCACCCGCCTTGGCCTCCCAAAGTGCTGGGATTACAGGCGTGCACCACCACACCTGGCTTCAGTGCATTTTTATAGGATGGTTGAATCATTCACCCCATTCACTATCTTTATTCTTAGGTTTAATTCGATTGTATTTAATAAACATTTACTTTGAACTCAGTACATGCAAGGCACTTTGCCAGGCTTGATGGGTTTACAAAGATATAAAAAGGATGGATAATCATAGCTAACATTTATTTTCACTTTAGACTGTGTCAAGCACTGTTCTAAGTACTTTATATGTATTCGTTCATTTAATAACCATAACAACACTGTAAGATAGGAACTATTCTTATTCTTATTTTATGGCTGAGGAAAGTAAGGGACAAAAGTTACAACCTAAATGTTAACTTTTCTTTTTCTCCAATAGGTAGTGTAATTCAGGGTAGAGCCCCCTGCTTTCTGCCTTTCCTAGACTCACTCCAGTGGCTTAGGATGACATACACTCAGCAAATGATAAAATCAGGACACACTGTTGTAATTGCCACTGAAAGTTTGGATAGAATGCGGTAGGAAAGATGGAAAGGGGTTTGGATTCGTGAAAGTGTATCTTGGCTTGGGTATTTGAATGTTGAAGGCAGAACTTTTTTTTTTTTTAAGTTAAAGCTATTACTAGTAAAGCCCAACGATGTATCTGTTATTTTTCGTTGTACACTTCACTACAGGTTTTTAGTCATATTTGAAAATATTTTGTTATGTCTTCAGTTGTACTTTAGATGCCTGCTAGTTAGCATGATTCAGTAAGTTAATAAGTCAGCAAATATTTATTGACTACCTACTAGTACTGGGGACAAAGCTATGAACACAGAGTCCGTATCTTAAAGGAGTAACATTGGAATGGACAAAGGTAGGCTAAACGCATGCTACAGATATATGTAACATAATTTTGGGTATTGATAAGTGCCATTAATGTTATAGTAGTGACGGGGTGGTGTGGGGAACTAAAGATATATATGGTGGGAGATAATACCTCTCTGAATTAGTTATCTTTGAAGCGAGATTTGAATGATGAGTTGCAGGCAGACATAATCTGGGGGAAGAGTGTTCTAAGCAAAAGAAACTGTAAGTACCAAGGCCCTGAGCTGGGTTTTAACTTAGTTTCCAGGGGCAAGAAAAAAAATCCAGAGTGATTGCTGAAGTTTATGGCATGAAGGAACATTGTGGTAGATGAGAAGCGAGAATAAGGCACAGGCTGATCATTTAGGACATTGTATAGCATTTAAATTGAAATAGGAAGTTATTGGTAATCTTAAGCAAGAGAGTGCTGTGATCTGCTTTATGCTTTAGGACAGAGGTTGGCAAACGTTTTCTGTAACAGGTCAGATAATATTGCAGGCAACAAGGGCTCCATTGCAGCTACAACTTGGCCTTTGTAGTGTAAAAGCAGACATGTAATACTTTGTAATAATACATGTAATTGAATGGGAATGGGTATGTTCTAATAAAACTTTATTTATGGACACTGACATGTGGATTTCATATACGTTTCATGTGTCATGAAATATAATAAGCGTTTGAGCAGTAACAGAAAGTTTCAGCTCCTTTCCAGCGGCCAAAAATGTGATTATTTGGATAGAAAAAAGAGGCATGAGACCCATAGCTGTTCTTCATACACAGCAGTGACCTTGTTTGAAAGCTTTTTAATGTGTAGACTTCTTTTCCTGAAAAAAGAAATGAGAATAACTGAAAATTTGTGTTTAACGCAAAAACTTCCTTTGATAGTATACTTCTCAGCTAATGAACTAATTACTATGAACTGACCTATTTTAAACAAGGTTGCTGTAGTGAATTCCAACTGAGTTCATCTGGTTCCGATTTAAAATAATCTAGCTATATGATAATTTGACAAAGTTTTATGATCAACTCTTTACGGAAAAATTTTCAGTTAAGATAAAGTTAATTTTAGGAGATAGGCAACTTAAGTTCATTTTGGTAGTTTTGAGTGCATGTATAATTTTAAAATTAGGTAAGAGGGTAATTAACATTTTGTTATAGACTTTCTGTGTTACTAGAGAAGTACACTATTCATTGTGTACCTGGAGCATACAGCTCTCATCTGTACTATTACTGATTCTGGCTAGAATGGACTCTGGCTGGAACGGAATCTGGCTGGAATGGAATCTGACTGGAATGGAATAGTTAGCAGTCAACAATGTACATATTGTTTTATGTTTATAAATAACTTATCAAAGTGACTTTATGATCTAGTGTAAGTGGGAATAAGTTTTTAAACTGAAGTATTCTTAAGGAAAGAAGATATAAATTGGTTTTAATATATTTATTTTTAAAGTAACTATTTTTTTCCAAGAGGTGTAATTATAGTGATAGAACTTTGTCTACATTTTTTTCGAATACTAAATTTTATGAAATAACGTTAAAAATCATTTATCACTTTAGATTGAGTTTGGTGACACAAAAGATAAAGTGCTGGTGTTTTTCAAGCTGCGACCTGAAGTAATTACTGATGAAAATCTACACGATAACATTCTTGTTTCGTCTATGTTAGAGTCACCTATTAGTTCTCTTTACCAAGCAGTACGGCAAGTATTCGCACCAATGTTGTTAAAGGTGAGAAAAGTAGCTGTCATTTTTTTTTTAACTGAGGTATTTGGATAAGTGTTTTCGTATAAACATAAATATCTATTTTTTACTGTTAATGTTATTAGTGTTTTAATTTTAATTAAAATATCTTTTCTTAACTTTTTAAATTTAAATTTAATGTAATTTGTAAGAAAATAGAGAAATTGGAGAAAGATATAAAATGCAATCCACATCAACTCTTAACATTTCTACATTAAATGCTTTTCATAGTTTTAACTGTTGGGAGGACTTTTTATTCTTCTTATGAAGTGGAGGTAGTGGCAGGCTTTAAGAAAAATGGGTTTTTGGACAGTGTTTTGGGAAGCCAATTTGATTAGCAAAATTTTGATCAATCTTGGTTGCTCTTGTTTGTTTTTATTTAGGATCAGGAATGGAGCAGAAACTTTGATCCCAAACTTCAGAATCTTTTGAGTGAACTAGAAGCTGGGTTGGGTATAGTTCTACGAAGATCAGACACTAACTTAAAATTGAAATTTAAGGAAGATGACACACGAGGTATATAACCATAGCTTAATAAAAGAAAGTACAAAATGATTGTCTCATTAGTACATTAGTAAATGAACATATTTCTTCATAGATTTCTTCAAATACTTTTGGAATTTCTCTGAGCATAGGTTTTAAAAAAATGAGTAGGTTTATGTGGATGTGGAGAAGAGGAAAATATAATTGTTAATAATGTGCAATCTAGCTTGAGCCTCCAGAGTAGCTAGAACTACAGGTGCATACCACTATCTGCTGGATAATTTATTTCAGTTCTTGTAGAGATGGGGTCTTGCTCTGTTACCCAGGCTGGTGTCAAACTACTGGCCTCAAGGGATCCTGATTACTAGGCCTCCCAAAGTGCCGAGGCAGTAGTTATGTTCTATAAAGTCACTGTAAACACTGAATTAGTGAATATTGAACCTTTGTTCCTAGGAGCAATACAGGGTTAGGTTCGTTTGAGCCAGTGGTCACAACATCTCATCAACTGATCAATACATAACCTTATTATTTTTTTTCTGTTTAAAGACACTTTAATTCATATATATTGTTGATTCATTAACATTGACTTCATGGCTAACAGCACTGTAACTCATGCCTGAATGAAGCTTATCTAACACATGTATTTTTTCTGTAAGGCACATTACAACCTTATTGTGCTTTGGAACACTAGACAGCCATTTAGCACTTTTTTGGGGGCCATTTTAAACAGTGAATCACTAACAAAAAGCACACAGATCTGAAAAATGTGGCACTAAGTAGACTGCAGGAAGGACACTTTGTTTATAGTATGAAATAGGAAACAATAAGGAAGTGTCACCTGTTTGATCTCAGCTAGGAGCATATGTGTTAGATGACTCAAATATTTTGCTGCTCTGCTGTTTTGTATTCATTTTTTTTCCTCTGATATTCTATACCATTTGTTTCCCCTCTTGACTTTTATAGGTATCCTTACACCAAGCGATGAGTTCCAGTTTTGGATAGAACAAGCTCACCATGGAAATAAACAGACTAATAAAGAAAGAGCCAATTATTTTAAAGAATTATTTGAAACAATTGCAAGAGTATGTGTTTCATACATGGTTATATATTGGGCTTCTTTTTTTTTGAGACGGAGTCTCGCTCTGTCGCCCAGGCTGGAGTGCAGTGGCGCAATCTCGGCTCACTGCAAGCTCCGCCTCCCGGGTTCACGCCATTCTCCTGCCTCAGCCTCTCCGAGTAGCTGGGACCACAGGCGCCCGCCACCACGCCCGGCTAATTTTTTTGTATTTTTAGTAGAGACGGGGGTTTCACCGTGGTCTCGATCTCCTGACCTTGTGATCCGCCCGCCTCGGCCTCCCAAAGTGCTGGGATTACAAGCGTGAGCCACCGCGCCCGGCTTTGGGCTTCTTATAAAAGTACTTTAGGATTCAATTTTTACAGCCTCTCCTCTGTTTTAAAATTTACTTGATGATTGTGAACAAAATAGATTTTTTATATGTAGAAAAGTTTAAGTTGTATATGTAAAATGAATTGAGAAATCCAAAACTTAGTTAAATTCTAATCACTATAAAATATTTTTCTCAAAAACGAAATTATGCCTGGGCATGATGGCTCCCACCTGTAATCCCAGCACTTTGGGAGGCCGAGATGGGCGGATCACTTGAGGTCAGGAGTTCGAGACCAGCCTGGCCAACACGGTGAAACCCCGTCTCTACTAAAAATACAAAAATTAGCTGGGCGTGGTGGTGAGTGCCTGTAATCCCAGCTACTCGGGAGGCTGAGGCAGGATAATTGCCTGAACCTGAGAGGTGGAGGTTGCAGTGAGCAGAGATCGTGCCATTGCACTCCAGCCTGGGCAATAGTGCGAGACTCCATCTCAAGAAAATAACAAAAAACAAAAAAACCCCAAAATTACTTTTCTGCAGGTACATAGTGAAAAACAAATATGGCAGGTTTATCTATGTACAGGTAATATGTTCTTTTGAATGGATGTTCACTTTGTTCAAATTAGCATTTTGAAGTAATCTGAAATATTAAAAGTCTTAGTTTTATGCTTATTTAATTGATTATTCCTTTATGTGTCTACATTGAAATTGAGTGACCATTTTAAGTGTGAACATAAAAAGTCTATTCTTTTCAAAACAAATATATATTAATTTTCTACTCATTTCCACTATTATTTCAATAATATTTTAATAGAGTGTTTTAAATGGTTTTAAGCTTTTTTTGATAACAATGATGAAATAGAGCATGATAAATCTTGATTGTGGTTGTGTTATTCTTAAACATAATATTATGAATTAATAATGAATGAATAAAGACATGTGAACTACAGTGGGTAGTGTATATGTGGAGTTGAGATCACCTTTATTGAGTAAATTTTAAAAAATCAAAATTTAAAGAAAATTAGGCCAATTGTGTAAATGAATGAGTAGACTTTTTACAATTTTTATATTCTGTCTTTTCATGACATTTATGTTTGGGGGGAAATTATAGGGTATTTGCATATGGAAGTAGTTATAAGCTGTTAGAAAAAGGAGGAGAAAATGATATGGCAAATATTAGAATTGTGGCAGTTGAAAAGGCCTGGGAACATTTTGATTATATTACCCAAGGTACAAATATAATTATGTTTAAAAATTAATGCATTTTTGTTCTAGGAGTTTCATAACTTGGACAGTCTATCCTTACCAGAAGTTGTTGACTTGGTGGAGACTACTCAGGATGTTGTAGATGATGTGTGGAGACAAACGGAACATGATCATTATCCTGAGTCACGAATGTTGCATCTCTTAGACATCATAGGTACTAGTAAAATAATGAACTTTTGGAATTTCGAAAACCTGTCTTATTTTGTTTTCTTTTTATCCTTTAAGTCCTTACTTAAAATGCTCCTTTATGTAATACTGTAATTGAAAGTAACTCTTAAAGCAAATCATGTAGAATTATTTAAATAGATATTTGTATATAGTTGGGTAGTATAAATCATATGTGTCAAGTTCTTTGAACCATTAATATAACCAAATTTACATAGATTTTTAGTATTTATATATATATGTAGGCTATTTTGAAATAAACTGAAAAATTATTTAAAATATATAGGCTTATTTGTTAATATTAAATATTTTGACCTAGAAAATACCCTTGTCATTATTTTCTTAAGGAAATATCAGATAAGTATATAAAGTTACATGTACAAATATATTTATTGCAGCATTGTTTGTGATGAGCAGAAGTAAATAGCAATTAGGAATTGTTTACATAATGCAGTATCCATACAGTAGGCTCTGCAGCCTTGAGGAAATTGTATATATATTTCTTTTTTTTAAATATATATACATTTTTGTTATACTTTAAGTTCTAGGGTGCATGTGCACAACGTGCAGGTTTGTTACATATGTATACATGTGCCATATTTCTATACTTAAAAGGTGTAATGGTATATTGAAAATTGAAATATGCAAAAATGCAAAGCAGTATGTGTGCGTGCTGTTAAAAATATTTGTTACTGAGAGTGGTAGTCTCAGGATGTGCATGTACTTCATAGATCCTTAGTTGGCTAATTGGTGTATTTTTAGAATATTGTCATAAGCATGTATTTTATAATTATTCTATAAAAATACATTTATTTCCCTTAAACTCTTTGCTTTATGTTTTATTAGGTGGTTCATTTGGAAGGTTTGTTCAGAAAAAGTTGGGAACTTTGAACCTGTGGGAAGATTCTTATTATCTTGTGAAAGAAAGTCTGAAAGCTGGTATTTCAGTTTGTGAACAGTGGGTGATAGTCTGTAATCACCTAACAGGTCAGGTGTGGCAGCGCTATGTTCCTCATCCATGGAAAAATGAAAAATATTTTCCAGAAACACTTGACAAACTTGGCAAACGCCTTGAAGAGGTATCAATTTGATTATCTAGATCTTTGTCTTTAAATGTAAAGTATGTCTTGACTTGTTTGTAAATGTATTTTATAATCAATAAGCACTATACATCTGCTGCAAGTTAGTTTTGTGAGAGAATAGGAATTAAAGTTCTTGTTGGGCCAGTTTCCACATCCTTTCTTTTTATTTGGTGTGAGACTGGTCAACTTGATAGTTGTGAGCTTATATTTTGTTTTTTATTGTAAAAAGGTAATCAGCCCACTTGACCATGTATGGAAGCTTTCAGGGAGTCTGTTGGCTGTTGCAATTGTTTTTAAGTTGGGACAACTTTTTAAGTGGTATTCAGTGGAAATATTTGAAACAATTGCTTAATTTATACAAGTTATGAGTTTCAGTAAAGAACATATATTTAGCTTACAGGGACAGGCAAAATGAGATTACTTAAAGATTGCAAAACTGACCATTCCTGCCTTGCTTAGAAGAACTATAGTTCTTTATTAGTGACTTAAAAAAAAAAAAAACAAAACTTTTTAAAAAAATGAAATATTTCAAACATATTAAAAAGTAAAATAGTATAATGAATGTCCATGTATCCACCATTTAATTTTAATAGTCATTGACATTTTTCAGTTCTTTTCTCATCTTTGTCTTCCTTGTCTTTCCCTTAACCTTTTTTTTTTAAACTGGAATATTTATAAAGCAGAGATATTTTATACTTCCACCCTTAAAACATAACCACAGTGCCATTATCACAGCCAAAAAAATGACAATAATTTCTTAATATCATTTTATATCTAGCCAGTATGTATTTATCCTGATTTTCTCAGAAATTTGTAAATAGTTGGTTTACTTGAATGAGGTTGCAAACAAGGTGCACCCATTGTATTTGGTTGATAGGTCTCCTGAGACATTTTTAATTTAAAAGTTTCCCCTTTTTTTATGCCATATGGCATTTCTCACCTTGCTATATCAGGACGTATGTGGTATCAGGTTTTCCCATTTTTAGTGATGTTAAGTTTGATCTGTGAGGGTTCAGGTATGACCAGTCTGATGAATTTATTATAATGCTCTCCAACTTTTAAAAAATACTTTTAGCAGTCATTAATCATGAAGAGTTACAAAATGGTGATTTTCTAATTCTGGTGTTCTTTCTGCTTTTATTAGTCTTGACTTTTCTATAAGAAGAATTTTTTCTTCAACTTTTTGTTACTTTGAAATATAGTTTGCATAGAAACGGCAGTATAGATAATTGCTTATTTCTTTTTATCGCTTTTTAGAACAATGAACATTAAGTAGATTAGGGTCATAGTAAGTTCCAGTGACAACCAATGAAATGTTTTTTGATAGTGTCATTATGAACCCATGAATTTTTGTATTTTATGTGGTTCAGTCCATTTTAGTTATTATTATTATTATACTCAATTTGTTCAGTTTTTGGGCAGAGAGTGCCCCTTCAAGTTGCCTCCTATGCCATTTTGACATGACTTCAGTGTTTCTTTCTTTCCTTTTTTTTTTGAGATGGAATCTCGATGTGTTGCCCAGGTTAGAGTACGGTGAGGTGATCTTGGCTCACTGCAACCTCTGCCTCCCAGGATCAAGCAGTTCTCCTGCTTCAGCCTCCTGAGTAGCTGGGACTACAGGTGCACGCCACCACACCTGGCTAATTTTTGTATTTTTAGTAGAGATGGAGTTTCGTCATGTTGGCCAGGCTGGTCTTGAACTCCTGACCCCAGGTCATCCGCCCACCTCGGCCTCTCAAAGTGCTGTGATTACAGGCGTGAGCCACTGCACGTGGCCAACTTCAGTATTTCTTTGATAGCTTTCAAACCCCCCAAAATATTCCAGCCCAGCCCATGTTGTACATTTTATGTCTCATACCTGGAATTAGTAATTTTTTTCAAGGAGCCTGGTTCTTTTTGGGGGCTATTTAACAACAATCTGTAGGGGAAGTGCTGTTACTTAGTTATCAATGCTGTTAGGTATACTCAGTAGACAGAACTGCTAATAGGTAAATTTTTAGCAAGAGAAAAATAAATCATGAGTTTATACTGAGATTTACAACTCAAATAGAAGGAATTGTTTTCATTTAACCTTTTTGATTACCTTTTGATTGTTGGTGGAAATTTTTAGCTCAAAATACAATGTGTTTCCCAGCTGTTTGTAAATAATAAAAAATAGGGCTGTTAATATGTCATTTCATTATTAGAAGGGCAATTTAATGCAGAATAATGAAAATCAGAAGTTATTACTATATTAAGGGTAGGCTCTAAAAATTTACTTAAATGAGCTGTAAATATAGTTTAAACAGTTTTTTAAACTGTGTTAAACTTTAAACATAGTTTAAAAATATTTAGGTCTTACATATTCACTAGATTTGAGCACACTTATTAATGTTAGTGTGATGAAACAGTTACGTTTTTGAGCATCACTTTGTTGTCAGGTGGCAATTCTCTGGACTAGAGTTTCAGTTTTATTTATTTATTTTTTTTAGAGAACCTAATTTAAAGAAATTCTTGCCCAATATATCTAGATTTTAGACCTATTTATGCAAATGGTTTGATTTAAGTAAATTCTGTTTTTTTAATACTTCATTTTAGGTCTTGGCTATTAGAACAATTCATGAGAAGCTTCTCTATTTTTTACCTGCCAGTGAAGAGAAAATCATATGCTTCACTCGAGTATTTGAACCTTTTACTGGCCTGAATCCTGTGCAATATAATCCATATACTGAGGTTGTATATATATTTGTTTATGTCTGTATAGTTTCCTGTTTATGTTGTTCTTTTTAAAGACAGATTTAAAACATACTAAAGTCTAACAATGTTGTTAATGTGTGTAGCCCTTGTGGAAAGCTGCAGTGTCTCAATATGAAAAGATTATTGCACCTGCGGAACAAAACATAGCAGGAAAATTGAAAAATTATATTTCAGAAATTCAAGACAGTCCGCAGCAGGTAAAACATTGAGATATTTCACTTTTAATATTTCTCTTAAGCTAATATATATATAAAAATATATATATATTTACTGAGTTGATCCGTTGGGATGAACA
Organism: Nomascus leucogenys; assembly: GCF_006542625.1. Classification (NCBI taxonomy): domain Eukaryota; kingdom Metazoa; phylum Chordata; class Mammalia; order Primates; family Hylobatidae; genus Nomascus; species Nomascus leucogenys. The sequence continues at coordinate 31,725,330 of NC_044395.1, read as the reverse complement.
TATACTTATTTTATTTTATATTAGCTTCTTCAAGCATTCCTGAAATATAAAGAGTTGGTAAAGCGTCCAACTATAAGCAAAGAATTGATGTTAGAAAGAGAAACTTTACTGGCAAGACTTGCGGACTCAATTAAAGGTAAAAGTTTATGAGATTACAGTGTTTGCTTGAGAGAATATTTTTGTATATTACTTTTTTCTTTGTTACATACCATTTAGGATTAAAGATACATTTTTCTGACATTTTCATGCTGAAGATTAATTTACTTATTCTGTTATAAATGACAGATTTTTTTGCATTAACAAGTTATTATCTTTTGCTGTTTCATTTGATACATGGTACAGTCCTTGGGGGTAAGGACCAACTCATTATTTTTCTTTCTACAGCATTTGACATAGTGCTTGGTACATGGAAGTTACTTAGGAAATCTTTGCTAATTCTTTGTAATCATTTATTTGATTTAAATTTTATAGATTTTCAATTAGACTTTGAGAATCGGTGCCGAGGAATTCCTGGTGATGCATCTGGACCACTTTCTGGCAAAAATCTTTCAGAAGTTGTCAACAATATAGTTTGGGTTCGCCAGTTGGAATTGAAGGTATTTATTTTAATAAAAGATTAAGAGTACTAATTATAAAATCTGCTAAATTAAGGCATGTAGAAGGTACTCTAAAGCTGTAGTAAATATATTCTCTGTTTTCCTTGGCATGTCTGTCTAATTTTCATACAAAATGCAGTCGAACACTGAAAAAGTATGCAGAGGAGTTGTAATGGTTCTATTCCTTCTTTCTGTAGAGATAATGCATCATTTATTCCAATTGCAGTTGTTCCAAAGAAATACCTGTATTCAGGAGGAAAGCATCCTTTACACTGAGTAAAAAAAAGAAAAATTATTGTTTACAAAAATGAGCTGGACATGGTGGTGCACATCTGTAGTCCCAGCTACTCAGGAGGCTGAGGTGGGAGGATCACCTGAACCTGGGATATTGAGGCTGCAGTGAGCCGTAATTGTGCCACAGTGCTCCATGGTGGACGACAGAAAGAGATGCTATCTCAAAAAAAATTATTGTAAAATTTTAGCAGTTGCAAAGTCTTACCTGCAAGTATGTTTATGTAACCAAATCACTTAGGTTGAAAGGAAGTTAAAGGAAAGGTAAAAGGTAATTGTGGCATGGTCTAAGGTAGTGACAGCAATTTATAGATTTAAAGGACTATTATTTTAATTTTATTAAAATTGACCTAAGACTCTTATGGACTTACTAACTAGTATGTGGTTCAGTGTCTTGCATTAGACTTGCACAATAAATGTTAATTGATTATAGTCTGTGAGTAAGAGCAAGACCTCATGGAATATTACAAAAGCCAGCATATTCGACATTTCTGCTTATTCAGGTTTGTATTTTTGATGTTTTATTTTCTGATATATTCTGCCTAATGTTTCTGTCCATCAGTTTTCCAGGGTGCTGTAATGTTCTCTGTACAGTTGTGGAGGAAAGGCATTTATGTCTCTTAATTGATGTTCCCTTTGGCCTAATTACTATTTGAGCTTTTAATCGGAGCATGTTGCTAAGGGCCGAAATTATTACTGAACATGTTTAGGAGTAATGCTGAAGTTCCCAGAGTTTCCTCTGAAAATCACTGGGGCACAGATATTTTGAGGGCTGACTTTCCCTTTACCCTCCATTTTATTCTTGGAGTTATGCCTTGTATGGGTTATCCTCTTGTGTTTGCTATTCTGCGGCTGTATAATTCAGAAGCAAAATAGGGGTTGATATTTTTATATTCTTTGGTGAATCTTCTGTTTCACTGTTTATAGATGAAAGGTAAAATAATTTCTGAATCACAGATCAGAGAAGGGGACTCCTTACTTTATGCTAATTTTTTTGGAATTTAAATAATGCACATATTTGTAATTTGACTTTTTAAGGTAGATGATACTATCAAGATTGCAGAGGCTCTTTTATCTGACTTGTCAGGATTTCGATGTTTCCATCGAAGTGCCGAAGATCTCTTAGACCAGCTTAAACTATATGAACAGGAACAATTTGATGATTGGTCCAGGGATATTCAATCAGGTTTATCTGATTCCAGATCTGGTTTGTGGTAAGTATAGATATACTAAACTGTAAAATCCAAAACCATATGTTATTAATCCAAATACCCAGAGGGAATTAATTATCTTTTTCCTGTCTCCAAACTTACTACTCCTCCTCTATTTTTTTTTTGTTTGTTTTTGATCATCAACTTTTAATTCATTAAGGCTGGAAACTTTGATGATTTAGTTAACTGCCTCCCTCTTGTTTCTCTTGTCTGTTCCCCAGAATTATGGATTCCCATTTTAGGATTAGTCTTTCCCCATGTTTTTTTGTTATTGGTATTCATATATGTTTTTCTACCTGTTTACATTAATATTATATGCACACACACACATACACTTTAAACAATGTTGCAGTTTTGTAAAATTGTATTATTTTTAAACTCCTTGAGACGGAGTATTTCTTCATGGTGCTCCACATAATACGGCTTTGGTAAATATTTATTGAGCTATATTGAATGTATAAATGAGTTAACCTTATTAATTCTAATGGGGATTTAAATCTATAATTCTGGCTCTGGAGGAAAAATAGAGGAAACTGAAGGGTGTTAGGGCATAATGATTATAACTTTATGCCATTTAGCTCTTTCTCCTTCTACTTTGAGCCTAAAACATGAGAGATACTCCAGGCAAGAAAAACAAAAAAAAAACAGTGCTTTAGCCAACTAATTTTGGAAAATTTGCATACTTTATCATTAGAGCTTCAGTGGAGGTCCACTAGCATGGTTGCATACCAACGGTCTGAGATCTGCTGTTAGTAAGTTTGTTTAACTTTGTTCCTTCCACACAGCGTTTCTCATTAGGCTTTGAAACCCCCTCCTCCTGCCCTTTTTTTTTTTTTTTAGACCTATTTTTTGTCCATAGAATCATCAGTGGGTTTTTGGACATATTTTGGGAAATGCTGGTATATACAAACTAACTTTGAAGATCAATCCTGAATAAAGGCAAAAAGAGTCACCATAATAGTTTACTGACATGATTTATTTGTATATAGGAAAATTTGGGCTAAATCATCATTTTAAGCCATTTTAAAGTGTTCTACTTTTTATTATATTTTGTTTTATGTGCTATTAAGTAAGCTGAAATACTTTTGTTCTTTGCTTTTCATTGTTACCTTCTAATACCTGCAATTTTTCTTAATTGTGAGGGTGATTTGAAATAATGAGGCTGGGTGTGGTGGCTCATGCCTGTAATCCCAGTACTTTCGGAGGCCAAGGTGGGAGGATCACTTGAACCCAGGAGTTTGAGACCAGCCTGAGCAACATGGCGAAATCCTGTCTCTACAAAAGACAAATTAGCCGAACATAGTGGCTTGCCTGTTGTCCCAGTTACTCAGGAGACTGAGATGGGAGGAATCCTTGAGCTCAGGGAGGTCAAGGCTGTAGTGAGCCATGATCGCTGTACTGCACTCCAGTCTGGGTGTTGGAGCAAGACCCTGTCTCAAAAAGAAAAAAAAAAAAAAAAAAAAAAAAGCAGCATTATGTAAACCTAATCCTAAAGGAAGGTGATGAAAGCATAATACCTGTTGCTGAATTTAGTTCAGCATTTTTACAATCCATTCTGATTTGAGTTCCCCAAAGTAATATTTGCTATTATAGCCTTTACAAGAAACACAAAAAAGGACAATTATTAGGTAGTGAAACAAAGGGTAGAAGAATGAAATGTTTTAATATCTCTACTCCTACCATTTTGATATTCTTTATTATTGATGTTTTAATAAAAGTACTAAAGAAGCAAGTACACTGATTTTTTTAAAAATCAAAGATACCTTTAGAAAATGAATCAAAATTTTTTCTTTGTGGTGAATATGATGTCAATTTTGCGTTTTAGCTGGAAGTTAAGAGATTGATTTTTCTTACTTTAAAACTGCTTGGTTGAAATATTAATGTGATGATACATTTTGGATATTGCAGTTTGTTTCCAAAATCTGAATTGTGAAATAATATATGGAAAAAACCCACAACTTAAAAGCTGTAATTAAAAAGTTTTTTTTTAAACTCTGAGCTAATATTAGATGTACAGAAAAGTTGTAAAAACTATTGTGTTTATTAGTCAAAACAGTGAGAACATGAAACTTAACAGGTTATTTATTTTGTTTTATAGTATTGAGGCTAGTAGTCGAATTATGGAATTGGATTCTAATGATGGATCACTAAAAGTGCATTATTCAGATCGTTTGGTGATTCTTCTGAGAGAAGTTCGTCAGCTCTCTGCACTTGGTTTTGTTATTCCTGCCAAAATACAGCAAGTTGCAAACATTGCACAGAAATTCTGCAAGCAAGCAATTATTCTTAAACAAGTATGAAATTACATTTTTTGAATACCTGCCTATTTGGAGTTCATTACATTAAACTAGAATATGCTAAAGGCTTTTTTAAAAAATTTATTTTGGCTAATAGAATAGCACTGCTAGCTGTGAAATTATGTTTTGCTAAATGAGTCCATTACAAAATTTGCTTTGTAACCTATAAGGAATTTATTAAATTGTTATTGTTTATTGCTTTTCACGCTAAAAAGCATTTGGAAAATAGTGTTATTCTTCCTTCTTTTGTTTCATGTTACCTGCATGGGTTTTTTTTTTAAAATTTTTTATTTTTTTATTTTTTATTATTATACTTTAGGTTTTAGGGTACATGTGCACAATGTGCAGGTTTGTTACATATGTATCCATGTGCCATGTTGTTTTGCTGCACCCATTAACTCGTCATTTAGCATTAGGTATATCTCCTAATGCTGTCTCTCCCCACTCCCCTCACCCCACAACAGTCCCCGGAGTGTGATGTTACCTTTCCTGTGTCCATGAGTTCTCATTGTTCAATTCCCACCTATGAGTGAGAACATGCGGTGTTTGGTTTTTTGTCCTTGCGATAGTTTACTGAGAATGATGTTTTCCAGTTTCAGCCATGTCCCTACAAAGGACACGAACTCATCATTTTTTATGGCTGCATAGTATTCCATGGTGTATATGTGCCACATTTTCTTAATCCAGTCTATTGTTGTTGGACATTTGGGTTGGTTCCAACTCTTTGCTATTGTGAATAGTGCCGCAATAAAAATACATGTGCATGTGTCTTTGTAGCAGCATGATTTATAGTCCTTTGGGTATATACCCAGTAATGGGATGGCTGGGTCAAATGGTATTTCTAGTTCTAGATCCCTGAGGAATCGCCACACTGAACTAGTTTACAGTCCCACCAACAGTGTAAAAGTGTTCCTATTTCTCCAAATCCTCTCCAGCACCTGTTGTTTCCTGACTTTTTAATGATGGCCATTCTAACTGGTGTGAGATGGTATCTCATTGTGGTTTTGATTTGCATTTCTCTGATGACCAGTGATGATGAGCATTTTTGCATGTGTTTTTTGGCTGTATAAATGTCTTCTTTTGAGAAGTGTCTGTTCATGTCCTTCGCCCACTTTTCGATGGGGTTGTTTGTTTTTTTCTTGTAAATTTGTTTGAGTTCATTGTGGATTCTGGATATTAGCCCTTTGTCAGATGAGTAGGTTGCAAAAATTTTCTCCCATTCTGTAGGTTGCCTGTTCACTCTGATGGTAGTTTCTTTTGCTGTGCAGAAGCTCTTTAGTTTAATGAGATCCCATTTGTCAATTTTGGCTTTTGTTGCCATTGCTTTTGGTGTTTTAGACATGAAGTCCTTGCCCACGCCTATGTCCTGAATGGTATTGCCTAGGTTTTCTTGTAGAATTTTAATGGTTTTAGGTCTAACATTTAAGTCTTTAATCCATCTTGAATTAATTTTTGTATAAGGTGTAAGGAAGGGATCCAGTTTCAGCTTTCTACATATGGCCAGCCAGTTTTCCCAGCACCATTTATTAAATAGGGAATCCTTTCCCCATTGCTTGTTTTTGTCAGGTTTGTCAAAGATCAGATGGTTGTAGATATGCGGCATTGTTTCTGAGGGCTCTGTTCTGTTCCATTGATCTATGTCTCTGTTGTGGTACCAGTACCATGCCGTTTTGGTTACTGTAGCCTTGTAGTATAGTTTGAAGTCAGGTAGCGTGATGCCTCCAGCTTTGTTCTTTTGGCTTAGGATTGACTTGGCGATGTGGGCTCTTTTTTGGTTCCATATGAACTTTAAAGTAGTTTTTTCCAATTCTGTGAAGAAAGTCATTGGTAGCTTGATGGGGATGGCATTGAATCTATAAATTACCTTGGGCAGTATGGCCATTTTCACGATATTGATTCTTCCAACCCATGAGCATGGAATGTTCTTCCATTTGTTTGTATCCTCTTTTATTTCATTGAGCAGTGGTTTGTAGTTCTCCTTGAAGAGGTCCTTCACATCCCTTGTAAGTTGGATTCCTAGGTATTTTATTCTCTTTGAAGCAATTGTGAATGGGAGTTCACTCATGATTTGGCTCTCTGTTTGTCTGTGATTTTGGTGTACAAGAATGGTTGTGATTTTTGTACATTGATTTTGTATCCTGAGACTTTGCTGAAGTTGCTAATCAGCTTAAGGAGATTTTGGGCTGAGACGATGGGGTTTTCTAGATATACAATCATGTCATCTGCAAACAGGGACAATTTGACTTCCTCTTTTCCTAATTGAATACCCTTTATTTCCTTCTCCTGCCTGATTTCCCTGGCCAGAACTTCCAGCACTATGTTGAATAGGAGTGGTGAGAGAGGGCATCCCTGTCTTGTGCCAGTTTTCAAAGGGAATGCTTCCAGTTTTTGCCCATTCAGTATGATATTGGCTGTGGGTTTGTCATAGATAGCTCTTATTATTTTGAGATACGTCCCATCAATACCTAATTTATTGAGAGGTTTTAGCATAAAGTGTTGTTGAATTTTGTCAAAGGCCTTTTCTGCATCTATTGAGATAATCATGTGGTTTTTGTCATTGGTTCTGTTTATATGCTGGATTACATTTATTGATTTGTGTATGTTGAACCAACCTTGCCTCCCAGGGATGAAGCCCACTTGATCATGGTGTATAAGCTTTTTGATGTCCTGCTGGATTTGGTTTGCCAGTATTTTATTGAGGATTTTTGCATCAATGTTCATCAAGGATATTGGTCTGAAATTCTCTTTTTTGGTTATGTCTCTGCCAGGCTTTGGTATGAGGACGATGCTGGCTTCATAAAATGTGTTAGGGAGGATTCCCTCTTTTTCTATCGATTGGAATAGTTTCAGAAGGAATGGTACCAGTTCCTCCTTGTACCTCTGGTAGAATTCAGCTGTGAATCCATCAGGTCCTGGACTGTTTTTGGTTGGTAAGCTATTGATTATTGCCACAATTTCAGAACCTGTTATTGGTCTATTCAGAGATTCAACTTCTTCCTGGTTTAGTCTTGGGAGGGTGTATTTGTCGAGGAATTTATCCATTTCTTCTAGATTTTCTAGTTTATTTGCATAGAGGTGTTTGTAGTATTCTCTGATGGTAGATTGTATTTCTGTGGGATCCATGGTGATATCCCCTTTTTCATTTTTTATTGCATCTATTTGATTCTTCTCTCTTTTCTTCTTTATTAGTCTTGCTAGCGGTTTATCAATTTTGTTGATCTTTTCAAAAAACCAGCTCCTGGATTCATTAATTTTTTGAAGGGTTTTTTGTGTCTCTATTTCCTTCAATTCTGCTCTGATTTTAGTTATTTCTTGCCTTCTGCTAGCTTTTGAATGTGTTTGCTCTTGCTTTTCTAGTTCTTTTAATTGTGATGTTAGGGTGTCAATTTTGGATCTTTCTTGCTTTCTCTTGTGGGCATTTAGTGCTATAAATTTCCCTCTACACACTGCTTTGAATGTGTCCCAGAGATTCTGGTATGTTGTGTCTTTGTTCTCGTTGGTTTCAAAGAACATCTTTATTTCTGCCTTCATTTCATTATGTACCCCGTAGTCATTCAGGAGCAGGTTGTTCAGTTTCCATGTGGTTGAGCAGTTTTGTGTGAGTTTCTTAATCCTGAGTTCTAGTTTGATTGCACTGTGGTCTGAGAGACATTTGTTATAATTTCTGTTCTTTTACATTTGCTGAGGAGAACTTTACTTCCAACTATGTGGTCAATTTTGGAATAGGTGTGGTGTGGTGCTGAAAAAAATGTATATTCTGTTGATTTGGGGTGGAGAGTTCTGTAGATGTCTATTAGGTCCACTTTGTGCAGAGCTGAGTTCAATTCCTGGATATCCTTGTTAACATTCTGTCTCATTGATCTGTCTAATGTTGACAGTGGGGTGTTAAAATCTCGCATTATTATTGTGTGGGAGTTTTAGTCCCTTTGTAGGTCACTCAGGACTTGCTTTATGAATCTGGGTGCTCCTGTGTTGGGTGCATATATATTTAGGATAGTTAGCTCTTCTTGTTGAATTGATCCCTTTACCATTATGTAATGGCCTTCTTTGTCTCTTTGGACCTTTATTGGTTTAAAGTGTCTTTTATGAGAGACTAGGATTGCAACCCCTGCCTTTTTTTGTTTTCCATTTGCTTGATAGATCTTCCTCCATACCTTTATTTTGAGTCTATATGTGTCTCTGCACGTGAGATTGGTTTCCTGAATACAGCACACTGATGGGTCCTGACTCCTTATCCAGTTTGCCAGTCTGTGTCTCTTAATTGGAGCATTTAGCCCATTTACATTTAAAGTTAATATTGTTATGTGTGAATCTGATCCTGTCATTATGATGTTAGTTGGTTATTTTGCTCATTAGTTGATGCAGTTTCTTCCTAGCCTCGATGGTCTCTACAATTTGGCATGTTTTTGCAGGGGCTGGTACCGGTTCTTTCTTTCCATGTTTAGTGCTTCCTTCAGCAGCTCTTTTAGGGCATGCCTGGTGGTGACAAAATCACTCAGCGTTTGCTTGTCTGTAAAGTATTTTATTTCTCCTTCACTTATGGAGCTTAGTTTGGCTGGATATGAAATTCTGGGTTGAAAATTCTTTTCTTTAAGAATGTTGAATATCGGCCCCCACTCTCTTCTGGCTTGTAGAGTTTCTGCGAAGATCAGCTGTTAGTCTCATGGCTTCCTTTGTGGTACCCGACCTTTCTGTCTGCTGCCTTACATTTTTTTTCATTTCACTTTGGTGATCTGACAATTATATGTGTTGGAGTTGCTCTTTCGAGGAGTATCTTTGTGACTTCTCTTTTTCTGATCTGAATGTTGCCTGTTGCTAGATTGGGATTCTCCTGATATATCTAGCAGTGTTTTCCTTGGTTCCATTCTCCCCCATTTTCAGGTACACCAATCAGACGTAGGTTTGGTCTTTTCACATAGTCCCAAATTTCTTGGAGGCTTTGTTCATTTCTTTTTATTCTTTTTTCTCTAAACTTCCCTTCTCACTTCACTTCATTCATTTCATCTTCCATCACCAATACCTTTTCTTCCAGTTGATCGCATCTGCTACCGAGGCTTCTGCAATCTTCGCATAGTTCTTGATACTTGGCTTTCAGCTCCATCAGCTCCTTTAAGCCCTTCTCTCCATTGGTTATTCTCGTTATCCATTCGTCTAATTTTTTCCAAAGTTTTTAACTTCTTTACTATTGTTTTGGATTTCCTCCTGTAGCTCGGAGTAGTTTGATCGTCTGAAGCCTTCTTCTCTCAACTCATCAAAGTCATCCTCTGTCCAGCTTTTTTCTGTTGCTGGTGAGGAACTGCGTTCCTTTGGAGGAGGAGAGGTGCTCTCCTTTTTAGAGTTTCCAGTTTTTCTGCTCTGTTTTTTCCCCATCTTTGTGGTTTTATCTACTTTTGGTCTTTGATGATGGTGATGTACAGATGGGTTTTTGGTGTGGATGTCCTTTCTGTTTCTTAGTTTTCCTTCTACCAGACAGGACCCTCAGCTGCAGGTCTGTTGGAGTTTACTAGAGGTCCACTCCAGACCCTGTTTGGCTGGGTGTCAGCAGTGGTGGCTGCAGAACAGCGGATTTTCGTGAGACCACAAATTCAGCTGTCTGATAGTTCCTCTGGAAGTTTTGTCTCAGAGGAGTACCTGGCCGAGTGAGGTGTCAGTCTGTCCCTTCTGGGGGATGCCTCCCAGTTAGGCTGCTCGGGGGTGAGGGACCCACTTTAGGAGGCAGTCTGTCCGTTCTCAGATCTCCAGCTGCGTGCTGAGAGAAGCACTACTCTCTTCAAAGCTGTCAGTCAGACAGGGACATTTAAGTATGCAGAGGTTCCTGCTGAATTTTTGTTTGTCTGTGCCCTGCCCCCAGAGGTGGAACCTACAGAGGCAGGCAGGCCTCCTTGAGCTGTGGTGGGCTCCACCCAGTTCGAGCTTCCTGGCTGCTTTGTTTACCTAAGCAAGCCTGGGCAATGGCGGGTGCCCCTCCCCCAGCCTCGCTGCCGCCTTGCAGTTTGATCTCAGACTGCTGTGCTAGCAATCAGCGAGACTCCATGGGGATAGGACCCTCCGAGCCAGGTGCGGGACACAATCTCCTAGTGTGCTGTTTTCCAGGCCCGTTGGAAAAGCACAGTATTAGGGTGGGACTGACCCAATTTTCCAGGTGCCGTCTGTTACCCCTTTCTTTGACTAGGAAAGGGAACTCCCTGACCTCTTGCGCTTCCAGAGTGAGGCAATGCCTCGCCCTGCTTCGGCTCGCGCACAGTGCGCTTCACGGACTGTCCTGCACCCACTGTTTGGCACTCCCTAGTGAGATGAAACCAGTACCTCAAACAGAAATGCAGAAATCACCCGTCTTCTGTTTTGCTCAGGCTGGGAGCTGTAGACCGGAGCTGTTCCTATTTGGCCATCTTGGCTCCGAAAACTCTTGCATGGGTTTTAAAGGACCTTCTAATTAAGGAGTCCTCTGCCTGCCTTCTAGGAGCAGTGTCTTAAAGAATTATCAGGTTGATGAATGGTTTCTGTTTCTAGTCATTTTCTCAGTCTACCTAAGAGCACATTGCCATAATTTCACTTGTCTAAAAATCAACTATTATCAGCTCACAGTCTAGCTCCATAACGTGGCATACAAGGCCCTTCTTAATCATGACCCAACTAAACTGACTGGTTTTGGCCTTTACTACTTATGCACTTCCCCGTCGTACTGTACCCTATGCTTCAGTAATATAAAACTTTGCTTTTATCTGAACATGTCTCCATGCGTTGAAATCTGTTCTCTGATTGGAAACTCAGTGTGATTGTTTAATTTCCAATTCACAAGTCTCACTTTCTCTGTTGTATCTTTCTTTAGTTGATTTTTATTCTTTGGGCAGTGTGAAAATCACTATTGTAATACTTCTCATATTGTATCTGATTTTTTTCATTTTTTCTTTGACTTGATTATTATATTTCAGATGGCAGGAACAGTATCTTATATATTTGGTCTTTCATTTATTCTTTTATTCAACAAAGATTCATTGAGCGTCTACCCTGTCAGGCATAGCGTAGTGAGGATATAAAAATGAATACATTACTATCATAGTCAGGCACGGAATTTCTTAGCCTCTTTACTTTTGATAGTTTGGACCAATTCTTTTTTTAGGGGGCTGTGCTTTGCTTTGTATGTTTTTTATTGGCATTCCTGTCCTGCACCTAGTATATCCAGTAGCATCTGCTTAGTGCTGCCAATCAAAAATGTCTCTAGACATTGCCAAATGTTCCCTGAGGTATACTCTGCTTTGGTTGAGAATCACTGGTCTAGTGGGAGAGAGCAAACTAAACATTGAGTGCTCATTAAATACCAGGCCTTGTGGTAGATGCTTTCATTATGTTATTTTTAATTAATTCCCCATTGTACCACTGATCTAATTGGGGATCAGATGTTTAACAAAGTTTTCCCAGTTTCACATAGATAGTAAGTTATGAAGCTGGGATTTGATAAATTACTGACTCTAGAACTCATATATATATTTTTTTTGAGATGGAGTCTCGCTCTATCGCCCAGGCTAGAGTGCAATGGTGCCTTCTCAGCTCACCGCAAACTCCACCTCCTGGGTTCATGCCATTCTCCTGTGTCAGCCTCCTGAGTAGCTGGGACTATAGGGGCCCGCCACCATGCCCAGCTAATTTTTTTTGTACTTTTAGTAGAACTAGGGTTTCACCGTTTTAGCCAGTATGGTCTTGATCTGACCTCGTGATCCGCCTGCCTTGGCCTCCCAAAGTGCTGGGATTACAGGTGTGAGCCACTGCGCCCGGCCTATTTGTTTCATTTCAATATAGTAATGAACAAGTAGATCAATATTTAATGTATTATAAGTACTATATTACAGATGTTTAGGAAGTCCTGTGAAAGCATAGAGATAGGAAGTTTCCATTCTTTTCCTAGGTAGGGATAGAAGTAGTAGCAGGTAAGTCTTTTCAGAGGCATGATGGATGTGAGTCTGGAAGAGTGTACATATATTTTTCTCAGGTACACAGAGGGTTGGGTGATCATTTCAGTCAGAGCGACTACTTAAAAGCAGAGAGGCTTGCTTACTTTAATATGATAAGTATTTAGTCTGACACAATAGGAGCTCAAAAAATCAGTGATCATAGGTATTCGTATTTACCCTGGAAGAACAACTGGGAAAATCTATTTATATATGCCTTTATTTATGAGCAGATATTTAGCTGGAATAGGGTGTATAAAGCAGAATGTTGGATAGGTAGCAGTATGGCTAGATTGTAACAGAATATATACTACTCTATTGCTTCTGGTTTTCTTGATTGTACTTTGTCTGGGCCTATTTTTGTGGTACAGAATAAGTAGAGTGGGTTTTCCCCACCAAATAAAGTATATTTTTACATGTATTAGTGGAAAGAAGAGGATCTCTATAAAATTAGTTAAGAAATATTTTTTAAGCATCTACTATGTGCCAAGAATTTTGTGAGGTGCTGGGGACACAAATATTAAGTTTCCTTAAACACCTTAGACTCAGCCCAGGGTGTCCACTTGGTCTTATTCCCTGAACCGCCCCTTTTTCCACCAACACAGTTAACAGTGTCCTCCTTCGTCCAACATTGTTCCTTGTAGGATCTCTATTTATTAATTAATTCAACAAGCATTTATTGAGTGCTTGCTGTTTGCTTGGCTCTGTTCTTAGAGCTGTCATTCCAGTTGGAAAGGCAGATAACAAACACATAAATATATAATGCAATGTTAGGCAGTGATAGTGATAAATGCCTTGAAGAAGAATAAAACAATAAAGATATTGTGACAAAGACTGCTATGTTATACTGACTGGTCAGGTTAGGTATGCCTTGATGAAGAGGTAATGTTTGAGAAGAGACAGGACATAAAGCAGGCAAAAGAACCATGCAAATGTCTAGAGGAAGACTATTCCAGGGAGACGGAATGGCAGATGCAGAATTCTAGAAGGAAGCCTCACTTGTTAGGTGAGAATAATAGTAAAAAGGCTAGTCTGGCTCATTCTTTAGTATATTGGGGGACAATTTGAAAGTTTTTAGGTAATAGTTTTGGGATTTTTGGGTTTTATTCTCAAGTATGTTGGGAAGTCATTAGGTTTTGTGTAGGCAAGAGGTGTGATATATGTTTAAAGAAGACCACTCTGGCTGCTTTCAATAGATTATAGGAGGCCATGATTGGAAGCAGAGAGACCAGTTAGGAAATCTGTTGCACTGGTCTTTCCCAGAGATGAGAGTGTGTGGATTGGGATGCAATTGATGGGGGTTGGGGAAAGTGGTTGGATTCAAGATATATTTTGAGAGTATAGGCAATAGGCTTTTGCTGATGTGGAATATGAGAGAAGCATTAAGGATATCTCAAAGAATTTCTGGTCTGAGATAAGAATAAATTATTGTGGCATATACTGAAAAAAGAAGGAGCAGATTTGGAGAAATGCAGGAATTAAGAATTTAGTTTTTTAACACTTAACATGCTTCAATGAGTTAGTTCCTTCTTTCCTATGAGATTATGAGCTTCTTGATTCCAGGGACAACGTTTTATAATCTATGTTTAATCAGACCTCAGGACATGACTTGGCAAATTGTAGGAACTCAACACTTACTTGTTGATTGTGTATATTAATACATGAGCAAATGCCTTATTGGAGATGAAAAACCAATTTTCTGTTTAAATTTTAGGATTGAGAAAAGTTAGTATTTTCATTCAAACAAAAATAAAAAAATTAAAAATGAAGTTATTAATTATTACTAATTGGACTTTTACTTTGTAGGTGGCACATTTTTATAATTCTATTGATCAACAAATGATTCAAAGTCAGAGGCCGATGATGTTACAATCTGCCTTAGCATTTGAACAGATAATTAAGGTAAATGGGCTTTTAATTTTATTATAATTAGATTTTACATGTGAAGTGTTTAATTCTTAATTTTCCGTTGCTCCCTTCAGCCTAACATATCAAATGACCTAGATTTTGTTTTGCTTCCAGGGATTTCCTTCACTCTTAACAAGTAAAATTATTTTTTCCAGCTGTAGGTTTAAGTGGTTAGAATATTTCATATATTTTGGTACTGATTTTGATCAATTGAATTGATATAGATAGAAAATGATTTGTATGATGTTATATTCATTTATCCTCTGAAGTTTGAGGTCCTTATACACAAGGTTCCTTAGACCTTTTCCACCACCTCCCAATTTTGTAATGTAAGATTTATTTCCTTTTTATTTGTGGTTATTTAAATGTCCATATATAAGAAATTAGGAGCCCAGGTGTGGTGGCTTACGCCTGTCATCCCAGCACTTTCGAGGCCGAGGCGGATGGATCACCTGACATCAGGGATTTGAGACCAGCATGGCCAACACGGTGAAACCCCTTCTCAACTAAAAATACAAAAAAATTAGCCAGGCGTGGTGGTGGGTGCCTGTAGTCCCAGCTACTCAGGAGGCTGAGGCAGGAGAATCACTTGAACCCAGGAGGTGGAGGTTGCAGTGGGTCGAGATCGTGCCACTGCACTCTAGCCTGGGAGACAGAGCGACTCCATCTGAAAAAAAAAGAAAAAAAAGAAAGAAAAAGAAATTAGGAAAACCCATAATAGTGTTTAAACTGAATGTTACTATGTGACTACTAACTTTTCGAAGTCTGTATTTTTAGTCTTCATAGACATGAAATGTTTGACAAAAATAAGCAGAAGAGGTATATACCATTTTATTTTTTTCTATTTGAAAGTGGATAACTAGTTGTGTCAGGATCCTCAGGACCACCCCAGATTCTTTGATTTGCTCAGAGGATCCACAGTACTCAGTGTATGGTCATACTCATAGCAGTATTTATTATGTTGAATGTATACAAAGTAAAATCAGCAAAGGGAAAGGTGCATGATGGGGTGAAGTCCCAAGAAAACAGATACAAACTTCTAAGAGTCCTCTCCCAGTAGAATCACAGGGTGTACTTATTTTTTGCAGCAACAAATTGTAACACATGTGAAACTTCATGTTACTGGAGAAGATCATTAGAGACTCAAAACCTAGGTTTTTATTGGGGATGGCCATGTAGACACTTTCTGCCTAGTATGCACTGAAATTCCAAACTCTCAGAAGGAAAGCAAATATTCAGCATAAACCAAATTATTTAGGTACAGTGAGCCACTCTTATCAGAGTGGTAGGAACTCTTCTGAAATCTAAGTTCCCAAATGCCAGCTAAGGGACATCTTTTAAGCAGGTCTTTTGAAGGATGGTAGTCAGACCTGCTGTGTTAACTCTTTTCAGCACGCTAGTTCTCAAGCTTGATAATTCTAGAAGTTACATCATTCATATTATAGATGTTATTAAAAGCACTTTTTTTCTTGTTGGCAGAGATTAACATGAGTTTATAATGCAAAGTTTAAAAACATAGGTAAACAAAAAGAGATGTCGTATAATCATGCCATCAAGAAATGACCATTTTAAGAAGTCTGGTGTCCATTCTTTCAAATATTTTTCTATGCAAATTTTTGAAAATGTATGCATATTTAAAAAATATATGCATAGTTTTGGAAATGGAATCACACTTTATTATTTTTGACCTTTTCCCTCTAATGTATAGATCATTTTAGTTGTAAGTCCTTACAACTTTTTCTTCCCTGATAAATTTGTTTAAAATAAAGTCTGTTGATATTTCTGAAGAGGAAACTTATTTTGTAAAATTGTGTTGTGAGAAGTAAATATATTTAACAAGTTAAAGGAGACATTGTAGTGGTTATAAAACTAGGATAGGCGTAGAGAGAACATTAAGGTTCTGTATGGTGCTCTACTTACAATATTGTAGAAAATTAGACTGTAATTTATTTTTGTATTCTCAAGCAATAGAACAGTAAGTGATATATAGTAATTATTCAGTAAACACTTTTTAATTCATCAGCTATTTATTGAGCATCTCCTATATTCCACAGACTTACTATGCCTTCATTGACCCCTTCAAGTGAAGTATAGAAACTTTTCTTCTATTTAGGTTTCTTCAGTCTCTCTACTTCTATATATTAGTCTTAAATATTTTCCCTACATACATCGAAACCACTTCAGATGGTGTTATAATTTTTCCCCAATCATCAGATATGATTTAAGAAACTCATGACAAAAAGGATAGTTTACTATATAGTTATATTTTTTACTTATCCCAATATTCTTTTTTTTTTGAGATGGAGTCTAGCTCTGTCGCCCAGGCTGGAGTGCAGTGGCGCAATCTCGGCTCTCTGCAAGCTCTGTCTCCCGGATTCACCCATTCTCCTGCCTCAGCCTCAAGAGTAGCTGGCACTACAGGTGCCCACCACCATGCCTGGCTAATTTTTTTTGTATTTTTTAGTAGAGATGGGGTTTCACCGTGTTAGCCAGGATGGTCTCCCCAGTATTCTTTTTTTTTTCTCAAGTTCTATGCTCCTTTTGATATTTTTTCTTCTTCTTTAAAGAAATAACTTCCTTTAGCCATGGTTTAAGATTAGGTGTGCTGATGACAAATTTGCTTATCTTTCCTTTGTCTGATAATGTTTTCCTGTTTTCCTTTTCCCTCATTCCTGAAGGATGTTTTAAATAGATATAAAATGCATATTTGACATTTTTTTTTTAGCACTTTAAACATTTTCCACGTCCTGCCAGCATCCATGATTTCAGGTGACAAATTACTGTCATTTGAATTGTGTTCCTTTATGAATAATGCATTGTTTCTCTTTGGCTCCATTCAAGATTTCAAAGAATCTTTGTCTTTAGTTTTCAGAAGTTTAATTATTATCTAGGAAAGCATACAATCCTTTTTTAAGTTTATCCTATTTGGGGTTTACTCAGCTTCCTGAATCTGTAGGTTTATGTCTTTTGCCAAATTTGTTAAGTTTTCAGTTACTGTTTTTTGAATTTATTGTTTTTCTCAGTTTTTCTCTCTTCTTCCTTTTAGGAAGCATTTATATAAATACACATATAATGCTTAGGAAGCATGTATGTATATATATAAAATCCTTGGAAGCTAATATATATATTAACTCTTTTGTCTCAGAGCCTCTGTTCATTTTTCCCTTTATTTTCTCTTTGTTGTTCAAATTAGGTAAACTCTATTGATTTTTTCTCAAATGTACTGATTATATCCTCTAACATCTCCACTCTGCTATTGAGTCCATCCAGCCAGATTTACATTTCTGTTATTGTATTTTTCAGTTCTATATATTCCATCTCTTTTTTTTATAATTCTATTTTTTCTTGACGTATTCTGTTTTTCACTAGTTTCAAGAGAATTTGTAACTGCCTGTTGAAGCATTTTTATGATGGCTGCCTTAAAATCCTTGTCAGATAATTCTTATATCAGATTCATTTCAGTGTTCACATCTGTTATCTTTTCTCATTCAAGTTGTGTTTTTTTTTTTAGCTCTTGGTATCACAGGTGATTTTCCCTTATATTCTGGTCATTTTGGATATTATGATGCACCGTATAATATTTAATTTTTACATTTTAGAAAACAGTTTCTTTGCTGAGAGGCTTGGGAGTGTGTGTGTGTGTGTGTGTGTGTGTGTGTGTGTGTGTGTGTGTGTTGAGTTTCCTGCTGGGCCCTACAGTACCAAAGTGGAGCATTTGTACACTAATTCATTGCAGATGACTGGAATGGAAGTTTAGTGCTCCATTTTACTTTACTGATACCTTGTTGTGAAAGTGAGGCACCAAATTGGAGGCACCTTGTTGCCTCCAAGCTGGGGTGTAAGCTCAGCTCCCTACTGGGCCCTGTTGACATTAGGGAGGAGGAGTAGAGGAGTGGAGGGCAGAGTCACACCGCTGTGAGTGGGGGTGGGAGCTCAGCTCCTTGTTCAGCCTCATGATATTACCTTGTCAGGGGGATTGGAACACTGCATGCTTTTGCCAAGTAGGTGATGGAAGATCAGCTTCTACTTAGTCTCACTGAAATATTAGAAAGGGGTGATTTTCTTCTTGGTGTTAAGCTACAATAGGATGTGTATTGCTAAAAACATTTTCTGTTGTTAGGCTGCTGTTTTCCTAGCCATTTATAGGCTTCTCCTGGAGCTTTTTTAGTCTGTGCCTGTCAGTGGTTCCAGATTGGAAGCTTCTCCAGCGCCCCGTCCTGGATGTATAGGAGATAATAAGGAAACCCAGGTTTGTCATGCCTTAATTCCTGAGGTTTCTAGGCTGTCTGCCTTCTTCATTCTTCCTTTCCGTCACCTTATCCTTGTTTGTTGTGTTATGTCTAGGGCTTTTTAGTTGTAAAAGGGAGAAGCTGGAAGAAATGGGCTACTCAATCTTTGCCAGACTGTCTTATCATTTATAAAATGGAAAATTATTATGTGCTTTCTTTATTGCAGGTCAGAGTTGGGGATAGTCGAACTTTTGATATAGAATATTGAAACTTTTGGAAAAAAGAAATACTTATACATACTAAAGGTTATTTATTGTACCATAGAATTCAAAAACAGGAAGTGGAGGGAAATCACAGATTACTTGGGATAATCCTAAAGAATTAGAAGGCTATATCCAAAAACTCCAAAATGCTGCTGAACGGCTTGCCACTGAAAATAGAAAACTGAGAAAATGGCACACTACATTTTGTGAAAAGGTATATTTTGTTTATAAAATTGAATAAGCTATGAATGATATTATTTAAAAAGTCATTAAGATACAATTTTTAAAAACTTATTTTGAAATAATTTGAGACTTAAAGTTACAAAAATAGTACAGAGAAATCACAATTCCTGTTTGCCCAAATTCTTGTTAACAACTTATATAACCGGAGTAGTTATCAAAACCAGGAAACAGACTGTTTTGAATTTTACAATTTTCCACTAACATTCTTTTTTTTTTCCAGGATACAATCTAGAATCCAACTCTGCACTTAGTTGTTGAGTCTCTGTAGCCTCCCCCTCCTCAGTCTTTTCCTTGTTTTTCATGACTTTGATGAGTACTGATCAGTTATTTTGTAGAATCTCTCTTGATTTGGGTTTATATGATGTTTTCCCATATTAGATTGGGACTATCTTATTTTGGCAGGAATAGCACAGAAGTGATGTTTTGCCCTTCTCAGTACATTGGTCAAGTATTGATATGTCTTATATAGATTAAGTTAAACTTGATCACTTGGTTAAGGTGGTATCTGTCAGGTTTCTCCACTGATAAGTTACTATTTTTCCAGCAGTACTTTGAGACTAGTATGCTCTAATTTTTCATAGGTGGTTGTTCTTATGAATATTGATCTGCTTCGGCAGCAACAGCGTTGGAAAGATGGATTACAAGAATTGAGAACTGGCTTAGCAACTGTAGAAGCCCAGGTAGAGTATGTTTTATTTTGTGTGTATACTTTGAAATATGACCTTTTCAGAATATAAGTACAATATATGAATTGCTGAGAAGTTCATAAAAGTTATCTTTAAATCTTACTAATAAATACCTAATATATTTATAATTTTTGACTGAATTATATATAAAGACCATATATGAACAATCAATTTACATTTAAAAATATAAAAATAAGTTCCTGTAGTGTCTTATGGAATGCCAAATTCCTCAATTCAGAATTTGTAGATTTTTGTCTTGGTATTTAAATATCTATCACTTCTTAGTTCTCTTCTAGGTGATTGTGATAGCCGTAAAAACAAAGTTAAGTTTAGGTAGAATCCTAATGATTGAAATAATTTTATTTCAGACTTTTTTCCTTTCTGGAGGTAAAATTTGAGTTCTATTCATATTTTGATATAATAGTTGATGCATGGTGGCTAGCACAAAGCCTGCTACATAGTAGATGGTGATGGAATCTTAGCAGAATATGAGTTAGATGTCTCACACATTTACATATATTTAATATTTTTCAGTTTTTATAACTTCAAGAAAAGGCAAAAGTACTAGAATGGATATATTTATGGTTGTATAGAAGCAAAAAAGTATGTAAATTCTTATGAGCAATCTAATATTTTAAATCTCATATGTTTTAAAATGTGGAGTAGATTTACATTATGTAAGAAGTGGGAAGGGAAGAGCTATACTTGATGGGAATTTTTGAAAAAGGACTAAGAAGTTCACAAAATAAACCAGTATTTGTGGTACTACATCATAAAATAAAGTCCAAATATAAAAGTCACTTAATATTTGCTTGGTTTTTAAATTTTGCTGATCTTTTAAAATAGTATTTGTAAGTATGAAGATTAGATTTTCATATTTGTCTCTAAATAAACTTATACGGAGAGTGACAAGGATGTACCTGTTTTCACATATTTGAAATGAGTTGGTTTTATTTTTGTGATTATAATTGTGGATTATGTGACATGAAAGTATTAAATGAAAAATCCATTCAACTGCCTAATTTTTAAATTAAAAATGTGAATGTAACACATTAGGGATTCCAAGCAAGTGACATGCATGCATGGAAACAACACTGGAATCATCAACTGTACAAAGCTCTGGAGCATCAGTACCAGATGGGCTTAGAAGCACTTAATGAGAATTTGCCAGAAATAAATATAGACTTAACTTACAAGTAAGATGTTTTTTCAACCCCAATTTAATGTTCATTGTATAATTTTCTAATAATTTATGTTTTAAAGTTATTTATTTACTTTTAGACAGGGACGATTACAATTCAGGCCCCCTTTTGAAGAAATCCGGGCTAAATATTATAGAGAAATGAAGAGATTCATCGGCATTCCAAATCAGTTTAAGGGAGTGGGTGAGGCAGGAGATGAATCTATTTTTTCTATTATGATTGATAGAAATGCAAGTGGATTTTTGACGATTTTCAGCAAAGCAGAAGATCTGTTTAGAAGATTGTCAGCTGTTTTACACCAACATAAGGTATAGAACATGTAATGTTCCATCCTTGCATCATAAAATTATTTCTGATTGATTGAATTTACATTAGATATATACATTAATAGTTTATCTTGTGTGGCGTAACATTAAAATATGGCAAAGCAGAGAGCTGGATTTGTAGGTAGTTATATAACCTAGATTTATACTGCAGAAGAGAAAAAAGTTATGGGAAAGTTTCTTTTTTTTTTTTTTAATACTTTAAGTTTTAGGGTACATGTGCACAATGTGCAGGTTTGTTACATATGTATACATGTGCCATGTTGGTGTGCTGCACCCATTAACTCGTCATTTAGCATTAGGTATATCTCCTAATGCTATCCGTCCCCCCTCCCCCCACCCCACAACAGGCCCCGGAGTGTGATGTTCCCCCTCCTGTGTCCATGTGTTCTCATTGTTCAATTCCCACCTATGAGTGAGAACATGCGGTGTTCGGTTTTTTGTCCTTGTGATAGTTTACTGAGAATGATGATTTCCAGTTTCATCCATGTCCCTATAAAGGACATGAACTCATCATTTTTTATGGCTGCATAGTATTCCATGGTGTATATGTGCCACATTTTCTTAACCCAGTCTATCGTTGTTGGACATTTGGGTTGGTTCCAAGGCTTTGCTATTGTGAATAGTGCTGCAATAAACATACGTGTGCATGTGTCTTTATAGCAGCATGATTTATAGTCCTTTGGGTATATACCCAGTAATGGGATGGCTGGGCCAAATGGTATTTCTAGTTCGAGATCCCTGAGGAATCGCCACACTGACTTCCACAATGGTTGAACTAGTTTACAGTCCCACCAACAGTGTAAAAGTGTTCCTATTTCTCCACATCCTCTCCAGCACCTGTTGTTTCCTGACTTTTTAATGATGGCCATTCTAACTGGTGTGAGATCGTATCTCATTGTGGTTTTGATTTGCATTTCTCTGATGACCAGTGATGATGAGCATTTTTGCATGTGTTTTTTGGCTGCATAAATGTCTTCTTTTGTGAAGTGTCTGTTCATGTCCTTTGCCCACTTTTTGATGGAGTTGTTTGTTTTTTTTCTTGTAAATTTGTTTGAGTTCATTGTAGATTCTGGATATTAGCCCTTTGTCAGATGAGTAGGTTGCAAAAATTTTCTCCCATTCTGTAGGTTGCCTGTTCACTCTGATGGTAGTTTCTTTTGCTGTGCAGAAGCTCTTTAGTTTAATTAAATCCCATTTGTCAATTTTGGCTTTTGTTGCCATTGCTCTTGGTGTTTTAGACATGAAGTCCTTGTCCATGCCTATGTCCTGAATGGTAATGCCTAGGTTTTCTTCTAGGGTTTTTATGGTTTTAGGTCTAACATGTAAGTCTTTAATCCATCTTGAATTAATTTTTGTATAAGGTGTAAGGAAGGGATCCAGTTTCAGCTTTCTACATATGGCTAGCCAGTTTTCCCAGCACCATTTATTAAATAGGGAATCCTTTCCCTATTTCTTGTTTTTGTCAGGTTTGTCAAAGATCAGATAGTTGTAGATATGCGGCATTATTTCTGAGGGCTCTGTCCTGTTCCATTGGTCTATATCTCTGTTTTGGTACCAGTACCATGCCGTTTTGGTTACTGTAGCCTTGTAGTATAGTTTGAAGTCAGGTAGCGTGATGCCTCCAGCTTTGTTCTTTTGGCTTAGGATTGACTTGGCGATGTGGGCTCTTTTTTGGTTCCATATGAACTTTAAAGTAGTTTTTTCCAATTCTGTGAAGAAAGTCATTGGTAGCTTGATGGGGATGGCATTGAATCTATAAATTACCTTGGGCAGTATTGCCATTTTCACGATCTTGATTCTTCCAACCCATGAGCATGGAATGTTCTTCCATTAGTTTGTATCCTCTTTTATTTCATTGAGCAGTGGTTTGTAGTTCTCCTTGAAGAGGTCCTTCACATCCCTTGTAAGTTGGATTCCTAGGTATTTTATTCTCTTTGAAGCAATTGTGAATGGGAGTTCACTCATGATTTGGCTCTCTGTTTGTCTGTTATTGGTGTATAAGAATGCTTGTGATTTTTGTACATTGATTTTGTATCCTGAGACATTGCTGAAGTTGCTTATCAGCTTAAGGAGATTTTGGGCTGAGACAATGGGGTTTTCTAGGTATACAATCATGTCATCTGCAAACAGGGACAATTTGACCTTCTCTTTTCCTAATTGAATACCCTTTATTTCCTTCTCCTGCCTAATTGCCCTGGCCAGAACTTCCAACACTATGTTGAATAGGAGTGTTGAGAGAGGGCATCCCTGTCTTGTGCCAGTTTTCAAGGGGAGTGCTTCCAGTTTTTGCCCATTCAGTATGATATTGGCTGTGGGTTTGTCATAGATAACTCTTATTGTTTTGAGGTACATCCCATCAATACCTAATTTATTGAGAGTTTTTAGCATGAAGTGTTGTTGAATTTTGTCAAAGGCCTTTTCTGCATCTATTGAGATAATCATGTGGTTTTTGTCTTTGGTTCTGTTTATATGCTGGATTACATTTATTGATTTGTGTATGTTGAACAAGCCTTGCATCCCAGGGATGAAGCCCACTTGATCATGGTGGATAAGCTTTTTGATAATGCTGCTGGATTCGGTTTGCCAGTATTTTATTGAGGATTTTTGCATCAATGTTCATCAAGGATATTGGTCTAAAATTATCTTTTTCGGTTGTGTCTCTGCCCGGCTTTGGTATCAGGATGATGCTGCCCTCATAAAATGAGTCAGGGAGGATTCCCTCTTTTTGTATTGACTGGAATAGTTTCAGAAGCAATGGTACCAGTTCCTCCTTGTACCTCTGGTAGAATTCAGCTGTGAGTCCATCTGGTCCTGGACTCTTTTTGGTTGGTAAGCTATTGATTATTGCCACAATTTCAGAGCCTGTTATTGGTCTATTCAGAGATTCAACTTCTTCCTGATTTAGTCTTGGGAGGGTGTATGTGTCGAGGAATTTATCCATTTCTTCTAGATTTTCTAGTTTATTTGCATAGAGGTGTTTTTAGTATTCTCTGATGGTAGTTTGTATCTCTGTGGGATCGGTGGTGATATCCCCTTTATCATTTTTTATTGCGTCTATTTGATTCTTCTCTCTTTTCTTCTTTATTAGTCTTGCTAGTGGTCTATCAATTTTGTTGATCTTTTCAAAAAACCAGCTCCTGGATTCATTAATTTTTTGAAGGGTTTTTTTGTGTCTCTATTTCCCTCAGTTCTGCTCTGATTTTAGTTATTTCTTGCCTTCTGCTAGCTTTTGAATGTGTTTGCTCTTGCTTTTCTAGTTCTTTTAATTGTGATGTTAGGGTGTCAATTTTGGATCTTTCCTGCTTTCTCTTGTGGGCATTTAGTGCTATAAATTTCCCTCTACACACTGCTTTGAATGTGTCCCAGAGATTCTGGTATGTTGTGTCTTTGTTCTCATTGGTTTCAAAGAACATCTTTATTTCTGCCTTCATTTCATTATGTACCCAGTAGTCATTCAGGAGCAGGTTGTTCAGTTTCCATGTAGTTGAGTGATTTTGAGTGAGTTTCTTAATCCTGAGTTCTAGTTTGATTGCACTGTGGTCTGAGAGACAGTTTGTTATAATTTCTGTTCTTTTATGTTTGCTGAGGAGAGCTTTACTTCCAACTATGTGGTCAATTTTGGAATAGGTGTGGTGTGGTGCTGAAAAAAATGTATATTCTGTTGATTTGGGGTGGAGAGTTCTGTAGATGTCTATTAGGTCCGCTTGGTGCAGAGCTGAGTTCAATTCCTGGTTATCCTTTTTAACTTTCTGTCTCATTGATCTGTCTAATGTTGACAGTGGGGTGTTAATGTCTCCCATTATTATTGTGTGGGAGTCTAAGTCTCTTTGTAGGTCACTCAGGACTTGCTTTATGAATCTGGGTGCTCCTGTATTGGGTGCATATGTATTTAGGATAGTTAGCTCTTCTTGTTGAATTGATCCCTTTACCATTATGTAATGGCCGTCTTTGTCTCTTTTGATCTTTGTTGGTTTAAAGTCTGTTTTATCAGAGACTAGGATTGCAACCCCTGCCTTTTTTTGTTTTCCATTTGCCTGGTAGATCTTCCTCCATCCTTATATTTTGAGCCTATGTGTGTCTCTGCACGTGAGATGGGTTTCCTGAATACAGCACACTGATGGGTCTTGACTCTTTATCCAATTTGCCAGTCTGTGTCTTTTAATTGGAGCGTTTAGTCCATTTACATTTAAAGTTAATATTGTTATGTGAGAATTTGATCCTGTCATTATGATGTTAGCTGGTTATTTTGCCTGTTTGTTGATGCAGTTTCTTCCTAGCCTTGATGATCTTTACAATTTGGCATGATTTTGCAGTGGCTGGTACCAGTTGTTCCTTTCCATGTTTAGTGCTTCCTTCAGGAGCTCTTTTAGGGCAGGCCTGGTGGTGACAAAATCTCTCAGCATTTGCTTGTCTGTAAAGTATTTTATTTATCCTTCACTTATGAAGCTTAGTTTGGCTGGATATGAAATTCTGGGTTGAAAATTCTTTTCTTTAAGAATATTGAATATTGGCCCCGAATCTTTTCTGGCTCGTAGAGTTTCTGCCGAGAGATCCGCTGTTAGTCTGATGGGCTTGCCTTTGTGGGTAACACGACCTTTCTCTCTGGCTGCTCTTAACATTTTTTTCCTTCATTTCAAGTTTGATGAATCTGACAATTATGTGTCTTGGAGTTGCTCTTTTCGAGGAGTATCTTTGTGGCGTTCTCTGTATTTCCTGAATCTGAATGTTGACCTGCCTTGCTAGATTGGGGAAGTTCTCCTGGATGATATCCTGCAGAGTGTTTTCCAGCTTGGTTCCATTCTCCCTGTCACTTTCAGGTACACCAATGAGACATAGATTTGGTCTTTTCACATAGTCCCATATTTCTTGGAGGCTTTGTTCATTTCTTTTTATTCTTTTTTGTTTAAACTTCCCTTCTCACTTCATTTCATTCATTTCATCTTCCATCACTGATACCCTTTCTTCCAGTTGATTGCATCGTCTCCTGAGGCTTCTGCATTCTTCACGTAGTTCTTGAGCCTTGGCTTTCAGCTCCATCAGCTCCTTTAAGCACTTCTCTGTATTGGTTATTCTAGTTAATACATTTGTCTAAATTTTTTTGAAAGTTTTTAACTTCTTTACCTTTGGTTTGAGTTTCCTCCTGTAGCTCGGAGTAGTTTGATCATATGAAGCCTTCTTCTCTCAACTCGTCAAAGTCATTCTCCATCCAGCTTTGTTCCGTTGTTGGTGAGGAACTGTCTTCTTTTGGAGGAGGAGAGGCGCTCTGCTTTTTAGAATTTCCAGTTTTTCTGCTCTGTTTTTTCCCCATATTTGTGGTTTTATCTACTTTTGATCTTTGATGATGGTGATGTGCAGATGGGTTTTTGGTGTGGATGTCCTTTCTATTTGTTAATTTTCCTTCTAACAGACAGGACCCTCAGCTGCAGGTCTGTTGGAGTTTGCTAGAGGCCCACTGCAGACCCTGCTTGCCTGGGTCTCAGCAGCGGAGGCTGCAGAACAGTGGATTTTCGTGAACTGCGAATGCGGCTGCCTGATCGTTCCTCTGGAAATTTTGTCTCAGAGGAGTACCAGGCCGTGTGAGGTGCCAGTCTGCCCCTACTTGGGGGTGCCTCCCAGTTAGGCTGCTTGGGGTTCAGGGGTCAGGGACCCACTTGAGGAGGCAGTCTGCCCGTTCTCATGTCTCCAGCTGCGTGCTGGGAGAACCACTACTCTCTTCAAAGCTGTCAGACAGGGACATTGAATTCTGCAGAGGTTACTGCTGTCTTTTCATTTGTCTGTGCCCTGCCCCCAGAAGTGGAGCCTACGGAGGCAGGCAGCCCTCTTTGAGCTGTAGTGGGCTCCACCCAGTTCGAGCTCCCTGGCTGCTTTGTTTACCTAAGCAAGCCTGGGCAATGGCAGGCGCCTCTACCCCAGCCTGGCTGCCTCCTTGCAGTTTGATCTCAGACTGCTGTGCTAGCAATCAGCGAGACTTCGTGGGCATAGGAACCTCCGAGCCAGGTGTGGGATATCATCTCCTGGTGTGCCGTTTTTTAAGCCCGTTGGAAAAGCGCAGTATTAGGGTGGGAGTGACCTGATTTTCCAGGCGCCATCTGTCACTCCTTTCTTTGACTAGGAAAGGGAACTCCCTGACCCCTTGCACTTCCCGAGTGAGGCAATGCCTCGCCCTCCTTCAGCTCACGCACGGTGCTCTGCACCTTCTGTCCTGCGCCCACCTTCTGGCACTCCCTAGTGAGATGAACGCAGTACCTTAAATGGAAATGCAGAAATCACCAGCCTTGTGTGTCGCTCACACTGGGAGCTGTAGACCGGAGCTGTTCCTATTCGGCCGTTTTTGGGAAAGTTTTTTTTTTTTTTTTTTCTTTGACTATTTTGTGACAATTGAGAAACTTTTTTTTTTTGCTTTTTATTTTTTAAAATTGTTGTGTCATCTTGGCGGGTTGGGCATGGTGGCTCATGCCTGTAATCCCAGCACTTTGGGAGGCGAGGCTAATGGAGCACTTGAGGTCAGGAGTTTGAGACCAGCCTGGTCAACATGGTGAAACATCATCTTTATTAAAATACAAAAATTATCCGGGTGTGGTGGTGGGCACCTGTAATCCCAACTACTATGGAGGCTGAAGTAGGAGAATCACTTAAACCAGGGAGGTGGAGGTTTCAGTGAGCTTAGATCGCACCACTGTACTCCAGGCTGGGTGGCAGAGCAAGACTGCATCTCAAGAAAAAAAGAAAATGTGTCAGTTTAGAATGTGATATGGTTCTGTTGTGTCAATTTGAATTCTTCTTCTGAAGCCCTCAAATGTTACTGAAATCAGGGCAATTTAACAGCTTATTTCTGTTTAAGTATATCATCCCAACTAACTTTAAGTATAAACTAATTGTATTTCTCATTTGTATTGATCTTGAGACATATGACTGAAAATTTGACCAGTTTCTTAACTGCGACTGCAATACTTCTGTGTCTTAGATTTCTAGGATGAATCTGGACACTTTCAGATTTGTAGCCTGTAGTGACTCTTGGTTTTGTAGAAGTGATTCCACCTTTGAAATTTTGTATATATTTAATTTGAGAAGAGAATCTAAACAGAGGGTTTATATAATTTTCTTTAAAAGTTTATGATCACTGCATTTGCATATTAAATCTTTTTTTCTTTTTATTCTTTAGGCTTTGCAGTAATGCTTATATTACCTAAATTGACACTTGAATACCTCATATTTTCCTCTTTTTATTGGTTTTAATAGTTGGATCATATTCTATTATATGTTAACGTATTGGTTCTATGTCTTTAATAATACATTTTTTCTTTCTTTAAATAGGAATGGATTGTAATTGGGCAAGTTGATATGGAAGCTCTAGTGGAAAAGCATCTTTTTACTGTACATGATTGGGAGAAAAATTTTAAAGCATTAAAAATAAAAGGCAAAGAAGTAGAACGACTTCCAAGGTATTGGAGGTTAATGTAGTACTTACGTACCATAATAATTTTTTGACATGGACAGTAAGGGAGCTCTTTACTTAGTGGCATTGAAGTCAGATCAGCTTCTTGCCTCCTCCAGATCTCAGCTATGACACTTGAGTATCATCTAGGTAGGGCATTACAGATAATAAAACAAGTTTTCCTTCTAGAAGCTCTGCTGATGGAGACCTATTTAGGTAAAACAGACTGAAGAAAGAGGCTTCTATCTTCATCTGGTAAGAAGAGCTATGTTTGATATGCATTGGCACAATCTCTATATGGTTAGAAGCTACTGGTGAGAGCATACTAGAGAATATAAAGCCAGTGACCTTTCACTCTGCTTTTGTACTGCTCTGCTTCCTTTCAAGATGTCCTGGAAGGCACACAACATAGTGCTGCATCTAGATATTGCCCTAAATGTATACAAAAGCCTCTGAGGGGCAACTCAGCTGCTTGAGAATATTGTCTCCTTGTATCTGAAATACTCACCACTAGAACCACTCTTAGCAGTAAGTTCCATGAAAGGCCTTGTGTAATCATGCATATATCACCTGTAAAGGGTAATATAACTTTTATTGATTTATGTTTTCATTCTTTCAGTAAATACTTAGTAAGCATTTATAAAATGCAAAACTTTGTGCTTTAGGAGTACAAAGAGGAAGAAGACAGAGGACATAAGATGAATTGCTTATTCTCTGGTAGTGCAGTAAGACAAATATATTTGATGATTAAGTCAAGTACACACAGGGGTTAAGTAAGTGGGCTCTGGAGTTAGGCAGCTGTTACCAGCTGTATGACTGACAGTCATTGAAATTGTGAACCTAAATTTCTTTAGCTTTAAAATATTAGCAACAATAGTTATTAATCTCATAGTGTTTTGAGATAAGTGTTTCCATATAAGTAACTGGCACAGGGTATATTTTCAATAAATGTTAGTTACTTTTAATTGTTATTAATATCAGGTGGAATAGTCTATATTCCATATTAAAACTGAACTAAAACTATGGGGATTCAGAGGATGATGACATCCCCTCTGTCTGGGGCAAAATCAAGGAAAATCTTTGTTAGGATAGTAACACTTGAACTAGGATTTTGACAGGTGCAAATGAAAATGAGAGGGTAAAAAAGAACCTCTTAGCAAAAGGAATTGTGTGCTGAAAATATGAAGTTGGTTAATTGAAAATGTTATTAGAATTAATGTTTTATTAGGGACTAGAGGGAGATGATCCTGGAAAGGTATAGATAAGGTACAGATCTGGGAGTCTTACATTCAAAAATAGAGAATTTGGATTTTATTCATTTTGGGATGATTAGCTTTTAAAGGGTTCTGAACAGGAGTGTGTCAGTACCAAAGCTGTTCATTAGGAAATTTAATCTGGAAACACAGATATATGGTGGGATAAAGAGATCCTGGAGGCAGACTGGCTAGTCTGTCGGTCATCTAGAAGACCAGTAATAATAATGATAATTATTATTATTTTTTTGAGACAGAGTCTTGCTGCATCACCCAGGCTGGAGTGTAGTGGCATATCTGCTCACTGCAACCTCCACTTCGTGGGTTTAAGTGATTCCCCTGCCTCAGCCTCCCGGGTAGCTGGGACTACAGGCACATGCCACCACACCCGGCTAATTTTTCATATTTTACTAGAGGTGGGGTTTCATTATGTTGGCCAGGCTGGTCTCCAACTCTTGACCTCAGGTGATCTGCCCAACTTGGCCTCCCAGAGTACTGGGATTATAGGCATGAACCACCACGCCTGGCCATAATAATTAATTGAATTATCTTGTTGGAACTCAAAATGAGGAGGAGGAAATAGTATGAGGAATTAAGTTTTATTTATTGGAGGAAGATGAGGGATTAGGAATAGGAAGAGACAAATGACTTGAGGGTTTGAGCGTGGGTGATTTGGATACTGGTAGTACCATTAACATTAGTTTAAAGTAAGGAAAAGAAAAGATAGCGCTTTTGTAGTGCTTGCACATGGGGTTTTTTCTTCTCTCTTGGGTCTTGCCTTTGATCCCAATCTTGCCCATCTTCTTTGACTTAGTGCTGTCATCTGACTGCATAAGAACCTCTACTGCTACCTCTACTATTTTTTTGTCCCTTACTGTAGATAGCTTTCTTATTTATGATCCTTGCCAAAAGAAAAAAAAATAAAAACAACAATGCCTATCCCACACTGTATTTTTCATTTTGTCATTTCTTGCTAACAGATTAGCATATATTCATCTAAGTGAATACACACATATGCACATACAAACACACACATTTATTTTATCGGTACTTTTTGGAAATATGCTGTAAGATTAGAAAAGCTGTATTCTAATGATGTGTTTTAGATAGTATCATAAGAAAATCATTTTTGAATATGCATCTTTGATATATCATGAGTCATCTTCCACTTCTATCTCTGGTTGAACAGCATCTCAGTTTCATATTGTGAATATTTTCAAATGAAAGATGTTAGCCTTGTCCACAGCACTCTGTAGTTAGTGAGTAAAACTTCTTTGCTGTAATTAGATCACTTTATGTTAATTCATTAGCAAAATACAGTATAATATAATCTTTTGGGTTTTCCAAAATCACTTATCTTCATGTGTCAAGTATCATAAATCATGAGTCTTTATGTGTCAGGATTTCAGAAATTTTATAACTTCGTGTGTCAAGAAAATTGGCTGTTATATATAGCTTTTGGTTGTTAAGAACTGTAGTTTAAACTTCTCCAGCTAGTAGGTGATTGAGAATAAATAAGTAAAACTTTAGAAGAAAATTATATTTTCAAATAAAATGGTATGTAATTAAAACATATAATTTGCCTCTTAAGGATCTCACCTGGCTCTATGCTTTAAGAAAGGCAAATAGCTTTCCAAATAACCTTTTCGACCAAAGTTTTCAGATTTGTTTTAACTTTGTATAATTTAAGATAAATATAAGATTTTCCTCAGATAACTGAGTCTGGATGAGCTTCTCTTTGCTTAGGCCGTTACAATTTGCATTGGGGTACAATGGAAATAATTACTCGTTTAAAAACTTTATACTTGTTTTCTGATTATTAAAATAGTACATTTGTTTTATAAATTGTTTTAAATATAGTGAAGTACAGAGACAATTCCTGTTAATATTTGATGTTTTGGACATATTAATACATACACTTATAAAATGTAGATTATATTATATCCTGCTATTTGTTTGTTTGTTTGTTTATTTTTGAGACTGAATCTCACTCTGTCGCCTATGCTGGAGTGCAGTGGTGTGATCTCGGCTCACTGCAACCTCTGCCTTCTGGGTTCAAGCGATTCTCCTACCTCAGCCTCCTGAGTAGCTGGGATTACAGGCGTGTGCCACCATGCCTGGCTAATTTTTATATTTTTAGTAGAGACAGGGGTCTCACCATGTGGGCCAGGCTGGTTTTGAACTCCTGACTTCTGGTGATCCACCTGCTTCGGCCTCCCAAAGTGCTAGGATTACAGGCCACTGTGCCTGGCCTATCCTGCTATTTTTATGGAATACTATTTCTTCGGTATTTTGCCATGTTATCATCTGCACATCAAAAATGTGATTTTTAATTATAGGTATATATAAAAATTTATTTTGCCATTTCTGTATTTACTTTGTTTCAAACTTTTCACTATTATAGTTAGTGCTTTCATGAAAATACTTGTGTATAAATCTTGGAGCCTGCCTTGAAATTTGTCTTAGGATAAATTCTAAAGGTAGAGTTGTTAAGACAAAGGATATACCAGTTTAAAATTATTTGACATGTACATTGCTCTTTACAAAGATTGCATTGTTTTATATTCTAACAGTTCTGAGAATTCTGTTTGCCCACACAATTGAAGATTAAAAGTAACCATTCATTACATTGTTTTTCAATTTGATAAGTGTAAAATGGTGTCTTATCATTTTATTGTTTTAGTGCTTTAATAATCTAAATTCGCTTTCTATCTATATTTAATTTTGCCTTATTTTTATTGTTTGTATTTTGGCTACAGGATAGTAAATTTATTTTATAAATATTTAAATAGGTGTATTACATGCTGTGACAAGAGAAGCTCATTAATATTTAAATATATTCTTTTGACACTTTACTAATTCATAACGTACCACCGTTTTTTGAAGCTGATATGCTGGATGGTTAAACTTGTAGTATCATAACAAAATGATTGCTCAATGAAAAACTTCAAAATAGTATGTGTAAGGCATTTTTGCTAAATTAAATCTAAATGTGCTTAAAGATCACCATGTTACTGTTGACATACATTTTTAAGTGTATTACATGAAATCATTATAATATTATATGAGACTCTTTTCCTCTAATTAGTCTTTTCCATGTTAAAATATGTCCATTGACATTTTTCAGTGCTGTCAAGGTAGATTGTTTAAATATTAATTGCAACCCTGTGAAGACTGTGATTGATGATCTCATCCAGAAGTTATCTGATCTGCTTGTTCTTTCTTTGAAGAAGTCCATACAGGGTAAAGACACATTTTAATTTTTATTTTTACTTAATTTGATATGTAGCAGCATGTACTTTGATAGTTATAAAGTGTGAATTTCAATGATCATTAAAAACCAAAACTGAACTAATTTAAAAAAAGCAGGGAAAGTCCATATTCAATCAGTAAGAGGTCTAAAATGAAGACATCTTTATTATTTGCAGTCTGAGCTAGTATCAGATTGTTGCATATGTAGCTGAGAAAGGTAGATAATCCTGATATAATGTATTTCTGCTTATCTCCTCAAATGACAAAGTATTTTTCAAAATACGACAGTTTCTTCTTTTTCTTTTAAACTGAGATGTTTTAGTATGTTATATAAAAGATGAAAAGTGCAGTAATGCATTTTAAGCTTTTCTTAAAATTTTTAAATACAACGTGAAACAACTAAACTTTCATGGGAAGAAATGTCTTTGCTTATTCCACATCTTGAAATTTTGTTTTATGAAAGCAAATGATAATTTAGAACTTATTGTATTCCATGTACTGATTACTTCTACCACCCCTTGATTTAGAAATTATGTAATTTAGTGTTTTTGATGGTAATAATTGCATTTCTTGTATTTCAATGTTACCACTCAGCTCATTTACATGAAATTGATACATTTGTTACTGAGGCTATGGAGGTCTTAACAATTGTGCCCCAGTCTGTGGAAGAAATTGGTGATGCAAATCTACGATATAGTAAGTTACAAGAACGGAAGCCAGAGGTGAGAATCACAAAGTAAAATTATTATTATTACTTTTTACTGCATGGAAAATGTTTAAATTAGGTAATTTTATGTCATTATTTACAAATATATAATCTCAACATTATAAGGAGGTCCACAATAGTCTGGCTCACTTGGTTAGCTCATGATTAGACTCTTGGCTGGGCATGGTGGCTCATGCCTGTAATCCCAGCACTTTGGGAGGCCGAGGCAGGCAGATCACGAGGTTGGGAGTTCAAGACCAGCCTACCAACATGGCCAAACCCCGTATCTATTAAAAATACAAAAATTAGCTGGGTGTGGTGGTGGGTGCCTGTAATCCCAGCTACTCAGGAGGCTGAGGCAGGAGAATCTCTTGAACCCGGGAGGCGGAGGTTGCAGTGAGCCAAGATCACACCATTGCACTCCAGCCTGGGTGGTAGAGCGAGACTCTGTCTCAAAATAAATAAATAAGTAAATAAATAAATAGACTTTTGATGCACTATTGGTGTAATGAAACAGTAATAGTATTGTTTTCAGATCTATTTGCAGTCATTTTATGATGTGGCATATTAGAGTAAGAGTAAACTTAAATAATTCATACTATTACCTTTAGAGTTATAACTTTAGGATGCAAAAGTATGAAGTTAAGAGCTAAACTGGGAGTACACATATGCACATACATACATAATGGAAGAGCTCATAATTAAATACAAAGGAGAATGGTAAAGATTCATAAAAAACTATCCAGAAGGCTAGAGCCCAGAATAGACAAGCCAAAGTTTTATAACATATTATAGATGATTTTAGTTACGTTTAGAGCAAGAAGGAGAAATAATTCAAATTAGTATACAAACTTATGTGCCCCCACTTAAAATTATAAAGAGAGATTCAAGGTGAATAAAATAACATACCACTCCAGTGGAAAGAATTACAGACTTTTATGTGGTAGACTTAAAGGTATTAAAGAGGGTTTAAAGGTGAATAAAATAATGTATCTGTCTAGTAGAAGGAATTAACTAAAATAGGAATGGTTATGAGCTGTGGCAGTTAGCAGAGGCATTTGACTGATACGTATGGATCACTTGATTTATTCCAGGCATTGTACTAGGAGTTGGGGCTGCAGCTGTGAACATATTCTATTCTCATGGAACATACACGTGTGTGCGTGTGCATGTGTGAGAGAGAGAGAGCAAAAGAGAGGACTGAGAGAGAGAGAGGGAGGAGAGAAGTGAGGATGAGTATGCTCAACCAGGGGTTATTACTTAGGGTGAGTGATCATGGGATATCTTCTCAGAGAGATGACATCTGAGCTGAGACCTGAAAGACAAGAAAGAGCCAACCATTCTGAGATTTGGGGACAGATCATTCCAAAAAGAATGAATAGCATGTACAAAGATCTTAAGGTAGAGAAGGAGCTTGGTATGCTTAAGGAACA
This sequence comes from Nomascus leucogenys, assembly GCF_006542625.1. Taxonomy (NCBI): domain Eukaryota; kingdom Metazoa; phylum Chordata; class Mammalia; order Primates; family Hylobatidae; genus Nomascus; species Nomascus leucogenys. The sequence goes on along the minus strand of NC_044395.1, from coordinate 31,690,053 downwards.
GATAGAAGTAGACATTATCAAGAGAGTTAATTATTAAGAGAGCATAGTATTCAAGGAAGAGAATGGTATGAGGGGCAATTGGAAAGAGAGGCAAGGGCCAGATTACAAAGATGCTTTTAGACAATCATAAGAAGTTTGTATTTTATTCTGAGTGTAATAAGAAAGTCTTTAGAGGGCTTTAAGTGGGGGAGTGACACAATGTCTCTGACATTTTGAAGTCATGACTCTAGATGCTCTGTGGAAAATGAATTGGAGGGAGACAATAGTGGTGGACAGGCCAGTTAGTAGGATATTACAGTATGATAGACAAGAGATGATGGAAGCTTGTGTCATTTAGTAGTAGTGGAGATAGAACTGGAGAGATTGATGATGTATGGGGGTGGATGTGGTTAGAGAAAGATAAATCAAAATGTCTCCTAGGATTTTGGCTTGAGCAGCTGGGAAAGTATTGGTGCCATTTCCTGAAACAAGGATGACTAGAGGAGCAACTGGAGTTTAGAAGTGGTGGAGATTGAGTTGTCTGGTAGAAATCAAATGAGGAATGTGGAATTTAGAGTAAAGGTAAGGACTACAAATACAAATTTTGAGGTCTTCTTTATATCCATGATATTTAAGCCTTGGGATTGGCTTAGACCAACTGGTAGATAACAAACACGGGGTGTAACTCCAGGCTTGAACTTTGCAAAATTTAGACTTCAAGCATAGGAGGAGGCCCAAAGGACATAAATGGAATGGGAGGAAAGACGAGACTGTAGTGTCATGAAAGCTAAGAGGAGAAATTGATGTTGTTTGCTGGTAATGGCAAGCAATTAGGTATTATAAGACGTAATATGTGAGGTAGGAAGTGGCATGAGATAATAAAAGAACTAGGCAGAATCTTCATGTGAGCTATATCAGGGACCTTAGAATCTCATATTCTGTGGGCATTGGGGAGCTGTTGCTGGGTTTTATATAGCAAAGTATTATATAATTCTCTTTTGGTATGTCTGTTTGTTGGTATGTGGATTTGAGGGGTAGGACTGGAGGTAGGTAGACTAGGAAACTATTGTGATATGTTTTACAGGCTAACTGGAGCTCTGTTCACGTGTAGAAAATTAAAATCCTGAGGTGGTCCAATCATAGTTCACTGCAGCCTCGAACTCCTGGGCTCAAGCAGTCTTCCCGCTTCAGACTCCTCAGTAGCTAGGAGTACAGGTGTGCACCACCATGCCCAGTTAAAGTATTTATTTTAGAGATGCGTTCTCACTGTGTTGCCTAGGTTAGTCTTAATCCCTTCACCTCAGCCTCCCAAAGTGCTAGGATTACAGGTGTGAGCCGCCAGGTCTGCCCAATTCAGTTACATTTGAATTTCCTTTGTTGTCTGTTTTATTATGTATGCATACTGATATTTTAAAATGTTTAAATCGATTTTAGTGCTTTATTGAAATAGTAAAAGTACAGATATTAATTATAGGATACTGTTGTTTTACAGAGCTTTAAAAGCCTTAGAGGCAATTCCAGCAGTTTAGCACCCATTGACCTACACCCAAACTGTTTAACAAACTGTTAGCTATATACAACTGAGGACACTTCAGTTAAACACCCTGAATGCAGGAGCTTAATTTCACTTCTTTAGTTGTCTGTTTCTTAAGTACCTTTTTTCATGACTTTCCTTCTCTATTAAGTCAGATAATTTAGTTAACTTACGCTCTTAGATAATCACTAATTTTAGCTCCTTTAGAAACCTCTTTAGCATTTTCTTGTGAATGGACCATTTATAATAAGAACTTTACTTTGATAAACTATGGTATTATCTTTATGGATTTCATTTAGTCTCATATTACTACTTTATCTTTTTTAACCTCTGATGTTAGAGTGCCTTAGTTGAATTTGTGTGTAGTAAAAAATAACCATCAGAAAGTTTATATCCAGGAATTTTTTTCTGCCAAATCGGAATATATAGGAATTTAACAAACTGTTTAAATGCAAAAATCTTAATTAAAAAAATAAAGTTATGAAACAAAATTAAAATAAATGAAATCTTAAGAGATTTGATAAAATAGGTTGTTATTCAATTTGTTTTTTTTTTAACCTTTAGATTTTGCCCTTATTTCAAGAAGCTGAAGACAAAAACAGACTTTTACGAACTGTGGCTGGTGGAGGTTTAGAAACAATTAGTAATTTGACAGCTAAGTGGGATAAATTTGAGTTAATGATGGAAAGTCACCAACTTATGATTAAAGACCAGGTTAGAATCTTTTAGTTATTTATTAAAATGGGAACTTTTTTCTAACTTAAGATTTCTTGCTTATCTTTTATTCCTTTATAGTCCAGGTTTATAATAATTTAATGTGGCTGTTGAAATTGACCTCCCTGACTACTTTTGTAGTAAAATATATAAATGATGATTGTTTCACATGGTTTTTCTTTACTTCCTATCATATCAAGAAGAAACCAATGTCTTTGAAATGTAACATTATTTGTAGTCCTATGAATGAATCTATTGCTTACCTACTATGTATGGCTTATTTCTGAAACTCATGTTTTCTTTAATTACTAAATTTATTAGGATATCAGTTTAACTACTCTAATGGAGACCCCAAAAATTGTAGCTTATGTTTCTGTCTCACATTAGACTATAACCTGCTATGGTGCCTCTGCTCTGTAACTTTGTCCGGGTCCTAGGTTTTGTCAATCTTTTTGTCTACCATCTCTAGTGTATTGTCCAGGATGGGTTATTACCACATTCAGTTGCTACGTAGTAGGGTTGGGAGAGAGGGAAAGAGAAAAGGGCAGCATCTGTCTTTTAAAGACATAACCTGGAAGTTGCACATATCTACTGCACTTATATTTTATTGACCAGAAGTTAGCCTTAGGGCCCAGTCCTTAGCTGCATGGGAGACCGGGCAATGCCTTCCTTAATTTAGCAGCTATACACTTGGGTAGAACAATCAGCAGTCATTAAACAAACATTTTTAAATTATCTTACCTTTGTTGTTAGTTGTACTAGGTGTGGTTAATCATATGAATGATTTTTAAATGATTTTATTTGAATGTAATGTCTTGTTATTATAAATTTATGGCCTAATTTATATGTTTGAATTACATTATTGAACTTGGAATTAATAATTAAAATAACAACCATCCTTTGAAAAGTTGACATTGGTCATTGATATTTTTTCACTTTTAAATAGAAAATATTAGAAAAGTGTGAATCCAAAATGAGACTTTATTCTGCATTAAATTATTTAAACTTTATTGGCTTATAGATTGAAGTGATGAAAGGAAATGTGAAATCACGTCTTCAGATCTATTATCAAGAACTGGAAAAATTTAAAGCTCGTTGGGACCAACTAAAGCCTGGTGATGATGTTATTGAAACTGGCCAACATAATACTCTTGATAAAAGTGCAAAGTTAATAAAAGAGAAAAAAATTGAGTTTGATGATCTTGAAGTCACAAGAAAAAAGCTGGTGTATGTTTTTTCTTTAAAATTGATAGTGCTCATTTTGAAAAAACAATTTATACGTCAAGCTAGTAATTTTCTTATGTCTGTTATCTTGATAACTTCCCTCATAAACTTCATCACTTTTTAAACTACAAATAATAAGCATTCATGTACTGTTGTCTTAGGAGTCATAGTTGTGTTATATAAGGATATTAAGAGAAAGCAAATTTCAAGAAAGGCCTAGAAGATAAATTTACCTAGAAGTTATATCAGGGGTTGGAACTGTCACTTTCTTTGAACTTATTCTATTTAAAAATGAAATATATATAATTTTCAGAAAAATTACTTTTAGTGCCTCTGAGAAAAAAATAAATCTAGCATAATAAATAATAAAAAACTTCAAAGAAAAAAGTGAGTTGTTGGCTTATAATAATATAAAGTATTAAATTTGAGCACTGCTTTAGGTTTGTTCTATTTAAGTAGATGCTTTCATAAATGAGTGGAATGAGTCAATTTTGTTACCATAATTACTAAATGGCATTATACTGATTAGATTAAGGATATCTTATACTCTAGAAGCTTGCCCTTTCAACCAAGAAGAGTATTCTTTTCCCAGATTAATCTGTATATTTATACAATCTTGAATATTTACATATATATATAAAATATGTATTATGTACATATAAATCTCTCTATATTACCAACTCAATTTTGACTTCTTTGGAAAAAATGTATATTAATGAATTTATAGAGTTCATATATGAGTAGGTAAAGTAAAATTCTCATAGTGAATAGGTAGTTTCTTAATGTTCTTATTGTAGTTTCTTATTGTTTCTTATTGTATATCTATTAAACGTACGCAAGTGTGTGTGTACACACATACAAGGATTGCAGTTAAGTAACTTAATGATACTTAACAGTATCAATATTTCTGTTTTTAAAGTTTAATATTTCAATATTTGTTTCTATAGTGATGATTGCCATCATTTTAGACTAGAAGAGCCTAATTTCTCCCTGGCAAGTAGCATCTCTAAAGATATTGAGAGCTGTGCACAAATTTGGGCCTTTTATGAAGAGTTTCAACAAGGATTTCAGGAAATGGCCAATGAAGACTGGATCACTTTTCGGTTTGATTCAAAAACAATATTTAGACTAATAATTTGGTTGTTTTATTTTTGGATGTAATCTTTGCAATGTATTTTTGGTATTTTATAGGACTAAGACATACCTGTTTGAGGAATTTTTGATGAACTGGCATGACAGATTAAGGAAGGTTGAAGAACATTCAGTGATGACAGTGAAATTACAATCAGAGGTTGACAAATATAAAGTAAGATTGTTTTATTATTTTGCCAATTAAAAACAATGTTTGGAGCTTTCATCTTTTTCTTATGTAGTGACTGAACTATATAATTTTACTTTATATGTTTTTCAATTAAATTATTCCATTTCATGAAGAAAATAGGAAATACAGAGTAAACCATAGAAATTATTGATATTTCTACTACCAATGAGAAAGAAGTTACAAGAAATTTATGTTAAAGTTAAAAAACAGAGTGTTTATACATTCCAGTCCATCATGGGTCCTATCCTATAATAATAAAAACAGAAATAGTCTATGTCATGTTTTAAAATACATTAAACTACAAAGGGTAATTCGTGTGCATCCATAGCAACATTTAATCAAAAGCTTTATACAATTCTGTTTAAGAATATGATTTTAAGATTATTAAACAAGAAAATGGAGTAATTAAAATTTTGGTAACCAATAAGCATTAAACTAAATACTAAATACTAATTTGCATTTTGCTAATATATGTATATGTGTATACGTATGACTTTTTCTTTTTTTTTGTAACAGATCGTAATTCCTATCTTGAAATATGTGAGAGGGGAGCATCTTTCTCCAGATCACTGGCTTGACCTTTTTCGTCTCCTTGGACTTCCTAGGGGGACTAGTCTAGAGAAACTGCTGTTTGGTGATTTGCTCAGAGTAGCTGACACAATTGTAGCCAAAGCTGCCGACCTTAAAGTATGAATCACTTTTATAAATATCCCATAAGTCTGGCCTTTTTTAATATACAATATTGCTTCATATTTTGTTTAAATACAAAAAAAGTCTTCCTTTAAGGGAATCAGCTTTAATCAAAAAGTAAACAAACACAAATCATTTTACATAAAATACATAAAAAATTATGTGATATGTTACACATAAAAGCTAGAGGATACACAAATCCAGAGAGCTAAGCCAAGAATCAGTTTGCTAATCACTTTTAGAAAAGGTCTCAGGTAAAAGTAAAAGTTGTCACAATTTATTACAAGTGACAGACTTTTAGTGTTGCGTTCTGGCCGTTCAAAATTATAGGACTCTTGATATCAAATTATTTTATTTCCTATCCCAAAAATAAACCTTTGTGTTTGTTAATAACCCTGGAATGTTTTTAAATAATCTTGAGAAGTCATGAAGCATGACTCTTGCAGAAGATAACTCTAGTGGATTGTTAATCATTTTAGATGTATCAGAATCTACAATAAGATTACAGTATAATTTCTGAATTTCTTTTGTGCCAAATATAGGCCTTTTGGTCTGTAAAACTTTAAATAAACCAAACTAGTTTTGTCTTTTGTGATGGATGCTTTAATTTTTTGCTTTTATTTTAGAGAAGTAAAAAGCATAAGGCAGAACTTTGTATATATTTTGACCATGTGAACCAGGATACTTAGTGTCTTACATGCTTTGATAAAATAGCCAGTAATTTTCTTGAGTTGCATGTAAAATAGAGCCACTTAACTTTTTTTTTTTTTTGCCTTGTGGTGAAAAGCCAGATAAAATATATTTTTCATAAAATACTTTTCTATTATTTACTTATGTGATAATTAATGTTGAAGTAATAAACATGGATATTTTGTGTTAAATAGGATTTAAATAGTCGGGCACAAGGTGAAGTTACAATCAGAGAAGCTTTACGTGAACTTGATCTTTGGGGAGTTGGAGCAGTGTTTACATTAATTGATTATGAAGACAGCCAAAGTCGAACTATGAAGCTGATTAAAGACTGGAAAGATATAGTAAATCAGGTTGGAGATAATAGATGCCTTCTCCAATCCTTAAAGGATTCTCCTTATTATAAAGGATTTGAAGATAAAGTATCAATTTGGGAAAGAAAACTTGCAGAGTTAGATGAGTACCTGCAGAATTTAAATCATATTCAGAGAAAGTGGGTGTATTTGGAACCCATTTTCGGCCGTGGAGCATTGCCAAAAGAACAGACACGCTTCAACAGAGTTGATGAAGATTTTAGGTCAGTAAAATGATGTAAGACATAGACACATATGGTAGTTTTTTTTTTAAAATTAATTCATATTGTGAAGTGCTTAATACAGGAAAATTACTTTTACCTGATTGGTATCCTCTGTGTATTCAAATTCTTTCTCTAATGGATCCTTTTGAGAAGCTATTCCTGTTATTCAAGTGTTTACTTCTTGAACCATTATGGTGTGGTCTCTGTTATTACCGCTCTACCTAATAATACATACTTCCTAAAATCACCAATTACTTTCCTCTTTTAAATTCAAAGGGCGTTTTCAATTTTTCTTTTACTTTATCTCTCATTAGTATTTAATAGAGTTGAGCATTTCTTCTTTCTTAGAAAGTCTCTTCCATTGGCTTTTGTGATTTCGTCCTCTCTTGGTTTTCTGACTGTCTCTCTAGTTCAACACATAGTTCCTAGTGCTTAGCTGTCTCCAAATCTTTAGATGTAGTCTTTCTCTAGGCCTCAGCCTTCGATTTTTTTCTCACTGTATTCTCAGGTAATCTTAACCACTGCCAGCATCAGTTCTCTTTTATATGCTGAGGTCTCCTCAACTTAACATGTACAGCCCATATTTCTCTTCTGAGCTCCAAATCTACCAAACATGCTTAAATAGTAGGCTAAAACTGAATTCATGAGCTTAACTTACCAGTTCCTTTCCAACAAATCTTTTTTCTTTCTGATTCCTGTTTCAATAAATGGCCCAACCTAATTGCTGAAAGCAGAGACATGATGGATAACTTTGATATCTCCCTCTTCCTCCACTTTTACATACATTAAATTGCCAAATTTTGTTGATTCCAACCTACTTAGCATATCTTGAACCAAACACCTGTATAGGAGTATATCTGTACTTCTAATGTTCTGTATCTCTCACTTGTACTACGCACATTAACCTTCTGACTTGCTCTTGTATAAGTTTTTCACACAACAGCCAGAGTAATTGTTTAAAAATGCAGGTTCAGCGCTTTCTTTTACTCCTGTAAATAAAACTTTAAAATAGTTTCCCATTGTGCTAGGGATAAAGCATGATCTGCTCCTTGTTCATTTCTCTATCCTTTTCTTGTGCTGCTCTCCATTTTGCTTTAGTGACTCTAGCTTTTAGTTTCTCGGACATACCTATCTTCTTCCCAGAATCTTTGCCAGAAACGTCTTCTACTCACTCACTTTTTCTTTTTAATCTTCATCTGCATATCAATTTAAATTACTTCCTTAAAGAAGTCCTAGATTATGGGTTGCCCTGTTAGCCATTTTAACAGTACTTTTCCTTTTTAACATTTATCACAATTTTATTTAAATATTTCTAGAAATTATTTGATGTCTTTTGCTGTCACTGGACCATTAGCTCTATGAGGTAGGGCTTAAAATTAGCTTAGCAAGGCTGGGCGTGGTGGCTCACACCTGTAATCCCAGCACTTTGGGAGGCTGAGATGTGTGGATCATGAGGTCAGGAGATCGAGACCATCCTGGCTAACACAGTGAAACCCCGTCTCTACTAAAAAATACAAAAAAATTAGCCAGGTGTGGTGGCGGGCGCCTGTAGTCCCAGCTACTCGGGATGCTGAGGCAGGAGAATGGCGGGAACCCGGGAGGTGGAGTTTGCAGTGAGCAGAGATTGTGCCACTGCACTCCAGCCTGAGAGACAGAGCAAGACTCCATCTCAAAAAAAAAAAAATTAGCTTAGCAAATGAAATATATAAGATAATTTAAAATGTGAGAAGTTAAAAATGATAGTGTGATATTAATATTTAACATTCCTAGAGGTGTAATACTGTTATAATAGTGTTACCTTTAGTTCATTTTAAGCAGGTAAAAAAAAAGTCTTAATCTGTTTCTCTTACCCCCCAAATTGTTAAAATAGATGTGAAGATACTTTTTTTTTCTTTTGTAGATCAATAATGACTGATATCAAGAAAGACAATAGAGTCACAACATTAACTACTTGTGCTGGAATCAGAAATTCTCTACTAACAATACTTGATCAGCTTCAAAGATGTCAGAAATCATTAAATGAATTTTTGGAGGCATGTTTTTTAAGAAAAAAATATATAATAAATTGTAAAGTATTTGATATCTTAATTATTTGAAAAAAATAAAGCTGTTTTTTGTTTTTATTTTTATTAGGAAAAACGCTCAGCATTCCCAAGATTTTATTTTATTGGTGATGATGACTTATTAGAAATATTGGGCCAGTCTACCAACCCATCAGTGATTCAGTCTCACCTTAAGAAGCTTTTTGCTGGTAGGATTCAACATTTATTTAGCAGATATTTATTGTGTTTCAACTGTCTGCCAGGCCTAATATTATGCTCTTGGGTAGACTACTGAATACAGTAGTCAGTTCATATACCCAAATACAGTTCCTGTACCCAAAGAATGTACAGTTTAATGGGGGAGACAAGGTTGTAAGTTGACAAATATAATACAGTGTGACAATTCTGGTGATTGACATAAGTATGTGGTGCTATAGCTCCATCTGTGAGGGCATTTAACTCAGTTTTAGGGCATCATGAAGTAAGTGACATCTAGGGTGATATCTGAAGAATGTATAGGCCTTAGTTAGAAAAAGGCAGGCAGTCAGTGGGAATAGGCTGTGCAAAGGCCTGGAGTGAAGGAGAATATGCCTCTTCCTTATTGAGTTTAAGGTTTCCTGAATGACATACAGGTGGAGATACTCCATAGGCAGTTATTGTCAGTGAAGAGACCTAGGTGAGAATGTAGGAGGCATCCATATAGAAATAATAGTTAAACTCTAGGAACAGGTGAGATTACATGGGGGAAAAGTGTAATGTCAAATGCTTTGATGTTGTAGAGTCACTTTAATGGGATGCTTATTACTGGGAAATGGAATAGGTTTATTACCAAAATAATGACTATTATTTTCTTAAAATACTTAATTTGCTTGGAAAGAAGAAGCAAATGAATTCTTCTATAGAGCAAACAGTTCTATAGAAAAGAGCTGTATTTTTCAAATTAAATTTATGAAGTAAAATAGTTTTCCTCATTTTAACTAATAATCAAGGATCAGCAAAATATAACCCATGGGCCAAATCTGGCTCACTACTTGTTGTTTTTTAAGTAAAGTTTTGTTGAAACATAATCCTGCACAGTAGTTTATGTATTGTTGTCTATACCTTTCATGCTATAAATGCAGAGTTGAGTAGTTGACACTGACCATGTGGTCCATTAGACTTAAAAATATTTACTATCCAGTCCTGCACAGAAATATTCATGAATTCCTGTGTATCTGAAGCTTTAGGGTGCTTATATTTGTAACTATGATTTGGGCAATGGGAAGTAGTAGAAAACAAACTCTTGGAATCAGAAGCCTTTTATTTAACCAATCTCTCTATTGTTTATTAATTGGTTATCAAGTTCCCTCTCTGAAATTTAGTTTTTTTCTTTATATTGCAAATGATAATATAGTTTTTTTGTGAAGATCAAAATGACATAATATGTTCAAGTTTTTTATATACTATAAACTAATATGCAAATTTTGGGGAAGGGGAAGTCTTATTTGCCTTCAACGCATTTACCTGTTCATGGGCATTTGGGTTATTTCCAGTTTTTGGCTATTATGAATAAAGCTGTTGTAAACAATCATACAAGTCTTTTTGTAGACATACGTTTTTATTTGTATTGGATAAACACCTAGTTTTGGAATTGCTAAGTCATATAGTAAGTATATGTTTAACTTTTTTTTAGAAACTGCCAAATCATTTTCCAAAGAGGTTATAACATTTTTCACTCCCCCAAGAATGTGAGTTAGGACAATTCCTACTGATTGGTATGCAGTAGTTGATTAGGTTGCCTAAATTTTTTTTCTGGAAAATGGTAGGAATGAATAAACAAACATATGTAGAAATATCTAAATAAACATTCACAAATTTGACCAGTGAATCATGTCACATATAGATATTGATAAGAAATATTTCAGATGAGTGATAAGAATATTGATCCAGAAAGTGATTTTTTTCCCTCAATAGGACATTTATACACTAGGAGTACTATATATTATGTGGTATACATTATAATTTGATTATTATATATGTTTTAGGGTATATATTAACAACTATGTGACACACATATATTGTATCTAATAATTATGTCTTTAATCCTTTTGCATTTCAATCATTGCTTTTATATTTCAGGTATTAACAGTGTTTGCTTTGATGAGGAATCAAAACATATAACTGCAATGAAATCTTTAGAGGGAGAAGTTGTACCTTTTAAAAATAAAGTTCCTCTATCAAATAATGTAGAGGTAAGCAATTCTTTTTCAAATATGAAAACAAAAAGGATTAACTATATATGGACTTTGTTTCTAAAATAATTTAGCCAATTTAGAGGGTAAAGTTGGTTAATTTAGGTATTTTAGGAAACTCAGCTCATATCTTAAAAATGATTTGTTAGTTTCAGAGTATTTTGATATTAAAAAGAATATGGATTTGTAGTCTTTGGAAGGCAGCCTGTAATTATGAAAAGAACCTTGGCCTTGGAGTAAAAAATCTTAGATATTAATCTTAGCTCCATAACTTAATACCTATGTGACTTAGAGTGTTGGTTTTCTAATCAGTAAAATGGTAATCTCAATACAGGTGCAGTGTCTCTTACCCAAAGTATTTGGGACCAGAAGTGTTTCACATTTCAGATTTTGTTAGATTTTGGACTATTTGCATTATGTCAGTTCAGCATCCCTAATGTGAAAATCCAAAATGCTCCAATAAGCGTTTCCTTTGAGCATCATGTCAATCTCAAAAAGTTTTAGATTTTGGAGGATTTTGGATTTTGGATTTTTGGATTAGGGATGTTCAACCTATAACTGTTGCAAAGACTTTCAACTAAAAATTAAATGAGATAATTGGCTTTAAGTACACTATTTAGTGCTTGGAACATGGTACTCAATAAATTTTAGTTGCCTTTACTCTTTAAAATATGAATTTGTATAAGATGATTTGGGTGAACAAGTAAGCAAACAACTATTGATTAACTGGTTCTGCAGGACTGGAAGTAAACTGATCAAAGTCCTATTATAGGCATATAGCTAAAACTAACTAGCAATAGATTGCATCGCATGGAATTGTAATTTTTCAGTTTTAAATTATCTTCCAACTGGAAGCCAGGGCCCATGCCTTACCATGTGCATGTCCATACAGCCTAGCAAAATGTTTATTCCTGGTTAGGTTACAACATTTTATTGGATATTGAGTACATAAATCAGTTGATTGAAAATCTGGGAAATGTGTTAATCATATTTGGTTAAGAGTTTTGTTTTTTTTCCTCTCTTATAGTTTTGTTGGATATACACAGAGAGACAGAGCTTAAATTTTAGCAACTGGGCTAGAGCAGGTATATCAGCTAAAGGAAAAGTTGAAACTCTGGAAGCTTTATGATTGTTAGCAGAGTAGGTGTCTCTGTTGCCATGCACTGAGAAGCGGATTCTCACTCTGTAGCTTCAGTGAATTTTGATGCTATTTTCAATACTTAAAAATGCTCTACAGATTGAAAAAAAAGCCGGAACTCAGAGTAATTTAAGTATTCAATGATGAGAGGCTAAGATTGCAGCTTTTGCCTTTTTAATGCAGATGACATATTTTTAAGGTTAAGAAGTGATTCATAAATATTCATTGTTGTTTCTATCAATCATCGTTATTTTAACTGTTTATTATTTTATATATAATCAAGTGAGTGGAAAAATACATTGTTTTCACTTTGAAACAAAATTGGTTTTGTTGGATGAAGCAGTCTAAGCCCCCAAATAATACACTTCATCCTGATGAAGCAATCCCTTCCTGTAGTTACAACTTTATGAATATAAGATCACCAGGATAGCATGAGCCAGGGAAATTAACCAGCCATTTTGACCCTGATTTATTGGCCAAACTATCTGGTTTGATTTGTCATAATGATGAAATGAATGGGTCAATTTTTAAATGCTCATATTATATTGGCTTGTATAGATATAGTCATGGTAGTGTTAGCCACAAATTTCTGAGTTTTCACACTCATAATTATCCTAAGAGGTGAAAAAAATTGTTTTCTTCAAAGTATTTAAACTATTTATTAAGAAAATAAAGAATTATATTCCTATAACACATTTTAGGAGTGTAATGATCAATAGGAAAGTATAATACCCCCTCCAGAAATAAAAGTGTAGAGTTAGTCAGTAGATTGTATATTTATTTTGTGTCTTGTATATATTATTTTCCAATTTATTTTATGTCTTGTGTATATTATTTTGCAATTTCTTTTTCAGACATGGTTGAATGATTTGGCCTTGGAAATGAAGAAAACTTTGGAACAGTTGTTGAAGGAATGTGTTACTACTGGGCGAAGTTCTCAAGGTGCAGTTGACCCATCTCTGTTCCCTTCACAGGTAAGGGGGCCGGCTTACGTGTAGAAGCTAGATAGGCATGGTACGTGGAAAGATCCCTGACCTAGAAGCCAGGAGGCTCAGATAAATCGCATCTGTTTTCTCCCTTTATCTAACAGTTAATGGACAAATTGCTTAACTTCTGAGTCTCAGTTCCTTCAGCTGTAAAATGTGGGGGATGAATTGAGATCCAAGCAACCTAGGCCAGTGGTGAGTAGGATGGGGAGGAGGGAATCAGGCATCTAATAGCTTCCTGGTTCCAGATGATTAGTTCCTCACTGATGGAGAGGCACAGGATCTATAACACTGTTGTCCCCTACCCGTCCACCCCTCCCATGGGATCATCTAAGCACTGGAGCTGGCAGGAACTTAGCAGGTATTAATGTAAATCTGAAATAGTCATAACACTAGACTGTAATATTGACAATGAGAATGAGGTCATATGGAGAATTACAGAGATGGCTACAGCTCAGGGTTAATAGGAGTTCATCCCTGAACACTGGGTACTAGATATTTAGCTTACAAAATTTGTACCAGTCTATATCAAAATGTAGCACTAAGACTTGTGTTAAACATCCTGTGTTGTTTAATAGTTGGGCCAGACTAATGTTACAGGTATAAGTCATCAGGAACTTTAGTTCTTAGGGACTGTGGATGGTAGACATTGGGATGTTTCATGATTTCTCATAGAAAAATCTACCCAGCAGCTCTCAAAGTTATTTGCTTTTCAAATAAAAAAAATGTAGTGGCTATTGGAACAGGTTTTTATGTTGATTTTCTTGACGTATGGAAGCTTGGAACAGTTTACATTCTGAACCATTTTCTCATACATGCCATTTGTATCTTTTATTATTTTAAGGCAAACTGAAATGTTTCAAAAAAGCTCAAGTTCTTAGAGAAAAATACAAGTAATCATCACTGAATAATCAAAGCCATTGTAGAACCAGAGTAGACTGCTTTATTACCACTGAAAATGTTTCCTAGTTCTCTGTCAACTTCTAGATAGGATTTATAAATCAACTTAGAATAAAAGACACAGTATAAAAAAGTCTACAAAAGCAATATTGTATAATATTTGGGTTAGGGAAATGACAATTGTATTAGGAGATACAGTGAGAGATAATAGGCTAAAGAAAGTTGTTGGATTTCAGCCTGCAACTTACCTCCAGGCCCTTGAGCAGTCAAGTAAAAGTGCTAACTACTAAAAATGTAAATAGTTCATTATCTACTAAAATAAAGAATTCTAGTTTATTAGCAGTTAATGCTGAGAAATATTGATCTCAAGAGTATTTACATAAGGGAATTGAGTAGCATAATTGGTTATCATATACTGATGATTCAGTTACTTTTTTTATATGGACCTGAAATAATGGTAGAGAGGGCACTTTCTGGTCTGGGAAGGAGGCAGTGTGGTAAAGTGGAAAGAATCTGACTTTGGTTTAAATACTAATCTTTGCCAGTTATCCTGAGTAGAACATTTTGACACTTATATTACTTACATGACCTTCAAGTACCTACATTATCAAGTCATTTTGAAGGTTATTTCATAATGTTTACAGAGCACCCTTAGTTGTCATTACATTTTAGGTAATTAATAATATTATTTCCTATCCAGCTGTCTTAACAGTAATGCGATTTTATAACCCAAGACTGTAACTTAACTATAAGTTTTGTTAACCATTCACAGAAATTATGTAGCAGACTGTAAAAAATTAAGTTTATTGAGATGCATTTATAATATAGAAATTCAGTAGTATTGCCCAGCATTAGGCTTGGAGGTGGCAAAGGAACATTTTCATATAAAAATCAAAGAGCAAAGTCTTTTTCTCAAAAGCAGATTTGGTTCTCAATAAATGCCACTGATTAAAGAAGCTGATGAGTTTCATACCACAAAGTTTGTTTGGGCTATTACTTTGCTTAGAAATGAGTTACTAATTGGCTTTCTCTTCCATAAAAGAACCATAATATAATATTTACAGAATGTTTTAAGTTGGAGTAAGACAGCAGCTTAGCCTGCTCTGATATGGAGTGCAGTGGTGCCATCTCAGCTCACTGCAACCTCCCCCTCTCAGGCTCAAGCGATTCTCGTGTTTCAGCCTCCTGAGTAGCTGGGATTACAGGCATGCGCCACCATACCTGGGTAATTTTTGTATTTTTTAGTAGGGACGAGGTTTCTCCATGTTAACTAGACTGGTCTTGAACTCCTGGCCTTAAGTGATCCACCCGCCTCGGCCTTCCAAAGTGCTGGGATTAGAGGCGTGAGCCAACGCGCCCGGCCGAGTCAGATCTTAGTTTAGGAAAACATTGGAATTTTGCTATTGTACACTTCAGTAGTATACTAAGAAATTATTTTGAAATGCTAAAGATTGCCCTTTTACTAATGAGAATGCATCATACTTTGATATCTTTGTAGTTTACTGGTTGAAAAGAAGCCATTTCTGAAGAGAGGGTAAGAAAATACAAAGGCTTTGAGGTTACAATAAACATAGTGGGTTATAGGACCAGAAAAAAATAGGCTTGTAGTAGACTATAATATGAAATGACTTCTGTGAAGTAGGCTTGGCTGCATCACACAATGCTTTTTCTACTACTGTATTAGTCTATTAATATTTAAGGTTCCAGTATGACATTAAGATGGAGATATCCAATATACAATTGGCAATTTGAAAAAATGTGTCTTTCTTTAAATTTATAAAACATTTCTAAGTAAATTCACCTTTTAAAAATATTTTTTTCTTTATTCAATAGATTTTATGCTTGGCGGAGCAGATTAAATTCACTGAAGATGTAGAAAATGCCATTAAAGATCATAGTCTTCATCAGATTGAAACACAACTGGTGCATAAGTTAGAACAGTATACTAACATTGATACAAGTTCTGAGGATCCAGGGAATACTGGTATGGAAAAAACATTCCCTTTTCTGCCTGGTTTTGGGTTATTTTTTGGTATTCTATCCTAATATACCTATTGTGTTTTTGACGGTATATCTGTGTTGGTGATTACTGGAGGAATTACAACATATATACTTAAATTTTTATAACGTACTTTGAATCAGTAATTTACTAATTTAAATAGAATATAGAAACCTTACTACCCTATAGGCTTCTTTATCCTCTCCTTTTAATGTTATAGTTGTCTTACTATTTTACATCTACATACACTGAAAACTCCATGAAATTATGTTATAAATTTTGCTTTTAACCATCAAAGATATTTGAAAAAACTTAAGAGGAGGACAGCAATCTTTTATATATATACCTAGATGTTTACCATTTCTGTTGCCCTTCCTTTATTCCTGATGTTCCAGGTTTTCTTCTGGTGTCATTTTCCTTCTGTCTAAAGAACTTCTTTTAGTGTTTCTTTTGGAGAAGGTGTGCTGCCTGTGAATTCACATAGATTTCCTTCATCCAAGAATGTCTTATTTTATCTTTGTTTCTGAAGAATTTTCACTGGCTATCCTGAGTTAACCATTCTTTTCTTTCAGCATTTAAAGTGTTCTACTTCCATCTGACCTGTATGTTTTCTGATGAGGAATCCACAGTCATTTGAGTTGTTATTCTTCTATAAGTAATTTAATACATAACTTTTTTTTTTCTGGCAACATTCCAGACTTTCTCATATTCTTTAGTTTTCAGTAGTTTGATTATGATATAGACACATATTTGTATTTATTCTATTTGGGGTTGTCTCAGCTTCAATCTGTACATTTGTTTTTCACCAAAATCTGGAAAGTTTTTAGCTTCTATTTCTTCAAATGTTCTTCCTGTATTATACTCTTTCTCCTATCCTTCTGAGTTTCTCATGACATGAATGTTAGACCTTTTGGCATGGGCTTGGATCTGTGAGGTGCTGCCTTTTTTTTTTTTAATTTTTCTTCTTTATTAGCCTGCACAATGTCTACTGCTCTGTCTTCAAGTTCACTGCCTCTTTCCTTTATTATTTCCATTTCAATATTGAGTCCATTAGTGATTTTCAAAAAATTAAGAATTTGGTATTTTTCAGCTTTAAAATTTCTATTTATTTATATTTTTTTATTTCTTTGCTGAGATATTCCGTCTTTCCACTTGCTTCAAAAGCCTTCACCTTTTACTTCTTAGAGCACTTAAAATAGGGCTTTAAAGGTTTTTTTTTTTTTTTTTTTTTTGGGGGGACAGGTTCTTGTTCTGTTGTCCAGGCTGGAGTGCAGTGGTGAGATTGCAGCTCACTGCAGCCTTGACCTCCTGTGCTCAAGCAATTTTCCCACCTCAGCCTCCTGGGTAGCTGGGATTACAGACACGTGCCACCATGCCTTGCTGACTTCTTTATTTTTTGTAGAGACATGGTTTTGCCATGTTGCCTGGGCTGGTTTCAAACTCCTGGGCTCAAGCAATCCTCCTGCCTCGGCCTCTGAAAGTGCTGGGATTAAAGGAAGGAGCCTCTTTGCCCAGCAATAATAGTACTTTGAAGTCTTTTGCAGATAACCTCAACCTATGTCATCAAGGTACTGGTACCTATTATTGTCTTTTCTTATGTGCATTGAGATTTTCTTGGTTCTTTGCATGTTGAATAATTTTGGAGGGTATCATGGACATTTTGAATATTATGTTATGAGGGTTTGGGTTTTGTTTAAATCCTCTGGAGAATATTGGTATTTTTGTTTTAGCAACTGATCCTGTTGGGTTCAGACTACAAGTTCTAGCCAGCTTTCTGTGGGTTATGGTTCTGGTGTCAGTCTCTTTTCAAATCTTTGTAGTGCTATTTCAGTCTGTCCCACATGTGTTCCCTAGTAGCCAATTCCAGTCTTTGGTTTCTGATTAGAATGAGATCTATTCATGCACTGCACCTTGGGAATGAGTCCAGGAGTTTCTAAAGAAGTTTATATGGTTATTTTTTCAATCTCCTTCTTCTCCATGATCTTCCCAGTGTTTTATGGTTCCCTTAGCCTTCTGTTTTGTTTCTCTGGCCAGAAAGCTGGGGTTCATGTACTTTATTTTCTTGCACACTTTTGTGCAATTTGGGTTTACCTACTCTCTTGGGATCACAGCTCCTCTGGAGTTTTAGGGACTTCTGGGTCCCAGCTGCCAGTGGGATAGCTAGCAAGAAGACCCCTTTCCTTCTAAAGCCTGAGCTAGAGGTGGTCTTCTAGAGCTCTCTCTGCACCAATTTGGGTTTCTGGCTGCATTGAGTATGGTCCTAGGGTTGCCAGAAGGGGGAAAAAAATACAATGGTAAATCCACCACTGGTTTGGTGTCACTTCTAATTCTGGTCTTCCTCAATCTGCCTGCTACTCTGTTTTCAGAGTTCTAAATAGCAGTTTAGTGTATGTTCTCCAACAGATTTTTATGCCTGCATTTAGAGGGAGAAGCAGGGTAGAGTGTGCTTACTCCCTTGAATAAGGAACTGAAACTGTTTTCTTTTGGAATTTTGATATCTTAATTTTTATACTCAAAAATCTTGTTTCTTACTTACTGGTAGATTTGACTTTTTTAGCTTATGTGATTTGTATTACTATACCATTCATATGTGTCATGAAATTACCATTTAAATTCATTGAGAAATCACTTGTACACATTATCATAAATTATGTAAGTCACAGGCTAACGTTTTCTCTGTCAATATTTTTGTTTGTGCCTAGAATCGGGCATCCTGGAGCTTAAACTTAAAGCCCTAGTTCTTGACACTATCCATAGTATTGATGTGGTAAAGCAGTTAAACCAAATTCAGGTTCATACAACTGAGGACTGGGCTTGGAAAAAACAACTTAGATTCTATATGAAAAGTGATCATACATGTTGTGTTCAGATGGTGGATTCTGAATTTCAGTATACTTATGAATATCAGGTATGAGTTGTGGCAGTGTTTTATATTTCCGATTAGAAATAATTGACTTTAAAGAAAATTTGTTATTGGTAGAAATACTTTTTTATTTAAGTAGTAATTTTTCCGTAATAATTTTAGTATTATTGTCTTGTTTAATCAGAATTAGAAAGGTGTCACATAAGAAAAAAGTGAAACTTCATTCTATATACAAAAAAGTTAAAATATTGCTAGTATTGTACTGAATTCTCAAAAATGTACCTTTTCTTGGAGTTGCATTTATATACAATTTGAAATATATCTTCATCCAAGGAGAACTGAATATAGACAACCTCAGTCAAAGCAATTTGGTTTGTGTCTCCTTAAACAAGGCAAAAATTAGCGTAATTTTAAATATGCTAAAATGTTTGCTAAATATTTTTTAGTTTGTAAGATGAAAAAATTTTCAGACAAATAGCCTAGTTAATGTAAACATGTTCTCAAAAATTCCAACTGTTGCGTCTGCCTTTTTCTATCATAATGAATGGATCATCAAAATATATTTGAAAATATTGTTAATAAACCTATGTTAGGAGAGCTGCCAATTGACTTTTTCAAAAGGGAAATGTATTTGAGACCCAAATCTATCTACCTAGATTGAGGAAAAACACACTGTAAATTGTAGCTGGAATGGGAGTCTGTTTTCCCTACAGTTTAGTAGAAACTTTGATAATTATTTGATAAATTAAATGATTAATTTCATAAGGAATTTTTCAAATTCATTACACTTTGTGATCTCCAAAATTGTTCTGATTTGTGGATATCATAAGAGTCAAGGAAATAGTTTATATAAATTTTAAAATATGAAATGGGATGATTACTGTATAATAACTTTGGATTTGTTTTCCTTAGAAGTATATCTTTGTGCCATTAACAAGATCTTGAGAAACAATTTTGAAACCTAACAGTGTGTTGAGTATAGTATGAAATACTTTCTTGAAAAATAAGTTTGATTTCAGTTTGTGTTTAGAAAGCTTCTTTCACTAGAAAAAATTTTGGATATTTTACTGTGTTAAAAACTTCAACCTGTTTGTTGCATTTTTATCTATTTAACTAGAATCTCATGCTGTAAAAATATTTGTAAATGTTGAATAGAACATGAATACTGTGACTTTGTGTTGTTCTTGTATAGGGTAATGCTTCCAAACTGGTTTATACTCCATTGACAGACAAGTGCTACTTAACTCTCACTCAAGCCATGAAGATGGGACTTGGAGGAAATCCTTATGGACCAGCTGGAACTGGGAAAACGGAGTCAGTAAAGGCTTTAGGTGGCCTTCTTGGAAGACAAGTTTTAGTCTTTAATTGTGATGAGGTAGAATAAATAATTATCAAAATATGTAACAATGGGTTAATCATATTTAGTTTCTGTTAGTATATGAAATACTGTACTTAAAAATCACTACATTTAAATTACTTGAAGACAGAATTTGTTTAAATTGAAATGTAAAGTGGACAGAGGTTGTACATAGTGTAGTCCAAAACTTTTCTAAGAACTATGGCAAAGAAATAATTTTAAATACAGAATGAAGATTTATATTACATCGTAGAAAAATGTTTTTAGTAAAGAGAATAATACAAAAGGAAAAATTTTCTATTCATTTCAGATGACAGTTTTAAAAACATTTTGTATATAATTTGTATTTTGACTTAAAGAGTAACTAACAAAATCTTGTATTTGTTCTGCAAACTTTTTAGAACACTTTCACATGCATTATTTTGTTTATCCCTTGAAATCAACCTGGGTTTTGAAAGAGCAGCTACTTAATCCCTATTTTAAAATGAGCAAAAGAGGCATAGATGGGATAAATTATCACTTTACCAATAAGTGGCATTAAATGTTAAGTAGTTATGGAGATTGATTATTTTTTAATGAATATCATTTTTATTGTTGTTTTTAAGGGCATCGATGTGAAGTCAATGGGACGAATATTTGTTGGTTTGGTGAAGTGTGGGGCCTGGGGTTGTTTTGATGAATTTAATAGGCTGGAAGAATCTGTACTGTCAGCAGTTTCTATGCAAATCCAGACAATTCAAGATGCTTTGAAGAATCATAGAACTGTATGTGAACTGCTTGGCAAGGAGGTATAGAATATGTTGGGAATTTAAAGAATTAAAATATTTTGTAAGACTTGATATTGCTCATACTTAAGCAATATTCTCTTTTTATTTCTCCTGACACCCGTGTTTCTAATCTGTAACCTGTGTTGTAAGATTTTTTAGCTATAAAATGTTTCTGAGGTTTCTTACCCTTTTTTGGTCCTACTTTCATTATTCTTTTTTTTTCTGAGACAGAGTTTTGCTCTTGTTGCCCAGGCTGGAGTGCAGTGGTGTGATCTTGGCTCACTGCCACCTCCGCCACCCAGGTTCAAGCGATTCTCCTGCCTCAGCCTCCTGAATGGCTGGGATTACAGGTGCCCGCCACCACGCCCAACTAATTTTTGTATTTTTAGTAGAGATAGGGTTTGATCATGTTGGCTAGGCTGGTATTGAACTCCTGACCTCAGGTGATCCACCCCCCCGCCACCTCGGCCTCCCAAAATGCTGGGATTACAGGTGTGAGCCCCACACCCAGCCCATTATTCATTTTTAAACTTTTCATTTTGGATAATTCAGTTATAATAATATCTATATTGTTGTATTATATATTATTCTATTATCTGTGCTGACATTGTTCACAGTGCCTTAATGTATTGTCTCATTTAATAATTACGACAACTCTTTGAAGTAGGTAGTATTATTTTTTTTCCTGCTTTGTGGCTGAAGAAACTAGGACTTGGTAAGTAAGAGTAAGAACTGGAGCTAGGAATTGAACCCAGGGCTGTCTAATTCTGAAGCACATTTTTTTTTTGTTTTAACATTCAAGCATAGGAGCAGAATGAAGCACATGTTTTTGATCATTATCCTATACGAATGTTAAAACAACAAATGCTTAGCTATTTTGTTCCTCACTTCTCTAAATAGGAGATATACATTAATGTCACTAGAATGTAAATTCATTTGTACAGAAAATGTAAACTTTTTTATATAATGTGGATTGCCGAATACAGAAAGTTGTAAGAACTAAGAAATTATCATGTTATATAATTTTTTCTAGGTAGCCCAGTACATATTTTTCTAGGTAGCACAAGAATGTAAGACCAGTTCTAAATTGTTAACATGTTGTTTATGTGATGTTTAAACTCTTCACAAAGAAAAAGAGAAGAAACTATTAAGTGAGAATTACCTGCCATCAAGATTTAGTTTCTTCTACATCCCCCTTTTTTTTTCTCTCTTACAAAGAAAGAGTTGTCTTTTCTCCCAACCAATACTAATATTTTCACTTGTGCTTTGGAATCCTCTTCCCTGAGACCTTATTATCCCTTGTGCTATAGCTTCAGTCTTCCCTCCTCTACCAATTCCTCATTAGGTTTTAAACATAATCACATCTTTTTCATCTTAATAATAACTAAAACATAAACAAACCTTCCCTGATTCATGTTTCTTCTTTCTCTTTTCTTTCCTTTGTAGCTAGATTTCTTGGTTTTTCTACTCTAGATGCTTCTGCTTACTAATTGCGCATTCATTGTTTACACATTCTAATTTAGCTTCTATTCTTAGGGTTTTGCTGAAAATCTTCCTACTAAGTGCTGTTATCACATTCAGTTCTTCCCTGTCATAATAGTTATTACATTATGATTGCCTCTCTGTAATACCAGATAGACTCTGAGCTCCAGAGTGGCTTAAACTATTATTTAGTTCAGTTGTCTCTGTGTACTTAACAAAGTGTTTAGTACTAAGAAGGCTTTTAGTAAACATATATTTAATGTATAAATAGATAATGAAATTAGTATCTCTTAAACATTCAGCCTCAAAAAACTGATTATAAATAAACTCTGCAAAGCAGTGTAGGTCTTAAGGAATGTATCATATACTGAGTAAGGAGATGGTTAGTACATTGGAGGTTACCTTTAGCTAAGGTATAAGATTTATGTGTAGTAATATGTCACAATAAAGTTTCTGTTGGCAGCATATTTTATGTTTATAGTTTCAAATATAAATGATACCTATATGTTAAATATTTTATTTAACTTAATATTTAATATTTAAATTAATATTTTAAATTAATATTTCAGGTAGAAGTAAATTCTAATTCTGGAATTTTTATCACTATGAATCCTGCTGGAAAAGGTTACGGAGGAAGACAAAAACTGCCTGATAATCTTAAACAGCTTTTCAGGCCCGTAGCTATGTCTCGTCCAGACAATGAGCTTATTGCAGAAGTTATTCTCTATTCAGAAGGCTTTAAAGATGCTAAAGTATTGGGCAGAAAATTGGTAGCTATTTACAATCTATCTAGGTGAGTTTTCCTGTTCTAAATATTTTTATATTTTACATTTCTAATGATTGAGTATGGTTATTAGTGATCATTTTCATATTTTCTCAATTCAACTATTACATGATTTTTTATTCTGATGATTTTATTGTACTTATAGAGTAGATATGAAAGGTTTTAGTGTGCACATAAAAATATTGGTTCAAAACAACTTGCTTTTCTTAAATATTATTAATTTGATCAGTTTTTTTTCTTCAAAATGTTTATATTAGAGTGCTTCAGCTAAATGATTCTTATTGAACTAATTTATCAGCTGACCAGTCACAAGCTACTGTTCTTTGGAAGGAATCCTTCACAATTTTTCTTATGTCTTATTTCTAATAATAGAAACTGACATTTAGTTTCTTTGGGACAATGTACAATTCTCTTCCATATCACTTAAGAGATAATGGTGAACTAGACAGTGTCAGAGATTGAGAGCAAGATGGATTGATCAAAGGCTTTAGGCATAAGGGTAACAGGTAATTGTCGTTTGGTATCTTCATTAAGATAATTAGCTTGTTCATAAAAGCTTTATCCTACCCTTGAGAAACGTCCATCTTTAACAGCTTACTTGAATGATTATTTTGTGTGGTTGCTTCCCTTATATAAATTAATGGGATATCAACATTCTTTTCTATGTGTCAGTGGTTATATTCTGTATTTCTTTGGATGTGATGATGAAAGTAATTTCTTCTAGCTATTTGATGCGTTGATTTCTACGTCTTTACTTCAGGGAACTTTTGACACCTCAGCAACATTATGATTGGGGTTTGAGAGCTTTGAAGACAGTTCTGAGAGGAAGTGGAAATCTCCTTAGACAGCTAAAGAAAAGTGGCACTACACGGAGTGGTATGATTGTTTATTCCAAATACATTAACTTATTTTTAAAAACATAAGCGTTAATTTAGAATAGTTTGAGATTTACAGAAAAGTTGTAGATACAGTATTAAGGAGTACTGTATACCCTGCCCCAATTTCTACTGTTGTTAACATCTTTCATTAGTGTGGTATATTTGTCACAGCTAATGAATCAACTTTGATACATTGTTTTTAAACTAGATTTCCTACTTTATTCAGGTTTTCTCCAGTTTTTACCTGATGTCTTATAATAACTTTTAATGCGTGTTAAATATTAAATAGTTGTAATATGTAAAGTCCACTTGTTCTTTAACTTCAATGTCCATTGGCATCACCTAGTGGCTTGTTAAAACAGATTATTAGACCCCACCCCCAAAGGTCCCGATTCAGTAGGTGTAGAGTAGAGCCTGATAATTTGTCTTGTCTTGAAACAAGAACAGAAACCTTAGAAACATGCAGGATTTTCTCCTTCTAAAGCTAGTATATTATGATTAGACTAGGTTATAAATGTTTGGAAAGAATACCGCAGAGGTGGAGTGTCTTTCTTACCATGTCATATCAGTGGGTATATAACAACCATATGACATCACTAATTATGTTAACCCTCATCACCTGGCTATGGTGGTGTTGCCAGGTTTCTCCAATGTGAAGTTGTTATTTTCTACCCTCCTGGCTTTATTCTTTGGAATCATGTTAATAAATCTAGCTTACTCTCAGAGTGGCAAGGAAAGGATTAAGCTCCATTCCTTGCGGGGGTTGGGGGGTGGGGTGGGGTGGAGGGGTAGTATCTTCATATATTATTTGAAATTCTTCTGTAAAGAAGATTTGTCTTTTCTGCCTCATTTATGTATTCATTAACTCATTTATTTAGCTCAATATAGACACATATATATTTGTTATACTTTCCTCATATAAAATAAATGTTTTTTTATTCACATAAAAATAATGATTTCCCCCACCTGTGGAGGTATACGTTCATGAAAGGCTGAATAATCAGTTTCTTCAGGTTGCTATTGAAAACTAAGTTAAAACACTATGAAAATGGAGACAACATAGAAAAAAGGACCACATGAAATTACCTCTTTGGACTTTAAATGATCAAAATATGCCTCTTAAAAATGGCATCTACATTAGCTGTATTATTAGGTTGGCCTATGTCTGGGTAGATATAGTTATTTTGTGAGTGCTTACATTACTGTTTTTTAGTTGTCTATATTTGGTGATTTTTAAGAAATATTTAAACCATACCTGTAATAAATAAAGATGGCTTATGAGTTCAGTGCTTGAAATAAGCTTTAGAGAAGTCCAGACTTTTTATGTATACTTAAGCATGGAAATATTAAGCAATTATAGAGGAAATGCCAGGCAAATGGTTTCTTTGATTTTGTGTATCTTACCAATCAGTAACTACTATCTGTGAAAATAAGAGTCTGGCAGTGGTATCAGTATTTGCATTTGGCTTAAGAATGGGTTTGTGAGCCAAGTTTGAACAAGGCTGATCAAAGATTGTTGCTCAGTTTGGTAGTTGTTTATCCTAGGACATACACTGTGAGAAGATATTGGTATGTTTGGAGAGGTACCCGAATTTAGAATTAGTTTATCTGGAATTGAATCCCAGCTATAATACTGCTGTGCCTTCTCAGAAAGTCATTTAAACCTTCAGAGACTTAACATTCTCACGAGTAAAGTTGGAATAATAATAGTAATACTTTTTAACCTACTTTATAGGTGGTTAAAAGGATTACATCATATAATATAAAAGGTGAAGTACTATGCAAATATAAGTGATAATGATTTTTATTATTAATTAATATCTTGCTACCCTGTGATTTGAATTCTATGAAAAAGAGTTTATAACTGTACTTAGTGACATTTAGTTTTTGGCAGCCAAAATATATTAAAGTAAGCTTGCCAATTCATGTGATGTAATGTCTTTAAATGTTACTAAATTCTAGCGCGTTTAATGATTGATAATGCATATCAAGGCTATAGAATAAAAACTTTTCATTATCATTAAAGTAATGAAAATGAAACTTTAAAATGAAACTTTTTTCTAGCTAATGAAAGTCATATTGTGGTACAAGCACTGAGGCTTAATACAATGTCAAAGTTTACGTTTACTGATTGCACCCGGTTTGATGCACTGATTAAAGATGTCTTTCCTGGAATTGAATTGAAAGAAGTGGAATATGATGAACTAAGTGCTGCATTAAAGCAGGTCTTCGAAGAGGCCAATTATGAAATTATACCCAATCAGGTAACTGTCAAGAATATTTTTTAATAGATTGATCCCTTTTCCTAGTTGATTCCTTGTTAACTATCCTTGTCCTTCATCTTTCAACTTATCTTTTATCTTTCAACTTAGATCTTTCTTATCTCTTATCTTTCAGCTTGCTCAGGGAAGTCTTCGGGGATCTTCAAGTCCTGATTTGATCTTCTTGCTATGTGCTCTTATCACATATTCTTGTTTCATATTTGTGTGTTTGTTTAATATTGATTCTCCTCCACCATGTAGTAATCTCCATGAAAGGGAGGATCCATGTATATATATTTTTTATTTTTTTTTTTGAGACAGTGTCTTGCTTTGTCGCCCTGGCTGGAGTGCAGTGGTGTGATCTCGGTCCGCTGCAACCTCTGCCTCCCGGGTTCAAACAATTCTCCTGCCTCAGCCTCCTGAATAGCTGGGATTACAGGTGCACACCACCACACCTGGCTAATTTTTATATTTTTAGTAGAGGTGGCGTTTCACCATATTGGCTAGGCTGGTCTCAAACTCTGGACCTCAGGTGATCTGCCCACCTCAGTCTCCCAAAGCACTGGGATTACAGGCCTGAGCCACTGCACCTGGCCATCCATATATATTTTTGCTCACTATTTGATTCCTAATGCCCGTTAGAGTACGTAGTGTCTAATGGATTCATCATACATATATTTTTATAATTGATTATATATATGATTTAGTTTCACTTTGATAATTTCTTAGGATTTTTTTAAGTGAGTCTCTTTATGTAGTGCAAATAATTGTTCAAAATTAGCACTTTGCCCTCAGTTTTGGAGAGAAGTAAGATAAGAATGAATGAATGAATGAATGAATGAATAAGTGAATAAAATGATGAATATATTTGAATGAGTGAATGAGTGGAGCAAGTACCGAACATATTGTTCATACAAGTTTTTTGAACTTGTAAACTTGGAAAGCACCTTTGTTTCTTTTAAAGAAATATTGAAGTATTTAAAGATTATATTGTAAATATGTTCAGATTTCTTTAGGTATTCTATTACATTTTAGGCTATATCTTCCACTGAAGAAATTAAAGGCCTAGTTTACACGTTAGATCAAGTGTTATAGAATAAAAGCAGAACTAAGTATGATTGAATATTATAAATCATGTATGAACATATTTCTTTCCTACTAGATCAAAAAGGCTTTAGAATTGTATGAACAGTTATGCCAGAGGATGGGAGTTGTTATTGTTGGTCCAAGTGGTGCTGGAAAATCAACCCTTTGGAGAATGTTAAGGGCCGCGCTTTGTAAAATTGGCAAAGTAGTGAAACAATATACTATGAACCCCAAAGCTATGCCTCGATATCAGTTATTAGGCCATATTGACATGGACACAAGAGAATGGTCTGATGGTGTTTTGACAAATAGTGCTCGTCAAGTGGTTCGGGAACCTCAAGGTTAGTCTCTATGTATACTTCTTTGCTTTACTTAGTAATTCTTAGATAATGATATAATTTGTCTATAATGCTGTCTTTGTCAAGGCTTCTACATGACCATAAAGTCATAATTAAGTTATAATGATGTACATTTGATATTTTACTTTGGAGGGGGCCAAGACATGCCATCATTTTCAGTTAAACTCTGTAACTATTTTTAATATAATAGAAACTTAGAATAAGTTGGGTGAATTGTAATTCACAACTAGATTAATTTACTGAATGATATAAAATCTTTGCTGAGTTGATATTATAATGCCTCAGAAATAAACAAGATGACAGATTTTTATTTGGGGTTAAAATTGATGTGTATGAACAGTATTAACTCATTAGTTTGAATAAAGTATTTTGAATACTTTTGAAAATTTAAGTGGTAAAACTGCAGATTTCCTGGTCTAAATTTGCTGACTTGGTTTTTCAAGAGAATTTTTGGCTGGAATCAGAGGAGACTCCGTACTTTTTGCCAGGTTATACTTTAATTAATAATTATTTTTCTAAGGCAGTAAGTGAAAGCATTGGAAGGGACTTTCAATGTAGTCTCTTCTTTTTCTTTATAATACCACATTAAGTAAAAGCCAGTTATTACCTTCATGTATTTCTAAAACTTTTATCAGTGAAATTTTCCTCTTTGAATTGTTTCAAAGGTCCAAGTACAGTATTAACCACTCCCATTTTAGGAAAGATGGATAAAAAAGGTTTTATCCTGGAAAGACTATGTATACAATTGGTCACTACTTTTCCCCCTTTGAGGTCACCTTTTTATATGTCAAGAAAATTTGACAGTGGTGAATTTTTTATTTCTCATGCAGGGCATTGGAAATTGGATTTTCTATATTTTCTAAAAGATATACAACAGAGCAAGCCTTTGTACATTCTCATGACATAGTAGAAGACAAAAGTCTGAAGAATATCTTGTGGGAATAAAAATACCTAAGCCTTGCATTTTTTTTAGTGAAATTGCCTATTTTGTATGTTTATAGATAAAGTATTATTACATGATATATGTCTGAGTCGTTGGCCAGCTGAGCCAGGATTGCCCATGGGTTCTCCAGCATATTTGTAGTACAAATTCATATGAAAATTAAGAATTGGTTTAGTCCTTACTTTTAATTATTATCACTGCATATATTTGTATTTTATTCCCACTGTTTTGATTTGAAAATAGATGTCAGCTCATGGATAATCTGTGATGGTGATATTGACCCTGAATGGATAGAATCTCTGAATTCTGTTCTGGATGATAATCGACTACTCACTATGCCTAGTGGAGAAAGGATTCAGTTTGGCCCAAATGTTAACTTTGTATTTGAAACTCATGATTTAAGTTGTGCATCACCAGCCACAATATCTAGAATGGGAATGATCTTTCTTAGGTAAGCCATAGATTATTTATATACATTATATTAGAATATTCTTTTACTATCCTGGTTTCATATTAAGTAAAATAAGTGTAGTGTGAATAAGGAATACATATTTTTCTCATTTATGATTAACTTCTTGTTGGGTTTTAATTAATTCAGAGAGTTCCTGTTTTATTACAAAATTGAATTATTTTAGCAGTTTTAGTTGTATCACAATTATGAAATAATTATTATTTTTGTTTAAATGAAACAGCAAGAAAATCTGTTCTCTTTATTATTTTGTTGAAATATTGTGATTGATTTCAGAGAAGTGAACATATTAATTATGAGCTAGAGGCTAATAATTTAAAGCTGAGAAGCAATATTTTAATTATAGAATTTAATTAATTTAATCTATTTAATTTTATATTCATAGAATTTTAGGGCTAATTCAGGTTTAGTAGGTCCTATGACCCAGTCTTTTCATTTTACAAATTGAACTTTACTTAATATTTTTTTCTTCTTCAGTATATTTGGAAGAGGCCTAAAGACTGAAAGTGAATAATAAACCAATTTTAGATATCATGTAAAATAGTCACATACCAGAGCATGGACATTTGTACCAATTTTATTTTTGAAAATTAGTAATATTTTGGCAAAAGTAAGAAACTTTTACTTTTCCAAGTTTTATTTTTCATCCTGTAGCATTTTATTTTTTTTAGGACCAATTAAAGTCATTTTAGGTATTGTATGACGCATGACAATGTAATAAAGTTGATTCAAATCATGTTTTGAAATTATTTCGTTGCTTACTTTTTTGACAGTATTGTAGGAAACATTTACTTTAAATTAGCCAGAAACTTCAATTGATATTTTGAGGTATTATTAAAAGATAATATAATTTTTGGTTTACAGCTTTCATAGCAGCATTCACACACAATTTATCATATTTATTAATTGTGTTATAATCTTGTGAGAAAAATAGAATAAAGGTAAGTTTTGAGTTAAATTTTAAAGTACTTGTTAAATATTATATATATGGTATTAAATTATGCACCTTAGGAGAGAGAGAGCTAGAAAGGAGTAAAACTGTTTATAGAGAGCTTATCTTTTTGGAAAATACTTTCACATAGAGGAGGCAAATTTATACAATTTATACAAGATGGAATATAAATGAACTAAGCAGTAAGTAGAATATTATTCATCTTTAGCAGAAAATAAGACCACATATTGCTGTAGAGGAGATGAAAATTGTTGGTGAATCAGGTATTGTTTGTGAAAGGCATAATGAATGTATATGATTTCATGTAAAATACAAATACATATTAACTTTTTTTGTTGCTATGTGTTCAGCTTATATCTTAGTTTTAGATTTCATTTATTCCTTTAGCAGATATTTGTTGAGCACTTGCTATGTAATAGACCTTTTAATACTGAAATAAATGTTATCATTAATGATGCTGGGACAACTGGTATGAAGCAGGGTTGTGTTGGATAAACCAAGACATGTAGTCTCATAGACATTGAGAAAATACCATTGGTAAGAAACTCTTTATTCTGAAGGATCTTAGCATCTTTGGTTGGCCTACTTTGGGCTAATCCAATGTTATTTAATTATTAACTTCTTTGATGTTTCAATTTTTTTTTTCATATTAGACTGGATAGAAAATGTGAGAGCAGAGATTCAAGGCCTCAGTGTCATTTATTAATTTGCTATGAAGCAATGGTGGAAGATAGGAAAAAATGACAAAAATCATGAACTCTTCTCAATTCTAAAATAATATGAGTTATTTTTACTATAATCTTTTATAATTATGTAAGGTGTAATTTTGAATAAGATGTGAATCTCTATTATTTCGCCAATTGGATTTTGGTGAAATAATTGGATTTTACCCAGATAATTATGTGCTTCGCTAGAGGAATTATAGTTTGCTTTAGGAAGATCTTTAAATTTTAATAGTGGCATGGGAATTTAGGTAGTTGGATTTTTATAGGATAGAGAAAAAATATTTAGAAAGATCTGTATTACAGTTTAGATCAGTGCATTTTAAACTCTAATGTGTGTTTGAATCATCGAGGGATCTTACTAAAATGAAGATTTTTGCTTTAGTATGTCTGGAGAGGGATCTGGGATTTTACATTTCTAACAGACCACTCTGAGTAGGAATGGTTTAGACCACTTTAGGCTATGTAGAGCCTATGTAGAGTAGGTTGTGTAGATATACAATTCTCATTTAGTTTATATTTATAATAAAATAGATGCAATTTATTTGTTTTATAGAAAATGACATATATATGTATATATACCTATATGCATGTGTGTTTATATATATTATGTGTGTGTGTATACACACACAGATGTAACTGTATTATTATTCACACATACACATAGTAAAGTAACTAAAGCCACCTTTTGTATGCTAGCAGATGAAATATGTGTGTAGAATAATGTTTATTGGAGAAGAAATTTATTTTAAGGTAAATTGATAATTTCTTCCTAAGTAATTTTTTATTTGTCTAAACTGTTTCAGTGATGAAGAGACAGATCTTAATTCTCTGATAAAATCTTGGTTGAGGAATCAGCCTGCGGAATATAGAAATAATCTTGAAAATTGGATTGGAGATTATTTTGAAAAGGCTTTACAGTGGGTTCTAAAGCAGGTAAATTAACCATAATATTTCATAATTAATCGAGGTGAGAAGTGTGATTAAGGGTGATGCTTATTTTAACTGCCTTGTGGTAGAACTCTGCTGGAATGTGGGGGTGAGGTGAGAGGTGGATTTTGTCACCGCTACTCCTCTATATCTCTTAGCATAACTGTTATATCTCTTAGCATAACTTTTTATTTTGTTAGTCTTAAAACATTTTGCTTCTTTCATTCATAATACTTTACACTGCTTACCTAACAATCTTGATTACTAGAATGTCTTTCTAATTTTTACTAGCAAAAACCATCTTGCTGCCACTTTTTACTGATATGCCAGTAAATGCCTATATATATGACATGTATATATAATATGTAGGTATTTATATACCTATATATACACCTATACATACACACCTATATATACCAATAAATACCTATATATATCACATATATATGATATATATAAGGTTTAAAACAATATGAATTTAACAGTAAACTAGAAAAGGGATGGTGAGTTATTTGCAATAATGAAAACATTTGTTTATATTTAACAAAAACATTGAATATCTAATATATGTGAAGCATAATACAAGAGAGACTTTGAAAGGTGAAGATTAACAAGATAATTCCTTTCCTTGAGAAGGGTTTATCTAATGGAGAAAAATGACATGCAAACAGATAACCACAATTCAGCAGGATGAAGAGAATATCGCTGTCATTTAGAAGAGGTTTAAAAGGAGATCACATTTGATTTTGGATTTGAGATGTGAAAAAAGTTTAGCATGCAAAGAAGACCATGGAGGGTGTTCAGATATTCTACATGTTTATACCATTGCTTTTATGAAAAATGAAAACATATACAAAATAGAGGATATAAATAGCAGTGAGTTTTTTGAAAGTATCTGATTGTGAATCTGAACTTGATTTAGAGGTCAATACTTTGGGATTGAACAAGATATAGAGAAATGAAGATTTGTTTTAGTTTTCTCAACCTTTTTCTTTTCTGACTTTGTAAGAATGAAAAATGGAGGAATAGGGATTTGTGAGGAAGTGTTGCTAGTGAGGTAGGTTTTCCTGGAGGCGTAGGAAAGGGAACACTCCCATTAGCTCCTAGTCTGACTGAGCTGTCTCTTCCTTTGTGCTTCTGTAGCAACATACAGCATCTACCAACTGTGTTATAATTGTCTGTTTACATTAAACTATAAGCACCTTGAAGGCAAGGACCAAGCTTATCACACTCTTCATTGTGTCCCCAGAACCAAGTATGATATTAAGTGATAGCAAATGAATGATAGTATTGTGCTTAATTATATACCTGATGCCTACATTGTGACACCTTTTCAGTAGATATGTTATTTCATTAGTACAAAACATTCAGAGCCTAACAAGGCTTTCCAATGCAGATACTTTGAGGTAATCTGTTCATAGATGTGTGAATGTTAGAATAGGAGTATCATATTAGATGGAATATATTTATGTATAGATAGGGGTTTGTGACTGTAGAAATGACGACAGGATAAGATTATTAAACAATAGAGTGAATACCAAAGATTCAATTAGGAAAAAAAATGGTTTATGTTTTGAGGTCACACCCCTGTTTGTTTGTTTGTTTTATTTAATGTGTTAAGGGTTCTTTTCTTTTTATCCTGTATTTTGTTCAGCATGCACCGGTTCTGAGGTATACCGCAATGAATTCTCTAGTCAAATGCTGAAATTGTATTTATAACTAGAAGTTTGCTTTCTTCTTTTTTCTCTTCCTCAGCCTATGGGATAAATCTTTGCTTTCTTGTATGAATTCAGCAAATAAGAAAATATAGAAGAAAATATGTACGTTTCCTTTATCTCACCTTTAAAATCTGGAACTCTTAGTATGAGTCTATCTAGATTTCTTTCTTTCTTGTCCTTTCTTCCTGCTCTTCCTCCCATTTCTTCTTTTTCACAAAAATATTAATTTTTTGAAGCACAGCGATCTTTTTAAAATGTAAACTGGGTAATTTTACTCTATTATAAAAAACATGTTAAAGACAAGGAAAATAAGGATTGTATTCCTTACCATGTCTGATAAATTCTGCACTCTGGCCCTTGCCTATTTCTCTGACTTAAAACACTGTTTCCTTGCTTACTTAGGCATAACTTCTTTTAATTCCTTAACTGTGCTAAGTTTTTCTTTGCATGTGCTATATTCTCTGCATAAGCAGATAGATCTCATTCTTCAGTCTTAGCTTAAATGTCACCTTTTTTTTAAAGAAGCCGCGAGCCCTCAATCTGAGTTACTGTTTCCCACAACATTCTGTACTGCTGTAGCTCTTACCACAATTTGTTAACCATTTCCTCTGCTATGCTTGAGCTCCATGAAGACAGGGACTCTGTTTATTCCAGCTTTTAACAAAACAAAGCAAAAACAAACCTGGCACCACATACAGATCCTAACGCACGATTGGTTCTCAGTAAATATTTATAGAAAGACTGAGAGTCATTTTTTCTTTAACTCTCTAGCACTTACCAGGGACTCCAGGGGGGCCTACAGATCAAAGCATCTACACAGCACTTAAGTCCAGAAGTTTCATTTAAAAATTCTTTCAGAGAAAGCTCCATGTGGTTTGTCATTTATGCCTGCTTTTTCTAACGTTTCTTTTCTAGTGCCATCAATCTAGCTCTTGCCTCTTGTTTTATTTTTATCAGCAAGAGGAAACGAACATGTATTCTTTTTGGAACAATGCTCACTAACTTACCTTTTCTTTTATATTCTTCAGGTTTAGGAAGTAAATAAACTGTGTATCTATTTCAGGATTGTAGCACTGAAAGCTAGAAATATATGATTGTACTTTCATGATTACTTTTTATTTTCAAAGTATATATAAAAATTGAATGAAATCCAAACTTTCTACAGTTTGAATAGAGGAGTGAGTTTAAAAATGCTTCTTGAAAAGGTATGTGAACATCAGTCTGTATGATTCTATGTTTACTGGTTAATACTTGCCTTTTATCTGTCTGTATCATGGATTTAAATCAACAGAATGACTATGTGGTAGAAACAAGTTTGGTTGGGACTGTGATGAATGGTTTGTCACATCTACATGGTTGCAGAGATCATGACGAATTCATTATTAATCTCATAAGGGGACTTGGTGGAAATCTGAATATGAAATCACGTTTGGAATTTACCAAAGAGGTAATGCATATTTATAGCCTATATTTAGCCAAAACTTTAACTTTTCATTAACTCTTAACTGCCAAAATACAATGATTTGTAACTGTAAGATATGGAACTTTTAAAATTTGAAATTATGTATTCAATTGAGTAATAATGTATTTATGTGTGTGTATGTATATTTTCTCCTTTGAGTTATTTTATGATGTTTGATAATATTCTTAACATTTTATAAAATAATGTTTTGACCATATCTTTTTTAAGTTAGACATTTTTGAACCTACTTATCTGTATTAATAATTATTTCATTCATTTAAAAATCTTAGAATAGTTTAGTTTTTATCATCCTTTTAACTAGAGCAGTTTTAGGAATTAGGAATATTAGGATGAATTAATTATTAATAAATATTTTCTTTAATATATGTTAAAATTGTATTACAGTCAAGTTGTTTATAAAGCTGATTCCTAAATAATAAGTGATTTTTTTTCCTATTGGCCTCTACTGAAATTATTGGACATTTATTCCTTTGGGTTGGCTCTAACATTATGTTTCAGCTTTTTTTCTCATTTTGCTGCTTCTTTGATAGTGTCATTTACTGCTTTCTCTATTCCGTCTCCCTTTCCATGGCAGTCCTGTTGCCTCTGTTGCCAGATGCTTCTCATTGTTACCACTCAGTGACATACTATATGCTGCTTTTAAGCACATACTCTCTTGTCAAAGTTCAGAATAAGTGTATTGAAGAGTAGTATTAAGGGCTAACTCTGCTTTATATCTGCACAGATAACAGTTTTCAGTATTAAAAAGAAGACTAACGAGTGGAGAGCAGTGGTAGTGACACTGTGATGGACAGCACCAGGATATGGTAGAAATGAAGGGCTTTAGGATTTCTGCATTCCGTACTTTGTGATTTAATGTTAATAAGAACTCCATTAAAATGGAATATATTTATACCTTAGTGTATAAATAAATATCCACTATGTCATTCTCTCCTACATATACTTTAATTTACTTGCATAAATGATCATTTAGAGAAAAATGTTTGCGATAAAATGTTATGTCAATGATAAAATAGGTTTAGTTTATATAAACTTTTCTTGGAACTAAGATGATTTACTTTTGGGATATTTACTTGGAAGAATTTAAAAATGTCACACACTCTGGAGTATGTGAAAACTTATCACAATTTTTTCCTCTTAAGGTTTTTCATTGGGCACGAGAATCTCCTCCAGACTTTCACAAACCTATGGATACCTACTATGACTCTACTAGAGGTCGATTAGCAACATATGTGCTTAAGAAGCCAGAAAACTTGACTGCTGATGATTTCAGTAACAGCTTAACTCTTCCAGTCATTCAGACTCCTGACATGCAACGAGGTCTAGATTATTTCAAACCATGGTTAAGTTCTGATACTAAACAGCCCTTTATTCTGGTAGGACCAGAAGGATGTGGCAAAGGGTAAGAAAAATATTGGCAAAGGTATATGTTGTGGATTTATTCCTGCCACCACTAATTGATTTAATGGCTTTTGTTATGTTTCTTTTGGTTAAAGTAGCATTTACATTTTCATGGAAGATTCATTTTATTTTCATTACTTATAAAAATAATAACTATGGGGAATAATGTGTCCTTTTCTTTGCCAGGTTATGTGATTTCTACTGGAAAGACAGCAATCTGAGAAGATACTCTTAAAAATAATCCGTCCATATAATACAGCAAAAAAAAAAAAAAAAAAGAATGCCTTATATATACTCACACACCTTTTGCTTTAGTTATAAAATTTAAAATTTGAAGTTAGATCTCTATTTAAAAGTAGCTTTTAATTCAGTGGAATTCAGCCTAGTTTTAGTGCATATGGAGCATAGTCTCCTGAAATATAGGAACCATGGTTTATTATTTTCATATTTCTAGTAGGGGAGTAGTAATTTTAAAAATTGTATAAAATCATAGTAATTTTTTTAAACTCATAGAACTTAAAATCTTAAAATCCTTCAACTGTGGGGAAACAGGGTTGGTATATTTAACATGTACTTTATCAAACTAGATTAATTCTGAGAACTTTGATCTTTTTGGCTGAAAACAGTCCTCACCATGCCTTAAAACATGAATTTATGTTTTTCTAGTCTAAAAGTTAGAAAGTTACTTTGATAGTTATGGAAGCCATATCTGTATTTACCATTTTCCCTATCATCATACACATTTTAGAAAACTGAAATATTTGTGAGATAGAAATTTCTTATTGAGTATAAAATGTATTTTGTTGATTGCATTTTTATCAAAGTCAGATGTCATGCATTTTTCGTAGGATGCTGCTCAGGTATGCATTTTCACAACTCCGGTCCACTCAAATTGCTACAGTTCATTGTAGTGCACAAACCACTTCTCGACATCTCCTGCAGAAACTGAGCCAGACTTGCATGGTAATCAGTACTAATACTGGTCGTGTATACAGACCAAAAGACTGTGAAAGACTTGTTCTGTACTTAAAAGATATCAACCTACCCAAACTTGATAAATGGGGAACCAGTACTTTGGTAGCTTTCCTACAACAGGTAAGTCATATCGCTTGAAGTGTTTTAATCTAATTGGAAACAATTTAATTTCATTAACTTTTCTTAGAAAATATGCATTCTTCGTTTGGGGCTGGTGTTATCTAGCATTTGTCATGGAAACTAAACTCCTGAAACATTTCAGTCGTGTTCCAGTTCTTCTATGATTTTCCTTTCTTTAGAAGTTAGTATTACATCAAGATAATATATGACAGGGAGAATAGAAACAGCCTTCACTCTACATCTATTACTTGTCCTTTCTTCCTAAAACAAGGAGGAAAACAAAAGCTGGACATGGTGGTGGAGGTGGAGAAATTTTTGCTTCAGGTTTTAAAGTATGCGTTCTTCTCACAGCAGTTAGACTTGGTCATGTTTTTTTTCTGGCTGCTTTAACCCATTATTCTCCATTTTTGCCTGTATAAGGATTTGAGATCACATATCCTGAATCAGTGTGGAATATATTTTTTGTTTATGTTATTTACATCACATTAGAAACTATAAATTCTTAGAGTTTTTTATGATATAGGTCCAAATTTAGGCTTATTATGTAACTGCAGAATATGATAAAATATTTACAGAAAAAAACAAAAATATTTTTCTCATATTTTTCCTGATACTTTCATTTTCTAGGCTAATTGTACTTAATTTATAATATCATTGCATTTTAGTGTTTATTAGAGAGAAAAGCATTTTAAACACTAGGATAATTTAGCTAACATTCATGGAACACAGAGATTTGAACAGTATTATTTTTCAGTGATATAATAATTTAAGGTACCTTTTAATCTTAAATTCTTGAGTTAGATAGCTGATGATTGCATTTAGAAATAATTGAAACTTAGGCAAAAATATCCTTTATCATGATTAGGAAATCTTAGATAAAAAATGTTTAAAATATATTTATTTTCAAATAGGTATTGACATATCAAGGATTTTATGATGAAAATTTGGAATGGGTTGGTCTAGAAAATATTCAAATTGTGGCTTCTATGTCAGCTGGAGGAAGACTGGGAAGACATAAACTTACTACCAGATTTACTTCCATTGTTCGTCTTTGTTCTATAGAGTATGTATCTTTGTGTTTCAGATTTTTTAATTTGGGAAGATATCATATATAAATGAATTTTATTAAAATTACTTATAATAATACTTTAAAATTTAGAATATAAAAATGGTCAAACTTAACCTCTGATATTTTTTCCTACCCTCCTCAAAATATAGGCAATAATTTTGGATGATAAAAGCTTTAATCAAAGCATCTTATTTATGATATGTTTAACAGGAAATAAAACAAAACTGTTTTGTGTAGTCTGTGTTCCAAAATGTCAATCTCAGGAGTCTGAATGGTAGATTTTAGATTTTAATGTTTTATGCAGTTCATAAAACAAAAATACTATCAAATTTTTGAAGATAACAAACAGAGAATTTCAATCTGAACAAGGGAGAATTAGGTCATTTTAATGGCTGGTGGCATCAATGCTAATCATCTCCATGGGCCATAATTGT
Organism: Nomascus leucogenys; assembly: GCF_006542625.1. NCBI lineage: Eukaryota > Metazoa > Chordata > Mammalia > Primates > Hylobatidae > Nomascus > Nomascus leucogenys. The sequence goes on along the minus strand of NC_044395.1, from coordinate 31,650,975 downwards.
TACAGAGACTATGGCAATATCTCCTCTGTTTATATTTAATATACATTATATTACATTACAAATATTTGAATATTACAAAACCTTATTTGTATGCTTTTGTGCTAATTGTACTCCATCAATTAACCTTTTTTTTTTTCTTCTAGAAATGTTCCTGCTGCCAGTTAAACCATATTGAAATACATTTTGGTTTGGGAGAAAGGGGTTGATTTTATTTGTTGTATTAGTTTTACTTTCATAGTTCTGAGGTGGATTACTGCCCTGTGTCCAGGCCTTATGTAACTCAAAAATGCTTTTCAAAAGCAAAATTTTCCTTTTGGTCTTTTCTAAAGATCAGTGTTATGTTTTAACATAATTTCTTGGCGTTCTCTAACACCTTCTGGTATTTGACAATAGATATTTTGGGATCGAATTTGGTTGAAATGAGAATGGATGGGGGTGATGAGCCTAGTCTTAGCCCCTGGGTAAGCTTTGGAGATATGTAGGTCTTAGAGCAGCACAGTTTCAAAACCACTGCTGTAACTTAACATTGAAATATTAATTTGGAATACTGATTTATTTCAGCTTTCTTCTTATATGCCCTTTTTTTTAGTTACCCAGAAAGAGAGCAGTTACAAACGATTTATGGAGCATATTTGGAACCAGTTCTACATAAAAATCTGAAGAATCATTCTATTTGGGGTTCTTCATCAAAAATTTATCTTTTAGCAGGATCTATGGTACAAGTGTATGAACAGGTAGATATGCATCTAAATTGTAGCTTTCATGTCTATTAGTATCATTTCTAAAGGTCTGCTTTTAATTCTGACCTCTGTGTTGATACCCAGGCTTTACTTTCCTGTTTATTAGACTTTTCTAGCAGAGAATAACTGTGAAGATGGGTGCTGTGTGTGCCTTATTCACTGTTGTATCCATGGCACAGTTTCTAATAGGCACTCAATATTTGTTGAATGAATGAATTTGTGGTAGATAGTTATTCTGCTGTCAGCTCAAATTTAGCATATTTAGAATTGACTTTATCTTCTTTCCCAAAACAGATCTTTTTCCTGACTTCTATCAGTTTGTGTCTTCCAGACTTCAAACCTGCAAGAAGTCTTTGATGATTCTTTCTTTCTTCCTGGCTGTGAGGAAATGTCTAAAGTACTCTCCCTAGATAAAATGGGGAAGATACTTGAAAGTAGGCATTGAGGATGCACAAAACATTTGTTGAGCACCTTTTCTTGCCAGTAGTAGTCCTAGGGATGTAAAGATGACTTAGTTTATTTTCACTGAATGTTCGCAGTCTAATGAGGGGCTGAGTCATATAAATAAACTATTAATGCAGTGTAATAAATGTAGCAATAACAGTATGTCTAACTTACAGAGATACACGGAGGAGGAGTAAATAACTTTGTTGTATATGGTAGTTGTTAAGGAGGAGGTAAAGTTTGATCTGAGTTTTGAAAAATTAATAGAAATTCACCAAGTAGCTGGAGGTGAGAGAATGTCTTCTTAGATAAAGGGAATGGCATGTACAAGTTATGGACATGTTTGTGGAAGATGCTTTTTATAATATTGGAGTAGAAGTGGGGATAGGTAAGTTTGAAAGCAAGAAATTCCTTTTTTTTAAAAAATAAAGATGTTAAGTAATCAAGATCAGAATAAGAGTAATGGCTCTGTCCATAGGGAGGAAGGGACAGGCTTTTTACTGGTTGGTTGTATATTGAAGAGGGATACTTTGATTTGTTCAGTGACTTCTTGAACATAAATTGTTTTAATGGTTCCCAGCATGAAAAAATTGGTCTTACCTAGACCTGTGAGCACCTTGGAATTGCAACCATCATATTTAAAGGTTAGGTTTGTTTTTATTGAATTCTTGTGTTCAGCAGGGCTTTTTAGCCTTTTTTTTTTTTGTGGCCATCTGTTGAAGCCTATGAACCCTTCTTAGAATATATATATATATATTTCTTTCTTTTTTTTTTTTTTCTTTTGAGATGGAGTCTCGCTTTGTTGCCCAGGTTGTAGTGCAGTGGCACGATCTCAGCTCACTGCAACCTCTGCCTCTGCCTCCTTGGTTCAAGTGATTCTTCTGCCTTAGCCTCCCGAGTAGCTGGGACTACAAGCATGTGCCACCATGCTCGGCCAATTTTTATATTTTTTGTAGAGACGGGGTTTCGCCATATTAGCCAGGCTGGTCTTGAACTCCTGATCTCGTGATCTGCCCCCCCGCCCTCAGCCTCTGAAGGTGCTGGGATTATAGGCATGAGGCACTGTGCCTGACTGGAATAATATTTTTAAGTGCATAAAATATAATACAAAGATAACGAAGTCAATTATATTGAAATCCAGTTCCATCTACAGGTAGAAGTTGGTATTCCTCTGAGTCTAAGGAGACTGAAAAATTTATAACGTGGTTATATATTTAAGGCAGTAGAAAGATTGTTTACTGTATTTTCTTTTTCAGGTGCGATCCAAATTTACCGTTGATGATTATAGTCATTATTTCTTTACTCCTTGCATTCTTACCCAATGGGTTCTTGGCTTATTTAGATATGATTTAGAAGGAGGTGAGTTTTGCTAGTGTGTATCTTGTGTGTGTGTGTGTGTGTGTGCACATTTATTCTCTAGATTGTATTTGTAATACATAAGTTAAAGGAGTATTATATCACAAATTATATTATTAAATAGAAATATTTTTATTAAAATTATTATATTTCCTCTTCCAAACTATGTATGATTGTCGCTATTAAAACTTCCTTTTGGGAAAAATGAAATCATTATATTTGAGGCAAAGCGTATTTAGTATACTTTCTGGAATTATTTTTGTTAAACAACTAGAGATGATAGTATTTAATGTCATCTTTAAGTAATCACAAACATGTACCAACTTATTAACAAAATAAATTTTAACTTTTTTTCCTTTCTTCCATTTATCTGATGCCAAAATTATGGTATGTAGACGCCTGCTATTTCTTTCTAATTTTATGTTAAACAGATTATTTAAAAATAATTATATTACAATTAAATAAAATTTTGCCTTTTCTAGGATCCTCAAACCATCCACTAGATTATGTGTTAGAAATTGTAGCATATGAAGCACGGCGCTTATTTCGTGACAAAATTGTTGGTGCAAAGGAACATCATTTATTTGACATCATTTTAACATCAGTGTTTCAAGGAGATTGGGGCTCAGACATATTAGACAATATGTCAGGTAATGTAATAGAGCTTATGCAAATATATAACTATTACAAGGATTTCAGAAATATTTTTCTTACCCATAGCATGATTTTATAGGTCTAAACAAATAACAACTTTGAATAATTTTAATATTATTTTTCCATAAGGTACAGCTCAGTCTTTTTTGCTGGATTTCAGTAATCATGTTTCAAACAAAATATAATGGCAATAATTTTTTTCTTAGAAAAAAGTTCAGGCCATACTGTTTTACATTGGCAATGCTAGATTATTTTAATAAAAGTTTTTTTTTGAAAAAGTTACATGTATATAAAACATGAAGATCATTGGGAAAACTCATATTTGATTGTCATGACCTTTTGCCTAAGAGCAATGGCCATTCTTATTCCTGTCACTACCTATAATGTCACTAGCATAGAACTTACATATGCTTGTTCCCATCTTCATCTATTGTTATTGTAAAGAAAGCATAACACCAGTCAAAGCTGCTGTGTTGCATTTGCAGCTATTACTGTTTAATAACCAATTTGCATTTTGAAAACTATTGTGGGAGTAATGTATGTAATATGAAAGTCATCCTTGTGAGAAGGCCTTTCGTTAAAAGAAGATTGCAATATGGAAATATTTCCTAATGAAACTGCTGTCAGGCCACAAAATGTGCTTATTTTTTCAGAGGATAAAGCTAGGCTTCAAAAATATTTTATATAATAAATATAGTTTAAACAATTACTTTTAATGGCAAAACCACAATTACTTCTGCACCAACATATACATTTAGTATATTGTACATTTCTAGATTTGATACTGGCCTGAGAGCCATGAGTACCTATCCTAAAGGGAACTTTGAGGGTGGGAAAGATGTTTAGATTGACAGAAGGAATTTTTTAGGTGCTCCTGAGTTTTTGAATCAGGAAATGGGTTCAAGAGAAACTTCAAGAAGGATGAAATGCTGAGAGAAGCCTGATCATACTAATAGTTCAGAGTTTGCTTGACTTGGAGTGAGGGTTTATGTCATTATGACCTGTAGCTTGCATGGCTTAGTGTGGAGAGGCTTAGGTTCTTAAGTGGTGCTTTCTTTCTCAGTCTGAAAATTGAGTCAGTAGTGTCTCTTTTTGCAAAGAAAGTGGCATATCCTTTGGGCATAAGATAGTATTGGCACCTAATTGGGTGTCTGAATCCTCTGAAGAGTTTGGTGTCTTTCACAGTCTCTTGTCTAAGACTCAATAAATAAAATATGTCTTTTTTTTGTTATTTTTCTCTTCAGCGAAGGGTTTTCTTTTTCTTTTCTTTTTTCTTTTTTTCTTTTTCTTTCTTTTTTTTGAGACAGGTTTCATTCTTGTTGCCCAGGCTGGAATGCAATGGTGCGATCTCGGCCCACCGCAACCTCCGTCTCCCAGGTTCAACTGATTTTCCTGCCTCAGCCTCCTGAGTAGCTGGTATTACAGGCATGTGCCATCATGTCCGACTAATTTTGTATTTTTTTTTTAGTAGAGTCGGGGCTTCTCCATGTTGGTCAGGCTGGTCTCAAACTCCTAAACTCAGGTGATCTGCCCGCCTTGGCCTCCCAAAGTGCCGGGATTAGCTGTAAGCCACCACACCCAGCCAGGTTTTCTTTTTTAAAAATACAGGTTTGACATATGTTAGATCTAGGCATATAGGATTTTCACATATTGAAAGATCAGCTTATTAAGAAAAATTTAATCTTGGAGACATAAAAATAAACTAGATACATTCTTGGCCGTAAGAAGATTGTAATCTAATGACAGAAACAGATATAAAAACCTTTGCTTAGTGGAGCCAAGATGGCCGAATAGGAACAGCTCGGGTCTCCAGCTCCCAGCCCCAGCGACACAGAAGACGGGCGATTTCTGCATTTCTGCTTGAGGTACCGGTTTCATCTCACTAGGGAGTGCCTAACAGTGGGTGCAGGACAGTTGGTGAAGCGCACTGTGCGCGAGCCGAAGCAGGGCGAGGCATTGCCTCACTCGGGAAGCGCAAGGGGTCAGGGAGTTCCCTTTCCTAGTCAAAGAAAGGGGAAGCAGAGGGCACCTGGAATATCGGGTCAGTCCCATCCTAATACTGCGCTTTTCCAACGGGCCTGGAAAACGGCACACTAGGAGATTGTGTCCCGCACCTGGCTCGGAGGGTCCTATGCCCACGGAGTCTCACTAATTGCTAGCACAGCAGTCTGAGATCAAGCTGCGAGGCGGCAGCGAGGCTGGGGGAGGGGCGCCCGCCATTGCCCAGGCTTGCTTAGGTAAACAAAGCAGCCAGGAAGCTCGAACTGGGTGGAGCCCACCACAGCTCAAGGAGGCCTGCCTGCCTCTGTAGGCTCCACCTCTGGGGGCAGGGCACAGACAAACAAAAACTCTGCAAGAACTTCCACAGACTTAAATGTCCCTGTCTGACTGACAGCTTTGAAGAGAGTAGTGGTTCTCCCAGCACGCAGCTGGAGATCTGAGAACGGTCAGACTGCCTCCTAAAGTGGGTCCCTCACCCCTGAGCAGCCTAACTGGGAGGCACCCCCCCAGTAGGGACAGACTGACACCTCATTCAACCCGGTACTTCTCTGAGACAAAACTTTCAGAGGAACTATCAGACAGCTGAATTTGTGGTCTCACGAAAATCCGCTGTTCTGCAGCCACCGCTGCTGACACCCAGCCAAACAGGGTCTGGAGTGCACCTCTAGTAAACTCCAACAGACCTGCAGCTGAGGGTCCTGTCTGGTAGAAGGAAAACTAACAAACAGAAAGGACATCCACACCAAAAACCCATCTGTACATCACCATCATCAAAGACAAAAAGTAGATAAAACCACAAAGATGGGGAAAAAACAGACCAAAAAAACTGGAAACTCTAAAAAACAGAGCACCTCTCCTCCTCCAAAGGAACGCAGTTCCTCACCAGCAATGGAACAAAGCTGGATGGAGGATGACTTTGATGAGTTGAGAGAAGAAGGCTTCAGACGATCAAACTACTCTGAGCTACGAGAGGAAATTCAAAACAACAGCAAAGAAGTTAAAAACTTTGAAAAAAAATTAGAAGAATGGATAACTAGAATAACCAATGGAGAGAAGGGCTTCAAGGAGCTGATGGAGCTGAAAGCCAAGTTTCGAGAACTACGCGAAGATTGCAGAAGCCTCAGTAGCAGATGCGATCAACTGGAAGAAAGGGTATCGCTGATGGAAGATGAAATGAATGAAATGAAGAGAGAAGGGAAGTTTAGAGAAAAAAGGATAAAAAGAAATGAACAAAGCCTCCAAGAAATTTGGGACTATGTGAAAAGACCAAACCTACGTCTGATTGGTGTACCTGAAAATGATGGGGAGAATGGAACCAAGTTGGAAAACACTCTGCAAGATATTATCCAGGAGAACTTCCCCAATCTAGCAAGGCAGGCCAGCATTCAGATTCAGGAAATACAGAGAACGCCACAAAGATACTCCTCGAGAAGGGCAACTCCAAGACACATTATTGTCAGATTCACCAAAGTTGAAATGAAAGAAAAAATGTTAAGGGCAGCCAGAGAGAAAGGTCGGGTTACCCACAAATGGAAGCCCATCAGACTAACAGCTGATCTCTCAGCAGAAACTCTACAAGCCAGAAGAGAGTGGGGGCCGATATTCAACATTCTTAAAGAAAAGAATTTTCAACCCAGAATCTCCTATCCCGCCAAACTAAGCTTCATAAGTGAAGGAGAAATAAAACACTTTACAGACAAGCAAACGCTGAGTGATTTTGTCACCACCAGGCCTGCCCTAAAAGAGCTCCTGAAGGAAGCACTAAACATGGAAAGGAACAACCGGTACCAGCCACTGCAAAAACATGCCAAATTGTAAAGACCATCAAGACTAGGAAGAAACTATAGCAACTAACGAGCAAAATAACCAACTAACATCATAATGACAGGATCAGATTCACACATAACAATATTAACGTTAAATGTAAATGGGCTAAATGCTCCAATCAAAAGACACAGACTGGCAAACTGGATAAGGAGTCAGGACCCATCAGTGTGCTGTATTCAGGAAACCCATCTCACGTGCAGAGACACACATAGACTCAAAATAAAGGGATGGAGGAAGATCTATCAAGCAACTGGAAATCAAAAAAAGGCAGGGGTTGCAATCCTAGTCTCTGATAAAATAGACTTTAAACCAACAAACATCAAAAGAGACAAAGAAGGCCATTACATAATGGTAAAGGGATCAATTCAACAAGAAGAGCTAACTATCCTAAATATATATGCACCCAACACAGGAGCACCCAGATTCATAAAGCAAGTCCTGAGTGACCTACAAAGGGACTTAAACTCCCACACAATAATAATGGGAGATTTTAACACCCCACTGTCAGCATTAGTCAGATCAACGAGACAGAAAGTTAACAAGGATATCCAGGAATTGAACTCAGCTCTACATAAAGTGGACCTAATAGACATCTACAGAACTCTCCACCCCAAGTCAACAGAATATACATTTTTTTCAGCACCACACCACACCTATTCCAAAATTGACCACATAGTTGGAAGTAAAGCTCTCCTCAGCAAATGTAAAAGAACAGAAATTATAACAAACTGTCTCTCAGACCACAGTGCAATCAAACTAGAACTCAGGATTAAGAAACTCACTCAAAACCGCTCTACTACATGGAAACTGAACAACCTGCTCCTGAATGACTATTGGGTACATAATGAAATGAAGGCAGAAATAAAGATGTTCTTTGAAACCAACGAGAACAAAGACACAACATACCAGAATCTCTGGGACACATTCAAAGCAGTGTGTAGAGGGAAATTTATAGCACTAAATGCCCACAAGAGAAAGCAAGAAAGATCCAAAATTGACTCCCTAACATCACAATTAAAAGAACTAGAAAAGCAAGAGCAAACACATTCAAAAGCTAGCAGAAGGCTAGAAATAACTAAAATCAGAGCAGAACTGAAGGAAATAGAGACACAAAAAACCCTTCAAAAAATTAATGAATCCAGGAGCTGGTTTTTTGAAAAGATCAACAAAATTGATGGACCGCTAGCAAGACTAATAAAGAAGAAAAGAGAGAAGAATCAAATAGATGCAATAAAAAACAAAAAAGGGGATATCACCACCAATCCCACAGAAATACAATCTACCATCAGAGAATACTACAAACACCTCTATGCAAATAAACTAGAAAATCTAGAAGAAATGGATAAATTCCTTGACAAATACACCCTCCCAAGACTAAACCAGGAAGAAGTTGAATCTCTGAATAGACCAATAACAGGTTCTGAAATTGTGGCAACAATCAATAGCTTACCAACCAAAAAGAGTCCAGGACCTTATGGATTCACAGCTGAATTCTACCAGAGGTACAAGGAGGAACTGGTACCATTGCTTCTGAAACTATTCCAATCGATAGAAAAAGAGGGAATCCTCCCTAACACATTTTATGAAGCCAGCATCGTCCTGATACCAAAACCTGGCAGAGACATAACCAAAAAAGAGAATTTCAGACCAATATCCTTGATGAACATTGATGCAAAAATCCTCAATAAAATACTGGCAAACCGAATCCAGCAGCACATCAAAAAGCTTATCCACCATGATCAAGTGTGCTTCATCCCTGGGATGCAAGGCTGGTTCAACATACGCAAATCAATAAATGTAATCCAGCATATAAACCGAACCAAAGACAAAAACCACATGATTATCTCAATAGATGCAGAAAAGGCCTTTGACAAAATTCAACAACCCTTCATGCTAAAAACTCTCAATAAATTAGGTATTGATGGGACATATCTCAAAATAATAAGAGCTATCTACGACAAACCCACAGCCAATATCATACTGAATGGGCAAAAACTGGAAGCATTCCCTCTGAAAACTGGCACAAGACAGGGATGCCCTCTCTCACCGCTCCTATTCAACATAGTGCTGGAAGTTCTGGCCAGAGCAATCAGGCAGGAGAAGGAAATAAAAGGTATTCAATTAGGAAAAGAGGAAGTCAAATTGTCCCTGTTTGCAGATGACATGATTGTATATCTAGAAAACCCCATCGTCTCAGCCCAAAATCTCCTTAAGCTGATTAGCAACTTCAGCAAAGTCTCAGGATACAAAATTAATGTACAAAAATCACAAGCATTCTTGTACACCAATAACAGACTAACAGAGAGCCAAATCATGAGTGAACTCCCATTCACAATTGCTTCAAAGAGAATAAAATACCTAGGAATCCAACTTACAAGGGATGTGAAGGACCTCTTCAAGGAGAACTACAAACCACTGCTCAATGAAATAAAAGAGGATACAAACAAATGGAAGAACATTCCATGCTCATGGGTTGGAAGAATCAATATCGTGAAAATGGCCATACTGCCCAAGGTAATTTATAGATTCAATGCCATCCCCATCAAGCTACCAATGACTTTTTTCACAGAATTCGAAAAAACTACTTTAAAGTTCATATGGAACCAAAAAAGAGCCCGCATCGCCAAGTCAATCCTAAGCCAAAAGAACAAAGCTGGAGGCATCACGCTACCTGACTTTAAACTATACTACAAGGCTACAGTAACCAAAACAGCATGGTACTGGTACCACAACAGAGACATAGATCAATGGAACAGAACAGAGCCCTCAGAAATGATGCCGCATAGCTACAACTATCTGATCTTTGACAAACCTGACAAAAACAAGAAATGGGGAAAGGATTCCCTATTTAATAAATGGTGCTGGGAAAACTGGCTAGCCATATGTAGAAAGCTGCAACTGGATCCCTTCCTTACACCTTATACAAAAATTAATTCAAGATGGATTAAAGACTTATATGTTAGACCTAAAACCATTAAAATCCTACAAGAAAACCTAGGCAATACCATTCAGGACATAGGCGTGGGCAAGGACTTCATGTCTAAAACACCAAAAGCAATGGCAACAAAAGCCAAAATCGACAAATGGGATCTCATTAAACTAAAGAGCTTCTGCACAGCAAAAGAAACTATCATCAGAATGAACAGGCAACCTACAGAATGGGAGAAAATTTTTGCAACCTACTCATCTGACAAAGGGCTAATATCCAGAATCTACAATGAACTCAAACAAATTTACAAGAAAAAAACAAACAACCCCATCAAAAAGTGGGCAGAGGACCTGAACAGACACTTCTCAAAAGAAGACATTTATGCAGCCAGAAAACACATGAAGAAATGCTCATCATCACTGGCCATCAGAGAAATGCAAATCAAAACCACAGTGAGATACCATCTCACACCAGTTAGAATGGCCATCATTAAAAAATCAGGAAACAACAGGTGCTGGAGAGGATGTGGAGAAATAGGAACACTTTTACACTGTTGGTGGGACTGTAAACTAGTTCAACCATTGTGGAAGTCAGTGTGGCGATTCCTCAGGGATCTAGAACTAGAAATACCATTTGACCCAGCCATCCCATTACTGGGTATATACCCAAAGGACTATAAATCATGCTGCTATAAAGACACATGCACACGTATGTTTATTGCGGCACTATTCACAATAGCAAAGAGTTGGAACCAACCCAAATGTCCAACAACGATAGACTGGATTAAGAAAATGTGGCACATATACACCATGGAATACTATGCAGCCATAAAAAATGATGAGTTCGTGTCCTTTGTAGGGACATGGATGAAACTGGAAAACATCATTCTCAGTAAACTATCGCAAGGACAAAAAACCAAACACCGCATGTTCTCACTCATAGGTGGGAATTGAACAATGAGAACTCATGGACACAGGAAGGGGAACATCACACTCCGGGGACTGTTGTGGGGTTGGGGGAGGGGGAGGGACAGCATTAGGAGATACACCTAATGCTAAATGACGAGTTAATGGGTGCAGGAAATCAACATGGCACGTGGATACATATGTAACAAACCTGCACATTGTGCACATGTACCCTAAAACCCTAAAGTATAATAAAAAAAAAAATAAATAAAAAATAAAAACTTAAAAGAAAAAAAATCTTTGCTTACAATGATAACTATTGCTAGTGTGGTTAGATGCCACAAATGTTTGTGGAAGTAGATGGTTAAAATGATAATTACAATGGAGTATGGAATGTTTTATAATTAATGTAACTTTTCTGAATATGTTTGAGATAAATGCTGGATAGTAGGGTTGTAGAAGAGGTGGAGACTAATTCTGCTTCGAGGAAGTTACTTGGAACCTTTTTTTTAAGCCTAGTCAATTGAAGCAGTGGGAGTAAAACTTTTTTAAATTCAATTTTTTATTTTTGAGATAATTACAGATTCACATGCAGTTATAAACAATTAATACAGAGAGAACACATCTATCTTTTACCTGGTTTCCCTCAATGGTAATATCTGGCCAAATTATAGCACAGCATCACAACCAGGATATTGACATTAATACAGTTTAGATACAGAACAGTTATAGCACCACAGGATCTATAATGTTAACCTTTTGTAGCCATACTCACTTCTCTCCCATCTCCTGGAAACTACTAATCTGTTGTTTCTTTAATTTTGTCGTTTCAAGAAAGTTATCTTGACTCAACCTGTTTCTCTGGAGATACATGCCGATTGTTTTGTCTTGATAGTTCATTTCTTTTTATTGCTTTTTATTCCATCATATGAATATACCACTCTTTCTTTAACCCTTTATCTACTGAAAGACATCTGGGTTGTTTTCAGTTTTTGGCTATTAGGAATGAAGCTGCTATGAATATTCTTGTATAGGTTTTTTTGTGAACATACATTTTTGTTTTCTGTAATAAATGCTCAGGAGTGCAATTGCAGGGTTATGTGGTACTTGCATGCTTACTTTTTTAAGCAACTAACGGGCTGTTTTTTATAGGGGTTTTGTTCCTCATCATTGGCAGCATTTGGTGTTGTTACTATTTTGTATTTTAGCCATTCATGTAAGTGTATATAGATATGTCATTGTGGCTTTAATTTGCATTTTGCTAAGGGCTAGTGAACTTGAATATCTTTTTGTGTAATATTTGCTGTCTGTATATCCTCTTTGGTGGACTGTCTTCATTTCTTTTATCCATTTTCTAATCAGATTTTTTTTTTTTTTTTGAGACAGAGCCTCACTCTGTTTCCCAGGCTGGAGTGCAGTGGTGCAATCTCTGCTCACTGCAACTTCTACCTCCTGGGCTCAAGCGATTCTTCTGCCTCAGCCTCCCAAGTAGCTGGGATTACAGGTGTGCACCATCTCGCCCAGCTAATTTTTGTATTTTTAGTAGAGACGCGGTTTCATCATGTTGGGTAGGCTGGTTTTGAACTCCTGACCTGAAATCATCCACCTGCCTCGGCCTCCCAAAGTGCTGGGATTATAGGCGTGAGCCACTGCAGCCAGCAATTGGTTTGTTACTGTTGAGTTTTGAGAATATGTGTATATTAGAGATACCAATCCTTTGCTGGATATATGGTTTGCAAATATATTCTCCCTCTCAGTAGGCTTGTCTCTTCATCCCCTTAACAGGGTCTTTCACAGATAAAAAGTTTTTATATAATTTTGTGAAGCCTAACCTATCATTTTTCATTGTAAGGATCTGTTGATGTCAAGTTTAAGGAGTCTGTCTAGTTGTAGATCTTGAAGATTTTCTCCTAAGTTTTCCTTAAAAGTTTATAGTTTTATGTTTTACATTTGAGTCAGCGGTCCATTGTGAGTCAATTTCTGTATAGTGAATGAGACTTAGGTCAAGGTTTATTTTTCTGCCTATGGATGTTTATTTACTCCAGCATCGTTTGTTGAAAAGGCTATCTTTCTGCCTGAATTGCTTTTGCAGCTTTGTCAAAAATTGGTAACATGGGTCTATTTCTGGGTTCTCCATTGATGTATGTATCTGTCCTTCCGCCAGTACCACACTGTCTTGATTAGCTACTATATAAGTTGTGAAATTGGTTTAGACTGATTCTTCCTACTTTAGACTTCTTTCTCAAAATTGTTTTAGCTATTTCTGTTTCTTGGTCTTTTCATATAGATTTTAGAATAATCTTTTCTGAATCCATAAACAATGTTGCTGAGATTCTGATAGGAATCGCTTAAATCAGTATATTGGTTTGGGGAGAATTGACATCTTTTCTCTGTTGAGTCTTCCCATTTTCTTCATTTATCTAATCCCTCTATTTATTTAGATCTTTGCTTTCTTTCATTAGTGTTGTGTGGTTTTTAGCATTCAAGTATTATACATGTTAAGTTAGATTTATACCTAACTTATACCTAAGTTTTAAATTTGTTAAAACAATTGTAAGTGCTCAAACTGTGTTTTAAAGGATGAATATAGTAAGCGAAGGATATTCCAGACAAGGGAAAAACAATGTGCAAAGAAACAGAGGCTTGAGAAAACTAGAGTATATAGTGTAGAGAGAGAGAGAAGATTCAAGCAATCAGTGAAGCCGGATTGTAGAGGGCCATCACAAGGAGTTTGGTGTTTTGTTTTGTTTTAGGAAGTGGAAAGCTATATGTGATATTGCAGTGGTGTGGCATAATCAGGTTTTGTTTTTGTATGTGTTATGCTAGTTAGTAGTGAGGATGTACTTGAGGAGGCAGAAACTTATAGCAGGGATACAAGGTAAGAGCCTACTGCAATAGTCCAAGTGAGAAATGATGAGATGTGAGGATAATAGTTCAGTTTTTGTACATGTGCTTTGAATATTTGCAATGTTTCTTCATGTCTTTTGGAAATCTACATAGAGTTGATCATTTATGAGGGTAGGAATCATGTTTGTCTTACTCAATACTTATCTCAGGCAGAAAGTACCTTGTTTAAACACAGGTGCTCAATAGGTAAGTATTGAGCCAATGAATGCATGAATTATATGTCTGTTAAGCAATTGGAAATACAGGACTAGCCCAGAACATAGGAGTTTTGCCTAAAGATAAGTAGTTCGTGAGTTTTTGGTATATAAATTGTTGATAATTTAACTGACAAAAAAAGATTAAATGATTCGGGGAGAATTTTGGAATTAAAAGACTAGAAGGCTGAAATTGGACCCTAGGGAGTATCAGTATATAAGGGATAAAGCAGAAAACTGAAAAGGACTGGTAGTTGTGGCGTGATAAGTAGGGTTATATAAATGCAAGTGCAAAAGAAGAGATGCACAAAGGTCATGTTGGGATAATGATTGCAAAGAAGATTTAGATTTGGAGATTATGACTGTATTATTGTTCCCAAATAAGAGTTTTAGTATAGTAGCCTGTACAGATAGAAAATAATGTAAAAAATGTGATGGTGAAAGTAGGGAGAACATGAGGTAGCTTGGGTCTAGGGAAGGTAAGGTTGTTATTTTAGGGGAGTGTAGAACTGAGCATGTGACAAGGATGCTTGGTGGAACAGTCTCCCAGAAGAGTTGGGAAGGAGAAAGTTCAATAGAATGGTGAATAGACTTTCCTTGTATGGTAACAGGAACATTGCTATAGGTAGATTTAAGGGAAGTTTGGGGGATTTTTGTTTTCTAATTAAAATTTGGTCAGTTTTTTTTTTTTTAAACATTAGGGCTCTTTTTGGTATTAATACATCCATGTCCTTTCTCAAGGAGAGTTTTGAGATTGTTTTATTTGCTAATTTTATGTGAACTATTTTTTTCCAATTATATTAGCTGTTTATTATTATTATTATTATTATTATTATACTTTAAGTTTTAGGGTACATGTGAAAAATGTGCAGGTTTGTTACATATGTATCCATGTGCCATGTTGGTGTGCTGCACCCATTAACTCGTCATTTAGCATTAGGTATATCTCCTAATGCTGTCCCTCCCCTCTCCCCTGGGATCTAGAACTAGAAATACCATTTGACCCAGCCATCCCATTACTGGGTATATACCCAAAGGACTATCAATCATGCTTCTATAAAGACACATGCACACGTATGTTTATTGTGGCACTATTCACAATAGCAAAGACTTGGAACCAACCCAAATGTCCAACAGTGAACTATTTTTAACTTACAAATTTTATGTAGATTTTGAAGAAGAAGAAGGAAAATGGGACAAACTGAGAATAGACAGTGGGGAGTAGTAGGAGAAAGGTAGAAGGAATCCAGTTCATTTCAGGAGAAAGAAGTAAGGGGGCAGAGTATAGACTAGTGGTGCCATCAGTCACTTTTCAGGTAGAGTTTGGTATTGCAATTGAAGGTCTTTGTATTTCTTTTCTATTTATTTATTTTTTTGAGATAGATCTCACTCTCTTGCCCAGGCTGGAGTGCAGTGGTGCAATCATGGCTCACAGCAGCCTTAAACTCCTGGGCTCAAGTGATCCTCTTGCCTTAGCTTCCCACGTAGCTAGGACCACAGGTGCGTGCCACCACACCTGGCTAATTTTTAAATTTTTTATAGAGATGGAGTCTTGCTATGTTGCCTAAGCTGGCCTTGACCTCCTGGGCTGAAGTAATCCTCCTGCCTTGGCCTCCAAAAGTGCTGATATTATAGGCATGGGCCACCTTGCCTGTCTCAGTCATTGAATTTCACCTGATTTTATTGACCTTCCAATGTACACTTTAAAGTATTTTGCCTTTGCCCTTCTGGAGATGTTCTTATTTGGATTATTAACTTAAAAATTGTTTAGTAAGCAATGTATTTGTTGAACTCTCATTACAAGTAATGCATATAAAACAAAAATATCATTTATTTCCACAGATAGTTTCTATGTTACATGGGGAGCTCGGCATAATTCAGGAGCAAGGGCAGCCCCAGGACAACCATTACCTCCACATGGAAAACCACTTGGAAAACTAAACTCTACTGATCTCAAGGATGTTATTAAAAAGGTATAATATGAATCACTAATTGGAACTGGGATTTGGTCATTATAGTCTTTTAAAAATATTTATTGTAAAGATTTAGAGGGCATGAATATGATAGATTGTAGAATAGGCAAAGCTGGTTCTTATCTTTTGGAATTTAGTCCATTGTGGCAGACGTAACGAGATGCACCTGTACTTACATAGATATGTGTAAAATTGCTAAGATACATTTTGGGCAAAGGTGTGTTGGAAATATTAATGAGATTTAATATTAATCAGGAAATTACTCTGGAGCAGTGGTTGTCAAACTTTAGAGAGCGTTAGAGTCATGTAGAGATCAGAAAATATGCAGATTCCTGGGTCTCATCCTCTTAAGTGTCAGATTCATTAGGTGACCCAGGTAGTCCAGATGTCTAACAGGCTCCCAGATGATGCTGATGCTGCTGGTCCACTGAAACTTTGAGTAGTGCTATCCTAGAGAGTTTCTCTTTTAAAGTTTAGTTATAATCAAGAAGAAGAAACAGTATTGCAAATGATTGCTTTAAAAATTAATATTTATATTGAATGTTAGTGTGGATTTTATATTAGGAAACGTTTTTTCATGGTCTGGTAAACTGATTCACCTGGAATGGATGTTGCAAAGTTTTGAAGCATTGAAAATTGTTAAGTATGTAAAGTCTAATTTTCTTTCTCCTTTCCTGCACTCTATCAGGTAGTCCCTGGCAGAGCATGGTACCTGTGTTAGCTTTTGATTCATTCCCAAGCAATGCGAAAGAACATTCACAAAAGAGTTTTTAGGCACTAGGTTTCTAGAGTTTGGGGATTTTTTTCATGGTCTATGCACACTGATTCATAACAACTATTAAAATTTGAGCAGTTTTCAAGTTTTATAATTAACCTGCTATCTCATGCTGCTTTTTACTAGTGTAGCAGTGACCAAAAGTAACTGATTTTCCCGGACCCTTGAACTTGTTTGACATGAGTTTTTCCTTAGAGAGTGCCGATTTATTTATCCAGGATTACCAGACATATAAAATATTGAGTGTGAGATGATATGTAGTCACTTTACCTTTTTTCTTGAATGTATCAAAAATATAATATTTTAACCTAGGTAAGTAACATTTTTATTATGTAATTAGGGCTTATATTAACTATAAAATATTCTGATTTTTTTAAAAGGGTCTTATTCATTATGGACGAGATAACCAGAATTTAGACATTTTACTTTTCCGTGAAGTCTTGGAGTATATGTCTAGGATAGATAGAGTGCTGAGTTTCCCTGGAGGTTCACTTCTGTTAGCAGGACGCAGTGGTGTAGGTCGTCGGACCATCACTTCTTTAGTTAGTCACATGCATGGAGCGGTCCTGTTTTCTCCAAAGATTTCCAGAGGATATGAACTGAAACAGTTCAAAAATGATCTCAAACATGTGAGTTGCCCACTCTCTTTTGCTCTATTTGGTTTTAAATTACATTGGTTATTATTCTAAACATCTTTAAAGACCTTTAGTTCTCTGTTATACAATATAGTCTTTATTTTAATTTAGATTATTTTTTCCATGATTATTAGAAAATTATATTTTTATCTATAGACAGGAAAGAGAATACCATTAGAATTTCTAGGACCCAGATACTCCAGGTTATGGGATGTTAGACAGACATGAATGATAAACAGAAGGATGGAATTTACATAGGAAATATATGGGTAGAGATAAAAATGATCTACTTGTTTTAATTTTAATGGCCTAGCTGTAAAATAATTAGTATTTACTTAGGGGTTGGATTTACTTTCCAAATTATATGGCCAAAGTTTGATTTTTAATTATTAAAATGGAAATAAATGAATAAATAAACATACGATACTGGCATACTTTACATACAAATACAAAATGTTAATTTTTAACTGTACCAAAAATACTTAAAGGGCACTAAAAAATATTTTCTTATTTTGCAGGTGCTGCAACTTGCAGGAATTGAAGCACAACAGGTAGTTTTACTTCTTGAGGATTACCAGTTTGTACATCCTACATTTTTGGAGATGATCAATAGCCTTTTGTCTTCAGGCAAGTGAACAGTTTCTTTTCAAAGAAAATAAAAATAACATAAAAATTATCCAAGTAGGCCGGGCGCGGTGGCTCACGCCTGTAATCCCAGCACTTTGGGAGGCCGAGGCGGGCAGATCACGAGGTCAGGAGATCCAGACCATCCTGGCTAACACAGTGAAACCCCAACTCTACTAAAAATACAAAAAATTAGCTGGGCGAGGTGGTGGGCGCCTGTAGTCCCAGCTACTCGGGAGGCTGAGGCAGAATGGCGTGAACCCCACAGGGGGCGGAGCCTGCAGTGAGCCTAGATCACACCACTGCACTCCAGCCTGGGTGACAGCGAGACTCTGTCTCAAAAAAAAAAAAAAAAATTATCCAAGTAAAATTATCTTGTGCAGAATTTACTTTGTTTTGGAGAACTTTTGGCATAGTTCTTACTTAGGAGACATGGTGTTAAACATGTTCATGGCAGGAGAATTGAGAGACTCCATTTTTATAAAACCAATAATTTAAGACATATAAAAATTGTTAATATTGAGTATTGGTGAATATTCAGAAAAAATGACTTTTACATATACTTTTGCTGGTTTCTGTTATAACCTTTGGGAAAATTATCATCTAGGACTTATTAAAAGCTGTGCCATACTCTTTGATGTACCATTCTATTGTCTGTTGGAATTTAACCCACAGAAATAAAAGAAGTAGTATGTAAGAAAATAGGTAGTATAATTTATAATCACAAACATTTGATAGAACCTTCCTATCAGTAGTGGCATGGTTGTATAACTATATAATAGTATGGCCTTAGTATGGATATATGAATATACATATACTCCAGATATATGAAATTCCACATAATTCTACAGATTATTGCCCACACTTCATGTGTCTGGAATATAGTTGCATTCATTAACCTGGAAAAATGCACATTCTCCTTCTTCAGTTGGATATTACGAATCAAGTAGTAAGTAATCTTGTTTGTTTGCTTGTTTATTTATTTATTTTGAGGCAGAGTCTTGCTCTGTTGCCAGGCTGGAGTGCAGTGACACGATCTTGGCTCACTGCAACCTCCCCCTCCCAGGTTCAAGTGATTCTCCTGCCTCAGCCTCCTGAGTAGCTGGAATTACAGGCATGCGCCACCATGCCTGGCTAATTTTTGTAATTTTAGTAGAAACAGGGTTTCACCATGTTGGCCAGGATGGTCTCGAACTCCTGACTTCAGGTGATCCTCCCACCTTGGCCTCCCAAAGTGCTGGGATTACAGATGTGAGCCACCGCGTCTGGCCAGTAATCTTGTTTTTTAAAAGAAGAAATTAAAATTATTTTTAAGGAAAAAAGGAACTTATACGTACTTTAAGTATGCATCTGTATAATAGAAAAATACCACTTGAAAGAGGACTATCTTAATACAAATACTCTCTAGAAATTTATGGCTAAGTGGGCTCTCTATGTATCTGGAATTCTATGGATTGTAGAGATATTTATTGTTTTATGTTTTCAAGATTTCTATGGTTTGAAAATCATTACTCACATTTTGCCTCTGAGATAGGTTCGAGTCTTGTTTTTCCTCTGAGATATAACATGAAGCATTGTCCATTTATATTCCTCGGCATTTCTCACCCCTAATTGCACGTTAGAATCACTAGGATAATTAAAAACAACAACAACAACAACAACGACTAAAAACGAATTCTTTGCTACTACCCTAAATCTATTAAATTAAAATCTCTGGGGTATGGTGGGAGTATCATTTGGCTATTGTGACTCCCTAATTGAGTCTCTGCAACCCAAACTAAGAACTGTTGCTACTCTTCTGCTGTGGCTGTGTACCCAGCAAATTGTGGTACTCTCCTGTTGTCTGTGGTGTTACCTGAACTTTTTGGTGTTTTCCTGGGGAGGATGCTTGCGAATTCCTGTATTTCTTCCTTTTTTTTTGAAGAATTTATGAAGTTTGTTAGAATCTTTCTATGAGTAATCACTGTTAGTGATTGGGAAGAAGTAGCTTAGTTTTAAACTTGGATCAAGAGTGTTTTGTTATTTAAGTACAAAATAAACCTTAAAAACTAGTTTCAATTGTATGGATGATATCACTGTGGGGATCAAAGGACAAAGTTATATGAACTCATTTTCAACTCAGTTTGTAATAAATACTTGCTTTGTATCATGCTAGTGCTCTGAGGAGAAATTTTCTTCAGAATTTAACGGCTTTGGTTAAAGAAAACATTTAATTTATAATATGTAATATTTAAACATTAGTGCCCAGATGAGAAATACAGACCAGGATGCTCTAATTAGACAAGTGGTAGATCCATTTCTGTTAAAGAGTTGAGGGATAATGGCTTAGTGAAAGTGGTAGTACTTGAGTGGACTTAAAGCGTTCCATCTTTTGATTTTTAAGGAATACATTCCTGCGTATTGCTTCGGTTGTCACTAGATGGAGACCTTGTTCATTTTGGCTGACAAGAGACCAGAAACACAGATTTTTTTTTTTTGAAAGCAAACATTCAGATAAGCACTAACCCAATAATCATTATTTTAACACAAATTGGTCTTTATTACCAAGATATAATTGTAAAAATGACAAGTCAAATTTTGGCATTTTATTTTCAGAGGAAGTGTTCAGTAGGCTTGGTTTCTTTTTTCTATTTCAAATTCTTATTCCCTAATGTGTATAATATACAGGTAGAGCTGGCATTTTTTGCTAAATTTAAGGAATCAAAAATATCTTGGTATGTCTAAAATTTAAAGAAAAACAAATGCAGATTTATGTATGCATGTGTTCAATTATGTACAAACTTGTGGGGTGGGGGTGGTCTAATGCCTCTTAGTTGAACCTAAAGAAAAGTAGGGATCAGACTTTGATGGGCCCTATATGAATGCATTATTTTGGATGTGTAGCAAAGGACTTTTCACTAATGTTATAGTTTCTTGTGAATTGTAAACATATTGGCTTAACAAATATTTATTAAATGCCTCTTATATGCAGGGCCAAGTTTTAAATACTATGATAATTTGTAGAAGTGAACAAGATGTGCTCCAGGCCCTCTATCTTTGAGTCTGTCTTTAAGACTAAAGTTGTAGTCTTAATCAACTTTGATTTGCCTTTCATCATTCTATTCATCATCATGATTTGGCCTGCATTAAGTAGCAGGCCACGGACCAGTTCTGATTTCTAGTACAAGTTCATCTGTTCATTCATTCATTTATGTAAAACATATTTTTGTTCTAGATACTTAGGTAAGAGTATTCTAGGGTTAAATGTTGAACATTACCCAATATTTGTCCATAGGAATTTAGAGTCTAATTGGAGATAAGAAGGAAGTAATTCATTATTAAATGATGTGATAAGTGCTAAAAATTGATATATTTGAATAGTATGTGAAAGAGAAAGAGTGTTTAATTAGCATATGGGCAGTCAAGAAAGGCTCATGGGCGTAGCAGTTAGGGAAGTAGCATCTTGAAGGATAAGAATTTATTGGGTATCATGATAGGGGGCAGAGGATGACTGTAGGTATACATTCCAAGAGGAGAGAATATTTTGTTATATTTATGGAAAACAAGTTTATTGAGGCTAGAGTACAAGGTCTTATGGAGGAAGATGGAAAAAGAACCTGTAAAGGTAGACAGATGGCTAGTGTATGACTATTTTGAGTGGTTTGCTTAGGTGTTTGAATTTTATCAAATGATGGCTATAGATAAAGATTTGTGAGTCACTTAGAGGTAATAAAGTTTGTGTATTTTTGGAAAGAAAGATCGAATAAGAGCAGATTTTTAAATACAAAAATTGAAAAAGCATTATTTATTAAAATGTTTTCAATTACTCTAATATTTTTCTGTAGGTGAAGTTCCTGGACTCTATACTCTTGAAGAATTAGAGCCCTTGCTGTTACCACTTAAAGATCAAGCTTCACAAGATGGTTTTTTTGGACCAGTCTTCAATTACTTCACATATAGTAAGTGACATAGAATTCATTAATCAAATCAAACTGGTTTGTATGAAATATATACCATTTAATTTGCCTTATTTTCTCATTAGATTGCAAAAGTATCTTAAGTCTTTTTTCTGGAGCTTTTAGAAAGTAACACATAACTAGTGGATAGGCTAGCCTATAATAAAAACACCTGTATTAGTCTGTTTTTACACTACTAATAAAGACTTACCTGACACTGAGCAATTTACAAAAGAAAGAGGTTTATTGGACTCAGTTTCACATGGCTGGGGAGGCGTCACAATCATGGTGGAAGGCAAGGAGGAGCATGTCATATCTTACATGGATGGCAGCAAGCAAAGAGAGGGCTTGTGCAGAGAAACTCCTGTTTTTAAAACCATGAGATCTCATGAGAGCCATTCACTATCATGAGAATAGCATGGGAAAGACCCGCCCCGCTCCATGATTCAATCATCTCCCACCAGGTTCCTCCCACAACACATGGAGATTATGGGAGCTACAAAATGAGATTTGAGTAGGGACACAGAACCAAACCATATCAATACCTCAGCAAAATTTTAGCAAACAGGAATGATGAAAGTATGGTAATGTTCTTTGGAATATTTACCTTGCCTCTGTTTCATGTGGTGAAATTAGTGCTACTTTAGTACCTCCTGTCTTAAAGAAATATTGAACCATTTAGATTGTGCCAGACTTAATAGTTTTAAAAAACTAGCCTTTTATTCATAAAGAAACAGTTTTATATGCACTGTAGAAATCCAAAATTGAAATAAGTAAAAAGTGAGGCAATAATCACATCACCCAGACATTATGACACTTACATTTTTTGTGGACATTTTTCAGAGTCTTTTTTCTTAACATGCACATACACAAATTTCTAAATGTTCTTTTAACTAAAATAAAAATCATAACATAATATTGTTTTATATTGTGCTCATTTTAAGAAACAGCTCCTACTATTTCATTTGAGAAAATTTTGATTTCTTTAACCCAGACCATGTATAGATTGCCTGATTCTATTATTATTCTTATCTATTTCTTAGGAATTCAGCAAAACTTGCATATTGTCTTGATAATGGATTCTGCAAATTCAAACTTCATGATAAACTGTGAGAGTAATCCAGCTTTGCATAAGAAATGCCAGGTGTTGTGGATGGAGGGTTGGTCCGATAGCAGTATGAAGAAAGTAAGTTTAACAAATATTAAAAAATTTAAAAGCACATTTTATTTTTGAAGTTATTGATTTTCACAACTTCTCTTTGGTGTTGGTTATAACATCACCTTAATTATGGCACCAAACATCTCTTATGTTTGGAAATGTCTGTTTTCCTCATACTCTTGCATCATAATTTAGTTGAATATAGAATTTTAGATTGAGGATCATGTTCTTAATTAAGGACCCCAGAGACAACTATACTTTAAAATTTTATGGGTTTAATTAACTAGCCTATTACAGGCTGTCCTAGATTTTAAAAAAATCATAGCAAGTATTTAACAATTAAAAATTTTTAAATCCTTAAAAAATATCATCACTATGCTGTGTGTTTGGAGGGGGATGAGTTAAAGTGTGAACTCATAACACTATCTTAACTGGAAGCCTCTTATTTTTACCTCATTTGAATAAGTAATAATTTTCAACATTGTTTCTTTAAATGATATTCATATTCTCAATCACTAATTTCTTTATTTTTCTATAAGAGAAGTATAGTTTTATGCCTGTCGTGATTCAGAGTAAGGAGTGTAATTTGAGATAAAAGACATGGTTTACAGATGAGGTAATATTTTAGTTACTGAAAGATATTTAGCTTGAGGAGGCAACATGAATAAGAGGCATTCACTAAGAAATAATTATTGGGTGCTTAGTAAGTACCACTGTTCTATATATGTTGAGGACATAGCAGAGGAAAAAAAAACAGAGAGAAATCCCTGCCCTCATGGTGTTTACATTCTTCTCAGGTATATCTGCGGGGAAAGCTTTCTAGGTGAAGGTCCTGGGTAGAGAGCATGTCTGATGATTTTGAGGATCAGTAAGAGGCCACTTCACCTGGAGCAGAGTGATTGAGGGGAGAGGGGGCGAAGATGATGTCAGAGAACTAAGAGGAAACCAGTTAGCATGGGGCTTTGTAAGCTACTACACTGTATAGGAGTTCAGCTTTTCCTGAGAACTAACTTACTTTTGGATGCTTTCACACAGAAATATTCTGACTCACTTTTTAATGGGATTACTGTAGTTTCTGTGCTGAAAGTAGACTATAGAGGGCAATGGTTGGAGCAGTTACAAATGATTGCAGTAATCCAGAGAGAAAAGGATAGGTTGGGCTAAGGATGTAGTGGTAAGGTGGTGAGAAGTGGTTGTATTCTGCATATGTTTTGCAGTAGAAACAACAGGATTTGCTGACAGATTGTAATAAAGTGTAACAGAAAGTGAGGGGTCAGTGATACTCCTGAGTGTTTTGGCTTGAGCAACTAGAAGGATGAAATGACCATCATTTGAGACAGAGGAGACTGTGAGAAGAACATATTAAGATGAGACTATGAGGCCTTCAGTTTTAGATGTGTTAAATATGAGATACCAGACATTGAACTTATAAGTTTGCGAAGGCATTTGGAAATATAAGCCTGGAGCTCCAGGGGTCAGGCATACAGAAAAAAATTTGAGGAATTATCAGAGTGCAGGTGGTATTTAAAGCTGTAAGAATGAATGAGAGAGTAAGAATAAACAAAAGAGAGCAGTGATCCAAGACTGAACCCTAGGGCACTTCAACATTAAGAAACTGGGGAGATGAAGAGGAAGAACCAATGGACACTGAGAAGAAGCTGCTAGGGAAATAAGAGGAAAACCAGACAAACATTATATTTTAAAAACCAAAAGAAGATAGCATGTCAAAGGAAGAAAGTATGATGAACAATGAAAGTAGATAAGGACTAGGAATTGATCACTGGATTTAGCAACGTGGAAATCGTTGGTGACTTTGATAGAGCAGTTGCAGTTAGTAATGGAAAAAGCCATATTGGAGTATGTTTCAGGAAGAATGAGAAGATTGGAGACAATGAATGTGGGTACACTCTTTTAAGGAATTTTGTTTAGAGGATGAAAGAAACGGGTCAGTAACTGGAGGAAGGAGGGGTAAAAATATTTTATTTTATTTTATTTTATTTTCCAAGACAGTGTCTTGCTCTGTCGCCCAGGCTGGAGTGTGGTTGTGCAATCTCGGCTCACTGCAACTTCTGCCTCCTGGCTTCATGCGATTCTTCTGCCTCAGCCTCTCGAGTAGCTGAGATTACAGGTGCCTGCCACCATTCCTGGCTAATTTTTGTATTTTTAGTAGAGACAGGTTTCACCATGTCGGCTAGGCTGGTCTCAAACTCCTGCCTCGGCCTCCCAAAGTGCTAGGATTATAGGCGTGAGCTACCGTGCCTGGGCCTGTTTTTTTTATTTTTATTTTTTTAAAAGATGGGACACACTATAATATATTCATATGCTGTTGAGAATGATTTAATAGGGAAGCAAAAAATATGTGATGCAAAACAGGGAAAAATTGCTAGAATAATATCACTGAGTACGTGCACAGCAAATGGATCTAGTGTACAAATGGAAGAATTAAGGATCGGCGTTTCCTATGAGAATGGAGGAATCATTTGTGATAACAGGAAAGAAAGCAGAATAGAGGGGGATAGATCCAGGTAGGTGGGCAGGTATGGTACTGGGAAGTTTGGGATGCTCTTTTCTAATTGTTTCTGTTTTCTTAGCGAAATAGGAAGATTATCCCCTGAGGGAAAGAACGAGGGAGGAGGCTTTGGAGGCTTAAAGAGACACAAGAAGACATGGAAAACAGTAGTTTGGGAGAGTGAAAGAGGGAAAGGATTAGGAGAATGGAGTATGATAGGATTCACTTGAGGTTAGTGATCATAGAGTTCAATAGAGGCCAAACAACATAGTTTTGTGTTTTTTTCTCAAGCCATAGGTGCTCTGATGGGTGCAGACCTTGAGTAGGTGGTTACTTAGATTTGACCAGAATTGGGACTTTGGTGCTTGAGTATGACAAAACAATTGAAGGCCAGAGAGTTGAGAATATTTATTAGAATATAATTATTTTGATTTACCATGGAATTTAAGTTGGTA
This sequence comes from Nomascus leucogenys, assembly GCF_006542625.1. Lineage (NCBI taxonomy): Eukaryota > Metazoa > Chordata > Mammalia > Primates > Hylobatidae > Nomascus > Nomascus leucogenys. The sequence continues at coordinate 31,624,953 of NC_044395.1, read as the reverse complement.
AGGTGGTAAATTAGGATAGGAAGATGGTGAATGACAGTGAAGAGGTGGTCAAATTGGTGGATAGTAGGTTTCCGTGGAGTTTCAGGATTTTGATGTTGGAAGGGAGTAAACTGGGAAGACAGGAGTGTAGTGATAGAAGAATGGGATGTTTGAAAGTGAGATTATGGAAGGATTTCACTTAGTGATAATTAAAAAATCTCATGATTTGACTGTGTAGGTGAGTGGCTGACAAAAGGGTGGTGGCTAAGAGGAGAAGAGGCGTCCAAGGGATTGAGAGGTGAGGGTATTAGAGGGATTATCTATAATGGACATTGAAATTGAGAATAATTAAGAAGGTAAGACAAGGATTGTGTTGGAAGGAGTGACAGTGAGCCAAGAGCTAAAATTATTTGTGGAACGAAGAAATGACTGGACTGGTAGATGTCTGCACCATGGAGGGTTAATGGTTACTCTAGCCTGATATTTAGGGAGCTTAGTGAGGATGATTTTGAAGTAGTGATGAAGTACAAGAGGGCACTACCTCACTTGCAGGCCCGGTGGTTCAAGGACATGATATTGCATGGTGTGGTTGGGAAATAGAGAGTTCATGTGGCTGCTGCACGGGGTATGTGGAACATTGTAGTGGCAAATATCATTAAAAGCTAGACTGGGGACAGATAAGGAGGGGAAGTGTTTAAGTGCCATGACTTTGAATTTTATTTAATAAGCAACTAGAAGCAATTGAAAGTTAGTGTGAAGGGGTTGATAGGATCCATCAGTTTTAGATATGTTAATGTATGAAAATGTTAATATATGTTATATATTATGTTATGAATATGTTAATATATGAAATATATGAGAATATGTAATAGATGAAAATAAAGCAAATTAATAGGCTTACTATGTCCATTCAACTCTTTAAAAAGTACCATTTTTACTTCAAGGGAAGGAACAGGGGCAAATCAGGCTGGCAGACTTTGCTAATTTAGGATATTGTTTGAGGATAGACCATTTTAAAGAAAACGAGTTCCCAAAGAAACAAATTAACGTTGATTTAAAAATATAAGTTTAAAATATTCTCACATAGGTTTAAGTGTTTTGTCAGAAATCAGTGAAGGCATACTCTCTGTCACAAGAATTATGGTACATTCAAACTCTGCATTAATGAAGACATCTTTTGGCTTACATTTTTTTTTCAGTCTGAGAAATTTAAAAAATGATTTTTTGACCTAATTACCAGGATCACTTGTGTTTTCCTCTTGCTGGTAATTTCAGCTCTATCAGGTGAAAGAAATTGAAGCTATTTGGCTTAATTTAAAATTTCAAAGTTGTTACTTTAATTTTTTTTCGGGAAACTAAACTTTCTTTTGTATATTCTAAAGTAGCATTCTTGTAAGGTTATCTTTAATAATGATATCTGCTTATGAAACTGTATTTGCTTATTTACAATAGTGGCAAAATGCCAGCCATAGTGAGAATATACTTTTTAGAATGATCAGTTATGAAATTATTGATTATAAAATTATTTTTATTTACTTTTAGTTTTTATTTGAAAAAGCTAAGAATCCTTGCTACCCCACTATGCCATGAAGGCATTTTACTAGTTTTATGCCAAATAAAATATTTTTATTATTGTATGTTTTTAAATGGCATTGTGATTATTTTCTAATTCAATCCAAATTGTAATTTCCTTCATTTCCTATAGTCTCACCATTTCAAGTGAGCTTTTCCCAGTGTGCGATTGCAATCAGTTAATGGTTGATATGTGTCAAAACGTTGTCTAGGAAATCATTTCTTCTAAAGATTTCTGTGTTATTTTTGTCTCTTAGTCTGGAATGAATCCTAGAAGAAAAGTACAATCAATACTGACTTTTTTGTGTGTTAAAGGTTTTTAACTTATGATATGGGACTTACACTTTTTCATAGTGATTTTCTTTTTATGTTTTAGATACCTGAAATGTTATTCAGTGAAACAGGTGGTGGAGAAAAATACAATGATAAAAAACGAAAAGAAGAAAAGAAAAAAAATTCAGGTAGTATTTGGATGAAATCAGTTTGATCTGGTTTTTATTTATGAAATAATTGCCATTTTTTAATGCTACAGATCCATTAAAGATTCATGATTATAAATTTGAATAATGCTAAATGTAACAAAATTAGATTTCTTCTGATGCAAACAAAATTTTGAAGCCCTTTTTATTTTTAAATTAATGGTTATGTCATTTAACATAGAACCCAACAGAATATCTACTGTGAGAGTTCAAGAAGTTTAAAAATTATTTTTCTGACCTGAGTGATTTGAAGGACCTACTTAAATTGTTTAGAGTCTTTGGCAAGCACCCTAAACTTTTCATATTAGCTTATCACTTAGATATGGCACAGAACTCTATAATTTATATATGAAAAAGTTTTATGACATTCTTTGAATATGGGCTTAATCTTTTCTTAGCTATAGTATTCTCATTATTTTCTCTTCAAATTAATTTTGATTGTGGTCTTTATTTTTATACTATAGCTTATTAACTTATTTATTTAACCATCTAATAATCAAATATTTATTGAACTTGTTTTATACTGTACTGGGCTGGATATTAGAGATCACTTAGTAGCTCATAGTCCAGTGATAGTGAGAATTGTGTTATATAAAAACGTAAATCTCTGATATAGCAAGATAAGTGATGGTAGAAGTTTATATGAAATACATTGGAAAGTAAAACTTCAGACTAGCAGATGTTATGGGAAATAGACATTGCCCAGACAGGCAGCTTGAGAAAGTCATTCTGGTTAGAGTGAGTAACATGGGACAGGTTTGGAAAAGTGAAACAGGCATTTTATGAAACTATAAATAGCCTAAAGGGCTGAAACATAAGATGTATAAATAAGTACTAGATGAAGAGGGAGGAAAAGGTTGGCATGGTCAGGTAATGAAGAGCTTTCTGCATTATGCTAAGGAGTTTGGATTCTAACTTGCAGGTGATAGGGCATTATTGAGAGATTTAAAAGCAGATTTTACCAGAGTTTTGTTTTAGAAACAAATATCTTTATATATCCCTTTCTTCACTTATTGGAAAATAGATTGGTAATAGGAGAAGCCAAAAGCAATTACGTCACTTTAGAAGTTTGTTGTAGTAATCTAAGAGAGACAAGATGAAGGCCTAAACCAAAGAAGAGGTAATAAGAATTGAAGAAGGAATGGACTTGGTGGATTTTAGGAGGTAATCTAAATGAGACTTGATGATTATGTAATGGCTGTGTGTGGCAGACAAGAAGAAGAAAGAGTCAAGGATGTTTTTTTGGGATCTGTCTTGGAATATTCATTCCAAATTGATTTCATTCACTGGGGCCGGGAATACAGATGCAAATTGTGTCAGTGAGAGGAATATAATGTGTTTGATCATGGATATATTGCATCTAGTGTGAACTTATTCTTAACTTTTTGGCTTTTGAAGTCTTGTTTCTCCCTGTATCAAATGGGAGTGGATAGGTATTTTGTGTATTGCTTTTCTGTTCAGCAGATTGTATTTAGCTCACTTTTAGATTACTGTACATGTGTTATATAGTCCCAATTAATTTATATGTTATGACAACATGTAGATTTATTTTTCTTGCAACAATAAAGATGTTCAGGGGAAGTATATAACAGTATATTGATGCTACTAAAACTAGAGAATTCAAAATTCCTAAGGAAGATGGGAGCTGTGAATAGTTGTCTAGGAATGCCTGCGCATCTTTAAGCAAAGATGTTATCTCATATTTATAATTATATAGCATGGCAGTATTTTGTATAAAATAACTATCATTAGGATATTTTCTCTTATTTTTAATGAATCATACATATAATAAGTTATTTTTATTTTCTATTTTTTTCTAGTTGATCCTGATTTTCTAAAATCATTTTTATTAATCCATGAATCTTGTAAAGCATATGGTGCTACACCAAGCCGATATATGACCTTTTTACATGTGTATTCTGCCATTAGTAGCAGCAAGAAAAAGGAATTATTAAAAAGACAAAGTCATTTGCAGGTATAGTATTGATAATCTTGAATTATTTTATCTATATATAGGAAACAAGAGTTTTGTAAATCACAATGCTATGTTGCAGGTGGCATATATCTGGTATTAATAAATGTACTGTATTAAAAGCCTTGGAAAACAGTCTCACTTTCCAACCTATATTGCCCTGTAGGTTTTAGTAATGATTTGTATTTTTTTTTAATTCAGTGGTTATTTCTTTTCTTCGCTGGTTGGCATTTATGGATTTTTGATAGCTTATGGTACTCTATTTAAGAGTCTCTTTCCCATGAAAACATTTTTAGAAATTAAGAAAACTCTGTTATTTGGCTTAAGATGATACAGTGGACTTTGGGGACTTGGGGGGAAGAGTGGGGTGGGGAGGGATAAAAGGCAACAAATATGGTGCGGTGTATACTGCTCTGGTGATGGGTGCACCAGTATCTCACAATTCACCACTAAAGAACTTATGTAACCAAATACCACCTGTATCCCAATAACTAATGGCAAAATAAAATAAAATAATCATAAAGAAAAAAGAAAACCCTGTTATTAACTGAAACATAATATCCAAGATTATATTTTATAATAACCTTTAAAATTAAAATTATATTTTATAAAGTAATGTTTTCATCCATGTCACCTCACTTAGTACATTCTGAACAATTTTCTTTCCGTATTTCTTTAATTATAGAGCTTTAACTTAAATGTGACATTAGAATGTCAGCCTCTGAAGTTGTTAGAGAACATTTCCTCTCTAAAGTTTTAGTTTCCCTTTGTTAGGGTAATAAAGTAGGCTCCATCTTAATTGACATAATTATCTTTATCATTTCTAATGATTCACTTTCATTTATATTAAGGTATTAACTATACGGGCTTTGGGGAGGGTTAATTTCCTGATTTAGTTCTCTATGGTACTTTGGATAAATTACTTTAACTTACTGTTTCGCAGCTTAATTGGGTCAGTGGTAGTTGTATGTGAGTGTATTAGATAAAATTCATATGGAACAAACCTAGCTTAATACCTGTACTTTATGTTGGGTGCTCAATAGATATTAGTTACATTCCTTTTTTTGCCATTACTCTTTCCCCAAATCTTCTGATTTGTTAGGTGACAAAAACATGATAGAAGGTAAAGAATACTTTTCCTGTACATCCCAGGGTTCATTATTCTATTGTTTGGACAGTAGGATGGGGTACCACAATGGCCAGGCCAGGGTGAAATGCCTACTCAAAATGCAGGTAAGGCAAGTGAATGACAGCCCACCAGAACCATATGTGAGAAAGTCTCTTACAAGAACAGTGAATATTAGACAGACAAAACCAAGTCATGTCTACTATAAAAAAGAGTGACTCTTGAGTCCTTTTTCCCAATCAGTGAGACTGAAATTAGAAAAGGTTTAGTGAGTTATCCCTTGCTTGCTATTTTCTCTCCCATCTAATGTAATGGTAAAAAGTGTTTTTTATTAAGTTCAAGGTTTAAACTATCAAATATGTATTTATCTGTTTAGCTTTTCTATGATGCTTTTTTTCAAGTCTTATGGATTTATTTTAAAATGTTATAGATAATGATAATTTTATTGATATTTATGGGGTACGTGTGATATTTTGATTCATACAAGAATGTGTAATGATCAAAGGGTGATTAGTGATGTTGAACATTTTTTCATATACTGTTGGCCATTTGTGTGTCTTTTTTTAAAAAAATCTATTCAGATCCTTTGCCTACTTTTTAATGGAATTCTTTGTTTTTGTTGTTGCTCAGTTGTTTGAATTTCTTGTATAATCTACATATTAAGCCTCTTGTCAGGTGAACAGTTTGCAAATATTTTCTCCCATTTAACAGGTTGTTTCTTCACTCTGTTAACTGTTTCCTTTGCTGTGAAGAAGCTTTTTACTTTAATATAGTCTCATTTTTCTATTTTCATTTTTGTTGCCTATGCTTTTGAGGTCTTAACCATAAAATATTTGCCTAAACCAATGTCCTGGAGCATTTCCTCAGTGTTTTATTCTAGAAGTTTTATAGTTCCAGGTCTTTTGTTTAAGTCTTTAATCCATTTTGAGTTGATTTTTTGTATATGATGACAGAGGGAGGTCTAGTTGCATTCTTTTGCATGTGGATATCCAATTTTCCCACCACCATTTAGTGAAGAGGGTGTCCTTTTCCCAATATATCCTTTGCTGAAAATCAGTGGACTGTAAATACATGAATTTTTTTCTGGGTTCTTTATTCTGTTCCCTTGATCTGTGTGTCTGTTTTATACCAATACCATGCCGTTTTGGTTACTGTAGCTTTGTAGTATATTTTGGAGTCAGGTAGTGTGATGCCTCTAGCTTTGTTCTTTTTGCTCAGGATTGCTTTGGCTATTCAGGCTCTTTTGTGGTTCCAAACAAATTTTTGGATTTTTTAAAAAATTTCTGTGAAGAATGTAATTAGTATTTTCATAAATATTATATTGAATCTGTAGATTGCTTTGATACTAATACTTCTTCTTTTTTTTTTTTTTTTTCTGAGTAGGAGTCTTGTGCTGATGCCCAGGCTGGAGTGTAATAGTGCGATCTTGGCTCACTGTAGCCTCCGACTCCTGGGTTCAAGTGATTCTTGTGCCTCAGCCTCCCGAGTAGCTGGGATACAGGCAGGTGCCACCATGCCTGGCTAATTTTTTATTTTCAGTAGAGACGGGGTTTCATTATGTTGGCCAGGCTGGTCTGGAACTCCTGACCTCAAGTGATCCACCCACCTCAGCCTCCCAAAGTGCTGGGATTACAGGTGTGAGCCACTGCACCCAGCCACAACAATGCTAATACTTTTGATCCATGAGCATGAGATATCTTTCCCTTTTTTTTTTCTATCTTTTTCAATTTCTTTCATTGGTGTGCTGTAGTTTGCCTTGTAGAGGTCTTTCCTCTCCTTGGTTCATTTTATACCTAGGCGTTATTTATTTTTTGTGGCTGCTGTAAATAGGACTGCCTTCTTAATTTCTTTTTCGGTGAGTTCATTATTGATGTATAGAAACATCGCTGAATTTTCTGTGTTGATTTTGTATCCTGCAGCTTTACCGAATTTGCTTATTACTTCTAAGAGTTTTTTGGTGGAGTCTTTAGGTTTTTCTAGATATAAAATCATGCCCAGCTATAAAGAGGGACAATTTGACTTCCTTTTTTCCATTTTGGATGTCTTTTATTTCTTTCTCTTGCCTGATTGATGTGGCTTGGACTTCTGGTACTGTGTTGAATAGGAGTGGTGAAAGTGGGCATCCTTGGCTTGTTCAGTTCTTCGAAAAGGCTTCCAGCTATTCCCCATTCAGTGTGATGTGGGCAGAGGGTTTGTCATTTTTGGCCTTTATTATGTTGAGGTATGTTCCTCCAATGCCTAATTTTTTGAGAGTTCTTGCCTTGAAGGTATATTGAATTTTATCTGATGTGTTTTCTGTGTGTATTTTGTTGATTATCTGGTTTTTGTCCTTTGTTCTGTTGATGTGATATATTATGTTAGCTGATTTGCATATGTGGAACCATTCTCTGTGATGCTTTAAAATTTGTTTTTCCTTAAAACCTCTGTGGGATCTTTAACTACATCTTAATGAGTATCATGTGAAATAAATTGTTATAATTAGCAATAAGAAAAAACCTAAGTCTACTTGCTACTGTTTTGTATATATACACTTAACGTGTTTGCTTGATTCTTTTCTATAGGGCTTTATTTACTGTGTGTATGTAAAATTCCTTTTTTAAAATATTGCCAATCAATATTTTATTGATGTAGGCTGGTGTATCTAAACTAAATGAAGCTAAAGCTCTTGTGGATGAACTGAACAGAAAAGCTGGAGAACAAAGTGTGTTACTTAAAACGAAGCAAGATGAAGCAGACGCTGCCCTTCAAATGATCACAGTGTCAATGCAGGTAATGTTTAGAGTGACCACAAAAATGAAAACAATAGGGAGAGCATTTATGCCTGATAGTCAGTGAAAAATAACATTTTCACTTAGTTGAATTTTAAAAATATTGCTTATTCATAGTGAGTCAGACTGATAGTATGTCCTTAAGCTTTTGTGGAAGGGCATGGTATTTTCCCATATTGTTTAGGCTGATAACTCAGTGCATTCAGTTGACCATGTGCAACTTATGTAAACTCTTTTTATATTTTAAATTGGCATGGATCTGTCTGTAACTGATTTTATTTCTTTTACTCTGCCATTTAGGTTGGTATTTCCTTTTATTTTTCTTAGAATTCTCTCCTTCAGGCTTTGAGAGTTTTCCTTGCTTTTAATTTTCTCAAGATTTATGAAATGTTTTTATTCTTCCAGTACTTTCATGATGTTTTGTATTTTGATTATATATTTTTTGAGCTGTTGCCTTTGTTTTGTTGAACGCTTTCGAAGGAGATTTCTCCGAGTTCCTTCCTTGCCCCAGTATTTTATGTCTGCATGCTCTTTCAGGATGATCTTGTTCATTATATTGCTCTTACTACCAACTACATATAACTGTTTTCAAATTCATCTTTTTTATTCTTTATCCTAACCCCTCTTATTAGCTTCAGACTTACTCAATTACTGGCAGGGCATGGTCCCTCATGCCTGTAATCCTAGCTCTTTGGGAAGCTGAGCGGGAAGATCGCTTGAGCCCATGAATTTAAGACCAGGCTGGGCAATATAGTGAGACCTTATCTCTACAAAAAAAGTAAAAATTAGCTGAGTGTGGTGGCACGTGCCTGTAGTCCCAGCTACTCAGGAGGCTGAGGTAGGAGGATTGCTTGAGTTTGAGAGGCAGAGGTTGCACAATGAGCTGAAATCATGCCACTGCTCTCCAGCCTGAGTGACAGAGCAAGACTCTCTCAAAAAAAAAAAATTCAATTTTATCTGTTAAACATGTCTTCTTGGAAGTCTCTTGGGCATTACAATTTGAAACAGGTTCAAAACTGAACTTATGAGTTTTCTTTCCTGTATTTCTTTCCTCAGGTTATGGTACTATAATATACACTAATTATTTAAGACGGAACTTATAAATTATATTATACTGAGACGTTTGTTACCTTATCCCTTAATGTAATGAGTCATTAAATTCTGTCAATTTTATTTCCCTGATTATGCCTCAAATATGTTTCCCCATCTCCATCTTGGTGACTGTTACCTTGTCCACTAGACACTAGTCTAATGCCTCTTTTATGAAAATTAACTTTAATATTCATCAGACTAATGTATATATCTCAATTAAAAAGTAAGTGGCATGAAAAATCTTAAAGTTATGGGACTTAGGATTTCAAGAGTCACTTTTCAGTAATCATAAGGCAATCTGATATTAGTGTGATATTAGGCCTAGAGATCACTGGAATGTGGTCAGTTGATTTTACACAAAAATGCCAATTAAATGGGGAAAGATAGTCTTTTTAAAAAATAGTGCTGGATATTTAGATATCCAGGTAGAGAAAGAAAAAGCCCAGAAACTTTACCTTTTAACTTACACAAAAATTTACACAGTGTGGATGATGGATCTAAGTGTAGAACATTAAATTATAAAACTTAGAAGAAAGCACAGGAGAACATCTTTATGACCTTGGTGAGGCAAAGACTTGTTCGATGTGATATCAAAATAGAAAAAGAAAATTGATAAATTGGATTTCATCAAAATGAAAGCTTCTGCTCTTTGAAATAAATTCTGAAATGAAAAGGCAAGTCACAGACTGAGAGAAAATATTTACAAAACATATATTTGATAAAGAACTTCTATTCAGAATTTTAAAAATACTACAACTCAATAACAGCAAAACAAAAATCCAGTTTAACAATGAACAAAATATTTGAGCAGACCATTTATGAAAGAAGACATATAAAGGGACAGTAAACACATGAAAAGATGCTTAATTTCGTTATCATCAAGTAAGTGTAAGCTAAAGTCCCAGTGATATGCTGCTACATATCCACTAGAACGGGTAAAATAAAAAGACTGAAAACACCTCAGTCTAGTATGGCAAGGCCGTGTGGAGCATCTGGAACTCTTGTAATTGCTGGAGGAAATGAATAATGCTACAGTTACTTTTCGAAAGTTTGACACAGTCTCATAAAGTTAAACATATCTTAGTACGTCAGCCAGCAGTCCCACTTTCAGATTTTTAGCTAAGAGAAATGAAAACGTGATAAATCTTAGAAGCATTACACGTAAGTGAAAACAGCCAGACACGAAAGAGTGTATACTGTATGATTCCTTTGTAAGAAATTATAGAAACAGCCAAACTATGATAGAAATCAAATTAGTGAGTACCTGACCTGGTAAGTAATACATCAGAAAATGTAAATATGATTTTTATACTGTAAAACTTTAACATATTTTTTTCTCAAGGTATTTTGGAACAAAATTAATATAAATATTTACTTAATGAAGACAGCCATTTTTATCGTTAAAAAATCTATCAGTTATTTTGACCTTAAAAGAGTTATTTGAAATATCAAAAAGTAAACACTACATAAAGGATAACACTGTTGATTACCATGTGTTTATAAAGGAAAATATTTGGCACTATGTGTGCTTTGTGTACTCTCTGGCTAGTGACATTGGTGATACACATTGAGTATGTGCTACTTTTTTCTCTGTGCTGTTCTGAGAAGCAATATTTCTAAGACTGTAGCTAATTTTATTATCCAGCAGAGACCCAGGAGAATAACTATGCATCTCATAAGTTAATAATTTTGCTTAATTATAAATAGCAGATATTTCTGTTTGGTATTTTGTAGAAAGTACTGTCTGAAGAGATAGCTTAAATACCAAATTGTGTAACTTCTAAGGCTTGCAATTCTAGGTTTACAGCATAAAGAAAGTGCAAATTAAATGCTATACAAACTCAGAATAGAGAAACCTTCCAATTGGAACAGGAGGTTAATAAAAGAAGGAATCCATGAGCTGTGCCTGGGCTGTTTAAGTGTTCAATATGTTTTATTATGATTATTTAAATAATTATGCATTTCAGGATCTGGGCATGGCAATACATGCCTTTAATGTCAGCTACTTGGGAAGCTGAAGTTGGGGGGACCCCTTGAGTCCGGGAGCCTAATTAACATAGTGAGACCCTGTCTCAAAAAGGAAAAAAAAAAACTCAGAATGACAAATATATACAAAGATGTTCAACCTCATCAATAATCAAGGAAATACAAATTAAAATCATACCTTGAAAATTATGTATTTCTGCTGGGCGCAGTGGCTCACGCCGGTAATCCCAGCATTTTGGGAGGCTGAGGCGGGTGCATCACAAAGTCGGGAGTTCGAGACCAGCCTGGCCAACATGACGAAAACCCGTCTCTACTAAAAGTATAAAAATTAGCTGGGCATGGTGGTGGGCACCTGTAATCCCAGCTACTTGGGAGGCTGAGGTAGGAGAATCACTTGAACCCAGGAGGTGGAGGTTGAATGAGCTGAAATCGTGCTATTGCACTCCAGCCTGGGTGACAAGAGCAAGACTCCATCTCAAAAAAAATTAAAATTAAAATTAAAAAGGAGAAAATTATGTATTTCTATCTTGTTTAAATTTTATATAAAAAGCATTTATTGCTTTGCTAAGTAGAAAAAAATTAAAGCACTGAAACCTTTCTGATAGAAAATATGGAGTAAAATATATCATTGGTTTCCCAGGCATTTTGGAAACTCTCTTGTCATAGATTCAAAACTAGTATTAGGAAACATCTAATAGAAAATGTTATTTTGAAATGTTATATTTTGGATTTCATGCTTTTAAATATCAAGCATTAAAATTGATTGGAATGCCACTTAAATATTCTTATAGGATGCTAGTGAGCAAAAAACAGAACTTGAAAGACTGAAGCACAGAATAGCAGAAGAAGTTGTTAAAATTGAAGAAAGAAAAAATAAAATTGATGATGAATTAAAAGAAGTACAAGTAAGTTAAAAAACATTCTAAGATCCATTTACATTTTTGCTTACCAGTTATATGTAGGAATTTAAACATTATTTGTAACTCAAGCTATTTTCTCATAGTATTATAAAATGTGGTTTTCAACCAAAATATTACTTGTAAAAGAGAACAAGAAGGAAAGCCTTCCAGGAAAAGTATAACTTAATGGATGATAATTAAAAATAATCGTTGTTTTCCATGAGCCATATGGTTTTGATTGTAGAGGGAAAAAATGTGTTAGGTAAATTAAGATATACTGTTAAGCTCTTTTTCTCCAGTTGATTAAATTAGTCATCTAGTCCTAAGATATAAAGAGCCTCTTGAAAATGACAAATTATCTCAAAACAAGTTAGATTTTCCAAATTAGATTATTGCAGTTGTGGTGGCAAGAAGTCTTACTGTCTCAACTTGAACATTTTTTACACCTTGTATGATTTAAAGCATTTTGATATTTTAAGAGAGAGGACATTAGTAACTATAGTCATTTTGCATAAATGACAATAAAAGATAATTTTTCAAGAGTTAATGATTTAAAAAATATATATAATTTGAAGATAAAAATGGCCTTTTTCTCTTTTAGCCTTTAGTCAATGAAGCTAAACTAGCAGTTGGAAACATTAAGCCCGAATCACTTTCAGAAATTCGCTCACTACGCATGCCACCTGATATAATTAGAGACATTCTTGAAGGAGTTTTAAGGTTGATGGGTATCTTTGATACATCTTGGGTGAGCATGAAAAGGTAAATTTTTCAATTTGTGAAAAGTATTATTTCGGCAATGAATGACACATTCTTTCATAGTTTTAAATATTTCTTATATTGTTTTTCAAAGTGCAATTCATCTGAATACATGGGTGTACATTTTGGCTTGAAATTTCAAGGTATTCTATGTAACCATATATGAAGATCTATATATTCCTTTCTCTATAAGTGATTGTTAAAAGTGTCAAAAGAGGAGAAAAGCAATACCTTAGAATCTTTAAGAAATTTCTCAATAAATATAATAATATATTTGGTCCATACATAGTAGAGAGGACTGTGATTTCACTGTGATTTACTGTTGAAGAAAATATAGTCACTATCCTTAAGAGTTTTGTACTACCGAGAGAGGGAAAGAGACAGAGACAGAAACAGAAAGAGGGAGACCCTTAAATAATAAAAGGGAGCTGCAAACTAGAAGAAAATAAGGTATTAACAAAATATGAAACCATGCAGGTTCAGGTTTCATGTTATAATAGTTGTGTTATGGTTTGTGCCGATATTAAGTTCCTTGTTAGTATTTAGGTTGATAGTAAAGAGTTCCTTTTATATCTGGAGATGGGGGAGGACATAGGTAGACAGAACACTTTAAGTTACCTTAAAAGGAGTCAGACAATTTTCTTGCATACCGTAGAACATATGAGTACCTAATAGTTCACAGATAAGGATTTGAGTAGAACAAGATTGTGATTCTTTCATATCATTTCTTGTCCTAGTTTATTCACAGAACATTAGAAAGACTGTCCTACATCTCTCTAGAGTTTTTGTTGTCTACAAAAAGTCGATAATACAGCTGGGCACACCTGTAATCTCAGCACTTTGGGAGGCCAAGGCACTTTAGGTCAGGAGTTTGAGACCAGCCTGGGCCACATGGTTAAACCCCATCTCTACCAAAAATACAAAAAATTAGCCTGGTGTGGTGGCACACACCTGTGGTCCCAGCTACTTGGGAGGCTGAGCTGGGAGGATCGCTTGAGCCCAGTAGGTGGAGATTGCAGTGAGCTGAGATTGTACCCGAGCACTCCTGCCTGGGTGACAGAGCGCGACTCTTGTCTCAAAACAAACAAACAAAAATAAGGATAATACATTAGAAGCTTAAAGGTTTTAATACCATATTTTTGTTAACTAATGGATTAAAAGTATTGCATACACCATTTTGTTAAACTGATTTTTTTTCAGAAACATCAAATTTTATTTAGCCTCATTTAAGGAAATATGCTTTAATTTTAGTTTCCTTGCAAAAAGAGGTGTGAGAGAAGACATAGCAACCTTTGATGCCCGAAATATTTCAAAGGAAATAAGAGAGAGTGTTGAAGAACTTCTTTTTAAAAATAAAGGATCTTTTGATCCAAAGGTAATTTTTAAGTTATACCATAAATTTGCTTTTCCATACCATATAATATTCTGCTTTTTAAAATGTGGTGCTTTGTCATTGCCAATTGTTTAGATCACCTAAAAATGAAAATAAAAAAATAAGCTTATAGGAATTACATTTGGGAAGCATTAACCATCAGAATCAGGTAAATTAGAATCTAGGTAGCAGGGGAGATTTATTATCCTGAGTGGTTTTAATAGTTTTGTATCTGCTGTTAATGTTCTCAGCTTTTTTTTTTTTTTTTAAACTTTCAATTGTCCTGGTGTGCTTTTATTTTTTCTTGTGTACTTGTCAGATAACAACAGGTATCTGTTTTAGGACAATGGTGTCTAATTTCAGTGAACAATTTAGATTTCATGATTCTGGTATTGTTTTAGATCCCTTAATCAAAATGTTATGTACATCTTCTTTAACACCAACTACAATAGTTTTAAAGCTGCTTTTATCTAATAAAGATAAATCACATGTATAGAAGAAAAAGAATTGATGCTCGAACATTGTTGTGGATGACACATGTATTCATTAGAAATGTGACTAATAGAAAATTATGTTGATAAAACATCTTTATTTTAAAGATTCTGTGTGGTTCAAAAAATTTATTTTTAAGTGAAAATAGAGTTCATGTATATTTCTCTTAAAATAGAAGTTCACTGTATTTTTATTTTAGCTATAAGCCCAAAACGTCTTTATTAGGGTCAAGTTAATAAGTGCCCAAATAAAGTGTGTTAGAATTAACTTTGCTTTCATTTGAAATTAAGTAAGGATGTTGAATCACTTCTCATGGATTTTTCAGAATGCTAAGCGTGCCAGTACTGCAGCTGCACCTTTGGCTGCCTGGGTGAAAGCCAATATCCAGTATTCCCATGTCTTGGAACGAATTCATCCTTTGGAAACTGAACAGGCAGGATTAGAATCGTAAGTGAAATATAAAATATAAACAATTCTAACCTTTATTTTCATAAGTTTGATGAGGTTTTAATATATTATTATTTTTATTTTTTCTCTGTAAAATGGCAGTTGACAATACTAAAATATATAAAATGAGTCAATTAAAGACAAATTTAAAAACAGATCAAAAAAAGAAAGCAATTAGGAGAGAGAAGAACCAACTCACTTTTTCTTTACCATTATTGTTGGAAGGCTAGGTAAAAGTTCCTTTAGAAGGAGCCAAAGTTTCATGAAGGAATATATATATATATATTTGTTGTTGTTGTTGTTGTTGAGACAGAGTTTCGCTCTTGTTGCCCAGGCTGGATTGCAGTGGTGTGATCTTGGCTCACTAAAACCTCCACCTCCCAGGTTCAAGTGATTCTCCGGTCTCAGCCTCCTGAGTAGCTGGGATTACAGGCATGTGCCACCACGCCCAGTTAATTTTGTATTTTTAGTAGAGACGGAATTTCTCCATGTTGGTCAGGCTGGTCTTCAACTCCCTACCTCAGGTGACTCACCTGCCTCGGCCTCCCAAAGTGCTGGGATTACAGGTGTGGACCACCACGCCTGGCCAAGGAATAATGTTAAAGTACAAAAGGAAAGCTTTGGAAATTTAAGGCTTTTATTTTTATTTATTTATTTATTTATTTATTTATTTATTTATTTATTTATTTATTTTGAGACAGAGTCTTGCTCTGTCGCCAGGCTGGAGTGCAGTGGCGTGATCTCAGCTCACTTCAACCTCCGCCTCCCGGGTTCAAGTGATTCCCCTGCTTCAGCCTCCCAAGTAGCTGGGATTACAGGCATGTGCCACCACACCTGGCTAGTTTTTTGTATTTTAGTAGAGAAGGGGTTTCACCATGTTGGCCAAGATGGTCTCGATCTCCTGACCTAGTGATCCGCCCACCTCCGCCTCCGAAAGTGCTGGGATTACAGGCATGAGCCACCGTGCCCGGCTGGAAATTAAAGGCTTTTATATTTGTTTTTACCTTCTAAGTTCTAGGAAATGCTTAGTATATATTTTCCAAAACAGTGTGTGGGCAGGTAGGAGGAAGATTTAACCACTTACTATTAGAGCTTATGGTTCTAATTTGCTATCGTTACTAAGTCAGAAATATATTTTATCTCTTTTGTTCTAAATGCAGACCAAAAGGTTTATGTTCTTTTTTTTCAAAAAAAAAATTTCAATAGGTTTTTGGGGAACAAGTGGTGTTTGGTTACATGAATGAGATCTTTAGTGGTGATTTCTGAGATTTTGGTGCAGCCATCATCTGAGCAGTGTTACACTATACCCAGTGTGTAGTCTTTTATCTCTTGCCACCCCCTGCCCTTTCCCCCAAGTCTCCAAAGTCCAATGCCTCATTCTTATGCCTTTGCGTCCTTATAGCTTAGCTCCTTCATGAGTGAGAATGTACGATGTTTGGATTTCCATTCCCAAGATACTTTACTTAGAATATCAGTCTCCAATTCCGTCCAGATTGTTGCAAATGCCATTATTTTGTTTCTTTTTGTGGCTGAGTAGTATTCCGTGGTGTATATATATATCACATTCTCTTTATTCACTCATTGAATGGTGGGCATTGGGTTGGTTCCATATTTTTGCCATTGCAATTTGTGCTGCTACAAACATGCGTGTGCAAATATCTTTTCCATATAATGTCTTCTTTTCCTCTGGGTAGATACCTAGTAGTAGAATTGCTGGATCAAAGAGTAGATCTACTTTTAGTTCTTTAAGGAGTCTCCACACTGTTTTCCATAGTGGTTGTACTGGTTTACGTTCCTACCAACAGTGTAAAAGTGTTCCCTTTTCACTGCATCCCCACCAACATCTATTATTTTTTGATTTTTTTATTATGGCCATTTTTGCAAGAGTGAGGTGGTACTGGATTGTGGTTTTGATTTGCATTTCTCTGATAATTAATGATGTTGAGCATTTTTCCATATGCTTGTTGGCCATTTGTATATCTTCTTTTGAGAATTGTCTATTCATGTTCTTAGCCCACTTTTTGATGGAGTTGTTTGTTTTTTTTCTTGCTGATTTGTTAGAGCTTGTTGTAGATTCTGGATATTAGTCCTTTGTTGGATGTATAGATTGTGAACATTTTCACCTACTCTGTGTGTTGTCTATTAACTCTGCTGATTATTTCTTTTGCTGTGCAGAAGGATTTTAGTTTAATTAAGTCCTGTCTGTTTATCTTTGTATTTGTTGCATTTGCTTTTGGCTTCTTGGTCATGAAGTCTTTACCTAAGCCAATGTCTATAAGGGTATTTCTGATGTTGTCTTCTAGAATGTTTATGGTTTCAGGTCTTAGATTTAAGTCTATGATCCATCTTGAGTTGATTTTTATATAGGGTGAGAGATGAGGATTCAGTTTCATTCTTCTACATGGGGCTTTCCAATTACCCCAGCACCATTGGTTGAGTACGGCATCCTTTCCCTACTCTATGTTTTTGTTTGCTTTGTGAAAGATCAGTTGGCTGTAAGTATTTGGGTTTATTTCTGGATTTTCTCTTCTGTTCTGTTGGTCTATGTGCCTATTTTTATACCAGTGCAATGCTGTTTTGGTGACTGTGGCCTTATAGTATAGTTTGAGGTTGGGTAATGTGATGCCACCAGATTTATTTGTTTGCTTACTCTTGCTTTGGCTATGCAGGTTCTTTTTTGGTTCCATATGAATTTTAGGATTGTTTTTTCTACTTCTGTGAAGAATGATGGTGGTATTGTGATGGGAATCACATTGAGTTTGTAGATTGCTTTTGGCAGTATGGTCATTTTCACAATATCGATTCTACCCATCTGTGAGCATGGGATATGTTTCCATTTGTTTGTATCATTTGTTTGTAACCATATCCTTGGTTAGGTGTATTCCTAAGTTTTTTTTTTTTTTTTTGCAGCTACTGTAAAAGGAGCTGAGTTCCTGATTTGATTCTCAGGGTGGTTGCAGTTGGTGTATAGCAGAGCTACTGATTTGTGTACATGAATTTTATGTTCTGAAACTTTGCTGTATTCATTTACCAGTTCTAGGAGCTTTTTGGATGAATCTTTAGGGTTTTCTAGGTATATAATAGTATCATCAGCAAACAGTGGCATTTTAGCTTCCACTTTACCAATTTGGATGCCCTTTATTTCTTTCTCTTGTATGATTGTTCTGGCTAGAACTTATAGTGCAGTGTTGAATAGAAGTGGTAAAAGTGGGCATCCTTGTCTCTTGTTCCAGTTCTCATGGGGAATGCTTTCCACTTTTCCCCATTCAGTATAATGTTGGCTGTGGGTTTGTCATAGATGGCTTTTATTACCTTAAGGTATGTCCCTTCTGTGCCAATTTTGCTGAAGATTTTAATCATAAAGGGACACTGGATTTTGTTAAATACTTTTTCTGTGTCTATTGAGATGATTATGTGATATTTGTTTTTAATTCTGTTTATGTGGTGTATCACATTTATTGACTTAACGTATGTTAAACCTGCATCCCTGGTATGAAACCCAGTTGATCATGGTGGATTACCTTTTTGATATGCTATTGGATTTGGTTCACTAGTGTTTTGTTGAGGATTTTTGCATCTGTGTTCATCAGGGATATTGGTCTATAGTTTTCTTTTTTTGTTATGTCCTTTCCTGGTTTTGGTATTAGGGTGATACTGGCTTCATAGATTGATTTAGGGAGGATTCCCACCTTCTCTGTGTTTTTGAATAGTGTCAATAGGATTGGTACCAATTCTTCTTTGAATGTCTTATAGAATTCAGCTGCAAATCCATCAATTTTAAAATTACCATTTCAATCCTGCTGCTTGTTATTGGTCTGTTCAGAGGTTCTATACCTTCCTGGTTTAATCTAGGTGGGTTGTATATTTCCAGAAATTTATCTGTCTCCTCTGGGTTTTCTAGTTTATGTGCATAAAGGTGTTCACAGTAGCCTTGAATAATTTTTTGTATTTCTGTGGTGTCAGTTGTAACATCTCCCATTTCTTTCTAATTGAGCTAATTTGTATCTTTTCTTTTCTTGGTTAATCTTGCAAATTGTCTATGAATTTTTTTTTTTCAAAGAACAAACTTTTTGTTTCATTTATCTTTTGTATTTTTTTTTGTTTCAATTTCATTTAGTTCTGTTCTAATCTTCGTTATTTTTTTTTCTGTTGGGTTTGGGTTTGGATTGTTCTTGTTTCTTCAGTTCCATGAGGTGTGACCTTAGATTGTCTATTTATACTCTTTCATACTTTTTGATCTAGGCATTTAATGCTATGAGCTTTCCTCTTAGCACCACCTTTGCTGTATGCTAGAGGTTTTGATAGATTGTATTACTATTATAATTCAGTTCAAACAATTTTTCAATTTCCATTTTGATTTCATTGTTGACCCAACAATCATTCAGGAGCAGGTTATTTAATTTCCATGTATTTGCATCGTTTTGAAGGTCCCTTTTGGAGTTGATTTCCAGTTTTATTCCACAGTGGTGTGAGAGAGTACTTGATATAATTTCGATTTTCTTAAATGTACTGAGACTTGTTTTGTGGCCTGTCATATGGTCTATCTTGGAGAATGTTCCATGTGCTGATGAATAGAATGTATATTCTGCTGTCATTGGCTAGAATGCTCTGTAAATATCTGTTAAGTCCATTTGTTGTAGGGTGTAGTTTAAAGTCCATTTGTTGTAGGGTATAGTTTAAGTCCATTATTTCTTTGTTGACTTTCTGTCTTGATGACTTGTCTAGTGCTGTCAGTGGAGTATTAAGGTTTCTCACTATTATTGTGTTGATGTTTATCTCATTTCTTAGGTCTAGTAGTAATTCTTTTATAAATTTGGGACTTCCATTGTTAGGTGCATATATGCTTAGGATTGTGGTATTTTCCTGTTGGACTAGTCCTTTTATCATTATGTAATGTCCCTCTTTGTCTTTTTTAATTGCTGTTGCTTTAAAGTTTGTTATGTCTGAAATAAGAATAGCTACTCTTGCTTACTTTTGGTGTCCATTTGCATGGAATATGTTTTTCCACCCCTTTACCTTAAGTTTATGTGAGTCCTTATTGTGTCAGGTGAGTCTCTTTTAGACAGCAGAAACTTGGTTGGTGAATTCTTATCCATTCTGCCATTGTGTATCTTTTAAGTGGAGCATTTATGCCATTTACATTCAGTGTTAGTATTGAGATGGGAGGTTTGGATCCATTGCTGATGAGCTGGTATAATCTTTTGGGGGTGTTAAAGAACCTTGTTTTGTCATATTACCACAATTGTTTTTCTGGTTCCTTCTCATTTGGGTAGACTATGTCAGAGGGAAGATCTGGGATTCAAGGGCAGCTGGTCAGATTCTTTTGTCTCACGGGGTGCTCCCTTGCTGTGGTGGTCTTTCCCTTCCCCTAGGAGTGGGTGTTTCTGAGATCTGAACTGTAGTGGTTGTTTTTGCACTTCTGGGTCTATCTACCCAGCATAGCTACTCGGCTCTGGGCTGGTGTTGGGGAGTGTCTGCACAGAGTCCTGTGATGTGATCTGTCTTCAGGTATCTTAGCTGTGGATACCAGCACCTGCTTCACTGGAGGTAGTAGGGGAATGAAGTGAACTCTGTGATGGTCCTTGGTTGTGTTTTTGTTTAGTGTGCTGGTTTTGTCTTGGTTGGCCTCCAGCCAGGAGCTGGCGCTTTCAAGAGTGCATCAGCTGTGGTCCTATAGGGAGGATGCAAACTTGCCTGAGGGACACCTGGTTACCTATTCAGGTTTCTCAGGCGGTAGACAGGGCCTTAGAGCTTTCAAGATATTATGACCTTTGTTTTTGGCTACCAGGGTGGGTAGAGAAAGACCACCTGGTGGGGGCAGGGATAGATGTGTCTGAGCTCGCCTCTCCTTTGGTGGGGCTTGTTGTGGCTGCTGTGGGGGATGGGGGTGTGGTTTCCAGTCCAATGTAATTATATTCCCAGGGGGATTATGGCTACCTCTGCTGAGCCATACGGGTCACCCAGGGTAGTGGGGGAAAGCCAGCAGGCACAGGCCTTACCGGCCTCCTATGTAGTCTGCAGTCCTAAAGGCTGGTCTCACTCCCAACATGCCCCAACAGCACCAAATGTATTTCCAGGCAGCCAGTGACCAGGGCTGAGAACTTGCCCCAGACCAGGAGCCTTCCGTTGAGAAAGCAAGCAGACTTAAATTTTTCGGTATCTCAGGGAGCCTGCAGTGGTGACCCAGTTCCTTCAAAGGGTCTATGGATCCTTTTGGCTTTCCTAGTATGTTCCTGCAGTAGTTCTTGCAGCAAAAGTTCACCATGTAAGTTTCCACATGCTGCTCTGTCAGTCTGAGTGGGAGCTGCAAGCTAGTCCTGCCTGCTATCTATCATCTTAATCCTAATTGATCTATATTCTTGATTGTTCAATTTTTGACGTTATCTATTAATTTCCTACTGTGTATTAAAATTTATTCATCTTATTTCCTTTCTTGTACATTTTTTGGTTCTTCATATAAGAATTGCCTCCTTTTTTTAGTTGATTATCTTTTTCTGTTTACGTATCACAAATTTATCCATAGTTTCTCTGTCAGAGCCCTGAAACATCTTCATTGATCTGTGTGTTCTATTTATTTTTTCTTAGCTTTAGGCCTGCTGCTTAAGGCTGTTGTCTTGGGGCTTCTCTTCAGCATTGTTCTAGAGATTACCTATTGTATTCTTTTATTATGAATTCCTGTCTTTCTCTTCCTTCCTTTAGTTCTTCAGGTTTCTAGAACACATCTTCCATGGTAGAAAGAGTATATGGGCTGGAACATATTTTGGGATTTGCATGTCTAAAAGTATCTATAATATATTTATTATTCTATGTGATCAATAATTGGGTTGTGTTTAAATACTAGACTAGAAATAGTTTTAGCTCACAATTTTGAAGGCCTTATTCTATTGCAGCAATTCTCAAAATTTGGTTCCTAGACCAGCAGCATCAGCATCACTTTGGAACTTGTTAAAAGTGCAGATTTTTGAACTCCACCCAAACTAACTGATTCTGATTCAGCTATATTGTGGGGGAGGGGACAGTAAGGCCTCGCAATTTCTGTTTTGACAGGTAATTTTGGTGTACACTAAAGTTTGAGAACCCCTGCTGTACTCTCTTCTAGAGTTCAGTGTTGCTTTTAAAAAGTCTAATGCTACTTTGATTCCCAGTGTTTGCATGTTTCCCCATATTTTTAGGGAGTTAGGAAGCTTTCTTGACCTGTCTGATCTTTGGCTGTTAGTTATTAATCATGAGTTTTAGAAGTCTGGCTGGAAGCCCTGAGTGTGTGGCCTGGGCTCCTTGGCTGCTGAGCATCACTGTAAGGTGATCAAATATGGACTGGCCATTTTATGGCAACCCCTTAATATTTGCGGGTATTTTGAGTATAGGGTGTCAGTCATTTTACTGTAAAAGAATCTTTATATCTTTCACCTAGGATGTGTGCATAGAGGTTGATGGAGATGAGTAAGGGCATAAGCTAGACTTGCAGCATTCTGGGTTATATTAGAGGTAGTTAGCTCCCAATAGAGCATGGATTCTGAGGTCAAACTCTTTGTAATATCAATTATTAAATAATCTTCTGTATTTAGCTTTATTGTTACCTTCAGAAGTATCTGTTTACATTTTCTGAACATTTTAGGATTCTGCTTTTTTTTTGGCTCCTCTTTGTATAGGCATTTTAGCTTTTGGCTTTTTGCATTCTGGTATGTTAGTTATTACTTTTTAAAATTTTATTGAACTTTGAGGGTGCAGGAGGCTGAGGTGGGAAGATTGCTTGAGCCTAGGAGTTTGAGGCTGCAGTGGGCTCTGATCGCACCACTGCACTGTAGCCTGAGAAAGAGAGTGAGACTCTGTCTCTTAAAAAAAGAAAATTATTTTTGAAATTTCTCCTATTTCATACTTTCCTCTTTTGATCTCTGTGCATATGTATCTTTCTTATTTTCTTGGCTTCATTTTAGTAGGATTCTAGAAGAGATAGAAGATAAATAAATATGTTTACCATTTTTATCCAGAAATGTACACGTATGAGTGTTTTTAAATATAAATTCCTAGAAGTGGTATAGTTGGGTCAGAGGAAACACTTTTAATTTTAGCGTTGCTTTTCAAATTAAATTCTAAGTAAAGGTGTTGTAATATTGAGTTACTGACAGTTTTAATTGTCATATGATTACAATTTAAGGTGCTGCTGCTGCTTTATAGTTGATATCTAAAATAGAATGACTTGTATAATATTGAGTTATATTTTAGGAATCTGAAGAAAACTGAAGACAGAAAAAGGAAACTAGAAGAGCTTCTTAATTCTGTTGGTCAAAAGGTATTAGAACTCAAAGAAAAGTAAGTTATATTTTGAAGTGTATTTTGGGTAATGCTGAGAGTGATTATTTGACATCTTGATTTCTTTCTTGTTTTGACTTTTAAGATTTAGACTCTTATGTCAGATGATGCTGTGGGACCCGGTAGTCTATAATCTTTTTAAGGGTACATTATTATGTTTAAAAATTCTATCCTTTTAACTTTTTTCTCTTTTGTGTTAAAAAAATTTCTTCATGCAAATATTATACTCAAGTTAAGGATCATTTTTGAATATTCTTAGTCTTAAAGCCTTTCATGCATCCTATTTAGTACAGGGTAGAAAATACTGGTATGGGAATTATAAATGTTAGAGCATTTTCTTTTAAAAGTTGTGAAGATTGAAAAGCTGAATAATATCTAATTTAATACAGTGTATGTTGAAGTGGTGTGTCATACTTCCTTTTTTAATGGAAGCAAAACTAATTATTTTACCACAAAATTAATCAGATTAAAACTATGAATTTTTTCTCTATGTTCAGGAAACAATTCTCTCTCTCTCTCTCTCTCTCTCTCTGTGTTTCTCTCTTCCCCTCTCTTCTTCCGTTTCTCTTTCTGTCTCACTAATATATACTTACAGAGAAATACTTACAGAAAAAAAGCAAACCGAAAAGAAAACCCCAAACCAATAAACCCAGTGTTTTCAATATTCCTGAACAATTATTATGTTAGAAATATAGGAAATAATTCACATTTTTTTCCAGGTATTATTAGAGAAGTATAAGAAAAATAAGTATAATGTATTATTTTCACTGTCATGTGCTCACAATCAGCACTTAATATTCAGGTAATTCTCAAATATTTATTGAATCATTAGCTTGTTATAGCAATGTTTTGACTTCATTTATTAGTCACTTGCTGTGTTAGGTGTTATACTGGGTAATTTGTGTATTTATTTCTTTAATCCTTAAAACGATGAGAAGTAAATCTATTTCTATTTAGCAGATTAGGAAGGTTAAAATTATATAGTCTTTTTTGTCTGAAGTTGAGCAGCTAGTAAAATACTAAGCCATGTTAGATACGAGATTTGTCTAATTCCATAAAGTTTCTGCTCTTAACCATTGCACCATACTACCATTATTTTGGAAGGATTATTATAAGAACTTTTGGAATTAACTTTTAATTTTAAATAAAACAGAATGACATTTTTCATTATAGAGTCATTGTCGAGAATGAATTAATGTTGGTTACCATGCTGTTACTTATTATGATCCTTAATTAAGGTTTAATTGACTCTAGGCCATGAGTAACAGTCTTATTTTCTTATATATCAACAAAGAATAAAGGACTTGAAAAATAAGCATGATCTATCAATTTTTAAATTCTAATTTTACAAAATTAAAGAGATGGTTTCCATTTCTAATACAACTTATACAGAGATATGAGAGTTGATTTAATGCAACAAATATTCATTGCAAAACCATGTTCAAGGTGTAATATGAAATGTTGTGGTCAATAAAGATGCAGCTTTCCATGTCCAGGTTTTAGAACAGTGCTGTTTAATGGAACTTCATGAGATTATGGAAATGTTCTGTGCTCTGTGTTATCCAATATGGTAGCCAATAGTCATATGTGGTTACTGAGCACTTGCGATGTTTGTAATATGACTGAGGAATTAAATTTAAAATTTTATTTATCTTTAATAATTTAAATTTAAATAGCCACAAAGTGGCCAGTGGCTATTTGTCCATATTGGACAGATTGGTTCTAGAGTCTTATGAAGAAGGCACTTAGAAAGACAGTGAAATATGCTGTAAAGTACATGCAACTTAATGCCAGCCACATCTGTGTATGAATTTTATATCCTCTGCTGATTATTGATGAGAACCTGAGCAATAATTTCTTTAGGTTTAAGTTTACATATGTATAGCATAAGATTTATAATACTTAACTTGAACTGTTCTGGATAATTAAATGCTGGTTTTATTTTTTTTTGATGCTTGGCACCACCCTGAGCGTATTATAAGCACTTACACATATTTGTTGAATGACTAAATAATCATGTCAAATATTACTATTGCATTTAATAAAATCACACACATATTTTTCAAGGAAAATAATTTAAAAAGAAAATTATAAAGATCAATGAATATAGGGAGAGATTATATATAATGTACTAAAATGAATTTTGAAATTTTATTTGTATTTTTAGTGGTAAATGTTAGAGGGGCTTGGGCTGTGGGGTGAGGAAGGGTGTGGTTGGAAGATACTCTAGGCAAATGGAACATTCTGAAGAACACTGGAGATAAAGGATAGGATATTTACTGATAATGTAAAATTCTTCCGATTTGACATATATTAATGGTTTTGCTGATCAGTAATATAATGAAATAAAACTAGAAAGACAGATGGGATGTTTAGGACAGTGCCTTGAATGCCGTAATGGCAAATTTTTATATAATGCAGTACAGCATGGAGGCCCTGTCAAGTTTTTTGAGGTAGAGAATGCTACACTTCATATGTGTGTGTGTGTGTGTGTGTGTGTGTTGGTTTATTTGTCTCTTCTATTAATGATACTTTGTATGCAAACATTAATAGTATTATCATTAATTAAATTACGGCATAAAAGTTTGCTTTATTACCTATGGATAATTTCATTAAATCTCTCCCAAATCTTTGTTGCTTTTAATTAAATTTTAATGTTTACATAGATTTCAGAGCAGGACTTCCGAAGCTGCCAAACTTCAGGCTGAAGTAAGCAAAGCACAAGAAACAATCAAAGCTGCAGAAGTCTTAATTAATCAGCTTGATAGAGAACATAAGAGATGGAATGCACAGGTTTGTTTGAGAGAGGGGCCATGAGGAGTCTACCTTTAAAATGCAGGAAATCTGTAATGTATGTTAAGAAAAAGGAGAGAAAGATCCATTAATTTGCACCTGGCTCAGGATAAATAATCTAGATATAAGTGGCCATTATGTCAATTTTTAAACAAAATGTCTTTATATGAATAGATTTTTAGGCACAGCAGCCTATTTTCCTTTCAGTTCCGTATGTTATGAGAGATGGGCAGGATGAAAATGAGTGGATGGAAAACTTAGTACTCCTTAGAATTTTCTTTGAATTTACCTTCACCAGGACAGTAATTTTAGGATTTGACACTGTTGGCTATTTATTTTTTCTTGAAATATTTTATTATTTTGACTTTTTAGTGTTGTCTCTTGTTTTTTCTTGGTTTATTTCTGAAATCAGTTAAGCTTCCTTTCCTTTCCTGATCCTCCTCATCTGCTCATCCAGTAATGTTGATTGTCCTTGCTATTCTCTTCCACAGCAGCTTTTTCTGCAACTACCTTGGGGGTTATCTCATCCCATCATAATATCACCTACACCTTCATAATGACCAGAGCTACATTTCCAGACTACTGAGTTTTAAATGTGTATTTCCAACTATACATTAGACATTTGCATTTAATTGTCTCTGAGGAACTCAAACCCAACATGTCTAAATTATTTTCTTTTTCTTATTCCAAGTCTCCTTTATTTTCTATTTCACTGGAGGCATCTTTCTTTGGGCATCAATACTAAAAACATATGGGTCATCTTAGATTCTTCCCTGTTTACTTGTCATATCCATTTGCAAATATTGTTTATATTTGTCTTCTGTCTTTAATGCCAATTTCTTTTCATTTCTCATCTGACTTTTTTAATGTCTTCCTCCTATCTGACCCTTTAATTAGTTCGCCCTTCATTTGTCAGCTGAATTATCTTTATAAAACCCAATCTGATTACATTACTCATTGCTTGCTTAAACGCTTTCAATGGCTCACGTCAGAGTTTAAAATAGAAATTCTTTTGCATGTCGTGGAAAACCTTTCACAATCTGCCTTTAATTAGCTCTCTCTCTCTTCTTTCCTTTAATATAACTCCTCTTTCTGCTGAATCTTGTGCTTTATTTACAATAACCTTTTTGCTAATGGGTCTTCATGCTGTACCTTTGTTTTGTCCCTTTGTTCATTCTCTGTGTCTTAATCTTAGTTTACAAAGTGGTGCAAACTCACATTTAACTGTGATTGGGATGAAAGTTCTGCTTTCTTTAAAATCATTAAGAACTTTCAATGACTATATACGTTTGTTTCTACAAATATATTAGGATTTTATACTTTTAAAAAACATCACAGCAGAGTCTGGGATCTTTTTGATATTTTTACATTTTGAGTGTTACATTCAAAACGAGGAGTTATTACCTGTGATTTTCCCCCTCACAGTCAAAACCATAAAACTGTCATTTTCTTTAGTGTTAGAACATACTCATGTATCTCCCTCTTTCTTCTCTCTCTTTTTTCCAGGTTGTAGAGATAACAGAGGAATTAGCTACTCTTCCTAAAAGAGCTCAACTTGCTGCTGCATTTATTACATATCTTTCTGCTGCTCCTGAATCTCTGAGAAAAACGTGTTTGGAAGAATGGACCAAGTCAGCTGATCTTGAGAGTTTGTATTTAGTTATTCCTGAATTTAAAATTTCAATATACTAAAAATAGACCCTTCATTCTCTGTTATTTTACCTTTTTTAAATGGGGGAAATTTTATATGGGTTCCAAGGATACCCTAGCTACTTTAGATTTGCCGAATTCCACAAATGTTCTTGAATTTGCTTTATTAGTATGATTTTTCTATTCTTAAATCACTGTAAAAAACTGGGATGACTGAATTATTTCTGATATTGCATAGATGCAATTAAACATTATGTTACTTTTATTTTTATGACAACTTTATTTCATAGGCTGAGATGCAAGAACTTTAAAATTCTTTGTTATGTTAGTGGTATTTTACAAAATTATTTTAGTTTGTGAAACATTCACTCAAAGAAATAGGACTTCATGGAGTTCCATTCCTTTGCACTTTTTGTTTTTGTTTTAGACTTTTTTCTCCATGGGTTTGGGTGTTAAATGTGGAAGAATGGGTTTCAAGTAAGGACTGTCATAGGACTTTTGTTTTGGAATAAATAGCTTTATTTCCTTCCCTTCATCAAGTACAAGATCGTTGTAGTGAAGTATTATCAATATCTTCAACTTTTCAGAATTTGATCTGAGGAGATTTCTTTGTACTGAAAGTGAGCAGTTAATTTGGAAAAGTGAAGGCCTACCATCAGATGACCTTTCCATAGAAAATGCTCTTGTAATATTACAGGTAGTTAACTTATTTTAATTTTTTTATTAGAAATGTTTTATTGTCAAGCTTGCTGTAGAAGTTGTGTTCTTCTTATTCTTAGTCTTTCACAGTTACCCTTTTCTTGCTAAAATAAAAATACTTTGCTAATGAAAACCCATCAATGATTCAGTTAGTGAGTGTATGACTTTCAGTATAATTTATTTTTTACCTAAATATAAAAGTATAAAGTAAAGTGGCATTCTTTTGATGGCAAAATATTCTAAATTGTATTTCCTAATACTAATAGAAATATTTTAGGGATGCCCAATTCATTGGTTATATAGTTTCTTCATGAGTACAGACTAAAATATATGACTTCATAAGTTTTATGTTATTTCATTTTATTTTGCCAAACAAAATTAGCAAAAAGTGAAGATAAGTTTTGGCTTATCAATTAGAGATAATCATACACGTATTTTGGAAAATTGTTTTGTCACATAGTGCACATTTTCCAAAGCTATTTAAAATGGAAAATAGCAAAACCTTATTATCAGTGAATGTGAAAACCAAATTCAAAGCCATGTGCGCAAATAAATAATAACTTGAATAAAGTTTGATTTTTCCCATTAACTTGGTTTACTTTTCTGATATGGAAATTGGAAGATGATTTTTACTTCTTGATAATGTGATTTTTCTATTCTTTCTGTCAATAGTTTATATTTCATAATAAATATTAGTATTCCTTTTCCTGTCTGTAATCCTTCTGTCTGCCTACACACTATTTCCTTATTCTTATTTTTTAACTCCATAGTCTCAAAGAAGGCATGAACATTAAGCATGCTCCTCTTTGTGTAGCGTAAACCGTATTATAAGATTCATATTTTAGGTGCTGTTCATTACTTGACAATTTGTTCTGTTTTATTAGACCTATTAATCAGCTGACTATGCTTCAGCTCACTGTATTTGTAACTTACCAGTAGAGAAGTTGCTGCCCACTAATTGAATAGTTTTGCTTTCTATTAATTTGATTTTGCCTGTTTTTAAATTTACTTTTTAAAATTTTTTTATTATTTTCACAATGGAATCACAAATATGAAACTCTAAATGCTTATGTAAATAAATGTATTATTTTATAGCAAACTGTATGCTTTTTATTATATTTGTTATTCCCTCCCTAAGGTTTCACAGCCACATCTTTTTCCTGTTTCAATAATCCAAGAAAGCAATTGATTGCAAATTAAAAAAAAAAAGTTTAAGAATTCTTTTTTATTCCATAAGAAAAAGGGGAGGGTGGTAAGTCTGTAGACAAAATATGTTTATCAGAATAATTTTTTTACCAATGTTAATTGAAAATGCTTAGTTTTGTATTCTAAATTGTCTTTCATGATGGATATGGGAAATTGCCTTTGAAATTAATAAGCTTGAATTTACTTTGTATTTAACATTGCTAAGTTCCTTTTAGATAATTACTTGCATTTATATGACAAAACAAAAATCATTGGAAACATTCCTTAGGGTAATTAGTTATTTTGTTGAAATGAATTTGCCGTTATGGTCAACACTCCATCTAAGTTTTAAGGTGTACTAGATTTAAAATTAGTTGTAGTTTAAGGGTGTGATTGGATAGCACATAATATGTAACATCAACTCATTAACATCACCATATATGTAAAATTAAATCTCTAAATACATATTAGTTGGGCTTCTGGGAAAAGATGGCTAGACATGATAAATAAGATGCATTTGTGATTCAGAGATATAATACATCTCCTTATTAACTATGCTAAAGCTGGCCTGGTGTAGTGGCTCATGCTTGTAATCCCAGCACTTTGGGAGGCAAGGCGGGTGGATCACTTGAGGTCAGAAGTTTGAGACCAGCCTGACCAACATGATGACACCCTGTCTCTACTAGAAATATAAAAATTAGCTGGGCATTGTGGCATGCACCTATAACTCCAGCTACTCAGGAGGCTGAGACAGGAGAATTGCTTGAAACTGGGAGGCGGAAGTTGTAGTGAGCCGAGATCACACCACTGCATACTCCAGCCTGGGTGACAGAGTGAAACTTCTCAAAACACACACACACACACACACACACACACCCCAATGCTAAAGCTTTTCTGAGGTTCTCCCTCTCAGTGGAGGAGGCTTTCCCTGATTCGAGGCCTGTGGTAACTCAACAATTTTGTTGATGCTAAGAAAGGCTTTTGTGTCTAAAACTATTCTTTTATTGGTCTTACAAAGATGCTTAAAATTCTCATATTTAGGTTAAGCTAACTGTTGAAGTGCATGTATTGCTGGAGAGAGTAATTAGTCAAATCCTTATATACCCTTGGTCTTACAACAGGAATTAGTTTTACTATGTTAGCAGAAAGCTCATGTGACCTATGTATTTGAGGGACAGGGAAAAATTTGGCCATAGTGATCATATGTCCTGGATTGCTTGGTCTGTGGTTTGCACTTGTTGTCTTGATACAATTATTAGTAGTTTTCCTTTCATTTTCAACAGTGTCCTGGTTTGGGTGATAAATTATATGATATAATATTGGCCAACTCAGTGGATAACGGAAAGTATAAGGCTGTTAGAAACTATGGAGAAGGTGTGAGTGAAAAGCATCAAGGAAGGAGGCGGAGAAGATGACTAATTAAAATATCAGATTTTATATGGGTTTTTCTTGTGATGACATCTATTGAATATTTGTGTTTTATTGTTATAGACAGTTCAGTGTCAAACTGGTTTTAACCACTCAAAATTTCTTAGATTTTTTTTTCTTGCTGCCTTTTGGTATATGCTGAGAAAATGCAAACTAATGTGATGCTAGTCTAAGAATATAAAATTATAATGGTAAAGTTACAACTTTAAAGTTAACTTCTCCACATAGGAAAAAGTTTTTCAATCCTCACATAAGTAATAATAATAATAAATACTTGCGTATTACTTACCATGTTGTGCATATATTACTATTTAAGAATAAATAGGTAAAGCACTTAAACACAGAACTCATGTAATTCTCAAATCAACCCAATCTGTTAGATACATGTGTTATCCCTTTTATAGATAAGGAAATTGAGGCACAGAAGAGTTAATTCACTTGTCTAAGGTCATGTGGCTATCAAGTGGTAGAGCCAGGATTCAAACCCAGGCCATCTAGCTCCTGTCTATACACTTCTCATAGGATTGTGTGTGTGTGTGTGTGTGTTTAACCTTATTTATTTTATATTCTTGTTAATGTAACTCTCCTTAGTGAATCAAGAGTTAGGCTTTAGTTTTATTTATAAAATGTTTTTGCATTTATCCCATTTATAAGTATTAAAAATAGACATAACATTATAGAGTATACTAGGTGTTTTAAAAATTATCTCTTTCAAAAATATCCTTTGACCAATCTTTTTTCCCCCAAGGAGAGATGAATTTAAATAGAGATTGTGTATCTTTAGTTTTTAACCTGTTTTTTGAACTCTTGACCTATAGTTCTAACTACCTGTTAGATATTTTTACCCATGCTTCCTAGGCAGCTCAAAATTTATCAGCCTTTAACTAAATTCACCATTTTTTAAGTCAAAAATCTTCCAGTGACCAATTATAGCACATTTAAGGGAAAAAACTAGCAATTTATGCTTTTAAATAGCTGAGATGTCTAAAAGGTTGGGGTAAGCTTCTGAATTAAAATAATTTTTACCAGGAGATCTCTGCCTCCATTTTATAAGATGGATTCATTCTCAGATAGGTTCTCTTTACCCTTTATTAACCTTGACCACTGGTGACTCCATGTTTACCATTATTAGAGTTTATGTTTCCAGACTAAAGATGTGTCTGTCATTCACTCCCTCTGCACCATAGATAATATGCCAGTCTCCCAAAAGGATTCTGATTGGTTAGCTTAGATCATCTAATCATATTGATAACTCATCAGAAATACATTTAGTGGGACATGCAGGGTAGGCAAGGTAGCTCTCTACTATAAAACACGTTTTTCTTCCTCTCTCACTCCCTATAACCTTCTTCTCTTATTTTCTACCACCAGAGATACCACAGTCTTTTCTCAGTAATGCAAGCTGCAACCCTACACGTAATTCTTACTCTGTCTCTTTACTTTTTTATTCAGTTAATTATTCAACTAATCTTGTCAAATCTATTTCTCAAATGTCTCATGAATTCATCCTGTTTTAATCACATCCACTGCCAGTGGCTTCATTTGTGCCTTCATCATTTTGTATATGGATAAATATATCATTATACCAGCTGGTTCCTTGTCTCCAGTACCACTTCCTTTACTGTTGTTGGAGTGATTTTTCTAAAACATTAATCCGATCATAATATTGCCTCAATTAATATATTTTAGTGATTTCCCATTGCCTGCAGTATAAAAATTTCATTATCCTTAGACATGGCATAAAAAGCTGATCATGATCAGACAGACTCCAGATTACTCCTGCCATATTATATGCATCGTCTTTGCCCATATTTATTTTTCTTTAGCTACACCAGAGTACTGTAAGTTTTCCAAATACTCCAAACCTTTTTATTCTCTATATCATGCTATTGTTTTTGCCTGAAATTTTTTTTCTTTCTTCACTTCTTTGCCTAGCTGATCTCTCTTGTCTTAGTTTGACTTGAACTGTTTTCTAGCCATAACTTCACCTATCATCCTTCAGTAGCAACTTGTGTACCTCTTGATGATGAACTTTTTATTTTTGCATCTTTATTGCATGTAAAGTTATTGAGGTTAAGGGAATGTATTTTATTAATTTCTGTACTCCTTGTACTATCTTACTATAGTTGTTATCCAACATATAGTAGATGAAATAACGAACAAATGAGCAAATAAATGAAAGCTCAACATTTTTGGATTGAGTATAGTTGTAGAATTTAACTATATTTAATCATGGAATACAGAGATAAAATGTACCATAGAAATCTTATCTAAATCTGTCTGGAGATGTAAAATAAGATGACAACAAACTTGTAAGTACCCTTAGAAAAACTGAAGCATGTTTTCTTTGCTAAAAACATTTTGAAACATTACCTTTCTTCTTTTCATTTAACTGCATCAGATCATTGGTTTGAAATCATGGGTAAGAACTTTTTAAAAATTTAAAATAATTGCTTTTGTAGTTAGGCAAAATGCAGAATTGTGAAATGTTTGCTATTGAATGCTAGCATACAATTAGATCAAAAACCTAGGTGCAGCACCATGGTAACACTTCACAGGCTATTTACTAACCACGTCATTGTGCTTCGAGTAGTACATTTACATGATGAAGCAGTAAGTGAAACCTCTAGAAATAGATGCTGGGTGATGCTCATACAGTGTAACGTGGCAGGAGGTATGATGGGAGTAGTCTACTGCGGGTGCAAGTGAAAACAAGGTACCTTGTCTGTGGACCATTTTAAAATAATAATAAAGCTGTTTTAAAGTCGTTCATCTCTTTATTATCACCATGTGCCAGCAATTGTAAACAACATTGATGATATAAAACTATTCGTCCACAGGGCAGATAATCCCCACTATCTTCCTCCCTCTTGGTGTGCCACTGAGATAACGTGTGTTCTTATTAGATACACAGTGTTCCCCCCTTTTCTCCTGGGCATGTGTTCCAAGACCCTCAGTGGATGCCTGAAAGTTCAGGTAGTGCTGAACGCCATATTTATGTATGGGGTTATACATTTTTATATAACACATACATACTATTTTATACACACATACATACTATGTTATACATACATGCATATATACATACAATGTTTTTTTCTAAACATACATACTATAATAAAGTTCAATGTATAAGTTACACACAGTAAGAGATTAACAACAATAATAAAATAGAACAACTATAACAGTATACTGTAATAAAAGTTAAGTGAATGTAGTTTTTCTTTCTGCCTGTCAGAATATCTTATTGTACTGTACTTACCTATTTTTGGACTGTGGTTGACCATGGGTAACTGAAACCATGAAAATAAATTGTTGATAAGGGGGATTGCTGTACCCCATTCTAAGTTTTCATCTTACTCTGACTTTCATATGTGTTCTCTTATTCTTATAGCACACAATTGCATTACATTTTTCAAATAAATGTGAAAATTTAAGAAAAATTAGATCGTTTTAAATTTTAGTAGGTAGCAATGATTGTTAAATGACTTAAGTTTATCATACATATTTTATGCATTTTATACATATATAATTGACTTTCTTCTGTCTACCAAGTGCCATTGTGTGTGGAGGGCATTTTCACTGGTTTCTAACTCCCTTTTTTTTTTTGAGATGGAGTCTCACTCTTGTCACCCAGGCTGGAGTGCACTGGCGCGATCTTGGCTCACTGCAGCCTCTGCCTCCAGGGTTCAAGCAATTCTCCTGCCTCAGCCTCCCAAGTAGCTGGGACTACAAGCACCCACCACCATGCCTGGCTAATTTTTGTATTTTTAGTAGAGACGGGGTTTCACCATGTTGGTTAGGATGGTCTTGATCTCTTGACCTCGTGATCCATCCACCTCAGCCTCCCAAAGCCACCACACCGGGCCTGACTTCCTTTTTTTTAAGAATTTAATTAGTGCAGGATGTTCTGTAATGAATTTAGTTTTTAGTTCATTTCGTTAGATCTTAACCTACAGCCCATGTAATTTTCTCTTCCAGGATACTCCTTTAGTAATATTGGATATATACTGCTTTAGAAGAATTAATGTCTTAAAATGTAAACAATTATATTGATAATTAGCAGTATTTTAACGATTTGCTCATACTTCTTTTATGGCCTTTATAGTTTTTATTCAAACAAAGAAGATAGATAGATAGATAGATAGATAGATAGATAGATAGATAGATAGATGATAGGGAATAATTTGACCATGTTTTAAAAGCCAGAAAGAATGCTGCAAATGACATCAGCTTGAGACTAAAGCTCTTGCTTAGCATAATGTTAGTACAAATATTCTGTGTTATTTTGTGTTAAGTAGGACTGTACTCTCTATACTCTGGCTAAATGTAATTACCTAATATTAACTCCTGGTCACTGAAAATTTGTTAATATGGCTTGTGATGCAGCTAAAAACTGTATTTTTATTTCTTTTTCATGGTTGTATATTTGTGTTCTCCAAAGCTTGGGAGAAAAAAATCATTTAGTAATTGATTTATAATTTCTAGAAAACTATTTCCATTTAAATGAAAGCTTATAATCATTAAAAAACATTACTTTTCCTTTTTTTTTGTACTAGAGTCGAGTGTGCCCATTTCTTATAGATCCTTCTTCCCAAGCTACAGAGTGGTTAAAAACACATTTGAAAGACTCACGTTTAGAAGTTATCAATCAGCAGGTATGTATTACTTATAATTTACATACCAATTAGGAATGACCTCTTATAGTGAAAAGATCTTGGAGTCTGTAATCAGAAAACATAGATTCAACACTGGGTCCTATTGTGTGAGACCTGGGGCGAGAGATAGAACTCTTAGCTTCAGTTTTCTAATTTGTAAAAAATAGATAAGAATATTTATTTGATTCTGGGTATTGATCTAAGCCCTGGGAATTTAATAGTGAGTTCCTTCCCTTATGAAGATGACAGTCTAGTAGGTTAGAGAAACAATTAAAGAAGCTTTGCACTCAGTTATGACTAATGACACAAGTTTAAGCTGCTGTAGAAGTAGGAGCTTTTAAGTTAGCTTGGAGAATCAGAAAAGCCTTCTAGCCTTTTAGCATATTTACACTTTCTCTGAATGCCTCTCATAATTTCCAATTTCTTTAACTCATTGACAGACATCTTTAATGTATCCCAAGATTTGATAATTGTTCAGTGAAATGTAATCATAGTCTTTTTGATAGTGACTTCTCAGTTTCATGTTTATCTTGCAGAGGAAATTATTTTTGGTTAGGTTATTATTTTTTTAAA
Organism: Nomascus leucogenys; assembly: GCF_006542625.1. NCBI lineage: Eukaryota > Metazoa > Chordata > Mammalia > Primates > Hylobatidae > Nomascus > Nomascus leucogenys. The sequence continues at coordinate 31,588,714 of NC_044395.1, read as the reverse complement.
GGAAGACCTAATATATGATTAATTTTCATAGATAATTTTCAGGTGTTTCAAAAATTACCTCTAAAAGTTACTTTACGTAACTTTTAAAATGGGGATATCTACGTTATTTTTTTGTGGTAAGAATAATTATAAATTAGATAATATATAAAATACTTTAATAATCATAGTTTGCATATATGCAAATCATTTATGATTTGCAATATTATATATAACTATATATGCAAATCATTTATGGTTTGCAATATTATATATATGACTATATACATATAAGTATACTATATATCTCTATATAGTTACATACATTATAAGTACTATATATCTATAGTTATATACATATAACTATATCACTGTACTATATATCTTATATACATATAAGTATATAAATATACTATATATGTCTATAGTTACAGTTATATACATGTAAGTACTGTATCTATATAGTCATAGTTATAGACATATAAGTAACTATATAGTTACTTTTATATATATGTACACACATACATATATATATATATATATATATATATATATATATATATACACACACACATACCACACATACCCAGACAGACACACGCCTGGGGTGATGTTTAAAACTACTACTTCCCTATCTAGAAAGCCTTAAAATTCTTGATTATTGAATTTTGCCTAAAGGTTCTTTTCAGAATTATCAGACCTATCCACCAAGAAAATTTTACTAGAATTCATCATCTTGCCTTTTTACCCCCATTCAATGTGTGATTCTGAACATAAGCAGAGTAGGGTTCTTATTAATACCTGGGTGAGTAATTTATTACCTATAGAATTTGAAATTGTGTTTCTATAACATTTTGAAATTACTGTAGAAAACTGAAGAAAAGCTTTTGTATTTTGGGGGTAATAGTTCCTATTCAGTGGTTACAGTCATGCAACATGAAAAAGTTCTAGAGATCTGGTTTGCAACACTGTGCTCACAGTTAACAATTCTGTACTATACACCTAAATACTGGTAACGAGGTTAGATCTCAGGTTATGTGGATTTCTTTTTTAACCACAATTTAAAAAATTGTTAAAATTCTTATTTTTCTTATTTGTGTATTTAAATTGTGAAATTTTTTTGATAATTTATTCAACTAAAATCATTACCAAATAGTTATGAGTAGAAAAACAATAATGAATAATTTGAATTATTAACATGAATATTAAATTTTTAAATATTCATATTATTCTTGTTAGTATTTTCATTCATAATCTTTAAGGATATTTGTAAATATTAAAGTAATTAAATAATTAATATGTATTCTTTTTTATTCAATTAGGATAGTAACTTTATCACAGCTCTTGAATTAGCAGTACGTTTTGGGAAAACCCTTATTATACAAGAGATGGATGGTGTAGAACCTGTTCTTTATCCATTATTGAGACGAGATCTGGTTGCTCAAGGTAAATAATTGACACTTTCCAGAGTGTAAATATTTTAAAAATTTCCAAAGTAAGTAATTAAACCAGGTGCAAGCTTTCAAGAGTCCTCTTCCAGTGGAGTCACACATGATGGGCTTACTTCCTTTAGCACTAAGTTGTGACAATATGTGTAAAACGTTGTTTATCAGGGAAGCTCAGTAGAGACCTAGTACCCATAGTTTACTGGCGGTTGATTACGTAAGCACACTCTCCCTAGCACATTACAAAATTCTAGACTCCCTGAAGGAAAGCAGGTGTAGCATAAACCATATTGTTTGTACAAACAGTTTAGGCACAGTGAGCCACTTTTTTGAGTTCTGAGGATGGTGAGAACTCTCCCAAAATCTAAGTTCCCAGGTGCTGGTTATGGGCCAACTTTACAAGCAGCCCTTTCTAAAGAGTCTCAGGATTGCTATGTTAATTCTTTTCTGCATAGCAACCGAGCCCAGTCTTGGATGATTAGAAAGCTATGCCTTGAAACTTAAAGAGCATATCATGCAAAGTGTATACACATACATATGTAGACAGGTACATATACGTACGTGTATGTATGCCACATATGTTGCTAGCACAGCACACTTTAAATAGAAAATTGTTGTTATTGGGGCAAGGCAGAGAAATAGCAAAGCATGCACTATTCTTTGATAATCTATTGTCCCTCACATAGATATGTTTGGCTAGTACTGGTTGATACGTTATGAGAACTCAAGTAGTGGGGCCTTTGTAACATTATCCTCTTAACATATTTTATGGGCATGAAGGGCAGGGAATATGTAAGCTGCTATATAACAACAGAAGCTTGTAATCAAGAAAGTGACCTTGCTAGAATGGAGTTGTCTTCCAGAGCTCAGTTTCTGGTCCTTCTGTTGGGGGTAACTCAGATCTGCTGAGCTAGTTTCTTGCTGGTATCTTAAGGAGCAGGAAATGAACCTTTAGGGCCATCTCAATTTGACATTCTTCATTCTATACTGTGGTCCTGAAGGACTCATTAACTATAAATCTCCATGAGTTCTGGTTAGTGTTAGGTTTTAATGGTATATGTGGCATTGTCTGAGTGTAGAGTGTTGACTAGATCCCCTGAAAAGAGTGATAAATTTTATATCATGATTGGTTCACATTTTCAACTGTTCTAGGTAGTTATGCAAGGCTGTTTAGGTCAATTTGTTTATGTCAGAATTAGGAAAAGAGAGTTAATCATTGCACCTATCTTTTTCCATCTTCCCCCCAGGGTTGGATGTGTTCATGTCACACTAGTCTGTTATCCCCTTTGTGTATATTCCAGATATTGTCCTTTTCAAGACCGAAAAGCTCCTCATGAGTTGCCATATTTTCATCACACATTAACCCTGGGGACAGAGGATGGTAGTCCTAGAATCACATAAAACAAAGTTTGTGCCAAGTTTGTTTACATCCCAGTGTCCTTAATCTAAGATATACAAATTACTTTTCTACTTACTGTGTTTAAAGCAGACATAAATATAGGAATAGAATGTACTTCTCTCCTACAAATTTATGCTCTTCAAAAATCTTCTTATTTATTGATCGTAGAAGAGCAAGGTATACTTCTTCAAATTCTCTCCTTTTTTCTCTCTCTCTCTCTTTTTTTTTTTTTTTTACTTTGTTTCCTGTGTGCTTAGGAGCACAGCCAAGGCAGAAGGTAGATGTGGCAGTTTGCAGTTGGTAAATAGTTGAAGACAATTGGACCAGCTAACTGTGTAGAAGTTGTTGAGGGAGAGGCTAGTGTAGTTGGCTAATAGTTTTACGTTTTACGAACAACAGACATCAAAAGTATCTTCTATTAAGCATTCTAGTCCTTTATGGTTGTTTTATTTCCATGTTGAGTTTGAGTATGGAACCAGGAATTATACTAGAGATGACAGCTAAACATTTGTGGTTGGTTCTTTTAGTCCAGATGCCTCCTTTTAGGCATGGTTCCTACAGAGACAGGCATACGTATATGCAACATAAAGGTTAAATTTGTGATTAATTGTTGTCTCTGTTTTCAAAAGGTACATCTCCATATGGATGTGTCTTTCGTAGTCCAGTTGATTCTGGGTGACCCAATGTCCTGAAGACTGGTAGATCAGTGTTCTTCTATTTGGGGCAGTTTTGTCTCCCAGAGAATATTTGGCAATGTCAGGAGACATTTTTGGTTGTCACAGCTAGAGTGGAGGGCCACTATGCTAGAGACATCTTAAAATGGACAGGACAACTACCTACAACAAATAATTTCTCAGCACAGATTGTTAATACTGCTAAGGTTGAGAGACCTTAAGCTAGTTCACTAGTTCCAACTCATGAGTCTCTGGACAGGTATATTTTAGTTGGTCTCAGAGTGGCATATTTTCTAGCCAGGAACACTACTTGAAGTGAGCTCATTGTACAGAATATCCAATGCTATAGATTGCCAGAAATTGTACCTGTGGTTAGTTGATGGGTATAGCATTGCATTGGATTTGCTCATCTGTGAGATTATTTGTAGATATCTGTAATTTGGTGTACCTGAAGGATATAGGGACCGAAGACAAGGATTGATTTACAATTGCCTCAATTACTTCCAAAGCTGCCTCTTGCAAGGGCTGTGATTTAAACCTAGCCACGTTTGTTGACAAGATATAGGGGCTATGGTAAAATTTCCAGGTATGGAACATGCTGCTTTTTATAGGCCAAGAGGGTATTCAGATGTTGGTTATCTTTCTTTCTTTGTATTTAGTGGCTATAAAGCAAGCAGTTGATCTATAATGGGCTGTGGGATATCTCCTTGTGAAATGTTTATTTCCTTCTTTGGGTGCCAGAGTTTTAGATTTGCCCGTAATTAAGTCCCATTCATCTTGAGTTAGTTGTGCCTGAGTGGTATGCAATACAATGTGAAAAGTTTTCCCACTGGAGACCATTATCAAAATTTTATCTACATAATGGAATGGAATTTGGACCTATATGGAGGTTCTCATGGTACTTGAATTCATCTCAGTTGATAATATATTTCTGAAGTGTTTGGACCTATAAAGCTGTCCTGCATACAATAGCTGAACTGATTTTGGTCTTCTTTCCAAAAGAATATAAAAAATAAATAATTAGTAATAATTAGCAATATCCCAGTCTGCATACTAAGTATCAGTTATGGCAACAGTCTTTATAGTCATTGTTATGTCAGGTACTATGGAATCTATGGTGGCCACTGCCTGGTTTGAATTTGAATGATCATAGTAAACCTTCAGCAGCATTAGTTTCCAAAATTCAGACAGGTAAAATTGTGGAGCACCCCTGCCTGGTGTAAAAATATAGATTCCTTTTCACTTTCTGTCATAATACATTTCTTTCAGCTGTAAATATTGATAGGATTTGGGTATACCTTATAGGTTGATCTTGCCTGAATCTTTATCTGATTGTTATAGAAGTAACCAAAGATATCACAGTGAATGCATCTAAATGTATCCATGTATCCAAGCACCCCAAATGTTCATTCTATTATACACGTTGACTAAAAAAAAAATAAACAAAAAAACCCCAAAATATCCAAGCCTTATGTTGGTTCAGAAAACAATAGCCATATAAATTGGCACTTTCCCTGGAAAGGACCCAGAGACCGACTCTTGTACCTGTGCCCAATCATTCTGTCTTTAGTTATCTAAAGTACAACACAGATTTTGTGTTCAGAGGAAAAAAGTAGTCAAAATTAACTGCATCACAGGTTAATTCCAATGTAAATTAAGAATTCATACAGTTAAGACTGTGTTGGACTCTATAGTTCTACATTTGATATTTTCTATGAGTAAGAGATGAGACAACACTGAAGAGTCTTTTTTAGACAATAAAATACTTATTTTAAAATATTTTCAAAAATGTTTTATCAAAGTAGTACATGCATGGGTTATAAAGTCAAATGATACAGAAGTGCAGCAGCATTCTGTTCCTCCCCTCCCATGACTAGTTCGACTCACCAAAGAAAACCATTTTTTTAACTTTTTATTTAAAAATAAATATGCATAAAGAAAAGAATACCTAAATTTATAGCTAATGAAATTTTACAAATTGAATACACCTGTATAAACACCCAGATCAAGACATAAGAGCTTTACTAGCACTCCAGAAGCCCACTTATTTACTACACCCCTTCTCCACAAGGATAACCACATTCCTAACTTATAACATCATAGAGAAGTTCTGCTTCTTTTTGTACTTTGAGTAAATGAGAAAGAGAAAAAGCAGCACCTGACCACTCTAGACTGAGATCTGGCCAGATTCTAATAGCTTGGACTTTGTGTACTCTTGTTGTACATAAATCATTTCATAAAACGCCAGCATCAGAGAAGTCACTCTGACCTCAGTCATGTTTGAGCACAAAAAACAGGAACACTTTCCATAACACAAAAATAACCAAACATTCTCTTCTCCTAGTTAATATGAGTGACTCCTGCTTCTTTACCAATGATAGTTTAGTCGCACTCCATTTCTCTTACCTCCTACATAAAAATTAAGATACCAAACCATTGTTTGCTCTTTCTGATCACACCCAATTCCCAGGAAAAGTACATTTTTCTTGAATTATTTATAAATCGCCTAATGCAAGCCAAAATCCTCTAATAAGCCTCTATTAAGTCCTTTTTACTGACACAATGCACAATTTCCCATGATGTTCTATCTTTCATTGTAAAGAGCTGGTAAACGTGAGCTATGGCTCTTTAAACACTGGGATTATTTTGTTTTGTTTGTATTGTGTTTTTTGTGTGTCTGTCAGCTTTGGTTAGGTCATATTTTTTTAGGCGATTGTTTTATCTAAATTATAACATAGTATATATTTTAAATAATCTCATCTTTTCTATGTCTGTTGGCTTTGTAATGATGTTTCATTTTTCCTGATATTGATAATTTTTATTATCCTTTTTGTTGATTAGTCTTGATAGGGATTTATCAATATTACTAAAATACCAACTTTCAATTTTTAAAATTTTAATTTTAGATTCACAGGGGACATATGCAGGTTTGTTTAACAAGGGTATGTTGCATGGTGCTGTGTTTGGACATCTATTGATCACATCACCCAGATAGTGGACATAGTACCCAAGAGGAAGTTTTTTAGCCCGTGATCCCCCCCTGACTTTTGGAATCCCCACTATCTAATGTTCCCATATTTCCCAAGTCCGTGTGTAGCCAACCAACTTTTAATGTTGACTTTCTGTACTGTATTTTAAAATTGATGTTGCTCTTTGTTATTTCATTCCTATTACTTTCTCCAGATTTTATTTGGTCTTTTCTAGATTTTTGAAATGGAAAATCAAAATATTGATAGTCTTTTCTTTTTTCTAATATACGCATTTATGTCTATCAATTTTCCTTTAAGCCTGTCTTCAGCTTCCTACCCAAATTTCAGTTTCTTTTTTGACTCATAAATTACTTAGCATTTTGTTGTTTAATTTTCAGGTGCTTGGAGATTTTCTAGTTACATATTTGTTACTGATATGTAGCTTATCTCCATTTAGTCATAGAACTTATTGTACAGTGTTTTAATTTTTTGAATTCTGTTGAGTCTTCTTTCTGATCTGGCATTTGGTTAATTTTTATAAATGTTCTATGGAACTTGAAAATTGTATGACTTTTGCTCTTGCTTGGTTTAATTTTCTGTACAGGTTAATTAATAGTGTCAAGTTTGTTAATTGTGATGTTCAAATCTATGCCCTAACTTCTTTTTTTCTCTTTGCTTTATCATATGTTGAGATAAATATCCTAAAGTTTCTGTGATTTTGAATTTGTCTTTTAGTTCTGTCAGGTCTTGTTTTAAATATTTTGAAAGCTATGTTATTAGATGCTTACATTTTTGGAAATGTGATATCTTTCTATTCAGTTGTCTTATTTATCATTATGAAATGTTCTTTACCTCTAGAGATGTTTCAAGTTTTACAGTGTGATATTAGAGTGGTTACATTAACTTTTTGAGCTAGTATTTACATGGTATGTACTTTTCCATTCTTTAACTTTCAACTTTTTTGTTGGCTTTTTAAAAAAATATATTTTATTGTGCATATTTAAGGTTTACAGCATTATATTATGGGATATATATAGATCATAAAATGTTTTACTGTAGTAAAGCAAATTAACATATCTATCAATTTACACAGCTAGCCCCCGTTTTGTGTGTCAAGAGCATCTAAACTCTACTCCTTTAGCACAACATCCCAAATGCAATAGAGTTTTGTTACCTATAGTCCTCATGTTGTACATTGGATTTCTAGACTTGATCATCCTATGTATCTGCTATTTTGTATTCTTTGACTACATCTCCCATCCCCTCCTTTGTTCCCCTGCTACCTGCCCCTGGTAAATACTGTTTTATTTTCTGTCTCTGTATATTTGAGATCAAGCAGTAATTTTCTTTCTGTGTCTAGCCTGCTTTACTTAGTATAATGTTTTCCAGGTTTATACATGTTATGGCAAATGGCAGGATCTACTTCTTTTTTATGACTGAACATTATTCCATTGTGTGTGTGTGGGTGTTTGTATATACACATCATGTTTTCTTTTCTTTTCCTTTCTTTTTTTTAGAACAGGGTCTGACTCTTTTGCCCAGGCTTGAGTACAGTGGTGTGATCATAGCTCACTGTAACCTCAAACTCCTGGGCTCAAATGATCCTCTGGCCTCAGCCTCCTGAGTATGTTGGACTACAGGCACATACCATCATGCCTAGCTAATTAAAAAAATTTTTTTTTGCAAAGACGAGGTCTCAATATGTTTCCCAGATGGATCTTGAACTTCTGGTCTCAAGTGGCCCTTCTGTCTCAACCTCCCAAAATGATGCGATTACAGGCATAAGCAACCGTGCCTGATCCACATTTTCTTTATCTGATCTGTTGATGGACATTTAGGTTGTTTCCATGTCTTGGCTATTGTGAATAATGCTGTGAAGAAGATGGGAGTGCAAATATCTTTATGAGGTGGTGACTTATTTCCTTTGGGCATGTAACCAGAAAAAAGATTGCTGGGTCATATGGTAGTTCTATTTTTAATTTCTTTAGGAACCTTCCTACTGTTTTTCATAATGGCTGCGCTGGTCTTCATTCCCACCAACAATTCCCTTTTCTCTATACCTTCACCAACATTTGTTATCTCTTGTCTTTTTGGTAATACCCATCCTAACAGGTGTGAGGTGATATCTCATAGTGGTTTTGATTTGCTTTTCCTCATAAGTGATGTTGAGCATCTTTTCATATAGCTGTTGGCCATATTTATATCTTCTTTGGAGAAATGTCTATTCGGGTCCTTTGCCTACTTTTTAATCAGGTTATTCGTCTTTCTGCTATTGAGTTGTATGAGTTTTTTCTTTATACATTTTGGATATTAACCCCTTATCTGATATATGGTTTATAAATAACTGTTTCCAAGTTTGTAGATTGCTCTTTTGTTTTGTTGATAATGTATATTTTTTAGTTACTCATGTTGATAATCTTTGTTTTTTTAACCATCATTCTGTTTTCAAATACTGTGTCTTAAATACTAGTGCAATAAACACTTTTAAAATGATGAATTTAGAAGTAAAGAACAAATATAATTGAAGATTTCTATTTTTGTCATCTATAATCAGCCATTTCAGAGCAATTTGGAATATGAAACATATTAACATTAAAGCCATGCTGAATGTGAATAGATATTCCTTGGGTGCTTCAGTATCCCAGGATCTTCTTAGTGAATATGATTTATCATTGCTTGCATAAGTGCCGATTAATAGAACATCCTGCTAATAGTATCTCAGGTAGCCCAACTTTTGCTGTCTTAGATTCTGTTGAAAAGCCTGTATTTAGACGTACTTAAAAACTTTATTTTCAAATATTGTGTAGCGAAATACAGAAGATTCAGACCAACTAATTGTGTTATTTTTTTAAAAATAGGACCACGTTATGTGGTACAAATAGGTGACAAAATTATTGACTACAATGAAGAATTCCGCCTCTTTTTGTCAACAAGAAACCCAAATCCTTTTATTCCACCGGATGCAGCTTCCATTGTTACTGAGGTTAACTTTACTACAACAAGAAGTGGATTACGAGGGCAGGTATACACAGATAATAAAAATTAACCTTGGAATCTTTAGGAGCTTTGTATACCTATTAGACATTTTGAGTGAGAAGCTATTTTGTTAGACTAATTAATATTTAAATTTATGATTTTGAAAATATACTTGTATGTTGGAGTGAAGCATTCCGGCTTATTTCATTTATCATATGTATGGGACCTGTACATTTAATGCTAATGTCAAATTGCTGCTCCTTTTAATATAACTCTAAACTTTATTTCTGTTATATATGGTAGAATTTGAGAGATTGATGGATCATAGAGATTAAGATCATCTGCATTATATTTTTGGTTTGAAAACTGAAATTTAGTTGTGAGAAGTGTAGCTAATTGGCTTGTTCAGCTAGTTAAGAGTCTTTGATTCCTGAGCCAGCATTTTTTTTTTAACCATTAGAACACATGGCATCCTTGAAGTCAATTTATCTTCATATGGCTCATTACAGTTTAGAATTATTAAATAAATTTCAAAATGATTTTTCATGTTCATACTTACATGTTTCCTAACTCATTTTTTCCCCTTTAAAGATATAATGCCAGTTGACTTTTGGAATCATCCTATGTTTTACTCATCTAACAATAGTAGATTTTTTCATCTTTTGATTTATATGATAGCATACATATTTGCTGCAATTTTTACTTGATTGTCATTTTTTAAATTGTCCTTTCAAAATATTTCTTTGTATGCCATATGACTCATCAAGTGTATTTTAATGAACAATATCTTTTGATTGACTTGATGATACTTCTTTTAAATAAAACAATGTGACAGTCACTCAAAACTTGGCAGAATTAATTGACAGAATTGCTCCTGCCATGTAAAAGATCTCCACAGTAGTTGCAAAAAGGAGCTATGTAGGTCTTACTTTAGCAAGAACTAAATGAAGATGCTTATACAGCAGATTTTGAATTACATATTTTATACCAATGTCTTTCTCTATTTTAGTATTCAGGGTTAACAATTTGACATAGCATTTTTCAACAGCTTCACAGATAACAGCTTTAACAAATACAATGTACATACCATACAACTTGCTGATTTAAAATGTATAATTCAATGTTTTTTTTAGTGGAATTGCTGGGTCTTATGGTAACTTTATATTTGGCAATTTGAGAAACAAACAAATCTTTCCAAAGTGGCTGCACTATTTACTTTCCCACCAGTAATGTAGTAGCGTTCCTCTTTTTTCCATATCCTTGCCAACTCTGGTTATTATGTATCTTTTTAATTGTAGTCATTCTAGTGGGAGTGAAGTGGTATCTCATTGTGGTTTTGATGAATAGTATTTTATCTTTTTATTTGTTTATTTTATTTTTTTTTGAGACGGAGTCTGGCATTGTTGCACAGGCTGGAGTGCAATGGCGCGATCTCGGCTCACTGTAGCTTCCGCCTCCCGGGTTTAAGCTATTCTCCTGCCTCTGCCTCCCGAATAGCTGGGATTACAGGCGCCCACCACCACGCCCAGATAATTTTTTGTATTTTTAGTAGAGATGGGGTTTCACTATGTTAGCCAGGCTGGTCTCGAACTCCTTACCTCGTGATCCGCCCACCTCGGCCTCCCAAAGTGCTGGGATTACAGGCGTGAGCTACCGTGCCTGGCCCTTTTTATTTGTTAATGGGAATACTTACTATTAAAAAAATAGTAATGTCATAATTTAGTATATTTAATTTAAAACTAAATATTACATATTGATATGTTAAGTAATGCACTTTCTTATAGCTTTTCTACAGTAGTTAATATTTTACTGATCAGCTTAACTATTTGTTTTGTCTCTTTTTCATCAGATGTAATTGTTGAAGGTGTCTTACGTTTAATTAGAAAGAATGAAATGAGATAACATAGTATCGTATTTGTAATAGTCTGTCAAACACAAGGCCTGTTTGCAGGAAGTTTTGGTTTTGTCGTAAGCCTTATTGCTAGAATTACCTTGTCTTTTTGTTTTCCCAAGCTTTTAGCTTTAACCATTCAGCATGAGAAACCTGATTTAGAAGAACAGAAAACAAAACTATTACAACAGGAAGAAGATAAGAAGATACAGCTAGCCAAGCTCGAAGAATCTCTTCTAGAGGTAAAAGTCTAGCTATTTAGGTTACTTTTTTCGTATTACTTTTTTTTAATGAATACAAATAACAGTGTTTAGAAAATTAATAGTGTCTTCAGATTTTTTTTTCCAAAGACATATTAGTGTATATCTTACAGTCAAAATTCTAACAAAGAGGGGAGCTATCTTTTGGAATAGAAGATCTTAATGAGCAATGTTTAAGACAAGCAATTTTTAACTAATTTGTATTGTTTTATTATTTAATTATATGCTCACAATTTCAAGAAGCATTAAAAGCAAGAAATCATAACAATCTGTAACTTTAGTTTTTATTTTTTATTAAATCGACAAAATGAATACCTTGCTATGTTTGATAATGATATAGTTTCATAAAATTATTAATTTTTTTGATATAAGAAGGCTATAATAAAAACAGAATAAAACTTTACGAGGGCTATAAAATGTTGAAATTCTTCTAAAATAACATAAGTTGCCATAAACATCAAATGAATGCCAGTTAGTGTGGGCTTGCTTTAATTGGTTATTTTTATATGTATAATAATGTTCATATTGTTAACTTTCCCTACAGACACTTGCCACATCTCAAGGCAATATTTTGGAAAATAAGGATTTGATTGAGTCTTTGAATCAGACAAAAGCAAGCAGTGCACTTATTCAAGAGTCACTTAATGAATCTTACAAACTCCAAATTTCCCTTGATCAAGTAATTATTTCCTTCTTTGTAATTTCGTATTATGTTTTCTTGAACATTTAGGTTAATATGATAGAAAATGTAGAATCAGGTCCTCAGGGGAAAGATGATGTAAAAAAAAAGCTATTGAAAAACATCAGAACGTTGGATTTGATTCTAGTTATTGTAGAGAGGGAATTCAGATGTTGGTACATTGAGGATAAGGAGTGTTTGTCAATATACCCTGCTGCCTTCTACTGATTTCTGGCATAATGTTATCTAAGGTAGAGCTGCAATTTTATACTGAAATTGGAAATGAGTATATTGAAAATGAGTATTAGATAATATCTTTGCCGTTCTTAGAACTTTTCTTAAGGCAAGTTAAATATACTAATTAAAAGGGTTATAAGCTCTAAGCTACAGTTATTGGCTCTTTTCATGCTTATAATGAACAGTGCTGGGTACTTTATTATCCTAATGTGGACACCTGTTAGAGTTGTCTTCTCTACCTCTAGTTCCATCAGTGTTCTTATTGTCACCAATCCTATACTCATAGTTTGAACTTTTCTTCACATCAGAGATAGCCTAATAGTGCTGTGCTGTCTTGCGTTACCTTAACTGATTCTCTTTTGAAATGTAAAATTGGATCATCTATTCTCTGATCACAAATATTTACCATTTCATCTTACCCACTTTCCTCTAATACTAGTGCTGTTGGTCCTCATTAAGACCAATCAGTGAACCACTTCTAGCTCTGTCAACTGAGAGGTAGAAAGATGTTTGAAATATATTGCTATAGTCTGAATATTTGTGTGTCCTCATCACCCCCAAAATTCATATGTGGAAATGTAATCCCCAGTGTAATAGTATTAAGAGGTGGAGGTTTCAGAAGGTGTCTAGGTCATAAGGGTGGAGCTCTCATGAGTGGGATTAGTAACCTTATAAAAGAAGGCCAAGGGAGTTTGTTAGCCCCTTCCAGCATGTGAGAACACAGCAAGAAGCAGTTCTTTCTGTGAACCAGGAAACAAGCTCTCATGAGACACCAAATCTGTTGGCACCTTGATCTTGGACTTCCCAGCTTCCAGAACTGGGCGAAATAAATTTCTGTTATATAAAAGCAGAACCAGTTTAGTGTATTTTGTTATAGGTAGCCTTAATAGACTAAGACATATATTCTTTGCAGTTTTATAAAAATGAGGAAGAAAAACTAGATTTTGCTATCTTTTTTAGTTAGAAACCATGATTCATCATCTTCATTTGTTTTATGTGTATAGAAAAAGTAAGGTTTTTTTATTGCTTGGGTAGATATGTGCATTGTAGTCTTTAGGTGGCAGTAAAGCACTAATTCTAAGGTGTTTCCACCCTATCCCCTACCGATCTCTTGATCCATAGGAACGGGATGCCTATCTCCCCCTGGCTGAGAGCGCCAGCAAGATGTACTTCATTATTTCTGATTTGTCCAAAATTAATAACATGTACCGTTTTAGTTTGGCTGCTTTTCTCCGACTTTTCCAGCGAGCTCTACAAAACAAACAGGTAAGCTGTTGGATACCCTGTACCTGAGATTGAATTACAGGGATCACTTTACTAGGGATAGTACTTAATTTATAATAAAAATGATTAAGCAAACTTTCATAGAATTATGTACCAAAACACCACATGTAACACTTTTAAGCTACATAAAGAAATTAGATACTTAATTTCTTTTTATATTGTTAACAAGGTGTCCCAATGTGACAATCTTTTTAATGAAAACAGTTTATGTTCTGAGTATAAATTAATAAGTAATATATAATCATTTAAAAAACCCAGTGATTCTGAAAGGTATAAAAATAAGAATTATCCCCATAATATCATTACCTGGGGAAAACAACATTTAACATTTCATTGTGTATCCTTGTTGTTTAAGGCGGTAACTTTCCAGATAATGGAGATACAACTGTCCACTGCCATATCAAGCATGTATTCTAATGGAGGGAAGTATGTATTAAAGGATAACAAATTGTTTCAACTAAAAGATACAATACTGTGCTTTAAAAAGTGTATTAGTGTATTATGGACAGCTTTCCTACCAGTGAATATAAACTTAATGTTTTTAAGAGATGGTGAGGCTATACAATACTTTATTTAACCACCTCCCATATATGCACATTGTTCTAATTATTTCTGTTGAGTATCATATTAATATGAAACTTGGCCGATTAAAACTATTTTGTTATGCTTATTGATTCTATTGGAAATTTAGTCAGGACTCAGCAGGGATGACTTTGTTTGTTTCACAACGTCTAGGACCTCAGCTGGGAGGACTTGAGAGTTGTGGGACTAAGGCAGGTGCTTCACTTGCCCGTCTGGTGCTGTGGGTGGGAGGACTTGACGACAGGACTGCCAACTGCAGCACCTCTGCAGGAGGCTTGGCTTTTTCAAAGCACTGAGTAGATGGATGGACTTCTTATTTTTTAGCTCAAGGCACTAAGTATGTGTTTCGGTGAATAAGACTGAAACTGAATAGCCTTTTAAAACGCAGCCTTAGGTCTGTGTCATTTCTGCTGTATTGTATTGGCTGAAGCAGTCACAAATCTATGTAGAGTACAAAACTTTCTTTCTGTTGTTTAGAAAATCTACTGGATCTTGTAGGTACAGTACTGTGTCTTATGATAGAGTGACTTTTAGGAAATCCAAGTCTCAATTTCACGTGTGATCTTTGTTAACATATAGTGAAATGAATACAGGTATTTGCTATCTAAAGTAATGATTAGTTGTCTTAGTTAGAACATACTACTACAAGGCTGGAAGCCTAGGATTAATGCATCTGAGTTCCAGTTGATAATGTTTTCTTTATACCAATTTCACACATTTCTCTGCTGATCCTGGATGTATTTTTCTAAGCATTAAAATTGTTTTACTAGGTTTTTTTCTTGGTATTAATTTATAAATCACAAGGAAACAAGCAAATTTTGTCTAATTGTTATACCAGAATTGATCTTCGTAAGACATGTATTCTCCAAATGCTCTCTGAGATGTAAAACTTACATCACACTAAGGGAAAAGGACAGGTTGACAACCTTCCCTTCCTCTGTTTGTATGCCAATTTTTCTTTATTCAAAGGAAATAGACACTAATAACATGTTTTTCAATTATTACAATCTTGCAAAATGGAATTATTATACCAGATCAAAAACAAAAATTTTATGTGAGTTTTTACAGCATCACTTTCAAAGTTATTGTTCATCCTTATTCATCCTGTAGCACATGATTTAAGATCATTGAGGTTCCCATATTGAGAATGAGAAAATTCTTTATAAGGTATTCTTGTCATATTGTTTTGGGGCTGGACTGATAATTATAAATAATTAAAATGGCCTTAACCTAGATTGATGTAGATATTTTAATGCCAATAGGAGAGTGATATGATAAAATTCAACTTATATTGTATTATTGGGAATTGATTGTAATTTTCATTTGTTGAAAGCTTTAACTCTATACATTAAAGAAAGATGCGTCTTTTTTTATATTACATTAGTATACAAGTTTAATGCACTTGTTTAGTCCCTTAAATTTGATGGTTAAAGATACTTGTTTCAGAATCAGCTTTGAATCTGGAGGAACAATTTATAGGAGTACTTTTTAAATGTTTATAAATTTTTTCCTAATGAATTTCCAATTATAATCTACAGGATTCTGAAAATACAGAACAGAGAATCCAGTCACTTATCAGCTCATTACAACATATGGTATATGAATATATATGTCGTTGTCTATTTAAGGTAAGAAGCATCATATTTTTCAAATATAAAATACTACTTGTTATGTGATTTAACATAATATTGATAGTTATAGTATAATTCTTTCCCTACTGGAAAGATATTAAAAATGGTATTTCTGGTATTTTTCCAGAACATTTAGCTGGAATGCCTTATAGCATTCTTGGTTGTAGTGGGGAAAAAAGTGACAAGTGAAGAAGGGAGAGCAAACGCTGGGTTAGCTGACTTAGTTCTAAATATTCCAATGGTCACCGAAAAGAGATAATGACAGTGGATTATGTATCTCATTATATAGCTAGACTTTCTCATCCTCAGCAACTGACGTTTTGGGCTACATAATTCTTTGTTGTGTGGGATGTTCTGTGCGTTTTAGGATGTTGTAGCAGCATCTCTGCCTTCCAGCATTCCTTCCTATCAATTGTGAGAATAAAAAATGTCTGTGGACATTGTCCAATGTCTCTGGGGTTGAGGAACAAAATTATTTTTCATTTTAGCATTAGGAAGTAAACTAGTGTTTGATCCTGAGTTATGAAAGAAATTTTTAACAGAAGTCTTCATATTATATGTGTTCCAGAAAAGAACACACATCAGACAATATTTTAGAAATTTTAGATATTAGAAAACGCAGAGGCCTTTTTGTACTTGGAATTTTTTTTTTTATTATTATACTTTAGGTTTTAGGGTACATGTGCACAATGTGCAGCTTTGTTACATATGTATCCATGTGCCATGTTGATTTCCTGCACCCATTAACTCGTCATTTAGCATTAGGTGTATCTCCTAATGCTGTCCCTCCCCCGTCCCCCAACCCCACAACAGTCCCCGGAGTGTGATGTTTCCCTTCCTGTGTCCACGAGTTCTCATTGTTCAATTCCCACCTATGAGTGAGAACATGCAGTGTTTGGTTTTTTGTCCTTACGATAGTTTACTGAGAATGATGTTTTCCAGTTTCATCCATGTCCCTACAAAGGACATGAACTCATCATTTTTTATGGCTGCATAGTATTCCATGGTGTATATGTGCCACATTTTCTTAATCCAGTCTATTGTTGTTGGACATTTGGGTTGGTTCCAACTCTTTGCTATTGTGAATATTGTCTTAATAAACATACGTGTGCATGTGTCTTGATAGCAGCATGATTTATAGTCCTTTGGGTATATACCCAGTAATGGGATGGCTGGGTCAAATGGTATTTCTAGTTCGAGATCCCTGAGGAATCGCCACACTGACTTCCACAATGGTTGAACTAGTTTACAGTCCCACCAACAGTGTAAAAGTGTTCCTATTTCTCCACATCCTCTCCAGCACCTATTGTTTCCTGATTTTTTAATGATTGCCATTCTAACTGGTGTGAGATGGTATCTCACTGTGGTTTTGATTTGCATTTCTCTGATGGCCAGTGATGATGAGCATTTCTTCATGTGTTTTTTGGCTGCATAAATGTCTTCTTTTGAGAAGTGTCTGTTCATGTCCTTTGTCCACTTTTTGATGGGGTTGTTTGTTTTTTTCTTGTAAATTTGTTTGAGTTCATTGTAGATTCTGGATATTAGCCCTTTGTCAGATGAGTAGGTTGCAAAAATTTTCTCCCATTCTGTAGGTTGCCTGTTCACTCTGATGGTAGTTTCTTTTGCTGTGCAGAAGCTCTTTAGTTTAATGAGATCCCATTTGTCAATTTTGGCTTTTGTTGCCATTGCTTTTGGTGTTTTAGACATGAAGTCCTTGCCCACGCCTATGTCCTGAATGGTATTGCCTAGGTTTTCATGTAGGATTTTAATGGTTTTAGGTCTAACATGTAAGTCTTTAATCCATCTTGAATTAATTTTTGTATAAGGTGTAAGGAAGGGATCCAGTTTCAGCTTTCTACATATGGCTAGCCAGTTTTCCCAGCACCATTTATTAAATAGGGAATCCTTTCCCCATTTCTTGTTTTTGTCAGGTTTGTCAACTACGACAAACCCACAGCCAATATCATACTGAATGGGCGAAAACTGGAAGCATTCACTCTGAAAACTGGCACAAGACAGGGATGCCCTCTCTCACCGCTCCTATTCAACATAGTGCTGGAAGTTCTGGCCAGGGCAATCAGGCAGGAGAAGGAAATAAAGGGTATTCAGTTAGGAAAAGAGGAAGTCAAATTGTCCCTGTTTGCAGATGACATGATTGTATATCTAGAAAACCCCATTGTCTCAGCCCAAAATCTCCTTAAGCTGATTAGCAACTTCAGCAAAGTCTCAGGATACAAAATCAATGTACAAAAATCACAAGCATTCTTGTACAGCAATCACAGACAAACAGAGAGCCAAATCATGAGTGAACTCCCATTCACAATTGCTTCAAAGAGAATAAAATACCTAGGAATCCAACTTACAAGGGATGTGAAGGACCTCTTCAAGGAGAACTACAAACCATTGCTCAATGAAATAAAAGAGGATACAAACAAATGGAAGAACATTCCATGCTCATGGGTTGGAAAAATCAATATCGTGAGAATGGCCATACTCCCCAAGGTAATTTATAGATTCAATGCCATCTCCATCAAGCTACCAATGACTTTCTTCACAGAATTGGAAAAAACTACTTTAAAGTTCATATGGAACCAAAAAAGAGCCCACATCGCCAAGTCAATCCTAAGCCAAAAGAACAAAGCTGGAGGCATCACGCTACCTGACTTCAAACTATACTACAAGGCTGCAGTAACCAAAACAGCATGGTACTGGTACCACAACAGAGACATAGATCAATGGAACAGAACAGAGCCCTCAGAAATGATGCCGCATATCTACAACTATCTGATCTAGAATTTTTTTTTTTTTGAGATAGAGTCTCTCTCTGTTGCCCAGGCTGGAGTGCAGTGGTGAAGTCTTGGCTCACTGCAAGCTCCGCCTCCTGGGTTCAAGCCATTCTCCTGCTTCAGCCTTCTAAGTAGCTGGGACTACTGGCATGCACCACCATGCCTGGCTAACTTTTGTATTTTTAGTAGAGAGAGGGATTCACCATGTTGACCAGGGTGTCTCGAACTCCTGGCCTCATGTGATCTGCCCTCCTCAGCCTCCCAAAGTGCTGGGATTATAGATATGAGCTGCCATCCCTGGCCAGAATTTTTTGTTTTTTTTTAAATAGCAATCTTTGGGTATAGCTTAAGACATAATGTTGAAGAATAGCTTTGTAAAGGCAATTAATTGAGAGAAATAGAATTATTATGGTTCAATTATATAGGCTTCTTAGGAAATGTTGAAAAATATACAGTTAATATATTTTTAGAACAGGATAGTAATTTTTGTGATTTTGTTGAGGATCTTTATTTGAGATACAGAATAAATCTTTCAGAAGCTCTCTGGGCAGGGCATCTCTGAAAGAAAGGCAACACCCCCAGTCAGGGGCTTATAGATAAAACTCCCATCTCCCTGGGACAGAGCAACTGGGGGAAGGGGCGGCTGTGGGTGTAGCATCAGCAGACTTAAACGTTCCCGCCTGCTGGCTCTGAAGAGAGCATCAGATCTTCAACACAGAGCTTGAGCTCTGCTAAGGGACAGACTGCCTTCTCAAGTGGGTTCCTGACCCCTGTGCCTCCTGACGGGGAGACACCTCCCAGCAGGGGTCGACAGACATCTCATACAGGAGCACTCCAGCTGGCATCTGGTGCGTGCCCCTCTAGGACGAAGCTTCCAGAGGAAAGAACAGGCAGTAATCTTTGCTGTTCTGCAGACTCTGATGGTGATACCCAGGCAGACAGGGTCAGGAGTGGACCTCCTGCAAAGTCTAGCAGACCTGCAGCAAAGGGGCCTGACTGTTAGAAGGAAAACTAACAAACAGAAAGGAATAGCATCAACATCAACAAAAAGGACATCTATACAAAAACCCCATCTGAAGGTCACCAAGCTCAAAGACCAGAGGTAGATAAATACATGAAGATGAGGAAAAACCAATGCAAAAAGGCTGAAAATTCCAAAAACCAGAATGCCTCCTTTTCTCCAAAGGATCACAACTCCTTGCCAGCAAGGGGACAAAGGTGGACGGAGAATGAGTTTGATGAATTGACAGAAGTAGGCTTCAGAAGGTGGGTAATAACAGACGCCTCCAAGCTAAAGGAGCATGTTCCAACCCAATGCAAGGAAGCTGAGAACCTTGAAAAAAGTTTAGAGGAATTGCTAACTAGAATAACCAGTTTAGAGAAGAATATAAATGACCTGATGGAGCTGAAAAAAAACAGCACAAGAACTTCGTGAAGCATACGCAAGTATCAATAGCTGAATTGATTAAGTGGAAGAAAGGATATCAGAGATTGAAGATCAACTTAATGAAATAAAGCATGAAGACAAGATTAGAGAAAAAAGAATGTAAAGGAACAAACAAAGCCTCCAAGAATTATGGGGCTATGTGAAAAGACTAAATCTGCATTTGACTGGTGTACCTGAAAGTGATGGGGAGAATGGAACCAAGTTAGAAAACACTCTTCAGGATATTATCCAGGAGAACTTCCCCAGCCTGGCAAGACAGGTTAACATTCAAATTCAGGAAGTACAGAGAACACCACAAAGATATTCCTTGAGAAGAGCAACCCCAAGACACATAATCATCAGATTCACCAAGGTTGAAATGAAGGAAAAAATGTTAAGGGCAGCCAGAGAGAAAGGTCGAGTTACTCACAAAGGGAAGCCCATCAGACTAACAGTGGATCTCTCTGCAGAAACCCCACAAACCAGAAGAGAGTAGGGGCCAATATTCGACATTCTTAAAGAAAAGAATTTTCAACCCAGAATTTCATATCTAGCCAAACTAAGCTTCATAAGTGAAGGAGAAATAAAATCCTTTACAGACAAGCAAATGCTGAGAAGTTTTGTCACCACCAGGCCTGCCTTACAAGAGCTCCTGAAGGAAGCACTAAATATGGAAAGGAAAAATCAATACCAGCCACTGCAAAAACATACCAAATTGTAAAGACCATCAACACTGTGAAGAAACTGCATCAACTAACGGGCATCATAATGACAGGATCAAATTCACACATAACAATATTAACCTTAAATGTAAATTGAGTAAATGCTCCAATTAAAAGACACATACTGGCAAATAGGATAGAGTCAACACCCATCGGTGTGCTGTATTCAGGAGACACATCTCACGTGCAAAGATACACATAGGCCCAAAATAAAGGGATGGAGGAATATTTACCAAGCAAATGGAAAGCCAAAAAAAAAAAAAAGCAGGGGTTGCAATCGTAGTCTCTGATAAAACAGACTTTAAATGAAGAAAGATCAAAAAAGACAAGGGCATTGCATATGGTAAAGGGATCAATGCAACGAGAAGAGCTAACTATGCTAAATATGTATGCACCCAGTACAGGAGCACCCAGATTCATAAAGCAAGTTCTTAGAGACCTACATAGAGACTTAGACTCCCATACAGTAATAACGAGAGAGTTTAACACCCCACTGTCAATATTAGACAGATTAATGAGACAGAAAATTAACAAGGATATTCAGGAGTTGAACTCAGCTCTGGACCAAGCAGACCTAACTCCACCCCATCTACAGAACTCTCCACTCCATATCAACAGAATATACATTTTTCTCAGCACCACATCGCACTTATTCTAAAATTGACCACATAATTGGAAGGAAAACACTCCTCAGCAAATGGAAAAGAATGGAAATCATAACAAATAGTCTCTCACAACACAGTGCAATCAAATTAGAACTAAGGATTAAGAAACTCACTCAGAACTGCACAACTACCTGGAAACTGAACAACCTGCTTCTGAATGACTAGTGGGTAAATAACAAAATTAAGGCAGAAATAAATAAGTTATTTGAAACCAATGAGAACAAAGACACAATGTACCAGAATCTCTGGAACACAGCTAAAGCAGTGTTTAGAGGGAAAGTTAGAGCACTAAATGCCCACAGGAGAAAGTAGGAAAGATCTAAAATTGACCCCCTAACATCACAATTAAAAGAACTAGAGAAGCAAGAGCAAACATTCAAAAGCTAGCAGAAGACGAGAAACAGCTATCAGAGCAGAACTGAAGGAGATAGAGACATGAAAAACTCTTAAAAAAATCAATGAATCCAGGAGCTGGTTTTATGAAAAGATCAACAAAATAGATAGACCGCTAGCAAGACTAATAAAGAAGAAAAGAGAGAAGAATCAAATAGATGCAATAAGAAATGATAAAGGGGATATCACCACCAATCCCACAGAAATACAAACTACCATCGGAGAATACTATAAACACCTCTACGCAAATAAACTAGAAAATCTAGAAGAAATGGATAAATTCCTGGACACATACACCCTCCCAAGACTAAACCAGGAAGAAGTTGAATCCCTGAATAGACCAATAACAAGTTCTGAAATTGAGGCAGTAATTAACAGCCTACCCACCAAAAAAAGCCCAGGGTCAGATGGATTCACAGCCAAATTCTACCAGAGGTACAAAGAGGAGTTGGTACCATTCCTTCTGAAACTATTCCATGCAATAGAAAAAGAGGGACCCCTACCTAACTCATTTTATGAGGCCAGGATCATCATGAAAGCAAAACCTGGCAGAGACACAACAAAAAAAGAAAATTTCAGGCCAATATCGCTCATGAACACTGATTAGGAAATCCTCAATAAAATGTTGGCAAACTGAATCCAGCAGCACATCAAAAAGCGTATCCACCACAATCAAGTTGGCTTCATCCCTGGGATGCAAGGCTGGTTCAACATATGCAAATCAATAAATGTAATCCATGACATAAACAGGACCAATGACAAAAACCACATGATTATCTCAATAGATGCAGAAAAGGGCTCCGATAAAATTCAACACATCTTCATGCTGAAAACTCCATAAACTAGGTATTAATGGAACATATCTCAAAATAATAAGAGCTATTTATGACAAACCCACAGCCAATGTCATACTGAATATGAATCAATATCAATATCATACTGAATGGGCAAAAGCTGGAAGCATTCCCTTTGAAAACCTGCACAAGATAAGGATGCCCTCTCTCACAACTCCTATTCAACATAGTACTAGAAGTTCTGGCCAGGGCAAAGAGGTAAGAGAAAGAAATAAAGGGTATTCAAATAGGAAGAGAGAAAGTCAAATTGTCTCTGTTTGGAGATGACATGATTGTATATTTAGAAAACCCCATCGTCTCAGCCCAAAAGCTCCTTAAGCTAATAAGCAATTTCAGCAAAGTCTCAGGATACAAAAAAAGGATGAATTAATGTCCTTTGCAGGGACATGGATGAAGCTGGAAACCATCATTCTCAGCAAACTAACACAGGAACAGAAAACCAAACACCACATGTTCTCACACGTAGGTAGGAGTTGAACAATGAGAACACATGGACACAGAGAGGGGAACATCATACACTGGAGCTTGTTGGGGTGTGGGGTGAAAAGTGAGTGAGAACATTAGGACAAATACCTAATGCAGGTAGGGCTTAAAACATAGATGCTGGGTTGATCGGTGTAGCAAACCACCATGGCACATGTATACCTATGTAATAAACCTGCACGTTCAGCACAAGTATCCCAGAACTTAAAGTAAAATTTTAAAAAACAGAAAAGGAAGATAGTCTTCAAGCTCTCAGATTCTTTCCTCCACTTCATCTATTCTGCCCTTAATAATTCAGATTGCCTTAAAAAAATCTTGTAGTCAGTTTTTCAGCTGTATCAGATCAGTTACATTCTTCTCTATACCGACTAGGTTGTCTGTCAGTCCCCGCATTGTTTTATCATGAGTTTTAGCTTTCTTGGATTGCCTTTCGATGTATTCCTGTAGCTCAATGATCTTTATTTTGAATTCTATTATCTTCTTTGTCCATATTATGAATTCTAGTTCTGTCATTTCAGCCATCTCAGTGTGGTTGCTTGCTGGAAAGGTGATGCAGTTGTTTCGAGGAAAGAAGGCACTCTGGCCTTTTGAGCTTTCAGGTTTCTTGGGCTGGTTCTTTCTCATCTTTTTGGTCCTACCTATCTTCAGTCTTTGAGGTTGCTCACCTTTCGATGGTTTTTTTGTTTTTCCTTTTATTCTATTTAATGACATTGAATGTTTGATTGAGGTTTAAGGTGGATTTAGTTAACTGCTTTTGTTTCTGGAAGATTTTAGTGGGCCAGCCCTCATCTCCCATTTCCTGGACTGTGTGCCCTAACTCTGGGGGACTCGTATTGGGCCCCAACTTTGATCTCTGGCTCCTTGGGTTTAGGAATCCACTGTGGTTGGGAATCCACAAGTAGGGCAGTAGGGGTAGGTGGGGCAAGGTGCTCTGTGACCTCTGGTCACTACACTGGGATAGGTGGTGTTATCTAAAGTGTTTCATAGTGTGGTTACAGTGGGATTCATCCCTGTTTGCATGTGCCAGCAGCAGTGGTAGCAGAAGCAGTGTCAGGGTACTAAATGGTCCCAGAGTGCCTACCTTTCTGCTTGCATTAACCAAGGTGGGGGAGGCAGCACAGCTGCGGGGAGGGCATGTGGAGCCCCTGCTGATGACTGTGTGCATGATCACAGTGCAGGTGGTGTTGGCTCAAGGGCAGGGCCTCTGTGGGTGCAGGTGGGTGCCTTCTCTGTGCCCCTGCAAGCAGGAGTGGTCACTCAGGTCTGGGGAGAATCCTCTCTTCTCTGCACTTAGTTCCATTCCAGTGGCAGTCTTAGCACAAAAGTCAGCCACTGGCGGGGATGGGGCCAGCTGGTTCTCTGCCTGCAAAGGCTCTTTTTGCAATCGTGGTGGGTGGTGGGAGGTTGGATAGACTGCACTTTCACATGCTGGTATGGCAAGGAAAGCAAAAGCTGGCCATGCATACATGCACCACAAAGATGTGTGGAGTTGCTGTGGATCGTGGTGAAGCTGGAGTGTGGGGAGGGAGTGCATGGGCTGGTGCATAGCTGTGGAGACAGCTCTGCTGGAGCTCTCTGCCAGTCAGGCACAGTCTGCCAATGCAGGTCCCCTAGGCACCTGAGGCTGCCCTGCAAGCAGGCGTGGCCAGATTGGGGCTTCCGAGGATGCCAGCAGACCAAGTGGTGCTCAGGTTAAAACAGCTAGTCTAATGGGCAAGACTGCCCTGCAGAGTTCAGGACAAACAGTTCCTTTAGAGCTAAAGTCTCCACTGGGAGCAAGTTGAGCCGGGAATGGCTGTCCCTGGACAGCTCTGCTGCACATACTCTGGTACCGAACCCCCTGGGCTCCACATCAGCTGGCTTGCTGCCCCTACCACTTCTCTAAGCCCCTCTCCCTGCCAACTCAAGTGTCTGTGGTGGTCGAGGAGTCTTTTCCTGCCTGGGTTCCAGAGGCCTGTGGTGAGAAAAGGTTGCATCTTGCCAGTTCAACTCACTTAGTCCCCGGAGCCACTGAGGGCCAGGAACAAGTCCAGGTGTGCAGTAGCTCTGGGTAGGGTTCCCAGCTTTCTCCTCCTTCAACCCAGCTTCTGTGTCTTCCCTGTATCTCTCTTGGTGCTTTCCCTCTGAAGATCTGTTAGGGCCCGCCAGTCTTCTTGGCCCCTCAGTGGGAGCTGTTCCACCTGGTTGTATCTAGTAAGTCATTTTGCCTTCTACGCTGTATATTTTCCTTTTAAAGATTTTGCACTTGACTATAATCCAAACCTCACTTTTTAAGCCTCAATTTTACCTTGTGTAAAATGGGAAATTATAAGCAAATTATCTCAAAGCCATTTTGTTACTAAAATGTTATGATCCTAATTATGAAGATAACCTTCATAGTGAAAGTTTCATTAGTTATAGATATCCTGTTTTGTCTAACGTTGTATAATGTATTATCTCATGCAATACTTAAAACTTTTTCATTATACAAACAAAACTTTAAAATATTTTTAGAGTTTCAAGCTTAATGGAACTATATAGAAAGGAAACCTTAAAGATCCATTTAACTATTTCCATCCCTTATTCCTTCATCAGAGTAAACCAGTTCAAGGTTTGATTTGTTCCTTGTCATCCATTTCCTATCTCTTTATATTCATAAGTACAAATATATAGATATAATTTTTAAATTTTTCTTGCTATATATTTTGTTCCATAGTTTCTCTCTTTTTTTTTTGTAGTAAGGCCTGAAGATCTTTCCATAAGTATAAACATGTTAACTTCATTCTTTTTAGTGACTGTGTGGTATTTTATAATATGACCATATACTACTTTATCTACTACTCTCAGTGAATATTAGATTATTTATACATTTTTTGTTCTTGTACATGACTATAGTGAATATCCTATATGGTACACTTATTTTTATGTATAGTATAAGTATTTCTATTCAGTAAATTTCTGTAAGTATAATTGCTGGCCCAAGGATTGCTTTATAAATCTTATTTAATATTAGCAGATTCCTTTCTGAAAAGCTTTTTACCAGTTAATATCTCCACCCACATAATAATAAAGGTGTATCTTTATCTCCTTTGTTGTACCTTATCAACCCAGGATGTTATCAGTCCTTTAAATTTTTACCAAGCTATGGTTTATAAATGTTATCTTATTGTTTTGTATCCTCTTTACTGTTTTTAAAGTTGTTTATTTCTACCTTCCTCCCTTACCTTGCCATATTCATCTGTTTTCTTGATATTTTAAATAAGCTTTTGCTTTATATAGAACAAGTCTATTTTGCTGTAATTATTATCTTCTATTTTTTAATCATTGGATTTACTTAATTTGTATTTCTAGGTTGTTAGATTTGTATGAGTAGTTTTTTTAATGTAGCTTTAATCTGGTTTATTTTCTAGGCAATATATTAAGCCTACAAAGTTTCATTATTGGTCAGTCTTGTAATAATGTGTTGAATGGTTTTTAAATTTTTATTTCTAAGACCTAAGTGTAACACTGAAATGGGCTGTGATTTATGAAAATGTTATGGAGCTACAGTTATTTTAAGCTGCCCCAAATCTCTTTTGAAAGTGGATATGTTATAAATAAACATTATTCTTAAAAATTGTTTATGGCAAAAGAGAATATAAACTCCCTTCTTGTTCATTTCAAATATTAGTAGCTTTTCTTATTAGGAGTTAGTTGCTTGTTTCTAAGTTATGTGTCTTACCTCAGTTTATATATTCTCATTTTATTGTTAGTAATACAGTATATTCACTGATGAAATTTGAACCCCTGTGTCATACTTTATAATGTAATTTGGGAAGGATAAAATGATTTAATACATTAGTGACTATAGTGACTGAAGTGAGATTATTTCTTTGAAGTTACTTTAACTTTTAAAAATGCATATATTAGGCAAAAGGCAGCATTTTGTTCACTAGGAGAGACGTTGAGAGGCTTAAGCTTATTAATATTTTAGTTAGTACTCAATTGGGATTTTTCATTGCTTACTTTGAATAATACTTTTCTATTGTGAACATGTAAAAATCATTTTTAAAAAGCTATTTTAAGACATGTTTTAATTGATGATGGAATATCTGTTTTGGAAAATTCGTATTTCTGTTTGAGTAATATTAAATTCAACATTCCATAGAGTTTCAGTGATTAATAAAAATTCAGAAAGCACATTAATCATAAAGCAATGAGATACATTTCTCAAATTTATCACTATAACCTTACTTAGGATGGAACCAATTTTATATTTAATGAAAGCTTTTAGGGTTTTTAGCAGTCAGCATAACATTAAACTACCTGCTAGGTTTCTCTCATGCTGAATTTGCTGCTGTGTTGGTGACAGCAGTCTGGCAACAGTAGACTCTTGAAATAGAGAGAGACTAGGATTATTAATATTCACATCACATTGAACTGAAAGCAAGTTGACCTGGAACAGAAACATGATTGACTTATTTTGTAGCAGGAAATTTAGACTGTTAATAAACTAAAACAGATAAAGAAAGCTGTCTAGCCCTTTCAGTTTATATTATTAGCTATTCCATTGTTTTTTCTTCAAGAGATCAAAAGTTTTTATTTCCGTTACCTATTTCAACAATTATAGGATAAATTATATATTTTGTTCCCTAAAACTTATGATTATAATAAAACAATTTTTATATCTAGGTACCTTTATGTATTGTTTCTTCATTTCACTTTATAATTTAGAATAGGTACAAAATAATGGAAGTTGTTGGAGTATTCATTTTCAACTATATAGGGTGAGTATACAGAAAATGGTTGGAGCTGGGCGTGGTGGCTCACACCTGCAATCTCAGCACTTTGGGAGTCAAGGCAGGCGGATCACCTGAGGTCAGGATTTGAGATCAGTCTGACCAATATGGTGAAACCCCGTCTCTACTGAAAATACAAAAATTAGCTGGGCATGGTGGGGTGTGACTGTAATCCCACCTACTCTGGAGACTGAGGCAC
Organism: Nomascus leucogenys; assembly: GCF_006542625.1. Taxonomy (NCBI): domain Eukaryota; kingdom Metazoa; phylum Chordata; class Mammalia; order Primates; family Hylobatidae; genus Nomascus; species Nomascus leucogenys. Next base: position 31,560,426 of record NC_044395.1, on the reverse strand, counting down.
GAGAATTGCTTGAACCCAGGAGGCGGAGGTTGCAGTGAGCTGAGATCGCGCCACTGCATTCCAGCTTGGGTGACAGAGCAAGATTCCATCTCAAAAAAAAAATAATAATAATAAATAATAATAATAATAAAAGAAAGAAAATGGTTGGAAGGAAGGATTGGGAGCATGTGCAGTAGTCATCGCTTATCTATGGGGGATACATTCCAAGACACCCCGCATGGGTGCCCAAGACTGTAGATAGTACCAGACCCTATAGGAAAAAACATAATATATGTAGGCTTTGGTATTATTCTATACATATCTATATCTACAGATATATATCTGTGATAAAGTTTAATTTATAAATTAGGCACAGTAAGAGATTAACAATAATAACTAATAGTAAAATAGAACAATTGTAACAATAGCAAAATAGAACAATTGTAACAATTGTACAATAGAACAATTGTAACAATATATAGTAATGAAAATTATATGATGTGGTACCTCTCTCTCTCTCTCGAACTATCTTATTGTACTGTACTCACCCTTCTTGTGATCTGCTGATCTGATAACTGAGATGTCTACTAAGTGATTAACGGACAGGTAGCATATATGGCATGGATCTACTGGACAAAGGGACAATTGATGACCCAGACAGGATGGAGCCAGACAGTACATGATCTCATCCTGTTACTCAGAATGGCCTGCAATTTAATATCTATGAATTCTTTGTTTTTCGGGTTTTCCATTTAATATTTTGAGACCACTGTTGACTGTAGGTAACTGAATCCACAGGAAGTAGAATACTATATTCTTACTGTTTCCCTTACTTCTTGGAATTAATATCTTAGATTTGAAATGGCGTAGAAAAATGGTGGGATATGAGGAGCAGTTGTTTTCATGCAAACTTCTTGAAAGTTAATGTCTATGCCACTCACCTTGCCTCCATTTCCATATGAATTTGTTTGTTGATGGAGTGAAACTCAGATATATGTTATGTGTTAAAGTATAATATTACTAACCTCACATGATTGTATTTAGTGTGCAAATAGTTTAATTTGGATTCTGCTATTTTTTCTACTAAGATTAGTTTTTCTTATATGAAAAAGTGGAAGTTCTGTGGTTGGATGTTTAGAAATTTTATAACTTGTGGCTATTAAAGTGAATCTTAATAAGTGAGATAATTTTCTTCTGCTTAAATAACTTTGAAACTCCTAGAATTGTATCTAATCCTTTGAGTTTTCTGAAAATACAGTTGAATGTGCATAAAATTATTCATGAAAATGAGTGACTTAGTCTCAAGCAATATGTGAGTGCCCAAGTTCAATGTTATATAAACTGCTTTGAGCTTAAAGCGTGACTTCTCTTCACAAGGTAACATTTCTTTTATACTTTTCATTGAATATATTTGAAAGCAATAAATATAGTAGAGTAGAAGTAAAAGGAATGAATTACTTAGATTTTTTACTGCTTCCTTAGTCTCTTTGAGGATCATGGGGTTTATGGAATGTTTTGGAAGTAAATTTGATATGACTATTATATAGTATGTCAGTTTACTGTATATCAGATAGTTATTTTACTGATCACCTTTTGTTAAGTGCCTTACATATACTGCCATTTAATGCTTACAACAATTCTGTTATGCAGAGGAAGAAACTAAGATTTACAGCTAATAATCTTTAACTTAGATCTAGAGGATAAAAGAAGACATTTATGCAGCCAACAGACACATGAAAAAATGCTCATCATCACTGGCCATCAGAGAAATGCAAATCAAAACCACAATGAGATACCATCTCACACCAGTTAGAATGGCCATCATTAAAAAGTCAGGAAACAACAGGTGCTGGAGAGGATGTGGAGAAATAGGAACACTTTTACACTGTTGGTGGGACTGTAAACTGATTCAACCATTGTGGAAGACAGTGTGGCAATTCCTCAAGGATCTAGAACTAGAAATACCATTTGACCCAGCCATCCCATTACTGGGTATATACCCAAAGAATTATAAATCATGCTGCTATAAAGACACATGCACACATATGTTTATTGCGGCACTACTCACAATAGCAAAGACTTGGAACCAACCCAAATGTCCATCAATGATAGACTGGATTAAGAAAATGTGGCACATATACACCATGGAATACTATACAGCCATAAAAAATGATGAGTTCATGTCCTTTGTAGGGACATGGATGAAGCTGGAAACCATCATTCTGAGCAAACAATTGCAGGGACAAAAAACCAAGCACTGCATGTTCTCACTCATAGGTGGGAATTGAACAATGAGAACTCATGGACACAGGAAGGGGAACATCACACACCAGGGCCTGTCGTGGGGTGGGGGGAGGGGGGAGGGACAGCATTAGGAGATACACCTAATGCTAAATGACGAGTTAATGGGTGCAGCACACCGACATGGCACATGTATACATATGTAGCAAACCTGCACATTGTGCACATGTACCCTAGAACATAAAGTATAATAAAATAAATAAATAAATAAATAAATAAATAAAAAAGAAATTCTAGTGCATCCTGCTTGATGCTGAAGATTTCTTGCTGATAAGATGCAGTTGAAACAAACCACTATGCCTTCAAATGTGGACTTGATCTCAATTATAAGATTCATTCACTTTAAGATGTCCTAATGTCATATTAATCCTCATGTAGTAGTTTCACTCTGATTATTTACTAGAGTTTATGGGATTTAATGGTATGGGAGGTATGGTTGACTTAAACCATCTAATGGCCTAGTGTCATTTATTAATTTTTCTTCATTAGCTAGTTATTCATTTAAAGAGTTATGCACTTGAGATTTTGCTTGTTATATATCCCCTTGATATTAAAATATTTTTTAACAAAACTCAAGTATATTGAAATAAATTGTCATTGAATTAAAGTGACCAAATTTCTTGATCTGATAAAGCAAAAATAGAGGAAGGGTTTTAAAGATACCAAAATATTTGCTCAATTTTGGATTTTGACAGTTTTTTAAAAAAATAACTATTCAGAGAGCCTTAATTTATTCATTTTTTCTCCCTTCCCTTCCTTTCCCTTCCCTCCCCTCCCCTTTTCTTTTCTTTTCCTTTCTTCTTCTCTTCTCTTCTCGTCTCGTCTCGTCTCGTCTCGTCTCGTCTCGTCTCTTCTCTTCTTTTCTCTTCTTTCTTTTTTTGATAGAGTCTTGCTCTATTGACCAGGCTGGAGTGCAGTAGTGTGATCTCAGCTCACTGCAACCTCTGACTCCTGAGCTCAAGCCATCCTCCCACCTCAGCCTCCCAAATACTGAGACTACAGGCACACACCACCATGGGCGGCTACTTTTTGTACTTTTTGTAGAGACGGGATTTCACCATTTTTCCCAGGCTGGTCTTGAACTCGTGAGCTCAAGTAATCTGCCCGCCTCTACCTCCCAGGATGTTGGGATTACAGGCGTAAGCCATGGCACCCAGCCCCTTAATTTATTTATTCTTAATTTTAATTCAGTTTAACTGGAAATAATGCAACCATGCACTTGTGCTCATGTTCTTTTTCTCTTTTTCTGTAAATTGTGTTTTTAGTTTTATTCTTGAATCATTAATGTTCTGCTTTATAATGTTACTGTTAAATACTTATGGCTGAAGGGATTTATTGGTATAGGTAGGCAACCAGATATAGGGCCAAAAGAGCTTTCTTTCCCATTTCCAGCTTAGAAAATTAAGGAAGAAGATCCTGGTTGGCCTATCTGAGGTCACGTGGCAACCCTTGTGTCAATGTCTATGGAGTGCTACAATGTGATTGAGCAACACCGTAATTATATGCTCATTCTTAAGGTCAAGATATCTTCTGTAACCAGATAATGGGAGAAGGGTAACCACCATTACCCACTTATTGTCCACATATTATGTGCCTATTTTTTGACAACATTTTGGAGTTTTGGGCTCAGTAATAATTAGCAATTAGTTTACTGACTCCAGTGGATAATCTGAGGATCATGGACTGAAAGGGGCTTTACTTCTGTTCCTTGAACCTAGAGACTACAATGTTCTTCCTCAGTACAAGTGAAGAAATGGCTAAAATAAATGTAGTAGTACTGTGTGTACATTTGTGTGTGTGTGTGTGTGTGTGTATATATATATACGCACATATATATGTATCTGTGTGTGTCACAGATATATATATCTGTCATAAAGAATTAACTAGGCCAGGCATGGTGACTCATACATGTAATCCCAGCACTTTGCATTTTCAAGGCGGAAGGATCACTTGAGTCCAGGAGTTTGAGGCTGTAGTGAGCTATGATCACACTACTGCACTCCAGCCTGGGCAACAGAGTGAGACCGTGTCTGTAAAAACAAACATCAAAACGAATGAAAAGAATCTGCTATATCATTAAATTATAAGTATTGAACTATATCATTAAATGATAAAGGTTTTGAATTAATGCATTTATTGTCTTATTTATCTTTATTGATAATTATATATTTCTTTACCTTAAACTATATGTTACTATAATCATTTGAAAGATTCATTAATTTATAAAATATTCATCTTAGTAGCTTCTCCAGCTCATCACTATTTAAATACAAATCTGAATTTTAACCTAATACCTAAGAATACTACGCTACACATCTCCGCAAAAGACAGGCCTTGGTTTTTATAGTATTTTAATTCTCACGGTAGTTGTTTCATATACATATTAGTTGGTTGTAACTGTTTTTGGGGGTTTTTTAGCCACACTTGAACAATGGCCAATTGCTTAGATCTGTTATGTTTTGAGGGTTTTAAAATTTATTTATGTAGGCTTGGCGTGGTGGCTCATGCCTGTAATCCCAGCACTTTGGGAGGCTGAGGCAGGCGGATGACCTGAGGTCAGGAGTTGGAGACCAACCTGGCCAACATGGCGAAACCCCGTCTCTACTAAAAATACAAAAATTAGCCAGGTGTGGTGGCGGGCACCTATAATCCCAACTACTCGGAAGGCTGAGGCAGGAGAATCACTTGAACCTGGGAGGTGGAGGTTGCAGTGAGCTGAGATTGCGCCACTGCACTCCAGCCTGGGCGACAGTGAGAGACTCCGTCTCAAAAATAAATAAATAAATAAATAAATAAAATAAAATTTATCTATGTAATATTCATTGGCTATGTTATAGTTGTGAATGCATTTTTTTAAAGTATGGTTTATTTTTTAGAGTAGTTTTTGGTTCATGGCAAAATTAAGCAGCAAGTGTAGAGATTTCCCATACATTCCATGCCTCCACATACTATACAGCCTCCTTCACTATCAAAATCCTGCACCAGAATGGTACACTTGTTAAAACTGTTCAACCTACATTGACACATCCTAATCACCTGAAGTTCATAGTTTACATTAAAGTTCACTCTTGGTATTGTACCTTATATGGATTTTGAGAAATTTAAATGACATGTCTTCACCATTCTAGTATCTTACAGAGTAGTTTCACTGCTCTTAAAATGTTCTCTGCCTTATCATTCCTGCTCACTTAACCCCTGGCAAACACTGATCCTTTTACTGCCTATAGTTTTGCCTGTTCCAAATTATATTCTAATTATATTTGTCATATAATTGGAATCATACAGTATGTCAGTATGTAGCCTTTGTAGATTGTCTTCTTTCACTTACTATTGTGCGTTTAAGGTTCTTTCATGTTTTTTTTCATGGCATAATATCTCATTTCTTTTTAATGTTGATTAAAATTACATTATCTGGAGGACCACAGTTTATCCATTCGGCACCTACTGAAGGAAATCTTGGTTGCTTCCAAGTTTTGACAATTATGAATAAAGCAGCTGTAAACATCCATATGCAGGTTTTTGTGTAGACATAACATTTCAACACATTTAGGTAAATACCAAGGAAGGCAATTGCTGGATCATATGGTAAGAATATGTTTTGTTTTGTAAGAAACCGCTAACCTGCCGTCCAAAGTGGCTGTACCCTTTTGCATTCCTGCCAGCAGTTAATGAGGGTTTCTGTTGCTCAGCATCCTTACCATTATTTGGTGCTGTCAGTGTTTTGGATTTTGGCCTTTCTCATAGGTGTATAGTAGTGACTTATTTTAATTTGCCTTTTTCTGATGACATATGATGTGGAATTTTTTTTTACATGGTCACACGTTTGTTTTTGTTAATTCACTTAATCAACAAATAGTTAATGAGTACTACACACACACATGCACACATACACACACACGCACATCCCCAATAGATACTTTTATAAAATAAATTTTACGTATGTAGGTGTGATTTTCTTGTAGGCAAGGAAATAACTTGCTTGTAGTATTTACAGGAAGGTCTTTTCGTTGTATGTATGTTTTGTATAAATTGTGACTTAATCTCACATTTATCCCAATCTGTAGGTTTATAATTACACATACATATAATACTAGATGTAAAGTATTACACTATGGGAAAAGCTATATAAATTATCTGTTAAAGCTTGGTAGGAAGGTTTGTGCTTAATAGATGGCTTCTTTTTGTTAATAAACATTTACTGGGTTTTTTTAAAAACGCAAATGATACAAGCTTATTTTTAGAAAATTTGCAAAATACACATAAGAAAGAAAACAAAAAGGAACTACAATCTTAAAATTAAATCACTGATTAAAATTTTGCTATCTATTTTAATGTGTTTTTGCAGATATTTATCCATATATGTATGTTTTTATAAACATCTTCCTCCTTCTACAAAATGGACTGTGCTATATATATTTTGTTTTGATTACTATTTATGATAGACTTTTGGACATTGTTATTTAAGTTTTCCCTCTGTTATAAACAATCTTTCAGTGACTATCCTTATTTCTTATTAGGAGCATATACGTGATCCCTTTGCTTAAGTTTCTAGAAGTGAAATTTCTTAATTTAAGGACATGTAGAATGTTAAGGAACACATAAAATGCCCTCCAAAAAAGACAGCATCAGTTTCATTCTCAACAGCAATCTATTCGAGTTTTAAATCTCTGAACCTTATTTATACCACGTATTTTATAAGGTACTTGGCCTTAAGATTCTTATTTTAACATATGCCACTTAATTTTTTAAATTATAAGTTATTCATGCTCTTTGTAATAGCCGAATAATGTATACATATAAATAAAGAAAAAAAGTCTCCTTTTCAGTCTCTCCCCAACTTGTTACCCCCTTTTAGACCTTATGTAACAGGTGTTAAAAATTTAGTTTTAGTCTTCAGAAATGTATTTGTGCTCATATAGTTATACAAAGTGTGTGTTCAAATTTTAACATGTATGGCTTTTTGTATTCAATTTTTAAAAAATTTAGTTCCAATTTTATTTTAATGTGGGTAATTTCCGTAGCTTTTTCTTTCATTTTACTTATATTTCACAAATTTTTCTTCAGCTGGGTCTAATTTAAACAGTTATAAAGTTCTCTCCCCCTCCTTCATCCGCCTTTTTCGGAAGGGCTGTATACTTCTGGGATGTTTAGTGTCTAATGACCCTTGCTTATGGTGGATTGTTTTCTCTTGCTGATAAACTTTCTGGGCCGTGAACTCATCTTCAGTGATACTTTATCTTTTGGAGTTCTTTGAGATCAGGTTTACAGGAGTAGTTCTCTAAAGCAAGCTTGCCTCAACTCTTACCAGGTAACCTAGTGACATCACGATTAGTTCTGTTGTTTAGAGACTCCCTGTCAGTCCGTTGTTAAAATTTTTTTTTTTTTTTTTTTTTTTTTTTTTTTTTTTATTATACTTTAGGGTTTTAGGGTACATGTGCACAATGTGCAGGTTTGTTACATATGTATCCATGTGCCATGTTGATTTCCTGCACCCATTAACTCGTCATTTAGCATTAGGTGTATCTCCTAATGCTGTCCCTCCCCCTCCCCCACCCCACAACAGTCCCGGAGTGTGATGTTCACCTTCCTGTGTCCATGAGTTCTCATTGTTCAATTCCCACCTATGAGTGAGAACATGCGGTGTTTGGTTTTTGTCCTTGCGATAGTTTACTGAGAATGATGTTTTCCAGTTTCATCCATGTCCCTACAAAGGACACGAACTCATCATTTTTTATGGCTGCATAGTATTCCATGGTGTATATGTGCCACATTTTCTTAATCCAGTCTATCGTTGTTGGACATTTGGGTTGGTTCCAACTCTTTGCTATTGTGAATATTGTCTTAATAAACATACGTGTGCATGTGTCTTGATAGCAGCATGATTTATAGTCCTTTGGGTATATACCCAGTAATGGGATGGCTGGGTCAAATGGTATTTCTAGTTCGAGATCCCTGAGGAATCGCCACACTGACTTCCACAATGGTTGAACTAGTTTACAGTCCCACCAACAGTGTAAAAGTGTTCCTATTTCTCCACATCCTCTCCAGCACCTGTTGTTTCCTGATTTTTTAATGATGGCCATTCTAACTGGTGTGAGATGGTATCTCACTGTGGTTTTGATTTGCATTTCTCTGATGGCCAGTGATGATGAGCATTTCTTCATGTGTTTTCTAGCTGCATAAATGTCTTCTTTTGAGAAGTGTCTGTTCATGTCCTCTGCCCACTTTTTGATGGGGTTGTTTGTTTTTTTCTTGTAAATTTGTTTGAGTTCATTATAGATTCTGGATATTAGCCCTTTGTCAGATGAGTAGGTTGCAAAAATTTTCTCCCATTCTGTAGGTTGCCTGTTAATTCTGATAATAGTTTCTTTTGCTGTGCAGAAGCTCTTTAGTTTAATGAGATCCCATTTGTCGATTTTGGCTTTTGTTGCCATTGCTTTTGGTGTTTTAGACATGAAGTCCTTGCCCACGCCTATGTCCTGAATGGTATTGCCTAGGTTTTCTTGTAGGATTTTAATGGTTTTAGGTCTAACATATAAGTCTTTAATCCATCTTGAATTAATTTTTGTATAAGGTGTAAGGAAGGGATCCAGTTGCAGCTTTCTACATATGGCTAGCCAGTTTTCCCAGCACCATTTATTAAATAGGGAATCCTTTCCCCATTTCTTGTTTTTGTCAGGTTTGTCAAAGATCAGATAGTTGTAGCTATGCGGCATCATTTCTGAGGGCTCTGTTCTGTTCCATTGATCTATGTCTCTGTTGTGGTACCAGTACCATGCTGTTTTGGTTACTGTAGCCTTGTAGTATAGTTTAAAGTCAGGTAGCGTGATGCCTCCAGCTTTGTTCTTTTGGCTTAGGATTGACTTGGCGATGCGGGCTCTTTTTTGGTTCCATATGAACTTTAAAGTAGTTTTTTCCAATTCTGTGAAGAAAGTCATTGGTAGCTTGATGGGGATGGCATTGAATCTATAAATTACCTTGGGCAGTATGGCCATTTTCACGATATTGATTCTTCCAACCCATGAGCATGGAACTCTCAATAAATTAGGTATTGATGGGACGTATCTCAAAATAATAAGAGCTATCTACGACAAACCCACAGCCAATATCATACTGAATGGGCAAAAACTGGAAGCATTCCCTCTGAAAACTGGCACAAGACAGGGATGCCCTCTCTCGCCACTCCTGTTCAACGTAGTGCTGGAAGTTCTGGCCAGAGCAATCAGGCAGGAGAAGGAAATAAAAGGTATCCAATTAGGAAAAGAGGAAGTCAAATTGTCCCTGTTTGCAGATGATATGATTGTATATCTAGAAAACCCCACTGTCTCAGCCCAAAATCTCCTTAAGCTGATTAGCAACTTCAGCGAAGTCTCAGGATACAAAATTAATGTACAAAAATCACAAGCATTCTTGTACACCAATAACAGATAAACAGAGAGCCAAATCATGAGTGAACTCCCATTCACAATTGCTTCAAAGAGAATAAAATACCTAGGAATCCAACTTACAAGGGATGTGAAGGACCTCTTCAAGGAGAACTACAAACCACTGCTCAATGAAATAAAAGAGGATACAAACAAATGGAAGAACATTCCGTTGTTAAAATTTATGCCTTAAGTCTGTGCTCGGCACAAGTATGATGTTTAATTTTTTCAGAGGACGCTTTTCTTTTCCCCAGATTCCAGGTATATTTGTTGCTTCTTGTGAGCGTGGGCACTTTTTTCTGGTTCATATTTTTACTGATAATATAATTCTTTAAGGGCCCAAGTTTTAGAAAGAAAGAAATCTCATTGTTAATATTTCTCCTTATGTTGGCTCTGGTAGGTTGTGCCCTAGGTTACCATGACTGTTTTCCTCTAAGGCAGCCATAGCTGGTTTTAATGCCACTCTGGTTTTCAATTCCCTCTTTTTTTCTGATGCTTGAGGACTTTTATCCAAGATTTTAGGTATTTGTAGCTGAAAAGTTTTGAAAATTAGTCTGTCATATTCCATTTTGCTAGAACTGAGACACCAATTGCTGATTTTCTATCTTAATTTCCTGCAAGTTGGTAATTGTGTTCCATAGACAAAAAGATTAATAATGATTAAATAAAATGTAGGATCTATTTTATTCATTATTAGTACTAATAAAATGATAATAACTCATGTTTATTGGGCTTTTAGAGTGTGCTAGGTACCATGCTAAGTGCTTCAGATACATTATCTAATCTAATTATTAAAATAATGCAGTGAGGTAGACAGTATTTAATATTATTGTCCCCCTGTTACAGAGAAGGAAACTGAGGTCAAGAGAGATGATGTAATTTGTTTCTGGCTAAGGTCACCTGGCTAGTAAAATAGGAGGGATGGAATTTGTATCCAGTTTCTTGATTCTGGACCTGTGTGGGTTCTTTTTTTCTTTTTTTTGGCACGGAGTTTCACTCTTGTTACCAAGGCTGGAGTGTGCAATGGTGAGATCTTGGCTCACTGCAACCTCCGCCTCCAGAGTTGAAGTGATTCTCCTGCCTTGGCCTCCCGAGTAGTTGGAACTATAGGCGCATGCCATCACATCCAGCTAATTTTTGTATTTTTAGTAGAGACAGATTTTCACCATGTTGGCCAGGCTGGTCTCGAACTCCTGACCTCAGGTGATCCGCCTGCCTTGGCCTCCCAAATTTTTGGGATTACAGGCATGAGCCACCATGCCCGGCCCTGTGTGGGTTCTTAATGCCCATGTAATGAGACTATTCTTGTAAGAAATACTTGTTATCCACCTGCCTATTTTAGGCAATAGGGTTGCAGTGGAGAACAAGGCCTACCCAGTCTCATGGAGAGTAGAGTTAGTATACTATGTGGATTAAAAACATTCTTCCCATAAATGGAAACAAGTTGGTTTATTTCCACAACATTTAAAAGATTAAAACATCAAACCTTATTTTGCATAGGTACCTTGTATTTAAGAGTGGTGTTTTTGATACATCATGTTACAATTATATCTTATCCATTTTCATACTGTATGTCTGACACAGTATTGTTTTACCAGAAAGATGTTTTATTATATTTTAATAAAGACATAATTTTATTTACTCAATTTTGTATGCCCTATATAAACTTCTGGCTCTTATTTAATATGTTCTTAAAAATTGGACCAATTCTTACTTATGGAAAAATAATTAGTTTTCAATTCTTTGTAAATATATTATTTAATTTCAAAGAGTTGAAGTCAAAGAGTATGATCCTCCTAAGACTACCGGCAGCACCTGGTAGAATGTATGCAGCGTATTATTGAATTCACTTCCTACATTCTTCGACTTTGTTTCTTCCTTCTTTCTTTTTATTTTGTCTTTTAGATTGCTCCTGAAAGTCTGAATCTTAATTTCTACCTTATTTTTCTATCTTCCCTTCTTTTTTTCCCTCGTTCCTTTACTGGGAAATTTTTGAGCATAATCTGTGTTCTAGTTTTCTGATAAAATAGACATGACCTTCTCCTTTGATAATTCTCATTCTATGTGATTTGGTGTCTTTTTGATACCTATTTATTGACAGCCTGTTTTTGGTTCTGTTTTTGTTTTACCTGTGAAATATTGGATTATCTGATAGTTTTTTCTGTGTTATCTAACCTCAATTAGTTACTCATGTTTTAACTTTCTAAGTGATAACACATTGAAGGAGTTATTTGTTGTTTGGGCTTATTTGGTATAACTTTTCTTCTTGTGTGGAAAATGAAGAGTTCACTACAGTTTCCTGTTTGATTTAGGGAATTAATCTATCTAGTAAGGAGAAAATAGTTGTCATAATTGCATGTAGTCACCCATATGTTTAAACCTACACAGTGACAAACTGAAGATTGCTAATGCATGGAGTGGATTTGGTGGATAATGACTAATCCAATTTCACAATTGTATTAATGTTTCACCTGGCTAAGTTAGTTTTGTTTTGTTTTTTAATGACATGGGCCCACTGCATAATTGTTAGTGCTTTCTCTAAAAATTGGATCACTTACTCTGACCCCACCCCTGACTTGAAGTGTTTCTAAGATGTAGAAAGCAATCTGAATAGTAATTTCTTACATTGATAAAAGTAGGTCATATGAAGACAGAATAGAGATTTTTGTGTGCCAAATTTTAACGACTATGCTTTTCCAAAGACACAAAATTTTAAAAGGCAAGATAATATCTGTTATTCTTTGCAGGCTGATCAGTTGATGTTCGCTTTGCATTTTGTTCGAGGCATGCATCCTGAACTTTTTCAAGAAAATGTAAGTCAAATTAAAGGAGAGAAATTTTACAGTAACATAGAAATTTGTTAGTGGGTGGATTTATGTTTAGATTAGAAGTTACTTTAGGCTAGAAATTATATATCAACCTATTAATCTTTTACTAAGTTAGAAATGTAGTATAAAATGGTGATTTCTAGTTCGACTTCCCTGTGGATAAGCCTAACATTCCAGAGTGATGGTAAGTCAGGGAAAGAAATCTACCAAGCTACCTACATTTTTCTGAACCCAAGATCACTTACTTAGGGCAACAGAAGAGTCAGCCTTCTTATTTTCCTGGCCTAGGTAGTAGAGCTCATAAATAGAAAAAGTGAGACAATATTGGTACAAAACTACATTATTTATTGCTTCCACTGAACTGTCAAGAGGCAGCAGGTGAGGCATGAGGATGGGCAGTTCTCAGAAGTTTTCCTGAACCGACAGGTTTGTGTTAATCTTTTTATGCATAATCTGTCTTCCTTGTTTATGATCTCATTTCTAGTCTGCCATGTAACCCCTTCTCAAACTTTAAAAGGACCTTCCTTGAGCTGGAGCTAATGAGATCATTTCTTGTCTGCTTACAATTTAAAAAAAGTTATTTGCAAGTAATTTTTCTCATTATGATGCTGTTATCATAAAGTGAGAGTCCAGTAGCCAGGGTGCCAAGGGATGGTATATGGACAGTGCAACTTTGACTTACTTTACTCTACTTGGTCAAATTTTAACTATTTTCTGGTTCCCTTCATTTGAATATTATAGTTAAAATAATGCAGACCATTCACAGTTCTCCGTATGTTCTCCCTTTGTTTTTCTCTGACTCCACATGCACTGGCTAACTTGTATAGTTTCTGCTGAATTTATTAATTTGGTCCCGTTTATTCCAGCTGTTAACTTTGATGTCTTTTCCTCCTCTTATCTAATGTTTTTCACTATGATCAGTATGTTCCATGAAATATATATATTCCTTATTTTTCTCTCCTAAAGTATAAACAAATTGTCATTGGGAAAGGAGAACATTTTTCTCTGACTCACATAACGTAGTAGTAATCATTCATATTTTACTTATTTGTGGCTTCATAATTCTAATAGGAAGAGTGTGTGGCCAGGGTGAGCAAAGGCAGAAAATATGTTGCTTTGGCAGTTTTTCCACATTGCTCTCAAATTTTCATATATTTTGCTTATTTACTGGCCTGTGTGTGACAATAGTATGGTAGTACCTATTATTGTCTAACTTGGGGATGCCATGGGGAAGGCATAGATTTTCTTGGCACTAGATTCTGCAACACTTGATTAATCTTAATTCTATGCCAAAAAAAAAAAAAGGATTAATGGCATCTCCTCCCAATCAGTGAGAAAAAAATGCGTTAATGGAATTACTTTTCTCAATATTTCCTACCAGATACCATTTTTAAATTTTTAGGTGTACCTTACTGCTTACTTATTAGCAACAAATAGCCTGTGGAAAAACAATTAACAGGTAGTGACAAATGTTAATTGAACATGACATTTAAATTTTTAGAAACTGAGACTTATATATATAATGGAGTTATTGTTTTGTTTTAATAAAATTATTCTTAGTAGATTTCATATTAATATTTTATGTTGTCACATTAATTCATTCTTGATAATGTTAACATACTAGAAGAAGTGGTAAGATGGAAATGAGTATCTGCTTAGAAAACTGCATTTTAAGCCATCTTATAGGGAAAGTTAGACAATTTTGTTAACTGGTTATCATTTTTATATTTTTGTGTTCCTATATTTTTATTCAATAGGAATGGGATACATTTACAGGTGTGGTTGTTGGAGACATGTTACGGAAAACTGTAAGTTAAAATAACAAAAGCTATTTTGCTCTTGAAAATATTTCTGGCTTTTTGTTCATGAGGTATAATTTGCTTCAGAGGTATTCTAAATTATTGTTGAAGTTATAAGTTGATTAGAAGAATATATTCTGGCCTCTTAAGTATTTCCTATAAAATATACTTAAGTATATTTGTTTACTTCAAAGACATATATTCTGAGAATAATATGTAATACTAATGAATTAATGCACTTTCTTTTTCTCAGTATATGTATTTTATTCCAAGGATAATTTTATAATCTTTAAGAAAATCAAATTTTATAACTTCAAAATTTTTCTTATATAATTGGAGTTTAAAAATTACATTTTAGAACTTTTAATAATTTCGTTCAAATTTAGCTTTTTTTCTAGTAATTTCCTATTTGAATACATAATGAATAATAGTCTTCCAGCAGTACACCCAAAATATAACACGGAACCTAGAGCATGTCTGAAATGTAAGATATAATTTTGAAAAATGTAACTTTTATGACAGTTCCTCATGACATTTGAGTTTTTCTGAAGTTTCATGAAAGACTAAGCACAGTGAAAAAATGATTGCAACATTTTCCTACATGGTTCTCAGTCCCTTATATTACATAGAATTTTACCATGGTGACTTGTAAAATACATAAAAAAAAAAGAAATAATGCATAGAATGAATTTTTTTTCAAAATAATAAAATAGCTAATCAATTGCTGTTTTTTAAACTCTGAATTTTACCAAGTATACTAAGGAAAATAATTGCTTTTATTAAAGGACTCTCAACAAAAAATACGTGATCAGCTTCCATCTTGGATAGATCAGGAACGAAGCTGGGCCGTGGCAACCTTAAAGGTATTCCTTTTCTACTATGAGACGTTTTAATTTCTTCTATATTTGCATTGTTTCTGTTGATACTTCGTGCTCCTTATTCGTAATCAGTGTTAATATTTTTAATAGGATGTAAGTTTCCCCAGTAAAAAGTTACCAAAGAATTATTGTGATTAGTCCTTTAACCAGTAATTATTAAATCTTTCATTTATGAAATAGCATGCCTTCCAAATACAGTATTTACTTTCTCTCCCTTCCCACCCCAGCCACCATGGTAAGTTAGGCTATGAGAATGGTGACATGGGGGAAGAAAAGTCAGGTTAGAAGCTTAACTCTCAACAATTCTGTGTTCTTCAACTACTCAGGCTAAAATGTTGTTTTTGTGGGGAATGAAAGACAAGTCTATGCATATATGTTTCCATCCTTCCCTTCCTTGCCCTGCTTTTCTTCACAACTGTTATATCATTATAACAGCACATGATAAAACCGGTAAGAATAGCTAGCATTTACTGATGGCTTACTATGTTCAAGGCATTATACAGAATTTTAAAATGTATTATCTCACTAAATATTTTCAATAACATCATGAGGTAGCTATTGTAATTTTCCTTGTGTCACAGATGAGGAAATTAAGGCACAGAGAAATATAGTAACTTGTTTGTGGTCACTTAGGAAGTAGAGCCAGGATTTAAAACTATGTTTCTTGCTGCATAGTCTGGGCTCTTCACCACTACTCTTTACTGCCTTCATTTCATGAATATTGGTTGAGTAAAAGAAATGAAAAAAAAGGGGGGTGGAATTCTGCTATATATCCTCCCATTTTTTTTTTTCATTAATCATTTCTTTGGTGCTTACTACCAGTTGGCATAATGCTAGTGACAGTCTTTACTTGACCAAACTTTAGTCAGGCTCTTGAACCTTCTTCTAGGCCCACCTGTGCACTTCCTTGTAAAAGCTACTTTTAACAGGAACCCTGCAAAGTTGTTTTAGTGAGAATTTCTTAATCTTCCATATCTGGTTACCCTTGATATCTAATCAGATTCCTCACTCCCCACCATTCCCCTAGTGATTCTGATGACTTTGGCCTGCCTTCAGCAAGAATCCCATTAGGTTGGTTTAGCCAGAAATCCCTGTACCCCTGATATTTCCTCTTAGTAATTTTCCATCCACTGACCTCACTTTGCTTGTTGGCTATAAATTTCCACTTGCCCATGCTATATTCAAAACTGAGCCCTTCTCTGTACTTAAGTCTCGTTTCCCCTATTGCTTCCTCTATTGTAATAGTCCTGAAAAAAATCTGTTTTTAATGCTTTAACTACTGACAAGCTCTGGTTTTTTGTTTATACCAGTGGAATGACAGGTGTATATTTTGTAATATTAAGACACTCTGCCATGAGCAAACTTACATTGTAGAGAGCATATCAAATAATTACCTTGTCATAATGGTTGACAGTATACAAGGTAGCCAAATACATGATGATAATATAATGTGTAGCACACCTAAATTAGCAATGATGGGGCCTTGTATACTAAATGTCAATAAACTTAACAGACCACCATCAGGTGTTACTTTAATAGGCTTAGATCATTTATTAAAAAGTAATTAAATTGAAATGTAATTAATTTTCTGCTATTTAATTTTAGTTAAGTTACATAATGAAATTTGGGCAATATAATGGATTATTTTTATATGAATATAGATGTTTGGATAAAGTATTTTATATGCTTGTTTTATGTTCATATTATATGAAGTTCTATGCTGAAGATAGAGATCTTCTAAATTTCTCATTTGTTTTCATTGAAAATTCTTCACTTTTACAGATTTACATTTCTGATCTTACACCCCACTCTTGAAAAATTTGGGAAAAGAGAACACTGTTTGAGGTAGAGAGAATTAATGTGTTTGGGAAAGCCTCTGAAAGATGATATTGTTTAAAGTGAATATTGAACGTGGAGTAGAAATTTGTGAGGTAGCAAAGAGGGTTAGAACATTTAGAGACAAATAGAGGCATTTACAAATAGAGGCATAAACAAATAGGGTTTAGAAAAACATTCTTTGTTTTTGGATTTGATACTGTTTTAGAAAAACAGAGCTCGACAGAATTTAAAACTGTGAAGATAAGTTTTATTGCAATAGGGGAAAAGAGATGTCAGTATAGTACTGGGCTCAATTCTGAATATAGCATGGACAAGTGGGAATTTGTACCCAAGAAGCAGGGTAAGGATTAGTGCTAGGGGTCAGTGAATAGAAAACTATTAAGTGGAAATGTCAGTGGCCAGTGGGGTTTCTGGCTAAACTGATTTAGCTGGTGAAGGCAGATCAAGATGATCAGATACCAAGAGATAACAGGGGTGGGAGAGGAGGAATTTTTCTTTTTTTTTTTTTTTTTTTTTGAGACAGAGTCTTCCTCTGTTACCCAGGCTGGAGTGCAGTGGCGTGATCTCAGCTCACTGCAACTTCTGCCTCCCAAGTTCAAGTGATTCTCCTGCCTCAGCCTCCCGAGTAGCTGTGATTACAGGCGCCCACCACCAGCCTGACTAATTTTTTTTGTATTTTTAGTAGAGATAGGGTTTCACCATGTTGGCCAGGCTGGTGTCAAACTCCTGACCTCAGGTGATCCGCCCGCCTTGGCCTCCCAAAGTGCTGGGATTACAGGTGTGAGCCACCGCGCCGGGCTGAGAGGAGGAATTTGATTGGATATTAAAGGTAGGGATTCTTGCTAAAGTTACTTAGCAAAATTCTTATTAAAATAGGATACTTACGAGGCAGGACACAAAGCCCCTGATTGAGGCCTAGTCAAAGAGAGCTCGGAGGAGCCTGACCAAAGTTTTGACAAAGAGAGTCTTTATCGATATTAATATGAAATTTGACATATTTAACATGACAATCCTTAAAATTTGCATTTGATCTTAATGACAGCATTTGTTTCCTTCACAAGGTTGAGATAGCTAGGTACAAATGTTTTTACATAGAGAAAGATTTAACTCATGAGTACTGATTTAGTACTACTTTGGAAGTGTATTTTAATTCTGGCTTTAATATTAGGTAAGTTTACCACAGTGTTGCCAACCTAGAAATAATTAGACAAGGCAACACAAAGTAGAAAATGAGTAATAAACATCAACTAATAATTGGTTCTCACTTTTAGTTTTTTTAAAAATAAATATATGTGCTTATATTTGCTTATAGCTCAACTGTATATGGCCATTTTTATTTTTTAGATTGCTCTCCCCAGTCTTTATCAGACCCTCTGCTTTGAAGATGCAGCTCTGTGGCGTACTTATTATAATAATTCAATGTGTGAGCAAGAGTTTCCATCTATTCTTGCAAAGAAAGTTTCCTTATTTCAGCAGGTAAAATTTAGTGTTATCTAAATGCAAAAAAGTGTTTAATGTTTCTCTTATTATTCAGAAGCCATTTAAAGGAAAGCAAAGCTTTTAGAGTGTTACTTTACCTTTAGTGGCGTATTTGGGGAAGGGCTTGATGCTTTTGCCACCTTATTGACAATTAAATCACGCCAAAGTTTCTGGGTCTGGTTTCTCTCTCACTGTGGCTTTTTTTATTCCTTTTGCCTCAGACCCCAGGGGGATTTTGTAATAGGAAAAATGTATTTCAGAAAGAAACTAAGGTACAAATTGTACAAGTTTTACAATCATTTCCTAGAGTTATTTTTAAGGAAAAGACCTAATAGTGAGTAACAGGGGATTTTTCCCATTCTATTTTAAAATAGAATGATGAAACCTACTGGCAGGTTCCACTCAAACTTTTTTGCTAGTCAAAAAGCTTAGAGTGGGAGAGCTCTTCAGAAGTTGATGCTCCAGGAAATGACCTTTCCATTCATCTCTTCTCTGGATCTAACCCCTTTGTGTCTCCATATACAGTGAATTCTGTTTCCCCAAGAGTGCTTAAACAAAAAGGAAAATGACTAAGAAAAAATTGATTTGAAAACTTAAACATCTAGGAATATCATAGATATACATGAATCAGTAGTCCCAGCTACTTGGGAAGCTGAGGTGGAAGGATCACATGAGCTCAGGATTCGAGGCAGCAGTGAGATGTGATTGCACCACTGCGCTCCAGCCTGGGTGACTGGGCTAGATGCTATTTCTTTTTTTTTTTTTTAAAGGTAAAAATAGTGATTTGAAAATTTTAGGGAGGATTTCCGGTTTCTGGGCCTCTGTTTGCTGTCAACCGAAATGCCTCATCTACATACCATGATTTTCACCTGCCATTTAGCCTTTTATTAGATCCAGAAGACATTGCTAACCCTATGTTTAAATTTGATGATAGGCTTGAGGAAGTAAATGGATTTCAGTAATATTTTTGATATATACTTGCTATATACCTATTTTGACAGTTTAAAGTATAGTAAATAATAAGGAACAATAAGTGTTCCCATATTTTCTAAACATTTGTTTAATTAGTTAACATTAATTATTGTTCAGTTAAAGTGGTTGCAGCAACTTTATTCTTTACAAATACTCTGCATTTTATTTTAAGATTCTTGTAGTACAGGCGCTAAGACCGGACAGATTGCAAAGTGCCATGGCTCTTTTTGCATGTAAAACTCTGGGTAAGTGTGATGCTCTTCAAGAACTAGATCACTGACCTGAATTATTTGTTTTTAATTTACCCTGCATTTTATGTTAGCCTTAGTTTAGAAATGTTATAATGTCTCTTTTATTCATTCTGTTTATTTATCTTCCGATTTCTACCTGTTTTAGAAAAATAATTCTCGGCTGGGCATGGTGGCTCACCCTGTAACTGCCCAACAGGTTCACCTTGCCTGCTGCCTAGACAGAGCTGATTTAGCAAGACAGGAGAATTGCCATGGAGAAAGAGTAATTCACACAGAGCCGGCTGTCCGGGAGACCGGAGTTTTATTATTACTCAAATCAGTCTCCCTGAGCATTGGGGGCTGGAGTTTTTAAAGATGATTTGGTGGGTAGGGGCTTGAGAAGTGGGGAGTGCTGACTGGTCAGGTTGGGGATGAAATCATAGGTGGTTTCAAATGAGGTTTCTTGCTGTCTTCTGTTTCTAGGTGGGATCACAGAAATGGTTAGGTTTTACAGTAGTGACGTTATCCCCAGGAGCCATTTGGAGACGTTCAGACTCTTGCAGCCGAAAGCCTTCCTTAAGGCTGCGTTACTCTGAAACCATAATTTCTGATTTTGTAGCTAATTTGTTAGTCTGCAAAGGCAGACTAGCCCCCAGGCAAGAAGGGGGTCTTTTTGAAAAAGGGCTATTATCAATTTTGTTTCAGAGTCAAATCGAAACCACCTTTGCAAAAATTAAAACTGAGGAAATTATGACAGTGAAAGAACTCAGGCCAAACTGACTCCATCTTGCTTCTAACCTTTAAGCTATCCTTGTTCATTCTTGGGCACAGGCAGAACTAACCTTGGGAAGGAATTTAGTTTATGGTTTGACTCTGAAACAATATTGATAATAGCCCTTTCCCAAAAAGACCCACTTCTTTTTTTTTTTTTTTTTTTTTTTTTAAGAAAATCAACAATACCGTTTAATGTACAGCAAATCCTCACTCACTGTCGGTAGGTTCTTGGAAGACCCACTTCTTGCTTGGGGATAAGTCTGCCTTTGTAGGACGAATAGGTTCACTATGAGATTAGAAATTATGGTTTAGGTACTGGGTGTGGTGGCTCACGCCTGTAATCCCAGCACTTTGGGAGGCCAAAACGGGCAGATCACTTGAGGTCAGGAGTTCGAGACCATCCTGCCCTACATGGTGAAACCCCGTCTCTACTTAAAAAAAAAAAAAAAAAGAAAAGAAAAGAAAGTAAAAGAAAAATTAGCCAGGCATGGTGGCGAGTGCCTGTAATTACAGCTCCTTGGGAGGCTGACGCAGGAGAAGTGCTGGAACCCAGGAGGTGGAGGTTGCAATGAGGAGATATCATACCACTGCACTCCAGCCTGGGCAACAAAGCGAGACACAATCTCAAAAAAAAAAAAAAAAAAAAAAAAAAAAAAGAAAAGAAAGAAGTTATGGTTTAGGGGTCATGCAGCCTCGAGCTGCAAGAGTCTGAACGTCTTCAAATGGCTCCTGGGTATAACATCACTATTGTAAAACCTAAGATCAGTAGTTGAGATATTTTGCAGACCCT
The DNA here is from genome assembly GCF_006542625.1 of Nomascus leucogenys. Lineage (NCBI taxonomy): Eukaryota > Metazoa > Chordata > Mammalia > Primates > Hylobatidae > Nomascus > Nomascus leucogenys. The sequence goes on along the minus strand of NC_044395.1, from coordinate 31,539,133 downwards.
GCACTAGATGGATCAGCTGACACAACCTAGTCCGGTAATCTGGCTCAACCAATTCTGTGATCCCACCCAGGAATAGAAGACAGCAAGAAAACCTCACTTCACCCCCACTGTGATTCCATCTCCAACGTGACCAATCAGCACTCCCCACTTCCTAAGCCCCTACTCACCAAATCATCTTTAAAAACTCCGATCCCGAATGCTCAGGGAGGCTGATTGGAGTAATAATAAAACTCCAGTCTCCTGCACAGCTGGCTCTGTCTTGGTAAATCAACTCTGTCTAGGCAATGGGCAAGGTGAACCCACTGGGCACTAAAAAACCATAAACTAAATTCCTTCCCAAGGATAGTTCAGCCTGCATGCAGGAATGAACAAGGTCAGCTTAAAGGCTAGAAGCAAGATGTAGTCAGTTAGGTCTGATCTCTTCCACTGTCATAATTTCCTCAATTATAATATTTGCAAAGGTGGTTTCAGTACCTGTAATCCCAGCACATTTGGAGGCTGATGGGGGAGGATTGCTTGAGCCCAGTAGTTTGAGACCAGCCTGGGCAGCATAGTGAGACCTTGTCTTTAGTAAATATTAAAAAATGAGCCAGGCATGGTGGCATGTGCCTGTAGTTCCAGCTACTCAGGAGGCTGAAGTGGGAGGATTTCTTGAACTCAGGAGTTCAAGGTTTCACTGAGCAGTGATTCTGTCACCACACCCCAGCGTGAACAGCAGAGCAAGACCTTGTCTCAAAGAAAAAAAGAAAAATGATTCTCTTTGTTGGATATAACCCATATATAATGTCGAATTAAATTTGACATCCTATATTTAGTAACGGTATTTGGACTAGAGTGTTCTTCAATCCATTATGATTGCTGTCCTTACAAGAAGACATCCATGTAAAGAGAGACACACAAGGAGAGTATAATGTGATTATGAAGGCACAGATTCAAGTTGTGCAACTGCAAGCCAAGGAACACTGAAGATTTCTAGGCAACCACGAGAACCTAGGAAGACATACGGATGTGTTCTTGTAGGGACACCAGTCATGTTGGATTGAGGCACACTCTTGTCCAGTATGACCTCATTTGAAGCTAACATTCTATTTGCAATGGCCCTATTTTCAAAAAGGTGAACCTTTTGAGGGACAGGGGTTAGACTTCAACATATCTTTTTTTTTTTTGGGTTGGGGGGAGACACAATTTAACCCATAACACCTACCAACCAAGCTTTTCACATAATGCCTATCTTCTGCCTCACCCATACACACACAAATATTTTGAGTCACTTTTTAGACTGGTCACCTGGTTGGTTAATGATGAGTATATGGAAATAAGTCTGGATATGTTCTGTGCTTTTGCTTACTTATGCAGTGGGAGGAAATGTCACTATTTATTCACCTCTGATAGAATGTTTATGTACCAGATAACTTTTACTCGTGTTTGGCAGAGTAATTTTCCACCTTTCTTTTGGTTGCAAGTGATAGATACCCATATTAAACTCGCTTAAATGAATAAAGGGAATTTATTAGCTTAGGTATTCAGTACTCAGGAAAGAAGAGCTAGGGCTGGCCTTTGGGTTAACTGGACTTAGACGACATCATGACTCAGACAATATCAGGAAACTCTGTCTTTGTCTCAGCCTTGCAGTTTGTCTCTGTGTTTCTCTGCCCCGCTACTCCCATCTCTCTGTTTCTCCCTTTTTCTTTGTGTCTTTATCTCTCTCTTCCTCTCTTGTTGCTTTTAGACTCTCATTTTAATTTCTGCTTGTGTGTTGTCCTTAGTCTCAAGGGTTCATAATATTCTGGTTGATAAGACCGCTAACTTGCTGAGTTATATTTTAAAGCTTATGATGAAAGGAGAAAGATAACTTTTCCTTCCCAACTTCACCATCAAAAATCCTAGAGAAGGACTCTGATTTGCTCAATTTAGGTTACATATCCACCTCTGCAACTAATCACATCAGAAATGTATGGAATTACATTTCTCCAAAAGCAGCCATGGATTGGGGAGTGGTTATTACCAGAAGTGAAGGAGGGGATGCTGGTACAAAACAATAGATATGCATGATAATCAGGCTACATATAACCTGTTTTAATTTTTATATTTATTGATAGTTTGATAGCTGACCTATTAATTTGTAAAGTGCAGCTGGGCATGGTGGCTCACACCTATAATTCCAGCACTTTGGGAGGCCAAGGTGGGCAGATCACCTGAGGTCAGGAGTTTGAGACCAGCCTGGACAACATGGTGAAACCCCGTTGCTACTAAAAATACAAAAATTATCTGGTGTGGTGGCAGGCGCCTGTAATCCCAGCTACTCAGGAGGCTGAGGTGGGACAATTGCTTGAGCCCACAAGGCGAAGGGTTGCTGTGAGCTGAGATCGTGTCACTGCACTCCAGCCTGGGCTACAGAGCAAGCCTCCGTCTCAATAACTAACTAACTAACTAAATAAATAAATAAATAATTTTTTAAAGTGCATTTTGGGAGTCTAACTCCTTTAAGAGTTGTAAGTATATAATTTGATTCTGTAGCTGTTGGTGGAAATGTTCTGTAAATGTCTGTTAGGTCTATTTGGTCTATAGTACAGATTAAGTCTAATGTTTCTTTGTTGATTTTCTATCTGGATGATCTGTCTAATGCTTATAGTGGAGTGTTGAAGTGCCCTACTATTATTGTATTAGAGTCTATCTCTCTCTTTAGCTCTAATAATATTTACTTTATATCTGGATACTCCAGTGTTGGGTGTATAGATACTTACAATTCTTAAATTGTCCTGCTGAACTGACTTCTTTATCATTATACAATGACCTTTTTGGTCTCTTTCTATACTTTTTGTCTTGAAATCTCTTTTATCTGATGTAAGTGTAGCTACTCCTACTCTTTTTTTGGTTTCCATTTGCATGGAATATTTTTTTCCATCTCTTCATTTTCAGTCTATATGAGTCTTTATATGTGAACTGAGTTTCTTGTAGGCAGCATATAGTTGGGTCTTAATTTTAATCTATTCAACCACTGTTTCTATTTTACTTGGAGAATTTAGTCCATTTATATTCAGAGTTATTACTGATAGGAAAGGACTCTGGCTATTTTAGGAAAGGACTAACTATGGCTATTTTGTTATTTGTTTTCTGGTTGTTTTGTTAGTGTCTTCTTCTTCTTTTCTTTTTTTCCTTTCTTCCTGTCTTCCTTTGTGTATAAGTGATCTTCTCTGGTAGTATATTTTAACTTCTTGCTTTTTTGTGTGTGTGTATCCATTATAAGTTTTTCCTTTGTGATTACTATGAGGCATGAAGAACACATAACCAGTGGATTTTAAACTGATGACAACTTAACTCTGATAACAAAGAAAAGAAAATAAAAACAAACCAAGCAAAAAGAAATAATTTACACTTAAACTCAATTCCCCTTCCCCGATTTTGGGGATTTTTTTGGTCTCAATTTATATCTTCCTATATTGTCTATCTCTTAATTTATTGTAGTTATTATTTTTGATAGGTATCTTTCAGACTTCATAATAAAGATACGAGTGGTGATATACTTTGAATATACGTCCCTAGCAAATCTCACGTTGAATTGTAATCCCCAGTGTTGGAGGTGGGGCCTGGTGGGAGGTATTTGAGTCATGGGGGCAGATCCCTTGTGGCTTGGTGCTGTCCTCACAATAGTGAGTGAGTTCTCTCAAGACCTGGTTGTTTAAGCATGTGGCACCACCCTCCCTACTCTCTCTTGCTCCTGCTTTTGCCATGTAACATGCAAGCTGCTGTTCTCACCATGTGAGATGCCTGCTTCTCCTTTGCCTTCTGCCATCAGTGACAGCTCTCTTGAGGCCCCCACAGAAGCCTAGCAGGTGCTGGTACCATACTGGCAGAATCATGAGTCAATCAAATCTCTTGTCTTTTTAAATTAGCCCATCTCAGGTATTTCTTTATAGCAACACAAGAATGCCTAACACAAGTGACTTACACACCACAATTACAGTGTTAGCATTTTCTGTATTTGTCTGTATACTTACTTTTACCAGTGACTTTTATACCTTCAGATGATTTCTTGTTGCTTGAGAATCCTTTTCTTTTAAATTGAAGAATTCCCTTTATAGTTCTGGTGTTGGTGACATGTTTTAGCTTTTGTTTGCCTGGGAAAGTTTTCATTTCTTTTTTATGTTTGAAGAATGATGTTGCTGGATATAATATTCTAAGTTGGAAGCTTTTTTTTTTGCCTTTAGCACTCTGAATATGTCATCCCCCTCCCTCCTGGCATATGAAGGTTCCACTGAGAAATGTGCTGCTGACATATGGAGCTTCTTTATATGTTATCTGCTTCTTTTGTCTTGCTGCTTTTAGAATCTTTTCTTTGTCTTTGGCCTTTAAGAGTGATTATTATATGCCTTGAAGAAGTCTTATTTAGATAAATCTGTTAGTGATTTTGACTGTCTTGTACCTGGATGTTCTTATCTTTCTCTATGCTAGGCAAGTTCTCTGTTATTATTTCTTTGAATAAACTTTATATCCTGATCTCTTTCTTCACATCTTCTTCAAGGCCAATAACTTATAGATTTGTCCTTTTGAAGTTATTTTTTAGATCTTGTAGGCATACTTCATCCTTTTTATTCTTCTTTCTTTTTTCTCCTCTGTATTTTCATGTTTTCAAACTCACTATTTATTCTTCTGCTTGATAAATTCTGCTATTGAGACACTGATGCATTTTTCAGTTAATTGTATTTTTCAGCTCTAGGAATTGATTGTTTTTATAAAATTATTTGAATCTCTTTATTAAATTTCTCTGATATAGGCCAGGCACAGTGGCTCACACCTGTAATCTCAGCACTTTGGGAGGCTGAGTTGGGTGGATCACTTGAGGTCAGGAATTCAACACCAGCCTGGCCGACATGGTAAAACCCCATCTCTACTAAAAATACAAAAATTAGCCAGGCATGGTTTTAGGCACCTGTAATCCCAGCTACTTGGGATGCTGAGGCAGGAGAATTGCTTGAATTCTGGGAGAGGCAGCGGTTGCACTGAGCCGAGATTACACCACTGCATTCCAGCCTGGGCTAGTGAGAGTGTCTCAAAAAATTTTTTTCTCTTATATAATTCTGATTCATTCTCTGTGTTATCTTAAAGTTAATTGCATTTCCTCAAGACAGCTATTTTGAATTTCTTGTCGGAGAGGTTACATATCTCTGTTACTTCAAGATTGGTGACTGGTGCCTTATTTAGTTCATTTGCTGAGGTCATGTTTTCTTGGATGTTTCTGATGCTTGTGGACCTTCATCATTGTCTGGACATTGAAGAGTTAGATATTTATTCCAGTCTTCAGAGTCTGTACTTGTTTTTACCTACTTTTCTTGAGAGGGCTTTCTAGGAATCCAAAGGAGACTGAGTGTTGTTACCTAAGCCTGTTTTCACTAAAGCTGTTTTAGCACTATTGGGAACCCTAAGCCCAAGAAATCTATGACTCTTGCAGACTCCTAGAAACACAGCCTTGGTGGACTTGAGGAAGATAAGGGAGAATTCTCTGGGTTCCTAGACAAAATCTTTTGCTCTCTTTCCTCTCTGTTCCCCAAGCAAAAGGATTCTTTCTCTATGCTGGGTTGCCCCGAGTTTAGGGAGAGGTGATATGGGCTCTGCCTTGACCACCACAGCTGGCACCATGCTGAGTCATACCTGAAGCCTCAAGCCTTCCACACCAGCACAGTACTGAGGCTTGCCCAAGGCCTGTGACCACTACTGCTTGGCTGTCACTGATGTTCATTCAAGGCCTGAGGCTACTTTAGTCAGCAGGTTATAAGCCAGCAGATTCCCTTCTGGCCCAGAATGGATCTTGAAACATCAACTAAGGAGCAAAGGCCTGGAATCATAGACTTCAGGAATCTTCCTGGTGCTTTATTTTCCTGTGACTGGGCTTCTGTCCAGTTTGCAAGACATAATCCTCTGTACTCTTCTCTTGCCTTCCTCCAAAGAGTAGGAACGTGTCCCTGTGCTGCATTGCCTGGAGTTGAGGGAGTGGTGATGCAAGTACTCTTGTGAGCTGCTACAATTGGTATTCAACTGGGTCACACTGCAAGCCCACTACTATGGACACCAGAATAGCACCAGGGCTTGCCCAAGGACTGCAGTCACTGTGTCCTGACTGCCACTCAGATTTATTTGGGCCCTCAGGCCATTTAATTAGCTAGTGGTGAAGATGACTGGGACTTGATTTCCTCCTTCTGAAGCAGAGGACTTCCCTCTGGCCCAGGGCTGCTTTATATGCTCCTTCCATGGGCACTGGTAGAATTCTGCCTGGTAATGAGGAGGAAATTAAAGAAAGAAAAAGAAAAAGAAATAAGCTTTCATGTATTAGGCTGACTTATCCTAGAAGCAGCAACAGGCACAGCCCAGACCCAGGAAAAGCCTAGATAAACAACTATCTGCAAAGCTAGGACACAAAGGAATGTTCTCTGGAGAATCTCCCAGCCCTCCCTCAACATAGGGAGGAGAAAAACAAATTTTTCTTTCTCTTATGATATGAGTTTATAGATTACTGTTCTTTGTAACTAATAACTTCAAGTATTCTGTTTTATCTAAATGGTACAATGAAGGTAATGAGCCATCTGAGAAGGCCTGAGTTACAGCCACCTGGGCACCATAGTGAAGGTTATGAAATAAGCTCATGCAAGACACTAGAGCAAAACCTAGATAACAGCCATCTGGGCTGAATAGCAAGGGTCATGTGTAATTCTGAGTTATGCACCTGTCACAATTTGATTGACTGCCTTTGTTCTGCCTCTGTATGCTTGCTTTCACACTACTGTAATCCTGCTTCAAGTTAGCTCCCTCCCTTTTTGAAGGGTGTATAAGGGCCAAGAGCTGTCTTTGTTCTGGGCCCAGTCTCAGGATGTTAATCCACTGGATCTGAGTGCCCTCAATAAAATCCTCCTGCTTTACTCCAAGGTCTCTCTGGTCCTCCTGATTCCTGCAGCAATATTGTGTTCCACTCAGTGACAGGACCACACTGAGTTCCAATGCAAAGTCACACTCACTTCACTTTCCTCCCCTACGCACACAGATTCTCTCTGTGCTGTGCTGCCTGTGGTTGGGGTATGGGTGGTATAGGCAATCCAAGACTGTTCTTCTCACTCTCTTCAATGCCTCTTTCCTTGTGAGTCTATTGAAATCAGCTGCTGTGATCACTCACTAGATTTTTTGGTTTGTATGAAGGTGTTTTCTTGCGTGGATGGTTGTTCAGTTTGATGTTCCTGCAGGGGACAATTGCTGGAGGATTCTATTTGGCCGTCTTGCTCTGCCTCCTTCTTAACTGTTGATTCTAAAGACTGAAATAGTTGGAAAAAAAGATGCTGGTGTCCATGTTTGGAAATGCTTTTGAATATACTTTATCTTGTTACTGGAAAAATTAACATGTTCCCAAATTTGGATACACATGGTGAGTAATAACTGTATAATACACATCTAAGAATATGGAAAACAGTTGTCCCTGTATTTAGCACTAAAATTAGTTGATTGAAGTAGCCTTTTACTAGCATTTTTGAGAAAATAGAAGCAATAAGACAAAAATTCTTCATTTCCCATCAACACATCTACCATTTGCCTTAGTACTCATACTCATTCTGCTTTCCTTTCTATACTATGAATGAATGTCTTTGCTGTAATCAAAGGTCAACTCATTTACTATTTTCTTCTTCATTTCTGCCATTATCATCTTCTCCCACATCATGAATTTCACCTTCTTGCTGGATCTTTTTTTTTCAGCATACACATATATTTTAGTATCATCTGTCTTAAAAATACCTCCCTTGGTCTCAGACCCTTTTCTAGCCTCTATCCTATTTTTTACTTCTTACTAAACTCAAAGTTGTCCATTTCTTTCTAGAACACATTCTTCTCTTGATTGTTGTGTTTCTTTTTTAATTCCCCAACCCTCTTAGGCTGTTCCTTTTTACTTTCCTTTACTGGCTTCTTGTCTGCATGTCTTCTAAGTGTTAGAGTACTTTTCTTTTTCACTATAGTTTTGCCCTGGGTTTTATGCTTTCATTATTACACATTCTGTCTGTAGGTGACCTTACCCAATCCCTGGATTTAAATATCATTCTTAAATTATTGACTCATACCTCTTATTTCCAGCCCTGGAATTCTAGGCTTGTGTATTTAATGCTTATTTGATGTTTTTATATTAAAAACATCAAAAATAAATATCTCAAATTTAATGTGATCAGTACAGAACTTTTGATTTGTTTATACTAGCATCTACTCAGTTGTTTAATCCAAAACCCCAAAAGTACAGTCATGTGTTGTTAAACAGTTAACAGTTTTACAGTGTGTTTAACAAAAGTACAGTCATGTGTTGTTAAACAGTTGTTTAACAGTTTAACTGTGTTGTTTAACGAAAGTAGAGTCATGTGTTGTTTAACAGTGGGGATGCATTCTGAGAAATGTGTCAGGCAGTTTCATTGTGTGAATATCATAGAGTGTACATAAACCTTGATTGTACACCCTTATACACACCTAGGCTGTGTAGTATAACCTATTGCTCTTAGGCTACAAACCTGTGCAGCATGTTACTGTGCTGAATGCTATAGGCAATTGTAACACAGTGGTAGGTATTTGTGTCTCTAAACATAGCAAAGATACAGTAAAAATACAGCATTATAATCTTATGGAAACACCATGGCATACATGGTCCATCATTGATTGAAAAGTCATTATGCAGCTCATGTAATTCTTTCCTCTCCTTTCTTTCTTTCTATACTCAATCTACACCAAATTCTTTTGGTTTCAACTCTAAAACTAATTCTGAATTCATTTTATTTGCTTTATTGGTACCAACCTAATACAAGCTATCATCAGCTCTCAATTACTGCCATACCTTTTATTTGTTGTCTCTATCTTCAGAGTATATCCAGAATCCAGTCACTTCTCAGACCTTTAGGACTTTCTACCACTTTGTTTAAGCCACTTTTATATAAGTGAGATTATTACTATTCAGGCTTCTATTCTTGCCCACTTTAAGTCTATCCTCAACATAGCAGCTAAGTGCCTTTTGAAATATAAATTAGATCATATCACTCCTCTGCTCCAGCTCTTCTGATGGAATGTGACATCTCATCTTCTTCGGAATCCTTATAATGTCGTACAAGGTCTTACCCTCAGATCTTATTTTGTAACCACTCTTGACCCTTGCTCAGTTCTTTACCAACATAATAATCTTTTTCTTGTTTTTTTACTGCTCTAAGTATGTTTCTGGAATATCAGAACCTTTGCACTTGCTGTTCCTATTGCTCAAATGCATGTTAAAACAGGACCCTTTTCAGAGAGGTTCTTAAGAGAGGTTTTTTTTTTTCCTACCCATTTAGTCTTTAATAATATGGTTTTGTGCCACATTGCACATAACCTTTCTTACTGATTTTATAGTTTGACTCGCTATCAACTCCTTGAAATACTTATGGTACTATTTCATCTCCAGGTCAAATGACATTTAAGGTTTAATGGCATTAATTAAAAACCTCATGTATATATTCAGATGTTTTGAAAGTTTAATACACTTTTAAAATCATACTATTTCTAAGCAAAAATTATGTTTACTATTGTATGGCTGTATAACTTTGTATTTGGTCAGGTAGCTTTATTAAATTGTTTTAATGTAAAATTGGAGTTTTTTTCAGGAATAAGTTTTAAAAATTCAAATTACTGGAGAACAACAGGCACTTCCCTCTTTTTAATCAAATTTTAGAGCTTTGATTTTAAATGTAATTTCTCAAGCATCATTCATATGGAAAGATCTTTATTAAGTTTTAGCAACTTTTTATAATCTATAAACCTTAAAATAGTAAGTTAAAAAGATGTATTTATGAAATTAGTTTTGATTTGAATATTTAAATTAGTATAGCAGTCCTCAAAGCTTTAGGGATGCCTGTTTAATATGATTCTACAAAGCAAGACATATGTGCTGGCAAAATCTACTACATTACTTTTTAGAAATGGTAGTGACCAGATGCAAGTATTCTTACTTCTGTAATTCTGATATAATTTTGACTTAAAAAAACTATCATGAGGAGTATATTATACTACGTGAATTGAGGTATTGGAAATGTAAAGAGACATGTCCCCATAACTATAGGAACCAGAAATTTTTAAAGTTTCTTCATCTGAAAGTTATTTTTGAACTATGCATCTTTCCTAGTTTTACAGTTCTGTACCTCTCTTATAGCATCATCCCATCCCATGCACCCTGCTTTCATAGCTTAATTTGTCTTATCAAGTCTGTGTCTAAAAGAAAGAAAGACATATAGATATGTGCATTCATTTTCTGTTGCTGCTAGAAATTTATCAGGTTTAAACAATGCCCAGTTATCATCTTCTGCAGGTCGGAAACCTGATGGGCTCACCAGGTTTCTTTGTTCCAAGTTTTGGAAGCCCTGGGGAAAATCCACTTCCAAACTCATTCAGGTTCAGCCCTATTCAGTTTTAGGGGTGAGGTCCCCATTTTCTTTCTGTCTTTTGGTGTCATTCTCAGCTTTTAGATGCCAGTTGGTATTTAGCCTTCCTCCATCCTTAAAGCCAGCATTAGCAGATCGATTCCTTTGCATGCTTCATATCACTCCTGTTTCTCTTTTCTGTTACACTTCTTTGACTCTAACTAGAGAAACTGCTCCACTTTTAAGGGGTCAATTGATTAGCTTGGCCCACCTGAATAACACAGGATAATCTTCTCACTTTTAGGTTCATGACCTTAGTTATATTTGCAAAGTCCCTTCACAGCAGTACTTAGTTTAGTTTTTGATTGAATAACCAAGGCTTAAGATTCTTGAAAGAGATATCTTTAGAATTCTGCCTACCACAACATATTTGACTTTTTTACTTGTTTCTAGGGTTGAGTACTATTCCATTTCTAAAGTGCAGTTTCCCATTTAATTGGTTCACATATATTGGGTTAGGTAGTGGCTGTTGATTTTCTTCTTTTTATTGATGTTTGTGGTACATTTTTACAATTTTTTTTCTCATGAAAGAAAGGTAATTTTATACATCTGACACTTATCAGCTCTTTGTTATGGAGGATGAGAGGAATGAAAAAGAATGAATCTATTATACTTACTACGTATAATAGTTTTGATAATCTGCCACTTTCTTTACTCAGGTACCTGCAAAGTACGGGAGTCAATTTGTTCCTTTTTAAACTGCAAGTTATTTCTTTTTATTATCTCAGTATTGTATTTGCATAAAATAAAAACAATAAAGGTTTAAGTTATTCCTTTGTCTTATTCTTATTTTTTTGAAGGAAATGCTGTTATTTATTTTTTAAATTATGGTCAGAATATAAAATTCCAGTGATTTCCAAATAGTTTTATATGATAATTCACAATGCAATTATTATTTTTGGCTCTCTAACTATATTAAATAGTTTTGAATGATTCATATTGACGATTCTGATGGTATCATGAATCAGAATTATTTGGATTGATAAAACCAGTATACTCAGTTCACTTAAAGTGCAACAGAAATTTTGCTGGAATTTTGTGGGCAGGATGGCTAACATATAATTCCAAGTAACATGAATGTTGCCTGTGTTATATTAAATGACAAGGTATTTTTCATGATTTTTTTCTCCAACTCAAAATGTTTTATTGCTTTCAAATATTGTGTAAAATGAATTAATGGACATATATTTATATCCTGTGGGATTTTAAAATTAAAAGTTATAATTGAATTTGCTAGGCTCTGGATATAAAGTAGTGAAAGATTCAGTATGATTCTTTCCCTCATGAAGTTTACAGTGTACATTGGTTAAATAAACAAGTGGTATGGTAATCTGCATTTTAGCTTTTTTAGACAGTTTTTGTATTGGCATATAATTTCCAAATAAAATACACTTAAGTCAGTAAGTAGTTATTTTAAATGAAAATATTTTATATAGCTTGACATTTTTATTGTATAATACATAGTAATTGCAGGAGTATCAGAAAATGCATAGACATGAAAAGAAAATGAGAAACACCTGGTATTCCATCATTAGCACTGATCATTGTTAACATTTCTATGTATGCCTTTGTTTTCTTTTTATGCACATAGAAGTGTATACATTACAATATGGAATTATTGCCAAATCTCTTGAATAGTCTGATTTTTCTGTAAATTAGCTTTTACCTCAACATGTTTGTAACTTCAGTTTCAATGTATGGCTATCAGAAATTACTCAGACTCCTGTTAGAAACTCAGTTTCTACCAATTTTTAGCTAATATCAACAGCTACAATGAAAAGCCCTTGTACATGCTTCTGCGTCCACATCCTGAATTGTTTCTTAAATTATTCTAATTTTAATTACTGGTCAAGGCCATGTACATTTTCAAGACTTTTGATACACTTTATTAAATCAGACAATATATTTAATCGGCCTAGATGTTTATTGAGTTAATGAATAAATAAGTGAATGCTTGAATTAATGGAAATATTTCTTACTGCATTGCAAGTACATAAGAATTCTTTATTGCTAAATTTAAATTGCTAACAATTGAATAGTTGTTGGAAATTTAAACTTAGTTAAAAAGAAAATTTATAAAATTTGCCTCTAAAAGCAATTCATCAATTTTAAGTGGCTCTTGGAGTAAATTTCACCTGTTATTAGGAATATTTCTGCCTTTGGAAGTTCTTAGCATTATGGGTTGCTGTTGTGAAGAATAGACAAGGGTGCTGCTTTAGGCGTGAAATGTACCTTTTCAGGTTGGTTATCTAGAATTGTCTCCTTTGACCCATCATGATAACATTGAATTTATATTTTAAAGTGTTTACTATTCTTAATTCTGTAAGGATGTCCATATCTGAGGTGCAGTCTTGTCTATTCACTTCTATTTTTGAGAATATATGGAAGCCCTTCTCACCCATGTACTCATTCAGTTACATTCTCCTAATTTTTCCTTTATTTTTAAACTCCTGTGTAACACTCATTTTAGCTCAATTCAAACAAGTATATTTTAAATTATTAATTGACATGAGCCTTTTCAGTTTGGCCTTTATGAAATACATTAATAATGGAAACGTTCAAGTTTTAGCAGAAGAGATTTAAATATAATAGCAAAATTATAATCTCTTATCTGAATAGGACTTTATAGTTTGTGAAGGGCTACAGAACAGAAAAATCACAGATGAATTGTTTAAATATAGTTAGTGGTGGCAGCTGGGTGCCCTTTGGCAAGATAATCAATTTCTTTAAGTATTAGTTTTCTTACCTATAAAATTAATATAGTGATATTTGTTCCTCAGGATCATTGTATGGTTTATATATCATTTCAATAAACTACCCGGTATAATGCTTAGTATTCAGTAGGTGATGAATAAATGGAATTTGTTACAATTATTATAGTTATTTTGCTTCCAAAGTACCTGTGGATTGCTTTATCCTTGTTTTGCAATTGAGGAAACTGAGGCACAGTGCATTTTAATGATTTGCGTAGAGTCATTTAGCTAACAAATATAAACTGACAGCTATGTACTTCTGTCTTAAATTAAGCATTATTTTCACTCTCCATACAACTTTTTTTCCCCATAACACATGGGCATAAGAAATAACTTTTTGGCCTATATCATGCCAGTGAAATCATTTACTCAGATCATGAGTACTCTGATTCCCCATATGCATGACACAAAGTAGGCACTCAGCTATCATATCAGTTAATGAATTGTATTGTACTGATGAGATATATAGATTGATGGTTGGATTCAGTCTTCTCTTGCATTGTGGTCTCAATTTACAATACAGATGTTAAATGTGGTAATCAGGGTACCTACCTCATAGCATTGTAATAAGAAGATGATATCATACATGGAAAACATTTAGAAAAATGCCTGGCACCTTAAGCATAAAACCAATGTTGGCTATTACTAGTATATGATTTTAGAGTAGAAAAACTTTAATATGAGATTATAACTCATTGGGTATTCTCTATTATATATCATATAATTAGATTTAATACACTTTTTAATGCATACTGCTTTTATTTTTAATTTTTAAAATATATATTTTAGGACTGAAAGAGGTGTCCCCACTGCCTCTAAATCTCAAACGTTTATACAAAGAGACACTGGAAATTGAACCCATCTTGATAATTATTTCTCCGGGTGCTGATCCTTCTCAGGAACTTCAAGAACTTGCTAATGCTGAAAGAAGCGGAGAGAGTTATCACCAGGTAAGTACATATTGTCCCGCTGTTTTTGTTTTTGCTATTGCTGTTCCCACACTTGATGATATTGGTCAAATGGACACTTTTTGTTGTGATAAGCCAAATAATGCCCTGAAAAATGTCTATGTCCTAATCCTCAGAACTGTGGATATGTTATTTTCCATGGCAAAAGAAACTTTGCTTATGTAATTAAGGACCTTCAGATGGGAAGAGTAGCGTGGATTAGCCAGGTGGACCCAATATAAAATCACAAAGTTTTCTTATAAGAGGGAGGCAGGTGAGGCAAGAGTGAAGATAGGCGATATAATGACGTAAGTAGAGGTTAGAGAAGTGAGAAGACGCTGTGCTACTGGCTTTGAAGATGGAGGAACAGGCCATAAGGAAAGAAATGTAGGTGGCTTCCAGAAACTGGAAAAAACAAGGGAAGAATTATCTTTTAGAGCCTTTAGAAAGAACATAGCCCTGTAGTAGCACCTTTGTTTTCAAACCCAGACCCTTGATTTTAGACCAGTGAAACTTCTGGCCGCCAGAAGTTTGATGGTAATTTAAGGCACTAAATCTGTTGTAATTTCTTAAAGCAGCTATAGGAAATTCATACATTTGCTACCATTTTGAGAATTATTTTTTAAATTTTACTTGGATGCTTTTATAATAAATCACAGTAATGTTTATTTACACTTTATTTACCTGAACTGAAAGAAATACAGAAAATTTTGAGTAAAATGTATTCTTTGTAATGCCATTTTTTTTCCCTGAGGCAGGAACTTTCGTTTGTTCAGGGTGCCTTTTTTTCAATTTGCATGTAAAATTGAAAATGAAATGTGTTAATTCACCCTCAATTTTTAACAAGTGAATACATCTTTTTCACAGGGAAAATAATTAATAATGATTTTTTAAACAACTGAATACTTCATAGCAACCAAAAATTGAAAAGTAAAAATTCTACAAAGAAAAATATAAATGAAAGATAGCAAAATAGCAGTGCTGTTAGACTCAGGTGTGCAGGTTTTGCACTAAGTCTAGAGAGTTCTAGTCAATCTTAGTTATAGTAGATTAGTTTATACATTAGGTCAGTATTCAGTTATCAGTGAGGGATCTTAGGAAGGGGAGCTCTACAGATTGTACCTGTTACTAGTGATTTTGGCAGGAAGGTTAAACTATTCATATAAGCTTTTAATTATTTAACAAAGATTAATTTCTGGTATTAGTTTGATTCTTCTTCCAAATTTATTATTAAAGCCAGTTAGGAAGGTTTAGGGATTACTATTATTGAATCTCATACTGTTATATTACAACATGTTAGCAGATCTGTTTTTTAAATTTTGTTTGTTTTTTTGCTTTTGCAGGTTGCCATGGGTCAAGGTCAAGCTGATTTAGCAATTCAAATGCTAAAAGAATGTGCCCGCAATGGAGACTGGCTCTGTTTGAAGAACTTACATCTTGTGGTATCTTGGCTTCCAGTTCTGGAAAAGGTAGATTCAGATAAATGTGGTACAAATAATATCTATTATACTCAACTTAGTAATCTCAAGGGACATCAGTATTAAAATGTTATGCATTATTTATGATGATTTAAAAAGTAATATTTGAGAAATTTTAAATTTAAATATTTCGTAAATATGTACAATTCTGCAAAATAAGATAATAGGAAGTCTATAAAAATCTTTTTTTAAAGGCATATAAGAGAAGCCAAGACATTTTTAATGAAGATTAACAGGGAAGCTTAGAAGACATATTTATACCATGAGTTTCTTTTTTTGCTCTTATTCTGTTGATCTGTATTGGGAGAAGAGACAAGTGGGGTGTCAGAGGGAATTGCCTAACTTCCTAGGTGCTAAGGAAGCTAGAGAATAAACTGAAGCAAACGTTTCATTTATCTCAAATGGACTCAGGAGAAAAATAATCTTAAGACAGGACCAGTCACTGGATAGGCTTTACATGCAAACCTAGATTTTATTCTAGTGCTTATTTAAGAAAGATGAGTAGGGTCTTGGGTAGTTAAAGATGATTCTGAAGAGATATTCCTTGAAAGTCAAATAGGATTTTGCTAAGTATAGGCAAAGAAAGGATATCATGATTTTAATTCCATCAGCACAAGTAGAGATAGTGTTGGGGATGTCCATCCCTAGTACAAGGAATGAAGAGATGTCCTCGATAGTACTAGACAGGCCAAGCAGGGGAGCCTGGGGAAATTGAGTTAGATGACTAGGAAAGAGCTAGGTTGTGGAATACCCTGAGAACCATGCAGAAGATTTTGGAATTTTTGTCCTGGGACTTAGAGAGCCAAAGGAGGTCCTTAACAGAGAAGTTAGTAATTAATTAATTTATTTATTCTGGCAGTAGTATATAGAATAGAAGCAAACAGAATAGAGTAAATTGAGGGAGGTCCTGCCCTAGGTGTGAGGTATTAAAAATTTCTGCAGTCCTAATTAATTGGCAACTACACAATTCCACAAATAGTCAATAAATTTTTGATGAATAAGTTAATGAGTGAGTGAATGAGTTGATAGACCATGATGATTCATGATTCATTACTTGTAGTCAAGAGAAGATACAGATTTTGGACTATGAATATTCATGTAATTCTATTATGGCTTTCTGTAAAAATTACTAATGTGTAAAAATATAAAATTTATGTCTGATAAATCATATATGTTTTGTTTTGGGTTTTTTTTGAAATGGAATCTTGCTCTATTACCCAGGCTGGAGTGCAGTGGCACAATTTTGGCTCACTGCAACCTCCACCTCCCAAGTTCAAATGATTCTTGTGCCTCAGCCTCCCAAGTAGCTGCAATTACAGGCATGCATCACCATGCCTGGCTGATTTTTGTATTTTTATTAGAGACAGGGTTTTGCCATGTTGGCCAGGCTGGTCTTGAACTCCTGGCCTCAAGTGATCCGCCTGCCTCAGCTTCCCAAAGTGCTGGAATTGCAGGCATGAGCCATCGCGCCTAGCCTGATAAATCATGTATGTTTTAAGATATATAAAAAAGACTGGCGAATACTTGTACTGCTTTCTGTGTTGAACAGTTGATTGATAGCTACTAATCTATGTAAAATATAATTACAGTTATTATCTTGAAAGCACATCTCAATTAGAACTTGTAGAAACAGTACATAACATTATATAATTTTTAAAATAACTGATTATTATTTGCTTTTCTATTAGTTTGGATGGATTGATTGGATATAAATTTATAAATTTATTGTAAATCCAACTATATCCAGCTATAAATCCAACTATATCACAATGTATTGTTTCTTTTACCTTTTAAATTTTTTTAGATTTGCTAACCCAAAGCAAAGTTTTATATAAACTTTACATTTTAAAGTTATGAGGTGTAAATACATTTTATCCTTTGTAATTTTAAGCAAGCACGTTTTCATGGCCATTCTTTTGTCATTTTTTTGTCATCTTAACTCTACATTTCATGTGATATTAAATGAATGTTAGTGTTAAACATCAATTATATTAAAATAATTTTTAGACTTCATTCTCTTTTAGAGCTATCAAAATTTCTTCTGTCATTTATTCATTTATTAAATTTACAGATACTTGCTGAGTACAAAAAAAAGCCAGAAATTGTGCCAGGTTCTGGTTACCTACAGAATTTGTACCTGCTCTCTGGGAACTTAATTTAGAAGAGACAGATCACATTAATATCTATATTGTGGGATGAGGAATACTATGGGAAAAATTTACAAAATGACATGGGTGATTAAATCTGCTTGGGATTGTGGTAGTGAAGAGTTAGAGAAGATATTCCCCTAAGACATAATATTTAAATTATATTTTGACAGATAAGTAATAATTTGTCAGATTACAAAGAGAATAATAGGCAGAGGAAATATGATGAATAAAGATAGTCATAAGAGTCTGGATAAATGACTAACGCCCACGGTATGAGAAGCATGGGCAGATGAATTTGTATGGTGAAGTTTTGAATTTATATTATAGGCCATAAGGTGCTACTAAAAATTGTAAATAAGGGAAGTAATATCATTATATAACTCTGTAGAAGCATGAATTAAAGCAGTGAGAATCTAAAGACCTTAAGAAGGCTGGTAGTTTAGGCATAGCAGTTATAGCTAACACTTACTTTGAACTTACTATGTATCAGGCACTGTTTTAGTGTCTTACACAATTCTATGTGATAGGTACTATTATTATCCTTGTTTAGAGATGGAGTAAGTCAAAAAGACCAAGGTCACTTAGCAGGTTAGTGGCAAAGTATGAATTTCAACCCAGTCAACATGACTTTAGATGGAGATTCTTATTCATTACACTGAGCTAGTAATAGAAAAGATAAAAATTTAAAGGAAATATAACCAGAGCATTAAGAAATATATCAGAATGTCACAGAAGTTTTAATTAAAAATAATTACTAATAATGTAATGGTAAAAGAGAAATTTTCGTATGTATTTAAGTAAATTTTTATCATTGATTTTGTAAACAAGGAATTGAATACTCTTCAACCTAAAGATACCTTTCGTCTTTGGCTCACTGCAGAAGTTCATCCCAACTTTACTCCTATTTTACTACAGTCAAGTCTGAAGATAACATACGAGGTAAGAAGATTTAAGACTTGGATCACTAGTTGTATGAAAGCAGTAATCTATACATGACTTCTAAAACTTTGTAAACAACTGTTATATAGAACACACAACTTCTTTTTACATTTAGATGAGGTATACATAGATAATAGCATAAGATGATATAAAATACATTTAAATCTTTTCAAATTTTATTTCATACTTATGTGTTTTGTTTTTATTGTGGTAAGAAACACATAACATGACATTTACTATCATAACCATTTTTAAGTGTATAGTGCAATATGCACCTTATTGTGCAGTAGATCTCTAGAACTTTTTTTATCTTGCAAAAATTGAAACTCTATGACCATTGAAGAGCAACTCTTCATTTTGCCGTATCCTCTGGCAACCACCATTTTACTTTCTAAGAGTCTGACTACTTTAGCTACCTCATTTAGTAAAATCATGGATTGTCTTTTTGTTATTTCACTTAACATAATGTCCTCAAGGTTCATCCATGTTTTAGCATATGGCAGGATTTCCTTTCTTAAGATAGAATAATATTTTATTGTATGTATATACCACATTTTCTTTATCCATTAATCCATCAGTGGACATTTAGGTCTTTGACTTCTTGGCTGTTGTGAATAATACAGTGAACACTGGTGAGCACATATCTCTTCAAGATTCTGCTTTCAATTATTTTGGATATGTAGCCAGAAGTGGGATTGTTGCATCATATGGTGATTCTATTTTTAAGTTTTTGATGGAACCTCATACTGTTTTTCATAGTGGCTACATCATTTTACATTCCCACTAGCACTGAACAACTTGTCCACATTCTCACCAACACTTTTCTCTGAGTGTGTGTGTTTAATAGTGGTCGTCTGAGTGGGTGTGAGGTGATATCTGATTGTGGTTTTGATTTGCATTTCCCTAGTGATGAGTAATGTTGAGCATCTTTCATATGTTTGGACATTTATATATCTTATTTGGAGAAATGTCTTTTCAAATTCTTTGCCCATTTTTAAAGTTATTTAATTTTTTGCTGTTGAGTTGTATTAATAGTTCATTATATATTCTGGATACTAACTGCTTAGTATCTTATCAGATGTATGGTTTGCAAATATTCTCTCCCATTCTATAGATTGCTTTTCACTCTGTTGATTGTTCCCAACCTCCCTGCCTTCCTTCTATCCTTATGTCCATCCATGCTTGTATCTCTCTAACATGTAATGCTAGGTAGATCCAACCCAAACTCTATATAGCTAAAATTGTGTTTGTAATGATATTTTATGATTTGTCAAAGTCATAAATAAAATAGCGAACTATTAAAACTTTCATTTTATTAGTGTTTGTAACTACATGCTATTTTTTTTTTTTTTTTTTTTTTTTGAGATAGGGTCTTGCTGTGTTACCCAGGCTGGAGTGCAGTGATGCTGTCACAGCTCACTGCAGTCTTGACCTGCTGGGCTCAAGCAATCCTCCCACCTCAGCTTTCTGAGTAGCTGGAACTACAGGTGCTTCACCACACCCAGCTAACTTTTTTATTTATTTTATTTATTTATTTATTTTTTTGAGAGAGGAGGCCTCACTATGTTGCCGAGGCTGGTCCTGAGCTCCTTAGGCTCAAGGAATTCTCTTGTCTTGGCTTCCCAAAATGCTGGGATTACAGGCATGAGCCACCGTGCCTGGTCCTACCTGTTATTTTAGATTAGTATTGCTCTTTTTCATCTGAAGGTGTTAGTTTCATTTAAGGAAGAAAAAAGGGTAAGCATTAATCCAGAAATGCAAAGATGATTTAATATTAGAAATATTTTAATTGAATGATTATAATAAGGTCTAGTAAGAAAGAACTTTCCCAGAATCTTCTCATGCTACAATCCCACTATACAATTCTACTAATCTATATTCTAGAACTGGATTGCGTGAGCCATGAGGGCAGGGGGTATTTTTTTTTTGCTTGCATTTTTGAACTTAGCATGTAATTCAAGGCCAAGTAAGAGGAATTCAGTAAATATTTCAATAAGGGGGTATTATTATACCAGGTAAACTGTTCCTTGAATGTTTTAATGTGTAACCTTTTCTGGGATCTTGTTAAGAGGTAATTTGATTATATTTTTATGGAAATTTTCAATTTGATTTCAATTATTAGTGAATTTTTTTTATTTCTTGAATCACTGTAGGAAATTTTAACTATCTTAGCTTAGACGATCTGTGTAGTTCATTGAGATGTTCAAAATGATTATATGTATGTGCATATATAAATATGGGCATATATTATTTTTTAAAATTGTTAAATTCACTTCATTATTTTTTCCTTTTTTCGATTAGTTGTCAGGGTTGTTTAAAAAAATTGTTTTTCCAAATAACTGTTGCTATACTTATGAATTTGCTTTTTCTTATTCTTTTCATTTCACTGAATTTTCTACTTTTTTCTGTTTTTCTTTCTAATGCCGTCTTTAGATTTCTTCTCCTTTTATTCTTCCTGATTTCTTGAGTTGAATGCTTGTTTTCTATTTGCTTTTATTCATACTGAAATTGTTCTAAGTCTGAATTTGCAGCTTAATATGTCTTTGGCTTTATTTCATGATTTTGGCATATTAGTGTTTTTGTTTCATTTATTTTTCAGTCTGTACTTATATGTGATTTTCTCTGTAACTGTATAGGATTTATTAATTTGTATGATCTTTAGTGCCTTTTTAAAAACTCTAAGTGGTTGTTTGGTTTCCTATTAATGTCATGTTTTATTGAGTAGTGTGCAGAAATTTGGCCTTATCTAGGACAGTTTTTGTAAATATTTCATAAACAAAAGCTTTTTCAAAAACATAAAAATAAAAATTACACTTTTAAAAAGTGTAAATTTGATAGATACTTAATACTTCAGTAGTGTATTTTCTTTTCTATTTTTTTTTTTTGTTTGTTTTTTTGAGACTGAGTCTTGCTCTGTGCCCAGGCTGGAGAACAGTGGTGTAATCTTGGCTCACTGCAACCTCTGCCTCCTGGGTTCAGGCAATTATCCTGCCTCATCCTGCTGAGCAGCTGGGATTACAAGTGTGCACCACCACACCTGGCTAATTTTTTATTTATTTTTTGTATTTTTAGTAGAGGCGGGTTTCACCATGTTGGCCAGGCTGATCTTGAACTCCTGACCTCAAGTGATCCACCCACCTCAGCTTCCCTAAGTGCTGGGATTACAAGCGTGAGCCACCATACCCAGCCACTTTTTAAACAAGAAAGTCATTTTACTTAAGAAATAACAATGAAAAGGATTTCAAAGGGGATGACTAATTTTTGTAGTAGCCATTCTTAAAGTATTGGCCTGAATTTATTATTTTTATGTTAGAAACCATTTTGGAAGAAAAATTTTATTTTTAAAACAAGCTAATTAGAATAACTTGGGCAGAAAAACCCACATTATATATTTTTTAATATTAGAATTCTTTTTGAGGGGGTTATTTTGCTATTTTTCCACGAACTTGAAAAGTTATCATTTTGATAATTTGAAAAATAATGACAGATGTGATACATATGGATGAACATTTTAAAAAATTTTATACTAGTCTGATATATGATTTCAGTTCCTGGATTTTTGTGTCTATGAACCTAGCAATGTTAGGTAATACTTTAAATTTGGACTAATGCACAAGGAACATTAGTTGACATTCTATGTAAATGGTATGTTGAATTCCTCATGGAAATTCAAATAGCAACTAGTAAGGGAAAGCTGGCATATTAAACTCAAACACCTGTCCCATAACAATCAATATCACATTAGTATTATAAGTAGTGATTTAGTGTCAGTGGGGAAAAAAAAACCTCTCAATCATCATATAAAACTTATTTGGTTATTTTGAATATTATTGTATAGATTTTTAGATTTGAATAATTATTCTATATTTATATTTGAGATGAACTGTTAGATATAAGCAATTTAAAACTAGTTTTATGTACATTTTGAAGTAACGTAACTTTACTCAAACCTGGTAAGCAGTGAAAAATTTTCTTTAAATTATGTTCTTAAATATGTTAAAATCTGATATATTTTACTTGTAGGATTTTAGCAATAGGATGTCTGTTGATTTTTTTCTAGTCACCTCCAGGCTTAAAGAAGAATTTAATGCGTACTTATGAGTCTTGGACTCCTGAGCAAATTAGCAAAAAAGATAATATACGTCGAGCTCATGCTCTCTTCAGTCTTGCATGGTTTCATGCTGCATGTCAAGAAAGAAGAAACTATATTCCTCAGGTAAATAAGAACATGTCTTGAATACATTCTAAGCTTTATATTTTTGTAAAAATCTTTTTGTGGCCAGGCATGGTGGCTCATGCCTGTAATCCCAGTACTGTGGGAGGCCGAGGTGGGCGGATCACCAGAGGTTGGGAGTTCGAGACCAGCCTGACCAAGATGGAGAAACCCCATCTCTACTAAAAATACAAAATTAGCTGGGTATGGTGGCACATGCCTATAAGCGCAGCTACTCTGGAGGCTGAGGCAGGAGAATCGCTTGAACCCGGAAGGTGGAGGTTGTGGTGAGCCGAGATTGTGCCATTGCACTCCAGCCTGGGCAACAAGAGCAAAACTCCATCTCAAAAAAAAAAAAAAAAAAAAAAAAGTAGTGACATGCGCCTGTAGATCCAGCTACTTGGGAGGCTGAGGTAGGAGAATTGCTTGAACCCAGGAGGCAGAGGTTGCGGTGAGCTGAGATCATGCCATTGCATTCCAGCCTGGGCGACAGAGCGAGACTCTGTCTCAAAAAAGAAAAAAAAAATTTTGTAATGTGGTATAAATAGCTACGTTTACATATTTACGTATTTACATAATAATTTGGCTCATGACTTAAATTTATATCCTTAATTTGATCTTTTCTGCTAATCTTCTACACTGTATATAGCTAACTACTTCACATCTCATTGTATTAAAGTATTAAGAACAATTTGTGACCCATTATAAGCCCTCAATGAGTGTTAGGTATCATTTTTATAGTTTATATTGCCTAGACGTCTCAAACTTCAAAACTTGTATTCCCCATACCAGTCATTTCTTCCCAATAAAAGCCGTTGGTATCTGTCTACTTCCTCAGTCTATAGACCCAGGAGCTGTTCTTGGTATGTTGTGTTTCTTAGCTTCCCTATGCAATCCATCATCAAGTCTTGTTAATTCTACTTCCAAAATATAGTTTGAGAATGTCACTTTTTTTCACACCATACTTTTGTTCTCATAAAAATCATAACACTGGAGGTAAATGTAGGCAACATATGTATGCCTATGACATGGTCTCTAACAATAGAATTGTTAGAGACAATTTTTATTAGAGACCATGTCATAAGTATATATATTAAGCAATATTGATAGCAACAGTTTTCTAATTTGGGGGTTTTAAAAATATTGATCTTCAAGGTATTAAACATTTTTTAAAAATAAACTTTTTCACATATACGGTCTAACAGAATGATACAAGAAATTTTATTAAGACTTTTGAATTGTTAGTTTAGATAAATATTAGAGGAATTTTGTTAATTGTTGATGGGTACATATCCTTTAGAGATCTTTAATTCTTAAATCTGCTAACAGCAAAATTTAAATCTTTTGTTTTCATAATATCCATATAGCATTTTTAAAAAGTATCCAAATGCTATTGACCCCAAATTTACACATACAACTCAGATCAACTTTCTAGGCTGTCTGTTTGCACATCTAACAGTTGACATACCCAGTTGGATGTCTCAAACATGTCTGAAGATTCACATATTCTGGATCAAGCACTAGAATTTAAGCTTCCCAAGTGCACAGATATTTGTCTCTTGTTCGTTGCTATATTTTAATTGACCAAAACATGGCCTGGTATATAGCAGTCCAAAACTTACGTTTTTGTTTTATGTGTTTGTTTAAATGCTTTGCTAAGCTTTTGTTTGGTGATCTCATGATATTCCTTCCCAAACCTTGTATTCTTTCAGTGTTTTACTTATTAAAAATGACATCATCCATCATCAATTTGAATGAGCAATAAGCTTAGAAGTCATTCTTAACAGCCCTGTTTTTCGTGTCTTCATACTCCATTACAATCCAATACAAAAATTCTGTTAGTTTTATTTTCCTAACGAGTTCTTAAATCTGTCTACTTTTATCTTTGTATGTCACCCCTCTCCCCATTAGGGTGACTTTCCCTCTCCTCTAGATTAGGTCAGCTGTCTTTCATATGTGTGAAACATACTAAATGTTTCTCTCCGTCAAAGTTATTATCATTTTATAGTTGCATATGTATTTGAGTGATTGTCTCCACCCCACTCTTTTCCCACGTTTTACTGAAAGCTACATGAGGGCAGGGATAATTTTTTTGTTCATTCTTATATTCCCAGAGCCTGACATATAATACATATTTTTAAAATATTTTTTGAGTGTTGAATGAATGAATGAAATTTGTATCAGTATTCCTAAATAATATCCAAGTCTAAATATATTTTAATTTGAACTTATTTTGTTACTTAGAACTAGTCAATAGAAGCCATATAGAAATTATTTTGTTTCAATTTATTGTCTACACAATATAGAGCTCTATGAATATTCATTTTATGCAAACATTGTAGCTATTAGTTATAGGTATATAATTTTATTTAGTTCTAATATGAATGCCTTGTGGGTTCAGTATGAATGAATATACTGCTATATGCTTTTGGGCCTTTTTTTGTGCAGTTTTTTTTTTTTTTGTATGTTTGTGGAGAAAATCCACAATTCTGAAGGATAACGTTTTAGGAAATATCCCAATGTATATATAGTAATTAGAATAAAAAATTCAGTATACCAGTTTGTTCTCTGTGACTGTGTTGCCACATAATAACTAAAATTAGTATGGTATTATAAAGTACTTTTCATGCTATGGCCAGTAAATTTTTTTTTAAGTTTATTGTTATTTTAGATTTATTATGTGTTGGTTTTATTAAAAATTCTCAGGAGTTATATATTTTTAAGTCTATATTGATCATTTCATTTAAGGACAGTGATACATACATATATATCTTTGACTACTGCTTAGTAGTTTACTTAAAAAAATTGTTTTTTGACAGGGTTGGACAAAGTTTTATGAATTTTCTTTATCAGATCTTCGGGCTGGGTACAACATTATTGACAGACTTTTTGATGGTAAGTTCTAACAAAAAGTTTAATCTCATATTAATAAAATATTTTATCTGAGGTCTTACTATGTTTTCTTCAGAAGTGGCTTAACTTCCTATCACAAAATTAGAAAGACCTTGTTTTCACTTTGTGGCTTTCAAAAGTTTCAGGTACTAACTGAATTTTTCAGATGTCTTTCAAGGGAACTGTTAAAATTCAGGAGTATAGCAGACTAAGATTAGTACCAAGGATTTGTGGAGTCATAATTGAATTACTAAGTAGGATTCAGGAAACAAGGTACAAATAATAGATTGAAACACAGCAGCAAATAAAGCCATGTAATCTGATCCCCTAAGGCCATCTAGCTATCAGCCTCCTTGAAAACAGGAACAGTCTAATCTCTAAAGTTTATTGTGCAGGGTGAAGTTAAGGGAGGGAGACACTAGAGTTTAGACCAATGATGGATTAGAGAATATAATATGTTGATAGTAATCTCAGACTTTAAAATGTCACAAACAGATCTTTCAATTCCTGTCTCCTCCCCACCCCCAACCCTGCAACCCTGCCAAATACTTTTTCCTGATTCTGCCTCCGTTTCAGTAGATGGTCCACCATTCATGTATTAATAGTTGTTCAAGGCTAAAGCCTGTGAGTCACCCTGGATTCTTTTTTTTTTTTTTTTTTCTCATCCTCAGACATCCAGTGCTTTGGCAATTTCTATCCTTTGCAAATCACATCATGATTCTATTCGCTTATTTTCCAATGTGTTGGCAGTCCAGGCAATAATTTCTTACCTGGTCTTCTTCTACTTCAGCACCCTCGCAAACATTCTTCATACCATAAACAACTTTAGTTTTTAGAAATACAAACCAAAGCATGTAATTTTCCTGTTTAAAACCTATATCCATATTTGGCATCTTTATGTTCCTCAAACAAGCCAGACTTGTTCTTACTTGAAGGTTTTAGTAGGTGTTCTTCCTTCTGTCTGAAATGCTTTCCTCCCAGACTTTCATATGGCCTTCTTCTTCCTATTGTTCACTTCTCAGCTTAGAGGTATCCTCTTGAGAAGAGAATTGCTTCTGGAGATTGATTTCTTACTGCTGAATCTGAAGTAATCTAATCATTCTCTATCCCTTTGTCTTGTCATATTGTCTTAATACATTAGTACTACCTCAATATCTTCTTGTTTATTCATTTATTTTCTTATTTTGTTTCTCTCTTTCCACTAGAGCATAATCTGTTTTAAAGTAAGATCTTTGTCTTGTTTACTGTGTATATCCTTGAGCTTTTTTTTTTTATTTTTTATTTTTTTATTGTACTTTAAGTTTTAGGGTACATGTGCACAATGTGCAGGTTTGTTACATATGTATCCATGTGCCATGTTGATTTGCTGCACCCGTTAACTCGTCATTTAGCATTAGGTGTATCTCCTAATGCTATCCCTCCCCTCTCCCCCCACCCCACAACAGTCCCCGGAGTGTGATGTTCCCCTTCCTGTGTCCATGTGTTCTCATTGTTCAATTCCCACCTATGAGTGAGAACATGCGGTGTTTGGTTTTTTGTCCTTGCGATAGTTTACTGAGAATGATGATTTCCAGTTTCATCCATGTCCCTACAAAGGACATGAACTCATCATTTTTTATGGCTGCATAGTATTCCATGGTGTATATGTGCCACATTTTCTTAATCCAGTCTATCCTTGAGGTTTATAACAGTGCCTAGCCCATCATAGTTACTCAATTATTATTTCAGTTAATAGCATGAGAAATTTTTTCCGTAACTTGTCTTTGGCAAAAGGATAAGGATGGACAGCTAGGATGTGGCCAAGTCCCATTTTAATTTATATATTTTTGAAGTTTAAAAAAACCTATTTAATGAAGTATATGGACAAAAAGTACTTACAAGATTATGGCTCATTGAAATTTCCACAAACTGAATTCTCCCACGTAGCCAGCACCTTAATCAAGAAACAACATTATAAGTACCACTGAATCTACTCATGTAATGTTGCCTTTCAGCCTCTACCATCCCCCAACTTTATCTTCCCCTGTTCCTGAGGTAGACACCAGACACCTAGCTATATAGATTACTTTTGCCTGTTTTTGTAAAACTGGAAACATACAGCATATATGCTCTAGTGTTTGGGTTCCTGTAGTTAACATTATATTTGATAGATTCCACTATATGTTTGCATTTAGTTGTAGTCCATTTATTCTCAATGCTATACAGTATACCTTTGTGTAATTATATGTATTTCTGTTGATGGACATGTTGGTAGTTTTGAGTTTGGGATGATTATGGGTAATGCTGCTATACCTTTAGGTGAGTATATAGATATATTTCTGTTGAGTATATATGTAGGAGTAGAATTGCTAGGCCACAGGGTATGCATTTTTTCACCATTACTAGTTAATGCCAAATAGTATTCCAAGAGAATTTTCTGTTTGTTTAAAAGATTTTTTTAAAATTCTACATCAGAAGTACACATAAATGTACAATTCAATAAATTTTCCATAAATTGAACCTATGTAACTTGCCCAAAATAAAAAAAAATAAAAACAGCATTATCAGTGCTTTAGAAGTGCCTTCCTCCTACTCCTTTCTACGTACGACCCAACATTCCCCACCTCATACGTGGGTAACTACTTTCCTGAACCACACGAACTGTTGTTTTTAATATTTGACACGGATATTTTTTGGAGGATATAGTCTAATACTTTTTTCAGCTTGCCTAAAAACTTGGTAATTTTCCAAAATGCTTTTGAATATTTATTTGACTTTTATACTACCACTATGAGGCTATTAGTGTTAGTGCCCTTTCACAAAAGAGAAAAACGAAACAGAATTTGAATGATTTATCATTGTGTTTCACATTTGTGATAGAATTAATTAATAGCATTGTAAGACATAGATATATAAATAGATATCTTACACCATTATGTTTTGAATAAAAGGCAGATGCTTTAAAATGATATTGAATCTGAGTAAAAATCTGTTAAATCTTGATTACAGAATTTTCTGACATGAAGGAACTTCCACATGTATAGAATTAAATGCCAAAAAAGAGAAAAAGTTCTAACTCTTGGGAACAATTGGTATTGAGAGTAATAGCCATGTGACCTAGAGCAAGTTTCCTAATCTTTAAGCCTGAGTTTCCTGATCTTTAAATTAGGAATAATAGTAGACACTACCTCAGTTTATTCGAATATCCAGAAGTTTAAATTACAAAAGCCACATGAAGCATTTAACATTTAGTACCTTTTAATATATGGAGTTAAGCTATCAGTAATTGTTGGCTGTTATTATTATTGCTATTGTTGTAATTTAAGTTCTATTCATTTTATTTTATCCTGAACAACATAAAATTTGTTTTGAGAAAAATAGGTAGAAAAAAATAAGATTTTCTTATAAAAATTCTATAAAATATTTCACATAATGGCTGCTGTTTCTGTTTTATAAGTTGAAAGATACACTAATATGTCTGTATTCCTTAATGACTTATCAATGACTGGCTAACTTATCAGTGACTGACTAAATGATAAAGGTATCATTTAGTGAGCATCAGGACAACTAGAAATTTGAGTCCTGGTGAAGTGCTTTGTTTAGTCACTGTTGACAATAAGATGTAGGCAGGTAACAACTTTATTCTTCCACTATCTAGGTCCCCTTATCCTGCAGGAGGCAACCTAAATCCTTTATGTTCCAAGGCATGTAGATAATCAATTTTTGTCATATCTCTAAATTTTATAGTAATGAAATAGAACTATGCTAGTAATGCTAACAATGAAGTTTATTAGCTAGTTTAAATGTAGTTATGTGTCTCCTGTATTTACTGTAGATCTGAGATTTAATTCTTACATTTTAACATTACCACAAAATTGTGATGACAAGGATATTTCTGTTGCAAAATGAAATAATATCTTATACAAGAAGTTCCTGACCAACATGGTGAAACCCTGTCTCTACTAAAAATACGAAAATTAGCGGCGTGGTGGCATGTGCCTGTAATCCCAGCTACTCAGGAGGCTGAGGCAGGAGAATCGCTTGAACCTGGGAGGTGGAGGAAGCAGTGAGCTGAGATCGAGTCATTGCACTCCAGCCTGGGCGACAGAGTGAGACACTGTCTCAAAAAAACAGAAAGTTCCTTTGTGGTTTTTTAATATTATATTTCTCTTCTATTAAAATAGAAGGTGGATAGTTAACTATGTAAAATCATGACATTTAGAAGAGTGTAATGTGTGAAGGTGTTTTGTAGAGTTTCCCTGTTAATCAGATTATTTTATAAACTGACAGTTTCATCAAATGTGTAAAATTATGTTTTGGATAGGTTCTCTTAAGGAATTTCCAATTTAAGTAGCCAGGATTGTGTGGCAGATAATTCAGATAATCTGACTGGATTCAGGGTACCTCATTTCTATTTCAGATCTTCGAGATTGTATAACTTTCTCATTTTGGTGCCTCAGCCTCCCTATCCCTTAGGAAGGTGTCTCCATATGTATAATTGTATAATATTAATATTTCTATCTTTGCTATAAGGATTAAGTGAATTTATACATGTAAAATATTTGGAAAATTTTACTTGATTAAAAAATCTCAAATATTTACTACTATTAATATTAATAGTCATTTGAATAAATGATTTAGTTGTATTAAATATCTTTTGCTACATGTTATAAATATAACTCAAGCCAGGAATTTAGTTAATATTTTAGAAATGAAATTAATAAGAGTATTTTTTTAAAATTATAGGTGCCAAAGATGTACAATGGGAATTTGTACATGGTTTACTTGAAAATGCTATTTATGGAGGACGTATAGACAACTATTTTGACCTTAGAGTTCTTCAGTCATACCTGAAGCAGTTTTTTAATTCTTCAGTTATTGATGTATTCAACCAAAGGAACAAGAAAAGCATTTTTCCATATTCCTTATCTCTACCACAATCCTGCAGCATTTTGGTAGGTAAAATGAATGATTTTCAATCTTTCCAGGTAGATATGTGAATCGTTTCTTACATTGTTAAATACACGTTACTTCTTTTCAAATACGCAAGTAATTATTCACAGTTTGAATTATTTATTATGACAATATATGGCTTGATTCTCTCAACTTTAGTAAGGCATCCTAAAAACTTTTGAGTACTTACTGAAAGTTGGGTGGTTGATCATAATAATAGGCTGGTATGTAGACAGATCTTGAAGGGAGTGGCCAAAGAAAATTCAAATAAGGTAGGACTGCTGTGAAAAGCTGAAGTGGGAGAATATGCACTTCATAGTAGGCATGAGTATACTCTCATATATTGAAAAATCTGAAAGAAGACAAATATTTAATAAATATGTGTCTTCAGTTTCTGGCTTGTACACTTAAAGCTTGTCTAAATATATAAAAGGAATTTACTTTGTTTTTCACAGCAACATTTTGTGTATTTATTTCAGCCAGCTGTAGCTTTTTGCCTTGAGCCATCACGTGAAAGCCTCCTAGAATGTATTCATCTTTTCCAGAAAATAGTAATAAGTGTAGCCGAAAGATTTCAATTCTAATTTATTTTGCCATAAACCTGTATGTGTATAAGTGTGCAAATAATGCTTTATTAGAGCACTATAATTATACAGCTCTTCATGAATTACAAAGGCATATATCTATTCACTTATGTAGTTCTCTCAGTTTTGTGCTATTTCCTTTCATCCAAAGATTTTTCAAGAAAAATTCTTCATTTGGCACATAATTGTCAAAAAATAAAAGTTTAAAAATCACTATTGAGAATATATTACTCTTATTGACTATCTTACTTATTACGTTAAATATCCTGTTTTATTTCTAGTATCTTTAATGTACTCGTTCATTCAATAATATGCATTGAACATCTGCTCAGTGATAGTTCTGTTCTAGGTATTGTGGATATAGTAATGCACCTGTGGAGTTTACCTTCTAGCAGAAGCTTAGAGTGAATGAATAGAGAATATCACATAATTATAGTTTCCGTAGTGTAGTGGTTATCACGTTCGCCTCACACATAATTATTATACATTTAATTCAGATAGTGTACCCCAACAAGTTTTCCAACTCTATTGTTAGAAGCTTACATTGAAAAATACAATTCATACAGAAATGTATACATCATAAGTGCGCAATTCCATGAATTTTCATACATAGACCACATGAGTGTAGCCAGTTCTGGGGTCAAGAAACAGAATATTATTAGCTTCCCAGAAGTTCTCCTTATGTTCCCTTCTAGTTACTACCTCTCCCACAAAGGGTACATCATACTTACTCTAACAGCCTAGTTTTCTTGTTTTTGTGCTGTTGATATAAATTGTATCGCATGGTATATATATATATTTTTATGTACAAGTAAGGGTAAATCAGTCTGAATATGTAACTGCCAATTACTAGTCAGCATATCACTGTATAGTTCTAGATAGAAGACTCTAGCCAGTCTAGACAAGAAGATTTCATAGCTATTTTGAAATAAGCAAAGTGTAAAACTCTACAAAGAGTAAATATTTTTAAATTTATAGGATGACTTATGAGAATCACTGTTTAGCTTTCTAATTGAGTTAGATGAAAGACACTGAATGTTTCCCAGGATAACACATGCATACATATATGCAAACATACACTCATGTACATGTACATATACATTTATACGTATATATTGTGATTGAATACCTTGAGGAGGTTTACAAATGCTAAGCTAAAGGATTGGAAGAATTTCAAAGAACAGCATGACTTTCCAAAATGTGACATATTTACAGGCCCCGGACTTCCTGGAGTCCAACTGTCTCCTTGGAAATACTTCAGGGTCAGCTGCCAAGGATAAGAAAGGATGAGGGGAAGTCAGAGGCCAAGTCCTCCCCATGCCTACTTCAGCAAACATGGTTTAGATGCACGTGCAGTACTTGCCTTAAAACAACTTCTCTTCATGAAAACAAAACAGTTTCCATGTTTAGGCCAAACTGAATAAGTGTTTTTGCCTGCACTTAGTTTTTGATTTAAAGTCATGAGTGAGTAACTGTTGAGATGAATGCTCAACAAGCCAAGCTTATTCAATGTGTAGGGTAATTCTTAGGATGAAATGATAGGATTATCAATGCATTTTATCACACCTCACCAGCAAACTGAAGACTAACTGGAATTGCTCTATTATAAAGTAATTTACAAAGCAGTGCTTGCATTCTAGTGTGTGTCTACACGTTTACAAGATTTCTCTAAGTTAAAAAGAAACAAAAGTAGATTGCTTGAATATATAAATATATATATGTATATAATTGCTTAATTTAACATGAGCACAACTGCACTCTGCAGATTGGGCTTTGGTAAGTTATAGGAAAAAAATTACAGAGCTTTCCTAAAAACATCTAACATAGTAGCTTACATATAGTAGGCATAATCACTCAAATATATTGTAAATAATTCAGAGTCCCTTTGTATGTGGGAGTTAGGATAAGAAAATACAATATCAAATAATCGAAGTGTGAAGAAGTATTAATGGCAGAATACTTCCCATAGATAACTGAGTTAATATCATCCAAAGTGAGATTTATCTAGAAAATAAAAATACAAATAATAATTTAACATTTCAAAGTATTCTTTCTTATTTTAATGATTGTAAGTTCAATCTTTATTTTTTAAAAAAACTGTTTTTCACTTCTTTGTATTTAGGACTATCGTGCTGTCATTGAGAAACTTCCAGAGGACGACAAACCTGGTTTCTTTGGTCTGCCTGCCAATATCGCTCGCTCATCTCAGCGCATGATCAGTTCTCAGGTAACCTAAAAAGAAGATCTACCTTCAAAAAAAGTTGCTAGTGAGCCTGAAGGAGACAAAATTAAACTTGATTTAGTACCATAGACCCCACAAGCTTTATTTAAACATTTTATTTTATTTTCACAACACATTCCAGTTTTACTTTAAATATACTTTTTAAAATATTTGATTTTCTGATTTTTTTTCTTTTTAAACTTTTATTTTAGATTCAGGGGGAAATGTGCAGGTTTGTTACATGGGTAAATTGTGTGTCATAAGGGTTTGGTGTACAGATTATTTCATCACCTAGGTAATAAGTATAGTGCCCAATAGGTAATTTTTCAATCCTTCCTCTCCTGTCACCCTCCACCCTCAAGTAGGCCCTGGTGTCTGTTGTTCCCTTCTTTGTATCCATGTATATTCAGTGTTTAGATCTCACCTATAAGTGAGAACATGTGGTATTTGGTTATCTGTTCCTGTGTTAGTTTGCTTATGAAAATGAGAAATTTATATTCCTTTGAGTATATACCCAATAATGGGATTGCTGGGTCAAATGGTAGTTCTAAGTTCTTTGAGAAATCGCCAAACTATTTTCCACAATGGTTGAACTAATTTGCATTCCCACCAGTGATGTGTAAGCATTCCCCTTTCTCTGCAACCTTGCTAGCACCTGTTATTTTTTGACTTTTTAATAATAGCCAATCTGATGGGCATGAGATGGTATCTCATTGTGGTTTTGATTTGCATTTCTCTAATGATCACAATGTCAAATATTTTTTCATATGTTTATTGGCCGTATGTATGTCTTCTTTTGAGAAGCATCTCCATGTTTTTTGCCCACTTTTTAATGGGCTTGTTTGTTTTTTGCTTGTTAATTTCTTTATGTTCCTTATAGATTCTGGACATTGGACCTTTGTTGAGTACTTAGTTTGCAAACATTTTCTCCTGTTCTGTAGGTTGTCTGTTTACTCTGTTGATAGTCTCTTTTGCTCTGCAGAAGCTCTTTAGTTAGGTCTCATTTGACAATTTTTGTTTGGGTTGCAATTGCTGTTGGCATCTTTGTCATGAAATTTTTGCAAGGGCCAATGTTCAGAATTGTATTTCCTAGGTTGTCTCCCAGGGTTTTTATAGTTTTAGCTTTTACGTTTAAGTCTTTAATCCATTTTGAGTTGATTTTTGTATGTGGTGAAAGGAGTGGGTCTAGTTTCCATCTTCTGCACATGGCTAGGTAGTTAACCCAGTACCATTTATTGAATAGGAAGTTCTTTCCCCACTGGTTGTTTTGTTGAGTTGTCAAAGATCGTCAGATTGTTGTAGGTGTGTAGCTTTATTTCTGGGCTCTCTATTCTGTTCTGTTGGTCTATGTGTCTGTTTCTGTAGTTCTCTTTGTGGAGATCTTTCACCTGTATACTGCTGTTAATACTTCTTATTGTATTATGAAATTATTGTAGTGAATTTTTCCATTCTAGAAGTTCAGTTTGGTTCTTCCTTAAGATGCCTGTTTCATTTTTGAGCTTTTGGATTGATTTACTGGATACCTTGGATTCTTTGGATTGGATTTCAACTTTCTCCTGAATTTTGTTGAGCTTTTTAGCCACATTCTGCATTCTACGTCATTTCAGACATTTCAGTCTGATTAGGGACCGCTGCTGGTGGCCGGGGGATGGGCGTATAGTGGGCACCTTTGAAGGTAAGGGGACACTGGCTTTTCGAATTGCCAGAGTTTTTTCTCTGATTCTCATCTGGTGGGGCTGGCGTTCCTTTAACTCTGATGCAAGTTGGGTGCACTCAGTTGGGTTTGGTTTTGGGCGCTTTCAGAGGGCCAAGGCTCTGTACAGTGTCTTTGTTTGTGGGTGAATTCTTGCTCTTGGTTTCCGGCATCTATTAGCAGAATAATGTTTAGTGTTGTAGTTTGGGCTGCAGCCCAATAGATGGCGCTTAGGAGTAGTGGCTGGTAGGCTGTTACTCAGCCCTGTGGTTTTTTTATATTTCCTTGTTTTCGCAGGCACGTTCTTGGGAGTGGAGGGAGGGGCAGGTAATAAAACCATCTCACCAGGGACCCGTCCTTGGCTTTGAGTGAGCCTCTTCTGATCATTGGCTCCTTGCCCGGGTTTCTTGTGCTATGCGTTCGGGGTGGTGGGGCTCCCTCTGAGAGGCTGCAGCCAGGATAGGCCGGCCATATGCTTTCTGGACCATCCTTGTGGAGGGAGGTACGACCCGCCTCTGTGCTGGCCCATAAACCTGCACGTCCCACCCCTCTCAGTGATCTGAGGGTGGGCGCTTCTCCCCAGCTCCAGTGCTGGCCGCAGATCTGGGCTCAGTACTCCTGAGCTGCAGACAGCATTCCGGGGACACTGGAACAGCCCTTGGCTTGGGGTCAGACTCCGGCTGCACAGGGGGATCTGAAGTGCCCCTAGGTTACTTGGAAAATACTCAGATAGTGCAGAGCACTCAGGCAGGGCTGTGGAGCTGCGTTGTGCACACGATCCTGCGGGGTGGCTATGGAGGGGCTCGGGAGTGGGAGGGCCTGCAGAACAGATGTAACCCAATCCTGTGCGGGAAGCCAGCCTGCTGTCTCTCGGCCTGGCAGTCAGCTGATGCTAGAGCCTCTAGGAGAGTGATGGGGACCCCTGGGGGAATGGACACTTATGGCCTTACTCTAGTACAGCTGTCCTGCACACAAAAGCTCCTGAGCTCCACACCAGCTGAAGCACTGTTTCTGCCTAGTCTCCAGGCAGATCCTCCGCCAGCTCACACATCCATGGGGGATGCACGGTACCATGAGCTAGGATCCCATAGGTCCAAGGTGAGGGTGAGATGTCCCTCAGTCTCCTCACTCATCACTTCCTCAGGAGTTGCTTGTGGCCGGGAACAGCCCCGAGCGTTATGTTAAGGCACACAGGGTTCCAGCTTCCTTCCTCTTCACCCTGAGCATCAGCGTCACTTCTCCACTCTCGGTAGTGTTTTCTTCCCAAAGATCTGCCCAAATTTTGTTGGGTTACTTGATAATTTGGTATCTCTCAGTGGGAATGGTTCTTCCTGGCTGCATCTAGTCAGCCATCTTGTCCAGCCCTCTCTATTTTAATGTTTAAACTCAAGTTCTACCCAAATACATACGTTTGTGTGTGTATAATACATATATTTGAATAGTCACATAAAATTTTACAATACTTAAGCAAATAAGGTTAATATAATTAAAAGGTTATTAAAAGAATAAAAGATTATTTCATAGACTCCAATAAAGGATTTGCTTTGGGAACCTTACCAATAGAAGTTCAAGAGCCTTCTCTTGAAAGTTGTATTATTAACAGAACATGGCTTCTGCAACTGCTAGTCTCAGTATCATTCAGGTTCTAGGGGAATCTCATTTAGCATAGTTTGGATCAATTATCTAATGAAGGTAATAGGGTAAGATAGAGCAGATACAGCCTTAGAGACTTAGGGATACAGGAGAAGAAATACAGAATGTTCAGCATCTTCATCTTCCAGGGAGGCCAAGCAAAGCAGCAACCTATATACAGAACTTATTTTGCTCCTGGACCATTGACAAGAGCCAAGGGTGTGAGGGTCATCTTGGTACTGGGAAGCTGTAACCTTAGTTTCCCACCAATCTTCTATTTCATGTTAGCTACAAAAGTCCAGTGCTTGTATACCAACACATAGCTCCCCAGGCTAAGTGGAGTCCCAAGGAACAGAGGTTTCATGACAAACGAGGCAGATAAAACACTCCATGCTTATCTTAACTACGTAGTTTCTAAGGAAATAGTTTGAGAAGATAGATGCCAATGTTATTGCCCCAGACTGTCCTGATTCAACCCAGATTTCATTTTACTTTTTACTCACTCAAATATACCAAAAAATTATCCCAAATTTATCATAATATGATCTAATTTCTACTAGTTTGTCTTGCCTTAGTATTCCAATTTTTATGAATACTTTTGGGATGAAACGAAGATAACATTCTTCCTAAGGTTTTTTGGTAACACATATTTTCTTATTTGTATTTTAACTGTCAGTCTGTTTCACTACTTATTTACTTGAGTACTTATTTTTTTATTACCATTTTTTACGTAAAAGGGTTTCGCAGTGCTTCAGTTATTGTAACATTTTATTTTTCGAACTATAAAGATGTATATGCAACTGAACTAATAGAATTTATATATTTAGAGATTTTTTTCATTCCAAGCCACATTTAAATGCCCTTATTTGAAAGTAAATATTCAGATACTGCAAAGTTTGATTCGACACCATGCCTATTAATGTACTTGACAAAAAGTAGATTAGAAAACATTATTTATCATGCACAAATTCAGGGATATAAGAACTGATATTGCGTCAGGTATTTGATGATTTAGGCTTTTAAGGACAGGCTAATGCCAAAGTTGTATAACCAGTTTTCTACAAATATGAAGGCCAAAAATGAGTACATACATTCAAGGCAATGACTACAAGTTGTATCTGTCTACTGCAAATTGTTGATTATACTTATGTCCAGATGCTGTGTGTCAGTAGTTAGCAGTTTTTTTCTTTTTGTAACCTGCTGCAGTATACACACCACATGGCATTCTCAGCCACATCAGCTAATACACTCTTTTCCTCAACTTTTCCACTGTTATAATTCCTGTAGGGATGTTACATTAACCAAAATGTAAAAGTCAAAAGCAAGAGACTTTGGGTTTTGTTTTTGATGGTGAGGAGGGGGAGAGATAAATTTGATATATTAGTTTGAATTGCCCATGCAATAATGTTTATTTGAGTTGCCATAAAATATCTATTTGGAAATGTCTAGTAGGAACATAGACTAAATAAACGTAGGACAGCCTTCAGATGTAGATATAATAAAAAAGATTTGACAAAAAAGCAGTACATCTGTGAAAGAGGAAGCTGTGGGAATTAGAGATTGATTGCTGGGGAGGATGAAACAGAAAAGAAAGATGCCTGAAGGTAGAATCCTGGGAAATATCTATGATTAACACATACTTAGAGATGGGAAAATCTTTGAAAGAATTTTAGCAAGAGTGACTACATTCAGAAAACAAGACAAGCAGAAGAGCTTTAAAAGAGAGTCTTCAGGTGATGGGAGTGAGTGATGCTGGTTGTTCAGGGAGTGGAAGAGGAGGGCTAAGTTATAAAGAATTGGGCATTTTTCAGTATTTCAAAATCTTTTCTAGAATCATCTCTGTAGAATGTTGGAAGATAGAAATCTAATTGCAATAGTTTGGGAGGGAAAGTGGGTGAAAAAGTGATGCAAATGAATATAGGTGATTAATTTAGGAAATTTGGCACTGACCAGAACCTCTGTCTCTGCCAATAAAAGTTAAAGGCAAAATGTAAGTAATC
The DNA here is from genome assembly GCF_006542625.1 of Nomascus leucogenys. Classification (NCBI taxonomy): domain Eukaryota; kingdom Metazoa; phylum Chordata; class Mammalia; order Primates; family Hylobatidae; genus Nomascus; species Nomascus leucogenys. The sequence goes on along the minus strand of NC_044395.1, from coordinate 31,500,242 downwards.
TAATGTGAATTCAAGATTCAGGGAGAAATTGTTATTATTGATGTTGGAAGAAACTGAAGCATGTTTTTTTTTTCCGTATTCTCTTACACGATTCTGAGTTATTCAAGGGTAGAGCATGTATTTTTCTTTTTCTTTTTCTTTTTTTTTTGTTGTGGGGGTGGTGTGCCAGTACCTGTTTACTGAGTGTACCCTTAGTATCCTTAGTACTTTCTATTAATGAATATTGCTTTTGTTTTAAAGATGTATTTTACATTTAAAGCAACTATAAATATCGTTTGAGTTGATTCAAAGAATATCTTAAAATATTTTTGCTATTAGCGTTTTTTGGCTATAGGCATTTCAGTATTTCTTTATATTTTTTCTAGAATTACTCTTGCCACTGCTTTTGCTTATTTAAATTCTTCATTCAATACCCAGTCCAAAGCTTATCCTCTCCTGAGGTATTTGTATTGATCCTCTGGTATTTTTTACTTTTATTTATCTCAGCTATCCAACATTATTTGCATCTAATATAATATTAGAATAGGTTTTGGAATGTAAAGGCGAATAAAAATAGTCCGTGTTTTGAAGGAATTCAGTTTAGTGGGGAGAGAAATGTGTAGAAAAATTCCCACTGCCACATAAATGGTAATATAGAAAGATGTATTCTACTAAGTATGTATCTTGTGAATTTATATCTGAATAAATATATGTACTTTTCATTTCATTGCTGAAGAAAAACTTCTTGCATGAATTAGATCATTTGTGTTATGTTTGTACGAATTCGTGCAATCAAGACAGTTTGACTAAATGAGAAACACTTTAAAATTAAGCTAAATTAAGTTCTTCTGAAGAAATCTTTAAAGCAGAAATTATACTTCTAACTTCAGACTTAGTAATGTTTGAAATTTTGCTTCTTTTAAATTAAAAAAGTAATTGTAGTTTCTACAGCTTTTTGTTGGTTAAAACAGACTTTTGTTTCAGAAAATGAAAACTAAACAATAAATTTTTTAAATAACTAAAGCTCTAACCTATTTTCATTAATATATATCTTTATTTACCCAGATAGGACAATATCTTCTATGTGTTATGTATATTAACTTTTGTCTCCCCAGATAAATAAAACAGTTAAAATAGCACTTAGTAAATAGTAGGTCCCTTTATGGCAATGCTATTCTCTTCATCTCCTTTATGTCCCTCCTCCTCTTGTACCAAAACTGGCCGGTCACAGTACTTTTATCTTTCTAATTAAGCAGCATGTGGCACCAGCAGAGTCAGACACCGAGACAAAAACTATACTTCTTTCACTGGATTTCATACATTGGAATATTAGTAGTCTTTGCTTGCTGGTGATCATACTTGGAGTGAAAGAAGGAAGGCAGTTGTAGTCAATAATAAGTAAACCTCAGTGATGTAGAGAGCTTGAAAGAGCATTGTTTCTACTCTTTTGACAATAGAAGCCAGACAAACTGCAAATTTATAACTTGCTTTGAACCTCTCAGAGATGAAATTGCAGGGCAAAAACTATGAAATCTAAGGAGATGCAGTTGCCTAAAAAGAAGTGACACAACACAAACATTTGCTTACCTGGGACATATGCACCTAGGCACTGTTAAGAATTCAGTTAGAATTCTTAACAGTTAATAGTTAATAAATAAATAGTTAAAAAATAAATTCTTAATAGTTAATAAATTGGTCAAGGCCAAGTGTAGGCTGCTAGCCTGTGAGGGCAACTGATATAGCTGTTCTTACCCCCTTACAGGCTTTTTCTCCATGGCCTCTTACCTGATGAGAGTACTCAGGAGCTTTTTTTGTGACAGAAACCTAGGGGAGAGAAACACAGCTATTTTGTGGGGAGGGGTCCATAAAACTCTGCCCCTACCCTAAATAAAAGGAATCTGTAGACCCCTCCTTAAATAAAAGTTATCTTCAGAGGAATTTGAAACCTGCACTGCAAAAATCACCCTCAAATCCAGCCCAACTCCTCATTTAACACAAATCCCTAAAGGCCTATCAGAAAGAAAGTTACATGCATTTGTAAGCTTTAAAACTTCCTTAGTCTTTACTGCTCTAGACAAAATGTTCAGCTTTCAAGAAAACATTACAAAGTATATGAAAATGCAAGAAAAGATACCACTCCAAGAGACAGAACAATCCAGAGAACCAGAATAAGATAAGACACAGATGTTGGAACTACCTAACAGAAAATTTAAAATAGTTACAATTTTTATGTTAAAAGTTCTGACGAGGCCAGGCGCAGTGGCTCACACCTGTAATCCCAGCACTTTGGGAGGCTGAGGTGGGCAGATCACGAGGTCGGGAGATCGAGACCATCCTGGCTAACACGGTGAAACCCGGCTCTACTAAGAATACAAAAAATTAGCCAGGCGTGGTGGTACGTGCCTGTAGTCACAGCTACTCGGGAAGGTGAGGCAGGAGAATTGCTTGAACCCGGGTGGCGGAGCTTGCAGTGAGCCAAGATTGTGCCACTGCACTCCAGCCTGGGTGACAGAGTGAGACTCCATCTCAAAAAAAAAAGTTCTGATGAAAAAGCATAATATGCAAGATTAGATGTTTAATTTTAGCAGAGATATGCAAACTATAAGAACTAATAAAATGAAAGTGCTAGAAATAAAAAGCAAAGTAACAGAGATGAAGACTGTCTTCAACAAGTTTATAGACTTGATATAACCAAGGAAATAATCAGTGAAATTGAAGATAGAGCAATAGGAGTTACCCAAACTGAAACATAAGGAGAAAAAAAGTGGAAAAGAAAAATAGAACAAAGCATCCAGGAATTGTGAGACAAAATCAGACAATCTAACCATTGTATAATTAGTACTCACAAATCCACAAAGCTTAAAGGACACCATGCTGGATAAATTTCCACCACCTCACCCTCTCTTAAAAAACACGCACACATAGGCATAACATATTAAAACTGAAAAAGACTGCAATACTGAAGCTAGCAGCAGGTTAGAGAAAGTATTGTGGGGGAAACACACACCACATACAAACAAACAAATATTAGAGCAGCTTTTTCCTCAGAAGCCATTCAAGTCAGAAGCTAATGGAATCGTGGTAACTTTAAAGTGCCGAATGAAAAAACTGGAAACCACAAATTCTAACTCAGCAAAATACCTTTCAATATGAAGTCAAGTCTTTCTTGGCTGGGCACAGTGGCTCACGCCTGCAATTCCAGCACTTTGGGAGGGCAAGGTGGGCAGATCACTTGAGGTCAGGAGTTCGAGACCACCCTGGCCAACATGGTGAAACTCCGTTTCTACCAAAAATATAAAACATTAGCCGGGTGTGGTGGCACACACCTGTAATCGCAGCTACTCAGGAGGCTGAGGCAGGAGAATCACTTGAACCTGGTAGGCAGAGGTTGCAGTGAGCCAAGATCGTGCCACTGTACTCCAGCCCAGGCGACAGAGCGAGACTCCAACTCAAAAAAAAAAAAAAAATCTTTCTTAAATAAAACAGAATTTATTGCCAGCAGACTTACTCTATAAGATTCTTACAGGAAGTTCTTCAAATAGAAGAGCTATAATGACATATTAACACACATTTGAATGTTTACAAGCCAAATAACTTTCTGTTTATAATTTTGATACATAGCAATCATAAAAGTATTTCCGTATTTTTGAATTCCAAGTTGAATTGTTATAAAATTGTATGTGTAAAAAAAGTAGAATTATTATAAGTTTTATGTGTTGTTTGTTTGTTTGTTTTTTGAGACGGAGTCTCACTCTGTTGCCCAGGCTGGAGTGCAGTGGCGCAATCTCAGCTCACTGCAAGCTTCGCCTCCTGGGTTCATGCCATTCTCCTGCCTCAGCCTCCTGAGTAGCTGGGACTACAGGTACCCACCACTTCACCAGGCTAACTTTTTGTATTTTTAGTAGAGACGGGGTTTCACCGTGTTAGCCAGGATGGTCTTGATCTCCTGACCTTGTGATCCGCCCACCTCAGCCTCCTTATGTGTTTTTAAAGAGGAGGTTTCTGAAAACCTTAACTGTGTCATTGAAACTCAGTTCTACTATACTAGCCTTCCCAACAGGAAAGCCTATATTCATGGGAGGGAGTGCATGCATGGTTGTGGATATGGGTGCACATGACTATTTTTTAATGGGATATGGATTTGGTGGATTTTACCAATAAGTTGTTTCTAAGGATATATTTTAATTCTAATGTATCTTATCTGTCAAAAATCCAATAAATAGAAGAAAGTTAATAGAAAATTTTGTCATAATCATTTAAGGACCATAGAAAATTAACTTTAATGTAGAAATTTCTTTTTCTCTTTTAGTGGAAATTAGATGTTGAAACATCTGTAATAAGTTCAACTCTAGGAGGTTTCTTTTATTCAGTAATATCATGGTTTTATCTAGCTGTTTTATCTCTTTTAAATTCTTATTTTTCCTTTAAATGTTTGCATTTGTTAATAACAATTCAGTGATGGCACATTCTCTAGGCTAAGAACACTTGCAACATGTTGCCTGGAAAGAAATGGTGTAAAATTTGTTATTTTTGGACAAAAGTCAGAAAAATATGGGCCAACTTTACCTTTGAAAATATCCTTACTAATTTAATGATTTGAATGAAATCGAGATACAATAAAATCTTAATTTAAAATTTTTCCATCTCTGTTAATTCCTGAGGCAAACACAATAATCTATTCTAGTCTCTTCACCAGGTAGCTGTGTGGCTAGTAAAACATTGAGGATTCTACTGGTAAAGAAAAAAAGCAAGCAAGGATGGTGGGGTAAATTTAGGTATTTCTGGCACAGATAGGGTAGAACAGAATTTGGCTACAAGGAATATCTATTGTAAATCAATTATAAATTATAAATCAATTGGAAATTGGATAAATCAGTTTGCAAATTATAAATATCAAATGTAAAATTTGGTTTTCATTCTAACAATTCCATGTAATGAAGTGTTTTTTAATTACAAAAACCATTTTTAGTTACCAAAATCAGTTTTAGTTGGCATTTTATTACTTTTTAAAATAAATTCAAAGTTCAGTATCAGTATCTAGTATGTAACATCAATATAAATAGCCTATAAATACGTGTCTTAAATTTGAAGATTGTGATGTACTCCAGCAATGGAAACACATTAAGTACCCAAGAAACGTCCATTTAAATTTGCAAATGTTCTGGTAAGCAAATTTCTTTATAATTAAGGTAGAGAGGATTTTTGTTTCATGGTAGAATTGGTTGCTTGTAGAACAAAGACCACAGTAGACTACGACAGTATGATAGTTTTGCAGGATATAAAGATTGCTGTGAAGTAATCTTTCCACATGCTGCAGAGAGAAGGGTATTTTCTAGTAATCTTCTCTGCAACGTTCAGCTGTAAAATGAACCTTTTTAAACAAACAAACAAAAAACAGCAGAGAAACCAAGTGTTCCTTAATTATTCACCTTGAAGAATTTGGAATTATTTCTTCAATTTAGCAAAATATATTGCCCATAATTACCATATGTATTAGGGCTTTCATGGATTAAAATACCATCTTTGGAAAATGACTTCAAGAGGTATTTTTCAATGTCCCTTATTTTGTCATGGCATTTCTTTGATTTAGCATCCCATAATGCATTTTAAAAGCATCTATCAGCATTTTAAAATTTGTTTCTGTAGGTCAGTGTTGACATTTCCCTTTGAAAAAAAGAAGAAATGAGGGAATGGGAGGAATAGGCAACATGCAAGTTGATAGACTGATAAACATATATTTCCAACCTCTTCAATGACTATACAGTTATTGGTCCCTTAAGTTTTTACATAACAGAGCTGCCTGCCCTGGTTTATGTGGAATGTTTCAATCAGAAGCTTCTACTAGTTTCAAAAGTAGAAATATGGAAAAGTTAGAAGCTGTTAGAAATTTCTGATCTAGGAATGAAGGAGAAAAATAGGATGTTTGGTGGGAGAAAAACATAGCTTCTGGCCATGAGATTAGCAGAGAGGAGAAAAATATGCTTTTGAGAAATGTTTTTTTAAATGGGAACCTGTACAAGGAATCTCTATAAGTCTAAGTACAGTGATACAATTTTTATATTGCTAGAATTATATGAAATACCGTTACTAACCCAGCCATCATTTATTACAAACCAAACTATGCCAGATAGCTTCACTTAAATCTCTTTTAAAATTGTGATTTTATCTTTTCCCACATACAGTTCATTAGTTTTTAGTGTATATGTGGTGTTATCCTTTTAACCTGTGTTTATGATGATGATGATGATGATAATGATTTTTATACTTCTTGTGCTCCCTGTAATAGGTTTTGTGGTAAACATTTTATGTGAATTATCTCACTTAACTCTCAGAATAAGAGAGGTTAGTGTTCAAACTCATTCTATGCTTGAGGTTATTGAGGCCCAGGGAGGTTTTTATTTTTCCCAAGATCACATCTTTAGAAAGTTACTAAACTAGAACTTAAATGTGTTACTGAATAGTGGTTCATGCCTGTATGACACACTCACAGAGCAAGGGTAAATAACTTGTGTTATGAGATTCAGTCGCTTTTCTCCAAAAAGGTTTCACTTACCACATAACCTTCTTATATGGGGAAAGAAAAAAGATCTCTTGCTAGGCAAAAGTAATTGGCAAAATATTCTTCTCTTGTTTTGTATTTTTTATGGCTACTTAGTAGTTGTACATATTTATGGGGTACGTATAATATTTGTTAAAAGCATACACCGTGTAATGATCAAATCAGGGGAATTGCAGTATCTGTCACCTCAAGCATTTGTCACTTTTTTGCATTGAAAACATTCCAGATCCACTTCTCTAGTTATTTTGAAATATACGATAAATTACTATTAACTATAGTTTCCCTGTTGTGCCACCAAACACTAGGTCTTATTACGACTATCTAACTGTATTTTTGTACCCACTAGCCAACCCCTTTTTATCCTACCCTCCCTCCCAACCCCTATACACACCCTTCCCATCCTCTGATAACTGTTATTCTACTCTCCTACCTCCATGAGATCAATTTTTTTAGCTCCCACGTATGAGTGAGAACATGCAGTATTTGTCTTTCTGTACCTGGCTTATTTCACTTAATATAATGCCTTCCAGTACTATCCATGTTGTTGCAAGTGACAAGATTTTATTCTTTGTCATGGTGAAATAATATTCCATTTGTTTATGTGTACCATATTTTTTCTTTATCCGTTCATCTGTTGATGGGCACTTAGGTCAATTCCATATCTTGACTATTGTGAATAGTGCCATAATAAACACTGGAGTACAGCTACCTTTCCAATATACTGATTTCCTTTCTTTTGGGTATATACCCAGCAGTGAGATTGCTGGTAATAAACACAGGAGTACAGATACCTTTCCAATACACTGATTTCCTTTTTTTGGATATATACCCAGATTGCTGGACTGTTGGGAACAGGCCCCCAAATCTGGCCATAAACTGGCCCCAAAACTGGCCATAAACAAAATCTCTGCAGCACTGTGACATGTTCCTGATGGCCATGACGCCCACGCTGAAGGTCGTGGGTTTACCAGAATGAGGGCAAGGAACACCTGGCCCACCCAGGACAAGAAAACAGCTTAAAGGCATTCCTAAGCTACAAACAATAGCGTGAGGGATCTATGCCTTAAGGACATGTTTCTGCTGCAGATAACTAGCCAGAGCCTATCCCTTTATTGGCCCATCCCATTGTTTCCCTAAGAATACTTTTAGTTAATCTGTAATCTATAGAAACAATGCTTATCACTGGCTTGCTGTCAATAAATATGTGGGTAAATCTCTGTTCGAGGCTGTCAGCTCTGAAGGCTGTGAGACCCCCGATTTCCTACTCCACATGCTATATTTCTGTGTGTGTGTGTCTTTAATTCCTCTAGCGCAGCTGGGTTAGGGTCTCCATGATCAAGCTGGTCTTGGCACTGGACAATATAGTGTTTCTATTTTTGTTTTTTTGAGGAACATCCATACTGTTCTCCATAGTAGCTTACTAATTTACCTTCCAACTGTGTATGAATATTCTGCTTTCTCCACATCCTCCCCAGCATCCATTATTTTTTGTCTTTTTGATAAAAGCTATTTTCACTGGGGTGAGATGATTTCTCACTGTGGTTTTGAATTCCATTTCTCTGATGAGTAGTGAGGTTGAGGATTGTTTTCTATACCCGTTGGTCATTTGCATGTCTTCTTTTGAGAAATGTCTGTTAAGATCTTTTGCCTGTTTTTTAATCCAATTATTTGTTACTTTGCTATTGAATTGTTTGAATTGCTTATATATTCTTCTTATTAATCTCTTGTCAGTTGAATAGTGTGCGTATATTTTCTCCTGCTCTTCAGATTGTCTCTTTGTTGATTGTTTTCTTTGCTGTGCAGAAGATTTTTAGCTTGACATGATCCCATTTGTCCATTTTTGCTTTGGTTTCTTGTGCTTTTGAAGTCTTATTTAAGAAATCTTTGTCCAGATTAGTGTCCTGAAGCATTTCCCCAATGTTTTCTTCTAGTAGTTTCACAGTTTCAGGTATTATATTTAAGTCTTTAATCCATTTTGATTTTTGTATATGTTGAGAGACAGCTGTCTAGTTTAATTCTTCTGCATAAGGATATCCAGTTTTCCCAGCACCATTTGTAGACGACACTATTCTTTCCTCAGTGTTTGTTCTTGGGACTTATTGAAGCTGAATTGGTTATAAATGTGTGGATTTATAGCTGGGTTCCTTGTTCTCTTTCATTGCTCTATGTGTCTGTTTTTGGGCCCCTACCATGCTATTTTGGTTACTATAGGTTTCTAGTATAATTTGGAGTCAGGAAATATGATTCCTCTAGTTTTGTTCTTTTTGCTCATGATTGCTTTAGGTATTCTGGATCTTTTGTGGTTCCATATAAATGTTAGGATTTTTTTTTCTATTTCTGTGAAGAATGTCATTGATATTTTGGTAGGGATTACACTGAATGTGGGCGATATGGTCATTTTTACAATATTAATTCTTTCAAGCCATGAACATAGAATATCTTTCCATGTTTTTGTGTACTCTTCAATTTCTCTGTGTATTTTCATATAGCCTCTTTTCAAGCTCACCAGTTCTTCTTCTGCTTGATCAGTTCTGCTGTTGAGACACTGATGTATTTTTCAGTTTGTCAATTGAATTTTTTAGCCAGGAATTCTGTTTTATTTATTTTAAAAATTATTTGAATCTCTTTCTTCAAGTTGTCTGATAGAATTCCTTCTCTGTGTTATCTTGAAGTTTGCTGAGCTTCATGAAGACAGCTGTTTTGAATTTCCTATCTGAGGTCACATGTCTTCATCACTCCAGGATTGGTCACTGGTGCCCTATTTAGTCTGTTTGATGAGGTCATGTTTTCCTAGTTGTTCTTGATGCTTATGGACATTCATCATTGTCTGGGCATTGAAGTGTTATATATTTATTTCTGTCTTTTTGTTATGGCCTTGTTTGTACCTGTCCTTCTTGAGTGGGCTTTGAAGATTTCAAATATAATTGAGTGTTGTTACCAAAGCCTGTAGCTACTACAGCCATTTTAGCATTACCAGGTGCCCTAACCCAGGTATGCTGTGACCCCTACAGACCCCTAGATACATAGCCTTGGTGGACTTGGGCAAGGTAAGGCAGAATTCCCTGAGTTCCCAGGCAGTCTCTTGCTCTTCCCACTCTTTCCCCCAAGTGGAAGGGGTCTTTATGCTTGGCTGCCTTGAGTTGGGGGAGGGGTGATATCTGCACTCCTGTGGTTGGCACAGTTGACTGCATTAGAACACCATGAAAGCCTGAGGCCTCCCAGATCAGTGCAGCTTCCACCAGGGGTCACCCAAGGCCCATGGCCACCACCATGTGGCTGCTGCTGATGTTTATTCAAGGCTGGAGGCCACATATCAAGTGGTAAGTTCTGCTGGGAGTCAGTTTATCCCACCAGGGTTGTAGATTCCCTTCTGGTCCTGGGTGGGTCAAGAAACACCATTCAAGAGCAAAGACCTGCAGTTGAAGGCTTTAGGATTCTACTTGTTTTTGGGCTTTTGGGTTTTACTGTGGCTGAGCTTGTATTCAGTTGCAAGACAAAGTCTTCTGTATTCTTTCCTCTATTTCCCACAAGTGGAAGGAGTCTCTGCACTGCATTGCCTGGAGTTGGGGGAGAGGTGATGCATATACTCCTGGCATCGCTGGAGCCAGCATCGTGCTGGATTGCACTCCAAGCCCAGTCTCTGATGCCAGTGCAGCACTGGGGCTTGCCCAAGTACTATAGTTGCTGTGGCCCAACTGCCACTCAAATTTATTAGAGGCCCAGGCCACTTTATTCCACAGATGTTGAAGTAGGCAGAGACTTGGCTTTCTCCTCCTGGTGATGGATGCTTTCCCTCTGGCCCAGGGATGGTCTGTATGCCCCCTCTGTAAGCACTGGTAGAATTCTGCCCAGTATTGTGTTCCACTGTAGATAGGGCAGCACAGACTTCCAGTGCAGTTTGCCACACTCACTTCACTCTCCCTCTTCCAAACACATAGATTCTTAGTGCTATGCCGCCTGGGTTTGGGGGAGGAATGTTGTAGGTAATGCAAGTTTACCTAGGTTATCCTTCCTACCCTTTTAAATGCCTCTCCCTTTATTATTATGTTAAAGTTAGATACTGTGATTGCACACCTGATTTTTTTGTTTTTATAATAGTGTTTTCTTGTGTTGATAGTTGTTTAATTTGGTGTTCCTGCATGAGGATGATTGCCGGAGGGTTCTATTTGGTCGTCTTGCTTTGCTGTTGTCTAAAGTCAAATCTTAATTACAAATATGTATTTTTTTTTTTTTGCATTCTACAGATACGGAAGCCTGAATGATAGATAAATATATTAATAAAATATTTGCAAAATTAAGAAAATTTGACATTTTGACATTAAGAAAATCTTGACATTAAAATCAATATTATACAGTTGTGTCACCTGCCTATGAAGCCTTATCTTTAGCTTCTATCCTCAGTAATTCTTCACAGCAGTTAACTTTCTTTATTGCTAGACTAAAGTATTTATGTGCAAGTAAAATATTGGGTAAAAATAATTAGGTAATTTGGTATTTAATGAAGTTGTTCATTTCTTCAGTATTATTCAAAGTCCTGTCACATTTTATGGTAAATGTTGACTAAAAGACTCAGTAGAATTTGTGTTCATTGTCATCTTAATACCTTGGTACCTGGATATCTGAAACTCATGGTAGTATATTAAACTCTTGGATTCTGAGGTTGTGTTTTAATACAGCTTTCGTAACTACTGTCTGGCCAGCAGTTTCAAAATGTAATAGCTGCACTGGCCATTGATGCTGGTGGAGGTGAGGTAGTTGCTAGAACGGTTGATTCACTCTGCCAAGAACAAACAACTAATGGCATAAAAAACAAATTATAGTTGTAAAGAAGTGAATATGACCATATGAATTGTTAAGAAAGCTTGTAATAGTTACAAAGGTTAGAGATTTAGAACTCCAAGCAGAATTTGGGCATTAAGTATATAAAATCAATGAGGAACACGAAGCTTTAACATGATTGGTGGAACCTTTTTTTAAAGCCAGAGTGATACAGTCAAAGAAGTGACAAGGCTGTCTACTTGATTATTTTGAAAGCTGCTGTGTCCTATAACTATGCTGTTAAATTTAATAGTAGCACCCAGCTGCTATCTGTATACTTCACTTCTTTATGGAATCAATTCATTCAAAATCTTGGCAGGAGATCCATAAGCGCTAAACTATTCAAATAATTCTCTTGCTTTCTATTTCTCTTTCCTAGAATTTGTTTCCATAAGATTCTAAAAGCAAAACTCAGATCACTTAACAGCTTTTTTATTTTCTTCTGCCTCTTTTAAAATTTAACAGTTATTAAATCCTCAGTTGCAGATTGAGATTATTTAAAGTAATCCTTAAACTGTCATAATTGCCTTTCCAGTTAAATTAAAATCTGGGCAATTTCTCTCAGTGTGGGCGGTTGGCCACTTAGTATTATCTGGGAAGTTAGTTTACAAGGTAGATTCCTAAGTTCTATCCCAGGTCTGTAAAATTAGACTATCTCGAAGTGGGGCTCTGGAATCTATATTTTTTTTTTTTACAAACTTTGTGGCAATTCTTAGGCACCCTTAATTTTGGGAGTATCTGTACTTAGAAGAAACTGTAAAGAATTGCTAATTTTGGTATCCTAAATGTCATCAAATCTGTATATCTGATTCTTTTCTAAAATCTGGCCCAAATAGAGTCACATTTCTCATTTGACTATAGGTTCAGAATTTAAAAAACTTAGTAAAGTACTCCTGGAACAAACTTTAGAAATAATTGATTCCAAACTTAGATACTGCATTCCTAATGTTGTACACTTGTAAACAATAAGCTCTGCAGTATAACCAAGGTTTCTTGATTTATTTCAGTTCTCCCCATTGTAGGCTATTTCCAGAAATTCAGTTCTTTGAAACATTTTTATTTCAACCTGGGCAACATAGTGAGACCCCTTCTCTACAAAAAATTTAAAAATTAGCTGTGTGTGGTGGCGTGCGCCTATAGTCTCAAGTGCTTGGGAGGCTGAGGTGGGAGGATCACTTGAGCCTGGGAGGTCAAGGCTGAAGTGATCCATGATCATGCTGAGAGGTGAAGCCAGCTGGACTTCCTGGGTCGAGTGGGGACTTGGAAAACTTTTCTGTCTTACAAGAGGTTTGTAAAATGCACCAATCAGTGCTGTGTAAAAAGACACCAATTGGCACTCTGTAGCTAGCTAGAGGTTGGTAAAATGCACCAATCAGCACTCTGTAAAATGGACCAATCAGCACCCTGTAAAATGGACCAATCAGCACTCTGTAAAATGGGCCAATCAGCAGGACATGGGTGGGGACAAATAAGGGAATAAAAGCTGGCCACCCCAGCCAGCAGTGGCAAGCTGCTCCAGTCCCCTTCGACGCTGTGGAATCTTTGTTCTTTCGCTCTTCGCAATAAACCTTGGTGCTGCTCACTCTTTGGGTCTGTGCCACCTTTTTTTTTTTTTTTTTGAGATGGAGGCTTGCTCTGTCACCCAGGCTGGAGGGCAGTGGTGCTCATGCTCTTGGCTCACTGCAAGCTCTGCCTCCCAGGTTCAAGTGATTCTCCTGCCTCAGCCTCCCGAGTAGCTGGAACTACAGGTGCCCGCCACCACGCCCGGCTAATTTTTTTTGTATTTTTAGTAGAGATGGGGTTTCACCATGTTAGCCAGGATGGTCTCGACCTCCTGACCTCGTGATCCACCCACCTCGGCCTCCCAAAGCCGCTGCACCTGGCCGGGTCTGTGCCGCCTTTAAGAGCTGTAACACTGCAAAGTTCCACGGCTTCATTCTTGAAGTCAGAGAGACCAGGAACTCAGCAGAAGGAACCAACTCCAGACATATCTTGGGGGCTTGTCTGGGATATTGCCAAGTGGTGAGTACTATGGGACCCCTTTTGCTTGCTATTCTGTCCTATTTTTCCTTAGAATTTGGGGGCTAAACACTGGGCACGCATCGGCCAGTTGAAAGTGACTAGCATGGCCACCGGACTAAAGACACGGGTGTCAGGCTTTCTGGGAAAAGGCTGTCTAACAACCCCCGACTCTTTGGAGTTGGGAGCATTAGTTTGCCTGGAATTAGCTTCTGCTTTTCCTGTACTTCCGGGCTGAGCCGAGGGTTGACAGAGAGGAAAGCCATTCAGCTCCGAGGTCCCTACAAAAAGTTCATTGACCCTGCAGCCATGAACAGAGCTCTCAAAGTTAAGTCGCCCAAGCGCAACTCACCCATCTATCCTATATATCCTGACCCTTGCCTCCTGGGTCCTAATGCCTGTCACACAAACTTCCTCCCACCTCTCTTCTCCAAGGCTAGTCCCGCTTCTAAAAACTGCTCCCTGTCTCTGGTGCTTTTCTAGTTTCTCTTATAAGAATGATTTCTAGTATAAATTTCAGGACTCTGTTCCTTTCTTTAGGCACCCAGGCCCACCAATCAGAAAGACATAATTTTTGCCCAAAGCCCCGTTGGGGGTGGGGAGACTATCTGGAATTTTCGGATCCCCCCTCAGGCAAGCAGGCCTAACAAAAGCTATTCCTGAAGCTAGGATGTGGGGAGCCTCAGAAATTATATCCTTCCTATTCATATGATGAGAAGTGAGGACAAAAGGCGTCACTCTTAGAAAACCAACTCTGGACACAATGCCACTGCATTCCTGTCTGAGCAACAGAACAAGACCTTGTCAATAAATAAAATAAAATAAAACTTTGTTTTCCTCAAATGAGTGTTTTGAACTTAGGACTTTCTGGAATTTGGTAACTGCCAGTTTTGTGCTTCCATTTAGACAAACAAATCTCCCCCAAAAGCGCTTTTCCTATACTGAGTTTGTGATTTGGTTTCATGGCTATAAGAAAAGTGTCATATTATTGCATATCTTATTTAAGACTGTACACTTCAACAATTTCTAGCTGTGATTTATGGAATTAATAAATTCAGAGAAATGATAAAGTACAGTTCTTAGAATAGTCTTCAGCAAAACTACGTCACTTTTAGGAGGCAGTGAATCTCTGGAACAATTTGAGATAAACACTGTGAAACTTCGGTGCAGACCCTTTTGACTTTTGTGCATCTTGTCAGTACCCTATGTGACTCAGAAAAATGTTTTAAAAGTCATTTGAATCAACATTTACATAAACACAAAATCTTTCTGTAGAGATTTTAGATAGAGGCAAATAAGACTGAGTCTCTGGGCTGACTTCCTCATAGTCTTAAACCAGTGCAACTCTATCCATGAAATAAGATATTCTAATAATAGGATAGACATTTTCATGTTCTATAGAAAGTAACAGAAATAGTCGTTTTTCCTCCAGTCACTCCCCATCTAATTCAGAATAAATGCATTAATTACAGAGGCTTATGAGATCCTCCAGGCTTAGGCCTTCTGCTCCCTCATTGCCTTTGTCCTCTGATCTTCCTCTTGCTCACTTTGTTGCAGCCACACCTGCTATACTTCCCTTGAGCTTCTGCCTTGGAGCCTTCATACCTTCTGTTCCTTTTGTCTGGAACATTCATACCCTAGATATCTGAATGGCTTAGTCTATTACTCCCTCCTGGTCTCTGAACGTTACCTTACCAAGCAGACCATTTTTGAGCATTTATATAATATAGCAACCTCCCCCAACACTTAGTTCCACTTATTCACCTTAACCTGCTTTGTTTTTGTAAGACTTCTTAGTATATTTATGTGTATTCTTCTGATTTTGAATTTTTACTATCATTTCAAAATATAACACTTAATATAAAAGAATATATATAACTTTAATATATTAATGAGTAATTAAAACATTACAAGTATGAGGATATAATGAAACCCATGAATCGATAACTTAACCCAAGAATTAAGATATTACCATAACTTGCATCGACTTATGTGATTTTCTTCTATCCAATCCCCCTCCCATTCTGCTGAAGGACCCACCATTCTGACTGTTTTGTTTAAAACTCTTATTGTGGTTTTACGTATTTTTTAATAGTTCTATTATGTGCATGCATTCTTTCAATCTCTCACACATTCATTTGTGCCTAAAAACATATTGTTTGTTTTGCTTATTTTTCGAACATTATAAAGCAGTGTTGTAAGGGATGTCCTAGGTAGGACTTGCTTTTTTCCTTCAGCTTTGTCTGAGATTCATTATTGTGGTTGGTCTGGCTGTTGTTTCATTCTTTATTGTTATTGTACAATATTTCATTATGTAAATATAACACAATTTGTGTATCCATTCTCCTGTTGGTGGACATTTGGGTTACTTCAGTTTTTTTTTTTTTTTGGCTATTGAAACAGTGCTACTGGGAACGTTTGTGGCTATGTGTCCCTACTGCATAAGCAAAAGAGTTTCTCTAGAGTATATGCTTAGGAATAGCATTATTATGTCAAATTATTTTTAGTGGTTGTACTAATTCACTGTTGTGAGAACAGTATGTAATATCTGCATCCTTTTAATCCTACTAGTACTTGGTATTTTGGGATGCCTTTATTGTTGCCAGTCTGGTGGGTTAAAATGGTACTTTGCTGTGATCTTAGATCTTGATTCACATTTTTTATTGCTGTGGAGACAGTACGCATCTTTCCATATGTTCTTCAGCCACTCCTGCTTTTTCTATTGGAAGAACAGCAATGAGGCTGATGTGACTGAAGCACAGTGAGGGAGAAGGGGAGTGGTGGGACGTGAGGATGGGAGGTAGCTGGGGTGGAGGTGGACTAGGTGGTAAGTCTTGTGAGCCATGAAAGTAAATAGATTATTCTGGCAGAGTATGTTTTCTAGAAAATAGTCTACTGGGGAGTAAGACTTAAAGCAAAGAGAGATGTTAGAAAACAGTTGCAGTAAGCTAATGCTGTTGCTCAAAATGGTAGCAGATTTGGGGAGGCAATTGTTATTAAGAAAATTTCTGATTAGCTTTAGTTCTGTAAAAGTTATATATGTTTTTGTATAAGAGCTACATATTTCTACGTGCTAGCTACATATTCACTTATTTTCTTCTAAACATACTTTGAAGTTCCAGAACTTTATTATTTTTTCATAGTTTCAATAGCAATTTCATGGCAAAATTTTAAAAACCTGTTATATTTATTCTTAAAATGTAATGATGACTTTTCTATTGCCAAAGATTTGAAGATTAATTGCTAGTGTAATAATTTTAGCATCATTGCATCGAATGGCTTTTATGAACCCAACAGCTGTGGTTACTCATATTCAGCAGCTGTGGTTATCCTGACTCAAATGGTTTTTCATCAGTTATTAGAAAAGTCACAAGTTCTTGGTAAATTCAGTTTTGAAATCAGAAAGCTTAAGTTCCCATTTTTTCTCAGATATACTCTATTTGAATATATTATGCCATATTTCAAGAGCATATTTTTAGCCACAACTTAGCCAATAGCACCATCAGCAAAAAGTGATAATGTATTCATACTTTTATACACAGTGTAATAACTTCTGATTTCTAATTGTAGGCAAATCTGAATTTGAATACTTCTCATATTTTGAGTTCTAAGACCTTTAGACAAAAGCAAGTTGACTGAAGGATATCACCAGTCTATTTCATTTTGTAATATACATAATGATGTTACATTTTTCCTTTTGAATATTTATGTAGAAATAATATATTTACTAATATAGACTTGATTTTCAAACTTTTATTAGATTATTATTTAGTAAGATATAAAAGTGTGTCTTTGAAAATGCAGTTAAAGGGAAAGAACTGTGTACTTACCTTTCCTTTGTGAATTATATTTCAAGATAACGAGAGAAAAGTTGATAAAACTCTTCCTTATTGAATAATCCCAGATAGTAAATATGGCAGGAATGATGGAATTTGAAAAGTCATTATTTCACAAGCTCTAATAAAATAATTGGTTCAGACAATTATTATCAAAGGTTGAACCCATTAGCTGGAAGGTTGATGGGGGTGTTTGCAAGAGAAGGATAAGTTGTCACCACCTGTACCCTATGATCAATCTTTGCATCACAAAGAGGTGGCATTCAGACACTGTGCGCCTCCTAATGTGGTGAAATATGAAGAACAATTTCCAAAAGTATTCTTTCAAAAAGAGTAAACCTGAACCTAATCAAGTTTTAGAACTAATTTACCATTAACAGGAAACACAGGTGTAAAAGAACAAGTTAAATGATAACACTGGAACCAGAATGTGGGACAGTTTGCAAGATAACAAACTCAGTTTAATCAATAGGTTAATGGCAGGCAAAAAAGGCAAGCGAGAAGGACTTCTCTATATTAATAAGACTTACAATACATAACAATTTATGACCTTTCTGTGAATCCTGATTTAAATAATTCAATTAAAACAAATTTTGAGACTGTCAGACAAATTTAAATATGGACTGGGTATTATGTGATGCCAATTAATTTTTGTTTCTTGGGAGAAGTAATGGCATTATAGTAGTTATATCATCTTTTTTTCTTTAGAGATACATACTGAATAGGAGTTAAGTAACACGTGGTCTGGGATTTGTTTTGAAAAGCTTAAGGAATAATAACAAAAGGGAGATGAATGAAGCAAGTGCCAGAAAGTGTTGACAGTTGTTGAATCTACATTATGGGTATCTTTGGGTTTCTTTGAAAATGTTCATAATCAAAATCAATTTTTGTGTATCTTTGAAAATGTTCATAGTAAAATTAATATTTAAAAGTTTTAAAAATGTCAGGGATATTTACATGTATGTTCTTGACCTTTTCACCCACCTCTGAGTACTTTCTTTTACACAGCTATTAGCAATTTTCTCCAAAAAAGTCTTGGATGAGAGGCAGCATCCCCGGTTACTGCGGTGTTGAAAATGGCAAATACTCACAGTTAGAGAACAGTCATGCTAGGCACCAACCCCAGTTGCTGAATAGGGAACTAGTGAATCAAAGAGGCAGTTTCTTTGCCCTCTTGAAAGGCAGTGGTAATCTAACCTACACTGAGAAAAAGGAAGTCAGTGATTGCCTAGTGATGGGGAGGAAAGATTAGATGGGGGAGGGATTGCGAAGTACCAAGAGGTAATTTTCGAGGAGATGAAAATGTTTATTATTTAACACTATTTAGCAAGTTCTAATTCCTGGTAACATCCAGAGCTGAAGGCAAAGGTGATGGAAAAGCCATAGCTTCTGTGTCCAGTGGCACTACCAGGTTTTCCTTTCCTTTTTCTACCAGAATAACCAGTGTTTAACTGGCCCTAGCCCAATTTTTAACTTTCCTGATAATTCTGTAAACTACCTAACATTATTTTAGTAATTATCTTTTTTTTTTTTGCTTTTTACAGCTTTATTGAGGTTAATTAGCATTCAATAAACAACACATATTTAGAGTGTATATTTTGGTAATTTTTGAAATATGTATATACTTTTGAGGCTATCACCACATCAAAATAGTGAACATCCCCATTACCTCCAAAAGTTTTCTCTTAGCACTCCCTCCTGTTTCTTCTCCCCTATTTCCAGGCAACTACTGATTTCTTTTTTATCAGTATAGATTAGTTTGCATTGTCTAGAGTTTTATATAAAAGGACAATCCAGTTAAGTGTGCCGTTTCCTTTATGGCTTCTTTCTCACTCAGCATAATTATTGTAAGATTCATCTATGTTATGTATATTAGGAGCTTTTCCTTTTTATTGCTAAATAGTATTCCATTGTATGAATGTACCACAATTTGTTTATTCATTCAGTCATTGAAGATACTAGTTTGTTACCATTTTGGGGCTCTGATACGGTTTGGCTGTGCCCTCACCCAAATCTCATCTTGAATTGTAGTTCCCATATCCCCCATGTGTCAAGGGAGGGACCTCATGGGAGGTGATTAGATTATGGGAGGCAGTTTCCCCCAGGCTGTTCTCATGATAGTGAGTTCTCACGAGGTCTGATGGTTTTATAAGGGGCTTTCCTCCCACATTGCTCTGCACTTCTCTCTCCTCCCTGTGAAGAAGGACATGTTTGCTTCCCTTTCCACCATGATTGTAAGTTTCCTGAGGTTTCCTCAGTCATGCAGGACTGTGAATCAATTAAATCTCTTTCCTTTGTAAACTACCCAGTCTTGGGTATTTCTTCATAGCAGCATGAGAATGGATTAATGCAGGCTCCTACATTAAGCTGCTATGAATATTTAAACATTGATTTTATATCTTCATATGCACATATTCTTTTATTTCCCTTGACCAAATACCTAGTAGTGGGATGTCTAGATTATATGACAGGCATATGTTTAATCTTTTAATTAACTGCAAAACTGTTTTCAAATGTGGTATATAATAGATATTATTGTAAAAAATAAATAGATGATGTATTAGGAAAGATGAGGTCTTACGTGTATTTGGTTGTTTATATACATGATATAGTGCATTTATATGTTCCATGTGTCTTATTTATATTTTCATAAATAACAAAAGTATATTTTTACTATCAGTAAGTAGGATTGTTAGAGCCACTAATTATTCAGAGTGCGACAAAGTATCATCTCAAGGCAGATACAGCATTTCATATAATTTAGTAATTAATACCAGATCTTATTTAGTATTAACCAGTTATACACAAAATATGAATATATATGATTTATAATGAAGTGTTCAGCCTAGTACTCCAAATAATATAGCTCAGTATTTGAAAACTGATATATTCACTGTGTGAGTATGAATTTATAATAAATATCCTTCGATGACAGGTTCATTCTCAATTTGCTTATGTTAAAATTGCACTAACTAGCGGATCCTCTGAGATTTATTTCCAGGCTTTTAATGTCATATTACCTTGAAAAATGATGATGTGAGTTCTTAACACGGTAGGGTGCCTGTACATTTCACTTTTGATCTTGAGTGAAATCTCATCTCACAAATCACCAACATAAATTACAATTTGGTCTTGTGTGTGACTGGCATAAATATATTTTAGAGACATGAGAAATACGAAGAAAAGTTTTCCCGCCTCCCCGTTTATCCTGCATATGTTAACATTAGATAAACCATTGCATATTCTCCTGTCTCATTTTAACATGTTAGTATGTAGTTTTGGTGAGTATGCATTTTTATGTATGCAGGGAAATTTTATATGGTTTGATACATCCTGATGTGTTTGGTAACACAGTTAAACATCATCATTGTACATGGCCAAGCATGCACAGGGAGCATGAAACTATTAAGGAGTGATAAGAATATTGCCTAAGTAGATTTTTGAGGCCCCCAAATCATTAAAATAGAATATTTGGGCTGAAGTTAAAAACATAATATTGTTGAATGAATTTCGATTCATTTCAAAAACAGAAGATACATATTGTAAATATAAAAAGTATTATAAATTTTTTTCTGCAAATTATAATATCTGAGAAAACTGATGATTTAGTGTTTTTCCTTTATAATTCTTAGACATTTAATTGTCTTTGTCTTCTTGGGATAGGTAGGGCCTTCTGTGCAGTGTTGAATAAATGGAGTGATAGTTGACATCCTTACCTTGCTATGAGTTTAAAGGGAATGGTTTTTAACATTTCATTATTATGATATTTGCTTCATTTTATAGATACCATTTATCAGGTTGTATTAGTTGGCTTGTCCTGCTGTAACAAAATACCACAGATTGGGTGGCTTAAACAACAGAAATTCATTTTCTCACAGTTTTGGGGGCTAAAAGTCTGAAATCAGGGTACAGCATACTCAATTTCTGGTGAGGCTGCTCTTCCAGGCTTGTAGACAGCTATCTTCTTTCTGGGTCCTCACATGTCCTTTGCTTTGTACATGTGCACAGAGAGTGAGTGAGTGAGCGAGGTCTCCAGTGTCTCTTCTTCCAGGGACTCGAATCCTATCAGATCAGGCCCGACCCCTATGACCTCATTTAACCTTAATTACCTCCTTAGAGGCCACTTCTCCAAACACAGCCATAATGGGAGTTAGGGCCTCAACAGATGGATTTTAGGGGGGACACAAACATTTAGTCCATAAATCAAAGAAGTTTTCTAATATTCTCAGTGCTTCTCTTAGTCTTCACTTTACAGCAAACTATCTCAAAACTTAGTGACTTGAAGTAATAATGTTTTCTGGTTTTTAAATGATTCTGTGGGTTGGCTGGATTATTCCTTTTTAGTTTCACTTGAGCTTACATTTAAGGTTGCCTTTATTTGGAGAGTGGGCTGGCTGGAAGGTTCAAAATGTCCTTACTCATGTTTGTAGATAGTGCTGGCTATTAGCTAGGTTGACTTGGTTCTTGATGTGGCCTTTTGTCTACCAGATGCTAGCATGGTATATCAGGGTTCCAAGTCCAGAAAGTAAACTGCATGTCCTTTTGAAGTCTAGGCTTTGTAAATTACAGATTGCTTTTGTGGTATTCTGTTAGTCAAAGCAAATCCAGCCCAGATTCAAGATGGTGGAGAAGTAGATATCCTTGATATGGGAGGAGAAGAATATTACATTGCAAAGGATGTGATTGCAGGAACGCATCATTTATCGAAGGCTATTATTATAACAATCTCCCAAATCTTTGCCAAGTTTGCTAGGGGCAATTCGTTAAGAATATGTTGATGAATTTTATTGTCCATGTTTCCTCTAAATATTGAGAAGATTATATATTTTTTCTCCTTAATTTATGTGATGAATTATAGTTTCTGTGATTGAACCATATATTCAGTGTCATCCTGTATATCTTTTTAAAAATGTTGTTTAATGTTTATTTATTTACTTGAATCTGTGTTCAGGAGTAAGACTGGTCTTTGAATTTACATTTTCCTTGGTATTAAATTTTTACTAGCCTTTATAACATTATTTGGAAAATGTTGCCTCATTTTTCTAGTCTCTGAAAAAGTAAGAGCAAAAATTATTTGTTTTAAAGAATGCTAATAGAACTTACATGTAAACTATTGGTGCCTGAGATTTACTTTGAGATAGTATTTTTAACTTCTAATTTAATTTTTTGACCAACAATAGCCCCACTTAGAAAAACTCCACCATTCTCGAGATGGTTTTATTAATTTATATATTCCTAAGAATTTCTGTATTAGCCAAATTTGCAACTTTTTATGGTTAAAGTTTAAAATAATCTCATGGCATCTTTTAGTATTTTCTATATCTGTAATTTCCTTTAAAAGTAGAATTTTAAAATAAAATTTTTACATTTTTAATTTTACCATTAGCGATCTACCATTCAATCTGGTAAGAAATCTCTTAATTTTATTAGTCTTTTGGCTTTTTAAAAACTCTGATCTCTTTTGTATCTGTTTTGTATTTAAATTTTGTTTGCCCTTATTGTTATATATAACTTTCATCTATATTCTTAACTGTGTAATTTATAAGTTTTACTCAATTTTTAGCATTGCTTCTTTTTAACATAAGATTTGCTACTATAATTTTCCTCCAGCATCTCATTAACTGCCAGTTTACTATTCTATAAATTTTGATATGTAGGTTTTTCATGAATGCAATATTTTACAATTTTATTAAAATTACTTACTTGACCTTGAGTTATTTAGAAATGTGTTTTCATATTTCCAAGTGTAGGGGGTTAATTTTGGTAACATTTTACCAATTTCTAACAATTACATTGTTGTCAGATATGATCTGTGTGATATCAACTCTTAAATTTGCTAAGACTAGCTTTATGGTCTAATATGTGGCTGATGTTCTTAAATGTTCTCTGTGTGCTTGAAAGAATGTTCTTGCTTTTACACTGTTGGTGAAAATGTAAATAGTTTGACCATTGTGGAAGACAGTGTGGCAATTCCTCAAAGATCTAGGACCAGAAATACCATTCAACCTAGCAATCCCATTACTGGGTATATACCCAAAGGATAATAAATCATTCCATTATAAAGATACATGCCTGCATATATTTATTGTAGCACTGTTCACAATAGCAGAGACATGGAATCAACCCAATGCCCATCAATGATAGACTAGATAAAGAAAATGTTGTACATATACACCATGGAATACCATACAGCCATAAAAAGAAATGAGATCATGTCCTTTGCAGGGACATGGATGAAACTAGAAGTCATCATCCTCAGCAAACTAACACAGGAGCAGAGAACCAAATACCATATGTTCTCCTTCATAAGTGGGAGTTGATCAATGAGAACACATGGACACAGGGAGAGGAACAACACACACAGGGCCTGTCAGGGCTGGGGGGAGGGAGAGCATGAGGATAAAAGTCTAATGCATCCAGGCGTAATACCTAGGTATTAGGTTGTTAGGTACAGCAAACCACCAAGGCACACATTTTCCTATGTAACAAACCTGCGTGTTCTGCACATATGTCCCAAAACTTAAATTTTTTTTTTAAAAAATGATTGTTCTCCAGATATTGGATGTATTATATGTCCCTTAGGTCATGCTTGTTGATTGTGTTCAAATTTTCCATATGTGTTCTGTATGTGATCCACCAATTGCTGAGAAACCCACATTAAGCGTCCTACATAATACTAGATTTCTATTTCTCTGTATCTTCTGGTAATTTTATTATCTACAACATGTGTGTTTTTAAGTATTAGGTTGGTGCAAAAGTAATTTCGGTTTTTGCCATTTTAATGACAAAGTATCTATATATCTATATATAAAGATACTTAGAGTTATGTCAATAGATAGTGATGCTTTTTCTCCTGTAATACTTTTTGCTTTAAATTTTGTTGAGGTTTACTAAAAAAGGGTTACCTTTTTCATTCTGTTACCTTTTAACTTTGAATGTCCTCATGTTTTAGGTGCCCACTTTTAAATATATATACATATGTTTAACTATTAACATATAAACATATTTTTAGCTGTTGTTTTTAAGTAATGTTTAAGCAATTGTTTTAAAGTAATCAATTACTGCAATTATTGATTTATATGGATTCATTAATATCATTTTTAAAAAATCTCTTTAGTCCGGGTGCGGTGGCTCACGCCTGTAATCCCAGCACTTTAGGAGGCTGAGGCAGGCGGATCACAAGGTCAGGGGACTCAAGACCATCCTGGCCAACATGGGGAAACCCTGTCCCTACTAAAAATACAAAAATTAGCTGGACGTGGTGGCGCATGACTGTAATCCCAGCTACCCGGGAGGCAGAGGCAGGAGAATCGCTTGAACCAGGGAGTCGGAGGTTGTATGAGCTGAGATCGCACCACTGTACTCCAGCCGGGGTGACAGAGCCAGGCTCCGTCTCAAAAACAAAAACAAACAAAAATCTCCTGTTTGGCCTGCTTTTTTTTGTGACCAAGGGCCTTCTACTCTACCCTTGTTTGCATTCTTTTAGATTCATTTTCCCTTTTTTAAAAGATTTCTGGTTTTTTTTTCTGTTTTGGAAAATTTATTCTGTACTTATTTTTTCCCTCAATGGTTACACTAAATTTTAATGTGCCATCCTTCCATACAATATGGTGATTTAGAATGCTGTAACTCTGGTCACTTTATCCCAACTGAAATATGATTATTTTTCAGTGTTTTATTTCTGTTGTATATTGGGATCATACTTCAATAGATTTATAAATTTCTTAAACATTTTCTTTGCTTACCATTCCTTTTTACTTATTAGACTTTTTTTTTGATGATTTTCTTCTAGCTAATGTCCATGGTTTAATAGTGAAGCTCTATTGATAGTGCACTCTCAGTTTTGTCTCAAAAAAACTCATATTTTATATTTTCTCAAAAAATGATTTTGCTAAATTTATAACAATTCTAGGTTGACAGTCTTTTTGTCAACATGTTTTGCCTTCTGTTGTTGCAGTTGGGAAGTATTTGTTTGGAATAATCTATTATTTCTAGCTTCTTGTAAGATCTTTTTTTTTTTCCTCAATGTTCTCCAATTACATTGTGCAGTACCAGGTGATTTCATTTATTCTGGTTGAGATTCTTTGACTTTTCTGAATATGAGAAGTATTGTCTTTCATCAGTTCTGGAAAATTCATGAAAGTTTCTTTTTAAAAATTGCCTCTGTCTCCTTTTATTAGCTCTTCATATAGTAATAACTCTGAGTAGGCATATATTAAGAGTTTTTATTTTCTTCTCCATGTTTTAAAAACTCTTATTTATTATTTTATGTCTTTGTATTTTTTCACCTTTTTGGCTTTAGCATTTTTTTCCTTATTTTCTTTGACAATTCTGTCATAAATTTTAAGTCATTTTTTTGATGATGTTCTTGCTTATTCATAATTTTGAAATGTGCTTTATCATAAAATTTTCTCCAGAAATCTAGTCTGCCATATTCCCTGTAACAAAAATGTAAATTATTTAATTTCTTTGACATCTATAAAATGAGAATGAGTGTTTATATTCCTTCTTATTCCAAAAAAGAATTACTGGCAGTGACTAACAAAAATGTAAATAATCTACTAGGATAAAATCAGTAGTTGAGGAAATTAGTGTAAGAGAAAATTGGGATGGGAAAATAAAATAAAACTAACGAAACAGTTTATGCCAAATAAGGCAAAACAAAAAAGCTTGTACTTTCTATTTCTATAAAGTTGGTATTGTTTGATCATAAATCATTTGGGGTGTTTCACGATATCCAAAGGAAGATACAATTATGTATAAGATTTAGTATCTTACAGTAAAACACACCAATTGCTCAGGAAGCGTAGGTATTCCTGAAATGTCTCTCACTGGTCTTTGAAATGAGAACAGGTGAAGTAGGAGTGGCTTTCCTACAATTTCTTCATTTTAAAAGTTTGTTTTCTAAATTATTTTTTATTTTTTAGAGATGGGGTCTTGCTTTGTCATGTAGACTTGAGTACAGTGGCATGATGATAGCACAGTGCAGCTTGGAATTCCTGGGCTCAAGCAGTCCTTCCAACTCAACCTCCCCAGTAGTTACAGGTGCACACCACCATACCTGACTAATGTATTTTTTAAATTTTTTAAGAGAAGAGGTCCCAATATGTTGCCCAGGTTAGTCTTAAACTCTTAGCCTCAAGTGATCCCCCCACCTCAGCCTCCTGAGTTGCTAGGATTGCAGGTGGGAACCACTGTGCCTGGCTCCTTTGCAATTCTTATAGATCTCCCAAAGCATGCCAGTGGCATAATTCATGCTGTTAATTATGGGTAGAAAGTGGAAGAATTGATGTAAATATGTTGTTAATGAATTAAATTTTATCCCTTTTGATACCATTTTAAAGTAGTATTCTGAAAAAATTATATTTAACTGGTTTAAAATATGAAAAATAGATATTTTATTATCTATGCTTTATAAAAAGATAAATATGTGGTAGATTTTATAAAAACAGATGGTTCATTGATACAAGTTATAGCCCTTTCCTCATTAATAAAAATGTTTTTATTATATGTTTGAACTCACTTTCTTATTACTGCCTGTTCTTTAAAAATTATAATATGATAGTATTATTTAAAAAGAAATCCTCACGTTATTTTTCTTGGACAGAAGACATCTTTTTTTGGTTGGTGTACATTTTATTCTTAAAACAGATTTTAACATCATGCACAAAAAAATTTGCACTCTTTTTCCTTTAGACATCTCTTTGCATTCTTATTTGTTTTCTGTCATGTTTGACAAATTTAAAACACGAATAAGTGATAGCAAAACTTGATTTAAAATAGCACTTCTGACTACCAACTAGTTGTGTTTTGTAGTGTAGCAAAGCTGATAAATTAGGTGCTATTGTAGGGTTCAGCTAGAGCAAATGAAAACAATTTATCAGAAAAACAAAAAAAAATCAAACACTGAATCACAGTTGTTTAAGACTAGAGAATCAGTCAAACACTCTGGAAGTAACTTCAGTTTAACAGCATGATTATTTATGTTTAACAGTTAAATCCTACATTCATTCTGAAAGATTTATAGCCCTGATTTTATTATGAACTTTACTAATGTAAGAACCTAACAAAATATGAAATATAGTTCAATATGTTACAAAAGGAAAAACATCACATTTCTCCCAAAGTAAAAACAGAAGTAGTCAACATGCTACAAATGTTGAAGTTTAAAATACTGACTTAGGAAGATATATCTGGTTTTTTGGATTTATTTTGTTTATTGTAGACAAACAGTGAGATAGCACAATTTTAGTATTTAGGTATAATATGAAAAACAATATATACATCATTGATTTTATATATATAAACACACATATATCACATTATCTGTAACTTAATATTTATCGTATTAGTAATATTCTCGATCATTAACAAATGATTAATAAGATTCATTAATGTTCTTCAAATGGGAATCATTAAGTATTATTTTAGAAAAAATGTGAGTGAATTGGTTTTGATGAGAATAATGATAAAGAAACTGATAATAAGGACATTTTAGAAGTGAAAGCCCTAAATAGGGAATATTTACCTTGCCTTGTTTGAATTGATTGACCCATACTTTTTTCACTGGAGCCTTGTATGTAGAGGAAACATTGAAATTACAACTTAAAGTTAATGTAGAGCATTAAAACATTTATAAATAATTTATCAACCAGTAATTATCATTGCTTTACCATTTTATAGGGTTTGCTATGCTATTCTTTTTCCAGTCATTTCATATTTTTAAGGAAACTATCTTTGTCAGCATTTTGAGATTATGAAATTTAAATCAAAACAATTCCAGATTTCAGAAATGAACAAATGGAGACACCAAGCGGTTATTAATTATGAGTAATTAGAGCTTTCTGGATAAAGAGGCAGCTTTATGCCAGGACTGGTGGCTCATGTCTATAATCCCAGCATTTTGGGAGGCTGAAGTGGGAGGATCGCTTGAGCCCAGGAGTTCAAGACTAGCCTGGACAACATACCAAGACATAGTCTCTACCAAAAATAAAATTAGCTGGGCCTGGTGGCACACACCTGTAATCCCAGCTAGTAGGGAGGCTGAGATGGGAGGATCGCTTGAGCCCAGGGATTTGAAGCTGCAGTGAGCTGTGATTGCGTTATTGCACTCTGGCCTGGGTGACTGAGTGAGACCCTGTCTCAAAAAAATCCAAATGACAACAACAAATGAAGCATCTTTCAAATACAAGCCATTACAGTATACAATTTAAAAATCAGTTTTCCCCAACTTTAAGTTCTTTTGTTTTTTAAACTGCTTAAATAAAACAGTAAAATATTAAGCCAATTGAAGAGACATAATAAGATTATAAACTGTTGACAACATTTTTGGTCTCTATTTTTGTAAACAAAATGTCTGTTTTTGTACCTATGTTCTTCCTGTTCGACTGAAGTTATTTTTATTTGTTGATACTTATTATTTTTTTATTCAGGTTATTTCACAGTTGAGGATTTTGGGCAGATCCATAACAGCTGGTTCCAAATTTGATAGAGAAATCTGGTCTAATGAACTTTCTCCTGTCCTCAATCTCTGGAAGAAGCTAAACCAGGTTAGTAGTGGAATATTCTTCTGATTCTTTTGCTTTTTCTCCCTGTCCTTTTTTCCAGCGTCGTAACCATGTGCTCCCCATTTCTGCCTGAGTCATACAAGTAATCACATTGCACAGGTTCCTAACTGTGAAGTCATGGCCCATGACCTCCTTTCTTCATACCAATGCACATCAAAGTTAGTATTCTTTACTCTCTCTTTTATGAACTAGATCTTTCCTTATCTTTAAATAAGTAATCAAATTCACATAATTTCAGTTCTTCCCTTTAGCAGTTCATTCCTTGTCTTGATGTTTGATAATTTTCTTCCTCTCAGGACTATGCTTGTAACAGTTTCTGAGCCCAGTTTCCAACTTTTTTTTTAAATGACATTGGCAGTTTTGTATTTTCTAAAGATTTTCCCAATTCATGCAGTTCTTAAAATGTATATACACATACAACTATGTAGGTATTCATATGTGTATATATTATTATGTAATATAGCTATTTATTCTGAGAATAATGTATGATTATTTTCAGTTTTTACTTAGTAATAATATGAAAATGGAATAATTTGCATAATTGACTAAGTTTACCTCTTATTAAACAGAAAACCAATGGCAAAAGTAACCTTAACTATTGCAAAGATCTCATCTTACATTTTGGAGACATAATCCAGGTATTTGTTGGAAAGTTTCCTTCTCTGTGAAATACAGGTTAACTTGTTTGACTCAATTTCCAGAGTTTGGGGGAAGATTAGAGTCTACTCTATAGTTTTGGCACCTTAGTCCCCTATAATTTTCTCTGCCTACTTCTGAATTTGCAAAGTCCGTGTTGTTTTTGCTCCACATTTGATTTAACCTTAAAGCACAACTTATATCTCTTTTTTATAAGAAATCCGGTCGTGTGATTTTGTAGTTTTAGTGATCATTAATGAAGTTGCGAGGACAGCTCATATTGCCAAGTGTGCAGTCTTCTACTAAGTCACTTTTCTTTAAACTACATTCTTTGAAGTTTTGCACTTTGCTTAAAGTTCCCACAGTTGACTTCCATCTGTGAGAAGTTTACTTGGATGTGTCATTTAGACTTCCTTGCACTACCTGCTTCTCTTCATCAGGCACATCTGATTTTATTGCCAGTCTCTCTCCCACACTGCCAGCACACATACATACCTTCTTTGTAATTCTGAGAAAACTTTTTTCGATTATTACGTAAAGAAGACTATATGAATGACTTCAAAGGCTTACGTGTAGATTATTTGCCTCCTGTGACCCAACTCAAGATTAGATACTCTCTGTATTCTCTGCCTTTCCCCAAACCCTCATTATCTTTTTCTTTTTTCTTTTTCTTTTTTTTTTTGAGATGGAGTCTCACTGTGTCACCAAGGTTGGAAGGCAATGGCACAATCTCGGCTCACTGCAGCCTCTGCCTCCCGGGTTCAAGTGATTCTCCTGCCTCAGCCACCCGAGTAGCTGGGACTACAGGTGCACGCTACAACACCCAGCTAATTTTTGTATTTTTAGTAGAGATGCGTTTTCACCATATTAGCCAGGCTGGTCTCAAACTCCTGACCTCAGGTGATCCACCTGCTTCAGCCTCCCATAGTGCTGGGATTACAGGCGTGAGCCACCACGCCCAGCCCAAACCCTCATTTGGAATGTAGACATAGCCCATCACTAGTTCTCTGATGTTGGATTTCTGCCACAACACACCCCCTAATTACCTGATTCCTACATACAAAGGAAACAGGGTAGAATCTGGGTAGAGTACAATGTCATAGCAAACATCGAAGTATGTGGCCAGAAGGACAAATTATAGCATATGTTGCTCAAAGGTTTCATTTTAGGAGAAATTACTGTTTTAGGGGAAATCATAAATAAATCATATTTCCCCTAAAATAAAATTAAGATTTTGAATGCTAATTAATTAATGATGCAGTTAAGTATTTTGAATTCTCATCACTTATATAACAGAGATAAAAATGTGACTTCCAGAGCCAGCCCGGTGGGGTTCAAATTTCAGCTCTAGAACTTTCTAATTGTATAGCTTAGGAAAGTTACTCGACTTTTCTGTAAAATGGATATAATGATGGTACTTACTATCATTACTTATCATCACCAGCAATGATAGTACTCATGAGGATTAAATGCATTAATATATGTAAAGCTTTTATAATAGCGTCTGGCATATGTAAGCACTCTCTTTTAACTATTCATTTAACATTTATCGAAGGTACTTTTATTATGAATGGTCACTTATAATATATGATCATTCGTTTTACTCTTTTTCAAGCAAATTATTATTTATATCATAATATTATTAGTCTGTCATTCATTCAGAATATTTTAATGAGTACGTAATGTGTTTCAGTGATTTTTATGCTAGGGACTATGGAGAGATACTTGTGGACAGAACAGTCATGGTACCTACCTGTGGAGTTTACAGTTAGTTCGTAAGAGAGATATTAAAAGATGAAGCAAGTAAATAAAATATATTATTACAAATTATTGCAGATGCTGTGGATGGAAAGCACAAGTAGTGTTATAATAAGGGAGAATAACTATTTTGGCCTGGATAGGGAGTATCTTGTTTGAGAAGTGAAATTGAATTCAAGATATGAGCAATGAGAAGCTAGCCAGACAGAGTTGGAGGGGAAGACTATTTCAAGCCAAGGTGGCAGCATACACAAATTCCCAGAGAAGAGAAAATGTTTGGCGCATTCAGTAAAACTGAAAGGATGTCAGTATGATTGGAGTATAGAGACTAAAGGATAGAGTAGATGAGGTACAGGGATGCTATGATCTGAATGTTTGTTTCCGTCTTGAAATTCATATGTTGAAGTTTTAACTCTCAAAGTGATGGTATTTATAGATGGGGCCTTTGGGAGGTAGGATTAGGGCATAAGAATAGAGCCCTCACAAATGGGATTAGTGCCCTTATTAAAGAGGTTCCAGAGAGATCCCTTACCCCTTCCTCCACATGAGGACACATCAAAAAGATGGCCATCTGTGAATCAGGAAGCAGGTGCTCACCAAATACAGAATCTGCTGGTGTCTTGATCTCAGACTTCTCAGACTCCAGAACTGTGAGAAATACATTTCTGTTGTTTATAAGCCACCTAATTTATGGTGTTTTGTTATAGCAACCAGAACAGACTAAAACAAGGGAAGGAATTTTATTCCAAGTGCAATGGGAAACCATGGAAGTTATAGGTAGAGTGGGTATGATCTAGTTTACAATTTCAAAATGGTTTAAGAGCAGATGGCAGTTTACATTGTGGTGGCAGAGGAGATGGCAGCTTACATTATGGTGGCAGAGCAGATGAAGAGCAGTGGGTGCCCTTGAGTAATGTCAAAATTTAGAGGAGTTATGAGAAAAAAAAATTTAGAGTTATTATAGGGAAAAAAACAAAAACAAAAAACAAAGAACTGAAGACTGTGTTACCATAGAAACCTTGAGGAATCTTTAGTTAGGAATGAAATTGTTAACTAGGCCAAATAGCTTCTGAGAGGTTAAACAAAACGAGGACAGAATTGACTACTGGATTTTCAGAATAAAGGTGGTCACTGGTGACCTTGACAAGAAAAGTTTAGGTGGAATAAGGAGACTGGAAGTTAGATTTAGAGGCTGACTAGAGATATGAGATGAGGAGGTAGAGTCAATGTATGTAGACAATTCTTTTTTAAAATGTGCTTATAAAGGAGAGTAGTGAAATAAGGTGATCAAGATACAGGGCCCAATGTGTTTTTTTCTTAGGGAAAGTATTAGGTTGGTTTTAGGCTAATGAGAAAGATCTAGTAGAGGAAGTAGTTGAAGATGCTGAAAAATTAAAGCTCTTAAACCATTTAGGAAAACAAAATCAATGATTTTTGCTAAATGAGGGATCAATAATAAATATAGACATTCCTGCTTCTTAAATATATTAAATTTTCTTTTAGCTATAGGATCTTGATGTAACCACTTCTCTCAATGTGAAACCACTGAAGTTTAATCTTGCCTTGCTTTTCTGTCCTTGCTTCTGGCCACATAGAATTCCACTGTTTCAGTATTTACAAGATTATTTGGTTTGTGTGTTTGTTTTTAATTATTAGCTCAATCAGGATATATGAAATATTTTTCCCACTTTTTACAACTGTTGATATAATCCCAGATATTCCTTTTAGCTCTTCTCAATGTCACATTTCAAACCAATTCAATTAATCAAGTTTCAGCTTTCTGTCCCTTTGTTTTCTTTGACTTGGCTTAGTTGACCAAATAGAGCGCTACAAAGTTGCTAAACATCCCTGTTCTCAATTTAATCTTTGTATATCTACGATTTAAATGATATAATAGGTGTCTGGGCACAGTGGTTCATGCCTGTAATCCCAGCACTTTGGGAAGCCGAAGTGGGAGGATCACCTGAGGTCAGGAGTTCAAGACCAGCCTGGCCAACATGGTGAAACCCCATCTCTCCTAAAAATACAAAAATTAGCCAGGCATGGTGGCACACACCTGTAGTCCCAGCTACTTGGGAGGCTGAGGCAGGAGAATCACCTGAACCCAGG
The DNA here is from genome assembly GCF_006542625.1 of Nomascus leucogenys. Taxonomy (NCBI): domain Eukaryota; kingdom Metazoa; phylum Chordata; class Mammalia; order Primates; family Hylobatidae; genus Nomascus; species Nomascus leucogenys. The sequence continues at coordinate 31,466,961 of NC_044395.1, read as the reverse complement.
AGACAGAGGTTGCAGTGAGCCAAGATTGCACCACTGCACTCCAGCCTGGGCGACAGAGCAAGACTCCGTCTCTAAATAAATAAATAAATAAAATAAAATAAAATAATAGGCGTTTCATTTAAGTATACTGACAGCTGATCTAGGTTTAGCTTGATTTGTATCCTGTTATTTTGCACGAGATGCCTTAGTAATACTACAGTTCCAAGAAACTTTTCCAACCTTTTTTTCTTAACACATCAGAGGTAAATGTGCAAGAATACTTTAATTATTTTGAAGTAGTTTTCTCCAAAACTCAGCTTCTCTCGTCTCTCCACTGCTTTTTTTCTTAATTAGAACTATTAGTTTATCAGAAAATCAGTTTACTTAGAAGTAGTTTTCTCCAAAACTCAGCTTCTCTCGTCTCTCCACTGCTTGTTTTCTTAATTAGAACTATTAGTTTATCAGAAAATCAGTTTACTTAGGATATGTTTATAAGTGAGCTGGAGAGGAGATCTACTAGTGTGTTATTTCAACTGAGAGAATGTTTATCCAGCCGCTCTAAAGATTCTGGAATTTAGCAATTTCAAAATTGCTATTAGGGGTTTAGATTAATACTCAATTTAAAATCTTACCACAAGGCAAACTCTTATTCTAAAAAAAAATATTTTCCGAGTTTGTTCTTTCCCAAGCTTGAGCTCCTTTAAGGGAAATAGTGATAGATATGGAATTAACGTGTTTATCTTTTAACAGCTAGAATTTTAGAATTTTCCTGTTAGGGATCATTAGGAAAAACTACCATCATGTTGAAACTGGAATATGGAGATCCTGAAATGTTTCCAGTGATTAAAGGGATTGGAAAATATAAATTAAGTCTACATTACCGATTGTGACTAATAATTTAAGGCATCCAAAAGTGTTATTGTAGCTGATTTAGTATGCATTCTCTGCTACTTTATGTTTAAGGGGAGAAAACACTATTATATGAAAGGTAAACACTAGCTAGGCTCATTTTGACAGTAGACGTCATTTTATTTTCATGAAGCCAAGGTCTCACAAAAACTCATGACAGATAGCATTATGACTTCCCAATGTAATAGGAGTCTTTTTTCCATATGAGGACCTTGAAGCTCCATAAGGCAAGCAAGAAATGCCATTAATAAAAAATATGCAAATGTCTGGCTATTCTGGATACTTGACAGAGAATGATGAAAAGGAAATGACTAAAGAAAACCAAAGATATAGTTAAATTTTACTAAAATATTAACATTTTACATAATGTTAATACTATTAACAATATGTGTAAAGAATCTAACCCAGTACATACATTTGATTTTTAAAATATCAAAATATTAACTTCAGTAGATTCTAAGAATTTAAGAATCTTAATAAATTATGAGCAAAAGGGCTAAATAAAACAGAAGGGTTCTACTGACAAAGGAGATAGGCGGCTTTCATGAGAAGCAGTTTCCTTTTGATGATTTTTTTTTTTTAAGGGCTGGTATTTGATTTGATTCCTGAGTTTATTTGTTAGAATAGTTTTGTAATTAGTCCTTGAAACATTTTTATGATGGCTGCTTTACAGTCCTTGTTCAAGAATCTCAACTGCTGTGTCATGTTGGTGTTTGCATCGGTTGATAATCTTTCTTTTGAAATTTAAATTGAAGTTTTACTGGTTCTTGGTATAATGAATAACTTTGTACTATATTCTGAACATTTTAAATATTTGTAAGATTCTGGTTCGTATTTAAATCTTGTTTTGTTTTTTTTTAAGCAGGTAGTCAACCTATTTAAGTTCAGAATGCATATCTTGATTCACTTCTATAGGTTGTGGTTCCAACATCAATTTGGTTTATAAAATCTCTGCAGTGCTATTCTGGTCTGCCTCACTTGTGTCTTACATGACAGGACTTTACCACCACCACTGCCATCACTACCTCCTCCCCACAGTCTCCACAGAGCCAGCTGTGAGAGGGAGGGCATGTCCTCTTGTTACTTCAAGAGGTGGAGCCCAGAATTCCATCCACAGGCACTGGAGGGGAAGAGCAATATGCTCTTACTTCAGGGAGCAGGCAGAAGTCAGAGTACTGCCCAGCATCTCCACCTGGCCATCTCTCCTGCTGCAGGCCAGGGATGACTCATGACTTTTAATAAAGTAATTATTGATTTCTTCTTCTTTTTTAATTTGTAGAATATTTTACATTGGTAAGTTAGAAATATGCATTGGTGCCCGGGCGCAGTGGCTCATGCCTGTAATCCCAGCACTTTGGGAGGCCGAGGCAGGTGGATAATCTGAGGTCAGGAGTTCGAGACCAGCCTGACAAACATGGAGAAACCCTGTCTCTACTAAAAATACAAAATTAGCTGGGCATGGTGGCGCATGCCTGTAATCCCAGCTACTCAGGAGGCTGAGGCAGGAGAAGCACTTTAACCCGGGAGGCGGAGGTTGTGGTGAGCCAAGATCGCACCATTGCATTCCAGCCTGGGTAACAAGAGCGACACTCCGGCTCAGGAAAAAAAAAAAAAAGAAATGTGTATTGGCTTTTTGTAATTAAATTAGTAATAGAAGTTTGCTGGAGATTTCTAAAAATAAATTCTGTAAAGCCCAGAAATTGTAACTTTAATTCCTATTGGGCTGAATAAGTTAGGAACTCACAAGAATACTATAAGTACTTATATTCAGGCAAGGGTCTAAAATGCATTTTTTGATCAGATTGAAACGGGGAAAAGGTGTCGGTTTAACTCATTGTTTAGATCTGGGCTGTTTCTAACCTTCAACCTTGTTGAATAGCCAAAGGAGAGAACTGAGATGGCAAAGCTAAGTAGATATAGCTCTATAATTCTTTATTGTAGAGGGAAATTTTACTCTTTCCCCTTCAAAAGGTTTGAACATGCAAAGAAATTATATTTTGCAATTTTTAAAACCTATATCTTTGGCTTTATGTGTTTGAGCTATGTTCAGATTGGTTGAAACTAAAGGAAGAAATGGAGCTTATGCATTTTGGACTAATCTGCAGCTTTTGTGAATCATAAACTAATTCGATCATCTTTAATAGACACAGATAAGAACAAATGCTCCTTTTTTGTGAAGTAGTTTTGAATGCAGGACAATAGAACTGGGAATAGAATTTATATCTTAAGAGAGAAAAATATTTAAAATTGTATAGGCATTAAACATGTTTAAACTTCCCTTTCTGTAAAATGTAGTCATGGAACCGAGGATGATTGAATAGCTAGTGTCTCCTTAGGTGGTACAACAAAAATGATGGATTTGGAAGAAGTGATGCAACTCTGGGTTTCATCTTTTGGTTGGAACATTTCCTTAATGCCTTGTTGGATTGAATGTAACAGTCACTTTTCATTACTAATACAGAAGTAAAGCAGTATGTCAGGCACTTACAATGGCAAATGTCAAGTTCTTGAGCATGTGTGTGCATATGAATGTGTGTGTCATGTGTGTGAGAGGGAAAGCAAGAGAGTCAAAGTTAAAGTCTTTGTAGTCTATTATATTCATGCATTTTAAAGTAAAACACTAGAAAATAAAGCAAAAGGGATAAGGACTCAAATCAAGGTTTATTTATAAATGAACCTTTAATAAGAAAAAATGTTTTTCATATAATTTTTAGTTTAATATAGTTTATCATTATTTTTTATAAAATCTTATTGGTAAGGTAATATAAAATGTTAAAATAGGACAGAAATGAGATATTTTTACCATTCATTCTTAATGCAGTTTAATGTCGTAAAACATGGAGCATGGAACTTCACTGGTTTGTTTAAAATTCCAGATACTCTGCTTACAGATATAATTCTGCCCATTTTATTTACTTGTTTTGCCTAGTTGACTGCTCTGTGAAATGGGGATAATAGATTGTCATAATGACTAGATTAGTTAATACTTGTAAAGCACTTAGAACTGTACCTAGCCCAATGTTAAGTGTCCAATAAATATAAACTATTACTAATACAGATTTTAAAGATAGTATTAGGAATGAAATTGCTCTGTAATCTCTCTGTATCCTTGAAATTTGATATCCCTTTGATAACTAAACAATTTAGAAGAGTGGCATAATTTTTCTAGCATTTATTTTAAAGATGTAATTAACAGAGAAGCTTATCTTAATAAGGTAACAAAAAATAGGTCTGTAGAAAAATGTAGCTTAGTTTAATACCATGGGTCATTTTGGAATCCTAATTAAATTGCATATTAAGCAAGTTTTCAGTCAACTACTAATGAAATTGTTCTAAATGAATTACTTCTCTGGGAAGAATAATAATCATTTTTAATGAATAATATATGAGTTGTGGCTAAATGTTATTCAGATGTACACATTTGTATGTGTCTGAGTGTGGGTGTGTGTATACTGCTTTATCAGATGAGTTTTTTAAAAAATGTATTTCATTATTCCACTAGTTATTGCTAGAATGCTTTTTCATCATTTTTCCGCTAAATCAAAGATTCTGAAAGGAAATCTTAAATAATTCTTTATACATAATTATGAAAAGTTTTAAAATCATCTAGGACACCTACTCCCATTTTTATCAGGTCACTTTTGTCTTATTTATAAAGTAGAAACCCAGGTTTTTCTTTAGTTTTAAAAATTTGTTGTTACCTTTATACTCCACACATTGTAATTGTACTTATTTTGGGGGTGCAATTTGATGTTTAAATACATATATGTTGTATAGTGATCAAATTAGGCATTTAGCATATCCATCAACTAATGCACTTATCATTTCTTTGTGGTGAGAATATGGAAAGCCTCTCTTCTAGCTATTTTGTGCTGTGCTTTACTCAGCCTATAGCTGTAGGGTACTGCAGCTATAGTCACCCTGCTGGGCAATAGAACACCAAAACTTATTCCTTATATCTAATTATAACTTTGTACTTGTTGAACAACCTCTTTTTATCTTCCCTTTATGTATCCCCTCCACAGTCTCTAGTAACTGCTGTTCTACTCTCTGCTCCTATGTTACCAACTTTTTTCCTAAAATTCCATGTGAGTTTATGTGGTATTTGGCTTTCTGTGTTTGGCTTATTTCACTTAATATAATGTCTTCCAGGTTCCTCCATGTTGTCACAACTGACAGGATTTCATTCTTTTTTTTCTTATAGCTAAACAGTATTCCATGGTGTATATATACCATGTTTTCTTTATCCATTCATTGTTGTACACTTAGGTTAGTTCTGTATCTTGTCTCTTGTAAATAGTGCTGCAATAAACATGGGAGTTCAAATGCCTTTTATACTGATTTCATTTCCTTTGGATAGATACCCAGTAGTGAGAGTGTGGGTAGTTCTATTTGTAGTTTTTTGAGAAACCTCCGTACTTTTAAAATAATAGCTATACTAATTTACAATTCCACCAGTAGTATGAAGTGTTCCTTTCTCAATATCTTTACTAACACTTGTTTTGTCTTCTTGATAATAGCTTTTCTAACTGGAATGAGACAACATATCATTGTGGTTTTGATTTGCATTTCTCTGATTAATGATGTTGTACATTTTTTCATACACCTGTTGGCCATTTGTGTGTCTTCAGAAATGCTGGCTAAGATCTTTTGCCAATTTTTGAATCACATTGGGTTTTTTTTTAACCATTGCGGTAATTTCCTTTTACATTCTGGATATTAACCCCTAATCAGATGTATTATTTGCAAATATTTTCTCCCATTCTGTAGGTTAACTCTTCACTCTGTTAATTGTTTCCTTTGCTGTGCAAAAGCTTTTTAGTTTGATATAATCCCATTTGTCTCTTTCTGCTTTTGTTGCTTGTCCTTTTGAAGCCTTATTTAAGAAATCCTTGCCCAGCCCGATGTACTGAAGTTCTTCCTGCATATTTTCTTCTAGTAGTTTCATAGTTTGGGTTTTGCATTGAAGTCTTTAATTTATTTTGATTTTATTTTTGTATATAATGAGAGGTAGGGGTCTAGTCTCATTCTTCTGCATGTGGATATCTAATTTTTCTAGCACCATTTATTGACAATACTGTCTTTCCCCAATGTGTGTTCTTGGGACCTTTGTCAAAAAATCAGTTGGCTGACTTTGGGCTGGAACAAGATGGCAGAATAGAAGGCTCCACCAGTCACCCTCCCACCTACCAACCCTGCAAGGATACCAATTTAACGACTATCTGCACACACAAAAACCACATTTATAAGCAATGAAAATCAGGTGAGCACTCACAATACCTGGTTTTAATTTCCTATTGCTGAAAGAGGCATTGAAGAGGTAGGAAAAACAGTTTTAAATTGCAGACACCACCCCTCCCCTGTCTCCAAGCAGCAGTGGCATGGCATGGAGAGCGTTTTGGTGCACTGGGGAGAGGGAGATCGCAGCATTTGTGAGGCACTGAACCCAGTGCTGCCCTATTATAACAGAAAACAAAATGGCTGACACCCACCCACAGAAGGATAATTTAAACCAGCCCTAACCAGAGAGGATTCCCAGATGCCGGCAGCAGGAACCTGAGCTCTTGCACGCCTCACCAAAGCAAGCTAAAGTACTCTGGGGCTCTTAAATAATCTTGAAAAGCAGTCCATGCCACAAGGATTTCAATTCCTATGTGAGTAATGCTGCTGTACTAGGCCCAGAGACAGTGAACTGGAAGGGGCACATGACCTACTGAGGCACCTGCTGGGGCAGCTAAGGGTATGCTGGCATCACCCCTTCCCTAACCCCAGGATACACAGCTCACATCTCCAAAACAGACTCTTTCCTTCTTTTTGGGGAGAGGAGGGTAAAAAATGGGAGGATTTTGTCTTGCATCTTGGATACCAGCTCAGCCACAACAGGATAGGGCACCAGTCAAAATTGTGAGCCCTTTTTCCAGGCCCTAGCTCCCGGGCAACATTTGTAGACACTCACTGCATCAGAAAGCAACCTGCTGCCATGAAGGGAAGGACCCAATCCTGGCAAGATTCCTCACCTGCTAACTGAAGATCCCTTGTGCCCTGCATAACCAGCGGCAATACCCACATGTACTACATTGAGGGCCTTGGGTAAGATTCTGAGGCTTACTGGCTTCAGGTGAGACTCAGCACATTCCCGGCTGTGGTGGTTGTGGAGCAAGACTCCTTCTGCTTGAGAAAAGCAGACAGAAATGCAAAGGAGACATTGTCTTGCACATTAGGTAGCAGCTTGGCTACAGACAGGGCACCAAAGAGACTCTTGGAGCCCCAGTTTCAGGACTTGGCTCTTAGACGGCATTGCTAGACCTGTCCTGGGCCAGAGGTGAGCCCACTGCCCTGAAGGGTGAGTCCCAGGTCAGGCAGCATTCACTACAAGTGGACTGAAGAACCTTTGGGCCTTAAGGGAATATCGGTGGTAGTCTTAGAGGCTCCTTATGAGCCTGTTGTGGCAGTGGCCACAAGTGAGGCTTCTTTGCCTTTGGAAAGGGGAGGGAAGAATGGAGAAGGACTGAGTTTTGTGGTTTTGAGTCCCACAATACTCAGCTGCAATACAATAAAATACCAGGTAGAGTTCTAAGATTTTTGCCTCTAGTTCCTAGCTGCCAGACAGTACCTCTGGACACACCCACGGCTTGGGGAAGCTCACCAACCTGAAGGGAAGGACACAGGCCTGGCTGACTTTGCCACCTGCTAATTGTAAAATTCCAGGGCCTTGAGTGAACATAGGCCATAGCCAAGGAGTGGTTACTGCAGGCCTTGGGCAAGACCTAGGGCTTGCTGGCTTCAGGTCTGACACAGTGCAGTACTAGTGGTGGTAGCCACAGGAGTGCTTGTGTCACACCACCCCAGCTCCAGGTGACTCAGAACAGAGAGTTTCCTTTCATTGGGGTGAAAGTAAGGGAAGAGAACAAGAGTCCCTGCCTGATAATCCAGAAAATTCTTCCAGATCTAGTCCAAGACCATCAAGGTGGTACCTCTATGAAGATGCAAGAACCACAATATTACTGGGCTTGGAGTACACCCTAAAGCAGGTAGAGCTTAGATCACAACACCGAAGTCCTTTAAAATACCTGGAAAGCCTTCTAGAGAAGGTACAGACAATCTCAGACTGAGAAAACTACAATAAATAACTCTTCAATGCCGAGACACCAAAGAACATCTGCAAGCATAAACACCATCCAGGAAAACATGACCTCACAAAATTAACTAAGGCACCAGGGACCAGTCCTGGAGACACAGAAATATGAGACCTTTCAGACAGAGAATGCGAAACAGCTGCTTTGAGAAAACTCAAAGAAAGATAACACAGAGAAGGTGCTCAGAATTCTATCAGATAAATTTTAACAAAGAGATTGAAATAATTAAAAAGAATCAGACAGAAATTCTTGAGCTGAAAAGTGCAACTGGCATACTGAAGAATGCATTCAAGCCTTTTGATAACAGAATTGATCAAGCAGAAGAAAGTGAGCTTGAAGACAGACTATTTGAAAATATAGTCAGAGAAGACAAAAGAAAAAAGAATTAAAGACAATGAAGCACACCTACAGATTCTAGAAAGTAGACTGGAAAGGGCACATCTAAGACTTATTGGCCTTAAAGATGAGGTAGAGAAAGAGATAGAGGTAGAAAGTTTATTCAAAAGGATAATAACAGAGAGCTTCTCAAATCTAGAGAGAGATATCAGTATTCACATACAAGAAGGTTGTAGAATATCAAGCAGATTTAATCAAAAGAAGAGTACTTCAAGGCCCTTACTAATCAGACTCTCAAAGATCAAGGGAAAAGAAAGGATCCTAAAAGCAGTAAGAGAAAAGAAACAACATACAATGGAGCTCCAATACATCTGGCAGCAGACTTTTCAGTGGAAGCCTTACAGGAGAGAGTGGCATGACATTTAAAGTACTGAATGAAAAAAATATTTTATTCTAGAATAGTATATCCAGTGAAAATATCCTTCAAACATGAAGTAGAAATTTTCTTGATTTTATTTGCAGATAGCACACTATTAGTGGATAGTAACACCACTGGTTTTTGTATGTTAATTTTGTATCATGAAACTATACTGAATTTGTTTCTTCTCACAATTTTTGGTGGAGTCTTTAGAGTTTTCTATATATAAGATCATGTTGTCAGCAAATAGGAACAATTTGGTTTCTTCCTTTCCCACTTGGGTTTTTTTTTTTTTTTTTTTTTTTTTGTCTTGCCTAATTGTTCTGGCTAAAACTTTCATTCCTATGTTGAATAAAAGTAGTGAAAGTGGGCAACTTTGTCTTGTTCTATTTTTTTGAGACAGGGTCTCACTCTGTCACTCAGGCTGGAGTGCAGTGGCACGATCTTGCTCACTGTAACTAACCTCCACCTCCTGGGCTCAAGCAATTCTCATGCTTCAGCCTCTGAGTAGCTGGGATTACAGGCATGCACCACCATGCCCGGCTAATATTTGTATTTCTAGTTTGACCATGTTGTCTAGGCTGGTCTCGACCTCCTGAGCTCAAGTGATCTGCCTGCCTAGGCCTCCCAAAGTGGTCGGATTATAGGCATGAGCCTCCATGCCCGGCCTTTATCTCGTTCTTGATCTTAACATTCAGTATGATGTTATCTGTGCATTTGTCAAGTGTGGCCTTTATTTGTGTTGAGGTAGATAACTTCTGTTTCAATTTGTTGATAGTTTTTCTGTCAGAAAGGGATGTTGAATTTTGTCAAATGCCTTTTTTGTGTCTGTTGAAATGATCATGTGGCTTTTGTCCTTCTGTTAACGTGTGTCATTTTTATTTATTTGTGTATGTTGAACCATCCTTGCATCCCTGGGGTGAATCCCACTTTAGTATACTGAATGATCTTTTTAATGTATTTTTGAATTTAGTTTGCTAGTATCTTTTTGAGAGTTTTCACATCTATGTTTTAGGGATATTGGCCTGTAGTTTGCTTTTTCTTTGCTGTGTCCTACTCTGGTTTTGGAATCACAGTCATGCTGGCTTTGTAAAATGAGTTTAGAATTGTTTCTTCCTCTTTATTTTTTTGGAATAGTTTGAAGAGCATTGGTATTAGTTCTTTAAATGTTTGGTAGAGTGCAGCAGTGAAGTCATCAGGTCCTGAGCTGTTCTTTGAAGACTTCTATTACAGATTCAGCTTCCACACTTGTTATTGGTTTGTTCAATTTGTGTGTGTGTGTGTGTGTGTGTGTGTGTGTGTGTGTTTAGAGCTAGGGTCTTGCTCTGTCACTCAGGCTGGAGTGCAGTGGTGTGATCTTGACTCACTACAGCCCCGACTTCCTGGGCTCAGGCAATCCCCATGCCTCAGCCCCCCAGGTAGCTGGGACTATGGTCGTGCACCTCCATATTAGGCTAATTTTTGTGGAGATGGGGTTTTTCCATGTTGTCCAGGCTGGTCTCAAACTCCTGAGCTCAGGCAGTCTGCCCATTTTGGCCTCCCAAAGTGCTGGGATTACAGGCATGAGTGACCATGCCTGACCCTATTTTTTAATTGATAATTCATCTTGGTAGATTGTATGTGTCTAGGAATTTATCCACTTTTTTCTGTTATCAATTTGTTGGCATATAGTTGCTCATAATATTCTCTTATGATACTTTGTATTTCTGTGATATCAGTAGTAATGTCCTCTTTTTTGACTCTGATTTTGAGTCTTCTCTCTTTTTTTCTTAGTCTAACTAAAAATGCTTGTTGATTTTCATTGACCCATTGGTTATTAGGAGCATGTTGTTTTGTTTCCATGTATTTTTACAATTTCCCAAATTTTTCTTGTTGATTTCTAGTTTTATATGATTGTGGTCATAAAAGTTACTTGATATGATCTCTCTCTTCCTGAATCTCTTAAGACTTATTTTGTGGCCTAACATGTCCTTGAGAATGTTGCATGTGCAGTTGAGAAGAATGTGTATTCTGTAGCTGTTGGATAGAATGTTCTGTAGGTGTCTGTTAGGTCCATTTGGTCTATGGTGCAATCTTGGTCCAATGGTTCTTTATTTTTTGTCTAGATGATCTGTCCATTGTTGAAAGTGGGGTCTTGGAATCCCCTACTATTACTATATTGCAGTGTCTGTTTCCTTGTAGATCTAATAATATATGTTTTTTATATTTTGGTGCTCTTCGTTGGGTGCATCTATATTTACAGTTGTTACATCCTCTTTTTGAATTTACTCCTTTGGCATTAATATAATGAACTCCGTAGTCTTTTAAAATTATTTGTGACTAAAAATCTGTTCTATTTTATATAATTTGGTTATTACTGTTCACTTTTGGTTTTTATTCATGAGGAATATCTTTTTCCATCTCTTTTCAGTCCATTTGTCTTTAATGAGTAGGCAACATATAGTAGGGTCTTGTTTATCAATTCAGCCACACTATATCTTTTAATTGGAGAATGATATGGTTTGACCATGTCCCCACACAAATCTCATCTTGAATTGTAATCCCCATAATCCCCATGTGTCATGGGAGGGACCCAGTGAGAGGTAATCGAATCATGGGGGGTGGTTTTCTCATGCTGTTCTCATGATAGCGAGTGAGTTCTCATGAGATCTGATGATTTTATAAGCTTCTGGCATTTCGCCTGCTGGCACTTATTCTCTCTCTTTTCTTTATAAATTACCCAGTCTAAGGTGTTTTCTCCTTGCAATGTGAGAACAGACTAATACAGTAAATTGGTACCAGGAGTGGGGCATTGCTATAAGATACCCAAGAACATGGAAGCAACTTTGAAACTGGGTAATGGGCAGAGGTTGGAACAGTTTGGAGGACTCAGAAGACAGGAAGGTGTGGGAAAGTTTGGACCTCCCTGGAGACTTGTTGAATAGCTTTGACCAAAATGCTGATAGTGATATGGACAATGAAGTCCAGGCTGAGGTGGTCTCAGATGGAGATGAAAAACTTGTTGGGAACTGAAGTAAAGGTCACTCTGGCTATGCTGTAGTAAAGAGACTGGTGGCTTTTTGCCCCTGCTGTAGAGAATTGTGGAACTTTGAACTTCAGAGAGATGATTTAGGGTATCTGGCAGGAGAAATTTCTAAACAGCAAAGCATTCGAGAGGAAGCAGAGCATAAAAGTTTGGAATATTTGCAGTCTGATGATGCGGTAGAAAACAAAAACCCATTTTCTGGGGAGAAATTCAAGCCAGCTATGGAAATTTGTATAATGAAGAGCTGAACACTATCGCCAAGACAATGGGGAAAATATCTCAAGGGCATGTCAGAGAGACCTTCATGGCAGCCCCTCCCATCATAGGCCAGGAGGCCTAGGAGAGAAAAATGGTTTCTTGAGCCAGGTCTAAGGCCCCCCTGCTGTGTGCAGCCTTGGGACTTGGTGCCCTGCATTCCACCTGCTCCAGCCATGGCTTAAAGGGCCAAGATACAGCTCAGACTGTTGCTTCAGAGGGTGCAAGCCCCAAGCCTTGGCAGCTTCCACATGGTGTTGGGCCTGTGGGTGCACAGAAAACAAGAACTGAGGTTTGGAAACCTCTGCCTAGATTTCAGAGGGTGTATGGTAATAGACGGATGTTCAAGAAGAAGTCTGCTATAGGGTTGGAGCCCTCATGGAAAACCTCTGCTAGAGCAGTGTGGAAGGGAAATATGGGGTTGTAGTCCCCACACAGAGTCCGTACTGGGGCACTGCCTAGTGGAGCTGTGAAAAGGCCACCATCCTCCAGACCCCAGAGTGGTAGATCCACTGACTGCTTGCACCGTGCTTCTGGAAAAGCCACAGACACGCAAAACCAGCTGTGAAAGCAGCCAGGAGAGGGGAGCTGTACCCTGCAAAGCCACAGAGGCAGAGCTGTCCAGGGCCATGGGAGCCTGTCTCTTGCATCAGCATGGCTTAGATTTGAGACATGGAGTCAAAGGAGGTTGTTTTGGAACTTTAATGACTGCCTTATTGCATTTTGGACTTGCATGGGGCCTATAGCCCCTTTGGTTTGGCCAATTTCTCCCACTTACAATGGGTGTATTAGCCAATGGCTGTACCCCAATTGTATCTAGGAAGTAACTAACTTGCTTTTGGTTTTAAATGCTCATAGGTGGAAGGGACTTGCCTTGTCTCACATGAGACTTTGGTCTTGGAGTTTTGGGTAATGCTGGAATAAGACTTTGGGGGACTGTTGAGAAGGCATGATTATGTTTTGAAATGTGAGGACATGAGATTTGGGAGGGGCTGGGGACAGAATGATATGGTTTGGCAGTGTCTTTACACAAATCTCATCTTGAATTGTAATCCTCATAATCCCCATGTGTTGTTTGAGGGACCCAGTTGGAAGCAATTGAATAATGGGGGCAATTTTCCCCATGCTGTTCTGATGATAGTGAGTGAGTTCTCATATGATCTGATGGTTTTATAAGCATCTGGCATTTCCCCTGCTGGCACTTATTCTCTCTCCTGCTGTCCTGTGAAGAGGTGCCTTCAGCCATGATTGTAAGTTTCCTGAGGCCTCCCCAGCCAGGCAGACATGTGAGTCAATTAAAACTCTTTTCTTTGTAAATTACCCAGTCTCAGGTAATTCCTTATAGCAATGTGAGAACAGACTAATACAGAGAATTTAACACATTAATATTTAAGGTTATTAATACGTAAAGACTTCAGCCATTTTGCTAAATGTTTTCTGGTTGTTTTTTAGATCTTTGGTCCTTTCTTCTCTTGTTTAAATCTGGTTTGGTTGTTTCAATAGCGTTGCTAAGCCTTGTTTACTTTTTTTTCTTATTTGTGTATCTGTTATAATTTCTTTCTTTGTTTTCACGATAGGGCTAACATAAAGAATCCTGTAGTTGTAATAGGGTATTTTAAGCTGATAATGTAACTTTGGTTGCATAACACTGCTACACACCTTTCTGTCTCCCATTTATATTTGTGTTATCTTTATTTACATCTTTGTGTATGATGAGTTCCTTAGCCACTATTTGTAGCTGCTGTTTTTTCACCATTTTGACTTTAAATCTTCATACTAAAGGATTGAAATATTTGCATAGCACTATTAGAGCAATTCAGTATTCTTTGTTATAAATTAACATCTACTGGTGTGTTTTATACTTTCATGTGCTTTTATCATTTTTTGTAAGGCCACTCTAGTAGTGACGAATTACCTCAGCTTTTAATTATCTGGAAAGGTCTTTATTTCTCCTTCATTTCTGGAGGATAGCTTTTGCTGGATATTACATTGTTGACTGATTTTTTTTTTTCTCAATACTTTCTCATCCTGTTCTCTCCTGACCTGCAAAGTTTCTGCTGCGAAATCTGACTGTCTAGTGGGGATTCCCTTATATGTGACTTCACATTTTTCTCTTGCAGCTTTTAGAATTATTTGTCCTTGACTTTTGACAGTTGGATTGAAATGTGGAACTTTTGGGGTTGAATATAATCGGGGCCTTTTGAGCTTCTGGGATCTGGATGTTCATATCTCTCCCAAGACTTGGGAAGTTTTCAGCTATTATTTTGTGAAATAGATTTTCTGTGACCTTCTCTGTCTCTTCTCCCTCTTGCACTCATGTAGTACAAATATTTTTTCACTTAATGGTGTACCATAAGACCCATAGGCTTTCTTCATTCTTTTTTTCCTCTTATTTTTTCCCCCTTGGACTGGGTTATTTCAAAAGACCTGTCTTCAAGTTCAGAGACTCTTTTTTTTCTGCTTGTTCTGGTCTGTTTTCAAAGCACTCAATTGTATTTTTTAGTTTATTTTCAATAAAGTAACATCATATAAGAGAGATTAGACTATTGTACATAATATTTACCAAAATTTAATATTCTTATTAAATAAGTACTTTTTAATCTTTTGATTATACTTATAGATGTTGGTGGAAAACTAATCATTTAGTTATATGTCTGTTTTTAAATGTCTAAACTAAAAATGAAACTAATCTTTTACATTCTTATACATTTATTTCCAGTATGAATATGCAAAATACAAATAATTTTTTCTTCTCCATATATTGGTGGAAGAGTTACTTTGATAGAATTTGAAGTTACTTTTTACATTTACATAGGGTGAAGATTGCTTCTTTTGAGACAGAGTCTGGCTCTGTTGCCCAGGCGGGAGTGCAGTGGCACAATCTCGGCTCATTATATCCTCCACCTCCCAGGTTCAAGCAGTTCTCATGCCTCAGCCTCCCAATTAGCTGGGATTACAGGCATGTGCCATCACACTTGGCTAATTTTTGTATTTTTAGTAGAGACAGGGTTTCACCATATTGGCCCAGCTGATCTCGAACTCCTGGCCTCATGTGATTCCTCCAGCCTTGGCCTCCCAAAGTAATGGGATTACAGGCGTGAGCTACCATGCCAGGCTGAAGGCTGCTTTTTACATTTTCTTGCAAAGATGTGCACATGCAGTCCAAAAAGTTATTTTAACTTCACTAATACTGAGCATAAACTTTAAAAAAAATTATGATCCAAATATTTATAATTGTCATTAATATTAAGAATTGTACATCTCTATCCCGATTTTACCCTACTCTCTCCCAAATCCCTTCCTTTCACACAGGCAACAGAGTATATTTATGAGCCTTATTTGTTCATGTCATGCTAGAAGTCACTTTGCTCTTTCATTTTCTTATGATAATTTATCATATATATTTTCAGTTCTCTGCTTTAAGTTCTAACATTGTAGGACTGGCTGCCTTACTTTGCTCTGGTTAAGAAAAGAGCTCTTGGGCCGGGCGCTGTGGCTCACGCTTGTAATCCCAGCACTTTGGGAGGCTGAGGCGGGCGGATCACGAGGTCAGGAGATCGAGACCACGGTGAAACCCCGTCTCTACTAAAAATACAAAAAAAAATTAGCCGGGCGTGTTGGCAGGCGCCGGTAGTCCCAGCTACTCGGAGAGGCTGAGGCAGGAGAATGGCGTGAACCCGGGAGGCGGAGCTTGCGTTGAGCCGAGATTGCTTCACTGCACTCCAGCCTGGGTGACAGAGCGAGACTCCGTATCAAAAAAAAAAAAAAAAAAAAAAGCTCTTACCATTTGTTTAAAGAGAAATGAATTCACTTACTCAAAATGAGCTAATTAGGGTAAGCGTTTGGGAGACTGCAAATAGAGAGTAGATTTTCAGGCCAATGTGATGGCTAGGACTGCTTAGATACTTCAGGTTTTTTTTTTTTTTTTTTTGAGACGGAGTCTTGCTCTGTCGCCCGGGCTGGAGTGCAGTGGAGTCCTGTTGTGCCATCTTCTGTGTTCGGTATCCTTTTATTTTGTCAAACACAAGATTTGGAAGTGGGAGATAGTTTTTCATTTTGAGTATAAACCAGGGTAACTTTTAAAATTCCATTTTAATTCTTGTTTGTAAAATAAAGTTTTCCAAAATTTTTGTATTACATTCATAATAGCGAAATTTATCAAATATTTTCCTCTTCATTCTGCTATAGTTTTACCCCTCCCATTTTCTTCCCAAAGCCATTACCATGATTGAGGCTTATATTCCTTATGGACTAAGGCAGAAAACTCCAAATTTTGACTCTTACTTCCTTTCAAATCATCCTTTATTAATATAACATTTATTTTTCTAAGGAAAACTTTTTTTTCCTCTCCATAACTTGGTTCTTTACCCAACCTTACTTCTAAGCTTCTTCTATAGTAAAGCAGATCTTATTGTTGTATGAACAAACCGTGACAGATTCTGTGAGGACTTTGTAAATGCTCTTTCCTTCTCCTGGAATATCCTAACTATGCTTAACCAATAAAAATCAGATAATGCTCCAGCATGCTCCAGAAGCCTTCTCAGTTGTTACTTATTTCCCCTTCTGTATTTCTAGTACCAATATATAACTTAAATAATAATTTCCATAAAAGTTATGTTTTAAACTAGGCAAGTTAAGATATGGCACTTGAATAAACAGGAATTATCTCATTTGGGGAGAATTTTAAAGTGTATAAATGATTCAAATGAAAGAACTTAAGGCTACATTTTAGTTTTAGAGTTTATCGTTTTTATCGGGTTATAGTTAATTACTAGCTAAACTTAATAGAATAGTTACACTTTAACAAAAATAAGTCAATTTTTGTTGAAAAGTAAAGAGCAGCAAGTCATCCAGGTTCTCATCTTTTCCCATTAAGTATTTACAGGAATTTAGCTGACTGTAAACTTCTGTAACTGACTGTAAACAGTCAAGATAACGCACTACCTTTGGACTTGTCTGAATCACTTCTGAAGTTTTTCTTAGGTTTCTCATGGGTAAAAGAACGTAATAACCACTTCCCTCTCCAGTCATTTGTTTTCTCATTTGTTCATTTATTTATTAAATATCTATTGAGGAACTAATATGCAATAGGTACACACAAAAAAGAGTACAGGTATTACAATCTTCTTTGGGAGCCCAGATGAGGGAATGATTAATTCTGCTGATAGGAAAGTCAGGGAAGACTTTTTTTTGGAGGCTACGTGATGAGGAATCTTGTTTGTTTTTTTGAGATGGGGTCTCCCTCTGTCACCCAGGCTGGAGTACAGTGGTGCGATCTCAGCTCACTAGAACCTCTGCCTCTCAGGCTCAAGCAGTCTTTCCAACCTCAGCCTCTCTAGTAGCTGGGACCACAGGTGCATGGCACCAGCCTGGCTAATCTTTTGTATTTTTGGTAGAGATGGGGTTTCACCTTGTTACCCAGTCTGGTCTCAAACTCCTGAGCTCAGGCGATCCACCTGCCTCAGCCCCCAAAGTGCTGGGATTCCAGACCTCAGCCAACATGCCTGGCCAAGGAATTCTTTAGACAAAAAAAGGTGGAATGGTATTCCAGGGGAAAGAAAATACCTGCCATGTTTGTTATTCTAACCTAACTGTTGCCAATAGAACTAGGTCAGAAAGGGGTTAATATCATGCTGGAGTGCTTCTGCTTTATCCTTTAGACAAGGAGGATATAACAGAACTTATAAGAAGGGGCATGGAGGTGATATAAAAGGTTTGTGTTTTCTAAAGGCAAAATCGATGAGGATGTAAATAGTAGATTAGATTAAGAAGATTGAGACCTGAAAACCAATTAAGAAGTTATAATGTTCTAAGAGCAAGGTGGGTGGGGACTTTAGTATTGTGGCAGTGTGAATATAAAGTAAGAAGAGTCAAAACATGTTTCAAAAGTAGAATCAGCCTTCACAGAGATCCTATATGGATCTAATAACAAATAGCTGTGATCACAGCTTTTGAAACGTGGACTTTTCATAGATTAAACATTATCATCATTCTTATTTTTTTAAGGATTTGCGCATTTATAAAAGCCTGGCATAACAAGCACTAGTAGTGTTTGTGACATTGCCATATTCGATATCTTTTATTTATTTTATTTTATTTATTTATGTATATGAGATGGAGTCTCGCTTTGTCGCCCAGGCTGGAGTACAGTGGCGCGATCTCGGCTCACTGCGACCTCCACCTCCCGCGTTCAAGCAATTATCTGCCTCAGCCTCCTGAGTAGCTGGGATTACAGGCACCTGCCACCATGCCCGGCTAATTTTTGTATTTTTAGTAGAGATGGTGTTTCATCATCTTGGCCAGGCTGGTCTTGAACTCCTGACCTCGTAATCCACCCACCTCAGCCTCCCAAAGTGTTGGGATTATAGGCGTGAGCCACTGCGCTCGATCTTTTATTAATTTAGACCTTCATGCTTGAAGATTAAGACTGTGTCTTCACATTTTTAGTGATGTCAGTGACTATCTTTTTTGGTAAAATATATATTTAAGTATATAACTTTTAACATTACTTTGTGTTAATGGTTAACTCATTATTGTGTAAACTGTTCAAATACACACTTTAACATCTTATTTTTGTGTAATTTTTCCTGGTATTCTGAAAAATTCAGTAAGTTTGAAAACAATAATTTGAAAAGCAAAATACTGAAAAGTATAACACCCAAAGAATCTAATCTTCTTTACTATTCTACATGTATGCCTCTGAAAGGTCAGTTCTTGCTTTAAAATTTTTATTATATACCAGCTACCACCCAGCAATTTTTAATACCTGGTTGATGGTGATAACTATTGAGAATTACTGACATTCTAACCAATTTACGTCTACTTTATATAGCTTCAGAACTCCCATTAATTCTCATTTAAATTACCCATATGATAAGAGGTGCATATAAAACAATCTCTTTTGGGCTGGTAGAATCTGTCGAGAGAAAAATAGGTGATAGACTTTTTTTCTGAACAAGAGTTGAACCAGTAACTATATTTTTGTCCAGAATGTTCCCTAGATTTATGTATCTGCCAAATTAAACTTGTAGACTTGGAATAGCTTAATTTCTAAAGAATATGCTGAAGTTAAATAAAATTAAGAAAGTAACAAAAATAGTACTTTCTTAGGTTGCTGAACTAAAAATATCTTTAAAATTGGTAATTTCTTCCTCTCAGAGTCTTGTCCAATTTTCTTTCCTATTAATCAAGGTGAGTCATAAAATGATTGCTATATACTATTTTTCAAAACTTTGTGGTACGATACTTATTTGTAATACATACCTTAGTTGGATGAAAGCATTTCTCAGTTGTGCTTAGAGCTTTCTTTTTGCTAACACTTCTGAAACTCCACAAACTAATTCACTGTTCTGTATGTCCCAGGTGAAAGATTTTGCTTTGAATTTAGTTCTTAGTAAAATTTTATCTATGCCCCTCCTCCTAAACTGATATGTTTCATTCCTTTTGTTAATAAAAATTATGTCATTTACTTACAGCGTTTCAGTCAGCAAAGTAGAACAAATACTAGGTATTTTAATGGATAATTTAATATAGAGAATTGGTAACACATGTTGGAGAGCTCAAAAAGCCAAAAGAGAACAGTGGAATAACTGAGATATTTGCAGGAAGCAGCTGCCTCCCCTAGAGCTAGAGGAACAAAGGGAATCAAAGAGTCTGAGGTAATCTGAATGTAGAATTGGAGAAAGACCCCTCAGAGCCAGACTTAGACCTCTGAGGATGGAGTGCTGCTCTTCAGAAGTACTGATGTGTTTGGTGGGGGGATTCTTTGGCTGATGCCGAGGGTGCCAAAATAAGCTGGATACTGGAGCAAACTGCTGTTGTTGGAAGGGTACTGAAAAGAATCTCAAATGAACAGGAAGAAGGAAGTTCCTTTTCCTCTATTCCTGCGTCCCATTCTTCTATAGAAATCCCACTGGCAGAACCTAACAGGGCATCATCTGTAAAGGAGAACTTCAGTTTGCAGAGTTAGCCCCAGCTTCACAAACATATATGCTGAGAGATAATACCTCCTACATAATAGAATATGCCTTTTCATTTGCACATCCTTTATTGTTTTTTTTCTCTAATGTTTTGTTTCTTGATTTGGGTGGTTAATTTGGTAATTCTTTCTCCTTTTAAATCTTTTTTTTTTTTTTTTTTTTTTTTTTTGAGATGGAGTCTGGCTCTGTCGCCCAGGCTGGAGTGCAGTGGCGCGATCTTGGCTCACTGCAAGCTCTGCCTCCTGGGTTCACGCCATTCTCCTGCCTCAGCCTCCCGAGTAGCTGGGACCACAGGCACCCGCCACCACGCCCGGCTAATTTCTTTGTATTTTTAGTAGAGACAGGGTTTCACCGTGTTAGCCAGGATGGTCTCCATCTCCTGACCCCATGGTCTGCCCGCCTCAGCCTCCCAAAGTGCTGGGATTACAGACGTGAGCCACCACGCCCAGCCTCTCCTTTTAAAAATCTTAATAAAAGCACTGAAGGCTATATTATTGAGCACTATTTTAACTGTAACCCACAGCTTGATAGGTATGTTTTCATTATTGTTCAGTTTTAAATATTTTCTAAATTTCATGGTAACTTCATCTTCTATGCTCCATTTTTTACTCATTCCTTACTGTCTTGATTACCTTTTAGGTATAGATTTCTATTATGTATAACTATATTATGACTAGAGAATATGGTCTTACGACAGTAATCTTTTGAAATTTGTTGGGATTTGCTTTATGGCCCACTATGCAATAACATTTCGTTATATTTGAAAAGAATGAATATTCTGCTATTGTTGACTGCTGTCCTCCCATTTTATCCTTTAGTGTAAAATGTTTTAATTCAAAGCTTATACTACTACACATACACAAAATGGTATTTTGTTCATTTGTTTTATTTATACAGGTTCAGAATGTTATCCCTTCTTGATATATTGAACGTTTATCATCGTAAAGTAATTCTCTTTAGCGCTTATGTTTTTCCTATTTTTCTGATATTAATGTATATATATCAGTTTTCTTTGGTTATTTTTTGCTAGATATATCCTAATTTATACTTTTAATGTTAACTTTCTCAAGTTTTTTTATGGGTGCCTCTTATAAAGAGCCTATAGCTGGATTATGCCTGATCTATAACTGGAATATTTAGTCTGTTTACATTAATTTGGATTAATTATACATTCTATATGTTTTCTACCTTTTTTTACTCATCTTCCTTTGAACTGATTATTTTCTAATGTTTCTTTTTCCTAGTTTACAACTTACATGCATTTTTTACTTTTTAGTTGGTATTCTATATATTTTTTGTACATACATAGCTTATCAAAGTTAAACTCAGTATATTTGCATAACTCCCAGAGAGTTCAAGAAGCTTAGTATATTGTACTCAATTCCAACTTTATATGCAGTTATGATTTTATATTTTAGTCTTTCTTGTTGTTGTAGTCATGTACATAATGCTTATTTGGATTTGCCCCATGTTTATCACTTGTATTGTTCTTTATTTCTTCCTACATCTCAGACATTCTGTTTGGTTTCACTTTGCATCTGCTTGTAGTGTAGAAAGTATCTTTTGGTTGTAAACTCTTGAGTTCTTATTTATCTGAAAATGCCTTTAATTTGCCCTCTGTCTTAAAGGGTATGTTATTCTGTATTAACATCTAATGTCTCATTATACTGAAGGTAGAGTTGAGACAGAATTCTGCCTTTTCTGGTTTCTGTTGTTGAGAAGTCAAGTTTTGCTTCTTTGATTTATCTTTTCTTGCTGCTTTTAAAATATCTTTACCTTGATTTTCTGCAGTTACACTGTTGAAATTGTGCATGGAATTGTGTTCTTTTTCTCTTTAATTCATTTTTTTAAAAACTTGGGTAAGATTTAATGGGTTTTTTGAGTTTTCATTAGTGGTGTTGATCAGTACTATCAACATCCGAGTTATTCTTTAAATTTTGACTACTTCACTATATCTCTTTTCTGGAACTCTGATTAGATATATACTAGACCTTTTTCTCCCTGTTCATCATGTGTCTTATTTCTCATAATTTCCATCTTTTTTTCTACATGATGCATTCTGAATAAATTCTACAGAACTGTCTTCTAGTTCACTGTTTTTTTCCACAGAATCTGATCTGTCAACGTGTTACATTCTCACTGTTGCTCTGTAAAAAACTCTAGTCTTATGACTCTTCATCTACCATAGAATTAAATTTGTGGCCATTGCTTAGTTTATTGGTCTGATCAGAAAGGATAATAAAACTTATATTAGCTTCCAGAAAAGGGCCAAAGGGCCTAAATTCCTATATTAAATCCAGAGTCCTGGAGGGACTATAGCATTATCTCCTTAAATATTTACATATCAAAAGGAATAAAGCTCTAAAACTTGGAATCATCTCTAGGTCATCTGGCTCCTGGAGAGATTTTATTTACGTACCACAGTGTTCTTTAGAATTCATTCACATTACATTCCCTAGACATCCCCTTTCAAAGGAAAGAGGACAGCTGCCTTCTTCCTCTTTATAAGCGGAGAAAAACCATTTTTCTCTACCCCTTGTACCTATCCAATGGAAGATCTGTCTATTTAAATAGGATAATTGATCTGGTTTTCATGTGGCTGCCCCAGAAATAAGGCCTGGGGCAAGATGGTAGGGGCAACACACTTAGTTACTATGAGAGAATTAATAAGAAATCTGTGATCTAGAATACCTCTGTTCACATTCAAGATGAGGTAAATAAAGATGAAGATTAAAAACTCAACACTTAGCTTTCTGAATAATCATGCCTTACTTCTGAACTCACAGTTAAATTTGGGTGCATTTAAGAATATGCTTTAATATGTTATTCAACGAATCAGTCATGCACATAAAGCACACCAAAAGGCATTTCATGGAAAAATATACATCATTTGATTTTTAGGTGGGCATGAAGGAAAGGATAAACTTATCAGTGTAAGTCAATTTTGAAAAAAAAAAAAATGTCTTCCTATTGGTTTCCTTTAAGCAGGTAGAAAAATCTCAGATGTATGATATTCTATGTTATTCTTCATCACCCACCCTTCTCTCACACTCTTATATTCCTGAAACTTTTTTTTTTTTCTTGGAAACGGAGTTTCGCTCTTGTCACCCAGGCTGGAGTGCAATGCTGCGATCTCAGCTCACTGCAACCTTCGCCTCCCAGGTTCAAGCGATTCTCCTGCCTCAGCCTCCCGAGTAGCTGGGATTACAGGTGTGCACCACCACACCCAGCTAATTTTTGTATTTTTAGTAGAGACGCAGTTTCACTATATTGGCCAGGCTGCTCTGAAATTCCTGACCTCAGGTGATCCACCCACCTCGGCCTCCCAAAGTGCTGGGATTACAGGCATGAGCCATGGCACCCAGCCAAAACTTAAAATGTAACAAAATAACTTTGCACTGAAAGGCATATGCCCGACATAGTCAGTACTCCATGAAAATTAGCCATTCTTCCTCTTAAATATCATGGTCTGTGTTAGGCCTCTTAATGTGAGATTGTATTGTTACTCTATTATTCTACTAGGTTACCTCTTTACTTGATAGCTTCACAGAGCAGAATCATTCCTCAGGCCAAATTATGGAGCAGATATCATATTAAAAATACTTTCCTAGAAATAAAAATTTGTATTAATGTGCCATCTTTTCTATTAATAGCCTACTTTAAAAATAATTTGCTTTAAAATTATTTGCTAATTTCATATGCCTTGAGAGTTTCATAGTTTTTATTAAAATGGCAAAATCACAATTACTTTTGCACCAACCTTATTTCAAACAAAAGCTCCTTTCTATTAGTGTTCTGTAGGTTTCTCTTGATTTTTCTTTTAGAAATACGTAATAGCATTAGCTTCCATGCCTCAGACCTTTCAGAACACTCCTGTATTAGTCCATTTCATGCACTGATAACGACACACAGGACTGGGCAATTTACAAAAGAAAGGCTTAACATGGCTTGGGAGGCCTCACAATCATGGCGGAAAGCGAGGAGGAGTAAGTCACTTCTTATGTGGATGCTGGCAGGCAAAGAGAGCGAGCTTGTGCAAGAGAACTCCTCTTTATAAGACCATCAGATTTCGTGAGACTTATTCACTATCACGAGTACAACACGGGAAAGACCTACCCCCATTATTCAATTACCTCCCACTGGGTCTCTCCCACAACATGTGGGAATTTAAGATGAGATTAGGGTGGGGACACAGCCAAACCATATCAACTCCCCTTCACTTTCAGCCTTGGCTTTGCTTGATCTGCTAGTTTCCTGTGTTTTTGCCCTTTATTTCAGCTCTTCAACACTTCTGAGTTAAACAATTTATTGGCTATTTATTACATACTTTCCCTGGTTGAATTCTGCTTGCTCAATTAAATAACATATCTTTAATTACAACTAAAACATGACTATTTGGGTTTTATTTGATCCACTTGACAATTTCATATGAAAAGGAATACCGATGTCTGAATCTGTAGGTTCCACATCTGCAAATTCAGCCAACCATAGATTGAAAATATCCTGAAATAAAAAACACAATACAGTATAACAACTACTTACATAATGCTTACTTACATTGTATTAGGTGTTATAAGTAACCTAGAGATTATTTAAAGTATACAGGATTATGTGTGCAGTTTATGTGCAAATACTACCCCATTTTATATAAGGGATTTGAGCATCCATGGATTTTGGTATTGAGGGAGGCTCAATACCAAGAGGAGGGTAGGGAAGAGAATAAACAAGGAAAGAAAATAGCATTATGAGTTTGGTGAGTTCAAAAAGTTGAAAGATTATAGAATTTCTGGCCACCCATTTTATAGGATAGCCATCTGACTTACTGTACCAAAAGCCAGTTATTAGTGGACAAACAGAGCTAATACAAAGGAGCTTTTGTTTGAAATAAGGTTGGTGCAAAAGTAATTGCGATGTGGATGCCCTGTGCTGTGAGAGGAGAGAGGATCCAATCCCCTGAGGTATGACTATAGTTGTTACTAGGTATAAAAGGTTTAGAAATCTAAGCTCTGTCCACTAATAACTGGCTTTTGGTACAGTAAGGCAGCCAGCTATCCTATGAAATGGGTGGCCAGAAATTCTATAATCTTTCAATTCTTTGAACTCACCAAACTCATAATGCTGTTTTCTTTCCTTTTTTATTCTCTTCCCTACCCTCCTCTTTGCATAGTTTTGCCAGAAATCCACTTGTGGATTTAATTTAATGCAGATATGTACATAATGTACAGATATGCAGATATGGGCATAATTTAATCCAGATGTGTAATATTTTGACCTTTCTGATTGTAGATGCTTGGGAAAGTTGTCTGTTGAACTTGCATTAATCAGTTAAGACATTTTAGATTGCAAGTAATTGGAAAACTCAGCTCAAACTGACTTATGGGAAAAATGGAAATTTATGGTATATATGACTGAAAAGATATTAAAATGTTTTTTTCATAGCTTGTTTCAAGAAACTTGAAAGAATGTCATGAGGACCCAGTGATTTATATATACATATATATTTCTTATTATGTATTATGTATATCCTCATATATAATATATATTCTGAAAGATCTGATGTGCTGGAATATATACATATGTATGATCATGTATATTACATATCATTGTATCATTGATATACATATATATCATATATATTTATATATATGTACACACACACACACACACACACACACACACACACCTCCTCTGTATTGGCACCATTTTTCATACAACCTCTCTTTATTATCACAGAATTATTGCAGCTATTCTCTAACTTATGATCCCTGAGGTTCAAGTCTGGTAGAAAGAAACAGTTACCTATTTTTCAGAATACCCAGCAGAATTCTTAGCACATTTCATTTTCTCTGTTTGGTCATGCTACCATCCCTGAACCAGTCACTGTGGTCAGGAGAATGGAACACTCTCATTAGTTAAGCCCCAATTCAAATTACAAATTAATTTGTGGAACTGAGTTGAATCAACTCTTCCAGAACTATGTGGACTAAGACTTGGGAAGGGCTTCTGCCCAGATGATAGGAAATATTATCTAAAGAGGAATGAAGGGTTACTTGAGGGCAAAGGTAGAATTTCCATTACATGGAAGTGAAGGTATTTTTCCCTTTAACCCTTACAGAGCCACTCCAACTTTGTTTTTGCTTCTAATTTCCTTTTTTGCTTTTTAAAGTGACTGTTCATCGAGTCTTTTGTTATCTTTATCTTCCTTATCATAGAAAACATACATTGAACCAAGACATGATCATATAATCTGGAAAAACATACCTTTGTCCATTTGTTGATTACTGTTTTATAAGCTATGGATAAATACACACAGCAGGGGCTACATTTTACATCTTAGGAATTTCACTGAGTCACATATTTGAGAAGGACTCTGATGTCCAAAACACCTTGTACAAATGATAATCTAGTTGAGAGGCTGGCAAACTGCAGCTCAGGAATAGACCAAATCCAGCCTGCTGCTAGTTTTTGTAAATACAGTTCTATTAAAACTCAGTCATGCCTATTTGTTTATATTGTCTGTGACTATTTTCATCCTACAACAGCAGAATTGAGTAGTTACAACAGAGACCTTATGGCCCACAAAGCCTTACTGTTTACTATCTGGACTTTTACAGATAAACATGCTAAACTCTGGTCTAGCCATTGCTTGAGTGTACTCTGGTGACAAAAATTCTGTCTGAGGGAGAATCATTTCTAAAAGCTCAATTATCAACAAACAAAAAGAATGCTGCTTTCATGTGTCATCCATTCACTTAGGTCTAAAATAGTATCCCACCTAGGAAATTATTTCAGTTAAAACACAAACAACCTGGTTTCACACCTAAATTGTACTAAATTAGACAAATTTTTCTTGCCTAAATGAGTTTCCTTGCTTAATAGTTAAGTTTTAAAATATTGATAACCTGTATACACACACACCCCCATGGAGTACCACTCAGCCATAAAAAAGAATGAAATTATGTCTTCTGTAGCAATATGGATGGAGCCATTATCTTCAGTGAAATAACTCAGAAACAAAGTCAAATACCACATGCTCTGACTTATAAATGGGATGTAAACAGTGGGTACACATGGACATACAAAGTGGAATAATAGATATGGGGCACTGTAAAAGGTGGGAGGTGGGTAAGGGTTGAAAGAATACCTGAATAGTGAACATTGTACTTTATAGGTGGTGAGTACTTTAAAGGTGTGGACTTCAGCGCTATGCATTATATACATGTAAGAAACCTGCACTTGTATCTAAATCAATAAAAATAAATAGAGAAAGAGACAGAATGAGAGAAAGAAAGGCAGACAGAAAGGAATTAAGAAAACCTTATTCCTTCCTAGCAGCTCCATGGTCCGATAATGATTTTGTCTGTATACACTGAGCTTTATAAGGACAAGATGAACTTTAAAATGTCAAAAGCAATCCTTCAAAAATATACAATTCAATCAATTGTATTTACTCATTAAAAAAACCCCTAGTAATCAATTGAGTAAACATATGGCTGTCACTTGCTAGTTTCATCAAAAAGCATACTGCATAGTTGTTGTAACATACTCATTTTGTGATTGTTAGCTATATTTGAATTACAAATGTTGAGTTTATTTTCAAGACCGTGTAACATACAATTTAATATGTTGCTATTGCATAAATATGCTCCATTCATCTTTTGAGAATGTTTAAAGCAGCTGTATTTATTTTTAGAATTGAGTTAGTTTCAGCTTGGATATTGTGGGGATTGCTAAATCAACCTTTTAAAAAGTTTGTGCTGGACATGGTGGCTCATGCCTGTAATCCTAGCATTTTGGGAGGCCAAGACAGGTTGATCACTTGAGTCCTGGTGTTTGAGACCAGTCTGGGCAACATGGCAAAAACCTGTCTCTACAAAAAATACAAAAATTAGCTGGGTATGGTGACGGGTGCCTGTATTCCTAGCTACTCAGGAGGCTGAGGTGGGAGGATCACCTGAGCCCGGGAGGTCGAGGCTGCAGTGAGCCACTCCAGCCTTGGTGACAGACAGAGTAAGACCGTGTCAAGAAAAAGTTAATAAATAAAAAATGTTTAGTACATTTAGCTACCTATTTTCTTGGATTGTCGATAAATGGAATCTTGCTTCAATGATCTAAGTTTGAGTGTTTTTGTTCTATTAAGTGACAGTGCAAACAGTGCTATCAACCTAATAAAATGGATTAAAATCCACAAAATATACTTTGAAACAAACTAAATTAGTACTTGTTAATCTTGCTTAGTATATGTTTGATAAATATTTAAATACCGCATATTATTTACTTCCAGGAACCCTGTTTTAATATAAAGGATTACAGAAGGTCTATAACTCAAATTTTATTTGAATTTTATTACTTAGTTGATTTAGGATGGAGATGTGCTAAATATTATTGCATGCTCTGACAAGTAGTTAATTCTAATTAATTTTTTATAATATTAGACTTTTTCCCCCTCTGGATTCAGTATGTGTGTATCTCAAAAATGATTTCAGAGTATTAATATTGTAAATATAGCAGTGATAGGGATAAAAATGTCAACATTTAAGCTCATAGCCTGAATCTGCTTTTAGGAGTGATTTTATGCTAATAAAATTTACTTAATGTTGATTTATTTAATGGCAATAACCATGGTAGCTTAAATTACTTATTATGCTAAATAGATGAAAAAGCAACAGTGCCACCATAGACTCATCAATGCGGCAACTAGTAGAATGAGGAGAAGGGATCCTTAATGAAGATTGTAAGCAGAATACATAGAGAAAATTAAGATAATGAGTAGTAGGTAAGAGAATAGCACTTTCCAAAATTATTTCTTGGTAGCTCTTTGACACTTTTAGAATATTATTGAAAGTGATCTTTTTCTTTTAATTATTGAAAGTGATTTTTTTCTTTTACTAACATAAGCTGTTTTGAAACAAGTGGGATTCCTTCAGTTTTTCTTAAGAAACCCCAGAACTGTCATATATCACAGCCCCTGTTAAAGCATATATATGGAAATAAATATTAAGATACAATGTTCACTGATCTTGAGCACAAGATTTCGTTTTTGGTTGTACTGTGGTTTTGTGTTGTAATTTTCAAATTGAAATAAATGTCCATTCACATTTTATTTTAAAACCATGATCTCTTCTGCTCTCTTTGTAGTGGTCGAGTACTATTGCAGCTGTTCTGATCTCTTTGCATTGACTTACAGGATGCCATTTTTTCTACTTTCTTTTCTTACCCTACTATTACTTAATGTGGTTTCCCTTTCACTATTCTTAATTCTCATTTCCCACACCATTTTTTTTTTTTTTTTTTTTTTTTTTTTTGAGATGGAGTCTCACTCTGTCGCCCAGGCTGGAGTGCAGTGGCACAATCTTGGCTCACTGCAACCTCCATCTCCAGGGTTCAAGCAATTCTCCTGCCTCAGCCTCTTGAGTGGCTGTAGTTAAGGTGTACACCACCATATTTGGCTATTTTTTTTTTTTTTTTTTTGTATTTTAGTAGAGGCAGGGTTTCACCATGTTGGCCAGACTGGTCTCAAACTCCTTACCTCAAATGCTCCACCTGTGTTGGCCCCCCAGAGTGCTGGGATTACAGATGGGAGCCACCGCGCCTGGCCCACACACCACTTTAAATGTTGAGGAACTCCAGAATTCCCTTCGTGTGTATTTGCTGACTTAATACATTTGACCATTTATAAAATAAAAGCATTTCAAAATAGTTTTTAAAACAGAATAGAACAAAAGGTTTAAATAAGTTTCAAAGCGTTTTATATATCGGTGATCTGTGTTACTATTCAGTAAATATTATGACATTTTTCTTTTAGAATTCAAACCTGATACATCAGAAAGTGCCTCCTCCTAACGATCGACAAGGATCTCCAATACTGTCATTCATCATTCTTGAACAATTTAATGCTATTCGTTTAGTACAAAGTGTTCACCAGTCTCTTGCTGCTCTCAGCAAAGTCATCAGAGGAACTACTTTATTGAGTTCAGAAGTACAAAAATTGGCAAGTGCTTTATTAAACCAAAAGGTAAGCAAATACTAACTGTATTATTTTTATTTCATTGTTATAAGTGACTCCTCCATCACGCATATATTTGTCAGGAATCATATAGTTAATAGTAGCAGAAGACCCAAGTCACACTGGCTTAAGCCATATAAAAATTAATTGGCTGATGTAACTGAAGAATCCAGTGGTATCTAGCATTATGCCAGCTTGATGTAGGAACTTAAATTGTCATTAGGATGTCAGTTTATGTTAGCTATCTAATGTTGCATATATAATGAAATCTATGTTGATTTCACTTTGGGGCAGGTCCCCTATACATGAGCTTGAATTTTATATTCTGAGCTCCAAGTCCAACAGAAAGAACACGTGTTTTCTAGTAATGCACACAAAAATCTTAGGATTTGCTTTGATTAAAACCAGTTGGCTCATGCATTATGCCTATTCCCATACTAGTTCAGTGGGCAATATGTGCAAAGCTCTCACTGACTAGAGCTTCAGCCAAATGCCTCTTCCTGGAGCTGGGAATGGATTTATCTTTGCCTTTAACACATATACTGAGAGTAAGGAAATGATGATTACCAGTGAAAAGTCTAGACACTTTTAGAAGGGGAAATCAACACTTCTTGTGCTGAAAAATTGGACCATTTTAAATGATAATAAAATCCATGTATTTTGTATCTATTTGATAGAAACAAAAATATGGGATGTTCTACATAGATTTTTTTTAGCTGTTTGGAGAATAGAAACTTTGCAGAAGTTGGTATCTGGAAAATATTTCACTGGAGTGCGATTGGAATTAAGTTTTCTTTTTTTTCACCCCTCTTGCTGTTTATACTCAATATAAGGAAACCTCTGATAGTCAACCTAACAGTCCTCTCTGTGAATATAAAATAATAGCCTTCCTAGAACTTCCTACATTCACATATGCTAACATTAAAATATCCAGTGCTTTTCTACATATACAGAAAGGTCTACTCTGGCATCCTTGTCTTCTTTTTTATTTTACCTTGGAAAAGAATCTGTTTTGCATTGTTTTTTCTTTGTACATAGATTGCCATCTCTGTTAATCAACCATGATTATCAAAATACTATAGTTTTGATTTGTACCACAGATTGTAACTAAGTTGTTTTTAATTTGGAGTAGATATATTGTCAGTCATGAAATATTCTTGGCACAGTGAAGGAACCAGTTGGAAAGGATTCTAAACTTTCTAAAAACTTTATTTAATTAACTTATTTAATCATCACAGTAACATCCTGAGTGACATACTGTTATCTCCATTTTACTGTGATGAATTTGAGGCAGTGGGGTGTTACATAACCAGAATCACACAGCAAAGAGTTCCAGAATCAGGATTTGAATCTGGGTATGTCCTGTTGTCATAATAAATGTAGATGCTTCAAATTTATGTATCAAAATATAAATGCTCTTGAGAGTATATTTCTTTATTCAACTATATGCCGTACAGAGCAAAATGTATCATCAAGATGAATTGCTGTTGAATTAGAAGAGAAAATAATAATATAGGAAGATGACATGTAGAAGAGAACAGTAAGTCTACACAATGAAGTATAATTAGGATTGGATCAGATTTTGAGATCTCTAAAGCCAGAGAAAGGAACTTGGATTAAATGCTGTAGGCAATAATGATATTTATATGTAGAAATAATAGAGCAAAATGACTAAGAATGTGACCACTGGAATATGTCTGCCTGTTTGAGTTCTATTCTACCACATAGCAACTGTGTAACCTTGGGTAGGTTAATTAAGCGTCTCTAAACTTCGCTTTTCTCATTTGTAAAATGAGGGTAATAATGGTACCTACCTCATGGGATTATTACAAGAATTAAAACATCAGTAAAGTGCTTGGCACATAGCAAGCACCCTACAAATGCTGTTCTTGTTATTGTTATTTTAGGATAATTTTATTATGAAAAGCTCTTCAAGCATTTATCTGGTATCATTGTGCAAAATAAGTTTATAGAAATAGGAATACCATGTAGGTTACTGTAATTCTCATCTCAGGAAGAGGTAGTTAAGTTAGGGCCTGGAATAAGATATTTCAAGATGGTTCTATGTGATATTAATAAAAAATGTAAGAGGTAATTGGTAACCCATCAGAGACAGTGGAGAGGTAAGAGGTAACCCATCAGAGATAATGAAGGAGGTTTCAAAATATTCTGAGATTTATAGGAGGGTGAAGTAAATACCTAAAGTAATAATGTTGGATGGTGCTTGAATTATCTGTTTTTGACTACCTTCTATTAGGCTGTGGTGAGCTCAAGTAATTGAAACCCCTGATGCAAGTAATACAGATGTATTCAGGAGGGGTACTTCTAAGGGGTTGAGGGGAAAAATGCCTGTTGAGGGTCAATGTCCCCCTAATTCTGGTGTAGGAGCTAGACTAGAGTGGTAAAATGCCCTGAAGAAACCAGCAAAGAAGAATACTTCTGAGATAATAAATAGGATTGTTTCATATCAGAGGCCTTTTTGGACAATTGTTGTATGGTGGCCTTGAAATGTGCTTTCTTGGATAATATCATGTCATCATTGGTTATATAGTTAGTGTATTGGTTAGTAGGCCTAGGGTTAAAAGAGTCATAGAGTTGAAGTGAAATCACATGGCCAGGCCAGATGTTATTAGAAGAGCTGAGAGAGCCCCTGTTAATGGTCAGGGACTGGGGTTGACTATATGGTAGGCATGTGTTTGGTGGGTCATTACGTGTTGTCATGTAGATAGAGGCTTACTAGTAGTGCAGACATAAGCCTGAATAAGGGCTATGGCGAATTTGAGAATGGTTAGTAGGATTAAAATAATGAAAGCAATTGAAGCTGTGGGAAGACTAATAGTTGATAGTACTAGTATGGCTTCTCCGATTAAGTGTATAGTAGGTGGCCAGCTGTAATGTTGGCTGTTAATCACTCAACTAGTGCTATTGGTTGGATGAATAGGCTAATAGTCTCAATGATTACCAATACAGGAATAAGTGGTATGGGTCTGCCTTGTGGTAAAAAAGTAGGCTAAGGAGATTTTCATTTTAAACTGGAAGCCTGTAATGACTGTGCCTGCTCATAAGGGGATTGCTATACCTAGATGTATTGATAATTGGGTAGTTGGTATAAATGAATAGGGTAGAAGCCCGAGGAGATTGGTCGAGGCAATGAAGAAAATTAGGGATATCAGTATTAGGGATCAGGTTTGTCCTTTAATGTTATGGGTAATTATTATTTTAGTACAAGTTGAACTATTCATTGTTGAATGGAGATCAGTAGATGACTAATTAGATGATTGGAGGTTAGAAATAGTATAGTGGGAAATAAAATGGTTAATACTACTGCGGGTAGACCTAGAAATGTTGGGCTAATAAAAGAGGTGAATAAATTTTCATTCATTTTAATTCTCAAGAGGTTAAATGTTCTTGCATTTTGATTATTTTTTGTGTAGAGGGTGTGTAATAAATGAAATTTGATAGGTTTAACTGAATAATGTAGAATAAAGTTATGATTATTGACAAGATAACAATAGATCATGTGGAAATATCTAGTCAAGGCATTCACTGCAGAGAGGTGTAGACCCCTCAGTCTTAAAAGGTTAAAGCTAAGTAGCTTTACAGTGATATTATAGTGTGGTTGTGGATCACGTTTCGAAATTTTTTAAGGGAATTGATTCTAGGACAATAGGTATGAAACTGTGGTTAGACCCACAAATTTTTGAGCACTGTCTTTAGTAAAGGCCTGGTCATGTAGCAGTCAAGGTAGTTTAAGCATTCAGGAATCGCATCTGTTTTGATGCCTAATGAGGGAATAGTTCATGAGTATAGGGCGTCTTCGGATGAGACTGATACAGAAATGGGTATCTCTATTGGGAGAACTGTTCAGTTATCAACTTCAAGGAGTCGAAGCTCTCCTGGCTTTAAGTCTGCTGTTGGGGTTATATGAGAATCAAAGCCTAACTCTTCATGTTCTGTATACTCATAGCTTCAATATTATTGGTGACCAATTGTTTTGATGGTAATAGAAGGGTTGTGAACCTCATCTATTATAGAATACATAGGGATGGGAGGGCAATTAAAATTAAGATAATGGCAGGTAAGATAGTTCAGACAGTCTCGATTTCTTGGGCATCTATGCTGTTAGTATGAATTAATTTGTTGTGAGTATTAGGGAAATAATATATAGGACCAGGGAACTAATTAGGAAAATAATTATAAGAGTATGGTCATGTAAAGTGAGTAATTCTTCCATAATAGGGGATGTAGCACCTTGAAGGCCTAACTAAACTGCATGAGCCATTAAGACATACAGGGTTTAACCTATAACTTAACTTTGACAAAGTTATGTAATGATTTTACTAATATCTTATCAAGAAAGTCATAGAGGTTATGGGATTGGCTAGAAACCAGTTTCTGGAGGTTCAATTCCTTCCTTTTTTGCTCAGGTTTTCATGCAGGTTGGTTCTTTGAATGTGTGGTAAGGTGGCGGACAGCCATAAAGTCACTCTAAATTATTAGGTGATTGTTCAGTTGTTAGAACTTTTCATTTTGAAGCAAAGGCTTCTCAGTTCATAAAAATTATTAGTATAACTGCTGTTAGTGAGATAAGTGAGCCTACTGATGAGATAATATTTCATGTGGTGTGCGCATCAGGATAATCAGAGTAATGTTGGGGCATACCATATAGGCTGAGGAAGTGCTGTGGGGAAAAGATTAAATTAACACCTATAAATATAATGGTGAAGTGGATTTTAGCCTAAGTCTGATTAATTGTATAACCTGAAAATAAGGGGAATCAGTGGACAAAGCACCCTATCATGGCGAATACCACTCCTATTGATAGGATGTAGTGGAAATGGGCTACAACATAATATGTGTCATGTAAGATAATGTCTAGTGATGAATTAACTAGTATAATGCTAGTTAGACCTCCAACTGTGAATAGGAAAATGAATCCTAGGGCTCAGAATATTGCGGGAGATCATTTGATGTTACCGCCATGCACTGTAGCTAATCAGCTAAAGACCTTTATGCCAGTAGGGATAGCAATAATTTCAATACTGGCAGTGAAGTATGCCCATTTGTCTACGTCTTTTCCTACTGTAAATATGTGGTGAGCTCATACAATAAACCCTAGGAAGCCAATTTATATTATAGCTCATACTATGCCCATATACCCAAATGGTTCCTTTTTTTCAGAATAATATGTTGCGATATGGGAGATTATTCTGAAGCCTGGTAGAATAAGGATATAGACTTCAGGGTGACCAAAGAATCAGAATAAATGTTGATACAAGATAGGGTTGCCTCCCCCAGCAGGGTCAAAAAAAGTAGTATTGAGGTTACGGTCAGTTAATAGTATGGTAATGCGGGGGGCTAGAACTGGGAGAGAAAGGAGGAGAAGGACTGCTGTAATGAGGGCTGATCAGACGAAAAGGGATGTTTGGTATTGGGATAAGGTTGGGGGTTTTATATTAAGTTGTGGTAATAAAGTTAATCGCTCCTAAAATAGAAGAAACACCTGCCAAGTGGAATGAGAAGATGATTATACCTACAGAGGTTCCTGCATGAATTAAGTTCCCTGCTAAACGGGGATAAACAGTTCAGCCGTTTCCAGCACTGGCTTCTACCATTGAGGATGCAAGCAGGAAAGAGGGGGGGAGAAGTCAGAAGTTCATATTATTTATCCGGGGAAATGCCATGTCAAGTGCCCCAATTATCAGAGGGACTAGCCAGTTACCAAAACCCCCAATTATTATTGGTATGACCATAAAGAAGATTAATACAAATGCTTGGGTTGTAACAATAACATTATAAATCTGACCATCTCCTAGCAGAGTTCCTGGTTGGCCTAATTCTGCTCAAATTAGAAGGCTTAAAGCGGTGCCCCCTATTCCCACTCATGCGCCAAATAACAGATATAGTGTTCTGATGTCTTTGTGGTTAGTTGAAAACAATCAATGATTGATGAACATAAGTGAAAAAAAGGTAAAATGGCTGAGTAAGCATTAGACTGTAAATCTAAAGACAGAGGTCAAGGCCTCTTTTTACCAGCCCTGAGGTGATTTCTCATGTTGAATTGCAAATTCAAAGGGGCAGCTTCAATCCGCCTTTCCCCCACAACGGCAGGAGAAGTAGATTGAAGCCAGTTGATTAGGGTGTTTAGCTGTTAACTAAATTATCGTGGGTTTGAATTCCACCAATCTAGCAAGGGCTTAGTTTAATTAAAGTGATTGATTTGCATTCAAATGCAAATAGTCTTGCAGTCCTTAGATCCGTTACAGAAATTAAGTGTAATTTACTTACTAAGGGCTTTGAAGGCTCTTGGTCTTTATTTAACCTAAATTTCTAAGTTGTGATTAGTATTATTGGAGAGATGGGTAAAAGGAGGGTAGAAGAAATAAGTGATAGGAGGAATAGTATGAGTTTTGTGCTTTCGAATTGTCATTTTATTTTCATATTATTAGATGTGGGGAATATTGTTACTGAAATAGAATAAATTAGGCATATATAAAAGTACAGGTAGAGTAGGGTTATGATAGCTATAATGGTTAGGGTAATAAGACTTGTTTTTTGTAAATTGTTGAATGATGGCTCATTTGGGCAGAAATCCTGTTAGTGGAGGTAAACCTCCTAGGGATAATAGAATTAGTGGGATTATAGGTGTTAACCGTGTTAGTTTGTTTCAGGCATGAGATTAGTGACAGGATTGCAGTCCTTATACTCAGGTTGAGTGAGTGCTAGGAATGCTGTGATTGTTAAAGTAAATAATCAGGTTTAGAATAGTAATGCTTAGGTTATAAATCAGTACTGCTATCATTCAACCTATATGATTAATTGAGGAGTAGGCTAGGATTTTGTGTAGTTGTGTTTGACTGAGTCCTCCTCAACCGCCCACCATAATGGATAAAATTGTGATAGAATATTTGTGTTTATTGATGGGAAAATTTGAAATATAAGTGAGATAGGACCTAGTTTTTGTCATGTGAGAAGTATGCCAGACATTAGAGAGATTCCTTGGGTCACCTTTGGGACTCAGAAATGAAAGAGGGCTCTTTCTAGTTTTATTACTAGGGCTATTAAGGATGAAAATCGATTAATAGTATTTATTGTTCATTGTCCAGAGTACAGGTTATTGGAAAGGATACCTGTCATACGAATTATAGATGTGGTTGCTTGTGTAAGGAAATATTTGGTGGCTGCTTCTCCAGATCGGGGATTTATTTCTTTTTAATTAAGATTGGAGTAAGAGCTAATATGTTTATTTCTAGGCCCATCCAGATGAGAAATTAGTGTGAGAATTTTGGATTCTCAGGGGTAGGTTCAATTCCTATAGTTCTAGAAATAAGAGGATTTAAACCTCTATTGTTTACTCTATCAAAGTAATTCTTTTATCAGACATATGTATGTTTGGGGTAGAATGCTGGAAATTAGAATAGGCATTGAGATATATTCAGAATGCTAGCGTAAGTGGTAGAAAATTTTTTCATAGAAGATATGAATTGGTCGTAGCAGAAATGGGGTATGCTGTTGGAATTCATAAAAACAGGAGTGTCTTGATAATGAAATTTGTGGTGTAGAGTTCTGGTGAATGTATGGTGTGTAGTGCTCCTAGAAAAATAGTAGTTAGGGCATTTATTACGATAATATTCATATATTGTGCTATAAAGA
Source organism: Nomascus leucogenys (assembly GCF_006542625.1). Classification (NCBI taxonomy): domain Eukaryota; kingdom Metazoa; phylum Chordata; class Mammalia; order Primates; family Hylobatidae; genus Nomascus; species Nomascus leucogenys. The sequence continues at coordinate 31,429,265 of NC_044395.1, read as the reverse complement.
AGAGGGCAAGTGAACCTACAGCATATTTGATGTTGAAGCCTGAGGCTCTGATTCTCCTTCCGTTAGCTCAAAAGGGCCCCAGTTAGTTTCTGCTAGTGTGGAGATAAATCAGATTATGGCTAGGGGCCATGATGGTAGGAGTAGTCAGAGGAATTCTTGCTTTGTGATGAGTGCATATAAGTTAAAAGAGCCACTTATCAGAACTGATAATAGGATAATGGCTAGGGTGACTTCATATGAAATTTGTCTGGGCTACAGCTCATAATGCACTGATTCGTACATAATTTGAATTAGATGCTCATCCTGATCATAGAATAGATGGCTAGGCTTGATGTGGCTAGTATAAATAGGAGGCCTTTATTTAAAATTAATAAGAGGATCCGGTATAGGGAGGTGAGTTCACAAGAGGAGAGCAATAGAAAGGGCCAGGGTTGGAGCAATAATATAAAGGGTAACAGTAGATGTTGAGGGTCATAAGGGTTCTTTGGTGAAAAGTTTTATTGCGTCAGCAAATGGTTGAAGCAGTCCGTAGGGGCCTACAATGTTAGATCCTTTGCGTAGTTGTATATAGCCTAAGATTTTTCATTCAATGAATGTAAGGAATACTATAGCAATTATAGTGGGAATAATAAATAGGAGGTGGTTAATTATAGGCGTATTGTTAAGAAGAGGAATTGAACCTCTGATTTATAAAGTTTTATGCAATTGCCGGGCTCTACCATCTTAAACCCTGTTCTTGGGTTGGATGTGTGATGATTTGTTTGACTGAGATAGTATCATCTATGAGGCGAGGGTGCTTTATGAAGTGGGCCCTATTTCTCTTGTCCTTTTGTACTAGCAGAAATATTAAATAGATAGAAACCGACCTGGATTACTCCAGTCTGAACTCAAATCACGTAGGACTTTAATTGTTGAACAAATGAACCCTTAATAGCAGCTACACCATTAGGATGTCCTCATCCGACATTGAGGTCGTAAACCCTATTGTCTATATGGACTCTAGAATAGGATTACGCTGTTATCCGTAGGGTAACTTGTTCTGTTAAATTATTGGGTCAATATATGTTAACTCGCTTAGACTAGTGCCGTCTTAGTTTAGGTTGTTCGGAGGTTAAATTATGCTCCAGGATCACCCCAGCCAAAATTTTTAATGCAATGGTAATGGGTTAGGGTGAGTTTCTATTTGCATTAATGAATTAAAGCTCCATAGGGTCTTCTCATCTTGTTTATATGCTGCCAGATAGGTCAGTTTCACTGATTAAAAGTAAGAGACAGCTGAAGCCTCGTGTGGCCATTTATACAAGTCCCTATTTAGAGAACAAGTGATTATGCTACCTTTGCACAGTCAGGATACCACAGCCGTTGAACATATGTCACTGGGCATATGTCCAATACTGGTAATGCTAGAGGTGATGTTTTTGGTAAACAGGCAGGGTAAGATTTGCTGAGTTCCTTTTACTTTTTGTAACCTTTCCTTCAAGAATACCTGTGTTGGATTAACAGTATAAATAATAGGGTGCTTATTATATCACTTATTAATATTAGGCTGTTAACTGTCAGTGGATTATTCCGGTCTGATGTAAGCTTATGTGATGGAGGATATCTTCATGTTACTTATGTTAACATTATTGCTTCTATTAAGTAATAGATTAGTCCAATGTAATGTTAGGAGTTCAGTAGAGTGATTAGGATTTAAAATAGTTAGATGTTGAGCTTGAACGCTTTCTTAATTGGTGGCTGCTTTTGGGCCAACTATGGTGGTAAAATTTTTACTCTCTGGAGGAAGGTTATTTCCTAGGGTCTAAAGATCTGTCCCTCTTTAGACTAGCAGTTAAACTTACAGGGGGACTAAGTAATTCTGTGGATAAGTAGACGGCTAGGCTTGATGTGACTAGTATAAATAGGAGGCCTTTTCTAGATATACAATCATGTCATCTGCAAACAGGGACAATTTGACTTCCTCTTTTCCTAATTGAATACTCTTTATTTCCTTTTCCTGCCTTATTGCTCTGGCCAGAACTTCCAGCACTATGTTGAATAGGAGCGGTGAGAGAGGGCATCCCTGTCTTGTGCCAGTTTTCAAAGGGAATGCTTCCAGTTTATGCCCATTCAGTATGATATTGGCTGTGGGTTTGTCGTAGATAGCTCTTATTATTTTGAGATACGTCCCATCAATACCTAATTTATTGAGAGTTTTGGTGGGACTGTAAACTAGTTCAACCATTGTGGAAGTCAATGTGGCGATTCCTCAGGGATCTAGAACTAGAAATACCATTTGACCCAGCCATCCCATTACTGGGTATATACCCAAAGGACTATAAATCATGCTGCTATAAAGACACATGCACACGTATGTTTATTGCGGCACTATTCACAATAGCAAAGAGTTGGAACCAACCCAAATGTCCAACAACGATAGACTGGATTAAGAAAATGTGGCACATATACACCATGGAATACTATGCAGCCATAAAAAATGATGAGTTCGTGTCCTTTGTAGGGACATGGATGAAACTGGAAAACATCATTCTCAGTAAACTATCGCAAGGACAAAAAACCAAACACCGCATGTTCTCACTCATAGGTGGGAATTGAACAATGAGAACTCATGGACACAGGAAGGGGAACATCACACTCCGGGGACTGTTGTGGGGTGGGGGGAGGGGGGAAGGCCAGCATTAGGAGATATACCTAATGCTAAATGACGAGTTAATGGGTGCAGGAAATGAACATGGCACATGGATACATATGTAACAAAGCTGCACATTGTGCACATGTACCCTAAAACCTAAAGTATAATAAAAAAAAATAAATAAATAAATAGGAGGCCTTTATTAAAATTAATTAGAGGATCTGGTATAGGGAGTTGTCTAAGATTCTATCTTGGACAACCAGCTATCACCAGGCTTGGTAGGTTTGTCACTGCTACTCATGAATCTTCCCACTATTTAGCCACATAGGTGGGTGTGCTCTTCAGCTGTTCTTGGGTAGCTCGTCTGGTTTCGGAGGACTTGGCTATGGGTCTCTGTGTAAAGTTATTTCTAGTTAATACATTATGCAGAAGGTATAAGGGTTTGTCTTTGCTTTTTAATGCTTGATTCAGTTCTTTGGTAGACCTTATGGTACTATGTCTATTGTGCCAGGATAAAATTTCCATCGCCTATACTTTTATATAAGATAAATGGTTTAAGATTATTTGATAATGTCTTTAGTGAGGTTTGGAGTCAGATTTGGCTCAAAGTGATCAGGTCATGATGAAATCTTCCGGGGGTAAGATGGATACTTTGGATTAATCTACACTTTGGTTTGTCCAAATGCACTTTCCAGTATGTTTACCATGTTACAACTTATCTCCTCTATACGTGTGTAGAGAGATTTTAGTAATAGGGATTTCTAGAATAGTATTTGGAAAGATGACAGGCAGTGTGTGTGTGCTTCATGGCCTTATTCAACCAAGCACTCTACTCTTGGTTTACTGCTAAATCCTCCTTGAGTCTTTAGATTTCATAAAGGTTGTCATGAGATTTTCTGGGTATAGAAAATGTAGCCCATTTCTTCCCACCTCATGAGCTACACCTTGACCCAACGTTTTTATGTGTATTACTTGTGCTTACTCTATAATCTTTTTAGGGTTTGCTGAAGATGGCGGTATATAGGTTGGGGGCAAGAGGTGGTGAGGTAGATCAGGGTTTATAGATTATAGAACAGGCTCCCCTAGAGGGATATAAAGCACTGCCAAGTCCTTTGAGTTTTAAGCTATTGCTTCTAGTATTCTGGCGAATGGTTTTGTTAATATAACTATTATAGTTTAGGGCTAAGCATAGTGGGGTATCTAATCCCAGTTTGGATCTTAGCTGTCTTGCCTTCAGGATATTAAAGCCACATTCGTATTATGTTTTATTTCAGCCTAAGTTTTTTACAACTTAAATGGAGTTTAGCTTTATTGAGGGCAGATCTTAAACACTCTTTACGCCGAGTTCTATTAGCTTGGGTTAATTGTATGACCATGGTGGCTGGCATGAAATTGACCAACCCTGTATATCAGTATAGCTTAAACGTTCATTTATTACTAAATATTTATCACTGCTGTTTCCCGTGGGGGTGTGGTTGAGCAAAGTATTTTGAGCTGCATTTGTGCATGCTTGATACTTGCTCCTTTTGATCCGGGTGATGTAGAGGGCATTTTTCACTGGGGTGGGGATGCTTGCATGTGTAAAGACCAGGACCAAACCTATCTGTTTATGGGGTTGTGCAAACCCATCTAGACATTTTCAGTGTCTTGCTTTAAATAATTAAGCTACATTAACTGCATAAATACTTGAGTGTAAAGTTAGAATATGAGGAAAGAAGAAATAAGTATAAACCGTCATTTACAGTTCTAGAAATCCAGTGGTTTAAAGTTGAGTTGGCAGAGGTTTAGTTGGGCGTTACTCATAATTACGGTATAATTGATTTAGGCTATGATATATGAGGTAGCGCTTTCAGAAGGGTATATTCAAGGTATCATATCAGTATTAAGGTGGGAAATTGGTTGTTGTGCTTATTGTATAAAATGGAAGCTTCGTTTAGTAGGGTTTTAAGATTGTTAGGAAAATTATATCAATCGAGGGGTAGCCGTTGAGGTACTCATGATTAAAATATGATTTCTGGGCAAATTTGGTTTCTTCTTTTGTTTCTGCTGCTAATTATCTTGGTGACCTGTGGCATAAACACTTGAAAAAAAAAGGATAATTTAACTTTAAATCATTTTCTATGATTATAATATAATGTGGCTTAGATTATGTTGAAAGACAGATAAAGAACAAAAAGGGCTTAATGATATGAAACATATTTTAGAAAGGGGTCATACATTTTTAATTTTTATATTTTTTCTCTGAACCAAGATCTACTAAGTATTTCATTATTTCACACAGCAACAAAACTGGATGGCTTATTTCTTAATTAACGTGTATTTATGTAGGATGCAGATAATTTCAATACATAAAGTATAATGCAGCCTCAGAAAATATCACTATTTTTGAAATATTTGTATTATTTGCATGAAAATGAATTCGTTAAAATTCTTTCAAAGGATGAAAAATGTGTTTTACAAAGCATGTTTAAATTCTGTCACAGGTGGTATTCTTAGAAATCGTTTAGGCTATTTGATGAAATGCAAATGAGACTAGTCTGACTTTCACTAAGATCAGATCAGTAAAACACTTTCTGACATTTACTTTCCAATGAGTTTTAACAAAAACTGAGAATTCATGTAGGATTTTAATGGTTTTAGGTCTAACATGAAAACCTAGGCAATACCATTCAGGACATAGGCGTGGGCAAGGACTTCATGTCTAAAACACCAAAAGCAATGGCAACAAAAGCCAAAATTGACAAACAGGATCTAATTAAACTAAAGAGCTTCTGCACAGCAAAAGAAACTACCATCAGAGTGAACAGGCAACCTACAGAATGGGAGAAAATTTTTGCAACCTACTCATCTGACAAAGGGCTAATATCCAGAATCTACAATGAACTCAAACAAATTTACAAGAAAAAAACAAACAACCCCATCAAAAGGTGGGCAAAGGACATGAACAGACACTTCTCAAAAGAAGACATTTATGCAGCCAAAAAACACATGAAGAAATGCTCATCATCACTGGCCATCAGAGAAATGCAAATCAAAACCACAGTGAGATACCATCTCACACCAGTTAGAATGGCCATCATTAAAAAAACAGGAAACAACAGGTGCTGGAGAGGATGTGGAGAAATAGGAACACTTTTACAGTGTTGGTGGGACTGTAAACTAGTTCAACCATTGTGGAAGTCAGTGTGGCGATTCCTCAGGGATCTAGAACTAGAAATACCATTTGACCCAGCCATCCCATTACTGGGTATATACCCAAAGGACTATAAATCATGCTGCTATAAAGACACATGCACATGTATGTTTATTGCGGCACTATTCACAATAGCAAAGAGTTGGAACCAACCCAAATGTCCAACAACAATAGACTGGATTAAGAAAATGTGGCACATATACACCATGGAATACTATGCAGCCATAAAAAATGATGAGTTCGTGTCCTTTGTAGGGACATTGATGAAACTGGAAACCATCATTCTCAGTAAACTATCGCAAGGACAAAAAACAAACACTGCGTGTTCTCACTCATAGGTGGGAATTGAACAATGAGAACTCATGGACACAGGAAGGGGAACATCACACTCCGGGGACTGTTGTGGGGTGGGGGGAGGGGGGAGGGACAGCATTAGGAGATATACCTAATGCTAAATGACGAGTTAATGGGTGCAGGAAATAAACATGGCACATGGATACATATGTAACAAACCTGCACATTGTGCACATGTACCCTAAAACCTAAAGTACAATAAAAAAATAAAAATAAAAAATAATAAATTAAAAAAAAACAAAAAAAAACTGAGAATTCAGTACTACCCCATTTATTTCAAAATAAAAGTTAATTTTTTATTACATTTGAATGTGACAAGTTATGTATGATGCCATATGATTTAATGTGCTTTAGGAAAGAGTTCAGTACTTGACATTTTCTTTACTATGTGTGACACGATTGGAGTAGGAAATTTCCTAGAGAGAGTAATGACTTTTATTTCTTTGATAACTTATGATGATCTGCTAAGTTTTTTAAATACACAATATTTATAATTTGCTTTGTAAAGAAAACAATATTGTAAAATAGTTATCTTCTACCTGTTAGAACATAGACTTTAAAACATAATTTAAAATATACGGCAAAAATTGCAAAGGTGCAAATGCCAACTTGCTTTATCTTACTGAATAATCACTAAGAGAATGTACCATTTTAGTAGAAATTAATAGGTTGTATTGATTAATTGAACCCCTTTCAAAGCCAACATATCTATTGGTTATACATTTCTGTGTATTCTAACATGCAAGTTGGTAACACTAAATGGCTCTTTAATTTTTTAAACCAGGGAGTCCCTCAACAATATGGCAAAAATGCTAGTGGATCCTGTGTCTTTTAATAATTTTCAAAACTGTTTAATCATTTTGAAATCATTTTTTGATGACTGACCACCTTAAAAATTGAAGAGAAGGATGTACTTTCTTAAAATATGTTCATACATATACATATAGAACTTTATTATGTAATTTTGAGGTGTATAAAGTTAAGATCTTCTTTGCTAGCCTGGTTATTCCTTTCACTACCGTGGCCCTTTTTGTAGGAGTGGTTCTCAAAGTGTGGTCTCCAGGCCAGTATCATTAGCATCACCTGAGACCTTGGCAGAAATACGAATTCTTATACCACCCCCCACCTACCCTCCAGACTACTGAATCAGAAACTCTCAGTGTGTTTCCTTGCAATCTGTTTTATCAAGCCCTTGAGATGCATGTCAACTTTGGGGAAATACTGTAGTCAGAATTCACATCCAAAAAGGCAGTACCTGCCATGTCACCTTTCCATCTATCTCCACTCCACTTTGTAAACATTTATGACTACATCCACCATAGATCTTTATAAAATGGTTGGGGACCCTATTTTTTGTTAAAAGCCTGTGTTTATTGTTTACTTGCCTGCAAATTAGTTCTTAGGAAAGTTCTACTCCAACTATTTTAACAAATAATTATAAACGTTGAATAATTTGTATTTTTTTCATTTAAGGTAACACCTCATGTTTTAAAACATAATATTTATGTTAAATAACACTTTACTATTTATGCAGAACTTTTGTAGCCCTTATGAAATTTGCTACTGTCATCCTGCTTTTACTTAAGAAGACTGTGAAGGAGTTACATCCTGGTAAAGCATTAAAGCCTATACTGTAATTCTGTTGTTGTGATTCCTAGATCAGAGTTCTTTCCACCTTATTGCTCATTAAATATTTTGCTAGATCAAGCAGCTAAATTATAGTGTTTGTTATAAGATGCAGTTATCAGCTTTGTTTGTTTGAACTGAACTCCATATACTCATCTTCAAAGGCCTATCAAATACTGGGATGGAACTCTGCCTACTCCCTCATCTATAGCTTTTCTTAGCAACATTTTATTATATATACTTATAATGTAAATCCATTTTTATTGATTTAAGAAAAAAAAGGGGCCTGCATGCAACAAGAATCTTTAATCTTTTGGAATTTTCCTTTAGTATCCCTAACTTAATATTATCATCATCCCAAGATAATAGAATATACTTTCTCTTTTTTAGCAAAAGATTTTAACTTCCAGAGCTTGTCCTTTTATTTGTTCTTTTTCATTCATTTAGCAAATGAAAACAGAAGTACATTATTGTAAGGACTTTATGCCATGCTAAAAGTTTTATCATTATTATTTGAAAGTAAACTGTGGTAAGTTAAAGATGTGTACATAAGTCATAACACAATGATAAAAATGAAAGTACCAAAGAGGTATGCATAATGAGCCAAAATAGGACATAAGATGGAAACATAACCTTTATCAATTAATACAAAAGCAAGATCAGGAAATAAAAAGTCAGAAATTACAAGTATCAGGAATTAGAGACGGGACATCACTACATTTCCTACAGCCATTAAAAGGATATTAAGGGAATGTTATTAATAATTTTATGCCTACAAATTCAACAACTTAGGTGAAATGTACAAATTCCTTGAAATAAATTCACCACTGTTGGGCACAATGACTCACGCCTGTAATCCCAGCACTTTGGGAGGCCGAGGCATGCGGATCACGAGGTCAGGAGTTCAAGACCAGCCTGACCAACATGGTGAAACCCTGTCTTTACTAAAAATACAAAAATTAGCTGGGCATGGTGGCACATTCCTGTAATCCCAGCTACTCGGGAGGCTGAGGCAGAAGAATCGTTTGAACCCCGGAGAAAGAAATAAAGGATATTCAGATAGATAGGAAGAGAGAAGTCACATTGTCTCTGTTTGCAGATGACATGGTTGTATATTTAGAAAACCCCATCGTCTCAGCCCAAAAACTCCTTAAGCTAATAAGCAACTTCAGCAAAATCTCAGCATTCAAAATCAGTGTGCAAAAATCACAAGCATTCCTATACATCAATAATAGACAAGCAAAGAGCCAAATCATGAGTGAACTCCCATTCACAATTGCTGCAAAGAGAGTAAAATACCTAAGAATACAACTTACAAGCTTGTGAAGGACCACTTCAAGAAGAACTATAAAACCACTGCTCAAGGAAATAAGACAGGACACAAACAACTGGAAAAAAAATTCCATGCTTATGTACCACCATAGAATCAATATCATGAAAATGGCAGTACTGCCCAAAGTAATTTATAGATTCAGTGCTATTCCCATCAAGCTACTGTTGACTTTCTTCACAGAATTAGAAAAAACTTTGACAAACCTGACAAAAACAAGCAATGGGGAAAGGATTCCCTATTGAATAAATGGTGCTGGGAAAACTGGCTAGCCATATGTAGAAAGCCAAAACTGGATCCCCTACCTTACACCTTATACAAAAATTAATTCGGGACAGATGAAAGACTTAAATGTTAGACTTCAAACCATAAAAACCCTAGAAGAAAACCTAGGCAATACCATTCAGGACATAGGCATGGGCAAGGACTTCGTGACTAAAACACCAAAAGCAATGGCATGCAACAAAAGCCAAAATTGACAAATGGGATCTGATTAAACTAAAGAGCTTCTGCACAGCAAAAGAAACTACCATCAGAGTGAACAGGCAACCTATGGAATGGGAGAAAATTTTTGCAATCTACTCATCTGACAAAGGGCTAATATCCAGAATCTACAAAAAACTCGTTAAAAACCCCATCAAAAAGTGGGCAAAGGATATGAACAGACACTTCTCAAAAGAAGACATCTGTGCAGCCAACAGACACAAGAAAAAATGCTCATCATCACTGGTCATCAGAGAAATGCAAATCAAAACCAACCACAATGTGATACCATCTCATGCCAGTTAGAATGGCAATCATTAAAAAGTCAGGAAACAACTAATGCTAGAAAGGATGTGGAGAAATAGGAACACTTTTACACTGTTGGTAGGACTGTAAACTAGTTCAACCATTGTGGAAGTCAGTGTGGCGATTCCTCAAGGATCTGGAACTAGAATTACCATTTGACCCAGCCATCCCATTACTGGGTATATATCCAAAGGATTATAAATCATGTTATTATAAAGACACATGCACACATATGTTTATTGCTGCACTATTCACAATAGCAAAGACTTGGAACCAACCCACATGTCCATCAATGATAGACTGGATTAAGAAAATGTGGCACATATACACCATGGAATACTATGCAGCCATAAAAAAGGATGAGTTCATGTCCTCTGCAGGGACATGGAATGAAGCTGAAAACCATCATTCTCAGCAAATGATCACAAGGACAGTAAACCAAACACCACATGTTCTCACTCATAGGTGGGAATTGAACATTGAAGTCACTTGGACACAGGAAGGGGAACATCACACACCAGGGCCTGTCCTGGGCTGGTAGGCTGAGGGAGGGATAGCATTAGGAGAAATACCCAGTGTAAATGATGAGTTGATGGGTGCAGCAAACCAACATGGCACATGTATACCTATGAATCAAACCTGCATGTTGTGCACATGTACCCTAAAACTTAAACTATAATAATAATAAAAAATAATAAAAAAAGAAAAAACTACTTTAAATTTCATATGGAACCAAAATAGAACCTGTATAGCCAAGACAGTCCTAAGCAAAAAGAACAAAGCTGGAGGCATCAGCTACCTGACTGCAAACTATACTACAAGGCTACAGTAACCAAAACAGATATATAGACCAATGGAACAGAACAGAGACCTCAAAAATAACGCCATGTATCTACAACCATCTGATGTTTGACAAACCTGACAAAAGTCGAGCAATGGGGAAAGGATTTCCTTTTTAATAAATGGTGCTGGGAAAACTGGCTAACCATATACAGAAAACTGAAACTGGATCCCTTCCTTACACCTTATACAAAAGTTAACTCAATATGGGTTAAAAACTTCAATGTAAAACCCAAAACCTAGGCAATACCATTCAGGACATAGGCACTGGCAAAGACTTCAGACTAAAACACCAAAAGCAAGGCAACAAAAGCCAAAATTGACTAATGGGATCTAATTAAACTAAAGAGCTGCTGCACAGCAAAAGAAACTATCATCAGAGTGAACAGGCAACCTATAGAATGGGCGGAAATTTTTGCAATCTACCCATCTGACAAAGAGCTAATATCCAGAATCTACAAGGAACTTAAACAAATTTACAAGAAAAAAAAAACAACCCCGTCAAAAAGTGGGCAAAAGGTATGAACAGACACTTCTCAAAGGAAGGCCTTTAGGTGGCCAACAAACATGAAAAAAAGCTCATCATCACTGGTCATTAAGGAAATGCAAATCAAAACCACAATGAGATACCATCTCACACCAGTAAGAATGATGGGGTCTTTCTCTGTCACCAGGCTGGAGTACAGTGGCACAATCTGGGCTCACTGCAACATCTGCCTCCCGGGTTCAAGCCATTCTCCTACCTCAGCCTCCCAAGTAGCTGAGACTACAGGCGCATGCCACCACACCCAGCTAATTTTTATATTTTTAGTTGAGACGGGGTTTCACCATGTTGGTCAGGATGGTCTCGATCTCTTGACCTCATGATCTGCCTGCCTCAGCCTCCAAAGTGCTGGGATTACAGGCGTGAGCCATCACACCTGGCCCAATAAAGTGATTTTTAAAAAGCCAACAAAGACATTATAAGTGAAAACCCTTCACCAATTTGCTTCATGAACATAATCACTAAACTTCTTATAAGATATTAGCAAATTGAATCCAACAAAATGTAAAATGGATAGTGCATCATTCCCACAATACAAATTTAGGCTAACATTTTAAAAATTGATCTGTGTTGGCCAGACGTGGTGGCTCACGCCTGTAATCCCAAAACTCTGGGAGGTCAAGGCAGGCAGATCACAAGGTCAGGATTTTGAGACCAGTCTGACCAACATGGTGAAACCCTGTCTCTACCAAAAATACAAAAATTAGCTGGGCGTGATGGCACATGCCTGTAATCCCAGCTACACAGGAGGCGGAGGCAGGAGAATTGCTTGAACCTGGGAGGCAGAGGTTGCAGTGAGCCAAGATTGCGCCACTGCAGTCCAGCCTGGACAACAGAGCGAGACTCCATCTCAAAAAAAAAAAAATTGATCAATGTTATTTACCATAATAGACTCATAAAGAAAAATTGTAACATTATCTCAATACAGAAAAATCATTAGAAAAATTTAACAGCTAGTCGTGATAAAAAAAAAAAAAAAAAAAACCTTTAGCAAACTAAGACTAGAAGTGAACCTCTACAGCCAGATGAAAGGGCATCTATGAAAAAGATACAACTAATATGACAGTAGAAGACTATATGCTTTCCTTTTATGATCAGGAATGAGGCATTAAGCTCCACTTCTATTCAATGTTGCACCAAATATCCTAGCTAGTAAAAATATTAAGAAAAATAAATAAAAGTCATGCAGATTAGAAAGAAGGAAGCCTGCCTTTATTTGCAGAGGATACTATCATCTATTTACAAAATCTTAAGGAATCTACAAAAAAGATTTAGAGCTAGTAAGAGTTTGTTTAGCAAGATTGTGGGATATAAGGTAAATATATAAAAAATTGTAGCTCTATATGTGAAAACAAATTATTGAAAATTGAAATGTAAAAATATTATGTATATTACCTTTCTACACGCTGAAAACTATAAAATGTTGACTAGTGAAATTAAAGAAGACCTAAGTATATGGAAAGATGCATTGAAAGATGTACTGTGCTTGTGGATCAAGAGACCCAGTATTAAAATGTTAGTTCTAAGATGGCCAATTAGAAGCAGCTGCAGTCTGTGGCAGTATGGAGAGGAATGAAAGGGCAAGTGAATTCAGCACCTTCAACTGAAATATCCATGTTCTCGCATCAGAAATGACTAGGCAAAGAACTCACAGAGAACAAAGAAAAGCCGGGTGGGTTAATGGCCCACCTGGGAGTGGCATGGAGCCAAAGGAACCCCCATCCCCAGCCAAGGGAAGCAGTGAGTGATTGTTCGACCCCACCTGGGAAACCACATTCCTCCCACACATCTTTGCAACCCATAGATGAGGATATCCCCTCATGAGCCCACGCCACCAGGGCCTTGGGTCCAAAGCACAGAGCTGTGTGGAGTCTCTGCAGAGCAGCTGCTCAGGCACACACACAGAGGCCCAGGAGTTTTACATACTCCAGACCTGTGCTACCCAGCAAGGAAAGAGTCCACCCGCATATATCCCTAAAGAAGGGGGGATGAATTCAGGGAGGCAAGCAGCGTCATTCTGCAGGGCCCACTTCCATGGCACTTCACAAGGTAAGACCCATTGGCCTGGAATTCCGGCCAGCCCACAGCAACAGGCTGCAGTCCTCCTGAGGCAGGAACAAGTTTCTTGGGGAAGGTGTGGCGGCTATCTCTGCGATTTGGTAGACTTAGCCATTCCAGCCTGCTGACTTTGAAGAATACAAACAGTCCAGATGAGGAAGGGTCCCCCCTCAATGCAGCACACTTGCTCTACAAAAATGAGCCAGACTGATTCTTTAAGTGGGTCTGTGATCCCATTCCTCCTGCCTGGATGAGACTTCCCATCAGGAGTCTCCAGACACCTCCTACAGGTGCGTTTGGGCTGGCAACCAGTCATTATCCCGCTGGGACAGAGCTTCTAGAGGAAGGAGCAGGCTGCCATCTTTGCTGTTTCACAGCCTTCACTGGTGATGCCTCCAGATACAGGAAAAATCAAGGCAACTAGGGTCTAGAGTGGACCCCCAGCAAACCGCAGCAGCCCTGTGGAAGAGTGGCCTGACTGTTAAAAAACAAAACAAAACAAAAACCAGAAAACAATATTTAAAATAAAAGACCCTGCAAAAACCCCAAACGTCAGCAACCTCAAAGATCAAAGATAGATGAGCCCACAACGATGAGAAAGAATCAATGCAACAATACCAAAAACTGAAAAGCCAGAGTGCCTCTTCTCCTCCAAATGACTGCAACACCTCTACTGCAAGGGCACAGAACTGGGCTGAGGCTGAGATGGCAGAATTGACAGAAGTAGGCTTCAGAAGGTGTGTAATAACGAACTTTGCTGAGCTAAAGGAGCATGTTGTAATCCAATGCAAAGAAACTAAGAATCATGATAAAACAATTCAGGAGCCAATAGCCAGAATAGCCAGTTTAGAGAGGAACGTAGCCAACCTGATGAAGATGAAAAACACAACACGAGAACTTCACAATGCAATCAGAGGTATCAATAGCAGAATAGACCAAGCAGAGGAAAGAATCTCAGAGCTTGAAGACTGTCTTTCTGAAACAAGACAGGCAGACAAGAATAGAGAAAAAAGAATGGAAAGGAATGAATAAAACCTTCGAGAAATATGGGATTATGTAAAGAGACCTAACCGCTGACTGACTGGGATATCTGGAAGAGATCCATTCTGGGGAGAATGGAACCAACTTGGAAGACATACTTCAGGATATCATCCAGGAGAACTTCCCCAACCTAGCAAGACAGGCCAACATTCAAATTCAAGAAATGTAGAGAACCTTAGTAAGATACTTAACAAGAAGATCAACCCCAAGATACATAGCAAGGCAGGCCAACATTCAAATTCAGGAAATGCAGAGAACCCTAGTAAAATACTCCACAAGAAGATCAACCCTGAGACACATAATCATCAGATTCTCTAAGGTTGAAATAAAAGAAAAAATGTTAAGGGCAGTCACAGAGAAAGGACACATCACCCACAAAGGGAAGCCCATCAGACTAACAATAGACCTCTCAGCGGAAACTCTACAAGCCAGAAGAGATTGGGGCCCAATATTCAACATTCTTAAAGAAAAGAATATTTAACCCAGAATTTCATATCTGGCCAACCAAGCTTCATAAGCGAAGGAGAAATAAGATGCTTTTCAGACAAGTAAATGCTGAGGGAATTGGTCACCATCAGGCTTGCCTTACAAAAGCTCCTGGAAGCACTAAATATAGAAATGAAAACCTGTTACCAGCCACTACAAAAACACACCGAAGAACACAGACCAGTGACACTATGGAGAAACCACATAAACAAGTATGCAAAATAACCAGCTAACATGGTAACAGGATGAAAGTCACACATAACAGTACTAATCTTAAAAGTAAGTGGGCTAAATGCTCCAATTAAAAGACAAAGAGTGGCAAGCTGAATGAAGAACTAAGGCCCATTGGTATGCTGTCCTCGAGAGATGCATCTCACATGCAAAGACACACATGGCTCAAAATAAAGGCAGGGAGAAAAATTTACCAAGCAAATGAAAAACAGAAAAATGCAGAGGTTGCAATCCTAGTTTTTGACAAAACAGACTTCAAACCAACAAAGATTAAAAAAAGACAAAGAAGGACATTACATAATGGTAAAGGGCTCAATTCAACACGAAGAGCTAACTATCTCAAATAGATATGCACCCAGATTCATAAAGCTTTAAGTTCTTAGAAACCTACAGAGAGACTTAGACTCCCACACAATAGTGGGAGACTTTAACTATTGACAATATTAGACCATCAAGGTAGAAAATTAACAAAGATATTCAGGACCTGAACTCAGCTAAGGATCAAGTGGATGTGATAGATATCTATAGGACTCTCCACCCAAAAACAACAGAATATACATTCTTCTCATTGTCACATGGTACATACTGTATAATTGATCACATAATTGAAAGTAAAACTCTCCTTAGCAAATGCAAAAGAACTGAAATCATAACAAACGGTCTCTCAGACCACAGTGCAATCAAATTAGAACTCAAGATTAAGAAATTAACTCAAAACACCACAACTACATGGGAGTTGAGCAACTTGGTCCTGAATGACTCTTCGGTAAATAATGAAACTAAGGCAGAAATCAAGAAATTCTTTGAAACTAATGAGAACAAAGAGACAATGTACCAGAATCTCTGGGATGCAGCTAAAGTGGTGTTAAGCAGGAAATTTATAATACTAAATGCCCACATCAGAAAGCTAGAAAGATCTCAAGTTAACAACCTAACATCTCAACTAAAAGAATCAGAGAACCAAGAGCAAACAAACCCCAAAGCTAGCAGAAGACAAGAAATAACCAAGATCAGAGCTGAACTTAAGGAGATAGAGACATGAAAAGCCTTTCAAAAAAATCAAAGAATCCAATAACTGGGTTTTTTTAAAATGATAAAACAGACCACTAGCTAGAATAATAAAGAAGAAAAGAGAGAAGAATCTAATAAAAACAATCAGAAATGATAAGGGAGATATCACCACTGATGCCACAGAAAAACACAAACAACTATCACAGAATACTATAAACACGTCTATACACATAAACCAGACCATCTAGAAGAAATGGATAAATTCCTGGACACATACACCCTCCCAAGACTGAAGCAGGAAGATATTGAATCCCTGAATAGACCAACAATGAACTCTGAAATTGAGGCTGTAATAAATAGCCTACCACCAGAAGAGGCCCAGGACCAGATAGATTCACAGCTGAATTCTACCAGACGTAAAAAGAAGAGCTGGTACCATTTCAACTGCAACTGTTCCAAAAAATTGAGAAGGAAAGACTCTTCCCTAACTTATTCTATAAAGCCAACATCATCCTGACACCAAAACTTGGCAGAGACACAACAAAAAAAGAAAATTTTAGGCCAATATCCTTAATGAACATCCATGTAAAAATTCTCAGTAAAATACTGGCAAACCGAATCCCACAGCACATCAAAAAGCTTATCCACCGTGATCAAGTTGGCTTCATCCCTGGGATGCAAGGTTTGTTCAACATATGCGAATCAATAGATGTGTTTCATTGCATAAACAGAATGAAAGACAAAAACACATGATTATCTCAATAGATACACCAAAGGCCTTCCGTAAAATTCAGCATCCTTTTATGTTAAAAACTCTCAATAAACTAGGTATTGAAGGAACATATCTCAATATAGCCATATATGACAAACCCATAGTGATGTAATAATTAATGGGCAAAAGCTGGAAGCAATACCCTTGAAAACTGGCACAAGACAAGGATGCCCTCTCCCACCACTCCTATTCAACATAGTATTGAAAGTTCTGGCCAGGGCAATTGGGCAAGAGAAAGAGATAAATGGTACTCTAATAGGAAGAAAGGAAGTCAAATTATTTTTGTTTGCAGATGACATGATCCTATATCTAGAAAACTCCATAATCTCAACCCAAAAGCTAGGAATACCTCTGCATGATTTTTTTGTAAGTATGGGAAATTTGAGTATTTTTTTTCTTTTTGCAAAAATGCAAAGGGTCTACTGTAGACCCTTTTATGAAAACAGAAGAAAAAAATGGAAGGTCTTACACTTTGTGATTTCAAACATTATGAAGATATTGTCATCAAAATACTGTGGCATTGGCATAAAGACAGATACAGAGATCAATGAAGTGGAAATCAATGGAATGAAGATCAGTGGAATGGAATCTGTTAATCAATGGATTGGAATGGATCAATGGAATAGAAGGAATCAGTGGAGATCAGCAGAATGGAATAAGAATCCAAATAGACCCAGAAATATATAATCAATTGATTTTCACCAATAGGCTAAGGTAATTAAATAAGAAAAGGAAAATCTCTTTAACAAATGGTACTAGAGTAATTGAATAGCCAAAAAAAAAAAAAAAAAACCCTGCCACTGTATCTCCAAAGATATACAAAAGTTATACCCAAAGTAATCATAAACATTAATAAAACTTCACTAAAATTTTTTAGTGACTTTGTGTTTGGCAGTGATTTCTTAAATAGGACACCAAAAATGAAATATAAAAAGAAAAAAATGATACATTGGACTTTATCAAAATTTTAACCTTCTGTTTAAAAGACACTTATAAAAATGAAAAGCAAGCCACAGGAGAAAATAATTTCAAGACATATGCCTAACAAACAAACCTACATCTAGATTTTTTTTAAAAACTCAATAAACATCTCAATTATAAAAATGCAAAAAAAATTGTATAGATATTAAGACTTGTGGATGGGAAAGAAGCACATAAAAATGTAGGTGTCATTAGGAATATCAGAACTGCAATGAGAATATCAATATATAAAGATCAGTTGTATTTCTGTATAATAGCAATGAACCCTAGTATATGGCACTCACAGTATCCAAAATGAAACTGAGAACTTAATTCCACTTACAATAGCATTGAAAAGAATGAAATAGATGGGAATAAATTTAACAAAAGGAGATCAAGACTTGTGCACTGAGACCTACACAACATCATTGAAAGAAATTAAAGACCACTTAAGACATACTTAAGTAAATGGAAAACCACCCTTTGTTCAGGGGGAAATGGAGAGTGACTGCATGGATCCAGAGTATTTTGGGGGATTGATAAAAATATTCAGGAATTAGTGGTTATGCTTGTACAACCTTGTGAATATATTAAAACCCACTAAATCATACACTCTAGAGAGGTGAGCCTGATGGTATATTAATTATATATCAGTAAAAACAAATATTTTAAATCACAATGAGACAGCTCTGCACACTAGCTTGATTGGTTTATAGCTTAAATTAAAAAGCCAAATGGTACCAAGTGTTGATATGGATCAGGAACAACTTGAATTTTCAGATATTGCTGATAGTTTGGCTTTTTCTTATAAGGTTAAACATACACTTAACGTATTAGCCCACTATATCACTCGTGAATATTTACCCAAGAGAAATGAAAGCATATGCCATACAAATACTTAGTTGTGAATGTTCAAAGCACCTTAATTTTTAAGAGTCAAGAACAAATTTTTGTTATATCCATAAAATTGGAATGCTACTTAGAAATTCAAACAATGACTATTTGATTTATGCAACTACATGGATACACCCCGTGTTCTGCTGGCAAATGTTTAAAAACTGGCTCTCCAAAAAAAAACAAAAAAAAGAGGAGGAAGCTTTGATCTATATAGCATTTTCTCATTTCCATGGTACAAATGCTCCTGCCAGGGCTGATTTCAAGTTACCAATATAAGGTCAATGAATGTGGAGTTAGGAAGAGATGCCTAGTAGCAAACTATTTTATAGTATTTCTTCTACCCATGTCTTCTATCCAGTATTTCTTCTATCTTATATCCAATAGACATAATCTTGAACACAGATTTTTTGTTTTGTAGAGACAGGGTCTCACTCTGTCACCTAGGCTGGAATGCAGTAGTACATTCCTAGCTCACTGCAACCTCCAACTCCTGAGCTCAATAGATCCTCCCACCTCAGCCTCCTGAGTAGCTAGGAGTACAGGCACATGCCCTCACACCAGGCTAATTTTTAAATTTTCTGTAGAGATAGGTTCTCACTATGTTGACCAGGCTGTTTTTGAACTCCTGTGGTCAAGTGATCCTCTTGCCTCAGCCTCTCAAAGTGCTGGGATTACAGGTGTGCACCCCCTAGCCCAGCTTAAATAAACATCATTCTTTAATCAGGTTGCTATTACAAATTTTGATAGACTGGGTGGCTTAAACATGTATTTCTTACAGTTCTGAAGGCCGAGAAATCTAAGATCGGGTGCCAGCATGGTTGGGTTCTGATGACGGCTGCCTTCCACATTGCAGGCAGCCAGCTTTTCCTTGTATCCTCAGATGGTGGAAAGAATGCAGGCTAGCTCTTTAACCTCTTCTTATAAGAACATTAATCCCATTTAGGAGGGTGAAACCTCATAAGCTTCACCCTCATAACCTATTTCCTTCCAAAGGCCCCACCTCCAAATACCATTAGTGATTAGCTTTCAACAAGATGTCTGAGGGGACACAACATAATAAAAATTGTAAAATAATTATGAAAAGATGAGGTTTGAATATTTGTTAACTGTTTTAAAATAACATTTAATTTGTAACTTTTAATGGCTATTAAACTTACATAATTTGTAAAAATTTTAAGACTTGGTTCTCACTAGCCTTTGTGAGCTGGTTTAACCACATTACTGGATAAATCTCAAAATAATTATACATAACAAAAAAAAGGAAGGTTAAAAGTTTAATATTTATAAATACTATATATATAAATTTAATTATATACATAATTCTAGAAAATTCAAACTAGTGTGTTGTTGGGAACAGGCCCCCAAATCTGGCCATAAACAAAATCTCTGCAGCACTTTGACATGTTCGTGATGGCCATGACACCCACGCTGAAGGCTGTAGGTTTACCAGAATGAGGGCAAGGAACACCTGGCCCACCCAGGGCAGAAAACCACTTAAGGCGTTCCTAAACCAGGAACAATAGTATGAGCAATCTGTGCCTTAAGGACATGTTCCTGCTGCAGATAACTAGTCAGAGCCCATCCCTTTGTTTTCCCTAAGGAATACTTTTAGTTAATCTATAATCTATAGAAACAATGCTTATCACTGGCTTGCTGTCAATAAATATGTGGGTAAAATTCTGTTCGAGGCTCTCAGCTGTGAAGGCTATCAGCCCCCTGATTTCCCACTCCACACTTTATATTTCTGTGTGTGTGTCTTTAATTCCTCTAGCCTTGCTGGATTAGGATCTCCACAACCAAGCTGGTCTCAGCAGTATGTATTAACATACTAATTAATTGTTAATTAGTTGGTGGGGGTAGGACTGATGGATTACAAATGGAAGCAAACTTTTGAGAGTGAAAATATTGTCAATAATTTTTAGTTATATTTTGATTTTACCCTATACAAGTTTAAATACTATTTAGACCCTAAAATTCCGTTTAATTTACTGAACGTTTATGTTAGCTTGGAAGACTATATGTAAGATTTTTCAACATCCATGCACATAAAACACAAAATCTATGGCTAAACCGATGATTGTTATCTAGCTCGTGCTTCAATTAATAGCTGGCTAGTTTAGTATCAAAGATAATAACAAACTAATGGGCTTGAACCCAAGTTTGTTTCACCTCAAGCATTTGATTGATTGGTCACATTAATGCGCAGAAATTAGTGCGACTGCCTCAGTAATTGTTTTATGTTCTAATTTATATTAATAGACACCATACCAAGTGAAATGAACAATCACTATTGAAATATTTTTGTGCCATTTTGCATTAGTAGTCATTTTTAAATAAATTGTATATAAAAATTCATAAATGTGTTGTTTCTTGTTACGGCTCATTTAACATGGTTAGTATGCTAAATTGTGGAAATCAAAACTCAATACTATTAGCTTTACAATGTTTATAGATCAAATGTTAATATAAACCCACAGAGCCCATTTAACTCTACTGTTGATGTATGTTTGGTTAAAATTTTTGAGAAAATATTAATAGAAATTATAACCCCAACATGCCTACATACATGCATACTTTTAACTATGGCAACATGATATTGGCCTAAATGAATGTATCACAGAAAACAATGTAGAAATAATCCACAATTTTTTAAACTCTCAATAAATTTCATGGAAGTAAATATACATTCAATGTAGTTTTACTAGATGAAAGAAATGTTACAGATTATCATTCTACTTGCTGAACATATTTAATGATAAACTTACCTTCATCTTCCCCAGAGCTAAGCTTCACTATATAAGTATTCTTAATGTATACCATGCTGTAGATAGTACAATCTGTTCATATTTTAAAAGACAAATACTGTCTTAGACAAATTGTCACAACAAAATACTGTAGACTAGGTAGCTTAAATAACCGACATTTCTCACAGTTCTGAAAGCTGGGAAGTACAAGATCAAAGGGCTGGCAGATCTGGTGGTGTCTGATGAAAGTTTACAGACAGTCATCTTCTCCTTGTATCTTCACACTATGGAGGGAAGAAAGAGAAAGAAGCCCTCTCATATCTTTTTACAAGGGCACTAATCCCACCACGAGGGGCTGCTCCATTCTCATGAGCTTATTACTTCTCAAAGACCTCACCTCCTAATATTATCACTTTGGGGCTTAAGATTTCAACATATGCATCTTGTGGGGACATACACATTCAGTCCATAGCAAATATTAACTAAATAGTTTTTTAAAAACTACACATTTTGAGTAGAATTTATCATTTTCCACTGTACTTGAGTTCTTCCAAGAAACAGAACCAGATTGTAATATGAATATATAAAAATAAAAAGCATACATATATACATATAAGTATATATATAATTCAGTGTCAAATACTAATCTCTTCTGTAAACACCCTCACAGACACACCCAGATTAATCATAACCTTTAATCTGAGGACCCTGTCAGAGTAAAACAGCTTGCTACCTGAATGGAACTCTGGGACAACAGGCATCATTAATCAAATGGATATATGGTCCCTCTATAACATGAGCTGTTTTTTTTTTTTTTTTTTTTTTTTTTTTTTTTTTTTTCAGAATATCTGAAAGAGAGGAGGAAGGAGGAGTTTGGATAAGAAAAAGCTTGCAGTTGGATGATGTAATAAGTAACATTTAGCAAATATTTATTGCCCACTTACCATGGGTTCTCTATATCATGCAAGGCTCTGGAGATAGGAAAAATGAATAGTACATAGTCTATATTCAGTGAGCTCAATATAAATAACAAAAACTATCTAACATACAGTGATGGCTAGCAAAACTTCACAGAAGGAAATTAGTAGTCTTTCTTAACCTTTTCCCAATGAAGTTTTTATTTTACTTTGACAAAATATACATGACACAACATTTACTGTGTTAACCATTTTTAAGTATACAGTTCAGTAGTGCAAAGTACATTGACATTGCTATACAGCTACTTTCCAGAACTCTTCATCTTGAAAAGCTGAAACTCTGTCCTATTAAATAAACAACAGCTCCCATTCACCCCTTCCCCAGCCCTTGGCAACTGCCATCTACTTTGTCTCTATGAATCCTGGTACTTTAGGTACCTCATTAAAGTGGAATCATAATAGTGTTTGTCTTTGTGTCCCTGGCTTATCTCACTATGTATAATGTCCTCAAGGTACATCCATGCTGAAGCATATGTCAATTTTTTTTTCTTTTTTAAGGTGAATAATATTCCATTGTATGTATATGCCACATTTTGTTTATCTATTCATCCATTGATGGATGTGGGTTGTTTCCACCTTCCTAACTTTTTATAACAGTGTAATCTCTTAAGATAACAAGCATTCTATTCTTTTAATTGAAAAAACCTGGCTGTACACGGTGGCTCATGCCTGTAATCCTAGCACTTTGGGATGCCAAGGTGGACAGATCACTTGAGCTTAGGAGTTCAAGACCAGCAACATGGCGAAACCCTATCTCTACAAAAAATACAAAAATTAGCCAGGTATGGTGGTGGGTGCCTGTAGTTCCAGCTACTCGGGAGACTGAGGTAGGAGGATCACCTGAGCCTGGGAAGTCTAAGCTGCAGTGAGCCATGATCATGCCACTGTACTCCAGCCTGGGTGACAGAGTGAGACCCTGTCTCAAAAAAAAAAAAAAAAAAAAAAAAACAATCGAGGTTAGTTTTTCACAGAAAGCAATAGAAGATCTCTTTGAGAAGGGAAAACATAAAATAGATTCAAAAAATGATTTATGTTTTAAAAGAATCACTTAAATATTTTAGATCTGAAAGTCCTTAGTTTGCTCATGTGCCATTTTATAATCCTTTTTCTGTACTGATAAAAAAAAAATGGAATGCTACAGAAATACTGTGATGTACCCATGGAGCTGAACAAAGGTCTTGTTAAGATTAAACTAGAATCTGCTCTTTTATCACAAATTACTCATTGTCCGTGTTGTACTTCCTCTTAAGTATAGATAGTAAGGGCTCTCTTACTGTTAAATTTTGTTTCGCTCTGAAACTTGTCTTTATCCCTCTGAAATATAAATTTCTAATTATGTATGTGAAATAGGTTTTAGTTATTTCAGTTAATTGCATAGTGTAAATTATGGCAAGTGTAGGAGTTAATGATAATCTTAAATTGTATCTATTGTTAATCATTGCATATGAAGTTGAAATTACAGTGACCTCTCTGCATTTCTTCTTTCTCTTTCTTAAAATTGTAAACCGAGTCTGTTTTCACACATCATAAAAACCTTGTGCAACTGCTAGTGTTTGAAATAAATTACAGTTACAGTGCTGTCTCCCTGTTTCAGGCACTGTGATAAGCTAGAATCAAATGAAAGTTCTTCTGACATTTTCAAAACCTAAAATCCAATGTTGGTTTAACTTCAACAGTCTGCAGATAATGGATTACTGGTATTGCACTCCTATTTGAGAAACAACCTATTATCTTTACCAGTGGGATAGTGATATTTGTTAGTAGTACAAGTAATTCCATCATTAAATAGAGAAGGGAGGAAAATTCCTACAAATGGCCATTTAAGTTTCATACAATAAACATAT
The DNA here is from genome assembly GCF_006542625.1 of Nomascus leucogenys. Lineage (NCBI taxonomy): Eukaryota > Metazoa > Chordata > Mammalia > Primates > Hylobatidae > Nomascus > Nomascus leucogenys. The sequence continues at coordinate 31,404,936 of NC_044395.1, read as the reverse complement.
TAAGATTCTAGAGTGGAAATTAAAACATCCAAGATTGTACTAGAATGTTTTTTTGTGCAAGTCACTTAACCTTTCTCTACATCAGTTTCCAGATATTTGAAATGGTAATAATTATACCCACTTCAGAGGGTTGGCATAAGATATAACAGTCTTAATGTAGATAAAATACATATAACAGTGCCTGTACCTATAAGTGCTATAAAAGTGTTTGCTATCGTTATCCTTCTTATTCTCATTTTCACATGATTCTTCATTGACTCACGTTTAGAATATTACTGTACATTCTTTTTTTTTTTAATTTTTGTATTTTCTTTTATTATTTAGGTTTTAGGGTACATGTGCACAATGTGCGGGTTTGTTACCTATGTATACATGTGCCATGTTGGTGTGCTGTACCCATTAACTCGTCATTTAGCATTAGGTGTATCTCCTAATGCTGTCCCTCCCCCCTCCCCCCACCCCACAACAGTCCCCGGAGTGTGATGTTCCCCTTCCTGTGTCCATGAGTTCTCATTGTTCAATTCCCACCTATGAGTGAGAATATGCGGTGTTTGGTTTTTTGTCCTTGCTATAGTTTACTGAGAATGATGTTTTCCAGTTTCAGCCATGTCCCTACAAAGGACATGAACTCATCATTTTTTATGGCTGCATAGTATTCCATGGTGTATATGTGCCACATTTTCTTAATCCAGTCTATTGTTGTTGGATATTTGGGTTGGTTCTAACTCTTTGTTATTGTGAATAGTGCCGCAGTAAACATACGTGTGCATGTGTCTTTATAGCAGCATGATTTATAGTCCTTTGGGTATATACCCAGTAATGGGATGGCTGGGTCAAATGGTATTTCTAGTTCGAGATCCCTGAGGAATCGCCACACTGACTTCCACAATGGTTGAACTAGTTTACAGTCCCACCAACAGTGTAAAAGTGTTCCTATTTCTCCACATCCTCTCCAGCACCTGTTGTTTCCTGACTTTTTAATGATGGCCATTCTAACTGGTGTGAGATGGTATCTCACTGTGATTTTGATTTGCATTTCTCTGATGGCCAGTGATGATGAGCATTTTTTCATGTGTTTTTTGGCTGCATAAATGTCTTCTTTTGAGAAGTGTCTGTTCATGTCCTTTGCCCACTTTTAAACTTGTTTGAGTTCATCGTAGATTCTGGATATTAGCCCTTTGTCAGATGAGTAGGTTGCAAAAATTTTCTCCCATTCTGTAGGTTGCCTGTTCACTCTGATGATAGTTTCTTTTGCTGTGCAGAAGATCTTTAGTTTAATGAGATCCCATTTGTCAATTTTGGCTTTTGTTGCCACTGCTTTTGGTGTTTTAGACATGAAGTCCTTGCCCCCGCCTATGTCCTGAATGGTACTGCCTAGGTTTTCTTGTAGGGTTTTAGTGGTTTTAGGTCTAACATTTAAGTCTTTCTTTAATCTTGATTACCGTACATTCTTAACTCATCTCCCTGATTGCAGTTTCATCTTCCTAATGTTGTTCTTCCCATTTCTACTAGGGTAATCTTTAAAAAAATTCAAATTTGTTGTGTCACTTCCTCGCTTAAAGGTTAATTTAGTTTTACCATTGCTTTCCAGATAAAATTTAAATTCCTTAGTATAAACAACCACAAATTTTATGATGTCATCCTTAATTCATCAGCCCATTTCTCTCATGTCTTATTAATGCTTCTTCCTTTCCCTGCTGTCTTTACCTGACTATTATAGATACTCAGGAAAAGACTATTCATTTACTTTTTGAGACTCATATCAAGCATGATCTCCACCAGAAAGCCTTTCCTAACTCTTGCCGTTCTACGCAGTTTGAATTTGATATACTCTACCTTCGTGTTCACAATCACAGTGCTTATCGCTATTAGGGAGCTCAATTTATTGTCCATAGCCATCTCTTTTATTTTCAATTTCCCTCTCTATCATAAGCTTTTGTAGACAAGAATTGTGTTATGACTTATTATCCTCAGCAGTTAACTAATGATTGGCAAATAGCAGCTATTTACTCATACTTGCTGCATAATCACTTAATTGATATTTGAGAGTGAGTGAGTTAACAAATGAACACCCTGGTTACAACCTGTTCTGCTTTTGTGACATCTTTCATGAAATGCATGGAATGGTGAAAAGAGGTTACATTCAGGCTTAGACCTGGATTCAACTTCTCTATCATTTAGTTTAAAAAAAAATAAAAAACTTCAAGATTAGTTAAATAAACTTACTGTAAGACTTAATGTCTCCATCATTATAAATTTAATTCCCAATACGTAATTATCGTATATTGAATCTCAAATGGTTTAATATGTATAAATTATAGAAATGTTAGATCTATTAAAGACAGTATTGGTGCTGATATGGACTCTAGAGCCAAGTTACCTGGGGGTTTACATCCTGGATCTGCCATTTGCCAGCTCTGTGGTTTTTGAACATGCTATTCTCTTTGCGTCTACATTTTCTCCTCTGTAAAATGCAAATTATAATATTAAGTTGGTGCAAAAGTAATTGCGGTTTTGGACCACGAATTTTAAGTTATTATATTAATAACTAGGCTCAGAGACATCTTTATTAACCAAAATAGGAACCATTACAATCAACACATTTTGCCAATAAGAAATACCTTGGTTTATTCCTGTAACATAAAAATCTGTCCTTTGGGATTCGACAAACTCTTGGAAAGCATTTTCTGCATCCTGCTGATTGTGGAAGTGTTTTCCCTGCAAAATGTTACTGAGATGCTTAAAGAAATGGTAGTCAGCTAGCAAGAGGTCAGGTGAATATGGTGAATGAGGCAAAACTTCGTAGCCCAATTCATTCAACTTTTGAAGTATTGGTTGTGCAACTTGTGGTGGGGCACTGTCGTGGAGAAGAATTGGGTCCTTTCTGTTGACCAATGCTGGCTGCAGGTATTGCAGTTTTTGATGCATCTCAGCTATTTGCTGAGCATACTTCTCAGATGTAATAGTTAAGCCAGGGTTCAGAACGCTGTAGTGGATCAGACCACCAGCAGAGCACCAAACAGCAACCATGACCTTTTTTTTTGGTGGAAGTTGACTTTGGGAGGTGTTTTGAAGCTGCTGCTTGATTCAGCCACTGAGCTGATCATCGCTGGTTGTCATATAAAATCCACTTTTGATTGTACATCACAATCTGATTGAGAAATAGTTCATTGTTGTTACATAGAATAAGAGAAGACAACACTTCAAAACAATGATTTTTGGTTAGCTCATGAGGCATCTTCTTATCAAGCTTTTATCAGCTCTCCAATTTGATTCAAATGCTGAGTGACTATAGAATGGTCAATGTTGAGTTCTTCTGCAGCTTCTCCTGTAGTTGTAAGAGGATCAGCTTGGACGATAGCTCTCAGCTGGTTGTTGTTAACTTCCGATAGCTGGCCACTATGTCCTCATCTTCAAGGATCTCCTTTGCAAAACTTCTTGAACCATCACTGCACTGTACGTTCGTTAGTAGTTCCTAGGCCAAATGTGTTGTTGACGTTGCCAGTTGTCTCCACTGGTTTACGACCCATTGTGAACTCAAATGAGAAAATCGCTCGAATGTGCTTTTTGCCTAACATCATTTCCATGGTCTAAAATAAACATAAACAGCAAGCAATAAGTCATTAGCAAAAAAAAATAAAGTGAGAAATGCTCATTAAAATGATCTATAACATAACTACATTTATTTAAGAATGTATTTCAGTATCAAACAGCAAATTCTAACAATGTAAAAACTGCAGTTACTTTTGCACTTACCTAATAGTACACTTCTGAGGATTATTTTGAGGACTGTATGAGGTGGTGTGTATCAAGCACTCACCATAGTTACTAACACATAGTAAGCACCCAATAAATATTAGCTTAAAAAAATTTCCTGCAGCTCTTTTTACCTTTGTGCAAATCTAACACAACTTTCAAGGCATAGCTTAATAGCTACTTCTTTTTTAAAGACTTCCTTTATTGAATAGTTTTTCCCCCTAAACTCCAATAACATGATATATAATTTATTCATAAAGCACCACAAGGAACTTCAGCTTTGTATCTCCTTTATTGATTTTTAATTTTCTTTAAATACTATATTTGTTGTATTCATGTCATGTATCACTATCATTATCATTTCTATTATATCACCTATTATGTTTTAATTCTCTACATATTTAACACTATGAAATATTTTTTATATAGGTAAATATTATCTATCTCGCTATAAAATGTAAGTTCCATAATAGCAAAGACCTTACGTTAATAGTACACATTGTAGATAGTAAATAATTGCTGAATGGATGAATAATGACTTAAACATCTATTGAATTAATGAATTATGCTTGGTAATAATATTGGTAACTCTCTTAACCATCTATAGATGAATAATAAATTGCCCTAAGGCTTAGTGGCATAAAACAATAGAAATTTATTCTATCACAGTTTCTGTGGGTCTAGAATCCAAGTGTGGTTTAGCTGAGTATTCTGGCTCGGGGTTTCTCACAAGGCTCAGCTTCCAAGGTTACTCATGGGCTGGCTGTTGGTCAACTGTGAGTGAGAGGAGTGTCAAATAATTTAGGAGTCATGTTTAAAAACTGCCACAGTCTGCCCTCTAGGCAGAAATTATTTACATTTCCCCACATGCAAAATACAACCGTCTCCTCCCAAACTCCTCCATGTGTTTCATTTCATTACAGGATCAGGCTAAGGCTAAAGGGATAAAATTGTCATTTAAATCAGGTGAAAGTATGGATGAGGCTTTTTGGGTTTGATTCCTCAAAAATAACTGCATAAATATTGTTCCCATCTAAAGACCAGTGAACTACAGTGACAAGTTACCTGTTCCCTTTAAAACCAATATAAAATGGTAGGACAGGCATAGGGTAACTGCAAAGACATTCTTATTCAAAAAGGGTGGAGGAAGAATGGGAGGGTAACATGTCCTTAGCAATTCTGAAATCCAAGGAAGTTCATGTTTCCAGTTCCTTTATTAGAATTTTGTATTGTTTCCTAGGAGTGATTAATTGCTCTTGGCTTTACCCTCTGAGCTCTGGATTCTAACCTCTGAATTAGCCACACATTTCAATAAGATGTAGCTCATGTTTGCAGCTGAGTGGTTTTCTCAGTCTGCTTCCTGCCCATAGAAGCCCTGGAGCAAGGTTCTCTTTGAATTGCACCCTCTCCTAACCCTGTAATCCTAAACTGATAGTTTACACCAGAACAATTTTTCTAAAACTGGGAGTTTCCTATGAATCTCACTGAGATTCACTCCATTAGACAAAAACCAAAACCACAAATCTTTTCAAGATAAGCCTTTGGCATCAGCTGTGGGACAACACCCTTAAGATTTATCGAAGCCCTATTGTTTAACAGAGGGTTGTCTGAGATTTTTCCTTCCTTTTTTTTTTTTTAAGTCCTCAAAGCTCCATACATAGGCTTCCTCTAGTATTCTGGAAGTCCTTTTAAGTTTTCACTTACATTCTCCTAAAGCTCCCTCCGGCTTCAGCCCACCACCTAGTCTCAAGTCCAATGCGGTGTGATTGAGGATTTTGTTAAGGCAGCACCCCGCCTCTGGTGTATCAAAATCGTTATCGGTTGTCTTGCTGCAGAACAAATCTCACCAAAACTTACTGGCTTAAAATAATGTTTTTAAAAAATCATTTATTTTTAGCTTAAAAGTCTGAAATTTACTAGGGCTTGGTAGAGGAAGCTTGTCTCCTTCACACAGCTCATTCATGGTTAGCAAGTTGGTGCTGGCTGAGAGCTGGGGGTCTCTGTTCATCTCCACATGGGCCTCTCCAAAGACAGTTTGGGCTCCACAGCATGGTAACTGGCTTCTAAGATTAAAAGTTTCAAAAGGCAGGAAATATAAGCAACCAATTTTTTATAGCCTAGACTTGGAAACTGGCATAGTATCACTTCCTCTGTATTGGAAGAGAGGAGCACAGACCTCAAGTCTCAAGAGGCAAAGTGTCAAAGGATTTGCAGTTGTGTTTCAAAATAACTACACCTGTTTTAGATCAAAGTACAGGTCTGGCACTTATCTATCACATTCCTAAGAAGGCTTACTTTATTCCTATAAAGTAAAGGGATTCGATGTTTTCTAAGGTCCTTTTCTACTCTAAATTTGGTCATCTTACAATTACTATTTTCTATACATTGTTGATATATTCTAGCCCATAGTAGCTTCTTAACTATGTAATCAGACAGTGTTTGGGGGTATAAAATTGACATTCTCTCCTTATTACCACACTTCAGAAAAATAATATGTTGAGAAGTTTGTGTGATATTTATAAAATATTAGGAAATCCAGAAAACCTTCACCAAAAAGGTATATTATAATGAACATGACCTTACAAGAATACCTTTATTGGAAGGTCAAATATTAGAAAGGTAACTTTTGTAAGGCAGCTATTCTTAGAGCGGTTTTACTCCTTTTTAATTTTTTCTGTTTGTTTCATATGTCTCAATGTGGTTTGGGGAATAAAGTTTCCATTATACTGCTCTATTTATAGTTTTAAAAAATTCTGTAGGGACCAAAGCTGGTTGTTTTTTAATCTTTACCACTTATAAAATGAATTTGTCAAATTTAATTTGAGTTTCATTTGCAGTAAATATTGTTTAAGAAAACATGGTTGACTATTTTTTTATATGCCAGTTTAAGTTCATCTTGTTATTCTTTCAGGAACTTGTACTTTTCTTCCTTTTAGAGAAACATTAATTCATGCTGTCTCTACTATTCAATTTAATGAGATCAAGGAAAAACAGACATATCTTAATGAAATGAATTTCATATGTATATGTGAATTATGCCCAAATTTTTCTCCATCATGCTAGTGTTAGTAGTCTTTTATATGTAGTATCACATACACAAACTTAATTTTGAACCTTTTTAAATTGCAGTGTCCTCTCGCATGGCAGAGCAAGTGGGAAGGCCCAGAAGATCCCTTACAATACCTGAGAGGTCTTGTTGCCCGTGCCCTTGCAATACAGGTATGCCTAAATTATTTACTAAGTGGGTTGTCTGACTGTGTGACTATTGTATTATAGAGATAACCATTGTGCTAATCACTAGTGAGAATTACATTTTGATTTTGCACATAAAACATCATATATTCATTATTCTGCCATTTGTTATTTTTGTATAGCACTGTTCTTTTTTTTTTTTTTTTTTTTTTACAAAATATGTGCTTTCTGCTTTACTGTGGCTTTTCATAATTTTTGAGAATTTAGAGAAAAATTTACAATTTTAGTACAGATGGATCACGTAGACGGTAACTGACACTGAATCATCACTGTGGCTAGTTTGCCTTAGGGAGCTCCCTATGGGGAGCTGCTTTAAAGAAGTTTTCTTCAAACTGATCAAGTTTTTTCAGAATAAACTAATCAGGTAACTTCAGGAAAATAGAAGAATAGTATAGACAGAGAAAGAGTGTATTTTTAAGGAATAGTAAATGATACAGGTTAGTTGATGCAAACAAGGTACCTTTGTGGATTTTCCACTGTCTTCCTCTGCTTCTTGTATCAGCTTCACAAAAGAGCCTTTTGTTTTAACCACATTAACTTCTACCATCACATGAATAACTTGATCTTCTCAATGCAGCACTCTTCATCCATGTTTTTTTTTTTAAATCCACAAACCTGTTCACATTTGTCATCACTCATCCCTGCTCCACCTTTGAACCCCTAAGCATACATGTTATTCTTTGACAACAGCCACATTTCATTCTCAATTTTGTATTCTCTTGACTTTCCAGTCTCTTCCTGTTCAGTTTTCTCAGTCTGTCACTTTCTTTCCTGATTCTTGTCCGATTCAGCCTTCTATTTGTGGCATATAACTATATTCTCTTTCTAGCACCTTCACTATCCTAACTCACTTTTCTTTATGCTTCATCCTTTCCAAAAACCATTTAACTTGGATTAGTATCTGTCTATATGCCAGCTGCTGAGCTCTGCTACCGAAACTTCAGATACAGTGTACAGTGTACACTTCAGATACAGTTCAGATACAGTGCATGGGTCCTGAGCACTGCTCCTGTATTCCACAGTGATGTTCTTCACTCTTTCTTGAAGACTCCATTCTGTCACTGACCCCTCTTTTCCTTAGCAGAGCACCTTATGTTTTACTTCATAGAGAAAATTCAAGCTGTGAGATATGACCACTTGAAAATTCCTGCCCTTCTCTCTCATCTACAAATTTCTTTGAAGCCATCTTCATCATCTTTGTTCTAGTATAAAAGTTGACCTTATGAAATTGAAAGCTCATCCCTAGACCTGTGTACTGATTCTGTCTGTTCTCCTCTCTTTAGAGACCTCCTCCAGGGGGTCTTCCCTTGTTCTTCTGTCTTTTCATCTCTTCATCTCTTCTTACTCTGTTTGCCAGCCTACAATTGGGACTCCTTTGAAGGCACCAGGACTGATCTGAGCAATTGTTTGGCTTCTATTATAACCAGTTCTCTGGATTGTAGGATTGTTGAAGGGAAAAAAAGTACTAGACCTGGACATGAGGTTAAAATTAGCAGGTAGAGAAGAATCTGGCAGGGACTCTGATTTAGTCATCTTTATGTCTATCTGCTATGTATATGCCTGGACATAATCTATCACTAAATGCTGGAAGGAAGAAAGGGAGAAAATCTATTAGTGATCTTAGAAAAGTATAGAAATGCTCTGAAGTTTGTTGTATAATTGCATGGCTGTAATAATTTACCACTTCATGTACTTTTCAGTACTGTTTCCTTTAAATTATTTTTAAAAGGACAGGGACTTTAAACTTGCCATGAATGGTAGCCTATATTATACTATGTAAGTACACTTAATAATTATGCTATGTGTTTATAATGATAAATATGTCAGTGGTACTATAATTAATCTTTAAAACAATTTTACATGAATTATTGTAATTTTCTTGCATGGTTATTCATATATTCATAACTGGTCATAAAAACTGACGAAAAACTAGTCATCAAAACTGAACACTTTTCTACTGTGTAATTTTCTTAAAAGCTTTATAAGGCATTTAGCCTTAATTGTAGTGATAAAATACCCTCCTAACCCTCAAGATAATGTTCAGGACTGACCATAGCTTACCTTTCATCCTTCCAACCAGGGAATATGCACTATTTCTTCCACAACCACTTGGGGATACTTTTTATATTGTTTTATTTTCCTGGCTTAATATCCTTTTAAATTATAAATATATATAGATATCCATCTCCCTGAGGTAACCTTTAATATTTGGGATTTGCTTTTCATCTATTCAAGGGCCCGATAGATCCCTTGTTTTCATCTGTGCCTTCTCTGTTTCACAAGTACATATCCAGAGCAGCTTGTGATACTTGGAGAACAATGTAACTACCTAGTTGGAAAACAAAGGATGGGAAACTGGGTGGGCAGGGAAAATTAGAAGTACTATTTGCAGGGATCTGTGAAAATGGCACCTTTTGGTTTCTTAAGAAAGCACAATGATCAGGCTCAATCCAAACAGGTATATAGCAGGTTGAGCCCAGATCCAGCTATAGTTTAACATTTTAGGGTCTTGCATTTTGAGGCATAGTTTATGGGAAAAGAGAACAAACTATTGAGGGTGTCATATATCGTGCCAGTTTATTACAGGGGTTTTGTGCAAATAAGGTAAGACTGACTTGGGTCAAAGGTAGCATTCATTTATTCATTCATTCAGTCAAAAATATAATAAGCTGCTACTTTATTCTAGACCCTGTGTGAAGTACTGGAGATATCGTGGTTAGTAAGTAGATACAATAACTGCCTCATAGATCTTATATTCATTCATTTATCATTTTATCAATAAAAGTTCTATAAATGTAAGCTGGGCGCAGTAGCATGTGCCTGTAGTTCCAGTGACAGGAGACTGAGGCAAGAGGATCCCTTGAGCCCAAGAGTTCAAGTCCAGCCTGGGCAACAATGAGACCTCGCCTCTTAAAAAGAGATAATTCCGCAAATGTGATTAATACTTTCCTGGTGCCAAACACTGTGTGAGGTTGCCGAATATAGAGTGGTAAACAAAATAGACATACATCTTGTTCTCCAGGAACTATCCTTACAACTTATCAGAAAGATAGAACTGAATAAACAACAGTAAGAGAAGAGTGATTAAGGAAGTACAGTATTACAGAAGCAAATAGCACTATTTAACCTAGAAGGGGTCAGAGAAGTGATGCCTAAGCTGAGAACTTAGTAGGAATAAACCAGATGAGGATGAGATGAAAGAATGTATCAGAAGGCAGAACAGAGTCTGATACCAAGAGTAAGTATTGTGTTATACCAAAGTTATTGAAATTTTGTAAAAAATATTAATAAAAAGTAAGCATTGTGGTTTCAAGTAACTAAAAGCAGAGCATAGATTGCAAGGAGAGGTGTTCAGGCTGGAGGGCAAGAGGGGCCAAATCATGATAATGTATTAAGGAATTATATTTTATCCTAAGGACAAAAGGTAACCATTGCAGGATTTTAAGAAGGGAAGTTCATGTTTTAAAGGGACTGTTTGAGCTGCAGTATGGAGAGAGTCTTAGTCTACTTTGTGGCAAAAGGTTTAAGACTCCTCTGAATACTGTTAATTTAGAGAGAGCTATAGATCCCCTAGGTATCCAAGGAACTTGAGCCACAGAGAGTCTTGCAGGCAGCCTGGCATTCACTCTCTGGTTTCTATAAGATCCTTTAGAGCAAAGATCTCAAAAAAAAAAAAAATTCCACTATATTTCCAATACCTATCTACTGTCTGCTGAATGAATGAACAAAGGAATTAACAAATGAATGGACTAGACAGATTACTGTCTTTGGGGAACTTAGAATTATTTCCCTGGCTTCAGATTTTTCTGTCTTTTCTTCAGAAATAACATCTTCAAAGAGTTTCTTGTGTTCCTGATTTCCCCTCTGTGTTTTCCCTTTGGCTTGTAGTGTATCCCTTACAGCGATATATTCTGATTCTTCTGTGATGATCATTCTAAATTCTAGCGTGCTCTCTACCCTGTTTGTAAATCTTACATTGTCACCCTTGGTTTGCTTCCTTTATCCTAGTTTTCTCAACTACTCATAGTTGGATCCCTTGACTGTACGCCTGCAATTTTTGTTCCAGCCCTGCTCATGTGTTGATTTCTATATCCAAGCCAGGAAATATAGAGAGATCTTTATCACCATCACCTAGTTATACTTGGTTATGCTAAATAGACCCAATATTCTAGAAATGTTTAATGGACTCCTAAGTATCTCCCCCATTAGGCTTCCATTGAAAAGCAAACTTGGGAGTGCTGTGTGTTAAATTAGCATTAAGGTTTGCCATTAATACTTACAGTTCATTTTAAACTTCTGCTTCAGTTTCATGTCTTTAGTTTTAGGATCCACAGTGAATTCTTGAACTCCACTCAGTTTTTTTGCCGAACTCAAGCCAGTGGCTGGTACATTGCTCTACTACCAAATCCTGCCACCCTTCGTTCTTATGACAGAATTTTGTTGTTTATATCAGCTATTAGACACCTTGAAGTTTGGGGAGATCTAAGCACTAAATAGCATTAATTATTGTTATTAGTAAATACCACTTAGCATGACATATAGACTGTCATTAAAGCTTATCAGGAAAATAGACAACTAAATAAGCAACAACAACAAATCATTAAAGGAAGTATTTGAGCAAATAGCAGAAGTACTGCAATCTAGAACCACTTAGTGCTAGCCCCTGTTCCCCAGGGGGTAGGTCGGTCTAAAATGTTTGGAATCATTGTTGACTTCTCTCCTCTCACACTTTACATCCAGTCTACCAGAAAGTCATATTTTCTCTGCATTCAAAATACATTCAGAGGTACCTTTTACTATCTGTACTACCACTACCTTGATTGAAGTCGTTGTGAATGCAGCTGTCTAACTAGAGTCCTGCTTCCACCCTTGTTCCCATTCTTATTGGTTCTCAACCACGCAATCTCAAATGTTCCGATGTTAAAGCGCGGCTCAGGTTACATTACTCCTCTCTTGGAAATATCCCCATGACTAGTCATCTCATCTCGAGTATCAAAATCCTTACAACAGCCTACAAGTTTCTTTAAGGTGAAGCCCCGTTATCTCTCTGCTTTTCTTTCCTAGTTTTCTACCTCATTTACTCTGTGCTAGCCATACTGGTCTTGCTTTTCAGTGAACACACCCGGCACGCTCCCTCTCATGGCCCTTACCCTTGCTGCTTCCTCTCCTTGGAATGCTGTCCCCCGGATATGTACAAGGAAGCTTCCTTACCTCCTTCAGGTCGTTGCTCAAATGTCACCTTTTCAGTGAGGCCTTCCCTGACCATCTTGTTTCAAATTGTAACCCCCACCCCACCCCCAATATGTCTTATGCTCTTTTCCATCTTTATTTTTCTCCGTGGTCTATATCTTAGTCTAATACTCTGTATATTATAACCTATTTATTTTTAAAAGTTTCTGTGTATTCTTCCACTGAAAAGGAAGCTTCATAAGGGCAGAGATTTTTATCTGTTTACTGCCCCATCCAAGCATGTAGGCAGTAACTTGTACAAATAGGCTTTTCAGTAAATATTTGTTGAATAAATAAATGACTCCAAATATAAGGTTATTTATTCTCAAGCAAATTGGCATAAATCTCTTTTTTCCAATCATCAAGATATAGCTTCCTGAGATATATTTTGTAGTATTTCATTACCTATTTTGAGATTTTTGGCTTCTATCTAAATCTACCCATAAATGTTATGGTTGAACTTTATACTTCCACAATCTTAACATTTGAAGTGTTTTATTTTCTCTTAAGATCTCAAATGTAAAAAGCAATTTATTATAATTACATTGTTAGGTTTTCACTCATTTTTGAGGTGTCTTACTGTATTTTGGAAGGTTCTGCTACCATATTCTGCATTCCTGGAAGAGTGTATTATTTTCCTAACTCATCTTAGTAACTTTCCTAGTCCTTGGTATGGTGTTTCACACACAGCAAGTACTCAGTAAAATTATTCATAGAAGACTTATATAAATAAACAAAGTTGAAAAAGTCTGTATGTGGCTTTAAAACCTCCAGCATCCCCATTTTTGTATATTATACCCAGAAGAGAAACCTGTGGATGTTTTTTATTCATATATGTGAATAAGTATATATTTATTAGTTTATTCATTTGGTGAATATTTATTGAGCTTCTATTATATGCCAGCCACTGTTCTTAAGTCGAAGAAATACACTGTAGTGAGAAAACATGAAATTCCTGTGAACAGGAATTTCTACATTTTAGTGAAGAAGATAGACAGCAAACAAATAAATATGTTAATATTAGAATTATATCAAAATAATTTGGTCAAAATCTTGAAATTAAAGATTAATATATGGCCAAACTTTAAGTTGGGTTATCACCATCACAGAATGAACTTAGGGTATATATCTGAAATTGTATTCAGAAAAATAAAGCTTTTACTATAGCAATAGTATTACAAAATGTTAAGAGTCAAATTTTGCACAGGGACAGTAATTTCTCAGCAGTAACAGCTGATAAATCCTTCGTATGGCCAACTATCTTGCACATTTGGAATACTAAACAGTACTCTATGGTCTACAATGATATACAGTTTTATAGAAGCAATCTGACAAAACATGCTATTTGTACTGCTTGCAGAAGATAAATCTTGGTTCTAGAAATTTGACAATATAGCAACATAATTGGCTTTGAAGATAACAAAATCTTTCCTGAATTTCTATCTGCATTGCACCTTTCATCACATGCATACCAATTTTAGCAGCTTCCTGGAGTAGAATAAGAGTATCTTTACAGCAGAAAACATGCAGAGAATAAACTCTTATGACAAATTTGGTTTCTTGAAGAATCAGCAAGGGCTAGCAAACAATTTTTCCCTGCATGTAACCATTGATTGTTAGTAATATCTCCTATGCTGGTACCCTTAGTTGCAAAATATTGTTTCAATGCTTTCCTTGATTTATGAGCCGCTTTTTTGCCATTTAAAGGCTTCTCTTAATCTTGTTTAAACATACATTATTAATATATAACAAGAGAGTTGCTAAATGTCTTGCATGCCATATACTTTTGTTTTTGGTAAAGAAGAAGAAATGATTGACAGTTTTTCTGCTGTCGTCAATAAATCCCACCTATCAAAATTTTTTATTATTTCTGAAGATACAATGGAAGGTTGTGAACAAAACATTGTGTACTTGTGATTCCTAAATCAATCATAGCCTTCACCACCTTTGTTCCACTGTCAATAATTGCATTATGCTTTATTTGCTGATTTTCCATTCTATATTATCTATCAGCTTTACTTTGTTGTTAGCTATTTGCAACTGGAAATCTCTTCACAAGCAAGGAAAGTAGTGATTGGTTTTATTGTTAATTTATATGTTATCACACTTTAAAAGGACTTTGGGCTGTATATTATATTATTTATCTATTTGTCTGTTATACATAATATTGAAGTAGACTATTGAGTATTTGGCTTAATACTACCAATAATATTAACTTCTGTATACAATAATTTAAGAAAATATTTTTTAGTAATATATATTCTAGAAAGAATCTTGAACATAAGATTCATAGCTTAGCAAGCCTCAGAACTCCTCTTACTTCATCTCCTGAAAATTATTGGTAATCTATATCAGTGATTTTGACAAGTTTTTTTTTTAACCTCCATAGATTCAAAACCTCAACAAGAAATTGTTCCTAAATATTATTTTTGATGTCTACAGTTCTGAAATTTGATAAGTGAGAAAATAAATATTATGTGTACCTAGTTTTTAATTTTTTCTCTCCTTTCTCTTTTATTTTTGTGTCTGGATTGAAGATGATTTATATTGGATATTTTTTAAATATTTGACTTTTTCTCCTTGAGAAATTTTGAGATAGCAGAGTTGTTATTCCATTATTATTTGGTCCTCACAAAATGGGAAATATTTCCACGTAACTCTTCCTCTTAAAAGATAGAACAAAGTAACTTACGATTAAATTTTGTTACATGTTATATAATTTTGAAAATGTCAGTATATTGAATAATTCCACAAAGATCTGGATTTCAGGACTGTCTTGACACATATATTTTTGTATTAGTTAAATTTTTATTAATATTTCTTGACTAAAATGTTTCTAGCTTTTTATATTTATCTTGCTATTATAGTCTAGTATTTATATTATCAATCTATTTCTTGAACCATAAGTTCTGAAATCTTTAACATAAAATTAACAATTTTTATAATAATTATTCTTTAAATTCTTCTCTTGCTATACTAAACACATAGTAATGATTCAGACTAAGATAATTTCAACCTATAGAGCACATAAGGGGTTTTCATTCAAGTAGCATATAGTGAATATTTTTAAATAAATCTAAATGTCATGCCTTGTTGACATTACTGACATTGTTAAACTTATTAAATAGGGTGGTAACATCTGTCCTTATACAAATATTAATATTATATATTTCCGGGATGTCAGAACAGTGTTAAAGTAAGCATCTGTTTGTTAAGCCTACCAGAAGGTAAAAGGCAAATAACAGATCCTGGCCAAATATTGAAAATGAATTAAACTTTATTTCTAATACATATAAGTATGCTGTAAAGCAAAATGGTGTAGATTAAGGGGGCTAGAGACAAGTGGGTTGGGGAAGGTAACACTTTAGTATGAATGGTCAGGGAAAGCCTCTCTTTGGAGGTGATATTTAAACAGAGACTTGAATGAAGTCAGAGAGCAAACCTTAAAATATATCCGAGGGAAAAACAAATCCAGGCAGAAGGATCAGTAAGTACAGTATCTCTGAGACAGGAATGTGCTTTGCTTGTTCAAGGAACGAAAGTTTTACTGGAAATAAGGTTGAATGGGTGGCCAAGGACCATTATGTATGAGTCCATGTAGGCTTGGTAAGAAATTTAAATTTAGTCTGAGTACATGGGAGATTAGTAGAAGATTGAGAGCAAAAGATTAAAAGGTTATTCTGCTGGTATATGAATAAGCTATAGGGAGGAAAAATGGGAGCAGTCTGACCAGTTAAGAGGTTATTGCTTTCAAAAAGCACATAAGTAGTTGCATCTCTTCTAAAATACCAAATGAATAAATACATTTTGTACATTCAAATAAATAATGCCAGTAAAATTCACTTTCTGCTTTCAAATATCTTGATGGAATTTAATGATTTCATAAAAACGAACTAGTTGAGGAAATTGTCTTCAAGATTATGGACAGTCACATAAATATTTGAAAGACTTTTTATTTTTCATTCTGCAGATGTTTCAGCATTTAGTATATGAAACTATCTTTGTATAGACCTATATTTGCTATTATCTATGGACATTTGGGGCTTCTTTCTATGCCCATCTTAAAGTATGATTTTATTCTGGGATTATCTTTATATATTCTTTTTAATCTCTTTTTGCTTATGTAGAGATTTGAATATTAAGGTGTGTAAACAACTGACTTGCTTCAGAAAAAAAGAGGTTATTGCAGTAATCCAAGTGAGGTTATGATGGACTAGGGTGGTGGCTGTGTATTATGGACTAGGGTGGTGGCTGTGGAGGTTTCTTAAAGAAGTAGTAATATTTTCATATTAAACTTGTGGATTTGGCTATGGGGCATGGGAGAGAGATATCAAACATGGTTTCAAAGTTATTTTTTTTTTTGAGATGGAGTCTTGCTCTGTCGCCCAGGCTGGGGTGCAGTGGCTCTGCCTCCTGGGTTCATGCCATTCTCCTGCCTCAGCCTCCCGAGTAGCTGGGACTACAGGTGCCCGCCACCACGCCCGGCTAATTTTTTGTATTTTTAGTAGAAACGGGGTTTCACCATGTTAGCCAGGATGGTCTCGATCTCCTGACCTCGTGATCCGCCCGCCTTGGCCTTCCAAAGTGCTGGGATTACAGGCGTGAGCCACCGTGCCCAGCCTTGATTTCAAAGTTTTGACCTAAGCAGTTGGTTAAGTGGTTTAGTGAGTTGAAGGATACTGATAATATGGTAATAGAGCAGAGTTTTGTTGTTGTTGTTGTTGTTGTCGTTTAGGGAGGAGGGGAGTGGTCTTGCAAATTAAAAGTTCTAATTTGAACATGATAAGTTTAGATGTCTTTTAGACATCTTGGTGGAAATGTCAGAGAAGTAATTGATGAGAAAGCTACTGGAATTGGAAATGGAAAATTAGCAATTATCAGCATATCAACATAGTGTTCAAAACCATAGGAATGGCCAAGTATCTGGCACTAGTGCACTTCGATATTGAGATGTTTAGAAAAGGAAAAGTTGTCCATCATTAAAACCAAGAAGTAGTAGTTAGGTATATAGAAGAAAGCCTGGGAGGCTGTAGTGATCAAGAAGCCAAGAGAATAAAGTGTTTTTAAAGGTCAGAATTATCAACTATGTCAAATGCTGTGAGATTAGAGGAAAATCATGTTTGGCAACATGGAAGACATTGGTGATCTTGAGGAGCTGTTTTGTGAAGTTCTAAAGAATGAAAGCCTGGTCACATGAGTTTAAAAAAGAATAAGGGGTGAAGTTGAGACAGCAAATATAGACAGTTTTTTCAGGGAGTTGTGTTATGAAGTAACACAGATGAATAGAGTGAGACTGATAGGGAGAAGAGCCAAAGGAATTTTTTTGGTTTGGTTTTGTTTTTTAATATAGGGGATTTTTGACCATATCTGTGTTCACTATAAATTTTTAAATTGATGGTACAAGAAAAAGGAAATGATTTTAGGAGTAAAGTTCTTAAAAAGGCAAGAGGAAATAGGGCACAATGCACATGTGGAAAGATTGGCCTTAAATAGGAGCTTGAACTATTCACAAAACAAGTTACAGTTATAAATTATTAATAAGTAGGTGGACATTATAAATTCCTGTTTTGCCACACTAAAAATTAAATACTGTGCCAAAAAGTAATTTTTAATAATCTTGTTTCTCACAGTGGTTCAGGTTCTGCATGAACACCATCAGGGTTTTTAGCCCATGTAACTCAACTCATTTCTCTATTTAGAAAAGTCGGGGAAATGGTAAATAAAAAACAAAGAATGAAATTTTATTACCCGAGATTTTCTCTACAAGGTGATAAAAATATATCACAAAGTTCTACTGAAAAATGGTACTTTTGTATATCAAATATTGAGCCTAGAAACCCAGGTTTATAAGTTTAATTTAAAAAATACCAAATCTATGGATGGAAACTCTAGTACTCTAATAGGTGGCTATATTAAGGATGGGGAAGAGTAAGATTTCCTTTTTTAACAGTAAGGTAGGGTATATTCTCTTTCTAGACAAGACTATGTCTATTAACTTACTAAAGTTAAACAAGGTAGCAAAATCAACCCAGTGGAGATAGAGCTGTGGAGCCTAAAATCTTCCTCAAATCCTTTGTACAGCTTGAGACTTCTCAGTACACTACACAATGTGGGAAACCATTAACAGTCAAAACCAGTCAAAAAGTGGTTACGATTTTAAAAGTTAGAGTCATT
Organism: Nomascus leucogenys; assembly: GCF_006542625.1. Classification (NCBI taxonomy): domain Eukaryota; kingdom Metazoa; phylum Chordata; class Mammalia; order Primates; family Hylobatidae; genus Nomascus; species Nomascus leucogenys. The sequence continues at coordinate 31,386,525 of NC_044395.1, read as the reverse complement.
GACTTCAATTTACAGACTTGGAAGAAGCAAGCCTTCCAAGTATCCATCATCCCATTACCACATTCATCGAATTCATAGAAGTTACTTTGTCCCAGAATCTGCATCCATCACTAGACAGCATGGCTAAACTGTGTTCTTTTTGAAAGGTTTATTATAACTAAGTTTTTTAAGCCATTGGAAATGTGTAACATGCTTTAAATTTTATAAGCACTTGGGTTTACTACTACTGTTTTGTTTCTTGTGGGTATCTCATTAATTTGGGTAAAGTTTTTTTGTTTCTTCTCTGTTTTGTTAATTCAAGATTTGAGTTTTGGGGTTTTTTAATGTTTTGTCCAATATTTTTACCAGATATTGTTGACATCCAAATAATAACCCACAAGGTAGGACCCAAAATACTAGGATTTTTTTTATGTTATTTGCAACTCTCTGATAACTATTGAAAGAAAAAGGCTTAGTCTTTTAAGATACCTAAGACATAATTATAAAGGATGATTAACAAGTGGCAGGTCACTTTTAGCATTTGAAAACTCTTCAGAAATTTTTTCCACCTTATTGGATGCAGGTTCTATGCTTACTATGCCAAGGGTTAAAGGGGGAAGGAAATAATAACTTTCTGTAGAAAAATTAGAATATTAAGTTTAAGGATAATAATAAGCAAATCCGGGGAGGTTGGGGAGGAGCTTACGACATTATCTACAGTGCTTTTTACTGGAATGAATGTGGGTGATCATGTGTGTGTATGTTCTTCCACAGTACTATTTAACAACATCATGTTCTGTGTATAAATTAGTGTGTGGAGAGATTTCCTATTTAACTTAAAACTGTTTCTAAAAAGATACCTCTTCCACAGGAAAATCTTATCCCATTTCTCTGTGGCTCCAGATCTGCTAATTCTGACATTTATATTCTACAAAATGGTTAGAATCTTCAGGGAAATTTAGAATAAGTAAAGGTTAAAATACCATAAAAACAAAGTCCTAAGTCAAACTATTTCTGTGCCTTAGGAGGGGAAATGTAAATAGTTAAGAAGTGTTATCCAGCCTGCAAGGGAACTCAATCCACAGTAGGAGAGGGTAGGGCAGAGAGAGATTTCTTATAGTCAGCTTTCAGCAATATCTTTAAATCTGGAGATAAGAAATGCCAGAAACATCAGAATTTCTTTGTAAGTTTATCATGTGAAAGCCCTTCTCAAAGCCAATACTTACCTGTTTCTTGTAAACTTGTTTGGTTAAGGTTACTTAAAAACATCAACATGGGGACATGAAAATTTAAGTTTCTTAGAAGTTTTACTTTGAAAAACTCTCAGAAAAGCAACACAATGAAGTCATGACTTTAGGAAAATGTTAGCCAAATTCCAGGTGTAAAACTATAGGTATTGATTTAAATTGATCAAAGATTCTTTTTTTACCTTTGTTTCTTAATTCCCACTAGTAGCATGTAGAACTGTAGATATAAAGGTAAAATATATAAAAATTTGTTGTGTTAAAACTGGTAGAAATAGGAAAGACGTTTCTGATATGGTGGCATGTGAACAGAGACCTAAAGGAGGTAAGGGAATAGCCTATGCGGGTAGATGTCTGGTAGAAGAGAGTTTCAGGCAGAGGGAACAGCAAGTGCCATGGCCTGAGGCAAAAAGGGTTTTTTGAGAAAGGGCGGCAAATGTGCCTGAAGGAAACAAGACAGAAAAAGGTGTCCAGAGAAGTCAGAAGTTAGGTAGTAAGGGGCAATGGGTTTAGAATTCAGGCAGGAGCAGACAACGCAGGCCTTGTCTGCTATCAAAAGGACACTGACTTCTGTGAGTGAGATGGGGTAACTCTGGGCAACTTTTGAAGACTAGACTATATGCAGGAAGGAAGGGCAACAGTTAGGATTTATGTTTGTGCTTGCCTTTGGATCTTCAAAATATCTTCCTCAAATTATTTTTAACACGTATTAATTGTATTTAACTATTCATGGAAGCTCAGCAATGCCATCTAGTTTTCAAATTGATCCATTGTGTAAAGAATGAGGTTAAGAATTGTTTTACACTCAACCACGTAATCAATAAGCCAAGAGTGTTATTCACACCAAGTCACACAGTGAACTTTATATTAATCAAATCTTCTCTATACATGTGGTAATTATTAAGTTTAGAAATTATTCATTGTCATTGTTCTTAATTAGAATATTGTTTAATTAAAAAATAATGATCTTACTGAAAGCATGTTAGAGCCATAATTTTACTCATTGAATTCCATTTTGCTCAGCCTAAAACATTGAAATGTTTACCTACAAAATATGGCAATTTATAAGCTAATTTTCTTCTACCTAATACATAATTAGGTAGCATTTTTACAAATTGATAGCTATTTTAAAGTCACCAATTAAAAGGCAAAACTTGTCAGATTGGATAAAACAAGACCCAACTATGATGGCTATAAGGCATCATGGCATTGCACTTTAAATATAAATACACAAATAATTTAAAAGGAAAATGATAGAAAAAGATGTATCATGCTAACACTAGCCAAAAGAAAGCTGGTGTAGCTATATTAAATATTGAGCAAAATAGGTGTCCCAGCAAAGTTACTAACCAGAGATAACAAAGATTATTTTATAATGATAAAGAGATCAAGTCATCAAAAGAACATAACAAAACCAAACTTTTACACACCTAATAACAGAGTTTGAAAATAAATGAAGCAAAAAACTGAGAACTGCAAAGAGAAATAGATAAATCCAGAATTAAAGTTGGAGATTTCAACATACGCCTCTCAATAACTGAAAGGATAAATAGATACCAGATCAGTAAAGATATAAAAGACTTGAGTAACACTATTAGCTAAATTAATAGTTACAGAACATTAACAAAAGCAGAATGCGCATTCTTTTCAAGTGCACACAGGATGTTTACAGTGGTAGATCACATTCTGTGCCATAAAGCTAGTCTAAATAAATCTAACAGAATTCAAACCACACAAAGTTTGCTTTCTCACTACAATGGAATTAAGTTAGAAACCCATAACAAAGATTTAATGAAAATCCTAAAATATTTGGAAATGAAAAACATACTTGTAAATAACCCATGGGTCAAAGAAGATATCAAAAATAAAGTTGGAAATTAATTTAATGGAATAAAAATTAAAACACAATACATTAAAATGTGGACATGGCACATTGAGAAGAATGATGGCTTAAATTATTTGCATTAAACACTTTTGCCAAGGAACACAGTGCATTAAAACAAAGTAAAATGGCATCAGTTTATAAATGCATTGTCTTTTACATTACAGAATTGCAATTATATGTGAATGAAGATATTCATTAATAGGCTATAGGCTAGACAGACCCACTGGAATATTTTGATATTTTTCCCATATTTTTCTATGTATTTAAATAATGTTTTTATATAATTAGGTTCATACCGTGTATACATTTTTGCATTCTGATAAATACATTAGGTCCTAAACAGTTTCCAATGATATTAAATATTTTTCCAATACCAGTTACTGGCTGTGTAATTTTGTAGTGATATGCCATAATTTAATCAGCTAATTTCCTAAACATTTTCCAATGATTAAATATTTTTCCAATACCCGTTTTTATTGGCTGTGTAATTTTATAGTGATATGTAGAGATAGGTTTTTAGCCCAACAGAATAGCAGGAGAAGTGTAGTGATATGCCATAATTTAATCAGCTAATTTCTAATTATGCTTCTAATTTGTTATAATTTTGAATGAGCAAGCCATGTATAATAATGTTTTGACTATTCCCTTAATTTGTATTCCAAGAAATGAATTACTGAGTAAAGGGGCTTTTTTTTTTTTTGAGATGGAGTCTTGCTCTATCACCAGGCTGGAGTGCAGTGGCACAATCTTGGCTCACTGCAACCTCCGCCTCCCAGGTTCAAGCGATTCTCCTGCCTCAGTCTCCCAAGTAGCTGGGACTACAGGCGCATGCCACCACGCCTGGCTAATTTTTGTATTTTTAGTAGAGATGGGGTTTCGCCATATTGGCCAGGATGGTCTCGATCTCTTGACCTCACGGTCCCCAAACCTCAGATTCCCAAAGTGCTGGGATTACAGGCATGAGCCAGGGTGCCTGGCCAAGGCTTGTATATTTTTAAAGCTTTGACACATTTTATCACATTGTTTTATCACAGTGTACCACTATATACTCCTAACAAAATTTTGTCTGTGTTGCAACCCTTAGCAACATTTAATCATTATCATTTCTCCTGCTATTCTGTTGGGCTAAAAACCTATCTCAGTTTTATGTAACTACTGAAGATGATATCTTGTTTCTATAATTAATGTACACAATTTGCCATTTTGTTAATGTTATTAACTCATTTTTATATTTGTGGTAAATGTGTTTTTCCAATTTAGTTTTAATGGTATATATATATATATATATATATATATATATATAAAATATAAAATCTTGTATAATATGACCTATATTTCTTTTATCTTTTTAATGAAAGTCCACCATTCTCTAATAAGATGTATAATCTCACCCCTTTTTTTCCCTCATGTGAATTTTTTTTCCTCCATTAATTTATGGAATAAAATTTTACTCCGAATGGTAAGTAGCACAGTTTTAGGTTAGAATGTGAATTGAAGATTGAATTTTTTTCCAAACAGTACTTTTTCCCCAGCATAATTGATTGAATAATGTTTTTATTCCTCAGTGACCTTGTAATAGGTTAAATTCTAACAGTTTTACTTCATTATGATCAGAGACTCAGTTTCTTCCTGGTGTGTGGATACACATTTCATAAATGTGTGCAAAAACTTTAAAGGAATGTTTCCTCCATAGGGTATCACTGATACATTTGAATCACTTAATTTTTTTTTTCTTTGATCTCATGCTTTTGGCCCTTTGGGATTTTCATAAAGTTGTTTTCATGCACATTTAATTTTGTCACAATAATTATATAGATTTAATTCTATATTTAACTGATTTCATTGCTTATAGCCAATAGGATTAGCCTCTGACTTCTATATCCCTAAAAATATTAGTGTTAATTTATATGTAAAAGATATGGAAAACTTTTAGATATGGAAAACTATTTTTTTTTTTGGAAGAGATACAAACGTATGTTTTCTGAACTCTCACCTATGTAAAAATGATACCTGCTTGTATTACAATTTACTGATAAAATAATATTCTAGGATAGCCTTTTATCATCAAAATTCTGTATATTTTGGTCCATAAAGGAGTGGAAGTCTTATGACATACTATGTATTTCTTACATAGTTTTCCACTTACTATCATTTTTCAGTTATTTTTGTATGTCTCATCTCCTCTAACTAAATAAGCTGTTTGCATTCAGTAAATGCTTGAGTAAATGAATGTAATTTGAATTTGTAAATCCTACTACATAATCAACATTTTTAAAATAAAATATTGCAATATCGTATCACCTTTGAAAATCATTTATGTTCTAATAATGGAGGTAAACTAGATAATCTTTATCATTCATTCCAGTTTAGAAGTTTTACTGCCTGTGATTCTAAGTGTTTGTGCGTGTATAATATTCGAGAAATTGCCTAGCCCATTTAGCTGTTCAGTTTTATTAGCTGTTTATTCACTTATTTCCATGTTATATCCGTTATATGCTATTTGAAGAATTATGGGTATATAGTCTCATAGTCATAGAAGAGACTAGAGGTTTTATGTTTAATCTCAAACCTAATCCTTTAAAAGGGGCATAGCCCATAACTTAGAGTGAAGTAAAGAACATTTATGAAAAATATTTGCCAGTTAGTATTCCTACGACTTTGTTCAAAGCCCAATTTATGTGTGCATATTTCTGGTTATTAAAGATAATGCTACTTACCTATTTTCGTGCTTATCGTTTCTGCACTGTGAAGTTTGCTGTTCAAAGATATGCATGCTAAAATAATCTTTGTTATTTAAACTTTATCTCATTAAATAACACATTTGCATTAGTCTACCTTTAAGCTTAATAGATTAACAAGTTATTTTTCCCTTGGATTAATAACATTTTTACTAAAAGAGCTTTCCCTTCTTGACTAATTATATTATTCAAACAAGTGAAAATCTGATTATCAGCCATGTTAGTTTGAACATATATATATACATTCATTACTGGCAACGACTCTTCAGGACATTTGAATTCAAAATTAATTTCACAGCATTAATGAAATAGTAGTATAGTTGGAAATACTTATTAAATGACTGTTTTAAAATAAGATAAAATAACAGGAATAAATATTAACTATAATAAAGATACAGTTAAGTACAATTTGTTGATTATGTTTAGCTAGCAAAAGAAATTAGCAGATAATTTAATAAAAATTATTTGATAGGGAATAAATATGCTATGTATAATATTATTTAATTGAAAATAGATACTTTATGAAGTGCTATCATTGTAAAGGTTATAGCCAAGAGAAATAATTATGCTTCGCTAAGAAGATCTTTTAAAAGTCTTTTCTGTTTATACAAAACATATTATTCATTGGTAGAGGAACATAGGAACATTTCTGAGTACTATTCAAATGCATTAAGATGTTAATGCAAACACAGCTTTAGAGGTTTTAATTTCTTGTATTCTAGACCTGGCTAAGAGATGTAAATGCTTGGGTAAATAATAGGGTGTTACAGTACATGAAACACATCCTTTCTATGACAGTAATAAATTAAATGAACACGTATTTTTCTAGGCTGTTTATAAATCATGCAAAATGAATTACTGAGTAAGTGAGGATTCTGTACGTTTTTAATGGCTGACATTACTATAGTACCATCTCTGTGCACCAGCTGAACTAATAGCTTACTGATGATTTCTGAATCAGTCTATCTCTTAAAGGATATTATCACCTGCAGGAAATATTACAGAGAAACAAGTCACTTAAAACTACCTGAGTTTACTTCCTGGTTCCAGCAACTTATTTGACCTTGGGCGAGACCCTTAACCTCACTGGGCCTCCACTTCCTCATTTGTAAAGTATGGATACTAATAATAACTTGCAGGGTCATTGTAAGTGTAAACTTGGTTAATACATGGAAAGCATGTAGTAAGTGTTACACAGACTTTCTGTTGTTTTTGTTATCTGTTCCAAATGGCAATTTTTAAAAAATGCTTATGAAATATACTTTATATTGATATGTATTTCTCCAAATGGAGTATGAGTTGATTATTTAAAAACATCTTTTAACACAAAATTATTTCTTTTTGGACATTGCCCTCCACTGTTGTAAGATGGCAAATTCACCATCAAATCTGGAACTGGAACCCTTATTCGGTTTACATTGCCAAGAGAACTTTTTAGTTAGGCCTGGATGTTCAGTATTTCGTCAGCACACTAGAAGTGCTGGCCCAAAATGGGATGCTGTACATTAGGTTAATTTTCACCTTTTGGACTTTTTATTTTGAGCAGATTTTTACCAACAAACAGTTGTGCAAGGAATCTTATTTAAGATGGATGGATATTATGCCAAATTGCAATGCCAGACTTTACAATGTAAAATGGAAATGTTATATATATATATATTTTCTAGATACCGTTTCAGAGCATTTGGAAACTGAATTACTTTGTTATTGAAAATGACTTAAGTCTTTAACTGACTTATCTTTTAAGTGTGTGTGTATTTATATGTTCATATTTCCCCCCCTCTAGAACTGGGTAGATAAAGCTGAAAAACAAGCTCTTCTCTCTGAAACGCTTGACCTATCAGAACTTTTCCATCCAGACACATTTCTTAATGCTCTTCGCCAGGAAACTGCAAGGTAATTAAAATGAAATACTTTACCTATTTGTCCCTGAGGGTAATTAATTTTGCTATATTGACTTCCTATTATACTGCCCTTGATTATCAAGAAATAAATTTATTATTGAAACACAGTTATGTTATTTTCTTATACTCTAAATCATACAGTTAACCTTTAGCTTAAAAAAGCATTGCTTTTAATGATGATATGTTTTATTCAAATTTAAAAAGATAAAATGTAACTTTTATAATTTTGATCTTTTATCTAAACCTGTGCTGTCCACTGTGGTAGCCAGAAGTCACATGGACCTATGTAAATGAATTAAAGTAAAAATCAGATTTAAAATTCAGTTTTTCAGTAACTCTAACCATATTTAAAGTGCTCAATATCCGCATGGCTTGTGGCTACCATTTTGGACTGCATGAAAATATTTTTATCTTTGCAGAAAATTCTGCTGGACAGTGCTGACTAGGCTCCTTGGTGGAGAACAGGACCTGATGATTAAGATCAAGCTCCTTTTCTTACCACACTCAGATTCTGTCATATCATATATAATTTTTAACAAGTTGGAATGTAATAAAAGGGAATTACTAAAAATATCCTCAACAAAATTTAGTTGTTTAGTAACTCTCAGGGGTATTTCAATTTGCATTGCTTCAGGATATTATAAACATCAAATTTCCGTTCAGCTAATAAACATTTATTGAACACCCATCGTGTGCCTGCATTTGAGGGTAATGGTCAAAACAGGATTTAAAAATGAAAAAAAGAAACGCCAGGAACTTACAGCACCAAAGAGGAGACTGACAGTTAACTTTGAAAATTTACTGTGAACTCTAACATATTATGCATAGTTTAATGGTATTATTATTTACACATGGTAAATATTTTAATTTTAAGTAAATAGGACTATATCTTCAGTTACTCTTCATATTTTAATTCCTAAGGATTATTGATTTGTGACTTTGATGCTTTACCTTTACAGGGCAGTGGGTCGTTCTGTGGATAGCCTTAAATTTGTAGCCTCATGGAAAGGTCGACTGCAAGAAGCAAAGCTACAAATTAAGGTACTAGACTAATTTTACATCTTGGAATCTCAGCCCTACCACCAACTGATATAAGAGATTCTGAAATTTTGATCTCAAAGTGACATATCTTTATAGTGTAAGATCAGTAGAGTTAGATTGTATTATCTATTTGAAAAATCAAAATAAGATTTGGCATGAAACAACTTGTAATAGAAAATACAGACTCTTCTTATGCAAACATAAGAATCTTAGGGATACAATATTTGAAAGTGTAACTTTTAGCACAAATTTATACAAACCATGCAGTTCTTTTACCTTACCTGTTCTAAAATTGAACCTAATATTTACAGTACAGTAAACTACATACAGGTTGAGCATCCAAACATCCAAAACACCCCCAAATCTGAACCTTTTTGATTGCCAATATGATACCACATATTGTCGTATTTTGGTCCACATGGATGGCCAAGATAGTGACACCTTTGCTTTCTGATGGTTCAGTGTGTGCAAACATTGTTTCATGCACGAAATTCTTTAAAATATTATATAAAATTACCTTCGGAGTATATGTATAAAATGTATATGAAACATAAGCGAATTTGGTGTTTAGACTTGGGTCCCATCCCCAAGATAGTTCATTTGTGTATGTGCAAATAGTCATGCACTGCATAACGATGTTTGTCAATGACAGGTTGCACATACTACAGTGGTTCCATAAAATTATAATGAAGCTGAAAAATTCATATTGCCCGGTGACGTCTTTTGTTCACTGTAACATTTTGGTGCACACATTACTCCTGTGTTTGCAGTGATGCTAGTGTAAACAAATCTGCGCTGCCAGTTATATAAAAGTAAAGCACATATAATTATGTATAGCACATAATACTTGATAACTGTTCATGCTTTATGTATTTACTATATAATACCTTTTATCATTATTTTAGAGTGTACTCCTTCTAATTATATTCTTCAAAAAGTTAACTGTAAGCCTCAGGCAGGTCCTTCAGGAGGTATTCCAGAAGAAGACATTGTAACCATAGGAGATGACAGCTTCATGCCTGTTACTGCCCCTAAAGACCTTCCAATGGTTAAGATGTGAAGGTGGAAGACTGACAATAATGATCCTGACCCTGTGGTAGGCCTAGGCTAATGTGTGCATTTGTGTCTTCATTTTTAACAAAAAAGTTTAAATAGTAAAAATTAAATTTTTTAAAAAAAAACCTTAAAAAATAATGATATAAAAATATTTTTATACTTTTTGACTCTTGTAAATAACACTTAGCTTAAAACAAACACATTGTACAGCTGTGTAAAAAATCAAAATATAAAGTAAAAAGTGTTTATGTTTAAAACACCTGGGCTCAAGTGATCCTTCTGCCTTGGCCTCCCAGAGTGCTAGGATTACAGGCATGAGCTATTGCACTTGGCCTGACTATAGTTCTTTAATGCAGTTAACTTTATGCAACTAGCTTTTCAGAAATTCCATTCATGTAGTTCTAGTTTCCTGCTCAAAACACTTTTTACTTTATACTTTTAATTTTTTACACATCTTGTGTTTATGTTTTAAGCTAAGTGTTATTTATAAAAGTCAAAAAGTTAAACAAATTAAAAGTATAAAGTTACAGTAAGCTAAGGTTAATTATTGAAGAAAATTATTTTTAACAAATTAGTGAAGCCTAAGTGTACAGTGTTTATAAACTCTACAGTAATATATAGTAGCGTCCTAGGCCTTCGCATCATTCACCGCTCATTCACTGACTCACCCAGAGCAACTTGCAATCTTTCAAACTCCATTCATGGTAAGTGCCCTCAACGGGTATAGGATTTTTTTTTTATCTTTTATACTCTCTTTACTGTATATTTTCTATGCATAGATATGTTTAGGTATATAAACACCATGTGTTCAGTTGCCTACAGTATTCAGCACAATTATATGCTGTACAGATTTGTTTCCTAGGAGTAATAGGCTATACCATCTAGGTTTGTGTAAGTACTCTCTCATGTTCACACAGTGATGAAGTCACCTAATGATGCATTTCTCAGAATGTATTCCCATCATTAAGTGATGCATGACTGTATTCCAAAATTCAAAAAAAATGCAAAATCAAAAACACTTTGTTCTCGAGCATTTCAGATAAGGGATACTCCATCTGTATAAAGTATAGTATATAAAAAATTAGTATATAAAAAATCTTGTCCTCAGGGAGTTGAGAATTTGTGAGTACATTAGTTAACGGTTTAAAAAAAAAGCCACTTATGATGTTCTATTTCTTTTGTAGTACAAATTTTTCTTAGCTCTTTTTCCTTTTAAAATCCATTATTTTTACAATAACAGGTAATCATTCAAACATTAACAAAAATAATTTAAAAGTCTTTGATGGAAACTTTTTCCCCAGCAACCCCAACCTTCTTTCGTATCACTAGCCCCTCTTACACTGTCATTCCTTGCTATTCCTTTTTCCCATTTCTTTACATAGAATTGCCCTCTTAACATTTTTTTCCACTTAAAAACTTTAAGCTGGTCTCAAGCGATCCACCTTCCTCGGCCTCCCAAAGCGACGAGATTACAGGTGTGAGCCATTGCATATGGCCTGGCTATAGTTCTTTAATGCAGTTAACTTTATGCAACTAACTTTTTAGAAATTCCATTCATATAGTTCGTTTCCTGCTCAAAAAATTTGTTTTCATATTACTACTATTTTCTAACATACTATATCATTTATTTATATTTGTTGTCTTATTCCAGTAGAGTGTAAGTCCCGTGAGAGTAGTAACAATAGCCGTTACATAATAAGCATTCAATCAAACCCTTTCTGAATGGTTGAGGGCCTATAATAGGAGAGGCACTGTAGTAGGTGTTCTAGCATCGGCTACAATAGCATAGTGTGCCAGAAATTTGATCATTACCAACAAGCTAGATCTTTCCCTTTTGGCTCTATAGACTGCCATAAAATTCTCACTTAAAGCTGAAGGAGTTAGAAAAGTTTTCTTCCATTTCTTTCATTTAATTTTGTCGTTTTGTTTTGTTGAGATGGGGTTTTGCTATGTGGCCCAGGGTGAATTTGAACTCCTGGGCTCAAGCAATCCTCCTGCCTCAGCTTCTTGAGTAGCTGGGATTACAGGCACACACTAGGACACCCAGCTTCTTGACATTTTATTTTAACCTTAGCCCCTAGCTCATGAGAAGTACCTTGGCTATTACTGGTGGGTCATACACTGCTGTCCAATTGTCAGGAGAGGGAGGGAACACAAAACATGTATATTTAGTCTCTGGCAGCTGTGAACCATGCATGTAATTATAGCATCATTATTTAATTTAGGAGTATAATAAGCAAGGGAAACCAGTTTTATTGTGTTCATATTTCCCAGAGTATGTTGCCCGTTCTTTCAAAGTCATGCAGAACCAGAAAATCCCAAGCTTATATAATTGTTTTGTACACTGGGGCAGTGGGCACGCGGGGGGTGGGCTGTGCTGACAGTAAAATAAGGTTAAATATTACTATCTAAAAAAGAGCTATGTGACATTTTTAAGCAATTAATGGGGCAGTCTGAGCCTTGGCTGTCACAGTTATGAGATTTCAATAATAACTTCATTGACATGTTTATTATGAGGATCTCTGAATAATCTGTATATATATAATGAATATATATTTTTATATATACAATGAATATTTTCATATGTATTCAGATTACATATATGATTAAGATTTATATAGGTAGGAAATATTTGTTTCTTAGTTAGAAAAACAAGTATGTTTTCATATAAAGTTCTCTATATCCAGTAAGCAAAATTCTTTTATTTTTCATTTGGGATTCATTAAAAGATATTTTATTGTTAAAAATTAAAATATTCACTTGTAAATATTTAGTAACATAAATAAGCATGGTATAATGACTAGAAAATAATTGTCATTTTTGTTAGTAATGTATTTCCACATATACTTACAACTTTAATTTTAAAAGCCATCTCTACATACGAGATTTAAGATAATTCGACAGAACTTTTCCTCTCTCTGGTCCATTCATGTGAGCTATAAAAGCACATTTTCTAACTTTCTCACCTGCAGTTTCCAGTAATGTTATCAGGGAAGAAGTCTTGGTAAGGCCTTCACTGTTAGCACTTGGCAAAATTAGTAAGTTCATTTGTCCATTTAGGCTCCTTTTAATTATGTTTTTCAACAGAGGGGATTGTTTCAATAGGAGAACTTTGGATTTGAATTATACTTGAATTTTACTATCACTATAATTTTATTAGTTTTTTTTAAATCTCTGTCACCATAGACTGAATTAAACAGTGAGGCTGTAGTTCTCCAAAACCAATCAATATCTTAAACCCTCTAGAACTACTTGAGAGAACATGCTTATGTATTGATTTTCAGTTCCTGAACATGGCCCTCTAAAATTCCTGCCATTATTGATCTATTATGTGTTCAATAGTACTTGAAAACTTGATATTGCAAAATACATAAATCAAGCTCCTGTTCAGCCTCCATGTTACATCTTCCTCCAAGGCTGAGAGAGGATTGCCCTAGCAACACTTCAAGCGCTCAGTAGCCATATGTGGTATAGTATATACAGTAACTACATATGGCTGCTGAGCACATATGGGTACTATATTGTAGCTCTGCATGGAACAGTCAATTCCCTAGGAAAACGTAAACATTCTTTGGTCTTCAAGGTTTTTTTTTTCAATAATGTTTAATACTTTCTATTAAACATTTTAAACAAATACAGAAGAGAGAGTAGTAAAATGAGTCTGCATATTCCAAGGTTTTAAGATAGAAACATTCCCCCTTTTTCTTTTTTCTTGCTAAAACACATTTCAGACATCATTTTATTTTACCCCTCTATGGTTCTGAATGTGTTTCTTTAAAAATATGTTTTTTCTTAAATATAATGTATTATCACAATATATCAAAATTAAAATTCCTTGGAATTATTTAATATTCAGTCCAAAACAATACTGACCAGTCTCCAAAAGAACTCTTTCCAATGGTTTGTTCGAATCAGGGTCAAAATAATGAAATGAAATGCTAACATTGCATTTGGTGATGTGCCTTAAGTCTTTTTATATCTAAATCAGGTTCCACCTTTCATTTATTACCACTGTTTGTTACAGGGTGGGGTCAAATATAAAAAAAGGAAATCACAAACCTTAGCTGGCTTGAAATACAAGATAAGTATTACATTGTGTCAGAAACAGGACAGAAAATAAAATTAGAAGTAGGGCCGGAAATACAGATAGATTGAGCTATAAGTCCAGAATTAGGAAGCAACGGAGCATGGCTTTTTTAGAGTAAAAGGAATTAGCAGTGCTAAATGTTGCATAGGACTATAACCAGGCTTGTTGCTTGTCTAATCCAGTTCTGAGGTTAGGCTCTCCATCTCCCCAACAGAAGGAGACTGAATAAAGCTGTTGCAGGCCTGGAGCAGTGGCTCATGCCTGTAATCCCAGCATTTTGGGAGGCCGAGGCAAGCGGATCGCTTGAGCCCAGGTGTTTAAGACCAGCCTGAGCAACATGGAAGAACCCTGTTTCCACTACAAATACAAAAAATTAGCCAGGCCTGGTGGTGCATGCCTGTCATCCCAGCTACTCAAGAGGCTGAGGTGGGAGAATCACCTGAGCCCAGGAGATCAAGGCTGCGGTGAGCCGTGATCATGCCACTGTATTCCAGCCTGGGCAATGGGAGTGAGATCCTGCCTCAAATAACCAAACAAACAAACAAAATAAAGCTGTTGCAGAATCACTGATTGAGTTTATGGCATTATAGAAATCTGTAGGCTTAAGAAAGCTGCAAGACAAAGAAATAGCCTGACTCCTTAGATGCTAAATCTCACTACCTATCCACGAGATCTGCAGTATCCCAACATCGCCAGAACAGAACCCCCAAACTGGCATTATAAATATTGTATGTATGTAGATATGGAAGGGACAGTACAGAGGTCTGTGGAGGGAAAATACTGCTCAAGATGAACCTAGAATCCAAAATCCAAAGTAAATGGGAAAAAAAATCTAATCCAAAAAAGAAAACTAACAAAATCACCAGATGAAACAGCTAGTCAATTAGTTTGTTGTTAATTTTATAGAAAAATCTGACAAAAAAGTTAACTATTTTAGTTTCCTTGAACAGATACATGAAGGAATAACTTCCAGTACAAAATAACAAGAACTTCTGGAGGAGAAACAGGGAAAGATAATACAGTTATAGTTCAAAGTAATGTCAGAAATGAAAAATGTAGTCTTTAAATGAAAAAATTGACAAACTATACATTAGATATGATTGAAGAAGACATGATAAATTGGTTATGTTATGAGACAAAGAGAATAGTTTCAGATACTCCATCCTATTTCTAAAAGGATTTCTAGAAGTATAAAACAGAATGACAGAGAAGTGAAATTTGAAAAACTAATTCAGGAATTTTCCAGAATTGGAGAATGATGAGTTCTTGGATGAAAAGCATCTGCAAAGTACCAAAAATAATAAACAAAAGTAAAGTAAGGTTCACACCTAATCATACTATAGCAAAGCTAGTCAATATCCAGATTAAAGAGTAAAATCTTCAAAGTTAGCAGATAAAACATCAGATTTTCTACCAAAATAATCACCATGTTGACAGCGGACTTCTCATTCACAACACTAGATGTCAGAAGACTGTAAAATAATATATTCAAATTGATGAGGAAAAATAATTGTTAAACTCAAACTTTATTGCCATCTAAAATATTCAATAATGAAGGCAATAAAAAGACTTTAGGAACCCAAAGACCACAAGAATTCACCACTCACATACAGCTCAATAAAAGCAATATTGAAACATGTACTTCTGCAAAAAATAAAGCCAGAGAGAAAGTAATGAACACCTAAAACAACAGTGATTTGTGTCTAAAGAAATCCTGAGTAGATATTTTCCTGTATGTTGTTTCTAAAAGTCTGACAAAAAAGTTAACTCTTTTAGTTTCCTTGAACAGATACATGAAGGAGTAACTTCAAATTAACAAAATAATTTTAGTGTGTAATGTAACTTAAATTTAAGTAACTTAAATATTGACTGTAAAATATGTTATGCTTAAGCTGAAAATCTAAACAGCAATAATTCAATTATATATAATGTGTTAAAATTCATACTATGGTCAGTACTGAATACTTTAAGAATTTATTAGAAAGTTTTACACTTAATTATGCATTTAAAAGTAGATGGTAAAACACTAAAATAGATATACAATCCATAGCAGAAAAGGAGAAAAAGCAAGCAAAAAAGGTAAAGAGAAAAAAATATAAAATAGGAATAATACCAAATATATGACTATTGTAAACATATTAATCCTACCAATTAAGAAAGAGAGATTATCAGACTGGGGAAAAAATAAAATCCAGTTAAATGTTACTTAAAGATGTACATTTAAGTCATGATCACGCAGATAATTTGAGAAGTGGAAAAATACACGAAAGAAGAACTTAATGGTGAAAATGTCCTCTTTACATATCACAAGAGTAAATACTTTAAAAATGTCAGACTTTCCAAAATCAAATTTTAAAATTTAATGCAATTTCAACCAATATCCCAAAGTGTGTTTTGTTTTTTTTTAATCTGTGGCCACATGAGTTTGAGTTAGCATTTGCTCAAACTAGCTCAAAACTTCGTGGCTTAGAATACCAATTTATTATTTTCTCACAATTCTGTGGGTTGCCTAGTAGATCCTTTGCTGATTTACTCAGACCCACTCTGCATCTGCATTCGGCTAGATCAGTTAGAAGGGAAGGTCCATGCTGGTCTCATTCATATATATGGCAACTGGTGCCAGCTTAGTCCTTCACATGCCCTCTGGTACTGTAGGTACCTCATACTGAGGTACCTCAGTCCTCCACATGCCCTCTCATACTCTAGTAGACTAGGAGAGCTTCCTTGTATGGTGGTTTCAGTGCAGCATTTCTAGAAGGCAGAGCCTTTTAAAGCCTAGTTTCAGAAGTTGCTTAAAGTCCTTCTACCACATTTTATTGGTCAAAGCAATTTAAAAGGCCAGCCCAAGTTCAAGGGGTAGAAAAGAAACTCCACATCTTGATGGAAGCAGCAGCCAAGCTTACTTGGCAAAGGGGTGCAGATTAGGAGGAGAGGAATGTTTGACCATATTTTGCACTGTGTCACATTATTATTATCATTATTAAGCAATGGCAGTTGAGACAGTATGGTGCTGGTTTAGGGTAAGACAGACTAATGTAACACAAAAGAAAGTCCAGAAACAAACTTATGCCAGTATGGAAACTTGACACATGTCAAAAGTGGGGTTGGTTACAAATTAGGGGCTTGGAAGGACTATTTGATAAATAATTCTGAAACAATTGCTCACTCATTTAGAAAATGATAAAATTTGATCCATACTTTATATTACAAATAAAAATTGACTCTGAAGGTTTAAAAAGTTACAGAAATAAAACTGTTTGAAAGAGAAGACTTTTAGAAACAAAATACAGGAAAATATCTACTCAGGATTTCTTTGGACACAAAAGAAGTAAAAGTCTTAAAGGAAAAAGCTGATAAATTTGCTACCCTGAAATTAAAGATACCATAGAAAGTGAAAACACCCAAACCTACCCACTGAAAAGGCAATGCAATGGGGAAAGAGACAGTAAATTCTGTCTTTTCTATATTCATTTCACATATGTGGCCATCTTCCTCATAGATAAAACAAAAAGCTCAAGCTTGACTGAGAAACAGAACATAAATATCAGCATGCTATAGGCTTTATGGACCTGGAAAAAAATCTGCTCAAACAAATCTTACCTGTTATCAGTGCTGGATCTATTCCTAGCAAGTGTGGAAACAGCAACAGGCAAGCCAAGATTTGAAGAAAGAGTGACATTTTCCAAAATCCCACTGTTACCAAATAATGAATTGGTGAGAAAGCTTGGAAATGATTCTTCTGCTATACCTCGAAAATCTTCCATCTCACTGCAATAACAAAAGTATTTCTATAGGTCACATATTACTATAAAATGTTTTTAAATGATTAAAAGCATTGTCTCAGAAAACTAATAAATCTTAGGGAAAAAAAATTGAAAACACAGGCCACAGACTAGGAAAAGATATTAGTATCTTGTATAACTGACAAAGGATTAGTACTCAAAACAGATAAAGGATGTTTATAGATGAATCTTTTAAAGAAAATGTCCATACTAAGGAAAAGGTGGAGGTGGGCAAAAGATTTTCACAGGCAACTTACATGAAGAGGAAACCTGAATGGCTAATAAACATAAGGAAAAGTACTTGTTCTTACTAGTAACTAGGAAATGAAATTAAGACCAAAATCTGATTCCATTTCATGCTTATCAGATTGGCAGAATTTTTAAGTCCCAACAGACCAAGTATTGGCAAGATTGTAGCATAATGTAAATTCTTATATGTGACAAGTAAGAGTATAGAGTGATAGAGTTACTTTGGGGAATAATTTGCCAATATTAGGTAAAATTGAGATTGACCACACTCTTCAACCTAGTAATTTAATCTATCTAGAGAAATTCATGCAAATGTGTATAAGGAAGTACACAGCATGGTTATTGTGGTTTTTTTTAATAATGGTAAACAGTTGGAAATATTCACCAGCAGAAAAATGGATAAATTGTTGTATATTAACAAAATGAAATGTTGTGCAGCTGTTGGAAATGAAAGAACAAAATGGATGCACCTTAAAACCAATAATGAAGGAAAAGAGTAGGTTGCATGTTACCCTTTACACAGAGATTGGAAACATGAAAAACAATACTATTTATTGTTTATAGATACAGACAAAACTAAATTCAGGCCAGAATATTTTTGAAACTCTTCAAGTGACCTGTATATCACATTAGTGGTATAGTAGAAAGAGTATTTAAGTATTAAATAATTATATTATCATCCCAGCTCTTTTACTAACAATAAAGTTACTTATCGTTTCCTTGCAACAGCAACCTTACTGTAAAATTCAAGTAATGAAATCATTCAAAACTATTCGTTAAAGGATTCTCTCCTAGCACCTAAACCATTCCCTGACTGTATGTTGCTGAAAATTATCTTAACTCTTCCAATTTAGTGTTCCTTCATTCTAAATTCTATGGTTGTTTCATTTAGTATGTTAAAATTTGAAGGCACTTTTTTTTTTTTTTTTTTTTGAGGTGGAGTCTCGCTGCGTCGCCCAGGCTGGAGTGCAGTGGCGTGATCTCGGCTCACTGCAAGCTCCGCCTCCCGGATTCACGCCATTCTCCTGCCTCAGCCTCCAGAGTAGCTGGGACTATCGGTGCCCGCCACCACGCCCAGCTAATTTTTTGTATTTGTAGTACAGACGGGGTTTCACCATGTTAGCCAGGATGGTCTTGATTTCCTGACCTTGTGATCCGCCTGCCTCAGCCTCCCAAAGTGCTGGGATTACAGGCGTGAGCCACTGCGCCCGGCCGGCACTGTATATTTTAAGTTTGTTTATATTTTGTACCAAGTTCAAATTATGATAATATAGATGTGACTCTTAAGGCAATGTGCCAGAAGAGCTATAAATGCCAAATACTGACTCTACATTTGTTACCTTTAGATAGTCAGGCTAGATTAACTGCAGAAACTAAAAGAATGAAGAGTTTCAAAGAAGAAATATGAAGCTAATAATACCAAAAGAACCGTGTTTTCATTTTCAGGATTTCTTATATTTACACCAAGGTTACCTTAAAGACATGAATTCTTTCTTCTCTTTAATTCTTCTTTCATATTCATATTGCATGTCAGTTTTTTTCATTACACTTTCTGAACTTTATTCTGTTCCTTAAAAGGTGTCAGAATTCCAGGTTGGGAATACAATGTTTGTTCTCTAATTATGCTTTTCTCCCTTCCCTCATGGAGAAAGAATAACTTTTTGGCTTGTGCCACTGTAATTCTATTACACTAATGTCAAGACACCTGCAGTTGTATAACAGATGAGATTTATAAGTAATTTTAAAAATATATTTGCTAAAAATGAGAAATCAGTCTCAAAGAAGTTGACAGTGAACACTAGTCCAGGCCTTACTGATTTTATTCTCAAAGTACCATAATCTTTGTTTTCATATGTTTGGAATCGGTGAACACAATGGAAAGCATTGCTCTTAGGATAGAGTAACCTCTGACATTTGAGATTTTAATGCATATTTTCATGACTTATTTGTTTCCATGGCAGATCAGTGGCTTGTTACTAGAAGGATGTAGTTTTGATGGAAATCAACTTTCTGAAAATCAGCTTGATTCTCCTAGCGTGTCATCAGTGCTCCCTTGTTTTATGGGCTGGATTCCACAGGTAATACATTTTTAACAAGCACAAGTTTTAATTGTATCAGTTCAGTCTTAGATTTTATCTTTTCAAGAAGACATTCTTGGCCTGTGTATTTTTGTTTGCTTTCTAATCTCGCCTGCATTTGAACACATTTGCAGTCAAAGTATTTTATCCTTTATCATGTTTAAGATGTACAAGACATTTGAAAACCTTGATTTTGTTATAGAAAGAATAACATAGTATTAATTTCTAGAGAGTTTATAGCCTGGTAATAAAAAAGCCTTTAATGATAATAAGAACTACCACGTGTTTCATTCCTCTTATTTTCAGCAATGTGTGCTAGGTACTTTATATGCTTTACCTAAAATCCTCCTCAGAGCAGCCATGCAAGGCAGATATTATTATTCCCACTTTCAAATGAGGAAACGTGCTCATGCAGGTTAAATGACTTCTCGTAGTTAGCTACACAGAAAGTGATAGAATTAAGGTGTTAATAGATGTATGGGTTTGTATCACACAGTGTCATTATGCAGCTGATAGGTGGATGAAGAAAACAATCTTAAAGACTTATTTAGTTAACTTTTTTCCTTTCAAAACCATTATTGAAAAAACTTTCAACAGTAGAACTTGGGGTATACATGTCTTTAAAATAGGACATAGTTGTAAAGAAGCACATAACTTTTTCATAGTAAAGTTTAAGAATGCATATATGACTACATGTAAATAAACTTTAAAGTTCTGATTCTGTATCTAAGCAACAAAATTATTTCATGTATTGCTTACTACAAGAAAAATGAGCTTCTCATTGGGAAATAATGCATTGAATTTTCCACTTATTGTCATTCTCCTTATAAAATAAAAATCAAATGCACCAGAGTATTTATTTAAGGAAAATCTTAAAAAGTGATAGCAGTTAGCAACATTGCCAAGACAGCTGTAAGAGTATCCTCTGACCTAAAAGAGCATATGTTTCTGTCAAAATTCCCTGTTTTTCCCTGATATCAGCTTCATTTTCTCCAAAATTAGAGTGACTATGAGATAAAGGAGAGAGAAGAGATTGAAAGAATCAATGTTTACTTCAATCTTGCTGTTAATTCCTATGAGAATTTTCTACAAAAATTTGGTAAATTATTAATGACACATTTTTATCCTAGGTGTGTAAATCAAATTGAAACATACAAAAGTTAAGGTTGGAATTTATCAAGGGTTGTGAATATAACATACGAAATTGTTTAGGATGGCAGAGATAAATTCCAATGAATTTAAATTATATAAACTACTAATTCTCTGGGAAATAAAATCCATATAATGATCATGAGGAGGAGAAAAAAAAAGTGGGGCAAGTATAAACAGGTTCACTTGAGGAAAAACCCAAACAATAAAAATAGAGCTTGAAGAGCAACTAAGAATAAATATAGGAGAAAATGACCTGGAGCAATACCCACGTACTGAATGCAAATCAGGAATGCAGTGCTGTCATGGACAAAGCCAGTCTGTTACTGGGTTGTATGAAAAGTGACGTGACTTTACAAGACTAGGAATTGATAGCTTGGCAGTATTTTACTTTGTGTATTCTTTCTATCCAGTTTTATTTGTCATACTTCTAAAAAGTCAGGATTGGAATAAAAAGCTAATTTAATCAGAAAAATAGCTCACATAAAGAGAGGTAAAATGAGTTGAGCATTTATCCTATAGAAGAGGTGACTAAAAGGTAATATGAACTTTGTACTCTTTTTCTGTAAGATTTTCTCCTGGGCTTTTGCACTTGTACATGACATGTAATGGAAGAATTTGTTAGTGCTTCCCCACCTCCTTTTTCCCCTTCTTTCTTTACAGTGAGCCTCCTCCTTTTCCTATGATCATACTACTTTCAGAATGTCTGTCCCATATCAGCTAAGAAGGAAAGAACATGAGATCTACTGCTAAGTGTTTCTGAACACAAAATTCTCTAGTTCAGCAGACCTAAATTGTAGTCCAAGTTCCCAAGCTTATGAATTAGGTGATTTAGGCAAGGTACCTAACTAACTTCACTGAGCCAGTTTCCTCATTTGAAAATGGACATAATAATGTTTCTGTAGGATCATGTTGAGGATTAAATACGTTTGTGTGTGTGTAAAGCACCTAGCACAGTGCTTCATACATGGTAAGTCAAATTTATCCTATTGTCAATAATTTAAACTTTTATAATGCTATAATGTTTTATATCTTATTTCATATGGTACTTTTTAGTTTACCAGTACTTTCACTCATTATTAAGTTATTGTTGAGTTTTTATATACCAGATGTTATGCTGAACCCTGGGGTTACAAAGATAAACAGATTTCTCCTGCAGAGTCTTCCGCCAACTGGGGGAGCAAATAAGCAAAGAGACTACTACAGTTCAGAATCATTAGTGAAATTAGAGAGGTTTATATAAAGTGCTTTGACAGATGAGGGAGGCTTCAACTCTACCATGTGTGAACAATGAGGGAAAGTCAGATGACCTCGCTGAGAGAGGTGGCAGATTCTCTTGAACTGTTACTTGAACTTTAGTAATAACAGTTTAAGGACAAATTCAAAAAAGATAGGGTAGCAAGGCATTCCAGACAGAAGTAGCAGCATATGTAAATACATGCAGATAGAAAAGAGCTTAGGATATTCTGGGAACTGCAAGTATTGTACATCCAGAGCGTATAGTTCATATGGAAGAATGGTGGGGGATGCAGCCAGAAAGGAAGGCCAAGACCAAGTATGATAAGCTGAGTAGCCATGCCAGAGTTTAGACCACCTTATGGTCAGTAGGAAGCCATCAAGAATTTAGAACAGGGCCAGGCATGGTGGCTCACACCTGTAATCCCAACACTTTGGGAGGCCAAGGCAGGAGAATCACTTGAGCCCAGGAGTCAGAGCCTGGCTTGGGCAACATATCAAGACGCCATCTTTATTAACTAAAAAAATTAAAAAAAAATTTTTTAAAGAATTGAGAACAGGAGTATGGTAAGGTCAGATTTGTAGTTTAAGAAAATCAGTCTAGCAGTGAGTGGGTGGATAATAGATTGGCACACTGTGAGATACAATTGTACCTGCGTCTCATAACAATCCTAAGAGTTTGGTACAGCAAATTTTCTATATTTCTGATGAAAAGACTGAGAATCAGGTAAGTTAAATGACTTATGAGTTCCACAATGGTAGCATTAGTGTCCAGACAATCATAGTGAACATTTATTTGCACTGATTACATACCAAGTACTATGCAAGCTGTTTCAAATACAAGATATTAAGCTTTTAAAAAATTTCTGAAATAAGAATTGTAATCTCCATTTTAAAGTAGAAAATGGAGGTTTAAAAGATTATGTATTATTATATGATTATATTCAGAACTTTGGTAACTAAACTTTTTTTAGACCAGAAGGAGGTTATTTCACAAATTATTTTCACAATATTATCTGACACCCAGTATCCCTGAGGAGCTTCATTTCAACAGAAACTTGCCCATAACCCAGAGTCATTTGCACAACATTGCTTTGAGTTAGGCTGCACTTCCATTTTTCAAGAACATTTTAGGTTGCAAAAGATTGAAGAACTTCAACATTGTTTCAGTATGTGGTGATACTTAAAAAAGGGCATCATCAACAAATTCTAAGACTTCTATTGGGGCATAAAGAGGAAGCTCTATCATTGCCTCCATTTGAAATGCAGTGTACTTTGTGAATTAACAAGATTGGAATGATGAATTCAAGGAAAAATGAAAATAAATAAAATGCTGGTGAAATATTTTTCTAGTATTTCTGTTTACCATTATCTGTGTACTAAGATAATATAACTGACGTTCACACTATTTATTCATTCATGAAACAGATTTTTTTTTTTTTTTTTTTTTGAGACAGAGTCTCACTCTGTCTCCTGCTGGAGTGCAGTGGCTCCATGATACGGATTCTTAGAGTTACTCCAGTTGCAGCTCAGTGCAGTGTCTTTGGTAAAATTAATATTGGTTCAAATTAAGATATAGCTAGAGGATTTTACCCAGAGAGTATTAGCTTTTTCCAGTGCATTTCTTTACATGTTTATATCATTTCATAATAATTCTCTATGAAAAATGATTCAGTAAACAAACTTAATAAACACAATATTCCCTCCCTTGGAAAGTCTTATGTTAACAGCTCTGAGAAGTCCCGAAGATCACTTACCACACAACCTTCTCATGCACCTACACCCTATGCTCCATCAGGATCGAATATTCCACATAGTATGATTTGGTCAACACTGCTTTATGATGAAGACCAGTCTCAGCGATGCCCTTCTGGCATTCCACAGGGAGTCAGTTTGCCTTTGTTCTATCTTCCTATAAATAATGCTCCTTAGAGTTTATCAGCCCCACAGTAACATAGTAGTCCTGAGCCAGCCTGAACCCATGAGGCTGGATCTTCTGATAGGCGCAATTGACAATTCAGCTTCAGAAAAAAATTTATTCTCAGAGAAAATAGAACTATAAAGTATTTACACAAGCTACTCAGGAAAACAATCATTACTTTATATTTTGTATAGATGTTAACATATCACATATATCAGAAGATATGTGTTGAAAGTTCTGCCTTCTATACACTCTGGTTTGAAAATAACAAATATTTGACTAACATATTTTGTATGTGATTTTTTTTCTTCAGGGACTTATGAAAGTAATGATGTTATCACTATATTATTGAAAAATCAGGGAAGTATATCTTTACCAATATACATTTTGAAACCTAGCTAGACATTCTTAACACAACAAAGTCAGAGTATTCATTGGTGGCAAGCTGTTTTGTTTCCCATTTTGAGATTTTTTTTTCCCAGAATTGCATCACTAAATTGTGCTACTTGTACATACATTAGAACTCCGACTTCCTATCATTTCCTCTTCTAAAAAAGAACTGTTCATTGACTTGATTATAAACATTCAGAAAGCATGTGTTAAAATAAATTGGACTGTGCATAGACTGATGAATATATTTTGTTTTGTCTTCATATGTGTTTTGTTATGAAGTTGAATTGAAATTGGCCAAATAGCTAATATGAGTAACCTAATAATTTTGTTTTCATTGTTTGGTTTTGTTTTTCCTTGCTTTCTTTGGTTTGGAAACTAAGTGGTATCTAATATGGTAGTCCCTCTGTATCTGTAATTTCAGTTACCCACAGTCAGCAAATAAATGAATATAGTACAATAGATATTTTGAGATAGAGAGACCATATTCACATAACTTTATTATTACGGTATATTGTTATAATTATTCTATTATTTATGTTAATATCTTACTATACCTAATGTATAAATTAAACCTTATCTAGATATGTATGTTTAGGAAGAAACATAGTATATATAGGGTTTGGCACCATCCACGGTTTCAGGCATCCACTGGGGCCTTGGAATATATTCCCCACGAATAAGAGGGGATTACTGAGTCACCATTTTGCCTTTGAAAATTGCATTGTCTTCTTTCAAATAGTAGTGTATTGCTTGCTATTTGTAGAATGTATGTTTTTAAGTCATTTTGCCCAAGGCATAGGCAAATTTTGTTGTGAGACATTCAGGCTTTTCTTTTTTTGTTTGTTTGTTTGTTTTGAGACGGAGTCTCGCTCTGTCACCCAGGCTGGAGTGCAGTGGCGCAATCTCAGCTCACTGCAAGCTCCGCCTCCCGGGTTCACGCCATTCTCCTGCCTCAGCCTCTCCGAGTAGCTGGGACTACAGGCGCCCGCCACCACGCCCGGCTAATTTTTTTGTATTTTTAGTAGAGATGGGGTTTCACCGTGGTTTCGATCCCCTGACCTCGTGATCCGCCCACCTCGGTCTCCCAAAGTGCTGGGATTACAAGCGTGAGCCACCGCGCCCGGCCGACATTCAGGCTTTTCTTGGACACTTTAGGAAAGCAGAAAAATTATGCAAGATGTTTATTCACATAAAACAATTTTTATTTATGAAAAGCTAATTGATTCAAATGAGTATAAAATTTCAAATTTTAGCCTCATTATTGAACAGAACTAACTGGACCAGTTTGTTTTAATAAAGATATGGTTTATGAACACATCAACCATTTTAGAGTAATCACAATTTATAGATTTTGAATTATGGTAATTGCACAAAACTTTGGAGGAAATATAATGTGAATTATTTGAAGTCTTCCTAATATAGCTCCTTTTCTGCATTAATTGAACACAGGGTGTTTGTTCATAGTTATTAAAATTTTAGTTTCATCCAAATACTTCAGCCCAACAGTGTCTTATGTTTTGCCTGTTAAACATATTAAAGAGGAAATTGGGTCATAATAATTTAATTCAGTTAAGGAGTATTCAAAGAACTTCTATATACACAAAACATTGTGCTAATATAATAGTGAGAATGCCAAAAATACTTGTCCCTGCTTCTACTGTGAGCATTTATTTGTTGGAGACTTAAGAGCAAGTGTATTTAGCTTTTTTACAGAAGTAACATTTACCACGTAAGAGATTTTGAGAAGTGACAAAATATCAAGAAGCCACTGTATTGCTTTGCTTTAAAACACTGTAGGTTTTAAGATTTGTACCCTGGCTGTAAGACAAAGCCTACAACTAAAAGGTTTGGAAGAATTTGGAAATATATACAAAAACTAGTAAACTGTTAGTGAATATGCAAAAAATCAACTTTAAGTTGATAATAATCAGCATTATTAAGTTCCTAATTTAAAGAGAAATAGTGTTTACATCGATATAGATATAGAGAAAATCTCCTGACTAGAAAGGAATAACATCGTAAAACATTTCATTGTGATGTTTCTATTTCAGTTTTGATCATAGAAGTAATGGAAAACAAAGCAAATATCAGGTGTCAGAAAAGATAATTTAAGACCTTTCCCAGGATTAAAAATAGGCAATCATAGATTTAGATCACTTCAGTCTTAACAAATATATGACTTTTGTCTGCTCTTTGCCAAAGAATGTAAAGGAATGCTTGCACTAGGCTTTACCTTTTAAGATTGGCTAAGGAGTTAAGATTGGCTAAGGAGTCATGACAATTACAGTGTTTTATTCCTAAAGCTTTGCCATCTAAGCAGAATTGAACAAGAGGGAAGAGATTAGTCGGTGACTGATAAAACTTGAAAATTCTCTTTATTCCAAATCCCACATTTTTTTTCTGAAGTTCAACTAAGGATTTACTCTCTCCATGAATCACTGCTAGGTTAACATATCCCAGAGTAGCGTTTTCTTTATTTTGATTTTCTAAAGTGTATATTTTCCCAAAACTTATATTGTAGATATTTGATATGTGTGTATTTTGTTTCCTAAAGATTCAAAGGCGATTATTTTCTCTATTTGTCTATGTACTGAAATGCTTAGCCTTTACAATTCTAGGCACAATATTAGCATATAAAATGCTGTTAAATGAATGGCTGAATAACTGACAAGATCATCAGTTCAAACAGATAATTAGAAAAATTTAGGACAGATGGTGTTTTTATCTGTTTGGGAATGATTCTACCTAGAGAATATGTCTTGTTATATGTAAATCAGGTTAAGATTTAAGAATGTTAGGAATGAATAATTTTTCAGGGGACATACTGATTTATATCAAGGGCCAGAAGAGTCAGAACCGTTGTTGGTGTGTGGGTATGTGTGTGGGCGGCAGGGGGAGAGAGACAGAGAGAGGAGCAGGAATGGAAAAGATAATATAAAGTTCATATAATGCCCACTTAGGCTTAAAAGTAGAATGTCTTAATTTTTTATGAAAGAAAATTATTTTATTTCTATCATAACACCATTTCAGAGATGTGGTAGCTGCCAAAAAGCTGATTTTTTCTAGTCGATTTGAGAATTAGTAGGGAATAAGGAAAAGGCAGTCCAAAGAATTAGAGATATGTGGATAAATAATACTTATATCTAGAGTTCTTTAATATGACAGCTGATTCTTTCTACATCCTGTGAGGTAGGCAAATGTCATTTGTCTTTCTCTAATAGGGAAACTGATGTTCGGAGAGTAACCTCTACAGGGTCAGGAGCTCCTAGACAGGTACTCCAGAGCCTGAAAATAATTTGGTTCCATAAATGCTATTGTGTTCTATTTTGAAAAGTAACAGAATAAGAGACATTAGTTGCTAACATTCATATACTAGAGTGTTTTTTCAACTGTAATATCTGTGACAACTTTGCCACTTCCTAACTAGGCTACCATGGGTAAATTCTCTGTGGGCTTCTGATTTGTCACTTTTGTAATATTTTAAAATGGGTCTAGCTTGCCTCTTAAGTTCCATTCCAACTCTGCAAAGTAATAATTAATTGAATAAAATCATATAAATTCAGTAAAAATGCTAATCCTATATTTGAATTGGAAATACAATTATGAACACGTTTTTCTTTTAAAAATACCTGATTTCTAAGCTCCAGTCAATAAAACATCCTAGAATTAAAATGATCAATTGGCCAGATGCAGTGGCTCACACCTGTAATCCCAGCACTTTGGGAGGCCAAGGCGTGTGGATCATGAGGTCAGGAGATGGAAACCATCCTGGCTAACACGGTGAAACCCTGTCTCTACTAAAAATACAAAAAATTAGCCAGGCATGGTGGCGGGCACCTGTAGTCCCAGCCACTTGAGAGGCTGAGGCAGGAGAATGGCATGAACTCGGGAGGCAGAGCTTGTAGTGAGCCGAGATTGTGCCACTGCACTCCAGCCTGGGTGACTGACAGAGCAAGACTCCATCTCAAAAAGAAAAAAAAGTATTCCTAGCACCCAAATTATGGTCTCTAATACCATTTCTCTTGAAAGAAACTAGGAATCATCAAATTCATGACTAATTTCTAGGGCAGGAAATACAAAAGATGAGCTTGTGTAATAATACTTGTCATACTAGAAAGGTAGTGAAACTATTGAAGAGACAACTGGGTACGTATCAAAACTCAGGAGCCAACTTAAAAAGATCCCCCTGAGCAAAGACTGACAATTTGAACACCAGTGCAGTAGCGATTGCATTGCATTAAAGCACATCACATATGTTTAAATCCACCAGTTCATAATGCCATTTTTTAAAAAGAAGGGGTGGTCATTGATCACCTTTGGAGTGTGCTAGGAAACATTCACTGTTTTGAAAACACATACAGGGAAATAGGCATTTATCTAGTTGTTCTTATATGAACTGCACCTCATGGTAACAAAAAAAATTGATAAGTGGAAGTTTCTCTTTATATATTCCTGTTTGGAATAAGGAATGATAGATTACCCCTTGTGTAATCTTGAATGAAAAATGATTATCAGTGGCCTCTAATAGCCAAAAAAGAGAGACAACCAGACATATGCTGCTTGATGGAAACATCTGGTACCACCTATGCGGTATTTTCCAGACATTGAGTCTGAGCTCACCTCTAGATCCAGTTTATAGGAATACAAGGAACAGACAGACCAACGTGATACCATGGGAATGTAACCCAAAAAAGAATGTGGGAAACTATTTGGTATAGTTTCTTCTGCAAACAAATTGCTAGGAAAAGAGGAGGAAAAACTTACAGATTTAGGAGACTTAAGAGACATTTCAACAAACTGCAAAGCATAGGCTTTATTTGAATTATGATTCTAACAGAAAAACTCTTTAAAACAGGAGATAATGAGATAATGGATGTGTGATGATATTAGGGAATTATTGGTAATTTTCTACTGTGTGATAATACTTACATGGTTCTATTTTATTTATAGAGATATATATGTAAATATAGGTGAAATTTTGTAATTGGAAGGTGCTGTTCAAAATACTCCAATATTTGGGGCTAGGGAGAGGTTGTAAATAAAACACGATAGGCCATGTGTTTCATTTTGTTGCAGGTGGATGATAG
Organism: Nomascus leucogenys; assembly: GCF_006542625.1. Lineage (NCBI taxonomy): Eukaryota > Metazoa > Chordata > Mammalia > Primates > Hylobatidae > Nomascus > Nomascus leucogenys. The sequence continues at coordinate 31,356,696 of NC_044395.1, read as the reverse complement.
GGCTTTATCATATTAATTTGAAATATTTCATAATATTAATATGTTTGTTTCCTTGGTTATCTAATAATCTGTTTCCAAATAGTGTATTGCTGTATTTTAAAACAAGTTATTTTTTAAACAGGATGCATGTGGTCCATATTCTCCGGATGAGTGCATCTCTTTGCCTGTTTACACAAGTGCTGAAAGGGATCGTGTGGTTACCAATATTGATGTTCCATGTGGGGGCAACCAAGACCAGTGGATTCAGTGTGGAGCAGCTCTATTCCTAAAAAATCAGTAGAATCTAATGACAACAAAAGCCATCTTCACAAAAGGGAACATTGATTCTTTAAGCTTTAAATCAAACATGTGGTCAGTCTACATTTGAAATGTTAGTTCAAAATATTAACATATAGTTACCTTATGTTGTTGATGTCATTGAAATTTTAATGTGTAAAAGCAGCACTGTGCATGTTTTAAAGTAATAAAGGAGTTATTGTTAAAACAGTGTTCTTTTGATAACAATAAATATTTCTGTGAGGAAGTTTGCTTTTTCAGTGGCTCAAAAATTTGTTTTAGGTCAGAGATTTTAAGTGGTGTACTGATCAATAATAAATATTTTGGCTGTCATTTGTGTCATAACTATTTAATAAAATGTAAGAGCATTCATAATTTTTTCAGTCTTCCCATGACTCTTTTTACATACTGAAGAATGTATTATAAAGTTATAATGAATGTATAAAAGTATCAACATGAATATAATTATACTATGCTAATTATAATATACAAATATATAATTACTGTCATTATAATTATATATTTATAACTAATATCTTAAGGTAATTCAAATAGGAATAATTCAGGTGACATAATAATGGAGGAGAAATTCTGGCTATTAAATATTCAGCTTTTTTGTGTTTTTGTTATTGTTTTTTGAGACAGGGTCTCACTCGGTTGCCCAGGATAGAGTGCCGTGGTGCAATCATGGCTCACTGCAGCCTCAACCTCATAGACTCACTCTATCCTCCTAGCTCAGCCTTCTGAGTAGCTGAGACTACAGGATGCACCACCCTGCCCAGCTAATTTCTTATTTTTTTGTAGAGATGGGGTTTTGCCGTGTTTACCAGGCTGGTCTCAAACTCCTGCACTCAAGTGATCCACCTGCCTTAGCCTCCCAAAGTGCTAAGATTACAAGCATGAGCCACCACTCCTGGCCTGTATTTTTTATAGGAGCTATTATTTTAGCTCTGCAAGATTCCCCGAAATCTAAGGAACCAAAAACACTGTTTAGTTGAATGATAGACATTTTAGTATCCTATGAAGTTTTTTGCAGCTCTATCCTTGTAGCACACAAATTCTAAGAGCTGAGGTTTATATTTTTGGTAGTTATTTAAAACAAGTAATATCAATGAAAAGTTATATACTTAGAGGAGAAACCAAAGATAAAATGGAAAACATTTTTAGAAGAATGTATTTAAATATATACTTTAAAGGAATATATTTTAATATATTAAATATATATATTTAAATATATTCCTTTAAAAATATGTTTTTCAGGGCTTGCTGTTGACATTACAATCAGCTAGAAAGGGAAAAGCATGGACGAATACACATGGAACATTTTTGTGGGCCATGTTTGGAAATGTTACGCATCATTATGTTTACATTACATTAGAGAGAACTTAATTACATGGGTATACATAATTTCTAGGGTGGCTGGGAAACGTAGTCAGCTGGGTGCTCAAAAAGAGAAGAGGATGGAGGGCTAGCTAGCTCTTTCTACTACATCCCCATCCAGTGAAAAATTTTAATTCATTACAGAAATGCATTCAGTACAATGACATAAAATTACTTAATAAAGAAGCATAGGTCTTTAATAAATATGATGCCAGCCTCATGCTTATGAATTTTTGCATTAATATTCGGCAAAATAAGCCAAATATTGGCCAGATTCCAGAAATATAAGGATAGATAATACAGTCTCTGCTCTTGAGAGAGAGATTTAAAAGCTGATCGGACAGTGAAATACGTAAAAACAGTCTCCACATTGTAAATGTTTTAATCTGATATTAATATTGCTATACCACCAGCTTTTTTGGTTAAATTTGGGAAACAATACATTAAAAATGCCCATATAGAGAAAAATCATAGCACAATGAAATAAGAGTTACGTGGCACGGTAGCAAAGGGCTGTAGGATTCCAGGGGAAGGAGTAACTAATTTAACTAAAAATGATTAGTAACAGCAGGCTTCTTTCTTCTCTTTTTTAAAAAAACTTACTTTGAAAATACTTTACAAAGAATAAATAAACTAATTGCCTTCCTCGAATGAACAAATATTAGATGTTATGGTGTTTGCTTTAGATTTTTTTTTAAATATCAAATTTTAAAAATTGTTTCAAAATCGGAGTCCTTCACATTCCCTTCAGCAGAACTTACACTTCTTCCTCCAAAGAGACACCCACTAACCTGTATTTGTTACCTACACAGTACGTTTTCAATATATAACCAAAAATAAGGGGAATTTTTTTTTAATTAATGGGAACTGCAAGGAGCCTCTCTAAAGCTTCAGAAGCACACAGCATGTGAGGTTCTTAATCCATTAGAAGCAACAAATGACAGTTTTCAGTCCTCAGAGACCACAGATGTTGGAATGGCCCCAAACCAAATACATCATAGCCATGTATTTGGTAAATTCAATATGACAATTTGCAAAATAAAAATCTTGGCTAGCCAGGAATTGAAGGGACTTTTCACAAATAATGGATATCTATGAAAAACCTATAATAAAGATCATTTTTAATGAGGAAACGGCATTCACTTTAAAATGAACAAGACAAAGCTCATTGCTTCTATTCTACACTGTTCGGAGGTCCTAGACAGCACAGAATGACAAGAAAAAGGCAGAATTGAAAAGGCAAAGACAAATACAAAAAAATACATTCAAGGAGAAGAAAATATCAGCATTCACATACTTCCCATCAGCCCTTTGTGCAGCTTTTGGTTTTGGCAAGCTCACACACGTATACATCAAAATAAAAATTTTAAAGGAAAGGAGTTGAAATTTAACTCCCTGTGTTAAATATTCCTAACCAATAATTATTTGGGGGTTTTATTTTTTATTCTGAGATCTTCTGCTATAATTTCGGAAAAAGACATGGAGACTAAAGAAAATAAAATTCACTCCAGTTACTTGGGGGCATCTTCCATGTTATTTCTATGTATTTACTTCCACTGTGTCAAAGTCTGGATGAGTTATCATTTCCCCCCTATCTTAGGAAGCTGTGAGCACAAAGGAGCCCTGTCAGGAAGGCGGCTACAGAGCACACAAAGTGCGAGACTGCATTTGACCTTTGGGAGACACACAAAAAAATAGAAAACAAAGTACTACAATACGAAGAATATTTAATTCAAGAAAATCAGTACTTCACCTCAATTTTGACCCTCTTGCACACTAAGCATCTTAAGAGCAGGAAGTATACATTTCCTGTTTTTGTTTATGGCACTTGCTTTTACTGGAGCTCAGCACACATTTATTGAATCAGTGACTAAAAATTGTTTCCAGACAACTTAATCATCAGATTTGTCTCCCAATGATTTTAGATTGCTCCCAGAATCAAACCCATCCTTAAAGAATGAGTACATTTTCATCATTGAGGATAGTTGGAGAAGGCTTTCTTCAAAGATTCTCATGGAAACTTGAAAAAGAAATTTCAAACGTCTCAGCAAGGTTGACATCATTGGACTGCGCCTCCATGTGATCACTTTGTAGAAAACAGATCCTTTGGTTATACAGGCCTTCAATCAAAAAATCTCTGGGGGCCAGGCACAGTGGCTCACGCCTGTAATCCCAGCACTTTGGGAGGCCGAGGCGGGTGGATCACGAGGTCAGGAGATCGAGACCATACTAGCTAACACAGTGAAACCCAGTCTCTACTAAAAATACAAAAACATTAGCCGGGTGTGGTGGCTGGCACCTATAGTCCCAGCTACTCGGGAGGCTGAGGCAGGAGAATTGCTTGAACCCGGGAGGCGGAGGTTGCAGTGAGCCAAGATCATGCCACTGCACTCCAACCTGGACAACAGGGCGAGACTCCGTCTCAAAAAAACAAAACAAAACAAAAAAAATCTTTGGAAATGAAAAGGATCTTAGAGATTGGCTGGGTTTCTGTTTTATTTTTACTTTATGGTCATGCCTTCCTAAATGCTCACAAGTCATACCTTGTAAACTTAACATTTTAACTAGGAGAAAAATCAATTATCAGAGAAAGTTTCATGGAAGAGGTGGACTTCATGCTGGACAATCAAGGAATCTATAAGGAGTAGATGTATACCTACCAGGGTCTAAAAGCTCAAGCCAATCCACCTCAGTACATCTGCTACCATATATTAAGACTGCAGATTTCACACTGAAAAATAAATGTGCTCCAATAGTTATCAGTGGAAGGACAGGAAAAATAAACCCAATCTGAGGGGAGAGAAAAAGTAAGCTTACTGAGTACTGTATACCTACAGTGATATTTTCCATGTATGTCAACATGGCTATCAGCTATTTTTTTTAAATAAACAGAAAAACAATATCAACCAAAATATTATGCATAACCATTATAAATTCTGATTATGCTGTGCCTAAATTTTCCTTCCCCTTTTTTAGTTCCTGAACACCGTTTCAGAAGGGATTAAGGCAATAGAAACCTAATAAGGTAAAAGCAGAGACAAGAAGGTGGAATGTGTTAAGATTCAACACAATAGATGGAAAAATGGTCTTCAATTTCTCCCTGTTTTCGGAAGTGTATTATTTATTATTTATCAAAGTAAGAATAAAGAATAAAACCATGTTTAAGTTTTATGGGAAAATTACAAAGTAATGAACATACCAACTTAAACTACATAGAAAAAAATAATGGAATCAAATTACAGCCTAAATGCAAAATTTGATTATTAAAGTCAGTGATACCTGACTTTTAGAAGTTAGCTTCGTTTCCATTTGAAATTAATCATTATTAAAATAGGAATTTATTCGAACGTAACTGATTCTACTAGCAACGGCGATATGCTTAACAATGGGGTGGCTGCTCACTGATTTTTAATTTTAAAGATGCTTCCCTGCATGTAACACAACTCTATGTTAGTTACTGCTGCTTGTCTCCCAGTGCCCATTCTCCCCTACCACCATAGTCAGAAAACTTACAATGTTTAACTGAACAAATGTATACTCAGGATAAAAACTGCAATTCCTTATCTCCCTTACATTCAGGTGTGGCCATGTGACTCACTTCTGCCAAAGAATGTGAGCACAAATATCCTATGGCAGCTTCCAGGGTCATTCTTTATAGGATGTGGCCCATATACCATTTTCTTTCATCTTCATATCCTCTACTCTACTGCCTGCAACACTGCCATCTCGGACCTCAGTCTCTGAGGACATTGTCAAACAGATACCAGCCCTGGACTATTTAACTCTGAATTTCATTTACACAAGAGAGATTTTTCAACCTTAGATGGGGTGGATAAATGCCAGCTGGCTGGTGGTGTGGACAGACAAGATCTACTGCCCTCAGACAGTCCCTCCAAAGCCAAGGACGAGACCCAAATATTCCAACTGAACTAGGAACCCTAAGTTGGAGGCACTTTCAACCTGTGCTCTCTAATACAAGTCCCACTTGGCAAGGGAAAGCAATAATTGTAAACAAAACAGTCTCTCCAGGAACACCGTGTGCACCTTTGGGATGGCACTTTTTACATGGAAGCCAGTCATTAACCTGCCTCCCTCCCAAAACACTTGCACCTTATAGATCGTCAGAGGAGAGCTGCAAGTGTTTAAAGTACCACCAGGAGGTCATTTATCCCTTAGATAATTTCAGAGATGTCTCCAAAATGAATCTACCCTTAGTTACTTGGTAGAGGTTCGCAAAATAACTGCTTCATTATTTATGTGCCCCTTGTGAGCAGCTTTCCCTGTAACTAAGTCATCCAATTCAAATAGATGGTATGAAATTTGTTCTTGATTTCAGCTGAAGTGATCAATGACACCACCTCAGCCCTGGAAGGCACTCAGTTCAGCTCCAACTCACTGTCTGTGGTTGTTTTGCTATATTTGTGTTTCTGGGATAAGCATCTCTGAGATAAATTCTATTTGGTCTTAATATGATAATTTAGTCCAGGCGTGGTGGCTCACACCTGTAATCCCAGCATTTTGGGAGGCCAAGGCTGGCGGATCACGAGATCAGGAGATCGAGACCATCCTGGCTAACATGGTGAAACCCTGTCTCTACTAAAAATACAAAAAATTAGCCAGGCGCGGTGGTGGGCGCCCGTGGTTCCAACTACTCGGGAGGCCGCGGTAGGAGAATGGCATGAACCCAGGAGGCAGAGCTTGCAGTGAGCCGAGATTGTGCCACTGCACTCCAGCCTGGGTGACAAAGCGAAACTCCGTCTCAAAAAAAAAAAAAAAAAAGATAATTTAAAAAGAAAATGTTTATAACAATATGTTAGAAAACATATTTTGTACTATGTAATACAATATTATATTTGTGAATATATGTATGTATGTAGTACGTATCTCAAATTAGAAAGTGTTACTTTAAAATATTAAATGTTCGTTATTTCTGAGTAGAGAGATGATAGGTAATTTTTTATTTTGGGCAAATTTTTACATTTTTCAAATGCTATAATGAGGTTGTATTGCTTTTATAACCCAAACAAAACACTGGTTTTTAAAAATTAAAGTAAATGTAAGCTTAAAAACAGTCCATTAAAGTTAGCTTTTCACATTTCAAGACACTTCCCTTCAGAGTTTCTTTATTTGCAAACTTTTCAATGTATTTGTAGCTTGAATTGCTATTGAAGATGTTAATATACCTCAGCTCTTTGTAACTTCCAGTAAAGGTTTATTGGCATTTATACATAAGAGACATTGGATACAATTATCTTAGACCCAAAAGCAAACATGGCACTTCTAACTTGGCACATAGCTGCAATCAGAAATGTTTGCAATTTCTCAGTTTAATATCTATAATAATGAGGAAACTGGTGAGTCAGCTTTTATATTGAGGCAAGAACCCTAGACTTGGAGTTAGGCCAGCAGCCTGCCAGTCTTAAGCTAGGCCCATCACTTTTGCTGTTCCTTCTGCATTTAGTTTTATCTATAAAATGTGGATTATAATTCCCATTTCCAAGTGCGATTTGAAGATCAAATGAAATTTAAGGTATTCTTATATCGTCATCATGGGACTGATGCAAATTTAAAAGCTAAGATTTAAAAAGATTATAAGTCACAATTTTGTGTAAAATACTATTTAGAAATAAAAATTTAAGTTGAGAACTTTTAACTTATCATGTTCTCAAGCCTTACATTATCTAGTTTGTGATTATGTTTCTAGTGTTAAAGATCCACTTTGTTTTCATAAGATGAACTACAGTTTATTCAAATAGCTGCCATTTGTAGAATTTTGTTCAAAATCAATAATCTGTATATGACCAATAATAATGATGACGGCTTATATAGTTCTTACTGCATGCTGACACTGGCATTGCTGCAAACAATTGATAGGTAGATACATACATGTTTATCACAACGCACCTCGTTATGTCCATTCCATTGATGAGAAAACTAAGACAGATTACGTAGCTAATAAATTGGCAAAGTAGCAAGAAAGAAAACTCTCTTTCAGCACCCCCCAAGGAAAGAGCAAAGCGAGCAAAACAGAATTCTCTAACATATATCATTTGGAAGTGAGTATGCTAAAAGGAATGAGCAGGATTATTCCAGAACCACAAGTTGATCAATTCTTCATCTTGACAAATATTTGCTACAGCAGTGCTTCTGGCAAGAAGATAAAATGAGTTGACAGTGCTGGTCAAAATACTTGTTACATTACATATTTTCATTGAAGAGTCACCTCTATAAAACTTAGGAAGAGAATATGGGGGAGGAATGCTTTGAATTGTGAACTTAGCTCTCAGAACTGTCAACTTAGCTTCCTTTACTGCAAATACACAGCGCTTTCTGCATGCACAGGACTACTCCAGGGGCCTTGAGGGCTCTCAGATATCCTCATTCTTCACTGTATTATTTATAAAGAACACTGTAAAATATTTCAAACAGACAGATGTGTGTAGTGGATATATATACTATAAAGAGTAATATAATGAACACTTGTACCTAGCATGCCGCTGAAGAGAGCTTTACCAACAAATACCATTTAAACTGCTTGATGTATTTTCAGTATCTCATTTCCCATTCTCCACCCAGAGGCAACCATTACCCTGAATTCGGTTTGCTTAATTCCCATGGTTTGATGGTTATTTTTATGTGTCAACTCAACTGGGCTAATGGCTACCCAGATAGCAGGTAAAACATCATTTCTGGGTTTGTCTGTGAGGGTGCGTCTGGAAGAGATTAACATTTGAATCAGTAAACTGAATAAAGATCTGCCTCTACCAGCATGAGTGGGCCTCATTTAATTTGTTAAGGGCCCAAGCAGTACAGGAAGGCTTTTCTGGAGCTGGGCCATTCATCTTTTCCTGCCCTTGGACACTGGAGCTTCCTTGGTTCTCAGGCCTTCAAACTCCAGGACTTAAACTAGTCTGTTCTTCCTCTTCCCCTAGTTTTTGGCCTTGGACTGAATTATACCACTGGCTTTCCTGGTTCTCCAGCTTGCAGATGGCATATTGTGGGACTTCTTGGGGTCCATAATGTCATGAGCCAATTTCCATAATAATTCTCTCTTACATCTCTCTCTCTCTCTCTGTATATATATATATATATACAGAGAGAGAGAGAATATATATACAGAGAGAGAGAGTATATATATATATATATATATATATATATATACAGAGAGAGAGAGAGATGTAAGAAAGAATATATATATATATATATATATATATATTCTTTCTTACATATATATATATATATATATATCCTATTGGTTCTGTTTCTCTAGAGAACCCTAATACACCTGGGGGGTGGGTTCTTCCTAGTTTTTCTGAATATGAATGAATCCCTAGACCATATTCTTCTGCTTGACAAATATTTGCTTTTAATCTTAGACTGGCCCCACTGAGACAAGAATAATACAGGGTGTTTGTGCCTAGAATATTCTAGGCAGCAGTTTCACATGACTAGCAAAAAGGAAACTGTTGAAATAGCTGCATAAGATAGGAACTAATAAGACCTTGAAAAACAGGATGTGGGTCAAGCTGGCTAAGACCAACGGGGCCCAACATGGCACTGGATTTGAGCTAGGTTTCACCCAGGACCTCATGATACACAAATTAACATACTCAACCACACACCCATCAGCACCATGACAGTTTCAGGAACACCCATATTTGGTGTAAAAATGTGTGACACCACAGATCTGAGAAATCTTTACCTTCTTCCAGAACTCTTCATGAATATTCCATTCCTTGGTTAAAGCAACCCATAGACAGAAACCTCAAACCCCACTGTGCATGACTCACTCTCCTGAGTACACCCACAATCCCCTTTCTTGAGTGTGTACTTTAACTTGGCAATAAATCTCCATACTTTCACCATTTTCTGACTAGTCGTTAAATTCCTTCTTGAGACAGTGTCAAGATCCTGGACACCGGCCAGGGTTGAGGTCCTACCAGCATCTGGGGACCTTGTCTAGCCCACTGGCATCACCATCATGTTTGTATGGTTTCTATTTCTATGTAAATTATGTCTTGCTGTACATATTTTATGACTTTTTCAGTATGAACATATGAATTGACCACAATCTATCCAGTTTTCTCTTGATGAACATTTGAATTGTTCTAGTTTCTTACTCCTATAAACTATGCAGTTGTAAACAGTAAGTTTCCTGACGTGCATTTACAAGACTTCCTGCAGGGTCCCCAACTCACAGACCATGGACACATACAGGTCTGTTAGGAGCCAGGCTACACAGCAAGAGGTGAGCAGCAGGTGAGTGAGCATTACCAGCTGAGCTCTGCCTCCTCTCAGATCAGCTGCAATATTAGGTTCTCATAGGAGCATGAACCCTACTGTGAACTGCACCTGTGAGGGGTCTAGGTTGTGTGTTCCTTATGAGAATCTAATTCCTGATGATCTGAGGTGGAACAGTTTCATTTCAAAACCACCATTCCGTTCCCCACTCCTGACCCCTGACCCATGGAAAAATTGTCTTCCACGAAACTGGTTCCTGGTGCCAAAAAGTTTGGGGACCACTGCTCTAGGGTATATACCTAGTAGTGGAATTGTGGAATCTCCTGTAGGAAAACTGTCAACTTAGATTACAATAAAAATTTTCCATGTGATTAAATGAGTTAACATATATAAAGTACTTGAAAGAGTACCTAGCACTGGTAAGCACAGTAATCATAACAAGATTTGAGTTTGAACCAATTCATAGTCCCACCAACAGTTTATATGAGTTCTTGTCATTCTGCATCCTCATCAATACTTATATTTCTGCAAATCTGGGGTATAAAATGGCATCACATTTAATTTTCATTTTCCCAATTAAAGATCAGCAATTTTTAATGTTTACTGTCCATTTGTGACTTTGTAACTACCCAGTGGGTTCTTCCTGTCCACTGCACAGATGAAACCAATTCACTGTGACCATGGCATTGCAATAAAATAGTTAATTGACATGAGGCTGGACATGCCACATGGAAGATGGCATGATTAATCAAATTAGTCTCCCCCAAAATTCAAAGGCTAGGGTTTTTCAAGGATAGTTTGGTAGGCCAGGGAGCCCACTTCTGGGTGGGGCCACAGGACTGATTTGGGGGTCCGGGTGGAGTCGTTGTTCACTGGAAATGTAAAATCCTGAAAAGATATCTCAAAAGGCCAATCTTAGGTCCCACAATAACAATGTCATCTGTAGGAGTAATTGGGGAAGATACATATCTTGTGACCTCCAAAATAATGACTAGTGATTATTTATGTCTACAGCTTAGCAGAATTCAAGCTCCTCCTCTCTCTAAACTTGTCATCTTTCATTAGCTTTACAAAGGCAGTTTAGTTTTGGAAAAGGGCTATTATTTAAACTATAAACTTAAAGTTAGCTTGGCCTAAGCCCAGTAATGATTAAAGAAAGTTTGAAGGTTAAAGGCAAGATTGGGGTTGATTAGATCAGATCTCTTTCACTGTCATAATTTTCTCACTGTCATAATTTTTGCAAAGGTGGTTTTAATTTTTATCTGTGAAGTGCTATTACCTTTTGCCCTATTTTTTCTGTTATCTTTTTCTGATTTTTAGGAATTAATCATCCTTATATATTTGTAGAGTAGTGCACTGTCAATTATATGTTTTATAAAATACACATTCCCAGTTTGGGGCTTGTCTTTTTTTATGTTGTCTTCTGATGAATAAAAGCTTTAAACTCAAATGCAGAATGTGCCAGCCTTTCCATTTTGGCTTGTGTTTTCCCAACAAAAGTTCATTACGATATACATGTTTTCTGTAAAAGTTACACAGTCCAAGAAAATGAAAGAATGGACACAGGATTATTTAGTGCTGCTTTGCCAGCTGGAGACCTCCACAATTGGCAATGTCCTTGCCCAGGCCTTGTTTGGCTCTGGGGTTGCCACTGGAAATACCCCACCCACTCAGCCAGACGGGCTGCCCTTGGCTTCCGCTCCATCCCAGATCCTGCTCTCACCATGGGATTTGCACTCAGCCTCCAGCTAGGTTGGGTATGCCATGACCTGCTTCTGCTTTGGGTGCCAACATCTGGATGAGGGGAACACAATGGCTATCAAAAAACTTGGAGACACCAGCAACTCTGAAGCCCCAAAGGGGGTGTTACCGTGTATTAACAGCTCTTTCAGTCCCACTGTCTGCAGCCTGATGAATGGGGGCATGTGGTGCCCAGTGGCTCCCTCTCCCATTGGTTGGCAAGGGTTACAGCTCTGTTCACACTCACCATTCTGTGGGTCTCGAGTTCTTGTCCCATTTCTAAGAAGAATGAGGTTACCTAGGAGCTGATGGGTGAGCAAGGCAAATAATTTTGAGTGATGAAACAGCTCTCAGTAGAAAGGGGGACCCAAGTTTGGCAGTTCCCTACCTGAAGTCGGGTATTCTCCTCCTCCCAAAGGTGAGCAGTCCCAAAGTGTGGCTGAGTTTGGGGCTTTTATGGGCTCAGAATGGGGGAGTACATGCTGATTGGTTTGTGAGTATGCAAAAAAGGCTAAAAAAAAAAAAAGGCACCACTGAAAGATGGGCACAACAGTGTTAAAAACCAATTAGGGAAGGGTAGGTCTATGTAAAATAGGTGAAGTGTGGGGATCAATCAGAGGAAAGCATGCCAAAAGGGAAGAGAACTTCTCAAGCTGGTCTGTGGATTTATCCGAGACTTGTGGCTTGGTTTTCAGGCTTTAAACTGTCTTTGGCTTGAAGGTCAGGTTTCACTGGGGACGTGCATCAGAATGAAGAGTCCATTTTTGAGGGAAAACAAGTTTTTTCTTCCTACTCTCACATTCAGCACAGAATACTTCTTTGGCCAGATGTGTCAGGGGTTTTCTCCCCACACCAAGTAATTCTTTGTGGACATCAAATAGTTGTGACCTATAATTTATTTCAATTCAATTTGATTCTGATACCATCTACCTAGAGATTGTTCCAGGTTGTGACCTGTGCTTCTGACTAACCTGCTATAAATTGGGGTTTCCATGACCCCCTCCTGCCCCTTGACCTTAATAATGTGCTAGGGTGGCTCCCAGAACTTGGAAACAGTTTACTCAAAATCACCAGTTTATTATAAAGGATACACATGAACAGCCAGATGAAGTGATGGATGAGTCAAGGTATGCGGGGAGGGCACAGAGCTTCCCTGCCCTCTTTCTGTGCCACCCTCCCAGCACCTCCACGTGCTCAGCAACCTAAAGGCTTGCCAAATCATGTTGAAGAGTTTTTATAGAGCTTGTTTTTCAGTGCTGACCAACCCCCACTGGGTGGTGCTGAAAGTTTCAAGCCTCTAATCCTCCAATCACTGTCTTTCTAGTGACTGGATTCTTTCTGAGGCTATCTAGGAATGCCACCCTAAGTCACGTCATTAGCATCAACTCCAGTGTGATCTGAAAGAAGCTCATTCTGAATAGCAAAAGACATTCCTGTCACTCAGGAAATTCTAAGGGTTTTAGGTGCTTTGTGACGGGAACCTCAGACAAAGACCAGATATATTTCATATTATACTACACCATTAATTTCTATTAAAGTAGAAAAACTCTAATGAGCTCTAAGCAGAATTTTAAATGCCAAGCAGGAAAATTCATACTGAAGGGGAGAAAATACAATTTCTTTTTCAACACTCATAAATTCTTAGTAGAGACACTCTCCTGAAAATTCAGATTAACAAAAGAAAAACCAGCAGAGGATTACTGATGTGTGCTGTACACACGACGTGGGAGAGGCCTCAGTTCAAAAGTATCTCTCAAGGTTTAAGAGACTTGCTTAAATAGTATTTTAACAAAGAACCATAAATCCTATAAAAACAAAACAAAGGAGAATGCAGTTCCAGTCTTGTCAAAGGTGGGAAAATGTGGGAAGGTAGTAGAATCTGTCTCAGTGTTAAAAAGTTTAGCCTAAAGCTGCCTCTTTATGAAACTGCCATTGCAAAACTGTAACTGAGACAGTCAAAGAGATCTGACCTACCAGCTGCATCTTACTTCTAACTTTCAAGCTGTCCTTATTCATTCCTGGGTGTAGGCTGAACTAACTTTGGGAGAAACTTAGTTTATAGTTTAAAATGTAACCTCCCAATGGGTTCACCTTGCCTGCTGCCTAGACAGAATTGATTTATCAAGACAGGGGAATTGCAACAGAGAAAGAGTAATTCATGCAGAGCTGGCTGTGCGGGAGACCAGAGTTTTATTATTACTCAAATCAGTCTTCCTGAGCATTCAGGATCAGAGTTTTTAAAGATAATTTTGTGGGTAGGGGCTTGGTAAGTGAGCAGTGCTGTTTGATCAGGTTGGAGATGGAATCACAGGGGGTCAAAGTTAGGTTTTCTTGATGTCTCCTGTTCCTGGGCATGACGGAAGAACTTGTTGGGCCAGATTACTGGTCTGGGTGGTATCAGCTGATCCATCAAGGACAGGGTCTGCAAAATATCTCAAGCACTGATCTTAGGTTTTACAAGGTGATGTTACCCTCAGGAGCAATTTGAGGTGGTTCAGACTCTTGCAGCTAGAGGCTAAATGACTGCTACACCGTAATTTCTAACCTTGTAGCTAATTTGTTAGTCCTGCAAAGGCAGACCGGACCTCAGGTAAGAAGGGGGTCTTTTCGGGACTAAATTTGTTTCAGAGTCAAACCATGAACTGAATTCCTTTCCAAAGTTAGTTCGGCCTACGCCCAGGAATGAACAAGGACAGCTTAAGGGTTAGAAGCAAGATAGAGTCGGTTAGGTGTGATTTCTTTCATTGTCATAATTTCCTGAGTTACAATTTTGCAAAGTCGGTTTCAAAAATAAAGATAATAACAGCCCTTTGCCATAACAAACCCCCTCTCGCCTGGGGACTAGACTGCCTTTGTGGAACTAACGAAGTAGCCAAAAGATTGGAAATTATGGTTTAGGAGTCATGAAGCTGGAGGCTACAAGATTCTGATTGTACCACTCCCCACCCCTTCCCACCCCCCGTAAATTGCTCCTGGGGATAAAAGCACTATTATAAACCCTAAGATCAGTGCTTGAAATATTTTGCAGATCCTGCACTTCATGGATCAGCTGGCACCACCTAGATCATAAACTGGCTTATCTGATCCTGTGGCCCCCACCCATGAACTGACTCAGCACAAGAAGACAACTTTAACTTCCTATGATTTCATCTCTGACCCAACCAATCAGCACTCTCGACTCACTGCTCTTCCCTCACACACCAAATTATCCTTAAAAACTGATCCCCAAATGCTCAGGGAGACTGATTTGAATAATAGTAAAACTCTGGTCTCCTGTATAGCCGGCTCTGTATGAATTACTCTTTCTCTGTTGCAATTATCCTGTCTTAATAAATCGACTGTCTAGGCCCACTGCTAGTGGGCGAGGTAAACCCACTGGGCAGTTATACTTACAAATTTTAGGTTTGGCCTAAAGATTTCTCCCTACATAATAAACTGTTACCAACCGGATGAGGAAACAGATTGTAACCTACTGTTGTGCCAGTCACTAAATTTTGTCCCATCAAAGGTGGCCAACTGTTCAAACCATTTTCAAGTAAGGCAAACATCTAGCTGTAAACAATCTGGTGATTTCTATATTTTACTTTTGAGGCAGGGTTTTACTGTGTCACTCAGGCTGGAGTGCAATGGCACATACTCGGCTCACTGCAGCCTCAACTTCCTGGGCTCAAGTGATCCTCCCACCTCAGCCTGCCGAGTAGCTGGGACTACTCGGTGTGAGCCACCATGCCTGGCCTTGCTTTTGTTTTCCGTACATTCTTTTTCTGCTCATAAATCTTCCACGATGTGGCTGCGCTGGAACCTCTCTGACCCTATTCTGGTTTGGGGAATACCCAATTTGCAAATTTTTCGTTGCTCAATTAAACTTTGCTGAATTTAATAACTCTAAGATTTTTCTCTTATCAACAGATTCTTCTGGTGCCTGCTCATGCCTTCTCTGGGCCAATAAGCAACTGCCATTTTCCAGTAAGGAAGGATTATATCCTGCTATTGCTACAGAAAGTCTGGGCTCCCTGCTAAACTCCACCCTCAAACCTGGAACCTTGGCCATAAGTGAAAACAGCTGACCCTGATACAGAAGGGCTGGACTCCTGCCTAAACTCCACCCTTAAGCCTGGAACCTTCACCCTAACTGAAAACAATTGACCCCAGTTTTCCACCCAAATTATTGCCTTTTTGGACTGCCATGCCCCTATCCTGTGCCCATAAAAAGACTTCAGCTAGCAGCTGATGCAAATGATTGGGGTTACCAGTTGCTGAGTGTCGGGGCTGCACGCTGCTCAGCAGCTAGCAGAGAAGCAGCATTGAGTGTCAGAGAACACAGACATGGCTAACTTCAGATCATGTGGCTTCAAGGAAAGATCAGCTTCTTCCTGCACACCATCCCCTTTCCAACTCCCATCCCACTGAGAACCATCACCCAATAAAATCCTCTGCATATACTGCCCTTCAATCCATTTGTGTGACCTGATTCTTCTTGGACACCAGACAAGAACCTGAGTGCCGAGAGCGCAGGGGGGCTTGGATGCTGTGGGGCCTGCACAGAGACTGCTCCCACCAGAGAAGAGGGACTGGCCAGTTCCAGCATTCATTCCCTCTTGTCCCCACACTCACTTGTATGCACACACCCTCTTGAGAGGAGTGGCCACTGGCAGGCTAAGTGAAACGAGCCACTCCAGTTCCCGCCCATCAAGGGGGTCAAGGGAATGATCCCATCTCACTATCAGGCATATTGAGGCAGAGCATTCTCTTGTGTTTTCAGTGTCATTGACACAACAATCCTCAATATTTTGGGGAGAAATATTTCGGTTTTCTTTAATACAAACACACTTGGGATGTTTCTATGTGGGTAGGCTTTGGGGGAAGATCACCGGGGCATGGCTTGCAAAGCAAAAACACAAATGCATTTAGGCTCAAATTAGGCTTAGAATAAAGGACTATATGTGGAAGGTATAGTGAAGTCACAGGCTTTGCATAACCATAAATGTACTAAGTTTGTTTTGCTACTAGTCACTCCTCTATGAAATGATTGATTTCTGACTGCTAGCAATCTTGACAAATCTCATATGTTACCTGTCTGTAGATGCTTTTTCTTTTTGTTAAACACAAGATTTGTCAGTTAGTAACTGAGTACTCCACTTTTAAATTTTTCTACCTTCCTTTTCCCTCCTTACTTAGTAATAAAATTATAACCCCTTCCCACTAGGAACCCCACCCCCTGCAGAATGTTTCCCTTATCTAATTATATGCTTGCTTAGAAGTTCCAGGAACTGAAAACTTCAAACAATCTGGCACCTACAGAATTCTCGTCCACCAGGAGATTACCTCAAGGCTGCAGTTAATTAACCTGATTGTGCCTGGGATGGCATCAGCTCATTCATCAAATGAGACAATATTGCATAAATCGCTGGAACAAGCCACATAGACCAGTACCTCCTCGCCCCTCCTGGATGCCCCACATTCCAAGCTCCCCTTTTTAAGCCTTTGTGTTTTTTTGTCCAAAATTTAAAATGATTTAAGACAGGAGCCTGGACCATTTCCCCATTTCTAGCTTTCAAAAATAAAGTTACTTTCCTTCCACTGTTCCTCCTTGTTATTTAGTTCTGCAAGCAGTGGTCGGTTGGACCTGCATTCAGTTACAAGTTAAAAGGTCATTATTTAGCAAAGATATGAAATCAACCTAAATGCCTGTCAATGGAAGACTGGAGTATATGTGGTACATATACTCCATGGACTACTACACAGCCATAAGAAAGAACAAGATTATGTCCTCTGCAGGAACACCGATGGAGCTGGAGGCCATCATCTTTAGCAAACTAACGCAGAAACAGAAAATCAAATACTCCCATAAGTGGGAGCTAAATGATGAGTACACATGGACACAAAGAAGGGAACAACAGACACTGGGGCCTACTTGAGAGTGGAGGGTGAGAGGAGGGAGAGGATCAGAAAAAAATAACTATTAGACACCAGGCTTAGTACCTGGGTTATGAAATAATCTTTTCAACAAACCCCCATGACATGAGTTTACCTATGTAACAAACCTGCACATGTACCCCCAAACCTCAAATAAAAGTTTTTTAAAAAACAAAAATAATTAGTTGGAGAAGAAAATGGAGGGGGGGAAAGGTCAGTGTTGTTATTCATAGAAAAGTATTTGCATTTTTTAGGAATTCACCAATTTCAACTGATATTCGTTTTTAATAAAAAATGTACATGTCTTGAGAGACAGAGCAAGATGGCAGAATAGAAGCCTATACCGTCTGTCCCCTCTGCTGGAACATCAAATTTTAACCAATATCTGTACACAGAAAAGCATCATCACAAGAACCAAAAATCAGGTGAGTAATCACACTACCTGGTTTTAACTTCATATTACTGAAAAAGGCATTGAGGAAGGCAGGAGAGACCATCTTGAATCTCCAAAGTCACTCACACCCCCCATTCCCCTACAGCAGCCGTGTGACACAGAGAGAATCTGTGCACTTTGGAGAGTGAGAGCTCAGTAACAGCATCAGTTGAACTCATTGCTGCCCTGTCACAGTGGAGAATAAAGCCGTGCTGGGCTCAACCAGTACCCATGCATGGAGGGAGCATTTGGACCAGCCTTAGCCAGAGGAAAATTGCCCATCCCAGTGGTCAGAGCTTGAGTTCCATGGGAAGCCTCCCTACCATTTGTGGAAGTGCTCTGGGGTGCAAGGTAAACTTGAAAGACAGTATAGAACACAGGACTGTAATTCCTAGGCAACTCCTAGTGCTAGGCTGGGCTTAGAGACAGTGAACTAAAGTGACATGTGACTTAGAGAAAGACCAGCTGGTATAGCTAAGGGAGTGTTTGCTCCATCCCTTCCCCAACTCCAGGGAGTGCAGTTTGCAGCAATGAAAATGACTCCTTCTTTCTGCTTAAGGAGAGGAGAACAAAGGGTAAAGAGGATTTTGTCTTGCATCTTGGATACCAAGTCAGCCACAGTAGGATGGCAAACCAGTCAGAGTCATGAGGCCTCCATTTCAGTCCCTAGCTCCTAAATTACATTTCTACACACCCCCTGTGCCAAAAGGAAACCTACTTCCTTGAAGGGAAAGACTCACTCCTGGCAAGATTCATCACCTGCTGACCACAGGAACCTTGGGCCCTTAATAACCAGCAGTAATACCTAGGGAGTACACCATGGGCCTTGGGCTCTGAGATGTGCTGGCTTCAGGGGTAATCCAGCACAATCTCAGCTATGGTAGCTATTGTGAAAGACTCCTGTTTGGGAAAAGCAGAGGGAAAAGTAAAGGGGACTTTGTCTTGTATCTTAGGTACCAGCTCAGCCACAGTGGAGCAGAGAAACAAGCAGATTCTTGTGGTCCCTGAGTCCAGGCCTAGGCTCCTGGAAAGAACTTCTGGAAATTCCCTGGGTGAGAGGGGAGTGCCCTGTCCTGAAGGGTGAGTCCGAGGCCTGGCAGCATTTAGCATCAGCTTATGGAAGAGACCTTGGGCTTTAAGTGAACATTGGTGGTAGACTGGCAGAAACCCCCACAGACCAGTAGTGGTGGTGGCCACAGGGTGAGGCTCCTCTGCTTGTGGAAAAGTGAGGGAAGAATGGGAAGGACTTTGTATTGTGGCTTGAGTTCCAGCTTAGCCACAGCAGACTAGAACATTAGGAAAATTGCTAAGGTTTTTTATTCCAGTTCCTGGCTCCCAGACAGCATCCTGGACATACCTGGCATCTGGGGGATCTTGCTGCCCTGAAGCAAAGAGTCTTGGGCAAGGTACAGTACTGTGCTGGCTTCAGGTCTGACCCAGTGCAGTCCCAGTGGTGGTGGCCACAGGGGTGTGTGTATCACCACACCCCCAGTTCCTGGTGGCTCAACACAGACAGGCATTGTTTGAGAGAAAGTAAAGAGAAAGGACAAAATTTCTGCCTTGTAATCCAAAGAAATTTTTCAGATCTTATCCAAGACCACCATGGTGTATCTCTATAAGCATACAAAAAACACAGCATTATTGGTCTTGGGGCCCAAGTTTTTTTGAATACCTGGAAAGCTTCTCAAGAAGGACAGGGACAAATAAGCCCAGACTGTGAAGACTACAATAAATACCTAGTTCTTCAATGCTCAGACACCAGCAATTATCTATAAACATCAACACCATCCAGGAAAGCATGACCCCATCAAATGAACTAAACAAGGCACCAGGGATCAATCTTTCAAAAACAGAGATGTAAGACCTATCAGACAGAATTTAAAATAGTTTTTTTTTTTTTTTTTTTTTTTTTTTTAGGTAGCTCAAAGAAATTTGAGATAACACAGAAGGAATTCTGAATTCTATCAAATTCAACAAGGAGATTGAAATAATCAAAAATAATCAAGCAGGAATTTTGGAGCTAAAAATGCAACTGGCATAATGAATAATACATCAGAGACTCTTAATAGCAGAACTGATCAAGCAGAAGAAACGATTAGTGAGCTTGAAGACAGGCTATTTGAAAATACACAGTCAGAGGAGACAAAAGAAAACAGGTGAAAAAACAATGAAGCAGGCCTATGAGGTCTAGAAAATAGCCTCAAAAGGGCAAATCTGAGAGTTACTAGCCTTAAAGAGGAGGTAGAGAAAAAGATAGGGTAGAAAGTTTATTCAAAGAGTTAATAACAGAGAAATTCCCAAACCTAGAGAAAAAAGTCAATATCCAAGTACAAGAAGGTTGTAGAACACCAAACAGATTTAACCCAAAGAAGATCATCTCAAGACATTTAATAATCAAACTCCCAAAGGTCAAGGATAAAGTATTCTAAAAACAGGAAGAGAAAAGGGACAAATAACAAACAATGGTGCTCCAATACATCTGGCAGCAGACTATTCAGTGGAAACCTTAAAGGCTAGGAGAGAGTGGCATGACACATTTAAAGTGCTGAAGGAAAAAAATACCTTTTACCCTAGAATAGTATATCCAGTGAAAATATCCTTCAAACATGAAGTAGAAATAAAGACTTTCCCAGACAAAGAAAAGAGGAGAGCTTTCATTAATACCAGACCTGTTCTACAAGAAATGCAAAAGTCAAGTTTTGAATTTGAAAGAAAAGGAAGTTAATGAGCAAGAATAAATCATCTGAAGGTACAAAACTCACTGGTATTAGTAAGCACACAGAAAAACACAGAATAGGATAACACTGTAATTGTGGTGTGTAAACTGCTCTTGTCTTAAGTAGAAAGACTAAATGATAAGCCAATCAAATATAATGACTACCACAACTATTCAAGGCATAGACAGTACAATAAAGCATAAAGAAGCCAGGTGTGGTGGCTCATCCCTGTAATCCCAGCACTCTGAGAGGCCAAGGTGGGTAGATTGTTTGAGCCCAGGAGTTCAAGACCACCCTGAGCAACATAGTAAAATCCTGTCTCTTTAAGAAATACAACAATAATAATAATAAATTAACCAGGTGTGATATTGTGTGCCTATAGTCCCAGCTACTTGGGAGGCTGAGATGGGAGTGTCACTTGAGCCCTGGAGGGTGAGGCTGCAGTGAGCTGTGATCATGCTGCTGCTCTCCAGCCTGGATGACAAAGCAAGACCCTGTCATTAAATAAATAAATAAATACATACATCAGACATAAAGAGAAAGTTAAAAAGCAGGAAGATGAAGTTTTAAGTGTAAAGTTTTTTATTAGTTTTCTTTTTGCACATGTTTGTGTGTTTATGTAATTGGTGATGTCATCTGTCTAAAATAATGGATTATAATATTTGCAAGCCTCTTGATAACCTCAAATCAAAAAACAAATACACAAAAAATAAAAAGGAAGAAATAAAATCATATCACCAGAGAAAATCACCTTCACTAACAGAAAGACAGGAAGGAAGGAAAGAAGAAAGAGAAGACCACAAATCAACCAGAAACAAATGTTTAAAATGGCAGGAGATAGTCTCTACTTATCAATAATAACATTGCATGTAAACGTACTAAACTCTCCAATAGTATAACATAGAATAGCTGAATGGATGAACAAAAAAGACCCAATGATCTTTTCCCTATAAGAAACACACTTCCCCTATAAGGATACATATAGACTGAAAATAAATAGAAAAAGATATTCTATGACAATGGAACAAAAAAAGCAGGAGTAGCTACACTTATATTAGACAAAATAGATTTCAAGAAAAATATTGTAAGAAGAGACAAAGAAGCCATTATATTAATGATATAGGAGTCAATTCAGTAAGAAAATATAACAATTGTAAATATATATGTACCCAACACTGAAGCACCCAGATATATAAAGCAAATATTGGAGCTAAAGACAGTGACAGACCCCAATACAGTAATAGCCACACTACTTTAATGCACTACTTTGAGCATTGGACTAACCTCTCAGACAGATAAATCAACAAAGAAACATCAGACTTAATCTGCACTACAGAACAAATGGACCTAATAAATATTTATAGAACATTTCATTCAATAGCTGCAGAATACACATTCTTCTCCTTAGTATATGGATCATTCTCAAGGAAAGACCTATGTTAGGTCACAAGACAAGTCTTAAAACATTCTAAAAAACTGGAATAATATTAAGCACTTTCTCTGACCACAATGGAATAAAACTAGGAATCAATAATGAGAAATTTTGGAAACTATACAAATGCACAGAAATTAAACAACATGCTCCTGAATGACTAGTAAGTGAATGAGGAAATTGAAAAACTTTTTGCAACAAATAATAATGGAAACACAACATTCTAAAACCTATGGAATATAGCGAAAGTAGTAATAAGAGGAAAATTTACAGCTATAAGTGCTTACATCAGAAAAGAGGAAAAACTTCAAATAACAGAAATGAGTAGTATCAACATGAACAAAAAGGATGTCCACTCAGAGACCCCATCTGAAGGTCACCAACTTCAAAGACCAAAGGTAGGTAAATCCACAAAGATGAGGAGAAACCAGCGCAAAAAGACGGAAAATTCCAAAAACCAGAATGCTTCTTGTCCTACAAAGGATCACAACTCATTGCCAGCAAGGAAACAAAACTGGACGGAGAACGAGTTTAACAAGTTGACAGAAGTAGGCTTCAGAAGGTGGGTAATAACAAACTCCTCCGAGATAAAGGAGCATGTTCTAACCCAATGCAAGGAAGCTAAGAACACTGAAAAAAGGTTACATGAATTGCTAACTAGAGTAATCAGTTTAGAGAAGAACATAAATGACCTGATGGAGCTGAAAAACACAGCACGAGAACTTCATGAAGCATACACAAGTATCAATAGCTGACTGATCACATGGAAGAAAAGATATCAGAGACTGAAAATCAACTCAATGAAATAAAGCAAGAAGACAACATTAGAGAAAAAAGAGTGAAAAGAAATGAAAAAAGCCTCCAAGAAATATGGGACTACATGTAAAGACCAAATCTACTTTTTGTTGGCATACCTGAAAGTGATGGGGAGAATGTAACCAAGTTGGAAAACACTCTTCAGGATATTATCCAGGAGAACTTCCCCAACCTAGCAAAACATGCCAACATTCAAAATCAGAAAATACGAAGAACACCACAAAGATACTCCTTGAGAAGAGCAACCCAGAGACACATAATAATCAGATTCACCAAGGCTGAAATGAAAGAAAAAATGTTAAGGGCAGCCAGAAAGAAAGGTAGGGTTACCCACAAAGGGAAGCCCATCAGACTAACAGCGGATCTCTTGGCAGAAACCCTACAAGCCAGAAGACAGTGGGGGCCAACATTTCACATTCTTAAAGAAAATAATTTTCAACCCAGAATTTCATATCCAGCCAAACTAAGCTCATCAGTGAAAGAGAAATAAAATCCTTTACAGACAAGCAAATGCTAAGAGATTTTATCACCACCAGGCCTGCCTTACAAGAGCTCCTAAAGGAAGCACTAAACATGGAAAGAAACAACTGGTACCAGCCACTGCAAAAACATCCCAAATTGTTCCATGGACGCTATGAGGCAAATGCATCAACTAATGGGCAAAATAACCAGCTAGCATCATAATAGCAGGATCGAATTTGCACATAACAATATTAACCTTAAATGTAAATGGGCTAAATGCCCCAATTAAAAGACACAGACTGGCAAATTGGATAAAAAGTCAAGACCCATCTCGTGAATACAGAGACCAATCTCATGTGCAAAGACATACATAGCCTCAAAATAAAGCGATGGAGGAATATTTACCAAGCAAATGGAAAGCAAAAAAAAAAAAAGAGCAGGGTTTGCAATCCTAGATTTTAACCAACAAAGATCTAAAGAGGCAAAGAAGGGCATTAAATAATGATAAAGGGATCAATGCAACGAGAAGAGCTAACTATCCTATATATATATGCACCCAATACAGGAGCACCTAGATTCATAAAACAAGTTCTTAGAGATCCACAAAGAGACTTAGACTCCCACACAATAATAGTGGGAGACTAACACCCCACTGTCAATATTAGACAGATCAGTGAGACAGAAAATTAACAAGGATATCCAGGACTTGAACTTAGCTCTGGAACAAGTGGACCTAATAGACATCTACAGAACTTTCCACCCCAAATCAACAGAACATACATTCTTCTTACCACCACATTGCACTTATTCTAAAATTGACTGCACAATTGGAAGTAAAACACTCCTCAGCAAATGCAAAAGAATGGAAATCATAACAAACAGTCTCTCAGACCACAGTACAATCAAACTACAACTCAGGATTAAGAAACTCACTCAAAAGCACACAACTACATGGAAACTGAACAACTTGCTCCTGAATGACTACTGGGTATGTAACAAAATTAAGGCAGAAATAAAGATGTTCTTTGAAACCAATGAGAACAAAGACACAATATACCAGAATCTCTGGGACATATGTAAAGCCGTGTGTAGAGGGAAATTTATAGCTCTAAATGCCCACAAATGAAAGCAGGAAAGATCTAAAATCGACACCCTAACATCACAATTAAAAGAACTAGAGAAGCAAGAGAAAACAAATTCAAAAGCTAGCAGAAGACAAGAAATAACTAAGATCAGAGCAGAAATTAAGGAGATAGAGACATAAAAAACCCTTAAAATAAATCAATGAATCCAGAAGCTGGTTTTATTTTTAAAGATCAACAAAATAGATAGACCACTAGCTAGACTAATAAAGATGAAAAGAGATAAGAATCAAATAGATGCAATAAAAAATGATAAAGAGGATATCACCACCAATCCCACAGAAACAGAAACTACCATCAGAGAATACTATAAACACCCCTACACAAATAAACTAGAAAACTTAGAAGAAATGGATACATTCCTGGACACATACACCCTCCTAAGACTAAACCAGGAAGAAATCAAATCCCTGAATAGACCAATAACAAGTTCTGAAATTAATGCAATAATTAATAGCCTAGCAACCAAAAAAAGTCCAGGACCACACACATTCACAGCTGAATTCTATCCGAGGTACAAAAAGGAGCTGGTACCATTCCTTCTGAAACTATTCCAAACAATAGAAAAAGAGGGAATCCTCCCTAACTCATTTTATGAAGCCAGCATCATCCTGATACCAAAACCTGGCAGAGACACAATGAAAAAAGAAAATTTCAAGCCAATATCCCTGATGAACATCGATGCAAAAATCCTCAATGAAATACTGGCAATCCACATCCAGCAGCACATCAAAAAGCTTATCCAACATGATCAAGTTGGCTTCATCCCTGGGATGCAAGGCTGGCTCAACATATGCAAATCAATAAAAGTAAACCATCACATAAACAGAACCAATGACAAAAACCACATGATTATATCAATAGATGCAGAAAGGCCTTTGATAAAATTCAACAGTGCTTCATGCTAAAAACTCTCAATAAACTGGCATTGATAAAATAAATCTCAAAATAATGAGCTATTTATGATAAACCCACAGCCAACGTACTGAATGGGCAAAAACTGGAAGCCTTCCCTTCGAAAACTGGCACAAGACAAGGATGCCCTCTCTCACCACTCCTATACAACATAGTATTGGAAGTTCTGGCCAGGGCAATCAGGTGAGAGAAAGAAATAAAAGGTATTCAATTAGGAAAAGAGGAAGTCAAATTGTCTCTGTTTGCAGATGACATGATTGTATATTAAGAAAACCCCATCATCTCAGTCCAAAAATTCCTTAAGCTGACAAGCAACCTCAGCAAAGTCTCAGGATACAAAATAAATGTGCACAAATCACAAGCATTCCTATACACCAATAACAGAGAGCCAAATCATGAGTGAACTCTCATTCACAATTGCTAAAAAGAGAATAAAATACCTACGAATGCAACTTACGAGGGATGTGAAGGATCTCTTCAAGGACAACTACAAACCACTGCTCAAGGAAATAAGAGAGGACATAAACAAATGCAGACATTCCATGCTCATGAATAGGAAGAATCAATATCGTGAAAATGGCCATACTGCCCAAAGTAATTTATAGATTCAATACTATCCCCATCAAGCTACCAGTGACTTTCTTCACAAAATTGGAAAAAACTACTTTAAATTTCATATGGAACCAAAAGGAGCCCACATAGCCAAGACAATCCTAAGCCAAAACAACAAAGCTGAAGGCATCATGCTACCTGACTTCAACCTATACTACAAGGCTATGGTAACAAAAACAGCATGGTAGTGGTAGAAAAACAAATATATAGACTAATGGAACAGAACAGAGGTCTCAGAAATAACACCACACATCTACAACCATTTGATCTTTGACAAACCTGACAAAAACAAGCAATGGGGAAAGGATTCCTTATTTAATAAATGGTGTTGGGAAAACTGGCTAGCCATATGCAGAAAGCCTAAACTGGATCTCTTCCTTAGACCTTGTACAAAAATTAACTTAAGATGGATTAAAGACTTAAATGTAAGACCTAAAACCATAAAACCCTAGAAGAAAACCTAGGCAATACCATTCAGGACATAGGCATGGGCAAAAATTTCATGACTAAAACACCAAAAGCAACAGCAACAAAATCCAAAATAGACAAAAGGGATCTAATTAAACTAAAGAGCTTCTGCACAGCCAAAGAAACTATCATCAGAGTGAACAGGCAACCTACAGAATGAGAGAAAAATTTTGAAATCTATCCACCTGACAAAGGGCTAATATCCAGAATCTACAAAGAACTTAAACTTACAAGGAAAAAAACACTCGATCAAAAAGTGGGTGAAGGATATGAACAGACACTTCTCAAAAGAAGACAGTTATGCAGCCAACAAACATATGAAAAAATGCTCATTATCACTGGTCATTAGAGAAATGCAAATCAAAAGCACAATGAGATACCATCTCATGCCAGTTAGAATGACAATCATTAAAAAGTCAGGAAACAACAGATACTGGAGAGGAGACGGAGCAATAGGAATGCTTTTACACTATTGGTGGGAGTATAAATTAGTTCAACTATTGTGGAAGACAGTGTGGCAATTCCTCAAGGATCTAGAACTAGAAATACCATTTGACCCACTGATTCCATTACTGGGTATATACGCAAAGGATTATAAATCATTCTACTATAAAGACACATGCACATGTATGTTTATTGTGGCACTGTTCACAATAGCAAAGACTTGGAACCCAAATGTCCATCAATGATAGACTGGATAAAGAAAATGTGGCACATAGACACCAGGGAATACTATGTAGCCATAAAAAAGGATGAGTTCACATCCTTTGCAGGGACATGGATGATGCTGGAAACCATCATTCTCAGCACACTAACACAAGAACAGAAAACCAAACACCGCATGTTCTTATTCACAAGTGGGAGTTGAACAATGAGAACACATGGACACAGGGAGGGGAACATCACACACCAGGGCCTGTCATGGGGTTGGGGGGCCAGGGGAGGGATAGCATTCGGAGAAATACCTAATGTAGATGATGGGTTGATGGGTGCAGCAAACCACCATGGCACTTGTATACCTATGTAACAAACCTGCATGTTCTGCATACGCACCCCAGAACTTAAAGTATAATAAAAATCAATAATATAATGATGCATCTTAAAAACTAGATAAGCAAGAACAACTGAACCCAAAATTAGTAGTAGAAATAATAAAGATCAGGGCAGAAATAAATAAATTTGAACTTAATACGAAAAAATCAATTAAACAAAAATTTAGTTTCTTGAAAAGATAAACAAAACTGTGAAACCTTTTGCTAGACTAACAAAGAAAAAAAAGAAGAGGACCCAAGTAAATAAAATTAGAGATGATAAAGGAGACGTTACAACTGATACTACCCAAATCAAAGCATCATTAGTGGATACTGTGAGCAACTATATGACAATAAATTGGAAAGTCTAGTAGAAATGGATAAATTCCTAGACCCATACATCCTACTAAGATTGAACCATGAAGAAATCAAAACCCCAATAGACCAATGACAAGTAATTACATCAAAGCTGTTATGTTTCCCGGTAAGGAAAAACACAAGACTTGATGGCTTCGCTGCTGAATTCTACCAAACATTTATAGAACTAATACCAACTCTACTCAAACTCTTCCAACAAATATAGGAGAAGAGAATACTACTAAACTAATTCTATGAGGCCAATATTACCCTGATACCAAACCCATACCAAGTCACATCAAAAAAACAAAATGAAACAAAAAACACAGGCCAATGTATCAGACGAATGCTAATTTAACAATCCTCAACAAAATAATAGCAAATAGAATTTAAGAATACATTAAAAAGATTGTTCATCCTGACCAAGTGGGATTTATCCCGGGGAAGCAAAGATGGTTCAACATATGCAAATCAATGTGATATATTATATTAACAGAATGAAGGACAAAAACTATATGATCATTTCAATTGATACTGAAAAAGCATTTGATAAAATTCAACATCCCTTTATATAAAAGCCCTCAGAAAACATCATAAAAGCCGTATATGACAGGCCCACAGCTCATCTCATACCGAATGGGGTAAACCTGAAAGCCTTTCCCCTTAGGTCTGGAGATTTAAGGATATCTGCTTTTGCCACTATTATTCAACATAGTGCTGGAAGTCCTAGCTAGAGCAATCAGACAAGAGAAAGAAATAAAGGACATCCAAATTGGAAAGAAAGAAGTCAAATTATCCTTGTTTGCAGATGATATGATCTGATATTTGTATAAACCTAATGACTCCACCAAAAACTATTAGAACTGGTAAACAAATTTAGTAAAGTTACAGGATACAAAATCGACACAAAAAATAAAATCAGTAGCATTACTATATGCCAGTAGTGAACAATCTGAAAAATCTCAAAAAAGTAATCTCATTTACAATAGCCACATATAAAATTAAATACCTAGGATTAACTTAACTGAAGAAGTGAAAGGTTTCTACACAGAAACTATGAAACACGGAGGAAAGAAACTGAAGACACAAAAAAAGAAAAGTTATTCCAGGCTCATGGATTGGGAGAATCAATATTGTTAAAATGTGCATATTACCAAAAGCAATCAACAGATTCAGTGCAATCCATATCAAAATACAAATGACATTATTTAAATAGAAAAAAAATCCTAAAATTTCTATGAAACCACAGAAGACCCAGAATAGCCAAACTTACCCTGAGCAAAAGAACAAAAGTAAAAGAATCACCACCTGATTTCAAATTACACTATAGAGCCATAGTAACAAAATCAGCACAGTATTGGCATATAAACACATACATAGACCAATAGAACAGAACAGATAACCCAGAAATAAATCCACACATCTACTGTGAACTCATTTTTGACAAAGGTGCCAAGAACATACACTGAGGAAAAGACAATCCCTTCAATAAATGGTGCTGGGAAAACTGGATATCCATGTGAAGAAAAATGAAACTTGACCCCGATCTCTTACCTTAAAAATCAAATAAGAATGGATTAAATACTTAAATAAGGTCTCAATCTATGAAAATACTACAAGAAAAACATTACAGAAACTCTCTAGGGCACTGGATCAGGCAAAAATTCCTTGAGTAATACCCAACAAGTACAAGCAAACAAACTAAAAATGGGCAAGTGGAATCACATCAAGTTAAAAAGCTTCTGCATAACAAAGGACACAGTCAACAAAGTGAAGAGATAACTCACAGAATGGGGAAAAAATTGCAATCTACCTATCTGACAAGGAATGAATTACCAGAATATATAAAGAGCTCAAACAATGTAGAAAAAAATCTAATAAGTTAATTTAAAAATGGGCAAAAGGTTTGAATAGAAATTTTTCAAAAGAAGACATTCAGGTGGTAAACAGGCATATGAAAAAGCACTCAACATAACTGATCAGTGAAATGCAAATCAAAACTACAATGAGATATCTGCTCAGCCCAGTTAATATGGCTTATATTCAAAAGACAGATAATAGCAAATGCTGGTGAGGTGGAGAAAATGGAACACTCATACACTGTTGGTAGGAATGTAAATTAGTACAGCCACTACGGAGAAGAGTTTGGAGGTTCCTCAAAAAACTAAAAATACATCTACCATATGATCCCGCAATCCCACTGTTGGGTATATGGCCAGAAGAATCTGCACTCCCATATTTGTTGCAGTACTATTCCCAATAGCCAAGATTTGGAAGCAATCTAAGTATCTATCACCAGAGAAATGGATAAAGAAAACATGATATATTACACAATGGAGGACTATTCAGCCATTTAAAAAAGGAGGAGATCCTATCATTTTCAACAACATAGATGAAATTGGAAATCATTATGTTAAGTGAAATCAGCTTGGCACAGAAAGACAAATATCGCATGTCCTCACTTATTTGTGGGATCTAAAAATCAAAACAATTGAACTCATGGACATAGAGGATGGAAGGATGGTTTCCAGAAGCTGGGAAGGATAGTGGAGGTGCGACAGGGAAGGTGGGGATGGTTAATGGGTACAGAAAAAAATAGAATGAATAAGATCTAGTATTTGATAGCACAATAGGGTGACAACAGTCAATCGTAATTGTGCATTTAAAAATAACTAAAAGAGCATAACTGGTTTGTAACACAAAGGATAAATGCTCAAGGGGGTGCATATCTGATTTTTATTATGTAATTATACAATGCATGCCTGTACCAAAATATCTCATATACTCCATAAATATACCTATTACATACCCACACAAACTTAAAAAATAATTTTAAAAAAGAAAATTTATATATTTTATGATATCGTGTTCAAATGTCTTTAGAGTTACACTGAAAAATACATATAGCTTTCTATCTCAGAGCCAAAGTAATGAAAAATCAAATTAAGTCAAAGAGGTGAATTGGAGACTATTTTGAGTAGGTAATAAAGCAGATAATATGTATAACCTACACTCCTGAACAAGGGCTCTTTATGTAAAAGTTTTGAAGCTCATGATACAGCGACATTAAAAAAGGGCTTGGAATGACAGAAAAGTCAGGGAGAGCAACCTTCTGACATCTACAGTCTAGGCTATCTGTGGCCCAAATCTACACTCATCCAAAACTTCAAGGAGCTAGATGTGACTATTTTCCCTGGCATACACATATTTAACTCTGGGAAGATTTGAGATTATGTATAGAAAGTTTAAGTTTTATATTTACATAGTTGGTATTTTATGTATTTATAATTTTAAGTAAAATTAGGCTTATCAGAGCATATAGTTCGAATTTAAAATGTAAAATAGAATAACTGGATTCAAATTTATGATCTTAAAGTAAAATCTAAGTTTATAAACAATTTTGAAACAGCTAAGAGAACTTCCACTCAATATATTCATAACTTTGATATTAGCTTGTGAGAGTTAACTTCAGTATCTAGGAAAATTTTGGTTGAACTCAGATAACTAATTTAGGAAGAAAATTAAAAATGATAGATGTATAAATGTAAATGCTTAAAATATTTGAAGGTGTTTACGTAGCTAAGCTTCTAACAGACCAAACATTTTCTAATGACAACTTAAAAACGTTTTTAACATTGGCTAGATTTAAACACTGAAATAATAAGATTTTTAGGTTTAAGGAATACATGGAGTTTTAATTCATTATTTTAATGATTTGAATATCAATTTTTAACTCCAAATGAATCTCAGAAGAAATCTTTCCTGGATTTAAAAGCCAATGCTAAAAGGCTATTCTACCAAAAACTATTCACAATTAAACCTTGAATCTACATGATATTGATCCCTCTGTGTTGTGTGAGATCGAGATCCAAGTTCATTTTTCCTGTATGGATAAACAGTTGTCTCAAAACTATTAAGTAGTCTGTCCTTTCTTCAATGTCTGCTTCCCCATTTGGCCAGTGTTGAAGCAGTGCCTGGCTGACATAATTACTTCAGTGTCATATAAAGTTTATATATATGATGTAGCAAATTCTACACTTTTAAGTTTTGTCATTTTGCTATCCCTCATCAAATCTAGAATCAACTTGTTAGGCTCTAAGGAAAATCCTATTGTAATTGCATTGAATTATAAAATATGGGGTAAGACTGACATCTCTACAACATTAATAGCACATTATATGTCTTTATTTAGGTCTTCTTAAATGACTCTCAGAATGTTTCTATAATTTTCTTTATTAAAGATGGGAACTTGTTTGTTAGATTTGGTCCCAGAGGCTATTTTGTTATTGTTGTTGGTACTGATATAATAGTTTATGGAAATTAGTTTCTAACTATCTGACATGTGTAAATCAAAACAAATGATTTTCATATATTGATATTATGTTTGAAAATTTTGCAATTCTTCTTAAAAGTTTTTATTTTAAAATAAACTTTATTAAGGAATAATTTATACATGATAAAAGGCATCTATTTCAGTATAGAGTTCTATGAGTTTGGAAAAATGTATATAGTCTTGTTACCACCATCATAATCAAGATATAGAACTTTTCTATCATCCCAATTTTTCAGCTCTTTATCAGTCAGCTTCACCCCACTCTTTGGCCCAGAAAACCACAAATCTGCTTCCTGTAACTAAAGATTATGTGTGTGTTCTAGAATTTCTCAAACATGAAATCATCCACGTTGTTCCACTGATATGGTTAACCTTTGTGTCCCCCCCAAATCTCAGCTTGAATTGTAAACCCCATAATCCCCATGAGTACTACATAGACTGGAGAGCCTCAGCAGGGTAAGTGCCAAATCCTAAAGACGACCTGTTCTCAAGAGGCTGTTGTATGGGGAGCCAAAGAAAGAGCGAGAAGCCACCAGTGGAGTAGGCAGAAGACTAAGAAAGCTTGTTTCTCAAAGGTGTCTGCAGGTTCAGATGTACTTGAGATGAGATGCTTACTGGATTCCTGGGCTCCAGCCCAGACCTTCAGAATCAATCTTTGGAAGCGAGACCCGAGAATCTAATTTTTTGAAAAAGTTGTCAGGTTATTCTTATGACTACCCCTACAGTACAGGTTTGAGTATCCCTTATCTGAAATGCTTGGAACCAGAAGTGTTTCAGATTTCAGATTTTGGAATATTTGTATATATGCAATTACGTATATATGTGATTATATATTTATATATTAAATATATTTATATATTATATGAAATATATAAAAATATATGTAAAATGAGATATCTTGGGGATGGGATCCAAGTCAAAACACAAAATTCATTAATGTTTGATATACACTTTATACACATAGTCTAAGGTCATTTTACACAATTTTAAATAATTTGTTTACATAAAAAAGTTTTAACTATGTTTTGACTTCGACCCTTCACATGAGGTCAGGTGTGGAATTTTCCACTTTTGGTATCATATCAGCACTTAAAAATGTTCATATCTTGTGGATTAAAGACTTAAATGTAAAACCTGAAATTATGAAACTATGAGATGAAAACATCAGGGAAATGCTTCAGAACACTGGTCTGGGCAAGGATTTTATGGGTAAAAATCAGAAGCAACAAAAGCAAAAATAGACAAATGGGGTTACATCAAGCTAAAAAGCTTCTGCACAGCAAGGAAACAATCAGAGTGAAGAGACAACTTATAGAATGAGAGTAAATATTTGCAAACTATCCATTTGAAAAGGGATTACTAACCAGGATATATAAGGGACTCAAATGACTCAATAGCAAAATAACAATCTGTCTTTTAAAATGGGCAAATGATCTGAATAGACATTTCTCAAAGAAGACATACAGATGGCCAACAGGTATATGAAAAAAACTTCAACATCATTAATTATCAGAGAAATGCAAATCAAGACCACAGTGACATATCATCTCACCTCAGTTAATATGGCTATTATCAAATAGACAATAAATAACAAATGCTGGTGAGAATGCGGAGAAAATGGAACTCTCATACACTGTTGGTGGGAATGCAAATTAGCATAGCTTTTATGGAAAACATTATGGAGATTCCTCAAAAAACTAAACATAGAGCTACCATATGATCCAGCAATTCCCACTGCTGGGTATATAGACAAAAAAAGAAAAAAGAAAGAAAAGAAAAGGTATCAGTATGTCAAAGAGATGTCTGCATTCCCATGTTCATTGCAGAACTATTCTCAATAGCCAAGGTATGGAATAAACCTAAGTGTACATCAACAAGTGAATGAATAAAGAAAATGTGCCATATATACACAATGGAATACTATTCAGCCATTAAAAAAATCAAAATCCTGTTATTTGCAGTAACATGGATAAGCCTGGAAGACATTATGTTAACTAAAATAAACCAGGCACAGAGAGACAAATACCGCATGTTCTCACTCATGTGTGGGAACTAAAACAGTTGACCTTATAGAGGTAGAGAGTAGAATGCTAGTTACTACTCTGGTATGTACCAGAGGCTGGGGAGGGTAAAGGGGATGGGAGGATGAAGGAAGGTTAGTTAATGGGTACAAAAATACAGTTAGATAGAAGGAGTAAGTTCTAGTAGCACAGTAGGTGACTGTAGTTAACCATAATTTATTGTATATTTCAAAATAGCTCAAAGAAAAGATTTGGAATGTTTGCAACACAAAGAAATGATAAATGTTTGAGTTTCTGGATATCCTAATTCCCTGATTTGATCATTATATATTATATGCATGTATTAAAATATCACATGTATCCCATAAATATGTACAATTATTATGTATCAATTAAAAAATTCAAATTTTGGAGCACTTCAGATTTTTAATTTTCAAGTTAGAAATGCTCAACCCATAGAGGGAAATGATGCCAAAACCAAGGCAGAAAATATTTTCAATGGAGAAGTGGGTAATATTTTTATTTCTATAGAAAGTTCAAAGTCCACAGCATAGTCAAATAAAATCTGTAGTGAAAACTGACCACTGGACTTTGCAACTAGATCATGTGTAGTCCCTAGTGAGAACAAACATTATAAAGCAGTGGAGGGCAGTGCAGATAAACCAGAGATTTCTTTCTAGACTGCAACCTCCCTTTTTCTGCAAAAAGAGAAATTAATGGTAAAAATTTGAGACTTTACAAATGTAAGTCTTTCTGCCAATTTTCAATATGATTCACGATTTTTATTTCTATAGAACTATGTGTCCCTCTCTCCCCTAAGAAATCAGTAATGCCAAACCTGGTTCTTCTAGCCATTTATATATCTTAAGGTACCCTTTAAAAAAAATTACTTTCACAAACATGTCTTCTTTTTTCTTCCTTTTAGTTCAAATATAAGGATATTTTTCTCTTGATGATTAAATGTCACTAGAATGTATTCTGATGCTGAAGTCTGCTTATTATTTTTCTTCTGGAAGCTAAATATCAATTTTTTGTTTTTAGCCTTTAAGTTCTGGAAAGTTTTGTTCAATTACACTCTTGATAAATTTCTACCTTTTGTTTCATATCCTCCTTTTGGAAATGTGATTAATCTTGGGTTGCTTCTGCATGTTCTGTCTTCTATAATTTTGCTATCCTCTCTTGAATTGTCATTTTTTATTATTTTCTTTTGCAGCTTTTATATGTATAGAGTCTGTTTTCTGTTTCATTAATCTGTTTTTGAAATATTATTTCTACTACTCATGATTCCAATGAGTATTTGTCATAGAATTTGTCCTGATCTCGTTTCACAATTGCTGCTATTGTCTATCTCCCTGAAAATAGATTACAGATATTTCCAGATGATTTGATGTTTCATTCTTCCTTTCTACGAGGAAAACCAAGCTGATGGATTAGAACTGGTGAAATAGAGTTGCTCTTCCATTTTCTGTTTCTTTTGCATTGACACTTCCTTACGGAAGTCAGATTGTTTTCCTTTCTTGCCCACACTTTCTTTAGCTTACTTTGATAATTCTTAGTGATGTGGTAGGGCCATTGCCAATAAATATTTGAAATCTCACAGTCCTACCAGTTGCTCTGGTTGGCCATAAGAAAAACTGCTTTAAAATCTCATTCTAGTAATTTGCTGTCAGTGGAAAACTCTACACACCTGAGGTTGGGCTTACTTGTAAGCACTGTAGAAGATCAATGACTGTGAATGATAGCAGAGAGCCCTGTTCACTTCCAACCACTTGATCTACTCAACTGTCAATCAAGTGCTTCCTTGCAGACTTGAAATCACAGGCTACTTTGAGGCCTCCTTTGTTTTCACTGTCATCATCCATTTCAAGAAATTTGAAAGCATTAAAAAATAACACTGGCTGCTTCATTAAATCTCCTTGAGATCAGCCTTGAAGAGGGACAGTAATGACGCAGCTGTGAGTTGTATGGTTGTGATCGCTCCTGTCCCATCTGTTGCCAGGACTGATTTGAGGAATCTGACCATCTAAGCAGGTTATTATTTCTCTTATTCCTCTTGTCTGGCTCCATGTGTTCCATAGACTCTGGGGGATGGCTTAAATTATTGAGGAGAAAAATATAATACTGATTTTGCAAAAGGGAGTTTGGGTTAGATTATTTTGATAATATCCCTTAACAAATTTGCTTCTTGGTGTCCAAGCCCTTTTGCAACATGACTGATGCCCCTTCCATCAGGAAGTGAAATCTATTTTCTTAGACCTTGTGAATCTGGCCTGGCCTCATGACTTGTTTTGACCAATAGAATGCAACAGAAGCAATGTCATGCATCCTCCAGGCTAAGCTTTCAGAGAACTTGCCTTGACTTTCACTCTTTTAGGTCACCACTGGCTTCTGAACAAACCTGGCTAGTGGTTTGTCTCTGCAGAGAGGAAAAGAAATCACAGGGAGAGAAAGACCCAGTAGAGAGAGTCTCAGCTGTTTCAGTGCAACTACAGCCATGTGTCATTAACGACAACACATTCTGAGATGGGGCCTGGCCAGGGGTTGGGTGGAGGCATGAGGAGGGAGAGAATCAGGAAGAATAGCTAATGGATGCTTGGCTTAATACCAAGGTGATGGGTTGATCTGTGCAGCAAACCACTGTGGCACACATTTACCTATGTAACAAAACGGCACATCCCTCACATGTACCCCAGAACTTAGAAAAAAAGTTGAAGGGAAAAAAATACATTCTGAGAAAGGTGTCATTAGTTAATTTCATCATTGCACAAACCTAGATGATACTACCTACCATACGCCTAGGCTGTATGGTAGCCCATTATCCTAGGCCATAAACATGTATACTATGTTACTGTACTGAATGCTATAAGCAATTGGAACACAATGATAAGTATTTGTAAGTCTAACCATATCTAAACATAGAAAAGTTGCCATAAAATACAATATAATAATCTTATGGGACAACCACTGTATACATGGTTCATACTCGACCAAAACATTGTTATACAGCACATGTCTTAGTTGGATCCAGTTTATCAGCTGAACGTAACCTCATGGTTGGACCACCCAGCCAACCAGCAGAATCCTGAGATGTAATTGTTGTTTTAGGAATAGTTTCTGACAAAAACACAGGAAACTAGGAAAGGATTTAGCCTGGAGTTTCCCAGAAAGCAGAGCCTGAGGCAAAAGCTTATTCGTACCTACTTTTCCAAGGAAGCAGGGAAGGAGAGAAAGAGACAATACAGGGGTGTGTTACTAAGAAAGTGGTCGATTGGTTACCTCATTTTGGGAAAGCATCTTCTAAGAGGCCATTTGAATTGCTACATCACAAGATAGTCCACCCGGAGGAGAGGTAAAGGAGAAGGATTTATCTGCTGGCTCCTGTCTTCCATTAACCAATTAATTTAAAATTTATACCTCATAAAATGTAAACTGCTTCATTCTCCTAGTTTCCCATTTGCAAGAACTGAGCGGGTCCTGGAGAGTTTCACCCTTGGGTCCAACAGAGATATCTCAGTGAGAGGGGAATTGCTCATTGCAAACTGCTATACAGTTGTGCCATTTAAAATGAGTTGGAGCCTATTCAGAGTTGGTTCCTGTAGCAGAATCTGAGAATGTGGGACAAGCAGCCAGAGCCCCAGGGTCAAGTAAGGCCAAAAAGATCAGAGGTGGTGCATGTGTCTGACATAGGACGCCACAGGTATTTGGTAGATTAATGCTGATTGAACCCATAATCAATCAGCAGTTCCTACCTGTATTAGTTTGTTCTCGCATTGCTATGAAGAAATACCTAAGACTGGATAATTTATACAGAAAAGAGGTTCAATTGGCTCATGGTTCCGCAGGTTATACAGGAAGCATGGAGGCATCTACTCAGCTTCTGGGGAGGCCTCAGTATGCTTTTACCCATGGCAGAAGGCAAAGCCAGAGCAGGCGTCTTACATGGCAGGAGCAGGACCAAGAAAAAGAGGGAGAAGGTGCTACACACTTTTAAAACAATCAGATCTCGTGATAACTCACTTACTCACTATCACAAGAACAGCACTGATGGGATGGTCTTGAATAATTCATGAGAACTCTGCCCCCATGATTCAATTACCTTCTATCAAGCTCCATCTCTAACAATGAGGATTACAATGTGACATGAGATTTGGGTGGGGACACAGATCCAAACCATATCACTACCTAATATAATCTAATATAAACCTATTGTATTAGTTCATTCTCAACTCTATAAAGACATACCTTAGACTGGGTAATTTATGAAGAAAAGAGTTTTAACCAGCTCATGGTTCTGCAGGCTGTACAGGCTTCTGCTTCTGGAGAGCCCTCAGGAAAGTTACAGTTATGGTGGAAGGTGAAGGGGAAGCAGGAACATCTTACATGGCCAGAGCAGGAGGGGGAGAGGGAGAGATGGGGAGAGGGAGAGTGGGGAGAGGGAGAGGTGGGGAGAGGGAGAGGTGGGGAGAGGGAGAGGTGGGGAGAGGGAGAGGTGGGGAGAGGGAGAGGTGGGGAGAGGGAGAGTGGGGAGAGGGAGAGATGGGGAGAGGGAGAGAGAGAGAGAAAGGGAGAGACAGAGAAAGGGAGAGGGAGAGAGAGAGAGAGAGAAAGGGGGAGAGAAGGAGAGGGAGAGAAGGAGAGGGAGGGGGGGGAGAGAGAGCATGGAGGTACTACACACTTTCAGCCAGATCTTGTGAGAACTCTACCATGAAAACAGTAAGGGGAAGTCCATCCCCATGATTCAGTCACCTCCCACCGGGTCCCTCCTCCAACACTGAAGATTACAATTCAACATGAGATTTGGGTGGAGACACAGAGCCAAACCATATCACCTATCTAAGACTGTAGAAGCCCATAACAAAACTACACACATGCATACCCTATACACAAAACTCGAAGATTACAATGATATGACTTTCATCAATCTGTATTTAGATAATTTTTAAAGATGTTTTTCTCCCTCAAAAAATATGAGGTTTCTATTTCATTGTAGAAGTAATGTCAGAAGACAAGGTTACAACAAACGTAAAGATCAAATTGGCTTTTATTGTGGTTCTAGAATGAGGCAACACCTCATTCTATAAAATTGAATGTTCTGTTGAGTTGAGAAGAGGCTGGCTTTACAGGCAGGAAAAGGCTGAAAAAAGCAGAAACAGAACAAAAGGTGGATTGGTTATTTCAAAGTTACTTTTCTTACAAGACTAAAATAGAACTTTCTTCTTATGCTGACGGATTAAGTAGAATTTTCTATTTTTGTTTTGTCTTGTTTTTAAACCGGCCTGTATCAAAGTTTGGTATGCTCATGTGGCCCTTAGCACAAGACTTCTGGTTTGGTCTGGTCTGCTGGGGCCTAGCACAGAAGGCTAGTCCAAAACAATGGCCTCCCATGTACTTTATTTGATAGTAATATATGCCCATTGTAACAATTCAAACCAGAGATATATCACATCTCTTGATATAATTAATATTAACAGTATGGTAGAATAACTTATGCTTTCCCAAGCTTTGTAGATGTGTAGATTGATAGATACATGCATAAACCCACATGCACATGTGGTTTTAAAAATTTTTAAACAGGCCAGGCACAGTGGCTTATGCCTGTAATTCCAGCACTTTGGGAGGCTGAGGTGAAGGGATCACGAGGTCAGGAGATCGAGACCATCCTGGCGAACACAGTGAAACCCTGTCTCTACTAAAAAAATACAAAAAAAGATTAGCCTGGTGTGGTGGCAGGCACCTATAGCCCCAGCTACTCGGGAGGCTGAGGCAGGAGAAAGGTGTGAACCTGGGAGGCGGAGCTTGCAGTGAGCCGAGCTGGTGCCACTGCACTCCAACATGGGCAACAAAGCAAGACTCCATCTCAAAAAAAAATTTTTTTAAACAAAAATAGGGTTTGACTACTTATACAGTAACTTGCTTAATTCTGTTAAAAAACATATCATGATGAAGCCTCTTTGGAAATCAGTGTGACAATGATATGACTCAGTTACTGTACTCCTAGTATATACCCAAGAGAAATGAAAACAAATGTTCACATAAAAATTTGTACACAAAGGTTCATGGCAGCATTATTCATAATTGCCAAAAAGTATTAACAACTTAATTTTCCATCAGCTGATGAATGAATTTTTTAAAATGTGGAGTATTCATACAATGAAATATTATTTGTCAATAGAAAGGAATCAAGTACTGAAACATGCTACATTGGTGAACCTTGAAGACATTATATGAAGTAAAGGAAGCCAGTCACAAAAGACCATGTATAATTCCATTTATATAACATGTTCAGAATTAGCAAACTCACATGTTATGGACTGGATGTTTGCATTCCCCAGAATTCAGATGTTGAAATCTAACCCCCAATTTAAGGTGGGAATTTGGAGAGGTGATTAGGTCATGACGGCAGAGCCCTCATGAACAGGATTAGAGTCCCAGTAAGAGAGGCCACAGAGAGCTCCCTTGCCTCTTCTACCATGAGAGGATGCAAGGCAAAGACCATTTATGAACCAGGAAGTGGACCCTCACCAGACACCAAATCTGCCAATATCTTGATCTCAGACTTCCAGTCCTAAAAAGCCATGAGAAATACATTTCTGTTGTTTATAAGCCACCAATCCAAGGTATTTTGTTATAGCAGAATGGACTAAGACACCATGAGACAGAAAGTTGAGATGGTTGCCTGGGGCTTGGTGGTGTTGGGAGAATGAGAAAATGAAGAGTTTCTGCTAATGGATACATGGCTTGTTCTTGAGGTGATGAAAATATTCTGAGAGTAGTGCACAGGTCTGTGAATATACTAAAAACCACTGAACTGTATACCTTAAAGGAGTGGATTTTATGATATGTGAATTATATATCAATAAAACTGTTAAAGATGTATCATGGACGTTTCACAGCTCATTACATGCAAAACAAGTGCATTCTTTTATGTAGTTGCAAAACAATACTCTGTATTCTGCATCTGGTGCAATTTATTTTAGCATTTTTATGTTAATTGCATTCAATTTTGTTTTTCCAGTTTTTTGCTATTAACAATGCTCCAATAAAATACTACTGTAGGTAAATGTTTTTGCCTAAGTTAGGTAAGTACAACTAAAATTGTTGAATTAAATTGTATGTACCTGTTTAATTGTAATAGATGCTGCTAGACTGATTTACAAAACGAAAAGAGCAATTCACCCTGATACCAATAGTAAATAAGACAGTCTGTTTTCTTAGACCCTAACCAGCACTGAATGTAATCAATCTTTTTAACTGTTGCAAATAGGCCAATAACAATGAGTCATTGTTGTTTTAATTTACATTAAAAGAACTTTAGTGAGATTAGACACGTTTTAATATATTAGGTATTTGCATTTCTTCTTTCGTACATTTTCTTTTATAATATTTAGTCAGGTTTTACTAGATTTTATTTGGTACCTTTACTAATATGAAGGGGTTTCTAGTATAGTCATGCTATGAACCCTTTGCCTGCGATGTTTTCCAAATACTTT
The DNA here is from genome assembly GCF_006542625.1 of Nomascus leucogenys. Lineage (NCBI taxonomy): Eukaryota > Metazoa > Chordata > Mammalia > Primates > Hylobatidae > Nomascus > Nomascus leucogenys. The sequence goes on along the minus strand of NC_044395.1, from coordinate 31,314,914 downwards.
TTCCCCAATCTATTTTTTGGTTTTGGCTTTGCTCAGTATCTTTTGCCATATGAAAAGTTTTATTTCTTATTTATTTATTTTTGAGATGGAGTTTTCGCTCTTGTTGCCCAGGCTGGAGTGCAATGGCATGATCTCGGCTCACTGCAACCTCTGCCTCCCAGGTTCAAGTGAGTCTTCTGCCTCAGCCTCCCATGTAGCTGGGATTACGGCATGTGCCACCATGCCTGGCTAAAAATGTTTTATTTTTTATGAGGTAATGCTATCATTTTTAAAATGCCTTTTGTGTTACCTTTCTTGCTTAAAAATTACTCTCCCTCTCCACCTCAACCCTTGCTAGGCTTTAAATGTGTCCCCGAAATTTCATTTGCTGGAAAGATAATCATCAAATTCATATGTTGATCAGAAGTGGGACCTTTGGGTGGTAATTAGGTTAAGATAAGGATGTCAGGGTAGAGTCCCTGTGAAGAGACCGGTGGCTTTTTTTTTTTTTTTTTTGAGACAGAGTCTCACTCCGTCACCCAGGTTGGAGTGCAGAGGCGCGATCTCGGCTCACTGCAAGCTCTGCCTCCCGGGTTCACGCCATTCTCCTGCCTCAGCATCTCCAAGTAGCTGGGACTACAGGCACCCGCCACCATGCCCGGCTAATTTTTTGTATTTTTAATAGAGACGGGGTTTCACCATGGTCTCGATCTCCTGACCTCGTGATCCACCCGCCTCAGCCTCCCAAAGTGCTGGGATTACAAGTGTGAGCCACCGCGCCCGGCCGAGACTGGTGGCTTTATAAGAAGAGAGAGAAATCTGAGTTGATATGCATGCTTTTGCCCTCTTGTCACTTGATACCTTCTAATATGTTCTGAAGCAGCAGGAAGGCCCTCATTGGAAGCTGAGCAGATGTCAGCACATTGCTCTTGGGCTTTGCAGTCTCAAGAACAATAAGCAAAATAAACTGGTTTTCTTTATAAACTACCCAATCTCTGCTATTCTGGTATAGCAAAAGAAAATGAACTAATACAACCCCCAAGGTTACAGTAATAAAAAAAAAGTATATGGTATTTTAGTTTCATCTTGAACAATCAGATCTTTAAATCAATTTTTTAATAAGATGTAGAATAGGTGTCATTTTGAAATTTTCCAATGAAGAGACAATTATGCCCAGAAAATATATTGAATAGTCTATTCCTAAACTTTAACTATGTCTTAATCCCATTCCTTCTTGCCTACTCAAGGAATTTTTTCTTTTAATTTTTTGTTTTGTCATTTGTCATTTTTTCTTCTCTAATGGATTATTTCCACTAGCTGATGAATATGCTATAATATCTCCCATATTAAAACAAAGCAATCCACTTGGACTACAAATCTCCCTCTAGCTATCATTTTGTTAGAGCAAAACTCCTAGAAATAATTGTCTTTTTTCATAGCGAAAACTTCTTTACTCCATTCTGTCTAGAATCCACTCCAATTGGTTTCCTGCCCACCACTCCACTGAAACTCCTCTCATCAATGTCATTTACTTTACATTGCTGAGAGCCAACCTAGCCTCAACATGTATCTTGAACACTGAAAACCAAAACCATCCATCCCCCACAGCTTACTGTCTATGTTAACATGACTTTACTGCGCTCTTGTCTTCATTAAGATAGTTTTATCAGGTGACAGTTACCCAGCAAATAACTTTATTAATTACAACAATTTCCCCCAAAGACCCATCAACTCTTCAACAGTAAACATTAACATGACTCTTCACAGTTCTTACCTCAAGATCCTCATCTTGCTATTTCCACAAATCCTAAACTATTATCTCATGATCCTAACCCACACCTAATTTGGTAATTCCTGCATTGAAAGAACTGCCCTAAATCAAATTTCAAATCCTTAATAAAATTTGATACTGCTTTCCCTATTTTACCAGTCCCCCTCTTCCAATGCATAAGATGTGGTGGTGGAAGACAGCAATATTGATCATCCTTGGCCCATGTAGTCCTAGGCTAATATGTATGGTTATGTCTTAGTTTTTAAACAAAAGAGTAAAAAAATTTTCTAAAAAAGATAAAGGCTTATAGAATAAGAATATAAAGGGGGGTGGAGCCAAGATGGCCGAACAGGAACAGCGGCGGTCTACAGCTCCCAGTGTGAGCGATGCGGAAGACGGGTGATTTCTGCATTTCCATCTGAGGTACCAGGTTCATCTCACTAGGGAGTGCCAAACAGTGGGTGCAGGACAGTCAGTGCAGTGCACCGTGTGCAAGCCGAAGCAGGGCGAGGCATTGCCTCACTCGGGAAGCGCAAGGGGTCAGGGAGTTCCCTTTCCTAGTCAAAGAAAGGGGTGACAGACGGCACCTGGAAAATCAGGTCACTCCCACCCTAATACTGCACTTTTCCAACAGGCTTGGAAAACGGCACACCAGGAGATTGTGTCCCGCACCTGGCTTGGAGGGTCCTACGCCCACGGAGTCTCACTGATTGCTAGCACAGCAGTCTGAGATCAAACTGCAAGGTGGCAGTGAGGCTGGGGGAGGGGCGCCTGCCATTGCCCAGGCTTGCTTAGGTAAACAAAGCAGCCAGGAAGCTCCAACTGGGTGGAGCCCACCACAGCTCAAGGAGGCCTGCCTGCCTCTGTAGGCTCCACCTCTGGGGGCAGGGCACAGACAAAAAATCAGCAGCAACCTCTGCAGACTTAAATGTCCCTGTCTGACAGCTTTGAAGAGAGTAGTAGTTCTCCTAGCACGCAGCTGGAGACCTGAGAACAGGCAGACTGCCTCCTAAAGTGGGACCCTGATCCCTGAGCAGCCTAACTGGGAGGCACCCCCTAGTAGGGACAGACTGACACCTCACTCGGCCGGGTACTCCTCTGAGACAAAACTTCCTTAACGATCAGACAGCTGAATTTGCGGTTCACGAAAATCTGCTGTTCTGCAGCCACCGCTGCTGACACCCAGCGAAACAGGGTCTGGAGTGGACCTCTAACAAACTCCAACAGACCTGCAGCTGAGGGTCCTGTCTGGTAGAAGGAAAACTAACAAACAGAAAGGACACCCACACCAAAAACCCATCTGTATATCACCATCATCAAAGACCAAAAGTAGAAAAAACTACAAAGATGGGGAGAAAACAGAGCAGAAAACATTCCAGAAAAACTGGAAACTCTAAAAAGCAGAGTGCCTCTCCTCCTCCAAAGGAATGCAGTTCCTCACCAGCAATGGAACAAAGCTGGATGGAGAATGACTTTGATGAGTTGAGAGAAGAAGGCTTCAGACAATCAAACTACTCCGAGTTACAGGAGGAAATTCAAACCAATGGCAAAAAAGTTAAAAACTTTGAAAAAAAATTAGAGGAATGTTTAACTAAAATAACCAATGGAAAGAAGTGCTTAAAGGAGCTGATGGAGCTGAAAGCCAAGTTTCGAGAACTACATGAAGACTACAGCAGCCTCGGTAGCCGATGCAATCAACTGGAAGAAAGGGTATCAGTGATGGAAGATGAAATGAATGAAATGAAGCGAGAAGGGAAGTTTAGAGAAAAAAAGAATAAAAAGAAACAAACAAAGCCTCCAAGAAATATGGGACTATGTGAAAAGACCAAACCTATGTCTGATTGGTGTACCTGAAAGTGACGGGGAGAATGGAACCAAGTTGGAAAACACTCTGCAAGATATTATCCAGGAGAACTTCCCCAACCTAACAAGGCAGGCCAACATTCAGATTCAGGAAATACAGAGAACGCCACAAAGATACTCCTCGAGAAGAGCAACTCCAAGACACATAATTGTCAGATTCACCAAAGTTGAAATGAAGGAAAAAATGTTAAGGGCAGCCAGAGAGAAAGGTCAAGTTACCCACAAAAGGAAACCCATCAGACTAACAGCTGATCTGTCAGCAGAAACTCTACAAGCCAGAAGAGAGTGGGGGCCAATACTCAACATTCTTAAAGAATTTTTAAAGAATTCTTAAAGAATTTTCAACCCAGAATTTCATATTCAGCCAAACTAAGCTTCATAAGTGAAGGAAAAATAAAATACTTTACAGACAAGCAAATGCTGAGTGATTTTGTCACCACCAGGCCTGCCCTAAAAGAGCTCCTGAAGGAAGCACTAAACATGTAAAGGAACAACCGGTACCAGCCACTGCAAAAACGTGCCAAATTGTAAAGACCATTGAGGCTAGGAAGAAACTGCATCAACTAACGAGCAAAATAACCAACTAACATCATAATGACAGGAACAAATTCACACAGAACAATATTAACTTTAAATGTAAATGGGCTAAATGCTCCAATCAAAAGACACAGACTGGCAAATTGGATAAGGAGTCAAGACCCATCAGTGTGCTGTATTCAGGAAACCTATCTCACATGCAGAGACACACAGACTCAAAATAAAGGGATGGAGGAAGATGTAGCAAGCAAATGGAAAACAAAAAAAGGCAGGGGTTGCAATCCTAGTCTCTGATAAAACAGACTTTAAACCAACAAAGATCAAAAGAGACAAAGAAGGCCATTACATAATGGTAAAGGGATCAATTCAACAAGAAGAGGTAACTATCCTAAATATATATGCACCCAAACAGGAGCACCCAGATTCATAAAGCAAGTCCTGAGTGACTACAAAGAGACTTAGACTCCCACACAATAATGGAGATTTTAACACCTCACTGTCAACATTAGACAGATCAACAAGACAGAAAGTTAACAAGGATACCCAGGAATTGAACTCAGCTCCGCACCAAACAGACCTAATAGACATCTACAGAACTCTCTACCCCAAATCAACAGAATATACATTTTTTTCAGCACCACACCACACCTATTCCAAAATTGACCACATAGATTGAAGTAAAGCTCTCCTCAGCAAATGTAAAAGAACAGAAATTATAACAAACTGTCTCTCAGACCACAGTGCAATCAAACTAGAACTCAAAACTGCTCAACTACATGGAAACTGAACAACCTGCTCCTGAGTGACTATTGGGTACATAACAAAATGAAGGCAGAAATAAAGATGTTCTTTGAAACCAATGAGAACAAAGACACAACATACCAGAATCTCTGTGACACATTCAAAGCAGTGTGAGAGGGAAATTATAGCACTAAATGCCCACAAGAGAAAGCAGGAAAGATCTAAAATGACACCCTAACATCAAAATTAAAAGAACTAGAAAAGCAAGAGCAAACACATTCAAAAGCTAGCAGAAGGCTAGAAATGACTAAAATCAGAGCAGAACTGAAGGAAATAGAGACACAAAAAACCCTTCAAAAATTAATGAATCCAGGAGCTGGTTTTTTGAAAAGATCAACAAAATTGATAGACTGCCAACAAGACTAATGAAGAAAAAAAGAGAGAAGAATCAAATAGATGCAATAAAAAATGATAAAGGGGATATCACCACTGATCCCACAGAAATACAATCTACCATCAGAGAATACTACAAACACCTCTACCCAAATAAACTAGAAAATCTAGAAGAAATGGATAAATTCCTCGACAAATACACCCTCCCAAGGCTAAACCAGAAAGAAGTTGAATCTCTGAATAGACCAATAACAGGTTCTGAAATTGTGGCAATAATCAATAGCTTACCAACCAAAAAGAGTCCAGGACCTGATGGATTCACAGCCAAATTCTACCAGAGTTACAAGGAGGAACTGGTACCATTCCTTCCAAAACTATTCCAGTCAATAGAAAAAGAGGGAATCCTCCCTGACTCATTTTATGAGGGCAGCATCATGCTGATACCAAAGCCGGGCAGAGACATAACCAAAAAAGGGAATTTTAGACCAATATCCTTGATGAACATTGATGCAAAAATCCTCAAAATACTGGAAAACCGAATCCAGCAGCACATCAAAAAGCTTATCCACCATGATCAAGTGGGCTTCATCCCTGGGATGCAAGGCTGGTTCAACATACACAAATCAATAAATGTAATCCAGCATATAAACAGAACCAAAGACAAAAACCACATGATTATCTCAATAGATGCAGAAAAGGCCTTTGACAAAATTCAACAACCCTTCATGCTAAAACCTCTCAATAAATTAGGTATTGATGGGACGTATCTCAAAATAATAAGAGTTATCTATGACAAACCCACAGCCAATATCATACTGAATGGGCAAAAACTGGAAGCATTCCCTTTGAAAACTGGCACAAGACAGGGATGCCCTCTCTCACCACTCCTATTCAACATAGCGTTGGAAGTTCTGGCCAGGGCAATTAGGCAGGAGAAGGAAATAAAGGGTATTCAATTAGGAAAAGAGAAGGTCAAATTGTCCCTGTTTGCAGATGACATGATTGTATATCTAGAAAACCCCATTGTCTCAGCCCAAAATCTCCTTAAGCTGATAAGCAACTTCAGCAATGTCTCAGGATACAAAATCAATGTACAAAAATCACAAGCTTTCTTATACATCAATAACAGACAAACAGAGAGCCAAATCATGAGTGAACTCCCATTCACAATTGCTTCAAAGAGAATAAAATACCTAGGAATCCAACTTACAAGGGACATGAAGGACCTCTTCAAGGAGAACTACAAACCACTGCTCAATGAAATAAAAGAGGATACAAACAAATGGAAAACATTCCATGCTCATGGGTTGGAAGAATCAATATCGGAAAATGGCCATACTGCCCAAGGTAATTTAAGATTCAATGCCATCCCCATCAGCTACCAATGACTTTCTTCACAGAATTGGAAAAAACTACTTTAAAGTTCATATGGAACCAAAAAAGAGCCCGCATCGCCAAGTCAATCCTAAGCCAAAAGAACAAAGCTGGAGGCATCACGCTACCTGACTTCAAACTATACTACAAGGCTACAGTAACCAAAACAGCATGGTACTGGTACCACAACAGAGACATAGATCAATGGAACAGAACAGAGCCCTCAGAAATGACGCCACATATCTACAACTATCTGATCTTTGACAAACCTGACAAAAACAAGAAATGGGGAAAGGATTCCCTATTTAATAAATGGTGCTGGGAAAACTGGCTAGCCATAGGTAGAAAGCTGAAACTGGATCCCTTCCTTACACCTTATACAAAAATTAATTCAAGATGGATTAAAGACTTAAATGTTAGACCTAAAACCACTAAAATCCTACAAGAAAACCTAGGCAATACCATTCAGAACATAGGCGTGGGCAAGGACTTCATGTCTAAAACACCAAAAGCAATGGCAACAAAAGCCAAAATTGACAAATGGGATCTAATTAAACTAAAGAGCTTCTGCACAGCAAAAGAAACTACCATCAGAGTGAACAGGCAACCTACAAAATGGGAGAAAATATTCTCAACCTACTCATCTGACAAAGGGCTAATATCCAGAATCTACAATGAACTCAAACAAATTGACAAGAAAAAAACAAACAACCCCATCAAAAAGTGGGCAAAGGACATGAACAGACACTTCTCAAAAGAAGACATTTATGCAGCCAAAAAACACATGAAAAAATGCTCATCATCACTGGCCATCAGAGAAATGCAAATCAGAACCACAATGAGATACCATCTCACACCAGTTAGAATGGCCATCATTAAAAAGTCAGTGAACAACAGGTGCTGGAGAGGATGTGGAGAAATAGGAACACTTATACTTTTGGTGGGACTGTAAACTAGTTCAACCACTGTGGAAGTCAGTGTGGCAATTCCTCAGGGAGCTCGAACTAGAAATACCATTTGACCCAGCCATCCCATTACTGGGTATATACCCAAAGGACTATAAATCATGCTGCTATAAAGACACATGCACACGTATGTTTGTTGTGGCACTATTCACAATAACAAAGAGTTAGAACCAACCCAAATATCCAACAACAATAGACTGGATTAAGAAAATGTGGCACATATACACCATGGAATACTATGCAGCCATAAAAAATGATGATTTCATGTCCTTTGTAGGGACATGGCTGAAACTGGAAATCATCATTCTCAGTAAACTATTGCAAGGACAAAAAACCAAACACTGCATGTTCTCACTCATAGGTGGGACTTGAACAATGAGAACACATGGACACAGGAAGGGGAACATCACACTCTGGGGACTGCTGTGGGGTGGGGGGAGGGGGGAGGGACAGCATTAAGAGATACACCTAATGCTAAATGACAAGTTAATGGGTGCAGCACACCAACATGGCACATGGATACATATGTAACAAACCTGCACATTGTGCACATGTACCCTAAAATTTAAAGTATAATAATAAAAAAATAAAAAAATAAAAATAATGAAATAAAAATGATTGAAATATTGCCAAAAGAAAAAAAAAGAATATAAAAACATTTTTGTATAGTTGTCCACTGTGTTTTAAGCTAAGTGTTATTACAAGAGTCAAAAAGCTAAAAGCATTAAAAAGTAGAAAGTAGAAAATTACAGTAAGCTAATTATTGAAGAATTTCCAGAAATAAATTTAGTGTAGCTGAAACATTCAATGTTTATAAAGCTTATAGTAGTGTAATGTCACAGGCCTTCACATTTATTCACCATTCTCACTGACTTACCCAGAGCAACTTCTAGGACTGCAAACTTTATTCACATTAAGCACTGCCCTATACAGATATACCATTTTTTTTCAATCCTTGTTAGCATGTTTTTACTGTATTTTTTCTATGTTTAGATATGTTTAGATATACAGACACTTATCATTGTGTTATAATTGCCTACAGTATTGAGTAGTCACAAACCATACAGGTTTGTAGCCTAGGAGCAATAGGCGTCTAGGTGTGCAGTCGGCTATAACATTTAGGTTTGTGTAAGTACATTACGATATTCACACAATAAAATCACCTAATGACACATTTATTGGAATGTGTCCCCGCAGATAAGCAACTTGTGACTGTCTTCGTATACTGTCTTTCTCATCTACTAAAATGAGCATTCCCTGAGGACAGACTTCGCCTGTCTTGTTCTCTATTGTATTCTAGTACCTGGCACCTAGTGTGCACTCTACAAATATTTTTTGAATTGACTAATTAGTCAATTTTTGGATTGACAAATTAGCTATTTAACTGAAATTTCATCTTTTTCATCCGGTAAGTTACTTAGATCTGTTTTTAGACATTCTGATCTGTTCTATTGATCTATTTTTATCTATTTCTGGGTCATTTTTTTTTCGCTACTGGAAGTTACAAGTTTTAATATTTTCAAAACTGTCATTTCTTCCATATGGCTTATCACATCAAATCTTTATCATTTTGTATAGTTATATGAAATATCCTTTTGAAATTAAATTTATATATTAATTGGAAAGGCTTAATCATTTTTTATCTTAAATCTTACTCAGGAACATGCCATGATACCTCAAATATTCAGGTCTTTCCAGTTTTAGAGGTTTCATAATTTTTCTTGGATATTTTGTAGTTCTTATCACTATTATGTATTCTTTTGATTTTTATTTTATTGCTAATATTAATAAAAACTCTGGGTTTTTATATGTTCTACTTACCCGTGTATCCAGCAGCCTTAGCAGAGTTTTTAAAAAATGTTTCAAATAGGTTTGCTAAAAATAAACTTCATTCTGGAATAATTTTAGATTTCTAGAAAATATACCCCACACCCAGTTTCTCCTATTGTGAATCTTACATATTTGTTGTAACTCAGAAACTAACATTGGCACATTACTATTAATCAAAGTACAGACTTTTTGTAGCATTCACTAGTTTTTCCACTAATGTCTTTTTCTGTTCCAGGACAGAATCCAAGAAAATACATTTAGTGTCCACGTTTTCTTAATCTTCTCTGGTCTATGACAGTTTCTCAATCTTTCATTGTTTTGAAGAGTCTATGATTAGGTATTTTATAGAACATTCCTCAGTTTCTATTTGTCCAGTGTTTTCCCCATGATAAGGTTGTGGTTAGTGTTCTTTTTAATGCCTTGTATCAGGAAGTGCGTGCCATTAACATGATTTATTACTGATGTTAACCTCAATCATCTGGCCAAGGTAGTGTTTGCCGGGTTTCTCCATTGTACAGTGACTTTTTTCTTTCTATACTCTATTATTCAGAAGGGGGTCACTAAGTCCAGCCCACACTCCAAGTGGGGGAAGAGAAGAAGCTCCAACTCTTAACAGAGAGAATATCTACGAGTCACTTTTGGAATTGTTCTATAGGGAATATTGCCCTCTTTTATTTGATTGTAGTTTATTCAATTAATCAATTCCTTATATATGTACTCATGGATATTTAAGACTTGGTTATATTACAATGCTATGCTACTTATTTTGTTAATTGAATTGTTCTGTTTTGGCCACTGGGAGCTCTTTCAGGTTGGCTCCTGTCTCCCTTTGATATATCGTCTCTAAGAGGTTTTTAGATGAACTGCTTGAATTTTGTTACATATACAGTCACATAAACAAGTAAAACTTGCCTTTCCTGGTTCTGATTTTAATGACTACCTCTGTCCTCGGCTGTCTAAAGTCTACATGTTCAATGCACTGTAGTTTCCTGTGTGGCAGAAGAGAATTTTGATGCTACTTGAATCCTCTTACCTTTGTAAGTAGTCAGTTCTCTTTGATTGGAAACTTGTAAAATATGCCTTTTATCTTTGGAGTTCAGGAATTTCACTAGCATATCTAGGTATGTGTCTTCTTTCATTAATTTTGCCTACGATTTAGGAGCCTGAAACCTCACATTTTTTCAGGTCCAGAAGTTTCCTTGAAACGGGGTCTCGCTCTGTTGCCCAGTCTGGAATACAGTGGTGTGTGATCATAGTTCCCTGCAGCCTCAAACTCCTGAGCTCAGGTGATCTTCTTGCCTTAGCCTTCTGAGTAGCTAGGACAACAGGCACACACCACCACATTTGGCATTTTTTTTTTTTTTTTTTTTTTTTTTTTGTAGAAACAGTCTCATTAGGTTTCTTAGGCTGGTCTCAAACTCCAGGGTTCAAGTGATTCTCCTGCCTTGGCCTCCCAAAGTGCTGGGATTGTAGGTGTAAGCCACTGTGCCTGAAGTTTTCTTATATTTATTCTTCAAATAAAACTTACATATGGTGTGTTTTTGTACCTTAAAACTTAGATTCAGAAAGTCAATATGAAAAACTATCTTTTACAGCCCTTACGTTTTTACTCATGCTTTCTATGATTTTATATTTATGCTCTCTTATGGTATATTTCTTCTGTTTTCCAGAACAATAAGGCAGTTTTCAGTTGTGACCATTCCCCTATATCTTGATTTTTATTTTTTATTTATTTTTTGAGACAGCATCTTGCTCTGTCGCCCAGGCTGGAGTGCAGTGGCACGATCTCCGCTCACTGCAAGCTCCACCTCCTGGGTTCACGCCATTCTCCTGCCTCAGCCTCCCGAGTAGCTGGGGCTACAGGCGCCCGCCACCACGCCTGGCTAATTTTTTGTAGTTTTAGTAGAGATGGGGTTTCACCATGTTAGCCAGGATGGTCTCGATCTCCTGACCTCATAATCCGCCCGCCTTGGCCTCCCAAAGTGCTGGGATTACAGGCGTGAGCCACTGTTTCCGGGCCTCTTGATTTTTTATATCCAAAACTATGCTGAAACTTCAGAGAAATGATTTTATGTACTCTATTTATATCACATTAAAGTTTTTTTTAAACATTTTTGTTATATTTATTCTTTTAATTCTGATATCACAGGAACCACTTACCCTCACTGGCTTAGTGTCCCTTGTGTTCATATTTAAGCTACTGTCTCCAGACTGTCTTAGTTCATTTGTGCTGCTATAACAAAAATACCATAGGCTGGATGGCTTATAAATAACGAGTTTCTCACTGTTCTGGAGGCTGAAAAGTAAAAGATGAAGACGCCTACAGATTTGGTGTATAGCAAGCACCCATTTCCTGATTCGTAGAGCACCATCTTCTTGCTGTGTCCTCAACATGGCAGAAAGGGTAAGGAAACTCTGTAGAGTCTCTTTTATAAGAGAGTTGAATTAAAAAAAAAAATCCACTAGATCCATTTATGAGGGCTCCACCCCAATAACCTACTCACCTGCTAAAGGCCCCGCCTCTTAATCCCATCATCTTGGGTGGTAGGATTTTAAAAACAAATATTGTGAGTGGAGGGACATGAACATTCAGTCTACAGCAGGCTTCAGGCCCACCCTTCTGTTTTCTGCTTATTGAAGCTGCGCCTGAGCTTTTGCAAACCTTTTTCTGCTTTTCCAGGAGGGTCTCTACTCAGTTTTACAAATGAAAGGACACAGAGGGAGACATAAGAGACACACATGTTCCTGTTTGCTTCCTGTTGTGTCAACTCATCAATGCTTCTATTTTCTGGCAGCGACAGTTGACTTCGGATCTCCCTTTTATTCATACTCCTGGAATCATTCTCAGGCACCCCACGGCACTAGCTAGCCAGCACCCTTCTCCTAGCATTTTGAGCTTCAGTTCCACACAACCCCTCTATAAGCTTTTATTATTTACCATATAACATTGCTGGTAGTTGAACATCTTGATCTAAAAACAGAGACATTTCATATGATTCAAACCAGGACCAGTTCCATAACAATGTGAAATGAAAAATGAGGGTCCCTTGTTCAATAATTGTTAATAAGACAGTGAAAGCAGAACATAAGCCAGACTCTTCTGAGCACAAGGTGCCGTGTGACTGCAAAGGTTGCACACCCATGAAGCTGGCCCTGGCTCAAACTAATAGGTATAGGTTCAAATAAGGCCAACCTCTTCCCTTAGTTCCCCTGGCTCTATGGAATGGTAGCTGCCTGTGGTAGTCACTGTTTCTGTTTTGTTTTTTTTTTAACTGTTTCAGTTCTCCAATACCTGTTTAATCCATTCTTTTTATTAAGTTATTTTTATTACAATAACTAATGTGATTTCTTTTTCTCCTGAGTGATACCTCCTAGATGCTTATGATATTTGACTTCTCATGTCAGCCATTGTGCAAACGGGGACCCTTTATGTTAAAATGGGGTGGTGTGGGTTTTCAGGAGTATCAGGAAAGACTAGTTTTTCAGTAAGAGGGTGTCAAAACATTTAAGCCAGAAACTTAAATATGGAGACATGTCCAAGACAAAACAAAACAAAACACACAACAGGTTAAACGTATTTTTTTGCTCTTACCTAAGTTCAGATTTTGGTATTCTGTTACCATGTCTTTCCTACAGAAATTGTTCTACCCAGATGTAGATTTGATGTTAAGTGGTACTGACATTAAATTCCAGCATATGTAAAGGACTAGCAATACTGTAAACTTTTTAAAGACCTTGCTAAAAATCCTGACTCCCCTAACCAAAAGTCTTTGTATATTAAACCAGCACAGTTATTCTAGAGGACAACAGTAGTACCTGTGGACTGTTAGACGCCTGTGGTCTGCAGAGCCAGAATACAACATTTGATTTGGCTCTTAGAGTGTTAATTTCCAGAGCATTAAATGGGGGCCTATGTTTGTTGCTAAACAATTAGACACACGTTGGCTTGCATTCTCATGCAAGCCCTGTATTAATCAAAGCCTGTTGTAATCTAACTGCTGATTGTTTTGAAGGATGAGGAGAGTGCATCTGTGTTTCAGTGAATCCCATGCATTCAAATTGCCCTGAAAATAATGAAAGTCAAGTCATGGCAGCTGAAATGAAGCAGCTTTGTACCTGGGAACACTAATATGCATGAGCATACCCCTCATATGGATGTGCTTAGTGGAGAAATGTTTTTATCTTGTTAGGGAACACGCATTAATGCAAATTTGAGGATAAGAAGTTATAATCATTAAAGGCAATTCCGTTTCTGAGCTACTTACAGAGACAGAAAATATTGCATAGCTTTTATAAAACTGCAAATTACATCTGATTTGAACTTCATTTAAAATTCCAGAGTGAGAGAACTATGAGTTTCCCGTTAAATACAAAAGCTTAAATGAGAATTCAGCACTCAGGAGACAGCTGACTGACAATACCCAATCTCACTGACGCTTGAGTGGGTACACACCAGTACAGTTAATCAAAACTCCACTCAGCTGCCAGCTCTTTCGGCATTCTTCCGAGCCCAGCAGAGAGTATTCAGGACAGGAGATTCACCTGTCAAAGCTTCAGCTCTGCTTTCCTTGACATTCCAAGCAGATTAGTAAATGACAGATTTCTGCAGCCTAGTGACGGGGCTAGCATGACTCAACGGCAGAGATGACAAGCAAATCTGTAGGATCAAGTGTTCACGGCCTCTTGTTCCATCAGAACTGGCAAAGCTGCCACCAAGGTTATTGGAGTCATATGTTTGGGGGAGAAACATTTTGTTTCAAACAATGTGACAGGAAAGGAGAATGAGTGTACTCCTCACTGACACATTTAGCAGAAAATCTATCAAGCCTTCACCACCCAGGACCATCTACCCCTCCCCTGATACATCATACAAACATGTGTGTGTATATGTGTGTGTGTGTATGTGTGTGTGTATTTTGGGAAAACAGCAAAAATCATGGTCTGATTAAAGTTTACCCTGAGTAAAACTTTACTTGCAAAAATGGTACACATAGATATTCCTGATAATCTTGTCTAATATTTGCAAATATTTCATCTTCCTCATAAAGTAAATGCATATTACCCTGTAAACATAGTCCCCACAATGCTTTTTCAATTGCTTAAACGTAATCCAACCAAAATTTAAAGTTATGATTAAATATAGAAGGACTCAGATGAGGTGTACATAGATTCACCGGTAGAGTTTTACCCAGAAACTTTTGCTTTGCTTTGTAACCCACTTATGAACAAGTCCTGAGTGTCTTGACTGATGACAAACTTACCAAGGCTTTGTTTGTTTCAGATTCTCTGTCCTGCTAATGCCTTCCTGGGCTTTAAAGAACTGCCTTCTTAGCCTCATGCCAAATTGATTTTCTGAGCACCTGTTGTAGACAAGGAGCCTGAAAACTACTGAAGAACACATCAGTGAAAGCGCTCATGCTCTTTCTACTAGGATAGCAGATATTAAATAGCAGCTTTAAAGTACTGTTTCCACAGCAGGAAAACTATGAGAAAAGAGCCTAGGTGGCACATACTAAGGTACCTGAGATGGCTTTTGCCAAAGATGGCTTTATACAAGGAAAGTCCTCTCGAAATGTCTCCACTTCTCTTATCTACTAGGAAATGTGAAAATGTGTGTAGCATCTCCTCGGGATGTGAGCGTGTCATCGTATGCCCATGTGAGCTTGTGCTAGTTAGTTCTTACTCAGTCCTTTAACATCCATCCACTCTCTGCATCCCAGTTTGTGGAAACGATGATGCCTGATTTGAATAGCATTTTACAGGTTTCAGCGGTAGACCCACTCTCCAGGTAAGCAATCTGGATTCAAATCCTGGCTGTCCCTTATCAGCTTGTCACTTTGTACAAGTTACTGATCCTCTATGTACCTCAGTTCTTATTTACAAAATGGGGATAATAATAGTACCTATATGACAGGATCGTTTAAGGATCCAATTATTCGTATATAAAGCACTTAGAACAGAGCCTGGCACAGAATAAGTTCTATATACATGTTCTATTGGTATTATTTTATTTTCTTAATAAACCTATGATGCATGATCAATCACCCCCTTTAAAACCAGGAGACTGAGGTTTGAAGATGTTAAATAAATGATTCCAAGCCAATTTCTAGAAAGCATCAGGATGAGCACCAGAATCTAGGCCCTCTCCCAGTCAAATGCTCATTTTACTTTTCCACTAGCATAGGACTTTTATAAGCTTTTCAAAGGCAGAGCCTGTGTGGTCCCTGTCAATGCTTTCCTCCAAAAGCATTGAGGTGGAGCCTCAATGCTGAGAATCCACTCCCTGTGGTTGGGAGCTTGCCTCAGGTAGGGGGGAGACATAATCTCTGAGGTAGGGGATCTGGTCATCAGAACCAGAAGAAAACAAGAGGGGATGTGGGGTGAGAAGCTAGTGCAGCAAGGGCCATGTTTTCAGCACATCATTCCATATCTCCTTCTCTCCTTTTCTGTCTATAACGCTTTGATCAAATATGACTTGGTGCAAAAAACTGAGGTCCCTTTTATGGAAAAGTGTAGATACTACACTGGATACCTGAGCTACAAGGCAGAAGCCCAAAATTTTAGAAAGAGGTTTAAATGTCAAATCTGTGGGACTTCAGTTTCACATGAGCATCATCCTCAGATCACTCCCAGTCACCCAAGAGTGGGTAAGAATCTTTCCTGTCCTGGGGCTCAGGAACCCTCTGGCATCTCCCTCCTGCTCTAAGCCAGCTCTCCATCCCTCCACGCTTGGTACTTTCGTCTCCTATCATGGCTGTAGCAGTCTTGGATCATCGCTTTTGTCTTTCCAGGGAATTGTGCCTGCAGGTTTGTGAGAATACAGCTATTCATTCTGGTTGCCAGCCCCCTTCCTTTCTGCTGAGCCCTCCTGGGCTCGCCCAGGGCATCAGGATCAGGGTCAGAAAGAGGTCCTGGATTATTATCAGGACCAGAAAGAGGTCCTAGATTATTCTTGAGAAGAATAATCTAGTTGTCTCTCTCCTCCTGGTGATTTTCTTTTGAGGGGAAGCTGTTCTTGGTGAATCTGTCCTCTTTGACCCTGCAATTCTAGGAATAAAATATTCTTAATATTACATCAAAACTACAAAACCCCTATAAATCTCTTTAAGCCTCACATCTTCTTTCTATTTAAAAGAGATTAGACTCAGGAAAATGGACTCTACAATAACCACGGGAGGGATAACTGTAGGGTGCTTTTAGGATTTTTAAATTTTTATATTTTGTTTTTAGTTATTAAAGTCTTGTACTAAAGCAATTGTAAGACATTCTCTTGCCCCATGTTACGCTATATTCAGAGGGGTGGGAGAGTGTGGTGATACAATAGAATGGCAGCAAAACTAAAGGTCTACCTATCTTAGGGGATAAAGTTTATAAGAAAAATAATAATCAGCGCCATTAAGCATTTTTACTTACTATAAAGCTTTTTAAAATGTACAATGGGAAGATAACAGCACCTAACCTAAGATCATGAGTCAGCATATGGACAACACAGAACAGGGCCTGGTGTGGGGAGCGATATTGGAAGTCTTGGTCATCTCACTTGCTTCCCTTACAGCATCGTTCCATTCTATTCTCACAACAACTCTGCAAGGCAGGGGTTGTTTCCATTTTATAGAGGGGGAAAATAAGTGATTTATTCATGCTTGCAAAACTACAAAAGTATCAGAGTTGAGGTTCTAGGTCTTTCCTTTTTTATAATTCTGCAATCTGAGTGGCACTGGCTGGTAAATTGCATAGGAAAACAATTCCTTTTTCTCTGAAGGTTTGGTCTTGGAATTTGGATCGGGAATAAAATCGGTGAATGTTGCATTCCACCAAGATTAGGAGTAGGTGGCTCTGACACCATCTTTGAAAAAATGCAGTGGACGCCAATGCAGAGTTTATAGGGATGATTTCTGAGTCACCATTTACAAGATTTCATTCGCTAGTTATTACAAACCAAGTTCTGCATTTAGTGCACTCGTATGCACGCACAGAAACACACACATTTTAAACATGGATTGATGCAAGAAACTGCAAGAACATTTTCTTCCCTAGTGTGTAGGAAAACTTCCATCCTAATTTTGAATTGTCCCATGTAACAGTTCACCACACATCTTACTACTTCTAGATATTATTTTTTCATTTTTTCCCCTCTTTTCCTCTTTTATTCATTCAACAAACATTTGTTAAATATCTACTATTTCCCCAGCCATCAACACATTCAGACAAATTGGCAGGATCCTTGCCCTCAGGCAGCCCTGGTTCCACTCATTCCTCCAGAGCTTTATTCCCCTTCTCTATCCCCACATTTCTCACTTTGGTTCAGACCTCTTTTCTATTTTTCTAGATTCTTTTGATAACCTCCTAAATGGTCACTGGCCTCAACTTTCTGATTACGGCTTTTATCATGTTCTTTTCCCACTTAGAAACTATTCATGACTTCCTATTGTCTAATGAGTTAAGTACAGACCTCTTTTTGTGGCATTCAAAGCCCTCTTCATTCTGGCT
This sequence comes from Nomascus leucogenys, assembly GCF_006542625.1. Lineage (NCBI taxonomy): Eukaryota > Metazoa > Chordata > Mammalia > Primates > Hylobatidae > Nomascus > Nomascus leucogenys. Next base: position 31,296,971 of record NC_044395.1, on the reverse strand, counting down.
TCTGACTTTTCTTATGTATCAGCTTCTACAACTGCCCTCTTTCGTCCCTTTGCTGGACTCCAATAGAAATACTATCCCACCAAGCACATTTCCTCCCTCCCCTCTATGTGTGGTTGCATCTCAAGTGTTACTTTTTTGTTGTTGTTGTTGTTGTTGTTTTTTTTTTTTTTTTTTGAGATAGACTCTGTCACCCAAGCTGGAGAGCAGTGGTGTGATCTTGGCTGACTGCAACCTCTGCATCCCAGGTTCAAGCCATTCTCATGCCTCAGCCTCCCAAGTAGTTGGGATTACAGGAATGGCTAGTTTTTGTATTTTAAGTAGAGACAGGTTATCACCATGTTGACCAGGCTGGTCTCGAACTCTTAGCCTCAAGTGATCCACCTGCCTCGGCCTCCCAAAGTGCACAAGCGTGAGCCACTGTATCCAGCCAAATGCTACATTTTATCTCAGTCACATATACATACCCACCTTTCTAGCCTTACTATGTATGTATCAACCAACAGAACAAAAATAGAGAGCCCAGAAATGAATCTACCTATGTATGCATGGTCCACAGATTTTCAACAAGGGTGCCAAGAATACACACTGAGAAACTAATAGTCTCTCCAGTAAATAGTGCTTGGAAAATTGGATAGCCATGTGCAGAATGAAACTGGATCCTTATCTCACTCCTTATACAAAAAATCAACTCAAAATTTATTAAAGAGTTAAACATATGACCTGAAACTCTCAAACTATATGAAAAAAAATCAGAGGGAAAAATGTATACATTAGTTAATGGATTCTTAGATTTGACACCAAAACCACAGTCAATAAAAGCAAAAATAGGCAAGTGAGATTACGTCAAGATAAAAAGCTTCTGCACAAAGGAAACAAACAACCTAACAGATTGAGGGGAAATATTTTTAAGCCATAGCCCTGAAAAGGAATTAATATCCAAAACATATAAGGAACTCAAATTTTTTCTATAGAAAAATAATTTGATTAAACCATTGGCAAAGGACTGAATACACATTTCTCAAAAGAAGACATCTAAATGACCAAAAGACACATTTAAAAAATGCTCAACATTACTAGTCATTAGGGAAATGTGAATTAAAGCCATAAGATATCATCTCACACCTGTCAGATGGTTATTACTATCAAAAAGAGGAAGATAACAAGTGTTAGTGAGGGTGTGAATAAAAGGGAGCCCTTGTACACTGTTGCTGGAAATCTCAGTTAGTACAGCTATAATTGAAAACTGTATAGAGGTTCCTCAAAAAAAAAAAAAACCTAAAAAACAAAAGTGCCTTAGGATCCAGCAATCCCACCAAATTCTAGTCAACAACTAAAAAGAAATTTTGTCATTTGTGAAAACATGGATAAAACTGGAGAACATGATGCTAAGTGAAATAAGCCAGATGTAGAAAGATAAACACATGTTCCCACTCATATGTGGAATCTAAATCAAACTGAAAGCAGCACAGAGTAGAATGGTGGTTACAGAGGCTTAGGGGGTGGAAGTAATGGGGAAATGATGGTCAAAGGGTACAAAGCCTCAGACCAGAGGAGTAGGTTTTTCTTTGAGCTACATTTTACAGCATGGTAAAGATAGTAAATAATAATGTTCTGAACATTTCAAAATCACTGAAATTGTAGATTTCCAACGTTCTCATCACAAAAAAATGGTATTTGAGATGATGGATATGTTAATTAGCTTGATTTAATCATTCTACATTGTACTTATAAATCATAACACCATCCATATATGAAACTATAATACATACAATTATCCTTTGTCAACTTACAATTAGAAAATAAAAATTTAAAAATAACGAATGGATAAACAAATTGTGGTATACCTACACAATGGAATTATACTCAGCAGTAAACAGGAATGAACTACTGATACATGCAACAACATGGATGATTCTTAAAATAATTATACTCATTGAAAAGAGCTGGACTAAAGAAGCATACATATTTAGCTAGTATGATTCTATTTATATAACATTCTAGAAAATGCAAAGGAATCTACAGTTACATAAAGCAGACACACTGGTTGCCCTTCAATGGAGGTGGATGTACCGTGTATGTTCATTACTTTGTGTTGATGGTTCTATCAAGTATACCTATGTCAAAACTTATCAGGTTATAAACTTTAAACATGTGAAATTTATTGAAGCTCAATTGTTCCTAAATATAGCTTTAAATTTTTTTTAGAAAATCAGAAAAATTTATTATAATCATATATTTTAGATGTAACCATGATGCTTGGGTGAACATTTGACTTATACATATTTTCTGAGCCTTTTAAAAAATGTATTTGCATTTACATAATATATTAGCATATTTTTCATTTTTCTCTAACACTGTAAGACACTCCTATTATTATTAGAAGTTCTTTATAAACATTTACACTGAAAGATTCATACTGTGATAAACTGTATCAGTCATGTGCCATCATTGATATCAGTCTTGACAATGTAACTTGGTCTGGCTAATGAAATATGACTTTGCATATTTCAAAATTGCTAGAAGAGCAGCTTTTAAATGTTTTTACCACAAAAAGAAATAAGTATGTGAGGTGATAAACTTTTAATTACCCTGAATTATTCCATAATGTGAACATATATTGTACCCCCCGAGGTATGTTATTATTTGTCAATTAAAAATAGAAAAGAAATATGACTGGAAGGGATGTGTTATTTCCAACGGGATTTAAAAGCATGGTGTATACTTTGTCCACCTGATGTCTGTCTATAACACATTCTTTAAATTATGGTTACTTAATAATATGTTTAATATCTGGTAGTGCTTGTCCCAATCAAGCACTTTATGCTGCTGTCATGAAATAAAGATGGGAACTGGGGTGAGGTTCAACATAGAGCATGCCTCTTACAATAATCCCTGTAGCTGTCTGTTGTAATTTTTATTGTTAAGGTCTCTTTCTAATTTAGTCTTGAGGCCTCTCTGTTGGGAGTTGCCATAAGACAAGGTAACCACTTTCTAGCAGAGTCCTGGCCAGGAAAAAAATTAGCTTTGGGTATGCCAGTCAAGTGAGGCGCAGCGAGGAGGTGAAGCCAAGATGCACGAAACAAAAAAAGAAGTTTGTATTACTTACAGATCCCAGAGAGGCTAGCGGTGCTGACGGGAAGCTGGGAAGTCCGGAATCAGCAGGGGTCTCAGCCAGCAGGGTGGGAGCCAGAGACAGCCAGAGGACCTGTGCAACCATGCTTTATGAAGGCCCAAGGGCATTATCCCTTAGGCTTTGCTGGGGAAGGACGGGGCGGGGTAGTTGTGGATTGGCTAGTTTAACAAAAACACAAAAACCTGTGTGAAGTGGCTCCGGTGTTAACCATCAGATTTGATCCTGGCCAGCAGCTGTTGGGTGTGCTGGGTTTGGGTCGGTGGGATGAGAAACAAATGAGCTTATATTGAAAACAACTGGCTGGGTGGCGCGGCTCAAGCCTTGTAATCTCAGCTACTCCGGAGGCTGAGGCAGGAGAATCGCTTGAACCCGGGAGGCAGAGGTTGCAGTGAGCCGAGATCGCGCCACTGCACTCCAGCCAGGGCGACAGAATGACTCCGTATCAAAACAAAAACAAAAAAACAACTTCTTAAGGAGAGGAAGTTTTAACTAGGCCAAAGGTAACGAAGTACTACTCGGTTTCGAAAAACTTATGTCAAGCCTAAAAATGGATGCTGAGACAGCAACTATATTACGCAAATTATTGACACTGCCCATTTTTGTTTCACTGTCTCTCCCCTCAGACTCCAGCTCCTTCCACAGAGGAAGAGGCCAAATAATTCCTGCGCCCTTCACAAGACTCTGGGCTGAAGCCCTGCTGTTTGCCTTTCTGTCTCAGCCTGGGTGAGCTGGCCCATCTTAGACTGGCAACTCTGTTCTGTGAACAGGTTGTTAGAGCCCAAGTGCAACAGGAAATGTACAGAAGGTTTCAAATCATTATGTATACCTACAGGGAGGGAGAAGCAGATGCCATTTGAAAGGGGCCTGATTAGAGAACATGCTTGCCGACAGTGTATCTGATTGGCATCTGTGGCTTTGCAGCCAGACCATCTGTTTTGGCTAATGTAGCTTCAAGTGCGGTGCATAATGAGGTTAGGGTCAGGACTGTATTGTTCGTCTATGGCTTATGTGTGCCTCCTCCAGCTATGTGAAAATTAAAGGGGCACTGCCAGGACCATGCAAGTGGAGAGCACTTCTCTGCCAAAATGTGTCAGGAAAAAAAAAGGGATAATGGGCTCTCTTTGTGTCTCTCTAGGGAGATCTTAAGTATGGAGGAACACAGAGCTAGAGTGGTATGTTAATACAGAGAAAGGACAATGGGTGTTAAGACATAGTGGTTAAAAATGAATGGTATCACAAGTAGGAAAAGAACTTTAAAAATAAGGCAAAAATCAAGAGGGACTGGCAGGTAAAGAGAAAGAGACATAAACATTTATGTCCCTGGGGTAATGTTTCAGCATTCACAAAATAGAGTCTCCCCAACTCTCAACCCACTCCCAGTCATGCGCACTTTGTCTAGAGTGCACCACAACTGTACACCATTAGTCTAAAAATAATCAAAGCACCTATCAATTTGATAACGATTTCTTCTCATCTTTGTGCCTTCTGAAATTCTGTCCTCATTCCAAAGCCCAGGTAGGATTCTTGGTACATTTAAAGAATCTCTCTACTTAAGCTTGGGGACAGACCAGCTTTAAAGTAGATTATTTGACAAATTACATGTTATACTTAGTTTTATGCAGTGTATTGCATAAAATTTGCCTACACCATTTTTATGGAACTCAGTAGCACCCCCTAAGGGTCACTGTTTGACAACAGAGATTTACATGGGAGTAGTGCAGTGTTTCTCAACAGTTCTTAATTTGTAATTTCTTTTGACAAACATAAATAAAATAGACTCTTTATGGTGTTATTTGAAGTTTATAAATCAATCTAAACCAATTAGATATTGTGACTAAAAACATAGCAAACAAAGCAAACTTTAGAATTTACATTCACAAATCACATCCTTGTGTTTTTGGAATGTTTCACTAAGTGGATACCCTTGATACCCACTTGGTGGGCCCAAAACTCCTGACCTGAGCATCTATAGATTAACAAGTAAGGCATCAAATAACAGGTGCTTTAAAAAATGTATTTGTTGGGATTCCATACTATGTCAAGCCTTTCTATTCTGTTTTAATAAATACACTGTTTTGATAACTATATTATATGTACAGCTTTGATCCTATGCTTAAAGTATGTGCTTGTCATTCAGAATAATGGCTGGGGGAGGTTTTCTCTATTGAAATGAAAATACCCAAAGTCCTCTGAATACTCCCCTCAACAGCAGAGATAAATACCTTATAGACTGATGTGTTGAAGTAAGAATGTGATGGTGCAGTGGTTCTCTGGTTCCTCCCTGTATTAGACTATTCCTGCACTGCTATAAAGAAATACCCGAGACTGGGAAATTTCTAAAGAAAAGAGGCTTAATTGGTTCATAGTTCTGCAGGCTGTACAGGAATCATGGCAGCATCTGCTTCTGGAGAAGTCTCTGGAAGCTTACAATCATGGCAGAAGGCGAATCGGGAGCTTTCATGTCACATGGCAAGAGAAAGAGCAAGAGAGAGAAGGTGCCACACACTTTTAAACAGCCAGATCTCCTGAGAACTCACTCACTATGATGAGAACAGTACCAAGGCGATGATGATAAACCATTCATGAGAAATGTGTCCCTACCCGTGATCCAGTCACCTTCCACCAGGCTGTAGCTCCAACATCGGGGATTACATTTCAACATGAGATTTGGGAAGGGTACAAATCCAAACTGTATCACTCCCTAATATAGACTTTTGAACACCTGCCCTTTCACACACTGTATATTGATACTCTACTGCCTTTTGTCAAAATTCAAACTTTGATCCTCAGCTGATAAGCATTTTGAGCTATCACATGGCTGGGCATATTTATTTAGCAGTGTTTGTATAATTATCTGGATATTTCAACGACTTTTGCTGTTAAAATTTTACAAAAATAAGTAAATTGTATAATAGGAGCTATAAAAGTGCTAGCCTCAGCATTTAACAGCACATTTCTTGTAAATTCAACTTAATTGAGATCATCATTAGATGAGCTGAAGCAGTGACTTTTTAGCCTCAATTAGATGCTTAATGAATTAAACTGGCTGACTATATTAATTATGAAGAAAAGGAACAAAATTAAAATTTAGAAAGAAGTCAAATTCTGGAAATATGCATTGAAGATTATTTTCAAAAGGCAAGATTTTATTAAGACTTTATAATATTTTTGTTTCATGAGAATACCTCCCTATACACACGTGTCTGCACACAGTGACACACAAAGTTAGTTCTCTGACTTTCAAAAAGTCACTTCTTGTATACGTTTTAAAGACACATAATATAACAAAAATGAGAATCATTGCATACCTTCCTCTTTAAAAGGGAGTCTAAGAGTCACAACCTATTGGTGTGGTTGGTATAGGGCATTATTTGCATGACACATTATAAATGAATAGATAATGCCCCCACTGGTGTTTTTCCACATGCCAAACATGATATTCAATGCATTTAACAACTGATATAGGCATACCAGTGCTATTGGTCCTATTGAACTGGAGAAAAGAAATTCCTTGAGAAATAAGATGATGGTATGTGAGTAACTTACAAATCTCCTTAAAGCAACAATATAATTTTTACATTAAGGAAATGCTCAATAAAGGCTGTAAGAGGATACCAAGTTTCTTGTGTTTGGATGTCCACCAGTATATTCCTATACTACAGGAATTTGTAATTCTTAATCTTGTCTCTGGCAATGTAATTGCGGCTATAGAACTTGCAAAGATTCTCTTCCCTTTGTGTAATTTGGCTTGTTTGAGGGATTGATGATACTGCAATAATTTCCTCTTTTTCTGGGGTCCCGGACTCCCTCTTCTGCTTGTCTCTCCATTGCCATATACTTTTGCATGTCTCTAAGTCCTGGGCTCTTAGCTCTTCCTAATTACAATATTGATGCTGACTGTTTGCTACACCAATTCTAATCACAAATCAGATTTACAGAGAGCTTGCAATGGAAGAATTGCAGCCATGGCATTGACTAGACTGAAGAGCTTAGTTACCAGAAGTCACTTATCAAATGGGAAGGCTAGCTGGGATGGTTAATTTTATGTGTCAATTTGACTGAGCTGTGGGGTGTCTGGATAGCTGGTCAAACATTATTCTAGGTATGTCTGTGAGGGTGTTTGTGGATGAGTTTAACATTGAATAGACTGAGTAAAGCAGATTGTCCTCTCTAATGTGAATGGGCCTCATCCAATCAGTTGAAGGCCTCCATAAAACAAAAACACAGATCCTCCCCTGAATAAGAGGGAATTTCCTCCTGAGTGACTTTCATGAGCTAGAACATTGGTTCGTTTTTTTCCTTCCTTCAGACTGCAACGGAAATACCAGCTCTCTTGGGATTCCAGCTTACCACTGCAGATCTTTGGACTTGGCAACATTCATAATCATGTGAGCCAATTCCTTATAATGCATCTGTCACATCAAGTGTCAGGTTCTAGCCCAAGCTGAGGTCCAAGGGGAGAGGGTGGCAGATAGCTGGAAAAACACTAGAGGAATCATAGGCAGTTTTGACATGGCTTTATTCTCTCTCCGGTAGCAAGCCTGGGCATGAGCTGTATGTACGGTGTTAACAGTGTAATTATACCTTTCACAGACAATAGTGGTTCCGAGCCAAGCACGAGCTCACGTGAGTAGTTACCTAATGTGCCTCATATGGTGTGGTTACATAATGTGTGGGGTTGTGCATCTGTGCTCCAAACCTGCTGAGTCATGCTGTGCTGGAAGGCCACCTCTGCCTACTCCTGACTGAAGTGCAGCTATTTCCCTTACACTCCAACCCCTAGGCTGAGGGCATCTTCTGGGTAGGGACATGTGCCCATAGGGCAGAGCCCTGAATCCATAACCCACAACAGCAATAGAGAGAGCAACAGCTCACTACCAGGATCTCAGCTATGCTACTTATGACTGTTAGGGCCCAGCATAGGCCAGGGCCCTGGGATGCCTACCATCTCTGCAGGGGGTTGTCAGTAAGGCTCTCGACTACCTTAATCTCCCATGAGACTCCTTGCAGGGCTGCTGTTATGTTCTGCTGAGTGTCAGGGATAAAGGTACAACATTGTGTTCCTAAAAGGGCACAGATGCCTCCTTGGGCAGCAGTTACTATGTTTACGGCCATCCAGTTTTGCAACACCACCTTTCTGGTCTGATCAGCCTCATCTGTTAACAAGAGGAGGGCCACTTGGGTGTAATTCAGAGCCCGACTGGTGTGCTCTGTGTGAGCAGTAACCTGTGCTTCTACAATTATGACACCCGCTCCAGGGATAGTCACTGCCAAAGGGTAGAACTGCCAGGGGCTCACTACACTCACACAAACTGAAAGTGTAGCATCTCCCAGTTATGTGGGCATCGGGGCAACGTGGGGAGAACAGTGGCAGGCACATAAGGCTACCCCCAGGTAAAATGTCCAGTCCAGTTTGCTGTTAGGTAAATCCACTCTGTGTCCCCACAGACCCATAGACTCCCAGGGGGCACAAAGTCCATCAGGGCCTGACCTTGGTAGTGACGTGTTATGTTTGCAAAGGCTGTGACGGGTACACATCCCACAGTGGTGTTACCCCAATGTTGTTCTATGTACCGTGGCCCTTGGGCTGGGAGTACTACATGTTCCCCACTAGCCAGCCCAATCATAAATGCTATGGGCCAGCCAGGGGCTGGGCACGCCATGGGTCTTGCGGCATCCTTTGTCCAAAGCTGCCATGTTGCATTCCAGGCACCAGCCATGGGATCCCCAAGTCTCCAACCATGTCCAGTTCTCTGCAGATGCAAGATGTATGTGCCAAGGCAAGCCATCCGCAGCCCTGCTGGAATGGCAGTGCATATCCAATAGTTGGAAACATTGGTCACCTAGTGTAGGTGTGGGCCCAGTCCACAATGCAATTGGAGTATGTTAACCTCTGGTCAAAATGACACAGCAGGCATAGGTACTAACAGGAGTAAATCACGCCCCTCAGGCAAAATACAAGCTAACTTTTTATCCCTAGATAACAATGCAGCTGCCAAGGGATTCTGCCCTGGGTGATAGTACCATATCTTCTCAGCTCCCCATGGCTCCTTTGGGTCCTGTATCCATGCCAAAGTCATGGGGGAGCTCATAATAGGCCACATAGACAATACATATGTTCCCTAAAGGAGGATTCCTTCCCTGGTCGTTCCCCTACAAACAGTCAACTGCAGGAGCCATGTATTGAACACCCAAGAAGTTACATACAAGTCATACTCCCCCTCCAGGGAGCTATGAGGGCCAACCACCGGCAGTCAGGGGCCTGGAGCATCCATGGCCACAGCCAGGTTTTCTGTCCCCCTGCCTTCAGGGGCATTGGGGCAGGCAAGAACATGTTACCATTTGTCCTCATACCTGATCAAAAGAGGTCATCTTTTTTGTGTATCTGCAACTGAATAGTGGTGGCGGCCCACTGTAACAAAGCCTTCACTGGGGCCAGGCTGCCTTTCTGTGGCGGTTCATTCAAGGTTTGGAGCACCAGGTGGAGACTTGAACTCTAGCCTCACAAAGATGGGGGTGTGACATGCAAGCGTAACCCATTCTTCAGTAGCCTGTTAAATCATTCAATTATACCTGCAGCTTGCGGGTTGTATGGCACATGGAATCCCCACTTTATGTCCATTTGTTGTGCCCATTATTGTACCTGTTATCCAGTGAAATGTGTTCCCCTATCACTCTCAACGACCAGAGGGCAACCATCCAGGGCACATAAGTGTTGCAAGGTCCAGATGGTGTGCTGTTGTTTGGCCACCCTGCAAGCATAGGTGAACAACAGGCCTGTGGCCATGTCCACAGCTGTTAGCACACGTATATTCCCTTGCAACTTTGGCAGTGGCCTGATGTAGTCTACTTGCCACCTGGTCAAGGGCACTAGCCCTATCATCACTTGTTGTGAAACACTGGGCAGCTGCCTCCATTTGGGGTATGCCTGAGCACAGGCCGGGCATTTCTGACCAGCCTTGCAAATATCTTGTGTGGGCAGGGACAGACCCAAATGCATCTGCCTCATCATTACCAGGGGTAGCCAAAGACATATGGCCTCACACATGATAAATAGTTACATCTTTCTGATGACCCATTTCTTAGACGTCTTGCCACATGGCTTGGCCCCAAATGGGTTGGTGGCCAACTAGCCAATGCTGTATTTTCCAAGTAGTTAACCAAGAGGTTAAGCCTTGATAGACTGCCCAGCTATTGGTACAGATTACCATAGGTGTCACTTCCTTTGTGATCACCATCCATACTGCTTTAAGTTCAGCCCATTGGCTACTTTGCCCACACCCAGTTTCAAACCATATGGTGTCAGTACTAGGTTGAACTGCAACAGCGGTCCAGGCAGCAGTAGTACCTCAGCTACAGCCATCTGTGTACCAGGCCTCTTTGGGAATTAGGGGACCCCATTCCTTAAACAGTGATTGTTTGGGATCTAGGGGTGCATCAGGCCCCATGGCCTTCTCTTGCGTTAGGACTACAGGTCCCAAGACCTCTTTCAGCTCTGCGAAGGGGCTTGTACTCAGAGTACTCCACTGCTCTAAGTAGGTGCCCCGCTTTGCTAAAGTAGATATCTGTGCCATCCCAGTCCAGGGGTCATTACCCATGAATGCACCCATCCTGCTATCAGGTAAGTCATTTGCACGACGACTATAGCCCATCCTGTCACACTCTCACAAGCCTGAAGGGCGGCATTTATAGCTGCTAGCTGTTTTTCTATCAAGGAATACCAAAACTCAGCTCCCTTCCATATTCGGGACCAAAAGCCTCCTGGCATTCTCAAGCACTCCGTGCACTGCCACAGGCCCCAGCTGAAACCATCTGTGGTCAGATGCACATCCTGCTCAAACAGGCACCCCTGGTCAACTACCGATAGGGCTTGTGTCTGCTGAATAGCCCGCTTTGCTGCCAGGAAGGTGGTCTCAGCTGCATCATCCCAATCCCAGGTAGCTCCCTTCTTTGTTAACCGATATAATGGTTTTATCATTTGAGCTAAATGGGGGCACAAATGCCCACCAATATCCCAAGAGGCCCACAAAAGTTTGAAGCTGCTTCACCGTGGTGGGCTGGGGATATGCCTGAATTTTGTCAACGATCCATCAAATCCATGATTGACAGTGCAGCTGCATACAAAGGGAATGTTACTTTATTCAGTTCCTGATAGTCAACCATCAACCACCAAGTTCCATCAGGCTTTCTAACTGGCCACATTGGAGAATTGTAGGGGCTGTGAGTGCCATGCACTATCTGTACCTCATGCAGCTTTTTAATTGTCTCAGTTATCTCCATATGCCCAGCCAGCAAATGGTCAGGGTTGTGCGGGACCTGAGGCTGGTGATGCATATATCCATGCGGCACCAGCTTCACCACAGGCACTCAGAGTCTGACCTGAGACGAAGGGGCCAATGGGTCCCCACTCTGTTCCTGAATTTCAGTGCCACAGTGACCAGAACGGAAATACTGGGCTCCTTTCCCATTCTGCCCTGTACACATATTTGTACATATTTCCCAGCTGTGGTTTGTAACGGCAGGCCATGTAAAATGTCCGCTTTGTGGACACTTTCAGTCCACCCCCAGAATGTATTCCAGTATGGCAGAGACATACACAGTATATAAGCAGGGAGCCGAGCAGACCTCCTGACTGAATTGCAGAGTCATTTGCCTTACAACATCTTTCTTTCTCTCTCTCTCTTCTCTCCCTCTTTTCTCTCTCTCTCCTCCCTCTCACCTCTCTTTTTCTTATCTGTATTGGTTCTATTTCTCTAGAGAATCCTAATACCCTAACGTTGACATTTTTTTGTGTGTGTCAGAAACTGTCCACAAAACCACAGGGCAGACAAGTTGAAAACAATGAAAATTATTTTATTTGCATTAAATATTCTTTTTAAAGGGTTGATTGCACTTATTATGCCAGCTACTCAGGAGGCCAAGGAGGGGATGATCACTTGAGGCCGGGATTTCAAGACCAGCCTGGGCAACATCTCTAAAAATAAATATATATTTTAAAAAGGTGTGTTTAGTTCCCCAGCCATTGCAGCCACCACTCTGGGTATGGCTACATGCCTCAATGTTTTATGCCACAAAAATAACTATGAGCCTTCTACGTGTGCAGAATTTCCATGCTTATTTTATCATGATGTCACAGAGGTCAATGCAATACAGAAGGGTAGCTAAATTTAGTTGCTCTCATCTTTAAATCAGAAAGCCACATTCCTTGCCCTGACGGTGACTCTGCTGGGTTCCAGGCTGGAGCTATCCTGGGAGCAATGGTGAAATCCATCATGAATTTCTTTCCCTACACCTGGTAACCCTCAGCTGGTTGTCATGACATTAATGCTACCGTTTTAGCAGAAAAGGAAGTTGGAACCGTGTGAGAGAGAGACAAAGGTAGACAGTTGGAATTTTCAATGGGGAAGGATTGAATACATCAAATTTTAAGGTTCTAAGATGAAGTTCATATTCTTCAAATGTGTTGACCCTCCTATTTATATTTCCAGCTGCCCAACTTATACATTTTGTGTAACTATTGTGAGAAAATATGTTACAGATTCATAATACTCATGAACTATATTCTTCCCTAGCTTTTTAGGTCACACTTACATAAATACGTGTCACAGTGTTTAAGCTCAGCTTGAAAACTTCAGCTTCATCTTTCATTCTTCCTTTTCATTAATCCCTCAGATTATCAGTTCAATTAATTTGTGTTTTCTTCTAAAGAACTCATGCAGGTATCCCCTGCTCTATTTGACTAATGAGTAATGATGGTGAAGTGGCTTAAAAACATATCTGGACCAGCAGATCCTGGGGTTAGAATGGCGAGGCCAAACAAAAACCACAACGTGTGTGTGTATGTGTGCATGTGTTTCCCTGGTATCTCTCATTCCACACTGATGATTAATCATACAATAAATACTTTTTAAAAATTATTTAGGGACTTATTGAAACAGCCAATAGATTCCCAATTATCTTAATGCTTTATGTAAGCATTAAGCTCAGATCTAATGAATCTGAAGTGAGGCCAGCCTGATTCTGAAGCAGGTGGCCTAAAAACCACGTGGAGAAACACCTGGTACACCCTCTAATTTGTACAGATTAGGCTCAATCAAGCTAACTATTTTACATCTATAGGTTAATGATAATAAGTAATGGTCACTTTAAGATCACAAAGCACCTCAAGTAATTAAAAACGGATAAATTATATTTAATAGAGTTTTAGATTTAATTTCATGTTTTATGAATTATAATTCTTGTGACATTAGAAACTGACAGCTGGCATGGAATCGCTCTGAAAAAAGAATATTCATGAGTATCCCATTCTTAAAACTCTGAACACAGTGAGGTTTATTGCAATTGATAAGTTTTTATGCTTATCTGCATCCTCTAGATTCTTATTAGTAAATAAGAACAAAGCTTAAAAATGGCAAGTTCTGTTTTGCCTGCACCATCAGGGACAGGTGTTGTGTCTCAGAACTCGGTGGCTCATGGGTTATCCCAGAGAGGTGAGACGGTCAGGTAAAGGAATTCACCTTCTTGTGTGAGGGTGATGGGTGCTGGTGAAGCTGTCCCAGCATCACAGACTGCCAGTAGAGGCAGCAGGTGACATTAACAAGTTGTCAGGCAGATAACACGAGAAGCATATCCAAAAGGCAGAGACTGCCAACAAAGGGTAGGTCCTGGGTCTTATCAAGGAGTTGGGGAAGTAAGCATATACTTGAAGAGGAAATAACTTGAGATTGGAAGACGAAACCCAATTATAGAACCAAGGCACATTGATGGGGGCCAGTGACAAGCCTTAACTAAGCCTCAGGTATGATTAGAGAGCTGCTAATAACAGTTACCATCTGTTGTGCAGTTACCATGTACTAGGTACAGTGCTAAGCATTTTATGCATATTAACCTCTCTAGCCCTTGCAAAAAGTCCATTATGGAGATGAGTAAACTGAACTTCTGTGTGCTTAGCTTACCTGCCTAACTGAGGTCATATTAAGTAGATGACTTGAAGTTGGATCAAGAAGCTTATGCTTCCAGAGCCCTGCAGGAGGGTGGGATGTGAGCACACACATGTGTTTGCGGGTATGTGTGAGCGCATGTGTGTGAACTGGGTAAGCACGCATGCATGAGTGTGTGTGTTTGAGGGAGAGTGTGTGCAAATATGTGTACAGGGCAGAATGGGAAAGAAGCCTAGTATTTCCGTTCTGGTCACTGTGGCTGAAATTCAGGAACAGAGTGGGGACCCATTGGCCCCTTCGTCTCAGGTCAGACTAAGGGCAAGAGTGGCCCAGTGCCCAGTGGGTTGGGGTGACGAGGGGGAGCAGAGGACACAACTATGCTTTACATCCTGTTTTAAGTCAGATGGACGTGGGAAGTGAAGGATAGTGGGCCTAGCTGGCAATAGCTACATCCAGTCGCTTAGGCAGTTTCTCATTCTAGAATAATGTATATAGGAAAACTAAAAGATTATAGCTTTTAGACTAATAATCAACATTGATTTTTTGTTTTCCCAAGTCACCTCCATTTCTCAGGGCTTTCTGAAATCCTAAAAATAGAAATCTAAAAGTGAAATGAAATCAAACGTAAAAGTGCCATAATCCTGTTTAAACCTAAAGATTTCTAGGGACTGAAATCACATATGTCCAGTACAACATCAAGCACAGGGTGGGACACACTTAAGACTTACTGTAAACTCTTTGTGTGTGCAGTTTTATATTCACCCTGTTTTCATTTAGAGTGATGTAAGTCTGAGATTTTGTGCTCATGATTTTTTAGAACCCACTTCCAGGATTGATTTGTACTTTTTATGGAATTAAACTAAAAACATGAATATTCAACTGATTTAAAAAAGAGACAGCTCACAAACAGCCCTTTGATGTAAATTAGAAATTTATTCTTAAACCATGAAAATGTCACTTGAGCTCTATATATGATTGCAATGAAGTCCAAAGCTCTATCAAGCACCCAAAGTTAACTTATTAATATCTGAAACTGATAATGTGCCAAATATGCAGATTAGCCTAATTTTGCAAGCCAGGCTTGGACTATGAGTGATTCTCTTTGACAATCTCTGTAAAGATTGCAAAAGGAAGCCTAGCTTTGTGACCTACCCTGTGTCAGAAGAGGTGCAGGTGAAACCCATTTTAATTGTAGTAGTGTGCACTGTCCCCCATCCCACTGAATTCTTCAAATTTACTCAGAGATGGAATTTAGAAATGTTCAGGATCTATAAATTCTTTATTCTTATTCTTTCTCCTCTTGTTTGTACTTCAGATAATTCAAAACACGGAATTAAATTAAAAGTTTGACACAGGTTTGGTCATTGCTAGACAATGCAAATATCAATCATATGGACATGGAATTTTCTCTGATGAATAAATAAGGCTAATATTTAAGCATTTGATGACTTTGCATATTCCAGGGCTGGAGTTTTGCAGTGATCCATTCCTGATGGGTACAAATTCAATATCTTCAATTAAATACTAAGATAATGTGTATTAAAACAAACAGAAGAGCTAGAGATGGCTGATGGAATCATTTCTTTTGTCACCTATGTACTTTGAGAGAATTGTGGAAGCTCCAGAGACCAGAGTGCTTTCTAAGCTGGTTGGAAGGAATTGCATAGTTCATCTTAGCATACAATCTGGCTATATTCCTAGAGTCCGGAGATGGAAGCATTACTGTAATTAAAATATGGGATTTTACTTAGGTGGTATTGTTTCAAAAAGCAATTACATTAGCATTTGTCCTACCACTGCTCTCAATGGGACTCTGTTCATCAGTAATTACATCAGCATTATCAACTTCTCCATGAGTCCTGGATTCCAGTGTATCTCTCTCTGAGAAGTTATATTAAACAACACTTGTTTCTCCGTACATAGCTACATATAAGCCCATACTGGGAAGCATTAAGCCCCCTGTTCTTCAATATCCTGCTGATGTGAATTTTATATTCTGCATCTTTACTTACACTAAAAATGTGTGGACTTTTCAAGTTATCCAGAAAATTTACATAAACCATTCGCTCTTCTTTGCCTTCTTTATCTCCCAAAGATAAGAGGAAGACTCTGATTGCAAAATCCAAGGCAATGCATATTAGGTGAAGCATTCTTTTATGTTTTGCTGCAAAAGAAACTGGGAAGAAGATGTCAGGGGAAGCAGAAAACAGAATAGCAGAAAATAGTTTGGGGAAGGATGGCGGTGGTGGTTGGGTAGTTGTTAGCAATATGGCCTCCCTTAGGAATATAGAATTGTCCTTTAGGGAAAATAAGACATTTGCTAGCACTGGTCCTGGTCATCACAGATAGATGACTTGTCCTTTCTCTGAGTCATTGTTTTTACCAGGAGACTTGAGAGGTGAGGGTGAAAGGAGGAGGGAATAGGTGAATGCTCCTCACTGGTAGCAAAGTTTGATGGTGGATGCAAGAATCCTTCTCCTCTGTGTGACCTGGGGATGCAGGAGCCTGACAGTTGGACTCATGGAAAGGAGGTGACTCCTGTGATTTTTTTTTTCTAGAAAAGTGTCATGGATTAGAAAGAAAATAAGCAGGTTAATTATTAAGGTATAAACTCCCTGTCTGGTTCATGGTGTCTTAGGATAGAGCGAATAAGGGTTCTTTCCTCTCTGGGGACTATTTGGTGTCTGTTTCTGCCCTAGGAAAGCTACCACCATCCACCTGCATTGTTGTTGATCCCACCCACCCCATCTGGTGATGGGGAGAATGGAGTTCTCCTAAGCCCATTAATTTTTAAAGTTTGCTTTACAGTCATGTTAAGGGATAACATAAAAGTCACTCCCCAAATCAGATTTTCAAAAGAGAACATAATTAAATCACTTGCCTCTCTGCATTCTGTGCATCAATGGAGGCAGGGTTTGGGGGAGGGCTGGCTGTGGCCAAGAATAACAAATGACATTAGAAAATTGGTACCGCATACTAATGACCAAGAGGCAATATGCAAGTGGAGAGCAAAGCTGTGGGGTGTTCAAGGATTTTTATCTGTCCATTGTTCTCTGAAAATATCCGGGAGTTCAAATATGAGAAAAAGGTGTTTTCCCTCATCTGCTAATTTCAAAACAAGAACTTAGAAAAAGGAAGGAGAGAAAGAAAGAAAGGGAAAGATAAACAAAAGCAAATAAACAAAAGCTGTTCTTTCCTTAGCTGGTCTATATTGTAGTCTCTAGCCTTATATCTTTAGACAAAACCCCAAAGAGAAGTTAGAAACCACAGCTTCTCTGATTATAATCATTTCTCCATCTAAAATAAGTAGTATTTCTCTGTTTCCTACCACACTCAACAATAATTGTACCATGCTACTAGTGAGGCTTACTCCTGCAGCCCCAGCATCACACAGCAGGACCCATAATTCTGACATGATGAGTAAGACCAGCTCACAGGAAGATTTTCTGGGGGAGATTTTTTATATGCAAAAACATCTTTCATAGTCGGAGCATGGGGCTTCAGGCCCAGGCAGCTATTTATTTAACAATCTTCATTCAATCAACATTTATTTTGAGCCAGCATGACAAATTTCGGGGAAAACCATATTTTTGTGTGGTTGACCTTCACGGAGGAGGAAGGTAGATAAGAGATGAGATTGTCAAGGGAGATGAGGCAGGCTCTTATATGCTATGGTAAGGAGTTTGGATATAATCTATAATCTTTCTTTCCACCTACCCATCCACCCTTACTTCCATAAATTGCTTTCTGATACCCCATTACTGTGCCACCAAGATAACATGGCTCACAGGTGGAGCTACTAAGGGATTAAACCATGGAGTTGACAGGATCCTGTAGTGATTTACAAAATAATACTCTGGAAACAGTGTGGTGATAAATAAGCGGAGGTAAGGATAGAATCAGCAAAAATAGATAGCCAGTGGTGGCAATGGCCAGATGGTCAAGAAGGGCCTGAAGGCAGTTGATAAAGTGTGTGTGTGTGTGCGCGCGTGCGCATGCTTGCACATGTGTGTGTGTGTGAGAGAGTTGGAGACTTAGATTGAAGGGAAGAAAAAAGTCAGTAACAATTCTGAAGTTTCTAATCTAAGAGTGTTCTCTCAGACTCTACCGTTTTCACTAACCATCTTCCTCATTATCACCCATTCACTGGCCAATAAAAGCAAATTTAAGGGCCATTTAAGACACCCATGGACTCTCCTCACTCTTCCCCAACCCCCTTCTTTCTGAACAGGAGGTCCTCTGGAGTGTATGCCTTCATTTGGATGCTCTTTCCAGCCTAGGACTAGGCCTTAAGACCTGGCTGACTGAGAACTGTTTCTCAGTCCTCCCTAAGGGCTGCGACTTCGGTTTGCTTCCCATCCCAGTCTACTTTAGGCGGATTCCTTGCTCCAGCTGGAGCTTCTTGGAACCCAATTAATACTCCAAGAGCGAGTCTGGTGCCCTCTCCCTAAAAGGGAGTTTGGGTAGAGAAAAGAGAAAGAAAACTTGAAGGAAAGGTGACCCTGAGTTTCTTTTAGGTATGTTGGGTTTGACATGCTTTCTGGGCTATCCCGCAGGAGAAAGAGTTGAACTGGGGACACTGATTTGGGAATAGTTGACACCGTGGGAGTAGATGAGGTGAGCTTGGGAGTGTGTGTGGCGTGAGAGGGGAAGCAGGCCCAGGGGGAAAGCTGGGAATGCTGACAGAAGAGGAAATAGTAAAGAAGAGACAGAAGCAGCAGCTGGAAAGAGAGAGGAAGCCAAAAGAGAAGAAGAAAATTGTGAGAAGAGAGTGATTTGTGAACTAACAATAAAATCCTAAGCCCCCCACTGACTGAATATGCCCTATCTTGACCAAGGGGACCCCAGAAAAACCTTAAAAATGGAATTCCCAGCTATGACAGGAAGTGGGCTTGGACACACCTTATTACACTCCCTCTCTTTTGGAGTTTAGGCACAACTGACCAGTATTAACATTAAAATAGAGATCATAAGACCAACAACACGGAATTTATCTCACAATAAAATACCAAATTATAAATAAAACCTAAGGCCATGTCTGATAAGGGTTAAGTCACACACCCCTGCAGGTCACGCTGACCCAGTGTGTTGGTTAACAGACTTCCTTATCCTAAAACCTTTCCTTCTGCGGACTCCAAATTTTTAGACAGAGCTTTACTTCTTTAACCAATTGCAAACTAAAGAATCTCTGAATCCACCTGTAACCTGTAAGTCCTTGCTTCAAGATATCCCATCTTTTTGGGCCAAACCAAGGTAAACCTTTGATGTATTGATTTATGTCTTTGCCTGTAACTCTTATCTCCCTAAAATGTATAAAACTAAACTTTAGTCAGACTGCTGTGGGCACATTTTCTCAGGATCTCTTGAGACCACTCCTCAGGACATGGGCACTCATACTGGCTCAGCATAAACCTCTTTAAAATATTTTACTGAGTCTGCTTTTTCCATTAAGAGATCATTTGTGTCAAGTATCAAAGAGGTTTTTGTGGGAAAAGACCAGATAAAGTCTTGTATTGGGTGTTGAACTCTAAAGCAGACAAGCGGTGGTCCCTGGAGGCAATTTTAATATTCTTCCTTCTAAATCCAAATACTGAATTGTCTCACCTTTCACAGCAGCTCAAGCCAAAGATCAAATTAAATTGAAACAGAGGGATAGTGCTGATGAGCATGGCTTAGAGAAGCTGCCAGATGATGCTTAAACAAGACCATGTGGCCCTCTCAGCTTTCAGCACAGGGTTAAGGGCCAAAGAGAATTTTACTAAATAGGCAGTATGATTGCAATTAAGCCAAGATCCAGCTACCAATTAGTATACCTACAGTCAAATTTCAGGTATTAATTTACTTTTAAATTCCCTATTTATTAGAAATAGTATAACTAAGAACCCCAACTACGAAGAAGTAGTTTTGAGTAATCCATTGATTTGCATTCTTTTTGTTAGCATAACCAATCATCATTCCAAGGCTCATTCTATAACTGAACACAGGCTCAGCTGCTCACTGCTTGCAGAATCGAATGAACAAAGATGAGATGCAGTGAAAGGGGAGTGACTTTAATCACAAAAGCTAGCAATTGAGGAAATGGCCAGGCTCATACCTTGAATAAACCATTTCAAATTTGGGGCTGAGTATAGAGGCTTAGAAAGGGAAACTTGGTTTGAGGGGCATGCAGGAGTGGCAAGGAGGTGCTGGTCTATGTGACTTGTTCTGATGACCATCTTGAGTTTTTGTTCCATCTGGTAAATGGGCTGGCAAAGTCTTGGTTACAGCTGGGTTGTAAATTAACTCTAGCCTTGAGGTAATTTCCAGGTAGGGGAAAAATCCACAATCAACTGGTTTGTTTCAAGATTTATTCCCTGGAACTTCTAAGCAATCATATAATTAGATAAAAACGAAACAGCGTGCAAGGGAGCAACTGGGGGAAAGACAGGAGCAAAGGTTATTACATTATTAAGAACAAAACAGAAAAGAAAAGGATTTTAAATTGGCTACTCAGTTACAATTCTATCTACTAGCCTTTATTAGTTTGAGTGTTTGTTTCACTATCATATGTTCAGATGTAGGTTAATTTTTTTTCTGCTTATGTCTTTGCATGTTCGTTTAAGTATTCATGTTTTCCCATTAATTTTAGAAGTTTTTATGAACTTATGTCTTTGAATATCACCCTTGTTTCATTTTCTCTATTTTTTTTAACTTCTATTTTAAGTTCAAGGGTACACGTGCAGATTTGTTACATAGGTAAACTTGTGTCATGGGGGTTTGTTGTACAGATTATTTCATCACCCGTTAGTTATTTTTCCTGAATCTCTCTCTCATCCCACCCTCTACCCTCCAATAGGTCTCAGCGTGTGTTGTTCCCCTCTAAGTTTCCTTGTGTTCTCATCATTTAGCTCCCACTTATAAGTGAGAATATGCAGTATTCGGTTTTCTGTTCCTGTGTTAGTTTGCTAAGGATAACGGCCTCTAGCTCCATCTATGTTTCTGCAAAAGATATGATCTCAGTTTTTTTTATGGCTGCATAGTTTTCCATGGTGTATGTACCACGTTTTCTTTATCCAGTCTACCACTGATGGGCACTTAGGTTGATTCCGTGTTTTTGCTATTGTGAATAGTGCTGCAATGAACATATGGGTGTGTGTGCCTTTATAGTAGAATGATTTCTATTCCTTTGGGTATATACCCAGTAATGGAATTGCTTGGTTGAATGGTATTTCTGTCTTTAGGTTTTGAGGAATCATCACACTGTCTTCCACAATGGGCGGGCTAATTCACACTCCTACCAACAGTGTATAAGTGTTCCTTTTTCTCTGCAACCTCACCAGCATCTGTTATTTTTTGACTTTTTAATAACAGCTATTCTGACTAGCGTGAGATGGTATCTCATTGTGGTTTTGATTTGCATTTCTCTAATCATCAGTGATCTTGAACTTATTTTCATGTGATTGTTGGCTGCACATCATGTTACATTTTCTTTAGAAAAGTGTTAATGTCTGTTGCCCCCTTTTAAAATGGTTCTTTTTTCTTTTAAATTTGTTTAAGTTCTTTTAGGTTGGTGCAAAAGTAATTGGGTTTTTTTAAAAAAGTAATTACTTCTAATGGCAAAAACTGCAATCATTTCTGCACCAACCTAATAGATGCTAGATATTAGACCTTTATTAGAAGCATTGTTTGCAAACATTTTCTCTCGTTCTGTAGGTGGTCTGTTTACTCTGTTGATAGTTTCTTTTGCTGTGCAGAAGCTCTTTAGTTTAATCGAGTCTCATTTGTCAATTTTTGCTTTTGTTGCAATTGCTTTTGACATTTTTGTCATGAAATCTTTGCCCATGCCTATGTCCTGAATGGTATCACCTAGGTCTCATTTTCTCTATTTTCTTCTTCAGTTACTCCAATATATACATGTATGTGCTTTTGTGTGTGGGGCGGGGAGTAAGTGTGTGTGTGTGTGCATATGAATATAAGTACAGATACACATACCTTTTCCTTAGATTTTCTCAATTTTTTAACTCTTCTTTCATCTTTTCCATCTTATGCTGGACTCATATTCTTTTTTAATTCTCTTGAATGGTATCACTGTAATTACCACTTGAGGGTTGTTATTTTTTATTTATAAGACTTCTCTTTTGTTATTTTTTAATACTGCCTTCTCCTTTCATAATTTTCATTTCTCCCTTTGTCTGTTAGGACATTTCAAGTATTTATATTTTAGTCTCTTTCATATAGTTTTACAGTCTTCAAGTCGTGTTGTGATACTGCAATATAACAAGAAATATATACTTAGTCTTCATCTCCAGTTCCTGGCACAGAGCTCCTAAAACTCTTGGAATTTCCTGAGTGATTGGGGTGAGAGAAGCATTTTTTGTTATTTGTAATAAGCCCCTTTCAACCACACTTGGGTTTATGCCATGACTCTTGGAGGACAGGAACTGAGGTACCAACCGTGTGATTAGAGGGTTGGAAATTTAAGCCCCATTCCCTGACCTTCCGGGAAGGGAGAGGTGATAAAGATTGACCTAATTAGCAAGGGTGGTGATGTAATCAATCATGACTACATAATAAAACCTCCATAAAAATTCTAAACAACAGTATTATGAGAGCCTTTGAGTTGATGAATGTATCAAGGTGCTGGGAGGGCGGCATGCCCACAGAGGGCATGGAGGATCCACCCCCTTATACCTTGACCTACTCTTCTCTTCCATGTGGCTTTTCTTGAGTTGTATCTTGGATAATAAACTGGTAAATATGTGATTTTCTGAGTTCTGTGAGCTGTTCTAACAAATTATTAAACCTGAGAAGGGGTTGAGGGAACCCCCGAATTATAGGCAGTCATTCAAAGTACAGGTGGAACCCTGGGAGTCAGGATTACCATCTGAAGTGAGGGAAGTCTTATGGGACTGAGTCTTTAACCCTAAGGGTCTCCCCTAACTCTGGGCACTCAGTATCTAAATTGAGTTCAATTGTGGGACACCCCGTTGGCATCTGGAGAGTTGGATAATTGCTTAATGTGAGAGAAAAACCCACATATTTGGTGTCAGAAATGTTCTGTTGAGAGTGTAGAGAAATAGTATTTTTGTTTTCCTATGAGGTATAAATTCCTGTATCATAATAGTTCATTTATTTTTGTGCTTCATAACTTTTTATTTTAATCTCTGATCTTCTGTTTAGACTGATCATCTTCTCTGGAGTTGTGGCTTTGTAGGTGTGTGCTCACAAAATGTTTTGGGTTTGCCTCAAACCCAGAGTCTATAGACTATACCTGGCCTGGATCATGCTTTGATCTTGTATCATAACAGGCTTGTTAATTCAGACTTCCTATTCATGTATACTGATGCTGGGAAAGTCAGGCCTAAGCAGAATGCCTAATTCATAAGCTCACCTTTCCAAAGATATATTTGGCAATATCTCAGGGGTAATTATTTTCTCTAGCAGGGCCCTGATTTGATAGCAAGTGTCTGAGCTCCTTTCTAGGCTGGCAAATAGCAGTCTTATAAAATCCATTTCACATATGGACCAGCCCTATAGAATTGCCGGACACAGATATTTCAGTTCCATGGCTCTACTTGGGTAGGCATTAGAGCTGTTTAGGCCAAAACCCTTTGTTAGTGTCTCAGATTTTATGCTACTTCCTGGCTCTGAGTTTCTTCTTCATTTCTGGTACCTGCAAATTCTCATTTTTTGGGGTTGTGACCTCAGTACTATATTTAAGTAGGGAGTGGGTTATATTTTATTAAGAATTATATGTTTTCATATTACTTCAGCCTTCCAAATTGACCTCTAATGATAGACTCCTTAGATACTAAAACATTGAAAGTAAAATTGATGGCTGCTCTTATTTACCCGAGAGGCCCATCCACAATGTAAGTAGACTAGTCTTGCATCTGAACCCTCACAGACACTTCCCTCAATAATATGCTTCCACTTGTCATCAGGGAAAAAAAATAACCGAAAGTACCTGCATGTGAATGAAGAACCTGTGCTCCTTACATGATAGTCCATAAATTGCTTTACTTAATTTGAGTCACTTTCAAAACCATTAATTCTTTGATTCTTAGAACAATCTGATCATGGAGATTGGGTGGGTAGTTTTACTCCCAACTGAACGGAAATGAAAATGGGACAGGGGCTGGGGGGCAGTGTGCACAGTGAGAAAACGTGGATGGTGAAAATGGGGTGCTGCCAACATCTACAGGATAAGAGAAGGACATCAGGAGGATATTGAAGAAAGGCATTTCAGGGGACGGGAGCAGAACTGTCAGACAGCGGCTGCTTAGAATACAGGGAGGAGTGGTCAATGAGGCCAATGGCTGAAAGGGCGAAAAAGGATGAAATATTAATTTTTATCCACTCTAAAGCCATTGGTGACTTTGGAAGAACAATTGTAGCAGAATATTGGGGTCTTTTCAAACAAAGTACATTTAAGGATGAATGAAAAGTAAGAATGTGTACCTAGTGAACACAAAGACTAGTGTTAGGGATCATTTCGCTAGTTTATTACTACACGGTGGCTCATGTCTATAATCCCAGCACTTTGGGAGGCTGAGGCAAGGGAATCACTTGAGGCCAGGAGTTTGGGACCAGTCTGAGCAACACAGTGAGACTCCTCTCCACAAACACAAAAAAATTACCTGGGTGTGGTGGTGCACACCTGTAGTCCCAGCTACTCAGGAGGCATGAGATTGCTTGAACAAGACCCTGTCTCAAATAAATGAAAGAAAAAAAAATAAAGAAGATAGAAGAGACCTTGGTGTCAGTGTTTGTGGATAAAACAAAATTGTACTCTTTACTCCTTATTAGAGTTTTGAATTAATACTTGTGAATTGGACAAATGGAGGTCAAATTTTAGCTTTAGCACTGAGAGTGCTGTTGCGGAATGTGCCTTCAATGAGTGACAATCATAGGCTTCACATGATTGAACACCTGATAAAACGACCTTACCACCATTTGCTGGGCAAGCCCTGTGTGTGCCCCAGGGGGGGGTTGCTTCCCAAATAAAGCAAGCAGAGCAGAATGTCCCATTATTTT
The DNA here is from genome assembly GCF_006542625.1 of Nomascus leucogenys. NCBI lineage: Eukaryota > Metazoa > Chordata > Mammalia > Primates > Hylobatidae > Nomascus > Nomascus leucogenys. The sequence continues at coordinate 31,271,882 of NC_044395.1, read as the reverse complement.
GTAATTTCAAAAATTAATTTGGTTGGAGAAAATAACCATACCATATTCAAAGCATATGCAATATCTTACACCTAAAATATAATTGAAATATTTAGTTACTTTGTATTTCAGTATATTAATGTTTCTGAAAACATATTTGATTATTAAAACCTCCACTTCTAAGCAGAGTAAACACACTTAAAATCACTTCTGCATATCCTCAGTTTGAGTGCCAACAAGCAGATTAAATTTGGAGAGGCTCTCTTTCTCTGCTTTAATTGAGTCTTTTTTTTTTTTTTTGTCCTGTTCACAGAATTTAAAGTGAAGACTGATGAATAATGCCTTCTGATCAAGACCCGTGTTGGAGATTGTTGCCCTGACCTTGGGAAAGTCCATGTCCATGTAAATTCAGATCTTAATGAAACAAAAATAAATGTAAAGCATTTTCTGGGAAACAGAAAGTTTTCGCTTAATGAAATCTAGGATACCAGCCATCAGAAACACAACTTTCAAATGCTTGATTTACAAACTTTTCTGCAAAGAATTTTAAATATGTTTTTCTTGTGGTAAATAAAGAACATTAAAAATTCCCAGCTTTTTCTGGTGACACTAAGTGTATAGAAAGCATATAAAGTTTCCTGATAAATGCTGATGTGAATACGCTTTGAGACCATCTGCATCTCTCCCATGGAACCTGATGACATTAGAGCTTATGGCTTGAGAGTAAACGGAAAGGTTAATTTTCTTTTTTATAAAGCTCTTAGCTTCAGATACATGGGATAGAGATTGATGGTAGGACTTGGCACCAGAATACCAATTGAACAGTGCTCACTGCTCATTTGGGAATCAGGTCTCCCTAAGAAAAGCTGGGTTCTGATCTCACTTCTGACACCTTAAGAAAAAGCCATTTGGTTCAGTCCAAGCCCCAAATTCTCATTGCCAGCCTGAGTTAACAATTTAACATATAGGGAAGATCCTATAATTAAAAAGTGATGACGTTAATAATAAACATGTACTGAGTGATTATCATGTGCAAGCCACTGTTCTAGTGCTTTCCATTTATGAACTCAATTACTTCTCACAATGACCAAAGCCATGATTTAAAAACTACACACCCACAAAAAGACCATAAAATCCTAATACTTGTAGTACGTTGAGTGCCTACCATGTGTTTAGTTTACACTTTAGGTAACATGCTTTATACACAATATGCCATTTAATCCTCACTGTATCAATCTAGTGTTTAGTTGCAAACTAAAGCATGTTAGTTGCTAACTCTAGTTGACTTATCAGAAAAGAAGGTAAGTAAAAATAGGTCTATCTCTTTAGATAGACCACAGAGACATTTGGAGGGCTGGAGAATCAGGCCCAAGACTGTGCTACCTAGAGCAATACCTATACCACACAAACTGGTCTGATGAGAAAAATGAACACTGCTGCCCCCAAACTAGGTTTTAGTATATCACTGGCAACTTCTATGTTAAAAAATACATTTTAAAGTAGCCATTTGCATCATTAATGTGACTGCCATTTCTTCTCCAAGAAATTTCATCCACTGCTCCTACTGCTGCATCACTAGGTCCTGAGAGAATGGCGAGGCGTTGGAGAGCTGATGTCTTTTGGCTCTACCCTCAGATGTTTAGAGAAATAACTAGCATTTTCAGTTCTGACCTGGGGAGACCATGTTTTTCCCTACTGATTTATTTCTTAAATCTGGAAAGGAGTTCAGAGGAATGACAAATTTCTCCTCAGTGATTTTGTAAGAAAGGGTTTATTATCTCTATTCTAATGGATCGTGGGACTAAGATCCAGAGAGGCTAGATTGGGTTCTTGCAAATAAACTGTAAGATGGAAAATATTGTGCAGGTTTATTAAAGAGTGCTCTCAGGACATACATCTTTAGGAAATGAAGAGAAAAGAATTGGGCAGAGGGAGAAACTAACCTTCAATGCTATCACAACTGAGGCCTCAGACAATACTATAGGACAACAGAATTATCCCGAATTAAAGCAAAGGGACTAAGACTTGTATCTCTGCAAAAAGCCAGTTTTTGATCACAAGATGCCCTTTGGATGGGGCAAAACCTTGGATGAGGCAGTTTTCTGTAGTTGAAAGAGAACGAGTTCCTGTTGTTTTGGTAATGGCAATGAATCCATCAATTTAATATAGACGAATTCCCAAAGAAATGTTGATGGAATAGCAGTAGCATCCATCTCTCTTCCTATGATAGAATCTACATGAACTATATTGAAGTATTGTAAAAATATGACATTCAAAACTAAAGATGGACAACATCAAGTGTTACTAAAGATTTAGTGAAATTGGAACGGAATGTGCAATGATACAGTAGCTTTGGAAAACACTGTGCTTGTTTCTCCAATTTGAATCCCAGTGGTGTCTCTGTCACCCATTCCTTATCATCTGTAATGATTTTGTATTATGTAAGTCCTTTCTATATAAAATATCTAGGGTGATTTTAGTTTTATAATGTTTAGTATTATACGCTGATACCTGACTGATGTAACCTGTAATAACTAGAAGAAAGGTGGTATTATTCCTTCTTCACCTAGATCACTTCATTTAGTCCTGGGTTGAGGACTAAATTCCCACCAGCAATGTATGATGATTCCAATTTCACCAAATCCTTAGCAACACTTAATGTTGTTCATCTTTAGTTTTAATGTCGTATTTTTAAAATATTTAAAAATGGTTCATATAGATTCTACCATGGGAAGAGAGATGGATGCCACTGCTATTCTACCAACATTTCTGTGGGAATTAGTCTATATTAAATTGATGAATTCATTGCCATTACCAAAACAGAACTAAATGAAGTTATACACTGAGGAGAACAGATTACTGAATCCATCCTGATAAGAGTGTAATCAAGAAGGTGAGAAACTTGAAACCATGAGAGTTGTGCGAAGATCAAAGGTACCAGACAAAACTTATGAGGAACATAATGGCTGCTTTTAAATATCTTAAGCACTCTATGTGAAAGAATTCGAGTACATAGGAAGACGTAGGACAATTTTTAGGGACAAGTATGTGAAGAAAAGTTTCAGTGGTCAACTTGCCTTGTCAGGCATTAAGATTCTCATCACAGGAGGAGTTAAAGCAGAAGATGGGTGGCCACTGAGTGAAAAAGTCACAGGGGAGATCCAAGGATTCTGAAGTGGGAAGTATGCAAGAGTCGAGGCAGATGATCTTAAAGTGGTGGTAGCAAACCAGCAGCTCATGGCCAAATACAGTCTACGAGATGCCATAACACAGATGGATTTAGTTATCAATATTTGTGAATCAATAGATTCACATAAACATCTGAAATTTCTTTTTTCTCAGGGAAAAATATGAAAATATGGTAGCACTGCATTCCCTTTTGGCAACAATTGGTGATGCTAAAAATAGACTGTTTCTTTTAAACAGATCAAGCAGCCTGTAGTTCACTACAGTCCCAATATTCCCACCCATTTAGGCTCTAGCTCACAGTTTTTATCCTATGCTACCTGTCTGGGATCTCAGTTTGCTACCACTGGATCCCCAAACCTAAGATTCTCTGATTCTTTGATGCCATGACTCAAAGTCCAGTTCAAATGTTATCTCTGCTGGGAAGCTTTTCCTATTTATTCCAGCTAAATGTTCTTATTCTCCTCCCTGAATACCTCTGGCGCATAAAACATTTACCACAACTGATTTGAGTTTATTCTTGCAACTTTCCAATAAGATAGATGTTTGGGGTCAGGGGTCTCACATAGAGGAGATATCCTTCGACATTTTAGCAACAAATATCCCGCATTGACTTTTAATGATGCCGTTTAACAAGCTGATTAATTTCACTATAACTTAGAAATAGCTTTTTCTTTATAGCAGCATGATTTATAGTCCTTTGGGTATATACCCAGTAATGGGATGGCTGGGTCAAATGGTATTTCTAGTTCTAGATCCCTGAGGAATCGCCACACTGACTTCCACAATGGTTGAACTAGTTTACAGTCCCACCAACAGTGTAAAAGTGTTCCTATTTCTCCACATCCTCTCCAGCACCTGTTGTTTCCTGTTTTTTTAATGATAGCCATTCTAACTGGTGTGAGATGGTATCTCACTGTGGACATGGATGAAACTGGAAAACATCATTCTCAGTAAACTATCGCAAGGACAAAAAACCAAACACCGCATGTTCTCACTCATAGGTGGGAATTGAACAATGAGAACTCATGGACACAGGAAGGGGAACATCACATTCCAGGGACTGTTGTGGGGTGGGGGGAGGGGGGAGGGACAGCATTAGGAGATATACCTAATGCTAAATGACGAGTTAATGGGTGCAGGAAATCAACATGGCACATGGATACATAAGTAACAAACGTGCACATTGTGCACATGTACCCTAAAACCTAAAGTATAAAAAAAAAAAAAAAAAGAAATAGCTTTTTCTACACAAGGGAAAGTCTTACCTGATTTCATTTTGACTGTAAAGTTTATTTTTGAAATTGAGTTCTATTTCCCCCTTGGAATTCAGGAATCTTAAAACAAATATGAAGGAATAATTTAACTTTTAGACTATGCAACTTCCTAGTTTTTAGTCATTGTACTAGGCACCAGTCAGAATGTACCTTTGTTATGTAAACCTATAAATTTCCTTCTTTCCTTCATTGAGAAATTAAGATGTAAGACTAATTCATTCCATGATGCCTAGAGTTTACATTTGAGTTTATAATTGCAAATTAGTTTCATTGTTATTGTTCTAGACATTATTTTTTCAAACCACAATAATTTTTTTTTTGAGACAGTCTGGCTCTGTTGCCCAGGCTGGAGTATAGTGGCACCTTCTCAGCTCACTGCAACCTCTGCCTCCTAAGTTTAAGTGATTCTCATGCCTCAGCCTCTGGAGCAGCTGGGATTACAGGTGCATTTCACCGTGCCTAGCTAATTTTTGTATTTTCAGTTGAGATGGGGTTTTACGATGTTGGCCAGGCTAGTCTCGAACTCCTGGCATCAAGTGATTTGCCTCCCAAAGTGCTGGGATTACAGGTGTGAGTCATCATGCCTGGCCTGAAATCACAATCATTTTTGTTGGGAGGTAGTAGGTGAACAGTTTGCTACATTTGATCTAATCTGGACTATTGAGAATAACAGTATAATTTAATGCTTGGTAATTGTTTTTATATATAATTAATAATTACATATTACATATCAGCTTTTTCTAAAATATATTCTATATAATACTGTTCAAAATGCTTCCCCAAATACCCCATTTAATAAATAGCTTGCAAACTTATTAGATATCATACCCAACATAGACTGAATCACGATATTTTTTGAAGATACAGATAGTTCCAAAAAAAGTTACCAGAATTTTGCTTCCAATATAGACTATCCCATTTATTCTGGAATAAATAAGAGAATAAATCATACCAGTGCTTTCACAAACTCTTCTGGAAAATAGAAGAAAAATTTCCCAACTCATTCTTCAAGGCCAGTATTACCCTGATAACAAAGCCAAACAGGACATCACAAGAGACCAGTATCACTGATAAATATAGGTTAAAAATATTTAATAAAATATTAGTAAGTTGAATCCAGAAACATAGTGAAAACATTATGCTCAGGACGGGCAAGGTGGCTTATGCCTGCAATCCCAGCACTTTGGGACACTGAGGCAGGCATATTGCTTGAGCCCAGGAGCTCCAAATGAGCCTGGGTAACATGGTAAAACCCTATCTCTACTAAAAATACAAAAGTTAGCTGGGCATTGTGGTGCATGCCTGTAGTCCCAGCTACTCAAGAGGCTTAGGTGGGAGGATTGCTTGAGACTGGGAGGCAAAGGTTGCAATGAGCCAAGATCGCATCAGTGCACTCCAACCTGGGCAACAGAGTGAGACCCTGTTTCAAAAAAAAAAAAAAAAGAGAGAGAGAGAGAGAGATTATACTCCATGATTAAGTATTTCAAGAAGGTAAGATTGGTTATTAGATATCTAATACTGTGTAATAATATTAACATTATTACAAATTTAGCAACTTAAAACAATATGCAGTTATCCCACAGATTTTGTAGGTCAGGAATCAACACATAGCTTAATTGGGTCTTCAGGTTAGTATTGTACAAGGTTGCAATCAAGATGTCATTTGGGGCTCCAGTTTCATCTGAGGCTCAACTGAGGCTGGATATTCCTGTAAACTCACTCAGGTTTTTGGTAGTTTCTTATGATTATAGGGCTGAGAGCTTCACTTACTGGTTGTTGGCTAGAGGCCACCTTCAGCTCCTAGAGGTTGCCTGTATTTCCTTGCCACTTGAAATTCCTCAACATGGGCAGTTGTTTCTTCAAAGGCAAGGGAGAGAGAGATTCCAGCAAAATAACCACCCCCCCCCTTTTTTTTTTCTGGAGATGGAGTTTTGCTCTGTTGCCCAGGCTGGAGTACCATGGTATGATCTCAGTTCACTGTAAACTCCACCTCCCAGGTTCAAGCAATTCTCCTGCCTCAGCCTCCCAAGTAGCTAGGATTACAAGTGCCCACCACCATGCACCATGCCTGGCAAATTTTTATATTTTTAGTACAGATGAGGTTTTACCATGTTGGCCAGGCTAGTCTTGAACTCCTGACCTCAGGTGATCCACCTGCCTCGACCTCCCAAAGCAGGCATGAGACACTGTGTCCGGTCCAAAACACCCCTTTCAATCTTCTATAATGTATATAATGTAATCATGTAATCTTAGACATTGAGTCACATTTGCTGTGTTCGTTTCATTAGAGCAAGTCCCAGGTTCTGACCATACTCAAGGGAAGGGAATCATACAGGCCACCTAAATCGGCTTACTCTTTAAGTAGGTTTCCCAGAAGTCTTGTCCAGTGACTACCACTTATTTCCCTTGGACAAACCTGGGCTACATGGTTATTCTAGCAATAAAGGGAGCTGAGAAATGTAGTTTCTAGGTGGGCATATTATCTACTAGAGTGTAATTGGGTTCTGTAAGAAAAGTGGAGAAAAACTATTGGGTGGGCAAAAAGCAATATTTCATTCAGGTGGAACCATATCACTGAGACAGGAATATCAACTAGTGAGTCATACTGCGAATATCGAAAGCCAAAATGATTCTTTTTAGGACAAAATGAATCCACTGGCATTTCATTAATGGAACATGAAAATTATTGTTCTATTTGTTTCTATTTGTTTAAATGAAATACTTGGCTTCAATTCCAGTTTTAGAATGTGGGCCTTGAAATGCTTCAAATTAGCCAATTTAAAATTAATTCTGCTTTGGTAACATTTCATAAAAATGACTATAAATCAGAACAAAAACCTGCAGGGTATAGCAAGTTTCACAATTTCTTTACAAAAATAGCAATGCACCAGTAACCACAGACCAATAAAGAAAAATTAGAGGGGTATATCACAAGGGAAGAAATAATGGAAACCATTAGAGACTCAAAAAGCGGAAAGCCACCAAGAGAAGATGGATGGCTCCATAAACTTTATCACAGTTTTTCAAAAAAAATACAACAATCTACCAGGTAGTGAAACCATTAAGTGAAATTATTGATATAGACCAATTATGTCCCCCAAGAAATGAGATAATCATTTCCCTGTTACTGGATTAAAAAAAAAAAAGCAGTAGGAACTGAGACACATCCTGCCAATGAAAACCTTAAGTGGTGATTATAAAATATTCTCCAGAATGGAGTAATGAGTATAAGGAAGGTTGTACACAACAAAGTAAAACTGTACCGATATTGCAGCTTTAGAAAATCACTACAGTCACTGTGACTGTGGACATTCTCTGTGCTTAGATTCAGTAAAAGCAGTTGACGGAGTGATGAATTGTTTCTTCAGATTCTCATGGGTAGATTTAGGGAGAGAAAATGACAATCAGTGCCAAGATTATAGAGATATTATTGGACAAATTCATAGGCTATCATCAGAAGCCCTCATGGTAAAGAGGGGAAGGTAGACTGGGTGATATTCTTTCTGTGTTTATAAACAAATATCCCAATCAAAACCCTAATCAGCATATCCAGTCATGGGGTGAGGAGTATCGTCAGTGACCTTAGAGAGGTGCCTGTGAAGGGTAAGGGGCCGGACTCTCCAGTTGCAAGACAGAGGATGTATTCCTGCTTCTCCATCAGACCAGCTCATTTTCCTACTAGTGTTTCCTCTGCCTGGAACACATCTCCTCAACTCATAGATAACTAATGTAAAGTGTGGGCAGATGTGGTATGTGTTGATGTATTGCTTCTAGGTGGAAGTATTTATTTGCCAGAACTGTGACACTCTTTCTTTTTGGCAAGGTAATTTTGGAGTTTGGAGATAGCATCTCTTCCAGCCTGTTGCTGAGTGACCGCATGAGCAGAGCTCCCAAGCTAACCCACAATGTCCAAGTAACATGAGAAATAAACCTTTCTTTTGGGTAGGGGAAGGGGGCTGTTTGTTACTGCAATGTAATCTCCTAGCCTGTTCTGGTACTTCATATTAAATCATCTTAATTACTTATTTATAGCACTGTTCATGATCCATACACTCTAAATGTGTTTCTTTATTCTTTTTGTCTGGCCTTGAAATGTAAACTGTATGTGGGCAAGGACCTTATCTCTCTTGTTCAGTGATACATTCTCCAGAACTTAATATGTAATATGGAAAATAATAAATGATCAGTAATATTTATTCAATAAATAGTCTTTAAATAAGAAGTACAATTCTCTTTTGCCAAAGAATGAAGCAACGTTTCTTAAATGCCTTCCCTAGGCATTTAAGAAATAAGAACCCTACATCCAAATTTCTAGCATTTATCAGCTGTGAGACCTGAGGGACATTACTTCATCTTTTTGTGTCTGATGCCTAAGTGTCTTCATCAGCAAAAACAGAAATAATCATATAAGGTTGTTGTGAGCATTAAATGCATAATACAAATAACATAATAAAGCATAATAATATATATTTATTACTAAAAGTGATACAAAACAGATATCCAGGGCAATGTGCCTGAATGGCAAGCTATATTTTCTATCTTTCCTTGTGGCTAATTAGGGATATTATATTCTAGCTAATGAGATGTAAATTGAAATGTTGAGTGGGATATTTGGGAAGATGCCTTTCAAAGAAGGAAGCAAAACCCTCTTCTTCCTGCTGGTTAGAATGTGGATATAATGGATGATGTTCTAGCCCCTATCACATGAGATGAAGTGGAGGCCAGAAAACCATGCACAGTAGAATAAAAAATAGAAAAAGCCTAGGTCACTGATGACTTGGTAGAACTGGTACTCTAGCCATGAATAGTCTGTCTTCAAACTGCATTTTTTTTGGAAGAATAAACTTTTACTTGTTTATGCCACAAAGTACTCATAGCTAGCACAAATTAAGTCTCTAACTGATATGCTCCCATCATATGTTGATCATCTATTTGATTTGTTTTTCCCAATTACGAGTCTATTTATAGGGGTGTGTGTGTGTGTGTGTGTGCATGCATGTGCACCTGCAAAAATGTGTGTGTATATATATATATGTCTACCTTCATGGTGAAACTTTTACAACAACATCCTTTTTTTCACTATTGTGCCAAGTTCTCTGGTGAATGAAATGGCAGTAAATCAGATGGCAATGAGTAATGTAAACCTGAATACCTTCTTAATGCATTCTTTAAATTTTTTTATTTCAATAGGTTTTGGGGAACAGGTGGTGTTTGCTTACATGAGTAAGTTCCTTAATGGTGATTTCTGAGATTTTAGTGCACCCATCACCTGAGCAGTGTACACTATATGCGGTGTGTAGTCTTTTATCCCTCACCACCCCCTACCCTTTCCCTGAGTCCTCAAAGTCCAATGTATTATCCTTAGGCCTCTGTGTCCTCATAGCTTAGCTCCCAGATTTGAGTGAGAACATACAATGTTTGGTTTTCCATTCCTGAGTTACTTCACTTAGAATAATAGTCTTCACACTTGTAATCCCAGCACTTTGGGAGGCCAAGGTGGGCGGATCACGAGGTCAGGAGATCGAGACCATGGTGAAACCCCATCTCTACTAAAAATATAAAAAAATTAGCCAGGCGTGGTGGCGGGCGCCTGTAGTCCCAGCTACTCGGAGAGGCTGAGGCAGGAGAATGGCATGAACCCGGGAGGCGGAGCTTGCAGTGAGCTGAGATCGTGCCACTGCACTCCAGCCTGGGTGACAGAGCGAGACTCCGTCTCAAAAAAAAAAAAAAAAAAAAAAAAAAAGAATAATAGTCTTCAATTCCATCCAGCTTGCTGCAAATGTCATTATTTCATTCCTTTTTATGGCTGAGTAGTATTCCATGGTTCCATGGCTTGTGTGTATATATAAACGTGATATATATATATATATATATATCACATTTTTTATCCACTTGTTGATTGATGGGCATTTGGGCTTGTTCCATATTGCTGCAACTGCAAATTTTGCTGCTATAAACTTGTGTGCAAGTATCTTTTTCATATAATGACTTATTTTCCTCTGGGTAAATACCTAGTAGTGGGTTTGCTGGATCAAATGGTAAATCTACTTTTAGTCCTTTAAGGAATATCTACACTGTTTTCCATAGTGGTTGACTAGTTTACATTCCAACCAACAGTGTAAAAGTGTTCCCTTTTGATTGTATCCACGCCAACATCTATTTTTTTATTTTTTGATTATGGCTATTGTTGCAGGTGGTATCACATTGTGATTTTGATTTGCATTTCCCTGATCATTAATGATGCTGAGCATTTTTCCATGTGCTTGTCGGCCATTTGTATATCTTCTTTTGAGAATTGTCTATTCATGTCCTTAGCCCACTTTTTTGATGGGATTGTTTGTTTTGTTCTTGCTGATTTGTTTGAGTTCTTTGTAGATTCTGGGTATTAGTCCTTTGTCAGATGTATAGATTGTGAAGATTTTCTCCCACTCTGTGGATTGTCTGTTAACTCTGCTAATTATTTCTTTTGCTGTGCAGCAGCTTTTTAGTTCAATTAGATACCATCTATCTATCTTTGTTTTTTTTTTTTTTTTGCATTTGCTTTTGGCTTCCTGGTCATGAAGTCTTTACCTAAGCCAATGTCTAGAAGGGTTTTTCCAATGTTATCTTATAGAATCGTCATGGTTTCAGGTGGCATTGGTATAAAAATAGGCTCACAGACAGAATAGAGAACCCAAAAATAAACCCAAATACTTGCAGTCAAACTAATCTTCGACAAAGCAAACAAAAACAAAGTGGGGAAAGGATGCCCTATTCAACAAATGGTGCTGGGATAATTGGCAAGCCACATGTAGAGGAATAAAACTGCATCCTCATCTCTCACTTTATTAAAAAATCAACTCAAGATGGATCAAAGTCTTAAATCTACGACCTCAAACATCCCTATTTATCATTCCTAATATTTGGATTAATGATTTAATCAAAAAACTCAGGCAAAGTCCAGGGATAGGTTAATATCCACCAGAGGGAACAATAATAAACATATTCATGAACTAACTGTTATGTACAAGTCAAACAAACAAGTTAATTGTTTGTTAGCAGAAGAGATTATGAGTTTATTTTAGGCCATTAGTGTATATTACTCAGTTAAATTGTGTTTATATTCTGTAAATCTGTAATATTTCACCAGAAGACAGAAATTCAGCCCATATTTCTACTGGAAACTCCCAAAGAGACCTAGAGCATGACTTAAACAAATTAAAAATTAAAATTAAGCATAAGCAGTGGATCAGGTAATGAATTATTTGATGTTTAAAGCTTTGATTATTAGTCAGAATTAAGTCTTTAGTGATATAATGGGCTGGTTGGTTTGGTGAACTTTACAATTGTTTTTAAATGAAGAAGGTTTCATTCAAAAGTTGCCAACCTCATCTTTTGGGTACTATTTCTAGAGTCATAAGTAGGGTCCTCTTTGTTATGCAAATATGAGATAAATAGGCTCCTCTTTCTAATACTCTTACTAAATTCTTGGGTAGGGAATAGGCGAACTGATATAAGTCCTTGAAACTTCCTGGAAGTTTTCTAAGAAATGCATTTAAGAACCCCAACTTTTTTTACTTTAAAAATATTTGAAATTTAATGTTAAAAGAAACTCTCTGTAAAGTGTAGACGCTGCTGATGAGATTCAACAGCAGAAAAATGAGTCCTACAAGAAAATTCTTCAGGGCACTAGGGCTAAATTTGGCCTTGGCTTCTTGGCTGATATTGCAATCACAGGAGACTTGGTTTTGACATTTGGTGACTATACCTAAGAGCCCTTTGGGCCTAGCCATTCTAGTACAGTGGCTGCCTTTGAGAAATGGATCTGAACATGTAAATGTAAGCTAAAGAGCTAAAGTGGAGAGAGCCAGCAAGAGCCTAGCTGTGGACAGTTATGGAATTACTAAAGTTTCATGACTGAGTTTTACCAGCAACAACATGTGAAAGTGGTAGAAGTAAAAGCAACTAGAAATAGTAGACCAGTTAGATTCTTTATTTCCCTGAAGCAGTTGGAAGGTGACACAAAGATTAAGAAACTGTATTATTCAGGATTCTCTAGGGGAATAGAATAGGATATGTATACTGGAGGCCAAGAAGTCCCACTGTATGCCATTTGCAATCTGGAGAACCAGGACAGCTGGTGGTGTAATTCAGTCTGTAGTTGAAAGGACTGAGAACTGGGAGTGAGGGCTATAACTTCCACTCAGAGGCCCAAAGGCCTGAGAACCCGGAGTGAGGGCTGGTGTAAGTCCTGGAGTCTAAAGGACTGAGAACCAGGAGCTCTAATATTTGAGTGCAAGGAGATTAATGTTTCAGCTCAAGAAGAGAATTTGCCCTTCTTCTGCCTTTTTGTTCTTTCCAGGCCCTCAAAAGATTGAATGATACCCACATCTCCATTGGTGAGGGCAGATCTTTTTTACTTAGTTTACTGATTTAAATGCTAATCTCTTCCAGGAACAAATAATTTACCAGCTATCTGGACATCCCTTAGTCCTGTCAAGTTGACACATAAAATTAACCATCACAGAGACCAAAGATTAAGCACTGAATAGAAAGGTATGTATTGCCCTAGTGGAAGTCCAATCCTGCATAGAATCTAAGTGAATAGAAGATGATGTTAGGGGAGAAACAACTGGGCAGATCTTTTAAAGTCAAAAGATCATCAATCATCTTCCATGTGGTTGGGTTCCCCAGAAAACAGACTCCGAGATGAAGATTTGTTTTCTAGTGGGTTACTGGGGAGTATACTCAGGAATAACACCCATTAAGGGGTAAGGCTAACAGGAAGAGAATGACCACAATAACTCTACTGCCTTTGGATCCATGGCTCCATTGTTCAGATACCCATACATTTGACATATCTCTTTCCTACCATTTGGGAATGCTAGGAGACTTGCTGTCACACCGTGTCAAGATGATTCAGAAAGACTCATGGAATTGAGGAGATGCCTGTAAATTAGCTTTTGAGTCTTAAAAAATAGCCCTAAGCACATCATATAATTAACGTATAATATTTGATGTGACTCCATTAATTTCCCAAGATATTTACTCTTTCCTTGTCAGTTCCATTATCTTGCCAGGCATTGAAGTCTAATTACATGTTAGTAGTTTTATCTAATCAGTATCTCATAGCAACTTTTAAATATGTGTTCTGGGTTCCAATTTCCTGACACTTTTGGGGTTTGCCTAGATATCCCTACCCTCCTATATTTCTCAGACTAAATACTTCACAGTTGACAAGATGCTTTTATAAATTTCTCAGATTGTAAATTTACCTGCCACTTTCAAATATGCAAAGAAAGCACAGCTTCTGTATTTTTCATAATTTACCTAATCATCTTAAAAATTCCCCTCCTTATAGTGTAGCATGAGAGGAGGACACTAAAATTAGTCCAATTCAGTAAACTCGGTTGAATCCTATAATTTAAAGACCATCTGATGTATAGTTTAGTCTCTTGGATGAGTCTTTGTTTTTATGCTTCCACCATTTCTGATTCTCTCCAATATCAATCCAAGAATATAGGGAGGAGGCTTATGTGACCTCATGGCAGCAGGGAAGAGGAACAGCCCTCAGCTATGTGTCCATGTTTTTTGAGCATCTTCTTGTGTCTTCTAGACCCAGGCAATGCCTCTTTTCCTCTGGTCAGTGGGTTTCCTGTTGGTACCTAATGGCTCAGTCTGTTGTTTATGACATTGGGAGATTTTCTTTCTTGGTTCCATTAAATCCTGGTGGAGTCAGAGCCTTAGGATTCAGTCCTTGACCTTGACCCTTGCTTTTAAGGGAGGAGACCACCCCTCATATTGTCTTATGCCCAATTTCTGCCTCCAAAGAAAGAAGAAGTAAAAACTAAAAGGCAGAAATGAAATCCACAGGCAGACAGCCCAGCGCCATGCCCTGGGCCTGGTAGTTAAAGATCGACCCCTGACATAACCGGTTATGTTATCTATAGATTCCAGACATTGTATGGAAAAGCACTGTGAAAATCCCTGTCCTGTTTTGTTCCATTCTGATTACCTGTGCGTGCAGCCCCCAGTCACGTACCCCCTGCTTGCTCAATCATGACCCTCTCATGCAGACCCCCTTAGAGTTGTAAGCCCTTAAAAGGGACAGGAATTGCTCACTGGCAATGAGCTTGGCTTTTGAGACACAAGTCTGCCGAAGTTCCCAGCCGAATAAAGCTCCTTCCTTCTTTAACCTAGTGTCTGAGTTTTGTCTGTGGCTCATCCTGCTACATTTCTTGGTTCCCTGGTTCCCTGACTGGGAAACGAGGTGATTGGCAGACAGTTGAGGCAGCCCCTTAGGTGACTTAGGCCTGCCCCATGGAGCAGCCCTGCAGGGGACTCCAACCAGTCTGAGCAACACGGATCCTGACAGTGCTCCCAGGTAGGCAATTGCCCAGTGGGATGCCTTGCCAAAGCAGCATGTGGCAGGCCCCCATGGAGGATCAGTGCAGTGGCTGAACACTGGGAAGGAACTAGCACTTGGAGTCTGGATATCTGAAACTTGGTAAGACTGGTCTTTGGAACTTGCCCACTCCATTTGAGTGGAAAGGCATGCCTGTACCGGCATTTTGGTTTTTGTTTTTGACTTGATTTGGATTGCTTGATACTTTGGTTTTGGTTTTGACCTGGCTTGGATATCTTGATACTCTGATTTTGGTTTTGATTCTGGTTTGGTGTAAACTGTAAAAGCGTGTGTATGCCCTTTTTACCCATTGTTTTGTGGTGTGCATGTGGTGTGAGCGTGGTGTTTTGTCTCAAAGAAGCATGGGTCAGGCACAAAGTAAGCCCACTCTACTAAGAACTATGTTGAAAAATTTCAAGAAAGGATTTAAGGGAGATTACAGTGTTACTATGACACCAGGAAAACTTAGAACTTTGTGTGAAATAGACTGGCCAGCATTTGAGGTGGGTTGGCCCATCAGAAGGAAGCCTGGAAAGGTCCCTTGTTTCAAAGGTATGGCACAAGGTAACCTGTAAGCCAGGCACCCAGACCAGTTCCCATACATAGACACTTGGTTACAGCTGGTTTTAGACACCCCGCCTCTGGCCCCTGCCACAGTGGTTGAGAGAACAGCAGCATAAGCTGCTGGCAGAGACAAGGAAAGACCAGCTGAAAGAGAAAGAGGAAACAGATAGAGAAAAAGAGGCAAAGAGAGAGAGGAAGAGACAGAGAGACAAAGAGGGAGTCAAGGAGAGAGAGAAAGAGAGAGGCAGAGAGACAGGAAGAGACAGAGGCAAAAGGAAAGTCAAAGAGAGAGAGAGACAGAAAGTCAAAGAGAGAGAGAAAGAGAAAGAGATACATACAAGTAGTTAAGAAAAAAAAAAACAATACAGCATACCCTATTCCTTTAAAAGCCAAGGTAAATTTAAAACCTATAATTGATAATTAAAGATATTCTCTGTAACACTCCAATACCACTTTGTTGTCAGTGTAAACAAGGGCGTATCCCAAAAGCACTGAGGCCTTCCTATCAAAAATCCTTAACCCAGTAACCTGCGGATGGCCCAAATGCATTCAATATATAGTGGCAACTGCTTTGCTAACAGAAGAAAGTAGAAAAATAATTTTAGAGGAAACCTCATTGTGAGCACACCCCACCAGTTCAGAAGTATCTTAAGAAAAAAAAAAAAGATGATTTAACATTAACCACTGAAAATTCCCTTAACCCAGCAGGTTTCCTAACAGGGGATCTAAATCTTAATTACCATACAAAGGTCCCACCAGACCTAGGAGGAACTCCCTTTAGGACAGGACAGTAGATGATTCCTCCTGCATAATTGAAGGAAAATAAAAAGCCATCTATACCAATTCTAAGTTAATTTGGACTAAACAAGTTCTTATTAATAGCAAAGGATAATTAAAATCCCAAACTTACAAGGTTTTCAACAAAAGTAAAGTTTGCTAAAAGTTAACAGTGTAACATGTATTATAGTAACTTCTAATCTTGTGGCCTTAGACAGTCTAGTTCACAGATATAAAGGAAGTTCGCTTTGGAAAAAAATGGTTATCACCTTCAAAAAAAGGGAGAAAAAAAGGGAAAAAAATTAGGGGGCAGAATTTATATAAAAAGAATGTTATATGGTAAATTCTTGTTCTGAAATAAATTAGCTGGTTATTTAAAGAAAGAAATGTTTGCAATAAGTCAGAAAATTGAGGCATATCATAGAATTGTCTGCAAAAGTCATGAAAGAGAAAAAAGTTATAAAAAAAATTTATGCAAAAAATGTTGTATAATTTAAAAGTAACTAGGCCTCCTGAATGTAAAACCATTGAAACAGTTTAGGTGCAAGGTGTATAAGGAAAGTAAAATATACCTCTGGTAAAAAGATTATAGGGAGGCATAAGAATGTGGATTTTTATCTACATTAAAAGGTTAAAAAATTGTTTTAAAGGTTTAAGCAAGTTTTAGAATGTTAATTGTAAAGGAAATTCTGTGTGTAAACATAATGGCTAAAGTTAAAGGAGTATCATCCAGTTTTTATGTGAACTGAACATTAAAATAAAAGCACAACAGGTTTTTCTTAAAGCACTAACCTGCTCTTTAACAAAAATTATAAAAAAAGGTTAAAAAGAGTCTGTAAAAATCTTACCTTATGTCAGACATTAAAAATATGTCTACAAGGTTTTATTAAAATTAAGTTTAACATTAATAACACACTAATATAAAGGTGAAATTTAGCCTATCTGGTATAAAAATCATACAAGAAGCATTATTAAATATAAAATGGTGTTTGGCTTTCTTTGGTCTAAAAACTAATAAAAATAGGTGCTAAAGGAAATTTCTCAGTAAGAAGGCACCAAAGACTATAAAGTTGACTATTGATGCCCCCACATTTAAAACAAAAGGTCATTTTCTTAGAAATTATATACTTGGTTTATCTTCCTCTTTCCTTTCCCTCAAAACTAAGTCTTTTAGCACAGGTACCACCCCTAGAATTTCCAGTAAACTAGCATCAGCCTAAAGATCACCTTCCCATCAAAGGGTGGAAAGAAGGAAAACTTGAGCCAGCCTAGGAAGGACCCTACCTTGTGCTGCTAACCACCAAGACTGCTGTTCGTACAGCAAAAAAGGGATGCACTCATCACACCTGAGTCAAAGTGCCACCCTCTCCAGAGTCGTGGGCCACAGTTCCAGGGGAAAACCCTACCAAACTAAAGCTTAGAAAAATTTAACTCTTTCATCTATTCTATTACTCTTTCTTCTTTCCTTGCTCTATTGCTGACCATCTAGTTATTAACATAACCAAGTCAATTTTGCCTCAAACTATTGCATTTAATGCTTGCCTTGTTATACTCTGTGGGGACTTGCCAAGTCAAGACAGCTCTCTACTTCAGAAAAGTACCTGTGTCCCTCCTGACTCTCCTCAGACTGGGCATTAGTAAATTGGGATCATTTAATCCAGGGAGATTTCAGTAAAGGCCCCAGTGACAACCAGGAGTCTTGCCCCCCGATGTAGAGCTTTTATGCTGTAGTTGGTCCAATGTTCTGTGGACCACTAAAGAGCAAGGATGGACTGCCCCAACCGGTTTTTGTAATTTCCTAAAATCATACATTCATTTTACTGGAGGATCATAGAAGTTAAAGACTTAAACTTTGGCCATTAAGACAGGATACCAAGGTGCAAATGCCTGGTTGGAATGGATCAAATATTCTGTCCACATGTTAAACAAAAGCAATTGTTATGCTTGTGCACATGGCAGGCAAGAGGCCCAGATTGTCCCCCTTTCCACTAAGGTGGTCCTCCAGTCAACCAGGCGTGGGCTGCATGGTAGCTCTTTTCCAGGATTCTACAGCCTGGAGCAATAAGTCCTGCCAAGCCCTCTCTGCTATATCCGAAAGTCTGGCACCCTGCAGGTCAGCCCCCGAGGGACATCTAGCTTCCGTCTCTCAACACTAAATTCTCACTTTGTGTCTCTCACAACAGGGAGGAAACTTAGTGTTCCTTGGAGACCTGAAGGGATGCAGTGAGCTTAAGAATTCTCAAGAGCTTATCAATCAGCCAGCCCTTGTTCATCCCCGAGTGGATGTGTGGTGGTATTCTGGTGGACCTTTACTGGGCAGTCTGCTGAATAACTGGAGTGGCACTTCTGCTTTAGTCTGATTGGCTATCCCTTTCACCCTGGCATTTCATCAACCAGAGGGAGGAAAAATAAGACATCATAAAGCAAGAGAAGCCCCTTATGGGTCTTTGGACTCTCATACCTATTTAGACACAATTGAAGTCCCATGGGGAATACCAGATCAATTTGAAGCCTGAAATCAAATAGCTGTAAGATTTGAGTCAATATTTTGGTAGGTGACAATAAAAATGTAGATTCGATAAACTACGTCTATTACAACCAACAGCAATGAGCTTTTCATGAGTTAAAAGAAAAACTCAGGTTGGCCCCAGCCCTGGGACTACTTGACCTAACAAAACATTTTACACTATATGTATCAGAGAGAGAGAGAAAAAAAAAATGGCAGTTAGAGTTTTGACCCAGACCATGGGGACCTGGCCAAGGCTGATGGCCTACCTCTGTAAACAACTAGACGGGGTTTCTAAGAGTTGGCCCCCAGTTTGAGGGCCTTGGCAGCAACAGCCCTGCCAGCACAAGAAGCAGATAAGCTAACTCTTGGGCAAAACCTAAACATAAAGGCCCCCCATGTTGTGCTGACTTTAATAAATACCAAAGGACATAATTGGCTAACGAATGCTAGACTAACTAAATACCAAAGCTTGCTCTGTGAAAACTCCCACGTAACTATTGAAGTTTGCAACACCCTGAAACCCACAACCTTGCTCCCAGTATCAGAGAGCCCAGTTGAACATAACTGTGTAGAGGTGTTGGACTCAGTTTATTCTAGCAGGCCCAACCTCTGAGACCATCCTTGAACATCAGTAGACTGGGAGCTGTCCTTGGACGGAAGCAGCTTCGCCAACCCTTGCAAAGTGACTCTGAAGATGACGACAAGCCCTGCTTCAGTCACACCCAGAAGCTGACTGGTCCACGCACAGCCAAAGCATGAGGAAGCTCATTGCAGGACTCATTTTCCTAAAATTTGGACTTGTACAGTAAGGACTTCAACTGACCTTCCTCAGACTGAGGATTGTTCCCAGTATATACATTAAATCACTGAGGTAGGACAAAAGGTTGCTACAGTCCTATTACTTTATGGTTATTACAAGTGTACCGGGACTCTAAAAGGAACTTATTTGTATAATGCTATACAAGGTATGTAGCCCAGGAAGTGACAAACCTGATGTGTGCTATAACCCATCTGAGTCCCCTATGACTACTGTTTTTAAAATAAGATTAAAGATTGGCAACTTCTGGGTTCTGAAAAACCTCAATTATTAGACAATATTTTACAGCAAGGGTGAGGAAGGACTTCACCCTTCCTGTGGGAAGACTCAGCTGCCTTGGGAAAAAACTGTATAATAGTACTACAAAAACAGCCACCTGGTGGAGTTCAAACCACACTGAAATAAATCCATTTAGTAAATTTCCAAAGTTGCAAACCGTGTGGATCCAGCTGGACTCCCATCAGCCCCCACTGGATTATACTGGATATGTGGGCATAGAGCCTATGCCAAGTTACCTGACCAATGGGCTGGTAGTTGTGTTATTAGCACTGTTAAACCATCCTTTTCCTACTGCCCATAAAAACATGCGAGTTCCTAGGCTTCCCTGTCTTTGCTTCCTGAGAAGAGAGAAGCATATCTTCTACAGGTGACTGGAAAGATGACAAGTGGCACCCTGAAAAAATCATACATTACTATGGGCCTGCCACTTGGGCACAAGATGGCTCATAGGGATACCAAACCCCCATTTATATACTCAACCGAATCATATGGTTACAAGCTTAGAAATAATCACTAATAAAACTGGCAGAGCTTTAACTGTTTTAGCCTGGCAAGAAACCCAGATGAGAAATGGTATCTATAAAAGTAGACTAGCCCTAGACTACTTGCTAGCAGCTGAAGGAGGGGTCTGTGGAAAGTTTAACCTGACCAATTGCTGTCTGCACATAGATGACCAAGGGCAAGTAGTAGAAGATATAAAGATATAACAAAGCTGGAACATGTGCCCGTGCAGGTGTGGCATGGGTTTAATCCTACGTCCATGTTTGGAAAATGGTTTCCAGCACTAGGAGGATTTAAAACTCATATAATAAGAATTATAATAGTAATAGGAACCTGCTTGTTGCTTCCCTGTGTGCTGCCTTTTCTCCTTCAAATAATGAAAACTTTTGTTACTACCTTAGTCCATCAAAATACTTCAGCACAAGGGTACTATAAAAATCACTATCGATCTGTCTTGCAAGAAGACATGGGTAGTGAGGATGAAAGTGAGAACTCCCACTAACGAGTGAGGTTCTCAAACAGGGGGAATAAGGGAGGAGACCACCCCTCATATTGTCTTATGCCCAATTTCTGCATCCAAAGAAAGAAGAAGTAAAAACTAAAAAGCAGAAGTGAAATCCACAGGCAGACAGCCCGGCACCATGCCCTGGGCCTGGTAGTTAAAGATCAACCCCTGACCTAACTGGTTACGTTATCTGTAGATTCCAGACATTGTATGGAAAAGCATTGTGAAAATCCCTGTCCTGTTCTGTTCCGTTCTGATTACCGGTGCATTCAGACCCCAGTCACGTACTCCCTGCTTGCTCAATCAATCACAACCCTCTCACGCGGACCCCTGTAGAGTTGTAAGCCCTTAAAAGGGACAGGAATTGCTCACTCAGGGAGCTTGGCTTTTGAGATGCAAGTCTGCCGAAGTTCCCGGCCGAATAAAGCTCCTTCCTTCTTTAACCAGGTGTCTGAGGAGTTTTGTCTATGGCTCATCCTGCTACACTTTGACTGGCTATCTCCCTGGTACCTGGTCATAGCTCTTACCTGGGGACCACATTGTTCCCAATGCAATTACCTCCCCTTACAGGATCACCAGTCAGCATCATCAACTACTCTCCATGTCTGCCCCACAGGCTGCAGAAATTCTGGAACCATTTCCACACCACATAGGATTTAGGGAGATTTTAATTATATTATACTTTTTTTAAATTTTGCTTTGGCTGCTTAACAAAGTTTGAGTCCTCAAACTTCTCTTGCTATTCTCTATTCACACTTTAGGTTATCTTATTCAGTACTACAGCTTTAAATATCATCTATAAATGAATGACTCCCAAACCTAGATTTATATCACAGACCTTTCCCCTAAACTCTAGACTCAGATACCAACTGCCTACTCAACAGCCTTGCTTAGGTGTCTAACAGGCCTCTCAAACATAAATGTCTAAAATGGAATGCCTTATCTTCTCCACATATCTACTTATTTTTCAGTCTTCTTCAACTCAGTAAGTGGTGCCTGTGCTTTTTTAGATACAAGAGCCCTAATACTGATCATCATCCATGATTTTCTCACACCAACATTCAGTCCATTAGAAAATCCTTGTGGCTTTCTGACATGATTTGGCTGTGTCCCCAACCAAATCTCATCTTGAATTGTATCTCCCATAATTCCCACTTATTATAGGAGGGACCGGGTGGGAGATAATTGAGCCATGGGGGCAGTTTTCCCCATACTGTTCTCGTGGTAGAGAATAAGTCTCATGAGATCTCATGGTTTTATAACGGGTTTCCCATTTGCTTGGCTTTCATTTTCTCTTGCCTGCTGCCATGTAAAATGTGCCTTTTACCTTCCACCATGATTGTGAGTCCTCCCCAGCCACATGGAACTATGAGTCCATGAAACCTCTTTTCCTTTATAAATTACCCAGTCTCGGGTATGGCTTTATCAGCAGCATGAAAACGGACTAATACACTCTCTTTCAAAATTCATCCAGATTCTGTATTTCTTACCACCTTTCTCACCCTGGGCCATGACGCCATCTCCTCTCTTCTGGATTAGCTTCCTTATCTCAATCCTTGACATAAAATCTACCTTCAACATAGCCTCCAGAGGGATTTTTTTTAAATGCACGATTATCTTCTGTTAAACATTTTCCAAAGGCATTTGCTATTTCCTATGCCTGATACCCTCTTCCCTCAGATATCCACATGGCTCGTCCCTCATTCCTTTAGCTCTCTACTCAAGTATCACCTTTCAGTGGGGCTTTCCCTGACCTTTTAACAGTCATCTTAAAGGGCAATACCTCGGCAGGGCAGTGGTGGCTCATGCCCGTAATCCCAGCACTTTTGGAGGCCAAGGCCGGCGGATCACGAGGTCAAGAGATTGAGACCATCCTGGCTAACATGGTGAAAACACATCTCTACTAAAAATGCAAAAAATTATCCAGGCATGGTGGCGGGTGCCTGTAGTCCCAGCTAAGTGGGAGACTGAGGCAGGAGAATCACTTGAACCCAGGAGGCTGAGGTTGCAGTGAGTGAGATTGTGCCATTGCACTTCAGCCTGAGCTACAGAGCAAGACTGCGTCTCAAACAAACAAACAAACAAACAAAAATATGCAACACCCACCCCAACAATGGAAACTCCCTGCCCCATTTTCCTGCTTTACTTCTCTGTGGCACTTATATTCCCACATACAGGCATTTATATATTTGTTACCTCATTCTCTCAATTGGAAAGAAAAGCTTATAAGTTTAGTAACTTGAATCTGCTAATTACTTTATCCCCCGTGCCTAGAAAAGTTCCTGGCATGTAGTGGGTACTCCATAAATTTGGGCTATAATGTCTATTATATAGCTCACATCAGGATATAAGAAAAGTTCAAGAACCTTTTCAGCATAGCTTTGCTTCAGTTCCCTAATCTGGTTTCTCTGTTTGATGGCACCAGTGAAATTCTTTTATGTCTCCCAGTGGTCTGTTGGGGGATTCTGTCCTTCTGTCTTCTACCTTATGGTCTATGGGTTTCTTTGTTTACCATCTAATTAGTGAGGGAAGTAGGATGGTACCTTAACATTGAAAATCCAGCATTATGAAATTTGGTATTATTATAAAGATTTGACTAAAATTTATGTTTCAGACAATTCTCAATTTTTTTTTTTTTACAAATAAACTCAGCTATAACAGGTGTAAGAGGACAGTTTGTTACATGTAGGCACAGATTTCGGGGAAAGAAATGGCAGATAATTATACTACCAACAATGTTAAAAGCCATTATTTATTTCTTGTCAACCTTGTGCCAAAAACTATGTATACTACCTTCACAACAGCCCTAGAAAATAGATATTGCTGTTTCTGGTTTACAGATGAGAAAACCAGAGCCTGTCATTAATAATTCGATCCAAAGTCATGAGTTTAATGAGCGGCTGAGCTAGGGTTGTTGACTCTAAATTATTTCCACTATACTGTGCTGCATTCACAGTAGTCTTCAAAAAGATACTGGTTGCCTACTTGTTTTTGAAAACTCTTTGAAATTCTGTTTTAAAATGATCTTAAATGCATTTTAAAGAAACATAGCAGTATAGCTTCTTATATTGTAAACTAACCGAGCCCACAATTTTTGTGACTATGCATGCCATCAAGCTTATTTGTTTAAGATTACATGCTGGCTAATGATTATATTGCTTTGCCAGTTTCCATGATTATAGAGAGATCTTTCATCTGGAACAGTGGAGGTGGCCTTTGACAGTGCAGAGGCGGGAGAGTGGACAACACAGTACATCACAATGGTAAGTATGTGACCCGCCTCCACCCTGAGCTTCTGCAGAAGCAGCAGGACAATGAAAGGAGAGGAAAGGTAATTACCTATGTATGAGTGATGACTGCTGAAATACATCCTCCCCACAGTGGTTAGACCCTGGGTTTTATGGCCTTAACATTAGCACAGCAGGACCTAATGCTGATAGCCTGGAGCAGGGAAAGCTACATCTTTCACTTTGGTGCTCTGCCTCTATGGTGTTTCTCATCACCCTGCTGTGTTTCTTAAAGGTCTCAGGGCAGTCATCCATCAGGGGTGACATCGATCATGCCCACTCATAACTTAGGCTTGTTACCTCAAGTCACATTGCATTGCTGCTCTGAAAGCACGTAAATCCTTTATCCCTTTTTCAGGAATTCTGTTCGCCTACTTCTGTGATTTCATACACGGCAACACTTTGGTAAAGGTAGGCTGCTCTTTCCTAAGGCTGCAGGTTCATACCTGCCAAACCTGGGCTAGAAAGAAAATATGCCCCGTAAATCGCTCTGTGCAGTGATTTGGAAATAATGATGTGACTCATTAGTATTCACAGGTAGAAAATGGAACCTGCTGTTTGTGTTCAGTTATTAAACAGTGTAGATGTCTTCCTGTAAGAGAGGTGGAAGTGGCCTCTACAATCATTTTCGGGTCTAAAATTCCTGCACACTACATCCTTTCCTAATTAATGTCAGTTGTACATTCTGCAGTATATTCCCCCAGCACTTCTGGGCTATGGATGTATTTACTATCACATCGTTTGAGAAGGAGGGCAGTGATTGACAACGATTCTCTTTACAAATCCCAAGTGGTGTGTAATTTGGTTTTCTAATTGTGCATGTTTGCACAATCTGCTTCCTACTCCAGCTAGATTACTATGAGTTGGAAATGCTCATGAGTGTGGAATTATATTTCTTAATAATATCTTGAGTCTGTTGTATGACTCGAGCGAGGACAAAATTTGAACATTCTAAGTACTAGGGGGCTCCCACGTGTATCAACAGGCGATCAGAATGGACTATCATAGCTGCTACAGTAGACATACCAAGGAGGGCAGTGGAAGCATAGGTGCAAGCCAATAGAAGCTTCGCTGAGAAAAATAACACGAGTTGGGTCCTGAAGGATGGATAGGAGTTTGACAAGCAACAGGGAGAAGGACATTTTAGACATCACAAATATGGAAAATCTTGGAAGAGCAAGGCCTACTTGGAAAACGGCATTTACAGCAATTAAGTTATCTTTCTTATGCTCTTCCCTCCCTAGCTGAAGCCTTTTGTTTCTTGAGTTATATGGAATTTAATATGTCTACTTAAATCCTAATGATAGGTTCATGGTCTTATGGTAGGGTGAATACTAGGACAGAGGGAGCCATGAGGCTTACAAACTGCAAGAGGTTTGAGTTTTGGGAAAGCTCCTCTCCTTGCTCTGTGACTCAGTTTCCTCATTTACAAAACAAAGACATCAACTGCCCCTGGTCTAAAGGTAACTGAGTGAAATATGACAGGCATCTACAGTCAGTAGATTAATTCTCCTCCTTGGGGGCTCATGAATGTTTCTGGTGGATAGGGAGGCAGACAGAGGTGATGTGGAGCCCCTCTGAGATGTTCAAGTCCAATATCACCAATACACACTTTGGAGTTATACTCACGAGTACCTCAAGGTGTTGGGAAACTAAAATGTACCTCTCACAAAAATGTTGGGCTTTATAAATTACCCAGTCTCGGGTATGGCTGGGACATATGGAAAATGCTTGAAGTCTCTTGTTAGTCTAGGATATGCATATTATCCCTTACGTATACTGTCAGAGGATTTGGGGTGACTAATTTTAGGAAAAAAACTACCAGGAAAATACACTCATAAGTCTTCGGAGCATCTTTCAAACTGATAATCCACGAGCTGTTATGAGCAAATTTTATGTTCAAGAATAAGAGCAATTCTCTAGAGGGGAAGAACAAGCCCTCACTGCAGTGGCAGAAGAGGAGGCTGAGCAGAAAGAATAAAACTGTGAAGCCTTCTTTCCTGGGATCCAGCTGTGAGTTTAGCTTTTCCCTGGATTTTCTATGACACTGGAATAGAGACTGACATTTTCCATGCCATAAGTAATTTAAGTATTCCAAAAGCTCTAAAAAGGTAACTCATAGAGACCCATGGGTCCTCAACAATGCTCCTGGACACCGACTCTAAGGAAACAGGGAGCCTGAAGCCCCTTCATTAAACCAGGAAGATAGGACACAAAAGAATCCTTCCTTCTTCCCTTCTCCTTAAACATTCCAAAGTGCTGAGCTTTGCATGTCACACAAGAAGACAGCCTAAGGCTCACTCTCGAAGGAAAGACTCACTTCTTTCTCTGGCTCCCGTGGTGCTGTGGATAGTTCTCAACCTGGACAGAGGGAGGTGTTAAGTGGGCTGAGTGCTCTGCCTTCCTTTTCTCTGCAAAGAGAAGACAAGGCCTTACTTTCTTCCTTGGATGAGAGGCATCATAAATTGATCACACAACTATTGAAGAAAAAATAGTAAGAAAAAAATAACTAATTTACCTGATTTATGAAGGTCATTAACAACCTACTAGGATGTTCTGATTCAGTTGAGACAGTAAATTTTGTGTGACAAAGATGACAATTGAGAAAAAGTGACTGAGAGAATGCAAAGGAACAAACATTTTGTTTTTCCCTTGCCCTCACATTACATCTTCCTTACTGCTTGCTATGAAAATTCCTACCCTTTTCTATCACATATACCTGGACTCTTTTCCAGATTGAACCTAAGTCATGCTATCTTGCCTTTCATTTGGACTGATGGGCCTAACTCAGTGCCCTTGGCAGTCTTGTGGTTTGGATTTCCAATTTTCTCACTGTAGCTAATAGTCTATTTTATAGGCTGGCCAAAGCATTGACTTAGAGATTTGATAGAATCTTCCAAATTGGAAGACAACAATATGCTTGGTGTTGGCTCCTTTAACTGAAAATGAGAAAATCATGCAGACATTACAAGGCTAAAGGTTGTTTATCTCCATATTATAATTTCTTTCTTTTTTTTTCAGATACAGCATGACTAAGCCTGCAAATTGTAAGGGATCTCAGTGATCATCTATTCTAATGTTTCACAGAGTACACAGTATGATTCTAGACTGTACATGAAATAATTATTTTTTAATTTTAAAAATTATAAATAGGCAAACACTTATTTTTGTGTGCATTACCAAAAATGTTAAATAGTACAAGAAAACCATGATTTCAAGGATATTATTATATAGGGTGAATATACACATGGATATGGCAATAGTTGTAAGGGTTTTATGGGTGGCTAAAGCTTGGAAAGCACTGACCTGTCTACATTTTTCTTTCAACAGCCGGGACAACTGAGAACCAGGAGACAAATGATTAGGTCAAGGTCATTCAGTGAATCTCTTGTAAATCTGGGGCTTAAGCCAGGATTTGGGACTCTTAATTCATTCATCATATTCTGTTTTTTCACAAATGTGTAACATTGTTCTTTGCATATTCACATATCAACAGTTTTTTTATATTGCCAAATCATGTATCTAATTTCTATGTATTAGATATAAAATTTTAATTTGGGAGAAAACATTTAACAGGACAGTTAATGAATACAGAAAAGTGGTTTTAAAGGTAGTGCCTGTTGGGCTTGGCTGTAAAATCTAAGATTGTATATCAGCTGTCAGCCTTTCATGTCTTCAGCATGCAAAGCATGCCTGCCATTCTCTTTGGACTGTATTCCATAGATAAGCAAGAACAGGAAACTTTAAAGACCTAATTGAGATACCACAAGGGGACCTGTTTTGGATTAAATCATATCTGTCATCCACTTATTCTGACTATTCAGTCTTTTTCTTCCATAATTTTGAAACTTATGTCCCTGCTATAATGCACTACTGTATTAGTTCATTCTCACATAGCTATAAAAAACTACCTGAGAATGGGTATTAAGAAAAGAGGTTTAATTGACTCACAGTTCCACAGGCTATACGGGAAGCATGGTTGGAAGGCCTCAGGAAACTTACAGTCATTGCAGAAGGGTGAAGGGGAAGCAAGCACCTTCTCCACATGGTGGAGCAGGAGGAAGACAGACCACGAAGGGGGAGGTGCTACATACTTTTAAACAACCAGATCTCTTGAGAACTTACTATCATGAGACCAGCAAGGGGGAAATTTGCCCCGTGATCCAATCACATCCCATCACCTCCCATCAGGTCCCTCCCCCAACACTGGGGATTAAAGTTCAACATGAGATTTGGGTGGGCACACAGTGCCAAACCACATGAACCACTAACAACAGTAATCATAGCTACCACTCCTTAAGTTCTCACTATTTGCCAAGCACTATTCTAAGTACTTTTTACCTATCTAAGCCTCATAACAACCCTATAAGATAGGTCCTTTTATTATATTATTATATCCAATTTAACAATCAGAAAACTGAGGCACACAGAGGTTAATCTACTTGTACAATGTTAGAGAACTAGTCAGAGAGTTTTATCCCAGGGAGTCTGCTCCAAGGTTGTCGCAGCAACCTTGTCTCAAGTCTTTTTAAGATTTCTCTATAAATTTTTATTAGCTTGTATACTGTGTTAGCACTGAAAACTCAATGTGATATGTGTATAATTGGATGATAAAACTTGTTTCAAAACAGCTTTGTTTTTCTAATCTTCATGTTGTGTATAAAAATACTGTCACACATAATTTGACAAAGTCCCTTAAAGAGGATTATAGAGGGCTGGAAGTTGGCAGGGTAATTAAAATGAACTTTAGGCAAATTAATTTGAAAATTAGAGAAAGAATAGATGAGGTAAGGAAGTGCAAAGAGAAGAGTGATTCAGAATGAAGATAACAATAATAGCATTTAACAATGGTAATAATAATTGTATCAGCTACAATGTGTTGAGAACTTAATATATGCCTAACACTGTGTTACATACTTTTTTGTATATTGTCTAAACTCTTAGAACAACCCTTTGAGGTATTTATCCTCACTCTAATTTTACAGGTGAAGAAACAGACTCAAAGAGATTACATTATGTAATGTATGTCTCTGTGATCTAGCAAGTGATAGCAGAGCTGTGGTTTAAACCCAGGCCCAGCTGTGACATTCTATACCTTTCCATTCCTGGGAGCTCATAGAACTCAGACACCTGATATGTAATGCAATGTTTTTTGTTCTATTTTTAGCTTGAGTTATGAGTGAAGAACACACTGAATATTTTTCCCGCTTGGATGACCCTCCATTCTCCAAGTTAGTTAGCAGGGTTAAGGAGAACTTTGGGGGCCTCTCAGCAAGAATTGCTTTCAAAAACCTCTTAAGCGGCTCGATCTCAACATTTATAGTAACACTTTAATTTTGACTTTCTGATCCCTCAAAAGTATCCGTCTACCTCTATTAATCACATTATTCATGAGAGAGATATAGGTCTGGATACCTGTTGACCTATTCAAGAATCTAGTATTGTGGATTTGCCATTACAGAGGCATCCCAGGAGAAAATGGTCCATAGGCTGCAAAGGCTCTTCTCAAAAGGGTGTTCTAAAACTGTCAAAGGCAGCCTTTATGGAATGAGTTTATAACCTTCTAGGGTGACAGTTTTGAAAGCAACATACTAATTCAGATATCTGACTCATTTGGTCAAAAAAATCCATGAATTTAATGTATAAAACTTCATACACACACACACACACACACACACACACACACACACAAGTCCAACTTTCCAAAAATAGCAACCCCCTTGGTTAAAAAAATTCTACCTTAGATTGGGTTGAGATCTGTCTCTGTAATTCTGAAATTCCAGCCCACATCTTCCAACATGTCCTTTCAGAACAATAAAGATCAAGTGTGTTCCCTCTTCCAGATGAAAGCCCCACACATATTTGAAGACAGTTTTCTGGTTTTCCTTGAATTCTCTCTTCATGAAGTTAATCAAAGTTTCCTTGAAACTTCCCTCCTCCATGAAAGATTAATAAAAGGATACTTCCTCTAGAGAGTTTTAGTGCCAGAGATAAGCACAGCCTAGGTTCATTTCTACTTTAAAAAGTAGGATATGTGCAATGATAAAATGCCACTCGGCCTGTTTTCTCTTTGCAAGGCAGGCTTTAGGATGATGATAAATATTTGTCTAGATTGTGCAGCTGAGCCATATGTAAATGTGCATAATGGCACTCCAGGTGATGTGCTGCATGGTAATTACTTGTTACTTGTAACTTGATAAAGCTGGAATTTAGCAACACACTTATGACTGAATGCACTGTCAACAAACCAAGAGCCCTCAGCTTGTCTCCTTGTCACCTTAAATTGTGTTAAGGAAGAGGCAAGAGGTGGTGAGAGCCAGTGGAAGACTGATTTGTTAGACTTCTCCAAGGTCACAAACAATTTCTAAGAATGGTACAAGATGTTTGTTAACAGTGTAAATGTTCTGATTTGATTGGTCCACAATTTCAGTCTTTGTCAAGACCAATTTGGCCAGACAGATGAGTGAATTAGAGGAACAATGGGTATTAAACACACATTATGTTTCATATCCTGCAGTGGTTGCATGAAAGAGGAATCCAGGCTGCAGTATTCATACTTCTTGCTCTTCTCAAGAGCGTTTGTCTCCCTGGATAAACACTTCCTCTTAGGCAAAGATCCTGCACTGTCCTATAAAGATCTAAGGAAGTCAAATCAAATCAACAGATTTAACAATTCAAGTAAAAAACATTGGGTTAGGTGCTCGGAAAAAGGAAATGAGTAACACATTCCTTGCTTTTGCTTTTTTTGATAACTTTTTTTTTTATTTTGAAATGATTACATTGCTATGATAGAAATAAAAATTACTGAAATCTAGGTGATATGGCAATTGTTGATGATGCAGTGTCAAATATAAAAATAACAGATTACAAAGATTGGTTTGTGAAGATGTGTAGTGCAGTGAGTGATAAAGCACAGCTTTAGAATCTGAATTCCTACCCCGACTTGACACATTATATAACCTACCTGATCCCAGGTCTCTTATCTTGGACGTAGAAATGATGATGCCTAGCTCTTATACCTCATTACTAATGAGATAATGACTATAAAATGCTTTGGAGAATGTCTGGCCCATATCTCAAGTTCAATAAATATCAGCTATTAATGTGATATCTGCACTGTGCTAGAGCATTGTAAAATTATGAAAACGAGTGAATTTAGAAAGGCCAATGGAAAATACACAGTGGATTAATCAATATGAGGGGATTTGACAGACTTATCTTTTGATTTGTCTTGAAAGAATGTTTGCATGACAAGAACAGATTCTAAAATAAAAACTAAAATTATTAGATAGAAATAATTTTAAGCAGAAATTGAAGACTCACTCTCTCCTATCAGAGACCTCATAGTCTAGTGGGGGAGACATAATTGTGGGGACAAACTTTAAGTATAATTAGTAAATGCTAGAACAAAGCAGGGGAAGATGAACCCTGTGAGGGCGGAAAGCAAATGTTTAGAAATAGTTCTTGGAGTAAGTAATGTCTGAGATGTAGATAGAGGGAGCAAAAATGGTGGCATGGTCAGTAGGACAGGCAAAGAGGGCAACTATTTTGTTCAAATCCTCATGGCAGTTTCCAAAAGGTATAGATATGGATTAGTGTGAAACATGTTGGTGATGAATCATGGAGGGTCTTAAACATCAAGTCAAGAAGTTAGGGCTTGGCTATTTATTCTGAGTTCATTGCCTAAATACTTTTCTTTTTATATGGCATGAGAATGCATTAGATCCTGCCATTTTCTTCCAATGATTAGCTTTTCAGCATATTAAAAAACTGAGAGTGATAATGATATGGACAGGAGACAGGAGGGTGGGGTCCCTGGAGAGGGCTCCACCCTCAAGCCTGGACCCACAGTTCTAAATGAGAAAAGGCATTCCTGTTTTTGCACCCAAATGTTGACTTTTGGCCCACTATGCCCCTCTATCCTGTGCCCATATAACCCCTAAACCCCAGGCTCCATAAGCAGAAGAGTAGCAGAGTGGCAGAGCAGCATGGCAGAGAAGGAGAAGAGAGAAGTGTCTGAATGTTGAGAGGAGTTTGGCTGGGGGAAGTTGTGGTGGAGATCAGCCAGGGGATGGCCAGACCCCAGGGGAAGATTATTTTCCTACTCCATCCCCTCTCCAGCTCCTCATCCCACTGAGAACCAGCTCCATCACTCAATAAAATCCCTTCATTCACCATCCTTCAAGTCTGTGTGACCTGATTCTTCCCGGATGCTGCACAAGAATTTGGGACACACTAGGTGTGGGAACCCAAAAAAGCTGTCACACTGACTCTTCACAGAGCTGTTTAACACTTAAGCCATCCCTGGAGAGCAGGGCTAAAAGAGCACTGTAAGACCCCTAGACACTGCTGTGGGGCTGGAGCCCAAAAGTGCTTGTCCCAGCTCCTGCACCTGCTCACCTGCATACTTCCCTGCCTGTAAGGAATTTGAGCACATGGTGGCCGAATAAATGAGCCACACCATCCCATAAGGGGATCAGGGAACTCTCCCATTTCAATAATGTTTTAACTGAGATGATTTGGGGATAAAAAGACAATAAAAAATATGCCACCCAGGAATGGTAGTATCTGAGCCACTAAAAGACATGCATTTTACGCATTTTATATGGATTCTGGGAGTGAAAACAAGAAGACATGATCTTCCTCAGCATCCATTTCTACAGCATCCTCATGTGAAAATTGGCATAACTAGACAACTTTCAAACTTGTGGACAAAGTTGAGAATAAATGTATGGCATTTGAAAACAGAGTTAAGTTTCTACCTCCAAAACAAATCAATCTGCTTGTACTTACTGACATAAAAATGGATCCAGGAGCCAAGTAGAAGAAACCCTTGCTTTTGGAATGATTGGCCTGGCTATGAATCCTGGCTCTGCCATCACAGTTCTATGTTACATTAGGTGGAGTCATGGGACTCTCTGAGCCTCAGCTTCACAGACATGAAAGAGGATTGAAATAAGGCCTCCTCAATAAGGAAATTCTAGGAGACTGATGGAGAATTCCCCTGCTCCATGCTTTTAGAGATTAATCTGGGGTCATGCATTGGGCCTGGACCCAATCTGCCTCTTTCAGGATCGTGAATATTGTTTACGAAGTGAACATCACATGGGAAGATTCTTCAGTTTTCCAAAGTAATATGCTTCCTTCTCCATGAAACACACTCAGGATTCTCTTGGTTCATCTTTTATTTTTTCATCAGAAGTACATGACACTTACTCCATGCCAGATATTGCTTCACACTTTACATATATTAACTCATTTGATAAATCATAATTTTTTTTTTTTTTTGAGACAGAATCTCACTCTGTCTTCCAGGCTGGAGTGCAGTGGCACGATCTCGGCTCACTGCAACCTCTGCCTACCAGGTTCAAGGGATTCTCCTGCCTCAGCCTCCCAAGTAGCTGGGATTACAGGCGTGTGCCACCATGCCCAGTTAATTTTTGTATTTTTAGTAGAGACGGGGTTTCACCACGTTGATCAGGCTGGTCTCGAACTCCTGACCTCGTGATCCACCCGCCTTGGCCTCCCAAAGTGCTGGGATTGCTGCGTAAGCCACCACACCCAGCCAATCATAAAAAATTTTGAGTGGATTTTATCCTTACTCCCATTTTAAAAATGAAGTAACTAAGGCATAGAGAGATTAAGTATCTTCTCATGGTCATACAACTAGTAAATGTTTGATTTGGAGTTTAAATTTAAGCAGTCACCTCCTGAATCAATGGGCATAACCACTGTATTTTATTGACTCTCTTAGATAGAGATGTGGGTTCTTTCATTTACCATAGTCAAAGCAATAGCATAAGCTCTTAGACTAAGTGTTGGAAAGTAATAGAGAGTAAGGGAAACTGGCAAACAAAAGAACGCATGACTCATCTGAAGGTGACAGCTCTACTCACATCCAGCTGTCGGTTGCCATGGATGTCCCTGGACTAGTACTGCCAGCATAAATATTCTGATTTTTCAATAAAGGCCAGAGTTCAGAATTTTAAAATGTATTCTACTGATTGTTGTTTCAGACTAATTACAAAATTTTAAGAACTCAACACAAGCCATCCGTGGTTCACAGGAAAATAGTTTGTGGTGTCAGTTGAGCACATTAATAGCTTCATGGTTACAAGAAAGTCTCCGAGGCCAGACTTCTAGTTCAAATGCCCACCCCATTAACAATGAGAAAGTCATTAACCTTTTTTGCCTTAGTTACCTTGTCTCTAAAATAGGTCTCATGACATAAGTGAGGATGTATCCTTCAAATTATTGGCATAAGGATTAAATGAGTTAATATAAGATTCCCACACAGTGCAGTGTCTAGCACATGGTAAACATTATATTAGTACTTATTATTATATCTTATAATTCTGCTCCCTGACATGAAATCAATCATTCACAATGAATGTAGAAGTTGCATAGCTCTGGGTGGTAAGTAAAGTAGCTTTTCTTGGAGAAGAATGTTCTATGCAGACATCAAATAACTGACATTGAAAAATTATTGATTTTATAATATTTTCTCCATTTCATCCTCAGTCTCTATTCTACCTAAATTTCCATCAAAGGGGGCCCGGAAAAAATTATTTCCTCATAAAAATAAGAACTGATTTCTCACTTTTATTTTTCCATCTTATTTGTTGTTGCTGTTTTTAATAATATTTCCTCTTGTCCCCTTTTCTGGGAATAATATGAGCAGAAGAGGAAATAGCACAACCCTATAACAGCATTTACAGGCTTCCCACAGTGCACAAAGAGAAGTGCTTAGTCCTATAGGGAGTAATAAAGAAACTAGATGATTTTTGTTGAAAAGGAAAAGGAAAAGAGAAAAATATTGATCAGTTTTTTAATATAATAATTAACTCCATTAAACATCTGCCCAAGAACAATATTCTCTATAGATGGCATGAGGATGTGAATTTGAATCAGATGAGGTCCCAAGGACTTCTGCAATGTGCTAAAGGATCATTTGGGGAGATTGTTAAAATGCAAGATCCTGAACATTACTGTAGGGGGTCTGTTAATTTAGGTCTGAGTAGGGTTCAGGTACAGGTTTATGTTCATCAGAATACTAGCACTATACATGGACCGCACTTTAAGAAACACTGTTCAAAAATAAGGGTTTAAGGGATTAGAAAATGGGATTACTGACTCAATAAACCTCCTCTCCCCAACTGAGTTTTTAACTAAAAGATTCTTGAATATTATGTATTATGAGCCCACCCCAGTTCAAGGGGATGAGTGTTGATTTGATTAAATCATTAGCTGTGATGCCAATCACTTGACAGGCATTGGCATGAGAAGTTACACAGGCCAGTAAGAGAACATGATGGGTGTTTAGGGAAACTTTATCGCTCTGATTGGAAAGAGCAATGCACCAAACCACTGCTAATTTCTTTTCTTTGCCCCTCGATGAAGCTGTGTGGGAAGACAGTGTCTAGAGCTAGCAAAGTCATATCCTAGCATAGGCAGAGTAGCCGGTATACCAAGGATGATGGAGAAGAAAGAGGGAAGAAATGTAGGTTCTTGATGACATTGCTAATGATTAAAATAACCTTTGAAATACCTTGCCACTGGACTTAAATACGAAAATAAGCCCTATATAATTTGAACTACTCTAAGTTAGATATCCTGCTATTTGAAGCTTATAATATCTTATGATAGTTTTGTTCCAGAATGCTATAAGGA
Organism: Nomascus leucogenys; assembly: GCF_006542625.1. NCBI lineage: Eukaryota > Metazoa > Chordata > Mammalia > Primates > Hylobatidae > Nomascus > Nomascus leucogenys. The sequence goes on along the minus strand of NC_044395.1, from coordinate 31,236,147 downwards.
ACAGATCATAAAATGTTGAACTTGCAAGTGCAGCAGACAGAATGGAAGACAGTGGCAACTGGACCACTCCAGGCTGGGAAGTTGGAGACACCCGTTTTGCAGGTATTTGATCCAACTGCCACTTGTTTCTTGCGATGCAGATTATATTCTGATTTGGCTCTGAGTTAGAGGAAATGAGAAGAAAAATTCAGTATATGAGGGATTTGTTGCTGTTTATAGATTCCTTCATAAGATTCTGCAATGGACACATCCTCAGAATGTGGCCCATGTGAGAACAAAGTTAAAGAAAACAAACTGCTAAGAGAGGTATTTTATACCCAGAGGCTGAAAACTGTGTTGACTGAGAATCTTTTAATTTGAAGTCTTGCAGTGTTGAAAAAAACCTTGCAGTGTTAACTGCCCCCCAAGCTAAACTAGTTTATGAAGCAGCAGGGAAACGGAGACTTATCAGAAGATAAAATTAAGCAGTTTGGTGCCTTGGGCCTCTTGCAAATACCCCATTATTAATTACTTCTAAATGAAAGAGAGGCAAGTCTGTCTGTGAAGACTGAATAAGATGGGAACGTTCTCAACAAAGGCCACACATTTCAAAGGTCTTAAGGAAGGGGTCATTAAACCAATGGAGAGGGAGAAGGTCAGGATTCCAAAATCAAAGGACAAACAGTGGGTAGGAAACAAGAATTTTGGAATTAGTGACCATGTCCAATCAAAAATTTTAGCTGTGTTTAGTAACCCATGAAATTGGAAGTAAATAGACCATGTGTGCCAAGTTTGCGCGCTAACTGTGTTGAAAAGAAACACTGATCCTGGCCCAGAACAGCTTATGAATTATAACCCCCGAGGCAAATTGCAGGCCTCTACACCTGAACAAATATGCAGGGGGTAGCTACTGCTGTGCCTCCTACAGGAATGCAGTCTCATATTGCTCATCTCAGAGGTAGCCAGGGATGAGCAGAATCAGGCTTATGGAGGAGAGGACACAAAGGGAGATCTCCCTAGAGTGCAGAACCAGTATTCAGAGGACTGCGGACAAAAGCTATCTCCACCAGATGGCAGAACCAGGTCTACTGAGGGCAGGGGACAAGGGCCACCTTCTTAAAGGGCAGAACCTAGGCTTCCAGACTGGCTGTCCTGAGAGTTGACTGCACTGCCTGGGCTTAGAATCCTCATGATTCCTGTCCAGCTGGGTAGGGATGAGTATACACCAGGGCCTCTGCATTGTTTCTTATTCTATTGCTGTTCAAATGTAAGTTTTCATGGCAGTGAAAACTGCCTTGCAGTGTTAACTCCCCCACCCCCCTCCCTCAAGCTAAAGCTAGTTTATGAAGCAGCAGGGAAACAGAAACTTATGAAATTAATCAGTTTGGTGCCTCGGGCTTCTTGCAAATACCCCATTATTACTTACTTCTAAATGAAAGAGAGGCAAGTTCTGTCCATGAAGATTGAATAAAGATGGGCACTTTCTCAACAAAGGCCACACCTTTCAAAGGTCTTAAGGAAGAGGCCATGAAACCAATGGAGAGGGAGAAGGTCAGGATTCCAAGGTCAAGGGATAGACAGTGGGTAGCAAACAAGAATTTTGGAATTAGCTTCTTCTGTTTCTCAGTGTATATTTGTGTGTAATTAGTAAATTATTTGTCTTATATCCATAGGGTTGTACATAGGGGATAAATGAAGAAAACACTGCATCACTCAGATGTCCAGAACTTGCAGCCAGGTGCTCCCTTTAGAAGGGAAAAAAAATGAGTGTCATTTAGATATAGACATGAATGGCATCTCTGAGTATCATGCAGTCAAAGAAGTAGAAGGTGATAAACCATTGCTGAATACCCAAAGTCTCTTTCCACCTCCTACCACTGTGGACTGCCATGTTAAAAGACTTCAATTTTCTTCTGGTATTAGGAAACCACGTGCTTCATGGGGCCTCTCCCCAACCTGGGGGTGAAAAAATTTGATAAGTCTAAGGCAATCATGGCAAAGTCATGATCAGCAACAGTTATTGGTTTAAGTATGGGCTGTGACTACACCCTGGCCATTTAGCAAAAGAACTTTCTTAGAGATTTCTGGAACAGGTGCTCCTTCCTGTAAAAAAGAGGTGTGTGGGAAAACCCTCCCCATACCTCTGTTAGACGCTGTGAAAGGAAAGCCTCAGCTGCAGCAGTCATCTGGCGACTCCCTTGGAGTATGACATAATGACAGAGCAGAAACATGGATGAAACCTAGGTCCCAGCTGACATGGTGCAGCCTCTGAATGAGCTTGGATCTGCTTGGCACCTGACTTCTTGTGAAGTGAGATAATGAAGGCCTGGTGTTGAAACAGTTAGTTGGATCCTGTTACTTGCAGCGTTAAACATCCTAAATGAGTAATATAGACAAAGCTTCCTTAAATACTACGTAAAGGGTCTGTATAACATTCATTTAGCACTTAGGTTTTTGAGTCGAATGAGCATCTGAATTTGAGGCCAGACTCTGCCACTTAGTAGCTTAAACAAGTTACTTTACCTTCTTACTTCAGTTTCTTGGTCTATAAAAATGAAGATAATAGAAACCTATTTGATCAGATTACTGTGAGGCATGAGATAATGTACATGCAGTAAGCATTTAATAAATGTTAACTGCTTGTCACGATTATGGTATCGATAAACAATATTTTAGTTTTACCCTGCAGTAGAAGCTATTGTTACTGTAGCATAACAGCACTCTGATTTGAAAAGTGTTCCCCTTCATTTTAAGTAAAACAAAAATGCCACTTATTCCTGGCTTCACTGCATCAGAATTAGGCTGCTAAAGAAAAACAGAAGCAAGTTTATCTTGCTCCAGTGGAACATTTCAGCCCTTTCCTTCTTAGTAGATTCACTGGGTTAAACAAGCATAGATGCGTTCCACAATTATCCAGGTGGCTCAGTTGGAATGTGTGATTCATGCTGATCTGGTAATCGATGGCGAGCAGGAGATGTCTGAATACGGATGCTAAATTACTTTCACCATGGGAATAGATTGTGTTGGCACTACTGTTGCTATATTTATTTAAACCACACAATCATTGTTGCCATTCTCTATGCTCCTGGAAATTGGATGTGGCTATTTATCCAGGATGGTAATTCATACATTCATGGACCACACTGGAAATTCAAGTGCAATCAAGGACCAGTGATGAAATGAACATACGGAATGGCCCAAGATGAGATAAAAGGAAAGGGTAACATTCTCACATAGTATACAACTTCTTAAAAATTAGATTATAAAATCACACAGTATATTTTTAGGAGGAAGATTCACATGAATTCAATAGAAGTTAATTTGTTCAACACAGTTCTCTGAAGCTGCCCTGTACCAGATCATGATGACATTTTATTTCAACCAGTACTTCCAGCCATGCTGCAAAAGTCAGCCTTCAACTGGCTTAGAATTGCCAGCTTCTTATCATAGACCCATATCTAATCCTGGAAATGACAAACCCAATTTCTGCTTCAACTTCTATTTCAACTATGACCTTAAGCTTAGGGGATGCATTTGGAGGGTACTGGTGGTGGGAGTGGAGGAAGAAAACTGATTTTAATCACAAAAATCCCAGGGCATTACTTTGGACAAGTTGTTTAATCTTGCTGAACTATTGTTTCCTCCTTGGTAAAACGGGGATATCGGTGCCTTTACCATGGGATTGTTGTTAGAATCAAAACGACATGAAGAAAATGAAGCTCATGTCAGTTGATCTGTCACCACATCATGCATAACCAGTTAGGCGGATTGTATCCAAAGATGGAGGGTATGTTCAGAAAATGTGTCCTCAATGTATAAACCATATGCAATGTGCAAAATTCACATTGACAGATCCGAGGAGTTGACTTTGAAGATACAGTTTTCTTTCAAAGTAGCTAAAACAGGTACACTGAGAGGCATATATATATAATAAATTAGCAGCCTAATCACCTGTTTCCTTCTGTCTACTCTGCTTAAATATATATATTTAAAGAAGTAAAACAGGTGACAGAAGGAAACAGGTGATTTCAAATAGGGGCCCACATTGCAAATCTCAGGGACAGATGTTGTATTTCTGAGGTTCTATTTCTGGGACACATATTCGCTTTAAAGAAACCTACTGTGAAACTTTCAAACGTACACTAAAGAAGAATATAATGAAACACCATATGTACATAATCCAAATTCAACAATGATAAAGATAAAAGTTGTGCCATATTTTCTTCATCTTTCTTCTGTAGTTTTTTGCAAAGCCCAAATCTCATTTTTTTTTACACTTAAATATTTAGAATGCATCTCTAAAATCAGGGCCATATTCTTGTTTAACCGTGATGCCCTTATCACATTTAACAAAACATAATCAACAAAATTTTTTTGTGTAATTATTGCCTAGTCATGATCCAGATTTACCTGTTTTTCTCAACTGTGAGCTTTTTATGATTGATTATTCCAATTAGGGGAAAAACATCCCGCATATCATTTGGTTGTTACGATTTAAATTTCCTCCCATCACCTCTTTTATTTCATGCTGTTGTCTTATTGAAGAACTAGATTTATTTTCCTGGATATTGTCCCATAATTTGGATTTGTCTGTTTCCTTGGAGTGTCATTTAATTTGTTCCTTTAGCCCCATATTTCCTAGAAATTGAAAGTTAGCTCTAATAACGTTCAGATTCAACTATGTTTGGCAAGAATATTTCACAGGTGTTCTGTGTACTTCATGTTACATCCAACCAGGAAGCACACCATGTTTGAATGTCCCATAGCAGCATTTTGTGCAGATACCATGCTTATTCAACTAGTCCTCTATCGGTAGATGTTTATGGGTTTTTTCCAATTGTGTTTATCACAAATAATGCCACAATGAATAGCCTTGTGCATAAGATGTATTTTGCTCACAGTGCATCTTTTATATGAGTTCTGAGGAAAGGGATTGTTACTTCTTTGAAGCTCATTTATATTTTTTTTCCATGGCTGCTTAGAAGTTTTTTCTATTTTTGTTCCAGCAATTTTACCATGATATGCCTTGATGTGTTTAATTTGCTTGTGTTCATAGTGCTTGGGGATAGAAATGCTTCTTAAATTTGTGATTTGATGGCTTTTGTTGGTTTGGAAAATTGTCCATATCACATATTCAAGTATTGCTATGCTCATTCTAGGTCTGTATTTGAAGTCCTTTCTAGGTCTGTATTTGAAGACACATTTTAAGAATCTAGTGCCAAGCTACACAGGTAAAATTTTTCTACCGCTGTAACTGAAGCGTCTCATAATTAACTTACTGAAATTTTCTTCTATTTTAAATAAATGCAGATGAACCTGTCACTGTGACATACTTGATTAGTAGCTTTGTGAAGCTTTAAAAATTCTCATACATACCAAAGTTCCCCCAAAGGACATACCCATTGCATTACCTGTACATCTGTGAATGGAACCATGCCCTATCTTACTTTATTAGGTATTCTGTAATTGTGGAGGTAGCCAATTTTTCTACTTTTGTGTTATGTCTAAGCAAGGCTGTGGCTGGAGTTGGCTTCCAAGGTTGGATTGTTAACCTAAGCATTCCCACTGTCTCCCTTCTGTGCTCTGCATTCTTGATCTCTCTTTCCTTTAAGGTCCATTAATGTCTAGTGAAGATTTTATGGCTTGGAATAAGAATGGCATAAACTCCCAACTCTACTTCCAGCCAATTGAAGATGGCATTGACTAAATCAATTGTAAAGACTGTGATGCTCCAAAGAGCAGAGCATGATATCTCATCAATGCTTCATCTGCTTATACAAAGCTCTGCTGATATGCACCCTGTTTCCATTTGAACAGAGGATCTGCTTATACAGAGCTCTGCTGATATGCACCCTGTTTCCCTTTGAACAGAGGAAAAAAGACGGAGAAAGTAGGCAGGCAGGGAGAAAGGGCATCAGCAGGGCAATCTGCTCACCCTCTTACCATTTTGTGTGTAATAGGGTACCTGGAGAAGCAGCTTTTTGCCAATAGCCCATCCAAGAGATCTGACCTTGGGACAAGAAGACCCCAACAGCCAAAGGCTGATGATTGGACTCTAGCAGTATTAAGAGGGAATTAGGAGGTTTGGAAGAGGTTAGGTTGGAATCAACTCTTCCACTTCTCTCTATATAGCATGGAGGTCAGCTGAAGGGACTCTTCTTCCATACATATGTCATGCCATTGGGTTGCCTGCCACCTAGAGGACATCAATGGCCAGTGCAGGAGAGAAAAGATTCCTTTCTCACCGATCACTAGATTCATGGCAAGAGTAACAAGATAAAAGCATAACAAATTCATTTCATATAAATTTTATGTGATAGGGAAGCCTTCAGGATTGAAGACCCCCCAAAACAAAGAAGCCTATGTATTTTTGATAGTCATCCAGAAGTATGATTGGAAAACAGAAGATTATTACTTAATGATAATGAACTGGGAAGAACTTAGTAATGCATGATTTTTTTTTCAGACGCTTTTTGGCATTTCTGTATATTAATTCCTTTCCTCCAGGTATAGGGAGGATCACTCTGGAATGGGAGTTTTATGATATACTTTAGAGGAAGGTCAGATAATTATTTTATGGTCTACAACAGGGGAGAATAGCAGGAAAAAGTCAGCAAGACCTTCCTGTTTCTGCTGTTTGCTCAAATACCAAGGAGCCAAGCTGTAAGGTAGTGTGCCCTAAACCCTATCACCAGTCAGTGTGAACATAGAGGACAGTATCAGTAGCTTGTGAAATAATGAACACATGCTCTATTTCCCTCATCTTTAAAATTTTATGAGACCAGAAAGGAGCCAAGTAAGGATGTTTTTTTTAAAGGTCTTTGCTCGTGCTAATGAGCAGCTAGGGTTGAAAACTTCTAAAATTCTATAAAAAGGGGTGAAAGAAGTATTACAGAGCAGACTCAAATCTTTCCTGTACTTCAAGGTAGAGGTGAACAGGGAGAAATAAAGAACCAGGCCACATCCCTTCACCAAGTCAGGTCCCTCAAACCACAGGTCTGGCCAAGTCAGGGAATGTTTTAATCAGTCATGTTTTAAATTGAACCTAAAATAAGTTGGAAGTCAGTGTTTTCTGCACAAGGTATTACTGGGAGATCTACCACCAAGCCAGGAAGAGGGATTCAACGTGGTACTAGTGGGGACACTGATTAGAGAAAAATGTAATAGCTTCATGTTCGAATACCTCTGAGAACAAAACAGATATAGTAACCTAACCTCTAGCACAGAGGAAAATTCCATAATGAAATGCTGACAAATTTTAATAGCTCAACTTGGGGAGCTTTATATGTTGTTCCCTCTGGAGTATGTTTCTCTCATCCCTGAAATATAAACTAATGAGTAACAGGAAAAAAAAATTCAGGGACTTTCATACATTTTGCTTTGGGTATAATCTCTATAATGGGATTTAGTAAGATCTAATAATGTCAGATACCTCCTAAGAATGGGGTTCATTAACTTTGCTGGAAGCCTTCCTTCATTTCCCAATGCCTCCTTTTACATTTGTAAAATAATTTGTACATCATCTGCCTTCCCTGTTCCACTGCCATTTTTCTTCGGTTTTCGCATTCGGGTGAGGTACTTACAGTTCACGAATGTCATTCTCATGATAGGATAAGAACAAAACATTAGCCCCTAGAGATTCCTTTATCAGCAGAAAACTTGGCACCCTTTATCTAAAGAAAGCCTATCTTCTAGATGAGAGATATGTAATTATTCTTTCTCTAAATCCTTCACTCTTCTAAGATTACTAAGATTACTTCTTAAACTTCAACTGTCTCAGCATGGTTGTTCATATTCACAGTGGACTTTATAACCTCTTGGGAATTTACATTTCCTTTGCTAAGCCTCAATTTTTGTAAGCAGATCCTCAGCTTTTACATCATTGCCAGGTTCTGTCTAAGGGTAATGCTTCATTTTAATAAACTTTAATTGCTGCATTAATCCAGTTCATTATCCATGTGAATTGCCATTTACTGGTCTTTTAAAAATCTTTCCATCGGACTTTGTGTACACAGCCTGTAAACAAAGGCAGCTTCTGAATTTGTTCAGTTTATTACCATTTGGGATGTGCCATCTACCTTTTGTTCCCAAATTAATTAGGCAAGATGAAACTGCTACTTCGCAATTGACAAAACTGGCGTCTATGCAGGAGATGCCTTTACAGAAAGTAGATCATTACTCCCAGAATCGCCAATCTAACACAACTTCCTGTGTTTTCCAGGTCTGGTAGTGATCAGTTATTCAGAGCCAATTGTTTCTAGGGGATGATAGATCAACTCTTGATGATATTGCTCACACTATAAATTCTCTTTCTCCTCTGTATAGTAACTTTAATCAGACACTGGGGATGGGGAATGTCAGGCAATTCTACCTGGTTTGAAACATCTAAAAGCAGCTACACATCTGCCTATTGAAAGAGATGGCAAATTTGTCCATTGAAAGTCATTAAGGACAACCAGCTCTCTGAATGGGATTGTAAATTGCATTTTGGACAGCAATCCTTATGAGAATGAGAATATTCTGTTTAATGAAATTGATTAAAAATAAAAGGTATCCAGAAATAAAATCATGGAGAATAATAAAAGCTCCAGAGTAAAAATTTTTTTCTTGAGTCATGTTTAAGGGATAGCCTTAATCAGAAACAATCAGAATCAGTATTCAGAGAGCATTTTTCTCTTTAAAGACCAATAACCTCCTTAACCATCACAGTACTCTGTTATCACTCAGGGTTTTAATAAGATGTCAGAGGATTCTAACTATGGTTCCTTAAGTTACTATGGTTAGCTCTTAAAATATGTAGGAAAATGTCATTTTATTGGCTCATAGCTTAGTTACAGAGATGAAATGCTAATCTCCTTTTCTCTTTCCTTCTCCTATTAAAAAAAAATCAGATCCAACCATGGGGGCTTGATGGATTATAATAGAAGGAGGACTGTAAGCATGTGAAGGACAAGAAACAGTACAAAAAAGCAGGATAAGGCTATTGAAAAGAAACAACTATTTTCCTATTTTTATTACATTGGCTGTATAATTCCAAAATCAAAAACTTTCTTGATGGAGAAGCACTAATACATGATGATTCTAAAACTTTCACCCAGCCCCCAAGGAGGCAGCCTAAAGCTCAGCTGGTAATGTATGATCCTCTTTCATTTTTTCTTTACATTTTATTATCATGATTGACTTTCTTTCTCCTTTTCTCTTTCTGGTTGTAATATATTGTGCAATATCATCACCTAGCAATAAAGAACACCAAAAAAATCTAAGTGTTATGTAACTGGCTGCTTGGTTGGCATTATGTTGCCAGAGCTCAGCTCATTGTTACATATGGTAGAAGTTACACACATTTTATCTGCAAAAGACATGAAAGGGGGACACTCAGTTTTTAGTAAGTGCCGGGAACCCTGGGAAACCCATCAGCACTTGAAAACTGGGTAATAGCAAGAAAAGGCCTTGGACCACAAAAGCAAAAACTCTTCACGGTGGCCTCATTCCAGGAGAAATGACTAATAGCTTGTTATTTACTATCTATTTGGAATGACAAAAAGGTTTTTCCCTCTTTTCTCTGTCCAAGCAGTTGGTCGTGGCTGTCTGAGTGCTGCTTTAAGAAAGGTGCTTGGGGAGGCCGAGGCTTAGCAAGGAATACTATCATAATTGGTTAGTGATGTTTGTGATTGGCATCTGAAGAGAAGTAAAAAGTGTGTGTCAAGTGACTGCTATTAATAGATATCATGGCCTTAGCTTTCTTTTGTTTACCCATTCATCAACTTTATAATTCTTAGTCCTAGCCCCTCCTGAGAGCAAAATGAATCCTTTATGTGTCTTAAGTCTCCCTGAAGCTCTACAAAGCATAAACATCCCAGATACTGCAAAGGGAATATTCTAGAACATCGATAGACTTGGAAGGCAGACCTAGGTTGAAAATCTTTTGGACATATGTAAACAGCTCATGGGAACAGTACAATTGTAAAACTTAGGAGATGCACTAAAATGTAAAGAACAGAACCAAAAAGGATAGGGTACAGAAAAATAAGTATAGATGTTGGAAAGAGGTGAAGAATTTTGCTTAGGGTTGATGCTAATAAACATGGAAAGGAGGAGAAAAAAATAAGGAAAAAATTCCATGTTAAGTCTATTCTTTTTATGAGAACAAGAATAACAAATGGCCAGGCGTGGTGGCTCACGCCTGTAATCCCAGCACTTTGGGAGGCTGAGGCGGGCAGATCATGAGGTCAGGAGATTAAGACTATCCTGGCTAACACGGTGAAATGCCATCTCTACTAAAAATACAAAAAAAAAAAAATTAGCTGGGCATGGTGGCGGGTGCCTGTAGCCCCAGCTACTTGAGAGGCAGAGGCAGGAGAACAGCGTGAACCCGGGAGGCGGAGCTTACAGTGAGTGGAGATGGCGCCACTGCACTCCAGCCTGGGCAACAGAGTGAGACTCCGTCTCAAAAAAAAAAAAAAAAAAAAAAAGAATAATAAGTGGACATACGTGAAAAAGGGTTGGTTTATTAAAAATTCACAGTGCAGTGTCAGAAAATGAAATTATATTAGGTTAGAGGCAAAGCACATTTCTAATTGGATTCTGTTCACATCAAGTGTCATCTAAACCTTAAGGATTATTTGTTAAATTCCTGACAGCTTGCATGTATCACATTGTTCTATTATTACTCTAGAAGATGATAAAATTCTGGAAGTCTCTAATATTAAAACAAATCAATTTTCATAGTTTTTAAATCCTAGAAATCTCAGAATTTGTTTTCCTTTCATTATAGTATTAGTTTATACTTTTTATATCTATATCTATTTGATTATCTATACGAAGAGTCAGACCACTACAGAATAAAATAATGTGTTTAATAACAACCATTATTTGTCCAAACTGTACTCAATTGGTTTTGAATAAAAAATAAGCTCTAATGCCTTAAGGTGACCATTGTATGTAGTACAATGCACCTTGAATGACACTCTTTCTGCTTACCTTTGCTAACAACAAACCACTTGAAAACTTAGTAGCTTCAGACAGGAACATGTATTTCATCCATGAGTTTGCATTTGGCTAGTGCTCAGTGGAAATAAGTTGTTCCTCCTCTACTCAGTCAGCTAGGGTGGCTCCAAGGGTGGAGGATAGAATAATCTTAAAACCTCACTAGCTACTGGCTGGGATCTCTATGGCCAGATACATACACATGATCTTTTCATGGCTCCCTCACAGCACAGTGACTGAGTTCCAAGGGCAAACTTCCATGAGGACCAGGAAGTGAACTGAAGAATGTTGAAGAATTTAACGACTTAGACTTGGGAGTCACATAGTGTCACTTCTGCTGTAGACACAGAGCCACCCAGATTCAAGTGGAGGGAATGTAATCCCCATTTCTCAACGGAGGAAAAAACACATGAGAAAATGCTCATCATCACTGGCCATCAGAGAAATGCAAATCAAAACCACAGTGAGATACTATCTCACACCAGTTAGAATGGCCATCATTAAAAAGTCAGGAAACAACAGGTGCTAGAGAGGATGTGGAGAAATAGGAACACTTTTACACTGTTGGTGGGACTGTAAACTAGTTCAACCATTGTGGAGGTCAGTGTGGCGATTCCTCAGGGATCTAGAACTAGAAATACCATTTGATCCAGCCATCCCATTACTGGGTATATACCCAAAGGACTATAAATCATGCTGCTATAAAGACACATGCACACGTATGTTTGTTGCGGCACTATTCACAATATCAAAGACTTGGAACCAACCCAAATGTCCAAAAACGATAGACTGGATTAAGAAAATGTGGCACATATACACCATGGAATACTATGCAGCCATAAAAAAGGATGAGTTCATGTCCTTTGTAGGGACATGGATGAAACTGGAAAGCATCATTCTCAGTAAACTATCGCAAGGACAAAAAACCAAACACTGCATTTTCTCACTCATAGGTGGGAATTGAACAATGAGAACACATGGACACAGGAAGGGGAACATCACACTCCGGGGACTGTTGTGGGGTGGGGGGAGGGGGGAGGGACAGCATTAGGAGATATACCTAATGCTAAATGACGAGTTAATGGGTGCAGCAAAACAACATGGCACATGGATACATATGTAACAAACCTGCACATTGTGCACATGTACCCTAAAACGTAAAGTATAATAATAAAAAAATAAATAAATAAATAAAAAGAAAGAAAAGCTAGCTGGGTGGGATATATAGGTACCTCTATCTTTAGAAAATAAAATATGCTATAGTACTACTTATGTACCACCTTTGGGAAGATGGATAAAATAATCGCTCAATTTTTTTTTATTTTATTTTATGGCTCATATGAGGAATCCAAAATGAGAAAGGCTAAACCAAGTGATTTGGATATTGGCTAAAAGTGATAACACAATTCCTAACACTTAGCAGGGACTCAGTAAATTCTTCTCCTCCCAGTTAATAAAGTCCTATCATTTCTATGGTCTTACCAAGGATTTTGTGAAACCAAAGAACTGAAATTAAATTTTAGTTATGTTTTAGACTTACATTAATTTCCTCAAAAATCTTTTTTAATGTGCTAACATTATTATGTCTGGGAAATAGTTCATTTATCATAGAATCTGACCTTATAGAATATGAAGTAGCATGGAGACATTAGCTTGTGTTTTATAACTGAAAAATCAAATGTCTCTTAGTGTATTAAGGCATAAGGCATTAGTTGGGAGATAATAGAGAAAGAGCTGTGTAGTAATTTTTAAAAAACCTAACATTTCCAAGTTCTCATAGTTTACCAAGATGACATAACTGAATCTATATGGTGTTTATAGTCAAAATCACCTAGATTCAAAACTTGACTGGCATTTTGTAGTTATGACATTAAAAATAATCACAATAATAGTAATAACAGTTAACATTTATAGAGTGTTCATTCCTAGCTAGATATTTTGCTAAGAACCTTGCATGTAAAATCTAATTTATTTCTTTTAGTAATTCTAAAGCTAGAAACTATGGTTATTCTGACTTATAGATGTTACATAGTAATGGAGTTGGTATTTGAACCTATTCTGTTTCATACAAACTTACCTGCCATGCAAGTTCCTCAAATTTCTTGAGTGTCCTTATCTATACAATAAGGATATCATTATTAAAGAAATATAAATGAGATCATATATATGAAAAATTATAGTACATAGTAAACACTTTATTGTTAATTTTATTTTCTCTTTAGGGACAAAGGAGTCAGTCATAGCCTGGGTGGCCTAGGTACTAACTCTAGCTACTTAATTTATGTTTGTGTCTTATATAGTTATAGATAGCCAGGGTTGAGAGAGGCCTTAGGTATCACTTTTTACCACCTGTTTTGAAGCTGAAGAAACCTGAGGTTTGGATGGTCAAATGAACCACCCAGAGTCATAGAGCTAGCACATGGCAGAGCTGAGATCTAACTCTAACACTAGTGCTCTGCTAGTATATAATGCTGCCCTCTCATTTCTTTGACAAGTAATTATATTGTAAGAACACAAAAATAAGCTAATAAAGCATGAAACTTGCCAATACTTTGTTTTGTATTGATGCTTTTATAATTAAATTTATTTTATTAAATGCTTATTAGTAATGCATATTTATAAATATTTCCAAATGCCTAAAACTGAAACTTCATGCCATCCTCAATGATTGTTAAGTTACTAGGCAGTAAGTCACCCCGCTAGGGTTAATTATTACACGTAATAACATTCATGCTGGAAACTCCTGCTTAGACTAATTACTCTCATAAATCTCTTTAGAGAAGTGTAAAATTCTCATTACTTAAATGATAAAACAACTAATCTACTAATCTTTGCTCCTTGTCCCTTCGAGATAATAAGATTGCCAAGACTGCTAGAGTTGAATGATGTTTTAAGGTAATTAAAAATGTTGAAAGAACCGAGGGCCTAAAGAGCTCACAATGATGTCTGGAAACTGAGGGACAGCAGAAACTGTAGAACAAAAAGGAATGTGGAAAGTTCACCCTTAAATTTATAAAGGGATTCTTTTCCATTTTAACCTGATTTTTAAACTGTTGTTGCAGAAGGAGGTCCTTGAATATGTGGTTAAATTTGCTATAATCTAAAACTACACTAAATGCTTAAATTTTTCATCCATTTATTTATTTATTCAACAAGTACACATTGGAACTGAAGATAAAACTATCAACAGGACATCATCATTTACCTCACAGAGCTTGCAGTCCAGTAGACAGGTAAGTAAACAGTTCAAATATTGTATGACTTGAAAGGCTTTTTTAAGGTGGTGTGACTCCATTTCATTGTAGCATTTTTCAGCCACTGCCACTGCTAGTGACTCACAAGTACCACATGGATTAGCAGAATCACCCAGCTCCAAAAAAATGAGTTACTAACCTTTGTATGTATCTATTTGTTCATTGAAACGACCATTTCAGAGGTACATCAGTCTGGGTCCAAGCAGGAGACAGAAACCACACTTGTTATTAAAACAGAGAAAATTTAATATAAAGAATGGATCTGGGCAACATAGTAAGACCCTGTCTTTACAAAAAGTTAAAAAAAATTTAGCTGCACATGGTGGCATGCACTTGTAGTGCTAGCTACTCCAGAGGCTGGGATGGGAGGATCTGTTGAGCTCAGGAGTTCCATGTGGCAGTGAACTATGATTGCACCACTGTACTCTCCAGCCTGGCGTGGCAGAGAGAGAGACAGAGAGACCGTGTCTCAAAAAAAAAAAAAAAAAAAGAAAGAAAAAGAAAAAGAAGAAAAAGAAAAAGTAAAAGAATGTCTAAGTAGGTTGTAAGTAAGTTGTCAATACGTAACTAAAGTGGTGAAAAGTTGGGTGGTATAGAGTTGGCTACTGCAGGAAGCAGCTATGCTACCACCCCTGGGGCTGAAAGAACACAGGTAACAGGTTGGAACTATGAACACTTTTAAACTTGAAGGGGGGACCCTGTGGGGTCCCAGATCTCCAAAGAGAGGGTATGGCTTGGTTGGTACTGATGTCTGGAGGTTTTAGGGGGAGGCATGATGAAGCTGTTTCTATAAGTGTTGGAAAAAGGAAACACCAATTCAGTTATTACTAGGAACTGTTGCTACTGAGATGAAGAACATTCCTGAGGTGTTACTCACAGTAACGGGAAGACCACAGAAAACCAGGAGCACACAGAAAAGAACATGTTCTCTTTCCTTCTCCAGCCTTACAGTCCTCCCCAGTCCCCCTACTGGCAGAGTCTAACAGGACCAGCTGGCAAAACAGAAATGTGGTTTTCTGAGTCCCAGCCCACATTGTGAAGCAAAGTAGTAGCCCTGAATGAGTCTGGAACCAAAAGGTGATGATTTAATAACTAAGGCAAATGGGAAGCCAACAGAGTGGGCCCTGGACTCTGCTATCCTCAAAACCTCTTATCCAGTGCCTGAGAAATATACCTTAAACTCCCTTCTGTGTAGTTCTGTGAGGATGAGTTCCCCTCCTATGTGGGGAAAAAGGCCACTAAGAGGGAATCTA
Source organism: Nomascus leucogenys (assembly GCF_006542625.1). Taxonomy (NCBI): domain Eukaryota; kingdom Metazoa; phylum Chordata; class Mammalia; order Primates; family Hylobatidae; genus Nomascus; species Nomascus leucogenys. Next base: position 31,220,675 of record NC_044395.1, on the reverse strand, counting down.
TGTGGACATGTTTATCCTCTAGCCTTCATTATTCCCTCTCTGTTATGGGATAATACACACAATTATCTTAATATCTACAGATGCATTTAAGATATCCGTCCTTTCTGGCCTCTTGGCCAGTATCTCTTCATGGAAAAATTGTATAATATTTGGAGATGTTCCCAGACTCTACTTACTGCTTTGGTTTTGCCAACAGCATGGTAAGAGTTATTGTAGGTGATATGGTTTAAATCTGTGTCCCTGCCCAAATCTCAAGTTTAACTGTAATCCCCAGTGTTGGAGGTGGAGCCTGATGGGAAGTGATTGGATCACAGGGGCAGAGTTCTCATGAATGGTGTAGCACTATCCCCTTGGTGCTGTTCTTATGATAGTGAGTGAGTTATCATAAGATCTCATTATTTTAAAAGTGTGTAGCATCTCCCCTCGCCTTTCTCTTGCTCCAGCCATGTGAAGTGCTTGCTCCCCCTTCACCTTCTGCCATGATCGAAAGTTCCCTGAGGCCTCACCAGATGCTGATACTGCCAGGCTTCCTGTACAGCCTGTGGAACCATAATCCAATTAAACATCTTTACTTTATAAATTACCCAGTCTCAGGTATCTATTTATAGCAATGTGAGAATGGACTAATACAGTAGGAATACATAGTACCTTTCCTTTCTACTAAGGGAGCCTCCAAAATGACTTTCTGCATAGTATTGAGTAAAAAGTTGGTCAGCTGCTGGCTGTTTTCTTTGGGAGAGATACAGTTCTGGGAATTAACTGGGATAGCTAAGAATGTAATTTTTAGAAGGAAGGATGAAAATAATGAATTAGGCTCAGAGAATGGCATAGAAGGGTTCTTTAGGGGAAAATACAGACATTGTAGAGCAATGGTTTGCATTCATCTTTTTAAACTTTTATTTTTACATACTAAAATGTTGGTGGGTATGCTCAAGAGATCAAAATATTAAAGTACTCCAATACCACACATCAATAATCACAACTCTACAACTTCATAGCAGGTTTTCAAAACGTTTACAAAAGCATTTATTCTAAACCCGCTGGTTATGAATTGGCCCTTCAGCATCATGTAACTATTTAGGTAAAATTATTTACTGCCTTCAGCACACTCTATTATATTTTCCTGTATACTTCAGATAACTCGCTGCCTTCCCTTGGTGCCAGCTGGCAGCTATGCCACACTTCTAATCTAGTCATGTTAGGTTGTACCTTGCTTTACCCGCATTGCAGGTGGCATTCAGGCTAATGCTCCAGCTCACAGGCATCACCAATAGAGTTGCTTCCAAACATAAGACAGAGTCCAAGATGGCCGAATAGGAACAACTCTGGTCCGCAGCTCCCAGCAAGATCGACACAGAAGATGGGTGATTTCTGCATTTCCAACTGAGGTACCTGGTTCATCTCATTGGGACTGGTTGGACAGTGGGTGAAACTCACAGAGGGCAAGCTGAAGCAGGCTGGGGTGTAGCCTCACCCAGGAAGTGCAAGGGGTCAGGGTATTTCCGTTCCTAGACAAGGGAAGCCATGACAGACCGTACCTGGAGGAATGGTACACCTCTGCCCACATACTGCACTTTTTCCACAGTCTTAGCAACTGGCAGACCAGGGGATTCCCTCCCGTGCCTGGCTTAGTGAGTCCCATGCCCACGGAGCCTTGCTCACTGCTAGCGCTGCAGTCTGAGATTGACCTGCGAGGCTGCAGCCAGGTTGGGGGAGGGGTGTCCACCATTGCTGAGGGTTGAGTTGGTAAACAAAGTGGCCAGGAAGCTCAAACTGGGCGGAGCCCAGCACAGCTCAGCAAGGCCTACTGCCTCTACAGACTCCACCTCTGTGGGCAGGGCATCACTGAACAAAGGCAGCAGACAACTTCTGCAGACTTAAATGTTGCTGTCTGACAGCTCTGAAGAGAACAGTGGTTCTCCCAGCATGGCGTTCAAGCTCTGAGAATGGACAGACTGCCTCAAGTAGGTCCCTGACCCCTGTGTGGCCTGACTGGGAGACACCTCCCAGTAGGGGCCGACAGATACCTCATACAGGCGGGTGCCCCTCTGGGATGAAGCTGGAGGCATCATGCTACCTGACTTCAAACTATACTACAAGGCTACAGTAACAAAACAGCATAGTACTGGTACCAAAACAGATATATAAACCAGTGGAACAGAACAGAGGCCCCAGAAATAATGCCACACATCTACAAACATCTTTGATAAACCTGACAAAAACAAGCAATGGGGAAAGGATTCCCTATTTAATAAATGGTGTTGGGAAAACTGGCTAGTCATACATAGAAAGCTGAAACTGGATCCTTTCCTTACACCTTATACAAAAATTAACTCAAGATGGATTAAAGACTTAAATTGTAAGACCTAAAACCATAAAAACCCAGGCAATACCATTCAGGACATAGGCATTGGCAAAGACTTCATGACTAAAACACCAAAAGCAATGGCAACAAAAGCCAAAATAGACAAATAGGATCAATGAAACTAAAGAGCTTCTGCACAGAAAAAGAAACGACCATCAGAGTGAACAGGCAACCTACAGAATGGGAGAAAATTTTTGCAATCTATCCATCTGACAAAGAGTTAATATCCAGAACCCACATAGAACTTAAACAAATTTACAAGAAAAAAACCAACCCCATCAAAAAGTGGGCAAAGGATATGAACAAACACTTCTCAAAAGAATACATTTATGCAGCCCACAGACACATGAAGAAATGGTCATCACTGGTCATCAGAGAAATGCAAATCAAAACCACAATGAGATACCATCTCACGCCAGTTAGAATGGCGATCATTAAAAAGGAAATGACAGATGCTGGAGAGGATGTGGAGAAATAGGAACGCTTTTACAATGTTGGTGGGAGTGTAAATTAGTTCAACCATTGTGGAAGACAGTGTGGCGATTCCTCAAGAATCTAGAACTAGAAATACCATTTGACTCAGCCATCCCATTACTGGGTATATACCCAAAGGACTATAAAGCATGCTACTATAAAGACACATGCACACATATGTTCATTGCGGCACTATTCACAATAGCAAAGACTTGGAACCAACCCAAATGTCCATCAGTGATAGACTGGATTAAGAAAATGCGGCACATATACACCATGGAATACTATGCAGCCATAAAAAAGGATGAGTTCATTTCCTTTGCAGAGACATGGATGACGCTGGAAACCATCATTCTGAGCAAACTATCATAAGGACAGAAAATCAAACACCACATGTTCTCACTCATAGGTGGGAGTTGAACAATGAGAACACGTGGGCACAGGGTGGGGAACATCACACACTGGGGCCTATCTGGGGGTGGGGGACTGGAGGAGGGATAGTATTAGGAGAAATAGCTAACGTAAACGAGTTGATGGGTGCAGCAAACCAACATGTCACATGTATACCTATGTAACAAATCTGCGTGTTGTGCACATGTACCCTATAACTTAAAGTATATCTATATATATATGTATATAAAAGTTGTTTCCTCGGTCATAGCAAAAATACATTTTTACATGTCAGTAAAAATTACGTGTATTCTTGTGTGCTCTCTCTTCCAACATGAATATGGGTAGGCAAGGCATTTGTTTTAGAATAGTGTCTTATCTTATAAGTACTATGTATGTGTTAGCTTAATAAAATATTGAGATAGTGAGTTATGGTTTAGGAAAAGACAATGGTAGTTGCGGTGTGTCAGGAAATGGAAGAAGAGTAAGAATATATAACCCTCTTTCCAATTCAGTTCCTTAGGCTCAGTCGTCTAAATATTAATTGCCCCTATCAGCTAACATTTCCATTTGGAAGCGACTGTACTGAAACGATTCTAGTAAGTTTGGCTTTGAAATATTCATGACAAATATAACAAAAACGGCACAATGATATGATCCTATTGGGATATCAATTATTAGAAATATGGCAATTGTACTGAGTAACTATATTTTATAAACTCTTGAGGGCCAGCTACTTGGGAGACCATTTAATAAGTAAAAGTAGAAGCAATATATGGATTCTCTCTCAGTGTCATCTGTATTTCCTTTAGGTTTTCAATCATATATATGAAAATAAACCCAATCTACAGCCCTAACCTAAACTGTCCAACAGAGTAGATGTCGGCCACATGTGGCTGTGTAAATTTAAAAAAAAAATTTAGTTCTTAATTGCACTTGCCACATTTCACATGTCAACAGTCACATATGGTGGCTACCATATTGGGCAGCACAGATATTAGAACATTCCAACATTGCAGAAAAGTATATTGGATAGTGACAGACTGTACCTACAGTTAGGAACTCTATTAGGGTTCAGTTTGGGGTTTAATTATATCTGAAATTCTTCTAACAAAGGCATGTGAATGCTAAACCAAAGAAGATAGGAAACAGAGGCAGTAATTATTTTCTCTATTGCCACATTTAAAAGAGATAAATTCTGCCATGAGGTGTTACTGTTCTCCATTATCATTAGTTTTAGTTTGGTGGGGTGAGATGAGAAGGCTTATCCCAAATGCCTTTTGAACATATAGGACCCTTAGAGTAGGACAGATTCCAAGAGATCCACCCAGAATCATCTTATCTGAAGTTTATATAACTTTAAAAAGGGGTATTGAGAGTGAGTTACAAAGAGTTTGCAGGATTCATGACTCATTTATGTGTAGCATCTACTTGGGTAACCTTCATTTTGCAGGAGTTAAACACTCAGCAGGAATGTACTTGTTAGAGAGAATAACCACTGCTGCATCTTCAGGCAACATGGAAACAGTTAACCTGATCTGTGGATGACAGAATTGGCAGTCACTTCTTTTGCCATGTCCACCACGGATGGTTCTCAGGAGCTGGTTATTTGGTATTGATGATACAGTTTGTGAGAGGAAGGCAACAGTTATCTAATGAACACCTCAAATGTCACAACATTTAAGACACAGTAAGAAAGGTAAGTAATCTTATTCCTATTTTACAGATGAGAAACTGAGGCTCATAAATTTTTGGTAACACAGCCAGGGTCTCATAGGTAGAAAGTGATTGCAAAATTTGGAAAAAAAAAAAAAAAAAAGAGGCAGGGGTATGTTGCAGTGCCTCATGCCTGTAAATCCTAGTGCTTTGAGAGGCTGAGGCAGGAGGATTGTTTGAGGCCAAGGGTTTAAGACTAGCCCGGGCAACATAGTGAGACTCCCTGTCTACAAAAAATTTAAAAACTAGCCAGGCATAGTGATGCATGCCTATATTCCCAGACACAAGCTGAGGCAGGAGGATCGCTTGAACCCAGGAGGTCAAGGCTGCAGTGAGCTATAATTGCACCACTGCACTCCAGCCTGGATGACAGAGCTAGGCTCAGACACACACACACACACACACACACACACACACACACACACACACCAAAAAAGAAAAGAAAAAAAAGGAAAAAAGGGAGGAGTAGGGGAGGCTTTTTTTTTTTTTTCTCCATATCACACTATCTCCCAGAGGGAGAGAAGGGGCAGATCCTGGGGAATTTTTCCTTAAGGATTCAGACCTCCTCATTCTGCCATCAGTTATGCTATTTTTGGAGCATCTTGTGTCAATAGAGTGAACATAAGCACCTTTCGAAAGCTGAAGAGATAATACACATAAAAATGTTTTTCTGCACCATCCTATCCCCTGTCAACACTTGGCTCTAAACGGCAGAGGGTGCCAAACTGAAGCAGCTGTGTCACTGTTGTTTGGCTTGTTCACAGACACCTGTGTAAAAAAAACAACTTGGAGAAACATTACTTCTCATTCCATCTGCCTTTCCTAACCTACCTTTTGTTTTATTCATTATTTTATGATCTTTTTAATGTTTAATTGACAAAGAATAACTGTTATGTTTATGGGGTGCAATGTGATGTTTCAATACACGAAAAGATCAAATCAGGCTAATTTGCATATTCATCACCTTTTCTTCTCTAAATTACAAATGAGTTGTCCAAGGTCAATGCTCAGAGGCTTTCTGCTCTTCCTCGGAGGGCAAGCATCACATCTATGGCTGAGTTAGAGAAATGGCTAACTAGGGCGGCACAAAATCACAGAGAAACAAGAAACAGAGGTGAACACGGTGACCTCATTTATGATGCTCACAAGCTCCACAAATGCTCACATAGAGCACCCACTATAGACATCACGGGAACAGAGGCTGCCTCCTCTTTGAAGCTTATTTTTTGAATCTCCTGTGGCAAGGATAATTTGACAGGCCTAACAGCAAGCACCAGTTCCTTTGTGTACTGTTCTATGCCTTTGTAACACACATTCTACCTCCAGATACCGAAGTCATTTTTATTTGAACCAGAATAAGACACCAAACAGGCACGAGGCTGTCATAAGTGTCAAAATTCGATAAAGATTCTTAGAAATTTTTTTATAAGCTTAATTTTTGTTTCCTGCAGTCTGAGCCCAGAACTCTAGATATGTATTTCATAAAACATGATTTTCCTTTCTGATTTGCTTTTGAAAGTTTGCTTTTAATGAACTCTGTACAATTGCACGGTTCAGTATTACCCATGTGGCATGTGTTTGAAAAATTTCTGCTGAGCTGTAGCATGAGAAGATGTTGTATTATTCAGCAGCCACTTATTATAATTCAGGCAGCTTTGTATAGTGAAAAATAGGAAGAGAGAAGTAATGAAATGCGTAAGTAAAACAATAAATTATAATCTGTGCAAAAGCTAATTTGCTAATTTGCTATACAGTAAACTTAATATGTCTGGATCCTATTGAAGCATATTATGCAGTGTCTTGTGAAATCTTATTTGCAAAATTAATTTAAATGGTCTTGGAACAGAGATGAAGGACTGTAAACAAGGGTAGCAATAAACGGCAAAACTGTAAGCAGCAGCATTCAGCCAGTTGAGAGGGAAGGCTGTCAGTCCCGGCAGAGTAGAGAAGGTAGTGGGTGAGGAAATAGGTAGGAAGGGAGGGTTTGAGAGTTAACTGGTGGTCACCAAGAAGCCAACAGTGAGGCAGATTCTCAGCATTTCATTCTTTCCTATTCCCAAACATAACTGCCATCACTTTTTTGTTTCTTTTTAGAACAGGGAGAATGAAAACCCTTTCTCTCTTTGCCTTGCTCAAGCATACTCTATATAGGCTTCCTTTGGCTGTCCTTCAGCCATTGGATCTCAACCTTACCCAGAACCCAGTGTGGGGGTTTGGTGCACAATTCCTTTGGTAATCACACAGCCCTGCTAAGGACTTTTTTTTCTTTTTCTTTTTTTTTTTTTTGCTTAGGATTGGGATTGTGATGGTTGTGATGGTTAATACTATCAACTGGATTGGATTGAGGGATACAAAGTATTAATCCTGGGTGTGTCTGTGTGGGTGTTGCCAAAAGAGATTAACATTTGAGTCAGTAAGCTGGGGAAGGCAGATCCACACTTAATCTGATGGGCACAATCCAATCAGCTTCCAGCTAATATAAAGCAGGCAGAAAAATGTGAAAAGGAGAGATGGGCCTAGCCTCGCAGCTTGCATCTTTCTCCCATGCTGGATGCTTCCTGCTCTCAAACACTGGACTCCAAGTTCTTCAGTTTGGGGACACAGATCAGCTCTCCTTGCTCCTCAGCTTGCAGACAGCCTATTGTGGGACATTGTGGTGGTGTAAGTTAATACTTAATAAACTCATATATATCTATCCTATTAGTTCTGTCCCTCTAAGAGAACCCTAATATAGGTGTTAACTGGGACACTGGTTTTATGCTTTGGTTTGACAAATATTTATATTTATAAATTTATACAAAACTTTATTAAAAAATTTATACAAAACTGTATATGTGTTAGGCACTGTCTAGAGTCTAGGTTTACAACTGTCAACACAACACTGTCTCTGTTCCCCAGTGTAGGGGAATACAGGTGTTTCCAATATACTCTAGGGTCCCTAGCCAAAGACGATCACTCTGTCCAATCAGTCACCTTGCAAATTCATGCTTTCGGAATGAAAGGCGAAACACAGAGTTTCAGGAGTCTTTTTTTGTGTGTGTGATTATGCCTCTGAGGGCAACAGGTAATCCAAGGGTGATACGTGAGGCCACTGCCATCCCGAATTAGTCAAACCCAACATCATAGAATTAAGTAGATTAGAGTCTCTCTATTTGATAAGTGGAGACTTAGAAAACTGAGACATCTTCAAGACATGAAAATTAATAAAAATATTTATCTTGTATCCCAAGAGGTCTAGACCCCAAATGTCCTCTATCTGTCCTGACATGGTAGTCACATATGTGACCATCTTCCTCTACCGGATCTGTTAAAGGGTGGCTGTGGTGCATTCTAGAGCTCCAGGAAGGGGGACACACCAGAAATTCCAGACATCTAAGCAGCATGCAAATTGAGAGCACATTGGCATTAACAATTATTAAGCTTCATTAGAGAACTCTTGTTTTAAGCTCACTCTACTCCAGTCATTTTGTAGCCAGAGGAGGGCCTCATGCCTTGTAAAAACATAACCCAAGAGACACAATCACCTCAGGCAATATTTTGAATTAAATTACTAGAGGTCACACAGCTCTAATTTGCCATAAGCCATATGCTCTCTGTGCAGGAATCTTACGTGGTAGGGATTATGCCTATCATTTGCAAAGTCAGTTTATGGATTTTTTTAAAACCTAATTGACATATAGTTCAGCCACGCTGTAATCTACATTTTAACTTTTTGTAGTCAAAGCTAGTGAACAGCTAAAATAGCCAAGGTCCATTCATGAGCAATTGTTAAATAAATCCATCACTTTCTCAGCAAATGCTTAAATGAGCACAAGCTATGTACTGTATACACATGCTTTTGGCATCAGGTAGAGATCCCTTCAAGGATCTATCTAAGTAGTAGGACTGCATTTTCCTTTTTTGGTGGTGTCTTGGAAGGTAGAAGGCTTTCATTAAGGGTTCACGTAACAAGTTTATTCTCCAGTCTTCATCACAGAACTTCTCAGCAGCTACTAATGCTTCAGCACTTATGACTAGGTTCTCCTGAATGGAGAAGGTTGAGGTGGGCACAGGCTGAAGCAGAATCTTCATCATTGTCCCCCTCACTTTGGTATCATCTCCTAAAAACCTTTACCTGGGATGACAGCCCCAGAGAAACCTGCACAAGCTGGAGAACAGGCAACTGGATGGCTAATGTGGTGGGCTGCTCTGCTCCTGGACTAGGGAAATGGGCAAGGAGGCAAGCTTGAAACTCTTCCGTTCCTCACCTAATCTCTGAGGGAATGCTTCAGGTCGATGTATAAGAATTGTGGAGATAAGGGAACCTTTGTACGTGGTTGGTGGGAATGTAAATTCATACAGCCACCATGGAAAACACTATGGCAGTTACTCAAAAATTAAAAACAGAACTACTATATGATCTAGCAATCCTGCTTCTGGGTGTTTACACAAAAGACTTGAAATTGATATGTCAAAAAGTATCTGTGCTCCCATGTTCATTGCAGCACTATTCATAATATCCAAGTTGGAATATTGAAACTTGGAACATTGGAACAATATATGGAACCAACCTAAGTGTGTCAACAGATAGAGAAAATGTGGTATATACACACAAGGAAATACTATTCAGCTTTAAAAGTGAAGGAAAATCTGTCATTCGTGACAACATAAATGGAATTGGAGAATATTATGCTAACTAAAATAAGCCAAGGCATAGAAAGACATACACTTTCTCAATATATGCAATGTAAAACAATCAAACTCAAAGAAGCAGAGAGTAGAATAGTGGTTATAGAAGCTGAGTGGATGAGGGCAATGGGGAGATGATGGTCAGAAGGTAAAAAGCCTCAGAAAGGAGAAATAAGGTTTTTTTCTTTGTGACGTATTACATAGTATGGTGAATGTAGTAAATAATGTACATTTCAAAACTGCTAAGAAAAAAATTGCATATGTTATCACCACAGGAAATATTTGAGGTGATAGACATGTTAATTAGCTTGATTTAATTATTCTATATTCTATTCATAAATTGTAACATCACTTTGTATCCCATAAATATATACAACTATAATTTGTCAATTTACAATTAAAAATGAAAATTTTAAAAGTAATTAAAAACTGTTACTTTTTACAAAGTTTCAGTTACACAAGATGAATAAGTTCTAGAGAGCTAATGCACAGCATGGTGACTACAGCTAACACTGTATTTTATACTTGAAATATGCTAAGGGGGTAGAGCTTAAGAGTTCTCACCCTCCACCTCCCCACACAGAGAGAAAGAAAAGAAGATGGTAACTATGTGAGGTGATTGATACTGTAATTAGCTTGACTGTGGTTTTAACAATATATGCATATACAAAACATCAAGTTGTATACCTTAAATACAATTTATATTTGTCAATTATTCCTCAATAAAACTAAAAAAAATTACTCCTGTTCATGCAGTAAATCAAAAGACTCAGTGACACATCACTTTCATATCCGTGTTCTCCAACTCTAAATTTGTTGTTGTCATTATAAAATAGAAAATTAAAAGAAGGGGCCAGGCACAGAGGCTCATGCCTGTAATCCCAGCACTTTGGGAGGCTCAGGTAGGTGGATCACTTAAGGTCAGGGGTTTGTGACCAGCCTGGTAAAACCCTGTCTCTACTACAAATACAAAATTTAGCCAGGCCTGTGCCTATAGTCCCAGCTACTCAGGAAGCTGAGGCAAGAGAATCACTTGACCTCAGGAGGTGGAGTTAGCAGTTAGCCAAAATCACACCACTGCACTCCAACCTGGGCAACAGAGTGAGACTCCATCTCAAAAAAAAAAAAAAAAAAAAAAAAAAAAAAAGAAGAAGATGATGATTAAAAGAATGGGGAAATCAAAACGGAATTTCCACCTGATTCAATAGAGAGCTTTTATTCTGGTCAAAAACATTTTCTCTATAGGAAATACAGTTTCTCTATTATGTCAGTCTTACCCAATCTATGATCAATCTTAGTGCTGGAAACCCCCTACACATGTGGAATGCCTACTAAAGACTTTTCACACAGAAAATATAATACCGAACTATTAACAGAAAGGAAACTCAGATTTAAGAGTTTTAGCTCTAATATGTTAAAAAAAACCCTGGAAGTTGTATTAAAGAAAAAATTATTCAGTGATATTTGTTAAAGCATATTAAAGAAGACCTTATTTAAGACCATTGAGATAGGCATGGGGCCACTGCAACATGGTTTTGCAGTGGAGGAAAGAGATTGGACTCAACTGTGAACACAGCATGGGCAAAGTGGAAATTTATAAGCAGGGAGCAGGGTAGGGGCTAGTGGATGGAACTTACTAATAGGAAACATCTGTGACAAGGGGTGACTCTGGCCAAACCAACTGAAAAGTATCCTTACAGGGTTAATAAGAATTACACACCAGGGTCTGGACAGAAATATAGTTATAATTAAGCATTAATCAGGCAGCATTTTGGCCCACTTCCTTGTAACTGAATCACGTAGCACTAGATACTGACCACTTACATCCTCATTGTTCCTACAGGTAGGAATTTTGATGTTAGAATAATAGGCTTTTGTTTAAAAATTGCTTAAGATGTTCTTTAGATCTGGAATTCCAATGGAATGACTGACGTCAACCAGTTTGAGGGCCTCCACAGAGAAACAATCAGCATGAGAATGTAGTTTTCTCATCTCTCAACCCATGACTTCACCCTGCACTCTGCAAACTGCCACTCTGCCACACTTCGGCCTACCTAAAATTCCTATCCCAAATTGTTTTTAGGGAGGCAGTTTTGAGGTTTCCTACTGTTTTTTCATTTGGCTGCCCTGTGATTATTAAACTCTTTCTCTGCTGCAGTGCCCAGTGTCTCAGTATATTCACTTGCTGTGCATCAGGCAAATGAGCCTATTATATGACCTAATAGGATTCTTGCTGAAGATATACACGATGATCAGACATTGGGGATGGGGGATTCTTGTTAAACTGACTTAGCGAGGATGGCTAAAACTAGATTTTACCAGGAATTGCACAGATGGGCAAAGGTTCAGATGGCCGAGTAAATTTGGCCATCTAGGATTAAAGAATCATTGCCAGTTGTCAACTCATCCTTACTACAAGAAAAAGCTGGACAAATTAAAAACAAATGACTTACCTTGGACACATCAGAGAACTGAATTTGCAGAGAAGATAGCCACCCTGAAATCTGTTGAGACAAGCATATCCAGAACATCACAGGAGAGGTCTGCTTACCTGGGGTAGAAGCGGCTAGAGGTGAAAACAGGTGGATGCACTTTAAATGGTAATTTTGGTGAATTGCTAAAGGCTGAGTGTGGATTACCTTGAGAGTAAGAAACACTTGGAGGCTTCAGTCTCACGTTTATAGGCTTACCCTTCAGGAAACCCACCAGGTTCTCCTAATAATGACTTGAGAAAATTCCCCTGCAGACCCTGCAGGACGAGGGGAAGAGTAACCCTTGTGAAACAAGCCCAGAGTGTTCTTATAACAAAGTCCTACTCTCCAGGAGAAAGGACTTCAGTCAGATCTATTTCTCTGTGATGACTCTCCCAGTTCTGCTCTTCGCAGTATATTGGCTTCATCATCAAGCCAGCTCTTTTCATAATGGCAAAGTAACTGCTGCAGTTCCAGTATTCCCATCTACATCCTATGGAGACCAGAGGAAGAATGTCTTCTCCACTAACTGTCTCAAACAGTAACAGATTCTCTCCCTAATTAGCCCCCTGAAACTCTCCCTTATGTTTTATTGCAACAAATTGGGTCATAGTCCCATTTGGAACCAATCCTTCTGCCTGAGGGAATGTCATGCATTGAGTTTGGGCTTCTGGGAGTTAGGCTAGAGTTGGGGAATTACTTTCAAGGTGAGGGAAATATCTGAACAAGTGTTCAGAAGCTTGCTCAAACTATTTCCCTCACCTTGAAAGTAATTCCCCAACTCTGGATGGGTGCGGTGGCTCACGCCTGTAATCCCAGCACTTTGGAAGGCTGAGGCAGGTGGATCACCTGAGGTAAGTAGTTCAAGACCAGCCTGGCCAACATGGTGAAACCCCATCTCTACTAATAATGCAAAAAATTAGCCAGGCATGATGGCAGACACCTAAAATCTCAGCTACTGGGGGGGATGAGGCAGGAGAATCACTTGAGCCTGGGAGGTGAAGCTTGCAGTAAGCTGAGATCACACTACTGCACTCTAGCCTGGGCAACAGAGGGAGACTCAGTGTCAAAAAAAAAAATAGTAATTCCCCAACTCCTTCACTCATCTCTTCTCTCCATCACCACATTCTCTCGCTCTTTTTTTTTTTTTTAGGTTTTTCCAAGAATATGTAAAATGAGACTTGCAGTTTAATTAAAATCAGAACAGGGATACATTAAACAAACAAACAAAAAATACTTTTCTGATGATCAATTCTTGAGACTCAAAGCATCCCCCAAAACATTGGATATCCAGCTTATTCCTGAGAGACATCAACCGTCACAAAATGTTTTCACTCTGAACTATTCACATTTTTGTAGCAGAAAACAGAACAAAGTTCTGCAGACATCCTTTCCCTCTTCTTTCTAAAATGTGTTCACAAACAGGGTCTTTTCACAGTTCCAAAGAAAAACAGGTTTCTTTCTTGGCCAAATGGCCTGCTACTCTCACTCTGACATCTGACTTCTTAATAAGAAAGTCCAGGGCACCAAATCCAGCAGAAATTCCCAGGACACCATTGGCTACTTAAGTATGAGGGGACAGATGCTTTAGTCTTTCTATGAGGAGAGTCATTCTCCCGGGATTATTGTGTCAGTCAATAGTCCTTGGAGAGGTAGGTGGGAAGGAGGGTGAATGCAAAAGCTAAAGGGTCAGAGAAAGGAATGAGGCTTTTATGAACAACTCACAGCAGGGCAGAATGGTCCAGTTTTACAAACCACCCACTGCAGACTCCAAACATGCACACCCAAAAACTAGAGGGGAAAGGAAAGAGCTCCTGGGGGACGAGGGGACACAACACATGGTGACATAGAACAGCAGGCTCGCCTGTGAACATTTCTCACCTTGCTAACACTGGAAAATGTTTAACTAAAGAGTTGCTGTTCAAAATTTTACTGAAAACATGTCTAAAAATAGATCTGTATTCATCTTAAAAATAATAGGTCACAGCTCAGGTAAGAGGAGTGACAGATATTCTCAGATACTGACAACTTGAGGTATCTTTGATGTAAATTTGAAAAATGGCCTGGTAGAGAAAAAGAAAGGAAAGGAAGGAAAGAGGAAGACAGTGAGGGAGATAGGGAGGGAAATTCAGAGTACAATAGGAAAAGCAAGAAAACTGGGAGGAACACATTTTTTAAGCCCATGCTTATCTATCCCAGCAGCCAAACAAAGCAGATCCACAAAGGAAAAAAAATGCAGTTTTTTTCTAAGGACATTCTGAAAATCAACTTCAAACTCAAAACAGAAGAAACTGCAATGTGAGAACAACTATCACAATGCTCACTGGACTTAAACATGATGACGGAGACTGGGCACTCAAATGGGTCAACGCTCTTCAGAGGTCATTCTTAGGCATTATCTGACACAATACCATGATCAGGCCTTACCAACCAAGTAGAGGCTAAAGTGACTCTATTACTTGGTATGGACCTGCTCTAGGAGCAGACAAAATCACTTCGCTTTCTTGAAGTACAAAAGGACTCTGCCAGCAACAAGATGCAAGCAAGAAGGAGTGGCAGAAGAAGAGCAAAACTGGTTACCAAGGGCTCTCTTCTGATGTACAGTCTTAAAAATATCTGCACAAATGCTCTAAGTAAAAGAATGGGGAGATGAACTATAATACCAAAGACAGAAGACATTCCTACTAGAGGAAAGAAGGGAAGGGGACCTCAAAACAGTGTCACAGGGTAATGCTACCAGAGTTGCACAAACTGTGCTCTGTTCCGAGGGACAAATACCTCAAGGTAAAAGGGAAAGCAGCTCTCTTTTTACCATTTCCCCTTGCTGGTTTTAAAGACCCCCAGCCCAGACTCTTGCAACACTGAACCATAGGTGGGATACAGGGAGGAGAGACACAGGGTAAGGAACATGAATGGTGTTAGGCCCACCAAGCTTCTGTATCCCTTCCCCAGACTTCCCAGCCAGGCAATTGTTGGTCATTGATATTTGATTTGGGACAAAATTGCAAGGTATGAGGGTGGCTCTCAAAAAAACAACTAGGAAAGCCAGAGTTTAACTGTTTTCCTGTAAGGGCTACTGAGCTCTACAGAAATACACCAAGAGCCTTCAATCTAACCTGCTTAAGTGGGAAGGGGAACAGGAGACAGTTAAAGGCTTAGCTCTAGAATCACCTCCTTCAGGATCATTTCCCCTACACACAGATTGCTTCAGGTGCGCTTCTCCTTCCTGTTCCTCCATCGTAGCACTTGACAGTGTTACATGGTTGGTGGTTTGTGTGTCTCTTTTTCTCCTAGTTGCTGAGATCGTTTATGCTACTGAATCAGCAGCATGTAGTGCAGCCACACTTAGTAAATGCTCCCCATGTATGTGTTGAAGAGAATTGGTGAAATGAAATAACTTTAGCTTTAATGATTGAAGCCTTGCTTGAGGCTTACTGGAATTATTGTGTCTGATCAGAAGCAGCCATTGACTCAGAATTGTTTTATATAAATCCTTCCCATTCCTCTCTTTCTCTTGTCTTCCACCTCCCCTTCCTCCTCTATTACACGCACTGTATATTGGAAAATTCTAAGCATATCTGACTACTGATATTCAAGAGATTTGACCACAGAATTTCGGAAGTAAATTGCTTCATTTTGGAGTCACATTGAATGTGAAAACCTGAGAATGCTTATTTTTGGGCTGGCACCTAATCATTAATAGCTGTGCCTTTTCTCAAGCACGTCAGATTTCTGAATTAATACATGATTTATATATATTTGAATTGTGACTAGTGTAAAAGAGCCTCATTTGCTTTGGTTCAAATTGCAGCCCTAACTCTCATCAGTTGTATGAATTTGAGCAATTTACTTAACTTCTTAATGCTGTTTCTTCACCTGTAACAGAGCTGTTGTAAAGATTTAATGAGATAATAAAAATAGAGTATTGGGAATGATGCTATGTGTAATAAGTGCTCAATAAACTGAACTTCTAATTCTATTATTGTAAAGTAAAATAATGAATTCCACCGTAGACTCAAGGTGTTATGATTTTTAAGTGATGTAATTTGTTATGTATCCTAAAGCTTGAATCATTTATGCCTTCATGCTTTTTAAAATTAATATCATTTTCATCTTGGTCTTTTCTCCATACACTCACCTGTTAGATATTTTTAAATTTTATTTTTTCATTCATTTATTCATCCATGGCAAGGCTACATACCAAAGTCTTCACTCCTAAATTTTCTGTCTCTCTCCCTCTCTGCTATCTCACTGGTATCCTGAGGGCTGTTGGTCACCACCACACCTGAGGGCTGTCTGTCAGCTCCCACAAAACAGAAAAAAAAAAAGATTCAAAGAAGCCCTGGTTCAAAGAATAAGACAGAAAAATTTGGAGGTTTGCCAGCAAAGTTGGATACATATAAGCTCATTTGATCCATTTAATAATCCTATGAATTAGACACTATTATTACCCTGACTTTACATATAAGGAAACTGAGTCAAAGAGCAGTTAGGTAGCTTGACCAAAGCCAAACAGAAAGTGGAAGAGAGAGAAATGAAATCCAGGTTGTCTAGCTCCTTAGTTGCACAAAAATAATCTCATCCTTATTCTGGAATGACTCATTATTCAGTTCAAGGGAGAGGCAGAAAAATAGATATAACATAGGTAAGTATTAAAAATATAGATTAATGAAAAATGCTCAGAAAGCAGAGAGGAGGGAATGGCCAACTATCAGGGACATCCAGTCCTATCCTGAAGGATAAATGGATTTTCCAGGTGGAGAGGGGTGTGCAGACACTGTGGGCTACAGGAACAATGTGTGCAAAGACCAGGGAGGTAGAAGAGCCTGATTCAGTTTAAGGAATGCCAGAGGGCTATTTGGATGTCTACACAGAAGGAGACATTGGAGACATGACAGTGGACACATACCCCAAAATATGGCACATTGGCATTTAAAAAAAATAGAATTAGGAAGGTCATCCCTGCTTTACCCTCCCCCTTCTTCTCTGAAGTAGGTCGGAAGTCCATTATTGAGGTGCCCTCTTTAAACTCAGAATAAAGAAACATTCTTATCTCTGAAGACACACGGACACAGAGAAGAAGTGGAACAAACAAGTCTTACTAATGGTGGGACTCAGAAAATAATACCCCAAAAGTTTGTTGCTTTGACATGCTGAATACTTTACTTATTTATGTATTTATTTTTGAGGCAGAGCCTCATTCTGTTGCCCAGGCTGGAGAGCAGTGTCATGATCCCAGCTCACCACAACCTCCACCTCCTGGCTTCAAGCAATTCTCATGTCTCAGCCTCCCAAATAGCTGGGATTACAGGTGTGTGCCACCACACCCGGCTAATTTCTTGTACTTTTAGGAGAGATGGGGTTTTTAGGAGAGATAGGGCCTGTTATCTGTCATGTGATGTTATATCAGAGTCAGGCTGGACTTGGTATCTTATTGCTACAAAGAATTTATTCTGTGAGTCTAAGGATCTCTATTTTAATGTTAATACTGCCTCAAAAAAAAAAAAAAAAAAGGACATTTACTATCTACTCTTTCTGAAGCCTGCTTACCTGGAGACTTCGTCTATATAACAAGAACTTTGGCTTCCATAAGCCCTCTATTTTAAACCCAAGCATTTCTTTTTGCTGATTTTAACTCTCTAGGCAAAGCTTAACTCATTCAAGCAATTGCAAACCAGGAAATCTTTAAATCCACCTAGGACCTGGAAGCTCCTGCTTTGAGGTGTTCCAGCTTTCTGGGCCAAACCAATGTATTACTTACATTTATTGATGTATGTCTTTGCCTGTAACTTCTGTTTGCCTAAAATGTATAAAATCAAGCCATAACCCAACCACTTTGGGCCCATGTTCTCAGGGCCCCCTGAAGCTGTGTCACAGGTCACGGCCCTTACATTTGGCTCAGAATAAACCTTTTCAAATATTTTACAGAGTTTGGCTTTTTTCATTAACACTGGGGCAAAGGCTAAATATACTTTATATTGTACCACGAGGGCTATAAATCCTGATGAGTAATCGATTGTCTGAAGAGGGAGACGGTCCTGCAGTCTGTTGCTCAGATAAATGTATTTTTAGGAAGTTTCTTTGTCAACCAATAACATTATTTGTAACTTAACCTCATTGGGTGAGAATTTCCCAAAATAGTCTATTAAAGTGATGTTACTATAGACATTTCTAATTCTTAATAATCCTATTAAGCTGTGTGGCTGATACAGGTTAATATAGGAAGGGTCCCTCCTACCCCTAGATTTTTTTTTTAACGAAGAAAATATATTTAAAGCAGTAGCAAAAAGTAAAAAATTGAACACTTAGCAATGTAAACCTGTGTTAGTTTAAAATAGGTAAAGGTAAAAATTAAGAAACAATTGCTTCAGTCCAGGTAAAATTTAGTACATTCAAGAACATGGTTCATGGCAACGGGAATGGACAGGAAAGATGTAGTCAAGTATTGTTCAGAATATAAAACGTAGAGGACTTTATAGATTGAATGGGGAGGGTGAGGAGAGGGAAAGTGTGACCACCACAGCCATTTGGAAGAATGATAAAGCTACTTACCAAGATACAGAATGGTGAAGATGAAGCAGATTTTGAGGAATGAACTTAATTTTGGATACACTGCTGTTGTTTGAAGGGACGGAAATGAAAAGACACTCTCTCTCTCTATATATATATGTATATACATATATATATGTACATATATATGTATATACATATATATATGTACATATATGTATATACATATATATATGTACACATATATATGTATATACATATATATATGTACATATATATATATGTATATACATATATATATGTACATATATATATGTATATACATATATATATGTATTTTTTTTGAGATGGAGTTTTGCTCTTGTTGCCCAGGCTGGAGTGCAATGGCACGCAATCTTGGCTCACTGCAAGCTCCGCTTCCTGCGTTCAAGCTATTCTCCTGCCTCAGCCTCCCAAGTAGCTGGGAATACAGTCATGTGCCACCACACCTGGATAATTTTGTATTTTTAGTAGAGACAGGGTTTCTCCATGTTGGTCAGGCTGGTCTCGAACCCCTGACCTCAGGTGATCCACCCACCTCGGCCTCCCAAAGTACTGGGATTATAGGCCTGAGCCACTGCGCTCGGCCTATATTATTTACTTTAATAAAAAATTAAGTGTAGTCTCTGCTGGGAGACATTTAATTGAGGAGGCAGTTGGGAACACACGTCTGGAGCTCAGGATAGCAGTAAAGCCTGGCGGTCAAAGCAGAATAAAGATCAATGCCATGGCTCAGTGGATGGTAGCATCTGTCCTTGCCCTGCCCTTGTGGGATTGTAATGTATTGTGTGTGTATTAAAGTTGCTAAAGCATTGAGACTTGTTCATTTTATTAATTCAATGAAACTAATCAGGCATCACCATGGTTAATAACCCTCCTTGTAAACCACAGCAGGAAATTTTCTGATTCTAGGCAGAACACAATGGCCATAAATTTTGCACTATGAATTATAGAAGAATGCAGAAATCCTATGCCAGCCCTTAACTGAGCAACCACAGGAGGCCTAATTGTCTGCAATCCTCTCTCTTCCTCATGCTCAATGTCTGGGAACTAATTTCAATTGCTGATTAAAATGGTCATTTCCTCCCTTGTATTTCAGTGTTCATGACTACATCCTTAGAATTCCACAAATTCCATCAAGTGTTAGGAGTAATGGAGCTGCATAGTCAGGATAAGGCTTTCACCCAGTACTGAGGACACAGAGCTAATAATGAATAGGAAAGGATGCAAGGGGCATGCTGAAAAGTTAGAGGCTACAGTGGCTAGGCCAGTTTCACCATGATGTAGTAACTGTTGGAGTTCAGAAAGTAATACACCAAAGTATCATGCCATGGCATGCTGAACACTTTGAACTACAGTGAATTATAAGAACTTAGAAGTAGACCCAGAACCAAGGACTTTTCAACTTTCTCCTATGTTTCCCCCTAAGTACAGGGTGGAAATCTCTCTCTCTGAAGTTCCAGTATCTGAAGTTTGGAATACAATTGCCTTCAGTCCCCTCCCTGAAATTGTATTAACCAGAGAATATTAGATTCATATCTCGGAAAGGAAGACTGAGGAATGTCACCACACCTAGACACTTTGACACAGGCTATTGTTTTCCAGTCCCATTCAATTTCCAAAGAGAGTTACTTACAAACTATCATTTATTCTTTGGGCTCAAACAACTCTCCTGAAAATAATTAACTGCCATTCAAAATTGCCTATATTCCCCCATTTCCCTATCTCCTGTAAAGAGAGTATTTAAGCATCAACCATTTGGCCCTTCTTTGAGTATCGTACCTTGCTTGGCTCTTGTGCACACTTGCACATTAATACATTTATGTGTCCTTTCTCCTGTTAATCTATTGCCAGTCTATTGCAGCAGACTTGAAACTTCAGACAAAGGAAAAAGTTTCCTTTGCCTCTAACATAACCAATATTCTAGCCAAGGGAAAAAATTTCTTCATTTTTCTTTAATGCTTACTTTAAGATAAAAGCCAGGAAGCTCCTAACACTTTTATGAACCTTAGAATCAAGTAAAAGAAGATCTTAAATTAAAGACTTCTGAAAAACTGAGGTTAAGTCCAGATGACTTATTCGACTTAGAATCTTGACTAAAACAACTAGCGGCAACCTCCAAAATTCAGATTCTTTCTGAATACTCTTACACAGCTATGTGCCAAAGAGTCTGTTAAATGCTGTACACAGCTTCACACTGGATTTTCACAGAAATTCTATAAAATAACCATTACAATTACCCCCACTTAACAGTGCAAGAAATGGAGACTTTGAAGTCCCTTTTTGTTTTTTTTTTTTTTAGACGGAGTCTGGCTGCATCACCCAGGCTGGAGAGCAATGGCGCGATCTCGGCTCACTGCAAGCTCCGCCTCCTGGGTTCACACCATTCTCCTGCCTCAGCCTCCCGAGTAGCTGGGACTATAGGTGCCCGCGACCACGCCCGGCTGATTTTTTTGTATTTTTAGTAGAGACCGGGTTTCACCGTGTTAGCCAGGATGGTCTCGATCTCCTGACCTCGTGATCCGCCCGCCTCAGCCTCCTAAAGTGCTGGGATTACAAGTGTGAGCCACCACGCCCGGCCTGAAATCCTTTTAAGTAACTTGCCTAGGGACACACTACATAGCTAGTAAGCATCAGAGTTATAATTCAAATCCAAGCTTCTCTGTGCTTAAAGTCAGAGTTCTTGTCTCTATATCATATTTCTTACTTTCTTTTCCTCGTCTCTATAGAACAGTGGATGCCATAATGATCAGTGCTGACTCAAAGGGAAAAGAGAGGTGTTCTAGGTGTGAATTACGGGCACATAGTGTCCTTAAGAGAACCTCGTGGCTGGGCACGGTGGCTCACGCCTGTAATTCCCAGCACTTTGGGAGGCCGAGGTGGGCAGATCACGAGGTCAGGAGATCAAGACTATCCTGGCTAACATAGTGAAACCCCATCTCTACTGAAAATATAAAAAGTTAGCCTGGAGAAGCGGTGGGCTCCTGTAGTCCCAGCTACTCGGGAGGCTGAGGCAGGAGAATGGCGTGAACCAGGAAGGCGGAGCTTGCAGTGAGCCAAGAAGATGCAAGTGCACTCCAGCCTGGGTGACAGAGCAAGACTCCATCTCAAAAAAAAAAAAAAAGAAAGAACCTCGTAAATAGTTGTTGGCTTGTCTGTGTAAATTGACTTCACCACAGAACAATTCTGGAGATAAATTTACTGACTAGAATTTTACCAGTTATTTAATCCAATATAAAATATAACATCATTTCACATAATGAACAACACATGGGTAATGAGGTTCAGAACATACCACCCCAATACATGACTATAGGAGACAAGAATATGCCACTGTAAAATATGCCTCTTTGGCATATTGATTGTTTTGAGCTGGTTGTTTTAGACCTAAAACCATAAAAAACCCTAGAAGAAAGCCTAGGCAATACCATTCAGGACATAGGTGTGGGCAAGGACTTCATGTCTAAAACACCAAAAGCAATGGCAACAAAAGCCAAAATTGACAAATGGGATCTAATTAAACTCAAGAGCTTCTGCACAGCAAAAGAAACTACCATCAGAGTGAATAGGCAACCTACAGAATGGGAGAAAATTTTTGCAACCTACTCATCTGACAAAGGGCTAATATCCAGAATCTACAATGAACTCAAACAAATTGACAAGAAAAAAACAAACAACCCCATCAAAAAGTGGGCAAAGGACATGAACAGACAAGTCTCAAAAGAAGACATTTATACAGCCAAAAAACACATGCAAAAATACTCATCATCACTGGCCATCAGAGAAATGCAAATCAAAACCACAATGAGATACCGTCTCACACCAGTTAGAATGGTGATCATTAAAAAGTCAGGAAACAACAGGTGCTAGAGAGGATGTGGAGAAATAGGAACACTTTTACACTGTTGGTGGGACTGTAAACTAGTTCAACCATTGTGGAGGTCAGTGTGGCAATTCCTCATGGATCTAGAACTAGAAATACTATTTGACCCAGCCATCCCATTACTGGGTATATACCCAAAGGACTATAAATCATGCTGCTATAAAGACACATGCACACGTATGTTTGTTGCGGCACTATTCACAATAGTAAAGACTTGGAACCAACCCAAATGTCCAACAATGATAGACTGGATTAAGAAAATGTGGCACATATACACCATAAATACACCTTTTTTATGCAGCCATAAAAAAGGATGAGTTCATGTCCTTTGTAGGGACATGGATGAAACTGGAAAGCATCATTCTCAGTAAACTATCGCAAGGACAAAAAAACCAAACACCGCATGTTCTCACTCATAGGTGGGAATTGAACAATGAGAACACATGGACACAGGAAGGGGAACATCACACTCCGGGGACTGTTGTGGGTTGGGGGAGGGGGGAGGGACAGCATTAGGAGATATACCTAATGCTAAATGATGAGTTAATGGGTGCAGCAAACCAACACGGCACATGGATATATATGTAACAAACCTGCACATTGTGCACATGTACCCTAAAACCTAAAGTATAATAAAAAAATAAAATAAAAATAAAAATAAAAAAATAAATTAATAAACTATAAAAAAAGAAACTACAGACACATAAGCTCTGAAAGGCTATCCTTTTGTAAAGAAATGTACATTCATAGAGGAAATTTTTATTAGTAAAGTTATCTGTATCAGGAAAAGAGCTACTCTGAGACAACTTTTGCCACCTGAGAGATTTTTATCTGAATAATAAGGCCACTTTTATTCATTATATATTTCCCTCCTTTACCCTTCCGGAATTTGTCTCTATCAGCCCCTAGAAGCCACAAAAGCCTATTCATTTTTGCAGCTGAAAATGATATATAAAACTCAATCACCTGGGTGCGTCTTTGAGCCTCACATTTTTGTGAAACTCCTGTGTGTACATTTGCAATTAAAATTGGTTTTCTCCTGTTAGTCTGTCTTTTGTCAAATTTATTTGTAGACCAGCCAAAGAACCTCAAGGTCTCATAGTGAGTCATTTGCAGAAACAAGGCAGAAATCTGGTCCATCATTTGGCCATATGGTCTTTTAGACCTATCATTGTTCTGGGAAAGTAAAAGGTGATTCATTTCTCACTATTATTTTTTTCTGTGTGATCCAGCCTTTCATGTGTAAATTAGGGGCTCCTTCCGTATATGAATAGGAGTGGTGGGAAATGGACTGTTGCTGTGTCTCCTGATCTGTAAGATTTGGATAACTTTTCCATAAACCACCATTTGAGAATATAATTCCATGCTTTCTACTACAAAAATCTGAAAAGTCTTGAGGTACTCACAGCCTTATGGTCACCCATAGCTCTGAACCTCAGCATCCAGGGACTTAGGTGTGTTCATGGGTTGACCTTAACATCATGCTTCTCTTTGCTTTGTTTTATACCTTATTAGCCAAAAACATCAACTTCAGACCTTTCTTCACATTCAACTTTAAAAAAGATCTTCTCTCAAGGGCTTTATGTAAAGCTGATTATGCTAAAAATTTGGACTGGTGCTGATGAGAGAGGAAGGATTTACATCTCAGAAACATCAGCAACCAAAAGTTGAACATTAGACATTCGTGTTCATAAAATTTCATCAGCCACTTTGCTGCAGGGGATGTGAATTCACTGTTTTAAAATGCATAGTTCCTGCTTGGGTGGTTTCTCCATTTCTCCATTCCAGTTTTTTATCCTTCTCTCCTCTGATCCTGAAATCCCTATTCTTTTCTCATATACATACCATATTATTGCATGCAGTCCTGAACTCAACCATAGCACCTGTATCTCTTTGGCTGAGTGTTTTGTCTGGTCACCTCAGTCAGCCCAATGCATATGATTATGTATGTCTTAGGCCGAAATTACTGGACAATGTCCCCTCCTCAGATAATTCTTAGCCAATGATTGATGGATACCCATGCGTAGATACCCCAGGTCCCTCACCCTTGGTTTAGGTGACTCTGAGCCTATGTTCTAAAGGGAGCCTTACAATCCTTCAGCGTGTTTAAGCTCTCGTTGCTAATACATGTTTGATTGGTTTATTTCTCTTCTCAGTCTCCCACTCCCCTACCAGTGTTTTATGAGTTCGCCTCCCATATAAGCCAACTGTTCTCAGATCTTTGTTTCAGGGTCTGCTTCCAGGGGAATCAAAAATAAGAAATGCCCACTTGAAAGATTTGTGAGTTAATTCCCCAAACATGGTTTTCTCCCTAAAAGGAATTATGATGCAAATTGTTAAGACAAAATATTTATTTTTCCCTTCTGCTCTAAGTATACTTGTCAGAAAGGTTTCCTAATATAATCAACATGCTATTTGGGGGGTTAAAACAGCAGTGACTCTGAAAGTGTGAGGTAACCAAGGCATGCTGATTTATCCTGATCTTCCCATAAAAATGGCATTTTATTTAGAGCATCGGTACTCTTATGCTGGAGAATCACATGTCTGGCAAGGGATAGCAAGACTTAAGTTGAAAATGCCAGTAAGAGCATACCTCATATGTGTTTCTCAAGGAAATCCATTTTAATTCCAAGGTGAAGTTTGAGAGTCACGATTCTTCTCAGCTTCATGATAATTTAGGAAACAGTAATTCAGCATTTACTATATGTTCAACACCATGCGAGACCTAGGAAACATAGAGATAAAAGTAACATATTGGGTGCCCTGCAGGTATTCATTTTCTAATGGAGCAGACAGGCTTTAATCAGCTGTGTTAATTCAGCGTGGTAAGGGCTCTACTGGAAGGATGCACAAACACCATTTTAGCAGGGTGTTTAGTCTTTGCATGAAACACATACTTAACAAAGGCTTACTAGGTAAATGGAAGAACAAAATGAAGACTTTCTAGGTGAGGAATGGAGTTTCTGCATTCTCTTAGATACTTCTGAAATTGTCCTGGAAAACTTGTGTCAATAATCTTTGTGCACAGACATCAAAATTCAGGTTTCAACTTTAATCAAGGATGTTTTAGAGTGTCAGAACCAGGAATGACTTAGAGATCATCTAATTTATTTAGTGAAAAAAATATAAAAGCTAATGGAATATTCCAAGATCAAATAGAAAAATCATCCAGTTCCATCCTATCACCTTTTACATAAAGACTTTTCCATATCACACACACACACACACACACACACACACACATGCCCACACAGTCATACTCCTCTACTCAAACAAGTAAAAATTTGAATTAGAAAAAATAAAGCACCACATTTAGCTAAAGTTTTCTCCGATGTTTTCCAGGGAAAGCAGAAATTAGTACAATTGAACCATTTCAAATATTATAAGACTGGTGTATGACACAATGGAATTGGACTTAGAATAATAGCCTAGGTTGCTTACAAAAGTCCACAGATTACTCTTTTGAGGATAATCTCAAGATTGCCTTTATGTTGAAGAAGATCCTGGTTTATATCTTTAGTTTTTCAGGAAATGTATTGTTTATCTCTCTATTTTTCAGGGAATTTCCCATCATTAAATCTCTAAAAGAAAAACAAATCCTTCTGGAATTCTATTTTGCTGTTAATTTAAAAGGGAGAGAAAGAGAATGCAGTAAAAATTTTAATTAAAACTGTAGCATTTGGAAGTGCATGGGTTAAGGTTACACTGCATTTATAGGAAAGCTCTTTCCGGCTTTGAAAAAGGAGAAATAATTGCATTGCCAGATTGTGAAGATATGTATTGACAGTGGTGTGAGATGCTCTTGATATAGATTGTCATCTACTTGAATAACTGGAATTTTGCTTAAAAAATATGATGGAGCATTGACCAGACAAATGCAGGAAGAAAAATGGGGCTAGAGAAATTGTTTAATCATGTTTTAAAAACATGATTAGCAGGTTGAAGAAGAAGCAAAAGTTTTTCTTCATTTATGCAGCAAGAAGACAAGAGGTAGAGTTTCTTAAGATGGCCCAAAAGTTTTTGTATTAAATCGTTTGAATGATATACATAGGTCTAGAAAAGAATGCTCTTTTCAGAAGTTTTACAAATGGAATGGAAGTGACTGGCCTGACGAGCATTAGGTGAAAGATGAATGTGTGAGTCTGACAGTAGAGAAGCCAGAGGGTTCATATACTAATGAAGTATCTGATTTTAGCAGAGAGGAAGGAGCATTTTTTTTTTTTTTGTCTAGAAGTAGTTGTGAATGATGGGTTAAAAGGTTTTGCTTGCTAATTTGAAGTGATAGCAGTTTAATAAATCATATCTCCACAAATCAGAATTATATCGAGCAATCAAATTGCAAGTCTTGAGTTTGAAAGTTCATGCAACCAAGTAGATGTCATTACATAAATACAGAATACAAATACCCAAAAAGTCAGAATCAGACCTTGTCTATCCTTTTATTTTCACTAAGCTGAGCCTGTATAAGTAGGCAATAGCCATTTTGCTAGATCCATATTGAGTGCCAACCATGTTCTAGACTCTGTGCTGGGCTGAGGATACAAAACAGTTCATATTCTGGTAAAGGAAGACATTTAAGATGAACTGATACATTAGATGCAGTGAAAAAGTGCAATATCGAGGTACTATGACTGGTGCAACTAGAAAGAATATTGGTAAAAGAATGATCTGAACAGGTGGATCAGAGAAGCCTTCACAGAAAAGAAAATGGTGGATTAGTTTCTTGAAGAAACAGTAGGAGATCACTAGGTGAATGAGTAGTGTCAGGGCCAGCCAGGCAGAAAGAACGGGATTTGTAAAGACACAGTAGCATGATGTAGTATCTTATATTTGGAGAATTACAAGAAATTCTATATTGCCGAAGAGAAGGATGCAAGGGCAGGAGAGTGGGTAGGGGAGCAATTTTGACAAGAGATATGGCTGGAAAGTTAGGTAGGAGCTAGATCACTGAATTTCCTTGCTAGACAAAGTTTGTTGCTAAAGTTTAACAAACTAACTTGCTTTGCTGCACTGTGAAAGTCTCAATACAATTTATATGGCTGGCTGTGTTTTGATGGGTCATTTTAAGGATGTGGAGCTATCAGGTTGTCTAGAAAACAATTCAGATGGTGGAAATAAAGGAGTGATGAGCTCTGGGCTACAGAGCTCTGGAAACAGACCTTCACACATAATGAACTTATTTGAAGTCAAAAAAATTGACAGTGTGAACCGTGCTTGACATTACGAAATAGAGGGAAGTGATGTTAGGCCAGTAAGTATGTTTTGGTATGACACAATGTATATTTGTTTCTCTGGGTTACATGGGAGCTTTATCTTCAGGAGAAAGCTCAAGGTGGTTGTAAAGGATTCAATGGTGTTCCCCCAAAATTCATGTCTACCTGGAAGCTCGGAATGTGACTTTTGGAAATAGTTTTTGCTGATATATTTAGTTAAGTTAAAAATGAAGTCTTTTTTTTTTTAAGGCAATTCTCCAAAGGCTAATGTTTATTAATGACCACTTTGAACCTGAATTCTGTGAGAAATATCTAGGTGTTTCAAGATTGCTTTTATATTTTTTATTTATTTATTTAAATTTTTATCACTAAACTTTAAGTTTTGGGTGATGGTGTGTTGCACCCATTAACTCGTCATTTAGCATTAGGTATATCTCCTAATGCTATCCTTCCCCTCTCCCCCCACCCCACAACGGTCCCCGGTGTGTGATGTTCCCCTTCCTGTGTCCATGTGTTTTCATTGTTCAATTCCCACCTATGAGTGAGAACATGTGGTGTTTGGTTTTTGTCCTTGTGATAGTTTGCTGAGAATGATGGTTTCCAGCTTCATCCATCCATGTCCCTAGAAAGGACATGAAATCATCATTTTTTATGGCTGCATAGTATTCCATGGTGCATATGTGCCACATTTTCTTAATCCAGTCTATCATTGTTGGACATTTGCGTTGGTTCCAAGTCTTTACTATTGTGAATAGTGCCGCAATAAACATACGTGTGCATGTGTCTTTATAGCAGCATGATTTATAATCCTTTGGGTATATACCCAGTAATGGGATGGCTGGGTCAAATGGTATTTCTAGTTCTAGATCCCTGAGGAATCGTCACACCGACTCCCACAATGGTTGAACTAGTTTACAGTCCCACCAACAGTGCAAAAGTGTTCCTATTTCTCCACATCCTCTCTGGCACCTGTTGTTTCCTGATTTTTTAATGATCGCCATTCTAACTGGTGTGAGATGCTATGTCATTGTGGTTTTGATTTGCATTTCTCTGATGGCCGTGATGATGAGCATTTTTTCATGTGTTTTTTGGCTGCCTAAATGTCTTCTTTTGAGAAGTGTCTGTTCATATCCTTTGCTCACTTTTTGATGGGGTTGTTTTTTTCTTGTCAATTTGTTTGAGTTCATTGTAGATTCTGGATATTAGCCTTTTGTCAGATGAGTAGGTTGCAAAAATTTTCTCCCATTCTGTAGGTTGCCTGTTCACTCTGATGGTGGTTTCTTTTGCTGTGCAGAAGCTCTTGAGTTTAATTAGATCCCATTTGTCAATTTTGGCTTTTGTTGCCATTGCTTTTGGTGTTTTAGACATGAAGCCCTTGCCTATGCCTATGTCCTGAATGGTATTGCCTAGGTTTTCCTCTAGGGTTTTTATGGTTTTAGGTCTGACATGTAAGTCTTTAATCAATCTTGAATTAATTTTTGTATAAGGTGTAAGGAAGGGATCCAGTTTCAGCTTTCTACATATGGCTAGCCTGTTTTCCCAGCACCATTTACTAAATAGGGAATCCTTTCCCCATTGCTTGTTTTTGTCAGGTTTGTCAAAGATCAGATAGTTGTAGATATATGTGGCATTATTTCTGAGGGATCTGTTCTGTTCCATTGGTCTATATCTCTGTTTTGGTACCAGTACCATGCTGTTTTGGTTACTGTAGCCTTGTAGTATAGTTTGAAGTCAGGTAGTATGATGCCTCCAGCTTTGTTCTTTTGGCTTAGGATTGACTTGGCAATGCGGGGTCTTTTTTGGTTCCATATGAACTTTAAAGTAGTTTTTTCCAATTCTGTGAAGAAAGTCATTGGTAGCTTGATGGGGATGGCATTGAATCTATAAATTACCTTGGGCAGTATGGCCATTTTTACAATATTGATTCTTCCTACCCATGAGCATGGAATGTTCTTCCATTTGTTTGTATCCTCTTTTATTTCATTGAGCAGTGGTTTGTAGCTCTCCTTGAAGATGTCCTTCATATCCCTTGTAAGTTGGATTCCTAGGTATTTTATTCTCTTTGAAGCAATTGTGAATGGTAGTTCACTCATGATTTGGCTCTGTGTATGTCTGTTATTGGTGTATAAGAATGCTTGTGATTTTTGCACATTGATTTTGTATCCTGAGACTTTGCTGAAGTTGCTTATCAGCTTAAGGAGACTTTGGGCTGAGACGATGGGGTTTTCTAGATATACAATCATGTCATCTGCAAACAAGGACAATTTGACTTCCTCTTTTCCTAATTGAATACCCTTTATTCCCTTCTCCTGCCTGATTGCCCTGGCCAGAATTTCCAACACTATGTTGAATAGGAGTGGCGAGAGAGGGCACCCTTTTCTTGTGCCAGTTCTCAAAGGGAATGCTTCCAGTTTTTGTCCATTCAGTATGATATTGGCTGTGGGTTTGTCATAGATAGCTCTTATTATTTTGAGATGCGTCCCATCAATACTTAATTTATTGAGAGTTTTTAGCACGAAAGGTTGTTGGATTTTGCCAAAGGCCTTTTCTGCATCTATTGTGATAATAATGTGGTTTTTGTCTTTGATGCTGTTTATATGCTGGATTACATTTATTGATTTGCGCATGTTGAACCAGCCTTGCATCGCAGGGATGAAGCCCACTTCATCATGGTGGATAAGCTTTTTGACGTGTTGCTGTATTCTGTTTGCCAGTATTTTATTGAGGATTTTTGCATCAATGTTCATCAAGGATATTGGTTTAATTCTCTTTTTTTGTTGTGTCGCTGCCAAGCTTTGGTATCAGGATGATGCTGGCCTCATAAAATGAGTTAGGGAGGATTCCCTGTTTTTCTATTGATTGGAATAGTTTCAGAAGGAATGGTACCAGCTCCTCCTTGTACCTCTGGTAGAATTTGGCTGTGAATCCATCTGGTTATGGAGTTTTGGTTGGTAAGCTATTAATTATTGCCTCGATTTCAGAGCCTGTTATTGGTCTATTCAGAGATTCAACTTCTTCCTGGTTTAGTCTTGGGAGAGTGTATGTGTCGAGGAATTTATCCATTTCTTCTAGATTTTCTAGTTTATTGGCATAGAGGTGTTTATAGTATTCTCTGAGGGTAGTTTGTATTTCTGTGGGATCGGTGGTGATATCACCTTTGTCATTTTTTATTGTGTCTATTTGATCCTTCTCTCTTTTCTTCTTTATTAGTCTTGCTAGTGGTCTATCAATTTTGTTGATCTTTTCAAAAAGCCAGCTCCTGGATTCATTGATTTTTTGAAGGGGTTTTGTGTCTCTATTTCCTTCAGTTCTGCTGTGATCTTAGTTATTTCTTGCCTTCCGCTAGCTTTTAAATGTGTTTGCTCTTGCTTCTCTAGTTCTTTTAATTGTGATGTTAGGGTGTCGATTTTAGATCTTTCCTGCTTTCTCTTGTGGGCATTTAATGCTATAAATTTCCCTCTACACACTGCTTTGAATGTGTCCCAGAGATTCTGGTATGTTGTGTCTTTGTTCTCATTGGTTTCAAAGAACATCTTTATTTCCGCCTTCATTTCGTTATGTACCCAGTAGTCGTTCAGGAGCAGGCTGTTCAGTTTCCATGTAGTCGAGCAGTTTTGAGTGAGTTTCTTAATCCTGAGTTCTAGTTTGATTGCACTGTGGTCTGAGAGACAGTTTGTTATAATTTCTGTTCTGAAGTCATTTTTTGCTAGATAAATAGAAAAAACAAGATGAGATCACACTGGATTAGGGTGGACTTTAATAATTGGTTTCTTTATAAGAAGAGGAGAGGACACACAGAGACAGATAGAACTATATAAAGACAAAGGCAAAATTGGAGTGAAGTAACACCAAGCAACACCAAAGATTGTCAGGGGTCACCATAAGCTAGAGGAGAGATGGGACTAATTTTTCCCTTGGCATTTCTAGAAGGAACCAACCCTGCTCATGGCTTGATTTTGAACTTCTAGTCTCCTGAACTATCAGGGTATAAATTTCTGTTGTTTTAAGCTAAGTTCATGATGATGTATTACTAAAACCCTAGGAAACTAATAAGATAGCAAAATACTTTGCTAAGTTGAGAAGTTAATAATTAGTCATCAGGGACTCCAGCAGATTTGGCATTTCATGAATTCTGCCTGAGATTTTGTCATGAAATCTAGATTATAATTCAAATTACAGATAATGGTTTTGGGAAACAAAAGGGCTTAAAAAATATTTAAAGTGTGAACCTGTCATATTTAGGTTTCCTTGCTGTCTGTTTCTAGTGTATCACAGTCTGATATGCTAAACAACACAGTCACTGACAACAACTAAAAATGAGTAACATATTAAAACTGTGCATTAGTGAGCTAACAACATGGTAAGGCATCCTGA
The DNA here is from genome assembly GCF_006542625.1 of Nomascus leucogenys. NCBI lineage: Eukaryota > Metazoa > Chordata > Mammalia > Primates > Hylobatidae > Nomascus > Nomascus leucogenys. The sequence continues at coordinate 31,188,572 of NC_044395.1, read as the reverse complement.
GAGTCCAATGACTTGAACATGGGGCTCCAGAAAGATAAGCCAGTTCTGATGTCAGATTTTGCCCCTCTACTGGGCCTTCATGACCTTCACTTCCTAGTTTGAAGGCTATGCAGGGAATGGGGGAGCAGGAGAAAACATACAGAGCCCAACCAAAGTAATGAGTCTAAATATGACTCCCTCTTGACACTGGGACTGAAGGGCCACAATTACAGTGCAAGGGTGAAAAATAAATTACTCCCAGAAGGAAATATTAGGAAAACTTATCTGTTACCATCTTGGTTTTGAGTAGAAGTGGAAAAAAAAAATCTCTAGTGAAATGTCTTAGCTATGAGCCTATTTTCTGGCCACTTTGTAGCCTAAGTTTATATTACATGAGCAGGTTCAAAAAACTTCAAGTCAAGGTTTAATTTTAAAGTGACTCCAGGTTGAGACAAAGGCAAGTCCCCTCTAAATAAATTCACCTTCAAGCAGGCCTTGAAAAATTTGGACTGATAAGGTTTATCAGCATAACAAAGCCGGACAAACACACACGATGCCACAGAGTAGGAGCAGACGAGAAGTATCTGCAGATACTGGAATGACCAGGTGAAGAATATAAACTTTGTATGTTTAACTTGTTACAATAAATAAAACATAGGATCAACATAAGTTTAGATGACAATAAAATATGATAAAAATGCCTGAAAATAAATCAAACAGATCTTCAAGATATAAATAAGTAAATTGAATTTAAAACCATAATAAATGGTTAAACAGCAAATAGTATACAGATGAAAAAAGTTAATGAACTGAAAAATAGATATGAAAAAGTTACCCAAAAGCTACACAAACAGATACAGAGGTAGACAATTTCAAAGAGGAGAGTTTTAACATGTTAGAATGAGAAGGTCTAACATGCATCTAATTGGAATTATTAGGAATTATTTAGAATTCCATAATAAAATAATGTAATGTGTGAGAGGCAAAATTACAAGGAATCATGCCTGAGTATTAAAAAAAATTAAATAATTTGAGATAAATAATTTAAAAATATAAAAAATCTTATAGACTTAATGAATTCTTAATTTCAGGAACCCAAAAACATTTCTAATCAGCTTAAATATAAATAAATATACCTCTAGATATTTGTTAGTGGAATTGCAGAAAACCAAAGAAAAAGAGATGATCATAAATGCAGTCAGAGAGAAAAGACAGATTATCTGAAAAAGAATAACAAGTAGACTAACAGCAAACTTCTCAACAGCAGAGAAAGAAGGGAGAAGCCAGTGAAATATGTTTTAAAGTAACTGAGCGAAAATAGCTGCCAACCTAGAATTTTATATCCAAATAAACCTATATTTCAAAGATAAATGTAAGACTATTTTTAAGGTAAAAACAGAGGTATTTTGCCAACAACAGATCTTTACCAAAGGAACTATTTCAAGTAGAAAGAAAAAAAATCCCAGATGAAAGTTGTTAAGTGAAAGATGTGTTGATGAGTAGAGGAAGAGTTTAATATGACGCTGCATCTGAACAAACACTATATAAAAACAATCACAGTAGGCTTAAAAGAAGATAGAATTAAAATACATAGAAATATGAATGTATATTTTGGGAGGAGGTGACTAGAGTTAACTTTGATTCATTTTTTTAATTATGTCTGTTAAAATTGCTGGCATAACCACTAAAAGACTAGAAAATCATTTATATAAGCTGCATGTTATTTGAGGCAAAAGAGAATGATTCAAATAAAAAAATTCAATTAATAGAAGTCAAAGTAAAGAAAAGAAGTTAGCAAAAAACAGCACACATAGCATAAGATACAGTGGTGACAACAGCTTTAAAAATATTACAAATCACAATAAATTCAAAGGGCTAAACTCTTTAAGAGACAAAGATAGTGAATGCAATGTGGTATCCTGAATTAGATGCTGGAACAGAAAAGGAGCATTAGTGAAAAAGCTAATGAAATACAAAAAGTCTGTAGTTTACTTAGTTGCACTCTATTAATGTTGATTTTTCAGTTTTGACAAATATATCGTTACTGGTGGGTCTTTGTTCTTAGAGCTCCCAAGATAGTGGCAGGCTGCTCCCAAGACGGCAGCAAGCCTTTGTTCTCTGACCTGGGGTTCTCTGACCTCACGGATTCCAAGGAATGGAGCCTTGGGCCATGAGGTGAGTGTTAACAGCTCTATTAGAAGCCGTGGGTGATGGAAGAGAACCGTGGAACCCAGCGACTAGTGTTCAGCTCAATTAGGACCAACCTGAGCACTTAGCCGCGCAGGAATAATGGCGGGCCTCTAACCCTATCGGGAGCAGCAATGGGCGCCTTGCTGGATCAGAAGCTCAACAGACACCCTGCCCAATCTGGAGGGGTGGAAGTCAATGGCGGGTCTGCGACGTCGGCGTTCATCAGTGGTGGACGGCGAACGAAAGCTCAGCCTGAGAGGGAACAAACATGGCCCAGAAGAGTGTGCAGTTGCAAGATTTAATAGAGTGAAAACAGAGTTTCCATACAGTGGGAGGGGACCCAAAGGGGGTTGCCAGTGCTGGCTGAAATGCCCTGGGTTTGTATCCTAATCATTGTCCCTCCCCCTGTGCTCTCAGGCAATAGATCATTTGATTATTTCTTTACCTCCTGCTTTTAGCCTAATTTGTATTTTAGTGAGCCCTATTACTACCTGATCGGTTGGGTGTGAGCTGAGTTACAAGGCGAGTGTATTTAAAGGTGAGTGTGGTCACCTTCCCCAGCTAGATTTAGGAATGCTTAGTCAGCCTAGGAAATCCAGCTAGTCCTGTCTCTCAGTATCAAGGTTATATAATATGTTAATATGAGAGGAAGCTAGGTAAAGGGTATATAGAAACTATTATACTTGCAACTTTTCCATAAATATAAAATTATTTCAAAAAAGTTTATTTAAAAAGTCAAAGGTAGTTCTAATGGACTTTTTTAAAAAATATAACTCTTTCATTAATGAGAGGTAACTAAAATGAAGAATCAGACTAGTTGAAAGTGAGAGAATAAAAATTATATGTCATCAAATCCCAATAAACATAAATATGGGTGCTGGGCATGGTGGCTCACATCTGTAATCCTAGCACTTTGGAAGGCCAAGGTGTGAAGGCCACTTGAGGCCAGAAGAACAAGACTAGTCTAGGCAACATAGTGAGACCCTGCCTCTACAAAAAATAATGAAAAAAATTGGCCAGTTGTGGTGGTGGCGAACACCTATAGTCCAAGCTACTTGGGAGGCTGAGATGGGAGGATTGCTTGAGCCCAGGAGTTCGAGGCTGCAGTGAGCTATAATCATGCCACTGCACTCCAGCCTGGATGACAGAGCAAGACCCTGTCTCAGGAAAACGAAACAAAACATACATATGGTATTGCTGTTATAACACATCAGACAAAATATGCTTTAAAGCAGAAAGCTGGATACAGATAAACAGAGATGGAAAAAAGTCTGAGTCTAGTGGCTCATTCCTGTAATCCCAGCACTTTGGGAGGCTGAGACAGGTGGATCAGTTGAGGCCAGGAGTTTGAGACCACCCTGGGCAACATGGCAAAACCCTGTCTCTATCAAAAATACAAACATTAGCCAGGTGTGGTAGCACACAGCTGTAATCTCAGCTACTCGGGAGGCTGAGGCAGGGGAATTGCTCGAACTGGGGAGGCGGAGTTGCAGTGAGTCGAAATCGTGCCACTGCACTCCAGCCTGGGTGACAAAGCAAGACTCCGTCTCAAAAAAAAAAAAAAAAGAAAAGGAAATGATAGGCAATGGGGACTGCAAAAGAGGGGAAGGTGGGAGGGGAACAGGAGTTGAAAAATTGCCTATCAGGTACAATGTTCACTATTTGGGTGATGAGTACAGTAAAAACTCAATCCCCACCAGTAAGCGATATATCCATGTAATAAATAAGCACAGGTACCCCTTGATTCTAAAATTTAAAAAAATGATACTTCAGCAGCTTTCTGTGGAGGAAAAAAAAAGAGTAGTGGTAAGCATGTCATGGCTTGTGTGACCTAATGTTTAGCTTCTGGGAAGGCTTCTTACCCCATCCCTACCTCACAATCCAAAGGATCACATTATATACTCGCATCAACTTAAAATACCATGTTTGATGTAGAAAAAAAGTACTTGCTCATCTTAGACAAATGAGTTTTCTTTATTAAAAGCAATATTTGATAGGTGAAGAGAGAGCAATTTCTCTATAACATCGCTGGCTACATGAGGGGGCTATGAAGGTTCTGAATAAAGAGACAGGGAATTCCCAAACCAAATTTTACTTGGCATAAGACAACATTTTTTTCAGAGTGTGTATTTGGAAAACATTTGGTCTAAGACACATTTATCAAAATTAAAAAGGTGCATAATCAATTGAGTTTAGAAAATAAACTCAGGGGGCATTACTAGAAATAAAGAGGGTTACTTCATATTTATAAAACAATCAACTCTCAATGTTGATAAAACAATGAAAAATATAGATATGTTGTATTAGTCCATTCTCACATTGCTATAAAGAAACACCTGAGACTGGGCAATTTATAAAGAAAATAGGTTTAATTGATTCACAGTTCTGCAGGCTGTACAGGAAGCATGGCAAGGGAACCTCAGGAAGCTTACAATCATGGTGGAAGGATGAAGGAGAAGCAAGCACATCTTATCATGGTGGAGCAATAGAGAGACAGTGAAGCGGGAAGTGCTACACACTTTTAAATAACCGGATCTCATGATAACTCACTCACTATCACAAGAACAGCAAGGGGAAATCCACCCTCATGATCCAGTCACTTCTCCCCAGGTCCCTCCTCCAACATTGGGGATTACAATTTGACATGAGATTTGGGTGGGAACACAGAGCCAAACCATATCATCTGTAGTAACATAGCCTGAAAATATATCAATAAAAGATTGACAAAACTATTAGGGGAAAAAAGAACATATCCATACGCACAGCTGGAAATTTTAATATTTCCCTCTCAGTACTTGATGGATGAAGCAGACAACAGTCAGAACAAATATTGATTATTTGGTCAATTCAATAGCAACCTTGATCTAATGATCTGCTCTATATAGGACATTATGTTTAGCAATTGGAGAATACACATGAGTATTTTAGAAATTTTGAAATATCAGAGGTTGTTCTAATGACCTATTATTGATTTCTACCTTAATTGTATTATGGTTAAAAATGAAGTCTTTCTACTAAACCATGGTGAATTTCAAACTTGGTGAATTTCAAAGTCAATTTTCATGTCCTTCGTAAGCTTGAAAAGAAGGTCAGTATAGAATGTTTATAGCCAGCTTTGAGAGAAATGTATAGTTAGAGACATTTATATTAGAAGCAAAGGATGAATGTTACTGTGCTAACATCTATTTTAAGGGGCTAGAAAAAGAAGAGTAGAATAAAAAGTTAGGCATTTTTCTTTCCCTTAATGTCAGTGATTAGAGAATCACTGTAATTCTTAGTTGAAATGTCATAAGATGAAAGACCCTGAAAATATGATGTGATAATATGACCTACTCAAAAAAAAGTCTCCCAGTGAGTTATGGTGGTTTCAATAATACTGCTTATTCTTTCAGAAGGCTGTGGGAATGTAAGGGTGGGCAGTACTAAGCTAGGCTAGGGGTTGGGGAAAAGACCTCTCTGAAGAAAAAGGATTTAAACTGAACTCTCAAGGGCAAGCAGGATTAATCTAGCAAAGAACCCTTACAGTACAACTCTGAAGAAGACAATCTTTCTGCTGAGAAGTTTGGTTCCTCTTTTCTGGATTCAATAAAGTCTGACACAGAGCTCAGAGAGAACCTTGCCTGGGACATGGAAAAGCTGGCAGGGACATGGCAGGGACATGGAAAAGCTGACCAGCACTAACCTCTCTTTCTCAGGAACAAGGTCTTTTCTGTCTCTTACTGCTCAGAATTCATGAGTCAAAGATGTTTGTCTCATTAACCTCATGTTAGGGAGAAGAGGATGAAAATGAGTTGATCAATCAGGACTTTGTTTCCTAGTAGCTGATTATAATCATCCAGATACATATGCCTGATTGAAATTGTTCATGATTGAAGATTGGATAGCTGAAGCCTGCTGGTCTCGTGGAAGTTTAATCAAATGCTTGATGCAGTGAAAAATATACTGGACTGGGAGGCAGGGGACTCCAGTTCTTGTTTCTAGTTCATCTACAACCAGGTATGCGATTTGGAGAATTTCCTGTTATCTCTGTATTGCCAGTCTACTAATTTGAAATGAAGGAGTGGGGTTGCATAATCTATGAGACACTGTTGAGCTGACTAACATCTCTACTTATCTTCACTAGAGGGTGAACAAGACCTCCTGTGCTTTGGGTATTGGGTTTTGGGCAATCGAATGGCAGTGGTGATAATGATAATAGCACTAAAAATAGCTAACCACATTCTGAGGGCTACACATTTCACATGCCTGACTTCATTTAGTACTCACAATAACCCTGTGAGGTAAAAAATACTCTTGGCCTCATCTTACAGTCAGGAACCTGAAACAAAAGGAAGTAAAGTAACTTGCCCAAGGTCATGTGCTCATAAAGCATGGAGTCAAGGGTGGACCAATCACACAGGCTGACTGCACATAGCAACCACATACACACTACCTTGCCATCTGAGAAGGTGCTAGGGGAGGGAGGAGGGGGGGACATGAGAGAGACCACCACCAAGTGAAAGAAGGAAATAGAGTAACAGATAGGTTGGGGCTATGACACACTTCATCTGTTTCCCAATTTGGTTTAAGATAGGCCATGATAAGCCAGCCACATTGCACATCTCCAAGGGCATTAGCCACATCCACACAGAGTGTGTTCTTCAGTGGGCAGGTATGTGCAAACCTACCCCCAAAGTCCCAGGAAGCTGAGCGGCTGAAGAAAGAGGCTGGCATATTTAGTGTCTCAAAAAGAAACATTTAATAGGGACCTACAAACAGAAGCCATGTCTGTGCCTCAAGTGTAGGTGAGACAAGATGGTGGATCCCATGCCATTACTCTCCAGACCCAGGGCTTATATACCATCGAGAAACGTGACTCAGAATGGATGTGTAGGATGACTGAAGTACAAAAGCATCAAAACTGTTTGACATAAGGGCAGAATTTATGGTAAGTACCGGCTCTTACACAAGGAACAATAGATAAACTGGAAGTCTTAAAGGCCTTCCCAGAACAGGGGTTAATTGAAGTCAGTGTGGTAGATTAGCATCCAAGATGGAGTTGCTTTGGCCTCCAAAGAGTGCAATGTGAATGGCACACTCTGGAATTGTCCAACATGCAGCCCTGGGCCCAGGCAAAGTACAATAAGAGGGGCAGCATCTACCTCACCCTCTCAAAATCGCTTCACTCCTTTCCTCTCACTGCTGGGGTGAGACTCAACCTACTCTAAATTTATGTGAGGTAGATGTAGGAGGTGGGAGGTAGAAATCAGCCTTCAAAAAGATAAAATTTTAATATGCTTAATATAGACCAGAAAGTTTTCTAAATTTAAAGCTCATTTATTCAAGAAAAGATATTCATATTAACACACAAAGACACATATGAATCTGATTGTTTCAGACCTACTAGCAGAGAGAATCTTCTTTCTGACCCTTTCTTCTTTTCTGTAGCTCAGGGTATTTGGAAGATGTATACAAACTCTTGGCTTTATTTGGCTTCTTTCCCCAAGAAAATGTTGGTCTTACTTGCAAGATAAACTCTTAGAGGACCGTAGACCTTTCCCTTTGTAGTTTAGGCAGTTTGCTGTCCGAGTAAATTATAGAAACGGACATAGAAATTCTAAATTAGTATATAAAGGGGATTTGAGTTGAAGGAGAGGTGATTAATAACAGGATCCTGGAGTTCTGAGATGATTGAGCTCTTGTCAAGAGGAGTATTTATTTCTTGCTTCTGCTCAAAAACAGGAGGGACCTATCACTAGAATCTTTGAGGCCCTTGAGAAACCAGTGGCCTTTGACGAGCTACGCTGTTTTAATTGGAGTCAATATTCTTGTGCTTACGTTGATTTGATTATATTATCATGCCTGCTACATCATGATCCAGTTGAAGGAACAGCCTTAGGCAGTTAACTTCGTAACAGGAAAAAATAAATGTAATTTACAAAATTAGACTTTCATAAGAATCATGTCATTAAAAAAAGAGAATGAATCATGTCAGAATTTTTCATTCGTTCTTTTACAAAATGGTGGATAGGAGGCAGGACTAACTTGCAGCTCCCACTTGGATGGACAGAGCAGTGTGTGGAGACTCACATAGTGAATTTTTGCTCCAAGAACTACTGCAGAAATATACCAGGAAAGCTGAGAGAATCCAAAAACCCTTTGAAAGAAGCAGATTGCTGTTGCAGGCCTCTGGAGACAGCTGAAAAACTGCCCAAATTGTGAAAGTGTGAAAGGGGGATTGTCTGCCCTCAAACACACACCCTCACTGGGGAACCTGAAGGTCCAGATCATGGGAGAAGGATTTGATCTTACCTGGAGCTGAGACAAATTTAGTGAGCTGAGCAAAATACAGGGGTAGAAGAAGCAGAGGGATGAGCCCTGTGGGGTCGTTACGTCCCAAGGGAAGCCCTTTCTGAGCTTGTCTCACAGAGATCCTTGGGGAGGGCTGCCAGAGGAACTGGGAAAAGACCACAGGGAGAAGGAAACTTCTAGCTGAACTTTGTAACAGTTTTCACCGAACACAAAGTTTCCTGGACAGAATCTGTGTGTGTGTGTGGAGGGGGGTGAATTTGGAATGCAGACACGGCACAGAACCTGTAGCAGGTGGGGAGATGCTAAACCTGAAAACCCCTGCTTGCTTTCTCAGCCGTGAGACTGGTAGCCTGGGGCAAGTTCTCAGCCCTGTTCTCCTTCTGCCTGGAAATAAACTTTGTGCTGTTGGGGTTGGGGGCACAATGGGAGTGAGACTGGCCTTTTGGGCTGCAAGGGAGCTGCGTGAAGCCTATAACTGCTGCTTTACGGCTTTCCCCCTCTTCCCTGGTGACCTGGGTGATGCAGCAGAGGCAGCCATAATCCTCCTGGGAACATAACTCCATTGGCTTGAGAACCACACCCATACCCCACAGTAGCTGCAGCAAGCCCCACCTAAGGAGAGTCTGAGCTCATGTGTTTATTTATTCATTTGTTGATAGTTCCACCAGTAGAGTGCAGTGATTAAAGGTATTAAGTTTGGAATTTAACAGCTGGACTTAAATCCCAGCCTTCAACTTTCTAGCTGTGTGATCTTGGGCAAATAATTTAATCTCTTGAGTTCAGATTTTCTTAATTGTAAATGGGATTAATAGTAGTACCTATCCGAACCCCCCTTTGCAAAGACATAACGGTGGGAGAAATCTAACGTGGCTGACTCCATCTTACCTCTAGTGTCACAGGCTAGCTGTCTTCACTCATTCCTCGGCATAGACCAAGCTATCCATGGGAGGAATTTAGTTTATAGTTTAACTTGGAAGAAGGGTGATAATAGTCCCTCTCTAAAACTCACCCCCTCCTTGCACAGGGCCCAAAAACTAATTAAAAGCCATGAGATTAGGATTAGGGGAGGAGCCTGAACTCTGCTAAAATGTAGGCATAGTTTCTATAATCCCTTACTGCTCAGGAGTCATGTGGCCAGAGTTCACAAGATTTGTGACTTCCCCAGTTGCTTCTACAGATAACATCACTATTGTAGAACCTAAGGTTGGTCTTTTGAGATGTTTTATAGATTTTTGCATTCTGGCAACAGGCCTGGACCTGTGACTCATGACTCATAACTTACCCAGTCCTGTGGTCCATACTCAGAGGCAGACTTAGTGTATGAGGACCATTTTTCACACCCCTATGATTTTATCCTCAACCAATCAGCAATACTCATTCCCTAGCCCCCTACTCACCAATTATCCTTAAGAACCCTAGCCTCTGAATTCTTAGGGAGACTGATTTGAGTGATAACTTCCGTCCTTCTGCTTGGCTGCCTTGTGTTAATTAAACTCTTTCTTTACTGCGATATCATAGTTTCAGTGAATTTTTTTTTTTCTGTGCAACAGGCAGGGACAACTCATTGGGGATTACTTTTCTCCTAGATCCATTATGAGGATCAAATCAGATAACGATATAGTAAAAACTCAATAAGTGTAATCCATTCATATTAATAAAATAATATCTTTATCTAACCCAGAGAAAAAAGCTCAGTGAATAATATAGAATTTCAAAAATAAAATAAATATGTTTTATTTCTATCAAGGTTTATTTCTTACTTGTTTGGGATTCTGACAAGATTAGGGCTTTGAAGCTCAAAAGTAAACATAAACACACACACACACACACACACATATATACACACACATATGTATAATATGCCACCCCTAAATAAAATTTACTTTTTCACCACAAATGAAGTATTTTCCACTTCTGCCTAAAAGAATACTGAATGATCCACTTTGTTCCACAGAAGAGAGAATATATACTTCTCAACCACCTTCACTATTGAATATTCTTCTAGAAGAACTAAACGCTTCTCTTTGTTATCGACCTGGGTATAGTGTGTCAAGAGGTCAGATGACAGCGTGTGTCTGGCCTCTTATTTGGTTGTCTACTCATGTTGAAAAGATGTACAAAAAGCAGCATCTTCCAAAGTTGTATAGATGGGAAGAGAGATTAAAGGAGTCTCTCACTGATTCATACACAGGCTTGCATATTGGTTTCAATTTTGAGTAGTGATTTTTTTCAGTTCATATTGAATCCTGCCTTAAACACAAGCACGTGCACCAATATTAACAATAAACACTAGCTTAGATAAATTGAGTTCTTATTGTGTTCTGTGCACTATTCCAATATCTCTACAGGAATTTCCTTATTTAATCCTCATATAGAGACACCAAGAAAATACTATTATTATCCCTATTTAATGGATGAGAAACAGACTTAGTGGAGTTAATGACTTGTTTAAATCACACTGCTGATTGTCCTATTCATCAAATTTATTGCACACCTAATCTGTGAAGGGCTCTGTGGAATATGAAGATAGGAGTGGTGGGACTTTTGTCCCTTTGGAGCTTGTGGTCTAATGGCAAGAAGTGAGGCACACACAGTATACGCCCTATGTGACAGATGGATGCCATGGAAAGAAAGCTTATTTTTTGTTATTCTTTTTCTCTTTCCATAAGTTTTAAGTCTCCAAATAAAACATCGTCTTTCATGTGCATGTACCTTTAAATATGTCATTGCCTCTACTTAGACTGTGTCTTCCGCTAGTCCTCTTCTCCCTTCCCCCTGCTTTTTTTCCTTTAGTAACTCCTACATGTGCTTTGAGACTCAGCTCGGAGGTTATGTCTTTCAGGGAGGCACTCTTCAATCTGGATTGGTTGCTCCTTTCTGCATTCTCATAATGACTTTTGGAAACCCTACAAAGTGAAAATACTGGGCGTTCACCCAGGGTGACACAAGTACCAAGAACTTTCAGGGTTAGACCATCTTGTACATAGGCTTTGAGTGGCCTTGAGGTATGATAGAGTGCCCTATTGGAAGAAGTGAGGACTAAACACTAAGCCCAGTTTTACCACTAGAACCAACTTTGTAACCTTGAACTAATTTCATTTAACTTCTTTGGATATTATAAAATGGGAACAAAAATGGCAACCTTATCTTTAGCTATTTTAAAATAAAGCTGTAATTTTTCAAATGAGATAATGCATACATGGCTTGTTAGTATAACTGTAAGCAAATTTTAAGATAATTGGGAGCCATTCCCGATTATCATGACTATTATTTTCAGATCTTGACTTTGAAGGGATGAATCTAAATTATAAAGTAGGCAGCCACAGATGAACAAAAGAACAAATAGAATACTCTGCACATTCCTCTCTATCATGTCTTCCTTTATTATAGGTTATTTCAGAAGTGCTCTGTGTAATCTTGTTTCAAATATCTCAGATAATAATTCCCCCATTACTTGTGTGTGAGGGTCATCTCAGAGGTATATTAAGTGCACAGAGGAGGACATCACTTTTATATTTTTGTTTTATGAACAAATCCAGTGAGGTTGACAAAATCCTCCCCTTTTCCATGTTTGTGAAGGACAGTACACAGGAGATGTGACAATTTTGGAGGCACAGAGTGAGGTTCCAAAATGAATCGTCATCTCTTAGCCCTCTGTGAAGACTGCTACATCAGGAACCTGTGTAAACAGATACACTTGGGGAAACACTGCCTTTTCTCTGCCAGTTAATAGCATTGTTACTGACTTAACTGGCATCCAAGTTTTTTCTTCGTTGTTCATTGAACCATTTTTTTTCTGTAAGATTTTCTAAAGAAAATGAAATGGAAAATAGTAAGGTAAGATTCCCAAGTGAAAATGACTTTAATAATATTTTCATATCATAAATCAGTGCAGATGAAGAAATAAAATAATCAGTCTTTTATATAAAAGTGCTTTCTATAGTGATCACCTGAGATGCCAAAATTGTTAAACTTTCGAAGTGTGCAAATAGCCACTACAATGACTTATATTGGAAAATTTGGGAATCTTTGAACAATTCAACCAACATTCTCTGCTTGGCTATTACTATGTCAATGAAAATAATGCATTGCATGGATTATAAGTTTGTGTTTAAAACCTTTGCCTTCATAGATTTCAGGAGGTGAATGAATTTGCCTAAAATATTCTGTTTATCACAGAGAACATGCAGTGTGAATCCCTCATTTTGTAAAAGACAAAACGACAAACTCTTTCACAGCACAGAATAAAAATGAAGAAGAAAATGATACAAAAGTGTGGCTGCAGGTAACCCCCTTTTCCTGGGAAACTACTGTGGTTCTCTTATATTTATAAGCCATCTCTTAGGAGGAAATATGCAGGATGAAATAGTTATTAATTCTTATGGTCTAACAAAGAGAGGAAAAATGTCTCATAGGGCTTGAAAGAAATATCCTAGTAACTTACTGTGGAATTGGATTTGAGATAAGGTGAATATGTCTCAGATCCCATGCACAGGTACTATTATTATTTTTTCTGAACTACTAAAATAATTTTTTATAAGTTGGTCTTGAAGCACAGAGTCCAAAGAAAGCATTAGATTTAACCCCTGTGTATAAAGAAGGGGTTGTGCCAAAGACATTGCGATGGCTTTAAAAAATACACAAAGTATCATTTTATCTCCCTTGTCTTTCACCAGACAAGGTTATATTTCTCAATCTTGTCTGTCCACATCCAGCTAGACGACTTACATGAAACGCTAATGAGATCCGGAAAGAAATAAACAGTGCAATTTCATATTCAGTGCCAAAAATTGGCGAATTTTAAATTCTCTCCTTATCATATTGAACAATGACCTTGGATAAATTGCTCACTCCATCTCACGGTTCATTTTTGAAACACAATATAATGTGGAGCCGAGATTTCAAAGGTGCATGCCTCATTCTCCTCCATGGCATGGCTCTCGTCTCAGAGAGAGAAGTGGAAACGCTGCTTATCAACAAAATGGACTGGAGTTGGCACAGGCATCAGGCCTCATTTTCTATTCATGATATACAGTAAAGAAAATGTGCTTTGAACCCAGACAGAGTCTTAGGTTCAAATTCCTATAGTTTACTGGCTGTTTACTGCAGGCAACGTGCCCAACTTCTTTGAGTATCGGTTTCTGATTTAGGAAATAATAATTCCTGATCTGCAGAGTTATTATAAGAATATGAAACAATGTACATAAAATGCCAATGATTGGAGTCACTCAAAAAAATGACAGCCATTCTTATTTCTGTCTATGAAAGTGATTTAGTCTAACAAATATTCATTGCATGCCTACTCTGTACAAGGCACTGGGGCAGGCACTGAAGCTAGTAACATTCGAATAGAACATGATCACCATCCATGGCCTAGGAAAGGAAAAGTTTCATAGGGTACACCTCCTCTTACCATATGATATGTGCTTTGGTGGTTAGCATTATGTGTCAACTTGGCTATGCCACAGTACTAAGATATTTGGTCAAACATTCTTCTATAGGTTTTTGTGAAGGTATTTTTAGATGAGATTGACATTTAAATCAATAGACTGTGTGTAAAGCAGATTATTCACCATAATGTGGGTGGGCCTTATCTAATCAGTTGAAGGTCTTAATAGAAAGAAGACTGACTGTCCTTGGGCAAGAAGAAATTTTGCCAGGAGACTGCAATATCAACTCTTCCCAAGTCTGTGACCTATCCTGCAAATTTTGGACTTGCAGCCTCTATAGTCACATGAGCCATTTCCTTAAAATGAATCTCTGTCTATCCATTTACCTAGAGATAGATATGTATTTCCATATATCCATATCTATGTGTGTGTGGCTTATACATGTACTTTGATATTTTCTATTCTAATTTATTAGATTAAATTTTTCCTTGAAAAATAATTGCTGATTGAGATCCACTAAATTTGGGTTTTATGATCCACTAATAGGTTGTGACTTGCAGTGTGGAAAAACACTTTGAAAAATGATGCCTTTCCATTTAAATATTGCACCTACTTCCCACCCCAATTTTGTTGCATTTTACTCTTAGTGCCGTAAAAAACAGTTTTAATCTACTACTTTTGAAAAAATAATTCTAGAAAAATGTGCAACTTATCCTCAGAAATTTTATTATAATTTTGTCCCAATTTGAATAATTATCACAGATAAAATATCCAAGGGTTCATTTGACTCTGCTTATTAATTATGGAAACATAAAGCTAAAAAATAAATTACCCTGGTTTTATCTGTTGGCCATGATGACTCCATAAGTTGCATTTCCAATAAAGCAAAAATGTTCCATTTTTTTGTTACTCCTAAAAATGAAACATTGGGACTTTTCTAGCCTTCAAAAGTATTTATTAACAGAAATGTACATTTGAAAAGTAAAGTGAGTACAGTTAGCTTTCTGTATATATGGGTTCCACATCCATGGATTCAATAAACCATGGATCAAAAATTTTCAGGAAAAAAAAGGGACAGTTTCATCAGTACTGAACATGTATATAGAACTTTTTTTGGTCATTATTCCCTAAACAATGCAATATAACAACTACTTACATACCATTTACATTGCAGTAGGTATTATAAGTAATCTAAAGGTGGTTTAGATTATACAGGATAATGTGTGTAAGTTATATAGAAATACCACACCATTTTATATAAGGGATCTGAGCATTCATGGATTTTGGTATCTGCGGTGGTCCTAGAACCAATTCATTGTGGGTATTGAGGGATGTGTGTACTCCTAATGGCCAAAGCTGGAATGATTTTAGCAACAAAGTAAGTATATTGGACTATAATTTAAAGCACAAAATAAATAGCCATGAGTCCATGATGCTATAAAAATGATTGGATAAATACATAAATGAGAGAGAAGAGATTAATCTTCTTTACAAATGAATTCCAAATAATTTATGCATAATAATTTATCAGGAAGTAGAGCTTAGTTCCTCTTCACCTCTTCTTACCCCTCACTTCAGCCCCCATTGAGGGTGGGCTGCACTTACTAACTTGCTTTCACAGAGTAGAATATGGCAAGAGCTAGGGCATAGGGTGAAATCACAGTAGCAAGACCTGGCAAATACTGTCTCACCAAGGTGATCAAAGTTATCATCAGCAATTAGTCATATTGATAGTGCGCATTCTTGACATGCTATACTGAGAATGGCACTTCATTACTCTGTTCTTTCTCCCAAAACCCATGACTCCAGGATAGCCATGAGAAAGATATTGATCAAACCCAAATTGAGTGACATTCTGCAAAAACTTTGATCAGTGCTCCTTAAAACTGTTAGGTCATCAATAACAAGGAAACTTGTTTCTGAGAAAATGTCACAGATCAGAGGAGGCTAGGGAGATACTGACTCAGTGTAACCTGGTACTTTGGATAACAACCTGGACCATAAAAAAATCATTGAGAAAAAAAAATTGTTGACACCTGAATACACTGTTAGGTTGATAGTATGATGACATCTGAATAAACTGTTGAGTTAATAGTAATGTACCAATGTTGATTTCTTACTTGTGACAAAGGGGTCCTGGTGGCATAGAACAATAACAGTAGGGGAAACTGTGTAGGGCTATATATGAATACTTTGTACAAACGGTGCCACTTTTCTGTAAATTTAAAACACTTCTAAAATAAAAAAGTGTTCTTAAAATAAAATAAATACAGTTACATGAGTCACAGGGAAATGTACTAAATGCAAATAAAAGAATATAATTTGAAAGTGTCAGAAAGTAGTGGTTGAATATATTTGAATTTCTCTTGTTCTCCTTGTGCTCCTAGGGGAGCAATTCTTTGAGGTTTAATTGCCTTTAAACACTTATGAATTATATATTTAAAGACTATTGCATATCAGATTTTATGCCACAGAAACATTTTATTGAGTAAAATTGCTTATTGTGTTAAAATTAAATCATTTTATGGATGATAGTTTTCAAAGTCTTTTTTGAGATAAAAGGAAAATTCAAAAAGCAATGATGATGTGTTATTCCAAAAAAGTACCTGTGATTTTTGATTCAAAATAACAGGTGCTAATTTTCATCACATTTTAAATTTCATTTGAATATTACTCTTCTATTGTAAACTTGTGCTGAATTCCTGTTGCATTTTTTTCTAGGAGAGGGAAAAGGAAGAGTTAGCTTTGGGATAGGAGATCAATACTGTCTTACATACTTAAAGACTTGGCTTAATGACATCCTCAGAGTCATCAAGAAGGCTTGATAGAGATAACCAAGATTTATATATTTGATTTAGTTACATTCAATGTAAAATTATCTTGCTTTTCTGAGGCATTGAGTCTAGACACTTCTCATAATAGAAAAATCCTTATTACTCTATTAGACATGAATTACTTTAGACAGTTTTTTCCAAAGTTCCATTATCAGTGTTGTTGCTAACTGCCTGCATTAGTCTAAGGATGCTAATTGCTATAATGTAATCTCCAAGCTTTTATGGCTAAATATAATAATGGTTTATATCTCATTCAGGTCACAGCCAGTGCAAGTCATTGGGGGCAGAAGGTTTGCTCTGTGTAGTCATTAAGAGTGAGGCTTCTCCCACTTAGTGGTTCTGCCCACTATTACACTGGCAAAAATAGACAGATGGGAGAGACCAGGAGGTGTTTGTCCAGGCCTCCATTGCAGAGTCCAGGGGTATGCTGGTAAGTGTTTAATAATTAGCAGTCAGGGAGGAAAAATTTTTAAAAGCCTTGATTTGTAGCAATTGCAAATTTCCATGGTGCACATATATCTCCCATGGTCTATCAGAAGCTATTCACAAAATATCATGGAACATGAAACTGGGAAAAGAGGTGCATGTTCGGCACAAGCCAGTTTGAGTTGGCTCCAACACACCACCAAATAGTCCCTCCCTTCTGCAAATAGACACTGAGGAGAAATTTGGATTAAAGCTTCTCACATTACACATGTATTGTTGATGAAGAGGGATGGTTGCCATAATCAGTTCTGAAGACAGTACTTTGCATCAGTTTAGACTAAGGTGCCATTTATATCATATCTGTGTGACTCATGTCCCAATTTGCATAGCAGTCTGTGGCAGATCTACTATGGAATAATGCTGCTTGATCAAATACCAAAAGAGCAAAAAGACGAAAAAAGAAAGAGAAAAAACGTGTTCTTTCCTCATGAAGTAATAACATCTAAAATGAAGAGGAATGCCACTCAAATTAGGTGCCATTTTTGCAAATTTTGATGGCAGTTTATATGGCCACTAGAATGGCCATTAAAGCACATTGCAAATTATATCACTGTATATAATGCTCCATAAAATAAATTTCTATGGATCAAGTCCAGAATTTCAGTCATTTGCTTGCAAAAATGGTCACTCAGTTTAAGATACCATACAAATTATGTTCAGGCATTAGGAGCAAGTGGTTATAGCAGCCCTGTCATTAAGCCCATCCACAACTTTATAACTCAGTTTACATGCTGCATAACACCTTGTTTATAAATTAGTTTCCTGGCAAGAATTTGTAGACTTTAGGATGACCTTAAAATTTATATACTGATTAGGAAATCATTACACACCATATGTTGCAGGGAACATGAAAATAAAAGAAATCACACATAAGCTTAGGTTAGGACAAGTTCTAGAATATTTGATACTGTTCTTTTTGTTCACATCAATATAGCTAAGGAGTTGATCATTCACCTTAAAAGCAGGAATGACTCTTTTGATACCCTACATACCTCCTTTCCAAACCAGTCATTTAAGAATATCAGGAATAAGGGATTGGAACTGGTTGGCTCATGCTTGACAGAAAAGTTGAGAAAAATAATTGCTAGAAGCTAAATGTAATACTTTCTTCTCCAGAATTCCTTGACTCTAAAAAGTTTGAATACCAATAAAGCAAATTAAAAGGTGTAAATTATTCCTATAGTTCAATGTTTATGTAACTAAATTTCTTAATATTATTCTTTATAGTATTTTGTATATATCTAAACTTAAAAGGCCTGAGAATACCAAGAAATAGAGGAATATTCATCTATATTAATTCTTTTGTGTTTTACTTTCCTTTTTACTTTCAAATCTTTAATTAACCTGGAATTTATGTTGAAAATTATGATGGTTAATTTTATGTGTCAACTTGACTGACCACAAAGTGCCCAATAGTTGGTCAAAGACTATCTTAGGTATGTATGTGAGGGTGTTTTGGATGAGATTAACATTTGAATCTGTAGACTGAGTAAAACAGGCTGTCCTTCCTAATGTGTGTAGGCCTCATCCCATCAGTGGAGGGCCTGAATAGAACAAAAGGTCTGAACCCCCCTTACATGAGAGGGAATTTCCTCTTACTTGATTGCCTTATGGCTGGGACATCGGTTTATCCTGCCTTTGGACTCCAACTGAAACATCAGCTTTTCCTGGGTCCACTGACCTTTGGACTGAAACTTTACCTTTGGCTCTCATAGGTCTTCAGCTTGCCAACTGCAGATCTTGGGACTTGTTAGCCCCCATAATTGCGTGATCCAATTCCTTATCATCTCTCTCTCTCTCTCTCACTCTGTGTGTGTGTGTATAATAATTAATAGATATCTAATTGTGCACCCTACCCCATGATTTAGTCAATTGTTTCAACATTATGAAAATCTTTTTTTTTTTTTTTGAGACAGTGTCTCACTCTGCCACCCAGGCTAGAGTGCAGTAGCACGATCTTGGCTCACTGCAACCCCTGCCTCGCAGGTTCAAATAATTCTCGTGCTTCAGCCTCCTGAGTGGTTGGGATTACAGGTGCATGCCACCACTCTCAGCTAATTTTTGTAATTTTAGTAGAGATGGGGTTTTACCATGTTGGCCAGGCTGCTCTTGAACTCCTGACCTCAGGTGATCTGCCTGCCTTAGCCTCCCAAAGTGCTGAGATTGCAGGTGTAAGCCACCACACCCAGCTTAAAATCCTCTTTTAATATTGACTAAATACTCACATGTGTTTTGGCTTGATTCACAGATTCATATTCTCTTCCATTAATATGTGTCTATAACTTTATCAGTAATACATTATTTAATTATGGTCATTTGATAAATGTTTAATATCTAGTAGTGCTTGTCCAAATCAGTTTGAATATGTTTATGCTACTACAATGAAATAAAGATGGGGACTGGGCTGAAGTTAGACAAATAGTATGCTTTTCTACCTGAAAGGTAAAGATAAAGACACAGCTTTTTGATCTTTTCCTTTCTTTTTTCTCTTCTTCCTGCCTACCTACTTGCTTGCCTTGACTACAACAACACTCCCCCAACTAACCGCTTAGATGTTTATGCTCCTGGAAGCCCTGTTGGAAAACTATCTTCTTAGACTTTTATTTGCAGTCCCAAGGTATGTTTTCATTCTTCATGTTTTCACAAATCTTGGCAACAATTTAAATGGCATTGTTAATATCACAATTTACCTAATGCATTTTCAATGTCCTCTTTAATTCTCCCAAACCAGTGGAAAGGCAAGATGAAAAGAGATTCATAAAATTGCTGTGTATTATGTTACTTCCTAACTGAGTGGTTTATTTGCTTACTAAATGGTCTACATTTATAGTCAATCATCATCAACAGATAACACATCAAAAATAAACTTCAATTTCACATTACAGAGAAGGTGATTCCAATTTCAATGTTGTTTATCATAGAGAATATGTTACTAAATCCAGTTTATGGAAAGATTACGCCATTTAATTTACTTTTAGAGAGAGGAATATGCTTTCACGAGAAACTGCATTAGCTATTGGAAAAGTAATGTAGCTGTTGGTCTGTACCATTTCCAGCAAGCATAGGTACATTGTATTGACAAAAACAGCTGGATTTTTTTCTAGTGTGATCTGATAGAAGGAGCACTGGGCTGGTAGTCAGGGTTAGGTCAAGGTAAGGTTCTAACTAACTAGCTGGGTGACTGTAAAGAGATAGTTACACAACCTCTCAGGGCCTCAAGTGTTTTATTTATAATATAAAGTGTCCAGATGAAATCTGGGATACTTATACGACCCTATGATCAAGAGGAGATGCTTTTATTGTCCCAGATTCTCTAATATCACCAGGGAAAGTGAAAGTGGCTACAGTAAAGTCATTATATAAAGAACAGGAGGAAGTAGAGCTTCCTCTTCGGCCAACTGCAGAGATGTGAGTGCATGTGTGTGTGGTTGGGTGCAGGGAGGGAGACAGTGGTACCAGTTTGAAGACTTACCAGCTGAGGCTTCATGATATTTAGAGTAGATGATAACATAGCTAAAGCTCAGTTCAGTTTATAGGAATGTTACATTATTCAGTTTACTTTTAGAATGAGAATTATCCTGAAGCTGTAAATTCCTTGGGGGCAGGGACTGTGCTTTGACCAGTCTTGAATAGTGACTGTGCATGGCTGAACTTGTGAATTTTGACTGATGATGGCTCACAGATTATCCTGAGTAGTCTCAATTTTAACCGTTTTATCCTATTAACCATTATACAAAATCATATTCGGTATAAGTAACAGAGACATGAAGGGAGGCTTTTGCTTTTATGTTTGAACCATTTCCGCTGTTCAAATCTCCTCAACTTGAACGTATAAACCTTTAATGTCTGGTTGGTGGGATTATGAGCCATTTTAGCTTTTCTCTTTCTGGGGCTCAGAAAATGATACTGCAAAGTATGACACTTTGGCACGCTGAGTACTTTGAACAAAAGGAGATTGGAAGGCCCAGAAGCAGCCTCAGAAACAAAGTCTCTCTCTGACCTTCTCTGGCCCTCCATTTTCCCGTCCCTCCATCTCCCCTAAAGTGAGTCATAGAAACCAGAATTCCTCTCCTCCAAGGTGGGTCATAGATACTAGAACCCCTCTCCCCTAAAGCAAGACATAAAACCTAGCAAGGTCATTCTTTCCCTTCTCCCTTGAAGACCCTCATTCCACAGGGGTTCTGCCCTATACCTAGGAGGAAGGAATGCTATGCAGAGAGACCGAGAAGAATCTGGAAATACAGGCCTTGCTGGGTTTCTCAGTCTATCACCATTAGATCAGACCCTTTTATCAATCACATTGCTACATGGTTGTCCATTCTTCGTTGAAACTAAGCCTAAAAACAGACAGTTTTCTCTAGGTCTTTGGATCTTCATTTCTGAAGGCTCGTGTATCACACAAAACTTTGGTTAAATACATTTGTTATGTTTCTCTCTTGTTAACCTGTCTTTTATGATAGCAGTGCCAGCTGTGACCCTTATGATGGGCGAGAAAAGGTACCACACCTTTCTACCCACACACTCTATTTCTTTATATTCAAAATAATAACTATTAGTATTATATTAGAAAAATTTCATTCTGTTGTCAAATCATGGGTCAACACCAAGTCTTGAGTTTTAGTTCTGAAAACCTGATTGCCTTTTTAAGTTCGTTACTGAATATAAAGTTCTATGCATTTAAATAAAGGGCACCACTGGAAGCAGCAATTACTGCATACTACATTAAACAGGTTTTGGGAGATTTAGGAGGGACAATGGCAATTACATCTGATTAATTCTGGCCCAGAGGAAAGTTTATGTTTTTATCCAAGAATAATTCAAGACCTCCTTCACGCTTATCAATCATGAGCCAAGTATTATATCAGGCGCCAGGTATATAGAAACTAAGATAAATGTAGTCAAGAACTTCATTCTCAGGAAAGTCTGATCCCATTAATTATTCTTTTTCCAAATTGTGGAGAGTCAAAATATGTGCATCTTCATGTATCTGCCTGCCATTTCAAGCTGGATCCATTTGAAAGTGGGCTTTAAGGAGCCTGTCATACTTTGATCCCCATTCAGGCCTGCTATCTGAAAAATGACCCATCTCTGAAGATCTCTTCATTACCTTCTGATATGGTTTGGATCTGTGTCTCCACTCAAATCTCATGTTCAGTTGTAATCCTCAATGTCGGAGGTGTGGCCTGGTGGGAGGAGATTGGATTGTGGGGGTGGTTTCTCATGAATGGTTTAGCATCATCTCCTTGATGCTGTCCTCAGGATGGTGAGTGAGTTCTTATGAGTTCTGGTAATTTAAAAGCAAATTTCTTCTGCTAGCTTTGGGGTTGGCTTGCCCCTTTTTTTTTCTAGTTCCTGTAAGTGTGATGTTATAATAGTTCAGTAAGTTGAGATCTTTCTGACATTTTGATGCAAGTATTTAGTACTGTAAGCTTTTCTCTTACCACAGTTTCAGCTGTGTTCCAGAGATTCTGATATGTTGTATCTTTGTTTTCATTAGTTTCAAGTAATTTTTTGATTTCTGCCTTAATCTCATTGTTTGCCCAAAAGTCGTTCAGGAATAGATTTTTTTTTTTGAGACCAAGTTCCACTCTGTCACCCAGCCTGGAATGCAGTGGTATGATCTCAGCTCACTGCAACCTCCACCTCCTGGATTCAAGCGATTCTCCTGCCTCAGCCTCCTGAATAGCTGGGATTACGGGCTCTACCACACCAGGTTAATTTTTATATTTTTAGTAGAGACGAGGTTTCACCATGTTGGCCAGGTTGGTCTTGAACTCTTGACCTCAGGTGATCCACCGTCCTCAGCCTCCCAAAGTGCTGGGATTACAGGCGTGAGCCACTGTGCCCGGCCAGGAGTAGGTTGTTTAATTTCCTTGTAATTGTATGGTTTTGAGCAATCTTCTTATCATTGATTTCCATTTTTATTGTGCTGTAGTCCAAGATTGTGGCTGGTATGACTTCAGTTTTTTTTTTTTTCTTAATTTGAATTTGCCAGGAAGTTCTTTATGGTTGAATGTGCAGTCAATGTTAGAGTATGTGTCATGTGCACATGAGAAGAATGTATATTCTGTTTTTGTTGGGTGGAGTGTCCTGTAGATGTCTTTTAGGTCCTTTTGGTCAAGTGTTAAGTTTAGGTACAGAATATATTTGTCAGTTTTCTGCCTTGATGATCTGTCTAATACTATCAGTGTGGTGTTAAGTCTCCCACTATTATTGTGGTTATCTAAGTTACTTTGTAAGTCTCTGAGGACTTGTTTTATGAATTTGGATGCTCTAACACTAGGTGCATATATATTTAGGATAGCTAGATCTTCTTGTTGAATTGCACCCTTTATCATTATGTAATGTCTTTTTTTTTTTTTATCAGTAAGGAATTTAAGGACAAAAGGGAAACTAGTGGCTATGATCTATGGCAGTTTTGACTCCCTTTAAAAGATTCCTGGAGTGTCACAACTTGGAGATACCTTGGTCTATACCTTTTCTTTTACAGGTGCTAAATCTGAGTCTCATTGTGGTAAAATGACCTGCCCAAAGTTCTCTTTCTCAGGGGAGATCCCTGCTCCCTCTGCCTCTCTTGCAGAATTCTGCCTCTCTCCTTTGTGCTCCTGCAGCACCTTTTACGCCAGATGCTGGACCTGGGATCCCTCTGTGGCTTAACATGACGCTTAGGTATTTGTGTTACCCACCCAACTATAGACTGTCTGCTCACAGAAACTGCATCTGAAAACCTGTGTTTGCCATAGCACATGAATCCCCATATTTCTATAGCCAAGAAAGTTTATTTTGTGATTATTCAGGAAGTCTTCGGAAAGCCTAAAATAATGCTGTCTTAATTTAGAGAATTGCTTGGGAAAGTGGCATAGGCAGTTTCTAAGAAGAGAATTGTATGTAACCCTTTATGAGGCAGGTGACTCCAGAAGAAGACATCCGTTACCCTCTATCCTCTGTCCTTGTGCTGTTTTTTCTCAACGTGCAGATTTTCTCCCTCAAGGAACTATTCAGGTAATGATAATGTGAATAACACCTTATAATTGAACAGACATTTTTCATAAAGAGACAAAAAACCTGCAATGGTTATTGAGAATTGGATGAAATAAGTCACCCCATCATGGTTGCTTTACAATTTCAATAGCTCCGAGCAAGCAAAGCTCTTTGTTGAAATATAATACAAATTGCAAACAAGCAGCAGTAGCAGCAGCAGCAACAGCACAAAAATCCCCCCAATGTCAGAGGGACACTGGCACTGCCAGAAAAAAAAAAAGATCCAGTTTCTCAAGCTATTAATCTAAATGACAACTACAATCTCTCTTGAAAATCCCTACCCAAATAAGGATTGTTTTAATGCTTAAAACATTAAGCAAAGCACTCTTCATATTTATGTGTGTTCTGAATCCTGTAGGTCTATTCTCAACGGAAACTCCATTAAAATCATAAAATCGGTTTTAAGATTATATATAGCATTTTTATACAATCAGCATTAATAGTAATAATAGTTAACCCTTATTGAGAAATTACCATGTGCCAGGCCCTAACTGACTTGACCATTACAACTCATTACATATGTACTGATATTATGCCCCATTTCATAGACTTAGAGATAGACGCAAAAAAAGGTAAAACTTGCCATAACTTGCTAAGGCATATGACTTATATGTGGTAAAGTTAGGAGTTGAATTTAGGCCAGTATTAGCCAATCATGTTTTAAATTTTACAGTATCCACATTAGATGTAAAAGAAATGGGAGGTGATATTAATTATGATAATTTATTTAAGTCAACATAACAAAAATATTATTAACATATAAACAATAAAAATTACTAGTAAGATATTTTACCTTCCTTTTTTTTTTTGAGACAGAGTCTCCCTTTGTCATCCAGGATGGAGTGCAGTGGTATGATCTTGGCTCACTGCAACCTCCATCTCCCGGGTTCAAGTGATTCTCCTGCCTCAGCCTCCCGAGTAGCTGGGATTACAAGTGCGTGCCACCACGCCTGGCTAATTTCTGTATTTTTAGTAGAGATGGGATTTCACCATGTTGGCCAGGCTGGTCTCAAACTCTTGACCTTAGATGATCCACCTGCCTCGGCTTCCCAAAGTGCTAGGATTACAAGCACGAGTCACCACGCCCAGCCTTACTTTCCTTTTTTTGTAATGAGTCTTTGAAATTGGTAGGTATTTTACACTTATTGAATATCTCAATGTGGGCACTCAATTATCCTTTGAAATACTTGATATATTTTGATTTTGTAAAATTTATTATTAAAGATGTAGATTCACATACCCCAATTTTTTCATACATACTTGAATGTTGCTAATAATTGAATTGAGTATCTTTAAAAGTTTACGTGTAATTAAATTAAATAAAATTAAAAATTCAGCTTCCCAGTTATGCTAGCTATAATTTAAGTGTTCAGCAGTCCCATTTGGTAGTGGCTCCCATATTAGACAGCACAGACATAGGTGGTCTTCATCAAGAACCCTTGCTCCTCCAGCCTGGGCAACATAACAAGACTCCATCTCTACAAAAAATTGAAAAAATTAATTGGGCATGATAGAACACACCTGTTGTCCTATTTACTCAGGAAACTGAGGCAGAAGGATCTCTTGAGCGAAGGAGATTGAGGCTGCAGTGACGTAGGATTGTGCCACCGCATTTAGCCTAAGACACAGAGTGAGAGCTTGTCTCAAAAAAAAGACCTTTGCTCTTATCTAATAAACAGTTAATAGATAGCTATTTGAATTAATATTGAACCACTATGCTATGCCGTCTCAAAGAAGACAGTTAGAAGGCACCAATTAATTGCATTCAGTGTTCATTTAACATCTATTTGTCAGAACTAATATAAGTTGACATTAATGGTTAAAAAGTATAGGTTCTAGAGTCAGACTGGGCTGGGATCAAGTCTCGATTTTATTACTTATTAGTTAAGGAGTCTTAGTCAAGATAAAGAAGAAGACTTGTATCTTGCTAACCAAAAGGAATAGTCAAGTGAGCCTCCCAGAAAAAGTTCTGATCCAGGTGACTATTTCACAAAATGTACGAATAAAACCATAGGATGGCTCTTTAAATAATACCATCTCTTTCCTCAAATCTCATGCCCTTATCATTTGCTACCCTGATGTATATTTATCAGCAGGACTTACAGGTCCAATACTATCATTGGCAGAATAGTCTTAGAGTAGGCATATAAAACGGAAAAGCAGGCGGACTCTGCTCCTTGCTTAGCTCTGCTATTGAGACATAAACCTGTACAACTTCTCAGAGTCCTTGACCTGCTTTCTCCTTTCTGTCTCTTCACTGTATGCAGATTGTGTGAGTATGCAAATGACTCTCAGTCCCAATTCTAGCCACAGCCCTTATCAACCCTTCTTATGTAGACTGCCCAGGTCTCAGAGAAAGCCACCACATCCTATGAGCACCAATAATTTAGGATTGCTTAATTTCTCCTAAAACCTACAGATAGATGGATGGAATAGCAAAGCTCTCATGTGCATGAATCATATATGGGCTGAACATATGGGAGGTGACTCACTGGCATATAGACTATCCTAGCAAGGGTGTTCATCAAATACCTCTAAGGATACCAGTCTAGAAAAGGAGTTTCCCCTACGGAGAACAAGAACCTGAATGTTCATAGCTCAATGGTATTGGCTTCCACTGATGTAGTGCATGCTGATCCAAACATGGATCTCCTCATGTTTGAAGGTAGAATCTTTCACTTGGTTGCTTGGATCTTGCTTTAATAAGATCCTTATACTAGATCTAGTCCACAGAGACTGCCTAGATAGCCTACAAGAAGAAAGAGAAAAGGAAGAGAGAGACAGAGAGAGAGAGAGAGAGAGAGATTGATTCTGTATCTACCGGATGACAAATGTAACATCATAGGTAACTGCCTAGAGGTACAGTAGTCCTTTATTCAAAGGAATGCATTTTGAGGTAGGGTGTGTGTATGTGTGTGACAAATGTGGCATATGGAAGGTATGATGTTATATTAATAGAAAGGTTTAGTCTTTATGAACCTATATAATTTTTTCCCGTATATAATAATCCTATTAGCAATATAAGCAATTTGAAAGGGTACTTCTGATAGGTTTCAAGCCAGTAGAAAGAATCTTAAGTGATACACTGTTAGTCTTTGACCCCTCCATACTTTTGGTTGCTTCTCATCAATGCTAAGTAACTTTTGGACTTGAATAAAATGCCATAGTGTGGTCACTGTACACTGACTCTGATATCCTCGGGGCCAGATGATGCAACTCAGAAGCTCTGGCAAGTTAACTCCTCCTGTGGGAAATCTTGATCAAGGGAAAACAGGAGATGAGAGGAGTTCAGGCAGATAAACTCCCTTCCCTCCTGTCTTTCATGGAACAATACAATGTGGATTTCTTCCCTGCATATCCTGCATGCCAAGAATACATACCTGCAGAGTGGCTGGCTATGACAGCAGCTTGTTGTAAAGCCAATGTGGTCATGTGGCACATTGTATTGCTTTGCCTCTTTGCTTCCCTCACTTCTGGTTTTCCCTCATCCTCACTGCCTGTGGCTTGGTTCTCCCACATAAAGAGTTATTGCCTTAACCCTGCCTTAGGCTCTGTCTTCTAGCGGACCTGAGCTAAGACCTAATACAATGTTCTGCTCCCAGTAAAGGTGGCACTTGGAGTTTTCTCCTCTATACTATGAGCCATTCCAAACATGCCCTCATTTTCTTCACAAACTTTTGGCAGTGCTTCAGTATACTGTGATCTTAGATCACATAAAAGGGTGGAGATGAGTAACAACCTAAGCTGTTTTCTAGGACCCTGCAGTGGCTATGGGGAGAGAGAGGACATTCTGATTTTTCTGTTCATTCATTCCATTTGTCTTCAATATAATCTGGCTGCAACAACATTAGGGAAAAGCAAGATGGAAAGGAACATCCATAACGAGGTACAAAGAATATGAGGCACACCGTGTCCCTAAGTAACCTCACACCACACTTCAGAGCTGCTAGGTCCTGCTTTTTCTAATAAAAGTGGAAAGAGAACACCCAAGGCCATATTTTTGTTCTCTGTTATGAAAGCTGCCCTAGAGGCATCACAATCAGCCTATGATTGTCTTAACCACTGTGAGTGACCTTAATCACTATGAGTGACCTATGATTGTCTTAACCACTATGAGTTTTCATAGTCCAGGTACTTTTAACATGTATTGCCACACTTATTCTTCATAACAATACTACAAGGTAGACCCTAGCATTGTTCTATTTTCCAGAGAAGGTAACGAAGTCAGAGTGCGCTTAGGTAACTTACCTAAGTTTATTCAGCTAGCACAACTGACATAGCCAGGATTCGAACCCAGGTCTTCAGATTAACAGAGTGGGAGTGGTTAACCACCAGGCTGTGTCCTCTATATTATATTGCTATGAAAGTCTTGTTCCCCAAATGGTGCAGCTGCTTTGTGTTTCCCTAACTTATGTAAACTGATGTTCTCTTTCTCTGAAACACTTCTTCTTTTTGAAGACCTGGCACAGGCAACACCTGCTTTGGGAAGGCTGATGCACTTCCCAGTGTCTGGCCTTTGCCCCATTGTATGAACCCCCCCTCCCCACACTCCCCTGAGTATCACCAACTCCAGTCTGTGTGTATAGAAACATTTATATAGATGGTTTGGGACCATAAAGGAATTCGTGCACGTGTAGAGGTGGCGACAGGTATTGCAGCATAGCCAGAAACTTGAATATTAGCCACACCTGTCCTTAAAAGTGTCTTGGCTATTCCTGATCTTATGCTCCCTTTGCACACAGCTCAGACAATACTCTATGGTATTTCTCAACTCCAGCAACCACCCGGTAAACACTGTTCCTTTCTTCCATGTGGAAATATCATGTGGAAGCTCAAAATTTGTCCTTCTTCATTGTGCAAAGCATTGTGGTTCTTGTGGCTAACATGAGGCCCATATCAGGACTATTTTCCTTCAACCAAATGGCCCAACATACTGTATTTTTCTAAACAAAGTTGATTTGCTTTTCCTTTAAAAGGAAATCTGTTTTTGGTTTTTAAAGCAACTTTTATTTTTCTCCATGCTATGGATGAATGAATGAAAGCATACGTGAATGATCAAATGTGTAACAGGGTAGACATTATTACTTATTGAAAATTCTCCACGAGGATTTCTGGTAGAAAAGTGGTCAGCTTGAGAGAACTAGACTGCCGAGGCTGTTCAGAGGTCTTCTGTCTGTGAGGAGTGAGTGGGGACCGGGCTTGGAACTTTCAGAGGGACCCAGCATGGCTGGTGAGTAAGAGCAGAATTGCAAGGGGCCACTTCCAGTAGGAAAGTGTCTGTAGACTAGGGAAGGTGGAAAAACCATACCTGCGGTGCAGAGTGTGAGAACTGAGGAAGAGGAAAGTTAGGGAGAAAACAGCAGTGTGAGAGAATTGGTTAGAAGAGGAAAGAGCTTTCTATTTTAGTAGTGTCTCCATGAGTCATAAATTAGATTTCCTTTAATATTATTCAAGTGAACAGAGGCTGGAATTTTATTTAGTTTCTTTATTTGCTGGAGTGTGTATGCATGTGTTTTAAGGAAATACAGGCTTGAAACTGAATCCTGTTGGGCTAAATGATTTATTTCATTTACAAAGGAAATGGTAGCCAGGAAAACTTGGTATACCATATATACACCTTATAATTTTGTGCAAATTGCATTGCTTCTCGTCACATCTGTAAAATGTGTCTGGTGCCCACTTTACAGAATTACATGAGGATTAAATGGACCACTCTGCAAAGTACAGATTATCAAAATAGTTCCTGACACTGGTATATTTGGGAAAAAACTATCTCTCAGACTGTGCAGAAGTATCAGGCACTTTAATATGTGTGTATATATTTATATGTATGTATATGTATATATGTATTTTTGTATGTGTTACAGGTATGTGTGTGTTTAGTGTGTGTGTTTTATGTGTGTATATACACACACACATATATATAAACACACACAAAACGCACATATACACACACATATATATACATACGCTCACACATATATGTAAGGTCCTCTGAGCTGGCCGCACCATGATCAAGCCATCGTGACATTCCTGTGCCCTTGTGAATGTACTTTGTAACATTCTTCCCCGCCTTTGTGAACAATATACCCTCCCTGCCCTTGTGAATGTAGTTTGTAACATCCTCCCTGCCCTTGAGAATGTACTTTGTAATATCCATCCCCTGCCCACAAAAAATTGCTCCTAACTCCACCGCCTATCCCAAACCTATAAGAACCAATGATAATCCCACCACCCTTTGATGACTCCTTTCTTGGACTCAGCCCACTTGCACCCAAGTGAATAAACAGCCTTGTTGCTCACACTAAGCCTTCTCAGGTGGTCTCTTATATGTAACAACATATATATACACACACATACATACATATATATGCGTAACAACGTATATATATATACACACACATATGTAACAACATAAATATATACACATACACTCATATATATATACACACACACATATATATGCAGTATATTACTTTCCTAAGTCCAGAAATTCTGTTCCTTGACTCTGAACTCTGTAAATTTAGCCAACTGATTATGTCAATGCTCTGGGGTGCAGTGTACCATCCCACGGGGCAAATCTCACTCTAATCCAGCTCATAGAGTATGGACATATAAATAAGAACAACAATTAGGTAATTCATAATGCCAGTGGTAGAAAATCCTATCTTACTCTGAGAACAGTATTGTCTTCTGCAGATAAATTAACATGAGAAGTTGATTTATGACGGGACTTATGATGTATTTATTGGGTACAGAGTGTGGCTCAAGTCTTTAATGATGTCAGGCTAAGATGGCTAAATGCTCAGCTCTACCTTAGGGATATACCAGTTGTCAGGACTGAATGGCTGGATTCCTTGGTCCCATTATGGAACAAACACTAATATTTACCCATTGACTTCCATGTTTCTATGCCCCAGAGACAGTAACCCTCTTTTTGATGATCACATACTTTTCTTTTTTTTTTTTTGGAAAAAAAATGTATTTCATTTTTAAATGAACTCAATTACACGCTAATAGAATGTGTGTATCTGTTGGATACCGTGCACTTTCTCAAACCTCAGAATCAGATTGGACACTGCCACTCTCATTTTCTGTCCCACAGTGATTTTCACAAAGTAATTGTTTTTTATCAGAGCCACTGCTTAAAAACCAACTTTGCAAAGATATGACATCATCAAAAAGAGTGTAGCACTGTTTATTGTTGAAAGTGTGGATTTCCAGAAACTAGCAGTTGACATTGTTTCTGACAAATTGCTGGTTTCCTCTAAAATTTAAAATATCCCACTGCACCCATATGAGTTTGCTGTGCCTACCCAGGGTGCCATGGCACACACAGTCTGGGAATTGTATCACATTCTTTTTTTGAAATAATGTTGAAATTACTAATTAGGTTTTAGCCAAGTTCTTCTTTTCTCTTCTGAAATTTTGCTTTAAATTGCTTTTATCATATCTCTCTTATCAATTCCGGCATTTCAGGATTTTCTTCACTTCCAAGTTGGGAATAGAGGCACCTACTCTATAGTGTCACATCAGTGGAAATGAAAAGGTCATAGAATGGGCTGGACTTAGGAGGCCCGAGGCCCATAGCCTAGGAGCCTACACAGGGAGAGCAGAGCCATATGCGGTGGTGGTGGTTTGGGCTTGGGGTTAGATATGTGATGATTTGTTAGAGGAGGCAGCTGTTAAAAGTGTGTGATCAATTATTGTTTCATTGATTTCTCATTAATGAGCCTTCACTTTGTTTTTGTTTTGAGACAAAATGAACAGGCACAGAAAAAGTAGGTAAGATCTTACATATCCACTTAGTTCATACTGGCGGTCGAATAGGGCAAGGATATTGCAGAGAGTTCAAACTTAGTTGATCGAGGAGGACTAACGGGCAGCCCTTTCTCAAGTTTGAGAGATGAAGAAGGAATTTGTGGGCTTCATTCCTTAACTTCCTTCCCCTATTCTATCAGCAGAGACTGACAACTCGGCATATACAAATAGTCCTCACTTAATGTCATTGATAGGTTCTTGGAAGCTGTGATTGTAAGTGAAACGATGTAAAAGGGAACCAACTTAACATAGGCTAATTGAAATAAACTAGAGTTGAGTTCATACAGCATATTTCTGGTCACAAAATCATCACCAAACCTTCAAAATAAAGACCAAAACACTTCCAGTATTAAACAATGAAATAAATGTGAGCTACACTTTTAAGAAAGATTAATACAAACAAGTAAGATAATTACTTGCCCAATTGTTCCAGTTCAAGGTTGTAGGTGGTGACCTATTGTGGAGCCTATCCTGGAGGTTCAGGTGAGAACCGGTTCTGAACAGGATGCCATCTCATCACAGAGAACACGCACACACACACACACACCACTCACACTGGGACAATTCAGACATGCCAATGGGATGCCAATGGCACAGCTTTGGGATGTGGGAGGAAACCAATGCAGACATGAAGAGAACATACAAACTTCACACAGAAAGTGGCCATGGCTGGGGAATTGATTTTTTTCTCATCAAGGTTATAGCAAAACATCATTGAACAGAACAATCTTATATACCTGATGTACAAATGCTTTTGTTTATCCACATTTTTTTGCACTAATTTTCTCTAATGGATCACTCCCATCAGCAGGCAAACATTCTAGTTTTCTATTTTAAAATTAACTTCTCTTATGAGTCCACTTTTTCCTTTAGTTATGGAACCAACCAAAATGCCCATCAATGATAGACTGGATAAAGAAAATGTGGCACATATACCCCATGCAATACTATGCAGCCATAAATAGGAATGAGTTCATGTCCTTTGCACGGACATGGATGAAGCTGGAAACCATCATTCTCAGCAAACTAACAAAGGAACAGAAAACCAAACACTGCCTGTTCT
Source organism: Nomascus leucogenys (assembly GCF_006542625.1). NCBI lineage: Eukaryota > Metazoa > Chordata > Mammalia > Primates > Hylobatidae > Nomascus > Nomascus leucogenys. The sequence continues at coordinate 31,155,477 of NC_044395.1, read as the reverse complement.
CACTCATAAGTGGGAGTTGAACAGTGAGAATACATGGATACAGGGAGGGGAATATCACACACCAGGGCCTGTTGGGGGGTAGGGGGCAAGGGGAGAGATAGCATCAGGATAAATAGCTAATACATGTGGGGCTTAAAACCTAGATGACGGGTTGATAGGTGCAGCAAACCATCATGGCACCTGTATACCTATGTAACAAACCTGCACATTCTGCATATGTATCGCAGAACTTAAAGTAAAAAAAAAAAAATTCCCCAACTTTTCACAATAATCATCTTGACCTTTCCCTGAATAACCATCATACTGCCAATCCAATGTGAATTACATCTTTTCTTAATCTCTCAGTGTCATTTGGTCCAGTTGATCACTCTGTCCTTGAAATGCTTTCCTAACTTAGTCGCTCTTGGTCTACCTTGTCTACCTTCTCCCTCATCAGCCACTTCTGGATCCAGATTCAGTCTGTTCCCAAGGAGACCATGGTTGGGGCAATAAAATCTAAGGACTTATGGAAATAAAGAAGAAAATTTAAAGAGCCAGGTTTCTCATGTGCTTTGTTTTCTTATTTCTCCAAATTAAATATAAGTTCCAGTCATGCAGGGACCTTGGTTTACTTGTTCTTCTCAAGTTACTCCACCCCCTAAGGACTGTGCTCAGCACACTCTAGGCATTTGAGAAATAGGGTTGAGTTAATGAATGTGCAGCTCTCCCAAGAAATTACTTTCTGTCTTTGACTCAAAAGACCAGAAGAGTTTCTTCACCAAAAGTCCCTTGGAATCTTTTATTACTCTTCCTTTGGCATATTCGTTTGCTGGTCTGGAGATGCTGCTGATCTTGGTTCCTTTTGACTTTCCGTGACTGCTACTGGATTACAATGTAATGCGTTTGGCCAGATGTGCATTTTAAGCAGCCCCAATAATACATATTTGATGTTGGATTAACTTGTTCTGACTTACAGTCATAGTGGCAGGAGGTTTTCTGCTGCTGCCTGCCTTCTGAATATGAATAAAGTGTCTGCACTTTTATTAACTTATAGCAGAGTTATGTTTAACCACAAGAGGAAAGGAACACACCAATTATTCTCTTGTGCAACATTAAGGAAGCATGAATAGAAAACAGCTTTGTGGCATGAGTGACTTGAATCCCTGAATCGGTCTCTGCACACAATGTTTGAAAGAAAGTCATAACTATGTATCTATTAGAGGGACTATATAATAGCAGAGTGTTAAATTTGTGACCAAAAGGCTTTGTTATGAGTGATGTGGGGTTTATTATCTATCATAGCTAGTCTTATTAATTGGGAAGCTTTTTGCAGAAAAAGAAATGGATTCCATTTCTAAAACTTGCAATTATGAATTCTGTTAATGCGTTCAGTCATCAAGATATTTATTTATACATGTCACTCAATGGGGCAATTTGCAATTCTGGGTAGATTTTGTGACTTAAAGCAGAGTGCTTGTTCTCTACAGTTCAGTAATTCTCCACTTCTCAAAATGGGACAACCACAGGTTTTCTATCTGCTTTTTGTTAAATGAGACCCAGATGAGGAGACAAGTGCTGTATGCTTTTGATAAGACAGGCATGGTTCCATTAAAAATAACCTTTTGAACTCCTATTGAGTGGAAGTCACCTGAAATAGAGCTTTTAGGGGAAGGGGAGGAGGATGAATCAAGTAATTCTTGCCATCAAAGTTTCGAGTGAACACAATGACCTAGATAGTAAGTCCTTTGGGGGAATTCTTGAACCGATTTCATGAAGTAAGATTTGTGAACTGATGGCATAGGTCTGGAGTAGACTCTAAGGCCTTCCCCGCCATACCACTCTCTCAGGGTCTGGTTTTATGGGTGGCCCACTCACTGTGCAAAGCTGCATCTGCTGCAGCAGTTCTGGTGCCACATAACATAACTCAAGGACAACCCAAGGGATTGTGTCCTCAGCCCTTTCTGTTCTACTGACTAATCTTTAGCATACTGTAGACCTTTTAGCAAAAATTGCTGTTCATAATATGTTTAGGTTATAAATTTCTTTAATAAAACATTTTAACATTGTATGAATGGCCGCAGGGTCTCATATTACATACTTTTGTTTCATTTCATTTTTCCTTTTATTTTCCCCCAAAAAGGAACAGAACATTGAAGTCTACTTAGAGCCAAAGATTTGGTCCTGGGCATTGTGGTTGCAGATACTGCCTTTATCAAATGGCTTCCTGATATTGGCCTTCTGCTTTTAGACTTGTATGAAATAACAAACTCTCCAAATTATTTGAAAATAGCCACAACTTCTTTTACAGACATTTATTGGCAATTGGGCTCTCTCCATGAAAGGGAATATTGAGAAATGAACTTCAATGCTTCATTTTATTGTTTACTTCAAGGTAAATAACTCCATTTGGAAATTACAATGGTGCAAATATAGTGTAGTTAAGCTATGAGTCTTACTCTGACCAGGCTTACATTGACAAAAAATTATGCTTTTAAAAGCATTGCTGTTGAAAAGAAGGCCACAGTAGCAGAGGAGTCTGCTTTCATATAAAGAAGAGAACATTAGACTTGCAGTCATCTGACCTAAAATCTTTGTTCGGGACCTTGAATTAGTAACTTATTCTTTCCAATTTTCAGTTTCCAGTGTACAGGATTGGTGTGAAATAAAATTTAAAAAGTATTTGAACATATTCTGTGACGTTCTATGCCAGTACGGAGCTATACATGGGCTATCTTAATTGGTTTAAATATATCTCTCTAATATATGGCCTCAAAAATTTCAGCCAACTGAGATTGATTTCATATAATTTTTTAAACATATAATTTTATTAAGGTGTAATTAACATACAGTAAACCATAGATATTTGCTGTAAAGTATACAATTTGCTAACTTTTGAGACATAAACACATCCATTAAATCATTGCACCATTACTACACATCCGTTACCCCCAAAGTTTCCCATGCCCATTTATAGCAGGGATCTCCTTTTTAGCATCTCCCTCATATTCTTAGATTTGGAAAGTTTGTATTGTATGCTGGTTCCAGCATCTTTGATTTTCTAAATTATGTTACTTTGTCATGTGCTTTTTAATTTGCCACAAATCAAATAATGACACTGTTATTCATAATGTCATAATAATTTGTCTCTCTCTGCCACAGAAGTTCCGGACAATGAGTTTTATCCTTTTCAGTGTTGACAGGGGTCCTATGGTAATTATGCAGGTGACTTCTCTCAAAGGACATTTAATAGAAAATGGGATGATGCTGAGCATGTGAAGATAGAATTGACAGAGACCTTAGTACAACCTCTCATGTTTTACTCTCTAGATGTAAAGATGCTTCTTTAAGTTAGAAGCAAATAATGATGGTTGATTACAATTTCTAAAATCACCATGCTGATTTTAAGAGAGAATAATAACCACTAACTGGAAAAGCCTTATTTTTTTTATTTTTTATTTTTTTGAGACATAGTCTTGCTGTGTCACCCAGGCTGGAGTGCCACTGGAGTGCAGTGGTGTGATCTCGGCTCACTGCAAGCTCTGCCTCCTGAGTTCAAGTGATTCTTCTGCCTCAGCCTCCCGAGTAGCTGGGACTACAGGTGTGTGCCACCATGCCTGACTAATTTTTGTATTTTTTTTAGTAGGAAGGGGTTTTGCCATATTGGCCAGGCTGGTCTCGAACTCCTGACCTCGTGATCCACCCACCTTGGCCTCCCAAAGTGCTGGGATTACAGGCATGAACCACCGTGCCTAGCCTTATCTTTTAAAAAATGTCAATTTGACCATTATGAAAGCAAATACAAATTCAGCAATAAGATCATATTTATTAAGTTATGAATCCTAATATTTTACGGGAGTTTTCTTAATTCATAGGCTACTTATGTCAGAGTAGTCAGGAACCTGGGCTTTGGAATCGCATAGATCTGAGTCTTACTAGTGCTAGGGCAAGCCTGGGCAAGTGACTTAATTTTTGTGAGCCTCAATCTGTTCACCTGTAAGATGAAGATACTAATAGCACCTATGTCATAGAACTGTTGTGAAAATTAAATTGGTTGATGTGTGCAGGCCTAGCTCAGGATGCAGAGCAATCATTTCATACATGTTATTACCTCACTGTAAAATGTATATCAGCATACAGCAAATATATATGAGATTTCAGTCTAAAGGACTTTCATTAATTAATCAAATATTTATTGGTACCTACTATGTCCCAGTTCCTTTCTAGTCATGGATGACTAAAAGCACTCAGATTCTTTCATCTCAGGGCTATGCTCTGGTGCTACAAAGGCCTCAGAATTTGTCCTTGTTCTCTATAAGACCATAAGTGATTTCCCATGGGGAACTTTTAGGGCAGTATATAGATAGCTCAGAGGGAACTGAGAGTCTTCATGCTTTAGCCTGAATTTGTTTTATCTATCATCCCTTTCCCTGTGTAGTCTACATATTATTTATTCCCAATAGGAATTTCATCAATACCAATCACATTTAAAGGCAATTTTCACACCTAAGCTGGGCCATTCTGTATGAATGAATGAATGCAATTAAAAGTCCAGAGCAAAAACTCACCTAAAATAGCTGTTGAAGTAGTGTAAAGTGTTGTAAATCTTTCAAGCCCCTGCTCCTGGATGGTTTGGGGGACACAGGGAGGAAGAACCAACTGAGCACTTCATCTGACCTTTGGAGAGAAGACAATTATTGCTTATGGTTAAAAGAGATGATGTTAGTATGAAAAGGGACCCCAAAAACCAAACCCACACACTGGACAGTTTTAGTCTTATCCCACATCTTCAAGGTCAGGCTGCCCCAGAACTCGGGTTTTTGGAGGACGTTTATGGCTCATGTGTACTGAAACCCAAGCAATTAAATAATAATGATCTCACAACCCCCAAGCAAGGCACTTAAAAATTATTATTTACTTATTTTTAGAGAAAAGGTTTTGTTCTGCTGTCCAGGCTGGAATGCAGTGGCGCGATCATAGCTCACTGATCAAAATCCTGGGCTCAAGCAGTACTATTGGCTCAGCCTCCCGAGCAGCTGGGACTACAAGTGCATGCCACCATGCCCTGCTATGAGGCTTTAGTCCTGAGGTAGCAGCTCTTGAGCTTAGCTGCTGCAGATTAGAAGGCTGGAAATAACCAGAGAGGAAGAGTGTTTGAGTCTAGACTGTGTTTTCTTCTCAGCCTCTAGTTAGAGATGTCTTTCCTTCCCTTCCCCCATTCCCTGCTAAGCAGGAGACTTTCAGTGGGATTCAGAGATTCATTCATCTAAAATAACTGACAAGTATTTACTGGCCACCTAATACAGGTTGGGCTCCAGAGATACAGTAATAGGAAAAAACAGAGCTGGCAATGTAGAGTGAGGAGACATCTGTGAAACTACAGATCTAAGATTCAGATTATATCAATGCTTTAAAAGAAAGGCAGAAGTCTTCAAAGAACACACAATAAAGGAAGCTAAACTTAACCAAGGATCAGAGGAGGCTTCCAGGAGGAAATGACATGTGAACTGATATATATATAAAGAATAAATAATAATAGCTGACATTTATTCAGCTTTACTATGTGTCCAATATCATTCTAAGTGGTTTATAGATATTGCCATGTAATCCTCACACAGCATCTTGAGGCGATACAAATATGTACATTATGTGTACATGGGTATGTGTATGTACATACGTTTATATGTGTGTGTGTATAAATGAATAGATAGATGACCTCGCCAAACCCCCAGGTCTGGTCCTCGACTTTGAAGGTGTAGCCAATCAACTATGTCCATGCTCTGAGCTGGGTGGGCCCCATCCCTCAGGGAAAATCTGGTAGTTCTAGTTAGGAGTTCCACATTTTGTACTTTCTGTGTTGTGTGTTTTTGCACAAATGGAATTAGAAACAGAGATAAGAGTAACAGTGGAAAACAGAAATTACCTTTTCAGCTCTGTTTATTTCAGGCTAGAAGCAACCAGAGACTCTTTACAATTTGAGTCTTAAGAATCTCAGCAAACAGCCACATTAATGTAAGAAATAGACAAAGAAAACTTGAATCAAGACATAAAACCAGTATGGCAAAGAGATTCTGGAATAGCACCAGGATGAAGACATTACCAAGACATTCCTAGCTGAGGCAACTCCCAGTACTCAAGTGAGGGGAAACGTGGTTAAAATAGGCCTAGACCCTGGTGCTAATTTTCTACCCAAACCATTAACTTGACATATAGACAGATGTATGACCTAGTGACGTTTAGTAAATGGCTTCAAGTTTATTTTATAGATGGGATTAATTCCTCTCAATCAATCTTTTCAGCAGCATGAGTGAGGTCTGAGAGGCACACACAGTCATTAGGACTGTGACCACCCCACCAGGTGCCCCGACAGGCAGCGTGGAAGATACTACCCATCATGCGCTCACATGTGTCCTTTTCAGCACGAGTAGCACAGTACTGAGCACTAAGCATTTGGTGGTTCTTTATCTTTAGACCGCCAAATCGTGGGAAATGACTGTAACACGGAAAGAGCCTTTTTAATGGCATTGCACCATACGAATGTTCAGTGCGATTATTGTAATCTCCACCAACAGAGTTGCTGTGTAATGCTGAAATGATTGTAGAACATTCCTATAGAAAAACCCTCTTACGTCTGAGCCTCTTTTCACCCCTCCTCCATCCCTGGCAGGCTATTTTTGTGGTAATGTTATCTTTTGAAACTCTAATGCGCAGCAGTCCAGGTCAATCAAGCCACCTTTTAGCTTGTGCCGATTTGCTTTGAAGTTGACACCAAGGTCAGATGTTGTTGTTATTGCACAGACTCAACACCAGGGGGTGATCACAGCACATCACACTAATTACCACTGCCAGACAAAGCTGAGTGCTAACCTCAGACAGTGCACCCTGAGCAAGAAGCACGGAAGGAGCTGGGCTCACAGAAACTCTCGTCAGTAGAAGGCACAACATGCAAAGAGGCTTTTTAGTGGCACTGCATGGTACAAACATTCACTACGATTATTATAACCTCAGTGCAGCTGCTGTTTAATGCAAAAGGAGAGAACATGCCATCTCATGACTAAATAATTGCATAGGAAGCAGAACGCAGAGAGTTGTCCTGGCTGTTGCCCCGCCTGTTGCCCCACAGTGCTGGGTGATTTAAAGGTGCCATTGAAACCTGATGGATGTTCCTGTCCTGGTAGCATGCAGCTTCACACACTAACTTCTGTGCTCTACTAATGTATAAATCCCTACAGCTCCTCAAGTGCCAAGAATTCTTCAGGCCAATGGTATTTGTAACTATTGTGACTCTCCAATTCTTGGAAATACTCTCATGGCAAAGCACCTCTTAAAAGAAATGTGAGAGGAGGAAATTCAGTTGAATTCTCCAGAAACTGCTCAGTGGCTGCATGAAGCACTGTTTGTGATTGCTTTTTAATGTTCAAGATGCAAGTGGCTGCTCCTTTGGGGCTGTATTTTTCCGTTAGAAAACACTAATCTCCCTCCTCCTACTCCTCTGAGAGTTTGAAACAAATGTGTTTTAGCTAGTTTTCTGTTCCTCCTTCATCTGCAAACCATTGAGAACATCACATGTTCTAGGATCATATAATAGTGTTAGAGGCAAAGACATATGGCTCAATATTTTCAGTGAAAGTTCATGAAAGTTGATTTCTTTTTATATTAGGTTAAAGAAACCCTAAATAAAGCATACATATGTCTCCAAAAGCACTTCTTCAAGGGGGCTACTGGGATGGAAATGAACCATACATTCCTTTTTTTTCTTTTTTATTTAAAGTTTTTGTTCAATTTTGATACATATTGAAATGTGTACAAACCATGAGTGTGCATTTCTGAAATTTCATAAAGTGAACACACCCATATAACCACCACCTACATTAAGAAACAGACCAGCACCCCAGCAGTCTTGGGCTGCAGTGTAAATTTACAATTCACTTATTATTTATGGGAAAATACTGCGTTCTTCAGGCTATTATCATACTATGATTTGAACACATTTCCTTAGTACAGCCATATGTTATTTCTAGAGGTGCGGGGCTGTGAATAAGAGTATCAGCCTCACTGGAGACTCCATCAAAACTGTGAATTCTCGGATCTCACCCCTAACCTACTGAATCAGAAATTCTGGTGGCAGGGCTCAGCTATTGGTGTTTTCACAAGGCTTCCTGGTGACTCAGATAAACACTAGAGCTTTAGAAACTTTTTTCTTAGTGTCCACTGTTTAGCCTCAAAATTGCAACTGTGTTCTATGTTTCTTGGGTTGTAACATGTTACATTAGAGTAGTGGTGATAAGACCTAATTGCTTATTTCCTTTATCCCTAACCTTTAAAATATATGTATCAGCTGTATTGAGGTATGATTCACATACAACAAAAGACCATTTTTAATGTGAAATTCAATGGGTTGTGACAAATGTTTACCATTGCTTCCCTTTCTACCCATTTCCATTGCATAGTCTGCCCAAACTTTATCAAAATTTTTGGCCTACTTATGTCCTATGAGCAGAATTCTCAAGGACAAAACTGCTCTATTCATCATTGGGTTCCTATCCCTTGAATGGACACAAATAAGAGGCTTCACAAATATTTGCTGAACCAATGAGTGAATAAAACTATGTACATAAAAATAAGCCCATCAAGAAGACTAGCTGGGTTGTAGGATGTGCGGAATAGGTGAGTCTACAAATCCTGCAAAAATTTGAGGTCTAAAGTGGAGATAATTAGACGACTGGTGTAATAACATGCAGAAAGCAGTGGATTTTCCTCTTGGACCACCTGCATGTATGGCAGACACGTTCGCTGCCCTGTGCGCATTCCCTCAGTCCATCCTGGAGGTCACCTCTGGTCAGTTCCTTTTCAGGCTGAAATGTTTCCTGTGTCTTTCTGCTTCAGGGAATTTTATGGACATCTAGTGTCTTAGTCCACAAGTGGGACAGGTCAGAAGCGTGGAAAAGTTAAAACTACAGAAGCAATTCCTGACCAATGAGGGTAGTTTTTGGTGGATAACTGCCTTGCTTCCTCATCCATGTGGGGGACAATTCTGAGGTGTGTTCCACACACTGTCTCAGCAGTTCCTACTGGGTTGAAGCCCCAGTAACTTACACATTAAATCCCCTTCTTTGGCTTCCCTTCCTTCCCAGCCTCTCCTCTCTGCTTCTTCATGGTACTGCCTGGGTTCTCCTCCTCAAAAACCTACTTGTACTCAAATCTTTGATGCAGGGTCTGCTTTTGAGAGAACCTAAACTAAGGATCTGCTTTTGAGAGAATCTAAACCCAAACCCTTAAATTTGCCTCTTTCTTGCTTTGTGACCTTGAGTAATTTAGTTCCATTTCTGGCATTGTCTATTTGTTCATTTGTAAGATAGGGATAATATTACTTATATTTTAGGATTGTTGTATAAAATCCTATTCAATACCTGTAATATTATAGGTATTTAGGAGATAACAACTATTTTAGCTATCATACACATCTGACTTCCCTAAGATTTTCCAAAAGAGATGACCCCATGGAGGTAACCCTATAGCAGTGCAATTCTTAAAGCATTAGAGGGTTAGATGGATGAAAGAATGTCTGAGAGCCAGCTCTCCCACTTTCTTTGATAGTACTCTGGGCCCTGCATGCTCTGAAATTCCTACTTCTCTTCTGGGATAATCTGGAATTCCACAGAGACGGAGGGAGGCTTTCACTGTCTTACGTGGGCTCTCAGGGAATTAGTTCAACAAATACTTACTGAGTGCCATTATAGGGGAAGTGCTGTTTTAAGTAGTAAGAAACAGCAGTGCATACACCAAGTCCCTGCATTCAAGGAGCTTATATTCCAGGGATGAGAATTTGGATCATTAAGAAATAATGAAACAAATATATGATAGTGAGAAAAAACCCAGGAAATGCAGAATAAGGAGGATAGTTATGAAGTGAGTATCATCCTAATACCCAAACTAGGAAAGGACATAACCAAAAAAGAAAACTACAGACCAATATCCCTGATAAGCATAGATGCAAAAATCCTCGACAAAATACTAGCTAACTGAATCCAACGGCATATCAAAAAGATAATCCACCATGATCAAGTGGGTTTCACACCAGGCATGCAGGGATGGTTTAACATATGCAAGTCAATAAATGTGATACACCATGTAAACAGATTTGAAAACAAAAATCACACAATCATCTCAATAGATGCAGAAAAAGAATTTGGGAAAATCCAAAATCTCTTTATGAGTAAAACCCTCAGTAAAATCAACATAGAAGGGACATACCTTAAGATAATAAAAGCCATCTATGACAAACTCACATTATACTGAATGGGGAAAAGTTGAAAGCATTCCCCCTGAGAACTGGAACAATACAAGGAGGCCCACTTTTACCACTTCTGTTCAATATAGTACTGGAAGTACTAGCCAGAGCAATCAGACAAGAGAAAGAGGGCATTCAAATCGGTAAAGAGGAAGTCAAACTGTCACTCTTTGCTGATCACATTATCTTATACCTAGAGAACCCTAAAGACTTATCCAAAAAGCTCCTAGAACTGACAAATGAATACAGTAATAAGTTTCAGGGTATAAAATCAATGTACACAAATCAGTAGCACTGCCATACACCAACCGATTTTACAATAGTTGCAAAAAAAAAATAAAGTACTTAGGATTATACCTAACCAAAGTGGTGAAAGACCCCTAGAAGGAAAACTACAGAACACTGCTGTAGAAATTATAGATGACACAAACAGATGGAAACACATCCCATGCTCATGGATGGGTAGAATCAATATTGTGAAAATTATCACACTGCCAAAGTCAATCTACAAATTCAATACAATTCCCATCAAAATACTACCATAATTAGTCACAGAACTAGAAAAAACAATTCTAAAATTCATATGAAACAAACAAACAAAAAAAACGCCTGCATAGCAAAAGCAAGACTAAGCAAAAAGAACAAATCTGGAGGGATCACATTATCTGATTTCAAACTATACTATAAGGCCATAGTATGGTACTGATGAAAAAATAGGCACATAGACCAGTGGAATGGAATAGAGAGTCTAGAAATAAAGCCAAATAATTACAGCCAACTGATATTCAACAAAGCAAACAAAAAACATATAGTGGGAAAACAACATGCTATTGGACAAATGGTGCTGGGATAATTGGCAAGCAACATGTAGGAGAATGAAACTGGATCTTCATCTCTCACCTGATACAAAAATCAACTCAAGATGGTTCAAGGACTTAAATCCCAGACCTGAAACCATAAAAAATATAGAAGATAACATCAGAAAAAACCTCCTAGACATTGGCTTAGGCAAAGAATTCATGACGAAGAACCCAAAAACAAACACAACAAAAACAAAGATAAAAAAATGAGACAATTAAACTAAAAGTCTTCCGCACAGCAAAAGAAACAATTAGCAGAGTGAATGGGTAACCCATGGAGTGGGAGAAAATCTTTGCAATCTGTACATCTGACAAAGGACTAACATCTAGAATCTACAAGGAGCTCAAACAAATTAGCAAGAGAAAAACAATCACATCAAAAAAGTGGGCTAAGGACGTGAATAGACAATTCTCAAAAGAAGATACACAAATGGCCAACAAATATACAAAAAAAATGCACAACATCATTATCGGGGAAATGCAAATCAAAACCACAATGCGATACCACCTTACTCCTGCAAGAATGGCCATAATCAAAAAGTCAAAAGATGATAGATGTTGGCATGGATGCAGTGAAAAGGGAACAGTTTTACACTGCTGGTGGAAATTTAAATGAATACAATCACTATGGAAAACAGTATGGAGATTCCTTACAGAACTAAAAGTAAAACTACCATTCAATCCAGCAATCCTACTACTGAGTATCTACCAAGAAGAAAAGAAGTCATTATATGAAAAAGACACTTGCACACACATGCTCATAGCAGCACAATTCACAATTGTAAAAATATGGAACCATCTCAAATGCCCATTAATCAGTGAGTGGAAAAAGAAAATATGTGTATATGCATATATGGAATACTACCCAGTCATAAAAAGGAACAAAATAATGGCATATGCAGCAACCTGGATGGAACTGGAGACCATTATTCTAAGTGAAGTAACTAGGGAATGGAAAACCAAACATCATATGTACTTGCTTATAAGTGGGAGCTAAGCTATGAGGATGCAAAGGCATAAGAATGATACAATGGACTCTTGGGAGAGGAGTGACAAAAGACTAAACATTGGGTACAGTGTGCACTGCTCAGGTGACGGTAGCACCAAAATCTCAGATATCACCACTAAACAACTTATCCATGTAACCAAAAACCATCTGTTTCCTCAAAACCTATTGAAATAAAAGTAAAATAAAATAAACAATAATGACAACAACAAAAATAGGGCATGAAGAAATTAATTTGCATAGGATATCAGAAAGTGTTCTCTGAACAGAGTATTTCTGAGTGAAGACACAAAGTTAGAAAGAGAACCAGTCATAGGATAGCTTCAGAAAGAGCCAGACAGGCAAGAAGAAAAAGGCAGGTGCACGTTTTGTGTGTTCCAGGAATATCAAGGAAGTCAGTGAGGGCAGAAGGGAGTAAGCAAAAGAAGAATGGAATAAGAGGCTTTTCCCATCTCTTAAGGCAGCAAGGACAAGATGGCCTGGGGCTGTGTAGATCACAGGATGGGCTTTGGATTTGATGCAGAGATGGAGAGTCTTGAGCAGAGGAGTAACACGATCTGAATTAGGTTTGAAAAGGATCATTCTGGCTGCTATATGGCAAACAGGCTGAAGAGGCAAGAGTGTAAGTTTATAGGCCAGGTGGGAGATCAGAGGAGAGGTGACCGTGACTTGGCCCAAGTAGCAATGGAGGTGGTTAGAAAATGTTGCATTCTCCCAGAAGGATGTGCTGATGGGTTGGATGTGGGTCACAAGAGAAAGAGAAGACTCAAGGATTATCTAATGTTTTTGGAATCCATAACTGAAAGCCTGAAGATGTCCCTTAATGACATGGCAAAGATTAAGAAAGCAAGAGGTTTTTAGGGATGATGCCAGAATTGAGTTTTGGATATGTTAAGTTTGTAATGTCTATTCTTCATCTTAGCAGGGAATCACATCGTGTATTTATTCATTAAGAGCATGGATTGTAAAGCCCAAGTGCCTGTTTCAAATCCCAGTTTTATCACTAACTTGTTGTATGACCTTGGGATACTTACTTTACCTGCCTGTACTCAGTGTCTTTATCTGTAGAATAGGGATAATAATAAATTGCTATGAGGATTAAATAAGTTAATGCATGTAAAGTGCTTGGGACTGTGCACTGCATAAAGTAAGCACTACACTAAAACATGTTAAAATATTGAATAGATATATGAGTTCAGAATTCAGAACACAGGACTGGGCTGTATGTAGCAAGCTGGAGTCATCAGAGCATAGATGCTATTTCAGCCATGGGACTGGATGAGGTCATCTAGGGAGTGAGTGCAGATGGAGAAGGTAAAATCACCAGACATGGAGTCCTGGATCATTCCAAGGTTTAGAGGTGAAAAAAAGATGAAGGAATTCAAACGTACAAGTTGTTAATTCATTTTTAGAACTTTACATTTCTTGTGAGCTTTCATATTACTACTTGAAGATTCAGCCGAATGATTCACAAAGAGCAGCATTCACTTGAAAATGTGTCTGCAGTGGGGCCTGCAACAGAGCCTATTTTGAAATAACACTTGTCATTCTAGGAAGGCGGCTGGAGTGTCAGAAATGGCCAGCCATGCATTACGCATTTTATTCCCATGAAAAGGAGGGGTAAAGTGGGGAGACGTGATAATTTTTTCAAGAAGGACAGGGTGGCTAAGAAGTGTTAGCCTTCAAAGTATCCTCCTTATGAGACAACATAGGTACTTACATACTTACCACTGATTTCGGTATGTTGCTTTTTCATATATGATTTTATTAACAGCTATTAGAACAACTACAATTACAAAAGAAGACCAGTTTCTGTCTTTTATGGATGACACCTGTTTTTTATTGTGGTAAAAACATATCTATAAAACATAAGATTTGTTATTTTACCATTTTAAAACGTACGATTCAATGGCATTAATTACATCCATGGAGTTGTTCAACTGTCACCACTATCTAGCTCCAAAACATTTTCATCACCCCTAGCAGAAACTCTGTAATGCATTAAGCAACAGCTCACCATTCCCCTCTCACCCTATCCCTTGGTAACTTCTAACCTACTTTCTTTCTTTATGCATTTGCCTGTTCCAGATATTTTATATAAGTGGCAAATACAGTATTTGTCCTTTTTTATCTGGTTTATTTCACTTAGCAAAGTATACTTTCAAGGTTCATCCATGTTGTAGCATGTATTAGAACTGTATTCCTTTTTATACCTGAATAACATTCCATTGTATGTACACACACACCACCCACATTTTGTTTAACTATTCATCTGTTTTCTTTAAACGTTTGGTAGAATTCACTAGTGAAGTTATCAGGGCCTGGAATTTTCTTTGTTGAGAGGTTTTTGATTATTGATATGGAATTTTTCTTCTTTTTTATTGTAGGAATTTGTAGCTATAAATTTCCTCTGAAAACTTCTTTTGCTGCATCCCATAAGTTTTGGTATGTTGTGATTTCATTTTCATTCATCTCAAAATATTTTCTAAATTTACTTGTGATTTCTTCTTTGACCCATTGGTTGTTTCTGTATCAAGATTGTGAATTTTCCAGTTATCCTTCTGTTACTGATTTCTAGTTCCATTCCACTGTGGTCAGAGAAGATATTTTGCATAATTTTAATCTTTATAAATTTATTGAGACTTGTTTCGTGGCTTAACATATGGTCTAGTTTGATGACTGTTCCATGTGCACTTGCGAATAATGTGTGTTATGCTATTGTCAGTAGAGTGTTCCATATACAGTCAATCTTCATTATTCATAGATTGCATAATTCCCAATTAGCCCACCCACGAAAAATTATTTGTAATTCTGAAATCACATAGCTTTTACATTCATTTGTGGACGTGTCTGGAGCAGTGAAAAATATGAGTTGTCTGAGACACACATTCTCAGCTCAGATTGAACAAGGCATTGCTCTGCCTTCTTTTTTAAGTTCCCATGCTATAAACAAGTGTCCTTTTGGTTATCTATGCAGTGCTATGTTTTTCATATTTTTGTTTATTATTAATGTTTTTTTCTGTTTAACATGGTTCCTAAGCATACTATTGTAGTGCTGTCTGGTGTTTCTAAGTGCAAGAAGGTTGTGGCATGCCTTACAGATAAAATACATGTTAGTCGCTATTAAGGAACAGGTTATAGTGCTATTGATTATGAGTTCAATGTTAATAAATAAATAATATATATTGAATAAAGTGTCTTTAAACAGAAATACATAAAAAACAAACTTACGTATTGATCAGTTGATGGAAATGTTACCAGAGTAACTCTGCATTTTGCCTAAGAGTAACAATTTAATATTTGCCCTAAAGTTCATGGTGAGTTTATAGAACATTACTACTGCAAATAGCAAAAATCAACTGTATTTCTGTTAGGTTTAGTTTGTTTGTATTGTTTAACTCTTTTATTCCCTTATTAATCTCTGTCTACATATTCTATCCATTATTGAAAATGGTATTGAAAACTCCAACTGTTATTGTAGAACTGTTTCTCTCTTCAATTCTGCCAATGTTTGCTGCATGTATTTTGGGGTTCTGTTGTTTAGTGTATACATGTTTATAATTGTTATATCTTCTTGATGAACTCACCCTTTATCACCATATAATGTCTGTCTTTGTCTCTTGTAACAGTTTTTGGCTTAGAATCTATTTTGTTGGGTATTACCATAGCCACTTCAATTTTTTTGGTTGTAATTTGCATAAAATATCTTTTTCCGTCCTGTACCTTCAAGTTATTTGTCTTTTTGAATCTAACGTGAATCTCTTGTAGACAGCATGTAATTTAATCATGGTATTGGTTTATTTTCTGATCCATTTTCCAATCTCTGACTTTTTATTTGAAAGCTGAATCTATTTATACTTGCAGTAACTACTGATAAGGAAGGAACTTCTTCTATCATTTTGCTGTTTGTTTTTGTATGCCTCATAGTTTCTGTGGTTGGCATAAATATATTTATCAGCTCAAAAAAAAAAGAAAAGAAGAAAAGAAGAAACAAAATGAAGCAAAGGCTTACAATTGTTCCAAATAAAAATTGTTATTTTTTTATCTAACTATCTTTTCTGTAATGAGAAAACCATCTTTAACCTTTAAGTAAAACTAATTTAGTAGGATGCATATTCTGAGTTGAAGACTCATGGGGTTTCAGCACTGTGGCTCACGGCTCCTTAACTTATTGGTCTAGAAGAAAAAGCTGAGAATGAAAGAGTAATTTTTTACCATTGTAATTCAACAACATGCATCCAAGTAATTTTTATTTTTTTGAGACGGAGTCTCACTCTGTCACCCAGGCTGGAGTACAGTGCTGTGATCTCAGCTCACTGCAACCTCTGCCTCCAGGGTTCAAGCAATTCTCCCACCTCAGCGTTGCCAATAGTTTGGACTACAGACATGCGCCACCACATACGGCTATTTTCTGTATTTTTAGAAGACACACGGTTTCACCATGTTGGCATGTAATTTTCAAATTTTTTATCTTTTAAGAAGAATAAAAAAATTCCTGACGTTTGTGGATCTTCCAGCAGGCTGTATGCTAGACCCTTTTACTTTCTCATTTTGATGAGGACTTGAATTAATCAAATAATATTCATCAACTACTGGTCTGGAGGGGCCTTAATACATTTCATTTTCGAATGAAGCCTTCAACCATTGCTCTTCATTTACATCTATAAGCAATCCAGCTTTTTGAAGGTTCAAGGGAGCTTTAATATTTCTGAGCAGGCATCTATCTATATTCCTTCTCCAAGACCCTTTTTTCTTAAATCACTCTACAGTGCTTGAGGATAGGGCAGAAGAGTTCTACTCTCTCCAAGGCCTCTTAGAATAAAATAAGGCCAGCACTCAACTTTTTAACTTTATATTCAATTTTCCTAATTATTAAGAATAAAACAAACAAAATAAGCTGAAATGCTTTTATTTTTGATCATAGGCATAAAACCATCCTGGAAAGGAAGAGTGAGATATTAGCCTTCTTCAGCAGAATAGTGGTTTCCAAATTTTCTTTAAGGATTAAAAACAATAACCATTTTTCTTCCAAAATATAAACACAGAGAGGCAGAACTGCTCAGTTTGAAACTACAGGAAAGGGGAAGATGCGGAGTCTGAAGCTGTGGCCCTGCTCCCAGTCTTCACCCCACAATTCTGTTTACCAAGAGTTCTCAACCTTGGCTATACTATATTAGAATTGCCAGAGGATTAAAAAAAACCCTGATACCTGGTTCTCCCCAGACCAACTAAATAAGAATATCTGGGGGATAAGACAGAGGTGTCACTATGTTTGGAAATTCTACAGGTGAATCCAAAGTTTAAGTGAGGTTGGAACCATTGCAAGAAAGGGAGAGAAATGGTCTATTTTTTATTTGACAGCAGTCATAGGCTTTTCCCCCCATTATCCAGAATATCCAGAAGTGATGGAGCTATCTGGATAGCTGGATTAATATAATTTCTTTCGCTTTGCTGTTGTTTCACACATGACTGGGTTAGAATAGAAAGTGAGCATTTTTAGGGTATAACAATGTCATCAGATCTTTTATTTTATTGTTTAAAATAAAATAGCCCATATGCTTACCACCAAACAACTTGCTCTTTTGTAATTTGACCCCTGAAGAGAATATTTTTCAGAAGGAATTATGCCAGAGTCAAAAGAAAGAGAAAAATTAAAATCATCCCTACTTTGAAAAGTTAAGTGATTAGAGAAAAATCTATGGAGAATATCTCATTCCTCTCATTATGTCTTCTCTCTATTGTATCAAGAGACAATAAAGGGAATTAGTTAAGAGGCTCTCTCTAGCATCATTAACAGAGAACTCCTCTTTGTCTGATTATGACTTCAGGAGATCAAAATGTTTCTACCTCTGAAGATCAGAACTATAAGGACCTTTTCCCCCCACGTCACCTCAGGAAGCTCTCATTGTCCTTACTGATGGTATTTAAACAGAAACAACTTAATGGATTTGGATATTAAAAAATCAATTTAAGAATCAAAACGCCATAAAAATTGCCAATGAAAAAGCTAGTAATAAACATATTTTGGAAAGAAAATTTTAAAATTCATGCCATAAAGTTATGATGAGGCCGGGGAGTGAATGAATAAACAATAAAAATAAAGATAGCAATTTCCAAAAGAAACAGGCTTGGGGTTTTCTAATTTTAAGGCTTCTTACATTTTGCTTTAAATGAATTTAATTCCTACAAGGCAATCCTAGTAAGGAAATCTCTTCTTATCATTTTATGCATGTTGAGAACAAGTAGAGAATGAAGTATGGGCTGTGTGTGTGGATTTCTGTTCCTATTCAGTGAAATCAACTGGCTAATGAATATTTACTCTCAAGTTCCCTCTCATTTCAGGGAGATCCAGCCATGCCCATACTGCAGAGCACACCATAAACTGCAGTGTTGATGAAGGGGGAAGGGGCAGACCCTCCTAGCTGTCATCCCAACACTTTCATATGGAGACTGCCTATGAAAGCCCTTACATCTTCCTGGTTCCCTCATTTCTATCTTTCGGATGTCACTTTGTAAAAATTAAAATTGAATTGACATTTTTTAAGCACATTGAAAGTTTTCTAGTATTTGAGATCTTTGCATGAGACCATTGCTTCCCACAGAGATCTGGAACAACCACATTGGGCAAACATCTGTCATATCTGCCGATCTAGCTTGCACCATTAGGTTTCAGGCACAGAGAAGAAAGAGCATCTTTAACCAAAGCCACAATTGCAAACTCTACCATAAGAAAAGGAAAGGGGAACTAAGTAGAAATGGGAAGGGAAGAGGAAGAGAACTAACAATGGATTGAGCACTTTTTATATCCAAGGTATAATACAAGCCTCTTTATGTGTTTATCATCAAATGAAGACAGAGAAGCTCAGATGGGTTAGCTGATTTGCCCAAACCTGCTTTGCTAGAAAGTGGGGAACCTGCAATTTTACCCTGCTTTCTTGGGTTCCAGATCACTTGTCACTCTGCCATTTCACAGAAAAATTACAAAACAGATTAAACAAATAAGCAATACAAAAGGCAAAGTGCAAGACGTAATACCTATTCATTCTAACCCTTAAATGTAGCTCTTCTCATTGTCCAGGTGGGCTATGATGTAAGGACACTTGCCTCAAATGGTCAAAGCACATTGGCAGACATTTCCATGCATCCCTCTGGCTGCCACAGCCTGCCATGTGGGTGCAGACTCTCTGCAAGTGGAGCCTTCTGCTGTTAACGTTGCCTATGGGCCTCCTCATCTCCCTGAATCTGGAAATCCAACTCCATGATGTTGTAAGGGCTGCCCTCTTGCTGATAACTGCCAAATTTCCTTGATGTTCAAGGGCTCGGAAGAGCCCAACATTTGAGTAGCTCAGTGCACAGATGGATTCAGAATTTCAAGGTGCTGGAGCTGAGGATTCAGAAATGTGAGACATTCTAGGGAGATGTTGACTTAGCTCCTAGCATTAGGGCTCCTCAGATTAAAAACATCTAACCCATCTACAATACAAGAATTTTAAAGTGATCTGTGGATTTGAGAGTTGTTATAAGAACTATTTTGCTCACATTGTAAGAACGTTATTCATGACCATTTATTAAAGACTTCTAGTGCTTTTGTATATATAGCTTATCTATTGTCTTCATAATAACTCTATCGTAAAATCTTAGCCCCATGTTTAGCTGAAGAAATGAATGCTCAGACAAGGTAGGCCATTTGCCCAAATTCACACAGCAACTAAATTATAGAATGGGAATTCTAACCCAAATCTGATTCCAGAATAAGTGTTGTACAACTGCCCTCCTAATAATGGGTAAAGTCAATGTGTGTTGGCTAAGCTGGTAACCTAATAATCACTTAACTTCTATTTTTTAATCTATATTTTTCTAATCACAAATTTTAATTGAGAATTCCAGCTATGTAATTATCTACTAATGAATAATATCTACTTATTACCAAGGCATACTACTAAATATGTTTACTCAAAAGTGTGTTTCATTTTGAAAATTTTGTTTTTAATTGACATAATATTATACTTATTTATGAGGTACAGTGTGATATTTTGATACATTCTGTAAAAAATCAAGTCAGGTTATTTAGCATATTCATCACCTCATACATTTATCTTTCTTGTGTGGTGAGAACATTCAAAATCCTCTCTTCTATGTATTTTGAAACATGTGATGCATATTGTTAACAATAGTCACCCTGCTATTCAAGAGAACATCAGAATTTATTCCTGCTATCTAACTATAACTTTGCACCTATTGATCAGTCTCTCCCTATTCTCCCCTCCTCCCTCCCCTCCCCAGCTTCAGTGACAACTATTATACTCTCTACTTTAATGAGATCAGCTTCTTTAGATTCCACATATGAGTGAGATCACGTGGTATTTATTTTTCTGTGCCTGGCTTATTTCACAGAGTGCTGCACACACACTGGTTTTTCTCAACATACCATATCTTAAAGCCTTTCCCATATCAGCACATACAGTTCTAGCTCATGTCTTAATGACTGTATATTTTTTCATTATATGGTTGTATTTAACAGAGCCAATGCTAATGAATGTCTAAGTGGCTACCAGTTTTTTTGTTATTGCAAAAATGGTTTCAGTGAATCTTTTTTGAACATAATTTTGGCATACTATACTAGTACATCTACTGGTTAAATTTTTAGCAGAATTGTGGAGTCAGAGTACAGGCAAAACATAGATAAATGTTGCCTAATTGTCTTCCAAAGGAGTTGAATCTGTTTACCTTACCAGACACAATGTATGAAAGGGCTCATTTCCCTTTAAACTTGTGAATACTGGGCATTCTCAAATTTTAATTTTTGTGCTAATCTGATAGATAAATTATGGAACCTTTATTTTTGAGATATAATTCATATAACACAACATTGACCCTTTAAAAGTATATAATTCTGTGGCTTTTAGTATATTCATGTTGTGCAACCATTACCACAATCTAATTGTAGAATATTTTCATCACCCCAGAAAGAAACATCATACTTATTAGCAGTCACTCTCCATTCTCCCCTCCCTCAATCTAGTCCCTGGCTACCACTAATCCACTTTCTGCCTCTAAATTTGCTTATTCTGAACATGTCACATAAATGGAATTATACAATATGTGACCTTTTGTGTCTCGGTTCTTTCACTGAACATGTTTTTAAGATTTATCCATGATGTAGCCATGAATTAGTATTCTCTTTTTATGGCTGAATAACATTCTTTGTTTGGATATACTACAATTGGTTTAACTATTCATCAGTTGATGGATATTGAGATTGTTTACACTTTATGACTATTAACAATTTTGTTATGGTAATTTATGTACAAATTTTTGTGCGAACATAGGTTTCAGTTCTCATTGGATATATACCTAAGAGTGGAATTCCTGGGTCACATGGTATCTCTATGTTTAACATTTTATAGAACTGCCAAACTGTTTTTCCAAAATGGTTGTATCACTTTACATTCCCCCCAAAATGCACAACGGTTTTAATTTCTTTAATCCTCACCAATACTTGTTATTGTCTATCTTTTTGATTGTAGCCATCTTCGTGGGTGATATGGTTTGGCTCTGTGTCCCCACCCAAATCTCATCCTAAATTTTAATCCCCATCAATCCCCACATGTCGAGGGAGGGACCTGGTGGGAGGCAATTGGATCTTGCGGGTGGTTACCCCATGCTGTTCTTGTGATAGTGAGTGAGTTCTCACGAGCTCTGATGGTTTTATAAGGGACTTTCTCCCTTTGCTCTCTCTCGCCTGCTGCCATGTAAGATGTGCCTGCTTCCCCTTCTGCCATGATCATAAGTTTCCTGAGGCCTTTCTAGCCACGTGGAACTGTGAGTCAATTAAATCTCTTTTCTTTATAAATTACCGAGTCTTGGGCAGTTCTTTATAGCAGTGTGAAAACAGACTACATATCTTGAAGGCTTTCCCATATCAGGACACACAGTTCTAGCTCATGTTTTAATGACTGTATATTTTTTCATTATATGATTGTATTTAACAGAGTCCGTGATGATGAATGTCTTAGTGGCTCCCAGTTTTTTTTGTTATTGCAAACAAGGGGCTATAAAGTTGTATCTCAAGATGGTTTTGATTTGCATTTCCTTAGTAATTATCTTGAGCATCTTTTCATGTGCTTATTGGCCATTTGAACATTTTTTTTGTAGAAATGTCTATTTAAGTTCTTTGTTCACATTTATTATTGAATTATTTGTGTTCCAATTGTTGAGTTGTAAGACTTGTTTCTATATTCTGGATACCATATTCTTATCAGATAAATGATTCGTAAATATTTTCTTCCATTCTAGAGGGTTGTCATTTTACTTTTTAAGAGTATGTTTTGTAGCACAACAGTCTTTAATTTTGATGAAGTCCAACTTATCTATTATTTTTCTTTGGTTTCTTGTGCTTTAGGTGTCATATCTAAGAAACCATTGCCTAATATAAATATTTATACCGACATTTTCTTCTAGGAGTTGTATAGTTGTTGCTGTTACATTTAGATCTTTGATTCATTTTGAGTTAATTTTTGTATATGGTGAGAGTTAGGGGTCCAACTTCATTCTTTTGCATGTAGCTATCCATTTTTCACAACACCACTTACTGAAAAAGCTATTCTTCACCCATTGAATTGTCTTGGCACTATTTTTGAAAATTAATTGCTTCCACATTTATTGCTTAATTTCTAGACTCTCAATTATATTCCATTGGTCTATATGTCTATCCTTATACGAGTACCACACAGTCTTGATTATTATTGTTTTGTAGTCAGTTTTGAAATTGGGAAGTGTGGGCTATCCGACTTTGTTCTTTTTCAAGATTTTTGGCTATCCTATGTCCCTTGTACTTTCATATGAACTTTAGAGTCAGCTTGTAAATTTCTGCAAAGAAGTCATCTGGGATTTTAATAAATATTACATTGAATTTGAATCTGTACATTGATTTGGGGACTATTGTCATCTTAATATTATCTTCTAATCTATGAGCATGAGATATACTTGCATTTATTTAAGTAGTCTTTAATCATTCATAGTTTAATCACTCTTCTACTTCTTTTGACACATTTATTATTTTCGATGCTACTGTAAGTAGATTTTCTTGATTTCATTTTCAGAATATTCATTGCTATTGCACAGAAATCCGTGTATCCTGCAACTTTGCTGAACTTGATTACCAGCTTTCCTAATTTTTTGTGGATTCATTAAGATTTTCTACAAATAAGATTATGGCAAATACAGATAGCTTTGCTTCTTCCTTTCTAATCTGAGTGCTTTTTTGTTGTGGTAAAAAACACATAACATGAGATCTACTCTCTTAACAAATTTTTAAGTGTACAATATACATTGTTAACCATAAACACAACGTTGTACAGCAGATGTCTGAGTCCAGCTAAATAATTGGTATTCCAGAATCCACCAGCAGGTCGCGTAATGAAAATTCTCAGGAATGAGGCTTTGAAGGTGCTCCAACCTCATTCTGCCCTCTCCACTGACTGCCAGGCTGCTGGTTTTCATCATGATTGTAGGATGTTGGCTTTTAAGGCTCCCATGGAGCTGAGAGGAAAAGGTGGAAATATGTTGAGTTTAAATGCCACAAAGCATGCTGTTCTTATTAGTATTCTGTTCTATTTTTTCAATGAAATCTCTCTGGCTTGCAGAAAGCCTTTTGTTAATTTCCAGTGTAGATTCTTAGAATTTTTATCATGTTTTTTCATTGCTTTTATGGAGGAGAAAAGTTTCAGAGGACCTCACTCTGCCTTTCCCTCCCTTCCTCCCTCCCTCCCTCCCTCCCTCCTCCCTCCCTCCCTCCCTTCCTTCCTTCCTTCCTTCCTTCCTTCCTTCCTTCCTTTTTTTGCAGACAGAGTCTCCTTATGTTGCCCAGGCTGGCTTTGAACTGCTTGTGCTCCGGAGTAGCTGGGACTACAGGTACGCGTTATGGCACCCAGTTTTTCACTCTGCCATTTTTC
Organism: Nomascus leucogenys; assembly: GCF_006542625.1. Lineage (NCBI taxonomy): Eukaryota > Metazoa > Chordata > Mammalia > Primates > Hylobatidae > Nomascus > Nomascus leucogenys. Next base: position 31,131,390 of record NC_044395.1, on the reverse strand, counting down.
CTGATATCATCCCACTAACTTAACTTCTTTGTAAATACTTATTCTGAGTTCCAAGTAACCGTTTTACAAATGTACTTTTGGATATTTTTCTTTGTCTTTTGGAGAGGGCCTAAATTAATCCCTTTCTCACCACTTCCAATAATACAGAGCTAGGCCACAGTCACAGAAGTTACCCCCGCCCCACCCCACCCTATGCTATGTAATTTGAGAGATGTGACAGGTTCTGCCACCTTCAGATCTCTTTCATACCGGCTTACCTCCATTGAACTTCCTCCCACTAGAGTCATTAAATGGTGAAAGCACAAAGATCTGGGCACTATCCGGGCTCCAGTTAGACATTCACGATACCATGAAGCATTGCTAAAAATACCCCTTCCTTATGAGATGATAGATGCAGGAGGGAATAACACATAGCATGTCCAAGCCTTGGGTAGCCCCAGTGGTGAGGAGATAGAATAGAGGTAGCAGGGTGAGATGGAAAAACAGTATATTAGTCTTGCAATTAAAAAACCTAATCTCAAATCTACCCCACATGGCTTTGTAATCTTAATTAAATTGAATATCCAATTTAGTTTCAGTTTTTAATTGGTAAAATGAATAAAATAATTCTTACCATGTAGAGTTGTCATGGGGATGAAATACACAAAGTGTTGACTGGTATAGTACCTGGCATAGAGGAGGTGAATCTAGAGATGCAGCTCTGATGAGTTAATAGGTGCATAGTGGGCAGACTGAGGACAAGGACGCCTCTGTGACTACGGAAAGACTGCAGTCCTGGAATGTGAGCTTTCTGTTGGCCAGACCTTTGCCTTCTAGTTCATGGCTGAATCACAGTGTCTAATGCAGGACTGTCACACACAGTAAATGCCTTATAAAATACTTGGCTATTCTTTTAGTTTCTTAAACCTCCAGAAAACAAGATTTCACAACCTCCATCAGTAATCATTTAGGCATTTAATAACCCTGCTGGGGAACATTTCTTGACAGCTTTCTAATTCCCTTTTGTTGCAGCTAGAAACCATTTCAGCTTAACTCAATTCTCAGTGCAGCATTTCAGCTCCTGTTGTACTTGAAAGTAGCACTTCTTCTGTCTTAGCTGTTGTTAATTTTGAGTCCCTTTAATAATTAATATCATATCTCACTCCAACCAAGCTGAGAGATAGGCTCTTCTGCCTCTCCTCTGGCTTTTTAATTGGCACCTTGTGCACTGCAAACTGTACAGTGCAAATGAGTTAAATACCATTCTCTGGCTGACATTTTCTTGTCAAAATTCAGCAAGCTCAGCCTTAGGAATGTTCCAGTAAGAACTGCAGAAATGGTTCTGACTGAAGGGATGCAAATGTTTCCATGATTTTTTCCCCCCAAATGTCTTTGCAATTGCATGTTCACATAGCTACCATGCAGACAAGGGTAGGAGACACTGATTTCCCAGTGAAAAGATTGAGGTTTATTATTTGATGTTGTAAATCGCTGAGATTGCACATTTACACATCAGGCCAAGTTCTTGGCTAGCCTTCTCAGAACTGTGGCAAATGATGATAAAAATTAAGTCTGCGAGAATCAGCAGAACATTTATTTAGTATTAACCTGAGTACCTGGTCCAGCCATGCCACCTTCTGGAAGCAGAGTTGGGTGAAGAATGAATGAATGCATTGAGGGAAATTGTAGCAATTGTATGTCAACAACGAAATGCCATAGATGTAACCAAGAAGAATGTAGAGTATTAGAAGTAGAGAAAAAAGGTTTGGAAGCAGAAACCTGAATGTATGTGTGTGTGTGCGTGCATGTCTATCCGTAACACAAAATTTCATCACCTGTGTGCTGAGAGATCTAGGTGGCTGCTCAGAAGATGGTAAATGTTAAAACTGAGTGCATACTTACATAAAATGTTTAAAAATTTGTTTGAATGTAATCTCACCTTTAGTTTTAAAAAATCACATTTTAGGTGATGGTCTTGATTTTTTTCTTGTGGTCTGAGCTAAAAGTAAATAGCCACTTAGGCTAATGATTCGCATGTAACATTGGCCTGTCATAAAGAAGGTATCTACAGAATACATATTTTTGACTAAACTGGATATTATGTAACACATAAATTATTCCTGTGATAATTACCTATACAAAATTGAAAGGAATATGCTCCCACTGATGCCTCCTCCCCAAGAAAAGAATTGAATGAAATGTTCACTCTAAAATTGAAAGAAAAAATTAATTGTCCTATAGGTAAAATATTATAAGTAGAAAAACCTACAGACTTTGTGAGTTAAGGAAAACCTACTTTTACATTCATGTACTCACAGCATATATATTTTCTTAGAAGTCATTCTTGGCATCTGTATCAGTAATTTTGCTGTGATAACACATTACTCCAAAACCTTCCAGTCCTAAGCATTCTTTTCTCTCATCATAAGTGCCACTGGTTGCAGGTCCATGTGCCTCTGTGTACTGAGGATTGGAGACATGCTATTTTGTGGCAGATAGCAACAGGGTGAGAGCTTCTAGTGCCTCTTGTACCTTCTGCTCAGAATTGGTGTATGTATGTTACATCCACTTCCATTCCTTTGTCCAAAGGGTGTCATATGTTTAAGTCTGAAGTCAATGAGGCAGCAACATATACTGATCCCATGTCAGGAATAGTAAGTCTCAAGGCTGGGGGTATGGGTTAGGATTGCCAGATAAAATGCTGGACCTCCAGCTGAATTTGAATTTCAGTAACCAACAAATGAGTTTTTAGTATAAGTATGCCCCAAATATTGCATGGAGCATAAATGTTATTTGTTGTATATCGGAAATATAAGCATCCTGACTTTTTGTTTGCTAAATCTGGTGATCCTAGCAGAGGTGGATAATCTTCCTAGAGAGAATAGGGTAGTGAATAATTGGGAGCAACAATATAGTCTATCATTGCACATTTGCGTTGCTACATTCTTAGAATTACATTCTCCGGGGAGTCTGATTGCTTGCTGCTGCTCTCTACACCATGAACTTTCCTCTGTTCTAAACTAATCTAATCTACTGCCACCTGGTTTCACATTTACGCAGAAATTATAATGCCCCCAGGCCTCTACTGAAGAACTGAGCTCCCATAGAAGCCTTTATACTTATTCCCACCTGAGTCCACAAACACATTAGTCACTGTGGACACCAGGCAGCCCTCATCATATTCTTTTCCTCTTTTCTTGCATCTCTCGCTTGCTGATCTACACTGTCCCAGAGCCACCTGAAAACACCTCACCCCTGCTACTCTGCCAGTGCCTGTCCCGCGAACACCAAGTGCTTGGGTGCTGGGTGGCAGTGCCTCTAATACCACAATGTCTCAGGGCACCAGGCTGGGGCTGGGTGCCAGAGAAAGATGGGAGAGCCATCTTCTCCTAGGGCTCTGTTATTGCCACCAGGCCCAGGGCCAGCTCTAATTATGCCCCCAGTTCCACAGAGCCTTTAATGGGAACATATTTGCCAGCTGCTGACCTTCACCCTTCTAACTGTATTGGCTCAGTCAGTCCCAGAAACTTTATGCTTAAGCATCTGCAGTAGAACTATTGGGAATAAAAAACAACTGAACATTTCATAGGGGCCATTGTCCACTCACACATGATGCCCTTGCTCTGCCTGTTTTCTGCATTGTGGAATGATAATATGCTAACTGCTTCCTCTTCCTTATACACCGTTTGCTTGTGTTTGTCTTTCTCATGCTCTCCTTTACCTCCAGGGACTCAAAGATATTGATTCCCTTTCCTGGCATGTTTTATTTCACCCCCTACCTTGTGGTAGACTTTGTTGTTTTGGATTCTCCAATATAGATTCTATTTGTTCCTCAATGAGAAGCAGCAGTGTGATGGGAGAACTGACCTAAGGGTAATTCAATCTATACTGCCTGTGGTTGGTTTGTATGACACAATTCTGGGAAATGCAATACAGGGGAGGTTTGCCTGAAGCTTCTGGGAAAGGTCTTTCTTGCTGTTAAGGGAGAATGATGGGAAGCTATTATTTCTGTCTCTTCAATTTGAACAAAGAAGCATGCACTAATAAATGCTCTGGCCACCATCCTACACCTATGAAGGAAGCCAGAGATAGGAAGAAACCAATGCCATAGATAGTGAAGCAGAGAAGGCAAAGACCCATGTCTTCAATGACATCACTTAACCTGCAGCTCATTCAACTCTGAGGCGCACCCTGCCTTCAGATTGACTTTATGTCATCTAACAAATGTACTTGTTCGAGCCAGTTTGGGTTTTCTATTCCTTACAGCTGAAGGCATCTGACTGCTATATTCCCACCACTGTCTCCTCTCCTGATGACTCTTACTTCTGGATTGTGTTTAGGTGTAATTTTTTGGGGATTCCTGAGTATGGGTTAGGTACCTTGTACTCTGCTCTCATAGTCCTTAAGACACTTTGTCATTGCTTGTGTAATAGTGTAACTGAACTGCTGGAATATAATTCCCAAAGGGCAGAAGCTATTTGATTCTTTTCCACTAGTATATCACTGTCACAGTGTCAGCCACAGAGTAGATGCTTAATAAAGTTTTGCTGAGAGAGGCTCCAAGGCCTTGTTGGATGATGTACCGTATCCTCACATATATCCACACAAGCTCTGCTCACCTTCACTGCCTGGTTCCTTCCTCCAGTTGGTTATGACAATGTTGCTTGCCCTTTCAGTTTAATCAATTTTGGTTTCTGGCACCCTCCACTCCATCCATCCAGCTAGTTCTTCTAGGTTCCCAGGCTATGGAACTACTTTCCTCACCTTCTAATCTTCTCTGTAACAGCTGGTCAGCCTGCAGCGCATCCTGCTTTTGGTTCCCTTCCTTCCCTGGCCTGTTTCAGCCTTCAGTGGTTTTCATTTTCCAGCCCCCATATAAGGGCCAAGGCAATTGCTACATTTCATTCTTCTGAAATATTTGCAAAATATGAAATAAACAACAAAATATATGTGGGCGTTTTACTTCTTCCTTTAAACCTAATGGATGGACAATTAACTAATGAGGTCAGCAAGGCTCAGATTCCAGGGGCTGGGGAGTTCTTTGAATAGTTTATCAAGGAACAGTGGTATTTTTTGTACATGTAGCTCAAATGGCAAAGTTGAAGACATATTTGAAAACACAAGAACAAAAACCGGAAGTTATCCTGGATCTTTCTCTTACACATAAGAAATTAAAAGGTGGCAGCACTGTGACAGACTGTCAGACAAATTTGGTGACACAATGTGAAGAACTGCTCTCCATTTTATATGAGTTCACTCTAGGAGAGGTGAAATAGAGTTACTGGAATGGTACTGTGAGAACAAAGACCCACTGGATTCCACTTCTGCATCTATCTTGGAAGAAAATCATACGTGATAAAAATATTTGTAATACCTGCAAAGTGCAGAGACTTAAGCAGTAAGCAATTTCCAGGGCTTGACTTTCAGGAGGAAAATGAAAGGCTTTTTTTTTTTTAAATTACACATTCACTTAGGTCAATAATAATTCTTATCTTCTGTCCAATGCCTTCTATGTAACAGAGTTTAACCTACAGTATCATATATGTAATTTTTACAGTTTAACTTTTTATTAGATAATTCAAATATGCACAAAAGTAGAATCTTAAAATGAACTTTCACACATCCATCACTTATCATCAATAACTAGCAAAATATGGTCAATCTTGTTTCATCAATATTGCTCTCTTATTTTCCCTTCACATTCTCTTATTTCTCAGTGAGAGTTATTATCAGTGGCCCATTTAGAATGGGAAAATGAGAATCTGAGAGATTGAATGATGATCACCATTATAAGGTCAATAAATAGCAAAGCCAAGATAGGAGCAAAAGCCTGAATTCCATCAGAGCCTTAGCCTATGCTGCTCATCAGCAGAAGCCCCTAAGATGCACATCAATCATGTGCTGATTTACCAATGTCTCAAATGAACTAAGAAATCAATTGAATAATATTTGTTGAGTCCTGATTTTATACCCACACTGTGCTAGCTACAAAAACATTCTTTTAAAACAGATTTCCAGGAAAGTGGGCCCCATGATAGTAGTATTTTTTAACAGCTTTATGGAAATATAATTTAAGTATCATAACATTCTCCATTGCCAGTATATGAATCAATAAATTTTAATGCATCTACAGGGCTGTACAACTGTCAAAGGCAGTTATTTTTGACTGTTTATATCTGCTTTGTCTCCAGTGCCAATAAATCGTGCTTGGAATATTATGTGTTCTGTAAGTATTTGTTGAATAAATGAATGAAAAATAAGATTTATGCCCTCAAGGAGCTTACTGTATAGTTGGTTAGAAGTGACATATACATATGAACAGTTACAAAATAAGATAGTTTATAACAACATACTAAATTTATTTATTTACTTATTCATCAGAAGATATTTATTGAATGCCAGGTGTAACTGCTATTAAAAGGTTCATTCACATCTTGGAATTATCCCAGTAAATTAAAAATAGCAACTCGTAAGCTTTGTTATTATTGAATACACTTAGTCTTTTGATATCTATGTAAGGAATGCAAGTATTGTTTGACTTTATAAAAATTTCTTGCTTTTGACAGGATGCTATGGATGTGCTTTTGGATGCATATTTGTAGCATCTAGTCTGTAGTCCCCATTCTAAAGTGAAAAACACTGAGACATTATCTGTATCTTTTCTCAGTGTTGGGCCATGTAGAACAATGCTTCTAGCAACAGGAGTCATTTGAAATGTAGGATCATGAGATATGAATTCTGAGTCAGACTTAAAGCCAGAATTGTCAAAATGTAACTTCAGCTTTAAAATAAAAAAGAATTCTTTCTTTTAGTAAATAGAATGTGTAGGCATTTATTGAACTTCATAAAGAGAAAGTAGTTTTAAAACGTTATGATAATAATTTCAAGAAATCTAAGCCTATGTTAGAGGCACTGCTTTCCAAAAATATGAATTAGTGATTGACAGTGGACTATTGCTTATGGTTTATTGAACTTTGGCATTTGGAAAAGTCTGATCAGTAACAAAACAGAGGTGTTCTAACTTTGTATTTTATCCCTATATTGTGGCATGAATGGCTGTGATACAAAATAGCTTCATCCAAAATAAGTAGAAAGAAAAAAACAGAAAGGAAACTATATTTTCCTGATTTTATAAGCTTAACATTCATTTAGCCAAGACTTTGGGTGATGATTTGACTTTATGTCAATTGGAGAAAAACTAAGGTTGGCCACATTGTTTGTTCACCTATAAACAAAATGTCTCAGAATAGTCTCCTAATGATTAAAATGTACCTTTCTGTGACCTTTTAAGTGACTCTGTATACTACAGAAACTATTAGGACTAGCATTTTTAGATCTTTCTGGGTTTCCAAAGGAGTATCAAATGTGTCTCTACGTTATCTTTTTTCATCTGAGCCCATTAGTTTGAATTTTGCAAGACCATATCCAAATCCTACTTGAGTTTTCACAGTAGACAGAGCCCTGTTTTTAGCAAAGAGCAGAGAAATAAACTTTCACAGAGTTGAAGACTGCAATCTCTATTTGTGTGATAAAGCATGGCGACAGATGCTCTGAAAAGCCATGGTGATGGCAACAAGGGAGCTGTGCTGTGGGTGATTGATTATCTGGGTTCCTGGATTACTGGTCTTGGGAGTAATGCCTATAGCCAGGAAAGGTCAGGTGCCTAGGGAAGTTTTAGATGACACATATTGAAATTCCTAGGCTGTGAACATCCTTTTATTCCTAACTAATTCCCTACTAATTATGTGCACTTATTGAGTTGGTAGAACTTTGGGGACTAGCCATTTTCATCTGTAGCTTCTAACGTCTTGGCATCTAATTGAGAGTGACTGTAGAACATTATAGGACAGAACACTGACTTGGAGTCAGACAGATCTGAATCTGAAATCTATCTCAGCTCCACAACTTACCAGCTTGGGCTCTTATGGAAGTTTTTCAATCCGTGTTAAGCAGGGATGATAACAGTACCTACACCCTCCAGTTGTTAAAAATAATAAATGAGATAATACTAATGATGGTGCTGAGTGCATGGTCTAGTATATACTAAGCATACAAAAATGAAGGTTGTTATATCATTATCGTATTAGTGTCTTTCTCACAAAGATGAGTGACAAAATGGGATCTTCAATGTCCTAGTCAGCGTTCAGGTGATGCCAATCAATTCGGTTCAATTTCAGTTTTAAAACACAGGAAAAAGGTCTTGAAAAGTGAATAAGACATATTTCTGACCTGAACAAAAAAGCCTAAAAGATTGTATGGAATACCAACATACTTGTACTTAGTTACATTGCTAATCAGGATACAATTGAGTGGTCTAATTCCTTGCTGGTTAAAGTATGCTCTGTGGATCAGTGGCATCAATATCATCTGGGAGCTGGAGAAAAATCAGACTCTCAAGTCCCATCCCAGGCTTCTGGGTGAGAATCTGTATTTTAACAACATACCTATTTGACTTATAGGCACATAGAAATTTGAGAAGCAATAGTCTGAAATAATTCAAACAAAATTCTATGTTGGTAATTATTTTCAGGGGTGGGGGGTAGATTAAAGGACTTGCTGATGAAGTTTAGTTTATATTGGGTCTTTCAGGTTGATTGAGGTTTCAAAGAAGGATGGAAAGGACATTCTAGACTGAGGAAATAGTAAGAACAAAGGCATGAAGGTGTGAAATTTTGTTTCTCCATAAACATGTATGGCGTTTAGAAAGAAAGCATTAGTAGCTCATAAACTGGATTATAGAGAATATGGGATAAAGTGATAGATGAGGCTCAAAAGTTTGGTTGGCAACAAATGGTGACGTGGTATCAATGCCATGTTACAAAGGATGAATATCCTATTAACATATAAAATGAGACCTCAGATATTTTAGGGCAGAGGGATGTCATCGTGGTTTATTTAGATAGCACATGGGGAGATACATGGATGACTGATTTGAGCCTAAAGGACAAGTGGAAGAGGGGCTATCTAGGCAACTCTTGTAAGAACCTGTTGAATGAAGAGAGTTTACAATATAGAGACTAAACAGAAAGAAAATGCAGCATCAAGAGACATTTCTGAGGTGAAAACTCTGGGAGTGTTTGAGTGGCACTAGCATTGAATCAAAGATGACTTATGTTTACAGCTGAGGTGACTGAGTGGAAGAGCAAGAGATCAACTAAGACTGGATCACAGAGAAGGGGTTGGATTAAAAGGAAGATACCTAGTGAGTTCTTGAACAGATCTGGCTTGCAGTGTCTAGGGACATCCATATGGAGATGCACAAAAAGGTAGTTTGGGCTGTGTATTAGTCTGATCTCACACTGCTATAAAGAACTACCTGAGACTGGGTAATTTATGAAGAAAATAGGTTTAATTGACTCACAGATCCACAGGCTTAACAGAAAGCATGACTGGTAGGCCTCAGGAAACTTATAATCATGGCAGAAAGTGAAAGGGAAGCAAGCATGTCTTACTATAGCAGAGCAGGGGAAAGAGAGAGAGAGAGAGAGAAAGAGAGAGAGAGAGAGAAAGGGGAAGTGCCACAGACATTTAAACCATCAGATACCGTGAGAACTCATTCACTATGATGAGAACAGCAGGAGGGAAGTCCCCTCCATGATTCAGTCACCTCCCACCCAGCCTCTGCTTCAACATGTGGGGATTACAGTTCGACATGAGATTTGGGTGGGGACACAGAGCCAAATTATATCAGGCTGAAAGGCAAGGTCAGGGCAGAGATGTGGATTTTGGAAGCATCTCTATGCAGATAGCAGTTGAAATTACGGCAATGCATGAAATAGACCAAATAGTAGGTACATTGTGAAGAAGAAAAGAAACCAAGCATAAAAGACTGGTGATCATGTAAAACATGGGTGGAAAAGGAAATGATGGTAGGACATCTTTATGGACACTTAACGACACCCCTCCATCCCCACTTCCTGACCCTTGGCCATATTTCTTTTTCTCTTTAAAATTTCCTTAGCTATAGAGCTGCTTCAAAATCTCCAGGGATTGCCTAGGCCCTGAACCTTGCTAGGAATTGCTCTAAACCCCACCCAGCTCTGCCAGGAAGGGCACAAGGGTTGCATTACAGCCCAAATAGCCACAGTAGCCATCCAGAACTCCTGAGTGACTGGATACTACTTTTTGCAACAATAATAAACTGCCCAGAACCTCAGTACTTATGATTTGTTCATCATTATTTTCTGCTTGTGGTATAGATCTCACATCCCGTAACTGTCTCCCGAAAGCTTAAGTACATCAATAATTTGTATTTATATATAGTGATTTTTTTTTGTTGTTGTTCACATGATGATTTCTCATCAGTTATCTCCTTTCTTTTTCAAAATCACCACCCAAGGGAAGCATTGTTTTTACTCTCATTTTACAGATGAGGCAGCAGAGGCTCACAGTAATTTTTCCCAAGGTCTCATAGTTAGAATATTGTCCAACCTAGGATTTTAGATACTAAACTCCAGGCTGTTTTCCCTACTTTCAGTTCTTGTCCCTAAACTGTTAACAGGTCATCTATACGTGCAGGCTCAGTTAGATGTTTTTCTTCTTTCAGATCAGATATAATGGCCCACATGATCTCATTTATATGTGGAATCTAAAAACGTTGAACTCATAAAAGTAGAGGGTAGATTCCTGGTGGCTGCCAGGAGCTGGAGGCAGGGTGTGGGGCAAGGGGGGTGGGAAAAGAAGATATTAGTCAGGTTTCAAAGTTTCAATTAGGCAAAAGGAATAAGTTTTAAATATCTATTGCACAGCATGATGATTATAGTTAATAATATGTAATATATATTTAAAATTACTATGATGATAGATTTTAAATATTTGTACCACAAAATAATGGCATATTAGTCTGTTTTCTTACTGCTGATAAAGACATACCCAAGACTGGACAATTTACAAAAGAAAGACGGTTATTGAAATTATAGTTCCTTGTGGCCAGGGAGGCCTCACAATCATGGTGGAAGGTGAAAGGCAATGTCTCACGTGGCGGCAGAAAAGAGAAGAGAGCTTGTGCGGGGAAACTCCCCTTTTTTAAAACCATCAGATCTCATGAGACTTATTCACTATCACGAGAACAGCACAGGAAAGACCTGCCCCCATGATTCAGTTACCTCCCACTAGGTTCTTCGCACAACACATGAGAATTCAAGATGAGATTTGGGTGGGGACACAGCCAAACCATGTCAAATGGTAAGCATGTGAGGTGATGAATCTGTTAATTAGCTTGATTTAATTATTCTATAAGATATTTATATATCAAAACATCACATTGTACCGCATAAATATATACAATTATTATTTGCTAATTAAAAAACAGAAAAATATATAATAGTTCAGTCATCTCATCAGCTAGAAACTTCCTAATACATATGTTAATTTCTCCCCTGGTTAGGGAAAAGATTGGCACCCCTTCGTTTAGATGCTACCACTGCTGTTAACTGTACTTTTGTCCTTGAGGCTACATCAAGGGCATCCTCTATTGATTAACATACGGTAACCACATAAGGTAAATTGCTAATTGGAATCAGCAGTGCATATAAAGTTAATTTTTTTTTTACCCTGAAACAATATTGTAGTAAGAAACAAACAAATAAAACCTTTGCTTAGTCAGGATGCTAGGGAGTGGCTTGCCTCTCATTTGAAGCCACACAGTTGTTGACTAAAAAACTACTGCAGCCTTGGGGTTGTCTGAAGAAGAAGAGTTGCATGATGTTCAAATATCTTTGGTGACAATGAAAGTCTTCATGTCAATGGTAAACTGGCCAAAAAATGTTTATTAAGAGAAAGAAAGTAATAACAGATGATTTTGAATCACACTGTGAGGTATAACTTTTTTATATTATCTTTTTAAAATCAAAACCTTTCTTTTACATCTTACTTTTTGATGGTAGTATCACAATAAATTACTGTGTACAAAGCTGTATCTGTTCATATATTTCAGAAATGTAATACGCATGCAGATACACACATACATGTGGAATAAATTTTATAGGATGGTATACAGTTTTATGTAAAATTACCATGGACTTTTTATACAAAGTGTTCCATAAGACTGATCCACTGGTTGAGGTGAAATGGAACTGAACATACAGATTTTAAATACTTACTATGGTCCAAGAGTTAATTTTAATATTTTATTAAAAAATGCTTCCTGTGAGTGTTCACAATATCATTATAATATCCTATTACTACATAGAATAATCACAGTACTGTTGTAGGGTAAGTATTATTATCCTTTCTTTGAAGAAAGGCTCAGAGATATTGAGTAACTCACCTAAGATCACAAAACTAGGAAATGGTCAAACCAGAGTGAAAACTACAATTTGTCAGGCTCCTAAGTCCTCCCTCATGATCACTATTCCTGCCTTGCTCAAGATGACATTGCACCAGCCAGAAGAAGCGTGGGAATTCAGGTCTGCTAACTTCCTTCGTGGAGTTCTTTTCTTCGTTTTGTCCTGTTTTCAAATAGGTAAACTCACATGAGGCTCATGTTAGTTTAGATTCCAGATACCTAAACAAATGGTTTCAAAGGTTCTTCTCACAAGCCACAGGCTGGGACTCCTGAAAATTTTCTTCGTGTGTTCCTTGGCATCATGGAGTTCTTCTCTTCCCATAATTCCAAGTATCACTGGACTTCCAGGATCAATGTCATGACAAGGTCAAGGTCAAGTTGACCCCAATAGATGCATGACAAAGTTGCTCAAGGGCAGCTGGACATAGTTCAGTGAGTGACAGAAAAACACTCTTATGAGGGGAGACCTGGCGAGAGGACTAATGAAGCTGCTTAATGTCTTTCAATGTGCTTGCATTATTCAGTTTCAAAGAGCTGAACAAAGATACAGGGAAAACAACACTTGCCTCAGATGGCCAACAATTAAATTCACCCCCACAGACAAGCCAGACTCAGTCCAGCCATCTGCTAGTCATCCAAAGGAAGGAAGGGACATGACTGGAGAGTCACAGGAAATGGTTTTGTGACCTAGATAGCAGCAGCTCTAGAATTAAGACCTTTGTTCTTAGTTTGGCCACCTAGTAAACTGTAAATCCTAAAGGATGTGTATGTGATAAATTGTACATATGCATCATATATGAATATACGATACAAATATATACATATTTAACATATTTAAACATGTATTTTTATTACAGACACTTTTCTGCTTTTTTTTTTTTTTTTTTGAGACAGAGTCTCACTCTGTCACCCAGGCTGGAGTGCAGTGGTGTGATCTCGGCTCACTGCAAGCTCCGCCTCCCGGCTTCACGCCATTCTCCTGCCTCAGCCTCCCAAGTAGCTGGGACTACAGGTGCCCACCACCACGCCAGGCTAATTTTTTGTATTTTTAGTAGAGACAGGGTTTTACCATGTTAGCCAGGATGGTCTCAATCTCCAGACCTCGTGATCCACTGGCCTCAGCCTCCCAAAGTGCTGGGATTACAGGCATGAGCCACCGTGCCCGGCCCAGACACTTTTCTGTTTTACACTTGTTTCATTTATGTAGGAATATGTATTGTAAATAAGTACACATACACGCATAAATATAGACACAGACACACATATGGATACAGACACATACATGCACTCATCATATAGTCAGAGTAGCAGAAATCTTAGAAATCAGCCTGCTTCTTTTGTTTCATTCATGAAGAAACAAGAACTCAAAAAAAGTTAATTCACCAAAGACACACAGTTAGATGTAGATGTTGCTAGAAGTTTATAGAGTTCTTATAAGTTCCTACCTAAATCTCTGTCTATCTGATTCTAGGCTGTGGCATCAGGCAGAACTTAGGATAGAATGCCATATCCATCAGTTACCAATTATTCTGAGATACAAATTTTTATTTGTAAAATGAATACAATAATCTCTATTTTAAATGGGGTGACATAAAGGTTAAGTGAGGCCAACTGTGTGAGGCCTCCATCACTATACTTGTACCTAGAGGCTGCTCAATAAACAGTCCTTTTCTCCCAAATTTCATTGTCTACAGCTATGCAATATGCACCCTCCTATAAATTTACTATTGAGTTAATTCATTTGATTTAACCTTCATGTCCACTTAATTTTCAAAATTATTTTTAGCCACTGGTTGGTTGAATAGATAGAGATGGATTTAAAGTAATAGAGAAGCAGCAGTTGTGACTTAGAATGAACCATGACTTGGGTATGTCTATATCACTTTCGGTCTCACACACTCCACACAGGGCTGCATTCTGTGGAAGGGTCTTGTATTATCTATGAATATGCACTGTTTTTCCTAGTTCAGCCCTACAAAGATCAGTACTGTAATGTGGAAAAAAAAAAAGCCCTCAAAGAATGCAATTCTCATTTGTTTCTTTGAAACTTTGTTTCTGAGAATTTCATTCCACTTAACTCAGGACTCTCAGCCTGCCCTGATTTATATCTACATTTCAAAGACTATGAATCATAAATGCATATTTCCATCTATTGTACAATTGCACAAAATTGCTTAAAGGAGAGTGGGTGGATTGTTTTTAAATCTAATCTTCCCAGTACTCATCTAGGAAATTTCAAATCCAACAACTTTTCATTCGGATGGGTGTATGTTGTTTCTTGTTCTTTTTTTCAGTACAAACTTCTGAAACCAGCAGCAGCAAATATGTGTGCACATTGATTTACCCTAACATGAATAACTGTTTTCCCCAGGGTGAAACTGAAAAATTAAATGAGTGAATGATGGAGAAAACTGAGTAGCTAGGGATTCTAAATGGCCTTTGGTTTGAATCAAGTCTTGTACTCCACTTCTGAGTAGTTGAAATCTGTTATTCTACCACTTGAATTTTCCTTATTTCTTTTGTCCTGTTTTTCTGCCTTTCAGGCAACTGCCATGCTTTGAATATATGTGTCTCTTCAAAATTCTTATGTTGAAGCTTAATCGTCAATGTGATAGTATTAAGAGGTGGGGACTTTAGGAGGTGATTAATCATGAGGGCAGAGCCATCTTGAATGGGATTAGTGTTTTTAAAGAAAGGTGTAAGGGAGCTGTTCATCCCTTCTGCCATGTGGGAGCACACTAAGGGGGGCCATCTTGAAAACAGAGAGACGCCCTCACCAGACACCTAACCTGCAAGCACATTTATCTTGAACTTCCTTGCCTCCAGAACTGTGAGACAATACATTTCTGTACCTTTTAAATGACCCAGTCTTGGGTATTTTGTTATAGCAGCATGAACAAATTAAGACAGCAACATAGTTAGAAAAAATGTTAGCACTGACTATCTATATGTTAGGCACTGTGCTAGTCAATGCAGATATAGAAATAGATGTCCTATGTTTCAAAGTGTCTGCAGGCTAGCAGGGGAGAGAAAAACACACAACCATAAACCAAAGTGGCAAATCCACTCTTGTCCCAGAAAGTGAGCTGCTGATGTAAATTTAGTCTCTCAGATAGAATTTCTGTTGCAAAGAGACTATAATGACTAGCTGACAAAAATGTTCCTTTCGGTTTCCTTAGTATAATTATGTTTCTCATATAAATGAATAAATTGACATGTTGGCTTCTAAGTAAGCTTTTTGGACTGTGGTGAGTTATTTCTCAAGATCCAGTTGCCACGGGGTGAAATGACAAAACCTCAGGGCTGACTCCACCTTGCTGAGAAAGTGCTCTGAACACTCAGTAGTTCCAACAAGATGCAGGCCCCCTCATGAGATTCAGCCTGAAGTGTCCACACCGAATATCACATCCTAGCAGCCAGTAAGGAATGGGATAAGTTGAATTTGGGGCTGTCACAAATGCTTTGAGGTAAATCTCTAGTCAAAGTAACAATTGGGCAGAGACAAAAGAGAGCAAATATTTGTTGAGTTTCTAGTACGTTGCTTTATGTGCTTAGCTTAGAGCAGCTGTTAATTATCTTAAATCACACATTCAGTAAGTAGTAGGTCTCAAATTTGAATCTAAATACACATTCCACATTCTGCCTATTTTGCTTTTTCAAGAATGTTATTAGAGACTATATCAAGAACTGTAAGGTATTTTATGCTTTTTAGAATAGCATTTTCATAAAAAAGTATTCCTAGGAAATAATAAGAGATGCACAGAAAGGATATCAAGGGTGATCACATTGTGTAATTTATACATAAATAAACTGGAAACAACCAAGAAAATCAGCAAGGTAAATGTGGATAAATGAATTACAATGTAGTCATATGATGGACCATTATACACAAAATTAAAAGCAGCATTTCATGACAGGAAACATTTTATTATATAATGTTAAATATCAAAAGAAGAATGCAAAATTTTGAAGTGTATGATTTCACCATGATTTTAACATGCACAGAAAAAAAATTGTAGAGGAAATTAAGTGCTTATCTCTAGATGATGAGCATACAAGTTAATTTAATTTCTTTTTACTCTAGTAATTTTCAAATTTTCTAATATTAAGCATATTATTTTAAGGCAATGAAATATTTTATAGAATTATACTAATCAAGGTGCTTCATATAGTGATTGCAAGTTTTAGGCTATTGCCACCTGTTTAGTGGGTACAGGGATGCCACCACCCCACTCCTGCTGGTGACCCCTCCCAGCTCATGTGCGTGCACCCTGTGGGGATGCTGTGGCTAGTCATACATGCAAGTGAGCACAGATCCTGCTGCCACTGCCCTGGGTAAGTGGTTTGACTGCCTCCCCCACATCAGAGTATTGTGGCCAGTGGGCCAAGAACACCTCAGTCCCTCAAGTGCAACAGGTTCCTAATCTTGAGGGGCCAGAAAATGAAGCCCAGAGTAAGGACACACGGCCCAGGAGTGCTGAGTTGAGCCTTCCCCCCTTAAATCTTACAGAAACAAAGCCTGTCAGCCTTATTCCACAATAAAATCCCCAAGGGCATCAAAGAAGATAAAAGCAAAAAGAAAAAAAATCCAAAGGACAGCAACTTTAAAGATTGAAGGAACATCAGCACACCTAGATGAGAAAGAAACAGAAAGAACTCTGGCAACTTAAAAAGGCTTCTTACCTTCAAATGACCACACTATTTCCCCAGCAATGGTTCTTAACCAGCCTGAAATGGCTAAAATGTCAGAAATGGAGTTCAAAATATGGATTAATGAAGATCACTGAGATTCAGGAGAAAGTCAAAACCCAATCGAAGGATACTAAGAAATACAATAAAATAATACAGGAACTGAAATTTGAAAAGGTTATTTTAAAAAAGAATCAGATTTGACAGAGCTGGAAAACTCACTTCAAGTATTTCATGATACAATCACAAGCATTAACAGCAGAATAGAGCAGCTGAGGAAAGAATCTCAGAGCTTGAAGATTCGTTCTGTGAAATAACTCAGTCAGACAATAAAGAAAAAAGAACAGAAAGGAAAGAACAAAACCTCTGAGGAATATGGAATTGTGTAGACCGAATTGATGACTTACTGGAATTCTTGAAAGAGAAGGAGAGAGAGCAAGCAACTTGAAAAACATATTTCAGGATATTGTCTATGAAAAATTCCCCAACCTTGCTAGAGAGGTCGAGATTCAATTTGAGGAAATGCAGTAACCCCTGTGAAATACTATCTAAAATGAACTTCGCCAAGACACAGTCATCAAATTCTCTAAGATCAAAATGAAAGAAAAAATGTTAAAGGCAATTAGAGAGAAGGGGCAGGTCACCTACAAAGGGAACCCAAACAGGCTAACAGCAGATCTTTTAGAAGAAACCCTACAAGCCAGAAGAGATTGTGGGCCTATATTTACTATTCATAAAGAAAAAAAGTTTCAACCAAGAATTTCATATCCAGCCAAGCTAAGCTTTATAAATAGAAGAGAAATATGATCCTTTTCCAAAGAGCAAATGCTAAAAGAATTTATTACCACCACACCTGCCTTACAAGAAGTCCTTAAGGAAGAGATATATATGGAAAAGGAAGATGGTTACTGGCCACCAGAAAAACACGCTAAAGTACATAGACCACTGACAATGTGAAGGAACTGTACAATCAAGTCTGCATAACCACCACCTAACAAGATGATGACAGGGTCCAGTCCACACATGTTAATATTAACCTTGAAGGTAAATGGGCTAAATCCCCCTGTTAGGAGGCTCAGAGTGGCAAGTTGAATAAAGAAGCAAGGCCCAACTTCAAGAGACTCATCTCACATGCAATGACACTTGTAGGCTCAAAGTAAAGAGATGGAGAAAAATCTACCAAGCAAACAGAAAACAGACAGATTCACAACTGAATCCTATCAGACATCTGGTCCTGGGCTATTTCTGGTCGGTAGGTTTTTTATTACTGATTCCATTTCAGAACTCATTATTGGTCTACTCAGGATTTCAATGTTTTCCTGGTTCAATATTGGGAAGCTGTATGTTTCCAGGAATATATCCATTTGTTCTAGGTTTTGCACTTTGTGTGTATAGAGGGGTTAAAAATAGTCCCCAAAGGGCTTTTGTATTTATGTAAGTTTGGTTTTAATGTCTCCTTTATTATTTCTGATTGTATTTACTTGGATCTTTTCATTTTTTCTTTATTAGTTCAGGAAGGAGTCTATCAATCTTATTTATTCTATCAAAAAAAATTCCTGGATCTGTTGATCTTTTATATGGTTTTTCAGATCTCAATTTCATTCTGTACTCCTCTGATTTTGGTTATTTTTTGTCTTGTATTAGCTTTGGGTTTGGTTTGCTCTTTTTTGTTTTTGTTGTTGTTTGTTCATTTAGTTCCTTTAGGTGTAATGCTAAGTTGTTAATTTGATATCTTTCTAACTTTTTGTTTCGGGTGTTCAGTGCTATAAACTTCCCTCTTAACACTGCTTTAGCTGTGTCTCAGAGATTCTAGTATGTTGTATCTTTGTTTTCTTTACTTTTGAAGAATTTCTTGATTTCTGCCATAATTTCTTTGTTTACTCAAAGTTATTCACAAGCAGGTTGTTTAATTTCCATATAATTCTATGGTTTTGAGAGATTTTCTCAGTACTGATTTCTATTTTTATTGTGCTGTGGTCTAAGAATGTGGTTGGTATGATTTAGGTTTTCTGAATGTGCTGAGGATTGTTTTACAGCCAATTTCATGGTCACTTTAGAGCATATGCCATGTGCAGATGACAGAAATATATGTTCTGTTATCCTGGGGTAGAGCTTGCTGTAGATATCTACTAGGTCCATTTAGTTAATTGTGGAATTCAGGTCCAAAATATCTTTGTTAATTTTCTGCCTTGATGGTCTGCCTAATACTTTCAGTGGGGTGTTGATGTCTTCCACTGTTATTGTGTGGTTATTTAAGTCACTTTGTAGGTCTCTAATAACCTGTTTTATGAATCTTGGTGCTCCTGTGTTGGGTACATACATATTCAGGCTTCATAGGTCTTCTTGTTGAATTGAACTCTTTACCATTATGTCATGCTACATTAAGGGAGAATCCTGTGGGGCAAAAGAATCTGAACAACAGACCTTGAGTCCCAGGTCTTCCCTCTGATATAGTCTACTGAAAGGAGAAGGAACCAGAAAAATAATTCTGGTCATATGACAAACCCCCAAAAGATCACACTAGCTCACCAGCAATGGATCCAAACCAAGAATAAATCTCTGAATTGCCAGAAAAAGAATTCAGAAGGTCAATTTTTAAGCTAATCAAAGAGGCACCAGAGAAAAATGAAGTCCAAATTAATGAAATAAAAAAAAGAATGATACAAGATATGAAGGGAAGAATCTTCAATGAAATAGATAGCATACATAAAATGCTACTCCTGGAAATCAAGGACACACTTAGAGAAACATGAAGTGCACTGGAAAGTCTTAGAAATGAAATCAAACAAGCAGAAAAAAAAAAACTTCAGAGCTCAAAGACAAGATTTTCAAAGTAAACCAATCCAACAAAGAGTTTAAAATAAACAGAATTTTTAAATATGGTCAAAGTCTCCAAGAAGTTTGGGATTATGTTAAACAGTGAAACCTAGGAATAATTGGTGTTCCTGAGGAAGAAGAGAAATCGAAAAGTTTGGAAAACATATTTAAGGGAATAATTGAGGAAAACTTCCCAGCCTTGCTAGAGATCTAGACATCCAAATACAAGAAGCTCAAAGAACACCTAGGAAATTTATCACAAAAAGATCGTTGCTAGGCACGTAGTCATCAGGTTATCTAAAGTCAAGACAAAGGAAAGAATCTTAAGAGCTGTGAGGCAAAAGCACCAGGTAACCTATAAAGGAAAACCTAAGGAAAACCAATCATATTAAGTGCAGGTTTCTCAGCAGAAACCCTAGAAGCTAGAAGGGATTGGGGCTCTATCTTTGGCCTCCTTAAACAAAACAATGATCAGCCAAGAATTTTGTATCCAGTGAAACTGAGTTTCAGATATGAAGGAAAGATACAGTCTTTTTTCAGACACACAATTGCTGAGAGAATTCACCACTACCAAGCCAGCACTGCAAGAACTGCTGAAAGGAGCTGTAAATCTCGAAACTATTCCTTGAAACACACCACAATAGAACATAAATCTCACAAAACCTAGAAAACAAAAACACAATAAATAATAATAATAAATCAAGGTATTCAGGCAACAACTACCACAATGAATACAATAGTACCTCACATCTCAATACTAACATTGAATGTAAATGGCCTAAATGTGCCACTTAAAAGATACCATGGCAGAATGGATAATAATTCACCAACCAAGTATATGCTGTCTTCAAGAAATTCGTCTAACACATTATGACACACATAAACTTAAGGTAAACTCATAGCAAAACAGTACTGTGGTGAACTGGGGACAGATTTGTTGCCACTGCTGCTGCTGCCGCTGCCACCACCTCCACCTTCTGTTGCTTGGATAAAGCTGAGGGATGCAGCACTGTTGTGAGATTCTTACAAGTTCCAGGCAGGTACTCCTAGCTGGGACCCAACAATTCAGTTTGCACCCCAAGGCTCTAAATCTCAGCTCCCCTGGGTCCTGGTACCATGTCTTTGGAAGACACACACAGAAAGGACTTATATACCTTCTGAAAAGGATGGGACAAATAAAACTTATATTCCCTCCTCTCCTCTTGCTTGGGAGATCATTTAAGATTAGGAGATGAAGTGACTTTTCCCACTGAAGGGGACACAGAGCAAACTATGATTAGGAGTTTCCAGAGACCTTTGTTCCAGCCACGGTTTCCCTATGTCCTCGCCTTGGGACCCAGCACTACTTACTAAACCTTTTTGAGTATCAGTTTCCTTATCTATAAACAGGAATAATAATAGGACCAACTGCACAGAGCTGTTGTGAAGGAAAAAAACATTCCATGCAAATGAACACCCAAAATGAGCAGGACTAGCTATTCTTATATCAGACAAAACAAACTTTAAAGCGACAGCAGTTAAAAAAGACAAAGAGGGACATTATATAATAATAAGAGGATCAGTCCAACAGGAAAATATCACAATCCAAAATACATATGCACCTACCACTAGAGCTCCCAAATTTATAAAACAATTACTACTACACCCAAGAAATGAGACAGACAGCAACATAATAATAGTGAAGGACTTCAATGCTCTGCTGACAGCACTAGACAGGTCATCAAGAAAGAAAGCCAACAAAGAAACAATGGATTTAAACTACACCCTAGAACAGATGGACTTAACAGATATTTACAGAATGTTCTACCCAACAACAGCTGAATATACATTCTATTCATCAGCACTTGAAACATTTTAGAAGATAGACCATATGATAGCTCACAAAACAAGTCTCAATAAGTTTAAGAAAATTGGAATTATATCAAGTACTCTCTCAGACCACAGTGGAATAAAATTGAAAATTAACTTTAAAAGGACACTCAAAACTGTGCAAATACATGAAAATTAAATAACCTGCTCCTGAATGATTGTTGGGTCAACAATGAAATCAAGATAAAAATTAAAAAATTCTTTGAGACTGGGTGCAGTGGCTCATGCCTGTAATCCCAACACTTTGGGAGGCCGAGGTGGGTGGACCCCTTGAGCCCAGGAGTTCAAGATCAGCCTGGCCAATATGGTGAAACCCTGTCTCTACTAAAAGTACAAAAATTAGCTAGGTGTGGTAGCACACAGCTGCTTGGGAGGCTGAGGCAGGAAAATCGCTTAAACCTGGGATGTGGAGGTTAGAGTGAGCTGAGACTGTGCCACGCTGCACTCCAGTCTGGTTGACAGAGCAAAGTTCCATCTCAAAAATATAAAATAAAATAAAATAAAGTAAAATAAAATAAAATAAAATAAATTCTTTGAACTGAACAGTAATAGTGACACTTATCTCTCCTCCTTTCCCAAACATTGTAAAAACCCTGTTTCTCTAACTGTACAACTACAAAGTCACTAAAAAAAAAACTCAAATTGTAAAACATGTTTTTCCTTAAAAAATAAAAAATAATACGTCTCAATTAATTAAATAACTGTCTTTGTTTCTTGCTTCTATAATATAGTTTCCCCTGCACAAATCTCCCTCTGCCTAATGAAATACTTAAAAAATAACTTAACTCTTTGTTCAAAGCTCAGTCCTTTAAATATTAATCCAACTAGACCATTACCCCTAAATAATAAATATCCTCCTAAACCCCATCAGTCTCTCTAAAAATCCTATCAAAACCTATCAAAGTCTCTGGAATACAGCAAAGGCGCTGCTAAGAGAAAAGTTCAAAGTCTTAAATGTCTACATCAAAAAATCTGAAAGAGCAAAAATAGACAATCTATGGTCACACCTCAAGGAACTAGAGAAACAAGAACAAACCAGTCCCAAACCCAGCAGAAGAAAAGAAATAACAAAGATCAGAGAATAACTAAACTAAACTGATACAAACAAATAAAACACAAAAAAAACAAAAAACAATACAAAAGATAAATGAACAAAGCTGGTTCTTTGAAAAGATGAACAAAATTGATAAGCCCATTAGTGAGATTAACCAACAAAAGAAGAGAAAGATCCAAACAGGCTCAATTAGATATGAAACAGGAGATATTACAACCTATGCCACAGAAATACAAAAGATCATTTGAGGCTACTATGAATACCTTTATGCACATAAACTAGAAAACCTAGAGGAGATGGATAAACCCCTGGAAATATACAGTCTTCCTAGTTTAAACCAGGAGGAAATAGAAACTCTGAACAGACCAAGTGGTGAGATTGAAATAGTAATTAAAAAGTTACCAACAAAAAAAGTCCAGCACTAGATGGATTCATAGCTGAATTCTATCAGATAATCAAAGAAGAATTGGTATCAATCCTATTGACACTATTCCACAACAGAGAGAAAGAGGGAATCCTCCCTAAATCATTCAATGAAGCCAGTATCACTCTAATACCAAAACCAGGAAAGGACATAACATAAAAAGGAAATTACAGACCAATATCCCTGATGAATACAGATGCCAAAATCCTTAACAAAATACTAACTAATCAAATCCAACAGCATATCAAAAAGATAATACACCATGATCAAGTGGGTTTCATATGAGGGATGCAGGGATGATTTAACATACACATGTTGTATTAGTCCATTCTCATGCTACTATGATGAAAGACCTAAGACTGGGTAATTTATAAAAGAAAAATAGGTTTAATTGACTCACAGTTCTGCATGGCTGGAGAGGCCTCAGGAAATTTACAATCAAGGCAGAAGGCACCTCTTCACAGGATGGCAGGAGAGAGAATGAGTACTGAGTGAAGGGGGAAACCCCTTATAAAACCATTGGATCTTGTGAGAGCTCACTCACTATCACAACATGGGGGAAACTGTCGCCATGATTCAATTATCTCCATCTGGTCCTGACCTTGATATGTGATGATTATTACAATTCATGGTGAGATTTGGGTGGGGACACAGAGCCAAACCATATCATTCTGCCCCTGGCCACTCACAAATCTCATGTCCTCACAATTCAAAACACAATCATAGCCTTTCAATAATCCCCCTAAGCCTTAACTCATTCCAGCATTAACCCAAAAGTCAAAGTCCAAAGTCTTATCTGATACAAGGCAAGGACCTTCTGCCTATGAACCTGTAAAATCAAAAACAAGTTAGTCACTTCCTAGATACAACGGGGTACAGGCATTGGATAAATACACCTGTTCCAAATGGGAGAAAATAGCTAAAACAAAGGGGCCACAGGTTCCATGCAAGTTCAAAATTCAATAGGGCAGTCATTAAACCTTAAAGTTCCAAAATGATCTCCTCTGACTCCATGTCTTATGTCCAGGTTACACTGATGCAAGAGGTGGGCTCCTATGGCCTTGGGCCACTCCAGCCCTGTGGCTTTGCAGGGTACAGACCCCCATCATGGGTACTTTAGTGGGCTGGCATTGAGTGTCTGTGGCTTTTCCAGGTGCATGGTGCAAGCTGTCAATGGATCTACCATTTTGGGGTCTGGAGGACAATGGCCCTCTTCTCACAGCTCCACTAGGTAGTGCCCTAATGGGGACTCTGTGTGGGGGCTCCAATCCCACATTTCCCTTCTGCACTGCCCTGGCAGAAGTTCTCCATGAGAGCCCTGCCCCTGCAGCAAACTTCTGCCTGGATATACAGGTGTTTCCATACATCCTCTGAAATCTAGGCAGAGGTTCCTAAGCCAGAATTCTTGACTTCTGTGCACTCACAGGCTCAACACCATGTGGAATCTGCCAAGGCTTGGGGCTTGCACCCTCTGAAGCAATGGCACAAGCTGTACCTTGACCCCTTTTAGCCATGGCTGGAGCTAAAGCAGCTGGAATGCAGGACCCCATATCCTGAGGCTGCATAGAGCAGAGGGGCCCTGGACCTGGCCCACTAAACCATTTTTTCCTTCTAGGCCTCTGGGCCTGTGATGGGAAGGACTGCTGTGAAGGTCTGTGATATGCTCTGGAGATATTTTCCCCATTGTGTTAGTGATTAACATTCAGTTCCTTATTACTTATGCAAATTTCTGCAGCAGGCTTGAATTTCTCCACAGAAAATGGGTTTTTATTTTCTACTTCATCATCAGGCTGCAAATTTTCCAAACTCTTATGCTCTGTCACATATTGAATGCTTTGCTGCTTAGAAATTTCTTCCACCAGATATCCTAAAGCATCTCTCTCAAGTTCAAAGTTCCACAGATCTCTAGGGTAGGGGCAAAAAGCTGCCAGTCTCTTTGCTAAAGCATAGCAAGAGTCACCTTTACTCCAGTTCCCAACAAGTTTCCCATCTCCATCTGAATTCACCTCAGCCGGGACTTCATTGTCCATATTACTATCAGCATTTTGATCAAAGCTATTCAACAAGTCTCTAGGAAGTTCCAAAGTTTCCCACACCTTCCTGTCTTCTGAGCCCTCCAAACTATTCCAAACTCTGCCTGTTATCCAGTTACAAAGTTGCTTCCACATTTTCAGGTATCTTTACAGCAGAACCCTACTTCTGGTACCAATTTACTGGGACCAGAAGTATTCGTTGATTCTCGTGCTGCTGTGAAGAAATACCTGAGACTGAATAATTTATTTAAAAATGAGGTTTAATTGACTCACAGTTTCACATGGCTGGGGAGGCCTCAGGATACTTACAATCATAGCAGAAGGCACCTCTTCATATGGTGGCAAGAGAGAGAATGAGAGCCAAGTGAAAGGGAAAGCCCCTTATAAAACCTATGATATAAAACCCAGATCCCATGAAAACTTACTCAATACCATGAGAACAACATGGGGGAAACTGACCCCATGATTCAGTTGTCTCCACCTGGTCCTGCCCTTGACACATGGGGATTATCACTTAAAACAGAGCTACCATTTGACCCAGCAATCCCAATATTGGGTGTATACCCAAATAAATATAAATTGTTCTGCCATAAAGACACATGCATGCATATGTGTATCACAGCAGTATTCACAATAGTAGGGAATGGAATCAGCCCAAATGTCCATCAATGGTAGACTGGATAAAGAAAATGTGATTGGCTGGGCGCGGTGGCTCACGCTTGTAATCCCAGCACTTTGGGAGGCCAAGGTGGGTGGATCACGAGGTCAGGAGATCGAGACCACGGTGAAACCCCGTCTCTACTAAAAATACAAAAAATTAGCCGGGCGTGGTGGCGGGCGCCTGTAGTCCCAGCTACTCGGAGAGGCTGAGGCAGGAGAATGGCATGAACTCGGGAGGCGGAGCTTGCAGTGAGCCAAGATTGCGCCACTGCACTCCTGCCTGGGCGACAGAGCGAGACTCCATCTCAAAAAAAAAAAAAAAAAAAAAAAAAAAAAGAAAATGTGATTTAGTAGCAGGTAAACATTGAGTACACATGGACACAAAGAAGGGAACAACAGACACTGGGGCCTACTTAAGGGTGAAGAATGAGAGGAAGGTGAGGATAGAAAAGCTACCTATCATATACTATGCTTATTACTGGGGTGATGAAATAATGTGTGCACCAAATCCCTGTGACATGCAGTTTGCCTATTTAACAAACCTGTGCATATACTTTTAAGCCTAAAATAAAAGTTTAAAAAATGAAATTTAAAAAAGAAAGCTTTTAAATTGCTTTCATACTTGTTATCTTTAACATCTGTATTAGTCTATTTTCATACTGCTGCTAATAGAGACATACCCGAGGCTGGATAATTAACAAAGGAAAGGAGTTTTAATGGTCTCACAGTTGCATGTGGCTGGGGAGGCCTCACAATCATGGTGGAAGGTGAAAGAGGAGCAAAGGCATGTCTTCCATGGTGGCAGGCAAGAGAGTATGTGCAGAACTGCCCTTTGTAAAACTATCAGATCTTGTGAGACGTATTCACTATTATGAGAACAGAATGGGAAAACCCACCCCTATGATTCAATTACTTCCCACTGGGTCCCTCCCAGGACATGTGATACTATGAGAGCTACAATTTAAGATGAGATTTGGGTGGGGACACAGCCAAACCATATCATTTTGCCACAGTCCCTCTCAAATCTCATGTCCTCACAACTCAAAACACAATCATGCTTTTCCAACAGTCCCCCAAAGTCTTAACTCATTTCAGCATAACTCAAGAGTCTAACTCCAAAGTTTCATCTGAGACAAAGGAAGTCCTTCCTGCCTATGAACCTGCAAAACCAAAAGCAAGTTAGTTACTTTCTAGATATAATGAGGGTACATGCATTGGGTAAATACACCCATTCCAGACTGGAGACATTGGCCAAAACAAAGGGGCTACAGGCCCCATGTAAGCTCAAAATCCAGCAGAGCCGTCAAATCTTAAAGCTCCAAAATGATCTCCTTTGACTCCATGTCTCACATTCAGGTCACTCTAATGCAAGAGATGGGCTCCCACAGCCTTAGGCCACTCTTCCCTGTGGCTTTGTGGGGTATAGCCCCCCTCCCAGCTGCTTTCATAGGCTGGCATTGAGTGTCTGTGGCTTTCCAAGGCACATGGGTGCAAGCTGTTGGTGGATCTACCATTCTGGGGTCTGGAGGATGGTAGCCCTCTTCTCATACCTCCACTAGGCAGTGCCCTAGTGGGGACTCTGTGTGGGGGCTCCAACCCTGCATTTTCCTTCTGCACTTCCCTGGCAGAGGTTCTCTATGGGGGCCCTGACCTTGCAGCAAACTTCTGCCTGGATATCCAGGCATTTCCATACATCCTTTGAAACCTAGGTGAAGGCTTCCAAACCTCAATTCTTGACTTCTGTGCACTGCACCTGCAGGCTCCACACCACATGGAAGCTGCTAAAGCTTGGGGCTTCCACCCTCTGAAGCCATGGCCTGAGTTGTACCTTGACCCATTTTAGCCATGGCTGGAGCAGCTAGGATGCAGGGCACCAAGTTCCTAGGCTGCGCACAGCGGGGAGGCCCTGGATCTGACCCAGAAAACCATTTTCTCCTCCTATGCCTCTGTACCTGTGATGGGAGTCCTGCAGCAAAGGTCTCTGACACACCCTGGAGACATTTTCTCCATTATCTTGGTGATTAACATTCGGCTCTTTGTTACTTATGCAAATTTCTGCAGCAGGCTTGAATTTCTCCCCAGAAAATGGGTTTTTCTTTTCTGTTGCATCATCAGGCTGCAAATTTTCCAAACTTTTATGCTCTGCTTCCTGTTGAATGTTTTGCTGCTTAGAAATTTCTGCTAGATACCCTAAATCATCTCTCTCAAGTTCAAAGTTTCATAAATCTCTAAGGCAGGTGCAAAATGCCACCAGTCTCTTTTCTAAATTATAACAAGAGTCACCTTTGCTCCATTTCCCAACAAGTTCCTCATCTCCCTCTGAGACCACCTCAGCACTTCATTGTCCATATTACTGTCAGCATTTTGGTCAAAGCCATGCAACAAGTCTCTAAAAAGTTCCAAACTTTTTCACATCTTTCTGTCTTCTGAGCCCTCCAAGTCTCTAGGAAGTTCCAAACTTTCCCATATTTTTCTATCTTCTTCTGAGCCCTCCAAACTGTTCCAACCTCTGCCTGTTACCCAGTTCCAAAGTAACTTCTACATTTTCAGGTATATTTAAAGCAGCACCCCACTCTACCCGTACCAATTTACTGTATTAGTCTGTCCTCATGCTGCTAATAATGACATACCTGGGTAATTCATAAAGGAAAGGAGGTTTAATGAACTCACAATTTCACATGGCTGGGGAGGCCTCACAATCATGGTGGAAGGTGAAGGAAGAGCAAACGCACATCTTACATGGCAGCAGACAAGAGAGTATGTGCAGGGGAAGTACCTTTTATAAAACCATCAGATCTCATGAGACTTATACATTAGCACATGAACAGCATAGAAAAACCCAACCCCATGATTCAATTGTTTTGCACTGGGTCCCTTCCATGACATGTGGGGATTATGGGAGTTACAATTCAAAATGAGATTTGGGTGGGGACACAGCCAAACCTTATGTCAATGTCATAAAGTAGATTAGAGAGTTATCCATTATTCACCTTTATAGATGAGGCAATGGAGGCTCCCAAATAAATGACAAAGCAATTTGGCTGAGCTCACATAGTGACATTTGAGACATGAATTCTGGTCTTTAATGTTGCTTCCTGACCATTGCTCCATCTTTCTTTTATAACTCAGTATGATTGATGATTAATTCAGAATCTCCTGAAATTTCTCCTGAAGCCTCTCCTTTGCCTGCCTCTTCACTTTTTCTGTGAAGAAATTCTCAATGAATGATGAGAACTTGCTCCCTATGCCTATATGCACCCATCTATTTTCTCTACTGAAATATAATTTTCCAATATGTAGACACATTTATGGACAAATAGTAAACAACTCTCCCTCTGGTTTTGGTAACTGAACCCTAAACTATTTGTAAGCTTCAGAGATGAGTGTCTGAAACTTCAAAGTAAGATCTTTAGAGTGGAGGCCCATAAACCTAACAGTCTTGTCTAATCTGAAAAGTCCAGAGAGCCCAGTTGATAGCTTGGATTGCTCTCTTTTTTAAATGATTATTTTATTATTTTAAAGTTAATCTATTTTAAAGAAGTATTTATATGAGCTAAGAGCCAAGACTTAATGTATCTAGATATCTTTCAATAAACTAGTTGAATTGTTTCAATAAAATCTTTCAATAAACTAGTCATTGTTCAATTGTTCAAAGGACCTAAGTGATTATTGGCCTGCAGGAAGGCTAGTAATTACTAAGAATTCTAGCTTACTCCTTTTCCCAACCAAGAGAAAGAAGTCCTAGAATTCCTTCAAATGATGGGAGATTAAACTAACCTAATTGATTAATGTCAATGGTAATAAAAATTTGAAGTTTACTACAGCATAGTATCTAAGTTGGCTTTGCAATGATTAATTCAGCAACAGTATTTTTCTGGCTCCAAACTCTGCATTCACAGTAGAAAGCAAAACCCAGCAAAGAGATGAATTTGGGGAAAATACTCTGCAATGTCTTTAATTTTTTTCTCTCAATTCCTTGGGAGATTAAAACTTATGTGATGAAATAGAATATTACAAATGAAATCAGTATGCTCAGACATGTTGCTCTTGTGATAAACATGGGAAAATGTGAAATATGAACTAGTTAATGTGTAACTAAAAATACGGGCCTTCAGCTGAAAGAATCTGAATTTTGGAAAGGACTCATGTCTTAATCAGCTCAGGCTGCTATCACAAAATATCATAGACTTAATATAAATTTATTGTTCAAAGTACTTGGGAGTGAGAAGTCCAAGATCAAGGTTCTGACAGGGTTTAGTTCCTAGCAAGGGCTCTTTTTCTGGCTTACAGATGGCTGCCTTCTTACTGTATCCTCCCATGACCTTTTCTTTGTGCATACATGTAGTGGAGGGGGAGAGAGACAGAGGGAGGGAGGGAGGGAGGGGGAGGCGGAGAGGAAGAAAGGGGGGGAGAGAGAGAGAGAGAGAGAGAAGGAATGCCCTCTTACTTTTCTTATAAAACCACTAATACATTGAGGGACCTACCTTCATGAACTAATCTAATCCTAATTAAGTCCCAAAAGCTCCATCTCCAAATACCATCACATTGGGCAATAGGGTTTCATTATATGAATTATGGGGGGACATAAACATTCAGTTCATAACACTGGCATAGATTATAAAGAGCTAACCAGATTTCCAGGAAGCATGTTTCTCTCACTTGAATGGAGATGAGGGCAGCATCTGCTACTGCTCTCCTGCTGGCTAGAAAGAAATAGATTGTGCTCATTCTGCAAAGAAAGAGTTATGCTTGCTGCACCTCAGCTTTCCAGCTCAGAGATTTGCTTCCCGGAGCCAGATGAGCCCCATGGCCTTTAGTGCCTCTCAAAAGACAGTACCTAGATCCTGACAAAGGGGCAGGAAAGTAAGGGGAAAAAGGATACCACAAAGTGAATTGTCAAGAATAAATTAAGTTCTGTTGTCAGTCCCAGAACTAATTCCTAGGCTTTCTTTATCCCTGAATAAATCATAAATGACACTGATTTGTATTCTATGTAGCAACAGTCATAGTTCTACAATTATAGCAACTTGGAACAGCTCTCTAAAGTTTATTATTTTAACTTTTAAAAATTTTTAACCTTTTATTTTTCCAAAAGCAATGTAATACAATTGTAGTTAAACAGTTTTCCCATTTTCTACATGAAAAAAGCCAACAATAGCACATATACTAAATAAATTTAATTTCAACTATTTTTTCAGTATATCTTATTTATGAAGAAAGGCATTGTGTATTATCTTTGGTTAGATGATTCATGCCTTCGTCAGAGTAAGTCTGTTAAAGGATATTATATCCCCTTACAGATGAATCTGCTTTGCTCTATTTTCCTCTAATGGAACTGAGGATTCAGGTATGTTTTCCTCAGATAATACTAATTAGAAGGAAATGTTAGAAAATAATTATTAATCTCTCATGTTCCCAATATACTCCGGTAGATAATTTGCCTGTGATTACAAGGTAAAATCACAGTTTGTTTCAAGTTCACAGCTATATAAAGGATAAGGATGTAGCATAATTGCAGGGTAAAAATACTCAGCAGTGTTGGGAATCAGATCCATATAGAATGGTATAGAGCAAGCTATCTGCCTTATGAGAGAAGAAAAAGGTACAGAGTCTATAAGCAATAATATTATTAGCCATGAAACTCTTCCTGAATCAGGCATTCTCAACTCTTGGCTGCATGTTAGAATTATCTGGAAAAATCCTAATGCCCCATGCCACACCCTGTCAATTAAATCTGAATATCTGGAAGTTGGGCCCAAATATTTGAGGAGCTGATTCCAATGTGCAAGTAAAGCTGAGAAGCACTCTGCAATAGCTCCTCACTACATATTGCTTTTGCACCAAGCTGGCCTATTGGCACTTTTATAAATACAAACAATGGTGGACACACTGATGCTCAAACTAAAAAGTCCCTCTGGTAAGTTTTCCTCTCTTAAGCTTAATCTTATGGCACAAAAGGTGAAAATGTGTTGGCGATTATCAGGGTTAAGTCCACCCAAATCCTGGGATAAAGCAATTAGTTACTTTAGGCACAAATCATAATTTCTGATAATCTGTCTGAAGTTAGAACAATATGAAAATAACACAATTTTAATTCTATAACATAGCTATCAAATTTTCTGTAGGTACTATATGGTTATTAGATTGACATTTCTGAAAATTTGTTGGAATAGCACATTTTTCTTCCAAGGAGATTTTGCAGGACTTATTTATTCAACAGACATTTCATTGAGTTGCTATTATAATGTCAGCTCTTGTTCTAGGCCTTGGAAATGCCATAAGGAACAAGACTAAGTCTATGTATATGGAGCTGATATTCAAGTTGGGCAAGATAGAAAGTCATTAGCATCCCTTGGCTTCTGCTTGGCATCTTATTCAGCCTCTTGCACAATTATTCTCAAAGTTTACTGTGCACAAGAGCCACCTGGGGTACTAATTAAAATGTGGTTCTCTAGGTTCTACCCCTGAGATTCAGGCTCGGAAAGTCTAGGAGGGCATTCTAACAAGTGCCTTTGGTAATTCTCATGCAGGTGGTCCATTTAGCACTTTAAGGAATACTAGTCTAGCATACTTGTCTGTTTCATTGACTTACAATGAACACTATGGAATGGCAGGAGGAATAGATGTAATCTTAAAAGGATAACGCTTGCCTTATAGGTGAATGGCAGCTGTTGGAAATTACTTTCTTGCTTTTAGAACAGAAAATGTAGCCTCTACAAGTAAGCAATCTTAGGAGAAAGTTTGGCTGGCTAGAGATTTGCTTATATTTATCTCGAGAGTTATTTAATTTACCCAGATCACCTCAAAATGTGGCTTTTTTGAGTGCAAAGGAGTGTCCAGTAAAATGTAAATCCACAATATTTCTGTGGATTTATATTTTACTGGACACTCCTTTGCACTCAAAAGAGCCACATTTTGAGGTGATCTGGGTAATTTAAATAACTCTCTTGAGATAAATAAAATATAAATTATGAATTTATATTTTACTGGACACTCCTTTGCACTCAAAAGAGCCAGATTTTGGTTCTTTTGGATTTAAGTTTGGATTTAGCCCCAAAGCACACACTATGAGAAGGGCAGGAGTTAGTATGGGCCTAGCAGGTTATACTTAAAACCCCTTTATAATTTTAATGACAATTAGGTCAGCTCACTTCATCTTGCTAGACTTCACTCAATCAAAGTTTGATTGGATGATTTCCTAGGTTTCATATAACTGAGAATGCCTTGTGAAGAGTCAACCCAAATCTGCAGATTATGTCTAGCTAAAAATAAAAAAAAATGTTTTTCTCAGAGTTCCAATCTTGCATGTTTATCCATGTTTTCCGCATGCACACATATGGCAACAGAAGGAAGTTTGAAGTGACAACAGACATTACCGAAACAATCTACAGTCAATCATTAGTAGAACTTGTAAAATTGGTCACTTATTCAATTGAACAACCTATTCCCTACAAGGGTGGCCAACTGTCCTGGTTTGTCTGAAACTCAGGGATTATATGGAATGTGCTAAAACTAGGAAGAGCTGGTCACCCTGGTTATCCACCAGCTATTTAAGGGGTACCTGCTCTCTTAGTTTGTAGTCTAGTTTAGGAGATAAAAGTAGCAGACACACAAAAATAATTGAAAAAGACTTCTGTGCTAAACTGGGTGATATTGTCTCCAAGTACAATAGGAATTCTGAGAAAGAAGGTCAGTGTGGGCTGTAGTTGCTGCAGTTTTATAAATTAGGTGGAACTGGATCCCAATTTTGTGGCTTGCAGTTCTGCTTCCTTCTTTACAAGAAATGTCATCATCCTTTTTGTGCTCAAGAAACATGAAAATGACCTAGGATAAATATTTCATATTTGTCAGTCAGGGACAAGGAATAAGATTAGTTTAAAACTAAATTGACTTTAAAGCTTTGTCTCTTATTTAAATAATTAACATTTATTTATTTATGCAATGATGAATGCCAGGAATAGAAAACATAAAATAAAATACAATTTCTGCCCTTGATGTGTTTATTATCTAGTGAGGTACATATACATTAGTGTGTAAAAAGGTAAGTTCAAGGATATGTGAGGAGACCTGCGATAGAAATATTTGGAGAGTTACGGATACCTTAAAGAGAGAAATGAGTGAGAAAAGAAATTGGAGTTTAGTAAATAACGCTATCTTTTTCTGTGTTTAATATCAACATCTATTTCAGGACATTCTTAGTTTTAGGTCAGCCAAATGAAATAGCTTGATTGTAGATACTTTGTAGTAAAATAGTCATTTAATATGAAAATGAAGAAATAACACTGCGTATTCTAAAGTTCTAATTACTTGGGTTTAGTTGATCAGATGGGCTGACTGTGCTTACCTTGGGGTATACTTTAATAAAGTCAGACAAACTAATCAGAAAAACAACACAGAGGTGTGACTATAGTAAGTGCATTAGCAAATGCACAGGATGTACTTTTGGCAAGACTCAGTGCTGTCCCAGGAACCTGAACTTTGGAATTTCCTGAATTTGTGGGGCTTAAGGTATTTAAGTGGAAGTTAGGTAGATAGTAAGCTGGCTTTTATAGTTCATCAGTAAGTTAAAACACAGAAAGAAACTCTTAAAAGGAAGAGTGCTATGTCTTTATGAATTATAGTTGCAGTTGCTAAAAATTGCAGAGAGAGAGAGAGAGAGGGAGGAGAGGGAGGAATTATTATGTATACACACTGTGCTAGGCGCTGAACTCTTATTAAAGATGAATAAGATCTAAGATCTGGTTGAGTCAAACACTGCCTGGTGTGAATGCCAGATATGAAAAACAAATACGATATTATTGAGAATAAAGAGAGGTAAGAAAGGGGAAGAAAAAGGATTAAATTAACAGTGAGCTTGGAATCAACTAGCCTCATAATTCTAAATATAGAGTGGGCAATTAAATTTGGGAACCAGAGCATACAGTGGATAGAAAGACCATAACCATTAAATCCCACCTCACTGACATGCACAATATTTGTAATAATAAATAGTTGTCATAGTGACATCTAGATAAATATCAAAACAAAACCGACAAAATACCAAACAAACAGAAAATCAGACCAACCCAGGAAATACAAAAACATCCCAGAAGTAGCCAATAG
The DNA here is from genome assembly GCF_006542625.1 of Nomascus leucogenys. Lineage (NCBI taxonomy): Eukaryota > Metazoa > Chordata > Mammalia > Primates > Hylobatidae > Nomascus > Nomascus leucogenys. The sequence continues at coordinate 31,096,477 of NC_044395.1, read as the reverse complement.
ACAATTCAAGGCAGCTGACTAGGAAGGGTGGAGGGAACTCAGCCCTCTCATCTTTGAGTGAGATTTACTTTCCTAGGGTGCTCACTGGATCTGAGATTGTGCCCTGATTCCATCTCCAGTGTAGAGTGCCCATTGGGCACTCAGGAATTTGTCTTACCCCTGTGAAGAGCCTGGACCATTGAAATTGTGGCAGAAGAGCAAGGAGACAGACAGAAGGGATCACTTAACCCAGTTGCTCCAAAAGCCTGTGAAATAAGAATTTGCCTACCTCTCTTCAAGGAAATTTTAGGACATATGTCCTCCTTGTGTGAGTTGTGGGTTTCCTACCCAAAGGCCAAATGCATGGGCTGGCTTTTGTGCACCCAGTCACATGCATAAGATTAATAAGTGCAGTCTCCCAAGCCTAGTGTGAAAACCACAAAGTAGGACATTGTGCCTTAACAGGTTGTACATGTGAGTTTCAACTTTACATTGATCTTCTATGGATAACTAAAACTTTTTTTTAAATTTGTGTTTCCAGTAGTCAACTTTGAAAAATATCATGATCAAAGGTAAGATGCTATTGCATGAAACATTTAAATTACATTTCTTGGAAACTGACTTTGGAGATTTGTTCCTTGATTCCAGTGTTTTAATCATCTTGCTCTGTGACCTGCTGCATGAGTCATTCTGATCTCTAGAGGCTTTCTCTTTTCTTTCTACCTGGATGTTCATCTCTCTTCTTTCTACCTGGAAGTAGTATTTTGTTCATTGCACTTGGAAAGTTTGGACAGGGTTAAATTCTGCCTCTGCCAGTTACCAGGTCTTTCACTCTGGACAAATTATTTAGCCTTTCTGTCTTCTTTTGGGGATGTTAACAAGAATACACATCACAGGGGACTAAAGTAAGGCTTGAAGAAGATTGTGTATGCAAAGCATTTAGCACTGTGCCTGACTCACAGTAGTACTCAATACATGCTATTTTTACATGCTTCTGGCACAGGCAGCCCTGACTTACAAATATCTGATTTACTGTGCCCTGTACATGTGAAGAAGATGAAACCATTATGAAGGCACTTCCAGAGCCTGCTGCCAACACCAGAAACCCCACTGTTCTAGCTAAACCCTTGACTGCTTCTAAACCAATTACTCAGCAGATGCACAATTCACAGTTTCAGAATCCACATACAGTTCACCAGTCCTCTGTCTGCCTAACTCAATCTCACACAATCACAGAACTAGAACACTTAGATTAGGGCTTCTGGGGTCTATGTTTTTGGCATTCTGCCTCAGAATGAGTGTCCTGATGTTGATACCAGGAGCCAAAAATGCAAATTAAGAAGGGTGATCATGGACCAGCTTGTGGCCTAATGGGGCAGAGTTAACCAACATGTGTGGTCCCAGACTATTATAAGGAACAATTCAATTAAGCCCCAATATGTGCTTTCCAAACCCAAAGGGCACTATACCAGGCAAAGTGTCTTGCCCTTAAATTTGAAGGGGAGAGAAAAATACCAAACTGTAAAATATCTTCACTGGGTTTGTTCTCCTAGCTCCCTGCTTTTGCATAAACATGCCAGTCAGTTCAGAATCCAGGTGTTTATACCTTTCATTTGGTCAGAAAGATAAAAGATATAAAGAAAGTTTCCCTATTTCTCTTCCCAGCTGGTTCCCTGTGTCTGAGTTCCAAGCCACAGCATGTAACAATGGGAAATCTTATCTGTTCTAGTTATTTGCTCTTTGTAGATCTAAAACAGTTTAAGTTATAACAGCTTTCCCTAGGCCTTCAGCACAAATAATTCACACTTGCAACCACACTCACAGTTACCTCAGTGTGGTATCATAAAGACTTCAGTTCTGCAAGAGACACTAAATTTAATACCAGCCTTCAGGAGCCAAAAGCCATTGCTCAGTCCTTTGCAGAGAAACTGATTTAATTAAGATGTTTTATGTCCACTTTTACGCTTTTAAATGTAGAAATTTAAACATCTATAATATTACATAATTCTGTCTTTAGAAGCATATTTTTCTTAAAAAAAAACCAGACTGGTAGGTTTTCATTTACACAAAATATTCCAGCATCGAGAGCCTTCTCAATTAGTTGCCAGGCTTCACTTTGTCTCAGTAAATTAGCAGAATGTAAATGGGCCAAGGTCCATGAAAAATCTCCTTATTGATTGGTTTTGCCTCAAACCCTTCAGGTCTCGAATATTTGACACTACGCTTTCAACTTACACACTATTTGCATGAAACTGACAGAGCTTTAAAAAATTTTTTTTTTAGTCAGAGTGCCTAGAAATGCTCACAATGCATTTTAACAAGTGATAGGCCAGTCTTTCTTCAGGAATATTTGCTTTGAAAGGGTAAGAAATAATTCGATTAGCATGTGCTATCTTTGGTGAGGGTTGGCAACTTAGAACTTGGGAGCTGTTGGCAGGCCCTGGCAGTCATTGTTGGTGTTGTGGGAAGCCTTTCTGGAAGTGTGTCCAAAAATTGTAAGTGGACTCATTCCGACCTTTTCTGGCCCTGGTCCCACCCTTTTAAAACAAGGTTTTCAGGGTAGGATTCCAAAAGGCAGAGTTGAGGTAGGAAAGGGGGACAGGATGTCATGGAGTGGAAAAAAAATCACCAATAGTCTAGGGAATTGGGACCTCGTTTGAGTCCCGGTTCTGACACTATGTGACCTTGGACAAGCCACTATTCCTGACAACAGCTTCCCCTGGGCTGTGGTACAGAGAGATTGCATGTTGGAGCAATTCCTAGCACCCACCAGCTATAGCACTGTTACTTCTACGAAAGAAAACATATAGAAATGCAAGTAAAAGCTAGGTTCTTACAGAGATAACGTGGAACACACATAAATTTCTTTTTAGAAAAAAATTACTGGCAAAATTTGGTAGTTTATTATTAGTTATCCAATTATATATAACACCCCTGTAGCCCTGTGGCTGAGAGCCAATGATGTTTCATTCTCCAAATGTAATACTTAATAATTAGAAGACTTTTCTGAGAGTTACTTTGATACAGAGGTTTAACTAAAAAAGCAGAAGTTGAACTCTCTTATCTGTAAATGGGAATCAACGACAATGACTACTCCATCCTTTAGGGTTTGCTGTGAGGAGCCATAGAATGCTGCTGAATGTGAAGGGCTTTGTGTAACTGGAAAGGGGGTATCCGTGCATAGATGCCTGGAATGCTCTGTGCAGGATTGGAGGCACCACAGAGAGAGCATGAAGGTATGCGGATTAACTTCACGAAGCAGAATGGGAGAGACTCTTGTGGAGAGGCCCAGGGCCCACAGTTGCTGGCAGAGCTCCCAGCAGAAACCTTGGCATGCAGTAAGAGATCTGTAGGTATCCACTGAATGAATGAATGAGTGAAGGTTTCAATGAGTAAATGAATGAATGGTGGAACAAAACTGCACAATAGGTTCTGGATTATGAGTTCCAAAACAATGGATTACATTGAAACTCCTATTTCACCCTTGAGCTCTGGTGCATGTGCTAGGTCTGAGAGGGATGGTTCCAGTGACAGATGTTTATGACCAGTGTCAGTAATAGGAAGCAGAGTGTAGAGATTAGGGCAGGGGCTTTTACATCAGATTGCCTGGGTCCAAATCCCAGATCTACCATGAGCTATTTGAAATGCTCATCATTATCTCCAACACTTCTGTGCCTTAGTTTCTGTAATATGAGGAAGAAGATGGTAATGAAGATGATGAAGATGATGATGACTACTCATAATATTCTCATAAGGATTAAATGAATCAGTACACACAAAGTGTTTAGACAGTGCTTAAAGTTCTCAAAAAATTTTAGCTATTGCATTTGGACAATGAAGCATCATTGGGACCTAATTGTTTGCACTGTACTTATAAATTTACATATATGCTACTTCTAAGCAGTTTCACTTGAACTTGAGCGGGAGTTCAGGCCCCGGGGAATAAAAAGGCTTAGTATTTGAAGTCAGGGAAACAAAGCCTGAAAACTTGCTCTGATTCTTACTGAGTAAACTTGGACAAATAAATCATTTTTCCTTTTTTGAGGCCCAATTCCTGACATGCAAAATAGGGAAAGTAATGATGATACCTTATATGGCTGTCATGAGGATTAAATTAAATAATACATGTGAAAGGGATTTATAAACCTTAAAGACTACTTAACAATTATTGTACTATTTTTCCAAATTTGCTTAACATTTGTATAATGGTGAAAAATTTTTAAGTGTTTTTACATACATTGTTTCAGATAGATAACTCATGTTACTTTAGTGTTGTCGTAATTACATATTATGTAACACAAAGTAATAAATTACCCTAATATAATTATATTGTAGGTGCACAGGCTCAGTCAGGTGGTTCTTATTTAGAGTCTCAAATAGGTACAGTTAGAACTTGGCTGTGGCTTGAGGCATCTGAATATTCCACCAGGCAATATTACCAAGGTGGCTTCTTAGGACACATTTTTGTTTTTCAGTTCTTATTTTGGATTTACAGGGTACATGTGCAGGTTTGTTACATGAGTGTGTTGCATGATGCTGAGGTTTAGGGTGTGGATGATCCTGTCACCAAGGTATTGAGCACAATTCCCAGTGGATAATTTTTCAGCACACACCCCCTTCTCTTCCTACCCCTTATAGTAGTCCCGAGTTTCTATAGTTCCCGTCTTTATGTCCGTGTGTACTCAATGTTTAGCTCCCACTTATAAGTGAGAACATATAGTATTTGGTTTTCTATTTCTGAGTTAATTTGCTGAGGATGTTACTGCACAGGACATGATTTTATTCATTTTATGCCTGCATAGTATTTCATGGTGTATACATACCACATTTTCTTTACCCAGTCCACCATTGATGTACACCTAGGTTGATTCCATGTCTGTTATTGTGAATAGCACTGTGATGAACATATGAGTGCATGTGTCTTTTTGGTGGAATGATTTATTTTTCTTTGGATATATAGCTAGTAATGGGATTGCTGGGGTGAAAGTTTTTTGAGAAATTTCCAACTGCTTTCCACAGTGGCTGAACTAATTTGCATTACCACCCACAGTGTAAAAGCATTCCCTCTTCAGAACCTTGCTGGCATCTGTTACTTTTTGACTTTTTAATAATTGCCATTCTGACTGGTGTAAGGTGGTATCTCACTGTGGTTTTGATTTGCATATCTCTGATGACTGGTGATGTGGAACGTTTTTCCATATGCTTGTTGACTTCTTTTAAGAAGTATCTGTTCATGTCCTTTGTCCATTTTTGATTAAATTACTTTTTTTCTTGTGGATGTGTTTAAGTTTCTTGTAGATTCTGGATAATAGACTTTTGTCAGATACACAGTTTGTGAATATTTTCTTATGCTCACAGGTTGTCTGTGTAGGTTGTCTGTTTACTCTGTTGACAGTTTCTTTTGCTGTGCAGAAGCTCTTTAGTTTAAGTAGATCCTACTTGCTGATTTTCATTTTTGCTGCAATTGCTTTTGGGGACTTAGCTAAAACTCATGTTCAGAAAGGTATTTCCTAGGTTTTCTTTAGGATTTTTATACTTTAAGGTCTTACATTTAAATCTTCAGCCCATCTTGGGTTAATTTTTGTACATGGTGAAAGGTAAAGGTTCAGCTTCATTCTTCTGCATATGGCTAGCCAGTTATCCCAGCACCATTTATTGAATATGGAGTATTTTCCTCATTGCTTATTTTTGTCAACTTTGTTGAAGATCAGATGGTTGTAGGTATGTGGCTTTATTTTTGGGTTTTCTATTCTGTTCCATTTGTCTGTGTGTTTGTCTTTGTACAAGTGCTATGCTGTTTTGGTTATTGTAGCCTTATAGTGTAGTTCAAAGTTGGGTAATGTGATGCCTCTGGCTTTGTTGTTTTTACTTAGGATTGCTTTGGCTATTTAGGCTCTTTATTGACTCCATACACATTTTAGAATATTTTTTTCCAATTCTGTGAAAGACGACATTTGTATTTTGATAGGAATGGCAGTAAATCTGTAAATTGCTTTGGAAAGTGTGGTTGTTTTAATGACGTTAATTCTTCCAATCCATGAGCATAAAATATATTTTTTATTTGTGTTGTCTCTGATTTCTTTCGGCAATGTTCTGTAGTTCTCTTTATAGAGATTTTTCACCTCTTTTGTTGTATTCCTAGTTACTTTAATTTTTTGGTGGTTATTGTAAATGGAATTGTGTTTTTTATTTCACTCTCAGCTAGGACGTTATTGGTGTATAGAAATGTTACAGATTTTTGTACATTGCTTTTGTATCCTGCACATTTACTGAAGTTGTTTATCAGTTCTAGGAGGCTTTTTGGCAGAATCTTTAGAATTTTTTAAATATAGAATCATATTGTCAGCAAGAAGAGAGAGTTTGACTTTTTGTTTTCCTATTTGGATACCTTTTATTTCTTTATCTTGTCTGATTGCTCTGGCTAGGACTTTCAGTGATATGTTGAATAGAAGTGTTGAGAACAGGCAATCTTGTCTCATTCTAGTTTTCAAGGGGAATTGTTCCAGGTTTTGGCCATTTAGTATGATGTTGGCTATGAGTTTGTCATAGATGGCTCTAATTATTTTGAAGTATGTTCTTTTGATGCCTAGTCTGTTGTGGGCTTTATTCTGAAGGGATTTTGGATTTTATCAAAGGCTTTCTTTGCATCTATTGAAATGATCATATAGTTTTTGTTTTTGGTTCTGTTTATGTGAATCACAATTATTGACTTGTGTAGGCTGAACTACTTTTGTCTATCAAGAGTAAGAGCCTATTTGATCATGGTGAATTAACTTTTTGATGTGCTGTTGGATTTAATTTGCTAGTATTTTGTTGAAGATTTTTGTGTCTATGATCATAAGGGATATTGGCCTGAAGTTTTCTTTTTTCTCTGTGTCTCTTCCAGATTTTGGTATTAGGCTGATGCTAACCTAATAGAATGAGTTAGGGAGGAGCAACTTCTTTTTTATTTTTTTTGAAATAGTTTCAGTAGAATTGATACTAGTTCTTTTATATCTGGAAAAATTTGTCTGTGAATCCATCTGGTCCAAGGCTCTTTTGGTTGGTAGGTTTTTAATTACTGACTCAATATCAGAACTTGTTATTGGTCTACTTACATTTTCACTTTCAGATTGTGTTTCCAGGAATTATGTATTTCCTCCAGATTTTCTAATTTGTGTGCATAGAGGTATGCATAATGGTCTCTAAGAATATTTTGTATTTCTACAGCACCAGCTCTAACGTCATTTGCTGTTGTGCTTATTTGAATCTTCTTTTTTTCTTTGTTAATCTAGCTATTGGTCTATCAATCTTGTTTATTCTTTTGAAAAACCAACTCTTGGTTTTATTGATCCTTTATATGGATTTTTAAATCTTGATTTCATTCAGTTATTCTCTCATTTTAGGTATTAGTTATTTCTTTTTTTTCTGCTAGGTTTGGGGTTGCTTTGTTCTTTTTTTTTTTTTTGTAGTTTCTCTAGGTACGATCAATTGGATCTAATAGACATCTCCAGGATACTCCACCCAACAAACACAGAATACATATTCTTCTCAACTGCATACAGAACATATTTTAAGATTGGCCACATGCTCAGTCATAAAGCAAGTCTCAATACATTAAAAAATCAAAATCATACCGTGCAAACTCTTGGACCACAGTGCAATAAAAATAGAGATCAATACTAAGATCTCTTAAAACTATACAAGACAGGAAAATTAAAGAATTTGGTCCTGGATAACTCTTGGGTGAAAAATGAAATTAAGGCAGAAATAAAAAATTCTTTGATATTAATGAAATAGAGACACATCTTACTAAAATATTTGGGATGCAGCTATTGCAGTGTAAGAGGAAAGTTCATAGCATCCAATGCCTTCATGAAGAAGTTAGAAAAATCTAAAATTGTTTTAGATTTTTTAGATTTTGGTAAGCGGGTGGCTGGCCAGGCCTCCTTCTCTGTGCTCCCTCTCTACATAACTAGCTTGGATTTCCTATGAGCAGAAGAGCTTCAAGGTAGTCAGGCTTCTTACATGGGGGCTGGCTCTGTCCAAAATTATTGTTCTAAGATATCAAAGGAGAAATCATAAGGCTTTTTCTGACCTTTCCTCAATATCATTTTTCCTGAATTCTATTGGTTACCAGCGAGTTGTAATCCACCTTCACAAAAAGGAGACCTATAAAATCATGGCAGAAAGCATGGTTCATTAAGGAGCCATCTTTGGAGATTAGCTATTATTTATTATACAAATAACGGTCATTTAGCATATGACTCCCAAACTCAGGAGCTCATTCTACACAAGGAGCATCTTTTCTTGAATTTTAATTTGTTGATAAGACTTGACAGCCAGCTCACATATATAAATCTTCAAAAATTATGGAAATGCTAAAAATTAAATTCCTTTTAACAACTCTTAACTTTAAGAGATGTTACTGTGTACAAAACTTAATATATAAGAAAAACAACCCAGTCAAACCTGACTTCTTTATGATGAAGAGAAACTCAGATAAGTTTCAGACATCATGTTCCTAATGCTGCCCAATAGCCTCAATCAGTGCTCCAGACTCTGGAGTTGCCCTTCCTTGGATCAATAAGGTACTGTGAAGCATTGGGACGCAGCAACTGCTCAAGGAATTTCATTATATATAATCCCACCTGAAGAAACTGTTCTAGTGATTGCCACTGCATTGTCATCAATTATAAATATCATTCAACCATCCACTTATTCATTCCTTTTTTAACACATACATTCTTTTTTAAAATTTAATTTTTAATTGACAAAAATTGTCTATATCTAAGGAGTACAATGTGATGTTATGACGTCTTTATGTATTGTAGAATGATTAAATCAGGCTATTTACCTCACATATTTATTTCTCTGTAGTGAGAACGTTTAAAATATTCTCTTTAAATAATTTTGAAATATAGTACAACGTTTTAATTAGACAGGAGAAATAGGTTAATCTTTATTTCTTCTTTTATTCAGATCAATAGCTTTCATATCTGAGACATTGGTTTGGCATCATGTACCATTAGCCTCTGTGTTTGTGCATGCACAAAGGCACATATATGTTAAAGTAAATATCTTAAGAATGGTTTCCAGAAAGAAAATAAGCTTAATAGAAGGATTAATTTTTTTAACCTCCTAATGTTTGTACTGTGAAAATTTTTCTACTTACTGTTCACATAACAGTTTCTGCTCTCCAGCTTCTAAGTCACTGTGCATGTCATACTTCAAAAGTCTAGCTCACTTCTTTAGTGAATTGTTCCTGATTATTGTAATTTGCAGTGATCTCACTTACCTCTTACCCTTGTAGTATCACTTGTCTGTTCTATTCCCTGACACTTGCATAGTGCTTCATGTCATACCTTGAGTTCCCACATTTACTAAACTATCTATTAATACCTAAAGAACCTCCTCTATCACTCTTTACTTTTTTATCTTGCTTTATTTTTATGTACTGGATTTATTGATGCCAAACATGTGTTACATATTTATGTACTTATTTGGGTTTTATGTATTTTGTTCAATGGTATATAAATACCATCAAAGCAGGAATTTTGTCTGTTTTATTCATTGTTGTATCTTTAGCACCAGTGAAAGTGTCTGACACAGTAGATAATAAATCTTTTGGGAATGAATAATTGTGTGGTGACTGAGTCTTCTAGGCCTGTGCGTGCCCTTGGCATATTCATACCCAGAATTTTCTGGTGGGTAAACAGGCATGTTGCTCATGCTTCAGCTTTTCAGTGTGCCAAATGGACAGTATGTCACTTCCATCCTATCTTGTAGAGATGCTGTGACTATGACACTTGGGCTAGGAGGGCTGGAGTAACTGGGGCTGGCCAGGCCTCCTTCTCTATGCTAAAAAGTGATATTGAGTGGTGTCCTAATTCATTGATTAATAATAGTTCAAGTGTTCCCGGGGTATAGTCACAGTTTCAGCTTGTAAATTGTTCTGTGGTTACTTTAATTAAAAAGAAAATGCATATAATCATAAGCTACTTCATTCGAGTGTAACACTGTGAACTGTGTCACATTAATTATCCCCTGTAACAGATTGAACAAATTACCCTTCACTGTTATCATCCCCCAGTGATCCTATTCCCTCCTGTGTTATACTGCCCTATATAATCTTGTAAAAATCTGTGAGCCTGGACAACATGGGGTACCCCAAATTCAACCAAGGCCACAGGTGTTGATTTTCTCATCATTCAGTTCCTGCAGTATGGCATTATCACTCAGCGTTGAACTTCAGGAAGGGCAAGAGCAGCGTGATGCTGAGCAGGTGCTACAGTGTGGGCCAGATGCACCATTTGCAGCATCTGTGGAACCCTAGACCCTCTAGGCCATGGATTTCTGCAGACATAACAGGCTGCCTACATTGAAATAATTTCATCCAGGTATTTATAAATTCTAAGCAGCAGGGCTCACTTTCTAAGATGTAACATTGGACTTTTCCCATCAGCTTTATGGTGAACCTGGGAAGGAACATTAAAAAACTGGGATGCAGAGGAAATTAATTTTTGGAGGACTATCTTACCCTTCATAGCCTCATGCTCCTTTTCACCCTTCTGGTACTTATCTACCTCTATTTTTCATATTTATCTAGCCCTCTTTTATTTATTTATTCATTCACTCATTCATTCCTTCACTCAGCATACATTGATCAGATGCCTAACCAAGTGCCAGGCAACAGGTACATGAGAGCACATAAGGATCAACAAACAGGACACAGCTCATGTCCTAAAGAGTTCAAAGTATAAGAAGGAGGAACTCTGTAGTGCTTCACTTTTCAAAGGACAATTTTCAACCACTACTAAACCACTCAGCTCATTCAGCTTGCCGCATGTGAACATACATGTTCTGATCTGAGCACTAGGTCTGAGCAGAGTCAGGGTAAGATGGTGACATGGGTGTAGCGAGGAGGAACAAAACAACATGTGTTGTTTCTCAAGAAACTCATGGTCTAGAGGAGAAAAAAAAAGGGCTATTAACAAAAACAAGTATAATGGAAGGGAGAGCAAGGTTAAGGTCAGCAAGAGAAATTTTTAAAATGCTATGGACATTCGGAAGAAGGAGAGTTTACATTCAGGTGCTGGGAGCAGAGAAGAAAGGCCAGGGAATGCTGCCTGAAGGAGGGGTTAGTTCATTTGGAGGTTGAAGGATGGTTGGAATTTTTTCACGCAGTTGAGGAGGACTTCCAGACCTAGAAAAAAGTGTGGCAGAGAGACAGCATATAATTTGTTTAGCAAACATGGCTTTACATGCCCAAGTGAGAGACTAGTGCTTCATTTATTTACAGACAGGAGTCCCTTGAGGCTTTTGGACAGATTGACTTATGACTGATTGCTCAGAGCTGCTCTTTAAGATGAGCAGTTTTCAGTCTTGGGTGGGATAGGCTTGAACCAGATGAGTCTGGGCACCAGTGAACAGACTACTCTGGGAGAGATAATGAGGTGGTGGCAATGGGACCCCTGCAGAGACAGTACTCAAGTGATGCTTATGGAACTAGCATTTTCAACGCAGTGAATTTGGGGATAGAAGAGGTGAGGAGTTAAAGACAGAGCTGCAAAAAAGGTTTTCTGGTAACACCAAAGGGCTTGCCCTGCCCACCTTGATAACATTGCATCTTAAGGAAGTCCTCGCTTCAGTCTGTTAACGTTAAACTCCTCATTGTGACCTTTGGCATTTTTGGAAACAGTTCTGGTATCAAAACATGTGAAACATTATTCAATGGCTTAGATTTATTCACCGCTCGGACTCTACCAAAGCCTCTTTGAGTGATTTTGTCGTTGTTGTTTTGGACCTTTCATACTACTGCTTGCACATTTGCAATGATCTTGTATGTCCAGGAGATGCGGCCTAATTGTGTGGTGCCATCACTCACGGACCCTGGGATTCATTTCCCTCAGCAATGCATATGAGAGCAATCACTATTTCCATGCCATTCTCCTGTATCCTACATCAGGAAAATACTGTCAAGTAGATTTCCAGCAGAAGTTAGATGCTTTCCCATTGGTTCTCCTGGCTCCTTTTATGTTGTCTTTCCTGTGATCACAAATGTGCATGTAGGTCTGGACAGACAGGACCAGAGGACCCATGAATCCACAGAATATGGAAATTACTCTGGATGGGCCACCACATGATTTGCAGGTGAAGTAGGCAGCCTCTTCGTGGTCCTATCTGAAGGGCAATTATATATCTTTATATCCTAAAATATCTCCCCAATAAACTTTTTATATGAGAACAACTCCATTATTCATGTATTCATTCATTAATCCATTCATGCATTCAACAAATAAGTGTCTCCTTTCAGCCTGATACTGACCTAGCATACACAATGCCAATATCTTAGCTGTTAAAACATACAAATACACAAATACTTCATTACTAGTTTGTAAACAGCCATAACTCAGATCCCTCTGAGTGCCCACTGTCTTCTTCAGACAGCTCCAGGAGCCCCAGCCCTTCCTTGGGAATTCCCTACCCCAACACACAAGCATATTTCCACAGAATCCCACAGCTAAAAGCTCAACCCCTCCTACTTGGTGGCTGAGGTGAAAGAATCATACGAGCCCAGGAGTTTGAGGCTGCAGTGAGCTATGATTGCACAACTATATTTCAGCCTGGGTGACAGAATGAGACTCCATCTCTCTAAAACAATGAATGAATGAATGAATGAAGTAATTTTTAAAAATCTTAATCCCTGTACATCCTTGCAGCCAGCATCTTTTCTGATTGGTTGGTAAACACTCTGCACCTGTTGTTATATACCAAAAATAACACTCCTGATTTTATCCACTACCAGATACCAGATGAAAAATGAAATCCTAGAACCTTTGGAAGAACTAGGCTATGATTTTGACTTCATGTAGCTTCCAGTCTCTGTGGTATATTTGAGCAAGTGCATAATCAATTGGAATATATGTAGGAAAAGTGTGGTAGGCTAAATAATGGGCCCCAGAGATTGATCATGACCTAATCCTTTGAAATCTTGAATGTTATCTTAAATAGCAAAGACTTTGAATGTGCTTAATCTTGATATGGAGGGATTATCCTGAATTAATCAGGTCCACCCTAAATACAATCATGTTTAGAGAGTGGCAGCGGAAGCTGCAAACGGAGGAGATCAGGCTATGGACCACAGAGCAGAGATTGGCAGCTACAAGACAAGGAATGCTGGCAGCTGCCAGAAGCTGGGGGAGGCAAGAATGCCTTCTCCTATAGAGCCTCTGCAGTAAGTGTGGCCATGCTGACACCTCGATTTCAACTTAGTGATACTCATTTTGGACTTCTGGTCTCAAGAATTGTGAGATAATGAATCTCTGTTGTTTTATACCACACAGTTTGTGACAATTTGTAGCAGTAGCCATGGGAAACTCATATAGAAGAGTTAAGTGGACCTCAGACAGAGGCAGAAGGTTCTATGAGTGGTAGAGAAGGGAGAACTTAGTTCTCTTGGGGGCACCAAAAAATGCTTCAGAGAGGTAATGGCAATGGATCTGGGCCTTGAAAAATGAGCAGGAATTGTGTGTGCAGAGGTGTCTGACAGAAGTAACAGTGTGAGGAACCAGCAATCCTTCCATTTGTCTGGAGTGCAGCTTCTAGGGGGGATGAAAGAAAGAACAGAGTAAAACAATAGGGAGTGGTGGGGCCATATTGAAAAGAAGAGCACATGTCCTACATCTAGGGGTTAAAATTCAGTTAAAAACATAGCCCCAACTCTGTACTAACCAGAGTTATTACATCTGGATGGACAAAGGGGTTAGTTGGGGATGAAATTTACACAAGGAGAATTCAGAACACAGAAGCCGTGTAGGATAGGCTGAGCAATTTGGCTACATCATGCACAGTGGTGGAATTAATTATCCAGATAGTGAAATGAAAAGAACTAGTCTTCAGGCAAGTCACTTCTTCTATCTAGAAAAATATGTAGATGTGTGATTTCTAGGTTACTTTTGAAGAGTGTGGATTGGCTGGAAAAGAAAGAAGACTTTAGGAAAGAGAGCTTTCCATATAAGCACAGATTGGCTTAATGATTGGCAAACAGTCACCTTGAAAGTCCCAAGGGCTAGGTTTAAGAGTGGGAGAGAGTTGACAAGTGTCAGTGAGGAAGAGGCAGGATCTTAGATACGATTTTCTGTGAAAAGGCCATATGATCACATGGGGAGGAGAGGTGACAATAATAAATCAACGATGCTAAACTTTACCCACAACAGCTGGGGAGGGCTGTGACCATGTAGAGCCTTGGCTTTGGCCTCATGAGCACCTTATTACACTCCCCTGAGCTAAGGCCTAGAGACTCCCTCCTTGGAATTTCCCCTATGCTTGTCCAAGTTCAGGAGATGTTTATCTCAGTCAGTTAGAAATTTGTGTAGATGTCTCTATTTTCCAAAACAATGAGAAGGAAAACGGGGCTGACCCTATATATCTAAGTAAAGTTTTTATTTATTTTAGAGTCCTGTCTTAAAAATTACATCTTACCCAAACAATTAAAATTAGCATACATGCTTATCATTGCCTTTCTCACCCACTTCAGATTGCAATGATGATTATTATTAGTTGAATTTGGATGCTCTTAGAACTCATAATTGACTTTTAATTAAGTGCCAAACTATTTCCAACTGTTTCACATACCCTAAGGATTTCTGTCCCACTTCTAATTTACTTCAGATGCCTCCCAGCACATGAAGGGATGCAGAAATGCACTTGAATGCAGAGCTGCAAGGAGAAATCACGGTGTGCTTTTAACAAAATTGTTAAAGGAAACCAATGCCTTCTTTTTAAAAGAATTGCTATGTTGTGCTGATGTGCATTATGTTCACAGCTACCCAGTAATTACTTTGGAGTCCTAGCTAAAGGTTTGATTCAAAAGTCAGATCTTAAAACAAAAGTCACGTGTAGACAAAATTACCCTTGGTGTTCCCTGATATTGTCTTGAACAAGAAGTAATAGTGACACGTAAGCATGTGATACATATTTAAATCAACAGCATATAATCAAATGTCATTAGGCAAAATATAAATCTGTAGTAAATTTATGGTTACAAGAAGAAAGGTTCACAACTAGCTGGACAAGACACCAAACCATGAGAACTAAGGCAATGGAAGGAGCACAGATTAGCATCATTATGTCTTCAAAGACACTAAGCACACTCCTAACTTAAGGCCATTGTGCTGGAAAGGCCCTACCTGGAAAGCTTTTTCCCCCTCTGTGGCATTCTCCTGTTTAATCGTTCACATTTCCAGATAAATGCCATCTTATCAGAGAGGTGTTCTCCGGCCACTCTATACAGAAAATGCTGCTTTATTTTTCTTCATTAGTTGAGATGATTAATAACTGGAGTGAATGTAGAATGAATAAGTGACCTTTTCTAAGAGCATAATTAAAATTAGCATGTACCAGCAAAGGTACTTGCTAAGTTGTGAATACAGTGAACCCAAATTTACTATTCCTTTGACTCATTCACTTACTTGTTCCTCCATTCACTCAACAAGTATTTATCAAATACCCACTCTGTCCCAAGCGCTGTTCTCAGCAAAGGGAATGCAATGAAATAAACAAACAAATAAACAAGGTTCTTGCCTCCTGAAAGTAACTTTCAATGAGGAAGACAAAAAGCAAACAAGAAAGAAAACAAGTAAATTATATAATGTCAAGTAGGGGCATTGTTTAAAAAAAATAAAGCAGAGTAAGAGTGTAGAGATGGGATGCTTGTCTGTTGGATGCCAGTATCTGTTTGGGGGCACAGAGAGCATCTATCTGCCTGTCTAGGGTACACTGGAGCAGATACCTGAATGAAGGATCTAAGTGAAGGGTCCAGTCATGGACCTATCTGCAGGAAGAGGACTAGAGGCCAAAGGAGCAGAAAATGCAAAGCATGGTCAGCGTGACTACAGCAGCATGATTTTATAGGGAAATGATAGATGAGGCTGAAGAGTGCCAAGTGGTGAGGGGTTTGTAGACCATAATGAGGATTCTGTACTTTTTTGAGATGGGAAAACATTGGAAGGCTGGGTACAGAAGTAATGTGATCTTATTTACAATTGTAAAGGATCACGTAGTTTCAGTGTGAGGAATAGACTCTTCAGTGAGGAGCCACCAATGAGGAGGTCAGCACTTCACAGGAGAGATAATGGTGGCTTTGACTAGACTGGGAGGAATGAAGATGGTGAAAGTGGTTGGGCTGGGGCTCTATCTTGAGGACAAATCTCACAGGACTTTCTGTAAGGGTTCACTTGTGTGTGAGAGAAAAAAAAGGGAAATTAAAAATGACCCCGAGATTTCAAGCCTAAGGACCTAAATGAATGGTATTGCAAATAATGAGTGGGAAAGGCCTAGGTAAGTGCAGCAGGGAGGGGAGAAGTTAGAAATCAATAGTTTCATTTTTCATTAGCTATATTTGACATGTCAATGAACATCCAAGTGAAAGGTTGAGTAGACAGTTGGAGAAACAATTTCCAAGCTTACATCAGTGAGATTTATCTTCCTCAAATCTAAGTATTCTTTAATTATGCTTCTCAATTGCATATATAATTCTATAGCTAGAATTATAAATACATTTGATGGATCACCAATGCCTATGAATGAAGAATAAAGTAACACGTGCGTCCAAAGAAAATATAGGGACATTTAAATTTTCAGTCTTATCCCCTACTGGGCCCTGCTACAGATCACATATTCTATGGTACCTATGTGCCTTTTCTGTCTGCACCTTTCAGCTTTTTTGAGTTAAGTTGTTCCTTTAGAGGCTCTTCCCCTCAGTGGCATCTATCAAATCAGATGCTACTTTCAATCTTCTTTCTATGTATTTCAAATGCCATCTCTTTCATTAAGCATTTTCTGATTATCTCAAATGTCTGTGACCTCTCATTCTCTTAATTTCTAGTGAAAATCATTTTTTTGTAATGTCCAGTGGCCCTCTTCTCCATATGGATTTTTATTATAGTTACTTGTGTTTGTAACATTCACCTCCCTTATCAAATGCCTCATCTTTGCAACTGCACCGAACAGTCCCACTGCAGTCTTGGCTGCCAACAGCTCCTATCTCATATGTCACATATATGTATTTCAGATATAGAATACTAACCTGTTAGGAGACTCCTTTAGTCATCTGGAACCCTTAAAATGGCTTTTCCAATAGACGTCAATCAGTGTTTAAATAGTTCCTGTTTGTAGGGTGCTTACTGTTCATCAAACCTATGCTGAATCTTTTACTTATATCATCTTCTTTAAACCTTGTGGTTCCACATAACAAATATATTTGCATACCCCTGAGGATAACCTATAATAAAAGTGCCTTATTGGTGTAACAAAACTGAATTCTCTTTCACAATGATCCTATGAGCAAATGTATAATCTGGGGGCTGCCAAATGGCAAATGGTTTTTATTCAAATTTCTGAAAATATTTATTTATTAGAAAATTTTTATTTATAATTACTACAGTTAATAGGAAAGAAAGGAGGAGAAACTCTCAGTTTTATGAATTTTTCATAGACTGCCATTGTCACATTTGGCACCCTTGGTATGGGAAGCATGATGAGGTTGACAATATTTGTGGAGTTATAGCTTGTAACAATTTTAAAATTAGGAAAGTTTGGCTATATTTCTCTGCATTTTTCTGCTTTTAGTCTACTCTAGACAGAACAACAACAGTTTGGCCAGGTGAATGTTACAAAGCTTGTTTGTGCTTTACAATGTACATTTAAACTTTAACCTGCACTTATGCTTTTAAAGTGCTGTAGAATTTGCCAGGTGTTTTCAAAGTACCATTAATTACTTCAAATCATCTCATTTTTCCTGAGATTTGGACATTATTTTTATAATTTTACTTATGAAGAACTGTCAGAGAGATTAAATGCACTCATCCACAGTGCCATGGCTTGCAAATCAGGACTGGATCAATGTTCTCTTATTCCAAGCCCAGTACTGTTTCTACTGCACCATACCTGTCAATGTACTTACCAGGTGCATGAGAACTGATGTATTTATCTAGGATTTATTTTTAGTTTACATTTTAAATTTCCCCTATATTTACATTTTAAAGTAATTTTTTAAAGGCAATTCACAAACCTTGTTAAAGAAAATCCTGTTACAAATGATATACAGTGAAAAAGAAGTCTTTGAATTTGGGAACGCCACAAACATACTCCTCGAGAAGAGCAGCTCCAAGACACATAATTGTCAGATTCACCAAAGTTGAAATGAAGGAAAAAATGTTAAGGGCAGCCAGAGAGAAAGGTCGGGTTACCCACAAAGGGAAGCCCATCAGACTAACAGCTGATCTCCCAGCAGAAACTCTACAAGCCAGAAGAGAGTGGGGGCCAATATTCCACATTCTTAAAGAAAAGAATTTTCAACCCAGAATTTCATATCCAGCCAAACTAAGCTTCATAAGTGAAGGAGAAATAAAATACTTTACAGACAAGCAAATGCTGAGAGATTTTGTCACCACCAGACCTGCCCTACAAGAGCTCCTGAAGGAAGCACTAAACATGGAAAGGAACAACCGGTACCAGTCACTGCAAAAACATGCCAAATTGTAAAGGCCATCAAGGCTAGGAAGAAACTGCTCCAACTAATGAGCAAAATAACCAGCTAACATTATACTGACAGGATCAAATTCACACATAACGATATTAACCTTAAATGTAAATGGGCTAAATGCTCCAATTAAAAGACACAGACTGGCAAATTGGATAAAGAGTCAAGACCCATCAGTGTACTGTATTCAGGAAACCCATCTCATGTGCAGAGACACATATAGGCTCAAAATAAAGGGATGGAGGAAGATCTACCAAGCAAATGGAAAACAAAAAAAGGCAGGGGTTGCAATCCTAGTCTCAGATAAAACAGACTTTAAACCAACAAAGATCAAAAGAGACAAAGAAGGCCACTAATAATGGTAAAGGGATCAATTCAACAAGAAGAACTAACTATCCTAAATATATATGCACCCAATACAGGAGCACCCAGATTCATATAGCAAGTCCTTAGAGACCTAGAAAGAGACTTAGACTCCCACACAATAATAGTGGGAGACTTTAACACCCCACTGTCAACATTAGAGGGATCAACGAGAAAGAAAGTTAACAAGGATATCCAGGAATTGAACTCAGCTCTGCACCAAGCAGACCCAATAGACATCTACAGAACTCTCCACCCCAAATCAACAGAATATACATTTTTCTCAGCACCACACCACACTTATTCTAAAATTGACCACATAGTTGGAAGTAAAGCACTCCTCAGCAAATGTAAGATAACAGAAATTATAACAAACTGTCTCTCAGACCATAGTGCAATCAAACTAGAACTCAGAATTAAGAAACTCACTCAAAATCGCTCAACTACATGGAAACTGAACAACCTGCTCCTGAATGACTGCTGGGTACATAACGAAATGAAGGCAGAAATAAAGATGTTCTTTGAAACCAATGAGAACAAAGATACAACATACCAGAATCTCTGGGACACATTTAAAGCAGTATGCAGAGGGAAATTTATAGCACTAAATGCCCACAAAAGAAAGCAGGAAAGATCTAAAATTGACACCGTAACATCACAATTAAAAGAACTAGAGAAGCAAGAGCAAACACATTCAAAAGCCAGCAGAAGGCAAGAAATAACTAAGATCAGAGCAGAACTGAAGGAAATAGAGACACAAAAAACCCTTCAAAAAAATCAATGAATCCAGGAGCTGGTTTTTTGAAAAGATCAAAATTGATAGACCGCTAGCAAGACTAATAAAGAAGAAAAGAGAGAAGAATCAAATAGATACAATAAAAAATGATAAAGGGGATTTCACCACCAATCCCACAGAAATACAAACTACCCTCAGAGAATACTATAAACACCTCTACGCAAATAAACTAGAAAATCTAGAAGAAATGGATAAATTCCTTGACACATACATCCTCCCAAGACTAAACCAGGAAGAAGTTGAAACTCTGAATAGACCAATAACAGGCTCTGAAATTGAGGCAATAATTAATAGCTTACCATCCAAAAAAAGCCCAGGACCAGACGGATTCACAGCCGAATTCTACCAGAGGTACAAGGAGGAGCTGGTACCATTCCTTCTGAAACTATTCCAATCAATAGAAAAAGAGGGAATCCTCCCTAACTCATTTTATGAGGCCAGCATCATCCTGATACCAAAGGCTGGCAGAGACACAACAAAAAAAGATAATTTTAGACCAATATCCTTGATGAACCAAGGATGCAATAATCCTCAATAAAATAGTGGCAAACCGAATCCAGCGGCACATCAAAAAGCTTATCCACCATGATCAAGTGGGCTTCATCCCTGGGATGCAAGGCTGTTTCAACATATGAAAATCAATAAACGTAATCCAGCATATAAACAGAACCAAAGACAAAAACCACATGATTACCTCAACAGATGCAGAAAAGGCCTTTGACAAAATTCAACAGCCCTTCATGCTAAAATCTCTCAATAAATTAGGTATTTATGGGACATATCTCAAAATAATAAGAGCTATTTATGACAAACCCACAGCCAATATCATATGGAATGGGCAAAAACCGGAAGCATTCCCTTTGAAAACTGGCACAAGACAGGGATGCCCTCTCTCACCACTCCTATTCAACATAGTGTTGGAAGCTCTGGCCAGGGCAATCAGGCAGGAGAAAGAAATAAAGGGTATTCAATTAGGAAAAGAGGAAGTCAAATTATCCCTGTTTGCAGATAACATGATTGCATATCTAGAAAACCCCATTGTCTCAGCCCAAAATCTCCTTAAGCTGATAAGCAACTTCAGCAAAGTCTCAGGATACAAAATCAATGTGCAAAAATCACAGGCTTTCTTATACACCAATAACAGACAAACAGAGAGCCAAATCATGAGTGAACTCCCATTCACAAGTGCTTCAAAGAGAACAAAATACCTAGGAATCCAACTTACAAGGGATGTGAAGGACCTCTTCAAGGATAATTACAAACCACTGCTCAACAAAATAAAAGAAGATACAAACAAATGGAAGAATATTCCATGCTCATGGATAGGAAGAATCAATATCGTGAAAATGGCCATACTGCCCAAGGTAATTTATAGATTCAACGTCATCCCCATCAAGCTACCAATGACTTTCTTCACAGAATTGGAAAAAAATACTTTAAAGTTCATGTGGAACCAAAAAAGAGCCCACATTGCCAAGTCAATCCTAAGCCAAAAGAACAAAGCTGGAGGCATCACGCTACCTGACTTCAAACTATACTACAAGGCTACAGTAACCAAAACAGCATGGTATTGGTACCAAAACAGAGATATCGAGCAATGGAACAGAACAGAGCCTCAGAAATAATACCATATATCTACAACCATCTGATCTTTGACAAACCTGACAAAAACAAGAAATGAGGAAAGGATTCCCTATTTAACAAATGGTGCTGGGAAAACTGGCTAGCCATATGTAGAAAGCTGAAACTGGATCCCTTCCTTACACCTTGTACAAACATTAATTCAAGATGGATTAAAGACTTAAATCTTACACCTAAAACCATAAAAGCCCTAGAAGAAAACCTAGGCAATATCATTCAGGACATAGGCATGGGCAAGGACTTCATGTCTAAAACACCAAAAGCAATGGCAACAAAAGCCAAAATTGACAAATGGGATCTAATTAAACTAAAGAGCTTCTGCACAGCAAAAGAAACTACCATCAGAGTGAACAGGCAACCTAAAGAATGGGAGAAAATTTTTGCAATCTACTCATCTGACAAAGGGCTAATATCCAGAATCTACAAAGAACTCAAACAAATTTACAAGAGAAAAACAAACAACTCCATCAAAAATTGGGTGAAGGATGTGAACAGACACTTCTCAAAAGAAGACATTTATGCAGCCCACAGACACATGAAAAAATGCTCATCATCACTGGCCATCAGAGAAATGCAAATCAAAACCACAGTGAGATACCATCTCACACCAGTTAGAATGGCGATCATTAAAAAGTCAGGAAACAACAGGTGCTGGTGAGGATATGGAGAAATAGGAACACTTTTACACTGTTGGTGGGACTGTAAACTAGTTCAACCATTGGGGAAGTCAGTGTGGCGATTCGTCAGGAATCTAGAACTAGAAATACCATTTGACCCAGCAATCGCATTACTGGGTATATACCCAAAGGATTATAAATCATGCTGCTATAAAGTCATATACACACGTATGTTTATTGTGGCACTATTCACAATAGCAAAGACTTGGAACCAACCCAAATGTCCAACAATGATAGACTGGATTAAGAAAATGTGGCACATATATACCATGGAATACTATGCAGCCATAAAAATGATGAGTTCATGTCCTTTGTAGGGATATGGATGAAGCTGGAAACCATCATTCTCAGCAAACTATTGCAAGGACAAAAAACCAAACACCGCATGTTCTCACTCATGGGTGGGAATTGAACAATGAGAACACCTGGGCACAGGAATGGGAACATCACACACTGAGGCCTGTTGTGGGGTGTGGGGAGGGCGGAGGGATAGCATTAGGAGATATACCTAATGTAAATGACAGGTTAATGGGTGCAACACACCAACATGGCACATGTATACATACGTAACAAACCTGCACATTGTGCACATGTACTCTAGAACTTAAAGTATATTAAATATATATATATAATAAATAAATAAAAATAAAAAAAGGAAAAAGAAGTCTCTTCCTTCCTAGGCCCAATCCTCTTAATTCTTCTTCCTGGGAAAGACTACTTTCATACCAGATTTTGGGGTATTTTTAATAAATATTTTATATATTTATAAATATATGAAAATGTTTTATTTTTCATATCTAAGTGATTTTTTAAAATATTAAGTGTGCATACTTTAAGACACTTGTTATAATTCAAATACTACATAAGTTATCATTGGAAATCCCAATAACTTTCATAAATATCCCTTGCTGAAATGGGGGAACCTTTAGTTACCAGATAGGAAAGTACCAGTAAGGACAGCTGAGAATGTGACACCACAAGTATACTTGTAGCTTTCCTTGTCTACTCTGGGACTGGGCTTCTTATTGAAATATACAGTATATTTTGGTTTAATATTTTTTATTATATATGCATATAAAATGTCAATTCACTCTACAAGATTTGTTTAAAAAAGAAAATAGCACAACTGTCTTTCCCCTATTTACCTCTTCCCAGGAGCAACCACTTTCTTCTCTTTTAGTTGATTAGGTCTCTTAAAAATATGTTTGCATTGCTACTTCACTAACACCTTTAATCTTCCCTTTAGTTAACAATTTTTTGCCCGTTTTGTTTATTTTTGCTTATTTTCCCCACACACAAGTTACTTATCCACTCCCCTACTCCTTGCTAAGCTCCTCCCAAAATATTTAGAGATGTTGATTAAATTTTCCTTCCCAGAACAGCTTCTCCCGACCTGCTCCATCCTGGCTTTGTCTTTGGGCTTGAGGCTGAGCTGCCATTCTGGGAGTTCTTATGATAATCCAGAAGATTCTCTGCCTTCTTGCCTATGTCATATTTTTTCTTTTCTATATCCTATGTCTCCCACTTTATTGTCTTTCCACTTTATTTCCTGGGATGGAACACATTCTCTATTACCTTTCTGAGAAAGGATTCAGGAAGGCAATTTTGTTGGAGACTTTGCATTCCTCAAAAATTATGTATTCTACTCATCAACTTGATTAAAAATTTGGATGGCTATAGAATTCTTGTTTAAAAATAATGTTCTTTCAGAATTTGAAGGCATTTACCTACTGCCTTCTAATATTCGAGTGTGGTATTAAGAAGTCTGAAGTCATTTTAATTCCTGATCATTTGCCTGTGGCCAATTTTTTGCTCTTTGAGTTTTCTTCTTTTCCCTGTTGTTTGGAAACTTCATGATGATGTGGCTCAGTATGGGTTTATGTTTATTCATTGAGTTGAGCAAACAATGGGTTCCTTCAATCTGGAAATTCTTGTCCTGTAATTTGGGAAAATATTCGCTTTAAATTTTTATTTTACATAGTATAAAATATTTATTTTATGATTTCTTCTCCTCTGACATTATTTTTTCTTTTATAGTCATTTTAGTGAGATTTTAGAGGGCAAAGTTGATGCTATAGTCAAACTGTCTTCTTTATCCAGAAGTTGCAATTCTACTTTTATGAATTTTTCCTCTGTAGTAATAATTTTTTACTAAAATTTATTAGTTATAAAATTTTTGTAGTAATAATTTAGTAATAATTTTTTCTCTTTAGTAATAATTTTTATATGAATAATAATTCCAAAATAACTTGGAAAATGTTCTATCTGCTTACAGTATTGCTTTATGTTATAGAGTTTCCTGTAAAGACATAAAATTTGAGGTAAAATTGTAAACGTGATATTAAAAGATGGTATCTTGACATGGCATTAACACAGTGATAGAAAGAAGACTCAAGAATACCCAAGTCTTGCCTTGTTTTAATCTTCCTTCCTTTATAAGAGGTTTCTGAAGGAGATACGTGCCCAGAGGAGAAAAAGAAAGTAAAGGTGATATTTTGTTATTAATTAGAGATTTGGTCCCAGATCTTTAAGTTGAACTTTAATAAGAGAGGCTAGAATACAGGAAAGACCCATTCTTCCTTATCTAACTAGGGTGAACTATCTAGAACCAAAGAAGGCCATGGTTTCCAACTTGATTAATTATAAGATCACATGGGAATCTTAAATTTCACTATTGATGTATGGAAAAAAAGACAAATCCAGAACACTCCCAGAATAGCAGAGAAAAGGCCAAAACAGATAAATGTTGAGAGAGAAAGTTTGTCCAGGACTTATAGCATAGCTAGTTATGGGAATAGTCCCAGAAGAGGTGCATTGTGGAAGTATAATAAAGAATGAAATGGAAAGGTGAAGAAGTTGCTTCCAGTGTCCCTGGCTACCATTTGCACCATTTTGCTTTACTGGGAAGGAAGATACAGAGAATGGAAAAGATAATTTTTAAAATACCTTGTTTTGTCAGGTAAGAGTGAATCCCTGAGAGAGAGGCAGATGCCATCACTGGCACTGTCACCTAATCATTGCCCTTCAACTTGCCAAATCCTTACTTCTGATAGAGACCCATGCTTGCAGGACTTAGGATGGTGGCTGGGAGCACAGGCCTTTGGTTTTGTCCCTAGTTGCCAATATTCTAAGCACAGTTATAATTTAGTAAGAAGCACTTTTCAACCTAATTATTTCTCTTTTCTCTATTTCTTCCTCCAAATCTAAATATGGCTTCACCTCTCTCTGGTCAGGGGCAATTAACATTAGGTATAAATGAACTTATTATGTATAGCAATCATGATAATATTTGTATTTTAAAAATGACCTCAAATGCGAGGGAGAAAGAAGGAAGGTAGAATAAAGGAAGGAAAGAAGAGAGGAAGGAAGGAAGGAAGACAGGCATGCTAGTAAACATACTGTGCACTTGCTATACACCAGGCACTGTGCATCTTGGTTTCACAAATCTCTCAATTAATTCTGACAACATTAATGAAAAATAATAGCTATATATATATAAACTTCTTTTTAACTTTTAGGTTCAGGGGTACATGTGCAGGTTTGTTATTACAGGCAAACTCGTGTCACAGAGGTTTGGTTTATAGACCATTTTGTCACCCAGGTACTAAGCAAAGTACCTGATAGTTATTTTTCCTGATCCTCTCCCTCCTTCCATCCTCCTCCCTCAAGTAGGCTCCAGTGTCTGTTGTTCTCTTCTTTGTGCCCGTTGGTTCTCATTATTTAGCTCCTGCTTATAAATGAGAACATGTGATATTTGTTTTTTCTGTTCCTACACTAGTTTGCTAAGGATAATGGCCTCTGGCTCCATCCATATTCCTGCAGAGGACATGATCTTGTTCTTCTTTTATGGCTGCGTAATATTTCATGATGTATATGTACTGCATTTCTTTATCCAGTCTACTGTTGATGGGCATCTAAGTTGATTCTATGTCTTTGCTCTTGTGAAAAGTGCTCCAGTGAACATACATGTACATGTATCTTAATAGTAGAATGATTTATATTTCTTTGGGTATGTAACCAGTAATGGGATTTCTGGGCCAAGTGATAGTTCTGTTTTTAGTTCTTTAAGGAATCACTACACTGCTTTCCAAAATGGTGGAACTAATTTACATTCCCATCAGCAGTGTATAAACGTTCCCTTTTCTCTGCAATGTCACCATCATCTGTTATTTTTTGACTTTTTAAAAATAGCCATTCTGACAGGTGTGAGATGGTATTTCATTGCAGTTTTGATTTGCATTTCTCTAGTGATATTGAGCAATTTTCATGTTTATTGGCTGCATGCATGTCTTCTTTTGAAAAGTCTCTGTTCATGTCCTTTGTCTACTTTTTAATGGGGTTGTTTGATTTTTGCTTGTAAATGTGTTTAAGTTCCTTACAGATTCTGGATATTAGACTTTTGTCAGATGTATAGTTTGCCAATATTTTCTCCCATTCTGTAGGTTGTCTGTTTACTCTGTTGATAGTTTCTTTTGCTCTGCAGAAGCTCTTTATAATTAGATCTCTTTTGTCAATTTTTGCTTTTGCTGTAATTGCTTTTGGAAAAATAATAGCCATTTTTATGAGTAGGCAATTTAACATCCGGTGAGGATCAAGGGATTTGCTTAAGGCCTCATGGTGAATCTTGACACCAAAAGGGGAAACTGAAGCAGCTGTTCTTATATGTGAACAGGATCAAAATAGTAAAGGCTATTATTGGAAAGTCTGCTTTACTAGAGATTATGTCTGCCATGACTCTGTAATAGAACCCTCCAAGTCACAGAGCTGTCTCCAGGCACTACAGCAAAACAACTCATTCCATTCATAGGTGGAATGAAGGCTCCTAGTCACAGGTCAGGATTAGACCAGGAATGGGTGGGTCTGAACCAACTCAATTTAAAAGTCTCAAAGATGACTCCTAAGCGAAACTAGAGAGTCAAGTCTAGTAAGTGATATTTTTTCAGTTGAAGAATTTAAAGATGGCATATTTCCGAGGAATGAAAAGATACAGGCTGTGGTCATGCTACTAGATTTCTAAACTGAAGAGGGCAAAATGAAAAATAAAATCAATGGATTGTGAGCTTAGGGTTCTTCTGGTTATATCATTCATTTCCCCAACTCAGTTGAGTTCAACACACATTTAGTGAGTCCCTGCTGTGCAGTAGAATTGTGTCCTGTCCTAAATAGCCATTTCTGGCTATTATTCTTATTACATCTGAAGATACAAAGGTAAAGTAGCATTCCTGCCCTTTATGGGTGTGGCCTAGTCTATTGGTTTCCAAGCCTACCTGTGGAGCAGAATTATCTAGAGAGCATCTTTTAAATCTCCATCCCAAAAGATTCTTTCAGAATGTTTGGGGTGAATCAAGGGATTCTGAATTTTTAACAACTTTCATGGGTGAGTCATATATACCTTGTGCATTTCTAGCCCATAGCAAGAGTTTAGGCATAAGTGATCTCATTCAGTTGAACACTGACATAATATAGGATGATGGAGAAGAAGACTGACTTCTTCAAACGTGTAATTCTTGAATATATAGAGAGAGTGAGCAGTAGGTTAGAAGGGGACCTGGAACAAAAATGGGTAGGGAGATCACTGGTTGATCTCACAATGAGAGTGAAGGTGAAGGTGTGTGGAAAGCAATGGTCTGGAAGTCACAGTGAGACTCCAGTAGGACAGACACCCCCAACACACAGGGAATATGGAAACTGAAGCCATAGCCATTGAAAAGGCTGCAAGAAAAGCACCATCATCGGAGACGTCAGCTTCCTGGTGAGGCATGGAAGTTGTGGGGGGAGGTAGCAATGTGGGGAATTACCTTGGAAAAGCAGTCAAGAAGGGCAGCAAGAGGAAAGTGTGAGGAGTGCAAATTAACAGGCACAAGATAGGCCAGAGAAGGTGATAGCCTGATTAGCCAGGGAATGAGTTTGGGAGAGAATGGGTGTGCACTTCGTGTCATGACTGTGGAGGACTGAGCTAAGGGAGGACAGAGTCTACAGGTAGACAACGTAATTTGCCTGTACTCCGTGTACTGCCACCCTTCCTCATTAAGCACATAGTTTACAGGCCACCTTATTTTTTATGAATCCCTAAGAAGTGAAATGCTTTTCCCAGATGTCCCAGCAAATTTATTCCAAGGTACTGAAGAAACAAGACAATTATCCCTTATAGAACCAAGCCTATGTCCTCCTCAAGTCCTTTTATTATTATTTTTTGAGATGGAGGCTTACTCTGTCACACAGGCTGCATGAACTCGGCTCACTCAACCTCCACCTCTCAGGTTCAAGTGATTCTCCTGCCTCAGCCTCCTGAGTAGCTGGGATTATGGGCATGTGCCACCAGGCCCAGCTAATTTTTGTATTTTTAGTAGAGACGGGGTTTCAACACGTTGGCCAGGCTGGTCTTGAACTCCTGGCCTCAAGTGATCTGCCCATTTAGGCCTCCCAAAATGCTAGGATTGCAGGTGTGAGCCACCATGCCCTGCCTCTCTCTCCAGTCTTCTAAGGGGTTTGATAACTTGATATTAAGAGAAGTAATAAAGCTGTCTAATGCCTTGGTATGCTGTGCTTTTCTTGGTAAAAATTAAAGGGAGGCTGGAAAACCTTTACTAAAAGAAGACAACTTTGCCTAAGGTTGTTTGGCTGGCAACAACCCCACGACTTACATAGAAAGGACAGACTGTCAGCAGGCTCATGGAGAATTCATTGTAATTAGTTCTTAAGCAGCCTTCAAGCAGCCTGATCCCTTGGTAAATTCTGGGGTGAACTCAGTTCAGGAGAAACTGCAACAGCAAATTAGGAGTTAATTGAATGTCATTCATTTCCTCTTTCTCAGCTGCTCCAGGGCTATTTATGCAAACTTTTCCTGGGGGAGCCTACCTCTATTCTCTATAACAGTGTTAATGACAACTTTCTTTGAAGAGCTCTTGCTATTTGCTTGTTCAGTCCATGCTTTATTATTCTTTCCATAGGGTGATTAGCAGATAAGTGGCATTTCTGTTCCCTCCCCAGGCAGTAGCAATAAAATCTCCTATCCCATATTAACATCATGATTTATCGTTGATATTCATATCAAAGACATGAATTTGGAGTCAGAGACACGAGCTTGTATTTGAGGTCTGCCACTTCTAGCTATGTTACTAGATTAAGTTACATAACCACTCTGAGCTTTATATTTGTTCAGTGGTTATATGGAAGCATAATTGGACCTACTGTTTGGTTGTTGTGTGGATTGAGTGACATGATGCATGCAAAATGCTTAGCAAAATGCATTAGTCTCATTAGTGTCCTAAAAGTGGTAGCATACTTTAGCTTTACAATCATTATCTTACATAACTATTATTTAATTATTATTATTATTATTTCTTTTTTTGAGACGGAGTCTCACTCTGTCGCCCCAGGCTGAAGTGCAGTAGCTCAATCGTGGCTCACTGCAAGCTCCGCCACCCGGGTTCACGCCATTCTCCTGCCTCAGCCTCTCCAAGTAGCTGGGACTACAGGCGCCCACCACCACGCCCGGCTAAATTTTTTGTATTTTTAGTAGAGACGGGGTTTCACTGTGGTCTCTATCTCCTGACCTGGTGATCCGCCCGCCTCGGCCTCCCAAAGTGCTGGGATTACAAGTGTGAGCCACCGCGCCCGGCCTATTTAATTATTATCTAAATCAGCCTTATAATAACCTCATGAGGTAGGCATGATAGTTCTCATTCTGGCATCATTTGTAGCAAAGGCAGGGGATCTATATGAAAAAGAAAGTACGTGAATGGGTAAATGTATAACATCTTATTTCCTACCTTATTTCAATCAGAGGCGGTGTAGAACTCAGGAACCCAAGTAAGGTCTCCAACAACTGTTTCACCCTGCCAAATCTCTGTATGTCTAAAGCCTGACATACTTCCTCTGTCCCCTAAGCCAGGACCCACCCCTATACCACTGGCTTGGAAATTGAGTCTCCTGCCTAGTTCTTGCCAGGATCATTTTTTGGAAATAGATTCTACTCTGTACTAGCAGCACACAGAGTCCCCATTCTAGCTGTTGCTGGATTAGGAATATTAGTGTTACACACCTGGTTATTGCATGTAGAAGTTTAAGACTGGCTGCATAATTTGAGGGGCCCAGTGCCCAAGGAAAACATGGGACTCCTTCTTCAAAAAGTATTAAACATTTCAAGACAGGGACAGCAGAGCATTAAACCATGCACAAGGCCCTTCGGACTGCAGGGCCCTCTGTGACTGCCCAGGTTGCTCACCCAGGAAGCTGATCTTCAATTTAGCTGAATATCTGCAATTTCACTTGTAAAGTGTTCCTTTGAAATTGCTTACTTCATTCATTAATTAATTTATTCTTTTAACAAATATGTTTCTGAGCTGCTGCTATATATATGTTACACATCAGTCTAAGTCTGAAGATATAGCATTAAAAAAATAAGCAAGGTTCCAACTTTCATGATATTTAATATTATAGGTCACAAGTTGGAAAACTATAGCTAATGGGCCAAATCTGGCTTGCCATCTGTTTTTGTACCTCCCACAAACGAGGATTTTTTTTTTTCATTTTTAAGTACTTAAAGGAATTTTTAAGCTAGGCTTGATGGCTCATGCCTGTAATCCCAGCAGTTTTGGAGGCTGAGACAGGCAGATTACTTGAGGTCAGGAATTCAAAATCAGCCTGGCCAACATAGCAAAAACCCCATCTCTGGTAAAATACAAAAATTAGCTGGATGTGGTATTGTACACCTGTAATCCTAGCTACTCCGGAGGCTGAGGCAGGAGAATTGCTTGAACGCAGGAGGCAGAGGTTGCAGTGAGCCGAGATTGTACAACTGCACTCCAGCCTGGGTGACAGAGTGAGACTCCTTCTCAAAATAAATAAATAAATAAATAAATAAAATTTTAAAAATAATATTTTGTGATGTGAAATTTACATGAAATTCAAGTTTTATAAAATTTGATTAAATTTTACAAAAATTGTTCATAAAGTTTTTTTTTTTTTTTTGAGACGGAGTCTCGCACTGTTGCCCAGGCTGGAGTGCAGTGGCGCAATCTCGGCTCACTGCAAGCTCCGCCTCCCGGGTTCACGCCATTCTCCTGCCTCAGCCTCTCCGAGTAGCTGGGAATACAGGCGCCCGCCACCACGCCCAGCTAATTTTTTTTTTTTGTATTTTTAGTAGAGACGGGGTTTCACCGTGGTTTCGATCTCCTGGCCTCGTGATCCGCCCGCCTCGGCCTCCCAAAGTGCTGGGATTACAAGCGTGAGCCACCGCGCCCAGCCCATAAAGTTTTATTGGAACACAGCTACACCCATTTGTTTAAATATTGTCTATGGCTGCTTTTGCAAAACAGTGGCAGAATTTAGCAGCTCTGACAGAGACTGTTTGGCCTGCAAAGTCTAAAATATTTACCATCTGGTCTTCACAAAAAAAAATGTTTGCCAGCTACTATTCTAGGGGTGTGAGAGACTATAGGCAAGTGATCAATTAAACAAGATAATTATGAATTCTGATGAGGACTCTGAAGGAAATGTATGGGTGATGAAATCTCATTCCTGCCTTTGAACAGGGCAGGAAGACCCTTTGGAGGAGCTGATAATTGAACTGAGTCCTGAAGGACAAATATGTGCCAGCCATACAGAGTGCCAGAAAAAAAAAGCCTTCCAGGTAGAGGCAACAGTGAGATCGATGGCCTAGACGTGGGAAAAGTCCTGGTTTATCCTATGGATAGAATGAGGTCAACACGGCTGCAGCATCTTGAGAAGGTGGGGAGGGTGCAAAGTGAGACAGAGAGGTAGGCAGGATGTATGGCTCAGGATCTGAGGCCTTGGTAAGGAGTTAGGGCTTTACTCTGAGAGCAAAGAAAAGTTATTAAAGGATTTTAAATAGGGAAGTGGTTCAATCTGATAAATATTTTTTTTGGAAGGCTTCTCTGGCTGTTGTGTGGAGAATGTGTTTTAGGAAGGACAAGAATGAAAGAAAAGAGACAAAATTGGACACTATTAGAGTCCAGGAAAGAGATGAAAGTGGTTTGGATTCAGGTGGCACTGGATTTGGAGAAATGTAGAAGTCTTTGGGATATATTTTGAAGATGGCACCTACCCAACTTGGTGATAAAGTGGCCTAGGAACTGAAGAAAAGGGAGGTTTAAAGACTGTTTCCTAAGCTTCTAACTTGATCAACCAAAGGCTTATGGTGGCACCATTAACTAAGATTAATTGATTCAGTAAATATTTATTGACTGCCTACTACATTATAGTCACTGATCTAGCCTATAGTAAATAGCAGTGAACATAACAAAAGAGGTCAATAATCAAATATACACATAACCGTACAAAATTTGAAAAGATGGTAAATGCAATGGAGAAAACTGAAGGAGAGAGAGAGGGAGGCGAATGCCATGGGAGATTTTAGAGGTAAGAGAAGGTGCCTGAGTATAAAGCAACACCAAATAGAACTTGACTCCAAGTAAAAGACGATATTTCTATTTTCCCAGTTAGAATAACCACTCCCTTCAAAAGTTGTTTTTGGCTAATTCATACTATTTAATTTAGTTAAACACATATCTTTAAAATCACATATTACATAAACTAATATAAATATAAAAGTATACCTTTAAAATAAATTACATTAAATTTACCATTTTCTTCACTATGTCCATGTCTGTTTTTTAAATTTTACAGAATCAAAAAATTTAATGTATAGTAGCAATATTAATCATCATTAAAGATTTGGCTTGAGAAGCATTTCTCAAAATATGTAAAGACCTGAATATAAAGTGAATTTTTTTATTTTTCTAAAATATGACTTAGGATAATAGCTAACTAAATGAATGAATGAATGAATGAACCAACCAACCAATCAATCAGTTCTTACTGCGTTCAGACTCATGCAATGCTCATCCAGGAGAGTGGAAAAACACTTACTGGCAGAGCAGAGGAGGAGGCCAGGTAGCAGACAGCGCAAGCATTCCCGTTCAGATGTCCGAATACATAAAGGAGATAGAATGTTATCATTTCTATTCTATCTATTCATTTTCTTTACTTAAAAGATCAAGAAGCAGAGAGAGAGAAATGGGAGGTAGGGAGAGAATTTAAAAATACATTGGAAAGCCCAGGCGTGGTAACTCATGCCTGTAATCCCAGCACTTTCGGGAAGTCAAGGTGGATGGATCGCTTGAGTCCAGGAGTTTGAGACCAGCCAGGACAACATGATGAAACCCCATCTCTACAAAAAATACAAAAATTAGACAGGCACAGTGGCATGCGTCTGCAGTCCCAGCTACCTGGGAGGGTGTGGTGGGAGGATTGCTTGAGCCTGGGAGGTCACGGCTGCAATAAGCCGTATTTGTGCCACTGCACACCAGCCTGGATGAAAAAGTGAGAACCTGTCTCAAAAAAAAAAAAAATGCATTGGAAAACTTAAAAATGTACAAGGAAGATGACATATATTTCCTTTAACTCTTCCCATTTAGAAAAAAAGTGCAGCTCACTGCCAGCGCGCACTTAATTTTACATAAATACGCTCGTTGAGGCTGAAGCAAGTCTGACTGATTTTCAATGTGAAAATAAAATATTGTTCTTGGAGTTACTTTTAAACAGAACTAACATAAGAATCATCTGAATCATCAGAATCATCTATTTCAGAAAAATTGGATTCATCACGTGAATCTTCAGCCAACAACTGTTCGAGAACAATGTTAACATCACACGTAGGAATGCTATGTTCTCCAGGATTTGACATTTTTAGTGATAGAGAACCACTATGTTTTGTAAGAGGAAGCACCCACTACTAAAAACAGAATGCTATAAATAGAATGATGTCTTTTGTTTCCAAAGTCAATATACCAGAGGGATGAGAAAATAGTAACAAAAGCGAGATATTTTGTGGCAAAATTATCTGGAGGCAAATGATGAAGCCTCAAGCACTGCCAGTGAGTATTCCCAGGGCAAGTGGGAAAGGGGTTTTAAGCCATTTTTCTATTTTTTCTCTTTTTAGCCTAAATCAACTTTAAGTGCTACTTTTTAACTTAACATTTAAAAAATATGTTATTTTTAATGGCTGCATAGTTTTTCATCTTATCATTTTATTTATTTATTTATTTATTAAAACAGAGTCTCATTCTGTCACCCAGGCTGGAGTGCAGCTGCCATCTCCGGTCACTGCAACCTCTGCCTCCCCGGTTCAAGTGGTTTTCCTGCCTCAGCCTCCGCAGTAGCTGGGATTCCAGGCACGTGCCACTACGCTCAACTTGTTATTTTTTTTTTGAGAGAGTCTCGCTCTGTGACCCAGGCTGGAGAGCAGTGACGCAATCTCAGCTCACTGCAACCTCTGCCTCCTGGGTTCAAGCAGTTCTCCTGTCTCAGCCTCCGGAGTAGCTGGGACTACAGGGACCTGCTGCCACGCCTGGCTAATTTTTGTATTTTTAGTAGAGATAGGGTTTCACCACATTGGTCAGGCTGGCCTTGAACTCCTGACCTCAGGTGATCCACCCGCCTCGGCTCCCCAAAGTGCTGGGGTTACAGGTGTGAGCCACCTGTCACTGACATCCAATAACATTCTGTATCTTGTGTGTATTCTGACATCTGAATGGGAAAGGAAAGCTGTGAATAATGCTTCCAAGGACCTCTATTGTGTGGGACCCATATATTTCCTTTACGGAGGTGCTGTGACAATGAAGAAATGTAC
Source organism: Nomascus leucogenys (assembly GCF_006542625.1). NCBI lineage: Eukaryota > Metazoa > Chordata > Mammalia > Primates > Hylobatidae > Nomascus > Nomascus leucogenys. The sequence goes on along the minus strand of NC_044395.1, from coordinate 31,061,843 downwards.
ATATATGCCTTTACGGTGTGATATGGTCCAGCTGTGTCTCCGCTCAAATCTCATCTTGAATTGTAGCTCCCATAATTCCCACATGGGGGAGGGACCTGGTGGGTGATAACTGAATCATGGAGGTGGTTTTCCCCACACTGTTCTCGTGAATAAGTCTCATGAGATATAGTGGTTTTATAAGGGGTTTCCCCTTTTGCTTGGCTCTTGTTCTGTCTTGCCTGCTGCCGTGTAAGACATGCCTTTTGCCTTCTGCCATTATTGTGAGGTTTCCCCAGCCATGTGGAACTATGAGCTCATTAAACCTCTTTTTCTTTATAAATTACCCACTCTGGGGCTTGTCTTTATTAGCAGCATGAGAACAGACTAATACATGGTGTCTGGCTCACAGTTGGTTCTCCATACTTGGTAGCTAGGATCACAGGAGGTTGTGTGGCAGACAGAAAAGAGTAGGCCCTTAAGGGGCCACCAGAGCTTGGTTCAAACCCAATGCTACTGTTGCTTGTCACATGATCTTGGTCAATTTAGTTAACTTCTTTTTGTGAAAATTACATGGCACCTATGTAGAGTGGACACTTAGTCAATGATAGCTATTATTACTGTCATTATTCTAAAAAATGATGACTATACTGACAATTATTTTAAAGTACAAACACCAAATATGGTTTCTGTTCTTGGGCAGAGTGTGTGTTGGGGGAGATGAGGAGGAAGAGGTACCAGGAGGAGATTGGTGAATAAACGTCAAATGTCTGGTTGTACCTTGTGTAGAAATAGGCTACAGAAAGAGAGAAGAAAACAAATACTTTCACTCAGCCATGTTTATCTGAGAAGATTGCAGTTATTCTTCAGAGAAGATAAACAGCTGAGAGAATTTGAGTTGGGGGATAGGGCCCAAGATAGGGGTGGAATAGGTCAGGAAACCAGAGTAACAGGCATGGAGGGTTAGAAGAGGGGAAGCAGAAATGTGCCTATTTTCCCTTTCTGTTCACACAAGACCTGTGGTCTCCTTCCTGATGAATCAATTGCCTTATTAATTTCCAGGTTCTGTTTGGTGGAGGCAGCAGTGAGCAATATTGGTTTGTTTTATATTTACAGATGTCATCAATCCTTTGATGCCTTTAATCTTTACTGGACAATGCAATTCTTTCTGTTATTTCTTATGAAAGGCTAAAAAAAAGCTAACTAAATTATGCCAACCCCTATGTAGGAAAGAGGTTGACATTTTACAAGCAGCAATAATTTTACCACGTTACTACTTGGCAATAATCCTTTTTAGGAGCGGATATTTATATTTGTCTAATCAAGAGAGATGGCATTACACTCCATTGACTGATATGTTAAAATTATCTATAATTTCTCCCTTTTCTACACAGAAATATAAGTACTGGATTAAGCCAGGTTTAGTGACAGTTTTACCAAATGAGTTATGTTTTACAATAAGAAGAAACAGACAAGACACACACACACACACACACACACACACACACACACGCTTTAGCATTAGAAAGACCACTCTTCACTGCTCTATCATTTACTAACTTTGCAGACTTGGGCGATCTGTGACTCACTCAGTTTCTTATCTTTAAAATGGAATGATATTTATAGTCCCCATTAATCTATTGTGAAGATTAAAATAGATCATTATTTATAAAGCACTTAGCACAGTACCTGACAGACTAATTGCTCAGTCACTGTTAGCTTCCTATTTCCCTCCTCCTTCCCTTCCTTTCTTGCAACAATCTCTGTGCTCAAGGCCATTTGGCTACCAGACAGAATTGAGGAGCAACAAACTCAAAGTCAGAAGACACAGCTTTGCCATGTATTACTGGAGTCGGTTTAGGTCCATTAGTTCTCTTAACTCTCCTCTCTGTAAATAATGGGGGTAATACTCATACTGTCCAGCAACCTAGTTGGTGAGGCATCAGTGGCTCAAAAGAAGAAATGAATGAGAAAGTGGCTTTTAAATAAATAATGAGGTCAGATTCCTGTGACATTTTGAGTAATCATCCAGGAACTAGGAAAGTAACTGGTCTTTACTGTAACTATCTTTTAAGTTGCTGGTCATTGTAGGTAGAAATTATTTTGAAGGAGGTTCCCAATGGTGAAAAGTCTCCTAGATGCACCCTTTTACATTCCCACCAGCAGTACAAGATTCCAGTTTCTTCACATCTTCACCAACACATAATCTTTTTTTTTTTTTTTTTGATAATTGTTATCCTAACAGGTATAAGGAAATATTTCGTTGTGGTTTTGATTTCCATTTCCCTGATGACTGGTGATATCGAGCATCTTTTCACATACCTTTTGGCCATTGTGTCTTCTTTGGATAAATGTCTGTTCAAGTCTTTTTCTCATCTGCTAATTTGGTTTTTGTTTTTTTGTTATTGAGTTGAAGAAGTTCCTTATATATTTTGCATATTACCTATTATAAGATACATGGTTTTGAAATATTTTCTCCCACTTCTTGGGTTGCTTTTTTTTTTTCACTCTGTTGATTGTTTCTTTGCTGTGTAGATTTTTTTTTTAGTTTGATATGGTCTCCCACTTGTCTGTTTTTGCTTTTCTTGCCTCCCACTTGTCTGTTTTTGCTTTTCTTGCCTTTGCTTTTGGTGTCATTTGAAGTCATTGCCAAGACCAATGTTATGAAACTTTTTCCCTATGTTTTTCTCTAGGAATTTTACAGTTTCAAATCTTATGTTTAAGTCTGTAATCATTTTGACTTGATTTTTTTTGTATAATATAACATAAGGTGAGATAAAATGTTACAGGTGCAATGGAAAACAGTATGGATGTTCCTCAAAAAATTAAACACAGAAATACCTCTTGGTCCAGCAATCCTGTTTGTGGGTATATCTCTGAAAGATTGGCCAGGCGTGGTGGCTCAGGCCTGTAATCCCAGCACTTTGGGAGGCCAAGGCGGGCTGATCACGAGGTCAGGAGTTTGAGACTAGCCTGCCAACAGAGTGAAACCCCGTCTCTACTAAAAATACAAAAAATTAGCCAGGTGTGGTGGTGTGCACCTGTAGTCCTGGTTACTCGGGAGGCTGAGGCAGGAGAATCGCTTGAACCTGGGAGGCAGAGGTTGCAGTGAGCTGAGATCGTGCCATTGCACTGCAGTCCAGGTGACAGTGCAAGACTCTGTCTCAAAAAAAAAAATCTGAAATCAGAATACTGAAGAGATATTTGCACTCCCATGTTCATTACAGCATTAGTCACAATAAACAAGATTTGGAAACAAACTCAATGTCCATCATGGTATATACATACAGTGGAATATAATTCTGCCTTGAAAAAGTAGGGAATCCTGTCATACAACAACATAGATGAAGCTTGAAGACATGATGTCAAGTGAAATAAGCCAGTCACAGAGGAACAGGTACTGTATGATACCACTTATATGAGGTATATAGAATGGGCAAGTTCATAGAAATAGAGAGTAGAATGGTGGTTATGAGGAGCTGAGGGAGGGAGAAGTAAGAAGTTGCTATTCATCAGGTATAACGTTTCAGGTATGCCAGATGATTAAGTATACATATCAGCTGGACAACATTACACCTATAATTACCAATACAGTGTTGCACACTTAAATTTTTTTTAACAAGCTAAATCTCATGTTAAGTGTTCTTACCCTAATAATATGAATATAAATTATCTTGGTAAAATTCTGATTCTGATATGAAATATTTGCAGTAGAGCCAGAGTCCAAATTTCTAATAGGCTACCAGGTGATGCCAATGCTGCTGGTCTGTGGACCATACTTTGAGTCACAAGTGTTTAACAGGGGTTGACAAATTATGGACCATGGGCCAAATCCAGCCTGCCACCTGGTTTTGGATGACTCAAGAACTAAGAATGATTTTCACATTTTAAGATTATTTTTAAAAATCAAATGAAGAATACTTTCTACCACATAAGATATATATGCAACTCAAACTTCAGCATCCATAAATAAAATTTCATTGGAACGTAGCAACACGCATTCCTTAAAGTTTTGTGTATGGCTGCTTTTGTGCTGTAACAGTAGACTTAAGTAGTTGCAACGGGGGCTATATGATTTGCGAAGTCTGACATATTTACTATCTGGCCCTTTACAGGAAAAGTTTGCCAACTTCTGGAGTAGAGGGTAACTTGGATTCTCAAAGAAGTAAATATTATCCTCCAGTGTTTCATTTTATTTTTTTTCATTGCTATCAGGTTCTCACAGCAGCAGCCTTCTGCCTATTGGCATTTCTCACCAGACTCAAAGAGTTTGAACCTCTCTTTTTTTTAAGGCACGATGCTGGGCACATCAAGTTTACAATGTGATGTAAGTCAGAGTTTACAATGTTATGTAAGTCAGAGTTGCAATGTTATATAAGTCAAAGGCTCCTCTTGTGAGAATTACTGACTGGACTGTGTCATTTTCCCTTGCTCTTGTTCAGCCTCACTCCATCATACTACCAGATGTGCTCATACACATGGATGTTGTCTAATGTGCAGAGGAAAACTTTGATTTAAAGTTTAGAAAACAAAAACAAATTATTCTATTTATTAACATTCTTTCAAAATGGACATTGAGATCTATGTATTTCTACCAAAAAACAGATTAATATAACCTGTTTTAAATGAAATAATAAAATGGGTCTGTAGAGCTTGCATCAGCATGACAGCTTGCTATCCTCAGATAAGACCCTTAAATCCAATTCTTTGTTCATCATGGAGTCTCAGTTTTACCCCTACCATAAGGGAAAATGACTTAAGGTTTCTGCCCACCTCTTTCACCAAAGTTTGCAAGTCTGAAGTGCTGAAGAACAAATTACAGCTACTAAATAAAATTTCAAACTCTGAAAAATGTTAGAAAAATTACTGCAAATGAGGCTCTGTAAGTCTGTGCTTCTGAGGTTACACAGGGCTGCCTGCAGGTACACTAAGATTCTTCTTCCTTGTTCAAGGGGATGACAAAAGCTCTGTCGTACATAGTGGCTATTTTGAAAATATGTCAAAAATTTAACTTATGAAAAGTCCTGAATCCTATCTAAGTACATAAGCCTGGTTTAGTTATTCTTCCTAATGGCTCCAGGTCAAGACTAGTCAACATAATTGTCTCTGGTTTGGGGGATAGTCAGGAAACCATGGCTGCTGCCTTCAATGGTGCATTCTTTATTATTTTTGGCTCCTAACAACCATAACTGGTTCAGACATGTTGACCTAATCTAGCCGTAATAGGGCAGCTTCCTACCAGCTCAGTCCTTGTAGAAACTAAGGTGTTAAGAAAGATTGAGTAAACCACATTTTTCTGTGAGCTCTTGTTTTCGTAAGTATACACTGCTTTTTGTTTCAGGTACTTTCATGGTTAATAAAATTGTCATTTAAAAATAAATAGAGTAAAAATAAATAAAAAATTTAAAATTATTTATTAGGTAATTCAGGTACTCATTTGGTACAATAGCCCTACGAAATAAGTGTGGTTTTTCCATAATCGTTCAATGCATTACTCAAAGTCATGCAATTATTTCATGGAAGAGAAAAAATTCAAACCCCAGGCTCAACGACTGTGGAACTGATACCCTTTAATTTGAATGTATGTTTTTTTCCTGACACAGTAACTCTCAAATCCCATTGTTAGAATCTGCTGTCACATAGACCTGGAAAATTCTACAGGCTGTCTCCCCTTCTTAAAGAGTCATAATGTATACCAGCTTAGTAACAGCTCCAGGCTTATTAATGGCTTCCCTATGTAGATCTCTGTATATTTGTTTACTCCCACATTTCTCAAATTTATTTTCCCACTGACCCAATCCTCCTACCACTACCTTTCTTAACACTGCGACTACTAACAATCTGCAAAACACATTTTGGGAAATATTGCACTAAGTCATTCAGGTCCTGTTGTTGATACTATAGGGATGTGAAATCAATTGAGAGAAAATATTCCAGGACAAAGAGAGAGGGAGGAGAGGGAGAAGAAGAAAGAAGAAGGAGAAGGAAGAGGAGGAGGAGGAAGAGGAGGAAGCGGAAGAAGAGGAAGAGGAGGAGAAAGAAAATAAAGGAGAGAAAACAAGAAGAGAAAGAGAAAAAAAGAAAACGCTGTATCTTGACTGAATTGAAACATGGAAAGAGGGAGGAAGGAAGGGCATTCTTCTGGCAAATCACTCATTTATATTCACTAATATAAATTGAGTTTTTAATATTTCAGTATTTTGTAGCAATTAATAAAAAAGGTTTGGCAAGGAGCCAGAACATCTTTCAGCATGTTTTAAGTTCCTGATGGAGGGACACCAAGATTCAGAAGACACAGCCTTTTTCCTCTATGGGATCATAATATATCATGACATAAACCACAAGGATACAGATAGCATCTATAGCACAGACTGCATGACAAGTGCCCCTGGAAATGTACAGGGTTCAAACTTGGGCTCTATAAATTCCTAGCTTGTGTCCTTAGGCAACCTACTTAAACTATCTGTGCCTCAGTTTCCTCATATATAAAATGATAATAATAGGATAACCTACTTCATAGGGTTGTTGTGAAGATTAAAGTACTCAGAATATTCCTGACATACAGTACGCTTTATAAGTGTCTATTATTATTATTATTAGTATTATTGTTGTTTTTTTTTTTTTTTGAGACGGAGTCTGGCCCTGTCGCCCAGGCTGGAGTGCAGTGGCGCGATCTCCGCTCACTGCAAGCTCCGCCTCCGGGGTTCACGCCATTCTCCTGCCTCAGCCTCCCGAGTAGCTGGGACTACAGGCACCCGTGACCACGCCCGGCTGATTTTTTGTATTTTTAGTAGAGACGGGGTTTCACCGTGTTAGTCAGGATGAATTATTACGTTTTATATCTCTATTTTGAAACAAATTCATAAAAAAATGAGAAATCTGAGAAATAGAGAAAATCCCTAGGAATGCCATGAAAGAGTAAGATGGATGAAAGTAGAATGCATGACCTCTGAGTAACCGGTCTCACAGGTTTGTCCCAAACTGTGTGTGAAGAGAAGGAAGGCTGGGCAGAATTCAGCATTTGAATGGCTGGAAAGAGCTGTCATTCTAGAACTGGGATTTGGCAGCATATAGAAAGTAACCAGGAAGACCAAGTATCCCAAGGATAGTGGCTAGAGCTGTGAGCAGGCTGAGCTGGAAGTGGAATGGAGGGAAACAGACCATGAAGAAACAGCATGCTTACAATGATTCAAGATACTGAACTCACCTACCCTTTACTGTCAATTCGTAGTTTTGCACTGAATTGACATATCTGTATTGCTGCATATCTGTAAGGAGAGGAGGAGGAATGCAAAGCCAGAAGACCACCGTGTAGTACAAATGTGGAAGAGAATTCTCTAAGAATTAGAGGTTGGTCTTCTTTTCATCTGACAAAAACAAGAAATATATGCAGTCATACTGAAATTCTGTTTGTATCTCTTGTTGGTGGCGGGTGGCTTATCATTGTTTGTCCCACAGTTGTGTCTGGAAATTGCCAACCAATTAAAACGCACAAAGTTAGCAAAATTGGTTACTCATTTTCCCAAAAATGTATACTGAATGTGCTGTAAGTGAACTTGCTTTAAAAAGTTCAGTGAAGTATACAGATTCCAGTTACTGGTAATGACTTAAAATAAGGCAATAAAAATGTCACAGCTGAGTATGGTTTTTACCCTTTAATTTTAGTTCTTGATGTGGCTCACTGAAAACTATAATTGAAATGACTGGTTGAGTTATGACTGCCAAACTCTGTCTTTGTTAATGTTGAAGTAAAAGAAGGTATGAAGCTAGGGGTTGGGGAATGAGAGGAAGCTAGGGGAGGGAATGGGATGGGAGAGTCTGTTGTGGATCTGGATTTATTAATTAATTTTTTTTTTTTTTGAGACAGAGTCTCACTCCGTTGCCTAGGCTGGAGTGCAGTGGAGCCATCCCGGCTCACTGCAACCTCCACCTCCCGGGTTCAAGCAATTCTCCTGCCCCAGCCTCCTAAGTAGCTGGGATTACAGGCATGCGCCACCACGCCTAGCTAATTTTGTGTATTTAGTAGAGACGGGGTTTCACCATATTAGCCAGGCTGATCTCGAACTCCTGACCTCAGGTGATCCCCCGGCCTGGGTCTCCCAAAGTGCTGGGATTACAGTCGTGAGCCACCGCGCCCTGCCTGGATCTGGACTTCTTATCAGAATTAGTGGGTAAATCCCTGAGGTTTCTTTATAGTCTGCCTGGGATTAGATTCTCTGTAAAATCAGCTGATTCACAATATAACTGCTTTCTATTTTAAAATATCTTAACACTTAAATAATGTTACCACACTTTGCAACATAAAATGTACAATAATTGTAAGAGAAATTTCACTGCTTCTCTACATTCATATGGGTTCATATATCAAGAGAATAAATTAAAGAGAAATTTATCCCAGGGGATTTTATAATAAATTATCAGAGAAAACTGAAACAGAATGCTAAAAGTAAAGCAATAGAAAACTCCAAAAAGGAAAAATAATACTTCATGAAAACAACTATAAAAAATATGTAACCAGAGCACAAAAAGCAATGTCTCCAAACGCGTCAATTCCTTTATGTTAGTGGTTCTTAACTGGGCTGATGTTAAACATACTGCAGTGTATAGGACAGCCCCTGACAACAAAGACTTATTCAGCCCCAAATGTCAGTTGTGACAACTTTGAGAATTCCTGCTTTATATTAAGCAGAATTTCTCCAAAATGTTTTTCTAGCTGGAGAAAATGATGCTGATATACTGTCTAGGCTCTTCACAAACTTAAAAAAGAATTTTTAAACAGTATTGGTGGCATATTATTATATAGAAATTGCATTAAGAATGAATGTACAGACAGGACCCTCAGCTGCAGGTCTGTTGGAGTTTACTAGAGGTGCACTCCAGACCCTGTTTGGCTGGGTGTCAGCAGCGGTGACATGGATGAAACTGGAAAACATCATTCTCAGTAAACTATCGCAAGGACAAAAAACCAAACACCGCATGTTCTCACTCATAGGTGGGAATTGAACAATGAGAACTCATGGACACAGGAAGGGGAACATCACACTCCGGGGACTGTTGTGGGGTGGGGGGAGGGGGGAGGGACAGCATTAGGAGATACACCTAATGCTAAATGATGAGTTAATGGGTGCAGGAAATCAACATGGCACATGGATACATATGTAACAAACCTGCACATTGTGCACATGTACCCTAAAACCCTAAAGTATAATAAATAAATAAAAAAAAAAAAAGAATGAATGTACAGATTAATGAATTACTATATAGGGCATACTTACATAACCACCACCCAAGCAAGAAATAGAACACTGTCAACCTAGACTCACACCCTTTTCCCCCAGCACTTCTCAGGAATTGTGACTCCTTTTCTTCCGCTCGTTCTCTTTACTTGGTTCATAGGTTTTCTTTGTAAATTACCATGCAATTATTCACCCCCATATACTTTAGTTTTACCTATTTCGGAACTTTATATAAATGGAATCGTACAGTATGTATTCTTCATTCATCATTTTGGTGAGTTCCATCCATGCATGTAACAGTAATACATTCACTGTCATTGCTCTGTGATATTCTGTTGTATTATCACAATTCATTAATTATATTATATATGGGCATTTGCATTGTTTTCAGTTTGGGGCTATTGCGACTAATGTTGCTGTACATATTCTTGTATATACACTCTGATGCATACAAACTGTTCTATTGGATTTGTATCTAGGAGTGGAACTACTAGGCCACAGGGTATGAGGATATTCAACATTAGTAGATAGCATCAAATTATTTTCATGAGCAGTTGTAAAAGCTTATGCTTCCACATGAAGTACTGGAGAGTACTAGTTGTTCCACGTTTTTTCCAGCTCTTGGTATTGTCAGTCTTTTTCATTCAGCACATGTTGCTTCATCTTGTACTCTTATGTCATGGAGTTGACTTCTTTCTTGAACCTCATAACCTACCTCTGCTAGCTTCAAGCATTTCTTCTGTAGCTTCCTCATCTCTCTAAGGCTTCACAGAATTGAAGAGAGTTAGGGCCTTGGTGTAGATTAGGTTTTGACTTAAGAGAATATTGTGGTTTGTTTGAACTTCCATCCAGAACTCTCAAACTTTCTCCATATCAGCAATAAGGCTGTTTTGCTTTCTTATTATTCGTATGTTTACTGGAGTAACACTTCTAATTTTCTTCGAGAACTTTTCCTTTGAATTCATAACTTGGCTGTTTGGTACAAGAAGTCTCAGTTTTGGCCTGTTTAGCTCTCAACATGCCTTCCTCACTGAGCTTAATTATTTCTAGCTTTTGACTTAAAGGTGAGACATGTGAGTCTCCCCCTTTCACTTGAACACTTAGAGGCCATCGTAGAGTTATGAATTGGCCTATTTTAATGATGTTGTGTCTCACGGAATAGGAAAGCCAGAGGAGAGGGAGAGAGAGGGGAGAGTGGCCAGCTGGTGGAACAGTCAGCACACACACATTTATCAATTAAGTTTACTGTCTTATATGGGCATGGTTTATGGTGTCCTAAATAATTTCAATAGTGACTTCAAAGACCACCAGTCACAGGTCTCCATAACATATATAATAATAACGAAACAGTCTGAAATATTGTGAGAATTACCAAAACTTGATACTGAGACACAAAGTGAGCACAGGCTGTTGGAAAAATGGCACCAATAGACTTGCTCTACATGGGGTTGCCAGAAACCTTCAACTTGTGAAAAAGCACAATAAAGCAGGTGCAATAAAATGAATTATGCTTGTATTTGACTCATAATTATTTCCTGATCATTTATCTTTTTCTCTAAGCCTTTTTCTTATCATGAGCCTTTTATTTCAAAATATTCTCACTGAATATAAATTCTCACAACTGTGACTTTAAGTTGCACATAAGCTACAGATTCAGCTCAAATTCTTATTTCTTCATGAAACTTTTATAGATTGTCAGCTCCATGATCTCTTCTGTCTATACTATCCTTACTAGCCACAATAGTGGCCATATTATTGCAATATTCTTCATATTTATGAGACTGCCGACACCAAACAGCAAGTATATGGTGGACATGGTTACAGCCCAAATTGTTTGACTCAGCCCAGCAGTCCTCCCAATAGAATCCTAGTGCTTCAGTGATATCCTTCACATTCATTAGATACAGGCCATCAACTGGCCCAATAGAAAGCTGATACTGACCTGAAGTTCAAGGGAAGCATACACAGTGAGGAATGAGGAGAGAGGAATTCTTGCGTTTGTGTATAAAAATTAAGCTTTATCTTCTAAGGCACAAACAAAAAGCCTGAGAATGAAGCAACTTTTCTTCTTCCAAACCTGAGGAATGCACTTTTCCACCTGGTCTGGGAAGAAAAGGGTTTATGATTTCCTCACTAGCAAGAAGAAAAGCCAGTCACTTCTCAGAATTGAAGATAATCCTTTTCATTTTGATAAGCACCTGGTCTTTAGCTGCAGAATTCTTTCCTTTACTCTCCTATTAAACAATATTTTAAATAAAATCACATTATCCTAATATGTGGGATTGTTTGGTTCTCCACCTCAAGCTCAATTCTGCAGCTTCCTTTTTAACAATCATGTCAGTGACCGATTGGAAAAGGAAGCAGGATACAGAAGCAGCTTATAGACGTGCTGATACAGCTCTCATAAATGGTGGAGTAATCAAGATTTAATCACAAAACATCTATAATGAGGGTTTTAGAAAGCCTATTCATGAGTATGAATCTTTCTTCACTAGACTGTCTTACCAAATGCTGCAGGAGCACTGAGGAGACTGTATTTATGGCTCATTAATAAAGATTGCTTTCTAAAATGCACGTATTTTACATAGTCATGAAGATGAGGGGATTTTTAAAGGAACTCTATCATTGAAAATGATTGATGTGTCTGAACAGCAATGATTCCATTCTTAACTCAACTGAGATCTTATATTTGAATAATTCCTGCAAGTATATCTTCTCTGCAAATATATTTTTAATTGGTAATAAATAATAATAGATATTAGTTTTCGGCTTACAGAATGATCTGATGTGATCCTCTGTCCTTTATATATGGTCTTGATTGGCGTTCCAAATATTCATGTTGAGAAATTGCAAAAGAAATTGTCTGACATGCCACCTGAGGGGATAATGTGAAGAAACTGCAGACAGTGGATACAACAGCCACTCTGGCAGATAGGGAATGTGAGAAAAGGACACTTTTTCTCTGTGTTTGGGAGCAGTGACAGGAATTTCTTTTCTATTTTCTACATCCTTCATCAAAAATGGATCCAAAAACCTCTCAAAAATTTCTGTTTAACAGTTTGTAGAATGGTACTATTAAAAATTCTTTAACCAGCCGGGCGTGGTGACTTCGCCTATAATTCCAGCACTTTGGGAGGCTGAGGTAGGCAGATCACTTCAGCCCAGGAGTTCAAGACCAGCTTGGGCAACATGGCAAAACCCCCATCTATTAAAAATAAAAAATATTTACAAACATTTTCCAAAGCTGTGTGAATTCTGAAGAGAATATTTCCAAGTTAAAAAAAAATCATTGATCTTGCCATTTGACTATCAGGCTATCAGGCTATTAATAATCCCTGTTACATTTTTTTTTTACCATTCCTGTGATTACTACTGCTGTCACTACTACCTACACAACAACTGCCAGCCGTCATCATTGGGGATTCAGCATGTTACCAATGTGCTTTACATGCATTATCTCATTTAATCCTTGTAATACAGGGAGTAGGCATATTACGGCCCATCGATACGTAAGAAATCAGAGATTTAGGCAATTTAAGTAACTCAGGTAATGTAAGCTAGGTAAAAAATGGCAGTGCCAGGGTTTGAACTAACACATTCTAATTCAAAACCCTTACTCACTCATACATTCTGCTTCTAATCTGCTATGGGGTTGAAAGCCAAGTGGTCAAGCTTATTAGAATCGTGTCTAAGTGTAAAGTATCTAAGTGCTGCATTAGGTTTAAGAGACCCTCCTGAAAGGAACATTTCTAATCTTTAGAGCACTGGTTTTCAGCCACTGTTGGGGAAGGCAGAATTATTAGAGCTATGAAACTATACACATTATATATATAGATATATTTTACAATACATAGATTACTATAAATGTGTGTATTTAAAGATACCAACTGATTTAAATGTGTGAAAGAATTTGTAATCTGTTTTATTTATTGTGGAAGAAGACACAGTTTAGCAATATGGTTAAGTACAGAGACTCTGGAGCCCAGAATGCCTGGGTTCAAACCCTGGCTCTGTCACTTTCTAGCTGGGTGGTCTTGCTTAAGTTACCCAATCTCTCTGCCTCTCAGTTTTCTCATATGTAAGAAGAATTCAACAATAGTAAAGATAAACTTATTTTATCTTCACTAACCTCATGGAGCATCGGTGAAGATAAAATAAATTAAGATTTGTGTAACACTTAGAATACTTTGCAGTTTCCATAGTAAGCACTTCGTGGTTTCTTGGAGGCCAAATGCTAACTACAAACCATCTCTAGGAGGTCTGCAACTAATTTTTGGATTAACTTGAAAATGGTGAGCACCACTGCTCTAGAACAGATGCCCTCAGACATCTTGTTGGTTGTTTCAGAGACCCATTTGGCATCCTTCTAGATTATTACTTGTGCTTTTCATAAGTTCTCAGTGCTGGGCATATATCCCATATAAAAGTGAGATGCTATTCAACAGTGTGTTAGAAATTCAGAGGCATATAATTTGTACTTGGATGCTGATTCAAAGTCAATAAAAATGACACCATCTCTGGAAATTAACATTTAATGTAAAGGCAACATTATAGACATAGTTTAAACATCATGGACGAAGAGAAAATTTAAGGAAATATATTTTTCTGTTTTTACTGTTTTATTTTCATGTTTGGAGAAGCAGACTATTATTCTCATTTCCTTTTGTTTCATTAAAACAATGAAAAACCCAGCTTATATAATGTAGTTATCCCCTGCTCATACATACATATAAAAGTAATTCTCTCATCAAGTGAATTTTGAACTCAGACTCTCCATTAATTGCTATTTTTCTTCTCAAATGGAAACCAGTCTGTGATTTGAATGCTTTTTGATAAGTCCTTGCATTTATTTGTATTCAGACATTCTGTTGCAGTCTACTAAAAGCCATTTTTGGCAGCCTTGGGTAATTGCAGATGAAAAGGCTCCAAGAATAATTTTTTCCCTACAGGAAAGTGAGAAGGGATACTGCTGACACTGGGTAGAAAAAGCCCAACCCAGGCAAATAAGAGAATAATTAAAGGCACAAGAAACTATTTGACAATATCACATCTCATGCAAATTAGAGGAACCTAGGATTTTTTTTAAAAAAACCCTCACTTTTACACACACACACACACACACACACACCAGTGCAAATTTGGAGCAGGAAAAAAAACTCAAGGCTGCACGTCACTCAGACATTAGCATCCCAAAGCCTGAGTGCTGAGGCATCATTTTGTACAAACTTCACTTGGGTGAATTGAGTGTCCGATGGGATTCGTTCATGGAGCCTGAACAGTACGTGGGAACTTGGGGAGGTGAGACAAAGAAAATGCTAAACACTTTCTACTTTCATTTTTTCTCACATGAAAGAACAATACACTCGTCTTTGATACAGGAAAGGAAAACAAAAAATTGTGCAGTTGATGTACATTATAAAAAGATGTCTGCTTGTGTGGGTGGGGGAGCACCAAAAGGGATAGTCCCAACACCACCATTGTGTCTTCTGTTATTCTTTACATTATGTTTTGTGGCTATAAGGATACCATCCTCAGTGTCAAAAACAATGGTGAACTACTTCCAAACAATTTCTTCAAGACATCACCAAAAAGCTTCCTTTCTATAATTCTACACAACCTCTTTTACAAAACATAAAAGGAAGGAACACTTCTCAATTCATTTTATGAAACTATCTTTACTCTGATAGCAAAACCAGATAAAAACACCAAAAAGAAGCCAGATAAAAATGAAAGAAAACCAGGGACGAATATTTTGCATGTATATGGATGTGTTGAAATCCTTGACAAAATATTAGCAAACAGAATTCGGCAATATACAAAAACAATTATATACCATGACCAAATCGGGTTTATTCCAAGGATGAAAGGCTGGTTCAACATTTGAAAAAATCAACCTATGTAATCCACTATATTAGCAGGCTAAAGAAAAAAACTCACATAATTATATAAATGGATTCAGAAAAACAATTCAACAAAATTCAACACCAATTTATGATAAAAACTCTTAGAAAACTAGAAATAAAGGAAAACTTACTCACCTTGATAATAAGCAAATATAAAACTCCTCAGTTAACAGTATACCTAATGGTGCAAAACTGAATGCCTTCCTCCTAAGATCAGGAACGAAGCAAGGATGTAGCTCTTACCACTCTTATTCAACATAATGCTAGAAGTTCTAGCCAATGCAATAAGGCAAGACAAGGAAATTAAAGGCATACAAATCAGAGGGGAAGAAATAAACTGTTTCTATTTGTAGATGATACCATCATCTATATAAAAAAATCTCAAAGAGTCTATTAAAAAAATCTCAAGAACTAGTTAGTGAATAAAGCAAGGTTGCACAATAGATCAATATACAAAACCAAATGTAATTTATATACTAGCAATTAATACATGGACACCAAAATGTTAAAAAAGTAACATTTGCAACTGTTCAAAAAATAAAATACTGTAGTGTGTATTTGGAGAAAACATGCACAGGACATTTACACTGAAAACTGGAAAGTACTGATGAAAAAAATTACAGAAGACCTATAAAGTAGGCAAACGTACAGTGCTGCTGGATTGAAAGACTCAACATAATAAAAATGTTGACTTTTCCTGACTTGGTTTACAGATTTAACACAGTTCCCCTCAAATTCCCTGCAAGACTTTTTATAGGTATAAACAAGATTATTTTAAAACTTATGTGAAAAACCAAAAGAGCTGGAATAGTTTAAAAAAATGATAAAGAAGACAGTGGGATGAATTAGTCTACCTGATTTTAAGATGTTTCTTATAGCTACAGTAATCAAAACTGCATGATATTGGCAGAAAGATAAACATAGATCAATGTATCAGAGCAAGGAATCCAGAAATAAACCTACTCAATCTTTCCAACTATTTTTTGACAAAGTGGTAAAGCAATTGACTGGAGGAAAGACAGCCTTATCAATAAATGGTTCTTGAGCAATTAGACTTCCATAGGCAAAAACAACACACACACACACACACAAACAAACAAACAAAAAAAACCAACAAACCCTCAAACCTGCAAAAAACCACCTCAACTTAAGTGCATTAAAAAATTACTCAAAATTGAGCATGAAATTAACTGTAAAACATAAAACTATAAAATTTTTAGAAGAATATATAGGAGAAAATCTTTGGAACCTTAGGCTAGTCAAATAATTAGACTTGACACCAAAAGCATGATCCATAAAAGAAAGAAATGAATAAATTATACTTTTATCAAAGTTAAAAACTCTTGCCCTATGAGACACTGTTAAGAGTATAAGAAGGCAAGCTACAGAGAAATATTTGAAAACTTCATATCCAACAAGGACTCACATCTCAAATATAAGGAACTCTTTGAACTCAACCACTGAAGGAACAAACAATACAATTTGAAAACAGATGAAAGCAATGAAGAGACGCTTCACCAGAACGCATATACAGATGGCAAATAAGCACATGAAAAGATGTAGAATATCATTAGTCATCACAGAGTTCAAACTAAAATAACAATGAGATATCAATACACATCTATCAGAAGGGCTAAAATAAAAAAATAAAATAAAAAATCTCGTGACAACACTAAATGCTGGTGAGGATACAGAGACACTGGACCACTCATACATTGATAGTGTGGATGTCAAATGGCACAGGCACTCTGGAACAGTTTGGCATTTCTTAACAAACGAAATCTACAACTACCATATAACCCAACAAGTTCACTTCTGGGCATTTATCTCCAAGAAATGAAGAATTACGTTCACACAAAAACTTGTGCATGAATGTTTACAGAAGCATTACTCATAGTAGTCCCATACTGGAAATAACCTCACGTCTTTCAGTGGGTAAATGGTTAAACAAAGTGTGGTACGTCCATATGATAGAATATTACTTAATAATAAAAAGGAGTGAATCATTGGTACACATAACAACCTCTAGAGAATTGTGTGGAGTGAAAAAAAAGTCAAACTCAAAAGGTTACATATTGTGTAATTCTGTTTATATAACAGTCTGGAAATGACAAAACTATAGATATTGAGAAGAGTTTAGTGGTTCAGGGTTTAGGAGATAGTGAAAGTGGGGAGGGGGGAGTGGGTGTGGTATGAAAAGGAAAAATGAGTCCAAAATGATGAAAATGCTCTGCACCTTGACCTTTTCAATGTTGAAACCCTGGTTGTGCTATTGTACTCTACTTTTGCAATAAGTTACCACTGGGCAACACCAGGTCAAGAGTACATGGAATTTTTCCATATTACTGTATTACTTCTTACAATTACACGTGAATCTACAATGATCTCAAAATAAAAGGTTTAATTTAAAAAAGTTTTGTTTTTTTTTTCTGACACAGAGTCTTGCTCTATTGCCCAGGCTAGAGTGCAGTGGCACGATCTCAGCTCACTGCAGCCTCCGCCTCCAGGGTTCAAACGATTCTCCTGCGTCAGCCTCCCGAGCAGCTGAGACTACAGGCGCCTGCCACCATGGCTGGCTAATTTTTGTATTTTTAGTAGAGATGGGGTTTCACTGTGTTGGGAAGGCTGGTCTTGAACTCCTGACCTCAAGTAATTCGCCTTGGCTTCCCAAAGTGCTGGGATTACAGGCATGAGCCACTATGCCCAGCCAAAAAAAAAAAAAAAAAATTTCATCCTTATAATAACATAGGGTTATGTTATTGGCAAGCCCTCTGTATGGCCCAATGATTACATAGTAAGTAGTCTACTACATTTTCTTCCCTCCAGCAAAAATAAACTCTGGGAATTTCAAGTGACTTTGAGAGGTTGTTTCTCCATTGTGTTTCCTACCCAACTATCCATTGTCTTAAACTTAAGGGGCCATGCCAGATATCATAAGATGAAATTGTCCAGGGTAGTGCTGTGATTATGTTTGGACTTAACTTTACCTAACACTGAGGAAAAAGCAACCTGTCATTTTATTTAGGAATCCTTTACCTCATTTTTTTTTGGCTTTTTATTTTCAATGTTGTATTATCATATAATTATCAGATATTCTGAAGAAATTGTAAGTAATAATGATATAATATTTAAACTTAAGAAAAATTATTTGAGCCAGAAAAGAGGTTGTGTTTTTAGAGGAAAGGAGTACAGTGGTTGTTTTGCTGATAGTTGTGGTTTTGGAAAGTTTGTGGGTTGTCCAGATGACAGTGCTAGAACAGTGTTCTTAAGTCGAGTGTGAGAACTGGCAATTCATTCCGGGTCATTCAAAGTCATTGGAGAATTGTTATCAGACATTTTAAAACTGCTTCCAGACCAATCACCATTGCCATCATTTTTATCATCACATACTTTGGGAAAATTTCACAATCTGCGTGGCTTTTACAGCACTGCAATAAATATTTACAAGGCCAAGTGATCCTACTCACATGAGAAATTGTTAAATGAATTGTATTCATTCATGAAATATCTGTTTAATCCATTAAAGGTGCATAATCATAAATAGAAGATCATGTTAAAAGTGCCAGCAAGGCACCTCTACTACAACATAGGTTTTTTTTTTTTAAGCCTATAAGAAAGGTTCATGGCCAAGAGACTTTCATATTTTGTATATAGAAAAGTATTTTTAAAGTTATAATAATTAACATGGTAATTAAATTTAAATTAATGAAAGGCAAATCAATTTCTAGGGGTAAGTAAAGCAACATCTTGTTGGTAGTTAAAGGAAATATATGATACACATATTTTTTACAATGATGGTCAAAAGCAACACAAAGATCTGAATAACACTGAATATAGCCACGATTCTGCTCTGGTTTATGAAAGGATGTTAACCTTGAGACTTTTAGAATTGGAAAAAATAAAATATACCCGAAAGAGCAGAGGACAAATAATAGGAATAAAAGTCTTTTTCTTGAGTTTCTTTAGTTTGTAAGATGTGCACCTGGGTATTAAGTCTTATGTCAAGCTGAAGAGCTACTAGAAGAAAATGAAAAAAAAAAAAAAAAAAAAAAACCCAGCTTTTCAAAAGAGCAAGTTTATTGCGTACATCTGAACACTATTTTGTAGGTGCCAAATTACAATGACGATAGCATATGGAAGTAAACCGTCAGAAAATATGAACTTTTCCCAATTCTCAGAACTGAAGGAAAATTGATGTGCTTTCACCTTGAGTACTGAAAACAAATTCCCATTCCCTCTTTTTCTGTCTCCCTCTCTCTCACGCACACACAGGTGCATACACACCGCTGTGGATAATTCCTTCTCTTTTTAGCTTGCATTGTATCCTGTAGGCTACTGTTTCTTACTTGCTGACGATCAGAACACAGCTACAATTTTCACTTTACATTTTGCATTTACAGAGCATTTAATATATTTTAAAGGCTTCATAAGTGTATTTCCCTTAATGCCCATAATACATATCTTATAGGGCTGAACATGTTGACCTAGTTCACAGTCAACAAAAGAGAAATAACTTGTGCCTCCCACAAGATGCAGAGTCCTCCAACAAATCATGTAAGTGAAAGGAAAATCTGTACTTTGGGATTTGTGTTTATGAGACGATTCTCAGATTTCTATTCAAAACCTCCTTCCTGGGCTCCCGGAAAGGCCCATCCTTAGAAATGTGTTCCACGTGTATGTTTCATTTGCACTTGACTCGTGTACCTAAACCTCAATGATTCTCTCTTCACCTCTGGTTTCCATGCTGGTTAGTTTGTGGCACCTTTCTCCCTAGAATCCAGATAGAAACCTCAGATTCTTCTTGGTTCTTACTCTTCGTTCTTTTTCACATTTTATCCAATCAGTTGCCGAATCCTGCAGATGACATGTTTTCTTTACAAAACACCTTGACTTGATTTCCTCATTATCATTCCCACCAGTCCCTCCTACCATCTAGGTGCTTGTTGCTTCTCCTAAAGGTTGCAGTAAGCAGTCTCTTCAACATCTTTTCTCGTATTTCAGGACATCCACATGCTGCTGAACACTCTCCTAAATCAATACCTTCAGCATCTCTCCATCAATGACAGAGTTAAGCACACGGTCCTCATCCTGCTGATCAATACTCTAGCTTATCTTTTCTTCAGGCTGAACTATACTTACCCTAGCCATCTGTCAGACTGCAATCCTGGCTTTTCTAAAAACACACTCTCCAGTGTCTTTCTTGTCTCTCTTTGCCCCTGCTCTGTGTGTAAATTAACCTGCCGAACTCCACTGCCCAACTTCTCCTGTGGAAATCGATTCCAGCCTCAGAGACCAGTTTTAAAGGCCAGGCCCTCCAAGAAACCTCTGCCTATCCTCCACTGGACCCCTGCCACACTCTCTCAATTCCTCTCCAATTGTAAATTCCATCTTATTACACTCATTTGTGTGGATGTCTTCTTCTCCTTCCTTCTAGATTGCAAGCTTCTTATAAATTTGCCATTGTATTTTCCCAGGCAACCAGGACTGAGAGTTCTATATAATGGAGATTGCCTACTGATGTAATTAAACTAAGTGGAATTAAAATAGAGGTAGCATTGAACATTTTAATTTTATTTTACTGAATGGAGTCACCTTTCTCTTTGCTTTCAAAAAGCGCTTCAGAAAGTGCTGCTTCACTGGTAGTAATACACATCTTTTAGTTTCCACAGAAGATTATTATGTTTGAGTATATATAGAGAGAGTTGGGTGAAGCTGGGATATCAGTTATGTCAACAAAGAGCAGGAAAACATTACAAATGTACATACTAGTTTCTATCATCAGCAAATATTCATTTGTTAACACCATTAATCCAAACATACTATTTAATGTAAACCATTAATTAGTTTAGAACTAGAACCAAATAGAAATAAAAGTAAAGCAATCATCAAATAGAAAATCTACAAATAGAAATAGAATTAAAGCAATCATCAAGATTTTTTTTTCTGTTATCATGGCTAAAAGTTTAGTTTTTACCTATGGTAACAATTTGCTACTCTTAATGCTAGAGAGCAATTTTACAGTAGTTTACATACCATTCATTTATTCATTCTTCTTATTATTTCAGATTTCTATATAATATTGGGTAGGGGAGGAGTTGGGCAGTAGAGTTTGGCAGGTAAACTCACCAATAGAGCAGGAGCAGAGAGGCAAGAAAGACACTTCAGAGTATATTCACTCTGTCGTTGATGGAAATATTTATTGGGTAACTGGCTATAGGAGATGAAAAATGATCTCTATTTTTGCTTTTAAGTCTACTATAGCTTCATGGAAAGACATACTTCAAGGCCACAATAAGACATGTTAAATTCTCTGTGGATGCATAAGTACTCAAGGAACTGTGGTTTTATGGGGGGAAGGAAGATGTAGGTTTCCCTAGGAAAGACAGAAAACCTTTCAGAAATGCTGAAACATTTGAGTGAAGAACTAAAAAATTTCTAGTCTACCACATGGGCAAGGGAGGTAACAGAATTCTGAGGAGAGGGAATGCATTTGAAAAGGCATAGGGTGGTGAGGTGCCAGGTATACTTGGAAGTGATGGCTCTGCATATCTGTTACCTGAGCGAGGAAGAAAGGCAGGAGAGACGAACGTCAGCAGATCAACTGAGCCAGCTCGCAGAAAGCCTAGTACTCTCTGCTAAGACCTTTGGGTTTTATTCAGGCCTCAAGGTATGGAAAGATTCCAAGCAAGAGGATGCTTTCGATTTTATTGTAGAATCAGCACTGTATGATATTTGGGCAACAGGAAAAAAAGCTGTGAATGAATGAGCTCACATCTTAGCAGTACATCAATGAACAGTTCATTCCCATTACTGGTGGGTCAGTGGCATCAACAGATAACTCTTTACTCAGGATATAGAAAAGATTTCCAGCAAGATCAAAGCTTTAAGGCAGAATGGAATAAGTTATATCAAAGTGACATTCAGTCATTTTTAAAAGTCTGAGAAGATTCAAGGATGTATCACAGCTGGACTATGTAGAATTCATCCAGATGGGTAAATGCCTGTCTGTCCCAGTTGAGGTCAGAGGAGGAAATGCCACAACCACGGGTTTGCAACATTACACAGACCTCAGTCTGGCAGTCCCTTTGGTCTAGCCTAAATTTACTTTGTTAAAGTTTAAGCTCATTTCCTCCTTTCCATCCTTGGGGAAGGTAAAGAACAGATGGTCATAAACCACAAGATAGTGACCCTTTATAGACTGGAGAAACATATTAAATCATCTCTCAGCCATCACTTTCCTGGGGCAGAACAATAAAAACTCTCTATCAGTTCTAGTCTTAGATTTGCTGTTCTAAATCTGTATCTTTGTGTGTGTGTGTGTATGTGTGTGTGTGTGTGTGCGCGTGTGTGTGTATGTGTGTTTGTGACTGGACAGCTCTTTCTCACTTTGCTTAGATGCTCATCCACAAACAGAATGCGAGGCTTCAATAAATATATAATTATTTCTAAGTGCATTGGAAGCATTTCTTCTGGGGTCACTGATCCTGTAAATATAGTTGAGTGTCATATTACATTTAAAAAAAACAGCAGCAGCAGCAACATGTTCCTGACTGCCATCTTGAGATGACTAAGAATTCCACATCCTTTTAGAATTCGTGTTGGACCGATCTTTCCATCTCATGATTGTCAATTCTAAACTGTTCTTCTATGTAAATTGCAGTATTTTGCATCACTTCTTTGAATGCCTCTGGCCCTTGCATGTGAACCTTATTTTGCTCCATTTCTGGCCATTTTTCTATTTCGTTGACATTGCATGACAATTGTTATTTTACCTTACATTACAGCCAGAAGTAATTCAGATTTTCTGTGGCTCTGCACATCTAAAGATTTTACAACTCTTTGCCCTTTTGAAAGTATCTTGGATTTCTCTCTATATTAGGCTTCTCTGGGGCAGGCAGAGACATCTGGGGAAGGCTATCCCTGCCCCACCCAACATACTCACCTCCAAGCTCCCCAAAAGAAACAGGGATGATTGAATAATGGCATTTATTGAACACTTGCTTTGGGCTGGACATTGGGATGGGCCGAGCTATAACCTGAACAATCTAATGGCTGCTTTTCAGCAACTCACAGTTCTGGGCTGGAGGGACTTCACAGGGACTGGACACAGCTGGATATCTCAGCAATTTGAAAATTAGATGATTATGTAAGATGGGGTATTATTCTCAAAGTTAATTGGGGAGCAATAAAATGTTACATTTTTACCTATATTACCTCCCAACAGGTTTAAGTGCATGCCTCCTTACTGGGTTTGTTAAGAACCATAATTTAAAAATAATTTAAACTTTCCAAGTATTCTCTTCCCATAAAATAGTGCTTAATAACGTATTTTAACTAGAGGCTAGTTCTGGGTGGAAATAGTTGAAATATGCTTAGAATAAATCTGAGAGCCCCTATTTGACTATTAACTAAGTGTTGAAAAAGAAACCTAAATAAAAACAAAATGCAACCTTTTCTTTTAGTCCCTCATCCCTTAAAATCTCTCAGATCTTTTCAAACATCTGAAAAGATGATTGGTCTGTGGGAAGACAGCATTCTCCCTGGTCTTTCATTCACATGACCATCATTTCCAATTGGACAATGAGATCTACTTTTCCTTTTCCTGAGAGCTTGCTATGAAATAGGCAGGCACTGTTCAACAAACTTGCACCTATAGCCAAAATTTGTGTCCAACGGAAACCCATTTGCATGAGAGGCTGAGAAGTTTCTTAGCTAAGAACTCCTTCTAAGGAAAGATGAGTCGGACACCAGAGTTTTGTTCTGATAATCAAGTATCGGGGCTGAAGGGAAGTGGTAATTCTAACTACAGAGGAGTTGTCTTTGATCTGGAGCTGTTTCTAGTCTTATCTGATGAGACCGTGTCTGGATTCTAGGAAAGGAGGGAACAGTAAATAAAATTCTAAAGCGTTAAGTCAGTAGAAAAATCTCCAAAAATTTAAGTGTAAGCAGTCTTGAGTATTCTCCTAACAAAGCCTAACAAGAAGGGGAAAAAGACAACAAAACTATTACTACAATCTTGATTTTAGACGAGAAGTTAGTGAGCCCCGGAGAAATTGGGTAATCCATAATCACGTCATTGACCTGTACTACAGAATCTGAGGCAGGTATGATTAACCTCATTTTATGGATGAGGTTTAGGAATTGACCCTTAGCATGTATGCTGCCCTAGGGGGACACCTTTCTTTGTATTCTATGAGAATGGTACCCCCTACATCACAACTGGGAGTGCTAGACTTGGCATCTAGGTCTGGCCACTTCTGAGTTTATCCTGTTAAGCAGCCAAGGTCTGACTGGATTTAAGCCACCCCATTCTTCAGGAGCGAACAGACCCAGAGAGCTGACCAGGACTTCACAATCAATGGCTCTGTCGGATACTTGTCAAGTTAATGCTACTAAGGAAGTTCTCTATTTCCTGTGGTCCTGGTGAGGAGATTTTTATCCTCCCCTAGGTGCTGGGCTTTTGTTCCAGGACATCTCAGCCTTGAGCTTTGTTTGCTTGTTTACTTCCTCTCCTGCATCCTTGTTGAGGTTCCCAGCCACATTTTTCCCCTCTGCTTATTTATTCCAGAGCAACTGCCTGTGTCATTTCCTTTATCTCTGGCATGTCCCTTGGTTAGTGCTGGTGTTTCTTTTCTTTTCTTTTTTTTCCCCATTGCCCAGGGCACTGTGAACAGTGGCTGTGGTGTAGGATTTACAGACCTGTACTATGAGATGTACAGACCTGTGCTCTGTACAGACTCAGGAAAACGTTGGAGTACAGTGGGCTGACAACAGGGGGGCGCCAGCTGGGGAAGGCAACAGGCGCTCAGTTCTTGAACAAAAATAGGCCAGAGATTCTGCTACAACTGGCCAAGATTCCGCCCATCTCAATGAAAGGAAACAGACATTCCCACATGCCCACAAGCTTTGTATGTGTATTTGGCTCCCTCAATAACTCCAGTGCACATTCCCACCCGGTCACTTTTCGCCCACGTTGTTATTGCTGCTGCTGGTTTTTTTTTTTTCTTTTTAATAAAGGTCACATTTTATTAGAGATAAGAATAACTTAACAATGAAACTCTTGGTTCATCTATTCTTCCAGTGCTTTTGTGTTCAGCTTAACATCTTCTAAACAGACATTTAAAAATGATTATTTTCTTCTAGTAAAAATAACACGTTCATTTTAGAAATTTTGAAAAAAAAGCCATAGAAAAGTATAATAAAAAATTCTAATCCCACCACCAAACATAATAACCACCATTTGTATTTATATTTACATATGTCCAGTTTTTTTTTAAAAAGCACAGGCATATATAGTTGTAAAAAATGGAAGGAATAGTGTTCACCTCATTTTGTTTCAGTAGTTTGTTTTAGCAGCTTAGAATTTAGGTATTTATACAAAAAAATTTTCTAGATACTCATTTTTACATAGTTGAAAGAAAATATATTTTTAATTGAAGAGTAATTTTCAGACAATACAATGTACACACTTTAAGTTTTCAAACTATATTCCCATGTAACCACCATCAGGACCAAAATAAAAAGCATTCCCATCACTTCAAAAAGTTGCCTTGTGTCCAAGTTCTAATGTCTACTTTGTTTCAGGCAACCACTGTTCTTTTTTCCACAATAGATTGGATTTGTCATTTTTAGAGTTTTACATAAGTGGAGTCACACCACGTATACTCTTTTGTGTCTAGCATCTTTCATTCAGCATAAATTTTCACACACTTATAACCATATACACCACACTTGCATATATTTGTTTGCTTTTATTTTACAAATATATTATGAACATTTTCCATATCATTAATTAGTCTCTTAAAATTAAATTTTCATTGACTAAAATTATGACTTGTTTTAGGGATATACCACAATTTATCTCATAAATAAGATCTTATTGTTAATTGTTGATGTATCAATGGTTTGCTTTCATAATCAAGAATAATTATTCTGGACTACACATGTTTGTGTGCATTACCTAATTTCCTTGGGATAAATTTCTACTTAAAAAAACTTAAAAGTCTCACAAATTTTAATATGTACTGTGCCTATTTAATCTTCCACAAACATTATATACAAATATATGAGGAACAATAGCATTTCAAAGCTGAAAGGGAACCTGGAGAAAACTATGGTTCAGTGGTCCTTAACCAGTGGGGTGGACATGCCTATAGAGCTCTTTTGAAATTCACCTGCATTTATTCTAACTTGGTATTTATGAAGCTCAAGTAGCTGCTGTTTTTGTTTTTAGTTCTGCAGATGATTCTGTTGCATACTACATAGTAAGAATCACCTCATTTTCACAGATGAAGAAGCTGAGCCACGAAAGGCTAATTAACACCTCCTGATTCCTTATACTCTTGTCACTTTGCCAGGGAGAGCCTTTGTCTACATTGATTACCCATCATCTGGAGAATGACAATAATGATCACCACCACTCCCCTCAGAAATCACAACTAACCATCTAGGTCCTCCCTTGGTGGACCTGTAAGCTAGAATAGCACTTTAAGTGATGGAGTTAGGACCACTTCAGAAAAGTCTTCATGTGAAAGGGACCTCAGACAATTGAAGAGAGGCCTAATTCAGAAATCTACTTAGAAGGTCCTGCCAAAAACTGAAGCAGACCTTTGTTGTTGTTGTTGTTTAACCAGGCCAGATCTTAGGGGTAAACAATAGATTTACAGTGACAATAAACAGACACACAAACACACACACACACACAAACACACAGAAGCTCCTTTGTCCCCACTCACTCTATAGCCACTCCAGCCTATTCTCAACCCCCAACTCCATCTCTTCAAATTCCTCTCAGAGGAGACTGAGAAGGAAAGAACTGTTTCTCCTGAGCTAAGGAGGGCATCCTTTACCTACCCTATTGGGTCTGTTGCTTCTTTTTCTCTTCTGTGGTCCAGCTCCCAGAAGTGATGCCGGCTGTTTCTGCCATCTCCCACCATGGCTGTGGAGAAGCTACTGAAGGAAAATACCTTCTACAGCTTCTTCTCCTTCCAGACCCAGACTGCCACAGCTTGCAGTTCAGTCTATTACATTCATTTCTTAACTTCTGCAGGTTCCCACAGTCACCCTGGGGTGGGGCAAATGCTTTCATACAATTACCATTATAGGGGCTGCAAAGCAATGCTCCACTGAGCTGTCAATGTCTGACAGAAGCTTTAGTGAGTCAATTCTTCAAGATTTTTTCCACTCTTGATTGCAGTCCCTAATCTTGTGACTCAGACTTGAATCCAGAGAGACATGTTGTTAATCTGTATTCTTTTCCTTTAGGATAAGTTATTTCTCAGGAGTGTTGATGTAGATAATTCCCTATGGAAACAGTTGGTCCACCCTTCTCAAGAGTTCCCAGGTATGCCTACCTCCTGGAGAGAACCCAGTGTGACTATCCAGATGGGATTCCTATTTAAGCCTACCTGGGCATCCTAAATATATTATTCAGAACACCGTTAATTCCCCAAATCACGGTGTTTCATAGGGCAAGGAATCAAGATTCAGATGCAAATTATTACAAAGCCAAAGAAAAATAACTCTGGTGAGGGCCTTTAAGCTTTAGCAAATAAGAATTTACAGAAAGAAAAGTTCAAGTCAAATCATACAGGGCTCCTAAAGCACTTTTTAACACCTATAATGCATTAATTTTTTCACACACAAATCCCCAGAAGTTAGTTTAAAAGAAAATATCTTTATAAATTGTGGAAGAAAGAAATGCAGCAGCAACACCTCAGAGAACAATTTCTCTTGGGAGGATACATTTGCCATTTCTTCCTGTGGCTCTTTCATTGCTGTTGACCCCCAGATCTCCAAGTATTGGTATCTGCATACCCTTTTACAAATTAATACAGGAGAGGTTCTGATAATCTATCACTGTTCTGCCTGATTAATTGCATTTTAGCTGAAACTCTTGTCTAGTTAACTCAAGACCATTTTTGTAGAATGACATACATGTCAGTAGTTACAAAAAACAACAAACAAAACTGAAGGCATCAGAAAAGAGATGGGAAAAACCCTGGGCTATGTATGCCCAAGAAATTACACATGACCACTTCACTGACCTTTGAAAGTAGGTTTGGGGGAGGCAACTTTCCCAGCTCACAAATTCTTGTGTGCTAAAATGTTGCTTTCTCTGTTTTTCTAAAATTGGACTTAATTTCTACCTTGAATCCTATTTCTGCAGACTTTTCTAGGGTGATACACTACTCAGTGTTTTCTCAGTTATTTAAAATTTAAACTCAGCCAGATTAAATAACTCCTCCCTATCCCAGCAGCAGACTCAAACTCAAACATTATAGCATTGGTAGGAAGAGGAAGTAACCAGCTTCTGTAATATTTTATTCCAAATCCTTATAGCTCCCACTTAGTTCAAAGCTTTTGAGCTCACAATTAAGAATATATAGTTTTGGAGTTTGGAGTATCCTCGCCACTCCACCATGGGACAAAGTCATCCTTATGTCTCTTAGCTAAGTGCAGAGACGGTTGTAGGATTAAAGCAGAGGATACATTTCCCGTTTTTTGTGGTATTTCTGTCATGTATCACCCGACTAGATAGGCCAGATCAAGGCCATACAAAGGCAAAATGAGGAAGAGTAAGCAAGGCTATAAGCATTGGCCATGGCCTTTCCTGTAGCCACTCCTCCTGTGACCCCTTGGGGAAAATATTGAGGTTCATATGGATGGGAGACTCTGTGTTCTGCTGTCACTGGCTTCTTTCAGGAGCAGAGGCCTGCTTTGTCTAGTACAGGCCAGAAGGCATGTTCCCTCCTACACTTTCTCCTCCACAACTCTCTCTGCTTCTTATCTCATTGGCCATACCATGTTCCCTCATTATCTCTAACCTCAGTCCAACTCTTTGCTTCCCCTCCTTCTGCAACAAGATTCCCATATATCCAATTCTGTATTTTCTAAATGTTATTATTATTTAATAGGTTTTAATTCTATAACCCTCCTTCTGTCTGACTTTTGAGTA
Organism: Nomascus leucogenys; assembly: GCF_006542625.1. Lineage (NCBI taxonomy): Eukaryota > Metazoa > Chordata > Mammalia > Primates > Hylobatidae > Nomascus > Nomascus leucogenys. Next base: position 31,032,771 of record NC_044395.1, on the reverse strand, counting down.
TATTTCCATGTTTCTCACATTATTTCTTCCGTGTATGGTCTCTCTGAGAAAGAATGATATTGGGATGCATCCTGAAGTTGGCTATCGATGTATCTTTCTCTTCCATTAGATGATGAGTTCCTTAAAGGTAGGGACCATATATGACTCATCTCAGCACTCCCTACAGAGCTGAACACATAGTAGGTGTTCAATGCACGTTTAGTGAATACTTAATGAATGCATCCTGTCTGCTAATAAAAAACTCCAAACATCCTTTAAAAACAATCACCTGGGCCAGGCACGGTGGCTCAGGCTCATGCCTGTAATCCTAGCACTTTCGGAGGCCGAGGCGGGCGGATCACGAGGTCAGGAGTTTGAGATCAGCCTGGCCAATATGGTGAAACCCCGTCTCTGGTAAAAATACAAAAATTAGCCAGGCATGGTGGCACATGCCTGTAATCCCAGCTACTTGGGAGGGGGGGGCAGGAGAATTGCTTGAACCTGGGAGGCAGAGGTTGCAGTGAGCTGAGATTGCGCCACTGCGCTTCAGCCTGGGTGACAGAGCAAGACTCCATCTCAGAAACAACAACAACAACAACAAAAACCCAGTCATCTGCTTGTAGTGCATATACTCAAGGTGAAAGCCACAGGCAATTTGCAGTCATCTAAATAATTTATCATTAATTCCTGATTTGCTAGTACAAGAATATATTGTTTATTTTTTTTCCTAAGCAATGATTTAAAGCCTGTAGATCAAGAGACTTTGGAGTCCTACACTAAGAGTCAGCTTCCTTGCTCGAGTCTGTCAAAGGCTACTGATTTCCTAATATCACAATAGAGCCTCAACAATAATACTGTTTCCTAAGAGCCTCAACAACAATACTATTTCCTAAGCTACACTCCAGTTTTTTCCCTCTACTATCTGGGATTGAACTACATAACAGGTATTATGAATTAAATTCACTGCTTGCTGTGCACCTATTACCATATACACAGAAGTCAAAATAGAGAAAATAGTAGCATATGACAGTCTCTCAGTCCTTTACCCAATGTTTACATTGTGATTTGATTGAATGAATTCTAAGCACTTTGTGGGTTTATAGATCCCTTTAAAATTCTTTGAGTTATGCATTAACCTTGACTTAAAGCTGAATAAACTAACGCTTGTTTTCTGAGCAGTTTATCCAGTGTTATATATGGTAGGTAGCACAGAAAGAAACAGTATCTAAATTCTTTTATTTGCAACCTATAACATTCTGTTTGTCTGATTATGTTGTCTTTTGAAAGGCACTTGTACTGATAAAGGTTGTAGTAGTACTTACCAAAATGAATTAAAAATAGGCTTAAGCCAAAGTTCCAAATACAGTTTATTTTAGAAGACAGAAGGACAACTAGACTCTCACCATCTCCAAAATTATATTAAAAAAAAACTATGAGTTATTGCAAATACTTAGAAGTCATGCTTTTCACTGTGTTTTGCTTTTCACATTTTAATATTCACTGAAACACTACTAGTTCACTTATTCTTACTCCTTGAAATAACAAAGAGCTGTGACTCAGTGCCAAACCAAAACTAACATCAACATTAACTGATGCAGTCTTGTTAAGTAAGCTTAGCAAAATATCTGTATTCCAAATGTTAATAAACACCAACTGGCCTTTACTAGGGTAAAGTTAAAGATAATAATGCTACATATTAATGACTTTCTTCCACTAATGAATAGAAGCTATTCTCACTAACTAAATAGCATTACTCAGAATTGGAATTTTAGTTGCATGTTTAATAATTTTGAGTTAAGTCAAGAAAACAAACAGAAACAATTGATATTTCTGGGGCCATCAACAATTCTGAAGTTTTCCCAATAGTCAGCCCTCAAAAATGCAGTCTCATAATTCACAATATCTGACTTGACTGTCAGGACTTGTCTAATTTGTCCATGCCAGCTGGCAAGGATGTTCAGCCTCTTCTCCCAGAACATCACAAGCCACTTGGATGTAGTAGAATTCAGTGGTTTGAAGCCCTGGCTTTAATTCTAGCTCGTCATTTTATTATCTATGTGGTCCTCAGCAAGTTGCTTAATTTCTCTGAGCATCATTTTTCTAACTTGTAAAATGGGGTTCAGAATATTTGTTCTTATATAAGAATTAATATAAATGAAGCGCTTAGTGCTTCAAAAAATAATATTTAGTAAGCAGATTCGTACTGAGGATAAATACTCAGGATGTGATTCTCATTCTGTATTATTTGGAGTCAAACGTGACAGTGTTTGGTGTCAGCATGAAAAACCAAGAGTAATGTAAATATTCAGTGAATGATTTGACAATAGTCATGGTTGAGAAGACAAGATTAGTAGCAGAAGAGGGACAACAGATGTGGAAAGCTATAAAGAAAAAGTGGGGTTTTTTTATGTCTAAGAAGATTTTAATCTAGAAACCTTTATGAGGGGACAAACTTATTGTGCCAGAAGAACAAGTATTTATTGGGAACCTTTATATGCAAACCCAGACGCCATAAGAGACATAGTGAAATTTATTCAGTAAGTATTTATTGTGTGTCTACTATGTCTGGGACTGTTCTACATACTGGAGTAGGAGCAGTGAATAACCAAGTCAAATTCTCAGCCCTTGTGGAGTTTACATTCTAGTGTAGGAAATACAAAGATAGTATTCCTTTTTTTCAAGGCATTTACTATTTCTGTAAGGAGACATGAGCCTTTGCATTAAAAGAGTATAAAATAACAATAATAACAATAATTGCAACAAAGGACACAAAAATATCCCTAGGAGATTGAGTGGAGTAGTGGAAGGAATTCAGGTTTCAGCGACCAAGAAATCTGAGCTCTAATCTAAGTCCTGATGGCGCCTTTGGACCTTGGGACAGTATAGCATTTTATTCAAGTATCATACTCTCTTCTATAAAATGAGCACAATAATAGTTACTTTATAAAGCTGTTCTAATGACTAAATGTGATTACATGTGTAAATCCCTTTATAGAGTAGCACAGATAGATGAATATCCTTACTGACAAGGAGAGTTGATTGATGCCTCAAAAGACAGCAGGATTTGGCTAGACAGAGAAGAGAAAGAGCATTCTAGGCCAAGAAAAGAGCTTGATGAAGGACACAAATTTGGAGTTGCACAGAGTATTTGGAAGAAAGCGAGTGGGATAATTTGGCTACAGTAGAGAGTTCATGGAGATAAGTAGCTAGAGAAACAACTCGAATGATAGGTGGTTCTTAGATGACTCACAAAGGAATTTCTGAGAGTTAGAATAGCTCTCATGCATATGTAGACATTGAAACACAGTGTAATTAGGTGAATTACCCAAGGTTATATCATTAACAGTGAAAGTAGAATCCCAATATCCATCTGGCTCTTTGTCTCCTTGATGGCCTGGCCAGTGGTTAAGACCATATATTATGAATCTCCTCATCAATTCATATTTGAACACTCATAGTCTGTTAGGCACTTTTTATAATATATAGCAAATATTCTAACCAGCCCTCTAGTTTAAGTATTGCATTTATGGCAAGAAAAAGCAATTCTGAAACAACCAAGGGGAATGAAAAACAAGGGGCTATTTCTCAAAAATGAGATGGTGCTTTGCAAAAATGAACTAACTTTATGATGCCATCTGGAAAATGCTTTTGTATTCCCGATACAGTGCACTGAGCATAACTTAAAGTTGACTAACCAGCTCTGAAACACTCTCTTCTGTTTCCTCACATATGGAAGTAGCCTACAGGAATAAGCATTATTAGTCCTTGGACAGGACATCTGGTGTGACTTCTCAGCAATAAGGTGTACAATTCTTGGGTGAATTTCAACAGAGCACATCAGCCTAACTTTGGAAACTTTTCAGGGTTGATCCAGTCTTTGGTGATTGACCTTTTTCAGAAAGAAACTAGGCTTTCAAACCAATCTCTAATCATGGAGATTCTGTCTTCCCTCTCTCCCTCCTTTCCTCCTTCTCTTCCTTCCTTCTAACATTTAAAGTCTTAATTCTGACATTACACACAGTGTAATGCACAGTGGTATACTCAGACAGAATTAAGACTTTCAAATGAAATTGAACCCTAAGATGTTATATCATCGTCAGACCTCTTGCCGCTTAGGGTGGCAGATGTTCCTCACAGTTTCTTCCAAAGTAGCAACAGTCTTTTTGCATAATTTATTGTAATTGGATATTGGAATTATGAACAGAGAAATTCTTCTCTTCTTTCAAAATTAGTAATAGAACCTAATTTTAGCACCAGTAGATTTAGAATCTCTTAAAGGAAAAAACCTTCAGTAATTTGCTAAGGGATTAAGCTGAAGCTAAGTTTGCTTTATAAAAAAGTTGCCAATAAAATAGCCTAATACTTGCATAGAGGAACATTTAATTTACTGAAAAGAACAAATGACCTTCAAACAATTTAAAATGCCAATTAATGGATAAACAACCAATATGTTAAATATAAATCATTCTTCTCTATTTATTGAAGTAGCTTCCCAACTCCTTTGCTTGACACTTAATTAGCCTAACTTGAGTTGCTTTATTTAATTGAAATTAATAGAACTAGGTTTCCTTTAAAAATATTATTTTGTTAAGACTGATTCCCTCATTTAGTCTAAATAGTGATTATTAATAAAATCTGCTTTCTTTTTTTTTTTTTTTTTTTTTTTTGAGACGGAGTCTTGCTCTGTCGCCCAGGCTGGAGTGCAGTGGAGCGATCTCAGCTCACTGCAAGCTCCGCCCTCAGGTTCACGCCATTCTCCTGCCTCAGCCTCCCGAGTAGCTGGGACTACAGGTGCCCGCCACCACGCCCATTTTTGACATTTACAATAATAATCAACATGTTATATATTTATACGAGGACTGATTATTTGGTTGTTAGTTATGTGGACATGTTTGCCTCAGTTTAACTCTGACTGCCCTTTTAGGTGGTGGAAAAGTTTTCTTAGCCACTCTACAGACAAGACAGAAAGTAAATCTAGGGAATTTGGCTAACAGTCAGCATCTCTTATAAAAATATTTCCTTAGAGAGAATGAAGGTTGAAATGCATATCTGAAATGATATACTGGTTTTCTATGCTATGATACTACGGCCAGTAAAAATGATGGCTTGGTCATAAGTCAATTTATTCTTATTTTAAAGGGTCTAAATACAGAGAAAGTAGAAATACTACATCCTTTAGGATCAAACAAAGTTGTTTCCACCCTAGCTCTACCATGCACTATATATGAAAATAAACTTCTCCAAGCCCCATCTGAGTATAAGATTCAGATAATAATAGCTATTTAGCAACTGCTAGATCGCATTTATTGGTGTGCCTACTATGTGCCAGAGACTATCTAGGGACTTTATGTATGTTAATTCATTTAATCCAACCCTCAAGCTTTTGAGGTAGATATTTATAACACCATTTTATAAATGAGGAAACTGAGTCACAGGGAGGTTAATTAACATGCCCACAGTCATACACTGGCAAGTGGGGATGCTTGGGTTCTAGCAGAGACAGCCCAATGCCAGACTTCACTTTCTAACGAGTTCTAGAAGTTGAAATGAAGATTAAAATGGTTAACCTGTATAGCAGGCTGGCGTATGACCTCACACAGGGTAAAGTCTTATTAAGTGGATTTCTCTTAAAATTTATGGCTACTTCTCAGCCTCCTTTTCTGGCTCCTTTTCCCCTTCTAGGCTTGAAGATATTGGAGTTCTTCAGGGGGTCTCTCCTGGCCCCTTCTCTTCTCTATCCACACTCTCCTCTGTGACCTCCTCCACTACCAAGCCTGTAAATACCATCGCTGTGCTAATGGCTCCCAGTTCTCCATCTCCAACCCTAGCGCTTCAGATTCATACTCTCTATAGCTTACCTGTCATTTACATTATATCTAACAGGCAATTCAAACTTTCACAGCCCCTGAACATCATGTTTAATTTTTCTCCTTCAAATCTGCTTTTCCCTTCAGTCTTCCTCATACTCAGAAAATGGCACCACCATCAGCTCTTTTGCTCATATCAAATCGAAGACTCATTCTCCCACATCAAATTCTTCTGCACGTCCTGCAGATTCGACCTCTACTTTTCTCCATTTGCACTTACATAGCCCACTCCAAGCCACTACTCCTCCTGTTTAACTACTCTGAGAGCCTCCTAACAGGTCTCCCAGCTGCCTCTCTGGCCTTCCACACAAATCCACTATCTGCCCAGAAGCAGTGTGTTCATTTTTCAAATATAACTCAGATCAGGTTACTCCTCTCCTTAAAACCCACAGATATTCTCCCACTCTATTTACATTAAACTCAAACTAGTTTTTATGGTTCACAAAGCCACGTAAGATCTGTCTTCTGCCAACGTTGCTAGCCTCATTCCAATCAATTCTTTTTTGCCCATTATCTCCAGCCACACTGAGCATCTGCCTGGGTCTCAGATATTCAGGCTCATTTCTGGTTTTGGGCCATTGCCCAGCTTTTCCGCCTTCTGGAAACATGTTCTCTCTGATCATACAGTGGTTGGCTTTTTTAAATCTCTGTTTCTAATTCAAATGTCACCTCCACAGAGGCTTTCCCAAAGACCCAATTTAAACAAGTTCTATCACTTCACTCCTTTAAATTCTCTACACTGAGATGTTTATAACCTGATAGTGGTTTTTATTGTCTGCCCGCTATTTCTGACAGCAGCAACACACATACACATGCATGTATGCACACATAAATGCCTAAAAAAGGAAAATTCCATGATAATGAGGATATTGTCTCTTTTTTGTTGTTGTTCTTGCTCTGACTCCGACAGTTTGCAGTGGCCAATGAAAGATATTCATTGAATTAATGAATTTATTAAACTGAAGTGGCTGTTATTAGCGGTCCTTCTTAAAGCCAAAGGTAAGTTTGTATCTTCTACAGCTCTTACCATATTTTATGATAGGACTAGGTTTGGCCCAGTTAGCCACATCAGTTTTGGGAAGATAGAAGGGTGCAAAAGGAGAAACAATCTATTTTCAGAAGCTGAGCAGCCATCTAGATTGTTACACAGAATTCAGCCTCTGGTGACAGCAGCCCTAAAATTCAAGTGATACGAGGTAAGCAATTAGCATCTGTATTGCAACTTGAAGCAACGGTAGTCCTCAAACCAGTGACAAGAACTTAGTGATGGAAAATTCACATAGGAGACATTTAGAAGTTCATGTAGGCAGACATACATGATAGTCTTTGAGCAGAAACCCAGATGGCTGACTGGAGTTCAGAAGTCAGGTTTCAAAGCCCAGGCCGGAAATAGGAATAACAGACGCTAAGGGTAGAGCCTCATTTCTACAAGAAATGGAAATTAAATTTGCTGATGAACTTGAGAAACTCAAGCTCAAAGAACAAAGCAGGTGCTACATATCAGCATAAAGCACAAAGTAGGAGGGTGGCCTTGAGGCAAGCTGAAACCCTCCCTGCAGGTTGGACTGGCTGCAGGTGACTGGATGCTGAGCATCAGACTAAAGTGCAGGGAAGGAGGTCATAATGCCAGGCCATGTTCCCATAAACCGGCAGTCCAGTCAGATGGGAGGGCTCTATTGATCGCCTTTTACTGCATCCTAACAGTGTCAGACATGAGATCTGAAAGCCCATCTTTCTGCCTGCTGCACTCGATCAATATGATGGATCTTTCCCTTAGAGGCCTGTCTGAATCCTATTTTCCGCCTACACGCATGTGGAGCTAAATTAATGATGATGACTCATGGGCTTCAGAGCATCTGTAAACTGTTATTATCACTATCCACACCTGCACTTTATTGATCTCCTCTATTAGGCATTGACTCAGTTTATGACCGCCCTTTTTTAGGAAGCCAATAGGTTAACCTCTTTTCTCTCTACCAATAGTCAGGGTAAATGTAGACCCAATCAAAGGTGGTCTGTTTCTGGTTACGCATGAGACTCATAACGGTTATTATTAGAGCCATGTGCATTTAAATACTTGTATTAAAACCAAAACCCTCATGATATTCTTTCCTTGAGGTTTAGGGCAAAAAGGAGTTATCTTGGAGATAACTTCATCACACTGGTATATGAACTGAATTTACCAAACAGTTAAATAAACATTACAGCTAATTATGAATATACAAGAACAAACTTGGGTTTGACCACGGATTGCTCTTCATGCACAGATTGCTCAACATTCTCTAATCAAGGATGATTAGAAAAGTATTTTAGTCCTGCTATTTTAATCTGCTGTAACTTTTAGTTTGATGTTTTCTTATGGGGTCAGCAGGGGGCTGACTCCCTCTGTGGTGACTCAGTGCCTAGTTACTATAATTTCAATCAGGCTGCTGGTGTCCTCTCTGCAGACTTGCATATCTTCTTCATGTTGGCCTATTGAGCGTCTCCATCAATATCTGGCACACAGTGAGCACCCAAGAAATAAACATGAAAAGAGGGAATGAGTGCTCTCTCCTTGGGAGTATTAACTCTTTACTACTCATACACGTGACTTCTATAATCATAGTCCTGGCCTAGAGTTTTTTGAGCAATGTAGAATGGAAAAGGTCTGATTGCTGCAGCACCAGGAAACTTTGACAAGCAAATATTTAATAACCATTGAATAAAACCTGAGGTTATCAGTTCTGTGAGACCCATATGACACACATATATATGTATATGCACAGATAGACATATAAGCATAGGTACTTAGCAAATGTATGCCTATGTGTACAGTGTATGTACCACAGGGTTCATCCATTTAGAGGGGTGATGTTCATTCCTATTGTTTTTACGTCTTCTCTTTTACACAGCAAAGAATTATTGGTTGTAATCCAGTTCATATGCAATGCTTTAGGGAAGGCAAAATAACTTTAACCTTGCTGGTCTTTTTACCTACATCTCACATTTTCACTTTCACAAACACCAGAACTCTGATGTATTCTGAAACATTCAACATTTGTGCAAACTTTTTTGGAAGAGAACAAGCTACAAGGATTAAAGCATATTTGAATAAGAGAGAAAAATCTAGTGTTTCCCTATTAGAGTCAATAAACCACTTGAAAAGCATGAACACCATTTTGGGGAGAGTAGCTGGGTTGAAGGCAATGCCACCAGCAAATAAAGGAATCCAAGTAGAGGAAGATCCAAAAATGGATTTTAACATAGACCTGTTGGATGGTCTTCATCTAGCCAATGTCCTACTTCATTAAAACATTATCTCTCTGTTTAACTGCTCATTCAAACATTTTCCACTTTCTTTAAACTCCTGTGTATATGATGGACATAGAGATCACAACATTCAAAAAAGTGACTTTTCTCTGGAGACTTTTTTATGTTGTTAGATTTCAGTTGTGAATGATAAGTAGAGAACTTCAGATGTTACCTCTATTTAAACACCTGTTCAGCCAATATGTGATTTCATATTATAATCTGCTTCAGCTACATTTGGTTACCCGTTAATCAAAAACCATAAATTCTGCCTTGCACAATAGCTTTTTGGTTGTTGTTTGCATAGTTTGAATATAAGAATGCATATTTAAATGATTATCAGATAAGCCTTTATGAAAGTTTCTGCAATGGAATTTCTATTTTATGAATTTTTATGATTAAAAAGTATTATTACAAAAGTAATCTGAGAAGCTAGGAAACTAATAGTAAATTACATAATTATTTTCCTCCTATTCAATATATTAAAAATGAAATTCCATTTTATGAGAGGATAACCAGATAAAAAGAAACAGAAAACATTAAATCCTTTCTCTCTTTTCTTTCTGATTTTTCTTTATAGTATATTGGATTGAAAGTATTTTCCTTAAATTTATGCACTTTTAAAGTTTATCTTTATATCCTGTGTTGTTTTGAAGAAAGTAAATCAGCAGTATCTAAATCTGTAGGATTTGCTTCCCTGGCTTACTAGTCATTATTGACATCAATAGGGTCTTGCAGATAAACCTAAATGAAAGTGTTCTACATCAAGATCTATCAGCTCTTTATCAGTCATCCATTTTGAGACATAGAAAGACATTTTTATTTCTGTCACTTGGGCTTGGTTCTTTGGTCAATTTTTGCAGAAATAATTAGAACTTTTCTTGTTACTCTGTAAATAGATTTTTCTAGGGTCTTCTTGCAGAAGAAAATTATTTTATGTTGGAATTCTCTGAGCAGTCACAGAATGTCTGACAATGAAATGGAGGTGACAGGAGTCTGTTTCAGGGAGAGGTACCTTTGTGCTGATAGGTGAATTTTTTTTTTTCTTTTTTACTTTCAGTACTAGGGTACATGTGCACAACGTGCATGTTTGTTACATATGTATACATGTGCCATGTTGGTGTGCTGCACCCATTAACTCGTCATTTACATTAGGTATATCTCCTAATGATATCCCTCCTCCCTCCCCCCACCCCACAACAGGACCTGGTGTGTGATGTTCCCCTTCCTGTGTCCAAGTGTTCTCATTGTTCAATTCCCACCTATGAGTGAGAACATGCAGTGTTCGGTTTTTTGTCCTTGGGATTGTTTGCTGAGAATGATGGTTTCCAGCTTCATCCGTGTCCCTACAAAGGACATGAACTCATCTTTCTTATGGCTGCATAGTATTCCATGGTGTATATGTGCCACATTTTCTTAATCCAGTCTATCACATAAGGACATTTGGGTTGGTTCCAAGTCTTTGCTATTGTGAATAGTGCTGCAATAAACATACGTGTGTATATGTCTTTATAGCAGCATGATTTATAATCTTTTGGGTATATACCCAGTAATGGGATGGCTGGGTCAAATGGTATTTCTAGTTCTAGATCCCTGAGGAATCGCCACACTGTCTTCCACAACGGTTGAACTAGTTTACAGTCCCATCAAAAGTGTAAAAGTGTTCCTATTTCTCTACATCCTCTCCAGCACCTGTTGTTTCCTGACTTTTTAATGATGGCCATTCTAACTGGTGTGAGATGGTATCTCATTGTGGCTTTGATTTGCATTTCTCTGATGGCCAGTGATGATGAGCATTTTTTCATGTGTCTGTGGGCCGCATAAATGTCTTCTTTTGAGAAGTGTCTGTTCATATCCTTCGCCCACTTTTTGATGGGGTTATTTTTTCTTGTAAATTTGTTTGAGTTCATTGTAGATTCTGGATATTAGCCTTTTGTCAGATGAGTAGATTGCAAAAATTTTCTCCCATTCTGTTGGTTGCCTGTTTACTCTGATGTTAGTTTCTTTTGCTGTGCAGAAGCTCTTTAGTTTAATTAGATCCCATTTGTCAATTTTGGCTTTTGTTGCCATTGCTTTTGGTGTTTTAGACATGAAGTCCTTGCCCATGCCTATGTCCTGAATGATATTGCCTAGGTTTTCTTCTCAGGTTTTTATGGTTTTAGGTCTAACATGTAAGTCTTTAATCCACCTTGAATTAATTTTTGTATAAGGTGTAAGGAAGGGATCCAGTTTCAGCTTTCTACATATGGCTAGCCAGTTTTCCCAGGACCATTTATTAAATAGGGAATCCTTTCCCCATTTCTTGTTTTTGTCAGGTTTGTCAAAGATCAGATGGTTGTAGATGTGTGGTATTATTTCTGAGGGCTCTGTTCTGTTCCATTGGTCGATATCTCTGTTTTGATACCAGTACCATGGTGTTTTGGTTACTGTAGCCTTGTAGTATAGTTTGAAGTCAGGTAGCGTGATGCCTCCAGCTTTGTTGTTTTGGCTTAGGGTCGACTTGGCAATGTGGGCTCTTTTTTGGTTCCACATGAACTTTAAAGTAGTTTTTTCAAATTCTGTGAAGAAAGTCATTGGTAGCTTGATGAAGATGACATTGAATCTATAAATTACCTTGGGCAGTATGGCCATTTTCACGATATTGATTCTTCCTATCCATGAGCATGGAATGTTCTTCCATTTGTTTGTGTCCTCTTTTATTTCGTTGAGCAGTGGTTTGTAGTTCTCTTTGAAGAAGTCCTTCACATCCCTTGTTAGTTGGATTCCTAGGTATTTTATTCTCTTTGAAGCACTTGTGAATGGGAGTTCACTCATGATTTGGCTCTCTGTTTGTCTGTTATTGGTGTATAAGAATGCTCGTGATTTTTGCACATTGATTTTGTATCCTGAGACTTTGCTGAAGTTGCTTATCAGCTTAAGGAGAGTTTGGGCTGAGACGATGGGGTTTTTTAAATATACAATCATGTCACTGCAAACAGGGACAATTTGACTTCCTCTTTTCCTAATTGAATACCCTTTATTTCTTTCTCTTGCCAGATTGCCCTGGCCAGAACTTCCAACACTATATTGAATAGGAGTGGTGAGGGAGGGCATCCCTGTCTCGTGCCAGTTTTCTAAGGGAATTCTTCCAATTTTTGCCTATTCAGTATGATATTGGCTGTGGGTTTGTCATAAATAGCTCTTATTATTTTGAGATATGTTCCATCTGTCTATTGTTGACAGTGGGGTGTTAAAGTCTCCCATTATTATTATGTGGGAGTCTAAGTCTCTTTGTAGGTCTCTAAGGACTTGCTTTATGAATCCAGGTGCCCCTGTATTGGGTGCATACATATTTAGGATAGTTAGCTCTTCTTGTTTAATTGATCCCTTTACCATTATGTAATGGTCTTCTTTGTCTCTTTTGAACTTTGCTGGTTTAAAGTCTGTTTTATCAGAGACTAGGATTGCAACCCCTGCCTTTTTTTGTTTTCCATTTGCTTGGCAGATCTTCCTCCATCCCTTTATTTTGAGCCAATGTGTGTCTCTGCACATGAGGTGGGTCTCCTGAATACAGCACACTGATGGGTCTTGATTCTTTATCTTTTAACTGGAGCATTTAGCCCATTTACATTTAAGGTTAATATTGTTATATGTGAATTTGATCCTGTCATTAGGATGTTAGCTGTTTATTTTGCTCATTAGTTGATGCAGTTTCTTCCTAGCATCGATCGTCTTTACAATTTGGCATGTTTTTGCAGTGGCTGGTAATGGTTGTTCCTTTCCATGTTGAGTGCTTCCTTCAGGAGCTCTTGTAGGGCAGGCCTGGTGGTGACAAAATCTCTCAGCATTTGCTTGTCTGTAAAGGATTTTATTTCTCCTTCACTTATGAAGCTGAGTCTGGCTGGATATGAAATTCTGGGTTGAAAATTCTTTTCTTTAAGAATGTGGAATATTGGCCCCCACTCTCTTCTGGCTTGTAGAGTTTCTGCCAAGAGATCCCCTGTTAGTCTGATGGACTTCCCTTTGTGGGTAACCCGACCTTTCTCTCTGGCTGCCTTTAACATTTTTTCCTTCATTTCAACTTTGGTGAATCTGACAATTCTTGCCTTGGAGTTGCTCTTCTCGAGGAGTATCTTTGTGGCGTTCTCTGTATTTCCTGAATTTGAATGTTGGCCTGCTTTGCTAGGTTGGGGAAGTTCTCCTGGATAATATCCTGCATAGTGTTTTCCAACTTGGTTCCATTCTCCCCGTCACTTTCAGGTACACCAATCAGACGTAGATTTGGTCTTTTCACATAGTCCCATATTTCTTGGACGCTTTGTTCATTTCTTTTTACTGTTTTTTTCTCTAAACTTCTCTTCCCACTTCATTTCATTCATTTGATGTTCAATCACTGATACCCTTTCTTCCAGCTGATCGAATCAGCTACTGAAGCTTGTGCATTCGTCACGTAGTTCTCGTGGCATGGTTTTCAGCTCCATCAGGTCATTTAAGGAGTTCTCTACACTGGTTATTCTAGTTAGCTATTCGTCTAATCTTTTTTCAAGGTTTTTAGCTTCTTTGCGATGGGTTCGAACTTCCTCCTTTAGCTTGGAGAAGTTTGATCATCTGAAGCCTACTTCTCTCAGCTCGTCAAAGTCATTCTCCGTCCAGCTTTGTTCTGTTGCTTCCGAGGAGCTGCATTCCTTTGGAGGGGGAGAGGCGCTCTGATTTTTAGAATTTTCAGCTTTTCTGCTCTGTTTTTTCCCCATCTTTGTGATTTTATCTACCTCTGGTCTTTGATGATGGTGATGTACAGATGGGGCTTTGGTGTGGATGTCCTTTCTGTTTGTTAGTTTTCCTTATAACAGTAAAGACCCTCAGCTGCAGGTCTGTTGGAATTTGCTGGAGGTACACTCCAGACCCTGTTTGCCTGGGTATCAGCAGCGGGGGCTGCAGAACAGTGAATATTGCTAAACAGCAAATGTTGCTGCCTGATCCTTCCTCTGGAAGCTTTGTTTCAGAGGGGTACCTGGCCGTGTGAGGTGTCAGTCTGCCCCTACTGGGGGGTGTCTCCCAATTAGGCTACTCAGGGGTCAGGGACCCACTTGAGGAGGCAGTCTGTCCATTCTCAGATCTCCAGCTGCATGCTGGGAGAACCACTACTCTCTTCAAAGCTGTCAGACAGGGACATTTCAGTCTGCAGAGGTTTCTGCTGCCTTTTGTTAAGCTATGCCCTGCCCCTAGAAGTGGAGTCTACAGAGGCAGGCAGGCCTCCTTGAGCTGTGGAGGGCTCCACCCAGTTGAAGCTTCCCCGTGGCTTTATTTACCTACTCAAGCCTCAGCAATGGCAGGTGCCCCTCCCCCAGTCTCGCTGCCACCTTGCAGTTTGATCTCAGACTGCTGTGCTAGCAATGAGCGAGGCTCAGTGGGGCTGGGACCCTCTGAGCCAGGCACGGGATATAATTTCCTGGTGTGCCATTTGCTAAGACCATTGGATAAGCGCAGTATTAGGATGGGAGTGACCTGATTTTCCAGGTGCCGTCTGTCACAGCTTCCTTTGGCTAGGAAAGGGAATTCCCTGACCCCTGCACTTCCTGGGTGAGGTGATGCCTCGCCCTGCTTTGGCTCACGCTCAGTGGGCTGCATCCACTGTCCTGCACCCACTGCCCAACAAGCCCCAGTGAGATGAACCTGGTACCTCAGTTGGAAATGCAGAAATCACCTGTCTTCTGTGTCGCTCATGCTGGGAGCTGTAGACTGGAGCTGTTTCTATTTGGCCATCTTGGAACCCAGCCTGATAGTTGAATCTTATGAGATAAGGGAATCTAAGCTCTTCAAAAAACAAAGAAACCCAACAACTTACAAATATAAACATGAACATTTTAATCAAGCTTCCATGAAATGAAAGTATTTGTACGTGTGTTTGAAGCACATTTTTATGGTTTAAAAAAAAACATGGATTTTATTTCCATTGAAGATTATTGAGGATTTCGGGTAAATCATCTTCAGCCTGAATCCCTTCTGCTCTTCCTTACCCATAATGCTCCTGTATCATGAAAGGTCTCAATGCTTATCGAGTTCTGTTAAGTTTTCCTCAATTAAAACTCAAATTATCCGGCATTCACTTTTAATCAATGCTCACTTTATTTTCTCATTTAAGGAACCATTTTCTCATAAGTGGAAAATAAACTACAGTGTTCCTCTCCCAAGCTCCTTCTTGCCTTCGGACTATATAGTTTCTCATGCATGATGTGGATTATTGATTAATTCCCACTAACACCAAGTGAAGAGAATAAGGACATTTATATCCTCACACAGATGTATACACAGGTACACACACATGCACACACACACACCTTGAATATACATACTAGTGAAGCAGTGATATTTTGGTGTGCATGTCTAACACATTTATTTATTTGAGAATCTAAACTTCCTTCAGATGCAAGCAGAGAACATGTCTATTATTTTTCACAGCTTTTGATTTGAACCACTCAGTAGGCTCCTCTTTTCTCTGAATAAAATATTAGAATGTCCCCATAGCACTTTGAGCCATATTTAGATACCAACAAATTTTAAAACCAGATCATTTTAATATAGAGGGAGTATAACTCCCTCTTTCTATATCCTCTGCTCCCTCTGTGTGAACTCTAGGTGGCCTCTTATTTTTAGACATGTTTTAGCATGAGCAACATATCCTTCTGTCTTCAAACTCCATGTACACTTTAAAGTGATTCTTTGCAGTTCCATTCTCTTGACTTGTGAGAAAAGGAAAGCATCCCTCTTCCTCATGAAGAGGGGTAAAAACATAATAATCCAACCTCTCTCTCCCTTTCTTCCCTGCTACCACCCAATCTTCTGCAACAGCCACATTCATGCTTAACTTCCTGTTCTATATGCTGGAGATAGGTGATGGGTGATCTACCGGTGCTAGCAGAACCTGTCTTTGGCCACCTAGATTTGGAAGTCCTATATGTGGTGGGAAGAAGATGTTTAAGAATCAGGCTTCCAATTTCTTCTCTACCTTTATGGTGGGTTTGGGGAGATGTTTTTGAGGGAAAAAAAAGGTTCCCCAGTGGACAGACTTCTGAGAAAACAATGATCTCTGCTTTTAGGAGACTCATCATTAATAGAAAACTTTCAGCAAGATATATCTGATCTTTCTAGGATTATTTACAGAAAACAAACAAAGCTGGAATCCAGGGATTTATGAGGTATAGTTCTCCAGAAAATATCGTGTAAGCCAAATAATGATTTAAACATTAAATGGAGATTTTTCATGACCAAAACAATACCTTTCCATGTAAGTAATATGTCTCCATATACAAGATAAGGTAACCTGAACCAAAGTGCATCTGTCTGTAGTAAGAGAGGCCCTGGGAAACTGCACGGGCAGTCCTGAACCTCTCTCTGCTTTGGCTCTGCCTCATAATTATTTGTGTCCTTCAAATTATTATGAAAGCTTGAATTTGCAGAACATCTCTGATTCTTAAGCATCTGAACAAACAGACCAATTTTCCGTGTTATCTCAGATGGTCTAACCCTTTGCTTTAGAAGGTAGACTTACATTTCATCTTTGTTTTAATGTTTAGCATCAGAAAAGAATGTTTCTCTCTGAGATATCCTTACCTCATATGTAATAATAGAGTAAAGCAACTTCTTAACTTTTTTTGGTTTTGTTTAGGGATCAAATCTAAAAAGTGCTCTTTGAATGTTAGGTTTTTCCTGATTCTAATATACAGGATGCCACACCTTGAAGGTGGCCTCTATAACTGATCTCCACTAGATGATGAACTTCTTAAGGGCAGGGACCACATAGGATTCACCTTAGGATCACTGGCATCTAGCACAGAACGGATGTTCAAAAAAATGAGTAGTGGTGATTTTAGTTGGTGTTTAGGACTTGCTGTTTGCTGGAGTTTATGAATGAGGAATGGGCCTGACATAATATTTAATTGTGTCTCAGGGGTCTTATTTTTGGCTGTAGAAGAGGTTGTGGCACAAGCCTGCGAGTAGAGAAGGTAGAAGGCACCAGAACATAACTGATATATACTCCCCTGCCGTATTACTCCATTCTCACACTGCTAATAAATACATACCCAAGACTGGGTAATTTATAAAGGACAGGGGTTTAATTGACTCACAGTTCCACATGGCTGCGGAGGCCTCACAATCATGGTGGTAGGCAAAGGAAGAGCAAAGAGAGAGAGATGTGCAAGGGAACTCCCTTTATAAAACTATCAGATTTCATGAGACATATTCACTGTCATGAGAACAGCACAGGACAGACCCGCTCTCATGATTCAGTTACCTCCCACTGGGTACCTCCCATGACTCATAGGAATTATGGGAGCTACAATTTGAGATTTGGGTGGGGAAACAGACAAACCATATCATCCGCTAAACGTCATGCATAAATTTCAGCCTTACAGAGTGAAGGGAGCTGTTTTCTGATTATACTGAGATTTGGGCATAAGTCATTTCGCTTTGGTTGCAAATCATGTGATAGATTATGGGAGAAGGGTATTAATATAGTTTGGCTCTGTGTCCCTACCCAAATCTCACCTTCAATTATAATGCCCATAATCTTCATGTGTCAAGGGTGGGACCAGGTGGAGGTAACTGGATCGTGGGGGTGGTGTCCCCTATGCTGTTCTTGTGATAATGAGTGAGTCTCAAGAAATCTGATGGTTTTATAACTGGCACTTCCCCTGCTACACTCACTCTGTCCTGCCACCCTGTGAAGAAAGTGCCTGCTTCTCTTTTGCCTTCTTCCATGATTGTAAGTCTCCTGCGGCCTCCCCAGCACAGTGGAATTGTGAGTTAATGAAATCTCTTGTCCTTATAAATTACCCAGCCTTGGGTATTTCTTCATTGCAGCATGAGAATGAACTAATACACGTATCCTCCCATTTATTCTTGGAGCAGTATTGTTCAGACAGTGTGATAGCCAAGGGATCATACAGCATTGTAGAGTCACTTGAGCTTTTGGCTGTGGAAGTGCATGAAATCCCTGCCTTGTCAGGAATCAGTATTCTCATGTAGAAAGCAGTAGTCATATGATAGATGTTATTCTCAAGTAGCATGGAAGACAGAGGCTATCAGTAAAAACTGCATACTGGAAAAACACACAAAAAATTGTTTATGACCAGGTAGAAGAAACATCTGTGGATTTAAAATACAGACAAAGAAACTAGAGAAAGTTTCGATTTGGATGGCAGGAGGAGGAGGTTCAAAGTCCTACATCAAGCCGGTTAGAATAGTGAAATAATGAAATATATGTATCCACGTCAAGGTGTTATTTGTTGTACCAAATTGTACTCTTTTGAGATCTGGAGAAATATTGATTACAAAAATTGGCTGAGTGAATGGAAATATCCAAGTGTTTATTTTTCTAAGTCCAATATAATAAAAAAGTTCCAGATAATATTACACAAGAAAAACTTTAAATTGGGATTAAATAATAAAAGGAGATCAAAGAGGTCATAAACTTTGATGTGTCTGCTAGAGCAGAGTTAGGTTGCAGACAACAGTTTATTTCCAAATAGAGATGTTATCATGTGTTGAGTGACTTACAAAATCATTGGAAAGGTTGTGGAAGCAAGCTCTAGCCTGAGTCCAGGAATTTCTACCAGTGGTAGGGAAGCTTCCACCTGAGCTTTCAGCAAGCCATCACATTAGGAAATCACTAACCAGTTTGCACTGCTTCTCACAATTTACAACAGAATGAATGCCTTATGCTCTGCTCCTCTCCCCACTCAATTCAGTTTCAAATCCAAATCTCACAGGAGTGCATCAAGTTGGTAGAACCTTAACCAGATCTAGAACTCCAGCAGCAGGGAAATCTGAGATATGCAGCTTTTAGCTTTCCAGCCTCTACAATTTGGAAAGACATCGCAGAATGTTGTTGGAATGGATGCGAAAGTAGCCATTGCACAGAACCCATCATGGTCAGGGTTTAGAAAATTGACTTCATCCCATACCTTACACTGTTTATTTATTCATATAATAAATATTTATTGAATGTCTGTTATGTTTTGGATCCCATTTCTTGGTTTTATCAATAAACATGATAGAAAGGTAGAGAAAAATAAGCTTGGGTTCTTTTTCTCTTTATTTTTATTTTATTCTACTTTGAAAGTAAAATTTGAGGTAGTATGATTTGAAGCTGGGTGTGCCTTCTGTAAGAGATGTCTTTGCCTCTGCAGAAGGAGAACAGGTCAGGGAGTGGTCGAGGGGAACAGGAGGCAGGCTGCTGGCTAGTTAGAATTGGCTGTGTTCCCAGCCTTGAAGAGGAAGGATGATAGGAATTATAAGGCTTTAGAATTTCCTAGCTATATGCACCAGGGTAAAGAGTAGAAAGGTCAGGATAGAATTTATTTGGCTAGAATGTCCCTTTCATTTGATCTCAGAAACTAAGCCTGACCATAACAGCTAAAGGGAACAGGTTGGAGCACTCAACCGAGAAGAAATGCAAACACAAAACCTTAGATAGCAGGGCACATACCTGCAGCAAAAAGATAGCAATTGTACAGAGGGACATGGACTTCAGCCTAAGCCCTTTAGAATTGCTGTGAGCAGAAGCGAGGAAAAGCATGGAGTGCAGGTAATTCACCGACACAGTCAAATACAGAGTCTCAAAATGTAAAAGATGCCAATTATTTCATAAGATTCTTCCCTTAAGTGTTTCATTTTTCCAGTTATGGACTTGGACTGAAAATGCTGTGAGGAGAGCTAGATACCGTACATGTCAAAATATGAGGAAAAATTATCAAAGAAATAGTCAAATTTGGTAGTATTTTAAAGTTTGAGTGAAATAAATTATTATTTAAAAATAACCACTCATCTATTAGTAACTAACTTGAATTTTCATGTTTTTGTCTGGATTCTTAAAAGAACTCTGTTAAGAGGAATTGTCTGAAATTTCACCAAAGTGGTCAAGCTCATTTAGACATCTATAATTACCTTTACAGCCCATTTATGAGGTGAGTGGAGGAGGTAAAAAACAATTTTTATAAATCTGAAAATTATGAAGCGATAGTTATTAATGGGATGAGTGTTACATAATGACAATTGCTACCTTTTACTGAGAAGTTGCCATAGAGTAGGGGTTGAAAGTCCTTTGCTTTCATTATAGCTAATCCTCACAAGGCTGCATGGTAGATATGTTTGTTCCCCACTGACAAATTGGGAAGCCGAGACTGAGAGAGGCTAAAGCAATCACTAACATTTGCAAAGCCAAGAAGTATTAGAACCAGCATTTGAACCTAGGCTAATTTGATTCCAAAATCTACAGTTTTTTTTCAACACACCTCATGACTAATACCAGGACACTGTACAATCATCACCAGAACACCACAAAGCTGCCCCCTGTCCACTACTCTGCTATCATCAGAAGTGGTAATAGAATCAAGATCTTCACACTCAGGTAAGTACTTTAGTGGCTTGAGCATAAACAAATAAATACATAAAAATCTTTGGGACTCCCAAAGATTTCTTGTACAATACAATATCCTGTATTTGCTCCTTGAAGCTTCCTCCTATGTTCTTTATCCTGTTTGTCTCAGTTATAAGGTTAGGTGAAGGCTGTTCTTGCTTTGGAAAAATATTCTGTAGCCATTTGGTGCATGTGAGTGTTCTCTCAGGATACTGAACTGCCCTGTTTTCCATTAATGTTTATATAGTATCTTTTTGCATATAGCTTCTGCTGACCAAGATTTAGGCATGGGCCATGAACTCCAACATTTTAGCAAGACACAGGACAGCTTGAATGATCTAATAAGCAAAAAACAAGAGGCTGCTTATAGCTAGAAGCTGCCTCCCTAGTACTACAAGTTTGTATCCACAAGATAATATTTAAGTTGTATAATTGAAACTCAGAAATCATTAACTTTGTTTCAAACTGATATTCAAGTGCTGCTAATGGCCAAGGGCAGGAATGGGAAAGAACAGCTCCTGGCAGTGCAGAGGAATCATTTAGGACTCATCCTGCCCTGTGGTCATGTCCAATGTTCCGTTGGTGGGTCTTCCCAGACAGAAAATCTCCTTTGGAGGGGCCAGTGCTATGGAGCAACAATTTGATCCACCCAGTGAATTTTTCATTGGCCATTTCTACAAATGACAGCTTTGTGGACAAAAAAGTCTATCCTTTATATGTAAGATGCCAAAAATTATGATATTAAAGATAGTTTTAGTTAGGTCAGGAGCTCTTCATGTGTGACCTACATATGGGCTCTCAAAGGGTTCAACAGTCCACTGAAATTTAAAGAAAGATAGTAGTGTTATTTGTGCAGATGCGAACGTTTGTGTGGGTGGGAAAGTCCACAAGCAAGGTCTGAGATTTTTAAAAAAGGAGGAGGGAGTATAAAAAGGCAAGTGTGGTAAATCAAAACAAACATGAACTGTGCAAAAATAATAGTAATAATGTTTGCTTTGCAGAGATAAAAATAAAACATAACTAAAATATTAGATAACAATAATATTCAAGGTAGAGGGAGAATAATAGAAGTTAAAGCAATCTAAGATCCTTTTTGTGTACAGGAGGAGCATAAAAATATTGATTAACTTTAGAGCTTGTAAAATTAAATGTGCATCTAAAGATCAGGTACAGTGGCTCATGCCTGTAATCCCAGCACTTTTGGAGGCCAAGGCAGATGGATCACTTGAATCCAGGAGTTTGAGACCAGCCTAGGCAATACAGTGAGATTCTGTCTCTACAAAAAAAAAAAAAAAAAAAAAAAAAAAAGTACAAAAAGTTAGCCAGGCATGGTAACACACGCCTGTAGTCTCAGCTGCTCGGGAGGCTGATATGAGAGGATCCCTTGAGCCCGGGAGGCAGAGGTGACCTGAAATCGCACCACTGCATTCCACCCTGGGCAACAGAGCAACAACCTGTCTCAAGAAAAAAATTTGTCTAAATATCTTAGCATAAACATTAAGACAGAGAAATAGAGTAATACCCAAACTATACATAATTAAAGAGGTAAAGCAAACAAACAGCTCAATAATACCAAAAGAACAAGAAAGGAAAAATTCCTGAAAATATTTTTAAAAGGTTAATAAGCACAAATATAAGGACATCTATGAATTTTTTAAAAATCTATATTTATAAATAAAATGTAATAAATTCTCCAGGTGAACAATAAAACTTGGTTAGGCTGGACAAAAGAAACTACGTCCTACTGTTTGCTCTTTCTGAAAAGCACATCTAAATCAGAAGAGCACAGAAAAGGTGAAAAAAACACACATAAGGGTAAGAGGTTGGATGTGTCTCCTAAAGTTCATGTGTTGGAAACTTAATCCCCAATGCAATAGTGTAGAGAGGTGAGGCCTTTAAAAGGTAGTTAGGACATAAGGGCTTTGCTCTAATTAATAGATTAATGCTATTATTCAGGAGTGGATCAGTTATCACAGGAGTGGGTTCCTGATAAAAGGATGAGTTTGCCGCACTTCCTCTCCCTATCTGCAGCTCTTTTCTCCTTCCTCCTTTCACCATTTGATGACACAGCACAAAGGCCCTCACTAGATGCAGCCCCTTAAAGTTAGAACCATGTGTCAAATAAATTTCTGTTCATTATAAGTTATCCAGTCTCAAATGTTCTGTTATAGCAGCACAAAACACACTAAAAAAATTAGTGTTGAGAAGTGGGGCTATTGCTGGAACAAACACTTGAAAATGTGCAAGTGGCTTTGGAACTGGGTGATAGGTAGAAGCTGGAAACTTTTGTACACTCAGGAAAGAAAAAGCTTATATTGCCACAGAACATTAAGAGCAATTCTAGTGAGGGCCCAGAAGGAGACAAGAGCTGTAGCAAGAGCCTAAACCTTTGTAGGGATTACTTAAGTGGTTGTGATCAGAATGTTGGTAGAAATATGGAAACTAAAGGCCATTTTGATAAGTTCTCAGATGGAACTGAGGAACAAGGGAGTGAAATCTGGAATAAAGGCCATCTTTATTATACAGTTGCAAAAAACTTGGCAGAATTGTGTCCAGGTTCCAGGACTTTGGGGATGGCAGAACTTAAGAGTAATGAACTAAGATATCTGGCAGAATAAGTATCTAAGCAGCAAAGCATTCAAGGTGTTACATGGCTTCTTTTGGCACTACAGTAACATAAGAGAGAAATTATTTAAAAAAGAAATTAATAATTAAAAGCAAAGCAGAACAGAAAGATTTGGAAAACTTTCAGTTTGGTCATGTACAGAATAAAATGTATGTTAGGGGGCAAATACAAAGGGTGTGGCCAAGTGACCATTTGGCAAAGAGATTAATATGGATAGAATAAATCCAGGTTGTATTAATCAAGACAATGGAGAAAATTACCCCCAAAGACATTTCAGTGATCCTCAAGGCAAGCTAGGTCCTTGAGAGCAAGGTTTTCAGAGGTACATATGGGACGTCAGTATTTGCTGCCTAGGGCCACCTCAAGACTCTGCTTTCTGCATCCCAGTGCAGTGCTCCTTGGCCATAACTCAAGCATGCCAGGTGCGTCTCATGCCACAGCTCCAAAGGGTGCAAACAGTAAGCTTTGGCGGCATCCACATGATGCTGCAGTGCACGTCAAGTCTGCAGACAGAGTGCACAAGCTGTGAGGCCATGGTGACCTCCACTGGATTTCAAAGGATGTATTGAACAGCCAGTGGCCCAGGCAGAAACTTGTCACAGGAACAGAGCCACCACAGTAAGCTGCTACTAGGGCAATGTCCAGCAAGGCCACAGGAGAGAAGCCACTGCAGAGAGTGCCTACAGGTAATGTCTAGCAGAGCCATGGGAGTGGGGCAGCCCCCTCAAGACCCCAGAACTGTTGAGCCACCTGCATGCAATTCCAGTCTGGGAAAGCTGTAGGCATGAGACCTGTGAGAGCTGCTGGGTGAACTGAGCCCAGTAAAGCCAAAGGAGCAGGGCTCCCTGAGGCACTGGGTATCCAGTCCCTGCCCCAGTGTACCTAGGAGGTGAGACATGGAGTCAAAAGAGATTATACTGGAATCTTAAGATTTATTACTGTTTTCACTCTTGGATTTTGGACTTACTTGGGACCAGCTACTTCTTTCTTTTTGCCTGTTTCATCCTTTTGGAATGGGAAAGTCTATCCTATGTCTATCTCACTGTATTTTGGAAGCACATACTTGTTTTTGTTTCATGTGCTCATAGCTGGAGGGGAATTTGCCTCAGGATAGATCATGCCTTGAGTCTCACTCAATCTGATTTTGATGAGAATCTGGACTTTGGACTTTACAGTTGATGTTGGAACAACTTATGACTTTATTGGGGCTATTGGGATGGAATTAATATATTTCACATATGAGAAGAACATAAATTTGAGGGGCAAAGGGTGAAATGTTGTGATTTGAATGTGTTCCTGAAAGTTTGTGGGCTGGGAATTTAACCTCCAGTGCAACAGTGTTGAGAGATGGGAGCTTTTAGGTTGTGAGGGTTCTGCTCTCATTAATGGATTAATGCCATTAACATGTAAGTAGGTTAGTTATTGCAGGAGTGAGTTCTTGATAAAAGAAAGAGTTTGACTCCATTTCTCTCTCTCTCTTGCATGCTCTCCTACCCTTCCACCTTCTGCCTTCTGCTGTGAGATGAGGCCTTCTTACTAGAAGGCCCTCACTAGATGCTGAGAAGATGCCAATGCCACTGCCATGGCCTTGGACTTCTCAGCCTCCAGAACCATGAGCCAAATAAATTTCTGTTCATTATAAGTTATCCACATTGAAAATGATTGGAGGAAGGATGAAGATGTGAGCTGAAGGGAGAGGAAGCTGAGAACCCTGCACCAGGATACCCACCATCAGGACTTGTTCTTGGCTCCCAGGAACTCCTGGGGAAAAGTTGAGGTGGACAGGTGAGGAGTGACCTGATCTCACCATGTACCTTTGGGAAACAGAAAACTCCACAACACCTATGGACACTTAAGGTGGCAGGAAGAGCTGCTTAGAGAAGTAGGAGGAGCAGGACCCAAGACTACATGGGTTTGGTGCAGGAATATCTCTAGTGGGGCACAGCCAGAGATACCCTTCACCCAAGGCTGGCCAGATTCCTCTAGGAGACTTTAGATATTGGGGGACTGCCAAACCTGGAGAGAGTAGGGTGGTCTTGGCTTTGAGATGGGACCAGTCCAATCTGAGCACACCACTGTCCACTGGCCTCTACTAGGGCCCCAGACCTGGCCATGCCCACTGGTGGCACAGCCTCAGATGCCCAACCAGGGTGCTTCATAGGGGCCCTCATCATAGCTTCTTTACCTGCAGACCACACCTGACCGTCTGAGAGCTCCAGCAGATTGGTCCCAGCTAACATGCACTGACTCACTCACACCCTCTCCCCATCTTTCCTATGCTGCTTTGCTGGCATGTACTCACCCATGGCCAACCCCCTAAAGCTTTGCTGGCATGCCTGCATGTGGATGAGCCCCACCTTTGTCCTATGCCAGGGAGTATGTGCATGATTACCCTGCTGTGCCACTTCTGCTGGTGTGAGTTCAACATGTTGCCACCCCAAACACCTATTCTGGCACATGGGCACCCAGCCACACTGCCATTGCCAGCATGAACACACAGACAGATGCCAGCAATCTTGCCTCCATCCCCTGAAGCCATTGCCACCAGAGTGAATAAGTGCATAGATGCCAGTGGCTCCGCTCCCCACATGATGACACCACCACTGTTGTAAACACACACATGAACACCAGTAACCTTGCTCAACCCCATGCTGCAACCCCCGTGAATGTGCAGATGGAGGCCAGTAATCCCCATGCCCACCAGTCCCCCCACTGCACTGCTGCTGCCAGTGTGAGTGCAAGCACAGACACCAGCAAACCTGCCCCTGACTGTGCCCCAGTGCTGGCATGAGAATGGGCAGGAATGCCACAGCCCTGTTTCCACTGGCACCCCACCCCAGCCAATGTATGTGCACCCTGCCACACTGCCATGGTTGCTGGCATGCAAAAGTGAGCAAAGATCCTGATGCCACCACCCCAATGAAGCACTCTGGCCAGTACCACCCATCAGAGTGCTGTGGCCAGTGGACCAGAAATATCTCAGCCCATCCAGGACAGCTGGTTCCCAACTTCAAGGGAAAAGAGAACAAAACAAGGGTCCTGGTACCAGGCCCTTTGTTAAAGAATGCAGACCAGGAGTGCTGAGCTGAGCTTTGGTCTCCTAAAATCTTTCAGACATCAACTCAGTTGACCAAGCCCACCTTCTACCACAATCAAACTTCCAAGGGTATCAAAGAAGACAAAAGCAAGAAACCTCATCCAAAGGATAGTAACTTCAAAGATTGAAGCAATGTCTGTACACACAGGTAAGAAAGACCTAGGGCAAGCACTCTGGCAACTTGAAAAGCCAGAATGTCTTCTTACCTCCAAACACCACAATAGTTCCCCAGCAATGGTTCTTAACCAGGCTAAAATGGCTGAAATGACAGAAATATAATTCAGAAGATGAATAGAAACAAAGATCATTGACGTAAAGGAGAAAGCTGAAACCTAGTCTAAGGAATACAATAAAATGATATAGGAGATAAAAGATAAAATGGCTGTTTTAAGAAAGAATGAAACTGATCTGGTACAGCTAAAATACTCACTTCAAGAATTTTATAATACAATTGCAGGTACCAATAGCAGAATCGGCCGAGTTGAGGAAAGACTCTCAGAGCACAAAGACTAGTTTTCCAAAATAATTCAGTATGACAAAAAAAGAAAAAGAAAGAAGAATAAACAAAACCTCTGAGAAATATGGGATTATGTAAAGAGACAAAATCTATGACTCATCAGCATCCCTGAAAGAGAGGGACAGAAAGCAAGCAACTTGGAAAACATATTTGAGGATCTTGTCCACAAAAATTTCCCCAACCTCGCTAGTGAGACCAAGATTCAAGTTCAGAAAATGCATAGAACTTCTGCAAGATACTATACAAGATGAACATCCCTAAGAGACATAGTCCTCAGACTCTCCAAGGTCAAAATAAAATAAAAAAATATTAAAGACATCTAGAGAGAAGAGGCACATCACTTAAAAAGGTAATCCTATTGGCTAACAGCAAACTTTTCAGCAGAAATTCTACAAGCCAGAAGAAATAAAGGACCCATATTCAGCATTCTTTAAGAAAAAAAATTCCAACCAAGAATTTTATATCTATCTAAACTAAGCTTTATAAGCAAAGGAGAAATAAGATTCTTTCCAGATAAGCAAATGCTAAGGGAATTTGTTACCACCAGTCCTGCCTTACAAAAGGTCCAAGGGAATGTTATATATGGAAAGTAAAGACCATTACCAGCCACCACATAAACACACTTAAGTATATAGACCATTGCCACTGTAAAGCAATCACACAATTAAACCTGCTAAATAACCAGCTAACAACATGGTGACAGTATCAAATTTGCACATATCAACATTAACCTTGAAGGCAAATGGGCTAAATGCTCCAATTAAAAGGCACAGAGTGGCAATTTGGATAAAGAGGCAAGACTCAACTGGACGCTGTCTTCAAGAGAATCATCTCACATACAATGACACCCATATGCTCAAAGTAAAGGGATAGAAAAAACCTACCGAAGAAATAGAAAACAGAAAAAAGCAGGAGTTGCTATTCTAATTTCAAACAAAACAGACTTTAAACCAACGACAATAAAAAACAAACAAACAAACAAAAAAAAACAGCGCTTCATAATGGTAAAGGGCTCAATTCAACAAGAAGACCTAACTACCCTTTGTATGTATGCACCCAAAACAGAAGCACCCAGATTCATAAAGCAAATTTTCAAGGACTTACACGCAGACTTAGATGGCCACATAATAATAGTGGGAGACTTTAACATCCTACTGAATGTATTAGAAAGATCATCAAAGTAGAAAACTGACAAAGATATTCAGGACCTGACCTCAACACTTGACCAAATGAGTCTAACAGATATCTACAGCACTCTCCACCTCAAAACAACAGAATATACATTCTTCTCATCTGCACATGGCACACACTCTAAAATTAGCCACACAATTGGTTATAAAACAATTGTCAGCACGTTCACAAAAACCGTAATTATACCAACTACACTCCTGGACCACAGCTCCTCCCCCCAAAAAATAGAAATCAATACTAAGAAGATTGCTCAAAACCATACAATTATATGAAAATTAAACAACCAGCTTCTGAATGACATTTGGGTAAACAATGACATTAAGGCAAAAGTCAAGAAGTCTTTGAAACAAATAAAAACAGAGCTAAAACATACCAGATTATCTCAGACACAGCTAAAGCAATGTTAAGAGGAAAGTTTATAGGACTAAAAGCCCACATCAGAAATTTAGAAAAATCTCAAGTTAACAACCTAACATTACACCTAGAGTAACTAAAGAAAAATAAACAAGAGCAAACAAAACCCAAAGCTAGCAGAAGACAAGAAATAACCCAAATCAGAGCTGAACTGAATGAAATTGAGATGAAAAAAAAACATACAAAACATCAACAAGTCCAGGAGTTTGTTCTTTGAAAGAATAGGCAACAGTGATAGACTGCTGTCAAGACTAATAAAGAAAAAAAGAGGAAATGTCCAAATAAACACAATCAGAAATGACAAACGGGACATGACCACTAACCCAACAGAAATACAAAAAAAAAAAAAAAAAAGCCCATAGACTACTATGAACACCTCTATGCACACAAACTAGAAATCCTAAAAGAAATGGATACATTCCTGGAAACATGCAACCTCTCAATATTGAATCAGGAAAAAATGGAAACCCTAAACAGACCAACAATGAGTTTTAAAATTTAACTAGATATAAAAAATCCCACCAACCAGAAAAAGCCCAGGACCAGATGTATTCATAGCCAAATTCTACCCCATGTACAAAGAAGAGCTGGTACCATTCCTACAGAAGCTATTCCAAAAAATTGAGGAGGGACTGGTCCAGAACTCATTCTATGAAGTCAGCATCAGCCTGATACCCAAACCTGGCAGAAATACAAAAAAAAGTAAATAAATAAAACTTCAGGCCAATATTTCTGACGAAGATACAGGCAAAAATCCACAATAAAATACTAGCATTCTGAATCCAGCAGCGAATGTGCTATGATCAACAAGTAGGCTTTACCCCTGGGATGCAAGGTTGGTTCAACATACATAAATTAATAAATGTGATTCATCATCTAAACAGAACTAAAGCAAAACACACTGGATCATCTCAATAGATGCATACAAGGCTTTTGATAATATTCAAAATTCCTTCATGTTAAAAAACCCTCAGAAAAGTAGGCATCCTAGTAACATACCTCAAAATAATAAGATCCATCTATGACAAACCCACAGACAACATGATACTGAATAAACAAAAGCTGCAAGCATCTCCCTTGAGAACCTGAACATGAAAGGCACAAAGATGCCTTTCTCACCACTCCTATTCAATATAGAACTAGAAGTCCTGGCAACCAGGCAAGAGAAGAAATTTAAAAAGGTATCCAAATAGAAAGAGAGGAGCTCAAACTATCCTTGTTTGCAGACAGTATGAGTCACCTAGAAAACCCTGTGGTCTCTGCCCAAAAGTTCCTTGATCTGATAAACAACTTCAGGCAAGAGAAAAAATAAAAAAGGCATCCAAATAGGATGAGAGGAAGTGAAACTATTCCTGTTTGCAGAAAATATGATTTTATACCTAAAAACCCCCAGGGTCTCTGCCAAAAAGCTCCATAATCTGATAAACAACTTCAGCAAAGTTTCAGGATACAAAATCAATGTACAAAAATCAGTAGCATTTCAATACACCAACAACATCCAAGCTGAGAGCCAAATCAAGAACACAATCCCATTCACAATAGCCGCAAATAAAATAAAATACCTAGGAATACAGCTAAGTAAGAGGCAAAAGGATCTGTATA
This sequence comes from Nomascus leucogenys, assembly GCF_006542625.1. Taxonomy (NCBI): domain Eukaryota; kingdom Metazoa; phylum Chordata; class Mammalia; order Primates; family Hylobatidae; genus Nomascus; species Nomascus leucogenys. Next base: position 31,002,792 of record NC_044395.1, on the reverse strand, counting down.
ACAAGAATTGCAAATCACTTATCAAAGTAATCAGAGAAGAAACCAACAAATGGAAAATCATTCCATGCTCAGGAGGATAAGAAGAATCAATATTGTTAAAATGGCCATACTGCACAAAGAAATTCATAGATATGATGCTTTTCCTATCAAACTACCAATGACACTCTTCACAGAAATAGAAAAAACTTTTACTTTGGGAGGCCGAGGTGGGCGGATCATGAGGTCAGGAGATCGAGACCATCCTGGCTAACACAGTGAAACCCTGTCTCTACTAAAAAAATCAAAAAATCAGCTGGGCATGGTGGCGGGTGCCTGTAGTCCCAGCTACTCGGGATGCTGAGGCAGGAGAATGGCATGAACCCGTGAGGCGGAGCTTGCAGTGAGCCGAGATCACACCACTGCACCCCAGCCTGGGCAACAGAGTGAGACTCCATCTCAAAAAAAAAAAAAAACAAAAAAGAAAAGAAAAAACTCTTTTAAAATTCATATGGAACCAAAAAAGAGCCTGAATAGTGAAGGCAATCCTAACCAAAAAGAACAAAGCAGGAGACATCACATTACCTGACTTCAAACTATACCACAGGGGTACAGTAACAGAAATAGCATGGTACTGGTACAAAAACAAATACACAGACCAATGAAATAGAATAGAGAGTCCACAAATAATGCCACACCCCTCATCTTCACAGATCCACAAATAATGTCACAACCCTCTGATGTTCCACAAAGTTGACAAAACAAGTAATGGAGAAAAGGTTCTGTATTAGTCCATTTTCACACTGCTATAAAGACATACCCAAGACTGCATAGTTTATTTAAAAAGTAGGTTTAATTGACTCACAGTTCCTCGTGGCTGGGGAGGTATCAGGAAACTTACAATCATGGTGGAAAGAGAAGAGGCACATCTTACATGGCAGCAGGCAAGAGAGTGAGTGTGTGAAGGAGGAACTGTCAGACACTTATAAAACCATCAGATCTCATGAGAACTCACTTGCTATCATGAGAACAGCATGGAGGACAGCACCCCCATAATCTAATCACTTCCTACCAGGTCTCTCCCTTGACACGTGGGGATTATGAGGATTACAATTCAAAATAAGATTTGGGTGGGGACACAAAGCCTAACCATATTAGAGTCTCTATTTAATAGATGGTGCTGGGATAACTGGCTAGCCATATGCAGAGATTAAAACTTGACCCCTTTCTTACACCATATATAAAAATCAACTCAAGATGGATTAGAGACTTAAATGTAAAACTCAAAACTATATAAACCCTGGAAGATAATCAGGAGATACCATTCTGGATAGAGGTCCTGGCAAAGATTTCATGACAAAGATGCCAAAATAAATTGCAACAAAACCAAAAATTGACAAATAGGACCTAATTAAACTAAAAAGCTTCTGCAAGCAAAGGAAACTATCAACAGAGTAAACAGACAACCTACAGAATGGAAGAAAATATTTGCAAACTGTATATTCTACAAAGGTCTAATATCCAGCATCTATAAGGAACTTAAATGAAGAAGCAAAAACAATCCCATTGAAAAGTGGGCAAAGGACATGAACAAACATTTTCAAAAGAAGATATATACATGGCCAATAAGCATATAAAAATGTTCAACATCATTAATCACAGAAATGGAAATCAAAACCAAAATGAGATACAATCTCACACCAGTCAGAATGGTTATTATTAAAAAGTCAAAAAAAAAAAAAAACAGATGCTGGCAAGATTGTGGCAAAAAAGGAATGCTTATACACTGACGGCAGGAATATAAACTAGTTCAGCCACTGTGGAAAGTGGGGCAGCAGTTTTTCAGAGAGCTTAAAACAGAATTACTCTTCCACCCAGAAGTCCCATTATTGGGTATATACCCAAAGGAATATAAATCATTCTGTTAATACCATAAGGACACTTAAATGTATATGTTCATCACAGAACCACTCATAATAGCAAAGACATGGAATCAACCTAAATGCCCATCAATGGTAGACTGGATACAGAAAATGTGGTACATATACACCATGGAATACTACACAGGCAGAGAAAAAGAATGAGATCATGTCCTTTGCAGCTGCATGGATGGATCTGGAGGCCATTATTCTATGTGAACTAATAGAGGAAGAGACAATAAAATACTCATGTTCTGAGTTATAAGCAGGAGTTAAACATTGAGACACATGGACACAAAGAAGGGAACAACAGACACCTGGGCCTGCTTGAGGCTGTATGGTGGGAAGAGAGAGGAGGTAAAGAAACTAGTTATCAGGAACTAGGCTTATTAAATGGGTGATGAAATAATGTATATACCAAACCCCTGTGTCACACAATTTACCTATATAACATACCTGCGCATATACCACTGAATCTAAAATAATTGTTTAAAAAATTATACATTCTGTGCTATCCTGTTATAGCAGCACAAAATAAATGAAGACAACTTGAAACCCTAAGCTAAAGAAAGCTTGTCTTGCTTTCATAGACTTTAAGGTCAAAATAGTTACCAGATAAAAAGGGGGTGAGCACATATTGATGAAAATTACAATTTTCCAGGAAGATAAAGTAATTATAATGTTTAAGCTTATATGGGCACATATTAACATTTATTCAGCATATATAAAGCAAAAATTGATAGACTACAATGAAAGTGTAACAAATCTACCATTATAGTAAGAAATTTAAACAGACCTATCTCAGGTATTGACATGAAAAGCAGATCAAAACTAGCAATGTTATAGAAATTGTAAACACAATGAACATGAATGTCCTAATAAAGATATTAAGAACATTTATCCAATTATTGGATAATTCTGGATAATTATTTTTGACATGCAAGGAACATTTTCACAAATTTATCACATACTAGGCCAAAAAGTCTTTAAATATTTCAAAAAGTACCAAAGACTACCTTCTCTCACAAGAGGGAAAATAATGTAGCTATTAGTAATAAAAGGAAAACTAAGACAATTTCATACATTTGACAGTTTAAAAGCAAACTTCTAAATACCTCCTAGGTCAAAGAATACATTATAATGGAAAGTAAAAAAATACTTAGAACTAAATGATAATGAGAATATAAGATAAGTTACGTGGGCTGCAGTTAGAGTACCAGAAAACTTCAGTGCCCTGCAACTACTAAAAAAGTCAAATCAATATTTTAAAAGCCTCCTCATAAATAGAACACCAAATACAAATAGTTCGATAAGAAATATACCAAATGTTATCATAAAATTTTAATTGTATATAAAGTTTTTTGTAAGTATAACAAAGAGGAAACTTTCCTTAACTCTTTTAAAGCAGTCATTTTTAGCCTCGATAGCTAATGCAGATCTGAGTATAAAAAACGGGGAACTTTCCAAACAATGAGACACAAGAAACTTAAACTATTTAGAAACTGATTACAACTTTGTATTTTAAAAAAGACATTATGACCAAGGCACATCAATTCCAGGAATAGAATATATCCTTATGATCTTTATATCTTCCAGCTTCCATCATTTGTGTAGAAAATTCAGTTATTAGTCTTTTATTGCTATTATGAAAGCAATGTTGTTTTTTTCTGTGTGCTTTAAATAACTGGTCCTTGTCCTTGGCTTTCAGCAGTTCACTATGAGCCAAAGTGGGATTTATTTTGCATATATCTTTTCTAGTTTCTTCAGAATTTCTTGATTTTGTGGGTTAGTTTTAGAAAATTTTTGGTTATTATCTCTTCAAATATTCCTTCTTCCCCTATTCTTTGTCTCCATTCTTTCTGATACTTCAATTACATGCATGTTACCCATTTTAAGAACTATGTCTTCTATGTATTTTATGCTCTTTTTTTGCATTTATCGTTTCTTTTTCTGTGTGCTTCAGTTAGCATATTTACTCCCGGGAGGGGAATACCTGAAGGCTTGTGCCTTATTTCTCCTGAACTTCACCCCATGTGCCTTTTCTCTTGGTTTATTGAGATCTGTGTCTTTTTGTTATAATAAACCGTGACCATCAATATAACCACTTCTAAGTCCTGAGAGTCCTTCTAGTGGGTCGTCAAGCTTGAGGAAGTTCTCAGAGACTCCCAACATGACAACACTTACAAAAGCAACAAAACTAAAAAGTATCCTAGAATATATCTAAAAAAAGATGTGTGATACCTCTAGACAAAAAATTATTAATTTTTCATAAAAACATTAAACAATAATAAAGATATTTATTTTTTATCTTTATTTTGCAGATAAAATAATACAGATATTTCACATTCATGGATAAGAAAACTCAGTCCTAACAATGTCAAACTGAAAAGTTTTTTATGGAAAATTTTGATCAAAATCCTAGTAGAATTTTAAATAAACTTGATGATTCTGAGTTTCATATGGAAAAACAAAGGGCTGAGAATAGAATATCCAAAAGGATTAATATGTTGGGGGAATTTGGCACACCAAATATCAAGAGTTATTATAATCCAATAGCAATTAAGGTGGGAAGACATTGATGCGAGGAAGGATAAATTGTTTAATGGAGCAAGAATTGAGGACTCACATATATATGGAAGATAATTCTAATTTGATTAATAATTTAAATGTAAAAGTCAAAACTTCAAAACTTTTAAAAGAAAATATTAGAATGTTTGTAGAGAAGGGTTTCTAAATAAACATCTAAAACATAATTTCTAAAGAAAAGATTGATAAGTCTACTTCATGAAAATGGAAAGCTTGTATTCATCACAGTATAGCAAGAGAGTAACAATGCGAACCATAGTGCCACACCTATGATTAATAAAGAACCGGTCTCCGGAATGCATAAACAACCACTAGAACTATGTAAAATCAGTTAGAAGATAGCCATCCCAATAGACGAAATGGGCAATAAAAGAATACACATTTCACAATGAACATATGAATTTACAACCAATCTCATTAACCAGAGAAATGCATAAGACAGTGAGATACCATTTCATAACAATGAAAAAATTAAATTACCTGAAATAAGATGTTCTAGAGAAGATGTAGATCAATAGGAACACATTTCTGGTGGAAGAGTAAATTGGAAAGCCACTCTGGAGAACAGTTTCATGATAATATGTCAGGTTGAACATTTGAATACTCTAAGACTCAACAATTCCACTATTAGGTATATAGCCTACAGAATCCTTGTACCCATGTACCAGGAGTCATATATGAGTCTTCCTTGCCAGACTGTGCATAATAATGAAAATTAGGATCAATGTAAATATTCATTGATTGGAAAATAGATATACAACTGGAGTTATAACTTGTAGCATCACATGATGGAATATCACAGAGCTATATCCACCAACATGGATGATTCTTAGAAAGCTAATTTTGAGTGGAAAAAAAGGTTACATCCATGGTGACTACAAACAAATATAATACAGCTCAAAACAAGCAAAATGAAACCATCTATTGTTTAGGCATAAATACACAAATGGATAAGCATGTTTAAAGGAAAGAATTGATAAACACAAAATATGCAATGATTGTTACCCCAGGTAAAGGGAGAAAAATGCATCTGGACACAAATACACAAGATCACCATTAAGTTTCTTTTCCTTTTGCTGGTTGGAAAATATGTAAGTGTTCATTTTAATGTTATGTTCTAAACTGCACATGTGTTTTTATATATACTCTTTTTAGTGGGATATATTTAAAATAAATGAAGAAAAGTATTCTCATAACAACAATTAAAACGATTAAATGTAGCTAGTTTTTATAATAATGAACAAATCTCCAGAACAAAGAACTACATTATGAATTAGGGAAATGTCTATGTTTCTATTGTCTCATTTATTTTGTACCATTGAGATATTCTGACTTATTTTTTTAAGTTTTATTTTTAATTTCTGTTTCTCCAATTCACCAATCCTTTCATGTTCTGACACTTATAATTATGGCCTAAGATGTATTTCGTTTACAAACTATTATTCTTCCAGATAGAAATATATGTGCAAATTGCCTTCCAAATTACTGTTCAGACATTTTTCATAATCTGTTCACTAACTTTGAAGCTTGCATTATTTAAGTGCCTTAAGCCAAAGACATTTTTTTGGCAAAGCCTTTTATAACAAAAGATAGCTTTATCAAGCAAAACAATTACAAGGATCCAAGGCTCAAAGACATAACCAGATAAGTCTGTTGATGTCATTGCCTGGCCACCCCCCGCAAGTGACAATGGACTTCACAAATGAGATAGTGGGTGGTTCCTAAGCACTATTTCCAAACTCCCTCCCACATGACAGGATTTAGTTATTTGCCGAGGAAGATACGCAGTAAAATATTAAAGTTACGCGGGGCCAGGTGCAGTGGCTCATGCCTGTAATCCCAGCTCTTTGGGAGGCCAAGGCAGGCAGATCACTGAAGGTTAGAAATTTGAGATCAGCCTGGCTAACATGGTGAAAACCCATTTCTTTCTTTTTGTTTTTTTATTATTATACTTTAGGTTTTAGGGTACATGTGCACAATGTGCAGGTTTGTTACATATGTATCCATGTGCCATGTTGTTTTGCTGCACCCATTAACTCGTCATTTAGCATTAGGTATATCTCCTAATGCTGTCCCTCCCCCCTCCCCCCACCCCACAACAGTCCCCGGAGTGTGATGTTCCCCTTCCTGTGTCCATGAGTTCCCATTGTTCAATTCCCACCTATGAGTGAGAACATGCGGTGTTTGGTTTTTTGTCCTTGCGATAGTTTACCGAGAATGATGTTGTGAAAACCCATTTCTACTAAAAATACAAAATTAACCACGTGTGGTGGCAGGCTACTCAGGAAGCTGAGGCAGGAGAATCACTTGAACCCGGGAGGTGGAGGTTGCAGTGAGCAGAGATCATGCCACTGCACTCCAGCCTGGGTGACAGAGCAAAACTCCATCTCGGAAAAAAAAAAGTCACACTGATACATTCATTTTTTTAGAACACATAAAGTCACATTGATACATTCATTTTTTTAGAACACATACACATATCTAAGCTGACTCAGTGACTTCCCTCTTTGCTACATAAGACAGGAAAAAAATTTAAGTGATACTCACAATAAGATCTCTTTGTGATTTGATGTTTCGCAAAAGATTCAGGGAAGGAAGCTATTATAAGAAGTTTTGTCTGCAGAGTGGTCACTGGGAGGCTCTGCAGTTCACCAACAACACCTGCTTCAGTAACCCTGATTCAATTTACTCGCTGGCTCTCTAACTAGAAACAGATGCTGAGATTGCAGGAGTCACGCAGCAGATGCACTCACTACTACTCTTAAGCTTTCTGAAAGAACAAGAGTTCAGACACTTGTCCTTCTTTGAATTACTGTCTTGTTTGGCATAATAATTATTTAGCAAAATCATCAGAGTACTATAATATCCTAATATTTGGCTACTCAGCAAGATACATGGCAGTGTGCCAGGGATACAAAAAGCCACAGAATAAACACAGCACATTATCCAGGAGTTTTAACTTCACACCGAAATTTGGAGGTAAATATTTTCATAATTTAATCTGAAAGACATTTACATTATTTTGCAGTAAAACAAAGACATTGTGGAAGGGCAGTCACAATTTGCATGCTTTTTAAAAGTTAACATTTCAGGTTTTAAACAAATTTCACATTTTTATCCAACCCCCTTGGTGATGTGTTTCTAGACCCCTTAAGACATCTTTTATGGTTACTTCTTGGGCTTTGATGGAAGAAGTTCAAGACTTGCTTCCCTAAATTATTCCAGGATTAGAAGAGACTAGAATTTTCTCAGGGATGTATCTGTCTCAGAACATAAAGGGAAGGGCCAGGGGACCCCAGAGGGTTGACCCTAATGGAGATCAACTTGCTACTTACTGTAAAATAAGTGTTAGGTTCTTTCTTTTTCTTCACTAGTAATCATTTCACTTCCAAAAGGCTGTGCACCTTTGCTGATGAAAAATTAGCAGGAGTTCAGAGAGAAGCTTTTTACTTGAGTGGTCATGGAGAAAAGGAAGTCTTTTTTATTCATTGAGGTCATGACATTAACAGCTCTTCTTAGCAACTGCATCATTCCACAGAGAAGAAGTGGGCCTTTGAGAGGCGGGCAAGGCAATCAGTGAAATATTCTGTGTGGAGAGAGGGGTGGTTGTCTTCAATAGGGTAGAGATAAGGAAAGAGTTTATTTGGGAGAACCAAAGGTTATCACATGGCAGAGAATAGGGAGATATGGTCAGTAATAGGTCAGTGTCAGGAACAGGTGACAAAGATGAATTGCAACCAACTATAGACCAATGGATAGAGAAGACTGGCATACTGAAACAGGAGAACTAGCAAATTATTCAGGGCAGATAACATGGTTTGGGGCCAAGGTTGAAGTAGTGGTGCCTGTGTCTCAGTTTCCTCATCTATAAAAATGAATAATACCACCTTTCAGGACCAGGGCCATGTAGGTTTAAAGAGTTAATTCAAGTCATCTGAGACAGTGTCTGGTATCAAGGAGACACTCCATTAATGGCAGTGACTGTTATCATTATTGCTATTTACTTGTATTAAACCAATGTAGACCTCTATGTGGCAAAATAAACCCAAGTATTTACTGATTCATGCAGTCAAAAGTGTGGAAATTCAACATTCAGTAAGACACTACGTGTAAGCCACTAGCATGCTCTGTATAAAATCCTCTGCAGCAGGGACCAGTTTACCAAGTCTTGCACGGCATAGTCTGCAGCCACAAACACAAAAACCAGAAGATGGTTGCTTCTCCTTTCTTCTTACCTGCTCAGTCTGTAAGAGACTTTCAGCAATCACCCCTACTCACCCTTAGGGCATTATATATATTATTCCTCATAATTTCCAAATACCTAACAATGATTTTATCTACAACAAAGTCTCCTATTTACTAAGTTACCTACCCATTAACTATACAGCCTTGTAAACTCCTTGCCGAGCTGAAGGGCTGCTGCATTTCTAATGGCTCACACCTGCTTTGTATTTGTTTCCAGTTGCAGATCATCATGTCACTCTTTTGATGTTTTCCTACAGTCACAAGGATGGCTTTCTAAGCCCAGATTTGTGAGCAAAATGTTCTTAGGCCAGTACTTCTTGAACTATAATGTGCATAATAATTACATGGAGATCTAGTTAAAATGCAAATTGTGATGCAATAGATCTAGAGTAGGGCCTGCAAGTCTGCAGTTCTAACAAGCTCTATGGGGATGTTGATACTGCTGGTCCTCAGATGACAGTTTGAAGGGCGAGGCCCTATACTATAAGAAAGCAGAGTGCACTGTGACTGCTTACTCACTTTTTGCATTTTACAACATCAGTGAGCAGCTCAGCAAAGCGCCTCCATTGGTCTCCCAAAAGAGTCCTAGCTAGTTGTAATGTGTAATGAGTATTTAAAGACCCAAAAGGCCCAGCAAACTCATGCTGCAGGGTTTCTGGATGCACACTGGGTTGGTTAAATCAGTGTGTATGAGGATTTTGCTAATTGCTGAGGTCAGCTCTCATACCTGTTTACAGGGAAAATGGCATGTATATTTTATAAAAGCACACTGAATTATGTATCTGCAATTACAAAAGATTAAAGAGAAAGTCAACTCCAAAGAAAATTGTTTGTTAGCTACTAAGAATTTAGTTGACTCCTGTCCTCATTCTTCATCTCTTTTATCTTTCTGGAAAACTTGCCCAGCCAACCACAAAATGACTCTGTGATACTCAGCTCTCAACAGGGCAGGGAGACAGGCATTCCCCTCTGTACAAAAATATCCTTTGTTGCAAACATATTTATTTGAAATCTCTCTTTGCTGTTTTCACATCAACCCTGAAGTTATCTTCCAGAAGAGTCTATGTACATTTTAATCAGCATTATCTCAAGAGGAAATGCTGTACTCTAATTAATGGTTCAAGCAATTGTGCTAAGTATAACAATTGCTTGATGGTCATAGCTTGTGTTAACTGTATAATTGCTGTTTGTGCCTTGCTTATTCAAAAGTCATATTATTATTATCTCCAATAGTCAGCATTTACTTCCAGCATTCAGAGCATAAGCAAAGTGGTGCCATACAAGCCAGCAATATTTTTTAATATGCTGCATTGCAGCATCTCAACTACCTGTGCAGGGCGTGGTCATGCCTGCTTGGTGTTTGCTCTGTGTAATAGAGATCAAGATGATGACAGGTTACATTTTGTGATGCCTTAGAGAATTGTAACATATTAAAGGAAAAACATGGAGTGTCCAATATATTCTACAAAACACAAGATTTGCCTTATCTCCATTCTTATTCTCTTTATATTTCAGCCTCACCCGAGATAAACTACATATAGCCTCTACTGAATATACATGCAGAAAGAATATTGAAACATAAAACATCAGAAGGAAATATCACTTTCCAGTGTTGTACTCAGCCCTATTGGAACTTGAGGCAAAAGGTTATTCAGTAACACTGACACTGTCTTTAAAATTGTGACTCCTTCCTCCCTCCCTCCCTCCCTCCTTCTCTCTCTTTTTCTTTCTTTCTTTCTTCTTTCTTTCTTTCTTTCATTCTTTCTCTTTCTCTCTCTTTCTCTTTCTCTTTCTTTCTTTCTTTCTTTCTTTCTTTCTTTCTTTCTTTCTTTCTTTCTTCTTTCTTTCTTTTCCTTTTTTCAAGACACAGTTTCAGTCTGTCACCCAGGCTGGAGTGCAGTGACCTGATTTAAGCTCACTGCAACCTCCACCTCTCAGGTTCAAGCCATTCTCTTGCCTCAGCCTCTGGAGTAGCTGGGATTACAGGTGCATGCCACCACACCCAGCTAATTTTTGTATATTTATTAAATATGGGGGTTTTGCCATGTTGGCCAGGCTGGTCTTGAACTCCTGATCTAAAGTGATCTGCCCACCTCAGCCTCCCAAAGTGCTGGGATTACAGGCAGGAGCAAGCATGCCCAGCCTGTGATATTTTTCTATGGATTTTGATGTTTTAAAAATCACATTAAAATATTATCTTGATCATTGAGTTTTTCTCCCTTAAATTTTGTGCTCAAGATGAGTGCCTCACCTGACTCTTGGCCTTGTCATTAGAGAGGTGATAATCTATTTAACAGCCAAGAAGAGAAAACTTCTGAAGAAAAGGCTGAGTTAATGTCACTATGTATTGAGAAAAAAGAGAAAAACTGACAGGTTGGGTTTCCATGAGTTGGAAATCGAAGCTAACAGGATGTGGATGTTTGTGCTGCTTCTTGCAGCTGCAGTGAGCAGAGGAAATATTCTGAACACTTTCTCAAAAGGTCCTTCAGTATTTTAACTTAAAATCATCTTACAAAAGAAAAGCCTTTGTTGTGTTTATTTGGGGTCTATTTCATTTAATAGGTCTTCTGTATAGTGATTTGTAACTTTTATCAAAGTTGAACTTTTAATGCACATGTTGCTTTCAGACCAAAGTCTTTATCCTGGAAGGTGTAGCCTCTTTTTTCATTTTTATCTTGAAATGCCCCTTGGCACAAGCTTAGTTAGGAAGCTGAGTTCAGTGGAGAAAGGACGTACAGTTCATGTTATACTGGCAAGCCAAGCTCTAAGTTCACCAAGTCTGGTTTTTCATGTTAAATTGCAGGAGTAGTATTTGCCACATATACCTTATTGGATTGTTTTCAAACTAATGCACAGGAAGTTGCTTTGTAAAAAATGACCACCATATTCATTATTATGAGTTGACTATGAATTTACTAAAGAGTACCTAGAAAGCATTCATCTAGATTAGGCCATATGTAGTAAATTGTAATTAAGGATTACAAACAGTTGCAATAAATGTGTAGGATTTTTTGTACCATCTCTCACTACCTTCTAGTATAGCTAATTCATATCTGGCATCAGTTTAGTGACCAAGACACCCTCTCCCTTTGCCTGGATTATTGCAATGCCTTCCTGCCTGGTCTGCCTGGATCCACCCTTGACATAAACAGCCCTAGCCCCTCACCCCCAACCCCTACTCCTGCTTACATATAATCTCAACTTAGCCACCAAATTATTTTTTTAATAGAAGTCAAGTCATATTACTCTTCTGCCCAACCACCCCCAATGGTTTTCCTTCTCACTAACCATAAAAACCAAATGTCTTACAATGGGCTCTAAGACCCTTCAGAATTTTGCCTCCATCACGTCTCCATATTTATCTTCCATCATTGACTTGTTTCCTACATTCCTGCCACATCGGCCTCTTCAGTATTTCTTGTCCTGGCCTCCCCTTGAGCAAATTAAATTCTCAAAGCTTCAGCTTCCTCATCTGTAAAATAGGCATAAAAATAGTAATAACTATAGAGGATTTTTTTCAGGATTAAATTAGTTAAAGTGCTTAGAACAATATTTATACATAGTGTTAAAATGTCAATATTATATTATCATAAGTTTTATTACCCTCATCTGATTTTTTTCAAAGTCTCTAATGATTTGACTCCTGAATTGACAATAATCTCTGAAAAGTGTCAGAGGCGTTTGAACCAGAGCAACTCCGTCTTGAACAGAAGCTGGTTATATACGGCTGAAACCTACTGGGCTGCATTCCCAGATGGTTAAGGCATTCTAAGTCACAGGATGAGCTAGGAGGTCGGCACAAGATAAAAGGCATAAAGACCTTGCTGATAAAACAGGTTGCAGTGAAGGAGATGGCTAAAACCCACCAAAACCAAGATGGCAATGAAAGTGTCCTCTGGTCGTCCTCACTGCTACACTCCCACCAGCGTCATAACATTTACAAATGCCATGGCAAGTTACCCTATATGGCCTAAAAAGGAAGGGCATGAATAATCCATCCCTTGTTTAGCATATCATCAAGAAATAACCATAAAAAAGGGCAACCAGCAGCCCTCGTGGATGCTGTCTATGGAGTAGCCATTCTTTTATTCCTTTACTTTCTTAAGAAACTTGCTTTCACTTTACTCTATGGACTCGCCTTGAACTCTTCCTTGTGAGAGATCCAAGAACCTTCTTTTGGGGTCTGGATCCTGGATCGGGACCCCTTTCCCATAGCTGAAGGGTCATGTTACTTTGTTGCTTACTCATATGTTTAAGCATCTTTAAGATCCTCACTGCAGAGAAATAAAGCTCAGAACTTCAAACACTGTAAGAATTCCCAGGCCCTTGTTGCTATGTCTTAGATATTTACAGCTTCCCCTGAATTCTTTTTTCTTTATCCTTTGTTTTGGGGAAGGTTGTTTTATGTTTTTCTATTCTCACTTATGTTATTTCTCTCCATTTCAGTTTAATATTATTTTTCATTTTTCCTTCATATTCATAATTCAGTTTTCCCCCACACTTGGCACCCTACCCTCTACCCTCTGTCTTCAATTCTTTCCACAATTTTCACTCCTTCCCTTTTTGCTGTCCCAAGTGAGAACATAGGCACATTTATTTAACCCCACTGGAAATCCTGTGTTTTGGTAGGAAAAGACTTGCTTTCTTGGCAGTGCTAAAAATAATTACTGAAGGAATGCATGATGTGGCCAGTTAGTAACCTGATAAATGGAACCTGGATAAAAAGCAGAGATGAATAAAAAGACTCACCTGGTCCAGGATACTGGATTAAAATGAGCCCTGCAGCAAGGCTGACTTGATTATGAGCTCCAAACCAGGAGGCTTTTCTTTTCTCAGTCTGGGAGGCAGGAGTAAGCCTGACAGTGTGGCAAGAAAGTATCCTCAAGGGTGGGCTAGGAAGGGATGGGGTAAGTTGTGCTGATAAGGACACCGTGGGAGCAGTGAGCCAGTACATTCCATTCTTACATTTTTTGGCTTTAAAAAAAGGGAGGACAGAGCTATCTTATTCCATTTCTATTTTGTGAAAAAGTGTAAGCTTAATAATGTTAAAACTCAAGCCTGCGTTTGATTTTTCCAAAGCACAATTAAATAGAAAATAGCTCCCTCAGTGGCTCATACCTACAAGAAGCCAAATGGTTTGGATAAAAATACTATTCCCAAGTCACCAGCATCAGCCTGTATAAATAAAATTATTAGGACAGGCAAAGCAATTCAGAGGAAAGAGCATCGCTTGGGGGTAAAATGTTTAAAGAATACTGTGAATTTCACCGTCACAAATTCAAATAAAGTGAGAGTGGAATTCACAGTATTTAAAGAATCAATCTTTGCTGCTTCTGTTTATGAAGCCAAGCTTCAGTTTTCTTGCTCTGACAATGGACACAGTGATTACCTCAAGTGTTGCTGTAGGAATTAGATGAGATACCTATAATGTAGGAAAGGTGTTTACTACAATGTAACTCATGGATAGGGGCCTATATTGGTTTTCATTGCTGTGTAACAAATTTCCATAAACTTAGTGGCTTAAGACAACAGACACTTATTATCTTTCATTTCTGTCAGAGGTCCAGGCAACTGAGTGGTTGATGTCTCTGTTCAGGATCTCACGAGGCTGAAATCAAGGTGTCAGTTAGCTGCATTCCCCTCTAGAGACTTGACTAGGGAAGGATTCCTTTCCAAATTCCTTGGAGTTGTTGGTAGAACTGTTTCTTGCTAGCTTCAATTAGGGATAGATCTCAGCAACTAGCGACCACTCTCCAGTCTTTATTATGTGGCCCCCTTTATACTCAAAACCAGCAACAGATAATTCCCCCTCACATCAAATCCCTCTCACACTTTCAATCTCTATGTCTCAGAAACGGGCTCACCTGGCTAGGTCAGACCCACCAGAATATTCTCCATTTTGGCTAGCTCACAGTCACCTGATGAGCAATGTAATCATAGCAGTGGTATCATACACACAGGTCTGCCTGCACTCAAAGGAGAGTAATTATCAAGGCATGCACACCAGGGGTGGCAGGAATCTGGCAGCTATCTTAGAATTCTGCCTGCCACCATTTCCATTAAGTGATTGTTGTTGTTTGTTACTGAGGCATAAATAAAGTAGCACTTATGCAGGAAAAAAACCACTTCTAGTCAATCAGAATTTCAAGTCGTATGATGAGGTATTCCACAGAAATTAAACATGCGTATAACAGATTCTCATAGGTCAGAACACATGAAAAAGTTAAGGAAAGGATGAGGACTCCTTAATTTAGAGGCAGGTCTGAAAGGTGACTTAATGATGACCCAACACTATATGTGAAATCATGTTTGGCTTCAAAAGCCCTGTGGGCAGAAAAGGAGAAAACATTTAATCTAGAGTACACAGTTATGGCATTATCTGGAGGGAAGGATAAAGCTACAAATATTGTTAAAACTAAAATTTGTTGCCAAGGGAACCATTCGAGCTCTGTCTGGAGATCTTCTAAATGAGAGTAAATTATTCTGTACTTGAGGTGGTTTGGGCACTGCCCTCCCTGAAGCCAATGTAGAGATAAAGTGTTGTTTTCACTCCTTCTAGCCCTATGATTCTGTGTCTAAGAAGGCAAACCACCTATTGAATCAGTGCTCACCACAGGCTCCATTGCAGCATTGAACTGTGTCTGTGAGAAAGAATAAGGTTAAGTCAGGATTCCTTGATTAAGATGAGTTAATATAAACACTGAAAAGCCAGTGTGCTGCCAGCATAGCTTTTGGCAGCATCAACACAGAGAAGAAAGAGCTGTAATAGAATAACAGCAAAATAACTTCGGGTCCTCCCCTCTCCTCCACCCACCAAATCCCATTTGGTGATATGAGGATCTAAATTGCTCAGTGCTTGGATGTTTGGCTGTCACATGTCATTGTTGTGCTGAACCTTCCCAGGCGTGTACAGAGCTCACTGCTCAGGAGATTAGTGTTCAAAAGCCAAAATGCTTGACCAAACTTGAAATCTATTTGTGAAATTTACTGTTTCATCACTGAACCATGAAAAAATAAATTCAGCAAATATAGTCCTAATACTCCAGCTCATCATGAAATGTCTCTTAATTTCTTGACATGTCCATGAGTTAGAGAGAGCTGAGAAAGGTTTCATTATCTTTGTCTACTTATGTACATTCTTTCTCATTTCTTTTTCTTTTTAAAATCTAAGGCTTTTTTTTACTAGAGAAAGGAGTTGTTCTGATTACTGTCAGTTTCTCTGGCCGATGTGATTTTCTCATCAGAAGCCTCGAATCCTTCTCCTTTTAACTTGATAGCAAAGAGAAATCATGATAGCTTCTTTTGACATCACTTTACACAAAAACAAACAAAACAAAACAAAATTATCATCAACTGGTAGAACAAGAAGACATAGCATGTAGGGAACAAAACAACCATGTTCTTGATTCTAATGAGGTACATGATTTACTCCTACCATGGAAAATTCAAATATCTACCCTTGAACTTCAACAAGCATTTATGACTTGTTGATCTACTTATAGAACTAAATGATTATTTTGCAAAACATCATCTCTGTCTTTAAGTACTCCCTACAGAAGAAAGAAACAGAACATTAGTGTAAACATGATGGTCACTAAGAACTGGTGGACACTGAAGAAAGGCTGTGGATATATGATCCAACAATAAGAGAAAGCTTCTGAGTATGCCTCAGACCAGTGACTGACTGGGTTTTCTGGGAATATATTTTTTGGACAATGGGTCCAGGAGGACAATAATAAATATTGGAAAAACTTCCTACAGTCTATAAAATCCCTTTTATTTAGATAAGCTCACTGGGAGGAAGGTAAGGAGAGGGATATTTATTGAGAGTCTGTGATATAGAGATACACTGTGAGGCACCTTTCAGGTTCCATCTCATTAATTTCTTAAATTGACTTTAAAGAGGAATGTTACCTCAATTTTATAGATGATCTCCAAAATCCTCAAAGCTTTTAAGTAACTTGTCACTCTGCATAAGAATTTGCCTCCAAACTTAGGGATTTTAAAGAACTTTGTTTTTCTTTTTTTCTATGTCACTCAGAGTGTTTGGTCAGGAAAAGAACTTGCAGTTCTCACTCATAGTCTATTTGTTGGTAGTAGCCACTGGGTCTTCAGTCCTTGGAAGTCTAGACTGGGCTGGACTTTCAAGATGGTTCACTTAATGACTGGCAGATGTGACTGGCTGTCAACTGGGACCTCACAGGGGACTGTTGACCAGAATACCTACATGTAGCCTCTCTAGCATGGTGGTCTTAAGATAGCCCAACTTCTTATATGATGGCCGGCTTCTCCAGATAAAGTGTTGCACAAAATCAAGTAGATATGACCTGACCCTTCTGAGCAGCATCAGGAATTACATAGCATCACTTCCTCCATACTCTATTGGTTGAAGTAATTAGAAGCCCACCAAGACTTCAGGGAAAGGGACATAAAAACTATCTTTTGATGAAAGGAATGTCAAAATATTTTGGGGCCATGTTTTAAAATTACCATACTTGCTCAAAATACAACAGCAAGTAAGTGTCCACTAAAATAAAATACAACTCATAATGTATGATGGACTTTTTAAAAATTTGTAAATGGTGGAAATTAACATCAATGAGATTAAGGCTAGAAGAATGTATACATTTGTAAATCAAATCACAGGAAAAGGAGGATGAATATGGCTTTAGTCAAGTGCGGTTCTAGGCACCACTGCAGAAGCTTTTTCCATCAACTGCATTTGATTCGCTCTGTATGTTGGCTGCATTTTATCTATTGTAGACCACTATTTTCATAATGCTCCAGCAACAGCAAATGCCATGTAAAGGAAGGAACTCCTGCTCCTTGGTTCAAATTTGACATACTGCAGAGAACAATTCTGATACCTAGTTTTTGTCACATACACTCACCTGTTCAATCCTTATAGCAGATCCTATTTGAGTCACGTGGTTAGAACAATCCTTGGTATTATAGAAGATTCCAAGGTGAGAGGAATAGAAGGAAAAATGGGTAAAATATGGCCACTCTATAGAAATCAAGAGAATTTACAGTGAATAGTGAACTAACTACCATCTCTTTTTTGCTAAGAAATGCTTTGGGACAATTTTATAAATCTTACAAAGGAAAGAATTAGTCTTTATCTCTCAGTAAACCTTTTGTTGACCAGAGGATCCTTGGAAAACCAAATGAAGGGCTATGTGATTTATCTGATAGGGTAATGAGCTAGAAATCAGAGCATATATACACACCTTCATTTATGTACCACTTTTCAAGTATATTCACATGATTATTTCATTTACACACAATAGCTAAGTGTTATAGGACAAGTTTTATCTTCATTTTCTAGCTAAGAAATCTGAGACCCAGAAAGTTTAAGTGACTTAACCCCAGTTACATAGGGAATAAATGGCAGAGCTAGGACTTCAACTCAGATTCCTCCTCCTAGTCCAGTATACTTTTCACCATGCCACAGATTCGCCTAATGTAAAACTTCAGTTTCATTGATGACATGATACATGGGTAAAGGTTTTCTCTACTGGAGGTTCCAACCACTCGACTATCTCATCTTAGAGTAGCTACCTGACAAAGCATTTTGGCTTCTATAGAGTAAATTAAACCTGCCCTTTTATGAATGAAATTCATAAAAGTAAATTTCCTTTGCCAAGATTATCCTTCTTAAACATGACATGCCCTTCCGTAGACACCACTTATGGTCTCCCATTATACACAAGCTATTTTTCCCAATGCTCTCCCTTCCCCAACCCCCTCCAACAGGCCCCAGTGTGTATTGTTCCCCTCCCTGTGTCCATGAGTTCTCATTGTTCAGCTCCCACTTATAAGCAAGAACATGCGGTGTTTGGTTTTCTGTTCATGCGTTAGTTTGCTGAGGATAATGATTTCCAGCTCCATCCATATTCCTGCAAAGGACACAATCTTTTTCCTTTTTATGGCTGCATAGTATCACATGGTGTATATGTAACACATTTTCTTTATCAAGTCTATCATTGATGGGCATTTGGGTTGATTCCATGTCTTTTCTATTGTGAATAGTGCTGCAATGAACATATACATGCATGTATATTTATAATAGAATGATTTATATTTCTTTGGGTATATACCCAGTAATGGTATTCTTGGGTCAAATGATATTTCTGGTTCTAGGTCTTTGAGGTATCACCACACTGTCTTACACAGTGGTTGAACTAATTTACATTCCCACCAATGGTGTAAAAGCATATCTATCTCTCTGCAGCTTTGTCAGCATCTGTTTTTTCTTGACTTTTTGATAGTTGCCATTATGACTGGCATGAGATGGTATGTCACTGTGGCTTTAATTTGCATTTGTCTAATGATAAGTGATGTTGAGCTTTCTTTCATATATGTGTTGGCCATATAAATGTCTTCTTTTGAGAAGGGTCTGTGCAGGCTTTTTGCCCCCACCCTCCACCCCTTTTTTTTTTTTGAGACAGAGTCTCACTCTGTCACCCAGGCTGTAGTGCAGTGGCACAATCTCAGCTCACTGCAAGCTCCATCTCCCTGGTTCATGCCATTCTCCTGCCTCAGCCTCCTGAATAGCTGGGACTACAGGCGTCTGCCACCACTCCTGGCTAATTTTTTGTATTTTTAGTAGAGATGGAGTTTCACTGTGTTAGCCAGGATGGTCTCAATCTCCTGACCTCATGATCCACCCACCTCGGCCTCCCAAAGTGCTGGGATTACAGGCGTGAGCCACTGCACCCAGCCTGCCCCACTTTTTAATGGGGCAACATACCAGAATCTCTGGGATGCAGCTAAAGCAGTATTATTAGGGAAATTTATAGCATTAAATGCCCACATCAAAAAGCTAGAAAGATCTCAAATCAACATCTTAACATCACAACTAAAATAACTAGAGAACCAAGAGCAAACAAACCCCAAAGCTAGCAGAAGACAAGAAATAACCAAGATCAGAGCTGAACTAAAGGAGATATTGATAAAAAATTCCTTCAAAAAATCTATGAATCCAGGAGCTGTTTTTTTGAAAAAAATCAATAAACTAGACCTCTAGCTAGACTAATAAAGAAGAAAAGAGTGAGGAATCACATAGACACAATAAAAAAAAGATAAAGGGGATATAACCACTGACCCCACAGAAATATAAACAACCATTAGAGAATACTATAAACAGCTCTACGCAAATATACTAGAAAATCTAGAAGAAATGCGTAAATTCCTGAACACATACACCCTCCCAAGACTGAATCAGGAAGAAGCTGAATCCTTGAATAGACCAATAATGAGTTCTGAAAACGAGGTAGTCTTGAACAAAAAAGTTCAAGACCAGAGGGATTTACAGGTAAATTCCACCAGAAGTACAAAGAGGAGCTGGTAACAGTTCTTCTGAAACTATTCTCAACTGTAGAAAAGGAGGGACAATTCCCAAACTCATTTTATAAGGCCAGCATCATCCTAATACCAAAACCTGACAGGGATACAACAAAAAAAGAAAACCCCAGGCCAATATCCCTGATGAACATCGATGCAAAAATCCTCAATAAAACACTGGGAAATCAAATCCAGCAGCACATCAAAAAGCTTATCCATCGCAATCAAGTCTGTTTCATCCCCAGGATGCAAGATTGTTTCAACATATGCAAATCAATACATGTAATTTATTACATAAACAGAACTAAAGACAAAAACCACATGTTTATCTCAATAGATGCAGAAAAGGCCTTCAATAAAATTCAACATCCTCTCATGTTAAAAACTCTCAATAAACTAGGTATTGAAGGAACCTACCTCAAAATTTATTATTTTGCCATTTATGACAAACCCAAAGCCAATATTATAGTGAATGGGCAAAAACTGGAAACATTCCCTTTGAAAAACAGCACAGGACAAGGATGCCCCCTCTCACTACTCCTACTCAACATAGTATTGGAAGTTCTGGCCAGGGCAATCAAGTACGAGAAAAAAATACAGGGTATTCAAATAGGAAGTAAGGAAGTCAAATTGCCTTTGTTTGCAGATGACATGATCCTATATCTAGAAAACTCTATCATCTTAGTCCAAAAGTTTCTTAAGCTAATAAGCAACTTCAGCAAAGTCTCAGAATACAAAATCAAAGTGCAAAAATCTCAAGCATTTCTATACACTAACAGACAAACAAAGAGCTAAATCATAAATGAACTCCCATTCGCAATTGCTATGAAGAGAATAAAATACCTAGGAATACAGCTAACAAGGGAAGTGAAAGACCTCTTCAAGGAGAATTGCAAACCACTGCTCAAGGAAATAAGAGAGGACACAAACAAATGGAAAAACATTCCATGCTCATGGATAGGAAGAATCAATACCATGAAAATGGCCATACTGCCCAGAGTAATTTACAGATTCAATGCTATTCCCATCAAACTACATTGACATTCTTCATAGAAGTAGAAAAAACTATTTTAAAGTTCATATGGAATAAAAAAGAGTCTGTATAGCCAAAACAATCCTAAGCAAAAAGAACAAAGCTGGAGGTATCACACTACCTGACTTCAAACTATGCTACAAAGCTACAGTAACCAAAACAGCATGGTACTAGTACAAATACAGACGCACAAACCAATGGAACAGAATAGAGACCTCAGACATAAGACCTCACATCTACAACTACCTGATCTTTGACAAACCTGACAAAAACAAGCAATGGGGAAAGGATTCCTGTTTAATAAATTGTGCTGGGAGAACCAGCTAGCCATATGCAGAAAATTGGAACTGGACCCCTTTTTTACATCTTACACAAAAATTAACTAAAGATGGATTAAAGATATAAATGTAAAACCTAAAACTATAAAAACCCCAGAAGAAAATCTAGACAATACCATTCAGGACATAGGCATGGGCAAAAATTTCGTGACAAAAACATCAAAAGCAATTACAACAAAAGCAAAAATTGACAAATGGGATCTAATTAAATGAAACAACTTCTGCACAGCAAAAGAAACTATCATCAGAGTAAACAGACAATCTACAGAATGGGAGAAACTTTTTGCAAGCTATCCTTCTGACCGAGGTCTCATATCCAGGGTCTATAAGGAAATTAAACAAATTGACAAGTTTTCTTTTTTTTTAATTTTTGCTTTTCTTTCTTCTTTTTTTTTTTTAATCCATGGGTGCTTATAAGAGTTTTGATTTGGTTAACATAAGCCAGACCGATTATCTTATAAACTAGGAAGTATGAAATATTTCTCTTTTGGTATTCCAAATCTCCCTTCCTGTACTTACTTTCCTTCTCCTGTTACTGCAAGTTTATCCCTCCACTGAGAAGAAATTGCTTCAATAAAATTTGTGGTAGAAAAAGAGGGTGATGATGATAGTACCTACTATTTAATCAGTGCTTACCATTTACATGTTATTTACTCAGTGCTTATTATGGGGCTAAGTTTGGCTTTAATGCATTATTTTGTTTAATCCTATCTAGCCTATGAAATTGATACTGCTATTTTCCCCATTTTTTCAAATGGTAAACCTGACACTCCCAGATTGAAAAAACCTGCAAAAGGTCCCACAGCTTGTTAGTGGTAGAACTGAAATTCAGTCTCTAATTTATTGGATTGCTAAATCTATTTCCTTTGTTATTCCAATAAACATAATAATGGACTACCAAATTAATTTATTACCTGCCTTTGCAATGTTTTCTTCTTAAAAGAGGAACATCTGTAGAAGCAGTGCTTAATAGAATATTAAGAATTAGAATTGGTGTGGTTCCTAGCGTAATAGGCTAGTACAGAAAATATTTTCAAGTTGCTGAGAAAAGGCTTCCCAGAATCTCCCAAATCACAAATCACACCACGTAGAGAAATATTCTCTGCTTTCTGTGACTAAAATGGGAATTAGGAGACCCAAATAATAGGACCAGTTATGCTATTACTTCTCTAGGCTTTAAGTCTCTAATCTGTAAAATGAGGAAGGAGGAAAAGATCATCTACAGGAATTGATCCAGGTTCAAACCCCCAATCTGTGAAAGATTGATTATATGTTGAAATGAGTATAATGAATGGATCTTAAGGCTATTTGGTAAACCTAAAGTCTTAGCTTCTTCTCCTTTCCAAACTCCAGTTTCTAGGGCCTCATATAAGTCTTCTTTGAGGTGAAAGATATCCTGTAAAACACAGTGTGTCGTCAATTTTTCAGTGAATGTCATTACAACATTACAGCCTTGATGCTAATTCATCTCCTAACCTACTTTCCTAGGACTTGGTAGTAAAGACTTAATGCTGTTTTCAGCCCTTTTCATCTTCAAAGCTCTTACTAAAATGTCTAATTAATCTTCCAAATGTCACTAAGGTAGGCACAATCCAGTACTGCCACTCCTCTTGGATTCTCTTCATCTTTTCTTGTCAGTTGTGGAATTATGGCATTAGAGAAGACCTGGAAGTCTGTTTAGTTGAAAATCATATCTGATGCTTGATTTCCACATTCTTGCCAAGTGTTTATTCAGTGTAGGGGATAATTTGGGGGTGTTCTTTCAGCCCAAGGGCTGAGAATTGCTCACTTTATCTAGAAATCATCCCACCTAAGCAGAACTCCCAGGCAGCTAGGTGAATACAACATGACTCCCCATCCAACTGCTGTTGATTGAACACCTGCAGCAAACTGGGCCAATCAGAGTGCACTCCTCCATAACAGAGAATTGGAATGAAGCTACCACAGTCTCAGTCTAGACTGTTTTTTGTGATGCAATTAATAACCTTGGAAGTGCTGGTACATCAACCTTCTTTTATGTAAGATGATCAGCAAATAATAGAAGTATTAAGCAGATGTCCAACAAGGAACAGAGATACAATATGGAGAAAAGATGTCCCTCTGAATTTCCAATCACTTTCAACTTACTGGTTACAATCTCTGGCTGAACCTCTGCATTTATGTCAAATTAGCATCCTCACTAATACTTCCAGTCTACTGTTGAACAAGTCCAGTAATAAACAATTAGCTAAACATATATCTATTTATACATACACATATGTACATATATACATATGTATATACAAAATGTATATGTATATGTGCATATATAGTTTAAAATCATATATGATGTCATATCTTAAAATCATATGTGTATGTGTGTTTGTGTGTATATATATATATATATGAAATCTTACAACTCCCTATTCTTTTCTTTCCTTCTGGGATTCTTCAGGCCCAAAGAACAGCATAGAATCATAGGAGTCATGATTTTCTCCTTCCTAGAATTGAGACAGGTTAGAAGAAGAGACAAGGGGGAAATAGCTGAGTATTTTTCTCTACTATTGCTGGCTTCCTTTGAATCTATTTCTTTCTGATAGCATGCTTTTTCTTGCTTTATTTTCAGATTGACTATAATAGCATTATAGTCACCCTCTGCATTATTGTAATAGGAATGGTAACTACATAAACGCAGAGCATAGTTGATTTGCAAGTATCCATATGAGTAGGAAGAATAAAAATTTTAGAATAGCAATGAATGATAATATTTTCTCATGTTTCCAGATTTATGATTTGACCTTTCTACTCAACTGAATCAATTATTTAGATTTTTAAATTGCATCAAACCATGTCTTAAAATCATGGACTGTCAGGCTAAATCAAAGAACATTACTTAAACTGTATGTCACTGTAAATAACCCCTTTCCAAGTCCCCTGCCTGATGTGATTCAAAAAAGACTGTCAATAAAGTGTAAAGAGTGAGTTTTCAATTGGTAGCAATGACACCTTCAGAGAGTCTGGAAATTGAGTACTTAACCCATGGTTAGGTTTTGAAATGTCCTTTTTCCTGACATGAAGTGAATTGTTGTCTCCTCTATATCTGCTCTGCTGTCTCTACCCCAATCTTTTCTCTGAGTGTAGCCAGGTCTGTGTGGTAGCCAGTCCTGAGCAGTGTCACTGTAGGAAAGGACTGAATAGCATGTGGGTAAAAGATGTCATGAAAGGCAGTGGAGGAGTGGAAGGGAGCTCTAAAGAATAAAGGCCTCTGGCATCAAACTGCAATTCAAACCTCTGTCATGGTTCTGCCTTACCCAGGAGCACCGGGGTGGGGATCAGAGTTCTCTCTGCCTACCCCTGTTCTCCCAAGGCTGTCTAAAATATATCACCTTGTACTGCATTGGGCAGTAGAGAGATGAGCCCATTCAGTGTGAATAATAAAGTGCTTCTTAAGAAGATGAGGGACCAGAAATTCACTTTCAATGTCCCACTCAGAATAAATACACTTCCTGGCTGATCTTGGCATTATGCATTTCATTTACTCACTCAGCTCATCAGAAACTGTTTCTTTTTTCTTTTTTTTTGAGACGGAGTCTCGCTCTGTCACCCAGGCTGGAGTGCAGTGGGCGATCTCTGCTCACTGCAAGCTCTGCCTCCTGGGTTCACGTCATTCTCCTGCCTGAGCCTCCCGAGTAGCTGGGACTACAGGTGTACACCACGCCCAGCTAATTTTTTTTGTATTTTTAGTAGAGACGGGGTTTCACCGTGTTAGCCAGGATGGTCTCAATCTCCTGACTTGATCTGCCTGCCTTGGCCTCCCAAAGTGCTGGGATTACAGGCATGAACCACCACGCCCAGCCATATTGTTTTTTAATTGAGCTCCTATGTAGGGATTTCCTGGCTAACTATTTATACAGCTGTCTCAACAGTGTTTCTTAAGTTGTGGCTCCTGCATGTCTTAGTCTGTTTGGGCTGCTATAACAAAATACCTTAGACTGGGTCATTGATAAAAAACAGAAACTTAATTTCTCACAGTTCTGGAAGCTGGAAAGTTCAAGATCAGGATACCAACAGATTCAGTGTCCGGTGGAGGCTCACTCTCTGCTTCACAGATGGTACCTCATTCTGAGTCTTCACACATCTGAAGGGGCAAGGCAGCTTCCTTCAACTTCTTTTATAAGAGCACCAATCTCATTCATGAGGGCTCTGCCCTAATGACTTAATCACCTCCTAAAGGCCCCACCTCTTAAAACTATTGTTGGGGGTTAGGTTTCAACATATGAATGTGGAGCGGCACCAACATTCAGACCATAGCACTGCATCAGCAACAGCCTTACTGCCTAGAACTTGTTAGAACTGCAAATTCTTAAGCCCCATCTCATTTTCAATAAATCAGAATTCTAGGTTTGGGGTTGAGCTCTTGTCTTTTTCACAAGCTCTCCAGGTGACTCTGGTGTACACTAAAGTTGTAGAACCACTGCGCTAGAGGCCATAACTTAAGGTAGAAAGTCCATTTAAGCTAATATCTTGAAATTATACTCTTCCCCTTCAGCAGTGTAGTAATGAACTACGTTGGAACTTAAGGCAAAAGTTAAAATCAATAAATTGATTTTGTCTTTATTTAAAGTTTAGATATCTTGTTCATCATATTTTTTTTTGCCTTACTTTTGACTTTCAAAAATATTTGTCCATATTCCTGAGTGTTTTGGTGGCCACTTAAATTTAGCACCAGAGGTGAGTGCTTCACTCACTGCACCCCTGCCCTGTAGGGAGTCATTCACATCAGGAAGAGAGAACAGACATTCAGAGCAGTCAGCTTCATATCACCTTGGATCCTGCAGGCCAGCAGGACAGTCACTCTGAAGGTGGGTTGGGAGGACTCACACCTCAGCTGTACACAAACTTCAGCTTGCCCTCTGCTGTGGATGGTCAGGGTAGAATTGCAGGGTCAAAAGATATTTTTTCTGTTTCAGGGATGTAAGCAATAATTTCCAGAGTGGCTGTAGCATCCCTCAGCCCTCCTTTCTTTTGAACACAGTTTAAACCAGAGATGACTACTAATTTATTTGTTTCCAAGGGAAGCCATGTTAATCAGGATGAACTAACTTGATTTAATGTGAGTGTCATGTTTACCCGTAGTTACTTTCCATTTTATTCTGCAGTCACAGCTGATTAATCACCAAACTGTGACAAGAGGGAAGTAATTCACACTGCAAGCCTGGTGCTTGTCTCCACCTTCAGTTTTATCTACAAAAGGGCAGAGTTGCCAAGGGTTAAGGCCTGACACCCGAGTGCTCAATAAAACAACGAACTTCCTTCCTTCTTTTCATTCTTCTTTCATTCCAAACTGCAGGAACAAAGGGAAGAATACAAAAGCCATGCCCATAAAAATGATAATTTAATTAAATGAACTAAAATGACTGCCTTTCAGTAAGTTTTTATTTTGGAGTAGATGCAAGTGGTCAGTCCCTTCTTTACCCAGCTAATCTCCTTCGCAGGCACTGAAGACATTAAACCTACTGGCCTGTTCTGGAATAAATTCTGATCCAGGCTAGGCGCATATTAGTAGGATCTGGCTCACCAGCTTGTGGGGCAGTAAATACTGTGGTGCTCCCCCCAGATCTCCTCTTTAGATCTCATTCACCCAGTCCCTGACTTCTGGGACTATCAGCTATTGATGGCTCACAGCTGCATTCCTCATTGGATTCACTCTCAGTCTCTGGGATTGGCCTTGCCCAAAGTTACAGCCCCTGGCAAAGGTGGCTCATAGCCAACAATACGCTCAGGTAGGGAGAAAAAGGCCCAGCCTCCTTGGGACTCAATTCGAGACACAGTGAAGGACATTTCAGCTCCAAAATTCTCCATAGGGTTAGCTGAGGCTTCGGATTGTAAATCAGTTTCTCTTTTACCCAATCCTGCCCTCCTGTCTTCCTTTAAATTATATCTCTGAGAGCCCACTCCTTCACCCCAACACTATTCATTTGGTATCTCTCGCCAGAGAACCAATGTAACTATCAGAAGTGGTTCTAGTAAGCAGCCTCTAAATGGGATTTTGGAGACAGATCATTCATTGGCTGGCTGGCAATGAGGATCTCGTCACTAGTGGGGACAGGATGGAGAACGAATGGCCCCTGGGATGCTGTGGCAGTGTAGTTAAAACTCTCACTGGTGGTGAACTTGAACAAAATTTTGGTGGAAGAAAATGAACTAGCTGATGCAATTTTTATAGTGCTAGAGACATGTGAAGAAAATGACACCCATAAGAACCATGGGATTGGGTGGTTGATGCTGAGTACCAATGACTCATTGAAGAGATATAATAACTCTGGGTGGTAAGTCATCAATTCATGACGAAATGTGCAGGCATAAGATAACTCTTTGGCAGTACTTAAGGTATCTCCTGTGGCTGGAAGATCAGACTCAAGATCAGGCTCAGGCTTCAGATCCACTTAGTAGTGGAACTTAAGAGAAGATTAAATTCTCTACCACAGCCGGCTTTCTAGGCCCAAGTTTTACTAGGGAAAGAGTGAGACACTGAGACTTGGGATAGGGATAGGTATAGGTAGATGCATTTGAGAACCTTGAACACTCAGATTCTCCTGAGTGCACTGGACATATAGAAATGACCCACTCACACTTGTTAGAAGATAGTGTCCCCTTCTTTAAAGATAATGCAGAGGCCTCCAATTAGGTAGATGCTATACAAGATAAGCTTCAGTTATGCTTTCCTGGAAACCAGACCAATAAAAAGGGTCAAATCCCAGCAAAGTCCAATTGGGCCATGTGTTGGGCCTGCTAGGGGAAGATAAGACTATACTTTGAAGGGGCTGTAGAATTTGACCAATACTTCCTGGCAGGAACTGGAAATATTGTAGAGAAGTAGATCTTGAGGGTTGTAGGTCAAGCAAGATGGAATATAGGGCTGGATAAGAGAGAGTTTATTGATATGAGTGTACTCTCCTATAGTATTATAGGACTTAACACCCTAGAAAGGCCCTTAGAGATGGTGCTAACAGTGGCTAGAGTGGCTCTTGAAAGCTTAGAAAGAGTGATGGCACACACTAAATAAAGTGGAAATGCCAGAACCGATATGGCTATATGACTATAGAATAAACAAAAGGCTCAGAAAAAACAACATGCTAGAGTGGATTTATTAGCAAAGCTGGAAAACTCTCCAGTCAGATCAATTTCTCAGAGGGTCCCAGAAGATACTCTATTTATCTAAGCAGTGTGCATCAGAATACTGAATTAGGGTACTGAGAGATCACTTTCTAGCAGGGTGCTGTAAAACCTAGAGCATGTGATGACTGTGGAGAGGGCCACAGTGAGGTAGCCACTAGGCTAGGGTAAGGAATGTGGGCTTGCAAGGACATGCAAGCTCTGGACAAGCAGCTGCAGTGGAGCACCACTGGATTTTTTCCATGTCTACTTCTGGAAGCTCTGTGATAGGAGCAGGAAGAGTGCAACACAGCAGCACCCCAAAAGCAATATCCCTCCACACCCTCGACTGATAAAGCTTATATCATAATGCTCACTGTGAAGGAGAAATATCTGGAGGACTGGCTCCATTATTACAGAGGAGATAATGCATAATCAGTTATGAGATAAGCAATAAATTAATGTCATTGTTTATTCTTTTGACAACTCAGATTCCATACACCCTTTTACACACATTCCAACTTTCATACAAGTAAATAACTCTGTATTTCCACCCTTATAAGATACAGTTATCCTTCTTGCTAGTGAGGAATTCTCATTTTCCCAACAGTAAGGAGATGTATATAGTTCCAACAGTCATTGTATCCATTGCTGGCTATGTCAGTGACTCTCAAATTTCATTGTAGTCCCATGAAATGTTCGGTTACCTAAAGAGTAAAATTTACAGTTAACCCACAACAGCTTGCATGTGAAATGAAAACAAATGGGTAAAGAAGAGAGAATAAAATGATTAGCATACAAATGAATGCATATAACAAGTAAAGATAAAACACACAGTTACTACAGTTCTTATTCCTTTAATTGGTTACAGGATTTAGTTGATATTTAATTAGTCCTTCTTTCAATACCACTTTTATATTTCCCCCATCTCAGCCAGAATCTCAGCTAGTTGGGGTTATTTACCTGGTGGAGTGACACAAATGTTAATTTCCAAAGGATCTAAGTTGTCAATTAACCTGCCCTTTTTTGTTGTTGCTGTAGTTTTCATTGACTTTTTTTCTAAATTGAATATGGAAGTATAAAGTCATTCCAAAGAGTCCACTGTGTTCCAGACAAAATCTCCTTTGTCCTCGCTGTGCAGCAGTAACTCAATTTCCTCTTGGTATTCTGGATCAGTAACTCCAACAGAGTAACTTCTTTTTTGCTTGTTTGTTCAAGTGGCATAAGGAGCTCAAAATGGCCGTGTGAAGGTCTCATCTTCCAATTCAGTAGAAATACCATTGTGCCTCCCAGTGGAAGTCTTACCTCCTTGGATACAAAGACCTCTAAACTCACAGAGCAAAAATTCTGTGAGTGAGTTATTAAGCAATCATAGTGAGAAGAGGCATCCTTACACCTTGATTCCTGGAGCCATGTATTGTGGCTATGGGGGAAACAGTATCACACACTGGTCTGTGATTTGAAGAACATACTGAATCCTGTACACAAAATATAATTTTAGGGTGTTGCTTCCCAACCTGTTCAGTAATTGAGTTGTACATAAGCAATTCAACATTCCAGTGAGCCCAGTTGCTTCCAGGTGATGTGATATGTAGGAAAATCAGTTATGCCATAGATGTAAGTCCATTGCTGCACTTACTTTGCTGTGAAATGAGTTCCTTCAGAATCAGTGCTATGCAGAATTCCTTGACAGTTAAATAAAGCTTTCCCTAAGCCTATGGGTGATGATACTAACAGAAGAATTACACGTAGAGAAATCAATTACAGACCATAAGTCTATCCTGGTAAAGATGAATTTTGTGCCGTTTATGACATAAAAGGTCAAATGTAATCAACCTGTCACCAGTTTGCTGGATGGTTACGCTGGGGAATGGTGCCATATTAGGAGCTCAATTTTGGTCTTTGCTATTGGCAAATTAGGCAGTAGCATTAAGCAGGTTAGTCTTAGTAAAGAGAAATCTATGTTGTTTAGTCCCTCTGGCCTTGCCACTATGGCTATTTTATTGTCTCACTGAACAAGAACTAGTATGACTAGAAAGAGGCTAATGAATATCATTAGAGCATGCCATTTTATCCACATTATTCTTAAGAGCTTCTACAGTGGATGCCCTTTGTTTGGTTTCACATGAAACACAAATATCTCCTGTCTGTGCCATTATGACAGGTCCATTGACATAGCTCTTTCCTAGACCTCTTGTCACCAACTTTCCAATCCTGTTTCTTTTTAAATCCCTGACCATACAGCCAAACTTAGCAACTGCCCAAGAGTTAGTGTGCATTTACAATTTGGCCCATCTTTCACTCCAAGCATAGCAGGCAACCAAATGTACTACTCAAAGTACTGCCCATTGTGAGAAGAAGATTCTCCTTCAGCACCACCCTTCTGAGCCATGCCTAAGTGAGGCTATAGTGATGCAGCTGTCCTCTTTTTGTTAGTACCATCATATCTTACAGACCCATCTGGCTTGACATTCTTCTTCCTCAGTAAATTGGATATTAAAAAACACTTCCAGAGGCCATAGGTATTGATCGAAATACAGAAAGCAATGCAACAAGAGTTGGTGTTAAATTAGTGTGACTAGTTTGCTTACTCTTACTTTTAAGACCTGCCTGAGCTCAGTCTTTTGTACACCATTTTAGTTTCATGATAGATTGTTGCTGATGACATCTATTCTTATGAATAGATATGGCAAACAATACCCAGTTTATGAGGATAAGCTTAGATTCCATGGTCAACTAGTATCTCATGTTTAGGCATTCAGTTTCTACCAAGGCCCAATAACAAGTCAGAAGCTGTTTTTGTTTGTTTGTTTGTTTTTTGAAAGGAGAAAAGTTATTTGAAGGAGAGAGCAGAGATGTGCTCTCAAGTCTTAGAAATATCTGTTGTTTTTCTCCTACTAGAAGTTCCAAACAGCATCCCCATTTGTCATGGTCACTTCAAGTATCACTGGACTTGTTGGATCATAAGGACCAAGTAGTAGCTTGCCTTGTACTGCAGCCTAAACTTGCTTCTCTTGCTCTGGTCCCTACTTGAAAGTGGCAACCTTACAGGTAACTCTGAGTATGAGTTGAAGTAGCACACTGAAATGTGGTATAACTTGCCTTCCAAATACCAGAATGCTTACCAAACAAAGTGCTTCTTTTTCATGGTAGGTGACATGGAGTGAATCAACCCTTCTTTCACCTTGGAAGTAATATCTTGACATGCTGCAAACCAATGAACCATCAGAAACTTCACCGAGGTTTCAAACACTTGTATGTTGTGGGGTTTATCTCCTACCCTTTATTTTGCATATGTGACACTAAAGTATCTAGAGTACTTGCTAATCAGATCTAATGAGCATAATGCCATTGATATAGTGGACAACTGTGATATTTTATGGAATAAGATAGCCATGGTCTCTGCAGGCTACAATAACCCTTAGAGAAGAACTGATGGAACCCCGATGCAGGATTGTAAGAGAATACTGATTGTCCTCCCAGGCAAAAGCAAAGGTCATCTTGTGTTCCTTACAAATTGGTTGCATAAAAATGCATTAGTCAGATCAATAGTTGCATACCAAGTGCCAGAATTCATGTTGATTTGTTCTAGAAAAGATAATATATCTAGAATAGCAGCAGCAATTAGAGCCACCATTTGATTAAGTTAACAGTAGTCTCTGGTCATTCTCCAAGATCGACCTGACTTTATTAGAGGCTTAACTGGTGAGATAAATGGGGATGTGATAGGTATCACCACCTCTGCTATCTTTAAATCTTTGATAGTAGCATTAATCTTTGCAATTTTCCTAGGGATGAGATATTGCTTGTAGTTTACTATCTTGATAGTGAAGAAATGTTCCAGGGGCTTTCATTTAGTCCTGACATAATCATCCTCACCCTATGGTCAGAGAGCCAATGAGGGTACAAACTGAGCCAGCTGTGATACTATTTATTATTTGATCACTGTAAGCCCCACTTTAACTATCAGGCCATACTGGCATTTTGGGTCCCCAGGGATTGTCATTAATTCAGACTACTATCCAATAATTTCCCCCAAAGGTTTGGGTATTTCCTTCTCTCCAGCACATTCTCACTCTAATTAATGGCCACAGGATTCTGTTTACACCCCTTCAATTAAGGGCCGCTGAGTCTGTGAACTAAGTTCTGGAAACTCAGGGAGAGGCCATGACTCTTCAATGTGGGGACTCAAGTTTTTTGCTCTAGATTTAGAGTTTATTTTATCAGTCAAGAAACACTTTACTAGGCTATGTATCTATTTAATTCCTTGGAAACCATGATCAGTTAGCCTACTGACAAATATTCTAGTGTGTCCAAGCATTTTGATTATTGGTACCTCTCTGATATCTATTACGGTAAATATTACCACCTTGCCTCTCTGCCTAAGTGCTGCCACTTGTTCTAGCACCTTTAGAATTCACTCCTGAGCATGTTCCCTGAGTTTCTTTACATATGCAGTAGCAAAGTCTTGCAATTCTTTTGGTTTGTAAGCTACAATGCCGTGAGTTATAGTGTGTCCTGGCCCCTTGGAGCATGGTGAAATTTCACCCGAGTTATAAGTCTAGTGGCAACAAAGTGTGGTTATGGTATGTCTTGAGAGAAATGAGCATCCATTTTCAAGGCTCCTGCCCCAGGTGAGATTATCACAGGATTTCCAAGCAAGGTAGACATCAAAGAGGAATCTAATTCTCTAGGTAAGGAAGACTCAAAATCACATGGGAATTCCCAATTTTCAGCTTTCTCTGGATCCAAACTGATGCTGGCATTCTAAGTTTAAGGATTTCATCCTTTTCTAATCAATGTCTTCAACTTCACATTGGGAAACTTGACAAGGCTGTGAATTTAACTGTTGGAATTCATCAGTCCATGCAACTAAATGGTTGCTTTTTATTTTCAGCAATATTAGCACTGTGGCTACAAGAAAAAGGAGATCCTTTCAAAGCTGTCACGGAAGTTCTCTAGTTCTCAGATAGTCACTTGAGCTAAAAGTTAAAGAAACTGAGCATGTCATTTTCTTTTTTGTAAGTACTCAAGTACATTTAAAAAATCAATCTCAAATCATAGTCCTTGTAGTCATCATTAGCCATAAAAGTGAAGTGCAGCAACCACTTGGGATCCGATGGTGCTTGTTTCAGTTGGCTCTTCATCACAGTAAACCACAAGTTAGAGCTTGATTAGTTACAATATCACTCTATACCATGGATTACTAGTATCCTATTCCCCCTAGTCGAGGAGCTCAGCCCTGCACCTCAACCCATGTGCATGATCAAAACAATACAAGAAGGCCTACCAAAGTGCCTCTTTTTTATGGTAGGTGACATGGAGTGAATCAACTCTTCTTTCATCTTGGAAGTAATATCTTGACAATTCCCGAATCCCATCTTTGTGAAACTAGTTCCACTACCAATTCTTTATCAGTTGACTTTCAGTTAGGAGACAGTAATCATACAGGAAAAGTTTAATATAGAGGATTATTCACTATAACAGAGGAGTAACTAAGCGACGCTATAAATACATGAAAAGAACTCTAAAGAATACCCTAGGTCTGAGAGAGAGTACCTGAAGAAGACAAAATTTGGAAGGGAAGCCCCCTCCCTAAGCTGAGATTTGGACCTCTTTTGAGGTACAGTTTCAATTCATTTGTTGGAGAAGATCTCTGAGCCACTCCAGTACAGTAGTCACCCCATGTCTACAGGGCATACTTTCCAAGACACCCAGTGGATACCCGAAACAGAAGATAGTACCAGACCTGACTGCTGTTAATCCAAACATGTTTCTGTTCATGTTTTCCACCCACACATTTAATGCCTTTTCCATCGTAATTTAGTACTTAACATGCACTGTAGCCATAACTTTTGCAGTTTGAGGTGGGATAGCAACTAGCATGAGTTTCTTTTTCCTTCTTCCCAGTTTCATGAATAGAAAATTTGTTCTTACCATACATCTTAGCAACCTCAACCTATAATTTTTTCTCATCTCTTATCAAGTTGAGAACTTTCCCTTTTTCATACAAAGGAAGCATTTTACTGCTTCTCTTTGCCACATCTGAATTGCTAGTAACACTACTTTTGTACCCTGGGGTCATCGTAACACTACAACCTATAATTTTTTAAATTTCTTCTCAAGTTGAGAATTTTCACTTTTTCAAACAAAGGAAGCATTTTACTGCTTCCCTTTGGCATATCTGAATTGCTAGTAACATGACATTTGTGCTCTGGGCCCATCTAAGTAAAATAAGGGTGACTAGAACACAAGCACTGCAATACTGAGACAGTTGATCTAATAACTGAGATGGCTCCTAAGCAACGAAAGGTGGGTGGCGTGTACAGCATGGACATGCTGGAAAAAGGGGTGATTCATGTCCCGGGTGGGACAGAGCAGGACAGCACAAGATTTCATCACGCTACTCAGAACAGCATGTGATTTAAAATTTATGAATTGTTTATTTCTGGAACTTTCCATTTAATGTTTTCAGAACACAGTTGAGCACTGAATCCCTGGAAAGTGGAAACACAGATGAAGCCAAGGGTGGGGACTACTGTACCAGGCAAGCAGAAGACAGCCTCTGGGGTGGGTCTGGCTAAGGCTGTTGGTGGGGCTGGGCAGACAGGAGTTGAGTGCGAGCTCACTCACGGGCAAGGCAACCTGAGGCCTGGGATGCATGTTGCCTACATTGAGAGGGCCATGGCAAAGGGGTCGACTGGTCAGGGTCAGGGCTGCAAACTGGCCGAAGGACTGAGAGCTCCAAGAAAGTGTATATGGTAAAGATGCTCCAGAAGTTGGCAGCAGACAGTTCAGGAAAGACAATGTAAGATACACAGGGTGATGCACTGCTACTGACCTCTACCAGTGGTGAGACCCTCGTGCCATTCACAGTTATAGGAGAGTGAGTCAGATTGGTTGAACTTAAGATTCCTTTTCTTGGTGAGAAGAGTACTTGTTCACTCAAAGGCTGCATATAACGTGGGATTACTAAGAGGTATCAGGTGCTAATAGGACGGAGGGATTAGATGGCAGACTGTCAAAAATTGACAGAGGTTCCTCAAACAGTTCCTGTTCATGATACCCCTTTTTGGGTGACTGACAGATAAAGATTCCAGGTCTTGTTCCTTTAAGTTAAGGTATGCTATATGTGTGAAAGATCAGTTGAGTTTAAACAATTTCTAATCCTTCATTCAGCCAATCAATCAGTCATCTATTCACCAAACATGCATCCAATGTACATAAAGTGCAAAATCTTGTTCTGGATCAATTAAATGCCCCTGCCACGCATTCATCCCTTCTCCTTTCATCCCTCCCATTCCTGCTCTTATACTTTTAAGAATTTATATAATGGAGCCCCTAAATCCTCAGTTATTCAATCCCTCATGTATGTCATTAAAGTTTTTTCCACCACCATCTTCCCCTCAGCCTTCCCTCCTGTTTCCCAGCCTTGGTCATTTGAGCATTGGTTTGAGTCTCCGTCCCAGGAAGGACAGGGAAGGAAAATGAGGTCAACCTGGACACATCTCATCTCCAAGACTATGTTTAACAGCTCTGGCAGGAGATTTCAGCACAGGAAATTGCATAAAATATGTTTCAGGGATTATTTTTGGATTTCAGTGACCCATGTTCTTCCTGGCACTGATCATCAGAGCTAATTGAAAACTAGTGTTGATAAAAAAAAAAAAAAAAAAAAAAAAGCCTGTGGGTTAAAACAGTAGCCACAAGCACTCCAGAAGGCAGCCACGGTGTGAAGAAGAGTACAGGGTCTTAATTCAACTTCTGGCTTTCCTTCTTAGTAACTGCATGAGCTGTTTTATTGCTTTTTGAAACACAGAAACATGCAATGTGCACACACAAATATTCACGTGCATGTACACAAGAATACTTTGTAGGTACAAAAGCCGTAGAAGGTAGCAGCTAAGGCTGTGGACTCCGGATCCAGATGGAGCTGGGATTAAAATCTCGTCCTATCATTTTACTAGTTGCATAACTTTCAGCCACTTACCTTCTTTTAGCATTAATTTCTGCAGGTGCAAAATGGGACTAATTATAGTACTTATTTCATGAGGTTGTTGCAATAATTAAAAGAAATAATGCATGTAAGACTGTTAGTAAATGTTTGGCATGTAAAGAGCACCTAGTAATAAGCAGTGGCTACTATTATATACACACACATATACATTATACATACATGCATAAGGCCATTTTGGTCAATGACAAACTGCATATACAATGATGATTCCATATAATTATAATAGAGCTGAAAAATTCCTATAGCCTAGTGACTACATAATATCTATCACAATGCTATTGCACAATGCATCACTCATGTGTTTGTGGTGATGCTGGTGTAAACAAACCTACTGCGCTGCCAGTCACATAGAAGTATAGGCTGGGCGTGGTGGTGTAATCCTAGCACTTTGGGAGGTGGAATCAGGAGGATCACATGAGTCAGGAGTTTGACACCAGCCTGGTCAACATACCGAGACTCCATCTCTATCCCCCCAAAAAAGAAAAAAGAAAATATAGCACATACAATTATGTACAGTACATGTACTTGATAATGATAATATATGTCTATATTCCTGGTTTATGTATTTACTATCTTATGCTTTTTATTGCTGTTTTAGAGTGTGTTCCTTCCATTTATTAAAAACAAAGTTAACTGTAAAGCAGTCTTAGCCATGTCTTTCAAAAGATATCACAGAAGAAAGTATTCTAATCACAGGAGATGACAGCTCCATGCATGTTACTGCCCCTTGAAGACCATCCAGTGTGACAAGATGTGGAGATGGAAAATAGTGATATTGTTGATCCTGACCCCGTGTAGGCCTAGGCTCATGTGTGTGTTTGTGTCTTAGTTTACAACAAAAAAGTTTAAAAAATAAAAAGAAAAAATAACATAAAAAGCTTATATAATAAGGATATAGAGAAAGAAAATATTTTGTACAGCTGTAAAATGTATTTGTGTTTTAAGCTATTATTACAAAAGAGTAAAAAAATTATAAAATTAAAAACTTGAAACCGTAAAAAGTTACAGTAAGCTAAGGTTAATTTATTATTAAAGAAAGACATTTTTAATAAATTTAATGTCATGTAAGCATATAGCATTTATATGCACATAACTTATTCAATTTCTTTATTTAATTGCATATAATTCTCAAAAGACATTTCTCCCTGTGGGACATGAGCTCTAAACAGAAAAAGTCTGCCACTCCAACTTCTGAAATATTGTTTAAGTTATTTTCTAAATTTCTAAAAAAAAAAAATCAGAAAATTCACATCAACGGTAGTACCTACAGCAATACAGAAACAAAGCTAGTTTTTTCTTTTTTTCCCTCAAAAGAAGCTCTCATTTTTCTAATGTTTCCCCTTAGGTACTATGTGCATACATCTATGGACAGAGTGACTACTGGCAGAAATGAACCCATGTGAGAAGTCTGGGATCGAAGATCTACACAGAACAACAAGGAGCTAAAGGAAGTCAGTTGGATGATGTAGGAGGGAGGCTCCTGTTTTTCTGACATCACTGCCAGATGAAGCACCAAATAATTAGAAAGCTTTCACTCCATTTGCTTTGGATAGATTTAAAGGCTAGGCACAGTCATTTGTGTTAATTAAAATCTCTGAAACCTTAAAAATAAATAAATACATAAAATCAAGTCTGTGGTAGTACACAGCAATGTCCTCGGCCTTCACATTCACTCACCAGTCACTCACTCACTCACCTAGAGCAACTTCTAGTCCTGACAGCACTTCATTCATGGTACGTGCCCTATACAGGTATACCATTTTTATCATTTATACTATATTTTTATTGTATCTTTTCGATGTTTAGATTTACAAACACTACTGTGCTACAATTGCCTACAGGATTCAGTACAGTAGCAATCTGTAGAGGTTTGTAGCCTAGGAGCCATAGGCTATTCCATATAGCCCAGACGTGCCGTAGGCAATATCCTCCAGGCTCTGTAAGTGCATGCTATGATGTTTGCACCACAACAAAATCACCTAACTATGCATTTATCAGAAGGTACTCCTGTCACTAAGCAAAGCATGACTATACCTATAACCTTGAATTACTAGCTTTGTGACCTTTATATACCCCTTAACCTCTCTGAGCTGCCTTTGCAATTTGACATCAATAACCACCTCCAGGTTTGTTGTCAGGATTAAAGAAGAGTAGCTAACATTTACTGAGCTCTTACTACTGTATATAAAAGGTCCTCATACAATATAAAGTACTATCAGGTATAAGATATTATTGTGCACAGCAGCTGGTTAAAGGATTCTCAACAGAAGAATGAAATTCACATTCACTTCACAATCACCCTCTGATTAAAATGCCACTTGGGAAGTACAGACCTTTCATTCTGAAATGATCCCCATTCCAAACTAAAGGTTAAATAGAAAGTTACCACTTTGACTTCACAATCAAAGGTAAGTTCAATCTGTCAGCCTGTATTTATGAGGCAGAGAGGGAGCAATGACAATACTCTGAAATGAAGTTCACCTTGTTCAAGAGATGCTTTTCTATGGAACATTGAAAACCAATACTCTGAAGCCTCTGGGACAGTTGAACTCTCCTTCCAGGTGAAAGAGAGGGCACAGAACCAGTAGGATATATATGTACACACACACACACGGAGAGAGAGAGAGAGAGAGAGAGAGGGATTTTAAGGAATCAGCCCGAGAGAGAGAGAGAGAGAGGGATTTTAAGGAATCAGCCCCTATGGTTTTGGGACTAGTAAATCTGAAACTTGTAGGGCAGACTAGCAGACTGGTAACTGGTAACTCAGGCAGGATTTCTATGCTGCAGTCTTGAGGCAGAGTGCCTTCTTTTTCAGGAAACCTCAGTGTTTGCTTTTTTTTTTTTTTTTCCCCCGAGACGGAGTTTCATTCTTGTTGCCCAGGCTGGAATGAAATGGCACGATCTCGGCTCACCACAACCTCTGCCTCTGGGGTTCAAGAGATTCTCCTGCCTCAGCCTCCCGAGTAGCTGGGATTACAGACATGCATCACCACGCCTGGCTAATTTTGCATTTTTAGTAGAGATGGGGTTTCTCCATGTTGATCAGTCTGGTCTCGAACTCCCAACCTCAGGTGATCCGCCCACCTTGGCCTCCCCAGTCTTTGCTCTTAAGGCCTTCAACTGATTGTAGGAGGACTGCTCACACTAAGGAGAGTAATCTGCTTTACTTAAATATTGTAAATGTTAATTACATTCACAAATACCTTCACAGCAACATCTAGACTAGTATTTGACCAAACACCTAGGCACCTTAGCCTCACCAAGTTTGACATATAAAAATCATAACAATGAAGGAAAATAATGACTAATTTTGCTTGGGTGGTTAAGAAAACCCATAGAGAGGCAATATATGAGTTTTAGTCTTTAAGAAGTAGGAGGAAGTGGGGCAAGGCTTTTCTCTAAGGAAACAAAATATGCACAAAAACTTCTGTCAGAAGCAGCCACCAACCCACCGAGTCCTGACCAAGAGCGTGTGCTCCAGGA
Source organism: Nomascus leucogenys (assembly GCF_006542625.1). NCBI lineage: Eukaryota > Metazoa > Chordata > Mammalia > Primates > Hylobatidae > Nomascus > Nomascus leucogenys. The sequence continues at coordinate 30,962,715 of NC_044395.1, read as the reverse complement.
AGAGGAACTTTCTCAGTGCAGCTGAGCAGAGCAGCCCACAGGCCTGGGGAAAAGGAGGCCCGAAAGGCTGCCTGGCACACCTGTTTAGGAGCTACCTAGAAGGCTGTTTTCACCAGTTAGAATTTGTTTTACAGACAACTGAAACCCATTTAAAGTCTTTAAGCATTAAAATGACATGGTGGAAAAACTAAGGTCTAAAATAATGGCTCTCAAACTTGAGAACACACAAGAATAGTTGATGAAAATGCCAATTATCAGGATGTTCACTTAAATGTTACTATTCTATAGGGCCCATTGAGGTCCATTGAACAGATTTTTTACCAGCACCTAATGAATCTTATGCAGATGTTTTGGAGACCATACTTTGAGAAGCAGTGTTCTAGAAAGGCAACTCTGGCAGCAGAGCATGAAATGAATGATGGAAAGTAAAAAGGCAGGTTGGGCTCACCATCGATTGGCTTTGTCCATGGGCAGAACTTTTGCTCATATACCATGGTCGGTCATGTGGGGTGCAAGTGAGTGGCAGTATTCTCTAGAGACAGAAGGAATCATAGGCTCATAGATTTTCCTCTCCATATTTGCATGTTCTTTCATTAAAATGCTAAAAACCAGTGTTTCATTTGCTTCAATGTCTTACAAAAAGCCTTGCTTTGATATTTTTACTCAGAATCTGTCCCCTCAGTCATAAGTCCTAAGAATGACAGGATGGGAAGCAAATCTGAGTGAATACTCCTATTTTCTTTTTTTCTCTTTATTTTTCTTTCTTACCTTTCTTTTTCTTTTTTTTTTTTTTTGTTTGTTTGTTGAGACAGGGTCTTGCTCTGTCGCCCAGGCTGGAGTGCAGTGGTGTGATCTCAGCTCACTGCAGCCTCAATGTCCCAGGCTCAAGTGATCCTCCTGCCTCAGCTTCCCAAGTAGCTGGGATTACAGGCACCCACCACCACACTCAGCTAATTTTTGTATTTTTAGTAGAGATGGGGTTTTGCCATGTTGCCCAGGCTGATCTTGAACTCCTGAGCTCAAGTGATCCTCCCACCTCGGCCTCCCAGAGTGCTGGGATTACAGGTTTGAGCCACTGTACCTGGCCCTGATTTTCTTTTAATAGAATGAGTTTGCTCTCAGGTTTCTTGGCTCCCGATGCAAATACATTTCTGATGGTCTTTTTTCACCATTTCTTCCAAAATGACCAGATGTTTTTGAATTCCACTGGGGAACACAGCTTAGGCTGTAATGGGAACCCCCAGCCCACATACATACCAGTGATTCTGTACAATGCATGATGAATGGATCTGTTTTCCTGTCTTCACCTATGGCGTTCCAGAGCTCATCTGGTCTAAGTACAAATCTGAAGCCTTGGACTCACCATTGGAGTTGGTCTTGCTGCCGGTGTCCCTAGGTGGAGCCCTCAGTGCATGTTTACTGACGAAGTTGAGTTTTCCCTCATCCCTATCTACCACAGTCATCCAGTTGTTGCTTGGGCCTTGGTTTGTTGAGACACCTTGGTTTTTTTTCCTTGGGACTGGAGCTCTTCCCTAAGCCACATCCTCTTACTCTGGGCCTTAATTCATGACCTAACTCTCTCCAGCTCCCTCCCCACCAGGCTGAATTCTGCTCCAAGCCGAGGGAGTCGTGAGAGTCTCCATGTTGCAACCTGCCTCATTGTGTGCCTGGTACCTGGCCTGGAACTATGCCAGATTAGAACTCTTGATGGTGACGTTGGTTTGATTAAACTATTTTTGTTTATTTCATTCCTTACGGCACTATAGTTTTTCTTTCTGATCACCCTACTCCATAGTCATATTAGTTCCCAGGCCAAGCTCTGCCTTTTCCCAGCTCCATCCCTTACAAGGCTATGAAGAAGGAACTAATGGATAGTATTTCTAAGCCCAAAGAGACGTGCCATTACATGAAGGATCAAAATGCTGTGGCAGTTCACAGAAATTAAAGTTTGTTATATTTTAAGTCGACTCACGATGCAAATTCACATAAAATTTTGTTAAATGCCGTAAAGAAAATCCAAACTTGTCTATTACTTTTCTGGGAGGACCCAAGTAGAGCTATCTCCACTCTTACTTCTCGCCTCTAAAACTGGGCAGGATCTGCTCTGCAAACATGACTATCTTAAATTCAGGGGAGGAGAAATAAGAATTTCTCCTCAGACATCCTGAGATCATGTGCTCCAGCACAGATTTTATTAATGATATTTTGCTTTGCATTTGGCAATTGTTTCTTGTGTGGCCAGCTCTACGGGTTAGGACCCCAGAGACAGATGGAGTCAGTAATAGAATTTGGGTACTAAACCCCCACTCTTAACTCTAAGATTATATATGTGAATGTAATTTGTGAACTTCAGGACACTCTTCAAACTGTGATATCATAGTTATTTCAGACTTAACATAAATGAATTAAGAATGGTCAATATGTTGTTGACAATACAACCAACTCATTGCCTCTCTGCAAGGTTTTTGGATGTGCCTCTTAACTCAATCCTCAAAGGACAGAGAAGATCATTACTTTTGTCAGAGTCTTAGAGAGGGTTTGGACCAAGAGGACACTGTTAATAAATGCTATGAACTCTTTGTCAGGAAGCTACTATATGAATACTAAATTTCATTATTACCTTATAATGTGCACAAAAGAACACCTTCCCATTGTCACCTTAGGGGCAGGAGAAAAGTAACAATTTTATCAGCACCTGTGATTCTCTGACACAGAACTCTTTCTCCAGGAAAGCTGTTGCATTTTGATAGAACATCAACCTCAGCTCTTGGGCAATTGGCTTCCACCTAGGCTGATGTGGAAATCAATCTTGGTTCCCAGAAGGCAGAGCAACTGTTACCAAAGGTTACAAAACAATTGCAGTTCCTTTTCTTCAGCAGCGAGTATAAAAGGACTTCTACCAGTTTTGGATAAATGTATCTCTCTGCTCTGCCATCAGCTCCTCTCCTGGCCAATTTAGGAGAAGGAATGATGGAATCCAAAACACTGATGGTAGGAAAGTCCAACGAAAGGGCTGTCATTTTTTAAAAATATGATAACAGAGGTTAAACTGAACTTAGAAATATGGAAAATTATGCTATTTCAAGTTTCTCACATATCTGCTATGAATTCAGCCTAAGACTAAATTCAACATATTCCCACTGTGTTACTACACATCCTGAATTCTGACAATAGACAATAGCATACCAACAGGGCACTTATAATCAGCTGGGGCTCCATCTCCATATTTCCTTTATTTAGTCGAATAGATTGCCAATTTCTGTCATTTTTTTCCTCTTCTCTCTCATCTATCTCTATTTTTCCTTTCTTCCTGGGAGAAATAAAACACTGAATTTCACCTAGATTATTAAGATAACTTTCTTAAAGAATCCCTACTTCAAGACTTTTTTCCTCCAATTCATTCATCAACTGATCATTGCAGGCCTGCTTTGTGCCAGGCATTTTTTTTCCACATCCTGAGAGGTGCATATTATATGTCCATTTAATGGATAATGTTGCTAAGGCCCAGAAAGGTGAATTGTACAGGACACTCAAAGTTACATACTTAATACTTGGCAGATCAGAATTTGAATCTGGGTTTGTAGATGCCACATTTTACTGTTTGCCATTCCACTACATCATGTTCCTTCCACCTGACTTCTTTGTGGATCTTCTCCAACAAAACGTTCATTATTTCATACCCCTTTCAAAAGTCTCCAATGGGTCACCCATTACCAAATTCCTATGTCTGCTATTAATATAACCTGATGCCAAAGTCTATGTAAGTCTGATTGGGCTGCTATAACAAAATATCACAGACTGGGTGGCTTAAACAACATACATTTATTTTCTCACTTTTCTGGATGCTGAGAAGTCCAAAATCAAGTTGGCAGCAGGGTTAGTGCCTGGTAAGGGTTCTCCCCTTGGGTTACAGTTACCTTTTTACTGTGTACTCACATGGCCCTCTCTCAGTGCTTACATGGAGAGAGAGAGGAGAGAGAGAGAGAGAGAGAGAGAGAGAGAGAGGATAGTGCGTGAAAGAGACCTCTCTGGTGTCTCTTCTTATAAAGACATTAAACCTATGGGATCACAGAATTGCCTTTATGACCTCACTTAACCTGAATTACTTTCTTAGTGGCCCAATCTCCAAATATAGCTACAATGGTTTTAATGCTTCAATATATAAATTTTGGGGTACATAAACATTCAGTACATAACACAAAGTATCCAAGTAACCCCATATTTCTCTCCTCCTTCTTAGAAACTTTTCACCTGAAAAGCTGGTCTGTTATACAACTTTGCCAATCATCATGGACAGTTCATTTCTTTTGCCACTTCTGGACCATTGTTCTTATAATTTCTCCTATAATTTGGAAATGTTTTTCCAACTCCTTTCTACCTATTAAAATTATACTCATTTTTAAGCCAAACCTTATCCCATATCTTTCTAGAACTTTTAAAAATGATTTTCCTGACCCCTAATGACATTTTCTTATTCTGAACTCTGGAAGCACTTACTATCTGTACAGAAGGCTGTATACAGATTACTTGGTGTCACTGTTGATTTTTTCCAAGGTGCTTCTTGCTAACAGATTCTCACTGTCTATGGACACCTTGACGTTACTTGAGATAATGTGGACCAATGATCAGCTAGGCCCCACTTCCTGCATTCCTACAACCTGCTCCTTTTATCATGACATAGATTTCACTGTGTTGCATGAAGCTGACTCATACTGAGTCTTTTAAAATTTTCTTTCTCCTTTGTTCCCATGTCCAGTTTTTCTTTAAATAATTATACCTTATATCCTATGTTCAGTCTACTTGCTCCTTCTCTCCTTTTCTAAAAAGCACTATCTTAAGTTCTTTTTACCTCAATTGCATAGAGCATCTGGCATTCACTCTCTCCCTATCTTAATTTATTTCCATATACCAGCAGGTCAGTCTCCCTCCATAATGACCTATTCTATTATGGTGCTTACTGCATTGTTTGGCTCTTTTTCTCAGATCCTCTGGTTCACAAGTTTGGATGTAGTGTGGAAGCCTCATTTGATACCACTAGATTATAAATTCTACATGACCTTTTGCTGCTGCTGTTGTCACTTGGTTCATGCTTCATAGAAACTTGTTGCTTGGTTGAACACCATTCTCATTTCACTCCTCATCTCAAAGTCCTACGGTACACCAACTGCCCATTTTAGTATCACTTTTCTACTTGCTCAGATGCATTGTTAAAACCTAAAATCAATTCTCTGTCTTCATGTCACTCAGTCATGCTTTGCTAATTGCCTTCCACATTTTTCTCTACCATAGTGTCACTGCTCCAAAAAAGTGAATCTGACTAGACTCACTTACCCTTGCCTTACTTCTGACCTGAAGGATCCCACACTGTCTTCTAACCTGGGTGTTTGAATCTCTGATGTTCCAGGCAGTTGTGTGCTTGTTGTCTCCAACACAAAGACAGAAATGATTGCAAACCACAGCAAAACATGACAATGCAACATAAGCCCACAAGAGCAAAAAAAAAAAAAAAAAAAAAAACAGAATTTTAATTTTTATGTATGATTCCTGATAGCTCAATTAGGAAATGTCTGAATCGAGATTTGGCTTATGAATCCAATCCTTAAACCAGGCAGAGTCACATTTGACACAGGAGTTAGGGTTTAAAGGCAACATGTAAGCTGGAAACTATGCAGAACATTTCTTAGAAAATGTTGAACTGACACATAATCCCTCCCTCAACAAGTTTGACATGGAAGTTTCTCCTGCTTTTTTTTTTTAAATTGGAAACTAGATGAAATAGTTGGCATGAGTTGAGGACACATGTTGTATCAAAAAAAATGTGACTTTAAATAACAAGCATCATTCAGCTCAGGAAAATGTTCACATTATGAAAGTCACATGAGATACGACACAGGCCTTGAGAAGAGGAGATTCACATTTATTTTAAAGTATAAATTCATTGTCAGAAATGGCAAGCTCTTTCTACTTTTCATACTGCACAGAGACTTGGCTGCTACTTTTTCCAGTGCACAGAATAGCTTACGTAGCAGGTACTCAAAAAGCACATGATTAAGTTTAATAGTGTCACCCTTGGAGTTCAGAAATCAGACCCTCACAAGCGTCTCCCTCTTTTCCCCATTTCTCCACCGTTGCTCCGTCAGGCACTTGAGAGCATCAGGGACCTCCCATTGCCACCGCTTGTACAGCATGGCAGGGCACTCAGGGCCAAGCCCAGCAGGAGTATTTCCTGTGTGGTCGGGCATGATAGGAATATTTGCACGAATTTTCTTCATTTACAGCTAGAAAAAGGAATTGAAGGCTCCCCCAATTAGCCTCCATAAAAAAGTGCTAGTTAAAGAAGACATTTATGCAGCCAAAAAACATATGAAAAAATGCTCATCATCACTGGCCATCAGAGAAATGCAAATCAAAACCACAGTGAGATACCATCTCACACCATTTAGAATGGCCATCATTAAAAAGTCAGGAAACAACAGGTGCTGGAGAGGATATGGAGAAAGAGGAACACTTTTACACTGTTGGTGGGACTGTAAACTAGTTCAACCATTGTGGAAGTCAGTGTGGCGATTCCTCAGGGATCTAGAACTAGAAATACCATTTGACCCAGCCATCCCATTACTGGGTATATACCCAAAGGACTATAAATCATGCTGCTATAAAGACACATGCACACGTATGTTTATTGCGGCACTATTCACAATAGCAAAGAGTTGGAACCAACCCAAATGTCCAACAACGGTAGACTGGATTAAGCAAATGTGGCACATATACACCATGGAATACTATGCAGCCATAAAAAATGATGAGTTCATGTCCTTTGTAGGGACATGGATGAAACTGGAAACCATCATTCTCAGTAAACTATCACAAGGACAAAAAACCAAACACCGCATGTTCTCACTCATAGGTGGGAATTGAACAACGAGAACTCATGGACACAGGAAGGGGAACATCACACTCCAGGGACTGTTGTGGGGTGGGGGGAGGGGGAAGGGACAGCATTAGGAGATATACCTAATGCTAAATGACGAGTTAATGGGTGCAGCAAAACAACATGGCACATGGATACATATGTAACAAACCTGCACATTGTGCACATGTACCCTAAAACCTAAAGTATAATAAAAAAAAAGACAAAACAAAACAAAAATCAAATGGATTGAAAATTACTGCTTCTACAAACTTCTGAGTGCCATTAACATGTTTTTTACACTTTTGTACAATCAACTAATAAAATATGTGTGTATGTATATACACACACATATAGATGTATATGTATGTGTATAATTGTTCCAAAGAAAATAAAATTTGTTATATCCATAGGAAAAAAAAAGTGCTAGTGAAGGAGACAGTCGTTTTTGGAAATGTTGCCTGTAATAAAACTCTTTAATAATTTCACTATTTTGTAGGTCTTAGAGAAAGCACATTACTCTCACATGAGCAATAAAAGCCCATGAAATCTTTCAATTTCCTAACTCTGAGCAGGATTCACGTAGTGATCATCCCCTTAAATTTTCATTAAGGTAGAAAGAAATGTATAGTCTTGTCATATCTATATAAGTTGTCTTGAATTTATAAATGGGGAAGTCCCAAAAATTTACTTGTAAGTCCCTTCTTTGGAATTTGGAACTATTTCCCCATAGAAACAATGTAAACTGTGGTATTCAAGTCTCAGGCCAGCCCACAACGGCCTTTCCAACCCATGGTGTAGGTGAATTGGACTGATAAAATCCCTAAGCCTCGAATAGCACAATACCTAGCCTCAGCTATATGGGACAAAGACATGGGACCCAGGCCCTGAACTTCTGCTCCTATTCCATGAATCCTGAGGAGGATAAGATCAGAGACTGGAAGGTCCCTCAGTTAGAGCTCAAGGCAGAAGAGAAAAAGGCTCAAAAAGAAGCTGGAGACTCAAGAAGCATCTGGGGAGGATCTGGTATAATGTAAATGAAGCCTGTCGCATCAGGTGCTTAGAATTGCACAAAATCTCCCATCTTTGCTCTCTTCCTATCTTTCTATGTTGTTTTCTTCTCTTGAAAGAATAGGGGCTTTGAAACATTCCCTTTCCTACTGGGTGAACTTAGCTCCTTTTTGGATGCTTATGCTCTTTCATATATCATATGGAGATCATATCCAACTTGCAAGTGGTAGATATTAAATACAATTTAGTTGGTACATAGTAATATTGTAGTACATAATAACTAATGTTATTATTACAATGCTGCTTTACCTAATAAATTGTAGAAGAATTTGAAGACCAGGCAGTTTTTACAGGCAGGCAGCCTCACTATTGTAATATCTTTCAATGTTTAATGTATTAGGTACTAAACCAAAGTACAGGCAGCCCTGGAGAGGAAAGAACAAAAATAATCACTTGGAATGCAAATATGCATGTTGCAGCATGCTAGCTGAAGACAACTCTGCTGATTTTGCTAATGATGGGCAGTCTCTTCAAATGAAATATACTGCCCTAGTCAAAGGATAGGCTTGAGCTGCTTCTCCGTTAGGTTCCTGGGTTGACCAGAATTCTCCATCCTCATGAAGTGGGCCCTGTCTCTAAGATCATATGTGAGATGAAGGTAGTGAACCCATAACCTTGTCTCATTCATCCTTAACATGATCTCACCTTCTCCCATTGGCTGGTGGAGACGCTGACCAGGCCAGTCTTCTACATGGTAAATCTAGCTGCATGGAATTTTCAACTTAGCCTCTTTGTATTATAGGCTTACCAAAACTCTCATATAAATAAAATCCTTTGTTTCTTATTGTCCAATGCCAGTAAGTCCTTGAAGCTACAACTATTTCTTGTCTTGCACTATGCCTGCTGTTCAGAGTTCTTTTTTAGTCTGGATTCCCTAGTTCTCTGTCAACCTGGCCATTTCCACTAACCTCAGAGATGGGGGCCATTGCAAAAACAGTAAGAGGCTTAGGAATTTAGTCAGTAAAACTGAAGCAGCTGCTGGTGAATATCTTTCTAAGCTTTTACTGTTGATGACTGAAAACCCCATGTAGCACATGGATGACAGAGAGATGACAGGTCCAAGTCATAAGGTAGTATATAGAAGCAGACAGCCTACTGCCCAGGGGGAAGGGCTTTGGGTTTCTAATTAGGAAAACTAAGGTCTAACTTAGCCACTACTTAAGATGTGACCTCTAGCACATCTTAATCTCATTGTACTTCAATTTCATTACCTGAAATAGATATCATAATACCTGCTCCAACTATCTGTATTGTTTTCTAGATCAAATTAGATAATAGGTAAAATATTTTGAAAACACACAGTATATTACACTAAGCATATGCAAGGAATTATAATGTCAATCATGACCATTATTATAAAACTATTCCATAGCCTGTTAGCTTGCTCTGAAGACAAATGCCATGTTGACCTCCTCAGTATGCCAGCTGTATTCCCAAAGGATACACTGACCTTTTTGATACAGTTTTCTATATTTTGATCTATTGCATTCTCTGTTTATTGGCCTGTGTCCTGCCTTGCCAGCAGTAATCAGCTTTAAGCTTTGTTTATAAACTCCTAATTGCACTTATTTTTCTTTTACTAGATATTGGCATCAATTAATAAATGTTCATTGAGCATCTGCTGTATGAATTAGACAGTTTACTGGTTCCTAAAAATGCAAAGATGACTAAGGCACAGTCCCTAAACATAAGGAATTTATAATTGATCTCAGGGTTTCACAGTAAGGGAAGAAAGAGTAGGAGATACACAGGGATATTCTCAAGGGCTATGTTTGGGGATAGCTTTCATCACTTCCATTTACACTCTGTTGGACAGAAGACAGTACACAACCCTAACATAGCAACAAAGGAGGGTAGAAACTATACTCTTCTCGCGTGTCCAGAAAAAAAAATGATAAAACAGAATGTGCTGACCACTTAGCACTGCTTCTGTCATATGATCCAACACAAGATTGACTGTGGTATACACACGGCATTAAGGGAGCAGAGACAATGCAGTCATTACATTGCTGAAAGGTTGGAGAAATTGATGTTACAGTGGAGACTTGAAAGATGAGTGTGCTTTGCCTAGGACTGAGGTAGAAGAAGGGCACTTCAGAGGAAGAGTGTGGAACAATTGCTGAGGCATCGAGATGTTCATGCTGTTTGCAAGAACTGATTTATCAAGTTGAATTCTATAGCTTCATGGAATATGATAAAATACAAAACTGAAAAGATAGATTGGGAGTACATTTCCACGGTCCTTGAATGCCAGGTTAGAATTTAAATTTATTTTGCCATGTGGTAGGAAGCTATTAAAGATTTTAAACGAGGAACTTTGGTGTGACTTGAAGAGAAAAATCCTCTGATGGCAGAGTACGGAGGACGTTGTAGAGTGAGAAACTAATTAGGAGATGAACTATGTCAATGGTTTTCAAACAGAGCTGCATGCCAGAATTTCCTGAGGAACTTCACAAATACAGATATATAGGCCCTTCACTGAGCTAATTCAATCAGAATTTCTGGGACACATACTGTGTTTTTCAAAATGACTTAGGTGATTCTCATGTAGAACCAGTGTTGAGAGTCACTGATCTATACCAACAAAATTATAAAGGCTTCAAGAGCAGTTCTGTGTACTCGACATATTAACTTCTGTATTTGGTAAATAGTAAGAGACCACGATACTTTAATTCATTGACTGATGCATACTCCTGGTCACGAGTAAGGTTTTCCCAGTGCAGGTCTGTGTTAAACCTTGGTTGGGCTTTGTTCATAGGAATAAATGACTTTGCGTAGCAGTTTACATGGGTTAGGGGAAGCAAATGACTATGTCCAGACCTCGTGCTTGTCATTGTCAAATGATGTTTGTGTGTGTATGATTAGATGAGAGCAAGTGTAGGATTCATCAGCAATATTGAAACACCATCTAAAGTCTCATCTGTTTTAAAATATCTACTTCAACAACAAAAAAATGACCCATTAGTCTACCTCCAAATCTTTCTGATATTCATCAATTTCTTCACCCCTCCCCCTCAACAAATTTCATGGGGCTGTTATTCACATCCCTTACCACTTCCTAAAGTTCCTGGATCTCCAGCCCTCCTGGTCACTATCTTCCTTTATCTGGTAGCAGAACTGCACCCCTCCTCCAGAGTGCTCCTGATCAAAAAGAGTGGCTATGCATCTTCCCTTTAAAGAATGGGATCCTCTTGGCGTGGAGCTCTCTCTGGAAATTCCTTAGGCAGATGGAGTCTGGATGTTCTGGAAGTGTTCCTTATCACCTTGGATACCCACTAATAACTTAAACTTGTCTCCTTGAATGGCTCTTGCTACCCCCTCCTACTGGCTGTTCCATCACAGTCCCAGGGCTCACTTACATTTCAAAATAGTTCCCAATATTCACATTTACCATCTGATCCTAGAAGGTCTCTCCTCAACAAATAGACCCATTTGCAATTAGACTGCAGTATTATGCTCTCAAAAGCAGTGTCTCCAAGGAGTTCTCAGGGAGAGCTGCAGCACCATACAGCTTTAAAATAATGAAATTCTCCTAAGCCTCCATAATTTCTTTAGAAAATCAAGCCTACATTATGCCACACGGTGTAACACTCTACACTGGCCCCTCATCACCAGGATGCCGTGCCCTGGTGCGGTAGTAGAGAGTCCTTCACCTCTTTAGCATCTGTGGTCAGATGCAGCAAAGTACCACGCTCCTTTTCACCTGCTCCCCACGGGTTGCAAGAAATATGTACACACTGGCTGCCTGGAACACAAATAGGCATCTCAAAGCTTCCCACAGTAAATACGCAAATTAAAATTTTATAATGCCCCTGGCTACAGTTATGTTTCTGTATTATCACTTGAACTATCCTTTTTTGCAAATCAGTTGTATATTTTAGGTTTTGTACTATATTTACAAAGTATGGGGACTTAAGGAAATATGCTCTAAAATAAAGCACTATCAGAAAATTTCTTACCTACATTTCTATCCATGATGCTCGGAGAACTGTATTCAGTTTATGAAAACAACAATCTCCTTATGAAAGATAGTACCAGATGCTGCTTAGGCTGCAGAATTTGCAGCTGTGTGTTAGTGTTCACTAGCTCGTGACTGGTTTGTCACTTCTCTATGGGTTCCCCCTCTCCTGGGAGTGTGAGAAGTGGGAGAGCATTGCAGCTGTTTTATCTCCAGGGCTCTGTGGAAGGAACACAATGACTGCTGCTGCATTCAGAGGTTGCATATCAGCTGCACCGTTGAGCAGCTGGAAATGAAGCTGATGAAAATTTTGGCTATGGTTATTCTACACGTTACGGGTCTTCAAGATCTGAGTCTTTTCAGAAAACATGAGTGGAATACAAATAGTTGATTTCACACATACACCTCTTGCAATCTTTCAACACTGCTTTCAAAGCAAAAAAATTCCACTTCACAGGAATATGAAGCTGCCAAGTGTGAAGCCTGGTGTTCTCATTTGCATATCAGTCCCAGAATGCTTTTCCAGCCTCAGCCTTTCTGAGCTTGCAGTTTTAGGCAGAATAAAAGAAAAGGCTCAGGTGTCCCTGTACTTTTCGAGTTTTGTGTAAATTGTATCTATGATAGACAAACAAGAGACGCAAGGATTTTTCCCTTTGTCCCAAGCTTAGTGTGACTTCAAATGAAAAATGAGAGTTTGGAACAAGTAGAAATAGCATCATATTCACTCATCACCATTTGAAGTAACCTTTCAGTGGCTGGATTCTACTTACCTCCAATCTGTTTTTATCTCTCATTTCAGTTGCATACATTATAGATTCAGAGATATTGAGAACTGGGAAGGTCTCTACAGATAATCTAATTTAAAGTGTTCCCCTGTCAATGGGTCACCATCATCTGTGTAATCCTAAGCCAGTTACTGCTGCCAGCTCTGCTCTCCAATGAGTATACTGTTAACATTTACCGCCAAAGACAGCTGGAGTGACAGTACAATCAGCAGGGGCTACATCTCACTGACAATGGTCATTGTTCAGTGACCAGGGAGTATTTTTGACTATTCCACCACAACCACCTGCTTCATGAATGTATAGCTTTAGAGCCATGCAATGTCTACATCTTCAAAAAAATTGAAAAGTACAATTTTCTTGATCTTGACTGTTACTTTGAAAGGAAGAAAACTGAGGCCAGAAAGAGTAAGGTTTTCTCAAGGTTTTGTGGAAAGTTGGAAGCAGGGTCAAGATGTAAACCCAGGTCTCTGACTCTTAGTTAAGATTTATTCTGCACTCCACACAAGGTATGCCAGTCACTGCCCCAGGCCTTGAGACACAGCATTGACTAAGAAAAAAGTGAGACTTCTACCTTCAGAGAGCTTATACTCCAGCAGCAAATAAAGATATTAGTTACAAGCAGTCACGGTCAGTGGTGAATCACATTATCATAGTTGAAATAAGTTGTGCCTTTTTGTCCTCCAACTTCCAGGTAGGAAAGAAAAAAATTCTCCTGCATTTATTCTTCTTATGGACATCTAGATAAAGTGTCCAGTTAGTGAAATACAATCCTAGTGACTCAAGTGCCAAGACAGACAATGATTTTTAGGGCATTTAATTGATTGCTTAATTAATGCAGTTGCTTGGGAACCTATTATTTGTCACACACTGTATTAGGCATCAGGAATTCAAAGATAAGAAAGATAAGATCTCTACCTTAGAAGGAACAGAGCACAGTGAGTCACATAAGTGAATGGATACTAAGGATGCCATGTCACGAATGCTGTAGGAAGTAAAGGTTTTTAGAGAATGCTATGACAGCACAAATGAAAGATCAATCCAGAAGGTGAGGGTAGAGAGGACAAAGAAGACTTTGTGAGCTAGTGACATTCAGCTGGACATTGGAAGACATGAAATGGAGTATTGTGTGTGAGCCAGACTACACATCAGAAAAAGAGCACGCATAAACTGTGGCTGCATGAACATCATTCATGACTCTCAGTTTTGGTCTGCATTCTACTGTATTAAATCTACTTCTATATATTCCCCAAGCAAGCAACAGAGACCAGAGGAATGACCTCTTTTCAAAGACCTACACCATAGTCTAGCACAGTAGTTAGAGGAATACACTCTGAAACCAGACATCCTGGGTTTCTAGCTTTGAGTTTTTTTTAGTTTTGTGACTTAAAATTTTTGTTTCCTATTTTCCTCATCTTTAAAATGGGCACAGTAAAAGAATAAGGTTTGTATTAAGGTTAAGTGAATTGATGATATGAAGTACTTAGCTCCTAGCACATACTCAATACATGTTAGCTTTTATTGCTTGGAACCATGGTGAGAGTTACTAGTCTTGAATGCTTTTGGCTCCTGTTCACAGAGGGTATGTACTGTAATGTCTTCTTTCAGGTGCCTTAAATGAAAAAGCACTATTGTGGAGATCTTGGGGCTGTCAATCTATAATGTTGGGGAAATGGGATAAATTTTCCTTGTTTCTTGAAAACTGCATGCTTCTAGTTCCCTGGGATGGGACCAGCGGGGATAGGAATGTGTTTTTCCTTTTCTACATTTCTAGTTGTGTTCACTGTTTTTGCCAACATCTATTTACTCTGACTACGATTTGTGGGCAGGCAGGAAAAGTCATCAGAGGGAAATCTGGTAAATAACAGGTGTCATATAGTAATTGTTAGCCCTGCTCAGTTTAAAGGCAGCATTGAGGCTCTCCCACATCCTTTCTTCCATCTCAACCCCTCCAAAATAAGTTTTTGTTTTGTTTAGTCTGTAGTATTCTTCTCACCAGTTTTACCATCTTCAGTCTATAGAAAGTAAGATGATTTCTTTCAGTCTGTGAGAGCCCTGGATTCCTATTTGGCCACATAAACAGAAGTGTTGCTGTCCAAAGCCTAACTTGGGGCATGTCTTAGTTTTGGCTACTATAACAGAATACCATCAATTGGGTGACTTAAACAGGAAACATTTATTTATCATGGTTCTGGAGACTGGGAAGTCCATGATGAAGGTGCTAGTTGATTTGGTGTCTAGTGAGGGCTCTTGTCCTAGTTGGTAGAAGGATGCTTCTTTGCTGTGTCCTCACTTGGCAGAGGGGGAGAGATCATCTTTCTCATGTCTCTTATAAGGTGTCATGGACTGAATGACTGTGTCTCCCCCAAATTCATATGTTGAAGCCCAATACTCAATGTGTTGGTATCTGGAGGTGGGGCCTTTTGGAGGTAATTAGGTCACAAGGGTGGGGCTGTCATAAATGGGATTAGTGCCCTTATAAGAAGAGACAAGGAAGAGATGACCTCCATTTTTGCCATTTGAGGACACAGCAAGAAGGCATTTATCTATAAATCAGAAAGAGGGCTCCTACCAGGAACTAAACTGGTACCTTAACCTTGGACTTTCCAGCTTCCAGAACTAGAATTGTGAGAAATAAATTTATTTTAAGTCACCCAGTCTATGGTACTATTATTATAGCAAATCAAAATGACTAAGACATAAGGGCATGTATCCCATTGATGAGGGCTCCATAATCATGACCTAATCACCTCTCAAAGGGTCCACTTTCAAATATGATCACACTGGGGATTAGAACTTTAACATGTGAAATTTGGAGGAACACAAACACTCAGTCATCACAGGGCAGTTTTCCCAGACTGGCCTCTTCTACTTGGGCACCATACTCCTCACTCAGTTTCCTGTTTCATTCCCTTTCCTCAGGGCTCCTACTATTCTCCCTTCCATACTGTCCTCAATCTTACCATCCAATATACACACCCAAGTTTTCAACTGACCAAAAAACATACATGCTATAAAATTATATTGACAATACCTACCTTACATATCATAATTTACATTAAATGAAGCTACATTTTACTTAATCATCAATTTTTGTTTCTCGTAAGCCCATTTTTAACAGAAGTAATACAAATGCACTTTTTACCAACAATAGTTTCCAGACATGACACCTAAAGCCCTGGCAATACAACCTTGATAAGTTGCCAACTCCCCCACACCCTTGGTCTCTAGCCATTGTTTCTTCTCAGATAAACTTTAACACAACCATTAGCCTTGCTACAAATTAAATGCTTGGTCCTGGTCATTTGTGGAATTATTCCAAATAAATATATAATTTCAACGATTGAATTTTTTACTCTTTCATAAGCATTTTAAGCTATCTTCATTCAAGAAAGATTGGTTGACTATGAAAATACTGACAGCTTAACACATCTGCATTTCATCAGTAATACAGAGAAACAATATTCCTAAGAATATATTCTATCTGGAGAGATAACCTTGCTTTGTGCTTTAGCAAAAGGTGACTTGCTTCCTTTCCTTGAAATGGTGAATGCTATCTCACAGAAGAATTGCAACTGTTCATACAAGATGAGTTTTGAAGAGGGAGCTTCTTTGAAACAGTGATGAATCACATAGCAGGTAGGAAAAATAATTAAAAGACTCAAAATAATTTTGAAACTCCTTAAACCTAGTAGTTCTCATGAGAGGTTTAACACCATGTTTTGTTGGACAAATAAACAACTTCAGCATTCAGTGTTGTTCTTTCATTTTTTAAAGATGACTTTGAACCTTTACCTTATTAACTTTTCCAAGTAGAAGATGAGACCCACTGTTGGCCTGTGAAGCCAGAGATCACACACACATGCAGACACACACACACACACACACATACATACACGCAAAGGGATATGGACACACTTAAAAGAAAACCAGATGAAGAACTCCAGCACATAAGCCACTGGATTCCTGAGGCTTGATCTCTCCTATTCATCTTATTCTTATCTCTTGAGAGTTCCATTTTCTGACTTTCAGATCTATTGCTTCATGAAGTCCCTGGCACAGGATTTTTCAGAAGCTCTCTGGCTTTTGTGCCTCCCAGTTCTGACATAAAATTACAATCGAGGTACATGTTCAGGCAATGGATTCACCTTATGAATTTTAAAACACGTCTGGAGAACAAAGATGTACAATAGCCACATGTCGAGGGTATGTACTGAGGAAGGGAACTGCACACAGGACCAGAACATGCACCCCCTGTGCTTCTGGGCCCACTCTGGATTTTACTTCTTGTCTAACATTAGACTAGTTGATTCATGCCTTCACTGCAGGTGATTTTGTTCAATACAAAGAGGAAAAAATTCAGTGTCCTTCACTTCCAAGACCAGTCCCACCACAAAACAACTAGTGAGAACTTAACTTCTGAAAGTTGTTAAATATTGCAATGGGGTTGTCATTTATGGAGATGTGGTTAATTACATATACTTAGGTAGAGTCAGGAATGTTTTGATGAGTTTATAAACTTCATAAAGTACGGTTAGTTAACAGTTTGTTTTTATTTAATTCTCCCAATAAAAGTCCTTGCAACTTGAAAAGGAAAAAAAAAAGGCAGGAATTGTGTCACAAAATTTATGGATTTAGTCAAATTGAATCCTGAAGGCAATATATCTATATTAATATTTGACAGCACATTACTGAGAATTTCCAAAGTCTAAGGGTATGAGCTGGGTTTATCCACCTCTCTTTAATTTTTATAACTCCTATGTCATTACTAGCTCACTGAAATATTAATTAATCAGAGACCAATATATTGTTATGGTTCATTGCATTTTCCAGTTAATTGTGGGTTAACTAGAAAATGGTTTGTGCTTATTGAAATTCTTACTACAATGCCCACTTTTATGACCTAATACAGAGCCCTTTATTCATTATTCAACAAATAGTGGTTGAGGGCTTGCTGTCCTGTGAATCAGTACTGAACACTAGAGACACAGACCCAAGAGACTTGGCCACCCAGGAGTCAGAAAGGATGACTTGCCATTGCAATGAGTGGGCCACAGAGTCTGGGCTATGTGACCTGCAGTTTATGCCAGGGCATCCCAGAGGAGAGGCGTCCACACAGCCTGAAAACTAAGGGAGGGTGAGACCCGCAGGAATGAAGGACCTTCCCGAGATAGGAAAATGCCGTGTGTGAGGCATAATTGTATTCAGGGACCTATGAATAATTCAGCATGCATGGAGTATGGTAAGAGTGGGAAATAGTGAAAGGTGAGAGTGGAAGGTTATGCTAAAGACCATGGACACGGATCCTTGTCTTGTAAGCAAGGAAATAATATAATACATTGCGTATCTCAGAAAGATCTCTTACGCAGGCTTGTAGGGGGCTGATTAGGAAGGGAGGGGGAAAAGCTAAAAGCAGGGAGATGAATTTGAAGAATGTAGTGGCAATTTAGGTAAATGTTATGAGGCTCTGTACTGGCTAGTGATAGAAAGGAAAGGTAAGATAGGAAAATACCTCTTTTAGATCAGTGATTTTCAATGTGGTCCCATGACCAGTAACATTAGCATCACCTGTGAACTTGTGAGACCTGCAAATTGGAGACCTACTGAATCAGATCTCCAGGGCTGGGGCCAAACACACTGGTTTAACAAGCCTTCCAGGTGATTCTTATTCTAAAGTTTGTGAGCCACTGCAACACATTGATTTATAAGATTTTCTAACTCATTTGATGTTAGGAGAAGAACAGGATGAAGGACGCCACGTAGATGTCTTGAGTATCTGGTTAAATGTTTAGCAAATTGTACCATGGATGACTCAGGGTCTGAGAGTCATTGTTTGACACATTACTTAGGATTTTTATGGGAACAGGGATAATTTACAGATATATATACATCCTACTATTGCTTCTCAAATGAACCCCAACAGCTTTTGTCTGCAGTATTTTACCAATGACCTCTCCATGCTAAATCCAACAGTTATTTCTAAATGGCCAAATGTGCTTTTTAAAAATGTCTATTTATTTTCAGGACTTCTATATCAGTGACACAGATAGCTCAGTCAAATTAAGATAGTTCAAGCAGAGTCTATTTACAAAGAGACAACTTACCAAGGTGCAAGTGTGGCGCAGAGGAAGAACAGGTGATACGGCAGGAATTTGGGGCCATCAGGAGTAGAACTTTCACCACTTTTGAAAAGATGAGGGCAGGAAAAAAATTCCTCTGAAATTCCAGAGGAAATAGAATCATACACTGCAGGACAACTGGGGAGGAGCAGTGGCTTTCTGGTCACAACCAGGCTGAGGCAATTGTACAGGGAAGGAATCGTGAATACATTCCCTAACCTAATGGTTCTCAAAATGTTGCCTCCAGACCAGCAACATCACCTGAGAACTTGTTAGAAATGCAAATTCACAAGTCTTATCCAAGAATTAGATAAGAATCAGAAACTGGGGGGTGGGGCTTAGTACTTTAACAACCCTTGCAGGTGATTTTAAAGAGCCACTGATTTAATCTCATTCCTTTCTTTCTAATCTTCTATTGGGGCTCCTTCCCACTGGCCAAACCCAACCAGACAATGGACGGAATGGAAATCAGTTTCATTAAGATCAGCCTTCTTGGAAAGAACCAGGTGGAAAACGCTGAAGAAAGCATCTGGCCAGGCAAATGCATGACGCTTTAGCACAACCTCACATAAACCAGTTTTCTGCAACCTCACTGGCTGCTCCTGCTGGTTTCTTGCTATTCTCTGAACTTTTTTTTTTTTTCTTTTGAGATAGAGTCTCACTCTCTCCCTGGGCTGGAGTGCAGTGGTGCCATCTCGGCTCACTGCAACCTCGGCCTCCCAGGTTCAAGGTCTCTGACCTCTTAATGAAGGATGCCCCAGGGCTCAATCTTTGAGCCTCTTTTCTGTCTACTCTCACTCCCTTTGTGATTTCCTCCAATCGCTTGGCTTTAAATGCAATCTCTTATATACCAACAAACTTTCAAATCAAATTTCCATACCCTGGACTGGTAAATCCAACTGTTGACTTGACTTTTCTACACACATGGTTAATAGGCACCTCTAACTTACCATGTCCAAAATTAAGCTCCAGATCTCCCCCATAGCCAAACCTTGTCCTGCCACAATATTATCCATTTTAGTTAAAGGCAACGCTATCAAACTTCTCTCAACCCCAAAACCTTAGAGTCATCTTTGATTCCATCCTGTCTCTCCCATCCTGCCTATCCGTAAACAAACTTTGGCAGTTCTATTTTTAAAAACATGTTTAGGATTTGGTCACTTGTTACCATCCCTGCTGCTACTACAGTGTTCCCAGCCACCATCATCTCTTGACAGCATTATTGTTGCAATAACCACCTTCCAGTTTGTCTCCTAGCCTCTGCCCCTACCCACTTCAGTCTATTCTCAACATAGCCAAAGTTGTTTACATATGAGACAAATCACGTCATTCCTTACCTCAAAATCGTATAGAGACTTCGTGTATCAGTCAAACAACATTATGCCGCAGTATCAAAAACAGAAACAAAGTTAGCTACCGCCACAGATTTTTTCTTTCTTTCTCAGGCAATATGTTTAGTGTGGGTAATGAGGGGCTCTGCTCCACACAGTCACTCAGCGAACCAGGGTAGTAGAGGCTCTGCCTTGACATGTACTTCCATCCTCTCTGCAACAGGGGGAAGGGGACTAGGCAATATGCAGTGACTCTTAAAGATTTTGCTCCCACCCAGACTTCACACATTTCCTTCCACTCTCATTTTAATGGCTAAAGTGAGGTACCGTGCTGTGCAACAAACCACCACAAAATATCAGTGCATGCAACAATAAGCATTTGTTTGTCATGCCTCTGCAGGCTGGCTGGGGGGTCAAGGGATTTAGACTGGGCTAGACTATGTGGTCTGCTTGAAGCTGCATGTCCTCTGGGGTAGCTCTGCTCACCATGTTTCTCATCTTTCTCCTAGATTCAACGAGCTAGCCAGGGCATGTTGTTTTTGGGGTGGTGGCAGAAATTCAAGAGAGAAAGCCACACTGGGCAAACATATCTCAAACCCTTGCTTGCATCATGCCTACTTACATCCTGTTGTCCAAAGCAAGCCCCATGGCCAAAACTACAACCAAGAGTCAGAGAACTATATTCTGTCTATAGTGAGGCCAGGCAAGGGTGTGAAAGCAAAGAAAGGGTGGAAGAATTGGGGCACTAACCCAGTCTGTCACAAATAGTCACACCTAATTTTAAGGGTGCAGGGAAATATAATCTTCTATATGCATGGAAGGACAACTGAAAATATTTGTTGACCACCACTTGAAATCTTTTGTGGTGAAAATCAAAGTCCTTACAATGGCCTAAAAGTTTCAATAAAATCTGTCTCCCACTAGCTGTCTAACTATCTCCTACCATTCAGTCTAGCTCACAGCATTCCAGCCCGTTACCAAGCAAGCTTCTACCTCAGGGCTTTTGCACTTACTGCTCCCTCTGCCTGGAATACTCTCTCTCTTTTTTGTTAAATAAAGATATTTGCATGACTCTCTCCTTATGTCTTTTGGGGCTTTTATTTTAGATGACCACCTTAACAAAAATTGGATTATCCTCCTCTACTGATCCCCTTTCCCTGCTTTTATTTATCCATATCCTAAACATATTTCCTCCTCACATACCATAGACATTTTACTTACTTGTATGCCTTCCCTTGCTATAAGCTACACAAGGGCTGGAATTTTGTTGTGTTTTGTTCACTGTCCACAGCACCTATAATTGTGCCTGACACTTAGAGGAGTAGGCATTTAGTAACATTTTTGTTGAATAAATGAATACCCTGAAAATTGATATTTTTCTCATCAGAAACAGTTATTGCCTTTATATTTTGAAAGTTGATTCTGATGCCTTCTAAATCCAATTCAGCCTATTCGGACTGGCTGGTCCCGCCACATTAACCTAGAACTTCTCATTTGGCAAAGGCACCTTTCTGGAATGAATGAGGAGATCTCAGAAAAAGACAGAATTTTATTGCTTTCACCATCCTCTAAAGTCAGTGATTCTCACATAGGTACGAATTTTTCTCCCCAGGGGGTATTTGGCAATGTAGGGAGACGTTTTTTGATTGTCACTAATGAGGGGGCAAGAGTGCTACTGGCATCTAGTAAGTAAAGGCCAAGGATGCTGCTAAACATCCTACAACGCACAGGACAGCCCCACAACAAAGACTTTTCCAGTCCAAAATGTCAACAGCTCTGAGCTTGAGAAACCTGTTCTAAGGGGAGTGCAGAGGTTCTGGTCTTGGCGGCTCTGAAAGTTGCTTCAGATAAATGTTTTATTACTATCAGTGTTACACTGTAAGTACTACACAGGCAAGAAGTGACATGGGTTTATTCATTGGTGTGTGCTGAGCACCTCGTACAGTGCCTGAAACATAATGGGGGTCTCAAAAATAATTGTGGAATGCATTAATGAACAGAGATGTCCTATTAAAACACTAAATATTATGCTGCATTATGCTGATTACTAAGCCTTGCTTCACTTCCTTTACTCTATTTTAAGATCCGATTTAGACCTATAATAGTCACGGCCCTGTGGCTTTCGGTCTGTTTTTAATTTCTATGAGAACAGAGAGGAAAGTCCTACGAGTCTCAGTCTTGTGCAAAGGCTCATATATTTCACTAAAATGTCTGCAGGAGAAAAAAAAATATTTCCTCCTATGGATAAAACAGGAAATGAGTTTGGTTCTTGTAGAAACAAATGTGATGAGCTTGAGGTATTGGAATTTAGAGAATTATTTTTAGTTTGTTTTTGAATCCATTTTGGGGTAGTTGACCAAAATATTTCCTTTTTTTGTTTGTTTCTTCTTTTTTTTTTTTAACTAATATACTTGCCGATTTTGTCTGGACTTTTTTCCATTGCAGGCTTTGGATGAGTGCAAGCTGTATTTCTCAGCAAAGCTAATTTGTTTACCGTTCCTTGTCAGGGTTTTCTGTAACTGTCAAGTGTCTTCATTTAGCCATGTGTGTACATGTGTATATATAGGGACAGGCAAATTGTAACATAAGCCTTCAGTTTTTATTTATGTAATGAACAAGATTATATTTAGTGTTCAGATAAGGTTTAAATGGGGGTTTCAGTTAATACCCAAGGTTATTTATTCCTATGTGTCAAGGGCAATCTTTCCCAGGAGACCCAGAAATTAACTCTTTTTTTTTTCTTTAAGAAAAAATCCAACCCTAGAACCTAGGATTTAGTAAAACACAGTGAAAGTCTGAAGAAAACTATGGATTCTCCTGTTCCTCAACTCTTTTCCTATCACTGTCTTCCCAATTAGGCAAAAGACTCCAACAATCAGTCACCTAGGAGTCTGGCCCAGATCCATGGAGACGTTCCTGATTCCTCTCTTTCCCTCACACTCCACATTTACAGCTTTGTTTTTCAAATATATTCTGAAACTGCCTGCTTCTCACTTCCTCCACTGCTGACTCTCAGATGAAGCCTGCTCTCCCTCCTGAGCCTATAAATGGTCTCTCAGCTTCTAGCTCTCCTGCAGGCCATTCTCTACACAAGGGATCTTGTACCAACTTGTCATATGACTTACTTTCCCTGCTCAAAACTCTCTAAGGACTTACCGACACATTTAGAATCCAAACTCCTTACTGTGACTGCTAAGATCCCATATGAACTGGCACTGCCTAATTCTTTCACTTTGTGTCTTTCACTGAGTTCCTTGCCCCTTCCACCCTAACCGTGTTGCTGTTCCTGACACCATCCCAAGCCCGTTTCGAATTCAGGGCCTTTGCACTTGCTGTTCCTTTTGCCTGGAGTGCTATTCTTCAAGATATTTCTGCCTATAGTTTCCTCACTTCCTTTAGGTCTCAGCAAAAATGTTGCCTCCTCAGAGAGGCCTTCTGTCACCTGTTACCACAGCATGCATGGTCTAGATGCTCTCAGGAGACCCCAAAACCTGTGAAACTAACTTGGGCTTGCAGCTGTGCTTGCTTACGGATAAGAAAGCAGAATGCCAGAAACTACGAGTTAGCCACAAGACCAACTAAGTGCAGAAGTGCTGCCTTGACTTGAACTCTTGCATAGGTGCACTGAACTCATTTCTTGCTTCATTACCATACTACAACCTCCACCCAGCAGGGAGAAATGTACCTTGTTAGGCACAAAAGGTGCTGGGTGCAAACAAAAAGACATGACTGCACATACTCTCTTCCCTCCTGGAAGAGCCCACCTTTCTTCCAGGATTCCCTGCCCCAGTCTCCGCCTACCTCCCCTGGAAGCCCTTTAAATCTCCCTCTACTTGACTTCCAGGGAGATGCTGCTTTGAGCACGAGCTCCCCTCCCCTTCACCATTCTTTGATCACGAGTAAAGTTTCTGTTCTGCTTTACTTAACCTGGTCTGGTTCTATTGGCACAAATGACACTGGGCAGGGAAAGAACCCATTAGGATAAAATAATCTCCTGGGAGGGTCAGTAACACTTCCTTTGCTTAGATTCTAACTTGCTTTGTTTTTCTTACTGCCCTTATCATTATATGAAATTATATATGTGTTTATTTCCTGTGTCTATCTTGATGCAAATTTTATGAAGGCAAAAACATCGTGCTGTTCATTATCTTGTTCTTTGTCCCTAGTGCCTAGAATCATGCTTACAACATAGTAAATGCCCAATTTCTGTCAATTAAATGAATAAAGCTTGACCAGAATGTTCAACGATGATGTCAGGGACCATGCTTGGAATTGCCCTGTAGGTGAGAAGGCTTCTTAGAGCAAATTCTTTAGTTCTGCCTCCTATGCAATGGCTTAGACAGATGGTGTTACAATATGATTACGGATGTGGGTTACAGAGGAGTTACCTGGAGTTTACTATCTATTGACTTACTTTGGAGAAATCTCTGTCTTTATTTTTTCATACTTATGAAGCGCAATAAATATCATTGCATTGTTTCTAATAAAAAGCTTTAGTATCCCAGCACTTTGGGAGGCTGAGGCAGGCAGATCACGAGGTCAGGAGATCAAGACCTTCCTGGCTAACATGGTGAAACCCCGTCTCTACTAAAAATACAAAAAATTAGCCGGGCATGGTGGCCTGTGCCTGTAGTCCTAGCTACTTGGGAGGCTGAGGCAGGAGAATGGCGTGAGCCTGTGAGGTGGAGCTTGCAGTCAGCCAAGATCGCACTACAACACTCCAGCCTGGGCGACAGAGAGAGACTCTGTCTCAAAAAAAAAAAAAAAAAACCTTTAGTATATATTAATGTATTTCATTTTCATAAAAGTCATGTATTACAGGGTTATTATGAAAATTAAATACATATACGTGAGCTTCAGAAAAATTCCTGGCACATTGTAAAATGGGCACTACTATTACAGTCCATTTTTATTATTCACACCTTCTGTATTTGCATATTTACCTACTCAAAATCTATGTGTATCCCCCAAATCCATGTGCATGGTTTCTCCTAGTCATTTGAAGACATGAGCTGATATGGTTTGGCTCTGTGTCCCCACCAAAACCTCATCTTGTAGCTCCCATAATTCCCATGTGTTGTGGGACGGACCTGGTGGGAGATGACTGATTCATGGGGCAGGTCCTTCCTGTGCTGTTCTAGTGATAGTGAATGGGTCTCATGAGATATGATGGTTTTAAAATCGGGAGTTTCCCTGCACAAACTCTCTTTGCCTGCCGCCATCATATAAGATGTGACTTGCTCCTCCATGCCTTCCTCCATGATTGTGAGGCCTCCCCAGCCATGTGGAATTGTAAATCCAATGCACTTCTTTCTTTTGTAAATTGCCCAGTTTCGGGTATGTCTTTATCAGCAACATGAAAACAGACTAATATATGAGCAGAGCTGTTAAAAAATTGAGTTACTCATGTTCCCAGCTGAGGAAGGACAAGGTGACACTGCCTTCTTGTTTCAGCTCTCATATTGTAAACGAGTGTCCTTTTCACAGTTGATTTAGTGCCATGTTTTTAACACTTTTGTGCTTTTTGTTGAAGATTTTACCATTTAAATGGCTCCCAAGCATAGTTCTGAAGTGCTCTTTGGTGTTCGTAAGTGCAATAAGGCTGTGATGTACCTTATGGAAAAAATATGTGTTAGGTAAGCGTGGTTCAGGCTTGGGTTATAATGCTGTTGGCTGTGAGTTCAATTTTAATGAATCAACAATATATATTAAATAAAGACTTCTTAAGCAGAAACACACAATAACCAAGTAGACTGTCTGAAAGTTGATGAAAATGTTGTGACCAGAGGCTTGCAGAACCTTAAGCCAGGATTTCTCTGAGCAGCATTGAAAACAGTATTTGCTAATTCAGTGATCCTGGCAACTTCATAGAACACAAGTGCCACAAACAACAATAATTTAATGTACAGTTGTCCCTTGATATCCACAGGGGATTCATTCCAGGACCCCTGAGGATACCAAAATCTGGGGATGCTCAAGTCCCTTATCTAAAATGGTGCAGTGTTTACTATAACCCATGCATATCTTCCCATATGATTTAAATCATCTCTGGATTACTTACAATACCTAGCACAATATAAATACCATGTAAATAGTTGTTATACTGTGCTGTTCTAATTATTATTTAATTTAATTAATTAATTATTTTATTTATTTATTTTTGAGATGGAGTCTTGCTCTATCACCCAGGCTGGAGTGCAGTGGAGCAATCTTGCTCACTGCAGCCTCTGCTTCCTGGTTCAAGAGATTCTCGTGCCTCGCCCTCCCAAGTAGCTGGGGCTACAGGAGTGCACCACCATGCCTAATTTTTGTGTTTTTAGTAGAGACAGGATTTCACCATGTTGGCCAGGTTGTTCTCAAACTTCTGATCTCAAGTGATCCACCTGCCTTGGCCTCCCAAATTGTTGGGATTACAGGTGTGAGCCACTGAACTTGGCCAGTTTTTATTATTTTTATAGTTTTATTATATTTTTCATGCTTCCAAATATCTTTGATCTGCTGTTGGTTGAATCCATAGATGTGGAACCTGTGGATATAAAGGGCTAACTGTGGTTCTCTCTTTTCACTCACCTATCAACTCCTTGAGATAGTGGTTTTCACTCAGCATTTTCATTTCATCACAATTCTTCCCTCCAAATATCTTATCATCTGACTCACATTTCCACCATGTGACATTCTCAGAGAACCAGAGATGGGTTTGGCCAGACATCAGAACTAATGAGAAGGAGGGACTCCCTCAGGACTTTCTGTGTGTTTGTGTCTTTCTTCCTTCTTTTCTTTTATAGTTTGACTTTCTCTAGATTTTTAGTCTACATGGCAGGGAGTATGGCTGCCAATAGCCATTGATTTTCACATCCTGCCATCCAAATAACTAAGGAGACTGTCTGAATCTCTTCTTAGGCCCATACATCCTGAGAAAGCTTGAGTCAGATGCCCGTGGCTGTGGCTAGTATGTATGTGTGGTACTGTGAAGTGGTTATTCTGGCTACAACTCTGGGTGATAATAAAATCTACAACTGCATAGCCTAATACAGTAGCCACTTGTCACATGTGGCAATTTATATTTAAATGTTAATTAAGTAAAATTAAATAAAATTTAAAAATCTTCAGCCACACTGGTCTTCCTTCCAGTTCCTAATAGCCAAATGTGGCTATTAGCTGCTCTCTTAGAACAGATATAGAACATCTCCATCATCGCAAGAAGTTCTATTGGACAATACTGCTATAGATGAAGAGGAATCTCTCAGAAAAGAAGTTAGAAAGGAGTATTTCTGAGCCAATAAATCTGTAGGTGTTTCTCATACCTTCTCTGCCATAGTCGATAAAACTGACCCAGACTTTTTGCAACAATTTCTTCCCCTGGCATTTAGAACATTTTTATATTCTCACAATTGCCCTGTGATTCTTCCCCTTTCAGTTTTCAGCCTCCCCTAAGTGTCTGGACTGTTCCTGGGTTTTTTAATACCACTGTATGTTGCTGACTTCTAAATTTACATCTGTCTCAGGCCCTTCTTCTTAGCTCCAGACCCACAGACCTAACTGCCTACTTAATATCTCCAATTGGATATATCAAATGTCACTTGGAATTAATACCTCACACTGAATTCTTAATTTACCCTAAATCTCCTTCTCCTTGCAGGTCCCCCATCTCAATAAATGGCACCTCTATCTGCACAGTTTGTTATGCCAGAAGCCTTGGAAAAATCCTTGATATCTTCTATCTTCTTTTGCCTCAGTCTAATATATCGCCAACTCTGATCAATTAAAGATTCAAACTATTTCTTTAATCTAGCTAGATTTTTTTTTTCATTTTTATTGCTACAATTTAATGTCACACTCTCCTTTCACTCTGCTTCTAATGTTTATTCAACTTTCTGTTCCTGCTCTAATGTCATCTTCTCACAGAACCCTTCCTTGTCCTCTGATCTGGATTCCACCTTTTACTGTCATCACACATTATGCTTTTGCTTTTCACAAATGTATTGGATTGCATATGTAATTATTTGTTTAGTGTCTAGTTTTCCCTAGCTTCATGTAATGTCTTTTCTAGCTTGATAAAGGCAGGAAATATGTTTATTCTCCTGTGAATCTGTTGTATTTAGCACAGGGCTGGACCTTTAGCCCTCAGTCAGTACTTAAAATATTTTCAGAACACATTTTTATGAGCTTTAGAAACTAGCCTTCTTTCCTCTTAATGGTTATGGAGGTCTTTCAGGTTCCGTCTATCTTCTTATGGTTTCAGCTTTGACACTGAGGATGACTCCCTTTCAACGTTACAAGACCTGGCTCCTCTTCTTGGAGACATGCCTGCAAAATTCACCCCTCCTTCCTGCCTCCCTGGTTTTCCCACAGTAATTCTCTTGATATTCCAACTCACATGACTTCTTCCTCCAGGAGATCTCCAAGCCTGCACTTCCAGCCCATCCAATCACAAAGAACTTTGAAACCTCTTAACTGGTCTTGTCGTCTTAGTTCGTGCAAATAGCACCCCCTAGAGATTTGTAGTGCACAGCCTGAACAGCCACAGAGGCAAACTTCCCTTCCTGTCTCTGAAGTCTCGCTTTATCCTTATCGTCTCACCCCTAGAACTACAAGGAGGCTCATAACTCATATCCCAATACCTACTCTTTCTGTAGACCCATTTTCCAAAATGCAGAATTGCATAATTGTTCTGCCGGAAGACACCTACAGAACATCTTACATATGTGAGTGTGTAAATGAGGAAACATAGGTTTAGAAAGTGGCAGGCTAGTCTCTACAACCAAGACCTTCTAACTTTCTGTCTGGTGCTCTATGTCACGTATAGCCCCCACTGTGCTCAGAGGTCCTCATGGAGCTTCCTTTCCTAAATGTAAAAGACTAAATCCATTTGCCTACAGTTTCCTTTTCTTTCCTATCACTTTATATTTTTTGAACTGCCCACACTTACCTTATGTATTTTTGCTGGGAGACCTTTGTTCTTCCTGTTGATCTTACCTAGAATATCTTTCTCTTGTTTTATCCTCTGTTGTGAATCTTGTGTTTCAAGCCTCAAAGCATGTCTGATACATAGTGGGCTTTAATGTATTTGCTGTTGAATGAATGAATGAAACATTTAATTTAGTCAATTTTCCCCATATTGACTGTGGCTAAATTTCTATTGACAGAAGTCAACAAATATCTACCACCATATCCTGAAGTTTTCACCAAAGTGGACAGTACTGAAAAATATTCACCTGATGTGTTTGACTCTCAAAAAGCAGTGATTTCTTAAAGCAGTTGGGAATTTTACCCTATTAATTGCTCACTTTGGTAACCATGCAGTTGATCTCCTCGACTGATCTATCTCCTGTCTTTCCCAAAGCAGATATTGATCCTGATTTTCTCTGATTTGAAGACTGACGAGTAGAGGCAGGTGAGAAAGGAAGCCTGTGGGAGACACAGGGGGAAAGGAAAGTCTAGAAAAACACTAGAAGACCTTAAGAGGAGAAATTTATAATATGACCTCAACCAGAAACAGGTTAGAGACCTTAGTTCTTAAAAGGGAACTTGTATTGTAGGTATTATTTAAAATGTAAATTGAATCCAAGAATGATTTTAACATTTGGTTTCTGGTCACTAAACCTGGCAATAAGTATAAACAGTTTAAAATAATCACAAAGTCAAATGATTTTGTTAGAAAATGAAGATTTCTTGGTCCACAGCTTGTTGCACTGAGTATATTAACCTTTGTTAAGAAGTTAGCTCCACTCTCTTTTAATGTAGTCTGCTAAATAATTTTTAGACATCTCCACAGAAATGAAATTTATTCAAAAAAAGGACACAAATTAGTTTGCAAAATTCAGAAATATAACTGGAAAAGCAAGCATAAAGTCTTACATTAAGTGGTTAGTTGCTCATCCTTTGTTGATGCCTAATTTATTTGAGAGAAATCCCAGAGTGCTATGCTAAGTTTTGAAAGTCTGTGTAGTCTTTAACTTGATCTTTAAAAACAACAGAATTTGAGTGAATGTCAATAAAACCAGGGAATTATAAATATTCTGTCTTCTAGCATGTTTGACTAGGGCTGTCAATAAACAAAATTGCATTTCCTAGGACTTAAGGCATGAATACTAATCTATGAATTTTAATTTAATATTCTGAGGAACCTAGGAGAGTATCAACAATTTAGACATCTGTTGAGTTATTCTCAGACTAAAACTGGACATGTGAACATTTCAGGAAATGAAATAAAATTCTTAATGTCTTTGTATTAAAATGCAACATATATACATATATACACATATATACACATATGACTATTATGACTTTTTACATAAAAACCCCAGTTACTTGAATTAGCTATTAGGCACAGAATTATTTGTCCCAGTCCCCATCCCTCCCCCATGCTCACACACTAGCTGGTATTTCTGATGGTAAAATTAATTCCTGCCACAGAATAACAGGTCTTCACTCCCATTCCCCAAATGACCTAAAACCACTAAAATGGCAGAGTTTCATTCAGCACTGCAGCTGCTATTTTGTCTCCAGCAGGATGATATAAAGATTAGGCTATAATCAAAAGCAAAAATTCTTGCATATGCACTGCAGCTAGAAGAGCTCTCTTTACGCTATGTGCCTCTTCACAAATTATAAAGCACATGTTATAGGAGTGTAGCTCCTAAACTGGTCTTTCTGAACTGATAACAGTGAATCACTAGCTGGCTGGGGTGTGCACCCAGATGGGAAAAGGAGGTGGACAAAAGGGAAATGAGATTGTAATGTTGTTGACTTCAGGCCTCAAGGAAGAGAGGGCTGTGGATTTTCTCAGGTGAGGAACAATGTCAGCGGAGAACATAACTCATTATAAGACTCATGGGGAAACAGTCAAATGAAGAAGCAACAAAGCAGCAACAAAACCAAACCCAAGTCTTGCCCCACTGTGCAGCTGCAGGACAAACACAGAACAGAAGCCGGTAGTTGGGGAACAAAGTGTTGTTCTTTCAAGCATTATAAAATGAAGCCTTCAGAAATTACTCAATCTTGTCATTCCAAACAGTTTGATGCATTTGTAAAAAAAAGTTTTCTTTTTTTTTTTGAAAGGAGTCTCGTTCTGTTGCCCAGGCTGGAGTGCAGTGGCGTGATCTCGGCTCACTGCAACCTCTGCCTCCCGGTTCAAGTGATTCTCCTGCCTCAATCTCCTGAGTAGCTGGGACTACAGGCGCCTACCACCACACCTGGCTCATTTTTGTATTTTTAGTAGAGACAGGGTTTCACCATGTTGGCCAGGATGGTCCCAATCTCCTTGTGATCCACCCCCTCGGCCGCCCAAAGTGCTAAGGTTATAGGCTTGAGCCACCGCGTCCGGCTGGAAGTTTTCTTTTTTTAGCAGTGTACATCTTTTAAAACTGCAATTGAGTACTGAATAATGGAGTAGTTTTGTTCAAAATCAATATTTATTTTTCATGAAGATAAGAGGCATATTACATTTGCTATAGAAAATGCTATGAGAGGAAAAAGCTGCAAGTTACCGATATGACAAAAAACATAAAAAAACTCTACTTATGAAAGTGTTTTGCCCTATAAGAACATATTGAATAAAAGGCATTAGTCCAGGTGAATGAGCCATGTGGAAATGTGGATTTATTAGGGTTTGTTTTGAAATGCAATTTGTACGGTGAGCTTTTTATTCCTTTGATGGCTATCAAATAGATTTATTGGCTACATGTTAGAAGTGCAATAGATAACAGGTAACCAAGGGAGAAGTTTTAATAAAACTCTCAGGAAAGGCAAAGAAAAGTGAGTGAATATGCCTGCTTACATTTCAGCTAATAAATAAAAAGTGCAGGTAGGGCTTTAACTGAAAAGCTTGCTGGTTATTGCAGCCTGGAAGGTTTATTGAAAACTGGGTAGAACACTCTAATTTTTTATATTTACAGCTACAATGTGAGCTGTTCAGGTTAGAGTGATGTAACGTTCATTTTGACTTTGGTACAGGAAACTGATGTTTTCACAGGAAACTTGCAAAGCGGTTATGAAGAGGAAGAGCGTTCTTAATTATTAGTGTCTGCCTGAGCTATTTCTGATTGTGTTCTGGGATTTTGGAGAATTGAACAATAGAGTATTTAATTTTACCACTCCCCTCTTGAGTAAAAACATCAGACACTTTTAGGAAAGTTTTAGAAGGTACATCTTCAATAAGCAGAGATCTTTCATCTCAAATAACTGGGAAGAATAGCACTGCTTAAGAATAGTTGAACTTGGATCTGAGAGCACCATACTTAGAAATCTAAGTATATTTAGGTCACTCATCTGACACTGGGACTTCACCAGCCCTGTCACCCAAACTGGTTGTAGTTAGTAGGACCACAAACTCACTGAAGAAATCTGCTTTCCTTTTAACTTTCAAGGCAATAAGAAAAATGTAGTTCTCTGTTAGCAGTCCCTGAGCTATCTGAATTTTGGTGTTTGTCTCTTAAGCTTCTTGCTTTGGAGAATGATGAATCATTTCCTACTCCTGGAGTTAGTCTCCTTTAAAATAGACACGAAGGAGGCAGAGAGAAAAAATTACTCTAAATACCATTAACCAATGTGAAACAGTTTTCTATTAAACAGTAGGAGAGCAGGGCCAAACTTGTGTTACCACAATTGACAACTGGCTTCTTAAAGCAAGCTCCATAGATTAAGAACCAGAGTCTCTAGGACTGATTTTACTTGGTTCAGAAACAGGAAATCAGAACAGTGAGCAAGTATATGATTAGAAATTTACATTAATAAAATGTGATTTTTTTGATACACAAAAGCTTTTAGGTTATAAATAATCTATGATGGCTTGCCAAACATAAAATGCCATTATAAATCCATGCCTATATTTCAAAAAGACAGGAACACAAAAGCAAGATACATTAAATTAATTGGCATAGTTTGGAGAGTTCGAATCCATTATCAGATATGGATCCTATCAAATATCCCACCTAATTTCCAGTTATGTCGATGTTTCAATGTTCACTTTTTAAGTTCTCAACTACCCGCATCTTTCAATGAACACCATCTGGAAAGGTTCATACAGAATCCCCATGCCATTCTTGAAAGGATTTGCTTTTGTGGAGGGGTTTTGCAAAGAAAAACAATTCAAATTCTGTTATAGCTTATACGTTGTCTCTGTAGGATTATAATAAGAAACCTTCTAAGTAAGTTTTTGAGATAGGTGTTAAATGAATAAGCATGCCTCAGCAAAATGCATAAAAAGCACAATGATTTCATTTCTAAAGCACTTATATTATTATGGCACGGTTTTGTAGACAGGTTATTATAGTCCACATAGGTAAGTATGCAGTGCTTCTCATGGAAACAATGCTTAGGTATTGGCCTTTTCTCTGGAAACCATATTTTTCCTTTTTAAATAATCAACTAAGATGTATATGTAAGAAAGCCTCATTTTTTGATTTTTAATGTACAAGATGCTTTCTTTGAGAGCAAGATTCAAAATTGTTTTGTGTTTCAAAATTTAAAAATAAATTTATCTCCTAAATTTTCTAAAGACATGTTTCATATATTTGACCATCCCTTATTTTGGCAAAGGATTTTAAGAGTATAACTCAAACATATGTAAGCTCTGGTGTACCTGGTTATATATACCGAAAAAACCATTTGATCTATATACACATAGACACGAATATATTTCTGTGTGTGTGTGTATATATATAACCTCAAACACTATTATTAAATGCAATCCTATATTCTTAGGTATAGAAGTTGATGATATACCTTTCTACTTGCCATGGCATTAACAAAGCAAGGCTGAGACTCAGCAACCACTTGTGTTCATTACATTGCAGGCTAGTAGTAAGTTTGGTTGCTGGCAGGAAAAGGGTCTCTTATCTCACCCTCCTTAAACTAAAGGTTCTTTCAGGCTTAATGTAAGGATGTGCACATTCTCTTATCGAGGTGGTCTTGAGCTGCAGATACAATCGCATCGTTCATGGTGATCCAACTGGATGTCAACCAGAGCCATGGTCTTAGCTCTGCCCCTCCTCTTGATGTGGCCAGGCTCAAACTGTAATACCTGGGACAAGAAGCACATCTTCTGTTAGAAAGCCTTTGGAGTTCAACTCAGTCAGTTGCCACTTATTACCTTTTTGACAACTAGTTCTTAGCCCTTTGAGAACCCAACAGAAGCTATGGGCTTGCTATTAGAATGCACACATTGCTATTAGAATGTACACGTTTTTCAAATAATTGACCCCTTGAAGTGGAGGAATCAATTGATCCCAGAGTAATGCCCAGCATTACCTACCTGAAGTACCCAGATGATTTCATGTGTCTTAGCAGGTATTTATTAATAGCTTTCTAAGGGCCTGCTTTGGGCCAAGTGCTGTTCCAAATATTATCATAAAGATCCTTCTGACCAATGCATGTGTTATAGATGAATACAATACTTGAGCATATTATTAGCATGGAGAGGAAAATGAATAAAATCATGAATACAATATGCTGGTATATCTAAATCTTTAGTTGAAGTAAAACATGTTGTCCTGGAGTTGCTGGCAAGATGGCCGAATAGGAACAGTTCTGGTCTGCAGTTCCCAGCCAGAACGACGCAGAAGGCAGGTGATATCTGCATTTCCAACTGAGGTACCCAGTTCATTTCACTGGGATTGGTTAGACATTGGGTACAGCCCACGGAAAGCAAGCTGAAGCAGGATGGGGTGTCGCCTCAGCCAGGAAGTGCAAGGGGTTGGGGGATCTCCCTCCCCTAGCCAAGGGAAGCCATGAGAGACTGTACCAGGAGGAATGGTGCACTCTAGTCCAGATACTGCACTTTTCCCATGGTCTTTGCAACTGGGACATCAGGAGATTTCCTCCAGTGCTTATGCCACCAGGGCCCTGGGTTTCAAGCACAAAACTGGGCGGCCGTTTGGACAGACACCGAGCTAGCCGCAGCGGTTTATTTTTCATACCCCAGTGGTGCCTGGAATGCCAGCAAGATAGAACCATTCACTCCCCTGGAAAGGGGCTGAAGCCAGGGATCCAAGTGATCTGGCTCAGTGGGTCCCACCCCCATGGAGCCCAGCTAGCTAAGATCCACTGGCTTGAAATTCTCCTGCCAGCACAGCAGTCTGAGATTGGCCTGGGATGCTTGAGCTTGGTGGGGGGGAGGGGCATCCGCCATTGCTGAGGCTTGAGTAGGCGGTTTTATTCTCACAGTGTAAACAAAGCTGCTGGGAAGTTTGAATGGGGCGGAGCCCACCGCAGCTCCACAAGGCTGCTGTGGCCAAACTGCCTCTCTAGATTCCTCCTCTTTGGACAGGTCATCTCTGAAAGAAAGGCAGCCGCCCCAGTCAGGGACTTATAGATAAAACCCCCATCTCCCAGGGACAGAGAACCG
Organism: Nomascus leucogenys; assembly: GCF_006542625.1. NCBI lineage: Eukaryota > Metazoa > Chordata > Mammalia > Primates > Hylobatidae > Nomascus > Nomascus leucogenys. The sequence continues at coordinate 30,927,198 of NC_044395.1, read as the reverse complement.
GGGGGAAGGGGTGGCTGTGGGCACAGCTTCTCAGACTTAAACGTTCCTGCCTGGCGGCTCTGAAGAGAGCAGCAGATCTCCCAGCACAGCATTTGAGCTCTGATAAGGAACAGGCTGCCTCCTCAAGTGCGTCTCTGACCCTCATGTATCCTGACTGGGAGACACCACCCAGTAGGGACCAATAGACATTTCATACAGGAGAGCTGTGGCTGGCATCTGGTGGGTGCCCCTCTGGGACAAAGCTTCCAGAGGGAGGAACAGGCAGCAATCTTTGTGTTCTGCAGCCTCTGCTGGTGACACCCAGGCAAACAGCGTCTGGAATGGACCTCCAGCAAACCCCAGAAGACCTGCAGCAGAGGGGCCTGACTGTTAGAAGGAAAACTAACAAACAGAAAGGAATAGTATCAACATCAACAAAAAGGACATCCACTCAGGGACTCCATCTGAAGGTCAAGAACATCAAAGACCAAAGGTAAATAAAACCAAAAAGATGGGGAAAAACCAGTGCAGGAACGCTGAAAATTCCAAAAACCAGAACGCCTCTTCTCAACCAAATGATCACAACTCCTCGCCAGCAAGGGAACAAAATCGGATGGAGAATGAGTTTGAGGAATTGACAGAAGTAGGCTTCAGAAGGTGGGTAATAACAAACTCCTTCGAGCTAAAGGAGCATTTTCTAACCCAATGCAAGGAAGCTAACAACCTTGAAAAAAGGTTAGATGAATTGCTAACTAGAATAACCAGTTTAGAGAAGAACATAAATGACCTGATGGAGCTGAAAAACGCAGGACGAGAACTTCGTGAAGCATACACAAGCTTCAATAGCCAAATTGATCAAGCAGAAGAAAGGATATCAGTGATTGAAGATCAAATTGATGAAATAAAGCGAGAAGACAAGATTACAGAAAAAAGAGTGAAAAGAAACAAACAAAGCCTCCAAGAAACTGGAACTATGTGAAAAGACCAAATCTACGTTTGATTGGTATACCTGAAAGTGATGGGGAGAATGGAACCAAGTTGGAAGACACTCCTCAGGGTACTATCCAGGAGAATTTCCCCAATCTAGCAAGGCAGGCCAACATTCAAATTCAGGAAATATGGAGAACACCACAAAGATACCCCTCAAGAACAGCAATCCCAAGACACATAATCTTCAGATTCACCAAGGTTGAAATGAAGGAAAAAATGTTAAGGGCAGCCAGAGAGAAAGGTCGGGTTACCCACAAAGGGAAGCCAATCAAACTAACAGCAGATCTCTTGGCAGAAACCCTACAAGCCAGAAGAGAGCAAAGGCCAATATTCCACATTCTTAAAGAAAAGAATTCTCAACCCAGAATTTCATATCCAGCCAAACCAAGCTTCATAAGTGAAGGAGAAATAAAACCCTTTACAGAGAAGCAAATGCTGACAGATTTTGTCACCACCAGGCCTGTCTTACAAGAGCTCCTGAAGGAAGCACTAAACATGGAAAGGAACAACTGGTACCAGCCACTGCAAAAACATCCCAAATTGTAAAGACCATTGACACTATGAAGAAACTGCATCAACTAATGGGCAAAATAACAAGCTAGCGTCATAATGGCAGGATCAAATTCACACATAACAATATTAACCTTAAATGTAAGTGGGCTAAACTCCCCAATTAAAAGACACAGACTGGCAAATTGGATAAAGAGTCAAGACTCATCAGTGTGCTGTATCCAGCAGACCCATCTCACATGAAAAGACACAGATAGGCTCAAAATAAAGGGATGAAGGAAGATTTACCAAGTAAATGGAAAACAAACAAACAAAAAAAAGCAAGGGTTGCAATCCTAGTCTCTGATAAAACAGACTTTAAACAAACAAAGATCAAAAGAGACAAAGAAGGCCATTACATAATGGTAAAGGCATCAATGCAACAAGAAGAGCTAACTATCCTAAATATACATGCACCCAATACAAGAGCACCCAGATTCATAAAACAAGTTCTTAGAGACCTACAAAGAGACTTAGACTCCCACACAATAATAGTGGGAGTCTAAATAATAAATAGACACTTTAACACCCCACTGTCAATATTAGGCAGATCGATGAGACAGAAAGTTAACAAGGATATCCAGGAGTTGAACTCAGCTCTGGACCAAGCAGACCTAATAGATATCTACAGAACTCTCCACCCCAAATCAACAGAATATGCACTCTTCTCAGCACCACATTGCACTTATTTTAAAATTGACCACATAATTGTAAGTAAAACACTCTGCAGAAAATGCAAAAGAACAGAAATCATAACAGTCTCTCAGACTACAGTGCAATCAATTTAGAACTCAGAATTAAGAAACTCACTCAAAATCTCACAAGTACGTGGAAACTGAACAACCCACTCCTGAATGACTACTGGGTAAATAACAAAATGAAGGCAAAAATAAAGATGTTCTTTGAAACCAATGAGAACAAAGACACAATGTACCAGAATATCTAGGGCATATTTAAAGCAGTGTGTAGAGGGAAATTTATAGCACTAGATGCCTACAAGAGAAAGCAGGAAATATCTACAATTGACACCCTAACATCACAATTAAAAGAACTAGAGAAGAAAGGGCAAACAAATTCAAAAGCTAGCAGAAGACAAGAAATAACTTAGATCAGAGCAGAACTGAAGGAGATAGAGACACAAAAAACCCTTCAAAAAATCAATGAATCCAGGAGCTGGTTTTTTGAAAAGATCAACAAAATAGATAGACCGCTAGCCAGACTAATAAACAAGAAAAGAGAGAAGAATCGAATAGATGCAATAAAAAATGATAAAGGGGATATCACCACCGATCCCACAGTAATATAAACTATTATCAGAGAATACTATAAACACCTCTATGCAAATAAACTAGAAAATCTAGAAGAAATGGATAAATTCCTGGACACATATGTAGCCTGTATGAACCTTGGGGGACAGAACAAAAGGGGACGAATGCAGAAATAAAAGACAAAGACAAAAGAATATGTTTGGAAGTAGGGGTCAGGGGGCACCTTTCCTCTAGTGGACAAGGGCCCTGATCTTTACACAGCCCTCTGTATTTATTAGGCAAAAGAGATAGCCAGAAGGTGGGTTGGAAGAAGAGGTCAGCTGCTAGGTTCAGAGTAGGCTTGCAAGACTGCATTCCTCAAACAATAGGCTCTAGATGTCCCAGTAGATAACCTCAAGGAGCCAGCGCCAGGGAGTGATGGCCCTCAGCAAACCTTCTAGGGCAGGCACAGAAGTAAGTTTGCCCACATTCTGTATTCACGATAAACAGTTTGCTGTTTGATCAAGTAGCCTCCAGTGGAATGCTGAGTTGGTCATGATCCCTTTGGCCTTTTTGGCTCCCAAAATACATACACCCTCTCAAGACTAAACCAGGAAGAAGTCGAATCCCTGAATAGACCAATAACAAGTTCTAAAATTGAGGCAGTAGTTGATAGCCTACCAACCAAAAAAAGTCCAGGACCAGATGGATTAACTGCTGAATTCTACCAGAGATACAAAGAGGAGCTGGTACCATTCCTTCTGAAACTATTCCAAAAAATAGAAAAAAGAGGGAATCCTCCCTAACTCATTTTATGAGGCCAGCATCATCCTGATACCAAAACCTGGCAGAGACACAACAAAAAAAGAAAATTTCAGACCAATATCCCTGATGAACATCGATGCAAAAATCCTCAATAAAATACTGGTAAACCAAATCTGGCAGCACATCAAAAAGCTTATCTACCATGATCAAGTTGGCTTCATCCTTGGGATGCAAGGCTGGTTGAAAATACGCAAATCAATAAATGTAATCTATCATATAAACAGAACCAATGACAAAAACCACATGATGATCTCAATAGATGCAGAAAAGGCCTTTGACAAAATTCAACAGCCCTTCACGCTAAAAACTCTCAATAAACTAGGTATCAACGGAACATATCTCAAAATAATAAGAGCTATTTATGACAAACTCACAGCCAATATCATATTGAATGGGCAAAAACTGGAAGCATTCCTTTTGAAAACCAGCACAAGACAAGGATGCCCTCTCTCACCACTCCTACTCAACATACTCTTGGAAGTTCTGGCCAGGGCAATCAGGCAAGAGAAAGAAATAAAGGTATTCAAATAGGAAGAGAGGAAGTCAAATTGTCTCTGTTTGCAGATGACATGATTGTATATTTAGAAAACCCCACTGTCTCAGCCCAAAACCTCCTTAAGCTAATAAGCAACTTCAGCAAAGTCTCAGGATACAAAATCAATGTGCGAAAATCACAAGTATTCCCATACACCAATAATAGACAAACAGAGAGCCAAATCATGAGTGAACTCTCATTCACAATTGCTACAAAGAGAATAAAATACCTAGGAATAAAATTTACAAGGGATGTGTAGGAACTCTTCAAGGAGAAATACAAACCACTGCTCAAGGAAATAAGAGAGGACACAAACAAATGGAAAAACATTCCATGCTCATGGATAGTAAGAATCATGAAAATAGCCATACTGCCCAAAGTAAATTATAGATTCAGTGCTACCCGCATCAAGCTACCATTGATTTTCTTCACAGAATTGGAAAAAACTGCTTTAAATTTCATATGGAACCAAAAAAAGAGCCTGCATAGCCAAGACAATCCTAAGCAAAAAGAACAAAGCTGGAGGCATCATGCTACCTGACTTAAAACTATACTATAAGGCTACAGTAACCAAAACTGCATAGTACTGGTACCAAAACAAATATATAGACCAATGGAACAGAACAGAGGCCTCAGAAATAACACCACAATCTACATCCATCTGATCTTTGACAAACCTGACAAAAACAAGCAATGGAAAAAGGATCCCCTATTTAATAAATGGTGTTGGAAAAACTGGCTAGTCATATGCAGAAAGCTGAAACTGGATCCCTTCCTTACACCTTATACAAAAGTTAACTTAAGATGAATTAAAGACTTAAATGTAAGACCTAAAACCATAAAAACCCAGAAGAAAACATAGGCAATACCATTCAGGACATAGGCATAGGCAAAGACTTCATGACCAAAATATCAAAATCAATGGCAACAAAAGCCAAAAGAGACAAATGGGATCTGATTAAACTAAAGAGCTCCTGCACCGCAAAAGAAACTATCAAATCAGAGTGAACAGGCAACCTACAGAATGGGAGAAAATTTTTGCAATCTATCGATCTGACAAAGGCTAATATCCAGAATCTACAAAGAACTTAAACAAATTTACAAGAAAAAACAAACCCATCAAAATGTGGGCAAAGGATATGAACAGACACTTCTCAAAAGAAGACATTTATGCAGCCAACAAACATATGAAAGCCATCATCATTGGTCATTAGAGAAATGCAAAGCAAAACCACAGTGACATACCATCTCACGCTAGTTAGAATGGTGATCACTAAAAAGTCAGGAAACAACAAATGCTGGAGAGGATGTGGAGAAATAGGAACCCTTTCCCACTGTTGGTGGGAGTGTAAATTAGTTCAACCATGGTGGAAGACAGTGTGGCAATTCCTCAAGGATCTAGAACCAGAAATGCCATTTGACCCAGCAATCCCGTTACTGAGTACATACCCAAAGGAATATAAATCATCCTACTATAAAGACACATGCACACATATGTTTATTGTGGCACTGTTCACAACAGCAAAGACTTGGAACCAACCCAAATGTCCATCAATGATAGACTGGATAAAGAAAACGTGGCAGATATACACCATGAAATACTATGCAGCCATAAAAAGGATGAGTTCATGTCCTTCGCAGAGACATGGATGAAGCTGGAAACCACCATTCTCAGCAAACTAACACAAGAACAGAAAACCAAATACCACATATTCTCACTTGTAAGTGGGAGTCGAACAATGAGAACACATGGACACAGGGAGTGGAACATCACATACCAGGTCCTGTTGGTGGGTGCGGGACTAGGGAAGGGATAGCATTAGGAGAAATACATAATGTACATGACGGGTTGATGGGTGCAGCAAGCCACCATGGCACATGTATACTTATGTAACAAACCTTCACATTCTGCACATGTACCCCACAACTTAAAGTATTAAAAAAAACAAAAAAACACAACATGTTGCCCTGATGAAGGTCATTAGTGGCCATAAATAAGTAAAATGTGTTTTATGTTTTTATATATTTGTTAACATATAATATCCTTTACCATTTAAAACAAATCAGGTTCCAGTAAAATCTTTGAATATTAATACCTGTGTATCAATACAGCATTTCTCAAATCAATAAGTATATCATTAATTTTTAAATTCATAAGTTTAAACATAATTTCTTAAATTAGTAGTTAAATAGAAGCCAACCCTTCTTCCCTGCAGTGGCCTTCATTTAGTGAAATGCTAGCTATTACATAGACATATACTTGGTAAAATTCCATTCTTGTTTTCTAATACACTACATAGTCAGATTAATATATGATTCACTTTATGTTCTTAGATCCCAGTTAGCCTTTATTTTTGATTTTGTCCCATTTTCCTTTTAGATTCTAAACTTGGTCATGGCACCATTAAACAATTCTATAGCATTTTACAGTTTTTGAATAATTCGCACAGGCACTTTTTTTTTCTTTTTACCCTCAGACAAGTCTTTTACATAGTGGAAAAGGTATCATTATGCCCACTTTATATTGAGATTCTAAAGGAGGATAAGTACCTTGTCCAGGGTCTTCCCCTGACTTAGACCTGGGACCAGGACCTGGGATCAAGACATTTAAGCTCCTAGCATATTCTGACTCGAGGCCTCTCTAACATGCCTTCAATTTCCTTTTATGTCTCAATGGTATGTCTGGCTCCCCATGTGAACGGGCAGGGAGACCTGTGATGCTTTGCTTGAACTTTTGTCCTAGGTGAAAGTTAGATGCCTAGAGTCCCCTGCACTCATGCATCACAGTCTGCACATTCCTTTCATTTAGAATTTTGTCATGCTGTTCCATAGACGGTCCAGTGAGGCAGGGAATAAATCACTGCATTTGTTTAATGTTCAATCAAGTTAGGGCACTCTGCTGATGCAGAATGGAAGATGGAGATCTGTTTGTAGCAAAACTTCAAGACTTATGAGTACAAAGTTGGCAGGGGGTGGAGGAAGGAATACCCTACGAAAGTTCTTTAGGGACACAAAGTGTCAGAAATTTTGATATTGGTAAACCTAGTCCAAAGGCCAGTTTTGATAGTTGATTCTATTATCATCTCCTGCAATTCTATTGCACTTACAATAGGTACCTTGGAAGGGGTTGGGGTTTGGACTCCCATAGCTTTGCCAAGAATTTCTCCAAGATGAATTAATTGCTATTTTCCAAGACTATCTGGCCTGTAAAAGAGATTTGAGAACTAGGGGATGCGGGAGAGGGAAATTATTCCTAAGAAGCTGAGTATATGATAAATATTCCTTGTTTAAAGAAGCCTGTTATCAAGGCCTAATAATTTGTGATGACTGGCACCTGTAAAATCAGAGCTCTGTCGATTTGCTTTCTCATTTGATGGCAAACAAAAGTGTGTGCTTTGGGATAAGAGCAAGAGCCTGGGCAGTTTTTCTAACTGATCTTCTGATTGTTCAGGGATTTTCTCTGTGTTTTATATTAAGCAATGTGAGCACGGTATATATGTGTTTTGGTGATAAGAAGAGAAAAATGAATTGGCAGACACATTTTCCCAGACAGGACAGGAAAGCACTATTTGAACAAAGTGGAAATTGGACTGCCTTACTGGATGATCACAGCACTGATGTTCAAAGCTTTCAGATCATGTAATAGTCTTAGGTTCAGGTACACAGCATTGAAAGGAGGAAGAAAGCAAGGCTGATTTAAGGGCATGTAGAAAAATGAAAAGCCTCTAATTGAGAAAGCAAACTGGTGGTTATAGGTTATCTCGTCACCTTTAAAGGGAAGGAACACTGAATTAATTATAGGAGCTGAAGGGCACTTGTTAATAGGTACCCTCACACAGCACTTTCTTATTTTCTGAGCTATGATTCACAGCTGCAAGCACACAACCAGAAATAACAAATCCACTGGGGGGCAACCAGCTGTTTCTTAACACCTACGGGTGCAAATAGGGATCTTGACTCCTCTCCACTCTGGAAAACCACACAAAGCCAGGGAAACTTGATGTCTACTAAATGGAGTGTGACTGAGCCAATTGGTGGGTTTCATACCACCGTACAAAATCAAAGATGCTCAGTTTTGCAAATTACCTCATCACAAAAGATATTTAACTACAGTTACTCACCTTGTTGCCAATAAACCTCTGAATAAATTTTCACCATAAAGCTATTTACACTAATAAAACAATACCAGGCAGAAAAGCTATCTGCTGAGTCGGGTTCTTGTTTATTGGGAATATAAAAAAAGGCTGTTAAGGCCTTGTAACAGTTCTCAAATTAATGGCTGACATAGGAACACAAGTACATATTTTAGGACAAATGCATTATATAAACCCAAATCATTAAGAGTTTATTTAAGATTCTTCCTTTTTTTTTTTTTTTTTTTTGAGATGGAGTTTCAGTCTTCTTGCCCAGGCTAGAGTGCAATGGTGTGATCCCGGGTCACTGCAACCTCCACCTCCCGGGTTCAAGTGATTCTCCTGCCTCAGCCTCCCAAGTAGCTGGGACTACAGGCACGTGCCACCATGCCTGGCTAATTTTTGCATTTTTAGTAGAGATGGGGTTTCTCCATGTTGGCCAGGCTGGTCTTGAACTCCTGACCTCAGGTGATCTGCCTGCCTCAGCCTCCCAAAATGCTGGGATCACAGCATGAGCCACTGCGCCCAGCCTCTTCCTAACTTCTAAAGCAGGCTGTTTTCAGCACACACAGTTTCTCAAGGAAAAAAAAAAAAAAAAGCTTCTCTTTTGATCTCTTTCATGCTTATAGCCTTTATAAAAAATGTACACAGAGTCAATATTTTTAAGGGATGCTAGTGAATTATTCTGAAACCTAAGTGACTACAAGCAAAAATATCTTGAGAAGGGATAACATATTATTTTCTCCCTGAGTAATTACTCAACCTGCAGGCAATAATCACAGCAGTGGCTGGCATTGTAACAGAAGGACTGATATCAAGTCCCAAAGACATAGTACTCCGTTAAAAAGACATAAATGACAAACAGCTCAACACTGTTATACTAAGAAGTTAAGCTTGAAGGTGACAAAAAGCTGGGTTATAGTGGGGGTTTATAACATGCTCATGAATTTTGAAAATGCAATCATGACATCTGTGCATATTTACTTCAAATAGATGCTTTCTGTGAGACTCTAGGGTTACTATGAGGTGTACTCGGTTGCAGTTTTAACTTTACAAAACTAAATAGTTAAATGATTTTGACAGCACCTTAGAGGATTATTGACTACATGTTCAGCCTATCCATTGCAGAAAACATAATGGAAAGCCTGGCTGGGCACTAAATTTCAGAGCATGGCATTAGCATTGGGTATCATTCATGACACAGATGGGCCTTGTCTGCTTGGGGAGTACCTTGCCCCATGTGGCAAGTTTGCCGCTTTGGCAGGAAGGCCTGATGTGAAGCTAGATTGAGAAGGGAGAGGGTGTGCAGTTTGTAATACTTAAACAAGGAGTTCACGAACTTGTAAGTGAGTCATCAGGGAAGAAATGTAATCAGAACTGAGAAAGCCAGACCAGGCTCTCATCTAATTCCACCCACATCTGTCTTGTACTTTATAGTCTTCAGATGCCTTCATTCACCCAGTATCCCCAGGTGGTAAGAAGCACAGGTGTTATCATTGCCATTGTCAAGATGAGTGAATTAACTTTTTTATAAGCAGTCTATAAACATTTACTGTTCCGGATCATATCTTTATTCTTTTTGCATTTGCCTAGCATTTCAACCACCAATTTGTTTTTATTACTTACACAATTTCAATAAGATTTCGGGGGCAGGATCAAGTGTAACAACAGATAATGAATATGATGTAATTTCAGGTTTGCCTGGGAACTCAAAATTGTAGGTTATTATGGGGATGAAGTGAGGAAACCTGAGGCCCTGGGAAGTTTTAAGTGGCTGGTCCTCAGTTGCCCCTCCATGTGGCAAAGCTGGAACCAGAACCCACATCTTTTCTAGTCCTGGAAGTTTTCTGCTCTATTGCCCTATCTTGGTAGGAAAACACCACAGACCATGAGGCTTCACTCAAAGGTGGAGAAAGGACAAGAGGCAGAGAGACTCCACACATTCTAGCTATGAGGTTTCCAAAAAAATAATAGAAAAGAGATTTTCTTGACTTTTGTTATGGTTAGGTATAACCATGACCCAAAAACTCCCTCCCTATTGCTAGAGAATGAAAACTCCTTGTGCAAAATTTATTTTCTGTTGCTTTGGTCTCAATTTGAAAATTTAGGTACTCTTTTTTTCAATAACAGATGTTTCAAACATGTAAAAACAAAGTACTATTCTTTTACCTCAAATCTGAAGGTCAACAGTGTATTACTCTAACCTCATGTTTCATGTATAAATACAGATGCTAGTTGACTTATGATGGGGCTATATCCTGATAAACCCATTGGAGGTTAAAAATATTTTAAGTTGAAAATGCATTAATACCCCCCATAAACCCACTGAAATGTAAAAAAAAAAATCTAAATCTAACCATCATTAAGTTGAGGATAATCTGTACCAATTTATTAACACATCTCCTAACTCTTAAACTGTGATAAAATGCAAATGTTTAATACAAAATTCTACCTTAAAACAAGAAGAAGTCATTTTTTTTTCATTTTGTCCAGATGGATAAATGATTCTAGATGCTATAAATGTGCCAGAATCAGAGATAGGTCTAGGTTTGTGCCATTGAACAAGGTAGTCATGGCCTTGTGTGGTGATTTAAATTTCAATTAGTTAAAACTAAATAAAACTAAAAATTTAGTTTCTATTCGTGCTACACACATTTCAAGTGCCCAATAGCCACATGTTGCTAGTGACTACCATATGGAACACTGCAAATATAGGTTATTCCTATCACTACAGGAAGATCTATTAGACAGTGCAGGTGGTTATGTCAAGCATCCTGACAAAATTATGAGAGGAAGAACAGAGGAAATTAACATCTATCTTTACCTCTCTGATGCTTCCTATGTTTTTGGCTGTTGACTAAATGGATACAGCCAGGGCACCAAATCATGAGAAACAGTGAGTAATAATTTAATAGGTCACTATACTTCAAGGGAATATCCTGTTCCTTCATTATACACTATCAAGAGAAGAGAACTGAAATAATAGTTTCTTCCAATTGTCTACACAATATGTTTTTCTGGAATCCTCCCTTTAACAAAAATCACTACCCAAATTATCTTTTATATCCTATGATGAGCTTCAGGACACTGTACTCCCAAATGCTTTAAGCTGAAGGAATCTGAAAAAACAAGAAAAGCAGAAAGATCACTCTGACCTTCCCCTCACCCTCCATCCTGAAGGAGGTCATAAAACCTAGGATTTTCTGACCTTCCCATGTAGCAAGTCATAAGACCCTCATGTGAGAGGTGCCCCTGTTATACCCAGAAGAAAGAAGAATTCCCCCCCTGCTCTTTTGTTTGAGATGTGGTCTTACTCTGTCACCCAGGCTAGAGTGCAGTTGCATGATCATGATTTGCTGCAACCTTGAACTCCTGGGCTCAAGCAATTCTCCTGCCTCAGCCTCCCAAGTAGCTCAGACCACAGACACATCCTCCACACTTGGCTGCTTAAAAATAATTCATTTTTTTATTTATTATTTATTTATTTATTTTTGTAGAGATGGGGGTCTCGCTATGTTGACCTGGTTGATCTTGAACTCATAGCCTCAAGGGATCATCCCACCTTGGCCTCTCAAAGTGCTGAGATTACAGGCATGAGCCACTGCTCCTGGCCTGAGAATCCTTATCTCCAAAGACAAAGGCAGAACAAAGAAGAATCTGAACAAACAGGCCTTGCTAATTTTCCCCAGTTTATTACCATTAGATCATACTCTGCCCTATCATATTTCTCCACAACTATCCACACTTTATCAAACTTACTGTAAAAAATTATCAGGTTGAACCGCTTTTTTGGTTCTTTACTTCCTTACCAAGGCCTCTGTATCATGTAAAACATATTCAATAAATGAGTACGCTTTTCCTTTGTTATTCTGTCTTTTGTTAGAGTGGCCTAAGCCATGAACCTAGGAAGGGTAGAAGAAAAGGTATTTTTCCGACTCTATATCTAGTACATTCCAAGAAGCATAGAATGATTGTTAAGAGGAAAAATACTTCAACAGGGTACCTACAAACTTTTGAGAGGAAGAAATAATAAAGTTAGTCACATTTTACTGCACAGTGAAAACTGCTCAAAACCCTACAGGAAAACTAATATGACCTGTGAAAAAAGCAATGATATTAGCTTCGTTAGAAGCTTCCAGTTTCTTGGATTTAAATTCCTCAAGGTTGAGCACTGAAATATTTGTGGAGAATCACACAAGCCTGTTATGTGACAAGGTCTCATTACCCCCTTAAGGGTGCTCATCTTTCACAGAAACTCATTTCACATCTCATCAGTTGCAACCATGAGCTGGGGAAACTGGTTTCTCATTTCTCAGAGGTAAGAATACACACACAGAACTCAGAATAAAGGACTAGAATTTTTCCCTAATGAGACTAGGCTCAAGCAACCCCTACTTCTGGAAATGGAATAACCCTTTTGCTATTTCCCACAGGGCACTTGACAGTGATAATTGTGACACATCTCAAAGGTATTTCAGGAGTCTCAGGGGCATATGACAGGAGTGTTTGTTCCAGGTAAGCAGTTACTGGCTGGTGATGGATGTTTATTTTTCCTTTTGTCCAGCACTTGGCAGAGTGATTTTATAGAGCTTTGCAGAGTTCTAGAAGTAAAAATATTAGGACACATGTCTTAAAGAGATGCTTTAGATACAGTTTCAAAGGATGCCAATGTTTCAAACCCACTCATGCGACTGAACAAAGAGATCAAGAGTTTTCCCCTCTACACATTAACTGAGAATAGAAATTTGCAAGTAATGATTATTGTGTGGAGAGGCAAGAAAGGAACTAAGAGGAGGAGGGTAGCCAGGCCTTCAGTGTTCTTCAGAACTAACTGGCTGGGAGGCAAGGGTCTTTGGGGGTCTATGGTTCACTCTGCTGTTCCCACAATAAGTAATTTTTTAAATCAAGCTAAAAATTCTATCTGAGCATAGAGTCAAGATAAAAATAAAGCACTCCACAAATACATCAAAGCCCTGACCTCGAATGTTCTTCCTCACAGTTACTACTAGGTAGAGACCTTGTCACTTCCTAGATTATTTTAACTATAACCTGATTACTGCATTCTGCATTTATCCTTGGGATATGATTAACGGTTATAAAATTCAGGTTCTTAGAAGTGAAGGACGACATCCAATCTAGAGTTCATCAGTTCATACAAAAATAAAACACAATGAACATAGATGATAGCATTCTCTAGATATGAGAACATTTTTTTTCCTTTGAAAACAGCGGGGTGGAGTAAGCAATTCTTATGACTAAGAAAATATGTTCCATGTAGGTCTAAAATAATGTTTCCCTGTCTGAAGTAAGTATGGTCACAGTGGAACAATTTCCTACATTTTCTAAGTTGAAAATATCAATTACTACTTACTCATTTTTGCTTAATCCAGAAGTTACCTCCTAACTTATTATGACTTTTGTGTTGTTCTCAGAATAAAAATCAAAACCAAAACAACACCACCACCACAAAAGCCTCCAAAAAACAGTTTTACAAAGCTAGAGATTTTGTTTAGAGAGAACTATCTATTCCTTTGTTGTGGTGGACACTTTTTAAAATTATTATTATACTTTAAGTTGTGGGATACTTGTGCAGAACGTGCAGGTTTGTTACGTAGGTATACACGTGCCATGGTGGTTTTATGCACTCTTTAACCCATCACCTACATTAGGTATTTCTCCTAATGCTATCCCTCCCCCTACCCCCAACCCACCGACAGTCCCTTCCCTGTGTCCCTGTGTTCAACTCTCACTTATGAGTGAGAACATGTAGTGGTTGGTTTTCTGTTCCTGTGTTAGTTTGCTGAGAATGATGGTTTCCAGCTTCATCCGTGTCTTTGCAAAGGACATGAACTCATCCTTTTTTATGGCTGCAAAGTATTCCATGGTGTATATGTGCCACACTTTCTTTATCCAGTCTATCATTGATGGGAATTTGGGTTGGTTCCAAGTCTTTGCTATTGTGAATAGTGCTGCAATAAACATATGTGTGCATGTGTCTTTATAGCAGAATGATCTATAATCCTTTGGGTATATACCCAGTAATGGGATTGCCGTGGACACTGATGGAGAGCAACTCAAACAGTAATTCCTAACAATAATGTTTGCTTCATATTTTAGTTTATATTTTAAAACATATTTCTGCATGATGTTTAACATCTTGCAAAATATATTTCATACGCATTATTTTATTTGACCCTCAGAGCAACTCTGGAAGGGGTTATCTGATATATTAATTTCTCAGTCCCATTTCACATATGTGAAAACTGAGTCTAAACTTTAGTGACTTGCACATGTTTCCACAATAATAAAGTAATTAGAGCTGCTGCCTATGTCACGGAACAGCTGTAACTCCTCTTCAATCTACTCTCTCTCTCTCTCTCTCTCTCTCTATATATATATATATATATATATAATTTTTTTTTTTGAGATGGAGTTTCTCTTACCCAGGCTGGAGTGCAATGGCGTGATCTCAGCTCATTGCAACCTCCGCCTCCTGGGTTCAAGTGATTCTCCCGCCTCAGCCTCCTGAGTAGCTGGGATTACAGGTGACTGCCACCATGCCTGGCTAATTTTTGTATTTTTAGTAGAGATGGGGTTTTGCCATGTCGGCCAGGCTGTTCTTGAACTCCTGACCTCAGGTGATCCACCCATCTCGGCCTAGCAAAGTGCTAGGATTACAGGCGTGAGCCACTGCACCCGGCCTATCTTTTATGCTCAATAAAGTGCTATATATTACTAGTGATAAGAAAAATCATAGACCCTGGAACCAGTGGATTGGCTCTGTGATTTACTGACCAGGCCATGCTGGCCAACTTACTGATCCTCCTAGGGCTCAGTTTACTCACCTATAAAAAAAGAATAAAAGTAGCAACATTTTTACAATATTGTCGATGGGGTGCTAAATGAGCTAATGATTACTTACGATAGTTTTTGTCAAGCAATAAATGCCATTATTACTATTATTAAGGTTATTGCCCTCTTTAAGTTTTTGTTCCTCCTATATTCTTTTACTTTTGTCTATTTTTGCATAATCCAAGAGCTGATTCCCTGAGTAGCACTTAATAATAGTTAGAATAAACTCAGCATTTCCATTTGAAACATACTTCATATTTAGAAAATAAAAAGATCTTTGACAATTTATATTTTGCTATCTTTACTGTGCCAAATTTATTAAATGATATAATTGAATTAATGTTTTGCTTATTAGATTGTGCAGTCATATCCTGTAAATGAATAACATCATATTTCTTTTTTTTTCTGTCTTTCTGCAAGGAGGTCAAGCTCTGAAATTACTATATCACATATTTGATTATATATTCTAACAAGGTCGATGTTGATCCACATGGTGTATTGTTCAAATTAGAAAAAACAGTGCCTTCGTCAGGATAGGATTAACCTGTCATCAGGGCACTTGGCTTGGCAAACCTAGTGTGGGTAGAATTTCTGCTCCTAATCAAACCCTGGCTGGGTGCCCTTGTGCAGCGAACAATCTGAACAACTGTATGCAATGGCCCTGTCTTCCTGAATCCTATAGATTAAGCATTGCAACAAGAAATCTAAGAATGACATACCTCATGATACTTTTTCACGGTTTTCCCTGAATTGCATGTGCAGGACCTCCAGTTGACAGTTCCACAGCCACAGTTTCCTCCACAGCGCTGCACGAGGAGGCAACGCGGAAAGAAGACCACGTTGGCCAGCTTCAGCTCTTCTCTTATATTGACCGAGTAATTCCTGGGAGTGCAACTGTAACGCTTGGCATCATCATTGAGCCTATCCAGGTCAACTGTAAACAAATACACGCACTGTGTAAGCAAACACAACAGTAAGCACAATTGCTCAGCATGTGTTTTGGGGAATAGAGTGGGAAGATTCTGTGAGGACAACCTTAATCCTGGGATTAAATCCATCCTCAGGCTCTCAATTACCGGGAACCTAAAGTAAAAGACCTAATTTCTCTCTTGATCCCATCTACCCTTTGAAAATAACAACAACAACAAAACAAAACAAAAGAAAAACCTTGGCTAAAATTCATGTCTTGGTTCAAATTTTCTTGCATCTTCTTTATGCAAAAAAAGTTCAGAGGAAAGAAAATGAAACATTTGGCAAATTAAAATAATTGCCTTTATCTTCAAAAAGACAAAATAAATTGCTTCTTCATTCTAAATAAATCCTGACTCTAAGCCATCACTTAAATATAGTTTAAATTATATCTAGGACACATTAGGGACAACAATTGTATTATATTTACCTGGCAGTGAAATTTCACACATAAATGTAATAAAGAAAAGGGTTTTAATTTTATTTTTAACTTCGAAGTTAATCAACATGTTAGAGAAAATGATTTTTTTTTTTCGTGAATACGGTGCATATTTGTGCAATGGGTCCTAGATGGCAGTATAGCATAGTGGTTAAGTGCTTGGGAGCCGCAGTAAAGTTACAACTGCCTTCAATTACATCATGGCTATGTTTCCTTTTAGTTGGAAAGTTATTTAATGGCTCTGAACTTCCGCTTCCTCATCTATAACATGTAATCATTTGAAGAATTGAATGTAACGTGCCTGGCACTCAATGCCAGCTATTCTTATTAATCTTGATTCATTTGAATCTCCCCCTCTCACATTCTTTTCCTTTAAAGTCAAATGGACAAAATTTAAAAATCTACTACATCTTTCTCCCTCTTTATTTTTCTTCTTTGGACATTGCTTTATATAAATGATTATCAAGGGATATGGTCAGTGGGACTTCTATGAACTAAAAGCACCACAATATTTTCAAAGCGAAGTCATAAATATTTACTTGAATTCAATTTGTATTATTGTGTTACATAAATTAGATTTGATTTCGTGTTCTCAAAGTCCATCCAATTATCCATCCATTTGGCAGCCAAATCCTCTTATTGGTGCATACATACATGAGTATCTTCTCACAAGAACACAGTTAGAAGCAAGTACTTTTGTCTGCACAGGACCCACCACCATTTCCCAATGCACGCCCTTGTGTGCACCAGGCCACCACAGAAGGAATCTCATGAATGTTAGGCAGATATCACCATGTTCATTCTAAACTCTAGCCCTGGTAAATGTCTTAGGCTTAAACCAAAACTGCTTAAGGATAAGGAAGAAAAAAAAGCCTTAGGGAGTAGAGGTCAAAAGTCAAGAACAGTGTCAGTAGAATGTATCTAAGGAAAATTGCAGGAACAAGTGTGGACCATGAGTCCACTAACCGCATCCCTGTTTGTCTTTTTATATCCACAACTGTGCTTTGATTCTCAAGGGCAGGGATTTATCCCCAATTGTCATATGCTGAGCCCAGGATACTGTGGGAACTAAATAAATGCCAAATAATCACTATGCATAATTTATTGCTGTTTTTTTCTTCCTTTGTAAAGACATGTCATAACTTTAGCTATAATCAATCCAGATTTAAATTGAATGAACTCTGTCTTGGGAAAGGAACCATTTCATTGCTGCTAAAGCCCTGAAAATAACTGCAAGCAAAGCAGAAAGGATTACATAAATGGATTAAGAAGTGCAGCAATCATCCATTACAAGTGTTACCTTGAGATAAATACTGATGCTGGCCTGTGCATTCCTGGGCTTGTGGACAGGGCTGATGCAGAGGGCCAAATCTGCTGCTTGTGATAATGGGAAGATATTTGTCTAACATGGAGGACTAAAGAGGTACAATTAGCAGGAAGGGATTGTGATGTGTGAGAAGGCAGAGAGGGACAGGACGCAAGCAGCAGCACTGACTCTGCTTTAGTTCAGCCCTCTGCTAAACTATGTCATAACCTTACGGATATGACTACATTTAGTTGTTACCCCCCCCCCCCATTTGAAGTGAGTATTATTTGCTAAGAGTTAACAGTAAATGGTAAAACTGGAATTGAAGCCTTTCTCCCTTTTGCTCCACAGTCTCTGTCACTTTAAGCAGAATAGAGGGATGGTCAGTAAGCCATTAGTTGAAGGAAGAAGACCAATGTTATAAGGGCTGTATTGGACTTTCCTGTCTGATGTTGAACCGGGGTTGGGTGGTGAATGGCCACATCCTTATCTTCAGAAGACACTCAAGACAAAGTACAGCATGCCTTCCCTATGGGAATTCCAATAAACTCCAAAGTGCCCTCCACAAACCAGGAGAAGCCATGTAAGCCTCATTCTATTTGAAACCAAACTCCTCACATTGTATAACTCTTTGACTAGCATTGGTTACTTCCATTTCTTACTCACCATGAGGAGATTCACAATTCTGTCAGTTTTATGCATCAGTTCACTAATGTCACTAAGAACTGTGGCCCAGTGTGACTGCTGTAGAATCCAACTGCCCTACATATCAGGCTATTGAAACCACCGAGGCATTCAGTTTAGAACTAGAACTGAAAGGTTGTTCTGACTGGATGCAAATAACTTCAAAGCGTGATTGCAGACTTTCTGCAGGGGATATTGAGTTTCCAGTCAAAGAAGACTGATAAGTCAGTGCAGCAGAGCAAGGAGCCAGACAGAGGCTGAGGAGCAATTAAGGTTTCTGGTGCTTGGGTTAGAAGGAGATTCTGGAGTGAGACTTCTGGGCGGGAGACAGGCCAAGTGGTGTCAACCCAGAGAGAGGGGCTGCCCTTTCCATTCCTGCATCAGTCTCCATAGCTGAACATTTCAGAGGAGCAGGGGTGCTCCAAATTTAATTCAAGGGCCCACTAATTTCAACTAACGTCCCTTATTTCATCCCAGTCTACATCATGGAATAATCCCTCTTCTTCTGTCATTTTGAATGTTAGTCTTGCTTTATCAAGGCTCTTTGACATCAGTTAAGTTTTTTGGGCCTCACACAGGCAGTTTTCTGGAAAGGCTAAGAAGGCTCCCCTGTCCTCAAAGACTTCCTCTGGACATGCTGTTCAAGTGTGGGGTGCTGCACAGTGCACAGGTGAGCACTTTTCCTTCTGCAGCCCCTGCCTCTAGGTGCAGCCTAATCACAGAGATGCTTTGAGATGTAATAAGAATGCTGGAATCTGAGCTCTAGAATGGGGATGTGAATGCACACCCTTTTATAGTTTCTAATATTAGGTGTGGGAGGAAGGAGAGTCAACCTGTTCTTTTTGATCCTGGCCATCTAGACTACTAAGTACTGTGTTCATGAGTGCATGAAATACTCATAAATGCTATGAATTACATATAATCATTACTCTTACTTTTGCAGTTGGGGAAACTGAGCCTTTGAAAAGTTAAGAAAAAAAAAAAAACTTGTCCACAGCCATACAACCAGTCAGTGGTAGAGCCAGAGTTTGAATCCAGGTCCCTTCATGCCTCTTGTACATATGAGCCCAGTGTGAAGATTTGAAGGAGGGTTCAGAGAGCAGCTTCCACAAGCCATGTTGAAGTCTTCCCACCAGAGGACCTTGCTGTGCAAATGACTTGGCTTCCTAGGTGCACCCATAGGCACTAACCTGTCATTTTCACAATGTCATCAATACACATACCCAAGCATGAGCTCCTGTGTATCCTCATCCATCTATTCAGTTCTGACTAATAAACCAGGCAGCTATTCAGAGTCTACTTTTGTCTTTGGTATTGTTATATAACATTTCGTCCTTTTATCTGAACCGAGTGGACTTTGGCCAATGTGCACTCTTCATTTTGTCCTCATTTCTCCTTGAACCCTTTCTTGCCTCATCTAGGAGCTGAATGGATTGATAGCAATGATTTGTCCTCAGCGGGAACAAATGCCAGGATCCTAGAGATTCTAGTTTCTGTAGGACAGATAAAACCAATATAATACTTCACATACTTGGCAAGCACAACATGGGTGGTGATCAGCTTAAGATAAACATTTAAAAATCTATTCCTTATTAAAGTGAAACGTATTTATTATTTTATACAAGTTACATGTTCTGGCAGACAGAAGTCCAAAATGTGCCTTTCTGGGTCAAAATCAAGGTATGTAAAGGTAAGTCTGTTTTTGTGAATACAAAAATTCATTGTGAAACAAAATAATCTCCTCACTTTGAACATGGGAAAGCACCTTTGTTCTCCACATGCACAATAATTTACTGCTTGTTTTGGTCAACAAGAGGATGGTTTCCTTGAGTCAGTCTCTAAACATTAAGTTATCAGTTGGCTTTCACTGTGTTGGCCATTCATCAATCTTTATTCTGACAGATGCATCACATGCTTTTTTCTCTTGATCATCCACAGACTGTCAGAGAATCCAATTAAACTGCTGCATATCCTTGAAGATAGCCAGTCATCTTTTTCTTTTTCTTTTTTTTTTTTTTTGAGACAGAGTCTCGCTCTGTTGCCCAGGCTGGAGTGCAGTGGCATGATCTCAGCCCACCATAATTTCCACCTCCTGGGTTGAAGCAATTCTACTGCCTCAGCCTTCTGAGTAGCTGGGACTACAGGTGTGTGCCACATGTCCAGCTAATTTTTGTATTTTTATTAGAGATGGGGTTTCGCCATGTTGGCACCAGTAATCATTTTATTGTTGTTGTTACAAGGTCTAGCCTTTATAATGCTAAAGTTCTTTATAAACTCTTAGCAGGCATGCGGCAGCAGCCTACATACTAGTGCATATTTACCACATGGTGATGGCATGAGAGAATGAGCACTCAAAGTAGGGCCATGATGTTTTTGAAAACCATGCTCTTGTTCTTCTCTTTTGCTTTCTCTGGCATCTCAGCTTGCTATATTATTTTAATCTTCTAGAGCTCAAGTCAAAAGGCATATTCACTCTACATCTCCTATGACCCCTTCTCTATGTACTCACCACACTTTTTCTGCCCTCTATTATAGCATTTACTTCATAGACCTTGTTTTGTTTTCTTTACAGATAGTCCAACTTACAATGGTTCAACATGGTTTTTTTTTTTTACTTTTTGATGGTGCTTTCAGCTGTGTATGTTAATGGTGAGCACCCACAAAACCATTCTGTTTTTCACTTTCAGTAGAGTATTCAATAAGTTATATGAGCTATTAAACCTCTATTATAAAATAGGCTTTGTGTTAGATAATATTGACCAATTGTAGGCTGATATATGTGTTCTGAACATGTTTAAGGTAGGCTAGGCTTAGCTATGAAGTTCAGTAGGCTATGTGTATTAAATGTGGTTTTGACTTAACTATATTTTCCACTTACAATGTGTTTATTGGGATGTAAAACCATCAAAAGTTAAGAAGCATCTATATTCAGGTGCTTCTCTTCTATTGAACTAAAAAAGTTGTTGGAGATAGAGAGCTAATCATCTTTTTATCCCTTCTCTTCTAGGACTTTGTCCCTAGTGTAAGGACCAAATGCAGCTCATTCAAGCTCACTTCTAAAACCATTTGACTTCAACGATTAGGAGCAAGGTGCTGCTGAAGGAAGCACAACATCGTCTTTGTGCCAGATTCCCTTTGCAAGAAATAGACACTCAATAATTACTACCTGAATGAATCAGATAAACCATGGATTTTTTCAGTTTAATTTTGTATCATAAAGGCAAAACAATTCCAACTATCTTTCAGGAATGCATAGAGTATTATTAATACTTTATATGTTGAATGTTTGGATCTTATCTCAAGGCTAGTCTAGGATGTGGTGTAGTGCAAAAGTGTTAGGTTAGAATTACGAAACTAGGATTTAAAACCAGCTCTGCCAAGGATGAACCATGATGCATGAGATGACTGGCACTAAGATCTGTGAAATATAGAAGGAGTGGCACACATGGTAGAGCGTGGCCTTGAGAAGACTGGTTCCCAGATGCAAACATCAAGGTGCTAAGGAACATTGCCTTTGTCAAATGGGAGACAGTGCCATAATCTGTTATGAAAAGTGCTAAACATTTCCCTTTAATGTTGCAGCACTAGGTTTATGATGCTTTGGGATGGGGTGGGAGGTGAGGGGACTATAGGAATAATTGTATTATTTTTGTACTAAGCAACCAGGGGCTCTCAGCCTTTCTCAAGGTTCATAAATTCACCAGGAGGAGTCTTCATCCTTATGAATATTACAACCTCACTGTCATTTTCAGATACCCTCTTCTATAAATCAGCACATAATTATGAAAACTGTTTTCACATTTCAATCCCAATGCAGAAGTGCAAATAAATCTGGAAAGAACTATTATTTTATAAGTTTTAATGAGGGACTATCAGGATACTTTAACTTAAAATTATGAAAGACACTGAATTTTGTGACTCCACATGTGGGTTTAACATCTAAAGAATAAAAACATTTACCACTTGTTTTTACACAAATTAACCTAAATCACAGTAAAAGATTCTTAATCAGACAATTCCTGATTTTCAAGGTTTAGAAGCACTGTGAAGCAATGAGTGAATGCAAATTTACTGAGCAACTACTATGTATCCAGCACTTTGTGAGATGCTTTCACAAAATCAAATTTCATTTAATTCTCATAGCAAACCCTCATCTTAGATATTACAATTCCCATTGGATGGATGTAGAAACTGAGTTGCAGAGGACTTAAGTGACTTGCCTAAAGCCACTGGACGTAAGTAGACATTCAGCACATATGTACTGGAAAATCAATGGATGACTGAATGAATATCTGGAAGGCATTGAACTAGCCATGAAAGCAGTGACACCATTATAAAGCAATTCTCTGAACCCTGGGAATTCATGACCTGGGGTGATGTATAAAGTATATCTATGAAATGAAAAATTTTTTAAAAAAAAGTTAGGAGATGAAGGTCTTAAAATTTCTTTTTCTCATTTACTAGACTATGAATCCCTGAGCTCTAAACACCATTGAGTTGCTCACAGCATGAGCTTTGCAGCCAACAAGGCCAAGTTCATGTCATGATTCTCTATTTTCTAGCTTTCACAGAAACTTTCTGAATTTTTTTCTTTTACTATGCAAAACGGGAACCACAGTAGCTCCTGCCAAGGAATTTGTTAAGATTAAATGAGTTTTGAGTGTTTGAAGCACAGGTCTAAATCCTAGCTCTCAGTAGGCATGCCCGCATTATTATTGAAGTGAGTAACACAGATCAAAGAAGGAAGTTTAAATCAGAAGCACCTAAAACTAGAAGGAACTGAGATTCTGTAATTGGTGATTACTAAGGAATGGAAGGCCATGCCCACCTTGAACTAAATACAAAAAGCCAATGATCAGGTGTGTTCAGTTTGATTACATCAGACGTAACACTATCCTTTCCAAGTGTATTAGTCCCTTCTCATACTTCGATAAAGAAACACCCAAGACTGGGTAGTTTATAAAGAAAAGAGGTTTAATGGCCTCACAGTTATGCATTGCCTGGGAGGCCTAAGGAAACTTACAATCATGGCAGAAGGCGAAGGAGAAGCAAAGGCACGTCTTACATGGTGGCAGGAGGGAGAGCATGTGTGCAAGTGTAGGAGAAGTGCCCTTTATAAAATCATCAGATCTTGTGAGACTCACTATCACAAGAATAGCATGGGGAAAACCATCCCCATGATTCAATTATCTTCATCTTGTTTCTCCCTTGACATGTGGGGATTATGGGGATTATGGGATTGCAATTCAAGATGAGATTTGGGTGGGGACACAATGCATAACTATATCAGCAAGCAAAGACACTCAGTGAGTTGGATCTCTCAGCACCAGCAGTGCCTACAAGCATATATGCTCTAGGAACAGTGTAGTGTCTCCTTAAGTCTAGTGGGGCATAAAGGAAAACAATCCCATAATAATTTTCCAATGCTTCACAGAAAAAGATTGACACAGACAACACAAGGAACACACATTTCTCTTTAACAAGAGTAACTGCAGTGGAAAATGCACATTTGTTCATCCAGACGCTAAAAGTTACCTATGGCTTTCCACTGTCAAATGGATTTTTCCTATTGATTTGCATTTGAATTACATGCCTAGATGAGGGGAATAACTTTGATAATGAGGGTGGGGTTAGGATAACCACAAAGATGGACAACTGCATCTAGGATAAAAGCAGAGGTGGCACAGGCACCAGGAGGAAAAATAACTGAAAGTTGTCCCACTGCTGAGATTTTCTTAAAATATTTCATGTGTGTGCCCTCGTAGACACACACAATATGATAAACAACGATATGGTTTTTATGAATGCTTGCTGGCAAACAGAGTAAGTGAGGCAGCTAGATACTTACAAATCATACAAGTCATAAACAGTGGCAAAAGTCTTTAAAAGAAAAGCTTAGCAGAAGAAACATCCAGTAAGCAAAATAGTGTCAGAAAATTTCTGGATAAATAGTATCAGAAAAGTTTAGTACTTAGAGATAATTTTGTAAAC
Organism: Nomascus leucogenys; assembly: GCF_006542625.1. Lineage (NCBI taxonomy): Eukaryota > Metazoa > Chordata > Mammalia > Primates > Hylobatidae > Nomascus > Nomascus leucogenys. The sequence continues at coordinate 30,902,699 of NC_044395.1, read as the reverse complement.
TTTTAATGAGTACACTGATTATACAGATACTTAAATATGACAATATTTGCCAAATACTATCTGTGAGGCTCTCCAGATTACTTATCTTAGAGCCTTATAGGGAAGACAGCAGAGCAATTAATAGAAATATCTTGGTTCTGTGCAGAGTTTTGTAAGCAATTCAAATAATAACAGTAGCTATCATTTACTGAGGGTGTTAGATACTCTTTTATTACCTAATCCTAACACAAATTTGCAAAGTGCTTATAATTAGAGCCATTTTACAAAGAGAAGAAAATAGAGAATCAGGGGTCTGTAAGCGACTTCTCCAAGGCCACTGCTACTGATTTTAGGATTTGAGTTAGAGTTTTATTACAAATTAGTTAGACTCTCAAGTCCATGCTCTTTCCACTGCAACATCCTTCTTTCTTTTGCCCTATTTCTATTAAATTTATGCCAAACGATTTTAATATTGATAAATAAAACTTTCACTTGGTAAAGGTACCAAATATACCACATGGTTCAGGAAACTCAATGAAGCTAATCATCTTTCAATAATAGAAACTATTACAATAATGTAATATTAATAAGCAACACAAATTATTATTAATTTCTATTATCTATTGATGTCACCAGTACCTGCTTAATTTACAGAGAAGTAATTACAGATATCTCAAGACTGACTGATCTGACTCATCATTGGTGTCGGCAAAAGGCTTTTGGCAAATTCTTAACCCAGGTATCAAATAGGCAGACAGAGAAAACTGCAAGCACTCAGTTTCTAAAATATGTTCATGTGTTAATGCTCTCTGAATAATTTCCTACATTCGAAATCATTTTTGAAAAATCAAAGCTTGTGTCCTCCTGTTTAGCATGCAGTGGCATGACAAAGAAACAGCAATAAATGATAAAAATTTTTTACAGAAGGTATTCTGACTTAAGAGAATTCAGAACAAATGAAAACATATTGATATAAAACATTTATTTCATTTATTTCTCAGTTTCTTATGCTAGTTATTTACCTGTAAATAATTTGCAAATTAGGGTCAAATGTTTTAGATCTTAGAGCAAAATGTCAGAAAGAAAATAATAGAATTGGTATTAGATCCTTGGAAATGGGTTGGTAACTGTTCCAGAGTTGTAACATCTAACCATTTAGAGTCTGTAAAAATCACATATTTCAAATGTCATCATTTGGAACTAATTTAATATCAAGATGTTTACTGCACTCAATGTTAAAATACCTTTTTTTTTTTTTTTTTTTTTTTTGAGCAGGGTCTTCACTCTGTTGACCAGGCTGGAGTGCAGTGGTGCAATCACAGCCCATGGTAGCCTTGAACTACCCGGGCTCAGGTGATCCTCCCACCTCAGCCTCCTGAGCAGCTGGAACTACAGGCATATGCTTCACGCACGGCTAACTTTTGTATTTTTTGTCGAGACAGGTTCTCACCATGTTGCCCATGCTGGTCTCGCACTCCTGGGCTCAAGCGATCTGCCTACCTCGGCCTCCCAAAGTGTTGGGATCACAGGAGTGAGCCACTGTGTCAAGTCTAAAACACTTTTTAAAAGAGGAGTGGATGTGAATTTTAGCATGTGTATCTAAAAATGATTACTTTTTGGAGAACAATATATTTTAATTAATAGTTTAAAACTATTAATTTGGAACGCCCCAATAATTTTGTTCATATTTTAATCACAACATAAGCTTTGAAAACAGGTTTCCCTCCTTGCCATTATGTCTTGGATTTTTCTTTGGCAAACACACTATCATTCTAGAAAGCCAAGTTCTCCTGGAATAAGAAAAAAAGAACAGATCTTACTTATATTGTTTATCTCATAAATCACCTCTCAGTTAATGTCCAGTCACAGCTGATCATTTCTTAATTTAGAAATGTTGAATTTTATGCTATGAACTTGAATAAATATACATTGTCCTTAAATTTATAGGCATATGTTTTAAATGAATTGTAGTTTAGTTTTAGTTAAACTGCAGTGGTAATGCAGCAATTTAAGGAGTATTTATGCAGCTTACAGAAAGAATACCCATATAATTTCACCTAATTTTATGCACACTTCCTATACTCGTTAGAATATCTACCATAAAAAGTAAATGCAATTTGAACTTAAAACATTAATTTTTAAAAATTAACTTCTGGGCAGCTTTGAGGTTAAAAGCATGAGGCTGAAACTACTGGCAAAAATTAGGTTTGAAACTACAGTTATCTACAGATTTCAATTATATATGCTACCCTTTTCTCCATTACCCCCTAGGAAACTGAAAGTTGAATTTATTAACTTGTTATATTATCTTCAGTCCAGAAGCTTTTACAGACAAGTTTGAGCTTATCTATTACTTGTGAATTTTAAAAATGTAGACATTATTGCATTGACATCCTGGTTTCAATACCTGGTAATTTTATGTGTCTCCTCTCTCTCTCTTTCCTCACCAAAACTTTTACTGTTCTTTTGCATTCACCATTTTCAACTCTTCTTGAAGAGAACAAAATCTCACTTACCACCTCACCTCCCTTCTACTAAATAAAAAGAAGTAAAACGCATTATTTAATTGTAAAATATAAACCTTCATATTTTAAATATTTCTGATTCATTATAAGTTCTTTACTCAGTGTGTCTGCATTCTATTTCAGAGTTCATAAAACTCTGTGTTTTGTATATTCACATTCAAATGTCATCTTAGAATCTTGCTCTTTGCAATCATGAAAAATGCCACTTTCCATCTGTCTGGACAAATCAGAAGAATGGATGCTCAAAAGATATTCATAAATGACGAGCTTGTTTCTGCACAACATCATTAAGAAATTATTATACTGATAGAAGGAGACTTTTTGGAGATCCTGAAGAGGCAAAGTTTTATTTGACACCTAATGGACTTCCATTATCCATAGCTATTTTCCTGTTTTCACTGTTTATTCACTGCTCCCTTCCTCATACATTGGGATACAAGCCATGAATTTGTATTTTTAAGTTCTCAAAGCAGAAAATACCAGCTGAAATATTAAACCTGACTTCCCTTGTTTTTGTGATACATGCAGGTGATTCAGCATCAGTGGAATGATAAATAATTAAATCAGCATATTTATACAAGAGCAGAGACAGTGGTGACTTGCCAGGGTTAAATTAAATGGTACAAAAATGCCTTAGGGCCATTTTAAACAAGAGATTAAGAAATGGAACCTAAGCCAGCAGGGGAGAGAGACGATGTTTACTTTGTCACAAACATCAAGCAGTATGTCACCTTGAATGCTCTTGCAAGGTTATTTCGGTAACCAAAGACATTTTTAATAAAGCTGCCCTCTCCAGTCTATGGGGTGGTTTCTATAAACTTTAGAAATAGGCTAACACTGGATTAGTAATATATTCAATCCCACGAACATTAATTGAGCATCTAAAATATGTCAGAGACCGTTGCAAGTACTGCAGATACAGGATGAACAATCTCTAAAGTAGTGCTTCTTGACACTGGCTGTCTCTAAGGATCACTCTCCTAGGAACCATAAATAATATCAATATATATCCCAGTCTCACCCCATTGAGATTCTGAGTCAATGTATCTGGGGTGGGACTAGGCATCTGAAGGTTTTCAAAGCTCCCTCAGTTATTAAATATTCAGCCAGAGTGGAGAACCATAGGAGGTGCTGGGATCCCAGATCCTCTTAGAGGAAACACAAAGGTACAATAACAGTGCAGCAGTAGGACATATAAAGTGAGGTGGTGTCTTAAGTGCTCCTAACTTTACCAAGTTAGGGGGTGGGTAGACATCACAGGGACAGAACAAGGGACAAGGTAGGCTTCACCAAGGAAGTAATGCAAGCATATTTCAGAATTCTAAGTCACTATAGCTAGCTAACAATTTTTGAACACGTATGAAGTGTCAGGTGCTCTTGATGGTACCAGAAGCAGTCCCCCGAAGTGGGTGTTATTGCACACACATTGCCAATAAGAAAATTGAGATCAGGGTACCTGCTAAAAAAATAAATCACAAAACTTTTAAGTGGTAGGGTTAGAATTTGAATCCAGGCCTCCTGCCTCCAACTCAACACAATTTCTAGCGGGAAAAAAGTAATGGATTTAGGTGATTTCAAAATTTTAATATTTCCAGAAAAAAGATGCCAAGAAGGGCTGTCCCTTGAACTGCTGAAGACAGAGTCAGATTTTATTGCTCGTTTGTCCAATATTATTTTTATGTAAAATTTCCTCTGGGGTTTTCAAAACATGTGCATATTTTACTTTCTTTTAAGTTGACCTAGTAGAGATCCAAACACAGCAATGTCTTACAGAAAAGCAATTTTTTCTTTAAATCGAATCCAATCTGAGCCCGGGAGAGATTCAAGGCTATAGTGATCTGCACATGGCGTATCTCCATAACATCAGGGCCACCAGTGACTTTCTTGTCCCCCTCTTAGCTAAGCCATAAGCAGAAGGCCCAGGCAGGAGTTAACTAATTAGTCATTTTGTCCCAAATGTTATAAATGGTTGTGCTAAAGCAGCCCAGGTTCACAGCTCTTAAAAGTATTCTTAATATTTCAAAGTGTAGGAAACAAGCTGTATCTTGGTGAAATACCTTTATATCTACAATGCAAACCGTCTTTCAAGACCTTTTAGGGAACATTTCAATTATAACAAATCTTATCAAATAAAGCAAGGACATAACAGACTAGAAGTAATTGTTTTATTCAATAAGAGGCAACTATATTTCATACCTTTATTAATTGGAGCTTTACATGCCAATAAACATTCTCATCCTAAGATCATATCACTCAGATGTAAGACCTGGATATTTATTTTTTTAGTTTAAGCATTGTTTTAACTCATGATGTTCTCTCTGCCTGAATGTTCCTCTCGGTTCTCCCCTTATTGTATGTTGCTAAAGTTTCTAATTAAATATGTGCCCTCACACATCTCCAAACTATTCCAGACCTTCTCCTCTGCCTTGAGACATTTATATCTCAAGCACATAAACCACCCAGGCACCAAGTAGATATCAGATCTAGAAGGTAGAGTTGAAATTTTCCAACAGAGTTTTGGCTGTTGCTTTAATAGGGTTCTCTCCTGCCAACACTGACATCCCTGGACTAAACCAACCTTCACACCTATCAGAGAGGCAAAACTATCAATTACACAAGCACTGTTCTTGTAAGCAAGAGACCAGGATCCTCATTCTTCTTCATTGCTAACTAACCACACAGACATTGGCAAATTACTTACTTCCTCTGACTTGGCTTTCTCCACTGTAAAATTGGGGCTAATAATGCCTTGCTTGCCAATAAATAAGAAGCTGGTTCAAATGATTTTTATAAGATCTCATCCAGCTCCAAACTATGACCTATATATCTTTCACCGGACCAAACACTTCTTAGTCTGATACAAAAAAACACAGTTTGGGCAAAACTCAGAACTTCATTTGAAAGTGCTGTGAAACATGACAATGGACTGATAGTAACCACCTGATCTAAGTGAGTTAAACATATTGTACTGCTAATCCTTACTCATTATTACAGGTTATGTCCCTAGTCCAAAAATCTAAACTATGAAATGCTCCAAAATCCAAAACTTTTTGAGCACCAACATGATTCTCAAAGGGAATGCGCATTGGAATATTTTGGAGTTCAGATTTTTGTATTAGGGATACTGAACCAGTAAGTATAAATGTAAATATTCCAAAATCCAAAAAGCATCCAAAATCCAAAAGACTTCTGGTTTCAAATACTTTGGATAAGGGATACTCAGCTTGTACTGTTAAGATTTCTATCTGTTTTATGAAGAATGCACAAGTCTCTGTCTCTTACCTTTTGACTTCCGGTCATGGTATGACCTGCCTCGATAACGAGGGGTGTCCAAATACATATTCTCAAGATCTTCTTGCCATGACTCTGGATTGAAGTACTTGAGCACATCTTCCACAGTATCAAATTCTGCAATTTTTTTGTCCAGAGCATCCGCAATCAGAGTGGGATCCGTTACTGATGGAGAGTTATAGGATACCCCCTACGAGTGACATACAGCTCAGTGTACTCAGAAAAAGTCCATTGCTGTGAAATACAACAGTCATTCAACTATATGGAAGGAACATAAACAGTCTTCTGAGTATAAGACATCATACGTTTCAATGCCATGTAAAAACAACATGGTATTGTCTTGCCATATTCTTGGATAAAAATCAATTAATTACTAAAAAGATAATCATTTGCTTTTTTTGTAAATCAAATCCAAGTAGATCATAAAACTTCCAGTTTATCTTAACTGTAATCATCTAAAAATATAGACTAGATAGAAATATATAAAATTAAGTCATCCAGTTCCTCGGTTCATGGTCCCAAATCATCCACATAACAACAAATAATAGTGGGAATCAAAATTTCAAACTCCTTCCACATTAGTTTTGATAATTAATTCCACTCTCCCACTTTTAACCTCCACATCCCCCCTTTACAGGTCACCTGGCATTGCAGATGATGTGTGAGCAATGTACGAATCTACTCTGGAGACATTTTCATAAAATCTAGCACTTTCGCCAACTTATTTACTGTCAACAAAGATAATTAGCCATGAAACTGGCTCTCTTGACTTAAAAGGAGAGGATTCACATGGGGAACATATTTTTTTTAAAGTGCTATAGTTTGCTAGTGATCCCAGTTGCCATTAAAACTTCTCAGGAAGACTCTTTAAATGAGAAACACAACATCATTGAAAGCCTGGAAAGGATTATGTATTTTGTCATGGAATACAACGCACATGAGGTTTCCAAGCACTTACTTCACTAACCCTTGTACAATTTAGAGGTAAATGAGCCATGATTCAAACATCTCTGTTAAAATTCATGACCCATTAACAAGGAAATAGAGAGCACACAGCCTCAAATGATTTTTAAATGTCTTTAAAGAAACTACCAAACAAATAAGATCCCCTAAAGGCAAATATCTCCTATCACTAAGGGAAAATAGGAATTAATGAAAACTTGTTTCCTTAAGATTTGACTGTAGTATCTAATCAAGAAAAATTAGGTGCTATTGAGTCCCAGACAGCAAAGCCCACAATTTATAATCTTACACTCAGGCAATGTTGTCTCTCTTTAACCAATCAAGGTCCAAAGGTTGCTAAGTGATTTGATGATCATCTGCTCTCAGAGTAACAGTCCCTCTTCACACAACTAAGGGGCTTTAAAGCATTAATCTACCATTGGTGTAACTCAGGAGCAGTTTTCAAATATTCCCTGTAGGGGAAAGGGAGTCTAGGGAGTTGGGCGAAAGGGTGAAATCGACTGATGAATGTGTCAGGCCAGCTCTATTTTTTGTTTCTTTTACAAGAAACCATACATCTAATTTTCACACATCCTTGTTAAAATAAGTTCTGAACAAACCTTTCCTGCCATGCTACATTCATTACCTTATGAGTCCACTCTGTATTCTGTTCAGGTGTATCCAGGTAATAATGATCATTTATCTGCAGGCATGGTTTTTGTCATACGTTATGGAAGAATCCAGAGATTTAATCACAGTTAAGCCATGTTAAAGATGCCCTCTACAGTCATATTGTTGATATTATATAGCTCTCATCTGGGTGCAGCCATATTTGTTCCTTCTGCTTCTGATAGGCTGTCTCTTTAATCTAGGTGAGTGTGTGTGGGTGTCTGTGTGTGTGTGTGTGTGTCTGCTTGATACGAGCTGAACCCTGACTGATGCACATCATTTCTGTCTTTCACATCTCTCTTGAGGTCACATGCTAGAGATAGAAGACTTATAATTCAGGACTATAATTCCAAATCCCCATTAACTTGTATTGTCTGGATAATCTATAGTCGATCTGGCTAATAGGCACCAGATGGTTTACAAGTAGACTTGTGTCACAATAGTGTGGGTCTAAGAACCAAAAAACTCAAAATGAGCTGACCAAATTAGAAGCATGGCAGCACATAAAAAATCTTTGAAATTAAAATGCTTCCCTTGTTTTTGAAATAAAAACAGGGACACCGATCAAGTCATTCCCACGCAAGTGAAAGCTTCTTGTGACAGCTCTGGGGAAAGTGGCTGCATGGAGTTTTCCAGGGTGGCTCCCAGCAGTGCCTAGAATATAGTGTGTACACAGACATCTCTCTCAGAGAAAGCTGTGGGGAACTATCAGTCCCTTAGAAGGGAGGAGGAAATTTAATCTCTTCTAACATGAGGCTGAAGAGTCAATCCAAACCATAGGTAAAATGCAAACATGTCCCTGTGTATGAGCTTTACTGCTGTTTTCAAGTTATGATTTAGGGCAGTTGACAGAAACAAAGACAATGGCTGAGGAAATATTTATGACTGATGAGGTGACCTGATAAGACTACAAGAACATTTTGGTTTCTGAGGTAAATATTTTAAAACTATTTTTGAGAAAAAGAACTAATTGAATGTGTCTCCTTCGGCTGAACAGTAAATATGATTTCATTCAGCTTTTGTCACGTATTTATAAAAATCAATTCTGAAGTTAACTGCATTAATTTAAAATGATAACAATTTGTAAAAAAAGAAATGCTCTGAAAATGGAAAACCACTTTCAACAAAAACAAAGTATGGTTTAAACAGAAGTTAATGGTAGTCCAATGACCCTTGCTCCTGCTCCAGAAAGTTCTTGAACAATGGAGTTCTGAGTAAAGAAACTAGCTTGCTCTGGTCTTACAAGTGAGTTAAGCAGCACCCAGACTTGAAACTCAAACGAGAAGCTTTTGCAGTGGATCTGGACCCAGGGAACTTCCCCAGATACTCCAAAAGGATGAGACAATGCCTCTGTTTTAAAGGACCTGGGTTATTCTTAATTTGTTGAAGGTCCTTTAAGGCTTGTAATTCTGTGGTTGGGGTAAGAATCATTAGACAACCCTGAGCTATCATGCCGAAGGTGCCTGAGAAGCTGGAGCATCCCATGACCCTCAGTCAAGGTTGCAAAAACTGCTGGTGTCTGCCTTGAGTTATCAGCCTCTACTGTGACCCTCCTGCTTAGCCTGAGCACCTCTTCAGCATATCTGCCTTGTGTTGAGTTTCATCTAATTGATAATGATTGCCTACACCAAGTTAGGTTCAGAGCATGTATTCTGGACTGTCGAAAGCACACAAAACACTTATTATCACCGTCAAAGATCTCTCCGATCTTTTGATCAGATGAGGTTCTAGTCCAGCATCCATACCAGGTGAATTAAATAGTCACATAATTCATAGTGGAGGGAATCCTGCCATATGAAAGAGTTTTTAAAAAATCCTTCAGAGAGCAAAAGATAACATACCAATTTTAGGGAAAAAAAACACAACAACTCTGACTCAGCCACATGGACCTACTCAGAACCATGGGCAAGCTTTCTCTATGTTCTTGACCTTTTAGTAAACAATTGCATTTATTATCTTGTATTTTATTGCTACATAAGTGCCACACATAGGATTGGTGAAAACAAGGTCTGTTATTTCTGTGCAAAGTAGACAAGGAGACAGAATACTGAGAAATGACTAAGTTTAGAGAAAAACTGGAGCATGAACCATTTTACAGCTTCAGGGTGAGTTATGTTTTATATCCAAGTAAAATAGAATACATGCCTGATTTGCACTTAAGTTATCTTACTGTAAACATTGGGATTTTTCAAGTCTGAAAAGACCCTTGAAAATGCAAAGGTTAACATCTTTCCCAGGAATATTCGAAAGCTATTTTGAAATTCCCCACTTGAGTGTGGGCCATGAACTAGTTTGATATGTTTGATATGCTTGGACAAATCTTTAATTGGAATGCTCTGCTCAGAAAATGAAAAATATTTAAGTTATTGCCTAGTTCCTACCATGCTATACTGACAGTTCCCGGAAACCTTTCTGACACATAGGGAAAAGGGTTTCTGACATAATCAATGGAACCTGAATGAAATGGAGAAACACATCCTGTTTGAGATCTAGCTTTTGGTCAAGCCACAGGTCCTTAATGCAGGTGAAGTCCTCTTCGGGTTGACCTTAGCTGTTCCACCCGTTTCTTTTGCTTGCAACAGAGTAATAAATTACTTACTGAAATAGAGCTTGTGACGGATTCCCAGTTGGTCTCTGAAGCTGCTGCGGGTTGGAAATCTTCCTGGAAGGCAAAGAAACATCTATGTGAGTCAGTCAAACCTCTGTTCAATTCATTATGTGCACAGTTTCAACATCTCAGCCTTCTGAACCTTTTTCTAACTAAGTGACAACAGAAATAGGGCTATATTCCTGCTGAACAGGTCACCATTTGTCTCAAGCACATCTCCTCAAGAATCCTTCTCATTCAAGACATGGACATTTTCTTGTAAGTACTGGTGAAATGGAAAAGGCACAGGCAGGAATGCAAATTTTAACTTGGCCATCTACTGGCTGTGTGACCACAGACAACTGACAACCTCTCCAGTCCTTTCTTTCCTCAGCTGTAAGTGGCTAGTATGGAATCCTTACATTACAGGGCTGTTTTAAGAATTGAATGCATTAATTATGTAATTACCAATGACACTGAATAAAGTGTTTGATAAAGAATAATAATAATTATCATCATTATTGACATATAGTTGGTTTAAACTAGGTTATGCATTATGTTCAATCTTGCCTGCTGACCTGGTCCAAAATATTGGTGATCTTTTCAATGATACACCAACTTCCAAGGGGTTGTTCCTGACTATATCAACAAATGTAAGGAAGGATGGCAGGGGAAGAAAATGACTGGTAGTGACTAAGTACTGCCCATTTGGGGAAGGAAGGTCAAGGGCAGACCTGAAAACATTAGTTATCTCAGATAAGCCTTAGTGGATGTGTGATAGCAATAGATCACACAGAAAAAACTTCTCTTAAAAGGCGAACTTGTCTCCCATTTGTATGTGACCTCCATGTTAATTACTACAGCACCAGGAAGTTTAAAAAACATTAAGGGAAGGAAAACTAATTCTGTCATTTTTACAATCCACAGATGGCTTTCTGACCTTGCTAAAATAAATCACTTTAGCAAATATCTTCTAGCCTTACCGGGGAGTGGGAGGTGTTTTTGAGAGGATGCTGAGAAATGTTCAGCCACTCTAGTCTGACAGCTTATTTATCCAAGTATACCTACTGAATGAGAGCTTAGTATCAGGTGTAAATTTCATTAACATTTTGAGGAGCTGGAAGTACATTTGTTAATTGGTTATGATGAGGCTGGTTTATATATAAATTTCCTGTGTTTAATAAAATTTCAGCGGATTACTGAGAGAGAACCGAGTCAAATGTGGTGTTCAAAGAATGAACAAGTATTAGAAACCAACTAGATGATGAGTTGATAGGTGCAGCAAACCACCATGTATCCCAGAACTTAAAGTAAAAAAAGAAAGAAAGAAACTGACTAGACATCATTATTTTAATCATCTTTTTTTTTTTTTTTTGAGACCAAGTCTCACTCTGTCACCCAGGCTGGTGTGAGGTGGCGTGATCTCGGCTTACTGCAACCTCTGCCTCCCAGGTTCAAGCAATTCTCCGCCTCAGCCTTCCTAGTAGCTGAGATTACAGGTGTGCACCACCCCACCAAACTAATTTTTGTATTTTTAGTAGAGATGGGGTTTCGCCATGTTGGCCAGACTGGTCTTGAACTACTGACCTCAGGTGATCTACCCACCTAGGCCCCGCAAAGTGCTGGGATTACAGGTATGAGCCACTGGGCCCGGCCTCGTTATTCTAATCTTAATCCTAGGGAAGATAGAAAAGAAACAGGAAATGTGGTATCTGCACTCTGCAAAACAGAATAGACACTAAAAGGACGCTGAATTCCCACAGGGGGAAGATGTGTATAATCAAATGAAGGCTGGCATTTATATGAGTCTTCATAAGTCGGTGAGCAGATAAGACTAGGTAAGAAGCCAGAGAGCCAGTGGCTTCTCCATTCCTTGATGAGACTATTGGTGGAGGACATATGCCAGGTAAGGTAATGACAGAAGCAATCCTCACATTACAGAATTTTCATTTTCCCTTGTTCATTCAATATTTGTTAATCACCTGCTATTAATACTTTTTGAGCTGTGGGTAGGATCATGAGGAAATAAAAACTACCACTACCCTCAAGGAATTCAAAATGTAAACACACAAACAGGTGCAGTAAACTCATGTGGGTGCTCTGATACCAGTCTACTCAGCATGCCATGGAAGGTAGTAGGTGATTGTACCTGGGGAGAAAGTGGGCTTGAAAAAATTTCACATAGGAAGCTGATTTGTTAGTAGAGTCTTGGAAGATAAATAGTTGGTTCTTGCAGAAAAGGCGGGTAGAAGACTCAAAGGGAAAGCAATGCTTAGACAAGGTGAGGAAAGTATACAGAAAAACAAGCAACTTACTGGGGAAAGTATGAGTCATGTTGGGCATAGTGCGTTTGAAGAGCCTATACTATATATAGATGGAGATGTTCAGGGGGAAGTTTGCTACATGAGAATGGACCGCATGAGAGAGATGTGACCTTGAGATATAGACTTGGGAAGTATCATCAACATAAAAATGCAATTCAACAAAGTAAAGGGTTATGTTGACCATGTGTTAAAATCAGAAGAGGGGCAGTTTTTAAATCTTGGAACTGGAAATCGTTTTAGAATTATCTAGTCCAATCTCCGTATTTAAACAATAAGGAAACTGGCCAGGAGCGGTGGCTCACGCTTGTAATCCCAGCACTTTGGGAGGCCAAGGCAGGTGGATCACCTGAGGTCAGGAGTTCGAGACTAGCCTGGCCAACATGGTGAAAACTCATCTCTACTAATAATACAAAAAAAAAAATTAGCCAGGTGTGGTGGCATGTGCCTATAATCCCAGTTACTCGGGAGGCTGAGGCAGGAGAATTTTTTAAACCCGGGAGGTGGAGGTTGCAGTGGGCCAAGATTGCACCATTGCACACCAGCCTTGGCAACAAGAGCGAAACTCTGTCTCAAAAGAAAACATAAATAAATAAATAAATAAATAAATAAATAAGGAAACGAATGCTTAGAGAGATAGATGATGTGTTCTGTATCATGTACCCATTTTCTGAAAGCTAAGACCACCAAAGCTCATTTCTAAGTAGAAACTGTGTGTGGTTGGTGACCTTCCACAGTGTTACAGCTGCCTTGGATAATTTGTGTATGGGGAGAAAAACGATGAAACAGTTTCCAAAAGGGGAATCAACAGAGCAGGAAAGGCATATAGTTGAAGCTGAGTGCTGGTGGGTGGTTCTATGAGGACACCCTTTGAAGTAGCCTTAGTTATTTAGATTTCATATCTATCCTTAGTAAATTCTGTGATTTCAGTTCATTTCCTTGCATAGACACATGGTAAAAATATTTTGATAAGATTTTTTTAAGCAGAAAGGGACTTTGGTGCATGAGCCCCTAAACAAATGCTACACGAACTTTTAGCTTCTTCACTGTCTGGGCTACAGGATTCCAGTCTGAAATTTTAATAAGAGCAAATCATAAAAGATTTCAGTAAGTCCCAGATAAAACATAACTTTATCTTCTCTTAGCAACACAAAGGTTAGACATTGAAAAGAAACCAACTTTTATGTTACTTCAGAAGTTTACCATTACATATAGATGACATATTTAAATTAAGCTTATAAAAGGGAATGATATCCCTTATAAAAATAAAACAACGAACCTCCGAGGTTTTAGCCCCGAAAGGAGAATCTTGGCATAGGGAGGATTTACCTGCTAAATCCACAATACGATTATTTCTCATCTCTTCCACCATAACCTCCCAAGTCCACCTGGAAACCAGCAAGTTTCCCAACTGCATGTTAGCTCTTCCCCTAGGGTCAGAATTATCTGTTTTAACGGTAAATCAAATCACTTCTGTCGCCTGCTTAAAACCTTCCAACAGCTTTCCATTGCTCTTAGAATTTGGCAAAATAAGATCTGACTGCCATTTGCCTCTATGAACTTCTTTCCTCTGGTGTCCTCTGATTTGATATCCTACCTTTCCCATTACCTCCACTCCTGCTACACTGGCCTTCTTTCAGTCCTGCAAATAACACGACAAGCCTCTTCTCCCCTTAGGTTTAATTCACTGCTGTTCCCTGCCTGGATGCACTTTCCCCAAATGCTCCAATGCTGGCTCCTCATCATTTAGTTCTCTGCTCAAATATCTAACATCTTTGAGCATTCTATTTAAAATACTCCCACTCTTGGTCACTCCATCTACTTAACCTGCTTAATTTTCTTTGAAGCATTTATGGTTATCTGAAATAATTTTATGTTTGTTTTATTGTTTTTTTTTTATTATTATACTTTAGGTTTTAGGGTACATGTGCACAATGTGCAGGTTTGTTACATATGTATCCATGTGCCACGTTGATTTCCTGCACCCATTAACTCGTCATTTAGCATTAGGTATATCTCCTAATGCTGTGCCTCCTCCCTCCCCAACCGCACAACAGTCCCCAGAGTGTGATGTTCCCCTTCCTGTGTCCATGAGTTCTCATTGTTCAATTCCCACCTATGAGTGAGAACATGGGGTGTTTGGTTTTTTGTCCTTGCGATAGTTTACTGAGAATGATGTTTTCCAGTTTCATCCATGTCCCTACAAAGGATATGAACTCATCCTTTTTTATGGCTGCATAGTATTCCATGGTGTATATGTGCCACATTTTCTTAATCCAGTCTATCGTTGTTGGACATTTGGGTTGGTTCCAACTCTTTGCTATTGTGAATAGTGCCGCAATAAACATACGTGTGCATGTGTCTTTATAGCAGCATGATTTATAGTCCTTTGGGTATATACCCAGTAATGGGATGGCTGGGTCAAATGGTATTTCTAGTTCGAGATCCCTGAGGAATCGCCACACTGACTTCCACAATGGTTGAACTAGTTGACAGTCCCACCAACAGTGTAAAAGTGTTCCTATTTCTCCACATCCTCTCCAGCACCTGTTGTTTCCTGATTTTTTAATGATGGCCATTCTAACTGGTGTGAGATGGTATCTCACTGTGGTTCTGATTTGCATTTCTCTGATGGCCAGTGATGATGAGCATTTCTTCATGTGTTTTTTGGCTGCATAAATGTCTTCTTTTGAGAAGTGTCTGTTCATGTCCTTTGCCCACTTTTTGATGGGGTTGTTTGTTTTTTTCTTGTAAATATGTTTGAGTTCATTGTAGATTCTGGATATTAGCCCTTTGTCAGATGAGTAGGTTGCAAAAATTTTCTCCCATTCTGTAGGTTGCCTGTTCACTCTGATGGTAGTTTCTTTTGCTGTGCAGAAGCTCTTTAGTTTAATGAGATCCCATTTGTCAATTTTGGCTTTTGTTGCCATTGCTTTTGGTGTTTTAGACATGAAGTCCTTGCCCACGCCTATGTCCTGAATGGTATTGCCTAGGTTTTCTTGTAGGATTTTAATGGTTTTAGGCCTAACATTTAAGTCTTTAATCCATCTTGAATTAATTTTTGTATAAGGTGTAAGGAAGGGATCCAGTTTCAGCTTTCTACATATGGCTAGCCAGTTTTCCCAGCACCATTTATTAAATAGGGAATCCTTTCCCCATTTCTTGTTTTTGTCAGGTTTGTCAAAGATCAGATAGTTGTAGATATGCGGCATCATTTCTGAGGGCTCTGTTCTGTTCTATTGGTCTATGTCTCTGTTGTGGTACCAGTACCATGCTGTTTTGGTTACTGTAGCCTTGTAGTATAGTTTGAAGTCAGGTAGGGTGATGCCTCCAGCTTTGTTCTTTTGGCTTAGGATTGACTTGGCGATGCGGGCTCTTTTTTGGTTCCATATGAACTTTAAAGTAGTTTCTTCCAATTCTGTGAAGAAAGTCATTGGTAGCTTGATGGGGATGGCATTGAATCTATAAATTACCTTGGGCAGTATGGCCATTTTCACGATATTGATTCTTCCTACCCATGAGCATGGAATGTTATTCCATTTGTTTGTATCCTTTTTTATTTCATTGAGCAGTGGTTTGTAGTTCTCCTTGAAGAGGTCCTTTACATCCCTTGTAAGTTGGATTCCTAGGTATTTTATTCTCTTTGAAGCAATTGTGAATGGGAGTTCACTCATGATTTGGCTTTCTGTTTGTCTGTGATTGGTGTACAGGAATGCTTGTGATTTTTGTACATTGATTTTGTATCCTGAGACTTTGCTGAAGTTGCTAATCAGCTTAAGGAGATTTTGGGCTGAGATGATGGGGTTTTCTAGATATACAATCATGTCATCTGCAAACAGGGACAATTTGACTTCCTCTTTTCCTAATTGAATACCCTTTATTTCCTTCTCCTGCCTGATTGCTCTGGCCAGAACTTCCAGCACTATGTTGAATAGGAGCGGTGAGAGAGGGCATCCCTGTCTTGTGCCAGTTTTCAGAGGGAATGCTTCCAGTTTTTGCCCATTCAGTATGATATTGGCTGTGGGTTTGTCGTAGATAGCTCTTATTATTTTGAGATACGTCCCATCAATACCTAATTTATTGAGAGTTTTTAGCATGAAGCGTTGTTGAATTTTGTCAAAGGCCTTTTCTGCATCTATTGAGATAATCATGTGGTTTTTGTCTTTGGTTCTGTTTATATGCTGGATTACATTTATTGATTTGCATATGTTGAACCAGCCTTGCATCCCAGAGATGAAGCCCACTTGATCATGGTGGATAAGCTTTTTGATGTGCTGCTGGATTCGGTTTGCCAGTATTTTATTGAGGATTTTTGCATCAATGTTCATCAAGGATATTGGTCTGAAATTCTCTTTTTTGGTTATGTCTCTGCCAGGCTTTGGTATCATGACGATGCTGGCCTCATAAAATGTGTTAGGGAGGATTCCCTCTTTTTCTATTGATTGGAATAGTTTCAGAAGGAATGGTACCAGTTCCTCCTTGTAACTCTGGTAGAATTCGGCTGTGAATCCATCAGGTCCTGGACTCTTTTTGGTTGGTAGGCTATTGATTATTGCCACAATTTCAGAACCTGTTATTGGTCTATTCAGAGATTCAACTTCTTCCTGATTTAGTCTTGGGAGGGTGTATTTGTCAAGGAATTTATCCATTTCTTCTAGATTTTCTAGTTTATTTGCGTAGAGGTGTTTGTAGTATTCTCTGATGGTAGATTGTATTTCTGTGGGATCAGTGGTGATATCCCCTTTTTCATTTTTTATTGCGTCTATTTGATTCTTCTCTCTTTTCTTCTTTATTAGTCTTGCTAGCAGTCTATCAATTTTGTTGATCTTTTCAAAAAACCAGCTCCTGGATTCATTAATTTTTTTGAAGGGTTTTTTGTGTCTCTATTTCCTTCAGTTCTGCTCTGATTTTAGTTATTTCTAGCCTTCTGCTAGCTTTTGAATGTGTTTGCTCTTGCTTTTCTAGTTCTTTTAATTGTGATGTTAGGGTGTCAATTTTGGATCTTTCCTGCTTTCTCTTGTGGGCATTTAGTGCTATAAATTTCCCTCTACACACTGCTTTGAACGTGTCCCAGAGATTCTGGTATGTTGTGTCTTTGTTCTCGTTGGTTTCAAAGAACATCTTTATTTCTGCCTTCATTTCATTATGTACCCAATAGTCATTCAGGAGCAGGTTGTTCAGTTTCCATGGAGTTGAGTGGTTTTCAGTGAGTTTCTTAATCCTGAGTTCTAGTTTGATTGCACTGTGGTCTGAGAGACAGTTTGTTATAATTTCTGTTCTTTTACATTTGCTGAGGAGAGCTTTACTTCCAACTATGTGGTCAATTTTGGAATAGGTGTGGTGTGGTGCTGAAAAAAATGTATATTCTGTTGATTTGGGGTGGAGAGTTCTGTAGATGTCTATTAGGTCCACTTTGTGTAGAGCTGAGTTCAATTCCTGGATATCCTTGTTAACTTTCTGTCTCATTGATCTGTCTAGTGTTGACAGTGGGGTGTTAAAATCTCCCAGTATTATTGTGTGGGAGTTTAAGTCCCTTTGTAGGTCACTCAGGACTTGCTTTATGAATCTGGGTGCTCCTGTGTTGGGTGCATATATATTTAGGATAGTTAGCGCTTCTTGTTGAATTGATCCCTTTACCATTATGTAATGGCCTTCTTTGTCTCTTTTGATCTTTGTTGGTTTAAAGTCTATTTTATCAGAGACTAGGATTGCAACCCCTGCCTTTTTTTGTTTTCCATTTGCTTGATAGATCTTCCTCCGTCCCTTTATTTTGAGTCTATGTGTGTCTCTGCATGTGAGATGGGTTTCCTGAATACAGCACACTGATGGGTCCTGACTCCTTATCCAGTTTGCCAGTCTGTGTCTTTTAATTGGAGCATTTAGCCCATTTACATTTAACATTAATATTGTTATGTGTGAATGTGATCCTGTCATTATGATGTTAGTTGGTTATTTTGCTTGTTAGTTGATGCAGTTTCTTCCTAGCTTCGATGGTCTTTACAATTTGTTTTATTGTTGATTGTCTCTTTCCTCAAGTGAAATTACACTCCGGAATGGCAAAGATGCTGTTTATTTGTTCTTTACTCTATTCCAAGTTTCTAGCTGAGTTTTTAGTATATATTCCAATTTCTCTGGCTCCCAGTGTATACATAAGGATGATGATTAGCTGCTACTTGCTAGTAGCAAGCCAGTAGTTTACAGCCAGTGCCCATTCTGATTGGTTGGTCCCTATGCCATACTATTTGTTATATACCCTTAATATTATCCTGAGCAGACTGCTTGATTTCAACCTGCGGACTAATGGGAGACAAACTCCTTTCTGTGGGTGCTCTTAGCAGAACAGTGCCCTTACCGTTACTTTAAGAAATACTAAAAGAGAACAAACAGTGAATAATCATTTAAAATTATATTAACAGTTTACAAAGAAAACATTCCTGTTCTTTGGTATAGAAAACTTACATAAGTGCTTTACAAGCAATGTCTTATTATTCTAAGGGGAGATAACTCTTTACTAGCTCCTAGAGGCTGGTACACAGCTCTTGACTTCCTCACCTCCTGCTCCTGAACTGTAGTATCTTCCATCCTAAAATGAAGGAGCTGATGTTTTAGTTACTTTGTTCCTATAGTCCATGTAGGTAATCTAGCACTGTGGCACTGTGTGTACCTTACTGTACCTTATAGAGACCATCTGGGGGTCTGATATGAGCAAACTGAAGTTCAGAGAGCCAAACGAGTCATCCAGCATCTCCCTACTAATTATGACTACAGTTAGGACTAGGACCCAGTTAGCTATTGTGCATCTCTTAGTTACATGCTCTTTCCAACCCACCAAATAATGTTATATATCATTCTATAATTATAAACATCTTAATCTGCATTGCCTTAATTAATAAAATTAATTTATATCATTAAAACAATTTATCCTCAGCTTAACTCCTCACATTAAAATAGTTCATAATTATATTTTGGCAGTGAAACTAATCATTTGGCATTTTGAAACAAAGCTCCCTCATTCTCTGCATTTTACTATTAAGCTTTGGAACACAGATACGATTCTCAAATCTTCACTTTCTAAATAGTTTAGGATGCACAGTTCGGTTTCTATGAGAAAAGCGTTACAGACTCGAAAGTTGGGGATATGTGTACAAATAAAACCTTAAAGTGCTACGTGAAAACACAGATAAATATTTACTAAGTGTAGTGTGGAAGAGATATTTCTAAGCATAAATGCTAAAGTCAGAAAGCATAAAAATCGACACACCTTATACAAAAATCAATACACCTTATATAACATTTTGTATACATACAAGACGTATATATACAAAATGTATACATACAAGACGTGTGTGTGTGTGTGTGTGTGTATACAAAATGTATACATACAAGACGTATATATACAAAATGTATACATACAAGACGTATATATACAAAATGTTATATAAATCTAAAAGAGATCAAAAACAAAAGTAAAACCATAAGGACAAGCTAGTAAACACACTTGTAACAGATATAACAGGTAAACAGTTAACATCCTTAAAATAAAATGAACTCATAAATCAAAAGCTTATACAAGAGTATGTTCCATATCACACAATATTGCTAGGAAAAAATGTACAGATATATGAATGAAGCAGGCCTGAAAAAGTATTCACAAAAAGTTGACATTGGTTAGCACTGATATATTCTTATTTTCTTCTTTTTGTATACATGTTTTAAAATGTCATAGTAAACATCTAGTTTTAGTAAAACAGTAAATTTCTAAAACTACAATGAAAAAGAAAAAATGGACTGGATGTGTGTACACATATTACATATTAATATGACAGACAAGCCTTTAGGGGTAAATGATCACAAATCATTTACCTGTACTTAGCACAAATCAAGAAGGTTTATTTATCTCATAAAGAGGATTCTTTATAAAAGAAAAGAGGAATTATTCAACATTTATGACATCATTTATTGAATGGTGTCACCCATGTATTCTCTGGTAGGAAATAAACACGTTCTTGTAGATACATTTCTCACCAATTGCTAAAAGAGAATTGTTCAAAGACTGGACTACAAAGAGTTCTAGCATGGTCACATTTGGCTCTACTAAAACATGGCTAATACAACACAAACTTTTAATGTCTTTAAAAGCAGCTATGAAAACATGCAATGAACCATCAGCTCAGGGTCAGTCAGGCATTTGTCAGGCTCAATTCGAGAACAATTCACCCAATGAATTGTGCTATATGGCTGAAAGCAAATATAGCTGGGGCTATAATAACATTACAGGTAATAAACGTTGTCAACAACAATCCTTGCTATTAAGGAATAAGATATGAGTGGGAATTTCCATTTTCAGTAAGGGTTTCTTCAGAGAAACTTTCTTTTCAGATTCCTTACCATTGGATATCTTGGGCCCATGCCAGAGAGGGCAGTTGATACATTACAAGCTAACAAACAATCCACTCATTCATTCAGCAGAGCAAGCCTGCACATATTCAACCACTTACTGAGCACCAGCAATGGATGTCCAAAGAAATCTCTCTCCTGTCCCTTGATAGTGGAGCTAGGGACTCTTGTCCTTTAAGTCTTTGGAGACAGCTGTTTCCAGACCAATACTTCAAACATTTGGGATGATTAGTTGTGCCTCCTGTTCCTGGATCTCACAGAGGGTGGCTGTTCATTTTTATCCTAGGTGATTATTCTGTATTTGAGTAGATAAGCTATAAACTATTCATGGCTAGAGGGATGTGTTTCACCGGCACTTAAAACTTGCAGTTACTTGGGAGTTTTTAAAAAGCTTTCAAATAAAACAATCTTTAACTTACTAAGGATGACTTATTTGGGGAAAGTTTTAAAAGACATTTGTCAGTGTATTTTCTCTCATTCTGAAAAATTTTATTCTGTTTGCTGCTTTATATTCACTTCTCAGAGGCAGAAAATAAAGAAATCTCTCTCCTAATTCTATCTGTGCTTCTTGATTGAGTTAATGCTTAGAGCCTTTGAATTTCTAAATGCTTAATGCTTTTGAATTTCAAAAGAAACACCTCTAAGCATTCAAAAGAAACACAAAGGGGTTTGTTAAGATTCATAAAACAGTAATGAACAAACACATGACCAACATCCATTACTTCAACAAGTTCTAAGTTTGTTCATGACACTCTGCTCTGTTCATGACCCACTGAGGGAAATCCAAATAAAGCCAAACTTGGAGGCCTGTGTCCTGGGATTACTCCACAGGGAGATCCTTTTGAATAAAGGCTTTTGATGCTTCAGTACCTGAATTTCTGGCATGCAGATCCAACAATGTATGTGGAAATGATATTACACTAATGTCTTAATGTCTACAGGAATAGAATAAAGCAAAAATTAAAAACCCTTAGAATCAATAAAACTCTGTAGCCCAACCAAAACTTAACAAGTATACTTTTACAGATTCATCATCAAACTTAGCTCTTCTACACATAATATGGTAAAGGCCTTGGCAGGAGGCCAGATTTTATTGGCAAGAATATTTAATACAAGGATATCAAGAGTCTAAGAATCAATAATTAACAAGAATCAAAGAGTATCTTTCAAAGTTAGAGAATTTACCTGTGAAATTTAATAATATATGTTTCTTAGAGTTACAAGAAGCCCTGGATAGGTGCTTTCTGTTATAGTAAAAATATCTTTAATTAAATAAATAAATTTTAATAAGAAATATAGATAAGACATGCAGATTTTCACTGATTTAAGAGTTAATTTTATAACATTTTCATTTATCATTATTGACAATAAAGTACAATGTTTTAATTTAGAACCGCTAGGATTCATTAACCAATCATCCACGTAATCTTGGTGCTAGTGTCAAGATACTTTTAAAAGTTCATTTTCGGCCGGGCGCGGTGGCTCACGCTTGTAATCCCAGCACTTTGGGAGGCCCAGGTGGGCGGATCATGAGGTCAGGAGATTGAGACCACGGTGAAACCCCGTCTCTACTAAAAATACAAAAAAACATTAGCCGGGCGTGGTGGTGGGCGCCTGTAGTCCCAGCTACTCGGAGAGGCTGAGGCAGGAGAATGGCGTGAACCCGGGAGGCGGAGCTTGCAGTGAGCCGAGATTGCGCCACTGCACTCCAGCCTGGGCGACAGAGCGAGACTCCGTCTCAAAAAAAAAGTTCATTTTCTTCCTACATTATGAGAAAAGGAACTTTTTATACTTGCTAGTTTCTGATTTCTTCAGATTGAACTTAGTTTGGGAATTTGTTCTCGATATAGTAAGGAAAGATTAGAGCAAACCCCAGTCCAGCAAGCTGAGAAGAGAAAGGGTCACTGATTTAAAAGGGGTCGTGAGAATGATATTCAAGAACTAGAGAGGATCAGTGTGTGTTTGCAGATAGAGAGAGGGGTGCCGCATATCAAGGGGCTGCACAGAAAACTGCAAATTGCAAAATACTACTTTGTTAATAGCTTCCATGGTGTTTGGTCATACTAATTGGTAAGTGAACATTTAATTTACACCTAGAGAAATACTACAGTATTTCTACAATCTGTTGCCGAAGAGCTAGGTTCAGATTTAAATTTTGTGACTAGTTGTTTAGCATTTAAAAAAAAACTCTGTGATTAATTGTTTTGCAGTAATGCCTGCCACTTATGGAGCATAGATTTTATGCCAGTGACTATATGAAATATTTTCCATAAATTATCTCATTCATCATTTCTACAGTAGCTTTAAAAGATGAGGAAGCAGAGAGACAGGATGCAAGCTCTATTATTAAGGAAGTACCACAGATACCTGAACCTGTGGCTGAGTCTCTGTACTCTTTCATCTTTGTTGAATAATTCCTCTTTTCTTTTATAAATAATCCTTTTTATAAAATAAACGAACCTTCTTGATTTGTGCTAAGTTCAGGTTTTCATAAATTCCTTAAATGCATTTCAAAGAGAACATCTGATTCAATTCACCAGTGGTCTGAAATTTATTAAAGATTGTACTTTTGATATTGCTAAGCTAATCTTAAAGATTGTTTATACCAAGCTAAAATGAATGTCTTAGGAAATTATTCCTGTACCTTAGGAAAATTACAAGTTTGAAATGAAGAAACATTGACCTGATTCATATTTTCATTTTCTTGCAAGCACAATGCCTGGTACATAGTGAGCACTCTTTTTTGTTTGTTTGGTTTGTTTTTATTATTGTGGTTAAGAGAGGAAATATTGTTTCATGCTCAGAATTCAACAAACCATTTTACGCCTCTGTGCTGAAATTCACACTCCCAATAACTGCTAAATTTCTCTGTACTTGACTGACGTTATATAAATAGATTTTCTTCATGGTGGCCAAAAGCTAGTTACATTATTAAAACCAGTAATTACAGAAAATGGGAATTACAAACAGTATGAAGATGAAGGCCATGTCACCAAAATCCCTTAGCTAAAATCATTATCTCTAAAAACTCAAATTATTCCATTACTAATTAAAACTCCTAAGATCTGACTTTAGGGAGAAAATACCATTTGAAGTCTAAAAGCCAAAGCAACAGTCAACACAGCTGGTATGGTTCCACGAAAAAGAGCACTCATGAAATGTTACTCAGCAAGTGATGGGATTATAATGTAAACGGGAACATTTTCTAAGAGAATCAGGAGTGTCAGTTGTAAAGTATTACAAAAGCTGTCCATTCTTTTTAAAAACACGGGTATTTCCTAGTGAGGTGACTTCGTGTTGTGACACCTTTTCCCTCTACACATTCATCCTTATCCTTACACTGGACCACTGTTCATTCATCAGAGCTGCCACCCATCATAATTATCATTTGGCACTATGGGCCATACTGAATATAAAATATTTAGGAGTCATGTTACTACCATACAGCTATGTAAGTGAAAAAAAGTAATTCAAAGTAACTTTTTCTTGACCTGACTTCTTTCTAAGGGGATTTCCAGAGTCATTTATGTGGTTAAACTAGAGAGATGGTTAATGTAAAGTCTGCAACAAAAGCGTAGGACTCATACCCTTGCAAATCACTCTTCTCACAAAAGGGGAGATTCATATATTCTTGACTTTGTACCTCCTCTTTCCACTCCCCACTCAACTAGCAACTAACCAAGGCAGCTGGCACATTTTGGATCTCAAAAGCAGGCTTGCTATCTGGGCCCATTAGGTGAACTTGTTGGAAATGAGTGCCAAGCACACAGGTCGTGAGTTTCAGAGTTCGCTAAGTACAGGTTTTCATAAATTCCTAAGAATTTATGAGACAGCTGATAAAACTTTACAAAGAGAAAAAATACTGTTGCCAAATGCCATGGTTAACATCAGTGAAAGAGACCTCCTGGGGGCAACTGCCTGACTCAGTCCGTAGGACTTCATCCCTCCAAGTAAGTGTTCTCCTCCAGGCTGGGAGGATCATTTTGAAATAGGATAAATGGTAATTAAATGAGAGATCCTGCACTTTAATTTCTATTAGTTCATGTGTATAGGCGTTAAAAATTCCTTTTTACTTTTGGTTATCATCAGTTAACAGGAACATCCTTTACTTTGACCAGTTATTACACTAGCAATATTCATCAGCAGTTTTATGAGTGAAAACACTAGGCTTTGCACAGCAAAATTGTAATCCCAGATCGGTTCTTCTTTGCATCTTGCTATAATTTTTTGTACCATTACATCTGTGTACTTAGAGAATGCAAATTTACTGCCATATTCATCCAAACCAAATATAATTACAAAGGTATTTTTGGTGCCAAAAAAAGGATAAACTGCATTCCAGAGTGAAAGGAAAAATAGGGATTGGGTGAACTATTGCTTCTCCTCTATTGGACTAGGAAAATCCAGAACTGACTAGGTTATTGCCCACGCCCAAGGATTAGCTGAGATATTCTTTGGACGTGGATATTTTTTGGCAGGCCTCATGCCTCACACTTACACTTTAAACTGGTATTTACTTATGTATTTATTTTTTATTCTTATCAGTTTGGAAGTTGCAAGGGATCTCATAGACTACTGAGTTCAAAGTTTTATTCACTATTTAACTGAGATTTTTGAATGACCAATGTAAGTCATTGAGCAAGGTGTTGGCTAATGCGTGGATGCATAGGAAGCAAAATTGACCTTAAGAAATGTGTTGTCTAGATTAATTCTAATGTCCTACTCTTGTCATTCCTTTTCGTGTCAGCAACTTTAAGTTTTTTAATGGCTTACCATTATCTCGAATTATCTTGTGTCTTAGTCAGTTGGAGCGGCTAGAACAAATTCCCATAGGATATGTAACTTGTAAAGAACAGAACTTTATTTCTGACAGTTCTAGAGGATGGGAATTCTAAGACCAGGGTACTGACACGTTTGGGCTCAGGTTTGCAAATGGATGTCTTCTCGCTGTGCCAACACATGGTGAAGAGAGAGAGATCTTTTCTCTCATGTCTCTTCTTACAAGGGCACTAATCGCATCAAGATGGCTCCACCTTCATGTCTTATTTACCTCCCAAAGGCCCCACTTGTCAATACCATCACAGTGGAGATTAGGATTTCAACAGATGAGTTTAGGGAAAACACTTGCATTCAATCCATAGCATCTTATTCACTTATTTCTGTACTTGTTTCCAAGTTTGTGTCTCTCCATTAGGGTGTAAGCTCCTTAAGGGTGGAAATGTTTTCTAACTTTCTCATTGCTCTCCCACCAAGTACATACAACAGGGCCTGTTAACCTTTTACATTCAATAAACAGTGTTGCAATGGAAGAATGAATAGTCATTGAATTGCTGTGAGATTCAAATGAGATGAGTAATGTAAAGTCATAGCATATTGGCTGTTACATAGCAGATGTTAATAAATATTTGTAGAATGAATAAATGAATAATCCAGTCTACAGAAATAAATCATCTACTGGGGCCACAAGCAAAGCCCCATCGTTCTACAGGAGAAAGAATGATTTAAGTCCATTTAGGAAGGCTGGAGGAAGGTCTCAGAAGAAGTGGCCTTGGAATTGACTTTTATATGATAATTAAGGATTCTGATAGGGAAGCAGGCTGGTGAAGGAGAGAGTGTGCACTAAGGCAGAGACTGGCATCATCTGGCATCTGTGAGTATGTCATGTGCCCAAAGTAACAGACAGGAAATTAGACTGACAAAGAAGGTACAGGACAAATCAGAGGATCCTGAAGACCACACTTGGGATTTTTTCTTAATTATCTATTCAGCGATTCATTTAATCATTCATTCAACAGGTATTTATGGCTTCCACTACTACAGTTCAAGGTACTGGAGAAAAAGAAACAAGAAGAACTTCAATGCCACTGCTCTCACAGAGCTGTCATCATGATCACCCTTTTCCTACATACAGGAAACTCAGCCCCAAAGGGTTAAGTGTCAGTGTCACTTGCCAATTGGTGCCTGCAGCCCAGGTCTCTTGACATACTGTACTGCATCACACTTAGTTGTAGGAAACTGGTTGTTAATATAGCCACATCTTCACCTCCTCTGCTCACATGCCTCCTTTTCAGTGCATATGAAAAATACAAAGAACATTTTTTTATAATCTGGAATTCAGTGAACTTAAGTAACACAATGGGGTTCCTAGGAAACAAACAAGAAACAACAGATGGCTATTCAGGGAAATGAGGGTGGTGGAAAAAAATTGAAGACATGGAATTCAGTGCTGTTGGTTTGGAAAAACTTTTGAAATGTCCATAATACTTTAAGGCAATATTAGAATTAGGAGTCATTCCTTATTGTGGTAATCAAACCCCTCAAATGAGAATAGCATTTTCCACTCAAATACATTTTAGTCCTATCTTATCCCTCAGCAGGGTACAAAATTACCTTTCTTTTTCAAAGAAGAGTTAGAATGTTTTCCTGATCAGAGGATTCAATAGATGAGAATCCCTTAAGTACCTTATGATGACCCTTGAGGTTGGTCAGCAGGAATTGATTTGGAGGAATTACTAAAAGCTATCTCTAAACCCAGCAGGGATCATAAAAATGCTTGAATACAAATGGCCCTGGATGGCTTTCATCAAAGGATCTCTAAGTACAAACAAAATAAAAGCAAACTCCATGCCTGTAAATGAAGAGGAGGCAAGTTGAGAAACTCTTTTGCTACTCATATTGCTAATATAAAATATCCTGCACTGTTTTGGATGGTAGAAAAGATTTGATAATCACCATGTTAAAACATTTTTAAAAACTGACGTTGGAGACAGAGCACTCAATTGCATTACATATGGAACACCGACTATGTGACCTTAGGCAAGGTAAAGCCTCTATGCTTTAGATTCCTGATTGTAAACTGGCCTAACGTACTATCACCTAGAATGTGCACTAAGATTTTGAAATTTTCTGAAAGCTTTAACATCTCCTATCTCATTTCACTCTCCCTATCACTATATGAGCTGGGTATAGGCACAGATACATTAGATAAAAGAGTTTGGGTCTTCTCAAAGAGGAGATTTTTCAGGTTTCCTGGCTGGTCATTTCTATCATCATTAGATAAAAGAATGTGTAATTTCTTCTTGAGTTTTTTTCCCCGGGGAAAAAGGAAATGGCAAACAGTCCTTCACCACCCCATAATTATCTACGATATCATTCATACAAAAGTAGTTCCTCACCATCCCCAGCAAAGTATTGAGTGCCTACCCATTGATAGTACTGTTTTAGGCACTGGGCATACATGGGAAACAAACCAAACAGCCGATTTAGCATGTGAAATGGGAACAGGCATATATAACAGTACTTTACTGGCTGTAAATTACCAACTATATATCTAAAGTACTGTTTTATTTAATATAGTCTTCAAAATGTCAAATAAAACATCTTAAGAGGATAAGACCTTTCTTTAGAAATAAAGAAATTTAAAGATAAAAACTATTCATGCATATGCTAGCTACTAATTTATACAAGAATTTAGCTTGTTCTTGGACTGAGTCATCTTTTATCCAGCCTCCTATCTCTCAGTAAAATATTTCTACATCCCAACTAATTACTGCTGTTTCTAACTCATGAATTAAAATTTGTAATTTGGGGGCTATAAGACACCTGACAAATCATTTACCAATACTTTCGACTTAGAGGTACTGTGTCGCCCATCTCTATGACATTTAGCCTTCCAGAGCTTCTCCCTAGTGCCCTCCCTGTGGGAGGGGTTTACTTCTTGCTCCCATGATGGCAGGCTTGGCCATGTGATTTGCTTTGACCAACACAATGTAAGTAGAAGTGATCAATGTCACATTTGACCAGAAGCTTTAAAACACATTGTATGTACTACCATTGCTCTTTTTTTCTGTTACAATAATAGCTTGTCCCAGAAGGGAACTGATTCTTCAGCCTGGATTCCCAACTGAAGAAGCTACATGCGGCTCAGCTACAGGTGATTAGCAGCTGATATGTAACATGAATGAGAAACAGACCTTTGTTTTTATAAGTCACTGACATTTCAGGGTTGTTAATGCAGCATAACCTAGCAAATTATTGCTATTTCAGAAATCAGTGTCCAGAGCCATTTTCCAATGAGGCTGCTTCTAACTCATGAGAGAGCCAGGACTAGATCCCATGTCTCCTGCCTTAGTCCAGATTTTGTGCACTCTAGCATATGCTTTAAGGAAAGCAGGTCCTTTTCTTGGTCACACATTTTCTTTTCTTTCCCATATTCCCCAGTGGCAAAATGTGAACACTGCCCTACCTACCCTGTGGCACCCTTCTAATCTCTATCCAACCCTAATAAAAGGAAAAT
The DNA here is from genome assembly GCF_006542625.1 of Nomascus leucogenys. Classification (NCBI taxonomy): domain Eukaryota; kingdom Metazoa; phylum Chordata; class Mammalia; order Primates; family Hylobatidae; genus Nomascus; species Nomascus leucogenys. Next base: position 30,873,692 of record NC_044395.1, on the reverse strand, counting down.
CATTTTGGTTCCAGAGACAATGGATCATTTGGGAGGGCTGAGGTGCTGTCCTCTGTGAGGTGCACAGGGAGCAGGTGAGGTCCACACGGAAGACAGAAGAAACAGTAGTACTACTGGTCTAGATAGGGGTAAAGGTACTCGTTTACTTTGAATCCAAGTGCTACTTCAAAAGGCATCAAAATATTTGTGCTCTGAGCTATTAGATAATTAAAGTACAGGTTAAACTTTTCATAATATTCCAGGCAGTATCATTTCAGGTGATATTTATATTTACATTTTAAAAAGGTGGAAGTAGTCCACAAGGTAGTGGAGTGGGGAAAGGGTAATCACATACTAGATGTATTTGATAAACAGTAATTCTTCTTCCAACATAAGATCAATAGCATGAGTATAGGTTCCCTCAAGAAACACTCTTGACATTTAAAATAAATCTTCTGAAAAGGAAAACTTTTTATTTTATGTGAAATGATATGTAGACCTTGATATACAGACAACACTCACTCTGCTCTCTCTGCATTTGACATGAGAAGCCAGGGGAAACTTATCAGTTAAGACGGCTCTTCAATAGCCATCTTTTTAAGTACTATTTTGAAGCTACAGTAAACATATACTACATAACCATAGGATCTTTCCTTTTACATAATGGATTCATTTAGAGAAGATGTTAAGGGATTTAAGTGAGAGAAGACGTTAGAGGTCATCTCGTTGATAGTTATACAAAATGCGACAATTGTTTATCATCATCAAAAGTGGTCAGCCAGGTGCTGTATCTTTATTTTCAGCTGCCAAAGCTCTATTTTAAAGTAAATCCAGCAGCTGTAAAAATTCCCCCTTGACATTTGAATTAGATGCAAAGTTTTGCACAATATCGTGTGCACTGCTATGTTAACAGGATATGTATGGGTAGAAAGAATACAATTGATATTCAAAGCTCTTGTTTACATGCAGAAAAGAGCATAGTACTCAAGGCAAGGGCAGCAGAGGGTTAGGGTTGGGTGGAGTTCATGGTCCAGCTCACAACATCTATCACATTCACATACTGACCACGCTAGTCTTGATCTTAATGTGCAATTCATTGCCCTTGAGAGGTCCTATCATTCTGACCAACAGGTTTAGAGGAGGCCTCCTCAACAACAGGAACACCTGCACTGAGCAAAATGGAAAACCCTGACACTTCAACAGCCTCTCGATATCCAGGTTGTGGGAAAGAAAAGCCTCTTCCACGCAGCAGATGAGCAAGGAAGCAGTGGTGGCACATGTCCCTGGTCTAGGGCTTTCTCTTCCAGGCCCAGATTCAGCAAGTTGACAGTACTGGGGGCCCCTGCCTTTGCCATTTACGTATTTCCAAATAGGACAAGGAAAAGGAGACTTATTTCATAACTCCTTATGTTGTGGGGAGAGAACTGTGCAATAACATTTAATATATAAAAGCCAAAAACTATTTGGGTCGGGCAAAAAACATCTAATTAAAATCACTCTATTCCCAGTATGTTTCAGATGCTTCCTGATTAGTTATGGAGGACAGAATGTGGGTGGAGGAGGAGGGAAGAAGGACTGTTCAAAATACAAGAATACTGCATTTAATCACAGTGTCAGATAATGCTGGGTTAAGAAAGCTAGCTATTTGCTTTACTGATATGTTCTGTGGCTCCATTCATATTTTCTCATTTCTCCTCAAAAATGACAGTCAATTTCTACAGTTATTATTCAGCCAATGCATATATTAGATTTCATCAAGATAAATAAAAGAAAAAACATCCCCAATACTCCTGTGTGGAGAGAGGAAGATATTATCTTTTTAAGAGCAACAACAACAAAAAGCACCATAAACTTTTATAGAAGATAAGAATATAAGGTAACAAGAATCTCTGCTCTCAAGAGAGTGCTGCATTATCCTCTGCCAACTTCTTAGTTTACTGATGGGATCAAAAGCTGATGATTTATTGTAAATGGTAAAGAATATTGCTTTTGGGAGCTGTTTTAGCCTGGACTCCATATTCTCTTCAAAAATAAAAAGGAAACTTTAAATTGGATTTCTGACGTTGGTTGAGTGTTTTCAGCCCAAAACCTATTAAGTAGTTTAATTTTAAAATGGGGCACCATAGGCACAATATCACTTCTAAGAGGCTATTGCTTTGTGATGCCTTCTAGAAAGACCCCTGAATCGCTGCAGGCACAACCCTGATACCCTTGATGCTTTCACTGACCACTCACTCTTCTCTCCTGTAACCAAAGCTTTATTCTCCCCAGAAAACAGTGCTTCCCCCGAGAGGCCTACCAAATGAGAGCTCCAACTCTGAAAACCCTGCTAGGCTGAGGAAAAGTGAGGGCGGGGTGCCTCTCTTCTGGCTTCATTCTAGCACTTCCAAACCATTGATATTTTTAGTCTAATACTTTCATATAACCCCAAATATAAAAGTTATGAAAGGGATGCCACTCAGAGGCAATCAACATTATTGGTTCCTTATATGTTCTTTAAAAGATATTGTAGGCATATAAAGGTAAACTCATACACAGATACTTCCTCTCAAACTCAGGCCACTCAACTATTATTCCCTGTTTTCACTCTGTATATTGCTTCCTTTCCTGAAGTCCTGGTCATTTCCCCACATTCACTAAGGACCATGTCAACTGGGTTCCTGTATTTGTCTCCACCCCTTGTTACCATCATTCTGGATAATGTCAGTGTCCTTGGTTTGCAGCCTTTTGAGTCTCTGAACTAGAATAACCCTTCTTATGTACCCCAACTTCTGCAACTCCCTCTTAATCTGAAATCTTAGATGCAAAATGCACTCTGTGACTCTGCTCTCCATATCGTTGTGTATCTCTCTTGCTAATATCTCTCTCTTCAACCTCACTGAGCCCCCCAGACTTCATCCCTTTATATTCCCACAAGTTATCAGCCTTCTTTTGATCTTAGAGGCCCCCAAATTCATCACTTTAGCTTCTCTTATCAATACTCCCTTGCCACCTGGCTGTTCAGTGGCATTCGCCCTTCAAAACCCCTTCTCTAGAACAATCAACTCATCAACATCTGGACTCCTCCATCTGGATTTCTGCAAGAGAAAAATTACAAACCCAATAAACTGTGTTGCCTTTCTTCCATCCATATCTTTATTCTCTTCTTGCTTGTCCCTTGCAATCTCCTTAAAACTGTTTGTCTCTCCCATCTTAAAATATTTCCTTGATTCTAACCTTCTCTCTAGGTATCAATTATTTAAATCCTTGTCCCTTTACACTCAAGCTTCTTGAAATAGTTTATTATTGTTGCTTACTGCAATTTTGATTACTCTTCATCCCATGGCAGCCTGGTTCTTGCTCCACCACTCTTACTAATATTTTTAATAGCTTCTGAATTGTCAAAGCCAATGCAACTTCTAGCCTCTGTTTTATGTGACGTTTTTCTTGCATTAACATTGTTGATGACTCCCTCCTTAATGGCCCTCTCCCTTGGCTTTTGTAACATTATGCTCTGGTGTTCTCCCTTTATCTCTCTATCTATGTCTTCTCTTGAGTGCCTTCTTTTAATGTCTTCTCGAATTGTCAGCATTTCCCAGGATTCTGTTACTCAATACTTGGCAGCTGAGTAAACTCACTGACTTTGCTGGCTTCAGCAATAATTTATACATGAATGATGTCTGTCTCCATATCCCAGGCCAAGAAATCTTTGCTGAGATCAGATCGTTTTCCCAAATTCCCTCTGGCCATCTCCTACGGGACGTCCCATAAGCTCCTTAAACTCAACAGGTCCAAAGTATTATTATCAAATTTTCCATAAAACCTACTCTTCGTCGTCCTGTGTTCCCTTTCACAGAAAAATACCTTACTCTCTTCACCAAACTGTGTATATCCTACACCTGAATATCACAGTACAATATTCCCAAATTAATCTATAAATCCTTCAGGTTATAATTTCTTAATCCTTCAAAGCCATATCTTCTATTCTATGCTTCAATTCAAAGGTTCATCATGTCTCTTTTGGATTGCTATGACAGCCTCCTAAATAAAGTCTTTCTCAATTCTTGCGCAGCTGTAGTCTGTCTTCCATTGGCCTGCCATATTGGCCTTCAAAAGCAAAATCGAAACATACAGCACTACACTACCCATGTAACTTCCAATCCCCACATCTTTCAGAGGTTTGCAGTCCTTTGATAAGCACGTAAAACCCTCATGATCTGGCTCCTGTATTCCTCTCCAACATCATTTCCAGCCAGTGGCTCATGTTTCTCCAGGCTTTCAGAATTACTTTATGCTTGGTCAGCTCTCTTAAATTTGCATAGGCTATTCTCTTTGCATGGAAAGTTCTCCCAACTCTTTCCCATTTATCTAATTCCTCATCATCATTTAGAACACAAATGAAACCACATCCTTTGAGAAATATCTTTAGGTCTGATGTAGATGCTCCCTTCTCTGTGTCTCCACAGTATACAGAGACTTTCATAGTATACTTTTTTATCAACTTTCATGCTTACACAGCAGCCAGCATAGTGCCTGGTAAATACTGGGCTCTCGATAAAGAATGAATGAGCTCCTAGGGCGTGTTGTGACACGTTCTCAAATTCTTAATGAAGATCTATTATTAGCTAGAAATTTAATTACTATGTTCAAATACCATATTTTCAGGTGGTGAACTCCCCTCTTTTTAAAACCATCTTTATTCATATAGGTGGCTTAAAGTGAAGTGTTGGCTTAAGGGTTACCATTATTTCTATTCTTATACATTTCTAAGCGTGTGACAACTCAAGGTTCTATAAAACTACTTCCTTGCCAGCAAGAGAGAATTTACTATTTAGTTTTACACCAAGGCTGTTTTTTGTTTTTTTTTTTTTCTGGAAAGTGGTTGAGATATCACCCTTAACACGAATGCTAAAATGTCCTGGGTATCAGGCGACTTATTTATTTTAAGGCCGTGTGAAAATAATATTTTCTTTATATTTTTGTCCGGTGATATGTTAGAGCTACTCCTTCAGGGGCTTTTAATATTAAAATTCAAGATATTGCAATGATTTTCATGCATTCAACTCTGCTAACAGAGTTCTTGACTTTTAAAATTTATTCACTACCCATATTTGGCTTAATTTAGGGATGGAAAATACAGATTCTAGTAGCAATAAAATACCCAGACAATAAAAACAAAACAAAAACAGTGGTTTTTATAATAACACTAATTCTGACCTTCAGAATACTAAAATTTTCATGTGAAAACAAAAGATCATCTTAGAAGACAAAAAATACTCATATTTAAAAATAAAGACTTAGAAATTTAAAAGAATACAGAGTTTCCCTGACGTAGATCTCCATGCCTAATCAACTTGAAAGACACAGAGATGTCTGTGCTAATTATACATACTATACATTTAAGAGGGGGGTTAAATTATTTACCTGGCAAAGGTCCTTCAGTAACTTTAATAACTTGTATAATGTACAAGTATAGGGCCCTGGTTAGGGCAGATTTAGTGGAGTACTTCAGACATCCTTTCTATGGAAATGATGGTATTACATTAGATATACATCCTCTTAGAGTTGAGAGAACATATAAATTAATGAAAAAATTTCTCTCAATATCAATAATTGATGCAAGGTGGCTATTACAGTATATCACATACAATAGGGAGTAAATCAGTTTTAATAAAAAGTTGCCATGACTTCTTTGTTATCACTGAATCTAGAAATGTAACCGCTTTACCTGAAATTTCGAAGGAGAAAGTTCTTCTATGAAATACAGCAAGTGATAAAAAACTATGAGGCAACTGTTAAGATACTTCAAAGGTGCCAGTATGAGTGCTACAGCCTAGGAATCAATCGTGGATCTGTCCAGTGCATTGATAAGACAGAAATCAGACTACCAAATCATTTTGCAAGTACTTTAATATAAGATGTTGACAAACTTGAGGGAGTTTAGAGAAAAGCTGATTGATTAAGAGGCTGGGAAAATGACTTAAGAGACAAGATTATAAAAACTAAATATATTGTTCATTGACTAAGGAATTAAGTACTTGATGTACAGTACATATAACATTTTTCAGAGAGTGACTTAGGGGGATATGACACAAATTTCCAAGAATTCAAACTGCACCGCCGTGAAGGGAAATAATTGTTTATGATGCTCCCTGGGGGCATAACTAGAAGTCAGGGCATGAAATTGAATAAAAGAATATGTAGGCTCTGTATCTACAAAGTTTTCCCAATAGTGATATCTATTAAATTGTGGAATGGCCTCACAATGGAAGCAGTGGAAAAGCCATCCTGTAAGTCATTTCACACAAGAGTGGACAAAGTATTCAAAGATATACCTCTGGAAAGAAATCTACCCCATTGCTGTGACAGAGAGTATAATGAATGATTCACTTGAGCTTTCCACTTCTGCTTTTAGGAGAGTCATGTGTTTTAACTGAGTATCTGTCTTCCACTGTGAATATATGTGTCATAACTTTGACTTTATGTTTATTCTTTCAATCATGTTTTGCTTTTATTTTTCTAGAAGTCATTTAGTTTTTTTATCTTTCTATTTACCTGGAATATATTTTATGAAAATCACATTTGTAGTTAATATTCTGGGCTTGCTATAGGTAATGGCTCTAAGGAAAAGCAACAAAAGCAATTAGTATTTTAATGCATTTTACAATGTATTTTGAAATGTATACATCCAATCCTAAACTATCAGCCCTTGAAAGCTGATGAGTGAACCTAAACTTTCATATTTATTGCTATAAATCTCATATTAGAAGTCTTCTCTTTTAACCACTCATAAATATGTAATTTCTCCATATTTTATTGAAAACCACTTTTTTGTTTATGGGCATTTATTAATACTAAATTTTCTCTTACATGATAACTTGTGAGAAATGGATTAACAGCATTGTGTATACAGAGAAGAACTATTTGAGATTTTCTGTACATTTAAAAGAGCTACCAATTATTTACTCTAGTCTATGCACTATATATACTTACATCTCATAAAATAAAACACTTAGCAAATTTATTATAGATTTCAAACAATTGCCACAAAACAAGAACCTAGGACATTATGTTGTTTATTCCATCTCACGTATAAGATCTATTTGAACCTAGTAAGTTCTCCCACTGTAAAGCCATTTCTTATTTCACAATTATTACATCAGCGAAGAACACTTTAGTTTTAATACTGACTACATCCTCAGGTACTTTGTTAATCATATCAATTTTTGGGAATACTCACCACATGATTACACAGCATAAAGCATCCTTACAGTGAATCCTGAGGGAGGGTTATAGGAGAAAATGGTGAAGGGAGGTTTTGGTTTGTGCAAATTTCCCTTAACTTTCTCTTACATTACATAATCCCGACCATTCCCTCCTTGTTGTTTAAGTCCTAATAGGTCCTGTTGTTCCTAATTCTCTTCAAACCCCTGTCTCTTAAAATGGTCCAGAAAATCACCAGGGTAATTCTGAATGGTAAAATGTGTACAAATGGCTTAGAGGAGGTTTTCTCAAACTCAGCATTATTTCCACTTCGGGTTGGATAATTATTTGCTAGAGTTGGGGATGGGTGGCCTGTGCATCACAGAATATTGACTAGCATTCCTGGCCCCCGCCCACCAGACGCCAGTAGCACAACTATCCTTCCCCCCACTTTGTGACAACCAAAACTGTTTCCAGATATTGCCAAATATCTTGGGGGTTGTGGGGTATGCGAAACCACCCCTGGCTGAGAACCACTGCTAGAGCAAGGTGGCACAGGGTAAGAAGAGCCACCTGTCTCATTCTCCTTTTTATTCTTCATCTTTTTCATCTCCAGCATTCTATGGAGAAGGTAGTTGCAAGAAAGTTGGCATGGTGTTGGTTGCTGGAAACGTTAGCCAGTCACTATCCTGGCTTCATGACATTACAGAATAAGATTTTGAAGCTCAGTTTTGTGAGCTTCAACAAGAAACATAGAGAGGCTGATGCATAGCGTCCCCCAGATGAGACACACTATTCTCCCTATTGAGAATATATTAATGATAGGTTCACAATTACTTCTCTGAGCTAATGATGGGAGGTGCAAATGTCCATACTGCTAATACTAATAAGAACAACATTTACCTAGAATTTCACTTTCTAGCAGCACAAACGTGAGTAGAACTCATTTTACAGGCTACAACGTTCTCAACTGCAACACGGGGATATTGTATGGAGAATTCTATGGGTTACTTCCAGTTTTTGTCTGTCTAGTTTCAATGAACTGGCCAATAGCATAAGAAACTTCTCTGAAAGTCCAGTAACAGTAATTCATTCATTTCACCAATACATATACTGTGAGTGTCAACTATGTGCAAGGAACTTCACCAGGGTCTGAGAATATAGAAATGAGTAATACAGGAACCTTGCTGTTGTGGAATTTTAGGGGTAGACTAACACATAAACAAGTGAGTGTCAAAAGATGCATAGTATAAGAAGGCATTAATGACATAACGAAGAAGAAAGTGGTCACTTTTTTTTTTTGAGACGGAGTCTCACTCTGTCGCCCAGGCTGGAGTGCAGTGGTGCGATCTTGGCTTGCTGCAAGCTCCGCCTCCAGGGTCCACGCCATTTTCCTGCCTCAGCCTCCCAAGTAACTGGGACCACAGGCGCCCGCTACCACACCCGGCCAATTTTTTGTATTTTTAGTAGAGACAAGGTTTCACCGTGTTAGCCGAGATGTTCTCGATCTCCTGACCTCAAGGTCCGCCCGTCTTGGCCTCCCAAAGTGCTGGGATTACAGGCGTGAGGAAAGTGGTCACTTTCAATTGAAGGATTAGAAGAAGCCCCAATTTAAGAGGTAATGCTTGGAGTTTGGAAGGATCAGAAGTAGTTGATAATCCTGCACAACTACGATGTGCTAGCCTTTGTGCTAGGATATGTTATTTCCAGTCCTGATAAGGTCTCTGCAATTCATTCTTTATTGCAGTTTAACTATGAGAAAACTCAGGCTTGGATAGCTGAAGGGCCTGGCTGATGGCTTTACACTGAGTAAGCAGCAGAGGCTGGATTTAAATTCCAGAACCATCATGGAGACTCCTCTAAGCAAAGGAAGTTACATTAATTTTGCAGAGCCTATGAACATGCCCCACATAATATTAGAATTATGTTATGCTCAGGGTGTCTGGAGACAGAGTAAAACATGGGCTGGGGTAAGAGAGAGAGAGCTAAGGAGCAGAGAGGAACAAACCACAAAATATCCTGGTGCCATGCTAGTTTTGGGGTTTTATCATAGGGAATAGAGAGTTACTGAAGGGTTTTAAGCAGAGGAATGGCAGTAGTTTGGATGGAGCCTTAGAAATACCTCTTAGGCTGCTGTGGGGAAGAGGAGCTGAATTACAGTCCTGCAGGCAGAGAGACAAAGGGGAAGGAGATTCTTGGTTACTGTGTAGAAAAGAAATTATGGTGGTCATATTCAGACCAATAGAAGAAGAAAGAGGAAAAAGGGCTTATAGGGGAAGATACCAAGGCGCTAGAGAGGCAAGAAAGGAGTTGCTCATTAATGAAGAAAAATATCTCAGTACTTTTTCCAATGGGAAGAGAAGAGACAATGCCTATACCTTCATTCCCAAGTTTTCTTCTACTGCCCAAACTTCATCAAGATGGGATGGGGACTAACATTTGTGAAGCATCAAACTCCTGTGAAGCAGCTCTCTCTTCTCCCCATGTGCAATCACCTCCTATGAAGCAAATTCTGTCCAACCCTAAGAGCTACTCTATAGCACCTTCCTGTACTTCAATCATAGCCCTTGTCCCATCCTTAGCTGGTCACACTTTTATTTATTTATTTATAATTATATTTTAAATTCTAGGACACATGTGCAGAATGTGGAGGTTTGTTTCATAGGTATACATGTGCCATGGTGGTTTGCTGCACCCATCAACTCGTCATCTAGGTTTTAAGCCCCAGGTGCATTAGGTATTTGTCCTAATGCTCTCCCTTCCCTTGCCCCCCACCTCCTGACAGGCCCTGGTGTGTGATGTTCCCCTCCCTATGCCCATGTGTTCTCGTTGTTCTCCCACTTATGAATGAGAACTCCCACTCATGAGTGAGAACATGTGGTGTTTGGTTTTCTGTTCCTGTGTTAGTTTGCTGAGAATGATGGCTTCCAGCTTCATCCATGTCACTGCAAAGGACATGAACGCATTAATTTTTATGGCTGCATAGTACTCCATGGTGTATATTTGCCACATTATCTTTATCCAGTCTATCACTGATGGGCATTTGGGTTGGTTCCATGTCTTTGCTATTGTCCATAGTGCTGAAATACACATACATGTGCATGTGTCTTTATAGTAAAATGATTTATTATTCTTTGGGTATATACCCAGTAATGGGATTACTAAGTCAAATGGTATTTCTGGTTCCAGACCCTTGAGGAATCACGACACTGTCTTCCACAATGGTTGAACTAATTTACAGTCCCACCAACAGTGGAAAAGCGTTCCTATTTCTCCACATCCTCTCCAGCATTTGTTGCTTCCTGACTTTTTAGCAATCACCATTCTAACTAGCATGAGGTGGTATGTCACTGTGGTTTTGCTTTGCATTTCTGTAATAACCAATGATGATGAGCTTTTTTTCATATGTTTGTTGGCCACATAAATGTCTTCATTTGAGAAGTGTCTGTTCATATCCTTTGCCCACTTTTTGATGGGGTTGTTTTTTTTTTTCCTTGTAAATTTGTTTAAGTTCCTTATAGATTCTGGACATTAGACCTTTGTTAGATGGATAAATTGCAAAAATTTTCTCCCATTCTGTAGGTTGCCTGTTCATTCTGATGATAGCTTCTTTTGCTGTGCAGAAGCTCTTTAGTTTAATTAGATCCCATTTGTCAATTTTGGCTTTTCTTCCAATTGCTTTTGGTGTTTTAGTCATGAAGTCTTTGCCCATGCCCATGTCCTGAATGGTATTGCCTAGGTTTTCTTCTAGGGTTTTTATGGTTTTAGGTTTATGCTTAAGTCTTTAATCCATCTTGAGTTAATTTTTGTATAAGGTGTATGGAAGCAGTCCAGTTTCTTTTTTTCTGCATATGACTAGCCAGTTTTCCCAGCACCATTTATTAAATAGGGAATCCTTTCCCCATTGCTTGTTTTTGCCAGGTTTGTCGAAGATCAGATTGTTGTAGAGGTGTGGTGTTTTTTTCTGGGGCCTCTGTTCTGTTCCATTGGTCTATATATCTGTTTTAATACCAGTATCATGCTGTTTTGGTTACCGTAGCCTATACCGTAGTATAGTTTGAAGCCAGGTAGCATGATGCCTCCAGCTTTGTTCTTTTTGCTTAGGATTGTCTTGGCTATATGGGCTCTTTTTTGGTTCCATATGAAATTTAAAGTAGTTTTTTTCTAGTTCTGTGAAGAAAGTCAATGATAGCTTGATGGGAATAGCATTGAAGTTATAAATTGCTTTGGGCATTATGGCCATTTTCATGATATTGATTCTTCCTGTCCATAAGTATGGAATGTTTTTCCATTTGTTTGTGTCTTCTCTTATTTCCTTAAGCAGTGGTTTCTAGTTGTCCTAGAAGAGGTCCTTCATGTCCGTTGTAAGTTGCTATTGTCAATAGTGGCTATTGTCAATAGTACGTTGTATTCCTAGGTATTTTATTCTCTTTGTAGAATTGTGAATGGGAATTCACTCATGATTTGGCTCTCTGTTTGTCTATTATTGGTGTATAGGAATGTTTGTGATTTTTGCACATTGATTTTGTATCCTGAGACTTTCCTGAAGTTGCTTATCGCCTTCAGGAGTTTTTGGGCTGAGACGATGGGGTTTTCTAAATATATAATCATGTCATCTGCAAACAGAGACAATTTGACTTCCTCTCTTCCTATCTGAAAACCCTTTATTTCTTTCTCTTGCCTGATTGCCCTGGCCAGAACTTCCAATAGTATGCTGAATAGGAGTGGTAAGAGAGGGTATCATTGTCTTGTGCCGGTTTTCAAAGGGACTGCTTCCAGTTTTTGCCAGTTCAGTATGATATTGGCTATGGGTTGGTCACAAATAGCTCTTATTATTGAGATATGTTCTATTGAATAGTTTATCTCAATAACTATTATAACAATAAACTATTGAGGTAGTTTATTGAGAGTTTTTAGCATGATGGGCTGAATTTTATCAAAGGCCTTTTCTGCATCTGTTGAGAAAATCATGTGGTTTTTTGTCATTGGTTCTGTTTATGTCATGGATTATGTTTATTGATTTGAGTAAGTTGAACCAGCCTTGAATCCCAGGGATGAAGCCAGGAGCTGTATTTTTGAAAAGATTAACAAAATAGATATACCACTAGTCAGAATAATAAAGAAGAAAAGAGAGAAGAATCAAATAAACAGAATAAAAAATGATAAACGGGATATCACCACTGATCCCACGGAAATACAGACTAACATCAGAGAATACTATAAACACCTCTACGCAAATAAACTAGAAAAATATAGAATAAATGGATAAATTTCTAGACATATACACCCTCCCAAGACTAAACCAGGAAGATGTCAAATCCCTGAATAGACCAATAACAAGTTCTGAAATTGAGGCAGTAATTAATAGCCTACCAACCAAAAAAAAGCCCAGGACCAGATGGATTCATAGCCAAATTCTACCAAAGGTACAAAGAGGAGCTGGTACCATTCCTTCTGAAACTATCACAAACAATTGAAAAAGAGGGACTCCTCCCTAACTCATTTTATGAGACCAGCATCATCCTGATACCAAAACCTGGCAGAGACACAACCAAAAAAGAAAATTTCAGGCCAATATCCCCGATGAACATCAATGCAAAAATCCTCAATAAAATACTGGCAAACCAAAGCCAGCAGTATGTCAAAAAGCTTATCCACCATGATCAACTGTTCATGCATTTAATATTGTTTTAACTCTTCTTTAAAAACTGAGCTAGGTTCCTTGAATCCTCCCAGTACCAAGCATACGACAGGGTCCCTTTATTATTTGTGGAATCAGCCACTCTAAATCCCTCTTGACAGTGATAATATATGAGTATAAAAAGATAGATGAAGTAATACATATGTTTCTTTGTTTTATTTTAATTATATTTTGGTTAAAACATACCATGTGTGTCTAGGATAACCATCTTTCACTCATAAAAGGAGTGGGGATGGGGGACACTTGCCACTTATTATGTATTTGAGGGTAATGGGATCTATTACGTACAGAGATGCTTTTCCTTTAGAAATATGGTTGCTAAGGCCAGCAGTCCAAATGATAAGATGAGGTTGTTGTCATCCAAACTGAAATCTGGTGAGGAACCAGTAAAGCAGAGACTATAGAATTGTTAGAAAAGGGTTAAAGAAGGCTGCTACTGTGTAATAAATGCTCAAAAAACAAACTTGCACAACCACACAGCACAGGAGAGATTAGGATATGAGATTGCTGCAGCTTCACCATCCGGCTCCATCATCATAAAGAGTGTCATTTCCATTGCTAACAGCTGGGAAAACGGGCACCAGTAGTGTTGTTGTTGGTTTATTTTCAGTGTAAACAAACATTTTTCAATAGCAAAATTGAAGGGATTTTCTCTTAATTGATAATAGGAACAATGATATCTTCAGAATGAAATCCAGTTTGCTGAGGGAAGAAAATGGACATTCGATAGGGATGGTGTTCTTAAGGTTGCAGGGCTGTTTTCTATTTTTGTGTACATTTCAAAATATGAATATTGTCTTTCAAAATGGCCACCTGGGTACTCTCTCTCTCCTAATGTCCCCACACAGAAAATTAACTAATGAAACATGTAAGCTAGAATGCTGTTTGTTTGAAGGGTAGTATGGAATTAAGAAAACAAATTAATTAAGATGTCTCTTTTTATGGGACTTAAATACGTTTATATTGATATGCAAGTGTGAACTGAATGAGAGGAACACTCCAGCCTACTGAGTTTTTTTTTTTTTAATGGAATTAAGAAGCTCCCAGTCGTTTGTTACAATACCTCAAGACCATGTGGGTCACTTACATTTTAGAAAGTGCTTTCCCATATGTGATCTCATTTAATCCTATGGCATGCTTGTAACATACAAAGTGTTTTGGAAATGTTTGTAGATTTGGCAAAAGATAGCTGAACTGAAAAATTAATTCTTTTAGAAATGTATACTGAGTAACTGTCTTGTACCCCTGTACTAAGTGACGTCATTGTCTTTGAAGTGTTTCCAGTCTAGTGAAAAAACATAAATTCTGTAAAACAGGTACAGTGAGCTCAATGCTATTAAAGCGGTAAAATGAGTAGCAAACGTGAACTTGGGGATGGTATTGTCAGAGACGGGGATGATTCTGGGGCTCTGCTTCATACATTAAGGATTCGTATTAAGAGAAACAATTCTTAACAAGGCAGCACATCAGAATCAGCTCAGGAGCTTTATAAATGGAGCCTTGCAGATGCTTTCCCCATGAGATGCTGATTCACTGAGTCAGGCATCAGTTCTGGACACCTATGTTTAAAAGAAAATTCTAATGCAAACCATTGGTCATTTTCCTGCAATTGTGGTACTTTCTTTCTGCAGTCTAAATTATACTCTATAGCTAAAGCCTGAAGTCTTTGGCCAAATTTCTTTCTTTCCTTCGGCTTTAGGTTTTATTGCTTTTAAATGCAAATAATTTGGGAAGGATAAGGCTTTAAACTGTTACCAGTCGGTAACTCATTTTGTTCCCTCTACTTGGATTAAATGATTCCCCACTCCTTCCTTGGGTCAGCTTTCTTCCTATGTGAATCATTTCCAGACCACCTTCTCTTTCCCTTGGACAGAATTTATTTTCTCTCTTCTCCCATCCTACAAACCCTCAGTTGTATTTCGGCTATCACTGATCTTACCACGACTGACTCAGGCAACTGTCTGGCAGGAAGGTTTCACATTTTATTTGTATCCCTAGGTCTTCACTTGGGACTTGCCATGGAGACTGAGAAGCACAGAAATGTTTGTAGAAAGAATGAGTTATGTAATTCATTAGAAAATTAGCTTTCAGCCTGGTCTACAAGAAAGATTTGCTAGTTGTTGTGATTTGTGAGGAAATAACTTTTGGGCATTTGGTAAGGATGGAACACAGAGATGGGGTGAGTCAGGTTTGTAGATAATTCTAAGAGAAAACAGGCCACAAAATATAAGATCTGCTTTGCCATTCTGCCTATAGCTAGCTGAGAAATAACCATTCTATTTTTATATTGAAAATAGCATATATACATTTTTTGTTACACAAGGGATGCTCTTACAAAAGGTTCAGAAGAAAATGGAATGATTTGCAATTGTTTATTCTAACTAATTGTAACATTAAATCAAAATTAGGCACTGGCCTGCAATCTTAAATTAGAGCTCTGCCTTTATAACACTGATTTTCCTTCATAAATGCTTTCTTAGTTAAGACTTTGTATGCGTACTTATATATATATTTTAAACTAATTAAAACCCACTTCCCTATCTAGGTTATCTCCTATGGCTAAGTGAAATAATTTTGTATTAGTTATTCATATTTCTTTTTTATCTTTTACAGAGATAGTATAGAGATTAAAACACTAGGGGTTTTATTGTCTTTTTCTTTAAAAAATCTGTTTTTAGCATTTCAGGAAAAAAGAAAATGCCAGAAAATCCTACAGAGTGCTTCTGGCCTTGAATAGCTATGCATTTTAGACACCTGGCTTGTGTTTGAGCCAAAGGAATACATTAAGGCTATTGGCACAGTGTTTCGTAGAATTGTATGAGAAATGAAGGCCTTTCCGTAGTAGTGACATCAAGAAACTTCAAGTCTAAACTTACTATTAAGGTTAGAATTTTAATGTCAAAGGTATATTTCAGCTATTTTCATGAACAATTCAAAAGGGACTGACCAAGACAGGTACATCTAATGTGTCATTGCTGAATACAGCTAGTTACAATTTTTGGCTTCTTGTCCTGCCAACACTGCCAGGGTTGTGGGTATCGAACTGGGAAGTGGAATCTCACTGCACTCTATGGGATTCTCTAGTGTTTTTCTTGTGCCACGGCCTCTTAAAGGATCTTGAATACTGTTGTGGACTGAATATTTGTGTCCTCCCAAAATTCATACCTTGAAACTTAAATGCCCAATATGATAGTATGTGGAGGTAGGGCCTTAGGGATATAGGAATGGGATTAGCAACCTTATGAAAGCAACCCCAGAGAGCTTTCATCCTCTTTCCATCATATGTCACGTGAAGCTACAAGATGAATTTGGCAATCTACAACCCACAAGAGAGCCCTCACCAAAACCCTACCATGCTGGCACCTTGATCTCAGACTCTCAGCCTCCAGTACTATGAGAAATAAATTTCCGTTGCCTATAAGCCACGAAGTCTAAGGCACTTTGTTATAACAGCCTGAATTGACTAAGGAAAATGCTTATTTTGATTCTAATCCTCTGCTATGTTTTGAATATTGTCCTCTCCAAAACTCACGTTGGAACGTAATCCCCAATGTAACAATATTGAGAGGTGGGGCCTATAAGTGATTAATTCATTTATTGGTTAATGGATTAATGGGTTAATGGATTAATAGGTTAGCATGGGAGTGGGTTAGTTATCATAGAAGTGTATCTGTTACAAAAAGTCAGTTTGGCTCTTTCCTGTGAACTCCCTTACCGTGTAATGCTCTATGCCATCTTGGGACTCTGCAGAGAATCCATACCAGCAAGAAGGCCTAGAAGACCCTCGCCATATGCAGCCCCTAGATGTTGGAGTTTCCTAGCCTCCAAAACTGTAAGAAATAAATTTCTTTTTTTATAAAATTACCCAGTCTCAAGTACTCATTTATAGCAATAGAAAAGGGACCCAGACACCCTTTGAAGACACTTAACGGTAATAATAACAGCTCTATCTGTTGTACACAGACTGTCTACCGAACTCGTATATTTTAAAGATAATCTTCAAGCAGCTTTACAATGCAGATGAATCCTTCCCATTTTACAAATGATGAAACAGCAGCTTGGACAGTTTAATTGACATTCCAGATCTCATAGATAATACACAGATTTGAACTTGAGTGTTTCTGATTCATATATCCTGTACTCTTTACATAAAAGCTAAAAAACAAAAATATCAAATGAATGGTTTTGGAGTGTTTTAAAAACCTGGAAAGGTCTTGAGGCCTTAGTTAAGATCTGCTAGAATGAGACTATCGGGATTCCAGAGACATGTGACAATTATTAAGAAGCCCTAAGTCTTTTAAGGCTGCTGCTGCTGTCCATGAGGAAGGCCAGCTCAGCAGTCTCATCAACAGAAGACCCAAATCTTGCCTGCTATGGTGTTACAGTTACACAGTCTCATGTAAGGTCAGGCTAGTATTGGTGCAACTATATGCCTCTTAGAGGTTAAAATGTTGCAGAGACTGACTTCAGAATCAGAATACCTGGTTGTATGCTTCATTTCTATTCCCCAGTTTCCCTAACATTGGACCCTTACAATGCCCCTCCAACCTTGATCCTACTCTGAACCCAATCCTCACGCCCATTCCTCCAATGCCCAGTAAGCCCTGGAACAAAGCAGCTAAGGGCCCTTGGTATGCTGGTATGATTGCAACATCAGAGTTAGGAGAGAGCAAGTCTTTCAGATTCCTATAAACATAAATGATGGTCTCTTTATATTCTGTCACTTAATATGTCGTTGGGGATAGATTTTTTTGCTTTTACTCCAAAATATCAAACACATCTTAGGTATTCAATGAATGCTTGTTGGTTCAGCCCAGTTAAATATTTTGAGGCCTGCTGAGCACAATGCACAGTAATAGACCCTGCAGGTGTGAGCCACTCCCTACCTTCAAGGAGCTTTTGCTTTAGTAGAGATAGTGAGGCATGTATGTGGGTTTTTATGGATTAAAAAGACTGGAAAGAAACGTACTTTGAAGAGCAGCACAAGACAAAGATGCCCTCTCTCACCACTCCTATTCAACATAGTATTGAAATTCTGGCCAGGGCAATCAGGCAAGAGAAAGAAATAAAGGGCATCTGAATAGGAAGAGAGAAAGTCAGATTATGCCTGTTTGCAGATAACGTGATCCTATATCTAGAAAACCCCATCATCTCAGCCCCAAAACTTTTTACATTGATAAACACCTTCAAGAAAGTCTCAAGACACAAAATCAATGTGCAAACATCACTAGCATTCTTATACACCAACAACAGGCAAGCTGAGAGCCAAATCAGGAACAAACTCCCATTCACAATTGCCACAAAAAGAATAAAACATACTTAGCAATACAACTAAGTGGGGAGGTGAAAGATCCCTGCAAGAACTACAAACACTGCTCAAAGAAATTAGAGATGACACAAACAAATGGAAAAACATTCCACGCTCATGGATAGAGAGAAGCAGTATCATGAAAATGGCCATAGTGCCCAAAGCAATTTATAGATTCAATGCTATTCCCATTAAACTACCACTGATATTCTTCACAGAATTAGAAAAAATCTATTTTAAAATTCACGTGGAATAAAAAAAGATCTCAAACAGCCAAGACAATCCTAAGCAAAAATGACGAAGCTGGAGGCATCACGCAACCTGACTTCAAACTATACTTACAGGGTTACAGTAACCAAAACAGTGTGGCACTGGTACAAAAACAGACACATAGACCAATGGAACAGAATAGAGAACCACAAAATAAGACCACTCACCTGCAACTATCTGATTTTTGACAACCCTGACAAAAATAGGCAATGGGTAAAGGATTCTCTATTCAGTAAATGGTGCTGTGAGAACTGGCTAGCCATATGCAGAAGATTGAAACTGGACCTCTTTCTTACACTGTATACAAAAATTAACTCACGATGGATTAATGACTAAAATATAAAACTTAAAACTAAAAAAATCCTGAAAGACAACTTAGGCAATACCATTCAGGACATGGGCATGGGCAAAGATTTCATGACAAATATGCCAAAAACAATTGCAACAAAAGCAAACATCGGCAAATGGGATTTAATGAAACTAAAGAGCTTCTGCACAGCAAAAGAAACTATCAACAGAGTAAACAGACAACCTACAGAATGGGAGAAAATTTTCACAAACTATGCATCTGACAAAGGTCTAATATCCAGAATCTATAAGGAACTTAGACAAATTTACAAGAAAAAAATAACACCATAAAAAAGTGAGCAAAGGACGTAAACAGACACTTTTCAAAAGAAGACATCCATGTGGCCAACAATCATATGAAAAAACTGATCACTAGAGAAATGCAAATCAAAACCACAATGAGATATCATCTTACACCAGTCAGAATGGTTATTAGTAAAAAGTAAAAAAATAACAGATGCTGGCAAGGTCGTGGAGAAAAACGAATGCTTATACACTGTCGGTGGAAGTGTAAATTAGTTCAGCCACAGCAGAAGACAGTGTGGTGACTTCTCAATGGCCTAAAGACAGAAATATTAATCCCATTCAGCTCAGCAATCCATTATTGGGTATATACCCAAAGGAATATAAATCATTCTATTATAAAGACATATGCATGCATATGTTCACTGCAGCACTATTTACAATAGCAAATACATGGAGTCAAGACATATGGTCATCAATGTTAGATTGGATAAACAAAATGTGGTACATATACACTATGGAATATGATGCAGCCATAAAAAAGAATGACACCACATCCTTTGCAGGGACATGGATGGACCTGGAGGCCATTATCCTCAGCAAACTAATGCAGGACCAGAAAACCAAATACAGCATGTTCTCACTTGTAAGTGGGAGCTAAATGATGAGAATACATGGACACATAGTGGGGAACAAGACACACTGGGGCCTTTCAGAGGGTGGAGTGGTGGAGAAGGGAGAGGGTAAGGAAAAATAACTAATGGGTACTAGGCTTAATACCTGGGTGATGAAATAATCTGTACAACAAACCCCCATGACACAATTTTACCTATGTAACAAACCTGCACATGTACCCCTGAACATAAAAGTTAAAAGAAAGAAATGTGCCAAAATATTCATAGTACTTGTGTTTAAGTGATGAGACCTATGGGTGTTTATTTTTTGTTTACATTTCTACATAAATCAGATACATGTTGTGTAGGTGTACTTTATTCCTTGAATAGCCATAATGTTGATTTAAAAAAACAGTAATCTGAGTACTTGATGGAGAGGAAGTTCATGTGGCTGAGGTGCTAAAAACTAGTTAAATATATTAAATAATTATATTTAATATATTTATATTTATTTAATATATATTACTATATTTAATATATATTATATACTAATACACACACATATTTTTTGAGACAAGGTCCTGCCTTATCACCAAGGCTGGAGTCCAGTAGTGAAATCATAGCTCACTGTAACCTCAAACTTGGGCTCAAGTGATCCTCTTACCTCAGCTGCCCAAGTAGCTGGGACTACAGGCGTATACCACCATGCCTAAATAATTTTTAAGTTTTTTGAAGAGATGGGGGTCTCGCTATATACGACTAGTTGGTCTTGAAGTCCTGGCCTCAAGTAATCCTCCTGCATCAGCCTCCCAAAGTGCTGGGATTACAGGTGTGAGCTATTGTGCCTGCCCAAGGGCTAGTGATATTTTTGACACTAATATGACTTTGACAGGCAGAAGAGGGCTTGAATTCTTAAGGAAATATACACGAGAAATGTAATTGCCAGGAACGAGAGATGAGGAATCCTGAGGTGACTAGGTTATCAGGGAATAGTTCTGTTTGTCTGGACCAAAGAATATGTGTAAGGAAAAGGGAGAACTGAAGCTAGAATGTTAGGCTGTGGTCAGAACACGGAAGACTCTCAGTATCAGACTGAAGTATCTGGACATTTTTCCACAGAAAACTGGGAGTCAGTCACAATTTTTCAGCTGGAAAATATGATCACAGCTCTACATTAGCAGGTAGCCAGGTGCAGCACAGATTGGAGATGGGGAGACAGGAGGGAGGGAGACCACTCAGGAATTGATTAGCCGGGCCCAGCCAAGAAGCAATGATTACTTGATTATTTATTCATGTATCACTATTTTGCAGAGGTGGCTCCATGACTTTTCAGTCTTTCTTTTTGATGTTTTGCCTGTCTGGCTCCAATTTTCAATTGCAAAATAAGAAAAGATTCACTTTGAATCTGTAGCTCAATTTGCTCCCAGGTGAAAGGCATAATCTTGAGTGGAGGTTAGCCTTAATCTGTCACATTTCCACTGATAAAAGGAACATTCAGGACAGTTGTTTTTAAGGCTGGATGAGTCCCATCTCTTTGATTGATTTCTAATTCCTTCATTCACCTAGGAGAGGAGACTAGGGTCTCTAAAGTTCATGGGATCTTTAACTTCCCAGTTAGAATGGCTGAATCTTACAGCAAATACAGCAGGTCAGCTAGGTCTCCTTAGAGCCAGAGTGAGTACAAGAGTAGAACAGAGTTCCAAAGGACCGTTACCAGAGATAACTGATTGAAAAACTTAAAACATAAAACTGTGGGCTCCCACCCTTTATGGGCACACAGCCCCTTGCTCTTTTGTAGGGGGGATCTCCTCTTTCCATATTACTGCCCCAGCCCACAGATAGGGAGACATCAACAAGTATTTTTCCTTTCATCACTTGGAAAGCTCCTTTGCAAAGATTATAACTGAGAAAATTATGATGGTGAAAGAGATCTGACCTAATCGACTGCATCTTGCTTTTAACCTCCAAGCTGTCCTTATTCATTCCTGAGTGTAGGCCAAACTAACTTTAGGAGGAGGTTAGTTTTTAGTTTAACTAGGAAACAAAGATGGTAACTGCTCTTTCTCAAAACAAACCCCCTTCCTGACTGGGGACTAAATTGTCTTTACAGGTCTAAGAAATTAGCCACAAGATTAGAAATTATGGTTTAGGAGTCTAGCAGCTGGAGGCTGAAAGATTCTCAACCTCCCAAATTGCTCCTCGGGATGAAATCACTATTGTAAAATCTAAGATCAGTGCTTAAGATACTTTGCAGAACCTGCACTGGATGGATCAGCTGGCACCACTCAGATCGATAAACTGGTTCATCTGGCCTTGTGGTCCCCAACCAGGAACTGACTGAGCACAAGAGGACAGCTTCAACTCCCTATAATTTCATCTCCATCCTGACCAATCAGCACTCCCCATTTTCCAACCCCTCCCCCCAAACAAACTATCCTTAAAAACTCCAATCCTTGAGTTTTTGCAGAGACTGATTTGAGTAATAATAAAACTCTGGTCTTCCATACAGCTGGCTCTGTGTGAATTAAGCTCTTTCTCTATTACAATTCCCCTGTCTTGATAAATTGGCTCTGTCAAAGCTGCAGGCAAGGTGAACACGTCAGCTGGTTACAACTTCTTCCATCCTCCTTCCTTTCCCACCCCATTTCTCTTTTGGGTTGCTGCTTCTAGGATCAACCACTGGGAAAGGTCTCGGCTCTCTTCCTCTTCCTGAGTCCACCTGCTAAGCACAATGTACCTCCTTGCTGGCTATCCCAACTGATTGTGACTATTTATGACCATTTGTAACCAGACTTGTGATCTTCCATGCAGTAGGAAGACTGTGTAAGTGTACCCATGTTTGTTTATCAACCTTGAGCCCTCCCAAGCAACCTTGAGTCTGAATTTGCATCATAGTTGTTGTACACTTACCCTGTAGCTTTTCATTCCACCCAAGTTCTCCATTCCAGTTTTACTAGAAAGACTTTAGTATTTCTTGGACTCACATTAATGAAACTGCTACTTTTGAGTCCTTTTGGCTTCTTGTATCTTTTGCCTACTAACTAAAATAAAGAAAGGCTAGTAAGTGATTAGCACCATTAACCTGCAACACTCTGAATTAACTCATCAGGATACTCTGAAATGCCTGCTTTTTCAGGCCTTTATGCAGGCAACGCCCTCTTCCCGGGATGCTGTTGCCTCCCTGACACAGCCCAGCAATTCGCTCCCTTGTGAGGTTCAATGCCTGTCTTTCTTGTGTGCCCCAAATACTCCATGCACATTTTATCCCTGCAATTCGCCCTGCCTTATAATTGTGCACCTTTCTCTCCCTCAGGACTATCATTTTCTTATTATCCACAGTAAGTCTTCAGACATATTTGTTGAATTTGTAAGTGAACGACAGGTGGAGACATTTTTTTAATACCAAGGTTTCACTTCATCACTCTTTAAGTAACACTGCTTTGTTTTTGACATATCTTAAATATGCAAGCCATTTTCTAAAATAGCTTGAATAGCTTTTTCCTACTTCGTTTTCCTCATTTTCTTAATCTATCAAAATATTAGTACACCAAAGACCACAGATATACAGAAAAGGTTATATGCATATAAAGAGGCACATTTATCTAAAAATCACTACATTTTTTCTGGTTTTCAAGGATAAAAGTTTACTTGTTGCATGCCCATATAATTAGATACTAGATAAACAGGATACTGAATTTTCCAAGTGTCATTATACAGCATCCCTCTCAAGTTGGAAATGTGTTTACTCAGCACATCGGGGAGTGATCTGCTCATATGATCAGCAACCAGGGTTTATGAAGAAAATTACAGCAGTAAAGTATTATTTCAAACACTGCTTGTGTCAGGACTAGTCAACATGCAAAACAACATTCTCAAAGTCAGATAACACAGAGAGGCAGCAAGTGTGGGGTGCTTAACCGTGTCCATGGATACAGAGGATGTTATGGATGAGATTCAGGGGCCTCCCCGCAACTTTATGCACAACTTTGGATATATTTACTTTTCTGTGGAGTGGGTCCACAGCTTTCCTATCTCAGGGATAGCAGCACATATGTATGAGCTCTGTGACCACAGGCATGCTCCTAATCTCTGTGTTTTCACTGACTCATTCGTAAAGTTACCTAACCTGTGTTTATTGAATCACTTGTAAAATAACAGGATTAGCATAAGCATTAGATCTCTAAGATGATGCAGCTTTAAATTCTATATTTTCCCTAATCCATGCTTCATGGAGATGCATTCATGCAAGACTTACTAGCAACAAGACTTACTAGAATATTTACGACACGCCAGTCATTGTATTAAACACTTCACATACAATGCCTCATGTGAAATCCTCAAAGTAATCAAAAAAGATTAGATACTATTATTAATCTTATTATTATTTTTAGTATATTTAACATATTATTGTCATCATCAGGACTGTCCCACCAAATTATAATTTCTATAAGGGCAGGAACCTTGTCTGTTTTATCATATTCTTCACTGTCCTATGAAGTCTATTAAAGTTCTCATATGTACTGTATTTAGGTTTTAGGAAAACAATTTTATTAACATAACCTTCCCAAAGAGAACACTAGTTCATCAAAATGATCTCTGTAATTGGTGAAACTTTAGAATATTTGTGAAATAGTGAATAAGAACACTTGTATAACCCTGCCTATAACATCCCGCAACAGCAAGAATCTGTTCTTAAAGAATGTGTGCTTCAACCAGTATCCATGGAAGTGCCTTCATTTTCTCTGTGGCCTAGGCTTTCCAGCCCAGGATAACAGCATTCACCCAGGGGTTCTGGCACATACATTTGTCCCTCTTGCTCTGCTATCCTCCTGTCTGACCCTGACCACATCCCTGGCTTGCTTTCTGTCCACACAGACAGATCCTAAATGCAGTACATAATGAGAACTTTAATAGAGTTTATGGGACAGTGAAGAATAAAATTTAATATAATCCTGAAGCAAAGGAAAATTTGACAAAGGATATGGCTGGGTCTATAAGCAAATGGTAACAGGTGAGGGGAATAAAGGGAAAATTGGGCTCTTCAGGGGTTGGGGAGCAGAAAAGGAACAGGTAGGTAAGAAGGAATGGGAGGACACAGAAAGTGAGGTGAAATGAAGTCCCATTATAATACTGTTTGGCTCTTTCTAGTCATGCATGTGTTTCAATGCATTTTGAACAGACTTTTTATTGAGCACTTTTTATATGCCATGCACTATGATAAACAAAACATACAAGGTTCCTTCCCCTATAGAAATTATAATTTGGTAGGACAGTCCTGATGATGATAATAATAATGATAAATATACTATAGAATAACAATAATAAAAAGATTAATAATAGTATCTAACCCTTTGGATTATCTTTGTTTAGTGTCTTATTGATACTTTTGTAGCATCTCACCTTAGCTAACTCTCTGGTTTTAGCTACCTTATCCCATCTAAGTGCTGAAAGACTTGAGAGATATCCACAATAGGATGGTCTGAGATAAAGATAAGAAACCTTCCTCACCTTTGAGAGAGGAGTGACCTACTGGGTTGCTTCCTTGTCTTGTCTTTGCTCCCTTTCAGCAGCCTGAATGCTAAGGCACCAAGAAAATCATCACTACCAAGGGAAAGGTGCCTTCTCTTTTCTGTTTTAGGGTCTTAGCAATTGCTGTCCTTTTGCTTAGTGCACTCTTCTTCCATAGCTTTGCATCATTGCCCCCTAATATTTCAGGTCTCCATTGAAATTTTACATCCACAGATCATCCTTGACTCCCTAGCTGGAATGGGCTCCATGCTAGTCACTCTCCAACACACTATTTTCTTTTATCTGCCTTTATTGAGGTTTGAATGTCTATGTTTCTATGTATACATGTACTTCACTGCTTATATGCTTATGATCTGTTTCCTCCCACTGCTATGAGTGTTCCTGACAGCAGAGGTTCTGCCTGCCTTCCTCACTGCTGTATCTCCAGGGCACTGGACATGCCTTGTCTGGCTTACAGTAGGCATTTATGAAACTATATTGCAGCTCTTGCAGCTCCAAAATCTCCAGTGGGATATATTTGAGGGAAAGAAACTGAGGTAAACAGAATCTGCTGTAGGGATTACTGCTCTCACTCTGACAGTCCTTGGCTATATATATATATATAGTCCTGGCTGAAGTGCCTAAAATACCATGGGTGTTCAGAATGGTAAATGATTTTATCTGGATATGCAAATAAAGGTGACATTTCCACACTTTGTAAAGTGACTGAGTTCCTTTACTCTCTAGCTTTGTTTAAGAATTCAGCTTAAGGCCAGGCGCGGTGGCTCATGCCTGTAATCCCAGCACTTTGGGAGGCTGAGGCAGACGGATCAAGAGGTCAGAAGATCGAGACCATCCTGGCTAACACAGTGAAACCCCGTCTCCACTAAAAGTACAAAAAATTAGCCGGGTGTGGTGGTGGGCGCCTGTAGTCCCAGCTACTTGGGAGGCTGAGGCAGGAGAATGGCGTGAACCCGGGAGGCGGAGCTTGCAGTGAGCAGAGATTGTGCCACTTCACTCCAGCCTGGGCATCAGAGCAAGACTCTGCCTCAAAAAAAAAAAAAAAAAAAAAAAAATCAGCTTTGGAGGATGAGGATGAATTGCTCACCTTTGTTTTGCTGTTGATAATATTGCTTTTGTTTCATCAACTGGTAAATTTTAGGTGAGCATAATTAGAGTCTGCAAAAGTTATTATAATTGATAATCGTATCTTTTTCAACCCCTGGGCTGTTCTCCTCCTCTCTTCCTTCTCCTCCTCCTCTTCTCCATTTTCTTCCTTTTCTTCTTTTCCTATTTTAAATAATCATTTTTATGTAAAACCATTCTTCATTTGAGTTTTATTTCCAATGGAAAAACGGCATCACTTTAATTAACTACAGAGTTATACACAGCTAAGCAACTGATATGACAAAATAAGTTTTTTATTTTAGAAAGTGTTATAATGAGTATTAGCAAATTTCAATGTATAAAATAAAGATTTTATTAATAAAACAAGAAAGTTTTTGAGTAGCTTTCCAAGCTTTCAAATGACTTGACTTTTTATTTTTGAATTTTAAAAAATGTACCTTACATTAACACAGACACACATGCAAGTGGGCTATTTATACAGGATTGTCTGTTACCTGATATATTAATAATAAGGCCAGTGATAATAATAACAATAATAGCCACAGACAGTTGAGTAATTAATAAGTTCCAGGCAAAGTGGTTTATAAAAGTTATCTAATTTAATCTTCAAAACAACCTAATGTCATGCAGTATTATCACCATTTTACAGATGAGGAAACTGAGCCATTAGTCAGTATGCAGCAGAGCTGAAATTCATACCCTTGTTTGTTCAATTCTCCGTATACCATCTACTGGGAGCCTTGTAATTGAACACCTTTCCAATAATCTACTTAGTAGTCTTCTCAGAAAGATTCGTAACCATCCAACCATTCATTTGTTCTCCAACAAAGTAGATTTGTGGCAGGAAATCCTAATTTATTTAGATAATCACATCTTGCTATCAAATATTTGACAACATTATCCATTCTGCTCAATTATGCTTTCTGAAGGTATCTGTTATCTTTAATGGGGTAGAATCAGAAAAGAAGGCTGAACAGGAGAGCAAGAAAATGAAATCAGGCAACTTTTATGAATCATATTTTCTCAAGAAAGGGTCATTTCAACAAATACATAGTCTAGCCATGTATAAGGCACTGTATAGAATTATGCATAGGATGAGATACACATCCTAACCTCAACAAGCAGATAAGCATGTATCTGGAGGAGACAGATATATATATATATATATATAATTTGTGATGGTAAAAGGTAGAATTATTGTCATCATTTATTGAGCACTTAATACATCCTAGGCATTGTGCTAAGTAATTATCATTTTAAAATTGTATACCAATTCCAATTATTACCCCCATCTAAAAGATGTAAAAGCAAAGGATAAGAAAGCTGTTCAATATTGCACTATTCCTAATGGTTGAATCCTGCCTTCAATCTAAGGTATGCTTTACGGTAAGGCACTGGTCCCATATGGCTATGCTGCCATGCCCTGGGAGGGCACTGTGATAGGTGCTGAAAGAAGGTAGAAGGTTGAATTCCACACATCAAACAAAACTGTGATATAAGCATCATTCCCAACCAAAAATAAGTTATCTTGATGTTATCCATTAGTCTCCACAGTTTGCTAGAGTAAAAAGCCGACTAAAAATGTACATTGTACTTTTCCAAAAACATTATGAGCATGAACCATGTAGACGTGATTCCAGTGTAATAGGCTCTTGCAGTCCTGGATACCTACTACTTGCAGCTTCAGGAAATGTCCAGGTACACCTGGAGAGTCACTGAGGCAGGAAGAGCAGAGATGTTCCATGGGAGATATGCAGGCAGAGAGGTAGAGATGAGAGGGGAGGTGATCTTGACCTATGACCTATCCTAACAGCTACTCTTCATTTTCCAAGAGCACCTTGACTCCTTGTGTGCTGTTTTTTCTTTATTTTTTTTAGACAGGGTCTCACTCTCACACAGGCAGGAGTGCAGTGGTGGCATCACCACTCACTGCAGCCCTGACCTTCTGGGCTCACACAATCCTCCAGCTTCAGCCTCTGGAGTAGGTGAGATTACAGGCATGTGTCATCATGCCTGGTTTTGTTTTTTTTTTCACGTTTTGTAGAGACAGGGTCCCACTATGTTGCCCCGGCTGGACTTAAACTTCTGGGCTCAAGGGATCCTCCTGCCTTGGCCCCCCAAAATGCTGGGATTATAGGCCTCAGCCACCACACCCGGCCACGAACTAATCCTAAGGCTCATATTTTTCTTGTACCTAGTATTCCTTAAATTAGGGGTTGCAAAACAGCTGACTCTAGCTCCTAAATGTGTTTAGCATTCTAAAATTTATTATTTAAACACACTTGAAGAGGGATTGCCATTTTTAATCCCACCGTCTCCCTGTTAATTTACACCTGGCCTACTTCCAGTTTCAAGCCTGGTCTCTTAAGTTTATAAACCCTGCTTTAAAGCCTCTCCAAGTAAAATTTAAACATGAATAAAGTGATCTTCCCAGTACAGTGGTCAAACCATATGTGATCTATCCCTGCTGAGCCAAGAATCAAACAGAAGAGTTTTGTCAAAAAGCCACATGATCTAGAGTCTCTACATACCTGGAGGTTAGGCTCATTCTATCTCTTAAAATTTGTCTATCAAAACACTTTGGTTTTAGTGGACCATTTTTAAGGCCAGAAGCCTATTAGGAGGCAGAAGCATCTGTAGCTATTCTCAATGGACACAGACCAACAGACCAGTAGAAAAATACACAAGAATGTTGTAATATCATCATTTCAAAAAAGAAAAAAACACAAAATTGAATATACTGGTGGAGGTAAATAAGCTAGGAGAGTGATGTCAAACAGTTTACATCCAAACTATAGAGGCAGCCCAATATTCCACTTAAAATTGACCAAGAAATGAGTTATGAGACTGCACCATAACCCAAAACACATCAAACAAAAGTATCCATTCTCCCTTAAACCTGTATTCCTACTTTTCTACAAAAGTGGTTGTTTTGCCTTAAAGACATTCTGTTGTAGTTATGATGTTTCTAACTGACTTATGGAACATTCAACTTACTCATAACAAAACATTAGCGCTGATAGTGCCTGGTATTTTAAGGCAAAAAATAATTCTTCTCTAAGCCTATCCATCACTATTCTAACATGCCAAGCCTGTTCCGTCCATGAACTATTGAGAACAGATGCATCACTGAACACATTAAAAGGCAAATAAATGTAGAAACCAAAGGTTCACACTTCAATTTTAATGCTTAGCAGAACTGCATGAGTTTGCAATAACGTAAATCATGCTTGATGGATTATTTTCAAATTAAAACTGGAACCAGTGTTACCGCACGTTATTTTTTCATTTTCAGTGTTCTGATGTAAAATTCACTTAGTGTTTAATAATTCACCATAATGCAAACAAAGTGGATTAGATTTTTTAAAAAGCAAGTTTTTTTTTCTTTTCTAAAACTTTAATTCTTAAGATAAAAAATAAAAAAATAAGTTGATGCCATTTATAGGACTGTGTTCTATTTTGGCATTCACACTTGGAAAAGGGACAGAGACAAACCTAAAGAAAGTGAAAATTGATCCCAAAAGGCAATATGCTACAAACAACTGAAGGATTCTGGGATATTTATGTTAATGTATAGACAAAATTATCCAAATGTCTCTGTGGACCTAACGTACAGCACTCAGTTATTGTGTCTTGTTATGCATCATTCTCAGTTGTTGCTGTTTTTGTTTTTGTTTTTTTTTTGAGACAGGGTCTTGCTTTGTTACCCAGGCTAGATTGCAGTGGTGTAGTCATGGTTCACTGTAGCTTCAAACTCCTGGGCTCAACAATTCTCCTGCCTCAGCCTCCCCAGTAGCTGGGACTATAAGCACACACCACTAAACCAAGCAAATTTTTAAATTTTTTTTGTAGAGATAGGGTTTTGCTTTGTTGCCCAGGCTGGTCTCGAACTCCTGGCTTCAAGAGATCCTCCCACCTCAGCTTCCCAAAGTGTAGGGATTACAGGCATGAGCCACCACACCTGGCCTGTTGCTGCTTTTTAGTTTTTGGCATCTCTACCCGACTTTAAGCTCCAGTTGGTTCAAGGACCCTGTCTGTCCTACTTACCTTTGTATCTACTACATCTACCAGAGTGCCTGACAAAGAACAGGAACTTACTGTTGTTTTATTAATGTATGAATGAGTAAATAAGATTGTGTGTGACCCATGACTGTGTGTGACCCAACGACTAAAATTAACTACAATGTAGATTTTGGCTCATTATAAGGTTGAACATTTTCTATCAGTCAGAACCATTTACAGTTGAGAATGGCTGCTGAGGTGTTTAAGTAGAGAAAAGACTACAAATAAGCATGAGTGTAGCAAACAGGATTCATACTCTTGGGTCCTCTATTGGACCTTTTGATTTTGCAGATGCTTATGAGCCCTGAGGCTCTATGATTATAACACAGACCCTTCCCAAATCTGGGTCATAATTGAAATTATAATCATCAGGACTTTTTTCTGTGATAGAATTTATACATAAATTTTCAAACCGAAAGAGGAAATTATTTTCTTTAGCTTTAATTCTGAAAACCTGTTTAACTCTCACATACCTTCTATTTGGCTGTATGTTTACCTTGCCTCAGTTGAATCAAAAGGCAATTTAGTATCTGCTTTACCTTAAAGATTTCCCTTTTTCTATTTACTATGCTCTCTTTCAAAATGCATGGCACAAAGGTGGACTTAACAGATCCAAAATGGTATTTCTTACTAAGAAGGATTTTAACATTTTGACCATAAGGTAGGAACAAACCATGTTATAAGAAACTAATAAAGTTCACTCACCTTCACTGAATTTGATCATAGAAAATTGATCTCTACACTTCATGAAACCAGTGTCTGCTTTTAATCATAAAGTGGTTAAGTACTCACCAGCAAAGAATAATAAATCTTGAATCCGGGTTTAGCCACAAAGTAGTCATCGGACTTGAATGTGATTTTAATTTGGTTTGTTCTTGATTTTATCCTTGGAGGAACTTCCTTGTGTCCACACCATCGTCCTCTAATAATGGTACTGGTTTCAGATATATCTTCAACTTCCACAAAATCATACCTGTAATCAATTGGACATAATGAACATGTTTTGATTAGAGTAGATTTTGAAATTCATACTTTCACTAAGAAATTAAAACTAGCATATGTGATTTGTCATGACCACAATCTGAAATGAAAATTATAATGTACAGAAATGTTAAAAGGAAAACTGGTTTTTGGATTAGGTTTGCAAATTCAAGCTTCAGTAATCTATTCTGAGAAAACCTTTACATACATTTAGTCATGACTATTCCTAAATCTTCAATAATCAAAATGGGTCACTTTCTGAGCATCTGGTTTTAGAAAGTTTTCTTGGAAAAACTAATATTTGTAATTGTTGGCATACTTTAGGAGATGTAACTCTAGTTATAGGCCCAAATATTAACTATATAAAGTTTTTAAAACAAATACCCACTCTGAATTAATTTATCACATTCGGTGCTTTCTCGAGAAAGTAAATGATCCATATCTATGTAGCTTATAAAATCAGTAATGCCATTACAGAAAATAAATGAATACACACATGACTTGCTATATTCTCTTTTTGGAAACGATCTTTTGGAATGATCACATCCTAAAATATGAAACTTGTCATAAAGGAAAGCATGTAACTTTAAGGAGAGATGTGTGCTAACCAATATTGGAAAAGTCTGGGCTGGTTAAACCAGAGTGTGAATGAGCTTAAGACCATAAGTTCACCTCTGGCATTGGTCGGAGAAACTAGAATCCTGGGAATGAAGAAGACAGCAAAAGCCTCTTTAGTTATCCTTGTGGGCATTTGGTCTTCAAAGCACCTCCAGAGTGTTCCATCATTCTATCACATAGTAGGAGATCCTCAGTAACATAGTTTACATCTTCTAGGGAGCACTTATTCTATTTTCAGCCCCCTAAGATGTTGGAACATTCTACTTGATAAACTGAACTATTTCTTTCAGTTTTGGTCATCAGTATCTCACTCCTACAATCTACTTTTCCACAGTGACTTCAGATGCTGAGGTCACAGGCAAATGATGGGCATTCAGGGTGAACAGTGGCAGAAGTCTCACATCCATATTATAGTTTTCTGTCATAATCATCAGAAGGAATCATCATAAGAAACATTATTTCTGAATACATAGAGAAACCAATACGGCCTTCCTGGTCTTACTCATGCACCTCAGAGCTCTACTGGATTGGGCAAGGTAATCTAAAAAGAAAGTAAAAAATAATGATATTGCGACTAAATTTCTCAAACAGTGATTTATAAAGCCCTTATGTCCGTTGCCTCAGTTTCCTTATGGATAAAATAAAAAGGCTTATATAATTTTACCAGCTCCATGTCTCTTGAGTGCTGTGTAAATTAATTACTTAATGTTTATATGGTGCTTGGAAGGTAAAAAGCACTAACAAAGTATCATTATGCAAGCAATAAAATATTACAATGTAAACATCAAGGAGGCTTTGGAACAGATGTTAGGAAATCAATTCCATTTCATTTTGTGTACAATATGTGTCAATCATATTTGCACAAAGCATGACTATAATTGAAACTTTTAACAACACCATAGGTCACTTTTGTTTAAAGAACACATCAGTGTAACTTTAACTCTGAACCTGAAGTCAAGAGAGGGCTGTTTTATCTTAGGGAGGGTTCTGAGACAAATCTCTGGTACGTTTTTTTCCCGTCTTTCTCTCCTATTTTCTACTTGCTATCCTTCTACTTCCTTCCATAAATTTTGAGGAGCAACTAGATTTGATTAATGGTTCAGAAAGGAAACCATCCTGACTCTTCCTCCCTTATTTTCAAGGCCAGGATGTCAAAAGGGCTCACTGCTAGGATCAAAACTCCAGCTCAGTAGTGGAGACCTGGCTTCCCTTCTGTGATATTGTGATAATAAGAAATATATATATTTGGTCTTTGTTCCTGGCACAGGCTCTTAAAACTCTTGGAATTTCTGAGTGCTAGGCTTAGAGGAGCATCTTTTGTTATCCATAATAAGCCCCATTCCAACCATACCGGAATTTATCCTAATGAATAAATTCATTGCCTTTTGGAAGTATCTGTTGGAAGGCCCCTAGATAGCTTCAGGATGGAGGCTCGTCACCAGAAAGAACAAGACATGATTAGAGAGTTGTAACTTTTGGATCCACCCCTAGACCTCTGGGGAGGGAGAGGGCCTGGAGATGGAGTTCAATC
This sequence comes from Nomascus leucogenys, assembly GCF_006542625.1. Taxonomy (NCBI): domain Eukaryota; kingdom Metazoa; phylum Chordata; class Mammalia; order Primates; family Hylobatidae; genus Nomascus; species Nomascus leucogenys. The sequence continues at coordinate 30,840,219 of NC_044395.1, read as the reverse complement.
ACCAATGATTTAATTAATCATGCCTTCACAATGAGACTTCCATCAATACCCTTCTAGGCTGGTGAATACATCCAGGTGTTTGGAACGTTGCAAACCCAGAGAAAGCACTCTTTCCATACATCTTGCCTATGTATCTCTTTCATTTGGCTGTTCCTGAGTTGCATCCTCTATAATAAACTGGTAATAGCAAGGAAACTGTTTCCTTGAGTTTTGTGAGCTGTTCTAGCAAATTATTCAACCCAAGAAGAGGGTTTTGGACCCCCTATTTATAGCTGGTTGATCAGAAGTAGGAGAGGCTTGGAAGCTGCAACTGACATAGAACATGGAGGCAGTCTCGTGGGACTGAGCCTTAACTGTGGGATCTGACACTGATTCCAGTAGTGTCTGAATTGAATAGAATAGGGCAATACAAGCTGGTGTTGGAGAATTAACTGCTGTCGGAAAAAACCCTCACCTCACAGATTTGGTATTGGAAGTGTTCTATGGGCAGAAACAGATCATGGTACCCTCCATGTCATCACCTTTAATAATCTTTTAATAGCGTTTTTTTTCCCATGATTTTTTAGGCACAGAATATTAGTTCTTTTTTTTTCAAGGCTGAAAAGACGCAAGATCAGCATTAGTTTATTCTGTTTGTAAATATTAATTGGCTCTTCCTTAATGTATTCATCTCTGCTTTCTGGCACACATTATCCTCTATGGTCCTAGAAAGTAATAGTCAGTGCTGTTATTCTCAGCAAAATAGCAACATAATAAAAGCTGTCAGCATTAATAAACATGTAACAGAGGACAACCAAATTTGAGGCACCTCTTTTATTATTCAAAGGAAAATAAACCTGCTGAAAGGATTTAGCAGTTCAGTAGTTCATTGGCAATGCAGAACAAGTGTGTGCAGTAAAGTACAAAAAAGAAAAAAAAATCTTCCTCAAGTCTTATACATGCTAATTAAGTGAGTAAAATGCTGTGAGCGGACATTCAAAGAACAACAGTCCAGGCTTTCTTTGATAAATATGCTAAGAAGGGAGAAGATTATCAGACATAGCTTTCATCTTCTACTTGTGACCCAGAAACTGCAAGAAACAGACCCTTCTGAGGAGCACAAGGAATCTGGGGTGGGCTTTCTCTTCCTTCCCACCCGTATCTGAGGCCTTAACACTATGAATTCAGGGTCAGGCCCTGATAGGGCCCCAATCATCATCTCCCAGTGCTGGCATAATTCATTATGGGTAGGAAGGTCTGGGTCAGCCAGAGGCAGGCAGGGGTTTATGCTCCGTAAGCCCATGGCAGGCTTTGACCAGAGTCACATGATGCAGCTGCCCGTAACCTAGGATGCTGGATACCTGTGCATAAATGCTGCTCTGTGCCTGGAAGAGGAGAGGACCTCCGGATTTCACCCTTCTTTGGAGGTCACACAGTCCTGACAGTTGCACAAGTGAGTTTCTGTGAGTCCTGCCAGGTTATTCGGCCCTCAGCCTCAGCAGTGACATGCTATCTTGTCTGTTAGGGTTGACATAAAGGCTTTTTGAAAAAGAAGTGACACATGTTGGGTCCATTTAAAAAGGCTCAAAAGGAATGTTTGATGAGATGCTTTAAATTCATCTTTTTCTTTTTTCACCTTGAAATAGTACCCTAAAAATTTTTTTCCCGACTTACCTACAGATATCATTTTCTGCTTCCTCTAATCCAAACTGATTGTCAAACACTAGCTGTATCCGTGTATTCTCCTGAGAGTGAAGCCGCCATGTCAGGAGCAGGTTCCTGGGGTAGCTGTTCGGGAATCTAGGACTCTGCACGTAACCGTTTCCTTTCACCTGGATGGTCTCATCTCTTCGGTACAAGTCTGTGAGGTGATTGCTCTCTGTTAGTAGTCACAACTTGTAGAAATTAGTATGTTGCTCCAATTACAGGAAAGTAAAAAAAAGAGAACAGTTTACAACACATCATATTTCAAAACACTTCTTTATTTTGCTTAAGAACATTAAGTCTAAATGCAAATAAACAAACTTTTTTTCTTACACTGATGGCGTAGCAATCTATGTCCAGTGACTAGCATCTGAGATACTCAATAAAGACTGCTGAGTGAATGAATGAGTGAAAAACAAAAGACAAGACTCTGGTGATGTTTAATGACCCTTTATTTTGTATTCAATTGACATTTTTTGATGGGTAACCTTCTGGTTAAACAAACATCTTTCTTCTAGTATCCCCCACCTCCCTAAATTCTTCACAAATCTACCCTTGATGTCTAACTTTGTACTTTGGGCGCTCTCTTAATATCATTCTTGACAAGCAAAGACTAACAACAATCTCAGAACTCCAGTTCATGTAGTATGGATTAGAATCAGCAAATAATTTCATCCATCCTTCTACCACGAAAAATCATAATTTTGTGTCTTGGGCTTTCTATGACTTAAAATAAGTCCAATTCTGACTGTATTTTCTCTATGCTGTTAGCCAGATAAAAATAATTTATCTGGTTTTTGTCCTGGGTTCTTGGAAGACAGCTTCCAAACCCTTGGAATTTCTCACGTCATAGAAATACTTTTGTTATTCATGATATGGCCCCTGGGACCATGTCTGAATTTATGCTAATGAAGTGACTCACTGTGGGTCCACAGATAGCTTCAGCATGGGGGATGGCCATGCCAGATAGACCAACCATGTGATTAAGGGTTAGGGCCTGGAGCCATTACGACATTCAACCTGATCTCTCTCCCAACCTCTGGGGATGAAAAACGGATTGAAGATTGAGTCCACTCATGTTGATAATGATTCCATCAAACATGACTGCATAATGAAACTCCAGTGAAAACTGCAGACACCAAGACTTGGGTGAGTTTCCCAGGTGGGGATACACATTGATGTACCAGGAGGCTGATGTGTCCCGAGGACACAGAAGCTTCATGCTTGAGACCCTCTCAGACCTTACCCTATGTGCTTCTTTATTTCGCTGGTCCTAATTTATATCCTTTATAGGAGGACTTTAATTGTAAGTATAGTGCTTTTCTGAGTTCTGTGAGTTGTTCGAGCAAATATCAAATCTGGGGGGTTTATAGGGACTCCCAAATTTATACCCAGTTGGTCAGAAATGCAAGTAAGCTGGGGTCCCCCAAACTTGTAGCTGATGTCTGAAGTGAGTACCATATTGTTGTGCTTGTAATTTTAACCTGTGAAATTTGGCCTTACTCTGGGTAGTTTTCATCAGAATTGCATCATACAGTGGATCCCCTTTTCATCTCTCTCAATATTCAGAGTTCGTTGCATTTCGGATTTTGGCTTTTTAGGCCCCACCATAAACAGGCCTCCAGCCACAGTCTATTTATGTTATCCTGCAGAGAGTTTACTTTGAGGACTATAATTCAGTGAGCCTGGTCAGGGAAGCTATGCTTGCTGGTGGAAACCACTCTAAGGTAGGGTTTCTGAGGGTGGCTGTTAGAGCTTCCAAAAATAAGACAAAGAGGATAAGAACTGGCATGTGAAGTACAAAAGTCTCTTTTGCAAGTGATTTTGCATATGGGAATTTAAACTTTTTTTGGACTCATTTAATGTTAATGTGTTGCAGCTTGTTCAGCTAGACTTCGTGTGGGAGAGAGAGTCATAGGAAAAGCAACGAGTAGTTGAGGGATGTCCCCACTCCCTGCCTCCAGATGAAGGCAGTGGCCTGCAGTCATGGCAGCACTTCCAACAAGCACAGCAAGCAGACAACTTCCTAGGAGATGAAAATCATTTCTGCTCGTTGAGTCTTTTCTCTTCCCTTGATCTTATGCAAAGATCAGCTGTGAAAACTGGTGTCTGCTCATTTTGTCATAAGGGGCTTTTAGGCAATGGGTCTTGATATGGTTTGGCTCTGTGTCCCCACCCAAATCTCATCTCTAATTGTAATCCTCACATGTCACGGGAGGGACCTGGTGGGAGATGACTGGATCACGGGGTGGTTCCCCCATGCTGTTCTCGTGATAATGAGTGAGTTCTCATGAAATCTGATGGCTTAAAAGTGTGGCGGTCCCCCGCAACCCCTGCCTCCTGCTGCCATGTAAAAGGTGCCTTGCTTCCCCTTCACCTTCTGCTATGATTGTAAGTTTCCCAAGGGCTCCTATGCCATATGGAACTGTGAGTCAATTAAACCTCTGTTCTTAATAAATTACCCAGTCTCAGGTAGTTCTTTGTAACAGTGTGAAAAATGACTAACACAGGTCTGAACACTGTTTTCTAGGTTGACTGATTTGAGCTATTAGTCAGTCAACAACTATGTATTAAGCACAGATTAACCATATTGTATTATAGTATTTTCAAGATTTCTATCACTTGAGTATTACCCTCAAAATTTTTGCCACATTTTTGTACCTCTAGCGCTATTAATTATTTAATTTATTAGTTTCTCTCTATATTAATATTTTAATCAAAATCAAATTTAATCTAAAATAAAACTTTATGCCAATAATGTAAATGGCAAGCAGCCATCATTTGCCATGAATAGAAGGTAACCATGAGTCTAAATATATTACTATTAAATTTTAAAATATCTGTCTCAGGTATTCAGATTCCTCATTTGTATAAGGGAACTGAGCAGCACGTTTTCTCTTTGGCCTCTTTCATGGGTATTATATATTCTTTCTTTACAGTTTCAGATGCTATGTTAGATTTGTATATAATTTAAAAATGTTTAAAGAATGGTTCTTGTCTTCGTACACTTGGAAAACAAAGTTGATGCATACTGCACAAATGTAAACAGGCAAAAGGGAATATTAAGTGCTGAGTGTAAATGCTGTGGTTGCTCAAAGGCCAGGTGGGCAGCAAGGGCTAATGTGGAGAATGTGTTCATATGATCCTTGCAAGAGGCCTGCCCAGAACAGAGTCCAGATGGGCCTAAGTGAGACATAAAAGGGCTAGAAGCTTTAAAGGAAATATGGAAATATTTGAAAGCCAGATAGAAACATCTCCCCTTGATATGGGTACAAACAGAACAGCCCTGGTGTGGGTGAATAGTTTGTTAAGAGGAAGATTAGCCTGTTGGTGATACAATAGACAAACTGGAAGGAAAATGCCTGCAGCATCAAGATCTCCTAGGAACTAGAGGTGAGGGTAACAAGGTCCTATCCTAGAAGGGCAGGTGGCAGTAATGCCACTTTGGGGGAAAAATAGAAAGGAATGTAAAAGTATTGGTCAGAGGTAGCAGCAGCATGCTAAGCCTAGAGCCTGGGCTCAGTGTGGTATTACTGATACTCAAGGATGCTGCCAGGGGAAACATTTTTAGAGGAATGTAAGTTTGGTTTTGAAGTGGTGATGAGTAATTCAAGTGGAAACTTAGCAGGCTTTGGGGTTACAGAGCTAGCTGGGAGAATAGATTAGACACAAGGCCTCAGCTTAGAAAGGGGAGAGGAGGCCTTGGGAATCAGTGATCCCTCTGAAGAAGTGTCCTGAGAAGGGAAGGTGAAGCTCGGTGCTGGCAGACATGCCGTGGGAGTGGCAGATGACAGGAGTGCCCACCTGGAGCAATGGCTGGGAAGGAAGCTGTGTGTAAGTCAGGCTGCCCAGAAAAGGGATAATTTCAAGGACAGAGTGGTCAATAAAGTCACACGCAAAATGAGACCAGGGGACAACAGACGGAGAAAAGACCACAGAACTTGGTAATAACAAAGTCAATGATATCCCTTCAAAGTACACTTTCAGAAATTTTTTAAGTATAAAAGGAGACTCTTTTTTTCTAAAACATCATTAAAGTCTACACTGTCTTAAAGGTATTAACCCTAGTTATAAACGAATGCCAATTACATTTTTATGAACCTGTAGAAGGGGTGGGGAGAGGGGCTTTCCTTCTTATATAGTTCGATTAAGACAGTATAGTCAGCCCTCCATATCCATGGGTTCCACATTCATGGATTCATAAACATCAAATCGAAAATACTTATTAAAAACAGGATGCTTGTGTCTGTGCTGAACACATACAGACTTTTTTTCTTGGCATTATTCCCTAAACAATACAGTATAACAACTGTTTACATAGCATTTATATTGTTTCTAGAGGTGATTTCAAACAATAGAAGAGGATGTGCATAGGTTATATGCAAACAGTACATCATTTTATATAAGGGGTTTTGGTATCCTTGTGGTATGTGGAGTGGGAAGGGGTTCTGGAATCAATCCCTCATTAATACTGAGGGATGACTATATTCGTTTTCAATTTTGCAAATTTGTCAGAGATCTATGCTGCAGTATTTTGAATTATAGGGGAAAAATAACAATATTTCAGGTTTATTTTTCCTTAAAAAATTCTGCCAAAAAATACACCTGAACAAACAAAATCTGAACAACAGCACTAACACTGCTAATTATACTTATTTTGTGCCTGGCATTGTTCTAAGCAATTTGCATACTTCATTTGTAGAGTCTAATCACTTTATATAGATGATCTCTTGTGTGTGTATGCATGTCCATATATATTTATAATGACCTTGAGACAGGTACTATTATTATTATTTTTTTTTGAGACGGTATTATTACCACCGTTTTTTTTTTTTTTTTTTTTTTGAGATGGTATCTCATTATGTCACCCAGGCTGGAGTGCAGTGGTGTGATGTCGGCACACTGCAACCTCCGCCTCCCGGGTTCAAGCAAGTCTCCTGCCTCAGCCTCCCAAGTAGCTGGGATTATAGGCATGTACCACCATGCCCAGCTAATTTTTGTACTTTTAATAGAGGCAGGGTTTCACCATGTTGGCCAGGCTGGTCTTGAACGCCTGACCTCAAGTGATCTGCCCACCTTGGCCTCCCAAAGTGATGGGATTACAGGCGTGAGCCACTGTGCCCAACTCATTACCACCATTTGACAGATGAAGATTCTGGGGAAGAGAGAGGTCTAGCTATCTTGCTCAAGGTCACAGAGCTAGTGAAAGGCGGAGTTAGAATACAAACCAGGCAATCTGGTTCCAGAGTACATGCTTCTAACTCCTGTACTATAGAAAGTGTTCTTCCTTTTTAGTCTGAAATTTGCTTGAGGCAATTTTAGATTCTTTGCTATCTGTAATCCACTTCTAAGTCACACTGTTTACATATAATTTAACTTCATGCCAACTCAGGGCTATTTTTAGCAGAAGAGTTATAATGAATTATAGATACAAAGAACAACCTCTCAGGTTAAACCTGAGATAAGTACCAAAGTATTATATACAAAGTCACATTCCTAAACAAAGGCATTTACTTTGGTGTTCCAATAACAGCTAACATTTCTGGAGCAATTACTATTGCCAGGTACTCCAATAAGTGGTTTAAAGCCATTACTTCATTTAATCCTCACAACAACCCTATGCCATTGGTATTATCCCCACTTTACAAAGGAAGTTCTGAAAATTTAAGAAACTTGTGACCTCAGGCACCAAGCTTGTGGTGGAATCAAGATGTGACCTTAGGCAGTCTACTACTTTCAGAGCACACATGCTTAACCAGAGCACTGTATTAGCTGTTAAACTACAAAAATAGGAAAAAAGTCACTTTTCACAGAGAGGAAATAATTTTTATGTATGTTTATATAACAAGAACATAGTTTTATTTTGCATTTTAATACAGGAAGAGGTTCACATCCTCATAAACTCTGAGCTATACATTTGACTTAAAAAAGTCAATTAAAATTTTTAAAAAGCCAAAATGTTATATAATTGTCTATTTTATTCCCAATTGTTCAGCAAACTCAGCTCACCCAACCAAGTATCTCCGGAGCTCATGAAAGTCACTGTAGTCACTATTACTTATCCCTGAAATCCATCTAGACCAATGGTTTGCTACATGTGGTCCCCAGAGCATCATTATTGACATCACCTAGGAGTCTGTTAGGAATGCAAATTCTCAGGTCCTACTCCAGACCTACAGAAGCAGAAATGCTGGGCGTGGAGACAAGCACTATACATATTAATAAGCCTCCAAGGTGATTCTGATGCACCCTAAGGTTTGAGAACCACTGACCATATCATGATTTCTATTTTGCTTCTTATTCCTGACTTTCCTGCCACCTCTTTGCTTTGACTCTGTAACTCAAGTCTGGTTTTTCATTTTGTGTCCTTGACTGACAACCTGTTGATATGGACAGGAGACAGAGAAATACTGGGTAGAAGAGGGCAGTTCCCCGGCAAAGGCCCCACCCTCAAGCCTGGAAATCCACAGCCCTAAATGGGAACAGGCATTCCTGTTTTTGTTCTCAAAAGTTGCCTTTGGGCCTGCCACACCACCCTATCCTGTACCCATAAAAACTCCAGACCCCAGGCTCCAGAAGCAGATGAGGAGGAGATGAACAGAAGTGCAGAAGAATGGCCGAATGGCGTGGCAGAGAGAAGAGAAGGAGCATCTGAATATCAAGAGGAGTTCAGCTGGGGATGGCTAGAGAGGAGACCTGCTGCTGGGCAGCCAAACCCCAGGGAACAGCATATTCCCACTCCATCCCCCATCCAGCTCCCTAACCATCCTGGTGAGAGCCACCTCCAACATTTAATAAAACCCCCAGATTCATCCTTCAAGTCTATATGGAACCTGATTCTTCCTGGATGCTGGACAAGGACCTGGGTACCAAGAGGGCATGGAGCTGGTTAACACTTAAGCTGTCTGTGGACAGGAAGGCTAAAAGAGCACACTGTATCACATGCCCATTTGGGCTTTGGAAGTTGCAGATACCCACTCCTGGACGTTGCTGTGGGGGTGAACCCCAGGGATCTCACCTGAGTGCTCCCCTTCCTGTAAGGGGTTTGAGCGTGCATGACAGCTGAACAAGAGGAGCCATATGCCTGTTGCAAGTCCTACGTGGGGGATCAGGGAAGTATCCCATTTCACTGTCTCGGGCTCACTTTTCTATTTCTGACCTTGGAACCTCCTCTAGGATGTCATTTCCAGTATACAATGACTAGAGCAAGAGGCTACACACCTAGGTGTCTTTGACTGCCTTTGACAGTCTCACCCCTTATCCAGCTTTCCCCATTCATGAAGAAGTCACCCCTGTCCCCAATAAATGTATGTGATAATCCATCATCATATATAATAATGCTTAAGGAGAAATGAAACTATGAATAATGGTAATGTGTTTTTCTTCTCATATCATAATATTATACATGACAACATAAGATGCAAAAGGAAAATAGTTGTTGAAGTAAAAATTAAAATATTTGATCAAACAATGATATGGTTGCAGGCTGTGCCATCTCACACAAACTCAGTGGAACACTACAGACATGCCCTTTTTCTCTTGTCCCCATAAGACAGCCAGGAACCAATAGCATGACTGATAGTGACAAACCCTTTTCAGCTACAAGCCAAAAGCAATCAAGAATCAGGAAATTCCAATCTTACAAAAAGATTTTTTAAACAAAATATCATGAATAAAAGTGCTGTTTCATGATCCTATGTCATAGCAATAATGTTTGCCCAGAATGTATGTAAACTATATAGTCCCACTTCTGTTGCTAAACAGCCACAGTAACCTAAATTTGTGTGGAATGCAGTATAGTTTATAAACAACCATTTTGCAAGTCCATCATAGAAATAAGTTGACAAAATAGGAAGCAAATATTATACTTTCATTCTGTTTTTTATAATAATTGTTTTGTTGTTGCTTTAACAGGTAACAAAAGCAACAGAGAGAAGTGATTCATTGCAAGCCCAAAGAATGGAAGCTTTACATATTTAAGAGCTGAGTCTTAAAGTCAGCTCTATCTCTTTCACGTCCTAGTAACTCTTCCCCCTATTACAAACTGCAGCATTATTCACACCATGTCATCCCTCTGGCTTCTGTTTCCCAACCTAATACATTAGGGGGCTGAATAATGTGGCAGATTCCTTTCAGGTCTAAAATGACATGACACCTCAATAGTTTTCTTCTAAGGGGACAGAAATGCCAGTGGTTGGACTATGGGTAATAGAGAAGATTAAACAATGCTCGGAAAATAAAATCTCAAATCTCAAATCTTCAATGGGTAAGTGGTCAAACACTTTTGCTAACTATATGTAACATTCTATTGTATTAGTATCATATATAATAGATATTATATATAGTTGTATGCCATCATCTGAAATAAGAATACAAATGGGTAACACAAGTTGTTCAAACACATATTGTTTGGGAAAATCTCTATTTCTCTTCAACTAGCAAAGTGTCCCAGGCACATAATTATCCACTCAGCACATTAATTTGTGTTGAAAACATTATGAAGGAATTAAAATAAATGTTTTAATGTAGAAACAATGTATTCTATCTTTTGCTCCCTTTAAAACTAAGTAAAGACTTCTTTCTGAGTCTATCTAGGTATAAGAGATAAAAACTGAAGATACTCAAAGGTGCTGTATAATTTCTTTAAAGTTTCAAAGGAAAGTAAGAAAAAAACCATATTGGAGAAAATTAAACTCCTGAGGCAAAGGACTATGTCTTGTTAATCAATGTAACCCCAGTATATTGCCAGTCTGGGCATATGAGACACTCAAAATATATTTTTAAAAAACATACATGGATGAATGGTTACTACGAATAATACACATTATACATGCATATTATAATAATAATGCAAATTATTAATACAAACCTGAAAGACATTTAAAGATAACAAATAAAAGGCAATTTTATCAGAAATAAAATTGTAAAATGCCCCAAATATTTCACTTCTAAGAAATTCATATTAATGTAGCCAGGGGCCCTACATTTGTGAGAACACATTTAGCATGAACATTAAGGGATTATTTTTGGAAGAGATGCATTTAAATGATCCTGTTTACCATCTGGGTTAGATATTAATTCTGAAATGACTACTTACTCTGTCCTATTTCCATTCCACAACCTACCAGCAGCACCAGAGCCAGGCCCTACCATACTGTAAGAAGTTGTGACTCTGAAAGAAAAAAAGAAAAATGCTGGAACAAAAGTAAAAGAGTTTGCTGTTATATATGGGGGCTCCTCTTGGATTTATTAAGCAATATACAAAATCGGTGACTGACTAGATTCCATAGGTTCTCATCCTATGCAACCATTTAATTTAGAGTGGCAAGCTCAGCAAAATGAATCAAAGTCAGTCCTGTGTCTTGCAAATGCATTATCATTATTATTATTACTACTACTCAATCACCTCAAGTAATTTCTGCACTCTTCCTCAAAGAATCAAAACATAGTAAAGTGTTCTAGGATGCAAAACAGTACCTTAATTGATGAGACAATGTGCGGTGTTTTGTTGAAGCAGCAAAAAAGAAATGAAAGAGATGGAGGATAGAAAAGAGATTAGGGCAGGAAGTCCTAATTTAAAAATGAATAGGTCAATTTGTACAACAGACCCTAAAATATGCAACTTGGATTAAATTGAATTTAATTAGATAATTTTCCATAAATTATCTCCTAACTTAAAAAGTACAGGGTTGGAGTCTCACCATGTGAACTGATAAAGGTGAAAATTAAACTCTAACAATGTTAGTTTAAAAATCAGCATGGAAGCTTTTTCAGCTTTTTCCCCCTAGTGTTTGCTAATGCACTGAAGCTTGCAGTCAATGAGCTGAAGTCCTCCTGGGACTATTAATAGGACGGTCTTCATTAAGGAATTTTTGGTTAACACATGTTCCTAGTGAGAATTAGTCTTCCAATAGCTCACATTAGCTTTCCAAAAACAACATCCACCTGTGCTCAGTCTATGGCCTGCCATTAAGAAACTCAAGAGTAAAGCTGATTAAACATCAGACATTTATTTAGAATTCTCCAGCAGAGATTTTTCTAAGATCTCAGTAGTAATACAAAACCTTTCTGTTTATAAAGATTTGGGGAAGGAGATGGTTGTTTGCCAGTTACATATCTTTTTTTTTTTTTAAACATTACAGCTCTTTTTGGCACAAACCAAGATATTAATGTTATATAAACAGCCATCCTCACAGTAACAATTTGGAGACAATGTTTTTTGTAATCACTTGATTATTCCCTGAGCTCAAAATTATTCTTCTTCAAGAATCTGAGTCCACCAAAAAAGAATAAATGAAAAAGTACCATAAAGTCCTCTTGAATACTTGCCAGAAACACTCACCAGGACTGTAATAATGCCCAAAGTATTATATTGATAATTATTATTCTTCACCTCACTAGAACTTTTAATGTACAAAAATTTGTTTTGTTATTGTACATTAGTGAGCGATCATATTCTTTCCTTCAAAATAGCTTGTATTTTATAGGTAATTACAGAAATGATGGTAAAATATTAAAATGGAAACAATTTAACTTTCTGAAATGACTTTTGGTCTAATTTTTAGAATATTTGAATCTGGATAAAGATTGACCCAAAATAACCATGCTAGATTTTATCACATTCATATTAATTAATTCTCTGATAATTCTCTTTTCTTCTATGGTAGTCTGTTTGTGTTGCGATATTGCCACTTACATGTAAAGAATGTGAAAAAAATGAAATAATAAAATTCAGAACTGTGAGAGTGAAAGGAAATGTTGAATGGCATGGTAGAAAGTATTACAGTATCTAAGGCTCCTGAATAGAGAGATCCTTTCCATAATACTAACTTCACACCCAGAAAATAATAAGACAACCACAATGACAAAAATACCTGCTTTAACCACTGCCAACATAGCTCAGAGACACAGAAAGATAAGAGGGAAAATAGAACAGTCATACCCAGGAGTAACAAGATTTAGCATTTTTTCTAGAGAACATTTGTTATAGAAAAACCAATATTTTTATAAATATTGTCAAGAATGAGGATTTTCTCAGAGTAACTTTAAGAAGTAATCAACCCAATAAAGTTGATGTGGAATTGAACAGTGTGGATCACAAGCAATGATCGTAAAATATCCTAATGCTTAAAGTGCTAGTCTGTACAGACAAAGATGAAAGCATTTTCTTAGTCACTTCTGACTAAAGGGCTCACAAATTCCTAGGAGAAAGCTGAGAGTTAGTTTGGTTTATCACTTGTGATGTATATAAACTTATGACTATATTTAATACATACATTAGTTACATATCACATAATGAACACATTATGTACATTTATAATTATACTTAAAATAAATTTTTATTAAATTGTATGGCTTCAGTGCTATTTATGGATTAAATCACTTTTCAATACCAAAGTCATTGCATTCCAAAGTAATTTTTTCGCATGTTAACATTTTAAAATAGGGAACTATCTTATGATTACTGTTAAATGTAACTCTCCAGCTGTTAGGAAGAGAAGCAAGTTGGGACAGAGTTTTCATAGATTTTGTGAGCATAAATTTAGTCATGAGTAGGAGATAACTGTTCATCTGATTTCAACTTCAAATATTATCTTTGGTAGCATAATATATGGATGAATTATAATGTATTTGGATAGCTGTCACTTGTAAAACATTTATAAAGGTTGTACTACGATGCAGTATGAAACTTTTAAAAGTTTTTGTGAAGATAAATGAGTATGGAAAAAGAAATGAAAACATAAATATACTAAAAAAATGAAGAAATAATATCACATCCATATTCTCTGGTAAAAAAAAATATTCAAGTGCTCTATGGGACCAAAGCTGGGAAGATGTATTAAAGTAAAAACTGTATTTTGATTTGTCACTGATGCTCAAGGAAATAAATTCCCTGCCTCTCTCAGAAAATGCAATTAAAAGCAGTAGAAATTATGAAATGTCTCAGAATAGGCCAAATAATTAGTAAACCTATGAAAGATTAATGTAAATGATTCCCGCATTGTGATGATGCTAAATAGCTACCTATCAAAAGTTGGAGGCTTTCAAGATAATTACTTAACATCTAGTGATACCTAACCCACGTAAGCAGAAAATGATACAATTAATGAAAATTCAGATGAATTCCTAGCATTCTTTGATATTTCTCAAAATTATTTGGAGTCCTAAAAGTGCAATGTTGGTCAAATCATAATAACACATACTGGTTCTGAAAAAGGTCATGTTACTTTGAAGCTATGTATGAATACTGAATTACCGAAGTGATTTAAAAGACTTTTGTGATTCAATGTGAAAACGGCTTGGATTTGGACTTTGAGATAAGAAAAGAGATTATACTTTTCTGGATAGATGCATGCTATTATCATTTTATTAAAAAGAGTACTGTGTGCTTTTAATGCAGATCTTTTATTCTTCCCCAAAGCTATTACTACGTCAATGCTAGGTCATACAACGGATGGTGTTTTAGAATGAAACAAGCTTTTTGTTTTCTTGTCAAAGCTCATGCTAACAAATCTCTTCAAATATCTTCGTGTAGACCACTGTGTCTCCTCCATGGACTCTTCCCTAACATGACTCCAGTGGAGTAGCATTAGTTAGGAAACGACACATTATACTAGCCTAAATCTTAGTGGTTTTAAAGTTTATTTTTTGTTCATGCTACATGTCCACTTTGGGTTGGTGGGGCTCCACTTCATGTTTTCTCACTCTGAAATCTGGGAAAATGAAGTTTTAGCACTGTAATATTTAGAGCTATGCAGGGGAAACCAGGAGATGAAGAATGGCCTAAGAAAACCACATGGCCATGTTATGGACAAGAGGCAGGGAAATACTGGGTAGAAGAGCGCAGTTCCCCTGCAAAGGCCTCACCCTCAAGCCTGGGCCTGCGGCCCTAAATGCGAACTTCACAACCCTGTTTCCACACCCAAATGTTGCTCTTTCTGAAACCACCCTGGCCCACCCCTTTACCCATAAAATCCCCAAACTCCACTGGCAGAGGAGCAGAGCAGTAGGGCAGAGAAGGAGAATAAACAAGTGTCTGAATGTTGAAGCGTCTGAATGTGGAGAGGAGCTTGGCCTGGGACAGCAGAACTCCAGGGGAAGATTATCTTCCCAATCCATCTCTTTTCCAGCTCCCCATCCTGCTGAGAGCCAGCTCCATCACTCAATAAAACCTCCGCATTCACCATCCTTCAAGTCTGTGTGACCTGATTCCTCTTGCATACCAGACAAGAACCCAGGTACCAAGAGGGCAGGGTATAAAAGGCTGTCATCCTGACTCTCCACTGAGCTGGTTAACACTTAGCCATCCGTGGATGGCAACTACTAAAACAGCATTAATTATAACAAACCCCTAGATGCTACTGTGTGGCTGGAGCCCAAAAGCACTCAACCCAGCCTGGCACCCGCTCACCTGCGTGCTCCCTATCCTGCAAGGGGTTTGAGTGCAGCAACCAGTCAGTGAGCCATACAGGACTGTTGAAAGTCCTGTGAAGGGGTCCAGGGAACTCTCCTGTCTTAGCCAGACCTAATTTCCAATAGAGTGGATGCCTGGAAGTAAAGAAGAACTGAAAACTGATGAACAGTTTAATAGTGACTACTTCAACGGCATACTTACTTCCCATATGTAAAAGCATCAGGCTGGACTTGTCTTTTTGTTTTTCAATAGGTAGCATGATCTAACCATACACTGAATAACATCTCATTGTTATTATTACAAATAATTGCAATGGCGGCAAAATAGATGGTCAGGATAGAAATGTATCTCCAAGCAGAAGACTCATAAAGATTTGATGACTAAAGAGGAAGGAAAATGGTGCTGAGCTGCCAAAAAAATACATTTGAGTAAGTGGTCTTGATCTTTGTCAGAATTCGTTATCTTGCTAGAGATAGCAACCAGGTTTTATTCAGTAGATAAATTAGGATAGTGACAGTAACCTCCAGTATTCATCTTAAGAAGGATTCTGAGTCTGTGTCTATTTTAAATGGAAAAAATGGAAATGACAAATTAAGAATGTCTGGCATGGCCCAGAAACATAGAGACAGAAACATTTTTGCCATCCCTTTATATAGCTACTGAATAATATTCTATGTCTGTTTCTCTACAATTTTTGCTTCCTTCATGCCTATTCCACAAGACCTGTACCGGTCTGCTTATGCCTGCAATCCCAGCATTTTGGGGAGGCCAAGGTAGGAGGATAGCTTAGGCTAGGAGTTCGAGACTAGCCTGGGCAACACAGCGAGACCCCATGTCTACTAAAAATAAAAAGATTAGCTGGGTGTGGTGGCATGCACCTGCAGTACCAGCTACTTGGGGAGCTGAGGCTGGAGGACTGCTTAAGCTCAGGAATTTGAGGCTATAGTGAGCTATGACTACACTGCACTCTAGCTTGAATGACAGAGTGAGATCCTCTCTCCAAACAAACAAACAAACAAAAGACAAACATGCTTTCTTGTGGGACCTCCTATGGTAATCTAGAATCTTTTTTTCAGATGAGTTAGAAGTAGCCTTTAATAAAGAATAATACATATTAGCATTTAATACATCTTGAGAAAGATGGGATTGTATGTGCCTATATTGCTAAAAGAAACCAATTTGTGAAGCCAAATAGGCATCTGGGAGGTCTACTGTGGTTTATGCTAGAAAATTGGTGAGCTTTATGGAAAAAATGACTAACAATATACCGGCAACTGTCTGGCTTCCCTGGGAGCCCATACATTAATAATAATCAAATAGTCTCTCACATGATCAGCAGAAAAGATATTTGAAGTTATATTCTGGGACAAGACCCAAAGTAGTTCATCACTCTATCAGCATTTATTGAGATTTTACAGAGTGCCTGTTGGGAATTAGGAGCTGCATTTAGATGGTGAATAAATTCATGCTTTCATCCTAAGTATGATCCCACTAGGCAGAATGGCCAAGTTCTCAATTCCTCTGTTACTGTTATTTTTGCAAAGGGAAAGATAGAACTTACTATTCCCATCATTTGAAGGCTTCAAAGATATTGCTGGTGAATCTCTTCCTCCAAACTCTTAATGTGCTACTTAAAAAAATTAATTCATAAACCATGAATACTTGCTTTAAATCTTACTAGATTTTATTCTGAAGCACACTCAATAAAAATCTAAGTTTCAAATTGAGCTAGAATTACTAATCTTCTGTGAGATTGCTACAAATGCCATGCTATGAGAAGCCAGCAATTGAAACAAGATTCTCTTTTCTTCTTAGATTGACAGGGTACTGCTTGAAAAAGAAATGTAGATTTTATTTATTCTCAAGGAGTGTCAGGTGTGAACAAAGCTACATTTTAAATTCATCAGGGAAAAAAGACCAATTTTAGAGGCAAGAAGAACTACAGGTCATCTTTCTTGGTATTTCAGAAAAAAAAGAAAAATAAAGACAGCATTACCTTTTTATCTGGAATACAAAAAAAAAAATTTAAAGCAAATGTGCACATAGGAAAATCATCTATTTAACTTTATCCTTAAAGAAAACAGTACATTCAAAAGCCTGACTTTCTAGCCTACATAAGTCTCTACATTAGATCTAGTAACTATGTACTGAATGAAATGGGTTTTAATAAGTTGAAAACTGAATAAATTAAAAAGCACCAGAGTATTAGTATGCACTGAACTCCAGAATGGCTTATTTCACAAAGTTACAATATCATGTGAGAGTTTTGCATGGTTGTCCAATTTAGCCATTCACCCATTTTCCATTTCTATTTTCATTTTTGGTTAAAAACAGAGACACAGACAGTCCCTTGATGAATATAAAGAGCCCACATGGAAATGACATTGAATGACAGCTGGTTTTTACTATCAATTTCATGTTTGTGCTGCAGGGTCCAAAACCCCAACAGAAACACATACTTGCAATTAATCAATTTTAAATAGTAGTAAGCTCTCAAAATCTACTTGTTGAATGAATCCTTCTGAAATTTTACACATAGGCAGAGGTCTTTTTATTTGCACAGCATCACATGCTTAATGAATCTGCTGGTCTTATAAAAGCTAATTTTGGTTGCAAATTTTACAGATGACCAAACTAAAATTGACTGAGACAATAAGGAAAAGGTGTCATCTCTCACAGGAAGTCAGGAGGTAGATACTTTCAGGTTTGATTAATTCATGGCTTTGCATGGTAGTTATGGGTTTTTCCACCTTTCTGTTCTGCCATCCTGAACGTGTTGGCTGCTCTCCTTAAAATGTGACAGCAGTTCCAGCTATCTCTCCCTCACAGGGTTAGATTCAAGGTCAAAGAAAAGGCCTTCCTCAACATATTTCTAAATATCTTTTTAAGAAAGTGGAGCCTTTCTCAAACTCCCAAGCAAGCTTTCCCTCTGTCTCATTGGGCAGAATCTGGGCATATTCTCAGGCCTATGCCAGTCCTGGCAAGGGGAACAGAGTTACCAAGACTGGCTTGGACCCACACAGTGTTCTCCCCGGGCTGAGGCCCATGTCCACCCATCAGGGTAAAAGTAAGAAATAAGGGGCAAGAGAGAAGTTGGAGTGGCAACCAATGAGCAGTGATTAGCAACTACTGGGTATGTCTGTGTTTATATCAAGCTTTAAAAGGCCCTTGAAATATGCATTCAACCGATATTTCCTGAGTGTACGAATGCTACTTCAACATGGAAGGGGCACCATAGCCACTGTTTGAATGAAAACATTAATACTACACAGTTGTTGCTCTGAACAGGGTGGTTATAATCTGTTTGGTGTAAAGGTGGGATTGGCAGAAAAATCTTTTCTTCCACAATTTGCCATGTAGCACTATTTAAGAAATGTTGGTCACCTTGAAGCAGGTTTTGGGAAGAAATCTGTGACTTTTTCAGCCTTCAAAAATTTCTCTGCTATAGTCTGAATGTTTGTGTCCCCTCCAAATTCACGTTGAAATCCTAACCCTTGACGTGATGATATTAGGAGGTGAGGCCTTGTGGGAGTGATTAGATCACAAGGCAGAGCCCTCATGAATGAGATTACTGATTTATAAAACAGGCTCCAGAGAGATTCCTAACCTGTCTACCATGTGAGGACATAGAGAGAAGATGCCATCTATACATCAGGTAACAGGCTTTGCCAGACACAAAATCTGCTGGTGTCCTGATTTTGTACTTCCCAGCCTGTAGAAATGTGAGAAATAAATTTCTGTTGTTTAAGCCACCTGGTGTGTGGTATTTTATTATGGCAGCTTGAGCAGACTAAGGTACCCTCTTTACTTAGATCTATTAACATTCCTTGGGTGTTTTTCCTGTTTTTTTTTTTAATTATCCAGTATATGCAAACAAACACCAGGACATCAGATAGCAAGATTAAGCCTCTATCCATTGCAGAATGAGTCACAGCCCACGTTTTAGTCTCCATCCTTTCTCCAGTTCAAATTTCCAGTCTAACACTCAACATATTCTTCATCACTGTTCTGCTTGATCCAACATCCATCTCCATTACAAAAAGTATGGTCTTTCCAATTAGTAATCCTCATAAATTCCAAATGCCTAAACACAAAACCGTTCAACAAATAATAACAGAGATGTAGGAGTCTTGATCTTTTCCTCTACCTGTGGGATTATTTGTGGGTGTGTGACATATGCCTTAAAAGACTCAGTCAAGGGACACTGCTTATGTCTTTATCTTACTACACATGCTAGGGTGCTAACTTTTGTGAGGGAGACCTAAAACCTTGTATATGTATACACATTAGAGACTTGCAGAAAGTAAGTACGCGATGTTTAATTTTTAAGAGCACCATCGATAAGATCCTTGGCATCCGCTAGAGTGGCTGTTTTGTAAAGTACCATGACTGCCATTTATATCTCCAGAAAGATTTGAAAATCTACTACAGTGACTACTGCAGTTCTCACAAGACAGAGATTTTCAGATTAAAAAAATACAGTACCTTATGCTATGATAAATGGGAATGGAGGAAGGGAAAGAACATTGTTTGGGTCAAGCATTGTGACAGAAAATTTAACAGGTACCATTTTATTGATTCCACCTGTAAAACTCACCCTTTACATTGTCCCCCAATTGCACCCCACCCCCCTCCACACACACACACCATTTCCCAGACTGAAAGCTTCTGGAAAATAAAGACTGGGACTCATTCAGTGTTATATCTGAACCTAATGAGAAGTAATAGGAGGATTTCAGTTAATATTTATTGAACAAATGAATGAAACTCAATATTCTTGAGGCAAGATGCTTCAGTGCACTTACATATCAGTAAACAGTACTGAAGAAGTTAACATTTTTGGACTTGGAGTTCAGAATTAAATATGTTTGATTTTCCATCTATATATCTCACTTTGTCAGACTTACATCTTTTGTCTCCCTGGCCCTATCGTGTCTGCCATTGTCCATTCATTAACTGAATGGGTTCATTTGCAGTTTCGAAGTCAGAATTCACAAACCCTGCAATCAAACCCGTGACATGTGATCTTGTTAGATTGCTTCTGTATAGGAAGATGTCTTTTGGGGGATCTGCCCAACTCATATATCCCCTTCTCTGTTAGTTGCAATCCAGGTGGTCCCCAGATGGCCCCGTACTTCAGGGAGGAGCCCTGGCCAGCAATGTTTGCACCAGTCACTGTACTCCTGGCACTCATACATGTCCTTTTCTGCCTCCCTCTCGTGCCCCAAGTGTGGTTTACCACTTCTTCATCTGTTAAGCATTTCTAACCCTGCCTCTGTTTCACAAACTGTTTGGATTCTTTTTCTCACTTAATGTACTGTTTAGTATTAATGCTGTTGCCGATTTGTGCCTCTTTCATTACTGGACTTTTTAGTTCTTTAGGGAAAGAGCTATGGCTCTGCTCCTTGATCCTTGTCTTCAGCCACAATGGCCTGGCATGTCCTCCTCAGCTCCAAGCACTTCTCTGCCTTGGGACCTCCTTAGAATGCAGAGGGTGTCCTCTGCAAAGAATGCTCACCCTCTATCTCCTCACCAGGAAAACTCTTCTTTTATTGGGCATCATTTCTATCATTGCAGGCAACTCTTTTCCTTAAAAACACACATTCTACTTTGTATCATATGTGTGGATTTATTGTTTCATATCTGATTCTTCTAGCAAACAATGAGCTTTGAAAGGCTAAGGATTATATTTGTCTTGTTCAATATTGTATGTCTAGCACCTAGCACAGAGCTGGCATAGAGTAAAGGCTCAATAATTGTTTACCGAATAAATTCATCCTTGAATCTCAAATGTATAAAATGCATTCTTTGGGTCAAGAATTGCGACAGAAAATTTAATATGTGCCATTTTATTGGCACAAATGAGGCCCATTAATGTCTGAGAAACAAATTATTCAAGGATAATAAAAGAAAAAAACTATTCCTCGAGTCAACTAAATTCTGCCACATTATTACTTTTACCCATTTAACCAAAAACTATTAACATATTTATTTAGCATGTATTATTTTGTGCAAAGTACAATGGCAGACACGATAGGGCCAGGGAGACAAAAGACATAAATCTAACAAAGTAAGATATATAGCTGGAAAATCAAACATATTTAATTCTGAATGCCAACTCCAAAAATGTTAAGACTCTTTCTGAAATAGTGGGTTGAAAAGTTCTCTGAGGCTGTAGATATGATCTGGGGGAAAGATTATCATGTATAATTATTAGTTTCTGTCCTGAGCATGGAAGGGAGACAAATGGCTGCACACACGTTATATTTTCTATGTCTATTATAGAAGGGCTGACATAAATGAACTTTTAAAAATAAAAATGTGTTTGGAGTGTTCCCTACTACTTTCCAGTTGTGTGTCTTTGGGAAAAAATCACCTAATCTAGATGTCAGTTCCTTCATCTACAAAATAGTGATAACATTAACATCTCCATGGGGCTGCTATAACCACCACAAATAAAAAAAATGGAAATGTTTTACTAAATATAAAACAGTCTACAAACGTCATTAAGCTAAACAGATGCACAGAAAAAATAACACCAACGAGTAAATAAACACCAAACAAATTTCTAGGCAGCAAACATTTTAGGAGTTCAGAAGATGGAGAGGCAGTTTCCTAGGCCGATTTATTGCTTCAGAGAGTAGAAGCAACATATGTAATAAAATGTAGAGATGGAGATATATACTTAATGCTGTATTTTAAATTTGGCCTTCCTTGACACTATTTCTAGAAATGTTAGGCCCTGCAGCTATTTCATTAATTTTTTTTTCTAATAAGTTTGAGATGACTGTGACTGTGGACGTAATACTGAAAATATAAACTCCACAAAGTATGACCCGATTCTATCCATTTAATCTTTCCCAAAGCTATTACAAATGATTTATTGATAGGTTCTAAATGGAAGTAAAAAATGAAAGATATGTTTCAATCCAATAAGAATGAGATAATATGTATGACAAACCATATAAATATCAATAATAGCAATATATTTTTATTACATCACATATGTATTTTAAATAAGTAACTTGTACACATTAAGGAACATAATAAATGTTTTTAGAATATGACAGAAGAGGCAGTGGAAAACATACTTTTCTATTTAGGGCAATGACTATATTTTGGGAGTACTGGGCTTAGAAAACAGACATATTTTATACTTCATTTTTCTTATGCATTTACATAATTGCCAAATTTCATATCTATCCTAATATTACATTATTCCCTGCATAGACCTATGCTACTGGTCAACAATTCTGTTTGAATAGTTTCAAACAGAAAGGAACTATAATGCTAATATAAAAGTATCAAATTTCATTATGTTTTAACTTCAGTTCTGAAAATGTGTATAATCTACAGTTAGTGAAGGAAACAAAATCCTGGATTAAGGAATACATTTTTCTAGACAAGCTCTTGGATAATGCTACTCAAAGTGCCTGTCTGCTATATGAAGAATACCTTGAGCCAACTTGAAAATCAAAACATACTGCTTCCTTCATTGACAATTTCTTGCTCCATAAAAACAATTTCAGCAAACTGAATAATGTACCTGGGGTCATAATTAATCTACATTTGGTATAACTGCTTTATCTTTTTGTGGATCAAAAGCAAGGGGTTCATGCAATGGCAGCTAGTCCATGGATCCCATCTGAGCTGCAGTGGTCTACGGAAAACTAGGAATGGATTGATTCTCTTCAGAATGACCTACCGAATAACTAGTCTTATTAGTCAGAGAATTATTCTAGAGCTGCCTTGCACAGCATTGTTTTGAGAGAGAAAAGAGGCCAATTTTAAGTGTCTGATACGGTAGATTGCATTATTGTTCAAGTTCTTCATCTTTCTATAGTTTCCACATTCTTTGTCATGCGACTGTGTAGTACTCCCTCTAATGTCCACCACTTTATTTTCCTGCCCCATTGATACTGAGGCTGGGAATGTGAATTGACTGAGACAACAGAATGCAGGCAGAAAGAAGTGTTGGGTACTAATTGTGATCCTAAGCCTTAGGAGTCATCCACTGTTTCTACTTGACCTGCTTATGCTTCTGCTGCTGCCATGAGAAGCACATGTATTCAGTAGCCTGTTATGCCAAAGATAAAAAACACATAGAGCAGATCTATATCCAACCTGACTCTGGGAGCCAGCACCATCCAATCCTAGTGTAGGTCTGTCAAACTTGACTTGATCTCAAACACAAGAGAGAATAAATAATTTCTGTTTTAAGCCACTGAGTTTTGGGATGGTGGTTATACAGCTTATTATGCGGATAGCTAACCAGTTCACATTAGAACAGCACCTTCCAAAGCTTGGGTGGAAGAGGGCTGCTTAGATGGATAGCATTGGTGGGGGAATACTAACACCTTGGGTACAGGCATAGAGGAAGGAGTATTAATGGCCAAGTTTATGAGTAGCACATTCAGGCAGGTGTTAAAAACCCATTAATTTCACAAGTGCTAAGAATCCCATCAGGACTCTAATACAAGGAAACAACCATTCTTCCTTATTTTCTACCCCAGTTAATGTAGCAAAGGACAAAAAGAGAACATAAGCACAAAGACCAGTACTTCGTTAATGAAAGAAGAATGTTTCAAACTGGAATAGAGTAGAAATTTTAATCATTTACGAAAGAGTAGGGATTTTAACTTAATAATAGAATGCCAGCAGGCTGAAATATATTGGGATCTACTCTTCCGTTTGCTTTCTTAAAATAGTTATGATAAAGTAAAAGTAGAGTTTGTATTTCACACTGTGGACTCGATTGATCCACAATCCTTCGTGTTCTTCCTTCAAGTTCTAACATAATGGATTCCACTGGGATACTGCTCAAGATTAATAGTTGGACTCAACAGCCTTAAAGAGACAATTGCATTAATTTACGTAGACTCTGTGCATTGACTGGACAAATAAGACTTCTTATAGGATAATGCTTTTGTAATAATTGTTTGGAAGTATGACATTACAGTAACATATAAAACCTGCAGCACAAATAAAGAATAGATTTTACCCCCCTCCAATTTCCTGAGGTCAATTTCCAAAATACCTGACTGCAACCCCATTAGGGGAAAGGAAAAAAATTGACCTTACAATTTACAAAAATAAAAGTGATACAGTATTTTGTCTCAGTTTGTTTTTACTATGATAAGCCAAAATTTAGTATATATATTTGAACCTTAACAAATATTTAGAAAATATTATATATGTATATCTCAATATATATACACACACTACAAACACACAATGTGTGTGTACATATATATGTGTATATTCATACAAAATTTAGTGTGTGTGTACATAAATATATATGTATATACACACACATAGACACACACACTCTAAGTTTATAGGCTATTTTTGTTGGTAAAGTTTCCTGAACACTATGTGGGTAGTAACTATAAAAAGTATAAAATTTGTTTTTTTTTTCCTGAAAGGTTTATTGTTTGCACTTCCAGATAGTGAAAAATGAAAACTATGGAAACAATGACTGCCCAAGGAACAAAACATATACACAAACCTTTGATTTAGTAACCCTAGCCAAACTCTGTGGTAGCTCACTTAATAAAGTGGTTACAGTCATTTTGGGGCGCTCCCCAGGGTGAAATGTTCCACCTTTTATAGCTTTGTATATAATTAAAAATCTGCTGTAACTATGACCTTGAATATCTCCTCAAAAAACACATAATTAAATAACCAGAATATCTAATAAATAACAGCTGCAAGGTAAGCAACAGAAAATGCCGTCTGAGCAGTATTTTACTTCCATCTTTCTGAACTACAAACTTCTTTGCTCTAATGCATTTCAAATAGAATGTCAGCCATCCTGGCTTTACAGGGAGCTCTTGATATCCAAGCTTCAATGGCCCTTTTGCAATTAAGGTGAGGTATCTGCCATTTCACTCAATTCACCAAAGACAGGTTTATATAATCATTCCAGAAATGTTCCTTCCTACTGGGTAAGATTTAAGAAGTGCTGATTTTGAGTAGAAGAGAAAAAAAAGATGTTTATTCTTTATATCCATGGTTCTGGCTTTAGTATATAAAAGCACACTATCGATCCATTCTTAGTAAATTGTACAATTTTTCATACTGTCCAGTGTTACTATCATGTAAACACAATCTACTGTTAAGAAATGTCACATAACTTTTTCATGAAACATGTTATGTAGCCATAGAATAAAGATTAAGTAAACATGATCTGGAGATTTGTTCAGCATTTTTCTTCCAATGATGAACTATTATAGCTACCAACTATCAGATGGAATTTTACAGGTTGGCAAGAAGTCTATTACAGCTTATGCATTTACTGAAGAACTTCTTCTAGGACCAATTTCCCTGTTATAGCTAAAAGTCTAATTCAGAGCAAAATGACCACAACACGTACTTGTATCATTCATTAGCCATATTTTAATATGCAAACATTGCTAATGTAAGAAAAAAAGGTACACAAACTTGGAACATACTGACTTGCATTAATATGATGCCAAGCATTTCCCCAACAGCTTTTCTTTAGGCAACCTCTTATAAACTTAAACATATGCCATACATGTAACATTAACTAAAGCTCTCAGGAAAAAATGTCACATGACTGAAGAGGTGCTTTCCTTTGGGACTCTGGTAAACGAAAAGGTCTCATAAAATGTATAACTTGGCATTGAGTATCGAAAAGAAGTTTTTATCTCCGGTTATAAATTAGGATAAAATAGGTAAATCAAAAGGATTAATATCTCCAAGTATAGGCTTTAAGGATACATTTGAATATGAAGGTAACATGCAAAAAAAAAAAGAGCAGTTTTATTCATCAGTAATCATGCTGCTGTAGACATTCCACATGTAAAACAAATGGTCAGAGTACATGAATTTTCTTCAAGGAACTACAGTGAGTTGACTGAATTGCATACAAATAACTGATACTTAAGCTGGTGTATCTCTAATGTTTGCTAATACAATCACATAACACATAATGTTTCCCTCAATGACAAATTGCGTGTAAGACAGTAGTCCCATAAGATCACAATATTGTATTTTTACTGTACTTAGGTTTAGATACACAATACCATTGTGTTTCAGTTACCTACAGTATTCAGTACAGTAACACGTTGTACAGGTTTGAAGCCTAGAAGCCAAGGGCTATACCATATAGCATTGTAGGTTATGTAGGTTTGGGTAAGTCCACTCTACGATGTTCACACAATGATGAAATCACCTAAAGATGCATTTCTCAAAAGTATCCCTGTCATTAAGTGGTGCATGACTGTACTGTCAAAGCAATGAGATAGATACATAGGTCTCTGTCAAAAATGTGCATACAAATGACCTATATGCACATGTAAGTGTCAAATCTGTATAATCTCTATTGCAGAATGGATCTCAAGAAGTTGTGGGCAGAATATGAAGCATGTCCTCCCAAGCTATATTGCTCAATTTAACTGAATATCATAAATGATTGATACTTTCAAATAACCCCCAACTCAATGCTATGTGTATTTTTCAGGAGTCAACAGGATACCAACATTGAGATCCTTCTCTTAAACGTAAAGAAACTTTTGCACAGAACTATAAGTGTTAAAGTGGGGACTCAAACCTTGGCACATCCAAAGCCCATGCCCTTAGGGCTTATGCCAAGCTGTCAGCCTGTTACATTTTATTATATATTGTAATTACCAACTGCATAAAAGTTTGAGATCTGACAGGCACTTCGAAATCTGAATCAGCCAATTTAGAGCAACAGTTGAGAACACTGTTATAGGACATGCAGAATTAATAAAAGCTACACACCAAAACGGAACCTTGACCCAGGCACCAAGATTTTGACCAGATGGTATGGGGTGCAAATCCATTGTGTCTAGCTTTCCGTCAAATCTACATGAATTGTTTGAGACTCTAGAAAAAATTACTTGAGAAAAACAAACACAACACAATGGATACAATGGATAAAATATAAAACCCTCCCACTCCCGCCAAATTCAGTTCTGGTTTGTTTCTCCCCAGAAGCTGACATTGAGACAAGGATGTAGATGCAGGCAGTCTTTATTTGAGAGGTCATCCCAGGAAGTACATGTGAGAAAGTGGATAGATTGAGACCAGGATAAGACCCCAGAGTTTCCCCTAAGGGTATGAAAGCCTCAGCATTTCCTCACTGAGGTGGCCTGAGCAAACCTCCCAAGGGCAGAGAAACTAAGACCCAAGGGCACTGGAAAGGGGACGGTGTCAGCATTTGTAGGAACACAAACATGAGCACAGGGAGATGAGGCAGGGCAGCAACAGTGTCTGCTTCAAAAGAACAAGCATTCACAGAATCACAGTGCTGTTTGCTCACTCATCTGCCTTTCTAAAGAACTGATGAGCTTCCAGCATCTAGGAAGCAGAGGTACCGTCTTTCTAAATCTGCTGTCCTTATTTTGACCTTTTCTCTTGGGCACCCACATATCTGTTAGCCACCACATGGGCTCTCTACAAAGGCTCTCAGATGGTCTTTGTGTTTCTGCACCCTGTACTGGGACAGGAAGGGTGGAAGCTAGGGTAGGTAGGGCTGTGTTCCTGCTGCTCCTGCCATTGCTGCTGTTGATCTCAACTCTGCAGCCATGGCTGTAACACTATCTTCTCCTGACCTCCACCTGATGAATACTGTATCAGGAGAGGCTGGTCTCTGCCCATGAATGTGCCCATATGTGTGTTTTCTCTTCATGCTTCTCAGACTATGCTTTCCTTGCCTTCCTATTTTGATCCTAATCCATGCCTTCTGGAAAGGAAGCCTGACCCTTGGCCATTCACTCAAAGCAACAGGGAATTAATTGTCTAGTAATAGTTTCAGAAGTGAGGTTTTTGCACCTTAAGATCTATTGGTGAGTAGAAGAAAATACTGGACATTTAATTTGTATATATATCAACTAACCCATTTATAATTTCCATCCATTTTATATCTTATGTTATACAATATGACATATAGTTTATAAATAGACAAATACTGAGTGTGACCAAAAAACATTTTTTAAACCATGATGCACACCACTAAAAAAGTTTGAAGCACCTTCTTTGAGATAATTCATCTGTTATCCCATGACCACAGATCAATGACCTCTGTCAAAATCCCATTTTAAAAATTTCCAGTTTTTAAAGGAACATTTGGATGCCTGCTATCATTTGTCTAGAGCAGTCCCCTAGGTTTGAAAACCTTATGGCCTCATGGTTACAATGTCCAGTCCAAATGACTCTGGGCATTCACTGTGAAATGTTTGATCTGCTTAACTCTGTAATTTGTTTTGGGGATTTGGTTTTAAAAAAAAAGCCTTTGAGGGAAGTGTCCTGTGGACTGAGACTCTCTCATTGTTCCATCCAACAAATAAACTTACCCAACAGTAATTCCAAATACTAACATGGGAAAATCATACTTATATTCTTGATGTCAAGTTCAACAGTTTGGCTGCACACAAGGTAAGCCATATCAACCTGACTTAATATGCTACACTTTTTCACCATTAATTAGATGAACAGATTGTCTTTTCATTGTGTTGTGTCTGCTTAACAATTCCGTAAGCACCTTATGAACAAAGACCTTGTCATCTACTTTCTTTAACCTCCCAGAACACTTTGCAGACTGCTATGGTTAAAAATGACATTCAAGAACATGATACAATCATATGCAATGAAAGGATGTATTTATTCCACTTTTGAAAGTTACTCCCTGGTGTTGAAACAGATTTGGTGATCAAGATTGTTATGAACATTCTGCGGCATCCTGGAATGAATGCAAGGTTGAAGGGAGCTGTGACAGCTCTGACAGCACCTGGTCCTAGTCAACAAGGAGTTAAAAATTAACCTACATGTGTTATTTAGCATTTATAAATTCCATCCTCTTGTCTGACTTTTCCAGGTTATTAATTATTGTTTTCACTCACACGAGGAAAAAATGACATACTTTGGTAGAGTGCTTTTCTATTTACAAGACAAATTCAAATTATCCATTAAGTCCACACCAAAATCCTGTGGAAAAGAGATTATTGTCATCATCCCCATTTTACATAAGAAGATAATGAGGCTCAGATAAATTAATGCTTTGTCCAAGGACATTCAGATAAAAAGTGACAAATCCAGGGCACTTAAGCTCTACTTTTGTTACTTCAAAGCCACAACAGGCTTTCTACCTCACCGACTTGTATCTTATCCAGTTCTTGTGTGTGTTTATGTGACTATTTTTCCAGAACTGCAGATATAGAATACTATCCTTTTATAAAAAAATAGAATAACTTATACATTGATTAAATTTTGATAGCTTTTGCAGATGGTTGTATTTTGTTGACTTTTTGGTCACAAGGGCAGATTGAATTGATATTTTCAAAGAACAGATATCCTGGCCTTCTTGGTAAGAAGTTATAGCTTAGATCCTATTAGATTAAAAAGCATAGGCCGGGCATGGTGGCTCACGCTTGCAATCCCAGCATTTTGGGAGAACGAGGCGGGCGGATCAAGAGGTCAGGAGATCGACACCATCCTGGCTAA
This sequence comes from Nomascus leucogenys, assembly GCF_006542625.1. Lineage (NCBI taxonomy): Eukaryota > Metazoa > Chordata > Mammalia > Primates > Hylobatidae > Nomascus > Nomascus leucogenys. The sequence goes on along the minus strand of NC_044395.1, from coordinate 30,810,632 downwards.
CACGGTGAAACCCCGTCTCTACTAAAAATGCAAAAAATTAGCTGGGCGTGGTGGCGGGTGCCTGTAGTCCCAGCTACTCTGGAGGCTGAGGCAGGAGAATGGCGTGAACCCAGGAGGCGGAGCTTGCAGTGAGCCGAGATCACGCCACTGCACTCCAGCCTGGGCAACAGAGCAAGACTCCGTCGAAGAAAAAACAAAAAAAAGCATAGCATGGGTTCCTTTTTCTTAGGAAGGCAACTTGTATTTAGGATAATCCTAGTTGTTTTAGATTTAAAAATCCAATATCATAAAGGGGTGATCTTACCTAACACTATTACAGAGAAGGTACAGATCTGAGGCTAACTGCTAGATAAATTTGTTATATCCATCCCTATGAACACAAATTATGGCTCTTAGTTGAATTTGTCCTCTTTTCTGTTTTTGTTTTTGCTTTTTTTTTTTTTTTCAGGCTGGCTTGCTGCATATTGAGGAGCTGATGATCCTGTTTGCTTTAAATTTTCTATGAAGAAATGGTCTCAGAGCCCAATTTTAATATCAGAAACCTCAACTACAGTGGGGCTTCATTTTTTGATGTCAGTTGAATGCCAGTGTATTTCTTTTGTGTAAATAGTAATTTCCAAGTTATCCTTGGAACACTGGGTTTCTTGTCTCTTAACCACAGGCATGAAGGGGCCACCACAACCCTACATTCTAGATAAAAAACACTGCAGTAAGAACATGAAATAAAACCAAGTCTTTGTTCACAGTTAATAGTGTTTTAAGTTGTTTTAAGAAGTAAAAAAAAAATGCAGAAAAATAAAAGACAAAAACAGTTTTTTTAGAGTTGCCTGAGAGATTTCAGTTCTATGTCATTTAAAGTTTGTAAAGGAAAAAAATAATCAATGATACTATCTTCTTTCTCTTCAGCATCATAAATTGGTTCCCTGATTTTGAAAGCTAGAGTACGTGGTTACTCTGGTTAGTTCCTGTCCTTTGGAGGCCTCCAACGACTTCTGTGAATAAGCAGCACTGAAATATTTTACCAATACATAAGTAAACAAGAGCATATCAGCAGTTAAGCATATTTTATGAGCTGAGTGAGATAGAATATTCATAAGTGTAATGGAACAGAGGATGAGCATGGGAGTGCCACATCTTTCAGAATAGAGAGACAACCTGCAGAGACATTAATGTTTCCAAACCATTTAAAAAATAAAATAGAATATGCTATGGACTAGATACTATTAGGATGGCATAAGAAGGAATTCTCCTTCTATACAGGCTGCTAAATTTAATTTTTCTGAGAAAAACAGGTGAGTTGATTTATATTTTATTTGCTGTTTTTAAAAGTGAAGCTTTTGTTGATCAGGCTTTGTTTTTCATTTTCATGGTTGGAATACAATTAAATTCTATAGACAGATGGGCCTTAGCCACGCTAATTACTATGGTAATCAATTAACTCAGCTGCTGTTTAGAATAGAGAAAGCTACATAAACAACAATCTGAAGTTTTGTCTTTTATGCGACAGTTGTAGAAACATTACCTATCATGTACATAATTCGTAAAATACCTAAATGACCATGTTGTTATGGTACATTTTTAAAAATTTCTTTGAGATCTCTCAATATACTCTGTCCTATTTGGAAGCTAACAAATTTCATTCTACAAAGACTGACCCAAAATGTCACCATAAATGAAGTGATGTGCCATATAAATACCTTTTGAGGTGTCTTGGTCAGTGGCTAGATCTTTCCTGCTTGGGTGGACTGCATGCTATTACTCTGTACACTAAGGTTAAGGGTCTCATGTCACAGAGGTGAGTGTATGTGGATAACATGAAAAGTGGTCCTTTTGAGAATTTTTACTGTATGATAGATAAGTATGTAGTACCATCAACAAATTCATAAACTATGATATCCACTAATTACAGGCCGAACATCCCTAAACCATAAATCTGACATCTAAAAAGCTCAAAAATCCTAAACGTTTTGAGCTCCAACATGATGACACAAGTGGAAAATTCCACACCTGACCTCACGAGAGGGGTCTTAGTCAAAATGTAAGTTAAAACTTAGTTTTATGCACAAAATTATCATATAAAATTATCTTCAGGCTATGTGAATAAGGTGCATTTGTAACATACATACATTTTGTGTTTATACTTAGGTCCCATTTTAAAGACACCTCATTATGTATAAGCAAATATTCCAAAACTTCAAAAAAATCTGAAATTTCAAACATTTCTGGTCTCATACATTTCAGATAAGGGAAACTCAACCTGTATATACATTCACATTAAACCACCCATAAATAATTTTGGAGATCCCTGATGCAGACAGCATCCACCTAGTTTCCAATAAAATATCTTAACAGGCTGGAGAATAATAAAGGCCAGGCTGAAGGGCAATAAAATGCCAAAGTCTTGAAGAAATCTTCATGAACTCTAAAGCAGATGAAGGTGAATTGAGAAGAAGGCCACTCAGATTTCAACTCTGTCCTCATCAAATAAAGACTAGCTCCTCACTACCAAAAAGAAACACAGCATTCATTAATTTTGTCAGTGTGAAGAAATGTTAGGATGGGACAACCACTTTTTGAGAAGCCCAGACTACTATTCCTTTCCTATACCAATCCTACCATCTTAATGCATCCATTTGGTTATAGACCTACCAGGAAAAAATATGAACAGAAAAACGTACATTCATGTGAAGAGAAAGAGGTCAAGCAAGTGGTATGATACATCAAGGAAAGGATAGCTTTTTGAAACCTAGACAGGTACACTATAGTCATGGTTAAATATACCAAATCATTCTTCCAGGCCCACTTCAGTGACACTTCCTCCAGTGAGTATTCTGGACAGTCCCACTCACTCCCTGCACCCCACCTTATCCCAAACAAATAAACTCTACCTCCTCCTCTAAGCAAACACAACATTTTATTTACACATTTCTCATAACTCATTAATTTATATTACACCTTATATGAAAATTAACTCATGATGGATTAAAGTCTTAAATGTAATACCCAAAACTATCAAAACCCTAGAAGAAAATCTAGGCAATACTATTTGGGACATAGGAATGAACAAAGATTTTATGATGAAATCTCCAAAAGCAATTGCAACAAAAGCAAAAATTGGCAAATGGGATCTAACTAGGCTAAAGAGCTTCTGCAGAGCAAAATAAACTATCAACAGAGGGAATAGACAACCCATAGAATGGGAGAAAAATTTTGCAGTCTAAACATCTGACAAAGGTCTAATATCCAGGATCTAAAAGGAACTTAAACACCTTTACAAGGAAAAAACAATCCCATTAAAAAGTGGGCAAAGGACATGAACAGACACTTCTCAAAAGAAGATACACATGCAACCAAAAAACATATTTAAAAAAGCTCAAGCATTACTGATCATTAAAGAAATGCAACACAAAACCACAGTGAGATACAATCTAACACCAGTCAGAACAATGATTTTTAAAAAGTCAAGGAAACAACAGATGCTGGTGAGGTTGTTGAGAAATAGGAATGCTTTTACTCTGTTGGTGGGGCTTTAAATTAGTTCAACCATTGTGGAAGGCAGTGTGGTGATTCCTTAAGGATCCAGAACCAGAAATACCATTTGACCCAGCAATCTCATTACTGAGTATATGCCCCAAGGAATATAAATCATTATATTATAAAGATACATGCACACCTATGTTCATTGCAGCACTATTCGCAATAACAAAGACATGGAGTCAACCCAAATGCCCAACAATGATAGACTGGATAATAACGGAAATGTGGTACATATACATCATGAAATACTATGCAGCCATAAAAAAGGATGAGATCATGTCCTTTGCAGGGACATGGATGAAGATGGAAGCCATTATCCTCAGCAAACTCATACAGGAACAGAAAGCCAAATGCCTCATGTTCTCATTTATAAGTGGGAGCTGAACAATGAGAACACATGGACACAGGGAGGGAAATAACACTCACTGGGGTCTGTCGGGGAAGGGCAAGGGCAGGGGAGAGCATGAGGAAAAATAGTTAATGCATGCTGGGCTTAATACCTAGGTGATATGTTGATAGGTGTGGCAAACCACCAGGGCACATGTTTACCCATGTAACAAATCTGCACATCCTGCACATGTACCCTGGGACCTAAAATAAATTAAAAAGAAATAAACACAGATATATACAACAACAACAACAAAAATAATGAATGAATAAATAAATAAATAAATATCTGAAGACATATATGTTATTCATTCATGACTGTTCTGCCACGATTTATTGTATTACTGTAAAGCAAACAAAAGAATTATGAAAACAGTTATTTAACCTAAGGGTACAGCTTTTAAAATTCTGCATCTTTTCTAAATTGCACTGAAAATCTCAAGTTATGATTTAACTCTCTTAATAAGTCTTGATTACATGTTAAAGGTAATACCAAGCACATACTTAAAGGAAGAAATCCCAATGTAGCAAGCAAATGTATTTATTTAGCATAGTTTAATTACTGTATATGTTACATAGTGACATTTATGTAGGGATTCTATTTTTTTCACTAAAAAGACAATTATTTTGCTTAGTATATCAAGAGATAGTAGTTTAAATATCAACTGACTATCGTAACTGAAACCATCAGTTACGTGGATTTCTTTTTTTTCTTTTTTTTTTTTTTTTGCTACATTAAGTTTTTAGAAAGAGGCAAATTACAAAAGGTATTGTGGATTTATTCTAAAAAAAATAACTTTGGGGTTATTTACTTGGTTAGTATGAAATCAGTACCATCTCTTCTGGCATTTAGGCCATACAATTAGAATTAATTTCTGAGTGACAGCCTGGAGACTCTGCAGGAATCTCACTTATCAAAAAAATTTAATTATATTCTTACATTGTACTTACTAAGGGAGAAAAGTAAGGGAGTATACTTCACAAAGAATTCCTCAAGAAAAATTTTGATAACCTCAGTTACTTAGATTTACACACCTCAATAATTCAGATAGCCCATTTCTCAACAGACTACATGATAGGGATTTATGGTATAATAATAGTTTATGTTTAAGGGTGTGTGTGTGTGTGTGTGTAATATATACTATATATATTTCCAATTACCTCCAAGTTCATTACACAGTCAAGAAGGGGTTTTCATTTAAAATTTTGAGTTGGGAGAATTATACATATGGTATTTGAATCACAAATCATACTGGGTAAAATGAAAGAATCAAATGATGTACACAAAGAAGTACTAAACACAGGAGGCTGTGTTTACCTTTACAGATTCCAGGCTGTTTTGCAACAGATATAAGGGGTGGATGGGTGGCTGGACTATGGAATCCAAAGGATCCCTGCCAACCCTGACATCCTGTGACCTATGAAATGATGACAGCTCATTGGCCAGACCTTGAGGCTTTTTGCTTTCCAGTGTCTGTTCTCAGTAAAAGGTAAAATGCTGAAAAACACATAAATGTAAAATGCCACCCAAAGTAAAAAAATTACAGTGAGATAAACATATCACATAGAATTTAAATATGTTCAGTATGAAGGCAATGGTATAGAAAAAAAGATGTTAGTTTCTTTTCATGTGAACTCACAATTTTTGCTTTATGAAAAACAAAAGGAAGCTTATTCTACAAAAATAATTTCATTTGCTATTAAAAAAAACAAAAGCCCCACTATAATCCTCCTCGCTATGGTTTTAAGAACAAATTGTGCAAAGTTATTTGGGGAAAAAAGATAAAGGAACACTGAATGAAGGTCTTACTGGTTTCTCAATCTGTTCTTTAGCAGAGTAGTTTGCATGTGACATCTCACATGATAATTGTTTCCAAACTCAGGGGAAACTACTAGCAATCTCTGATAAACTTGTCAGGGTGCAAAGAACCATAACATAATATTATTGAGTCAAAGGGTCATTCATCTGTAAAAATGGTGAAAATTACAATGCTAGATTTTTTTTCTTAAAATTAAAAAACAATCCTTATATGATGAAACATTGTCTTTCCAGTTGAAAGCTCTAAGTCAGGTCATCTTCCTCCTCAGCCTTTGTGTCTCCACTCTGGCCCACCCCACATGACTGACTCGTTGTCATCTTTCTAAACCCAGTTCTTTCAGGATGTCTTCTCTGCCCAACATCCCTCACCATCTTCTTCATCTCTTCTTCAGATATTATTAATTTCTCCTGAGCTATCATGGCTCTAACTGTGGTATTTTTTACCCCTCAATTTGTGTGTGTGCATGTGCTCTAATTTAGACTGTGAGCTCCTTTAAGAATACAGCCTATATTTAACATTATTCATGTCTGTTTCCCTAGAACTTAGCACATGCTTCACATACACTGGGCGTTCAGTCAACATTTCTAATATAAGCAAATATGTGTATAGAAACATTATGATAATTAGAGCAGTGAGTGAGACATAGTCTTCCATCTGAGACAAATACATGAGAAATAGGAGTCAAAAAATAATTATTTAGGCTGATGTGACTTCCTTCTCTCCTTAATGGAATAATGGTGTAACAGTGCAGGCCTTCTAACAACACTTCAAAGAAGAGGGGGAAACTAGGCAGAGGATATCAACTATCTTGGTTCATAAGTAGGTACACCTGGGAGTACCAAGCCAGGGAAACATGAGCTCTGTACAGTGCAAAACACTTTTTTTTTTTTTTTTTTTTTTGAGATGGAGTGTCACTCTGTCGCCCAGGCTGGAGTGCAGTGGCGTGATCTCGGCTCACTGCAAGCTCCACCTCCCAGGTTCATGCCATTCTCCTGCCTCAGCCTCCCGAGTAGCTGGGACTACAGGCGCCCACCACAACGCCTGGCTAATTTTTCTATTTTTAGTACAGACAGGGTTTCACCGTGTTAGCCAGGATGGTCTCGATCTCCTGACCTCTTGATCCACCCGCCTTGGCCTCCCAAAGTGCTGGGATTACAGGCATGAGCCACTGCGCCCGGCCACAAAACACTTTATTAAACATAGAGAAAAATAACTGGCATGCAAGGATTTCTACCCAATCATCATTTGCCTTGAAGGACTTTTCACCCTTACCATGACAGCCTTGTATGTGTGTGTGTAAGTGGAGGTGGGGGAGAGTAGGGAGAAGGTGGCTGTGCCCAAGTGTCAGAGAGAGGCATATTGGCCTCTAGGATGACATCCTTAATGCATTTTCCTACAGAACTGATGTCAAATGGGTCACCTCAAAGGTTCATCTCACTCATTCATTCATTCCCTTCAAGGCAATGGCCCGTCTACCCTATATCCCATTTTAGAGACCCTCTGTGTTATCCACACATTCCACTTCTTTTACACTCCCCACCTCCAAGGGGTATGCATATTCTGTCCGTTTTACTCAAGACACATGTTTATTCTCTACTGCTTTGGCTTTGGGCCTCCTGATGTTTCCACACTCTAGCAACAGCTCCCTCTTTGAACCACCAGAAAAGCCTCCTGACTAGCCCTCCTGCCACATTATGTCCTCCATATGTCGCAAGAAGCCTCTTCCTTAAGTCAATTTTTTAAAAAAAATCACAAACACCTGCTTCAAATCTTTTCCCTTTCCTTTCCTTCCTTACTTCTTTTTCCTTTTTTTTTTTTTGGAGGAGGAATTCTTGCTAATTGATAATATTTAATATTTAAACTCCTTAGATTCACATATGACTTCATAAATTGGCTCCAACTAATTTTTTTTCCAGCTTCATATCCTGGTACTCAAAGTCAAGTACAATTTTTTTATTGCATAAAATGTCTCATCTTTCTCTAGAATTAACAGCCCTTGCCATAAATTCCTGCTTTTGTAACATGAAACTGCTTTCCTTTGAGTGAGACCAATTTTCACCTGGAAGATGCTCATCCTTCAACATCCAGCTTGTCTCCTCCTTAGAAAAATATCCTCTGTTCTGTTGGTGATACTAAAGGCAGTACCCTGAACATGTCTTTGTAAAAGGTTTTGCCTTTAGTATTGTGATTACCCATTCACCTGTCTATCCCTTTCCAGAAACGTGAACCCCTCAAGGGCAGGCTCCAAATCTGACTTTCCTACTATGCACATAGAATGGTACTTGCCATGCAAGAAACAAATCCTTACTGTTTGGGAAAAAAACAAAAGTACAAAGAATACAACTCTAAAATGAACAAAACAAATGATAATATGCTGTTTAGAAAGTGTTGAAAAACTAGGCATGGTGGCTCACACCTGTAATTCCAGCACTTTGGGAGGCCGAAGTGTGGTGGATTGCTTGAGCCCAGGAGTTGGAAGCCAGCCTGGGCAACACAGTGAGACCCCGTCTCTATTAAAAAAAAAAAAAAAGTACAACAATTAGCCGGGCATGGTAGATTGTGCCTGTAGTTCCAGCTTTTCAGGAGTCTGAGAGAGGAGGACTGCTTGAGCCCACGAGGTCGAGGCTACGGTGAGCTGTGATCATGCCACTGCACTCCAGCCTGGGTGACAGGATAAGACCTTGTCTCAAAAAAAAAAAAAAAGTGTTGAAATTATTTCTTTCATATCATATGTTAAATAGGCTTTGAAGGGCTGGCTTTGAAACCTGACAGCTTTGAGTCATTGTGTATCCATGGGAGTAGGCATTCTAGGTTCCAAACAGCACACTTAGAAATGGACTTTGGAACACAACGTGCTACCTCAAGGCTCCATCTGGCCACACAGCAGGCACTGAGGCTGGGAGACAGCCCCTAGACAGATGAGTGTCCGCGCCTCTTTGAGAGGTGAATGAGCCCGAGGGGTCCCGACATACCAAGTCCTGAGGAGCAGCGGCGCCAACGACACAGGCCCACCCCAGCCTGCCAGTGAGCCGCCCATGCCCTCTGCCCGCCCGGCCCGCCCAGGCCCCCGCCATGCTGATCACCGTGTATTGCGTGCGGAGGGACCTCTCCGAGGTCACCTTCTCTCTCCAGGTCAGCCCCGACTTTGAGCTCCGAAACTTCAAGGTCCTCTGCGAGGCGGAGTCCAGAGTCCCCGCCGAAGAGATCCAGATCATCCACATGGAGCGACTCCTCATCGAGGACCACTGTTCCCTGGGCTCCTACGGCCTCAAAGATGGCGATATCGTGGTTTTACTGCAGAAGGACTATGTGGGACCTCGGGCTCCAGGGCGTGCCCCGAACCAGCCTCGTATAGACTTCAGCGGCATTGCGGTGCCCCGGACGTCCAGCTCCCGTCCGCAGCACCCTGGACAGCAGCAGCAGCGCACACCCGCTGCCCAGCAGTCACATGGCTTGGCCTCAGGAGAGACGGTGGCCGGCCCGCAAGGTCTGGGCAGCCCCGCCCTGATCCGCAGCATGCTGCTCTCCAACCCGCATGATCTATCCCTGCTCAAGGAACGCAACCCTCCCTTGGCCGAAGCCCTGCTCAGCGGAAGCCTTGAGACCTTTTCTCAGGTGCTGATGGAGCAGCAAAGGGAAAAGGCCTTGAGAGAGCAAAAGAGGCTTCGTCTCTACGCGGCCGACCCACTGGATCGGGAAGCTCAGGCCAAAATAGAAGAGGAAATCCGGCAGCAGAACATTGAAGAAAACATGAATATAGCGATAGAAGAGGCCCCCGAGAGTTTCGGACAAGTGACGATGCTCTACATTAACTGCAAAGTGAATGAGTATCCTTTGAAGGCTTTTGTTGACTCGGGCGCCCAGATGACCATTATGAGCCAGGCTTGTGCCGAGCGATGTAACATCATGAGGCTGGTGGACCGACGGTGGGCTGGGGTTGCTAAAGGAGTGGGCACACAGAGAATTATTGGCCGTGTTCATCTAGCTCAGATTCAAATTGAAGGTGATTTCTTACAGTGCTCTTTCTCCATACTTAAGGATCAACCCATGGATATGCTTCTAGGCCTAGATATGCTCCGGAGACATCAATGTTCCATCGATTTGAAGAAAAATGTGCTGGTCATCGGCACCACTGGCACGCAGACTTACTTTCTTCCTGAGGGAGAGTTGCCCTTATGCTCTAGGATGGTAAATGGGCAAGATGAGTCTTCCGACAAGGAAATTACACATTCGTTCATGGATTCAGGACGAAAAGAGCATTAAAGCACGTTATAAATATGTTACCACCTTGAGGGAGCCTCAGGTCCCTGGAAATTATATGATAAGAGCTCACTGGCAATGTAATCATTAAAAAACATCAGTAACAACTAAACCTGGCCTTGGGACTGCGTTCTCAGATGGGTAACTACGTCAATCCTGATTCCTTGGTCTTGGTCCCTCTTCCATTTCCCTTGTCCAGAGATCACTGAAAGGCATCCTGGGAAGGTTCTGGAGGCTCCAGCCGATTTCCAGATAATCCATGAAAAAGAAAACCAGCTTTTCCTTTAGAGACACTATCCTATCAGATTACAGGTGGCTTATCCAAATCATTGCTATTTTGCAGAATTCCCTAGAAAAATGCTATGGCTGCAGACCTTACAAGGCATCCACATAAAACTATTTCACATCAGCACTAATAATTCTTTATATTGAGAGAAATATGCCCATTTTCACAGGTTTTGTTTTCTTTGGGAAAGGTATTAGAAATGGCAGGTCAATTACACTGTGATGTTAACTAATACTTATACATGTCTGTTTGGGGCAGCATAAAGACCAATTTCCTCATATTTACACCTTCCCTTCCCCTGGATCCCCTGCAGTCACCCTGCAATCCACAGCTAAAGACTATTTTTGCCATATTTGAGAAAGTGGATTTACATCCAAGGATGCTACATTAATTTTCTATTTCCCCTGTGTTCAAAGAAGCTCTGGCTGCAAAACAAACGCAATAAATTAGATTTTTTTGAAAAGGAATTATGGTACTTCTTGGGAGTCAAGTTGTACAGTGGTGGGAGTGAGAGGTGGGGACAGGCAGTGGTCCAGGTTCTCTAACAGTCATTGCAACTAGATCATCTCTCTCTCTCTCTCTCTTTTAAAGTAAAAACCTGCTTTATACATTAAGCTGCTGCTACGTCCTATGTCAATATTGTTTGAACAAAGGTCTTCACTGTTAAAATAACATTTGAAAACTTTTGAATGAGAAGATCTCTAAGGCCTCATTCAGAATTATCCATTCTGACAATGTTACTCTTTATTACAACTGACAGTGGGAAATGGAAGATCCTAGACTTAATTACAACCCATGGCTAAAGCACCTGAGAGAAAAGTTTCAGCTTCCTGAGGCCATCAGATGCAGGGGAAATGTTTCAGGACAATAATTTATCAAGACTGGTATTACAACAGTGGATTCAAAATCAAGACGTGTATGTTTTGATTACACTTAATTACTTAGACAAATTAGTTCACCTACTTTACAACTGAGATTCCTCACCTATGAATTTTTTTTCCTGGGAGGGGTCACTTTTCAAGCACTAAAACCTCATTATGATCTAGGATATCCGTTAAGTTATTCTATTTTCCCGACAAGATATAAAGCCACACAAAGCATTCCCAAAGGATACAGAAAAAAATAACTCTCCCTTATAATCTCCACATACTTTTTGTTTTGCTTCTTGGTAATACTAATCACCCTTTCTAAAGAGAGTCACCTCTTCCTTTCCAGCCACCATCAGTTCACCTCCCATTTTTCTTCTCTATAGGTGTTCCCATCCTCACATTTCCTAGTCTGGTCTACATTTGCAAAAAGTTTTATACCCAGTAGAACTACTAAAAATGATCAAATGGACAGATTTCTTCCCTAATTTTGTTTGTAATTAAGAACTCAAACAAATGCAATTAACGAAAAAAGACATTCAGAGTAAAGTCAGGGATAAGCTAAATGCTTACGAATAAATTTAAATTGACCTGATAAATTCATGGATTCTCTCACTGACAAAAATATGCAAAATCCTCAGCATCTTCTTCTGAATTCAATTTTAAGGTTCATTTATGAAAAAAAGTCTTATTTGCATGTATCACATGGGACTCCTCAGGGTGTCTGACCCATTAAAGTTAGCCACAGAATCTTTAAGATAAGAGACAGTTTACATGATACCAAATCTGACCATACCCACCCTACCTTCTCAGAGGAACACCCCTTCTGAGGTAGCTATAATGTTTTGAGACAAATGTCAGGTATAATTATTTGCTTCTTACTTTGAGCTGAAATCTACTGTCCCATAACTTCCAGTAAGTTGGTCTTCATTCTTCCTTCTGCCAAGACCACATTTAATCTTTCTGGCATGAGATAAACTTTTTAATATATGAAATGAGTATCAGCCCACATATTCATTTTTAGGCTTCAGTAGGTTTTCATTAGATTCTTTAACTGTTCCTCATAGGAAAAATTTGGATTCTCCTAAAAATTTCATGTTTCTTTGGCCATATTCCAAATCCTAAAAACATGATTTGAGTGAAAGAATGAATAAATTAAAATCATCTATACTGAATTGAAAAGCAATGACCTCAAAGAAAAATCATTAAACAAAATGAATTAATTAAGCAATGCCCTTATTGATTAACTTTTAAAAATCAGTCTTTCAAATTGAAAAGTGTTTGAAAAATTAGTTTCATTAAAGTCTTGATGTAATTCTGTGTATACTTAAAAAGGTCCTAATCAATTAAATTTTAAATGGATTAGTTTTGGTAAAAGGCTACATCTTTTGCTTGTCTTCTACATAAATCAGGCACCATGCAAGGTACTTTGCATATCACTGCCCTTAATCCTCAGGATAAACTTAAAAATAATTATTTTTAAGTCCATTTTGCAGATGGAAAATTTGAGGCTCAGAATTATTAGAAACATTCAAATATTCAAAGCTCAGTGATTTTAAATTTTTTTGACAAACTACATTTTATATCGTGACCCAATTTTACACCATATACACACACAAACACAGATATGTATTTCTGTCTCTCTATACATCACTATATAACTGAAACAAAAAGGATTCTTGAAATGAAATAGTAGGATATGTTTTATCATTTCCTAGTCTTACTTCTTTTGAAAATTATATTTTATATATCCTACCAAGATATTCTGACACACAATTTACAAAACATGGACTGACTCACCAGATTGCCCTATTCAAAGCTTTTTGATTTCAAATGCCAAGTTCCTTTGTAGCTTCTTTATCTGACATATTTTAATGCTAGGTCAAAAACTGCAAAATTCTTACAAAATTTTATTATGTGGAAACTACCAAAATTATGCCAGTAGAAATGACAACAGAGTAGGCAGGACTCAGAATATACACAACAATTATTTATTGAATACACATAAAATAAGCTACCAGACAGATTTTTATACATAGAGAAATGAGTAGGTTATAGTTTCAGACCTCAAGGTGATTATTACCTTGTAGGGGTAGAAGACAGACTTGTAACCAACTAAGAACAAAAAGAATGGACATGAAATTAATAATATGTTGGTACAAAAGAATACATTTTGTAATGGGGATTATTTTTAAAATAAGAAGCAAGTCAGTAAATGTACTTTTAATGTGTCTAAAATGTTCATCACCAATGCTGCAATAAAAATCCTCCTCTTAAATTTCAGGTTACTAACATACGACTTATAAATATCTACTTTTGGAAATTTACTACCTGAAAATGGATAAACAAATCATCATTTTCTGTTTTTTTTCCTATTAAAAATGAGGATAAAGTAGACTACATGATGAAATAGACCTTTCCTGTCTCAAGCCATTTAAAAAATCCTTGGCCTCGCTTAATGCTCACTTAAATAACCATCTTACCTAAAAGAAAATCACTAGTGTGATAGCCATGTATTTCAAGATTAGCAGCAACAGATTCTGCTGCAGTTAAACCAGAAGATGGATGTTGTTTGAGATAAGCAGAACATATAATCTTAACCTCTTTCTTAAAATATTGGGTCATACAAATTTTCTTGTTTCTAGGGGGAAATCTGTTCTGCAAAAGGAAAAGATAAATCGGTGTTTGCATGTATAAATTCATCTTCACTGCAGGTATTAACTGTTGTAATTTTAGTTAAGAGAACATTGTGCTTCTTTCAGAATGTCAGTTATGAAAGGGCCGTTTTCTGACATCCAACATTCCATAAATAAACACTTAAGTGATGAGAGTGATCTGGGATTCTCACTAGGAAATTGTATGCAATTATATTAATCAGTGCCAACATTCCTAGTTATTCTTTGAGTTTGCAAAAGCCTGGAAAACAAAGAAGAGGAGCAAACATAAAGATGGGCAGGGAAAGAAGGAAAACAAACAAAACAAAACAATGCAAGTCTGGGTTAATTTTCACTGATTCTGTCTTAGGTACTGATTTATATGGTGGGAACTGGGCTATGATTATAGACTAGCTACCATTCCACAATTTTTATCATTGGCAAGTTATCTAAAAATGAAAATATTTTCAAAGTAAAGCCACAATCAAACTTGCTTTTGAACCCCAGCTTCTTTCCACACCTAGGTCCATCTGTTAGAATCTTCGAATTTCTAAGGATCTGTTATCAGAAAAAAAATGGAGCTTGTAGTCTTGTTGTGCCTTCTGTGCCTTCCTCAGAGTGCCCAGTTAACAGGCTGTTGAGATGCGTGTACCTGGAGTGGCTTTGTCTCTTACTACAGCAATGAATGTTTTCTGATTGCTTTTTCTTATTGAGGAAGACTTTTATAAATCCAGTTTTTCTATGTTTCAAATAAGTAAGGCTCATTTTTAGATCATCACTATACAAATTACCAGATAATTTCCTCTTACGTTAAAGTCTCTAGGAGGCAATGTGGGCTATGCTTCACGCAGGGGTATTTTTTATGGGTATATTTTTCTACCATTAATCAATGTATTGATGCCTTGTCCAAATAAAGCAGACAATTACCAAATAAGCATATTCCAGGTAAGCAACTACTTAAATCCATTAAATTCTTACCCTACACCATCAATCACCATTTTGAAACCTTACTTTATCAGGGCTTTACTATAAAAATCCCTTAAGACGCAGAGGAAAATTAATTTAAAATTACATTAATTCACATATTCTGCCTTTCAAACTCCTGTCATGTCTAAGGATTCAATTAGTCTATCAGTCAAAAAGTATTAGTGTTTTGCATTCATACACGTCACTAAAAATTTAATGTATTTTTTCAAAACTCTTGTCATTGGCCAATATCATGCAGAGATGAAGAAATTTAAATTATAGCATTAACCTTTAAAGAACTTGAAAGTTCAGTTAGAGGAACTAGAAAAAATGCAGAGTAAAATATTTAAAAATTATGTTTAACTCAGTACTGAATCACAAAATATAGAACACGGAGTAGAGGGAAATGGTTCCTGCTCCCCATTTGAGACACTAACTACAACAAGGCAGGATCTATTCAGCAGAATCTTATTGACCACCTGCTGTATGTCAGGACCATTTTAGGTGATGGATTTCTTCACGCAGCCACCAACTTCTGGTGCTAAACTGGTGTTGAGAGCTGAAGCTCCCAGGCGTATCTGAGAATTTATCACTGCCTCGAAGATACGTCTTCCAAAGTCCCTTTCTGATGACTCAGCTTATCAACCTAGAGTAAGCATATGGCCGATTCTTAGGCTAAACTTCAAGGTGAAGTTTGTGGTCTGTTTCTGCCTTGACCCACCGTGGCACTGCATTCAACTCGCTACTATTAGGGGCTTAATCCTGGAGTACAGTTTGACAATTGCATTAGTTCACATTGTGTGGCTATAAAGGAATACCTGTGGCTGGGTAATTTTTAAAGTAAAGAAGTTTATTTGGCTCATGGTTCTGCTTACTGTACAAGAAGCATGAAACCAGCATCTGCTTCTGGTGAGGGCCTCGGGAAGCTTTCACTTATGGTGGAAGACAAAGAGGGAGCAGGCATGTTATATGGTGAGAGAGGTAGCAAGAGAGCCATGGGGGAGGTAATAGATTCTTTTTAACAAGCAGATCTTGCATAGGGGACTCAGTACCGTGGGGAGCACACTGAGCCATTCACAAGGCATCTGCCCCCATGACCCAAACACCTCCCACTAGGCCCCATCTCCAACATTGTGAAACACATTTCAACATGAGATTTGGAGAGGAAAAATATCTAAACCTTATCAGCAATTGTAAACAAATACTTCTCTCATAAAGTTGATGAAAAGGATTTGGGGCTTATACAATAGGGGAACAACCAGCAAAATAGTCACAAGGAATTGACTAACAACGATGAGTCCACTGGATGAAGCATTTGTCACATACTGTAATTCCAGAGAATAATAGAACAGGAATTCTCAAAGACAATGAGATACCAACCAGACAGCAGTTATAGAAATGCTTGGGCATTTATAAAACTGAGAAAGGAACCTAAAATTACTACCAAAAATCCAGTAAGTGCTAAGATTTTCTGAAGTAGTCATAATCTTATTAATAATTGTATCTTTAGTCTAACGATCATAAGTTTAGTGCTAGTATCTTTAGTGCTGGTAAAATAAAGCAATATGGTTGCCTCAGTGCTTTATGTGAAGGACAGTATCTGATTAATAAATATAGATAACATAAATGAATAAATGGACAAAGTATCACGTTATTAATAAGCCAATGTAGAAAAAAAGTGGCATTTTTTAACCTTGATTTAGCTATATAAAAAAAGGGAAAAGTAAATCATATATGGACAGTAAGAATATTTTAAATATTTAGAATATTTAAAATATTTTTCTAAATATTTTAAAGTATTTTAAAGTATTTAGAAAAATATTTTGAATATTTAGAATAAATATGCTATGGGTTGACAATTTAATCAATATTTGCGTGTATAAATGTAAATGTAAGGTATCTACAAATAAACCATTAAAATGCTTTTAATCTGGCAAAGTTGCCAGTGGTTCCACTCCAAGGGCAATATACCAAGTGTCTCCAGTGCCATCTCATCCCAGTTCGCCTGGGACTGTCTCGGTTTTAAAACTGGTATTCTTGGCCGGGCGTGGTGGTTCACCCCTGTAATCCCAGCACTTTGGGAGGCCATAGTGGGCGGATCATGAGGTCAGGAGATGGAGACCATCCTGGCTAACATGGTGAAATCTCATCTCTACTAAAAATACAACAAATTAGCCGGGCGTGGTGGCGGGTGCCTGTAGTCCCAGCTACTCGGGAGGGTGAGGCAGGAGAATGGTGCGAAGCTAGGGGGCGGAGCTTGCAGTGAGGCGAGATCGCACCACTGCACTCCAGGCTCCGCGACAGAGGGAGACTCTGTCTAAAAACAAACAAACAAACAAACACCTGATATTCTTGTATCCCAGTATCCCTACATTCCTGGGGCAAACCAGAATGGCTGGTAACCATACTAGTGTTAGAAGCCGATTTTTAATTTTGTGCTCATGAGCATGTTGTGCACTTTTAAACAAGCTGAAAATAGGCCTGAATGATCAATGATCAGTGTATGTCTAAATGCTGAAAGTAGAATGTCCTATTCTCTTTATATAGGAGATATTACCTTATTTAAACTCATTTATAAAATATTTCTGGGCTGGCAAGTTAAATGTCTTAAAATGATAAGAAACTCACATTAAAAATACTAAAATGATTTAATTAAATAATCCTATAAATTTTTTCAAGAAGATTCATACTACAGCTGAAATTCATCAAACTGCTTTAATTTTCAAGTCTCCTTAGAAATGGTACATGTTTATGCAACAAAAAAAGTGAGTACAAACTGATATCAGAAAATGAAAGCATGGGATACTCAAAATAAATATTTAAGTTATCTATGAACTTGGATTATCCTGGAAAAGCATAAATGAAACAACATTTTATCATTTTTATACTAATAGGTAAGGACAGTGATAGACTGCATTTAAGGCTGAAAGTAAATCCTAGGTTTTGAGTTTTTTAAGAGAATATTTGAACATAGGAATAGAAACTTCAGAAGAAGCACAAATAAATAATGATGTTACTTTCACATTTATTTCAAGTTTTCATGGAGCTATTGAAGGTCAAGATGCAATGAACAGAGTGTAAGGTAGGATTGCACAAAGGGGTGAGGTAAAAGACAAGCAGGTTTTTGATAAAGAAATGTGCTTACAAACAGGACAAGATGCCTAGAAAAAGGTTTGCTGAGTGTCTGGTTGAGGAGGGGAAGAAACATGGAGGGCTAGTGATTCTATGATAGGAGCTGTAAAGAGTCCAGAAACTGGGGGGTGAGGAGAGGAAGATATTACCAGATTGTTATGTTGCCATGGAAGCAGCAGTCTGAGAAGGCAGTAAAGAAAAAGATCCGCCACTAACATCCAGTGTACAAAATAATGTGAAGGAAAGTAAAATGGCAAAGTGAGACCTTTACAATTGCCTCTGGAAGGTAAATAAAACAAGGGTATATCTGACAGAATTAAGGGAAAGGAGCACAAAGAAGTTGATAACATCGATTGGACATCAGAAGCAGATACAAGGCATCTTTTGTTACCTGTTGAACCAACCAGTTCTTCAATTCACTCTTTTTTTTTTTTTTTTTTTTTTTTTTGAGACGGAGTCTCGCTCTGTCGCCCAGGCTGGAGTGCAGTGGCGCAATCTCGGCTCACTGCAAGCTCCGCCTCCCGGGCTCACGCCATTCTCCTGCCTCAGCCTCTCCGAGTAGCTGGGACTACAGGCGCCCGCCACCACGCTCGGCTAATTTTTTTTTGTATTTTTAGTAGAGACGGGGTTTCACCGTAGTCTCGATCTCCTGACCTTGTGATCCGCCCGCCTCGGCCTCCCAAAGTGCTGGGATTACAAGCGTGAGCCACCGCGCCCGGCCTCAATTCACTCTTTAATAACTTTACTTCTGGTGTATCTCATCAAGAGTTCAGAACTAAATGATATTAAGAAAAATTATATATGTAAGAGCCAATGCTACAGGCCTCATTCTATCAAAAATGATTGCATAAAGTTAAAGCAACAGATGGGTAGTTAGAATAAAACAGGAACAATGACATTCTCTGTTCACGCACTGCTAACTGCCATCACTTGTACTCCAAAACAATAATTGACAGAAAACTATTTCATTGATATTCCATAGCCATATGAGTTTATGTCCCCATATGGCAAGGCCTCCACTGTCAAAGCCTCACTGCATAATGACTCCAAAGTATCTGGTTTGAAAATGTCTTCATTAATACAGGAAATGGTGCTTGCTCTTTTTCAGTAAGTATTCAATAACAAATGTGTTTAAGTTGTATAAAAAATACAAAAATCTTCCCACACTGTCTATCTACTCTCAGTGATTCAGGTTAAATAATAATTATTATTATTATTATACTTTAAGTTCTGGGATACATGTATAGAACATGCAGGTTTGTTACACAGGTATACACATGCTGTGGTGGTTTGCTGCACCCATCAACCTGTCATCTACATTAGGTATTTATCCTAATGCTATCCCTCTCCTAGCCCTCCACCTCCAACAGGCCCCAGTGTATGATGTTCCCCTCCCTGTGTCTATGTGTTCTCATTGTTCAACTCCCACTTATGAGTGAAAACATGAGATGTTTGGTTTTCTGTTCTGTGATAGTTTGCTGAGAATGATGGTTTCCAGCTTCATCCATGTCCCTGCAAAGGACATGAACTCATCCTTTTTTATGGCTGCATAGTATTCCATGGTATATATTTGCCACATTTTCTTTGTCCAGTCTATCACTGATGGGCATGTGGGTTGGTTCCAAGTCTTTGCCATCGTGAACAGTGCTGCAGTAAACATATGTGTGCCTGTATCTTTATAGTAGAATAATTTATAATTCTTTGGGTATATACCCAATGGGATTGCTGGGTCAAATGGTATTTCTGGTTCTAGATCCTTGAGGAATCGCCACACTGTCTTCCACAATAGTTGAATTAACTTACACTCTCATCAACAGTGTAAAAGCATTCCTATTTCTCCACATCCTCTCCAGCATCTGCAGTTTCCTGACTTTTTAATGATTGCCATTCTAACTGGCATGAGATGGTAACTCATTGTGGTTTTGATTTGCATTTCTCTAATGACCAGTGATGATGAGCTTTTTTTCATGTTTGTTGGCTGCATAAATACCTTCTTTTGAGAAGTGTCTGTTCATATCCTTTGCCCACTTTTTGATGGGGTTGTTTGCAGGTTAAATTATTTTTCAAAAAATTAAGAAAAAACTCCAAAGTGAGACTACTGAGAATATACTTTTAAATTCTTTCTACTTTTGAAAAAATTCTAAACATATTTTAGGTTGTGGCAATTGTAGAAGTTTCAAATTTCCAGTACGCTATAACTTTCCATGGTTTTATGAAGGTCTAAAACATTTGGCAGCCAACAAAATGGATGTGTTAACATCTTACATCAAGTTCCGAGAATAAGTTCATGATTCAGCATCCTTTAGTTGAGCCACCATGGAGAATGGGGGAAGATGACTGGTCATATTAAATGCATTACATTCATTCATAGTTGGCCAAATGATTATAGTACATAGCTAATGCAAATCTGCTATATCTTTGATAGTGATTAAAAAGCCACTGACTATTTCAGTCTCCCAAGATACAAACGAATAGTCTAGTACACACTTTTGAGAGAACTACAGAGATTCCTGGATGCCATATTTAACATCTCATCAATGACAACCTTTATTTCTCTCATAGAAGCATTTTTCTATATTATATTTGACTGCATTTTATTAACTTTTCTTATACTCTAAAAAGCACAGGCATTCAAAAGCTCTCAACCAGGAGACCATGTCTTCATCTTGAGGGTGACATACTGACCCAGACAAATCCAGCCAGCTAAGTAGAAATGAAAATTCAATTCCAAATAGAAAATACTGAGAAATAATTTTTGCAACAATACTTAAATGATTATAGAAGCAACTAGATAGAGCAAAACATTCAAGCCCCAGTTCCAATTCTGCCATTCATTTATTTTTCTACTCTCTTCTTTCTTGAATGAACAAAACTACTTCTTTTAACTTATTAGTGTTCTGTCTCCTAGTTCACCTCAAACATTCTATATCTTCTTATTCTTTCTCCATATGAATGAAAATGTCTTAACAGAAACCAACCTAATTGAAACATTACCAACACCCTATGGAGAGCTAGAGCAGATGGGGTTGTTTTATTTTACAAATATTCTAAGTCACCTCTTTTTCCTGACAGACTAACCTTTGCTACTGATACAGGCCATTCCCAAAGCTATCTTGTTTTTAAGTCACAAGTACAAATTGAGAGTATGCTGAGACATAAGTCCAGTTCATGGTATGCCATTCATTTGTTCATTCAAAAAATAGACACTGAGAGTTATACAATGAATCTGGCATTGCTTCCAGAGTTAGAAAAATAGTGGTACACAAGAATGACACACTAGTCATCTTCTTGAAGCTTATTTCCAATGAAAGTTTCAAACAACATTTAAAATAACATAATGTGTATAATTCACATAGCACTTTTCAAGTGAGTCATTTATTCTAAGCATGTTATATATTCTAATTCACTTTACAACAAAAAACCCATAAGAATTAAACAACATCTCCACTGTAAAGATTAGGACACTGAGGAACACAGAGGTTTTGTCTTGTCAAAGTCACAGAGCTAGTCAGTGGCTGCATCCAGGACTCACGGAACTAGAATCTATGTGTTAAATCACTCTATCATATTACCTCTCATTAACAGTAAATAAATAAATATATCATTTCAGGGAGAGATATCTTCTATGAATAAGGATAAAGCACTGTTCAGGAACATGGGGCAATGGAAGGGGGATATAGTAGTTTAGACAACAGGGTCAGGGAAGGTTTCTGTGAGGACGAAATATTTGAGGAAGAACCTGGATGATGAAAAAGGAGAACTTTTGAGAAAATCTGGGTAAAGCACATTTCAGGAAGAAAGAGCAAAGACCTAAAGCAGGAAGAAACTAAGAGTGTTCAAGGAAGAACAACAAAGAGAATGGTTAGGGTGGCTGAAAGAGTAATCTAGAAGGGCTAGATTATGTAAGGCTTTGTAGTTCTAAATAAAGGGTTTGAATTTCATTCTAAGTGTTATGGCTTTTAGGGGTTTTTAAGCAAAGGAAACACATTTGATTGATTTTTGTTAAGCTTTTTTTTTTTTCTGGTTGTATTGTTAAAAATAGAAGGGCTAAGAGCTAGGCTCCTGAGAGGTTCAGTATCTTAGGCTCAGCAGAGGAGGAGAAGCCTGCGAAGAAGCCCAAGAAAGATAAACCAACGAGGTGAGAGGGAAATAAAGAAAATCATGTCTAGAAGGCCAAATTAATAAAATGTTTCATGAAGAACAGGGGGTCACCCTGTCAAATCTGGCAAGGAGTTTAGGATGAGGTCTGAGAATTGATGGATTTGGCAAGGAGGGGGTTGTTGGTAACTTCGACAAGAGTGACTCTGTGAGGATGGTGAAGAAAGAAAACCTGGTTAGAAGGGAGTTGAGGAGCCAATTGGATTGGAGGAGATGGGAGAGCAACTAACAACTCTCTCGGGAGAGAATTCTTTCAGGGAAGCAGAGAAACATCATAATAATAGAGGTAGGGGCCATGAGAGAACGCCTTTTACGATGAAGGTAGTTCGGTATGGTTATATGTTGATAGGACAAATATGGGTAGTTCAGCATGGGTTATACGTTATATGTCCAGTGGGAGGGAGAGTTTGAAAAAGCAAGAGAGAACAAAGAGTAATTCATACAGCACAGTTCTTGTCTATGAGGGAGGAACTGAGCTCTCAGCAGGAGCAGGAAGTGTTCATTACTTGCAATAGGAAGGAAGACAGCGCACGTGGGTGTAAATGCAGGTAGACTGCAGGATTGACGGTGTGAAGACCAGACTGTTCTGCTCTATTTTCTCAGCAAAATAAGAATAAAAGAAATGAAGGGAAGTAGGGAGTGATAGAGGATTGAGGAGTAAGGAGAAGGCATGAAACAAACGAGTAAATCAAGTAGGAAAAGGTACTTGAATTTCAGGCCAGTCCCCAGGGCCCACTTGAGATTCTACTCTAAAACATTTAAATAAAAAGAGCTTTGCTTATAGAAGCAGCATTGGACCAGATAAGATAATTTTGGTTCTAATACCAGTTTTGCCACTTCCTGGACATACACCCTTGGGCAAGGCACCAAACCTTTCTGGACCTCAGTTTGCTCATCAAGTAAAGTGATAACATGTGGGTCTGCTCCACTCGGAAACACTCAGAAATGTGTGGGGCACTTTGGGATGTCCTGGCAAATATCAGCATTTAGTACTGCAGGTCCAGGGGTACTCAATGTCCTTTAGTGTACGGAACGGTCTTGCAAGACAAATAACTGTCCCTCCCCCATCTCCAGCAGCACATACTCCTGTTGAGAAACACAGAGGCAGAGGATCACTCCAAGAGTCCTCTCAACTCCAAGACTGATTGTAATCTTAATTGTCCATATCAGGGAAGCTAGCTCTTACACTGATGGATAAACCACACATCCATTTAACTCAACACTATCAATCCTCACTCTTGCCTCCTAGACTGATTACAGGCTGCTAGCCAGGCAAAATGAACAGAAGTTGAGTTTGTCCTTGTTATTTCCTTAGGCCTTAGAGGTACTAATGAGCAGCAAAACAGTTTATAGATTATAGCCAAGAAAAGAAACAGGCAGCACAAGGTGATACAGGAAAAAAAAAATGCCCTCCATTATGATGAAAACCATTGTCATTAACTATCATGGCAATTAAACATAAATGCTGTCAGCGATAACACTCAACAGTAGCAAAGAAAGTTTGGTACCTAGGTTTCGCCAGCATGGAATTAGGTAGCATCTCACTACCATAAAACAAGAAAAATTAATTTTAATGGTATTGACCACAAGGACCCCAACATGAACTGAAAATTAGTTGACAAGGACAGGGCAATTATTAAAGGCAATATATCAAATTCCACTCAGATGATCAGTGGGGTGCTGTAGGCATTGCTGCTAGTGACCTTTCTAGTTGACACCTTCATTAATGATGTGTAAGATGAAGACCAGCATGTAAACATATTCCAGAATGATTCCACTACGGGAGTCATACCAAGTGCAAGCTTCCAACATCGCAGGAATTACTTAAATATAAATGAATACAGAGGTCCCTGGGAAGATTTAAAATTTAAGGCAGGCGATTGTATAGTGAGATAATACAGACAGATGGGTAAAATCCTAGGTGAAAATCTCTAATAATAGCAAGGTGATTCCTGAATGAAAAAAAAAAATCAGTAATTACACAGATCTCAAATAGTTTTTTCACTGACATTTATTGAATAAAATGCTGGCCAGATATTATAAACACTACTGTTTCATCTATAAAACGTAAACAAATACAGAAAACATACACAATTAACCAGTGTGCTTTTTTTTGACTTCAAAAGTTAAAAAAATTATGGTACAATTTTTTTAATTGAGGTTAAATTTATATAACATAAAATCAACCATTTAAAAGTGAATGATTCAGCGGCAGTTAACACATTCACAACGTTTTGCAACCACTATTTCCATCTAGTTCCAAAACATTTTCATCACTCCAAAGGGAAACCCTATACACCTTACGCAGTTGCTCCGCATTCCCCGCTCTTCCTTGCCCCTGGCAACCATCAGTCCGTGTTTTGTCTCTGTAGATTTAGGTCTCTGGGTATTTTATTTAAGCCAAGCCATATGACACATAACCTTCTGTGTTTGGCTTCTTTCAATTAATATAATGTCTTCAAGACTTCTCCATATTGTAGCATGTATCAGTACTTTACTCCTTTTGATGGCTGAAGCCAACGTGCTTTTAAACTGCAATGTTAACTTTAAAGTATGACATGGACGTTCATGCCAGTTCTGAGTGAAAACAATAAGTAAAACCCAGTAGAAATCCAGCAAAACCTCAACTATCCTGATTAATAAAACTCTTTAAAAAGAAGAGCAGAAAAAAGCTTATTTTATTAATTTTACTACTGGGAAGCCTTTATGAAATAAAAGATGCTACTGTTAGCCTTTACTTTTAATTGACATTTAGATATTCACTAATGAGATACAGTAAATATTTATTAATGATTGATGAGCTGGAAGGTTTGGGGTTCCCTGGCATGCTAGCTACCAGGTAAGGTGCTCAGTAAGTGTTTAATGAATTGCAATAAGAATAAAGAAGACTGTAGGGGTATTTTTTGGCGTGTGTTTGCTTCTGTCCAATTGGGGCTAATGTTGTATGGCTGACATGAGCAGAGGTAGTTGTTTCTGTTCTAGTGTTAATTTCATTGATTCCCAGAGTTATTACCAAACTGTTTCTAAACTGATACCCTCATCCACCCCAGGGCTTGTGGAACTGGTTGCTTTTGCATAAAATTTCCTGAGTAGGCTATAGAAAAAAGTCAGAGAAGATTTTCCTTCTTCCTTTTAAAATTTATATCTCCAATGTAACTTCTTTCCCTCTCTGGTGGTTCATTATCAGAAAGACTCTGTAGGATTTTTATTCTGTCTAGTACAGAATTTCTACATTTTTATTCACTGTCTGAGACACAGTAAAGGTTTTTTAAGTAGAATATTGGTGGTAACAGTGACTTTTCATCTTGTAATTTTAAGCCAAAGTTTTCTAATTATTCAGTGTATATGCTCATGATTTAATTGAACAAATACTTTCTTATTATGAATCTTGGAATGGTGAACTCCTCTGAAGAACCTCAGTCTATTGAACTGAAGTGGGTTAGTGATATAACTTGATTTCCTAATGATACCTTGGGGGAGGGGAAAAAAGGTCCTTTTTATATCACAAGAGTTTTTAAAAAGAATACTAAGAAGCTGAGAGTCCTTTTACAATGTATAAATTTCTCTCCAAGGAGACATTATTTTGTTCTTTCTTGTGTTTTAGATAGTTGGGCAAAAGGCACCATGCAAAATAACTGAAATTTAACCCTTTGCACGGGTGTATCTTTTCATAAATGTGTATTTTTAAAACTGCAGTTATATTACTTACTCAGTTCAAGTGAGATGGCAATTAATTCCTGCAGAAATTAATAGTTTCACAAACAGCTTCTAGAATATATTTAGCTTCTTACTAAAATGCTTCAGATTGGGTTATTGCTTCTATGAAAATGTGTTAATTAGCTGTAATAACTATAAATTGCAGATAAACTATTTATATTCTTTAATGTAATTGCAGTCATATATAAAACCAAATTGCATTCACATAAAAATAAATTGGGAGGGAGCAAATCAACTATTTGGAACATAGTTTGGTACAGAGGGTTCAGAACAAAAAGCGCATATATTCAACTGGGCAGGATATTACAAACACTTGCATAATACAGAGAAATCAAACCAGATACAGTGCTGAGACACAAAATAACACATGCTCTCTGTAAAATTTGATGAATCTATAAAATTGGATGGAACAATGCCCCAAACTACTGAGTCTTCCAAATTTCAGGACAGTCTGGGTTATGATGGTACTTTGCCACAAAACAGAGATAAGAGAGATTTATAGTGTAGCAAGTGGCAGAACAGAGTCATTTATGAAGGTAGAAGATTCATGACATATAGAAAGAGCAAAAGAGGCCAGCAAACAAAGAGGCATGTCATTTTTTCCCAAGATAAACTTTCTGGAAGCCCACAGCGTCCACCATTCCAGCACAACACCATGAGACACACAAGTCAGTCTCCAGAGACTTTTATACCAAATACTGCAGCAACAAACACTGGCATAACTGGATTACATGTTTATTTCATAACTGGATTTTGACTACTGGGAAATGATTTCTGCAAAGGAAGCGAAGAGCTCCACGTTGATGGGAAATAAAGCTTTGGTAAAATGACAACTGCATATTTGCACAATATCTTTCATAGTTTGGCTGCTCAATGTTCTCATCCAGACACACCCTGCTGACCTTTATCAGTGATTGTATATTAACTTCTTAATTCTGATCTATGTTGCTCAAAGAGTGATGAAATAGTCTATTTCCTCCCTAAATATATGATAATTTAAAAAATATAAGTAACCTCAATACGAAAATAGGCAAAATACTGGAACAAGCAACATAAACACATATGTGGGAAATGGGTAAGAAATGTGAAATAATGTCCAATCATATCAGAAATAAAAGTCATCACATGGGCGATGAGATACCATTTTTAGCATCACATCGGCAAAGCCTTTGCAAAGTGCAATTTGAGTAGAAAGGGAGAAAACAAATGAAGATGGTGGGGAATAGATAGGAGAGGAGAAAGTTAGGACAGCAAATGTAGAAAATGCTTTCCAATTGTTTTGCTTCAGAGGAAGAGAAATAAAGCATGAGCTGAAGGGGAATAGAAGGGTAAAGGGAAAACATTGGCTAGTTTTTAGATGAGAGATACTTAAGCAAGTTGAAATGCCAAAAAGAAGCCACTCGTAAAGGGAAATAGGCTAGAGATAGGGGAGACAGTAATGATGCCAGGGCAATCAGCCTTGGAGAGGAGGAGATATAAACCAAGCACAGGTGGAGGGAACCAGCCTCAGGCGGAGCAATTACCTTAACCTTTCCAAGCCTAACGTCTTACCTTTAAGCTAAGAAAAACAATACTGACCACTTAGAACACATTATGCAAGTAGCATCTGGCATATAAAAGTTTATTTATTTTTATGTTAATGTTTTAAAACAAAATGTCCTTGGTTCCTACCAATGGCTTTTACACAAATGTCACGTATGTTCAAAAGCAAATTCCTTGGCAGGGACAAGGTTGTGCTGCTCCATTGTACTACAAAATGCCAGTTCATGTCAAATAAAGTATTTATAAAGAATTAATAGTTTGGCAAACAGCCAGCAAGTATTTATTGGAAGGAGCACAGATGTGTTCCTTATTCGGAGTCACGCGGATGTGAGTTTGAATTCTAGCCCTGTCAGTTTCTCACTCAGTGTTTTTCATTGTTGTATGTTTGATACTTAGAATAGTGGCCAGCTTAATAAATATTTGTTGAAGGGGTAAATGATTAAAGCGTTCTTAACTTCTTGGTAACTGTGGCTCCAGGATCTGAAAATAAAATTAATAGTAATGATAACTCAGGTGTGTTGCAGGAATAGAAAGAATATATTGAAGCAGTAAATCAGTGCCTGGCACTTAGTTGGCTCAATAAGGTAATTATCATTCTTTAGTAGTCATAGTAAAAAGAAATAATTGTTTGAAGATTAAGAAAATCTTTAAATAAATCATAACTCTATTATTTTAAAAACCTAAAACGCACTATTAAGGTGACCAGTTTAAAATATTTTTTACTTGGAGATACCTTCCCAGAATTTGTGCTGAAGTGACATAATAGATATTGATGTGTTATTTCCCCAGTTTGAGTGCTTTGAAGGTGCCAACTATAGTGATCCAATGTGCTATAGAAATTACTACTGAAGTACAAGCATAATGGAACCGTTGCCATAGAAATGGTATTTTGCTACCCCGCTCTCCTCATTTAGATGTGCTTCCTTCATACAAGGGGAAAAACAAAAAACAAGAACAGAAATAAAACACTGAGGGTACTTTCTATTTCTGATTTAAGTATTTTTTTCCTTTTAAAATAACAGGCCTAATAAAAAACAAAAATCAATAATCAGAGCCAGAATATTCATACCTACCTCAAAGTTAAGTTTCTAATATGGTATAAAATTGCTAAAAATCCTCTTACCCCAAAACCTATAGCTGCTTTAAGTTATATAAAAATCTATGAAACAGTAAAAGTTTTTTAAAAATGTAGAAATGGAAAAGAGGGAGAGAATAATCCCTATGTATGTCAGATTATCTATAAACACAAATACATCACATGTCCAAGTTGTGTCTTTTTTATATTCTTTATGTTGAACAATGATATAATACTTAATATGGAGCAATGTCTTTATTTTCACAGTTAATTTTTGTCTAGACATTTGTAGTGGACTGAATAGTGCCCCTTCCAAAACAAAAATATGGTCAAGTCTTAACCCCTGATAAGTGTGGATGGGACCCTATTTGGAAATGGGGTTTCTGCAAATGTAATTAAATTTTAAATCTTAGGATGAGATAATTCTGGATTTAGGGTGGGCCCTCAATCCGGGGACTGGTGCTATTATAAGAGAAAGGAGACAGTGATTTGGGACACAGAGACACAAAGGAGAAGGCCATGTGATGATGGAAGCAGAGATTAGAGCAATGGAGCCACAAGTCAAGGAACACCAAGGATTCCTGGGAGTTAGAAGCTGGGAGAGAGGCAAGGAACAGATTCTGCCTTAGAGCCTCCAAAACAACACTACCCTACCAACAGTTGCTTCTAAGATAGCTTGTTATCAAAAATTACATTTTAAAACAATTATTTTCATATTTATATTTTAATAAAACATTTAAAACAATTATTTCATGCAAAAATAAACTGCATTTTTTTATATACTAGCAGTGAACCCTTGGAAATTAAATGTAAACATTTCCAATATCATAAAAACAACTGGCTGGGCATGGTGGCTCATGCCTGTAATCCCAGCACTTTGGGAGGCCGAGGTGGGCGTATCAAGAGGTTAGGAGCTCGAGACCATCCTGGCCAACATGGTGAAACCCCGTGTCTACTAAAATACAAAAAATTAGCCAGGCGTTGTGGTGCGCGCCTGCAGTCCCAGCTACTTGGGAGGCTGAGGCAGGGTAATCGCTTGAACCTAGGAGGCAGAGATTGTAGTGAGCTGAGATCTAGCCACTGCATGCCAGCTTGGCGACAGAGCAAGACTTCGTTTCCTACTCCCACAAAAAAAACCCCACAAAGTTCTTAAGAATGCATTTTACAAAATATGTGGAAGACCTGTAGGTAGAAAACTATACAACATTGATTAAAAAAAAAATTAAAGAACATTAAATTGAAAAACCCAATATTGCTATAGTGTCAATCTGCCATAATTTGATATATAGAATTAAAATAATCTCAGTGAAAACCAGCAGGACTTTTTGGTTTTGAAAAAGTCCACAGTCTGATATCATAATTTATACATAAAAAAAGGGCCAGACCATTAGTCTAAGCAAATTAACACAGGAACAGAAAAACAAATACCACATGCCCTCACTCAGAAGTGGGAGCTAAACACTAGATACTCATGGACACAAAGAAGCCAAAGACAGAAAATAGGGACTACTAGAGAGGAGAGAGGGAGGAGAGAAAGGGTTGAAAAACTGACCACTGGGCACTAGGCTCAGTACCTGGGCAATGGGATCATTCATAACCCAAACCTCAGCATCATGCAGTACACCCAGGTAATAAACCTGCACATGTACCCCCTGAATCTAAAATAAAAGTTGAAATTTAAAAAAAGTCCAGAAATAGCTAAAACAATTTAGAAAAAGTAAAACAAAATGGAAGTCTCATACTACCCGATTTCAAGACTTATTAAAAAGCTATAGTAATAAAGATAATTTGATATTATCATAAAGATAGCCATATACATCCATAGAACACAATACAGTCTGGAAGGAGACCCATACATATACAGTAAATTGATTTGCAATAAAGATGTCAAAATAATTTAACATGGAAAGATTAGTTCTCAATAAATTGTGCTAGAACAACAGAGAATCCATAGGCAAAAACCAAAAGAACTTGGGCTGTTACCTTGCGCCATCCAAAATAATTAACTCAAAACAGATCATAGACATAAATGTGAAGCCTGTAATATTTCTAAAAGAAAACATAAAAAAAATTGTGACAAAGATTAGTCAGAAATTTATTAGAACACAAAAAACATAAACCATAAAAGAAAACAAATCGATAAACTGGACCTCATTAAAATTAAAAACTCCTGGATAAACACTTTAAGAAACTGAAAAGATAAACCTCTGAGTGGGAGAAATCATTCACAAAACGTGTATGTGATAAATGTCGAAATACGTATTTAAAACATGGTTTACATTCACCAATAAGAAGAAAAACAACTCAATACAACATGTGCAAAAGATATGAAGAGATAGTTCACTGAAGAAGAGGTTTGAATGGCACATGAGCACATAAAAAGATGCTCAGCATCATTAGTCATTAGGAAAAAGCAAACCAAACCCATAATGATATATCAAAACACATCCATTAAAAAGACTAAAATTACACAGCAACAACGTGGACAACAGGCAACAGAGAATGCTGGCAAAGATCTGGAACTCTCATGTATTGTTCATGGGAATGCACAAAGAATCAGCCACTTTGGAAAATAGTTTGGAAGATCCATGTAAAGTTAAACATACACTTACTACATTCATAGGTATTTATGCCAAGGAAATAACAACACAGAGCTATACACAAATGTTCATAGTTCCTGGTAGCTTTGTCCGTAATAACCAAAAACCAGAAAAATTTAAATGGGCAAATGTCCATTGAATGAATAAACCAAATTATAGGAGTTTCATATGACGGAAAACCTCTCACAATAAAAGTGAGTGGACTATGGATACATTCAACGACATGAACGAATATGTAAAGCATTATGCTAAGCCAAAGAAGCGAGACACACAAGACTGCATACTGCATGATTCCATTCTATGATACTCACAAAAATGCAAAACTACAAGGGCAGAAAACAGCTCAGTATTGCCAGAGCATGAGGATAGGGGAGGGGATCAACTACAGGGAAGCACCATGGGACACGGGCCATTTTCAGGTGACAAAAATATTACAGATCTTGATTGTGGTGGTGGTGACACAACTGTTCATAATTGTCAAAACTCAACCTGTACAACTAAAAATGGTGAATTTGGCTCTGTGTAAATTATACTTCAATACATCCATCTAAACAAATTTCAATGGCAAAAAAGAGTATTTGGAGCCAGGGAGTTTTACAGTGGCTGTAAAATACTATTTGTGTTTTTGAAGTTGTGTGTTCTTCAAAATGTCGGACATTCCTAAGCAAATATAAATCCTAAACATTCCTAAATAAATACAATCTTCATATGTATCTTTTACTTAAAAATAAAAAACCTTTTTCTTAATAACTGTCAGCAATATCATTAGGACATGATTCTTAAATATCTTTATATCTTTATCATCCATTATTTTGATAAACTAAATACAAAGTACCCTTTTACAAATGTAACATCCCTCTCTCCCCCAGGTGAACATTTCCCATAAATGTTTAGCACTAGATTGTTACAGTATTGTTACTATTTTAAGATCAGTTAATTCAAATCCAACTCTAATTAATTTATTGACCTTTTCCAATTTACATTATAAAAACTCCCACTTTTAAGCATTGCTCACGTGCCTTTTTTTTCTCTCTCCCTCTCTCTTCTGAGGCCTTGTCTGCCTAAGGAACAACTAATCCTTCAAAACTGCTTGAACAGCCTTCCTCCCTGAAGACTCTGCTGTTGTTGATTCACCAATTTCTTCCCTGCATTTCAGGTCAACTAATCTGTTTCCAAGATAGTACCCCTCTGACATTTATTTGTCTCTTCTACTAAAATGAGAACAGGATTGTAGCTTATATATCTTTATTTTCCTAGCCTCTAGCAAACTGGCTAACATCTAGAAGGCTTAAACACAATTTTGCTTTGAAAACAAATCATTTTGAGTATCAGTTGTCATTTCACTGTATGGGAGATTTAGCTTCTGCAACAGATTGGCCTAAATGGGTGATAGCCTGAGGAGAAACATCAGAATGAAATGATATTTGAAGGACAATACACTAACTCCTAATTTGATTTTGCTTGCTTGCCATTTGTTTCTTTTTGATAAGGCCATTGTGTCATCTCAAAAGACCGACTAATGGGGGTTACATCAGAAACATTCACTATTACAGCAGCAAAGGATTGTACAGATCCACTATGTTATGAATTACATTTTGACCATATCTTGGCATCTTCACTTCTAGATCTAGGTTTTGCTCAGATCAGCAACTCAGACATATGCTTGGGTGTAATGTCTGACTCATGTGGCTTCCTCTTTCCTGGGCCAGGCTTTTCCACTGTCTTGGACACAGTGAGCATGCTTCTCTGGACCAGGTAGCTGGCCCAGAGGGCTGGAGGAGTACAGTCCTATTTATACTGGGCCTGGGTACACATCCGGGTGGGATGAGCATAGAAGGTATCACTGTTTCCTCTCAATGCAGGGGTTGGGAAGGGTTGAAAGACTGCCCCTGGGCTGCTAATTCAGATTTAATTATAGTGCCCATTGTTAAACTCTGCACAAGTTGGTAACCAAGGGGAATTCTGTCTGGCTCATTAGGAGACATTCCTGTGTATACTTCTGTTTGTCCAGCTTAGTAGCAGAATGAAAAATGCTTGATATCTTTTTACTAAATGAATGAACAAACCTATGATGTGCCAACCATGTTCCAGGAGGCATGTTTCCCATATGGTGTTTCTGTGTGTGTATTTTTTAACAGCTTTATTGAAGTACCATATAACTCATTCATTTAAAGTACAATTCAAATGTTTTTGTATATTTCATTATTATTTTTAAAAAATTGGAGTAAAATATACATCACAAAATTTGCCATTTTAACCACTTCAAGTGTACAACACAGTGGTATTAATTACATTTACAATGTTGTACAACCATCATCACCATCTATTTCTAGATTTTCATCACTTCAAACAGAAACTCTACAACCACTAAGCAAAACCTCCCCATTTCCTCCTTCCCATAGGCCCTGGTAACCTCTAATCTACTTTCTCCATCTGTGAATTTGCGTGGTGTCTGGCTCATTTCACTTAGCATGTTTTCAAGGTTTATACGTGTTGAAGCACATATCAGAACTTCATTCCTTTTTACAGCTAAATAATGGGTCAAAATATGAAAGATAAACTGTATAGTTTATAGAAAATAACAGAGTATATCATCATGACACTAAGTAAGAAAATAATTCTTAGCCATGACATTAAAATGCTAGTCAAAAAGGAAAAAAAAAGTGTTAAAACTGTATCAATTAAGAATGTGTGTTCTTTAAAAGACACCAAAAATGTACTGAAAAAGCTAGTCACAGAGTAAGAGTAGATTTTGCAACTTATATAACCAATGATATGCCAGTACTCAGAGAAATATATTTGAACACCCATCTAAATCGGGAGGGAGCAGGCAAAAAAGACTTAACAGATGCCCTAATTTTAAAAGCGGTCAAAAATCTGTTCCATCAACAGATGAATGGATAAACAAAATGTGATATATTCATCCAATGAAATACGGTGTGTGTATGTTTGATACATTGCAAATTCAGTTTTTTTCTTTCTGTTTTTTGTTTGTTTGTTTGTTTTCTGTTTCTTTGAGACAGTCTCTATCTATTGTCCAGGCTGGAGTGCAGTGGCGTGATCTCAGCTCACTGCAACCTCGGCCTCCTAGGTTCAAGTCGTGTCTGCCTCAGCCTCCTGAGTAGCTGGGATTATAGGTGTGTGCCACCATGCCTGGCTAATTTTTGTATTTTTAGTAGAGATGGGGCTTGGCCATGCTGGCTAGGCTGGTCTTGAACGCCTGGCCAAGTGATCCGGCCCCCTTGGCCTCCCAAAGTGTTGAGATGACAGGCTTGAGCCACCACGCCTGGCCGTTTCTGGTGCTTTTGCCATTTCAAGTGGTTACAACTTGAAAACGACTCGTTGAAGTTCAAGTAGGTACTGACGTCTGCTATCTTAGCATACTTTTGGCTTGTCTATGCCTCTAGTTTCTATTCTCATTTTCCTCATGTTTCATGGAATGTTTCATAATTAAGACACCACCCCCTCTAGTCAAGCCTAAGCTTTTCTGAGTGGGAGGGGAGAGGGAGGGACAGCTTTTCAATGATATTTTGTTTGCAATAGGAGATAAAGGGTAGCAACTGCTGACTCCATCTGCAACAGTCAACATCACCTGGTTCCCAGACAGCACCCAGTGTTTCTCTCTGTCACACAGAAACAAACACCTTCAACCAGCATTCCAGTTACAACCTTGGGCCAGTTCTTCCTGGAATATTTCTCATCCCTGTTCTTGGCCATAGAAAAGGCAAATTCCTCCATCTGTTCTTTCTCTGTATGTCGTAAGATCTGGCTCTTCCTATCTCTCTTCCTTGACTCCATCTAATAAAAAGACTTTTCTGAACTCGAAGTATGTGAAACTGCATAACTGGTGCTATCAATCTGATATAAAATGGCCCATATTAAGTTTTGAATTACAAGTCTTTTTGTTAGGCTGCAAAAATATCCAAACGGCAGCTCAATACCTCAGAATACGTTAGGAATAATTACTTATATTAATTCAATATATTTATTCATCCACTTAAATCTTGAGTTTATTGCAGTAGTAACCAAATGAGAATTGACATACAAAGAGAATACATTATTATGCTACTACAAACATTGTCTGAATTGCTGCAGTTAAAAATAAGTAAATTCAAAGCTACTTCCTGGCGACAAACAGGGATGTTTGAAAATTCATGTTAAGGGAAGAAAACAAAAATGCCTTTAATCAGATTAATCACCATTTTCCACAACAGATATGCTAATGAATTTGATGATCAGATATGCAGCCTTCTCTACAGATACAAATATAGAGTAACTGTCAGTGCTATTAATTTTATCTCCCGTGTGTTCCTGTGAAACGCTGTGAACCTCTATCTTCTCTGAACCACAATAAAATAAAACAAAAAATCCTCTAATTTTGAACCTCCACATTTTTGGGTTATATAAATACTTTAAGGAGCTTCTCCTGAGATCCAGTAAACTAGGGCAATTGCCCCAAGCTCCAAGCTTTGGAAAGAACTGGGAGACATGAATTCAATTATGCTGCTAAATAGTACAGAATGAGGACAGGCTTTTGAGGTAAGGAAGGTAGTTTTCTACTAAAGAAAAGATTTTGACGCCTTTCTACAAATACACATACTCAGCCAATACATACCAATATCATCATCAACATTAAGGTAAAACAGGAAATCTCTATAAGAGTCCTTTACTGATTCATCTTACCTTCTATGATGCTGTTTTAGATGTGTGTGTGTGTGTGTGTGTGAGAGAGAGAGAGAGAGAGAATTTACTTTGATAAGCAAGCAGAAGAGGAATTAATCTGGGTTCTGGAATAATTAGGTTATCCTGGGAACATCATTAAATCATA
Source organism: Nomascus leucogenys (assembly GCF_006542625.1). Classification (NCBI taxonomy): domain Eukaryota; kingdom Metazoa; phylum Chordata; class Mammalia; order Primates; family Hylobatidae; genus Nomascus; species Nomascus leucogenys. The sequence goes on along the minus strand of NC_044395.1, from coordinate 30,774,804 downwards.
GACTTCTCAACTTTAAAATCAGAGTGGATTTTTAAAATCACTAAATCCAGCACCATCAAAAATTATATGTTACCTGAAAGCAGTAGGTGTATACCTCAAGGGGATGTATTAGTCCGTTTTCACACTGCTATAAAGAACTACCTGAAACGGGGTAATTTATAAAGAAAAGAGGTTTAGTTGACCACAGTGCCGCATGGCTGGGGAGGCCTCAGGAAACTTACAATCATGACAGAAGGTGAAGGGGAAGCAAGGCACATGTTACATGGCAGCAGGGGAGAGAGAATGATGGGGGAGGTGCCACACTTTTAAACCATCAGATCTTGTGAGAGCTCACTCACTATCATGAGAACAGTGTGGGGAACTCTGCCCTCATGATACATCACCTCCCACCAGGTGCCTCCCCTGACATATGGAGATTACAATTTGAGACGAGATTTGGGTGGGGACACAGAGCCAAAGCATATCAGCAGAGGAGGAGAGTAGAGGACCATTGGAGGGCCAATGGAAGAAGGGAGAGGATTCAGAAAACAGGAGTAACTCGTTCGGGTTTTATGGTAAGTGGTGGAGTCCATCAGGCTTCAAAGCCTTCACTCTGAACCTATGCCATGCAGACCCTGACTCTGATTTTCCACAAGATGTCAGTGATGTAAATACAAATACATTCATAGCGTCCAAAAATATAACGTTCACTGCCGATTTTACAATGTGTTTATACAGTAGAAAATAAAATACTGTTGCCTTTACAATGTGTTCTTTCTCATTGAGCTCAAACACTTCATAGCCATCACCTAAAACTGACTATGTTGATGGGTTGGGCTTATCTATTAAATCACCCCATGTGATATATACATCGACTGGGCTTACAAGGAAATCCAGTGGAAGTGCTGATAAACATCCTGTATAAATTGTATTTCCAAAGTATTCTTTATACAGATGCCAAATGCACTTCAGAAGCACATGGGAACAATTACATAACTATTCTTTCTGTGAGGCAGGCAGATGCATTCATAATACCCTTGCTCAGGTGGAGACAGATTCAGTTAAAATGTTCAAAAGGTGAACTCAAAAGGTCATCAAAAGATGACAGCCAAATCATATATCATAACTGGGGTTTCATTTCCAAGAAAGCATTTCGGATTGTGATGAATTTAGAATATTGTGTTTATAAAGTAAAACTGGCAAAAATAAAAGAGAAGTGAAAAGTACGAAGGAAGGGAAACCAAAGAAGAAGAGGGCACATCACTCTAAATAAAGACAGGTCTCTGGAACAATGGCCATGTTTTGGTCATACTCTACTTTCACATTTAATTCCATAAATGTCTTCTTTTATGTTGCATATTCTGATTTTGCCTTCTAACTGAGGCAATATATAAATGTTCACGCTGCAAATTAACAATCCGTAGTTAATACAAAAATACAGTCACCAGACTACTGTGATGGTTAATATTGAGTGTCAGCTTGATGAGATTGAAGGATGCAAAGTATTGTTCCTGGGTGTATCTGTGAGGGTGTTGCCAAAGGAGATTAACATTTGAGTCAGTGGACTGGGAAAGGCAGACCCACCCTCAATCTGGGTAAGCACAATGTAATCAGCTGTCAGCATGGCCAGAATAAAAGGAGGCAGAAGAACGTTGAGAGAATAGACTGGCTTAGCCTCTGAGCCTACCTCTTTCTCCTGTGCTGGATGCTTTCTGCCCTCAGACATCAGACTCCAAGTTCTTCAGCTTTGGGACTCAGTCTGGCCTTGCTCCTCAGCTTCCAGGCAGCCTATCATAGGACCTCACTTTGTGATCCTGTGAGTTAATACTCCTTTATATATACATCTATCCTATTAATTCTGTCCCTTTAGAGAACCCTGACTAATATAACTACTATTTCTATTCTATTCTAGACTTCAAATATACATTTATTTAAGTTATTCAGCTTCAACAAACTATCACTCTAACCTCATGCCTTACTAAAGGTTTGGATTTTCTTGAAAAATTTTAGTCTTAAAAATTTTTTCACTAGGGAGCATGGGATTTTAAACTACTTATAAACATTTACTTCATATAAAGAATTGACCTAACAGTTACTGGCAAATGAATATAAATAAAATAAGAATAGAATATAAAACTTCTTAAAATAGAATTGGTTTTTAAAAAACGGTCGAAAAATTAACTGGCAATAGAAAATTCCGCCTTGCTATTCAGTACTTCATCAAATTCAAAAATGATAATAAATATTCAAAATTCAACCTTTGGGTAATGTCATTTCTAATGTTTGTGTAATCTTTGTTCCACCTTCATCAAGGTGCTGTGAAAAACTGCCCCTGAATCATTTGAAAACACAGTATTTACTTCTCTGAATATTATGCCTTGTATGTATGCTACAGCAAAACTTTGCTAAAATGCTGAATACATTTTCTAGTCTGTTCTAAGGGATCTCTAGCATATATTTTTAAAATGCTGATGGCATGAGGAAAATAAATCGCCTGGTAGAAATACAATTACCTGGATGGTTCCAATCATTCTAGATCAAATATCTGGTTGGTTAACTAAAATACTTTAATTTTTATTTGGAAAAATTGGTGTCATATATACAAATTGTCACATACTGACAAGATATAAAGTTGAAAGTATGTTTATTGTTGAAACATAAAGCAGCAGCAGCATCAGGGAATAGTAAAAATGGAGGGAAATCACCAACTTTTGTGGAGGAATGCCATACCTCCCTCATCTTCCAGAGCTTTTGATATATGCTGACAGGAATTATAAGCCATGATTTGTTAAAATCACCAAAAATTATTATTCTGGGGCTCTATAACAAAGACATAAAAATAAATTTTAAAAATACTGAAAAATCACTCAGTTGGAATGTTTTGTCATATATATCTGTAGAGTTTAGAAATGATCAGATATTTCAATGGATAAAGAAGTGCTAACAATGTATTTCTTTCAGGGGTTTACCCTGGTCTGGCTTCATTACTGTAAAATCTGAAAAGTGGGAACTCAGTAAAATCTCCAAGTGAGATGACACAACACTGTTATAAAAGCTTTCAGACAAGTAATGAGAAATATCCTTTTACACTGTAGGGAATAAATTCCTTGACCTAACACCCAGAGGTAAGACTATATAAAGAAAGCATAACCTATTATAATTTATATAATTTAATACCTGTTACAATTTTAAGAATTTATAAAGGAACGTTGAGGCTATCTCAAGAATATTCTTAAACATGTCTTAGATGGTAGTGATATAAAATCCCCTGGTGTCACTGTTTAAAACTCTTGGCCCTATTGGCATCACTGATTGATCCCAGCTGGCACTGGCATAGTTCATACGATCAAATCACACTCAGCCTTTGAAAATTAGCTTCAATATTATTTTCTCTTGAAGACTTTAACCAAAAGTACTTATACAACCAAATTCTAGGAGAATTTGCTTTGTACATCTCCAAATACTTGCTCTTCCACCCTAAGTCATATATTTCAATTCTTCTAATAGTTATTGTGGACCAAATATGGTCCAAGCACTGTGTTAGGTGCTGGTGGCGAAAGCTGACTGTTATATGAAGATGATCAGTCTCATCTCAACACTTTGTCATTCTTTTAGTTTTTCCCCCACAATATTTGCCGAATATATAAATGTATTGGGACTAAAATAAAATGTGTATATTAGTGGCATGTCAGTTCCCATGATTGTATACACAGCTTCAAACATCTGTCTAGAGACTAAAGCAGTTATTTCTGTATGTGGACACTCTTGGGAGTGTGACAAATATTTTTTGAGGCAGGATCCAACAAGACCTTGAGGTATTTCCCAATTATAGTTTGAAACTCATTTCTTTTCAAACAGTAGATAACTGCTAAATCTTTATTAATGTATTGAAAAATTATTCTGACAGCATTAAACAGTTAAAATATACTGAACAATTTTATAAGATAGAAGTCAGCAATTTTTCTTGTTTCCTGTATATTAAGAAAGGAAAGTTACTTCAAATTTGAAAATCTTTCTATTATAATTCAATCAAATGAAACACACACATAATTTCTCACACATATGTACCTTTCTATCCAAAGTATCAGCAAACATATCATAAAGAATCTCTTGATCTTCCATTAGTAAGATAACAAGACTGGAAGAAAACAAGGAGGTCAGCCAAGTGCGTCATTTCCCTTCTCAAGCCAGGATAATTCCGAAAAATATTAGATTCAGGCAGAAAAAGATAAATTTTAAGATATTTGGGAAGATAAATGGCATCTGCTCATGCCCACGGTCTAATGAGAACTAAATGAATTTCTAGTCTTGAATTTCCTGCAGACTACTTTCTTTGATCAACTAAAAGATTCTGAGTACATAGAGCAGTTATGCTCATCTAGTATTTGTAGCAATGGCAGATAAGAAAAATGTATTAAACCTGAGTTAATTAAAACACTTTGGCTTTATTTCTTTGGTTGTTCCATGGCAATAATGCTAATAAGACTGCAGGGAAGAAAGAATTATATATGTGAAATTGCAGCAAAAATTTCAGTTAAGTGAAAAGGAATAGAATGTTATCACACACTTAAAATGTTAACACATTAAAGAGTACATTTCTTTCCCATGTAATTGTTTTTAACATATGGGATCAGAAAGTAGCTGTTTTGGCTATATCACCTTTCTATTCAGTAATAATAATGGCAACCCTGTGCTTCCTTAGGTTATCTTGTTGAACCATACCCACACCTTATATGGTGGAAATCGATGTCTCCATTTCAGAGTTTAAGTACAGCATCAGGATTTGAACCCAAATCTGTCTGGCTCCAAAGTTCTCATAAAAAACCACCAAATTCCTTTGTTTCTTGAATACTTACTGCAGGCAGCAGGCACATACATGACCCCAAATGAGGGAATGTATTTCCATTCAAGTTACAATCAAACATTAAGAATTATTCTCTTCTTTTGCTGTGACTCTCTCTTCATGTAGCTTTTGTAATTTGTGATTAAAAGAGATGTCTCAAGATTTCATTGTGTTCAGCCAATTTAATATTGTTGTACACAATGAAATTTTGAGGCATCTCTTTTAATCACAAATATAAACTATATAATTGCTACATAATCAGAAAGAGCTATCACAGCAATTATATAGTTTCTTCATTTCATATGGTATTAAATTGGGATTGACCAATAGTGACTAATTCATTAAAGATGTTAACGAGCAATGAGAAAGTATCTATTTATATCTGTGAATCTATTACTTTATAACATATTTGGATGTAATTTTAAAATTGAAAGAATAGCGAAAAGAATTTATGAATACTCTTCATCAAGATTTTGACATTTTATGACATTTATTTTTATTCTTCTCTTTCCCTTTCTCACATATACCTCTGTGTGTGTGTCTGCGTGTGTATTTTTTTCTGAATTATTTCAGTGTAAGTTGCAGACATGATATCCCCTTACCCCTAAATATTTCAGTGTCCATTTTCTAAAAGCAAGCAATTCTTTTGCATACCATGGATGTAATCATTAAAATCAGGAAATTGATTATTGATACAATACTGTTACCTAATCTACAGATGTTACAATGTTACAAACCTTATTCCATCTCTAAGTTGTCCCAATAATGTCTATAAGAGCAAACAAAAATCCATGATCAAGCATTGTATTCACGAGATGCAATGTCATTTCTCTTTAGGCTCTTTTAATCTGAAAGGGTTTCTGAGTCTTTCTCTTTCACGACACGGACACCTTTGTACAGGTCAATTATTTTCTAGAATAATCATCAATTTGGGTTTGTCTGATGTTTCTTCATAATTAGATTCAGTATGTACACTTTTGGCAGGAATACCACAGAAGTACTGTTGTGTGCTTTTTAACACATTATTTTCAGCAGTCACATATTGTCTATTAGACTCATAAATGGCAAGGTTATTTTGATTATTTGGTTAAGGTGGTATCTTCCATATTTTTCCACTAAAATTATTTGACCTTTGGTAATTCATAAATATCTTGTTAAAAGATATTGTGAGACCATGTGAGTATATACTTCTTAAACTTTCACACATTTCTTTTAGCATCCATGAATGTTTCTTGTCTGAATCAATTATTAATATGATGGCTAAAAAATGATGCTGGCTGGGCGCGGTGGTTCATGCCTGTAATCCCAGCACTTTGGGAGGCCCAGGCCGGCGGATCACGAGGTCAGGAGATCAAGACCATACTGGCTAACATGGTGAAACCTCATCTCTACTAAAAATACAAAAAATTAGCCTGGCGTGTTGGCCGGCGCCTGCAGTCCCAGCTATTCAGGAGGCTGAGGCAGGAGAATGGCGTGAACCCGGGAGGCGGAGCTTCCAGTGAGCCTAGATCGTGCCACTGCACTCCAGCCTGGATGACAGAGTGAGACTCCATCTCAAAAGAAAAAAAAAATTACGCTTTTATAATTCCATCATTCCGTCTACATTTATCAGATGGCTTTCTCCTGAAACAAGACCTTTCCCAGTATGGGCTCATGGATTCTAACTTTATCCTCCAGTATCGTAATTGTTGATATTCTCCCAGATTTGGCCAGTGGAAGCCCCTACATGTTGGACTTCATGTTATTTTGACATGTCCCCATCATTCTTTGAAGACATCCTTGCAATATGGAACACATAATTTCTCTTAATCTTTTAGCACACAAAATAATCTTGGACTTTCCTTGCCCCAGCCCTGGAATCAGCAATTTCTCCAAGAAGCTTTTTGGTCATTTTATCAGAGAATGGTATTTAGAAGCCACAACCTGGGTACTAAGTGTGTTAATTCCTATTACAGTGTCATGTTCAGAGAACAGAGGTAGGAAACAGATTGTATCTAGCTATCTATATTTCAACGCATTCGTTCATGCTGATACATCAAATACAAATCCAACAGCACAGGGTTCATTCTAACTTTTTTCTTTCTATATTTGTAACTACGTCTTCCAAAACTGAGAAACCCACCTCCTGTTATCCTCAAAAAATAGAGATATATTCACTCAATCACATAAAGAATAGAAAACAGTTTCAGAATTGCTGACCCAAGCCTCTAAAATAATACAGGAGTTCAATATGTGTTTAAAGTTCTTTTTGTCATTAGACTAAGGGGAAATATGTTCAAAATTATTTGAGCTAGTTCCTTCTTTTCCCTCTGGTGAAATCATGCTATTCATTTGTAAAATAATATGACAGATACTCTTTTGCACCTTCATTATTTTTAGCTAACAATATATTCTGAAAATCACTCCCCATCAGTTCATAGGCTTTTTCCTTATTCTTTTCTTTTACAGGTGAACAGAACTCTATGGACATGTCATAGTTTATTCAACCACTCTTTCATATATGGACATATTAGATCTTGCCAATGTTATAGAATTACAAACAATGTTGAAATGAATACCTTGTGCATATACATTTTCATTACTGTTGGAGTTGCATGTTCAGAATAAATTTCTGACAAATAGACTGTGGTATAAAAAGGTAAATGCACATGTATATAGGTCAGATATTACAAAATTCCCCTCTATAAGTTGTACCAATCAATATTTCTACCAGCAATGCATGAGAATGCCTGTTCCCTCACTGCCTCACTAAGGGAGTGTGATGTAAGCAATATACATATTATTTTAAAATCCAAGCATAATATGAGATCTACCCACTTACATAAATTTTAAGTGGATAGTACTACTAACTATAAGCACAATATTGTGCTTCAGATTTTTAATAACATTTTTATCTTGCATAACTAAAACATTACACCAATATGCAAAAATGGTATGTCATAATAACTTTAACTTAAATTTTTCTTTTCATGAGTTAAGTTGAATATGTTTACTTATTTTTAATAAATAAATGTCAATATTGTAAATATATGAGTATATGTATTATATTTATATGTATGTATATATATTTGTGTGTGTGCATGTGTGTATATATATAATATGGGTATATTTATATGTGAGTGCATATATATGTGTGTGTGTGTGTTATATATATAAAATGTTTATGCTTGTTGGCCATATTTTTCTCAGGCTTTTAAAAATCTTTTCTCTTTCAATTTTTAAACATTCTCCATATGTAAGTAAAAGTATCTCTTTGTCTATTATAAATATTGTAAATATTTTTTCCTAGTTGTTTTTTGTCAGTGGTCTTTTTGACTTTATTTAAATTGCTTTTTGACATGCAGGCATTAAAACATTTTTACATTTAGGCAATAAAATTTTTCAGTTTTTCCATTTATTAAATCTGATTTTGAGTTGTAGTTATGAAACCTTTCCATACACATTCAGATTAATAAGGAATTCACCTATGTTTTTATCTAGTATTATGTAGCTTAATTTATTTTTTACTTTGTCCAGTGGTTTCAACTTCATTTATTAAAAAGATTCATCTTTACTCTAGTGATTTGAGATGCAACCTTTATCATATATTCCACGTGTACTGAGTCTATTTCTAGACTTCTTATTCTATTCCACTAGTCTATTTATATATTCATGTGTCTGTGCCACAGTTTTAATTACAGAGGCTTTATAATATATTTTATCATCTGGCAGGGTTAGTCCTCTTTTGTATATTATTCTATCTAGGTTTTTGGGTTTTGTTCTTTATTCTTGCATGCTTATTTTTCCATAGGAAGTGCAATACCACATGTTTAGTTTCACTATGTTTAGTATTAATTTTGGAGATTCTTCACATTTATAAAATACAAAAATTGATGAATTAATTTAGTGTGAACTGACATCTGACTTTGAATATCTTATCTCAAAACAAGGTATGTCTTTTCATTTATTTAAAACTACTCTTCTGTGTTTCAGTAGTGTATCACATTTTCCACAAATAAATTTTGCACATTCTTTGTTAAATTTTTTCCCGTAGATTTTATTTTTCTGCTATTACAAATGGAGTGTTTCTGTTATTATACTGTCTAGGTATTGTGTATAATAAGATATTATTTTATGGTAATTTTATACTCCGCTTTTTAAATTAAATTCATGTATTATTTGAGTTAGTTTTATCATTGCTTTTGTAAGGTTTTTCAGGTATACAATCATATCATCTACAGATAGAAATAGTTTTACTTCCTTTCAATTTCTTATACTTCCAAATCAATTTCTTTTCAAATTACATTAAAGGAAACCTCTAGTACAATGTTGAAAGTTAATAGATATAATAGGCAGTTTTGACTTGTCTCTGGTATTAATGAAAATATTTCTAGTATTTCCCCATCAAGTAAAATTCTGGTTTTGCTAATGTAGTGTACATATATTTCATAATATGGAGTTTCCACTAATTTCTATTTTGAGATTTGTTTTCCTAAAATGGGTGTTAAATTTGTCAGAAGCTTTTTCAGAATCTCTGGAGGTTAGACATACACATTTGCTCTTTCATAAATGTGTGGGTTTGGATGACATAATGTATATAAATGTCTAATACTGAAACATCTTTGAAATTCACTTGATATTTTGTCCACAAGCTGGATAATACATGAAAATCTAAAGGTAGATTAATTCCTTATCTTTTTCTATAAAGTTCCAACCTTCTTCTCAAATCAAGGAAAAAATATGTATAGAAAAATCACAATATTGGCTTTTACAAACATTTGTACATTCTACATCTAAAATCATGTTCGGATAAGCATAACTAGATGATATAATGTGATTATCTTATAATCCAGGATTACTTTTATCCTCCAAAATTAGCATAAAAAGTGATTCAACTATATAAGTTGCAGATGAAGATAGTTCGTGCTACCAATTTTCTAGACCTATCCTGAGTATTGCAGCTTAAACAAACAATGCAAGTGCCTGTAAATAGTAAGTGGCTGCAATAATTGCAATTTTAAAACACTACATAAATAAATAGGATTTCAATTAAGTTTTGTACAGATGGTCAAACTGAAGAAAACCAGCAGAGAGTCTTCATGGTATTATTTGTTATTCTATTTAAAGGTTAAAACAAGAACCTCTCCTTTAAGGCAAGCATATTTGGAATTTTCTAGGACAGAAATGCCAATTTCTTGACTAATTTGTAACTCAGTTTCTTATGAGAAGAAGTAAGACACCGGATATTGTAAGGCTGTAAGAAAAAACAACTTCTGGTGTGTAAATAAAGTTTGTCCTCATACACTTTCCTGAGATATTTTACAATAATTGGTGTCATTCCTTAATGACTCTACTGAAGGTTTTGTATTACTCCATTAGCGATTACAAAGCACACCTCTAAACTGGGTGTTACTTTAGACATAAATGCTCATACACTTTTGGCTGAAATCATTCTAATCATGATGTACTGTTACCTGCAGATGTGAATCAAAACATCATTGACTACATTGGCGAGTTTGCAGTTACATTGCTGAGGACTGCATATTTTTCTGTTTTGCTCATCTCCAGAATGTGAGTAAAGCTCTTTGCAAATGAGTTATTTTTAATTGACATGTTCACAAGGTAAATTAGAACTAGTACTTGGTAAAAACTGTGTGGCAGATTGCACTCATGACTGTAATTTTTAAAACCTCTCTGTAACCACACTTTCTTTTAGTACACCTATTTTCTGGCGACTTTTGCTTTGCCAGTGGAGCAATGGCAAACTTGACACAGCAGAGGCATGAAAAAATGCTTGCCCATTTCTACTTCCTCTTTTATTACCATGACAATAAGCCTGGGGATAGTCTGCTTAGACGATAAGCTGAGGAACGCAGGATGAGTAGATCCTAGACCAACCAATCCCAGGCAACCCATCCGGTGGCCACAGACACCTGCCTGAGCCAGCTGAGAACAGTAAAGCCAGCCCAGATTAGTAGAAGCACCAGGCTGGCCCATGAACTTGCAAAAACAGTACATCGTTGCTGTTTTAAGCCTTTACAGTTTGAGGCGGTTTGTTTTGCAGTAGTATTGTGGCAATGGACAAGTGATACAAGTGCCTAGAATTTTCTTTAAGTTGGAACATCTTAAATGTTTCTGGGTGCCAAGATATCTAAAATGCTGTGCTATTTCCAACAGAGCTTTTTAAAATTGGAACTAGAAAATGTGATTTTCAAATTTAAATGAATGAATAGGAACCAAAAACATCTGTGAAGAAAAGCAGGCATCAAGGCTCATTGGGAAGCAGTGTGGTACTGGCTCAGGCACACACAACCAACGAAAGCAGAGTGGAAAAGTATAATGCAGTGTTTTCACAGCAGCCAATATGAATACACTGCAACCAGCAACTCTATGGGTGAATCTTAGCAAAATCACACTCAGTGGAAAAGTAAGTCCAGAGAGATTATCCACAGTGTGATACCTATTTTATATACACAGTTTGCAATAAAATTCTTTAAAAAGGAAAGGAAAGCAATTGTGAGCATGAGAATTCAGGTGCTGATTGCCTGGGAGAGAGCAAGTAGGTAGATGGGGAAATTACGAGTGAAACAAAGGTCACCATAAAACTGGATTTTGTTTTGTGTGATAGGTTTATAAATTATTTAATTAGATAAATAACTAAATAATTTAAAATAAACAAGCAAAAGCAGTTCCATACATAGACTAAAAGAAAGTAAAATAATGCTTTGCTAAGTAAGAAAGCTGAGAAATGTGTTACAATATGCAACATATACTGACTGCCATCAAACTTTCTCCTAATGATCCAGGGTCATTATTTTGTAATGCCATAACATGAAAACGCAGCTTGAAAATAGGCTAAGATACAAACGTTCACTGGTCACAGGTGGGGACTATAATTTGCTCTCTTAAAAGAGTCCATATATATTAGCTATTTTTTTCTCACACACAAATAATTAAATGAAGCATGTTATTGATGAATTTGCAAACCTCACTGCTTTAATGAACCATTAGCTGTATTTGGCTGTATAAGCAGCAGCCTTTGGCAAAATACAGGAAGTGTATTTGAATTTGCCTTTTGAACTTCTCAGTGTTTTTTTTTTTTTTTTTCTTAAATCTGTGTGAGGTACACACAGATTTTTTTTTTCTTAAAATGCGTGAGGTACACATTTTCTCTTTCATCTCAGTTGTTAGCTAATAGAGACTGTACTTTTGTGATGGCATAATTTTGCTAGTTTTTAAATTTTTTAAGTTTATTTTAGAGTTGGGGTCTTGCTCTGTCACCCAGACTGGAGTGTAGTGGCATGATCATGGCTCACTGCAACCTTGAACTCCTGGGCTCAAGCAATCCTCCTACCTCAACCCCAAGTAGCTAGGACTACACGTGTGACCCACCATGCCCAGCTAATTTTTATACCTTAATAACCTTGGGAGATACCTCCTAGTTATCTACAACCTGTCTCTCTCACCAGTGCTGCCATTACCCCTGGTATGTGTTTCTCCCATGCTCACTGCCAGGTACTGTGATTGTCTCTCTCCTTTCCTATGCTCACTGCCAGGTACTGTGATTGTCTCTCTCCTTTCCTAGACAAGCTCCAGAATGATTTCCCCATGCCTTATCTGTCTTTATATAAGTAGCAATGAACACCTGGATTATTGCAAAGGCCTCTTAATGGAACTTCCTCTTCATAGCTCTGCACTCTATGTATCTGATATGATTAGGCTTTGTGTCTCCACCCAAATCTCATCTTGAATTGTAATCTCCATGATTTCTGTAATCCCTACATGTCAAGGAAGAGACCAGGTGGAGGTAACAAAATCATGGGGGTGGTTCCCCCCATGTTATTCTCATAATAGTGAGTGAGTTTTCAAGAGATCTGACAGATTTATAAGGGGCTCTTTCCCTTTTGCTCAGCACTTCTCCTTCCTGCTGCCTTGTGTAGAAGGTGCCTTTTTTCCCCTTCACATTCCACCATGATTATAAGTTTCCTGAAGCCTACTCAGCCTTGCTGAACTGTTAGTCAATTAAACCTCTTTCCTTTATAAATTACCTGGTCTTGGGCAGTTCTTTATAGCAGTATGGAAATGAACTAATGCAGCATCTACCATTAAAACTGTTCCCAGGGTTGTTTAATATTAGTAGTATTATTATTATCTAATGTGACCATATCACTCTTTAGTTTATGCACCTTCAAATGTCTTTCATTAGAGGACAGAGTAGTGTTTCTACAGCTTGTTGCAGGGGCAGGTCTCAGGGTTTGCAAGTTTCATATGAGAATTTTTGAATTCTGTAATTTCAGTTCTAATTTATCTTTTAACAAACAATATAAACTTATTGTGACTTATCTAACTCAGCTTTCTGAACCTTGAATCATACCTGAATCTCCCAGGAAGCTTTGAAAAAAAATATCAATCCAAGGAGGCTAACATCCAGTAACTGTGACACATTTGTTCTGAAAGGCTAGCTAAAACATGTTAAGGGATTTGGACTACAATTGACCCTTGAACAACGTAGGTTTGAAGTGCACCAGTCCACTTACACATAGATTTTCTCTTTCTCTGCCACCCTTAAGACAGCAAGATCAAGCCCTTCTCTTTCTTCTCTCTCCTTCTCCTTCCTCAGCATATTCAACGTGAGGATGAGGAGGATGAAGACCTTTATTATAATCCACTTCTACTTAATAATAGTAAATATATTTTCTCTTCATTATGGTTTTCTTAATAACATTTTCTCTTCTCTAGCTGACTTTACAGTAAAAATACAATATATAATACATATAACATACAGTATATGTCTTAATTGACTGTTTATAATATCAGTAAGGATTCCAGTCCATAGGAGGCTATTAGTAGTTAAGTTTTGGGAGAGTCAAACGTTATACATCGATTTCTGAGTGCACGAGGGTTTGGTTCCCCTAATCCACACACTGTTCAGTGTCACCTGCATTCTCTACACAGTAGATTGCTGGAGAAAAATTTGACAAGGGTAGATCTCCATGTGAAAAAGCACTCACAACAGCTCTGTAGATGACATGACTGGTGACAAGCCTGGAGACAGGGAGGTCAAGAAGGTACTAAGGTCAACCAGGGCAGAGATGAAGAAGGAAGGATATAAGGCAGCAGTGTAATTAGAAATAGAGAGAAAATTCTGGAAGAGAAAGATGTTTAGGAGTTAAGGAAATAGAGTTAGAAGGACATTGGCTTGGGCAACTGGTGGTGTCATCTCTCCTCAAAAAGAACGGCAGGATAAGTGGTCCGGGACAGGGAGAGGTAAATGGGGATTTGTGAAGTACATGAAAGAAAATGAGTTCAATGCTCAGTGCAAGTTTTTGACATGGCTGCAGAATATCCACGTACAGAAGCCCAAAAGAGAATTAGCATTAAACATGTACAGAGGAAGAAAACTTTACTTCAGGTGTGCAAAGTTGTGCAAAATATTGTAGCTTTTTTACTTCTCTGTAACTGATCTAGATTTCCTCATGATCCTCCATCCCAAAGAATAGCACAGAAAAAAAACTATCTTGTAAATTAAACATATTTTAGTGTTTTGGGTGAGAATGTTATTTTGTTCTAAACAATCTATTATAGGTAAATATTCAATCAATTCAAACTTCAGATTCTCCAACAATAGTTTTGTGTTATTTTTTTCACCCTTTCCCTTCTCTTTCAAAAAATCATCTGAAGGGGAAAATGTACAGGCCTCAGCAGGTGGGCTAGGGCGTGATCCATGCTGCCCTATGGTCTCTGCAGGCATGTCCCAAGTCCGCTCGTGTCTCAGAGCACTGGGCACAGGAAATATGCTGGTTATGCCACTGGTCCTCAGTGGCCTTTGATGTAGGTTTGCATCTGCCATTGTGCACCTCGGACCTTGCCATTGTCTCTCAAATGCCTCACTCTCAGTGTCCTCTATTGACCACAGGTCTGCACTCATCAGCCAGTCCATAAAACACTTCTTTGTATCCATGGCTGTTGGGTGGGTTAGGGGTTGTGTAATGGGAAACTTCTCCATTAAATGCATGTCACATGTGCACCATATAACAGCAGCATTAACTCAGGCTGGTTATATGGACATCTTCCATGAGTGCTTCCCTACTGTTTTTGAGGCATGCTGGACAGGGTCTCTATATACACCCCATCAACACTATGTCTAAGGAAACCAGCCACTAGCTACCATCTTCTCAGATTTCTCCTTTTCTACTGCAGGCTACGTCTTATCTGACAGTTTCCCCTACTTCTTCTTTCTTACTGACTCCCTTACCCTACCACTCTCTCCCTCTTTCCTTGATTCAGGCTTTCTTTTAATGACACGTTATATCTCATAGGGGCTCACCCATATTTGCCTTCTTCCCAAGGTGGTATTTTCCCTTCTCTCTCCCTGGGGCTATATTGCATAGGAGGTACAGGATGAAAGGCAAACTTATCCATAAAGGGAGATATCTTGGGAGGTATTTCAAAATTTTTAAATATCCTTATCATACTTGCAATAACTAGAAAGTATTTTATTCCTTATTTTACAAAAGAATAAAGTGAGGCTCAACATAATTAAAGGACTCCTTACTCTTGCTGAGCTATTGCTCAGAAATGAAACCAAGTACAGCAGACTTCAAAGATGATTTATATGATTTATTTCCACTACCTGTGGAAATAAGGTAGTGGAAATAAATCTAAATGCTGTATTTGGTGGGCCACTGAGGTAGGACATGGCTGGCTATATTGCTTTAGCTTCACGACTAAGCCACGCACAGCAGGAAATGGCACACCTTCAGGAGGATTTCATTACAGCACTCACCACTGTCCTCACGTGCCCAGTCATTGCCCACACATGGTAAAGATGGCTCTATGTCTTTGTGGCCTCAGCATTTTAGTGAATATTTGTTCTCTCTTTGGTCTATTACTTGCTACTTTGAAAGTGTCTATTTTTTATTGTATTTTTTTCGGATAATTTATTATGTGTTTCATGTGGTTTAGTTCCTTAACCTGAAAAATCCAATAAAATCTCATCCAAAAATGCTTATGAGTACATTAATTTCAGCCAGTCAGTATGAAATTCATGTTAATTTTGGAAGTGGTATATGAAAATAGGATCTCATTTTAATATGTTAGTTATATTTTCACCCAAAATGGTCTTTATAGTAATTATTCTCATTCTATAAAGTATTTAATGTTTAGGCATTCAGCTATTTACCAATGAGGGAAGAAAGATTACATCATATTATTTATTTACTTTATATGCTTTATATATGTATCCTAAATAAATGCAAGATTTAACATTGTGTAGGCTTACTTGTATTAAAGAAAGCCTCCACTTAGCAATTGGGTAGGTTAACAAATGTATTTTTCCTTGTGATGCATCTTAAGGTCTACTGTGAATATTGCTTTAAAAGATAACTGGTTAAATTGCTATTTTCACGTTGGCAGAGTAATTTAATTTTTGTCAATTCTGACAATATCAGAAACAGATTTGAAAATCTGAGAAAAACATATTTGGTGAATTCAAACTAAGGTAGACATGTTAGCTATTCTGAATGATTCAGTCTCCATTACCAAGGGAGATAAAAAAAAGAGTCTGTCACAGTATCTTAATCACCTCACCATAACGTGTAGGTGATAGTATTTACTCAAGAAAGACTTACGAAAATGCAGTAAGCCTCCTCTCCACCTCCCTTTTAAAATGATCAGGTTCTTATCCTGAATTTTCTGAACACATATGCTAATTCTAGACCAAGGGCTACTTTCTTTTCTTTTCTTTTTTTTTTTTTTTTTTTTTTTTTTTTTTTTTTTTTTTGAGACAGAGTCTCACACTGTCGCCTGGGCTAGAGTGCAGTGGTAAGATCTCGGCTCACTGCAACCTCCGGCTCCCAGGTTCAAGTGATTCTCCTGCCTCAGCCTCCCAAGTAGCTGGAATTACAGGCACCCGCTGTCATGCTCAGCTAATTTTTTGTATTTTTAGTAGAGATAGGGTTTCACTAAGTTGGTCAGGCTGGTCTCAAACTCCTGACCTCATTATCCACGTGACTCAGCCTCCCAAAGTGCTGAGATTATAGGCGTGAGCCACCGCGCCCAGCCAGAGCTACTTTCAATCTCTATTGGCAATGCCTTTTACAAATGTTCTGTCTAGCTTTGCCAATACATCTATAGTGATACAGAATAGGTGAAAAATTAATCTTTGCGCATATATATATATATATAACCACATCCGTGAATGAATTATTAATGGTAAAGATATAAAGAAGGCTGAAAATATGATTTAATGGCATTTATGCATACTATAAACTTACATTTCTGAGCAGAGCAATGAAAGTCTATAAATTTATACGTTTTGTACATGCTCTGAATTATATGCCATGCTCTTTGAATTAAAAGATAATGGTGCTGACAGTATTATTGCCTATGCATACCAATGTGGCTGAAAATCCCTATGAGTTACTCTTAGTCTTCCCCACTAATTCTACACTAACTGGGACTAAATGAAGTGAAAAGAGGATTGGTACAGTGTGTCCTCTACAGAGAGAAAAAAGAGGGCTTTTTATGTCTGAGTCATTAAAATCTGTTGTTAGCACTGCCCTGATCTAAAGGCAGAACTTCAAAGACTGTAATTCATTATCTCTTTGGTCTTTTAACACTGCAGTCTTTCATTAATCCCAACAGGTGAATAATATGTTATAATATATGTGATTATCAACAGTAAATAAATGATGCTAAGAAAAAAAATAAAACCTCCTAGTAGTATCAACCATTCTCAGATTTCAGCTAGAGACCAGAAATTCAAGTACTTTAAATATCATACAATACTTTCTAGAAAACAAATAGCTTTTGGTTTCATTTTGGTTAATATGCAAAATATACTTGCACAGAGTCTAAAATGTCTGACAACTGGGCTGAATTGGAGAGATTTGACATTTACTGCATGTATCAGTTTCAGTGCTGGAACATTTCTTCATTCCATATTGGTATCATAATATTTTATGCATATACTCTGGCATATGTTGGAGGAGCCACCCTCCAGTGTGTGCCTGCATCATGATCCTTGCTTACTTCTGTTGTGTAGCTTCTTATGCTTTGGTAACCTGTATAACCTGTTTGGTAAACTTTTGGTAACATGTATGGTAACCTTCAATGAATAGTGAAGAAGTTGACAGTGTGTGATTTCTGAGAATATGCCATAAAAGACATTGCAGTTTCCACCCCAGACTCATGAATTGCTCACTCTGGTTGGAAACCAGCTGCCATGTCATGAGGATACTCAAGCACCCCCGAGGAGAAGACCATATGGGGAAAAACCGAGGCCTGCAGTCAATAATCAGTACCATCCTGCCAGCTATATGACTGAGTAAATGTGGAAACAGATCCTCCAGCCTGTTAAATCTGTGGACAACTGCAGCTCTAGCTGACATCTTAACTGCTATTTCATAAAACAATTAGTAGAGTCAGAACTGTCCAGCGAAGCCATCCTACATTCCTGACCTACAAAAACTAAGAGATAATACATGTTTATTTTTGTTTTTTTTTTGTTTTTAATTTCTTTCAGTAAATACTAAATGAGATTCTAGTTTTCTTAAGCAACTAACGTTTAGGGTATTTTGTTATATGCTATAGATAAATAATATGAAGAGGATACTGATACAGTAAATTATTTCTTACTTTTTTAATGAAATATCTCAAGGCAATACCTGAAAAGATTTATGCATAATCCTAAAAAGAAGCTGATGGAGTTGCATTTTCAGGCTCTTATTGATAGAAAATGGATTGTTAATCTTCTTGGTAAGAGGTGAAGTTGCTTATTTTATATGACAAACTGAAATATTTTCTGAATCATCTTTCAGTTTGTTTTTTAATGTCTTGAAAAATAAGTCATCAAAAGCTATTTTTCTTTCACCAAGAAACCCATAATGTCTATCAGCTCTAAATGAACTAAGAGCCACAAAGGATACATAGTCTCTATGATCAACTGTCTTCATCAAACTATATAACTTTGTATTTATTATAGTAATTTGACACAAACAGTCAAAAACAGTTCAATTCTGCAATTACAGCTGTTGATAAGAATATTCAGCTATGAAAAATCTGCAAAATAAACCAAGTTTATGAAAACAATAAGATCAGCCATTTTTCCAGGTCATTGCCTTTGACATGATATCCAGTATTTTCCTTTTTATGGAAAAACAATAATTCAAAACCACGTTTAAGCATTTTAACCCCCTTTCTTGCTCCAACATCTATATTCATAGAATAAGTTTTTGAACTCCTCTTGCAATTCACTAAACATCTGTCTAAAATGATAGGTATTTGAACCAGCTGATTTTATAAAACATTTGTATTTTTAATCATCCCATAGAAAATACTGACAGAATTCTGGCTACATTATTTAAAGTAGGGGATTTTTAATAAATAATGGACTTGGTGTAGGAGATTAAGCTCCCAAAGTTTTGTTCTTTATAGAGGTGCCAATTATTGCCAATTTCTTCCCAGTTGCTTGTCAACAGGCAATATGAAGTTTACTATATTTTTGTTGATGTCCATATATACATATATATATATATATATAAATGAAAAATAAAGTCCATTAAAGTGATAACTTTGACATCACCCAAGTCATATAGATATATGGGCAAGAACTCAAGCTCTCAACAAGTTGCTTGGGTGTATATTTTCTGATGGTATTAGATAAGGGTGCTTTTTTCCCTGAGTGGCTACTCCTTCTTGATGCAGAAGAATTTCAGTATTTCCCATGGGTTTCATCAAATTTTCTTCCATTAGGTGAACCTCACTTTCAAATATCACTTTGAAATTAGCCTTGAAGAAAGTTACAAGAAAGATACCATTTTCTAGGTTTGGCTGTATTTTTCCACTATATAGGTTCTAGACATGATTTTTTTCTTTATAGTTGGCAAAAATTTTTGCAAATTTTGTTCAAAATTTGCATGACTGGATTTTTAGTTCATCCATTTTAAAGATTACTTCAAAAGACTAAGGCTTAACTTGTGTCATGACCATAGTTAATTAAAACACATAAATAAATTTGTTTTTTTTGTTTTGTTTTTAGTGATGCAGTCTTGCTCTGTTGCCCAGGCTGGAGCGCAGTGGTGTGATCATAACTCACCGCAGCCTTGAACTTCTGGGCTTAAGCAATCTTTTTGCCTCAGCATCCCAAGTAGCTAGGGCTATAGACGCACACCACTACACCCGGCTAATATTTTAAATTTTTGTAGAGACAGGGTCCAGGCTAGTCTCCAACTCCTGTCCTGAAGTGATCCTCCCTCCTTGGTCTCCCAAGCTGCTGGGATTACAGGTGTGAGCCCCTACTTGTGGCCACAAATAAGTTTTAAGAACATCCTATCCTGTCTCTTAACCACCATTATACTAGCTATGGCCAAAGTACAGTCAACAGCTTCCTTAATGTCAGGTTTACTGTGAAAATCTTTAAAATCTTCTTTTTGTTAGTCATGACCCTACATATTTTAGGTTGCTATAAATCACACATATAATGCATTGGTTTCATAACATATTGGTTTCATTTTGTTGCTAGTAGAAAATAAAATTTAAATCCATGAAATTGTTTAAAGTTACATATAGAATGCAATAAGTATTACAAATACGTCTCAGAATCTTGGTCATTTGCTAACTAATTGCAGGGAGAAGTGGAAAAAACGGTAGATGCTGGCTTACAAACAAAACTTTGATCTTCCCAAAGGTGGGAAAAAGCTAAAATGATATGTGGGAGCAATATTTTTAGTATAAAGTTTAAAGAACCTGGCTTATAAGTGACAAAAACATTTAAAACTCTGTGAAGGTTTCTGAGGACATCATAAGAAATGACACATTCCACAATAGGAAGAAGTCTTCAGTATTTTTTATTCCTTTTTGGACCACTGATTACTCTACAGCTAGTGCTAATATCACTAGGTTTCTTCATAATACAAAAGTATCAAATGTTCCTATTACTAATTGCACAGAAAATGTCTCTATTCTCTAAACTTTTAAAACGACCAATAAAAAAAATTCTATTGTCCCAATACAAAAATAAACTGGATTATCTTGATTTAATTAGCCCATGATAATCTTGGGAGACTGAAAAATATCTTAAAATGTATCCTCAGACTTCTAGCAGAACACTGATAGTGAAGGAAGATGCATCATAATGTTCTAAACTTAATGTATTTGCTGATATATTTCCACACTGGCAAGTCGGTGCATCCCATTTTGAGAAGAATGAGTGTAAAATAATCTGGTATCTTCTAGGCAGCATTGCCAGATAAAAGAAAGAACACTTAAATTTGAATATTACATTATAAACAATACAAAAGTATATTGTCAATACTGAAGGTGCTAAAAAAGTTAAAATCCCATGTACAGGTTATGAAAAGCAGCCAAGTAACTGTAAACTGACTGACCAACTCCTTTATAGATTCAGAGTTGCCTGTGAGTTACCATGCACTTTGATGTGATGTTGAGGAACAATATGTATGGATTAGTGCATTTGCTCAACGAATGTGGATTCAGCTCCTGCAACATCTCAAGTATGCTTCTATGCCTTGGGGAACCACAGTGAATGGGTAGAGAAGATGCCTGCACTTATGGAACTCCCAGCGTAGCTCACAGGTAACTCACAAATAGAGAAACAAGAAATATTAGCTGGTGGGAAGTGTTAGGGTGAAAACCAAACAGTAGAGAACATAAAGCACGACCAGGAAACTGCTTCATCCTGCATGGTCAGGAAAGCTCCTGAAGGAAATGCTGCTGAAACTGAGATGACATTATGGGACAGAACCAGCCTTAAAGAGATCTGGGGACAATATTTCCAGGAAGAAGAAAGGGCTGCTACAAGTGGCCTGAGCTCAGTATGTTGAAGAAACAGAAGAGAGAAAAGTGCAGTGGAAATATAATTAGCAGAGGGAAGAAAAGCCTGAAAGGCATGCAGGTGGTAGATTTATGTAGGGCAACATTTCTCAAGCATTTTATTCTCTAGGATCTTTACACACTCTTTTTTAAAAAAATTAAATTATATATATATAAATATACGTATATAATATATAATATACAACCAAATTTCATAATTATATAAATCATGATAAAATGCTTATATAGTGTATAATTTTATAATTAATAAACTATACAGGTATATAATATAGATCTATGTAATATATATTATAGTTTATATATTAATTATAAAATTATACATAAAATAATATAAACTATAATATATATTTTAAGTATTTATTATAAAATATAAATATAAAATATATGTAATGTATATATTTTAAAATATAATATATAAAATATATATAATGTAATGTATATATTTATCATATATATGAATTACATATACATATATCATTTATATAAATAAATAAAAATAAAAATATATGTAGTATACCCTTACCCCAACTTCCCCCAATGATAATATCTTACACAACCATAGTACATTTCAAAAAAAAAAAATTAATTTTGGTAGAATACAACTTAGATACAGACCTTATTCAGATTTTATCAGTTTGTACTTTTTTGATATATATTAAATTTTATCACATGTAGAATTGTATCACCCCTATCACCATTGTTACAGCACTACTCTGTCACCACAAAGAAACCCCCTTGTGTTATCCTTTAATAGCCATACCTTTCATCCAATTTTAACCTCTGGCAACCACTGATGGGTTCTCTATAATTTTCTCACTTTGAAAATGTTATATGAATGCTATATTGTTATATAAATAGGCTGCTTTTTATCTCCCCTCAGCTAAATGTCCTTGAGGTCTATCCAAGTTGCTGGTGGATTAATAGTTATTCCCCTTGAATTGCTGAGCAGGATTCCAGGTGTGAATGTACCAGTTTGTTTACCCATTCATTCATTGAAGGACATTTCTGTTCCCTTTACACTCCTAAATATTGATGACTCCAAATTGCTTCTGTTCAAATGTATTATATAGACATTTTCCATGTTAGAAATTCAAACAAAGGCATGTATTTACTTATTTATTCACTTAGAATAGCAATAACAAACCCATTGCATGTTAATAGAAATAACAAAATTTTATGAAAAATACTGATATTTTCAAAATGAAAGAAGGTAAAAAGAGGGGCATTGTTTTACGTTTTTGCACATCTTTTCAACGTCCAGCTTAATAGAAAACTTCTGGTTCTCATATCTACTTCTGCATTCAATGTGTTGGGATAGTGCATGTTGCATGACCTCTGGGAAAGCCCTCTGCACACACATGGGAGAATGAGAGAAAAAAAGTCAATAATGTCTTTATATTATGATAAAAAGTGTTTAGATCTATTGGACCAAGGTAAAGTTCTCAAGGACTCCCAGGAATTCCTGTGTCACTGCGATTCACTGAGTTAGGGGTTTGGACGATAAAGAGGTTAGATTTTAAGGGGAAGGAAGCCCACTTGGAATTTTAAGCCGAAAGTGATATGCCTTTACTACCTTTTGAAAGATCATGCCTCTGACTTCTATGTGCGTAATGAATATCTAAGGTGGCTAGTGACAGCAAAGGAGGTCTCTCCTGGCAAGAGACTGTGGTGGTTTGGACTAGAGGAGTAGCAGCAAAAACAGCAATGATGTAGTATATCTTTAGTAAGTAGAGTCTATAAGTCTTGCTGATTGAAGAAGATATGGGAGACCAGAAGGAAAGAGAGAAAACTGGGCTAATTTACATATTTTCTACCTGAGCATTCACTGCTCTATGTAGAAAGCCTGCAGGAACAGCAAGTTTTAGGGTGAATTTTGCAAAAAAGAAGAAAGTGTGTGCATTTAATGGGACATATAAGTTTTTTTTTTCCCAGCTTCTTCCAAAGCTGCTATTAAATTGATGGTGCATCTTATAATCAATGACATCTTATATTTAAGAGACTACATTTCTTCTCTATTCCAGTATAGCCTAAAAACAGATTAGCACTAAGTATAGATTTTAAAGGCAGTTTTATAACCAGGAATGTACAAATGTTTAATGATTCCATTTTTCCTCTCCATGTTGCTGCTACCTTAGTTAGAAATAAACTAAGTCTCATATAAACTAATAAATAAACATAGTCTCAATATCACTGAGTTCAGACCAAAGGATATTAACTTTAGGTAAACGTATCACCCAAACATTGTCATAATACTTTTTTCCCAGGTCCTCATCTTGCTCAATTCCCTTAGAGCGTAATACATAAACAAAATTATTTTACTGAAGTGAAAACCGAGGTAAATGTTTAAACTGATGTAAACAGAGATGGCTCAGTATCAGCAACAGATAATCAGTGTCCCCTGTGTGCCAAATAATGTCCTTATTACAGATTCCAAGCTGCAGGAAAATTAGAGTCTAAGTCTTTCAAGAATAAATTATAAACAGAGTTAGAATTAGTGGTCTTTAGCTTACAATGCACTGTCCATAACTCAGTTGATTGAGAGAAAGAACAGTTCCCTCTTGTATCTAGGCTCTCAGTCTTTTTTTTTTTTTTTTTTTTGACGGAGTCTAGCTCTGTCGCCAGGCTGGAGTGCAGTGGCGCGATCTCGGCTCCCTGCAACCTCTGCCTCCCAGATTCAAGTGATTCCCCTGCCTCAGCCTCCCGAGTAGCTGGGACTACAGGCACAGGCCACCATACCTGGCTAATTTTTTTTTTTTTTTTTTTTGAGACAGAGTCTTGTTCTTGTCACCCAGGCTGGAGTGCAGTGACGCGATCTCGGCTTACTGCAACCTCCACCTCCCGGGTTCAAATGCTTCTCCTGCCTCAGCCTCCCATCTCAGCCTCCCGAGTAGCTGGGATTACAGGCGCCTGCCACCACACCTGGCTAATTTTTGTATTTTTAGTAGAGACAGGGCTTCACCATGTTGGTCAGGCTGGTCTCAATCTCCTGACCTCACGATCCACCTGCCTCAGTCTCCCAAAGTGCTGGGATTACAGGCATGAGCCACCGTGCCCAACCAGTCCTCTTTTATTTTTTACTCATCTTTTCAGTATATCTGACATGTCTAAAAAACAAAATCTATTTCTAAATTATCTTATTATGATCACACAAAATCTAAAGTCAAGCGAATGTCCCACAGATTACTGTTTGCCAGCCAATTCCTTACATTTCCCTAAACAACTATTTGGAAAGATTTTAGGTTCAGGATGCCCAGAACAACTTTTGCAATATTTTCCCTCGAACATGAAGAAACCACTTCTGTTGAAGCCTTTGGTTCATGCCTTGGTGCTGTGCCCCAAGCAGATAAATATTAATTACCTGTTTTAAAAAGGCCTGGAGCATTTTCATTTGGCATAAGTGGCAGAGAGGCGTAGATTAGCTTGTAATATTGTCCCATGATGTGACTTTTAACATACTCTGTGGCCAGTCATACTGAACAACTTATTATTCCCTAAATAAACCATGACCTTTCACACCTTGCACTTGATCAGTGAAATCATACTTTTCCATTTGAAGGAAGCTGAAGGCTTTATATTCTTGGTGAAGTCTTCTCTGTCCTCCTCAGAATTAATCAGTTTTCTTCAATACTTCCATTACATCATGCTAATAAATAGTTTCTTGACTATACACAAATGACTATAGTGAGTTCCTTTAATGCAGGGTTTATGTCTGGTTTCTCTCTGTGCCACCTGCAGCTAGCACAAGCCCTTGTGTATGGTGGTTGCTGAGTATATCCTTAGTTAAAATACACACACACACACAGTTTTACTGACTCACAATTATAGTTAAACAAATAATTACAAGTTTATCTGTTTATTCTGCCTTACTGAAAGGTCTCCAGAGGTAAGAATTATGTAAACCAAGTGTCTATACATACCCTGTGGAACTCAATACATCACTTTTTTTATTGAGTGCTTAACAATTTGCTTTTAAGCACTCAATTCATCCCTTCATTCTGAGAATTTTCATTACCTAGAATAATACAAAGGTTAAATTGATGGATACATAAACACACAACATAAAAGCTTCCTGGAATATAATATATACCATGCTTTTTAAACATGACATACCAAAATTAAAATTCTTGAGTTTGGACTTCTTGTCTGGCTATTACAACTTGGGAGGAACTTTGCCTGAGTAACGGACACCTCCTGGGAAGGCAGATGGCTCCAACAAGGCAGGTAACTTTGGAAGGACTCACAAGGAACAGTGAAGAAGAAGGCAAAGATCTTCTGAACCAACAAAGGTCAACTAGATCAGACTCGCGGATCCTTGAGGCTATGAGGTATCAGAACAGCCAGATTATGTTCTCAGCTGGGTAAGCACTCTTAGAACTCTCTCATCCAAAATTCTTCCCTCTATATCCAGAGAGGTTCTAATGGTGCACCTGTCCATTAGCTCCTCCACGTAAGCATGAACAACAAAGTGGAATGGGGGAAAAAAAAAAAAAACTATGGGAAAAAATCCACTGATAAGGAAAACAAAAGAATTTTACTGCTTTCATCTTTAAGGACCTCCAAAAGCTAAAGTTAGAAAGATGAGACAAATTGGCTAATTAGAAAGTGATAAACATATGAATCATAAGTGGTAAACTGGTAAATTATGAATCAGACACTGTCTTTAAACATTAAGCAGTCAATGAACTTCAGAGTCATCAGAGAGTATTTCATGAGGAGATTAGGTTTTGAACTGGATCCTGAAATATGGAAACAATTTGGATAGGTGATAAATATCAGGGTTCCTTTGGTAGTCAGAGAATTAACTTATACTGAATTTAGAACCACATGAATTAGGAAAAAGAAGAATCTAGAGTGTATCTTCTCTCCTCTGAGGAGCACACAGAGCTTGAATCCCTAGGAGGAGGCGGTTACTGCACTGCCAGTGCTGAATCCTTAAAAACAACAGTGCTAAGAGCAATTAACAGGTGACCACACAGGCTTTGTTTGCTATTTATAAAGGATTACACTGCTATTTTTTTATGTGGGTTTGATGTTGAAAATCCCAAGTTTATATGAAGCAAAAATTCAATTGTAAGAATAAAATAATAGCATATAGTACTTTAATTGTATCGGCTCAGAATTTAGAGTTTACCAAGTGCTAATACAAGAATTATATCAATTGATCTTGATCAGCCCTCATGGAAAGTTATAATATCCACTTTACAGATGAGGAAGTGAGTATTGCCAAGTGTCTATGGTTGGTCAGCCAAGAAAAGCACCCAGACTTGAAATCATATGCATTTTCTATCACAAAATGCAGCCTTCTTAACATTAAGAAAAAATTTACCAGAAGACTGCTTTAAATAAAAGCCTCCAAGCTACATGTCAAACATAATCAGTCACAACAAATTGAACACTACTTATTGATAACATACTTAAGGAAGCACAGATTGTAGATTCTATTGGTTGACCATTGCTCTCTAGATAAAGAGATTTGACAGCCAGTTCCCTTGCCCCAAATCAAAATAGTATAGAGTAGAACACACAACTCTCTCCTATCCCTATCAATTAATGGAGATCAACAATTAGGAGCTATTGTCCCTATCAATCAAATCTATAACATAATTTTTATGAGAATGATTACAGCGACATCTCTTCCTCAAAAGACAGCAATGAAAGATAGAAAAGAAATATTAATTATATTTTCTCTTTTTTTCTCAAAACAGTTTTCTTAGAATCATATTATGACAGCAACCACAATAAAAAGCTATGAATCTTACAGAAACAGATTTTCCAATTTTAACAATTGGATTTGTTTATTCCGAGCCTATACAAAACTTCCAACAAAAATTCAGCATATATAAGATCACTTTTAGTGCTTGGTAAATGTTAAAAATGGATGTACGGGTGGGCACAGTGGCTCGTGCCTATGATCCCAGCAACTTGGAAGGCTGAGGCAGGCAGATCACTTGAGGCCAGGAGTTCAAGACCAGCCTGGCCAAAACAGTGATATCCTGTCTCTACCAAAAAAAAAATACAAAAATCAGCCAGGTATGGTGGTGGGTGCCTGTAGTCCCAGCTACTCAGGAGGCTGAGGCAGGAGAATCACTTGAACCCAGGAGGTGGAGGTTGCGGTGAGTCGGGATCACACTACTGCATCCAGCCTGAGTGACAGAGTGAGACCCTGTCTCAAAAAAAAAAAAAAAAAAAAGTACAGCAGAACAAGGCACTGTGAAAAAACATGCCATTATTTGAAAAGAAACAGACAATACTTTTTGAAAATATAATTTTTAAGAAACATTTTTCTGCAATACAGAAATATAGCAAAATGGAATAAATTACTCTTTCTTTTTGTGTCTCACATCTGAGGCAGGTCCAGCAGCTAAGTGCCTTCCCTCAATTCTGCATGGAATGTGCCACATTATTGATCTCCTGGGTCTGTTCCAGGAGAAGTTCCCACAGATCCTGCAGTAGTCACGGTGCCTGCGATGAAGTTTCTACTATAGCTTTAAAACAGATGTAGCAACTTGGCCTGCAAACTCGTTTCTCAAAAGCCCCTAATGCAAACTACCAAGTCTAACGCTGAAATCCTAAAGCATTCCCAAGGGCCTCTAAGCCAGCTAAAACAGTGTGATTTACACAGCTATACAGCTGATGCCTTAGGTCTAAGAAGAAGCATGGCAAATTAAAATAGAGTCTCTGACAGTATTTGGCTAAAACCATGCTTGCTTACATGTGTATAGGCATACTATAGAAATAGTTCCACAAATGGCTTTTCCGTTGGACATATTTAAACATTAAAATCATGTTACTAATTGGTTCTCCTTTCTTAAAAAAAGAAATGTTTAATATTACAGAATCAGGAATTTTTTCTTTTATTTTATGGGACAGATAGTATAAGGTCCCTAATTTGTATTTAAGGAAGGTATGCCCCCTTCACTGAATACATTTCAGTCCTACAGCCCTTCTCTCTACTTTTGCATTAACCAGATAGAGCTACTGGATCAGGAAACACTTTACCCAGTGTGACTGAGCTAACAGCCTCTGGGGTATATATTCAAAAATTGATTTACATTTTATTAACTGCAGCAACAGTGTTCTGAGATATGGCACTGAGTATTTGCAGGGAAAGGCTGACAAGCTGTCTTTAATGAGTCAGTTTTCACAGCTTGCTGCAAAGGTTCCTTAACTATGCCCTTCAATGAGGGCTAAGCGAAGACTTACTCCTTAGGAATTAGGTTTTACGTACTTTTAGAACACAGCCTACATTTTTCCTATAATAAATAATTGTAATGGCCATTATATAACTAATGGCTTTATAATCTTGATTTTGACTTGTTCCAAAATCTACACCTCATTGCAAAAATGATCGAATATTCAGGGACTTGTATGTGTAACAGACCATGAGGATTGAGTAAGCTGTCAGAAATAACTACAGTCATATCTATCAGAATAGAAACAAATCTGGCTGGCAATAAAGGAGAAGCTGACATTATATAAACGCCCCCAGCAAATGTTAAACAAACCTCATACATGTGCCTTTCTATACATTTTCTACACATGATCCCACGTAATTGTTACACCAGCCCTATGAAGTGAGGGTGACTATTTCTAGTTTAAAGATGAAGAAACTAAAGCTTTGAGAAAAAAGTAAGGCCCCCAAGCCATGGTTCTGAGAGCAAGGTGATGTTCCTAAGATCACATAGCTAGTGGATATCAGTGCCAAAATCTGAACCTGTGGATATCTGACTGCAAAGACAAGGATTTTTCAACTACATCATGTGGTCTCCCAATTTGTTCTGTAGCTTCTTCATATGCCTAAACTGGCTTATGATTACTGCTTACCAGGGAACAGCTATGTGTTCTGGGCTTATTAACTCATTGAATCCTCAGAACAAATTCATGGAAGAAGTAATTTTATTATTCTTATTTTACAGAAGACAAAAGAAATGTGTCTGTGATCGCATCCAGCAGAACAACTGAGGACCCACTCCCTCACCCTCTGTGCTATCTCAAATCTCTACATATGACAATAGCAAAACAGACTGCAAATGTTACCCACTGCTTTTACAACATTAAAATCAACTGAAATGATACTCTGACAATAGCTTTTCTCACAGATTACTACACATCTCTGCCAAAGGAAATTAAAACATGTCTCCAGAGAAAAATCAGTACTAATTCCGATCTTCTTGAAAGAAACTATTATATATTATAGAGTCATATCATGGGCACATGGATAAGTAATTATCATAATTTTGAGAAATATGAAGCCTCTTTAAAAAAGGTGCACAAATGATGTTGGCTTGTCTGACATAGGAGTCAATGTGATGGACTTACATAAACAGAAGAAAATCAGTAGTGATTACTCAGAAGAAAATAGAATATGATCATCTTGGGATTTTCAACATTTGTCCTGCATGCTTATTCCTTCTCATATTTTTATGATTGATCCAAGTAAAGAATGAGTCACTCCATGGGGGGCTGAGAACATGCCAGATCGAAGATTTTCCTGTGACATTAAACAATAGCTTAGAAAAAGCAAATAGAATCTACTACAAAATTATAAAGCAGATAGAGTTTGCCACGGTTCTTTTCCCACTCGCTTTCTGAGTGACTCTTTTTGCCACTTTGTGGCTCCCTGAGTTCAGGCATTCATCTTGTTTTCAACTAGCTGAAACCTAAATGATTTTAAGTTTCACAAGCTAGTAGCCCTTCTAGGAGAATTTGATTTTTCACTGGGAATTCTGGATGGTTTCAAGATGAAAAGTTACATTTTACTGATCAAATTCTAGAGAAAAGTGATGGGGGGAGGTGATGGGAGATGTGAATCATCCTACATGGGGCAGCTCTGGAAGGGTCAGTGCACACACACACACACAACACACATACACACACACAATCACATCAATTGAGTGCTCTGTCTCTATTGAAAAGACACATTTTCCCCAGCTATGTGTTTTCAGATTGAATACCTTGGAGCCAAGGGGTTCCTCTAGGCCTACCCCTACAGTATAGAGAAAACTGAGTGGGCAAACTTCTGCTCCTCCTCGCTTGTCTTCAAAGAGAAATTCTCTTCCTTTACTGGTTTTATATATCAAAGTTCTGTGGAATAGTTCTCAATGTGTACACTTCCCACAATTTCCTTCTAAGTTTGCTCTTTCCTCCCTCATACTTCTCAAACCCACTCACTCCCTCACTCCCTCACTTTTAGCCAATGACTAATTTTCTCTTTACTGAGAAAATAGAATCTATGAGGCTTTAACTCCCTCTTCAAATAACATCTCCAAAATACAGAATGTCATGGGCTCCACCCACCTTCTCCTTCTCCTTTCCTAACAAAGGCCATTCCCTCGCATGCTTCTGCATCCCACTCTGGCTTTGCAAGGTCTTTGATCTTCTGTTCATCCTCTCTCTTTCTGATCTAGTATCTCCAATCATTTAAAAAAAATTCCTCTTAACCTCACAACCTTCTCCAGCTATTGCCCAATATCTCAATTCCTTTTCAGAAAAAAAAAAAGCCTTTAAAGACTTGCTTACATGTGCTGCCTGTCTTATCACCCCACATTCATTCTTCACCTCACTCTACTCTTGCTTCAGCCTCCGCCACTCCACCAACTCCTCTTATCTTAAACCTTAAACAATCTTCATGTTGTTCCATCTGATTGAACATGCTTTGCCTCTTAAATTACCAGCCCTCTCAGCAGTGCTTGGCACATTAGCCACCTCTCTATCTTGATACCCTAGCTTTTGTGGCCATTGTATCAGCACAACTTCTTGATTTTCCTGCAGCCTTTCCTGGCCTCCTCCTACCCTCCTTCAGCAACAGCTGCTGGCCCTTCCTCCTCTAACCCAATCCTCAAAGTTGGAATTCCTTGGGGACCAATCCTGCCCCCAACAGCACCTCTTCTTTTCTCTTTGCATACAAGTCTCCACAGGTTTTCTCATCCATACAATGTAATTTCTATGCCTCAAAATGCCAAAATTTATATCTGAGCATCAAAATCATATATCCAAAAACCTACCCGAGATGCAAGTATCTCAAACTTAACTTTTCTAAAATCAAACTCCCCGCCTCCATCCTCAAAGTTTGTCTTCCTTTTCAGAAAATAGTATTATTATCTACCCAGTTGCCCAGGACAAAAAAAATTAGTGCTCAACCTTGAGGTCCCCTTCATCTAATCATTTGACAAGTTCCATTCATTTTGTTATCTATAACTATATACGTATATACAAACACACATAATTTTTTCTCCAACTGCCTTGCCAAAATGTTAGCCATGGCATCATCCCTTACATTGACAAATGCAACAGTCTCCAAGCTAGTTTCCCCATGCACTTTTTCTCCCTCCAACCCACAGTGCCAAGTAAAATTCTTAAGACATGTATCAGGTCTTGATCCTCTCTTTTTTAAAAGCCTTGATGTCTTTCAACTCAATTCAAAGCAAAAACTCATAAAAATGCCCACAAAACTTTGTATGATGTGACCCCTGCTAGGTTTTGAACCCTGCTTCCAGTTCACAGCATAGCAATCACACTGGTCTCCTTCCAGTTACTCAAAGGCATCAAGATCTTTTCTGCCTAAACTTCTTTTTTCCTGGTAGGTTCCTGTATATGGACATATCTTCCCTTCTCTCTTATTCACCTCCACTTACCCTTCAGATCTCAGTTTAAATATTATATCTCAGATTTCTTCTCTGATCACCTACCAAACCTCAATTAGAATCCCCAGTATTCTTCCCTTATTGCAATATATTTATTTGTTTGTTTGTTTATTCTCTCTTCACTCTTTAGTGTCACCCAACTAAAATATAATCTCCATAATAGAAAGAGTTTGACTTTTTTTCAATACTGTATATGCAGCACTTAGCACAGTGAACACAATACACCTAAGAATTACATACAACTTAATAAACAAACAATATTTTGATTATTGAAAACCACTCATTCCACTAAAGCAGGCAGCTCTCTCAACCCTAATCTGGGTTCCATAAGTAGGAGGCTGGAGGGAGACTAACAAGCTCCTGCTTTCAGTCACCACAAGACCCTGCCATCCACACCTAAAATTCTCCTCATAAAATCAGTTTCCTCCTTACCGTCTTAGAGACAAAATAAATGGTAAAAAGAAAATGAGAGAAGAAGGAGGAGGGAGGGAAAGGAGAGAGAAAGACTTAATTTTTGGAGATGAAGCACATTTGATATGTAAGAAGTATTCTTATCATTTTCCTTTCAGATTTAGTCTATAAAACATGCTCCATAGAAAAGTCTATCATCTCTGTAATGAACACTTGCACATGCAATCTCCATTACTGTTAGTGTTTGGAAAGGCCAGATACACAGCTCCAATCGTGAGAAGGATGCATCCTACAAACTCTAATATCCTATTTATCTCTTCATATATTTCACACTAGAAATGAAATCCCTCTTACTGATATATGAGGAGATAAAAATGTGAGTTAGCTCTATTAGTTCTGAAGCAGATTATTCCACAGCCTGTACTTTGAAACAATAACTCATTCAATACTCCCCCAGTGGCAAGAAAGAATTAATACAATCTGCAGATGTGCCTAAACATATTCCCAAGGGAATTACTTAGGCACTTGGAGAATCTGGTATTAAGTTCTGAATCTCCTGTTATTATTGCAGTAAAATTTTCTGCAATGTCTTCCTTGAAAGACATTAATTTTAATCTAAAAATATCAATTGAAGCTTATGAGCTGCAATTTTATTTTTCTCAAAGGAATTATTCGAGGATCCATATGTCCAATAGCTATTTTATTTTTCCTGCAAAAAAAAAAACTACAAAAAAGTAGCTCTCTTATGTATAACTATTACAACATGGCTAACAATTATTTAGGTATTGGTCAAAATATCAGGAATGCTGGAAAAAAACAGCAAATAGGGAACATTGCATTCACTGTATAATTTAAAGCCACGTATTAATGCAAAATAAGAGCTATATATGGCATATTTATTCAACTCTTGATTTCATTGTAGAATGAAGAAATACAACGAACAAATTAGAATTATTAGTAATCCCCAAATTCCCTTTCTTCATTCAGCAATCATTTTTAGACTTCACTAAACACAAGGCACTCAGAGTGACAGAGGATGCACAGAAGATTTACAGGTCCTTTCATTCATTATGTAGTATACATACAATCATTCTAAGAGTATCTCTGTTACAGGTGTCTTATTACATAGGGGTTTCTGGAATAACTAAGTTGCCTCATGAGTGGTCAATATTTGATAACTTGGACAACAAATCAGGGTATTATTTGTAACTAGGCACACATCTGTATAAAGGACTGGTGTAGAATGTAAATCTGAAAGAAGATATCAATGGTACAATTTTATCCAATGGTGTAAAGCTCCTTCTCCAAAGGGTATAAAACTGAAGTTGTGCTAAGGAGTAATGATGTGGCCAGACTGGTTACAAGGAAATGGATTATATGGTTAGGGCTTGAATAATCACAAATTGACTTAAATGATGTCACTATTTATTACCTCTTATCTCAACACAGCTTTTCATACTAAATAGTTTTATTCTTCAACAAGTCAGGCCTTATAGTACTTCTGGACATTATCACTCCGTGACTGTTGAAAGAGAGAGTAAACGAGGTCAAGAGGTTTGCCCCAGACCTCTGCACGAATCCCCAGACCTTAGCAAGAGCTGCACACTCAACAGCGCAGTTGCTATTTTGTGCAGTGCTTACATGATAAACTCACATGCTCTCAAAATCAAGTAATAAGAATAGCGGGCCACGCACTCTACCAAACACTTCATATGTATTGGGACATTTATTAGGCTGTTCATGTATCAATAGATTTTAGACCACAGAAATAACAAAGAAAATTTTATTTTTTCCAAGAAACATGATTTGTCACATATACAAGGATTTCCAATCCTTTACAATGCAGTAGTCAGATATGAGCAATTTCTTACTAACTAGAAACGGAACCTTTATATTCCTCTGTTCTTAAGGTTCATCTGTGACAAGGAAATAATAGCACCTACCAGTTGAGGTTGCTGATAAAAGAACATGAGCATCTAGAACGATGCCTGACATACATGAGGCGCTCCGTAAGTGGTTAGGATCCAGCCCTCAAATGGTTCACAGATGCTAATGTTATACAGAGATTATATTGACACTTTAAGAGATAATAGTAACTTATATTTGTAGTATATGAATTGTCTTCTGCAGTTGTGCTAAGTGCTTTACACAGATTTTTCTAACAATCCCCGCACCAACTCGATGAAGAAGATACAGCTGTTATCCTCATTTTACAAATGAAAAAATGGAGGCTTAGCGGTAATAAGTACTCTGTCCAACTAGTTAACAAATGGGCTTCGACATGTCCTGTCAGTCTGAATCCTCTGTTTTCACTTTAAACGCCAACTATACTGCTTCCCTTAAGCACAAATCATTTTTAGAGGGGCCTATTAAAATTCTACAGCAAATTTCAGATACTTAAAATGGTTGTTCTATTACCTTAAGAGGAAAACTGCAACTGTTCTCTCCAAAAGCCCTGAATACTTTGAATAAAAATCACTTTCAATCATTAGAAAAGAGGATTTCTTCCGTGAAATGCCACAACAAATAGTACTTTGCCTGAAAGCATTTCGGTAATTGTTGAGATGGGTTCTCAACTTCTACATGAAAACAGGCCATTTCAATCATATAATTTGTTTGAACTTGTAACAAATAAGAAAGTATCCACCTGGTGCCTACTGTGTGTATGACTCAGGGCGAGGCATTTATTTGGCGAGAGAAAAGCAAAGATTAGACACCATAGCTATCCTGGTTCAACCCTCCTACCTATTTGCTGGGCTTGAGGCTCTGTAAGATGCCAAGAAACCTGGGCTTTCCAGAATAGATGAAGGCAAAAGAAAGAAGAGGAAGAGAAATACAAGGTGTCTGTGGTAAAGGGGATGTTTCCTTTACTTTACATTTGTAGTTGCTCCCGTAAGAAGTATTTGCTAATCCAAAGCAGGCTAAGAGGTTTCAAATCATATATAGAGAGGGGAAATATTTTCCTTCTGTTTTTCATTTTTTTTTTTGAGACAGGGTCTCCGTCTGTCACCCAGGCCATAGAGCAGTGCTGCAATCATGGCACAATGCATGCAGCCTCAACCTCCCAGGCTCAAGTCATCCTCCTGCCTCAGCCTCCTGAGTAGCTTGGACCACAGGTATGTGCTGCCATGCCCAGCTAATTTTTAATTTTTAATTCTTTTTTGTAGGGATGGGGTCTGGCTATGTTGCACAGGCTGGTCTCAAATTTCTTGGCTTAAGTGATATTCCCACCTCGGTCTCCCAAAGTGTGAGTCACTACATCTGGCCACTTCTGTTTTTCTTATTTTTATTTTCTAAATACAAAAAGGAAGAAAAATGCACAATGTTATACAGAACTGGGCAAGCCACAAAAAATACAAACTCTGTTCAGGGAGATCCTTGCCTTATCTTTGAGAAGGTGGGTGAAACTTCTCATATACATTGAGCAGTTTTAAAAAATCACCTTCTTAGTTAAAGCAGCAGGAAGACACTAACAATGAAACAAAAGAATAATATCTAACATTCACTGAATGTTTTCTCAGAGCCAGTTCTCATGATAACACTAGGAGGTGAATGTGTTAGTATGTTTATTTCACAGAATAGACTGAGAAGGAGCTCAATTAATTTGAGCAAGTACTACCCAGCTAATCATAAGCAGAGCCAAAATTTGAATCCAGGCAGTCTTGACAGTAGGAAGGACCAGCATTGTTTTTTAGTTATTCACTGCTCTAAAAATTTGTCCTTTATAACCAAAGTTTCAAAGTTTAGATATCTATCCTAAATAAATTCTAGTTTTTTCCTAATAAATTACTAAATTACTGTTATGATGAAAATATGAACATTTTCCTGTTGGGTGAGGTGGTTCACACTTGTAATCCCAGCACTTTGGGAGGACAAGGCAGGCGGATCGTTTGAGCCCAGTAGTTCCAGACCAGCCTGGGCAACATGGTGAAATGCTGTCTCTACAAAAAATTAGCCAGGTGTGGTGGCACATGCCTGTAGTCCTAGCTACTCTGGAGGCTAAGGTGGGAGAATCACTTGAGCCTAGGAGGCGGAGGTTGCAGTGAGCCCAGATTGCACCACTGCATTGCAGCCTGGGCGACAGAGTGAAAACTGTTTCAATAATAATAATAACAATAATAATAATAAATCAAACCAAAAAAATGGAATATATCTCATCTTCCTGCCTTGAAAATAAATTGCTTCATTTACTATTCTGAAATTTTGATTAAATCAAGTTAAATCTTTATAATTATTAAAAAATGAAACTATTTGCAATTCTAGTATTTAATACTTATCCAATTGCTAATGTAGATATCACCCTTCATGCATGTTATGTCTAAGGTCATACATGCGTTTTTAAGAAGAACACAGATTGCTTTAATCTGCAAAATGCTAATGGGCATATTTTGAATATCACACTAGTTCATTAATGCCTCTCGAACCACAAATTGGAACATGAAGAGAAGCCAGAAAATACATGTTCACAACTAATGAAGAGCAATTTTTTTTAATGCAAAAGTCGACTGCATGCACGACGCCTAAAAATAAGGAATGGAAGGATTAATCTTTTCCCTTAAGCATTTCCACCACTTGAATCCTCAGGAGCATTGTCCCTTTGCCAGAGGCAGCCCACACACCTCTGGTCCTTGAACCTTTGCCAGAGGCAGCCTACACACCTCTGGTCATTGAAGTGTGGATGTCCTGCTGGGGATTCAGGAGAGGAAATGTCCAGAGGTGCTTCCTGGAGCCTGAACTGATTTCTGGTCACAATGCACCAGCACAGAACAGAAGGACCAGGAGCTCACGGGCTGTTTAACATGTTTTTTTGATGTGTGTGTGATTGGCAGAGCCCTTTAGGGGCTAGGGCAGGGGTCTCTCTTGCTTGGCTCTAAGGGGCATATTGTTTGGAGATATAGGAAAAAACTTCTTTTGAATAGCACATTGGCTCTAGAGCCACACTACAAAGCTTCAAATCCCTATTCCCCCATATATTGGTCACATGACCACAAACAAGTCACTTACCATTTCTGTGACTTAGTTTTCCTCATTTGTAAAATGGCAATATTGATAATTTCCACCTCATAGAGTTGTTTTATGAAGATTAAATGAATTAATACATGTGAAGTACTGAGGTGAGTTCTGGCTTACTACAAAGGCTACCTAAATGTTACCTTTTTATTTTTATAAGTATAACCAAAATCTCTTGTACGTTTTTTCCTCAGTCTGCTCTGTATGTCCATTATAACCCTATTTGTGTGTATCCACTTATACCTAAATCTTTCACCTGAACATATTTGTTTCCCTTTCTCTAAGAGCAAAATATTCAAATAAAAACAGACAATTATGTGTGTGTATATATATATATATATTTATATATATATGTGAATATATGCTTATATCTAAATATATATGGAAGGATCTACCCAATATTGTGAAAATATTACATGCACACATATACAGTCATAAACTGCATAACGACTATTTGGTCAAGGATGGATGTCATACAGGATTGTGGCCCCATTAAATTATATTGGAGCTGAAAAGGTCCTATTGCCTAAAGATACTGCAGCCATCCTAACATCATAGTGCAATGCATTACTTACATATTTGTGGTGAAGCTGGTGTAAGCAAACTTGCTCTACTGCCAGTCATAAAAAAGTATAGCACATACAATTGGGTGCATGACATAGTACTGGATAATAAATTGTACTTGATTATAAATGATTACGTAACTGGTTTACTTATTTACTATATTATCATTATTTTAGAGTGCATTCCTTCTACTTACACATTTTTTAACAAGTTAACTGTAAAACAGCCTTAGGCAGGTCCTTCAAGGGGTATTCCAGAAGAAGATACTGTTACCACGGAGATGACAGCTCCATGAATGTTATGGCCCCAAAGACCTTCCAGTGCAACAAGATGCA
Organism: Nomascus leucogenys; assembly: GCF_006542625.1. Classification (NCBI taxonomy): domain Eukaryota; kingdom Metazoa; phylum Chordata; class Mammalia; order Primates; family Hylobatidae; genus Nomascus; species Nomascus leucogenys. Next base: position 30,736,186 of record NC_044395.1, on the reverse strand, counting down.
GAGGTGGAAGACACTGAATATTGATGATCCTGACCCTGTGCAGGCCTAAGCTAATATGTGCAATTGTTTTTTAACAAAAAATAAATAAAAATGAAAGAAAAATTTAAAAATAGAAATAAAGCATATAGAACAAGGATCTAAAAAAGGAAATATTTTTGTACAGCTGTATAATGTGTTTGTGTTTTAAGCTATTTTAAGTTACTGCAAAAGGGTCAAAAAGTTTAAAAGATGAAAAAACGTTAGCATAAGCTAATTTTGATTTATTATTGAAGTAAAACTATTTTTATAAATTTAGTATAGGCTAAGTGTACAGTGTTTATACAGTCTATATAGTGTACAGTAATGTTCTAGACCTTCACTTTCACTTACCACTCACTTACTGACACCCAGAGCAACTTCCAGTCCTGCAAACTCTGTTCATGGTAAGTGTCTAATACAGGGGTAACCACTGTATATCTTTTACAATATATTTTTATTATACCTCTCCTATGTTTAGATACACAAATACATAACATTGTGTTACAACTGCCCACAGCATTCAGTAGAGTAACATGCTGTGCAGGTTTGTAGCCTAGGACCAAGGCTACAAACCCTCTATAGCTTAGGCATGTAGTAGGCTGCACCATCTAAGTTTGTGTGAGTACATTCTATTATGTTCACACAATGACGAAACCACCTAATATTCTCACCAAGAAAATGCCTATATTTCTGACAATGTATCCCCATTGTTGAGTGATTCATGATTGTACACAGAAACTTCTCTAAAGGAGATTCTAAGTCTCTGAATACTACATATCACCAGAAACAGGTGGTAATATTCACAACTACCTTGCAAAACAGCTGTTTGTTACCTCAAACGCTGATACCATATGCAAATTTACATATATCTATAGGAACACTACATAGGAGAACTCTTATTTTTCACCAATAAGGACTTTGTTCTTGTTGCTCACCATGTATACCAGCATCATAAAAGATGAAATGAAATGCAAATAGGTAACATTTAAGTGAAACTTATGTGCCACTGTGTTAAGCACTTTACAGACATTACTCACATAAGTAACCCCATTAATGGGGGATCCATGATTATCTTTTCACAGAATGAGGAGACAGATGAAGATCACCCAGACAGTAACTCGCCCAGGATCACACAGAGGTAACAGCTGGTATGGCTTTGACCTCAGGTCTCTGATTCGAATCTTCTGCTCCATTTGTAGCTGAGCAAGAAGGAGGGAAGAGCTAAAATTATGCCCCAAAATTCCAGTCTTTATTATAGTACACACAGTTCATTATATCATGTTTTGTTAACAACTAGTGTTCTCAAATTACATGAACTAACCAAGTAGCAGGCACAAATAAAATGCCTGCTAGATAAAGTCACCCCACTTGGATGAAGGCATTAAAGTTGAGAGCAAACTATGGAGAAAAAAAAAATAAACCATGTTTACATGGGTAAGAAAAAGCATTTGGTCAGTTATTTATCTAACTCACATAAGACTAAAAGAAAAAAGGATGTTTGTATCTCCAATTATTTAAACTGTCTGGTTGTAAATGCTTTCATATTTTCCAAATGCTTATTCAGCTTTATGTGACATTTTTCTCAGTGTGGAGTCAGTAATATTCTGTATAGAGATGATGACTCATATAATTCAGCTGTGAAAGCCATAGTTTCCAAAATGACTGTAGGAAAATAATGTCTCATGGAGATAACGGAAACTGACAATAAAAGTGGAAGAAGTACAAAAACTGCCATGTAAAATAATTCCTGGAAATTTTTGAAAGTTTTGCTGGAAAAGACTAAATACTTCTTCAAAAGAACAACTTCTAAGTGTTATACATACGTAGATATTAGTATTATCACGAATTATAAAAAAAAAAACACTTGCATTTGAGACAGGTCTACAAAGAAATCCAGAATGGCATGTGTAGTTGTCCAAATAAGCATAGTGTTTACAAAAGAGTTACTTTAGAAGTATTGTTAAATCTTCATTTAAAAAAATTAAATCAGCACCACAGGGAGTTTAGGTAATACATATATTAGAAACTTACATTTCTGAACTGAGGAGCAGACTAAATCATTGGCAGATGACTTAAAAGAATTCTAACCATAATTAATAAACTATGTAATCTCAAACCTCCATGCAGGACAGTTGTAAACAAGATGAGGTAATTCCAATTTTTCAGCACTCTGGCAGTATTTGTTTGCAAAATTCCTCATGAACCTACTAATTGATAGCGTATGTTCACATTTTTTAGCTCTGAGAAATGATAACAACCACAAAGAAGTATAGCCAAACTAATACCGTAAGACATAGTTATTTTTTTCAGAGACAAGATTACTACCTGTGCATCAGCATAACTTCCAAACAGTGATAGCAAAGACTTCTGTTTGCCTTTCTAAAAACAGGAATCATTGATATTAACACGGATCCTATGCCAAAACCATCTTGGGTGAAATGCTGGAACCGACGCACAAAGACAAAAAGTCCACATTCATTCAATTATTCAGAAAGCATGGATTGCCATTCTGTGCCCATTCTGAACTTTGTTGTATACAGGAAGCTAAACAAAGACTATTAGTTCCAGGCCTTTAGAAAACTTGAAGACTAGCAGTAGAGATGAAACAAGTCCTCTTCATTAGAAATTATGGTGGCCAGAATTCCATATGATCCCCAGTGACCCACGCCTTTGTATAATGCCTTTTTTTTTTTTTCGAGTCAGAGTCTCACTCTGTTGCCCAGGTTGGAGTGCCGTGGCATGATCTCGGCTCATTGCAACCTCTGCTTCCCGAGTTCAAGCAATTCGCCCACCTCAGCCTCGCAAGTAGCTGGGACTACAGGTGTGTGCCACCACGCCTGGCTAATTTTTGTGTTTTTAGTAGAGATGGGGGTTTCACCATGTTGCCCAGGCTGGTCTTAAACTCCTGACCTCAAGTGATCCTTCTGCCTCGGGCTCCCAAAGTGCTGGGATTAGAGGTGTGAGCCACATGCCCGGCCAATGCCCTCTTCTGAATGTAGGCAGGACTCTGAAGATGAGACCACTTCCATGATTAGAATATAAAATGTGACAAAGGTTAAAAAAATTGTGATGTGGCCAGGCGCGGTGGCTCACGCTTGTAATCCCAGCACTTTGGGAGGCCGAGGCGGGCGGATCACGAGGTCAGGAGATCAAGACCACGGTGAAACCCCGTCTCTACTAAAAATACAAAAAAATTAGCCGGGCGTGGTGGTGGGCACCTGTAGTCCCAGCTACTCGGAGAGGCTGAGGCAGGAGAATGGCGTGAACCTGGGAAGCTGAGCTTGCAGTGAGCCAAGATTGCGCCACTGCACTCCAGCCTGAGTGACAGAGCGAGACTCCGTCTCAAAAAAAAAAAAAAAAAAAAAAATTGTGATGTAATTAAAGTCCCTAATCAATTGAGTTTGAGTTCATCAGAAGGGAGATTATCCCCAAAAAGACCAAATCACATGTGCCCTTTAAAAGAGGGCCATATAACCTCCTCTCTAACATGGCAGTTTGCTTCTTTAAGACTAATGAGAGTATCCTTGATGGTTCTTGTTTATTACCTTTTTTGTCCTAGTGCAAACAGTTTCAATTCAAGAAATATATTGCTTTTGTTTACTGAGTAAAATTCTACAGGAAGAAAATGCTCTGACAGTGGTTATTATGTAAAAGTATAAGAATCTTAGGTATTTATTAGTATAACAGTAACACTGATTGTAACTACACAAAGAGCAATGAGTCCTAACAGACTCATATTTTATTACCTACGTTTATCCAATTCTTAAAATTTCCATTCAGAAGAAACTAAAATCTACACCTGAATAGCATTAGGAACAAATCTATCTTATATGATCTGTGTATTAATTATTAATTCTTTTTTTTTTTTTTTTAGATCTCACTCTGGTCACCCAGGCTAGGGTGTTGTGGGTGTGATCATGGCTCACTGCAACCTCCACTGCCCCGAGTTTCAAGTGATCCTCCCAACTCAGCCTCCAGAGAAGCTGGGATTACAGTTGCATGCCACCATGCCTAGGTCAATTTTTTCTGTAGGGACGGGGTCCTGCCATGTTGCTCAGACTGGTCTTGAACTGCTAGGCTCAAGCAATCCTTCTGCCTCGGCTTCCCAAAGTGCTGGGATTACAGGTATGAGCCACCATGCCTGGCCCTGTATTGATTATTTTTCTATGAACAAGTAAACTCCATTCTATACCATTTTAGGTTCTGGACAACTTAGGCAATATTTCATTAACAGAAACTCAAACTGGGAAAAAATAAAGTAATGCTGAAGATGACAAGGAAGAGGCAAATTTTAAGCATATGTTTCTTCTATACTTTAGATAAATTATCCATTTTAGGAGTCTAAGTAGAGTAAATAAATGATTTCTTGAAATGCAGAATTCACAATTAAGTGGGAATTATAAAATTAAGAATGGTCATAAGTCATGGTAAAACAGGTCAGATATTTAAACATCTACTATTACTGCATCTATGCCTGCTTCAAAAAGTAGCTCGTAACCTGTATTGCTTGCTAGAGAAATGCACATCTGCAAATTTCAGGTCTTCAGAAAGAGGATTTTACTGGTAGTACCCTACTTATTATACTTCAGTCTCAAATAAGAATGTAAAACCAATGTGTTTTTTTTTCCAGACAATTTTGTCATTTCCATGACGGCTGTCATTTACTAAAACTATAAATGCAAAGATAGTTATTATATTTCCTAATTCAATTAGTTAAATAAAATGTAATACAGAAATAGTAAGATTAAATCAACAATATGTTTTTACAAATTAAGAATAGGGCCTGTTTTTTTTTACTTTTTAATAATAGCCATTCTGATCGGTGTGGGATGGTATTTCATTGTGGTTTTGACTTGCATTTCTCTAATGATCAGTAATGTTGAGCTTTTTTTTTTCATGCTTGTTGGTTGCATGTATGTCATCTTTTAAAAAGTGTCTATTCATGTCCTTTGCCCACTTTTTAATGGGGTTGTTAGTTTTTTTCTTGTAAGTTTAAAAGAAATGCTTATTCACTGTTGGTGGGAGTGTCAATTAGTTCAACCATTGTGGAAAACAGTGTGGCAGTTCCTCAAAGACATCAAGACAGAAATAGCATTTGACCAAGCAATCCCATTACTAGGTATATACCCAAAGGAATATAGATTGTTCTGTTATAAAGACACATGCATGTAAATGTTCATTGCAGCACTATTCACAATGGTAAAGGCATGAAATCAACCTAAATGCCCATCAATGATAGACTGGATAAAGAAAATATGGTACATATACGACATGGAATACTATGCAGCCATAAAAAAGAATGAGATCATGTCCTTTGCAGGCACCTGAATGGAACTGGAGGCCATTATCCTTAGCAAACTAACACAGAAACAGGAAAACAAATAACACATGGTCTTATTTATAAGTAGGAGCTAAATGATGAGAATACATGGACACATATGCAGAAAAACACACACTGGGGCTTTTCTGAGGGTAGAGGGTGGAAGGGTGGGAGAAGGGAGAAGATCAGGAAAAATAACCAATGGGTACTAGGCTTAATACCTGGGCAAAAAATAATCTGTACAGCAAACCTCCATGACACATGTTTACCTATGTAACAAACCTGCACATGTACTCCTGAACTTAAAAGTTAAAAAAAAGAATAGGACCTACGATACCAAAAGAGGATATTATTAAGTCAGAACATTGGGCTGGCATTGATATTTTTTAGAAGAGGCCATTTGAAAAATGTACTTCATGGAGAAAATTGCCTATACCAAAGATACATAACTTCCTCAGAAATCTAGAAGATACTGTCAATTCATCTTTAATAATTAAGAAAACACATGATTGAACACCTCTTTTTAGCTAGACAGTGTAGTGGGCACTGAGGATGTTGCCATGTCCAAATCGAAGCTCCTACCTACAGAGAGCTTACTCTGTATTGGCAAGGATGGGGGAGGGGAGGCAAACAATAAACACATAGACTAATAACAGAATAACAGAATGATGCATATACTATGAAAAATAACTCAGAGTAGGAGGGTGGACAGTGAAAATAGCTCATTTCTTTTCAGCACTGAATAATATTCTACTGTTTGGATAGCACAGTTTATTTATCCATTCACCTACGTACACAAGGATATCTTGGTTGCCTCCAAGTTTTGGCAATTGTGAACATAGCTGCTATAAACATCCAACTGCAGGGTTTTTTTTTTTTTTAATGAACATAAGCTTTCAACTCTTTAGAGTAAATACCACAGAGCAGGACTGCTAGATCATATGATAAGAGTATGCTTAGTCTTATAAGAAAAACTGTCTTCCAATTTGGCTGTATCATGTTGCATTCCCACCAGCTATAATGAAAGTTCCTGTTGCTCCACATTCTTGCCAGCATTTGTGTTATCATTGTTCTGGATTTTGGCCATTCTAATAGTTGTGTAGTGGTATCTCACTTCTGCTTTAATCTGAATTTCCTTGATGGCATGATTTCATATGCTTATTTTCCATCTGTATATCTTCTTTGGTGAGGTGTCTGTTAAGGTTTTGGCCCAATTTTTAATTTGTTTTCTTATTTTTGAGTGTTAAGAGTTCTTTGCATATTTTAATAACAGTCCTTTAACAGATGGATATTTTACAAATATCTTCTCCTAGTGTGTGACTTGTCCTTTCATTCTCTTTGCGGTGTCTTTTACAAAGTAGAAAATTTTTAATTTTAATAAAGTATAGCTTATTAATTCTTTCTAAGATCATGCCTTTGGTATTACATCTAAAAAGTCATTGCCACATCTGAGATCATCTAGATTTTCTCCTATGTTATCTTCTAAGAATTTTAGAATTTTGCATTTTACATTTAGGTCTGTGATCCATTTTGAGTTAATTTTTGTGAAAGGTGTGAAGTCTGTGTGCAGATTCATTTTCTTTTTCTGCATGTGAATGCCTACTTGTTCTAGCACCATGTGTTGAAAAGACTCTTCTCTCCACTGGGTTGTCTTTGATCCATTATAAATCACTTGACTATAATTATATGGGTCTATTTCTGTGCTCTCTATTCTGTTCCACTGATCTATTGGTATATTGTTTTAAAAATACCACACCATCTTGATTACTATAGTTTTATAGGTAGTCTTTAAGTTGGGTACTGTCAGTCGTCCAACTTTCTTTTCACATCCTTTAATATTGTATTATCTCTTCAAGGTAATTTCTCTCTCCATATAAACTTTAGAATCAGTTTGCTGATATCCAAAAATAACTTGTTGGGATTTTGATTGGGATTACAACTTGAATCTATGAATCAAGTTGGAAAGAACTAATATATTGACAATATTGAATCTTCCTATACGTGACCATAGAATAGCTCTCCATTTATTTAGTTCTTTGATTTCTTTCATCAGAGTTTTGTTGTTTTCCTCATACAGACCCTGTACATATTTCATTAGATGTATACTTAAGTATTTCATTTCATTTCATTTTGGGAAGTGCTAATTTAAATCATAACATTTTTAGTTGTTTTTTTTTTTAATTTTTTATTTCCATAGGTTGTTGGGGAATAGGTGGTGTTTGGTTAAATGAGTAAGTTCTTTAGTGGTGATTTGTGAGATACTGGTGTACCCATCACCCGAGCAGTATACACTGCACCTAATTTGTAGTCTTTTATCCCACACCCCCTCCCCACCCTCTTCCCTGAGACCCCAAAGTCCACTGTGTCATTCTTATGCTTTGCATCGTCATACCTTAGCTCCCACTTATGAGTGATTACATATAATGTTTGCTTTTCCATTCCTGAGTAACTTCACTTAGAGTAATAGTCTCCAAACTTATCCAGCTCACTGTGAATGCCATTAATTCATTCCTTATTAGGGATGAGTAGTATTCTATCATATATATATATACACACACATATATATGACTATATATATACACACACTATATATATATGACTATATATACACACACTATATATATACACACACATATATATGACTATATATAGTCATATATGCATATATATATACACATATATGATGGAATACTCATCTATAAAAAGGAATGAATTATTATTATTAAGTAATAGCATTAATTTATATATTATATATATATATAATTGACGGACATTTGGGTTTGTTACATGATTTTGCAATTGCTAATTGTGCTGGTATAAACATGTGCGTGCAAGCATCTTTTTCATATAATGACTTCTTTTCCTCTGTGTAGATACCCAGTAGTGGGACTGCTGGATCGAATGGTAGTTCTACTTTTAGTTCTTTAAGAAATTTCCACACTGTTTTCCATAGTGGTTGTAGTAGTTTACATTCCCACCAGCAGTGTAGAAGTGTTCCCTGTCCACCGCATCCACACCAACACCTATTATTTTTGATTTTTTTATTGTGGCCATTCTTGTGGTAGTAAGGTGGTATCACACTGTGGTTTTTATTTGCATTTCCCTGATCATTAGTGATGCTGAGCATTTTTTCACTGGTTTGTTGGCCATTTGTATATCTTATTTTGAGAACTGTCTATTCATGTCCTTAGCCCACTTTTTGATGGGATTGTTGGGTTTTTTTTCTTGCTAATTTGTTTGAGTTTGTTGTAGATTCTGGATACTAGTCCTATGTCAGATGTATAGATTGTGAAGGTTTTCTCTCACTCTGTGGGTTGTCTGCTTGCTCTGCTGACTGTTCCTTTTGTCATGCTCTTTAGTTTAATTAAGTCCCAGCTACTTATCTTTGTTTTTATTGCAATTGCTTTTGGGTTCTTGGTCATGAAATCCTTGGTTAAGCCAATATCTAGAAGGGTTTTCCAATGTTATCTTCTAGAATTTTTACAGTTTCAGGTCTTAGATTTAAGCCCTCGATACATCTTGAGTTTATTTTTGTATAAAGTCAGAGATAAGGATCCAGTTTTATTCTACTACATTTGGCTTGCCAATTATCCCAGAACAATTTGTTGAATAGGGTGTCCTTTTCCACCTTATGTTTTTGTTTGTTTTGTCAAAGATCAGTTGACTGTAAGTATTTGGGTTTATTTATGGGTTCTCTATTCTGTTCCATTGGTCTATGTGCCTATTTTTATACCAGTACCATGCTGTTTTGGTGACTATGGCTTTATAGCATAGTTTGAAATCAGGTAATGTGATGCCTCCAAATTTGATTGACACTATTCCACAAGATAGAGAAAGATGGAATCCTCCCTAAGTCATTCTATGAAGCCAGTATTACCCTAATACCAAAACCAGGAAAGGACATAACAAAAAAAGAAAACTACAGACCAATATCCCTGATGAACATAGATGCAAAAATCCTTAACAAAATACTAGTTAACCAAATCAGACAACACATCAAAAAGATAATTGATATATAGTGTGGCTGTGGCCACACCCAAATCTCAACTTGAATTGTATCTCCCAGAATTCCCATGTGTTGTGGGAGGGACCCAGGAGGAGGTAATTGAATCATAGGGGCTGGTCTTTCCCATGGTATTTTCATGATAGCGAATACATCTCACGAGATCTGATGGGTTTATTGGGGGTTTCTGCTTTTGTTTCTTCCTCATTTTCTCTTGCCGCTGCCATGTAAGAAGTGCCTTTCACTACCCTCCATGATTCTGAGGCCTCCCCAGCCATGTGGAACTGTAAGTCCAATTAAATGTCTTTTTCTTCCCAGTCTCAAGTATGTCTTTATTAGCAGTGTGCAAACAGACTAATATAATAATCCATGAGGATCAAGTAGGTTTCATACCAGGGATGAGGGATGGTTTAACATATGCAAGTCCATCAGTGTGATATACCACATAAACAGAATTAAAAACAAAAATCACATGATCATCTCAATAGACATAGAAAAAGCATTTGACAAAATCCACCATCCCTTTATGATTAAAACTCTCAGCAAAATCAACATATGAGGGACATAACTCAATGTAACAAACGCTATTTATGACAAAACTAGAGTCAAAACAATACTGAATGAAGAAAAGTTGAAAGCATTCCCTCTGAGAACTGGAACAAGACAAGGATGCCCATTCTCACCACTTCTCTTCAATATAGTACTGGAAGTCCTAGCCAGAGCAATCAGACACAAGAAAGAAATAAAGGGCATCCAAATTGGTAAAGAGGAAGTCAAACTGTCACTGTTTGATGATGATACGATTGTTTATCTAGAAAACCCTAAAGACTCCTCCAGAAAGTTCCTAGAACTGATAAAATAATTCAGCAAAATTTCCAGATACAAAATTAATGTACACAAATTAGTAGCTCTTCTATACACCAAAAGCAACCAAGTGGAGAACCAAATCAAGAACTCAACCCCTTTTAAAATAACTGCAAAATAAATAAAATACTTAGGAATATATATAACCAAGGAGATGAAAGACCTCTTCAAGGAAACCCACAAAACACTGCTGAAAGAAACCATAGATGACACAAACAAATGGAAACACATCCCATGTTCATGGATGGGTACAATCAATACTGTGAAAATGGCCATACTGCCAAAAGCAATCTACAAATTCAACAAAATTCTCATCAAAATACCACCATCATTCTTCACAGAAGTAGAAGAAACAATCCTAAAATTCATATGGAACCAAAAAAGAGCCTGCCTGTGTAGCCAAAGCAAGACAAAGCAAAAAGAACATTTTTAGTTTTAAATTCCACTTGTTAATTGCTGGTTTATTGTAAAGTGACTAAATTTTGTATATTAAGATCATATCCTACAACCTTACTATAATCATTTATTAATTCCAAGAGTGCTTTTGTCCATTCTTTCAGATTTTCTACATAGATAATCATGTCATCTGTGAACAAAGATAATTGTATTGCTTCCTGCTATGGACTGAATGTTTGTGCCCCTTCCGAGTTGGATTATGAAGCCTAATCCTCAATATAATGGCATTTGTAGATGGAGTCTTTCAGAGATAATTAGATCATGAGAGTGGAGCCCTCATGAATGGAATTAGTCCCCTTATAAGAAGAGACACAAGGGAGCTTGCTTCCCCTCTCTACTGTAGGCTATGTGAGGATACAATGAGGAGATGGCCATCTGCAAACCAGAAAGTGGACTCTCACCAGACACCTCATCAACCTAGCAAGTTCATCTTGGACTTCCCAGAATACAGCTGTGAGAAATAAATAACTATTGTTTAAGCCACCCAGTTTATGGTATTTTGTAACCTAAACTTAGACACTTCCCAATCAGTACAATTTTGTTTCATTTTCTTGTCCAATTGCATTAGCTAGGACTTCCAGTCCCATGTTAAAAAGGAGTAGTGAGAGGGGACATCCTTGCCTTGCTCTTGATCTTAGTAAGGAAACATCTAATCATTGATATCCCATTGCTAACATTCTATAGTATAGTATTTAATGCTATACTCACCTCCTCACCATCTCAATTTATATATTATATATTATTAATATATTAATATATATTATTGTTTATAATATAGTATACATTATTATATTACATTATATTATGTAATATATAATCAATTATTATGTATTATATAATCATATATTTATATTACATATTATTATCTTAATTATTAATTAATTACATTAATTAATATATTAATATTATATATTATATATAAAAATTCCTTCTGAGAACTGGAACATATATATGTCCTATGATTTTTCAGACCATTTCTTTCCTAGTTGTGGAAAGTCAAGGCTGACTTATAGCACTTTCTTTCACTTTTTCTTCCAAAGCCATCCTTAAATTGCATTGATTATTTTTTCAGAAAGTATAGCATTGACCCTTATATTGCCACTATCATCATCCCAATCAAAGGCTTTCATTACTTGATGCCAAAATTGTTGTGATTGGCATCTATCTGGTTTCCAATTATCCTTTCAGTCTAATTTTTCTTTACTATGCCACTGGATTAATATTTCCAAAAAGTATATTTTTATTTGTCATTCCTAGTTTAAAATCCTGTTTTAAAATTCCTAGTTAATCCTAGTTAAATTCCTAGTTTAAAACTGTCATTCCTAGTTTAAAAATCTTTAGTGTGACCCTATTACAGAATAGGATAAGTTGAAACTCTTGACCTGGCACCAACGGCCTTCAATCATTTATCTTCTTTGTTACTCAATATTATCTTTTAATATTTCCCCAACAAACTTTGGCAGCCATCAAACTACCTACAAAGATCATTTTGTGTATGTTTACTATCTCGGGAATTTGATGGTATTCTTCTTTCCATATGGCACAGTATCTTCCCATTCTGTTTCTTTATTAATTATTTCTCTCAGTAAAGAGTCATTCCTGCAGGGGAGCCTCCATTCCTCTTGAAATGGTACTTCTGAACTCCTTAGGTTTTTCCCACTATCATGTCACAAGGAGCCAACTATTGTGATTTTTTTCCCCCTTTGTACATGCCCTACTCCCAAAGTAGATCAGAAGTCCTTTGAATGAAATAATTAATATTTGGTTCTGTTCTCCTCCACAGCTCAAATTAAAACAGAGTCTTTTACATAGCAGGCCCACAATAAAACTGCATTGACTAACCTGACCTCCCATGGCAGGACATTTAAATGACAGGAAGTGGTGTTTCTGAGAAGTAAATGATTTCCTATTTAATCCAACAAAAGCAATTGAAGATACAGAGTGACAGCACATGTCACCATTGTTTTGTAGTCTCCCACTGCTTTTCATTAAAAACAGATCTTTGAATCCAAATAAATTAGATTTTAAAGAACAAATTGAAAGTTTAATTTGATTGTCAACAATGGAGACACATTATTCTTTTTCTCAGACATCTTTAATGTCCTTTCTAATCCAGGTGGCAATGTGAATAAATATTAAGGGGTACATATTTGGAATTTTAATTCAGTGAAGTAATTTTCACAAAGAACATCTGTATTTGCTGTGAATACATTTCACCATGCTCAGAAAAAAAGAAGTGTATCGTTCATCCAGAATTACAGACATTTAGAACTAGAAAGAATATCATAGAGGTCAACTGGTCCAGTGATACTAAACTACCTTTTAGTTAGTGAAAAATCAGCTTTTTCTTTCTAAATTTTCAATCTACTATAGTCCAACAATTTTGTGGAACATAGTAAAAAATGAATTACTACAAAATGAAATAATAAAAAAGAAAAACCTACAAGAATACAGGTTCCAGTTTTTAATTTTTAGATTAAATAGACATAAAGTTAATATTGGAAATTGTGTAAAATGTGTGTACACACTCTCAATTTCTGTACTTAATTCATTAAGAACCAGTTAGTTTACGGTGCATCACTGGTTCGCAAATTACACCTGGAGTAGCACTGATACAGTTTCATTATTTTATGGATGAGAAACGTGAGACTCATAATCATTTCAAACTTATTTTGAGCTCCAAATATGTATCAAATGTTAATCTAGATTTTTCACATATATTACTCATTTCATTCTTCAAAAAATCTTTTTGGAGTAATATTATCTAATTTCTTAGTTGAAACTGATACCCATGAAATTGGACACATCTAATGACAATATAGTAGCAAACCTAGGGATATCCAACTGTCTTTATACTGGTCTTATTGATACAGGAGGTAGAAAGAAATTATTTAGGCAGATAGTAAGGGTAAAAGAATCCTTAGCAGAGTTTCCCTTTTAACAAAAAGCAGCCCCAAGAAATTATTTTTTTCTAACAAAGAGCAGCCTGAAAAATCAAACTGTAAACATAGATAAGCAAGCTGGAAGCTTGCACAGGGGAATGCTGGCAGCTGTGCCAATAGAAAAGGGCTACCTTGGGGCCAGACATATCTAACATGAAGGCTCCATTTTTCCTCTTTTTTTGTTATAGTAAAGGAATAAGCAGCATGGTGCAGGTCAGGCAGAGAACCCATCTGCATAACAAAAGATTAGGGTTGGGGAGGCCAGAAATTTGTGTCCTGTGCAAATGGCACACCTAGTCCTAACCAGTTTTTCTTTATGCACCTTGTGCAAATGGCACACCTGGTCCAACCAATCTTTTGAACCCTATGCAAATCAGACACTGCCTCCTCACCAGGCATCTATAAACCCCCTTGCATTTCACAGCAGAACCAGCAACCCATTTCTCTGGGACCCCTCTCTCCAGCAGAGAGCTATTCTCTTTCTTTCACCTATTAAACTTCTGCTGTTAACCTCACTCTTTATGTGTCCATGTCCTTAACTTCCTAGGCCATGAGAAAAGGAACCTTGGGTATAACCCCAGACAATGAGGCCACTTCATTATGTAATACTGAAAATACAACTTACAATACATACAATTTTTTAAAAATTTTCTTCAGGTAATCAAAAGTCTTCTAAAAGGAAAATACACATGCCTTTAATTTCAGTTTTTGGACTACCAGTTTTGGATTTGTACAACTTGTGTTGATCCTGATGACTATGTACAAAGGGAATAGGAAACAAAAAGATAGAAAGAAATTTTATATCAGAAAAAACAATTACTAGGTCCTAGACATGTAGGGACAAGGATCATTGATGGAGGACCCTGAATCTCCTATTTCCTACACACAGCTGTGTTTACATTTTTGTCCCTACTAATGTTAATCCCAAGAATTGAAACCACTGGGGAATTCAGGGAGTTTGTTTTTCCTCTCCTTTTAAAGAAAGAATGTTTTCCTAGGAATTTCCATGGTCGTGAAAATATAGTATCCTATCTGAGAAATAATCCACTTTTGTTTCAAAAAAATCAAAACCAAAAGCAAACACAAAATTAAAATAACAGATCAGCAGCATAGCATTTTAAAAGTCATAACAGAAGTTGTTTGATAATTGGGAAGTAATGCTTAGGTCTTTATTATTGGCCAGAAAGCTGCTTTTAAACAATAATGTCATTTTTCTGTTTTTTCTATGACAGAGCCTTTAAAAAAGAAAAGAATACATTCTATTTCCTGGTTTGCATATAAAAAGCAAACAGGGTAGCAGGGCAATTGTCTAGACAATTCAAGGAAAAAGTTCTTGAAATATCTAGTTAATTGTCTCACACCACTGCTTTATTAGTCTATGAAGACAAAAACTATAGTTGCCTAGTGAATGTTAAATAATGAGTACAAGCATCTATTATTAATAAGTATTCTATCAATTTTTAAACATAGTAAATGATGAGTGAATAATATCCTGAAGCCATAAGTTTAGCCAATCAAATATGTTTAAAGTGGCATTCTTTTGTCTTTATTCTAAATTTATGAATTGAAAGGCAAAATATATTACTTGTTAGCAAGGCTTACAACTTTAATGCAGACTTTGAAAGGTTTTTCAAATGTCCTTTGTTCTGGACATACCTGTATTCCTTTGTGTTATATTCTTCACGGGATTTTAAATTTCTTTAATACTACTTACTTCTTTTTTCTGTTTTAGTGTCTGTTGTAGTCATTGGGTGCTGACTCTAGCTAATTGAGGAAAGTAATAAAAAACTTGCTTCTAACTGGCAAAGGCTCAACTATCTCAGTACTTCTGTAGTTATTCACAAAGGTATGAAACACAGAAGGAAGAGCACATTTAACAGGAAAAAGTGATTATTTTTGGTCATATTGAGTTTATATGATATGAATAAATATATGTGATATTGGTGAAATATGGAAGTGAGATGTTTAATAAGCAGTGAGATATCCATGTAAAAGTCCAGCTGAGGAGGAACACCTAGGAATCAATAACATACAGATGGTAATTGCAAGGATGAGCACAAATGAGATCACCCCTAAGAAAATGTACACAGTGGAAAGAGAAAGGTCCTAAACAGAATTCTGAAGAAAAGTGACTTTAAATTTACCAAGCCAGATAAGAGGGAGGAAAGGCTGCATATGCACTGTAGAAATAAAAGTCAGAGCAATTTGTGGGCATTTCTAGGAGGTATACTCCATTTAAGGTATAAAAGGACTTTCTTAATAATGAGCCACTAACTGTGAATGGGCTGTATAATATGGTGGTGAATTCTCTTTTACTGGAAGTCCTGTATCAGCATCCATTGGAGTGGTCTCAGAAGATATTCTTGTAAGTACAAAACTAACAGATACTTAAGGCCCTCATCTTCACTAAGTGTAAATATAAATGCTGATATTCATTAAATTAGCCATGTTCACATTCATTTCTCATTTTTTCAGGATGGATTCATAAAATTTATTTTCCTTATCCAAGTGTCTAGAAAAAGTTTAGATGCTTTTTACTAGTTTATGGTGAAGCAAAGTTTTGACAAGCAAATGTGATTGTTTTAATAATTTAATGAGCTTTTTAAAATATTGCCTCTATTCTAAACCCTACTGTTTCCTAAAGGCACTAAAAACATGAGGGTTTCCTTCTCCAGCAAAGCTGCACTCCAAATGCAGGCTTCCCTGTTCACAGAAATTATTAAAAGATTGAAGATAAAGAAATTTGAAGAGTCCAGACAAGTCAGTAAAATAACTTTTGTGACTATTTAAGGAGAATATTAAAAAAATGATCATTTAGCTAGTATTTCTTTTACGTCAGGTGAGTCAGAGACACTAATATTCAGAATTATCTTCTTTTACTGTTAAACCTGCTACAACAAAGGAGGACTCTGATAATGCCCATCTTTATAATTAAGCTTTTTGTGTTGACTAAAGAATTTCAACTTCTCCCTTGGGCAGTCTTGTTAAGTTTCAGGAATAGCCGCCGACACTTAGTAGCTTATTGCATTAAGTCATAATGGAAGAGAAAGACTGATATGAAAGTAATATGTTAGTAATGAGCCTCACTGATGGTTAGAAAATGTGTCTCCTTCACAGCATGGCTCAGAGGTCAAGCAGCACATGCTTTGGAGTCTGAATTTCCTGCTTACCAGCTATTTGACCTTGAGTATGTTACTTAACCTCTCTAAATTTAAGTATCTTTATCTGATAATACAGCTAAATATATATTTCAAAGGGTTGATTTTGGGATCAAAAGAAACAATACATATAAAGGGCTTCAAATAATTTTAAAAAAGGACTCATGTACCCTTTTTCGGTCTATTTCTGTTTATTATTATTATTACATTATACTGAGAGAATTTCTACCTTAAGGAAAATGCTTGTGAGAGATTTCAATTTCAGATTTTTAAACGGTTCATATGAAAATTGTCAGGGACGTATTTACTTGAAAATAGCAGTTATGTATTATATGTACTCAGACCTAGGTTCAAATAAAACCACATGACACTATCCCAAGATGTTTCTTGTTTATAGGCTCTCCAGAATGTCCCACTACTGGGAACATTTTAGGAATCAAATTACATGTTATTACTTTACTGTGTATTTACCAATGACTTTTTTAGAGGACAAAATATCCTCATAACTTTATTTGCAAAATATCAAACTTCCTATAATTTTATTAGCAAATGCACGGCATGACCACTCCTGATGCTGAAGGTAGGCAATGGATAAAGTTGTTCATACTATGACCAACAGTAATGGTGTCACTGCACATTTATGGTACCAGATATTCAATTCAGAAAACTAGAATAACAGTGAGATCGTTACATAGAATAAGCATTTGTAACCTCACACATATCATGCAATAAAGAGCACAGCTCTTAGGCTAAGGTTGCAGCAATGCAGAGCAACCAGTGTGGTCACAGTAGTGGGGAAGGAGAGGGGAAAATCCTTTCCTGCCACTCCTGACATTTCCTTTCATGTGGAGAGAACTCCACTAGCCTCATACCCTTAGCCTATCACTGCTCCTTTACTCATTCCCACAAAAGAGAAACTTGGTCTACACGCAATGAATTTGGAATAAAAATCTGGCCATGCATAGTCCTTACTGCCCTTGCACTTGGGACAGAGCAGTCTGTAAGCTGGAGGCACAAACTCTCCTGTGCTCCTCCCTGCCTGGATTTCAGTGGAGCAGGACACAGGGACGCCCTCCTCCAGTCCAACAGGGCTAGGATCTAATACTGGGACACCATAAGCAGTAAGAAACCTCACTTCTAAAAGACACCATCAATATCAGTTTTACCAGTATTATCTGTCTCATCCTTTTGTTTGTACAAGGTGGGGAAGATATACACTACTCATTGGGTCTTTTCACACCCAAACAAATTCCAATTGTTTTAACAGTTTTTAAGGAGAAAAACAACCTTTGTTGATCACTTACTATGTGCTAGGCATTATGCTAGATCCTAAAGAAATAAACACAATTAGGATGCCATTTCTGTTCTTAAGGAGATTAAGGTCTAGTAAGAGAGGAACATATATGTAGAGCATATCTACATAATGTGACAGGTGCTATATAACTGACATGCTCACATCAATCATTGTACAATTCTCTGCTAGCAAAGGTTGAGAGATGTGCTCATCCTCAAGCAGCACTTACAACTTTGCCCCTTTCTTTCCTATATAGCAGCATATACTGCAATGCAAGTAAAAAAAGTTAATACAGGAATAGATGGAAAGCACTATAATTTAGAAAAAAAAATCCTTTACAAGCGATGATACCCTCAGAGTAAAAAATTACATGAGCTCTCACAACTGCACAGAAAGCCTTGGTGATACAGCAGCAGAGTTTTAACCTCTCCTCTATGAAGTTTTTTGCAGGTAGAGGAGGAGTTCAGAAAGACCTTCAGGGGTCCAAGGCCCTCTAGCAGCACAAATCCCATGCCCATAACCACACCAGCTCGGCCTTTTCCTGTTTTACTCCACAAAAAGAGCTCTTCAAAGAGAAAAACTAAAGAAAGGTAGAAAAACATCAAATAAGAAAAAGTGTGAGATAAGAAGTGGCAAGATTTGAGGCTGAAGTGGGAGCTGGAGGCCTGGCAATGAAGCCAGTTGTCTTTTCAGTGAATGATTCCCATATTTTGCCACACACTGGAATTTCCCGGACATCTTTTGAGATGTTGATGCCTAGATCCCACCCATAGACCTTCTGATTATTATAATTAGTAGGAGGTGTGATCAGGACTTAGAGAGTTTTGAAAGTTTCCAGGTGATTCTAATATGCAACCAGTCAGAAAACCACTATCATAGACATAAGGGGAAAAAGTGATGAAGCCAGATTCACTTTTCGAAGGGAATTGTGCTGTGTGGAAATCTGGATTCTAACCTGGTTTGAACAAGCATGAACACCACACATGTATTACATTTTAAACTATCTATGCAGAGGTAACTGCAAAGAATAGCCTTTACCATCATATCCAGTCCTTATTCATTGCATACAAGCCAAGGTTTCATTCGTTGGTTTTGCAAGCAATGAAAATTATTATGACTTATTAAAAATGTGTGTTTATGTATGTGCTATACAGTGGTATGAATTGTGTGTGTGTGTGTGTGTGTCTGTGTGTGTGTGTATGAAGGACACAGAGCTCAAAAAATAAAGATGGATATGAACAATCAACCAATGCTAAGATGAATGATAAGTAAGATAACACCCAGGGCATCTCTGAGAACATCAGCACAGAAATGTATGGAACTTCTCTTAGCTGACAGCACTGCCAATAGTTATTTAGCTATTAGCATTAATACTGGTATTTAGTGTTCTAATACATTTCGTCTCTTTGCCTCTCTCCATTCCTGTTACAAATTCTGGGGAGAAAGGGATTGGCCCAGCTTGGGTCATAGGAACTCCCATGGGTCAGTGAGTCATGATCAGGAACTAATCCAGAAGAATTAGCACAAACATGGCAACACAGAGGGCTGCTGCCAAAGCTCTGCAGCATCCCAGCTTCCCCACCCACTCAGCCCCAGTTTCTGTCTACTACATCTGATTAAGTGTTACATCTACCCTGGACCACCTGAGAAGGAGAGACGAGTATAAAGGGACATTACCTGTGCCCATTGAAAAAAATGTGGAATAGGTGAGTCAAACCTCAGTAAAGGATATGCCACCCTGAATAAAAAAAAATGAAAGATTAAATGCTGGTGTGCATAAAAATTGATTAATCTATCAAAAATGCCGCATAGTATACTTCGAAATTTGTGCCCAAACACAGCTCCACCCACTCCTTGGTTCATCTCCACTAAATGCTAGTGGTACCCTCCATTCATCACAGAAAACAAAACACCGATTGTGCTTTCAAACATCTCTAGACTACAGTATCATCCCCAGCTGAGACCCTCTGGATACATGAAAAGGCTGGCACAAATGGATGGCTCCATGCATGATTGTGTGTGTATTTCTACTTTCCTTTGCAAGTCTGTCAAAAACAATGAGTAAAAGATATTTGCTATAAAAAATACTGATTCAGAAGAAGTAGTATAGAATTGGTTCTGGAATGAGAAAACTCTGGTTTGGAATTCTGGCTTCTCATTTGGGAAATTCATTTTACCTCAATAAGTGTCAATTTATTGACCTTTAAAATGAGGGCGAGAATCATACCTACCTGGAATATTTACTGTGAGGATTAAATGAAATAATGCACATTGATAATGCACATGAAGTTCTTGGCATTGTCCAACACATAAAAATGCCCAATAAATGGCAGTGATTGTTATTTTTGCTGTTACCACTATTATTGCTGCTCATAATTCTTAATTACAATATTGAATTCAGAAATTAAATTATCCTCATGGTGACCTAGAAATGCAAACTCCATACATCCAGTGATAGAGCAGAGTTTCCAAATTAAGGCTGTGACCACCAGCCTTACAGTAAACATCACACATGTTCTGCAGTTATATATTGAACACTTTAAAATAAACTGGAAACGCACGTAGAATTTTAAAAATACAAGAGACACAGCAAATTGTAAGGAACCTGACAGAGCATAATACAGAGCTCTGCCTCAAACTGGAGCTTTATATTTACCCAAGAACTAACATCCCACTCTGTCACTGTCATCATCTTTTTCTTTTTTCCTTTTTCCTTTCAGCAACTTCAACCTTTTTTATCTTTGCAGGTAGCACCATGTGGCAGCTATTTAGGCACCCTGGAGAGTGGTTTAATGATGAGGAAGCACTGCCACATAACAGCCCCATGAAGATTTAACAGCACTTCTTGTCAACTTTCCCCTTAACCTGCAACGTTTCCTCCTGTGATCATCTTGAATCATGAGCAGACACACAGAAATAAATACATGCTTTTCCAGTCATGTCTCCAGAAGCAGGTTCTCTTTTTCATTTGTAACACAGAAGAGAAGGAAAACATAGTAGAATACAACCTTGCTATAATGGTTGCAGGGAGTATTGTGCACCAGCACCAGATGCTTCCTTAAAGCAGCAGGGTGCAAAAATTGCCATCTTAGAAGTTGGCACCTGAGATCCTCCTAAAGAAGAAACTTCAAGTTAAATACTGTAATCAGTATTTTGGAGGTGGAGCGTGAGACATGAAGTCAAGAGTTAAAAGGAGATAACAGGCCTGGTGCAGTGGCTCACGCCTGTAATCCCAGCACTTTGGGAGGCTGAGGTGGGTGGATCACCTGAGGTCAGGAGTTCAAGACCAGCCTGGCCAATATGGTGAAACCATGCTTCTATTAAATACAAAAAAATTAGCCAGGCATGGTGGCGCATGCCTGTAATCCCAGCTACTTGGGAGGCTGAGGCAGGAGAATCGCTTGAACCAAGGAGGCGGAGGTTGCAGTGAGCCAAGATTGCACCATTGCACTCCAACCCGGGCAACAAGACATCTGAAAAAAAAAAAAAAAAGGAGCTAACAAGAAAGAAATAGGTAAACCACTCAGCATATGGAATTAAAGGGGTTGACAGAGCATAAAAGATAGAGAATAAGCGAGTGGAGAGAAAGAACTAAGGGCCAAGTAGCACAATAGGAGACTGCAATCTGCAGAAATTCAAGCAGATGGAAGAATACAAGGGGTATATGATGAGGCAGAATAACCCTCTACATTCTAAGGTCATTTGTAATCCCCTCCTTTTCTCTACCAAAACTTCAAGTGAAGTCTAATGCAACCACAGTTTCTTGTGAGATGAGGCATTCAGGAGGCACTGGCCCCAAGGAAGAGCAGGGACATTGTAATGAGATGTTTGGTTCTCTAGGTGGTGATGTACCTCAAAGTGAATGAACAGTGGCTGCAGCAGTGCTGACAGTGGTGCACAGAAGCAGCAGAAATGACTCCAGGTGGGCATGAGATTAACCCACTTTTCTCCAAATGGCCAGAGAGATGATATTAGCTCTGGAAAGGGCAGTATCTGAGCAACATAAATTAATATCTCCGGCTGCTGAGACACAACAGAAGATGAAATGTCCTTCCATCAGTCTTCCCTATACTCAACTATCCTATCCTCCCTTCTGTTTGAATAAACCATGTGTGTTCACCTTCAAGGCCTTTGACTTTGCTCTTCTTCTTGAATACCCTTCTTTAGAGCATGGCTCATTTTTGTCATTCAAGCTTTGGCTCCAACATCCTCAGAGAGACCTTCTTAGACCACCTGTCTAAAGTTCCTCCCCTCCCCTGGCTACAGCTATTTCCTATCACTTCATCATGTTTTATTCTTTTTACAGATCTTCTAACCTTCCGATATTTTTGGTTTATTAATTATATTTCATTGAATCAAAAAGGCCATCAATTATAAGATACACATTATCTTGTGTATTCTAAGAAAGCTAAATGCTGCCAATTAAACTGACACAATATTTTCTTATCATTTTGAATTCTGATTATACACTTAATTATAAGTGCTCTTTTCAATTTATGTAGACAGTGATTTTTATCATGTCACCTTGTACAAACACAAATAGGAAAATATATTGTTTATTGTTTTGCAATAAAACATGAAGTTGTAGTCAGTCTTTCCTTCAAAACAATATTAGTTTTGTCAATATCAGATTTAGGTCTCACTGCTCTGTTTCTGTCCTTTCTGCAGCAACAATAACTTCTTGTTTTAATGTCAAATCAAAGTGTAATCTTTTCAAAATACTTTAAACGGCAATCAGACTTGTGTAATACTAATAGTGCATGTAACTTAACTGAAATGGCAACAATATGTCCCTCTTTGAAGTTTGGAAATGACAGCTATAACACTCCCGCTGCCTTGCCAGTGGTGAGAAAGACATCATTAATTGTTACCAGCATCTGACTTCAAAATTTCTAAAATGTGAAAAACAAATGTGTATCTTAGTATCAGTTAAATAAGCTGACTTTTTATTTGTTTACCATTTCCCCCACAGCTCCTCCATCATTAAAGTAGAAGATCTATGAGAAGAGAGACTTTGCCTACATATCCTTAGAGTCTACACCATAATAAGTATTCCAAAACGTATTCATTAAAAGAATGGTAAGTGTTCTTTCTTAAATCCAGTGCTTTACCATTCAGGATACAATGTCTCTGTCAACTTACAACGAGTGGCATTTCTGGTCTAGTAATTGTACCTTGAAGATTTGCTGCCACCAATGAGAAAAAATGCTATCTAATCTCCTTAGACAGAGACACTGTCCCAGAGTTTTCCTTTAAGTATCCTAAATGGCAATGAACTGTAAAAAAAAAAAAAAAAAAAAAAAGGATGCTTGGTGATCTACCTTTCGATAAGATAACCTCTAGGCTGAAATTCTCATTTGCAGAAGGCTGGTAAAGAAGAGATAAAACTGACAAGTGGCACCAGATGAATCTTTGGATGTATGTTCCAGAGAGGATCTGTTAAAAAAACAAACAAACAAACAAACAAACAAAAAAACACTATCCCCTTCAGGCTCAGGAAATCTTGAGATTTACATACCTTCTGACATGGTGAGCATGCCAAAAAACAGGTAAGTATCAGAAATTCAGATAGTATTAGATAAAACCCTCTCTTTTTATTTAATTGTATGAAATTCATATCACTCATTCCAAGGTCAATTTCTCATTGTTTTCCTTGATACTCTCTCTGTGAGTTCCCTCCTTATACTTATCTAGGTAAAACTATACTGAATAGATAAAAGTTCTAATAAAAGTCACCTGAAACCATGCATATTTTTAAAAATTTGCACAAGTAGCACAGCCTTGACATGTGCATACTCATATGAATTTCAGATATTACTATAAAATTTTTTTCTTTTTTTCTGCTCTGTACAGAGATGTAACAAGATAGTTACCTACTTCTCTATAGTTGGAAACAGAATTCTTAATGACCTCTCTTTGGGTTCCCTGTAAACTTTTTTGCAACCTCTTTAAGTGGGGGCTCTTCTTTCACGGTGATTTCTTCCTGGCATCTACTATTTGCGTCATCTTTTCAAGTTACTTGTGTTCTTCATGCTCCATAACATGAGTAAGGGAGGCTTATAAAACCATTCTAGAAAGGAAGTAGACTAATGAACTAGATACTACAGATAATATATATCTTTATATCATTATTTTACAGAATTATTTATGCTGAATATTGATGTTCTCATTGATACCATTATCCTTTTCTCATCTAACCCAGAATTCACTGTGGGACAGGAAATGGAGATTATGAGTACAATTAGTTGATTTTTCAAAATAAATCAACCTCCTTAATACTAAACCTACCTTTTCATAATGTTCTGAGAATACAACAAATGAACAATGTGACTGCAAAATATATTGTGCAATGACAGTATTAGTCAGGATAGGATAGGTTATGCTGTAGTAACAAAATAATCTTGATATTTCAGCAGTTTAACTCAAAGTGTGTTTCTTGCTTACATAAAATATAGAGACCCTCTTCATCATTTGAACAGTAAGGTTGTTACAGTAGGAGAAGAGACTAATGGAAGAGGCATACTGACTCTTAACTGCCTCAGGCCAGAGTTGACCAATGTCACTTCTGTTACGGCTCATAGGCTAGAATTAGTTATGAGGATTAAATGAATATTAACTTCGTATGGTAAGTAGCACAGTACTTTGGTACTCAAATATTTGTTAAACAAGTGGAAGATTAAATGACCGCCAGCATCCAATAAAATGGCATGCAACAATGCCATCTTTCCTACTTTTGATTAATATACTGAGTCTTTAGAAATCATGAATAACAAATTTAAAATTATGAACAATTTTCATCAAGAAGAGTTTGGCACGATTTTATAAGTTAAAGCAGTTTTTAAATGCTGTGGGAACTTCTGTAGTTGAACATCTTTTGGGCTGTTTTTAAAAAGTTACAGTGATAAGCAGAGTTTTAAAGCTCTCATTATATTTCCAGCTTCTATACTAAGGAGAATACAATGAAGATATCCAACTATATTTACACACTTGTAGTTGTCTAGTACAAGAGATGAAGGTGCCCCTCCATATTCAAGTATGGCAGTATGTGACAAATGCTCTAGTTCTCTGCAAATACTATCCTCTGTTAGGATCTTATTGACATGTTTCACTGTGCCATCCAATTTTTAATTCACAGCAACTAGTTCTCCTTGAATTAAACAAATAACAGTCACTAACATTTATTGAAATACTGCTATGTGTCATATAATGTAATAGACAAGGCTCGTGAGGGCAAGAGTATTTTACGAGTTCCAGTCTATCAATTAAAACAATAACAAGAAAACTGAGGCTCGAAGAGGCTCTGTAACATGCTATTATGTGGCAGAACCCTGAGTCCTGGTGTATTCTGTGTGCAGGGTTCATGCATATCATTTACCAGGGACATGATCTGGTAAAAAAGAAGATACCTAGCAGCCACCAGAAAGAACATCTCTTAACTGCTGATATGGCCCCATGTCAAGACAGACACTTGTGCGATCTCCTTGTTTCACTGAATGAATCTCACAACTACATGCATTTCTATAGCATTAATCATTCCTATTAGCCAATAATACAGTAGGAAGCATGAAAATAGAAACTATATTTTTGAAAAGTTCTATTTCCATCACCCTTTTCAAGTATGAACCCAGCTGTGTGTATATTACCGAATGTTTAGGGGTTACACACACAGATATAAATGTATACTCATACAAGTGCAATGCCATCTTTGGAGTACTATATACCACATAACTGCTGAAAACTCAGCAGTATTAATGGAATACTCACATTAAACACTAGCCTTAATTTTTTCCAGCTGCTAAGTGTCTCTAGAAAAGTACTTCCCATTAATCACAGTTAAAATATCCTAAGTATACTATTAAAGGAAATTATTGTGTTGGATTAGAAAATTGATCACATATACAAAATGGAATTCCAAACTGGGAGAATAAACCTCAAAAAAAAAAAAGCTTAATTAATTCAAGTCATACAGCTTCAGAAACAACTGGGTATGAAGAGTCTTACCTGGCTTTGAGCATCTGATGGTACCCAGTCCACTGGATAGACTGATTCATCCACTCATGCACTCACTCACTCACTTATTTATTAAGCACTTCCAATGTGTCAGGTCATGTGCTAAGCTCTGAGATCCTACACACACTGTATCTTCAAGAAATGCAAAGTCAGTATTTCAGTCAAGAACATGAAGGTGTCTCCTGGAAGATGAGGCAGTATGTTTATTCAGGTCTCAGGAGGGGCTGAAGTCTACACCTCAAACTCTGGAGCAGAGGTCCACCCTCCTGAGAAACCCTGGGCTGCACATCTGCAGTCTCCTTTCTGACTGCCTCTTCCTTCTGGAGGCACAAAATGGAATGTAGCTATTCTTCCCAGCTTAGCTTCCATGACTTCCTGCCTCACTGACTCTCTGAGTTCAAATTCCAGCTTCGTATCGCAGGAAATCTGGCTAACCCAGGCTGAGTCATGTGTCTGCCCTTGTCCAGTGCCCTGAGGCCAGTGGGGAGAAGCAGGGCATCCACTGGCCTCTAAGTAGGGACTACAGTCAGTCCCTCTGAGAATAACCATGGGTAGAAGGCAGGCAAACTGACTAAGATATCTGTTATATTAAATAGACAATCACACTTAGATGGTGTTAATATAATAACATTTAACATTTAACACAGTTTCTGGCACAAAATAAGTTCTAAACAGATAGTGGTTACCCTTTCAGTGGCTACTACAGCACCTGGTATTGGCTGTTACGTGGAAAGTAAGCCAAAAGGCCTGGGACAGCCCAATGCAGGGGCACTCATCTCACTAAGGGAACCTAGAAAGGCTTTCAAGATGAGGTGGTGAAAGATGAGGAGGAACTAACAGATAGAGCTGAGTGTTTGTGTGGCAAGAAGAAGAGAGTAGTCCAAAATGGTGCAGTATGTATGAAATTCCAGAAGAAGAGAACATGCTATTTTCCATAAATTCCATGTGACTTAGCATGCCAGAAGCTTAAGGTATAAGTTTGTGGAAAGACTCGGTGAGATGAGGCTTAGAGGGGTTGAAGAAGTCAGATCATCAGCCTTACTCAGAAGGCTATTTGGTGGTATTGAAGAATTTTAAGAAGAGGAGGGATCTGATCAAATTTCTACCTACTCCTTGCAGTGTGGAGGATGGTGGATTAGAGGATAATGGGGGGTGGGAAATCTCAGTTCATATGGGTGCCATTCACCAAGATAGAATGCCAAAGTCAAAGCTACTTTAGAAAACACTGGGATGGGTTTGGTCCTGCACTTAATGAATCTGAGGTGCCTGAAAGACAGCTATGAGCTGAGGTGTCTATAAGGGAACTGAATGTAAGGGTCTGAGCTCATGAAAGAGGTCTAGGAACGGGTGGAGAGCTAATGAGAAAATGTATTAAACACCAGCTCCAAGGGCTTTGGAAAGACAGAAGTGGAACCATTAACTCTCTGGAAGCCCGGGAAGGATTCTCAAAGAAGGTAACATCGGATTGTTGTCTGGAAGGAGAAGGAGGGACCTCCAGCGAACAGGTGAGACGGGATGAGGAGGGAGAGAGGAGCATTCCTAGCACAGGGATTCCACACAGGGTCAACTCTGTAAACTCTAGCTTTGAAATCTGAAAAAGGAGGCCATTGGGCACACTCAGCTTGCTTGTACACAGGAAAAGACATAATATTGTATCTATGACTTAATCCTTAGAGACTAGACAGGCAAGAGAGTCAAGGCTATATATGACTGAATGCTCTAGCTACTGTCCTATAAACATTCTATAGAAACAAAGTATTTCTAAAATCACATTCGCAGGCTTCCAGTTAAGCATGCCAGATTGAACAAGTATGTTTAACTTCCTTTCCTCAAAAAACCCGCCAATCCTCATCTCCCAGTGTAAAAAGATAATAAGTAATGTCTAAAGTTGACAAATCTAAAAGCAGTAGTATATGCCAAGAAATAACAAAACAAATGCCAATTAAAGAAAATAAGTGAGACTCTTCTGGGGATTGGGACTTGTGCATAAGAAGAGATTAGAAGGACCACTTTTCAATATTACAAATCCTGAGGGACTTCTGCTTGATTTTTCTAACTATACACACATATTGCTCTGGAAAAATAAACATTTTATAAATTACAACATCAATGAAGTGTGAATGAGATTTAGCTTGGATGTAACTTTTCACAAATACACCTTTCCAATAGTAAATAACATGCAAAGCATGATTATTCCATACTAAATCTAAGTCAACACACTCTACCAGGCATGATCGCCTTGCACCATACCAATCTGTCATCACTTTTATATTTTATGAAGAATTTGTCCTGTCTGCTAGACTAGATGCTTTTAAGAAATAATCAAACATTTGGGTCAACTCCCTTGAACATTTTACAGTCACATTTTACTATCATACATCATAGGATTTTAGAGCTAGAAGGGTCTTTAGAATGTAAGTAGTCCAATGTCCTCATTTTGTACATGGAAAAAATAAGCTGGAGGTCAAATGGCTCATCAGTGATTGTGTTCAGGAAACAATCTAGAGCCCCTCCTTCCTGGTCCATTGTTTGTTCCACGAAACCAGTATTTCCCAAGCTCGGGTCTACTGAACACTAGGTTTGTGATACCATGTGGCCTGAATAATACTAACAGTATTGTCAATAATAAGCCCATTTTTAAATCTTTCTGTTGTTTAGAATATCAGTAACAAAAGAAGATCCTTTGTCTGATATGGGCCAATACAGAGCTGTATCCTAAATAAATAAAATGTTATGGCATCTCCTGATGAGCATAAACAAGAGAGATTCAATCCTTGCTCTTCCGGAGCTTATCAACATACATTCAATCTATGAGAAAAGGAGACTTAAACAAAAAAAATGGAATAAGGTAGAATGACTGGCACACAAAAAAATCTTCATGGGAACTGGGATATATTTACCAAAGCTGAAATCACAAGTATGCCTACGAATAGAAAATTTATTGCATTGTTTCTAGAATAAAAAATGTAAAAGATATTTGGTAAATTTTACAGTGATCCAAAAAGTACTGAGTCTCTTTAGTATTCCATACTTTACAACATTATGGTCGAGTTGATAGATCTCACTTTGCCACAGACCACCCTATTGTAGACACTGAGGGTGGCATTTGACTTGCACATAACAAATTATCTGATGATTATATTGTACCTAAAATTATTCTATAGTTATATAGATCACCATTTTGGTTTTTTTTGATTTTTTTTTTTTTTTTTTTTGCATTCTAACCTACTAGATATCTGGATTTCTCTGTCTGGAGTTCTGTCTGATGTCTGACACTCCTGCCTTTCCCAACAGGCCCACTTAATACCCAGATCAAGCTGTTTTTGCAACTTTTGCTGACAGGCACCTGATACCCTCCCAGACACACCCTTATATGTAATGCAGTAGCTTTGCAGAGAAATGTCAGAGTTTTCCATTGCTTGCTTACAACGCTATCTCTGCAGCAGAAAATGAGCTCTTGAAAGCAGAAGACATACCTGCTCATCTTGTATCCTCCACTTTTAGCCAGCACTTGCACCCCACAACTTGACCTATGTTATGAAGACAAATATTTCCTGAACACTTTCTTGTTATAAACAAATGATATAAATCCATAAGTTGTGATAGCTAATGTGCTGTAATAATTCTATGAATTAAAGAAATAATGAAATGATAAATATTCTCCCCAAATTACATATGTATTAAATCGAGAAAAAAATGAC
Source organism: Nomascus leucogenys (assembly GCF_006542625.1). Lineage (NCBI taxonomy): Eukaryota > Metazoa > Chordata > Mammalia > Primates > Hylobatidae > Nomascus > Nomascus leucogenys. The sequence continues at coordinate 30,706,420 of NC_044395.1, read as the reverse complement.
AACACATTCTAAATCATACATTAATTTTTTTACATTAAAAAATTCACTTTTAAGAAAACCCAAAGAGGAAATCCACATTTACAAAGCAGTTATTTTAGACAGAAACTGGCATTACAAAAGGTTTCACCATATAGCTCATTAAACAGCAACCTCCCTGGTTAGATTAATTTTGCTTCCCAGTTTTGAAAATGTATGATTCTCCATTCAGTTAAATAAAGGCTTATGTTTCCTCCTAGCCCTATGTGTATTATAGCAAAGCACAAGCTCTTTAAAACGGTGGTCCACAAACCTGCAGCATGGACACAACCTGGGAGCTGTTAGATGCACGATCTCAGGCCCATCTTGGATGGCCTGACTCTGCAGGTGTTTGCATTTTAACAGGATCCCCAGGTGATTCATATACACGATATGGTTTCAGATGCACATCTTTAGTTCATCTGACTTCCCTTCTTTGTAGTCCAAATATATCAACTCCAAATAAAATGACTTTATACTTATAGTATTAAATACAGAGTACAGTATACATATATACATATATAATATTTTTTTTTAGATGGAGTCTCATTCTGTTGCCCAGGCTGGAATGCTGTGGCATGATCTTGGCTCACTGAAACCTCCATCTCCCAGGTTCATGCAACTCTCCTGCCTCAGTTTCCCCAGAAGATGGGACTACAGGTGCAAGTCACCACGTCCGGCTAATTTTTGTATTTTTAGTAGAGACGGGTTTTGGCCATGTTGGCCAAGCTGGTCTCGAACTCCTGACCTCAGGTGATCCGCCTGCCTCGGACTCCCAAAGTACTGGGATTACAGGCATGAGCCACCATGCCTGGCTGGGTACAGTTAATATTATACAGTTTATGGTGCTTTGAATTTTTTCAGAGTCCTTTTACACACACATCTTCCCATTTGATAATTCATTTATCTGACCTAGCAATAATGTGGAATTGTATTATTTCCAATTTACAGATGACTCAGAAGCATTATGGAGTAAGAAAGCTGGTAAGGAAGTGTAGAACAACTGATTCCTAATGCAGGAATCTGATGCCTCACACTGCAACCCCTCAGCATCCTGAGAGCTTCCTCAGAGCATAATATATGGAGGCTGCCGGGGATATAACTTCTAAAGAAATAGCTAAAAAGTAAAATGAGTAAAGATAACAGACAGTTAATGGGAAAAGATGAGCACTAACTGCCCCAGGACAAATTAACTATCTGATAAATGGTGAAAGAACAGGCTTACATGGATCCAAACTGAACTAGAAATAGGCTTCTGGGACAACAATCCGATCACAAACACTAAAGACTAACACAAAATTTACATGTAGTAGCTACTGCTTTCAAGTAGATGCAGCATAACCCAGTGATTTTTTACTTTAAACAACAAAAACTTTACTCACAATGACATCATTGGAATCAGCTGCATATTTCCCTGACTCATAAAGAAAACTCTTCCCTAGAAACCAGCATTAACACTGCACACAGTGAAAACACCTTGGGTTCTTGTCGTGTCTTAATAAATAACTTGTCTGTCTGAACAAGAAAAACCAAAGGAAATACTGGTATAGAGAACTATTCAGGCAAGTGTGCAAATTAAATCCTAATTAAACCATTTGAATATCAGAACAAATATAGCACAAAATTGTAATGCCAATTATCATTTTGTTGATCAGTCATTACCATAAAACAAAGAGCAAATATAACCATGTTGCTTTAATAAGGTCCTAATTAAAGAAAAATTACTTCAGCACAAAATGCAAAGAAACAGCAGATTCACATATAAATATTCCAGCAGAGACAAGTTAAAGCGATTGAGCTCACATGCAATTACTTAGTGCATGAAAAACCCATAAATCCAACAATCCTCTGTGGCCATCAACAATCCTCTGTTAAAACACGTTCAAAAGGTGCACTCTTTTAAACACAGGTAAATAGGAATGTTCTTTTTTTTCTTTCACCTAACCTCTAACGGAAAGAGTCCCCCAACTTTCCTTCACCTTCTTTTTCCCCTTCTCTTTCTCCCTTTGGGAACCTCACCCTTCAATGTAGATCACTCCAATGCCAAACTCTCCCCAAAGACCAACTAGACATTTCTAACTGTATCCCCCCCGGAACGTTATCCTGGCAACTGAAGCAACATATCCAAACACAACAGTCATTTCTATTTTACTATCTCCCTATTGCTAATGCCCTAGCCTTTTCCTAGTTATCCACACATTTAGAGTTTTCTTCATTAGGATCTAATGCCAGTCAATTCTGTTTATTAATTTTACTGCTGAAATCTCTCCCTTCCTATCTACTCTCATAGCTGATAGCTATATGTAAGCTTCTGTGAGGACTTACCTTGGCTATGTTAATAGATTTGCTGTCTGATTTTCACTGGTTTTCCAATTCATTTAATGTTGCTGCCCAGCAGCAAAGGGCCTACATGGTCTGGACCATCTTTAGCTTCTATCTCTCCTCTTCTCCAAACACAATTTATGGTGCTCCCTGATGACAGGCCTCCTTGTTTGTTACCCAACATGGCTTCTCTTTCCTGCCTTATATCTCTGCTTAGCCTAGTTTCTAAGAAACTAAAACCAACATAGTTAAGAAACCTGTAATGTACTCCCCAGATTCAGCTTTTTAAAAGGTTTTCATTTGTTGTAGGTTGAACGGTACCCATACCACAAAAAAAAGATGTCTACATTCTAATCTCTAGAACTTGTGAACATATCTTAGATGGCAAAAGATGAGATTGAATTTTTTTTGTGCTGGCTTTGGCAGCACATATACTAAAATTGGAACAATACAGAGATTTAATTTTTTTTTGTTTGAGTCAGGGTCTTGCCCTGTCACCCAGGCTGGAGTGCAGTGGTGAAATCTCCTAAGTGAGTTCTCTTATCTCTAAGTTTCCACTTATTAGCTCACTGTAAATTTGAACTCCTTAGCTCAAGTAATCCTCTTGCCTCAGCCTCTTGGGTATCTGAGACCACAGGCTAATGCTACTGCACTTAACAAAAAAAATGTGGTTGAGTTCAAGGTCTTGTGAGGAAGAGCTTATGTGTTATCCACATGAGCCCTAAATGCAGTCTCACATTTCCCTATATGAGTGAGGCTAGGGAGCATTTAACACCCACAAAAGAGGAGAAGGCAATGTGACCATGAAGGCAGAAACTGGACTGAGGCAGCCAAAGAATGCCAGCAGCCAAGAGCAGGTGACAGGCCTCCCCTACGCCCTCCAGAAGGTATGTGGCCTTACTGATACCCCTATTTCGAAATTTTTATCTTCCAAAATTTGAGAAAATAAATTTCTGTTATATTAAGCCACCACGGTTGTGCAATTTGATTCAGAACCCAAATAAACTAATATACCATCTTTATAGCCTGGCTTGAACACCATTTCCAATTGCACCAAAGGATGCCTTATTGTCTTGGGGTTGGTGAACTTTCCTAATAGAATTATTTCAGCATCTTGTTTTCACACTTACCATATTAATACTGCCATATTAATGATAACACATACATATATATCACACACACATCCTCATAATACACATAACAAACAATCCACCTGAACATGTGTGTGTACATGTTTGTGTGCCTGTACATACATATGTTAAATATTATCATGAATCTGGGTATATGTATTCATGTGTGAATATATGCTATATAAATATGTGTGTGTATATTTATACATATACACACACAAACATGTATTTATAAATGTAAATATATGTTTATATAAATATGTGTGTGTGGTGTATATATATACACACATATTTATATAACACATACAAATACAAATGCCAAGATACATAATATTTAACATATATATGTACAGGAGTGTGTGTGTGTGTGTGTGGGTATATATATAGTATATGTACACATATCTATTAGAGATGATCTAATAGATTTGTAAAAATTTCCACCTTATCTACCTAGCATACTGCCTTACTAACAACAGATGCTCAATAATATTTAACAAATAAACCAATGAGTTTATTACAAGTCTTCTCTGAGTTCTCTTATCTCTAAGTTTCCAAATGCTTGATTTGGCTAAATGAGAGTTGGAGATGTGATTGACTGTGCTATAGAAAAACCGAAGGCCCTAAGAATTTCTTTGTGATTAGAACAAGGGAGAGGGTTTCCAGGAAGTGATGTTGCTGTGCTAAAACCCTCTAGAAAATGCAGACCGTTCATTCTGATATGGCCAAAGCCCTCTGTGGGATTAAATATTATGATGCATCCAGGGGCAATGATGCAGGCTGTGGTAGTGCACGTCCGTGAAGGTTTCAAAGCCGCCTGCATTCAGGGTGTCTGAGTGAGGCCAGTAAATCATTCCTGTAACTACAGGGAATGCTCCAGGGAACAGAGCTACTCTCTGAAAGCACCATGCCTCTGAGATGTACTCTATGGTACTGCTCCCATAGCTCACTGAAAAATGGAGGCCTGGTTATTTTTAGGGAGCTATGCAGGTTTTCCTTATGGTGTGTATTTTCAGAACATAACAATAGGACATTGTCATTAATATTTTGTATGAAAAAATTTTCTTTATTGAGCATGCAATCTTAAAGGTTTGCTGTGTTTTTAAATGTTGTTTGTTTAATTTTAATAGGAAGGCATAACTTCCTCTTTAGCATAAGGAAGACCTCTATATCAGAAACTGTTTGCTGGGCCTGCTTTAGAAAATCATTGATTAGGTAGTAAGATTTATAATAAAACCTCTATCGAATATCTATGTCCAGCCTACACATTTCTGAATATGCTGGAGGGGAGCAAAAAAATTAGAAAGGGATCTTGAGCAAATGCTTGAGAGTAAAGCAGAAACTCTTTACTTCTTGGAATTCTTATTGGATTTTGGCCTCCATGACAACATAAAACCTGGCAGCCGAAGGTCTGGTTTAACCATCCTTGGAGGTACCATTTACATTTTAGGGTAACTCGAGCTCTTTGGGGAAGCCTTAGTCCTTCCCCAGTTCTGGGATAGAAGCACCGCCTAGGTGCTCGTATGGCCCTGTTCTCACAACACTTACTCTGGTGCATATAATCTACTAGCCTTGAGAGTCTCTGGACCAAATGGCTACATTAGGGTGGAGAATCATGCCTTTTACTAGTATACGTCTGGCTGCTAAAGTGCCTGGCATATAGTAAGTATTCAGTAAAATACAGAGGAATTAAGCGAAACTCACTTCCAAAGCACTGCTTAAAAACCAGGAAAGGATTTACATCTCTTTTCCTTGGTTACATTATAAAACCAATTTGTCTACTTTTCAAACACAGTTAAGATTATTTAAGGCAGCTTAAATTTCTATCCTTTTTCTTAAAACTGGTTTGTTATTTGCATACATATTGCTTTTAGACATTAAAGAAAGCTTTGATTGGCAAGTCAGGAATGGATGTCATCTCATCTTGGCTTCCAACTTTATTTAGATTCATGTTTTTATAGGCAGCAGATTGCTAAAAAGTCAAACTTCCAGTGAACAGGCTGAAAACTTACTTGATCTACAACTGTGACTTGAAGGTACTCCAGCAAGTGGAACACTGGAGGTTAAGACTATAAATAAAATAAAAAGCAACAACAAGAAAAGGGAAAACCTCAGAATCTCAATTCTTATCAACATTTTTTATTCCAAATGCTGAAACAATTACAGCCATTATATTTACCATTTAAAAAGTCCAGAGGCCGAAGCAGGTGGGTCACTTGAGGTTAGGAGTTAGAGACTAGGTTGGCCAACATGGTGAAACCCCCTCTTACTAAAAATACAAAAATTAGCCAGGGGCAGTGGCATGTGCCTGTAATCCCAGCTACTCGGGAGGCTGAGGCAGGAGAATCGCTTGAACCCAGGAGGCAGAGGTTGCAGTGAGCTGAGATCGCGCCACTGCACTTTAGCCTGGGCAATAAGAGCAAAACTCCGTCACGGGGAAAAAAAAAAAAAAGGCCAAACTGAACACAACTTAGCAGAGAAAAAGCAAGCAGATTTATGATACAATCAATTCAATGTTGATGAAGCCATTTTAACTCTTTATCACCAATCTTACTGAAGTTGGCAATTGTCTTACCTAAAAATAGACAGGAGGTATCTGCAATACTTTAGAAAAAGCAGCAGATGATAGATCAGAAATTTTTATTTAAATCCTGACCCTGCCACTGATCCACTGTATGACTTTAGGGAAGTTACTGCACCTTTCTCTGCCATGGTTTTATCAACCATAAAGCAAGAAGATGGCCTAACCTACTCTAAGAAGCCTTCCAGAGCTAAAATTTAGTGAAATCACTGTATTAACATATTGTAGACACAGGTGTTACTACCACTTATAGTAAGATACAACTTTTACTATTTAAAGTATACTCTGAAAAAATGTGGAAAAGTGAAAATACCGTTTGTCTTACCATTTATTCAGTGCCATTTCCCTGATACTGTGCTAAATAACTATTTAATTTTCACATTCACTTTATAATATGTGGTGTTATTGTTATTGTCATTTAATCTCTGAGTACTGAGAGGGGTTGAGTAATCCCTACAAATACATAGCTAGCAAGTGGTATGGGCTGGATTTCAGCTGAAGTCTTGTTACCCTTAATCATTATTCCATATGTCTGTCATCAGGCTAGATTTTCTTTTCAAATTAATGAATGTCATTAACCAGTGTTGGTATAAACTGAATGCTATGTTACGTTGTGCAATACATGCATCTCTTTAATACATTATTTGTTTACTTACACACATTTGAAAGCCTATTAGGTGACATAGTTGAAACAGTACTGGATTGATTAAAACGCCAGTTAAAATGTAGGGTTTTAGATTTTTATTTAAGTTTAACACATGTAAATATGCATTTCTATAGCCAATTTCCGATGAACTGCAAGAGTCTTTAAGTATGTCTCATACTGATAAAATTTTGTAATCATTCTTGCATAAGTTACATCCATAATTTATCTATAATTTCCAATTTATCTTTCTTGAAAGTAGAGAAAACCTTAAAGATACACGTGAAGCAATTTATATAGGGAGCTCTTCAGGCTTTTTAGACTTATTTTATTTTCATTCTTTGTGAAATAGTTCAGTTGTCTCACTTATATCAAACTGTAATGAACTGAAGTGTCTTCCTAAAATGTATCTGTTGAAGTCCTGATCCCCGAGTGTGCTTGTATTTAGAAATAGGGCCTTCAGAGATATAATTAAGGCTAAATGAGGTCACAGGGATAGGCCTCTAATAGTGTAAGACAGGTGTTCTTTTAAGAAGATGAAGATATACCAGAGATCTCTTTCCTTCCACATACGCAAGGAGGAAAGAACATGTGAGGACACAGTAAGATGGCGACCATCTATCAGCCAGGAAGAGAAGTCTCACCAGAAATCAAATCTGCCACCACCTTGACTTTGAACCTTCCAGCCTCCAGGACTATGAGAAATAAAGTCTGTTATTTAAGACATTCAGTCTGTGGCATTTTGGTGTGGCAGCCCAAGCAGACTAATAAACTCCACAACTTTATTTTTGAGCACTTACCATTAAAGTTCTGACAAACACCGAATTAACTATTAACAGACACAACACTTTTTCTGTATTCATGTTTTGCTGTGTCACACAACATTTAATTAAATTATGTAATTACATTAACATGTAGGACTGGAAGACATATGTTTGGGAACAAATACAACACACCTTGGGAACAGAAGTGTGTTCCAGGGAAGTAACACAAAAGCATCACAATTGCCATGGACATCAGTCAGGATGTTTCATATTAGACTAGACAATGTGGTGAATCCTGCTCTTAGGGTACCGGAGCTCCTGCTGCACTAAATTTTTCATCTGATAGTTTCACTTGTTTCCACATTTCTTCAGAGAAAACCTCAGATGTCAAGATAGGGATCTCAATTCCAGGGAATGATCCAGATTTTTGTAGTCTAACACTTGTATGATGTGGGATGCCCTCTTTAAGATAAAGAACATCAAATTGTGCATATAAAATTAGGTAACAGGACCTTGAAAGGGGCCAATCAAGGGGATGGGCCTGAAGTGTAAGCCTCATTAGCATCAAAGTTAGTCCCCATCTGCTACCCAGACATTTTCCTCCTGCTATGAGTTGGAGCTTCATCTGAACTGTAGTTGGCTGGAGTTCATTCAATCATTCTGCAAATATTTACTGAGTACCTCTATATATATCAAGTACTATTCCAGGAGCCAGAGGGGAATAAAAGAAACATAAAAAAGGATACAGTAGGGAATAAAACAGACAAAATCTTTATCCTCACAGAGCTTACATTTTTGAAGGAAGACAGAACACAAACAAATGAAAATAAATGATATAATTTCAGGTAGAAATAAGTGAGATTGGTACACACCAGGCACCAGGGCATACTAAAAAAAAATATTTTTAAAAACCACTTCTTTGTTGAAAAATGAAAAGTGCCCTCTGAATAAAATGTTTTCAATAACACCAGAGTCACACTGTGACTTGACACATATAAGGTTGTTGAAGAGATTCTGATCTTGTGAAGTTGTTTCTTGCTTAGAACAAGCCTTTCCAATCTTGTGTGCTTGTTTTGAAAACTAAGTACACTGTGCTATGATTTTTCACAGGATAAGATATCAAAATGGACAACTTAGGTCGAGTGCTCCACAAATAGAAGAAATAAATTTTGCAGGAATGAAAGTTTTACAGGGCATCATTATATATGAGCCTGTCATGGGAACACAATCCAATAAGGTATTTCTAAAGTCAGGCAAGGAAACATAGGATACCCTTACAAGCCATTTTACTTGACAGAATATAGTTTCTTGATCAAATTATATGCAAATTAATGGTCATGTCAACAATGATCCAACCAATAGCTTGGTAGAGATACTCATTTAACAAAAGTAAGAATGATTTATATTGCTATACTATTTTTATTAATCACATTTACATTCTAGGCCACATAGCCACTGGCAGGTCTGAAATTTTTTAATGCAAAAGGAGTTTTCATAATATTTTATTGTCCTAAAAAGTCATGCTCCAAATATATGCTGTCCAATGCCTCCAAATCTAAGGCCACTAACTCCAAGGAGATATGGGTGACATAGTAAAAATCTGTATCAAACACAGATTATACAAAATAATACAAATACAAATTATAAAAAATACAGATCTGATACAAAATCTGTATCAAATATAGATTACAAATACAAATAATAGGTTAAATCCTCCAAACATATGGCAGGGTTCTCTTATTCACAAATCTTTTAAAATCAGTCAGAAAGAGTAATTTTTAAAAATGGTCAAGTGATAAATGAGAATGTTATCATTGCCTAATTCAAATTAACTCAAAAATGAAAAGAATTATCAATGCTGGTTAAACACAGTTTTTCCCATTCATGGCAGAGAAATGAAGTGCCAGCTGCTGTTTTTATTAGAAACTTTTCAAATATCAGAAATGTTGCACCTGGCATAAAAACTGAGTAGCGTGGTTTACTGTTAGTTTATTAGATGACTGTAAGTTTTTTTTAACAGAATACATGAAAATAACTAGCAACATCAACTGTACCAGTGCTGATATAATAATAAAATATAAAACACATAAAACTTGCCCATGCTGAGTTATTCATCTCCTTTAAAAGTGACTCAGTCGATTTCAACACACTGAAATGATGAGATACAAAAATAGCTCTCATAAATTAATTTTTATGTTGGAAATAGACCAATGATAATATGCGTTGTTCCAAATAAATGATCTTAATGTCCTAGAGCTATACTGTCCAAATTGGCAACAACTACCCACATGTGGCTATCAAAGCTTTGAAATGTGACTACTCTGAAATAGGATGTAGTAAGTATAAAATTCATATGAGATTTTGAAGATTTAGTATAATAAAAATTTAAAAGAAATTGCAATAAAAAATGAAACATTTAAATATTTACATATATATTGAGTTATATAAAATATATTATTACGTTTTAAACTTTTATTTTAAGTTCAGGGATACAAGTTCAGGTTTGTTACATAGATAAACTTGTGTCATGTGGTTTGTTGTACAGATTATTTCATTACCTAGGTATTAAGCCTTGTACCCATTATTTATTTTTCCTGATCCTCTCCCTCCTCCCACCCTTCATCCTCTGAAAGGCCCCAGTGTGTGTTGTTCCCCACTATGTGTCCATGTGTTCTCATCACTTAGCTTCCACTTATAAGTAAGAACATGTTGTGTTTGGTTTTCTGTTTCTGTTAGTTTGCTATTTGCTAAGGATAATGGTCTCCAGCTTTACCCATGTCTCTGCAAAGGACATGATCTTGTTTTTTTATGGCTCCATAGCATTCCATGGTGTATATGTACCAAAATAACTTCATGTATTTATTTTTACTTTTTTATGTGGTTACTAAAAATCTTTAAATAACATTGGCTTACATTACATGTCTTTTGGACAATGATGGTTTAAAGTGGCAAGAGTTTGGTTCAATTTCAGCTAAGAACCTTGGGCTCAGAAATTCACCTAGAATTCTCTGAGTCTGTCCTAAACTCCAAATTTCCAGTAATTTTAAAATTTGCAAATACCTCATCTAGGTACAGTAAGTTCTCACTTAATGTCATCTATAGGCTATTGGAAATTGCAACTATAATTGAAAGGATGTATAGAGAAACCAACTTTATCACAGGTTAGTTGGTATAAACAAGAATTAAATTCCTGTGGCATAATTCTGGTCACAAAAACACCACCAAACTTCTAAATAAAGACCAAAAGAGTTCTAATATTCCACACTGAAATAAATGTGAGCTATACATACATTCAAGAAGAAAATGAATTAAAAAAAGTGAGATAACTATATACCCAAGTTTGGTGAATCAGTGAATGGTGGCAGTGGTAGTGGTGGTGGCTTAAGTCAAGGAATAAATGTTTGCAAAGCTAATATTGGAAGGAGCAGCCCCTACCATCACACAGCTCAAACACAAACAAGAACAAATATGGCAGGATCATGGAGTGAAGGAATGCTTTCCTACTGCTCTGTCTGTTGTAGTGCACTTGTATGATTATCTTATACTTGATGAATTTACATTTTACAATAATTTATATTCATCCCATTTTCAACCCATTTATTCCAGTTCAGGGTCTCAGGTGGCCAGAGTATATTCCAGTAGCTCAGGGCACAAGGCAGGACCCAGCCCTGGACAGGATGCCATCCCATCCGCCAGCACACTCACACACACCCACACTGACTCAGACTGGGACCATGTAGATGCACCAATTCACCTAACGGGTACACCTGTGGCACATGGAAGGAAATCGGAGTATCCAGAGAAAACCCATAAACTTCACACTAGACAGTCGCCCTGGCCGGAAATTGATTTTTTTTTTCTCATCAATGTTACAATGAAATGATGGTGAAGAAATGACTTTATTCTAGGACCTGCTGTATATATCTTCTGTTCCCATCACTTAATATATACTATGGTCATTGTACTTACATATATCATATTACATCAACATATCTAATGTAATTCTGAGACTAGTAAGTGCTCTGTGAATGGTAACTATCATCATGTAATTATCACATCACTTTCAACACTTTGACCTCAGAACCTTGTATAGAAGCAGATACACAGTGGACTTGCAACAAAATTTTATGAAATTAAAAATGAATAAACATATGAGCCAACAAATGAATAAATGACACATGAGGTTAATGAAAATTTTAACGAATCATTTTATAATATAATGAAATAGGAAACTGCCCTTATCATCCTCAATTTAATCTTATCTGAAAAGTCCATAAGATTTCAAGCCAAAAATTTCAATCTTTCTGATATGGAATTAGGGCAGAAGTGAGGCTTGTCTAAGAAATTGTCAGAAGCTGAGATTTAAATGCACCATTAAACTGTCAATGTAGATTTACTGGCCAATGAACTTTATAATGGTTGGGAAACTGGGCCGAACAAAATATGCAGTTCAACTATTCTTTATCTATATCAAAGACCCTGTATTAGTTTCCTGTAGTGGCTACAACAAATTGCATCAAATTTACTGGCTTAAAACAACACACATTTATTCTCTTACAGTTCTAGAGACTGGAATTCTGAAATCAATTTCAATGGCCCCAAATTAAGGTGTTGGCAGGGCCATACTCCCTCTGGAGGCTCCAGGGAAAAGCCCATGCCTTTCCTCTTCCAGCTCCTGTTTGCTGCTGGCATTCCTTGGCCTGTGGATGCATTACTCAAATCTCTGCCTCTGTGGTCACATAGCCATCTCTTCTGCCTTTGTCAAATCTCCCTCGGCATCTCTCTTATAAGGAGACTTGTGACTGCATTTAGGGCCTATCCAGATAATTCAGAAAAATCTCTCATCTCAAGATCCTTAAGTAAATCATATCTGCAAAGTCTCTTGCATATAAAGTAACATTTAAAGGTTCCAGGATTAGGACATGATACCATTGGGGTCATTATTCAGCCATAGGACAAACCCCAACACATGATTTTCTAATCTGAAGCATTAATTAAAAATGGTCATTTTATATAACATTTTGCAATTTTTATTAAAGTTGGATGAATACAACCCAATTTTTATATGTGCAGCAATGATGTAGCTGTTGCACACCCATCATTGATTTTTGTTTACCACATTGGTAGAAAGCTCTCTCTCTTCTCCTCTTACTCTCCCTTTCTTTTCTTTCTTTTTTTCTTTTCCTTCTTTCTTATCTTTAGGAACTTCCTGCAAGTCAGAGTGGCCAACTAACTGGTCTTGTATCCATATTTTGTTCAAAAAATTATTTTCAATCAATCAATATTTCTAAATTGGATTTTCATGAACATTACACATGCATGCAAGCTGGATGCGTAAATAGGACAAAGCAGTAAAACAGTTATCTGAATTATTTCAACATATTTTAAGTATATTTAAAATTTATTGATATAATACAGAATAGAATTGTTGCATATTAATGATAGGTTCCCACTGTTCTTAGATTTTTCAAAAAATGTATGTGGAAAATATGAGACTTCATTAGTTTAATTTACATTCCCAACGAAGAGAGAGGGAAAATAATACATCATGCTCAAAGTTGTCTTTGTTTACTGCCATCCAGTGGTCAAATAATTATACGCACATCACATATTAAAAAGTTAAGTCATACTAGGTTGGTAACTGAGTCTACGAATTTGCTTTTATGTTCAGAAGTATGTATCCTAAAATTTGAACACACAAAAGAAAAAACCAAGAAAGTAAGACTTCTGGTCCTAAAATTAAAAGTTGCTTTTCTGCTCAAGTTTTAATAACTCAATTATAAGGGGGTTGGCCTTGCATTTTCAAATAATATTGTGCTCAACAGCAACTCAACCAATACAGAATTTTTCCTATTGAACCAAATATTAGGATAGATAATTTATGGCTAGTTTGATCATCAAGACGGAATCTCGAAATTGAGAATCTTAAAAAAAAAAAAAATCCCAGGTCACATAACGGTGGCACTCACATGGCATTCCCTTGCCCTATGTTTATTCACATACATATTTTCTCTCTTCAGCCAAAGTTAAGTTTTAACAGAGCAGAGACTGTGTCTTAGGTTTGACTGTTTCTGCTCCATGGTGCCTCATCCAGAGCACTGCATGTAGTCTCTGCTCAACAAGTGGGTATGTTTTTTGTAGTTGGGTTTGGTGAAAAGTAGTAAACTAAAGAATAAAAACTATATGGCCACAGTGGTTCTTCCTGATGTATTTAAATAATCCCAACATACACTGTACTTAAACTAAATTCCAAGTTGCTCTCACTTCATTCTAGCTCGTTTTTTAATTAACAAATGTTTACAAATCCTTTAATTACATATTTAGAAATTTTGTTGATGAAATTTCTGTTATTACAGCAAATGTACTTTTATATCCTGTTCAATAGCAATTCTTATTTTATCATCAGTAAAATAACATATAGTGTAAACATATTTCTCTATAAATTTATAAACCGAAGATGCATTAATTTTTTGTTAGTGTTCTATAATCTATCTTCTAGACTGACTCTAAGACTTGTTTCCTCATCCTTAATTTATTTTTACCTCTTTTTTGAACCCTTTTATTAAGTAGCAGGAATTTTATGTAAATGTGTACAAATACTAATATTGGAAAGATATGACAAAAAGGATTCATTCTAGTCAGTGTTATCTGGTTAGTGTTTTTTGTTTTTGTTTTTGGTTTGGCTTTTTTAAAGACAATTGAAAATTTTCCACATTTCACTGATAATTGTCCAAAATTAACCCAAAATATGCTATGTGCAAGGTGGCAGTCTAAAAGTATATGTAATTTGGGGTCCTCAACAAAGTTTTTTGGAAACATATAACCAATTCTTCACTCACACCACTGTTCATAATAGATATTAAAGCACTTAACCATGTTAAAAGCACTTAGGAAATATCAGACATTATTATCATGCACCCATAATCATAAATGTTAATTATTTTAAAAACTTTATAATATATAGTCATTTACTTCATGTTCACTGTGCATGCATTTCAGGCAAATATGTTTCTCACTTACCTTCCTGCCTCTAGGTTTCTCCACATCAATGTTGCACAAGCTCCTAAAGCTTAAAGTGTTCACAAATTAATTTTCTATCTTTATGACCTTCTCTTATCTGCTCTTCCTGTGTTACTTCCTATCTTGTTCAACAATACAGCAACCACTCACACAATTAAAGCAGAAACCTGACAGCCACTCCAGATTCTGAATTTAAACACTCTCTCTCTCATTTGCTTAAAATCTGACAGTGAGAGGGCTCATGTGGCCTAAAGATCTGTCATTAAAAAGGACACTGACTGGATGATTTACAGATTCATCAAACCTCATTGAGCTTCTCCAATGTGCCAGCCAACGAAATGGACAGTGAAGATGTTCAGCTGTATTAAATACAGTTAGTAAATCTATATCTGCAGATGTCAGATATGTAAATAAATGAGTAACATTGTAGGGCTTATGATAGAAATATGGGATAAATAAAGGAGTAGCAAAATTTAACTGAGGAGGGTTGGGAGTCAGGGAAGGCTACATAGAGTGGTGCAATTCCTCTATCTAAAATGTGATATAGGATCTTTACATTCACTCAACAGTTCATTCAAAAACAATTGTGATGTGTCTGGAAGAACAACAACAAAAAGGATTAATATGATTAAGAAATTCACCATTGGATGAATAACCCAACATTTTACAAACTAATTACTTCACATGATTATTTATTGAGTTGGAGAGTTTAATTACCAGTGTGATTACTCATTGTATACCTCAAATAGCAAAATAAAAAGACAGGTAAGGCTCAGTAACAAGGTAGAAGCTAAAAATATATTTTTGGGGGTCATTTGCACACAAGTAGCAACTGACACTAGATAAAGATCAATCCTCCAGAGAGGAGCAGTGAGAAAAGTGAGAAGAGAAATCTGAGGTCTGAACCCTAGAAAATGTGCCAGTATTTATAGGGCAGACAGGAAGACCCAGCCAAGGAGACAGTCGAGGAAACAATAAACAAAGGGTATCCAACAATATAAGGGAAACAAACCTTTGTATGTGTTCAATGTCATACTTTATAGTGATAAATACCCTTTTATTTTAAAAATATGTTTTATCCTCAAAAATGTTAATAGTTGTATAAATTGATAGGGTACAATATGACATTGGTTTTATCTTTGAATGTTCTTTCTTTTCCTATTAACACCATACCCCACTACATTCTAAAATTTTTCCTTCTTTCTTCATCATTCATCATGGTAACAGAGAAAGAGTAAAACACAAAACATGCTTTTTAAGGCTTTCCCTAATATTGCTTCTCCAAATAACCTAAAATGTGTCCTGCGATAGTTTTGGCTTTATTTCTATCACCATTTCAAATTTGTCATTTAGGAGTAGTTAAGACAAAGGAGGGGCAGCGTCAAGGCAAAGGAAGAGAATTCTTCAAGAAGAGAAGGACCAATCCCTGAAGAAACAATAAATCACAGTGACTTCACCCAGAGCGTTTCCGTGGAGCAGTGGGGATGATTTCAAATCACAATGGGTCCAGGGGAGGAGAGGAGGAAGAGACATTGAGTCGTGGTGAGACTGAGAAAGTGTATATACGATGGTAAAGTGAAGAGAAACAATAAAACAACTTCTGCGTATTGTGGGACAGTGCAAAGAAACTAGAACATACCTGTTGGCTGAGGGAATGGAGCCGATAAGAAGGAAAAGTTTAAAGATAGAAGAGTAGTAAACTCTACGGAATTAGGTTAAAGGAATTCTAAAAAGGTGGAATTGTGCAAAAAAGAGGTACCAAGAGCACAACATATTCAGACACAGACTGACCAGAACAGAGTCTAACTTTGCAATTTCTATGGCTGCTTTTGTGCTATAATGGCAGAGTTGAGTAGTTGTAACAGAGACCATATGGCCTGAAAAGCCTACAATATTTACTATTTGGCCCTTTCCAAAAAAAGTCTGCCAACCTCTGCATCTGCTCCAAGCTATTAACTATTCTTTGCAGTGAAAATATGCAAGTTTGATAGATTTTCTATGTTTTCATTCAAGTTATTAAGGATTCTGAACCCAACAGAGTCTAATCCAAAGCGCCAATAAAATCCCTGTTCACCTCCCTCTTGACTAACACAAATCTCTTAGTTATCAGTAGAAGAATGATAATAATAGTTTATTGTCATCCATGCTACAACCATTATTTTCTTCAAGGTTTCTGTAGTAAATGCTGTCAATTTCTGGTTGAAATACATACATACTTAAGGCAATACCCTTTACAGTTTATGAACCTGGTAAACCTATCAGACATACAATCTGAACTTTCCTTTATGGCTCAAGGTCATTATTTTTAAAATCAACAACTTTACTGGGCTATAATATAGTTATTCCCCAGCAACATATGGAGACAGATTGGAACTATTTTCGCCTTATTTAATAAGAAGCCTCAGCCAGCTGGGCTTGCTTAGGTCTTATGAATGCTTTTCAAGACCTGGAAATAAAAGAGGAGGCAGGAAAACTAACAGCTGTCATTTCTCAGTGCTAATAGTGTGAATAACTCAAACCAGTTCTATTATCTATTCTAATACCCTGCTCCTCTTCTGCTGTGGATATGAGAACCACATAAACCAGGGTGATGTAATTATATGGAAAGTAAAGGCAAATGGGCTTCTAGTGTCTACCATATGATCCTTGTGAACTCATTTACACATTCTGTGACACTGATTTTAGTTTTTAAGTGGATTTGTTGCATATTTGTTAGTTCATTTGGTTGCATTTTCCATAGCTGAGTCTGCTAAACAGCTACATTTTGTAAAAGCAGGTGGTTGCTACATTGCTTATCAAATGTTTCAATGAAATGCAGGACTTGTCAGCATCTTCTCAGATTGGGTCTGAAAAGACTTTTTCAGAACCAACATAGCACGTTTAACCCCCACTTCACATCTCACACCCAGCAACATCTCTGAGCTCTTCAGTCCAAAGAAGGCATGCTACATTTCAAATCTTAAATATTCAGCATCCTAATATATACAACATGGGGACTGTAGTTAATAACAATGTACTATATTCTTGAAAATTGCTAAAAGAGTAGATTTTAAGTATTATCATCACACAAAAAAGGTAAGTATGTGAGGTAATGCATGTTAATCAGTTTGATTTAGTCAACACTGTATACATATTTCAAAACATGTTGTACATGATGTATATATACAATTTTTATTTGTCAATTAAAAATAAATTAATAATAAGATATGACCAGGCATGGTGGCATGTGCCTGTGGTCTCAGCTACTTGTGGAAGGCTGAGGTGGTGGGATTGCATGAGCCCAGGAGGTTGAAGCTGCAGTAAGCCTTGATTATGCCACTGCACTCCAGCTTGGGAGCTACAGCAAGACTCTGTCTCAAAAAATAGATAAAATAAAATAAAATAAAATTTTAAAAATGAATCCTAACATATACGGCTTCAAATCGTGTTTGGCTTACTTTTATAGACAAAGCACTGCATCCAAAACTGTCTTCATGAACACACTCTACAAAAAAAGTGCTCAAGGAAAAAATCTAAAATCTGAGAAAAGATGACTTCTCATAATGAAAGACAGCTCCCATGCCTGGGCTATGATGCTTCCACAGACCTCTCCACCTCCTAATTATATAAAAACCACTAAACTGCACACCCCACAAATCAAAAAAACACATAGTATTAATCTGTCAATATTAAAGCTAATATAGAGATGTCAGCATACCAGAGGGAAGATGAAGGAAAAGACATATTATTATGTGCATTATCAACAGTTATAAGAAACAAAGCATGCTTTATTCTTGCTCTGGAAAAAAGGCTCATCAGAAGAAACTATTTCTTCCTGTATGTGCACTTGGGCCTTTTGCTGTCCTGTGGGCTTCCTCCTTTAGTTTTGATTTACATTTGGTTCTGAAATACTGTATGAGGAGGCAGAACATTTCTGCTGCACCTTTGGTCTTGGATTCTTTTCTTTTTGCTGTAATATTGTATATTACCCCCTGTAGTTTTTGCTGAAACCATCCCTCACACGGAAGTGTAAAAATGCTCCCTTTTAAATTGCATTAATTCTGAAATGTAGCTATTTGAAAAAACTTAAAGTGTTGTCAAACACTAGACAGATTACCTGCATAATTCACATTACCTTATTGAGACCTCAGATACAGTTACAAAATAATATCTGCTGTGCTGAGCTGCAGAGCGACAACCAGCGCAAGAGGACCTCAGGGATATCGTGAGGGCACCAAGGATTTGGGGATTTGGGTTTAAGAAAGTCATTCATGTCCCCCACTGTCATATTAAAAATGAAGTGATTCCATCTGTATTCATGTCCCACAGGCAGCAGGGATATAGGAAGACTGGCCCTGATCACAACCTCGGCCTGGCAGACTATTCAGGAACACTCCACCCAGCAGTCAAACACAGAATGGGCCATGTCTCTGTCTAAATTACACCTTTGAATGGCTTACCACGGCTCTTAGGATAATGGCCAAGCTCCCTAACATTACTCCCCATGCCTTTCACTGGTGGACACTTGTTTTCCTATATTCTCACCTGGAAATCTTGGCAAGGGCTGTTCTCTCCCCCTCCTCCCTCTCACTGCACCCAATGTCTGAAATGACTTGTCCAGAACCAAGGCAGCACGGTCAACCCCTGTTCACGCTTCCACCCAGCAATCATCCCTGAACTCCTTCAGTCCAGAGAAGGCATGCTGGATTTTAACATTTTAAAAATCAAGAATCCTAATATATACAATATGATTACTATAATAACCACAATGTATTGTCCTCTTGAAAATTGATAAGGAAGCAGACTTTAAGTGTTAAGTGTTATCACAAAAATATGATAAATATATGAGGTAATGCATATGGTCATTAGCTTGATTCAGTCATTGGATACTGCATAGATATTTCAAAACAATATGCTCTACAGGATAAATTTATACAATCTTTATTTGTCAGTTAAAACTAAATAATAAAATCACACTCTTTTAAAAGAGTCCTAACACATAAGTCTTCAAATCATGTTTGCCTTACTTTTACAGGCAAAGCAGCACACACTTCAGCCTCAGTTCAGACACCACTTCCTCCAGGAAGCCTTTCCCAATTCCTCAAGTCTATATTAGGTGCTCTTTGTGTATTCCTATCTCTCAATGCATTTCCTTAATTAAAGCACATATCACACTCTTTAGAACTTCACACTTAAATTGCAAAATACATTTTCTCAAGTAAAACTCTTACAATGAACACACATATGTGAAGAAGTAGTGTGATAATACATGTGGAGCTATTCTGTTGAAGAAGGGGTGGAGAAGCTGAAGCTACACGTGTTCAGCCTCCTTGGTAGCTGTGCACTGACCTCCAAGGCACTTCTGGAGAATCCTGGTACTCTCCAGAATGCATCTGAAAGATATGTACAATACAATGGAACTGACAATTGTCTATATTGTCCACTAGGCAATACATTCCAAGAGGTCAGGAACCATGTGTGTTTCATTCATATTGTGCCAGATGCTCAGTTACCTAGCACAATATACAGGAGGCATTAGGGATGTTAGAAATAATCACTGAAGGCCGGGCACGCTGGCTCACGCCTGTAATCCCAGCACTTTGGGAGACAGAGGCCAGCGGATCATGAGGTCAGGAGATCAAGACCATCCTGGCTAACACGGTGAAACCCCGTCTCTACTAAAAATACAAAAAAATTAACCGGGCGTGGTGGCAGGCGCCTGTGGTCCCAGCTACTTGGGAGGCTCAGGAAGGAGAATGGCGTGAACCGGGAGGTGGAGCTTTCAGTTAGCCAAGATCTCGCCACTGCATTTCAGCCTTCATTGAATACATGAATAATAGTTATAGCAGGGGTTAGCAATAGAACTTATGATAAAGAACTGTTTGGCAGGGTGCGGTGGCTCAAGCCTGTAATCCCAGCACTTTGGGAGACCGAGGCGGGTGGATCACGAGGTCAGGAGTTCGAGACCAGCCTGGCCAAGATGGTGAAACCCCGTCTCCACTAAAATTACAAAAATTAGCCGGGTGCAGTGGTAGGCGCCTGTAGTCCCAGCTACTCGGGAGGCTGAGGCAGGAGAATCACTTGAACCTGGGAGGCAGAGGTTGCAGTGAGCCAAGATCGTGCCACTGCACTCTAGCCTGGGTGACAGAGGGAGACTCCATCTCAAAAAAAAAAAAAAAGAACTATTTGCTACCTTTCATCTTTAGAAGGCAGTTAAGATCAAGTAAAGAATGATCTGAAAAGAGAGAGCCTTGAAAGAGGCTAGGTAGCTCAGACACTAACTCACCTTCACTCTCAGGTCATCTTAATCCTTTTAGGAAGATCAATCCATTTCCTGAATGGCATGGCACAGATGAGGTAGACACATTCTACACCTGGTTCATCCATCTAAAAGACTTTCCTATTTTAATAAAGGGAAGGATTTTATCAAGGTGTTCCAGAACTGCCTTTTTACACTAATCTGACTTCGACACAGAAAGTTCAAGAGTAATTTCCAGAAGGAAGATGATTTACATTATGACTCAGCTCTTAAGGACAGAGACAGAAATATGCATATCCTTCTAGACTCTTAGAACGATAGGGCTGTGAGACCACATATGCTCAGAGTCCTGCGTCACATCAAGCTTATGCTTATTACTAGTTTATATTACTAGTAATAATAGCTATGCTTATTATTAGAGATCAGTGACTCTGTGGGCTGGGCTCCGTTGTTTGACTCTTTTGTTCTCAAACAATACAGTTTTGCTTTCATTCACTGAAAGGGAAAATCCTGTAGCAAAAATCACCGTCATTTAATAAACTCATTATGGTCATTAATGTCACTCACAACCCAGTAGCATCCTCCACTACGTAGTACACAGACACCTGGCTAAACTCTGCTCTTTAAAAGAGTTTCTATAAAATGATAGTATCCATGGTGGCAAGTCAATGCCATGTTACATTTAAAATATGTAGTCGCCACTATGCTTTACAAGATTATAGACTTTAATATCCTTAGAGCCGAACAAAAAATACACAGACGGGATTCTTTGCTTTCAGACTCTTTAAAAATAATTTATTGACATTGTTCTCTACTGTGTTGCCTTCCCTTTAAGCTCTGATCTTTGCACTTAAGTCAATGTGCTATCATCAGCGATGACAATAGAAACCACCTTAAGAAACAAGCTTCACTACTTTAAAATCCAAGACAGCACAATTACTAAAACTGCAGGCCTATCACTAGATAATGATAATGTAATAGATGATTCAATACTATTATACTAACCAAAGAGAACTAATTTCAGAATTGTTTACCACCAATACCTGTACTTTCTACATGCAACAAAAGGTCAAGAAAATGAAGAATGCATCTGTATTCTAAAGCCCCTAGGCAGGAAGTTCCATCTAGTTAGATTTTAAAATAAGTAAGTAATATTGTCAGTTAATTGCTACCTTTACACTTCATAATCTGCACACTGAGCAACACTTAGTTTTGGTCAGTTATTATTACAAAAGCACCAACTGTGTAGGCACTAAAATTAGAATACATAGATGCTACTGCTAAATTAAGATTTTCTTTGTGACCAGAGGCAGAAACGGGTATCAAAAGTAAATCAGTTTGAGCAAGAATAATAAATATGATATAAGGAAATGTAAACATTCTATTAAGAACTGTAAATTATTATAGTTTAATCTTTCTTAGTTATAGAGCCTCATGTTCTCCTGGAGACGGGCAACAAATTCAACTACCCTCCTTCATTGGGCCACATTTAACCATTCTACAGGTAGAAAGGCTCTGCAGATATGCCTTCAGAACAAGAATACCCTATGATGGAGAGTTCTGGAAGGCCAGGACACAGCAGCAGATCAGCTTCTTATAACGGGTAGGAGACTATCATTTGGCAACCCTAACATTATGTATTTCCACATCATTTCTTAGCTACTGCAGGTATCTGGAGCTATTAGGCATAGTATATCAAGAAGTTGTGGGGTTTTACTGTATTAGGCTCGACAGGATAAAACACACCTCATGCTCTGAACAGGACACCTGGCTTCTTCATCCCAACATTAAGCAGCAACTAACAAATCCAGCAGGAACAAATGAAAAGCCTTCAAGTATGCCCATCATCAGGTAATGGTTTCTAAAACTCCTATACAAAGGTCACTTCTAATTTTTTGTTTTGATTTCCTATCATTTGCAATCTGAGAGCCAGGTCTTCTAAAGACCCTAAATTAATGTTCAGAAACTTTCATTTTCTATTTTTCTCCTGATTATACTCCATGTTCATGTCCTCCTCAAGCTTTTACCATGTCTTAATCTGATAGTCAAATGAGCAAGAATATTGTCGTCTTCAATGAGTCATTAGAAAAATTTGGGAGAGCAGGTTGACAATGTCTGGAATCAGAACAAGGTTTTAATTTAATAAGTTATTACTTTCTCTCTGTCAGCTACGACCATTAAGATTTTCCAAGTGTTGTCTAGAATTTTTCACAGCCCCATTATTCTTACTCTTTCACCAAAACTCTTTGCCAATGTTTCTCAACCATTTTTTCACTATTGCTAACCTCCATCCCTTAAAGACTCTTTTTAGACTTTTTTTCTGACCACTCTCCCTCCTTGTGAATGCTAATACCACAGAAATGTATATCTATTTATATCTGCTAGCCCTTCGAAGGAACACAGACCGTTGCAATATCTAAGATTGTGTTCACCCTCTAAGATCTAATTGCACCCCATTGGGGACAATATTACCCCTCTTAAAGAATGCATGCTCATTTAGGAAAAAGCTGCCATTTGAAAATTTTCCAAACTAACAATCCATTATGAATATTAACATTTTTTACTCTATATAAAACAAATTCTAATGTGTAACTACCTTTTTCTCCTTCCTAGTCTTGTTTGTAAGATGACATTGAAATTGAGGAAAGTATTGAGCAATCAGAACTAATCAGAGTGTGTGTGTGTGTGTGTGTGTGTGTGTGTGTGTGTACTGTTAAAGTAACTGCAAAACAGTTTTAACTAAAATATGAAGAAATGAGAAATCCAGGGTAGGTTTTAAAGCTTTCATGAAACATAGCATTTCCCATATAGACTGGACAGATGTATGAAGATGTATAGAGTTTTAACAATGGAAACTAAAATGAGATTATTCTCTTTCAAAAAAAAAATAAAACTCTGCTGAGCTACATAACTTAGTTTAGTCAGAATCTTGGGTTAATGGGCAATGGTTACATGCTTTTCATTTTCTGTCCTTGACTTCTTGTAACTGATACTTGGGAGGCTGAGGATTACCAAATTATGGCTATGAAGTCATGCAAATTATAAATGGAATTTTACTCTATGTAGCTAAAAGGACATATAAAGTGCAACTAATAACAAACCTACAAGATCAACTAGGAGACCTGTCCCTAGTGGAAACATTAAAGAGTAAAGACAAAAAACCACAGAAGTTTGGTGTTGGGCCTAATCCTTAAGCGTAGTTAAAAAAAAAAAAAAATTATGTGCTTTTAACTAAGACAGAGAGTTACCAAAAATGCACGGCTGGAATCTTTTACATAAAAACACTATGAAAAAGCAAGATGACTCTGTGGCTTCCCCTGCTACAAATCTACACCACTTCAGGTGATGAGTACACTTATATCCATAGTCTAATCATCATCAGATAACATAATGAAATTTTGGTTTCCCTGCAAAGTCCAAAAGTTATTTAGTAAATTCCAAATTAAGGACACACCAAGAAAGAAACTGATAAGATGGCTAATAGGAATTTACCAAGACAGTCAAATACCATCAGCTGAAACTGTGAAGCCATCAACAATTGCCTGGTGGTCTCCTTGGGAGATGTGTTAGTACTTTAAGCAAGCAGGAGGGAAAGATACTGATGTAGGAAAAAACAAAATCCAAAAGCCTATGGGTCAGTTCAGGTACATGGCAGAACAGCTAAAATTTGCTGGGAACATCAGCTACAGTTAGGACTTGAAGGATAAATCAACTTCAGATTTAGGTGGAGGCCCCAGAAAGTAAATAAACTCAGCCTAGAGTCTCTGGAACGAGTGACCCAGGTGTCCTCTAGAGTAAAGGAAAACAAACAAGCTGCCTTGGGACCTTGCTTAGGACAGCTGTTTCGGGAGCTGTGCTTCTTGTAGATAATTGGAAGCCGCCTCTGCAAGGAAACTAGCAGCAGAAGCCTGGTGCCCTTGTGGTACTGATGAAACCCCAGAAGCCTTGGTCTCCTACACTCTGAGCTTCTAGAGTCAGGGTGAACTTCAACAGGAAAGTCACTTAGGAGACCTAAAGGGCAATAAGCTGCACACTGCCATTTCCCGCAAATAAATAATATATAGATAAATTGTCACTGTTCCAGATATAACTGCTGGACTGAAACGCATGATTTCTCCTCTCCCTCGTAAAAATAAATAAATATATAAATAAAATTTAAATAAACGTATATCACCCAGGGAAAGCTACTCTTGAGTCCTTCCACCTATCAACATTGCCTAAGAAAGGTTGAGTCTGACCAAGGGGCGGCGCAGCTTGCAACTTTTGCCAACTCCGGGATGAGGCACCGCATCCTGGTACCAGAGGCTTGGACACCAAAATGACTTCTCTAGGGTGCAGCAAGATGAGCCACCTGGCTTATCCTATCCCCATCAGCACGCGTCCCACACCTCTCAGTCCCATTCCGGAAATGGAGCTCTCTCAGGACTGGAGACAGGCAGGAGACCTCCCTCCCCAAACAACACATTCAGCCCGAATTCACATTAAAGATTCAAAAAGAAAGGGGAAAAACAGAGAAAGAACAATAACAATAGCAAACATGATTTTTTTCAGTTAAAAATTTAAATGCGTCTCTTACCATCTCGCCTGAGGTTGGCGTTGCGCAAAGCTTTGATGGATGCGCTCTGCGGAGTTGCAGAAGTGTCCCGACAGCTGCAAAAGTTTGCGCAGACTAGAGTGTAGACAAAGATGAGCCGGTGCATTTGGGATCAGCGACTAGAGACAGCGTCGCTCCAAGAAAAAGCCGGGTTCCGCTCCCGGGACCGACGCCGCGCCGCCCTGCGCTCTCGCCGCCTGCGCTCGCCCTGCGCTGGCCCGGGCCGCTGTGCTAATCGCCGAGCTCTCCCCAAACTTCCTGCATGCTGAACTTTCCGAGCGCGTGTGGGTGCCGCACTTCCTTATGGTGCTGAGTTGATTAATGGTGACGGGACAAACAACAGGTTGACGTTTGGTTGTTCGCCCCCTCCGGTGGCCGGCAGCTGCAGCACAGGCTGCAGGGGGCGGGCAGCGCCGAATCTAGCGGGGCAGGCGAGCGGAGCAGCAGCGTTCTCCAGCCCCGGCCGCGGCCCCTGAGAGGCGCGCACTCGGGCTCAGAGCGGCGGCGCGAGCACCTCAGCTCCCCAGTTTCCCAGGCCGGGCCTAAACGTGCTCTGCCACTGAGCATGCCCAGTTTAATCGCCGGCCGGGACTCTTCCCACCGCCCTGGGCTTTACCCTCCTGGTTGGACCTGCAAGGGCTCAGGAAACAAAGTCGCCAGGAGGAAGTAGGAGAGGGTAGAATCCCAGCAGTTCTTCAGAGGTGACTGGCACATCCACCCACAAGCCACAGCTCTCCGCCTTGATGGTGGTGGGATGTGGGGACAGGGACTGGAGTTGGGAGCGTTTATTTTACAATAACCAAAATGAGACTCTACTTAGTTAAAATTTCACTGTTTATAGTGAAAAAATACAATCACAAAGGAGCTTAATTCCGAGCTTTTCTTTGAGCTCCCATCATTGTGACCTTTGGGTGAGTCAAGGGTACCTTTTCAGGGAATAAAATAAAAATAAAAGTATATCACCCAGAGAAAGCTACTCTTGAGTCCCTCCACCTATCAAAAATGCCCGAGAGAAGATCGAGACTGATGGAGGGATGGCGTAGCTTTCACCTTTCGCGAACTCTAGGATGAGGCAGGGCATCCTGGTACCAGGGAGTACTGGACACCAAAATGCCTTTTCTAGGGTGCAGCAAGATGAACCATCTATCACACAGGGCTGTAGACGTGATGGGCCATGTGTTGCAGTGTACAATAAGGGCAAGAAGTCTTCACTAGCGTTTTTATATGCACTAGCTCCAGCCCTTCCACAGGAAAGGGCAACAGGACAGAGTGGGGTTGAGCAGGGACAGACTGAGCAAGGGGAAGAAGTTGCAGAACACTGTGCTCACTTGCCTTCACAGTCCATAGGAAGAGGCATGGGACGTTGAGGCTTTTGGGATTCTCCCTACTCTGTGTCCAGAAGCTCAGCAGTTGAGAGGGGCTGCCTCTGGTTTTACATGGTGCATCTGTCTGCCCATGGGAGGGGACTGTATTTGGAAAAGGAGTGAGTCCAGACTCGCTGCTCATTAGCTTTGTCCCCTTGAGCAAATCATCTGATCTTTCGAGACTCAGTTTCTTTATTTGCAAGAGTAGCAATTTTTAATTTGTATGGTTGTGGTGAGAATGATGTGAAAAAATATTTAGCATATTTTTGTTTGTAGCTGAATCCAAATCCAAATTTATATAATTTCTCAACTTCTCGCTGATGAGATCTAGAAGAGAAAATTTTCAGTCTTTTTCAGGCCTTCCAGCTCCTGAAAGTCTGGGGTATGGTAAGTGATATCCATACATAAGGAACTTTAAGTGGCTGAGAAGGGCAGGAAGTTCTGGAAAAGATAGCCTTGTCAAGTTATTATACCATCCAACAAGGACGAGGGTACATGTGTCCCTTCAACATAGTCAAAGATCAACATGTTTCATCTCTGTTGGCTTTTTGGCCTAAAATGGTATTTTACAAAATTTAGGTTTGTGGGCCATGAAATCCACTTCAATACCAGAATAATTGTTTAAATAAATGGATTGGAATACAATAGTTTAGAAATTTATCATTGAAGATAATAATATTGTTTTATGAATATTTTGTTTCAGATACACGAACACGACAATATAATAGTTATTTCTTTGGGGCGTGATCAAAAAAGTTTGAAAGCCCCTGGAAAAAAGATCTAATTACATTGTTTCAGGATATAGTGAAACCCTGGGAGAGACACTAAGGATCATTTATTCATTTAACAGGTATTAATTAAGCATTAGTTTTTCCCCTTGGGTTATGCCCTGGTCTAAAAATCTTGGGATTAAATTGTGAACAAGAAACAAAGTTCCTAATCTCTTTGAGTTTACATTCTAATGGAGGAAAGGGAACATAAACAAGTAAGCATGTAACTGTGTTAATAAGTGAAAAGGGGTAGAGATAGATGGGATAGGAGTAGGGACTAATTGAAATATGTGATTTCATTTTTTAGAAGTGGTTGGAAATGCTCATTCAATTTCATACTTAGCTTCTGATATGAGAATATAGAAAAACGGAGAAAATTTGCAAATGACTTATAATTATGTAATTATGACATGTATCAAGATACTGACTTATTACAAGTATCAAAATGCTAAAATTGTGTCTTAATATCTTATATAAAATAATGAATTTTAAATATTCAATGTAGTGTTTTCCAAGATACTAATACTTTGAGCTCCCAAGGCATTGTGAATTCATAATTTCAAATATTTTAGGTAAGAACAGTAAAGGATATCACATACAATCAACATGTTCTTGATCTTTAATGCCAGTAAATATCCAAAATCAACAATAAAACACAAATTAGGCACCTGAACCCAACCAATTATTCTGGACCTGGTTTTAAAATATCTAATAATTAATTCTTACTAATTAGTTTGATCATATCAACTGAGGTATCATTGTACACAGAATATTATTTAATAAAAATAGTCTTTTAGTGGGAAAGGTCTGGTACAAAGATAGAAGATAAGATTGTTTCAATTTATTTTTTACATGTATCTCAGAATCACCAAAATAGTGAATTTACCACTACATTTTGAATGCTTAAAGGTCAGTTAGAAGAACATGAGCCAACAAAATGAAGTCAGATTTATAAATATTTATTACTATTCAGACTAACATAAGTCAATTATTCTATATTTAGCCATTGTTCAATGACATTCATATAACTAAAACAAAAGTAAATATATTGTGTAGAAGAATTTTTAAAAACATGAGATCAACTTTTAATAGGTCCATGTATAATGGCATTTATTTCGAACAAATACTCTGGTAATAAGGACTTGATAAAGGGTAGATTAGTATGTGATGCTGTTTTTATCATGTACTGTTTTCATTTCATTAATAGGACACAAGAGTACTGTTTTCCATTACATTTTCAAATATCCTTGGCTTGTTTCACTACTCAATAAAAGCCCCAGTGGAAAAGAAATGAAATGTGGCATGACGTTTGAAGCCTTCTCATCTCTGCAAGTGGCTCACCCCAGTGCTATTTTTTTAACTAAACTTCTACCAGTCTTTAAATTGTACCTTTGTTTTGACAATAGTAGTTATTTTTTGAAGGCTACTCCATTCAAAGAGGACATTCCTCTGTTTTTCATCCTGCACTCACTAGATCTCAGAGAGAACAAAGCACTATGAAATGACATTCTAATTTTTGCTCTACCGGTAGACTACTGAGCTTAGTAAATATTTAACTTTCATGGGACTTTAATATCTCCCTGTAAAATGGGAGTGTTATGGTAGATCACCTTCAATAATTCTTTCAGAATTCTGACTATTTTGTTTTATATAAATCTTGATTTCACTCAAAATTTTTTACCATGTGGTAAATGTGTAGCTTATCATGCTCAAGTACATTTCAAATAGTTGTTAGAAAGTTTGGTTATATATGAGAATTAAATGTTTCTACAAATTTTAATAAGGTGATGTTTTGAAATGTTATTAACTAATATATACCTAAATGAGAGCCAAAATGTTAGTTTTCCATCTAATATTAATAGTTACTTTTGCTTTCAAGCTTGTATTTTCTTTTAAAGAATCAATTATTCAAATGTATAAAAATCTAGATGAGAACTTTTTTGTGGTAGAATTAACTAAATATATGAAATACAGTTGATTAAAATTATGATGTAAGTTTAGAAAAAAGACAACATTGATGATTTAAGATAATTAGTAAAATGATTTTGACCAATGATTTGGCTAGGAAGATCTGGATTAAATTTTGCTTATTTTCAACATTAAAGAAGATAATGTATAAATATACTGGGTGCTAAAGAATGAAATTAAATATTCATAAAATGACAAACTATGGTAATTTTTCTCAATAGTGCTAAATGACTTTAACAGCCTACAATACCAGCATAGTTACAGAATGTTTTGTAACAAGCATGTGTAAAATACATTATTAAACTACATTGAGTCATCTGTAAGTAGCACACCCTTATCCAAGCCACCCAATGCTTTCCTATGCACAAAGTTACCCTTTTGTAAAACTCTTTTGTGTTTTAACTGACTTTTTTGCCACATGTATTACATTTATCCTTTTATTTTTATTATTAATCATAAAACAGTTCTAAAATACTTTGTAAGATCTTTTCTTAAAAGCATTACATCCTCTGTGTGTAAAGAGGCAGAAAATGACTCTGAAATTAAGTCTTTTGGGGTTACTGAAACTTATTGATTTATTTCAAAGCAGCATTAATTGACTCTTCCTAATTATTGGTGAAGAAATCCATGACCTGCGTATTGCCTTTCCTCAACAGGCCATGACAATGAGTTTCTTATTATTAGATATTTTTCTTTAAAACTGTAATTTTAGTGGCACACACTAAATGTCTACATAAAAATACAAGACAATTAGTTGTGATGTTTCTTCCTGCCTGATAGACTCAAATGCAGGCCTATTTCTCTTTCTGAGTCTTAACTTGAAGAACAGTATCATAGTGCATGTCAATAAAATCGTTAAGTCCAGGTGTTTTCACTTTGTATTACTCTCTATGGCTTATATACATAGTATATGTCAATAATGTATATATACAACCACCACATATTTCTAGCATCCTATATAGCAATGTTAAATACAATTTATCCAGTTATAGTGCTGACACATTTTGAGCAGTAACTTCTAGATTTAATCATTTAATACTGGTTGTAGTTGAGGCTATCAGCTTGACCTTTTGACAAGAAATAGGTCCAATTTATCAGTCAGATAATCTGTTCTGTCAAGCATTAGTTTTACTTCACTTCATGGAATTAACTAGTAATTCAGTTAACAGGATGAGTCACTTAGTTATTAGTTTGGCATGTAAAAAAATCTGCATATCTATAATTTTTCTTCAGCTTAGTTGCATTTTTTATTTCCATTTACCCATCTTTGAGCTGCATTATCTAAACTTAAAGTTTCAAAGATGGATATATGCCTATTCTGCAGGATTTCTTCCTTAATTGATCTGGGATGTCTGCCAGTCTCCTTTAGAATTCTGCACTCTTTATGAGATTGGCTTATATCCAGTTACTCTCACACTTCAAGTTCTCGTCTTTGCTGTTTTTTAAGCAAGAAATTGTTTTTTTTGAGTCTTTAGATGTTCCTTTCTATGTGTGAGGATTTTAATTCTATAAAGAAAATCTTTTCTTATATTTATGTCCCTTGAAATTCTACATTACACATTTATTCTCCTTTGGAGTTGAGCCAATGTTGAATTTATTGCCTTATTTGTAAGATAATAGTTAAAACTTGAGAGAATATTTAAACCTTAATAATTATCTGATTCTTATTTCTCTACCACTAATTTTACTCTTCTGATATGTATTTTCCTTCGTAAAAAATCGCTTTTAATTGATTGGGGTTGAGGCCATCTTTTGTGTTCGAAAATCTTTGTTATCATTCAGTACTTCCCTCCTTATATCCGGTCTATGAAAACAAAACAAATTTCACTATGGAAGAGAAAAAAAATATTGAATGTGTTGTGTCAAATGAATAGTTTACTTTTAACAAGCTAACTTGTGATAGAAATAAATTACATCATTTCATACCAACTCTAATTACTCTTTGAGGTGTGTGTGTGTGTGTGTGTGTGTGTGTGTGTGTGTGCCACGAACAATTTGTTTCCTAAGTAGACTGTGAAAGTCTCTAATTTGAAAATTTTAAACTTGCCCCAAAAGGGAGATTCTGATCAAGGCTAGACAACATTGACTAGTCACATCAACGTAATCTTCTGAGTATTTTTCAGCATTACATACTGATTAACTAAATAAAATAACCCTAAAGTGTAAAATAATGTGATATCTTTGAAAGATCATAAGTTTCATGATTATACTTTTTATGTTTGAGCATGGAGCAATTTCAAAGCTATGAAGAGCCACCTCCAATTCGAACTGGTTTTTGGCCATTTCGGAGGCAGGAAACGCTAAACCTCTCAGAAAGAATGAAAGAAATAAGCAAGCTTACTGATTTCATGTGGAACAATCAAAGAGATGAGATCTCAAGAAAGGACTGGACAAAGTAGAAATCAATTAAAAAGTGACAAAGAAAGGATGTGGGAAACCATGGAAAAGAAGCAGGTTATGTCAAAGTAATGAGGGTAAAATTTCTGTCTTAGTTTCTTAAACCATAGTTTCTTAAATGGTTCATCTTTTAAATATGTTTAGGTGCCCTACAGAAAGAAAGATGTAGAAACACTAATACACATACGTTAAAGCCATAAGAACAGTGAATTATCTGTGTGGAAACCATGTCTTAAGAACTATGAAGACAGAGGTTTGAGATGAGTAGAAGTAGGAGATTTGGGGTAGGGGTAACAGGTACAAAGAGATGTAGAAATTATCTTTAAATACTTGAAAATATGAAGATCTACCATATGGAAGAATAAATAAACTGTTCCTCCTCTATAATGTATATGGGACTAATGGAAGGGATTTATTAGAAGACGTATTCAAATCAATAGACTCTATAAAAAAACGAACTTGAGCAGTTTAACAATGAAATAAATTGTGTCTGAAGATAGAGGATATTCTTTAACTATTAAAAGCATTACATTGGGAATGGCATAAATATCAGGAGTTTTGAAAATGAAGTGCATTTATTGAGGGGAAGTTTTGGAAGGCTATAAAATTTTTTCCAGTTGTAGGATTTTGTGATTCTATAACCATATCTCCCCAAGATTTAGTTTTTGAACAATAATCATATCATATACAATACAACTGGGAATTTGGAGTAGTCCTACTTCATATTCTTTTCGAGTGTTTTAGTTACTAGAAGTGTAGTAAGAATTTATTACAGCCTGGCAACATTCTTAATATGGTATGCAGCATATACAGGATGATTTTATATTGAGAATAGAAAAATATATGAATTATTATTCTCTTAATATGGCCAACATCTTGAATAGTGCTATAACAGTAAGTATAATTTTACCTAATGCAGTAAAGTTGTAATTGTTTTTCTAACAAAATATTAATTTTAAAAATCTCAGGAAAGTTGTTGTATGATTTTTGAGGTTTAACATACTACAGAAAAATGAAAATACTAAGTCTGATAAAATCTGGCATAATTTTAAAAATATTGTCTCGAAAATAACTTATTCATCAATCCAAAGGACTATAGCAAAACTGAGGAGCATTTTCTGAGCAGCCAAACTAGATGTTCCAAAGATCACTGTGGAAAGTCTGTATACTTCATTCTGTGGAAAACCTTTAAGCCCTAATTAAGAGTCAGCTTTGTCATTTTGTACATAATTTTAATCAACTCTAATAGCTAGTTTCTCCAGTAAATAGTAAACTAGAGGGTGAAGCATAAAGAATAATAAGGGAGAATTTAGAGTAAGGGAGGATTTTTTTAAATGCAGATAAAAAGAGGAAACAAAAATTCAACATGGTAATTTGAGGATTATTTAAGGCTTAAAACATCCTTGTATTATATACAGATATAGATATGATTATATATATATGGCATGTAAACAGTTATATCTATATATACATGTGTTTATGTGTGTGTGTGTGTGTGTGTATCTTATAAACAGCCTTATATATCTCTTTTGGACTCATGGATATTTATAGAATTTTCTACTAATTGAAACCTGTAATCATTGTGCTAAATTACCATACATTTAAAATTCCTTTGGCTGTATTCTGTTTAATTTGGCAAAGTTTTACATTGTCAAAATGGACATTCACTTTAAAAATACTTGAATGTTAACAATGTGACATAGATGTGTGTGTGTATAAGTTAGATCCAATATTAAATTTGTTAAAAAAAAAAAACTTGGTCCAAAATCAACACTCTGGGAGTTAAGTGCTTAGTGCCTCATATATCTTTATCTAAATATATACAAGATGACTGTTAATTTATATAAGCAATACTAGAAATTATTGTTCATCAGTGACATGAATGGTGTTAATATATGTGGTTGGTAAGAAGTCAAGCTTGCTGCTATTGGCTGCATGAGGTATAGGAATCAACACAGTCAACAGTTGGATGTCCTTGGTGTGGAGCCCAGTTGGACCTGTATCCCTCACTTCACAGAATACCTTGTCTCTCAGCCCACTTACAAAGCCAGCTGGT
Source organism: Nomascus leucogenys (assembly GCF_006542625.1). NCBI lineage: Eukaryota > Metazoa > Chordata > Mammalia > Primates > Hylobatidae > Nomascus > Nomascus leucogenys. Next base: position 30,672,561 of record NC_044395.1, on the reverse strand, counting down.
CCTACTTCCAGGATACCACCATGTTCACCTCAGCGTGAACCTATCATGCCAGGTGCTGGTTCCTGTGCCTAAGCAGACTTAAACTTGCTCCCAGGTGCCAGAGCAGCTGTAAGAACCAGTGATTCTTTTATCCTTGTTTACTAATAATATTCATATGTGGGGCATATCTGCTCCCATTGTAATGTAACAACTGGTAGTAAAGTTTTAGGAGAGAGAGAACTTTTAGCCATAATCTACCTTGACTGTCAGAAATTACCAATATTTACCCCCAAAGCCTAGCATTTGCCTCATGGTCACATTGGTTTAGGTCATTTCACAACACAAACAAATATGTGTGAGAGAAATGTGGTAACTACACTGTATAATCAAGGGCAAATATGTTTGTTCTTAAATATTATTTCATTGTCTTAAAAATTAACATTATGACCATCTCCTTTTCTGTTAATCCTGTATAAATATGGAATTACCTGTATTGAAATTATATTCGACTCCAAGTTTCCAGAAATTTAGAATGCCATAGCGCAAACACAAGAAATTAAAAAGAAATCATGTATAAAATATATGCAAAAGTCTTTTTCAAATCTGTGAGTCTTTTTCAAAAAGGTGTTCCTCAAAACACAAGTCTCATACATATTGTGTTTAAAAAGTTTGTATGACAAATAATTTTCAGAAGTGCTACATAATTTGCCACTGTTAAACCATCACAATGTACATCAATATATTAAAGAAGCTGAGAAAGTTGTATTAAAGAATCCTGCTAACTTTGCTTAATTCAACATTTCCCCAATATATTAGACATTAAATTGAGAAATTATGAAGTAGAAAGACATCCAATTTGGACTCATTTGTAAATAGAATTATATGGCCAGTATTTGGAGGGGTGCACTGAAAAACTAAACCTTACATTTAAGAAGACTACCAGAAAAGTGAGGGAGGTGAGAATACTGAGACACTACAAGATAATGTGGACTACATGTAAAAATAAACTTTTTGTATAGAAATTGTCTTGAGTGTATTTGGCAAATGGTATGCCATATATAATCAATTGTAAGATGCAGTTGTTTTCTAATTGTAAACAGCTCTGAAATCAGTGTAAATTTTATAATTGATTGCATCTGTCAAACCCTTTGGCCAAGTGGCAGTCATTACATAGTTAACATCACTTGATGCCTCAGGTGTGATAAAGAAAGCCCACATATCAAAACAGATGGGATGATTGTTAATGGATAAGGAGAAAACTTCAAAAGATAATAGTGGAGCATTTTTAAAATAAATGCTGTACATTATCAACACTTTCAATGGACCAGAAAATAACATTATATGGAAAAACATGGAATTCAATGATTCTCAACCCAAACATGATTCAAGAGAGTTAGATTCTGAATCAGAAGAAGTTTCACTAATACTTAAGCCAATATTAGTCTGTCCTCACACTGCTAATAAAGACATACCTGAGGCTGGGTAATTTATAAAGGAAAGAGGTTGAATTGATTCACAGCTCCACATGGCTTGGAGGCCTCACAATCATGGTGGAAAGTGAATGAGGAGCAAAGTCATGCTTTACATGGTAGCAGGCAAGAGAGCATGTTCAGGAGAACTCCCCTTTATAAAACCATCAGATCTTGTGAGACTTATTCACTATCAGGAGAACAACCTGGGAAAAACCTGCCCCCGTGATTATATTTACCTTCCACTATAGTTATATTACCTTCCACTGTAGTTCTCTCCCCTGACACGTGGGGATTATTTCAATTCAAGGTGAGATTTGAGTGGGAACACCGAGCCAAACCATATCATATTTTCATTTTTATTAATGCATAAGGGTGATTTTTTAAAAGTACATATAAATAAATATGAATGAGTTCTTTGAATAAGCACAACATTTCCAAAGATAACAAACCTTTGACTAGTTTGAAAGCTTCTTTTTCTTTCTCAAGGATACACAAACTAATGACATATCTTAAGACTGCATGTTAGCTATGTAAAACCATTTTAATTGCCTAATGGATGCTAGACTTTAAAATATCTATACTTGTATCATATTTCTCAAAGGAATTCAATAGCCCATTTATACTCAATAGTTTTTATTTTCTATGAGATAAATGTGTTTTCAAACTACTTTAATGAAGTCATACAAAACGAACAGATTGAAAGATGTTTATAAAGTGACTAAAATATACTTTGCCTTAACCACTTGTAATCTAATTGATTTTTTTTCAGTATGTTGGTTGACACATGCTAGTGATGATAGTGAGAAAAATAAAGTTGAGAAAAATACATTAAATAATTATTGCTGTAAGAATTTGAAATTACTGATCAGCTGTTGGTTGAAAATCTGATGCATGACTTTTATAACATCTGTGACGAGATTTTTGTGTACTTTGGAGTATTCATTGACTGAAGCTGCCTCCAGATTTTTCATTTTTTTTGTTCTTCCTCATCACTGGCTGTTGGTTGTGTTATAGTTCACTAGATTTGCTATTCCATAGCATAAAAAATTATAAACTCAAGAATATATTCCTTTTAATTTATTATATGTTTTTCTCTTTTATAAATCAGCAGCTTTAACCTTTTTTCTTTTCATAGGGAGTTATTAAAAGTTATGCTTCAGTGAAATATGGCTATAAAATCTATCTTCATCTGTAGGGAAGGTAATGAATTAGCATAAATGCCTTCATAATCCAGTCTCTCTCCCTCCCCTCTTTTCTAATAAAAATGCAGAGAGAACACTGTGAAGCTCAAGCTGCCTCTAAAGAAAGTAGACATTTACAGAACATAACCTCACAAGATTTGTTGATGAATTATGAAGGAAGGACATTTATTTTGAGAATCATGAGCATTATAATATTTATTGAGGATTAGAATTTTGTTATGTGGAGGTGCTACTACCTCCTCATGAGCCACTTCTGAACTCAATCTCAGTAAGAAGAAAATGATTAATTTGTACAATATTAAATTATCATGATTTTTTCACTTTTCTGTTGGTTTTTTCTGTTAATGTCAGGTAGCTTATCTTTAGTCTTTATGATTAAAAATGGGAGAAAGATATCATATTAAAAATGCAGAGGCTGGGCACGATGGCTCATATCTGTAATCCCAGCTTTGGGAGGCCGAGGTGGGCAGATCACCTGAGGTCAGGAGCTCAAGACCAGCCTGGCCAACACAGCCTAACACCGTCTCTACTAAAAATACAAAAATTAGCCGGGCATGGTGGCGCGTGACTGGAATCCCAGCTACTCGAGAGGCTGAGACAGGAGAATCGCTTGCACCTGAGTGGCGGAGGTTGCAGTGAACCGAGATCGCATCACTGCACTCCAGCCTGGGCGACAGAGCAAGACTCCAACTTAAAAAAAAAAAAAAAGCAGATGTCAGTGTCCTTTAAAATTTGCCTGTCCTTAAAATTTTATCTCTATTGTATCGTTCAAATAAATATATCTACCCAACAAAAAATTATGGGGAAATTCTTGGCACATATGTTAATCCCTTTTTTCACTGTGCAAATAACCTCACCAGATTAATGAGCCAAATATTCATTTGAAACAATGAGTTATCCAAATTTTATGCTGACATTGGCTATAAGTATTAACATTGGCTTATATGACTTTTTTTAAGTGGGGTTGGAATTTTATGTTTGTTTAACTGTTGAGAGATCTAGGGGAGGGAAATATATAAAGCAAGAGAAAGAGAGGGAGAGATTTTTGAAGTCAAATGACATGAAAACTATGTAAATAAAGTCTTATCGACAAAGTGTTAAGAGAAGTGCAAATACAAGATGAGTTTTATGATACTACTGTTAAATGAAAGAACAAACGTGGATGCATATGAAGTAAATATTGGGAGGATAATGTGTCATAATTAGGATATGAAAGTGTTTCAAAGATGCAGCAATTAATTGCATGTGAAGCAATGTGGTATGGTATTGGTATAATAGGGTAGAACATGATTGTTGGATGAAGCTTGTCAGCTTTGGGGACAAACCAAGGAGAACCAAAAGATGGTCATTAACATGATCTCAGGTAGCTTATTCAAAGATAACTTTCCTAATCTATAAAATGGGGAAATAACATTATATTAGAGGTTGGTTGTGAGTGTACTCGTCACACAGGAAGCACTAAAAAAAGTGAAGGCTACTATTTTAATAGTAAAAGTTGTTAACAGTAAATACATTTTTTTTTTTTTTGAGACAGAGTTTTGCTCTTGTTGCCCAGGCTGGAGAGCTATGGCGTGATCTCGGTTTACCACAACCTCCTGCTCCCGGGTTCAAGCGATTCTCCTGCCTCAACCTCCTGAGTAACAGTAAACACAATATTAAGGTAAAAACAGAGCACTTTATTTGATCACATAAAACTATTTGACACATGCTCATGTGAGCAAAAAAAGAGGTTGGAAAATGTGAAGGAGAGAACTGCAGAAAATATTAGAAGTCAATTGAGTGGATTGCGGGACCCCAGGAATTAAAAAATGCACTCATTAAATAACTAGCATGTCTTGAATGTCTGCTATGTGTCAGGTACTCTTCTAGATGCTAGGGATACAGTATTAAACAAAACACCTGTGGAACTAGCATTCAAATATGGGCGACAAAGGTAAAATATCTGGCAGTTAAAATCAGGGCTAAGGTTAAAAAATGAAGCAGAGAATGGATTATGAATTATGAAGTGCTAATAGCTAAGGGTGGGGAAGGGCATGTGAAGATTTTAGACAGGTTGGCCAGAAAAAGGTTCTCTGAGAGTGACTTTTAAGTAAAAGCTGAAGGATGTGGAGGAGTAAGCCATGCCAATACCTGAGAGCAGAACACTATGGGCAGAGGAAAATGCACTTGCAAAGGCCCTATGGTGGGAGTGTTCCACCATGTTCCAGGAATGGTGAGGAGATCGGTGTGGCTACAGCAGAAGGAATAAGTGCGGCAGTAGCAGGATGATAGAGAGGCAACCAGTGGTTAGATTATTGTAGGATATTGAGGCACGTGCTGCGGACTTTGAGTTTTGCTCTGAATGAGATGATAAGTCATTGGGTTTTGAGGAGGGACATGTTCTTTTATTTTAACAGCTACTTCAACAAGCATAGCTCAAAAAGGGGGGATGAGAGCAAGGAAGATGATCAGTGTAAAAGCTTTAAATCATCCACATGATAAATGGTAATGACTTGGAACTGAGTAGCAGAGTTGGGACACATAAAATGGGTTTGGATTATAAATAAAATTGTAAGTACAGTCACTAGAATTTCTTAATGTGGATACAGTCTATAAGAAAAAGGGAAGGTAAAGATAATTCTAAGGATTTTGCTCTAAACAACTGGAACGATGGAGGAGACTGAAGGAGAATTAGGTTTAGAGGGTTATCAGGTTCACAGTTTGTTGCCTGAAAAGTTTGAAATGCTTTTTAGACATCCATGTGGAGATGTCAAGAGGGCAGTTGGATATACAAATCATGACACAGAGAGCACCACTTAGAAAGTGATTTTTGATAGAAAAGAGAAAATATCCAAGGACAGAGCCCTGTGCATATTAACATGGAGCGTCTGAAGGAGGTCAACAGCAACCAACAGAGCCTACAGAGAAGAAATGGCCTGACATGTGAGAGGAAAAGCAGGCAAGTAAGCATTCTGAAAGCCAAGTGAAGATGTTTCATATTAACCATATGAATAAGAAAAGTGAAATGCCAGAGGAAAAAGATAGCTGAGACATGTAGCTGAGATCATTTTACAGATAGAAGAAAATAAAAGTATATTTTCAGTGGAAAACAATAAAGAGAAAGATAACAAACTTGGATGAAATCTTCACTGGAAAGAAGTAGCAAGAAAGAAACAGGACATCTGTAGTGTTTTCTCAAAATGTCCTAGTCCTGGCCATTTGTATCAGAAGCAATTGAGATGTTTGTTAAAACATGCAGATTCCTGAATCACAATTGTTTATGACAGACCCAGGAATTTGCATATTTAGAAAGCTCCACAGGTGATTCTTATGTACATGACTAAGGTTTAAAAAAAAGTAAAGCAGGGAAATAGATTTCTAAGAATAAACGAGTGATAACGTAAGTGTGTAACTGCAGGGTGTAAACATGGAATAGGGTCAGCAGTTTGTGGTTCCCACTCTCATCATCTGTATTTTCATCAAATAAATGATTAGAGTATAGCCATGCAGAAAAGGAATGAATTACTTTACACTCAAACTTAATTTCCCTTTCCCCCAAATATATTAGAAAGCTCAAATTGACATTTATTTTTCTATTTCACTTGCATGCTCAGTGGGGGAGGAATGGAAAACTGAAATTTGCAAGGCTTCCCGTGGGTTTGCCTCTGCCTCTAAGGCACACTTAGTCAATAAGTGCAGTAGGACCCATCATTACATTGCTCATTATTCCACTGATTCAGTGAGTTTGCCTGTCAAAAAGAATCCCCTTTTCTTTATGTAAGCAGACCACACATACACATACACACAATTCTGATCTAGAACTGGGAGCTGCAGAAATCTATGGTAGGATTTCATGTCAGGCTTGTGGAAATCCATTCCAATGCTTCATGGGCAATTTCAGTTGTTCTCACATCAGCATGAGCTTTCACCTTCATCTTTAGGTTGTGAGAGATCTCCACTGTGTACAGTTGGTCAACAAGCACTGAAGGTACATGAAACTGCAGCTCTGCAGAAGGGACATTAAAACCGTAAGTGGGTTCTAGTTCAATGAACTCTAACTACATTTGGAAAGAATGGAAGGGATAAATGAGGGAAGCAATGTACACATTCAGAAGTAAGGAATACAGAGTCTTTAATATTTACCTTGTAACTTCTTATTTTAAATGCTGTACCTATCTCATTTTATCCCCTCAATTCTATTAGGTGGATGTTATTCCCTGTTTCATAGATGAAGAAGCTGAAGCTAATTTGTCAAAGGTAAGTAAGTGATAATAGTAAATTTTCTATATTAGATGGTAGTTTCTATGTTTTTCTTCATTGTACCATCCAAACTGTCTTGGAATTCAGTGCTAATACTAGAATTGCTAAATCATACTGTAGATCTCACATTACAATTCTATGTGTTATATCACTGAGAAACTAATATATCAAGCATGTAGGAAATATCTATGAAGTCTAGTGGTAATGATGATGAACTATCAATCTAAAGATTTTTAGATTGATAGCAGAAATAATGATGGTAAACTATCAATCTAAAGATTTTTAAGGTACAAAAACAGCCTACGGTTGCACAAGGAATTTCCGTATACAAAACCAGTGGGAAATTAGAAACTCAATATCCTTAGTTATACACTTTCTCTACCTTAACACCTGTAACATCTTATCTGACCTCTACCACTCTAGGTTCTAGATCACTGAGTACTCTTTATCCAATGAATAAATGGTTTCTATTAGGTTGGTGAGGTTTTTGCCAAAAGTGCAATTACTTTTACACTAATCTAATCGTTATGCCCCTGCAAGTACATACTCTGGCTGAACTTGTTCACATAAAACTAGATGCTCTGTGGGGCTGCTCCTCTAGCCTGCATGTCTTGACTCTTAATGATTCTTTTCTCCTTTTCTTTCATCTTGGCACTTAGTTCTGTCCAAAGATGGTCAGATTGCTAATTGATGGTCTTTTTGCTATTCTCATTTCTCCTTCACTAGGGGCCAATTTCTTCCTACACACTAGAAGTTTCTCTCAGTCATTTTTTCTTCTTCTGACATATCCCTTTTACTCAGAATGTAGGTCATGTTGCTGTTTGGTTGGAGGAGGTGTTCTGTAATACTGGAAAATGGGCTGGGAAGAAAGAAAAGAAGTTGTAGTCCATTTCTCACCATAGACTCGTTGTCGGGTTCTTGGCAGACCACATATCTTTCTTAGGTCTCAGTTTCCTTATCCATAAAACAAAGTATTTTGACTAAGTGCTCTCTATAGTCCTTACCCAATGTAACAATCCATAATTATTGAAATGATGATAGAAAACTGTGATGATTTTTTCAAAACTACTTGCAGAGAACTACTGCATCTTTCTTACCTTAATTCTGTCTGCAGTCAAACAAGCTGAACATACAAATCACTGTGAGCATAACCCATTATACATATTGTATATATTTTAAAGCAGTAAGTTTTCGGATGTAAACTTTCTTCTCTTAACATTTGTCTGTTTTTCTGATTATAAAACAGATACAATATCATCGGACAAAAATTGGAAAGCACAGAGCATATAAAAGAGGAAAGTTAAAATCACACATAATTTTTCATTCCAGTAATTATCATTACTTCCATTCTAATGTTCTTACTTGCTTGATTTTTTGCATTGTTTTTAAAATAAAATGGAGGTTGTGTTTTTTATATCCTGCTTTTTATCCATCAACATATTATCTTGGGTATTTTGTGTCTCATTAAAAATTCTGTGAAAGCATAATTTTATTGCTACATGCCGTTCTTTATTGTTGTGGTACCATGCTAATGCCATAATCTATGATTGTACATTTCATTTATTTTTAATGTTGTATTATTTTCAGTGATAATGTATGGACATATGAATATCTGTGTACATATCTACATTTATTCAATTTTGTCAACATAAATTTCTAGAATTGAAATTCCATGGTCAAATATTATGTGTTAAGCCTCTAGATGCAGTTATCAAATTGCTCCCCAGTAATGTGGTACCCATTTTCATTTCTACTAGGAGATTTGAAAATATCAGTCACTCATTGTTCTTTCCAACAGTATGCATTATCATTGAATCCTTGCCAGTTTAATAGGTAAAATGATTTCTCATTATGTTTTTAATCTGCATGTATGTTATTATAAGGTGAGGTCATTTTAAAAATATATATATTGCCTCATTGCCTTCTAGCTCTATATGATCAGGTCCTTCTTCCTTTCCAACCATCTTTCCAACGTTACTCTACTCCAGCCACATGGTTCTTGCTGTTCCTAAGCTATGCTAACCTTATTTTCACCTCAGGACCTTGATCATGCCATTGGTTTTTCTCTACCTGTCATGTATCTTTCCTTTCAAATCTTAGCAAGGCTCACTTTCACATTCCATTCTGTTCTGTCCAAATGCTGCCTTCTCAGAGAAGCTTTCTATGTGGCTTCCTCATCCTAAATAGCCTCTCTCTCCATTATTCTATAATCACCTCCCCTACTTTCCCATAACATTTGTTTGTCACCTAAAATTATATTATTTATTTATGTAATTGCCTCCTGTTTGCTTTTTTAATTGTCTCCTTATGAGAATAGAAGCTTCCTGAAAGGAGGGAACATGACTGTCTTATTTATTTCAGTATTAACTCTCACCACTAGAATGAGATCTTGCATATAATGGGTGCTTAAGAAATATTTGTGCAGTGAATTATCTGAATTTCACCTTTACCAGTCTTTTTATTTGGATATCTCTCTTTTTCTTATCAAAAAGATTCCAATAGAATAACATCATTAATCTTATTTATTTTTGGCTGCTATATATACTACCCATATTTTTCCTAATTGAATTAGTCAGTGGTTTGTCTTTTAGGGGGCTGAACAGGAAATTAATTATTTGAGTAAAAGTTTAAAATTTTCAGGAAGTCATGTTTGTTCAACTTTATTTTATGGTTCTCTTCTACAATATTATGCTCAAAAAGTCTTTCTACAGGCCCAAAACTGATAAATATTCACACGTTGTTTCTTCAAGTTGCTTTGTTTTTATTGCTTAATTCTCAGATTTTGGGATTTATATTGATGTATGTCATTTGTCTTATCTCTGTTCTTTAAACTGAATACCATAAAATCCAGAAATAATTTTAATAATTTACCAACTTAGAGTTATTTACTCTGCACATGTCACTGAGTAAATTAGAGAACAATATTATAGTTGAAAAGTTTCTTTTTCTCAAGCTTGCCATGTCTACCCCTGATTACAGACCCATTTTCTTCCCACTGATTATCCCTAGAACCATTCTGATATGTATGCAAGGACAGTTGTTATCTGTAAGATGTAACTTGAAAAGCACTGAAAACCTATTTTTTAAAATGTGGGTACTGTTTCTACAACACTGTTTGGATACCATTTTTTTGCTACTTAAACGTGATCCAGTACATGTCAATAGTTTTGCATGTAGTATCTCCCTTAGTTCTCCCAGGAACAATGAAAATATTAATTCTATGTTACAAATGAAAAAACTGATACTTTAAGAGGTTAGAAACATTCCTAAGGCTGTCCAGCTAGGAAGTGGCAGAATTCTAGTATCTCAATGCCACTGATAAACACTGCGGTAGAAATGTTGAGTGACTACTGTGTACCAATACTGAGCCAGGTGTATTTCACAGCTTGTTTTGTTGAATACTTAAGAAACCTCTTACATTTATTTGACAGATACGGTAATGAAGATTTAGAGACTTGTTCAAGGTCATACAACTACTATGCTACACTGCTTCTAATAATACTGCTTCAAAATTTCCTTATTCTTTGGGTAAAAGTGGTTTTAGTTAATGATCTGTATAAACTAGCGTAAGCTAACTCTTGAAACATTGAGATGTAAAAATGTATAATGGCTCAAACTCAATTAAGGTGTTTTCGTAAAGACTAAATATATCTATTATAAAGAATCACCCATTCTATAAAATTGCTCATTAAAAATAATAAGACCACTGGGAAAAAACAGAATTGGGACAGACCCCTCCCAATCTATGGAATTATGTAACCAGAACACTAAAAAACAAGAAAAAAATACTAATACATTGAAAAAGACATGTTTCCAACTATATGACATTCTGGAGAAGGCACAACTCTGGAATAAACAGTAGAAATATCAGTGATTTCTGGGGGTTACAGGGGCAAGATGGATGAACAGGCAGAGAACAGAAGATCTTTACGGTAGTGAAATGTTTCTGTATGATACTATAAGGTTTGAAACATGTCATTATATGTTTGCCAAAAGCCACAAAATGAACGCAAGACAGAACCCTAATGCAAACTATGAACTTTGAGTGATGATGATGTGTCAATGCAGCTTCATAGATTGTAACAAACGTGCCACTGTGATAGGGAGTATCAGTAATTGGGACACTTATGCAGATGTGAAGTCAGGTTGTATATAAAAAGTTTCTGTACTCTCTGCTCAATTTTGCTGTGAATCTAAAACTGCTCTAGAAAATAAAGTCTCTTGGAAAACACACATTAAATTCCTAATAAGTAAGAATTACTTGGAAGCTACCTTTTTGAAAAAGTAGTAGAATAAGCCTGATGGAAACGGTACAAGGAATGATTGATTTTCAGAGTTATTGCAACCACAACCATCAGAGAAGACCACCCAAAGTTTGTGATGCAGAGCAAGTGACCAAACTCAGAACAAACATGAAATGAACGGTAAGTTACAATTCTGTATTCATCTATGACTGATCCTGTTAAGCCGTATCAGGAGAGTTGGTGCTCTGCTGCTGTTAATTTGTGGCATAAAACATTAATGTGCTGGAAAATATCAGACACAAAGGCACACCACTCTACATTATTCTAAATCATTCCCCTGTTTAGCAACCTTGTATTAGTTAATTCATTGTAGAAATTGTAGCAGAACAGACTTGAGTGGTCTATTTCTTTCCCAGCTCACAGTATTACTCCAGAGAACAGGTTGGCAGGATGCCTTACTCCGTGCTGTGTTGGAGTACAGGTTTATGGACACTTCCAAGGTGACCTTGGGGATCATTTCCATTTCATCCAGTCAGAAGGAAAACGATCTCTGAAGGTTCTCCTGGACCAGCCTTTGAAGAGGTGCTTATCACTTCCTCTCATATTCCATATTCTGGAATTCAGTCTTACGGCCATACATAATGAGATAGAGCCAACAAATGATGTTAGTCTTCCAACTGTGTACCCATGAAGAGGAAAACACGTGTTTCATCCAGTGATAATAGTCTATGCCACAAAATTATAACCAAATGCTGATTTTATTGCAAAGTTCAAATCTGGGTGGGCACACCAACTAGATGACTGAAACTGTAACCCTGCAAATACGGACTGCCCTAAAAGATCTATTACAGCACCACTTGTTTTATAAAGAGGTGATGATGAGGTTAAAGACTCATGTTTTTAGAGGGCAGTTATCAACATTTGTACTGCATACCAAATGCAGACATTTAATGCCTAATACATGTTTAAAGGTAAGCACAAACGTAAGCACCTTTAATAGCTTACCTTTAATAGCTTTTGTTCTTAAAGTTTTATAATATAATGGTTTTACTTTAGTTCTGTGACAGGAAAGATGAGGTGGCATGATAGATAGAAGAGCATGTGATTAGGTCAGATAATGTGGATTTCTAATTCTGATGCTAGCATAATCCACCTGTGACTTGGGGTAAAAAAAAAAATTGATTGCTCTGATCCTAAGCTTTCTTGTCTATAAAAAATGGAGAGGATGATACTGCATAGGGATGTTGTGCAAATTAAATGAAGTCACCTTTAGAAATTCAGGACTCAATAAAAAGGCCAAGGGCTTTGGAACCAGAACAAATGAGGATTTAAATCACGGATGCACTTCATTACTCGTGCAATCTTGAGCAAATTATCTAATCTCTCCCAGCTTTCAGTTTCCTAAACTAGAAAATAGGAATTATGACATTATGGTATACTTACTCCTTGAATAGATGTATATCGCCTAATAATATACCTGGTGTTTTTATTCATTTAGCAAGTATTCATTAGTTATCTATAACATGACCACTGGTGGTCATATTGTGTATTTGGGAGAGAGTTCTGAAAAGAACAAACAACATTCGTGTCTTTCATGGAGTTTACCTTCTATTAGGGATTAGGGAAAGGAGAGATATAAGCAAAATAAGCAAATAAATGAATAAATAAGAAACTTTCCATTAGCAATTAACAATTTAAAAATAAACCAAATAATCAACTTGAGAAAAGCTTGGGGTAGAGTAGGGTTATGCTATTGTGTGTATGTTTGCATGCCCCCCTCCCTCAAAATTCGTATCTTGAAATCCTAAGCCCCAATGTGATACTAGTAAGATGGGGCCTTTGGAGGTATTTAGGCTCTTTTATAAGGGTTTAGTGCCCTCATAAAAGAGGTTGGAGGAAGACCCCTTGCCCCTTCACTATGTGAGGACACAGTGAGAAGTTACCGTCTGTGAACCAAGAAATGCTCCTTCACCAGGCACTGAATCTGTTGGTGCCTTAATCATGAATTTTAGATTCTGGAATTTAAATTTTCAGAACTGTGATAAATACATTTTTGTAGTTTATAAGCTACGCAGTGCATGGTATTTAGTGATAGCAGCCCAAACAAATAAAGACAGGCTATTTTCCATTGAGTGGTATCAAAAATTATCTTCAAGGAGATGATTCTTGAGCTGAGAACTGAGTGATGTAAAGGAATAAAACAATTGACAATCAAAAGGGCTTCCCAGAAAGAGGCAACAGTCAATACAAAGACTGGTTGGAAGGAAAAGGCCAATATATTACAAGTATATTTTAAGTATGGAAACAGAGAAATGAGAAAGGAGACTGCTCCTACAGTCCATGCGAAAGGAAATGTTGTTTTGGGGCAGGAGAGTAGGAGTGGGGACTAGAAACACTGAACAGAGGCAGGAACATGTTCTGAAGCTATTGCCATTAAAATGTACACGAGAGTTAAAAGAAAGATACATCAAGGATGACTATGAGTTTTTTTTTTGCCATGAATAGTGTGAAATGATAGCAGATACATGGCAGATAAATTTTAAGTGGTAGCTATTATAATCACATATCAAAACTCTTCCATAAATTAAAACTTGGTTAATTAGATGATTCTTTTTCTTTTTAAGTAATTCTCCTCCCTCTCTTTCCCTACATTTTCCCCTTCACGGATTCAAGATCTTTAGAAGTTTAAGGGTTTAAATGTTTGATTATTCTTCTCCACTTCCTGTGGGGAACTGGGGACATTATGAAATAGACATAGAAAATGTAGAAGACATTAAAATAAAATAAAAAAAAACACAAAAAGACTTCCAAAGAAGGTGGTGTTAGTATCATGAACTGTCAAATGTGAGTTCATCAGCCCTCTGCACCTGAAGCTAAAAATAAAGAAAGTAAAGATGCAGTCGTTCCTGGATTTGCTCTCAGTATCCTAAAAATTAGGCCTCCAATATGTAGTTTAAATGCTTTCAAAACCTGAGAGACTATGGTGTTCGAGCAAAATTATTTCTCTACCCCCTTTTGGATAATTGGATGCCATTGGAGGACAAAAGAATTCCTCTGAATATATAAGTAAGAAATACCGAGGGAAAAAAAAACTGCTAGTTGTAATAATTTTTCCTTCTGCAAATTTTTCATACTATTTTATGTTTGACAAAAGGAGAAATGTAGCTCCAAATGAGGAATATTAGAAAGCAACATTCAAGTCTCACAAAGTTTTAATTTGAAAAGTAGAATCTTTGACTTTTGCTGTGCATCTATTGCCATGCTGTTTCCTTCAAAACGATTTTGTTATGCTAATATTTCTTCTCAGAAGAAATGTTTTAGTGGTCAGACAAATACAATTATCATTGAGTATGAGATGGACCAAGGGAACTAAAGTTACTTAACTATGCAAAATAGAATTTCCTTATGACCTGATGTATCCTCCCTGCAGTCTACTAAGGATAAAACAATCATAAAACACACTAACACAATGCAGTACTAATATAAATTTCCTTGTAGCAAAATAATTAAGCTGACTTCTTTTAGCAAATTTAAGTGGAGAATGAGCAAGCCTATTGTAAGCAATCATGCAGAAATATCTACAGATAGATTCACCCACAAAAAAAATTACCCCAGAAAATGAAAATGAAGCACTTGTCTGGTCCTGATAATTGTAGCACTTAGCACGGTAGAGAGTCAGGCATTCAACTTAGATGAATATAAATTATTTATGTCTAACTCAGGGCCTCCAAACTACAAGCTTCATCTTTAAAATTGTAGTTTCTCAGTGGACAAAAAAAAATGTATGGGCTTCAAAGCTGTGCACCTCATAATGCTTTCTAATAGACTTCCATGTCTGCATTTTGCATAAGCAGCACTGATATTTTACCCTGAGGTAATTCTGTGGTCTTTCAGAGTTTACTATTAAGTTGCTAAGCATGAAGCTTGGCAATTGCTGTTTATTTCAGAGAAGTTTATTCTTGCATATCAAATCATAAAAACAAATGCACCTTTTGGGGATTAGTAATACTACCATGTGTCATGCTTTTGATAAGTTGAAAATCCATTATGAATTATAAAAATATTAAGTACACAGTACCTCTATTGATTATCAAAAGTGTATTGGGAAAGTATTTTGACAAGCTTTTTCCTGTGATTTCATTCTATTTCCTAAAATTTCCTTAAAAGCAGAGAGAAATTGTGATGAATGGATTCTGGGTTGCATAATCAACAAATAGCCAGTGAAAGCACCTGTGAGAAGACTGTCATTGGGAAATGTATGAAACACTTCTTGCCATTAAGGTCCCAGTAAATAACAATTACAGCCACAGTTGATCAAGGCATTTCTTAACAGAATTTGTCTTTTTAACAGGTGAATGATTCTCAGACATTTCTTCATTTCATTCTGAGCTGATATAACTAAGAACTCTTCAGTATGGCCAGCATTGGGTAAAGTGATTCATTCATGACAATTGTGAAGGTGAAGAGTGGAATTGATAGCTCTAGAAGTGCCAAATATAAGAAAAGTCCTAAAATTTATGAAATGATTCCTGGTATAAATATAAATACCTTCCTCTGAGCAACTCCCAGATAACCATTCTTCCACAAATAGCTTTATAGAAGGAAAATTTTGAGGATTTGTATTTGAAATCTAAAACCTTCAGTCCAGTTTTCTTGCTCATGTTTATACTATTTATTTGTCATCATTTAGGTTCTTATTCAGATTTGGTGCTGCTTTCCACCTGTTCGTAAGCTCAGCATGCATACTAACAGTGGGGCCTGATGGGGAAGTGTTTGGCATATGAGGGCTCTGCTTTTTTGAATACATTAATGCCACTATTTTAAAAAGCCTTTAAAATTCACTTCCCTCTACTCTTCTGCCATGTGAGGAACAGGATTCCTCCCCCTGCAAGATGCAGCATTCAAGGCACCCACCTCCCAATACTGATCCATCGGTGATCAAGTTTCAACATGAGTTTTGGAGGAGACAAAAACATTCAAACCATAGCAATGTTAGAGCATTGTGTTTATTATTGTATATATAGATGGCATGATTGTCATTGTTTGATAGCAAATAAATTGCTCAACATCATATTTTAATAGACCATCAAAGGCCTCTCCTACTTTCTTTCTGAATATCTCTCTCTCCTCCTTTGAAATTCTGGTGAACTTTTAATAAAAATTCAAAACTGTTTGTTCTATGTTTTTATAGATGTAATAGATAACCTGAGGGTACACCCCCCAACACACACACACACAGGAACACTCAGCTACTAAAATATAAGGTAGTCATTCATGTTCTAGTTAGAATTTTTTTTTCAGTTGCAAGAAACAGTGGCTCATTCAAGCTTACTCCTGAAAAGGGAAATTTATTGTAAGGAGTCAGTGGAGGGCTTCATAGCTATTAAAGATCAGGAGTGAAATGAGTTCAGGCCTCCCTAGGGTGGATTGCAGGACCTGGGAAGTGAAGGACAGAGGCTGCTTGTCTCTTGAACACAATGTACTTCAATATCCTGCTTTTGCCTGGTTTTAGCTCTCTGCTCATCTATCTCACAGCCACTTCTCTGTGAGATTCTTATCTTGTATAACTTCAAAGTCTTGGGGCTTTTTCACTGCCTCTATAGACCAGTTCTATAAACTTTTCAGAGAAAGTGTTCATCACTGACTAGATCTCTTTCCATGGTATTACATGGTTCATATTGCTAAGTGACAGTCTGATTGGTTCACCTCATCTTGTAAGTTCAGTCTCACAAGCCATAGAATAGAGCTAATCTTTGTAAATCAGAACCACTTATTGTTTACCCAATCAGCTGCAGCAGAAATACTTAGGGTAGGGGATGGAGGGAAGGGAGATGGAGGAGAGGTGGTGAGGATATTTGGCATAATTTCTACTCAGCTTATACAATCGGCTGGGACTATTTCAGAAAGATAAGGTAAGAACAGGGAATGAATGGCATTTCTAAAATGTTTTTAAACTTATGCACCCAAAAGAGCATCTATGGCAACTATGCCATTTCTTTACATTCCATTTCATAATAGAAAACATACATTAAATTCATGTTCTATCTGATATAGCCATTGATGATATAAGGCTAATATATATCCATAAATACAGTTTTGGAAGGGGCAATAAACTACATTTTCCCTAAGTTTGCTTTGAGAATGATGCTGAGTTGGGTATATGACATCACAGCAGTTGCTGAGATTTGCAAATAACATAATTCTTAGGTCAATAAATGCCAGCACACAAAAAAATAAAACTTTTTCATATGCATGTTAGTTTGGAAAAACATGATGATATATGTTATATGTGTTGATGGATAAATAGATTACGTGAAGACATTCCATGCAGTATGAAATTAAATATTTATTTGATAAGGTATATCATCATTACTATGAGAAAATAATGCCAGGGACTGTACTCATTAAAGTTTGGCAGTCTGCACTCAGGCCATAGAATGCACGGAGCATTCTTACGTGTCATACATGTAGCTGGAGACCCATAATTGGGCTTGCAGAAATAACCTCTAGATTTGAGCTTTGTCTTTTAACTTGTTAGTAGGGCTGCTGTTGAACAAGTCAGTTAACCATTCTAAGCCTGTTTCTGTGTTTTTAAAATGTTGGGTCAAATAATTTAGTGTGTGTTTAAGTACTTTTTAAACTATAAAGCACTACTGAAATATTAAATACTCTCACTCCCTTTCAGGAAGTAGAAAGAGGAACAATGGTGAAGAAGACTATCTGTCTAGTCCAATTCCAATGCTTTTGTATGGAGATCATCTATAATGGATGACCAGTTATCTTAAAATCCTTAGAAGGAATTAACACTACAATTAAACTCACGTCTTACTGTAAACTCATTTATTGTAGCATTTAATCTTGTGTTGTTCAACAGAAGGGATTTAAAATATACAGCTTGAGCTCACTTTCCAAAGCTAATGCAATTGTTCTCACATTGTTCTACAAGAAAAAGAACATCTAACAGGAAAGAAATAAATAAAGAAATGATGATGTCTCCTCTAATCTAGCACTTTGTGCTCTCAAAGGCAAGTGTTCCTTGCCAGGTCAGAGAGATCAGGTAAGTGCGAAGTACACAGTGCTTTGGTTAGTTAGCATAGATTTAATCTTGTTTCCATAGAAACATGGCTTCATTTATGAAATTGGTCAGATATTTTTATAAAATGACTGTGAGAACACTTTTCAGCAAGCATTTTTTTCTAGCTAGTACGAGAGGCTATAACAACTCCGTCCTAATGCTATTTCTTTCCCTATATTTTGAGATGCATTAAGTGGTATATTTAAACATGGAATTCAGGATATGGGACTTGGCAAATGCAAATTCATACTTCATACTTTTACTTATCAGTTCAAAGTATTACTTCCATAAACAATAGAAAATACAGTGCCAGGTGTTTGTAACTTTCCATGTTTTAACTTGGGTTGGGTTACTGTGGTGGCTATGCCTGGCTGGCCATCGAAAGCCCCTAGATGGACGTAAGTGAAACTCCTAGATTTTGCAGGGAGGGCCTAGAGAAAGAGAGCTTGCCCTAATCCCAGCAAAGCAAAAAATTTAAGACTCATAACTTAAATAATCATCCAATGGCAATAAGACTTGCTGAAACCAAAAAAAATATGGCCTTACATATTCTTTAAAAAATGTTTCTGGTGCTATTGTGACTTAGGGGTGTATAGGGCTGAGAGCTCAGGATTTCATGTGGCTTTAGCGTGGTGGCTCTCCACTCTGCGATGGCTGCCATAGCCATTGAGCTTGGGTTGGTCCTCTGTAAGATACAAGAAGGCAACAAGAGCCATATTCTTCTACTCCTATCAGGGTCTCACTGTTTCCTTTGCATGACTTGTTGGCCACCTTGGAAGTAAAGCTTGAAGAGTCAAAATTTTCATTTTTATCCTTCTTCATCCCACTCCCAGACTCTGTTCTGGTCTGATACAGTTACTTATGTTTTATTCTATTAAAAGCAAGAAAAGAATTCTGGAAACATTTTCCTTCCATTTCATCTCTCTTCTGCTTTCAATAATTATGTATGTCAGAGGTGAATCTATTTTTGTTTTTGCTCTAATATACATTTTTTGCTTGAGATGGATTACTGAAGAAATACATTTATTTCTATAGTATATTTCTCTCTCTTTTTTTAAACAAAAATAGAGATATGGTCTTGCTTTGTTGCCAAGACTGGCTCCAACTCCTGGACTCAAGCGATCTTCTTGCCTAATCCTCTCTAAGTATTGCGATTATAAGTGTGAGCCATTGTGCCTGGCCGAGAGTATATTTCTCTTAAAAGCAGAAAAGCTTCAATTCTGTAAAATAAACAGAGAAGGTATGGGCTGAGAAAAAAATTATAGATGAATGTTTTATTTCATTTAGCCTAGGGATTTCCAAAAGTATGGACCTATGGCTGACCTTTTGATTTTAAATAGCATCATTGTTAGTTATTCAAAAATGTGGATGGTGATGTGAATGGTAGAATAACATTTTTATTGGCAAAAACCTGACACAATTCTGGAGCTGTTTAGCTTAGCTCTATATTACTGTTTATTATTTCTGCATGGCATGTGCCCCCTGTGTAACAATAAAGACCCAATTAAGTGAAAAATGCCTTCTCTACTGGTAATGTTAAAAACAGTCCGTTTGACTCTAACTTTTATTCACTATCTAACATGTATGTTGCACAAGGATGAAAAAGACTGAAGATGTAAAAAGCATAGAAACCATGGTCTCAGAGAAATGCTTCAGTGTCTTCCCTTCTTTTAATGAAATTGAAATGTTTTAATGTAGCCCAGTACACTGCAACATCTGGACCTGCCTTTCTCTCCTTTTTTGATCTTTTCTTTGCTCTCAAACTCTAGTCACACTGGCTTCCATTTCTTTTCATGAACATGCCAAGCTCTTACACACCTGAGCCTTCTCCCATGAGTGTGAACATTATTCCTGGCCTCTTTATTTAGCTGCTTCCAGTCCCTTTGGTCTTACGTTGCAATGCAGAGAAATTCCCCACTAGCGTCAGAATAGATTCTAATCTTTCTCTTCACTATTATCTTTGAATGTTACGCTATTTCAGTTATAGCACTGTCATTTGTATTAATTTTATTATTTGCTTGTCTACTTTGTTGCTTGTTTCCCTTCTCTGAGATGTAAGTACAATATAATAATTATGAGTGCAAGATATGATTCATCCCAGTTTTACCACTTTGCAGCCATATAATCCTGGGAAAGTTATTTAATTTCTCGTGCTTCAGTTTCCCTATCTGCAAAATGGAGGCAACAAATAACCTCACAGAGTTGTGGAGACTAATGAGTTAACAAAGGCAAAGCCTTTAAAATAGTATTTCACATATTATAAAATCTCAACAAATGTAGCTATTATTATCAGATTATTAGCTAAAGTATTAGATAGATGTTTAAGTTTAGATATTAGTTTATAATATCTTAAATAATGTCTGATATATTAGTTATGCAATAAAATTCATAATTTTTTATTGAAAGACAGAAATGAGTGAATATATAAGTAACAATCAAAGGGACAGGAGCAGTAGAAACACCTCTGACTTGACAACACAAACTTCTAGACACTAGGTTAGTGTTAATTTCTACCATTTTCTCTGTAACTTGGAGTAAAATATATAACCTTCTTTCACATCAGTTTCCTAATAAATAAAGAATATATTTGGACTAGATAACCTCTTATAAACCTTCCAATATAAATAGTTTATGATTCTACACTAATCTAGGTCACTGTGAGTTTAGCATTTTGCTCTCCTTACAAGTTTAGAATTATCTGCAAGGACTTAAATCACCTGTTCTTTCCCAGTCTTACTGGGTATCTGAAGGATCTGTGATCATCTGGAGTCTTCCCCAGGTACTTAGAGGCCCCTGTGATTAAATCCATTTGAAGAACTTTCTTCTGGAGGCTCATAAGGATTGATTTGTAGTAAGATAACACACAATGAAGAAAAATAACCAGTATTATTTTTCAAGTGATTGCTATATTTCAGATTCTATCTCGGGTCCCTTGCATGTATTATATAATTAAATGCAACATCCCTAAAACACAGGCATTTTTATTCCCATTTTACAGATGATAAAACAGATGTCCATTTTATAAACGAAAAAATGTTGCATTTTACAGATGCAACATCCCTATAGGCATTTTTATCCCCATTTTACAGGTGACTAATACAGAAATGAATTAAGCAACTTGCTAAGGACAGTAAGTGAATTCAGCACTTTGGAATCTATGTTTTTGAATGAGCAAGTGATTGAGAAAAGGAAGAAATTTAAAAAAATGAACCAAAGCACTTCCAATAAGAAAAGTAGTTGATGAAAGCATAATTTCAAAGCATAGAAAATTTATTTGCAGTCAATTTGAAGACTCTCTGGACCCCTATTCTTCACTTCAACCAAACCTATTCCTTTGAGATGATTCTTGCAACTCATACTAGATTTTCTATATCAGAAATCTAGGAGTGAAATAACAGTTTATTATTTTTAATGAACGGAGTAGGTGATTCTTATGCTCAACATAATTTGAGATCCATTAATCTAATCATTTTGTTTCTCATTCTTTTTATT
Source organism: Nomascus leucogenys (assembly GCF_006542625.1). NCBI lineage: Eukaryota > Metazoa > Chordata > Mammalia > Primates > Hylobatidae > Nomascus > Nomascus leucogenys. The sequence goes on along the minus strand of NC_044395.1, from coordinate 30,650,858 downwards.
TTTTCCTACACTTCTTTCTCCCATGCAGCTTGATTCCACTACCCTGTTTACCTGACTTGGAAGAAATACTTTATTATATTAAAAGCTCTCTTGCCACTACATGTATTCAACATTTTGTCCATTCTCCTTTAGTTACATCATTTTACAAAAAGTTGAATCAATGTCACCAGCCATGTCTTGCTCCTATGCCTGATCTCATAGATGTCATTACATTAATCATCAGTTGGAAGAGTGGACCCTATTAGTAAGCTGTGGTCACCAACTCACCTGTATTCTCAGAAATATTTTATGCATTCTTAATCTATTCTGTTCCACTGTTTATAAATTTTAATGCAAAATGTTTTCCATTCTCTATAAGCCTTCTCTGTCTTTACCAGCCTATTTTTTTTCCTCTGAAAGTGCTATGCTTGATCATGAACCTGAAACTCAGCCCACATTGCTCCTTCTGCCTGGAGTGCCCAGCCCTGCCCTTACTTTCCTAGATCATAGCTACCTAAATTTTGTATTCATTTTAAATATTTCCTCCATATGAAATATTTCCTGACATCTTCAGGTAGACTTAACTGCTTTGTTCTTTGAAATCCCATTAAGATTTCTATCATAACACCATATTTATCATCCAACCTCGGGCACTTTAGAAAGTGAAAGTATGCTAGCAAAAATTACATTAACCCCATAAGTTTAAATTGGAATTGTCCTGAGAAAATTGGAATGTGTGGTTCCTTTATTTGTAACTTTTATGTATGTGTTTACACGACTATTTTCTCCTATTAAGATCGGCATTGATAGTTGCCATATTTACCATTTTATCTCCAATTTCTAGCATACTTCCTGGTTGGTTGAGCGATGAGTGAATGCACATTGAGCTCATAACAAGCATCAAAAGGAAAAAGAAACTACAGGGGTCTAGGCTCACTGTGAATCAGGTTGGTGAGGTTTTGTTTTTGTTTTTTCCAGTTCCTGTTCTGTTCATCCACTTTCTGGCCCTTTCCCTCCACTTTGGCATAGTACACGTTCTGCTCATTCCTTCTCATTCTGTTCTGTTATTTGCTCTTGAGCTTAGATCGGGAGTTGAAAAAGATATAAACAGAGATAACTCATAAATGTCAAATAAAAATGTTTTCTCCTGAGGGTTTTATAACATTGAGTATTTCCTTACTTTTGTTCTCCTTTGCCAAATATTTTGGAAGATCAAAGATGTTTTCCTCAAAATTGCTTTACCTAAACATCTTTGTTGCTTCAGTTGCTTTAAAGCAAAATTGTCTAAAATCTGCTATTGATCTTGGTCTCCTAATGCATTGACAATCATGCCAAGCTCAGTGAATAATTATGAAATAACTTTAATTGCTGACTTTTTTCCCCTTTCTTTTCATGCTATGGTACCTGCCTCCATTCATCCATTTGGCATGCATTGAGTGCCCACTGAAGGCAGGAGGCTGTTACAGGTGCCAGGGATTCAGAGAGGACTGAGACATTGGCCTTGCTCTCAATTATTACAATCAAGCAAGTAGCTGCTCCTGAGGGTTTAAGCCACTCACCCCAAAACACTGCTTTAATCTATTTCGGGCCTCACCTTTCATGTGTTTCTCCTCCCACCCTCCCCACACATTAAAAACATACCCATCATCTGGACCATTTGTAAAAAATTTCCATAAGTGACAGTAAACTCATGGTAATTACGAAGAATGCATTCGTTTAAAGGAAGGTAAGGTACTCTGACCAAAAGACTATACTAAACAATATAGTAGCTGTCTGGTGATTGGTGGCTGAGAGACAGAAGGACGTGATTCCCAAGGGGTACAAGGAAGCTTTTAGGGATCATGAATATATTCATTATTGTGATTATGGTGATGTTTTCATAGCCTAAGTCAAAACATGATAAGTCAAATATACCTAAGTCAAAACATGATAAATTTTACAGTTTAAATACATCTAGGTTATTGTATGTCAATTAGGCCTCAATAAAGCTGTCAAAATACTGTGGCTTAAATAAGATGAGTGTTTATTTTTCTCTCATATAAAAGTGTGTTGTGTAGTTTGTCATGGAAGTTCTCCTCCTGAGATCATTCATGGACCCAGATTCCTTCCATCTTTTTGATTCTTCACCTCCACGGGGTGTTGTCTTCATCAGCAGTCAATGTCAGTTATCAGCTATATCTTCTGGCATACTCCATGAGAAGGAGATAAAAACAAACTCCAGAATAAATGAGTGATCTTTAGTCATAGTGGATGTGGAAGTTGTATTTATCCCTTCTAGTCATATTCTTTTTCCCAAATTTAATTATGTAGCCACACTCGTCTGTAAAGAAAACTAGGAAATATAGACTCTATGGTTTGTATTCAATTAAAACTCAATTAGAAAATCAGAAAGTAAGTATGTAATTTTGGGAGACAAGTAGCAATCTGCCACAGTAACTTTATTTACTGAGTGCATACTCTGTGCTAGCCCCTGGGCTAATTGCTTTATCATATTGCCTAATTAGCTCTTTTTAACCCTTCTATGAGACAGAGGGTATCACTGGCTTTACCTAACAGATGTGTAAACCACATTGGGGCACGAAGGTTGCATATTGCATAATTTCATGGTCATTATTCATATAGACTATGTAATGAATTTTGCCTTTGGTGTTGTGCAATAGTTGGTCTTCACAACTGAATTCTGTGGCCTTCTCTACGGCTTAGCAGTTTATGAGCATTCCTAAATTACTTGCACAACTGGCAAGTGGCAGAGCTGGGATTGCAACCTGGAAGGCTGCAGAGCTTGTGCTCTTAGTGGCCATGCTAAATTGTGTGCTGACATATTAAGCAGTGACTGTGGCTTAATGTGCTAGCCCTCTCAGCTAAAAAAACTGAGACTTTATAGAGGAAAACTCTACTTATGTGCTAGATCAGTGGTTGGCAATTTTTTTTCTGTAAAGAACCAGAGAGTAAATATTTTGGGTTTGTAGCCCATATGGTCTCTGTCACAGATATTCAACTCTACCATTGTAGCATGAAAGCATCCATAGACAATATGTAAATGAATGAGAATGGCTGCATTCCCATGAAATTGTATTTTCAAAACAGGCACTGGGCCAAATTTGGCTCACAGGAAGTATTCTATTGACTCCAGATTAGAAAGGAATTTTAAGCCAATGCAGGGTATATTAGGGCAGGTTGGTATTTTGGGTATTCCTCATGTACATTGCAAATGACTTTTATCTACATGTGCTGCCATCTGGATTTACTGCTAACCCATAGGGAAATAGAAGCCATAGGCTGGCATTTGAGCTGCTGCTCTGAGTCATTCTACTTTGCACTCAAAGAGCTTAACTCTCAAATTTTAATTTCTAGATTTTAAATATTACCATGCAGAAACTGTTTTCTTTCTCTAAATATCAAGAGACTAGTGAAAGAAATTAAAATTCCAAAGAGATTGAGGTAATAGAAATTACTTTCCTATTTTTTTTTAATCAGGTGCCATCCCTTCCAGCATACCCTGCACTCTATCTCCTGAATTACTCGTCATGTCTTCAGCAGACCATGCCTTCTCATGCTTCCTCCAGGCCATTGCATTGCCATTTCCTCAAATTACACTCTTTCTCTCATCTCTTCTTGGTCAATACACAACCATCTTTCAAGGACTAAGGCAAATAGCACTTCTACTCTGAAGCTTCTATTGCTCACCCTCTTCTTGCCCCTAACAGCAGATTACTTTTCCCTTATCTTTGCTTCTGTAGAATTTTTAATTTTATCATTGAGTTAACCATGCATTTGTCTGTCCTCCTGATGAAGGGTTAACATCTTTGAGAAGTAGAAATATGATTGTTCATTTTCATCTCTTTTACACCTGGGATGGTGCCTGGCATATAGTGAAAACACAGCCAGTGCTGCTGAATAATGAATAATTTGTACTTAGCAATGTGCTGTTGTGTATTGGTGACATGGATGTAGTCGTGATCGATAAATATTTATTAAATAACTTAGCTAAACCACATAGGGGCACAAATGTTGCTTCTATTCTAGATGAGATACTATTCTTTATTAAAAGGCATTGAAATTTCGAGGATTAATAAATGATATGGTGAGCTCGTCACTTTCTTTTACTTTTTTCAATAAAAATTCTATATAAGGGGTCAATTTGCTTTGCTGTTTAAAACCCATGAGTGGTTGCTCATTTCCACTCAGAATAAGAGCCAAACTCTTTAGCACAGTGGTTCTCAACATGGTCGCACATTAGTACCACCTGGGGAGCTATTGGGAGATGCCCAGTTCATACTTGGGCACCAACTCAGACCAATTAAATCAGGAACTCTGGGAGGGGGATCCAAGCATCAGAATGGTTTGATGCTCCCTAGATAATTACAATAGGCAGCAAAGGCTGAGAACCACTTAGCATAACCTGCAGTTATAGTTCTCACATGTGGTTGTTCCCCATGATAAAAACTTTAAACTTTAACTCTAACGTATTTGGAAGCAACCTTATCTGCTTATATCTCACAGGGATCATTGGATATTGCGAGGCAATATAGATGGTAGAGGGGCAAGAGTGGAAGATAAGTGGACCAGTTAGGTGGCTTTTGATAGAGCAAGTTATAATTGTAACAGTCAATGAATCTAGGAAAAAAACATATTTTATACTTAATTCCCAGTTACCCATATAATTCAGTTAATGAGACAAGGTCACTTTTAGAGCACTACAGTAAATAACAGTTTTATTGTTCATATATGTCACATTTGTTATGCTATATATTGCTTTTAAATGTTTGAAGGACCAGGCATCAAAAGCTTTATGTAATTCTGTCTGACTTGCAAACATCTCACACATGTAATCTCAGATAGCCACTGACTTGTAAACTTTTATAGTGCATTTTAAAGCATATAAAATGTAATAGGATTTTGAATAATCACTTTCATTTAAAATTTCAGTAGTTAATATGCACACAAATTAAAGTTTATTAAGAAGGTAAATGCCTAATGAGCAGTGGGGCAAAATAAAGTGTTGCTGAATTAAGAAAGAAGCATTTTTATTACACATTTCATTATATTTCAGTGCTGTTGTGTGACTTTTGCACTTCAGTGCTTCCATCAGGTCCTACAAATTCTTAAAAGCCTGCCAAGATGTGTCATGTAGCTGCTTCATGTTCTTCTGTCCAAACCTAAATGAAGCTTTCTTTAACTGAAACCCCATCATGGGACATTGAATGTACCACCCATTTATTCACCAAGCAAATATCTATTGATCACCTACTTTGTGTGCTACACTGTAGTAGATCCTGCCATTGATAAAATTAGCATAATCTCTTCCTTAATGGAAAATAGAAGCTGAAGGATCTGCAGTCTAGTAAATTCATGCATTCAACAAACATTTATTGAGCCTCTACAGTATTCAAAGCATTTTTCTAAGAGTTTGGAGACTTGACATTGAATGTAACATGGGGAAAAAAGACTGGTCAAGTGACATGATGACAGAGTGAAAGCAAGTATGTGAATTAGTGGTCTATAAAGTCAAAAGTGTTATGTATCATAAGGCACAAGCAGATTAAGTGCTATGGGAGAATAGAGAAGGGAGAGATTACAGCAGCTGGAGGGTTGCAAGGAACCAGGGACTTCATGAAGGGCAAGACATTGTATATGGACCCTCAAGCATGTGAAAGACTGTGTATTCAAAAATAAGTGAAAATGTTTCTTTCTAAAGCACTTACATGAGCAAAGGCAAGAAGGTAGAAAAGCACATAATTAAAGTGTAACTGTGTATAACTCTAACAAAAACGTGTGACTCAAAATGCAGTTTTTCCTCACAGGCACGTTGCCTTTACTTGATTAATAAGTCCATGGTGAATGACAGTCTCTTGGAAAGTTTGGCACTTCAAGAAAAAAGACTCTGATTGCAAAATGTCCATCCTCCAAAACATGATATGTTCAGAATTAAGAAAAGCCTGCTCCATCTCTCCCAACTTGTCAATTGATAAGTCTAGGTTTGCTTCATTTTGAGTTGCTTACTGTAACCTAATAATCATCTTGCAGTGAGTTGTTTTCCAATTTTGGATTCTTGCCCTTCTTTTAATTTTTCACTGTCCTTCAGTATTGAATTTATCCTTTAAGACAAGGCATTATTCTATTTGCTTTTGTACTGTATAGTTAGCCCTACCTGCAGCAGTGAACTGGAGCACTGAATTGGTGTAATTGTGCGGCATTTCACACAGAGCTTATAGCTGGAACATGTTTCACCTCCAGGTAATCATAATAGCTACCTTTGCAGTATTTTCTATGTGCCAGGCACTCTACAGCAAACCTGACATCCATGACTTAACATATTTAATCCTCATCTCAGCCAGGTGAAGTAAATACTGCTATTTGTCTCATTTTACAAAGAAGAACGTTAAGCCTCAGGCAGATTAAATGTCTTTGCCTTAGTCACACAATTATCAAAAGATTAAACTGGACTCTAAATCTAGGTCCATCAAAAGACAGTGTTCAGATCCATGATATTATGCCATTTCTCATAAGACTGAAAACACTGTTCAAAGCTCCACTCATTTGCCCCAGTCCATCTTGAGATTTAGTGCTAATGGTGCCCAGCCTCCCTTATGGATACAAGACTTTGATGAACTGCCATAGCTGTTCTATCTGGATTCAGCATCTCTTGAGCAGCAGAATTAAACAGACAGTCTTTAGGGCAATGGACCACTGGGAGGAAGTTTAAAATCTCATCAACAAATTGCTGGCCTGATTGGATACAAAGCACAATATTCTGGCAAAATTCCACAGCAGCAATTGCATGAAGCTCTGGAACACGGCGATCTCGGCAAGGTGAAACCTGAGGTCTGAGGGAAGGGGCACGTTGTACACACCTAGAAACATGACAGGAGTGGACCCCTAGACAAATGACAGGTGGAACAAGTCCATAGATCCATGAAGGAAGAGGTCATACGATACTTTGCTTTTCTGGGTGTAAAATAACAGTATTGCAAATAGAGGACTGATTAATACTTACAGAGAACACTAATAAGGAGATATAAGAGGAAAAGAGACTAAGTCATGGTGATCATACTAAGAGGAAGACCTTGGCTTGGGATGGAGCAACCTGGGCCAGTGTGCAAAGGAAGGGCATTTGGTGAGCAATTCTGCTTTGCCATTTCCTCGGGTTCCACTCTGCTGGGTATCATGCAATCAGATTGCTCTATGTGGCAAACTGACTTCAAACAGCCCAGTCAGGGTTCTACCATTTCCGATCAATTTCTAAAGAAGCTTAAGTGGCTTTAGAGACAATATAGTTAAGGAAAGAAAAGTTATAGAAAACGAAAAAATAAAATGTTTCCTTGGGAACGTATTTTAAGAGTCTGAGCAGCTAGAATAATCATGAAGACATCAGCATTTCCATGTCAAAGAGGAATTCAGAGTTAATGAAGGAAATACTGGCCCATGTTTGCACTGCAATTTTATTTAACGAGCTAACAACTGTTTACATGTGAGTGCAGTGAGGTCAATCTTGAATTCATGTGAAATTTGGCTGGGAGCCGTGGCTCATGGCTGTAATCCCAGCAATTTGTGAGGTGGAGGTGGGCAGATCACCTGAGGTAAAGAGTTTGAGACCAACCTGGCCAACGTGGTGAAACCCTGTCTCTATTAAAAATTCAAAAATTAGCCAGGCATGGTGGTACACACCTGTAGTCCCAGGTACTCAGGAGGCTGAGGCAGGAGAACAGCTTGAACCCAGGAGATGGAGGTTGCAGTGAGCTTAGATGGTGCCACTGTACTCCAGCCTGGGCCACAGAGTGAGATCCTGTCTCAAAACAATAAATAAATAAATAATTTAAAAATTAATGTGAAATTCAAGGCTGAAGGAAAATAAAGACCTGGTAAAAGTGTTTTTTTTTTAATTCCTAGAAAACAATATTTTATACCCCCAAATTGTTTTAATAAAGTATTAATGAATATATAATACCAACATATTCATATTCAATACCTAAATATAGGAAAAATTATGTGTTTAAGGATATAAATGGGTTACCACAAAATGCTGTTATTTTCTAATAGGATAATTGAAGACCACTTAAGTAGATAAATTTGTTAGGTAATGACTTGGACTGAAGTCTGATTATTTTTATGACTATCGCTAATGCAATACTATGTTTAATATAAAATAATTATTCTTTGATAACATCTCAAGAAGTTCTAGGATGAGGTTATTCACAGGTTATTAGGTATTCATGCAGGTAAAATTCTGTCATTTTATTCTTTGTAAGAACACATAGGGTATCTTAAATGTATTCATTCTAGAAGTATAGAAATTTAGAACTTCAGAGATCTTAGAGAATGATACAATAGTGAACAAGACACAGATTTGAGCCTCAGGGTTTAAAATATAGTGAAAAATATGGACAAGAAAAGAGAAAAGTCAGCACATGTTTTGGGCATCTAACATTACTGAGACATCCAACTGAGTGAATGAGGTAGAGATCAGTATCAGATATATTTCAACATCAGTGGGCTAGAAATTAGATTGATTTCGGTAGAAAAATGTGCTACAATTCTGGGTATGTACTAAATAGGAAAAATCTAGTTATTCATTCATTAATGATGGCTTTATTTTTCTGACCAGCATCTCTCCAGTTTGAAGGAGATGGCAAAATGTTGCCCTTGCATAACATCAGAAGATCCCTAATGTCTGCCTTGAAGAGCTCTCAACAGTAGCAGCAATGAACTACAGGCTAGTGGAAAAGATATTAACCTACTACTTCCTTCCCCCTTCTGATCCTCCTTCTGTATTCTTTCCTATGTTATATTATTTAGTTTGAGTTTTATCGTAATGAAATGGGGCATGTCAGGGTCATGAAAATCCTCAGCAGTTACAAAATAAACATTGGTGAACAACTGTATTTATAATAATTTGATTCATATTTTCTATATATACATTGCCTATGGAAGGGTATTTATGCATTTTGACTTCTAGCAAATGGGAATTACGTATCACATTTGATTACTATTAGATGTGGTAATCAATCCATACACCAGAGAAATATATTCTACTCTCTGCTTAATAGTTATCCCTTGGTCTTAGAAAGGAGCAAGCTAAAATATAAGACGCATGAATAAAAATAAACAGCATGAGGCTGGGCATGGTGGCTCATGTCTATAATCTTACCACTTTCGGAGGCCAAGGCAAGAGGATTGCTTGAGCCTAGGAGTTTGAGACCAACCTGGGCAACACAGTGAGACCCAGTCTTTACAATAAATAAATAAATAAATAAATAAATAAATAAATAAATAAAACAATTAGCCAGGCATGGTGACTCATGTCTGTGGTCCCAGCTACTAGGGAGGCTGAGGTGGGAGGATAGCTTAAGCTGGGGAAATTGAAACTGCAGTGAGCTATGATCACACCATTGCTATCTAGTCTGGGAGACAGAGTGAGACCCTGTCTCAAAACAAAATAATAAATAAATAAATAAATAAACAGCTAGCATGAAAGCAACAGTATTGTTTGTTCCATCTGTGTTACTCATAATAACAATGAGAAATACCAGACACCAATAATGCATGCAAAGCTATTTTGATTTTACATCCTAATTATTTTTAGTGCTGCATAACTCTTTAATAATGGACAACTGGTATAAAACATTCAAAAGACTCTACCATTGTTTATATTTGGATCATAAGCTCTAACAATCTTTGCATTGTGATTAAACAAGAGAAAATTTATTTCTAAATGGTGTTCCTTTAAAAAAATGATCAAAAGGCATATATGCAAAATGAGCCCATGTAAGTAGGAGAGAATGTCAAAACATTTTTTTTCCAGGAAGAACAGGCATATATAAATTATTTGGCTGAATAGAAATCTATAAGTTATTATCTTTTAAGTCAAAGAAGTGAGGAAAAATGCAAAACCAGAGGACAGCATTTCAAATAAATTAATTCAATTTAATTCAAATTATATATTGAATATGTATTATGCACTCAGCGCTGAGCTCATGTCAACACTTCTCTGTCATTTGTTTGGGTGGTTTGGTTTAAAAAGGTCCTACTTTTTCACAGCAGTCTCTCATGCTTTACAAAAGCAGGAAAGATACTGAGAATAATTTATTGTTGAAGTTCATGGAGAAATTCAAAATAACTGTGAACAACTGTATTGAAAAATAGAAAAATATAATAATAATAAAACAAATTAGACTGTTCCCTAGTGATACAGTTTTCTACTGAGGTGAAAGTTTTGTGGACAGGGTAAATCCACTTAAATATTTCCACATCAAGAAAGCACAAGAACTTAAAAGAACTTAAGAGTCTACCACTGAAGCAAAAATGCCCTGGCATAGATCATTTTTTTCCCCTCATTAGTTAATACAATCTGTTTAACTGGAGTATCATGCTCTTTGATTTAGGCTGCATTTTGTGCATTAATGGGTATTAAAAATCTCAGGTGAATCTCTTCCAGAACTTAGTAGATGCTCAAGAAGATTAAAAGCCAGATAGGAAGGAATGGGGCACAAAAGCAAGGATAGGGCAAAGAAAAATGGTTCAAGGCAATTGCTCCGGAAGCCTGAGTTTAATTTTATTGGAGATATTCCTTTTAGCGTGCTGGGAGCTAGACTTCATCTAAAGGGCAGTCATTGAACGATGATTGGGCCACTTATTGCTATTTTTCCTTATGAAAGTCTTTTGCTGAAATTAGGAAAAACATTTGCTTTTCACAAAAGAGGTATGTTATTTCTTGAAACCTTTGCAGAAATAAAACATAAGTAATCTGACATTAACAAACTGAGTTTCTTTCCTCTCTGAGCTTCTGGTTTACCATGGATGCCTTTAAAAATGGGCCCATGTTTTTAAATAAAACGCACTCATTTTCTAGTATACCATGAACACCTTTAAAAATGGGCCAATGTTTTTAAATAACACACACACACATTTTTTATCACTTATTAATTAGTTTAACAAATAGTTTAGTGCCCCTTCTGGGCCTGGCACTGAGTCAGGCCCTGAAATCAGGGGTGAGCAAGCAGACATGTGGCTCTGATGGAATGAAAATCTGCTACTGCACTCTGATTAAATGTTCTTGTCCCGGGTTACTCACAAGCCCACACTTGTAATTGTTTTCTTCCTATTCATGTTAAAATTTCCTTCTACGTCAATCTGGTTCTTATATAATCTATTTTAAGATTGGTTGTCTGTCAACCGAGTTTCTTCAAAAAAATTTCATTGGGAAAATGGAACTAATAGGGTATGGTTTAATTTCCCAAACCTCAATGGAAAATTAAACTGAATGTACCCTGGTTCTACTCCTGAGTTGATTTCTCTGGCTGATCTATAAACTCTGCTGAAAGGTAGAATTACTTACTTATAGATCAATAATAAAGTTCAAGAAAGATGGATGTTAATGAAATGGCTGCATATAAAACACTCTGGAACCTCAACAATGTTGTAAATGTGAATAAAAATATCATATTTTGTGGTGAAGTCTATAAGCAAAAGGAATTGATACAGAGTGCATTTTAGGTGATCATTATAAGCTCTACATATTGCCAGTGTTCAAAGTCAGTCAGTTCTTAGAAATATTCTCTCAGCATATTTTATTACTATTACAGAATAGAATTTTAAGATCCTTAAGAGAAATTATACCTTCGCCTCTTGTTGGATACTATTAAAGCATCCTGACATGGATGGGTCTTGAAAATGCCCAAAGTATTAAAAAGCCCTTTGTGTATAAGTGAGGATATATTCAGACTGAGACTGATAAGGAAACGTGCATATCCCAATGAAGTGTGGCAAAATGGTGCCAGGTCATTAATCCTTTCTCATTTCTTCGATTCCCTGTAACCTAAGCTCAGTTGTCCCCAAGAGGCTGTTCCAGAGCTAAAACCATGAGGAGTCCCAGGGATCACTGAGAGAGACTGTCTTAAGTTCAGTTCTCTAAAAGCAGACCCTGAGAAAATGGTGTGGGTATAAGTAGTTTATTTGGAAGGTGATTTCTGAAGGTACCAAAAGGATAGTGGGCAAGTGAATCAGAGAATGGGACGAGGTCAGTAAAGTGGATGTTATCTAGTGGGTGGCCCCTGTGGGCAACTGGGCTCAATTCTACTGGGGACTTATGGGAGATAGGACAGACCATGCCTCAGGGTTACCTAACCAAACGATGAAAAACTTGTCATTTTTTTTTTCTCTAACATCCCAACCGTAATTGATTTGATGACTGTTTGTAGGACAACAATTTTCTGGCACTTCTGGCTTGTATGCAGGCCAAGCATGCTCTCTCAGCTATAAAAATAGAAATAGCCCTTAAGTAATTGCAGTAGGAAGGCTTCATCCTTTAGAGGTGAATTCGGAGAGGGATATGAACAGTAAGGTCTGCCATGGAGGCATCATGTAGCTATTTGTTCAGTAAGTTATAATGGAAAAAGAATGGACTAGAGCTGGATAGACCTGGGTTTAAATCTTGATTTATTTGCTTATTAGCTATGTGACCTTAGTAAAAGTTTTAAACTCCTTTTGCCTCAGTTTCTTTATCAACAACAACAATGACTACATTAAAGGGTAGTTGTAAAGATTAAATGGGACTATGGATACACAGGTTAACACAGAGTTAAGTACTTATTAGTGCCTAATTAATAGAAGCTTGTTGTTTATTAATATAGTAAATATTTAATAAGTACCTACTAAGTTCCAGGTCTGTGGTAGATGTGAAAGACAGAGGTGAATGAAAACTGTGTCAATCATGTAGATTATGTTCCACTGCAGGACATATACAATGGATAAACACATGAATATTTAACCTGCTATTATTCTAAAGAGCATTTTTTGTGCCCTTAGCAGAAAAAAATACTACTACTCACTCATACCTCTCTACACTTTTTAGGACACTTGTTTTTTTTTGTTTGTTTGTTTGTTTGTTTTCTGCTAGGCCCTCCCCTTACCTCTTGCTGGAGCTTGATGATGCCTCTCTGCTGCTCAAGGCCCCATCAAAAGCCCGCCCCTCACAGAGCAGTTTTTCCAGAGCAATGTCCCTAAAGCAGAGTTCTCTCCACCCTCCCTTCTCTCAAAATATGTACAATGTGATTTATTGTTTAGGAAAAAACTTTCAGCTTATTTATCCAATCAGAAAAGTTTGGAGATTCTAACTAAGATGTCAATAGATGATACGGATTGATGCACTACCTTCTCTACAGAATTTTTTGTCTTTAGAATTTCAAGTTAGTAGTAGGGGCTATTTTTTAATTTTTTAAACTTTAAAATGATTTTTTTAAATTTTTAATTTCTGTGGGTATACAGTCATTGTATATATTTAGGAGATACATGAGATATTTTGATACAGAAATGTAAGGTGTCATAATAACATCAGGGTAAATGGGGTATCTATCAACTCAAGCATTTATCTTTTGTGTTAAAAACAATCCAATTATATTCCTTTAGTTATTTTAAAATGTATGATTAAAATATTATTGAATACATTTACCCTATTGTGTTCTCAAATACTAGGTCTTATTCATTTTTTCTATTTTTTGGTACCCTTTTACCACCCCCACCTCCTCCAAACCCTCCCACTACCCTTCACAGGCTCTGCTAACCATATTTCTACTCTCTATATCCCTGAGTTCATTTGTTTTAAATTTTAGCTCCCATAAATGAGAATGTGTGAAGTTTGTTTTTATGTGTCTTATTTCACTTAATAGAATGACCTCCAGTTCTATCCATGTTGTTGCAAATGACAGAACCTCATTCTTTTTATGGTTAAATAGTACTCCACTGTGTATAAGTACCACATTTTCTTTATCCATATATCTATTGATGGATACTTAGGTTGTTTCCAAATCTTGGCTATTGTGAATAGTGCTACAACAAACATGGGAGTGCAGATAACTTTTCAATATATTGATTTCATTTCTTTGGGGTATATACCTAGTAGCAGGACTGCTGGTTCATATGATAGCTTTATTTTTACTTTTTTGAAAAACTTCCAAACTGTTCTCCATATGGTTGTACTAATTTCCATTCCCACCAACAGTGTTCACGGGTTTCCTTTCTCCACATCCTCGTCAGTGTTTGTTATTGCCTGTCTTGTGGATATAATCCATTTTTATTTGGGTGAGATGACATCTCTTTGTAGTTTTGATTTGCCTTTCTTTGAAGATCAGTGTGATGTTGAGGACTTTTTCACAAACCGGTTTTGCCATTTGCATGCCTTCTTTTGATAAATGTCTATTCAGATGTTTTGCCAATTTTTAATCACATTATTATATATTTTTCTATAGAGTTGTTTGAACTCCTTATATGTTCTAATTATTAATCCCTTGTCAGATGAGTAGTTCGCGATCATTTCCTCCTATTTTATGGGTTGTCTCCTCACCTTGTGGATTGTTTCCTTTGCTGTGCAGAAGCTTTTTAACTTGAGGTGAAGCCATGTGTTCATTTTTACTTTGATGCCTAAACTTGTGGGGTATCACTCAATAAATCTTTACCTACTCCAATGTCCTGGAAATTTTCCAGAAAGTTTTCTGATAGTAGTTTTGTAGTTTGAGGTCTTAGATGTCTTTAATCCATTTTAATTTGATTTTTGTATATGGCAAGAGATAGGGCTCTAGTTTCATCCTTCTGCATATGGATATCTAGTTTTCCCAGCACCATTTATTGAAGAGACTGCCTTTTAGTCAGTGTATTTTCTTGGAACCTTTGTCAAAAATGAGTTCACTCTAGGTGTGTGGATTTGTTACCGGGTTCTCTATTCTGTTCCATTGGTCTATGTGTCTGTTTTTATTCCATTACCATGCTGTTTTGGTTATTAAAGCTCAATAGTATAATTTGAAGTCAGGTAATGTGTTTCCTCCAGTTTTGTTCTTTTTGCTCAGGATAGCTTTGGCTATTCTGGGTCTTTTGTGGTTCCATATACATTTAGAATTGTTTTTTTCTATTTCTGTGAAGAATGTCATTGGTATTTTGATAGAGATTTCATTGAATCTGTAGATTGCTTTGGGAGGTATGGACATTTTAATAATATTGATTCTTCCAATCCATGAACATAAAATATCTCCACTTTTGTGTGTCCTCTTCAATTTCTTTCATCAGTGCTGTATAGTTTTCATTATAGAGATCTTTCACTTCTTTGGTTGAGTTGATTCCTAGCTATTTAATTTTATTTTTGGCTATTGTAAATGAGATTACTTTTTAATTTCTTTTTCAGGTTGTTCTATATCTATTGCTGGATAGAGAAATGCTACTGATTTTTGAATTTTTTTTTTATTATATGTTAAGTTCTGGGGTACATGAGCACAGTGTGCAGTTTTGTTACACAGGTATACATGTGCCGTGTTGGTTTGCTGCACCCATCAACTCGTCATTTATATTATTTCTTCCAATACTATCCCTCCCCAAGCCCCTCACCCTCCGACAGGCCCTGATGTGTGATGTTCCCCTCCCTGTGTCTATGTGTTTTCATTGTTCAATTCCCACTTATGAGTGAGAACATGCAGTGTTTGGTTTTCTCTTCTTGTGTTACACTCAAAACTGCACAACTACATGGAAACTGAACAACCTGCTCCTGAATGACTACTGGGTAAATAACAAAATGAAGGCAGAAATAAAGATGTTCTTTGAAATCAATGAGAACAAAGACACAACCTACCAGAATCTCTGGGACACATTTAAAGTAATGTGTAAAGGGAAATTTATAGCACTAAATGCCCACAAGAGAAAGCAGGAAAGATCTAAAATTGACACCCTAACATCACAATTAAAAGAACTAGAGAAGCAAGAGCAAACAAATTCAAAAGCTAGCAGAAGACAAGAAATAACTAAGAGCAGAGCAGAAATGAAGGAGATAGAGACACAAAATCCCTTCAAAAAATCAACGAATCCAGGAGCTGTTTTTTTGAAAAGATCAACAAAAATAGATAGACTGCTAGCCAGACTAATAAAGAAGAACAGAGACAAGAATCAAATAGACACAATAAAAAATGATAAATGGGATATCACCACTGATCCCATAGAAATACAAACTACCATCAGAGAATACTATAAACATCTCTACGCAAATAAACTAGAAAATCTAGAAGAAATGAATACATTCCTGGACACATACACTCTCCCAAGACTAAACCAGGAAGAAGTTGAATCTCTTAATAGACCAATAATAGGTTCTAAAATTGAGGCAATAATTAATAGCCTACCAATCAAAAAAAGTCCAGGACCAGACAGATTCACAGCTGAATTCTACCAGAGGTACAAAGAGGAGCTGGTACCATTCCTTCTGAAACTATTCCAATTAATAGGAAAAGAGGGAATCTTCCCTAACTCATTTTATGAGGATAGCATCATCCTGATACAAAAATCTGGCAGAGACGCACACAAAAAAGAAAATTTTAGGCCGGGCGTAGTGGCTCACACCTGTAATCCCAGCACTTTGGGAGGCCGAGGTGGGTAGATCACAAGGTCAGGAGATCGAGACCATCCCGACTAACATGGCGAAACCCCACCTCTACTAAAAATACAAAAAAAAAAATTAGCTGGGCATGGTGGCCAGTGCCTGTAGTCCCAGCTACTCAGGAGGCTGAGGAAGGAGAATAGCGTGAACCCAGGAGGCGGAGGTGGCAGTGAGCTGAGATTGTGCCACTGCACTCCAGCCTCGGTGACAGAGCGAGACTCTGTCTCAAAAAAAAAAAAAGAAAGAAAGAAAAAAGAAAATTTTAGGCCAATATCCCTGATGAACATCGACGCGAAAATCCTCAATGAAACACTGGCAAACCGAATCCAGCAGCACTTCAAAATCTTATCCACCACAATCAAGTGGGCTTCATCCCTGGGATGCAAGGCTGCTTCAACATATGCAAATCAATAAATGTAATCCATCACATAAACAGAACCAATAACAAAAACCAGATGATTATCTCAATAGATGCAGAAAAGACCTTTGACAAAATTCAACAGCCCTTCATGCTAAAAACTCAATAAACTACGTATTGATGAAATGTATCTGAAATAATAAGAGCTATTTATGACAAACCCACAGGCAATATCATACCGAATGGGCAAAAACTGGAAGCATTCCCTTTGAAAACTGGCACAAGACAAGGATGCCGTTTCTCACCACTCCTATTCAATATAGTGTTGGAAGTTCTGGCCAGGGCAATCAGGCAAGAGAAAGAAATAAAGGGTATTCAATTAGGAAAAGAGGAAGTCAAATTGTCCCTGTTTGCAGATGACATGATTGTATATTTAGAAAACCCCATCATCTCAGCCCAAAATCTCCTTAAGCTGATAAGCAACTTCAGCAAAGTCTCAGGATACAAAATCAACGAGCAAAAATCACAAACATTCCTGTACGCCAATAACAGACAAACAGAGAGCCAAATCATGAGTGAACTCCCATTCACAATTGCTTCAAAGAGAATAAAATACCTAGGAATCCAACTTACAAGGGATGTGAAGGACCTCTTCAAGGAGAACTACAAACTACTACTCAAGGAAATAAAAGAGAACACAAACAAATGGAAGAACATTCCATGCTCATGGGTAGGAAGAATCAATATCGTGAAAATGGCAATACTGCCCAAAGTAATTTATAGATTCAATGCTATCCCCAACAAGCTACCACTGACTTTCTTCACAGAATTGGAAAAAACTACTTTAAATTTTATATGGAACCAAAAAGGAGCCCTCAAAACCAAGACAATCGTGGGCAAGAAGAACAAAGCTGGAGACATCACACTACCTGACTTCAAGCTATAGTACAAGGCTACCGTAACCAAAGCAGCATGGTACTGGTACCAAAACAGAGATATAGACCAATGGAACAGAACAGAGGTCTCAGAAATAACACCACACATTTGCAACCATCTGATCTTTGACAAACCTGACAAAAACAAGCAATGGGGAAAGGATTCCCTATTTAATAAATGGTGCTGGGAAAACTGGCTAGCCATATGCAGAAAGCTGAAACTGGATCCCTTCCTTACACCTTATACAAAAATTAACTCTAGATGGATTAAAGACTTAAACATGAGACCTAAAACCATAGAAACCCTAGAAGAAAACCTAGCCAATAGCATTTAGGGCATAGGCATGGGCAAAGACTTCATGACTAAAACACCAAAAGCAATGGCTACAAAAGCCAAAATAGACAAATGGGATCTATTTGAATGTTGATTTAATATCCTGCAACTTTACTGAATCCGTTTATCAATTCTACTAGTTTTTTTGGTGGAGTCTTTAGTTTTTCCCAAATATAAGATTATATCATCTGCAAACAACAATAATTTCAT
This sequence comes from Nomascus leucogenys, assembly GCF_006542625.1. NCBI lineage: Eukaryota > Metazoa > Chordata > Mammalia > Primates > Hylobatidae > Nomascus > Nomascus leucogenys. The sequence continues at coordinate 30,632,634 of NC_044395.1, read as the reverse complement.
GCTTTTCTTTCCAATTTGGATGCCCTTCATATCTTTCTCTTGTCTGATTGTTGTAGCTGGGACTTCCAGTACTATGTTGAATAACAGTGGTGACAATGGGCATCCTTATTGTGTTCTACAACTTACAGAAAAGGCTTTCAGGTTTTCCCCAGTCTTATGATACTAACTTTGAGTCTGTCATATATGGTTTTTTTTATGCTGGGGTATGTTCCTTCTGTACTCATTTTTTGTTATTTTGAGACAGGATCTTGCTCTGTCAGCCAGGCCAAAGTGCAGTGGTGCATCATGGCTCACTGCAGCCTCAAACTTCCATGATCACGTGATCATGCTGCCTCCAACTGTTGAGTGGCTGAGACCACAGGCACAGGCTACCATGTCCAGCTAATATTTATTTATTTTTATTTTTTATTTTTTGGTAGAAACGAGGTCTTGCCATGTTGCCCAGGCTGGTCTCAACCTCCTGTGTTCAAGCAGTCCTCTCACTTCAGCCTCCCAAAGTGCTGAGACTACAGGCATATACCCAGTTTTCTTAGAGTTTTTACTATGAAGAGATGTTGGCTTTTATCCAATGCTTCTTTAGCATCAATGGAGATGATAATATTTTTTTTTTGTCTTTTATATCACAGAGAGGATATACCACATTGCTGATTTGTGTATGCTGAACTGTCCTTGCCATTTGGGGTAAATCCGATTTGGTCATGATGAAAGATCTTTATAATATATTGATGAATTCAGTTTGCTAATATTTTGTTGAGGATTTTTGCATCAATATTCATCAGTGATACTGGCCTGTAGTTTTCTTTTTTCTTTCTTTCTTTTGATGTGCCTTATTCTGGTTTAGGTATCAGGTAATACTGGCCTTGTAGAGTGAGTTTGGAAGTATTCCCTCCCCCTCTATTTTTTGGAATAGTTTCAGAAGGATTAGTATTAGTTCTTCTTTAAATATTTGATAGAAATCATTTCTGCTTTGATCTTTATTATTTCTTCTCCTAATTTTAGATTTGATTTGCTTTTGCTTTTCTAGTTCTTTAAGATGCGTTTTTAGGTTTTTTATTGAGAATTTTTCTTATCTTATGATGTAGGCATTTTTAGTGATAAACATTCCTCTTAGTACTGCTTTCATAGTATTTCATAGCTTTTGATATGTTAGAGTTCCCTTATCATTTGTTTCAATAAATTTTTCAATTTACTTCTGATTCATTGACCCTCTGGTCATTCAGAAGCATATCATTTAATTTTCATGTGTTTGTATAATTTCCAAAATTTCTCTTGTTATTGATTTCTAATTTTATTTCATTGTGGTCAGAAAAGATGCTTGATATTATTTCATTGTTTGGAGTGTTTAAAGACTTGTTTTGTGACCTAACAGATGTTCTATTCTTGAGAATGATCCATGTGCTAAGGAGAAAAATGTGTATTTTTTTCAGACATTGGATGAAATGTTCTGTAAGTAACTATTAGGTCCATTTGGTCTATACTCCAGATTAAGTCCAATATTTCTTTGTTGATTTTCTGTCTGGATGCCCTGTCCAACGATGAAAGTGGGGTGTCAAAGTCTCCACCTATTATTGTACTGAGGTTAATCTCTTTATTTAGCTCTAATAACATTCGCTTTATATATCTGGGTGCTGAAGTGTTGGGTATGTATATTTTTATCATTGTTATATCCTCTTGCTGAATTGATCCCTTTATCATTATATACTGACCTTGTTTGTCTCTCCTTATAGTTATTGTCTTGAAATCTATTTTATCTGACATAAATATAGCTATTCCTGCTCTTTTTTGGTTTCCATTGGCGTGGAATATATTTTTGCATCCCTTTATTTTCAGTCTATGTGTATCTTTATAGGTGAAGTGGTTATCTTATAGGCAACAGATCATTGGGTTATTTTTAAATCCATTCAGCCACTCTATGTCTTTTGATTGCAGAGATTAATCAATTTACATTGAATGTTATTACAGATAAGTAAGGATTTATTTCTGCCATTTTGTTATTTGTTTTCTGGTTGTTCTGTGGTCTTCTTCTGTCTTTTCATCCTGTCTTCTTTATAATGAAGGTGGTATTCTCTGTTGATATGTTTTAATTTCTTGCTCTTTATTTTTTGTGTATCTGTTATATTTTTTTATTTGAGCTTACCATGATGCTTGCAAACACTATCTCATAACCCTTTATTTTGAAGTGATGACAACTTAACACCGATTGCCTAAACAAACTAATAAGCAAAAAGAAAACTAACAAAAGTTCTACACCTTAACTTCATTTTCCTGCTTTTTAAGTTTTTGTTGTTTCTATTTCTATATTCTTGTACTGCCTACGTCTTTTTTTTTTTTTTTTTTTTTTTTTTTTTTTTTTGAGATGGAGTCTCGCTCTGTCGCCCAGGCTGGAGTGCCGTGGCACAATCTCAGCTCACTGCAAGCTCCGCCTCCCGGGTTCACGGCATTCTCCTGCCTCAGCCTCTCCGAGTAGCTGGGACTACAGGCGCCCGCCACCACGCCCGGCTAATTTCTTGTATTTTTAGTGGAGACGGGGTTTCACCGTGGTCTCGATCTCCTGACCTCGTGATCCGCCCGCCTCGGCCTCCCAAAGTGCTGGGATTACAAGCATGAGCCACCGCGCCCGGCCTGTCTACGTCTTAAAAAGTTGTAGTTATTATTTTTGATTGGTCCATTTTTTGTCTTTCTACTTAAGATGAGTAGTTTACATATCACATTACAGTGTTATAATATTCTGCTTGTCTGTGTATTTATTACTGCCAGTGAGTTTTGTACCTTCAGATGATTTTTTGTTCATTAACAATCTTCTATTTTAGATTTAATAACTCTCTTTAGCATTACTTGTAAGATAGGTCTGATGATGATAAAACCCTCAGCTTTTGCTTTTCTTGGAAAGTCTTTATGTCCCCTTCACGTTTAAAGGATATGTTAGACAGATATACTCTGCTAGGGTAATTTTTTTTCTTTCTGCACTTTACATATGTCATGCCACTTTCTCCTGGCCTGTAAGATTTCCATTGAAGAGTCTACTACCAGACATATTGGAGCTCCATTGTGTTATTTGTTTCCATTTTCTTGCTGCTTTTAGGATTCTTTCTTTGTCCTTGACCTTTGTGAGTTTAATTATTAAATGTCTTGAGGTGGTTTTATTTGGGTTAAATCTGCTTCGTGTTCTATAACCTTCTTGTACTTGAATATTAATATTTTTCTCTGTGTTGGGGAGTTCTCTGTTACTATCCTTTTGAATAAACTCTCTTCCCCTATTTCTGTATGCATCTCATCTTTAATGCCAATAACTCTTAGATTTGCCCCTTTGAGGTTGTTTTCTAGATCTTGTAGACATGCTTCATTGTTTTTTATTCTTTTTTCGTTTGTCTTCTCTGACTGTGTATTTTCAAATAGCCTGTCTTCAAGCTCACTAACTCTTTTTCCTGTATGATCAGTTCTGCTATTAAAAGACTCAGTGGATTCTTCATTATGTCAATTGCATTTCCACTCTAGAATTTCTGCTTAATCCTTTCTAATTATTTCCATCTCTTAGTTAAATTTATTTGATAGATTTCTGAATTACTTCTCTGTCTTATCTTGAATTTCATTGAGTTTCCTCAAAACAGCTATTTTAATTCTCCATCTGAAAGGTCACATATCTGTGTTTCTCCAGGATTGGTCACTGAGGCCTTGTTGAGATAATTTTGCCGGTCATGTTTTCCTGGATGGTCTTTATGCTTGTGGATATTCATCAGCTTCTGAACTTTGAGGAATTAGGTACTTATTACAGTGTTCTTAGTATGGGCTTGTTTGTACCCATATTTCTTTGAAGGCTCTTCAGATATTTGAAGGTATTTGGATGTTGCAATCTAATCCATATCTGCATTAGGGGAAACCTCAACCTTAGTAAGTCTGTAGTTCATGAAGACTCATAGAGGAGTCTTGGTGGTTTTGGCTAAGATCTAGGAGAATTCTTGAGTTACCAGGCGGACACTCTTGTTCTCTTCCCTTACTTTCTCCCAAACAAAGTCCCTCTCTCTGTTCTGAGCCACGTGGAGTAGGGATTGGGTGACACAAACCTCCCTGTGGCCACCACCACTGGGACAGTGCTGGGTCATTCCTGAACCCAGCACAGCACTATTTCTCACCCAAGACCTGCTGTAACCACTACCTTGTTACCATGTATGTTCACTGATGGATGTAGGGCTCTACAACAAGCAGGTGGTGAAGCGAGCCAGGCTTATGTTCCTCCCTTCAGGGTAGTGAGTTCCCTCAGGCTCTGGGCAAAGATGTCATCTGGGGGAGGGACTGGAGTCAAAAACTTAAGAAACCTACCTAGTATTCTATATAACTGTGGCTAAGCTAGCACTCAAACCACAATACAAAGTCCATCCTGCTCTTCTGCCCCCTTTCCATATGGAGAGAAACCACCCCCTGGGCCAACACCCCCACAGGCCAATGGGGAGTACTGTCAGGCTATCACTGAGGTTCACATAAAGCATGAGGGCTCTTCAGTTAGATTTTAATGAAGACTGTTGGGCCTGGGACACATCCTTCAGGGTAGTAGGCCCCCCTTTGGCCCAAGGCAGGTCCAGAAATGCCTTCCAAGTGTTGAGGCCTGAAATCCAGTGTCCAAGAGGCTATTGGTTCTCTACACCACTGTGACTGTACTGATACCTAAAGCGCAAGACAGAGTCCCCTTTACTTTTCCCTGTGCTTTTCTAAAGCAGAAGGAATCTCGCCCCATAGCCACCACATCTGGAACTGTGCAGGGTCTCACCTGAAGCCAGTATGTCTCAGAGTCTCACAGAAGGCCCACAATGTATTATTGGGATATCAATGCTGGTTATTCAGAGCCTATGGGCTCTTCAGTCAGCAGGTGATGAATCCTGCCGTGATTGGAACTTTCCCTTTAAGGCAAGGAGTTTCCTTCTCACCCCGTGTGTGTCTAGAAATGTTGTCTGGGAACTGGGGCCTGGAATGGGGGCCTCGTGACTCTGCCTTGTGTTCTGTGCTATTGTGGCTGAGCTTGTATCTAAGATGAAAGACAAAGTCCTCTTTACTTTTCTCTCTCCTCTCCTCAAGCAGAAGAAGGAGTCACTTTAAATGCTGTGAACTCTACTAACTGGAGTGTGAGGAGGGGTGGTGCAAGCACTCCTTTAGCAACTCCAGCTGATGTCTCATTAGGTCATGTGCTTGCCAAGTCCACTGGCTCCCAGCTGAGTACAGCTCTAGGGCTTGCCTGTGAGTTGCAGTCCTTATAGCCTAGACTCCCTTTCAAGTTTATTTACAACTCCAGAGCACTTTAGCTCATGGTGGCAAGGCTTGTCAAAGCTCAAGTTCTGATTGCTGGGATGAGCCATTCCCCTTTGGCTGTGGCTGGTCTAAATGCTCCCTCATGGATAGGCATTGGCTGAGTTCAGCCGTGTTTTTCTTTCCGCTGTTACAGGGCTGCCCTGAGTTCAATGCACAGTCCACAGGCACTGTGTTCTCCCTCCTCCAAACCCTCAGAATCTCTTTTCATACCACGCAGTCACTGCCAGGAGATGGGGGAGAAGTGACATCAGTGATTCAAGACTGTTTTTCCTACCCTCTTCAGTGCCCTTTTCAGCAATATGAAGGTAAAACTGGGGCTACATTTGCTCAGCTGTTTTGGTTCTTATGAAGGTGCTTTTATGTGTAGATAGCTGTCAAATTTGTTGTTCATGTTAGGGAGACAATTGGTGGAGGCTTCTATTTGGCCATCTTCTCTGCCCCTCTCATAGGAGACATTATACAAATAAAGAAACTGGAGTTTCTAGAGGTTTTGACTTGCTTAAGGTCACACTACCATAAAGAGTGAAGATTGGGATTCAAAATAAAGTCTAACTATGAAGCATACATATTTTTCTAATGCATGCTACCATCCACCCAAATGTGCCTGAAAGAGCTTCTGGCTCAATTTAGCTACTCAAGTAAGCTGATTTTATAGGATACCTCAAAGTAGGAACTGTGGGGAAAATGAGATATCTGGAATGAGTACTGCATTAGTCCATTCTCACACTGCTATAAAGAACTACCAGAGACTGGCTGTGATGGTTAATACTGATTGTCAACTTGATTGGATTGAAGGATGCACAGTATTGTTCCTGGGTGTGTCTATGAGGGTGTCTCCAAAAGAGATTAACATTTTAGTCAGGGTACTGGGGAAGGCAAACCCATCCTTAATCTGAGTGGGTACAATCTAATCAGCTGCCAGCATGGCCAGAATAAAAGCAGGCACAAGAAGGTGGAAAACTAGACTGGCTAAGTCTTCTGGACTCCGTCTTTCTCCCATGCTGGATGCTTCCTGCCCTGGGACATCAGACTCCAGGTTCTTCAGATTTTGGACTCTTGAATTTATACCAATGATTTGCCAGGGGCTCTCAGACCTTTGGCCACAAACTGAAGGCTGCACTATTGGCTTCCCTCCTTTTGTGGTTTTGGAACTCAGGCTGGCTTCCTGGCTCCTCAGCTTGCAGACAGCCTATTGTGGGACTTCGTGATTGTGAGAGTCAATTCTCCTAATGAACTCCCTTTTGTATATATATCTATCCTATTAGTTCTGTCCTTCTAGGGAACCCTGACTAATACACTGGGTAATTTACAAAGATAAGACGTTTAATTGACTCATAGTTCCACAGGCTGTACCAGAAGGATGGCTGGGGAGGCCTCAGAAAACTTAAAATTATGGCATAAGGTGAAGGAGAAGCAGGCACATCTTACATGGCCACAGAATGAGGAAGAAAGAGAAGGGTGAGGTGCTACACACTTTAAAACAACCAGATCTTGTGAGAACTCACTCTTATGAGAACAGCAAGAGGGAAGTCCCCCCCAGTGATCCAATCGCCTCCCAGCAGGCCCCTCTTCCAACACTGGGGATTACAGTTCAACATGAGATTTGGGTAGGGACAAAAATCCAAACCATATTGAGGACCTAAAGTGCTTTTTTATTTATTTTTGGGTGGGCAGCAGGGGCAACACATCATTCCCTTTTTTAAGCCATTGTGCTGCTTAAGAAAGAGCAAATTTTCAGCAGGGTGCAGTGGCTCACACCTGTAATCCCAGCACTTTGGGAGGCCGAGGCGGGTGGATCACGAGGTCAGGAGATGGAGACCATCCTGGCTAATGTGGTAAAACCCCGTCTGTACTAAAAATACAAAAAAAAATTAGCCAGGTGTGGTGGCGGGCACCTGTAGTCCCAGCTACACGGGAGGCTGAGGCAGGAGAATGGCGTGAACCCAGGAGGTGGAGCTTGCAGTGAGCCGAGATCGCCTCACTGCACTCCAGCCTGGGCGACAGAGCGAGACTTCGTCTCAAAAAAAAAAAGAAAAAAGAAAAAAAGAAAGAAAGAGCAAATTTTCAAAGGGCAAAGACATTGTCCAACAGAGATGAATTGTTCTTGGTTGATTTAAGAAAACAGAAGCAAAAACAAAACAAGTTTAGATAGCATGCATCTTTGTAGCTAGTGATTGCTTTGTTGTTTAGTTAAATTTGGAGAAGTAAAACTATTTGGCTGAAGACATACAAAGTTAAAAGAGAGACAATATTTCTTGTTAAACAGCAGAGATGTCATCTGGGCATGACTTCCAGACTGTCTCACCAAACAGTCATAGAACATGCAAATTGCTGAAAACAGCAGAGATAGATATCTCAATGCAGCTTGCTGGATAAGACTGAGAAGGCTCAGGAAATAGCTGGGCAAAAGGACATTTTCAAAGAAATGCAGTTTTATTAGCTTCATGTGCATGTGATAGCTCTATCAACCCAACACTAGGTGAGAGACAGAAGGGGAGACATAGAGAAAAAAAAGTTCAATCTAAAACCTTGCTCTTGTTTTACAAGTTTTGTGATTATGGGTATGTTTCTTTCACTATTTTCATCCTTAATTTTCTATACCATTGAGACTATATTATATACTTCATAGAATTATTACAAAGACTAAACTTGATCATGTAAGCAATTCAGATATTCTTCAACTTTGATTAAAAACAAAGTCAAATAAGCAGTTAATAGGACTTTTGTTTTCTAGCACTTTGTTTCCTTGACAATTGTTTATAAATTCTTCAAGTCGTGTCTTTCAAGCCATCATGAAATTGTCAAAGATGTTTCATGCTGTTGGCTTCAGCCTTCTAAGGCTGTGAAGCTGCCTATGGCCTCAATTACTCTGAGACTACTCAACTCTTTAGGAGTGAGCAGAAGGAACTCTCCTCCTCTCTGAGTTGGCTCAGTTGGAAAGGTCCAACATTGGGGTGTCTTGGCTCCCAGATGTTAATTAATGTGTACCATCCATCACTGTCACACATTTCTCTAAAATCATACTTCTTAAGTTCTTTTATATCTTACACTCAAAAGATGGCAGATCCAGGATTCAAAGTCCAGTGTTACTCATAGAACCAGAACTCCTAAACACTCATCTCCACTTGCTTAACAATTTGAATGGTCTCTCAGATGAGATATAGCACATAACCCAACCACAATCAAAAACTTGCCAGACCGTACATCATGTTGGCATGTGATTGCAGGAGTACATGGTTCACTACTGGCCTCCACTGTCATAGGTAGAACCTCACCTCAACCTCTGTTTATACTTCAAGAGTGTCCAGCTTTTGTTAGCTATTGCTGGGGCTCCAACTCTCAATTCAAACCATTTCTTTTGCTATGTTCCTATTGTTTCCAGAAACATTCCCTGCTTCCATTCTTCAAATTAAAGTGACAAACTTCACGGTCTTTACACTCATACCTCCTCCTTCCAAAGCTATAATTTTTGCCTTCTTTATTTCTCTATTTTGGGGAGTATATTAAGTATTAAATTAAATATTAGATACATGAAAGAGCAAAACTGAGCCTCTGCCAATTATTTTCTTCTCCAGAAACTAAAGCAAATTCCAGGATGAAGTTCAGACACAAGGATGCATTTCTACTCTGAGGGAGAAATTCCTACAAAATCTGGGGATAGTTTTGCTGGGTGGAGTTAATTTTAGAGGCACAGGTCAATTCCTTCATACAACCCAGGCACCAGCCACAAGAAGCACATACAATGTCACAGCAGCTACCATTTGGTTACCTTAGGGTAATTCTGTAGACTCTACATCACAAGCTCAACTTTGAGATTTTGGTCTCTGTTCTTCCCTTGTTTCCTCTCTTGAATCTTTTAATTGTATGTCCCAAAGACCTTCACATTAAGCCAATTTGGACTGATGGCTTAGATATTTGATTCACATCTTAAATATACTGCATCTTTGATCAGTCCCCTACATCTCACTATCTTGAGAGACTACCAGGGTAATAATAGCTACTGTCATTTTTAAATTGTCATATGTGACTATATGCCATCGACTGTTTGACCCACCAATCTCCTTGCTTATATCAACACTCCTCACTCAGCGACTCCTCTGGCTCTTCACTCATTTTTGCCTTATCTCCTTGTCTCCTATTTCTCAGTGTAAGTCAGGAGATTTGGCAACCAAGTATTATAGAGGTACGCAACTTTGCTTTTCAATGAACATCTTGGAGTAGATGACTTGAATTTTTAGATTTTCTTCACACTCTGACTACATCATCAGATAAAAGGTACTAATCCCATCCTTCCCCACTCAAGGGTGGTGTATACTTATTTTAGTCCAGTTCACCCATCACAGTATATGTTTAAAGAAAAATTTTGATCTTCTAAAGATTTTTGGTTCAGGAAATGGCTTATATTTTTTTCTTTGTTTGTCTTTCTTAAACTGGAGGGAGCCATACCAACCTCTATCTCCCGATATCTCGTCCAGCTTCCATTTACAGGGCTAATGACAAATTTGCCCCTCTTTAGGAAGATCACGGTGACTTCCAGATAGAAGGCATTGTCTTTGAGGCTATGGGAGAGGTTGGGAGAAGAACAAGAACAGTGGGACACAGTTCTAGCCATAGAGAAATTTTCAATCTAATGAGGATAAAGAGGGACAAAAGTTTCTGGGGTTCTAGGCAAGCGTTAAGAGAGGAGTGTTCCTCCTCCACACCCCTAGTGGTGATAATGATAGAGGACATTTCAAATGATCCTTGAAAAATATGTAGATAATGACAATTAATACAGATGATATGTTGCTCAGTAAAAATTTAATTCAAGAGATGTGAAATCTCATGCCAAGCTCTTAGCTATTATTCTCTAATTCCTTTGCATAGGACTTAATAGGCAGAAACAAATAGAAAATTCTTCCTAGAACAAATCAGTAAAGACTGATTCAGAGCTCAGACTATACTCAATTTGAAATAGAGGATACAGCATTTGAAATAGCAAGAGATGGAACTAGAAAAAAATATTTGGGACTGATTATCAAAATATTTGACTGGCTTAACAAGAAATTTGCAAATATTTTTACTTCACTCCATAAAATTTTTGTTGAGCATATACTAAGCATGAGACCTGAAGAACGTTTTAGCGAATGACAGTGTTAAGCAAGTGAGCTTGGGAAAGTTTGGGAATAATTTTGTTAGAAACAAAAAAAACAAATTTGAGTGATTGAAGAAACTAAGTGGGGACAGTGACTTACTATTTTTTTTTAAATATGAATAATGATGGAAATTGTAGAGATAGAAGAGTAGCTTGAGGAGGCTGGAGTGAAGAAATTTGTGTGTAGGTGGGAATTTTGAGTGTGTGTTTGTAGACTAAGAAGTAAAAGAAACTGGGAGGGATAAATTGCATAAATTAGAGTGAGAAAAATTTAAGAAACAATTTTATAGAAGACAGTGAATAGATTGAAGATTATACAGATAGAGAAGGCTTAACCTTAGAACAGAGTAAGACTATTTCTTTACTGAGATTGGAAGGAAGCTGGTAAAGACAGATAAAACTAAAGTTATACTTTTAGGTAGAGGAGGAAAGTTGAGGACCTTTCTATTCAGTCGCTGCTGTTTTTTAAATGAAAAAAGCAAGTCATTTGCTGAAACTGGGAAGAGAAAGAATAGCGTGAGGGCCCGAGGACAGTTCGTGACAATTTCTTTGGAGGCTAAAATTGGTGTTCAGCTAGGGATGTGAAAATGAACTGTTGAGACATATTTTGTGACCAGTTTCACAACTATAAGTAGGTGTGAAAATCTCACAAAGAGTTCCATGAATACCACACTGACTGTGATGATAACTGAAAGAAAATAAAATCTTAATGACTTGTGAGCATGTGGAGCGTTAGTACAAGGTGGTAAGACAAGTTCAATATTTTTATCTTTCATAAGGGCTGCAGACAAGCCAAGGTAGCCTGACAGCAAAAGAGAATGCAAGGTGTTATTATCTCGGAAAGTCAACGGTGTGTAATAAGGATGGGTTTGATTTTTTCTGCCTTTGAATGCAGGGTGTAGTTTTACAGGTTTGAGTTACGGAGTTTTATATTAACGCAATGCAAACTAGGAGGCTTTTCTGCAAATGACCTTAGGGTATTTCTTACTCAGCACTATTGACCAGTTGAAAACCACCAGAGTCAGCAACTTTTCAAAGCAATTGCCCTTGCATTAAATACCGCATCTTTTTCTCTTCCTAGTTTTCCTTCATTTCACCTTCCTTCCTGCCTTTTTGCTCCTGCTAATGCAGGCAAAAGTTCTTCTTACATTTTAGTTATGGTATTTAGTAATTGTTTAACCCGCTAATGCCTACTGGATTATTAGGAGACATTTATATAGCTCTGCTGCTTTGTATTGTGTAGCATCTCTAGATAGTAACATTCATAATCCATCAATAATTATAAAGTTAAAACTGAATGAAGAGCAATGCATACATTCAAGCACCGAAGTTCATACAACTATAACAAAACCAACCCCATTATGACAACTCTAATCCTAGTATATTGCTCATTGCTCATTCAAAGATGATAAAAAATTAATGCTCAGCTCATATTTGGTGCACATTAGAAATATTCCAGAATTTCTAAAGGATTAATGTCATATAGCTTCTTTCTAGCAAGGATCTGGATTGATAAATCATCTGGTTGACATATAGAAAAAGACAGCAGAATTAAAATGTATTATTAAATGAAGTAGAGCTTGACTAACGACAGAGTAATAAAGAAAGGTGTTGAAGAACAATAGTTGGGGTTATTGTGTTAAAGATTACAACGAATCAGTATCTTGCAAGGTGAAGGTTACAAAGTTTATGTTAAGAAAAAACATAGATTACTGGCCAGGAATTCCTTAAATTATATACAGTTAGATATTGCTGTTTTCACATTTAATTGCTGAGCTGATACTTTAACACCCACCAAGTTGATTCAACATTCTTTCTGTATTTTAGATTTTTCTCTAGGCTAGCCTATTAGACTTAGTGCCCTTCTTTTATAATAATTACTTTCTAGGCCGGGCGCGGTGGCTCACGCTTGTAATCCCAGCACTTTGGGAGGCCGAGGCGGGCGGATCACGAGGTCAGGAGATCGAGACCACGGTGAAACCCTGTCTCTACTAAAAAAAAAAATACAAAAAATTAGCCGGGCGTGGTGGTGGGCGCCTGTAGTCCCAGCTACTCGGAGAGGCTGAGGCAGGAGAATGGCATGAACCCGGGAGGCAGAGCTTGCAGTGAGCCGAGATTGCGCCACTGCACTCCAGCCTGGGCGACAGAGCGAGACTCTGTCTCAAAAAAAAAAATAATAATAATAATAATAATAATAATTACTTTCTATGCCAGCTTTACAATTCTGAAATTAATAAATAATAACCTACATACAAAATTTTTTAAAAAATCAATATGCTGCCATAACTGTATCCTAGAGTTGTCATTACTCAATATTTCAAGGAAGTTGGTGTTTTGTCTTATTGCAGCAAGAGTTGTTGGTCATTTTGGAAAATCACAAGATCACATCACAATAGAAATGTTGTGTATGGTATCTGAAAATGCGAAACAACTGTAGCAGTCTGATTTTGAAGTCACAAATAGATTCAAGCATTGGACTGCTTCAATATGTCTTCAAGTGTAGTCATGCAAGAATATTTACATATTGAAATCATATTACATTATATTAAAATATTCCCTTTTATTCTCCTTTGTATTATACTTAGAGCATTTCATTAATTTTTGAAAATTTTTATGCAGATGGGTTATTATCTATTAATTTCAATTTAGAATAGTAATGCAGGCCATGAGTCCAGTCATCTCAAGAGTGAATTGGGACTGAATGATCTGCTTATATGATTATTCAAAGGATTCAATTTCTTGTGGACTGCTGGACTTATGGCCTTAGTTTCTGCAATGTTAGCATCTACATAGGATCATGCACAACATGTCTGCTTGATTCCCCTAGAGCAAGTAATAAGACAGAAAGGAAGAAAGAGAAAATTAGAGGGGAGGTGGGGTGGATGACAGGGGTTGGGGGGAGGGAAGGAGGGAGGGAGAGAGAGAGAGAGAGAGAATGAATGCATGAGAAAGAACTGCCCACACCATGAAAGATCAGGAGGAAGTGCTAGAGATGGAAACTAAAGACTTTTTGTAATCTAATCTCACAAGTGACATCCCTTTTCCTCTGCCCCCTTATTTTCACTAAATACAACTCACTAAAACCAGCCCACACTCATGAAAGGAGATTACATAAGGGCGAGAAGCAGAAGGTGGAGCTCATTGGGGCCATCACAGGGCCTGCACGCTATTACATATGTCTTCTGAGGTTTTTCAAGGCCTTTCCAGAAAAGAAGAGAATGGGCTCTGTATCTTCTTTATTCATCTTCTCAGTTACCCTGCACATCTCATGATCCCCTCTTTTTGTCATTATTTTCTTTCCTCACATTTCAGTTCAATTCACATCATCAAGCTCTTTTTAAAATATATTTCTTTTCTGCCTTTCTCTTTCAAGTCTTTCATAATAGGTAATAGCTTTAAAAATTATCTCTCCATTTTGTTCCCTTATTTTTTCCATCTCTCTTCCAGATTTACAAAGATATCACCCAGTTATAATTTATATATGTTGATAATAAGGAAAATAAAAGAATAACCTCATATTTTGAGGTCACATTCATATAAAGGAAATATAGCTGCACTCCCATATTACCATTTCACAAATTCCTTGAAAATTCTCTGAAGACCCCTTCAGAATCTGCAAATTGTCATTACTTTCCTCATCTTTATCCTATCCAGCATACTCTTCTCTAACCATTATCTTTAGAAATAGATATCAAACATCTTATTTGATCCGTTTTGTTTAATTTAGTTACTAGAATTGGAATAATTTCTTACATCTTTCAAGGAAAACATTCAATACTTGCTAAAAGAGCCTTGGAGATATTAAGTAACTTAATCATATTTATAATATAACATAGTGTAGTGGAATTAGTATTGCCATAGCAGCCAAAAATCACAAGGCCTAACTTCAATGCTGCCTATTACTGCTTCAAAATGCGGCCACTCCTTTGCACCGGCTACCAACTTATCCAAATATGGTGAGATAGAACACCCAGTGCAAGAATTTACATGAAGCAGGTTTGTGAATTACAGATTGTCAATAAGGAACAATAGAAGCCTACTATTCATTGCTAGCTGGTCCCTCAAACCTCAGAAAAGCTTACCAGCATGGATGAAGTCCCAGCTGTGTGTTTCTCATTTGCACCACAGCTGAGGGTCCCTGGAAAGATGTCTACATTGGGTTTTATACCATAGGGGAAGATGACATGCTGGGCTAAAGCACTGACGAACATCCTATTTCTAGGGGAAAAACAAAGAGAAGCCAGGGCTTTGCTGACCAGTCTCTTCCTATCTTTGGATGTTGTGTTCTTAGTACTTTCTTTTTTTTTTTTTTCTTCCAGACGGAGTCTCACTCTGTCGCGTCGCCCAGGCAGGAGTGCAGTGGTGTGATCTCGGCTCACTGCAAGCTCTGCCTCCCGGGTTCACGCCATTCTCCTGCCTCAGCCTCCTGAGTAGCTGGGACTACAGGCGCCCACCACCACGCCCAGCTAATTTTTTTGTATTTTTAGTACAGATGGGGTTTCAGTGTGTTAGCCAGGATGGTCTTGATCTCCTGACCTCATGACCCACCCGCCTCGGCCTCCCAAAGTGCTGGGATTACAGGGGTGAGCCACTGTGCCTGGCCGTTCTTAGTACTTTCTACAGTCATTCTTGAGAACGACAAGCAAGAATGGGAGAATTGGGTTGGTCCAAGGACACTTGGAGAACTGTCCTGCACATATTACCTTGGACAATTACATTATCTTTGAGCCTGGATTTGATCACAAATACATGGAAACCACAGTACCTACATAAACTCCTAAAGGGTTCTTTCCAAGATGGGCGAATAAACAGTTGTGAAGATACTTTGGAAACTGAAGCATGTTAGACAATCTTAAGGGCTTACTATTATTTGCACCATTGTTTCTATGGAGAAAGGTCTTCCAAGGTCAATATAACATTCATGTATATAAACCTGAGAAAAATCAATTTGCATATTCGGAATTTTCTATATTTAAAACTTATTTTGATATAGATACTATTGTCTGAGTAATTCATACATAAATCCTGATAAGGAAGTTGTCATGGAAATATTTTTACCCTAGTTACATTTACAATTTTTTTGCCTGAATTACTTTTAAAATTAGATTTGTATGCCTTGAAAACAGAGACGAAAGACAAGTGGGTTTAGAACAAATGTCAGTACAAAGGTTTGACTTCTGTATCACAAGGAATCTGCATAGTGCTGAGTATACAATAGGCAATTAATAAATGTCTTTCATGTAAGGCAGAAGAGGTTTAAAGTCACAACTATATAGCATACGAAATCTAATATGAAGTATAGGAGAGCTGTTGATTTCTTAGTGAGCTGAGCATCAACAACAAAATGTAGCAGTTAGGCACGGTGAGCTCTCAAGGTAGCCTCCAGTATAAACACACCAATGCCAGTATTTGTTATGCTTCACTCTTCTCATAGTTTGAATCAAATCACTTTTGAGTACTCACGCACATGATGCGTTCTGTGTATAACGGGGAGCTTTTATATGTTGTTAAGTACTGAGCTCCTCAAAATGCAAATTTACCAAAAAAGTTAGCAGAAGATACGTTGGTAATATATGGTGGTTCTGCAAAATCCAGCACAGTCATTTGTAAAAACTAACATGAACAACTTTTTAAAATCTGGGCTAAAATTTTAAATACTTTTGATGTTCCATATAAAATGCAAATCTGATTTATTACTCACTTCTGAACATTCATATTGCAGCTGGGTGCATTCTACAGGCAGAGAGCAATGAATTAGAAATACTAGTCAAAATAGATGCTAAGAATTTGCTAGCATCGTGCCCACTGATTAACGCCATCATTATTGACCATCTAATCAATAAAACAATACGTTGTTCTGGTCCATGCAAATAGGCCTATTACCTGAAAATAAAATATCCAAAATTAGTTTACAGACACATGATAAATATTGGAGATGAATAAACTTCTCTTTTAATAGATACATACTGAAGTGGGATTAAATCATCTGGAAGTTAACAGGTACAGGAAAGTTTTAAAATTTCTCTCTTTCCTGGGAGTGCTCTTCTTTAGTGTGTTTCTTTTACATTTTCAACTCTTCCCTCCCTTTAGCCATACATTAAATATTAATGTTTAAGTTCAATACCTAGTACTGTCTACTGTCTATATAATCTCTCAGATGCATTCCCATTGTTTAACTTCCATTTACATGCTGATAATACCAAAATTTCCAGATCTATCTCAGGCATTTCTCCAGCCCAGTATTTCACTGACTCTTATGACTCTTGGCTTAGATATTGCTTCAACCTACCATTCATATGTGTGGACTAAGCACACTTGCACCTATTGCCTTCCTATCTTAGAAATGACAGGGAAGGTACTTTAAAATAGAATTCATCCATATTAATGTGGAAGCACAAGTAAATCAGATCATCAATAATATTTGAGAAATTTCTGAAAGGCTAAGCAGATGGTGTAAGATTGACAGAGCATGCATTTTGATAGTGAATTCTTGAAAAAGGCCAGAGAAGGTTTTGAGGGTGAGCCAAGTTCAGAGACAAAGAATACAAAGGAGAGGAAGGGTCTGGGGTAAGTTTGAAAAATTCATTTCAGATAAAGTAGTAATATTTGGCTTTTTAATATCTTTATCCATATTACCAACTAATCATCCATCCCCCTCCACCCAGCTATGCTTGAGTCAAATGATGGGCTGTTGAGAGATTTACCATCACAGAGAAACAGTGAGCATTGTCCCTGAGAAGAATGAGGACTCCTAAGGGCTGGAAGATGATCTAGTGGCATCGGTGTGGTTTCAAATTCTAACCCTTCTACACACTAACTGGAGGCAATCTGTAGTAAACAGATATCTCCCCCTTTAAAGAATAGAGCATCCTAAGATTCAGTAATTAATTACTTAAGGAAAAATCATGAAATAGATGCAACACATTCAACAATAGAAAAACTAGTAACCAGAGACAGAGTTATTAGAACAAAGAGAGGAAAGCTTGTCAAGAATAATTGCTATCCTTAGATGTACAAATAAGACATATACATTGTGTTAGTTAGACATCTTTGGTGTCAAGCCTCAAAAACAAACAGTATCTAATTTTAAAAAGAAATTCACCAGCAGTACATGAAGATGTTCATAGACTGCATAGGACCCTAGAGATCCAGGGTAAGAAATAGAACGGGAACCACAACAAGGGCAGGTATGCAGCAGTAAGAACTATTCTTCTGCAGAGACTGCACCTTCAAGTAAATATGCTCCACACATCTTGTTTTCTTGATTTTCTTGGAAAAGCAAGTTCTAAAACACTGCCTAGTAGAAGTTGAAACACAGGACAGACAGATCGATGAAGAATAAATAATAATGATTGTTAGGTAATATTTTTGTTTTTGTTATTTCAATGTATTTTCCAGTGCGTGTCCTTGACCTACAGATAATTTAGGTGTTTCTCTAGTTAGAATCTTGTTATTCAATTTCTAGCTTAATTATATTGTGGTCAGAGTAGGTCCTCTGAATAGTTTCAATTCCTTTAAATGTATTGAGACTTGTGATGTTCCCCTTCCTGTGTCCAAGTGTTCTCATTATTCAATTCCCACCTATGAGTGAGAACATGTGGTGTTTGGTTTTTTGTCCTCGTGATAGTTTGCTGAGAATGATGGTTTCCAGCTTCATCCATGTCCCTACAAAGGACACGAACTCATCATTTTTTATGGCTGCATAGTATTCCATGGTGTATATGTGCCACATTTTCTTAATCCAGTCTATCATTGTTGGACATTGGGTTGGTTCCAAGTCTTTGCTATTGTGAATCCTAAGGCCAGCTAAGAAATAGCCCTGAGAGCAGGACTAGCCATATATCTTGTGGGGCCAGTGCATAATAAAAATGTCAGGCCCCTTATTAAAAAAGCAGGGAGTGGCAAGTGTGCAGCTAAACATACTAAAATATCAAGCTTTTTCCTTTAAAAATATTGTTTTAGGAAAAAATATTGTATTAATTATAAAACACAATGGGGTGATAGTGATATGTGTATAACAACATAAATTTACGAATATTACAAATATAATAAAAAACTGTATTGAGACTTGCTATATTGACTAGTATATGGACTACTACATTTTATGAGTGTTCTAGATGTGTTTGAAAAAAAATATGTTCTGAAGTTGTTGAATGCAGTGTTCTATGTATGACCATGAAGACTCTCATTTACTAATTGGGTGATTTAAATCTATATACTTATTGATATTTTGGTGGTCAACTTTTATTTGCTAGAATATGTTAAAATTTTCTCACTATTATTTGTGGATTGTAATTTTTCAGTGTACAGGTCATATACACATTGTATCAGATTTAGCTCCATAAGGTTGATGCTATTGTGAAAGATATTTTAATATTAATTTTGGATTGTTCATTGCTAGAATATAGAAATATAGTTGATTTTTATACATTGATTTTATATCCTGTAAACTTGCTCAACTCATTTATTACTTCTATTAGCATTTCAGTTGATTCTATAGGTTTTTCCCAGTAGACAATCATATCTATGAACAGCAAATTTTGTTTCTCCCTTTCCAGTCTACATTCATTTTATTTCTCTTTGTTGTGTTTTTGCACTGAAAAGAACCTCCAGTACAATATTGAATAGAAATAGAGAGAGTGGACATCTCTGCCTTGTTCCTGACTTTTGGAGGGTTGGAGGGAAGCATCTCGTCTTTTACTACTAAGTATTATATTAGCTGTTGACTTTTTTAGATTCCCTTTATCAGACTGAGGAAGGTTCCTGCTTCCAGCTATCTGTAGTTTTCTGAGGGTTTTTATTAGGATTGATGTTGGATGTTTTTCCAATTATTCTTCTGAATCTATAAATATAATTGTATGTTTTTCTTTTTCAGTCTATTAACTAATTGCATTGATTCATTTCAAATGTTAAAACAATCTTGAATTTCTGGGATAAACTCTACTAAAACATGACATATTAGCTTTGAATATGCTGTTAGATTCTACTTGCTCACATTTTAAAACATTTTTATTTGTGTTCATGGGAAATATTGGTCTGTAGTTTCTTGTAATGCTTTTGCCTGGTTTTGGTATCAGAGTGACACTGGCCTTGTAAAATTAGGTGAAAAGTATTCCTTTGTTTTGTTTTTCTGAAAGTTTGTAAAAATTGGTATTATTTTTTACTCAAATTCTTGATATAATTGGCAGTGAAGATCTCTGGGCCTAAAGGGCTTTGTTTGTTTTGTTTTGTTTTGTTTTGTTTTTGAAGGAACATCATTAACTACAAATTCAATTTCTTTAATAAGGCTATTAAGGTTACCTGTTTCTTCTTTAATAAGCTTTGTCCAAGAAATGTGTCCATTTGGTACAAGTTGTCAAGTTTATTGGAATACATTGTTCATAACATTCCCTAATTGTTCTTTCAAAGCCTGTAGAAAGTGTAATAATGTCACTTATATCCTTTCTGACTTTGTTCCTCTGTTCTATCAATTATTGGAAAGTAGGATTGAAATATCCAATTGTAACTGTGTATATGTCTATATTTCCTTGCACTACCATCAGTTTTCGCTCCATTCTTGACCTCAGTAATTTGTATCTTCTTTTTTGACTAGAGCTTTATCAATTTTATTGATCTTCTGAAAGTTTTAACTTGATTTTTAACTTCATTGATTTTTCTATTAATTTTCTGTTTTCTATTTTATTGATTTTTACTCTGAGCTGCATTATTTTGTTTGACTTACTCAAAGTTTATTATTCTCTTATTTTTTAGTTTCATAAGTGAAAAGCTGAGGCCATTCATTTGAGAATTTTCTTCTTTTATAACGTGGGTATTAATTGCTATAGATTTTTTTTTCCTCCAAGACTGCTTTGGCTACATACTGCAAATTTCAGATGTTGTATTGTTATGCTCATTGAGTACAAAATACTTTCTAACTTATCTTCTGATTTCTTCTTCATTTAGTAGTGTGTTATTTGGCATCAAAACATTTGGAAATTTTCAAGAGAACCTTCTGTTAATTTTTAATATAACTTGATTATGGTCAGATAAAACATTCTGTATGATTCTATTTTTTACAGATTTCTTGAGAATTGTGCTTTGACCCACAATACGTTCAATTTATATATTTATTTATATAAATTTAGGTGTATTCTGCTGTTGTTAGATGAAGTGCTATATAAATATCAGTGGGGTCCAGTTAACTGACAGTGTTGCTCAAACCTTCTATATCTCCACTCATATTTTTATGTCCACTTGTTTTATTATTTATTTAGAAAGATGAGTTGAAATTTTTATTTATGATTGTGTATATGTTCATATCCACAATTATATAAACTTCTATCAGTTTATGCTTCAGATATTTTGAAGCTGTGTTGTTAGGTGCATAAACGTTTAGGATTGTTATGTCCTCTTAATTCATTGACCCATTCATCACTATGAAGTAAAAATCTTTATCCATAGTAGTATTGTTTGCAGTGAGATCTATTTTGTTTGATCTTAATATAGCCACCAGCTCTTTATGTTTATTAACATCAGCGTGGGATGTCTTTTTCCTTCCTTAGGCTTTTTAATATGTTTGTGCCTTTCTATTTAAAATAGATTTCTTGTAGCCAACATAGATTAATTCATTGCTTTTTTTTATTTTTTGTTATTATACTTTAGGTTTTAGGGTACATGTGCACAATGTGCAGGTTTGTTACATATGTATCCATGTGCCATGTTGTTTTGCTGCACCCACTAACTCATCATTTAGCATTAGGTATATCTCCTAATGCTGTCCCTCCCCCCTCCCCCCACCCCACAACAGTCCCCGGAGTGTGATGTTCCCCTTCCTGTGTCCATGTGTTCTCATTGTTCAATTCCCTCCTGTGAGTGAGAACATGCGGTGTTTGGTTTTTTGGCTTTGCAATAGTTTACTGAGAATGATGTTTTCCAGTTTCATCCATGTCCCTACAAAGGACATGAACTCATCATTTTTTATGGCTGCATAGTATTCCATGGTGTATATGTGCCACATTTTCTTAATCCAGTCTATCGTTGTTGGACATTTGGGTTGGTTCCAAGTCTTTGCTATTGTGAATAGTGCCACAATAAACATACGTGTGCATGTGTCTTTATAGCAGCATGATTTATAGTCCTTTGGGTATATACCCAGTAAAGGGATGGCTGGGTCAAATGGTATTTCTAGTTCTAGATCCCTGAGGAATTGCCACACTGACTTCCATACTCATTGAACTAGTTGACAGTCCCACCAACAGTGTAAAAGTGTTCCTATTTCTCCACATCCTCTCCAGCACCTGTTGTTTCCTGACTTTTTAATGATGGCCATTCTAACTGGTGTGAGATGGTATCTCACTGTGGTTTTGATTTGCATTTCTCTGATGGCCAGTGATGATGAGCACTTTTTCATGTGTTTTTTGGCTGCATAAATGTCTTCTTTTGAGAAGTGTCTGTTCATGTCCTTCGCCCACTTTTTGATGGGGTTGTTTGTTTTTTTCTTGTAAATTTGTTTGAGTTCATTGTAGATTCTGGATATTAGCCCTTTGTCAGATGAGTAGGTTGCAAAAATTTTCTCCCATTCTGTAGGTTGCCTGTTCACTCTGATGGTAGTTTCTTTTGCTGTGCAGAAGTTCTTCAGTTTAATTAGATCCCATTTGTCAATTTTGGCTTTTGTTGCCATTGCTTTTGGTGTTTTAGACATGAAGTCCTTGCCCACGCCTATGTCCTGAATGGTAATGCCTAGGCTTTCTTCTAGGGTTTTTATGGTTTTAGGTCTAACATTTAAGTCTTTAATCCATCTTGAATTAATTTTTGTATAAGGTGTAAGGAAGGGATCCAGTTTCAGCTTTCTACATATGGATACAAAATCAATGTACAAAAATCACAAGCATTCTTGTACACCAATCACAGACAAACAGAGAGCCAAATCATGAGTGAACTCCCATTCACAATTGCTTCAAAGAGAATAAAATACCTAGGAATCCAATTTACAAGGGACATGAAGGACCTCTTCAAGGAGAACTACAAACCACTGCTCAATGAAATAAAAGAGGATACAAACAAATGGAAGAACATTCCATGCTCATGGGTTGGAAGAATCAATATCGTGAAAATGGCCATACTGCCCAAGGTAATTTATAGATTCAATGCCATTCTCATCAAGCTACCAATGACTTTCTTCACAGAATTGGAAAAAACTACTTTAAAGTTCATATGGAAGCAAAAAAGTGCCTGCATCACCAAGTCAATCCTAAGCCAAAAGAACAAAGCTGGAGGCATCATGCTACCTGACTTCAAACTATACTACAAGGCTACAGTAACCAAAACAGCATGGTACTGGTACCACAACAGAGACATAGATCAATGGAACAGAACAGAGCCCTCAGAAATAATGCCGCATATCTACAACTATCTGATCTTTGACAAACCTGACAAAAACAAGCAATGGGGAAAGGATTCCCTATTTAATAAATGGTGCTGGGAAAACTGGCTAGCCATATGTAATTCATTGCTTTATAAATTTAATCTATCTCTGCCTTTTAATTAGGATGCTTATACCATTTACAATTAATATGACCATTTATATAATTGCATTTAAATCATCTCATTATTTGTTTTTCATTTGTCCCATTTACTCTTTGTGTTTTTTCCTCTTCTTGTTTCCTCTCTTGGATCACTAGAGTTCAACTCTTTGCTGTGTTTTTAGTGGTTGCTTTAGCATTTATTGTATATATTTATTGTACTACAAATTCCACAATATATTGTCATCATTTTTTATTTAAAATAAATTATATTTCAAGATATTTAAGTAAAAAATATTTATATTTACATATGCAGTTAGCATTTCTGGTATGAAAATTCAGATTTCTATTTAGTATTTTTTTTTTCTGCCTGAGGAGGTTCTGTAACAGATATCAATTTCTGCTGGTGATAAATATTTCCAACTTTCATATGTCTAAACATTTATTTTGCTTTTATTTTGAAAGATATTTCAAACTGTAAACAATTTTAGGTTGACAATTTTTTTAATACTTTAAAATATTGTTTCAGTGTTTTCAAGGTTGCATTACTTTGAATGAGAAGTTTTCTTTTCAACCTTATCTTTGCACCTGTCTATGTAATGTCTTCTTCCCCTGGCTGCTTTTAAGACCTTCTGTTCAACCCTGGTTTTAAGTAATGTGATTAGCATATGCCTTGGTGTTGTTTTCTTTATATTTCTTGTGCTAGGGTTTGTCGAGATTTATGGATCCATGTGTTTTTAATTTTCCTCAAATTTAGAAAATATTTGATTATTATTTAATGTTTTGATCTTTTCCACTTCTACACACTGCCCAGCCTTGAGGGATTCTAACTGTAAGTTGAAGTTGTCCCAAAGTTCATGAAAGTCTTTTTCTTTTTTTATGTGTGTGTCTTTCTCAGTCCGTTTTTCTTTTGAGTGGTTTCTATTGTTAGCTTTTCAAATACCTTAATCTTTTCTTTCACAATCTATAACCTGCCTTTAATATCATCCAGTGCATTTTTTCATTTCCGATACTGTATCTTTATCTCTAGAAGTTCACTTTGGGGCTTTTTATTCCTTCATGTCTTGATTAACATGTGTAATACTCCTACTTTTTTGAATATTAAACATACAGTTGTAGTCATTGTTTTAACCTCTTTGTCTACTAATTATATCCTGTTGTTTTTCTCCTCATTGTGGACTGTATTTTCTTACTTATGTGTATTCTTGGTAATTTTTATTGAATGTTAGATGTTATGAATTTTACCTTGCTGTGTGCTAGAATTATTACATTCCTATAAATATTATCGAGATATTATTTTTGGACATGGTCAAATTGGTTGTAAAGAGGTTTTTTTTTTTTTTTTTTTTTTTTTTTGTCTTTTGAACTTTCTTAGGTAAGACCAGACCTGTGTTTAGGCTAGGGCTAATTCTTAGTATTATTACTGAGGTGAGACATTTTTTACTATTGCAACTGTTCTCTGAATTATGAGATTTCCTACTCTGTTGGAAGAAAGCTTTATATCCAGCTGTGTGTTTTTCAGGCATATGTGATTTATATTTTTTGGATGGTTCTGTCTCAGACCTCAGGTAATTTCTTTACATATACAGTACTCATCTGAACACGTAAAGGGGACAATCTAGTTATCATAAGGTTCACCTCATTTGCTTCCTGACCCAGAGAGATTATTCTTCACGTGATGTCCAATGTCTTGAGTGGAATTATTTCATATATTTTGTTTTATATCATTTTTTTAGTTATTTTATGCAGTGTTGTAAATCTAAGTTCTGTTTCTCCATCTTGATCAGAAATGAATACACACACATACACATATATACATATTAGTTTTTAAGATATACTTTTTTATTTTCTGTGCATACTTTGGGGCTTATCTTTTGCATATTTTACATAGTAATCTTTTTTGTTTTAATATGAACCTGCTGCATTTTAGTATTGAAACATTTTCAAATCTGTTTCTGTTGTCTCTCCTGTCTTCCAGTTCTTGAGCATGGCATCCTTTTTTCTTGTTTGTTTACTTAACTTTGACTATGAGTTTATCATTTTCCTTTTAATATTAATGTTGGTTTATTTCAGGTTTACAATCAAAGTGGATTCCTCCAGAGATAATGTGCTTTTGCTTCTGCTAGACATCTAGTAGGTAGTATCAATTTAGAACACTTATAAGCCAAAAGGTTTTTGAATCCAGATAGGTAATATAGGTTTTATTTATTCATTTATTTTCATTTTTGATGTCTTGCTGTGCTCAGTGGTGAGGTTTGCAGGAGATGGAGTTGGGGGCAGGTATTTTGCTTCTGGCTTATCCTCACGTTGAGGATTCATCTTGTGGGAGTCCAAGATTTAAATGGAGAGGTTATCTTATTAGAAATCTCACACTGAAACAGGCTCTGATATTTGGACTCTGCTCCCAGTGTCAAATGAGGCCAACAAGTCAGCTTTTACTAGTTTTTCTCAAAATAATAGATAAAACAAAAGTCCCTATTTTACGTCAGTATGAACTTGTTTCTCATTCACATTACATGCCAGGAGCTGTGAAACTATAGTTGTCTTTACTCTGATATGCAGATTTAACAAGTAAATGCTATACGGAAACTGGCATTCTTATTAAAGAGGGATAGGTGAGACCCCTATCTCATCTTTCTGTTTATCTTTTATTGCCCATATAGAGTCACATGAATTTGCCAATCATCAAGAGAGCAGGGCTGTGTGTAACCCTCTCACTGGGAGAATAAATGTACGTAAGATAAATTCTGTGATGTTTTTCATATGAATATTTTTTTAATTCAGCACTTTTTGTTGATTAAAAAGAAAATTTAATCCAAACAACAAAATCTGCCATATTACTAAACCAAGAATGCAGAATATATTTTAATTGTGATTATATTCTATATATAAAACATGAAACTTATAATTTTAACCATTTTTAAATTTACAGTTCAGTAGCATTGATTTCATTCACATTATTGTGCAAACATCACCATGAAAAGTCTCTAGAACTATTTTATCTTGGAAAACTGAAACTCTAAATCTATGAATAACTGAATTTCCCTCTTTCCCAGTCCCAGGCAATCACCATTCTACTTTCTGTTTCTATGAATTTGACTAATCTAGGGATCACATATAAATGGAATAATACAGCCTTTGTTCATTTGTGACTGGCCTATTTAACTTAGCATGATGTCTTGAAATTTTAGCCATGTTGTTATATGAATAGAATGTATCCAAATTTTATTTCTTTTAAAGGCTGAATAATATTCCACTGTATGTATTTTCTGCATCTTATTTATCCGTTCATCTATTGATGGACATTTAAGTTGCTTCTACCTTTTGGCTATCGTGAATAATGCTGCTATCAACATTATTGATAGTCTTGACGTCTTGCGCATCTATAGTTCTAGTTCGCATTAACTTTGTCGTCAGTTGCACAAATGTCTGTTTGAGTCCTTGCTTTCAATGCTTTTGGGTATAAACCCCAACAAGGAATTTTAATTTATTGAGGAACCTCTATACTCTTTTCCACGGTGGCTACACTACTTTACATTCTTCTGGCAGTGCACATGTGTTCTAATTTCTCCCCATTCTTCTCAACATGTATCATTTTCTCTCCATATATATATTTTAGAGATGAGATCTCTCTATATTGCTTAGCCTGGACTTGAACTCCTGTGATTCTCCTGTCTTAGCCTCTTGAGTAGCTGGGACTACAGGTCGTGTCACCACACCTAGCTATTTTCTTTTTCTTTTTGTAATAGCCATCCTAATGGGTATGAAGCAGTATATCATTATGGTTTTAATTTGCATTTTCCTAATGATTAGTGATGTTGAACATGTTTTTGTTGTCTTTTTGGTCTTTGATATCTTTTTTATTTGAATACTATTTACTCAAGTTCTTTGCCCATTTTTAATTAGGTGGTTGGGGTTTTTCTTTATTATCAAGTTGTAGCACTTCCTTTCTTCCTTCCTTCCTTCCTTCCTTCCTTCCTTCCTCCCTCCCTCCCTCCCTTCCACCCTTCCTTCCTTCCTTCCTCCCTCCCTGTCTCTCTCTCTTTCTCTCTTTCTTTCTTTTTTTCTTTCTTGACGGAGTCTCACTCTGTTGCCCAGGCTAGAGTGCAGTGGCCTGATCTTGGCTCACTGCAACCTCTGCCTCCCGAGTTCAAGCAATTCTCCTGCCTCAGCCTCCTGTGTAGCTGGAACTACAGGCACACACCACTGTGCCTGGCTAATTTCTTTTGTATTTTAGTAGACATGGGTTTTCACTGTGTTGCCTAGGCTGGTCTCTAACTCCTGAGCACAGGCAATCTGCCTACCTTGGACTCCTAAGGTGCTAGGATTATAGGCATGAACCACCATGCCCCACCAGTACTTCTTTAAACATTCTGTATATTAACCTCTTAGCAGATATATGATTTACAAATATTTTCTCCCATTCACTGGGTTGCCTGTTCACTTTATTGATAGTGCACCCAATTTTTGATGCATAATTAAAACATTTTCTGATGCAGTTCAATTTATCTATTTTTCTGTTTTGTGGAATTTAAACATTCTGCATATTAACCTCTTAGCAGATATATGATTTACAAATATTTTCTCCCATTCACTGGGTTGCCTCTTCACTTTATTGATAGTGCACCCAATTTTTGATGCATAATTAAAACATTTTCTGATATAGTTCAATTTATCTATTTTTCTGTTGTTGTGGAAGCAGATTTTTTCTATGACAAAGGATTAAAGTGAACAAAATTTATTTTATCCAAAGTTTATTAGATGCCTTTATATTCTGAAAAGTTTATCAAAATATTTTGACCTTGAACATAGACATATTAGGCATTTAGCATGACTCAAAATGTTCCTTGACTTATCCATAATTTCTTTTTCATTTTTGATGATGTTTAAAACAATAAAAAAGAAAAACTGTATAATTCTTGTGATAGTTAATCTTATACGTCAACTTGACCAGGCTAAGGGATGGCCAGACAGCTGGTAAACATTATTTCTGGGTGCGTCTTTGAAGGCATTCCTGGAAGAG
Organism: Nomascus leucogenys; assembly: GCF_006542625.1. NCBI lineage: Eukaryota > Metazoa > Chordata > Mammalia > Primates > Hylobatidae > Nomascus > Nomascus leucogenys. Next base: position 30,604,679 of record NC_044395.1, on the reverse strand, counting down.
ATTAGTATTTGAATCAGTATACTGAATAAAAAAGATCACCTTCACCTGGCATCTTCCAATGGTGATGACATTGGGTGAGCATCATTCAATACACTGAGGGCCTAAATCTAACAAAAAGGTGGAAGAAGGCCAAATTTACTCCTCTTGAACTGGAGCATCCATCTTCTCTCTTCAGGCTCTGGAGGTCCTGGTTTTTTGGCCTTTGGACTCGGGCTTACACCAGCATCCCTTCACCTACCTCAGCTTCTCAGGCCATTGACTCACATTGAATTACACCATGAGCTTCTCTGGTTCTCCAGCTTTCAGATGATATTTTCTGTCTCTCTCTCTCTTTCTCTCTCTTTTTTTTCTTTCTTGATGGAGTCTCACTCTGTTGTTATTGTTGTGGAACTTGTCAGCCTCTATAATCATTCATAATCATGTGAACCAACTCCCAAACCTCCCTCTCTCTCTCTCTCTCTCTCTCTCTCTCTATATATATATATATATATATATATGTATATACACACACACACACATATATGTATGTATGTATATATGTATGTATGGAGGACATTATGTTATATGAAGTAAGCCAGAAACAGAAGGAAAAATATCACATGTATATATATACATAAACACGCACACACACACATATATATATATATCCTATCGGTTCTATTTTTCAGGAGAACCTTGACTAATACAATTCCTTTGGCATCCCACATTTAGATTGTTAGTGTTTTGAAAAGACAGACAAACATCTATAAATTTCAGTAAACCTACACATTTTTAGCAATTTGATTAGGAGAGCTTAATTTACTGAATCTTTTTCTACATTTCCCTGATTGCAGTAGAAAATTGGGTTGACAGCTTATATTTAGTTGAGGCTGGGGACTCCCAATTCTTGCCCTTTCATTAAGGTTTATAGTATATACGGTAGTTTCTTTAGAAATAAAGCAAAATAGGAAAATGTTTGGTTTTGTAATTGAATCAATTGAGACGGTACTTAAAACTGATGTTTTCTGTGGCAAATTCATAAAACTGTAAATATTGTGGTGCCTTTTTGCTATTTATTTTTTTAAAAACTCTCCTTAGAAAAGTTTCTGGAAGAACTTGATATGAACAGACTATTTTGTACATGAATAATTTATAGTGAAAATTATATTTTTGCTTAGAGCACACTTAACATTGTTCTTAAATGTAATCTCGCTTGCCCTTTTTAACAAGCGTTGCCCAAAATTTAAACAATAATGCCTGCTGAAGTGTTCTTGGTATTCTCTGACACACTTTATTTGTTCCTGAGACAAAGCTGTAACATTCAAATAATATACTTTCTACTCTTAGAGCCAATATATCATTAAGCTAGTGAAGGATGGCAGGCTTAGAGTAATTGGCATGCCATTGTACCAGTCAGAAGGTAAAATGCCAAGTGGGCTTTCTTGTTTCTCTCATATATCAAAATTCATGCATCAGAGGAGATTGGTTAGTTGGGAATGTGGGGCCCAAACAGCTTCAACTATTCCATTCATTTCTGTGAATATTCTCCTGTTTCACATTTTCTCTTCCTTATAAAGGCATTTGCACATATAATACATTTATAGTATTAATATGACTTTTTCTTCATTCCTCCAGGAAATAGATTTTGGACTTCAAGAGGTATATTCCATGAGAAAATTAGCCTACTGACTTACAATCTGAAAGAAAAATGTTTGATTGAATTCAGCAACAGGAATGAACAATTCATCAATTATATTATGTCATAATTTTATTCCTAAAGTTATTAGTTTTTGGTTTTAGTAAAGTCTGTGCCTTGAAAATGACCTTCAATAAATTAACATTTTTAGCATTTTGTAGGAATATTTATTTGAATTCTACAAATCTCATATTTCATTCTCAGACCAATGAATTTATGTAGTCTTGATTAGTATGGAAATATGTTATTTAGGTGTGAAAAGAACCATGCTCATTTTATTTGAAACACTCATCTGACAATATCTTCCTAAAGAAGAGAGTTGCTGTTGATAAGACAAAAGGTAGCGGCTTTGTGGTGCAATGGATAGCACATTGACCTCTAACTGAGCCTGGTGTGGACATTCAAAGACAAAAGAAGAAGGGAGTGTAATTTCTAGATGAAGAATACTGTCTTTCCATCTTACACCCTTGGGAGAGAAGAAAAGCAAATCATTTTCACCCCCACCACATAAATACAGAAAGTGTCATAAAGAAATTATAGTTACATAACTCTAGGTATATGTAAATTAACATTTCATGAGTTTTTATTTTGAGTATTAGAGAAATTCATAATTAAAAATGATTACTGAGTATATATCCAAAGAAAATAAAATCATTATATTAAAGAGCTATCTGCACTTCTATGTTTATTGCAGCACTATTCACAATAGCTAAGATACAGAATCAATCTAGGCATTTATCAATGGATGAATAAATATAGAAAATGTGGTATATATATACAATGGAGCACTATCCATAAAAAAGCAAAATCACTTCTGATAACATGGATGAACCTGGAGGACACGATGTTATATGAAGTAAGCCAGAAACAGGAGGAAAAATATCACATAATCTCACTTACTCTGTGAGGTCAACAGCTAAAAAAGTTGACCTCACAGAAGTAGAAGATATAATGTTGGTTACCAGAGGATGGGGTGGTTAGGAGGTACAGAGAAATGGGGAGAGATTGGTCAAAAGACATACGATTACAATTAGGTAAGAGGAATAAATTCAAGAAATCTATTGTACAGCATGGTGACAATAATTAATGATTATTGTATTCTTGAAAACTGTAGAGAGTTGCTGTTAAGTGTTCTCACCAAAATGATAGCTATGTGAGGTAACTCATTTGTTAATTATCTAGAATTAACCATTCCACAATACTTCAAACCATCAGGTTGTATGTGATAAATACACACAATTTTATCAGTCAATTTGTTTTAAAAAAGGGGCATGTGAAAGCCTACACAGGTTTTTTGAAATAATTAAATACCATGGTTGAAGTTTTAGAGCATCTAATATTAACATTTCAAAATTTAGGAAAATGGAAAGTTGTAATTTATCCAATCAACCAATATATTATTTGATATTATTCAATTCAACATAATAATGGAAACACACAGTGCTTACTATGTCCCAGGTAGTGTTTTAAGTGCCTCACATACCTAAGTCATTTATTCTTAATTACAGCCTCATGGTAGAGGGGTTATTTTTATCTCCATTTTGCAGAGGAAGCCAAGACAGAGAGCTTCAGTACTTTGCTCATGAGGAACCAGGTAGAGCTACCATCTGCAGTGGCATAAGCTGTGTGCCACATACATCCAGAGTCATCATTCACATATATACAGTGGACACAAGATTCCACGTTCATGCTTTCAATTAGTACATTTTGCTGCCTCTTGTAAATGGTTTGTCAATAATTGGAAATCAATTCCATTACTACTTATGATATATTACTTTTAGAAACATTATGGGTAAAACCTCCAAAGGTTTATTTGATGCCTCACAAGTTTCCTGGTATTTCAGTAAATAATTTCCTCCTCTCATGTGCCTCATGCAATGAAGTTACAGTTATTGTTACATACACAGGACATGACTATTAATAAGAAATCTGATTGTCACACATATGTCAGAATTTCTTCATATTTTTAACTTCTATACACTTTCAGGCACAATTTGAAGTATCAAATATGATTTAAATTATTTTTGATGGAAATGTGTTAATTTTATGTTCTAAATACAATACATGACACATTTAATTTTGTTATCAAAAAAACTCATAATTTACTGCTGAGGTTAATAAAAGCTTCACATAGAAAGAAGAAGACCCACTTCTGAAATTCAATTATTCTTATATAATCCTAAATGCTGTATTTTTTGGGTAGAAGTTTATAACTAAAGTAATGAAACTTTCCTGTTCAAAAGTAAATGGCTGATATTCTGTGATTATACATTCTAGCCAAAGCGTCTTTATTAATTATTACATCATGCATTTCTATTCACTTGCTTTCAAAACTGTTTATTAAAGAAGTCCCTAATAGTTCCCACTCAAAGCTTGTTCTCATCTACACACTGAGCTTTAGAACTATATGTCATGTCTGTTTAAGCATGTTACAATAGCCCTACTTGATTTTGACTTCTGGTATATTTCTAGTCATTTTGGTTTCAGTGTTTTTTGCACCTTTCTTAATTATTGAAGCCCAAGGTGTGACAAATAGTAAGTGCTGAGGCTCATGAACTGTGTCGTTTTTACTTCTGAACATCTGTCTCCTCATTAATAAGAAGTAATCCCATTTACTTTACATAGAGTTTCAGCGAGAATTGGTTGATACAACATGTTTAAAATACATACTTCAAGTAAGAAAGTGGTGTATTTGCTTACTATGACTGCTCTAAAAATTACCACCAATTTCATTTCTTAAAACAGCACAAATTAATTATCTTTTGGTTCTGGATGCCAGAAGTCCAAGATCACTTTCAATGGGCCAAAGTCAAGGTGTCAACAGGGTTGCTTTCTTCTGGAGGCTCCAGGGGACAATCCATTTCCTTACCTTTTCTAGCTTCTGGCGGCCACCTACATTCCTTGACCTGGGACCCTTTCCTGGCATCGCTGTAACCCTGGCTACTTTTCTTGCATCTCCTGCTTTCTTGCCTGTAATCAAATCTCTGACTTTCTTTTAATCACGCTGTGATTACATCAAGAATTGCCATAAATATTCCTTGATAATAATATCCCCATCTCAAGATCCTTAATTACATCTGCAAAATCTTTGTGGCTGTATAAGTAACATTCACAGTTTCCCAGGATTAGGACTTGGGTAACTTTTGGGCCATTATTCACCTTATCACAAGTCTTTTCAAATTATCTCTTTCTTATCCTTCCAAGTACACACATAGCTAGGCTGACTTTAAATTAGCACCAAGAAAGTCTCTGATAAGTATCCCAGAATATTCCAATACATTCCCTTAAAAAAACATTAAAATTAAATTCAGGCTATCCTTTATATATTTTGTTCCATATTGCAAAAGTTAAGACTGTCTACCCTCCAAAAAATCGATGTTCATATCTTTAGATGCTATTCAACATATTTTGGATATTTGATATGATAGCACCATTGCAAGACATATCGAGGGCAAAAATACTGGGGAAGATTGTATAGTGACCTATATTTTACTCTCTAAACCAGGATCCCTGAAAGAGTTAAAACAGTATTAATGATTATGGTGGAATAACAAGTTTGAACTGCATTGGAAAAATGAGAATACACAGACAGCTACCCAGTCCAAAGGCTCTATCCCTTTGTGAATTTCTCCATTGGTGGCAAGAATGAATGTACTTAGGAAAATCACGTTGCTCTGTCATACTCTGTTCCTTCGACATATTTAGCAAAAATTTATTACATAGAATTATGAGAGCACTGTCTGTATGTGAAAATTAATTGAGCATCCTCAAAATTAAAAACCTCTTTTCTTCCAAAGGCACTGTTAAGAAAATAATAAGGCAAATCACATACTGGAAGAAAAAATTTGTAGTATGTGACAAAGAGCTTGTAGCCATAATTATTTTTAGAAAAGTTGCAACTTAATATTTAAACAATGCAATTTAAGAAAGGTACACAAGATTTTTAGACACATCACAAAATATCAGATATACAAAGGAATAATAAGCACATGAACAGAAGCTGAATACCATTAGTCATTAAATAAAATTGTCAAAAATAATACACCATTACTCACCCATAAGAATAGTAAACATTGATAATATTGAAATACTAAGTTTGTCAAGCATGTGTTACAACTGCAACACTCATATGCTGCTGAGGAGAATATAAAATGGGATAGTAGTTTATCAGTTTCTTATAAACATACATATATTATAACAGATTTCCAGTCTTTAGTATTTTTAAGACTGAAATTATTAAAAGAACATGTCCACATAAAGACTTGCAAATAAATTTTTAAAGCAGCTTCATTCTCAATTCTATCAAATCGGGAATAATCCTAATGCCAATCAACATGTGACTGGATAAACATATTATGGCTCATTCACTCAATGGAATACTATTCAACAATAAGAAGAAACGAACTACTGCTACTTGCAATATGAATGAATGTTACAAACATTATATTGAGCACAAAGAAAGAACAAAACAAAACAAAACAGAAACAGAAACAAAAGGATACGTATGGTTAGATTGTATGATTCCATTTATCTAAAAGCTCTAGAATAGGGCAGTCTAATCACTAGTGACAAAAGTAAATTGGAGGTTGCTTGCAGTCGAGGGTGGAAGGTTATTGTTCTGGAAGACACACTAGGGGACTTTAGGGGTTGATATAACTATTCCATACTGGAAGTGTGGTAGTGGTCACAAGGGTGCAATAAACTCATCAAAACTTATTGATGTTCATAGAAATTTGTTGCATTTTACTGTATGGACATTACACCTCAACAAAGTTTATTTCAAAATATTTATAACTATCCTTGTTACAAAAGTTATGCATGTTTATTGTTCTTTGTGGAAAATTTAGAAAAAGCAAAAAGTAAAGAGAGTGTGAGAAACAACCGATCCTTAGAAAAACACAAAGATGCAACCTGATAGTGTAAAACTACTATATGTTTTATATACCTAGTATGTGTTTAATACCTAGCATTAAGCTTTTTCTTTAATCTTTACTTTTCATGTGTTGGATCCTGAATTGTGTTAAATTTCAATCTCAACTTCCTAGGATTTGAGGCCTTCCCAAATGCTCCTATAGATGTTCTAGAGATGTTTTGCTCTAGGAAAACAAAGGCAAGACCTGTAATCCGAATTTCAGGTAATGAGACCCAGTTTGTGTAAGTCAATTTGAGTACATTCAGACTTATTCCCAGGGCAACTCTTAGAAGACTTCCTACTCTATCTCCTCACCTTCCCATCTGCGCCTAGACTTGCATCAATCTTGCTATGCCTCATATGAATTTTTGGACATATATCTAGTCTCTTGGCATTGTTTCTTGAGTTCAGTCCTTGCCTTGCTCCCTTTAGTATCACACCCTAGTTTCCTCTATTTGTTTCAGACACTAAGAAAACTGCATTGAAAGTCTTCTCCTGGCCGGTGAGTGATTCCTGACCCACTCTTCCATTTTTACTCTGAGGGTGGAGTTTTATCCTTGGAGAATTTCCTTTGAACTGCTTTTATCCTTGGAGAATTTTCTTTGAACTGCTTTTATCCTTGGAGAATTTCCTTTGAACTGCTAATCTAGACTTTCAACACCTCTTTCTGCCTTCAGATCTCTCTCTACTTCTTTATTTCCCTCACTGACCTCCAACTATTAGAGTCAGGAAACTGTTGGAAGAAATCATTCAGATCTTTTAATTCCTTGGTAGCTTGGACGGCAACTCTGACTTGATTTAATGACACCATTGCCAGGTACATTAACTTATTATCACTTTCACACCCTTAACTGCTTACTAGTTCTGAACTCTACTTTCATTGACAACTGTGGCTTTATTCACGGAAAGAAAGTGAATCATTTGCAGAGCAGTCTTTCTGATGCTTCACCTCATTTCCATGTTTCTTATCTCTGAGCTTATAATAACAGGGCAGTAGGAAACTTACACTACTTTTTAGATACATTATTTACTACAAAAATAAAATTGCTTTAGCTAAATACATTTATTGTAAAGCTTTCTCTCCAATCATCCCATATATTAATAAATAGTAAATTCAAATAGAAATAGTCACCTTTCAACTAAAAAAAGTGCAAGAAGTTTTATAACTACTGCTTCAAATTCAAATAGAAATAGTCATCTTTCAATTAAAAAAATGGTGCATGAGGTTTTATAACTACTGCTTCAAAATGAGAGTTTTTTTTGTATCTCCAAAAGGCTGATATTTAAAACTAGTTTATTCTTTTATAATACATTAACATTTAGAGTCTATATGGACAGAGTAGCTTTTAAACAATGATTCACCACAGTTTTTCAGTGGGACTGAAAGAGAGCAGAAGAAATGTGAACAACCCATAGTGTGTCTATTTACATTTGTATTTGAGATAGCGTGATGGAAGTAGTGTTACGGAATTTATAGCTGGAGCTTGGCTTTAGTTGAGAAGAGTTAGTTTTCTTCTCTGTTAAACAAAAAAACAAAAGCCCACAAATAATTTTTCTCACCTTTCAGGATATTTTTGTTTGACTCTAATATTATACTATTAATATATGTAAAAACATCTGTAAGCACAAAAGTGCTCTAAAAATGGCATCTTATTATGGCATATTGATCTTTGGACAGAACTGGATGGGAATAGTTTTACTTGTAATCTGAAATGACATCACAGAGTGAAAATTCACACAAATAATTAGAGAGCAATTAGGCAATATTTCAATCGAAACTGAAAACGGGTAGGAATTTTAACTTGGCATTGCCAAAGCTACGAATTTACTCTATATAAAACTTAACACACACAGATGTATATCAATGCTTGTGGATGTCTATTAAAATACTTTCATGATAGCAATGGTGGAAAGAATCAAAATGTTTACTTTAGGGGTTGAATAAATCCTCATAATATAGTCATATAATCTAACACTAGCACCCTTTAAAGAGAAGAAAGTAGAAAGAGTGAAAAACGTCTACAATAAATTAGAAAATTGAAATAAAAAGTGAACGATTTGCACAGCAATCTTTCTGATGCTTGACCTCATTTCCATGTTTCTTATCTCTGAGCTTAAAATAACGTGGCAGTAGGCAACTTACACCACTTTTTGGATACATTACAGCAAATTGAAATAAAAATTTATAGGTCAAAAAACTGACAATAAATTAGGTCAAAAAATTTGTAATATCAAAAGTAAGAATTATCCCATTTATTTTAATGATCGATAGAGAGATAATATACAGACTTTCACTCAAACACACGTGTAGGAAAAATTAAGAACATGTAACTTAACATTTACTACTGCAAAATGAAAATGTAGAGAAGGGTTTTCCTCTCATTGTTTTAAATTGCTTGGTTGTTTAGAATTGTACAATGTAGAAATAAATCTTTTGTAAATTAAAATCTATACAATCAATACTTCTGTAAAGTACATCAGTAGCCAATTAAAAATAAAGTGCCACTCTCAAATACCTAAGCTATTAAAAGTAATGACAAAAACCACAATTACTTTTGTACCACCCTAATATATGGTGCTTAATCATAAACAAACCCATTAGGGATGACGAGAAGATACAATCTCAGCCTAGTGCATTGAACCTAATGACCTGGCCTCAATAGCCTTTTGCCCTGCTCCTGCCAAATCCTTTCTTGAATTTTATGTTCCAGGCATTTCAAATACATTTAGACATGAAAACAAACTACAAAATTGCATGCCTTTTTGTTTTTCCTCTTCTGGTACCATTTCAGAAGTTCCTTTTTCTTGTCTCTACTTGGATAACTACTAAGTTATTCAAGATTGTGCCTTAGTATCAACCTATTAAGGAAGAAGTTATCAAATCTGTCCCAGATCCCGAATTGGATAAATCTAATTAATAGTCCTAATATGTCTTGGCATACAAGTATCACTGCTTTTATCTCTGTAATGCCACTGTTTATTTAATTGTTTCTACCACAACTGTATTGTTGGGAAGAGGAATTATATCTTTTAATACCATATCCCGGTATCTCAGTAAGTGTTTTTAGATGATTTAATTAAAATCTCTCTATATATATAGCTTAAATTTTGTATTTAGTTTATTTACCAGTTATAAAATAACATGCGAGAATCTTGATTTTCAAAATAAATTCTTCTACCAGATCCACACTTTTGAAAGATCATCTTCATAAAAATGTAACTGAAGGATGTGGAAAAGATCATGGGGAAACGTGTGTTAAAGAGCCTAAGTTATGAGGAATCTAAAAAAGTAAAACTCATAAAAGCAGAGAACAGAATGGTGGTTACTAGTGGCTGGGTGGGGTGGAGTAGAGTGGACTGGAAAGAGAAGATATTGGTCCCTGGAGACGGTTTTCATTAGACAGGAGGAATATCTTCTGGTGATATATTGCACAGCACGGTGACTATACTTAACATATTTTATATTTCAAAAGAGCGAAAATAATGGATTTAAAATGTTCTCACCCCAATTTATAAGTATTTGAGGTGATAGATATTTTAATTACCCTGATTTTATCAGTTTTCAATGTATACATGTATCAAAACAACAAACTGTACCCCATACATAAATACAATTATTAGTTCTTAATTAAAAATAAAACTAAAACAATAAAAAACAAGAACCTGGGTATTTATCTTGTTTATTCATATTAACTGCTGTGAAATTAAAACAATACAAATTATCTTTCAGAATTCTTGTGTGGGTGAAATAAAGTATTGAATATAGAAGCTCTATGTAGATTATTATGAAATGAGATATTATTGTATTTAATACTGATAATATAAATTCAAATGAACTCAGTTATTTTTAAGGCATTTTTAGACAAAGGGCACAAAGCTATTTATTATTTAATGTAGGCCTTATTTCCTTCACCCTGAATTCTATATTTGATAATTCATTTTCCATTTTTAAGATTTAATTATTTAAATTGGCATTATTATAGCATCAGATATTGAAATGGAATCTACAGGAGATTGGCTATAATTGCTAGAGAAATGAAGGCTAATTACTATGCTTACTTTTAACACAATGTAAAAGCTCTGACAAAACAAATTAGGAGGTTTTCTCATCACCACAGCAACAATTTTCAACTTTGTTCTGCCTTTCTGAAAATATAACCAGTCAAGCACAGTTAATTTAACTTGAGCAGAGTGAAAAATTGATTTTTTTTTACGTGATGCAATTAGGCTTTTAAAAAAAGTCAAGTTAAATAATGATAAGCACAGTTTAATTTGTTTATAAGCCCTTTAGGAACTGTATTTTGAGTTATAGCTAACAAGAAATTGACTATAAAATAAGGAAAATGATTTGACTGGTGGAATGCTTATTTCTTTTTGTTTGTGTCATTTATTTGAAATTACATGGTTGGTATAAATTAGTAACAACATTTGCTTGCATTATGACCTTAGAAAAGGCTTGTTGACTATTACCTATCTATTAAAGAGGGACACACTTAAAATGACTCATTTATTTCACTCAAAATAAATATGCCTCCTCTTAGATAAATCTACATACTCCAAACACAAATGAGGGATATATGACAATATCCTTGAAATCAGGAATGTCTGAATTCTATCAATAACATAGCAACTATAAGCAAATAGCAAAGATTGAACATGAGATGATATTTGATCACAAAAATTATTTTTACTGAAGATTTTTGTGGGTATCCTGGCACTTCAATCTTAAATAATAGGAGAAAAAGTAAAACATCAACCATTTATTTCTGATTAGATTACTTACATTATCTGTGTTCACCAAGATTCCCTTGATTTTTCAAGTTATGTATTTTTATTTAAGTTTTAAAAAGTTTTGCTAGGTAAGCCCATCTCCTTTCTGACCTTTGCACTCTTCCCTGTTCCTGGAGTTTTCTTCTCTTAGCTTTTTACATGATTGCTTTGCTCATTCTCTTCCTTTAGCTTTGGGTTCAAATGTCTTCTCCCTTAGAGGGCTTTCCCAATGGCACTGTCCCACAGGGTTTTCCCCAGTAACCTTCTCTCATTAACTTGTTCAACTTTTTCATCACACTTACCATAATCTGTCAGCATACAGCTCCATTAGGGCAGGTGCCATAAGTTAATATAAGAGTTATAAAATAAATGAACACATAAATATAGTGACTTATAATTATAGTCTGTAGTACATATATAGTCTCATCCCCTGAAAGAGGCAAACGACACATTACTGATATTTACTGAGAGCCTTCTCTGGGTTCAAGACAGTTGTAGAGATATACAGAATAAAAAGTATTTTTATCTTGTATGTTCTGATTTTGAATGCACGGGTACATTGCAATTGTACAAAAGAAATTGTAGCAAGCAATATAAAATTGCATAATTTAAGTACTGTAATTTTAGTTTGAGAATTCAGAGAAAGAGAGAAATCAAGGAGAGCTGGTCCTCACTGAAAGCTTGATGGGATTCTAGGTATCTTCAGTACCTTAAAGCATGAGTGTATTTTTGTCTTCTTGTATCTGAGTACTCAGAAATTTGAAGAGAATTGGGACTCTCACTCTATTTTAAGAAATAGTCTTATTTAATAGGCTAAAGTCCTTTACATGTATGTGTAACATAAATCTCAGAGATAGTTTAAGATACACAATCCACTGCTACAATGTGCCTTGCTGAAGTAATTTGAAACCCATGTGGTTTAGTTTTGTGATGGTGCTGTCTTCACAGATGATACAAATGATGAGTTTTGATGCTCTGTCAGTCTATGTCCAGGCTTTATAATGGAAACTATGGTTACTACATGGTCCCTGCATTCACAAAGGAGTGCTTAGCATTTGATATCTGACTAACAGCAAGTTCTAGATTTTAGCTCCTTTTAACCTTCTAGTCAAACTAAGCCTTTGATAACCCATTTTACTGAAATAACCAATGCCTGCATTATCAATTTTAAATTATTAAAAAATACTTAGAGCAATAAGTTCAATGGCAGCTTTTGACCAATAACACATTAACTTTCATTTACCTATGTTGGAAATAATTTCCATCTCAATAAAAAACAATATCAAAATATCTTGCCAGAATTATTCAATACTAGGTAGAGGTTTTTGGAACCAGTTATTTCTTTCAAATACATTATTTAAAATGTGTAGATTTTTGTATTCATGCTAAGTTAGAGTAGCCTCCAACTGAACCAAACTGACTTAAAATCAATTAATTATTCACTGCAAGCTATAATATTTTTAAAAAGTCACAGACGCAAATTAGGCAACTTGGTTTATGATAAAGTAAGATACTCCACCTGCTGAAAAACCTATTTCTTCATATAATTCTATGGATTTTGTATTTGATGTGCTTCAACATTTTTAACACTGCTTTGCCATGCGTTTGTGGACTGCAATGTTGTTTTCTCTCATTCAGAGACCTGAAAAACTAATTAACTCATTTGAACTGGGTGACTAAAGTGCAAAAGTAATCTGTCACAACTAAAAATATAAATTCAATGTTTTTTCACATCACAGTCTAGTGCACTTTTTTCTGTAATGCAGTATAATCAAAAGATTATGAACTTGGAGGTCAGACCAGAGGGCAAATCCTGACTGTCACATATTTCCTATATGACCATCAAGTGACTTCACTTCTCTGAGTTTCATTTTCATTGTCTATACAACAACAAAGAGTTAAAAAAGAATAAGACCTATTATGAAAGCTATATTGAGATTGTAAAAGCTTGGAACATATGAGGCACTCTTGCTGGAATATTTCCCAGACCCTCTCTTCTTCAAAATCAGCTCAAGGATTATCTAACCACCATGATATAATGCAAAGGGTTTTTGGACTGGGAGCAGCTTTTGTCCCTGCTCTGTCACTAACTCAGTCTTTAATCTCGAGCAAGTACATAAGTACATTTGGAATTTCAGTTGCTTAGTGCATCAGTAACAGCCCAGGCCCCTCAGCTCCAGTCACCCTTCATTGTCCGGCTTCACCAATAGAGGGCGCTGGAAGGACACTGGAGGAGAGAGGAGCTCTTCCTGGTTCGGGGTATGCTCACTACTAACTGACTCCCGGAGGGCAGGCTGGCACCTTCCAGTGGAAGACTTCTCAGACCCGGGAAGATAGATTCCAGCGAGGTACACCACGCAGCACCTCCACAAAAGTCCCCGTCATCCAAGGCCTACACCTGCATCCTTTCCATCAATGTCTGGGCTCTTCCAGATTGGCGACTTCATTGAGCACTCTGTTTTGGTCCTTGAGGTGCGACGGCTCCCTTTATTTATTGCTTTCCTGTTCTTTAGGGTTCTGAATGCTATTTTTCCCCCTCAAGTAGCTAATTCACTTATATTGTAAATATTTCTTTATATTAAACCTTGTTGTTTAACTTCTATCTCTTGGTTAATACTCTTAGGAAATAATTAGGTTACATGGAATCATCAATAAGTTTTTTAAAAGTAATTTTAATCTCTGATATTCAAGGAAATTTAATGGAATATGCTCTTGGCTGTTGTTGGAGAAGTATGCCTCAAGGCTGACACATACTTGGAGGAGTTTTGTATTACTTAAAAGTCTACTTTTCTTGCTTTTCCAATAGACAACAAATTCCTTGAGCACAAAGCTCAGTCCTATCCTTAGGCATAGGTTATTTTGTTGTGTTGCCAGGGAGTAATGTGAGAAGTAATTAGTCACATCCCCAAGAGCACTCACTATGGTAGGGATGCTACAGTATAGATACAAAAATACATCATTGGACCCAACATGGAGAGAACAATCCAAAAGGTGATACACCAATGTGTGATCTGTGCAAACAATATTCCAAATGTAAATGAACAGCAGGTTAGTTGCTCATTGCATGCAGAGTCCAATTAAGAGCGAGGTATGGTATAAAGACCCAAAGAGGAACGGAATGAGGTAAGAAGTAGAAATATATGGATTAGAATCAAAGACGATTTTGCTTGAGAATCAGACCAGTTGACTTAGACCAATATTTCTCAAACAATGATAGTTGTAATTATCATCTGAGGAATATTTGCATAACAAATGTGTCCAAATTTTAACCCAGACTGCCTGAACCATCATATCTGGGGTTGGGAATTGGCCTATGAATTTTCAGAAACTCTCTACGTATTTCTGATGTATTATTTCCTCCTCATCCCCACGAGTTAATTAATCAATAAAAAACTGTTCATGGAGAACATATTATGTGTAAGAGACAGTGCTAGGTACTGAACAGTATAATAAGCTCATAAAAAAGACTTTGTGCTCAAGGAGTTTGCTGTCCATTGGAAAAGCAAGAAAAGTAGACTTTTAAGTAATACACAACTCCTCCAAGTATGTGTCAGCCATTATGCTAAGCATTTTATTTACATATCTCCTTTAGTCTTGAAAATCCAGTAAGGTAGGTAATATTACTAAAATTACTTATAGATAAGGAAACTGAAGCTCAGTGGTTAGGTGGTACTTTTTCCTCTTAAAGAGACATACAAAGCATTATTAGGGTACAAATGAGCAAGAAAGAAAGTTCTTTATGAACAAGGGGCCACTGTGGCTTGAACACTAATATTTTTGAGTTCTTAAATTTTTTCTTCTAAGGAATGGAAAAATTATTTGAAACTGAGATTCTTATTTCTCTCTTTTTAACTAATTGAAGATTTTATTTTACTTAATTAGGATTCTGGAACTCCTCTTGATTTTTTTCTTTACCTTAAATATAGACACAGACCAAAGATTAAAAACCTATATGGAGTTTTGGCGGCATTGCAGATAATTTAAATGGCTAAAGGAGGTTGGGTGTAAACCAGAGTGAATGGGAGATGGGAATTGGATAGGACTCTGTGTAGAAGGTGTAGTCTTGGTTGAACAATATTCATATTTAAATATATTTAAAATGAATTTTAAATGGGACAGGGAGACTATACAAACTGTCTAGTAGCATATCCCAAGTTCTCAAGCCTGTGTAACTGCAAAGGGATGTTTACAGAGCTTCATTTAAGGTATCTGCTTTCCAACATTGAAATCAATTTTTGTTTTCACTTTAAATTCCAGTGGGTTTCTATTGTATTGCATGCTTCTGTGATAGACTCTGCAGTAGGGAGAGGGAGTGAGATATAGCATTGGGGTGGGATGGCATCAGAACTGTGTGAAGATCCATGAAACCTGAATTTGATCTGGGTGCTCCCCTTTACTGAGGATTTTCTCCTCTCAACTGATTCATACAACCACTAGGTGGGGAAGAAGATATTAAAACACAATTCTTCATGACTCCACTCCTATATCCTTTACACTAAATGAAGATGAGGCAATTTATGAAAAGTTATTTGTAGATTGAAGAAAGCCAAACAAAAACAAGTGACAAATTAAAAAAATACCAATACGCTTAAGGTAGAGAAAGCTAAAAGGCACAGAGAGCTGAGAGAAGGCATGATGACTGTGCAGAAATCAGGAAAAGCTTCAGGGAGCTTATGGCCTTTGAGATGGACCTTGATGGGTGAATACGCTCTGATAGGTGGAGTTCGGATAAAATTATAGGCAGAATAAACAGAATTAAACAAAGGGATTAAAGAAGAGATATCTAGGCCATATTCAAGGAGTAGAAATCGGTACACTTTATTTGAAACTTACAGTAGGTATCAGGAAGATAAGATAAAGACATATAGTGACTTGGAGTCAAAATACGGATTGAGGAGTTTGTGAACAGGTGTACAAACATGGCTAGATCTATTCTTTAAGAAAGGCAATCCAGTAATGGTGTCACTATATTGGAGCATTGAGAGAGTGCCCTAGGTGTGAGTTAAGAGGGGTATGATGCATGTGTGTGTAACAGTGGGGCTGAAGAGACCCTCCAATAGACACATGAGAAGCAAAATCCCTGAGATTTACCTGCAAGATTTTGAGCTGCATAATTAAGAGCAAACTGAACTTCATTAACCAGAAGTCAAAAAACAAAACAAAACAAAAAACATCTATTTGAGGAGCCGAGGAGGAGACTGAGAGAGAGGAGCTGATGTGATTTGTTTGCACACATTGCATTGGAAATACCCATGTAGAGATCCTTTCAGGGAGCTGAAAATGTATGTCTGGGGTTTGGGGAGGGGTAAGGCTAGAGGAATGGATATAGGAGTCTTTAGTACAAAGGAATTGACTACAATCCCCATAGGCTGTGAAACTGTCAAATGAAAACTGTAAAAAGGAGGAGATGGGCAATAATCAAACTTCGAGAATGAATATATTTAGAGATACAGAGGGGGCAGCAGAGCTGGAAAGGACAGCGAGATCAGTAGTCTTGGAGTGGGAGGCATGGACACTGTGAAGTTAATGAAGATGAGGGAGGAGAGGGATTTGTGTTGAGACATAGGACCAGCTGTTTCATTCCCTGATACTTGAAAATGCAGTTTTAGCAATTGTGGAGGTGGAAACCAGACTGCAAGGGATTATGTTTTAATTGGATGGTGAGGAATCAAAGGCTGGGAGAAGAGCGTGATCTTTTAATAATTCTGGGCAAGAAATGTAGGGGGACAGAGCAAAATACTGCATCATTTGCAATTTCTAGGAAGATATTTTTAAGATAGGAGTGATACGGGTATGTTCAGGGACAGACGGGTGCTTGGTAATAAATATTTTGATGTGAAAATGACTAATGCAAGAAATCCAGTGGGAGATACAATATTGGATTTAGAAAGGAGCTGTCTGCAGAGGGAGAAGTAAGCTTTGTGCTCAAATCACTTTTTTTATTTTTTCTGACTCCAGAGAGTAGTTTGTGTCCACCTGGGCAACTTTATTTTTTAAATAGTTGGATTGTTTGGAGAATATTTTCTGTCTTTTTCTCATGCCCTTTCAACCTTTCAACTAAGAAAACACACACAGACACGCACACACACACACACACACAAAATGAGGGAGGGGCTCAGAATGTAAAATAATCCAGTATGTCCAAAAGATCCCACTATCCCTCCAGGTAGCTGGAACTTGGGGGCACCTTATGAACTGATGTCTGATTCTCAGAAACTTTACAGCACAGGGCATTCATTAGGAAATTGAGTTCAAGTAATAGCATGGTCACCTTACCCAGAGGACACTTGCCAGAAATTAAAGAAAAAAAAATGCCTCGTGGGCAAACTCATTGCTAATTATATCTTGAAAGTGCTTGAAAATGCAACCTCAGTGGATGCAGAGCGATGAATCAGTGTTTTACTCAATATAGTTTGTCCTTCATCATCCAAGCTTCAGATAATTTAGAGAAAACACCAAAAATTCCTTCCCAATCATTCTGAACATGATGAACGTGGTGTCCTATGGGGTACTTGATGTAGCCCTGGAATTATGACTCTCAGTATACCTTTATACAGATCAAAGAAACATCCCTAATTATGATGGGAGACATGAAATTACAGCCAATTATCTTCAGGTCAGTATAGTGACACTAATTGTTGGGAATTGATAACAGAGTAAACTATTGCATTGTTTAAAATATTTGAGTTTCCTGGATTTTGCCCTGTTAGCTAACTCTATGAGTAAAAGTAAAGTCTATGGGTTAACTAGAGGTAGCTGTGTTCTAAGGACTTACCCTAGACCAGTGAGCACTCTCTCACTCTCATTCATTCTCTCTCTCTCTCTCTCTCTCTCTCTGTGTGTGTGTGTGTGTGTGTGTGTGTGTGTGTGTGTGTGTGTAACATTTACTTGATTAAAATGTGGCATAAGTTTCTTTTGGTTCATGTTTCCAGTTTCCTTAAGTGGGTCTCTGTTGTGGAGGTAATAAAAGATTGGCCTGTACAGCAGAGAAAAGGTGGTGGGCAATATTCCACAGAGAATTCCAGTGAATATTCCATCACTGTTTTTATGTTTGGTTTTTTTTTTTTTTTTGGTTTTTTTCTTAGGAAATCACTCATCATACAGGCATGCTGTCATGAACTAGTGTCAACTGTCAACTTGAGTCTTCCTTTTTACTTGGGAATATTTGGATGATGCTTCCCAGATAAGGAAACTGGATGAAAGCCAATAATGAAGGCTTCTGATCAGATCTCGAGTGTTCAGAGATGGGAGGAGTTGCAGGGCCAGCAACACAGACAAAGAGGGCAGTGCCTTTGTTGCATGTGTATTATTGGCCAGACACATGGGACTTCTAATTCAAGAGATTTTACCTTCCTGTCCCATCCTGCCACGAATACCATTATTTGTCCACCTTTTATTTGTTTGTTTGTTTTGGTGTTATTAACCGTATCATCCTTAAGAGAATCTTACAAAATTATTGAGTCTCTTTAAGTGTATTTTTAAAGTCTCGAGAATTATTTTTGCTTTGACCTTTCACCAGAGGCATTATTTTACAATTCCTTTGTTTGATCTATGTTGGACTTTTTAAAAGCTGCCACAACTCTAGTAGAATTTAAAAATGTAATTTAAAGGATCCCAAACTGCTTTAAGATTGAATTCAACTACAGGCTATGGAGTTTTGACTATGAGACTTAATAAAATAAATTTTGTTGTTTCTCCTAGAACAAGAAGTCCAGAGTTAGGCAGTTTGAGGTCACTGTAGCAATCCTGTAGCACTGGTGCTGCAGTTTTAAACATTTTTCAGGCTCCGTCTCTCTTTTCTGCTATCTTTGGTGTGTGGATTTATTCTCATGATCACCTAATGACAACAAGATGGCAGTTATTTCCAATCTTGTTACCACCATCTATTTAGAGAAAAGATAGAAAAGTCACAAGGAGGAAGGGATGGTCTTATATTAGGAAAACTGTTTCCTCAGAAAACCTCCCACCTGTCTTACTGGCTAGATTGTGTCACATGTATATTTCTCTACACAAGAGAGGCTAGGAATGTGAGATTTCAGATGACTGTGCTGCTATTACTAACAAAATTAGAGTTTTTTTCTTTTTTTTTTAATGAGGAAGGGATCAGTGGTAGTAAACAACATGACCATTATCTTTCCTAAGAACATCCCTCCCAAAAATGTTCTGTCCAAAATTAATAGGTAAAATGAAGTTTCATAAGAACACAGGAAGAAATAATTGAACAAAAAGAAGTCAGGAGATTTGATTATAATAGATTAGATTATTTTGAGCAAGCAACTGGATCAGACTCATCAAAAAGATCTGAAAACATAGTGATATTTATTAACCAAATTTATGGCACATCACTTTGTGGTAACGTTTTGGTCCCTAGCCTGAGGGACTTTCCAATTAGAGCTATTCTTTTGTCTTTGAACAGAATTTCCTCTGAATTCTTACTCATTTCCTTGACTTCTGGACACAGTAGTTTTTAGTAGTGGCATTTGTATGTAGAAGCCTTTTTATATGATTTAATTGAGATCAAAGTTTGTTCTATTACTTAAAATTGTTCTTTAAAATAAGAAATCATAAACATATATGATTTATTAAAAACTATTTTTAGTTTTGTTTCAATGTGGTAAATATATATAGCACAAAGTTTATCATTTTTAACAATTCTCAGCATACAACTAGGTGGCCCTAAGTAGATTCATGTTGTTGTACAACCATTACCACTACCCATGTCCAGAACTTTTAATTATCTTAAATAGGAAATCTGTTCATTTAAAGTCATTCCCCATTCTCTCCTTTTTCCAGCTCCTGGTAAATTCTATTCTACTTTACATTTTTATAAATTTGTCTATTCTTGGTACTTCTAAGTGGAATCATACAATGTTTGTCTTTTGTTTCCAGCTTATTTCGGTTACCAGGTTTTCAAAGCTCATCCATATTGTATATGTATTAGAATTTAATCTATTTTTAAGGCTGGGTAATAATCCATTTCATACATATACATGTATATATACATTGTATATATGAAATGTATATATATAAAACAAATGTATATACATAATATTTTATGTATTCATTCATCTGTTGACAGACATTTGTGTTATTTCCAACTTTTAGGTGTTGTGAATAATGCTTCTATGAACATGGATGTACATGTGTCTGTTTGAGTCCCTGCTTTCAATTATTTTAAGTATATAGTATACTTAAAAGTGAAATTATGAAAGGTATTGTGATTCAGTGTTTAATTTTTTTGAGAAACTGTCAAACTGTTTAACTTCCACAGTGACTGGGTCCTTTTACATTTCAACAAACAATGCACAAGAGTTGTGATTGCTTCATACTCTTGCCAACATTTGTTAATTTCCTTTTTTTAAATGATAGCCATTTTAATGGATGTGGATTGGTATATCATTGTGATTTTGATTGGCATTTCCATAATGACTAGTTATATTGACCATGGTTTTATGTGTTTATTTGCCATTTGTATATATTTTTCAGAGAAATGTCAGTTCAAGTCCTTTGCCCATTTTTTAATTAGGTGGTTTGCTTTTTTATTATTGACTCGTAGTTCTGTATTTCAGTAGATTACAGTATTGCTCCTCAAAGATCTGTAATGAATGACCATTTTGTTTTTCTTCAGTCCCTCTCAAACTGATGCTTTTGTTAAATACAGTAAAAATAAATTACTAGAAAAATGAAATAAAGTGCACAAATTTCAATTTTATTAGTAGATTCAACTGACATGAAATTATATTCCTATATATATATGTAAACCAAAAATATCTTAGAGAAAAAGAAAATAATAAAAAATCTGTACAAATCATTCATTAGAAGTGTGTATATAGATAACATATAGAATCGCTATTATATTCATAACTCTTCATTTTCTGCAATTATAACTCAACAGAAAATGTATAAGAAATGATATGTTAAATGCCTAGATGCACCATTTGAATGAAGACCCTATAAATTAGTATTTAATTGGTGTGACAAATGTTCATGATTCTTGTTTTGATATAATTTGGATTGATGTTAATGTTATTCAAAGGAAATAACGTATATCTACAAAAGTTTCTATGTTTTATTTTAAAACACAGTACACAGGAATAGAATAAGGGATTTTAGCAAACTCAAAATAGTAATTTTTAACTTTTTTCTGAAAAATGAAATTTTAACAATTATCTTCCTTTAGAAACATGGCTGATTTAACTGAATAATCCAGGTTCCAAAGTATATTTAACCAAAATGACGTATTTCAGGCTGAATTAAATATTAAAAGCCACTCATCTATACACATTCACCACTTGGATACTCAGGAAGAATACTGATGTGATAGTAGCAAGGACATTTTTTTTCTACTTAGTTACTATAGGGCCCAAAATAAAAGAAGTGTTTAATTAGTAATAAAATAATAATCTCTTCACTTTTAGATCCATCTCTAAATCTCTTACTCCTTTCCCTATTGCAATGCTATATTATATTTTACTCCATTTCAAACTAACAGACATTATTGAATATCTTCCAGTATTATACAATAGTGTTGAAACGGTCTCCCAGAAACCAAATAATTAATATTCTTAGCTATCATATTTACTACTTGGATTCTACGGCATTAAGTCAGACTTCTCTGAAGATAAATGCAAATTAATTTTCTCATTGCCTGACAATTTAGAATTCTGACTCTGATATAATCAAGTAAGCTGCTATGGAGACACAGATTTAGTTGTTCAACTTGATTTTCTTTCAACAAAATAGCTTCATAAATACTACAAGCAACCATTCAGTTCTCATATTTCAATATCTTGTGGAAAAGTACTCTATTACTGAAAATGTGCAGACTTTACAAAATGAAGGAAAAAATGAAAAAATAAAATGATTTTCAATGGGTCAATTTAAGCCCAAAGTGCTTAAGGATACAGAGCAATTTATTTCAATTACTTCAAGCAGTGAGTAAAGGCACACCTGGTGCTGTCTCCAGGCCAATGCACTCCAGTTAACAGGTGTGAATTAATGTTTGCTAGCATTGATTTCCCAACGGGAGTCACTACACTTTTTCTTTTTAGCTTCTTTACTAAATGAGTACAAATTCCTATTTCTATGAAAGTAACGAGCACTTCTTTCTATATTACAACTTGTTCAATTGAAGTGCACATGTTCTCAGCATCGGCTACTCCCTAAAACCTATATTAATTTTAAAAAGCACTTTGATTATCAAGTTCTTTTAAGTCACAATAAGCTACTAAAATTTTATGTAATAATCCCGACCACTCAGTGGCTTTACAAGATCTACCCACCTAACTGCTCAACATTTACCAGTTGTTTTTTCAGTTTTTATGCCAGTAAGAATCAGTTCATTGGGTGGTGATCTGAAATCACCATCTAATCTAACTGACTAAAAATTGGAGCTGTAATCCCTATCTCCAGGGTGTGGGATTGTGGGAAACTGAGGAATTATTTTTCCTTCATCCTGGCTCAAAAGGACTATAAAGAAAAAGGTCTTCACCTTCCCATGCTCCTAATTACCCATTGATAAATTGATATTAGATTAGATGCAAGATGCACAATTAACCTTAAGGTTGTGATCTCTTAAAATAAGCACTGACAACTTCTTACCATAATCTCTCATGCAATGTATGATGTTAAACATGACTTTTTTTGCATACATTACACTGAGAGAAGAGCACAGCTTCATGTCTGAAAGCAGGAGAAAGACAAGGATGCCACCTCACCAAAGGTAGATAATCAATTTTTCACTAAATCAGTGCTGCATTATATAATGAAGGAATAAATTGTTCAAACAAACCAAAGCTGTATAGAATGGAAAAAATGCAGACATTTTAAATTAATAATTCAACACAATATGATATAAAGAGCAATCAATGACGAATTAATAGGAATATTTTTGACAGTTGCAAAGTGATTTTGCTTAATGCTTTAAACCCTACAGACATCATATTTTTATCAATTTATTCAGCACATATTATTGAGTATCTCTGATGTTCAAGATGCCATACTGGTTACTGTGGAAAGTAAATCTGTGACCCAGTGAACAGCTCAGGCTTGCCATTTCCTCATGCCTCTTTTTCTAAATTCCCAGTGATTTAAATTCTCATGGTTATTTTCACTTCAAGAACCTGTTTCTACAGCACTGTCACCATCAGTAGCTTTCAACTTCCAAAGAATTCCCTTCTTTTAGCTTCTCACGGATTCAGGTATGGAATGGAATTTCATACAAGCCATTTGTATGTCCTAGACTTTATGAAAATTTGGCATGATGGAGTTTTATCTCACAGGAAGGCCAACAACTTAACTCTTAGACAAATTTGATCATAATCATCCCCTATGTTTTGAAACTCATTTTCCTCCCCTCCACACTCTTCCTTCTTCCCTACCTCTCTCATTAACAGTTCTCCCAAATCAGCTCCAAAATTCTCATTTGTTTCTTATACAGTGTCCATTATATATTTCTATTCAAACCAACCCAGGCTCTCAGAGTCTCATTTTTCACAATTTATAGCTTTACATGATCTCATAAAATTCTTTTGTATTCCTTTAAAAAAAACACTTTTAAGTTCAAGGGTGTCTGTGCAAGTGTGCTATATAGGTAAACTTGTGTCATGGGAATTTGATGCACAGATTGTTTCATCACCCTGGATTTAAGCCTAGTACCCATTAGTTATTTCTCCTGATCCTCTCCCTCCTCCCACCCTCCAACCTCCAACAGGCCCCCATGTGTTTTGTTTTCCTTTATGTGTCCATGTATTCTCATCGTTTAGCTCCCACTTATAACTAAGACCATGTGGTATTTGTTCTCCTGTTTCTGTGTTAGTTTGCTAAGGATAATAGCCACCAGCTCCATTCATGTACCTGCAAAAGACATTATCCCATTGGTTTTTATGGCTGCAGAGTATTTCATGTAGTATATGTACCACATTTTCTTTATCTAGTGTATCACTGATGGACATTGAGGTTGATTCCATGTCTGCTATTGTGAATAGTGCTGCAATGAGCATACGTGTGCATGTGACTTTATAATACAATGATTTATATTCCTTTGGATATATGCCCAGTAATGAGATTGCTGGGTTGAACGATATTTCTGGTTCCAAATCTTTGAGGAATCACCACACTATCTTCCACGTGATTGAACTAACTTACACTCCCACCAACAGTGTATAATCATTCCTTTTTCTCCAAAACCTCGCCAGCATCTGTTATTTTTTGACTTTTTACTAATAGCCATTCTGACTGGTGTGAGATGATATCTCATTGTGATTTTGATTTGTGTTTCTCTAATGATCAGTGATGTTTAGCTTTTCTTCATATGATTGTTGGCTGCATGTATGCCTTCTTTTGGAAAATATCTTCTCATGTCCTTTGCCCATTTTTAATGGCATTGTTTTTTTCTTGTTAATTTGTTTAAGTTCCTTATAGATGCTGGATGTTAGACCTTTGTCAGATACTTAGAAAACCGCCTCAGCCCAAAAGATCCTTAAACTTATAAACAACTTAAGCAAAGTCTCAGGATACAAAATTATTGTGCAAAAATCATTAGTATTCCTATAGGCCAACACGAGGCAAGCCGAGAGTTAAATCAGGAATGTACTCCCATTCATAATTGCCTTAAAACTGATAAAATATATAGGAATTCAGCTCTCCAGGGAGTGAAAGATCTCTATAAGAAGTACAAAACACTGCTCTAAGAAATCAGAGATAACACAAACAAATGGAAAAACATTCCATGCTCATGGATAGGAAGAATCAATATCATAAAAATGGCTACAATGGCCAAAGCACTTTAAAGATTAATGCAATTCCTATTAAACTACCATTTAGATTCTTCACAGAACTACAAAAAACTGTTTTAAAATTCATATGGAACAAACAAGCAGACCGAATAGCCAAGGAAATCCCAAGCAAAAAAGCAAAGCTGAAGGCATCATGCCACTTGACTTCAAACTATACTACAGGGATACAATAACCAAAACAGCATGATACTAGTACAAAAACAGACACATAGACTAATGAAACAGAATAGAGAACCCAGAAAGAAGGTGGCACACCTACAATCATGTGATTATCTCTTGTACTCCTTTACATTCTATCCCCACCACAAAATTCTGGACCCAGACGACCACTGATACGCTTTTCTAGTCTGTAGACTAGAATTCAAATTGAGTTTCACGTAAATAGAGTAACACATTATGTCAACTTTTGTTCCTGGCTTCTTTTGCTCAAACAGTGTTTTTTAAATTATTATTATACTTTAACTTCTGGGATACATGTGCAGAATGTGCAGGTTTCTTACATAGGTATACACGTCCCATGGTGGTTTGCTGCACCCACCAACCTGTTGTCTACATTAGATATTTCTCTTAATGTTATCCCTCCCCTAGCCCCTGACCCCTGACAGGACCTGCTGTGTGATGTTCCCCTCCCTGTGTCCATGTGTTCTCATTGCTCAACTCCCACTTATGAGTGAGAGCATGTGGTGTTTGGTTTTCTTTTCCTATGTTAGTTTGCTGAGAATGATGGTTTCCAGCTTCATCCATGTCCCTGCAAAGGACATGAATTCAACAGTTTTTATGGCTGCATAGTATTCCATGGTGTATATGTGCCATATTTTCTTTATCCAGTCTATCATTGATGGCCATTTGAGTTGGTTCCAAGTCTATGCTATTGTGCATAGTGCTGCAATAAACATACATGTGTATGTGTCTTTATAGTAGAATGATTTAAAACCTTTGGGTATATACCTAGTAATGGGATTGCTGAGTCAAATGGTATTTCTCATTGTAGATCCTTGAGGATCTAGAACTGTCTTCCACAATGGTTGAACTAATTTATACTCCCACCAACAGTGAAAAAGCATTCCTATTTCTCCACATCCTCTCTAGCATCTGTTGTTTCCTGACTTTTTAATAATCACCATTCTGACTGGCATGAGATGGTATCTCATTGTGGTTTTGATTTGCATTTCTCTAATGACCAGTGATGATGAGGATTTTTTCACATTTTTTGGCCACATAAATGTCTTATTTTAGAAGTATCTGTTCATATCCTTCACCCACTTTTTGATGCGGTTGTTTTTTTCTTGAGAATTTGTTAAGTTCCTTGTAGATTTTGGATATTAGCACTTTGTCAGATGGATAGATTGCAAAAATTTTCTCCCAATCTGTAGGTTGCCTGTTCACTCTGATGATAGTTTCTTTTGCTCTGCAGAAGCTCTTTAGTTTAATTAGGTCCCATTTATCGATTTTGGCTTTTGTTGCCTTTGCTTTTGGTGTTTTAGTCATGAAGTCTTTGCTCATGCCTATGTCCTGACTGGTATTGCCCAGGTTTTCTTCTAGGGTTTTTATCGTTTTAGGTCTTACGTTTAAGTCCTTAATTCATCTTGAGTTAATTTTTGTACAAGGTGTAAGGAAGGGGTCCAGTTTCAGTTTTCTGCATATGGCTAGCCAGTTTTCCCACCATTTACTAAGTGGGGAATCCTTTCCCTACTGCTTGTTTTTTTCAGGTTTGTCAAAGATCAGATGGCTGTAGATGTATAGTATTACTTCTGAGGTCTCTGTTCTGTTCCATTGGTCTATATATCTGTTTTGGTACCAGTACCATGCTGTTTTGGTTACTGTAGCCTTGTAGGGTAGTTTGAATTGAGGTAGTGGGATGCCTCCAGCTTTGTTCTGTTTGCTTAGGATTGTCTTGGCCATATGGCCTTTTTTTCTGGTTCCATATGAAATTTAAAGTAGTTTTTTCTAAGTCTGTGAAGAAAGTCAATGGTAGCTTGATGAGGATAGCATTGAATCTATCAATCACTTTGGGCAATATGGCCATTTTCAAGATATTGAGTTTTCCTATCCATGCCAATAACAAGTTCTGCAATTGAGGCAGTAATCAATAGCCTACCAACCAAAAAAATCCCAGGACCAGACGGATTCACAGCCAAATTCTGCCAGAGATACAAAGAAGAGCTGGTACCATTCCTTCTGAAACTATTCCAAACAGTAGAAAAAGAGGGACTCCTCCCTAACTCATTTTATGAGACCAGCATCATCCTGATACCAAAACCTGGCAGAGACACAACAACAACAAAAAATTTCAGGACAATATCCCTGATGAACATCGATGTGAAAATCCTCAATAAAATACTGGCAAATCGAATCCAGCAGCACATCAAAAAGCTTATCCACCATGATCAAGTTGGCTCTATCCCTGGGATGCAAGTCTGGTTCAACGTATGCAAATCAAGAAATGTAATCCATTACATAAACAGGACCAATGGAAAAAAACACACGATTATCTCAGTAGTTGCAGAAAAGTCCTTTGATAAAATTCAACATCACTTCATGCAAAAACCTCTCAATAAACTAGGTATTGATGGAACATATCTCAAAATATAGAAAGAGCTATTTATGACAAATCCACAGCCAGTATCTTACTGAATGGACCAAAGCTGGAAGCATTCCCTTTGAAAACCGGCACAAGACAGGGATGCCCTCTCTCACCACTCCTATTCAACATAGTATTGGAAGTTCTGGCCAGGGCAATCAGGCAAGAGAAAGAAATAAAGGATATTCAAATAGGAAGAGAGAAAGTCAAATTGTCTCTGTTTGCAGATGACATGATTGTATATTTAGAAAACGCCATCGTCTCAGCCCGAAATCTCCTTAAGCTGATAAACGACTTCAGCAAAGTCTCAGGATACAAAATCAATGTGCAAAATCACAAGCATTCCTATATACTAATAACAGACAGAGAGCCAAATCATGAGTGAATTCCCATTCACAATTTCTACAAAGAGAATAAAATACCTAGGAATACAACTTACAAGGGATGTGAAGGACCTCTTTAAGAAGAACTAGAATCCACTGCTCAAGGATAAGAGAGAACACAAACAAATGGAAAAACATTTAAATAGTGTTTTTTATATTCATTCATTGTGTTACATATATAGAAATTAATTCTTTTATTGGAGGCATACGTTATGGATATACTATAATTTGTTTAAAAATTCATTCACCTGTTATTGAACATTTAGGTTATTTCCAGTTATTGGCTAATTTGAATAAAGTTTCTACAAGTAGCCCCATCTTCCCATGCACATAAATTGTCATTCCTGTTAGATAATAGCATGGAAATGAAATGGATAGGCTGTGTGGTCAGTGTATGTTTACATGTATAATAAACTGTCAAAGATTTTTCCAAATGGGTTGTGCACTTTTACCTTCGCAGCAGTGATGTAAAAGAGTGTTGGTTCTTTTGCATCCTATTACCATGTAGTATTATCAGTCTTTACTATGTTATTTTAGCCACTAAACATGTAGTAGTATCTTATAATTTTAATTTGGATTTCTCAAATGACTAATAATATTGAATATCTTTTGCATGTCCTGACTCTTCATATTTTATCTTCTTTTGTAAAGTGTCTGCTCAAATTTTTACCAATATTTTAATTGGAGTCTTTTGTCATCTTCCAGTTAACATGTACTACAAATACTTTCCGTGTCGGGGCTTGGCTTTTTTTCATAAAGGTATCTTCAAACAGAAATAAAATTAGGATAAAAGTCTCTTTCACCATTTTTTTTAACTTATGGTTTCTATGTTTGATGTTCTATCTATAAAAATGTTTCCTATCCCAAGGTCAAAAGATTTTCGTCTATATTTTGTCTAGAAGTTTCATAGTTTCAGCTTGTACATTAGGTCTAGGATGCATTTCAGTTTGGTGTTTGGGTATATGGTGTGAAACAAGATTTGAGGCTTATTTTCTCCATATTAATAATTAGTCAGTTTAGCAGAATTTGTTTTTTAAAAAAGTGTTCATTCTCTATTGAAATACATTGGCATCTTTAAAAAATCAATTGACCCTGTAACTGTGATTAGTATAGGCCTCTCTATTGCATTGCACTGATATTTATTCCTGTTCTTTTGCTAATATCACACTGTCTTGATTAGTAAATCTTAAAATACGTTAGTGTATCTTCCCCAACTTTGTTTTACTTAGTCAAAATTATTTGGCCATTCCATGTTCTTTGCATGTTTATATACATTTTACAATCAGCTTATCAGTTTTTATGACAGCATGGCTGGTATCTTGATTGTAATTGAGTTCAATCTATGAATTGTTACGTGGAAAATTGACATGTTAATGGTACTGAGCCTTCCAATCCATGAATATAATACAGCTCTCAATTTACTTGTTTTTAATCATTTATCTTGGTCATGTTTTATAGTTTTAATGTGCATGTCTTGATTTTTGTCAAATTTATTTTTGTCAAATTTATTTTTGTCAAATGTTCACCTATTGAGATGATTGTATGTGTTTTATGCTTTATTTAGCTAATATGCTAAAGTACATTGATTTTTTTTTTGTTTGGGATAGAGCTTCATTCTTGTTGCCCAGGCTGGAGTGCAATGGCACAATCTCAGCTCCCTGCAACCTCTGCCTCCCGGGTTCAAGCCATTCTCTTGCCTCAGCCTCCCGAGTAGCTGGGATTACAGGCACCTGCCACCACGCCCAGCTAATTTTTTGTATTTTTAGTAAAGACGGGATTTCACTATGCTTGCCAGGCTGGTCTCAAACTCCTGACCTCAGGCAATCCACTTGCCTCGGCCTCCCAAGGTGCTAGTGTTACAGGCATGAGCCACTGCACCTGGCTTGAAGTACATTGAGTTTTGAAGGTTAAAATGAACTTGCATTATTAGAATAGACAGTATTTGTTCATGGTGCATTCTTGTCTTATATAGTTGAAAATGATCATCTTACATTTAAAAAATTGTTGTGTTTGTGTTCATTATTCAATGGAAGACATTGATCTGTAGTTTTCTTACAATGTCTTTGTTTTGGTATCAAAGTAATGCTTGCAGCACAAAATGATTCAGAAAGCATTCTCAGTAAATATTTAACATCTATAGATATTTATACTGTCCTGAAAGCAAACTGAGGTTTCTGGATAAGGACCAATCTATTATTTACAACAGATAATTGGGACTGCATGTACAGAAAAGGAGTATTTGCACTACAAGAGAAGAGCTCATAAATTAGGAATCTGAAAATTTATATAGACTACAAACAGCCCAGTTACCACCTGCGTCTCCTAAGACACTAGAGAAAGTAGAGAAAATGAATCTTCATAATGTAAACAAATCTCTGAGAAATGAGTAAGAAGGAGGTCCCAAGTTTACAACTCTTTGCAACGTAAACAAAATAACCCAGTGCCTCTTTCCTCTCTGAAATGTAAATCTTTTCTGTGGGTTTAATACTTTCAAAATGTGAAGAACTAATATGTCTGGGGAACAAAAGTAGGTATTCTCAGTCTTTGTACCTTGTCAAATTCTGTTGCTCAGAAGGCTGGGACCCTTCACTAAGAAATACTGAAAGGATTAGCTTCCACATTTCTTTCCCTATGTTTTCTGAAAGGATTTAGGTAGGACTGATATTATTTCTTCCTTAAACATTGGGTATAATTCACCACCAGTAAAGCCACTAAGACCTGATGTTTGCTTTGTGGAACATTTTCAATTAAAAATTTAATTTTAGTTTATCAGTTGTATAATTTCTTTTTTTTGAATTGAGAGTATCATTTGCATGACTTAAAGTTTTCGTTTAAAGTGTACAATTCAATGTTTATTTAGCATATTTACATAGTGTATGACTATCATCATAATCTAACTTTAGAACATTTTATTAACCCTCAAGGAAACCTTATACTCCTTAGTGCTCACTCTCTATTTTTTCCCCAACCTCCAAGCCTACGCAGACCTAATCTATTTTCTCCGTAGAGATTCAATAACTGTGAGCATTTCATATGAATGTGATAATATATGTATGGTCTTTGTGACTGCTTGTAGAAATTCGTCCATGTTATAGCATATATTAGTATTCAAACTTCTATTCCACTGCATATTTTGTTTACTCATTCATCTGTTGGATATTGTGTTACATTGGCCTTTTGGCTACTACAAGTAATGCTGCTCTGCCATTCATGTACAGTTTTTGTGTGAACATATATTTTTATTTCTCCTGCACAAAATTGTTAAGTCATATGGTAATTTTATCTTTAACCTTTTGTGGAACTGCCAGACTATTTTCCAAAGTGGTCACAGCATTTTACATTCCAACCAGCAATGTATGAGGGCTCTTAATTTCTCCACATCGTCACCAACTCTTGTAATCTACTGTCTTTTTTATTACATCCACCTTAGTAAGTGTAAAGTGGTAAGTCATTGTGGCATTTCTGTCAATGTAAATACAATGTAAATGCATTTCTGTCAATGTAAATGCAAAAGTTTTTATGTGTTGAGCAAATTTTCATGTGTTTTTTATTGATTGATTGATTGATTGAGATGGAGTCTCTCTCTGTCGCCAGGTCGGAGTGCAGTGACACGATCTCGGCTCACTGCAACATCTACTTCCTGGGTTCAAGCGATTCTCCTGCCTCTGCCTGTTGAGTAGCTGGGATTACAGGCACCCGCCACCACACCCAGCTAAGTTTTATATTTTTAGTAGGTTGGGGTTTCACCATTTTAGCCAGGATTGTCTCAATCTCTTGACTTTGTGAGCCGCCAGCCCTGGCCTCCCAAAGTGCTGGTATTACAGGCGTGAGCCACTGGGCTCAGCCTATTACTTATTTAAATATCTTCTTTGCTGAAATACCTATTCAAGTCTTTGGCTCATTTTTAAATTGAGTTGCTTAAAAGTTACTGAGTTGTAACAATTCTTTATATATTCTGCAAACAGCTCCAGACCAGAAACAGTTCAGAACTCCACCAAAGAGACACAATGAGAAAGCTTGTATAGAGTGAATGTGAAAGCAAGGTGAAGAAAATATTTTATTGGTTAAAGTAGCTTTAAAAAATTTAAACAAATTAAATTTAGCAGAGTTTTTCGAGCAAAGAACAGTTCATGAATCAGACAGCACTCAGAACCAGAAGAGGTTCAGAGAGCTCTGCTGTGGCAGCATGAGCAGCAGGGTCTGACAGGCTGAACACAGAAGCAAAGCAATTACTTGACTGGCTACAGCAAGGCATTTTCCTTATCTGGGTATGATCTAATGGAAAGTTCCAAGTTATATAACTAAAGGCCATTTGACTGTGGTTGGTTAAGCTTCAGTTTCCTTTTACTGTTTACATTGAATTGAGTTTTCGTTTGCTTGTGGCGACACCCATGGCACAGGAGCTGTCTTAGCCTAATGGCCTCCCAGTTAATTACTGAAACACTTCATTTGAATGATCCTAGTAAAAAGTTCCTAGTTAGAGATTGGTTGGCAGTTTCTGATGGGTTAAGATGAAATTTTGGTTATCTAGAATGTGACGGTTCATACTGAGTTGGATCTCAGTTTGCTTATGCAGGAAACCAGGGCACTGGAGCTGCCTCCATTTAATGGCCTCCCAATTAATTATTTCAATGGGATGTCTCCTTTCACTTCACCCTTAGTCTGTGGGTGCCACCCTTCTGGTTCTAACCAATAATGTTCTCCAATACCCATTACACTTGATACACCATGGACTCTAATTCCTGTCCTGAGCTCAAGGCTGTCAGTCTCTCAGAGTTTCAGGCAGTCCTTCTAGAAAAGGCAAACCTCATACTTAGTTTACATCTCTGAGCTTATTTTTTTCCTCAGATACTGGCCAAATAATTGTGCACCACATTATTGGCATTTTGCTGCCTTCCTACTGATGATTTAAAAAATTTTCCCCAGTTTTACTAGTTGCCCTCAGTCAGAATTTAATACAAAGTGTCTAGCCCATTGTTGCTAGACATTTCATCGACTTGAATTCATATTATCTTTGTGTGTTATATATGTCTTCCTAAGTGGTCTTATATCTTTTCTTTCCAGGTGGGTATAAGTAAATTAACAAGTGTGAGCTCCAAATCCAGATTGCCGTGCTGTTGTCTTGGTTGTGCTACACTACAACTAGCTATGTGACATTGCCCAAGCTACTTAAATCTCTATGCCTCATTTTCTTCATGAGGTTGTTTAGAGAATTAAATAAATTAATACCAATAAAGCCCTGAGATTATTGCCTAGGACATTTTAAGTGCATGAAAATCATTAGGCCTTATTGTTTGGTACAAGTTTATATTAAATTCAGCCTAACTTAAAGTAAAATCAATAGATGAGTTTCACGTAGTGCTCAAGGAAGCTCATTTTACTTTCATTATTTGAAATAACCTAGAGAAGAGTTAATTTTTAGGTTTTTACTAATTCATTTGTTAACTCTAACTATGCATCACCAAGAATTTCTAGATGCTAATGTTGTATATTATGCATTCTTTTAATTTCTCCAGGGAACGGAATGTACGACAAATACGTTTTTTCATTTGTTCCAACTAACTCTGTTCCCGTGGCTTGTAATATCTTGGTTGCAGTTGTCTATATCTTCTAGCACCCCTTCTTGAATAGTAAATGCTGAAGGTCAAAGCAAACCTTCATGATACAGAGTTTCTTTATGTGCCTGCTTTCTGCCATAGTAATTTATCAGGAAAAAAAAATAATAAACCAACAACAACCTGTGTATTTTCTCCATTTTTCTTCTTCCATGTAGACAACGCATATCTCAGATTTGAGTTGAAACTCCTAATTCCTATCTGTAATGAGGAAAACTCCTGTGCTTTTTTCTACCAACAATCACAAATATGAGAATCAAAGATGACTGTTTAAGACAATAGACAGGACATGTCTCAAAATGTAGCAAATGGATCATAAAAACAGAAAAGATTAATGTCATTTTTCTTTCATTTTTTTTTTCTAACAGATACTATGTAGACCAATGCAATGGGCATATAGTTATGTTGTTTATACATTCTTTTTAGCAAATTTAATTAAGAGACTGAATTTTATATAATAGTTTTATATAGAAAAAACTTCTTCCAAGGCAGCAAAAATTTTCACTCAGGAAGAGCTCATTTGCAAACTTCTAAGTATCTTTAAACAATGAACGCTTCCTGAAATAAAGATAAAACCTGGTATGAATCCTATGTGCATTCCCAGGTCATCTGAACAAAAAATCTCTGGGCTTTGTTTTAAATTCTGTACAAAATATATCTCTTCAGAAAGGCTGTCCTGAATGATTATGGATGGAAAATATTTTTGCAGTCATGTCAAAGATTAAAAGCATATATGAAATTACAAAGATATGAATGATCTGACATTTTCTTCAGGTTATAACATCTTCTAAATAATTTTTTTATTACTGACCTGGGTTTGCGATAGCATGCATGTGCAGTAGCAATACTGAAAAATGCCAGTCAGAGCAATAGGTGCTACTCAAGTAATTTCAACTTTATATTTCTTCAAATTAAGAGAAAATATTTTATTTTTTTCTGAAATTGGCATTCATATCACTAGTGAAAAAGTACTCTATTTTGCCCCTAAAAATCTTTTTTTTGTTGTAAACGTTCCAAATTCCGAGAGCGATTATTTATGAACTACTTGTTTTACATCTGAAATGTGTGATAATTTATTGTGCCAATCAGTGTCCTTCCAGTTGCATATGACAGATATATAACTAGGGAAAAAGACATAGTGTTTTTGTTTTGTTTTTTGCCCACTCTAGAAAGATGCAGGAAAATTATAGCTTTAGCTAGGTCTGGGATATGAATGGGAAGAGGGTTGGAAAAACTCCAAGATACTCTCCTTCAATTTCTTATCTTCTGCCCCCTCTTGAAACATTCTTTTTCCCTGTCTGTATAATGGCATCCACGTATGGCAAGTTGGAGTTCCAGACTCGTATCTATTAGTTTTTCCCTTCAGCAGAAACTGACAACAAGTTTCCTTGGTCTCACAGTCAAAAACCTAAGGTAAATGCTGCTTGATTCAGCTTGTTTCAGGAACCTAGCCTTAGGCAATCACGGTTTCCTGGATGGGATGGCATCACTCTCCCTTGCCAGGTCATCTTAGGAAGAAGACGTTTGTTATCATTCAACAGAAGAGACGTCCATTGTGAATAAGGGATTTTCTGGTTCTGCACTTATTTAAATTAACAGTATTAAGTGGGCATGCATTTCTTTTCGTTACCTACCTCTTGTATATTTTTACATGTCTTCTTGATCTCAGTTTTAAAAAAGTGTTTAAGAGCTATGCAGATATTTGGCCATTTTGCTTTTCAAGGAACAATGTGGCTATCTATCTTTAATTGGGCAGCAGAAACTTGGGAAATACTAATGATAAAGCAGCAGGATGGCAGCTGTGATCTTGAATCTCCCATCTTAAACTCCAGCATGGAAAGCTGCCTGTCTCATAGAATTATCTGTGTATGGCTATGCTTTTCTCTCTCAGAGGAACTATCTAGACTTGCTTGTTGCTTCAGGCAGTGTTCTGAAACTTTTTAGATTATAAATAACAACTGGAAATTTGTTAAAAATATAGGTTCACTGGCCCTACCTCAAGTCCACTGGAAAAAAAAATCTATATTCTTATAATCAGACAAGTCAAGGAAACACTGTAGACAAAACATAGGATGTATTAGATGAACAAATGGATTACCTTGTAATTTTTACCCTCAATGGGGAAAACTGGTAAATGCAGAGCCCAGAGAGATTATACTGAGCTAAAGGTAATGATTTCCTTTCTGTGTGTTTAGCTATTTATTCCCTTACCTAAAGCTTTTTTTGTAGAGTAATCAACATTATTTTTAGTTTTTAAAATTTTTCATCAGTGGTCTTGTTAATAAAAAAACTTTCTTTGGGGTAGGAAAACTACATTTAGAAAATAGTTTTTAATTAATTTTCCATTTTCTAATCAATCGCAACATACATAGTATATGTAAATATATATTACATATATCCTGTCAATCAGAATTTACTGGGATGAAATAATTAGTCACAATGCTTGGAAATTTTATCTCAGTTTGAAATGAAGAAAGCTGGTCTGTTATTTAGTCTGGGCGAAGGGCATAAATGTAGCAAAGGTCGAGCAGATCACAAGCCTATTTCCATTTTGACTTTCACAGTCTTGTAGGCATCATCTCTGCTTGGTTTCAGTTGAACCAAATGATCTCTCCCAGGACCAGTTTATGAATCTATGAATTTTAATAGAAATCAGCAAACTGTACTTTGAGATAAAAACTGGAAATAGAGTATGTGGACAGACGGTAAGTGGGAGGTTATGTTAACTGAAAGATATTAGAGAAAGAATTATGGAATCTAGAAAATGTTTTTCCCCTGTAGTGTAAAATTGCAAGCAGTTCCATATCCATGGAGTATTTTCAACATGAACATTCCCATCATGGTGAATAAAAACTCCCTAACAAATAATTTTTTATATACATTCTTCTTTTAGTCTATGGGATTTAAAATTTCTTTTTAAAAATGCTTAACAAAGAATTTCATTTTTTAAAAGAGTGATTTGGTTAAAAAAATCAGAGGGACAAAACCAATAACAGAATGGAAAAACTATCTACCTCATCTAATAATACATATACAATGGTCTCAGAAGAGGAAAGAGCCTCCAAATCATACTGCCTCTGTTCTCATTCATTCATTCATTTACTAAATACCTACTGAAGCATGACTATCTTAAGCAAATCATTTCATAGGTGTAAAGGACTTGCCTTGTCTCAGATGAGACATTGGACTGTAGACTTTTGAGTTAATGCTGAAATGAATTAAGACTCTGGGGGACTGTTGGGAAGACATGAATGGTTTTAAAATGTGAGGACCTGAGCTTTGGGAGGGGCCAGGGGTGGAATGATATGGTTTGGTTGTGTCCACACCCAAATCTCATCTAGAATTGTAACTCCCACAATTCCCACCTGTCATGAGGGGAATCCGGTGAAAGGTGATTGAATTGTGGGGGCGGGTCTTTCCTCCACTGTTCTCATGATAGTGAATGAGTATTGAGATCTGATGGTTTTAAAAACTGGAGTTTCCCTGACCAAACTCTCTCTCTTTGCTTGCCACCAGTCATGTAAGATGTGACTTGCTCCTCCTTGTCTTCCGCCATGATTGTGAGACCTCCCCAGCCATGTGGAACTGTAAGTCCATTATACCTCTTTTTCTTCCCAGTCTCAAATATGTCTTTATCAGCAGTGTGAAAACAGACTAATTATAAATATATATATATATCTTGATCATTGTGTATATATATATTTATATGTTGTACATATATATTTACATATATGTTCAAATATGTTGTACAATAATCAAGTCATGGTAGTTAGCTATCCTTACCTCATGTCTTTATCTCTCTTTTTTTTTTTTGGTGGAAAGAACATTCAAAAGCCTCTCATTTATCTATCTTGCAATGTGCGATATCTTATTGTTAACTATCTGTCATCCTATTGTGCAATAGGATTCCAGAACTTATTCTTCCTGTTTGATTGTAACTTTGTACCCATTGGCCAACCCTTCCCCATCATCTCTTCTCTCCTCCCTTCCTAGTCTGTGGTAACCACTGTTCTACTCTCTGCTTCTATGATATCAAAACTTTTTAAAATTAAGATTCCACATATAAGTAAGATCATGTAGTATTCTCTTTTTTCTTTTTTCTTTTCCAGACTGTTGTGTCTGTTCTAGGCACTTTGTTTTTCCATATTGAAACAAAGAAACTTGCTGAGATTTTTATTGTAATTACTTTGTCTGCATATCAATTTGGAAAGAATTAACTTTGGAATAATATTGGATATTACAAGCCATGGGTAAGGTATATTTCTCTATTGGTGTATTGGTATTTCTCTATTTCTTTATTTGTTCAGTCTACATTTTATTTGTTTGATTTCATTTGTGTAGATTTCATTGATTTTCTCAATTGTTTACCAATTTAGTAGTTAATTAATTGCCACTATTATTTCTATTATCTCTTTTATTCTACCTACTGTTTTTTAAAATTTGTTCTTTTTATAGCTTCTTAAAGTAGAAGCTTACATGATTTATATTAAACCTTTTATATAATTCCTTTTTTTCTAAAATAAGCATTGTACTACATAGTTTACTAGGCCCACCCTAACAAAGTTTCTCAAGCAGGTGTCTTAAACAACGGAAACTTATTGTGTCACAATTGGTTCTGGAGGCTTGAAGTTTGAGGTCTGGCAGGGTTAGTTTTTTTCTGAGGGCTTTGAGTTAAAATCTATTCTGTCTCCCTCCTAGCTTCTAGTAGTTTGCTGGGAATCTACAGCATTATTTACTTTATAGCGGTATCACCCTAATGTGTCTCTTTGTGTTCACATGGCATTCTTCCTACGAATGTGCCTGTATCCAAATTTCCACTTTTTATTATAAGAATACCATTTATAATAAACAAGAACCCAATCTATTCCAGTATGACCTCATATTAACTGATTACATCTGTAGGGCCCTATTTTCAAATAAGGTTGCACCCTGAGTACTGAGGTTTAGTATGTCAACATGTGAATCTGTCAGGGAAGCAACTCAACTCATAACAAGCATAATGCTACAACTTATCTTCTAAGCACTGCTATTGCTGCGAATGATTTGGATATGTTGTATACTCATTATTATTCAATTTAAAATATTATTCTAATTTCCGCCATGATTTTTAAATAAACTTACGGATTTTTAAAGGTGTGAGTTTAATCCTTTAAACTCAAGTATAAATAAATTTTTAAAGGCTTCAGTTTAAGGAATTCTTTAAACTTGAGTTTAAAGAATTAAACTTAAGCCTTTAAAATTCCATGGGTTAATTTAAAAATCACGATGGAAATTAGAATAATATTTTAAATTGGATAATAATATTTATTATTTAAAGTTGTATATATTACTCATTTCTAATTTATTTATATTATAGAACACATTATTTTTGGTTTATTTTCAATGGCTTTATTGAAGTCCAGTTAACATATGATACAATGCAGATAATAGAAATGTTGAATTTGGTTATGTTTCAAATATGTGCACAGCTGTAAGTCTTCACTAAAATAAAAACAATGAAAATATGCATCGATTTCAAAATTAGTGTTTCCTCCCAAATCTCTAGGCAAATAGTGATATATTTTCTGTAATTTGAGATTACTTTGCATTTTTTAGAATTTCATATCAATGTTATTATACAGGATGCACTACTTTTTGTCTGGCTTCTCTTACTCATCATGGTTGTTTTGAGATCATCCATATTGTAGCGTGAACAATAGATTCCCTTTATTGCTGGATAGTATTCCAATGTATGGTTATACTGCAATTTATTTATTCATTCACCTGTGGATATATATTTGGGTTGTTTCCAGTGTTTGGTTATGACAAATAAAGCTGTTATAAAAATATGTACACAAGTCTTTGAATGGGCCTGTGCTTTTATTTTGAATAAAGATCTTGAAGTGGACTGGTTAGAACACATGGTACATCAAATCAATATGCTAGATATATGTTAAGTTGATAAGAAAATGCCAAATGGTTTTCTGAAGTGGTTGTACAATTTAATATTCCAACTAGTATGTGCGAATTACTGATGTTCTACATCCTTGCTGACACTTGGTGTGAGGAGTCTTTTTCATTTTAGCCTGTCAGGATTATGGTTGTGTGGTGGTATATTAGCTTATGGCTTGAATTTACATTTCCCAGATGATGGTGAGCATCTTTTCTTTTGCTTATTTGCAGCCTCTCTAGACTTTTTGGTGAAGTGCTTGTTCAAATCTTCTGCCCATTTTGTGAGGGAGGGAGTTTAGCCCCTGCATGAGTCAGCTGGTTTTTTTTAAAGAGCCTTACTTTTTAGAGCAATTTTAGATTCACAGCAAATGTACACAGTTGCCACATATCATCTGCCCCACACATGCACAGCCTCCTCCATTATCAACATCCTCCACCAGGGTGGTACGTTCGTTACAATTGATGAGATTACATTGACACATCATAATTACCATAGTTCACATTAGGGTTCACTCTTGGAGTTGTACACTATATGGGATTGTATAAACTTATGACATGTATCCACCATTATAGTATCATACAGAGTAGTTGCCCTACTACAAAAATCCTTTGTGCTCTGCCTATTCATTCTTCCCTTCCCCTAATTCTTAGCAAACCCTAATTTTTTAAAAAAAGCTTTTTTTAATTAATGTTTTAATTGAGAAATTTTAATTGTACACATTTATGAGATACAATGTGATTTTTTGATAAATGTATGTAATGTAGAATAATTAAGTCAAGTTAATTAACATATCTACCTCCTTGCTTACATATCATTTTCTGATGAGACATTTTGAAATTTACTCTTTGTTGTTTTGAAATATATAATACATTGTTATTGACTTTAGCCACCCTGCTATCAATAGATCTCAAAACTTACTTCCTCTGTAAATCTGAAACTTTGTACCCTTTGACCAACAACTCCTTATTCCCTCCATTACCCCTTCTATCCTCTGGTAACCATTTTTCTGTAACTCAATTATTTGAGTTTTATGTATTCTAGATACACATTGTATATCAGATACTTTTGAATATTTTCTATGTCTTGCTTATTAGCAGTGTCTTTGAAGAATAGCAGTTTCTAATTTTAAAGTGGTTCAACTTTGTTAGATTCTAAATTTAAGTGAAATCATGAGGTATTTGTTTTTTCTGTGCTTGGCTTATTTCATTTACCATACTGTCCACCAGGTTCATCCATGTTGTTTCAAAGGACAATATTTCATTCTTTCTCCAAGGCTGAAAAGATTTCCATTGTGTGTGTATATATACCACATTTTAAAATCATTTCAACTGTTATAAACATTTAGGTTGATTCCACACCTTGGCTCTTGTGAATAATGTTACAATGAACATGGGAGTAAACATAGCCCTCTGACATTATGATTTCAATTCCTTTGGACGTATACCCAGAAGTGGGATTGCTGGATCATATGCTAGTTCTACTTTTAGTTTTTTGAAGAACCTCCATATCGTTTTTCACAATGGCTATAGTACTCATGTTAATTAAATACATGAACTTAGGTAGTGTCATCCTCCATCTTTATTCTTCTCCTTCAATATTGTGCTGACTATTCTCAGTCTTTTGTCTCTATGTAAAGTTTAGAAATAGTTTGTCAAAATCCACAAATTGTAATAACTTGCTGAAATTTTGATTGGGATTTGATTGAAAATATAGATAATGTTGATAAGAACTGATATCTTGACAGTATTGAGGTTTCCTTCCCCTGAACATGGGATAGCTTTAAGTTAATGTAGTTATTTGATTTCTTTCATCATCAGTGTTTAGCAGTTTTCCTCATATAGATCTTGCACAAATTCTCTTAGACTTATACCCAAGTATTTAATTGTTGGTGGTGTTAATATAAATGTTATCAGTTTTTATTTTAAATCCTGATTGTTCATCTCTGCTGTATAGGAAAGCAATTGGCTTTTGTGTGTTAACCTTGCATCCTGCAGCATTGCTATAATCAGTTATTAGTTTGTTGTTGTTGATTCTTTCCTATATTTTTATAAATGATCTTATTATCTGTGAACAAAGTTTTGTTTCTTCCTTCTCAATATATATACCTTTTATTCTGCTTTCTTGTCCTTTTATATTAGATATGCCTTCTAGAACAATTTTGAAGAGCATTAGTAAGAGGAGACATTTTCCGTATTCTTAATTTTAGTGGGAAAGTGAAATTTCTCATCATTATGTATAATTTTTACTGTAGGATTTTGTAGCCATTCTTTATCAAGTTGAAGTTTTTAATGCTAATTTTATTCTTAGTTTATCTTGATTTCTATTTTTTTTAAATCATGAATGGGTCTTGTATGTCTCAAATGCTTTGACATGATCATGCAATTTTTCGTCTGTGAGCTGTTGATGTGATGGATTACATAATTGACTTTCTGGTGTTGAACTAGCCTTGTATAACTGGGATAATTCCCATTTGGTCATCATGTATAATTCTTTGCATACATTGTTTGATTTCATTTGCTAATATTTTGTTGAAGGGTTTTGCATCTATGTTTATGAGAGGTATTAGTTTGCAGTTTCATTTTCTTGTAATATCTTTGCTTAGGTTTGGGTAATGCTGGCTGCATATGATGAGGAAGTATTTCTCATAGGACTAAGAATTATCCCCTTTGCTTCAAATCTCTGAGATTGTAGAGAATTACCACGTTTTTTTCCTTAAATATTTGGTAGTATTCAACAGTGAACCCATCTGGCGTTGGTGCTTTCTGTTTCAAAAGGTTATGCTATAGACTCTACTTAATATATATATAGGGCCATTTGGATTGTCTGTTTCTTCTTGTGAGAGTTTTGGCAGTTGGTGTCTTTCAAGGAATTGTGCTACTTTATCAAAATTATGAAATTTGTGAGCATTGAGTTGTCATTTTGCCTA
This sequence comes from Nomascus leucogenys, assembly GCF_006542625.1. Classification (NCBI taxonomy): domain Eukaryota; kingdom Metazoa; phylum Chordata; class Mammalia; order Primates; family Hylobatidae; genus Nomascus; species Nomascus leucogenys. The sequence continues at coordinate 30,562,089 of NC_044395.1, read as the reverse complement.
TTTGTATTGAATTATTTGAGTTTTATGTATTCTAGATACACATTGTATATCAGATATTTTTGAATATTTTCTATGTCTTGCTTATTAGCAGTGTCTTTGAAGAATAGCAGTTTCTAATTTTAATTAACCATAATTTATCTACTGTTTTTGTCTTACTGATAATGATTTTGCTGTTATAGTTAAGAAATCTTTGTTTAACCCAAGGTCACAAAGATTCCTCCTATATTTTATTCTAGAATTTTAATAATTTTAAGTTTTTCATTTAGATCTAGGATCCATTTTGAATTACTTTTTCTATATGCTGTGAGAAATTAAAGTTAATATGTATATATCCAATTTTTTCTCACTTATTTTAAATACACTTTTCTTCCTGTATTGCAACAAATCTTTTAAAATCTGCCTTACTTCTATTTTTGGATTTTTAAACAAGGACGTTAAGATCAGGTAGGCAGATAATTTACTTGAAGACAAACTGAATCTTTTTGAGGCTATTTTTTTACCTGTGATAGATCTACAGTCAGATTTGCCATACGTCTAAATTAGACCTTCTTCCAGTGTGGCTTTTTGTGGTTTTACTAAATGCTTGGATTGTTCAATAAAGCCTCTTCTGACTGTTTAGGATACAAACATCTGCCTGATCTGTGCAAACTTTTGTAGAATCTTATATTGTCTTTTGTGTTCTTTTTCAGGTAGTTGTTTTTTGCTTATTCTTATTAAGTCCTTCTTTTAGGATGTATATTTTAGTGTTTGACTAAAAACTCAAGGCAACATCCTGTGAAGATTCCTGCAACTCATTTTCTATACAGCTCTTTTCTCTCTGGTACTCTGCCCCATAACTTCTAGTCCTTCCAAGATCCAAAAACTCTCATTTCTGTTGTATGAGGTCAATGAGACCACTACATTATATTTAAACTATTCTTCCCTAGATATTATCCTGGAAAGTGGTTCCAGAGAAAAAGCAGGAGTGATCATGGAACTGACTTTGTTTTTCTTTTCCCCCTGCTTCTTTCTGAGATTACCATTCTGCACTCTATGCTGTAAAACATCTGAAAATATTTAGTTTATATACTTGATCCATTAGTATAATTGTTTATAGTTGGAGGGACAGTTACTTCGTCATGGCTAATAGTAGAAGTGTAAAAGCAAGTTTTAAAGCAATCAAATTGTTCACAATTTGTATCTTGAACCACTTTCCCTGACTTATCTTGCACTTCCAGCCCCTTTCTTATTTTTTTACCCTTCCTATTGCTTCTTTTAACCTAAGTTATCAATTTTATAAACTTGACTTTTATTCTCCATTTCTCCTAAATCAAGATTCGCTCTTTGGCTATGTTGCCTACAGCTACCCTAAAGAAATACTTTGTTTGCTTGAGCAATTTCTGCAGATTCACATAGGTGACACCCTGTTCTGGTTTGAGCCTAGATAATAACAGTTGAACACAGTAATTTTAGAAAGAACTGTCTAGTTAGTTATTGTCTTTGAAAGATATTTGTCTTTGTAGCCTTTTTTTTTTAGCTAAAGCTTTGTCATGGTAAGAGGTAATAAGCAGCACAACGTGGCAATAAACATAAGAACTAACTAATAATTAAACTCACTTATGTGGTTTGTGAGGAAAGGGAAAAAAGAAGGAAGAGGTCAACTGGATTTAGTCCTAGGTTGGTCTTGGCAGTGATTGTTTGGATTTGAAAACTACAGAGTTGCTAGAACAATCAATGGTCTTTAAAATGTGTGGATGTACACGGAATTAATGTTAGATCAGTTTTTCTGTGTTACTATCTGGGAACATATGGGTTTAATTAGACTAGTTTAATTAATAAACTCTTAATTAAAAGAGTTTGCACTTAGCCTATAATGACCATTGTGATGTAGTCTGGTATAGTTTATCTACTTTGAGAATCAGGGTACACTTTGTAAGCTTACTTCTCCATTCCTCATAGCCCAGATGCTGGCTTGGTCTGTTCCATTTTATCCACATGCAAGAATTACACAACTGTATTCTAGGTATTGCATAATGGAATTTAATTCCAAAGCTCAGAAAGAAATGAAGTATAACCAAATTCAAAATCTTAGGAAAATGTCTTCATGATTAATAATATTAATTTTCTGAAAGCAATTCAAAGTTTTATTTCCAGCACCAGACGTTTATTGAATGGATGAATGAATGCAATTTTAAAAAGGTTATGAGACAAGAGACAGGAATTGATAATGTGCATAATCTTTTTTCCTTGTAGATATAATTAACAGAAACATATTACATACCCCTGAAATCGACCATGCAAGAAACAATATGAAATTAAGACACCTCGGATTGCTGCTCATGTGAGAGGGTTGAAGGTGCATTGAAAACGACTTACCTCTTTCTTACAGATCTGATGGAGTAGTGGACAAGGCAGGAGATGCGGAGTTATGTAGTTCTTGGTCATTACTCTGGTAGTTCTATTATTAGTTGTGAGACTTTGGGGAAGTAATGATCTTTCCTAGTCTCAGTTCCTTCATCTGAAAAATGGGAAAATTATTGTAAAAGAATAAATATTAAATGATTAACTGTACATCCTAGGAATATTGTAGCTACCTATAAAATATTCAGCTTCTCCTTCCCTTTCTAATCATTGAAATAATATATTAAAATAATATTCTTGTGAATAAAGATTATTTATTAGTTCCTCTGCTTAAATGCAGATATTGGTACAAAAAGCTAAACTCTTGAGAACAAATAGAAAAGAGAGAAAGAGGAAGCAAAGGAAGAAGAAGAAAGCTGTGTGGATAGGTAAAGCTTCATCCTACATTCTAGCCACATATCATGCCCAAATTTCAATCTATGTGGAAATACAAACTATTGGAGAGGTAAAGTAAGTTAGATTGTCCTTTTCGAGTGTGTGATATTCATTCAGTCAACTTATTCAACTATTATTTGCCAATCATCTACAAAGTACCAGGCACTGTGCAAAAGACTAATGATACACAAAGAAATTGGAAATTAATTGTCTCTGTCCTCACAAAGGTTATAATCTGGCAAGACAGATGCATCTGATTCCTGAAAATTCAGGTTAAAAAGGAGAGAAGCGCTGGCCATGGAGACGTATAACCAGAACCTCCAACTTAATTGGAAGGGACATTGGAGAAACCTGTGTGGAAGGGTTATTTGAGACCTAAGCATGAGTAGAATTTTCTAGGTCATAGGGTGGGCTGAGAGGCCACACTGGGATAGTGTGCTAAGAGGAGTAATCATCTCTGCAAACCCAATGGGAAAGAAGAAAGGTTAGTTTACACAGGGACGGGAGCAAAGCTGGCATGAACAAGACTGAGTCTGCAAAGGAGGCTTATGGTGAGGCTGGAGGAAGTTCAGGGCTAAATTATACAGAGTCTTATCTGTTAGGTTAAATATTTCTGACTTTAGGATCATTATGAAGCCACTGAAAGATGTGAATCAGAGGAAGGCAAATGATTTCCGTTATAAGACAATCTTTTTCACTATAGTGGGAGCAATGGGTTTAAAGAGGGAAAGAGTGCTTAAGCAGAAATGAAGTAGAAAACTGGTCGATTCTTGCAAGGTAGAGAGGAAGGTGGTCTGCATTCAGGTGGGGGCAGTGGAGATTAATATACGTGGATATGTTAGGGAGATAGTAAAAAGTTAGCATCAACCACATTTTACCCTGCAGGCTAACCTTGCTACAAAAGCCCTCCAAACCTCCTCTGCCCACTTTCTTACCTAGAGAAGCTTTATGCATCCTTTAAATTTAAACTCAATTTCTAACAATATTATTTCTCTTCAACAGGAAACGTTAGTAGCTTACTATTAGAGCACCTGGCAAATATATCCTTTAAGGTAGTGGTTTCCAGCCATTGGCTACGCATTAAAATCATCTGGGGAACTTTAAAACACTTCCAATGTTTGTCTTCCACCCCAGACAGACTCTGAGGAGTAGGAACAGAGCAAGAATATTATTTAGAAGCTCCATAGTTGGTTCTAACTTATTCAGGAATGGGAACCAGCACTAAAAGCATTTGCCATACTAGCATTTTTGGTTGTTGTCCTCTCCGCTATGCTGTAAGCTCATTGTGGGCAGGACTGTTGACTCCTTTTACATCTTGAGGGCTTACAACCGCAGTGATACATATTTATATGCTGCTATGAATTTAAATAAATAAAACATGCTAATTGATTACTTTTAGCTAGCTGGGGCTTTGCTGCCCATGAAGAGGAGTGGGAATAACTCAGGAAGACTATGAGGAGTCGGCACTTATAACTTGCTTCACAAAGATAAAAACAGACGTTTACAATTATATTAGAAATAATAGTATAAGAAGAGTGTAACTGTTGCCAGAACGTAAATGTTGTTCATGGCAATATGTTCTGATTTGGGTTCTGCCAAAAAGGTCAAAACTCAGCCCTTATTTTAGGAGTTTCTGCCCATGGGGAGTATAGAGAAAGAAAAACTTTGTAAACAATGTTTATATTCCAATAAATGCACATTGTTCCAAAGTACACCAACTAATTGGCTACTTTGACCTTAAAGTTCAATCTATTCCCGGGCATAGAGGTAGTCTCTAGATTAATGGGAGTAGAAAATGTACAAACTAATTTCCTTTCCCTATTCCCACTTCATCTAGTTTTAGGGGACAAGCAGAGCTTGATTTCTCCGCAAACCTTATTATATTACTGATTTTGGAATGACATTGCAGCTTGCCTATTACCACAATTCATGGGAATGGTTTCCTCTGGCTTGTAATATAGCACCTGTCCAGTTTTTAAAGAAGCCATTTGATACCATCATAAAGTGACCGTCCAATTCAACATGAAGCAGAATCAGCTTAAATGAAGGCCAGGACAAGGCCTGGAGGGACCCTTTCGATCCTGACGATAAAGCTCTGGCCCCATAGGGAAGTGTCTGAACATCTGCACGGATTGGTACTGAATTCAATCAGCATTGTCATTTTTGTTCTCATGTTAACACATTGTATGCTATCAGAAAAGGATATACCTATTATGGAAGAAACAAAAGGACCAAATCAGGGACCTTAGCTATAGCAGCCTTGCTGTCTGGGAAGGCAGATCTGGGCAGGGACTCGTAAAATGAGGGCTGAGTTTTGACCAAGGCAAAGCTATACTGTACCCAATGGAAGATAAAGCCTCTGGCCTAGGAGTTAGGGAGAACTAAAAGGTGAAGATGAAATGGATTAGAGAGGGGTGGGGGAAAATTATAGAGCTGGGACCAAATCCAAAGCATAGAGTCTGAGACAGAGGACAGGCAAGGGGCTGAGGGGAAGTCTGAAGGCAGAGTCTTGAGAGATATCCTAAGGTAAAGATCCTTAGGGTGGGGAAACCTCTAGCAGGTTCTTACCCCTGCAAATGCAAATGAGAATAGTATATTCCATAGTTCTAAAATAATTTCACGAACCTTCCAGGTCTCAAGTCTGAATTTTCTCACCCAGTTAACATTGCCTTTTGGAAACTTAGGTCCAAATGTCTGGCCTACCTCGGTGGGACTTCATGGCATGATATTTGGGCACTAATCTCACTCTTGGTTTCTATAGTAGTTATCTATCATCATGTAACAAATTACCACATTTAGTGGCTTAGACAGACACACATTTATTATTTCATAGTTTCTGTGGGTCATAAGTCTAGACATGGCTTACCTGCTTCTACTGCTCAGGGTCTCACTAGCTGTAATGAAGCTGGCAGCTGAGCTGCATTCTCATCTGGAGGCTTTCCTGAGGACGAATCCACTTCCAAGCTCATTCAGGTTGTCCATAGGATTTATTCCCTGTCGTTGTAGGACTGAGGTCCTCAACTTCTATAGGCCACCTGGAGTTCCTTTGCCACATGGTTCTCTACATAGACAGTTCACACAACACGGTTGTTTGCTATTTCAGCCAGTAGGAGAATCTTTGCTGCATCTGATCTTTCTCTTTTCTTCTAAGGAATCACCTGATTAGGTCACGCTTGTCCAATATAATCTTCCCAAGTTAAATCAGCTGGTTAGGAGCTTTGATTATGCCAGAAAACAGTCCCTTCAGAGCAGTGCCTTCAGCGTTACTTTGCCACATATGGGAGAAGGTATGTACTCCAGGGGCTGAGAATCTTGGAGCCATTGTGGAATTCTTCCTACTGTATTTCCATTTTATGTTCTTAAAATTCTTAATTGACCTTTGCTTCATTTTCTACCTTATTTTATTTTATTTTAGCTTTTAGGGTAGATTCTAGTAATCTTAAAGTTTTGAAATCATTGCTCTTAGCAAAACTATATATGTCTTGATAATGATTTATATTAATTAAAAAAGTTTAAAGATGTTTACTCCAAGTTTTGTAGCTTACTTCCTGTTCCCAGAGTATTTTAAGTTACCCTGACACATTAATCTTTTTTTTAAATTATACTTTAAGTTTTAGGGTACATGTGCACAACGTGCAGGTTTGTTACATACTTATTTTAAATATATTTATCTTCTTACCTTGCATGCATCTTTTAAAACTGCCTCAATTCTATTTAGGAACAAGAAAGATTATAAATGAACATATTGTAGTAATGTATTCTTTGTAGAAACATAAACTGAATTTCAAACTTGGGAAGATCTGAATCTATACAGATTCAAAAAGGTCCAAAGGAAAAATATGAAAACTTTGATGTCAAGGAGCTTAAAATTTCGCAGATAGAAAAAAATGTATGCATAGTTACATGAAAATATGACAGCACAAAAAGAGGTGTATATGCCAAGTTATGGAGAGGATCCTTTCTTTTTGAAGGAATTACAAAAGCTTTCATTTAAGAGGTGAAATTCAAGCTGGACCTGAATGGGTGGGTAGAATGTGTATATATATAGGAGAAGATATGGGAGGAACACTGTCCTAGAACAAAGGAAACACCCAGGTAAATTCACTTTGAAGAGAAAGTCCCCAAAGTGTAAGGCAAAAGTTTTATTTCAACTTGGGTCTCTAGTGGGCCTGTGCACAAGAAATGGAAAAAAGATAGATCTAGATTAGGATTGACATAAATTGGTAGTATAAGGAGTTCACTTATTAACTTTTCAATAATTTGAGTCGTGGAAAATTTCTGGAAATGGACAGGATAAGTGTAGGTGGTGGGTAGTATGTACACTGGAAGTCAGAGAGCCTGGAAACATGAAGGCTAACTAATGGGCATCAGCAGCAGTCAATCATCAGGTGTTCTGGTTACTGTTGTTGCGTAACATTATCCCAAAACATAGTGACTCAAAACAAAAATCATTTTATTATCTCTCATAGTTTATGCGAATCAGGAATTTGGAAAGGCTTGCTTGGGTGGTTCTAGCTGGGATCTACTCAGATTGCTGCCAGGAGGTAGTGGGAGCTGAACTGCGGGGAGCAGGAGGAGCTGGGCCTCTCTCTCTCCCTCTCTCTCTCATTCCCTTTCTCCTTATGGCCTCAGGGATTCAGCACATAGTCTGTCTGTACAGGGTAGATTGGGCAACTTCATAGAATGACAGCTTCGGAGCAGTTGAATGTTTATATTATGGCTCAGGGCTCCAGAAAGAAGGTTTTAGTGAGTAAAATGGAATCTGTGTCAACCTTTCTAATCTAGCTTAAGATATTATCCAGTGTAACTTTTGCTGCATTCTGTTGATTACAAGTGAATCCCAAACCTGTCCCAATTCAAAGGGAGGGAAATTAGACTCTAGGAGTGTGGCAAAATTATGAAAGAACATAGAGAATGAAAGATTACATCACTGCCATCTTCAGACAATGCAGTCTGCTACAAGAGGGAAGTCTGATTTGACGGTGAAATGTAAAATCCGTATCAAAGAATACATGCATATTTTACTAACAAAAATAGAAAAGTCATGATAAGATCCATTTTTAAGGAGCTCAATATGTTCATGAACATCACATTTATAGTTGTTTGCTTGCTTACATTCCCAAGCCTTCCAGTACAATGAGGCATACACAGGTTTCTATGGCTAGGACTTAAAACAATGTTAACTGAATACATTTAAATATGAATTAATATATTCTCTTGCAGATAGACTATCTAGATGCAAATATCTAGAAAAAGGTATAACAACAAGATTCTAAAATTTAGGAGAGACACCAGGATTAGAGATTTAGCTTTGGGAATCATTCTCACAGAGTGTCTTTGACCTTGCACAAGATGGCCAGTTCTCTTGTATGGGGAATGTTTAAATCAAGTTACCTGCATGAATGTGATTCAATTGATAGTCATTTTTTGTCTAGTCATTTTTTTGTCTAGTTATGAGGATTCTCTCTGCTCCAGTTAACTTATTTTTGTTTTTTTCTGTCAAGAGTCACAGTGATTCTCAAAGAGGCTGTGTTAATGTCTAGTGAGAAGCCTAACTCAGGCTCAAGCCCAGCTGCTCTTCATTCAGTCACCCTTTGAGGACAAAGAGGTAGCCATTTCATTGCTGCTGCCATACAAAGTAGGTTTTGGAAAAGAGCAAGCTTTATCCTGAACCCTGGCCCTGATAGATATTGCCTGTGTGACCTTGGCCTGGTTACTTAATCTTTATGAGGCTGTGTTCTCATCTGTAAAATTGAGAAAATAATACCTGGCAGAAATTATATGAGATTGTGAATATTAAATGTAGCACTGTACTTGGTACATAGAAGTTAATCAATAAATAAGAGTGCAATTTTCTGGCACGGTCTGACTGTTAGGATGAAAGGGGAAAAACCACAAAATGGTTGATCTGAATATTTGGGCCATTGCAACAGTGATATCTTGACAACTATGAGTTAATTCCTGAATTATGAAGCCTTGCCAAAAATACAAAGACATTTTCCAGATTTTACATTGAAATATTAGATTTCATGCCTGTGAGTAGCTACTACCCAAGTAAAATATTAAATGACTTTAAGAAAATGGGGTGAGCATTTTGCTTTACTGAGGTTAATGCAGATCTGTAAAATAATTGATATAATCATTGATTATATAATTATTTTGATTCCTCAAAATTAAGGTAGAAATTTTTTAAGGGCTTTCTTTGGATTTTAGCTCATTTTGAGTTCCTCATGATAAATGTTATGTGTACAGGATATTAGATCATGTTTTCTTGTAATCTGATGCTGAGAGGGACTTAGGAAGCTTTTTGCATCCACTTAAAAATAAAATGTTACTGTTTTCTTGCTATGTCTTGAGTCCCTTGATTAATATGAAGTGCTTTCACTGGTATAAATTCATTTCCCAGGCAGCTTTCATAAAACATCAATTCTTAGAAGATTCACATTAAAAAAAACAACAGTTAAATAGTGCATTCTTCTCCTAAGCAAACTCAGAATATTAATTTGAAGTCCTAGGCCTTAGTTTACTCATTTAAAAAAGTTCTTGAAGTATTTGATCTTTAAAAAGTTATGCTTTCTATTGTTCTAAGACTCTAATTTACTAGGATACAAAGTTATAAGCAATAACCTTTTCTTCCACTAAATAGACACACAAATAAACTGAGGAGTGACATATTGCCTTCTAATTATGCCTGAATAATGCCTCAAATAGTATTACCCTGAGGCATATTTCTTCTGGTTTGCTGGGCCAGGCACTGCTTTATTCTTTTTTTTTTTTTTTTCCCCTGTTCCTACATTTCCCAGCTCCTTGAAGCTAGGTTCACTGCAAGTTTCACTGATCACTCAGACCAAGCTTATTTACAGCCAGATCTAGAAGCAACCTGCTCCCATCCTACCTTTGTCTTATTGAGGCATGGAATGAAATATTCAGCATGAAAAATAAATATAAAATTACAAGCTTACAAACCTGATAAAAAAACACAAACCACACAATTCAAGTCTAATGAAATTATTGTTATACTAGTTAACTACCTGACGGGAAATTTTGACAACAAATTTTTTGTACATTATTTGGCTTTATATTTTTTGAATGACTATTCACAATAATATTGTGATACCATTTCTGTAGATAATAGAGAATTCAGTCTTTCCATAATTGATTGAAATGTGTGTTTATTATTAATCATTTGGAAACATTTATTTCTTCATGGCTTATTATTAGTAATATACATATTTAGGATTATTGTCAAGTTTTAAAAACATTTATTCAGATATAGTCTCTGGCCATTTATCTTTGTGTCAGAATTTCAAGTACACTGGCCTGCAATGATAAGAATATTTCAAGAAGCCAAACCTATATCCAGCTATGAACGACTTCAGGGTAGAGACTGAAAACTGCATAATCCTCTCACTAAATCCTAATTAAATGTATACCTAACTTAGCTTCCTTTTGGCAGGGTTACAAAATTACTCACAGTTACTCCAAAGCCATTGGATATGAGTGACTTATAAAGAGGAAGGGGCATTACAAAGAGATAGTGGTCCCATCTGCAGAAAACATCTTACTCTGGTAAATTTCACTAAACAACATGACAATGTGAACACCTTGCTTGGGCTCTCCAAGGGCATTGAAAGAAAAATCATGAAAGTGAGGGTTCCTGAAGCAAAAGCTCAGTTAGTGTCATGGTAAAATTACCTCTGTTCCACCTTTTAGCTTTGACCAGGTAACTACTGATCCCTGAAAAAGTCCCCCTGCTAGGACAGGAACTATTTCCAGAGGCTCAGAACAGAGTCTGGGGCCTGGGTGCTGATTTTATTTTTGTCATTCCTACTGCATAGCCTAATTAGTCCCGTATCTCAGCCAGCTGCTTTGGGGTCTCACCTCATAAACACAGATTCCCAAAACTGCACAACGAAATAACAGTCAAATTGACACATAGCAGCAGCTCCCTAGATGTCTACTTTCCTCTTCCTTGTTATGTTGTGCTTAATTTGTAAATCCTACTTCTGTCTGTATGATCATTTGGTTTGCCATATGGAGGTTATGCCAGCTTCCCAGGTGGGTTCTGGTCCCTTGTTAATCCCATGTTGTCAACACAATTTAAGTTGGAGACTAATAGTTGGATAACTTCTGGATTAAAATTAATTTTAGTATTTCGAAAGCTAAATGACTTGTAATTCTCTCCACACATGATCAAAGGACATAATATTAGAAGTATATATATTAGGTTGGTGCAAAAGTAATTGTGGTTTTGCAATTATTTTTGGACCAACTTAATATCTACAACATTAGTCTGTAGGCAATCACACAGGAGACTGTAGCCAGCATCCTACTTCCTGTAACGATGCTCCTGGCAGACAGCATTAATCAACCATAGCTCTTCTCCCTAGTGATCCTAAATGCAGGTTTAAAAGTGTGGCTTTCTTCAATTATATGCTTACTAATACCTTGAGGATAATAGTTTATATTCTAGGGAAGTTTGGAACAGTTTAAATTTTATCTTAATAATTTCATTTTATAGTATGCATCTTCATCAGTATTATATAAATACTGTTCAGTATTATATAAATATGTGTTCATTGAGGAAACTGATGTTTTCAGAAGCTACGATAGTAAAAGACATATATGTAATCGTTCTCTATAAACAGCATTTCTTATCTGACATATAAACCAGGATTCTAAGCCAGGTCTTGCTCCAGACTCAGTATATATCTGAGGCATTTCTTCTTTCAGTGCACATCTTCTTCCCTTCTCCTCTTCCCAGATTGCTTTGGAAAAATCACTCAATATCTCTATCTTTCCACATCTGTCTGTCTGTCCTATCTATCTATCTATCTATCTATCTATCTATCTATCTATCTATCTAGGTACCTATCTATCTATTGATTCTCATTCTCATTATTTGTGGTAGTTATATCCTATAAACTCACTGCAAACATTGAATTAGTGAATACTAAACCATTGATCCTAGGGGAAATACAACATTAGGGTCCTGCAAGCCTCTAGTCATAACATGTTCATCAAATAACAAATATATAATTTTATGTGTGTTTATGTTTAAATGTACTTTATTTGTGTGTGTGTGTATATATATATATATATGTGTATATATATTATTGATGTATTAATATTGAACTCATGGCCAACAGTGCTAGAACTCATTCCTGAATGAAGTTTATCTCACACATGTATTTTATTTTATTTATCTTTTCTTGAGACAGAGTCTTGCTCTGTCACCCAGGCTGGACTGTAGTGGCAGGCGCAGCTCACTGCAACTTCTGCCTCTTGGATTCAAGCAATTCTCCTGCCTCAGCCTCCCAAGTAGCTGGGCAACAGGCATGTGCCATCACTCCCGGCTAATTTTTTTGTGTTTTTAATAGAGACAGAGTTTCAGCATGTTGGCCAGGCTGGTCTCGAACCCCTGACCCCAGGTGATCTGCCTGCCTTGGCTTCCCAAAGTGCTGGGATTACAAGTGTGAGCCACTGAGGCTGGCCTCACATATGTTTTGTTGTTGTTGTTGTTGAGACAGAGTCTCGCTCTGTCACCCAAGCTGGAGTGCACTGGTGCAATCCTGACTCAATGCAACCTTCACCTCCTGGGTTCAAGTGATTCTCATGCCTAGCCTACCAAGTAGCTGGGATTACAGGCACCCGCCATCATGCCCGGCTAATTTTTGTATTTTTAGTAGAGATGGGGTCTCACCATGTTGGCCAGGCTGGTCTTGAGCTCCTGACCTCAGGTGATCCACCCACCTCAGCCTCCCAAAGTACTGGGATTACAGGCGTGAGCTGTCATTCCTGGCCATAAGTATTTCTTAGTTCAGAACAGTTTCCACAAATTTCTCTCTTTTCTAAATTTCTAAAATGTTATTGTTTTATTCATCTGGTTGTTAACATACTTGATTAGTAATTTCTCTTTTTATGTTCATTTTTCTCAGCTTAATCATCTCCATCCCCATCATCTGCACCATCGTTGCCATTAACATATACTAAGACTTTTCTGTGTTTTACATGCATTACACCACTGAATTTTTACAACACTGTTTTTTGAAGTAGGTTGAAGTGATATTTAAAATATTTAACAACTTATCTATCATGAGCATTGACCTTGATGAACAGATGCTGGCAATAAACAACCATTATAATGATAATGATGGGCACTAGTGGAATATCTGGCAGAAGGTCATTACAATTATCATTTTAATTTTGTAGATCTGTTCCTGGAAAAAAAATCCAGAGTGATTAGTCTGAGTCTGACAGAAGAATGTGAAAATAGATAAATGAGTAAAGCGCGGTTCTCACTCTCATGGAGAATATACACTAGTTGAGAGGACGTAAATAAAAACTAGGTCCCTTATTTTTTCTTATTTCCAGAACTTGGTATAATGATGTCTGAATATTAAATAATGAAAAATCTTTTTGATTGTTTATAGTAATGATAATGATGGCATTGTTAGGCATTAGGCAGGTCAAAAAGCAGCCAGTTTCCATCTTAATAAGTGTTTTAAAAATGCACATCTGACCCTGATACCTGCTGTACATCTATAAAAATAAAAAAAGAGAGAACATCAAAGAGAAAGACCCAATGAATGGTGTGATTTGTTTTTTGTTTAGGTGGCCCCAATCTCTGATAAATTAGCAAAAAGTGGAAATTGTATTAGAAAGAGCATGAAACCTTATTTTTCCAAATGGATTCTATTTACCATCCACATTATTAGATAGAACTACCTGCTGGGAAATAGTATTACTTCTTCAGCCTCTATTCACATTTGTTAAAATAATGGTGCCATCTCAAATATTTATGTAAGCCTGCTAGCTCATTTTTGAAATATTGACATAAATAATCATTAAATATTATTAGTAAGGATCTTTATTCTGATCCAAACAGAAGTGCTTGAAGTATTAATTAGGTGTTCAAAACCTAGTTAAACTAAATTAAAAATCCATTCCAAATTAAAACCTAGAGGTACTAAAAATACTGTGGAAGCAAACATGGTTGTGGAAATAGGACAGTGAACTGCTTTCCAGGGCAGGGGCTTCAATGGAACAGATGCATTTTATGGCACATCTTCATTTATTTTTGCATTGAATAAGTGTTTCTTCCATCACAGAAACCTTATTATGCTCGGCTTGATGCTAGGCACTTCTAATCCTATATCTCATGTTCTATTTGTTTCCCTGCTCCTCCCTGAAATGTCCACCGTTCAGGACGGTGGTGACTGCAGATCTGGTACGTTAGTCTCAACTTACGAATGTGGTTGTATCATCACAGAGCATGCTATATTTTAGAAAGGTTTTCTGCTCTTCTTCCTATTTGGAGAAGAAAGGGTCTATCTCAGAGATGAGTGGCAGAGATCCTAGTATTTGGAATGAGAAGATATTAATTCAAGTCTGGACTTTGCAATTTATTAGCTCTCGAACAAAGTATTCATTTGAACTTTAGTTTATTTAAATGCTAAGTTGAGAAAGCAGTCCAATTTGTTTAGTGACATTTCAGAGGCGTTATGATGATGGAATGACATATAATGTAATGCATGAAATGTAAAGGTGGATAAATTTATATCATTATGTAAATTGCATTATTATGTTGTTAAGTACAATGACTACATGTTATTCAATCACCTATAAACTCATTTAATTTTCATATCTCTCTGAAGTAGGCATTATCACTCTTGTTCTGGAGATAATGGGAAGTGAAACCCAGATGAATTAATACAATTGTTCAAAGGTAGCAATAGAGCTACCGCTTGATATCAGATTTTTTAAATTATACTTTAAGTTCTGGGGTACATGTGCAGAACGTGCAGGTTTGTTACATAGGTATACACATGCGATGGTGGTTTGCTGCACCTATCAACCCGTCAACTACGTTAGGTATTTCTCCTAATGCTATCCCTCCCCTAGCCCCCCATTCCCTGACAGGCTCCGGTGTGTGATGTTCCCCTCCTTGTGTCCATGTGTTCTCATTGTTCAACTCCCACTTATGAGTGAGAACATGCGGTGTTTGGTTTTCTGTTCCTGTGTTCCTTTGCTGATACTGATGGATTCCAGCTTCATCCATGTCCCTGCAAAGGACATGAACTCATCCTTTGTTATGGCTGCTTAGCATTCCATGGTGTATATGTGCCACATTTTCTTAATCCAGTCTATCATTGATGGGCATTTGGGTTGGTTCCAAGACTTTGCTATTGTGAACGGTGCTGCAATAAACATACGTGTACATGTGTCTTTATAGTAGAATGATTTATAATCTTTTGGGTATATACCTAGTAAAGGGATTGCTGGGTCAAATGGCATTTCTTGTTCTAGATCCTTGAGGAATCACCACACTGCCTTCCACAGTGAACGAATTTTTAATACCCAAAGCAGTTCCACTGCACTACAGATGTGTGCTAGGTAAGGTACACTTGACCAAGGCATTTATAATCAAGTTAAGGGGCAGAAAGGCTGGTAGGTGGCAGGAAGCAGAGGCTATGCCAGTGAGACTTAAAGCCTTAGCATAAGCTTTGCTTTAATATAAGTTAATTTATAAAAATCATATAATATGAAAAAATGTCATCTAAAGTTTGATAATATGTTTGGTCTCAGAAGACTTTAGAAGAGGATACACTAGGGTATTTAAGAGGCTACTTTTCTGTTTTTCCTTTTTTCCCTTTCCTCCCTTCTTTTTATTGATGCATAATAGATATCCAGAGTTTGGGGATACATGCCATAATTTAATATATTCATATGATTTGTAAAGATCAGATCAGTGTACTTGGGAGCCTGTATAACCATCGCTGCTATGTTATACTCCTTTGTACATATCACGCCACCATGGGGCAATGGCAGTCAAATTTATTTCACTGTTGTGTACTAGTCCATCTATTCTCCTCTGAGGTGGGAAGATTCTTTCCCCCAAGTAGATCCTAGGTGTTTTTTCCCAGATCTTAATATGGATGGTGAGTACAACATGAAAGGGTAGTTGTATTAGTCTTCTATTGTTGCTCTAACAAATTATCACATTCTTAGTGGCTTATAGCAATGCAGACTTATTTACTTTTTTAAAATTTAATTACAGTTCTGAAGGTTAGAAGTTTAAAATTATTCTCACTAGTCTAAAGATGTAGTGTTAGCAGGGCTGATTCCTCTTGGAGGTTCTAGGAAAGAATCCATTGCCTTGTCATTTCCACCTTCTAGAGACCAACGACATCCCTTGGCTCACAGTCCCTTCCTTCATCTTCAAAGCCAGCAACATAGCAGCTTCACATCTCTTTCCTTCTTTCCCATTACTTCGACTTTCATTTTGCCCTCCCTGCCTTTGACTTTGTCTCCTTTTTATAAAAATCCCTTGTGATTATATCATTAGGCCAACTTAGAAAATCCAGACTAACCCCCCCTCCCCATCTCAAAATACTTAATCACAGCTACAAAGTTTCTTTTGCCATATAAGGTATCATTTTTGTAGGTCTTGATCATTAGGATTTAATATTTTTGGGGGACAGGGCATTATTCATCCCACTATAATACAGTCATGTGTTGCTTAAAGACATTTCATTACTGACAAACTGCATATTTGACAGTAGTCCCATATGAGCATATTACTATAGTTTACCTTTTCTATGTTTAGATACATGAATACTTACCATTATGTTACAATTACCTACAGTATTCAGTACAGTAACATGCTATGTTGGTTGCCTAGGAGCAATAGACTATACCATGTAGCCTAGGTACATAATAGGCAACACCATCTAGGTTTGTGTAAGTACACTTTATGATGTTAACACAATGATTTAATTATCTAATAATGCATTTATCAGAATGTAGCCCCATCATTAAGTGACACATGACTGTAGTTGATATTTTTATTTTGATATTATTTTCTATTTGTTAGTAGAATTTATGTTCCAACCAGATAACAATGTAAAATATCGTAAGAGTTAATTATATTCCTTTTATTACTACCAGTGAAAACAAGACACAGGGTTAGGTCTTTTTAAAGGTAAAAGGCAAGCCTCTGTTCCGTGGGTTCACAGTTTGAAAAAAATCTATTTTTGCTATTTGAGATACCATGTAGACAGTGATGGGTTCAATATAGTCATAACAGTCATGATGAGTTGTGTTCTATTAATGAGTTTTGAGCTTATTAAATTTATCTTTTCTAAATATGCTATGAAATTAGAGTTTTCATTTTTCACCATAGACTCCAAGTATCACGGATGATATAAAATTAATCACTCTAATGAATAAACAGCATGTGTTTTTTAAAAAATTGTGATCAAAATACACCAGACTTTTTATGCCTCCCTCACAAGAGTGAAGGATTAAAGACAAGTTCAGAATGGTTAATCTATTTGTGTTTTAATAAGAGAAAGAGACAATAGAACTTAACATAATAGTGATATCACTTTATAACTGTGCAATGCTTTATATTTTTAAATAATTCATTGTCCTTTATTTTATTTAATCCTCAGATATAGCATGTATTTTCAATTATGGGTAAGGTTGTTTTGAGTAAGAAAAAAACAGAAGCATAATCTAATTTTCAAGGTGCGTTGGGAACACATTTTTCCATTAGAATTTGTAATATTACAGGGTAATATTTTTAAGCCTTAATTTTCTAGCTTGTCCTTATATTTCTGACAGTGAAAAACTTAATGTGTCTTCTAAAATAGCAGCACTCATTCTTCCCTTCCCTCTGAACTTTGGGTAGAGAGAATGACAGTGCAGGAATTCACATGGAATTCTGCTGACCTAGAGAAAAGGTGCTCTTTTATCAAAAAAAGACATTGCTTTCCTGGAATTTTTCTAACTCACAGTCTGAGATGCCCACATTTCCTAACTCATGTCATTTCCCCTTAGGTCTTCAACTGTGATTTCTGTGTGCAGTTATCCTTCATGAACATTGGGCTGTTTTATCTGTATTACTCCTTTCCTAAATTCATCATCTTCAACTGCAAACAAGCTCTTACCATTGGCAAAAAAATTGCATATGTTGGGAGGCTGAGGCAAATGGATCACCTGAGGTCAGAAGTTTGAGACCATCCTGGGTAATATGGTGAAACCCTGCCTCTACTAAAAATACAAAAATTAGCCAGGCGTGGTGGCGGGTGCTTGTAATCCCAGCTACTCGGGAGGCTGAGGCAGGAGAATCACTTAAACCTGGGAGGCGGAGGCTGCAGTGAGCCGAGATCGCATCATTGCACTCTAGCCTGGGCGACAAGAGTGAGACTGCATCTCAAGAAAAAAAACATTGTTGATATTGTTCTAGTCATCACCCTTCACATTTTACAGCAATGACAAAATCTCTAGAACTTTCTTCCAAACACTGACCATTTGTCAGCAGACATTTTCCTTGAAAAATGGAAGCCAACAGTTGCAAATCTTCCACAGTGAACCCAGGCACAACTGCTTCTTACTATCTATCTTTAGTCCTTCTACTTATAAACCATGCTTCCTTATTTTAATTAATTAATTAATTTAGTTAGTTAGTTAGACAGAGTCTCACTCTGTCTCCCAGCTGGAGTATAGTGGCTTGATCTCAGCTCACTGCAACCTCTGCCTCCCCGGTTCAAGTGATTTTCCTGGCTCAGCATCCCAAGTAGCTGGGATTACAGGCAGCTGCCAACATGTCCGGCTAATTTTTGTATTTTTAGTAGAGACAGGGTTTCACCATGTTGGCCAGCTGGTCTCGAACTCCTGACCTCAGGTAATCTGCCCACCTAGGGCTCCCAAAGTGCTGGTATTACAGGCATGAGCCTCCACGCCCAGCCCCATGCTTCCTTATTTCTAGGCAATATCGTACTATTGATATTGTCTTTTTTCAGTGTGGTCATCATATTCCCATTACTTCCTTGTTCCTTATTATTTGGGTAAGTCAAGCCTCAACAATCTTAAAAACTAACAAAATAAAACATAACCAGAATGGAGAATAACATGTACTCAGAAGTCAGAAAATCTAAGTTTAAATCCAGGTTCCACAATTGGGCAATTGATCTGACCTTGACAATTTGCTGAGCCGATTTGTGCCTCCGTTTCCTCTTCCGTAAAATCAAATAATTATAGTATACTTTATAAAGAGGTTGAAAAAGATTAAATGGAATAACATATATAATGGGCATGTAATAGTGCCTGGCATGTAGTTAACACTCAGCAAGTTAATTGTAGTTATTATTCTTATTATCCAGCATGTAGTAAACTGTCGGTAAACGTTTGCCATGCTGTTGTCATCCTCCCGTGACCCAAATGGCCTCACACAGTCATAGTCATTTGGAAGTTAAAGTCTATCCATCCTCCCCTTTAATGGCTTCATATTGTCCATGAGATAAAGTTTCTGCTTGATCTGACACCTCACTACATTTCACCCTCATCCCATACCACTCTATGCACTTGGTCTCTATGCTCTGGCGATAATGAAGCTCATTTTAATATTTCTCAGGCATTGGAACAACAGTGGAGTAAGCACTCATTGCATGCAAGCTATTACTTGCAGTTTACTATTATTATTATCAGCAGGCTTAGCCACCTCACTCAGGTCCTCCCTGTCAAACCCTTCTGTCTGTCAGAACGTGCAGGGTTAACTTTAAGATGATTTTAACATCTGATAGGCTCTCCCACAGAAAAAGTCCTTTTATTATATTTTTAAAAAATTAAAAGGGAAGCAATAAATGATGGTTCTTTAAGAAAATACATGTTCTCTTGCATATTTCTGGCTTTTCTTATTTCCCCTATGCCTGGAACACCCTTCTCTCCCTCATTTGCCTGATATATTGAATTATTACTTATCCCTTAAGGACTTGGCTTAGGTGTAAACTCCACCTGGAAACCTCTCTTTTCTCTCTTTTTTTTTTTTGAGACGGAGTCTCGCTCTGTCACCCAGGCTGGAGTGCAGTGGCACAATCTCGGCTCACTGCAAGCTCCGCCTCCCGGGTTCACGCCATTCTCCTGCCTCAGCCTCTGCAAGTAGCTGGGACTACAGGCGCCCGCCACCACGCCCGGCTAATTTTTTTGTATTTTTAGTAGAAACGGGGTTTCACCGTGGTCTCGATCTCCTGACCTCGTGATCCGCCCGCCTCGGCCTCCCAAAGTGCTGGGATTACAAGCGTGAGCCACCGCGCCCGGCCTCTTTTCTCTCAATGACTCTGAGATATCCCTCTTAGTGTACCTGTAACACACTGTGTTTAGCCCTACCAAAGCATATATCATAACATATTGCCATCTGGATGTTTCCCTTACTAGCCTTTCAGCACACCAGGGGCAGGGAGGGGAATGCACGTGAGTCTTTCTTATCTTTGCACTCCTTGCCTGTGACACTCTTCTAGCCCAAAAGAGGCTGAATATAGAGCAAGAACAAAAAGAAAACAAATATTCTTCAGTTTGCAAAGTTTTCATCCTCCTCTTACTGTGAATCAGCCTGTTTTTGACAGAGTCTCATAGTGGCTTCCAAGCATTCCCATCAAATAAAATTCCCATTAGGGCACTCAATGGTGTTCATGAAGGTTACTCCTGAATTCTCAGAACTTAGAAGTGGTAAAAAGTTTATGTTCCCAATAGTAGCCTATGTTTTCTTTCCAGTGTAATAATCTCACTTTGTGGTTTGCCACTGGGGATTTTAAGTTGTCATGTGAATTCTTCATTCTCTTTTTTTTCCTGCCTTAAGGCTCATAAGGACACCTATTTGCTGGGGAACATGAAATTGGATAGAGTATAATTGCTTTCTCATTCTGCCAGATTCTCTCTAGGACCTTAAAACAGATCTATAATATTAACCTGAGGTGGAGAAAAGAAGCAATTATTCTGAGAGTCCAGCCTAAGAAAGTGCAGTGGAAAACAAAGCCAGCTGTGAATTTTGAATTAACTCGAATTCCACTGCAGAGCTCAAAATAAGCAATAAGAAAGTGAAGTTTCGTGAGTGTATTGCTGTCACTCCTATCTATTATAACATTAATTAAGAAAATCTAGTCCTATGATGGCCTGAAAGATTGAATTATATTTGAGAAGCCAAAAATACCTTTCTCTTTTCCCTTCTCCTCTCTTCCTTTTCCTTTTCTTCATTATTTTTTCTTTTTCTCTGTCTTCTCTTTAAATATAGAAATCCCAAGAAAACCCTGGAAAAGGCCCATTAAACTAATAAAATATGACCATGGAGTATTATAAATTGTAACCAATGATTATCCCCTCATCCACTTCATGCAAAGATTCCTGCAGGCATCAATTAGACAATGAGGCCACTGTAATGTTTGGCCAGTTCTGACTTTGACAGACTCTACTGGGGAGTTGAAAAAATAATGTATACATTTTAAACTTAAACTTACTTTCAGTTAAAACTGATGGTAATGATGATCTAGTGAAGGAAGGCTTTGTGTGTGTGTATGGCAATTCCCTTTTGGGCTTAGAGTTGTGTTAAAGAAACCAGAAAAAGAAAATGACAATGAAGCTCCCAGGATAAAGGAATAAAATATTTTTTACTTCTTGCAACAAATGAGAGCTCAGGACATGTGACTGTGAAACTGCATTTGCTGAAGAATGAGCTCATTTTTTATTGATGGTGAACTCTGAGCTGTCTTTTAAGGGAGCTGGTTGCAGAACTTCTTTCCCATCATCTTCTTGTCCTAGATTATTGACGCTGTAATCTTTTCACTAGGAAACATTAATTTTGAACTAAGGCTAAACATTAGTTATAGTTAAAAGTAAATTTTAAGCTTTACATCAATAATTCTTTAAAAATTATTGGGTAGAATTTGATTTTGCTCAGAAATCTATTTTGTTTTTGGGTTATTTTTAATACCAATATTCATGGGCACGTGTTTATATATTTAATTTTTGCTAAGAGTGGGGCTAAATTCTAACATTCAATGGGCTAATTAAATAAGTTACATAATAATTTTTATATGTTTGATGTTGAAAATGAAGTTAATTTAATATCTAATATATTGTTAGCCTATTGTTTCAAATTATCTAAAACTGTTTTCCAAGATATGCATTAATAAAACATTTTATTCTATATTAGATTCTTAATTTCAAAAAAGCTAGACTGATTATAATTTATTATTAAAAACGTAAGCAGTATGCTGCTTTAGGAATAAATAGGCTTGTGTGCAAATACCTGGGTGTTAACCCAGCTATGCCCTGTCACTAGTAACAAGTAACTTTGCTTTTAGAACCTCATTTTTCTTACTGTAAAATGGAAATAATACCTTCCAAACTTCAGCCTGTTTCACAACGTTGTGGTAACGACCAAATGCAGTCGCGCGTAATAAAAGCATGTTTGCATGGGTTTCTTTTAAAATAAATAACCCTATAATGATATAATAAAGATAAAACATAGAAGACATTTGTTTGGTTCAAATAATTTTGGTTATATTTTCAGGAAACAAAGTTAAACGAATCTGTAACAATTTAGGATCCTAAAACATGGCCTGGGAGGCTACCTGACATCCCAGAATTTTGAATCAGCGGCTGGTTCAATTTAATATAGTATATTTTAGGGAGAGATTATTTGTTCTTGTTTTTATACCAGACATTAAAGAGATTACAGTTCCTTTGCTCAAGAAGTTTATGACATTGGTGTTGCTGCAGAATGGTTTGTTTCCATAAAACAATAAGAAAATCATGTAAGAAGATAAAAATGTAAGAATATGCATACAATAACTGGTTTAAAATCAAACAGCCCCATGGTTTAATTTCCGCTTGCACCTATAGTTCAGTAAACACAAGTCAAGCAAATATGAATAATTGAATAGTAGTGGAAAGCTTTAGTAAAAGTCTTCTGTAGAATATCAGAGGAGATTTAATTAACCACTATTAGTGAAAGTTCTAGAAACCTTTCATTATCCATTCCTTTCTCAATTTCTCAGAAATTCCCTAATTACCCTCCTTCACTCCCAAACTTGTCAACCTAAAGAATTCCCTTCTGGCTTTTTGTTTGTGTGTGTTGGGGGGGTCTCTAACTGTAACATTTTTATTATGAGCATTCATTTAGCATCTGTGGCTTCTTTGGTTTATTTTCCCCTTTTTCATTCTCTCTCTCTCTCTCTCCCTCCCTCCCTCTGTCCCTCGTCCCTCACTTCCTCACTCCCTCTCTTCCCCTATCTGGCAATTTCTTGCTGAATCAAATTGCTAGTGAACATACAAATGTTCTCAATGTTTTCTTATGGATTCCTGAAGTTTTATAACTCTTTCATGATGGAATTAACTTACGGAAAATTTAAACTAAAGTGGCTGTATAATATTCCCCCCGGCCCCGCCCCACAAACTGCCATGAGTCACTGTGATTAACCTCCTGTCTGATAAATTTGGAATTGCCTTGGTACAAGTACAAGGATAAATGAGGATACAATCAGATTTAATCAAGTTATAAAGTCTTCTTAAATGGTTTTCTAAATGCGACTGGTGATAAATCAAATTATTCTGAAAAATGAAGATATAAAACAGTCTCTGGAACTATGTTTACTACCTAAGGGAGATATCTTTGTCCACTTCAGTGTAGAATCTTGTAAGAAAAGCCACAGAGTATTTCATGTCCCATTGGTATTTGTTTCTAAATTTGCTCCATAAAAATATTAACATTCTCTTTGCAATAAAAATGTGCTGTATTTAAACAGTGAGACTAAGGAAACAATTTGACTTACTCCCATAAGTGTAATAAAACTATAAAATTTCTCTTTTTCTCTTTTACTTACATGCATGAACCAGGCTTAAATTATTTTAAGCTACCTAATATATTCAGCATTCTGAGTGATTTTTTTTCTTCACTTCTAAGGACATGAAATGAAAACGCACAAATGTTATACATATTTGATGATAGGAAATAAGATAAATGGACACTGGTTTATGCTGGTAATGGAAGTAAAATGCATACAGAATTTTTAAATAGAAATTTGGTTGCCTGTGTCAAGAACATTAAAACAATTCATAATCTGCATTCAATTTTTGCTTAGAGATATAGAATCTGGAAAGAGGCTCATTCCTACTGGTTTAAGCTAAATTCAGTCCTCCTCAAATTTATATGTTAATTTCCTCATCCCCACTACCTCAAAATGTGACTGGATTTGGAGATAAGGCCTTTAAAGATGTGATTAAGTTAAAATGAGTTTGTACAGGTGGGCCCTAATCCAGTCTCATTGGTCTTATAAGAAGAAGAAATTTGGGTGCTTAGAGAGACCATCAGAAAAGTGAGCCTGCCCAGAGACACCAGAAAAGTGAGCGCACAGAGAAAAAGCCATGTAAGGACACAAGGGGAAGGTCACCATCTGCAAGCCAACAAGAGAGGCCCTCAAAAGGGCCTGCCTGCCCACACCTAGACCTTAGACTTCCCACCTACAGATTTGTGAGAAAGTACATTTCAGTTGTTTAAGCCACTCAGTCTGTGGTATTTTGTATGGCAGCTCTAGCAAATAAATACACTCACCCTTAAAATAAAAAAGCAAAAACTAACAGACAAGAAAGCAAAGGAAACTACAAATTCATGAGTATTTTTAAATCCACCATAGATCTAAGATCATAGGCCAAACAATTTGATAAAAATGAAAGAAAAAAGTAAGTATCTGTGAGCACTACCTTACGTGGTATATACAAAACCAGTAAGAACAATTGGAATTTCAAATTAAAAAAAATTCATTTACAATAACAACAAAACAAATGAAATACTTCAGTGTAGATCTAATAAATTTTGTGCAAGATGTGTAGGCTAACCTTGTGAATGATCTAAGCATTCAGTTAAAAACAGAGACTGTTACTGAACAAAAAGCAAGACCCAACGATGTGGTATCTATACAAAGTCCACTTTAAATATAAATACATAAATAGGTTAAAAGTAACAAGATATAAAAAACATGTACCATGCAACCACTAACCAATAAAAGCCAGAGTAACTATAGTCATATCAGACAAAGACTTCTGAACTAGGAATTTTGTGATGGTTAATACTGAGTGTCGACTTGATTGGACTGAAGAATGCAAAGTATTGATCCTAAGTGTGTCTGTGAGGGTATTGCCAAAGGAGATTAACATTTGAGTCAGTGGGCTAGGAAAGGCAGACCCACCATTATTCTGGGTGGGCACCATCTAATCAGCTGCCAGCACAGCCAGGATACAAAGCAGGCAGAAAAACGTGAAAAGGCTAGACTGGCTTAGCCTTCTAGCCTACATCTTTCTCCTGTATTGGATGCTTCTTGCCCTGGAACATCAGACTCCAAGTTCTTCAACTTTGTGACTCAGACTGGCTTCCTTGCTTCTCAACTTGCAGACAGCTTATTGTGGGACCTTGTGATCATGTGAGTTAATACCCCTTAATAAACTCTGCTTTATATATACATCTATCTTGTTAGTTCTGTCCTCCTACAGAACCCTGACTAATACAAATGTTATCAGAGGTAAAAAAGGATAATATATGGTAATGAAGGTGTCAGTTCTCCAAGAAGGCTTAATAGTCCTAAATGTGTATAAACCGAACAACAGAGCTTCAAAATACACAAAGCAAAAAGTGGAAAGGAGAACCAACACATCCAAAAGTATGGAGACTCTTCTCCTAGTATTAATAATCAATATACCAAGGAGAATGAAAATCAGTAAGGTTATAGAAGATCTGAACAACACTATCAACCACTTTAACAAATTGACATTTAAAGAACACTTTGTACCCAACATCAGCAGAATACATATTCTGCTCTTCACGTGGAGGATTCACTGAGATAGGCCATTTTGTAGGCCATAAAAATAAAAAAACACAAATTAACATATTAAAAAAATAGAAATCATACTAAGTATGTTCCCAAACAACATGAGAATTAAACTGGAAATTTTTAGCAGAAAAATATCTGGGAAATCTCCAGATATTTGGAAATTAAGAATGCACTCCTAAGTAATTAAATGGTCTAATAGAAAGTCTTAAGGAAAAAATTTAAAAATATTTCAACAATAATGAAAATACAACATAACAATATTTGTAGGTTAGAGTTAAAGAAATGCATGGAGGGACACTTTACATTATTCAGCATCTATTAAAAGTTCCTATGTCCAGTAATAGAGTTCAGCAAGGTTTCAGGATGAAAGGTTGACATGTAAAAAATCAAATATATTTATACAAAATACTGATGAAAAATTAGAATTACAAATTTTTAAAAATACTATTAAACAGAAATATTTTGGTTTAAATTTAATAAAATATGTGCAAGAACTACATGTGGAAAGATACAAAGCTCTGATGCAAGAAATTAAAAATTATATAAAGGGAAATATATAGTGTTTTTTGATAGGAAGGTGATAGTTTTGAGATATCAATTCTTCCAAATTTGATCAATAGATTCAAGTCAATCTCAATCAAAATTCCAGCATGCTTTCTTGTTAATATGATAAACTGAACCTAAAACATATATGGAAAGTTAAAGGTAGTAGAATAGCTTAAATAGTTATGAGAAAAAAAACACACACAAAATTACAGGACTAATTCTACCAGATTTTGAACCCTTCTATAAGGCTCATAATTAAGACAGTGCTGTGTTGGTAAAAAGATTAAACATATAGATGAATGGAATGTACATAGGTTTTGGAAATCGACTTACACAAATCTGATCAATTTATTTTTGATAAAGTTGTCAAGGCAATTAAATAGAGAAAGGATCGTCTTTTCAAAAATTGTGAGGGAACAATTCCTCTATTTGCAAAAACATGAACCTTGTCCTCTACTTCACATCTTATGTAGAAATTAACTCATGATGGATCCTAGACTTAAATGTAAAATGTTAAGCTGTAAAACTTGTGAGGGAAAAAATAAACAGTGGAAAATGTGCTACGTTGGGTGGGGAAAGAGTTTTTAGATACAGTGCTAAAAGCATTGATAAATTAGACTTTATAGAAACTAAAAATGTTTGCTTTGTTAAAGGCACTATTAAGATGATAATAAAAGATGTTCCAGAGATATATACAAATTATATTTTCCACAAAGAATTTGTTTCCAGAATATATAAGGAATATTTTTCATGATAAAACCAACAATATAATTATACAAATGAGCAAAGATGGACATTTTACTAAATAAGTTATATGAATGGCAAGTAATTATATAAAAAGGTCCTCAGCATTATTAGTCATTAGGGAATTGAAAATTAGAATCACAATGAGATTCCACTATATACCTTTCAAAATGGCTAATTATGAGTAAAAATGGAGCAAAAAACACTTTACAATTTCAAGAACTAGCAAGTATGTGAAGCTACTTAAATACTCATCCTTTACTGGTAGGAAAAGCAAATGGGTAATTTTTGGAAAACAGCTTAACAATTTCTTATACAGTTAAGCCATGTACCTACCATATGTCCCAGCAGTCCCACAAGTATGTATTTACCCAAGAGAAATTAATACAGATTTGCATTAAACCTATTTTAAATTTTTATAGCAATTTTCTTCATAACAGCAAATAAGTAGGTACAATTCAGAACAATTAAGGTCTCATTCAATTGGTTAATGGATAAACGAACCAATATGTCTCTAAATGAACTACACCTAAGCAATTAAAAAAATTCGGGAGAGTCTTCAGATGCAAGAGTATGATGTCATACTTGAACAACAACATAAAAAAGATGTGGATATGTTGAAAGGGCCCAAAAGCAGTGCCTAATCTCCAAAGTTGAAAAAATTTGTTCAATTAAATAAATAATACTTTTGGATAAAAACCCAGATAATAATATAAATATCCTTGAGTCCAAATGAATATAAAAATAAGTAAATAAATGAATGAATTGGGAGAAAACACATTTTTTCTCATAGAAAAAAATTAATAAATGTAGATAGAATGAAGGAAATAGAAAATGTTCACTAGAACATCATGCTAATTATTGCAGCAGGCAAGATCCACAAATAGATGCTAAAATTTGTATACAAAAGTGTAAGGATAAAGAGTATACTTGCATAGATCCATCATGTTTTCCTCAAAATAAATATTTATTAATTATAAGGTAAAATATAGTAACTTTACATTGAACAAATATGGCATACACTACCTTAACAAAGTGATCAAGTTTAACATAAGCAGAATATGATATACCAACATCTTGTACCTACAAAAAAAGTTGCATTAAGAGAAGTATTTCACTTCTGTGATGTTTTTTCCAGTAATGCATAGCCTAAATCTAATTATAAGGGAACATCAGACAAACCAAATATAAGGGGCCTTTTACAAAATAATTAACTAGTACTCCTTTAAAAGTCTCAAGATTATGAATGAGAAAGAAGGACTGAGAAACTGTCACAGATGGGAGAATTACAAAGGATGCACAATTATATCACATTGAGGATTCTGGATTAGATCCTAGAGTGGAAGAAGAATATTAATGAAAAAACTGGTAAAAGCCAGAGTCTCTAGTTTAACTCATAGTAATGTACCAATGTTAATTTGTTTTGGCAATTGTGCTGTGGTTATATAAGATGTTATTATTAGGGTCACCTGCATCATCATTCAAACTCTCTATACTACCTCTGTAGCTCTTCTATAAATCTAAAATTATTGTTGCAAATTTAAAAGCTGGAAAATATTCATAATCTTTAAATTACTACTTTCTTTTCCAGGAATTTCTTAAAAATAAATAGCCCAAAAATTATAATTTAGTAAGAAAATTATCAAAAATAATCGCTGTGCAATCAATCACACACAAAAATAATTTGTAAAAATACTTTAGTAATCATGAGAAAAACTAAATTAAAAAAGGTGAGAAACACCATTACAGTTTATGGTGCCAAATAGAAGTAAGGGCCACCCCTCCATCAAGATTCTGCCCAATGTCTGTTCAGGTTTTATTTTATAAGTCAACTTGCTGCCTTTAACAGCACAATACACAGTTAGATTAGAGTTGGTTTTGTAAATAAGCCAATGTGAGTTCCTGAAAAAGAAAAAAGAAAGAAGGAGCTCTTAAAAGGATGCATCATATGGCCAACAAGCACATGAAAAGAAGCTCCCATCGTTCTACCATAAAGACACATGCATGTGAATGTTCATTGCAGCACTATTCGCAATAGCAAGAAATGAAATCAACCTAAATGTCCATCAATGACAGATTGGATAAAGAAAATGTGGTACAAATACACGTGGAATACTATACAGCCATAAAAAGAATGAGATTATGTCTGTTTCCAAAACATGGATGGAGCTGGAGGCTATTATCCTTAGCAAACTAATACAGGAACAGAAAACCAAATACCATATGTCCTCACTTATAAGTGGGAGCTGAATGATGAGAATGCATGAACACAAAGAAGGGAACAACAGACATTGAGGGTGGGAGGTAGGAAAAGAGAGAAGAGCAGAACAAATAACTACTGGGTAGCAGGCTTAATAGCTGGGTGATAAAATAATCTGTACAACAAACCCCCATGACACAAGTTTACTTATATAACAAAACTTCACACATACACCTGAACCTAAAAGCTAAAAATAAATAAAAATAAAACATAGATAGCAGTTAAAAAAAGATACAAAAAAACAAAACACAATGCATCTGTAAAAACAATGTCAGAAATTCATGTAGAGAAAGGAGCAAGCCCCTTTGAGAGGGTGCATATTCACTTATGGGTTCTGGAGCTTTCTATTAGGCTATAGATCTTGGCTTTTGACTATTTTTCTGTAGATACAATGTATGTCTTCTTTTTATAGGTTTGCTAATGATAAAAAAATATGTATTCTAATGTTACCTAGAAAGAAAAGATACTACATTTAACTCTAAAGAAACACGTTCAAACAGAAATACTATACAGAATAACTATCATAGGTTCCATCTTGTGTATCGGTGCCAGTGTCTCCAACCCTGTACCTTTCATGCCACTGTTTTATTCCTGAGCCAAGAAAGGGTACTTTGAAAATAATCCTGAGATCATGACATTTGATTTCTGATTTCCAAGATTCCAAATGCCTTTGTGTGGTTCTCGTGTATAGTTTTGTTCAACTAGAAGGCTGCCTCTCAAAATCACAACAGGCCTTTATTTATTGTTTATTGCAAACATAAGCTAAACTTGTGCCTCCAATCATAAGCAAGCAAATTAAAGCTAGCAACTGAAAAGGCTTTTAATTCCAGAGAAAGGTGGGACTGGCTACCATTCTGCAATAGAGTCTGAAACAATAAACAGATATTAAAAAGTATTTGGAGGAAAGATGTCAAAGAGAGAACAAGGCATCTCTGTATAACAGAAGCTATGATCTTTACCCTTGGTGGAAAAAGATTTGAGTTGAACAAATATCATCATTTAGAGAATATTTTTCTAAGTTCTCACTTACCTAAAAATACAGCTATTTATGAATCCCAAAAATTTGGATGGAGCAGGAATGAAACGAAGATTACTTTACCTAACAGTACCTTGATGGTGTCTCAATGATTCTATTTAAGAAAAGAGGGTGAGGTGTGGGAGAATAGATGAGGGAGTTGCAGGTACCTGGCTAATAGCACCTTTCTTCATCCAACTACCTGGGTTTTCAGGCTGTCCTGTCAATAGGAAAAGGGGAAGAAAAATCTATTATTTAAAGAAACCAGCAAGTTTAGTGTTCCCACTTATGGAAATATCAAAGAGAGAATCTGGACTGGGGCATCTAATTTCATATCACACCAAGAAGCAGGGCTTATTTTGTACCACCTCCTCCCCACCTTTCTCTTATGTTGCAGGGCTTGGGTGGTAAGAAATCAATGTGCACCCTGCTAAAGCCTTGGGAAGTGACTCAAATTTGTAAGATGTAGACTTTGGTAATCTGTTAAGGGAAAGAGGAAAGTATACAGGGAGAAAGGCATTTTTTTCTCTGAGATAAACAGATTTTTTTCTTAGAGGTAAAGACTTTGAATAAGAGCCGAATGGATTAGGAAAATGGCATGTGAACTTGAATTTAGAGGAGCTAGACTAGGAATCAAATAAGCATCCTCAGAGGAACTCCCTATATGAGGGTCCCAAGTCTTCATGTGTCTTCTGTTTTGATATTCAAAACAAGTTTGCGTTAGTTAGAAACTAATTTTTCTTTCTTCCTTATTGCAAATCTTAATCCTTTAGAAAATAAATTTTGCCTATACCTGCTCAGTCTTGGGAATATAGACTTTTCTACCTACTCTTGAACTCTCTGTGGAGAAGGTCTCTGGTTAATTAACTCTTATATATTAGAATTCCACATGAGGGGAACTGTTAATGATAATGCCTGGAGGGGAAAACTCAGACCTGTGGCTCAAGAGAGGGAAGCTGCAAGAAATACAGAAAGACTAGATACTCTGCTGGTGTGGTGAACTCTTGGCTGCCGTCTTCTCAAAGGGAAAGAGAGACGACCCAGTGGGCATCTGTGTTACTCTTGCTCTTCATGTTTTTCTGAGACATTTTACAATGTTTATGTAAAGATGTTTTTCAGGGTTATTCTGTTTTCCTCATGTTTTTCTGAGACCTTTTACAATGTTTATGTAAAGATGTTTTTCAGGGTTACAAAGGGCCAGTCTTTTTTTTTTTTTTTTTCTGAGCCAGAGTCTCCCTCTGTTGCCCAGCTGGAAGTGCAGTGGCACCATCTCGGCTCACTGAAACCTCTGCCTCCTGGGTTCAAGTGATTCTCCTACCTCAGCCTCCCCAACAGCAAGTAGCTGGGACTACTGGCGTACACCACCATGCCCAGCAAATTTTTGCATTTTTAGTAGAGATGAGGGTTTCACAATGTTGTCCAGGCTGGTCTTGAACTACTGGCCTCAAGTGATCTGCTCGCCTCGGCCTCCCAAAGTGCTGGGATTACAGGCAGGAGCCACTGCACCCAGCCAAAGGGCCAATCTTAAAAGGCATTGCAGGACTTGCCATCTTAGATGTTTAGAAGGACCCATATGTTAAAAGTGTTTGAAATAGGTTTTGACCCATTACTGAAGGGGATGAGAGGGCCTATGTTTGTGAAGTGAGGTTGGAGAAGGGGAATCTATATATGTGCTGTATTATGTGCCTGTGTGCATATTTGTGTGTATATTTGTGTGTGTAGGTGTTCAACCATGTACTGTATCTCTGTCTTTCAGTCTTGATTGATAGAAAATTTATTTAACTTACTTCAAATGTAGAGAAAAAAATACAGGAAAGAGTGTAATAAATGGATCGAATTCTAATTAGTTCAACTCTAAACTATTGAATATTCAAGTGCTTGTGTTCCTGGGATGGTGGTGGGGGTATTTCTCTAAGTCGAGAATTTTACAAAAATTGATTCTGATGTGTGTCTCATCTTCTTAAACCCTTATAGAGTGTGAGAGTCAAGACTATTCCTTACAAACTTCTTTTATAGTCCCCTTACTTTACTCAAAATACTGAGCATATAGAAGCCGCACATTTAATTAATTAGTAAGTTACCTGGGTTAAAAATAAAGACATATATAAGTAGAAAACTCAGAAGTTCAGTATTTTGCCAGTAATAGATGAGAATTTTAAAACAGTTGAAGAATATTTCTCCAAAATCTGGGATTATGATTAATTGGATGCATGAATTTGTGTGTAAAATTAAAATTAGGCTAATAAAATTAGTACAATTCATGATCAGTTTGGATTCATAATTTGCATCATCTGAAAAGCAGTAGAAAATTTTGGGCCTAAATTAAATATAGAGATAAATTCGATATTTATAACTTAACTTTAGTGGAAGAGTCAATTATATCTGAAGAAGACCAGACTATTAAATTTTTTCTAGAATGTCAGCCTCCCTGAGCTGGTGTTCTCACAAATCAGAGTCTGGAGTCTAGAGATTTGGCCTGCATTTGAATTCCAGCTCTGTCACTTAGTAAAGATGAGACCCTGAGCAACTTCCTTAATCTCTCTGTGCCTCAGTCTTTACTCCAAAAATAGGGATTTTAATAGCATCTACCTCTCTGGGTAGTTAAGAGGATTGAATGGGCTGATACATGCATGCATGCAGACAGAGAAGAGTCTGGCACAGATTAAGTGCTCAAAACTGTTATTTGTGAAGATGATTGTACTCATTTCCTGTTTCTCCTCTAATAAATTATTACAAACTAAGAGGCATAAAACAGTGCAACTTTATTTTACAGTTCCATAGATTAGAAGTTTGACGCAGGTCTCACTAGGCTAAAATGTAGATGTCTTTAGGCTGCATTGCTTTCTACTGGAGGAGGATGTGTTTCTTTGCTAATTCCCGTTATTGGCAGAATTCAGTTCCTTGCAGTAATAGGATCTAGGTCTCCGTGTTCTTCTTGGCTGTAAGCAGAGGGCTGTTTCCAGCTTCTAAAAGTACTGCATTCTTTGGCTCATGGCCCCTTCCTTCATCTACCAGGCCAGCAAAGGAGGCCAAGTCCTTGCTATATGGCATCTTCCTGATCATTCTTTCATGGTCAGGTCATAATCATTCCAGCCGGGAAAAGTCCTTCACTTTTAAGGTTGCGTGTACTTAGATAGGGTCCACCTAAATAATCTAGGATAATCTCCCCTTCCCAAAGTCCTTATCCTTAATCATATCTGCAAAGTTCCATTTCCAGGTAAAGCAACATAATCACAGGTTTTGGTGACTGTTGCATGAAAATCTTTTGTTGTGGGGGAGGAGTCACTATTCCACTTACTACAATGGTGATAGCCTTGAGGTTGCAGGTAAAATTTAAAAGTCAGAAATCATTGCATTTGTCAGGTCATCTGTAGGGGAATTTTTCAGTTTCTGTACATATTCGAAAGTGGAAAGAAAGTGACCAAATACCCTAGAATCTCTCCCTAAAGCAATGTTTATAAAACATCCTCCAAATATTATTTTTGGGAGATAATAGACACAAACTTGAAAAAATAGGTGTGTATAGGAGGGCTCATGTTTGTTGTCAAATAAGACGGGTAAATAAAACAAATTCAATCTGATTCTTTAATGAAATATTTTCTACTACCCTTAATATGGTAATGTGCATTGTGACTTTCCAGAAGAAATTCGTAGTGTTTGTTAGTCATAGTTGATATAGAAATTTTATTTTTATTTATTTCCTGAGAGATTCTGAGTTAACCTTGGCACGTGATTGTCCAGGCACTTGGTGTGCTAGCAACGCACTTGGCCGGAGGTATGGACAACATCTTTCATCGCGTAGGAGGCAGATTTACAAGGAGACTCTACCCTGGCTCTATTTAAATGTTGTTTTATCTATAAGATCCTTTTTAGAACTTATTTTTCTTTCAAATTATAGGAAACATTTTATACTATTCTGTATTTGGAAGCATTTGTACTACATAGACATAGCCAAATCCTTTTGTCATTAGCTAAATAATAATAATTATTAATATCTCATATTTTACATCTGTTTAATAAGTGCCGGGCACTGTGCTAAGGACTTCGTGAGCATTATTTCACTGAATACTCATGACAATGCTTGTGACGTTGGTGCTATAATTATGAGGGAAATGAAACTTAGCAAATTATAGTAAATATTAGGTTAAATAAAATATAGTCTGTGTTATTTCATAGTATGTCCTCTTGCTCACTATGCTGTACTGTCACTATAAATAGTTATAAATATAAGCCATAATGTTGCAATAAATCTAAAGGCAGTATTTTATTTGGAAGTGGACAGTGGAAACAAATTGGACAATCTAAGACTAAGGCAGGCATATTTACTTGTACCTTAGATATGGTAATTATTGCTTCCCTGCATACATCCTTTCCCAAGAGAAACTGCCTCTCTCCCCTCAGCTGACTAGTTTGTACAACTCCTTGTCTCCCTCTACACTCTGACCCCTCATCAAAAATTAGACCAGATATAGAAATCTGATCTCAAAACAACCAATTCATGAACTAGTCTGAGCCAAGTAGATTATATCTTGAGACTGAGTTGAGTCATTTTGCAACCGAGTCACATAAGAGGTCACCAGGCAAAAGATACAGTAAAAGAACCCTTACAGGGCTAAGGTGGTGCCTACTGGAAATGACATTTTAAATGGTTTTCTTCTCCTGATCTGAAGGAACAGGAAAAGGCAAATACAAAGGAGTCTTGAGATCAATGGGTGAAGGAAGATTTCTAGAGAGTTGGGGAGTGAGAATGTACAGTCGTTATGAAAGGATGCCAGTGCCTGTTGAGTGAACAGTCTGGCCTACTTGTGAGAATTGCCTGGCGGTTGGGAAGAGGGATTCGCTGAGCCACCTTTGCTTGATTAAAATGTCTTGTGAAGTCTTCAAATTCCCTTTGCTTTGGTTTTATATTTGCTGAGCAACCCTCTGATCTTAATTTTCTTTCCC
Source organism: Nomascus leucogenys (assembly GCF_006542625.1). Taxonomy (NCBI): domain Eukaryota; kingdom Metazoa; phylum Chordata; class Mammalia; order Primates; family Hylobatidae; genus Nomascus; species Nomascus leucogenys. The sequence goes on along the minus strand of NC_044395.1, from coordinate 30,527,141 downwards.
ACCGAGGCTTCCCTAACAGGTGGTGAAAGTGCTTTCTGGCTGACAGGAACATTATTCACAGTGAATTAATAAATTGTCATTCTGATGTCAATCTCTCATCAGCTGGGTCAGGGTGAATCACGGGCTTGGTCCCAGCGAGGTGAACTAATGGATGAGGACTCTGAACCCCCCTGGGGTGAATGGCCAGGTTCAATTCAACACCCTGGAGCCTGGAGCCAACAAGCAGTCAGGCACACAGCAGTTAGTTCACTAATTAATCCTTCAGCAAATGTTTGGTGGGCGCTTCCTTCGTGCCAGGCCCTGCTTTAGAAGCCAGATCCTCTGCACTAAGCAAGGCAAAGCTGCACCTTGCCCTCAGAGAAGTTACGGTTTAGGAAAGGAAGACAGGCAATATGAAAAATTACAGAAATAGATATATAGATAAATAAATGAATAGATATGAAAAGTATCAGGTAGTAATAGGTGCTATCAAGAATATTAAAATCGGATGATATGATACAAGGTAACTGGGTGGCGATTTTCTGAGAGGCAGAATGGAGAAGTGGTTAAAATAATGGACTTCAGACATGAAGTCAAATCATCTCCATTACGTCATAGGGTCTGACCTTGGGCAGTTTTCTTAGCCTCTTTGTGCTTTAGTTTCTTCATCTGTAAAATGTGGTTGATAACAATCTACTTGTAGGTTTGCTAAACATATTAACTAAGTTCATGTATGTAAAGCATTTAGGATGGTGTAAGGCATGTGGTAGATGCTATAAAAGTGTTGACTGCTATTATGGTTCCTATGTTTATTTAAAGACATTTACTTGAGATTTGAATAAGCAGAAGGCCAACCACATGAATCAGGCAGAACATTCCAAGCAGAGGGTAATGCTGGTGCAGAGACCCAAAGACAAAAATGCACATGGCTCTGTTCAGCATCAGAATGAGGGCTGCTGCAGCCAGCTGCCATAGAGGATGGAGGGATGGTTAGAGGGAAATCACGTGGGAGGCAGGGCTGGTTCATAAAGGTCTCCGAGGTAGTAGAATGAATTTACTTTGAAAGAAATTCCACTTGTGTTGGTTGAGGGCTAGATGGGTGGTTGTGGAGTGAGAATAAGAGCAGGGAGACTATATCGATAGCTAGGTGGGAGGACCTATTATGCCCTCTTCAGAACCTACATGTGTAGGAACTTTACCATCAAGCACCACCACACATACATCAGTACATATTTAGCAGAGAAAAAAGGGGGAAAATAAACAGGCAAAACCTCTGCCCCCATGGCTCATTCATTATTTTATAAATAATAATATTAGATAAGACAGTTTTTCTAGAATATGCCTATCCCCCATAACCAAGGCTTATTCTAAGAACAAATAAGTGATATTTGTGGCACATGCTGGATTGTAATTTATGTCTTTCTAGAAGCCATTCTTAACATTTGTAAGGATATTTCACTGTCTCTTCAATCTGTGGGATGATTGCTTAGGTATTAGTTCTGCATTTTGTCATACCAATCACTCTAGTAATATATCAAAATACATACATTTACATCATATGTCAGCTGCATATAAAACATATTATTATTAACATAAGACAAGAACTGATAAGCTTTCTACCCCATGGCTCATTCCTTCTTCTGGAGCACTCTAGCTGTAGTTTAGATAGCTTGGTTTGGCTGGAAAGACCCAACTAGACAAGGTCAGGTTAGCATGAATCTGTTGAAGCATGTTTAACAGTGAGTCAAGGTGATTTTGCTTTTTCCTTAAGTCATCAAATCTTAAGTGAGGAACCAGTCCCATTCCACTTACTATTTTTGATAGGACTCTGGCATTTAAAATCAGAGTTTTAAAACTCTAGGCTTGTTTTTCTGATCTATTCAGATCTCTTCTAGTGATAACTCAGCTCTTAAACTGTGTATCCACCTCTGGTGGGTTTTTTTTTTTCTACTTACACCAAAAAGTTGGGAAAGGGAGATGTTGATTTACTCTTTTATTCAATAATAAATAATAAATTAATAATAAAATAATTTTTATAATTGTCTATTTCTTGTACTACTAATTATTTCTAGAAATTATTTTTCCATTACCACTAGATGTGACTTTTCAAGAGTCTAAACATTCTCCAGAAGGTGGTTTAAATATATTTTATCTAATACATAAAAAGAGAACATGTCTTAAACATAATACATTCATCTCTGGGGAGACGTGGTCTAAGAGAAAGAATTCAGAGACTGTGTTACCACCCAGAATTGTCTTCTTTACACAGACCTGAGGGGTCCTAAACTTCACAAATAGAGATGAATTTATTGAATTATCTTTCTTGAGGTTTCCTGTAAAAAGTAACTAGTGCTATGAAGTAAGTTCTAATACTTACCTAATAAATGACCTTATTCTGACAAATAGAAATAGGAGAAGGCTGAGTTGGAACATGGAGACAGGTAAAGTAGCATTCAAAAATTTTTATTTTTTTTTAAGAAAAGGGCAACACAAATTGAAGACAAGAGGAAGAAACACTCAAAATCTTTTATAAAGGTAAAAGTTTTCATTTCCCCAGCTGGCTGCCCTCACATAGTGGCCTGACCTGTGCAGATCACAGCTTTGTGCTAAGAAGTGCATTTGAGCTTCTTTGGTGTTGAACAAGGATTCCAGCATAGTCAGATGAAGTTTAAATCATTATTCTCTGTCGTGACCACGGCTCTCACTAGGATGTAGGTGGTCATTCAGAAAACAAAAACAAAATCCTGGAATATATTTTCTCTATTCTAGGCACTAAGAAAACAAGCAAACAAACAAGCAGAAAATCCAGGTAAAGTGGACAGCATGTGAACAGAAAGGCAATGGGATCCTATCAATATTTACATAAGAATTTCCTTGTGTGACTTGCCAGTGGAAATGATCTGAGTGGACCCTTGCCACTGCAGTAAATGCTGATGAGGACAATGAAGCAAGCTCTGAAATGTGTTGATCAAAGAATGCAGAACTCTGGGCAAATGCTTTGCCCTTAAGTCACATCAACCCTGCCATCCCTATGTTTTAAGCCTATGTAGGTTGCTTATTGTGGTTGGAGCAGATGGATCCCTCGATGCAAATGTAGTTTGCTGTTTTAAGGTATGCATGCCTGTGTGCCTGTGTGCACACATGAGGATACTCTCTCTCTCTCTCTCTCTCTCTCTCTCTCTCTCTCTCTGTCTCCCCCTCTCTCACTCCAAGGCACCATAAGGGGCTGCCTATTGACCTTGGAAACATGAAGATATTAAAATGCCGTATGATTATTTTAGGTGCAAGACTCAGCTGCTTAACTTTTAACGGGAACTAGAATCATGTTCAAAAGTCTGTTTTAACTCTGGTTTGATTCAGAGCCCAGTTTTACATGTTTACTATAATCTGAATGTCCTAAATAGCCTGAAAACTTTCCCCCTGGAATGTAATCTGCTTATATCCAGTAAGACAGTAAAACACAACTCCAATTGTGTTTTCTCTGCCCGGCTGCTGAAGCACATGTGCTAGGCTAGATGGATTGCAAATTTGGATTCACACCAACTCTGAGGTGACCCCAATCCGAGTGTGATGTTGATTCTTCTTTGCCAAGGCAGGCAAAGAAGACTTATGGAGCTCTGGGGGTGATGGGCAGCAACTTTGTTGTACTAGTGTAGGTGAGCCAAGGGAATATGATATGTGGATAATTTTGATGATTTTTGGCTATGTTTAGGTCACCATGACAATATGGCAGCTGTGACAGAACTGGATATTATATTTTCATAAAATCCTTGGCTTGATTTAATACAAATTATTGCCATATCATCACAAGCATCTATCTTTTACTGCCATCTTCTAGCAAATCTCATGGAACTAGGAAAATAATTCCTGTATTTCTGGCTTACATGAAGAGTCTTGAATTTTCTGCTCTAAGGGGTGTTCTTGTTGACAAAATAATAATAATAATAATAATAATAATTGCTATGACTAGGAGGACTCCAGAGCTTGGATTACTTTTTCTACATAAATCAATACTGGGTGAAAACATGGGGCATTGGGTAATTTGTTGCTGTAGATGTATTTAATGAGCAACTTGGATTAGTCTGGCTTGGGCCCTCCTTGCTGCTGTGCCTAGGAACTTGAAGATGAAATTTAAAGACTAATGTGAATCCAGGCAGTTTCAGATGCTTTGAGTAGGAGACACTCCAAATAAGCCCGCCTTTAAAGACTTGAGATTTCAGACCATTAAAGGAAATTAACTCATAATTTACACCAACCCTGCTCACCTCATCATGGTCATAATCGGGAAAACTGAGGCACAAGGTTTGTATTGTCCAAGTTAGATGATTTCTAGTCTGGATCTTTCTTCCACCCTATATTTCCTGCTTTCTCTCTGACCAACCTTTCAGTTGAAAGATGCGACAGGGGCTCATGCCATGCCATTCATTGGTTATAAATGATTTCAGGGCTTGAATTCAGTTAGTTAACAAATATTTACCAAAAATTTATAAAGAACGAGGAATGGCAAAAAAGTGAAACCTACCAACTTATTTACCACTAATGTTTGCCAAGTGCCTACAGTATGCAAGTACTCTGCCAGGTACCCTATGACTACTCTATACAAACAGGCCCTGCTCCAACTTGGCTGGACTTACATTGGTTGAACACATCGTATTTGGTTTCAATGAGTTATTGGTTTGTAGGAGATCAGACATACAGATAGGCAATCATGAGGCTATATAGCATAGGTACTGCATGAGTTCATAGAAGGTGGAGAAGGTAGTAGGGGCATCGAGGAGGTGGAGGTAGCAGTGGTACCATCTAACATGAGCTCTGGATGGAAGACAGAGCCTTAACATGCTAAGATTGAAAAGAGAAAATTCTCATTAGAGGGTCTAATTCTGAATAAAATACTAAATCTAATACACCACATAAAGCATCCTCTCATTTTAATGGGGACAGAAGTCCTAGGCAAGAAAGCAATGGGATAGAAATGTTAGTTCATATGATTAACAGATAAGTATCGAGTGACTACTCTGTGGTCAGGCATTGTTCTACACTCTGGAATATGGAAGTGAACACAATAAAGTCTCTGTCTCCGTCAAGCTTATATTCTAGTAGGAGGAAGTGGTAGGCAGCCTAAAAGATGGTGTCCAATGATTCCTACCTCCGGGAATCCCCTCCCCATTGAGAGTGGGTGGGACCTAGTGATTTGCTTCTAATGACAGAATATGGCAAACATAATGGTATGCCACTTTAGAAATTAGGTAATCGTATACAAAAAATCAACTCAAGATGGATTAAAGACTTAAATGTAAAACCAGAACTATAAAGACTCTGGAAGGCAACCTAAGCAATACCATCCTGGACATAGGAATGGGCAAAGATTTCATGACAAAGACAACAAAAGCAATCTCAACAAAAGCAAAAATTGACAAGTGGGATGTAATGAAACTTAAGAGCTTCTGCACAGCAAAAGAAACTATCAACAAAGTAAACAGCCTACAAAATGGGAGAAAATATTTGCAAACTATGCATCTGGCAGAGGTCTTACATCCAACATCTATAAGGAACTTAAATTTACAAGAGAAAAACAACCTCACTAAAAAGTGAGCAGAGGAGGTGAACAGACACTTTTCAAAAGAAGACATACATGTGGTCATCAAGCATATGAACAAAGCTCAATATCACTTTTCTTTAGAGAAATGCAAATGAAAACCACCATAAGATGCCATCTCACACCAGTCAGAATGTCTATTATTAAGAAGTCAAAAAATAACAGATGCTGGCAAGGTTGTGAAAAAAGGGAACACTGATACACTGTTGGTGAGAGTGTAAATTAGTTCAACCATTGTGGAGGCAGTATGGTGATTCCTCAAAGGGCAAAAAGGAGAACTACAATTTGACCCAGCAATCCCATTACGAGGTATATACCCAGAGGAACATAAATCCTTCTACCATAAAGACACATGCACAAGAATGCACACTGCAGCACTACTCACAGTAGCAAAGACCTGGAATCAACCTAAATGCCCATAAATGACAGACTGGATAAAGAGTATGTGGTACACATACACCATGGAATACTATGCAGCCATAAAAAAGAATGAGACCATGTCTTTTGTGGGAACATGGATGATACTGGAAGCTATTATCATTAGCAAACTCATGCAGAAACAGAAAGCCAAATACTGCATGTTTTCACTTATAAGAGGGAGCTAAATGATGAGAGCACATGAACACAAAGAAAGGAACAGCAGACACTGGGGTCTACTTGAGGGTGGAGAGTGGGAGAAGGGACAAGAGCAAAAAAGATAACTATTGGGTAGTAGGCTTAATCCCTGGTTGATGAAATAATCTGTACAACAAACCCCTGTGACAGGAGTTTACCCATGTAACAAACCTTCTCATGCACCCCTGAACCTAAAATAGAAGTTAAAAAAAATAGGAAGGTTTGAGCCTACAATAAACCAAAATTCAAGTTAATACTAATTCAGAAAAACTGCATTTATAAGGAGCAAGTGACTCGGCTGGAAAAAAAGAAATAATCTGGTGCCCCAAAGCATGTGTCTTCCATCTTGCTTGCTGTGTCTTGCTCTCTTTCTTGCTCACTGAGATGGAAGCCACCCGCCATATGGGGAGCTGCCCTATGGAGAGATCCATGGGGCATTAAACTGGCCAGTGAGGACCTGAGGTCAGCCAACAGTCAAGTGAGTGATCTTGGAGTGGCTCCTCCCAGGTAAGCCTTGAGATGACTATAGCCCTGGCTAGTACTTTGACTACAGCCTTGTAAGAACTCCTGAACCAGATATATCAAAGCAACACCTGCATTCCTACCCATATAAACTGTGAGATAATTGTTTGTTATTTTAAGATGGTAAATTTTGACATAATTTGTTATGCAGATATAGATAATAGAGAAATACTAATCTCTCTCTCTCTCCTATGCATACATACAATGACTTGGAAGAATAATTAAATGGAATAAAGGGGACTAAGTAGGAAATGAAAGTTCCAGGGAGCAGACTTCAGGGGGTGGTGTTGCTATTTTGTATAGAATGATCAGGGAAGGCCACTAGGATAAAGTGATATTTGAGCCAAGGCCTGAAGGAAGGAGGGGAAGTGGGCTATGTGCATTGCTGAGGAAAGATGTGCTAAGTTAAAGAAGGCCTCAAGTACTAAAGCCCTTGGGAAGAGGGGTGTAAAGTTTAAGAAAAAGTAAGAAGTCCAGTGTAGGTAAGGAAAGAGGTGGTTTTATAGGAGGTCAGAGAAGTAGCGAGGGGAAAGAATATAAGACTTCATAGGTCATGGTGAGGCCATTGGTTTTAATACTGAGTAAACTGTGTGTGTAATTTGACTGCTTTATAAAATGTACTGTAGGAAGGCAGGGAAGGAAGCAGAGGTACTAGTTAGGAGGCCACTGTAATAATCTTAGTGAGAAATAATTGGTGGGTTAGACCAGGGTGTTAGCAGTGTAGATGGTAAGAAGTAAATATACTTTGAAAATAGAGAAGATGTGATTTATGAGTGGATTAGATGCAGTGTAGAATAGAAAGACAGAAGTCATAAAGGACTCAGGACTCTGTCCTGAATATCTGTAAATGCAATTTTCATTTATCCTGATGGAAAAGACTCTTTAAAGAATAGGGTTTTTTTTTGGGGGGGGGTGAGGAAGGAGGAGCAAAGTGGAGTAGGATACTGTGCAATTACTACTTCAGTTTTTTACCTATAGAGTATGAGTTGCTTCTCAGATATTCAAGTAAAGATGGCAAATAAACTTGGGGCATATGTGTTTGAAAATCAGAAAATCCAGGCTGAAGTTATAAATTTGAGGACTGGCTCAGAGATTAAATATGATTAATATAGTCACTTGATTAATTGATTGGACAATGTGGAGATCTTCGATGACTAAGATAAAAACTGATTTGTAGAGTAGCATAATGATAGCAGAATTGGAGTGAATCCAAAAGAGGATGAGAAGATAGGAAATGTAGAAGTCAATACCCACTTTCAAGGATACTTCTCATTTGCTGTATATGGGAATAAAGAAGAGGAGTGGTTGCTACCAGGAAAACAAAGTCAAAAATATGTTTTCTGTGTAATTTTAATTTTCAAGATACAATTAATACCAGTATGTTCATACATGGATGAGAATAATGCAATAGAGAGAGAATAAGAAATTGGATACACAGAAGAGGGGAGTGGAATTGTTGGAGTGATAATCTTGATTATGGGAGAAGTGATGTCTTAAACCCATTGCGCACATATGGTACTTGGCATTGGATTGGAAAATGGAGTAGTGCTTATCAAAAGGAGAAGGGGAAAATACACGGGAATTATAAATGGTGGTGGTGGGTATGTGTTTATGGGGAACTTGTTAGATTTCTCTTTTGATTGTTAATATTTTCTCAGAAAAATAACAAACATGATTATCATCTGAGAGTGAGGCTGAGGGAGGAGATTTAGAAAGTGGTTGGAAGCCTGAGAAGGTATTTAATTGTCATCTCTGGAGGGTGAAAAAGTGACTGGACAACCAGCTTGATGACTAAAGGCCCATTTGATATGCACCCAGTCTCATGCAGGGTTCATATTTGCACTGAGACCAATCAGCATGATTATGTGTTTTTCTGCAATGTGTTTGCTGCCCTGGAGCAAACATGTATTAAATAGAGAGCTGGCTTTAACCAGAAGTTGGGCTTTTGCCACGTTAATTTAACAGAACAGAGAGGAACCTAAGCTGGATAAGAGCAGAAACGAGGACAGCAGGATGTGGGATAGTAAAGAAGAGAAGCATTAATGGATTTTAGATCCTTGTCAAAGACACGGTGTAGATGTGTTGGGGTGAGAAAGCTGGAGAGAGGGAAGATAGGATCTGGTGAGTGAGATGCATGAAACGTAGAGAATGAGGAGTAGGCACAAGGCCAGAAACATAGCCAGGGCTTGGCGGTACAGCCAGGAAGCCCTGTCTCCATGAAGTGTTCTGTGAGGAAGGATATGTACACACCAGTGTTCCCATGAGACCAACCTGATAGTAAAATGAATGACAATGTGAGTGGGGCAGAGGAATATGTATAAAGGACAGTATGTCTGAAAGACATTTTTTCTTTTTCTTTTGACAAAATGTTCATTAATGTACATTGAATTATACCTATCTCATCATCTGACAAAGATTCTTCCTTAATGGTTACTCTTGGAAAAATGCAAAGATAGATTTCTTTCTTTAGAGCACCTGCAGTTTGTCTCTCTTGTCAGTTGTTCAAATATCTTTTGCCAGCTGGTGATGAGACAAAGAAAATAGCATCGCCTGGGTGTGCAATGACATCTCACATCTGCAGGCTGCATGTTCAACCCAATCAGTAGATTTACTCATTCTTGGGGTGGTGCATTCTCTTACCAACTCTGACAGCAGCAGATTTACCCCATTATGCCAACAGATATTTTTGCAAAGCTGTGTAAATCAAGTCATATATTTTAATGCCCATGGGAAAGTATGATTAAAAGGAAACTTGAAATCTACCTTTCAGTTAAGTAAAAATATTACATTTGGCAAATGGTCATGCTGTGCTACAATTTATAACTTTAATTTTAACATTAGCATTTGAACATAATGTTAGAAAATCATACAGTGAGTAGAAAACTTAGATTACTTCTCTCCTGATTTCTCACCCTACAAAGATAAAAACATCCCTTTCTATCTAATCTCAGAGTCTGGGAATTTTAGATATTCTTTAGTTAAAGTTGTTTGGAGAAAAAGAAATTTTAATATTTTTATATCTGGCTTTTTGAAATAGAGGAGTAAACACATGGGGAAATACAGTCTTTTTCACAATCTAAGCTTACTCTATTCAAATTCAGGAGTATGCAGATTCAAATCATAAGGGATAGCTAGATTTTGGCTAAAGCAACATAACTTTTTAGTCTCTAAATATCAATCAGTGTTAGGTCTTTGAAGGTTCATAAATAATAATGTTTCTAACTTACTAAGGAATTTTGAAAAACACTTTCCATTTATCTTTTTAAAAATTATATTTAGGCCCTCTGTATGAAACAGTGGGCATAAGATAAAAAATATCTTTAAAAATATGAAATATGATCTAGCTCTCCAAGGCAACAGAACATCTGGCGGGCTTCAGTGTGACGGTTCGTATGTCCTGGAATGAAACTGAGTGTGTCCTGTTCTATGCCTCAGAACAGTGGTGAACAATTACAAATAAAAACCTCTGTCAAGAAAGTGCTACAGGTTTCTTTAGCTCATAAATCCTCAAGAGTCAAGGGATGTAGTAGAAAATAAGAAAGAGCTGGAAGAAGAGAAAGATAAACTAGGCTATTATAGACATTCATGACCTAGTGATCAGGATAGCCTCAGGGCTCTGGTTTTTAGTGTCAGGAAGAAAAGACAGCAAAAGTACTAGTACTTGCTAAATACTGTAGTACCTTTAAGCTGCTCCAATCTATTGGAGCATGTTTCAATTATATGTATTTTTTACTGTTTCCTTCGGGAGGGAAATTCAGGAATTTCTTTCTCCTCAGACCAGATTCAGGAATTTATTATTCTTAACAAATTGAAAATGAAATGAGAAAAAAACTTGAATAACATAATAAAACTGAGTAAGTAGTTGAGATCTGAATGTGTAAAAGGAAGCTATTTCTAGGGTAATGAGTGATTAAAAGCAGATATTTTGCAGGATGTTTCAAAAAAAAACAAATCTTAGGGCAAATATTAATAAATAATCAAAGTTAAAAGAAGCTTTGATTCATTTTAGTTGGAGATTGAAAAAATCTACAGTTACTGTTTTGAATCCTGGCTAATGGAAGAGATCAATCCCAGTGCAGTCAGCTGGGTCAAAAGTAGCAAAGAAGAGATCAGTAGAACTTGAGCAATGCAGTACAATTACCATTATTGCTATTATGACTATGACTGCTATCATTGCTAATGCCTACAGATACTTAAGTACTTATTATGAGCCAAGCATATCTAAATATTTTACATGCATTAATTATTTAAATGAAACAAGAATAGACTGTAACTTCATGAGGAGAGAGATTAAACCTTATTTAGCTTTGTAATAATGCTGTTAAGCATAGTACCTATACATAGTACGCACTGAATAAATGTTTTTAAACCAAACTAAGGAATAATTTAGGGTAAATTAAGGTTTGATTTCTACTGCCCAAGGGCTTTCACAAGTTCTTTAGTAAGGAGGAATAGGGTGGTATTAGAATATTAATATATACTATTCTTAATTATGTCATGTAATGCCTTTTATGGATAAATTACATCTATAGAAAAGTGCAATAGGATTAAAGCTAGAATTTTCCCTTTTGATAAAAGAACAAAAAATGAACATGTTATTTGTAAACTGATGTTTAGTAACTGGTTATTAACTACTAGGTTACATTACAAGCCTTTATCTTGAGTAGTATTATGAAAATTAATCTCTTAACTATCTTTCGAACCTATATTCACATTGGTTTTCAAGATACTTTAAGTTATACTTTTTCTTCTTTTTTCAGAGCTGTGTCTTATTTTGGGGCTACTTTTTTATTGAGTGTAATTCAAAAAGGGCTGCATTTTTTTGATAAGGCTTATAACTATGGCTGGATGTTTTGCTCTAGTCTTCTAAGAAGTGCCATTTTATTTTTGAGCCACTCCTAAAGTCATGTGGTCATTAACTTTAGAGGCTGGTTTTCCTGTGAGTGTTGATACAAATTAAAACCCAACTAGACTTCATTGCATGTCACCCTATGAATGTTTGTAATGGAAAAAAGACCTTGTCTGTAGTATACCCTCATTCTTGCATTGAAAAGCTGAGGAAGAAACTTATTATTTACTTATTTATTTATTTATTGATGTAAGTCAGAAAAACTTATAGCTAATGTGCCCAGTTTTCTGGTTGCCCTCAGCAGGTGAAGTTAATAAATAGTGTTAATTAAGATTGAAGAGATTATCTGAATCCTGGTTTGTGTAGATTTACAATCTACATACAATATTAACTAAATGAAATCGCTTTTACAGGTTAACATGTTTACATAGCCTTCCTCCCAGCCCCTTCCATATCCATTAGTTATTGAACTTTCTAAACTGGCATTGAAAACTATTACAACAATTCTTTTTTTTTTTTGAGATGGAGTCTCACTCTGTTGCCCAGGCTGGAATGCAGTGGTGAGATCTTCACTCACTGCAATCTCCGCCTCCCGGGTTCACGCCATTCTACAACAATGTTTTGTTGCCCCAATTTTATAAACTTATGCAGTGCAGTAAATGTTATTTGTCTGAGGCAAACCAAAGGTAAATTTCTCAAAGTTCTTGCTGCTTTCTTTAGCAGCATTTGATGGAGGATCTTTTATGGATTTGTAATAGATTAAAAACAAACAAACAAACAAAAAACAGATTGCAATCCTTTTTTTCAAATCAAGTTTTTGGTCCAAATTGTGTAGGATAAGTTAAACTTGCATTCTATTAGCCAATATGAGTATATTTTTGTAAGCATAGTCACACTGAAATAAAGTTTTAAAAAGCAAAACAAACAAAAAAACATGCATACTGCATTTTCTCCATACGTGGAATTTGGAATAAAACTTGTATTTATTAATTTCAAAATTTAAGAATTGATTAAGATATTCTTTTGGGTGAATCCCATTGACAATGTTAATTTTAAAATGGTAAGAGAATGAGCAGCTTAACTTTTCACAGAAGCACATTGTTTCTGTATTACTAGAAGTGGTCACATTTTCCAGCAGCAGGAAATTCAGCACCATCTTTTTGAGGGTCTTTTTTATTTCAGGATCTTTTTTTTTTTTTTTTTTTTTTTTTTGAGAAACAGTCTTGCTCTGTCGCCCAGGCTGGAGTGCAGTGGCGCGATCTCGGCTCACTGCAAGCTCCACCTCCCAGGTTCACGCCATTCTCCTGCCTCAGCCTCCCGAGTAGCTGGGACTACAGGCACCCGCCACCACGCCTGGCTAATTTTTTTGTATTTTTAGTAGAGACGGGGTTTCACCGTGTTAGCCAGGATGGTCTCGATCTCCTGACCTCGTGATCTGCCCACCTCGGCCTCCCAAAGTGGTAGGATTACAGGCGTGAGCCACCGCGCCTGGCCCAGGGACTCAGAATCTTACTCAGACTATGTAGAACCAGGGTCTATCTACGTTCATATTACTGGCTCTTTCCTTGAGCAGAGGAGAGCTGTTGAAGCCTAGCGCCCCCTAGGCTGACAGATGACACATACCCATTGTTGTGTGGCTTTGCCACTGGTCAAGCTTCCCTCCCAGGGACCAGTTGTTTCAGGGTAGATGAGCCCATCCTCTCACTTTAAGTGTGGCCAAATGTGTTCCATGCTTGATTTCCTAAGATTATAGTAATTCACATTCACTTATTTTAGTGTTGAATGCCACCTCTGGTCCCAAGAAAGCCATGTGAGCCCTGGCTCTATTATCTGTTACCTCTAAAATCCAGATACACTGTCTTCTGCTCCTCCTTAGGAATACACACAAGAAGTCATATAGGTCTTTCTTTTATACCCTGAAAATGCAGAGCCCTCGTACTGGAACTATTCACTTGTTGGCTTGAAATACTTCAAGGATAAGTATTGTTGGGTTGACGTGGGGTGGGGTGGGTGTGTTATATATCTTTGTTTCTAATAGAAGCTATCCTTGAAAAAATTAATGAGGGATGGCCTACCTTTTTTTTTTTTTTTTTTTGAGACGACGTCTTGCTCCGTCATCCAGGCTGAAATGCAGTGGTGTCATAATTTCAGCTCCCCGACTGGCTGAGACTACTGTCATGTGCCATCATGCCTAGCTAATTTTTTAAAATATATATTTTTTAGAGATAGGGTCTCATTGTGTTGCCCAGGCCGCTCTCAAACTATTGGAATCAAGTGAGCCTTCCTCCTCGGCCTCTCAAAGTGCTGGGATTATAGGTATGAGCCACTGCACCTGGCCTAATTTTCTACTTTTGACTAAATTGTGGTGTGGTTGTAAACTTCCAAGTACTAAAGAAAATGAAAGAAAAAGGAAACACTTTTTAAAGGAAAACAAATTTTAAAGAAAAAAGGGGTACCTGCTATGGAATGGTTCCAGTCACAATGTTCCATAGAAGTTACACTATAGGGGTGAATATATTCTCAGAAGATGTAGCTGAAAATTAGACCAGGGTTGGGATGGTGATTAAGATGACAAGGGAGGGTAAATATAGGTGGCTGCTCTTTATTCATTTATGAAAAAAAGATTCTTATAAACTATGTGTAAAAATTCTGTGTTCTGTTAACCCGTTAAAATATTTGTTTCAGCTGTAAAATTCCAGGCAGTACAAGACTTATACACATCACATACAGAAATAAAAGATGATGGGCCGGGTGCGGTGGCTCACGCCTGTAATCCCAGCACTTTGGGAAGCTGAGGCGGGCGGATCACATGAGGTCAGGAGTGCAAGTGTTAGATAAAGAGTAGTGACCACCCAAGGGTTGAGAAAGAGCAACCTGAAAAGTAAGTGGAACAATCCCTGGAGCTCACACAAGGACAGGAGTAATTTGCGTTCCCATCACAAAGTGAAAACAAACAAACAAAAAATTTAACATACAGGGCATTGAGTAGTGTAATTAAAAGGCCTCAGTAATGCAGCAAAATTAGCCTTGGGATAAAGGCTGTTGTGGTTTAGCCTAACAAGTTTTGAAAGAAATTCTTGAAAAATCAAAGGGTTTCCACATAACTTAATTGTATTCCATAACAAAACTACTCAAGAATATTTAAAGAAATACAGAAATTGTTCAGGATCCAATAAAGTAAAATTAATAATATCTGGCATCCAATTAAAAAATACTAGGCATGCAAAAAGAGAGAAAAATATGTAAATAATTAGGAAATCAAGAAATGACACAGATAAAATAATTAGTTGACAGGCATATTAAAACAATTATAAATATATTCCAGGTATTCAAGAAGTTAGAAGAAAACATGAATGTGTTAAAGAGAGTCCTGGATGATTTTTAAAACAGTCAACAGATTAGTGAGTGTGAAGGCATAACAACTGATATGATTCAAATTGAAACAGAAAATCAGAAAAACTTAAATAAAAAAGGACAATGCCTCATTGAGCTGCAGGACAACCTCAAGCAGCCTAATGTATACCACTGAAGTCTGTGAAGAATAAGCCCAGAAAAAAATAGATGAAGAAATAATAGCTAAAAAATTTATAAATTTGATTCACAGTTTAATTTCACAGTAGTGCAAAGAAGCCTAAGCACAAGAAAAATGAAGGACATCATTAACAAATTACTCTACACCAGTGACTAAGAGAAAATCCTAAAAGCAGTTAGAAGCAAAAAGGCATTGCATAGTGTATAGATACATACAAATAAGAATGACAATAGACACTCATACCAGAAGTGTGGAGGTGGTATCAGGGAAAAAAGTTTTTGAAACATGTGTTCCAGATGCTGGCCTATGGAAAATTCTCCCAATCCTCAAATGAGTAAAATATAAGTGGAGTATGAACAATACGAACTAGAACACATGCTGAAAGAGGGAGGGAAATAAAACCCTCTCAACCTAGAACTTTTTATCCAGTAAACATATCTTTTAAAAATAAAGGTAAAATAAAGACATTTTCAGAGATCCAAAGGCAATAGCAGCAGCAAATTTGCACTAAGAGAAATGTTAAGGGAAATTCTTTAGGAAGAAAGAAAATATATCAGATGGAAATTTGCATCTACATACAAAAAATGAAGACCAGTAGAAATGGTGAATCTGTTTGTTAATAGGTTTTCTGTTGTAGGAAGACCTTCCACCCTGATGCTACATCCATTTTCATCACAAGAAAGTGAAGGGTCAGGTGCTGTATCAGGACATGAATAAGTTCCATGACACTCGGTACCAGAAGTTTATAGGCAGTGGAAGACAAACTAGGATTAAACATTTGTGTGCTGGAAGCTGCCTACGGAAATTTTTGCCAGTCATCAGATGTGTAAAATATAAACGAAGAGTTTAATTTTCATTGACAACTACTAATACTAAAAATTTTCTACTTTGAGTCATGTACTTGACATAGCAGTGTTAAAATTATAAATTTAACATGCTTTTTAATGGGCAGTTTTTAAAACACAATTCAGAATTATGTTTGTAGGGTACAAACTTGTAGTAATTTTCTAAATATCTGGTGTACCTTCATGTGAATCTGCTAATTTTATTTTTTCAATCACACTGAATTGCATCTTAGTATATTTGACACGTTGACACTTTTTTTTCTGATGAAATCTGGTACTTCTAGTCAATGGGAGCATGCAAATAACCATCAATGTTTATCTGAAGAAACAAGAGTTCTAGTAAGAAAACTACACATACTCATCAATAAATCAATGTATGTAGTATAAGAGTAATTTGATTACGTATTATATAATTCAATACAACATCGAAGGAACTTAAAAGGCTTTTGAATTAGTCTCATGTAAGCCTTCATTTCATATTAACTTTCTAAATTATCAATAATTAAGAACAAACTAGAGAAAACCCTGAATTATCTTTCTACTTTCCCTGTAGAAAATGTTACAATATCATTGCTACACGAAGAGAAGATCAAGAGAATTCAGCCAGAAGACTGCAGAAACAAAGGTATATTATAGAGAGTAATCAGGCAATTAATGCAAATACTATGTTATTTCCTAATATGTATGATGATATATTTGTTGGCTTTTAAAAATCAGTAATTTATTTTCTTTTCTAAATGTACATTTATGTTTATACTTCATTTTTTATTTGTGATTTTATTTATTTTTTCTAAAACTCCACTGCAATTGGAAAATCTTTCAGCCCCACAAAACCTGAATCTCTATATTATGGTGCAGGGTTGGAAGACATTAAGCTTTGGTACTGTGTATCCCTAGATGTTTTTAAATGCAGACTTTATTTCATAGTTTGCTCTCAATGGGGGTTTTATTTTTTCTGTTCTTTAGGTAATTAAATTGGGGATATTATCATGTAATCTATATCCAAAAGAAAGGTAGAGAAGGAAATAATTATCTGGTACAGAAAGAAAAAATGAATCAATTAGAGATGCTGAGTCTTATTTGACTGAATGGTAATTATTGAATGATCTGATTTAATGTCTACATACTCAGGAACAAAAGCAGAAATCTGTGACCCAATGTCTATTTTTATTTCCCCGCCAGTCATGAATCATGCTGTCCTTGGATAACCCGGTGTCACCCAGAATCTCTGTATCCCTTGGAAATGTAGGCTTTCTACAACCACCTCTCCCTCCTTGGTGGCTTCTCTGCCTGGACAGACTTGTCTTTGTATCAGTAGTGTCACTTTACCTCCCACTACTCAGGAACAGACCAGCCAGTCCCATGACAAATTTGCACAAAATGTCATTTATCTTGTAAATTTAATGAATCACCTTGGGAAAAGGTGGGGCACAGACAGCTTAATGTTAAAAAACCCATTTTTTTGGTCAGAGTGCTGAAAAAAATAGAACTTCCTTAGTAGGTTCTGAGTAAAAACATAGCTCAATGAAGAAATAAAAGCACCTACTGTTCAAAAGTCCTGCTGTTGAAGTCTTACTTTTCTTCATTACACCAGGCATAGTGGGAAGAAATCTGCTTCTGTTTCAGTCAGGGATATTGTTCTGGAATCACAGCTTTTCAGACAGGCTTCCTGTGGATTACCATGAGGCTAGCCCTAAATGCTTATAAGGGACTCCCTTTCCTATTTCTCACCTTGTATCCATCTTCATTGTGATTTCCTCCTAGGTAATAATTTGGCTCAAGGTCCTGATTAGTTTCAAGTGGGTAAAATGACGTATTATGAGATATGAATCGAGGGGAAACAGAAGCAGGGCCTGTTTGGTTGGCTTTGCAGTTCAGAGCAATGGAAGACTTTCTGTGGCATCCAGGAGATTAGCAGTGACTTGGGGAGGTAATTGGGTGGGAGAAAATAAAATTTTTGCTGGGCTGAGGTAGTAACTTCCAAAAAGAAAACACTGTGCAATTTGATGGTGTTACTTTTCTACCTTCCACAAACACAATATGCACTCTAAAATGTTGACCTTTATTTTTTCTGTGTAAAAATATTGTGTGTGAAAATGTTTGTGGTTATGATGCAACATAGAAAGAAGGTACAACAGGACTTGTCCAGGGCTTGCCTTTCTCATCGAGTTTGGGACAAGTCTAAACTCCTGAAATGTACTATGTCCGAACCAAACTAACATATTAGTGGGTAAGTGCCATTTCTCATCCTAATACTTTCTGATAAGCCACTTCCAAGGACCCAAAGAGAGCATATTTCAGGAGTTGAGTGGGCTGAAGCTATTGCACAGGGCATGTTATGTGATATATAAGTTGTGCATGCATTCCTCGTTAAAATAAAAAAGCACAGGCTGGGTGAGGTGGCTCACGCCTGTAATCCCAGCACTTTGGGAGGCTGAGGCAGGTGGATCACGAGGTCAGGAGATCGAGACCATCCTGGCTACCATGGTGAAACCCCGTCTCTACTAATAATACAAAAAAAATATTAGCCGGGCATCGTGGTGGGTGTGTGTAGTCCTAGCTACTCGGGAGGCTGAGGCAGGAGAATGGCGTGAACCCAGGAGGCGGAGGTTGCAGTGAGCCGAGATCGTGCTACTGCACTCCAGCCTTGGCAACTGAGCAAGACTCTGTCTCAAAAAAAAAAATAAAAAATAAATAAATAAAAAAAAGTACATATACAGAGTAGACTAGTAATAATAATGGTCTTTTTTGTTTCTGTTTTGATTTTATCAGATATAACAGTTTTGGGTTATTGCTCACTCTTGAAATGTGTTGTTTCAAAGGAACACATTATTTTGGACATGGAAATCAGATGAAACATTAAAGGTGAGAGGTGAAGCTGGCTGGGCTTCTGGGTCAGGTGGGGACTTGGAGAACTTTTTTTTCTGGATAAAGGATTGTAAACATACCAATCAGTGCTGTGTCTAGCTAAAGGTTTGTAAACACACCAATTAGCACTCTGTAAAAACGCACCAATCAGCGCTCTGTGTCTAGCTAAAGGTTTGTAAATACACCAATCAGCACTCTGTAAAAACGGACCAATCAGCACTCTGTAAAATAGACCAATCAGCGATCTGTAAAACAGACCGATCAGCAGGATGTGGGTGTGGCCAAATAAGGGAATAAAAGCTGGCCACCTGAGCCAGCAGCGGAAACTCACTTGGGTACCCTTCCACGGTGTGTAAACTTTGTTCTTTCGCTGTTCATAATAAATCTTGCTGCTGCTCTTTGTTTGGATCTGCACTACCTTTATGAGCTGTAACACTCACCGCCAGGATCTGTAGCTTCATTCAGGAAGTTGGTGAGACCACGAACCCACCCAGGAGGAACAAACAACTCCAGACATGCCACCTTTAAGAGCTGTAACACTCAATGTGAAGGTCTGCGGCCTCACTCCTGAAGTGAGGGAGGCCACGAACCCACCTGGAGAGACAAACAACTCCGGACGCGCCACCCTTGAGAGCTGTAACACTCACTGCGAAGGTCTGCCGCTTCCCACCTGAAGTTAAGCGAGACCACGAACCCACTGGAAGGAAGAAACTTGGGGCACATCTGAACATCTGAAGGAATAAACTCCGGACGCACCATCTTTAAGAACTGTAACACTCACCGCGAGGGTCCGTGGCTTCATTCTTGAAGTCAGCAAGGACAAGAACCCACTGGAAGGAACCAATTCCAGACACAAAGGGACTATGATTGTATTTTGTGTTTTGTTTATCTGGAGCCAGCAATTTATGTAGGTGGAATCATACAGCTGAATAGATTAATTTGCTTATCATTTATGTAAGTAAGAGATAGTTTTTCCAAACAACTTCTGATGTTCATTATTAATTGAGTGTCATTTAAGGAATAAAGCAGCCCTTGGTCAGGTGAAAAAAGAACCAGGAGAGAAGACGATTCTCATGTGATTTATGTGAATTTCTAGTTCTTATATTAGTAAATCAATTTATTTAGTGTGTTTTTAAATTAACATTGGATCACATTTACTACATATTCACCTCTTGAACCCTCCCATCCCAGCCTACATTGATTGAATAGTACAGGGGTGTTTGACTTGGGGACCAACTATTACTCACCAATCTATGGACATGGATATCGATATCATAGATGTGATTTTTAAGGAAGAGAAGCAGTCTTGTTTACCAAAAATTTTCTTCGTCATCTGCTTGCCTTGGTGCCAGAAATTACTGAAATGATACAGGAGGTTTGAACATATATTTATTTCAAAGGAAGATATCCACTATTAACATAGCAGTTTATTAGAATAGCCAGAAGAAACTAGAATGACTATATACATTGAAAACTCAGTATCTTACCTCTGTGTATTAAGGAGGAGATTGGGACAGATTCTCTGCTTTTAAAAAGGTCATGATTTAGTCTCTAGATCCAGCCTTACGTACACTTGGACTCTTTCTCCTGATTAAATTCCTATCAGTACTGTCTGTCTTTGGCTTTGATTACCCTAATCCATCTGACTTTGGCTCCTGCCTTGGCTCGGTTTTGCCAAATAAATCGAATTTCCTGTGTCCTGAAAGCCAATTCTCCAAGAGCATTTTAACTTGTTCTCCAGCCTTGGTTTTGATGACTTGTCTTTCTTTTCTGCAATCTCAGGGAGAAAAAAAGAAAATAAAAACTATAGCAAGGACCATTTTATTTCACACTTTCTGGAGTTTTACAAGATTGCTAAGGCCATGAGAAATGGAAGGAGAAATAGTGATTCAGAAGAAGTCAGGGAAAATGCATGGTTTGAGGAGCAATATTGGCACGTAGAGAAAGAGCATTAATCCTATCTATCTCCCAACCAGGTTGAGAATAACTGCACAATGTGGCTGGCAACCTATACAGGCATATGTAATGTCTTGGGAGCAACAGGTTGGGAGGTAGATAGGAACCCAGGACACATTTTGTTAATTTTGATTGTTACCAAGTACAAACCCACTGCTAAGTGGATATGAACCTGCACAGTAACAACTCTCCCATGTGTTAAGCTGATAGCAAATGGACATGCTGCTCATGTCTAGGAGATTACCAGAGGGTTCACCAAAGATCTCCAACCAGTAGATTAAACCTGCAGGTAGATCATGCAGCTTCACCTGGACTACTTGTAAGTCAGTCACCAGAACAGGCGACCAATTCAACTTTACTGAGATGCTCTAACCTTTCTCAAGTCACTCCTCCCTCACTGGTGGTCTCTGGGCTTTGGGAGGCTTTGCCATATACCCAGAGTCTTTATAATTTTGAAGCCAGTATGAGAGTCTTCTTGTTCTCTCCTTGTCTCAGCTCAAGTCTTTTCTCTTTTGTGAGGGCCTTGACCTTGTTTTAGGTACAATTAGGAGCTTTCTCCTGTTTGTTCCCAAGACGTTATATATGCCTCCAGCCACACTGTGCAGTTAGTCTTCATTTACATATGGGACCCCACTCCCACCACACTACAGAATGCTTTATTCATCTCTGTACCCCCAAATCCTGCCTAGCCCAATAGCCTGGTGAAATGCAAGTGCTCAATAATATGTACTGATTAAATTATTTACAACCGTGATCTGGATTTGTATATTTTCCCAAAGCTTTTACGGTAAATATGTAACTTACTTAGTTGTACTGCTTTTTTTAAAAAATGTTTTATATTAAAATGTGGAGGTGACTAAAATTGGTTTCAAAACACATTTTAATTCCTGTCTCATGTTTGGAATTTGATACTATAGTGCTGCTTCTTTGTTGGTGTTCATTTTCATAGTAGAGAAAGCTTACCTCAGAAACTAAAGAGAAGCTCATGGAATAACACCTTATCTTTTGGAATTATTCATTAGAATATTCTGAAAAAAGTTTTACATCTACACTATAACTTTTTCAGCTACAATCATAATCATTGTTAGTTGTATGAACAAATGATGGGAAGAGAAAGCAACTTTTTAATTCATTTCTGCAGTTAACTTTATGATTTTCATGTGGCAAGGTATTTTATTTTGACTTAGTTTAGAATGAGAACTGATATCTATTCTTTAGCTTCCTGAATACATTCACCTTTTGGTTATAATTCTGATTGCTCTGGGCTTTATCACACTTAAAAATGGAGTTTGCAATGAATGCCTTAAATATAGTTATACTACTAGAGATTAACTAAACAAAATAAGGATCCTGAACAGCTGCCTGAACTTGCACGCTTTACAAGGGCAAATTCTTCTAAGTTATTGTATTGATTTAATTTGCATTCAAATGGCTCAGGATTTTGCTGGTGTATTTTCACTGGAATAATTTGCTATCAAGTGAGGAATGAATAAGTGACATGTACAGACTCAAATATAGAGTTGAATTTTAAAATTTCTACAGGTTTTAATAGAGCTATATTAATAACAAAATAAAAAATTATAGGAGCAAGTGAGTTTAGCATTGCTTCTTAAATAAATCTTAGAAAATGTCATGGCTTGGGATTTGTTTTATGACGTTAATTTTATTTAGCATAAGTACTCGTGTTATACTTAAGCAGATTTGATTCTTCATTTCAATTATAAATTTTTTAATTGGAAAATAATTGTTACGAAGTTATCATTTAAATCAGAACTAGTTGGTTTTGATCATATTTATTGATTAAATTATTTGTAACAGTGGTCTGGCCTTGTATAATATTTTCCCAAAGCTTTTGTGGTAGACATTTAGCTTATTTAGTAATACTACTATTCTTTAAAGTGTTTTATATTTGCCACAGATTGCAAAAACTGTCATTAAATGGTCATTTTATAACCTGTAGTATATATATAATTTGTGATATGTTTATTATTCTAACCATCTGAATACTTAATATATAAGTAGGAAAAACCTTTCATTATCTTTTTTGGCAGTCTTGTCAAAGTTAAACCTACCCTGGGGTCTACAGAAAACTTTAAGGCAAGTAATATTTGCTGTGTCCTCTGGCACAACATTATGCCAAATCCTATCCATGTAGGAATTGCTTCTGGCTTTTCTGGGATAAGAGATTACAAGTTCCCTCCAGCAAATACATTTGCATATGGATTCATTAGATTGTATTCACTCTAAGGTAAACTCTGTCTGGAGCTGGGTTTGTGTTCACAAGTGAAGGGGACAATGGGCTTATCCTCTCAGAAACTACTATGTCATTTCGCTACTGTTCAGGCAATATACTGGAGAAAAATGTCTCTATTTTATGATGTGGCAGATGGCAATGGGCACAGTGGTAACTATTTAACAGGTGTTCAAATATCTTATAAATGAATAAAGGGAGAAAACAAGAATAAATGAATAAGTAGAGAGGCACAGTGGAAATGTACTGGGTCCCTGACCCTGTGTGGAAAAATGCAAATTAACATTTTCTCTCTTCTCCAAACATGTTAAGATTAAAGGGGGAGAAATGAAGATTTTAAATGGTTAACAGTTAAAAAGAAGCAATACGATCACAAAAGTAAGTGTTGTTTATTTGGACCCATAGTGTGCCTGAAATTACACACTTAATTCTCAGAGACCTCTGTGGTAGCCACCAGTATTGCAATTTTGCTGTATTTTTTACCACTTAAGTGATTTTCTTACCTGGTTCCCGTTGTATTCTTGTTAGGACCGGAGTCACATCCACGCTTGTCAGACAGGCACACTCCTAGAGCACTGCTTTTCTACTTCAATGCAGCACCTGGACCAATATAATCTGACTTGTTAATTATAATTAATATACTCCTAAGAGAATGCTACTTTTGAATTGATCCATTATCTGGCCCTTCTGACCACTTCAGAATTGGAGGGAAATATTAAAATCTTCTCTGAAAGGGGAGAACAGAATAAGCAGTTACTTGGATGAACCCTGAGACAAAATGGAAGTTTCAAGAAATGACTGTGTTCAAAGAATGTATGAGGGCAGTGTGGTCTCAAGGTTCACAAAATTATAAGCACAGCATAAGTAAGCATGACATTTTGAATCACAGATATAAGTTGAACTCAGTCTTTCTAGGATTAAAAAAACTTGAGAGACACAAAGGTTTATTATATATTTTATGAATTCCTTAAAATTCTCAGAACCGTCACATAAGTTATCATTCTGAAATAGTTCCCAAATCATTGGACAACAATGAGAATTTGAAAAGAAAATATGTTTTCAGTATTTTGTGTGTAAATGTGCAGAATTTATCAGTGGTCACATTGAATCATTTTATGTACAGATAGAATAAGTATTTCTTAATACATGGAAAGGTCATTGATTCTAGCAACAAGTGCAAAGCTTTGGTCAATTTATATGTAAGTTACACAAATTTAAATACTAGAACAGAATACCATGAAATGGACAAAAATTAATTATCTTCAGAAAAGAAGTCCTACTCAACCTTTTGCAAATAATTAACATTTCTTTTCAACTAAAACACACACTTTTTTATTTATTATATGGCATTTGGCTATTACATCTAATTTTCATTACAAGTCTATACTATTGGAAAAACTTTCTTTGAAAATGAAGAAATTGAAGGTCAGTAACTAGGTAATGTGCCTGAGACTGCAGAACTAGTAAATGTCAGAGCATCTTTTCAAATTTACATCTTCCTCACTCTAAAGCCCATACTCTTCCAACTGAATGACATTAAACTAATTTTTATTTTTTTAAAGTTTTTATTTGTTAAAAAATTATTTTTGAGATGGGGCCTCACTCTGTTGTCCAGGCTGAAGTGTAATGGCACAATCATGGCTCACTGCAGCCTCGATCTCCCAGGCTCAAGTGATCCTCTTACCTCAGTCTTCTGAGTAGCTGGGAGCACAGGTGTGTGTCACCATGCCTGGATAATTTCTTTGTTACTTGTAAAGACAAATTCTGGCTATGCTGCCCAGACTGGTCTTGAACTCCTGGACTCAAGCAATCCTCCTGCCTTGGCCTCTCAAAGTGCTGGGATTACAGGCATAAGCCAGTGCTAAGTTTTAGATGTGGTTCTATAAAACATAATAAATTTAGTAATTATTTTGAAGATAAAATCTCTAAAATTACGTTACATTTGTGTTCATATGTTTATTGGTGTGCCCTCTGCTATCAAGTCTATATTTAAAAGAGAAGTAGATTTATAAGGCAGAAGAAGCATTTTAGATCTTTGTAATTTATATATGATGGCGGAGAAATAGAGAACTTGATTTAATTGATACAAATATCTTCCCTTTCTATTAACTATTTATAAAACACGAATGATTATTACAAATACTGAATAAAATTTGTTGAATTAAAAGAAGCCTTGGGAAGAAATGAGAAGTAGGTGAGAGACCAAGTGGAAGAGAATCTAGAAAGCTGTGAATCATAAGAGGATATGGGAGCATGTGGTGGAGGGCAAGGTGGGAGATAGTGGCATTGAGAGTATTGGATGCATTAAGTACTCATGTGGGTTAGAAATTTTCTGGGAAACAGGAAGGTTTGTTTAGAAGGTGTGGCTACCAATTATTGCACTATGTTCCTATACTTTTTATTTTAAAAATATTTCTCTAAAATAACATAAAAATAACATGTGTGGCTTTTTAGGAACAAGAAATATTCCAGAGAGGTTATTTGCTTTTTGCTCGCATCTCAAGAATAAAACTACTCAAGTGATTGGAGAAGTGGAGCTGGTGGGAGTGGAAAGAGAAGCTAGTGCTTCAGGAGGAACTCCAAAGGTTAGCTGGGAACCTTCCTCAGCCAGGAAAAGTGAGCTCTTACTGTAAATTTTCTCTCATATCTCCCTAGTACAGAACACCATGCATTCCTTCCCACCTAAACTAATTGTTTTACAAGCTAAATTGATTTTCTTAAGAGAACCTCTGATTCATGGAAGTCCTCTGCTCAAGAAACTCCAGTGATTTCTATTACATATTGAACAAAGGTAAAGAGGGAGATTAGATTTATTGAACTTCTAGATACAACATAATCCCACTTAACCTTCAGCAAAACTCTATGAACTAGATAAGATTGTCTCTCTGGAGGAGAAACCTGAGCTTTCATAAAAGCAAGCAATTTACAGAGTTATATCTCTCTGCCAGAGGGAACTTCTGTGTCTGTCTTGCTCACATTGTATGTCCAGCACCTATTGTGTCTGGCAGATTTTCTGGACATATCTGTTGAATGAATGAATTACACAAAACTGAACTTATACCCTTTCCATTAGTCCATACTATGTTTCATGAGTTTCATATTCCCAGTTAGCAATAGTTTACTTATCTCTGTATACAAAATTATATAAGCAAGATTGGAATAATGTTTGTTTCCTGAAGAGCCTCTGAGATCTGGCCCCATCTATTGTTTTTACTCAAACCATAGAGATGCACTTTGTTCACAAATATTTTTACATAGATCAACAGGTTCTAAGCTGTGTTTTCTGCAACATCTAGCATGTCCTATTTTGATATATTTAAATTAACATGGAGACTTAAAGCCATATATGAAGCTATCCAAATTCAGAATCACTCTGGATTTTTACAATTTCCACCCTTTTTAATTATTAATAGTTGTTCTGCCTACAACTAATTCAGTGTCCGTTATAGCCATGATTTACATTTACTGAATCTTGACAAAGTATATAACTTAGCACATAAAAATGATAAAAATGATAACTACCATTCTTTCTGGATTCATGTCATCATTTTTTCATTACAAGAACACACAGGCTATTTTAAAGAATTGTGCATATAGGAACAAATGCAACTGACGTGGTAAGCATACATCCCAGGTAGAAAGAACAGAAGTGACTGGGTATACTAGAGTATTGCTTCTCAAATTTTAATGTGCATAGGGATAAAATTCACATTCTGATTTAGTAGGCCTAGATTTGTGGCCTGAACGTCTGCATTTTTAACAAGCTTTCAGTTGTGGCTGCTGCTGCTGATCCTTGGAGCACAATTTGAAGAGCAAGGTTTCTGTTAATCACCACATCTTTCACTATGTTACAAACATCAATAGTTGTGTTTTCAGAGAAAAGAGACTTAGCTTGTTAAGTGTAGGCCAGGTTAAGGGAATTTTACTTCTATAATTATAAGCTCGATCCTAGGGTCTGAATGTTTGTGTTTCCCCACTGGCCCAGATTCATAGGTTGAAATCTTAACTTTCCAGGTGATGGTATTAGAAGGTGAGATCTTTGGAAAGTGATTAGATTGTGAGGGTGAAGCCCTCATGATCGGGATTACTGCCTATGCAATCCCACCATATTATAAGAGCTGGCTAGTTTCTTCACCAAATGAGGACAGAGCAAGAAGGAAGGCATTGTCTATGAACCAGAAAGCAGAGCTCACCAGACACTGAACCTGCTGGTGCCTTGATCTTGACCTTCTCAACCTGTAGAATTGTGTGAAACAAATTTCTGTTTATAAACTGCCCAGTTTATGGCCTTTTGCTATAGCAGCAGAATCAGACTATGACACTTGGTAAGCAACTACAGAGCAGAGAATGTGATATGGTCTGTCTGTGTCCCCACCACTAAACCTCATCTTGTAGTTCCCATAATCCCCAAGTGTCATGGGAGGGACCCAGTGGTAGGTTATTGAATCATGGGGGCCATTACACCCATGCTATTCTCGTGAGACTGAGTTCTCATAGATCTGATGGTTTTATAAGGGGCTCTTCTCTCCTTTGCTTGGCACTTCCCCTTCCTCCCGCCCTGAGAAAGATGTGTTTGCTTCCGATTCCACCATAATTGTAAGTTTCCTGAGGCCTCCCTAGCCCTGGAGAACTGTGAGTCAATTAAACCTCTTTCCTTTATAAATTACCCAGTCTGGGATATGTCTTTATTAGCAGCATGAGAACGGACTAATACAGAATGTCTCTCACCTTTGTTACATGCTGAGTGCACAGCAAAGGCACTACAAAATGTGTGGCAAATCTACCAGATGTAGCCATAAACCTCATCAATGTTATCAGTAATATATGGCCCAGGAATTAGTGGTAGCTAAGTGTCTATGAAAGTA
Organism: Nomascus leucogenys; assembly: GCF_006542625.1. Lineage (NCBI taxonomy): Eukaryota > Metazoa > Chordata > Mammalia > Primates > Hylobatidae > Nomascus > Nomascus leucogenys. The sequence goes on along the minus strand of NC_044395.1, from coordinate 30,499,263 downwards.
GCTTTAGTTCAGCACTTGAATGTCCAAGGATATCAGCAAAGTGACAACACTGTTTCTTTTAAAGAATGCAGTTTAGAACCTAGGACAGAAAATGAAAACATAACGTGAACAAAAGAAATTATGGCATAACTTATTAATTTATTTTTATTACAATACCATGCTACATATTGCCTAACTCTAATTGTATTTTCAGATAAATTATAGTGCTTCTAAAGCTTGGGTCATCAAGCTGTGTTGCTCATGGCTTCATTTTATTCTTGGGATTATAATATCTTCCAGTAAATTTTTTTACTAATACAACCAATCATTTGCCTAATGAGTGTTTAGAATTTTCCAGCAAACAGATGTGAGCACTGAAAAATGTGAACACTGTTTTAGGGAAGGAAATGCATCTTGAAGGACCCATTAATTTATGAGCAGGAAAGAATGTAAAATGAGTAGCAACAGTGATGTCTATACTCATGTGAATAGATTTGAGGGTTCTAATAAAACACATTTGGTTTTATATATCCTTAATAAAGTATAATAATAATGCCAGTGATTATTGTAATGGTTGTGGAGCAGAATGGTGTAGTAGAAAGTATAATAACTTAAGGAAGTAAAAAATCTAAATTTCAGTTCCAGACTTGTGGCTCTGTAATAGGGATACATCATTTACTGTCTCTTGGCCTCTGTATTCTCATTTGCTCAAAGAAAGGGAATAACTAGAAGGTGTCTTTCACTTGTGATTGTGTGATTCTATGTGACCTATGACAAACTCTATGCCTACTGTTGTGAGAAGCATACTGTCAGTGATATATGTACATGTATTTGTAAAAGCTTTTCACAAAGATATTCCGCTTCTTTTAAAACTTGCTTTATACATTATCCTGCCATTAGCATTTATTGAAAGGAGAGATATAAAAGATGTGTTAGACATCATCCTTCCCTTGGTAAACACAGCATATTCTTCGCACTGAGGAAGTTATGTGAAGACACAAACAAAAATGTAAATAAATTTCACATATGAGAAGTGTTTCATAAATAATCCTAATGATAGTGCAGTCAGAATTTAAATGCAGGCTGCTTGGTTTTTTGTTAAGGTGGTTGGGGAATGTTGGAATGAAAGTCTTAAGTTCTGGTCCAAGCCCTAAAAATTGTGAAGGAATTTCATATACAGAGAGGGAAGGCAAGACAATTTAAGTAGAGAAATAGTATACTTTTGAGGTCTATTTAGGAAAAAAATTTTTACATATATTTTCTCAGCCATATTGCCTCTTTCAATTTCCCCACACTTTAGCCCCTTTTGTTTTGCTAAATCTCACTTTCATCTTTAAGGCCCAGATATAAATTATTTTCTTTCTAAAGCCTCTCCTAAGCTCCAGACCACAGCTTCCCAGAGTATCCTTCTTCAAAAACTGCTCTGTTCAATGAAATTGTTATCACATAGGAAAAATAGCCATGGTGTTTTAAGGAATTTTTATGTACACAGTGAAATCATTAAAAAAATAAAATAACAGTCATATTGTAGAAAATAACATTGAATCTTGATATAAAATCTTCAAGAAAAGAGGGGCAGTTGCCCCTAGGATCAGTAGATGACTCAACTAAGGAGGGTTAGTCTCATGACAGGTGATTCAAACTGGAGGTATTTAGGGAGGACAGAAGGGGACCCTTAACTATCTGTAGGTTCAAGGATAAAAGGATGTATTCTTTGGCCATGCCAATCCAGAACAAAGGGAAACCTACCCTAACAGGACCAGAGGCATGTGGGGTGTGGGAAAGCAAACAGTCAACATTTGAGAGACCCTAAAGAAGGATAACCATTAAGTGATAGATGGGGTTGAATTAATGCACTAAGATAAATGAAATTGTAGAGAAGAGACTGAGAATATAAGGGATCTTCTGATGATTGACTAGAAGACCCAAGGAAAGGGATTGTAGATGTTCATAAGTACTTTACAGAGTTAGAAAAGGGATGTACAGAGTCACGTGGGTTTGGCAATGTGGAAATTATAGATGACTTGGATTTGTACAATTTTACTTAGGTGTGAGAATAGAAACTTAGTTGGAGGAAAATGAAAAACATTGGGAAATAAGAAACAGAGATAAAATTACTGTGGTGAATACTTTGCTATGGAAAGGCACAGAGAAATGAATCGTTATCTCAGAACAGATATGAAGTATTATTTTTTTTCACCTGGCAGGGTATATCTGCAGCCTGATAAAAATTATCTTGACAAAGATCATTATCATAGAAAGATAACACATTATGTGGAAGACAGAATCAATGATAAGAGAGAGTTTTTTGAGTGTATGAGAAAAACTGGACTCTTAAAGCTAAAGTACAGGAATTAGCCTTTGATTGAACTGGTGGCACTCTGTTTTAATGGTTTATATACAGTTTTTATTTAATTCCAACAAAAACCTAGTGATGTGGGCACATATATGATCCACATCTTACAGATGAGGAAACTGAGCTATGGAAGGATTAAGCAATTATTAAGCAGTTTACTTATAAAACCACTGAAACTTATACTTTAGAAGAGGACAATGAACTGAAGAAAAAACAAAAATTCCTAAACTGAAGTAGAGACTGTGGAGTAAATATATCAGGGATACTGTTAACTTCTTTCTGGAAAGAGACAGAAGTTGTGGATTGTTAGAATTTTTTTCTTTCAACCAGTTCAAACTTAAATATGCTTTACTTTGCTATTACAGCTAAAAATATTTTTATAATTCTACGGTTTGTTAATTACTTACAAAATCAAATTTGACTTCAAGGGTCAAAATTTGAGATCACAGAACATTTCACAAAAATGTAAAATAGACTCAAATGATTTTAATAAGAAGAGGTAGAAATGACTTGGGCTACATCAGTGTCTTTAGAATAAATGTGTATTACTCACATTGAGGAAATCAAGCATTACACTATTTTATAAGTTATGATATATTTTCCAAAATCTAAGTCATTTTGTTTTCTATCCATATCTCTGAAAGTCTTATGGATTCTAATCTAGTGATGTATTAATCTGTAAGGTATCTGAGAACTGGAGTGATGTCTGTCTTTTATATTGTTTTATTATTAGCCTTTACTATAATGCTGCATTTTAGGTAACCAATATGTATTTACTGAATTACAAAATAATGCATATTCCTTTTAATAAGAAATCTGTAGTTTTGTAATGGCTTCAGCTTTAGGGTGCTTTCTGGGAATTACCTATGTTTTCATTTTATCTCAAGGAATCATACATACTACTAAATACATAAAATTCATCTAAGAGCAACATTAAGTGCTTATTAACGATATTTAAAAACTTGACATAATTTCCATGGAATAGGAATTCTTTCATTTCAAAACAAAGTTCGAAATTAAAGCCCTGTGACATGCATATAAAAAAAAACCATAGTTTTTTTTTAAGTAAGAATCATCTATTAATTATATAGATACAAACAGATTGAAAATGAAAGGACTTTTTGTGATTACATTTTGCTTTAACCTAGAGAATTTCTTTTAGCATTTCTTGTCTTGTGACTTTGCTGGATATGAATTTATTTTGTATTAAATTTCTGTAGGTGCTTATATGTCATGTTGATTTTTGAAGTATATTTTTTACTAGTAGAACTCTAATATTCTTTTTACGAAATTTCAACACATCCAAGATGCCATTCCATTGACTTCTTGATTTCATTGCTTTTTGATGAGAAGTCAGCTAAAATTCTTACCATTGCTTTCCTTTATGTAATATTTCTTTGTACTCAACTGCTTTCAGTAGTTTTTCTTTTAACAGTCTAAGTATGATACACATAGTTTTTCTTTGTATTTATCCTGTTTGGCATTATTTAAGCTACTTAGATCTTTGGTGTTACCTTAAATGAAATTTGGAAATGTTAGGATGTTATCTATTCAAATATTTATTGTGTCCATCTGGAGCTTCTTCCTTTTCTATGGCAAGTATACATATATTAGACTGATCTTGTCCCAAGGCCTCTGATACTCTCGTCTGCTTTTTTTTTTTTCTTTTGGTGTTAGTTTGAATAATACCTATTGATCCGTCTTAATGCTTGTGAATTCTTTACTCTCATGTGTTCAGTGTGTGGATAATCACATCATAGCCATTGGTTTCTTTTGATACTGTGTTTTAATGTCTAATAATTCAATTTGTTTCGTTTTTGTTTGTTTGCATAAATGTCTTCTTTTGAGAAGTGTCTGTTCATGTCCTTTGCCCACTTTTTGATGGGGTTGTTTGTTTTTTTCTTGTAAATTTGTTTGAGTTCATTGTAGATTCTGGATATTAGCCCTTTGTCAGATGAGTAGGTTGCAAAAATTTTCTCCCATTCTGTAGGTTGCCTGTTCACTCTGATGGTAGTTTCTTTTGCTGTGCAGAAGCTCTTTAATTTAATTAGATCCCATTTCTGCCCTTTCTAAAATGCAAGTAACCTCTCTTCCTATTCAACCTAGAGTCCAGAAAGTAAACAAATTTCCTGTTCCTCTTAAAGGGCAAAAAACCTAAACTTTGTATCTCTGGAGACTAGGGTAAACGAGATTCCTGTTTATCCCCCATTTGCAGCAAAAATATGCCTTGTTTTAGGACAAGAACCTAGACGGAGTTTCCTACCCCAACTCCAGCAGCAGATGGCTGTGTCAGGAAAGAATTTCTTGTTCCTCCTCCAGTACCAAACAACTTCTTGAAATCAGCATGTGTAGGGTGTTGAAAACTTACCTGCCTTTTCTCCAGAAGCAGTCTATATTCAGACTTTAAGAAGGTGTTTACATTTCAGCCTTTTTTTCTCAGCTGCTTCTATGGTGGCCACTTACTTCCATGCTATGCCAAAGATGTAACAGTTTATGTATCCTGTTCTCCTAGGAGGTTTACCAACTCATTGATCTCAGTTTTCCTGGTTGCCTTAAGATCTGAACTATCTGATATGCTCTAAAAAATTATGGTTTTGTAGGTTATCTGTCTTGTTTTTTGATTGAATTTTTTTTTGCAGTTTTCTGCATCCTAAGTGAAAATAGATTCTGTTTTTATAGTTGAATGCTGTACATTTAAATTATTGCATAGATCAGATGAGAAATATTTTTGGTCTCTGGATGTGAGTTGTTGTTAATTTTATTGACCATGTTACACCATCAGCCCTTTTTGTTCCCTGCATAAAACTTGACTGCATATTCATGCTGCTGTTCAGAGTTTCTACATGACAATTTCCTTTAGACTTTTGGCTGATGGCCACTCATTTCTATTAAAAAAAAAAGTTTTAAACTCTTTCCTACAATGGCTTTTGGCACTTGAAAAAAAACACAGGAGTCTGGGGAAACAGTAACCAATTTTTGTACAAAATGTTACTCTAATACCAATGATGGAGCAAGTAATGGCAGCAGCCTCATGTGGCTATGATAGAAATATTTGGCCCCAAACAGAAGCCATCCAGTAAATCTACCCATTTTGACTCCCCTTTTTAATTTCCATATTTCAACTGAGAGACAGTCCATTTCAGGCTGAAAATGGAACGGTAGTAGCTGTTTACTTCAGCTCTCTCCTCCTTTCTCACTTTTAAGGCATCAAACTCTAAAGAAAAACAAAAACAAAAACACTGTAACATGAGGACTACCATTAATGACTTTCTGATTTTTGCGAAATCACTTAGCTTCTCTATGGCTCAATTTCTTCATTCATGAAATTAGCTAATTTTACCTACTCTAACAGTCTTAAAAGAGAAATTACAATGAAAAAAAGTTAGCTGCAATAAACAATAAATATTTGTGTTAGTATTTCCTATTCTCATCTTCTTCTTAAAGATTGATCTGGTCCTAACGTATACTGTTCTATAGAGCAGTGTAGTTTATTTAGGTAATTTGACTGAAAAATTGTTATTCCTTTCTCATTCATGATTATTTGGGCATTCCTGCTTTGTCTTTGTATGTATTCAGAAACTTCTAGATTCTTCTTAATTGAGGGTATATAACACATTCATTTGAAAAAGTCTGAATAAGTTATGCCTGCCCTTAATTTACATTTGGTATTTCTATTACTGGCTAAAGGCTATGGGGCTTAATAAGTAAAGAGACATTAATAGGAAATTCATTAGTTAAGGTTATCTTAACATCCCTAATTATTTATTAAACCCTGGTTGATTATATTAAAACCTATTTTGTTCATTGCAGTCATTGGTATCTGACATTGAGAGAGAATAGAGTTGCATTTGTATTTTACATTTCTCAAAGTAGCAACTTAGACACATTCAGTGTTTTCACACAATAGCAATTATAATTAGGGTCAATGCATATGCTAGATACCCCCTCTCTGTGCAATCATAAATAGCAATTTTATTAATAAATGGGCTGATTTTTTCTTTTTGTTTTGTGATTTAGGCAATACATTGTTATCACTATCCAGTTCTGTCTGGGATTAGTAATTTTGTTCTTTTATTAATAATCCAATATATTTGTGACTTATTTAGGAAGCAGTAACATACACAAATACCTCACAGGCTTTTAAGTGAGATCTTTTAGAATCCACCCACTATTGACTACACATCTAGAGCAAGTGATCATTAAGCCTTGGATTCTCCAATGGTAAAATGGAGAAGATAACTTTTTAGAGCTGTTGTGAGGGTTGAAGGAGACAATGCATGTAAAGCTCCTGCCCTATTACTTAGTACCATCAAACAGCTCAAGAAGTGGCACAAGTGATGATGATGATGATGACTGTTGCCTTTTTCTATTTCTATTTTTTATATTTCTTGGATCCTAAGTTTCCAGAAGGTAGAAGCTCTATTTACACACAGTACTGTCTAAACTGCTCTTAGTATAATGCCACCCCATCAATCTTCTGTTTTTGCCAGTTTTGTTTTCCCAGATCAGTGCTGTCAGTCCTCGTTTGTAAAGTCTTACAGAGACAGAGCCACATCTATTTATCTTGCTCAATAAATCCACATTACTCTAACAAATATTTCTTGATTATGCTGCTGATTCAGCTGTCTTGTTTCCCCTAATCCAGTTGAGAATATTCCAGCATGTCCTATATTTATGAATACTCTTTAATTCAAAATGAAAGAAAGACCATGATTGGTTTAATTAGCTTGGCCTAACACAACCTCTGAGCTTAATTTTTGGATTAACACGGGCACTTTTGCCATTTCATTCTTTCCTTGGCTCCTTCTGCTGTGTATTATTTCAAGATGATGATTCCCTTTGGACTGTTGGCTGAAGGCATTTGTCACTTCGAATTCATTATTTCCTTGATATTTGCTCACTGCAGAGCATCTGTCCCCTATGCAAACAGTTTTGGAAGAGGATGTACGTCTCTGAAATAGCAAGGCAAATATGACACCTGATTATAAGTTTAGGAAAATAAAAACAGAGGAGGGTTCTTTCACGGTTTTCAAAATTTTCTATGAATTTATCATATTTAAGCTGCTATTTTAGTTTCTGGCAGGTATACTTTCTATAACAAGGAAGGCTAGTCTGCTCTGCACATGTTTTATTCAACATTGCCTTCCTGTGTCGTGTGGTCTGATTAAAAATTTTAGAAGTTAACTGGAAATTTGCACATTTTAAGTACACAATGGATGGGATTTCTTCTTGAGGGACATAAATAAACAAAAACAGCCACTAATATATGTCACAATTTTGTTGACACATGACACATAATTTGTTAATACTTTCTATTAAAAGTTTTCAGACCTTCCAATTGTGTCCGGAATTGGTGGGTTCTTGGTCTTGCTGACTTCAAGAATGAAGCCACAGACCTTCGTGGTGAGTGTTACAGCTCTTAAAGATGACGTCTGGAGTTGTTCGTTCCTTCACATGTTCAGGTGTGTCCGGAGTTTCTTCCTTCTGGTAGTTTCGTGGTCTCGCTGGCTTCAGGAGTGAAGCTGCAGACCTTCGCAGTGAGTGTTACAGCTCACAAAGGCGGCCAGACCCACAGGGCAAGCAGCAGCAAGATTTATTGTGAAGAGTGAAAGAACAAAGCTTCCACAGTGTGGAAGAGGACCATACGGGGTTGCTGCTGTTGGCTCAGGTGGCCTGCTTTCATTCCCTTATCTGGCCCCACCCACATCCTGCTGATTGGTCCATTTTACAGAGAGCTGATTGGTCCATTTTACAGAGTGCTGATTGGTCCATTTTGACAATGCTGATTAGTGCGTTCACAAATCACACAGAGTGCTGATTGGTGCATTTACAATCCTTTAGCTAGACAGAAAAGTTCTCGAAGTCCCCTACCCGATTAGCTACACACAAAGCGTTTACAATTCTTTAGCTAGAGGGAAAAGTGCGTTTACAATCCTTTAGCTAGAGGGAAAAGTTCTTCAAGTCCCCACCCGTCCCAGAAGCCCAGCCAGCTTCACCTCTCACTGGCACTCGGCCACGGACACTCAGGCAACCCAGAGGGAGCTCATCACCTAATCAAACCCAGCAGGCTCCGGCCGGCCACGCCCAGTGCGGGGCCCGCCAAGCTCACGCCCAGTGCGGGGGCCCGCCAAGCTCGCGCCCACCCGGAATCCGCGCCAGCGCTCTGGCCGCGCGCAGGCCCGGTTCCCGCCGGCGCCTCTCCCTCTGAACCTCCCCGGGAGGAAAAGGAGCCGGCTCCGGCCTCGGCCAGCCCCAGAGAGGGGCGCCCACAGCGCAGCGGCGGGCTGAAGGGCTCCTCAAGCGCGACAAGAGCGGACGCCGGACGCCGTGGCTGAGGAGACGCCCAGAGCGAGCGAGGATTGCTGTCTTCCTCAAGTAGGTTACCAGTCAATGCTGAAAATACCAATGCTACTAGTTTTCGTATCAATTATTTATGTTAAAGATAAAATCCTGAAGTATTTAACAAATTGTTGCAGTCTGTGACGCCCATAACAATTGAGCATAGCCTGTTATAGTGGACTTATAGAGAACAATGGACTTGAAGTCAGGAGTCTGAACACTTGTTTACTGAATATGCAACTCTAAGTCAATGAACTTCTTTGGACCTGTAAAACACCTGCTTTCTCGGCTGATGGGGTCTCTGGAAAATCTATAAAAAACACAGCTAGAAAAATGTTTAGTGCACACAGCGAGCTAGTTCTCTTGTGACCTACACATGAAAGATGTCATTGTTATTATTTTTTTCTTTGCAATGACAGCTCCATCCTTTACTAGGAATTCTTTGTGCTTTACGTCTAAGGACATGATAGTCAGTAATTCGTTCCTCAAATATTCTGAGTTCCTACTGGTACTAGGCACTGTGGATACAGTAAAATCAGAACAACAGGGTCAAAACTTAACTCAGAATTAACTATTTAGAAGGCAGTGGAATCTGCAGTTTGCTTCAGGTTTCAGTGTGCCACACAGGTTAATTATTTTTAGTATAGGTGTCAGAGTAAAATAGGGAAAGCTATAAACAAACAATAGTAATACAACAAACTTAAAGAGATACTGATTTGAAATAAAAATAGTAGCATGAGATTTACCTTGAGAAAAATGGGTACTATAAAACCTGTTTTCTACATTTTAAAAAAACAAAACACATGGTTGTGAAATGAGAAATTCAATTGATCAGCTTAACACTTACAGTAAACATGACAAAGATCTGAAAACTATTGCATTTGCCACATTCCACTGTTTAGAAAGAGTTGGATGTCTGGAAGGGTATAGAACAATTAGCTGATATTGGAAGGGCATTTTCCACTTTGTATTGATACATTTGGATTTCCTTGAGAAGACATGTAAGTAAAGGTTTACAGTGAATGACCTTTCCCGTCGATACTGTTAGGCATTACCAATGCCAATATTGTTCTAAGGGCAGAAAATATTCAGTAAATCTGGACGTCTTTGACGAGTCATCCCACCACTTAGCATACACTAGTTGAGCTGAGGTGTTTCACCTGTTTTCCTCTAGAGAAAAGCTACTATTGGAGCCTGAACCCATAGTCTTAAAAAATCTCAGCCTCTTTGTACTATGGATTGTATGGAAGATTAAATCAGAGTCATATCTCCTTCATTTGAAATGGTTCCCTTCCTTTTTTACAAGGTATTCTAAGGAGATTTCAGTTTTTCTGCGTTTGTATTGCCTTCAACAGAATCTTTAGAATAAGCCTCTAATGGATTTTGGGTGGGTGACCATTAAATGACTTATACCTTCTGGAACATTTTAGTATTGGATATGACACTGGAACAGGAATTGGGAGATATTGGTGAGTGTGTGCAATTTGTTTCAAGTGGGATTTGTAGAAGTAACCTGACTTACCCAGGCTTAAGTTTCCTTCTTTATAAAATGAATGAGTAGGATGAACATATCTCTTAGATCACTTTAACTCAACTGATACTGTTGAGCAATTAGGTGTCAAGGATACAAACATTTCTGGAATCCTATATTCAAGTGCATTAATAATTTCCTATTATTCTATGAAATGCAGCTTTAGTCAGGTAGGACATCTCACTGTTTCCAACATACAACATGATTATTTTCCTTCTTTTGACTTTTCTTGTGGATTCTTCCTCATCTGGCATGCCTATTTGATCATATCTGAATATCTAAATCCCACTCATACGTCAAAGACAAAGCTTAAAAGTCTGACGTAATCACAATTATGTACTATATCTCTTTTAGAAACACATAGAACTTACCAAAGAGGTTACTACACTCTACACATAGAATAAATACTAATCCTAATAGCTTAATTAATAACTTTTTGGCTTTTAGCATTGCAAAATTCTACAATAAATGAATCAGATACTGTTTCCCAAAATAATGTAATTGTGAATTATTATTATATTGGTCTTGAGTAGATCAAGCATATTTCCTCTACTTCTAAATTTAAAAAGCAACGTTTATAATATTTGTCTTATGCTGTGCAATAGTCTGAATGCTTGTACAGCCCATCCCCCAAATTCATATTTTGAAATCCTAACCCCCAACGTGATGATAGTATTAAAAGCTGGGGTCCATGGGAGGTATTAGTTCATGGGGCTGGAACCTTCATTAATGAGATTGGTGCCCTTATAAAAGAGATTCTACAGAGATCCTCACCCCCTTTTTCCACGTGAGGACATATAGAGAAGCTGCCATCTATGCACCAGAAAGCAAGCTCTCTCCAGACACTGAATCTTCTGGCACCTTGATCTTACACTTTCCAAACACAAGAACTACAATAAATACATTTATGTTGTTTATAAGCTGTCCAATTTATGGTATTTTTGTTATAGCAGCGGGATCTGACCAAGGCAGCTTCCTATATAAGGAAATGAGGTACCTAACCAGACATTCTTCTTTAGCAGTTTCAACCAAGTAAAAGTTTAAGCATGGCTAACACTGGAAGGTCACATAAAGAAAGGTTTACATGACATCATGCTTTTGTCCCAAGGAGAAGATTTTGTAGCCTCAGCACCAATGGGAAATATTTTAAAATAAAAGCCCATTCTCTAAGAAAATATTACCGATAAATGCACAAAGAAGAAAATAAAATACCTTCCAGTGTTGACAAACATAGCAAGTAGCAGGCATTTCTGAAGAACATATTGAAGACATCCAAAAAAGACATTCAAAATCTCAAATTTGAAAACTGGGGCAAACTAAGGCTGAACACAACATATAAAATCTTCATAAACACTGAAGTAGCAAATACAGAACCATTGCTCCTAGAAGAAATATAGGGTTAGGTCTCTGGTCCTAACATTTTTGTCAATTGATCAATCACCTTGTGTTTTGTGTGTTTCTACTTAAAGATACCTCATTTAATATATATTTTTGATTCATTAACATTGAACTCACAGCAGGCACTATGATTTATGCCTGCAAAAAACATATCTAACACATCTATTTTCTCTGTAAGGCACATGGCAGTCTTCTCGCACTCAGGAACACTAGATAGCACTTCAGCACTATAATCAGGGCCCATTTTAAGCAGCCAAGTCATCAACAAGAAGCAAGAAATGCAAAAAACATGGCATAAATAGACCACAAAATGGACACATGTTTACAGTATGAGAGATGAAACAGGAAGGCAGAGTGCTGCCTTGTTTGAATTCAGCTGGAAACATGCTCTTCAGAAAACTCAAATTTTTCACCACTCTGCTCATGCCTGTGAGTGATTGCAAAAGTGAAGTGCGTATTGATTTTGAGATTACAAATAAATTTTAGCAAGTAGGCAAATTTGCAAATGTGGAGCCTGCAAATAATGAAGATGATTGTATTTTTTATGAGATCTGTTGAATTCCAATGCTCTTTTTCTTCCCCACCTCCTAATGAAAGGAGCTTTATACTTCTCTTGCATATAAAAGTGATGCACTATCATGTAGAAAAATAAAGCCATACAAAAATATTTTTTATCAATAGAAATTATATCACCAGAAGTCAATGATACCTTTCCATGTATATGTATATATTTGTATCGATATGGTTTGGCTCTGTGTCCTTGCCCAAATCGAACCGTCTCCAACTGCCCATTTTGAACTGTAATCCCCATAATCCCTATGTGTGGAGGGAGGGACCTGGTGGGAGATGATTGGATCACAGGTGTGGGTCCCCTTCTGTTGTTCTTGTGATAGTGAGTTCTCATGAGATCTGATGGTTTTATAGGTGTCAGTTCCTCCTTGTTCACTCTCTCGACTACCACCATATAAGACATGCTTCCTCCTCTGCAATGATTGCAAGTTTCCTGAGGCCTCCTCAGCCATGCAGAACTGTGAGTCAATTAAACATCTTTCTTTTATAAATTCTCACTCTTGGGCATTTATTTATCGCAGTATAAAAACAGACTAATATCTGCATATATACATATTTCCTATAAAATATCATTGTGTTTTAACAAGTCTGGAAAAGAATAATTGCAGAACTTTTCCCTTAAGTATTGAGTATAGCTATGTGTAGTCATTTTAAATGGTTGCATTATATGCTTTCACTAATCTCCTATTGATAAACATTTAGCTTGCTTCTAATATTTATCTATTCTGAACACTGTGCTGAAAATTCACCTATCTCTGTGTATATGTCCAATTACATTTGCAAAAATTTTCTAAAAATACAATTTAGATTTAAATTCCTACTAAACTGCTCTTAAGAAATGTTTTCCCTATTTTAACCATTCTCTATCTAATGTTGCATATGCTACAGTGTCAATCCTTCTGTTTAACTTGATGTTTGGGGTTATTACCTAAGTTATTACCTGTTAGCATGGGAAAATAAATAATCACATCACATTATTCACAACCAAACATTAGTAGATGATCTCGTACAAAAAATAATTACCAGAAGAATTGCAAGAGTATATAAGGTAAAGATCCAGTGCTGATCAATTCTGAAAAAGTGGCAGTGGTGGCAGCATAGCTTTGGAGTCTCTTTAAATCTCCAGACTGAGGAGCTAGTTAAAACCAAAACTCCGCAGAGATCATACACAATATAACTAGGGGGCAAGGTATCAAAAACCAAGCAGGCTCTCAATCGAAAGGGCTGAATGTTATTAACATCTATATGGAAGAAAACTGGAAACCAACGAAGTAGGCTGATGGACCTGAGAATAGGAGAATTCCAAAACGGTGACATCTGGAAAGGGCTTCAGGTTAATTTGAAAACAGCAAACATTGGGAGGAACCTTCCCCACTCCAGTAACAACAGAGTGCAAGGGGCTGACTGTAAGAAGGTATGATGAGAACGGGTAAGTCTAACAGCTTTTGTGAAACTTCAAAACTGACTTTTTTTTTCTTTGGTTTCCCTAACTCTCAGGAAAAACTGTTGGAAGCAGCTTCAAAATTTAGCAAACTAGAGATAAAGGAGATAGGAGAAACTGTTCAAAAAAAAAAAAAAGGATGAAAAAGAAAAGTGGAGATGGAAGTGAAACAGAGTTTAGAATGCTCACAAAGTCCCCATATTTCTAAACACTACATAAAAAAAGAAGTTCTATAAAGTTAGAAAAGCTTCTCTAAACCCCACATTTTTCTAAAGTTTGAAAAAAATTACGCCATATAAAAATGAACAAAAATGCATCAGGGTTAAATTCTGTACGAATTATTATAAGAAAACAAGAAAGTAAGAGTATACCTAGCAATAAATATACCTACCACGCATAAAGATGTGCTCAAGAGTATGACTATTATTTCAGAATAAACTCAGCCCGGCATGGTGGCTCATGCCTGTAATTCCAGCACTTTCAGAGGCCGAGGTAGGCAGATCATTTGAGGTCAGGAGTTTGAAACCAGCCTGGCCAACATGGTGAAACCCCATCTCTGCTAAAAATACAAAAATTAGCTGGGTGTCTGGCTGTGTGCCTGTAATCCCAGCTACTCAGGAGGGTGAGGCATGAAAATTGCTTGAACCTGGTAGGCAGAGGTTGCAGTGATCTGGGATCATGCCACAGCATTCCAGCCTGGGGAACAGAGTAAGACTCTGTCTCAAATTAATTAATTAACTAATTAATTAATTTACAATTCACAAATCCACATGAGATGGCAGAACACAAGAAAGCAGATATAAAATAAAAAAGATCACTTCAGATAGAAACAGAGAATAAAATAGAAAGAACAGAAGAGAAACACATCAGAAAATTCCTAAAAAGAATAAATAGAGGAAAAAAAAACACAAAAAAATTGAAAAGTAATAAAAAGCATCTGAGAGACAGTTTCAAGTACTAATGGAGCAGACGAAAATGAGAAAACAAGTCTCTGAAGAAGGAAGCTGAAAAGAAACACTAAAAATTATAATTTAATAAAATTTTCTTAAAAATAAGAATTTAAAACTACATGTTGGAAAAGTGCAATACATATCTGAGAGTTTAGTACACAGTTGACCGAGCCACAAAACACTAAACTGAAACATATTCTACCTTTTTTTTTTTTTAATTCAGGGAAAAAAATCAGGGGTATGGGGTCTGGAGGTGATTTCTAAAGGAAAAAATTTTTTTTGATCATTATCAAACTTTTTTATCAGCATCAATGTATGCCAGAAAAAAATGGGGTCACATATTTTATATTTTCACAGGGGAAAATACTTTCTTTGAGACAGGGCCTCTTTTGTCACCCAGGCTGGAGTGCAGTGGCACAATCATGGCTCACTGCAGCCTCAACTTCCTGGGCTCAGGTGATTCTCCTGTGTCAGTCTCCTGAGTAGCTGGAAACACAGGTGTACACCACCATGACTGGCTAATTTTTGTATTTTTTCTAGGAATAGGGTTTGTTCACCCATGTTGCCAGGCTGGTTTCTAACTCCTGGACTCAAGCAATGCCCTTGTGTCAGCCTCCCAAAGTGTTTGGATTACAGGCCTGAACCATGGTGCCTGACCAGCAAAGCTCCATAATATTAAAAGCAAAAAGTAGGAGTCAGGCCTGAACCACGGTGCCTGACCAGCAAAGCTCCATAATATTAAAAGCAAAAAGTAGTAGTATCAACTTGTAAGGACTCAGAAAACATTGTTGTCAGGAGCCCTTCCAGTGGAATCTGTGAGTGGATCAGATAGATCTATTCACAAAATGACAAAATGTTAGTGGTAAACATTAAACACAACTACTTGTAGGTCCCCACTAAATGAGAGTTCAAGGGAAAGAGGTTCCATGTAATGATGATATACACAGGTAATGTAGCTCATGAGACCTAGTTGTACACATTTCTTTGCAATTCTGTTTTCAGAGATTTCACCTTGGTAACTTGAAATTGGCCATCGTGGGAATATTTACACCAAGGAGACCATCAAATGCTACAAAGCAGGGCTTTTTCCTTTGTTTTGTGTGTATAAATGTGGTTGCTCAAGATTTACTGTCTTGGTTGGGTTGGGCTGGGCTGCCATAACAAAATACCATAGACTGGGTGGGCTTAAACCACAGAAATGTATTTTGGGCCAGTTCTGGAGGCTGCAAGTTTAAGATTAAGTTGTTAGCAGGATTGTAGTAGTCAGGGCTTTCCCTTAGGAGTACATACTGCAGCTGCCTTCTTGTCGTGTGTTCACATGGCCTTTCCTCAATGTGTGTGTGTATGCGTGTCTCCTTGTGTGTTGCAGGGGTCACTTTCTGGTGTCTCTTCTTATTAGGACACCAATCATCTTGGATTGGGGCCTCATCTTTTTGACCTCACTTAATCTTACTTTCCTAGAGGCCCCATCTGGAAATACAGCCATGTTGAGGGTAAGAGTTTCAATGTCTGAATTTGTAAGGTGGGGAAAATTCAGTCTATAACATTTACTGGTTCACACTGCCACTACAGTACCTATGAGCATGCATAGTGCCTAGACTGTGGTCTTGAAATACTGCATCCTGCTAAAAGGAGATCACAACTTCTTGGAGAAGTGGCTGATTTCATGTTGAGACATAAGCGTACAAGTCTAAAACATCTTGCCATTCCAGATAGGAAGCTATCAAAGACTAACAATGTCATGTCAAAAAGACTCGGGGTCAATTTAAAGAGGCCCCTGCTAGCCAAACATGGGATAATTTAAGTTTCAAAAATAAAATACTTGCAGTTATTAAAATCATTAGATGTGTTTAAATCCACGAGTTCATAGTGGTATTTTGTAAAAACTGGCTTGCCTTTTAGAGTATGATAAGAAATTAATCAATTATCTTAAAACTGGTAAAGAAAGGGAAAATTTTGTCCTGCCTCTTCTATATGAATTGTAATCCTAGGAAACCAATAAGGTAGTACAAAAATAGCATCTTTTAATAAAACTAATATCTAAATTAAAAAGTAATGATTAATTATAGTATCTGTATTTTTCAATCCCCAATGCATTAATGGATTTAGGCATTGAATATAAATAATTTCTTTTCCAAAATGATAGACAACCAGACCTTATGGGCCTCATTTAGGAAGGACACAATACCAGTACTATTGCCAGCGGGATCAAACCTGAATCTGCTCAAGCCTCAAGTTCACCTACCAATTTGCAGAAAATACAGAGCCCAGAGGAACATATTTAAATGTACCATGAGTATACAATCTGCAAAATCCAGAGACTGTGAGAAACTACAGATTAAACATTGTGTAGATAAAGAACAGGATGTATATTTAAAGGATACATTAAATCAAAATTTTAAAGTGGCACGGATAAAGGATGGTATTTTGAAAGACAAATCTGGGCTAAAGCGCACACACACACACACACACACACACACACACACAGGAAAGTGATTACTGTAAAAATGAGGGCACTAATTGCATATAGGAAGGGAGAGGGTTGAAACTGGAGGGACCACAGGAAAGGGGCCTCTGGAATGGTTGGCAAGGCTGTATTTCTTGACCTCTTGGCTTCACCATACATCTGATTTGTGTGATTTATTTTGCGTTTTATTTTGTGATTTATTTTGTGATTATTGTGTTTTACTTTGAAATGAATTATTTTAAAAGGAGCTAATTTCTCAAAATACATGAGGAATCTCCCAAAATATCTGGATAAGACAATAAAGAAATATGATTATCAAACTAGAAACTATTTAATATTCATTGCAATTTCATACTTTAAATATAATATGCAATAACTAAGTTATTTAAATAAATATAAGATGCCAAAACAATTAACTAAAGTATTAAAACTTTCACCAAAGAATGTTTTTTGCGGGGCTTCAGATCTTGCCAAATGGTAATCTAACTCAATTTCATCAATGAATTTTTTTGCTGAATTGACTGAATTAACTATTGTTTGTCATATTTGAGACAAAGACTTGAAACATATCTGAGACAAAGGACTTGACTAAATTGCCTTGATAACAGTATCTACACTACCGTTTTTTGAAGTGAATACCATACAGAAATGGCAAGAATTAATGTGATAACATATAAAAATTGGTAACATTTTTTAAAAGCCCTTATTATAAGAAAGTTCTCACAAAGTTCATTCAACAAATACCTTAATCTACAGTTCTTCAATGGGGTTTATCCAAGCTCCAAGAACAGACCAGGCTGAGATGGTTACCATCCCCAAATCTGAGGAGAGTATTTACACCTGCATGGTGATTTATTACTTGGGATTATATTCGTGGGTGAAGTCAAACAGTAATTCACGTGTTTCCTTTCCTTTCATTCTTCCAACCGTCTTCATCCCTATTTCTATGTGCAATGGTCCCACTGCCAGGCAGGTATGGAAGTTGAACTTAAGTTGTATTTCTGGGATTGAGGGAGGAAGGGCAGTGGTCTACCATATAAAAGAATTAGAGCAACCAGGTCACTTTGAAAGCACCAGAGAGAAAAGTCATCTGGCTTTGAAACTATTAGCCTCAGGGGAGAGTATCCTTAGGTTAACAGCTGTGAACCCTCATTAGGGATCACCTGGAACCCAGATCGCAGAGGTGAGGAAGCATATTAGCAAGAGGAGTCTTATCTGGGGGCAAACTACTTTGTGGAGTCTTTCAAGTTCCCCAGTGTCTTACCCTGGAAAACTTTATGAAGCAATTTATATAATTCAGAGCCCTCCAGAATTTAGGATTTTGTATTATTGTGGATATTTGATCATATTTAGCCTGTATTTTTCCTCCAAGTTTCTCTTCCTTATATCCTGCTTTGGTCCCCATTCTTGGAAACCATAAATTTATTCTTACCTTGTAACTTTGATTTTTAAATAGGCTGCACCCACTTAATTATTGCCTATTCATGTTGTGTTTACTTAGCTTTGCTTCTTGTAAGTCACTCTCATTATTGCCTTAATCAGGACCCTTGTGCTTCTGTGAATCACCTACCTACTAATGTCATCACTGGTAGTAAAGTGCTAGAACTCAGGGATAATTACTGTTTTGCATTTATATTATTATTACTTTGCATTTACGTAGCCTCCTTCTTCATATGATATTTTTATTCACAGTCTTTTTCAATTCTCATTGAGCATATTAAAGAAATCAGAGCATCGTATAAAGAAATGAAAGAAGAGATTTCACGGAAAATTTGAATTCATTTCTTCATTTTTAGATGAGAAAATTGAGTCCAAGAAGGGCTGACTGAATTGCTCAAAGATACTTGTTTGTAGCAGAGCCAAAAAAAAAAAAAAAAAAAAAGAAAAACATTTTCCTGACTTGGCCACCACAAATTAGTTTTTGAAATAATGCAATATATAAATACATTAATAAATAAAGAATAAACAATTATGACTTGCAATCTTTAGTAACAGCTGTACAATTGTGGCTACCATTTGCTGAATAAGACATTAACATGACATCCTCTGAGGGCAGCTATTACCTGAATGTGTTCACTCTGGGTACCAGAGGCTTGATGGGTGACTTCTCTCAGACAGAGATACATATCTATAACATATCTCATGATGAGGAACAGAGTAGAGAATGTCTCACTTTAACCCTGTCCAGACTGAGTTTCTTCTGTGTCCCATGGCACTCTGTCCGGTGTTGCCTTTTTACAGCAGATCTCTTAATACTATATGCAAATAATGAGAATCAACCGTAGTGACTTCGCTATTGCTAGTGATTTAGCGTTTTTATTTTTTATTTTTTATTTATTTATTTATTTATTTATTTTTTGAGACGGAGTCTCGCTCTGTCGCCCAGGCTGGAGTGCAATGGCGCAATCTCGGCTCACTGCAAGCTCCGCCTCCCGGGTTCACGCCATTCTCCTGCCTCAGCCTCTCCAAGTAGCTGGGACTACAGGCGCCCGCCACCTCGCGGGGCTAATTTTTTGTATTTTTAGTAGAGACGGAGTTTCACTGTGGTCTCGATCTCCTGACCTCGTGATCCACCCGCCTCGGCCTCCCAGAGTGCTGGGATTACAAGCGTGAGCCGCCGATTTAGCGTTTTTAAAACTGCTTCCCTATCCACAAAATGACCACGGTGGTACTTACCTCCCAGGATTGCTCTAAGGAATAACATCATAGTATTTGTTGATACATGCCTTTTTCAACTCCACTTGTCTTCTTCCTGAACCCTCTTACACTATCATCTTATACTGGTGATTTTTTTTAACTCTGCATCCCCATGCTTCAAATAATTGCTACCAGTAACATATTTTATCTTTGCTGGAATGTCTGAAGCCATAGGAAATTATAGAATTTCCAACTCTGTCGTGTCAAGTAGTATGAAAGTTAATAGGATTAATTTATCTTTAATTTAATAAAAGTAATGTAAAGTAAATGTTTGTTTTAGGAAAATATTCCTGAGAGTTTTGTTTTAATGAGAACTTGGTCAATAATATTTGTTTCTGGATAGAATTGTACCCCCCCTTTTTTTTTTTTTTGAGATGGAGTCTCCCCCTATTGCCCAGGCTGGAGTGCAGTGGCGTGATCTCAGCTCACTGCAAGTTCCGCCGCCCGGGTTCACGCCATTCTCCTGCCTCAGCCTCCGGAGTAGCTGGGACTACAAGCGCCCAACACCACGCCCAGCTAATTTTTTGTATTTTTAGTAGAGACAGGGTTTCACCATGTTAGCCAGGATGGTCTCAATCTCCTGACCTCATGATCCGCCCGCCTTGGCCTCCCAAAGTGCTGGGATTACAGGCGTGAGCCACCACGCCCGGCCTTTTTTTTCAGTTCTTTTATTTGCCTAGCATGATTTGCTGCTTCTTTGAGGGCAGTTTTGAACCTTCGGTTTCAATGGGACCGAGTCTGGCTGATGACTAGCAGATGTGTGTCTGAGAGCAGATAAGGGGAACATAATCGCTCAACTCCTAGAAATCGCTGAAGATGAAACTAGATCTAAAGCTTAAAGAGCAATTTCCTACCTACCATTCCTCGGAGAACTGATTTGTGAGATATTAGCATCTGGCTGAACACTTAGTAGCAGCTAATTTCAGGGAATCTAAAGCCAGAGAGATTCAGGTTGAAGGACTTGTGGGATAGTTTCATAAGCAACATAAAAGAAATATGATCAGCTAGAATTCCATCCAATTCAATAATTTTCTAGTGCTGTACAATTTTCTTTCAAAAAATTCTGTTTTCAAAAAGTGACCTTGGATAGTACTTCAAAAGACCATACGTATATGGTAATATTTCCTTTTAGATTTAGTAATTTTCCTGAATTATTACACATTAAGGTCTGTTTTTTCCTAGGAAAAAAATTGGGGATCAGGAAGTTTAAATATGGTCTAAAGCAAAACATGCACACAGTGAGTTTGAACTCAGTATCAATATACATTTTGAGATCCTAAAGTTTCCTTAGTATATTTAAAACTTGCCAGGTATTTAATAGATCACACACTGAATAGAGATGCCTTCCTTCCTTCACCTTACACCTTATATTTAAATATAAACATATTCACTAAACATATTCTGTAAGACTTTTATTATTGTAACTGTGAAAAGAGTGAGTTTACCTTTGACCAGTCAAAACTTTCACCTCTTTGAGATGTCTAATTTAATCAAATTCTGCAAATGAAAAACTAGGACTTTAATTAGACTGACTATAAGCACAGAGCATGGTTTGGTGGATATGAAGCCATGAATTGATCACTGGGAAACCAAGAGTCCTGACATGTGATTTACATGTATATGCATACATGTGTATATGTGTAGGACAAAGGAGAGAATGAATTTCTAAAGAAATGGGATGAATGATGTTCAAATCATGGCAAAAATCATGAAACATGAATCATGAAACTGCAAGGTTGAATCTGAAACAGAAGTGTCCAATAATGAAATATTTAATATAGAATGTATCGTTAAGATTCCTTAGTATTTTTATAATGAAGTGGTACCAACTGTTTGTACCATTTGGAATTCTGGTCAGAGTCACAGTAGAGCATTGGCATTTTTGTCTGTTTGATTTGAGGGTCTTTTGGGAGATATATGAAAGTTCTGTTGGATTGTAGTCATGCTGACCATTCTAGGCTAATATATCATTTCATGTTAAGGAAAGTTTCAGGACTTCTTATATAGAAATCATGTTTTACGGGATTTCAGTGAGACTAGAGTGTTTCAGTTGCCGCTGAAGAAATACTTTCAAAAGTCATTAATGCCTGTGTCCTTTCACTGGATGGAATGTGCTCTCAGCAAAACTAAGGATTCAGCATCTGTAACTATGGCTTAGGCTGAAGCAAGTATACAATGCCTTCCTAATTTTAGAAATGTTCTTCATTTATCAGTCAGCCAGAAGAGTTTTAAATGTATCCACTTTGTTGTAAATTCAGTATCAAGCAGACTAGAAATCTTATAAGAGAAATAGAACACAGAGTTGTTACCACAAAAAAAGTTTACTAAAGTAATTGAATGTTACATAGTTAATGATGAAAAATTTTAACTAAACAAGGTCAACTTGAATCTTAAATTCTATTGAAATCATATTAAATGTCCACCCAAATTTCAATGCTATTTTCCAATATAGTTTTTTTTAAATTTCCAGATATTTTTTGTTTACCTAGTACCCTCTGGTTTAGATTTCTACTTCCTGCAAAATTTTCATTATTTAATTTACAACATGCTAGTGGAGGTTTTTGATGATCTGGTGTCGCCCATTTTTGTGCTACAGCTTTTCTCATTACTCCGAGCATATGCTGAACAAAATTCACGGGAGGTTTTACTTGAGTTTAAAATAGGGTGACATCATAGATCCATAGAGTATATGAATTAAAATGGAATATTAGATACAACTAGGTAACGACAGTGGACTGAGCATTTGCATTTATCTCTTTTAAAACCATACTAAATAAGAGTAGTAGGATTTTTTTGAAACAATGTAAACTCACGAGAAAAAAATGAGAAATAATAGCAATATTTTAAAATAAACTTTATTTGTTAGAAGAGTTTTAGACTTATAAGTAAATTATAAAAATAGTACAGAGATTCTCATAGGCCCCATACCAAGTTTCTTCTATTATTAATATGTTATATTAATATGATACATTATTATAATTAATTGACTATATTAATTTATTGTCATTAACTAGAGTTCATACTTCATTCAGATTTATTTAGTTTTTACCTATTGATTCCTTTCCAGGATCGCATCCAGGATATCACTGTATTTAATAATGTATTTAATAGTCATGCCCCCTTAGGCTCCTTAGTCTCCTTAGATTCCTCTTAACTGTGATGGTTTCTTTTTGTCTTTGGTAACTTTGATAGTTTTGAGAAGTACTGGTCAGGTATTTGGTAAAAGCATGTTTGTCAATCAGTATATTTTCCTGATGCCTTTTGATTTTGTAAATAGATGTTGAAGAGGTAAAGGGTCATTTTCTCCATGTTATATCCAGTGTATATATTATCAACATGAATTGAGACTGTTAAAGTCGACCTTGATCACTTGGCTGAGGTAGTGTTGGTGAGGTTTCTCATCCATCAAGTTACTCTTTTTTTCCCTGTTATGTCATCCTCCTTGGAAGGAAAGCAATAATATTTAGTGAGCTAGGAAGCCAACAAAGAAATGGCCACTGGTATAGCAGACTGGAGCCAAGAATGACAAAAGTGCTAGGGCTTTTAACAATGACTATGCAAACTTTTATAGAATTATCTTTATTCATGTGGTATTTTTCCATTATCCAACTTGGAATAGAAGTCCAATGAGAAAATTCAAGACACAGTTTAACTTGAGTTGCTGAGATTCCAAAGGCATCATGAATTGGAAGCAGGCTTATGGTGTGGCTGTTAATGAAGACTCTTCAAAACGGAGTTAGATTCCCAGATAGCTTCCCTTGCTTACCACAACTGGGTAATTTCCCTCCTGCAGCCAGCAGAAAGTTAGAAGTTAGGACTTTTGTTTGTTCGTTTTTATTTACTGTGTTCTTCTAGGAAGTCTAATATAGTAGTACTTTGACATTAGGAAAAGTTGGGTAATAGAAAAATACAACATGAAAAAAGAGAATTCTAAAAAAGTTTGCATAGTATGGTTAAAAGCTTTAGCACACTTGTCTTCCTTGGCTTCTAAAATACTGACAGTTGTGCTTATACCCTCTGGTTAAGAGTTTGGAATGTCCTTTCTTGATCTGTCCAGCCAGCCTAAAATAAAAAATCTAAAGATACTAAAATCCCCCAATATATGGCACAGGCCTATGAATTTGTAGTAAAGCTTATAATTTAGAAGTTCTATCTTTGTGCAAAGGGTTCCAATCACCTAAATAAGTGTAGAGCACAAAAGAAGCAAAAACAACTTAATATGAAACATGGAGGAAATATTACTAATTTATCAAAGAAATAAGAGGAATACTTCACACAAGATGCTATTAAAAGCAACAACCATAAAAAAAGGAAAAAAATACAAACAGCAAAAATAAACTTTTGAAAAAGGAGAAATAAAGAACTAAAGTAAAAACTTTCGTGAGTAAGGTTGAGGAACTTTTTCAGAGAATAAAAAAATACATATATATATGCAAACAACAAAAAAACAAGAAGACATAAGAAAATTGCAGGCTCATTCTAGGAAGTTGAACATGTAAGTGATGGACATTCCAAGTCAAGAAAACAGGAAAATATTAAGAAGAAAACTATTAAAGAAATCAAGAAAATTTTCCAGAGTTTCCAGACAAAAAGGGCCCATTTAGGGTTCAACACAATGCATTAAAATATCGCTAAGTCACATTACACAGACATTTTAGATAACTGGGGTAAAAAGAAATGTTCTTACAACTTTCCAGAGAGGAAGAAAAGAAAGCTGTCTATAAGCGATTAGGAGTCAGAATGGATTCAGATACCAGCTTGCACTGGAAGCTGGAACATAAAGAAGAAATATCTTCAAAATTCTGAAGAAAATTGTATTTCTGAAATATAATTTTATCTAACCCAAACTATTAATTAAATGTGAATGAAAGTAGAGTAAAGGCATTTTTCAGAGAAGAAAATCCTCCAAAAATTTAGCCTCTATGCATCCTTTCTTAGGGAGCTATGAAAGGATGTGTTTAACAACAACAACAAAAAATTGGAGAAAAATATAAACAAAACTTTTACTTGAATAATCAATTTCTATATTTATAAAAATGTCCCTTCGTCATCTTTATCAACCTGACCTCTTGTCATGTGGCATTAGCATTGCCTTTTTCATTCTGATCTTCTACAAGGCATGTTCATTCATTGCATTTATTCCAGCCATGTTCCATGGGCCTCACTAAATAGTCATTGAGACCTATCACAACTCCAGTTTATTATTTTATGAGACTTTGCATCATCTGGCAATATAACACTTTTAACCTCAGTCTGCTACACGTATCTACACAAGTTAAATACAGAATCAGTTATTTATGAAGATATATTAAAGAGATTGGTTCAGAGTTTCGATGGTGGACAGAGATTCTTTCCTTTTCATAGTCAATGGAGATTTACCATAGAGATTTACTTACTCAATTTACTCATTCTCATAGCACTTACTGAGTAACCTCTATGTGTGAATCAATTTCAAAGGCACCTGGAATGTGAAGGTAGATGATATAGGTATATGACATGAAGAGTTCAGAGCACAGAAGGGAGACAGAGTACACATCAATATTAACATAGTATAGTGTCTACAATAAAAAAGTGTATGAGGTTACAGTGGAGAAGCATAAAGGAGAAAAGGATCTTCTCAAATTCAGGTGTAGAAATCATTAGGAAAGACTTTACAGAGAAACACTTGCAGGGAGTTTGAAGAATGAGCAGCAATTTGCCAGACAAATAAGGAAGAAAACTTTAAACTGAGAAGAAAACTTGCACAAAGGCAGGAAACAAGTTCTTTATTTAGTCAATCATAAGGAATTTCATATAGTCCTTGCACAGAATTTGTATGTTTATGTGATTTGAATGGGGTTAGGACAAAGAAGAAATGACAATAGATTTGGAGATGTTTATATTGACCCTACATCTGTAAATGTCCTGAAAAACTCATACAAAATGGACAATCCTTAAACTAAGCCTTAGATAGCTAACGTTTCAGTGTAGTTATAAAATCATTTATCTAGACCTCCTTTGATGAATCCTAACCTGTACTGATTTCATTTATATCCATCAAGTATTCTTAATTATTGGTTCCATTCTAACTTGCATAACATCTGTTTCCTTGTTAACTTTTAGCTGTTTGTAAAAAAAATAAATAAAAAATAAATAAAAAAAATTCTGGATGTACAGTTAGACCTCTGTATCTGTGGTTCTGCATTGGCAGATTCAACCAGCCCTGGATCAAAAATATTTAAAAAATAAATAAAATGAAAATACAATAATAAAAAATAAAACAGTATAACAACTATAAAACTAGCATTTACATTGTATTATGTGTTATCAGTACATCTGGAGATGATTTTCTACGTCGCTTTAAATAAGAGACTTGAGCATCCCAGATTTTAGTATCCATAGGGGTCCTGGCACTGATCTCTAGGAGATATGGAAGGGTGGCTGTACTCTCCTGGAACTCCTGGAGTCAAGGTATCTTGGTGATGCTTTTCACCATTGCATGTTCAAGCTAGGGGACTCATCAGTCTTAAGCTTCCACTTTTTTGACATTAAATCTGACAAAGTAATTGACACTGATCTACATGAAAACCATACATAAATATTTAAAATTACTACTGTATTTTCATTGCATGGATACCAGTAGCACACTGGGCCATTCTGAGTGTGAAATTACATTTCCAATTTTTCCTACAGGACAGATATTGGTTTAGATAAGTGTTCTTGTTTTTCTATGCATTGCTATTTTCAAATTTCAAAAATGTATTATGATAACTTGTGAGCTTTCCAAAATAAAACAAAATTCAAAAGCTCTCAAATAGTATTACACATAGTTTCAGTGCCAAAGCTGATATCTAAACAATGTTTTTCAGTGGAAATATCTTTAATATGATTAATAAAAATGACTGTCTTGCATTTTTAACAATCCACAGACTAAAGTGTATATTAATTGTCTTTTTAAAAGCTAAGTTCACTAATCAAGAGAGTTTCTAGCTAATTGAAGACGTTCGTAAGAATCATGAAATATCATTTGACAATATGCTTTGATTCCTCACAAAAATAATCTTTTTAAAACAATATAAAAGATTTTGAAAGATAAAGGTTTTTTTACCATTTCTATAATAATGCTCAATGAAGTCATCACCTCCACTGCTATTTTAAGCAGCCTATTTTTGTTTCAGGATCTGAAGTCATGGGTGGAATTAGTGTAGTTGCGTACTCTTCATTTAGTGAAAGACTAATAAAAAGGAATTGATTGATGAAGAGTCAAAGCAGCTTTCCCCTCCAGGTTATGTTTATGCTAAAACATTCAATGGAAAAAATACAACGACTCTGTGGTCACATGACACCCATGCAAAAAAATTAAACTCAAGTGATTTAAAAATAAATCTTTTTATCAAAATTGAGTCAAGTTGATTCATATATGTAGCTATCTTCAGAATATAGGAATGCTTATCCTTCATAATGATGCATCAGATTATTGCAATATTAGATCACTTTGTTACCTCCCAAACTGTATCTTTATATCAAGCAATTACCATAATTAGGGTTTCAATTTTGCAAACCTTGTGAATTTATAAATGACAGAGTCATCTACAAAGGCTACATAAAAGGGAACATTTAAAAATTGTCACAACATTTTAAAGATAATTGATTAGTACAATTATTTATATCAGAATTTTGAAATGCTGAATTTTTGAATTTCCATGTTACAAACTTTTATATTACTTTTTATAACTAGACACTTTTTAAAAGGATTTATTGTAGACTGAACAATATATTGGATAAGAAAATAGTCTCTGGAGCCACCTGCCTCGTTTCGAATGCTAGCTCTACCACTTTCTAGCTGTTTGACCTTGAACAAAGTATTTAACTTCTCTTTGCTTCAGTTTCTTCATTTGTAGAAAAGTGGATGTAATAGTCATATTTGCTGTACAGTGTTGTTCTGAAAATTGAGTGAATGCTTGTAAAGCACCTAGGACAATTACTAACACATAGTAAACACTATAGCAGTGCTTTCCTTAACATGAATAAATGAATAAAATTTCAGTAAAAAAATTCTCACAATATTAAAAATTTAAAGAGGTAATAGCTGTGAAGCACAAATCAAAAAAATCTCACTACCAAGAAATAATCCTTGCTAATATTTTATGAATATATTTCAGTATTTTCTCTTTGAATATACTTAAAAAGAATAATAGATCAATACTTAGAAATGAAAATAATTTTATGACATTATTTTACATGCTTTTTAAAACTTAAAAAGCATTATATTTTATTTAACTTGAATTTAACAAATGAAAAGAAAGCAAAAGTGGACTTGAGGGAGTTGGTGAATGTCATATAAATGTTTCTTCGCCATGAATTAATACCTTATGCAGAACTTTTCTGCATTTAAGAAAAGAGATTTCAAAGATTATTAAAATGTTAGACTCTTTGTTTTTCTTTTCCTTTTTATTCTTTTGAGACGGAGTCTCACTGGGTCGCCGAAGCTGGAGTGCAGTGGCGCCATCTTGGCTCACTGCAAGCTCCGCCTCCCGGGTTCAGGCCATTCTCCTGTCTCAGACTCCCGAGTAGCTGGGACTACGGGCACCCGCCACCACACCTGGCTATTTTTTATATTTTTAGTAGAGATGGGGTTTCACCGTGTTAGCCAGGATGGTCTCAATCTCCAGACCTCGTGATCCGCCCACCTCGGCCTCCCAATGTGCTGGGATTACAGGCGTGAGTCACTGTGCCCGGCTGACTCTTTGTTCTTAAACTCATGTTTTGAACTCTCTGCTGTGAAATGTGAAGTGATGCATTCTTACACATTCTTGTACCTCTTCTCTCACCAATACTTTAGTCTTGCCTTTTAGTAACATAACTGGAATTTATCTTGAAATTGACTAATATACCTTTGACTGGTGCATTCTGTTATCTTATGTTTTGCAACTTCAGTTCTCCCTTGTTTCAGTGGCCATCTCTGATCACTTTTCCTGAAAGATGTGTTAGCAATTCTCTGTTTAAAATATAATGATTATCTTCATGCTGAGTCATCCCTCAGTTTGTCTGTTCTAGCCCTCAGTCTATCTGCTCTAGCAATTGTAATCATTTTATTTCCCTTTTTCTTCTGAAATCACTGAGATTACTTTAACTTATTTTTCACATCATTTATTTGATTTTTGTAAGCGTCTATTTTTTCCTGTTTGTAACTTATGTAATATATAATGTGTGTTTTATTCTCAACATATTTCCTGAGACTTCTCTTGCTTGAGTTATCTTTTCTTCCAGATTGGTTCTTCATTTCTTTCTTTGATCAAAATTTTATTTTAATTTATTAATTATTTTTGCTATGCTCTGTATGTAATTGCCATGCCATTTATTTTCATCTTGCTTGTGCTTAATCTAGCAGCTCTGACTCTAGAATATCTGTTTGCTCTGATAAGACTATAGGTAAATTCTCCTTGACACAGTTCCCATCTTAGGTGTAACAAGTTTATCATCTTCCTTTTGAGCTGCAGGATCAAGAGCTGGATGTTGCTTTCAAGACACTGTTCTGGAGTGTGAGGGTTCATGAGTGAGGACACCAAGTGCTAGATTGATGCTAAAGATCCAGTATCTGCTCTCTCTTCTGAGATCCTATTATATGTCTCTCCACCCAGTGCTTCCTGAGCGTGTCCAACATGGAACAGGTCCTAAAAGCTGCCAAGTCCTAGTAAAAATTCCTTTTACTACTAAGACTCTCCCCTGACAGATAAGGTCTTCTCCTTTTCAGGGGACTGCTTTATTTATTTATTTAGAGTTTTTTTAAATTTCCTGCAAATTAAAGGGCATTCATTAGAATTCACAGAATTTTATCAATTAAATTTTTCATTTAGCACTGTTTCTGGAAGTGGGAGTGAGAGTGTTGAAATATGGCATGACCCAGTTTTATTATTTCCTCTTACGGCCATAATTGTAAGCTTTTGCCATAAGATTTCTTTCCTTTCTTGGTTTAATTGCTATACATATTTTTTAAACTGTATATCATGTTTCAATCAAGGGAACTTCTATAATCCTAACTTATTTTTGTAATCCTAATCCTACTTCTTTTAGTCCCATTTCTTTTTCATTTAATTATTTCTTAATTTCTTTTTTTTTAATTTGGCCCTGCTCTAATATAGCCTGGAACCTGACCTATTTGAAATGAAATTTGTAACTAGACTTCATAAGTCCTGAATCTAATGATTTATGATGATACAAGGATACTGCTTTTAGCCAAAAATGTAAACAACCTTGAACCTGAAACACTTGTGAATTACTAGCAACACTTCTGTGACAACCTTGTAATAATCTGTTACAATGCTGCCTGATCATGGGGATACTGGGCTGCTGAGCTGTCCATGAGAGATTTTTTTTTCCAGCAAGACAATTTTTATCATCACTACATGCTTTGCAATATACTAACTGCCACTTCAACTCCAATGATTTTAAACACTGGCAAAGATAACTTTTGGAAAACAATTCTGGAGTTTGATTACATACTTTTAGTGATTAGACTTCCAGAAAAGTAGCAGAGTGTTGTAACAGAGAAGTTAGCTTGTTGTGTTGTTTTTGTCAGATAGACCTGGATTTGAATCTTGGATCTATTAGCTGTACAATCCTTTGTATATTATTTAATCTCCATTTTTAATATGACATAAACAACATAATGATATTTATAAAAATTAGGTGAAATTAATTGCATACCATACTCAAAACATTGCAGGTGCCCAATAAATATTATATAATGGTTTGTTTATGAATCTGTAGGATTGACGATTGTCTGTCAATTCTACTATGATATTGTAGAGAAATTCATGGATTGATGTTTTCTCTCTAATCTGTTTTTGGCTGTTTTGTAATAGACATCCTGAAATAGGTGAGAACAGACATTTTAGATTTGACCTATTCTTCTGTCTAATCACCTTAAAGTCACAGGCATTCTCAGGAGCAATGTTGCCAATTGCAGTTTGATGTATTCCCCATACCAGCTCTTGCTCTTAAAGGAGTAGCTAAGAGTATAATAGTTAAGGACCCGGATTCTGGAATCAGACCTCATGAGTTTCAACATAGATCTCACCTCTTTGTACTTTGATCAAGTTACTTCTGCATTCTGTACCCCAAATTTTTCATCTATACAATGTAGAGAGTAATAGTTATTAACTGATGTGGTTTTTAAGGGTACTAAATTAGCTAATCCATGTGAAGGGCTTAGTATGATATGTGGCCTCAGGACTCACTCAGTCTGTTACTAAAGGCATACCGATGTTAAGACTTAGTTCAATGCTTTCCTCTTAAAATTTCCTTGACTATCCATTTCTATAGGTAGAATTAACTGCTCTCTCTTTTGTAGCCCCATTTAACAGAACATCTACTGCTATGATAACCTAGTTCACATTTTATGACACTTTGAAAATTGCCTGCTTTTTCCTGCTATATAACTGCATATCCTAGAGAGCAAATATCACACATTCATTGGTGAATCTTCAACATTTGACAGTCGAGTATCCAGTAGGTGCATACTAAGAACTATGTAGTGCTTAAGAGTGAGACTGTGGAGTCAGACTGTGTCGGTTTAAATACAGGTTATCACTTCCTACTGACCATGTGATTATAGCCAAAATATTTAATCTGCCTGTGTCTCAGTCTCCCATTTGATAAAATAAGAATAATTATGTATCTGCATCACAGGGTTGTTATAAAAAATGATATTAATACATACACATACAGTGATTAGAACAGGGTATGGCCTATGATGAGCACTCAATAAATACTAGTTTTTAAAACAATGCTGTAAAATCGAATCAAAAAAGAAAAATGATAAGCAATGGCATGTTCTTATACACAAATACCAAAAGTTTCAAGTCTTAATGGTGGTGGGACTATTAGAAGTGATTTGTCTAAGAACAAGTAGAGATCCAATATTTAAAAGAAATTCTTTCCAAATCTTTTATCCCCTCTGAAAAGAAGCAACTCTATTGTTTAAAAATTGTGTGAATAAAGACAAATTAGGTACATGTCTTGATATACTTTCTTCTATATACTCTCTGAGCACCCTAAAAATGTTAAGGTTTTTGCCTGAATCCTCTACTAGCATTAGGTTCTCCTAATATCAAAACTTAAACATTTTCCTAGAGACATTAGTTTCTTCCATTGCATTCTTTACTGACTTCACAGATTGGGCCTTACCCAATGAAGAGACCCACTGGCTGTTTCAGTTTGTTGAGCTTTAATTTCATGGTCTACTAGGAAGAAGATTCTTTGATGTTATTCCTAGTAGCCAGTGGAACAGGGTGAAGCAGGGTGAACAGAGCAATAGAGGAGATTTATGTTGACTTGTAATTTCTAATAGCTGGCAGTTTGTGGCAAACACTAATAGACAATTCCCTAGTGGAACAACTTTAATCAAAAAAAAAAAAACCAAAACAGTCCGATTTTTTTTCCTCCTTGTCTCTATTCAATATATATTATTTCTCCTAGTATCAATGAATCAGAATTGAGAATATTGCAAGTTTTAAAATCTAGTAATTTCATATTGCAAATTTCTTTATCTTCTTTCTCTTTCTTCTTTCTTTTCTTTTCTTTCCTTTCTCTTTCTTTCTCTTTCTCTCCCTCCCTCCCTCCCTCCCTGCCTCCTTGCCTGCCTGCCTGCCTCCTCCTCCCTCCCTCCCTCCCTCCCTCCCTTCCTTCCTTCCTTCCTTCCTTCCTTCCTTCCTTCCTCCTTCCCTCCCTCCCTCCCCCTTGTCTCCCTCTCTCTCTCTGCATGTTTTTAACTGAATGAGCCTATAAAGGTGAGTCATCTTCAGGACATGGATGATACCATTTATCTCACTGCCCCCAGCCCTTAGCATGATATCTGAATAGAATAGACACACTTAGTAAATGCTTATCAATTGAATGTATACACTTTTTCTATAAGAGTATACATTCCTATTTACCTGTTATTTATTGAACACTTGCCACGTTCCAAGCCAAGTGGTAAGCAATATCTCTTGTATACCCATTCAGTAATCGTTATAAACCCTCCCATAAATTGATTGTTAGCTGCTTCTTATAAAAATATAAAAATAGACCATATGATTTAAAATAATATCCCCCAGGACACAAGTCATAAATGAAAATAGTTATAGAAGCCATGAATTTTTTCATTCTTTCTAGAACACAAAACAACTTCGTCTATGTGTAGAAAAGGTAGGCTCAGTTACATGACTTAATTACACAAGTGAATAAACAAAAACTATGAAACATGCAATATACCAAAGTGGTAGAAATCAGCATTGTGTGTATGTGTGTGAGTTTGTATATGTAGGACTGCATGTATACTCACATTTAGGGGAGTGGGTTATGGAAAGTAAAAAACTAAAGCTGAACCAGAGGGAGGGACTAGTTGGCAAATAATGAATGATGATGGATATAAAGAACGAAGCTTAATCAAGATCTTAAATTCTAGGCTGAATAGTTCATGTTTTATGAGAAAAAAAATAGCTCCAGGATGGATTTTTCAGTAATGCATAATTTACCAGAGGAATGTTCTGATTTCTATGCACAGTAGTCTTTTAGGTGAAACTTTCTCATTCAGCTACTGCTTGACCTTGGTTTCCTTCTGGTTCATTGCAGTTGTGCTGCTTCTAGCTCATAGCACTGTGCTGACTTAACATAGAGGTCTTCCTTCTCTTGCATATCATTATTTTTAGTATTTAGCAAGTTTTTACTTATGTTTGGCTGATATCTACTTGAGTTTGCATTTCCAGATCATAGACATGAGCAATCAGCAGTCCCTAAACGACTGTCTCAGGTATTTGCTATGCACACAGTTCAGTGAGCTGGAAGAATTTCCTGGAGGACTAGAAGCATATTGCAAGACCAGCTTTCAGGATTCTTGTGGTTTCTCATGCCTTCCTGAGTAAAATAGATTGTATAAAGTTCTCACAAAATACAACCTTGCTTCACGCCTTTAGGGAGGTTATAACCTACTATAATCACGGTTAGCAAACCATACATCATGCCTCAAATCTAATAAACAGAAAGACAATTACAGAAACCCAGGGCTTAAAATTAAGGCTCAAGTGTTGTCTCACCAAAACTAATTGTCATCATAGGAGGGATTTTGAGTCCACAGACAACCTAACTGTTCACCTAAGAAATCCAACCAAGCAAAATCACTATAAATTTTCTTTTCTGTTGTTATTGTTTAACCAAAGTCCAGATGAAGCTCTAGGATACTATTATAGCTATCCACAATTTAGGCTTTCTGGTCCTATTACTTACCAGGTTCCCAGTAATGCTGTATATAGGTTTCCCTAAATTCTGTTATGTTTTTTACTTTAATATCTATGCTCATGCTGTCCTGTCTGCTGGGAATGTTCTTTCTTCTCCTTATTCTCTCAGATTCAACTCAGTTTGTCATCTTCTTCAGGAGACTTTGATAACCATAAAGATTGGATATGTCCTCTCCTAACCCAATAGTTGGTTCTTACTGCTATGCTTGTAATGGTCAGATGCTGTAACTATTATTTGTGTGTTTTTCTCCTTTACCAGGTCTGAGTCTGTATCTTACTCATATTTTTAACACTCAGTACCTAAAACAATCCTGTTTTTAGGCACAGTCTAGGGGCTGACTAATGGTTTTGTTGAGTGATTAACTTGAGGCAGTCCCCAGTGCAAAAGGAATGCCAACATAAATATTCAATGAAACATTTCTGTGGGACTTAATGAAGAAAGGAAACTTTCTGCTCCATCTTAACCAACAGATCCCAAAGATCCATCAGGGAGACAGCAAAGTATGATGCTTACATAGCAGAACAAGGTCTTTGCAATTTGTGAGTTCCTAAAGAAGAATCGTATAGACAAAATAGACATAGATAAGGGTCAAATACCCAAAGAATTGGTCAAGACACCAACATTTATTCTGGAAAATAAGATCTAAGTCTTAAGGACACTGATACAACATTTGTGCATGACAACTGTAAAATTCAAGTTCTTGAAAAAACTCAAGGTAAAAGAACCTGCCAGTAGTTAGCTGAGGGACATGGATGCTGAGGCAGCATATGGATGAAAGGTTGATTCAGCACATTTTTGTTGACAGATATTTTTGAAGGACCAGTGTCCTCACCCTGCAGATTCTATCAGGTTAAAAACTGCGGCAGTTCTTCAGCTCAAATCTGACAGGGTCAGGGAAGGTAGAATATGCCAAGCTAGGAAGGGAGAATAACTGATTAAAACCAAAATAGGAATCTATACTGAGAACTCTAGGGCAATATGAATCCCAAATGCAGACTTTAATACCAGTGTGGTAAGGCTGTGATATAGTTTGGATCTGTGCCTCCACCCAAATCTCATGTTGAATTGTAATCCTCAGTGTTAGAGGCCGGGCCCGATGGGAGGTGATTGGATCGTGAGGGTGAATTTCTCATGAACAATTTAGAACCACCCTCTTGGTGCTGTTCTCGTGATTGTGACTGACTTCTTGTGAGATCTAGCTGTTTAAAAGTGTGGCAACCCCATGCTCTCTCTCTCTTGCTCCTGCTTTTGCCATGTGTACTGCGTGCTCCTGTTTTGCCTTATGCCATAAATAAAACCTCCCTTAGGCCATGCCAGAAGCAGATGCCGCCACGCCTCCAGTATAGCCCGCAGAACCATGAGCTAAGTAAACATCATTTCTTATAATTTCTTATAGCAATGCCTGATTGGACTAATACAGGCTGTAATGGAGATAGAATAAGGAAATCCAGATTCCAGAAAATATTCTCAGGTGGTAATTTTCTGGGGACCTGTCCAATATAATTGCTGGACATGTGGAAGTGAGTAGGACTCTGGATAATGCAGGTAATAAATACGGAGAAATACTTGAAGGGATACAACTGGATAGGTTAATTCAGTATGTGCTAGAGACTGTGGAGATTGATGAGAACCTGCTTTCACTGCTGTGTTGTCTGAAATATGAGGATAATTTGTTTTCGTCCTCCTTGAGTTTCTTAAATGAATGATGAAAAACCCCAACTAGCTTCAGAGCCAGGTGATGAGAGAAGCTTTCAGCAAAACAGCTCTATCGTGACATGCAAATTATTTGAGAAGACACTTTGACATAGATGATCTTTTGTGATAAATGTGGGAAGAGACACAACTCTTAAGCTTGATACTATAACACACATATAATTATTGATTTAGTAAGGGTCTGTTGAAAAATGGGAACTCAATTAGCCGGGCATGGTGGCGTGTGCCTGTAGTCCCAGCTACTCAGGAGGCTGAGGCAGGAGAATGGCTGGAAACTGGGAGGTGGAGGTTACAGTGAGCCAAGATTGTACCACTGCACTCCAGCCTGGGTGACAGAGTGAGACTTTGTCTCAAAAAACCAAAAAAAAATTTAAAAAAAGAAAGAAAAATGGGAACTCCTCACTCAATGGCATGCCATTTGTATTGCTCCAGTTTTGACTTCATCCTCACTTGCTTGAATAGCTAATGGACACCATTTCTTCAGTCTATCTTCCCGTTCTAATTCATGCTTCTAATTTTTTTTATTTTTACTTTATTTATTTATTTATTTATTTATTTATTTATTTATATTTTGAGACAGACGGAGTCTCGCTCTGTCTCCCAGGCTGGAGTGCAGTGGCGCCATCTCGGCTCACTGCAAGCTCCGCCTTTCGTGTTCCCGCCATTCTTCTGTCTCAGCCTCCTGAGTAGCTGGGACTACAGGCGCCCGCCACTGCGCCCAGCTAATTTTTTTTGTATATATTTTTTTTTTTAGTAGAGACAGGATTTCACCATGTTAGCCAGGATGGACTTGATCTCCTGATCTCATGATCTGCCCGCCACGGCCTTCCAAAGTGCTGGGATTACAGGTGTGAGCCACTGAGTCCGGCCTCATGCTCCTAATTTTTTTCACATCTTTTGGGAATCTAAATTTACTCTACTGTCTAAAATCTGATAACAACATAATGATTTCTAATTTTTTAAAACATTACTTGTTAAGAAATATAATGCACTGAGTAAATAAATACTGCTACTTATCACTTCCCTACTTCCTAGGACTAGTGGTTTTAATTTATTCCCCCTATGGAAAATGAAAAAGTCACAAACTAGAGAAAATCTTAGGTAAAATCTTAATTCATTACTGATAGTTTATACTTTGATATGCTCTTAGAAATTCTCCCTATGTAGCAAAATTCACAGAAAAAAACAACACACATAGAAAATGCTTAAAAGGGAGTTTTATCTGGGTTTTTTAAAGCATTTTTAAAAAGCTCTTCCTTCTCCATGGGAAGCACTGAGGCCCAGATTTGTTTGTTAATTGAGTTCTCCTGGACTGAGCAGCTAGTCAGAAGTCAAGGCCTATGAGACAGCAGGCTCCTGTCTCCAAGTTCTATAACCACAGAAATAGCCAGGGTCCATTTTTATGGGACTTATATGTTTGAACTGATAGTGTGAAAGAAATTCCATTCTGCTAAATGAAAGAGTTGGTTTCTTTTGTATAAATGTTACAATTCCTTTACTGCTCTAAGAATCAGTTGCAGAAAGTATATCATTCCCAAGAGCAGAACTATAAAAGATAAAATACAGTGAAAGGCTACCTTTTCTAGGTTACCTGAGCAGCAGATGTGCATCATTGAAGTAGACTTGATCTTTAGAGCTAAAACCTGAATTTTATAACATTTTTGGATTTCATGTGCCTCATTCAGCCACAAAGCATGAAGTATATATTCTGAGATGCATTTCTGTTCCTCTTTGTAAGGCCTTTAGGAAATTGTGGACATGTTAGTTAATTTAGGAATAACATTAGTGCTTTTGAAGATAGGTTCAAAGGTCATTAGAAATGCTTGTTGTGCCATTAAATAACTAACATGGAAATATCTTAAAAAAAAAAAAAAGTACCCAAATAATCACACATCATGCTGTAATAAGAAACTAGTTGCTAAATTATTTTAATGCTTTTATTATTGTCAGCTCAAAAGCAACCTATCTTATTGTTATTATATCAATCTATATCTGTTCTTAAATGGTTTCATCATATGCCCACCATTTAATGCCCACCATTAAATGGGCATCAACTGGGTTGTCAGATTGTTTTATTTGTTAAGCTTTAATAAATTTTGCAATACTTTGCATGTTTTATTTTGTTTCTTAGGCCCAAGGAAAACAGGGCAGTGTGGGATTTGGAACTTTTATTGATAGCATAGAACTGGGATATCTACAGGTTTCACAGATCATTACACAAAAATATGTTGCATTATGCAAGGAAATTAAGTAAAAATATAGATTTGTATGTATCTGCTGTCATGAAACACAAAATAACCACTCATTCAGTCTTCATACCTGTGCCTTTGGTTATAAAACAATGTGATAAGAGTGAAAGTTAAATGAGAAATTGCTTTTTACAGTTTGATGAATGGGGAAATTTTTTAGGACACATGCTCTGCTTAATAAAAATCCCCATGAGGCATGTACAGTGATCAATTCTACATCATATTGTTTTTTCTCCAAAACCCCTCAAACTTGGTCTTGAGTCCTTCGAAGTACTCTTCACTTCTGTGAGTGAACAAGGGTTATTGTTTACTCCAAATATAGATAATTTGGGGGATATTTATAAATATTTTCCCTATGGCTTATTTAACTATAATGTCATTTCTCCATGGAAGATTGCTTTAAAATTTAACATATTAGAGCAATAATAAAATAAATTATTCAGAAATGAGTATTACTCTATGTTGCTTGTTTCTGCTAAGTGTTTTAATATTGTAATACTCTGGATTGCCATGGGAATTGTCTTATCACATGAAGGTACTGCCTGTCCTGTTAAAGTACATGTTTAAAAATTCAGTTTGACCTAGGTAGATGTGAATATTTCAGTTATTTCTTTATTATATCCTGGTTTTGCTGCCTATTTTTGTGTCTGAAATAATTTCTTATGGTTTCTACTGATTGTTTTTACTATGAAGACCTAAAATAAAAATAATACAGATTTCCATGGGAATGGAATAAATACTAATGTTTATAGGAATGAGAATAGAAATTAAAGTCTGTGATATTCATCCTAAAGTCAATTATACAGCAAAACAACAAATTTGATAGCACATTTTACCAGATTATTTTGAAGGCTTTAACAATTTGAACACTATTAGGTATTTCCCTGTGTCTATCAGCATACTCATGGTTCATAGATTTTACAGATTCACCCCTGCTGTTTCTGGAAATAACTGTCTACTTCAAAATGTACTGTACTCCCCTACCAAATGTTTGAATTTAAGAAAAAAACATGGTAACAATAGAACCAGTAGCTACATTACAAAGCTAATTTTTCTTCTTCAAGAGACTGGGAACTATCTATGAGAAGTTTTGTCAGCCATGTCTTGGTTTTAACAATTATGGGACATAGAAAAAGTTGATTTACTGTCACCCCTCCTAAACTGATGATCCTGCTATTATGCTTC
The DNA here is from genome assembly GCF_006542625.1 of Nomascus leucogenys. Lineage (NCBI taxonomy): Eukaryota > Metazoa > Chordata > Mammalia > Primates > Hylobatidae > Nomascus > Nomascus leucogenys. Next base: position 30,460,129 of record NC_044395.1, on the reverse strand, counting down.
ACGTACCCCCACTTCACGCGTGGCCTCCAGACCACCTACTCTAGGAAGCAACTCCAAACCCTCTATTTAGCTTGCCCCATGTGCCAACCAAAGAGATTTTAAATACTTTATTGTTAATGTAATAGTTAGTGATATATTAAGTAATAGCCATAATCACAATTTATTGAGCAATCATAATGTGGCAGGCATTGTACCAGTCCCAGTATTATGTATTATTTAATTATCATAAACATTCTATGAGATGGTTGAATTATTCTCATTTCTCAAATGAGGAAAATTAGGTTAAGAAAAGTAAAGCAACTGGCCCAGGAACATAAGATAGTGAGCTCCAGACCTGGGACTCACATTCAGAATTGTGTAATTCCAAGTTTATTTTCTCTCAATTAGTGAGAAATGAAACACGAGAGTAGGCTAATCAAATTCTCTAAAGACTGTATCAACTGCTTTGTAAAACAACAATACAATGACAGTTTTATTTAAAAAAAAATGGAAGCAAAAGCCACATAATGACTTCAAAGCAACTACAGAGTAGAGGTTGGAAATTTTGCAAAATAGTTTCTCATGAGGTTTGAAACCACAAAGGACTTTATTTAGAAATGATCTTATGATACTCAAATACAGGGGAGAGCCAAATAAGATATATTAATAAAACCAGGAAGGGGTGTCTTCAAGGTGGCACTTTTTAATCAAACTTACATGGTTTATATACCCATGTGAAATATCATGAATTCTACAATTACAAATTATTGGCTTCTCCCTCATCCTGGATAACAATCAGCTAACAATACACAGTCTCTGACCCTTTTCTTTCTCCTGAGAGTGGTTATCCAGGTACCTTCAATTAAGAGCCATGAGTTTCTGCCTAGGTACCCATGCAAAGGGATCTCCTCCCAGACACAGATAAGTAAACGAGGGCTGCTTATTTTAAAATATACATCAATCTATTTAAGTTAGAATTACTACAACAATTAATGATTGTGAATTAATGATAATTTGGATAATTATAACAGATATGATTTAGTGTTCTAGTCATTGTGCAAGACATCTATGATCATTATGAATTAACATATTTGTTGAGCATCTGAATTAAGCAAATTAATTGGTAAAGTTGTTATCAGGGGTACTTACTGGGGTTATTTTGCTCTCTCAGTAGTAATGTAGGAATGTGTGAGTGACTTTTTGGTTGTTTCACAGGTTGTAAGGGGTTGTAGAGGCAGTAAGAGGGTGATCCCTTTCCTCCCCATCAGAAAGGTCACGGTTGGCACCACTATACCAAAGACAGGTTAACAAGAGAAAGGCCTACTACATTTATTTGATCATAGTTCTTTGTGACATTGTATCCAGAATTTATTCCTTCTGGTGGGTTCTTGTTCTTGCTGACTTCAAGAATGAAGCCGTGGACTCTCGTGGTGAGTGTTACAGCTCTTAAAGATGGTGTGTCCGGAGTTTGTTCCTTCAGATGTTCAGATGTGTCTGGAGTTTCTTCCTTCCAGTGGGTTCATGGTCTCGTGAAGCCGCAGACCTTTGCAGTGAGTGTTACAGCTCTTAAAGGTGGTGCGTCCGAGTTGTTTGTTCCTCCCAGTGGGTTTGTGGTCTCACTAACTTCAGGAGTGAAGCTACAGACCTCCACAGTGAGTGTTATAGCTCATAAAGGTAGTGCGGATCCAGAGTGAGCAGCATCAAGATTTATTGTGAAGAGTGAAAGAACAAACCTTCCACAACGTGGAAGGGGACCGGGTGGGTTGCTGCTGCTGGCTCCGGTGGCCAGCTTTTATTCCCTTATTTGGCCCCGCCCATGTCCTGCTGATTGGTCCATTTTCCAGAGCGCTGATTGGTCCATTTTACAGAGTGCTGACTGCTGCATTTACAAATCTTTAGCTAGATACAGAGTGCTGATTGGTGCATTTTTACAGAGTGCTGATTGGTGCGTTTACAAACCTTTAGCTAGACACAGAGCGCTGATTGGTGCTTTTACAATCCTTTAGCTAGACAGAAAAGTTCTCCAAGTCCCCACCAGACCCAGAAGCCTAGTGGGCTTCACCTCTCAACATTGGAGCTTCAGAATAAAAACCTAAAGATTCAAAAACTATCTATTTTTATAATAGAAAAGAAAATTTCAGGACCTCTAAATGTATTATACTGAGGTGGAAATTAAACCCTGGAGACTGAATCATGTAGCTTGTCTGCAATTCTGCTTCTTAGATTGTAGCTTAAGTCTCTTCTTAATTGTTATTTTTCTGTAAATGATGAAGAGAGAACAGAGACCATACCTCCCCTGTTCCAATCACTGACCTTTGTTGTAGATTAACTGTCTCCTTTATTGTCCTGTACCTCACTCAGAGCAGATGATGGTTCCAAAAGACCCCGTGACTATTCCATCTTCAGTGTGGAATGTTGAATATACCTTTCCTGGATGAAAAAGACCACCTTGACTAATCAGATCATTGTAACTATGCATTCAGCCTTATGCAGAAAGATGCTGAAATTCTGTTAAACTCCCTAAGCTTTGTCTACATAAGCCATCTCAAACTTCTACACTTAGAAACTCTGATACTTTTTGGAATCTGTGTTTCTGTGGTGGGCCGTCCTCAATTTTGTTATTGAATAAGCTTGAATTGGACTAGATTTTGGCCCCTTTGGTTATTTTAGGCTGGCTATGCTTAAGTTTGATGACGTATGGGCAGCCCTGTAGAAATATGATTGAACCACAAGGGTATGGTCTACTGCTAATAGACTGAAACGAAATCCAGCAAGGCCTATCTATTCAGCTTCTCCTTGGCTTCTCTGTGCAGTATTCCTTCCAGCCCAGTGTGAGGGAAGACTCTCTCTTGAATGGGGCTCTTATGACTTGCTCTCAGACAAGATAGGTCAGAGAATTTATGGCCAGTTTTTTCACAGAAAGTTGGGGGAAAGTTAGGGTAATGATTTTAGGTTTCATAGAAAATGAGGTTCTAGGCCGGGCACGGTGGCTCACGCCTGTAATCCCAGCACTTTGGGAGGCTGAGGCAGGCAGATCACCTGGGTCAGGAGTTCGAGACCAGGCTGGCCAATGTAGTGAAAGCCCGTCTCTACTAAAAGTAAAAAAAAATTACCCGGTATGGTGGTGGGCGCCTGTAATCCCAGCTCCTCGGGAGGCTGAGGCAGGACACTAGCTTGAACCTGGGAGGCAGAGATTGTAGTAAGCCAAGATCGTGTCACTGCACGCCAGCCTGGGCAACAAGAGCCAGACTCCATCTCAAAAAAAAAAAAGAAAAGAAAATGAGGTTCTAGTTTCTATTACCTTCCTTGGGGAAGTGGGATTCTAGTTTCCATGGCCAGAATCAGGGGAGAATTAGAAGTGCAAGACAGCGGGGCAGGAAAAGGTTAGAGAAAAACTTTTACTTCTGAGGATGCTTCTGAGGTCTTCATTTTGAGCTGTCATTTTCTAAGGCTAAACAAGGTACAATTGGAATTTGGTCATATTAGTGTTGGAGATAATATATGTTTGGCCAAGGATGCTAGACTTCCTGCAATTCTTGCGACAATTCCATTCAGCAAAGAACTTCCTGTGACCTGCTGTGTTTTGAAAGTCCCTCAGACATACAAGAAAGTGAAATAATCATTTGTTATTATCTAAGCCTAAAACCTAACCCCATCTTATATTGAAGCACACATTTTTTTTTGGCATGGTTTCAATATACACTAAACTTTTAAGATTGCTATCTCCATACAAATTGAAGGAAAAACATGTTTTTTGAGGGGGATGGGGTTTGGCCAAGAATTTTTCATTAATAGTGAAGCCACTTTTGGCATTTAAGTGGTTATTAAGACAAAGCTATATCATTCTGTGTTTGAAGGTATCATATTCACTTTGATTCTATATGTAGGCGTCAGAATCTGACTATTCCATCATTTCTTCTAGGGTAGTCAAGCTTGGTCATTTATACAGTGAAATGCATATTGTTTTATTCTAAAAGGTTTTTATTGTATGTCTCCTTTAGGTTACAGTAAGTGCATAATATTGATTTTAAAAACACTAAGTGGGTAATTAGATTATGTTATCTACTGATTTCAGGATAGTGAAAAGAGGTTATATGAAATATTTTGTATGGTAAAGCGTATATATATGTAATATCTAGCATACATAAAATGTATATATATAGCTATAATCTTACTATATATTACATATGTATAGTATTCTGTAAGTTCTTTTTCTCTTTTTACTCTCTGTTCTGTAGAGAGAGAATATCATTAGCATTTTCTGTTCTTGCTCAAATCACTATCAACACAGTTTTACCCTAAAAGCTCTCATTAGATCGTTATAAATAAATACATTGCATTACATTTTGCAGTTATTTATTTTTATACTCAGGTGATTACTAACATTTAGGCTCACTGGCCCCGTAGTTTCTTTCTTGAAACTTTTACATGTGACAGCTGGGAAGGGACTGTATCCTCCTGACAAAGGAGCAGAATGCCATCTTTCCTGATCTCCATTCCCAGCCAGGAAAGTTATTTCTTCAGGATTCAAAAATAAACTCAGCTTCTCAAATGAAAATGATTCTAGCCCCAGCAAGACAGAGATATTTGGAAGTCTTTGACTGGAGGTGGGAGAAATGTATATATTAGTGGGAGAATGGAGGCACCATAATTCTACTTTATGACTTATATTTATTGCCATTTTATGTGAAGATAGTATACATAAAATAACAACCTTTCAGAACTAATACTAATTGCAAAAGTGATAAAACAAAATTATACTTACCCTTTATTGAGCCTAGGTGTCTACTGTATGCTAACCCCTTTAAAAGTATTAGCTCAATTAAGGCTTAAGATGGTCAATGTATGAGTCAGTGTTATTGCCCTCTGTCTACAAATTAAAAACTGTGTCTGAGGTTGTTTGGTTTATTATACACTGAAAAACTGAGACTTAAACCCAGGTCAGTCTGACTGTGAAACTCGTGCTTCTAACAGTTATTGTGAAATACTGTTGTATTTCTCAATAGTGTTTTTTTCTCTATAGTGTTTTCTCTATAGTGTAAAAATGTTGTTTTCTCTATAGTGTAAAAATATTCAAATTCATAACTTTGTTAATATCACTTATGAATGAATGAATTCTGCCAGTTACTGAGTTTGGGAAACGAATCATTCATTGACCTCTTATTGATGTCTCATAGTGATTTTACAGGCATATTCCAATACACAAATTTAAATGAACCAAATTTCAAATGACTCAGAAAAATACACTAACATAGTACTTCAAAAACCCAATACACTGACACAACAGAAAATTTTTACAAAATAGAAGCTTTGATTGTAAAAGCATAAAGCAATTGAACTCAACTTCAAAGGGATGCTGCAAAGGACATTAAGAGTACCACCAAGATTTTATTAGACCACAGTGATCTACTTTGGAAGTCTTTGAAGTTAAATGCCCCAAGAAACTTTAAAGTATGCAGCTTAGAACCTAGAATAAAACTGCTTGGGGCCTCTAATAATCTACTTAAACAGATTTTTGAATTGCAAAAGAAAATCATGTTTGGGCCTGGTGTGTGTACATTTCTCAGAATACCACAGAGAATTGAGAAATTATTAAAACTTCAAATTGTTTTCTCCATAAACAAGCTAGTCTTGATCAGATAAAACATTACTATGTTCTTAAAAAATGGGGACATGTGTTAGAAAAACTTGAACTTAAACCTTGACACACAGCTTATTGGCTATGTGGCCTCAGGCAAAGTATTTAACTTCTTAGAGTCTAGAAGTTCCCATTTTTAAACCAGGGTACCAGTTTCTATCTTCCAGTATGGATAATAAAAAGTGGTAATAATAATGATAAGTATTTGATATAGTGATGAGCACACAGTATGTCTTCAATAAGTCGAAATTACTATCAAGTATATTTTTTCACGTTCAAAATTCAGCTATAAAATTAGAATTTTAGCAATGCATGAGAGTCAGAAGAAACTCACAAGTATCATCCTTATTTTTTTCTTAATTAAGAATTTTTTTTCATCCAAGCATGCATTATAGAAAGTCATTTGTTCCAGTTCTTTTATTCTGTTCTTTTATTTGGGAAATTAGCTCATGCATATTTTAAAATGCAAAATATATATTTACAAGTTCTTGCTATACAAAGTTTAAACATTTGGAAAATACAAAAAAGTAGAAAAAATTCTATACCAACTACCCCCAAATAACTATTTTTGAACATTTTCGTGTACTTCTTTTCATTCATTTTTCTTTATATATTTGCACACGGTTAAGTAACTATTTGATTAGCCATATAACAGACATTAGTCTAGATATAACTAATGTCTAGATATAATCATTCATCTTGTTGTATTTTTACTTTCTATTTGTACAGTAAAATTCAAAGCTTATCCTTGAATTGATATAGTTAGTAACAATACAGGACATAGAGATGGCACTTTCCTTGCAGGTTCATACAGTCCCTTTGGTTTCCTTGCTTCTTCCATCTAAATGGGATTAACTTCCTTTGACTTTCTTTAAGTCATGATTCTATGCTGCTTCCAGATTTCTGTTGACCTGGGGACTCCTAAATGTGTGTATTTCATCAGGCCAGCCCATCTCCTTATGCTAATCAGCTTGGATACCAGCAACAAGCATGGATTTGCTTAGCTAAGGCCAGATTCAACCTCCTTAAAACTAACCAAATCAGAGGCTCAGTCACTCACCACTTGCAGAGTCAATTAGCAAGAGCAAGGTCTGGTATAAAGAAAGTGATTTTTTATTCCAAAGCTTGCTAGGGGAAAATGTGATACATTAAGGCTTCCTGCCTTAAATGTATCACTTCCATTTTGTGGTAGAAAGCAGGGGCATTTAAAAGGGGAACTAGGCATGAATGGCATGCAGGGGAGGGAGCAAGCAAGTGGAGGTCTGTGTGACTCACTGTAGCACTTTATTTACTGGGGGAGGAAGGTCAAGCTGGTACCATCATGGGCAGAACCAGGTTGTACAATGGCTGGCATCTGGAGATTACTCTCCAGGTAGGGGAGAATTTCCTAGGGGGCACACTTTAAGTTGTAAATTGACTGTTTTCTCTGGAAGCAGTCTTCTGGTGGGAGAGGTTTCTGGCTCTGGAGCTGCTAAGTAAGCACACAGATAAGCTTGCCCTGTAGGGAGTGTCTGGTGAAGCAAAGGTAGAGGTTATAATTGCATTTCTAAAGAGCTAAGTAAGAAGTGGGGAATGGGGAGAGGAGGAAAGAGAAACGAAGAAAAAATAATTAAAACAACTTGTTCTTTTTGTCTTAGAAAAGTGGGAGTACTCGCTTACAAAACTACTGCAAAACCTACCAAATCACTGAGATTCTGGTCTATATTTGGAAATTTCACACTTGCTTTTTGTTTCTTCTATGGTATATCGATGATTTAACCATCTTTTATTATGATGTGTGCAAATAATTTAACTCCATTAAAATCGATATAACCAAATTGAGTTTTTCTTAAAACAAGGTTGATACCTGAGCATTGAGCTGTGCCTCAGGGAAGATTTTATTCTGATGAAGCCAGCAATTCCTCTGTTCAGAGCCAAATAAAATCTTCCTTCTGGAATTATATTGTAGACCCCTATTCTCCTGGTATCAAAATCAAGGCACTTTATAGGAAATGAAAAGGAACAGCTGTGAGATCATAAATGCCAACTTTAATTAAAAAAACTTTTCATTTTCTAGTACTCCATATATATGATTGTGGAATCTGTGCAAATTGAGAGGTTTCCTAATTACTTTGCTCAGTAATATCAGGGCAGGATTAGTTTCCACCTGAAAGTGTAGGCACAAACCCAATTACTGTTGTTCTGCCAATGAAGATGATTAAACCTGCTGTATGATAGTTCTACAAGCTAAGTGTTTGGTTCACAAATCTGATTTCCATATAGATTTTATAGATATACTCCTGTTTACTGAAAGCACAGCGTATTTGGGAAATCCCTGTCACAACATACTGAGTTGGGTGATAACTATAAGCAGGGCTGAATTATATGACTCCCCAATATTGAGAGTTCATGGAATATCAGTGTTTGGTGGGACCATAAAGACCATCTATTCCCACCATGGTCCCACAAGAAAAGTTTGTTACCAGAAAGGGGTCCCTATCCCTACCCCAAGAGAGGGTTCTTGGATCGCACTCAGAAAGAATTTGAGGCAAATTCATACAGTGAATTGAAAGCAAATTTATTAAGAAAGTAAAGAAATAAAAGAATGGCTATTCCATAGGCAGAGCCGTGACATGGGCTGCTCAGCTGCTTATACTTATGATTACTTCTTGATTATATGCTAAACAAGGGGTGAATTATTCATGCGTTTTCCGGGAAAGGAGTGGGCAATTTCTGCAACTGAGCATTCCTCTTTTTAGACAATATAGGGTAACTTCCTGACATTGACATGGCATCTGTAAACTGTCATGGCGCTTGTGGGAGTGTCTTTTAGCATGCTAATACATTATAATTAGCATATAATGAGCAGTGAGGATGACCAGAAGTCACTCCTGTTGCCGTCTTTGTTTTGGTGGGTTTTGGCTAGCTTCTTTACTGCAACCCGTTTTATCACCAAGGCCTTTGTGACCTTTAATTTCTGCTGAGCTCCTATTTCATCCTGTGACTAAGAATGCCTTAACCTCCTGGGAGTGCAGCCCAGTAGGTCTCAGCCTTATTCTACCCAGCACCTAGTCAAGATGGAGTCTCTCTGGTTCAAAAGCCTCTGACAAGTTGACACATTCATAATCACAGATTTAGTAAATGGTAAAGCCAGCTCCTGAGTTCAGGTCCCCTTATGATACTGGGTTCCAGGTATAGTGGATATCCTTCCAATGCCATTTGCTTTGATTATATGACTTTAGTGTAAAGATTCTGAGAGTTATGGTTGCTCATATACTACAGACGGCCTTAAGACAAGTAAGCCAGGAAAATATATTCAATACAATTCAATATAAGAATTTTCTAGAAAAGTAGATTGTTTGTGTACGTGATTTGTATTAATGAGATACCATGACATAATAAAAAAATTAAAGGGTGATAAGATTTAGTGTTCTTAAAATAAAGAATTCAACATTTCTTCAAAATACCAAGAGGGGGCCATATTTTGCTTTAGTTTGTCATAATACTGTGCAATAATCTTTGAGACAACCTTGCTAGCAAGGCAGTCAGAACATGTGTTCACTTTGATGTTTCAGCAACTCACTACTACCCACATTATTGTAAATTCTGCTTAAGTGGATAGTATTTATAGACATTAATTTTATTTGATAGTAATACAATAAGTCATAGTCACTTTTTTTGATATTAAGCATTATGCTTTTATTTATAGAGTAAAAGGGACAAACATACATTTTCTGTTGTCTTTAAAGTTGGAGCTTCATAAAGCGTAATCATAAATTCTTATACAGTATTTTTGTTGAAATCTGTATCTAATTGAAACTATCATGTTGCAAGATCAATCTTAGATTGTAAGTAGTCTTGATTAGTTTCCATGGCCTTTGTTAGATTTGCCAGTCTATAACCTTTTCTGTTGATCTCCCTCTTTTTGTTATCATGATATATTAATTAATGTAGCCCTCATTAGACAGTTCTGAAGAACTTAGCATATCAAAGAACTTGGGTGGATAAAAGGGGAAAGGGGTCAGAAGACATTGTCTGCATGGGGTGTCCTGACTTTCTGTGACTGTTACCCAGCTTTAGACTCCTGAGGGTTATTGCCCTTCGGATAGCACTGTTCAAAAAAAGAATTTATTCCGTAAGCATTTGGTTTGTTACATAACACTGTGACCTAGAGTCCATGATCTAGAATGTAGCCAATAAAGGGCAGAGATTAAGAAAATGAGGCCAAGATGGAGAGTTTGAATACCAATTATATTTTATATTTACCATTTGACTAGCATACAATATTTAACTCTTTGAACCTACAATAATAATTGCACCAATTTCATAGAGCTTTTATGAAAATTAAACATATTCATTCATGCAAAATGCTAACCACATGCATGGAGCCTAGTAAGTGGGCAATCACAGTAAGGAATAATAATCATAATGCTTAGGGTACTCTTTCTATCCTTAACCATTGAATCCCAGAATGCTCATTGAGTAAAATCGCCTTTCTGCTCTTGGAAAAAGTCCTGATGTGTCTCCTAAACTGAGTGCCCAGACCAAAAATAAAAGAGGGAGGGGTTGAGAGGAGTAAGCTGAAAAGAGAGATTTATCACGCTCTTTTATAGTAAGACTGTCAGCTTGAGTCTTGATATTTATAGATACCTCTTCATCCTATTTGTAGAAGTTATATTTCTCTAGGGAATACTGCTGTGGGTGAGGAGCTTAAAAAATATATTGAAGTGACCTTTCTACTAAAGAAAATGGGGGATAAAAAACAACAACAAAAAAGTCCATTTGTCAATAGGACCACAATGCAGCTAACTCATTGAACCTCTCGGTCGAATGGAAAAATACAATTCATAAAACTTTAAAGGCCTTTGAAGAATTAAAAAACTAAATTTTAAAATCTTAGTCCTAAGAAAAACAAATGATTGGGATGTATTATAACATATATTTATAAAATGTATTCTTATTACTCACAGTCTCAACAAGGACATGGAGTTATATACACTTTACAAAGTTTGGTTTATGCAAACATACAAACTGGATTCAGCAGAATCAAGATTTTGTTGAGTATCATTTGTTATATCATAAGGTTTATCAGGAGAAAGACCTCCAGATTTGTAAAATATTCTAACATTTATTGAGTGCATAAGAGGCATTGTTGGATGCCTGAATACAAAAATACATAAGCCCTCAAGCAATTTGCCATCTGGTGGGAGCAACACATAGAATGCTCTTATAGCATTTTACACAAGCTTATTTTAGGATATTTGCAACAAAATATTGTCAGAAACTATTTGTGTGTCTGTTGCACACACTGAACAGTTGATTTTCTTAAGGCACGGTGTTACGCTTTTCTCATTGTGGTTTCCCAGAACCTGGAACAAAAAACCCTTTCTAAAACCCTGTAAAATACCTTTAAGGAATCATTTATTTCCCACTTTCAGCCCATGTGGATTGGGTGGGTTGAATCCCATCTTCAGCTTCATAGAATGTCTATAACTGATAAGATTTCAAAGTATGAATCTAGTGGGGGTTACAAACATTCAGACCATATTAGAGGCATCACTTTATTTACTACAGTCTTGATTTTGTGCTTTATTAATTTTTAATTTTTCCATAAGAGATAGATTAGGTTGGGACCCATAATCTAGGGTAGCCAGCACTCACTGACTTGTAGGTACTTTTGTCTGTTTCTCCAAGAGATGTATGCACAAATAACACACTTATAAGCAATCAATTTTTATTTGAAAATGAGTTATTAATATTATACAAATTAGGGCATTTGAAAAATGAAGGGGGCACATTTACTAATTATTATGAGTGTAAGCCATTTACTTTAGGTTTCGATAGCAAACATGAAGGTGTCCAAATAAACTTGTCATTTGTCTATGAATAGGTTTCCCAGGTCTTCTGTCCTGACTTCATGGACAAACCATGAAGACCTTATGGAGAAACCAGAGCTCTATAAACTTGAGTGTCTCTCATCTGCCTTATAATGGTGATTCTAATACTTCCCTTGTCTAGGTCACAGAGTTTTGTTTTTGTTTGTTTGTTTAACAAAATACAATGTGATCATTCATGTCAAGTGCTATTATAAAATATATTTAAGCGTTGTATCTTCCTTTTACATGACTTAACTTACAATTACTTTTTTAATACCCTAGAGCATCATTAGATAATGGATCTCTGACTTCTTTCACAGAAAACAAAAAAGTAATACTGAGGTTTAGCGTACTTCATCAGTAGTGAGTGAAAGAACCCAGATTTCAGTTGAGGTGTGTTTTCTGTAAATTATTGTCTTTCCTCATAGACCTATTTTAGAAATCTTAAAAAGTTTAGAGTTTACTTTTATAATCTTGGATTTTGAAATTGTTGAAATCTATATATCTATTTAACTACCTATCATCTCTTTATCTGTATGTATATATGTGTATGTGCATGTGAACATAATTCTACAATGTGCTAACAAAATTATGTTAGTAGCTACTGTGCTACCCTTTCTATTCAAAGCCTCACATTTTAAATATTTGTAACTATCTGGGAAAAATACATCCCAATCTAAATTGGGAAATGAAAAGAAAGAGACAAAACTTTTTGATGTTACAGGATGAGTATGGAACTAGGCTTTGTAAGCCTTGACCATATTTGTAATGTAATATAGATGACTTTCCTCATCTCTAACTTGAGGGATGTATTCAGTATGATGATTTCAAAGGTAGTGTCCAGACCGTAAAGTTGATATCATTTTGATGTTCTGTTCATATTGGGCCTATTTTTAGACACATTTATTCCTGGAAGTCACTTTTGAAAGTGCATGCCTATGAGGTTAAGTCCACCAGTGTATCTTATCTTTTCCTGATATATGCATTGCTGGTGTTTTCTCTTCTGACCCCGAAAAAAGCAATGAAACAAGAGCACGCAGTGAGAAGCAATGGTTCTATATTACATGGCTACAGATGTATAGTTTTGCAAAATGTGAAGCCCTGAAAAATGTAGCCCATATTGAATAAAACCATTTAAAGGTAAGAAGTTTTTTTTTTTCTGTAAATGCCTATAAGAATTGACTAGAAAATACAATATTTAGCATAGTGATTCCAGTATAGTAGCTATGTTTCTTATGGATTTATTCTAGAAGTTAAATCAATATTAATTATTATTTAACATTATTTACAGACTAGCAAACTTTATAGATGTGCTTAAATTTCTGAAAAATTGATATCTCAAATAAGCAGTTCTCACAAGAGTTTTACTTCCTATTAGAACAGTATATTCATCACTAAAAAAGCAAGAAATCAAATGAATATGTAAATAAATAAAATTAGATAACTGGTTATGAAGTAAAGCAACACATTTTTAAGAAATGTGTTTTCTTTGAATATAAATTTTCTAATTTGTCTCTAGTGTTTGGCTAACTTTGAATTTGGAATATTTAGAAAATCATCTTGATGAATCTCTTCTTAGTATAATCTGAGTTGATTTAGTGTGGCATTTATACATCTCCCTTTCAGTGAATAATCCATTATCAGCTGTGAAAAGGCAAGAGCCATATTGTATTCAAAGCTAACCTCAAGACATTTAGAAACTTTTTATAGAGAAAAAAATTATTCAGTTATTTAATTACCTACCCTAGCTCTGCTCTTCCAATGTTGGTATTGCTCCCACTGAAATTAATGATCTGGTAAAGATTTGCACTTATGAAACTAACAGTCAGAATGAATAAATGAAAAAAGAAACTTTGGATCAAACTGTCATTAATCATAGTCAAGTATGCCACTGGCAGCAAATAATCTGTGGTGAAAGTCAAAGGCTGATGAAATTCTCTTGCATAATCATCATGAGGAATACTAAAAGCTCACGGCTGAAGAAAAGCTAAATGCCCTGTAAACAATGCAAATATGGATCCAGTAAAATATATATATATATATATATATATATATATATATATATATATATATTTTCCTTTTCCTTTTGTTTTTAAGGGGCCTGTGTTTTACTGGTTAAGGCTGAACAATCAATGTTTAGTTTTCAGGGTAGGAAAATCATTTCTAAGTCTTTCACCTTTACCTAAGGAACTTGATACATATTTATTAAATATCTACACTATGTTCAGTAGGTTTTTTTTTTTTTTTAGATGGAGTCTTGCTCTGTCTCCCAGGCTGGAGTGCAGTGGCGCGATCTCAGCTCACTGCAAGCTCCACCTCCCGGGTTCACGCCATTCTCCTGCCTCAGCCTCCCCAGTAGCTGGGACTACAGGCGCCTGCCACCACGCCTGGCTAATTTTTTGTATTTTTAGTAGAGACGGGGTTTCACCGTGTTAGCCGGGATGGTCTTGATCTCCTGACCTCGTGATCCGCTCGCCTCGGCCTCCCAAAGTGCTGGGATTACAGGTGTGAGCCACCACACCCGACCTATGTTCAACAGGTTTTAACTTGGTTTAGATAAAAGATGAATCCACTAGATCTAAGAAAATAGCTGAAATGTTTCCTAGGTTACTTTTATAGCATTTACAAATTAGATTGAGGTATTAGAACCACAGTTTTATGCTGGGAAAATGCAAATTCTCTCTAAACAGGATTCTAGTTGCCAATGATACTCTTTTTTATTTAGGTATTTCAATAGCTTCTGCTAAATATACAATAGAATTATGGCATTTGATGATGTAAAATATCTCATTTCACATGTTTGTAGGTAAGCCTAAAGGTTCTTCACATGTAAGCACTTGCAACAGGATGGTAACATTGTGTCCAGAGTTGGTTCCTTCTGGTGGGTTCATGGTCTTGCTGACTTCAAGAATGGAGCCACAGACCATGATGAGTGTTACAGCTCTTAAAGATGGCATGGACCCAAAGAGTGAGTGGTAGCAAGATTTATTGTGATGAGCAAAAGAACAAAGCTTCCACAGTGTGGAAGGGGACCTGAGTGGGTTGCCACTGCTGGCTGAGGTGGCCAGCTTTTATTTCCTTATTTGTCCCCTCCCATATTCCATTTCTGCCCTATCAGAGTGCCCTTTTTTCAGTCCTCCCTGCAATTGGCTACTTTTAGACTGCTGCTGATTGGTGCGTTTTACAAAGCACTGATTGGTGCATTTTACAATCCTTTTGTAAGACAGAAAAATTCTCCAAGTCCCCACTCAACCCAGGAAGTCCAGCTGGCTTCACCTCTCAATATGATCACATGGTGTTCTTTCAGGAATTAAAGAGCTAGTGCAAGCTAACCATGAAGCATCTTAGCAGTGTGCAAAATGTTTCAGTGGGTGTGTGGGCTCCAGAGTCAGACCTGCATTTATTCTGGTCTCTATCATTTTCTGTGTAATGTGGGATAAATTACTGAAACTCTATAAGTGTCAGTTTCCTGATCTGAAAATATATGTGTGTGTGTGTGTGTGTGTGTGTGTGTGTGTATATTCTACTTCTTTCCTAGAATGGCAAAGTATATATTCTGAAGAAACCTCAGTCATAAGGCAAAAAAAGAAAAAATTAAATGGAACAAGAAAAGAAACAGTGAACTGGGAAAATAGCTTAGTAGAAAACTACTCACAAACTAATGTAGTCTTAGGGAAAAATCTGATAATCAGCCCTGTGAGCTGTCTTGTACACTTCAGGCCTCTGCAAGTGATACAGCTGAAGCTGAAATCCGTGCACTAAGTTGGAACCCTAAAGGGAAAGGTTCTAAAGGAAATAAACCTAACTCAGCACTTCAGCATTTCCCAAATTAACTGTAGTTAAATATAATCTCACAATCAAAAGAAAAAGAAAAATTTCTATCCTAAGGAAACAAGTCACCATAACAGAGTCAGCAAAAACAACCACAGCAGATTTGGAACTCCAAGAACAGCAAATAATATACATCTTATTAAATAGCTATCCATGAACAGCTTAAAAATTTTAAAAAAAGGTCTAGCTAAAAGAAAACTCTCATACGATAAAAGATGATTAGGATTAAAAAAAAACAAAAATATTCAAAGTGAAAATGTAATCATTTAAGTTAAAAATCCAGTGTCTAGATTAAACTGTGGATTAGACCCAAAAGAGAATTTTTGAACTGAAAGACAAATCTGGAGAAATTTTCCATAAAACAGCTTAGGAAGACTAGGAAATTGAATCCTGGAAAAAATCAAAAGCTTTGTACATGAAAGATAAAATGAGAAATCCGATATATCTAATCGGAGTTCTAGAAGACAAAGAAAAGGAGAAGAGGCAGTATTGAAGAGGTAATGGCAAAAGATTTTTCAAAGCAGTTAAATAATGTGGATTTGCTAATACTTGAAGCATTATCTGTACCAAGCGGAGTAAATAAAAAGAAACTCACACATAGTTTTAAGATAAATAGTAGTATATTAAACATTTCTTAAATAAATCAGAGAAAACACAGATTATCCCCCCAAAAAATGTTTAATGTAACAAAAGACTGTAAGAGAAATAAGGAAGGCAAGAAGACAGTAGAATAGTATTTTTAAGTGTCAAAAGCAAACAATAACAAAAAAAATATGCCTTAACCTAAAACCTCGAACCTAGGAGAAATATATTTTAGGAATAAGGAATAAATAAAAATATTTTCTGATAATTGAAAATGAAGAGAATTAGCCGCCAAAATACTTTTCTAAAAAACTTAACTAAAAAGATGCATTTTAAGAAAGAGAAAAAAAAATAAGTATCACAGAAGGATGACCTAAGATGAAAGAACAAATGGTAAGCAAAGAAATAATCATATAGGTATGCAAATTTAAAAGTAATTATGTTTTTATAAAATAATATATAATTTGTGACGTTAATATTAACTACAGAAAACATATAAAAAATGTCCTATTTAGGTCAGGAGGAGGCAGATGGCATTATTCACATTCTTTTGTTGTCTTTGTATTTTCCAGGAAATTTGCTAAGATACTGAATAATTGTAGAAATCATTAAGTTGTTAATGGAATTTTGAGAGTAACTACTACAGGAATAGAAAGAAACTCAATGTACAACTTCTAAAGCAGTAGGTAGAAAAACAAAACTAGAAAAATAAAGTTTGAAAAGAGACAATAAAATAAATTTTGGAAAACATATTTAACTATATATGTATATGTAACTGTATATAATTATGTAAATGTATAACATAACTTACATATGTATACATGTTATGCAGAACTACATACATTATACATGCATGCATGCATACATGTATACATAATATGTATACATGTATATAAACCATTAATATGCAGATACATGTGTATATATACACACACACATTCACAATAAACATAAATGGGACTGAACTTTTCAGTAACAAGACTGTTGAATGAATTTTAAAAACAATAATACATTCTATTTATAAGACATATTAAAAATCATATAAAAAGTTTAAAGTTTTAAAAAAGAAAAAATATGACCTGATAAGTATTAAGTCAAAGGACCTTGCAGTGCAATAATAATAATAGATAAATTAGATTTTACACCAAAAAACTATTTGACACAATGTAACATAGATTACTATTTTAGGCAACGGTTTAATTTGTTGGGAAAATTTGTATGTACTTAATAATCTCAAATATATAAAAATCAAGAATAATAAAATACTAGGAGGTGATGAATCCACCATCATGTTTGGGTAATTAATGAAACTTTTTGTTACTAATAGATCAAACAAATATTTGTAAATATACCAAGATTTCAACAAATATTAAAAATCTTTATTATAGATGTAAACAGAACACATCACTCCATAACATATTAAAACTCTTAAGCATATCCTGGACATTTACAAAAATTCCCTGCATAGGAGACAAAAAGCAACTCTCAACACATTTTAAAGAATTGATTTTATACACATAATGTTCTTTGACCACAGTTGTTAGAAATCAATAGCAGAGCACAAAATAAATGACTCTGAGATATTGTGACATAATAAGAAATATATATCTGGTCTCTATCCCCAGTTTCTGGCACAAAGTGCTAAAAACCCTTGTCAATTACCTGAGCTGTAGAGGTGCTAGGTGCATCTTTTGTTCTAATATTTGGCCTTTGACCCAGGTTTCTGACACAGAGATTCTAATCCTTTGGAATTTCCTGGGTGATAGGAGTGTCTTTTATTGTAAGGGGGCAACTCTTGGTGGGCTCATAGATAGGATCTGGTCA
The DNA here is from genome assembly GCF_006542625.1 of Nomascus leucogenys. Classification (NCBI taxonomy): domain Eukaryota; kingdom Metazoa; phylum Chordata; class Mammalia; order Primates; family Hylobatidae; genus Nomascus; species Nomascus leucogenys. Next base: position 30,442,420 of record NC_044395.1, on the reverse strand, counting down.
CCAGAGACCAAGCCCTGATTAAAAGACTGGAACATTCATCCCCTCCCATCCTCTGAGAAGGGGAGAGGAATTGGAGATTGAGTTAATAATCAGTCATGGCTGTGTGATGAAGGCTTCCATAAAAAGTCCCAGAACCACAGGGTTCAGAAAGTGGCCAATTAACTGAACACATGTGGAAGTCTGGAAAGGTAGCACACCTTTCAGAGGGCATAGAAACTCCACATCTCTTCCCCCATCCTTGCCCTGTGCATCTCTTCTATCTGGCTGTGCTTTTGTTTCCTTTACAATGTCCTTTATAATAAATTGGTAAATGTAAGTAACTCTTTAGTTCCGTGAGCCATTCTAGTAAATGATAAAAACTGAAGAGGAGGTTGTGGGAGCCCCCAATTTATAGCTAGTTAGTCAGAAGTGCTGGAGGCCTGGACATGTGATTGGCATCTAATGTGGGAGCAGTCTTGTGGGACTGAGCCCTTAACCGGTGGGATCTAATGTTAACTCCAGGTAGTTTCAGAATTAAATTATAAGGCACCGAGTTGGTGTCCACCAGAGAATTGATGTGTGGGGGAAAAAGCCACACATTTTGTATCAGAAGTGATGTATTGAGAGTGTTTTGAAAGTATGGTAGGAGAAAGCTGTTGTGTTTGTTTTTTCCTTACAGACCCCCATATATTTACAAATTTTAAAAACATATGCAAATTGTTGATGGGTCAAGTAATAATTTCTAATGAAAATTGTTTAAATACTTAGAACTGATGATACAAAAAACAATATATGTCAACACTTGTGTGACACAACAAAAGCAGTATTTTAGAGGAGCTCTATAGAATTAATGGATAGCTAGATAGCTAGAAAGCAAAGACTGAAGATTCATAGACTAATGGTTCAAATGAAGTTATTTTCATTGAGGTTAAATTTACATAAATATTAAAATCATTTTAAAATGAACAATTCAATGGCAGTCATTCACAATATTGTGCAATTACTACCTCTATCTAGTTCCAAAACAGAGTATCAACCCAAAAATAAATCCCCTACTATCAAGCACTCTACTCAGTCCCTGGAAACCGCAGATCTACTTTCTGTCTCAATGGACTTGACTATTCTGAATATTTCATATAACGTAATCATAACATATGTGACCTTTTCTGTCTGGAAAATTAAATTATTTTTAAAAGAATAACATAATGTAGTAAACTCAAATAAACTAGAAGAAAGAATATTGTAAAGCTAAAGATTGAAATTGATAAAATTGAGATCAAAGTTATGCAAACAACCACTAAAAATCTGGTAAAATGAACTGGGGAGAGGGACAGAGAGATAAAATTAGAAATAATTACAAATGCAATAGAAATTAAAAATTTAAAACAACATCTATGAAAAATTTTGTTAAATAAAAAATACAAAAAGATGTTCAACCTCATTAGTGCTGAGAGAAGTAAAATTAAAATTACTGTTAGAAACTGTTCAATAACAAAAGCTGACACCTGACCATTAGTGAGTGTGTAAATTGAACTAATCAATTTAGAATGCTCTGGCATTATTTTAAAATTGGACATGTACATTTCTTACTATTCAATTATTTTGTTACTAGAAATATATCGAAAATTTAATCTCACATTCATGTACTAAGTGAATTATGCAAAAATCTTCATAGGAGCACTGCATGTAATGGAAAAAAAATAGAAATAATCCCTGTGGTACAATCATACATGTAAGATTGTACACACCTATACAGTTATACATATTGTGTTACAATCATACATATATTTACAGTATTAAAATGGTATATAAGCACACTACCTAGGAGATATTTTGAGTTTCATTCTAGACTACTGTATTAAAGTGAATGTCACAATGAAGCAAATACTACAATGAGGCAGGTCACACAAATTTGTTGGTTTTCCAGTGTATATAAAAGTTATATTTACACTACACTGTAATCTATTAAAGTGTACAACAGCATTATGTCTAAAAAACGTGCAGTTGACTCTGGAACAACAAAGGTTTTAACTGTGAGTCCATTTATGTGTGGATCTTTTCCAACCAAATGTGGATCAAGTATACAATATTCATTGGATGCAAAAACCCATGTATGGGGAGGCTAGCTTTTTATACATGCAGGTTAAGCAGGGCTGACTGTGGGACTTTATGCACAGATTTATGTATATATGTGGGAGTCCTAGTACCAATCCCCCGTGTGTACCTAGAGATGCCTATAGATACCTTAATTAAAAAAATTATTGCTAAAAATGTCAGTGATAATCTGAGCCTTCAGCAAGTTGTAATCTTTTTGCTGGCAGAGGGTCTTGCCATGATATTGATGGCTGCTGGTTGATCAGGGTAGTCATTGCTGAAGTTGGGGTGACTGGCTATTTCTTAAAATAAGACAACAATGAATTTTTTAACTCTTCCTTTCATGAAAGATTTCTCTGCAGCATGTGATGCTGTTTGATAGCATTTTACATGCAGTAGAACTTCTTTCAAAATTGGAGTCTATCCTCTCAATCACAGCCACTGCTTTATCAACTGTGTTTATAAAATATTCTAAATCCTTTGTTATCATTTCGAAATGTTCAGAATGTCTTCATCAGGAGTAGGCTCCATCTCAACAAGCCACTTCCTTTGCTCATCCATGAGAAGCAAATCCTCATCTGCTCAAATTTGATAATGTGATTGTGGTGATTCAGTCACATCAAGATTCACTTCTAATTCTAGTAATCTTGCTATATTCACATCTGCAGTTACTTCCTCCACTAAAACCTTGAACCAAGTCATGTTATCTATGAGGGTGAAGATTAGCTTCTTCCAAACTTGTAACGTTGATATTTTGACCTCCTTTCATAAATCATGAATGTTCTTAATGGTATAAAGAATGGTGAATCCTTTCCATAAGGTTTTCAATTTACTTTGTGCAGATCCATCAGAGGAATCATGATCTATGGCAGCTATAGCCTTATGAAATGTATCTCTTAAATAATAAGACTTGATAGTCAAAATTACTCCTCGATTTGTGGGCTGCAGAATGGATGTTGTGTTAGCAGACATGAAAACAATATTTATCTCCTTATACATGTCCATCAGAGTTCTCTGGTGAGCAGGCACATTGTTAAAGAACAGTAATACTTTGAAAGGCATCTTTTTCCCTGAGCAGTAGGTCTCAACAATGGGCTTTACATAGTCAGTAAACCATGCTGTAAACAAATGTACTGTCATTCAGTCTTTGTTTTTCCATTTATAGAAAACAGGTAGAGTAGATGTAGCGCAACTCTTAAGGACCCTATGATTTTCAGAATGGTAAATGAGCATTGACTTCAATTGAGAGTCACCAGCTGTATTAACCCCTACCGACACAGTCAGCCTGACCTTTGAAGCTTTGAAGCCAGCCATTGACTTCTCCCCTCCGGTTATAAAGTCCTAGTTGGCATATTTTCCCAGTAGAAGGCTATCTTGTCTTTATTGAAAAATCGACTTTTTAGTGTAGCCACCTTCATCAGTGATCACAGCTAGATCTTCTGAATAATTTGCTGCAGCTTCTACATCAGCACTTGCTTCACCTTGCACGTTTGTGTTATGAAGATAACTTTTTTCCTTGGACCTCATGAACCACCTTCTGCTAGTTTCAAAATTTTCTTCTGCAATTTCCTTACTTCTCCCAGCCTTCACAGGATTGAAGAGAATTAAGGTTTTGCTCTGAATTAGGCCTTGGTTTGGGAGAATATTGTGGCTGTTTTTATCTTTTAACAAGATTACTAAAACTTTCTCCATATCTGCAAAAAGATGTTCAACCTCATTAGTGCTGAGAGAAGTAAAATTAAAATTACGTTAGAAACTGTTCAATAAACAAAAGGCTGTTTTTCTTTCTTATCATTCATGTCTACACTGGAATAGCACTTTTATTTCCTTCAAGAACTTTTCATTTGCATTCACAACTTGGCAAAACCTTTACTATTTGGTGCAAGATGTCTAGCTTTCAGCCTGTCTTGGCATTCAACATACCTTCTTTATGATGTTTAATTATTTCTAGATTTTGATTTAAAGTGAGAGATGTAACACTCCTCCTTTCACTTGAACACTTAGAGGCCATTGTAGGGTTATTAATTTGCTTAATTTGAATATTGTTGTGTCTCAGGGAATTGGAAGTCTGAAGAATGGGGACATGGGGAAACAGCCCGTCAAACAGCCAGTTGATGAAGCAGTCAGAACACAAAACACACTGATTAATTAAGTTTGCTGTTTCACATGGGCATGATTTGTGGTTCCCCAAAAACAATTACCATAGTAACACCAAAGACCACTTATCGTAAATCATCATAACAAATATAATAACAATAGTGTTTGAAATATTGTGAGAATTACCAATATATGACTCAGAGATACTACTTGAGCACATGCTGTTGGAAAAATGGTGTTGATTGATTTGGCTCAATGCAGAATTGCCATGAACATTCAATTTGTTTTAAAAAATGCAGTATCTGTGAAGCACAATAAAGTGAGATGCAATAAAATGAGTTGTGCCTATATTGAAATGATTGCAGGAATGTATTCCTCAGTGAAAGGCAAGTTTCAGAAGACTACATGCAGCATGCTAGCACACAAAATTAGTTGCATTGTTTGGAGGTTTACACATCTATGCTTCAAAGATGGCACAGAAATTTTCATTTTTCATTACTATTATTATTATTTTTGAGACACGGTCTGGCTCTGTGTCACCCAGACTTGAGTGCAGTGGTGCTATCATGGCTCACTGCAACCTCCACCTCCCAGTCTCAAGCTATCTTCCCCCCTTAGCCTCCCGAGTAGCTGGGAATACAGGCATGCATTACCACACCAAGCCGTTTTTTTTGGTTTTTATTTTTTGTAGAGATGGAGTTTCGACATGTTGTCCATATTTCCCAGGCTGGTCTTAAACTCCTGGGCTTAAGTGATCCACGTACCACAGCCTCCCAGAGTGTTGGGATGACGAGTGTGAGCCACCGCAGTACGACAGTGTGGTAATTTTCAGTACAGAATAGTGAACATCTCTGGGATTTTATTCAAGTGGAGGAGCAAAACAGGTTTAAAGGTTATGGGTAGTATTGTAGTTTATGAGCCCACAACCTAACACAACCATGTTTAGTTCACGGGCTCATGAATATTAATTTCATTATTACAATTTAGAACTTATCTAATTAGTATATATGTGATTATGAGGTATCAAATTTTATGTATTAAAATAAAGTGAAGATATTTACAGAAATTCATGAAGATTAAGATAATGGGGGAAGTGATTTTGTAGTATTGTGTAGTATATGACCAATAAATGTTAGCTATTAAGAGTTTTTTTTCCTTAGTTATCTAAAAGTTTTTAATTCTGTTAGTAAAAACAACTTTTGCACACTGTCCTAACATGTATTTATATCTTGATCATGTTAATGCTATTATTATACTAATTATACCAATAATTAAACACATTATAAATATATGCAAAATATAAATTTTAAACATGTGAAAAAGTGAACAATGTCTTAAAATTAGTAAGAGTTTCATATATAAATGTTACATAGTCAGTAGTTTTGAATGTAAATTTATACATCTAATGTTGCTCCAGGTACTGTGAAACACTTTCATTTAACTTCTTTGTAGAACAATTAGATAGTCATTGTTTTCATTTCATAATGTGGCTGACAAATGCTCGTTTTATTTTATTTATTTTTTATAGTTTCGACTTCCATGTTAGGTTCAGTGGAAACATTGCAGTTTTGTTAAATGGGTATATTGCGTGATGCCAAGGTTTGCAGGTACCATTGATCTTATCACTCATGTAGTGAACATAGTAACAAATAATTAGTTTTTCAACGTTTCTGCCCCCTTCTGTCCCCTCTCTAGTAGACCCCAGTGTCTACTGTGGCTAACTCTATGTCCTGTGTACCCGATGTTTGGCTCCCACTTATAAGTGAGAACGTGTGATGTTTGGTTTTCTGTTCCTGTGTTAATTTGCTTAGGACAATGGCCTCCAACTTTATCCGTGTTGCTGCAAAGAACCTGCTTTCATTCATTTTCATAGCTGTGAAAACTCATTTTAAAGAGTAAGAGAAGCATCAATTCTGCCTTATTGCTTTTATTTGCATTATTGAGGATTATTTTTAATGTATAATTTCTGCAAAAGAATTTTAAAGCAAATTGTCTATTTGGGGAAGATTTATTAAACTAGATAAGAGAATCTATAAATACACTTGCTGGTTTACAGTGTGTGGCAATATGCTGAAAATATGTGACAGTGTAAGGACACCAGTACCTACAGGAGTGACCACTTGTCCTGAAACTAATTGGACATATGCTCATCTGAAATACACAGAAAGTATTCAGTGTCAATGAGAATATTAAGTGTCAGAAAAATTATTGATTTTTTTAAGAATTCAATTTTTAAAAATTCTAATATTTTCTTTCTCTACCCAAATGATTGTTTTCTATCCCCTCACTTTGGGTTCACCAGTTTCATAAGTGAGTAGGCCTAGCTGACTATCTAGCATCCAAGTCTCAGGACTGGTATCTTTTATTGGAGGATCATTTGTATTTTTAAAAATATCAATAGCCTGCTATATAGAAAGGAGTTGGTTAATGCATTTATTCACTCAACAACTATTTATCAAATCTGTTGTGATTCAATCAGACATAATCCCTGACCTCAAGAAGCTTTCAGACTGGTGGGGAAGGCAAGTGTGTAAGTATATACTAATATAATCCACGTTGCTAAGCACTCTTCTGAAGATAGCCCCAGAATACAAGAAGTCTACTTATATCTTCACAATACTCTGTGAGGTCAAGAGTGTACTAGTATTACCTCCATATATAGATGAGAAAACTGAACGATCAAGGTCATCACGTAAAGCCACAAAACTGTCAGATGCCTGTGCTGACCTGAGAGCTCTGTTGTCTTGGTTTCTGGTCCAGCATCTCTTCCGCTGGGTTATGCTCACTACATGGATTACTGAAACTGGGGAGTCGAGAGAATGTTCCACCCTTTCAAATGCTATATATTGTTTCCTTTTTATTTTTTTCATGTTTAAAAAATTCCTTATTAAGCAAAAAAAGAATTACATTGATAATAGGTGATGGATATATAATAATAAATAGGGAAAGAAAAGTGTGCTACTGCGTCTATGTATGAAATTTCCATAAGAAAGATTGTTAAAATATCATCTTAAGCAAAGCTTCAGAATATCTTTTCACAATTCAGCCACACTACCATTAAGAGTTTAAATATCATATTAGATATTATTAGATATTTTTCATGCACCAACAGAAAAAAAAACAATATTAGGCCATTTTATATCTAATTTTTAAGATGGTACAATGGGCCCTATCCACATTTTCCTCCACTGTCTTCTACACTCATCAGGGCAATATAATCAAATGTTCAGAAGCACTCAAGATAGCCAGAGTTTATAAAAAGAACTGTTAATCATCCTAAATAAATTGTAATTGTTAATTAGCAAAGAATGATTATAGTAATGAAATTATCATAAAATTTAAAGAGCATGAAAAGCATTTCAAAAACATATTTTATAAATTAATTTGAAGCATTAAAATACACTGATGATTTCCTATTAAGTTCTAAAGCTCTCTCAATTTGAATATAATCCTTTCTTATGAGCTACTACTTTGCAGTCTGTATAAGAAAGATTTTCAGGAGAGAATATTTCATTGGAAGTGTTTTAGAATTGAAATTTCCAAACCATCAATCTCTTTTTCATTTTCTCACATCATCTGGCTACATTCGTAAATCACCTTAAATGTTAATTTAGGTTATTATGATCTAATGTGAAATAAATCACCACTGAAATTATTTTTCCCCCAAATTCACAAGTTTTTAGTGAAACAAAGGCTATCTGATAAGGAAAAAGCCAAAACAATTTGTATTAAGTTGATGAGGATTTAAATAAAATATTAGGCTGCTTTGTTTCTTCCCATGCACTTCCCAGGAAGGAAGTTAGCAGCTTAACTAAGGTGTCATTGAGGTAAACGAAGTAGCTGGAAAATTGGGACTCTCTCTTGGTTGGTTGTTAGTGGTTAGCCTGTTGTAGCTAATTTTTTTCTCTTCAGTTGTTACTTATTCTTTCCCAGCCAAAGTATTAAATATGTGAGTTTCACCAAATTTACTGTATTCAAAATTTTATGCTGAGACCAAATACATGAAGAAAACTCTGGGTGATCTCAGTGTCAGATACAGATAGATAGATAAATATATTTTTAGACATGGGTTTTTGCTCTGGTACTCAGGCCAGAGTGCAGTGGTGTGAACTGGGCTCGCTGAAGCCTCGACCTCCTGGGCCCAAGTGACCATCCACCTCAGCCCCTCAAGTAGCTGAGAGCACAGGCATGCACCACCACACCCAGCTAATGTTTTTAATTATTATTTTTTGTAGAGACACAGTATCATCATGTTGTCCAGGCTGGTCTCAAACTCCTGGGCTCAAACAATCCTCCTGCCTCAGCTTCCCAGAGTACTGGGATTATAGCTGTGAGCCACCGTGTCGGGTTAGAAACCATTTTTTTTTTTAAGCTGCTTTTTGTTTGAGGTTGGGGAAGTCAATCCTCAGATAAGAAGCAACTAGTTGTAACAACCTATCAGTATTTGAGTGAAGAACTGGGATTAGAACCCAGGATGTTCTTAAATAAGGACATTTTCTCCTTTATTTTATTCCCTTCACTGGCCCACTTTTTATTCACCATTCAGCAAATGTTCTTTAAAAGCCTGTGTTTGTAAAAGGAACAGGGTCTGCAAATATTTAATTTTTATTCTTCTCTTTCAAATCCTCCACACCTTTATTTTGATGTCATAAATATCTATTCCTTAACAGATATCTTGATAAGAAAAATGGGGAAATATTTTCTCAGCTAGACTGAGCATCACCTATCATTAGGAAATTCACATGCGTTGACACACTACACAGTAAACTTTCCTTTTTCTTTCTTCTATACCTCACCTCATCACACAGAAACATACACAATGATTCACCATAACCAAAACTTTGTAAGTCAACAACCAACCTATTCAAGCAACTAATATCCTCCAACTCAGTCTAAATATGCAAACTCTCTAAAGTTCCTTCAGGAAATAAGATATATGAAGCAGAGACAACACGAAATATATATATAATAAGGATCCGATTATAAAACTGAACACATATGTTTATGTTAGATGTTTAAAGATCCACTGTGTGAAAGAACAACCCGGTTTAGGGGAGCAGAAACAGAGATGTCTTCTTCTAGACTCCTTATTTAACCCATCTATCTTTAATTTCCATCCCAAGATCCTAAAATCTCACAGCAGTCTCACATTCTCTTAAAGTCCAACCACTGATTTTCTATGCTCATCTCTGCGGTGGACTAAATGTTTATTTCCTCCTAGAAATTATATCTTGAAATCCTAACTGCGGTGGTAATGATATTAGGAGGTGGGGTTTTGGGGAGGTGATTAAGTCATTAGGGCAGGGTCCTCACAAATGACTTTAGTGTTGTTATAAAAGAGGCCCAAGAAAGCACCCTCACCCCTTCCACCACTGGAGGACATAGAGAGAGGGCATCATCTATGAACTAGAAAGTGGGCCTTCACCAGGCACTAAATCTGCCAGCACCTTGATCTGGAACTCAGCCTCTGAAATTATGAGAAATAAATATCTGTTGTTTGTAAACTACCCAGTTTATGCTACTTTTTTGATGGCAGCCCAGACAGACTAGGCAATCTGATCAAACCTCTCTTGAGTAGCTCATATTGTATACAAGCCTTATACTCTGTCAGGGATGTGGGGAACCTACCTAATATGGAAGGCTCTAAACTATAGACAATTATGCATCAAAGCTCACCACAAACTTTGGCATTCGTGGCATAGTTTAAAGAAGTCATAATAAAAAATTTAGAAATAATATTTTACAGGGCATTTTATTTTTAAATCAAATCTACTCATCTCATGACTTTATATTTTATTATTGGCTTAATTTTCAAGAAAGCTAAATAGCAGTCTTTGGTCCAGCAATCTTTTTTATTATAATTTTATTCTGATTCTTTCCATTACAAAGCTAATAATACATATTTCATAATGCACTACCCTTTTAAAATACTAGCATGCAGAAAATGTACTTTACTATTTTAATTAATGTGCCTGTCATATTCTGAATATTCTGATATGCTTGCAAGGGGTGTGAAATATTAGGAACATAAATAAACATATTCATTGTTGTATTTCATTAGTGCTCAGATAATGAATAGAAAAGGAAATTTCCATAAATTGATGTGTTAAAATTTAGGGTAATTTTTAAACTGAAGCCTGTAATTTTCTATCTTCAATATGCCTTTGATAAAATAATTTACTTATTGATAATGACCAAATTGAAAAGTTGAGAACTACAGGAACTAGTAAGAAAGAATTGTGTGTGTGTGTGTGTGCATATACGTGAGTGTGTGTGTGTCTGCGTGTGCTTATATATCTGTGTGTATTTGGGATGACCTCTATCATGAGAGGTTTTCTGTATGAACTTATAGTAGAGATTATGGCATGGCTGGTACTCCAACCACTAGAGGCTCCCTGTGGCGCTGCTCCTTCTACCTGGAGCTGGGAAAATGAAAAGAAGTCCAGATTGGAGTCCTTGCTGCCTTTTACTGCTGGGGAGATGCAGACTCCACCTCAAAGCAGGAAAGGCACTTTCTTTTCCCCTCATCCACCTGTGGTAGACACTAAGGGGAAACCAGCTGGGAAAGAAGCCTGGAGTCTCAGTGCCAGAACTACAAGACAGAGTACAGAAGGGTGATTTCAGATATGTGACGTATCAGGGAAGTGGCTGGCTTCAGAGATTCAAGATACAAGAAGAGACACTTTAGAGGGATGGGTACTTCTCCACTGTTTGAGATTATTGAACTTGGAAACAAATGTTTCACAGGATAATGAAAAATAAAGAAAAACATGAGTAAATTTTAACATCATGTATTAAGTGGGTAAACATAAAAATATGAAGTTGAAAAAATGCTTATTGCTAAAGAATATATGCAATGCAGTTCACTTACATGGTGTCACAAAAGAAAAATAACACTCTAGAGATGTTTATGGACAGGTCAATAACAAAGAATGGTGGTTGATTCTGGAAAATGTCAGAGTGAACACAATTTAGAAGAAATCCAGAAATAATTCACCTAGATTTTTAATGTGTTTGATTCTTTAAAAAAAGAAATTATGATGTATTATTGTTGAGTGGTAAGTTTATTATATTTTTCTTTATTACTTTGTGAATATTTGAGTTATTCCATGGTTTCTGAACGACGAAAGGAACAAAATAAGCATAGCTCAGTCTCACTACTTTCCAGTGGTTATATTTTGGTCAGTCAGTCGTCATTTCTAATGCTAAGTTCTCTTATTGTAAATCTCCTACAGTGTCCTTGAAAGACAAGAGATAATGAATGTAAAGTGCCTGTCACTTGAAGGCCCTCAATAATCGTGACTCTTTCATTATAGTTAATAATATTTGCCCCATTTATAATACCCATTTGTTAAATAAATGAAAATGAGTAACATCAAGCAACCGAAAAATATATTTTTCCACATTTTTCATATGAGACTTCTAATTCTTTCACTAATGAGTCAAAATTTGGTTATTTCAGTTTTATGGATTAGAAAATTGAGGCTCAGATAAATGAAACAACTTGTCAGGTTAATCTGTTCTTGTCAGTACAAATATGGAAAACTTGATTATTTTGCTGGTAATACCATAGCTCTCATAAACTCAGAAGGCTAAAGAAAACTTATATTACATTAGCAGAAAAAATCCAATTAAGGAGGCTGGAGCATACATCCCTCTTTGCCATGGACAGACTTATTTTATGCCTGTTGTTCTAGTGTTAGTAGTAATGCCCTGTTTCACTCTTAAAAATATTACCATTTGAATGATAAATTATATGTTAATCCTACAGATTTAGTAGAGCAATAGAGGAGCTTTAGTTCATGCTGGGCGACATACTTGCTGTATTTTGTCCTATTCTGATAGCAATACTTTAAGAAGGATCCTAGCAAAAATAGAATCAGTCTAAACAAAATTAAAGATCCAAAATCTTAGAAAAACTTTTTGAAAGATTCAGGCATCCTTGCAAGAGAACAAATTTTGGGGAATTGTGAAGCTATTTTTTGGGAAATTTTTAACGAACTATCAGGCAGGAAATTTAGACTTATTCTGTGTATCTTCGTAGAGCAAAATGAAGATCACAGATGGTTGCTTAGAAGACAAAAACTTTTCTCAATGTAAAGAAGAACTTAGACCAATGAGAACACACAGACATTCATTTCTTCTTTCTGACGAGTCTCTTAGCTTTTCCAGGCATACTATCAAAGTACCTGCAAGTAGAAGTACTTTTACTAGTTTTACTTGCTTTCCAGTACAGATGTTCTGGTTGTTTTCTCTTGATTGCACTGAACAAAATTTATAATACAATATATAATAGAAGGTCACGGTACAATGTGTATGCAGTTCCAGTTACTCGGGAGGCTGAGGCAGGAGGATAGCTTGAGCCCAGTAGTTAGAGTCCAGCCTGGGCAGCATAGCAAGACTCCATCTCTTTTTTTAAAAAAATCTAGTAATAGAAGTGTTATCAGAGGTCCTTGTCTTGTTTCTTATTTTTGCAGAAATGTGATCAGTGTTTCACTATTATGTTATAACATTTATTACTTTTAAATCAAGAATGGATGTTGAATTTGTTGAATATGGTAGAAAATCATAGTATATTTAACTTTAAAAAATATTTGAATGGATTTCTGAATATTTACAATAATAAAACTCACCAGAAATGATCCTGGTGGATTATTTTGCAAAGTGATATTGTATGCTATTGGATTCTGTTTGCTCACTTTATCTTTGGGATTTTTACATAGGCATTTATAACTTAGGTTGATCTTTAATTCTTTTCCTGTTTTATATTTAGAAATCTTTATTAGGTTTGACTATTGTTGTTATAGTTAGTTACCAACAAAAGCCTTTTGAAAACTTTATCTGGATGGAAGAGTTTAAAGAGTACTTAGGATTATATGGTCATTGAAGAGTTCACAGAATTCCACTGTTGAAATTCCTGGGCCAGATGTTGTAGAGGCATTTTTAGAATTTTCTCATTATTAGAAATTTATCAGATTTAGCATTTTTAGATTTTTAGAATTTCTCATTATTTTCCTATAGAAATTAGACTGTTTATTTTTTCCACGTCTCTACACATGGGTAAATTCCAGTAAACTATAATTTTTGGAATATTATTTCGTTTTTCAAATACGTTTGGATAGATGCATGCAATATAGACTTTTAAATCTCCTGTTTCCATGTTTATATTCATGTTTATACTCAAACATTTTTATAGATTTTCATTTTTCTATAGTTGAACCTTTGTCATTTATTTTTAATTAGGTTAGCTATCTATTTGTTTATCTCAAGGATTCAAGGGAACAGTGTTGTAGTTTAATAATTATATGGTTTTCTGATTTCTAACTCATTTTCAGCTTTTTATGTTTTTCTCTTTCTGCTTTCATTATGAATAGTTTATTTTTATTTCTTTCTAAGTTATTTTGATGCCTTTAGAATTATGAACCTTTTTATATTACTGATTTAATGTTTTAAATCCTGATGTGTATTATCATTATTATTATTTTCTAGGAAGTCTTCAATTTTACAATGTCAGTGTTTTTTCCTTTGTTGAGTCAGGTTAATTAATGTGTGTGTTTGTGTGTGCCTTTTTTTTTTTTTTTTTTTTTTTTTTTTTTTTGAGACAGAGTCTCGCTTTGTCACCAGGCTGCAGTGCAGTGGTGCCATCTCGGCTCACTGCAACCTCCGCCTCCCAGGTTCGAGTGATTCTCCTGCCTCAGCCTCCCAAGTAGCTGGGACTACAGGCACCTGCCATCACGCCCGGCTAATTTTTGTATTTTTAGTGGAGACCGGGTTTCACAATGTTGGCCAGGATGGTCTTGATCTCTTGACTTCGCGATCCACCTGCCTCGGTCTCCCAAAGTGCTGGGATTACAGGCGTAAGCCACCGTGCCCGGCCCTGTGTGTGCATTTTTAAGAGATAGGAGTTTTTTGTATCATTCTTTCGATGTGATTTCTACAATTTTTAATTTATGGTTAATTTAACAAATGTCTAATTTTGAAAATATTAGTGTGGACTTGAAGAAAACTATGTTTTTTATCAGTAAGATCCAATGTTTCATATGTGTCCATAATATTTATCCAACTGATTATATACATTAGGTCTTCTTAATCTTTTACTATTTTTGCCCAGGTGCTATATCTTGGACTGAGAATTAAGAACTCCAATTATTAGTGCTATTCTGCATATTGCCCTTTGGATAGCTTGTAGTTTCCTGTAACAGTTCTTGTGTTTTTGTTCATAGCTATTGATAACTGTTAATGTCTCAATTGTGCATTACGGCCTTAAAAATAAAATTAAATAAAACAATCTCTCTTAAGAGATTACAAAATCTCTTTTCTTGCTAAAAGTCTTTGGCCTGGACTGTAACTTGTTAGATAACAAAACCTTAACACTGTCTTTTTCTTTATAAAACACACACACACACACACATTTTATAAATTAAATGCCTTTAGCATTACAAAAGCTCTTATTTTTCAGTCTTTGGCCTCGACTGTAATTTGTTACACAGCAAAATCTTAACACTGCCTTTTTTTCCTAAAAAAACAAACCATATTTTATAAATTAAATTATTGAGGTTTAATTAACTTACAGAAAAGCATTGATTTTAAGTTTCTGTTGTGATGTTTTGACACATTTATACACTTGTTAACCACCACTGCAAGCAATATGTAAAATACTTCTATCTTCCAAAAAAAGTTCACTTTCTATATATTTATATTTTGAGGGGATCAGTAAATGACTTTTATTAGAACATACAAAGTGCATTTTAAGAATGACGTACACTCACAAGTGGCCATTGTTCTTCTCCAAACATCATTCAGCTGAGTGTTGCTAGACTATCAAACCCAGAACATAGCAGAACAATGCTATGATCATTAATGTATATGTCTTTGTATATGTACTATATGAAAGCCTTCTTTGTGCTTTTCTAATCTATTTTTCGTAGCATCCTCAGTGATCTTGTATTTATTTATTGTTATTATTTTCATAGGTTATTGGGGGACAGGTGGTGTTTGGTTACATGAGTAAGATCTTTAATGACAATGTGTGAGATTTTAGTATACCCATCACCCAGGCAGTAAACATTGCTTCCTACTTGTAGTCGTTTATCCCTCACCCCCTTCACATCCTTTCCCCTTGGGTACTCAAAGTCCATTGTTTCATTCCTATGCCTTTGCATCCTCATAGTTTAGCTCCTGCTTATGAGTGAGAACATGTTTTGGTTTTCCACTCCTGAGTTATTTCACTTAGAATAATAGTCTCCAATCTCATCCAGGTCTCTGTGAATGCCATTAATTCATTTTTTTATGGCTGAGTAGTATTCAATTGTGTATATATATACATACACACCACAGTTTCTTTATCCATTTGTTGGCTCCACGTTTTTGCAATTGCGAATTGTGTTGCTATAAACATGCATATGCAAGTATCTTTTTCATATAATTACTTCTTTTCCTCTGGGTAGATACCCAGTAGTGGTTGCTGGATCAAATCATAGTTCTACTTTAAGTTCTTTAAGGAATCTCCACACTGTTTTCCATAGTGGTTGTACTAGTTTACATTCCCACCAGCAGTGTTGAAGTGTTCCCTGTTCATTGCAGCCACGCTAACATTTACTATTTTTTTTTTTATTATGGCCATTCTTGCAGGAGTAAGATGATATCACATTGCAGTTTTGATTTGCATTTGCCTGATCATTAGTAATGTTGAGCATTTTTTCATAAGCGTATTGGCCATTTGTATATCTTCTCACCAGTCTGCTTCCTTTCCCTATAGATTACTTTTCTCAATTTAAAAATTTTATATAAAGGGAATCATAAGAAATGTTTTCTTTCAAGACTGCCTTTTTCACTCAATGTTATTGAGAGTCATTAATAGTTTTGCATGTATTACTAGTAGTAATACAACTGCTAGCAGTATTTTTCTTACCAAATAGTATTTCATTGTTTAGAAATACCACAATTTGTTTATCCAGTTACCTTTGGACAGACATTTGGATTACTTCCTGGTTATAACTATTATGGATAAAGTTGCTATGATCATTAATGTATATGTCTTTGTGTGTGTTTTCATTTTTCATGGTAAAAATTCAGAGTGACATTTCTGGGTTATTTAGTAAGAGCATATTTAAAATTTTAAAAAACTTCTAAACTGTCTTCCCAAATCACTGAAACATTTTTTAGTTCTCCCACTGGAAGAACACTTTCATTTCTTCATGTTCGATTAACACCTGTTATTGTTAGACCTTAACATTTTAGCCATTCTAAGAGGTGTGTAGTAGTTTCTCATTGTGGTTTTAATTTTCATTTTCCCTATAATCAATGATGTCAAGCAGTTTTTATACTGTGTATATTGACCATTAATATATTTTATTTAATGACTATCTGTTGAACTTGTTGCCCATGTTTTATTGGGTTGCTTATCTTCTAATTAATTTCTTCACATTCTGAAATAAAACTTTTAACATGTATCTATATGTTAAGAATATTTCCCCACCTTTGAGTTGCCTTTCCATTTTTATCAAAATTTCTTTTAAAAATAAAATATTTAAAATTTTGATGATGCTACTTAGTATGACACCCTCTGCTTCTAGGTATAAGCTGTACTTAGTCTTATTTGAAAAAGCATAAACTTGCCACATTTCCCTTTATTAAAAGTAAATTCTAACTGACTCTGTGCTCTGTTACAATCTCTGCAACCTACTCTGTTCCTTTTGGATCTTTATGTCCCTGGTTACATATGAATTAATTATCATAGTAAATTCATTTTCAATTATGCTGTAAGGATGGACTATTGGTAATTTACATTTTTAAATTTCTCTTATTTTGCATACATGTGCATTCACATGCACACACTGTAGATTTTAGAAATTAAGTTGTCTTCATTATTAGACCTTTCCTTCAAAATTTTAATTGCAACTAAAATTTCACCAGTGCATTGATGTTCACAGGGAAATAATCTCATTTATTGGTGCTACAATTCCGGAAAAATAGACATGAGAGGATTTAATTATAGTTCTACTTTAAAAGATTTAAACAAAAAAGAGATTCAGCAATTTTAATCAACTTGTGACCAAATGAAAATGCAGGAAAAAGCAAATTAGTACTCTTCCCATTCTACTATGTTGATTATTTATAGCTATTTTGCCCTTGGAATATTTCAGCGTATCTTAATTGAACTAAGAGAACTATTATTAACATTATAAAAGAGGAGAAATAGTCTATGCTGGGGACTGAGTCAGAATTCCCAAAGAGTCAAAGAAAGAGAATCAAGTATGTATGTGAGTGTGCATGTGTGTGTGTGTGTGTGTGTGTGTGTGTGCGCCTGTGAGACAGAGATGGGGAGGGGGTAATTGTTGGGGGTCTGAGATGTTGAGAATGGGTTTTTTTTTGTGAGTCAGATTTCAAAGTCTCAACAATGTGATCTAATTCATGAAATATATACACACTTTTACTTATAATCCAAATGAGTGTCATAACTTTAGTGACAGTGGTATAAATTATCAATGCACAAATTCTGTAAATATTCCTGTTTCCTATTATAGAGATATCATCCCAAGTAACACTTTGTTGAGGGTTTTTTGTAACTTTTGTTTTCTGGAAGTCATTGAAAGGATAAGGAGGACTTTATAGGAGGTTTTTGAACATTAGATAAACATTTGTTCCTCAAAGTGTATTAATCAAGATTGTAAACAATAATGAGAGAGAGATTTTATGAAGATAAGTGCAGGTGTTGTGGGCCCACACCTGTGTGTAATCCCAGTGCTTTGGAAGGCTGAGGCAGGAGGATCACCTTTGAGATCAGGAGTTAGACCAGCCTGGGCAATATAGTGAGACACCATCTGTAGAAATTTTTTTTTTTTTAAATTAGCCAGGTGTTGTGTTATGTATCTGTAGTCATGACTACTCAGGAGGATGAAGTGGGAGGATCCTTTGAGCCTAGGACTTCGAAGCTGCACTTAACTATGACCATGCCACCACACTCCAGCCTGGGCAACTAAGTAAAACCCTGACAAAACAAACAAACAAATAACGGTGGTAAGAATCATAGCAAATAAATTCCATCTTTGTGAGTCCACTCATCTGTTGCTGTATGGTAGCCTATCACGTAGGAATGTTTATATTCATGGGCACCTTAAATTTTGATGTTGATTTATAATTACAAATTCTAGTGAAATGGATTTCACACAGCTCAGCTGTGATATAGAGAAAAACACAGATGTGACAAGTAGCTCTGTGAATTCACTTATTTTGTAATCATCTTGATCAACTAGATATTCTTGATGGCTCTAGTTCAGTGGCTATCACTGAATGTCTGCACATTATTATCCCCTGGGGAACAATGTTAAAATAGCAATGCCAGGAGATTCTGGGGGTTGTCAGGAATAGGGCTGGTGTCATTTCAATTAGGTCTTTGTGTATACGGATTGTACAGACAGGACTGAAACCACAGCTTTCTTTCTTTCTTTTATTTTTTTAATAGTGTGTTAAAGAGAAAAACAACATCAAAAAATTCTCATTCATTTAATTCCCCCAAAAGTGTAAGTTTATGTTTTAAGACTGCTGCTCAATTGCAACAGTGGTTCACTTGGGAAAACATGAGGTTTTAAATCAAAGATTTTGTGATGTAATAAAGTAGATTAGGTATGTTTCCACTTAATGCACAAATAGAAGGGAGAAAAGCTCTGTACAGCTGTGAAGAAACTGTGTATAGAAAAGGAAAGGTACATTATGGGGAAGAAATAACTATTTTCAGCATGTAAGGGGATACTATAAACAACAAAAAAGATATGAATACAAATGTTCTTATGATTGCTTTACACATTCTTGTATTAGATTATCCAAATTTCTTTCATAATGGAGTTTGTCTCATAAAATGAAATGTAGCCATCTACTGAAGGAGTACTTCATAAAGGTTTTCTTTTGACCACTAAATTATGGAACCAACATAAACATACCTCAAATATTTAGACTTTCCAGATACAATGATTTCCCACATTTCTTTTTACTGAATCGTTGCATAGATAAGAGGGTAGAAAAAACACATTAATTCCTAGAGAATAGGCAAACACTACACATACATTGAATCTTGACTTGGCAATGTGATTCTGAAAAAAACACAAATCAAGATAAGGAGTAATGTTTTGGAAACTAGTAAGCCCAGCATCAAGAAATCTTTTCCATGTGTAATCCATTTCCACCACAAGAAGCATGCATTGTAATTGTTTTCGGGTGCTACGTGTACACTATCTTTATGGGTCAGGAATATTGCTATAAGTTATCTTTGTTCTGTGAATATTGTCAAAAAGATGTTATGAGTCTTTGTTCACACTGGTTTTTTGTGATAATGTTTTTATTTATGTGTTTCTATTATGTGTTTGAACCCCTTAAAGAACAAAGTGTGGTATTTAATGAAATATATATAGTCTTCTGTTAGGTTGTATTTATACACCAAAAAAAGTATATTCCCCTATTAATTCACATGACAAGATGCCCAGATCAATATTGCTCAAAGAGTCTGTTGTCATAAAGATCATGCTACACAGTAGCTGGTTTTCTATTCGTATACATAGTTGTTTTCTCTGGCTAACATAAAGAGAATGGATAAATTAGTAATTGTTTTGATTATTTGTCTTCGATTGTACAATATACACATTTAGAGAAGCATAGAAAAAAATGTAAGCACACACGACTTTTCATATTTAGATCATGTATATTTAAATTTGTCTAAACTGATTATATGAAACAGCTGATTCTCTTTATGCTTTGTACTGAGAAGATGCATCTTTAGAGAAAACAATAAATCATTTTATCTTCTGAATGTTTGAAGTCAAATTGAGACTGCATCCTGGGAATAGCTAAGATCAGATTACCTCTTGGCAGAATCCAATGCACGTTAGAAAAGCAGAACCCATTTTGCTGATAAAGGTTTTAGTAGAAGAATGAAATATAAATAAATTTTAGCTTAGGCTACTATAAAAAAAGATCAAATAATCAGAGGCAATAGCACTTTTTTCCTCCCAGGTTCCCTGTGGATTTTCTTTGTGATGAAGTCGGGTAGTTAGGAAGTACATACAGAGAACTAAAATGAGCTGTGGCAACCTTGTCAGACTGCGTTTTACAGCCTCCTTTGTAGTCTGCTATGTGAGTTGCCCTGGCCAAATATAGTTTTCTTAGGCTTCATCTAAGAGAATTATAGAAAGGTGACCTCATTCAGCCAAAAATACTGCCTAGAAGTGAATTTTCCCTTTACATCAGCCTATTTGCAAACTATAGAAAACTCTATTCAGAAAGAGCTGGGCAGGGATGATTCAATCTAAACATGGCTTTCTTGAATTTGAACACTTGGAATCTTTTTGACAACAGAAGTTTGAGAAACTTTTAAAAATGCAATACTTTTTTTAAAGAATGGTTCAGAGAAATGCTAAAATTACTATTTCTATTAAAGAAGTGGTCTTAGCAGAATGTTTTATTTTTTTAATTTATTAAAATCCTGTTCATGTGTCTTAAACAAAAAAGCTGAAACAAGAATACTCAGTATCTTCACTTATTCATAAAATGTTTAAATAGTACAAACACAAATTATCTTATAAGTACTATATTTTGATAATATCATAAAGACTGTTCTTTACCCCTGAGTTTATTTTTGTAAACTAGAACATAGTACATGTGCAAACTAGGAATAACGGTACCTACCTCAAAGGGTGAATGTGACCATTTAATAAGCTGGATCGTGTGAAGCACTTAGAAGAGTGCCCAGCACAGAATAAGGGCTCAGTCAATATTGGCAATAATTACTATTTTCTTAAGAGGATCATTAGAAGTCCTCACATTCATGGGTAAGGATGGTAAAGTACAATAGTAGTTGTCCCCAAACCACTAACAGTGTGCAAGCCACAGATAAAAGGATTGGCCCCACACAGGAGTCAAATTACGTTCTACCAACAATTTTGTCTGGACTGCCTTTATTTTTTCATCAGGATTATTGCTTAAAAAGCATAAAACAAATTATTAATGTCAAATTAATGTTCTGTTCATTATACTTCAAGTGAAGGTGTTCTTCCTGTTGACATAAGCATTTTTATAATTAGATCACAAAATACACAAAAATGATTTGAAAGGAAGTAAAAAAGAATTTAAATGATGAGGGAAAAAAAAGGCTATCATCTTCCTCTTGGAGAAGGCTGAAAGCAGATATTCACTCAGGAACTATTTAAGAGAGACCGTGATTGAAGGCACTATAAATTCAACTGAGAGTGGCTGGGGGCTGCATCAACATTGAGTACTGGAGTGGGGTGTGTGCCTATGCCATTTTAAATAAAATATATCTTCATGGAAAAAAATCACCACATTTTTTTTCAATCCCTGAAATTGGGTGACAAAATAATGATTTTGTATTTTACTGGGCTCCAGAGGCTGTCTGAGAGATATCAGTTTAACATAAGAAGTTTAGAATTTTTTGACCCTTCAACACTTGATGTGTAAGACAGAAAGTGGGGGAATGGATAAAATTTAGGGAATCTGGGTTGCCCTGGACAATGATCCAATTATTGATACTTCAATGCAATGGAAACAGTATTGTGGGTTAGCTAGAGATCAATCTAGTCTCAAGGAATTGTTATTATTTCTGTTAATGTTACGGCTGTGGGCTTGAATCATATATGGCTTCCTCAGTTTTCTCAGTTTCAAATTACAAGTGATATAATTTCAAGAGTTCTATACTGGAATACTTGCTTTATGCAGTAATAGCTAATACTTCACAGGTACTTTTCCCTGTATGCTCCCTGGAAGTGGTTTACGTGATATGGCTCATTACAAGGAAATATGTTTCTTCCTTGACCTAGTTTTAAAAAATTACCATGTAGATTTTGATTAAATTTGTATTCCATATCTGACAATGATGATTAAGTTCCTAAATATTTCACCTGATACCCTTGTAATACTTACAGCTTTAGAGGAACCCATAAACAGACTGGGTTAGAAAATTAACTGAAAAGGATGCCTAGTTGATTAGATTAAGCAAACTGCAAAATACTGACTAGCTATGGTTTATTAATTTATGGCAGAATTCCTTTTAGGGGCCTAGATATGTGCCACCCTTCTTGAGTAATTCAAATTAATGATTAATGGTTTACACAGTATTATTAGTTACAAATGACAGAAACTAAGAGAAAGACATTTAGTACAAGTATTCTTGAGTAGGTTATATAATTTACCTAAATGTGGTTTGGGAGGTACTTAAGGGAGGAAAGGTACAGCCAAGAGCCTAAGGCTTGTCACTACCAGAATTGCTACCAGGGTTTGAGATCTTTAACCCCTGAACACTTGCTGCAGGGCTCCAACCTTGATTCTGCTATCACCCTTGAAAATCGTCTCTATTTGCTCCATCCTTGATTCTACTATCACCCTTCAAAATCATCTCTATTTGACCCTCTGCATCTCTGTTCACTCTCTCAAGACTAACTCTGCTTCATTCACCTGCCCACTCCTTTAGGCAACTGTTTTATATGATCTCATGTTTCCTGGAATATCCGGTGTGCCCTGGTTCCAATTTTCAGCTGATAATCTGGCCTGAAATTTCACTAGCTTAAAAACATTTTTTTTAAGTAAACAACAAAACAGTAGCGGAAGCAAGGACAGGAGAAATTAGATGTGCTCACATTACTAAATCTACTCATGTAATTGCATTGGAAACTGTATATTATCTTCTTTCCCATTTTGATGGATGGATTATTTGTTCTGTTTATAGCAAAGTCTTCCGAGTGACCACTGGATCCCATAGAATTTCCCTCCAGGACTTTGATCCTGAAATTATCCCCTATCTTATTTCATTGTCACTATTTTCTCTGTATTGGATAGTTTGCATTGTTGTATAAATATGCTTTAATATCTTGCTACTCCATTTTCATGCCCATTTTTACAAAGTCCTGAAAAGCTGTCTGTATTTCCTGTACCTACTTCATCTTCTGTCTTGTCTTTTGAATCAAGTCCAATGAAACTCATCTCTCCATCACTCCATTAAACTATTCTTTTCATATTTCCTAATGATCTATGTATTATCTAATCCAATCACCAAGAGCATGTCCTAATTTTATTCAACTTATCCACAGGATTTGGCAAATTCTAGAAGTTTTTGACTCATTTTCTTTATTTGACTTTGCTTTTTCTCCTCCTCCCTGGCCAGTCTCTGTCTCTTTCTCTCCATTCTTCTTACCTTGCCAACTTCTAAATATTGTAATGCATCAATATGTATTCCTTGGATATCCTGTTTTTTTCTACTTACACTCACATTCCAGCAGATCTTATCCAGTCTCATAGTTTTCAATGTTCTGACTTATGACCTTCATCTATTTCTTATCTCTAGCCTTACACTCCTGCTCTTCCCCACCTTTTTGTTTTAGTAATGTCTACTCCATTCGACCACTGGCTGAAGCCAAAACCTTTTCCATTTTTTTTCACATGTGTTTTCAATTCACGCTCCAAACTCAAACCATCAAGGAAAAAATATTGTAACTACCTTCAAAGTATATCTAAAATTTTATCATCCCTAACCTGCCTATATGACTACCACCTCTGACCAAGTCACCTTCACTTAATAACCTGGAGGTTTTAACAATCCTTCCAAAATGATCCCCTTGCTTCCAGGCTGCCCCAATATAGAATGTACTCCACACAGAGTTATGAGAGATCTGTGTAAACTCTGAGTCAGATCATGCTACTTCCCATGAGCTTTTCTCAGCTCTTACAAGTAACATGATCTTAGAGTTTACAAAGATCTCTCATATTTCTGTGTGTAAATTCTATATATTCTTATGAGAAAAACAATACCTGACATATAGAAGAGACACTCCTTATGTCTTTTTCTTTGTGGCTGCATTTTCTGCATCAGTACCTGGAACAGTGAATAGATAAATATTTATTAAATGAGTAGCAGGACTGGGCAGCCAAATCAATACATGCATTAAACATTCTTTCTTGTGAATTGTTTTCAACTAAACAATTTTTTTTAAAAAAGCTGGAAACTCAGAACAAGGGTCAAGTAATCAAGTAGAAAGACATTTAAGTTGAATGTCAAACTCAAGCTATGTAACATTTTCAATCTGCACTCTACAAGCAATAGAGATTGTTTGCATATCACATTGAGAACCTAGTTATCTGCTTTAATCTTATGCTCTGAGCACTTACTGAACCATGAGTACAGTTGCATTCATGTTGCAGAAGCAAATATTTTATTATAATGTTATATGGTTCAATGGTTAGCTCCCAAAATACATTTGCTCTTCAGGCTTGTTTGTTTATCTTTTGACAACACTGAAGCATTTTTTTTAAATATATAGAATTCTAAAATAAAAGAAGGTAAAGCATTATGAAGAAGAAAAATCTTTAATAGGGCTATTGATCTCACATATTGAAATCCCACAATACTGATGGCACTGTGTTATAGAGTTTAGATGGCTACTGGAAGATTACTTGAGTAAATAGTTTTCTTCTTTTTTTAAAAATTTCTTTATATATATATTTTTAGTATACTTTAAGTTCTAGGGTACATGTGCACAATGTGCAGGTTTGTTACATATGTATATTACATACCTAGAAGTTCCGTACTTGTGCTAAATACTGAAAGGGACTTTAAAATGAATATTATAATTAGTAGATTCTGGATATTAGCCCTTTGTCAGATGGATCGATTGCAAAAATTTTCTCCCATTCTGTAGGTTGCCTGTTCACTCTAATGATAGTTTTTTTGGCTGTGCAGAAGCTCTTTAATCTACAAAGAACTTAAATTTAAAAGAAACAAGCTCATCAAAAAGTGGGTGAAGGATATGAACAGACACTTCTCATAAGAAGACATTTATGTGGCCAACAAACATATGAACAAAAGCTCATCATCACAAGTCATTAGAGAAATGGAAATCAAAACCACAATGAGATACCATCTCACAGGAGTTATAATGGAGATCATTAAAAAGTCAGGAAACAACAGATGCTGGAGAGGATGTGGAGGAATAGGAATGCTTTTACACTGTTAGTGGGAGTGTAAATTAGTTCAACCATTGTGGAAGACAGTGTGGCGATTCCTCAAGGATCTAGAACCAGAAATACCGCTTAACACAGCAATCCCATTACTGGGTATATACACAAAGGATTATAAATCTACTATAAAGACACATGCACACGTGTTTACTGCAGCACTTTTCACAATAGCAAAGACTTGGAACCAACCCAAAGGCCCATCAGTGATAGACTGGATAAAGAAAATGTGGCACAGATCCACCAGGGAATACGCTGCAGAAATAAAAAAGGATGAGTTCATGTCCTTTGCAGGGACATGGATGAAGCTGGAAACCATCATTCTCAGCAAACTAACACAGGAACAGAAAACCAAACCCCGCATGTTCTCACACATAAGTGGGAGCTGAACAATGAGAACACAAGGACACAGGGAGGGGAACATCACACGCTGGGGCCTGTCAGGGGGTGGGGGGCTAAGGGAGGGATAGCATTAGGAGAAATACCTAATGTAGATGACAGTTGATGGGTGCAGCAAACCACCATGGCACGTGTATACCTATGTAACAAACCTGCATGTTCTGCACATGTATCCCAGAACTTAAAGTATAATAATAATAAAGATGGATATTATAATTCAATAAGCACTTCTGGGGAACTACAAAGATCCAGGCATATGCTAAATGCTAATTAGGTAATTTAAAAGTGATTAAGAAACAAACAAAACATATTTCTTGACTTTATGTAAGTTATACATAGAACAAGACAGTGTATGTTCTTAAGGAGTTTATACATTAGTGAGAGACAGATGTCTACATAAGCTTCAGTTTAATATTTAGTGTGATGAGAACAACAATATTTAAAAGGCTAGCCTGGTGCTGTGGCGCACACCAGTAATCCCAGCACTTTGGGAGGCTGAGGATGGAGGATCACTTGAGCCCAGGAGTTTGAGACCAAGCTGGGAAACACAGCAAAACTCTCTCTCTCTCTCTCTCTCTCTCTCTCTCTATGTGTGGAGATATATATATATATATATATATATA
This sequence comes from Nomascus leucogenys, assembly GCF_006542625.1. Classification (NCBI taxonomy): domain Eukaryota; kingdom Metazoa; phylum Chordata; class Mammalia; order Primates; family Hylobatidae; genus Nomascus; species Nomascus leucogenys. The sequence goes on along the minus strand of NC_044395.1, from coordinate 30,416,216 downwards.
TATATATATATATCCCCAGGTGTGCTGGCCTGCACCTGTGGTCCCAGCTACGCAGGAGGCTGAGGTGGGAGAATCATTTGAGCCCAAGAGGTAGTGGCTGCAGTGGGGCGTGATCATGCCACTGCATTCCAGTCTAGTGACAGAGTGAGACCCAGTCTGAAAAAAAAAAAATGTTAAAAGATTCAGAGATCCAGAGAAGAGTGCTGTGAATTCTAACCATATGACCATGGAACTAGGATACCAGGGAGCACTTCATGGGTGAAGTGTCATTTATGTTTATTTTTGTAAAGCATATGTAAAAATTTGACAGGTGAAGATAGAGAAAGTAAAAATTGAGTATAAACAAGAAAAGGAAAGGGAAATTTCTAAAATGGTGTCTTTTAGGGGCATTAAAGCTTAAAGAAGTTAGGGCAAAGACCATATCATAATGGAGGAAGCTTTTTATCAATAATACCCAGTTTACTTAATTGTATTAAGTATATATACATATGTTTATTTGTGATATATATGTACATATGCACACAACTACACAATTCTGAGTTAGCTTATCAAGAAATAGAAGATTTGCATAATTTTGCTCTATCATTGAGCTAGATTAATATTGCCTTAATAGTCAGAGAAGCATGATGCAATGAAGCACAAAAGGAGGAAGTACAGCCAGCTTAATGTTTAATACTGTATGCTGACTAAAGTTTTCAAAATTATTATTGTACAGAAAGCCAAATTCTTGTTTTCAGTGTTACTAGCATATTTTATAAATTTAATTGAAAACAATTCAGATTTGGGGGAAAATGTGTGTTTTTTATGTACTGTTATTTTACATATTATTAATTTATCTGCTAGTGTAAGACATCATATCCTATAAGTGTTATTCTTAAAATTGAGTCCTAAAAAGCTTCTAGAATGACTAAATTAATAAGTTAATTGATAAATATAACCAATGAGTACTCAAGAAAATGAATATTAAATACCAGTGGTATGGCATATGTTACCCATTATATTGGAGTAAAAATGTCACATTCAAATCTGGCATATGTGTAAAAATACATATTTTCACAAGTAATATATAAGAGTATGAAACATTGCAGCAGTTTTTGGAAGTATTTTGAGAGTATCTGTTAAAGGTTCTGATAAACATAACATTTGACACATTGTAAGAATATATCCTGAGATAATAAGAGATTTTTGGTATAAAGTATTGTGAAATATTTCATACTTATACAAAAGAATACATTAGATAATTCTGGTTTAAGAATCTACAGTTTTAATTTTGTTTTTCCACACGTAATTAATTCAAAATAAATTAATTTTGCCATAAGTCAGCTTGTCCCTCTATTACTTCATTTTCTTTTATTTTTTTTAGGCTGCTTTGATTCATACTGCTTTTCTATGGAAAAAAATGGATTCAAAGTGACTTAGAAATTAAACCTTCAAAGATAAATTTGTATATATTTTCTCACATATATACATGAAGAAAAGGGGCACAAATTATCAGAAAATGTTTTGAATCTTCGACAAAATTAAAACCAAAAACTCTGGTACTAATAAAAAGCTCCTATTCAAAACTCTTGGCTCATTTTTCTCTCAACTCATTTCCTGCTGAATCAAGTTATTTTCCTTGCCAATGGAGTTCTTGATTCAGTGCCATTTCTTTTTAATGGATTGGTTTTCTTTGTTAGGTTTATTAGGCAGCACTCAGTATTCACCCAAGATGAGTACTGATAGGTAATAGATCTTAACTTAGTAAAGCTAATTGACAGGAGTCCTGATTATAATTGCAAAGTTTTTGTTAGAACAAATGACAAAACAACAAGCTACTCTTGTTTAATTAATTTTTACTTAGCAGCTTTAAAGGTAAATTTGTTAATATTCAAGAGTGGAAGGCCAAGCCATCTGTTCCCATCTACTATCCTGTTACTTACTATGGATAGTACTTATGCATTTGAATGCTGCCAAGACAATTGAATGTCAAGAAGCTTCTACTTATAAGCATATTTGTGTTCTCTCTTGCAGGTATGATATATCTTATCTATAGTTAGGAATGAAAACTCTTAACTATTTCATTCTCTAATACTATTTTGAATTTACCTGCATCCTTTTCCTTGTTTCCTCTTCAAAATTCTCATTTTTTTCTGTTAGAATATTATTCATACTGATGATAGTACTGTTACTAAATTATATTTATCTTTTGATAATACATAATAACATTTTTTGAGACACATAAAAATGAAATTTTTATTGATCTTAAGTCAGGGTATAACTAAGTTAATTTGATTGAAAAGTTAAGTGACTTCTTTAAATTATGGACATAAACTAGCTACATTTCAGAAAGTTCTCCCAGGCTGTAAAACTATTTCTTAGTGGAACTAAGGCTTATGCTATTTTTCAGCTTTTGTGTTATTATCTGCAGTTTAATAATGTCTGCTGTCTTATGTTAGTGTCAAAGTTAGTAAAGTTCATGAAACAAGAACCATGGCATAAGCAAAAAAAATAGTGCAATTATGAAGAATTCAGTCACTAATAGTATTAATTTATCAAAATTAGAATGTGATATATTTCTGATTTATCAAGCTGATTATGCATATTCTTAAAGAAAAAAGAAAACAGAAAAACAGGGGAATTTAGTTTTCCGAAGTAACTCTTAAAACTCTAATTTTCAGAAGGCTTTCATTTGATATTCATATCAAAGGCTACACTCATAAATTAAAATTAATAATTTTATAGAAATAAATGCAGTAACCCTATATTTACTATGAAAATTAAAACTACACAATACTTAGTTTAATAGTACTTCATGTATTATTTTTAAATTGTTTCTTATGCATCAATAGTGAAATAACTCTTGGAAATTATAATGTTACATAGGGCTGGATTAATATGTTGAGAAGACATTGACAATGCAGGGGTTGTGGCACATGATAACATCCAGAGGATCTTTCATAAACAGCCAAGTCTTATTCTATCAAGTCCAAAATAAAACCAGGACTAATCCTGCAAAGGACAGAGAGAAGATTCAGTGCTTCATACCGAAGATGTTTCTCATACAACTAGACATGCTGGTAAGGAATGGGTTTCCCAATGAGCTGAGTACTAGAAGACTTAGGTATGGACTAAGACCATATGGCCTTTAGCTTCTAGGAGGCAAGATGGGGAGAGGTAGGTAACATTTATGAGTGAAGTTATTTCCCATATGTCAGTAAATTTTCATAATAATGACACAGGAAGATTCTATAATCTCTGTTTTATGGATGAAGAAACTAAGGCTCAAAGAAGCTCAGTAGACGATAAAAGCCCCTCTAGCAGGATGTCCTCAGGGCCTCACTCTATCATTAGGATTGATTAGTATGATGTTTGACATCCAGCTGGAAGTATTTTCATCTTTCTTATAAGCATTGGACCCTGACTACAGATGCCAGCCAGAGTGCAGGGGAATCTTCAACAGTGCAATCTTCAACAGTGACTCTCTTCAAATACTTTAGCTTCCTCCTTTCCGTGTAAGAGTATCTGACGTATGTGTTTGCACCTTTACTCAGAGTGTTCCTGAGGAATTAATCTTCAGCCACCCACTGTGACAGCTGGTCTAAGAATATACCCTTTATCCAGTGAGCTCTGTGTTTCCTCCCCCTCCAGTCCCTCACTCCACTACCTGTGTTCCCAGTACTTCTCAAATAAACTACTTGCACTCAAATCGCTGTCTTAGAGCTGGCTTCTGAAGGAACGAACCAAAACTGTCATACAATGCTATGTGAGATTCAAACCCATCTCTATCTCCAAAACCTGTGGCTTTTCCATACTGCTGTGATGTTTTAATCTAGATAAATTAATGGCTTCTCTTTGCATTTTAATAAAATTGTTTGGTTCTATGCATGGCATGCTCATACTTATGATTTTAAACTTCCCTTACCAGTAACGTAATGTGATCTTTGTTCTCACTATTTTGAGAATAATTTGATCTAATGTATTATTATATCACTTGTATACTTTAATAATACTTTATGAGCTGGTTCTAAAATATAATTTTTCAAAGCTTGGTAGAGCTGTTTTTTATTTTAATCTACCATATTTAGTATTCAGAAGAAATTGTGTACTCATAAATTGCCAATTATTACCCATCATTGCTGGGATATTATTTAGACACCATTAACATGTGCAATTATTTTCATTTTTGTCTCAAAAGCATTCATGATTTCATGTGCTTGAAAACCCAGGGACTTTTTAAAAATCTGTGTGTTTATCTAACATGACTAAGCTTTCTAAACTGCATTTCAAGTGGCTCTCGCAAGCTTTTTAAATAAATGCAGGAAATTTTGTTTTGGTTAAAAGGAAAACAAAAACAACTGTGGTGCCTAACCAAATATATAGACAGGGTTTATTTTTTTCTAGGTCATGTCAAGTAAAACACACAACCCGAACTACATGATAGCTGTCAGTGGGGTGCTTAACAAGACATTTTTCTGTTAGAAAATTCTGAGATAGTAGAAACAAAAATTAGAGTGGATCTTACTGGCACAAAATTCCAAGAGTTAGAAGATGTTGTCTATTTTCATTATAGTTTATCTTAAGGTCCTGTCTCCACAAAGGATTTTATAGAACCTTTTGTGGGAAGATACCCTATAGTTTATATCCCTTCTATAAATGCCTGATAACTGTGCAACCGTCAATGAGGAAAAACTCACCACCTGATGACACAGATCTATTTATTTTGAGACATTTGCATTTCTTAAAATTTCTTTCTGACGGTCATGTTACTTATTTATGAAGAATTAGTTCTTTTTTTACCCTCTGGAATAATTAGAAAAAAAGTATCATCCTTAAAATTGATACTTTTCAATTATTTAAAAATAGCTCAATTCTCCCTCAGCCCTTCATTCTTTGAGTTAAATATTGCTACCACAATAAGCAAGTCAAGCGTACCATGAGCAACTTGGCACACTTTTCAGAATCGTCCCTGTTACCAGCCATTCTCATCCAGAACTGCAAGGCTATTGGATCTGGGAAAGAGTAAGGGAACAATGAGAATGAAATATGAGATAGAAAGAAAATGAATATTTTACACATTTTTAAGGAATAAAGAGGGAATGATATTGACTGAATAATGCCACATAGAAAAGTTGATAGTACATACTGTTATTGTTTGACTTGGCATTCTATAATATGGAAATCCTTTTTAATTCACACTGCAAATCACCTTATAGTAATTTTCACTGCTTCAGTTGTGTTTTGCAGGAGAAAAGGCTAGAAAAAGCATTTGGAGCTTCTAAGAACAACACAAATCCGAATAGCTTTCTGTGTTTTCAATAGACATTCTATCCCATTATATGGCAAAAACTACATACTCATGAAATGTAATGTCAGAATCAAATGATATTATGTTTACTTGCATGCATAGTTTTAGGTTTTCATTATCCTGTATCTGCAAGGCAGGCAAGCACAGTGCCTGACAACAGTTGTTTGTTGAAAAAATAAATAAATAAAAAATAAAAAGAAGACTGTAGGTATTTACTAACTTAAGCTTTACTCCAAAATACAGTTGGTGTTTCTGCCTCCCATTTCTAAATGTTATGTGATTTCAGGCTTTTCCTCATTTAACATCTTATGGAAATAATGAGAGAAACAAATGAGAAAGCGAGGGGGCTAAATCAATGCTTACTTATCTTTGATTTCACTGTTCTTCCCAGCACTTCCTGGCTGAAAAGGGAGAAGCTCTTTCCACTTATAAAACTGTTTTGGATTCCTTCTTCTTCATATCTTCCCAACTGAAGAAACTGAATTGTTAATAGAATGAGGGTGTTATTTCGATGTTGATAATAAACTTCTCCTTAGAATGATAGTTATTCCATTTCCTTACTTTTTATCTCCTAACCTGTAATAATCAGACAGTTGTCTTCACAAACACATTGAAATTGTTTTTCAAGACTTCCATCTTGATAAGTCTTTGATTGTGTTTGACCCTCATGTTGCCCAATAATAAAGTCTGTGCCCAAATGTCACCTTTTCAGAGAGGGCTTCATTAACAATTCCACCTAAAGAAGATTCCCCACTCCTCACCCACTTCATCTTATCACTTTGCTTTATTTTCTGCACAATATTTCTTACTATTTGACTTCTTCCTTCCTTCCTTGCTTGTTTGCTTATATAGGCATTAAATATTCAGGAACAATATTAAAAAATTACAAAATTTTACTAAAGACTACACATGCATATTAATCAGTGAGAATATTCTATATTATTAATGCCAATTTTTCTAAATTAATCTATGTATTTAATGCAATCTCAGACTAAATATGCAGATGATGTAGAAGAGAAAAAGTGAAAGAATAGAAAAGAAAAAAAAAGAACCAATGGAAAAAGAATGATTCATTTGAATGAAAGAAATTAGATTTCTAATTCATATTTTAAAATCCACAGTGATTAAAGAACTAAGTGCAATAAAATAATTATGAAAATACTTTCAAGAATATTTTGGTGTGGGAGGCCTTTTACAGTAGAAAACAAAACAGAGAGCCATACAGGAAGAGAAGATAAATTTAACAAAATGATGATAATAATTTTAAACTCTTCTTTATGAAGAAAGATACCATGAGCCAAATAAAAAGACAGCCTAGCACAATAGAAAAGATGGAAGATAAATATTAAAGCTTAATCATATATAAATAATTTTCTTAAATCGATATGGTAAACACAAAAAACCCAACAGAAGAAAAATGGTCAATGGCTGTTAACAATTCACAGAAAATCAAAAGTTTCTCAACCTCATTTACAATGATGGTTATATAAACTATAACAGCACTGAGATTTTATTTTCCCATTTGATTTGTAAAATTTTAAAAAATGCCTTAATACTTTCAGTTGGGATAAAAATAATAGAAAACAGAAAATTTCAAATACTGTTTGAATGTAAGTTTTATAAAGTAATCAAGAAATTTCTATCAAAATTTAAAATGTGAATACCCTTTATCTCTCACTTCTTCCTTCCTCAATTTTCTTCTAGATATTCTCCCAAAAAGGGCATTTAATCGCAGCAAGCTTTCTAGTAGGAAAAGCTGGAAATTATCTAAACACCTGTCAATAGAGAAAGATTAAATAGTTACTGATTTGTGTAATTTGATAATAGATTCTGTAGCCATAAAAACAATTGGAAACAAATATACTTCTTTACCTATGACAAATTTTGTAAATCATTAATCTTATCTATTATATGAACTGCAAAAATTCTCTTCATTCATGTATATATGTGTAAATACGTATGTAAATGTATAAGAACACTAAAAACATGTAGAATGTCTTAAATCTTTGGATTTTATTGTGTATGTTTCTTTTTTATGGGGATCTTATTTTAACTTGTGCATACAAAAATTTTAATTTTGAATTGCTTTTACAAAATGTGTTTACAAACATATCAAAAGTTAATACTAATAATTTTTGTGAATGAAGGAAAAAAACTAGTCTCTTTAGTAATTCTAGCTACATAATGTCTGTGGTAACTAGACTTACCAAAAACCATACCCACTACTTAATGAACACATAAATGTGTCAATTACTATATTTATTAAATTTTTGATTTTATAGGTGAGAATACTCAGGTAAGAAAACTGTCCAGATTTACAGAGCTAAGTGTTCTCAAAGATGTTCACTATTTTTTTTTAAGTTTTTTTTTCCTTCAACTTTTGTCTTAAGTTCAGGGGTACATGTGCAGAATGTTCAGGTTTGTGAAATAGGTAAATGTGTGCCATGGTGGTTTGCTGCACAGATCATCCCATCACCTAGGTATTAACCCTAGCATCCATTATCTATTCTTCCTGATGCTCTCCCTCCCCACATAACCCCAACAGCCCCAGTGTGTGTTGTTCCCCTCCCTGTGTCCATGTGTTTTCATCATTCAGCTCCCACTTATAAGTGAGAACATGTGGTATTTGTTTTTCTGTTCCTGCATTAGTTTGCTGAGGATAATGTCTTCCAGTTCCATCCATGTCCTTGCAAAGGACAGGATCTTGTTCTTTTTTTATGGCTGCATAGTATTCCATGGTATATATGTACCACATTTTCTTCATCTGTTCTATCATTGATGGGCATTTAGGTTGATTCCATGTGTTTGCTATTGTGAATAGTGCTGCAATGAGCATACACATGCATGCATCTTTATAATAGAATAATTTATATTACTTTGGGTATATAGCCGGTAAACATTACAAGCTCATGGATAAGAAAAATCAATATCGTAAGAATGGCCATATTGCCCAAAGTAATTTATAGATTCAATGATATTCCTATTAAACTACCATTGGCATTCTTCACAGAATTAGAAAAGAAAACTGTTTTAAAATTCATATGGAACCTAAAAGGAGCCCAAATAGCCGAGAAAATCCTAAGCAAAAACAAAGCTGGAGGCATCACACTACCTGACTTCAAATTATACTGCAAGGCTACCTAATAAAACAGCATGATATTGGTACAATAACTGACACATAGACCAATGGAACAGTAGAGAATGTAGAAATAAAACTGCACACCTGCAACCATATGATCTTCAACAAACCTGACAAAAACAAGCAATGAGGAAAGGACTTTCTGTTTAATAAACGGTTCTGGGAGTGCTGGCTAGCCATATGCAGAAAATCAAAACTGGACCCTTTTTTTACACTGTATACAAAAATTAACTCAAGATGGATAAAAGACTTAACTGTAAAACCCAAAACTATAAAAATCCTAGAAGAAAATCTAGGCAATACCATTCAGGAAATAGGCACAGGCAAAGATTTCGTGATTAAAATGGCAAAAGCAATTGCAACAAAAGTAAAAATTGACAAATGGGATCTAATTAAACTAAAGAGCTCTGTACAATAAAAGAAACTATAATCAGAGTGAACAGATGACCTACAGAATGGGAGAAAAGTTTTGCAATCTATCCATTTGACAAAGACCTAGTATTAAGACTATACAAAGAACTTAAACAAATTTACCAGAAAACAAACAAACAAAAACCCCATTCAAAAGGGGGTAAAGAATATGAACAAACTCTTCTCAAAAGAAGACATACATGAGGCCTACAATCATATGAAATAAAAGCTCAACATCGCTGATCATTAGAGAAATGCAAATCAAAACCACAATGAGATACCATCCCACACCATTCAAAATGGCTATTAGTAAAATGTCAAAAAGCCACAGATGCTGACAAGGTGACAGAGAAAAAGGAAAGCTTTTATTATACATTGTCGGTGGTAGTGTAAATTAGTTCAACCATTGTGGAAGATACTGTGGTGATACTTCAAAGACCTAAAGGCACAAGTACCATTTCATAATCACTATTAATAGTTTAATTTTTTAAAGGTGAATATTTAGAATATATTTTATTTAGATAGATTTTAATGTATTGTATTATAAATACAAAATATGAACTCACAATAGACAAATTAAAAATGTTGGGAGAGATTAAATAAATACCTGTCCTCTTCACAAAGATCTTAAAGCTTTTATTGATCTCATTATTTAGAATTATGCACTACAAAAATGGGGAAAACTGTTTTAGCTAACCTAGCATGATATAAGCAGTAAAAGCCACTTTATTCTTGGTTGCTTGAGTTCAGGGGTGATACTCTGTATTTGCTTTAGGTTGCAAGGTTTACTATATGTTGAAGAAAACTGCACACATTCAAGAAACAAACACCAAGATGCAGTTTGAAGTACAAGAGGATCATTGGGGGATAATGCTTTGAAAAATATGGACAGGAGGGGAGAACAGGAGTAGGCAGTGAAGACTGTTAGATCATAATATGATTTGGCACCTATTGAAGGAGAGGAAAAAGGAAGAGGGTTGCATAGGAAAAGCCTTAGACTGTGGTGGTGTGCAGAGAAAAGTCACAGTCCACTTAACAGAGTGCTTTGGCACAACATTCCCTGTAGATGAGTTGACAATGAGTAGAAGTGGCTCAAGCCCTGGTACCATCATCAGGCTTTAATGTATTTTTCAAGCTGCCAAAGGAGAGAGTGGCCTTGGCTCCAATATCATAGTGGATCTTAAAGGTGCTGTACTGGGAGGCTCTCAGCTAGCTCCTTCCCTTTGGGAGGCTCTCAGCTAGCTCCTCCCCTTTGTGGCTGATCCACAAAGGGACCAGCATAGGTCCCTGGCTGCCATACCACATGACACGTTACTTGGTGAGAACTTTAAAATATAGCTTAGTTAGTACTACCTGCTGACCATTTAATTCTCTTGCATTGCTGTATACAGTTTGCCGTGATTGGAATATGGTTGTATTTTATTTATATATTCTATTCAATATAACTGTGAAAAATACATGAATTAATAATACATTACAGATTCGTAAAAGTGATTCATCTCAGCAAACCTTTTTTCTCTTTTAGACCACAAAGGTGCAATAAATGATGTCCTGGAGGAGTTACATCACATTTCACATGTCTAGGGGTGTCACTTGTCATGAACATGCTCAAAGTATCTAAATCAATGAGGCACAAAGTGTTTGAGCAAGTTGGGAGAAATTCACTACGTGAATTTAATTATTTTCCTAATTACAAAAATATGCGCATTTGAGGGAAATGTTAGATTGCCGGAGTGCGTTTCCATAGCCAATGGGCACATTTTTGTGTATCTGTGGTAAGTCTTTCTATCTGATGTGACTGATTGGTTTAAGAGATGATTAATATTTTAGTATTACCAAGTATTTTTTTAAATAGGAAATGATTTCATTGGCCTTATAAACAAGCTAAAACTATCATTCATTTACTTTTGGCCAAAGTCATTCCAAAAATATATGAAATAGTCTAAATGTAAAAGTTTAATTACTTTTTTACCTACTTTTGCATACAGATTTTAGAATTACCCTATGTTTATACATTAAAGATCTGTTTATGGTTACTATTGCTTAAATGTGTTTCAAAATATATTTATCCATATCTCTAGCTCAGTGTCTAGGACATTGCCTCATACAGAGGATGACCAATGAACATTTGATGCAAGAGTTAATAGTTATTTTTTTCAAATGTGTAACATACTCATTAATACTTTTACATCCCACAGTATCCAAGGAATATTAGAATTAAATTTGGTTCAAAGGTTTTCTTGACAAAACTAAGAACTATATTATTAATTTTGTGGTTAAAAATGATATATGACATATTTCTTTCTTATATTGGTTATTGGTAATAGTATTTTTTCATTCACATCTTGTGTTTTGGCACTGGATGCCTCTTGGGGGGCAAATAATCAGAAATTAACAATGATTTTCAAAGTAAAATGCTCTGTGAGAATCTGTGAACAAGCCTGCAAATGACACAATTCTTTCCCCATTTTCATAAATGTCTATTGCTATTAACATCACTAATTAATATTGTGCCACAGAGAGATTTGCATCTTTCTGAAAATTATTTCTCACATAAAGCTTAGCATAAAGAAAATTTAATGGAATGAAATGATGCTGTGGTATGTTGACAGTGTATATCAGTGCTGACCCTCTTTTATACCTGCTTACCAATCACTCATTAACCTTTTGTCCTGTTCTTTTCAAATCCTATGTTGATAGCCTAATAATCATGAACAATTTGGTTGTGTTTAATTGCAATTTGGCAGCTAATACTGATATCCATCTTGATAAATTGTGAGACAATAAAATACAATTACTTTGTATAGTCTGTGTTCAGACGTAACCAATGTAAAAGAGACCTGACTTAGCCTCTTTTTATGAAGATGTTTCTCTTTATAATATGCTATTGATAATAACAGACTAAGTTTGTCTTCATGTATGCCCTTTAGAGAGATGGAGGGCAGGCTAACCTGGCAGGCAGGTCTGTCAATTCACCAGCACTATGTTGATTTCCAAGAGGTCTGTCCCCTTGGAAGGCCAAGTACAAACACCAGAGGGCCAAGAGCAGAATATTCTGTGTTTATTATATGTCAGGAATTATGCTTCGGTTATTATATTATTTTCTCAGTTAAGTCTTACAGTAGAATAGATGGCTAAATGCTATTATTTTGTTTTATCAATAGAGAAACTAAAACTCAGTAAGTCAAATAGTAATTCTTGAGTAAGATTCAGAGGAAAATTAAAATTTGGTCTAATCGTAAAGTTTATGTTCTTAACTGTTAAGCTTTAGCCCCTGGGACAGAAAAACAGTTTGAAAACATATACATATGAACTTTACAGTGACTCCAGCTTTCTTAACCACAGATCATTCACCCACCAACGGAAGAAGAAAGTTATGGAAGCTACTAGGTAATTTCCTTTAGGTAATAATATCCTTGGACCTTTCCCACATGTGTCCCATTCTACATTTCCTCTGTCCAGTCTATCTGACTATGAGCCTTGACAAGGCACTGGGAATCAGGCTCTTATTCTGTTCCTGGCCTTCTGGTGTTTGTACTTGGCTTTCCTGGAGTGTGGCTGCTGGCTACTGACGGGTTTGCCTCTAGTTCTGCCCCTTGGAAGTGAAGACAAGTGCTGTTGAATTGACAGACCCACTTGTCAGGTTAGCCTTCCTTCCATCTTTCTCAAGGGCATGTCTGGAGACAAATTTAGTCTGCTGCTATCAGCATGTTATAAAAAGAAAAGTCTTCATTAAAAAAAGAGTTTAAGGCAGGTGTCTTTTACATTGGTTAGATCTGAATTTGGCATAAAAATTTGTCTCTGGACTCAACATCCTTAACCCTTTCCATAAAAATGTGTTTTCTCAAGATAAAATGAAGTTTGCATTGCCTGTGAACTCTGGGGTTCTATATTTTTAGCTTTCCTGTGATTTTACTCCCCATCTTTTTGTTGTTGGATGTTTTCTCCCTGGCTTCCATGCCTGGTTACAGACACTGACAAACTAGTCTTGTTATCTGCAGAAGGGTAAGTATTTTATAGTTCAAGAATGTGAATGGCTGACTTAAATTCTATTTTTTTTTTTTTTTTTTTTTTTTTTTTTTTTGAGACGGAGTCTTGCTCTGTCGCCCAGGCTGGAGTGCAGTGGCGCAATCTCCGCTCACTGCAAGCTCCGTCTCCCGGGTTCACTCCATTCTCCTGCCTCAGCCTCTCCGAGTAGCTGCGACTACAGGCGCCCGCCACCATGCCCGGCTAATTTTTTTGTATTTTTAGTAGAGACGGGGTTTCACTGTGGTCTCGATCTCCTGACCTCGTGATCTGCCCACCTCGGCCTCCCAAAGTGCTGGGATTACAAGCGTGAGCCACCGCGCCTGGCCTTAAATTCTTGAAATGTATCAAAATAAGAATAATCTCCCTTCATATGATATTATAGAGAAATCACCTCTATAGATATGTTCTGGAGGAATATTTATTCTTGCCTGTTTTCTAAAATCCTCTTGGGAAAGTTCAACTGGCTAGTGAGCACTGGACTGAGAGATGATGTCAAATCCTGCCTCTGCCATCTTCTAGTTATTTTACCTCCAAGTGAGTCACATCAGTTTTCTTTCTTTCTTTTTCTTTCTTTCTTTATTTCTTTTTTTTTTTTTTTTAAGCAGGGTCTCACTCTGTGGCTTAGGCTGGAGTGCAGTGGTGTGATATCAGCTCACTGCAACCTCTGCCTCCTGGATTCAAGCGATTCTCCTTCTTCAGCCTCCTGAGTAGCTGGGATTACAGGCATATGCCACCACACCTGGGTAATTTTTGTATTTTTAGTAGAGATGGGGTTTCACCATGTTGGCCAGGCTGGTCTTGAGCTCCTGACCTCAGGTGATTCACCTGCCTAGGCCTCCCAAAGTGCAGAGATTACAGGCATGAGCCACCGCGCCCAGCTGAGTCACATCAGTTTTCTATACTTTGTTTCCTCATTTGTAAAACTGGTGGACTTTAATAATGAGTGGACTTTAACTCTCTTGATCCTGGGGTATAGTCTTGGGAAAAAAATGGGTTTGTTCCAGAATACAAAAGCTTATTTATAACCCTGGGTCCTTTGGGGCTCAGGATCTCACCTTTCCTTTTCTTAAAGGCACTCATTCTCTACCTCTGGTGTTTGGTACCACATTGAGATTTTCTGTCCCCATGGAAACAATGTAATTGAAGCATTACTCATGTCCCAGAAAGTGGTGTGTGAAGACTTGCATGTCCAGAAGAACCACCAGCTTCCAAACTTGTGTTTGCTGGTGAACTATAGAAGAAAGGAATGTGGCTCACATTTTACTCCAGTTATGTAACTGCTTTTGTAGATTAAATTCATATTCAACATTGCCTTTGGCCATTGTCATAAAAGCTGCTTTAGCTACACTATATCATTCTTTGCTATATTCTTCCAAAAGAATGAAAAGGTTCATATATGATAGGCTGACCATGACCATGGTGAGGATGAAATGGAGACACAGGTATTGAGGCTGTTAATGTTTTCTCTCCTTTGTCTGGTCTTGTTTATTTATTTATTTATTTATATATTTTCTGAGTCTTCTACACCTAGCATTCCAAATCCAGGGATTTAGTGATTTTTAGCAGTCCTTCTCCTGCTTAAAATTATTCTAACACACCCGATGCTATTTGTACCCAAATTCCTTGTTTCCCTTCTTCCTGGATTACTTTCCTTATCAGCTAGTTGTTGGAGGGAAAGTGAGAGATTAAATTCATTTCTTGTATATGTAAAGAACTCAGAGTTTCTTATAAGTTGAACTTTGTATTGAAAAAAAGGATTAACACATCACAAAAGAAAAAAGAAAAATACCAGTGATGGGTTTTATAAAATTCTAGATAGTTGAGCTAGAAAAAACATATTTTTAAAAACAGAATAGTTTTTCTAGGGCCTCATAAATCACAGCACAGGAGTGTCTAGCTCCTTTACTTACCTTTATACCATACACTTTATGGTTATAATCTTTAAACATAAACACACAAAACCCTCTCTGTTTCATCCTTTTCTTTTCTACTGTCAATTGCTAGTTCCCTTGTTTAACTTCATATTTAGTTCAATATTTTTACATTTGTCTTCACAGTATAAGTTTTGTGTTTAACCCTGGGGATTTTAATAATATTCTATTGTTTTTGAAATGATTATGTTTTCAAGATTTAGTATTCTGGGAAACTTAAAAATAATATTAAATCAAAGTTTGAACTGTTCACTCAATATTACTCTATGAATTTATATTAAAAAGCTCTTAATATTCAGGTATTAGGATAAACTTACACTGAACCCAAAGTAACTCAGTCTTTAAAAACTTTCAGTACACCCATTTCCCTTTTATTATTGATAAAGCTAATAATTATATCTTGATGATCTAGAACTATATAGATACGTTTTTTAATAAATGCCGAGTTCTCATTTCCTGAATCATCTTCATTCTTTTGTGTTCACACTGGCAGAAATTGCTATTTCTATGGGAAGAATCATTTTGATTGGGAATTCAGTTTTTAGTAGAGATGGGTCAGTGTCGCTGTGACAACATGGTGCTATTAAAACTGGTAGAAAAAGGACTCATGAGAACTCTATCTTTGTTCAGGTTATGATCACTTCCTGTCTCAGAACCATTGTTAGTAGTGAAACAGGAGACAGAAAATGGCCTCCAGAATGATTGTCTTCTGGTGGATTTAATGATATCCTATGACTTCTCAACATGGCTCATCATTGTCCTCCCATATTCTAGTCAACATATAAAACCCATCATTCCATTTATTTGATTTATTTTTAATATCCCCCCCAGCTTCTATTATGATCATATTTTTCTTTTCCTTGTGATGAGCTATTGGCCAAGAAGTGTGATGCAGATTAAGGGGTACCATCTTAGACCTTATAGTGTTGCTGTAAAGGAATACCTGAGGCTGGCTACTTAATAAAAAGAGGTTTATTTGGGTCATAGTTCTGCTGGTTGGAAGGCTGGGCATCTGGTGAAAGCCTCAGGCTGTTTCCACTCATGGCAGAAGGTAAAAGAGACTCGGGGTGTTCAGAAATCACACAGTGAAAAAGGGAGCAGAGAGAGTGAGAGGGGAAGTGCCAGGCTCTTTTTAACAACCAGCTCTCATGGTAACACTAGAGTGAAAACTCACTTGCAGCCGTCCCTCCCTCCCCAACCCCAGACCTCTTTCCTCCAGGAAGGGCACTAATCTATTCTTGAGGGATCCATCCCCATGACCCACCCATCTCCTGTTAAACTCCACCTGCAAAGTAAGGGATCAAATTTCAACATAAGAGTTGGCGGGAACAGACATACAAATTATAGCAGGTACATTTATTCTGATCTTCAGTTTTAATCTATAGCATTCTTGACTCATGTGACTTTAGGTGTCTTTTAAAAACTTTTTTGAGGTCACTGTGAAATAAATACTATTATTTTCCTAGTTTCATAATAAAAATTGAGACTCTGAATGTCAAATAAAGTTGTTCAAACTCACAGCAACCTTAGGGGGCTTCTGACTCCAAAGTCCATGATCTTATCAATGAGAGTGTTTATGTGTGTGGTGGGGTGAGGAGTGCTGAGAAGGAAGAGGCAGTGACTTGCTACTGTTTGTCTAGAAAGAGGTAACACAAGTCTTTGGCATTGGAGGCCAAGCTTCAATCTCTAGCATTTACACAGCTGCTTTACCTCTTAAAAAGAATATTCACTTTCTCTCCCATGAATGATGAATCTCCTGTCTCTAAGCAACTGAAGAGAGGGGGCCAAGAAGGGCATGATGTGTTTGGGGAACTGGATATTGTCAGTGAGGCCGAGATGGCATATCCAACATGGAAGGGTCAAGCCTTCCTGTCATCTGCTGTGTTGGCATTTAGCACATAGCAGATACTCAATGGACATTAACTAAGTGAAAGGGGCAGATTATAGGAGCTGATACTGGAAAGGCCAGCACATGAATGGCCAGGATTTCAGGCTTCAGACAACATATGGCCAGTTTCTTACCTATGGTTACTTATGAGTTTACTACTAAACTCTGAATATTTTCTAAGGTCTATTTGGATGGTAATTTTTAAAAAACAGCTTATGGAACGTAAGAAATAATATGAAAGTTCTAATTGCTTGAGTGGCTATTGCAAGAAACAGAATAATAGAAGGGACTGGCTATGTGGGTGGTGGTAAGTGGCTATATGAAATTCTGACTAAATTATACCCTAAGGCAAAGGTGGTATAACCGAGTTTTTGGAAGTATTAAACAACCAATTAGAAGGATTATATCTTTAATATTCATGTTTCTCCAACTATAAAAGCATTCTGGGACAATATAGAAGATTAATTTATATATGTTTTTCTTTCTTCTTCTCCAGCTCCCCACCACCTCTGTCATACATTGGTATTTTGCTGCTTTGCTCTCCTAAAATCTTGGAAAATATTCTTTCTTCATCGTACTTTATTCTAAGCAATTAGCTGTTTCTGAATTTCAGCTGAGAAATAATTATCTCCAGAATTCATAGGAATGAATTCCCCAATGTTTCCTTAGCTTTTGGGCCATTTTTGATGCCAAACTGTTGTAGATTCCCTATTACATAAGAATTGGTTTTTCAAATTATTTAACAAATTTAACAAATCTAGAAAGAACTGGAAAGAGACAACAATTTAAAAAGATACTCCCATTGTTTAAGTGAAATTATATTTGCTGCTAAAATTTCCAAAATTACATTTAAATTATTTCTCGTAATGCATAAAGACTACCTTTCATTAAAATTTCATACAGTGATGCATTGGTATAAAGAATATATGAAACACAAGTGTAAAATTTAATATTTACTTATGAATGAGGGTGAGATGAACTCTTTCATTCTCTCATGATTTTAATATGGAATAAAAAGGAAATATTTGCCTTGCTATTTAAAAATCATATAAAACTTGGATAATCAGGGTTCATGGTAGAGATATTCTTCATGTACACAGATGATAATCTGGTGCTAAAAGTAACTAATAAGGCATTTCTATATACTTTTAAAAATATGTTCATTTTATGTAACTTGAGCAACAATACTGTGACACAGATACTGTTGTGGTCATATATATGAGAGTATTGGGCCTCGATAGAAGTTAATAGTCTTCTTCAAGTAGTTATTTATTCCTATTGAAGTTTTTGGTGTGGCAGTCAGTACATGTTGAACATCCTTAATACGAAAACTGGAAATCCAAAATGCTCCAAAATCTGAAACATTTTGAGTGCTGACAATGATGCCACAAGTGGAAAATTCCACACCTAACATTATGTAATGGGTTGCAGTCAAAATGCACAGAACACACAGTTTATTCAGTGTCTGCAGAAAAAATGAGACCCCTTAAACCCTTTAAGCTGCTATATATCTTTTCCATGCATACTCAGATTCCCCCATTCAAGAAGGCCCACAAAAAGTAAGAAAATGGCACAGGTAGTGATGATATGCCATTTCTTTATGAATTTCCATTAAAAGTGTGGAAATAGCTATGGAAAAACTGCCTTTAGACAATATGGTGAAAATGTGTGATGGGCTTACCGAAGGACTAGAGCCATGTGAACTTACCACAGAACAATAAATTATGTCAGTTAATAAAATCAAAAAGAGACCTCTGAGACATAAACTGTTGTTAATGAGTTAGACGACTCTGAAGAAGACATTTTAAAAGGATATCCAGCAGAATGCCTCCTCATCCCTGCAGGACCCACATTTTGGGTCCCTTAAATGCTTCTGATATTTCTTCTCACTGAAAAAATAAAATATGGTGCACACTAACCTTTTAGCCAAATACAGCATTGTAGGTAGAGACAGACCGAAAGCCTGCAGTTGTTTGTCATTGCTTTTGTTTAACAGCTGACACGGGTGTACTCTGGTGATGCTACCATGCTGCTTAGTAACCCTGAACACATTGCTTTTTCATTGTGTTATTGGTATGTCATAATTTTTACTTTTAAGTGATTATGTGTGAATAAGTGTAAAAAATGATTGCTTATCAGTGGCATACAAATTTAGATTCAGGAATGATAGTGACATCAGAAAACACAGATTGTCCACATGGGTGGCTGTGATAGTGGCACCTTTGCTTTCTGATGTTTCAGTGTGCACAAACTTTGTTTTATGTGCAAAATTATTAAAAACATTTTAAAAAACTACCTTCAGACTATGTGCATAAATATATATGAAACATAAATTTCAAGTTTAGATAAGTCTCATTACCAAATATCTCATGATGTATATGCAAATATATTCCGAAATCTGAAACAGTTCTTGTCTGAAGCATTTAGAGTAAGGGATGCTTCACCTGTAGTGGAAAATATATTTGGGTTTAAAAGACCCTGGGAGTTTCAGTTTTCTCATATAAATGACAGTCTAGATGGAGGTGGTTGCTGGTATTGCTTAAGAATATCAGGGCTGAGTTATTTGCAGCTCTCTGTTTGTTTCCCTCATGGTGACTAAATGCCAGGGAAGCCTCAGCCATTATGTTTGTGTTCTTGTCAGCATAAAGAAAAAAAAAAAGAATGTGTGGTGCCAGTTTCAGGAGAGCAAAGGCTTTCTCTGAACCTTCCAGCAGACTTCCACATAGATTTCGTTGGCTATAGTTGGGCTCCACGGCAATACCAAAGCTCAGATGAGTCTGGAAAGGTTGGGTTTGACTTTTCTAGTGTCTACAGTTGAGGAAGGCAATGAAAAGGGGGTTGGGAGACTAGAGAGCCAAACTGTGGTGGCTGCCACAGTGTTTACCACTGTCCTGAATTCTGATATAAGAAGTTCGGCTGTCTTTCCTTTAAAACATACTGCCTTCCAACTTAAACATGTCAACAAGAAAAAAACAACTCCATTAAAAAGGGGGCAAAGGACAGGAACAGACAGTTCTCAAAAGAAAATACACAAGAGGCAAAGAAACATATGAAAACATGTTCAACATAATTAATCATCAGAAAAATGCAATTTAAAACCACACTGAGATACCATCTCACACCAGTCAGATTGGCTATTATTAAAAAGTAAAATAAATAACAGATATTGGCAAGCATGAAGTGAAATGGGAACACTTACATACTGCTGTTGGGATATAAGTTAGTTCAGACCCTGTGGAAAGCAGTATGGAGATTTCTCAAAGAACCAGAAATAGAACTACCATTCAACCCAGCGATCCCACTAGTGGGTATCTAACCCAAAGGAAAATAAATGGTTCTGCCAAAAGACACCCACATATATGAGTCAAAAAGACAGAAACATATATGACTATCTCTTTATCAGCACTATTCACAATATCAAAGTCAGAGAACCAACCTAGGTGCCCATCAATGGTAGATAACTGTATAAAGGAAATGTGGTACATATATACCATGGAATATTACACAGCCATAGAAAAGAATGAAATCATGTCCTTTGCAGCAACATGGATCCAACTGGAGGCCATTATCCTAAGTGAATTGAAAAGCAAATATAGCATGTTCTCACTTATATCAATGGGTACATGTGGACAGAAAGATGAAAACCATAGACACTGGGGACTCCAAATGGGGGAGAAAAAGAGGGAGACAAGTGTTGAAAATCTTCTTATTGGCTTCTATGTTCACTATTTGGGTGACGGGTTCCATAGAAGCCCAAACCATTAAACAATAATATATCCATGTAACAAACCTGCATGTACTTCCCAATTTAAAATTAAAAATATAAAATAAAATACGCTGCCTTCCAAAAGTATACCAATTTTCTTTAAAAACTATAATAAAAGTGATCAAGCAAAATAAAATTGTTGCTATCCAAAATAATTATTTTTCCCCGTACATAAGTAATTATCTTCTATATTTTGAGTATAAATATGATTTAATGATTACATTTGAATTGGGATGGTGTTCTACAATACTAGGTGTAAATTATTACTGGAGATTATTCTTAGAGAAAGGTGTGTGGATATTTGGTGTGGCTGAATCTCCTGGTTAGTCACAGTCCTGTTGTTTTTTCTTACTGAGTCCATAACCAGGCTCCTTTGGTCCATTTTCCTTGCCATTAAGTGTAGCTGTATAAATATGTTCCCACTGGTGGGAGTTGCCCAGAAGTGTTGTGTGCTGTTTCTCTTTTTTTTTTTTTTGAGATGGAGTCTCGCTCTGTCACCCAGGCTGGAGTGCAGTGGCGCAATCTCGGCTCACTGCAAGCTCCGCCTCCCGGGTTCACGCCATTCTCCTGCCTCAGCCTCTCCGAGAAGCTGGGACTACAGGCGCCCGCCACCACGCCCGGCTAATTTTTTGTATTTTTAGTAGAGATGGGGTTTCACCATGGTCTCGATCTCCTGACCTCGTGATCCGCCCGTCTCCGCCTCCACCTCCCAAAGTGCTGGGATTACAAGCGTGAGCCACCGCGCCCGGCCTGTGTGCTGTTTCTCACATCAACTTTCCATGCAGATCTATTGTAACTCCACAACTGTTGCAGTAGACTTGATGGTGCTAAGAAACTTGTGGGGCCACAGGTTTGAAGGAGCTATCTGCAAATAAGAAACACTGACACTGGCCTCCTAGGTGAGCGAGAATAAACATGCATTGTGTGAAGACTGAAGTTTGGGGTTTTCCAGTTAGAGCATTTATAGCATTGCAGAAATGGATACATTTGGATGAGTATAGAAAAATAAGAATAATTCATTTGTAGTCAGATTTGTCCTCTGCCCAACTTTCTGCAGGGTCATGGCAGAGAGCAGCCCTCTATCTACCTCAAGACCGGTGGCATCTAGTCAAGTGGGACAGATTTTGAATATTCTTGACCAACTCAGTCCATAGATAACTCTCAAGTCTGTCCCAGTGAGTTGTTCTTCAACTCATGTTCGTAAGAATTTAAATGTATTAATACATAGGTATAGTTCAATTTGATTTTCCAGGTCAGGAGCCAGATAATCAAACCATGTGAAGAGATAAAAACAAAACATATACACAAGCATCTATTTGAAAAAATACAAGTTTTGCAGTGTATATATTGCATTTATTTTGATTTCCCAGGTGTTGTGGCTCTGCATTTCCTGTAAGAATTTCATAATATATAGACATTTATGAGCCACTAGATCACAGATTAAATACCATCATGATAAAATGTTCTTGTCAATGTCTTTCTAAATAAGGCTATCTTGGCTCTCTTTAACAGGGTACATTATGCTCAGTTTTATATTCTAGTTACTTGCTTTGGGGCTCGTCACTGCTCACCAGATCATTAGTTATTTCAGGACAGAAGCTTTATCTTATTCGTTTTTGCATTCTAACAACCTACAATAGTGCCAATACCCATAGCAGACATTTAACAAACATGGCTGATTAAATGAATAAATAATTTAGAAATGAGTGCAAACTGTTACAGCTCTGTGTGTGATTTGAAGTTTTACTGAATAACAAATTGTTTTCCTATACCAGTCGAATTCAAGCTTCAAATACTGACATTCAATAAAGGATTTTTATGACATTGTGCATAATAGCATTGGTAACTGAATTGATCATAAGGACAATGTGATCTGAAAAGGAAAAGTAAATAGGTGAGCCAGATTAGAATGCTTATGGGGATAAGGAAAGATGGTAGCAAGAAAATGAGCCTGTCACATATTACTGCCTGTGGTGATCAGTGCCCTAAACTGCCACATCAGGTTGCTTACTTCCATTTGTTCTGACCTAGCCTCTTTGATTTTCCCTAGCATGAGTTACATATGAAGACGTAAAAGGAAAAGGGAGATCTAAAAGTTTCAAAAGTCACTTGTCATGGTATTCAATAGCCTGCCCATCTGCCACTGCCTAACTTTGCAGCTTCTATCTTCCAAGCTTGTCCAGGACCATCATTGCCCCACTCCGTACCCTTCTGTCTCTTAGAATTGTGTAAGGTTTCTGATGAGCACGGGTTTGTCCATTCTTCATCATTTGCATAAAATTTCTCTTTCTGGAATGCCCAACACTTGCTTGCTGATCTGATGAACTCCACCTTATTGTATAGGATGTGGTGCCACCTCTTCTCTGAATCTTTTCCACTCTTGTCTCACTTCCAAAGTACAGTAGGTTGCTGCTTGATGAGCCATGCTACAGTCTTTTCATACCCTTTGTTACATTTGTCATATTCTATCTATAGGTATGTGTTTGTACATGAGTGTCTTTTACCTGACTGTTTGTTCCTTGACTGTTGAGATTGTTTTGTACTTGGTACATCACATGGTACGTGTACTCTGTATAGAAAGGTAGTTCCACGAATGGTGGGATGGCAAAAGAGTCTATTCAAAAACAGTCCTTGGGCAAGATGGACTGGAATGTGTCCCTGTGATGGTCACATAGATGTCCTCTAAGTAGAGACAACAATAATCAGGGATGCATCAAAAAGTATATGTTGTGTCTGGGCAAACTTCAGAAAGAGACTTAATAGTTCATGAAACTTCTCAAATGCTTTTATGTTTTCTAAAAATCCATTGAACAAAACCACTTGGCATCGCACCCAGAAGTCTTTGCTCACCTTTCGATTTAGAGTACTTCAGAAATAATTGCACGTATGATAAGGGCTGCTGTGATGAACTTGATTAATTTTACTCTTTTAAAAACCTCGTGTTTGTTTTTCCCTTGGATTTCCTGACAGTGTATGCTGGGTGGTGGTGGGGAGTGGGGAATGGGGTGTGGATAGCATAGGCCAAGGGGTTGCTGGCCTTATAAAATATCTGTTCTTATCCTCTGCTTATTTTTTTTGCTATTAACCTTTACATCAGCAGGCTGCAATCTTCATTCTCCCCTCTTCCCAGGGAGCTTTAAGAGTGCAGCCTCACACCCCACCTCCGAGGACCCCGACAGCCTAATCACTTTGATATTGGCTGTATTCTGAGTAGCATTAACCTTGAAGGCAGCAGCAATTCCCACATGTCAGAGGGCCGTCTCTATCTTTAGAGAAGACACTTTGAAATAGGGCTCTTCCGAAATTTGACATGGAAATGTGATCTATAGAGCATGGAGGATTTATCTTTTAGTAAGTTGGGTTTTATGAGCAGGATGAAACTAAAGGAATGAGAGGCTTGTGTGTCAACACACCCTTTGATTTTACACTCTTTATAGACGTATTATTTATAATGGGTTTATTACATATGTCTAATGTTATTTGAAGTGTCCACATGCATATACATGCATACACACACTGTTTTTTATAAAAGAAAACAAAACCTAAATCCTAAAGCCAAGGCAAATGGAAAGTGAAAAACAGATTTCTGGGTCAAAGTTAATTTTCCAGTGTTATATTGGGCACTTCTTGCTTGGCTGTGCTCTTATTTCCCTCCCTTAAGCATGACCATATCCACGCAAGGGGTTGGGGAGTGGGGAGTAGCTTCTGCAGGAGTTACTGGAGAGGAATCAGCTGAAGTGGGTGCACTGACTCATCCGGCCCAGCTGTGTTTGGTGATCGAGACCAGAACATCGCACCAATGTAGAAACAAGAGAAGTTTTTCTACTCATTTCATCTTCGTTCACCTCTATGCTCTATCTATCTATCCCTCTATCTATCTATCTATCTATCTATCTATCTATCTATCTATCTATCTATCTATCTATCTATCAATCATCTATCTGTCTTTCTATCTGTGTGTAATCTATATATCACACATGGACTGTGTAATCAGAAGATAGCACATTTTGTTTGGGGCCGGAAAAGTGATTTACCCAGGGTATGTGAGAATCTTGGACAACAAAGAAATAAATATACCAATCTCACGCACATTTCCCAGGCTGGATGACAGAGATAATTTTCTTCTTTTCTCAATTCTCCTTAGCCTAATGATGAAGCTTATTCATTTTTGTGGCAAATTTATTTTTTAGAATAATATAAATTCTGGGCCCTTCATCGAGGTACATTTTTTTACTGCCTGGCTATACAGAAAACTATAATATCCAGGTTTGCAAGCTAGCTGTCCAATCCCTCCATCTGATTGCTTTATTCTTTGTGTCTGATTTTGTGTTTGAATTCACACCATGCTATAGATTCATTATTTATAAAATATACAGTTGCAAATCATTTCCGATGTTAACAGTTATATTTTCAATGTATAGACACATAGTTATGTATGGGTGGATGTGTGCATATTGTGTACATGTAGATATCAGTTTCACATTTTTATTTTTGGAAATTTCAAGTAGTTGAGTTTGTTCTGCATTAAAAGTATTCTCAGTAATACTTTTAGTGAGAAACATTTTTCTTCATGGTAATAAAACTCTTTCATGATTCCCCATCACCCACAGAGTGTAGAGTAGGTTCTCTAGGACAGCATAATAAGCCCCCTCCCACTCCTTCCCATTTATGAAATCTGTGGTGTACTACATTACTATTTTCTACGAACCTTTCCTGGATCACTTAACATGTTTACTACAATGCACTGGTTTCTGTAATAGTGTCCTCTCCTAGACTCTAATTTACTAGAGAGGCCCTGTCCTTGTTTTCATATTCCTACTAGTATGATGGCTGTCCTAGGGAAAGCACTCAAATGAGGCTCACAAGCTGAATTAAAACTCTTGTATGCATTCCCTTTGTTGGTTAAAACACAAATGATAGAAAAGCAACAATGATATAATAATTTTTCATTTTATCTTAGATGTTAATACAGATACTCCTTGACCTATAAAGAGGTTATATCCTGAAAAGCCCATTGTAAGTTGAAATAGTGTAAGTAGAATATGAATTTAATACATCTAACTTACTGAACATCATAGTTTAGCCTAGCGCCTACCTTAAGTGTGCTCAGAACACATACATTAGCCCACAGTTGGGCAAAATTATCAAATAAACACAAAGCCTATTTTGTAATAAAGTGTTGAATATCTCATGTAATTTATTGAATACTGTACTGAAAGTAAAATACAGACTGGTAATATGGGTACTGAATATATATCACTTTCATACCATTATAAAGTCAACCATTGTAACTTGAGCCATCTTAAGTTGGTAATGTCTGGCTATGAGAAATTAAGGTAAATGCTTTATAAGAACTAGCAGACCAGAAGATCACTGTCAAGCATGACGTTCAGGATGAATTCCCTGATCACTGTAAGGCCAGGCTAAAGTCAGTTATTGTTCTGGAGCAAGGGTCTGGCTCTCACCATTTAAAAAGAACATCTAAAGCACCATGAGCAGAAGAACCTACTTCCAGAGCAAAATCAACAAATGTGGGTAGAAGGGAGGTGAGAGGGAGGGTATGGCAAGAACAAGCAGAGCATTTGAGCAGCCATTATTTGGTGAAATTTGAAGTTGTTTTTATTTTGAATTAAAATGTGGCATGATTTTGAACAGCAATAATGCTGAGCAGGACTGTTCTGGATACTGGATCTCATTATTTTACCCACACCTAGGAAATGCCACCGGGTGAGCCTCTTGGGGTTTTCTTTCTGGAATATGTGCACTGAGGTTCCCTAGCAGGATAGATGCAGTAAGATCTAATCTATGCACTCTGACCTCAACCTGACCGAACAAGAGGAGTCTTTTCATATCTGGTAGGCAAAAGAAAATACTTTAAAGTAGATTTTTATTCTCCGGTGATGGCTTTTTTATTTCATGTGCTCATTTGTTTTTATTATTTTTTCCATCCAGATGTCTCATTTTTTGCTGCAACTGCTTCCAGCTGTATCCCTCTGCAAATGGAAACAGAATGCTAGCAATAACCACTACCAAATGTATAAGTTCTTATGTCCAGGGTCCTAGAGTGCTGCAGAAATGCGTTTGGAAAACAATCCCTTTGAGGAATAATAAATTATAGCTGACAGTACCAGAGCATTTGGGAGCAGGTGGGCCGGATGCAATTGTTATGTTACAGATGTTTGGCACATTGACATCTTGTTTAATCCTCACAACACCATGATGAAATCACTATTTTCCCCATTTCACAGATGGAGAAGTTGAGTCACAGAGAAGTCAGGTAAATTGTACAAGAGAGAGTTAAGGATAAGGGTTTCAAAACTAGGAAAGTCTAATATCAGAACCTAAACTTTTACCTTACGTTATGTTGCTCCTGGTAGGAAATGCATAGGATGAAAGGGCAGAACATACAATGTTTCCTTCCTTCTTTCCTTCTCCCTTCTGTCTCCCTCTCTTTTTCTCTCCCTCCCTCCTCTCTCCTAATTTTCTGTCCTCCTCCTTTCTACCCCTTCCCGGCTTGCTTTCTTTCATTATCTTTTTAAAAAACTCATACATTTTATTCTTTTAAGGAAGATAATACACTTGGAAAATGTAAAATATGTGAAAAGAAACTAACATTCTTTTTGAGTGTGACAGACACCATGACAGACACTATATATATTTTATCTTGGATATCCTCCACAACATTTTTAGTAACTGTTCTAAAGCCCAATTTATAGACAACCTGACACACAAAGGGATTATTTGCCTGCCTGCCTGCTCTATGTTGGGCAGTGGATCTTACAGGTTGTTGTTACACATAATCCTTAGGCAAAGAAGTGTCATCATGGATAGGCACACTGCAAAATAATTTGAGCTTTAGATTTTATTATTGTAATTAACAGCTGAGGCTGCAACTCCTGAACACTGGAGACAAATTGGCAGGAGAAATAGCCACAGGAAGGAAAGTGTAAGAACGATGGGAAAAATGATTCACAAAGTTTTCCCCAATTTGAAACATTTTATACACATTGTTTTTAACATTTATCTTGTAGCTCCCAGAAGTCTTTAGGCACAAACAATGAGCATTTCTTGATCCATTAAAAGAGCTCTGTGATTAGCTCATTATATGCTAGGCAGAAGCACTTTAACTGGATCCATCTCTTTAATTTACAACTGATGCAAATTCTAGGCCTCATTCCACTGTTCTCATATGAGAAAATACATTCTAGCCTGTAAGAGAATAATGGATGTTTATCAGTGGGATACATGGCCCCAGTCTACAGAAGATGCAGTGAAATGTGATATAACACAGAAGTGAAGATCAGGAAGGGGTGTAACACTGAAGTTTTTGTTATAAAAATATATTGAGAGCCCAGTTCAGTGCTGCAAACAGATCAATAAAACCATGTTGGATCCAGTCTTAAGATGTATAGTCAAATTTTTTGTTTGTTATAGCTATATAGCTTTAAATTAATTCAGATATTAATCTGATATAACAAATTCCATTTCATTATGACTCAGTTACAATTATTCTGTTCTATCATTATAAAGCTGGACTGTACAATTTGATAGTCACTAGTCACACGCGGCTACTACTGAGCGCTTGACGAGTAGCTTTCAGAATCGAGATGTTCTGTGAATGTAAATACATGTTTGATATTGAAGACAGTATGAAAATAAAATTATAACATTTATCATTAATAAGTTTTATGGTAACTACATGTTGAAGCAAATAGTATTTTGAGTATCTCAGATTAAATCAAATATATTATTAAAGTCATTTTTCTTTCTTTTATTTCCTGTTTGATATGGCTGCTAGTTAATTTAAAATTACTTATGTGACTTACATTGTATTTCTGTTGGAAAATACTGCTCTAGATTCCCCTCTTCTCCTTTCTAGCTGTCTTACAGATATTTTGAGTAATAGAATGTTATATGATGGTGAGGATCAGTGGATCAATGCATCTTCATTTGACTCATGGAAAATAATAATAAAAAAATTGCCCTGTTAGTAGATGAAGTGTTTGCTGTTTGTAGAAAACAGCAGACATTTCAACAAGGGTCTTGAATTTGACCTTTAATGTGATTGAATGCACATTTAAACAGAAGTTTCAAATGCTGTATTTAAACATATTTCCACATTTAAATAGGATTTCTCAGAATCATTGTAAGAAAGTTCTAGAATATAATTTCAGATCAATCATAGCTATTGAAATTGCAAGCAAAATATTTATAAAAAACATATTAGCAAAGAACTTTTTCAGGGAAGCAAGGTTTTCTATAAGAACACAAAGGCATAAGAGTGATATAATGGACTCTGAGGACTCTGGGCGGATTAGGGGGTGGATTGGAGGGATGTGGGGGATAAAAGGACTATATATCAGGTACAGTGTACACTGCTTGGGTGATGGGTGAACTAAAATCTCAGAAATCACCACTAAAGAACTTATCCACATAATCAAAAGTCACCTGTACCCCCAAAACTATTGAAATAAATTTTTAAAAAATAAGCTTTTTGCACTTTTTGCTATGCTGTCTCTGGATTGTCAGCTTTTTCCTTTGGCTAGTTTCTCAGTTACTATAGGGTGACAGTTCTAGAAGTCATCTATACTATAAGAAACCATTGGAAGAAAGGGAGTCATCTGTTCTTTGAATTTCCTTCTAAAAGCAAGAGAAAATTTGGCAGAATCTAGACAATAGGCTTTCTCTCAGGTTTTATTGGTTGGAATTGTGTCAAATACTCATGATTAAACCAGTCATTGCCAAGGGACAGGAGATAACCGTAGTCAGCTTAGAAATGTCAGGACACTGTCACAGGATGCAATACGCCTACTCAGAAGCACATAGCCTTATGGAGGAGGGAAGATAACTGAACAAAGCATAGATAACCGAACATAGCATAGATAACAAAGCAAAGATAACTGAACAAAGCAGAGTACTGATTATTAGAAAGAAGGAGGCAGAGGTGGTGAAGTTGGATGTTGGGTAGATAAACCACAAGTGACTGTTGAAACTACAGCTGAAACTTCTTCCACTCAACAGGCATTTTGAGTTTTACATTCTGAACGCCATGCCTTAAAATAATTTCAGACAAATGATTCCAGGAATAGAAAATTCCTGTTTTTATTCAGTGAAGCACAATTTTTCAAGGACTCTGAAATCATCGTTTTTATAAAAATTAAGTAGTTGTATGTGGATATATTTTAATAATTTTGAAATCAACCATTAAATATTATTCATAAAATTTTAAAAGGCCGTGCCATGACAGTATAAGAAACCCAATGCATTTCAAACAAGGATGAAAGCTAGCAGACAAACCTGGTCGTTGATTCCTTGTTTTATTTACTTATTGTTTGCATGGTAGTTAATATATTTCTCACAGAGTTAAGTGACCCAGCAAATCAGTTCTGATCTTGTTTACTTAAAGATTTTGACTTTGTTTTCCAAACTCTAACCATTTTTTTCAGTTTTGTATGCTAGGTTGTACAAATAAGTATTTGATCAATTATGAATTTGATCAGAAAATCAATAATGTGAGAGTTGGAAAGTAGTTTATACGTGTTCAACCCCAAATCCTTTCATTTTACAGATGATAAAACTGAGGTACAAGGAACACATAAGTACTTAGCATTTACAAATTCAGTCATCATGTATTTAATAAGTGCCTGTGATACAAGGACTGGATTTTCACTGTTACAAGTATGACAAATATTATTATTAGAGTTTGCAGGTGGGTGGTGAGGAAAGACAGAAAATAAGTAGGAAGAAAAAAATTAGATAATTACCAAGTAAACGAAATAATAAAAACAAATGAAGAGGATAGAGTGTCAGATGGTCTCTCAGACCTCAAGGATGAGAAATACCAGAGCATGAGAAGGGAATGAAAGATAGCATTCTTGGCAGCAGTAACAACAAAACCAAAGACCCAGAGGCCAGAAAAAGCTTGGTCTGTTTATTAAAATCACAGAAGTCAATATAACTTAAGGAAATAGAGTGGTCAAGGTAGAGAAACATCTAAACTAATGTCTGGAATGTAGGCTAGGGGAAGATGATGAAAAGCTATTAAAAGTATGTTTGTTTTAAGGTCATTCTAAGGACATTAGGGGTTTTAAACAGAAGAAGGAATCATCTGATTTACATTTGTAAAAGATGCCTCTAGCGTTGCAGTTATGTTGAAAATAGATTAAAGAGTGCCACCAGTAGAAATGAGATCAGCTAGGAGGTTGTTGCAACAGTCAAGGTGAAAGATCACGGTGACTTGGACTTGGACTAATTTGGTAGCTATGTAACTTGTCTAAAAAAATTTTAAAAAGTGGTTGTATTCAAGATGCTTTTAAAAGATAGAAGCTACAGGACTTAGTGATGGCTTATATAAATGATTTGGGAAAAAATGGTGAAGAAAAACCTGGGTTAGGGTTTTCCAGAATTATTAAGATGGATACATAGCATAGGAATCAGGGACATGGAAGCATTTCCAATATTGAGAAGCCCATGACAGAGCCAAGTGGAGATGACAAGTAGTTGGTCGGACATATGTGTCCTCTGTACTGATAGAGGAGAGGGCTCAGGCTAAACCCCTGAGATATATCTGTCACAAAGACTGGAGAGAGAGGAGGCCAGGAAAGGAGAGTAAAAGGAAGCTAGTGTTGTAGAAAATACTAGGAAAGTGTGGTACCTGTGGAGCTAAGGAAGGAGTTTATTTCAAAAGGTGAGAATGTTGATCTAACAACATAAAGATTAGTTCTGATCAACTACAAGTCAATTTAAGTATAGGGAAAGATAGAAGCCAGGTTACAGTGGATTGAAGAAACATATAAGTTGAGATATAAAGACAATATGTGAAGACAATTTTTTCCAAGACGTGTGACTATTGACAAGAAGCAGAGAATAGTGGCCCTAATTGGAATGAATTGCTGAATCAAAAAAGTGAAAGAAACACATTTTACACCCAGTTCACTCCTGATACTATCACAACTAGTTCAGTAATGGTACTATCACACTGAAAGGCTTCAGGAATTATCCCCATTTTGTAGTTCTTGTATAAATCAAATACTTTCTTATTCTCGACTTCTCAGTATGTAACTGAATGAATCATTTGTTGATCCAATGTTTGAGAGCCTATTACATGCTGGGTCATGTGAATGGTATAGGGGTACAACAATAAAGGCAGCCCACATTCTCAGAGTGCTGGCAAGTAGTGAGAGAAATAAGCAAGTCAACAGATGAGAATAATGTGCCCACATAACAAAGCGTAAGAAGGTGGTGTAATTTGTGAGAAAAAGCCACTAGTTGTTTTCCCTCAGGGCTATTCTAATCCTATCAGAGCAAGTTAAAATCTGAAGATTTAGCAGATACCAACCAGAAAAACATGTAGGTGGGAGAGGTTAATGTGAATAGGAAGGTAGATGTTCAAAAGAGTGAGAAGTAGCCTATAAAATGCTCCTGGAGGGAGCAATGGGATTTGGATAAATTTATTGGCCAGAGCACAGCCCAATAGGTGAATAATGGTGAGAAATGATACAGTAGAGATAAACTGTTCATGTGCATGCCTGTGTGTGTGCACATACATGTACGTGTTGGTCTGCTTCTGTGTTAGGCACACAGAGGTACCTGTGATGGTGGGCTGGGCTGGTATGGAAGAGGGAGAAAGGAAGAGGGAAGAGGATTGAGATGGAAGAAGGCAGAGATAACGCCATTATTAAGGAGTTTAAACTTTATATAAAAGAACCCTATAAAATAATGCTGAAATGACACCACATCCACCTTCATTCATAAGGTTTTTTGAAAGAGCTTTGTAAATGTATAGCATTACATTGGTGTTAATAAGAGCCAAGACATCGAGGAAAGAAAGTGGTGTTAAATGCTGAGATAAGAGATTCTCAAACACTCTCTTTCAATTGACTCAACATTTGTAAAGTGAATTAATATTTGCAGGAAATTCAGTTTTATAATTGTAATAAAACATAGTAATTTTTATCATTGTTCATCATTATTCTAGTTTATGTAGAAATTTATATCACCAAAAATGTAGTCCATACCTATGAAATACTAACTTTAGGACATTATGGAGTTCTATTTTTCTTCTGGAGAAAATAAATGAAAATTATATAAATTATGGACAATATATCTTACAAAGATATTTCTCCTACATAATTATTTCCTAAAAAGATGTGACATTTAACTTCAATCATACCGAAGTCTATGATACAAATTAGAGAAAAATGAATATGTCAAAATGAAGTACACTATTTCCAAATAATAGACATCTTCATTTAGTATGATATTTTTACATTTGTATATTTCCATTAGTACCAGGACTTACCAACATAAAAAAGTGGGAAATCATCAAGCTGTGAAGATGCAAAGTGACTGTACCATTCTGTATTCCAACCAGCAATGAATGAACTTGTTCATTGCTTCACATCCTTTCCAGCATTTGCCATTGTCAGTGTTCACATATTGGCTATAATGTAGTTTGGCCATAGTAGGTGTGTGGTGTTCTCTCATTGTTGTCTGAATATGGATTTCCCTGATGACATATGATATGGAGCATCTTTTCTTGCGCTTATTTGCCATCTATATATCTTCTTTGCTGAGGTTTCTATGCAAGTATTTGACCTATTTTTTTTAACATACATAGTTTTAACATGCAAAACAGCAATCACACGCCAAGGAGTTGAAAACATGTCCATGCAAAAACCTTCACATAAATATTTATAATAGCTTTATTCATAATTACCAAAACATGAAAGCAACCAACTTGTCCTTCAATAGGTGAATGGATAAACTGTGATACATCTAGATAAGAGAAAATTACTCAGTGCTAAAAAGAAATGAGCCATCAAGCCATGAAAAGACATGGAGGAACCTTGAAGGCATATTACTAAGTGAAAGATGCCAGTGTGAAAGGCTACACAATGTATGATTCCAATCACGTGTATATGAAATTCTGGAATAGGCAAAACTGTGGCGGCAATAAAGAGATCAGTGGTTGCCAGGGCTTGAGAGAAGGAGGGAGGGATGAATAGGCAGGACAAGGAGGATTTTTAAGGGAGTGAAAATGTGGCATATCCACTATAATGGTGGACACATGTCATTATTCATTCGTCCAAACTGATAGAATATAAGACACCAAGAGTGAACCTTAATGAAAACTATATATTTTCAGTGATAATGATGTGTCTGTGTATGTTCATCAGTTGTAACAAATGTACCACATGTGGTGGGGGGTGTTGATAACTGGGGAGACTGTACATGTTTTGGTGGGGAGGGGATAGATGTAGGAATTCTTTTTACCTTCCTCTTGAACTTGCCATGAATCTAAAGCTGCTCGAAAAAATGTTTTCTAAAAAGGTATTCTTGACAAATTTTCCTACCAGAGAAAAAAAGACAAATGAAAATAAAACCACAGATCTATTCCCAGCTTTAAAACATGTGATATAAAAATTACCTAACCTAACAACTCAGCTATAGATTTTCACCTCTCATAGTAAATGCATCCAAAGGAAATAAACTGTGAAAACCTCAAAATCTCCAAGGTTGTTTTTGTTCTATGAAAAATAACTTACCTAGAACTAGTTATTTTTTAGGGCTGCTTTTGAAATTCATTAGAATTCAAAAAAAATCTATAAGAGTTTAGTAAAAGCTTTGGTTATTTGGCATAATGAATGTCAGGCTTTAGAAATAAATGTAAAAAAGTTTTTATATGCAGCAGTTATGAAGTCTATGTTCTTGTTTCTCTTGTTGAAAGAAGCATTTATATGCTAATGAATTCTACTGCAATAGAATTACATATTTTACAAGTATCTAGTTGTATTACTAAAGTGTAAGTGTTTCCTGCGCTAACCAATATCCTCTACTCTGCAAGATTCCTAAGCATTGTTTTCAGAAGAATAAATTAGAGGCCTTGTCATGGTTTAAAATAAAAACCTGATTAGGTTTTATAAGTAATTAACAACAATATATTAGACTGAGTACTATTTCCAGGGTGGTGTTTGTTTTATATATAATATATATGTACACACAAGTATAGGTATAATACCTATGTAGTTTATATTCTTCACAGCAAATCTAAACTGTAGATACTATTATTATTCATTTGTTAATGATGAGGAAATGGACACAGAGAGGTTAAGTAACTTGCTAATACCTCACAGTTGTAAGTGGTGCAGGGAGGGTTGCTTGATAAAATACAGGTCCCCAGGTAAATTTTAACTTCAGATAAACAAATTTTTATGTGTGTTCTAAATATTTCATTGGGTATAATTAAACTTAAAAATATTCACTATCTGAAATTCAAATTTATCTACATATCCTATATTTTATTTGCTAAATCTAAAACTGTAGGTGGAACAGAGATTTCTGTCTGGACTGCCTGGCCCCAGAGCTTGTGCTCCTTCCCACCACCTTAAACCGTTACTTGTGTCAGAAAAGAAGCTTAATATACATAAAATAGATGTATTGGGGCAAGGTTAAATTGAAAGTGAAAAATGCAGCATAAAAGTTTTTTTTTAATTTGCACATCCATCATTATCATTATCATGGTTGTAATCTCTACAATAAGAGCTGCCTATTTATCATGCACTATGCTTCTTGCTTTATATACATTAATTCATTTAAATATTACAGTTATTATTTCCATTGAACAATGAGGTTTAGAGAAGTTGAGATGCTCTTCCAAGATCACACAGCCATAAAGTGGTTTGACTCCAAGGCAGGTGCTTTCATAAACCTTAAATTGCAGTTGGTACTATGTCATCCAATAATCCTCAAACCTTCGCATAAATCAGAATCACCCAAAGGATGGCTTATTAAAGCACCGATTGCTGGGCCCCACCCCAGAGTTTCTGACTCAGTTGTTCTAGGGTGGAGCTGGGAATTTGTATCTCTAAGTTCCTAGGTGATTCTCAAGCTGTTGGTCTGAGACTACATTTTGAGAACCATCTGTTGCCAGCAATTCTGTCTCTGGGCTTTTTGTATTGAATACTCAAATTTCAGTGAAAACAACATTAGAAAATAGAAGATATTGTAGGAAGTTAAATAAATAGCACCTCTCAGAAAGCAAAGATGGATAAGCAAATTGAACAGGTAAGAAGGTACGTGGTATCCACATGGCATTTCAAGAGAATGTTTTAATGGAACTCAGAATAATTGTGAAAACCAGATTTTATGAGTGCAAAGGGATATAATTCAGGGATCAGGGTGGCATGGGTTCATCAAAATTTTATGTGTTACAAATGCAAGGTAGGGCCGAGTTGGGTGGATCATGCCTGCAATACCAGCACTTTGGGAGGCCTAGGAGGGCGGGTTGCTTGAGCTCACGAATTTGAGACCAACCTGGGCAACATGGTGAAACCCCTTCTTTACAAAAAAATAAAAATTAGCTGGGAGTGATGGTGTGTGCCTGTGGTTCCAGCTACTGGGGAGGCTGAGGTGGGAGGATTGCTTGAGCCTGGGAGGTAGAGGTTTCAGTGAGCAGAGATCATACCACTGCACTCTAGCCCGGGCGATAGAGCCAGACTCTCTCTCTCTCTCTCTCTCTCTCTCACTATGTGTGTATATATATATATATATATATATATATATATATATATATATGCAAGCTAGTTTTAGAAGGACTGAAGGACTATTTTTTCTTCTATTTGACTTTTTAGGGATAAAATTTTTCTCTTTAACATGAAACAAAATGTCAACAAAATCCATCAGGTATCAGGTATCACCCAATTTTTACTAGTGAGTATTAAACTAACCCTTTCTTCGGGCAATTTGAGATTGTGGAAAAAAAATCGTATCATATGAAATAATATATATATCTCATAATCTTAGACTTGACATTTAGGAAGTTGATATAAGGAAATTGTTAAATTTTGACAGATTTGTTGACCTTGATCGCAGCGTAGCATCTAACGGAGGCGATTGTGAACAAGCTAGATTGAGCTGCCTACCAAAGCACCTCCTCCCTTGTGCCCCATTTGCCAAATGCACTGGGCTTTTCACTTGAGTTTGTCAAGCTCCTCCCTCCTCCAAAAGAGTCCCATGGGCTCCTGTACATCGTTCAGATGTCACCTTAAATGAGGCTACTCTGTGTTTTTCTATTTCATAAGTTTATCATCACTAGTTATATGTATGTGTGGTCAATTTATTTATATCTTATTTATATTTATACCTTGATTCTAAAATTTTCATGAGGGTAGTGGCCATCTCTGCTTGTTCAGCAGATATCACATAATGTATGGCACTTAATAAGCAATAAATACTTACTGAATAAAATAGTGAATAATTGTTTTCCAGACTTTGTCTTATGTAATTATTTGTCTGAATTTTGTAAAATGTTTAGAACCTTTGCTCCCAAAAAAATGCCACATGTTGTGTTGCCTTAAGTCACTGGACTTTGTGTACTTGCTATTTTCTAGGAGCCACATTATTAAGTTCTGTTTTTCTTTAAATGATTCAATTACTTCTCTTCTGTAAAAAGAGAAATATCATCTAATTAGTAGTAGGTTGAAATGGAACTTCTACTTGCCTGTTAATTTATCCTCAATCTCACTAATCAAAGAGAATGCAAAAAGTAGTCTTCTAGGAATAAATTATTTGAAAAATTCAACTGGAAAGAAGAGATAAGCAATGCATCATATACATTTCTGGTTCAATGCCTTAGGCATATGACTGCTTGCAGGGACTAGATGCTATTTCGCTATGTAGTTGAAGTTGTCAGTTAATTGAAAAATTAAAAATTAGCCCTAAATAGGGAAACAAAATATGCCAACCACTCCCTCAATAAGAAACAAGAAACAATATTTATATGAAAATGCTAGAGAATATGTTTATTTAAGGTACTTTTTAGTAAAGCAATCAAATGAATACCCCACAATAACAATTATAATTCTAGGTTGTTCTGGGCTGTTCAATAACTCTATGTTTGGATGGATTATTTTACACTTCCAGTTCTAAGCTTTTCTTTTTGACATCTCGTTTACTGTTTGTTGATACTATTTATACTTATAAAACCTTGAGGCTTGTGCATCCTTTGTAGTATTTAATCTAATGCCTTGCTAATGGTAAGTCTTTTTAAGGATCTTTAAAACTAGCTTGTCAAAGGAAAGGGAATTCTTAGAGGGGGTAATGATTTATTTTTTGTTTGCATTGCCTCAACGTAAAACTGTGTCATATAATTGTGTTTTATATTATTAGCTGCATCAATCGATGGGGGATTATAATAAAGGGAGAGAGAGAGAGAGATTTATTACGAAGAATTGGCTTACAGAATTGTTGGGGCTGGGGAGCATGTCTGAAGGAAGGGGAGGTTGGAACCCTGGGCACCAGATGAAGCTGCAGTCCAGTCCATGGGCTGAATTTGTTCTTCTTCAGTAGAGCCTCAGTTCTTCATTTGACTGATTATCCAGGGTAGTCTTTCTTACTCGAAGATTACAGTTTACTATAAACTTTAATCACATCTACAAAGTATTTCACAGAAATACCTAATTTAGTGTTTGATTGAATAACCAAGGACTACAGCCTTGCCAAACTAACATGTAAAACTCACCATTCTACTAGTATTCTGGCAAGAACCAAAATAATTGTACCTTGTATAATATTAAATAGAAAAATTTCAAGTAAAAAAAAATAAAGTAATTGGAAAAGATATTTTCCAAAGTCCCTCTCAGCTCAACAACAATCTGAAAAGAAAGAATTACTCAAACAAAACTATCAAGAGTTCTCTCCCACATTACAGGTTGATGGCTAGAAAGGAAACAGTGGCTCAGAATTAAGATGATAAGAGTTACAATGACTCTTAGAATAGAATGTTCTTTTTAGCATATTAATGATTTCTAAAACTTCACTGGTAAAAATATCAAAACCTCAGCAAGTAGGAAAACACAAGAATATGTGTGAGGTGAATGTTTGCAACCAGATCCTTACAAAAAAAAGTCTGATTTTGCCCTAAATATTTCAGTACTAAACATTCAGTATTCTGTGAATTCATAAATATTTTTATGAGTGTAAGTGTGATCTACTGCAAAACTTGTAGATGAAGAAAAACAGGAAAAAAAATTGTCCTTGAGGAAAAATGGCTAGTAGCTTTGTAGACAATCTTTTCTTTTTTCTAAAAGATTTTTTGTTTGTTTTAGTTTAATATCTGGAAGATGAGGAGTTTGTTTCAAGCAGAATTTACTGAGCCATATTATACACAAATATTATCTACACAGATGGGAGAATTGAAAGCTGGAACCGGATAATTCAGCAAAGCAGACAATTGCTACAGTGAAGGTTTCCGACCTTCAATTTTATTTTGCCTTAACTCGAGACTTTGCCTAGTACAGCATGGGTACATACATTGATGTATTGCTGTTATAAGTTTCCTTCTTTATTGTGCTCTTTAGTTAATATTTTATTGATATTCTTGATGGCTTAACAGCAACGTTTTCTTCAGTTCAAATAAGAAAGTATTTTTTAAACTACCTTATGCTGTTGAAAATGTGATGATATCAATACTCACGTGTGGGAGTTGAGGATGTACTTTACAGAAAATTAGAGAAGAAATGGTAGGTTTATATATGCTTTTACTTTTGGGCCTCGTTTATTCCTTCAAAATTTTTGATCATATACCACTGTCAGAAAATTTATACAAAAGTCGGAAATTAAGTGATATGTTGGGTGGCATACATTTTCAATGCCACACAGAGATGAAGGCCACCCAAAGATTATCTAGGTGAATGTCCTTATATAGTAAGTAAACTTATAAGAAATAATGGTGGCTATATGATTAATGATAGCCATAGGCCCATGCAAACATCTTTCAGGCAGGGATGACACTACACTTTACTTAGCAAAGTTGTAATCTGGCCTGATGATTTCCAGGAGATAAGACCATCTTATCACAGATACAACAATCATAAACCTTAAAATAAAGCTTATCTTTACAAGAATTGTTTAAACTCCCTTCATGAAAGAAAAACATAACCCAGACTTAATTACAGGTAAAAGAAAGTGGGGAGAATTCCCCAAACTCTGAGAATGGTCACTAGACAGACTCTGGCCAGTGAGTAACCTGACACCCTGGCTGTCTGGTCCATGCTACCGTCATCTCCCCACTATCCATCTTGTAAAAGCACTGCCAGAATCAACTATTTGAACATCAGCCTCAGACTCATCTTTGATGATAATTAAACCCAAGGAGAGAAGTTGCCCTAGGGAAGTTGCTTAACTAAAATCCCGAGACCACTCAACATGACACCTTAGATCATGTCACTGCTTACTATTGATTAAAGGATGCCAGACATAGTGAAGTTACATTCTAACTTACAGATTTTTTTTTTAGTAGACATAAACATAAAATCTGTCCAATGGAGTATGTAACACCAGAGATTCTGTCTTATGGCTCTGGATATTTTCTAGTGTTTTTCTAAACCAGCAATTTTATTTTAACTTTTATCTCTACTTCAATCCCTCCTCCTTTAATTTAGGTCATGCAAGATAGTAAACATATAGAATCATATTTTGCATGTGAATACAATGATGCACTCCTTCCAGTGGTGTCATTTTATATTTTGTGGGGATAGTTTTCAGTTATGAAAGCCATTTAAATTAAATATCAAAATAAACTGAAGGATAGGCCTTCAAATTCATGTATAAACAGTGGTAAAATACGATTTTCAAAAGCATTCAGCATCTTTGTGTTTTTCTCACAGTGACAGCATATTATTCATAAATAAAAGTATTTAAAATGTAATTTGCTTCATCTTTCTCCAATCAACAGTCTGCCAGGAGAAATTTAAATTATCTCTAGAGGAAAATAACATCATTGAGAGCCTCTACAAACTTTCCTACACAATGTCTAGGATTCTCAATTCCTTATTAAAATAGGACAAAGTGAGCAAACACTGAATGGGAAAAAAAAAGACAATAAAAGAAGAACTACAAGTGATTCAGACATTGCAGTTCTAGGAAATAGACTTTAAAATAATTATGACAAACATGTGTAAAGAGATGACAAAATGAAGACTCTCTTCACTAAAATTCATAAAAATAGAACCAGATGAATATCCTAAAACTGAAAAGAGGAAAACTGAAATTGGAGATTAAAATTTAGGCTAAACAGCAAGTAACACATAACAAAATACAAAATTACTGAAATAAGAGATAAATCAGTGCAGAATGTTAGATTGAGATAAGAAATTAAAAATGATGGAAAACACATAAAAGAGTAGACTTTTTTATACAATCAAAAGATCTAAAAATATAATGAGAGTTTTAGATGTAGAGGAAAGAGAAAATGTATCAGAGCGGTATTTAAAATGCTACTGACTGACAATTTTTCAAAACCGAGGAAATACGTTAAACCATAGATTTAAAGAAATTGTGAACATCAAGCAGGACAAATATAAAGAACAATACTAGGAACACCATAGTCAATATGCTGAAAAGCAAAGACAGAAGAAAACAATTTAAATCACAAGAAATGAAAAGGGGAGACATCACTTTCAAAGGAACAATAAACTGTTTCATATGTGTTACTGTGGAAACAAAACCACATTGAAACAAGTTTCTGGAATAAAATAACTTCCAACCTGAATTCTACACCTTCTGAAATCGCCTTAAAATATAAAAATAAAAGACATTTAAAGACAAAATTGAGATTACTCTTTGGTAGCAGACCAGCAGCTAAAGAAATACTAAGGGCAATGTCTAAAGCAGAAAAAAAATAGATCCCTGATGCAAATCAGAAAAGCAGAAAGAACTAAAAATTTTTGTAAAATAAATATATGTGTAAACTTAATGCCTATCGGCCATATCAAATAAAAGTAATGTTTGCTCATTGCTGTAGTCTGAATGTTCGTTCACCCCCAAATACATATGTTGAAATCCTAATGCCCAAGGTGATGGCATTAGAAGAAGGGGACATTGGGAGGTGATTGAGTCATGTGGGCAGGGTCCCCATGATTAGGATTAGTGCCTTTATAAATGAGGCCCCAGAGAGCAAGCTCTTCCACCAAGTGAGGACACAGTGAGAGGACACTGTCTCAGAACCAGAGAGTAGGCTTTCACCAGACACCAAATTCTGCCAGCTCCTTGATCTTGGATTTCTCAGTCTCCTAGAACTGTAAAAATACATTTATATTGCTCATAAGCTACCCAGCTTAATATGCTTTGTTATAACAGTTGAAATGGACAAGACTCTGGTTTAAAATATATATATATTTATTTATATATTTTATATATGTAACGTATTTATATATTTAATTATATATAATTAAATAATATAAAATAATCACATAAAAGAAAGGAGATAAAAAGGAGATAAAATATTCTAAGTTTTTTGTATTGTGATGAGTTCTAATGTATCAGAGCTCTGATAAGTCAATGGTACATACTGAAACTTACAGAGAAACTATTCCAAAGCAACATATAAAGATATATAATTAAAAATTTAATAGTCAAATGGAATAATAATAATAGTGATCTTGATAAACAAAAATAAATCCAGAAAGAATTAAAACAGAATTAGAGCAGCTAGGAAAAATAGAAAATAAATAGAAAAATGGAGATTTGAATCCAAATTATATAGTAATTATATTAAATATAAATGAGCTAAAATTCCTATAAAAACATAAATATTATTGTCAAACAAAATTAAAATCTAACTGATGCTTATTAGAGGCACACATTAAGTATAATGATACAGAAAAACTAAAAGTAAAATAATCAAAATATGTTTTCAATTTCTATCTTCCCTCACATCCCCCAGAAATATTGTCAGGAATAAAAGAGCAACAGGAAAATTACCAATATTAGGTGTGCCAGTGACGTATTATTAGATAGATAATCAAAGAATAGCCTGAATGCATTTTGGTGAACACAGTTGAAAATTTAGATAAAATAGACACCAGAAGAAACAAAAAATCTAAAATATACTTTAATATATTAATTAAATGAAATCTAATTAAAACCTATTGCACAAAGAACTCTTCATGCTAAGATTCTTTCATAGACAAATTACAAACATTTTAAGAATTATATATCTTTAATAATACAAAAAGTATTTCAGATAAAATACATACCTATTCATTTTATAAAGCAAGCCTAACCAAAATTTGACACAGATATTCTAAGAAAGACAGATAGACCTCAACACAATAATAGCTGGAGACCTCCAAACCCTATTTTCAACACTGGGCACCTCTTCCAAACAGCAAATAAACAAAGAAACGTTTGAGTTAGTCTGCACTGTAGAGCAAATGGACTCAATAAGTATTTACAGAACATTTCATCCAGTGGCTACACAATACACATTCTTCTCCTCAGCACATGGATCATTGTCAAGGATAGACCATATGTTAGGTCACAAAACACGTCTTAAAACATTCAAAAAAATTGAAATAATATCATCCATCTTCTCTGACCACAATGGAATTAAACTAGAAATCAATAATAGGAGGAACTTTGTAAACTATTCAAACACATGGAAATTAAA
The DNA here is from genome assembly GCF_006542625.1 of Nomascus leucogenys. Taxonomy (NCBI): domain Eukaryota; kingdom Metazoa; phylum Chordata; class Mammalia; order Primates; family Hylobatidae; genus Nomascus; species Nomascus leucogenys. The sequence continues at coordinate 30,373,315 of NC_044395.1, read as the reverse complement.
AAAATACGTTCCTTAATGACCAATGAGTCAAGGAAAAAATTAAGAAGGAAATTGAAAAAAATCTTGAAACAAATGAAAATGGAAACACAATATACCAATATCCATGGGATACAATGAAAGGAGTACTAAGAGGAAATTTATAGCTATAAATGCCTACCTCAAAAAAGATGAAAAACTTAAAATAAATAACTTAATGATGCATCTTAAAGAACTAGAAAAGCAAGAGCAAACCAAACCCAAAATTAGTAGAAGAAAAGAAATAATAAAGACCAGAGCAGAAATAAATGAATTTGAAGTTAAGAAAACAATACAAATCAAGGAAACAAAAGTTGGGTTTTTGAGAAGATAAACAAAATTGACAGAACTTCTACCACACTAATGAAGAAGAAAAAAAAAGAAGAAGTCTAAAATAAAATCAGAAATGAAAAAGGAGACATTACAGCTGATGCCACAGAAATTCAAAGGGTCATTTGCGGCTACTGTGAGCAACTATATGACAATAAATAGGAAAATCTAGAGGAAATTGATACATTTCTAGGCACATGTAACCTACCGAGATTGAACCACAAAGAAATGCAAAATCTGATCAGACCATTAACAAGTAATGAGATGGAAGCTGTAATAAGTCTTCCAGTAAAGAAAAGCCTGGGGCCCTATGAATTCACTGCTGATTTCCACCAAACATTTAAAGGGGAAATAATACCAATCCTGCTAGAACTATTTCAGAAAATACAGGAAGAGGGAATACTTCCAAACTCATTCTATAAAGCCAATATTAACCTGATACCATAACCAGACAAATACTCATTAAAAAAAGAAAATTACAGGCCAGTATCTCTGATGAATATTAATGGTAAAATCATCAACAAAATACTAGCAATCTAAATTCAATAATACATTGAAAGCATCATTGATCACTACCAAGTGGGACTATCCCAGGGATGCAACATACACATATCAATTAACATACACAGACCAATTAACATACACTGTCAATTAATATGATACATCATATCAACAGAATGAAGGTCAAAAATCATCTGATCATTTCAATTGATTCTGAAAAAGCATTTGATAAAATTCTTTTTGTCATCATGTCTCTGTAATAGACATCTCTACATAATCAACATCTCTATGTAATAAAAACCCTCAAAAAGCTGTGTATAGAAGGAACATACATCAACATAATAAAAGCCCTGTATGACAGACTTACAGATAGTGTTATACTGAATAGGAGAAATTTGAAAGCCTTTCCTCTAAGATCTGGAACACAACAAGGATGCCCACTTTAGCCACTATTATTCAACATAGTACTGGAAATCCTAGCCATAGCAATTAGACAAGAATAAGGAATAAATGACATTTAAATTGGAAAGTAAGAAGTCAAATTATCTTTGCAGATGATCTGATCTTATACTTGGAAAAACCTAAAAGCTGCACAAAAGTACTATTAGAACTGATAAATGCATTCATTAAATTTGCAAGATACAAAATCAACATTTAAAAATCAGTAACATTTCTATATACCAACAGTGAACAATCTCGAAAAGAATTTAAAAAGTAATCCCATTTATAATAACAAATAAAATTAAATACCTCAGAATTAAATTAACTGAAGAAGTAAAAGATCTCTGCAATGAAAACAGTAAAACAATGATGAACGAAATTGAGGAAGACACAAACAAAAATGGAAAGAAATTCCATGTTCATAGATTGGAAGAATCAATATTGTTCAAATATTCAATACTACTCAAAGCAATCTATAGATTCAATGCAATCCCTATCAAAATACCAATGACATTCTTCACAGAAATAGAGAAGAATCATAAAATTTATATGGAACTACATAAAACCCAGAAGAGCCAAAGTTATCCTGAGCAAAAAGAACAAAGCTAGAGGAAGTTGTACTACATGACTTCAAGTTATGCTACAGATATAGTAACCAAAATAGCATGGTACTGGCATAAAAACAGAAACATAGACCAAGTAAACATAATAGAGACCCCACAAACAAATCCACACACCTCTAGTGAACTCACTTTCAAAACCATAGACTGGGAAAAAGTCTCTTCAATAAATGATACTGAGAAAACTGGATATCCATATGCAGAAGAATGAAACTAGATCCCATCTCTCAGCGTCCACAAAAATAAAATATAAATGGATTAAAGACTTAAGTCTAAGACCTCAAACTATGAAGCTACTACAAGAAAACTAGCATTTGGCACACATATCACTGTTGAGTCAATATATAGAAATGTAATTGCTTGATCATAGAGTATGTATAAATTGAGCTTATTAGATAATGCCAAAAGGGTTTTTCAAAGTAGATATACAATTTGAAAACTTACCAGCAATGCATGAGAGTATCAATTACTCTATATGCTCTCCAAGGCAAAATTCTTTCCATTTTAAATATTTTACTTATTTATTTTGATTGGCAAATGATGATGTTACATTCTTGTTTTAATTTGCATTCCCCTAGTAGTAAAAATGGTGAGAAAATTTTCACATTTGTGGACCTTTTGGATATAATATTTTATGAAATGTTATCCCATATTTTGACCATTTTATATTAAGTTGCCTTTTTTATAATTATTTATGGTAGCTTATATGTATATATAGCCGTATATATTTGAGATACAATTTCTTTGCCAGGTATATGTGTTGCTAATATTTTCTTCCACTCTGTGAATTGCTTTTTTTTCTCACTTAATAATGTCTTTGGATGAACAAAAGTTCCTAATTTTAATAGATTGCAATTTATAAATTATTTCCTTTATGGTTAGTTCTTTTAGTGGCCTGCTTAAGAAATCTCCCAATGAAGACATTACATTCAAAATTTGTTTAACGAATACATGAATGAAGCTGTGTTGAGCCAGATGACCTTAAACTTAAACCCCAGTTCTACATATTTGTAACTAGTTTACCATATTCACATTGTATTTCTTCTTTGTAAGCCTCATTCTTTATTATCTGTAAAATGGGGGCAGTGACATACTCTTCAGGTAGGTTTCGTATTGGGCATAATATAAGTAAAGTGTCTGGCACATATTAGGTACTTGATAAGCATTAGTATTTATTTTAACAAATTTTCATAATTGATTATCTTAGCCTACAGATACCGTAAATCCTGCTTCTCAACATGTGGTCAGTGAACCCTAGGAGCTTGCTAGAAATTCAGACTCTCCAGGCCCACCCCAGACCTACTGAATCAGAATCTGATTTTAAACAACACTCCTCAGTGATTTTCCCTATTGCAATTTGAGAACCACTATACTTAGAATTTTACTCGTTGAATAATTTGGGGAGATAACTAAGATATTTATTTTAATTTTTCATTTGATCTAATTTAATTAAATGGGGAAGAGGAGCCAGAGAATTGTTCCACTGTTAACTTTGTCTTTGACCAGCCATTCTTTATTAAAAAGCACCTGCTCTTGAAATTGAACTCTTGTGCCCATGGCCAGGTAGCTCATAGGCCCAGAGCTAACTTCCTGGTGAGAACATTAACTTCCTAAGAAATATTTGTACTTACCTTTCTTTGAAAGAAATAGAAACCTTTTACAGCAGTGTGTCTGTAAAAGTAATGTCAGGCAATGCAGCTCAAGCAAACTGCATCACTAGCCAAGATTCTCATGGGATGAGTGCCCAAATCAATAATGTAGGTAACACAATTAACACTTAATAAATTGTATTCACGTTTCTCTGAGGTGAAATAACCCAGATTTTATTGTTGTGGTAGAAACAATATTGTGAAAAAATGAGCCCCAAGTGTCTGGAGATCAAGGGAGATTGTCAGAGAAATTTAGTACTGTGTAGGGATGGAAAGCATTTTTCTTATTATTCAGCTAAGTGTCATAGAGTAATTTCTTTCCAGTTTTCATCCTAAAGGCATTGGCCTGCATCTTGTCTTGCTCAGCATCCCTACAGAGTTGAACCAAGAGCTAAGGTCTCTTTGAAGTTAATGGGGGCTCTGTGCTCAGATTAGTCCTACAGGATTTGTCTAGCAAAGCAAGAAACAGGCTCTTTATTTATACTGGTGTTTATGAAATCACAGGGGAAACAACTATTACTCAGCAGGATGGCTCTTATGGAGATGGAGATATTTGCAGTTTTAAATCTACTTTAGCTCTCTTTCCTTTATTAGTCACTTAGTGCTACAGCATATTCTTAGGATCTGAATGCCTACCTTAATTGAAAGAACTTTGGAAAAAATAGCCAGGAGACTTGCATTCTAATAGCAACCCTGGTACTTATTAACTGTGTATCCTTGGAGAAATCATCTTTTCTCTGTGGACTTTAAAGATATTGGATTAGATAATCTTTAAACTCATTCTGAGAAGAAATTTTTGTGATTCAACATATTAATTTAAAAGGAACTCTTTTACAAGGAAAGGTATCAAGAGAAGATTTTCTAACTACAATCCAAAAACAATGTTCAGAGAGTCAATCTGCAGTTATATATAATATTGTCTGTATTTGCTTATGTGCACTCAGAGAGAGGGTCCATGGTATTCAGATTCTAGAATGAGTCTGTCACCACAAAATTGCAGGACAAATATGACAGGAGCACAAATTAAGAGTCAAGAGCAAATATTTGAAAGGAATTTGAAAGGAATGATCTACAGAGTTTTTTATTTCTCAAATAAAATATTTTAACATATGTTTCTAAAATTTTAACAATGATTAACTTCCCTGAACACAACATATACTCTACAAATACACATGCACACTGGGGATAATGTGTCCTATGCTTGGCTAATGCTATGAATTGCTTTTTATAATTGAATTATAAACAAAATCAAACCAGTTTTTAAAATACTACTTTAGAGGCAACTCAGCTGATATAGAAAATCAAAGAAATATACAAAACACAATCAACTTCTAAGAGAAGCTCCTTCACCCCATGTAAGTTTTTAAGGATAACACTGCTGTTCTGGAAAAGAATAATTTTAAAGGTGCAGTTTTATATAACTGAAGGATTCCAGCAACTTATTTAGATTTATTTCTTTCATATTCTTCCAAAATTTACTTCTATCGAATGTCATACATATTCTTAAAGGAATTGTGATTTGCCGCAGCAAAGTCTCTTTTGTTTACTCTATCATTTGAGAGAGAGTATCTGACTGCAAACATGTCTATGCAAGTTAATTTGCTTTTTGTGTCTTCCAAGATACTATTATCTAAGATCGGATTCAGCTCTGTGAATAGTTTTCAGGCCACATAATTATTTTGAAGGTGTTAGAGGCATTTCAAATGAAAATTTTGCAAATGAAGTGACACTGGATTGTGTAAAATCCTATCTTTCTAGGCTTGTTGTTTTAATCTATATTTTAGTTGGGTGATAAGTAGAACGATTTTGTGCATTCAATAAACATTGCCTTGTGGTTTTATTTTAAAAACTGCATCTTTAAATCAAGATGAAACATATGGAAGCTTCATTGCTTAAACAAACAGCTGCACTTTTCTTCAGGGGAAATCTCAGAATTATAGTCCTGACAAAGAGCTTAAAAATCTTTCAGAAAAAAATTAATTTTCTTCTTTCTAGCAATACAATTACATTCACAGATTATATAAGAAAACAGTAGGCATTTTTTTCTTCATATCTGCTCCTATTCCTCCTCCGTTCCTCTAATGCAAAAGCAAACAAGCATTGTCTCTCAGCTTCAAATGATTATTCTAATCTAGCTGCTGAAAGATAGAGTTTAATGGTTGCTACTGGTTGGAATCTTTGTCCCAGTTCCTTAACCAGTTTTAATATGTAGGAAACTGTCAGCTAACTCCAAGAACGTTGTGAACATGAATATTCTCACTGAGAGAAGCAATGCTGGTAAGAAATGGGGCCCCCAGAACCAAATGTTTTTTATCAAGGAACTGCACTCTTTTCAAGGATGCTTTTCAGTTTTCAGAGATGAATGTAAATAAGCCCCTACAGCCTCTAGGGAACAAAAATAGAACCCCACCATTATCTGCTAATACACATTGGAGTAAATTGTTTCCACCCTTTTACTCAGTATCTTAGCTGAATCAGGTTCAAAGCTACTCATTTATTTGGGGATAAAGACGACAATTAGAACCTTTTCTTAGCTGGTTCAATTTAAAATTTAGACTTTGCTGATAATTTGTCTTTGGCTGATAATGAAAGTTGTTGGCACATTTCCCAGCCTAGATACTTATCTATAAATAAAGTTGTATGCTAGTGTGGCCAGAAAGAACATTAGTGCCTGCATCAGATAGTTTGAGATGGCTACTGGCAGAGAGCTATGCTGCTGTAAGAAATGAAGGTGTTAAAAGCATGACAGTGCAGACTTGGGCTGCTTGTATGCCCACATTAAAATGTACATAATAGGCCACGGACGGTGGCTCATGTCTGTAATCCCAGCAATTTGGGAGGCCGAGGTAGGCAGATCACCTGAGGTCAGGAGTTCTCCGTGACTAGCCTGGCCAACATGGCGAAACCCCATCTCCATTAAAAATAAAAAATAAAAGTAAAAATAAAAAAAATAGCCGGGGATGGTGGCATGCATCTGTAATCCCAGCTACTCGGGAGGCTGAGGCAGGAGAATCACTTGAATACAGGAGGCAGAGGTTGCAGTGAACCAAGATTGCACCATTGAACTCCAGCCTGGGCAACAAGAGCGAAACTCCATCTCAAAAAAAGAGGAAAATGTATGTAATAGTCTTTCCTATACAAAGTATAGGAAAAGTATAACCTCCTCTTTCAAGGATATTTATCTCTCTAATTATTTAATGTGAGCTGTTGAATTAAACCTTTTGATAACTCTTTGATCAGTAAATGGATATCAAGGATTTAACAAGAATTAACTCCCATTTGCTGGATACGCACTTATTGCTGAGAATACAACAGGGCTGTAAGGTAGCTACAGTTATTGAGTTCGTAGCTTTAAGATTTTCTTTCTTTTTTTTTTTTTTTTTTCTGTTCAGGGTCAGGTGGAAGCTGGCCAGTAGGTACCACAAAAATAATGAAAATAAAGCATCATGAGTGCTGTGAGGGACAAAGTACAGGAACTCCTTCTGGGTTGCTTTTTTCTTCTGTTACTATTTTATTCCCTGCTTTGCTTGACTGAATTCCACTCAGTCTTCAGGTCTCAGGATAAATGTCACTTTCCAAGAAAAGCTTTTGCCTACATTGGATAGCCCTATCCTAGACTTCATGCAGCCTGTACTTTTATTTCATAGCAGTTGACATGTTGGTATTTATATCACTTATATGGGGTTTTTTGATATCTTTTTTTTCCACAAGAGTGGGAACCTTGACTCTCTTGTCATTACATCTGAGTGCTTCATACTGTGTCTGGCAAATAGCAATGCTATTTAAAGGGCGAGCATGTCACATACTCTGTGTTGGACACAGTTTTATATACAGACATATTTGTTAATCCTCGAAAGTTGTTTGAGGAAAGTACCATAATATTGCCCTTTTTAAAGATTGAGAAACTGAGATAAAGAGATGTAGAGCAACTTCTATAAATTTTCACTGCTAACAGGGGCCAAGTCTAGATTAAACCCAGGCACTCTGGCTTCAGACTTTGTGTTCTTAACCACTTTTTTTTACTGCATTTATAGATAACCCTTCGTCAAATAAGTCAAAGAATAAATTAATGCGCTAGACAAACTAATACCAAAGTGCCTAACCTACTTCAGCAGTCATACATGTCTTTTGAACATATAAAGATTAAATGAAAACTGAAAGATGAGTAGGAGGACTGAAATTTAGCCCTAGCATTTGGGCAAAAAAGTGTGGATAGGCTGGGCACGGTGGCTCACGCCTGTAATCCCAGCACTTTGGGAGGCCAAGGCAGGTGGATCACAAGGTCAGGAGATCGAGACCTTCCTGGCTAACACAGTGAAACCCTGTCTCTACTAAAAATACAAAAATTAGCCAGGTGTGGTGACGGGCGCCTATAGTCCCAGCTACTCAGGAGGCTGAGGCAGGAGAATGGCGTGAACCCGGGAGGTGGAGCTTGCAGTGAGCCGAGATTGCGCCACTGCACTCCGTCTCAAAAAAAAAAAAAGTGTGGATATGCAGAAAAGTATGTTCCAGGTAAGGTAATCTTCATAGATGAAAGTCTGGAGATGTACAAGTATAGATACTTCTAGAAATGAGTAGAATTTCATTTTACCTGGCAGGCACGCAGAGTGTGAGAGGCATCTTGGTAAGGCTGTAGATCCAGACAGGGCCTAAATGATGGAAGGCTTTATAAATACTTTCTAAGGAAGTTTTATAGGATTTGACGGAAAGGCTTAAAAGACAGGAGTGACCCAATCGGATAGGCATTTTGAGGATGCTGATGCCTATATTGTAGAAAGCATTTTAAGCAAATAAGTCCAGAAGCAGAGAGAAAAAGCTGTTTTGTAGTACTTGAAATAAAAGATTTGGTGACCTGTACTAGAGTAGTAGCAGTAGGAATGGAGATAAATATTTGGATGTAATAATATTTAGGATTAAGAGACAAAAGGACTTTGTGATTGAATACAGGAGTGTAAGGAAGAAGTTAGTCATTGCAAGTTATTGAAATATGAAGTTGGAGTCAGGAATAGGGAAGAAAGGATCAGACTTTGAGGTGCCAGTGTGGTTTTTCAGTGACCATGAGTATTAACAGTTGAGAATGTTTCTCTTGAGCTTCAGAGATATACGTCTAGGCTAGAAATACAAATTTGGGATAGTTTAAGTAGCAACTGAAGCCATGAAAGTCCAAGGCAAAAGCAAAGAATTACCAGGACAGATGTCTCAGGACTTGTCAATGTGAACTGTAATGAGTTTGGTGTTTCTTAGCGTCAGGTTTCTATGCTGTAAAATGTCAGTGTAAAGAAAGTACTTCACAGGGTTAATATCAGGCTATTATGAAACAAGTATGAAAACCTCTGGAAGTTGTGTACATTCACTAAAGCATAATTCCATCTCTTTGTTTCTACATAGTTAAAATAACTTTCTTTTTCAAGTAATCTCAAGAGGAAACATAAAACTTGCATCAGCAAGTGAATGCTAAATTTCCAAGATCATAATGGGAGTTTGTAGGAAAAAGAAAATATTCTCTCTCCTAATTAAATGTCTATTCTGGAGACTAATTTGAATAATAATAAAAATCCAGTCTCCTGCACAGCTAGCTCTGTGTAAATTAATCTTTCTCTACTGCAATTCCCTTGTCTTGATAAATTGGCTCTGTCTAAGCAGTGGGAAAGGTGAACCCACTGGGCAGTTACAAATTTGGGGGCTCATCCAGGATTGCCCTTGTGGCTACATGCCCATAGTTTGGTAGCCCCCGGTTCCAGCGATGGATCCAGAGGCCGGCCCAAGCGGCCCCCTAGTTCTCTTGGACTGGGGGCTGACTCTGTTACCATCTCTACTGGCGGGACACTGCCGACCAAACATGTATGGATTTATTTGCATTAGAGAAATAATCCTGGGAAGACATCTCTTAACTGTAGCCCTATCACAGGGTGTCTGTCTGTAGCAACATAGTGGGGTGTCTGTCTGCAGCCCCATTGTGGGGTGTCCGGGTTAATGAGTATTCTAGGCACTGCCAATGGCTTTTCCTTCTCCAGACTGGTTCAGAAGCCCCATGGTGGGGTATCTATCTGTAGCCGCATGGTGGGATGTCTGTTTATAGCTCCACCATAGGGTGTCTGTCTTGGTTTGGCTCCTTCAGGGGTCTCGGTTTGTCTGTAGCCCCATTGTGGGACATCCATCTTGGTTTGGCTCCTGGGGGATCTCAGTTGGCTCTCCCTAACTACTAGGAGGAGTCTTGGTTCAGGAGACTTCTCCTCAATCAGGAAGAGTTTGGGGAGATTTCTCAGACAGAGAGTAGGAGGATAGTTTGGAAGGAATACTCTTGGAGTTCTTGGTTAAGGATCTGATTTGGAAGGCCTTCTGTCTGTTTTGTCTTTGTGTGTTTTTGTGAATGTGGAGGGGATCTCAGAAAGAATTACTGATGGAAATACAGCAGCCCTAACTCAGAGAACCCTCCTTATTGGTCTGGCCACATTCTGTGAGCCCTGAAGAAAGCTCAACAGGCCTGTCTCAGGGTGACCATTTGCTCTTCACCTTGCCCAGAGACCACCCATTGTGAATTACAATTCTGAGGTGATCTCTCCCCACCTGGATAGAAGACAACAAGGACCAACGAGAGAAAGTTTGAGCTTTGCCAGGTTACTACTGGGTGCTAAAAGAGGTAACTCTGTTTTGTTATGTGTACTTTGCTGGGATGGAAAATGTTAATTCAGTTTCTCATGCAGCTCATTGGGCAGCATCTTGCAAAATTAAGAATCTTTTGCCTATAGTTCCATAAAACAGAAAAGGGTGGTTTTCTTTTATAAAGTGGCTTGACTCTCACAGCTATGGCATTTGTTCTCTGGAAGCTGCAGAAAAAGGGAACCCAGAAACCTGGTATGCCAGTGAAAAGGGTAAGAAATTCCGGCAAAAAGGGTAAGAAATTCTGGCAAAAAGGGTAAGAAATTCTTACCACTGGTGCCTTTCTGGTCGGTCTTTCTTTCTTTCTTTCTTTCTTTCTTTCTTTCTTTCTTTCTTTCTCTCGCTCTCTCTCACTCACTCTCTCTTTGTGAGTGTAAAGGGTAAGTGTCACTATTTGTCTCCTGCAAGAGTTTGATCAATAGAATAAAGGATTTGTGAGATTAGTCATAGGTCGTGACAAATCTGATGCACTTTTGCTAAGAATTTGTCTTTCTTTGTTGTTCTGCAACAGGGAGACAGGTATCACAGGATAGAACAAGGGTTTAGAACCCATAAAAGCCTGTTTTACAAGCTAGCCCAGCAGGCTGGTCAGTTTTAAACTTTGCTTTGGGTCCCTGAAACCAATACTAGATAAAATTTCTCTGTCTGGTTTTGTGTCCTTAAGAGCTTAACCTTGTGATCATGTGGGGACACTTTCTCTTGGTCTCCACCATCCAGAGGGCAGGAATTTTGGGGTTCATGTATAGTTAGCCCTACAAATTATCTTGTGCAGTTAAAAGCTTTCGCAAGCTTGAAATTGGCTGCTCTAGACTTCTTCTGTGAAGAGCAACAGAAACTGCTCGATGCTCTGTAGTTCAGTAGCTAAGACTTTGTCTTTTTGACAATGGCAACCTGGGTTCAATTCTTGGCTTCTGGAATAAATCCTTTCTGATTTGTTATTTGTTAACTTTGCTATTAATCAAATGGTTTTTTGTTTTGTTTCCCCCCATGGATAGCTTTTGATTTCATGTCTTGGATTTTCCTTTCTCTAAACTACTCTCAGGGAGATCATAAATACTGTAAAAAAAAATAAAAAAATAAACTGCTTACCATCTCTTTGAAACATCTTATGCATCCATGGTTAATTTATGACCTTAGTTAAAACTTATTAATTTCATGTGGGAAGTTACGTGTGGTATAATAAAAAAGCCAGAAATATTGGCTGTATTGGCTAGAATCTGGTAATAAGAGATTTGAACTGTTTTTTTTTTTTTTAAAGAAAAGTCTCTCTATGGTTAAAATATCAGTAATAATTTTAATTGTTATGTAAAATTATTGTGTGCCACAGAGGCGACACATTTTCTTGTCAATTGTCTTTAACAGTGGCTGCCCTAAGATATTTTGTGATCCATAGACAGTTGTCTTATTTCAATCCTCTTTTATTGGTGATTTATAATCAGCTATAAAATGACTAGTGCTCTTGAATGCAAGTTTCTGATAACTTTGGAGGTTATGACATTAGAATAAAGGGAAAAAACTTTCAGGACTCCTATGGAGAGCTGAAATGTTCATGAATATCAAGCAGAACAGGAGTTAACTGAATGGAATGAACTAATAGAAAACTGATGTAATCTTTTTTTGACTTTTTTTGCTTAAAACTTAGCTGATCCTTTTTGTTTTCCAGAGCCAAAAAACTTTTCTTTTGAGCTATCTGTAGCTTTTAACAATTGAATGGAATATACTGCTGTGAGCAAAATTTGGAGCATGTTTGTTTCTCTCTGCCTGATTTCCCCAGAATTTGGAAACTATTTGTGAGTATTCTCAACTTATGGCAGTAGAGTTATTTGCAAAAGTGCATTAAGAACCAGTTTTCTGGGCTGGGCGCGGTGGCTTATGCCTGTAATCCCAGCACTTTGGGAGGCCAAGGTGGGCGGATCACAAGGTCAGGAGATCGAGACCATCCTGGCTAACATGGTGAAACCCTGTCTCTACTAAAAATACAAACAAATTAGCCGGGCATGGTGGCACATGCTTGTAGTCCCAGCTACTTGGGAGGCTGAGGCAGGAGAATCGCTTCAACTCAGGAGGCAAAGGTTGCAGTGAGCCGAGATCGCACCACTGCACTCCAACCTGGGTGACAGAGTGAGACTCCGTCTCAAAAAAAAAAAAAAGAAAAAGAAAAAAAGAACCCGTTTTCTTTTGTAACAGGACATAATTGGGGAAACTGGTTATTTTACCAAGGCTTTGAATGACTTGATTTCCTTTAAGGAATCAAACTTGACTTTTATAGCCAATAAAAGCCCCTTGGGAAAACTGGCCTCATACCTTGCATGCATAGTCCCTGTATAGGGTTCCTGATTTATGATAAGTAAAGAATGTCACTTTCTAATAGGCCCAGGAGTCCTAAGTTATCTTTGGGCCTCAAAAGGAAAGAAATTTACCCAACTCATAGGCATTTGGGGGTATCAACCCATGGTTTGGCTCAGCTTTAAAAAAGTCTTCTCTCAGATTCCTTATGAAACAGAGTTCTATCAGAGACAATTTAAAAAGCCTTTGTGAAAAATAATTATTCTTTCTGTGCTTTATGCAAATGATCAGGCCGAACAGAGTAAGACTAAAGTTTATTTGGTAAACAAGTCAGTTCTATCATAATTTGTTTTTGATAAAAATGGGGACTGGAGAGAGAAAAATTATGCTTCAAAAGAAGAATTATAGTACACCTGTTGTTAGCTGTTATTGAGTTTTTCTGCATTTTGGACTAAGTCCTAAATTCTTTGTGTGCTGCAAGTCCCCAAACTAGTGCTTTCAAATCTTTACTTTTAAAACTTGGAATTTCACTCTTTATCCTAGTAGTCAGTATTTACCTTATAGCACGCTATTTCCTTAAATATGGTACTAAAATTCTAGATGACAATATTAACACCTTTGCCATGGAAGCCTTGGAACCCCAGCCAGGCCTGCATGAGTATGCTTAGAGAGTTGCAAAGCAGTTCCACTCCTCTCACCTTGGGGTCAACACCTATCCCCAATATACCTTTGGTCAGCAGGAAGAAGTGAGAGCAGGCTTTACCCTTTTTCCATCTTCTTTAGCCAACACCTTAAGATTAAGGTGTTATAAAACCCAAAGGGAGGGATTGAAACTGCCATTGCGAAATTGTAACTGAGACAGTGAAAGAGATCTTACCTAACCAACTCCATCTTGCTTCTAACCTCCAAGCTGCCCTTGTTCATTCCTGGTTGTAGGCTGAATTAACTTTGGGAGGAACTTAGTTTATAGTTTAAAACAAAGATGATAACAGCCCTTTCTGAAAACAAATCTCCTTCTTGCCGGAGGACTAGACTGCGTTTGTAGGTCTAATACATCAGCCACAAGATTAGAAATTATGGTTTAGAAGTCATGCAGCTGGAGGCTGCAAGATTCTGACCCTCCTTAAACAGCTCCTAAGATCAGTGCTTGAGACGTTTTGCAGACCCTGCACTTGATGGATCAGCTGGCACCACCCAGATGGATAAACTGGCTTATCTGATCTTGTGGCCCCAACCCAGGAACTGACCCAGTGCAAGAAGACAGCTTTGACTCCCTATGGTTTCATATCTGAACTAACCAATCAGCACTCTTGACACATTGGTCTTCCCACACCTACCAAATTATCCTTAAGAACTCAGATTCCCAAGTGCTGGAGGAGGCTGATTTCAGTAATAGTAAAACTCCAGTCTCCCACGAAGTAAATAAATAAATAAATAAATAAACATTCCTATTCAAACCATAGAAAAAAGAGACTAAAATTTAAAAACATCAGAAACAAGAAGTACTATAAACTCACTTAGGTTTATAGATCACTCCCAGATTTCTTTTTGATTTGTTTTGCTTTGCTTTTATACCTAAGATAGATTTATTTTTCTGGATTGGCAAAGATACAGGAATCATAGTCCAGATAGAGTATGATTAAAGTACAGTAGTTGTGCAGTAACAGAAAGGAAAGCATCTCTCCTGATTACAAGGATTGAGAGAGAGTACAATAAACTCTTTAAGAGGTTTTTCTAAGGCATAAAGTAAAAGGATAGATATTTTTTACTAAGTTCCTCCACATAATATTTTTAAGTCAACTATTGAATATAAGGCTAGACAGTCTCAAAGATGCAATTATCCCAAATTCAGAGCCAGGGTATTTAACAGGGCATATGTATTTATAAGGATTGATTGAGGTCTTTGATCAGATAAATATATTAAATTTTCTCCCCACAAGGTTTGGGAGGAAAAAGTCAACACAGTTACTTCATTAATAAGTTTTCTACATACACACACACACACACACACACACACACACACACACACACAAACACCACATCGCTGCTTCCTAATTCATTCTAAAGATTTGCTTTATGCTAGTTTAAACCCAAGAGTTGTATCAGTAGCTAAAATGAAATTATTAGGGGCATTGTGGCTGTAATTCATTGTTTCTGGCTTAGTGAATTTTCATCATTCTAAAATATCTGACCATAATAGAAAATAATTGCATAATTTTTCTTTAAAAATATCTCTTGAGTTCATTGGACACTTATAGCTTCATCCTTTCATACCCATTTCAAAGTAGTGCAGAAAAAGTCACAAAGAAATTTACACCAATTTGGAAAATGTCAAGTACATTTAATATTATGTTTGACAGCTGATAAGCAGATTTCTTCATGCAATTTCTTTATTTTGTTTCTTCAGATATGAAGGCTTTTCCTCACATTAATATGTAGACTAGACATCCATTAAATAGACCAGGCTTGTGACTTCTATGTAATAAAGGTATATCTTGGATTCTAAATTCTCTGTTCCCTTTGAGTCACCTGATGATTCTTTCTTGTCGTATCTTTTTCATGGCCCATCGCAAAACTTCTCTGGCTGTTCTTGCCTTAGGAGGGTCAGGGATCTTAATAGCATATCTCAAATGATTGTGTATTGGTTCCTTTACCCAATCTCTACCCCTCCTTTCTACTAGATTGTTCTAGAGATCAGTACTCCTGTCTCTAAGCAGCTCACAATCTAAGAAAGACAAAAATACAGCTATCATAGAATATAGATAGTTGTATTTATGAATATATTCATAGAATATAGAATATAACTTAGTGACTTTTTTAAAAAGTGCTTTGGTATCCGGATGAAAAATTGTTTGACTGCATCAAGGACATGGGAATGTCTGGATATCGTGGATGTCATTGGAGCTGGGCCTTGAGTTGTGAGAGGAGTGTGTTAGAAAAGGCAATTCACACAGCAGCTGAAGCAAAATTGTCCAAACAAGAAAAAGCACAGACTCGGCATAGAGTGAGAAGTATTTCACTGTGTGTAGACTTTATCACATAGAATGTAAGGGGAGGGGAGCCACAGCAAGTAATCGGTGCTGGAAAGGGAGGAAGAGGCCAGGCTGGAAGAGAAATTGAATGAATAATGAGGAGTTTTGGGGAAACCTAGGAATGCTTTTCAGAAGTGAAGAAAGGAGAGTTTACTTGTACAAATATATGTTATTGAAGATTACAATTGGTAGCAGAAATCAGATTACAAGTGTTTAGGTCAGGTGTTCTCAAACTTCAGAACATTTAAGAGTTACGTGGTAAACCTACTAAAACAAAGCTGCTGGATTCTCAGTCACCTTGCATTGAGTGGAGCCCAGAGGATCTGCATTTTTAATAAACAGGCACCCCAGGAGATTAAATAAGCACCTCAGGTGATTCCTCTGGAGGTCACATAAGCACCACACTTTGAGAAACGGTGGATTAAGGCATTTTGTAGAAAGTAAGTAGAGGCAGCAATAATACAATATAATTTTTATTCAATAAGTTGGGGATGAGGAAAACAAAAAATAGTTAAAAAATGGGCTCTGGAGTCAAACTTCAGATTTTCATTCTGGCTCCACCACTCATTTCTGTGGGACTTCAGAAAAATCATTCTGTGCTTGTCTTTCCACATGTAAAATGGGAGTAATCGTAGCATCTCTCTGGCTCATGGAATGTTATAAGGCATATATGATGGCCTTATAAATTGCGCTTTTTTCAAATATGCAAAGTCTCTACCCAGAAGATAAAGAAGAGATGTGTATACAAAAATTCAGTCTTGAATCTGGATCTCAGAGTTGGAAGAATAGATAGAATGAAAGACACAGGTGAGGCACACCTTGCTGAGAAAGAGACATGATTCCTTTCCAGAAGCTGGGGCAAAGAGAGAAATAATTAGAGTTAAAAATATATCCCCATTGTCCACCTGTGTACTGAAGTCTTGGAAACAAATGCACATGTTTTCAACAGAATTACTCCCAGCTTTCTCTGTGATGATAAAAATATAATAATTTGCCTGAGCAGTTTTGAGTTTGTCCTCTATCATTACTGTAAGTCCCTCAATTTCAGCAGATGTCTTCTCATTTTTTATTGAGAAGGTCAAGGCCTATATGAATTTCATGTACACTTTCTCTACTTTTATGCATTCAATTACAGTATCTGTGGTTTTATGGATCCTGCCTTCCCTTATTTCTGACATGACAGGAATCATATCTCTTTTAAACTAAGTCCAATCCCTTTGCTTGGCCTTGAGTGACTCCATTTCCATCTCCTCTGAAACACCTTGATCCATCAAGTTCCACTTCCTTCCATTTTTTATCTCTTTCTACTTTGTTCTCTTTCTCATACATTTGCTTACATCTCTGCAAACCTTCAAATAAAAAACAATACCTTTAGGCTGGGTGCGGTGGCTTACACCTGTAATCCCAGCACTTTGGGAGGCCAAGGCGGGTAGATCATGAGGTTAGGAGATCAAGACCATCCTGGCTAACACAGTGAAACCTCATCTCTACTAAAAGTACAAATATTAGCAGGGTATGGTGGTGCACGCCTGTAGTCCCAGCTACTTGGGAGGCTGAGGCAGGAGAATCGTTTGAACCCAGGAGACAGAGGTTGCAGTGAGCTGAGATCATGCCACTGCACTCCAGCCTGGGCGACAGAACAAGGCACAGTCTCAAAAACAAAAAAACAAAACCTTTATCTTAATAATTTTTATATTTCTATATTCATTTTTCTCTTTTGACCACAAATATCTTGATAATAACTCTACTTCTTATGGTAACTGATTATTTATCAATTATCCAATCCAAATGCCTTTAATAAATCTTCTCTCTCCCTCTCCTCCTCCTTTTCTGGTTTTTCTATGCAACTGGACATTCTTGGCCTCATTTGTTTCGTCAAAACTCTCTCATCCTTTGGCTTTTATGTTCTTCCATGTATTTCTTTGTTGTGTTTTCTTTCTCTTCATAGTTTATTTAAGGATTGAACGTAAGCATTCCCTAAACTCTGCTTTTGCTCTTTTCCTAGTTTTCTTTCTTCTTTTCTGTGATCTCACCCACTTATGTGATTGCAAGTATCACCTTCATTCCAGTAGTTTTCAGATCTAGACTTATATTGACTATCTCCATTATGATATCATGCAGGCATCTCAGACTTACCCTATATAAATCCCAACATTATCTTAAACTTCATCTTTCACTCCAGAGTCCAAACTGAGCTCTTTTTTCTGATGGCTGTTTCTATAGGAATGTTGCTATAGTTCTTCAAGTTACCTGGGTTTAAAATACAGATGTCACCTCAATAAATGCAGTAAAGGCCTTTGATAAAATGCAACATCCCATCATGTCAAAAACTCTCAATAAACTAGATATTGGTGGAACATGTCTCAAAATAATAAGAGCTATTTATGACAAATGCATAGACAACATCATGTTGAAAAGGCCAAAGCTGGAAGGATTCCCTTTGAAAACTGGTACAAGACAAGGATGCCCTCTCTCACCAGTCCTATTCAGCACATTGCTGGAAGTTCTGGCCAGGGCAATCAGGCAAGAGAAAGAAATAAATTGTATTCAAATAGAAAGAGAGGAAATCCAGTTGTCTCTGTTTGAAGATGACATGATCTTATATTTAGAAAACCACATCATCTCAACCTCAAAAGTTCTGGAAGTGAAAGACAAATTCAGCAAAGTCTCAAAATACAATATCAATGTGCAAAAATCACAAGCATTCCTTTACACCAACAGTAGGCAAGCAGAGAGCCAAATCATGAATGAATTCCCATTCACAATCACTACAAAGAGAATAAAATACCTAGGAATACAGCTAACAAGTGATGTGAAGGACCTCTTCAAGGATAACTACAAACGACTGCTCAAGAAAATAAGAGATAACACAAACAAATGGAAAAACATTCCATCCTCATGGATAGGAAGAATCAATATCATGAAAATTGATATACTGCCTAAAGTAATTTATAGATTCAATGCTATTCCCATCAAACTATCATTGACATTCTTCACAGAATTACAAAAAACTATTTTAAATTGCATATGGAATCAAAGAAGACCCCATATATAGAAGAGCATCTTAAACAAAAAGAACAAAGCTGGAGGCATCACGCTACCTGACTTCAAAATATACTACAAGGCTACAGTAACCAAAATAACATGGTACTGGTACCAATACAGACATATAGACCAATGGAGCAGAACAGAGACCTCAGAAATAACACCACACGTCTACAACCATCTGATCTTCGACAAACCTGACAAAAATAAGCAATGGGAAAAGGATCTCCTATTCAGTAGATGGTGCTGGGAAAACTGGCTAGCCATATGCAGAAAACGGAAGCTGGTCCCCTTCCTTACACCTTATACAAAAATTAACTCAAGATGGATTAAAGACTTAAATGTAAAACCCAAAACCATAAAAACCCTAGAAGAACACCTAGGCAATACCATTCAGGACATAGGCATGGGCAAAGACTTCATGACAAAAACACCAAAAACAATGGCAACAAAAGCCAAAATTGACAAATGGGATCTAGTTAAACTACAGAGCTTCTGCAAAGCAAAAGAAACTACCATCAGAGTGAACAGGCAACCTACAGGATGGGAGAAAAGCTTTGCAGGCTACCCATTTGACAAAGGTCCAATATCCAGAATTTACAAGAAACTTAAACATAACACAAGAAAAAACAACCCCATCAAAAAGTGGGTGAAGGATATGAACAGACACTTCTCAAAAGAAGACATTTACATGGCCAATAAACATATGAAAAAAAAGCTCAACATCACTGATCATCAGATAAATGCAAATCAAAACTACAGTTAGATAACATCTCACACCAGTCAGAATGGTGATTATTAAAAAGTCAGGAAACAATAGATGCTGGTGAGGCTGTGGAGAAATAAGAATGCTTTTACACTGTTGGTGGGAATGTAAATTAGTTCAGCCATTAAGCAAGACAGTATGGTGATTCCTCAAGGATCTAGAATCAGAAATACCATTTGACCCAGCAAGCCCATTACTAGGTATATACCCAAGGAATATAAGTCATTCTACTAAAAAGATACATGCACACGTATGTTTATGGCAGCAGTATTTACAATTGCAAGACTTGGAACCAACCCAAATGCCCATCAATGATAGACTGGATAAAGAAAATGTGGTACCTATGCACCATGGAATACTATGCAGCCATGAAAAGAAATGAGATCATGTCCTTTGCAGGGACATGGATGAAGCTGGAAGCTATCATCCTCAGCAAACTAATACAGAAACAGAAAACCAAACACCACATATTCTCATTCATAAATGGGAGTCGAACATTGAGAACACTTGGACACAGAGAGGGGAACAACACACACCAGGGCCTGTTGGGGAGTGAGGGTTGGGAGAGGGAAATTAGAGGATGGATCAATAGATGCAGCAAACCACCATGGCACACGTATACCTATGTAACAAACCTGCATGTTCTGCACATGTATCCCCCCCTTTTTTTTAGAAGAAATGAAAAAATATAGAGATGTCACTTTGCCCCCTCCTAGTAATTCAATAATTATTTCCAAAATATGTTCAACATTTTCAAATTTTATGTTGATAAAATCTTTCATTTTCTTTCCTTTAAATATCATGGCTACTACCCCATTTCATACTCTATGAGCTATTGCATAAAGTCAAGTAAGTTGTGCATCGCACACTTTCAAGGGTTCCATTCACATAGAATAGAATTTGAAGAGTGTTCCTTAGTGTTTTGTACTGCAAAACCTGCAGAAATGCATGCAGCTTCCTTGTAAGGCCTTACCACTTGAACCACTGACACAGGCTCATACACCACTCTTTGAACTTGTAATCTTCTATTTGAACTAAACCACACTGCCAACAATCTGTCTTAAAGTTTAGTCCCAATCATACCTTTGTTCTGCTTGAAAGTCTTCAATGTCTTCACCATATCTGAAGGCATAGACTTCTTAATGTTGTAATAAAGGACTTTGTCTAAATGCCCCCAACTTCCATTCAAACAACCAAAAATGGATCTTGTGCACTTCTGAAACGCAATTACCTTTTGGAATGTCGGCATTAATTGAATAAGGACAGTTTGCTATTTGAGATCCAAGCTGGTTGCTATTTCACGTACAAATTGGAGCTAATTTAAACACAAAGGGACTATTTCAGCTATCTAAGGAAGAGTAAAAAGAAACACATCACAAAATGAAAACAAAAAGTGAAACAAATCTCATAAAGTTTCGGAACCAATTCGGCTCTTCTGAATTCCAGTACCAAGGATTCAGGAGGTTTCCCTCTAGCTGTTATCTCTGGACTCAGCTCCCAGCAGCTCCCAGTATCCATGCATCTCAGTTGAAAATACAAAATCTGAAGAGTCTGAATGGTCTAGCTTACATCAACCTCCACCTCAGCTATGGGGAGTGGGCCGGAGCACCAAAGTGCACAGCTAGGGACTCACCCATGTGCTTTGGGGCAGTTCCTGCAGGAGCAATAATTAAAGGTTTTATTAATACTAATTCTTCCTTGAGGCATCTCTCCTTCATTGAATCAATGACTGTTATAATCCATTCTAGGGCCATCTTACAGTCATTTCCTTTATTGAAACACCCCTTGATCATCTTAAGAAAGTGTGACCCTGTTTCCTCTGAATTCCATGGAAGATGTATGTATTTTGTCAAACATTATATTTATTTATTTTTATATATCATATCTGTGTTGACACTGCACAGCCCCACTAACTCATTAACTCTTTCACGTAAGTTTTATTGTCTCGCTTGTCTTTGTATATCATCCCATTCATTTAGCATGTACAGCAATATCTACCTTAGAGTTAGTTCTCAGTAAATAATTGTTAGAGTGAAATGAATTTAAAGTAAGATATCTTAAGTTATTGTATCCTGTCTCTTCAAATTACAGAAGAAGAAATCCAACCTGGTCTTGAAGATCATTCTCTTCCACTCTATTCTGCACTCTTCTTCCTTCCCTGACTGTCCCCCAACTCCAAACACCTTTTATAAAGTTCCATGACGCTGCTTCAGAAAATATTCTAGAGACAAACAGTAGCTCCATCAGGCATCCCTTAACTTGTCAGTCTGGATTTTCTTCTTAAGTACATTCCCCCCACACTTTCAACCAAATGTAATTCAGAGTACATTCCATTTAAATTATTGATTCCTAGATTCTGAGATGTAACATTTTGAGTTAAAACCAGCCACTTAATTACACTGCTTGACGCCTGCTTATCCAAGACACTGATTTGTATTTCTGTGGGAGTGATCATTTTTGGAAGCCTGAGGTGCAATATTTCTATCTGCTGTCTCTGCCTTATGGGTAGATTTACATATTGGACTAAATACAGTTCTCATTTTGATGAGATTTAAATTAATTATACCTACTAAAGGCTTATTTCAAAATTCCGAGTTGCATGGTCTGCTGGAAGAATTCTCACTGTTTTCTAAGTTCAATTTAGGTGACAAAAAAAAAAGGAAAAAAAAATGAAATCTGAGTGTTTTTAAAACACAAGTTTTTTGTTGTAACCCAATAAACTTTGCCACAGAATGAGCCATGTATAGGTAATTAAATGCATTACTGAGATTGGACTGCATGATAATTGCATAAAAAGAGTAAGCATTTCATGTTAGTTATTATAAATAATATAATTTTCCAAACTAAATGTATTTGAGGTTGGCTTAAAGCAAAGAAACAATTTAAGTCACACTAAGAATAGTTGTGGTTATCACCACATTGTTGTGTTCCTAATTTAAATATAGGACAAAATGCCAAGGAAAAAAGGGGATGATATGTCCCACAAAACAGCTTGTAATGCGTCAGTCCTCATGTTAAAGAGCTTTGGAAATGGATCTGGTAGCAGAATTGAGCTGCCAAGACATAGCTTTTAACTGTTTTACTCTTGTGGCAAAAAATGCCCAGTAAATGATTGCTATATATTAGTGTTGCTATTAACTTGTTAAAATGCACATGTATGTACTGAATTAGCATCAAATGCTCTGGCAAGTAGTGCATTCTCTATACGTAGTAGATTTTTTTCATTAAGTGTTTTGACATTAAATGAATGCCATCTCTAAAGATCATGGAAACCTGGAGTTACCATGGAAACAGCTGATAAGGGAGACCTCAGGGGAGAACCCCCAGAAATACTAGCTGTGAGATTTTCTTCCTTAGTTCTCTCCTGATTTACCCAGCTTCTTGGGATTAGTTTGTCATTAATGTCCTGACAGTGAAATTTCCAAAGTGCTTTGAAGGGCTTATTTTTCTGTCACTACCCCAGCTATTTAAAATCGAGTAAACACCATCAGGCTCCATTCACTTATGCAAGGACTTGTGATTCTAATTGCCATTCCGTAAGTATTATATATTGTTTGCACAAAATAGCATTGCTTTGCCTTCAGATAATCAGTTCAATGACAGCTGCAATGAGTACTCCTTCTACTATTCAGCATCAGGTGCATCCTCATAGCTTTCATGTCTTCTTTTTGTGAATGCTAATTGTCTCAGTCTTTTGATCTTAATATTTATGCTGAAACATCTGTATTCCATACACTATGATGAAAGAAGGCACCTGGATTTCTTCTGTTAGGCTTATATTGCTGGCTTTCTTCTGCCTTACTACCTTTTCCTCTTCAATATTATCAACTAAAGGAATAAGGCCATTAGCCATCTTCTTTGTACATTTTAGGGCAGTGCTGGTGAGGTAATAGATGAACTTCAGCATTTCAGTGGCTTGATAAAATAGACATTTATTTCTCACTCATGTAAAGTTCAAAGTGAGAGATCCTGATTGGTAGAGGCTCTCATCCAAGCAATGATGCAGAAATCCAAGTTTTTCCATTTTGTGACTCTGTTAACTTCAATATGTGGCTTCCAAGATTGCTGCAGTTATCTGTATTTCAGTCAGCCAAAAGAGAAAGAGATGTGAAGAAGCATGTATGGGAGATTTTCATGAGCCACCCTACAAGTGGGACACATTGACTCTGCTTGCCTTCTATTCACTAAAATTCGGTCACATGACTCCATTTACCTATAAGGGAGAGTGGAAATTAATAGTCCCCCTATGTACCCCAAAATAAGAGGAAGGAAGTTTGATGAACAGCTAACCAGTCTTACTTTACTATGTGGAAGTTGCATTAAGGCATTTAGTTGATTAAGAGTATATTTTAGTAAATTAGTCTTTTGGTTCACTTAATACAGCTTTTACTGTGCTGGTTAATGACTGCAAATAGTTCGGAATGTATTGGATCTTCAAGTTGTACTAAAATTTAGAGGAGAAGTAAAGCATGAACCCCACAACAATTTAGGAGAGGGCACATAGAGGAGTAACGAGGGAGGAAGGCACTGACAGCAGGATCAGTGAATGGTCAGTGCCATTTTGTAAAAGGCCAATGGGGATGAAGCCCTTGGGGATGGCTTTGGTTGCCAAATGGCAGAAATAGTGTCTCTGTCATGAGTCTTTTGTTTGTGAGTACAGGGTTCTCTGTGATCTAGGCAAAGTGAAATGTACTGACGGAATACAGATACAGCTCATTGAATTATTCTTTTATTTTTATTCTCTTTCTTCTTACTCTCTACACCTAAACTAACTTTGCTTTTCAGTGTATATGGTATCAGATTGCTGCCTCAGCAGTAAAACTACTGCAGGACATCCAAATTAGTGAGTAAAATTGCAGTCTTTACTGCCAAATGATTGGCCAAATATGGCTAAATATCTTGGTTCAATCCATAATAGCCAGGAGGTCAGAATCAGTTTATTCATTCACTCATTCAAGTTGTACTGAGCACATTCTATGCACTAGACACTATGGTATAAATTTAACATAAACATAGTTTTAGGGCCCAGTGTGTGTGTATGTGTCTATTAATAAAAGGGGGATTATTGGTTGAGCAGACACACCAAGGGATAAAACTTATAGTTTGATTGTCTGATACCTACTGTGGTGTATATGTGTATGTGTTTTTAATTTGGCAGGCCAATGTTTAAAAATATGAAAAAATAGCTTCTATATTTAAAAAATCAATTAAAAAATAATTTTCCTGTGTCTCTAGGCATAAAATGGACAAATAGGAATAGAGGATGAACTTAAGGATGAAAGCTTATTAAACAAATTTGACAAAAGATAATGTCTTAGATTTCTGTTAAATTAATGTAGTTATGGGCATTTCTTTTGTGATTTCATGTTATTGAAAAAGGATTTGTTTTATGGCATGCCATTAGCTGTTACCAATCAAAAGCTGTGATATAAAAGGGAAAAAAATTCACACATGTGCATGTGTAAATATATATGTATGTGTAGATGTATAGGTACATAATATGTGTGTGTATATATATGCGTGGATGAATATGTGTGTGTGTGTATAAATAGTTGTGGAAAAGTTTGAGAATTTTTATCTAGGTATGATCCTAAATGAGGATAGAAATGGGAATGCCTTTTGCATTAAAAAAAATTAGTGCAGTATTTCTGGACAGGACATGAATTATTTTATAAAGCATATAAGTTTATTGTTTCTATATTAAGTAGTATGAAAATTAAGACTAGGTATATCGATAGAGAGTAAGATAGTACCAGGAGTGTGGACTCTAAACAAACAAACCAACTGTGGAACATGACCCTGACATCTTTGTAGTTAGAAAACCAGTCTGCTTGAAATTATTTTTCAATCATTAGCTTCTTTATTCTTATTAAAGCATTTCCTTCATATATATGTGTGTGTGTCTGTGTGTATATATCTATTTTGTGTGTGTGTGTGTGTGTCTATTTTCCCCCAGAAGGTTGGCTTGAACCATCAACTAAAACATATATATTTTATTTAGTTAAATATATATGATATACATATATAACTAAAATATACATACATATTTAAATATATATTTATATTTTTATGTGTATATATGTTTATTATATATAACTAAAACAATGTCTACATTATATATACATAATATATACATATATACAAATATACATATGTTATGATATACCTATATAACTAAAATACAATATATATATCACGTATACTTAACTAAATATATAAACATATTTAGTTAAATATATACATTCATTAAATATATATTATGTATATATATTATGTTTTAATTATGTATGTATGTCATATATATGTGTATCATATATATGTATATCATGTATACATTTCCCCCCAGATGCTTGGATTGAACCAGTAACTAAAACAAATGGAGCAGCAAGCTGAGTTTATGAGAGCATGGGACTGTTGTGTCCATAACAATGGGTCAGGTTCTGGCTTGTGGCCTCACAAATGTCAGAGTCACAGTGGTCACGAGAGAAGCTTTGCAAATTCAGTAAACCTAACATCATGATTAGAAAATAACAGTAATAACAATAGCATTCATTTAGGCACACATGATGGATCAGACAGTGTAATAGAAACAGTTAACATATTTATTAAATGTAATCCCAATGTTAGCACTTAAAAATAACTATTTTTAATTTCATTTTGCATATGGTAAAACTAAATAACAGAGAAGTAAAAAATAATGCCTAAAAAATTGCCTTAAATATATCTAAGCCTGAGCTGTCTAATATGGTAGCCATTAGCCACATGTGACTTTTTTTTTCAGTGGGGATGGTGGATTATTTATTTATGTAAAAACTCTTATCATGAAATTACTCTTTTAATGAATTTTCAAGTGCACAATACAGTGCTTTTGACTATAGGTACTATGCTGTGTAGAAGATCTCTGAAACTAATTCATCTTTTTTTTTTTTTTTGAGACAGAGTCTCGCTGTGTCACCCAGATTGGAGTACAGTGGCGTGATCTCTGCTCACTGCAAGCTCCGCCTCCCGGGTTCATGCCATTCTCCTGCCTCAGCCTCCCGAGTAGCTGGGACTACAGGTGCCCGCCACCACACCCAGCTAATTCTTTTGTATTTTTAGTAGAGACGGGGTTTCACTGTGTTAGCCAGGATGGTCTCGATGTCCTGACCTCGTGATCCGCCCATCTCGGCCTCCCAAAGTGCTGGGATTACAGTCTTGAGCCACCGCAGCCGGCCACTAATTCATCTTTTATAAGTGAAACTTTACACTAATTGAACAACAATTTGTCCACTTGTGACTATAAAAAATAAAAATTAATTAGAATTAAATAAGGTAAAAGTTTTGACCCTCAGTCATACCATTTCCAGTGCTTAATGGTCACATGTGGCTAGTGGCTGTCATGTTGATCAACACAGATATACAACATTTCTATCATTTCAGAAAATTCAACTCTGTGCTGAAATTGTCAATTATGGAAAAGCCTAGGCTCAAACCCATGTTGTCACAAGGGCTATGCCCTGTCTTTTTCAGTAATACACAAATAATACTTAATATTGATTCAATTTAGGTATTTTACTTATTTACTTATTTATTTATTTTCTCTTTTAAGAGACAGGGTCTCACTCTGTTGCCTAGGCTGCAGTACAGTGGTGATGCCTCACGTTAGCTTTGGCCTTATGAGCTCAAGGGATCCTCCTGCATCAGCCTCCCAAGTAGCTGGGACTAACAGGCATGTGCCAACACAGCCAGCTAATTTTTTAAAATTATTTGGTAGAAACAGGGTTTTGCTGTGTTGCCCAGGCTGGTCTCAAACTCCTGAGCTTGAACAATCCTGTTGCTTCTGCCTCCCACAATGTTAGGATTACAGGTGTGAGCCACTGTGCCCGGCCTCAGTTTCAAAAGTTTAATTCCCAAAGTATCGGTCTATTTAATCATCATGTTCTATTTCTTCAGAAACTAAAAAACATAAAAATAGATTTAATTATTTTAGTGTTTATTTGATCATGAATCATGTCTAATTACAAAGTTATTAGTTTTTCCTATATTCATCATTAAAGGGTTAATTAGAATGTGATTTACCTACAAAACACTTATGACCAAAATATTCACAGAGTGCCTATCAAAATCATTCCTGCATTCTTCAAATATTTATGTGCAGACTTTTCTATGTCTTGAGGGTATAGTGCTGCCCCAAACAGACAAAACCCTTGCCTTCAAGAACTTTCATTCTAGTGAGGAGACAGACAAGTGTATTTTACATATATATATCATATTAGAAATTGATATAATAACATTTAGAAATAAAAGAAAGAGGTATAGTGAAGGTTGCAATTTCAAATACGTGTTAGATATTACAGAGAGGATGACATCTGAGTATTGATGTAATATAGCTGATGAGAATTTGGGGGAGGAATGGTCATGTCTTGCAGACAAGGATAAAGACTCTGAGGTGAGGTGTAAGTATGCCCAGTGAGTTCTAGGATGGCAAGAAAGGCTGGAGCCTTGGTTAAGAAGGGACGAGGAGTAAAAAATAAAGTTGGCGAATAAGTAGGGGAGGAGGGAAATTTTGGCAAATATCTTGGGTGATGTAGGTTGTTTAAAATATTTGTCTTTTATTCTAAGAGATGAGGAGGCAAAGGTATCAGAAGGAAATCATTGCAGAGATGGAAAGTAATATGAAACAAGCATTTTATTAAAAGTACGTATTTTTGACAAATACCTAGAGTCCTCATAAGTGAATCATACGGTCTTCATATAGCCATATACCTTATTTAGATTTAACAACTCTTCTTTAGACATCCATTATATTTAAAACAACCTATTAAAATTATATGCCAATCAACAAGCACTAGTTAAGAGCACTAGTAATCCTCATTTGGCAGATAGCCTTGTATGTACTTCTAAAACAGATTTTATCAAATGCTTCCCAAAAACTTTAATCAGTTGGAAGATGATTCAGCCCTTTTCCCTTGGTTTTGCTTCTTTTGCCTACCTGATTAGTACACAAGTGCCAGAATTACAATTTTTTGACTTTACAATGGTGCAAAAGTGATATGCATTTAGCAGAAAATGTATTTGAATACACATAAATCCATTCAATTTTCACTTTCAGTATATAGCATTTAGTAAGTTACATGAGCTATTCAACACTTTATTATAAAATTGGCTTTTTGTTCGATGATTTTCCCAAGGGTAGGGTAATGTAAATGTTCTGAGCACATATAAGGTAGGCTAGGCTAAGCTATGATACTCAGTGGGTTAGGTGTATTAAATGCATTTTTACCTAATGATATTTTCAACTTAACACAGATTTATTGGGATGTAACACCATTGTAAGTCAAGGAGCATCTGTATTTGATTTAAGCCATAAACTAATGGATTTATTTATTTATCGTCTTACATTCTTACTCGTTCAACCAAACACTTACTGCGTTACTATGTCAGCACCCTCAGAAAGAAATCATTCAGATGCACTTGCTTACTCCAAAAGTTTTCAATCTAATGATAAAAAATAAACAAACATGTAGAAACAAATAGTACTTAACAAAATTATTCACAATCTAATGGAAACATCTGTGAATGTCAAGCATGGTACTCGATGGTTCCACATATTATCTCAAGTAATTCAACGAGAGATAATGATTTTATTCACATTCTTGTTCTTTAAGAAATAAAAACAGATAGAGTAATTGTAAGTTCTGAGAGGTATTCCTTGATTTACTGTTTTTCCATGTTCAAGCAAAAGTAATTTTTCCATGCAACTAAAAGACCCATACATTATCTGCCTCCAGGCAAGCATCTGCAGGTGTTTTTCTGAAGGAAAGTTACTGAAATCACTGCACACCAGGGCGATATGCCCAGTTATGCAAATTAACCTCCCATAACCTTGCAGATATATTTTAGTGTTTTGGCTTTTGAAGCCTTTGCAGTTTATATGACACTGCATCTATTCTCCAGATATAGAATTGTGTTCTTGAGTCTTTTTTTTTTTCCTGTTCATACATTTAGTTCAACACATATTGTCTTTTATTGCTCCTTCTGATATTCCGTTAGAAGAAATCATATACACATATGAAATCTAAAATCTACAGGCATTCTACTTAAACAAGTAGCAGCTGCATATTCTGGATGCCAATATGGACTTTGTACTACTTGGGATATTTGGTTTGTTTAATAATGCATCTGGAGATTACCAGCTCTAGACCATTTCAAAATAACTGTAACACTGATTTACTCACCACCTTCAGGACAGATGAGTTTCTGAAGTCCTTTAACTGATTGTTAAATTGTTTATCTGCTTCTCATACAGAGTATAAGGGTATTAACAAGAAATGAGAATAATAGGGCACTTCACCTAAACTCAGCTGACTTACAAACTAGTTAAACTAGTTATCTAAAAGCATTTTTTTTGGATGTGAATATAGTAACTGACTTTTTTAATGATTAATTCACTTAAAATTTGATCTAATTTTGAGTGGGTCATATTTTGTATCCACTTTTACATATGAATAATTACATGAATTTAATAATTAAATTTTTTCCCCAAAGGTCTTCCAATTTATGTGTTTCAAACTATATTTTATGTAATCGCAGTGCTATATGAACACTAGGGTTTACCAGTATTCTTGTGGAAATAGACTCCCTATTATGTCTTGAGACCTTTCAATTGAAACATAGCTTTAAAGAAGGGTCTGTATCACTTAAGATAGTCTAGTTATGCTATGATAATGATCCAATATTTCAATGTTTTAAGATAGATGTGTACTTTTTGCTCATGCTATGGGTATGCTGGAAGTCACTGGGGAATTCTGGTCCATGCTGTCCTCATCTGGGGACCTCGAGTAAGGGGAGGCTATCATCTGTATTTGTTGTTGATTACTGCTATACAGAAAGATAAATAATTGTGCTCCACCTCTTAAAGTACTCTGCCTGAAAGATGCATTTATCTTTGCACATGTTTCATTGGGTAAAACAAGTCACGTGGCTATGCCTAACTTCCTGGGACAGGTAATTAATTATAGTTCTACCATGTTCCTAGAATGAAGAGAACCAGATATATACATGAGTGACTAGTATCAATGTCTACCACAGGTTATTAAAGATCAGAAAGAAAGAAAAAAGAGAAGAGGGGAGAAATGAAGGAAGATGGAAAGGGAGAGAGATAAAAACAGAAAGGAGTGGGAGGGAAAAAAGGGATAAAGAGAGAAAAGGAAGGAAGGAAGGGAGGGAGGGAAGGAGGTAGGGAGAGAGGGAAACCTGGCTTAAATACTTGAAAGGTGCATCTGTGTGTGCATGTCTCCTTTAATAGCAATACACATGTATGTTGATTAATACATGCAACTTGTTAGGTGGTTAAAAAGGCTTCACAGAAGAGGTAACATTTTAGCATCATCTTTTTTTTTTTCTTTGAGACAGCTCTGTTGCTCAGGCTAGAGAGTGCAGCCACATAATCATGGTTCACTTTAGCCTCTACTCTGGGGCTCAAATGATCCTCCAGCCTCAGCCTCCTGAATAGCTAGCTGGTTCCACAGACACATGCCACCACTCCAGCTACATTTCATTTTTTGCAGAGATGGGTTCTCACTGCATTGCCCAGGCTTGTCTTGAACTCCTCACCTGAAGTATTCTCTTACCTCTGCCTTCCAAATTAGCTGGGATTACAGGTGAGAGCCACTGCACCTCACTACTGCATGGTCTTGAAGAAGAAGAACAGGAATTTCTAGGCAGAAAAAGAGATTAAAGGAATTCCAGGCAAGATACTAGCATGACTAGAGATGTGGGACCAAGAAAGAAGAGGGTGATTAAGAAGCTGGAGAAAATGTTTATTTATTTTATTTTATTTTTAAATCACTGGATGTGATAGCTTAGATTATTGGTCATCAAATATTTACTGCCTTGTCCTTCAGCTGTGAGACAAATATACATTTCTGCCTCATTGATTTATTTCAGGTTTAGCTATGTGACTTTCCTGGCTAATGGAATGCAGAATCGACAGGGTGCAAATTCTGAGCTTTGACTTTAAGAGGTGTAATGTGTTTCAGCTTGCCCCCTGGCAGCATCTGACCTCCTACATGAAAAAATGTGCCTAGATCTGCTGTCTCTCGCGCTGAGCCCCAGAATGAGATATGTGAAGCAAAGCCAGCCCAGCTAAACAGCAGACCCACAGCAACCTTTAGACTTATGAAGGGGATAATACATGCTCATTATTATTTTACTTAATTTTGTGGTGGTTTCTTTATTATATGGCATTATTTTGTCCCTAGTTGACTACTACAATAGGAAACGTATAGTTTATATTTTTAAGATTTTTAAGGCAGAGTTGAGTAAATATGGTTTTCAACTCAATTAAGACCGTAAATAAGACTATTTTTTTAAACGAGTAAGAAAGTTCTGTAATATCTCTTTACTTATATATAAGATAAATGTGTGAATGAGGAATGGGGAGAGGGCATAGATTTGACTTCTTGAAGAAAAAAAATCAGATGTGGTAGCTTTTTGTTTGTTGTTCTGCAAGCTTCTGCTGGATATAATAACCAAGACAAGAAGGAACTTTCCTATGCTGGCTTTCTTTTTTCTCTCACCTCCATGGTCTTACCTAATCACCCTGAGTTATGGGGTTAACAGATTAGTGAAAGTTGAAATAATTCTTCCTACCTTAAATTAAGCCTTATCTGAATTACACATAGCATCAATTTCTTACATGTGAATGTCACATTTCTCATTTTTAAAACAAATTTTGCTGGGCTTAATAGCTAGGTGATGGGTTTATCTGTGCAACAAACCACTATGGCACACGTTTACCTATGTAACAAACCTGCACCTCCTACATATGTGCCTTGGAACTTAAAGAAAAGTTGATTTAGAAACACCTGTAATGTAATGGCTTAAAACTAGGCTGTGAAGACAGAATTGAGTTCGAAATGACTGTACCACTTACTAGCTGTGTTGCTGTATTAGTCCATTCTCACGCTAATAAAGACATACCCAAGACTGGATAATTTATAAAGAAAAAGAGGTTTAATGGACTCAGTTTCACATGGCTCAGGAGGCCTTACAATCATGGCGGAAGGTGAATGAAAAGCAAAGTCACATCTTACGTGACGTCAGGCAAGAGAGAGTGTGCGTGGGAACTACCCTTTGTAAAACCATCAGATCTCATGAGACTTATTCACTGTCACTAGAACAGCATGGGAAAACCTGCCCCCATAATTCAGTTACCTCCCACTGGGTCCCTCCCATGACACCTGGGGATAATGGGAGCTACAATTCAAGATGAGATTTGGGTGGGGACACAGCCAAACCATATCAGTTGCCTTAGGTAAATTATTAAATTTATTTAAGCTTGAGTTTTGTCCTATAAAATAAGGGTAGAATATTATCTATTACATCTGGTTGTTTTAAGCTAATGTATATAAATGCATTTAGCACAACCCGCAGTACAAAAGGAAGAGCCAATGATGATGACAATGAAAATGGTTTTCTGTTGAACATTTTCATGAGAATTAGAAGACAGAAAAGGAAATACTTGCTTATGGTGTCATCTTACCTCCAAATTCTAAACTTTGTATTACTTGACTTTTGTTAAACTAAAGGGGAAAATGAAAAAGGGGAGAAAATATGAACAATTTGTTCAGGTGACTTGTTACTCTTGAATAGCACACACAAAAAGAGGCTTCTAACCTAATCTAAAACTATATTATTTTCAGTACACAATTGCATTTTTGGTAGAAGTGCAGAAAGTAAAACTATTTTCAATAAATAGTAGGAGGTTAGAATAATTGAAAACTTCTTGGTACAATGATCTTACTTAAAATAATGTTTCCCAGCATGCCCAAATTTGAATCAACTAGATAGAATATCTTTCACTGATTCATTAGGAACTCAAAGCGTAATTGTTTCCTGTTCTTTATGAACATAAATACCTCATCACATATTTCACTGGACAGACAAACAGATTGTTGAAACTATTGTTATACTTTTGTCTGGGCCCACACAGCAGTAAACTTTCCTCTTGTCAAATAGGCTATCATTTGGAAAATTACGTGAGATACATCAGAGAACAAAATACTTAAAATCATGTAATTAGCTTTAGAAATGAGGACTTTGTGAGTGTAAATGGCAACATTTTGGCAGAATTAAAAAAAATCAACCTTGATCATAGATTAGGGTACATTAACCGTGTACCTAGGTTAAAAGAAATTGAAGTTTTCCATTGTCATTTCTTTTTGGATTTTGTTTCTTGTCCTTTCCTTTACATTTTTTTTCAGCTTTGATAATGGCTCCTCTGGCCAATTCTGATAGTGTAGGTCTTCAGGTTAATGTGTGTGTGTGTGTGTGTGTGTGTGTGTGTGTGTGTACATTATGTGATGTATGTTCAAAATGTACGAGTTGCTGTTCTGGCTGTCATACATAAGAATAAGGCATGTATCCCCAAAAGTTCTTCAAATCAAATGCAAGAAAATAACTTTTGAGACAGAGTCTGATGAGACAGGAGGTACAGTAGAGTAATCACAGCTTATTGCAGCCTCAAACTCTTGGGCCCAAGCAATCCTCCAGTCTTAGCCTCCATAGTAGTTAGAATGACATGCTGCAACCTGAGACCTGGTTAATTTTGATTTTTGTAGGGATGGAGTCTTGCTATGTTGAAAAGGTAGTCTCAAACTCCTGGACTGAAGCAACCCTCCTGCTTAAGCCCCCCAAAGTGCTAGGATTATAGGCATGAGCCATGGTGCCCAGCCTTCAAAATAACTTTTATTAGGCAATGTTCTTGGTTGCAAGCACAACCTGCCTCTCATTGCCTTAAGCAATAAAAAGAATGTGTAGAACCTGGCAATGAAGTGTCTCAAAAATAATGAATACTCGATTTGGGCATAACTAGTAAGAGTTAATGTTAGAACCAACAGAGATTGGCCCCTCTCTGCCTTTCAGCTCTGATCTCCTTTGTTCAGACTTCATTTCCACTTACTCTTGTGGCTTGATGGCTCCTGGCAGCTCCAAGCCTTTCTGTTAGAAATTCCAGATGTACTTATGTCTATATAAGGTATTTATATTTTTCATGTTCCTTTATGGCTCTAAATGCTTTTCCTAATCCCTAACATGCCCTTTCCTTTTTTCAGCTGATTAATGATTAATATTTATTCAAAAAGTAGTTCAGATTTCACCTCCTTCAGGAGGGCTTCCCTGATCAGCTCAGTCTGAATTTCTTAATCATGTGCTAATTACACCACCTGTTTTAGTTGCTTCTAGCACTTATTACATGATTGAAAGTGTCTGGCTTTTATGTTTATATTCTCATTGACACCTATCAGAAAGTAGATGCTCAATAAAAACACATTTTTCAAAATGTTTCAATTTTTATCTTCATGAAAATAATCTATTTTTGTTAAAAGTAACTATTAAAAAATAAGGGGCCAAGTGCTGTGGCTCATGTCTGTAATCTTAGCACTTTGGGAGGCCAAGGAGGGTAGACCACCTGAGCTCAGGAGTTTGAGACCAGCGCTGGCAACATAGCAAAACCTTGCCTCAATAACAAAAATTGCCGGATGCAGTGACCTAAACCTGTTGTCCCAGCTACTTGGGAAGCTGAGGTGGGAGGATTGCTTGAGCTCCGGAGGTCAAGGTTTCAATGAACCATGATCATGCCACTGCACTTCAGCCTGGGTGACAGAGCAAGAGGCTGACTCAGAAAATAAATAAATATATAAATAAATAAGACTTTTTTTAATTTTCATAGATATCACTTTCTTGATTAAATGTGAAATAAACATATTTATAATTTAATAATTTGTAAAATGCCTCTCCTACCCTTCTCTCTTTATATATCCCATACTCCATATCTATTTGTATTAGGCTGTGTAGGAGCATTAATTTGTTTAAGCAGATTATTATCTATCTGGAGAAAAATAGTGATTTTTCTCAAATTGTATATCAGGTGAGATTTCTTAGAGAAGACCAATAGAAGAATCAATAATGAAAGACTGTATTCTAATAGGTGCTAACTGTTCTTTATATTATTATGAATAATAACTTATTCTTGGTCCTTATGTCCCTTTCTGCATCTTCTTTTTCTTTATTATTCTTTCCTCTTCTCCTTTTCTCTCCCTCATCTTTCTCCTTCTCTTCTTCACCCTCCTGCTATTTCTCCTTCATCATTATCATCATCCTCCTCCTCCTCCTCATTATCATCATCTACATGTGGATAGCTATGGGCTTCAAACTCAAGTGCCTAAACAGTCTAGGCCAGGAATATGAATGCATGAAGTCAACTGGTATAAGGTTATAGGTGCTAAACTTTGGATAAGTTATTAAACAAAATTCCTCTTTAGCCACATTACATTGTAAAAATTAAAGCAAGCAAATAAAAAACAGAACAGCAAAACAAAAACAACAAACAGCCAAACAAATATACCAGAGTGTGTTCCTCCCCATAGTTGCCATTTTGCTTGCTATCTTTGCTTTGCAGTCTACCATGGCCTCCAAGAATAGGTTAAAAAAACTACATGACCAAAAGTTGTGGACCTGACTACTAGCAACTTCTGTCTTACCAGAAGCAGTATAATAGAGTGGGTTAAGAACAGTTACTGGGACCAGATATCATCAGTGTTGTCTCCTGCCCCCATTTATGTAACTTTGGTCAAATTACATGACCCCTCGTGTGTCTGTTTCCTCATAGGGTCATGGTGATAATTTCATAGATAATTAATATAAAATGCTAGCTAGAACTGTATCAGGTGAGGAGTAATATATGAGTCCAATTAAGCTTCAGTATCCTTAGCTATGCAATGAAGGAATGAACCTAAATGATGATTTCTAACGTATATTTCTGTCTGGACCCTTTATGTCCCTAAGCATTTTTACTCACGTTGGATCTAGTGATCCTAACAAAATTATTGCGAGAAAGACTGAAATATATTAATAATCCAAGTAACAAATAAGGAAGTTGAGGCTCATAAAGGTTACAATTGTTTACCTGACGCTACTTGACCAATATATATACAGTTGAATTCATATCTTTCTATAGTGGTGGCTGTGGTCTGTAACCGCCTCTCACCTTCAAAACCAAGACCTTCATTTGCTCAGTTACTGGAAATTTTGGCAGGTGACAGGTCTCAGCAGAGTCCTCCTCCAGAATGGCCATCTGCTGAAGAGAGTCACCTCACCCAAAGCCCTGCTTTCTTCCTTGGGCAGTGCACATCCAACATCTGGACATAGTGGGGGTAGAGGTCCAGCCCTCTGCCCTTAGTTTGAAAGGACTCGGCAGGGCCTTCTATAGCTTTCCATGGGTTCCTCTGAGGCCACTGCTGTGACTACATCTTGTTTGAACTCCTATTCCTGCTTCATACTCCTTTTTTTTTTTTTTTTTTACTGCCCCACAGGTGTCCATTCAATAAACTTCCTGCATACAAATATCTACCTCAGAGCATCTTTCTTAAAGCATCTAACCTGTAACACTTTGGAATCCTTATAGGTCTCTCCTTGTAAGAATGAGGATGAGAAGGCACAAACATAAGCAGAGCAAAGCAGAAATCACCTCATATTTAATATTTTTATAATGTCATCAAAGTAAAGACCCATTTTAGGATTATAATTTTAAAGTTATATTTATAATCCAAAATATTTATAAAATTTACAATCATAAAAATAATAAATTTGACAGAAATAAGATAAATTGAAGTTCAATGGGTTTAAGACTTTATATTTAAAATTGCTACATGTTGATGTCTCCAGGTATTGCTTATACTGATTGTGTGTCAACCGCAATAGCTGGTATGTTTTGCTTCTGCTTAAATT
Source organism: Nomascus leucogenys (assembly GCF_006542625.1). Lineage (NCBI taxonomy): Eukaryota > Metazoa > Chordata > Mammalia > Primates > Hylobatidae > Nomascus > Nomascus leucogenys. Next base: position 30,336,201 of record NC_044395.1, on the reverse strand, counting down.
AGTCTTGACACTTTCAATGCTTATACAAATACTCAGAGTGCTAGTTGTAACCTTGGGAAGAAAAATATCTATGCACGTTGCTAATCCACACAATGACGAGGAAAATCACTATTTATTACGAGAAGAAAGTAGACAATCAGTCAAACAATTTCTATTCTGTCTAGTCTAGATTTTGAATAAGCCCAGGAAAGGGGTATCACATTATTGCTAGCATTTTTGGCAGTTTAGGAGCATTTAAATTCAAGGAAATATAAAAGATTGAGGTAACTTAATTATTGCTTCTAAGGGGAAGCTTGATATTAATTATAATACCACCAAGAAAAATTTAATGATGTGAATTTAAATTAGTAAATACATTTTTATTTCAGTTTAGAGGCTGATTTTTAGAGTCTTTGGATGCAAGGTTTAGCTTTTTTGAATCATTTAGACATTGTTTAAAAAAGCATGATGTGGCCAGGCACGGTGGCTCACGCCTGTAATCCCAGCACTTTGGGAGACTGAGGTGGATGGATCACCTGAGGTCAGGAGTTTGAGACCAGCCTGGCCATGTGGTGAAAGCCCGTATCTAGTAAAAATACAAAAATCAGCAGAGCATGGTGGCAGGCGCCTGTAATCCCAGCTACTTGGGAGGCTGAGGCAGGAGAATCACTTGAACCCGGGAGGCGGAAGTTGCAGTGAGCCGAGATGGCACCATTGCACTCCAGCCTGGGGGACAAGAGCGAGACTTTGTATCAAAAAAAAAAAAAAAAAAAGAAAAGCATGATCTGTGCCCTCCAAATTTGATGCTATTTTCTTACCTTTAGTATTCGGTTAAATATGTTGTCATGTTGACATTTATTTCTATGAAAAATGTATAGAGCCTGAAATAAATATCCAATACAAAGAATTATTCAAGGTGTATTAGTTTCCTAGGGCTACGATAATAAATTCTACAGACCATATGGCTTAAACAGCGAAGTGTATTTCCTTGAGTTGTGGAGGCTAGAAATCCAAAAGCAAAGTATCAGCAGGTTTGGTTTCTCCTGAGGTCTCTCTCCTTGTCTTGAAAATGGCCACCTTGTCTAGCAAATTGCCACCTTGTCTCATTCTGACCTCACGTTCTCGCTCATCAGTCCGTGTGTTTCTTGTCTATGTGCTAAACTCCTCTTCTCATAAGGACACCAGTCAGAGTGGATTAAGGAATAACCATATGACCTCATTTTACCTTAATTACCTGTTTAAAGACTGTTTTTCCAAATACAGTCACATCCTCAGATATTGGTGGTTAACACTTCAACATACAAATTTTGGAAAGAAAAAATTCATTTCATAAGAGATGGTAATGCCTATCTCAGCACCACATCAATTCATTGAACATGAATAATGAAAACGAAATGTCCTTGGTTTGATTTCGAGCTATAACATTCACCAAGTGATGCTCAACAGAAGTCAGAGCCCTCAACTGCTCTGCCCTAATGGGTGTAAAACTTACATAACAACACCACATAGAATACATTAATTAAATAAGAGAATGTTTAGGAAGTTTGCTGTGACTATGGAAATCTTCTGGAGGAAACAGACCTCAGCTAGGAACTAAAAGACAAGTAAAATGCAAATAGGTGAACAGGAGAGGAAAGGAAAGGACATTTCAGGAGAGCGAATGATGTAACTACTGACATACATATAGACAAAGAGCATGGTATGATGAAGATACAGTGAATAAATCAGTCTGGCTAGAGTAGAAGGTCACTGAAGGTATTCTGCAGTGGAAAACTATATTAAGAAAATTAAACTGGCAACAAAGTGACAAATAGATTGCAGAGGGAGAGACTAGAGACCAATTAGAATGTTAATGCAATTAGTCAGACAAAGTGATATTGAACTCAGATAATGGTGTTGAAATTTAGAAGATGGTAAAGATGCAAGAGTTATTATGAAGGAAATGGTAAACCAGCAATTGTTTTTGAGTATGAGAATTGCATGAGAATTTTCAGAATATTAATTTTGAAATGAATCTCCTTTTTCAGAGGGAAGAGAATGAATTTCTTTTTTAGACATATGAAAGGGCCACAGATCATCTAAGCAGAAATATCCAGTATGCTGCTGGAAAATGGAAATGTAACATAGGAGGACATATAAAATGGAGATATATTTGTATAGGTGAAGTGTCTCGTATTTTAAGAGTTGAGTGGGTAAGAGCTTATGGAAAATGTGGTTGATAAAGATGTAATATGAGACATTTACAACAAATTTAAGATCTCAAAACTAGCATAATATTATTGGATAACAAGATCCTGAATGTAATTCTACAGATACGGAAATAAAGACATAAAAATGACGAGTTAAATCAAAGAAGTCAAGAATTGCAAAGGGTCATTGATATAATATTGAAATTATCAACATGCTGCTTGCAAATATCAAAGCCAAACCCTAAATTCAACTTGGAAAATAGAGACGGATCCTGATAGCAAGTCAGGTAAAGGCAGCAATGTGTTAAAAAAAAAAAAAGCCAACTAATATAGTTTTCTATTGATGAGATATAAATGTATTACAGATCAGTGGCCATTTTTGCTCTGTATCCTCACATGGCTCTAACAGTAGTGATTATGACAACATACTTACTCTTTTAAATGATTAATTCTAGGAGTGTTTGTGTTTTATCTTCCTATCTAGATTATAATCCTCTTTTGAGAAAGATGTTCATTTTACTTGTCTAAAGAAACTACTGCAAATTTTGGCACATAGCACTTTTAAGCATAAACTTTCATAAATTTTAAATACTTGAATACTATAACTAAGGCAATAGTTAATTTAACCTGATGTGCAAGCATGAACATATACATATATGTATGCACAGTTCAGTATAAATGTGTTTAGAATAATAGAATATTAGCTAAAGGAGCCAGCAAAGAGGTTATCTAAGCAGTTTATTTTGCACATAATTTAGCTAACTCATAGAAATTTAAATTAAATATATAATGTATTTAAATGAATTAATATAATAAATACAGCCATTAGAATAATGCATGACATGTAAGACATGTTCAATGTTCAGTATATATTGGCTATAGTTTATATTTTGAATTATTATCACATTCACATCCCCTTATACACAAATATATGAGGGAAAATACTTGTGGAAAAAGCTCTTAACTATCAAACAGTCATAAATATTTTGGCCAAGTGTGGTGGCTCATGCCTGTAATCCTACCACTTTGAGAGGCTGAGGCAGGAGGACTGCTTGAGCCCAGGAGCTCAAGACTATCACGGGCAATATAGCGAGGCCCTAATTTTTTGTAGGGACAAAAAATAAATAGATAAAGTTAGCCAGGCACTGCTGTATGTTCCTATAGTCTCAGCTATTTGGGAGGCTGAGTCAGGAGGATCATCTCAGCCTGAGAGATGGAGGTGGTATGACCACGCCATGGCACTTCAGCCTGGGCAACAGAGTGTGATCCTGTCTCAAAATAAAATGAATTTAAAAGGCAATATATAAATGAATATACCTTAATTGCCTATTTATAAGAACACTTTTAGTATTAGTAACAAATTGAAAGAATTTTGAAAATTCCAGTTCATGAAAATAGCAGTCTATTTTCTAAGCTAGCATTTCCTTTGTTTCAAACATGAAATAAAGAATTTGAGAATATCATACACTATAAAGTTTGGTAAATATAAAGAAGTGTGATTAGCATTATTTTTACTATGGTCTTCATGAGTAGCATTATTTAGATGAATATTTGAGATTCATGTACCATTGGATAATTTCTGTTTTATTTATGACAGCGTGTTTTCTATGATTTGCCACCCACAAAAGCAATGACTTCCTAATATCCTACATGATACAAGTATCTAAATGTGGTGCCTGGAAAAGTGAGATCTTATGAGGAAGTGTACATGTCCCTAAGAGATTCTTCTTAAATAAATAGCTGATCCTAATCTGTTAGGAGCTGAGGCCTAGATTACTGTGCACAGCCCTCAATGGCAAGGAGAGTTGATTTCAGGTGGCTGCCTGGTGTTTCTCCCTAGCTGGGCTCCTGTTTTTCAGCTTTACTCAGTGTACTCACAGTAGTCCAGCTGTTGTACAGCAAGAAATTGGGCATGACACTTTGTATTCTATTGTAGATTTTTATCCTCAGATAAGCAAATTAATATCAGAAAAATATGACAAATTACTGATTGGATGACAAAACTTACAAGCCCAATATTCCATTTTGTCATTAATATTCATATTAATCATATTATTCAAATATTCAAAGATTTTAATAGGAAGATTATTTGGAATTTTATGCTAAACTTAAGTTTGTACAAGTATCTCTTTTAGGGGATGGTGTCATTGGATAACATCATATACCTCGTATCTTACTGTTAGTAAACAAGCTGAACTGCATGTGAACTTGCCAGATGCCTTTTTTGACCTGTTGCCAACCTTCAGTGAAAACAAGCAGGTTATGTAAGAGATCTAGTTCTGTTCAACCCATTTTATGCTGCACTTCTTAAGGACAGAACACTTAATGAAGGACAGCACACTTAATGAAGGACATCTTGGTTATGGTTTCCAAAGTCAGTTGATAAACATTAGCCCATATAAGAGGTCATCTGCAATATGCTGCTGACCTTGATCCTGATGCATAGATAATAAGATGACACATTTCGCTGAGCACCAGGTTAGCTACCAGCTAGCATCAGGGAATGCTACCACAGTCAAACATAATTATCAATAGCTGCAGCATTTAGCTTTCCTGTTTAATACATCATAGAAAAGAAACAGGAAACAAGCAAGAGGCAACAGCAGTTCTCTATAGCACCTTGATACACATTGTGAATGTCCACTTTAATGTGTACAGGGAGGTGAAATGTATTTCACCGACGTCCTACAGCTCACTACGCACTAGGTGGATGGACCCTTCATGCAAACTTTAAAAATCTGCCCTACTGACCATTAGATTGTAAATCCTTTGGATCACAAAGAAATATAGCATTTGTTTGCATATGTACAGATACCACCCTATTCCTGATCAAAAATGAACTTCAGTTTCTTTTAGGAAAAATCACTCTTCCTAAAGATGATTATTTCTAAAGATGATTCTTCCTAACAGGGAGTAAAAAAATCATTTTACAGTTTTGACTAGAGCATATTTGGGGGTAGGGAGTAAACAATGGCAATTTTAAAACTGTCCTGAACATAAAATCCATATCTTCATTTTATAAAGTTTCTTCCTTACACTAATTTAATAATAATTGACTTTCAATATTAAGACAATATCGCCAAAAATCAAGTAACAGACATAGCCATTAGACTGGGATTGACAGGAAGAGCCTTAATAATCCTTTTACTTTCACAGAATTTTACAAAGCAATTTCCAAAGTACCATATCTTTTAGCCTTATGACTCTGTGAAGTGTTATTATACCCAATTATACAAATGACAACTGAGCCTCAGAAAGGTTACATTTAGGTAGCAGGTGGCAAAACCAAGCCAGGAATTTAGCATCCCCTGGAACACAGCATCCTCATACTCCTTCCCACATTTCTCTGCTAGGCAGGATGGGAGTCGAAAGAGTGTGACTGCAAAAGTGGAAATTAGGTGCTGAATTTTATAACAAGATAATGTGAAGCTGGGGGATAGAATGGATCATATAACTTCTAGAATCATTAATAGAGAACCAAATAATTTGTTTGAATAAAAACACCAAGAAAACTCTAAATAATATAACAGGGTCTATATAAATAAAGAAATGGCCATTATTTCAATGACATTAATACCTGAGACTGGCATATTTATATGTACATATTTCTTTATTTTTATTTTTATTTTTTTTCTTTATTTTTATTTAAAAGATTGATCTTCAGGGGAATTCCTCCAAAGCCCCCCAATCAAAAGTTTTCATCATAATTGATGTGATGTGATCATCTTATGTGAAACATCATAAACAAACAAAAACATTAGAGGAAAATATATGTTTTGAGGGGTGGATTGTTTAGTGCTATAATTATTTGCTTTGGACCCTAGTCTTAGAGTTCTTAAAGGCCTCTAAATGGAGCTTGCATGGAACAGACAAACAAAACATAGCATCCCCAGTGAGCAATTCCCCATATTTTCTCATCAAATCTTGTGCAAACTGCCATGTAGAGGGAATTTGCATTCTTGCCACAATAGATTTGCCAGGACATTCCAGCTTCTGTCCAATCACCAGGCAACAGACTTTGGAGCTGATGGTAAAAGAAAAAGAAAATATAATTAAAACAGATTGTTGTCCTCAGAGTGATTTCATTTAACTTAAGCTTATTTTTATTTAACAAACATTCTTATGCTTGTCATTTCTGGTGAGAACAGGAGCTCCTTACTGGTATAGTCTAAAAGTGTTCTCTAATTTTTTAGTCAGAATGTAATTGTCTAATTTTTTAAGCATGTGTTATATGCTGCAAACTTATATAAGCATTTTGCATCTACTTTCCCAATTAATTCTTTTTTAAAATTTTACTTTTCCATAAGTTATTGGGGTACAGGTGGTATTTGGTTGCATGAGTAAGTTCTTTAGTGGAGATTTGTGAGAACCTGGTGCACCCATCACCCAAGCAGTATACACTGCACCATATTTGTTGTCTTTTACCCCTTGCCCCTTCCCACTCTTTCCCCCAAGTCTTCAAAGTCCATTGTATTATTCTTATGCTTTTGCATCCTCATAGCTTAGCTCCCACATATCAGTGAGAACATATGATGTTTGGTTTTCCTTTCCTGAGTTACTTCACTTAGAATAATAGTCTCTAATCTTATCCAGGCCATTGCAAATGCTGTTAATTCATTCCTTTTTATGGCTGAGTAGTATTCCATTGTGTGTGTGTATATATAGAGATATATATACACACATATATATATATGCACACATATATATATGAATATCAGAGTTTCTTTATCCTAATTTCTTATTCAGAATAAGCAACTGAAGTCACTCTCTCTGTGACTTTGAGGGTAGAGATAGGACTTCTGTATTTTTGCCTCATAATATGGGCTGAAATAGGTCTCCCCTACATTCATATTTTGAAGTCCTAACCCCGAGTACCTCCCAATGTGACTAGATTGGAGATAGGGCCTTTAAAGGGATGATTAAACTAAAATGAAGCTATTAGGGTGGCCCCTAATCTAATCTGACTGGTGTCTTTATAAGAAGAGGAAATTGAACCAACAAAAAGACATCAGGCATATACGTCCACAGAGGGCTGGGTATGGAAGAGGCAGCAAGAGGGCGGCCATCTGCAAGCCAGGGACAGAGACTTGGAACAGATCCTTCCCTGAGGAACCTGAGAGGAAACCATCCCTGCCAGCACCTTGACCTTGGACTTTTAACCTTCAGGACTGTCAGAAAATAAATTTCTGTTCTTTAAGCCGGCCAGTCTATGGTACTTTGTTATGACGGCCCTAGTTAACTAATAATTCTCCAGCACCCAATGTAGTGCCTGGCATGTTGTTGCTGTTTTATTGCTATTGATGAATGAATTTATTCATGCAGGAAACTGCCTCTTCTTGTTCCAATGCAAAACATCTGAACAAAATCCTGTATAGCCTCTTTTTCTTTCTCTCTTGCCCCAGGACAATCTGATTGAGTGTAAGAAGTAGTTGGGAGCAGAGCATGTACATCTGGGTACTGGTATTGACAACTGTTCTTTGCCATTTACATTACAGATTTCATAGAAAAATTTTATTTACAGATATTATTTTCCCCTTGAAGTGTTTTTCGTGTGATAACCACATGAGAAAAAAAAAACACAGAGATTGTAAAAACAAATGAAAACATAAAAGCATAATAATTTTTCCCTTCTGTGGTTTTGTTTTTCCATTTTGTGTCTCATAACTTGGAAAGGGCTTTGGGATTAAAAAAAGAGCTTTGGCTCTCAAACATGTTCCTCAGAAAAAAACAGTTGCGGTTTTCACCTTTAGGTTCCATGGCATGCTCCCAGGAGAAAGCATTTTGCATCCTGTAATCTCTTGATGTAGTTTATAGAGAATGAAGACTTCTATCTGGCATCTAGTATAACTGATTATTCTACTCACTAAAGAAAATTAGCAGCTTGACATTTTAAATGACGACCTGGAATTTATATTTTGTGGACCACATTGATCTTTGAGACAAACTTGTGAGGGTTTTATAAATGTGCAAAACATAATTATCCAATTATATTTTATTGTGAGCATGATTATTTCTGGCAATTGTGACAGAAAGAACAAAGGCTAGGCGTGAACAAACAATTGCATTCCTTTCTTAGGACTTTGGCTACAAATGCTACTTACAGTCTGTTAAGATCTTACATTCATTCTGCAAACTTTTCCCTATATCAGAGAAAAAGAGATCTTTTATTTCATGTTCAGGAAAGTCAAAGCTCAAATTCAGATAAAAATGAAGTTAAGTGCTAAATTCTCCCTTGTAACAATGGGTGGATTGCATGGTTTGCAATTATCATATCAAGCCTTTCATTAGAATATAAGTCTTCAACACATAATACATTGTCAAAACATTTATGCCTTTGTCTTTATCTATTATATTGAAAGATAATTGTCCTGTATGGCATGGTCTAGCACAAGACAGTATTATTTTGAATGTATAAAATAATATAGAGTGTTGGGGTGCTATGTATTTCTAACATTATAAGTATTATGGTGATTATATTACCTAATTAAAACTTTTCTTTTTTATTGATAAAGAATTAAATATTGGAAAGGAATTAAGTTTTACTAAATGCACACAGTGAATATTTTGGTAGAACAGAAAAAACAACTCATGAGCCAGTGTTAGGAAACATTTTTGTGCCTCTTAAAACCTCTTGCACTTCAATAGTTATAATTATTATTGAAAGTCCTTGAGGAACTCTTTCAACAATTGCACAATTACAATTTGCAGATTCAGCTTTGAGTGTGAACTATGAGTTTATTAACTTTCGTTGTTTCTGTTTTTGCAGTGTCCACCGTATCTATCTTTTCCTGTTCCATTATAACCACATTGGTTCAGATACCTATCTTCTTCCTGAATTGCTGTAAAAATCTTCATCTTTCTAACTCTGTTTTATTTGAATAATATATCCTTCATAAAGATACCAGATTGATCTTACAAAAATATTGTCATCATCAAAAAATATAAACTCATTCCACTGTGGGAAAATTCTAATATATAGCTTTATGGCAAAATGGAATCATATTTTCTTCAACCCAGTCTATTCACTTATCTTTTCCATGAGCAATTGCTCTCATAATTACTTTCTATGGCTACAAACTACAAAAATGTTTAAGTAAAGGAACTAATTATTTTTTATGAAACCTGATAGTAATTGAGAAGAAAACACTTACTGGCAAGCATATTGCATTCAAAACTCTCCCCTAAGTCACTCTTAACTATTCCAATTTTGTTACATGTCCCCAGATTGCTAGTTGAGTATATGCTGCCACCACCACACTTTATGTCATCTAAATGTGAACAAATACCCTTCCCTTAAAGTAACCAGAGCAAGTTGGGTGATTTAAACAAAACTGGATTGGTAAGTTTAAGAATAAATTCAAAGCATAAAACCAAGTTACACATAGAAATCAGAATATCCAAATTAAAATTAAGGTAGGAACTTTCTGGGCTTAAAACCTTTCTGCTTAGCAATGTCTCATCTGTTTCTAATTCTAGACTCAGGTCTTCAAATAAGATGGAGAAGCTGTAGGTTTGCACTCTTCCTGTAATCAATGACAGTTTCAACCTCTTCAGAGCCCAATTTGTCGACTTCTATACATGTGTGAAGTCACAGGTTATTCTCTCCAAAATTATGAATTGAACTACACTTCAGCTTCCCTGGCCCTGTCAGTGTACCCAGCTATAGGGTCTGTCTCCTAAATAAGAAATAAAATGTTTATACATGGCCGCAACACTTAGGGGTAGATAGCAGAAGTCTCAATTTTGGGTTCCTCATTGTATTCATGCCCTTTCATGGGTAGCTTTGCAATTCCCCACCTCTAGCTCTGATTCTAGGCTCTGATTGGAGGCTTGCATTGGGACGTTAGCAAATGTGATACAATCAGAAGACAGGAAAGTGCATATAAAATTGAGCTTCCTCTCTCTCTTGCACCCCTCTTACCTCTGTGAAAACTTTTCTGGGCTGTCCTTCTGGAAAATGAGAGACACATAGAGCAAATCCAGTTACCCTATTTGCCCTGGTTGACCTTGAGATATTTGAGTGAGTTTATCTAAGGTCAGCCAAGTTCCCTATCTGATCAGCCCAGTGTGTGCCATCCATGCTGATGTTGTTTGTCACACTGAGTTTTATGAAGGTTACACAGCATTACTGTGCAACAGGTAGCTCATATGCTCCTCTCCCACTTTATCTATACTTCAAATCAGTCTGCAATAATTCTTTAAACTTATGTGTTAAAGCAGGAGTGTCCAATCTTTTGACTTCCCTGGGCTACATTGAAAGAATTGTCTTGAGCTACACATAAAATATACTAACACTAGCAATAGCTCATGAGCTAAAAATAATTGCAAAAAAGTCTCATAATTGTTTAAGAAAGTTTAGGAATTTGTATTGGACCACATTTAAAGCTGCCCTGGGCTGCATGTGGCCCATGGGCTGTGGGTTGGACAAGTATTAAAGGCTACACAATCATCAAATGTATGGATTAGCTAAATTTGAGCATTTTTATGGAAAGTAATGATTAAGGGCAAATCTTATATTTTGTAAGATAACAGATACAAAGTAAAAACTACTTTGTCCAGCAGTGAACCTTTTTAATGGCTAATTTTGCTCCAAGAGTTAGGGGAAACTAAAAGGAGATTCCATTTAAAGAAAGAATTTTCCTGAGTGATCAAGATACAAAGCACTTCATATTAATGATAGTGGAAGAAATCTGTAAGGTAAATTTGACACAGTCTCTATCCTCTAAGAATTAATAGTCAGATGAATTTCAAATATGTATGAAATTCATTTTCAAGATTTTCAGCTGTTTATGCACCTTTCAATCCTCACTGCTACTGCCTTGGTTCAGCATTCCATTATCTCATAAGTTGAAAGTGAAAACAGCCTCCCCCAATCCATCCTTCACTGTGCCAAAATGATCTTCATAAACCATAAATCTGACTAGTCAGATTCTTGGCACCAACTGGAAGTGGACAGCTGCAGCATTATAGCCTCAATCAGGAGTATTTTCAAAAGAGAGTGATGAGATGAAAAGAAACCCTCTCAAAGGCAGAACTTCTAATAGTATATTTCATTATCCTCTGTCTCCACTGAGAAGTGTTTATATATATGAATCTATACTAGTTTAAGGGCAAAGGCTAATGGTTTGTTTAGATGGTCAAAAGTTTGAAAAGAAGAGATTTGAAAGGTTGACAACAAGGAGGTCTGGGGAAGAGATGTGCAGATGACCTCTTGAAATGTACAGAAAGCGTAGAAGTATTTTTGACCCAAGGTCCCTAAAGAGAAATAATTGCATGCAGAAGAGATTCTTGATAATCAGTTGGAAATGATGATATGTATGCAGATATCATTCTCTTTCTTAGGCATCATGATGGCATAACATGAGAACTGGACATAGTTTTAAACATGTCATTTTCCTACAAAGGTTGACCTCACCACTGCCAAGTGCCTAATCAAAACCAATAAGTTAAAGTCCCTGAATGGTACCATTCCTTTATTCGGCAGGCACCTGGTAGCAGGTTGATTGTATTAGACCCCTCAATCTTACCTCTTGGAACTGTGCATTCTGCATTTGGATTGCCTGTCCCTGTTTGAAATCTTCTGCCAGCACTGACATCTGCGCACTTACAGAATGCCTGACTTGCCATCATGCTATCACTCAGAATATAGCTTCTGACTCAGGAACACATGTCCAATAGTAAAAGTAAATGGAAAATTACAACAATCAAAATAAAAGAAAGGTTGCCATAATGGTTAATTTTATGTGTCAACTTGGCTTCATTAAGGGATTTCCGGATGGCTGTTAAAACATTATTTCTGGGTGTGTCTGGGAGCATATTTCCAGAAGAGATTATCATGTGAATCAGTAGACTGAGTAAAGAAGATTCACCCTTAGCAATGTGGGCAGGCATCATCCAATCCCTAGAGGGCTTCAGTGGAACATAAAGGTGGAGGAACTGCAAACTTGCTCTCTTATCTGAAGCTGGGGCATCCATCCTCTCCTGCCACTGGACATCAGAGCTCCAGGTTCTTGGGCCTTTGGACTCTGAGGCTTATTACATCAGTGATACTCCACATTCTTATTCTCAGGTCTTTGGCCTTGGGTGCTCAGGCCTTCAGACTCAAGACTGAATTTTGACACCACTGACGTTCCTGGCTCTCCAGCATGCAGAAACCATATAGTGAAACTTACTGGCCTGTATAATCACATGAGCCAGTTCCCAAAATAAATTTCTCTGAAATACCTGTGTATATCCTATTAATTCTGTTTCTCCGGAGAATCCTGACTAATACAGTTACAAAGAATTCATGCCTCAGTGGAGTATAAGTTTGGATAAAGAATATTGACAAGCTGAGAAACTTGTTGAAGCCCTAGGGGATATGAGATGAGTAAAGAAATGTGTTAATAAATTGTGGCCTGTTACCATTCTACAGAATTCAGGATAATAGCAACTGCATAGAGTTTTATTGTTAGGAATATATATATATATATATATATATATATATATATATATGTCATTTAAATAAATTAATATACGTAAATATATAGCCTTTATGTTAGCCTTTATATTATGGACTATACAGGTGGGATTATGACAGAATTAAAGGAGAAATTAACATCACCCAGAGATGAGATGGACACCATAATGGTTGGGACTTTAAGTATCATATTGCATATCAATAGGAGGCTGAGTGGTCAAAGCAGTGGACTGCGCCATTTGTTGTTTCCTCTCAGCACCAGATCTACCCTTCTGTGTTCAGCCTACTGATGCTGGGTCTAGCACCGCAAACTGCCTATCCTATCTCCTTTGCCAGCTGGCTTCCTATTGTTAAATTCTGCCAGTAGAGGGTGGAAGAGGAAGGCTGGAAGGTATGAATTTGCTGTACCAGCAATGTCCCAGCAACAATACTCTGCCCTAGCAGGAGCTAGTCAGCTTCTTCTAGCCTCCAGCTTCTTTCCACATGTTAATGCCAGGTTCATCGTGCCCGCTTAAAGGTTCAGCAGCAGCTAGACTGCACTCTGTCCTCAGAGTCAGAGCTCAAATTCAAACACCCCTCCTCACATTGAATTTATGTAGTTGTATTAGTCCATTTTACATTGCTATAAATAAATACCCACTGGGTAATTTATAAAGAGGTTTATTTGGCTTATGGTTCTGCAGTTTTACAAGAAGCATCTGCTACTAGTGAGGCCTCAGGGAGCTCACAATCCTGGAGGAAGGTGAAGGGAGACCAGCATGTCACATGGTGAGAGAGGGAGCAAGAGAGAGATGGGGGAAGGAAGCCCCAAACTCTTTTTAACAACTAGATCTCCATGAACTAACAGAGTGAGAACTCTTTACCACACTGCACCTCAGGCACCAACTCTTTATGAGGGATCTGTCCCCATGATCGCAGTGCCTCCCATTAGTCCCCCTTCTCCAACACTAATCACATTTCAACATGAGATTTGGAGGGGACACACATCTAAATTAACCTCTTCTATATATTTCCGAAGTCATATGGATGGTAGCTGCTTCTTGTAGTTATTATCTCGGGATTGCATTGGTGGTTATGCCTGAATTACTTTAGTGTTCCCAATTGCTCATTCAGCCTCCAACACCTGTAAAACCAGTTCCCTTTATTATAGTCTCTATGTTGAAATATCTAGTGTGGTTTCTGTCCTTCTGACTGCATAGTGACAAACATAGTCTCTCATAGATTTAAAATTGCAATAGTTTAATATTGCCCCTAGGGTAAGGTCCAAAACTCTCTGACTTGGCCTATAATGCTCTTCACATTTTTGCTTTTCTGACTTGCCTTCTACCACCTCCTCCTATTACTCAAGTGAGTCCAGCCAAATTGCCATTCCCAAGATGCTTCTTCCTCTAATCCTTTTCATATGACATTTTCCCCACTTACTTTGTATGATGTATACATTTTTTCCCAACCAGCACAATCTATTTTTATTTATCATCCTGTTTCACTTCATATATTCTTTTGATCTTTCAGGACTCATGTCTCATACTCTAATGACTCTTCAAGGATCACATTTTGAACACACAGACACAAATCTCTGAACATACAGGAAGAAAGAGAGGAAGACATCACATACATACATCACAATCTCCAAGGCTGTATTAGCTGTCTTTACTTGTTGCTGTTTTAGCACATAACACTGTAATGAATGGTTTGTCTACTCCAATAGCATAGTGCTAATTCTCAGTAGGAGTTCTTTAAGTAGTTGGCAAATAACTTAGATAAATACAGTATATAAGATAGGTGAGGAAAAGACCAAGAACAACTACAAAAAAAAGGAAGATGTTCTATTGGATTAAAAATAATTAAAAAGCTTTATGGTTCATCAAAGTCTATTGTGAGTGAATATATTGGGCCCATCTGAATAATTGAGAATGATCTCTTATGTTAAGATCAGCTGATTACCACCCTTAATTTCAACTACAGTCTTAAATCCCTTTGCCATGCAATTAACATATTCATAGGTTCTGGGAATTAGGACGTGAACATCTTTGGGGGACCATTATTCTGTCTAACATAATCACTATTAGAACACTTAGAAAAGACATTGTGAATTAGATGATTATAAATTACCCTCAGGTTCTGTGCCATTCTCATAATTTTCATCACAGTCTGATTGATTCAAGAGAATTTTCTTTATTCACCACTGGAATAGCCCAATGTGAATGCATGTGCTACTTTTCACTTATGTTACAGTTTTTCTCATTTCTGTGTATCAATGATTAGTGAAGATGGAGTTTAGAAGCGATCAAATGAGTATACAATATAGTTGCCAGCCAGAAGCCAGCAAGTAACCTGTGCCCGTATGTCCCTGTGTGTTTTCTTTCCCCAACCCCAAGATTTGAAAGAAAAAAAATTGTTTAATGGAACAGGAGGTTGCAGTAAACAAAGTTAACTGCACACAATTATGACCTTTGAGATTCCTGAAATTTTCTGAGATTTAAGAAAATGAAGACTGAGCAATAT
This sequence comes from Nomascus leucogenys, assembly GCF_006542625.1. NCBI lineage: Eukaryota > Metazoa > Chordata > Mammalia > Primates > Hylobatidae > Nomascus > Nomascus leucogenys. The sequence goes on along the minus strand of NC_044395.1, from coordinate 30,321,069 downwards.
GAAATATTGATCTCATGTTTGTTTCAACTTTTGTAAATGCCAATGTAAAGTATAGAAAAATATTTCCAATTGAGCATATTAAGCTTAACGTAAGCTATCAACGTTTTTTTTTTTTTTTTTTTTTTGAGACAGAGTCTTGCTCCGTTGCCCAGGCTGGAGTACAGTGGCACGACACAATCTCAGCTCACTGCAAGCTCCGCCTCCTGGGTTGACGCCATTCTCCTGCCTCAGCTTCCCAAGTAGCTGGGACTACAGGCGCCCGCCACCACGTCCAGCTAATTTTTTATATTTTTAGTAGAGACGGGGTTTTACCATGTTAGCCAAGATGGTCTTGATCTCCTGACCTTGTGATCTGCCCGCCTTGCTATCAATTTTTATATAGCATGTATAAAAGCAAAGAGGTTTTTCATCAAGAGTATCATTAATAATTAGCTTTTTCTAAAAGTTATTTTTATTTGTGTTTGAGCAAGTGTGGTAGATATCTGGTTCTAACTTTGGCAACCGCCTGGGAGAGTAATTAGCTAATAAACCTCTTTCTGTAATAAAATTTAATTCAATTTAATTCTGTGTCCCATAGAATATAGCAAGATGCCTGTAATACATTAGTAGGCAAGTGAAAAAGCCATAGGCCTATCATTACTTCACATGTTTCCTAAAATGTGATGCTTTTTTTCATTCTCAGTGTTTCTCTTTTAAAGTTGATTAATATTTTGCTATATGCACTTAGTTTCTTCTTTCCTTTTGCATGGAATTTAAAACATGAAGGATACATTAGTAAGGATTGAGTTAAAATTTTCTAAAACAAAAAAATGCAACCAAATTTTTGGATATTTAACTGCAGACACGGATTTGAAATAGCAGCATTTTCAGACTAGTTTATCAACTTCCTCCTGTGCTCACTGTTCTTCCATCAACATCTCTGTCTCCATTAAGAATGGGCTGAATCATTTTTTATGGCTGCATAGTGTTCCATGGTGTATATGTGCCACATTTTCTTAATCCAGTCTATTGTTGTTGGACATTTGGGTTGGTTCCAACTCTTTGCTATTGTGAATAGTGCCGCAATAAACATACGTGTGCATGTGTCTTTATAGCAGCATGATTTATAGTCCTTTGGGTATATACCCAGTAATGGGATGGCTGGGTCAAATGGTATTTCTAGTTCGAGATCCCTGAGGAATCGCCACACTGACTTCCACAATGGTTGAACTAGTTTACAGTCCCACCAACAGTGTAAAAGTGTTCCTATTTCTCCACATCCTCTCCAGCACCTGTTGTTTCCTGATTTTTTAATAATGGCCATTCTAACTGGTGTGAGATGGTATCTCACTGTGGTTTTGATTTGCATTTCTCTGATGGCCAGTGATGATGAGCATTTCTTCATGTGTTTTCTGGCTGCATAAATGTCTTCTTTTGAGAAGTGTCTGTTCATGTCCTCTGCCCACTTTTTGATGGGGTTGTTTGTTTTTTTCTTGTAAATTTGTTTGATTTCACTGTAGATTCTGGATATTAGCCCTTTGTCAGATGAGTAGGTTGCAAAAATTTTCTCCCATTCTGTAGGTTGCCTGTTCATTCTGATGATAGTTTCTTTTGCTGTGCAGAAGCTCTTTAGTTTAATGAGATCCCATTTGTCGATTTTGGCTTTTGTTGCCATTGCTTTTGGTGTTTTAGACATGAAGTCCTTGCCCACGCCTATGTCCTGAATGGTATTGCCTAGGTTTTCTTGTAGGGTTTTAATGGTTTTTGGTCTAACATATAAGTCTTTAATCCATCTTGAATTAATTTTTGTATAAGGTGTAAGGAAGGGATCCAGTTTCAGCTTTCTACATATGGCTAGCCAGTTTTCCCAGCACCATTTATTAAATAGGGAATCCTTTCCCCATTTCTTGTTTTTGTCAGGTTTGTCAAAGATCAGATAGTTGTAGCTATGCGGCATAAATGATGAGTTCGTGTCCTTTGTAGGGACATGGATGAAACTGGAAAACATCATTCTCAGTAAACTATCGCAAGGACAAAAAACCAAACACCGCGTGTTCTCTCTCATAGGTGGGAATTGAACAATGAGAACTCATGGACACAGGAAGGGGAACATCACACTCCGGGGACTGTTGTGGGGTGGGGGGAGGGGGGAGGGACAGCATTAGGAGATACACCTAATGCTAAATGACGAGTTAATGGGTGCAGGAAATCAACATGGCACATGGATACATATGTAACAAACCTGCACATTGTGCACATGTACCCTAAAACCCTAAAGTATAATAAAAAAAAAAAAAAAAAAGAATGGGCTGAATCATGATATCTTCAGGCAGCCTTCTGCAGCCCCTGCAGGTCAACCCTTGACTGACCTCCATTTACTCACACTTAGATTACCGAAAGCTCTCCATTTTCCCCTGTAAAACACAAATACAGAGAATCAAATGTATTGCCGGCTCATAGCTGTTAGCCGACTCTGTATACCTCCTGTTCACTGTGTTCTGTTCAGCTAACTTGTATTTAATAGGTTAATGTTGGCTCATTTGTATTTGTAAGTAAAGAATAAAACACAAAGGCAAAAAAGAAGAGCAATTACTTATATGAATATCAAGGAGGCTGCTTTAAAATGGTTTAATAAAGAAGATGCTAAAACAAAATTGCTGCTAAATTATATGTGGGTGAGGCTATTGTTAAAGTTTGAGGAATAAATAACTAAAAATCATGCAGCATTTTTCACTGAGATTATATGGGTCTAGGAACTGTAGAATATACATTATAATCAGAATTAATGTGAGAAAGACAATGCTAATTACTAACCAAAGACTATATAGCTATGAAAAGGCCTTTTCTCTATACTAAAATATTAGCAAATGTATATATATATATATATATATATATATATAGTATACACACATACACATATATATTTAAATATATTTAAAGATAAGTCCCTTTTAGCTACATGTATAATATTTTATGATACTCTTTAACAACTGCTTTAACAGGCTAGTTAGATTAATTGACCCCAAGTATATGAAATAAAAAGGATTTGCTATAGTGAGGATTTGGTTATCCTGAACATCATGCTAATTCTTGAGTTTGGTTTCATGCCAGTTATTAATCTCTCCTTTGCAAATGAATCAAGTAGATTGTTCTTTATGCCTGCAATAGTCATTCTAAAATAATGCCCTTTTTAAGAGCTGAAAAAGACCATTTTGGTTTTCATTTCAAAGAAGATGCTAAATTTCATGAAGCTGCATATTATATAGATTAAGGACATGGATTTAATGCCTCATTGGTTTTCAGTTCTGATACATCTTGACTATATTACCTTGGACAAGACACTTAATTTATGTAAGTCTCAGGTATTTTTTTATTAGGACAATGAAAATAAATAATAAGACCTAACATGATTGTTGTGAGGTTTAAACACATCAATATACATTGACTAAATAGCATGGTGGTTTACATTTACCATATGCATAGTACCTGTTATTAATAATAAGGAAAACTTTCCAAGGTCTGGCATGTAATTAGTGGTTGAGTTAAAAGTAGAATTCAGATCTCTTTGATAGGAAATATTAATAAAATGACATAATCTATAACATCGGCTCATAATTGATATTGAATAAGTGTAATTACTATTACTATAAGCTATCTTCAATTTTTAAATTTGTTATACAATATTATGTTACTTTAAGAAATACAGGTTGGGAAGTAAAGATAGAAGTGGGGAGAAACAGGCCAGGCATGGTGGCTCAGGCCTGTAATCCCAGCACTTTGGGAGGCTGAGGCGGGAGGATCACGCAGTTGGGAGATCAAGACCATCCTGGCTAACATGCTGAAACCCCGTCTCCACTAAAAAATACAAAAAATTAGCCAGGCATGGTGGCGGGCCCCTGTAGTCCCAGCTACTCAAGAGGCTGAGGCAGGAGAATGGCGTGAACCTGGGAGGCGGAGCTTGCAGTGAGCTGAGCTGCACCACTGCACTCCAGCCTGGGCAACAGAGCGAGACTCTGTCTCAAAAAAAAAAAAAAAAAAAAAAAAGTGGGGAGAAACAAGAAATATTCACATATCTCTGGGAAAAGGGAACCAAAACTCCAAGGTTTTCTAGTTTTGTATAATAATCAAGGAGATTTGCTTCATCATAGATATTGCCAAGCTCAGTACCCTTAAAATCACCAACAATTCCTGTCCTTGAGAAGTTTACAGGTAGTAAAAAGAAAAGTAAACAAACACACACTGCCACACTCATATACACATGATGTGTATAATCGAGAATTCTAGATGGAATTATCTTTGTGTAAGAAATAGTATTTTTTGAAAGACCTTTCTATAATGGTTTTATTTATTCTGCATAGATAGCTTTGAAACTGAGACCCAAAGGATAAGTTTCAATATGCTTTGTAACTGGTCCAGGATAGTGGTGAATCTTGCTTTATATAAAGGGACCAAAAGAAAAAAATTCTCACTCAGTAATCCAAACATGACAAAAAATAGATTATGACTGTGTAACCAAATAATTGATGTACCAAAGATTGTTATGTGACTTATTCATAATTAAAAACCCATAGATATATAATTTTCCCCATCTAGATCAAATGTATTCTATCCTCATACAGCTATAAAATAGTTGTGACAAGAGATTTATTCCTCTTTGATGAATGATCTATGGCCATTCTTGTGTAAATTTCACAGAATGTCTTCTACTGAGCCAGAGTAATATGATTGATAGAGAGCTGTAGCTAATCCCTAGCATTAGGATTTTGTTTAATTAGAGTTTGTCAGAAAATTCTACTTTGGAGAAGAGTTAGTGGTATTTTCAGTATTTTGTGTCATTACAAACCAGACATGTTTATTCCAGTTAACATAAGCTGTAAAACCATCTATAATAGCAAAACTTCCCAGTCAGTAATAAAAACAGGCAAACACAGGCCATCTGTGTTTGAGGTGAATCCCTAAATATTCTAGGCCATGTTTGCTGAAGTATGTTTAGTAATTGGGTCTTTAGTTAGGTTTGGGAGACTCTTAGGAACATAGGCTGTAGTGGATTTTTTGTTTTTGTTGAATTAGACTTTTTGGGAACCCTTTTTTCAGGCAAAGAGTGATGAAATTCAACGCTTGGGAGTGATCATGGTTACTTCCTTTAACTACTATTCTAAATATTCCAATTTTTTCCCATAATTCTCTCATCAGGGAATGAATTTGTTCTCAAATTTTTAAAAAAGGAATCGATTGATAAATAAATAAACCTCCTCTCCACAGGCTCTAATTTGAGGCACAAAAGTTGTGTCAGAAAACTTAAAATATATAATTGTCAAAAATGTGCAGTTTCATTGGAACCATCATTGGTTTTCACAACAATGCTATCTACCAGTCACAAGAATAACAGATCTTGAGCTGCCTCAATGTCTTTTGATAAGTGTAAAAGTATAATAATCATCAAACATGGTTACAATTTGTGAGCGTCAGTTCTTGTGCCAGGATATATGAATATCATCATGCATAAATCTTTACAACCATTCTCAATGTTGGTATTAGTTATTTTTTTCACAAATTACAAACTGCATTTCAGAATAAAAGATGTTAAATTACAGTTCAGCTAACAGGTATTTGTGGCTTTTATGTTTATTCATATTTAATGTCTCTCCTTAAGGTGTTCCTTTGTGACAGAGAAGTATACATCTCACCCTGCAGAACTCAGGCACAACCACATGACTTGCTTTGGCAGGTGAAATATGAGCAGAAGTAATGTGTGTCCCTTCAGAGCAGACACTTTTAAGAGCCAGCATGTGCCACCATTTTGCTCTGCCATGAGAACTGGCAATGTTCAAAATGCAGCCTGCCCAATCAGCCAGGGCTAAACAGAGGAAATGATATGGAAGAGACTTGCAGCCAACCAAATACAGATATGTAATATATTCTAGAAATAAATCTTAATTGTCAGCCACTGAAATCTGGGGGTTGTTACTGTAGCATAATGTAACCTGACTGGCACAGTACCAAAGACAAGAAAAGGCCTCAACTGAATTTAACCTCAAGGCCCATACTTACATGCTGATTTTTCTTAAAAGAACTAAACCTCTTAGCATTACAGTTATTCATCAGTGTTACCTTCGTGACCATGTTCCCTATAACTGTACATTTAAATTCATCTCTATTCACTTAGTAATCTATTTTCCACTCTTGGATCTGCACTATTTCTTCTCTCTGTGCCTTTATTTATTCTAATAAATAAATAAATGCAAACACAGAACTATATCCAATATTTCTTCCCTTTTATCCAACAATCTTTACAATGAACAAGACCTTACTTATAATTTCCCAGTTATAGAAATGTTTCCTGATTAAATCTATACTTTGCAATGAGTCAATACATTGAAAACAACTAAACCTATTTTTATATTTAAATTACCATGATGTCAGCAATTCATAGGGCTCTTACATCACTAATGTCTATTTTCAGTTCTTTATCCATGGGAAAAGAATATTCAATGGGACGTCATATTCAATGAGACCAGGAAATAATACATAACCTTATAGATGCCCCAAAGGAAGTTACGTTCCAAGCAATATTGTTCAACAGCATCTCCACAATTTTATTTTCAAAGTTGAGAATTTCTGACTCCCTCATGTAATGAGAGTATTGTCATTTTGTTGTTTGGCAAGGTTGTGTGGAGTTTCAGGCATAAAGCAGCTCAGAGACTTTATTCAATAAAGAATGGACAAAGTGGTCCCCACCAATGGCCTAAGTGTGCAGGTATTTCCTTTGTGGGAAATATTTTCACTCAAAAAAATAAATAAGAAGAAGAACGTACTAAGGGTAAAAACAGCAGCAGAAAAAGATGTTGACTGTGTTTTGGGACATGCTTGTTACAATCTCTCTCTCTCTCTCCATATGTGTGTGTGTGTGTATATATATATACACATATATATGTGTGTGTGTATATATATATACACACACACACGCACACACACACACTACATATTATATATAATGTTATATGTACTATGTAATGCATATTATATATAATGTCATATGTATGACAACTATAAAAGGATGCTAGGCTAATAGATAGATATAACTGGTTGTAAAGTTTCTATATTTTACTTGAAGTGATACATTATGAACTCCAAATAACTATGATGTTTAAAAAGCAACCTCTAATATATTATGCAAAAAAATACAGTTCAAAGACCATGGATACATTAAAATGGAATCTTTTTCATTCCACCTTTCCCCAAAAAAGAACCCCAATTAATTTAAATAAGGCAGGAAAGGAGAAAAAGAAGGAGAAAAAAGTGGGTAGAAATAGAAAACAAATAGTAAAATTAAATCTAACTGTATCAGTAATTACATCAACTGTTAACAGAAGTTGATAGACAAATATCTTTAAAAGGCAAAAATTATGAGTGGATATAAAAGCCATCTCTATATGATGTTAGTAGAAGAGGCACATCAAATGTAAAGGCACAGATATATTGAATGTAAAATGATAAAAGAGAGCGTATTATACAAACAGCATAAAAAGACTGAAATGACTGTATTAACATTAGATAAAGTAGACTTGTAAGCAAAAAGTACTATCCAAGATAAAAATTAACATTTTTTTCCTTAATAATAATAAGGTTAATGCCCAAGAAACCATATCTTCTGTCCCTAACACTAACATACATACATATATTCTCTAGTTCAGGCCCTGAATGAACATTGTGATTGTGTATTTTTCAGCGGATAAGAAATATCCTACCATATAAATTCATAAAGTTATGTTGATATGCAAAACTCCACAGCACTGGAACCCTTGTATTATACAAGACAAATTCCTCAAAGTAAATCAGAGGTCCTGTGCCTTCTTCAAATGTCTCTCTATGATGAGCAGATGTTCTTCCAATAGTTAGAGCCTTCATCATTCCATCAGCCTAGAGATACAAAATAACCATAGGCATTTTAAAATTTTTATAAAATTGCTATAACACCATTTTCTTTTTGTAAATTTTTAATTATACTTTAAGTTCTAGGGTACATGTGCACAACATGCAGGTTTGTTACATATGTATACGTGTGCCATGTTGGTGTGCTGCACCCATTAAGTCGACATTTACATTAGGTATGTCTGTTAATGCTTTCCCTCCCCACTCTCCCCACCCCACAACAGGCCCCAGTGTGTGATGTTCCCCTTCTCATTGTTCAATTCCCACCTATGAGTGAGAATATGCAGTATAACACCATTTTCTATAACAAATGTTATTTTTCATGAACAGCCTTTGCAAGGTTCGTACAAAGAATCCTTAAGCAATGAAATGGACTTCCTGAAATTGGTACAAACTTCCACATAGATGCATTTCTACATTCAGATTATGCATCTGAGGAATATGGTGTTTTTCAGCTAATGCTATCACTAACTATTGCAAAATTTCCATTTTGTACTTAGATTCAAATATTGCAGAAAATGATGAGAAAATCTATTTGCTCTCTTTAAAAAAGTATTAAATACATGAGTAATACATCATAATCATGGTGGTCAAACTGCATGAAATTCTACATACCTTTCTCAGCCATTTATTTTCTGAATAAAGAACAAAAAGAGGAAGGAAAACAAAATGAAGGTTGAGGAAATTCAGGTGCACTGCATGCTCTATAAGGTCTAGAATTCTGCTTATTATATGGAATGCCTAAAAATATCCCAGAGTCAAAGCCCTTTTTTATGGTGATATTTTAAAATGTACTGCTGCTGAGAGTTCTCCTCCCACTATTTCAGAAATTGTGGGCCACTGACAATTTACGTAAGTATCTCAGATAATCCTAACTTGGTGCTAGGGTTTAAAACCATTGCTCTAGAGATCTTATGTAACTCAACCCAACTTTATTTGATTTTAGGTATATGAATTTAAATCACTTGGCATTCAGTCTTGAGCTCTTTCTGTAACATTACCATAATTGCTTTAAAGCCATCACAGGGAGCAGACAGTCTCGAAGTTTTTGGTGGGGTATTAAGTACCGTCAAATGAGTGTTACATCAGGAGTAGATAATGGTTAAGGTAGGAACGGCCAATGTTCCTTAGCTTCGTTGCATTCCTTCTTGAGAACTGAACTCTAGTGGTAGTTTATAGCTGTCCTCCTTTCCTCTAAAGAAATGCAAGAGGTTAATCCAGGGAGCCTTCAATACTCCTGCCCCCTGAATCTTGTCTATCTTAATAATTTAGATTCATCAATGGGAGGACCTTCAGATTAAATTTGCTGCCATCTACTTGCACTGGCCAAATTATCCTTTCATATTTAGGTTGGTCATTTTTAAACAGTTCACAAAAAGGAAAACCTTGTATAACATATTGTTCAATTTATCATTCCGCAAAGTAAATAATTGTAAATGTTGAAAACCTCTAAATGAATGATAGCTAAATATTTGCAACCTTAATCAAAATAGTATCAGAGAACGATTAAGTTTCCAGTCTTCCTGTTTCTGTTTCTCACTGCTCAGCAACTTGGCTATAACAAATCTTTGTAATCCGCCAAGAGCCCATCACTAAACCTGCTGAAATGAAGTTTCTAATACTGCAGAATGAAGTCTGAGATAGTGTGATAAGTTTCAGCTTGGTGGAAAGAGCTGTTAAATCTAAATCCTGTCTAAACTAAACCTTTTTATTTCACTCACCTAAATGTGAGACTCTTTAGTTATTGCATTTCTCTGATCCCATTATGCAACAGTAGAGTTTAGAGTTGTTAACAGTTGACTTCTTTCTGGATTTATTGTGATTTGTGGAACACAGAACAGAAAATGCTGACTAAAGCTTAACTGTGGTGCCAGTTGCCCATTAGACATTTTGACTTTTTAACACCCTCAGCAGATGTACACTCAGGCTAAATGAGATCTCATAAACACCATTTTGATAAAAATGCATTCATTTTATGCATCCCTGAATAAAGCTTCCCATGGTGATCCATTATACAGCTTAAATGTTTAGCCTTTTGTGGAACATAAGAAAACATTTTGCTTTCAAAATGAGGCGCATTTCTTTTGTTTATGTTGTGGGAGCTGAACAGATTTCTGGATCAATTATTTACAAGCCATTTATGAGTTGGGATTTGCAAATTTCAAAGCAAAGACAGGAAATACAACTGTATCCATTACTACATGTTATTTTGATGTTTTCACAAGAGGACGTTATCATTCAAGGCATCTTATTTTCCTATTTGTGATATTGTTCAATACTATGAAAGAAGATGTAAACTCACTACAAAAAAATTGGCAACTTAATTTTCTTTCAGTGAGAACACCCAAGGTTCTTTTTACGTCAACATATCATTCCGTATAATTAACAATAGTTTGACTTGTAATATTCCATTGAGAATGGAATATGGTGCTTGGAATGCTATTGCTAAATATTTCCTGACTTAAAAAAATGTTTGTAATTTGGTAAAAGCCACATGGTTAGGCTTTATTTAGTTATTATTTTCATTCCAAGTGTTGTAAAGTCTTTGGCAAATTTTATTTTTTTCAATTTATAAAAGTGAATCTTGAGATGATTTATTTTTGTGCTTTGTGTGGTTTGAACAAAGCTTATAAAAATAATTTATAATCACTGATAAATCTATGAATAAATTATTGCAGTCAATTGTATTAATTAAATACAATGACTTTGGACCCTTGGGATACTGGCATTCTCTTATCAATGGAGACAGAGCCTGTTTATAGTCATAGTCACCTGTATTTACTGAAAATAATCATTAAGTCGCTTTACATGGAGCTCCATACTCCCATGGGAAAGAAGGTGCAAATTAAACACCCTAATCAGTGTGAAGGGTTGTTGAGTAGATTGCATTTTCCAGTTAATTCTCCCCTTCCTTTATACAAGCATGCTTAATTTTATTGTGCATCACACTTTATTGTGCTTTGCAAATATTGCATATTTTTACAAATTGAAGGTTTGTAGTGACCCTGCATTTAGCATGTCTATTGTCACCATTTATCCAACATCATGTGCTCACTTCATGTCTCTGTGTCAGTAGTTTTTAGCGATAAATTATTTTTAATTGATATATGTTTATATTTTGCACACTTAACAGATTTAAAGTATAGTATAAAGATAACTTTTCTATGTTCTAGGAAACCAAAAAAACATGTGACTTGCTTTATTGTGATATTTGCTTTATTGCAATGGTCTGAAACCAAACTTGCAATATCTCTGAGGCCTGCCGTATATGAATCTGAATCAGGAAACATAGTGGGAGATAAAGATGCCTCCATATAGCTTACACTTTCAAAGGAGAAATGAGCAGAAAAACAGAAGTTTACTTTGAGTAAACTGTATATTTCCCCTGCTTTAAGGATTCATTCTTCCTTTATCACACATCTATTAAGTGCCTAGACCAATGTTAAGCTTTTACATTAAGACATGATAGAATAAGGTCCCAGGGGTTAAAATCTAGAAGTCATAGTCTTATGTGATTAAAACTATGACCATGTTTTTAGTTGGCATAGATATAAATAATTAATGCACCAAAGGGTAGACTTGGAAGTAGATACCCTAATAAGTATCTTTTTGTTTAGTAAACACAGCTTACTCAACTCAATCCCCTACCCACTCGATGTTGTCATTTGAAACGGCAGCCACAGAGTTATTTTTAAGGAACACTTTTATGTGTTATATCACGCACATAGAGAACATTTTTACATTTGCATAGAAATACACTAACAGATACCACAATGCAAAGTAGTTAATTTTTACATATATATGAAAAACGTAGGAAAGAGGACCAAGATGGCTGACTCAAAGCAGCTAGTGTGAGTGACTCTCATGGAGTGGAATGGAAGGGGTGAGTAAATACAGTAACTTCAAGGGAAACCAAATACTGCATGTTCTCATTTATAAGTGGGAATTAAATGATTAGAACACGTGGACACATAGAGGGGAACCACAGACACTGGTGCCTACTTGAGGGTGAAGGGTAGGAGGAGGGAGAGGAGCAGAAAAGATAATTATTGGTATGGGGCTTAATTCCCAGGTGATGAAATAATCTTTACAACAAAACCCTGTGACAAACCTTCACTTGTATCCCTGAACCTAAAATAAAAAAAAAAATAGAAACCTTGTAAAGCAAAAAGAGAAAAAATACTGAGCAAAATTAACCATGTCTTAGAAATTTGTGGGAAAATATTAAGCTGTCTAATGTACATATAGTTTGAGTCCCAGAAGAGCAATGGTGAGGACAGAAAAGAAATATTTGCAGACATAGTAGCTAAAAACTGTTTAAATTTGATGAAAATTATAACCTCACACATCTAAGAAGTTCCACAAACCCCAAGAAAGAAAATTAGTTCAACCATTGTGGAATACCCTGTGGCAATTCCTCAAGGATCTAGAACCAGAAATGCCATTTGACTCAGCAATCCCATTACTGGGTATATACCCAAAGGATTACAAATCATTCTACTATAAAGACACGTGCACATATATGTTTATTGCAGCACTGTTCACAGTGGCAAAGACTTGGAACCAACCCAAATGCTCATCGACAATAGACTGGATAAAGAAAATGTGGCACATACACACCATAGAATACTATGCAGCCATAAAAAATGATGAGTTCATGTCTTTTGCAGGGACATGGATGAAGCTGGAAACCAGCATTCTCAGCAAACTAACACGAGAACAGAAAACCAAACATTGCATGTTCTCACTCATAAGTGGGATTTGAATGTTCGTGATTTGAATGTTTGTATATAAAGAGACTATCATGAATACACCAGTGGTTAGGTAGATCATTCTCAATTTTTTTCTGTTTTCAAATTTCTTGTACTTCTTTGTGACCACATTCTCTATATGCATCATTGGTCATTTGTGACACAGAGTCAAAGGCAGGAATTTTCTAGATATTGCTAGAACAACACTCCAAAGGCATCCAATGTCATCCAACTCTTTTAAGTTGAGTTACTGAATACCCCCTTGCTGGTTTATATTTCAACAATGTTGATAATTTAGAAGTTGAGGCACAGTAGCACATAATAAATTTTAATCAGCCAAAAAAATACAATGGAAGATTATGGTTGCAAGGTTTTACACTAACACACACACAACTTTGTATGTGTACATGCATATACATATGAATATATGCATGTATATGTATATGTATGCATATGTATGCACACACAGTCTTCATCCAAGTATTACATGAACCCATAAATGTTAAGGTGTTACTGATTGTTTTGATTTGATTTCACTTAAAATATTTTTGCTTGCCTGACAAGTACTATATATGAGTGGTTTTTGACAGATTATTCATCATGATGATTAATAGAGCATATAAATCATAAATCAGTGAAAATGCACAAACCCTACTAGAAGAAGCACATCTGAGAATTGATTGAAACATATCAAAAGAAAACATTAACCAACATCTGATTCAAATAAAAAATATATAGTTCAAGGAAAAAGGATTGTCAAAATTTTGGTAGGCAGAAAATAGGAAAAAAAAGTACAAGGAATCCTCTGTCTCTCTCCCTCTCTCTCCTGCTCTCTCTCTCTCCCTTTCTTTCCCTGTCTCTCCTGCTCTCTCTCTCTCTCTCTCTCTCTCTCTCTCTCTCCATATATATATGACTTTCTCTGAGAATAAAGAGGGAAAATTTGGGCTAAGGTTACAGACTGCATTCTAACCACCTCTTCTGTTTCCTGTAACTATTTTCTTCTATAAATAAAGAGTTCACCCCACTGATCCTATTTGGGAAAAGGAAAAGAGAATAGCCCAGTGTGTTTACTCCAGGCTACTGGGCGGTAGACTTGAAGCAAATGTGTTGAACTGCTATCCTTTCCCTGGTAATTCAGCCCTAGTAGACCTGGTGTCACTGGTTCTTCTATTTTATTTTGTCTCTTGCTCTCTAATTTTGTCTCTTTTTGTGTTTGTGTCCACAATTTGGCAGTGATCCTTTATCAGTCATTGCTGTAGTAAAGAAACTCTCAAGACAAGCTACCTTAACAACCATTCACATACAGATTCCTAAGTTTCTACATGTGCACATTCACAAACTGAAGAATAAGACAGAGAGAGAGAGAGAGAGAGAGAGAGAGACAGAGAGAGAGAGAGAGAGCAACTGAGAGAATTCACCCAAATCATGATCAATGTGTATTATTGTTATATTACTATATCTACTGTGTATCTGATATGTCCCTTTCAAATTCACTTAAGATCTAAATTCCTGGCTGAGAGATTATATTGTTTGCTGGTGAAACCCTAAGTAGCAAATGCCATTTCAATGGAAGTTCCTATTTAATAAAACTAGTTATAAATCCCATTAGGAGGTGAGCTTATTTCAATAAATATTTGTTGTAGCACTGGCTAAGTACAATGAGATGATTTAACCATGTTCTTGAATATACAGTCATATGTAGCCTAGCAACAGAGGCACATTCTGAGAAATGCATCATTAGATGATTTCATCATTTTGCAACCATCATAGGGTGCACTTAGACAAACCTAGATGGTACAGCCTACTATCCACCCAGGCTATACATTATAGCCTGTTGCTCCTAGGTTACAAACAGGTACAGCATGTTTCTCTACTGACTGTTGTAGGCAATTTTAACGCAATGTTAAGTATTTGTGTATCTAAACACATCTAAATATAGAAAAGGTACAGTAAAAGTACAGTATAAAAGATTAAAAATGGTACATGGTTTAGAGGAATTACCATGAATGGAGCTTGCAGGACTGAAGGTGGCTCTGAGTCTGTGAGTGAGTAGAATAAATGTGAAGGCCTAGGACTTTAGTGTACACCATTGTACTAGACTTTATAAACATTGTACACCTAGGCTACACTCAATTTATTAAACAATTTTTTTCTTCAATAATAAATTAAACTTAGCTTACTGTAATATTGTAAGTTTACTTTATAGACGTTTTAAAATTTTTTGACTTTTGGAATAACATCTAGTTTAAAATACAAATACATTGTACTGTTGTAAAAAATTTTATTTCTTTATGTAATTATTCTATAAGTGTTTCTCTATTTTTAAAATGTGTGTGTTTTTTTTAACTTTCAAACATTTAAAAAAATTAAGACTCAAACATACACATTAGCCTAGTCCTATACAAGATCAGGGTCACTCAAATCATTGTCTTTCACCTCTCCATCTCATCCCACTGGAAGGTCTTCAGGGGTAATAGCAGGCACGAAGCTGTTAACTCCTATGATGACAATGCCTTCTTCTGGAATAGCCCCTGCCTGAAGTTATTTACAATTAACTTTTTAAAAAACTATATATTTAAGTGGAAGGAGTGCACTTTTAAATAATGATAAAAAGTATAGTAAATATTTAAACCAGTAACAGAGTTGTTTATTATCAAGTATTGTGTACTATACATAATTATATGTGCTATATTTGTATATTACTGAAAGGACAGTAGCTTTGTTTATGCCTGCATAACCACAAGCCCTTGAATAATGTATCATGGTAGGGTAGCATGACAGCCACAAAATCTCTAGGTGATAAAATTTTTTCAGCTCTATTATAATCTTAAAGGACCATTGTCTTTATGTGGTTGGTCGTTGACCAAAATGTTACAGGATGCATTACCGTATTGTGTTTGCTTCTCTGCTTGGAAAACCCAGACTATTTTCAACACACAACATCAGTTTAAAACTGGAATAAATATATCTTTCAGTTAGTATGTTGGTGTAATATAATGTTCTTGTTGTTGTTGCAGAAGAGATTTTCTCTTGATTTTAAAGTTGTTTTTCAAATGACTGTATATTGGTGAGGTTAAGAACATGGGTTTTGGGGTCAGAGTGATCTGAGGTTATAATTTGCCATGTAGTCTTTAGCAAATTTTTTTCCTTCCTTCCTTCCTTCCTTCCTTCCTTCCTTTCTTCCTTCCTTCTTTCCTCTCCTCTTCTCTCCTCTCTTCTCCTTTCTTTTTTCTTTATTTCCTCCCTCCCTCCCTTTCTCTCTTTCTTTCTCTCTCTTTCTTTCTTTCTCTTTCTTTCTTTCTTTCTTTCTTTCTTTCTTTCTTTCTTTCTTTCTTTCTCTCTCTCTCTCTCTTTTTCTTTTCCTTCCTTCCTTCCTTCCTTCCGTCCGTCCATCCGTCCGTCCTTCTTTCATCTTATTTGCCATGTGATCGTTAGGAAATTTCTCTTTCTTTCCTTCTTTTATTCTTTTTCTTTTCTTTCTTTCTTTTGATGGAATCTCACTCTGTCATCTAGGTTGGAGGGTAGTGGCGCGATCTTGGCTCACTGCAACCTCCACCTCATGAGTTCAAGCGATTCTCATGCCTCAGCCTCCTGAGTAGCTGGGATTACAGGCATGTGCCACCACACCCGGCTAGTTTTTGTATTTTTAGTAGAGGTGAGACTTTGCCATGTTGGTCAGGCTGGTTTTGAACTCTTGACTTCAAGTGATGTGCCTGTCTTGGCCTCCCAAAGTGTTGGGATTAGTTGTGAGCCACAGTGCCCAACTGCAAATTTCTTAATCTTACCACACTTCACATTCTTCACGTGTAAAATAATGATAACAAATGTACATAGCATATTGGATTAAAGGGTTACTATTACTTAAGTTAGCATCATTTGACTGAGCAATCACCATAGGTCACTCATTTTACCCTCGCAAAAAGTTTACTAATTAAGTAATGTTT
Organism: Nomascus leucogenys; assembly: GCF_006542625.1. NCBI lineage: Eukaryota > Metazoa > Chordata > Mammalia > Primates > Hylobatidae > Nomascus > Nomascus leucogenys. Next base: position 30,304,463 of record NC_044395.1, on the reverse strand, counting down.
TTATCACCTCTGTAAGGCAAATTAACAATTGAAGCTTAAAAGATTCTATAATATTTTGGAAGTCACAAAGCTGCTAAGTGTGGACTTGAGATTTAAATCCAGGGAGTCTCACCCTGGAGATGGTTTTCTCCTACCCACTATGATAAACTCCATCATGAAATCATGCAAGTATGAACAGTGCTTGGCAGTTGGGTACTTCTCAGCTATAATATTTTGAATCCACTTGTCCGTGATTTTTAGATATCTAATATTACTAACAGAAAGTCCTCTTTCAGTCTTATGTTTATTCATTCAATAAATATGTACTGAATACTTAGTGTGTTCCAAACATTCTTCTTGGTTCAGGTTACAACAGCAAATAAAGCAGAGCTAACTCCTTACCCTATGGTGCTTACACTCTAGTGTATGGGGGGAGATAAAAAAATAAGGTAAATAAGTATAATATATAGTATATTAGATTATGGTAAATTATAAGAAAAATAGTACAGAAAGATAAGGGATGGCAAGTGTCAGGGAGTGCACTTTTAGATAAGCTATGAAATGATTTTAGTTATTGGCATAAACTTTGATGAGCCTCAGTTTCTTCATTCAGAACATAGGAATAGGGATATTTATCTTGACAATCATAAGAAATTATTTGAGAATCAAATAGAGATGAGCACACTGTGAGAATTATAAAATTTTTTAAAGGTGACATATCAAATATTGAATAAGTGTTGCATCTGGTATTTAATTTGGAGCAAAACATTCAGAAAAAAAGAAAAGTAGGAAAGCCAGAAACTACAGAAAAAGCTAGATGCAATGAACATAGAGAAAAGTTAGGTAAGAGTGATGTTTTGAGTTAGAAGGCAATATCCTGCATGGCATGTATGTATGTTCAGAAACATTTTATGACTTAACTAGTCATACAATGTAATATATACCCATGGGTGATGGCATTACTGTACCAAGTCAAACTTCTGGGTTTTATGACTTTCTGTATTTTATGTTTGCAGTCTTATTAAAGTAACTTAGAAAGTGTTTCCCTAGGGATCAAACCTCTCTCAACTCACATCATGACTTCCGCAGATAATTTCTTTTAGAGATAGTAGGTTTCTTTTTCTCTAAAATTATATGTTAAAAGAAAATAAGACTGAATATTCCCATGGGCAATGTGCAATAAAAATTTAATCACCCAGAGGAACTTGTGACTCTAACAACTGACATTCTTGTATCCATATTGCCATTCTTTACTACCATTGAGTTTCAGCCTCTATTAGAATTGGTATCATAGACAGCAGTGAGGAACGGGCTCTGAGTAGGGAACTGTTCTGGTGGGTGGTGGTTGGCTCAGGCAGTACCTGAATGTTAAGGGGGAGCTCAAGTATGTGTGGGCATGTGGACAGAGAGCTTTAGACAAGATTAAGGAATTATGGCATAAATATAGAGCACACGAACCCAGAGAAGTAAGGCAGAAATCAAAGCATTTGGAAATTCATAGAATCAGAAATATTAGGACATAACAAGAAGATTTGAAATCCAAATTAGCAGCAAGAGGACAATGACTAGCCACTTAAATCACAACAGTCAGAGGTCAGCACGTGAAAAAAATATGTTCATCAAGGCAATGATGCCCAAACCCACAAGTTGCTTATGGGTTGCTTGAATAGAAGTTGCTTATGGGTTGCTTGAATAGAAGTTGCTTATATGCTTTCTACTTGGGAGGGAAAAAAGTTCAGCATAGCTCCAGCTTATAGGGCAGCAACTCACCCGCTGAAAGCTGGCATAGAGCTGTCATAGCACCATGTCTTCTTATGATTAATAAACCCTGGCACACCTGCTCATCAGAGCTTCAGCAATCACTGTTGGATGAAATTAGAAGTTGGAGAATAAAGAGTCTTGTGATGATCTCCCTTCTCCAGCTGTGAAAAAAAAAAAATGTGCTTTGACTTTTTTATGTGCTCTCTGTATTTTCCTGCTCTAGCCATTCAACAGTATTGGGACTGAAGCCAGGTAACAAATGCTCACTTCTACATAGGTGGGTTAAACTGAGAAAGGAAGAGAATATGATCCTTTCGAAGAAGAGACTGAAAGAGATATCTTGATAAGAGTTCAATGCTACGTGTCTAATCTAGACTTTGAATCTGCTCTTCAGACTATTAATGTCAACCATATAGCAATAGAGTGCTTTCTGTATCAAATATCTCACTCTTTTCCCTCTTGTTTCTTCTCCTTTCACTTCTTCCACATACCTTTTCTTAATTATTAGAACTACCAACCATTGACTTTGAGGAAAACTTGGGCACTATCTTAAATTAATTTTTCAGCCTCATACAACTAATCAAATAATAAGTTTTGTCAATTCTATCTTTTAATGAACTGTCTTTGTCTGTCTACATCTGTTGATTCCCAGTACCAGAACTCTAGTTCAAGATTTTCTTTTTTCACCTTTTCCTTGGAAGACTATGCTTGACTCATGAGAGGTCTTCTTTCTAGTATCTTTTATCTCCTAATCCTTTTCCTTTAGTGACATTCCTGAATGGAAAATCAACTATGCAATCTCCTACTACAACTGTTCAGTACTTCAACACCAAATAATACCAACAAGTTGAAATGCAAATGCATTAATATGGTTCCAACCAACTACCTATAACTTTCTAGTCACATTGTGCTTCACTCTACACAACTTCTGCAGACCCCCTACTTATGATTTAAGATTCTTAAGTGTAATTTAATCCCAACAAAGTTTTTGAAATTTATTTATTTTTATCCAGAGTCCATTCAGAAGTAACTGAAATCAAAATGATATCAGGAAGTTGACATCATGCATCATAGGTTTCATTCATGTCAGTACCAGGTAATGCACGTACACACATAGAAACATGATTTTATAAACTTGCTGTAGCTGTATTGTGTGATGTCTTATGCTTATGAAAATACTGAGAAAATACGGTTTTGAGCCAAATGCAGTGTGGTTATGTATTTAAAATAACATAATCATTATTAAACAACAAATTCATAATACTGAAATACACATGCTACTTCCAACTAATGCTCTTGTTTTTATGACCAGATCTGGTCACACAGTTATATATGAAAAATGTGTATTATTTAGAAGACAGTTAGTGTCTTCCACTGTTGTATATGTTCAGGACAGATAGTATCAATTTTTACAATCTATCAAATCAGCAAAGAATACTGATAAAGTAGATCAATTGATTATTTTAGTAATAAAACTGAATATGCATAACATGCTGCATATTTGGTCTACTCTTATTTTCTTAATACCCATTTGTGTTAAAATATGTATGTATTATATATTTATGTATATAGTTGTGTATGTATATTAATATATGTCTATATATGTAGTATGTGTATGTGTGTGTGTATATATATATATTTAAACTTATATATTTTAATTCTTGGTAGTTTGAGGCAAATAATATTAAATTCAGAAAATACTGCAGTCCAGAAAATTACGCTGGCAACTTGCTTCAACTTTTTCTGCTGACTTCTGATCATTGACTTGACATGCATCTGAAATTTGTACATAATCTCTATTTAATACCCTAATTGAAGCCGTCTCAGTCTTTAATATGGAAGCCCATCACAGAGAAAATATAACAATATTTATGTTAATGACTAATTTTTAGGCTCTTCAAGTCTTTATGAAGTGGAGTCAACATTTCTGTTGTTATGTTGTAAGTAGCACATACATTTTACAACTATGAAGCAAAGTAAAATTTTAAGGCCTAAAGGAACAAAAAAAGAATTATCTAACTACTAGTAAAATGATCATGCTAATATGACAACCCTTATAAGCAGGAATGAAGTTAAATATCTTATTAAGTTTTCCAGAAATCAAAAAACTTTTGGTTCCCAATGTGAATACTTGGATAGTAAGTTGCATTAAGGAATTGCCCAGGACACCAATTCCCAGTATTGTTTTCCTACCTAAATCTACAGATTCAAATGGTTTATTTAACATATATACAGTTGATTGTCATTATTCATGGATACTGTATTGTGAATTTGCCCGTTTGCTAAAATTTATTTGTAACCTCAAAAATCTATCTTCACGGTGCTTTTGTAGTCATTTTCACAGAGCAGCAAAAATCTCAGTCACCAGACAAGCACATTCTCAGCTGAGGTCAAACCCAGCAAGTCCCGGGTTCTTACTTCAGCTTTCCTGATGCAAACAAGTGTTCCTTTCCCCATTGTTCCTTTCCCTATCTGTATAGTCCCACATTTTTGAGTGCTTGTTGATGATTGCCCTGTTTAAAATGTCCCCTAAGCATCATGCTGAAGCGTTGTCCACTGTTCCTAAGCACAGGAAGACTGTGATGTGCCTTGCAGAGAAAATATATGTGTTGGGTAAGTTTCATTCAGGTATGCAACATAGTGTTGTTGGCCGTCAGTTCAATGTTAATGAATCAGTGATATATATTAAATAAGCTATTTGTATACCTAAGAATACACCTAACTAGGGTGGTGAAAGATGCCTACAAAGAGAACTACAAACTAGTGACCAAAGAAATCAAAGATGACCTAAACAAATGGAAAAACACTCCATGCTCATGGATAGGAAGAATTAATATCATTGGAATGGCCATAGTGCCCAAAGCAATTTATATATTCAATGCTATTCCTATTAAACTACCATTGAGATTCTTCACAGGTATATCAAAAGTATTTAAAAAATTCATATGGAGCCAAAAAAGAGCCTGAATAGCCAAGGCAATCCAAAGCAAAAAAATAAAAATAAAAATAAAAAATGTCTTATACACTGTTGGTGGGAGTGTAAATTAGTTCAACCTATGTAACAAACTTCACATCTACCTCTGAACATAAGTAAAAGTTTAAAAAATCTATTTTTAGATAGAAACACACATGAAACAAGGGGAGTTGATGAAAATGTTGTTCCTAGAGGCTTGTAGGAATCTTAACCCTATGTTTTGCCTAAGTGAAATGATTTAGTATTTGCTAATTCAGGGTCTGTGGCAACTTTATATACGATAACTGCTGCAAATAAATAAAATTGACTGTATTTTCATTTCAGCTGTCTCTGTCAGTTTTCTTCTTAATTTCACCAAGAGAAGTTAGAGCTATTTTGCTTATAGGTATCTCAACTGGCATAAAATAATAACAAGAGCAATAATAATGACTGCATATTATGACATATGCCAAGCATGGCATAAAAAGCTTCATATCTCATATCTCTAAATCTTTGTTATACATTTTCATAGTACTCTATAATTTTCTTTGCAGGCCTATCTTACAATTATTAATCATTGATGTGATTATTTTAAAATGTACATTTCGATAGACAGGAAGTTTTATGACAGCAAAAAGCGTGTCTTTTTCCTTGTTAAATATTTACAATTAAGTTTATATAATAGGTAATGATAAATAGCAAATTATACAAAAATACTTGTAATAACATTTGCAAGGTGGGAATTAAATATTATAAACATTAGCAGAGTAGGAACTAATATGATGGAATATCTATACCTTTAAAATATTTACTTACTGACCATCAAATTAGCTTTTAATATTGGTAAACCTATAAACCAGTTTTATTCAGGAGGGTGATTTTTAAAATATATTTTATTCTAAAAATTAAAATTGCATATTTCTATGCACATTAAGGCAAATTAAAAATATTTGTGTTAACTAGCTAAATGCCAAAAATAACAAGATTATTCTTGGTCCATATTTATTTTTAGCTGAATATGTCACTAATGTAATACCTTGGTTTTTTCTAAAAATATTTTTTATAATTATCCTATGTTTTCCTTGAAATTCCCTGAGATAGTCTTTTTCTTGAGTACATCTTTGACTTTTTTCTGCAAACTGTAATATTTTCTAAATGAGAGAATAATCCCTTTATATGCTATACAGAGCAAACTGAATTCTCACTGTAGTTTTTATATAGTTTTGAATATATTTCTATGTGAATTGTGTGAATATTTTAGCATGATTTATTTCATGGATACTGTTAATTATATATATATAAATTATATATATGTATATATTTTTAATTTCACCAAGAGAAGTTAGAACTATTTTGCTTATAGGTATCTCATATATCTTATAGGTATATATGTTATATATATATAATCTGTCTTAAAGTATTGAACAATAGAAACTATTAGAAGAGTGATCCATGAAAGAAAAACAAATAAATTGTGTCTTACTATGAAGTGAGCTCTGCTTCTGGAATGGTAATGTGAAGGTGTTGGACCCACTTCCCAACAGCATTTCTTTGGAGAAAATTACAAAATGAAAACACAATCATTTAAAGTTTTTTATATTGTCCTAAGAGTATATAGTAAGTGGAGAATCTTACTCAGCAAAATCTAAATCTCAGAATAGTTGAGGTCTGTGGCTTTTAAGCCACAACTTCCTACTTCTTCTCTCATCTCCTTTATAAAGAAGCTACCGTGGGTGGATGGGTCAAGAAAGCAGGGGCTCATTTTCCCCTCAACTTCTAGTCTGAGGTGATAATTTCAACCTGGGAAGGGGAGAGGGCCAGCGTTTCTTATCTCCCCCAGCCCTGTGTTGTAGAAGTTCTATTGTGGAAATGTAACAGAAAGGATGGGTCTTCCTTCCTGCTTCCAGTGTCTATTCATAGGATAGATGCTCCACGCAAAGCACAGCAGGTACAGAATGCCCATTTTTGTCTCTACCATAGCTCAGTCACCTCGTGTAGGAAGTCCTATATTGGCAGGAGTAAGCTGAGAGGACTGGAGGCTATCATCTTCTTCCCTATTTCAGCTCAGTCCCCAGTGCCTGCTCACAACAAGGGTGTCACTAGGAGAGAGGTGAGCCACTATCCCCACCACCAGCTCTTATGCAGGGGCATAGAGAACCTGCCAAGGAGCAAAGCCAGGCCCACACATGCTGAAGGAACTTGAAAAATCAGAAGAAGCTGGTCTTACATGAAATAGAGAATGAAGAAGTCTATACCTAGGGGTGTTCTAAAAGTCAGTGCAGATATAGGTGGGGAGCAATTATAAAATGGCACTCATAGCTCCATGATATCAGTGGCAACAAGAAAAGTGACATGGAAGCTAGAAGTTTTACAGACAGAATCAGGGAAAGAGACAGCCAAGAGAGGCCCGCCTGAAGTCACAGGCCACATTGGGGTTGGGAAAATGAGACTGTGCACAAATGCCAGGCTACTTCCACTCAGGAGCAATCAGAGCTGAACCCGGGGTGAGGGGAGGGAGGGATGGGACTGAAAACATTTCTGCAGCTAGACGTAATTCATCAGCAAAGGGAGGAAGCCTTTACTGAAATAAAGGTCTTAAGCACGATCTCCAACCATTTACTGAAGAACGACTACAATAAGTAAACTCAGGAATTACTCCTAGGAAGCCAGTCTTAATAATATATGCATCTCACATTCTGAAAGACTGTGAGCATGTCAAAGGCTGTGCCCTCTCAGAAATAATCATAAAGAGAAAATCTCAGCTACCAGTGCTTGCCTGTATGTGGGGAAAAATGTAAATTTCTTAAATAGGGATATAAACTCCATGCTTCACACACATCTAACACTAAAGAATAAACACCTCACTAATCAATAGGGTTAAGCAAAAGTTTGGATCAATAAGTGGCATATGCCAACTAAGAACCAACCTCTAGTTAATCAGGCAAAAAGACAAAACACACACACAACACAAAATCTGTAAAGGGATATCAGTGGCTGAATACTGTGGGAAAAATAGACTTCACAAAGTTAGTTTAGTCAAGACTTTAAACAAACTAAAAAGAAACAAAAAAAACACATCAGTCACCGGGGTAGAGGGACTCTGTCTCTAAAGTTGTTACAATACATTTATTTAAAAATGTCTAGTTTAAACAAAAAATGTATGTGACATTCAAAGAATAAGGAAAGTGTGACTCACACACAGAAGATAAAAGGAGGAGAGGGGCAAAAGAAATTGCTTTTGAAAGAGTCCACATGTTGAACATAGCAAAAGAGGCTTAAGATGTACATTATAAATATGTTCAGATAACGAAAGGAAGCTATGTCAAAAGAAGATGTATTGACAATATCTAAAAAATGGAAAAATATCTATAAGAAAATAGAAATTGGAAAATAAGAACCAAATGGAAATTCTGGAGTTGAAAAGTGTAATCACTTAAATGAAAACTTTACAAGAGAGGCTTAACAGTAAATTTAAGCAGGCAGAAGAATCAGTAAACTTGAAGATAGATTGATAAAGATTACATAATCTAAAAAGAAAATGAACAGACTATCAGAGAAATGTGGGACACAAGTGTACCAAGATACATGTCATTAGAGTTATAGAAGTAGAGAAAAGCATTTTGAAGTAATTATGGTTTATTAATAAAAAGCACCAATATATATATTCAAGAAGTTAATGAAGTCTAAGTGAAATAAACCTAGAGATCCACACTCTGACATAGAGTGAAATGTTGAGGCTGGGCACAGTGTCTCATGCCTGTAATCCCAACACTTTGTGGGGCCAGGGTTGGTGTACTGCTTGAGCTCAGCAGTTTGAGACCAGCCTGGGCATCATGGTAAAACTCTGTCTCTATTAAAAATAACAATACTAATAATGAAATACTTAAAACCCAAGAAAAAAATCTTGAAATCAGAATAAAAAAGATTTATCATATATGAAGGAATGTCAATAATATTAACAGCTAACTTCTAACTGGAATCAATAGAGGACAGGAGGCATGAGGATGTCATATTCAAAGTATTGAAAATGGCTACTCAGGAGGCTGAGTTGGGAAGATCACTTGAGCCCAGAATGTCTTAGAAATTTCACTTCCCACATTTTCATAGGTTTTACCTTTATAATTGCACAACGTTATCATGATAAAAGTCTATTAATAGAGATCTAGTCCTGGCTCTGGTGAGAGTGTGGTAAAGAGTAATCATTGTGGAATACATTAAGAGCATTCTTCATTTTTTAAAAAAATAACGTACTGTCTAAGGGAAATAAAGGTTATATCCCAGAGACTGAGGCCCACTAAAAGACAGAGATTTAACTTAATCATCAGATTACATGAGGCTTCTCTTGCCCTACACCCTATTGCCAACAGGGATTCGGTGTAATAACAGTGGGATACAGCTGAATGAGAAGTTCAAAGTCAGGAGGAGAGGCAAAACAAGGACACCAGGAGAACTTCATGACTTTAGCACTTACTACTGGAGAAAACACTAAACAAAGTTCAACATCTAGCTGATGAACATAAATCTTCACACTCAAGGTCTATTTACTTCAGTTCCTATGACTTGATACAAACGTCCAGTTTTCAACCAAAAAAAAATTAAAGAGACTATCATAAGGCTAGAAAATGCACGCACAAATACAAGCATCAGAAGTATACTCAGATATAAATCAAATGTTGGCATTATTAGACATGGAATTCAAAATATATATGAATAATGTGTTAAGGCTTTAATAGAAAAAGTAGGCAATATGCAAGAACGAATGGGTAATGTAAGCAGAGGAATGGAACTTCTAAGAAATAATCAAAAGGAAATTCCAAAAATCAAAAATGTAGTGATGGAAATAAAGAATGCCATTTGGAGGGGGGCTATCATAATATTGGACAAACTAAAAAAGAGGGAGGAATGTCATCATCTTGGTAAAGAACCTACAGCTAACAGAAAATCTACACTTTAACATCATCATCATACTTCGTGGTGAGAAACAAAAAAAATGAACAATTAACATCATAGTTAGTGCTGAGAAATTGGATATTTCTTGACAAGTATCAGGAAAAGGCAAAGATGTCTATCTTACCACTCCTAATTAATATCACATTGGAAGTTCTATCTGTTGCAACAAGACAAGAAAATAAAATATATACGTACTGGAAAGGAAGAAATAATATTGTCTTTTTATTTAAAATGATATTATGTGAAAATTCTCAAAGAATCAACAGAAATACTCAGAAGTAATGATCAAATTTAACAAGGTTACAGGGCACAAAGTAAATACACGAAAGTCAAATGCTTTCCTGTATACCAGTAAGGAACATTCAGAATTTGAAATAAAAAAGTAAACCTTTTTTTTTTTTTTGAAACGGAGTCTCGCTCTGTCGCCCAGGCTGGAGTGCAGTGGCTCAATCTCGGCTCACTGCAAGCTCCGCCTCCCAGGTTCACGCCATTCTCCTGCCTCAGCCTCTCCAAGTAGCTGGGACTACAGGCGCCCGCCACCATGCCCAGCTAATTTAGTAAACCTTTTAAATAACTTTTACAATAATACCAAAAAAGAAAAATACTTAGGCATAAACATCACGAAAATGTGTGGGTGTCATATGGAGAAAACTACAAAACTCTGATAAATCAAAAAAGATAAAAGTACATGAAGATATATTTCATCTTCATAGATTAGAATGTTCAGTATTGCTAAGATGTCACTTTCTCTCAACTTTGTCTGTAGATTGAACACAATCCCAATCAATATCTCAGCCAGGTATAGTGGTGATATTGACAAACGTATTTCAAAGTTTATATGGAAAGGCAGAAGATCTAGAATTGCCAATACAATACTGAAGAAAATATAGTGTCCTGAAGAAAAACAAAAAGTTGAAGGATGTTACATAAAAACTAAAAATAAATAAATAAAAAAGGAATAAACCATGGACTTTTGCTAATAACTATGTATCAGTATTAGTCCATTAATTGTAACAATTATACTATAGTAATGTAAGATACTAATCATAGGAGAAATTGGGTGTGAGGTTCACAGAAACTTTTTGTAGTTTCTTTGCAAGTTTTTAGAAAATCTAAAACTGCTAAAAATAGTCTATTAATTATATTAAAATGAAGAAGAAATAAATACTTTTTTCAGGCAAAATAAAAAAACTTGAAAGAATTAATTATTGGCACACTTACATAAAGGAAATGTTAAAAGAAGTTCTTCAGTTAAGAGAAGCATGAGATGTTAATTTTTAGACAAATTATGCAAGAAAGAGGATAATAATGTTGGCCAGTTGTGTTTTTATTATGTAAGTTATAGTTCATAGTAGTTAAAATTAGCTGCATTAGGCATTTTCTGCGTTTAAGAATCAAAGTTTAAATGGGAGTAATTTTAAAACGTCTTTGACATAGGTTCCAAATCCCCTGCATTAATCCTTATGTTTTTCAAATTAATGACTTCTGCAAGTTTTGCAAACTCATTGGGGATAATTGAATCCTATTTGCATAGATATCAAAGCAGGTTGTCCTTGACTTGTTTTTGACAAGCTACTGACACTGATCGAAAGGAAGAAGGAGATAATTAAACAGAAAATAAAATGCCTCTTTTCTTAGAAGGCACAATGCTTGCTATGCAAAATAAATTATTATTCTTACTTAATTTGGGGAATAATAATTAACATTTAAAAAATTGGCAGTTAGTTTTAAGTTGAGGAAAAATTTAAATGCTCTAGAGTATGTTAGTGTCAGACACTGTGAATCTAAGTGAAAATATTTTACTTGTGCATTCATTAGTGTCTTGGGGGAAAAGAGGAGCAAGTCTCTTTTGTCAAAGAAAAATTTTTACCACCCTTTATAATAGTGCTGAGGAATAATACTAACAGAAGACTCGTTTTAACTTGTTTATTAAATCTACCTCTATGTAGACAAAGTGAAGTGGAAAATTTTCTTTAGAGAATACATTTGCTTGAATTAGTCATAATATTTTAGAAATTGTGTATTTTGTTGGGCAAACATACCACTTCATATCCCTAAAGAATAAATGTTTTCAAGGAATAGTACTGTTCTTTTGTCTAGAGCTAAATACAAAATAAAAACTATTAAAAAGAAAAAGCACTTTCAACAAAACAGTGAAATTAGGGAGAGGAATACAAGGACTGACAGGGCTATCATACTATCTTTTCTCTCATCTTGCTCAGAATATTCTATAAGAAATACATCTTTAATATATTTACTTGGTCCTCACAGGGTGTGAGTGGGATTACAGGAGATGATATTATAATATATATAAATGCACTTTGTTTGATGACTCTTAATCATCCTTCAAGATCCAATATCACCTCCTCCATGTGGTCTCGTTTCTTTGGATGTCCCCAGCATTCCACTTGTTCCAACAAGACAACAAGAGACATATTGTATTCATTTGCCCATCCAAGTCCTCTGTACCCAATAGGTGCCCAGTAAATTTTGAATGTGAAAATCTCTCAGTATAAGACTAATGAGATTAGGGACTGTGTTTTATTAACTTTACACTTACTTAAATAAACTTTATTTATTACTGCTGTATCTCCAGCTCCTAGTATTTTCCTACACTTAATAGATGTTAAAAGATGCCTATTAAGTGGAAGAACCAGTGAAAAATTATAAAGGCTATAATGTGAGCGCATAATTATTATTACTAACTCAAATCCAAGTTTGCTGTGCTCCAAAGATCTTACCAGCTAACCTGTATTATTACCTATTATGTCTCTCATGCCTATCTCTAGTTCATTAACTACAATCTTAAATTTTTATCACATACTTCCTAAATACCTTCTGGGTATTCTCCCAGCTTTACAGAGTAAAGACATATAAATTGAATTTCTATCTACATGTCTTCTTTTTGTTTTTGATAAGGAGACCTCAATTTATTTAATTATTCATCATTCCATGAGTTTTTTGGCTTTGTCCATTTTTTTTATGCCAACACTTTCTACTTACAGTCAAATCAGCTGAGGATATTTCCACATTCTCACTTCTGACCTTTTTCCATTCCTTCTGGAAATGTGTAGTTAAGGCCTCAAAATCTTTTATCCTGAACTTCTGTTAGTTTTTCTACTTGCTTTAATTTTCTTGGACTACTACGTGAATCTTGTACCTGTTCTCTCTGCTTCCAATTCCTTAACTACCCTTCCCAATTCAATCTATTATTTTAAAATACAAGCACACGTCATTTTTATTGTGCTTTGCTTTACTGTGCTTCACAAATATTTTGTTATTTACAAATCTAAGATTTATCATAATGCTACATCAAACAACACTATTGGTGCCATTTTTCCAACAGCATGTGCTTACTTCCTGTGTCTGCATTACATTTTGGTAATTTTCATAATATTTCAAACTTTTAAATTATTATTATATCTGTTATGATGAACTGCAATCAGTGATAGCTGGTGTTACTGTGTCCGGAATTGGTCGGTTCTTGGTCTCACTGATTTCAAGAACGAAGCTGTGGACCCTCGTGGTGCGTGTTACAGTTCTTAAAGGTGGTGCATCTGGAGTTTGTTCCTTGTGATGTTCAGATGTGTTCAGAGTTTCTTCCTTCTGGTGGGTTCGTGGTCTTGCTGGCTTCAGGAGTGAAGCTGCAGACCTTTGCAGTGAGTGTTACAGCTCTTAAGGTGGCGCGTCTGGAGTTGTTCGTTCCTCCCGTCCAGAGTTGTTCATCCCTCCCAGTGGCTTCGTGGTCTCGCTGGCTTCAGGAGTGAAGCTGCAGACCTTCACAGTGAGTGTTACAGCTCATAAACATGGCGCGGACCTACAGGGAGCAGCAGCAAGATTTATTGCGAAGAGCAAAAGAACAAAATTTCCACAGAGTGGAAGGGGACCCAAGCAGGTTGCCACTGCTGGCAACCTGCTTTTATTCCCTTATCTGGCCCCACCCACAACCTGCTGATTGGTCCATTTTACAGAGAGCTGATTGGTCCATTTTGACAGGGTGCTGATTGATGCATTTACAATCCCTGAGCTAGACACGGAGTGCTGATTGGTGTATTTACAATCCTCTAGCTAGACATAAAAGTTCTCCAAGTCCGCACTAGATTAGCTAGACACAGAGTGCTGATTGGTGCATTTACAATCATTTAGCTAGACATAAAAGTTCTCCAAGTCCCCACCAGATTAGCTAGACACAGAGCACTGATTGGTGCATTTACAAACCTTTAGCTAGACACAGAGTGCTGATTGGTGCATTTATAATCCTCTAGCTAGACATTAAAGTTCTCCAAGTCCCCACTAGATAAGCTAGACACAGAGTACTAATTCGTGTGTTTACAAACCTTTAGCTAGACACAGAATGCTGACTGGTGCATTTACAATCCTCTAGCTAGACATAAAAGTTCTCCAAGTCCCCACCAGATTAGCTAGATACAGAGTGCTGATTGGTGCATCCACAAACCCCAAGCTAGACACAGTGCTGATTGATGCATATACAATCCTCCAGCTAGACATAAAAGTTTTCCAAAACCCCACCCGACTCAGGAGCCCAGCTGGCTTCACCTAGTGGATCCCACACCAGGACCGTGGGCAGAGCTGCCCGCCAGTCCTGTGCTGTGCGTCCGCGCTCCTCAGTCCTTGGGTGGTTGATGGAACTGGGTGCCGTGGAGCAGGGGGCAGTGCCCTCTGGGGAGGCTCCAGCTGCACGGGAACCACAGAGGAGCTCGGGCATTGTGGGCTGCAGGTCCCGAGCCCTGCCCCGCGGGGAGGCGGCTGGGGCCCAGCGAGAATTCGTGTGGCGCCAGCGGGCCAGCAGTGCGGGGGTACCTGGTGCACCCTCTGCAGCTGCTAGACCGGGTGCTAAGCCCCTCACTGCCTGGGGCCGGCTGCGCAAGTGTGGGGCCTGCCAACTCCACACCCACCTGGATCTCGTGCTGGCCCGCGAGCACCGCGTGCAGCCTGGGTTCCCACCTGTGCCTCTCCCTCCACACCTCCCCACAAGCAGAGGGAGCCGGCTCCGGCCTCGCCCAGCCCAGACAGGGGCTCCCACAGTGCAACGGTGGGCTGAAGGGCCCTCAAGTGTGGCCCAAGTGGACGCCAAGGCCCAGGAGGTGCTGAGAGTGAGCGAGGGCTGCTACCATGTTGTCACCTCTCATTACTATTATAATTGTTTTGGGGCACCACAGATTGTGCCCTTAAAAGATGATAAGCTTAATTGATAAATGTTGTATCTGTTCTGACTTCTCCACTGACTGGCTGTTCCCACATCCCACTCCCTCTTCTCAGGCCTTCCTATTGTCCAAGACACAACAATATTGAAATTAGACCAAGTAAAAACCCTATAATGGCCACTAAGTGTTCAAGTGAAAGGAAGAGTTGCACGTCTCCCACTTTAATCAAAAGCTAGAAATGATTAAGCTTAGTAAGGAAGTTATGTTGAAACCTGAGACAGCCTGAAAGCTAGGATTTTGTGCCAGTTAGTCAAGTTGTAAATGCAAGGGAAAAGCTCTTGAATGAAATTAAAAGTGATACTCCAGTGAACACATGATGATTAAAAGGGGGAAACAGCCTTATTGTTGATACAGAAACACTTTTAGTGGTTTGGATAGAAGATTAAAACAGCCAACACATTCCCTTAAACCAAAACCTAATCCAGAGCAAGGCCCTAACTCTCTTCAATTCCATGAAGGCTAAGAGTGGTGGGAGAACTGCAGAAGAAATGTATGAAGCTAGCTGAGGTTGGTTTATTAGGTTTTAGGGGAAAAAAGCCATTTCCATAACCTAAAAGTACAAGGTAAAGTGACCAGTGCTGACGTAGAAGCTGCAGCAAATTATCCAGAAGATTTATCTAAGATAATTGATGAAGGTGACTACACCAAAGAACAGATTTTCAATGTAGATTAAACAGCCTTCTCTTGGAAGCAGATGCAGTCTAGGAATTTCATAGCTAGAGAGGAGAAGCCAATGTCTGGCTTCAAAACTTCAAAAGATAGCCTGACTCTGTTTTTACAGGCTAAGCACCTGGTGACATTAAGTTGAAGCCAATGCTCATTTACCATTCTAAAAATACCAGGGCCCTTAAGAATTTATCATGCTCATTAGTGTATAACCTACTATTGTTGCTGGTCCATTTATAAGCCCTTTCTTGTTTTATTGAGTTATTATTTTTCCCCCCATTGCTATCCCTATTTAGCCTTTCAAGAGCAACCATTTTAAGAGGTTTAATATATAATCTTTTATTTGTATGTGTTTTAATCAAGCTATCATTATATAAAGGTATTGTGCTTTGGAACACATTCTGTCTTTTCCTTTCTCATTCAGTATTATGTTTTTTGCAGCATTATTACATTTCAGTGTGTGTAACTAGTCTGCCACTTCAAATGGCTACATCTTACTCTCAATCCACTATTTACACCACAGCCCGAGTAATCTTTAAAAATGCAAATCTGATCATGTCATGAAGCTGTTTAATATCTGTTGGTGATTTTTCATTTGACTTAGGATATATTCAAAACTTCTTACCATGTCTGTAAGGCCTTGCAGGATTTGGGCAGTGTCTGGTTAGTAAGTCTCATCCTTTGCCCTCTTCCGTTTGGTCTCTGTGTTTCCACCAGACTGGCCTGAACTTCCTCAAATCTGTTACACTTCCATTTTTGTTATTTACATCGAGCAATCTTTCTTCCTTCAAGTATCAGTCTAAATTTTGCTTCCTCAGACAAGTATTCCATGACTGGCCAATTAAATCAGAAGCTCAAGGTTTAAAAATTCTTTAACATTATTTACTTTTGGTTACACTTTATATAATCTTTACTTATATTTGTTTGTGTGTTTAATTCTTTAATATTTATCTTACCCATTACCATGTCAGTTCCACAAAGGCTGGGGCCGGGTTTATTTGTTCCTCAGTCATTCTTGTTTCTACCTGTGGGAAGCCCTCAATAAAAAAGTGTTCAATGATTTACATGGGAGAAGTGACTTAACCAAGGTCATAAAACTAATTAAAGTCAAATCCAGACAAGAACTCAGCATCTTTCTTCTTCCTGTGCTTGACATTCTTTGAATGTATTGCCATTCTGTATTCTTATGTCCATTCTAGCTCTTTACACAATAGGTGCTCAATAACTACTTCAGAAAAACATAAAATAAGCAAAGAATGGAATTGTGGATTATATAGCTTTATATCTATGTCAAAGAGCTATTGGCTATTTTGTGAAATCTCCACATCTTTAAATTCATTGGTAAAATAGTTGTCATTGATATTCTTGTTAAGTTTATAAGTAGACATTACATTTTCTTTACGTTTTTTACCAGGTTGAAGACTGCTTCCTCTGATGTCATAAAGTCAGAGAGCCACATTGAGAAATGTCTGTTAAAATGTGTCTGTTAAAAATGTGTAGAAAATGTGTGTCTGTTAAAATGTGTAGAAAATTCTGTTAAAATGTGTAGCAGGCTAATTTTCAAACTGCAACTGAATAGAGAGAATCAATCTATGCATGTTCAGTTTGTGCTCATTTTAATAAGGAAAGAGACTGATGACCTCTCTACTTAAAAGAGGATGGATGGATGCATGTTTTTAAGAATATTTCTTTTACATCAGGAGAACTGGAATAATAACCTATCCTTCTTTCCAACTTGGTCTCTGCCTGAGCAGGTTTTATCAATGGACCTGTCACAATACTGAAATTGGGAGCTCTTGCTATGTTGTTTTGTAAATTTAATTATCTTCAATCCCTGCCATTTCAGCAAAGAAACAAACAAAAAAAGCTTTTAAAGAAGGTATCAAATAGCATTTTTAAATTTATTTTTTAGTGGTACCAGGGAAATTGCCATGTGTTCACCAAGTGATATAAATCTATATTACTCATTGAATCCATGCCTTGAAAACTAGAAATGATCTTTTTTTTCTGTTATACTAAAAAAGTTAAATAACTTGGAAAGTAGTACTATTTTGACTATTGGCAGTACTGGTAGGTAAGTAAATAAAAAAAAAATAGCCCCATTTCAGTGTGACTGAAGGTGGCAGATCAATGAGACCTTTGTCCTGTTAGCCTGCCCTAGTATCTGATATTCCTCAAGCTGAGACTTAATTCTTTTGGTTTCAGGTACTGTATTTGTAAGATTCTCTCATTCACAAAATTCTGTCAAATTTTCACATCATAACTCTGACATCACAGAGAAGTTATTAATACCCAATGATAGAAAAGAAAACTGAATCTCAACAATATTACATAATTTGTTCAAGAAATCACAGCAACGACTTGGGCCTTCTGACTTGAGTCTAGAGCCTTTCACCAACATCAAGTAGTACTAATGATATTTTACTCTAAGTATTTTAACTGGGGCTATTATGAGTTCATGTCCATTATCTCATTTCTTCTTTCTTCCATACAAATTTTTTTCAGACAACTTCTTGTTTATGTTGTTTTGTAAGCATCCCTTCCACCAGGTTCTGGCTGTGCTTTGTATGATTTATTTATTGGCTCCATCATGACCTCTCAGGGCACTTGGAAGATCCTGTTGTAAAGCTCTAAAGCTCTTGACAGTCTATCTGTTGGGATTCGAAAAAATTAAGAAGTCAACATTAGGTAAGATAAGAATAAAATTAAAGAAGAAAAAAGAGTATGCTGGGCCTTTGCCTCTGACCTCTGGGTAGTTTCAAAGATGAGTTCAGGGATAGAGTTGCAGCTGCAGATATGAACCAGGTCTTCAGAGAGGTGACAGAAAGAACTAAAGGGAGAAAGAGAAATGTAAGTTTGCATTAGTTGAAATTTTTTTAGTCACAGTGGCAATACCCCAATACCATAGTCTAAGCTAAAACAAGAGATTCACTGGATCATATCACAAGATGGAAAACCAGAGTGGGTTAGGGTAGATGGAAGCTAGCATAGGGACAGCTGTGGCCAGCGCCTTAAATGGCAGGATGGTGTCCACTTCTCATTTTTACTCTTATCTGTAGAGTATCTTACTCTACTCTGTTTTCTAATATTGCACAAGAGGAATGTAGAAGAGAGATTTTTTTAAATAGACCTCAGTTTTGGACTCAAGTTTCTTAACTGTATGAACAGAGATAAAAGGAATACTCTTTTCCCAACTAGAGTTTGCAACTTTTAGGAGAGGACTCTGATAGATCCATGTTCGGTCATACACCAACTCCTTGGACCCATCAACATGAACAGGTATGATGAGTTTTGTGTTAGACCAATTTGTAGCCAGGGAGGTAGGAAAAAGGGCTGGTACATTTATTGCCTTTTGGACCAAGTATAGACTACAGAAAAGTAAGTATGCTATGCCAAGGGCTTGAAATTTATCCTACATGCATGGTTTATTTACTGGAACATTTAAAGTGGGAACATAATCAGCTTTACCTTTTAAAAAGACAATTCTGGCAGCAGTGTGAAGGATGAAATTGAGATTTTTAAAGATAAGAGATAGGTGTCTTAGGATACTATTCTGCAAGTGTAGATTAGATGTAATGATGGCCAGGTGGGGTGGCTCATGCCTGTAATTCCAGCACTTTCAGCACTTTGAGAGGCTGAGGTGGGTGGATGGCTTGAGCCCAGGATTTTGAGGCTAGCCTAGGCAATGTGGTGAAACCTTGTCTCTTCAAAAAATACAACAATTAGCCCAACATGGTGGCATGCACCGGTGGTCCCAGCTACTCGGGAGGCTGAGGTGAGGGGATCACTTGAGCCCAGGAGGTCAAGGCTGCAGTGAGCCGTGATCATGCCACTGCACTCCAGCCTGAGAGTGAGAGTCTGTCTCAAAAAAAGAAAAAAGAAAAATGCAGTGGTGATGATAAGAAAGCATTTAGCAGTGGTTGTACAGAGGAGTGGTTTGAAGATAGAATCTACAAGATTGTCAGGGCTTGAAAATGAAGAGTAGGAGGATAAGAGAAAGAAACAACTCTCATATTTCTAACTTGTGTGATCGCATGGATGACAGCATAGTTCACAATGCATGGAAAACATGAGGAAAAGCAGATTTGGCAACAATTTTTTTTAAAAATAAAATCTTCCCAATTTTAACCTCTGGATGACTGGGTAGGATTATAAGCTTTCCTGTGCCCAGAGAAAGAATGATATTAGTCATATTTTCCTTTGTCTTCAGAGTAATTGAGATCATTCAGCAGATAAAGTCTGGTCAAAGAGTAACTACAGACCTTTCAAAAGTGTCTGTGACCAGAGTATCAATAAGGATAATGCTTTGATGGACAGACAGCCTCTTTCTCTCCAGTCATTGAACCTCAAATCTGTATCCTCCGTGATTCCTTTGTCATCGAGATGCTAGTTCTTCAAATAATACATGCTTTTTTCTTTGCCCATATGTGTGTATATGCATAGGTGTGCGTTCATGCTAAATAACTGCACATGACTTTTAAAATCTTCTGCAAATGTTGAAGCAAAGAGTAGCAAGGGTGGACATGGGAAATGTGTCTATAAGGACCTCAATGAAGAGCTTAGAAATTGCCCATGATCAGACATCTGAGATTCTGAAATGGTCTCAGACCTGATTTATATATTTATAGGTGGATGTATTTACTCATGATGTTCTCCTGCTCATGCTATCACAGAATCTGTAACAATCACTTAGGTTTACCAGCAGTATAATGAGATCATCTTGACTTTGTTAAATATTTCTCATTTTTAACTGGATCTCATTATCTTAAGCTGTACAATGCATTTGTTTTTTCCCTCTCAGTATTTATACCCATAAATAATATGAAGAATGTTAGCACAAACTTCCTTAGCAACAGTTTTCATAAGCTACCCAGTATGATTTTGTAAGACTCTGACATTAAGCAGTCTCAGTTATTTTTATCTGGAGGATTTGTGTTTCTGAGTATCTCTCTTCTAGACCAGGGATTGGCAAACTATGGCCTATAGGCTATTTGTTTTTTTTTTTTCTTTTTAATGTTTCATTGGAATACAACCATGCTCATTTTTTGTGTATTATTTATGGCTGTTTTAATGCTATTAATGGCAGAACTGAACAGTTTTTACAGAAACCAATTAGCCTGAAAAGCCTAAAATATTTACTAGCTCATCCTTTGTAGAAAAGATTTGCTGACCTCTGTTGTAAACTACAACTTGATAATAGGAGATCCTGATGATAACTAACATTCTCATATAAATGCATAGAAGATTGAAATGATGAAATACTCTTTCTTTTTAAAAATTTCCCTACTTTGGATATATACCCAGAAGTGGAATTGCTGGATCATACGGCAATTCTCTTTAGTATGTCAAATAGATATCTGCACTTTTATGTTCTTTGAAGCACTAATCCCAATGACCAATATATGAAATCTACTGTAGTGTCCATCAACGGATGAATAGGTAAATAAATTATAGTCTATACACAATAGTATCAGAGATATACTATTCAGCTTGAAAAAAAGAAAATTCTGTTCTTTGCAATAACGTGGTAGACCATGCTAAGTGAAATAAGCCAAACACTCATATGTGGAATCTAAAACAATGGAATTCATGGAAACAGAAAGCAGAATGGTGGTTACCAGATGCTGGGGATGGGGGAAACGGGAAGATGTTGGTCAAAGGGTACAAAATTTCTCTTAGATCTACTGAGCAATGAGTTAACTATAGTTAACAGTAATGTGTATTTCAAAATTGCTAAGTATTGAAAATATTTTCCACCTTCCTTCTCTCAGCTTCTTCATGCAATTCAAACTTTTCCATGATGTATACAACTTCCATTGAATTCGCTGTGTCATCTTCACAGACATTGATATAAGTTGACTAACAGCACCAGTATACATGTGTTTTAGAGGTGTTTAGGATTTCTTTGGAAAAATTGAAAAATAATAGGTCAGATTATGTTTCATCACTGTCCTATTTTTCTCTACAATGGAAAATTATTTTACCTTCATATCATCTTTGAGAAGAGCTAAAAATCCAAACATTTATGTTCAAGGGGTAACTCCTTTTTGCTATTCTCTGTGCTTTCTAATCTCAACTTATTTCTAAGGTAACAGAGATGTCATAATTATATCACCCTAACAAGCCAAATCTTTATCATATTGCTATGTCTGGCTGCGTCATTCCTAAGGTCATGACTCTGGACTGAAAGCACATTTAGTAATACAAAATAAAATTTCTCATTCAGTACTTACCTTTACATAATCGTGGTTCTTGTTTAGGCAAAATGTGCTCTCTTTATAGGGGAAAAAAATAAAAGTTAAAATAGAAATGCAAAGATTAAAAAAAATCCTTTGCTAAAACAGAGGAGAGAGAAACTAGTAGTCAGAATCTGAAAACATGGGGAAGAAGTTTCACATAGAGTTCTGGGGTCAGTTTGAATCCCAACTCTATGACTTACCAGCTATGTGACCTATCTAAGATCCATTCTTTACCCGTAATGTGGGGATAATAATAGACCCTATTTAATCTAGTTTTAGAGTAGATTGTAAGAGTAATTGTACATGAGTCACAGCATAGAGCCTGACATTTAACAAGGGTCCGATAAAGGTTAGCCCTAATAATAGTAATAATAATACCTCCTTGTAAGAGTTCCTCATCTACTCTCAGGGAATAAATTATGTGCCAGGAGACACTGGAGCAACATCTGTATAGACACATTTATCTAGTGGGGGGCCGCATACTTAATGGTTTGTCAGAATGGATAGCTACACAAAAGGTTGACACAATGAGACCTGCCTAAACAGGAAGTGTGGGACAAACCTGACAGGCCTAGGGAAGACAGTCTCAGAAGTGATTAGCTCCACACTGTTTTTAATTACATGCACTCTCTTTAGTTAGAAAGATGATGTTATTAAGTAAGTAGAATTACTGTACTTAGAAAAAATTTCAAAAATGGCCACTGATTTATTTTAAAATAGGTGGATTACTGATAGTTTTATGAACATAAATTTAAAATATTTATTATATTTTATTGGAGATATTAATTTTAATAAATACATAAAGAAAAATCTTTTATATTTGAGTATTACCATTTAATTGATATTTCTTATTTCTCAACAATGACTAAATAATCTAAATGTATAGATCGTCTCAAATAATTAAACAATCACAGAAAAAAATAGTTGAAAAACCTCATCATCCCTGACTCCATAGAGCTTAGTCTAGTGTTGGGGAAATACTTCAGTTGGATAATCATAAAAACAAATAAAATATTTAAGTGTTTAGTGTTTAGGAGTCATGTTACATGCTGCTGTCATCATGTGTAATAGTGGGATTTGGCCTTGTCATTCATTCAATAACTATTTTAGAGCTTTTGCTCCTTGCCAGACATTGTTCTAGCTGCTTGAAATACCATAGTGAATAAGGCATACAGTTTTGCTCTTATGGAAATTTTAACTAGCAGATGCTCAGAAAGGATAGGAAATATGTTGGAGGTTATATATTTAGAAAGTAGAAGATCCAAAATTCACACTTAGATCAATCCAATGCCAAAACCTATGTCATTAACCACTGTCATCTATTCTGTCTTCCCAATTTTATCTAAAGGCGGTTTAGTAAGTATTTGTCTTTTGTCTGTTTGTTTATCTGGCCAACAAATGAACATCCTTTTCATATTGGAACATTCCCCACATTTTACGTGAGTCTTAATGCTAGGCAGAGGCTGCCTCTCACCATGGACACTGAAAAGCTAGATACTCCTTTTCTGAATCACCCATGAAGAAATGGGTTGGGCACAGTTAATAATTAATAAGCAAAATAAATAAAATAAACAAAGCTGGAGGCATCACGTTACCCAAATTGAAACTATACTACACAGCTACAGTAACCCAAACAGCATGACACTGGTACAAAACCAGACATATAAACCAATGGAACATAATAGCCCAGAAATAAGGCCACACACCTATGACCATCTGATCTTCAACTAAGCTGACAAAAACAAGCAGTGGGAAAAAGACTACCTATTCAAAAAATGGTGAGGGGATAACTGCCTGGCCATATGCAGAGGACTGAAGTTGGACCACTTCCTTATACCATATACAAAAATCAACTCAAGATGGATTAAAGACTTGAATGTAAAACCCCAAAGTATAAAAACCCTGGAAGACAACCTAGGCACTACCATCCTGGACATAGAAACGAGCAGAGATTTCATGACATAGATACCAAAGGCAATTGCAACAAAAGCAAAAATTGACAAATGGGATCTAATTAAACTAAAGAGCTTCTGCACAACAAAAGAAACTCTCAACAGAGTAAACAGACAAACTAAAACCTGAGAGAACATATTTGCAAACTATGCATCTGACAAAGTTCTAATATCAGCATCTATATGGAACTTAAACAGATTTACAAGGGAAAAAACAAACAACCTCATTAAAAAGTGTGCAAAGGCCATGAAAAGACACTTTTCAAAAGAAGACATACATGGAGCCAACAAGCATATGAAAAAAAGCTCAATATCACTGATCATTAGGGAAACGCAAATCAAACCACAAAGAGATATCATCTCACACAGGTCAGAGTGGCTATATAAAAAGTCAAAAAATAACTGATGCCAAGAAAAAGGAACGGTTATATACTGTTAGTGGGAGTGTAAATTAGTTCAACCATTGTGGAGAGCATTATGGTGATTCCTCAAAAAGCTAAAAGCGAGCTACCATTCAATCCGGCAACCCCATTAGTCAGTATATATCCAGAGGAATATAAATCATTCTACCATAAAGACAAATACACACAAATGTTATTGCAGAACTATCCACAATATAAAAGACATTAAATCCACCTAAATACTCATCAGTGACAGATTCAATAAAGAAAATGTGGTACATATACACTATGGAACACTATGCAGCCATAAAAAAGAATGAGATCATGTCTTTTGCAGGAACATGGATGGAGGTGGAGGCCATTATCCTTGATGAACTAACACAGGAAGAGAAAACCAAATACTGCATATTCTCAGTTATAGGTGGAAGATAAATGATACGAACTCCTGAACACAAAGAAGGGAACAACACACACTGGGGTCTACTTGAGGGTAGAGGGTGGGAGGAGGGAGAGGAGTGTAAAAAATAACCATTGGATATGAGGCTTAATACTCGGGTGATGAAATAATCTATACAACAAACCCCTCTGACACAAGTTTACTCATGTAACAAACCTGCCCATGTACTCCCAAACCTAAAATAAAAGTTAACAAAAAGAAGAAAATAAAATATTAGAGTCCATTGAAAAATAAGAACACATTAGGTTTCAGAATGTATTATTTTGATTCTATTATTATTATTAAATCCTTCAATTTTCTCACTTGATATGTTCAGTAAAGCAATACAATTTCCAAATATCAGAAAAATGGACTTCACTCACTGCTATGGACTGAATATTTGTATCCCCCCAAATTCATGGGTTGAAATCTATTCCCCAAGGTGATAGTATTTGAAGGTGCGGCCTTTAGGAAGTGATCAATCATGAGAGTGAAATGCTTCTGGATGGGATCAGTGTCTTTATGAAAGAGATCCCAGGGAGCTCCCTCACCCCTTCTCCCCTCTGAGAACACAGAGAGAAGACAGCTATCGATGAACTAGGAAGTAGGTTCTCACCACATATCCAATCTGTTATTGCCTTGATCTTGGACTTTCCAGCCTCCAGAGCTGTGGGAAATAAATCTGTGTTGTTCATAACCCCCTCCTCTTCCACCCAAAAAAGAAAGAAAGAAATGGATTGGGCAAATGGCTTCACCAATCCAGTAGGCTTACCCTGCATTTTAGCTAGGTTTATATGTCTCAGAGGAAGGAATGTCTTTCAAAGGAGTGGCAGAGAACACACCTGGGATTCAGAGCTTGCAGCCATGGCACTGCAGTCTCTGGCTTGTAAAATTCAGCAGTGATGGTCTCAGTGGGCTGAATCTGTGCTGTGACTTTAACTCCATTTTTTTACTATTTTCTGAGTATAATTATCTTACCTTCCTGTTGATTGCTTAAATCATCGAGATTTATTTTCTATTGCTTGCAACCAAAAGCCCCAGCTGATTGTTTAGATTATTTCACCCCACACATTGACCTTTATTAATCAATAGCTGATTGGATGATAATGGAATGAAGTTGCCATGTGATTTTGTGTAGTTCAGAACTTCCTTCTTCATCTCCTTCGTTGTAGAGAAAGGTAAACTAGCAACAATTGGAATACTGACAATGCCTTGGGGCCCATTATTGGTGATATGGCAAAGATAATTCACATAGAATTTTTTGAGTCAAATTTAGCTTATTGAGAGATATGAATTGATTCAGCCAAAATGAATATCTACAAATATCTAAACCCTAATTGGTAGTATCTTAAAAAAAAATGAAAAAACTGAATTCAACAACAAAACTGAGATATTATACTTTCTTTTTATTCTACTCCTGTTATTAGCCTTTATTTTCAATTTTTAATCTATATGATTTTAGATTTCTGAGTGAATATAAATATCAGTCAAAATATTAAATGAGTAGAAGTATGTCAAAATCTTTATGATCACCACATAAGCAAATGTTTGCAATGTGTTCATTTTTCAAAAAATTACTCTGGTATTGTATACATACCAATCCAAAGAAACTGTCAATCAAGAAATGTGTTGATCCCCAAATCAGTAATTTTAACCAGGGAAGTTTTCTGTAATTTTAACCACGGAAGTTTTCTGTAATTTTAACCAGGGAAGTTTTTTTTATCACCACTGCTGTTGTTTTTGATGACCAATTAGTAAACCAATGTATGTCTTTCATGTAATTCATAAATAATTTCTGATTTTCTGAGCTTTCACTAATACAAATTTACTCAAATCTTTGTTGTTGTTGAAGTTTGTAAGAGTTTTGTTTTCTCCAACAGAAGTTTGTTAAATAGATGTATATTTGGCTAAATATATATTTTCTGTGATATTTATCCATGATAGAAATTATTTAAGGATGTGTTAATTGGTATATTTAATCACAGGAATACATTAACCATTCAGAAAAGGAAAATGATTCAACTGTCTACATTTTTTATTCTGTCCCCCTTTCAATTATTTCAAGGATACTAAAGAGCTTGGCTTCAGGACATTTAGGCATATGAATTAATGTTAATCAGTGGTAACCTATTAATCACCCAGGGTTTATCATCTAATACATCTGGACATTTAAAAATATCTAGATGTTTGCTCTTTGGTAAATGTATGTCGAGCAATTTGAAAAAATTCCAAACAGATGTTTTTCTTTGAAGCCCGTATTACTATAAATGGATGTCTTTAATGCTCATCAAGTTTTATTGAGAAGCAAAATAATTTTCATATCAATATCAAATACAAATACAGCATAAAGAAATAAAAATGTACATCAGTGCTAAATATAGAATATAATTAAATACCTATGTAAAACCATATCCCAATATTTTACAAGTTGAATTACCAATAGATGTTTTATGTCAATTCATTTTTGCCTAATTTATTTAGATACTCTCATTACTTATTACAAAGCAGCTCAATTTCAGTTTTTGTATTTATTTCTTTTGATGTATTTATATTTTTAACCTAGACTAGTATATCAAAATATATTACATTATATTGAACCTTAATTCTGGGTAACTTTCTGTGTCTCCTTTAAATTTTTTATAAGATAAAAGCTATTTGTACTAAATTTGTTTTAATGTTATACAAAAGAATTGGTGAAATCTTTTCAATCCAGGATTATAGGGAGTGAGAACAAAGGAGTTCCAGGTAACTTCAACCTCTGGCCAATATGGATAGCATTCTCACTTTGACCTTTGCTAGTGCCTGAATGCTTGTGTCCACCCAAATTTGTATATTAAAACCTAATCCCAAATGTGAGGGTCTTTAGAGGTGTAGCCTTTGGGAGGTGATTAGGTCATGAGGATGGAGCCCTCATGCATGGGATTAGTGCCCTTATAAAAGAGGTGTCAGAGTATCCCTGGCTGCCTCTGCCATGTGAGGTTACAGAGAGAAGATGGCCATCTATGAACCAGGAAATGGGCACTTACCAGACGCTGAATCTGCCAATGCTTTGATCTTAGACTTCCCAGACTGCAGAAAAGTGAGAAATAAATTTCTGTTGTTTACAAGCTACTCTTGTAGTAGTTTGTTAAAGCAGTGCAAACAGACTAAGACAGCTTTCCTTTGATTAGGTTTTTCATTCTTTCTTATAAGATCTATAAATGAATGAAAGGCTCTTGTTTTCAGGTGCCATTGGAAGAGATTTAGTTACATTCCCTTCCACAAAGGGTGGAGCTAGTGATCCCCTGAAGTCTTAATAATTATTACCTTTCCTTCCTTTTCTATTATAGACACTACCACTGCTATAATTTGATATTTACATGCATTATTACGAATTGAAAATACCTACACATAGTTTATCACTTTGTATATTTAATAGTCTTACTATGTATTAGTTTTTATCTTCATTTTGTTTTATATATAAATAATATATATAATATATTTATATATAAAACATATATATATATATGTATGTATATATTCCTGGGTTCAAGCAATTCTCATGCCTCAGCCTCCCATGTAGCTGGGATTACAGGCATATACCACCATGCCTGGCTAATTTTTTGGATTTTTTTAATAGAGACAGAGTTTTACCATGTTGGCCAATCTGGTCTCAAACTCTTGGCCTCATGTGATCCATCCACCTTGGCCTCCCAAAGTGTTGGGATTATAGGCATGATCCACCACACCCGGCCTATCTTCATTTTATAGATAAGAACAATAAGAACCAAAGAATTTTAAGTAGCACATAATGGCTCATTACGTTACTCTGCAATGAAAAAGCTAGCTCCATAACCTCTGACCCCAAGATGAGTGGTCTTTCTAGTGCATGCTAACATCTCACTATTAGTTATGATGCTTATAAAAATCATTTATTGAGCCAAACCCCTATATTTTATACCATGATAAAACTCACATAAAATCCATGGTCATTTTCATTACACTATGCCACCAGGTAATATGGATTTAAGTTTGACTGTGAAATATAAAAAAAATGTTGCTTTCTAGATATTTGAAGAATGATAAGGGCAAGGTGGAAGCATGTTTGTTGTATTATAAGTCAAGAATCCAATTTAATTGAAGTCTCTGAGATGAAAATAGACCCCTTACTACT
This sequence comes from Nomascus leucogenys, assembly GCF_006542625.1. Taxonomy (NCBI): domain Eukaryota; kingdom Metazoa; phylum Chordata; class Mammalia; order Primates; family Hylobatidae; genus Nomascus; species Nomascus leucogenys. The sequence continues at coordinate 30,275,748 of NC_044395.1, read as the reverse complement.
ATTTACTTGCAGCCTTTTCTCAAATTGCCTTCTTATGCGTGGAAGCCAATTTCAGCCTCTTTCTCAATCATTTTAAGAGTACATACAGGAATATGGAGTAACAATGCTATGCAGTTGAATTGCATTTTACAAGTTTTAAGCAGTTTGATCTGATAGAATTCTGTTAAGTTGGGGGGGGCAGATTTTATAAATCTAATTTTAGAGATTAAAAACTGGAATTAGGGAAGGAAATAGCCCAAGTACACAAACATCCTGAACAAACAAATTTGAGGTTAGGACTGTTTTCACGACAGTCTGGTCTGCATTTCTTCTATTCTACTGTCTCACTCTGCCCCAACACTGCCAGTAAAGACCATCATAATGCTCCTGACAGGTGGCATATTGTGATAGCAGCGTGGCAACAACAGCATTTTCTTCAGTTCTGTTTCAGAAAGCACATACTGTCTGCATACTTTTAGAAGGCTTTCCTCCATTCTTCATTGGACATTGCACAGTCAAGCAATGAAAATTCCTTACAATAAAAACCCAAATTCTAATTCTAAGGTAATACACAAAATAAATGCTTTCCAGGAGATAAATGTTCAGAAAAGAGAAACTGGTACTTCAAGGGACCGAGTGCTGTTTTGTGCCACTACTAGATTTAACTCTCACCCTGTATCACCATTGGACTGTTCTAATTAGTATAGTGGAAAATGCCATCATAACAGTTATCCCAATTTAGGACCAGGAGACAGAACACGTACCTTGAAGCAAAAATATGCAAGTTGGGAAAGATGCTGACACTGGCTATGTCTGCGCTCAAGAATAGTTTGACTGTTACTGAGTGAATTGCATGTATGAGTTGACAAGAAGTGATTTCAGTCACTTTTCTATGAGACAGATAATATGGGAAACAAAACAATTTTGTATCCTTAAAGGAAGAAAGATTCATAAGAAAAGAAGGAAATTATAAGCTGTAAAGGAGAGCTCAAATTATATGTAACAACATACTAATGAAAATGAATAGACATTATGTTTCCAAAGAATCTTCAGAGACAAATGACATCTTCAAATTAAATTTGGATACTAAAAAAGGATGCTTGTTGAATTGCATGTTATTTAAGTGTCAATTGTGTGTTAGATCATAAGCGAAATATTACATAAGACAATTGGCTTGGAGGTGTTATCATCTCTAAAACTCTGAAAGCTCAATGAATGTGACACATTGTGTAACTAGGCAAGTGCATCCTAATAATAATCATAGGCAGGTATCTGACTTTATACCCTTTTTTATCTGAAATATTTTACATATGCATGAACATTTATCCACATATTTAAAATTAAAGAGATAAAATGCTGTTAATAGTCATACCGGTTATCTGAATTTTTAAAAACAGAATACTAATTTTAAAAAAGAAACATCTGGCTTAGAAAATGACTATATTCAGCACTAGGAAAATTCTTGTAATCATGTTGTAGAAATTTAAATTCTACTTCAGACATTTTAAATGTTGTACTTCAATGAAACTTCACTGCCCAAGTAACTATGTGTTCATGTTTCTTGGCTGGATATTCATGGTCTTCCATAACTTTACCCCAACCTATCTTCTTATCTAATTTCCCATAAGTTTCCATCTCATATTCCCTGTTTTCTATTCATAATGAATTTTTCTTTTCCAAGTTTTATTCATGCCTTCCCCACTGCCTAAATGCCTTGTCCCTATTCTGAGTGCCTACATTTGATCCTTCCTTTAAGTCTCAATTCAAATGCTACCTCCTTCTTAAATTATTTTCTACTTCCAAGTAAGCGTGGGTCACCCATTCAACCCTAATTACAGACATCTGCAGGAGATTGCAGTAACAATAGCCTTCTGTGAACATATTTCCATGTCTTACTGTGTAACAGAATAGGCAATGACTCTAGGAATTGGTGATTTACAAAGGAAGACGTTTTACTGATGAATGAACATATTTTATCAGGCTGAAAACAACTATTCTGAAAGTGCTTCTGTTTACTGAGTAATTTTTTACATCTCAAGTACTCTGAGGTAAAAGTTTAAAGAGACAGTTTCTCTTTAAATATGAATATGCACAGCAATTCATTTTAGAGAGATGCAGGTTGACATTACATTTGTATTAGATATATTTGTTTTGTTAATGATGACTAAATCCTTAGTTTTTTTTTTCTGTAAAATATTTAAGTGTCTTTTGGTTGCCATGTCAAAGACCTGTATCAGATTTCAACATCTCAAAAATCTGATGATCCACAGAACATATTGTTCAGCTATATGAGACATCCACTCTAATTGTTTTTTTTTGAAATCCATAGACTAACAATAAACTTTAAAATGTAACTTCATTAAAATTAAAGGTGATATTTGATGTTTTCTTGGTTTGAGGATCCTAGGCATATATTCATTTATTCAACAAATACTGGTTGAACATCTCTTTTCCTTAATATTGTGGAAACTCAGGGAAAATCTACTTTACTTGAAGAAATATCCATTTAAGATAATATATTTTTAAATCAGTATCTGACATTACCTCATGTAAGGTGATTTATAATCTTGGTAACACAAATAAAATGCTCCAAGACTTGTGCTAATACTTGACCCATAATAATTTATTTTATCTTCTACTGAAACTTACTTACCCACAAAATAAGGAGTGAAAGAAAATATTGCAGTTATCATTTTTTTCAATGAGCTTTTAGTGAGTACTTGCTAAATACTTATAATTACTTATAATAAATATTTTAATAATAATTACTTCTATGTTTTAGGACTGTTGTCCTCTGAGATACAAAGAAAAGTTATATAAAGTTCTATCCTCAAAAGCTTACAGTCTAGTGGAGAAAAATATTATCTAAAGTCAATATAATCCTTTACTGAATATATATATATATATATTCTATATATATTACTTATTTGTTATTAGTACTATTTTTAGATAAGAAAATTGAGTTTTAAGAGTCAAGTTACTGGTCCAAAGTTATAGATTAATGCAATGGCAAAACCTATATTTATACTGAAGTCTTATGACTATGAGTCAGAGGCACTACCTATTACAGATTTGACCTTCCATTAACGGGTAGTGAAAGCCCTAAGGAAATTAAAGTCTATCTTCTCTCTGATTCTTGAGTTTGGAAACTATTACAGCAACAATGACATGTGTTTTCAGTACTGTTTTCAAGGGTTCTCTTTATCTTTTCAATTTGATCGATTGCATGTTTCATAGCTTTTCAGGTCGGAAAAAAGAATCAATGTGCTGCTCCTCTAAAAACTCTGTAAAACTGCAAGGCACTAGGTGCAGGCCCAGAATCAATTACAAAAGGGAGCCCAAAATCAGACAGGTAGCTGGGAGATATTACTAATTAATGTATATTATCTTTTGTTATCTGAAATGGCTATGCCTAAGTGTTAACCAAACTTTCTTGTAGGTACAGAGTTCAGTTTATTTTAATAGGTCTAAGTCCACTCAGTCTTCCAGCACCAAAATTCCCATTGATTTTTCAAGGGCAATAACTAATGGTTCCAGTAAGAATGTTAAAGAAAATGCTTGTTTTGGAAACTTATGACTGATAGACAAGTAAAACTAATTTGAAGAAGACCAACTTTCCATACTATACCACAAAATATGTATTAGAAATAAACTTGAGTCAATAGGGCTAACTAGCCTAAATTTAGAGAGTGACAGATTTCAGCTCACAAGAAGAAATTTTTCTACCAACTGTAACCCACCATGAATAGAACAAGCTGACTCTGAAGTAGTGAGGTTCTCATGTCTAGATGTTCCAATAAAAGCTATGTGAAAATGTTTTAGTTTCAGAGAGGGTCCCTATGTATGGTAGGATATTGAAATAGATGATCTTGAATTTTCCTTCCATCCCACTTTTCTAACACGATTCCTAGTTCGACTCTTGGCTCTTTCCCCTTCCTTAAATAAACTGGTGATTTTGAGAATTGGGCATATGGAGCATGCAAAAGAAAGATAAAAAGAAAGAAAAAGATAGAGGGAGAAGGAAGAAGGAAAGAGAGCAGTTGAGGAGGAAAGTAGGAAGGCTGTATGAGGGGAGATAGAAAATTAGGAAAGGGGATACATAGTAGGTAGTCTAGGAAGTCTAGCTTTTCTATAGGAGAAATGTGCCAGTACACAAGACTAACATCCGCTAAATGGGTCATAGATGTGTGTAAACAGCATACAAACATCCAGATCAGACAGACTTCCATGATGTTAGGGTATAAGATAGGTCTTCCATGATGCTGTTACAGGTAGTTAGGCATGAGCAGGGCAGGAGAGGGCTGTCCCCCACTCACTAGAAATGTCTGGCAATGATTCGGCAATTACTGCATTGCCCCTCTAAATAAATTGGCAGCCAGCTCCAGAGAGAGGTGATTTCCTGATGTTTCACATCTGTTAACATTAAAGTGTTAACTAAATGCAGACCCCAGGGAGAAAGCAACTCCCTGGGTGTGCACATTAAGAAACAAAAATGGCAAAGTACAATCTTCCAGGTACACTCCAACAGAAAAAGCAAAAAAAGCCTCAGATGGGCATGTGTACAACTTCCTAAACACACTGAGCGTGCTCGCCTCCCAAGGGTAAGGAGGGCTCTGCGCATGCAGCGGCACACCCTATGGGAAGAATCATGGGAAAGGGGGGAGCTCATAAAGTCCCAGGATCAAGGTTAAAGGTCCTTTCTTTTTGCTATCTTCTCCCTTGGACCTTCAGGTTCCTGCTTGGTCTCTTCCAAGCAAATTTTCCTTTCTTTCCTTTTCTAAAGCCTTTTTAAATAAGCTTCCACTCTTGCTCTGAAACTTGCCTTGGTCTCTTATTCTGCTTTATGCCCTTCAGTCGAATTCTTTCTTCTGGGGAGGCAAGGATTGTATAGATACACCACAGGTAACTCAGGGTAACTCAGATCTCTTCCTCTGGTAACAATGCCAGGGTGAGCAGTGACATTCAGCCTGGCCCCTTACACATTTATTCCTGCCTCCATGGCCCTCACAGAGCACTGTGGAGCAGCCATGCCCCCATAAATATGGATTGTTTATGAATGCAGCTGAAGGCTTTTGTACAGAGTCTGTGGCTTCTTGCTCACCTACCCTGCTTAACTCTCCAAGCTTTTAACATTGTTTCTCATCTTCCTGTTTTCTTTTGTCTTTTTCTTTTTTTAATGCAATCATGATTTCCTCCTGATTCTGACTTTCTTTTCAGGGCAATTCTATTTCTCTATTTTGGCATTATCTGGAGAGTGTTCTTTAACTTGCACCCTCTTCTTATTTGATTTGGCCCTTTCAACCCTATTCTTGAGCAATACATGGTCTACTGATCCATCCTGATTACTCTCCAAAATATAAACCATTTGTATTTTTCACAGGCTTAGATAAATTTGCTGATCTCTGCCTAGGGTCATTCAATTCTGATGGGGATACATACCAGATGCCCCCAAAACTTTCATGGGGCAATGAAGATGAAGAAAATCCATCATTAAGAAATTAAACATTGAAAAAAAACACTTCTGTTCCTCTTGCAGTAAAGAATACTATATTAATTTATAAGGCAGTGGGTCTGTGGGAACTATGAAAAAATAAAATAACATCTACAATTGCTAAACTTTCTGATACAATAATTGTATTCATCTTTTATTTCAAATCATTAAAAATAGTTTATGCTAAATGTCATGCTGTGAAAATGGGCTCTAGAATGAATCTTATGCCTGCACAGGCGGATATAAAGGCTCCCCTTTTCATATCACAGTCAAACTAGGAATTACGCTAGCAGTTTTCCTCCAGTTACTGCAGTTTTGCTTGTGGCTTTTCCTTTTAACCTTTCTTCATTGGACAATAATAGCTCAGCCACTCTCTTCAGAGGTCATCCAATATGAAAAAGCTGCTCTGGTATGTCATTAGAACAGGAGGACAAAATGTGAGCAGTTTTAATATTTCTCACAATATCTCTGCATTTTGGCATTTTGATAACAAGACACAAAATTAGCAAATAGATCAAGAGTAGTAAGATATTAAATTGGAAGCAAATGCTATTACAGTTTATGTCTTTAAAATCTGAGTTGGAAGTTTTGTTTCCGTCTATGAGGGAGTAGATATATCAAAGAAATCCTTGGAGGAAGTAAGTGTAAAACCTGGATCGAAAACAGAAACAAAGCAAAGCAGCTATTTGGATCCCACAGAAAACAATCACGACAGCCGAGAATTGTGGGGACTAGACCTATAGAAGAGGAAATTGCATTGAGCTCAACCCCAAATTTGCGTCTATAATTTCTCCCTATTTATTTACAGTTTCTCAGTGATAATGATGGAGCCTGAAGAGAAAGTAATAGCCTTGAGTTGTGACCAATATCATTGGATAGAGAGAACAAAATCAGACTTCAGGAACTGGGGGCAACCATGATTTAAGGGAAAAAGGTACGGGGGAGAGGACATTCAGAGGAGTAGCATCAAATATTACATGCAATTTTCCTTGGAGCATTTGCCAACTTGTAAAATGCACACGCTTGGCGTGAGGCACTGTGAAGTACAGGCAAAGGATTTGTCCAGTTCACAGTACTGGGAAAGCAATTTTAGAGGCCCCATCCCACAAAAAAAGAAGAGCCTCAGGAAAAAAACCTCAGTTGAGGATCTTAAAGAGCGACTCTTAACAATAAGAGCAATATCATAAAAAATAACGGTCACGTTTAAGAGTAAAGGCAGAGTAGAATTAGAGCAGGAATCACTAAACCTGAACTGCACAATAGGCTATATGAAGATGATCTGGCTAGACTCTAGCAGCTTTCTGGAATTACATTAAATTCTCTTTGGAAGAAGATAATATCACTTGTATGTGTGTATATATATATATATATATATATATTTGTATGTGTATATATATACATTTGTATGTATATATATACACATATATAAAATAAAATTTAATTTATATATATAAATTGAATATATATAATTTAACTTATATATATAAATTGAATATATATATATTTAATTTACAAAATCCAGCTTAAAAAATAGTTGGTCATGGCAGGAAATAGGACAAAATAACTCCTAAAAAGAAGAAAAAATAAAGGAAAGGGAAAGGCAATAGTAAAACACCCAGAGGAGATTCTGTTGTCAGACATAAAACTTGAATATCAGTATAATTAATGCGTTTACAAAGTAGAGAAAAAGGTGAATGCAAAGTATAGAAAAAGATGAACCACAATCTGTAAAATAAATGCAAATGTTAGAAGAAAAATATATACTAAGAAAGTAATATAAGTTTTAGTAGTGATTTAGCTATCACAGAACCAAACGTTAGTGACCTAAAAGACAGTTCAGCAAGAAATACCAAGGTTGAAACACAAAGAATACAGAAAATGTTAAAATACAGAAAATATCATGAGATGTCAAATACAACATGATGGAAAGTTCTGAACTTTTTGTAATTAGAACTCAAGAGGAAAGACAAAAGAGAAAAACAGTAATATTAAAAGAGAATGAAGGGCAATCATTTTGAGACAGCTTTAAAAAATTAAAAATAATTTTTAAAAACCCAGAAAGCCTCTCCTTCAAACAACTTTCAAAATACCCCAATAGAAATAAAAGAACACACACACATATTATTGGTGTAGTTAAGAAGTTGAAAACAAGGGAAAATTTGAAAAGCAACTGTATAAAACTCATGTTTCCTTCAAGAGTGAGATAGACTGCCAACGAACTTTCAGAAACAGTGGAAACTAGAATATAAGAAAAAATTGAAAATGCCAGGCTGGGCTTGATGGCTCATGTCTGTAATCCCAGCACTTCGGGAGGCTGAGGCGGGCGGATGATGAGCTCAGGAGTTTGAGACCAGCCTGGCCAACATAGTGAAACCCCATCTCTACTAAAAATACAAAAAATTAACTGGGTGCAGTGGTGGGCGCCTGTAATAGCAGCTACTCGGCAGACTGAAGCAGGAGAATTGCTTGAACCCAGGAGGCGGAGGTTGCAGTGAGCTGAGATCACGCCCCTGCACTCCAGCCCTGGGGACAGTGCGAGACTCCATCTCAAAAAACAGCAACAAAAATGAAAATCGCAATAAAGAAACTCATTTTAAAATCTTATTCATGATGAAATTTTCTTCAAAAATAAAAAGGCATTTATAAATAAACAAAAATCAGAGAGATTCATCCAGGGAAGAACGCATTAAAAGACATGAAAAGATATTATCAAGCAGGTAAAAAGATAAGAATATTCACTGCTTAAACAATATGTTGTGGAGTTGAAAATATGTATAGAAATCATGTACACAAAAATGGTAGCACAAAATTCACTAAATGAAGCTGAAGTTGTAAGATCCCTGCATTGTCCAGGTGGTGGTATAAGTATTGATTTAAGGTAAAGTCTGAGAAATCAAAAAAGCATATAAAAATCTAGGTTGACCACTAAAAAATTAATTATAAGATCATAGAAGAAAATAAATTAAATAATATCAAAATCTTAAACAATACAAGAATGAGAAAAAAAGTAACAGTGAACAGATGGGATTAAGAGGAAACAGTAGTAGGATAATAGATTTGAAACTGAACAAATCAGTAATTGTATTATATGTATACAAACAGAAAGCTCTAGTTAAAGACAAAGTTTTTCAACTTGAAAAAAATCATCTTGATAGATGACACGTAATAAAATCATTAAAGAAATCTAGTGTAGTTAATATGATACAACTGGAACTTAAAGGCAAAGACTATTAAAAATAGACATTTCATCAAAATATTCAATTCACCAACAATTTTCAATTCACTAAAATTTATAATAATTCTATATTTGTATGCTGCTAATAATATGTACTCAAAGTACATAAAATAAAAATTAAAATAAAATAAAACTTTAAAAAAGGTTGAATCATATTACAACTTAAGTAAATATTAGAACAAGCAGAAAATAAGTCATTAAGGATAAGAGAGAATAACAACCCTCACAAAAGCTGACATAGTGGTAGAACACTGTAATAAAAAGCCGAAGAATATATTTTTAAGTGTACATGAAACTGTTTCCACAACAGACTGTATCCTGGGCCGGAAAGAAAATCTCAACATATGTCATAGGATTAAAACTATTTCTTGCATTTATGCAAGAAAGCAACACAAAAATAATACTTGAAAAGGTTCAAATATTTATAAATTAAGCAATAATCTTCAAAATAACCAAATGAGTCAAAGATACTAAATTATGTACCTATAGGATGCAGTTAAATCTGTGCTTAGTGAGAAATGTATAGGCTTAAATGTTTCTAATTGACAAAAGGAAACATTCTTAAACTGGTAACCTATGTGTTGATTTCATGAAGCTAGAAAAAAATCCAGCAAATTAAATGTAAACAAACCAATAAAGAATAATTTAGAGCAGAAGTCAGTGAAATAGACAACAAGTGGACAGTGAGGATAAATGAATAAAGCCAAAAGTTATTTTTTTTGGAAAAGACTAACTTGGTAGATATGAAAATGTTTAGTGTGAATTCCCTTCAAAGGTCTTTCTTTTCAGCTGTCAGAAGTGTGGTGAATAGAAAGCATCCAGCTGTCAGCTCCTTCAAAGTCAGCCTCAGTGGTATAGAGAGCTGTTTGCTTTAGAGCATGGCTTTCCAAGGGAATCTCATATCTGATAGAAGCAGACATATAAAATCTGTCAAATTTCAAGCTGATATGAGTTAACTCTTGGGAAATTATTGCTACAGCACTCCCTGCCATGTTAGCAAAGGTTGGCAGGCAAGCATCATAATGTGGATTTCTAATAAACTGTAATCCATATTGGAACTGGGAATGGTTCAAGCAAGCAAGTAAGAAGGTGGATTGTTTTTGAAGTTGGGTTTTGAATTTGGATCATTCTCCATCTGTCTGGTAATAAGGATCCTGACACTGAAGAGAGGTGGAGTACACATGGGCCTGTATAAGATGATGGTTCAGTCATTAACCCTATCACTGGTAGTGAATTAAGAAGGTGTATTAATGAAAGGAAATGTGCTGATTAATCCTATGCATTAGGTGTTTGAGATGAATGGAAGAGATGCTATATGGATAACATGCTTGCTTGACTATAGTTAAATGTCATTGTTGTTCCACAGAAAAGTTATGAGGAGCTGAGGAGAGTACTAGACAATTTAAAGTCAGGTGTGAAAGCTGCTTCTTCAGTGACAGGTAGAGGAATCCAAGGACAAAGCTGTAGACTTAATAGAGAGATCAACTTCAAAGACAATTAAATGCTCATCAAGGCTCTTCTCTCATGTTAAGGTAAGGGCTCCAGTAGGAAAATCATAGAATGCTGGCACATTAGATGGAGAGGCCTGGGTGTATGCCATGAATCTTTCTGACTTCTCAAAGCTCTACTGAGTCTATAAAAATGACACTCCCATTAAGAGCTAGAATGCTCTAATACTCACTTCTTGTGTTGGTTAATAATTCAGAGCTCTTTCCTGTAAGTCATCACGTGTACCCCTCAGGATCTGCTCCCACCTCCCATCATGCCCACTGCTGCTATAACTATGTTATGTTGTAGCATAACTTAGCTGGTTTTATAGTCAAAAGGAGCCACGTAAAATAGACATCATATACCAACAAGTCTAGGGGGAGCATAAATGGGGTTGGATTCTGAGGGTGCTTAATCAAAGAGAAAGAGTATAAAATAGGATAGGTAAGAGTTTATCGACTTGTAAATACTCTCCTATGATGTAGAATTTAACATCCAGTCAATGATCCCAGGATATGGGGTAAACTTACTACTAGAATGTCCACTAAAGGCATGTAAAAAGCAATGGACTATGCTGAATGAAGTCAAAGGGCTAAAAACTGGAGAAGTAGAAAAGGGAAAGGAATAAAAATGCTCTTGGAAGTGGGCAGGCAGGAAGTAGATACAGCATGTATAGTCAGCAGGTCTATCCGATGGGTATGCTTCATGGAAAGGCCCAGAGGATGTATTATTTATAAGGGCCATGAGGAATAACCTGGTGAGACAGGCACCAGCAACACTAAAACTTGTAGTATTGCCTTTAATCTGTGAACTATGGCTGTTAGTTGGATAAACTAAAATGTGGCTTTCTGATAGCAGTGGGGTTAATAGGACCCACCTACACGTCAAAAAAAAAAAAAAATAGACGATAGGTGGTGGAGTTAACCACTACATTTAATAGGCTACAATTATCTTATTATCCAGCAAGTTACAGTTGAAGTCAAGAGATCTGACCCACAGAGGATTATGAATTGGTAGATATTTATATAGTTATGGAACATGGCATCCCTATAGCAAGACAGATAGGTAGGCAACAAGGATATTACTCAGTTTGTACCAGCAGAAGAAATCAAGGATGGATGACCAGGAGGCTGAGGGTAGTCACCTCAATAAAAAACCATACCTTCATCAATTCTCTAACCTGAGTCGGTTTCCTGTTCTCAAATCATTTGACCAAAAATAAAATTAGATCCTCCCAAGAGAAAGGAAGCTGCAAAAACACAGGGAGTCTATTCCACAATGACGCTCTCATTCCTTCCCTGAGGGGATCCATAGCCAGTTATTCGAGTTAAACAATAAACTTGGAAAAAGGCATTATTCAAATACTTAGGACTACTGGACACAGGTCTTAATTGACATTGATGCCTGGAGATCCAAACCATAATAATCGTAGTCCCCTAGATGACAGCTGGGTCATATGGGGCCACTAAGGTGTTCAATACATGTATGGGTGGATAAATATTTGTAAAAGTACCTGGCCTACATTAAAAATAAGAATCAACAAAGGCTAGTTAAATCTGTTAGATGAATGCCACCAAGAGGCATAGTTGAGCAAGATATCAGAGCAATATTTGTTTTAGGAATATAGGATTGGCTTGACTTTTGCAGACATTATTTGCTTTCATAATTAATTTTTAACCTAGGCTAACATTAAAATTAGTTATTATTCCCAAGGGCATAATGAATGCCAGTAAACAATGTCAAGGACAATTTTCTCAGTGCAGAAAATAAAGTAATACTGCAGTTGATTATTCATATGCAGATACCAGAGAGTTAGCTGCCAGACAATGGTGATCAATAATAAAAAGAAATGTTGAGTTATTTTGTTCTGTGCAGATGACAGCTGCCCATAAGCTGTTGCCAAATCAGCACTCATAGAACATGGATACAGCCCCAGTGTAATTTCTAAGCCCAGAGATTGGAAAAGTGACCACCTGCCCCTCTGCAATGCAGTGGAATTTTTCAGGACAGGTAAATTTGTCTAAATCTATATACTGCCACAATATTTAGATTGATTTATAAATTTCTCAGTCATATGTTAGAAATGAAGAATTTTAATATTCTTCTTATGTGACCCTGTCATGATATAGTCTAGTACAGTTAGTCTAGAGATGTTATGGAATTATAAACAAAAGTCAAGAGTCAGGTAGCATCCAAAGCCTTCAGGCATTTTTAATTTTACTGCACGATCCAACTAACTGCTGTTGCCAGAAAGGGTCCCCATAGGGTTTGATTTAGCATAATACTGATAGCCACAATGCTCTAAAGGCTGAACACAGAGGAAAAATCCAGGAAGTAGCCTGGTTCAAGTAGGTCTCCTTAATTCAGCCAGATTTTATGTAAAGTTGGACATTATAAATGGTTCTTTGGGACATTTTCCCTTTTAGTTCTGAAATGTTTTTCTTTTGTTGCTGAAAGTCAGATCAGATGCTCATTTAAAGAGCTTTGCTATAAATATGTGATCTTTTGAGGTGTCAGGGAAAGCGAATTCATTCTTTTAATATGCTTCTGTGGGTAAATTTTGGAGAGCAATGAAAATAATTTCATTCTCAAAAGTATACTGAAAATTTTACACAGTAATGTATTTTGATCTGGGGAAGAAAATAAGTTCAAATTAAAATTATAAAAATAATACAGTTGGAGCACTGAAAAATAGTTTCTTGTCAATGAATATTTAAAGGCCATAATATTCCTTGAAATATTTTTATTTATAAATTAACCCAAAGGGATATTTTAGTTATAATAATATTAGACTTGCTCAAAAATTAATTTAAATATCAAAGTATATTTTATTAAAGTACTTGTAAAATAATCATTATACCTATGAGTAAGCAATTAGACAATTTTAATCTCAAACTAAAAACCTCAAAATTTACCTCTGCTAGCTTGTATTACCTTCTAGCATTCTCTAAGCAGTACTGGTCATGCTTTGAGATATGAGATATGGTGTAACTATCCTCTCCCCACAACTTCACTGAACAAAATTCTAAGACCCTCTGATTCACAAGAAATCAATTCCTTCTCTCTCTCTTCTACTTAAAACTGTGGTCAAATCACTGTGTTAAAATTCTAGATTCACACTTTGGGAGGCCGAGGTGGGTGGATCACTTGAGCTCAGGAGTTCAAGACCAACCCAGCCAACGTGGTGAAACCCTGTCTCTACTAAAAATAAAAAAAAAAATTAGTCAGGTATGGTCACGCACACCTGTAATTCCAGCTACTCGGGAGACTGAGGCAGGAGAATCACCAGAACCCAAGAGGCAGAGGTTGCAGTGAGCCGAGATTGTGCCACTGCACTCCAGCCTGGGTGATAGAGTGAGACTTCATCTCAGAAAAGAAAAAATTCCGGATTCTCTTTGTTAAACAAAGTTTACTGGGGGCCATTGTTTTGGACTAGCCTCCTACATGAGGCTCCAGTAGACCAGGAGGGAATTAGTTGTGCTGAGGGCCACATGGTCAGACTAAACTTTCAGAAGAGCCAGTTTTCGGGGAAAAAAAAAAGGAAAAACATAAAACCAAACAAGAAATTCTAGTCAAACTGGGAAACTGGGGAAGCTTAATAAGGAAGACTTCTCTGTTTTTTTTTTTTTTTTTTTTTTTTTTTTGAGACAGAGTTTGGCTCTTGTTGCCCAGGCTGGCGTGCAATGGTGCCATCTCGGCTCACCGCAACCTCCGCCTCCTGGGTTTAAGCGATGCTTCTACCTCAGCCTCCCAAGTAGTTGGGATTACAGGTGCATGCCACCATACCTGGCTAATTTTTTGTATTTTTAGTAAAGACAGGGTTTCACCATGTTAGTCAGGCTGGTCACAAACTCTCGACCTCAGGTGATCCACCCACCTTGGCCTCCCACAGTGCTGGGATTACAGGCGTGAGCCACCACACCCAGCTTAAGACTTCTCTGTTTTAAGCCTATAAAATAGTTTTGAAATGACCAATCTTTTTATTTCTGTTTTCTATGTTTTCTTTCTTTGGTTCTTTCCTGCCCATAAAGCCAACCTCTTTTGCTTAACTCATCAGAACATTCATTCTGCTTTATACAATGAAATTTTGCCCAATTCTAGAATTGCAATAAAATCCAACTTGACATTTAATCTAAATTTGTTGTAATTTTCTCTTTAACAATTCCTAGGGAAATTCTGAGATTATGAGAGCTAGAGACTATTTTAGAGGTGATCTAATCTAATAATTTCCAATTGTTTTATTTCTCAAAGTTTGTCTTTTTTTTTTTTTTTTTTTTGAGACAGGGTCTCACTCTGTCACCCAGCATTGAGTGCAGTGGTGCAATATTGACTCACTGCAGCCTCGAGCCCCAGAGCTCAAGCAATTCTCACACCTCAGCCTCCCTAGTAGCTGAGACTGCTTGTGTGTGTCACCACGTGTGGATAATTTTTGTTTTTATTTTTTGTAGAGACAAAGTCTCACTGTGTTCCCCAGGATGGTGTTGAACTCCTGAGCTCAATTGATCCTCCTGCTTTGGCCTCCCAAAGTGCCAGGATTACAGGTGTGAGTCACTGTGACTGGTCTCAAGGTTTGTCTTTAAGAAATAAAAAATACAATCTTTGCAAGCATTGAGGAACTACATTATCTTGCCTTCAAAACCTCCTATGACTCATCCTCAAATAGATTTTCTAGGAAGCCCTCAAATAGATTTTCTAGGAAGCTACCCAGACAGCTAGAATTCATGACATTTTATGTTAAAATATATAAAAACAAGTTCACAAATGTTGGATTCATTGGCTTTTCAGAGTTCACTAAACTGCCGGGTATTACGGTTTTTTTAAAAAAAGAACCAGAACTTGTGAGTACTTTAGTAGACTTCATTTATTTTCAAATGGTTCCTTCAGTTGGACACCAATGTGAGTAAACCACCCCTTTTCTCCCCAGCGAACCACTGCTGCTAAGACTCTCACTGTTGAAGTTTTGCGCTTGTTTACTATTTAACCCACACCACGCAGTTCTCTTCCTCATTATAATGTGATTATTTCACAGTGGTGTCATGTTTCCATAGTGATGCAAGATTGAGTCTGCACAGCAGTCTCATAAATAGAACATTCTACCTTCTTTAACATCAAGTTAAATATAAGTATAAATGGAGATTGCCACAATTCTGAAAGTGAGTAAGGCACCTGATTCAGTCTTTAATGCAACTCTTGTCACTCAATGTGTTTTTACATATTAAAGAATATGTGGCCAGTAGACAGAAGCATGGGATAAATGTCATGGTACCTGCAATTTATTTTTTTAATTCAAATTTACTTTCATTAATGAAAAATTTTTACATCCACTTACCACATTTATAAAACGTTTCACATATATTGCCCATCTTCTTTAGAAAAGATTTCATTAAATCTCTAAACTAAATCAGATCTTCCTATCATATGCTAATATCATATCCTATAATTTTCCTTTTTAGCAATTATCATATTTTATAATTACATAATGGTGTGATTGCTTGATGAATGCCTGTCTTCTATATTAGACTCTAAATTGCAGTATAGCAGTTATTAGTTTTCATGAGCATCGCGGCTATCCTTTGCACCTACAGTGCTTGACACACAGCAAATAATAGGCATTTGTAGAATAACTATATTTAAAAATAAATTATTTTCTTATATGAGCGCCTGCTAATTGATAACAAAACTCTTACCCAAAAAGTCACAGCAAGGCTTCAGAGTTCTCAGCACAACCTTCTAGAGTCACTGCCAATTAAAATGGTCAGACATATTAAAACTTGTTTGTCGTTCTTGACCTTTCTACCTATCTAGAACACCATTTCTTAAAATTCCTTCCTGATAATAGCATTAGGAGATGTACCTAGTGCTAAATGACGAGTTGATGGGTGCAGGAAATCAGCATGGCACATGGATACATATGTGGCAAACCTGCACATTGTGCACATGTACCCTAAAACCAAAAGTATAATAATTAAAAAAAAAAAGAAAGAAAAAAAAACCTATACTGATTGGTAAGGAAGAAATAAAACTATTTTTGTTCACAGATGATATGATTGTTTATGTAGAACATCTTGAGATTCTTGAGAGTCAATTCTTGAAAGCCTCGACAAGAATAAAGAAACACCTTCTAAAACTAATAAGAAATTACAGCGAGGTTGTAGGATATAAGATACAAGATCAATACACAAAAGCCAATTAACATTCCTTTATGCCAGCAATGAACAAGTAGAATTTGAAATTAAAAACACAATGCCATTTCCATTGGCACCCACAAAAGGAAATACTTATGCATAAATCCAACAAAATATGTGTAATATCTGTATCAGAAAAACTGTGTTGAGGTATAGAAAACAGTATAACAAAACAAATGGAGAGATATTCCATATTCATGGATAGCACCCACAAAAGAAAATAGTTATGCATAAATCTGACAAAATATGTATGATATCTACATCAGAAAAACTGTGTTGAGGTATAGAAAACAGTATAACAAAACAAATGGAGAGATACTCCATATTCATTAATAGCAAGATAATATTATCAAGATATCAGTTCTCGATTTGATTTATTGATTGAATGTACTCCCAATTAAAATCTTAGATAGTTGTCTTGATATCAACAAACTTATTCTAAAATTTATATAAAAAAGCAAAAGACTCACAATAGTCAGCACAGTATTGAAGGAGTAGAACAAAGTTGGAGGCCTGATACTACCCAGCTTCAGGTCTTACTATAAAGCTATATTAATCAAAACTGTGTGGTACTGATGAAAGGATAGACAAATAGATCAATGGAACATAACAGAGAGCCCATAAATAGACCCACATAAGCGTAGTCAACTGATCTTTGGCAAAAGAGCGAAGTCAATACAAAGGAGAAACCACAGTCTTTTCAACAAATGGCACTGAAACAACTGGACATTCACATGTAAGAAATGAATCTGGACATAGATCTTACTCTTTACAAAAACTAACTCAAAATGGACACAAACCTAAACCTAAAACACAAAGCTATAAAACCACTAGAAGATAACAGAGAAGAAATCTAGATTACCTTGGGTTTGGCTATAATTTCTTTTTTTTTTTTGAGATGGAGTCTCGCTCTGTCGCCCAGGCTGGAGTGCAGTGGCGCAATCTCGGCTCACTGCAAGCTCCACCTCCAGGGTTCACGCCATTCTCCTGCCTCAGCTTCTCCGAGTAGCTGGGACTACAGGCGCCCGCCACCACGCCCGGCTAATTTTTTTGTATTTTTAGTAGAGACGGGGTTTCATCATGGTCTCGATCTCCTGACCTCGTGATCCGCCCGCCTCGGCCTCCCAAAGTGCTGGGATTACAAGCATGAGCCACCGTGCCCGGCCTATAATTTCTTTAGATATAACACCAAAGGCATGATAAATGAAAGAATGTATTGATAAACTAGACTTTATTACAACTAAAATTTTCTAGTCCGTGAAAGACACCGTCAAGAGAATAAAAAGACAAGACTGGGACAGAATAGTTGCAAAAGACGTATCTGATAAGACTTTTATCCAAAATACACAAATAACTCTTAAATCTCTACAATAAAAAATTAATTAAAAAATAGACCAAAGATATTAACAGACACTTCACCAAAGAAGATATACAAATGGCAAATAAGCATATGAAAAGATACTCCAGGAGTCCTGGCATGTGGCTTATACCTATAATGACAGCATTTTTGGAAGCTGGGGTGGGTGTACCACTGAAGGCCAGGAGTTCAAGACTGGACTGGGCAACAAAGCAAGACCCTGTCTCTAGAAAAAAAAAAAAAATTAGCCAGACATCAGGTGGCATGTGATTGTAGTCCTAGCTACTTGAGAGGTTGAGGTAGGGGGATGGCTTGAAACCAGGAGTTAGATGTTTCAGTGAGCTACCACTACACTCCAGCCTGGGTGACAGGGTGAGACCCTGTATCAAAAAAAGAAAAAAAAAAAAGAAAAGAGAAAAAGAAAAGAAAAGATACTCCACACCCACATCATATGTCATCAGGGAAATGCAAATTAAAATGTTAGGGAGATATCATTACTTACCTGTTAAAGTGGCCAAAATTTGGAACACTGAGAATAATCAAATACAGATGGTTTCTTACTTACAATGGTTCGACTTAAGATTTTTTTTTTACTTTATTATGGTGTGAAAGTGATATACATTCAGTACACTCCTCAATTTCTGATGGGGTCATGTCTGGACAAATCCATGGTAAGTTGAAAATACTCTCAGTCGAAAACATACATTCGACTTATATTTTCAACTTACCACAGGTTTATCCAGACATAACCCTATCATAAGTCAAAGAGCATCCCTACAGATGAGGATGCAGAGAAACAGGAACTCTTCATTCATTGCTGGTGGGAATGCAAATTGGTACTGCCTCTTTGGGAGACAGTTTGGCAGTCTCTTACAAATCTAAACATACCATTACCATATGAACCAGCACTTGTGCTCCTTGCTATTTACCTGAAGAAAATGAAAACATACATCCATTGAAAAACCTGCACATGGATTTGTATGGCAGTTTTATACATAATTTCCTGAAACTGGAATCAATCAAGACTTAAGTAGGTGAATAAACTGTGTTACATCTAGACAATGGAATATTATTCAGTGCTAAAAAGGAATGAGCTATCAATCCATAAAAAGACATGGAGAAAACTTAAATGAATATTACTAAGTGAAAAAAGCTGGGCTTAAAAGGTTACATTTTCTATGATTCCAACTATATAACATTCTAGAAAAGGCCAAACTTTGGAGACAGTAAAATGATTAGTGTTTTCCAGGGATTAGGAAGAAGGAAGGGATGAATAATCAAAGCACAGAGGATTTTTTTTAGGGTGGTGAAAATTCTCTGTACAATGCTATAATGATGGATGCACATTATTATACATTTGTCCAAACACATGGAATGTACAACTAATATCCAGAATCTACAAAGAACTCAAATAGGCAAGAAGAAAACAAACAATCCCATCAAAATGCATATGGAAAAATACTCAACATCAGTATCAGGAAATGCAAATTCAAAACCACAATGCGATACCACCTCACTCCTGCAAGAATGGCCATAATCAAAAAATCAAAAATAATCAATGTTGTTATGGATGCAGTGAGAAGGGATCACTTTTACACTGTTGGTGGAAATGTAAGCTGGTACAACCACTGTGGAAAACAGTGTGGAGATTCCTTAAAGAACTAACAGTAGATCTACAATTGATCCAGCAATCCCATGACTAGGTATCTACCCAGAAAAAAAGGGGTCATTTTACAAAAAAAGATACTTAAACATGAACATTTATAGCAGCACAATTTGCAATTGCAAAAATAGGGAACCAGTCCAAATGCCCCTCAAAGAGTAGATAAAGAAAATGTTGTATATATATGTGTGTGTGTGTGTGTGTGTGTGTGCGCGCGCGTGTGTGTATGTATATATACATACCGTGGAATACTACTGAACCATAAAAAGGAACAAAATAATGGAACTCACAGCAACCTAGATGGAATTGTAGGCTATTATTCTAAATGAAGTAACTCAGGAATGGAAAACCAAATATCACATGTTCTCACTCATATGTGGGAGCTAAGCTATGAGGAAGCAAAGGCATAAGAATGATACATTGGACATTGGGGACTCAGGTGAAAGGGTGGGGCGTGGCCAGGAATAAAAGACTATACATTGGGTACAGTGCACACCATTTGGGTGATGGGTGCACCAAAATCTGAGAAATCACGACTAAGGTACTCATTCATGTAATCAAACATGACCTGTTGCCCAAAAACCTATTGAAATAAAAAAATAAAAAATTTAATAAAAACACAAGGTAGAACATGACATGCAGATTAGTAATGACATAAGAGATACGACTTTCATATTGTGTGGAAATTAGACACAGCTTTGTGAGAGAAAAAATAGTGATCTACTTTTCTTTCTTAGCACCTTAAAACTTATGTCTCCAAAGGCTCAAATAAGTAACTTTCTCTTCCTTATAAGAAAGTAAAAGGATGTTATTCTGGATGAGTTCTCTGAGAATTGTCCTCCTTTCCTTAGACAAAAAAGAACTTTCAACTATGGCTAGAACACACAAAGCGTGGCTGCATTAGTTCAGTACCTCTCAGGTTGGCATATGCATATCTAAAAACTAAGACTCCTGGGTGGAAATAAATGGCCTATGTTCTTCTCACAGTAGATCACATACCTACAACCATGTAATAGATTTTACATGACACGGGAATCCTCATAAGGATATGAAAACCAAAATAAACAGTTTAACTTGGGTATGAAATTGACTCTTGAACAATACCGGTTTGAATTATACAGGTCCACTTAGACATGGAAATTTTTTCGACAAATATATTAGAAAACTTTTTAGAGATTTGCAAGAATTTGAAAGACTCCCAGATGAACTGCATAGCCTAGAAATATATAAAAAAAAGCTATGTCAAAAATGAAAAAAATCATACATAGATACTAGTCCATTTCATCATTAATTCCCACAAAATGTACACAAATCTATTGCAAAAAATAAAATTTATCAAAACTTATGCTCACACTTACAGACCATATGTAGCACAGCTATATGTAGTTGAGAGAAATGTAAGCAAACATAAAAATGCGATATTAAATCTTAACTGCATAAATTATGTGTAGTACAATATATACTACTGTAATATTTTTACAGTCACCTCCTCTTGTTATTAATAATGTTGAGCTCTAGTGTTGCAAGTACCTGCTTAAAATGCTGGGTGAGGCAAATCATCTTCCAAAGAGCAGTTGATCTCTCCAGTAAATTGTGTATTACAGTAAAAAGCGATGTTTTCCAGTTCTCATGTATTTTTCATCTTATTTAGTGTAATACCTTAAACCTTTAATAACAGGGACCCACACAAAGTGCAACTAGTGCTACTTGAGGTGCCCCTAAGAAGTGGAGAAAGGTAATGGAATTTTAAGCAAAAGTTGAATTGCTTGACATGTACTGTAGATAGAGATCTGCAGCTGCCTTTGCTCATCATTTCAGACAGACGATTCATCTTGTAAACACATGAGGTAAACTTACCGCATAAGCAAATACATACAGTACTATAAATGTATTTTTTTCTTTCTTACGATTTTCTTAACAATATTTTGTTTTTGCTAGCTTACTTGATTGTGAGAATACAGTATATTATACATTAACATACAAAATACATATTAATCAACTGTATATTATCGGCAAGGCTTCTTCTGGTCAACAGCAGGCTATTAGTAATGAAGTTGGGGGGAGTCAAAGGTTATATGCTGTTTTTCTATTGTGTAGCTTCTAGTACCCCCATGTTGTTCACAGGTCAACTGTGTTCTATAGTAGGTTTGATGAAAAGTGGATATACTGGACAAAGGGGGTGTGATCTAATAATAATAAACTGGGGGAAACTTAGTAAGACGTGTTTATTCAGGTACTTCTCTGTGACCCTTCATCTTCAGAGAGAAAGAGGTTTCTTTCCTCCAGGTACAGGGAGGGCAACTCTCACATGAGAATCTTATGACCTGCTTAAGAGAAGGGTGAGGGTTGGGGGTAAGTTCAGAGTAACAAGTCTGTGCCTACTCTTTTCTTCAATATGCCAAGGTGCCATATTTGAGATGGTGTTTCCTGAATCTCATTATACATCGTTTTGCATATCATTAGTTCATTCCTTTTTCTTTCTGAGCAGTAATTCATTATGCTGAAATTTGTTTACACATTCATCTATTGATGGAAATTTGGGTTGTTTCCAGGTATTGTGGATTACATATAATGCCGCTATGAACAACCTTGTCTATGGACATGTTTTCACTTATCTTGTATAAATACCTATGAATGAAATAGGTTGCTTCACATCTTTCACAACACTCAGTGGGGTCAGTTTTTTAAAACTGTAAACATTCTACTAGATGTGTAGAGATATCTCATTCTAAATTTAGTTTCCATTTCCCTAATGGTTAATAATTTCAGCATATTTGTATGTGCTTATTTGGCATCCATATTGTTTTTAAAGAGTCATTTCAAAATTTTGCCCTTAATTTAATACATTTTTTGTTTGTTTCTTATTTTGAAAGTTCTTTGTATATTCAACATACAAATCTTTACTAACTATGTGAATTGCAAATATTTCCTTCTGGTCTGCGGCTTTCCTTTGCAGTCTCTTAGCAGTATCTTTTGATCAACAAACATACTTAATTTTGATGACATATAATTTATTAATCTTTTTCTCATATATATTTGTGGCTTTAGTGGTTTTATATAAGAAATCTTTGCCTGACTCAAGATAACTGTTATCTTCCAGGAATTTTAATAGTTTTTTTTTTTTTTTTTGAGACGGAGTCTCGCTCTGTCACCCAGGCTGGAGTGCAGTGGCGCAATCTCGGCTCACTGCAAGCTCCGCCTCTCGGGTTCACGCCATTCTCCTGCCTCAGCCTCTCCAAGTAGCTGGGACTACAGGCGCCCGCCACCACGCCTGGCTAATTTTTTGTATTTTTAGTAGAGACGGGGTTTCACCGTGGTCTTGATCTCCTGACCTTGTGATCCGCCCGCCTCGGCCTCCCAAAGTGCTGGGATTACAAGCGTGAGCCACCGCACCCGGCGGAATTTTAATAGTTTTAAGTTTTTTGTACATGATGCAAGGTATAGATTAAAGTTCTTTTATTTTTTTGCATGTGAATATACAATTGATCCAACATCATTTTCATAAAAGACTATTCTATCTTCACTGAATTGTCTTTGTACTTTTGTTGAAAATCAATTTCTGGATTCTTCAATGTGTTCCAGTTATCTATTTGTCTATCTTGATGCCAATATCATACTTTCTTGATTAATGCAGCTTTTATAGTATGCATTGAAGTCAGCTTGTGTAAGTCATTCAACTATGTTCTTTTTCAAAGTTATTTGAGCTATTCTAAGTTCTTTGAATTTCCATGTGAATATTAGAATTAGATTGCCAACCTCTACAAAAAAACTGCTGGGATTTGACTGAAATTGGATTGAATATGGATCAATTTGTGAATTGCTATTTTAACAATATTGAGTCTTCTCATCTTTAAATATGGACTGTCTCTCTATTTATTTATATTTCATTTAATTTCTCTCATTAGTGCTTTACATTGTTTACATTTTTAATTACATTTATCGGTAAGCATTTTTATGTATATTATTACAAATACTATTTTTATTTCACATTGCTTATTGTTAGTATATAGAAATATAATTTATTTATTGTATGTAAAGTTTGCACCTTGCAAAGCTCACTTATTATTTATAATAGTTTTTTTGTAGATGTCAGTTGATTTTCTACATAGATGATCATGTCTGGAAATAAAATGTTTGATTGTTTCCCGGCTGGGTGCAGTGACTCAAGCCTGTAATCCCAGCACTTTGGGAGCCCAAGGCGGGCAGATCATTGGAGGTCGAGAGTTCCAGACCAGCCTGTTCAACATGGTGAAACCCCATCTCTACTAAAAATACAAAAATTTGCAGTGCGTGATAGTACACGCCTGTCATCCCAGCTACTCAGGAGGCTGAGGCAGGAGAATTGCTTGAACTCGGGGGCAGGGATTGCAGTGAGCCCAGATCGCACCACTGCACTCCAGCCTGGGTGACAGAGTTAGACTCTGTCTCAAAAAGAAAAAAAAAATCAAAACCACAATGAGATACCATCTCATGCCAGTTAGAATGATGATCATTAAAAAGTCAGCAAACAATAGATGCTGGAGAGGATGTGGAGAAATAGGAACACTTTTACACTGTTGGGGGGAGTGTAAATTAGTTCAACCATTGTGGAAGACAGTGTGGCCATTCCTCAAGGATCTAGAACCAGAAATATCATTTGACCCAGCAATCCTATTACTGGGTATGTACCCAAAGGATTATAAATCATTCTGTTATAAAGATACATGCACACGTATGTTTATTGCAGGACTATTCACAATAGCAAAGACTCGCAACCAACCCAAATGCCCATCAATGATAGACTAGATCAAGAAAATGTGACACATATACACCATGGAATACTACGCAGCCATAAAAAAGGATGAGTTCATGTCCTCTGCAGGGACATGGATGAAGCTGGAAGCCATCATTCTTAGCAAACTATCACAGGAACAGAAAACTAAACACTGCATGTTCTCACTCATAAGTGAGAGTTGAACAGTGAGAACACATGGACACAGGGAAGGGAACATCACACACCAGGGTCTGTCGGTTGGTAGAGGGCTAGGGGAGGGATAGCATTAGGAGAAATACCTAATGTAGATGATGGTTGATGGGTGCAGCAAACCACCATAGCACGGTATGCCTGTGTAACAAACCTTCACATTCTGCACATCTATCCCAGAACTTAAATTATAATAATAATAAGTTACTTGTTTTCCAATCTGAATGTATTTTATTTTTCTTGCCTTAGTGCACTAACTAGATCCTCCTGTACAATGTTGAAAAAAGTGAATGAAATTTTCTTGTTCCTTACTTTAGGAGAAAAGCATTTAACCCATAACACAAATATGATATTATATGTAGGTTTTTGTAGATTTTCTTTATCAAGTTCCTGTCTTTTTCTCATGTGCTGAGAGTTTTTATCAGAAATAGATGTTAAATCCAATTGTCTTAGTTTTTTTCTGCATCTATTTAGATTACTGTATATTTTTTATTTTTAATCTGTTAACATGGTAAATTATATTGATAAATTTCAAATGTTAAACCACTTTTGCATTTTCTGGGATAATACATATTTGGTAATGATGCGTTATGCTTTTTCCATATTGTTGGATTCTGGTTTTATTTTACATTTAGTTAAGAATTATTATATCTTATGTTCATGCAAAATATCAGTCTCTGATTTTATTTATTTTTGAGACAAATTTCACTCTTGTCGCTCAGGCTGGAGTGCAATAGTGCGATCTTGGCTCACTGCAACCTCCGCCTCCTGGGTTCAAGTGATTCTTCTGCCTCAGCCTCCGGAGTAGCTGGGATTAAAAGCACGTGCCAACATGCCTGGCTAATTTTTGTATTTTTAGTAGAGATGGGACTTCACCATGTTGGCCAAGATGTTCTTGATCTCCTGACCTTGTGATCCACCTGCCTCGACCTCCCAAAGTGCTGGGATTATAGGCGTGAGCCACCATGTCCAGCTGGTTTTCTTTTCTTATAATGCTTTTTTTTGTTTGTTTGTTTTAGTGTCAGAGTAATGCTAGCATCATTTACTGATTAGGAAAGTATTCCATACTTTTCAATTTTTGGAAGAGTTTGTATAGAATTAGCATAAATTTTTCTATCAATTATTGAGAGTGGGATATTGAAACCTTCAACTATTTTTTGAATATGTCTCTCCTTGCAGCTTTATCTATTTTTGTTTCATGTGTTTTGAAGCTCTGCTACTACTTGCATAAATACTT
Organism: Nomascus leucogenys; assembly: GCF_006542625.1. Lineage (NCBI taxonomy): Eukaryota > Metazoa > Chordata > Mammalia > Primates > Hylobatidae > Nomascus > Nomascus leucogenys. The sequence goes on along the minus strand of NC_044395.1, from coordinate 30,250,150 downwards.
GGCAATGCTATATCCTCTTATGAATTGACCCTTCTGGATGGTGAAGAAAAATAAAATACTCTTGGCCTAACCTGAGCTCCAAGAATTGTTCTCTTTAGTCCTTCCAGAGGTTCATTCTTCAGTTTCGAGTAGATTTCACCCACACGTGTGCAGATCAGTTCTCTCCTGAAACACTTGAGAAAGACCCGATAGATATTGCCAGAGTTTTCTCCCGGTGCAGCTCTCCCCTCTCTCATGCTTTGTGAACCCTAGCTGCTTTTTCTGGGAACTCTCAGCTGTCTCCTCAACTCTACAAGAATGCCAGATGCTGCCTGTGTTTCTTCTGGCTCACCTAGGTCTAGGAGATTTAACTGATTATTTAATCTTTTATCTAAAACAAACCATACTAATTGGTACAAATACCTTTAATTCTGTGTGAAATTATTTTTATATTCTTTATTTAAGAAAATGTGATGTTATATCTCTGTCTTAAATCAAATCATCAAAAATATAATGACAGAAAAAATTAAAAGAAAGAATAACAGAGGAAACATATGGATAACACTTGAATTAATCCACCATTCCAGTGTCAGGAAGATAGTTTTCTGCAAGCATTTTAAAAATCTATTTATTCTGACAATTTGATGTCTTGTGATGATTTTACAAGAATCAAATATAAATATCATGTTGTAAAAGATTGATATACATGCATCTGCTTTAAATAGAACAAGGCTAAAGAACATTTTGTTCTTGTTACTGCTTCTCAATAAGTTTGGTAGTTCAGTTTAACTCAGATAAGCTTTCCAAATGTCTAGCACCTTGTCCAAGCTCATAACAAAGATGTTCAAATGCCTTGGCACCCTCCTTTTATTCCTTCCCGCTCTCCTCATAACCTTTTATCTTCTCATTTTCCATTTAACCATTCCTGGACCTCACTCTCATCTTGCAATATCTAATAAGCCTTTACTAAGGACCAAACATGTGAGGGCCAGGTTCCTGAACTGGACTTTTCTCTCTGTAGATTTTTCAGTTAAGTTTTCACAATGCCCTAGTTTCACTGAGTCAGTAAAACTCCCAGATGTTTCCATTCTTTATGTATCTCTCCTTGTATCCCTCACCTCTGTCATAATTTTAGAGACCCTCTTGACATTTAAAAAATTTGGAAACAACAGTTTCTTATTTCTGCCTAAGAAGACTTCAAAATAAGATATTTCTGTAAAGATTTGGATGGACACATACAGACATTTATTCCAAATTAAATCAGTGGTCTTCTTCAGATTGAGTTCCAAGCTGTAAACTTCAAAGGATAATTTCTGCTTGACTAACTGTAATACCAAACCAATTATTTTATAAAAACAATTAAATTGTCATGAACGTAAGATTTCATATCCTGAAAGAATAGAAATAAGTTCTATTTTCACAATAAGTTTTCTCTGTATAGTCCTCAACCACAGTGCCTGTGAACCACCACCCTGGGAAATAAACTTTTCTTGAGATCTTAAAGCAAATGAAGACAAGTAACCAGTGTGGCACAAATGCTTCTCTGCTACTACGTGGATTCTTTTATAGACACTGATTATATATTAAGATATTAATTTTATCCATTTATGCTCATCAAAAAAGAAATATATGGTCCACATACTTAAATTCAACTTCTTTCTTAGAGACAATGAACTAAGTACAATCACAAGCAATAGACAAACATCGTATCTTTAATTTTTGGCTGTAAAAATGGAACAAAAACAGTAAATGTATTCACCATCACTTGATGAAGTCTTGAAAATGTTACTTTTATTCTAGGAAGAATGTAGGCAAGCTCTAAAGGGTTGATGTGGCAAGAAAGGCACTGATATTTTTTTCTGGGAAAAAAACACCTTGGCTCTGAACAAAAAAGAATCTTGCTGAAAGTATACTTAGGAGCCTAGTTCTCATATTGTTAGAGCTCTTTTAGGACATTTTATGATATGTTCTACAAGCACAGGACTGTGGCTATTTAGCTTTGTTTCTATTATGCCTTTCTTGGCATCATGTAGGATAACTAGCACATCTTATAGGACACCAGTGAAAGACAAAATAGACAACACAAAAATCATACAGCATTCCTCAAACTGTTTTATGTGAAAAAGAAAGGCTGCCTTAGACTATTCAAATCCCTAGATGAATATGTCAAAATAAGAGTACTGAGAGGAAGGGGTTATTTCAAGGATGTCCCACATATAGACAATGTGGTGCATTGTGACATCGTTATATAAATATTAATAGTGCCAGAATACTAATCCCTTGATCGAGGAGGAAATATTCTAAATTCACTTACCTCTTGCAGCACTTTCCTACATAGTACTGTAGACACAGCCCATTGGCATCCTAGAGATGGCATTCTGAAGAGAAAGCAGGATCTCAACTCCTCTCAAGGTGTTCCTCCCTCCCTTGAAGGTCAGGATGTCTTGTGCTGGCACATCCTTTGGTGGGTCAGTAGATGGCAGTGTGTCTGAATCTAGTATGTATGGTAGGGGAAAGCTTTTTAGCATTTCCCAAGAAAATGAAGGTTTTGAAAGCTGTGAGGCAGCTTGGGGCCTAGTGCATGGGCCAGAAGACTTGATCTTTATTTCTGGCTCAACTCCTGAATAAATTTACTTGAATAAATGGACACCAGCCACTTAACTTTTGTGTTCCTTGCTTTCTTGAACTTGAAATTAGACAAAATACTCTGCCTCTTCCCATCTCCCTCACAAGGACACTGTGAGTTTAATCAGACTTCAGATTCATTTCCGTTCTTTGAAGAAAAGACCCCTTATGAATTTGCTATGCTATTTATAATGTCAGTGGCAAAACTGATCTGGGTTGTTCTTCTGGGACTTGAAGTAAATAAACACAGAGGCAATTGGCAAGAAGGATCTTCTGTATTTCTGTGCCATAAAATGTTGGTGTATTTTGGTTTTAAGTAGCAGCACTGGATCTCAGGATGCAAAATTATTCTTGTTACCTGGAATTAAAATAACTTCCTCCATTCCATGGAACTTGACAATTATGGAAGGAAGCCAGTAGGCCTCTTCCCAATTTAAGTTTAAACTGTTGACTGCAAGTACAGATTCAATCAGATACAATAATTTTCACTTTTCTCTGCTATTAAACATAAGAATTTTCACTTCAGCATTTTACTACAAAGCTGGCACTCTGATAAATGTTAAATGAAATTGTAAGTAGAAAATACCATTGAAGGGTTGAAAGATGATTCTTTTTCCCAACAAGATCCAGCTGTGCATGAATTCACTGGAAGTTAGAATAGTTACAATCCTCAACCAAAACATACCTTCAGCCGCATGGCACCAAAATGGGTCATGACAGGATCATGTTGGGGCAAAACAAACTTTAACATCTCACCTGTCAACCTGGCTCTGGCCACGATCAAAGCTAAGCTTCTTTGCAGAAGCCTTGCTACTTTGAGGCTGGTAACAAGGATCAAAAAGGGATACAATAAATATTACTATTTGTGGACAGGTAGATTCTGATAGGGAGGTATAGCGTATATCTAATACAGATGCCTACCTCATCCAGTCTTCCTGGAAACAAAAAATTATATTGTGTGGGATAGCCAGAAATCTACCTGCTATATAGAAAGATAAAGTTGTAAAATGAAATGGATGTCATGCTTGAACACATGTCATACCATCATTTTTAGATAGCAGCCTTTCAGGATATAGACAAATATATTTGAGATGATTTCTGAGTGTATAATCCATTGCAAAAGCTATTTTAATATAAAAATTCACTGTCAAAATATTAGTAAACAACCAGTCTTTTTTCAAATCTCTTGTGCAATAAACATAGATTCAAGACAAGTGATTTTTGTGGTGTCATCTTATTTGTAAGACACGTCTCTCTAGTTGGATAGTGATTGGCTTGTTGGTTTGAATGTCAGGAGGTTAAAATCTTAATTTAAATATGCATAAGTATTAAAATATGTTCAAGAGAATGTCACATCAGCCTCAACCTTAAAGTACCAATTATGTTGTTTGGGTTCCACATTTGACACTGTTCTGACTAAACTGATATCCCCAGTTCAGAATTTCTAAAAATGCCTCAGATCTGAGTTTCATAATACATTCTATGTAAAGTAGAAACATTAAGAAAAACTGAATTATAGAAACATAATTTCATAGTTTCAAGGACATAGAAGTCAAAACATACTGCTTGAAGCTAATGAACAATTATAAAGATGTAGAAGCCAGCACCTTATTAGCATTAGGTTAGAAGAAATATACTTAGACAATTCTGTAACCACTCAACAGGATGGATTCAAAACAAAGAAATTGTAAAGGTTGCAGTTTAATTATAAACACTAATTTGTAACTTGGATGAGAACAGTAACTGTTTTCAATCCTTAGCCAGTGTTTTATTTTTTCCCTGAAGCTACTTATTGAAGAAAATAAATGACGCAGGAAAAGCAAGGGGAATAACTAACAACCAACATTTTATGCATATGTATGTGTAGAACTTAAGTGAGAAAAAAACTGACGGCACCATAGTCAATTTAAATAAGATAAAACTTATCAATCAAGCAGTCAATCATGAATCTCTAAGAAACAAGAAGCCCATGTACAAATTCACGGAAACATGGTAATTGATCTTTTTTGATAACCTTGAAGCACTTTGTGATTCAGAAAAAAAAACAGTTTGGAAGTTATCGTATGCATAATATGGTTTTACACATAATATTATGTATATTTTATTACATTTTATATTTTTAGATATTATTCATACCCAATTTGTGGCAATCCTGTGAATCTGATCATTGGTAAGTTAGAATACCTCTTTCCAGGTAATTATTTTTAATTTACTATTTTCAAATAATTTTAAACTTTGGTAAAGTGGTTTTCAGAGATGGTTGCTCTGACAGGCTATAAATTGGTTTAGTAGCTACCTAACAGCATGGAATATAAGAATGTGCTTTGCGTGTTAACTGTGTACATCAATTTCTTAAAAGCTAAAATATCTGTATAAAAATAAGGTGCTTTAGGAAAAGAAGGCCATTGGAAGACCCATGAAAATGGAAATTGACTTTCTGAACCAGAAAAGTAAAGAGATAACATAAAGGAAAGAAACAAGATGACAAAAGGTATCATAAAGTATTACACTTAAATGCTCTCAGTTACACAGATGGCAGTTCCTGGATCATCCTGATTTTGTGAAACAAGTGGAAAATGGATAAAAATAGACTGCCGTTCTGTAGACTGATAAGATCCCAACTGTTAAGAAGTGAAAAGTTTACCAACTTATGCAAATGAAGAATTGCAACAAGTTTGCCAGAAAGGTGATGGTATCTATCAGTCAGGGCTCTTTCTGCTCTAAGTGATTGACAATTCAACTTAAATTGGATTAATAAAACTGAGGTATTATTGACTATAATGTAAACAAGTAGTTCAGTTTAATTAGAAACTAGAAGTCTAATGATTAGAATTTCTCTTTACGTTGTCCCTTGCCCTCTGGGCTAGCTTAGCCCTATGAACAGTGCCTCTCAACGGATGTACAAGAGCAGCAGCAAGCAGCAACCTTTACGTTCTTCTACCACCCACTTCAGAGAGGCTGTTGTCTCACAGGCCTAACAGTTGTTCTAAGGATCACACTTCTGGGGCTGGACTAAATTACTGGCCAATATCTGCAGCAATCCTGATGGCCAGGAAAATATAATGTGCCTGTTGGCTGAAGCCGGCATACATCTATTAATTAGTGAACTCATCCAATAAATAATCAATGTGTTGGAACCTTTCTTTGACCCCAATCACTGTGGCCAAGGGTATGAGCTGTGCAAATAAACCCTAGGCAGTACCATCAAAATTGCATGACCAATAATGCAAAACTAGTAGTTTCCTAAAAGCAGATGGGATATTATTTGAAGGAAGGAAAATAATAAATGCTGAAAAGAAAGCAACTCCAGGGAAATTCCCAGCTGTTTACTTTATTAAATACATATATAGAGTGAATAAGTTCAAGGAGGCTGAACAAAGAGAATGCATTTCAGTATTTCTAGAGCAGGGTCAGAAAAAGGGGATATATGTAAGGAGCTATTAAGTTAATCAATAAAGTGATTTAGTCTTATAAACAAGGTCATATCAAGTTTTTTGAGTCTGTTCACTGTTAGAGCACTCATTTATGCATTCTGTAGTACTTAAGGTTGAGGTAGTTTTATGTTTAAGTTATATGTAAAGAACTTCTACTCATTCTTTAAGAGTTGGCCAAGTATTCTTTCTGTGAATACTTAGCTGAAACCCCTTATATCAGTCACAAGAATACTTTATGCATATACTAATTTGTATACTTTTCAGAGTCTGTTGCAATTATGTTTGTGTTTCTGTCTTCCCTACTTAGCTTTGAGCTGTTAGATGACATGGTTTATTCATTTTATCTAGGATATGGCACAACTGGGTATAATGCTCAACAAATATTTGGTTAAAAAATGAATATATAATTTAACATTTTTCTTTCTTTACCCATTCATCCAATAAAATCTCAACAATTTTATGTAGAAAAAAACTCAGATGATTTAGTACATGTAATCTGTGGCAATAACAGCTTGTATTGAATACTTATTGGGTATCAATGATATTCTTTACATATGTTATTCATTACGTTCTTACATTAAACTTGTTTGGTAAATGTTATTCTTTCCTTTACATAGACATAAGCCTACAGCTTAATAAATTAACACACACTGCATGTCAGAAATTGGTGAAACTGGGATTTAGCTTATGCACTGTCTTATTTAAGTGCCCATAAGTTTTCTATAGCTTCATTCTTTTGAAATTGTGTAAGGAGGGGGAAAAATGCACAGTGAATAAAAGCTTTCACTCTGACACCAGTAAGAAATGTGAAAAACTCACCTGAATGAAGAATCAGATGTGAAACTGGAAGCTCATCTTATGTATAAAGGGAGCTTAAAATACTCAACTAATATAGAAAGGGCATTTGTAGCTTGTTATTACAGATTTATGTTTCTTCTTTGTGTGTAGCTGTTAAGTACTCATGTTCACATTGATTGTGATGTCACTCAGGAGAGTTGATCTATTACTTCAAGTATAAAAATCAGAATGAAGTTCCATTAAAATTTCCAGGAATAAACTAATAAGAGAATTTGTGAAATAATTTTTCTTTCTCAGATAGTTTGCAAAATATTGACCCCATATATATATATACCTTATATGCTATATATAGAGAGTCAATATTTTGCAAAGTATCTGAGAAAGAAAAAATATATATTATATATATATATATACACACACACATATATACACACTATGGGTATATAGAGTATGTGTATTATATTTGTGTACATATATCTATAATATGTAGTGTTTAATGGAAATGAAACTCCTCAACAGCTTAGAATATGCAATTGGAAACTGAAAACAAAGTGTGAAAACTGAAGCTGCTTAGTTTCTTGCCTGGAAACCATGTTGGAGTTGACTTCTTAGGATTTATTTCAAAAATGACTGTTTGAGAAGAAAACTAAAGGTTTTGTGAGTCTTTTGCATGATTACATTTGTACAATATCTGCAGTCAGGCCATATCCCATATCTGAACTGGGTTTAAATGACAGCTTTGTAAAGCAGTTATGCCAATATCTGGCCCTTTAGGAACCAGGTATTCCTTGTGCTTTTAGGGGATCCTCAGAGTGAGCTCTCACTCAGAGACATTTGTTCTTGCTCAAAGACTTTTCTCTAGATTTGCCTTTCAGTGATTTCTTCTCTCTCAGGGTAAGGTAGCCAAGCTCTCATTTGATTTTAGGTCTCAAAATGTCTAATCATATATTAATTAGTACCTGATTCACAACTAATTTTGTAAGATTCAAACATTTTAATATCTGGGCGTTTCTTTCTGAAAAACATGGTAAAATTTATTTACATTTATTAAGTTGTTGATTTTTTTAGTCTTTGTACTCTGATAAAGAAGCTTTCTTGTTTGTTTAACATGATTCTAGTTTAGCACAATGGAAATGGAAGGGAGAGCCAAAGCATTAGGAACTGGTAAGGAGGTTGTTTCTGTAGTAGATTTGGAAACTTCTATATCATCGCATTTCTAGTTGTTTTGATAGAAGAAAAAGTAGATATTAGAGGGTTGCAGGAAGCCAGATTAGCCACTCTTCTAAGACAGTGCTCTACTCATGTGGAATGGGTGAATTTACTTATCTGGATGTAATGGCTCCACATATTGTGTCCCTAACATGAAGATAAGCCTCCTTGGCTTCTGCCTCATCTTCACTGCTGCTCTATTAGTATATTACCCCAAATGTAAAATCTTGTGTCATTGCTCCAGGTTGAAGTGCACTGCAAATTAGTACTGGAGTCAAAGGGGCAGGGAAAAAAGAAACTAAGTGTTGAGAAGGAAGGCAAATACAGGGTGGAAGCATAGCATAGGCTAAATTTTGAGAAATGTGAAATTGAAATGAGAGAAGTTCCCTTATCCCCCTGGCAGGGCATGTGACCTGGGTGTGGCTGGCTTCTTCCATGCCCAAATGCTCAAACCCCTAGGGTGAGCATGCAGGCGGGCAAGTGCATAGGTCATGAGGAGTGTTTTGGGGCTCTGGCCCCACAGCAGCTTATGGGGTGAGTGTTTACAACTCTTAAAGCCCAAGTGGGCATGTGTTACAGTGTGCTTTCGGCTTTGCCATCTGCAGATGGCTTGTGTTAATCAACTCAATTAGACCGTCTGCCTTATCTGAAGAAAGGGGGCCAGTGTGACAACCTGGGTTCTTGCCCAGTGTACTGGAAGAATCAGAGCACATGTGGGCTGCAAGATGAGTGCAAGGTTTATTGAGTGGTGGAGGTGGCTCTCAGTGAGATGGATGGGGAACTGAAGATGAGGATGGAGTGAGAAGGTGATCTTCCCCTGAAGTAGGGCTGCCCAGCGACTGAAGTCTTCTCCGACCACCCCTGGCTGATCTCTCCTCAGCATCCATAAGTCCTTCCTCTTCTTTCTTTCTCTTTCTTTCTTTCTTTCTTTCTTTCTTTCTTTCTTTCTTTCTTTCTTTCTTTCTTTCTTTCTTTCTTTCTTTCTTTCTTTCTTTCTTTCTTTCCTTGTGTGTGTGTTTTAATTATAATTCAAGTTCTGGGATACATTTGCAGAACGTGAAGATTTGTTACATAGGTATACACATGCCATGGTGGTTTGCTGCACCTATCAACCCATCATCTACATTAGGTATTTCTCCTAATGCTATCCCTCCTCTAGCCCCCCACCCCTCAACAGGCCCCGTTGTGTGATGTTCCCCTCCCTGTGTCCATGTTATCACTGCTCAACTCCCATTTATGGGTTAGAACACGTGGTGTTTGGTTTTCTGTTCCTGTGTTAGTTTGCTGAGAATTATGGTTTCTAATTTCATCCATGTCCCTGCAAAGGACATGAACTCATCCATTTTTATGGCTGCATAATATTCCATGGTGTATATGTGCCACATTTTCTTTATCCAGTCTATCATTCATGGGCATTTGGGTTGGTTCTAAGTCTTTGCTATTGTGAATAGTAGTGCAATAAACATACATATGCTTGTGTCTTCACAGTAGAATGATTTATAATCTTTAAACTGGCTAGCCATATGCAGAAAACTGAAACTGGACCCCTTCCTCACACCTTATACAAAAATTAACTCAAGATGGATTAAAGACTTAAACCTAAGACCTAAAACCATAAAAGCTCTAGAAGAAAACCTAGGCAATACCATTCAGGACATAGGCATGGGCAAAGACTTCATGACTAAAACACCAAAAGCAATGGCAACAAAAGCCAAAATTGAGAAATGGGATCTAATTAAACTAAAGAACTTCTGCACAGCAAAAGAAACTATCATCAGAGTGAACCACCAACCTACAGAATGGTAGAAAATTTTTGCGATCTATTTGTCTGACAAAGGGCTAATATCCAGAATCTATAAGAAACTTAAATTTCCAAGATAAAAACAAACAACCCCATCAAAAAGTGAGTGAAGGATATGAACAGACACTTCTCAAAAGAAGACATTTATGCATCCAACAAACATATGAAAAAAGCTCATCATCACTGGTCATTAGAGAAATGCAAATCAAAACCACAATGAGATACCATCTCATACCAGTTAGAAAGGCAATCATTAAAAAGTCAAGAAACAACAGATGCTGGAGAGGATTTGGAGAAATAGGAACTCTTTTACACTGTTGGTGGGAGTGTAAATTAGTTCAACCATTGTGGAAGACAGTGTGGCAATTCCTCAAGGATCTAGAACCAGAAATACCATTTGACCTAGCAGTCCCATTACTGGGTATATACCTCTTTTCTCTTTCTCTGCCATGCTGCCGTGCCACACTCTTCACTGCTCTCCACTGCTCTGTTCCTCTGCTCCTCTCGTTGCTCAGCTGCTTGTGTCTGTGCCTGCTTAAAGTCTCGGGCTTAAATGGGCACAGGATCAGGGGTGTAGTAGGCCAAAAGGCAACCTTTTGGGCACGAAAACAGAAATGTCTGTCCTCACTTAGCTCTATGGGCATAGGCTCAAGGGTGGAGTCCTCACCAAAGACCCCACCCTTCTCTACCAGCACTTAGCTGCCCCCTTCCCGTATCAGACAAATGTGACCAAAAGGCAAATCTTGGCCCTTCTTATTTTCTCACATCCTCATTATCTTCTAGTTGTGTTCACTGTCTTAACCCCCAGTTAGACCATCATACACAAGCCAATCTTGTGAAATCTCCATTCATGCCATAGCTGCCAGCTCACATAATATTTTATGACATTGAAAACTGGCTAAAGGCTGAAAAATATTGAAAAGGGTATTCTTCAGGGAACTGAAAATTTTACAGAGTGGAAGAACAAGGTAAGAACTAGGTTCTTTGGAGTGGGATGGAACTAACTAAAGAGAGAGCTTCAACTTGAGAAAAGGAGATAGAACTCAGTGAAGAACTAGGCCAGTAGCCCACTGGGGAAGGAAGAACAGAAAAGGAATTCACCTAAATCTTAAGAGTTAGGTTGGCTAAAAGTAAGAGGAGAATGCCACTGAAACTGCAGAGCAAGCATGGGAAACATATTTATTTCTCTTATGAGGGGCTGCAGGCAGGCCTTGAGATAAATAGAATGGCTGACATTATAGAAACTTGATGGGCATGGTTTATTCCAAATATGTTATTGCTACTACTTATTAGAAGTTGCAAGGAAAGTATTACTATAATAATATTTATATGTTTGTATTCCTGGAAAGTTATGTTGGGGCCATTAAAATAGCATAGAAAACTCCTATAGGCTACATATCACATCCATGAGATGTAGGGAGGGAAGAGGCAGAAAGATTCACTCTCCTTCGTTCTGTATGTGCAAAAGAATGACTGGAGGGGGAAATGGTGTTACACAATATGTTTACACTTCCTCAAGTAATAGATTTTTTTTCCTGAAGGAGGAGAAAGTTTTCACTTAGCAGGAGGATATTCCTGAAGCTCACTCTTGGTTTCACCCAATGGGGTCACCCTTGGGGAGGTTGCATACATACTAGTACACAAGGCTTTCATAGGAAGCACATGCCATACAAATACTTTATTCCTGACCTGCTTATATGTCCCAGGACCTCCCCTTGTACTGAGTCTGGGAGGAGTGACTGAGGTTTCAGGGCACATTTCAGATCTCAATATCCCAAGGTCCTAGCATAAGAGAACAAGTGAGAGCAACATGGGGAGAATGACTATTTGATAAAGAAATACGGATTTATTCCAACATCTGGTGCGGCAGAAAGACACTGTGAAAGATAGGGTTGGGAACGGCCTTTGTTGAGAATGGATCAAATACAGAAAATAGAATAAACGCTGGCTCTCAAAGTGAGCTTCCCCATCCGCACCGGATGTTTGTGAATATCTCAAAGACACTATTCATTTCCTCTTGGCAGCAGCCTATGAAAAAGAGGGAAAAAAGAGTTTACAAAGGCTTTTTTCTACTGCAATCATAAAAAGTTATTTTCAAAATAAATCATAAAGAAGCATGTTTGTTAAATATCTCTCCTATTATTTTCAGAGACCCACAATTCAGAGAAATCTTACAACTTTATAGTTATGAGAGACAAATGAATTTTAAAACATAAAAGGCTTAATATTGGAAGCTCCAAAAACTACCAGGTTGACCTAGTATTATTAAATTAGTTTATGTAACTAAAAAATTATTACTATTAATCATATAGAACCAATGTGATATATCTTATTTAACTATTAATTTACAGCTCTGATGTCTACCTAGGACAGTCTCCTTTTACCAAGAAGTGTCTTCAGTTATCATAGTCTTTTATTAGTCTTTATAACATCTTTTATTTCACCTCTCTGTCAGAGTGAAAATGCATGGATCTAAAGGGATATCGAAGTTTAAGACTAGATTAATTTTATGAATAATGTTATCCCAAAGTGATTTTATGCCTAGAAAAAAAGGTAATGCTAAAATTATCAAACATTAAAAAACGCAGCACGGCATTATTGGTGAGCTTCCTGATTGCTTAATGTTAGTTAAATAAGTCAATATTTAACCAGCCAGATTTTTCTCATACAACCCTATATTATTTGGAGCGGCTGGAGCAAACTTCAAGAAGTTCCTATAACCAGTATTAGCTCAGAAGGAGGAAATTCGATGTCAGTGTTTTTCATGCATAAATGAACATAATAGTTATAAAATCCACTTTGCCCCATTGCAATGCATCTTACAAACTACCACCAGATAAATCTCTCAGAAACGCAGCTCTGATGTCGTCACCCATCCCACCAAGAGCATTTAATGGCAGATTCCCAGCTAAAAGGAAACCTCTCTGGGAGACCTTGAAGCAGCCTTCTTTCAACCTTGCACTAAAATATCTAAAAGGCTCAGAAAAATAGAATAGTTGCAATATAAAGGATCAAGACTAAAGGTCCAAAGATTGTCATATTTTAAAAGAAATTTGTAGTTATTCTAAAGATAATGCACTTGGGGTGGAAAAAAACATTGGTGGCCCACCATGCTTTAAGAAATGCATCAGCAAATGTTGGCCATCTGAAAGAAGGTAGGAAGACAGTCCATTCCTCTCTGTCTGCCCAGTGAACTCAGAGACCTGGGAGAGAGTTTAGCTTTCTGCTAGGTTGTCAGAAACCTGGTGAGCACATTATGTAGTATTATGCAGCCACATGTAAGTTGGCATAAAGCTCTGCCCTTCACGTCAGTCTTTCCACTTTCCAATCCTTGTTGAGACTTGCTGTACAGGAGACAGCATACATACTGGGGAACAAACAGGTCATGTGCCCTGACTCCTACTCACTAACTCTATGACTTTGGGTGTCTTTGTGCCTCAGTCCCTACATCTAAAATGGGAATAATAAGAGTGAAAGCACTACTTCATGGAGATCTTGAGAATTAAGTGAGTTGATTTTATTACTAAGGCAATTTTTAGCTCAACACAAAATATAGCCAGAGAGGATTTTCTTAATGCTTTGAAGAAAGATTTTTTTAAAGGCCATGCTTAATCTTAGAGTAAATCCCTTTACTCCTCCCTATTCCAAGGGTCAGAACAGTCTAAATAACCCCAATTCTGCTCAGAGGAGAGGGACAAACCAATTTCACACAACTGTGGCAGGGATTTGGGCAGAGGACATGCTGAAGGAGAGTTAATATTGGTAAATACTGTTATCACAGACATCTGCGTGGCCAGAAGAAAACCCAAACAAATAGCTAGAATGATAGAATGATAGCTCACGAAGAGAGCACTTTAAAGTCTGAACCTGAACAACTGCATAGAGACCAAAACTGCTTTGTTTTTGTATTCACTGCAATACAGGAAGTCACCAGGTGGCAGAGGGATGGGAATCTCATGGGAATCAGTGTGAGGTGCAGAACCAGGAAACAGTGAGCACAGTGATACCAGGAAAGGCAGGACCAGAATATTTTAATATATTATAAAGTGATAGTAGGTCATTGAGATAAAATATAACCTTTAGAAGAAGGTGTTTTATGTGAGTTATAAATGGAGTCACAAAAGAATTTTTGCCCTTCTGAATTACTTACCTTGCCTGGAGGCAAACATTCATTTGGAAAAAGGAATTCGTTCCCACAATAGTAGTCATAAAAATTAAGTTTATACCATGAATAATTTCTCTGTTTTATGTTTATCTCATTATTTCTCTAGATCTCTAATTTAGATTCAAAATGATTAATTTTTAAAATACTTTGAATAAGATCATTCTATATTGACAAAACTAGTATAGTTCATACTTTTTCTTTAAAATTTTAAATATTTGGTCATTAATTATGATTATTTGTAAGATTTATATAACAAGAGAAAAAATTAATTTGTAAAATTGAAAATTTTACTTGAGACATTAAGCTTGGTCATTAATTATGATTATTTGTAAGATTTATATTACAAGAGAAAAAATTAATTTGTAAAATTGAAAATTTTACTTGAGACATTAAGCTAAATATTTTAATTAGAATCAAACTGCTCATACAATTATTCTCAAAAATGCCACAATGGTTCTAGATGTGATTACCAGTCTGTACCTTCATTCTCTTAATTCTCCTGTTTTCTCTTCGACTCTTCCTTTCCAAGTCTCCATCAGGTCTCCTATTCCTCCTCCACCCCTTTATGCCTCTTTATGAGTTGCCATTCCACCTTTCACCCACCCACTGATCATCTTATTTATTTGTTCTCTTTGAAAACTCTCCCTATTCACACGTGTTTAACTGTTGTCTACATGCACAGTGTCTTGGTTAGTTTGGGCTGCTAAAGCAAAGTACCTTATTTTGAGTGGTTTAGACACAACAGAAATTTATTTCTCCTAATTCTAGAGACTGGAAGTCTGAAATCCGGGTGCCAGCACAGTAAAGTTCTGATGAGGACTCTCTTCTGGATTGTAGACTGCCAACTTCTACTTTTATCCTCACATGGTAGAAAAAGAGTAAAAGAGTTCTTAGGGTCTCTTTTAAAAGGGCCCTAATTTCGTTCATGAGGGCTCCACCCTCATTACCTAATTATTTCCCCATACCCCGCCTTCTGATATAATTATATTTGGGAATTAGGATTTCAACAAATGAATTTTGGGTGGACACAAACATTTGATTTATAATACTTAGATTATCACATTTTACCCTGATCTTTCCCTAACCTTACAACTCCTACATCCATTAAACATATCTACCTGGAGATCCATGATGACTCAAAGGCAGCATTTCTAATAGTGAACAATACACTATTTTTTTAGCCAGTTTTTTTTTTTTTAATCCTTCCCTATTTCTGAACACAGTTCATGAAACCATCGTGTAGCTTCTGAGAAGTAAAGCTAACTATCCTACGTTTAGTCCCTGTTATTTGCTAGCCTATTTGTCTTGGTTTTGACTCCCTTTTCATAATTCTGCATATACTTATCTCACAACTATGGCTCTTCTCTTTCAATTTGAATGGCATTGGATTAACACACAAATCTTTCCTTGACTGTGAGATCTGTTCAGTTTCTCAAAACAACTAGTTTTCAAGATTTGGTTTTCTAATACCCTGCTTCAAGGTGATTAACTAAGAGGTCAATTATTTAAAACATACTCTCCAAGTTTCTTCAATTCCCTTGTTCCCCATGGACTTCAGCCATAGCTTTTCTTCAGCTCTTCAATTCAGAATCAAGCCTGGACAATAAACAAATGCTGTTTAAGAAAATTATATAAATATACTGATTTGATTCACATAAGAGTATAAGTTCTCAACTCAGATAAATCTTTAAAGTACATAGTATTAATTTTTCATGTCACTCATTTTCCATTTCCCAATAGTTATACAAACAATGATTTCGGAGGTCAAACCAGCTATCTTCATCCCCAGTGTAACTTTATCTTTATTTCCCACAGACAAAAGAACTATCAAATACCAATTCTTTCGATTTCTCTTCCTTTTGCATACCTATATCTTTACTCATTCTCATGTAAATAGATATTGTGTCCTGAGTGAGATTTTTCTGTTGTTTTACAATTGATGCTAAGACCCAAAGCTAAGAACAGAAATTCCTGAGTACCTCATATTTTAAATTCAGAGATCCAACTTTTGGACTGGCCATCTTCCATAGGGGTAATTGAAAAGTACCATCATAGAATGTATACTCCACCATTGCTTCACCAAATATACCAGATAAAATAAGAGAACCCATAAGGGAGAAAATGGCAGTGCTCCTTAAAAGCTACTCTTTCCTATGGGAGGCAGAGTCTGCTTCCCCTTACCAAATCAAAAGAGAAAGGACTACTCTTGAGTATGATAAATATAATTTACATATCCCTTAGGAAAAATCTGAGTAACCAGTAGGTACTCAGAAATTCATGGCTAAATTATGCAAATAAGATCTGTCTTATTTTTCCAGAATCAGTGTTGCTCTATGCACTCTTTCTTGAAGGTTGGGAAATTGCCCTTGAAGAATTACTAGATATAGACCAACAAAGCTATGAGATATTTCAAAAAATGTAACTGTCACAAGATAATGAATAATGCTGTTGGTATTCGTCTGGCAGACCCATTGACTCATTATTTGAGCTGAAGGAAAACAGTTCATGTTCTTTACTACATTATCATCAGTGCCAGAGAGACAAAATGAGATGTAGTGAGATAGATATACACAGAGCCCATTCAGCCTCAGTCTAAAAGAAGTTTACTGATAAAGCGTTCCCTCATTCAAATGTACAATTATCTGCCTAATTGGAAACTGAGTTTAAATATTTTCCTGGGGGAAAAATGCCAGTTTGATGCTCTGTTTTTTTTTAAAGTCTTTGCCGATGTAAAATGAGAAAATTTTATTGCAGGGTGCAATGATTTAGCATGCATTAAAATTAAGTATCTAAAATATCTACAAGGCCTGAAAAGGTATATGGAAATGAGCTGTTTTCCAAGTTAATGCCACAGGAAATGACAGCTAAGCTGATCTCTTTTTCCCACAGTCTTTTAATGACGTGTTTCTCTTAGGATTTGAAAGAACTTTAGATCTAGCAGGTTTCAACTCTAGGGTATAGCTGATTCAAAGTGAAATTAGTGTTGGGTTCTAATATGTTAATTCAGAAATAACTGGTAGATTTATTTATAGGAGCTCAATTTCCATAAGTGATATGTAGGCATGTAGGCAAACTTATGAAATGAGCAATGTTTATCTCTAGTTGCTCCAGCCTTTCCATTTTCTAACCTGCCTTGATAATTTCTACAACTTTCATATCTTTTTCTTTTTTCTAAAGATGTTCTCTGATCGTTCATTTGACTAATCTGTACATGCAAAATCTAAGTTCCTTTTTCCTTGTAAACTCCCTTTTGTTACACATCAATAGACCACAGGAACACAGGACAGTAATATAGTTATCAGGATATTGGTTTGGGGTGAAAATTATGAGAAAAAATTTATGGGAATGTTGTATATGCAAGGATTGAAAACATATATTATCACATATAATTTAAAAAGGTGCAAATTTATATATTAAATTAGCTTTGAAGATATTCTACACTGTATTTTGTCTATGAGAAAATTGATGACAGATGAGTTAAAGAAACTAAACATTACACAAAGTTAAATGTAATCACAATGGTGGCTTTATAATTTTTTGAAAATATTCAGCATAGAGGAAGGTAAGAATTAAAGGTCTCAGTTTGTTGAAGTCAATATGTAGACGTAATCGGCAATATGAAGCCACTGTGAAAGTCCTATCACATTCCTTGTGTTTTATGGAACACTGGATGTTGAATTGTAGGACTAGATTTTTCATTCTCAATGTCATCAGAATTATGAACATAATATGTAAAACATCATTTATTAGCAACAGTTTTAAAAGCTATAGTTTCATATTGGTAAAAATGAATTAAAAGAAAAATATTGAGATTTTGAATTTATTAATATTAGGAGTAATTCTATTCGGAATAAAAAAACAACTATCTAAGCTGAAATAAACTTTAATATAATTCAAAGTAACAAATTATGCATAGGTGATGTCATTTTTTATAACAATTCTACATACTTCTGAGGACTGTTTCAGAAATTTGTTCTGCTGAAACTGACTCATATGAACTCCTTTCTTCTCATTAACTACCCTGAACTTTTTCTATTTCCAGTGCACATCGTCTTTCTGCCAACTCTAAACCTCCAGGCATAACCCAGATCTCACAAAGAGAGGTGAAGATACAATATTCATGGGGACTATGCTGATTAAAGGGTTTTTGGCATTGGGCCCCCATGTCCAGATGATTCAGTTAGTTCCATTGGGCTTATGTCCAGACAAGAAGGTTACTGAGGCCAGACACATCTCCTTTTAATGACTCTGAGAGCTCCGTAGTTAGTACTGGTAACTGTGTCCTTATAGATGTAGTACAGCTCCATGGAAGTAGGTAACAGACTAACTTTTGTATTAGTCCCAGCTCAATCCGTTAATAGCTTTGTCTTTAGTAAGCAATTTCAGCAACATTTACATCTATTTAAAACAGTTTTAAAAATAATTAGATGAATAAAGAATATAAAAACTTGTAGGGCTTCAGAAAATACACTTCCAATAAATGGTAAATATTATTAGCTATTTTTTCATGATAACTTGTCTAATTGTGCAAGTCAGTATTAACGAGGTTAATAAAGTTAATGTCAAGTTGATTAATACATGATGAAAACAATTTCATTTTACTGTCACATATTTTAGTATAAAATATAATAATCATATGTAAAATATAGAAAATTATATAACAAACAGTAGTATACTCACCAATCAGCTTTAAAAAAATTAATATTTGTCCATATTAACTTCAGAGCTTATATTGTTTAAAACTTGAATCAGTATAGATACTGGCAGTCATTAGTGAACAATTTCCACTCCATTTTTTTCCCTCTCAACTTAAAGGGAATCTTCTAAGTACATGTAAAATATTTATCTTACGTTTTCATGCTTTAAAAATATATTAGAATCAATAAGCTTTAGAAAGTTTATATTTTTAGGTTTTTACATTTAGGTATAGACTATTCATTGTATGGCTGATTAAAGCTTTCCTTACATGTATATATATTAGGCTTTAAAACTCTGCTTTCTTATTAATGAGCATTGAGGTAGTTTCAACTATCTTGTTATTATAAACATAAATCTTTGTGCCTCTTCATTTTTAAAGTGGAGATATTAATAGAAACTCCCTTATAGGGATTGTTGTAGAGAATAATATGCCCAATAAATATAACAATTGTTCTTAGGCAAAATAAATACTATATGTGTCTACTATTAGTATAAATAATATTGCAAGGATTCTTTTTGTATTCGCCTCTCCGACTCTGTGTAGAATAGGAATGATATCCAAAAGTGGAAATGTGTGGTTTTCAAGTGTATACTTCTTCCCTTTTACTGTAGTTTTCCATTCTGCTCTCCAGAGTAATAGTACCATTTTATGTTCTCTTGCAGTAGGTTGTTTCTGGACGTGGATTCTGGAGTCAGATTCCCTGGCAACCAGCTGTATGACCTTGGCAAAATATTTCTCGGCTACCTAGTTTTCTCATTCATCAAATAAACACAACAATATTATCCATTTTACTGGGTTGCAGTAGAGACTAAATAGTTTATTTATATACAGCAGTTAGAAGAGTGTCTGCAACACATTAAATGTACAATAAACATTAGCTATCGAAACCATCACCAGCAGCATAGAAAAGTTCTCTTTACCAGTAGCTCAAGTTGCCTGATTTGACTTTTTTTGTTTGTTTTCTGCTTTTTGCCAAAATAAATGAGTGTGAAGCAGTTTTTCAAATGTGCTTTAATGTGCTTTGCCCTAATTCCTAGACATCGTCTTTTTTGAAGGAGCCCAACTCCACTCCATCTGTTCTGTTTCCCTCTTCACATGTAATGATTTTAATCCTTGACTAGGTCCTGAAACCAATCCCAGGCCAATTCCTCCTGGAGGCCATAAACTTTACCCTGGTTCTCCTCTCAGTTCTACTCCCTACAGATAATTTTTTTCTTTTTGAATGAGGCTATGTACTTTTAATTTTTTTCTCATTGTACTTCATAGGATACATTTTCACAGTAATTTCATTTCATAGTCATTTAGTGTTGGGACCAGAGACATTGCCTCCAATCATGAATTTACAGATCTTAACTAGAATGTAAAATATATTTTTTCCCTGATTAAATTATTTATGTTCACTACAGGCAACACGGAAAGAGATTAATTGAAGTTGAAATAACACCCCATTCTATCACCAAAAATTCTTTAGATCATGAATAGAGCTGCATTAAGCTGCATCTATAAGTTGTTTTGGGAAATAGTTGTAATTATGCAATGTTATTGAATTTCCTAAAATTGTTTTCTTTAAAGAGAATGCTATTCTTCCAGGTATTAATAGATGTTCCTGGAATAAAAGATTCCACAGTCAAATAAATTTGGAGTATATGGGGTTAAAAAGTTAAATATATACTTTTGCTGCAAGCCTACTTGAGAGAGAGATAAATTTTATATGATTTCTAAAACATATTTGGCCATTAACTACTCCTAGCTCATCTATGCACTTTCCTTTCATATTTCTTCAGGGCTTAGTGGTGAAATTTACAAGTAATATTCATAGCTCAGAGAAACCAGATCCCGACTTTTACTCTATTTAAGATTGTTTGCCTATAAAGTTTAATTTTATTGTGTATTTAAAAAGTTATTCTCAAATTGCTTGTGTTATTTTCCTAAGCTAGATATTGTAATTGTATCTACTTATTAATAATAGTTTTTGGCTTTAAGGGATCCATTTAAATTTTTACTCATAATGAAATGTGAACAATATTGGTTTTATGAATAAATAATCTTCCTCACTGAATGAACTTCCATGGAATGCTTACTAATTTCCAGATTCCTTCTAAAAATGAAGTTATCTAAAATAGAATAAAATAGGCAAAGGCCTACCTTACAATCACCGTATTTATTTTATTTTATTTTATTTTATCAGTAAAGCATTGTTTTATTTATTTATTTTTGTATTCTACTTCAAGTTCTAGGGTACATGTGCACAACATGCAGGTTTGTTACATATGTATACATGTGCCATGTTGGTGTGCTGCACCCATTAACTCGTCATTTACATTAGGTATATCTCCTAATGCTATCCCTCCCCGCTCCCCTGACACTATGACAGGCCCCAGTGTGTGATGTTCCCCACCCTGTGTCCAAGTGTTCTCATTGTTCAATTCCCACCTATGAGTGAGAACATGCAGTGTTTGGTTTTCTGTCCTTGCGATAGTTTGCTCAGAATGATGGTTTCCAGCTTCATCCATGTCCCTACAACGGACATGAACTCATCCTTTTTTATGGCTGCATAGTATTCCATGGTGTATATGTGCCACATTTTCTTAATCCAGTCCATCATTGTTGGACATTCGGGTTGGTTCCAAGTCTTTGCTATTGTGAATAGTGCCGCAGTAAACATACGTGTGCATGTGTCTTTATAGCAGCATGATTTATAATCCTTTGAGTATATGGGTATATACCCAAATACCCAAATGGGATGGCTGGGTCAAATGATATTTCTAGTTCTAGATCCTTGAGGAATCGCCACACTGTCTTCCACAATGGTTGAACTAGTTTACAGTCCCACCAACAGAATCACTGTGACGTATTTAATCAAAGAATATAATGACTGAATTTGCTAAAATATATTTCCCTTCAGTAAACTTTTTGAGTATACAACTTCAGTATACACAGATTGCCTTATGTATAAAGATACATGCATTATTTAGTTTATTATAAAACTTAACATCTTGAAAACTTGAAACTATACAATATTGTGAACCATTTTGACACATGATCCAATACCTACAGTATTTTTTCTAACTACGAATGCTGGAGGCCGTATTTTCATGCTGCTCAGAATGAAAATTACATTACACTTACAGCAGCTCCAAATTCACTTTTGTCCACCAAATTGTTCAGCATTATTATTTATTGAGTACTGGGGTGGGGAATGGCTTATATTGGATAGAAACTTTCCATTTGAAGATCTCAGATATAATCCACCTGCATGGAACATTAAAAGCAACTTATCTCCATCCTTTAGCAAAAATAAATAAATAAATAAATAAATACATTTTATTCTAGTACACTTCATGTGGGGAATCTTAGCTACAAAGAGTTCATCTGGCAATATTATAATTATAGGCCTCTGCATATCCTTCATTTTATTTATCAATGAGAAAATAACCTAATATGATTTTCTTCCAGGGCTGAGTAACATGACTTGTACTAATCTTCTATTAAATTACTTGGCCATTTCATATAATGGAATGCAAAAATAAAAGTATTAACAAAACAATGTTAAAATTTTAGTTATTTTATAATTGAGACACATATAACAGTAGTAAATATATGAATTCAGGGAATCCTAAACAAAAATCAATTGATGGGGAAAATCTTTCAGTAATCACCTCCCATTTGGAAATGTGCAACAGGCAAGGCTGCCAATTTTATACAAAATATAATAAAGTGTCATGGAATCAGACAGGAATCATTTCCATTTATGGGAAAATGTGGAGGATATTTCCCTTAGCAATTGATCACCCTGAGGCCAAACAAGCAGTGAACCAACATTCAATTGTCCATGGAAGTGAGGTAGAATTAGGAAGGCTTCAATATGCAGCACAAAGCAGCTTGGCTCCAATTACCACTGCAATGTCTAAGCTATTTCTACCCATTTGGAATAGTATATTAAAGTGTTTCCACTTCTTTAAGTGAATGAAATTTCAGTTTCTGCAAAGCCTATAATGAAGCTATTGCAGATTTTTCTTTCCATTCACCCACCTCCCCACCTAGAAATGCAGTTAACTAATGATGACATTTACATTTTCTTCAGAGGCAGCAAAATCATGAACTCAAAGTATTGTTACTTTGTAACCATTTTTCAGTCTTGATGCATATTTAAAGCCAGACTTAGAAGCAAGGGCCACCAAGGGTGCTTTCCTTGAAATGTATTTGTGATCTCAAAAATTTTTATGTAGACAGTTCCTGAGTTGACATTACATCTTATATGCAGAGGTGAACATGGTTGAACAATTTGGTTTCTTGGAAACTCTAAAAATAAATTAGGATTCAGCAGCAGCAAGTCAGGTTTCAGCTGCTCTAAGCATTTTGCTATTATTATAATTGACCACGGGTGATCAAGTGGATGGGAAAGTAGAGCAATATTATAAAACAACACACATAATGAGGAGCTTACAGTAGTTAAATGTTTGTTTTAGACACTAAACTTGAAATTTTTAAGTAGTTCAATTTGACGTAGAAAAAAGTTAGACCTAATAAATGAGTGCAATAAAATAAGAATCTAGCTGCATAAAGGAGACAGGTTAAATCAGGACAAAGGACAGTGTTTTGTATTTCAATGTGAATGCAATGTTGTATGCGATCTCTCCTTGCTAGAAATCAAGGTGACAATATGTTTTGCAACTATTTTAAATGGAATGCATTTTCTTTATTGAGATACATCATACTCTTTCACATAAATATTTAATTAGAGTAAAATTAAGCTATTGGAACATTTCCTTTATTTACACTGAGTTTAGTGAGCCTTTCAGTCTTCATTGAATATGGCAATTTCCGGGGGTTTACTACTACTTGCCAAAAAGCTCATTCATTTTCACTTCTCTATGAGTAAATGAAAGAACTAAAGATTTTTACTCCATAAGCCATCAGAAAAAAATGAAGCATAAGAGTGAAAAATCAGGTTGAAAAGATGAAAAAGTGACTTGACTTTAGTTTATCTGTTGCTGTCATTTAAATTTTCTTCCTTCATTATCTTATAAAAGGTCTTTTAGAAGAGAATCCTTGAAAAATCCCACACATCCTGTTCTTTTTTTCTTCAATGATCTTTTTATTTGCCCTTATTAAAATAACATTCATTTATTAAGTGTTTCTTCAGAAAAAGCATAATACTGTTTTAGAGGCTGCATGTTTGTGGCTCTTTTCTTATTTCTCTTCTGACTCCATTTTAATAGTTACCACACTGGAGAAGAATGAAATTCAGCTCTGCTTTTCCTTTCTCCAGTTCCATTTCGTAAGTGAACCACATAGGTCTATTATGATCATCTTTTCAGCACATTGATCCTGAGTCCGTTTCATTTATTATGGCTCCCTGTGGACATCTGATTAGGTCAACTCTGACTGCATTCATTTCTCTGAATTGGTTACATTGTTTCAAATTCTTTCATCTTCAAAGTAGACCAGGTATGGAACAATAAAATCAGTACCTGCTCCCTTACTTGAATTTGAATGAACTTTCTTTTCATTTAGTCAGAAAAATGATATTCTGACAATCCAATCAGAAATTTCTACTCATTTAGAAAATGCCCTAGAAAAGAATATGTGTGTGTGTATATATACACACACACACACCCCCACACAAACTCTACTACTCCTTTACACAACTCAGTGACTGTGGGTTACCTCCCCATTCTCCCCACCACCTTACCCCATGACCCAACAATTTAAAATGCCATAAAGATCTGGCTTTTATCTGAAAATCTCTCCAGCCCTCTTATATGTGGCCTCTTATCCTATCTTCTTCATTCTTTCTGTACATCTGATTTTATATAGCCTTTTGACTTAGTGGTTAAGCTAATAATAATAGTGGTAATACCAAGAGGGCCTTATGTCACAAAGTTCTGTCCAGCTGTAATTAAATGCCCTGTGTTTTCTGAATCATTGACTTCTATATGTTTCTAAACCTCTTCAAAACAGGCTTCTCAAAAATCTAAATGCCTCTACTGCTAAATTTTATGTGTCTAACTTGACTGAGTTAAGGACACCCATATAGCTGCTAAAACATCATTTCTGAGTGTGTCTGTGAGGATGTTTCTGAAAGAGACTAGCATTTACAGAATCAGAAACTGGCAATTACAGAATCAGTAGACTAAAGAAATATGCCTTCACTAATGTAGGGGAGGGGGATAATATAATCTACTGAAGAACCAGATAGAAGGAAAAGGTGGAGTAAGGGTGAATTCACTTTCTCTTCTGGAGTTGGGACATCCGTCTTTTCCTGCTTTTAGACATCAGGGTTCCAGGTTCTTGCACCTTAGAACTCTGAGACTTCCAACATTGGCTCCTTTGGTTCTCAGGCCTTTGATTCAGCCTGAATTATGCCACTGGCTTTCAGGTTATTCAGCTGGCAGATGGCATATCATGGGACTTCCCAGTATCCATAATCTCATGGCCGATTTCCATAGTAAGTTCCCTCTTATTAAACTCTCTCTATATATCCTGTTGGTTCTGTTCCTCTGGAAAACTCTGACTAATACAATAAATAATACTCTTTATTTTCAGAAGTTTTAAAATTTTTGAGCAAAAATTTTGATTTATGTTAATATTCAGTTCTTAGATATTTAGCATGCACATCTTAATAATGGTGTTAATGTGTCTGAAATGAGTGACTTGACTATTAAGAGTATTCTGATTTGTCCCATTATATTTGCTGTATCATCCTCAGTATACTGTAAGCTCTTTGAGGAAAGGGACAGTGCTTTCTATAATACTTTGTCAATTTAAGGTACCTTGCAACATTATAACAAATAACAAAATAAGGGAAAAAAATACATACTGGTATTGATTCTTTGGTTTATTATGCTCTGTATATGTATGTAGGGAAATAGTAAAAAACATTGTAAACCTTATAATAACTACTATGTAAAGAATATTTATAATAATACCCCTTTATGAAGATTTTGAAATTTCTAATTAACAAATACAATTGATTTCACTCATGGAAAAATTAAAGTTGACATCCACGTTTAATCAAAGTCTACTGATCACTTAGTATGTGCCAGGCACTGGGATAGCCACAGTACTTTGTGGGAGGCTAGAATATAATAAACATCTCCTCACTTAAGCATTTACTCATTGTTCTTATCTATTAATCAGATATCAGCCTAAGTTTAGTCTTGTATTATTAGACTTATGTTATGCTACATATCAAAGATGAGAGGATTAGAGCCTGCATTTTGTTGCCTCTTTGTGCTGGGAGACTGCAATGCCATTTCCTTCATTGGCTCTTTCATCCCACAGGCAGTGCCTGACATGTAATACTAACTTCTCTTTAGTATGCTTTTTCTAATGAAGGATAATGAGATTCTGTAATGCAGCAAGGATAATTTATGAATCAGCATCAAATAAGGCTTTGAAAGCAAACTAAAGACAAATCTCACCAAGTTAGCTATTCATAGCCTGCCCCTGGAATTAAATCAAAAGCACTGAACAGCATCTAAAGATTGCGAGCCAACTGTCTTTTACTGCTGACAAGATGCTTGGCACCAGTCTGCAAATCAAAAATTATTTTATCATGTATAATTTTTGAGGGTGTTGCAAGATTTTGCAAAAGAGTCAAAAAGGAACACTCATGGGCCCTTTTAGAGGAGTACTTTTTGACAGCAATAGTTCCTTTTTTTCAGATATAAATAGTTAAAATACACACTAAGTCACAGACATTAAAATAATCTCAAATTTTGCATGAAGATCCATGAAAGTTAATAATTCTCTTATTCTAACATCTAGTGTATAGTTTCATTCTAAGTCCAAAACTGAATCTGTAATCTTGCCCTACCCCAAACCCATTGTTTTTTCATAATTTTGTTTTCCTAGTTTTCTCTCTTATACCCCTCAGCTCAAACTTTACATATTCAGTAATCACTAAGCAAAGTTAATTCTACTTCCTAAATATGTTACTCAGTTGTCCTCTTTCCTCTGTTTATCATGTCACTGCTTGACTTATTGCCTCTTCCCTCTTATCTAGACCAAGGGAGGAGGCCATATGTAGAGAAGAGGGTATAGAACAGTGTCCATATGGCTGGAATAAAAGGTATGGTAGAGGATCGGTGCAAGTTAAAGATGGAAATGGAGATCTATGGATGGAGAAGGGCCTTGCATGGTAGGACATCAACATTTATCCTGAAATTTATGGAGAATAACTAAAAAAGTAAATGCAATGATCAGAAAACAAAACTACTCTGGTGGTAATGAGTTGTTAGAGAAGGCATGGTACTCAGAATCATGAGTCCCCAAGATGTAAATGTCCTAATCTCTGGAACGTTTTACATGGCAAACGGTTAAAGAGCTTGAGACATGGAGAAATCCTGGATTATCCAGGAAGACCTAAT
Organism: Nomascus leucogenys; assembly: GCF_006542625.1. Taxonomy (NCBI): domain Eukaryota; kingdom Metazoa; phylum Chordata; class Mammalia; order Primates; family Hylobatidae; genus Nomascus; species Nomascus leucogenys. The sequence continues at coordinate 30,223,065 of NC_044395.1, read as the reverse complement.
ATAATTACAAAAACCCAGTATAGTTACAAGGGCCCTTAGAAGGAAAAGAATGAGAAAGGAGGCAGAGCACGAAATGTAATGACAGAAACACACACACAGAGGGGGAAGGAAAGAAAGAAAGTGAGGGAGGAGGAATATTTGAAGATGTTATCCTACTGGCTTTGAAGGTGGAGGACTAGGTCATGAGGCAAGGAATGCAGGTGGCTTCTAGAAGCTGTTAAATAAAAGGAAATAAACGTTCTCTTAGAGGCTCCAGAAGGAATGCAGCCCTGTTGACACCTTGATTTAGCCCAGTGAGACCCATTTTGAACTTTGACCTCCAAAATTATAAGTCAATACATTGGTATTGTTTTAAGCTCCTAAATCTGTGGTAACATGTTAGGGCAGCCATATAGAAGGCAAAACAGGAATGGGAAAGTGGAGAAGGTAGGTTTTGAGGGTTAGCATAACAGCACATTCCTAATAATTGCAGCTGCTCAGCAAAAGACAGGTATAGAAGGGAAAGAGAAAATTAAGTATTATTTTTCAATCAGAGTGCCTTAGAAAATAAACAAAATATCTGACATATTTGAAATAATTCTGCAGTTAGGCAGTGACACAGATTCTATGCATAAGACCCTGTCCTTTGTAAGACATTTTTCTTATTTTGTAGGAGAAATATAAACATGGTGAAAAGGCAATTTAATGCTATTAATATAAGACTTAATGCAGTTGAAATTTAATAATGAATTGTATCTTTTTTAGAACATGAAAGGTTGCTTCTTCTTAAATCAAATATCACTAATGTTTGCACAATCGTGGATAACAATATAACTGAAAATACTTTTGCTTTCATTCTAGTCCCCAAATATTTGCTAAGAGTAACCAAATGTAGTGAGCATATAAATCGTGTGCTCCACATCATTACTTCATGTCTTAGTGGCTATTATAAACCAGAAACTAAATGGAGTAGACCTACAGATGTATGTATGTTGGAGAAATGATAGATTATTTTTTTGGTTGTATCTAACACTGAAGTAAAAATATTTCATAATATATTAGGCAACTAAAACCATTTTGTAAGGCAAACCATTTTGCATCTGAAGAAACTTAGACCCATAAAGACAACAACCCAACTTGATGACATACCGATAAGGAATGAATCCAGGACATAGGGCCTTTTGTGTGGACATCAAGGCCTGGTCCCTATTCTCAACCGCTGCAGTGTCAAATTCATAGTCATACCTTATGTACTGTTAAGGTATTTATATTTTGCATTGGTGAACAGCTACACAACTGAGTATTATAAGTTGACTCACTATCTTAATGGCTGCCTAGTATTTAATGCAGCATTATTATTGTTGAACATTTGGCTTCATTACAATTTTTTTTTTCCTAATAAACAGTGCTGCAGTGATCATCCCTCTAAGGGAGTCTTTATGTATTTTATTTACCTTTAATACCCAGAAGTGGAATTACTCTTTATTAGGCAGTACTAAATTGACCTCCAGAAAAGACTTATTTATCATGTCTGTGTTTTAAATTTTCCTTCAGTAATGGTTCTACTATACAGAATGGCTTTATAATTACTCCTAATAATAGTTCACAGGAATGCAGTCACCCATCCATCTTTCCTCTGATCACATGGATGCATTTCTGACATGGCCAAACATTGGTGGATATATTTTGTGAACACTGAATTTGAAATGAAATAGTGGCATCTGATATTTCAATAAATTCAGAGAAACACTGAAGTTACAGAGAAGGAAACTTTCTGCTGTTCTCAAGGTAATTATTAAAATGCCTAACATGTTAAGGTCAGAGCCTACTCAATTTAACGAGGTGTTAACATGCTCTAAAAACAGTCTAATTAGAACTACTGCCGGGTTAAGTTTTCATGCCTTCGGGAGATGGGTCTGCTTTGATTTGAGTCAGTTTCTCTCTTCTTGTCAGAAAGTTATTCAAAATGTACTTTTCCTCTTTATTCCTTTTTCCTCCTTCTTCCTTCTAGTTTTGCATAAGTTCTAGAGGTTTGAAATGAGCATTTTGAACAAAGCACACATATGCTGAACTTAACGATGAATGCACTATCTGTAATTCTTTCAACTTCGTTCTGCATTGCTACAGCTTTTGCTTTCTCATTATTTTTAAAAGATTTGGAGTAATTGCTTTTGCTCATTAAAAATGGCTTAACTGCCTGTTAATTATTATACAATCATCTTTTTTATATGATCAACTTAACTGAAATCCCTCATAAAAAAATGGGCTCAGGAAATGCAGGACACAATCTCCATGTTTCAGTCACAGTTATCAACTTAGTATACACACACACACACACACACACACACACACACACACACCATTCATTTATTCTCCATTCATTCATTCATTCATCCACTTTTCACGGAACAAAGGCTTATTGATCAGTTATGATATGTAGTGATACTATGGGAGATAAAAATTATAACCTATAGTCCTTGCTTTTAATTAATCCAATAGAAGAAATAAGAAAATTACCCTAGCATTAGAGTGCAAAGTGAAATAGAATTCCGTATTATAAGATTGTCCATGTTCTTTTCTAAGTAAAAATCCGTACTTTTAAATATTGAAAAATTAAAGGCACGAGGAGGCATAATCAAAGGTGAGGAGGCATAATCAAAGGTGTGGAGGCAACGATAGACATGGAGTGTGTAAAGGGCAGGGAGTAATTATTTCTACTTGGCTAGGATACATGGTATCCAAAAGGAGCTTTTGAAATAAGGTAAAAGATGAACCTGTGTGAGAGACATTTGGAGTTTATTCCATTGGTAATGGAGAATGTTTAAAGATTTTTTTTAATGGGGATAAAATAATCAAAGATTTACTTTCTAAAATTAGTATGAAATCAGAGTGAAGGACAGAATTAAAAAGGAGGCCTGTATGGAAAACAGTTATCATTATTATAAGCTATTTATTTATTTATTTAACAAGCATTTAGTGAATTTCTTTCTTTTCCTTCTTCTTTTTTTTTTCTTTTGTTTCAAACAAGGTCTCACTCTATTACCCAGGCTGAAGTGCAATGGCATGATCACACCTCACTGCAGCCTCAAACTCCTGAGCTCATGCAATCCTTTAGCCTTGGCCTCCCAAAGCACTAGGATTAGGATTATAGGCATGAGCCACCACACTTGACCAGTGAGTTTCTACTACATTCCATAGTATTTAATACAAAGATATATAAAGAATTAAGGCAAAATTTCCCATCCATAAGAAACTCAATCTAGTGTAAAGACCACTAACAAAACCGACAAAGCATAATGTGTAAAAGTGAAGGTAGAGATATATTTGGGCTACTAGAAATACATAGATAAACATATTTACCTGGGATAGTTCAGGGAAGGGATGATAAACTTCCAAAACAAGGGCCTTAATGAAACTGATTCAAAAAAAGTAACAGTTTTGAAAAGTTGAATATGTACAGATGGAAGGAGATTATGAGCAATAGCACAACAAATGACATTTTGTAGGCTAAGACCAGTGGCTAAAACTAGGGATCTGTTTGAAAGTATGACGGAATGATGTCATCAAAAGTCTAACATTCCATTATCTTTGTTTAGATAACTTGTTAGTTCAGATATTTTTTTCTGAAGCCAGCGGGAACTCTTGAAGGCTTTTAAGCAAGGAAATCACATGACAATAACATTGTTTAGAAAGGTCACTCTAACACATAACAATTGTATGATGGACAGGTGGGGTCACTGCTGGAATAAAAGAGACAAATCCATTGTTATTGCCATAATCCATGTGAGAAACAGTGTGGGCCTACAGCAAAGCAGAGACATGAAAAATATTATAAGAATCAACAAATTCAATAGCTGTTTGAAACTAGTTGGATTTAAGGTGGTACTGAGAAAATGGGATGACTCATAAGTAAATAAAATATTTTGCAAAACAGAAATATATCATTTCCAGATTAGTTCTAGATAGGGGTTTAAGATAAGACTTTAGCATGGAGAGGGGTTCTGTTTTATAAAGTAGAGTGAGGCAGCCTTAAACACAACAAGCAGATATCTACATTAAATTTTGACAGAGTAAAATTTTGTCACTAAATTTATCAATAATTAATCTGTATATTGTAGCTGAGTTTTCTGCTTGAAATATGTTACTGAGAACACTCTGATGCTCAGCAAAAAAAAAAAAACAAAACAGGAAATGCTGATTGTTGACTTTGATAATGCGAATTTGCTAGTTGGGCTGAGGGAGCAAAGCAGCAACTCATTGTTGAATTTCTCACCTTCCTTTTTTTGCCAACAATAAAGTGGATTATATTTGTCGTTTTTTCAATATAAAGCATCAGCAATGAAGAGAAAATTTTATGCAAGTTGCAGAAAGTTGAGGAGTTTTATCTAGCAAAAATTGGAAGTATTCTGACCTTATGATGAGATAAATATTCCAATGTGTAAAATTCTCCCTGTCGTTGAAGAGCACAGGCTGGATGCAGGTGGCTCTGGCTGGCAAAAATTTTCAAAACAAATTGTTGATTATTCTGCCAGTTTACTGGTTACTTTGGGTTTATTCATTTGTTCTCTATTAAGTTTGGAGAATATTGTATAATTGTTACAAATCCAGCATCATTGTCATTGTTCTGATATTCTTTAGAGTCTGATGATGAGCTCCATCAGTCCTTTTACTTCCTCTTTAAGTTCTTGGTTGGAATAAGGAAAAGCATGATAAATGCAGAGCTTTCCGCCAAGTATGTGGTTGATGCTGAATAAATAAACAATGAATATATGAATGAAAATCTTGACATCCTGATGATAGAATACATTTACCTTTTCAATGTCAGAAAAAATATGAAAAATTGATTGAGAAAAACTTTGAGAAATACAAGTGTAGGGAACAGAGTGTTATGAAATCTCATATATCCATCACACAGCTTTGATAATTACCAACCCACAGCCAATCCTGTTTCATGTATGTCCTTACTAGCTTCTGATTTCTTCCAATAATATTCCTGGAGTAAATATTGCTGTTTTCTGTACATGGCTTATTAACAATCCAACCTTCGTGCAAAATTAAGAACTGTGTAATAATTATTAAACCACTCCAATAAATTTACTTAATGCTTTGAGCTTTGCATTTTATAAACCACTTTTCTTCATAGTTTAACCCTCTCTAATTTAGCTCTTGTTTCAACATCTCAGTGGTTCTTTGTAAATATGCAATTTATCTCTCTCTCTCTCTCTATATATATATATATATAAACACATATATATACATATATATGTATTTTTACTGACATATGCTCACATGTATGTATATATGTATATACATATATACATATATATACACATATACGTATATATGTATATATGATATGTATATATGATATGTATATACGTATATACGTATATACATATATGTATATATTTGCCCAACTATCAAATTCACATTATCAAATATATATTCTGCAGCTGCTTTTCATTCATGGTAGTTAAGGTTGTTCATTTATCCATAGTGGCTCTTATTTTTGTTTGTTTTTTCTTTGGAACATTTCTACAGTTACTGAGATAACATTCACCTTTGGAATAAATTGGTTGTATTAACCTTGTCAGATGTTATTTCCTAAAACTAGTCAATAAGAGTTTTGCCACTGAATGAACGATATAGCCATGGCCTTTGGTCTTTATTTGTTTTTATTTACGGAAAAAAATTTTTTGAATTATAGGTTCAGATTTTTTCCTAAGAGTATTAAAGAATCAATTTAATTGATATGGTCTTAGACACAATTACTGCAATTTTATAAAAATGAATGGTTTTTTGAATTGTGGCTATTTGACTACAAAGTGTGCTCTTACATGTTCTTATAGATGACAGCAAAAAAGTCCTAGAATGCTTTGTGATTGAAAGAAACAAGAATATACATTATCACTTAGAATGTTGAAAATATTTATTAATCATGTCTTTTGTTACAAATTTGTTAAAAAGTTTAATTCAAAATAAACGCTTTCTTTTGTGCTGGGTCAAAGTCTTCAAATTTTGTTCTTGCCTTTTTTGCCTGCCTTGTAATTTTTTTGCTGACAGCCAGACATAACGAGTCAGGAACTGTGGTAAATAAGTCTTTTTTTTTTTTTTTTTTTTTTTTTTTTTTTTAGACAAGAGTCTCTCTCTGTCACCCAGGCTGGAGTGCAGTGGCGCAATCTCGGCTCACTGCAACCTCCGCCTCCTGGGTTCAAGTGATTCTCCTGCCTCATCCTCTGAGTAGCTGGGATTACAGGCGCCGGCCACCATATCCGACTAATTTTTGTATTTTTAGTAGAGACAAGGTTTCACCATGTTGGCTAGGCTGGTCTCGAACTCCTGACCTCAGGTGATACACCTGCCTTGACCTCCCAAAGTGCTGGGATTACAGGCGTGAGCCACCACGCCCAGCCGGCAAATAAGTCTTTAGTGTGAGTTCTTATGCTAATCCTGCTAGGAGCTGAACTGTGTTTAACGTTTGCTGTAGCTGTTAGTGTCAGCAGCTTAGGTTTTATTAGTGTCCGCGTTTTTGTCTGTCCCATCATCTTTGGCAAAAGGGAACAAAGCGCTTCTTCTTAAATAGACTCTGTGTCCAAAGTGGCGCTTCTTAAATAGACTCTGTGTCTTGCAGTTCTTTCAGCTATAACCTATTATCATTATACTGAAGTTTTGTTGATGTGTTGATGAGATATGGGGCAAAGGAAGTATTCTATAACGTTATAAATAATGTCAGTTGTTTTGAGTGGGCCTGGTTTCTGAGGATGTGACCTTCACAAATGTTTCTTATCAATTTTCCCCTTCCCTTCGGTGATACAAGAAGGCTAGATGGGACTGGAGTTGTATGATTTCTTTTTCCCAAGTTGTATAAGGATTTGGTGGTCTTTTTTCTTGCAGGGAAGATATTTCTTAAAATGGAAAGTCTTCTGGGAGTATTTCAAAATGGTTAGCTTTCTCCTCCTCTTGCTATATAGAAATTATATAGAAATATATTTCTTGCTAGAAATATAATTTTCCCTGAATTAGTGGGATTCCTAGAGATAAGACCCATGAATTTGTGATTGTCCTAAGACTCAGCCCTTATGAGTTCTCACTCTCAGCCAGTCCACACTCAGCCTCCAGCGAAGCATCACAATCACCATATAGGTACATCTACCAATGTAAGGCTCCAGTGGTTTTTGCTTCAAAAAGCAGATCTCCGCTATGAATCTCTGCCTGTCTCTTCAGATTTTGTGGTGCTGGTTTACCTTGAAACCTCAATTCTTTGGTGGGTGCAAGAAAGTTTGTTGATTTGCAGTTTGCTCCGCTTTGTTCTTGTTGTGAGGAGAGAAGTGATAGCATCTGAGCTCTTCACATGACAGAGGTGAAACCAGAAGTCCATGATTATCATTTTATACATTTACTATGAAAGTTTTCAAACATACACAAAATTATCAGTAGTACACAGAAACCTTATGTGTCTATCGCAGAATAGATCACAAATAACAATATTTGTTGATCTTGTTTCATCTACGTCTCCCATGTTTTTACTTAAGCCAAGAATTATTATAAAATAAATACCAAACATCAAAACCCCTAACACACAAAGCCTTCAAGCCTCAATTTATTCTGTTTCAATGTTGACATTGACTGAATATTAGATGATATTAAGGGATTATTATTAACTTTGTTGGGCCTTATACTATGACAATTATATATTTTTTAGTATTTTAAAATTCCCCCCAGCCTCATGTAACTCCCAATCTATTCTTTATGTTTATGACAAAATATATCTTAAAAAGTGGATCTCATAACAGTAATTTATTTTTATTTTTAGTTATTATAAATACATACTAGTTATACATATTTACAGGATGCATGTCATATTTTGACACAAGTACACAATTTGTAATAAACAAATCAGAGTAATTGTGGTATTTCTTCACCTCAAACATTTATCATTTCCTTGTGTTAGGAACATTTTAATTTCACTCTTCTAGTTATTTTGAAATATACAATAAAATATTATGTACTACAGTCACTCTATTGTGCTACCAAACACTAGATCATATTCCTTCTATCTAACTGTATTTTTATACCCATAAACCATCCCGTCTTTTTCTCCCATTCCCATTCTCCTTCCCAGCCTTTGGTAGCCATCATTCTACTCTACCTCCATGAGTTCAATATTTTTTTTAGCTCCCGAACATTATTGAGAAGATGCAATATGTGTTTTTCTGTGCCTGACTTATTTCGATAAACAAAATGTCCTCCAGTTACATCCCTGTTGTTGCAAATGACAGGGTCTCATTTTTTATGGCTGAATAATATTCCATTGTGTGTATGTACCACATTAAGCATCCTTATTTATTAGAGATAAGTGCTGAAATTTTTATGGGTGTTTGGGGTTGTTATTGTTTTTATTGTTTTCAATTATTGATAGTTATATAACATAAGGCAGATTTATTATGGGGAACATTGTTTAAATAATTAAGTCATCTTTCTAAATACTTACCTTACCATCAAAGTAGAAAACACAGTATATAAAACATTTTATAATTTATTACTACTTAAATTAACTAACTGCTTAATAAAATTAACCTTACCACTTTTAAATATTAATGGAAGTTTTGTTTTATTTTCTCCTTAAGATAGTTTCTTTCATACATTTATGCCAGGCACCACCCAAATAATGGCATGCGGGTTTCACATTAGGCACCAAGATCCAGTGGGGTGGGGAGGTGGGAGCACAACTTTAAAAAGATGCCAGGAACTCACCTGAGTATTTGGAAAACCATGGAATGTTTATCATGACGTTTATATACAAAATTACTTCAGGGTAATCAAATAGTTGATAGGGGATATTTATCTTTTATGTTAATATTCATGGTACTAACGGAGAGCAGAATGATAGAATTAGGACATGACCATATTTTAACCTCTAAGGAATTCGTATATTTAGACAATAATCATCAAAGTAATGACATCAAAAAAGCCAGACATTATGAAAGTACACAACACCATCTATAAAGTAGTTTTGTGTCTTGTGATGGATAGATATAGAAAAATATCTCATTCCTCTGTATTTACTGCAAATTAGTGGTTAAATTCAGAGGCCCTTGAATTATGGTAGTTTACTTTATTGATAATGTGTTCTTATCTTCTTTATATACTGACCAATGACTTTAAAATATATATTTTAAAAGTTATATTATTAATGATTTTACCTGAGCTGGACATACCATATATGAATCGAAACTTGCAATTTTTTTTATGACTAACTCTATTCACAATCTCGTTCACAAATAGTTGGCTATTTCACACACTAAAAGATATGTACACATATATATTATGTTATGGAGTATCCTTGTGGGAATTGTCAAATATTGGCAATCACAATATTTAATATCAACTTTGTGCCAGATTCTACTATTCAATTCATATGTATCTTCTCACTTATGTTAATACTCCCATCATACATATATGGAAACTGAATAACAAAGAAGGTGTGTAACTTTCTGAGGTTACATGAGTATTAAAACTTCTGTTTGACTCCTGTGATTATAGTTTTAGCAACAAAAATTAATGAATTCATCCAGTACTAATATATTTCAGTGGCAAGTCACATATGACAACAATCTTGGAGGTTGAACATAAAATTTTCCTTTCCTTGGCACAAGGTAGATTTTAAGGTGATCTGGTTATTCAAAAGGATACCTTTGTACTTACCATAGGACTCAGCCATCCCACTCTTACATATTTATCCAAGAAAGATGAAAACACCTTTCTATACCATATGTGAACAAATCAAAATCTGTATTGGCTTCTATCTCCATTGTAACAGATTACCACAACCTGGTGGTTTAAGTCAACACAAATTTATCCTCTCTCACTGTGCAGGTCAGTGTTTGCTGGGCTACATTCCATCCAGAGGCTTCAGGGTAAAATTGATTTCCTTGTCTTTTTCAGCTTTTAAAAGTTACCCGCATTCTGTGGCTCACAGACTCTCTCCGACATCACTCCAACCCCTTCACAGTCTCATCCCTTGTTAAACCATAGCAACACTATTCATAATAGTCCAATTATTTAAAATAGCCTAAATATCAATCAACTAGTGAATGAGTAAACAAATTATAGTACATCCATAATATGTAATACTATGCAGCAATAGATAATATAACCATAATGAGGATAAATCTTGAATATATAATAAGTTTGAGAAGACAAATACAAAATACTACATATTGTATGTATAAAAATCTGGAAAAGTCAAACTATTATAACAAAATGCAAATCAGCGTTTGCCTAATGCCAAGAGTTTAGTGAAGTGATGGCAAATGGACAGGAGGGACATTTTTATAATGAGATAAATGTTCTATATATCAATTATGGTAGTGCCTATACAATATTATAAAATTGTCACAACTCATCAACTGTATACTTAAAATGGAAAGGTTTGATTTTATGTAAATTATCCCTCAGTAAATTTGGAAAACTGTTGATAGACTATCCAGGTTATTTTATGATTTTTTGCCTTTATATGAAATCCTTAATTTTCTAGTAATTAGATTGTCAGTGACAAATCTTATCAACTTATACATTGGAAGAATGAGTTCCACATTTTTCATGATACAATGCAGATAAGCATCAGACGCCATTAGAAAAATCAGAAATGCAAATACATTAATAGAAATTAAGATGAGACAACTTTCCATCAATAAAACTGAGTTTGAACTTTCAAATGCAGAAAATGTCACTGATAAAATTTCAAACCTTCTTGGATCATTTCCTTTTTTTCTTAGGAACTTAAATTCCTGGCCCAAGCCGTAAGTACCAACGGATCCTAGGTCAGTTACACAAAGAATTTAACATTAGAACCAAATAATCATTTTCTTCAAAGCTCTTCCTAAGGATGGTATAAGCATGGATAGGCCAACTGTAAATTAAACTGTGCTGATCCCTCAATGAAAGGAATATCAACAAAGGTACCCCTCATTCTCTATAATATATTCATTTGTGAAATGGTCCAAGTGTATAGTTTTGATATGGGAGAGTTAGCTTTGTAAAATGCTGTATGCCAAAACATCAAAGGGATTTTTCTTAATTATGATGATGATGATAACTGTAAATGTTACATACATGTCCTGCTTTGCATAAGTTAATAGAAAGTTCAGTTTCCCTCCATTCTTTCAAATAAGCCACAGAGCAACTTTAATTTAATTCATCCTTCTGCAGAGTTATCTGAACAACTAAGAGCAATTAATTTGTAAGTTATTTACAAGTGCTCACTGAAGCACATACACTGCTGATTTATGTGGCAGCTAAAGGGCTACGAAGAAGACAATGCTCACTAATCACAGGCACCTGGGACATTATCACCACAAAGTAAGTGACATCTGAGTGTCTTAAAACTGTCACAGGAGGGTTTATACTCATTAGTGGCAGCTCACAGTCTTTTTTTCAGAACCCTGAGCACCAGTGGCTAAAAGCATTTATTCCATCCAGGGGTAAAGCATAACATAAATATTAGTATCAATTAAATTATCCTGTGTCACCCATCTAAGTATTATCTTCAGCCCATCCTTTATCCCCTGTATCTGATCAAAGGCCACATCTTGGGAATCTTACCTCATGCATGTCCCTTAACTCTACCCTTCTTCTCTTCTGTTGTGTCTGGACTATTATAATGACTTCCCCTCTAACCACCCTGCCCTTAATCTGGCCCCACTCTACCTACTTCACTGAAACCAAATCTGATCATATTACCCACTACTTAATCCTCTCCCCTCCCTCTCAATGCTTTCAGGTTGAGGTTGGAATATTCTGATGCAATAAATAAGAACTCAGATGATCTGGCCTTTCTCCACCTCTCCAGTCTAATTTCCATCAACTTTCCTCTCGTCTCCATTGCTGTACGTACATACAAGGGTGTTACCATTCAGAAGCTCTAAAGCACTTTCCAGGTACACAGCATTTTATGTCATGCCTCCAATATTTGCTGATCCCTGCTTTTTGCTATGCCTTCTATGTAAACTCATAAAATGCTTCTTTACTCACTTAATGTTACTTTCCCTTGAAGCTTTCATTGGCCCAATAACATATCAATTATTTACACTCTTCTCTATGTTGCTCTTCCTATGTTACTAAAAAAAACTTATTTTTTAGTTAATTACCTACAAATCATTTATTTATCTGCTTTTTACTACTTGTATATTATATTTTTTCTGATTTAGGAAGCATAGCTTATCTTTACAAACCTGGTGGCTGTTGCAGAGTAGATGCTTAATATACATTGCAATGGACAACTGTAGAGAAAATTCTGTATTAGTGAAAAGTTAGACTAGATGGTTTCTAATGTCCTTTTCAAACTGAAAGCCTTTTATATCACTTTCTTCTTTATAATATCATTTCAGAGCCACAATCTGAAAACTCCAGTTCCTTTGTAGTTTGAGTCTCTGTTAGAAAATTTCTGTCCATTATAAAATACAACTACTTATTCATAACACAGAGCAAATACAAGTCTCTTCTAATTTATAACAGCATATAAATATTGTATAATGTTCTTCTTTCCCAATACTTCTAAATCTCTTAGGGCATTTATGATACAAAGACAAATATTAATTTAAGTTCACTTAATTTCCTTGTATTTACTCTTAATCTTATTTATTAAAAAATTCAATAATTTTACAAAATACAGAGCGCTCACTCTGTTGTAAATATATATGTCGTCACTCTAGTTCAGCAGTATTACTTGAATCAATTTCTTTTTGGGAAAGGTACATTTTCAATGATTTTTAACTGGAGTATTTAAAAAAAAAAGCCTTTCCCTCAAGCTTCCTTTGTAAACGTTAAACGTACACACTCACTATGTGCTGCGTGGATCTTAGTAATACATTTTGGGAAAACTGAGTCATCCAATTTTCTGTGTTGATAACAATCTGAGTATTCTTGCCCCCATAAAAGCCATCAAAAGACATGAAGCTAAAAAAGATTTCAGTACCTCTTCTATTCTCTGAGATAAATGTTTATGGTTACATTTAAGTAGGTTGATTTTTCATGACTCTACCACTCCATCAAATCAACACTTTATTCACATTAATATTTATGACTCTTTTCCAACTCTACGGTACATAAATAAAGTTTATAGGTACTGTCAAATGTTGTAGACGAAATGCTTAAAAACAGAATCTTACCCTTGGAAATATAACTAGGAGCTATATCAAGATGTTCTGAAACCAACAAGAAATATAAATACAGACTGTTGTATTTTAAAATATCTAGGTTTTCAAAGGCTGCAGGGATCAGTTCTATTCTAATGATTAAATGGCAGATTCACACAAACGGTCTATTCCAAGACCACCTGCTCCACCTGTGCCTTCGTTCCTTCTACTGAGAACTTTTTATCAATGATTTCCTTTCTCTTGGATCGTTTGGTTTTTCTCTCTTGTGTCAGTTAATCTCTCCCTCACTACTAGAAGTTTTAACTTCCCTACACATGTGAGTTTCTCCTCTTAAAATGGTCTACCTGTGGGCTGGTTAAGTAACCATTCTCTTTTATTGACAAAGAATGGGAAAAAAATAATTTCTTCTCATGGTCTTCCTTTTCCTTTCACTCTCACCTTAACTTCTTGAAAAGTGAGTTCATATCCAACCTCTATGAGGACTTTTCTTAGTCCTCACTGTCCTCAGATACTCTATTGAATTTCCTATGTTGAAACTATAATTCCCTTTCTCTATCCTTTGTGGAAATTCTTTCTTCTCTAAATTGCATGCAGCTGTGTTCTTTTGGTTTTCTTATGGGATCTAAATGTTGGGCAGACATAGAATTCTGACTACCTAGATCCAATTCTTACTCCATCATCAGCTGCTGCATGACTTAGCACAAATTCCCTCACCTCTGCATGCTTAAGTTTCTTCATTTAGGCCAAGGTCTTATCTTTAGAGCAGGTAATCTGTCAGTCACTGCAGCTAAAAATTGTTAAAATCTCATTAAACTAATGGGTCTCTTCAAATTAAGCCGAATCCAAAGGAAAATTCCCACACAATAAAGTTAAATATATAGCTATTTTTGAAAATCAATATTATATCACAAGCAATGGGCTTCATTGCATCTCACAAAGTTTTTGACTAACAAATAGAATAATGTATGTTAAACTAAAATATAATAAATATGCATGTTTTTATGTAATACCTAACAAATATTTGAACATCCATTAAGTACTGGAAACAGTACCAGCTACCTGGATATACAATAGTGAGTAAAACATGTCATATAATAGATGCTAACATAGTAACATTTGCAGAATGAATAGACTCATTCTTCAATTTAACTGGTGCCACTAGAATTTAAGAATTCAAAACTTTCATTTTAAGATTGTAAATATTCATCTTATTCGTTTTAATTTATTTTATTTTTGTTTTAAACAGAGAGTCTGGCTGTTGTTGAGGCTGGAGTGCAGTGGCAATATCATAACTCATAGCAGCCTTGAACTCCTAGACTCAAGCAATCTTCTCGCCTCAACCTCTTGAGTATTTATGCAAAATAAGGCCCACAATTTCCTGTTACAATGCAGAAATCCTTTCAAATCCCTGAAGTTAATAGTTTTAAAGTTTGAAATTCACCTTGGTTAATATTTTATATCATTTTATCCATTTGTCCCAGAATCTCTGAAATTACATTATCAGCATATGAAGAATATGAAGACTTTTATTTATTCATTTATTTATTTTATTTTTGTTGAGATAGGATCTTGCTCTGTCATCCAGGCTGGAGTGCAGTGATGCATTCATAGCTTACCTTAACTCATAATTCCCGGGCTCAAGTGATCCTCTCACCTCAGCCTCTGGAGTAGCTGGGACTACAGGTGTGCACCAACACACCTAGCTAATTTTAAAAATGTTTTTGTAGAGATAGAATCACATTGTGTTGCCCAGGCTGGTCTCAAATTCCTAATCTCAAGCAATCCTCCCACCTCAGCCTCCCAAAGTGCTGGGATTACAGGTGCTAGATACTGCACCTGACCTGAAGACTTTTATTTATAATGTATGTTCAACTCTAAAATGAGTATTTTCAGTTTAGAGAAGTATATATTGACCCGAAGTCATACTGAAACTGAAAATCTTGTATCATACACTTTCCTGAGGATTTTGTATCATACACTTTTTTTTTTCCTGAGGCTCTTGTATCATACACTTTGGGGAGGAGAAGATTCTTAGCATTACAAGCATTTAGCATAGGAAATAGTAATGTGTTCACTATTAGGACTAGTACTGAAAATGTGTACAAATGTGAAAACAGGAAGTTCAGCTTGGAGTGAGGGGAATCATGGTTTTCTAGCCTCAGAAGCTAACAGAAGAAAAGAAAGCCAAATCTCCTATCATGTGAGCTAATATGTAATGTTTATTGTGTATAGTAATTTTGGTAACAATATGAATCTATATTTTAATAGAATGTGCTCTGGGAAATACATTGCAATAAATGCTATTGCTTTTATAAAATTACCCTATTCTTTTTATGTAAAGATATACCTTCTTGTCTACTACTTTAGTATCCATTCAAAATATTTATTAATCTGCTTAAAATTGCCTGCTGGGTGGCACATTAGAATGCTCTATGTAATTTATGACATAATTTTCCTTCCCTTTGTATTTTCTACATTTAGTCATTACTGAGAGAATTCATTACCTTTTTGCCACAATTACATTATGAGTTCTGATAAATATAAGGGCATCAGAAAAGATTGCTCTTGTGTTGATATGAAAGTTTTTTATTTTATTTGACTTTATGATATTATTAATATTTCTTTTGAACAACGAGTATTTCTGCTCTTTTCTGAGCCTGTTAACTCAGTACTTTACTCTTAAGTGGGACAAACCTCTCAGATATAGCCTTTCTGCTTTTTATTTTACTTCATCTTTCCTCAGTCTCCTCTTTCCTATCTCTTCCTGGATGAGTAGGTTCAGGGGTGCACATGAACTTAACCAAAAAAAGAGCAATCTCAGTGACAAAATGCAATTAGAATGAACAAGGTAGATCAATTCAATTTCCTCTCTCTTTTCCATATGTCAAGATTATCTAAATGCAGGATATTGCCTAAGATTGCTATTTTTTACTTTCAAAACACATACAAAACATCCCTTAATAGATTTTCTATAAAGATTTACTCTTGATTTCTCCCGTAAAAGGGAAGTCTGATTTCCCTCTGCCTACAAAGCACAAAATCCTCAGCCTCAGGAACACAGGCCAAAGCAGAAGTCTTCAAACTTTAGGTTGGAAAAATAATCACGTGGGTGTAAGGAAAATGGCTGTGCTCCAGTCAGGAGTAGGCAGAGGCAGACATGACACAGAGGGTTTGGAGCGCAGGTTCACAATTCTGTGCATTAATCACATTTATGTAGCTGTGTTCATGTAACCTGTTTGTGTGAGTTCATATCCGGCTTTGAGCCACTGTCGTCTGTGAAAAATATAACTACACTGCTGACTCCGTAGGAGAGAGTGGAGAGAGAATAAAGCCATGTCCCAACTGGCTATGGTCCCTCGAGTGTTCTTGCAGCTACCTGCCAACCTGTCCACCAGCTTCCCTCGGACCCCAGCTCAGGTTGGAACCTGACAGTCAGTTTCCTGTGAAAGGCGTACATTCTTCAGAGACACCCTCATAGACACTGATTTCATGAAGCTGAGTGGCCTCAGGAATCTGTATTTTAAAAAGTATTTCATGTGATTTTGGTGCAGATAATTCAAGGACCATGGTTCAATAAATTTTAGCCTGCATTTCAGTTTCCTGCAAATAATTTCTTTAAAAAGGATCCAAACTGCCATTATTCAAATAAAAATGTTAAAGTCTAAACCTTAAGGTTATAAAATTATGGGAGGAAACAGTGGCAGGCTTCTCTTTATGTCTTTTGTGGAGCTGATAGTTGACTCAACACCCTAGGGATGTGTACAGATCAGAGTCAATTATTTCATGAGCCTTTTGTCACAGTCTACCAATTTAGGGCAAGTGGAGTAAATACTATGAAGGGTTCAATCATGCTGGAGGATGAGAATATAGTGGGAGCCCTATTTCTACCAGCTTTCCCAGAGTGATTCTGGTGGAACACAATGTTTGATGAGTATTTTAAGAACAGATTGTAAATCAGGTAGAAAGCCTTTCTTAATTCAGTAGGCAATGGAATAATGTTAAAAGTTCAGCCACAGAATTTCCCTACTTTCGCACAAGCATCCAGAGTAAGGGAAGTCTGTGTCTAGAATAAAACCATAACCAATGTTCAGAACTAGTTGGGTGATCACATTTTTTAAATAATTTCTCCATATTTGACTAAGATATTTAAATAGATTATCTGTGTTAAGCGTATATGATATCATCATTTTTTCTTTTACATAAATGAAATTGCTAAGATCAAATTATCAAATGCATTACCTATCAAAGCAAGGTCAAGATCTGCCTTCCCTATCTCTTTTATTCTTCTTTGCCTGATGAGGCACATAAAAATGACAAGGAAGAGGCGGGGTGTGGTGGCTCACACCTGTAATCCCAGAACTTTGGGAGGCCGAGGCGGGCAGATCACAAGGTCAGGAGATGCAGACCATTCTGGCTAACATGGTGAAACCCTGTCTCTACTAAAAATACAAAAATTAGCTTGGCATGGTGGTGGGCGCCTGTAGTCCGAGCTACTTGGGAGGCTGAGGCAGGAGAATCGCTTGAACCTGGGAGGTGGAGGTTGCAGGGAGCCAAGATTGCGCCACTGCACTCCAGACTGGGCGACAGAGCGGAACTCTGTCTCAAAAAAAAAAAAAAAAAAAGACAAAGGATAAAAAGAAGAAACAAACACAGTTAAATACCAGATACTGGCTAATATTGGTAAAATATGTTAGGAATTCTAACACTCAGAGTGAGATAAGCCTTGACAAAATATAAAAATTTCAAAAAGGCATTTATAAAATTTATTATGTGCAAAGTGAGTTTCGGTGAAGGCATGACCCCGATATTTGAGGCAGATGATCAATGTACGCACATGATAATGAGAAATAAAATACTGTTTCTATTTTACCTAAAGTTATAGTTCAGGCCAACAATTTTTTTAAAAAAATTAATAGTTACTTGTCTAGCACTGTTCACATTGCCAAAGATACAAAGATCATCAAACATAATTCTTAGTGTTGGAGACTAGTCAAGAGTCTGAACAAATTCTAATACTTTATTTAAAATCTTCTTTATGTTGTCCTCAGTTTAAAAAGATGAGTCTAACAGAGTGGCATTCTTTGTGTAGGCTTGGCTGTCTGTTAGTAGAGTGCCATCAACAAATGTGTAAATTTGATGTGTTTTTTTTTTCTGTTTTTATAATAACAAAACTGAAGAACAGATTAAGGATACCAGGCTTCAAATTAGTAAACCACCCGTAAAACATATATGTAAATAACCCATGGACTTTTTTACACCACAAATAATGATAAAATAACAAGAAATAGTTAAACAGAAATAGGATTTTAAGACCTTAAGAAGATTATAGGAAAATGCATGGATGGATAACATAAATCCAATCTCCTAATCCAAAGAATAAATTTGTATCATATGGAGAAAATTCAGAGATAATCTCAGTGAATTAATGTTTCAAAATTATAGACTATAAGAAAAATATTAGAATTTTAGAACTAAGGAACTGTTTTCCTGGCTTTTAAAAGAATAAAATAAAGTTATTATGTATAGGAGAGAAAATAGACTTTGAAAAACAGTGGTCTTCTTCCTTAGAAAGAGAATCAGGGATGACCAACACATATCATAGGTAATATATATGTTTGTTTTTTAAATATGTTTGTTTTTTAAATTATTGATAGGATTCTTGTACACAGGGATTGGGAAATGCTGCCTAGGTAATATATTTGAATTTCAACAAGACATTAATCTCTGAAAATATTTGTTAGGTGAACTAATAATTGACAAAAACTATGTATCTTAAAGTACTGGATAATGTTAAGTTTTCCCCTGAAGGAAAATTAGTGCTAGTAAACTGTGGACATTTAATTCTGTCTTCTGTTCGAAAATCTAGGTCATTCTTCAATAGGGGATAGCTTGTGAGGAATGTGCACTGCTGAGAGAAATCACAGTTTAAGGACGAACTGGAAATTTACCCAAAAGATTGTTCATATGACTGCCAGGCAGAAAGAGAAAGTTAAGAAGTGTAACCAAGAAAAAGAGCTGGGATCAGAGGTGCAGAATGAACAGATTAGGTATTCAATCTAGAGAGGCTAAATACAAACAGAGAAAGAGTACAGGTTTTACCAGCCAAAGACACTGAAAGAATAGAGTAAGATACATCTCAGTGTGATATTGTTTAGTATTTACGTTAGTGCTGACTGCTTCTCCACGTGGCTTTTAACACACAGACAAACATATTGAACCAGCAACACTTCCTAACAGGGGTCAAACCTGAAGATACCATCTTCCTCTACTGCACAGGCTCCCTAGAACCTTGGCAGTCATTCAGGAACTCCACAAGGTCACAGTCATAATATCATTGAGACATCGTCTTTTTTTTTTACTGTGCTGTCACGTTCACTGACAGTGCAAAAACTATGGTGAGTAAAACTACTGGGGACTTAACCACAAACCAAGGTAGTGGCAACAAATTGTATTTGTGGTCACTGCATTCTTCACTGTCATGTAACACACACACACACACACACACACACAAATGCATATTTTACTTATGAATGTCCTTGATAAAGCAATAAAATTGATTAATGATATTAAATCTTGACCCTTGAGCACACGCCATTTTAATATTCTGTAACAGAATGGGAAATTTGCATAAAGTGCTTCTGCTGCACACCAAAGTGTATTTGTCTCTATATAAAGCCCTTGTGTGATTGTTTCAGTTGCTACCTGAACTAGTCCTTTTATTCATGAAACTATTTCACTTAAAGTTTCAACAGACTCACAAACTATGGATATTCAAGCTTGGATGTTTTGCCAATATTTTCTTTAAGAAAATATAAAGCAAATCTGTCACTTCAAAAAACTAATAGAATAATAATGGAATAAAATTGAAGCTTTGAAGTAAAAGCAAAACTTTGGAAAAATTTTGTTGCCACCATGAATTTGAAAACTTCCCAGGACTTGATGTTTCTGTTGGTGTTTGTAGTAATATTAAGAAATGTGTTTTTTTGTATTATATAAAAGAATATATGAAGCTATAGGAAGATCCTAATTCAGTTACCAGTATTTCCAAATGACTTACGCATGCTATTACAAAATCAGCATGGGTAAAAGATTCATTCAAAGTGTAAAATAGAAAGTAGTTTGTATAATAAACATAAGGTAGATATAAATTTCCCTTTCCTTTTGTCACATAAAAATAAATGATCACCCACTCATATACACATTATTATGCAATATGCAAATTACAATAACCTACAATATCACATTATCCTACAGTTACTCGGCAGTTTCTAATGCCCCCATGATACTCATTGTCCGTGTTGCTTGAAGAATCTTTTCAAATAAACTACTTTTTAAAGGATTGTTTACCAAATTTTGCTGATGTAATCACTCTGCTAGTATTCTCATAGCTTGCTTCTTACTGTGAGGTCTTTTGTGTCCTGCCTTCCTCTACTCTTTAAATAATCACAGTTCAAAATAAATTGGAGATGAGTGATTTACTCTTCTTGGCAGTTTCCTACATGCTTACCATCCAGCAGGCATCCTGCCCTAGCTACTTCTTATCTTTCAACAGGGTATTATCTTCACATTTACATCTGAACTACTTAATATCTATGCACATAAAATTTACAGATTACTAATAAAATAAACCACCTGTTTGCATTTATGATGTTCCAATGTAAACAGCCTCAAAATACCCTAAACTCTGCTTAGAAGTTCCAGGAAGAGGTGATCTAAAATTCAACTGTTGGCCAATGTGTACTGATGATTTTACTATCATTTTTATACCAAATCATTTATGAAATTATTAGTGGCTCAATGCTTCATCCCACTATGACTGGAGATCTGATATCAGATCCAAATTACCTTTTATAAAAATAAAATTTAAAATTTGAGGGACTTTGGGTTCATTCTCACATCTCTAGTCAGGTAAATGTCTAATCTATTCATTGAAAAGCAATACTGAAAGTTCTCTAGGCATCACATGCCTAAATGTGCATTTCTGGTTTATCTGAAAAATGAGTCATTCTAGCAATCAATCATATTCAACTTATAACTAAAAACACTGTCAGAGAAATTCACTTCTCATTTTGTGTTATTCAGATACAGCTCAACTGGTCAGCATTCTCACTTAATGAATATGCCTTAATATACTTGTAGATAGTTAGTCACTCTAGACCTTCCCTTTTTTTTTCTTTTAATAAACAACTCTTACTCCATTAACCTTTTCTCACATGGGCTTAATTCTATCCATTAAATTATTTTTGTTGCTTGTTGCTGGCCCCCTTTAGGTTTCTGTCTGTCTTGTTTTCTAATGCCATTTCAAAATGTAAGGCAGAATATGGACTATGAAATATTTGAGCCATGCCATTCACAGAGGTTGAATGCCAGCTAACACTTTAGGAGCAATTCAGTAACATTTTTTTTTGCAATAGGATAGTTTGCTCCTATTTGTATCACACTCAAAAAATTCTCTTTCTTGAAGGACTTTAAGAATAAGGTAAATCAAACCCCTACGCAGTGCCCGAAATAAGATTAAGGAAGAAAATAAGAATTGGGTTATGAGAAAAATGATCATCCTAATATTTATTTATTTTAATTTATTGTCTTTGGTAGCATGTTTCAAAAAATTACTAAAGATAAATATATTTAATCCTGAGAGTGGTTGATTGGATATTATTCTTATGAAATGACAATCATAAACTCTAACACCACATCTCACCCCTTTCTGTACACTGGTTAATTTGATTCTGATTTATTGCTATCAAAGACCCATTTGCTAGATATCTACTATGTATAAAGCATTTAGCTGGAAGCATGACCAAAAAAAGCCCAAAATTTTTGGGGAGAGATAAGAGACAACAGCTTAATATAAGTCAGACACATAGAAGAATAAGCAATACTATGGAAGAACTGGCATAGGAATAATTCATTCTATCTAGGAAATTAGAAAATTATTACAAAGGAGATGACAGGTGAGCTGGGCCTTGAGGTATAAGATAAATTGAGGCATAAAAAACAATAAGAACAAAGAGATGGGAGAGTGAAAGCCTATCGTATATTGGGGAAAAGGAGAATTGTTCAGGGATAGAACATAGGAACAGAAAAATAAGTTTGATGCCATAATGTACATCTAATGTTTGACATAATCTGTAAATATATAAATGTACCAGATACAAAAGAAATAGAGAAAAAAGTGGTGTTAGATCCTGAGAGTTTTCAAGCCAGATTAAAAATCCTTGGATGGAATAATACAAATTGAGGGTAAATTTAAAAATTGTGAGAATAAAAACAGCATAATTAGATTTGTGTTATGTAAAACTGCAGTGAAGCAGGGAAGAAGAAAGACAGTAGAATCAGGGTAAAGAATTACTAATTCATTAGAGGAGCCCGGATGAGATGTGACAACCATACTAAATAGGACAGTAGCAAAGGGCATGGGTATTACATAACATGTGATAGATATCTTGTAGTAGAACAAATATGAATTGATGATCACAACAGATACTCTAAGTGATCCATCCATCTCTACTCAGCACTTACCATTTCCCTGCACTCTGGCCCAATTTCCAACGCCAGCACCTCTGATTCTTTGTCACAGGGTACTCTGTGACCACCAGAGCCTGTTTTGCCTTCTCAGGGGATAGGCCAGAAGCACTGGTGAAGGAATGGCCCTTGGGATCATCCATCCCTCAAACAATAGATAATGAGAATATCTGGAACCTCACTCCATTTCCCTTGTCACCTGGGTGGGATAATTCTCAAGTATGTATAATTCACCTATTTTCCTGAATTCTTCCATTGGATTAAGTTTCAGGTGCCCACAGCTGTAAACACTTTCTATTGGCTTTCTCCCATTCATTATATTACTTATCTTCTCTCCAGTGATGTTTCCTGGAATCACTTCCTAACTACATTTTTGCACTCTAATTATTTTTTTAAAGATCTGCTTCTAGTGATGATGAGCATTTTTTCATTTGTTTTTTGGCTGCATAAATGTCTTCTTTTGAGAAGTGTCTGTTCATGTTCTTCGCCCACTTTTTGATGGGGTTGTTTGTTTTTTTCTTGTAAATTTGTTTGAGTTCATTGTAGATTCTGGATATTAGCCCTTTGTCAGATGAGTAGGTTGCAAAAATTTTCTCCCATTCTGTAGGTTGCCTGTTCACTCTGATGGTAGTTTCTTTTGCTGTGCAGAAGCTCTTTAGTTTATTGAGATCCCATTTGTCAATTTTGGCATTTGTTGCCATTGCTTTTGGTGTTTTAGACATGAAGTCCTTGCCCATGCCTATGTCCTGAATGGTATTGCCTAGGTTTTCTTGTAGGATTTTAATGGTTTTAGGTCTGACATTTAAGTCTTTAATCCATCTTGAATTAATTTTTGTATAAGGTGTAAGGAAGGGATCCAGTTTCAGCTTTCTACGTATGGCTAGCCAGTTTTCCCAGCACCATTTATTAAATAGGGAATCCTTTCCCCATTTCTTGTTTTTGTCAGGTTTGTCAAAGATCAGATAGTTGTAGATATGCGGCATCATTTCTGAGGGCTCTGTTCTGTTCCATTGATTTATGTCTCTGTTTTGGTACCAGTACCATGCTGTTTTGGTTATTGTAGCCTTGTAGTATAGTTTGAAGTCAGGTAGCGTGATGCCTCTAGCTTTGTTCTTTTGGCTTAGGATTGACTTGGTGATACGGGCTCTTTTTTGGTTCCATATGAGCTTTAAAGTAGTTTTTTCCAATTCTGTGAAGAAAGTCATTGGTAGCTTGATGGGGATGGCATTGAATCTATAAATACCATTTGACCCAGCCATCCC
Organism: Nomascus leucogenys; assembly: GCF_006542625.1. Lineage (NCBI taxonomy): Eukaryota > Metazoa > Chordata > Mammalia > Primates > Hylobatidae > Nomascus > Nomascus leucogenys. Next base: position 30,199,142 of record NC_044395.1, on the reverse strand, counting down.
ATTACTGGGTATATACCCAAAGGACTATAAATCATGCTGCTATAAAGACACATGCACACGTATGTTTATTGCGGCACTATTCACAATAGCAAAGAGTTGGAACCAACCCAAATGTCCAACAATCATAGACTGGATTAAGAAAATGTGGCACATATACACCATGGAATACTATGCAGCCATAAAAAATGATGAGTTCATGTCCTTTGTAGGGACATGGATGAAACTGGAAAACATCATTCTCAGTAAACTATCGCAAGGACAAAAAACCAAACACCACATGTTCTCACTCATAAGTGGGAATTGAACAATGAGAACTCATGGACACAGGAAGGGGAACATCACACTCTGGGGACTGTTGTGGAGTAGGGGTAGTGGGGAGGGACAGCATTAGGAGATATACCTAATGCTAAATGATGAGTTAATGGGTGCAGCAAAACAACATGGCACATGGATACATATGTAACAAACCTGCACATTGTGCACATGTACCCTAAAACCTAAAGTATAATAATAAAATAAAAAGAAAGTTATTGAAAAAAAAAAAAGATCTGCTTCTAGGAAGCCAGAAATTACTATAGTTATACACTAGAAGTAGTCTGATAGATCCTCAGAGTGAGATTCTAGCAATGAACCAGTTTCTAAGAATGTATCACCACTGATTCTACTGAAGTGGTAAGAGAATTACTAATGCTCTCACCTGAGGAGAATTGGGGCAAAATCAGTGTGAAATGGCAGGAGAGTTATTAGTTTTCTCTTTCTGTCTTAACACATTACCACAAATTTAGTGGCTTGAAACAACACAAATTTATTATGTTAGCATTCAATAGTTTAGAAATTCAGCACAGGTCTCATTAGACTCATATCAGGTGTTGAGAAGTCTGTGTTCCTTCTGAAAGCTCTTGGGGATCATTTATTTTCTTGCCATTTCCATCTTTTAAAGGCCACCTCTATTCCTTGGCTTGTGGCTTTCTTCTGTCTTCAAAATGAGTAATGTTGTCTGTCTCAGACCATTCTCCCATAGTCACATTTCTGTCTAACCACAACTGGGAGGGATTATCTGCTTTTAAGGACCTATATGATTAGATTGGGTTCAACCCAATAATCCAGAATAATCTTACCATTTATACACACACACACAGACACACACACACACATTCCCTTTTGCCATGTGAACTAACAAATTCGTAGGTTCTAGGGGTTAATGTGTGGACATCTTTTGAGGAATATTATTCTGCCCACCCCAATTGGCTTATAAAAACTATCAAGCATTTAAGAGAGATGAGGACCATGGTACTTAAAGCCTGTGTGGTTTGTGGATTAAATGGCAATAAAGCATTAATAGGAAAAGGATAGGCTTGGGTCAGATAATGAGCAACTTAGTGTAAGATGTGGAACCAACAGATATCTATGGAATTAAAAAAATACAACAGAATCATTGTCTCCTGCAGATAGATGGGAGATTGAGCTAAAAATTAGACTGGAATCTGATATGATAGACATAGAGTTGAATTCATAGCCCCAACAAGTCTTACATTAAATGTAAAGATGTGATAAAGGGTGAGACACTAAAATATGAGATAGGAACATAAGAGTTGTATTCTTATGTTCTTAGTATTCTTATATTCTTAAATATGAGATAACATCAGATATTCTTTAAAACCTTGGACATCCACATCCCACTAAAATGTCTAGGTCTGCAGGAAGGAGTGGCTGTGTGGCTGCTGGCAGGCCTCGGATGCTTGCTGGCTGTTGGCCAGGGACATCAGTTCCTTGCCACATGGGCCTCTCAGTAGGAAAACTCTCAACATGGCAGCTTAACTTGCCCCACATAAACTTTAAAACAACAAATGGTGTTTTAAGCAGCTAAGTTTTGAGAATAATCTGGTATACAACACAAGATAGCAAATATAACACTTGAAAGAAAGCAAATACTCTAGAGGAAGCACCAAAGAACCAAGTGGATATCATGAATTTTCCAGTGAGAGTTAGGCAGCATTTGTCCTTGACTACTCCACCACCTTCAAAATAGTTCAATGAGTGGGCTAGTTATGGTGGCAGGGATCAAGACCGGGCACTGGCACAACAGCATGGGCTTCCTCTTACCAAGATTGAGATAGCTGTTGTTAATGATGAATACGTGTCCTGTCAGCATTGGAGACCGACACTGGGCCCTCAGTATGGCATAGTTCCTCGAGGACAGTAACCAGCTATCAGTGGCAAGCTGATTCTGTCAGATGTCTTCACTTAAAAGTAGAAAGTGCTTTGTTTTTACTGAGATTGGTGTGCCTTCTTGGTATGCATTTGTCTTATGTCTATTACCCAGCTTCACTACCCCAGGTTCACACACTGATCATGGGATTTTTATAATATGGCCTTGGGCTAATGGGCCTATTTGAGGAAAGTATAATAATATAGGGCCATGAGACCACTGAATCTATGTTAAACTGCATTGTCTAGAAACTGTTTTCTGTTAGTACATTAGAACAATCTTACAAAAGATACATCTGAATTGGCTGGGCACAGTGGCTCACACCTGTAATCCCAGCACTTTGGGAGGCTGAGGCGGGTGGATCACAAGATAAGGAGTTTGAGACCAGCCTGGCTAACATGGTGAAACTCTGTCTCTACTAAAAAAAAAAAAAAATACAAAAATTAGCCAGACATGGTGGTGTGCACCTGTTATACCAGCTACTCGGGAGGCTGAGGCAGGAGAATTGCTTGAACCTGTGAGGTGGAGACTGCAGTGAGCCAAGATTGAGCTACTGCACTCCAGCCTGGGCAAGAGAGCAAGACTCATCTCAAAAAAAAAAAAAAAAAGATACATCTGAATTAAGCTTTGGGGGATAAATCCTTGTAGAACTCAAGTGATTTGCTATGAGATAAAGCATATGTTTTAGGCCAACAGCTGTTAGATGGTGCTGAATCCTTAATGGGTAGAATAGATGTCTCTCAGAGAAGAAGGTAGGAGTATACCAGTTTCACCAACTTTCATGGCCATTGACCCACTTTGGTAATACTTACTTTCTTTCTTCTGACGATTTGGCTCTGCATGAATAGACTCCTAGTTTTAGGGAAAGGGTGACTCTACCAGCGGACACAAAATGGCTCCATTAAGCCTACAGGTCTATCTACCATAGACCATTCTGTGCACTCTTATGCTACTCTTAGGCAGGCAAAGAGAAACATTTATATTCTAGCAGAAGTAATTAACTCATTATATGGAGGCCATAAGATTGCTCCTGTATTATTGGAGTAGGGAGGAATGTGTCTGAAACTGAGGGATTTACTGAGATTCCTCTTCGTTCTGTCATGCATGATGATAAATATAGATAAACAATTGTGGCAAGCATGATTGGAAAGGTCATGATGAGCAGGGTGAGGATCTGTGTTATCCCACCAAAGGTGAAAACCTGGCCCTCAGATCGGCACAATTGTTGGCTGAGGATGAGGGTGATCTAGAATAGGCACTAGAAAAGGGAGACTGTGAATATGAATTACGGTCTTGGGACCAATTGCTATAGCAGATACTATAATATTCAACACAAGAAAACAGAACATTAGATAAATGTAAGTAATATCTAAGCAATATTCCCGACATCACATATAGATATCTTGGAGATTAAAATTTTGGCAGAGACAAAACTATGTGTTTTTTTTAAATCAAATATTGTTTTCTTTTTCCTTTTTCTGAACTCATTCTCTAAATTTCCTGGCAGTTAGGTTGAGTGTCTGAGTTATAGACAATGGGATGTGAGTGAAAGTGATGTACATCTGGCCTTTGATAATAGCTGATGCTTTCATTCAGCCTCATCTCTGCTCCATTTTGACCTTGAGGGCTACATCTTCTCATTTCATAGCCCAAAAAGTAGAGGAAGTTTCCCTGACTGGTATCAAATTATTGAGTCAACAATAAATTATGCATTCTAGGGTTAATTTATTACCACAGAATAACATAATCTAACCTACTACTCATTTTAAAAAAAAGGGAGACGTCTCACCTCAATAGATATGCTTAACAGAATGGTCACAGAAAAAATATAAAATGAGGCAATAGGAAACTGGCCTAAGCAATTATTTCAAAATAAAATGCAAATGACAAAGATATATGATGGAAAAAAAAGAGCTAATATGTACAGATAATTGGTTCAGCATTTCTAGCAGTGTCTAATGGGGGTTCAGGAGAGAGAATGGAGATAGAAACAGCCAAAGAAAAGAAAAAGAAATCTATGAGCTGAAGACTACCTCAGGGATTTCAAATCAATGGGAAATGACAAATATACTGTATATATTGCATCCTAAAGGAAACAAATAGTGGAGTGAAAGGAAAAATCACCAACCTGGCTAGACCTGAGATAAAGGTTCATTTAGATTTCAGAATTGAGTTGTTTATTTTAAGATCATGCAAAAAAATAATGAGGATGCAAAGGAAGTGGGTCTATTAGAAGAGAATAATGGAATAAACCCAGAGAGAAACAGAGATGAGAAACCGTGGTCACTGAGAAAGGAATAGAACATCCAGATTCCTGTGGGATTTCCAGTACATGTGAGGTCTAGCTCTACTGTCTTCTATCCTTCTATCTTAAGAGATTTATCTTTACTTCAGTTTCTCCATTTAGGATTCTGTATGTCTTGCAAAAAAAAAAAAAAAGAAAAAAAAGTAATGTTTAGAATAAGCATACACAACGTATCTCAGTTTAATCCATGTCTAACTCTTTGTTCTTATACCCTGTGACCTTCTACAATTCATTCTTCTTTGCCATTCCTAATACACACCATTTTCCTTGAACACAATGTCCTTTCCCATATGCTTATTTTTATACGTGCTACTGTATTTCTTTGTCTTGAAATGTCTTTTTTTATTTTTCTCCATGTAGCAAATTTATCTGTATTCTTTAAAACTTAGATCAATTGTATTCAACCTCTGTGAAACTAAACTTTAGGCAATGCCTTGAAGCAGATTAAATTGTTTCTTTCTTGTATTTCATAATTTCTTGTTCACGCACCTCTAAAACCACTGGATGGCAATATGCCAGTCTTGATACATGTCTGTCTTGCATATCAGACTTCGAGTTCTTGAATGCAAAGTCTGTACCTTGTTCATTGATGTATACTCAGTGCCTACTAAAATATCTGGCATATAATGCATGCTCGATAAATGAGCAACCAAGATATTTTCCAGATTTAATTAATTAGCAAGTTAACTGTTCACTTTCAGTTACTTGACTTTATTTTATTCAGTAATGAACTATTGAATCTGGAAAGGATTGCCATTTAAGTTCATGAGACCACTGAAATTGTAAAATGATTTTACATTTATTTTATGTTAATTCATTTATTTATTTAGCTTGATAAACTCAGGGAAGAATTTGGGGTCAGGAGAGCTGAGAGGATCATTAATTCAACAACCACCAAGGCATATGACGGCCCTCAAGGCAGTTGAAGAGCTACTAGTTTCACCAACTGCTTCTCAAAGAGTCTGCCAAGTAGTCCATGTACTGTGGAGAAAGCAATTGGGCCCCATATGACATCTGTGATTTCAGGTGGTCCATAGTGTTTCCTTGTGCCAGACTAGGAACAAAGATATTTATTATTTTCTGCCGTGTTTGAACAAAAACCACATAATTTAAATCTTTATTTTTTGTCACTCAAAACAACAGGCCCAGTTGCATTGCCTCCATGCAAATAATAATGAAGAGAAAATTGCAGATGGCATTTGTGTCTATTTTTGAGGTGACTAAGGGCACTGCCTAGTTTTGCATTTCCTGGCAAATTTAACCTGTAGTAGAGATATTGTCACAGTTAACAGTTCATGAAAATGTAAACTAATCACAAACACACACGTGCACACACACAAAATATAACCTGTCTGGCTTGAATCTTACATGATCTTACTACAACAACATTTTTTACATGGGAGCAGCACTTATTGCAGGTCTTTATTTGTCCTAAAAATAAAAGGCTGATTAAAATAATACAGAATTCTGATTCCCTTTACTAAACGTAATATGTAATATTTTGTTCACAGTATTTTGTATTTTTTTCATAGTATTTCTAGAGTATTGCTGCAAATGTAAACATATAGGCCCAAATTGCATTCCCAATCAATTCAACTTGCTATTTTGAATTGGGCTTTCCAAATAGACTGTTTAGCCACTTATGGCTCAGTTTTAAAGAAAAGAGAAGAATGATGATGAGAACTGTAAATTTGGAGTTTGGTTGAGCTCTAAAACTAAAATTACTTTGCATGCTTCTCTTTTCACTCATCAAACGAGGTACAGTTGCAATTTATTTTCAAAGAAGATGAGCCTTTATTATTTTATCTCTATTTTTCCATAACTTGCATACAGTAACATTCACTCACCTGGGGGCACAATTCTTGATTTTGGCAAAAGCATGCATTTGTGTAGCCACGAACACAATCAAAATATAAAATAGTTTAATTTCATCACCCCAAAAATTCATTCATGCTCCCTTGCAACCAAATCGTAACCCCACCCCAGTATATGGAAGGCACTTATTCATTTTTCCATTCCTATACTTTTGTCTTTTCCAGTATGTAATATAGATGAAGTTATTTTAGTATGAAACCTTTCCATTCTGCCTTCTTGTACTTAGTATAATGAATGTGAGATTCATCCATGCTGCAGAGTACAACAGAAGTTTAGTTCTTTTCATTGCTGACTAGTATCCCATTGTACGGATGCATCAGTTTGTTTATCCATTCACTATTTAGGATATTTAGAGCGTTTCTGGTTTTGGCTAGTTATGACTAACACCACTATAAACATTTGCATATAAGATAGTGTGTGAATAAAAGTGTTTCTTTCTCTTGGGTAAATACTTAGAGAAGTTGGATTGCTCAATTGTAGTTCAGGTATATGTTTAACTTTATAAGAAACTGCCTTACTAGGCATGTACCACCAGAGCCTCTTTGCCTGGTCCCAGTCGTTTTGGTGAGCATCCAGTGGAGGTTCATGAAGAAGAGCTTGTGAATGTGAGTAAAGTACTCCTGTGTCTGTGGCTCCCAGAGAGCCACATGATGATGTGACATCATGCTCTTAATGAGCCTCTTCTTGCCCTTTAGGAATCTGGGGAACATGGAGCTGAATCCTTACTGGTTTGTCGCCCAACTGGCATGTCTTCCTCTAGTGTTCTGCCAAGTAATCCTGGGCTCATGTCCTGACTCATCCAGGGAACTTCTATCTTTCATCAGATTTTAGTCTATTTGATTGCCATGTAACACCAGTTTTCTGATGGGTTCAAGAAAACTTGTGATATTTTTTGTTTTCTTGTGGTCAGAATAAAAGCAATGCCTCTTGCAGTTTCCTCCATCCTCAGTGGGAGTTTAGCTGTGCTGAGGTTTTTAATGAGACCACATTACAATTTCTGATGCTCTCAAGCACAATTGCCTTTAAATAAACAGTCTTGAGGTAAATGAGCTACTCAGTGAAGGTGAGCTTTGGCAGAAATGTCTTGAAATTTTTAAATGCAAATTTATCTCTTCCATTTTAACCATTGTGGAGTCCTGAAGAAATATCCTCTGATGTTAACTTTGAGCTTTGTAAAATCATATAAAATGATAAGGAAAGAAGAATTGCTACTATGATCATTGTATATTCAAATCATGGACAGAGCTGGATATTAAAATGAATACATGTTTGTACTAATTAACCAGTAAGCTTTTTTCAGAAAGCTAGAGAGGAAAACCCATCCTTTTACCGAACTAAACTTGTTGCCTTTTCCTGAAGTTTTCAGTTGCATATGAATGCTTACTTTTCCTTTCCTTCTATTATTGTTTACCAGATTAGGCATCCATGCTTTGCTGGTGAACTTATATGTATTCCTTAAGACACAAACTATTTTTTTAAATCTTACCTTTTTCCTTAACAGAAGCATAGTGGCAGATGTTATGAGTTATCTGGTATGGTTTGGACATTTGTCTCCACCAAATCTCACATTAAAATTTCTTCCCCAAAGTTGGAGATGGGTCCTGGTGAAAGGTGTTTGGGTCATGGGGGTGGATCCCCACTTTTCCTCTCTCTTGCCATGTGATCTTTACGCACTGGCTGTCCTTCACCTTGTGCCATGAACAGAAGCAGTCCGAGACCCTCATCAGATGCAGGTGCCAGTGCCGTGGTTCCTGTATAGTCAGCAGAATCATGAGCCAAATAAACCTATTTTCATTATAAATTACCCAGATTTAGGCTTTCTTGCATAGCAACATAAACAGAGGAAGGGATGATCTATGCTTTATTCTCTCTGCCTTTCTTTCTTGATAGGAGAACTCACAATTTTACTTAGTGTTTCATTTTCTCTAAATACTCCCAGACACCTCTTGGATAAAGATCAATCTCTCTAACTGGGAATATGATGGTCCCCACAGTCTATTTCCATCTCAGCCCTCCAATCTCATTGCTCATCATTCCCTGACTCAAATACCAAATGGCTAGTGGCACCCTTTCCAAACCATGTTGTTTCTCTTTTTAATGTCTTGCCTCATAACACATGCATTTTCTGCAAAGTCTACTCCTTACCCATTATTGAACATATTTTAAATTTCAGATCTGAAGGCACCTCCTCCAGGAAGCCTTGCCTGATTCTCCATGGGCTGTTATGTGCACCTTGAATATACTCTCTTTATCATCCTTGTTGTAACACGCATTATAGACTAATCATCTTTTTTCTTCTCTTTCTTTGTTTACTGAGCTTCTTGAGTCTCATTCACCATTATGTTTTTTGCACAATGCCTGACACATTCAATATATTTTTCACTTTTGATGTTTCACTTAAAGGCTAGTGCTTTTCCTGAGTGAAAAGTCAATGAATTAAGAGATTTAAAAAAAGAAGCCACAGGATGAGAGAAAATATTTGCAAAACACATACCTGAAAAAGGACTATTATCCAAAATGTACAAAGAAGTCTTAAAATTCAAAAATAGTAAGCAAACAACCCAATAAATAAATGGGCAAAAGATCTGAAGAGACATCTCATCAAAGAAGATAAGCAGATGGCAAGCAAAACAAAGATAAATAGATGTTCCACATTATATGCCATTAGGAAACTGAAAATTCAAACAATGAGACACCTCTACACACCTATTAGAATGACTTAAATTCAGAACACTGACAACACCAAATACTGACAAGAATGTAGAGTGAAAGGAACTTCCACTCATTGCTGGTGATTGCAAAATAGTACAGCTACTTTGGAAGACGGTTTGGAATTTTCTTACAAAGCTAAACAGAGTTTTACCACATGATCTAGCAATTCACTCTGTGATATTTACCCAAATGACTTAAAATTTATGCCCACACAATGACCTGCACATGAAAATTTATAGCAGCTGTATTTATAATTGCCAAAAAAATGGAAGCAACCAAGATGTCTTTCAATAAGTGAATGAATAAATAACCTGTTATATATACAGGCAATGGACTATTATTTAGCACTAAAGAGATAGGAGTTATCAAGCCATAAAAGGACATAGATAAAACCTAAGTGTCTATTACTAAGTGAAAGAAGGCAATGTGAAAGCTCTACATACTATATGATTGTAACTATGTGATATTCTGGGAAAGAGAAAACTGTATAGAGACAGTAAAAAAATAAAATAAAATAAGTGATTGCCGAGTGTGTGGGGGTATGGGGAGAGAAGAAGGCAGAAATAAATAGGTGGAACACAGAGGATTAGGGGGAGAGTGAAATTATTCTCTGTGGTATTATAAGGGTGGATACATGTCATTATACATTTGTCCAAACCCATAGAATGTACATCACTAGTGACTTCTAATGCAAACTATAGAACTTACTTAATAAAATGTATCAATATTGCTTAATCACTTATAATAAATGCACTACATTAATGCAATATATTAATAATAGGGGAAACTGTGTATGTTGTGGGGTGGGAGGTTATAAACACTTTGTGCTTTCTCTTCCATTTTTCTGTAGACCCATAACTTTTCTCAAAAATAAGCTGTATTAACTTAAAATAAACTAATGCATGCAATTTGTAGGGCATTAGGTATCTTCTTGAAGACTCTGAAAATAGGCTTAGAAAATGATTTGAAGAAAAATATCCGAGGTATACTGGAGAGACATCGATGGCTTGAGACTGGCTGCAGTTTGAAATGTGAATGCAGGGAACAGTCATGCATCCTGAGGGAAGACAAGATCATGATTCAAGCCATATATGTTGCCATGACACAGTCCATGTTTTGTAAAATTTGATTCCGTGTGCCTATTGAAGGACTGGTTAAGTTGAGATGAATTCTGAGGGAGAGAATATCAAACAGCTAATTCAGTAGACTTCTCATGATTTATAGCCATAAAGTCTTTCGTTATTCAATTCCTACTGAACTCTAAAAATAACCTAGTGATGCATGTAGGACAAATATTATTAATACCATTTTACAGATGAAGAGACTGAGGCTTAGAAAAATTAAAGTTGCAATAGGACTTAAAACAGGTTTTCTAGTTTCCATATCCTCCAACTGACTCATTTCTGCCCCTTTATCAATATGATATGTATATATCTGTGTCTCTTTGCACTGGATATTTTATTATAATTTATCATCTTCTCACCTTTGCTCCAATGTATAATGGAAATTCACATTTTCAATGTCCTCCTCTTCTTCCTCTTTCTTTTCTTTTTTTAAATATAATAATGGTGATTTTAAAATATGACAGAATTGAGACCAAGCATATAACTCATATTAATAAATATTAATGTGCTTGACTTACTTAATACAAAAATGATTTTAAATTTAGTTCACAAAGTAAGGTCCAACATAGTTCTACTTTTTTATCTACACCACTGCATTGCATTTCAAGTATGCTTGTCTTAGATATACTCAGGAATATTTGACTATATATTTATTGGGCCATGTCAATTGTCTTTATGTATATAAAAGTTTTATGTCTAATTGAAACAAAATTTGGTAATCGGTCAAAATAGATTCAAATTTATACAGAGTTTTATAAGAGTTGATATATGACTTTATCATATAGAGAATGGCAAAGCATTTGACTAAGGCCAATGCTTTTAACAAAGGGGTATGGAAAGAATTAGGAGAGATGCTAGAAACTAACAAGGGTTAACTAGCATTGGTAAATATGTTACATGTACAGTAGCAATGTTAAAAAATCCATAAACAAATATAGTATATCAATTAAGCATATTACCCAGTAATTAAACGGAACAGATAATTGAATTACCATGTTTATTGCTTTAGGGAAATACTTTGTGAAAACCAAGATAATATTCTACCTTGAAAGTCTAGCACCACACAGCATGCACTTTTGTGGTGCGTGTTGTGAGAATTACGTCTCCTATTACTTGTAGTTTTGCGTGCCTCCATATTTTTCCACTATGACTCTCTTGTGTATTCCATTATGAGTTAAATTAACTAGTATACAGCTTCACAACCATTACTAAAATATTGGAAATCTAAAGCTCTACTCTAACTTTCAAATCCCTTTACTGCTCCTCATACTGAATCTTCTCTCAGCAACCAATGACATTGATACAGAGGAAAGGAGGAGTCCTGAACACTCCAGACCCAGCTCAAATACTAGTCCTAGATGGACTGGCAAATCATAAACTCCCAGACTGAAATTTTTTCATTATTCATTCTCTCACTTATTCATTCATCCCAAAAATATTTACTGAGCATTTACCGTGTGTAAGGCACTGATATGAGCATCGGGGATTAACCAGTAATCAAAACCTACTGAATCCCGGCCTTCATTGGAGCTTATCTACTAGTTAGAGGATGATAGAGATAAATAAATAAATTAATTAAAGTTACAGTATAAGTCATGAGTGCTATGAAGGGAAATACAGAGAGTAAGAGGGATAGAGAGAAGAGAATTATGTTGTACATAGATTGCTCAGGGAAGGCATCACTAACTGGGTCACATACAGTTAGAGAGAAAAGTATTAAAGAGTGTTATATACTTCTTCAATAAATATGAATCAGGCAGAAAGAACCACATGAGCAAAGACTTTAGAGAGGAAGAGTGTTCTGGGTAAGCAAGAGGAACTGCAAGAATGCCCATGGACCTGGAGTAGAGTAAATGATGGGAAAAGTAGCAGGAGGTAACTACAGAGAATAAGTGGGATGGTAGATCATTAGCGACTTGTAAGTGACAGTTGACATGTTCGGAATTTGGGTAAAAATTAGAAATCCACTTGTGGGTCTTTATTATAGATGAGAAATATGTCTTATCATGAAGTGTATCTTCTAGAAGTATCTCTGTTTGCTCAAGATAAAAGGGTTTATGACTGACACATAAATGAAAGTTTGGAAATGCTTAGTGGTTAATGACTCAGCCACAAAGAATGCTGTTACTGTTGGTACATTGGACCAGATAAAGAGTATGCTTCAAAAGAATGTATAAAACAAGAAAGCACATGGCTGAAGATCACAGGCATAAAGGAAAGTCAGGATTAGAGCAGCCATTAAGAGTTACAGAATTGGATGAATTGGGGCAGTAATTGTTACTCAGCTAAGTAAATGGAAGAGCAATTTTGGAAAAGGACAACTGCAGAAAATGGGTCAAAGCAAGATGGTTTTATTGATTTACCTTTATGCTTACCAACCTCAGAAGAAGAATGTGTTGAACAGAATGCAGTTATATATATCTCTGGATTTTAAAAACAAAAATTCAGTCTACTTAAAAGATCCTTGAAGTAGAGTTTTATTCGATCCTGGAGATCATTTGGTCTGCTGATTCTTGACCTTGGCAGTATTTTTGATTCATCTAGAAAGATTTTAAAAAATACTGATGCCCACCAGGTACGGTGGCACATGCCTGTAATCCTAGCACTTTGGGAGGCTGAGACGGGTGGATTACCTGAGGTCAGAAGTTTGAGACCAGCCTGGCCAACATGGTGAAACCCCGCCTCTACTAAAAATACAAAAAATTTAGCTGAGCATGGTGGCAGGTGCCTGTAATCCCAGCTACTCAGGAGGCTGGGGCAGGAGAATCGCTTGAATCCAGGAGGTGGAGGTTGCAGCGATCTGAGATCATGCTATTGCACTCCAGCCTGGGCAACAAGAGCAAAATTACGTCTCAAAAATAATAATAATGGTAGATTGATGCCCAAGCCCAATTCTACCTCTATTAAATCAGAATCTCTGGGATATAAAGCCCTGACGGTATATTTGATTAACTTTCTCATTTATCCTATTGTGCAGGCAGATTTTAGGACCACGAACACATTTCTTACCTATTGCTCCTAGCTCCATATTCCAGAGATTCTCGTGGAAAGACTGTCAGAATCTCTTCATAAATTTTAAGATACAGTTTTTGGTAGCCTCCCTAGACTTATTTAAATCAGTATCTCTTATTAGGGATTCAGGTTTGTGTATTTCTAAAACATTTTCCAGGTGATTCTCACATAAATATCTATTAAGCTGCTATCCTACTCCAGGCTGAGTAACTGAAGCTGGAGGCATTCAAATTGTGCTGGAACATTTCCAATGGTATTGCACTATTTCACAAGTTAGCCTATTTTAATTGATATTTTTAGTTCTGATACTGAATCAACATTCACCTCATTGTAAATACTATTCTTTAGTCATTTTTCTGTCCCATGGGGTTAGACGGAACAGATTGTCTTCCTTATAACAAGCTTCATATATTTGAGATTATCCCAAGCCTCTTTTTCTCCAAGTATAATATTCTTAATTACCATAATTATGTTTCCTAAGGCATTGTTTTTAGACCTCCTGTTTACCTGTTCTTTAACTCATTCCCCATTGTCAATATCTATTCCTGACAATATTCTTCTGTTAAGGTGACTGGAACAAACATTGATTTATTTTCACAGTCACATCACTTGAATTTGTATTCAACTTAAACTACCATCCGTGTTTTTCCTTATAGGAATTGTCGAACTGTCGTTAATTCAGGTTTTTACTGCACCCTCTTATATATGACAAGATTCTTTATTTAAAAATAGGCAGGTTTAAATCTTACACCACTTAATAAATGTTTCAAACCCAAATTTGTATCCAATAGAAAAGATACTCCAGGGAGGCCCTACAAGGGAGATATAAAAAGGAAAAGAAAATATATTTTAAATAATTTGACCATATCCAAAACAGTTGAATTTGGGAACTAGTGAGACAGTATCTGGAGACTGGATACCACCAGGTACGGTGGCACATGCCTGTAATCCTAGCACTTTGGGAGGCTGAGGTGGGCGGATCACGAGGTCAGGAGATCGAGACCATCCTGGCTAACACGGTGAAACCCCGTCTCTACTAAAAATACAAAAAAATTAGCCGGGCGTGTTGGCGGGCGCCTGTAGTCCCAGCTACTCAGGAGGCTGAGGCAGGAGAATGGCATGAACCCGGGAGGCAGAGCTTGCAGTGAGCTGAAATCGCTTCACTGCACTCCAGCCTGGACAACAGAGCGAGACTCCATTTCTAAAAATGAAATGAAATGAAATAAAATGTGATAAAACAAATAAGCGAAGAGTGGACGTAAAATGGAATCACTAATAAATTGATATTAATCACAAATCATAAAAAAATTGAAGAAAAAAGCAAAGGGCGGAAGGAACAAATATCAAGCAACTAGGAGTATAGTACATTTTAATAAAAATTACATCAATTATATGAAATGTAAATGGTTTTCAGTATCATCAAAAGATAATTTTTTAAATAAAAAAGAAACAATTGTATGCTAGTGATAAGAAATATGCTTTAAATATTTTAAATATAATGACAGGTGAAAGGTAAAATAATGAGGAAAGATATACCTTGCAAAATATTAATATTGAACCAAGTAGACTTTGGAAGAAGGAATTCTACCAAGCAGAAAAGTTATTGTACATAATAATGAAGAAATTAATTTACTAAGAATTATATAACAACCCTAAATATCTGTGCATGTAACAATCACACATCAAAGTGCATGCAGCAAAACTATTAGAACTGACAGAAAAAATCTACAAGCCCTCAATTACTGTTGTATATTTCAGCATTAATTTCTCAACAGTTAATAAAAGAGACAAAGAGAAAAATCACTGAGAATACAGAAGACCGAACAATACTATGAAATGCCTTGACCTAATTGACATTTATAGAATAGTTCACCCCAAACAGCAGAAAATATATTCTTTCTAAGCACACATGGAATATTCATTTAGACGGGCCATATCCTTGTCCATAAAATAAATTTTCACAAAGTATAAGAAATCAAAATCATATAAAGTACTTTTGTGAGCAAAATGGAATTAAGATAGGAATTAATAAAAACATACATTGATAACTCTCAAATATTTGAAAATTAAACAATATTTTTACATAGCCTGTGAGTCATAGAGAAAATCAAAGGGAAAATAGAAAATATTTTAGATTCAATTATATTGAAAATGAAATATATAAAAAATTACAGCACATACTCAAAACAGTGCCAAGAAGGAAATATACCATTAAATTCTGTATCCGAAAACAAGAAAGATCTCAGTGATCTAATCTTTCACCGTGAGAAAGTAGAAAAGAAGTGAAACCTAAATGCCAAGCAAGTGTTAAGAAAAAAAAAATACAGTTAAATGCAAGAATCAATGAAATAGAAAATAAAAAACAATAGAGCAAATCAATAAAACAAAAAGTAGGTTCTGATAGGAGCAGTGACCCTTATACATTTGCAACCAAACTGAAAAAAGAGAAGGCAAAACAAACATTAATCAGTAATGAAAATAAAATGTCACTACTGACATTAAAATTATGCTAAGCAAGAGTGTAATTGAATTGTTTTTAACTCAAAGGATAAATGCTTGAGGTGGTGGATACCCTGTTCTCCATAATGTGCTTATTTCACATTGCATGCCTTTATCAAAACATCATGTCTACTCCATAAATGTACGTACTTACTATGTACCCACAAACATTAAAATTTAAAAAATTATACTAAGTGAAAGTTGTAAAGAATCGCATTCCAGAAAATTTGACAATTTTGATAAAATGCATAAATTACTTGGAAAGCAAAGGCTTTCCAGCTACATCTATGCTGCTGCAAAGAAACACGTCTACAAAAGATTTTCTTCTTTTTTATGGCTGCATAGTATTCCATGGTGTGTATGTATCACATTTTCTTTATCCAATCCACCATTGATGGCCACCTAAGTTGATTCCATGTCTTTGCTATTGTGAGTCACACAGTGATGAACATACAAGTGCTTGTGTCTTTACGATGAATGGCTTCTGCACAGCACAAGAAACTGTCAACAGAGTATACAGACAACCCATAGAATGGAAGAAAATACTAGCAAACTGCATCTGACAAAGGTTTAATATACAGAATCTATAAGGAACTTAAACAAATCAACAAGCAAAAATCAAATACTCCCCTTAAAAAATGGGCAAAGGACATGAACAGATACTTCTCAGAAGAAAACATACAAGCGGCCAACAAACATAAGAAAAAATAGTCATCACTAATAATCAGAGAAATGCAAATCAAAACCACAGTGAGATACCATCTCACACCAGACAAAATGGCTATTATGAAAAAGTCAAGCAGGCTGGGCATGGTGGCTCATGCCTGTAAACCCAACACTTTGGGAGGGCGAGGCAGGTGGATCACTTGAAATCAGGAGTTCAAGACCAGCCTGGCCAACATAGTGAAATCCAGTCTCTACTAAAAATACCAACATTAGCCAGGCGTGGTGGTGCACACCTGTAATCCCAGCTACTCTGGAGGCTGAGGCAGGAGAAACACTTGAATCCAGGAGGCAGAGCTTGCAGTGAGCTGAGATTGCACCACTGCACTCCAGTCTGGGCAACAGAGTGAGTAAGACTCCATCTCAAAAAAATAAAAAACTTAAAAAAAATTTTAAGTCAAATCATAACAGATGCTGGTGAGGTTATGAAGAAAAGGAAACGCTTATACATTGTTGATGGGAAGGTAAATTAGTCTAGCCACTATGGAAACCAGTTTGGAGATTTCTCAAAGAACTTAAAACAGAACTACTATTTGCCCCAGCAGTCCATTATGGAGTATGTGCCCAAAGGAAATTAATCATTCTCCATATTTAGAATGGCCTTCCTGAAACGCTATACCCCTTACATTCCTAACTCATATGTGCCTGAGATTGATTACTGCCTATAATTTTGACATGCCCAGTCTACTGCAAAAGTTAGCATCATGCTTCACTGGTCATATTTTCATTGATCTTTCTAATGGGGATGTAGATGAAAGGACAGTTCAAAATGATATGTAAGAAGATGGGCAAAGAACCAAGAGGTAGATGGGTGTGGGGAGTACCAAAACAATTTATCAGATAATTCGTGTGTCATTTTGGAGGCTGCCAAGTTTGTTGTTGTTGTTTGTTTTTTGTTTTTTACTAGCAACATTTGAACATTTGAATTAGTGGAAACGGTTAATTAATTCTGAATATTAGAGAGGATTCAGAGACCAAGAAACTGATTCAGAGCCACCTACAATAATGTGATAATTGCAGCAGTATTTCTAGACAAATAAATGTAAGAAAATGTATGTAGAGAGACAAAGGTGATTTTGAAGACTGAATGAGTAGAAAGGGTGTGGGAGTCATAAAGAAATGGTGAAGAAGTACATGAGCCAAGCTAGTGTATGGAAAGCAAGAGAAGTCTGCTAATGAATCATTGGTACCATTTATTGAAATGTAGGTGTGGCCAACTTAACAGTGTTAAGCACTGTGATAAATGCTCTCTAATGCATGACCGCATTTAATTTAATTCTTAAAGGAAACTATATGAAGTAGATTGTACTCTGACTTCCATTTAATACAGTTAAAAGACCTGGCTTAGGATGGTCAGTGATAAAATCACACAGCTAGGAAGTAGTACAGTTATGATTCAAACTCATTTTTTTTCCTGCTCTTGTGGCTTAGCTTTAAAACTAAAATGCTACACTGTTTCTTAACAATGGCAAGTACTAAAGACACTGAGAAAAGCCATGGTCAACTTCAAGAGAGTTTTTCTCAAGTTGGCACCAAGGAAAGAAATCAGATTGAATGCTGATAAAATAATTAAGTGTTGCAGAACATAATATACTGAGTAAGACAGTATGTTCTGGAGTCAAACACCCTGATTCAAAACCCACCTCCCCCACTAATTAACCACATGACTTTGGACAAATTAATGTCTTTAAATTTCTTTAAATTTCTCCTCTGTAAAATGAGGTTAATTGGCAGCATCAAACTATAAGATGAATGGTGACTATGAAATCAATTAAAACAGGAAATCACTCTGGCACCTAGCAAACCTAATGGATTGTAAACTACTTATTTGAGAGTGAGGAGGTTACAATGCTGAAAAGAGGAGGTACCAAAAAAAAAAGCCCATTTAAAGAAACCATATATTCAAGCGAACTTTTTTTATTGGCAATTTTTTTAAAGTATGGATGTCATCTAAAATATAACTGTAAACAAATAGAAAAAGTATCAATAGAAAATAAAAAGTAGAGTAAAGATTCTAAAGGAAGAGTAACAGGAATTTGTGGGTGATGAAACGGTGCAATCTGTATTGAGAAGGCCTGGCAGTATGAGATTGATGGCCCAGGAAAAGAATTGTTCTTGGAAAGATGGAAGTTGAATTTGGAAAAATAAACAGCTTTTTTCTGAAACAGGAAAAAATTTAGGATAGCTGATGGCTCAGAATGTTTTGAATATAATATAGACATATGGATAATTTGGGGGCAAATAACAGAGCTAAGCTTGCAAATAATCTAATTATTTTAGGAAAGTAGTCTGTGGGATAGTCAGCTGGGTGTGAAGAGTTGCTTTGGAGCAGCCCTTTGAATGAAAGCTTCTTCTATTTGCAATGAAAGTCAATTTGTAGTTATCAGGAATGTAATTCCAGGTAGCTTTGGGATCCTCATTATAAGCTTCCTTAAAACTGCTTTGATTGGATCGCACAGAAGTAACTGCTCTACAAAAAAAATAGCCCTTCTATAAAAATCCATTCTCCTGAGGAACCAGCCCCATCTATCAGCCAGTTGTAGCCTTAAACTTACTATCCACTTTTGTGGGAGTCTTCTAACTTTTTTCTTTCTTTCTCTGTTTCTTTCTAGTTTGATATTTCAAAATTATAGAGAAGTTACAGGAATGAAACAAGAAATTCCTATACACCTGCCTAGATTCACCAACGATTGACATTTCGTCATTTGTTTTCTTTCTCTTTTTCTCTTTTATTTCACACAAAATATGCATATATAAGAATTTTAAAAACAATTTCAGAGTAAGAGGAAGTTGGAGACATAACAGCCCTTACATTTAGATGCAATTACTTTTGCATCTATTTCCTGAGATTAGAGAGACACCCTTATAAAACTAAAGAACAGTTATGAAAATTAGGAAACTTAACATAGATACATTATCTAAACAACATTCCATATGCAAATTTTATTGGTTATCACAATAATATGTTTATAGCTTGACTTTTTTTTTTCTATAAGATGTATGGTGGCTATTAAATCAATTAAAACAGGAACTCATGCTGGCACCTAGCAAACACAGTGGCTCAAAAACTACTTATTTGGGAGTGAGGAGGTTACAGTGCTGAACAGAGGAGGTACCAAAAAAAAAAAAAGGCCATTTAAAGAAACAATATATTCAAGTTATTGGCTATTTTTTTTAAGTGTAGAAGTCATCTAAAATATAGCTGTAAACAAAAAGTATCAGTAGAAAATAAAAATATAGAGTAAAGATTCAAAAGGAAGAGTAACAGGAATTTGTTACTGGGATCCAACCCATGATCACTCTGAGGATTTCATTGTCTTTAGTGCTTTTACATCTGGAGAAATTCTTGAGCTTTGTTTTTGTTCCTTGCTCTGAACTTTTAAAAGAATGTCTTTTATTTTCTTTTTATAAGAATATTCCTTAGTTTGGAGTTGCTTATCGTAATTAGATTATGAAGAAAACTCATATCAGGAGCATGGTGTCAGTTCATCCCAATACTGGCCATACTAGCTTTGGACATTTTAGTTATAATGATGTTACCACACTAACGAAAATGTGGGAAGATACTTTGATGTAATAGAAATTTCTGATTCTCATCAAATTTCCTGGTACAAGTTTCAGCATCAATTGACATATTTTAAATATGTCACTATGTCCACTATTTTTTCTATATTTATTAGTTGACATCCTACTTTAAGGAAGAGCTTCTCTTCCCCTCTATAAATTAATTTTTATATCAGTATGGACTCGATTTTTATTTTACTCAACAGTTTATAATTTATTACCTCATTACTTATTTTATTGCCCAAATTATCCCAGATTTGTTCAGTGGAAGTCCTTTCACGACGGTTTCAGTGTCTTCTTGCCATGACCCTGGATTCTTTGTGCACTATCTTACTAACTTACTTTCTTGTATAAGATGATCCAGGCTCATCTAAAACTTTTCCTTCCCCAGCCCTGGAATCAGACACTTCTTCGAAGAGTTTTGGTTCTATTTCATGTTGAATGGTGTGTATGAAACAATATCTGATTCCGAAGTGTGCTCATTACTGTGGGTGTGCTTCTGAGCCTTCTGATATGACAGAACTAACATTTATACATATACACATACATATAAGTATATATCTAGAGTTATTTTTATACCTTCCTATATATCTGTAATTTCAAAATGATATATAGTGATAGTTCTAATTTTGATTCAGTAGGAGTGTGTACATTGTAGCCATCGCTATTTCTATATTTCTCCCACCTCAACAGTGAGGAAATTGGCTTCCATTATTCTCAATGCATTTGTCCATTTACCCACAGGGGTTAAGTTTAGCTTTTCTAACCCATACCACTGTGAAAAACAAACTTGCTAACAAAAATCAATATATACAACTAATTTTATGAGGTAAAGTTGACATACAGTGAAATGCACATCTTCAATTTATAATTCAGTAAATTTTTGAGTTAGAATTTTAGAGTTTAGAGGTAAATTGCACCTCTGTAGCCCATATCCCTGCCAAAATACAGAATAATTTTATCACTCAGAAAGATGCCTTATATATTTTGTGACTCATTTCCTCCTAAAAGTAATTAATCTTCTGATTTCCCATCATAGATTAGTTTTGCCTATATTAGAATATTACATATATGAGATCGAATAACATGTGTTCTTTTATGACTAACTTCTTTCATTCAACATATTGACTGTGAGGTTCACTGATATAATTGTACATATCAGTACATCATTTTTTTTACTTTATTAAAATACTGAGTTTTATTTCACATGTATATTTTTGTCTCCCCACCATTTCCATGTCTGACCATGTTACTACTATATTTTATCATAACATTCCATACATACATAAGACCAAGCAAAGGGTGGAGTTCCATTTTTAAAAACTAAACAGGCATTTTGGACAACACATTCTTGGCAATGGAACCTGAACAACATTGATCAAACACTGTAGGGAAAGTTCTCACTCTGCATTATAAAAAGGACAGCCAGATATCAACTGTTACAGAAATTAAATAAGACAGAAAAAAATTAACAAGTTGTTTAAACTGTTTTCTTAAGGAGACTTCCTCCACTGCCAGAGATCTTGAATAGCCTCCTATTCCCAGTCATCCGGAAGCAATTCTTCATATAACTGATAAACTTGCCTTCCACTTTGGGAAGAGAACCACTTTTTCTATAATTGCTTGCATTTTCGCTTTAATGTCTTCTTCAAAACTAGGACCTTTTGGTGTTTTAGGAGTTTTTTCCTGTTTTATTGTACATTGTTCTTTTTATTCCTGAATAGTATTTCTTTTTATTATTGTTATTATACTTTAAGTTTTAGGGTACATGTGCACAATGTGCAGGTTTGTTATATATGTACACATGTGTCATGTTGGTGTGCTGCAAACATTAACTCATCATTTAACATTAGGTATATCTCCTAATGCTATCCCTCCCCACTCCCCCCACCCCACAACAAGCCCCAGTGTGTGATGTTCCCTTTCCTGTGTCTATGTGATCTCATTGTTCAATTCCCACCTATGAGTGAGAACATGCAGTGTTTGGTTTTCTGTCCTTGCGATAGTTTGCTGAGAATGATGGTTTCCAGCTTCATCTATGTCCCTACAAAGGGCATGAACTCATCGTTTTTTTATGGCTGCATAGTATTCCATGGTGTATATGTGCCACATTTTCTTAATCCAGTCTATGATTGTTGGACATTTGGGTTGGTTCCAAGTCTTTGCTATTGTGAATAGTGCCGCAATAAACATACGTGTGCATGTGTCTTTATAGCAGCATGATTTATAGTCCTTTGGGTATATACCCAGTAATGGGATGGCAGGGTCAAGTGGTATTTCTAGTTCTAGATCCCTGAGGAATCGCCACACTGATTTCCACAATGGTTGAAATAGTTTACAGTCCCACCAACAGTGTAAAAGTGTTCCTATTTCTCCACATCCTCTCCAGCACCTGTTGTTTCCTGACTTTATAATGATCGCTATTCTAGCTGGTGTGAGATGGTACCTCATTGTGGTTTTGATTTGCATTTCTCTGATGGCCAGTGATGATGATCATTTTTTCATGTGTCTGTTGGCTGCCTAAATGTCTTCTTTTGAGAAGTGTCTGTTCACATCCTTCACCCACTTTTTGATGGGGTTGTTTGTTTTTTTCTTATAAATTTGTTGGAGTTCATTGTAGATTCTGGATATTAGCCCTTTGTCAGATGAGTAGATTGCAAAAATTTTCTCCCATTCTGTAGGTTGCCCGTTCACTCTGATGGTAGTTGTTTTTTTTTTTTTTTTTTTTTTTTTTTCTGTGCAGAAGCTCTTTAGTTTAATTAGATCCCATTTGTCAATTTTGGCTTTTGTTGCCATTGCTTTTGGTGTTTTAGACATGAAGTCCTTGCCCATGCCTATGTCCTGAATGGTATTGTCTAGGTTTTCTTCTAGGGTTTTTATGGTTTTAGGTCTAACATTTAAGTCTTTAATCCATCTTGAATTAATTTTTGTATAAGGTGTAAGGAAGGGATCCAGTTTCAGCTTTCTACATATGGCTAGCCAGTTTTCCCAGCACCATTTATTAAATAGGGAATCCTTTCCCCATTTCTTGTTTTTGTCAGGTTTGTCAAAGATCAGATAGTTGTAGATGTGTGGAATTATTTCTGAGGCCTCTGTTCTGTTCCATTGGTCTCTATCTGTTGTGGTACCAGTACCATGCTGTTTTGGTTACTGTAGCCTTGTAGTATAGTTTGAAGTCAGGTAGCGTGATGCCTCCAGCTTTGTTCTTTTGGCTTAGGATTGACTTGGCGATGTGGGCTTTTTTTACGTTCCATATGAACTTTAAAGTAGTTTTTTCCAATTCTGTGAAGAAAGTCATTGGTAGCTTGATGGGGATGGCATTGAATCTATAAATTACCTTGGGCAGTATGGCCATTTTCACAATATTGATTCTTCCTACCCATGAGCATGGAATGTTCTTCCATTTGTTTGTATCCTCTTTTATTTCACTGAGCAGTGGTTTGTAGTTCTCCTTGAAGAGGTCCTTCACATCCCTTGTAAGTTGGATTCCTAGGTATTTTATTCTCTTTGAAGCAATTGTGAATGAGAGTTCACTCATGATTTGGCTCTCTGTTTGTCTGTTATTGGTTTATAAGAATGCTTGTGATTTTTGCACATTGATTTTGTATCCTGAGACTTTGCTGAAGTTGCTTATCAGCTTAAGGAGATTTTGGGCTGAGACGATGGGGTTTTCTAGATATACAATCATGTCATCTGCAAACAGGGACAATTTGATTTCCTCTTTTCCTAATTGAATGCTCTTTATTTCCTTCTCCTGCCTGATTGCCCTGGCCAGAACTTCCAACACTATGTGGCATAGGAGTGGTGAGAGAGGGCATCCCTGTCTTGTGCCAGTTTTCAAAGGGAATGCTTCCAGTTTTTGCCCATTCCATATGATATTGGCTGTGGGTTTGTCATAGATAGCTCTTATTATTTTGAGATATGTCCCATCAATACCTAATTTATTGAGAGTTTTTAGCATGAAGCGTTGTTGAATTTTGTCAAAGGCCTTTTCTGCATCTATTGAGATAATCATGTGGTTTTTGTTGTTGGTTCTGTTTATATGCTGGATTACACTTATTGATTTGTGTATGTTGAACCAGCCTTGCATCCCAGGGATGAAGCCCAGTTGATCATGGTGGATAAGCTTTTTGATGTGCTGCTGGATTAAGTTTGCCATTATTTTATTGAGGACTTTTGCATCGATGTTCATCAGGGATATTGGTCTAAAATTCTCTTTTTTGTTGTTGTGTCTCTGCTAGGCTTTGGTATCAGGATGATGCTGGCTTCATAAAATGAGTTAGGGAGGATTCCCTCTTTTTCTATTGATTGGAATAGTTTCAGAAGGAATGGTACCAGCTCCTCCTTGTACCTCTGGTAGAATTCGGCTCTGAATCCATCTGGTCCTGAACTTTTTTTGGTTGATAAGTTATTAATTATTGCCTCAATTTCAGAGCCTGTTATTGGTCTATTCAGAGATTCAACTTCTTCCTGGTTTAGTCTTGGGAGGGTGTATGTGTCGAGGAATTTATCCATTTCTTCTAGATTTTCTAGTTTATATGCATAGAGGTGTTTATAGTATTCTCTGATGGTAGTTTGTATTTCTGTGGGATCGGTGGTGATATCCCCTTTATCATTTTTTATTGCGTCTATTTGATTCTTCTCTCTTTTCTTCTTGATTAATCTTGCTGATGGAATGTCAATTTTGTTGATCTTTTCAAAAAACCAGCTCCTGGATTCATTGATTTTTTGAAGGGTTTTTTGTGTCTCTATTTCCTTCAGTTCTGCTCTGATCGTAGTTATTTCGTGCCTTGTATTTCATAGGATGAATATACTATTTTTTGTTTATTCTATCTACTGTTTATAGGCATTTGTATTTGCTGGTTAATGTGAATTAAGCTGCCATGAATTTTATATAAGTTTATTTTTTCTTTTTTAAGAAACGATTTTACTCTGTAGCCCGGGATGGAGTGCAGTGGCACAGTCATGGCTCATTGCAGCCTCAGCCTCCTAGTCTCAAGCAATCCTCCCACCTCAGCTTCCCAAGTAGAGTAGCTGGGACCACATGCATGCATTACCATCCCCAGCTAATTTTTTTTTTTTTTTGAGAGACAGAGTCTGTCTATATTGCCCAAGTTGGACTTGAATCCTATACTCAAGTGATCCTCCCACCTCAGCCCCAAATTGCTGGAATTACAGGTGTAAGCCCCTACACCTAGCCTTATATAAGTTTTTGTGAACAATTTTGTATTTCCCTGTGTAAGTATCTACACATGTAATTATTGGGTTATAATCAGATAAATATTTAACTTTATAAGAAGCTACCATTTCCCATAGTGGTTGTATTATTTTATACTATCACCAGTAATCATGGAAATCCTGGTTTTAATCTTTCTAGTGTATGTGCAGTGGCACCATGTAATTTTAATTTAAATTTCTCTGAAAACTAATAATATTGAGAAATTCTTTTTTGGTGACCATTTTTTATATCTTTGTGCAGTATTTGTTCAAGTCTTTGTCTTTTTCTTATTTTTTCCAAATTGTAGGAATAGTTTATATTCTAGATTAAAGTTTTTTTTGAGGTATGACTGAACAATATTCTCTCCAAGTCTTTGACTTGTCTGTTATTAATATCTTTAGATGAGAAGTTTTTCATTTTGACAGTCAATTTTATCAATTTTTTTTAGTTATTGGTTTCTGTGTCTTCTCTAATAAACATTTGTTAACCCAAGGTAGCAAAAATATTCTCCTGTGTTTTCTTTTAAAATCTTTATTGTTTTGGCTTTTATATTTAAATCTATGATCTATCTCAAATTAATTTTGTTTGTGGTATGTGATAGGGTCAAGGTTTTCTTTCCTTTTCTTTTTCACATATGGCTATCCAGATGTTCCAGCACTATTATTGAAAGTAATTTTCTTTCGTAATTCAGTGGACTGAATGCCTTTGCTAACAATCAAATATCCACATATATGTTGGTGTATTTCAGAATCATAGTTTTGTTTAATTCATCAATTTTACTCTCTTAAAGCCGATATAAAATTTTCTTTATTATTGCTTCTCTAATTATGAAGCAAAGTCATACATTATAAGTGCTCCCCTTTTATTAATTTGTTCCAGGTTTTTTTATCTACTCTAAATTTTTTGCACCTTCACACAAATATTTAAATCAACCTGTTAATTTTTGTTACAAAATCCTTCTATGATTGTAATTGAGATTATCTTGAATCTGTAGGTTGATTGGGAAAAATTGATATCTTAACAATATTGAATATTCTGATCCAAAAACATAGTATCTCTCCGTTAATTTATTTCTTCTTTATTTTATTTTGATGATTCACACAGTATAGAGATTTTGAACATCTCATTAATTTTAGATTGTTTTTGAAGCTATTATGAATAACATTAATTTTACTTTTTATTTATTTGCTGTTAGTAATTAGAAATAAAATTGATTTTTCCCATGATATGCTAAATTCATTTATTGACCCAAGTAGTTATTTTATATATTCCTTAGGATTTATTGTATGATCAATCCTGTCATTTGTACATAGAAAAATTTTATTTCTTCTTAAATAAACTTTAAGCCTTTAATTTCTTTTTCTTGCCCAGTTACACTAGATAGAATGACCAACTTCAATGCTGAACAGAATCACTGAGTGCAAACATCTTAACTTTATTCCAGACATTAGTGGGGTGGGTTCAATATTTCACTAATTGTTACTTCTGTTGGGTGTACTTCTTTAATTCCCTTTATTGAACCTCAAACTTCCTTCATTCTACCTAGTTTCTTAGGCCTTTTCTTCTTTCATCATTTTTTTTCTTTTTTAATCTTGAGTACTGGATTTTGTCAAATTCACTTTTTTTGCCTCTATTGAGTTGATCATGTATTATTCACTTTTATTCCGTAAATGTCTGATTTACTTTGAATGATTTTCAGTGTTAAATAAACTTGCATTTTTTTTGAATTCTTACAAACTCTACCTTCTAATGCTGAACTACCCTTTGTATGCTATTGCATTTATTGCATGTAGTTATTAATATTTTCTTAAGAATGTTTAGATCTATTTTTTAGAGAATTTGGTCCAAATTTTTAATTTCTTGTGATGTCTTATCAAGGTTCAATATCCAGCTTATGCCAGTCATACAAGACCAGTTAGGATGTATTTCTTTTTCCTGTGCAGACCAGAATATGCCACCTCACATTGTGCCAACTGGGTATGAGGGTTATTTTAAGCTGAAGGTAATTGAAAAGAAGCAGATTACAAGCAAAGCTCTCTGGCCTCCCCTAATTGACTAAAAGCAGAACACAAATTTACAAAGACAAAGGTGCCCCTCCAGGCTTCTCTCCCAAGAACAAAAATTGAACCTGAAGACAGCTTTAGAAGCTTATCACACTGGAGGTGTCGCCAGAGGAATCTAAATGACAAACTTTACTAACACTACTTTATCTACTATTTATTTGCCTTCCCACAATTTGCCATGCCTTAGAGACCCAAAGTCCTTTTCCTTCTCCTTGTCGTTTCTCAAAAAATGCACTGTTCTTTATTGAAGGTGCTATATAAGCATTAATTCAAAGTCATCTCTTTCAGAATTACTCGTTCTCTGGCTGTCTCCCATGTATACATGAGATATACATGTTACACTCATACTTGTTTTTCTCTTATTAATCTGTCTTTTGTTAGAGGGGTCTGCTTCAGCTAAGAACTGAGTATAGGGAAAATTATTTTCCTCCCCTCTATGTGTATATTCTGAAAGAATATACATGAAAGAATATTATGTCTAGTTGGTATCTTGTTTAATGTTAGAATTCACTAGTAAAACCAACTGATCTTAGCGTTTTCTTTTGGGGAAGGTTTCTGATAATTCAGTATTTGTGTGTGTATGTGTGTGTGTGTGTGTATGTGTTTTGTATATATAAGCCTATGCCAACTATTATATCTTTTTAAGTTGGTTTTAAAAATAATTTGTTTATATAATTTTAGTGGTCAAATTCATTGACATAAAATTACTTAAGCCATTCTTTATTGTAAGACAGTAGGAACTGCAGTAATATATCTTTCTTCATTCCTGATATTGGTAATGTTTTCTTCCTCTAGAAGAGAAATGATAAATTTTCTATTTTAGATTTCTTTTTTCTCACTTTAGTTCTTTTAGTTTAATTTTATAATGTTTATATCATCTAATGTTTACATAGGTATGTCAACATTTTTATTCTTCATATTTGCTTAGTATATCTATTTCCTTATTTTTACTTTAAACTGAAATTGTATTTATGTTTAAAATTCATCTCATAGAAAATATAATGTTAATTTCTTTTTGAGACAGTGTTTCACTCTGTCACCAAGGCTGGAATAAGTCTCCTTTTTAAATTTGGGTGCTAAAATGAATTTACATTTAATGTAATATAGATAAGCATAATTTGAAATATCAGTATGATTCTTAATTTTTTAAATTGGTCCCATATAATCTTGGATTTGGCCTTCTTTTTGTGTCTTCTTTTCCATTAACTGAATGTTTTTGTATTATTTTAATTTCTCTGTTGTTTTTTCAAATATACCTCTTTGCATTATCTTTTAAAATAGTTGCTCTAAGGATTAAAATATACTTCCTTAATTTTTCATACTCTACTGAGATGTTACATTGTATTACCTCATGTAAAGCTTGTAATGGATTAATTCCATTTACCTACTATCCTTTGTGTTGGTTCTGTCATTTATATTATTGAGTTCCTTCCGCAATTTTCCTTCTATTTCCATGCTACATTTTTGGATATAAAAATAGCTGCAGAATTGGGGAATAAAATATAAATAGCCAAAGGCAGATGCCAACATTCATTCTCTGCTCTTAGCATTCTTCTGATACCTGAAAAAAAGGGGAGGATCTCTTTCTCAGCATATAAGAAGGATAAATTTTTGTAGGATGTTTAAAAATATAAACAATACCAATGGAATAAATGTGTTAGAGTGAAAAGAACAAAGAATTTGTGAAGTTGCCTAACTCAATCTTGTAACTTTAATTTGTAGAAATATTATATTGAGAATTAATAACAATAAACCTTCCTTGCTTCCTCTCTCCCTATCTTCCTTTCTTTCTTTCCTTTGTCCTTTCTTTTTTCTTCTTTCCTTTATTTACTTCCTTCTTTTCAGCCTTTCCTCCATTCACAAACATTCCTTGTACCGCTACTATATCTTAGGCACTGGGGATGGTCTTCAGCCTCACTTCTTTGTCTGTAAGGGGTTTGAATAAATATCTCATTATGTTCTTACAGAGATTAAATTAGAGGAGAAAATATGTGTGTCGTGAAAATTATAGTCCTTATATTTGGTGACTAATCAGTCAATGATATTGGCCATAATTATTTAGGAAATGTTAATTCTCTCCCACCCTCCATGCAGTAAATTATGTGGGGTTCACTTTGCTCAGTAATTCTCTAGGCAGTTGTTCTTTGCATTGTGTCATTCAAAGGTTCAGGAGTTTTCACAATAGCCTGAAAATATCAAAGCTTTAAAACCAGTAACCTCATTCCAATTTCAATCTTAAAATCCAAGTTGTTTAAAGGCACCAATATTATATTCCACAAATAACAGAGCTCCAGATGCTTGACTGCCAAGCAACTCTCCTATTTTATTCATATTTATTCTTATGCATTCCCTATATACTGCCTGTATCACTCATCCTAGTTTTGGTAATGATTTTCAGAAGGATTTCAATATCTCAAATTTGCAAAACATCGATATTTAAGTGCATCTAGCTATATATACAGCCAATCAAGCATGACTAACATAATACTTGTATTAAACCTGCTGCCAGCAAAATTTTTCCCAACCCAAAATTTCCTTACGGTTCTTCATATAATGAATTTTAGTCCCGACATGAAATCAGAAATATTTTATACTCATGTTTTCCAGAAGGCAGACAAAAACAATCTGAAAGAAATTCCTAAATAGATTCACCTATGACACCCAGGCATATTCCAGGCAGGAAGACCTGAACTTAAGACTAGTCAATATGTTTGCCTATTGGACCAAAAAGAGAAAAAAGAAAACAGCTGATTATTTGCAACTTGTTTTTACATATTCTCTATAGAAACCAACTGTTTATTTGGTAGGAAAAAAAAATGAGATCAAAGACATCACTCTCAAGATTTGATCCGATCCCCTCAAATATGTCACCTTATTTTCTTTGCAGTAAAGGTAGTCGTTACTAATCAAACACATTGTTATGTGGAAAACAGTTTTGATAATGTGAATTTTCCTAACTGCATCTTCATATTTATATTAGGTTCCTAGGGCCACCATAACAAAATACTGTCAAGTGGGTGGCTTAAAACAATAGAAATTTATACTCTCACAGTTTGGAGGCCAGAAGTCTGATATCAATGTGTCAGGAAGACTATGTTTCCTGTGAGAGTCTGGTAAAATCTTTCTTTGCCTCTTCCTAGCTTCTGGTAGTGGCTGGAAATCCTTGCCATTTCTTAGCTTGCTTGCATATAATTCCCGTCTCTTCCTGTCTTTACACAGCATCCTACCTGTGAGTCTGTGTCTTTATCTGTTTTCTCTTTTTATGAGGGCAACAATCATTGCATTAGGAACCACCCTAATTGATTATGACTGCATCTTAACATAATTACATCTCTAAAGATCCTATTTTTAAATAAAGTCAAATTTACAGGTGTGGGGGTCACATTTATGACTTCAACATATCTTTTTGGTGGACACAATTAAACACACAAACAGTCAATCCAATTTTTTGGGGGGGGTGGGAAATGAATGCCTAATGCTGAGAATCAGGTATTTAGGATGAATTAAGTATCTGGGTAGGACAATGTATAACTCAAAACTTTTGTAAAAATATATTTTCACAACAATTTAAACTGATTTCCAATGTATTTTAATACACACATGTGATATTTAATAATATGCTGCCCATCAGAACACCCTTGTCTCAGACAAGGAGGTTCGGTTTACTATTTAGGTTCAATGTCTTCAGTTCACTATATTTACTTGGCATCTCAGAATCACAGAGCCATTCCCTTAGGTCTCTGTTCGAAAGGGAACTTGTCATAGCTGCTTCCTGGGTTTTCTGACTCATTAATTTCACTTCACCTAGGAAATGTTCTTTATTCTTCTTGGGAGTTTAAATGTAAGGATTGTTTCTGCTGAAAATTCCCTTTGAGATCTGATGAAACTGAAAATATTTCTAAGGCTATGTTACAACATTAGCCTGCCATCAGAGTCACTTTTCTCTAGTTCCCGTTAAGCAGTGTGTAAGTAAAAGAGAAGATACTAGAATATTCTCTTGAAGATGTAATAAACATCTTACTTCCTTTTTGTCAGTAATTATTTTTTAATCTATCATCCCTTTGCCAAATGTTATCTATTTTCCAAATTTAATTTTCTTGGAAATAGGCAGTTATTGCAGAACCCTTATTAAAATATGTACAGTTATCTAAACAAAGTGCTGGTAATTCACATGATGGTCTTGGGATGTTTTGATGAGCTTCATTTTTTAATGTTGTATTTCAATATTTCTTCTTAGACTTGAAAGTGTTAAGTATTTAAATGCTGCTTAGGCTTGTTACTCTACAGTGTGCGGGTATGCAAAGATCGGCAGAATATGCATAATGTCTGGCATATCTGAATTTTCAGGAGAAGTATTAGAAGATACAATTTTATTTCAGTGGAGCATAATCATAGACAAAACATCTTGGTAGATTTACTAATGTTCAGGGTGTTCAGAACTAGGCAAAATATGATCAGAAATTTTTAGACTGAGAAAAATGTTCTCATTCGTTTTTAAACTACAGTATGAAGTGAGAATTTTCTTTGTGCACTAAACTTGCAAAATTATTAATACATTGTATATGAGATAACTATCAGTAAATTCCAGTTGTATTGTGGAGTGTTAAAATTTGAATGAGCCATTTAAAAAAAAACCGCCAAATTCAGCCACTAGTTTCTGTATTTTTGTGTTCTAGCTTTTCATGATGAAGTTGATGCCTAGAATACAGCAAATGTCACAGAGCAATTAGCGCAGCGAAGAGAATAAAATTCAGGTTCTTTGATGTCAGGTTCAGTCATTTTTGGACTCTATCATCCTATCTTTGAATTATATAATGCCATATATAGTACCATCTGTCTATTCCTTCCAAATCTGCTTAAATATCTTTCTGGTAACATTCTACCAAACATAATTATTTCAATGATTTTGGTAATTCTTTTCACTTTTATTCTTAAATTGCTGGCTATTTTCACTTTTTATTTTTTATTTTGGAATGTGAAGTTTCATTATGTGCTAGTTTATCTCCAAAGAATATGTCTTTGATGGCAAACAGTAAATAAATTACATCATGCTGAATATTATTATTTTTGTGGTTTGCACTATACACATAAAAATTCCTTATCATATCCATGTCTTTAATTAAAAATGTTGTACTTAGGGAGACGTGAATTTAAAACATAATAAAAATATTTAAGGGGCTATATTCATGCTGCAGATTTGCCTATTTGTGCCAACAGATTACTCTTCCAGATTTACTTGTTTTTTGAGTACAGAAATAGGAAAACATCCACATATACGAGTTATCAGATGAATGAGATAGAGCCTAAGAATATGTTGAAATTTCCATGTTTAACAAGATCAGTGTTACTAACATTAGGATTTAATAAGATACAAAGACATAGCAGATGCTTCTATTTAACAAAGACATGTGGTGCTCTCTGACCAAATCCAGATGTGTTCATATAGCTTGCAGTGAAATTATAAAGTCACCAATTGTACTTACAATTTTAGACTAAGTAAATAAAAACAGTGTCCAAATATTCTTTCCCCCAAATCTACCAGGTGCCTAGATAGTTATAAATATTTTTATGAACCAAAATGAATTACAAAGTGAAAAAAATGCCTTTGAGTAAGTTGGGGAATATAAAAAGTCAGGGATGATATGACTTATACGACTAGTTTAAAACCTGGTTAAATCATACACACTCTCCATAAACAAAGGTACAGTACAGTAAGATAAAGAGATTTACATTTTCCAGAGGTGGAACTATGTGCAAAGATGAGGACAGGGTTAGTAGAACTGGGTGATTCGAGGTAGCCACCATAAAAGTATTTAAAGCAGAGACTGGCAAACTTTTTCTGAGTAGGTGAGAAAATACTTTAGGCATTGCAGTCTCTTTGAAAAATGGTCCTCTGTCCGGGCGCAGTGGGTCATGCCTATAATCCCAGCACTTTGGGAGCACAAGGTGGGCGGGTCACTTGAGGCGGGGAGTTTGAGACCAGCCTGGCCAACATGATGAAACCCCATCTCTACTAAAAATACAAAAATTAGTTGAGGTGGTGGCACACACCTGCAATCCCAGCTACTCATGAGGCTGAGGCAGGAGAATCACTTGAGCCTGAGAGGTGAAAGCTGCAGTGAGCGGAGATCACACTGCACTCTAGCCTGGGTGACAGAGCAAGACTCTGTTAAAGAAAAAAAAAAAAAAAATTACCAACTCTTGCCATCATAGTGTGGAAACAGCCACTAACAGTACACAAATAAGCATGACTGTGTTTCAATAAAACTTTATTGACAAAAACACTCAATGTGACATTTTTGGAATATAGGCTGTAATTTGGTGACTCAGCCCTACAACACATAATAGTAGAAACACCAGGGAACTCAATGTCAGAAAATACTGTTACAAGTACATACTCTTTAGTAGGTTTTTTTATTTTTATTTTTATTTCTTGTTAATACCTTGGCAAGGCATGTTATCTTTCTGAAACTCTCTTCTTAACTCATTGCAATATAGTCACTAGAGTACAAGATTGCTATAAAGATAAAGTGAGATAACATAGACATCCTGGTAAGAAAGAACACACAATTTTAAAAATTTTATTTCATCACACACTCCACTAAAATGACAGTAGATGGAGAGGAAAATATAAATTCCCAAGGTCAAAAATGGGAAGAGAGAAGATACCAGATACAAGACACATCAACAAAAGTTTTGAATTTGGAAAGCCGAGATATGGGTAGAAACTGCTTTATTAGATTTAAGAAAGCTGAACATTAAATATCTCAGAAGCAAAACTAATAAGAAGCAAGCTGAGTTGTCCTCCCAAAACTTCAGAAAGATTTTAGAATCGATGGCACATAATGCATCTCAAGGTAAGGATATTAGATGATGCTAAACCCAGAAAAATTTGTACATGAGGCATTTAAATTGCCAGATCCCACATACCAGCCAGCAGAGCCACCATTTTCTATCATTTCTCTATGCCAACAGATGGGAGAGTCAGTTTTTCAAAAAATAATTTTGGCTTCGTGTGGTGGCTCACGCCTGTAATCCCAGCCCTTTGGGAGGCTGAGGAATCACTTGGAGAATTTGATTAAAGGCAAATTCTGATTCAGTATTTCTGGAGTGGGACCTGAAACTGTACATTGCCAACAAGTTTGCAAATGATGCTAATGTTGTCAGTCTCAGGCGCTCTGAGAAGAAAGGCTCGATAGAGTATCAAGTAAACAAAATAGATAACAAATAAGAGAGAAAATAAGAAAATAAGGTATTAATTTTGGGGATTTTATACCTGTCCAAGGGCACATCCAGAAAGAGAAAGAAAGGGGAAATTGGAGAGGAAAATAAAATTTTAAAGACTAAGGAAAATTTTCCAGAATATGAGTTTCCAAATGAAAAAGCCACTAACTGTCTAGCACAGTAAGTAAAAAGTTATCTACACCAAAGCATATAATAAAAAAAAATTCAGAGTACTATGTAGAGAAAAAGGAAGATCATAAAAACTTCCAAAATTCAATCAGTCACACACACCTCAGACACACACACACACAAACACACAAACGTGCACAGACACACACACACATACCTCACAGCAAACTTTTTAAAAAATCAAACAGCAGGTAGCAGATATTGCAGCTGTTTTTTCAAATCTGTCACTGAAAACCACTGCATCTAGCCTGATTCACAATCCAGTATGACAGAATAATAATTATGTCTTTATATATGCATGGCATTCAAGTATTATGGAGTAAAGAATTTAAAGAAGTTTCATGTATTTTTTTTCTCAGATGGATATTTGTCACCCAAAGCATAAACTTACCAGAATCCAGGAAGCAGGAGATATGACAAAAATGAGAGGCAAATGGCATTTTTAGATGGTAATTATGATGCAGTCAAGATTGACAGTTATTTAATGGGTCTAGAAATTAGCCGATACAGATTGAGGCAGGGAACACACAGGTTCAGGAAAAATGTTTCTGAGAATGAAAAGGGCCACTGAGTTACAGGAGCCGCAGAAAGAGTCTCAGGCCAGGCCACCAGGAGCTCTGCAAATGAATAAGAAATCCTAATTGACTTACCAGGGTTGAAGTATTTCCTACTTGAAGGACAGATGAGAGATAGCTACTGATAATGTAATTGCCAATGGGTTCTTTCTGCGCACCGCACAGACAAGATGCACTGGCACCATGGCATTGTAGTAGAGAGTTTAATTGACACGAGAGTGGCCACACAGGAGAATCAGGCGTTTTACTCAAATCAGTCTTCCCAAAGGCTTTGAGCTCAGGGTTTTTATGAACAAGTTCATGGGTAGGAGGCTAGGCAATGAATGCTGCTGATTGGTTGGAAATGAAATCATAGGGGCATGGAAAACAATCCTTATGTGCTGAGTCTGCCTCTATGTAAGGCCACAGGACCAGTTGAATCATGAGTCATGGGCCTGAGTTGGGTCAGTCTGAAAAATATTTTTTAAAAAATCTTAGATGTTATAATAGGGATGTTAATCAATAGAAGCAATTAAGGAAGTCACAAATCTTGTGACCTTTGGTGACATGACCCCTGAGCAGTAAGGGATTATAGAAACTACAGAAACATGGCCGGGCGCGGTGGCTCACGCTTGTAATCCCAGCACTTTGGGAGGCCGAGGCGGGCGGATCACGAGGTCAGGAGATCGAGACCACGGTGAAACCCCATCTCTACTAAAAATACAAAAAATTAGCCAGGCGTGGTGGCGGGCACCTGTAGTCCCAGCTATTCGGAGAGGCTGAGGCAGGAGAATGGCGTGA
This sequence comes from Nomascus leucogenys, assembly GCF_006542625.1. NCBI lineage: Eukaryota > Metazoa > Chordata > Mammalia > Primates > Hylobatidae > Nomascus > Nomascus leucogenys. The sequence continues at coordinate 30,163,070 of NC_044395.1, read as the reverse complement.
ACCCGGGAGGCGGAGCTTGCAGTGAGCCGAGACTGCGCCACTGCACTCCAGCCTGGGCGACAGAGCAAGACTCCATCTCAAAAAAAAAAAAAAAAAAAGAAACTACAGAAACATTTTAGCAGAGTTTGCGTCCCTTCTGTGATCTTATTCTTGTGGTCTTTTCTTAATCTTACAAAGGTGGTTTTCAGTCCCTGAGCAAGGAGGGAGTTAGTTTTAGGGGGAGACTATTACCATTTTTGCTTTCAAGTTAAACTATAGTCTAAATCCTTCACAAAGTTAGATTGGCCTATGCCCAAGAATGGGCAAGGACAGCTTGGAAGTCAGAAGCAAGATAAGATGTCAGATTTCACTAATTGTCATAGTTTTCCAAAGGCAATATCAATCAGGTTTCTACAGAACTCATGGTTACTATTACACAAGAATGGATATTTCAAAAACCAGAATGAATAAATGTGACTGGAGGACTTTTTAATATTCAAAAGATGCCAGAGAAACTATGAAACCTGCCCTATCCCTATAGAGTGGGTTTCAATGACCAGTGGGAGAAAACAAAGTTAATTTCTACATCCTACAACTCCCACTATTTAACGTAAAGACTACAGAATAATTTTCATGGGCTAAAGACTTGTGCAAAGACCTGGATACATTTTGGGGTTGCTGGACAGAAGCTAGAAAAATATGTCTGGGTCACTGGGAGGAAATGAAGTAGCATTCTATTTGATGCCAGATTTTGGAGAAACTGCTGCCATACTTCATAAAAGGGCTGTATCCCCTTTACCATCTTTACTTTTGAAAAGTTTTAAAATAAAGGGAACATAATTGAAATAAGGCTGCATCATGATCATCTCAAAAGGACTCTCCATCATCACCACCCACCCCTCACTCCTGAAACAACTAATACAAGTTTGAAACAAACAAACAAAAAAAACCACTTCGTAATACATTGTGTAGCCAACTTAGAAATGTATTACCCCAAGAGGAGCTCCAATTTTAAAGTAGCAGTTAAGAGATTTCTGTTGTTTGGGGTTTTGTTTTGTTTTTTCCTTTATCTAGCCATAGGAGGTGATAAAGGTAAGTAGAATATTCTGGGGACCATAAAGTTGATGTCATGATTATAATGATCCTTCCATATATACTTCTCTTGATACCATTTCCTGCATTATTAGATAAGGGATCAAAATAGGGCTGTATGATTGGTGTTCATATTAACACACATAATGAAGCAGAACTTTCTTAGAAGATACAGAGGATTTAAAATTATTTGAACAGTCACTTATTCCCTTACTTATTCAACAGAAATATTGGGTATTTACTATGTGTCAAGCACTCTGCTAACCACTAGTAAAAATATATTATAAAGTTTATATAAGCTTGGGATTTTGTTAAGACCAGCAATGTTGACATAAATTGAAATATAGAGAAATATAAAAGACATATACTTGAAAACCAACTAGTGGATGAAATAAAATAATAAATGACATACAGTTACATAAATACTATACTTAAATATTTATATTATACATACAACTTCCCTTTCATCCTCACCAGAGTCAATCAGTAGATCTGAAGAAAATCCTACAGGGAGACCTGGCCTTCTCTGCCTTGAGGATACATAGATATTTCTCCAGAAAAAGATGATCTCACATCTGCAATTGCGACCCTCTTCTGATGCCTCTTGGAAGTGCAGACATTCAACAATTACAATGCGGATTATGTAAACCTAAATGAAACCTTTTGAAAAACTTCTAAAATATCTTTCCAGGAGACAATTAAGGGAAAGACATAATACTCTTCAGCCCTGCCTACAGCCAGAAAGATTTCCTTGAGTTTTTTTATGGCCCTTTCTTAAGATGTTGATGGCACTTCTATTCTCTACATCTGAAGCATTCTTTGAATGTTTGCTCTTGTCTATTTCTGTTGCTTCAATGCCATTTCAAACTACCCCTTCATGTGAATTACCACAATAGCCTCTTATTAGCCTCCAACTACTGGTCTCCTCATACTGCTTTCATTAACTCAAGTGAATAGTCTAAACATTAGAAAAAATATCAAAAATGATAAGATAATTTCTGATCATGTCATTCCACTACTGAAATTGACTGGCCTATTTAATTAAACCTATCTTCTCAGGTGGTCTTCAAAGCTCTAGGATTAAGATATCAGCTCTAATTCCCTACTACTTCCATAACAATATTCTCTGTTGCAACTACTAACAACTCAGTGTTTATTGAACATACTGAACTCTCCTTACCATTAATAGCCTTCTCTCCAGTTAGAATTTCTTTAATCCTACTGTGACAGATTGTATTTCCCGAAGATGGCCTCAACATCCTATATGCTTTTCTGCAATGTGTTCTTGCAAGTCCTCCACCCAGCAGTGGAGTCTATTTCATCATATCCTAGAACATAGACAATTTTTAACAGCTTTGACAAATAGAATATTACAAAAATGATTCTGTGCCAATTTCATGCATAGGATGTAATTAGCCCAGCAACATCTGCTTTCTGCCTTTTGGTACCCAACTTCTATGTAAGAAGCATAGAAATAATTACCCTGGGATCGTCATGTTGTGAAAAGGTGCTAGAAGATGCAGAGCTATGTGGTGGGGGGTTGGGGCGGGGGAAGAGAGAGAGAGAGAGAAAGAGAGAGAGAGAGAGAGAGACCAAGGATAACCAAAGCACCAGACATATGAGTGAAGAAGTGAAGAAGTCCTCTTAGAAATGGATCCTCCTGACCCTGCTGATGCCCCATTGGATGGAGCAGAGACAATCACACAGTTGAGCCCTTTCTGAACTCCTGACCCATAAGATGACAGGAAAAATAAGATGGCTGATTTAAGCTACTAAGTTTTAGGGTAGTTTGCTGTGCAGTAATAGATAATTTTTAAAAATGCATTCAACTTTACTTTTCACCAAATGTGCTTTCACCAAAGGCATCAGTAACAACCTAAACTAGAAGTCAAATATCTTTCTGTTCCCCACTCACTAAACTTCTGTGCAGTCTTTTTCACCCTTCACTTTCCTGTTTGTAAATATTATCCTGGAGCTGTTGGTACCTCTGGTCTATCAGTTTTCATAATCTGTTGCTGAGTCCCACCAACTGCTCAACCTCTCAAGGTTTATCCTCAGAATTATCTTTTGATGGTCCCCCAATCTTGTCTTCATGCAACCATGGCAAAAGCCACATGAGATAGATCCATAAGATGATGCAGTCAGAAAATATATTTCCACACTCAAAATCGGAAACCTGCTTCTTCATTTCTATTTTCAAAATGTCCTTGAATACTAACATTTGTCTTGAACCAATTTTCTCATTGGCATTCTTGTTTTTAATAAAACAGGTAATTTAAGTAACAAGTATAAATATTTTCTCTCATTCCACTCAACCAAACTATTTTCATTTTAAATGAAAAAGTATAATCCATAAATATATATATTGTGCCTCTAGATTTGATCCTGGTGCAAAAAAGAAAAGGAAAGAAAACAGTTACATACCATTTCTGTGTATCCTGATGTCCATTTTTAAATTTTAATGGATTATTGATATGATTTTGTTATCAGATTTTATCTCTAATCATACATTTTTTATTTCATATTATATTTAAAACAGTCCCCAGTAATTTTTTTTCTTTTTACTTTCTGTAGGAATAAGAGGTGTTCTCTTTTATGCCTCTGTATTTTCTCTCTCAACTGGTACAGCTTTTATTAGTGGTTGATTATAGTAGGCACTCTGGAGGCAAAATTGCCTGGTCTCAAATCTTTTCTTTACCCTTCAGTTGTTGATGGCTTTGAACAAGTTGTTTAATCTTTTGCTTATAGATCATGAACTCATAGACTACAGAAAATCAAGTTTATTCATCCGATGAAAAATTGACATTCCATAAATATCTGTGAAATGAATTACTGTATTAACCCTTTAAAACCCTGCTTTAATGCCATTGCCTTCATAAAACTTTCCTTGTTATCTCTAAAAACTACTCCTTTTATTTTCAAAAACTCATGGGACTTTGTTAATCTCTCTTGTATTATTATATTGTATCATATATTACAATTACATACATCTCTCTTATTCACATAATATAGTGAAAGCTCTTTGGGAACAGAAACTATGACATCATTTCATTCTTCACAGAATCTAACATAGGGCCTTATGTTAATCGCTGAGTGAATATTTATCACATAAATTAAGGAATTTCTTATTCATGCTTTTTTAAAAATTATTTCTTATTTTTAAAAATAGAGAGGAGGTCTTGTTATGTTGCCCAGGCTTGTTTCAAACTCCTGGACTGAAGCAATCTGCCCACCTCAGCCTCCCAAAGTGTTGGGATTACAAGTGTGAGCCACCACGCCCAGCCCCATTTTCTTTATGTGAAATAATTGGTTCCAATCAACATATTCCAAGTTATTTATAGTTTTTATCTCAACATATTTATATTCTTCATAAAGCACTTCTTAAAAGTTATTTTATTGGTTACCTTTATTTTGTTTCCTTTTTATTTTATATTATCTTTATTCAGTATAGTATATTAACTATTTGAAATAAAAGCTATTTTTCTTATACATGTGCCTACATTTAATATGAAATAATATCATCTCTCATTAGAACATGACTAATGAATAAAATCAATTTAATTCAAGGAAATAGCATGGATTGATTATACTTCTCTAGTGCTAAATTCATATATACTCCTAAGTAAATACCAAGTGCATACATGCATCCTTTAAGAATTTAATTAATTATATTAAACATAACATTCTATGTTTTCATCTTAGGTTTGTTTTTAGCGGCAAATATTTCTTCTAGTCAGAGTCCTACTTCTGCTACTTCACTCTTTGCTTGGATACAGTTGCAGACTGTTGTCTGCAGCTGTTGCCCATTAACTAAAATCTGCAGTGGAACTTTTTCCTTTTTCCCAAATGGTGGTGTTTTGATCATAGCATTCTCTAGAGCACAAAATGAATGCATATGTATGGACCATATAATGATGGCCTTCTTGGTAATAAATAAAAAATTTAAGAGCTGTTTACATTTTTATAAATCCAGAAACAAACTAATTTTTGAAAAAAATGCATATTGATATATTCATTTGCTCAGAATGCATCAATTTATCAAGTATATGTTAAGTGTATATTGAACTAGTGTAAGGTATAGAAGAATACATCAAATATAGTGATAAACTATTTTAATTCTTATAAGACACACATTTACTTTCATAAGCTCACAAGGTAACCAACATGGCCTATCTGTTTATTTATCTGTCCAATCTGTCTGGCTAGCTAGCTGATAACTAGGAAAAAAGAACAAACCAAACTAGGACTCAGCCTTGTTTGCTGTACTCTATTCATGACCCAGTCTTTCTTCTCTGTATCTTCATCTCTAGCACAGACAGGTTTATTTTCCTTAGAAGTCTCATTACTGCTTGTCATGTTGCTGAATCAGTAAAACCATATTAAAAATTGTTTCATAACCTTAGAATCTTGAAAAGGCTGGTCTGTTAGCCTGATCTGTCCTTTGCTGAACTTTCTTCTCTTTCAAGAAAGGCATTTAACAGAATTCCAGGCAAAAGTCCTACCAACATTCTTATCAATGATCTTATGCAATAGCAGGGAAACAATTAATGTAGCAGTCTATTTCATTCAGTTCTTAATTATCACTGCATCCATGGCGATGATCCTTGGTCAAGTCCTCAAAATGAAACTACTGTAATGTTCACATGGCTACTGTGTAGTGATATTATTCTATATATGTAGAAACAGTGGGTCAAGATGAAGGAGGTTGTCAGCACATTGAGAGCAAACATGAAGATTCATAATATGTACCTGTTTTGGGGTCTGCACTATGGCTGGTCATGTGGTAGCTATGTGGCCAGCTACCTTTAAAAGGTTTTCTGGGCAAGGGCATCTCTCACTTCTTCCTGCAGTTCACAGCTGAGGAGAAAGATGTGTCTGTGCAATCCATGCAGAGGGAGGACAAGAAAGCCACTGTATGACTTATCTATGTATAGCTTTTTCCTGCTGCTCTTGCCCTGTACTCTTTGCTGTAATAAATCTTAGCCATGAGTATAATTTTGTGTTGAGTTATGTGAGTCCTTTCAGAAATTCACCAAAGTAGTAGGTGAAACTGCCAAGGCAGCAATAGTTGTTTTTTACACATGTATTTTTTTAACGTTCCATTTTAATTCCATGTGACTGGACATTTTTAATATTTTAAGACATTAAAAAACTAAGCATATTGAAGATCTATATCTTTTTACCACAATATTTGGATGCAATTTTATAATAATTGCTACCATTTTCATTTTTTTAAAATTGTTTTACTCTTTTTCCAAATCAGTCTTTCTTAGCCTATAACAACATGTATTTGTAATGAATAAAGGTACTTTGATATAAAGTAACTTTTATCAAAGGTGCTTTAAGCCTACTGGTATCTATGGGAAAATGATTCATTAAAATATTAATGGACTAATATAATACTTTGTAATTTTTCCTGAAGTGTAATAGGAACAGGATGGACTTAGAGTCACTTTCTCAACACAGAGTTAAACCCTATCTCTGTCTCTTTCAAGCTGCGTCATTTTGACAAGTGCTGTAGGAAAAACATCACCTACCTCATAAAGTTGTTTTGAAGATTAAAGTAGACCATATATAAAATATACTGCCCAAAGTACACCATACATGTAGATCACTAAGATAAAATTCTCTGAAACATTCGTAAATTTAGAAAGTCTAAATAGTTTTCTAATGCTATCATAGATGTTAAAATTTTAACTTTTTTCCTGTTTTCTGCTATATATAAAAATACAGTTGGTTTTTGCATATTAACCTTATCTGTAGTGACTATGTTTAGTCCATTTATTAGGCCTAGTAGCTGTTTTTAGATAGTTTAAGATTTTTTTACATAAACGAACTTCTAGTATGATGTTGAATAGAAGTGGTGATAATGGTAATCATTGATTTGGTTCTGATCTCATTGGGAAAGAGTTCAATATTTTGCCATTAAGTGCGCAGTCAACTGCAGGGTTTTCATATGTTCCCTTTATCAGATTGAAGAAGTTCCCCTCCAATCTTACTCTACGCAAAATTCTTCTTAGGTATCAGTATTGAATTTTGTCAATTGCTTTTTATGCATCTATTAGGATAATCATATGGCTTATCTTTTCTATTCTATTAATATGATGAATTATACTGATTGATTTTTGAGAGTTAAAACAGATTTTTGTTCTTTAGATAAAGTCTACTGGGAATGATATATTATCGTTTTCATATATTACTGCTGAAAATTTACACGAGACGGATTTTCTTTTGGATAAAGCTATTTCACAAGTATATTTATTTGCTGCAGATTATATGTTAATTTTAAATCTTGAGATAACTCATTATCCCTCATGTAACCTCTTTTTTTTTTTCTTTTTCTTCTTAAATGCCACTGACTTTTTGTCTACAACATGGGTTTGTTTCTGTCAGGTGACTTAAGAACTTCCATATATAACTTTCTACATACATAGAAAACTTCACTTTGAAATTGTTTGTGTTGACATCAGGGAACTAAATTCATTTCAAGTGCTATTGCAAGCCAAATTACAGGTTTTGAGTTTACAAAGATACCTCTGACTGAGTAATGCCACCTGATAACGTGGAGCTTTAAGAGCATTGTTTGACTTTTTAATTGAGGTTATGGCTTATTTGTGTGCCTTACATTTTTATTAATAATACAAATGATTTATTGTCATCTGATGATATAAGTAAACATACATTTCACTTACACATTTTAATCAACTTATGTGATGAGCTAAATATCGTTAATTACTTAATCAAAAAAAGAAAACCTAACCAAAACATTAGTTTTCACTAAAGATATAAGATTATATTCTGGTTATTCAAAAACAAATGTTTCTTTGGATTCATTATTAACCAAAATTGGATAGGCTATTCATCAAGCATGTATTGAACATATATTATGTATAACACAATGTAATGAGACCTCTAAGGAAATAAACAATGGAAAAAAATTAAAGCACACCTTAAGGTGTTATGTTTTGTTTTTCTTTTAATTAATTATTTTTCCAGAGCAGTTTTAGGTTTACAATAAAATCAAACAGAAGGCACAGGATTTTCCATACAACCTTGGTACCTATGCATGCTTAGCCTTTCCCATTATCAATATCCCCCACTGGAGTGGTCCATTTGTTATAATCCATGAATCAACATTGAAACATTATATCTCCCAGACTCCATAGTTCACATTAGGGTTGACTCTTGATGTTGTGCATTCTATGAGTTTGGACAAAAATGGTGGACATGTAGCCACCATTCTGGTTCCATACAGAATAGTTCACTCTCCTAACAGTGTTTTTAACACACCTATCTCAAAGTATAACTTCCAAATAGATAAAAGCATGACTCATGAATATATAAAATGTACACATGTCAAAAATTGTTTTCTAGTTCTTAATTAACAAAGGAACAAGTAAAGTTTTTTTTGTTTGTTTTGTTTTGTTTTGAGACAGTCTCACTCTATTGCCCAGACTGGAGTGCAATGGCATGATCTTGGCTCACTGCAACCTCCGCCTCCTGGCTTCAAGTGATTCTCCTGCCTCAGCCTCTTGAGTAGCTGGGATTACAGGTGCACACCACCATGCCTGGCTAATTTTTGTATTTTTAGTAGAGACGGGGTTTCACCATGTTGGCCAGGCTGGTCTTGAACTCCTGACCTCATCATCTGCCCTTCTCGGCCTCCCAAAGTGCTGGGATTACAGGTGTGAGTCACCGCGCCTGGCCTAGTAAGAAGCTTTAATTGATATAAAGAACATTTGAAAAGTAATTATTTTTAAGTAGTATTATTTGAGATCACCAGGTTAGAGACAAAACTCATAGAAAGGGATGTAAAAGTTTGGAATTGTGTATCGTACAAGAGAGAAATTATTTTCCTCTTTCTAAAAAAGCCTACAAGTTAAAGTCTAATTTTTAAAAAATCAGTTTAAAAGTTTAACTTCTCTTTCTTAAGTCTTAGACCTTGGGCAAATAGTGACGTAATCATGAACATTCCCACAAATGATGCTTTGCTTTCATGTGACATTGAAAAAATGTGCTATTCACATTTTTTCTTATTTTCAAGGTTTAGATAATTTTTCTAACATAGATAAAAGCAATGTATACATATTATAGTTACATAGTACTTTACTCTGAAAAGCATTTAAAGTGAAGTTTTATGAAATGTTCAGAAAAGGAAAATACATTTCAACTTGGCCTTCAGGGATTGTCGGCTAGGAATTGGCAGAGATGGAAAGTGGATGGAGAAGAGATCAGAAAAAAAGAAGAGAGCTGATTTGAAAGCACAAAAGCCAGAAAGCATAGTTATATTTTGCAATAGAAAGGACTCCAGTTTGCTTACAGTGCTGGATGCATGAAAGAGAACAGCAGGCTATAAAGGCCGAGAAGATGGTTTGAGTCTGGATTGTGCCAGGCTAAGGGATTTTGACTTTTTTTGTTAGGTAATATGGATCCCTAAAGCTTTTAGAGTCTGGTTAAGGAAGATTAGATCTGCTCAATAAGAAGGATGAACTAACAATAGAGTCTTTTCTAGGATGCTATTGAAGGAATTGAGAGACAGAATATACAAATGAGCAAAAGCCAGACCATATAGAAAAATAGAACCCTAACCCACAATTTGCAGCTACCAGCACAAGATGCCAGCTTGCTACACATCTGACTTGTAGGAAGTCAGAATCTTATCTCTAATAATAAATCCAGGAAGCCAAACAATAACTCCTATTACAATTGACCCCAAATGACCAGGCCTTGATTAATAACTGACAACTTTAATAATTTTTGTCCCTGCTTCCAACTTAGGACCAACTAGAGAAAGCCAGTTATGCACCTCTAATCAATTCCATCAATGCTTCACTTCTAGTTAGCCACCTACAGCTTGCCCACAACAGCCTCCAATCAGGGAATGATAGATGAAGCCTTTCCTTTTCTCAACTATGAAGTTTCCCTACTTTTCTGCTGCACTTTGAGTCTGCCAAAATGCAAGCAATGATGGCTGATTCCTTTGCTATTAAAAACTCTGAATAAATAAACTTTGCTTGTTCTCATTCAGATGGTCTTTGTTTAGTTCCACAAAATACACTACCATTAAAACTAAGGATTCTTTTTTAACTAACAGCTTTATCAGGACACATGAATCTGTCCAGTCAATATAAATTGGATCTCCTAGTGTGCCAGGTAGTGTCAGGCAGTAAAAATGTAAGCATATACACTCTTGCCCTCGGAAAGCCTTTACACTGTGTAGGATAGAAACAAGTAAATATACATCATACACTGTCAAATACAAAACTGAGCCCAAGTTAAAATTAACACAGGCTGATTATTCATAAATGTGCAGCAAGAGAACCCATCTGTCATCACTTTCATTTCAGCAGAGGTTCAAGGATGTTAGAAATGAGAGTAAATTTTACCTGGTAAAAAAGAAAAAAAATGCTGAAAGCGTCTCTAATTGGTGAGCATTACATTAAAGTGGGATGTGGAAGCAAAGACTTATTCAGGTATATTTGAGATTAGTTGGTGTGCTGGAAGCAGGTGAGCTGGCATTTTCAGAATATTTCAAAACAGGAAGTCTTATTCAATGTTAGAGACTGAAGATTTTCTGTGGCTGGCCATTTCCTGGAACACGTCTAGTTGACGGGGTGCTTTTGTGTAGTGTGTCTGTCATAATGGTCCTTAATGGGGGCAGAGGAGCTGGTATGGAGTTTCTCACCACAGTATACTAATTAATGAGTTTCTGTTAGTTTTATATAGAGAAATCTGAATTTACAGATAAGATAATGTTGGTACTGCTGGATTGGCATTACAAAAATATGAAACTGCAAAAGTGGCTGCCCCCAAGATATCTGAAGACCAATTTATTTAAATTAAAAACAATTTATGGGCTTTTATGTATGTGTGTGTGTGTGTGTGTATATATATATATGTAAAATTTTCAAGAACACAGCCTATACATAAAGCAGTACTGCAGACTGTCAGTCTATAACCTAAAATTGTGTTTATTTATATTGGCTAGCGCTAAAAAATGGAATTTTCATGTTATTAACAGTGACCTGTTTCCCATAGTCACTACTGTTGACACATCCTTATACCAGTGTGTTTCACATATCCACGTTAATTTTTTTTTTTTTTTTTTTTTTTGAGACGGAGTCTGGCTCTGTCACCCAGGCTGAAGTGCAGTGGCGCGATCTCGGCTCACTGCAAGCTCCGCCTCCCGGGTTCACGCCATTCTCCTGCCTCAGCCTCTCCGAGTAGCTGGGACTACAGGCGCCCGCCACCACGCCCAGCTAACTTTTTTTGTGTTTTTAGTAGAGATGGGGTTTCACCCTGGTCTCGATCTCCTGACCTCGTGATCCGCCCGCCTCGGCCTCCCAAAGTGCTGGGATTACAAGCGTGAGCCACCGTGCTCGGCCACATATCCACGTTAATTAAAAAGGCTTTGGGCTTGCAAGTGTTGAAGAAATATAATTAAAAACAAAATATTCTCTCAACCCAGAAATTCTCTCCACAAAGACAGTAGAGAAAAAGAACACTTTTATTATTGAAAAAGCATTACACCATAATATGATACACATCACGGGAAATCCATTAAGAGATTGCAAAGACAGAAAGGAATCTCTACCCCTTATATAATCAAGTAACCCGTTACATACATTTTTCAAGATGAACAATAACTAGTTGTCAAGTAAGAGGACTGACAGCACGTTTTGTCACACAGTTCATCCTAACTTTACCTTGTAATTGGGGTGACCATCTGTGTTAGCATATTGGCTATATCGAGAGAAACAAACAAACAATCAAAACCATATACCTTTATGATAGAACATAGCTTTAGCTTTGCAAATTGGAGCAAGGTGCCCACAAAAGTTAGATTCTTATCCTCCACAGAAACTGGGAGATAGGAGCACTGTCTTCCTTGATGTTAGCATTTATATTAGTCTGTTCTCATGCTGCTATGAAGAAATACCTGATGCTGGGTAATTTATAAAGAAAAGAGGTTTAATTGGCTCATAGTTCTGTGTTGCTGAGGAGGCCTCAGGAAAGATATAATCATGGTGGAAGGCAAAGGAGAAGCAGGCATCTTCTTCACAGGGCAGCAGGATGGAGTGAGTGCAAGCAGGGGAAATGCCAGATGCTATAAAACCATCAGATCTCCTGAGACTCACTCATTATCATGAGAACAGCATGGCGGAAAACCACCCCCATGAACCAATTACCTCCACCTGGTCCCGCCCTTGATAGGTGGGGATTATGGTGATTACAATTCAAGGTGAAATTTGGGTGGGGACACAGAGCCAAACCAAATCAGCGTTTCAAAAAGATGGCTTCCAAGCTCTGAAGGATATTCCTGAGTCATAAAGTTGACAAAAGGCCTATCTAGTTTTCAAAATAATTTCTATACATTTCAAAGAGAGGAGAATGTACTTACAATGATAAGGTTTCTAAAGTAAATGCTGTAATAAAAATGAGGATGAAGAAGTCTCTTTCTTTATCTCAATGGGGGAATTAAGTCTCTTATTTTTAATTTTTATTTATTCAAAAGTACCCCAACAAATTCACCTGAATGTGCCCCCTCCAAAATGAAGTAGCTTAAGATGACATTTTAAAAATAATTCTCTTTAACAATGACAGTTGCTGGCATTTGTGTAGCGATTCTGTGAACCAGTTTTAGGGAATTAAGAAACTTCCTAAATGCAGATTTTAGGGCCTTTGGTCATAGAAACCAATTAAAAAGACCTGGGATTCAGTTCAAATAGTTTCCTTCTTATCAAATTCTTTCAAGGCCATTTTGAGTCTTGTTATCCCTTGCTACTCCTTAAGAAATATCACCTATGACTACACAACCTCACTGAAATAATAACCTCACCTAATTGCTTTTGAATTTGCTTAATGGCTTTTGGGTCACCCTTAGGCTACTTGTTTATCCCAAACAATTAATAATTTCTAATTATGCGTGGAGTCACCTTTTTTATTTTGGCAAATGAAGTATTCCCTGTTCCATAACTGAGTGATTATCATGGCATCAGTAATTCAGAGCATCCCCATACTGGACTCATATAAAATGCACCACAATGATGTAGCTTAAATATATTTTGAATAAGACATTAATTTTTTAAATATCTCATCACCATTATATTTAATTTATAAACCAAAAAGAAGACTAAAACTAATGAAAATTGACAATGAAATTTGAAATATATCTGTGACCTACTGCTATGTTCAATACATAAGCAAGTCCCTGACTTATTCTAGTAATCAATCTTTCAGTTAATTTCCTCTTTATAGCACTACACTAGACCCCTAAGGCTTGGCTAACTATCTTCAACTTAAGCACTTCAGGCAATAAGTAGCAAAATCACTAACACGATTATGATGATTGAAGTGTTCATTTAAAAATGGTGACACCCACTTATAAGCAGCATAAGTGACAATAACTTTTTTAGTTATTTAAATTGTACAGCTGTAGCTTTAGAATTAACATAACCTGCATTGAGTAATTTGTTAAAATATTTTAGTAAGATAATAAGCTAAATTGACATAAATATTTAAGTTAAAGAGAATGCTTTAAATCATTCTTTCAGAATAAAAGTAATTATATTTCCTTTAGAAACATGCTTTATTCACATGTTAATGTATTATTAAATCTTGGAGAAAGGCTTTCAATAATTCACTTTTTATTTGTTGTGAGGATTTTTTACTGAACTTAGTGGAATAGGGAAATGTTTCTGCAAAGCATGTCTGGTCCATAGAAAAATAACAATTAGTATTGATTTTTATTGGGACAAGCACCTGTAGTTTAAGGAAAACATGATATATAATTCCTGTAGGTTATAATTCTTTTTGGTTAGCTTAGCTCTTTCTTCAGTTTTCTATTCCTAGTGCCAATCCACTGCAGCCACTCTCCTCCCAGAATAATACAGAAGAGGAAACATACTGTTTTACCTGATCCATACCTATCCCCTTCAAGCCCTTCAAACGTTTTAACCAGGTAGTACATTGCTGCTTCCTTCCCCCACAAAAAGGCCCATAGCCAGATGCATTGGTGCATACCTGTAGCCCCAACCACTCCAGAGGCTGGCAGGAGGATTGTTTGAGGCCAGAGGTAGTGCACTATGACCACATGTGTGAATAGCAACTGTACTCCACCCTGTGCAACATAGCAGGAACTTGTCAAAAAAAAAAAAGCCAACACTTGACCTCTCTAGCCCTATCTCCACTACTTTCTATCCTCATCTAAACAGTTCAATTCAATTCTCTGTTAACTAAATATCATTTTCTTTTCCTGCTACCTTGTCTTTGGTTGTGATTTTGTTGGTGTTTCTTCCTGGAAGGTTCTCACACATTCTTCATCTAGCTTCCTCTCTTGCTAAACAATACTAATACCTATATTTCAACACCTAGGCAAATGCTACCTATTCCCAAATACCTTTGCCTCCACAGCCAGAAATAATCACTTCTAAACTACTATCGCCCTGAGTTTATATCACTTTCTCATACACATCCATGAAAAATGTAATTGCTGAATGCCTATTATGTGCTAGGAAACATTTAGGTACTAGGGACCACTGCTGAACAAGGTCAGATTGCAACCTCATGGAAACATAAAGCCTCTGCTAGTAGCATTCATAGACTAACTTTTATTAGAGTTATATGTGTTTTTCTCCCCTCCAAGTGCATTAACTTTCTGAAAGTGGGAATAGTGTCCTATTCTTCTTTGTATCCTTACAGTGCCTAGGACAGCATCTGGAAACCAGTAGATGGATGATTGATAAATTGATCTTACTGTGTGGAGAAAACGTGCTCCATTTTATTTGAGTACCTTTGGAAGCACAGGTGCCCCCTGATTTACTGGCTTATACTTTCCAAGCTATATGATTTCTTCTCTATCTTTAGCCTGAACTCAGCCTCTATTATTAGCAGCTTATGAGTTATTGTAAAATAACTTGGAGGTTTCAAAGAATGGAAATGGGACTTTGTAATGTTAAGGGGAAGCTTGCAATTCACTAGTTAAGAGGAGCAGCCAAAATAAGTTATCTGAAATACAAATGTGAACACTCTATTTCCATATTGACAACTATTTATAGAAAATATTTTTTAGGATAAAACCTAAACCAATTAACATACCTTACCAGGACCTGCATAAAATAGACTCTGTAAGGTTTTTCAATTTCATTTCCCCCATTCCATTTGCCTGGCTAACTCCTGCTTGGCTTTAGTAGTTCTCTTTCCTGCCACAAAACACACTGAAGTTTTATTTTTTGGGAACCACCTTTCCCCTATTCTCAGCCTTGTGGTCTGTGAAATTACCTTGACTGGCTGAAGTTAACTTGTGGTACCTAATCTCCTGTATTCATTAGCAGACACTCCTTATTTCCTTCTACATTCCCCAGCTATAGGCAATCACTAATGTATTTTCTATCTCTATAAATTGTCTATTCTGTACATTTTATATTAATTGGATCACACAACAGTGATTTTTGTGATAACATTCTTTCACTTGGCATAATGTTTTTAAGGTTGATCCATGGCATAGTGTGTATCAGTACTTTATTCCTTCATAGGGCTGAATAAAACACCATTGTATGGATAGATCAGATTTTATTTATCCATGGATATTTGAATTATGAATTCTACAATGAATAACCATGTACAAGTATTTGTGCAGACATATGGTTTTGGTTATCTTGGATATGTACCTAAAAATGGAATTGCTGGTTATATGGTAAATCTGTTTAACTATTTAAGGCACTACCAAACTGTTTTCCAAAGTGGTTACAGCATTTTACATTCCACAAACAATGTGTGAGGATTCCAATATCTTCACTGACTTCTTAACAACAACTGCTATTATCCATCTTTTTCATAATAGTCATCCTAGTGGGTATAAACTGGTATCTCATTATGGTTTTGATTGGCATTTCTCTAATGACTAATGATGTTGAGCATCTTTTCTCCTGGTTATTAGCCATTTGTATAACTTTTTGGAGAAGCATCTATTCAAATATTTTGCTCATGTTTTTTAAAATAAGATAATTTTTAGAGCAGTTTTAGGTTTGCTTCAAAATTGGGTGGAAGGTACAGAGATATTTTACTTACTCCCTGACCCTACACCCACATGGCTTCCCCCACTTTCAATATCCTCCACCAAAGTGGTACATTTATTGCAACTTGAACCTACATGGACACATCATTATCCCAAGAGTCTATAGTATACAGTAGGGTTCCAACTTGGGGTTGTACATTCCATTGGTTTGGACAAATATATAATTATATGTATTCACCATTACAATATACAGGGTAATTTCAATAACCTAAAAGTTCTCTGTGGTCTGCCTATTTAACCCTCTTTACTCTATATCCTCCTCATCATTGATTATTTTACTGTCTCCATAGTTTTGACTTTTCAAGAAATTTATATAGTTGGAATTATATAGTATATAGCCTTTTCAGATTGGTTTCTTTCACGTAGTAAGTAATGTTTACTTAAGTTTCCTCTATGTCTTTTCATGGCTTGATAGTTCATTTCTTTTTCACATTGAATAATGTTCCATTGTCTTCTCCCTCACTTTTTTACTTTTCTCATTTCTTTTACTTTTCTCTTTTCAATCTGGATGCCTTCTATTTCACTTTCTTGCCTAATTGTCCAGGCTGGAACCCCTAGTACAATGTTAAATAGAATAGGCAGAAGGACAGACATCCTTGTCTTATTCCTGTTCTTAGGTTCTCAGTTTGAAAGCATTTAGTTTTTCACTATTAAGTATGATATTAGCTGTGGGTTTCTCTTAGATACCCTCAAGTTGAGAAAGTAGACTCTGTTTCTAGTTTTCTTTTTTTTTTTAATCATGAGTAGCTATTAACATGGTGGACTACATTAGTTAATTTTCCATTTCAAACCAATTCTTGTGATAAATCTCATTTGATTGTGGTCTGTAATCCTTTTTATGTGTTGGCTAGATTTTGTTTGTTAGCATTTTTTAAAGAATTTTTGTGTCTATATTCATAATAGATAATTGGTGTATAGTTTTCTTTTCTTGTGATGCATTTGACTTCAGGGTAATACTACCATCATTAAATGAGTTGGAAGTGTTCCTTTGTTTTCTGTGTTTTGGATGAGGTTATGAGGATTAGTATTAATTTTTTCTTAACTAATATAATTTACCAATTAAGTAAGCTATCATTAGGCTTTCCTTAGTGGAAGTTTCACAATTACAAATTCCATCTCATCAGTTATTACTGCTCCATTCAGATTTTTTATTTCCTTGAGTTAGTTTTAGTAGTTTATGTCTTTTCTGGAACTTGTGTATTTCATCTAAATTATCTAATTTGTTGACATATAGTTGCTCATAGTATTCCTTTTTAGTTCTTTTAATTTTCATAATGACTGCAGCGTTCCTTCTTTCAGTGCTAGTATTTTGAATTGCCTCTCCTTTTTTCTTTGTCAGTCTAGCTAAAGGATTGTAAATTTTATTGACCAAGGAACCAAATTTTAATTTCATTTATTTTCTCCATAACCTTTTAATTGTCTATTTTATTAATTACCACTCAATATTTATTATTTCCTTCTTCTGCTTATGATACATTGTTCTCTCTTTTTAACAATTTCTTAAGATGGAAGTTAGCTTTCATATATGACATATTATTTTTTAAGGTTAGGCATTTGCAGATTTACATTTTCCACTAAGGACTATTTCAGCTGTACTCTATAAGTTTTGGTATGTTGGAGTTTTTATTTTTATTTATCTAAAGGTATTTTCCTATTTCTCTAATTTTTTTTTCTTTGATCCATTTATTATTGGAATGTTTTAAAATTTCCACATATATATAAAATTTATTTTTTGTCATTGATTTCTCATTTTATTCTATTGTGATCACAGAACATATTATTTTTTCAACTTTTAGATCCAAGGGGTACATGTGTGGGTTTGTTTCTTGGGTGTATTGCATGACACTGAGGTTTGGAGTATGAATGATCCCAAAATCCATGTACTGAGCATAGTACCCAATAGTTTTGTAAGCCTTGCCCACCGCCTCTAGTAGGCTTTAGTATCTATTGTTGCCATCTTTATGTCCACAGGTACCTGAAGTTTAGCTCCAACTTATAAGTGAGAACATGCAGTATCTAGTTTTCTGTTCCTGCATTAATTCGCTTAAGATAGTGGCTTCCGGCTGCATCAGTGTTGCTGCAAAGGGCATGATTTTGTTAATTTTTATGGCTGCATGGTATTCCATGGTGTTTACGTTCCACATGTTCATTATTGAATCCACTCTTGATGGCACTTAGGTTGATTCCTCATCTTTGCTATTGTGAATAGTGCTATGATAAACAAACAAATGCATGTGTCTTTTTGGTAGACTGGGTTTGTTTTCTTTTGGATATATAACCACTAATGAGAAGGCTGAGTCAAATGGCTGTTCTAAGTTCTTTGAGAAATTTCCAAATTGCTTTCCACAGTGGCTGAATTAATTTACATTCCTACCAACAATGTACAAATGTTCCCTTTTTTCTGTAGCCTTGCCAGAATCTGCTGTTTTGACTTTAATAATAGCCATTCTAACTGTTATGCAATAATATCTCATTATGGTTTTAATTTGCATTTCTCTGATAATTAGGGATAATAAGCGTTCTTTCATGTTTGTTGGTCATTTGTATGTCTTCTTTTGAGAAGTGTCCGTTCATGTCTTTTGATCATTCTTTAAAGTGGTTATGTGTTTTTTTTTCTTATTGAATTTTTTAAGTTCCTTATAGATTCTGGATATAAGATCTTTGTTAGATGTATAATTTGTGAATATTTTCTCCCGTTCTGTAGGTTGTCTGTTTACTTTATTGATTTGTTTTGTTTTCATTTTGGTTTTGGTTTGTATCGTTTTTTTTTTTTTTTTTTTTTTGCTGTGCAGAAGAAGCTCTTTAGTTTAAGTCCCAATTGTCAATTTTTTATTGTTGTTGCAATTGCATTTGAGGACTTGGTCATAAATTCTTTTCCAAGGTCCATGTCCTGAATGGTGTTTCCTAGGTTTTCTTTTCTTTTTTTCCATTTTTGTAGTTCTTTAATTTTCTCTATCTTCAATTGCCTTCTTATGACCTTTGCCCCTTTTTAAATAGAGGTTTTTTTAAAACAAATAAATTTGTAAGGGCTCTATATAGATTCAGAATACCAACTCTTACTGTTTTTACTTTGACTTTATTTTCTCAGTTTTTTTTTATTATTATTATACTTTAAGTTTTAGGGTACATGTGCACAATGTGCAGGTTTGTTACATAGGTATCCATGTGCCATGTTGGTGTGCTGCACCCAGTAATTCGTCATTTAGCATTAGGTGTATCTCCTAATGCTGTCCCTCCCCCCTCCCCCCACCCCACAACACTCCCCAGAGTGTGATGTTCCCCTTACTGTGTCTGTGTGTTCTCATTGTTCAATTCCCACCTATGAGTGAGAATATGTGGTGTTTGGTTTTTTGTCCTTGTGATAGTTTACTAAGAAAGATGATTTCCAGTTTCATCCATGTCCCTACAAAGGACATGAACTCATCATTTTTTATGGCTGCATAGTATTCCATGGTGTATATGTGCCACATTTTCTTAATCCAGTCGATCGTTGTTGGACATTTGTGTTGGTTCTAAGTCTTTGCTATTGTGAATAGTGCCGCAATAAACATACGTGTGCATATGTCTTTATAGCAGCATGATTTATAGTCCTTTGGGTATATACCCAGTAATGGGATGGCTGGGTCAAATGGTATTTCTAGTTCTAAATCCCTGAGGCATCGCCACACTGGGTACATAACGAAATGAAGGAAGAACTGTTCAACTATGGTTGAACTAGTTTACAGTCCCACCAACGGTGTAAAAATGATCCTATTGCTCCACATCCCCTCTAGCACCTGTTGTTTCCTGACTTTTTAATGATCGCCATTCTAACTGGTGTGAGATGGTATCTCATTGTGGTTTTGATTTGCATTTCTCTGATGGCCAGTGTGATGAGCATTTTTTCATGTGTTTTTTGGCTGCATAAATGTCTTCTTTTGAGAAGTGTTTGTTCATGTCTTTTGCCCACTTTTTGATGGGGTTGTTTGTTTTTTTTTATAAATTTGTTTGAGTTCATTGTAGATTCTGGATATTAGCCCTTTGTCAGATGAGTAGGTTGCGAAAATTTTTTCCCATTTTGTAGGTTGCCTGTTCACTCTGATGGTAGTTTCTTTTGCTGTGCAGAAACTCTTTAGTTTAATTAGATCCCATTTGTCAATTTTGGCTTTTGTTGCCATTGCTTTTGGTGTTTTAGACATGAAGTCCTTGCCCATGCCTATGTCCTGAATGGTATTGCCTAGGTTTTCTTCTAGGGTTTTTATGGTTTTAGGTTTAACATGTAAGTCTTTAATCAATCTTGAATTAATTTTTGTATAAGGTGTAAGGAAGGGATCCAGTTTCAGCTTTCTACATATGGCTAGCCAGTTTTCCCAGCACCATTTATTAAATAGAGAATCCTTATCCCGTTGCTTCTTTTTGTCAGGCTTGTCGAAGATCAGATAGTTGTAGATATGTGGCATTATTTCTGAGGGCTCTGTTCTGTTCCATTGATCTATGTCTCTGTTGTGGTACCAGTACCATGCTGTTTTGGTTACTGTAGCCCTGTAGTATAGTTTGAAGTCAGGTAGCATGATGCCTCCAGCTTTGTTCTTTTGGCTTAGGATTGACTTGGCGATACGGGCTCTTTTTTGGTTTCATATGAACTTTAAAGTAGTTTTTTCCAATTCTGTGAAGAAAGTCATTGGTAGCTTGATGGGGATGGCATTGAATCTATAAATTACCTTGGGCAGTATGGCCATTTTCATGATATTGATTCTTCCAACCCATGAGCATGGAATGTTCTTCCATTTGTTTGTATCCTCTTTTATTTCATTGAGCAGTGGTTTGTAGTTCTCCTTGAAGAGGTCCTTCGCATCCCTTGTAAGTTGGGTTCCTAGGTATTTTATTCTCTTTGAAGCAATTGTGAATGGGAGTTCACTCATGATTTGGCTCTCTGTTTGTCTGTTATTGGTGTACAAGAATGCTTGTGATTTTGTATCCTGAGACTTTGGTGAAGTTGCTTATCAGCTTAAGGAGATTTTGGGCTGAGACGATGGGGTTTTCTAGATATACAATCATGTCATCTGCAAACAGGGACAATTTGACTTCCTCTTTTCCTAATTGAATACCCTTTATTTCCTTCTCCTGCCTGATTGCCCTGGCCAGAACTTCCAACACTATGTTGAATAGGAGTGGTGAGAGAGGGCATCCCTGTCTTGTGCCAGTTTTCAAAGGGAATGCTTCCAGTTTTTGCCCATTCAGTATGATATTGGCTGTGGGTTTGTCATAGATAGCTCTTATTATTTGGAGATATGTCCCATCAATACCTAATTTATTGAGAGTTTTTAGCATGAAGGGTTGTTGAATTTTGTCAAAGGCCTTTGCTGCATCTATTGAGATAATCATGTGGTTTTTGTCTTGGGTTCTGTTTATATGCTGGATTACATTTATTGATTTGCATATGTTGAACCAGCCTTGCATCCCAGGGATGAAGCCCACTTGATCATGGTGGATAAGCTTTTTGATGTGCTGCTGGATTCGGTTTGCCAGTATTTTATTGAGGATTTTTGCATCAATGTTCATCAAGGATATTGGTCTGAAATTCTCTTTTTTGGTTGTGTCTTTGCCAGGCTTTGGTGTCAGGATGATACTGGCCTCATAAAATGTGTTAGGGAGGATTCCCTCTTTTTCTATTGATTGGAATAGTTTCAGAAGGAGTGGTACCAGTTCCTCCTTGTACCTCTTTTAGAATTCAGCTGTGAATCCATCAGGTCCTGGACTCTTTTTGGTTGGTAAGCTAATGATTATTGCCACAATTTCAGAGCCTGTTATTGGTCTATTCAGAGATTTAGCTTCTTCCTGGTTTAGTCTTGGGAGAGTGTATTTGTCGAGAAATTTATCCATTTCTTCCAGATTTTCTAGTTTATTTGCATAGAGGTGTTGGTAGTATTCTCTGATGGCAGATTGTATTTCTGTGGGATCGGTGGTTTTATCCTCTTTATCATTTTTTATTGCATCTATTTGATTCTTTTCTCTTTTCTTCTTTATTAGTCTTGCTAGTGGTCTATCAATTTTGTTGATCTTTTCAAAAAACCAGCTCCTGGATTCATTAATTTTTTGAAGGGTTTTTTGTGTCTCTATTTCCTTCAGTTCTGCTCTGATTTTAGTTATTTCTTGCCTTCTGCTAGCTTTTGAATGTGTTTGCTCTTGCTTTTCTAGTTCTTTTAATTGTGATGTTAGGGTGTCAGTTTTGGATCTTTCTTGCTTTCTCTTGTGGGCATTTAATGCTATAAATTTCCCTCTACACACTGCTTTGAATGTGTCCCAGAGATTCTGGTATATTGTATCTTTGTTCTCATTGGTTTCAAAGAACATCTTTATTTCTTCCTTTATTTCGTTATGTACCCAGTAGTCATTCAGGAGCAGGTTGTTCAGTTTCCATTTAGTTGAGTGGTTTTGAGTGAGTTTCTTAATCCTGAGTTCTAGTTTGATTGCACTGTGGTCTGAGAGACAGTTTGTTATAATTTCTGTTCTTTTACATTTGCTGAGGAGAGCTTTACTTCCAACTATGTGGTCAATTTTGGAATAGGTGTGGTGTGGTGCTGAAAAAAATGTATATTCTGTTGATTTGGGGTGGAGAGTTCTGTAGATGTCTATTAGGTCCACTTTGTGCAGAGCTGAGTTCAATTCCTGGATATCCTTGTTAACTTTCTGTCTCATTGATCTGTCTAATGTTGACAGTGGGGTGTTAAAATCTCCCATTATTATTGTGTGGGAGTCTAAGTGTCTTTGTAGGTCACTCAGGAGTTGCTTTATGAATCTGGGTGCTCCTGTATTGGGTGCATATATATTTAGGATAGTTAGCTCTTCTTGTTGAATTGATCCCTTTACCATTATGTAATTGCCTTCTTTGTCTCTTTTGATCTTTGTTGGTTTAAAGTCTATTTTATCAGAGACTAGGATTGCAACCCCAGCCTTTTTTTTGTTTTCCCTTTGCTTGGTAGATCTTCCTCCATCCCTTTATTTTGAGTCTATGTGTGTCTCTGCACGTGAGATGGGTTTCCTGAATACAGCACACTGATGGGTCTTGACTCCTTATCCAATTTGCCAGTCTGTGTCTTTTAATTGGAGCATTTAGCCCATTTACATTTAAAGTTAATATTGTTATGTGTGAAATTGATCCTGTCATTATGATGTTAGCTGGTTATTTTGCTCGTTAGTTGATGCAGTTTCTTCCTAGCCTCGATGGTCTTTACAATTTGGTATGTTTTTGCAGTGGCTGGTACCGGTTGTTCCTTTCCATGTTTAGTGCTTCCTTCAGGAGCTCTTTTAGGGCAGGCCTGGTGACAAAATCTGTCAGCATTTGCTTGTCTGTAAAGTATTTTATTTCTCCTTCACTTATGAAGCTTAGTTTGGCTGGATATGAAATTCTGGGTTGAAAATTCTTTTCTTTAAGAATGTTGAATATTGGCCCCCACTCTCTTCTGGCTTGTAGAGTTTCTGACAAGAATTCTTATAGTTTGTGATCTTACGTTTAAATCTTTAATCCATCTTGAGTTAATTTTTGTATGTGGTGAAAGGTAGGGGTCCAGTTTTGTTCTTCTACATGTGGCTACTGAGCTATCCCAGCACCATTTATTGAATAGGGTATGCTTTCTCCATTGCTTATGTTTGTCAACTTTATGGAAGACTAGGTGGCTGTAAGTATATGGCTTTATTTTCAGGCTTTCTGTTTTGTTCTACTGATCTATATGTCTGTTTTTACACGAGTACCATGCTGTTTTGGTTACTGTAGCCTTATAGCATAAAATTGGATAATGTGAGTCTTCTAGTTTTATTTTTGCTTAGAATTATTTTGGCTGTTCAGGTTCTTTTGTGGCTCCATAAAAATTTTAGAATAGTTTTTTTTCAATTCTGTGAAAAATACCATTGGTAGATTGATAGGAATAGTGTTGAATCTGTAGATTGCTTTGGGCAGCATGACCATTTTAATGACACTGATTCTTCCAATTAATAAGCATGGAGTGTTTGTCCATCTGTTTGTGTCTTCTGTGGTTTCTTTTAGCAGTGTTTTGTAGTGCTCCTTGTAGAGATCTTTCACCCTCTTGGCAGAGAACATACTTTGTATGATGTCAATACTTTCAAATTTATTAAGATTTGTATTATAGGGTGACAATAATCTATGTGTTTTATGTGCACGTGAGAAGCATGTGTATCTTGCTGTTGTTAGGTGAAGTGTTTTATAGCTATCTACCAGGTCTAGTTGGTTTATAGTATTAGTCCAATCTTGTATTGTCTTCCTGACTGTCTTTTTAGTTGTTCTATCTATTACTGAAAATGGAGTAGTGAAGCTCCAGCTATAATGGTTGAATTAAATGTTTCTCTCTTAAATTTTGTCAGTTTTGGGGTTATGTGTTTTGATCTCTGTTGTTAGGTGAGTAGAGGCTTATACTTATCATATCTTCTTAATGGTTTGGTCATTTTGTCATTATACAACATCTCTTCTTATCACCGGTAACTTTTTTTTATTGTTGTTTTCTTTTACAGTCTATTTTGTCTGGTGCTATTATAGCCATTCTGGCTTTCTTATGCTTGTTTGCATGGTTTACTTTTTTTCCTTTCATTTTAATTTCAATCTAAAGTATATTTAAAATCTAAATTATTTCTGGATTTTAAAGTATGTGTCCTATAGACAGCATATAATTAAATGTTGTTTTTTAGCTTACCTGACAATCTATCCCTTTTCATTAATTTATCCACATTAGATTATTATTGATATATGTGAATTTATGCCTACCATTTTACCTTTTGTTTTCTATAAATTTTATGTCTTTATTCATTCTTCACTTAATTGTTAAATTAAGTGAATAGTTTCTAGTGTAACATTTTAATTTCTTTAATAATTTTCACTTTTTTGGGTATTTTCTTAGCCATTGCTCTAGGACTTGCTATATACAATTTGATTTACCAGAATCTGCTTCATATTTGCACTCACTTAATTCTGGCAAGATATAGAAATGTTGTTTGGGAGGCCTAAGTGGGCAGATCATGAGGTCAGGAGGTTGAGAGCAGCCTGACCAACATGGTGAAACCCTGTCTCTACTAAAAATAAAAATAAAAAAAAATTAGCCAAGCATGGTGGTGGGCGCCTGTAATCTCAGCTATTTGGGAGGCTGAGGCAGGAGAATCACTTGAACCTGGGAGGCAGAGGTTCCAGTGAGCCAAGATTGTGCCATTGCACTCCAGCCTGGGTGACAAGAGCAAGACTTCATCTCAAAAAAAAAAAAAGAAAAGAAATGTTATTTGCATATAATTCTAATCCCTCTTCCCCCATTTTGTGCTGTTATTGTTACCGATATTATATTTATTTATGATAAATTGTATGCATATTTTAATATATAGTTGTTTTATAAATCAATTAAGGGCAGAGAGAAGTAAAATATATTTAATTTATCTTTGATAATTACATAATTACCTTTACCAAAGCTTTTTTCCTTTCATGTGGATTCAAATTACTTTCTGATGAAAACTGCTTTCTCTATGAAGGACTCATTTTTATTTCTTATAAGATGTACTTCTTATAAGGTGACTACTAGGAATTAACCTAGTTTTTGTTCATGATTTGTTTCTTTGCATTAATAATTTTCACCTGTTATGGTTTTTTTTTTACTGCAGAGAAGGTCTAGAGATCACCTCATTGTATTCTACAGTGACACACTTTGAATATTTACATTTATATTTCCCTGAAGGCAAATATAAGATTCTGAATCAAGGAAAAATATTATTACTTATAGCAATAAACAAATCAAGAGATAGAAACCAAAAATTGTGAACCTTGAAATTTGTATCATATGGCTCACAAAGCAGTTTTTTTTTCTTCCTAAGAGAAGGAGAAAATAATCGTCTCCCTAAAGAAATTATCCATAAATAATAAAGGGTAAAATAAAGGATAAAGATACTTGGATCTTGCCCTCTGGAATAAAAATAAATCTCCGCAGTAGGATTTATAATATAATTGTCTTTTTTTTACAGTTGCTAAAAAATATCCACCTTTCTGGGTTTTCTCCCCCTTTGGGATAAAAATATATATCTCCAAGAAGGTAAATCTTTCTGGAGTTCTCTCCCTCTCTATTCTGTCATCTTTTAACAGTTCCTGCTTGTGTTTCAGCCCAACTTCCAGTTTTCATTGCTCAAACATCTTCACCATGCAGAAACTTGAAAGTATTCATATTTTTTCTAACAGTCAATAATATATGCTTAATTACTTATTGTTGATGTCTTTTAAGGCTAGAAATCCAAAATAAGATCAGGACACATTTTCTTACTTTTATTTTTCATTGTTCTACCTGGTTACCAGCTTCCAGAAACCATAACCCAGGCTAATATTAGCATTGCCACTTCAGCTACAATGTCACTCAAACATTGCCTTTGGCAATTCACAACCTCATGGGGCTCAATTTTT
The DNA here is from genome assembly GCF_006542625.1 of Nomascus leucogenys. NCBI lineage: Eukaryota > Metazoa > Chordata > Mammalia > Primates > Hylobatidae > Nomascus > Nomascus leucogenys. The sequence continues at coordinate 30,136,503 of NC_044395.1, read as the reverse complement.
TAATCTTGGGAATTAAATGGTTGTCTAGATGATCAAGAAGCCCTCTAGCTAAAATTTTATGAGTTTTTAAATCTAGAGGCAGGCTCATTTAAAGCAAAATGAGATAAAACAAAACAAAAAGCTTGTTCATCACTCCTAGAATTATTACTGTGAAGAACAAAACTGTGTTTCAAGTTTCAAATGCTCCACTCAATCTTTTCCATGCATTTCACAACTTATTCATAAGTATCTCATTTAATAATTGACTTCATTGTAGTGATAATGTGAATAAAAATAAAACCTTGGCCAGTTTGGAGTATTTTCCAGTCTAAGATTAATTAAGCAGGTTATCTTTCACAAAAATTTGAGAAAGAGCTTTTGGTTACACAGTAGTCAATCTCTTCTGTCTTATAATAGTCTAATAGTGTAATAGTCTTAATCTGTTTTGTGCTGCTAGAACAGAATACAGCAGACTTGGTAACTTACCATGAACAAAGATGTATTGGCTCACTTTTGGAGGCTGGGAAGTTCAAGATTGAGGGGCCTGTATCTTATGAGCACCTTCTTTCTGCATCATCACGTCGTGGAAGGCATCACATAGCAGAAGGGGGAAAAGAGGCAGAGAGTGAGCAAGAGGAGACCAAACTCAACCTTTTATTAAAAAAAATTAAAAAAAAATTAAAAAATTAAAAAAAACACTCCTACTGTCAGGGCATTAATCCATTCATGACAGTGCAGATCTCATAGCTTGATTACCTCTTGAAAGCCACACCTCCCAATACTGCAACATTGAGTATCTAACACATGAACTTTGGGGATCACATTCAAACCATAGCAGCTTGCCTACTCTGAGAGGTGGAGAAATGGTCATCTTTTCCAGGTGCTTGTTAAAAAAAAAAAAAAAAAAACTCATGAATAGGTCATTATAAAAAACTAAACAATAAACAGACTTTCAGAAGAAAGAGAAAAAAGATTATTTGACCCTGAAAAGATGACATAAAAGGCTCTCTTGATTTATCAGAAATTTTTAGAAACCAATTCAGATGCCTCATGAGTTGCAATTACCCTTCTTGTTTTTGGTTGTATGCAGAGCCACTTAAATAATTTCATTTTTGTACAATCTAACTTGAATTGTTTTCTATTACACCCAGTTCTGCTATCATAAACACAGACATTCCTAAAATTTATTGCACTATGTAAAATCATGCAATAAAGACAAATAGTTGATAGCAAATGCAAAGTTAGGAACAAAATCTTCACAAATTTTATCACAAATTTCCTACCTTTACAAAGAAAAGGTAGGAAAATAATGAAAATGATAGCCCAGTTTTATACGTATTAAATGGTGAAGAAAACTATAAATACTACAATAAATATTATACTTTGTCTTGGTGGAGGGGCTGCCATTTGTTTCTCTAAACAGGCCTCAGATGGGTTGAAGCTGGTGAGTTATCATGAAGTGGTAGAAAAGACGTTACCACATTTGTAATCTTTTGTGGCCGTAAAACCTGGGGCATGTTTTTTCTTGCTATTGACAATGTAAGTCTTTTAAGCTATGTGTTTATACTAAATACCTATTTTATCAAAACTGAAAATTTTTATATGATGTATAACCTTTAATTAACTTTTGTATCACTGCTGGAATTACCTTTACTGTTTTCTAATCTTCACCCAGGGCTTTGCTTAACAGCCGAAGGCTTTAAAAATTTTAGTGGTGTTTGAAAATAACCAAACCAGCCAATACTTGTGCTAAAAAGAGCTGTTCTGCAGGTTTTGGCAATTTCTATTTAAAGTCTTAGTTTACAGATAGTGCTTTATATTTGATTGTGAGAAAGGATATTTATGACTTTTTGACTCTGTTCTCCTATGCATAAGCTCAATAATCTTTCCATTACATTAAATTCTCTGGGCCTTGTTTTCATTGACTTTGCAGCACAAGAAGTTTTTCTAATCAAATATTTCTTTCTCATTAATTTTAGAGCATTGTCTCTAGTGGTCCACAGTGTGGATTTCTTTAAGTCTGTTGCTTGAGAACTGTTTCATGCTCTCCCATTTCTTTCAAAACTTTTTATTATTTCAAGTTTCTTCTCAATATTTAAAGCTTCCTTTTCTGATGCACTGCTTGGTGTTTTCAATCAAGGACACTTGTATTTTTGGGATTTTGAATGAATGTCACAAAGGCAAAATATTACCAAATCACAGTCTTTTAGGATAACATGTTCAGTGAACAGAATGAGTTGACAGAAGAGATATTTGAGATGTTGTTCCTGTGTGTATTTTGCATATTCCTATGTGGTTCAATTCAGTTGGATACAGTTTTCTGTATGAACTTTGAATTTCTTGCAGGTGAAATTTCATGTGAACAAATGTAATACTGGCATTATTCTCAAATTATTCCCCAATAAATAAATTGCATTGGAACAAACTTGTGTTTTCAAAACAAGTGTGATAGCAGAACTTACTGTACTTGTGTCCCAAAGTGCCTTCATTAAGTCTCCTGTATTTGTCAATTTTTGAGGGCAAGACATACCATGTGATTTTTTTAAAATATATTTTTAAAAGTTTAATTATATTTGGAGGTATTTAGCCATCTTCAGGAGTATGAATTGTCTACTTTGAGATTTTGAGGAATTTTGGAATATGGAGTGTTAAAAATAACAGACTATTCTGTAACCAGAAGCATATTTTGTCTTATGAATTAGAGCTCAGACTCTAAAAATAGACTTTCTGTAATTGAACCAGCTTGTATACATTCATATTGCTATGTAACCTTAGGTAAGTTATAATAAACTATTGATGTTACTATCTTTAGAGTAATCACTGACTTTACACACTTAATGGAAAAAAAATCAGTATAGAATTACCAATTTTCCTTAAAATAATGAAAAATTGTTCAGGAGAGATCATCTTTAGCCAATACATAACCTATTATTACCTTTATAATATATAAAAGTAACATAAATGAAGACAAAGAAAACCTTGTTTATTTTATAATTTACTATTTACTGTATCTTTGTCTCCTCTTCAATTCTTCATGTTGAAATGCACCATTATAAAAGGGACTATAAACAACTAATGATAAATACTAAGACTAAGTTCAATAAAAATAAATTATTGACATTGGAATCCAAAAGATGTTGGCAAACTCCTGTAATGGGAATGATATTCAATAAATAAGGCTTTGTGGGCTGTGTGGTCTCTGTTACAAAGGATTAAGTCTGCTATTTCAGCTCTAAAGCAGCCATGGACAATACAGAAATAAATGACTATGGTGGTGTTCTAATAAAACTTTATTTACAAAAGCAGAGAGAAAGATTTCGCCTACTGGCCGTAGTTTGATGACTCCATGGAATAAATCACTCAGATTTAGCAACTGACTTTTAGAATATGTACATTTCTGTAATAGTGTTAATCTGTACCAGCTCCAAAATAGCTTTATTTCAACAGCCTCACATCCAGTATTAGCAGATCACCTGGATTGATTAAATAATTTCTGCAGGACCTCTGCTTTAGTGGTTCTTACAACCACTAAACTTGACCCTTACGACTATACCAAACTTATGCCTCCCTTCCATAGTGACTAATTTAATTAGCCTGAGGATGTGGTTCAAGTATCTATATTAAAAGAGAAAATACAGTTGACTCAAAAGATGCAAGCATGGATTACATAATTCTAATTTTAAGCCAGGTTTTGCTATAGAAACATTTGTTAATATTTTAGAAGGTGTTCATTAAAGTGACTACATAATCACTTATTTTTTGACCTTAGGCACATTACTTAATATATTTGTGAGGCAGAGACTGGTAGGTAGTTTTGTTTTCAATAAAGTAGAAATGACTTGGCTCCTACTTAGATGGATCTATAATAATCATTTTGTTTAACACTTGTATGTCAGATTAAATAAACCAAATCAGTAATTATATATGCTAATTTTCTTATTATGTTCTAAGGCTTGAACATAATGTTATGCAAAGTAAAATACAGTCTTTATGGAATTAATATTTATTAACTTTAATATTTACTAATATTTAACAAAGCTTTTCAACCTCACCACTATTGACATTTTGAAATGGATAATTCTTTGTTGTAAGAGGCTATTTTGTGCAATGTACGATGTTTAGCAGCATCCCAGGCTTCTACCAACTAGATGCCAACAGTACCCCTCCTCCTGCAGTTGTGACAATCAAAAATTTTTTCTAGACACTGCCAAGTATTTTGGGAATATATCAGTTGAGAATTATGGATATTTACTCAAATAAGACATGTAGAATTTTATGTAGTATGTTATAGATGACTGTGGTAGGCTTAGCAATTTAGAAGATGGCTGCTAGTGGTCCACATCCTCCTGTGTTTGTGGTCTTGTGTAATATTCTCCCATTCAGAGTAACATACACTTAATGATTTGCTGCCAATAAATTGTCTATGACGAAAGTGGTGGAATGCCACTTCAAAGATAAGATTCCAAAAAGACTCTGCTTTGTTGATCCTCCTTCTAATTTTTTTAATTGACAAGTAAAAATTATATATATTCATGGTATATAGCATGATGCTTTGAAATATGTATACATTATGGAGTGGCTAAACAAAACTATTTATCATATGTACTACCTCACATATGTATCACTTTTTTCTGGTGAGAAAACATAAATTCTACTATCTTACCATTTTTCAAGTATACATTTTTATTCACTATAGTCACCATGATGAACAATAGATCTCTTTAACTTATTTCTCCTGTTTAACTGAAATTTTGTGTCCTTTGACCAACATCTCCCCAATTGCTATACTTCCTATACTCTGGTAACCACCATTTTACTCTCTATTTCTATAAGATCCACATGTAAATGAGATCATGTAGTATTTGCCTTTCTGTGCCTGGCTTATTTCACTTAAGATAATGTCTTCTAGGTTCTTTCATGCTGACTCAAATAACAGGATTTACTTATTTTTTAAGGCTGAATAGTATTCCATTGGGTATACATAACACACTTTGTTTATTCATTTATCTTTTGATGGAAACTTAGGTTGATTCCATAACTTGGAAATTGTAAATAATGTCATAGTAAACATGGCAGTGCAGACATTTCTTCAACATCTGATTTCACTTTCTTTGGATATATGCCTATTAGTGGGATTGCCGAATCATATTGTCGTTCTATTTTTAACCTTTGTGGAACCTCTATACTGTTTTTCAAACTGGCTACACTAATTTACCTAAGATAATTTACCAAACTTTTTTTTCATCTATTTGATATTAGCCATTTTAACAGGTATGACATGATATCTCATTGTGATTTTAATTTATATTTCCCTAATGATTAGTGACGTTAAGCATTTTTTCATATACCTGTTGAAAGTTTGTATGTTTCCTTTTGAGAAATGTCTATTCAGGACGTTTGCCCATTTTTTAAATCAGGTTACTTGTTTTCTTGCTATTTGTGTTTCCTATATATTTTAGATAATATTAATGTCCTATCAGATGTGTAGTGTACAAATATATTCTTTTATTCTGTGGGTTGTCTCTACTTTGTGGATTCCAAAAATATTAGAATTGTTTCCTTTGATGTGCACAAACTTTTTAGTTTGATGTAATCTTATTTGTCTAGTTTTGCTTTTGTTGCCTGTGCTTTTGGGGCTATATCCAAAATAATTATTGCCTAGATCAGTGTCATGGATTTTTTTTCTTATGTTTTATTCTAGCAGTTCTACAGTTTCAGGTCTTACATTTATGTCTAAGTAATTTTTTTTTTTTTTTTTTTGAGACAGAGTCTCGCTCTGTTGCCCAGGCTGGAGTGCAGTGGCGCAATCTCGGCTGACGGCAAGCTCCGCCTCCTGGGTTCATGCCATTCTCCTGCCTCAGCATCTCCAAGTAGCTGGGACTACAGGCGCCCGCCACCACGCCCAGCTAATTTTTTTGTGTGTGTGTATTTTTTTTAGTAGAGACAGGGTTTCACTGTGGTCTTGATCTCCTGACCTCGTGATCCGCCTGCCTCGGCCTCCCAAAGTGCTGGGATGTCCTTATGTTTGTATATGGTTTGAGGAAGGGTCTAATTACATTCTTCTGCATGTGGATATCTGGTTGTCCCAGAATCACTTGTTGAAGAGACTGTCCTTTTCCCATTGTGTCTTCTTGGCATCTTTGACCAAAATCAATTGACCATAATTATATAGAGTTTATTGCTGGGCTCTCTTCTTCTCCATTTAGCTTTGTATCTGTATTTATGTCAGTACTATGATATTTTGGTTATTATAACTTTGTAGTATGTTTTGAAATCAGGTAGTGTGATATGTCTGACTGTTCTTTTAGCTTGAGATTGCTTTTGCTATTTGGGGTCTTTTTTGGTTTTATACAAATTTTAGGATTTTATACTTCTGCAAAAAATACTGAAATTTTGATAGAAATTTCATTGACTCTATAAATCACTTTGGGTAGTATGGAAATTTTAGCAATATAAATTCTTCCAATCCATGAACATGGGATACCTTTCCATTTGTTTGTGTCTTCTTCATTTTATTTCATCAATGTGTTACAGTTCTCAGTGTATTGATCTTCCACCTCCTTTGTTAAATTTATTTCTAAATATTTGTGTATGTGTATGTGTGTGTGCATGTGTGGCTGTCATAGATCTTTTAGTGTTGCTATAAAAGAATACCTGAGGCTGGGTAATTTACAAAGAAAATACATTTATTTAGCTCATGGTTCTGCAGGCTGAGAAGTACAAGAAGAATGACACCAGCATCTGCTTAGCTTTTGATGAAGCCTTTTCATGCTGTGTTATAACATGATAGAGAAGGTCAATGGGGAAGTGGACACATGTAAAGAGGAAAACTCCAAGGGGGTACTCTGGCTTTATAACAATCCACTCTCATGGAAACTAATCTATTCCCTCAAGAACAAATTCACTCTCTTGCCAGAACAATTACTCACTCACTACCATGAGAATGACACCAAGCCATTCTTGAGGGATTCACCCCCATAACCCAAACATCTCCTAGGCACTACCTCCAAATGCCATCACATTAGGGATAACATTTGAAAATGAAGTTTGGTGGGAAAAAACTCCAACCATAGCAGTAGCTGCTGTAAATAACATTGTTTTCTTTTTTTTTTTTTTGAGACAGAGTCTCGCTCTGTCACCCAGGCTGGAGTGCAGTGGCGCAATCTCAGCTCACTGCAAGCTCCGCCTCCCGGGTTCACGCCATTCTCCTGCCTCAGCCTCTCCGAGTAGCTGGGACTACAGGCGCCCGCCACCACGCCTGGCTAATTTTTTGTATTTTTAGTAGAGATGGGGTTTCATCGTGGTCTCGATCTCCTGACCTCGTGATCTGCCCGCCTTGGCCTCCCAAAGTGCTGGGATTACAAGCGTGAGCCACCACGCCTGGCCAACATTGTTTTCTTAATCTCATTTTCTGATAGTTCATTGTGAATGAATAAAAAGTTACTAAATTTTGTATGCTAATCTTGTATCCTGCAACTTTACTGCCTGAATTTCTTTATTAGTTCTAATAGGATTTTTTTGGTGGAGTTTTTAGGATTTTCCATATATAAAATTATGTCATCTGCAAACGGAGATAATTTAACATTTTTCTTTCAAAATCGTATGCGTTTTATTTTTTTGTCCTGCCTAAATGCTCTAGCTAGGACTTCCAGTTCTATGTTGAACAGAAGTGTTGAGAGTGGGTGTCCTTGCCTATCTAAGATGAAAACTTTAAATTTGCACCATTGAGTATGATGTTAGCAATGAGTCTGTCATGTACAGTCTTTATTTTGTTGGTGAACATTTCTTCTATAACTAATTTCTTAAAGGTTTTTATCAACAAGACTCTGTCTTGACAATTGACATATTGCAAGAAGCCCTATGGAGAAACCCAGGTGGCAAACAACTGAGGGAAACCTCCAGTCAACAGCATACAAGAAACTGAATACAACTAATGACTTAAATGAGTTTGAAGTTAATTCTTTCCCATTATTTCCTCTTGAAATACATCAAAGAAATTCCTTTTAGTTTAAAATTGAGATTTTGTTATTATAATGAAACACAATCTTTAGCATGGGCTATAAGTAATTTTTTCTTGATTATTTATTGTAATATGTATCAGTCTTTTTACAGTTTTCACAAATACCTTCTTTTTCCTGTTGAGAGTGGGTGTCCTTGCCTATATAAGGTGGAATCTTCAAACTTTTCACCATTGAGTAAACTATTAGCTATGAGTCTGTCATATATATTCTTTATTTTCTAGTAGAAAAGAGTCTGAGTAGATGAAGTCTGTCACACAGGCAGTGTATGTCTACATGATTGTCCCCCAATAAACACCCTAGACACAAAGGCTTAGTTGCGCATCCTTGGCTGACACCATTTTTAATGTGTTGTCATGTATCATTGCTTGAAATGACTACAGGTTTCAGTGACACCTTGTTTGCTGCTTTGTGAGAGATCCTGTGCCAGAGGACACTGTGCCTACATTTCTGAAACTCAGGAAAAGTAAGATAATAAGTGTTTACTGTTTTAAAATGCTATGTTTTGAAGTAATTTACTATGCAGCTGTAGGTAACTAATAGAGTGATAGTTAATTAAATATAATTTATTTAAAAATTTAGCATTCTGATTTTTTTGGTAAGGCTACTTTTAGGGATTGGAGCCAACTAGCTCTCAGCCGTTATAATTTTTTTCTTTGCCAGTGGTGGAAAGCCTTTCTTTACTTTTTACAATTTATCTAAAATCTCCAATTTATGACTCTTGAGACATATGGTCACTAATGGAGGAAGGAAACACACAGGAAAAAGAAGGTGCTTGTGAAAACAGTAAAAAGACTGATACACATTACCAGAAAAAATCAAGGAACAATTACTTATAGCCCACACTAAGGATTACATTTCATTGTAACAACAAAATCTGAATTTTAAACTAAAAGGAATCTCTTTAATGTATTTCAAGAGGAAATAGCAGAAATGTATAATCTTAAAGAATCTTGGAGAATATAGTACTTTATGTTGATTTTGCTTTCAATATAATCAAGAAAAGAGAATGTACTCCAAGGTACAAAAGACTAGAAAAACACATGATTCGTATAGAATTTAAAACATAGAGGGAGCTGTGCAGGGAAAGCTAACTCAGCAGGCCTGGGTTGCTCAAATCCTCAGATTTTCCAAATAAAGATCTGTCTTCAGGACTAGTCTGAAGCAGGCTTCTATAAGATAAGCTCTGTTAGCTTAGACTATTTGGCCTGATAAGAGTATGTTTATATTCTTGAGGCCTTGGGCCATGCTGTATTTGTTTGATCAGATAAGTTTACCCTAACAATGCAATTTATGGTTAATGCTTGTTTTTGCTTTGGGAGTGGTAGAATCTCAGTAGCCGAAGTCTGTCACACAGGCAGTGTATGTCTACATGATTTTCCCCCAATAAACACCCTGGACACAAAGACTTAGGTGAGCATCCTTGGCTGGCACCATTTTTATTGTGTTATCACATATCATTGCTGGAAGAATTAACTATGTCTCTGTGTGACTCCATTGGGAGAGAATGCATGAAAGCGTGTGCCTGCTTCCTCCTGGACTTTAGACCACGTGACTTATTCCTTTGTTGATTTCAGTCTGCATCTGCAAAGTTATATAATAATCTATAACTATGAATATAGCAGTTTTTCTGAGTATCTGAGTCCTTCTAGCAAATCTTCAAGCCTGAGAATTGTCTTGGGAACCTTTGACACAGAATTAATAGTAAGAATCATTATAGATGAATTTAAGGCTTCAGTTCCAGTTGAAATACATGCTAAGGTACTGAAGTAACTAGTGTATCATCCATATCACCCTTAATAATTTTTGATCTATTATAGAAAATAAGTGCCAGAATAGCTGTGATCATCACAGATCATCAAACATGATCCCAATTTTTCAAAGAAAGAACATTAGGAGCTAAAAATATGTAAGCTTGATATCAGATTCTAGAAATACTCTATAACATAATTTAGAGCATATAGTGAGCTTATTGAAAGCTGGAGTTACAGAGTAGATCTCTTATAACTGGGGAACATAATACATAGCACATAATAAATGTAACACATAACACATAGTAGGTGCTCAAGAATTATTTGTAAAACTAAACAAGTAGTGTTGGGTTGCAAGACTGAAAAGATAAGATATCATGACTAGGAATTAGCATAGATGAAGAATCAATACAGGAAGACAACCTAACTATGTTGGCTGTTTTAATCAGGTGATATCTAATTAGATTGGCCAAGCATAGGAAAGTCACAGATAAAGCTAATTTGGATTTCAGCAGTGTGTTAAAATCTTTCATGATTTATTTGTTTACCAGTTGGACAAATGTAGGCCAGATGTCAGAAAAATCAAGTATTGACAGAGTTGGATGAGAGTAGATTCAAATGATTGAATGATGATTTCCCAAGAGTCATCACACAGGATTCTGTCTTAAGCCTTGTCCTCTCTAAGATTTGTATCAGTGACTTGGATAAAGACAAAAATGTATGCTTATAAAATTTTTAGATAACAAAAAGCTGAGAGAAATAACTAATGTGCTGCATAACAATCAATATTAGAAAAGATCTTGACAGCAATTTGTGTGAAAAAGACTTCAGGATTTTAGTCGACTGCCAACTCCATCAGCTATGGCTGCCAAGGAAGTTAAATGTGTGTTGTATATAAATGCAGTAGCATGTGTGTGTGTTTGTGTGTGTGTATGTGTGTGTGTATTTCACACATGTTTGTTAGAAATTATCTCTTAGAAAATCAGTGAATCTAATAGAATTCACTGACAGAGTTTGTCCTAATCCAAAATTCTTGGGTTTCCTCTCACAAGTCAGTTATTATGATTGTGATCAACCATGCCCTAGTGTGTGCTAGTGTGACTGAAAAAGTAGTTTTCCTAAATGGCCTTATTAATGCAGGAAAGTAAATTATAAAATGGTATTAGGGCTTATTTCAATAAATATATATTAAATTTTTTAAAGCGACCCACTTTAGCAAGAACTGTTTGTTACTGGTTGCTTTGAGATCAGAAGGGAGAAAAGATGGATGACCTGCCATAGAGCCACCTGTAAGTGGAAGTGAGAAAGCAGGAAGTTTTTAGTTTATTTAAAATATCTGCCCAAAAAAAAAGAAAAAGAAAAAATCCTGTATGAGAAGGAAGACTGTTAAATTAATAAGCAAATCATCTTAAGTGAAACAGAGGAAGGCAATGTTTAAAAATATTGTTGGGACAATAGAAAATGTTCTAGCATGTTAAAATGGTTTTTCTGTGACCACCACCACCCTACTGTGAGGATCTGTAGGGCTCAGGAAGCTGCTGGGATTCTCTTCCTGTTGCCTTCCCACATAGGTCTCTACTGGAGCTGTGCTCTCTGTAATGCACAATGCCCTTCAGTGAATAGAGGGGTCACACACCTCGTAGCTTTACTCACTTGCTTGCAAGGGAATCTGCAAAGTAAGCATGTAAGAATATAATTACCTTTGCTAATAATGGCCTAGGAAGGGGACCACATGTAAATACCATGATAAGCTCCTGAAGTAGGCTAGAAGGAATGCTGGATGTTAATACTTCAGCAAAAGCAGAAGGTGATTATTTTTTATTCAATTAAAAGCAGAATGTTAATTATGGCTATGTTTGTCACAAGAGAGTAAATGTGTAAAATATTTGGACAAATTGATCAGGGCTAGCTCCTGAAAAGACAAATTAGCGTGAGTGAACTGGGGCCATCAAATATCAATCACTGTCTTAACATGAGATAGCAAAGATAGGCCCTAGGCTACTTGGAAGGAGTTAGGTTTATATCCTTTAAAATAATAATTTATATATATATAGTATATATTTTACATATACATAATTATATATGTATAATAAATTATACACAAAATATAATGATCTGTTATATAGACTTTTAAGGTGGGAATATAATTACTGTTTCTAGCTTTGTTAAATAAAATTTAAAAGTTTTAGATCATTCATTTATCCATAGCAAATTATTCAATTATCTAATATTTACTTGGAATTAGGACATTGTATAAAATCATTAGCCTCTTACAGTGTGGAGTCTAGAGGGAGACAAGAAGAAGTATATCCTCAATTAAGAGATATTCACTGCCAATAAATTGCAACTAATAATACCTTTACTTTTCTCAGTGACCTGGCTCATGAGGAAGAGAAAATGTGTGTAAGTTTCAGATAAAGAGAGAGAGAAAAAGAGACAGAGAAGAGATTAACTTGTCCATTTTTTTCAAAGTTGTATTAGATTATACTAGCATCAATCATCATTAAACAAGGTAACTCCAATAAACAGAATTCTCCCTACTACATGGTGGCTGATTTAACTTAGAGAAAGTAAGGGGAGTGGGATTAGAAGAGGAAGGTGGTATGGTTTGGCTGTGTTCCCACCCAATTCTCATCTTGAATTTTAATCCCCATAATCCCCACATGTCATGGGAAGAATGTGGTGAGAGGTAATTGAATTATGAGGCAATTTCTCCTATGATGTTCTTGTCAATGAGTTCTCGAGATCTGATGTTTATGTAAGTGTCTGGCATTTCCCCTGCTGGCACTCATTCTCTCTCCTGCCGCCCTGTGAAAAAGTGTCTTCCGCAGTGATTGTAAGTTTCCTGAGGCCTCCCCAGTCATGCAGAACTGTGAGTCAATTAAACCTCTTTTCTTTATAAATTACCCTGTCTCGGGTATTTTCTTATAACAATATGAGAATTGACTCATACAGAAGGCAATTGTATAAATAGCTTAGTGGAAAAAAGAAATACGAGGGAGGATTTACAGAATTAAATGTAGTCTGCAAGGATTCATTTCAACGTCATCTTAGGCCAGTTTCTTGGAAACAGACTCTGAACTGACAACTTGCAGGCAGGAGGCTTATTCGTGTGTAACGGAGAAATGGTACCTGTAAGTAGTTAAGGAAAGAAGAACTGGGTGAAGGGAGAATTTGAACTGCAGTGCAGTTCCCATAGAGGCCTCAGCCAATCACACATGGGCCTGTGGGGCTACCATACTCCTTTAGAGTTGTAGTGAGTTGAAATAAATGGCCCAAAGGTTGCTCCGGCTCCCTTAACCAGTTGTTGGATCTGGGCTGCCCTTGGGAAACTGGCATTATATTGAGTGAGAGAGCGTTTTATCAGATAAAAGCCATTTCAGGGAGCAACTCATCTTTGAGTGATCAATAGCCACTAGGGAAATAAATGTCAGGGATAAAGAAGGAGGTGTCTGGCCTGACTGTGTGACCGTAGTATCCATTACAAACATCTTGATGAGTCCCATTCACTAGTTTATCCCCAGAATTTGCCTCTGTAGAGAGATTATTCATCAGTTTTCAAGGCAAATACACAGGCAAAATAGTCCACTTTAAGGGGACTATATAACAGATAATTATTTATTATATTATATGTGTAATTCATTATTCTTATATAATAATGTATGTATGATATATATACTAAATATAAAACAATTTTAAAGGATATAAGCCTGACCCCTTTCATTAACTATCTCCTCCACCCAGACTCTCAAAATTCAGCTAAGGAACTCAAGTTTAGAGTTAGTAATCAAAAAGCATTTGGAGGCAGTTTAGAAGATGAATTGCAAGGGAAAAGGGGTAGATGCTCTGAAAAAAGAAAAATATTGGTCACAGAAAACAGAATAGTGAAGTCAACATCCACAAAGTTAGTGTGGTAGAGGGGATTGAAGGGAGACACCTGCTTGCATTTTTTTCCCTAGACCTACTTTCAGAGGTGTAGCAGACAAATTACAGAAGATAGAATTAAAATTGATTCCACCCATGGGGTCTGCCACTATTCCACCTAAATAATACAGAAGAGCCAGGAGCATGCATAATGAGAATTCATAATTTCACAGCTTAAATAAAAGCTATAAAAGTCATCAGAATGTTAAACCTGCAAGCAGAGATAGAGAAATGTGTTTTTTATTTTTATTTTTTAAACTCCTTGGTGCAACTCCAAGAAAGAAAGCAAAAATTTCTTAGAGGCCAAGAAATAGAAGCACAAAGGAGGCCTGTGGGGAAGGTAGCATTTTTCAAAGAAATGTCAAATACTTTTTAAAAATGAGACATCACCTGAAATATTCCCTAGGAGTAAAATTAACTCATAACCTCTAATTAAATAAGATATTGATATTTTAATTTATAAGGGCATATGAATGGCTGTGAAATTTATTTATTAGAATGTGTTTCAGTTGTGCAATCATTGTACACTGCTCTGTGCCATAAAATTACATAATTAGATACACCAGAACTTATATTTAATACCAACATTTAAGTCTTCTTGCAAATGGGCGTTGTGTGGGAGTTACTGTATCTTATAAACTTGCCGGGGCAGAGAAAATTCCAAAGGATGTTTAGTGGGGGGAAAATGTATTATAGATTTCATATGATAAAGTAGTGAATGTGAACTGGCTCTGGCATCTGGATGCCTGGTTTAAACACTAACTCTACTACTTACAAGTTGAGTTCAAACAAGTTATTTGAACTCTGGACTCAGTTTCCAAATCTGTAAAATGGGGTATTATTTGTAATTACCTCACAGGACACCAATTAATGTTTAGAGCTTATTTTAGCATCTTTCATATTTTAATTATGTCATAAATGACAACTATTGTTGTTATTAATATTAATTGCTGTAGTGAGCAGAAGTATGTCTTTAGAATAGAAATGTATTAGGATAATAGTAAGTGTGGATGTGGAGAATATAATGAGTGAGGATCTAATGAGTAGAATCAATTATGTTTAGTAAAACTGAGTTACCTGAAATGTAAGAAAGCTAAAAGACTTGATGTATTTCTTCTTAATAAATTAGTTTTTATTATTATTTTGAGAAACTCCTTGGTAATATACATTCAGTATGAGAAGCTCCTTAGTAATATACATTCAGTAGTTTGATCAGGTCATGTGTTGGGACCCCTAATGTTTCTTCACATTTGATGATAATAAGAACAAGCATTTATTAATTTTCTCACTGTTTGTCTGATACTGCTGTAAGCACTCTATATGCGTAGACCCAATTAACCTTCCCCGAAACCTTTATCAGGTACATGTGAGTCTCATCTCAAGGGGAAGAAAATATGATAAGAGAGTTTCTAGTAACTTCCATGTTGTTAAATCACAGAGTCAAGACTCAATCCCAGGCACTCTGGCTTCACAGCTTGGGACCTTAAACAGTATACTATATTGTAGTATATCTGCTTATATGTGTCCACTGCGCAAACATGGTTAAAAACATTGGTAAGTAAATCTGTTATTTATTAAGTCAATTCAAAAGAAAAAAAGTTTTCTGATTTCAGTGGCTCACCATTTCTATTATGGTCTGTCCCTATTTACACTGTTAGACTTTACAACCTCACTTCCTGGTAATTTACAAACAGCGGTAATTACTATTACACTATGACTATTTACAACCTCACTTCCTGGTAATTCACAAACAGTGAAAATGAAACCGGGGTTTTAGGTTTTCTCCACTCAGTCCATCTCCTTTATGGCTTTACCTGGCCAACGGCAAGAGTGGGAGCTGCGGTTATGTACATCCACAGCATCTAACAATGGTGAGTGGCTTACTACATGATTATGGGAATCAACTGGTGAGAAATAACGGTGCCATAGTCAAAATAGCCTAATAGACCAACTATCAACACATGATATTGGCAGCCCCAGGGGGATTACAGTAGGATTCAACCAAAAGGATTGACTTTATTTATCTTATAGTCACACATATTTGAGGTAATTTGGAAACCTACTTTCAGACATTAAATGTTTTCTCTAACACTAAACAGCAATTATTTCTTTAAGATCATATATTAGTTTGCTAGGGCTTCCATAATGAAATACCACCAACTGGGTAGCTTAAACAGCAGAATTTTTTTTTTTTTCTGACAGTTTTGGAGATTAAAAGTCCAAGATCAAAGTGTTAGCAGGATTGGTTTCTTCTCTCCTTGACTGGTAGATGACTATCTTCTCCCCGTGTCTTCACCTGGTCTTCTCTCTGTATATGTCTGTGTCCAAATTTTCTTTTCTTATGAAAACACCAGTCATATTAGATTAGGGTCCAGTGACTTCATTTTAACTTAATTATCTCTTTAATGACTCTATCTCCGCTATAGTTGAATTCTGAAGTACTAGAGGTTAGGACTTCAATATATAAACTTTTTCGGAGGACACAATTCAGTCCATGACGCAGTATCAGTGGAATAAAAATCATTCTACTCTACCATACTAGAACAATATTTTGGGCCTGGCTCATAGCCCTGCAATCCCAGTACTTTGGGAAGCCAAGGCAGGAGGATCACAAACTTACATATTATTCCAGTCCAACAGAAGCTTTAAGTTAAAAAAGATAATTTTAAACTTTGCTCAACATGGTCTACTAATAAGCTGGCTGCATGGAAGTGAGTTGGAATTTCTTCCCCACATAGGCTTTTGTTCCTTTGATGGGAGATGGCAAAAAGGAAAGCTTTGCAAAGTCACACCTCATTTTGCATACTTACTAGAATAAAAGAAGAATGTTCAGAATATGCACAGATGAATAGAATGTCTGACCTTAATGTCATTTTTATTAGAATGTACTAAGCCTTCTGTTTTTCAACTAGCAGTAGCTATGGTTACACTTCTCATATTTTTTGAAAACCATTGGTTAGAGCAGTTTTATGCCCAAATATTCTTCATCTTAATGATGTGAAAAACAAATTACTAGACACTAAATTACTAAACTTTTTATATATTAGGGTTCTCAAAATTTTACAAATTAACCGAAGCTAAAAATTAAAGCAAAACAGTGACAAAACACTCAAAATGTAATTTCAAAGTTAGCAATTTTTTAACTATATAATTATGGAAGAAACATGCATCTTTATGTATCTGAAATGTTGATGTACATTATTTTAGTTCAGTATTACTTTATTTCTTCTCCCAAATGTTACTGAGAAGAACAGATTAATTTCCATGTTCTTCCCTATGGCAGCATATAAAATATTATTTAAATGATATATGGAGTAAGTCTGAGCCTAAGTTAGAACTCTAGTGTATATAGTGGAAAACTTGATAGGCTTAAGAAAGACTTAAAATCTTGTTTAATAGAAACTCCAGATATAAATATAAGAAGACAAGACTGCATAATGATCCTCCATGAACCCATTATAGCCTCAAGAGTTACTAAATAATGACAGATCCTTTTCTTTTTGATCCATAACTCCACTCACACCCCTTTTCACTTGATTATTTAAAAGTGAGAGCCTGAGCAACATAGCGAGACCCAATTTCTACAAAAAATTAAAAATAAAAGCTAGCCAGGCATGGTGTTTGCACCTGTGTTCCTAGCTACTGAGGAAGCTAAGGCAAGAGGAGCACTTGAGCACGAGAGTTCAAGGCTACGGCGAGCTATGATTGTGTCACTGCACTCCAGCCTGGGTGACAAAGCGAGACCCCCATCTCTTAAAAAAACAAACAAACAAACAAAAAAAAAGAAATGAGTTCCAGACATCAAAAAATTTAGAAATAAATATTTGAGTATGTAACTGTAAAATATAATGGTTCTTAATAAGTACAACACAGTAGGCCGGGTGCGGTGGCTCATGCCTGTAATCCCAACACTTTGGGAGGCTGAGGTGGATGGATCACTTGAGGTCAGGAGTTTGAGACCAGCCTGGCCAACATGGCAAAACCCCATCTCTACTAAAAATACAAAAATTAGCTGGGTGTGGTGGTACATGCCTGTAATCCCAGTTACTTGGGAGGCTGAGGCAGGAGAATCACTGGAACCCCTGAGGTGGAGGTTGCAGTGAGACGAGATCACACCATTCAACTCCAGCCTGGGCAACAGAGTGAGACTCTCGCTCTCTCTCTATACATATATATATTTATTTATTTATATTTTTATTTATATATATATATCACAATAGTATTCACATGCTGCTTCAATTAATTTCTTTTTTAACTAAATGTCTAGTCACTTCACATTTCCCAGATTATCATATATATAGTTATATATTTATGTATAATAAATACATGACATATATTTGCCATTATATAAGTATATGATGTATTCAATATATTCAATATGCATTCAAAAATATTTGAAAATTCAAATGCAGTCTATATATTCCCACTGGTTGAAATGTTGCTTGTCTTTTTTTCACTTGCTAGTTACACTTCCCTTTTCCTTTCTCTCTGTTTTTCCCGTCATTTTGTTGTTGTTTTTGAGGAAACTAAGTCATCAGTCCTAGAAAGCTCTCAACACAGAAACTGCTTTTTGCTGATTGTCAGTAATGACAGAAAAACAATTGCCTAAGTTGTCTGTTGCTAAGAATATTTTTTCCAGAATAAGAACGGATGAAGGAAGGAGGCAGAGACAGTATTCTCTGATGTCCAAAGTTTGTATGGAACACTGGAAAGAAGGCCAGACCAGAGATTAAATCCTGACTCTGAGAAAGACTGGCTTGGTATGGGGCAAATTTTTATTTTTCTGGGTGTCAGTGTCCACGTATATAAAATCACATATAAGTACATCATAGTTAAATTACTGAAAACCAAATATTTTTTTAAGTTGTGAAGGCAGCTAGAGAATAAAAGACATGCTTTTTACAGGATAACAGTAAGAGTGATAGCTGATGTCACAAGAATACCTAAAACAAGTTATCTTGAAAGAAAAGTGGAGGTGAAATGCTTAGTGACGTTAAAAGCTTATGTGAAATATTAAAAGGAATAACCTATGATAGAGAAACAAACAAACAAAAAGAAATTATATGGTTTAAAGCTTTGGTCTGGGCAACTGAACCAAGGTCAAATCTCAGCTTCACCATTTTGTTTCTATACAGCTTGTGGTAGTTACACTGGCTGATTCTTAATTTTCCTTATCTTTCAAATGGTTATAATAATGTCTACCTCATGGAGATGTTGTAAAGATTAAAAGATAGAAATCAGTAAGTTGCTTAATAAGTGTCATAGTTACCACAAATTGACAAATGTGATTGGGGGAAGAAACTATGCTAAGGAAATATAAATAAAATGACCCTGAATTTTTCCTTTCTTTCATGTTTATGTATGTGTATGTGAGAAGCTGAAGTGACTATCATCACAGTAAACCCAATATTTGAAATAATTCATTTGAATAATTTATTTTCTTTACAATTATTTTCTAGCTGAGTTAGAAGGTTTTTGGGTTTTTTTATTTTGGTTTTTTGTTTGTTTGTGTGAGATGGAGTTTCACTCTCGTCAACCAGGCTGGAGTGCAATGGCACGGTTTCGACTCACTGCAACCTCCACTCCCGGGTTCAAGTGATTCTCCTGTCTCAGCCTCCAGAGTAGCTGGGATTGCAGGCGCCTGCCACCGTGGCTGGCTAATTTTCATATTTTTAGTAGAGACGGGGTTTCACCATGTTGTCCAGGCATGTCTCAAACTCCTAACCTCAGTTGATCTGCCTGCCCCGGCTTCCCAAAGTGCTGGGATTACAGGCGTGAGCCACTGCGCTGAGCCTGTTTTTTTTTTGTTGTTGTTGTTGTTGTTTTTATAAGTAAGGAAGACATAGTCAGAAGGATATGAGAAGGGATATACAGGGCCTCAAACTTTATTTCCCTGGCTGAGGGTACATTATTGTTCCTTGTATTATCCTCTATGCCTGTCTTTATGTCTAAAAGCTTTATAATAATTTCCAAAATTATAATTTAATTATGGTTAGCTAGCACTAAGAAATGACAAGTATTCAACAAATCTGGGGGATAATTTAGTTTTAAGTTTCAGCTAATGACGTATAGGGATGTGCAGAATGTGTTAATGATATGTTATATTACAGCTGTCGATTACAAACAACTTTACTTCCTGTGTCTCTGCTCTTTATCTGTTTAATATCCTCTTTCTCATATACCCAAACACTTCTCTTCCTTTAAGGATATTAAGTCGCCTTTGCAGTTATTAATATTATATTGGTTGAAATAATTTAGGGAATAGGGAATGAGGTCAACAATGTACAGACTAGATAATGTGGCTCCTGGACTGCAGCAACATTGGCTGCAGTTAGACAGGAAAAAATTGTTAGATTATTGGAAGCCATTTTTATTTTTTTCATTAAATTTTAAATACATTCTGCTTAGTCAAGCCTACATTGAAAGGGTTTTAATTGATAGTTTTCAGTGCTCAATCTATTATTCTAATGAATGATATATAAACATGTTTGTTTATATATTGTTATCTTACTTCATTGATTTTTTCATAATTATTAAAGCAAGCTCTGGTATGAATTAATGAAGGTATGTTGATTTTAGCAAAAGACAAGGATGCTTCCAGTTTTTTATTTTTATTTTTAATTTTTTAAATTAACCTTTAAATGTATCACATTTTTAGGGATCATAGTTCAGGCTTACTCTAGCTGGCATTGTTTCTCTCTAGATATGTGTTTATCTATTTGGAGGAACTGTTGTGTTGTAGAGTGTTTTGGAGAGAAATTTTTATAAGAAATAATGTTTATTTAGAATAAATAATTTGATATTTTCTTAGAGCGTTTATTTATTTTCCACTTAGAAAATAAGGTTCTTCTGGTAGTAGAACTTAGTTTTTGGTTTGGGTCTCATTCATGTAACCCATGAATATAGAATGATGTCAAATATAAGTCACCTCCAGAGCAGATGTGAATTAAGGATCACACTAGCTGTACATTCTTCTGTCAGACCACAGTAGTTGGTTCAAAGATAGGTACATTACCTATGTTAAGCCAATCAGAATGAACAAATTGGATGTGGAGCAGTGAAAATGCAGTTCTGGAGCAGCAAAGATCTGCTTGTGACAAAGAGAAGAGAGCCTTATTAATAATAAAACAAAAAAATGGAGGAAAGATGATGGGAGAGAGGGAGGACAACTGAGTTTTTTTGACAAAGCCCCTGATTGACCACATCAGAAGTTAGCATATCCCTTGGTCCTGAAATCAAGTTTGGTTTTGGTTTTCTGGATTCACCAATAAATGAGTTCTAATTGATAAAATTTCATTGATAATGTTTAAACTGACAGTGTTATAAAAATAAATTACTACAATATTAAAAAGAATTCTGGATGTTTACTATCTTTGTGAAACTAGCTTTTTGATACCATATAGCTTTTGAACTCAACATTTTCGTTTTTATCTGATGTTTGAGGTAGCCCAAAGAACAGCAACTACATTCTTGCCACATATTCACAGGCATGCAGCCAAACTTAAAAAAATATATAGTCTAATTAATCCCCAAGTACCTACCCTGTTTGAGCCTCTTTGCTCCTCACCCTCCATGTATATCCCATGAAAATATTTAATCTTATGGATTTATGAGTTTGTTTAGTTAACTAGATAGTTCCAGTATTCTGCTCAACATTTTATAAGTCACCAGAGTTTAGAAATGCCATATTCCCAGTATTAGGCATATACTGAATAGTCTTTTATGTTATAGACAATTTCCTTTTTCAATCCCCAAGGGGGCATCAGGGTCAACATCAATGACACTCTTATTCTCAGGTTGCTGGCAGAAGAACTAATTCCGTGACAACGGCTCTCTCTCTATCTCTGACCTCCAAACCCCTGAATTTCTGATGAATGGCACCCTAGGAAACTAGGCTTGACATGTTTGCTTGCTTGTTTGAAATCAATCGAGAAAGTAAAAAGTACTTTAGAGATGCATGGCATTCTCACATGGATTTATTGCAGAAAAATGTATTTATTTTCTAATACATAATTTACTTCCTGAATTGGTTTTTAGGCAGAGAGATCCATTTGTGTTTCAAGAGGTATAAGCAAGAGTGATGATTGAGAGCTTAATATAGACATAATCTCTAGTTCTCGATGATTAGTTCTCCATGGATTTTTGCCATGGATTAATACACAGCTGCAAAATTTGTGCAGTAATCCTCAGCTATGCAATTTGGTGGCAGGCTTTATTTTAGAGCCATTGTCCCTACGAATAGTTAGAACACAACATGTATCAGTGCTTAGTTTATATCTTCCTACTGATAGATAAACTGATAGATAAAAAGGGAAGGCAATAGCCTAAAACTATAAGGAAGTCAACACAGAGATAAAATCTGACAGTAAGATACATATGTGTGAGTGAATTGGGTTATTATTCAGTAAGAGCAGGGTGGCTTCAGGGCAGTGATGGCATGCGGATTGTACCTCAAATAGTGGCTTGGGTTGTATGAGAACTATGCATTTCTATTAGGAGTAGAGGTGGCAGAACAATGTAAGCAAGACATGTTTGTGAGCAGGAGATAAAGCCTGGTGGAACAAAGTGGTCACACTTGGAAGAAATGAGACATATGATAGAAGTGAATCCTGAGCACACAATTGAGGAGGGTGTGTACCGACAGTCAAAGGGTTTTGGAATTTATCCTGTGAACATTAAGTGTTCTTACTGTTTTTAGGTCTCTGCAGGTAACTAATGAGAAAAAAAAAAAATCAGGTTAGCATGCATTGTTTTGGCTTCTGGAAAACCAAATTAGGGAACATTTGGGAAAGCTCTTTTCATCATAATAACTGATTCCAAACAACAAAATGGAGTGAAAGTAGTCAATGTACCATTCTCTTTGAATGTGTGGAAATGACAGGATTAAATTCAATTAGTTTTGAAATCATCTGCTATGACTAGAGGAAGGCAGCATAGTTATCTCACCTTAATTGGTACTAAAATGGAAGACAAAGTTATAGCAACATGGCTTTGGGGAGAGACCTGGAACAAGTAAGACAATATTAACATGGCATTGTTGAGATGCCTTAGGTTATGGGAAATCACAGCTTCAAATACTAACTCACAGCATAGAGAGGCCAAGAAACAGCTACGGTAAATAAATGAATATGCCACTCAGCAGACAGAAAGAAGGGAAATGAAAGTTCTCTTTAAGACACATAACAATAATCAAGGTTCCAAAACTACTAGACTTAGTATATAGCTATCACCCAGACTGGAACCACTGTAGGTCTGAGAAATGAAGAGATATTGTCCATCAAGAAAAAAGCAGCCCTGTCGGGAAGGGAGAGTGAAGAGTGTTCTAGACTCAAGTGCAACTTGAGAGAAAGTATAAAATTGATAGATACTGTTCGGATAGAAAGATTAAGGAAAGAACAGGCAGAAGATGGCTTAACAGTTGAGACAGGTTTATTGAGAGTAAATCTGAGAAGGGGTTTTGGCCAGCAGGGTCGGAGCAAAATTCTCTTACTGCCTGAGGCTTTTTTAAAGGGCCCGGTGGAGAAGTGTGCTTTGAAGCAAGATTTTATGGGAAAGTGCTGGCTGTTTTGTTATGGTTAGGGCCATTATGCTCTGTTGAAGCTACGGGCAGGGCTGACATTTGCAGTTTTGGCCAGGTGGCTTAAGATGGTGGAGTGTTACAAAGATGACGGTACTCTTGTCCTATCAATCTGGACTCTGTGGTTAGATGAGGAGATGGGCCGGTGTGCTTTTATGGCTACTTCCTGCTGAAAGGGGGCTGTGAGATTGTTGGTTCCGGATTGACTGGAGGAGTAGCACCGTTTTCAGGTATTCCTGGGTGGCGGCTTGTGAGATGGCTGTGATCCTATTGGTAAGGAACTTTTGGGAGAGGGTTATTAAACATGGTAAAAACAATAATTCCAGGCCTATTATTATTAGAAGGCCTATGAAGGGGGGAATTCAGGTTAATAATTTACCATTTAACCAGGAACTAATTTGGTTTTTTTGTTGCTCCCTAATTCTTTGAGTTTTCTTCGTAAGTTTTGAGGCTGCATCCCTTATCAAGCCTGACTGGTTGAGATAAAAGCAGCATTCTTCCCCTAGAGAGAAGCAGAGACCTCCCTTCTCTGCTGTAAGGAGGCCGAGTTCTCTCTGGTTTTGGAGGACTACTCTAGTTGGGGAGTCTAGCTGGTCTTGAATTTTTACAAAGCCTTTGGCTATATTTTCCAGGGATTCTTGTAGGTCTGTGGAGAGAGCCTCAAAATATGAGAGTGGAATGTCTCATTCCCCAGCTCCTAAGCTGATGCCCAGCACATCCAATAAAGGAATGATTTGGATTGCCCTTTTCTGATTGACATGTTGAATGGAAGGCACTGGCAAGGATTGGTTAAGGGGAAGTATTCCAATGGCTAGAGAAAGGTAGGTCAGAGTACAAGTGCCTGTCCTATTAGTTGGGAGGCAGAGGTATGTGTTGGTGCCACACAAGAAAAACAAGCCTGCTTTGGAAATGCAGGTAGAGATATGAAGGGCAAAATGTGGATTAAGGGCTGTTTTTTTGTGGTGGGTTTCTGGCTCCAAACAGACAGTGGAGATGCAAGGGAGGCTTCAGTGATTGTGGAGACGTATTAGGAGTTGACGTTTGTACATTTAATGCAATATGAGGTGGCACCAGTTATGGATAGCCACGGATAGAGATGTGTGTTGGGGATAGAGCAATTAAAAGATGCAACTGTGACTATAGGGGTTTAGGGGAGCTGTAAAGTGGACTCATTGGAGGAACAACCCATTGGCCTCTAGTGAAACTTGATATTCAACCTGGTTAGTTTGATGGTCTGTAGGATGCTGGATAGAAATGGTTTTGTTACATTCTCCTGGGATGAGGGATCCTATGGGGGATGTACCTGCATGGCTGAAAAACAGAGTAGAACCTGTTGAAGGAGGGGGGCATGAAGAGCAATGGGTTTTTCCATAGAGGGGTCAGAGGAGGCATATCTTGTTAGGGAGTTATAATCTACTTAGAATAGTTTGTTGGCTTGGTTAGCAAATTAGTTAGTGTAGTTGCCAAGTAGAGTGTCTGCCCTTTCAAAGAAGGAAGACTCCTTTGGGAGTTTGTAAATTAGAAATGAAACGTTTTTTGAGTTAACACTGTAGGGAGAGGTGCTGGTAGGGCGGTATATGCCGACAAGGACAGTGATAGGCACATTCAACAATTATGAGCATAAGAGGAATTAGCTTGCCGCAGAAGGTACTGAGTGAGATTTAAAGAGTGTTCCATATGTTTAATGATGAGTAGTGACTTGATGGGGGCCGAGGATTCCATTGTAGTGAGGAAAAGTAAACTTAGGTACGAAGGAACAGCAGGCCGAAGGAAAAGCAAGTTATTTGGGTGGGGGAGAAATCCTGGAAGGCATCTTGAAGCCGTAAGTCCCACAGAAGGTTAAGGATTTGATTAGGGGAAACTAGAGGCTCCATGTGAGGGTACCAGGTAAGATCTGAGGTAAGGAGTGTGAAGAAGAGGCAAAAATTGTGGGGAGAGAGACAGAGAGAGTTGATAGGCTTTTAATAGGTTCAGGTGGAAATTTCTTCTTTGGGAATCCTGGTTAGGCAGATGGATGTAGGCCCTGTGGAAACACAGGAAAAGGTTGGGAGGGGTTTACTTTTTGTTGGTGGGGGGCTGGATGAGGGAGGATTGGTTTTTTTGAGGGATGAAATGTGGAACCAGTTAGCAATTTTGTGAGAGCATTTTTTAGAATGCCATTTGTCATTTTTACCTTCCCAGAAGATTGAAGTAGGTAAGGGATATGGAATTTCCAGGTAATATGAAGGGCTTATAAGATTTGGAGTGATTTGGGCAGTGAATTTGGGATTATTATTAGACAGCCTCTGATTTAGGAGTAGTAGGGCTGCTAGGGAGTTTATTTGGTTTTGTGTGTGCTTCACATGGGCTGCTAACTCCGTTAGTTTCTCCTTTAGTTGAGCAGACAAGAGAAGTGAAAAAGCTAGACTTGTAGAACTAAGGCCAATTGCAGAGGAAATTCCCAGAGCAGGGAGGATGGGAATTAATTAGACCACCCTTTCTGTTTCCACATGTGCATCTAGAGGGAGGGGAAATTTTTGATCCTTTGTGGCAACAGACAGGGAGGCGTATAAGTGTGGTGTTTGCATAGGAGTTTCCTGAATGTCCCTCATGCCAACAACAGAGTTGGAGGAATGGGTTAAAGGACCTTGGTATTTAGTTAATACAGATGAGCTTGCCCCAGTATTTAAAGGAAAGAAAGTTTTACCAGATACCGTCCCGATCATCCTGGGCTCCATGGACTCACTGGGTGTGGGGGCAATGGATCCCAACCTTTTCAGTTGTTTGTTGACAGTGCCAGCAGAGAAGAGATTTTATTATGTGGCAGTTAAGGGGCTACTTTTTGGGCTGCACCTGAACAGGGTGGGTGTACCTGTTGGGGGCAGTCCATTTTCCAGTGTCCCCATTGACCACATGTCAGGCATGGCTTAGTGGGGCAGGGGTGGGGATGGGGGTGGGGAAGGCTTGGGCACATCTTTGCCCAGTGTCCAGGATTGCCACAACAGAAGCCAACTCTTGGGGTATTGGGAGGATTTCCTTTTGAGTGTCCAGGGGGATTTTGAACAGCAGAGGCAAGCATTTGGTATTTTAAGTGAAGATGCTTTTTAATTTTTTTTTCCTTTTTTTTGTTGTAGAAGACATGAAAGGTGGCACTCAGGGGTTTCCACTGAGGAGTTTGGGGGCCATTTTTTTAGGTTTTGGAGTTTTCTTTGAATACTGGGGGCAGATTGGGAGATGAACTGGAGATGGAGGAAGGTTTGACCTTCCCTATATTCTGGGTTTAGGTTAGTATAGTTTAGCATAGCCTCTGTGAGGTGAGGGAAAAAAAAAAAAAAAGAGGACAGGGTTTTTTAATAATTTATGGTTGCTCCCTCTCAGAGAGGGAGAATAGCAGGAGCAGTCTCTGGACAGTTAAGTGGGGGAGAAGGAAGGAGGGAAGGAGGGTTGAGCGGGTGGGACTGACAGGGAAAGAGACCCAGGCTGTATGGGAGCAGGTTGGGGGACATGCCGGGGTAGGTTGAGGACTGAGAGAGGCGTGAGTGAAGGTAAAAGTAGGCTTGAAGATGGGGAACTTTTTGCCTTTTGCCATTCCAGTTGAGGAAATTTTCTAGGTTCCTAAGAACTTGGAAATTGAAAGCGCAGTTCTCAGACCAAAGGGTACTGTCATTTAATTTGTACTGGGGCAAGCTGTATTGCAGTAGACGAGTTAGGGTTAGGCTTTGATAATCCAGATGAGAGAAGGGAGGAATTCGAGATTGCTTGGAGCCCATTGAGAACTGGCAAGGAAAGGCTGGAGGTGTTTGCGGTTAGACTAGGCATCCCCAGATAAAGGGCGGAGACCAGAGATTTTCTCCCAGAGAAGAGACAGATTGCAGGGAGATGTCAGGTGTCCCTGAACGTTCACCTCCTAAGGTCCCTGATGGTTCCTCGGGGACTGGGACTGCGGACCTGACTTTCCTGGGTACCACAGGAAGAACAGGTTGGGGGGCAAATTTTACCAGTTTTTCGAATTAATGTCCGGTGTTGGATGCTTTAGAGGGAACCGACAAAGGATCTCAGACTGGAGCCACGGGGGAGAAATAGAAAGCGAAGGCCAGGCACGGTGGCTCACGCCTGTAATCCCAGCACTTTGGGAGGCCAAGGCGGGCGGATCATGAGGTCAGGAGATTGAGACCACCCTGGCTAACACAGTGAAACCCCGTCTCTACTAAAAACACAAAAAATTAGCCTGGCGTGGTGGCGGGTGCCTGTAGTCCCAGCTACTTGGGAGGCTGAGGCAGGAGAATGGCGTGAACCTGGGAGGCGGAGCTTGCAGTGAGCCAAGATCGCGCCACTGCACTCCAGCCTGGGGGACAGAGCGAGACTCCGTCTCAAAAAATAAAAAATAAAAAATAAAGCAAATTACCCAGATTGGGTTGTTGGTGGCAAAATTCTGGGTCTGGGAATTTTGAGAACCCACCAGGGAGTATCCCTGGCCAGAACCTTGCAGTCCTCTCCGGTCAGTCAGTTAACTCACGCAATTCGCTTACGGAAAAGAGACGAAGGGTTGAAGGAGGGGAAAGGAAGCCAGAGAACCCTCAGGATCCAGGAGTTAGCCTGGGACGAGCTGCCGCTGCCCATTGCTTCCTCAGTTGCAAGAGGGTTCCCTGCCCCAACACCTATCCCGGGTTTTGACACCAAATGT
This sequence comes from Nomascus leucogenys, assembly GCF_006542625.1. Taxonomy (NCBI): domain Eukaryota; kingdom Metazoa; phylum Chordata; class Mammalia; order Primates; family Hylobatidae; genus Nomascus; species Nomascus leucogenys. The sequence continues at coordinate 30,108,591 of NC_044395.1, read as the reverse complement.
TGAGATAGAAAGATTAAGGAAAGAAGAGGCAAGAAGGCAGTTTAACAGTTAAAGACAGATTTATTGAGAATAAACCTGAGAAGGGCTTTTGGCCAGCAGGGTCAGGATCAAAATTCTCTTACAGCCTGAGGCTTTTTTTGTTTGTTTTTGACGGAGTCTCTCTCTTGTCACCCAGGCTGGAGTGCAGTGGCACAATCTCGATTCACTGCAACCTCTGCCCCCCAGGTTCAAGTGATTCTCCTGCCTCAGCCCTCCCAGTAGCTGGGATTACAGGCGCCCGCCACCACACCCGGCTAATTTTTGTATTTTTTAGTAGAGGCGGGGTTTCGCCATGTTGGCCAGGCTGGACTCAAACTCCTGACCTCCAGTGATCCACCAGCCTCAGCCTCCCAAAGTGCTGGGAGTACAGGTGTGAGCCACCGTGCCAGGCCTGCCTGAGGCTTTTTTAAAGGGCCTGGGGGATAAGTGTGCTTTGAAGCAAGATTTTATTAGGAAGAGGTTGGAATAGTGCTGGCTGTTTTTTTATGCTCTGTTGAAGCTGTGGGCTGGGCTAACATTTGCATTTTGGCCAGATGGCTTAAGATGGTGGAGTGTTATAAAGATGACTGTACTGTTGTCCTATCAGATACTATAAACAAAAAATTAAATTCTAAGCCCCTGGCTTAATGGACTTTTCCTCTCAGCTAAGAACACTCTAAAGCAAACCTGAAACACTAGTTCAGGCCATGATGAGAATGGATAGCTGGTCAGACTTGCCTCATTATACCTTCCTCTCTTTGTAAATTCAGGCACAACTGACCAGCATTAAGAGGGACCTAAAGATTAACAAAACAGCCTCCTTTCAGCAGTAAGATACCAATGTAACATTTAACAGGCCCTGAAAGAAATCAAAGTATTTTACCCCAAAGTTTTTTTCTTTGCCATATTTTGAAATGACCCCATAAAGCTGCCTCTTGTGGGGAACATATGCATTCTGTAGAGAATCCTCTTTCCTTTTCAGGTATTTTTCCTGATCCAGGAGAGAATTATCTAAGAGTCTGACACTCTTTTAAGTCTAAGAAGCATTCACAATGGATTCTTTCTGAAGCCTGCTACCTGGGGGGGGGGGGGGGTTCATCTGCATAACAATAAAAATTTTGGTCTCCACAACACTTTATCTTAACCCAGACACTCCCTTCTATGGATTCCAGGTCTTTAGATAAATTCTTTCAACCATCTGCCAATCAGAAAATGTTTGAAACCACCCATGACTTGGAAGCCCCTGCTAGGAGTTGTCCTGTCTTTCTGGACCAAACCGATGTACATCTTACATGTATTGTTAGACGTCTTGGTCTCCTTAAAATGACAGAAAACCAAACACCGCATGTTCTCACTCATAGGCGGGAATTGAACAATGAGATCACTTGGGCACAGGGCAGGAACATCACACACTGTGGCCTGTTGTGGGGCGGGGGATGGGGGAGGGATAGCATTAGGAGAAATACCTAATGTAAATGATGATTTGATGGGTGCAGCAAACCAACATGGCACATTTATACCTATGTATCAAACCTGCACGTTATGCACATGTACCCTAGAACTTAAAGTATAATTAAAAAAAAAAAAGTATGAAATCATGCTGGAATGCTGTAGCCTGAGCACCCTGGGTGCATGTTGTCAGGACCTACTGAGACTGTGTCATGGTCATGTGCTTAACCTGGGCAAAGTCAACTTCTAAATTGACTGAAACTTGTCACAGATACATTTGGATTACCACACCGTGGTGCATTTCAGAAACAGAAAGACATGCTGTCGTGTTTGTAGCGGAGCTAGAAGACTTGAGTCTGGAAAGGAGTAGCCAGATCCCACGGCTTGAAGGCTTTAGGAGCCATGGTGATATGGACAGGAAGCAGGGAAGTGCTGGGTAGAGAAAAGCAGGGTCCCTGGCGAGGGCTCCACCCTCGGGCCTATGCCCATGGACCTAAGCAAGAACTGGCACTCCTGTTTTCATGCCCAGATGTTGTATTTTCCCAGACCACTCTGACCTACCACACCTCCCATTCTGTGCCCATAAAAACCCAGGACCTTACCAGGCACAGACGCAAGTGGTTGAATATCGAGAGGAGCAGAGGAACAGAGTGGCACAGAGCAGTGGAGAGCAGTGCGCTGGCAAAGCAGAGAAGGAGGGAAGAAGCATCTGAACATTGGCTGAGAACAGCCAGATTCCAGGGGAAGAACACCTTCCCACTCCATTCCCCATCTCTGGTTCCCCATCCATCTCTCTGAGAGCCACCTCCACCACTGAATAAAACCTTGCACTCATCCTCCAAGCCCACATGTATTCCGATTCTTCTGGTTCACTGGACAAGAACACAGGCTATCACACTGGTTCCCTGTCCTTGCAATAAGGCAGAGCATCTATTGAGCTGATTAACGCAAGCCATCTGCAGATGGCAAAGCTGAAAGAGCACACTGTAACACATGCCCACTTGGGCTTCAGGAGTCCTAGATACTCCTGTGGGGTCGGAACCAAAAAGGTCTCCCCAGGGCCTCTGCACCTGCCCATCTTCATGCTTCCCCTAGGAGTTTGGGCAGTGGGGCACCTAAGGAGCGAGCCATATCCCTGTCACACACCCTGCGAGGGGAAAGGAACTCTCCCGTTTCAATGGTAAGCATGGTCTCCAGTGATAGAAGGATACTTTAAGTGCTAATCACAAGAATAAATTGTCTGTCCAAATATCACAAAAAGATTATTAAAAATTATTGTATTGAGTAATTTGCCCTACCTAATTAAATTTTCTCTTATTCTTGTTTTGCTGTGTTTAACCTGAAACTTAATCCAAAATATACAGTTTATTGGAAAATCTTGATCCTAGGAGCGTGTTTAAATTTTTAATTAAAGCATTATTGACTGCCTGCTATATGAAAAATTCTGTGCACATTACTAAAGATACACAGCTAAAAGATAATTTGACAAGGTGCAAATTCTAGAAAGTTACATCAGCTCATAAACAATTCCTCTAAAGAGTCAACTGAGTTAGTGAAGGGTGGAAAGGGAAGAAAGTAATCACAGTGTCAGAGACATGTGAACTAGTGCAACTCCATCTTGAGTAGAAGCTGGGTAAAATGAGGCTGAGACCTACTGGGCTGCATTCCCGGATGGTTAAGGCATTGTAAGTCATAGGATAAGATAGGAGGTCAGCACAAGATACAGGTCATAGAGACCTCACTGATAAAACAGGTTGCAGTAAAGAAGCCAGCTAAAACCCCCAAAACCAAGATGGTGATGAGAGTGATGAGAGTGACCTCTGGTCATTCTCATTGCTGCACTCTGACCAATGCCATGACAGTTTCCAAGTGCCGTGGCAATGTCACGAAGTTACCCTATATGGTCTAAAAAGGAGAAGCATACATAATCCACCCCTTGTTTAGCATATCATCAAGAAATAACCATAAAAATGGACAACCAGTAGCCCTCAGGGTTGCTCTGTCAATGGAGTAGCCATTCTTTTATTCCTTTACTTTCTTAATAAACTTGCTTTCAGTTTACTCTACAGACTCACCCTGAATTCTTTCTTGTGCAAGATCCAAGAACCCTCTCTTGGGGTCTGGATCTGGACCCCTTTCCTGTAACAACAGTGTTTAGAATTTTTGGAGTCTCAATTTTGAATACTGGTTTAATAGCGAGGAAAGGTCACTCTTAATTTCAATTAAGTTGACTATTTGATGGAAAGTCCTATATAAGCATTGACAATGACCTCACAACCTGGGAGAAATTTAAGACTACAGTGAAAAATCACAGAGTTTGACATAGTGGAAAAACATGGACACTGAAATCAGTCAGAAATGGGTTGAACTATTTAGTAATGTGCCAGGCATTCTCAGACACAAGAGAATGAAACCCAGTTTTTGTTCTTGGGGATCTTACAGTCTACAGAAGGCTTGTCCAGCCTGTGGTCAGTGGGCCACATGTGGCCCAGGACTGCTTTGAATGCAACCCAACACACATTTGTAAACTTTCTTAAAACATGATTAGTTTTCCTGTGATTTTTTAATTTTATTATTATTATTAATTTATTTATTTATTTATTTTTGACGGAGTCTTGCTCTGTCATCCAGGCTGGAGTGCAGGGGCGTGATCTCGGCTCACCGCAACCTCCACCTCCCAGGTTCAAGCGATTCTCCTGCCTCAGCCTCCTGAGTATCAGGGACTACAGGTGCGCACCAGCACTCCTTATTTTTTGTATTTTTAGTAGAGAAGGGATTTCACCTTGTTAGCAAGGATGGTCTTGAACCACTGACCTCATAATCTGCCCACCTCGGATTCCCAAAGTGCTGGGATTACAGGAGTGAGCCACTGCACCCAGCCCTCTGGTTTTTTTTAAAGCTCATCAGCTATTATTAGTGTTAATGTATTTTATGTGTGGCCCAAGGCAAGTCTTCTTCATCCAGGGTGGCCCAGGGAAGCCAAAAGATTAGACACCACTGGTATAGGGAGTAATTGTGACAATAAATAAGTAATTATAGTATCAGGTGGAAATAAGATTTATAAAGGGAAAAAAACAGTAGTGTTAGGGAATAAAGAGTATTGGGGATGTTTTAAATCATAGGGAAGGGACCTTGACAGAGGTGGCATTTCAACAAAGCCCTTGAATAAGTAAGGGAGCACTGCAGCTATTTGGTAGGAGACTTGCCTGGGCAGAGGGAAGAGTCCTTGCCTGGGCAGCACTCAACTTTATGTGTTCAATAAAGTTAATCTAAAATAACCCCAACTAGATACATTAGCATTATCTACATGTTTAGAAAACTGCTTTCATCCTGGAATAAAAATACCCCAAAGAAAAAAATGCTATACATTAAAGGCAAAGAAGATCTTAAAAAGGACTTAATCCAACCACCTCAATTTGCCACTGAGAAAACTAGGTTATGAAAAACAAAACTATTGGCAGAACTGGGCTGGAACTAGAAATTAAGCCCTTTCAACCTCAGATTGTTTATTATTTTTCTGTGATCTCTGCTGGTACATAAGAAAAGGTCTCAGGAGTTGTCTTGGCATAGCATCTAGTTTAGTACCAAGTACAGTGAGCTGCATGATTTATGAACCCTGTTCAAAATGACATGACAATTCAGAATCTTTTTAATTTCTCCATGAAATACCATATATATTTTATTGAGGGTCAAAAATGCCACTTTTACACGGTAAAACTGCTTTAAACTTAGGATCCCAACATGAACAGCATAAAAATATTTTTTAAATCTAGAAAAATAGAATCTCATTTTTGAAAAAAATCCTTGTCTACTTTCAAAAAAAAAAATTGCTCAATATGCTCCCATTAACTCTCCAGGAACATTTAAGATGACTAAGGCTGACCTTCTTGCTTATTTTTCAGTTTAAAAAATGTGAATCATTTTGCCATTTTCTATTTCTTTAGTCTTTATTTGGATTTTGTGAATGTGCTGTAAAATATCTTTCCCCAACAGGGCTCTTAGAATCATTTGCCTCTGCTAGTGGTCCATTATTATTCCCTTGCTTCCCAACTACCACCGATGGGCTGGGAGGTTGGTACTGACCTGGTATTGTGATTCAGGTATAATTCTTGCCTGCCATTCTTCTAGCTCTGCTCTTCTCGAAAAAGTCACTGTGTGTCTCTGCTCCCATAATGCTAAGTGATCTTGACATTAATGGTAAATATTTGTCTGCAGACAATCAATGTATTTTTTTGTTGATGGCAATCTAGCTCCTTTTATGACAGTTTTTAAAACAAAAGTTTGTAAGTATTCTTGCAAGAAAAAAGGTGATAAATTATGGTAATTTATTTGGTTATTCTATAAAAAGGCAATTTTATTCATAATGTAGTTCTACTATAATACTTACTGTACCATCCTAAAATTTCAGTCCTAGGGCAGAGAGAGGTGTTTTGTGTGGAAAGAAAAAAGCACATGGGCAAAAGGAGGAGAAATTGCAAAGAATGAGTTTGTCTTCTCCCTTATTCCTAGTTTTAGAGATGATGGGATAATTTTCAAAGCAGGGAAATTTATACGTTTACATCAATTTTACTTTCTTCCTGGAAACCTTTCATTCGGAGGTCAAAGGTTTTAATGACTGTAATAAATTAAAAGTGGGCCAGCCCAAAATCTTTTTACACTCCTTGCATTATTAGTAAGTGGGATGTAATTTTCTTCCTCTAATCTGGCCAGGGATTGTCCAATGGAATAATGTAGAAGTGATTATTCTATTAATGCCATACTGATTTTTAGACCTAGGTTTAAGAAACTTGGGCAGCTTCCACTCCTTGTCCCTTGAATACTTACTCTTGGATCTCAGCTCCTCACTCCATTGCAGCCTAACCAGCTCTGTGAAGCCCTTACAGAAAAGAACTAAGATGTCTGACAATCCCAGCCGAACTCTCAGGTGATATCCAGCACCAATTTGGCAGCCATAGGAGTGAACTCATTTTGGAAAAAAACATTGTTTAGCTCCAGTCAAGCTGATGCAAAGAGACCAGTGATTAATTCCCCCTACCAACCCCCGCACAAATGACAGGTTAATAAGGAAAACAGATTATGTGTTTTTATGCCCAGAAGTTTTGGCTGGTACTTTATGCACCAGAACAGTACTCTTTTGTAAGCATCTTCAAACGAATCGGGCTTGCTATTTCTATAAGAGCGTTTTATACATACCTGCACTAAATGAGTGCCCTCTCAACAAAGCCACCTCCCAAGAACTTCCCCAGATCAATGTTCACCTTCTTTTAGAGCAGATGGGCTAATTATTTGTTAGAAGGAAGCAATTTGATTGAAGTAATTCTCAACAAGGCTTGAATGATTAATGTGTATTTAAGCCACTCAGAAAGATTTAATTGGCAACTTGTCAACCCATATAATAAAATAAATTGAAAAAATAGTAGACAGTATAGGGAAAGTTACTGTCAGATGGTGGCCATAGTTTACAGAATACAAATTATGCAGGCTGTCATTATGTAATAGTTTGGGCCTCTGAATTGAGTAGGTTAAATCAAGGATATGCATCTTGTGTTAGTTACTAGAAAAGGGGCACCTTATAGTATATTGTGTTGTATTTTCAAATAATCCCTTGTTTACCTCTGTGCCTAGGTTGACTATTCCTTTATGGTAGGAGTGAAATCTACCTCCTCCATGTATGTTCCACCATACCTAGTACAGTGTATTTTGTATATTGTAGGTATTCAATAAGTGTTTGTTATATAGTATAATATAATATAATATAATATAATATGAAACACACCTGTATACATATTTACCATTTGTTGGATGTCAAAGTGTATACAGACTTTACAAGATATTAACATAATATAATCAAATTGATATTATATCTTGCTTTTTTCTTTATTGCACTGCCTAAAATGTCTAATGCAATGTTGAACATATTGATTAATTTTCAATTGTTATAGTTCTATTACATTCATTGAATGACCCCAAACTAGTAATATTGTACCATTCTTTTTATTTATTTCCTGAGTCACTTTTCTCATATTTCAGTCAAGGTTTTTGCATTTATATTCATGAGATTGCCCTGTGATATTTTTAACTGTAATTTTTAAGTTAAGTATTGTTATCAAGTTTAGGCTATCCTCATAAACAAATTAAGAAAGGGTCTGTCTTCTTATAATTTCTGAGATAATAAATATATGCTAGCAGTCATCATAAAAGTCATTTGGGATTGCATTTTCCTTTGTAGGAAAGATTTTTAAAATGAATTTAAATTCTTAAGTAGTTATGGGACTATTCATTATAACCACTGGAAAGAAAAAACATATTCACAGATGATATATTTGTAGAAACTTCAAAGATAATCTATTCATTGATATTAGAAATAATAAGTTGGTTTAATAGCTTGCTGCATACAAGTTAAATTCAAAGAACATATGTAAGAAAAAATAAAGTGAAAATTTAACAATAAAAGATACTATTTCAAATAGCATCACAAATACGAAATACCAAGTCATTAATGCAGCATATATTTTATGGCCACTCATGGAAAAATTATATTTTTAAAAAATTTATAGAGGATGTTAATGATTAGATGTATTATGAAAAAAATTGAAATGATCCATATTAAAAAGATGCCAATTCTCCTAAAATTGGCCTGTACATTTAAGGCAATTACAATAAAAGTTCCAGCAATTTTATTTGTTTCTGACCACAAGTTAATTCTAAGTTTATAGCAATTTGTAAAGGGTCAAGAATAGCTATCATAAGAATAAATCAATAAACAACAGAACAACATTGGTAGTGCAGAAAAAGATCTTATCTTAGATGGATATGTAATTTATGACAAAAGTAGAAGAAGTTGATATTCATCTTGTAAAAAATATAAAACTTGGCCTCTACTTCAAACTGTTTCCAAAAGTTAATTCCAAATAATTAAGACATTTATGTGAAAGAAAAAAAGCAAACCTTTTAGAAAATGATCTGAGACTATCTTTAGTGAGACAGGTTTAACCATGTTGGCCAGGATTAACATAAGCTTGAGGTAGGTAGGGAAATTTTTACAAAGGGAACACATAAAGCACTTCTTATAAATGTAATTTAATGAATTAGAATACATTAAAATGAAAAATTCCCTGTAAATTCAAACTAAAAGTTAAATGGTAATCTATGAAGTAGACAAAATAATTCTAACACATATAATTAACAAAGGGCCTGTATCCTAAATATAGAAAAGTGTCTAAAAATTAGTACAGAAAATACAGAAAATCCAATAACATGTCAATGGAACAGACATGTTACAAAACAACATATCTACATGGCAAGTAAATATGCGAAGAGATAACCTCATTGGTAATCAAAAGAATGTTGATTAAAATTGTAATAGAATGCTATTAAAAACCAGTACATGAATACAAGTAAATAGACAAACAATATGGAAATTGGCAAGAGGTGGAGCAGCCAGAATCCTTAAGCTCTGCTGCTCTAAGGTGGAACTGGCACAGTGACTTTCAAAAACTTTTTAACCAGTATTTACTAAAGCTGAAGGTGTATGAGCTTCATTATGATTCAGCAATTCTACTTCTGGGTATAGACCCAGCAAAAACAATTGATAATAGACGATAGAGAGATAGATAGATAGATAGATAGATAGATAGATAGATAGATAGATAGATAGATGATTGATAGATAGATGATAGATAGATACATGATAGGGAAGTTGGCATTATCTTTTAAAATCACAATTGTATATACCCTTTGACACAGAAATTTTATTTCTAGTCATTCCCAAAGTTTTACTAGTATGTATGTGAAAGGATTATCCACTGCTGTATTACTAAACAGGTTCAAAATCCCTTATCTGAACCTTTGGAATAAATGTGTTATCAAATACAGATTTTGTGTTTATTTTTAGGAGGATACCACCATGTGTATGTCATCTAGTACATTATACCCTCAGTAGGATTCAGAGCACAACCCCATATCGAAATCGCTGCCACTTCTGCAGTGAAATGTGTGTATATTCACACTAAGTAAAATAAACAAAAATATAAATAGTATTACTGTCTACATATGGTTTTCCTAATGGTAGTCACTGATTTTTGAAACAATGCCATAAACATAGGCCGGTGGTGTGCAAACATGAGCATACATCAGGGTCACCCCAAGCCTTGTGAAAAGACAATTGCTAGGTCTTCAGTTCAGATTGCATGATTCAGTAGGTGTGGGGTAGGACCTTGTGATTTGCCTTTTTAATGAAGTTTTTGAAGTTTTTATGAAGTTTTTTTGCCTTTTGCTGATGCTGTTGGTTCAAGGGGTCACATTTTGAAAATGTCAATATTGAGGATAAGCATTCTCTGCTTTTTCTTTCTATGAATAATATTTAATAAAACTTTAAGCTAAACTTAAAGCCTGTTACATTTACATACACTGAATTTTTGCTATACTAGCATGCCTTGGAAAAGGGGACACATCAGTGTGGTCATTGTAATCAGAGTGAAGTTACGTGTCTAAGGGTAGATGTGGAGCAAGTTTCTCAAATGACAAAACCATACCACAGCATTATTAAACCTCATTATAGATGGCTTTATTTAAAATTTCTGGTGTTTTCTGTCTCATTACCATGGGTTTATAATAAGTTGTAGTCTTTGGTTCACAGAAAAATGTATGTTATTTAAGGACAGAACTTAATTGATCAGACATTTTCTCCCCATATTCCATGAAACATTTAAACATTCACACAATTTCTGCATTATTTACATAATACACAAGTGATTTTTAACATTTTTAACACAATTTTTAACACAATCGAACATTTAAACAGTCACACAATTTCTGCATTATTTACATAATACACAAGTCCTTTTTAAAAATCTAACTTTTCCACACTCTTGGGTGATTGAATTTAGTCTGGGTGATGAGGTCTGATATTAATTCTTATAATTATGCAGAAGTATCATTTAAAGTCTTCACCAGCAGGGTTTTTCAAACATCATTGCTAGTTTGATGGCTATGCCAAGTATTTGTTAATATTGATTTATCAAAATAATTCCAAGCATTTCAGACAATATGTCCTACAAACTGAATGCTTTTAGAATATTTGGATTCTTCAACCTCTGTTAATTACTGCATGCTTACATTTTAAAATGTGTTTATGCTTGTCTTCATGAATGTAATGATCATGTTACAAATGTCATATTGAGGGGAAAATATCCATGAATAATAACATATTAAAGTTATTTTTCCTAGTCATACTAATCTGCAGTGGGTTCACATAGCTGTTTCAATATTATTTTTGAGGCAGTAAGAAAACATATCTCTAGTTATCCTTGTTCCATACCCAAGAAGAGTCAACATTATTTATTCGTATTATCTGTTGTTCTCTCCTCAGTATCATTAAGTTGTTTCTAGGAATGTAGGACAGTGCCAAACTTTTTATCAACATTGTAAATTTGCACAAAACTGCATTTTTCATTATTACTTTAAGAATTTTGTCAAAATACCTTATTCACCATAGTTTTTTTAGACGTGCTTCACCATGGTGCTTCTTAACACCTTGGAGTCAACCTCCAAAAGATCCACATTCACCTTTCATTGTCTCTTCTTGGTCTCTTCTGGCTTATTTAATGGCCAGAAAATTTGTTGGTACATTAGTTTTACTTCTGATTGTTGTATTACTATAATCAACACATGTTCATGACCTTTATTTTTCATGTCATATGTTGTGTTTTTCTGTTTCTTTAGTTCTTGCTCATCACAGCTGCAAAGTGAATACAAACATGCTAACCAATATATTACTATCACAGAGTAGCATTTTCTGATGTTCTGACTTTCTGCTTCTGATTTTTCACTGTCACCAGAGTAATAGCTTTAAATATAAAAATATTTTCATAGTTTAATTAAAACCAAGGTCAAAATATAAAATGTAAAAGAATGCCAAATACAGTAAAATATTATTAAAAATGCAATAGTATATCAGCAAACAGAAAGGGCACCTGTGACTGTTGGAAGCACAGATATAAAAATTGTGACTCTGTGCAGATTAGATTTTTTTAGTCAAATTAATTTTGGCATAAAAATTGTCTTAATTGTCTTTAAAAATATTTTCAGAGATTATCAGATTTTGAAATTGTAAATGCAGAATATGAACCCACATAAACAAAATATTAGTAAAAAATATTCATCATTAGAGTCTTGATTAAATAAATTGTGGAACATGTTCTATGGTGTAATACTATGTAGCGCTCAAAAAGAATGAGGAAACTATATTTTTGTATCAAAATATCCCTAAGATTTATTAAGTGTGACTAGCAAGATGCTAAATAATATTTGTAGTCTGTTTCTATTTCTGTAGAGAAGGGAAATAATTATAAGGAAACAGAAAGTGATGTATGAGAGAGGATGGAAGAGAAGCTTTTCACTATATGATTTTAATTTGGTAGTTTTGCTACTTAACTATGTACAGCTTTACATAATGCTGCTAATTCTGCTTAAGCAATTAAACACTTGAAAAAATAAAAGATAATTTTGTTAGGGAAACTACAGGAAGAAGAAGTATGAGTCCCGATATGCTGTGTGGCACCAAACCTGCTATGTGACACAAAACTAAAATTTAGCCACTGTAGCCATCCAATTTAGGGGAAGCCTCCACTAACAAATAAATCGATAACCATTGCCTTCTGGCGTAGGTTAATTCCAGTGCTTTATTAGAACATCGTCATTGCCATTTACAGCAGAAGACTAACAGAATACCTTTGTTTTATCAGTGGGGAAGTGCGAGAAAGGAGAATCTAGGACAGAACATGGCTTTCATGTAACTGAGATTTTGTAAGTTTGAGCACTTCCACTTCTAAGGTGCATAGGCCTTAGGCTCTTATTCCCAAAAGTACATGCCAGACACAGACATTCTCCCAATGTCCTGGTAGTGTCAGAAGCTGAGTTGCAATTAGGATGAATCATTTAAGCTATTCTGTTGTTAGTTGTTAGACTGGTAGGTCAAGGAAAGTTCATTGACAGAGTTTAGCTAGCATTTTCAAAGGATTTGACAGCGTCTCCAGTGGTGGCCTGCTGAATGTGATTGAAATATGTGAGCTCTATGGCAGTACATTTAGGTAGATCTATACCTATTTAAATATTTCTAGGAAATAATTGATTAATGAATCCTTGTTGAAAAGAAAGAAGGCTACTGGTGGGTTATGCATTCTATTAGCCCTGCTGTTTAACTTTTAAACTTTGACTTATCTGTTTATTTTATAACTTCTTATTGCAAACTCACCATATGTGAGTTTTATAACTCATATATAACATGTAACATATTTTATAACTTCTTATTGCAAACTCACCATATGTGAGAGTCTATTAGTCTACTGGGAATGTTAATAGTGAGGACTGCTTCAGCATGCAAAATTATAGTCTAAGAGGGTTACTGAGGGGGCTTCAGGATGGCTGATTAGAGACATCCAGCACCCCCCTCTTCCACAAAGAGCCAAAATAGCAAGGAGATGATCACACTTCAAATAGAGAATGTAAGAGTGGACACAAACTCAACAGAGAAGTAGCAGAAAACACCTTAGGCATGGAAGGAGGGGGAGGTGAGACAGCGAGCTCATCTGGGATCAGCTGGGAGTCTGGAGTGTGGGGAAAGTGTGAGCAAGAGATCCTGAAGCCCACATTCTCACTGTGTATGTCTGTAATAATAGCTACAGGAGAGCCTTTCAGCCTTTTCAAGCCCTAAGACTAGCATAGGAAGATGCCTGGATCACGTGATGGCATTGCTTCAGGGAGGGAGCTTATGCTGAGTCCCACACATACCCCAAGTCTAAGTAGCTATAGCACAGCATTATTTTGAAAGCTTATTCCCCACCAGCCTGCATCTTGTTCTGGGACCCAACAGTCCCTGCATTGCCACATCCCAAAAGCTCTGCGGACATTCTCCCACATTCACATGGAGGGTTGCAACAGCACAATGCTGATTGGACCCAGCACTCTAGCACACATGGTTTTCTGTGCCCCAGGGAATGGTGGTGCAGTGCAATAGGAAGGCTGTGCCAGGGACAAAGAGAGTCCAAGTGTTTACTCACTAAAGCCTGAGAGCCACTTGCCTGGGGCAGCTAACACAGACAGCAACTCTGGCACCCCAGCAGCAGGACTGCTGTGCACATGCCCTGAAAACAGGCTCCCCATGCCCACCACTGTGGCTGTTGTAGCACGCTGGCTCTCCTTCAGGAAGCCTGAGGATCACTCTGTCCTATTCACCACAGCTAGGGCCTAAGCATATCAACAAGGGGCCTGAAGACAGGCCCACCCAGCCTGGCACTACCTGTAACCCCCGCAACAAACTCCAGTGCCCAAGCACACTGCGCAGATGCCTGGAGATTGCCCGGTTCCATTCACCACTGCTGGCATCTGTTCATTCCTCCGGGGGGCCTGAGGATGGGCCTACCCAACCTGTTACTACCACCACAGCCAGAATAAACCTGAATACACCACCTGGGGGCCTGAGGACTGGCCTGCCCAGCATGTCATAGCTACTGCTAACACCAGTGCATGCTACTTCAGAGCCTAAGGGTTGTTCTGCCACTGCTACTGATATCACCCACACCACACATGCTGCCCAGGGGGCTGAGAACCCACCCACCTGCCAATCCCACCACTTCCACTGTCAACACCTGAGCAAGCCACCTGTAGGCTCAAGAATTGACCCAGTTGTACCTGTAAATACCGGTGCCTGCATATGCCACCTAGGGGTTAAAGGACAGACATGCTCATCCCACTGCTGCCACCCTGAGGTCTGAGGACTGGCCCATCTTACTTTCTTATCCCCGGAAAGATGTCCACAAAGCTTCCACTAATAACCGTAGCTTAAGACACTGAGGAAATCACAGGCATCACTGATGCTACTTACAGCTGAAGAAATCATAAGGAGACTATACTACTGCATATACCCAGAATCAAAACTAAAGTATTCTACCCAACTAACACCACAGATATATCTCCTGGTAATGTATTCCTCTACAAAAGCCAATCCAAACAATTAGAAGAAGTGAATATTACACCAGATATGCAGATATCAATGTAAGAACACAAGAAATATTTTTTAAAAAGGATACATGACACTTCTAAAGGAACACAATAATTCTCCAGCAACAGATTCCAATAAAAAGAAATTTATAAAATGCCAAAAAAAAATTCAAAGTAATAATATTAAAGAAGCTCAGTGAGATACAAGAAAGCACAGATAATCATTACAGAGAAATCAGAAAAACAATTTAGGATAGGAACAAGAAATTCATCAGAGAGGTAGATTAAAAATATATATAGAGAGAGATAAATCTGGAAACTGAAGAATTCAATGAATGAAATAAAGAATTCATTCAATATCTTCAACAGTAGACTAGATTAAGCAGAAGAAGGGACCTCAGAACTTAAAAACAGGTCTTTTGAAATAGCTCAGCCTGACAAAACATTTTAAAAAATTAAAAACAGTGAACAAAGCTTATATGATATATGGGACACCATAAAGCGAGCAAATAGGAAAATTTTGGGTATTCAAGAAAATGAAAAGAAGGCCAAAGTCATAAAAATCATTTTATTATTATTATTATTATACTTTAAGTTTTAGGGTACATGTGCACAATGTGCAGGTTTGTTACGTATGTATCCATCTGCCATGTTGGTGTGCTGCACCCATTAACTCGTCATTTAGCATTAGGTATATCTCCTGATGCTGTCCCTCACCACTCCCCCCACCCCACAACAGTCCCCAGAGTGTGATGTTCCCCTTCCTGTGTCCATGTGTTCTCATTGTTCAATTCCCACCTATGAGTGAGAACATAAGGTGATTTGTTTTTTGTCCTTGCGATAGTTTACTGAGAATGATGGTTTCCAGTTTCATCCATGTCCCTACAAAGGACATGAACTCATCATTTTTTATGGCTGCATAGTATTCCATGGTGTATATGTGCCACATTTTCTTAATCCATTCTATGATTGTTGGACATGTGGGTTGGTTCCAAGTCTTTGCTATTGTGAATAGTGCTGCAACAAACTTACGTGTGCATGTATCTTTATAGCAACATGATTTATAGTCCTTTAGGTATATACCCAGTAATGGGATGGCAGGGTCAAATGGTATTTCTAGTTCTAGATCCCTGAGGAATCGCCACACTGACTTCCACAATGGTTGGACTAGTATACAGTCCCACCAACAGTGTAAAAGTGTTCCTATTTCTCCACATCCTCTCCAGCACCTGTTGTTTCCTGACTTTTTAATGATGGCCATTCTAACTGATGTGAGATGGTATCTCATTGTGGTTTTGATTTGCATTTCTCTGATGGCCAGTGATGATGAGCATTTTTTCATGTGTTTTTTGGCTACATAAATGTCTTCTTTTGAGAAGTGTCTGTTCATGTCCTTTGCCCACTTTTTGATGGGGTTGTTTGTTTCTTTCTTG
Organism: Nomascus leucogenys; assembly: GCF_006542625.1. Taxonomy (NCBI): domain Eukaryota; kingdom Metazoa; phylum Chordata; class Mammalia; order Primates; family Hylobatidae; genus Nomascus; species Nomascus leucogenys. Next base: position 30,092,692 of record NC_044395.1, on the reverse strand, counting down.
TAAATTTGTTTGAGTTCATTGTAGATCTGGATATTAGCCCTTTGTCAGATGAGGAGGTTGCGAAAATTTTCTCCCATTTTGTAGATTGCCTGTTCACTCTGATGGTAGTTTCTTTTGCTATGCAGAAGCTCTTTAGTTTAATTAGATCCCATGTGTCAATTTTGGCTTTTGTTGCCATTGATTTTGGTGTTTTAGACATGAAGTCCTTGCCCATGCCTATGTCCTGAATGGTAATGCCTAGGTTTTCTTCTAGGGTATTTATGGTTTTAGGTCTAACATGTAAGTCTTTAATCCATCTTCAATTAATTTTTGTATAAGGTGTAAGGAAGGGATCCAGTTTCAGCTTTCTACATATGGCTAGCCAGTTTTCCCAGCATCATTTATTAAATAGGGAATCCTTTCCCCATTTCTTGTTTTTGTCAGGTTTGTCAAAGATCAGATAGGTGTAGATATGCGGCATTATTTCTGAGGGCTCTGTTCTGTTCCATTGATCTATGTCTCTGTTGTGGTACCAGTACCATGCTGTTTTGGTTACTGTAGCCTTGTAGTATAGTTTGAAGACAGGTAGCGTGATGCCTCCAGCTTTGTTCTTTTGGCTTAGGATTGACTTGGCGATACGGGCTCTTTTTTGGTTCCATATGAACTTTAAAGTAGTTTTTTCCAATTCTGTGAAGAAAGTCATTGATAGCTTGATGGGGATGGCATTGAATCTATAGATTACCTTGGGCAGTATGGCCATTTTCATGATATTGATTTTTCCAACCCATGAGCATGGAATGTTCTTCCATTTGTTTGTATCCTCTTTTATTTCATTGAGCAGTGATTTGTAGTTCTCCTTGAAGAGGTCCTTCACGTCCCTTGTAAGTTGGATTCCTAGGTATTTTATTCTCTTTGAAGCAATTGTGAATGGGAGTTCACTCATGATTTGTCTCTCTGTTTGTCTGTTATTGGTGTACAAGAATGCTTGTGATTTTTGTACATTGATTTTGTATCCTGAGACTTTATTGAAGTTACTTATCAGCTTAAGGAGATTTTGGGCTGAGACAATGGGGTTTTCTAGATATACAATCATGTCATCTGCAAACAGGGACAATTTGACTTCCTCTTTTCCTAATTGAATACCCTTTATTTCCTTCTCCTGCCTGATTGCCCTGGCCAGAAGTTCCAGCACTATGTTGAATAGGAGTGGTGAAAGAGGGCTTCCCTGTCTTGTGCTAGTTTTCAAAGGGAATGCTTCCAGTTTTTGCCCATTCAGTATGATATTGGCTGTGGGTTTGTCATAGATAGCTCTTATTATTTTGAGATATGTCCCATCAATACCTAATTTATTGAGAGTTTTTAGCATGAAGTGTTGTTGAATTTTGTCAAAGACCTTTTCTGCATCTATTGAGATAATCATGTGGTTTTTGTCTTTGGTTCTGTTTATATCCTGGATTACATTTATTGATTTGCATATGTTGAACCAGCCATGCATCCCAGGGATGAAGCCCACTTGATCATGGTGGATAAGCTTTTTGATGTGCTGCTGGATTTGGCTTGCCAGTATTTTATTGAGGATTTTTGCATCAATGTTCATCAAGGATATTGGTCTGAAATTCTCTTTTTTGGTGGTGTCTCTGCCAGGCTTTGGTATCAGGATGATGCTGGCCTCATAAAATGTGTTAGGGAGGATTCCCTCTTTTTCTATTGATTGGAATAGTTTCAGAAGGAATGGTACCAGTTCCTCCCTGTACCTCTGGTAGAATTCGGCTGTGAATCGATCAGGTCCTGGAGTCTTTTTTGTTGGTAAGCTATTGATTATTACCACAATTTCAGAACCTGTTATTGGTCTATTCAGAGATTCAACTTCTTCCTGGTTTAGTCTTGGGAGGGTGTATTTGTTGAGGAATTTAATAGTTGAAAATTTCCTAGCTCTAATAAGAGGCATAGACGTCCAGATACAGGATGCTTACAGATCCCCAAATAGATAAAATTCAAAAGATGTTTTTTATGGCATAGTATAGCCAAATTGTCACATCAAAGAAGAAGAGTAAATTCTACAAATAGCAAGGGAAGGGTGTCCAGTCATTTATAAGGGAACTCTCCGTTAGAAAATGATTTCTCAATAGAAGCCTTACAGGCCAAGATAGAATGGGATGATATATTCAGACGGTGAAAGAGAAAAAAACCCTGCCACTCAAGAATACTATACCCAGCAAAGTTATTTGAGAGGATTGAAAGATAAATGGTCTCTCCCAGACAAGCAAAAACTAAGAAAATGTATTACAACTACACCAGTCCTGCAAGAAATACTTAAGAGAGTTCTACATTTGGAAGAAAAAGTATGATACCGACTGTCAGGAAAACACATAAAAGTATAAAACTCATTTGTTAAGTAAACACACAAATGAGAAAGAGAAAAAAACTCAAATTTTACCACTAACCCCCGTTCACCAAACTGCAGTGATAAACAAGAGAAAATAAAGGATATATAAAGCAATCAGAAAACAATGAACAAAATAACAGAAATAAGTCTTCATATAGCAACACCCTTGAATGTGAACAGATTACATTAAAGATATAGACTGGTAGATTGAATTAAAAAAAAAAAACTGACCCCAATTCATGTTGCCTACAAGAACTTCATTTTACTTGTAAAGACATGTTCACTAAAAATAAAGAAATGGAAAAAAAAAACTATTCTACACTAACAGAAACCAAAAGTAGGTTGGGATAGATATACCAGAAAAAAGCTACTTTAAGTCAAAACCGGTAAAAAGAGACAAAGAAGGTCATTATATAATGACAACGAAAGCAATTCAGCAAAAGGATATAACAATTCTAAATAAATGTGCAGCAACCCTGAAGCACCCAGATGTATAAAGCAAATATTATTAGATCTAAAGGGAAAAATAGACTCTAATACAGTAATATTTAGGAACTTAAACATCCCATTCTTAGCACTAGAAAGATCATCTAGACAGCAAGTGAACAAAGAAACCCTGGATTTAAACTTGATTTTAGACCAAATGGACCTAACAGACATCTACAAAACATTTTACCTAACAGTTGCAGAATACAGCACATGAAACATTCTCCAGAATAGACCATATGTTAGGCAACAAAACGAGTCTCAATACATTTCAAAAAATCAAAATCATAGCAAGCTTCTTCTCAAAACTCAATGGAAAAAAAAAGAGAAATACAAGAGGAACTTCAGAAATTATACAAATACATGGACATTACACAATATACTCCTGAACAACCACTGGATGAATGAGGAAATTAAAAAGAAAATTTAAAAAAATATTGAAGCAACTAAAAATGGAAACACAACAGACCAAAACTTACAGGATACAGCAAAAGTAATGCTAAGGAGGGAAGTTTATAACAATAAATACCTATCTCAAAAAAAGTAGAAATATTTCAAGGAAACAATCCAACGATGTACTTCAAGAAACTATATAGAAAAGCAAGAACAAACCAAATACAAAATTAGGAGAGGAAAGAAATGATAATAAAGACCAGAGTAAAACTAAATGATAGAGAGACTGAGGAAAAAACAATGCAATGGATCAACGAAATAAAAAGTTGGTTTTTGAAGAGACTAATAAAATTGATAAACCACTAGTTCAACCCACCAAGAAACAAAAAAGAGAGAAAACTGAAACAAAATCAGAAAGAAAAAAATGAGATGTAACAATTCATATCACCAAAATAAAAAAGATCATCAGACTATTATGAACAACTGTACGCTAACAAATTGGAAAATCTGGAGGAAATGATTAAATATCTGGACACATGCCAATCCAGCAAGATTGAATTAGGAAGAAATAAAAAACTTAAGGAGACCTATAACATAATAAGATTGAATCAGTAATAAAAAGTATTCCACAAAGAAAAGTCCAAGATTGGATGGCTTCACCACTTAATTCTACAGAACCTTTATTTTTTTTATTTTTATTTTTTATTATACTTTAGGTTTTAGGGTACATGTGCACAATATGCAGGTTTGTTACATATGTATCCATGTGCCATGTTGATTTCCTGCACCCATTAACTCGTCATTTAGCATTAGGTATATCTCCTAATGCTGTCCCTCCCCTCTCCCCGCACCCGACAACAGTTCCCAGAGTGTGATGTTCCCCTTCCTGTGTCCATGAGTTCTTATTTTTCAATTCCCACCTATGAGTGAGAACATGCAGTGTTTGGCTTTTTGTCCTTGCGATAGTTTACTGAGAATGATGGTTTCCAGTTTCATCCATGTTCCTACAAAGGACACGAACTCATCATTTTTTATGGCTGCATAGTATTCCATGGTGTATATGTGCCACATTTTCTTAATCCAGTCTATTGTTGTTGGACATTTCGGTTGGTTCCAACTCTTTGCTATTGTGAATAGTGCCGCAATAAACATACGTGTGCATGTGTCTTTATAGCAGCATGATTTATATTCCTTTGGGTATATACCCAGTAATGGGATGGCTGGGTCAAATGGTATTTCTAGTTCCAGATCCCTGAGGAATCGCCACACTGACTTCCACAATGGTTGAACTAGTTTACAGTCCCACCAACAGTGTAGAAGTGTTCCTATTTCTCCACATCCTCTCCAGCACCTGTTGTTTCCTGATTTTTTAATGATGGCCATTCTAACTGGTGTGAGATGGTATCTCACTGTGGTTTTGATTTGCATTTCTCTGATGGCCAGTGATGATGAGCATTTCTTCATGTGTTTTTTGGCTGCATAAATGTCTTCTTTTGAGAAGTGTCTGTTCATGTCATTCGCCCACTCTTTGATGGGGTTGTTTGTTTTTTTCTTGTAAATATGTTTGAGTTCATTGTAGATTCTGGATATTAGCCCTTTGTCAGATGAGTAGGTTGCAAAAATTTTCTCCCATTCTGTAGGTTGCCTGTTCACTCTGATGGTAGTTTCTTTTGCTGTGCAGAAGCTCTTTAGTTTAATGAGATCCCATTTGTCAATTTTGGCTTTTGTTGCCATTGCTTTTGGTGTTTTAGACATGAAGTCCTTGCCCACGCCTATGTCCTGAATGGTATTGCCTAGCTTTTCTTGTAGGATTTTAATGGTTTTAGGTCTAACATTTAAGTCTTTAATCCATCTTCAATTAATTTTTGTATAAGGTGTAAGGAAGGGATCCAGTTTCAGCTTTCTACATATGGCTAGCCAATTTTCCCAGCACCATTTATTAAATAGGGAATCCTTTCCCCATTGCTTGTTTTTGTCAGGTTTGTCAAAGATCAGATAGTTGTAGATATGCGGCATCATTTCTGAGGGCTCTGTTCTGTTCCATTGATCTATGTCTCTGTTGTGGTACCAGTACCATGCTGTTTTGGTTACTGTAGCCTTGTAGTATAGTTTAAAGTCAGGTAGCGTGATGCCTCCAGCTTCGTTCTTTTGGCTTAGGATTGACTTGGCGATGCGGGCTCTTTTTTGGTTCCATATGAACTTTAAAGTAGTTTTTTCCAATTCTGTGAAGAAAGTCATTGGTAGCTTGATGGGGATGGCATTGAATCTATAAATTACCTTGGGCAGTATGGCCATTTTCATGATATTGATTTTTCCAACCCATGAGCATGGAATGTTCTTCCATTTGTTTGTATCCTCTTTTATTTCATTGAGCAGTGGTTTGTAGTTCTCCTTGAAGAGGTCCTTCACATCCCTTGTAAGTTGGATTCCTAGGTATTTTATTCTCTTTGAAGCAATTGTGAATGGGAGTTCACTCATGATTTGGCTCTCTGTTTGTCTGTGATTGGTTACAAGAATGCTTGTGATTTTTGTACATTATTTTGTATCCTGAGACTTTGCTGAAGTTGCTAATCAGCTTAAGGAGATTTGGGGCTGAGACAATGTGGTTTTCTAGATATACAATCATGTCATCTGCAAACAGGGACAATTTGACTTCCTCTTTTCCTAATTGAATACCCTTTATTTCCTTCTCCTGCCTGATTGCTCTGGCCAGAACTTCCAGCACTATGTTGAATAGGAGCGGTGAGAGAGGGCATCCCTGTCTTGTGCCAGTTTTCAGAGGGAATGCTTCCAGTTTTTGCCCATTCAGTATGATATTGGCTGTGGGTTTGTCGTAGATAGCTCTTATTATTTTGAGATACGTCCCATCAATACCTAGTTTATTGAGAGTTTTTAGCATGAAGGGTTGTTGAATTTTGTCAAAGGCCTTTTCTGCATCTATTGAGATAATGATGTGGTTTTTGTCTTTGGTTCTGTTTATATGCTGGATTACATTTATTGATTTGCGTATGTTGAACCAGCCTTGCATCCCAGGGATGAAGCCCACTTGATTATGGTGGATAAGCTTTTTGATGTGCTGCTGGATTCGGTTTGCCAGTATTTTATTGAGGATTTTTGCATCGATGTTCATCAAGGATATTGGTCTGAAATTCTCTTTTTTGGTTATGTCTCTGCCAGGCTTTGGTATCAGGACGATGCTGGCTTCATAAAATGTGTTAGGGAGGATTCCCTCTTTTTCTATTGATTGGAATAGTTTCAGAAGGAATGGTACCAGTTCCTCCTTGTACCTCTGGTAGAATTCAGCTGTGAATCCATCAGGTCCTGGACTCTTTTTGGTTGGTAAGCTATTGATTATTGCCACAATTTCAGAACCTGTTATTGATCTATTCAGAGATTCAACTTCTTCCTGATTTAGTCTTGGGAGGGTGTATTTGTTGAGGAATTTATCCATTTCTTCTAGATTTTCTAGTTTGTTTGCATAGAGGTGTTTGTAGTATTCTGTGATGGTAGATTGTATTTCTGTGGGATCGGTGGTGATATCCCCTTTTTCATTTTTTATTGCATCTATTTGATTCTTCTCTCTTTTCTTCTTTATTAGTCTTGCTAGCAGTCTATCAATTTTGTTGATCTTTTCAAAAAAAACAGCTCCTGGATTCATTAATTTTTTGAAGGGTTTTTTGTGTCTCTATTTCCTTCAGTTCTGCTCTGATTTTAGTTATTTCTAGCCTTCTGCTAGCTTTTGAATGTGTTTGCTCTTGCTTCTCTAGTTCTTTTAATTGTGATGTTAGGGTGTCAATTTTGGATCTTTCCTTCTTTCTCTTGTGGGCATTTAGTGCTATAAATTTCCCTCTACACACTGCTTTGAACGTGTCCCAGAGATTCTGGTATGTTGTGTCTTTGTTCTCGTTGGTTTCAAAGAACATCTTTATTTCTGCCTTCATTTCATTATGTACCCAATAGTCATTCAGGAGCAGGTTGTTCAGTTTCCATTTAGTTGAGTGGTTTTGAGTGAGTTTCTTAATCCTGAGTTCTAGTTTGATTGCACTGTGGTCTGAGAGACAGTTTGTTATAATTTCTGTTCTTTTACATTTGCTGAGGAGAGCTTTACTTCCAACTATGTGGTCAATTTTGGAATAGGTGTGGTGTGGTGCTGAAAAAAATGTGTATTTTGTTGATTTGGGGTGGAGAGTTCTGTAGATGTCTATTAGGTCCACTTTGTGCAGAGCTGAGTTCAATTCCTGGATATCCTTGTTAACTTTCTGTCTCGTTGATCTGTCTAATGTTGACAGTGGGGTGTTAAAATCTCCCATTATTATTGTGTGGGAGTTTAAGTCCCTTTGTGGGTCACTCAGAACTTGCTTTATGAATCTGGGTGCTCCTGTGTTGGGTGCATGTATATTTAGGATAGTTAGCTCTTCTTGTTGAATTGATTCCTTTACCATTATGTAATGGCCTTCTTTGTCTCTTTTGGTCTTTGTTGGTTTAAAGTCTATTTTATCAGAGACTAGGATTGCAACCCCTGCCTTTTTTTGTTTTCCATTTGCTTGATAGATCTTCCTCCATCCCTTTATTTTGAGTCTATGTGTGTCTCTGCACGTGAGATGGGTTTCCTGAATACAGCACACTGATGGGTCCTGACTCCTTATCCAATTTGCCAGTCTGTGTCTTTTAATTGGAGCATTTAGCCCATTTACATTTAACGTTAATATTGTTATGTGTGAATCTGATCCTGTCATTATGATGTTAGTTGGTTATTTTGCTCGTTAGTTGATGCAGTTTCTTCCTAGCCTCGATGGTCTTTACAATTTGGTGTGTTTTTGCAGTGGCTGGTACCGGTTGTTCCTTTCCATGTTTAGTGCTTCAGGAGCTCTTTTAGGGCAGGCCTGGTGGTGACAAAATCACTCAGCATTTGCTTGTCTGTAAAGTATTTTATTTCTCCTTCACTTATGAAGCTTAGTTTGGCTGGATATGAAATTCTGGGTTGAAAATTCTTTTCTTTAAGAATGTTGAATATCGGCCCCCACTCTCTTCTGGCTTGTAGAGTTTCTGCCGAGAGATCAGCTGTTAGTCTGATGGGCTTCCCTTTGTGGGTAACCCGACCTTTCTCTCTGGCTGCCCTTAACATTTTTTCCTTCATTTCAACTTTGGTGAATCTGACAATTATGTGTCTTGGAGTTGCTCTTCTCTAGGAGTATCTTTGTGGCGTTCTCTGTATTTCCTGAATCTGAATGTTGGCCTGCCTTGCTAGATTGGGGAAGTTCTCCTGGATAATATCTTGCAGAGTGTTTTCCAACTTGGTTCCATTCTCCCCATCATTTTCAGGTACACCAATCAGATGTAGGTTTGGTCTTTTCACATAGTCCCAAATTTCTTGGAGGCTTTGTTCATTTCTTTTTATTCTTTTTTCTCTAAACTTCCCTTCTCACTTCATTTCATTCATTTCATCTTCCATCAGCGATACCCTTTCTTCCAGTTGATCGCATCTGCTACTGAGGCTTCTGCAATCTTCGCGTAGTTCTCAAAACTTGGCTTTCAGCTCCATCAGCTCCTTTAAGCCCTTCTCTCCATTGGTTATTCTAGTTATCCATTCTTCTAATTTTTTTTCAAAGTTTTTAACTTCTTTGCTATTGTTTTGGACATTTGGGTTGGTTCCAACTCTTTGCTATTGTGAATAGTGCCGCAATAAACATACGTGTGCATGTGTCTTTATAGCAGCATGATTTATAGTCCTTTGGGTATATACCCAGTAATGAGATGGCTGGGTCAAATGGTATTTCTAGTTCGAGATCCCTGAGGAATCGCCACACTGACTTCCACAATGGTTGAACTAGTTTACAGTCCCACCAACAGTGTTAAAGTGTTCCTATTTCTCCACATCCTCTCCAGCACCTGTTGTTTCCTGATTTTTTAATGATGGCCATTCTAACTGGTGTGAGATGGTATCTCACTGTGGTTTTGATTTGCATTTCTCTGATGGCCAGTGATGATGAGCATTTCTTCATGTGTTTTCTGGCTGCATAAATGTCTTCTTTTGAGAAGTGTCTGTTCATGTCCTCTGCCCACTTTTTGATGGGGTTGTTTGTTTTTTTCTTGTAAATTTGTTTGAGTTCATTGTAGATTCTGGATATTAGCCCTTTGTCAGATGAGTAGGTTGCAAAAATTTTCTCCCATTCTGTAGGTTGCCTGTTCATTCTGATGATAGTTTCTTTTGCTGTGCAGAAGCTCTTTAGTTTAATGAGATCCCATTTGTCAATTTTGGCTTTTGTTGCCTTTGCTTTTGGTGTTTTAGACATGAAGTCCTTACCCACGCCTATGTCCTGAATGGTATTGCCTAGATTTTCTTGTAGGATTTTAATGGTTTTAGGTCTAACATGTAAGTCTTTAATCCATCTTGAATTAATTTTTGTATAAGGTGTAAGGAAGGGATCCAGTTTCAGCTTTCTACATATGGCTAGCCAGTTTTCCCAGCACCATTTATTAAATAGGGAATCCTTTCCCCATTTCTTGTTTTTGTCAGGTTTGTCAAAGATCAGATAATTGTAGCTATGCGGCATCATTTCTGAGGGCTCTGTTCTGTTCCATTGATCTATATCTCTGTTGTGGTACCAGTACCATGCTGTTTTGGTTACTGTAGCCTTGTAGTATAGTTTAAAGTCAGGTAGTGTGATGCCTCCAGCTTCGTTCTTTTGGCTTAGGATTGACTTGGCGATGCGGGCTCTTTTTTGGTTCCATATGAACTTTAAAGTAGTTTTTTCCAATTCTGTGAAGAAAGTCATTGGTAGCTTGATGGGGATGGCATTGAATCTATAAATTACCTTGGGCAGTATGGCCATTTTCATGATATTGATTTTTCCAATCCATGAGCATGGAATGTTCTTCCATTTGTTTGTATCCTCTTTTATTTCATTGAGCAGTGGTTTGTAGTTCTCCTTGAAGAGGTCCTTCACATCCCTTGTAAGTTGGATTCCTAGGTATTTTATTCTCTTTGAAGCAATTGTGAATGGGAGTTCACTCATGATTTGGCTCTCTGTTTGTCTGTGATTGGTTTACAAGAATGCTTGTGATTTTTGTACATTAATTTTGTATCCTGAGACTTTGCTGAAGTTGCTAATCAGCTTAAGGAGATTTGGGGCTGAGACAATGGGGTTTTCTAGATATACAATCATGTCATCTGCAAACAGGGACAATTTGACTTCCTCTTTTCCTAATTGAATACCTTTTATTTCCTTCTCCTGCCTGATTGCTCTGGCCAGAACTTCCAGCACTATGTTGAACAGGAGCAGTGAGAGAGGGCATCCCTGTCGTGTGCCAGTTTTCAGAGGGAATGCTTCCAGTTTTTGCCCTTTCAGTATGATATTGGCTGTGGGTTTGTCGTAGATAGCTCTTATTATTTTGAGATACGTCCCATCAGTACCTAATTTATTGAGAGTTTTTAGCATGAAGGGTTGTTGAATTTTGTCAAAGGCCTTTTCTACATCTATTGAGATAATCATGTGGTTTTTGTCTTTGGTTCTGTTTATATGCTGGATTACATTTATTGATTTGCGTATGTTGAACCAGCCTTGCATCCCAGGGATGAAGCCCACTTGATCATGGTGGATAAGCTTTTTGATGTGCTGCTGGATTCGGTTTGCCAGTATTTTATTGAGGATTTTTGCATCAATGTTCATCAAGGATATTGGTCTGAAATTCTCTTTTTGGTTATGTCTCTGCCAGGCTTTGGTATCAGGACGATGCTGGCTTCATAAAATGTGTTAGGGAGGATGCCCTCTTTTTCTATCGATTGGAATAGTTTCAGAAGGAATGGTACCAGTTCCTCCTTGTACCTCTGGTAGAATTCAGCTGTGAATCCATCAGGTCCTGGACTCTTTTTGGTTGGTAAGCTATTGAGTATTGCCACAATTTCAGAACCTGTTATTGGTCTATTCAGAGATTCAACTTCTTCCTTGTTTAGTCTTGGGAGGGTGTATTTGTTGAGGAATTTATCCATTTCTTCTAGATTTTCTAGTTTATTTGCATAGAGGTGTTTGTAGTATTCTCTGATGGTAGATTGTATTTCTGTGGGATCAGTGGTGATATCCCCTTTTTCGTTTTTTATTGCATCTATTTGATTCTTCTCTCTTTTTTTCTTTATTAGTCTTGCTAGCGGTCCATCAATTTTGTTGATCTTTTCAAAAAACCAGCTCCTGGATTCATTAATTTTTTGAAGGGTTTTTTGTGTCTCTATTTCCTTCAGTTCTGCTCTGATTTTAGTTATTTCTAGCCTTCTGCTAGCTTTTGAATGTGTTTGCTCTTGCTTTTCTAGTTCTTTTAATTGTGATGTTAGGGAGTCAATTTTGGATCTTTCCTGCTTTCTCTTGTGGGCATTTAGTGCTATAAATTTCCCTCTACACACTGCTTTGAATGTGTCCCAGAGATTCTGGTATGTTGTGTCTTTGTTCTCGTTGGTTTCAAAGAACATCTTTATTTCTGCCTTCATTTCATTATGTACCCAATAGTCATTCAGGAGCAGGTTGTTCAGTTTCCATGTAGTAGAGCGGTTTTGAGTGAGTTTCTTAATCCTGAGTTCTAGTTTGATTGCACTGTGGTCTGAGAGACAGTTTGTTATAATTTCTGTTCTTTTACATTTGCTGAGGAGAGCTTTACTTCCAACTATGTGGTCAATTTTGGAATAGGTGTGGTGTGGTGCTGAAAAAAATGTATATTCTGTTGACTTGGGGTGGAGAGTTCTGTAGATGTCTATTAGGTCCACTTTATGTAGAGCTGAGTTCAATTCCTGGATATCCTTGTTAACTTTCTGTCTCGTTGATCTGTCTAATGCTGACAGTGGGGTGTTAAAATCTCCCATTATTATTGTGTGGGAGTTTAAGTCCCTTTGTGGGTCACTCAGGACTTGCTTTATGAATCTGGGTGCTCCTGTGTTGGGTGCATATATATTTAGGATAGTTAGCTCTTCTTGTTGAATTGATCCCTTTACCATTATGTAATGGCCTTCTTTGTCTCTTTTGATCTTTGTTGGTTTAAAGTCTATTTTATCAGAGACTAGGATTGCAACCCCTGCCTTTTTTTGTTTTCCAGTTGCTTGATAGATCTTCCTCCATCCCTTTATTTTGAGTCTATGTGTGTCTCTGCACGTGAGATGGGTTTCCTGAATACAGCACACTGATGGGTCCTGACTCCTTATCCAGTTTGCCAGTCTGTGTCTTTTAATTGGAGCATTTAGCCCATTTACATTTAACGTTAATATTGTTATGTGTGAATCTGATCCTGTCATTATGATGTTAGTTGGTTATTTTGCTCGTTAGTTGCTATAGTTTCTTCCTAGTCTCGATGGTCTTTACAATTTGGCATGTTTTTGCAGTGGCTGGTACCGGTTGTTCCTTTCCATGTTTAGTGCTTCCTTCAGGAGCTCTTTTAGGGCAGGCCTGGTGGTGACAAAATCACTCAGCGTTTGCTTGTCTGTAAAGTGTTTTATTTCTCCTTCACTTATGAAGCTTAGTTTGGCGGGATAGGAGATTCTGGGTTGAAAATTCTTTTCTTTAAGAATGTTGAATATCGGCCCCCACTCTCTTCTGGCTTGTAGAGTTTCTGCTGAGAGATCAGCTGTTAGTCTGATGGGCTTCCCTTTGTGGGTAACCCGACCTTTCTCTCTGGCTGCCCTTAACATTTTTTCTTTCATTTCAACTTTGGTGAATCTGACAATAATGTGTCTTGGAGTTGCCCTTCTCGAGGAGTATCTTTGTGGCGTTCTCTGTATTTCCTGAATCTGAATGCTGGCCTGCCTTGCTAGATTGGGGAAGTTCTCCTGGATATTGTCTTGCAGAGTGTTTTCCAACTTGGTTCCATTCTCCCCATCATTTTCAGGTACACCAATCAGACGTAGGTTTGGTCTTTTCACATAGTCCCAAATTTCTTGGAGGCTTTGTTCATTTCTTTTTATCCTTTTTTCTCTAAACTTCCCTTCTCTGTTCATTTCATTCATTTCATCTTCCATCAGCGATACCCTTTCTTCCAGTTGATCGCATCTGCTACTGAGGCTTCTGCAATCTTCGCGTAGTTCTCGAAACTTGGCTTTCAGCTCCATCAGCTCCTTGAAGCCCTTCTCTCCATTGGTTATTCTAGTTATCCATTCTTCTAATTTTTTTTCAAAGTTTTTAACTTCTTTGCTGTTGTTTTGAATTTCCTCTCGTAGCTCAGAGTAGTTTGATCGTCTGAAGCCTTCTTCTCTCAACTCATCAAAGTCATCCTCCATCCAGCTTTGTTCCGTTGCTGGTGAGGAACTGCGTTCCTTTGGAGGAGGAGAGGTGCTCTGTTTTTTAGAGTTTCCAGTTTTTTGGTCTGTTTTTTCCCCATCTTTGTGGTTTTATCTACTTTTTGTCTTTGATGATGGTGATGTACAGATGGGTTTTTGGTGTGGATGTCCTTTCTGTTTGTTAGTTTTCCTTCTACCAGACAGGACCCTCAGCTGCAGTCTGTTGGAGTTTACTAGAGGTCACTCCAGACCCTGTTTGGCTGGGTGTCAGCAGCGGTGGCTGCAGAACAGCGGATTTTCGTGAGACCACAAATTCAGCTGTCTGATAGTTCCTCTGAAAGTTTTGTCTCAGAGAAGTACCGGGTTGAATGAGGTGTCAGTCTGTCCCTACTGGGGGGGTGCCTCCCAGTTAGGCTGCTCAGGGGTGAGGGACCCGCTTTAGGAGGCAGTCTGTCCGTTCTCAGATCTCCAGCTGCGTGCTGGGAGAACCACTACTCTCTTCAAAGCTGTCAGTCAGACAGGGACATTTAAGTCTCGGGAATTTCCTGCTGAGTTTTTGTTTGTCTGTGCCCTGCCCCCAGAGGTGGAGCCTACAGAGGCAGACAGGCCTCCTTGAGCTGTGGTGGGCTCCACCCAGTTCGAGCTTCCTGGCTGCTTTGTTTACCTAAGCAAGCCTGGGCAATGGCGGGCGCCCCTCCCCCAGCCTCGCTGCCGCCTTGCAGCTTGATTTCAGACTGCTATGCTAGCAATCAGCGAGACTCCGTGGGCATAGGACCCTCCGAGCCAGGTGCGGGACACAATCTCCTGGTGTGCCGTTTTCCAGGCCCATTGGAAAAGCGCAGTATTAGGATGGGACTGACCCAATATTCCAGGTACCCCTTTCTTTGACTAGGAAAGGGAACTCCCTGATCCCTTGCGCTTCCTGAGTGAGGCAATGCCTCGCCCTGCTTCGGCTCACGCACAATGCGCTTCACCGACTGTCCTGCACCCACTGTTTGGCACTCCCTAGTGAGATGAAACCGGTACCTCAAGCAGAAATGCAGAAATCACCTGTCTTCTGTGTCGCTCGGGCTGGGAGCTGGAGATCGGAGCTGTTCCTATTCGGCCATCTTGGCTCCACCCTCCTACAGAACCTTTAAAGAAGATTTAATATCAATTCTTCTCAAACTTTCTGAAATACTGATTTATCTTTGTATTCCCAGAATAAGCCACATTTGATCATGAAAAAAAGAAAATGGTTTACCATTTGCAAAGCTAGAATCCGCTTACATCTTTGGACTTTGCATATGTGTGTGTGTGTGTGTGCACGCGTGTGTGTATGTGTGTGTGTGTGTGTGTGTGTTTTTCCATACACATCCACACCCCTAAGGTATTCACACAAAAAGCATAGCTTCTTTCCTCAACAAGGACCTTGAGTTTTCTTTTCTACTAAGGCCCTTCTGTGGAACAAATTAATATAAAATGTGTTAAGGTGTTTTCTTAGGATACTAAAGTTAAAAAAAAAAAAAAACCTCCTGGTAAAGTACTCATAATCATAACAACTTAAAGCTTTGACAAATGTCACATTCCTAGCCAGAGCAATTTGTGGAAGAGTTGAGGAAATATAGGTTATCCGTCTCTCCTTTCCTGTATCTCTCATGTTGATAATGGAGCTAATGGAGTTTGTTTGATTTTGAACATCAACTAAGTAAACCATGGTCTGATATTTCAAAGAAATAAAATATACTATAAATCAAGGCAGTATTATTATGAGGTCAATTTTCAAGGAACAGTTTCCCAATAAAGGTTCATCAAGTAAATCTTTAAATAAGTTTTCAGGATATGGCATGCTTTGAGCTTTTCCAGTTAATTAAATATAACTAATATTTTCCAGTAGAGGAGTTTAAATCAGTTAAAGCTACCTTCAGAAATATTATAGGAAAAGATTGTATTATATTAATTTATTTGAAATATTAAAAATTATAGACAGTGCATGATTTAAATGGAATCCTCTTCTCAGAATATTAGCCACTATAACGTCTAGAGACTACACACTTACAGTACTCTCAGGACAAAATCTGAAAAATAGACCGTACATCCCACAGGGTGGATATACCAAGTTGCATATAAAGCAAACCAAGCCCTTAAGACAGGAAAGAGAACATTCAATCCCAATCCAGAGAACTTTAGAAGAGATATGTTCAATTCAAAGTTTTCTTCATTGCTTGCATACTAGCCTCTGAGAAACCCAAAAAAGTAACCAAGAAATGTATACTCAGAACTGACTTTCTGAAGCTGACAAAGTAAAATCCCAAAATGATATAATATGTAGGCATGGGATGTATTTTTGATACCCAACTCAGATTGTATAACAAAGAAATGTCAAGGGCATTCCTTTCAAGCCTCACCTGGTTACAGCAAACTTAGAGGCACATATAGACACAGACACCACCTATAAATATTTTTTGCTCTAACATAAGCCAAAGCTTTGGAGAAAAGGTAATGTAAGGATATTTGGAGGACTCCACAAGTACATATAAGAAGCAACCTTGAATTTTAGGTGCGTAGTAGTGCCACGTATTGGACCAGCAGGATGCATCCAGGTAGTGTGAGGCCTGAAATTTATTCAAATCAACATTACAAATGCAAAATTAGTGATGAGAGTAAATATTTATGTAGAACGAAAATAAATCAAGTTATAAATTTAAAAAAAAACTGAAACGTCATAAACATGAAAATAATCAAAAAATATGTTTAACTACTTAATTATTTTGACCGTTTACTCTTTAATTACTTCTCAGAAAAAGAACTTTGTAATATAATTTTCTCTAGAGAAAATGAATACCTAATTCTACCTGTCCTTTAGCATGGTTGAATGAAATTTGTTTTTATTATTAATTATAGAGATCAGAGGTGCAAGAGCCCTTTGCAGGAACTGGGAATGGGTTACAGAAATGTGTTCACATGTTTTTGTTAATTTCTGCAAAAGTTAGATATTTTAACTAAGATGAGTTCAGACAACTATGTATTTTCACTCTGCTGTGTTCTATATGTTTGTGTTACCCTTCAAATTCATATGTTAAAACCTAATCACCAACGTAATGATATTAGGAAGTAGCGCCTTTGAAAGGTATTTAGGTCATGAATTCAGAGTCCTTCTGAATGGAATTAGTGTCTATTAGTGCCAAAGAGCCCCCATAGAACTGCTTACCCCTTTCTGCCGTGTCAGATACAGCAAGACAGCACCATAAACCAGGAAACAAACCCTCATCACCAAATCTGTTAATGCCTTGACATTGTACTTCCCACGTTCCAGAACAGTGGGAAATATATTTCTGTTGTTTATAAGCAGTTTATGGTACTTTGTTGTAACATCACAAGTGGACTAATGCACTCCGACTTCTCCTCTTACTCTATCACATGACTTCGTGTCAAGTGGTATTCACGTGGCCACAAGAAGTTTTGGAATCTGGCTGGGGGATATTGAGGAATATATGTAGTCTAGGTTTAGTGGGATGTATTTGTGTGGTTTGTAGTCAGTTCTGATTTTACTTGGATTACTGCAGATTATCACAGTGTGGAAACAGCTTCCACCAATACACCTCAAAATATATATAAGGTTAGCCACTGCACAAAAACACAATCACAATGCCTTTCATGTTGTACAGATAATATATGAAAAACATTGTATAGAGGTTTTTAAAAATTTGAAAGTACTAAAATTTACATGGCATTGCTGTTAATAAATTCTAAAACTGAGGCTGAAAGTGTCATGAAGGGAAATACATAATGAAACTATATGATCAATTTCAGTTAAAATATCTTACTTAAAAAAAAAAGTGACACTATGCCCACATTGCTTTGGTCCTTCCTGAAGCATAAAGTTTCATTGGCTTCATGGTAAACCTGCTTCTGTATATACTGTAAGGAAAGGTAGGACTTTAGACAGGTTTGGTTTAAAATCTCAGCTTCATTACTTAAGAGTTCAGTGATGAGGACTACTTTTTCAGCCTTAGTTTCTTCGTCTATTAAATACTTCACTTGAGGAGCTTGAAAGATTCATTTATTCAACAACTGCTGATTGAGTATCTAAACAGAAGGTGCTGGGAATGAGCTTAGCATATGCCAGGAACTGAAAGATTTATGTGGCTGACAAAGAGTTGAGCAAAGCAGAAAATATTAGTAAGTGAGATCTGAGAGAAGGGACCTCACACATGGCAAAGAGTCTTAACTTTATTATTATTGCAAGTAGCTTATTTTAAAATTTTAAACAGGAAGTGACATTCATGATTATTTCATCCATGTGGAGACTTATAATATTGACAGCAATAGATTATGTTACAGGCAAAATAATCATCACTATACAAATGCTTTTTTATGTAATCCTCTTAGAAATCTATTGAAATAGTGTCATTACGTCCAATTTGCAGCATTAGAAACCAAAACTTTGAAAAACTGATTAACTTACTAAAAGCCAGGAGGTTAGATTTGGACAAAGTGGGTTCAAACCTAGGTCTCTATTACTTCAAAACCTCTTCTGCAAACTGTAGTTAGCCTGTTACCACCTAGCAGGAGTCTGATCACTTCAATATCCCTGAGATTTAAGGGAGTGTTTGCACCATTTGGGTGAGTATTATTGGAAATCTCTTGTCTGTGCTCTAAATTTTTCTGTGGGGAAAAATAGACTATCCTTTTAAATTGAGAAAATTTTTTATTGTTTTGTCAGTTAGCTCAGTAAAGAAAAGGTGCTCTTTTGCAGTTTAGAGTGTGGCTTTTTGCAAATGCAATACTATTTTAAAATGGCTTATTCAAAGGAAATATTTTCAAAAAATAGAAAAATAGATTTAAACCCCTGTGTTATGAAGTTCAAGGACAATCCTGATATACTCCTAAAATAGCATCCAGTACAACAGATGTTTATTTGTCACAGTACACTTCGGGATATGGGTTCTTTATTTTTCTCTGCTCCAGCATCCACTCTGGATCAGAAATTCTTGGCATAAATGTAAGTGTTGAATCATATCAAATGAGTAAGAATCTCTACTATGAGAATTTGACTCGTCTCCTAAGGGTCCTTTAATCTATTAAAAACAGAGTCCTCTATCCTCTTTAAGACCATTTTAAGCCCAAATTCCTTATTTGGGTCTCCTTTATCTAAATTGACTGGGTAATTTCATCGAGGTATGAGATATTTGCCTAATCTTCTCTATAGGCTTCTGTTTAGAGCTTATAATTAAAGAGTGAATGATAGCCCTTGGCAGCTCCTCTAAAATAATTCAGGTTTAATATAGCCAAACACTTCCCTTCTAAAGGCGCATTGGGCCAACCTAATTATTCTAAAAAGTAGAGATTAGAGATGAGCCATGTGAAGATGCGTTTTCTTTGAAAGAAAGCAGACAGTGACTGAGGATCTTTTAGGTATACGTATAAGATAGTAGAGTTGGATCCATGCCAGAGGGAGTTAAATCCACAATAAGCAAATAGTAACACATAAAAAAGGTCTTCCTCGGGCGCAATGGCTCACGCTTGTAATCCTAGCACTTTGGGAGGCCAGAAGTGGGCGGATCACCTGAGGTCATGAGTTTGAGACCTGCCTGGCCAGCGTGGCGAAACTCCATCTCTACTAAAAATACAAAAATTAGATGGGTATGGTGATATGTGCCTGTAATCCCAGCTACTCAGGAGGCTGAGGCAGGAGAATCACTTGAACCCAGTAGTTGGAGGTTCCAGTGAGCCCAGGTCGTGCCACTGCACTCTAGCCTGGTGACAAAGCTAGACTCCATCTCAAAAAAAAAAAAAAAAGTCTTTTGTTGATGTTTCTATTGTCTGTATTCTACTTCCTTTTCATTTTTTTCTTTGTTGAGGAAGCACTGAAAGATTATTTCCAATTTTGTGTTAATCAAGAAAATGGTTGTTTTCTGATGGATTTCACCTTCGTATTTCATCAATACAATTAAATTCTCTACAGATAAAACCATCTATTTCTTCATTTACTAATCCTTTCCTTAACTTTATCCTTTATAATTTAACCACTAAGTGTTTGCATTTGGTCAGCCAAGTGTTAGAAACTCAGCAGCAGTAAAATCAGTGCAACATTTGGTAGATACAATTTCATAAATGACTGGAAATTTTTATTTCACGTATCAGTCAATCTAGCTAGACCAGTGGTACCAATGCCTGACTTTCATCCATACCTTTATTCAATTAATTAAGTCATAAAATGCAACCTTTAAATAGCAGTTAGTAATACTAAAGTGCAGAGAAGGAATCTGTAATCAGTTTGAAAGATTTGAATTTCTGTTAAACACTTAAGATGTCAGGCTTGGTTGTGCCCTAGACAGAGAATTTCCTAGAACAACTGGTAGTTACTTTAGATTGCTCTGTATTTTAAACAGAAGATCATACAATTATTTTAGCACTTCCAAGATGAAAATATCTTTTGCATCAAAAAATGACAGAAAGTGCGGTAGGTTACCATGTGACTTTGTGCTCATTTCCACCATACCTCAAACTAATTTAATTTTAAAGGACATTTTAAGTCATGTTTTGACTATAAAGCTCTTGCATCTGATTAAAACATGACAAATCCTTATATGAACTAAAGTTACAGGAACAAAAATATTTTTGAAGCTGTGCAAAGGTGCTAAGAAGTTGACAATTTTGATTGTTGACAATCACTGATGGAATATGGTTGAAATCTGATACCAAAATAATAGCTATTAAATGGGCAATGGCTACGATTTTTGTGACTGAATAAGGGCTATGCCTAAACAATTATACTCTAAGGCCTGATAGGGTAGCTACTAACCAGATGTGGCTGTTGAACACCTTAAATGTGGCTATTCTAAATTTAGATGAGCTAAAAATGTAAAATACACACCAGCTTTGAAGACTGATTGTGAGAAAATGTAAAGCTCTCATAATAACTTCTATATTGAATAGAGGTTAAAATGATAATATTTTGGGTACATTAAGCTAAGAAAAATAAATTATTAAAATTAATTTTGCTCATCTTGCTTTTTAAATGTAACTAACTTAAAATTTAAAATTACATATGCAACTTGTATTTGTGACTCTCATTATATTTCTATTTGATGGCATTGCTCCAAGGGGACTGACAGAGGCAAATAAATTGTTAAAGAGTAAATTAAAATCCATTTGAACACATTTGGCAATTATATTAACCTTCAAAGTATATCTTAGAAGCCTTCTCATATCTTACTCAGTAATTTTGTCCCTTAGATAACCATCCTTATTAACATATACATAAGAGACCAACACATACAAATGCACATGTGCACACACACAGGGTTCTCAGAAGGAGGAAAAATGAAATACTGGAAGCAGCCTGGCATGCTAAAAAGAAAACTGGAATAAGACTAAGAAAATTTGGATTTGTTAAAAATGTTTGCTCACAACTATTTCTAGTGACAATAAGTCACTTATTTGACCTGATCCTTAGTTTTCCCATTTGTTAGTTGACTGTGTTAAAGAATCTCTAAGACTTTCCTGCTCACACATGCAAGGAATCCTTAAGGCAGATGAAAAAGATACAGGATTGACATGAGAGTTGATTAGAAAACTTGACTTCACTGGAGAAAATGGAGAAAAGCCATTATAAATGCCTAGAGCAAGATAACACTTGAAGAGTACAGAGACAAGCATCCCAGGAAGATGTCTTTTCCCATTAGCCTCTACCCACTGCTTACACATTTCATCTTCACAGAAGGAAGTGTATCCCCCTCTCTCTCTGAGTCTATATTCTTGTTGAGAAGATTTTTTTTTCTCACAACCACCCCATGTCAGATTTGTGGCCTTTCCACATTTTGTCCCTCTGGTCACTTGGATTCTTAGGCACTTGGTCCTACCCAACATAATTTGTTGTCTTTTGATTTCACGTAGGAAGTTCTCCTGTGAATGATCTTGCATTCGCCTCCTTTCTGACTTAGTTTTCTATTTGCGAGCCCCTATCTTTAAAACAAGATTCAAAGCCAAATTTCCCTAACTTCCAACTTTCAAAGCTTTTATGCGACCTCATCCTTACCTTGCAGGTTCTGGATCTGTTATAGGAAAGAGGTTCCGATCCAGACCCCAAGAGAGGGTTCTTGGATCTCACACAAGAAAGAATTCAAGGTGGGTCCATAAAGTGACAGCAAGTTTATTAGGAAAGTAAATAAATAAAAGAATGGCTAATCTATAGACCGAGCAGCCCCAAGAACTGCTGGTTGCCCATTTTTATGGTTATTTCTTGATGATATGTTAAACAAGGGGTGGATTATTCATGCCTCCCCTTTTAGACCATCTAGCATAACTTCCTGACCTTGCCATGGCATTTGTAAACTATCATGGCACTGGTGGGAATTTAGCAGTGAGGACAACCAGAGGTCACTCTCGTGGTCACCTTGGTTTTGGGGGTTTTAGCCAGCTTCTTTACCGCAATCTGTTTGATCAGCAAGGTCTTTATGACCTGTATCTTGGGCCAACCTCCTATCTCATCATGTAACTTAGAATGCCTTAATCATCTGGGAATGCAACCCAGTAGGTCTCAGCATTATTTCACCCAGCTTCTATTCAAGATGGAGTTGTTCTTGAATAGAACAACTCTGACAGATCTTCTCAAAAGGTAAGGCACATTTAGGTCTGGGGTAGGATGGAAGGGTACAGGACGAGAGAGTTTCCATTGTACAAAGGGAAGGCAGAAGTTAAAGTAGGAAGGCCAGGAAAGAAAGGGAAATCTCCTTCTTCCGTGGCGTGAGTGTTGTCTTCCTTTATTTGTGATTCCAGTTATTTAACTACTTCTATTGAGTATTAAACTTTCCATCTAGAGGTATGGAATATGCAGACAAATCATATTCTCTGCCCTTGGAAATCTGTACAAGACTAATGTTTCAAAATATTAATATGTGAGCTTTCTTCTTTCCTTTTCCAAATTTCCATTTTGGTAGGATGATCTCCCCAAAATCCCCTTTAGGTGCATAAGAACCACAACCCAAAATGTCCTTTTTCACTTCTATCAACAGTTCTCTCTTTTTAACCCAATTATTTCTGAAGTGAGCTGAAATCTGTAGCCTAAATATATAAACATAATGATGTGATTTTATAATCGGTTTAGATTAAGCGCAAAATATATTTAAAATGTAAGGGTGTCACCTGTTCAAGATGCTATCATTAAAGTGGTTGGTTGTTACTTATACATAAGTCCCTTGAGTAGTTAATGCAAGGCCATTCTCAGTAATACCCAGAGCCACTCAAATATGATTCATAAAAGAGACAGTCCTTGAATCTCCTCTCCAGGGCAACCTGAGGTAATAGGTAGTCACTGTATTCTGTCCTTTTGCTATTACAGCTATCAGAACTGCTTGACAAAATTGCTATCCCTCTCCTAACCAGGTAAGACTAACCCAAAACTCCTTTGGAGAAGAGGAGAAAGGGGAAGTGTTGCTGGCCACCTGGAAACACAAAGTTCTTGACTCCCCACTTGACTCTTGTAGGCTAATACTCTAACCCTTATTCTCCGTGGGCTAGAGAATCCCTTCTCATCTCCTCATTGAGACTCAGAGACAAAAGGTGCTTGCATTTATTTTACTCATAGGTGTCAAGATTCCATTTTCCATGTTAAAGTTATTTCAAGTACCTTTAACCATATTACAAGAAATACAGTAGTATGGAGACCCCATAGGAAATGTATAAATTGCACTGCCCAAAAACAATACAGTTAAAAGTCAGAACAAAGAAAAGCCGGTGTGAACCCCAAATATCTGAGGGAGGTCTCAGTTAATTTAGAAAGTTTATTTTGACAAAGTGAGGACACGCACCCATGACACAGCCTCAGAAGGTCCTGATGACATGTCCCCTAGGTGGTCAGAGCACAGTTTGGTTTTATACATTTTAGGGAGACATGAGACCTCAATCAACATATGTAATATGAACATTGGTTCCATCCTGAAAGGTGGAACAACTTGAAGCAAAGGAGGGACAACTTGAAGTGGGGAGGGGGCTTCCAGGTCATCAGTAGAAAAGAGACAAATGGTTGCATTCTTTTGAGTTTCTGATTAGCCTCTCCAAAGAAGACAATCAGATGTGCATTTATCTCAGTGAGCAGAGGGGCAATTTTGTATAGAATATGAGGCAGGTTTGCCCTAAACAGTTCCCAGCTTGATTTTTCCTTTAGCTTAGTGATTTTGGGGCCCCAAGATTATTTTGTTTTCTAACAAGATTCTCTAATTCTAGTTTATTTGTTAGATCCTATGTATATGGCTATCCTCATCTCTTGCACAAGTGAGGTTCACTAATCCGAACCTCTTTACTTTCCATTTTGGCATCTTTTGGCAAGGGCACACCGAGTTTATAGTGTCCCTGTGTCTAGGTTCATGGCTTTCCAAGTAAGCCATCATAAAATAGCTTGTACTATTTTACTGGGAAATTAAACCCAGGACTATAAATCTAATTCTTTGTTGCTCTTCCTGGATCATTTTTGCTTTTTTTTTTTTTTTTTTTTTAGATAGAGTCTTGCTCTGTTGCCCAGGCTGGTACAGTGGCACGATCTTGTCTCACTGCAACCTCCGCCTTCCAGGTTTGAGCGATTGTCCTGTCTTAGCCTCCTGAGTAGCTGGGACTGCAGGCATGAGCCACCACACCCATCTAATTTTTGTACTTTTAGTAGAGACAGGGTTTCACCATGTTGCCCAGGCTTGTCTCGAACACCTGACCTCGGGTGATCCACCCGCCTCAGACTCCCAAAGTGCTGGGATTATAGGCGTGAGCCACCGCACCTGACCTTCTTTATTTGACATCATATGTGATTCCAGCTCAAATTAAATTGAGAATTAAAACAGATAGTGAATGTAGCCCTTTATATAGAAAAACAAAGTTCGGGTCTCTATAGTTGTAGCTAACAAGCAGTCGAAATGTCAGTCTGCTTTTTCCTGAGCAATTACGATGTAACTAAGGCACTAAATCTGCCGTATCTGTGGTGGTAGATGCAGAAGAAGTCATTGAAATGCATCTTTAGTTATGAATCTCATTGCAAAAAGTTGTTTTTGTTCTTCCTTAGACTCTGTCTTTAAATATGTAAAAAGGCTGTAATTAGCCCATGTTGTTGTCATGGGATCCATAATTTAGCTAGAGCTCACCAGTAGTAAGGGACACAATATGGCTCAGGAAGTAGTAGTAGAAATAGAACAGGGCTCATGGAGGAGAAAAAGCTGTATGGGTGGACTAGAACATCGGCCCCCACCAGGAGAAGAAAGACAACATCAACTGCAGGGTTTGGGCAAGACAAGTAATGTCCTTGTGTAGTTTGCTAGTCCATGTATAAGATTTTCTGTAAGAACTGAGCAAATAGAGGAATCCATGACACTTACTGCCTGCCTATTTCCTGGGTGACGTTTGTTGTGTACATGCTGCCTGTTGCTTTTCAAAGCAAACCAGAAGAGTGAGGATGTTTGCCAAGGGCAAAGGTGTGATGGACTTCTTTGGAAATGCTTCCTGGAGAAGAGTTATTTACTGTTAGTAGTTACATCCATTCCTCCCCTATTGCAGTCTGTTCTGTTGAGGGTTGGCAGATACAAACAAAGCCTGTGATTCTTTCCTCTCTTCAATGTGCCATTCCTGGAGAGGAAATTACTAAGGAGAGAAAGGGGGAGAGTTGGCCACTTGAATAAAGCTGAATGAATACCAGACATGTTATCCTAATGACCATAATCATTTTTCATTTTAACATAACAGAGACTTTGAATCCACGGGAAATTATCCTAGGTAACAACGTGACTACTAACATAACATTTACAATAGTGTTCAACAATTTATTACCATATGCTTGGATATTATTGGCGTGGCATTTATAACAAAAAAAGACTTTCTCTGCTTACTCTTTTGTGTTCAGGGACAATGCTATTACATTCAAATATTTAATTGTGTCTGTTTCTCTTAGGCTAAGCTACATGGCAGAAAAATACACTCTAGCAAGAACACTGCCTATTCTATTTGCACTGCCTATTCTACTATGCAGAAGCCATGGGCCTACTGCTGAGTTATGTATTTATATCTTAGATAAAATAATAGTTGCTTTCTCACAAGCAACAAAATTACTTTGCTTACATAGGGAGATAGAGAAAAACAAAACTAACAAAGAATGCTTCGTGGAGATTAAAAGACTGTTTAAACCAAAGAGCATGTGCATTTCAATTTATATAGTGAACAAGTAGGAAAGAATTATTGCTGGGAGAAAAACAACACATCTGATTATAGAGCACACTTGAAAATATGAACAATACTCTGTTCATGAGCATAAGTATGAAGTGCTGGGGTTAGCATCCGGCTGATCAAAAGCATCTTGCAAAGCAAAGAGGAAGTGCTCATTATTCAATGACTTCCAGGCTTTCACACAACTGTAGTAACTTTGTTTACAAAGTCATCTGATTTTAATTGAAAAAGATCTTGAGATGCTCAGAGATGTATAGAGATGACAGATTAATGGCCTTCTCACCCAGCCTAATATTCCTGCAAATCCTTAAAACCGCATCTTGTGAAACTAATATGAGAAAAGGGTATGGCTTTCCACATTCCTGCCAGCTTAAGTTATCCATCTGATTGGCATATGACTTGCAGGTGGATTATGACTAAAGCAGGGACAGATGACTAATACGAGCTGCTGCTTCTAGAAATCAATAGAACACATCCTAATTCAATCACGCCCACTCAGTATTATTTCTCCCTCTAAACTTCTCTTTGTATGCACTTTTAAATATCCGTTATTTTTTCATTTGTCTCATATGGGAGGTTAATGAGAATATATAAACTGATAATGACTTTTCTTTAAGTATTAAACACACTATTAATAGGCCAGAGAAATAACATAAATCATGCCAATAAGGAAATAAAAAGCTGAATCTGCAGAATAAAATGTTAGCAATAGATCACATTCAAGTTGCTGGTAATTAAATATTGTGAGCCTAAAATAAGTATCTCTGTTGCCAAAGAATATGCTTTCAATATAATTTTCCTTTTATCTTCTGAAGACCATATTATTTTATTATATTTTCAACATTCTTTATTTTTGGTGGTATAGAAACAATCTATAAAGAATCTGCATCAATATGGTTTATACCATCAAAATTATCACTTACAACTGTCAGAATTTTAAACCCCAAATGAAACTATTTAGAAACCTAACCATAAATATATAATACCCTGTCATCATTTTTTTCAGGCTTATTTTTCTTTCTTTCTTTCTTTTTTTGTTTTTTTTGACAGAGTCTTGCTCTGTCACAAAGGATGGAGTGCAATGGCACAATCTTGGCTCACTGCAACCTCCGCCTCCCGGGTTCAAGTGATTCCCCTGCCTCAGCCTCCAAAATAGCTGGCATTACTGGTGCCCACCACCACACCTGGCTAATTTTTGTATTTTTAGTAGAGACAGAATGTCACCATATTAATCAGGCTGGTCTTGAACTCCAGACCTCAGGTCTGGAGACCTGCCTGAGCCTCCCAATGTTCTGGGATTACCAGCATGAGCCATCGCGCCTGGCCTCAGCATTACTTTCCTTAAGCCTTAAGTAATAATCAGTGAAATCACTCATTCAAGATGCCAATATATATGAATACATTTTTCTGCACACACACACATACACATACACACACAGACACACACACACATACACACACACACACACACACAAGTGAATTAGAAGATGGCTCAATAGAAAATGTCCCAAACAAATCACAGACTGTTAAGAGATGGATGAAACAGAATAGAGTGTAAGAGACAAATAGAACATGCTTACAATGTTTAATCTATGTACCATTGGAGTCCCAGAAAGAAAAAAAATAAGCCAATGGATCAAAATTAATATTTGAAGAGATATAACACAAAAACTTTGTAGGCCTGGGTGCAGTGGCTCACGCCTGTAATCCCAACACTTTGGGAAGCCGAGGCAGGTGGATCACCTGAAGTCAGGAGTTCAAGACAAGCCTGGCCAATATGGTGAAACCCTGTCTCTACTAAAAATACAAAACATTAGCTGGGCATGGTGGCGGGCACCTGTAATCCCAGCTAATCGGGAAGCTGAGGTAGGAGAATAACTTGAACCTGGGAGGCGGAGGTTGCAGTGAGCAGAGATCCTGCCATTGTATTCCAGCCAGGGTGACAGAGGAGACTCTGTCTCCAAAAAACAAAAAACAAAAAAAAGGAAAAGAAAAATTAATGATTAACATATATATTCCAGAAGTGAAACAAATTGCTAACAAAATAAATACAAATGTGTCTACACCAAGTCACATCATAGTAATACTGCTGAAAAACAAAGACAAAGAAAAAAGACCAATGGCAGCCTGAGGGAAAGCAAGAATACGGTACATTGAAAGGGCAAGAGTGAGAGTGACATATGACTTCTCCATAAAAACTCTCAAAGCAAGAAGGCAAAGGAATGGGATCTTAACAGAGCTGAAGGAAAACAACTACTAGAAAAGAATGTTATACTTAGTGAATATATTCTTTAAAAATAAGGTAAAATATTTTTCAGACAAAGGCTGAGAAAGTTTATCCCAGCAGACTTCCACTATAAGGAAAAGATAAAAAGGAAGATTTCATCAGGCAGGAGAAAAATTACCCAAATAAAAAATTAAAATGTAACTAAAAATTTTAAAATTTAGTTAAATTTAAATCGTATGGATGATTAAAATGAAAGACAATGACCAAAAAAAAGAGGTAAAAGGCGGTAAATGCAGTATAAAGTTTAGATTATTGCACTAGTATCAGAATTAGAGTGTACTGGGTTAAAGATGAATATTATAGTCTCTAATGTAACAATTAAAGAATAGTTAAAATAGGATTTCTAACAAGTTACTTGTAGAACTTGCTAAGAATGAATGATAAAATTATTCAATCTATTCAAAAGAAAGCAGCAGTCAAAGAAGATAGAACAGCATGCAGATGAACCAAGTACAAAAAGTTATATAGTGGTAGATTAAAACCACCCATATCAGTAATTACATTAACTATAAATGGACTAAACTCTCCAAGAAAAAGATTAAATTATTGCATTAGATTTAATGAAAAAGTGCTGCTACTTGAAAGAGACAAACATTAAATAAAGGGATGTACAAGGTTTGAAAGAAGGATGGAAAGTGATATACCATGTAATCACAAACTAAAAGCTGGGGGAGCCATACTAACCTCAGGAGCACTAGATTTTTAAAAAGAAATATTGCTGGAGATAATTAAACATAAGACATACCATAATGGTAATGGGAATGATCCAATAGGAATGTATCAGAATTCTATGTATTTTTCAATAACAATTTTCAAAATTACAAAGTGAAAAGTGAGATAAATAAGGAGAAATACATAATTATCATGACAGACTTATAAATTATTAATAACTCCAAGCTTCAAGGCCAAAGTCTTCAAATCTTTCTCTGCTCCATCTTTATATTACTTTTTCCTTTATGTATGAGCAATCTCCCTCCTTTTTATAGGGATTCATTTAAGACCCAACCAGGTAATCCTGGATAACCTCTCCATCTCAAGATCTTTAAATTAATGGCATCTGCAAAAATTCCTTTTATTATTATTATTGCTATATAAAGTAACATTCATGGGTTCCAAGGATTAGGGTGTGAACATCTTTTGAAGAGCCATTTTTAACCCTACTACAAATCCAGTCACATGTCCTTTCCTATCTGATGGATACTTGCTGAGATGACAAATCCAGCTTCCTATAAAGTGCTGATTCTCTTCCTGTAAAGTACTGATTCTTATCATTATGTCCTAGGTCTGATCTGCAACATAGTCAACCCTCTAGTCATAGGAAATGAGTTTCTCTTTAAGCACTGCCAATTGTACCTTGAGTCCGTATTTGTCTGTTTTGGAGCTTTCATTTTCCTTCTTCAATGCATCAGTTACATCCAACAATAACTAACAATATGACAATATTTATAATTACAACATCCACCTTCTCTGTCCAGTATAGGAGGTATTGCATATAACAGTTTATTTCCTTCCACACAGAAACATTCCAGTTTGTGATGGATGAAAATTTTGGTAATCTCACTGCTCTAGCTCCAGCCTAGCACGGTGCATCAACAGTTCACTTACCGCCAATGATGAGGTCATGATACCATCTGACCATAGAGGAATTCAACTCCAGATTCCTGTTTTTCCAGATTCCTTCCTATGATGAACCAGTTTAGGTTATTCAGTCACATTTACCTGAGGTTGGATTCTTCAGAAACATAACCTGAAATGAAGATTCATGTGCAAGTTCCCAGGAAAAGCCAGTACAGTAATGAGGGAAGTGGAAGAAGCAAAGCAAGGGGGCAATTTCAGGCAAAGTTCTGGGGAAGGTAGCTTTAATTTTATCCTAGAAGGAGATTCATAAGTGTAAGTTACTCCTTGGAGTTCATTATGGCCCAAGGCAAGGGAGCTGGTTTTCGTTATGCTGCACTCATCAGTCAGTTGCTATGGGGAGAGGTAGCTCTCAAGCACTAGTAGCTTTTTATGCTTTGGGAAAGGGGCTCTAGAAACCTGAGAAAAATTCTTCAGCGATGAGTTCTAAAAGCAAGCACACTCAAGTCTAAGAATGGATAGGAATAGTAAAAAAGGATCTGAGGGTACCCGAGCTTAGCACTGAGAGTGACTGGAACATATAACAGGTGATGAGCTGTATGCTACCACTGCCTCCCCCAACATGTCCCCTACCAATGTTCCTCTGCCCTGATCTGTTATCATTCTCTCCCTCACTCCCTCACTGTACTTCACACATATTTGCCTTCTCTTTGCTCTTTAAATGCACTGTCCTCAAGTATGTTTGATTTTGCTATTCCCTCTGCTTAGAATGCTTGTCCCGTAGATATCAGCATGATACCTCCTCTGCTTGAAAACCCCTAGAAGAAAAGCTCTTGCCTGACCACCATTTCTCAAATTATATACCATCCACCACCACCATGACTACTTTTTACTTTAGGTGACCTTTTCCTGCTCATTTGTGTTCAAGATTCTTATTGCTTAGTATATATGGAATCAGTATTACCTGGCTTCAAATTTCAGAATCATTACTCTGCAAATTACTGTGTAAATTACTGAACTTGTCTTTTCTTCACTATCTTTATCTGTAACATAGAAGTAACAATACTACCCATTCAAGTCTCTTTGAGTATTAGATGAGGGAATACAGGCAATGTTCTTAGAAAAATTCCCAGCCACAATTTAAATGTCCAATAGGCATAAGCTAATGTTTGTTTACTTCCTTTCTTACATGACAGGATACTAAGTCCATTAGGAAAGAATCTTTCATCTTTTTTAACTGCTATGCTCTCACTGAGAGCATACTCAGTGATATTCAGTAATTATTTTTCATTAATTTATGTATAAATGCACAGGTTGTTTATCCTTCTAATTCTATTAAAGTTTCTTTCTGCTTTCTTCAAATCAGTAGTGATGACTATGGATGAATTAGTTTCTAAAACAACTGAAATCCACAGATCAGCCCTGTCATGAAAACTCAATTTTCTGAAAGAATGCACTGCGCCTGCACTTTGCCACCTACATGGATGACAGGGATAAAATTAAATCAAATGCAACAGATAGTATATGAGTATCTGCACATGGCAATTACTCGTTCTTTTGGGCAATTGAACACAATGATTATTTTGGGAACATGTTTTATACTTTCATACTGTTTCCTTGTGATAACTTGTTTCAGTCTCCATGTTTCAACAATTGACATTAGTACTTCACTGGAGTGAATGAATGAGTGACTCTAACATGTCCTTCCTTCTGCCACCATCTCACAGCCACTAACTGGGTAATTTGATTCAGGAGAAGATAATTCTGTCACTTTAATTTCTCTCAAAAAATCATAGTGCTGTCAGAAGCTCCACCCATAAGTATAATTATAAAACATGGAGCACAAATAGCTAAAAGTATATTGTGAATGGGAGTTCACTCATGATTTCGCTCTCTGTTTGTCTATTACTGGTGCATAAGAATGCTTGCGATTTTTGCACATTGATCTTGTATCCTGAGACTTTGCTGAAGTTGCCTATCAGCTTAAGGAGATTTTGGGCTGAGACGATGGGGTTTTCTAGATATACAATCATGTCATCTGCAAACAGGGACAATTTGACATCCTCTTTTCCTGATTGAATACCCTTTATTTCCTTCTCCTGCCTGATTGCGCTGGCCAGAACTTCCAACACTATGTTGTATAGGAGTGGTGAGAGAGGGCATCCCTGTCTTGTGCCAGTTTTCAAAGGGAATGCTTCCAGTTTTTGCCCATTCAGTATGATACTGGCTGTGGGTTTGTCTTAGATAGCTCTTATTATTTTGAGATGCGTCCCATCAATACCTAATTTATTGAGAGTTTTTAGCATGAAGTGTTGTTGGATTTTGTCAAAGGCCTTTTCTGCATCTATTGAGATAATCATATGGTTTTTGTCATTGGTTCTGTTTATATGCTGGATTATGTTTATTGATTTGCATATGTTGAACCAGCCTTGCATCCCAGGGATGAAGCCCACTTGGTCATGGTGGATATGCTTTTTGATGTGCTGCTGGATTCGGTTTGCCAGTATTTTATTGAGGATTTTTGCATCGATATTCATCAGGGATATTGGTCTAAAATTCTCTTTTTTTTTGTTGTGTCTCTGCCAGGCTTTGGTATCAGGATGATGCTGGCCTCATAAAATGAGTTAGAGAGGATTCCGTCTTTTTCTATTGATTGGAATAGTTTCAGAGGGAATGGTATCAACTCCTCCTCGTACCTCTGGTGGATTTCGGCTGTGAATCCATCTGGTCCTGGACTTTTTTTGGTTGGTAAGTTATTAATTATTGCCTCAATTTCAGGACCTGTTATTGGTCTATTCAGAGATTCAACTTCTTCCTGGTTTATCTTGGGAGGTTGTATGTGTCGAGGAATTTATCCATTTCTTCTAGATTTTCTAGTTTATTTGCAAAGTGGTGTTTATAGTTTTCTCTAATGGTAGTTTGTATTTCTGTGGGATCGGTGGTGATATCCCCTTTATCATTTTTATTGCATCTATTTGATTCTTCTCTCTTTTCTTTTTTATTAGTCTTGCTGGCAGTCTATCAATTTTGTTGATCTTTTCAAAAAACCAGTTCCTGGATGCATTGATTTTTTGAAGGGTTTTTTGTATCTCTATCTCCTTCAGTTCTTCTCTGATCTTAGTCATTTCTTGCCTTCTGCTAGATTTTGAATGTGTTTGCTCTTAGTTCTTAACTACTTTTATAGTTCTTATAAACATTAAGTGTTAATAGAGAATGTATTAAAAATATACTAACATATATTGAGCATTTTATATCTCAGTATGTTAGAGGCATTTTATATGTTATAAAATATATATATTATAAATGTTATATTGTACATTATGTATAAAGTATATATGTTATAAAGATGCCTTATGCACTAACTATATGTATATAGTAGTATTATCTAATATTTACTAAATGTTTACTAGATGGCAGGCTCTATGCTAAGGGCCTGTTACTTATTTAATACTCATAGTAACCCTGTCATGTTGGTACTTATTATTTCTTTTTTATAGGTTAAGAATATTAATCTCAAAATAGTTAAATACCTCAGTCAAGGGTTCACACTATTTAGACAGCAGAAAAGTCTGACCCCAGAGCCTTTGCTTAGAAGCATATTATGTGAAGTTGTAAGTTCTTATATTGTTATTTATAATAGTGAACATTTTGGAAATAGGTGTCAACAAAATTATGATACATTCATAATGTTGAAGAATATGCAGTGGTTAAATAGATTTATATATATATATATATATATGTCTACTAACATGGAACACAACTTTCAGAATTTATTAAGTGGGAGGAAGAGTTACAGAAAACAATGATCCATTTAAGTTTTAGAAATCCTATTATGTATGAAGAAAAAGGTAGATACATGTATATTGACTTGAAAAACATAAAAAAATGTGCGAAAAATGCATAGTAATTGTTCAGAGGTGTGTTTTTTTCTTTCCTCTATGGTCTTAAGTGGATAACAGGGAGGAGATCAAGGACTTTCTAATAGTATTTTCTTTGTTTGGTAATGTTTGAGTTTCTTATAAAGATAATATTGTCTTATATTACCATTTTAAAAAATTTCAAACCACATTTTCTTTGGGAACTATGAACAGATTGTTTTGACTATGATTTCCTAGGAATTATTGGTCTGTATGTAGTGCATGCAGAATGTTTGATAAATGTAATGTCATTCCTAAGGAAAATGTCAAAATACTCTGTGAAATAGAACACAGTATACAATGTTAGTTTTGATTAGGGTATATATATGAGTACACATGACATAAGTAGTATATTTGATTAGGATATATATATACACACAGACATAAGTATTATATACAATACTTATATATTATTATTAATTATATTTTTATAATCATATGATTAAGTATATTTTAATATTATTAATTATATTATATATAATACTTATGTGTGTATATAATAATAATATTTATGTTATGTGTATAAATACATATTATATATTTTATATATAATACTTAAGATTGATTGTGTTAGAATTGATGTGATTATTTGAACATTTGTATGACCAGTTAACCTAATGACAAATAATTCCCCATATCTAAAATATTACAAATTAATTATCTCCAAAAACATATATGTTATTTTATGCATCAGTATCTTAAGATCAATGTGTTAAATAATGTCTCATCAAAATGTGATTTTATAGTCTACATTATGTTTAACTTTGATGGTTCTAAAATGGGTTAGATATGTCAAACAGAGCAGCTCCTAACTCCTTTCCCTCATACACATAATTCCCTATCTTAATTCTCCTCCGAAGGGGAAGTCTCCCTGAGTTTTGTATCTACAGGTCCACTCTCTGACCCTCAGGTCGGAATGTGAGGCTCATATTTCTTTCCCTGTAATTATTTCATGCACACATTTTATGGCTTCCACCTTGAGATACCATTACCAGTGAAGCTGAGTTATTATATACCAAATTGAAATGAGCCAGGAAATGTTTCTCACAATATTTCACAATTCCTAATGCAGGTATAGGCCCTGATAGAATCCCCAAAATTGCTATCAAAGTTCAAATTGAATGTGAACCATAGAATGCTTCAATTCACATAAGAAAGATCTATCATGTCTCTGCATTTGGCATAGAGTTAATCTGAAACTGAGGTCTTAATTGGTTGACTTGCAGTTTAGATATCTGTAAATAATGCAGATATGAATTTATCTATAATCAGCCTTTTCTGTCTTTCAGCACCACAGGGTAGACCTTCTTTTCTTGTTCAATTGAAACAATGTGAAAAGGCACATAGATAGATTTTTTTTTTTTACCATGTCCTGACTATTCTTGTTTTTTGTCTTAACATTTTACTGGAGTAAAGTAGCACATACACAGAAAAGCGCACATACCACAGTATAGAGCTCAGTGATTTTCACACACTAAGCACTCTGGTAACCAATACTCAGATGAATAAATAGGCAATTATCACCATCCCTGCTTAGTGTCATTCCTGTTCATGGA
Source organism: Nomascus leucogenys (assembly GCF_006542625.1). Classification (NCBI taxonomy): domain Eukaryota; kingdom Metazoa; phylum Chordata; class Mammalia; order Primates; family Hylobatidae; genus Nomascus; species Nomascus leucogenys. The sequence goes on along the minus strand of NC_044395.1, from coordinate 30,057,678 downwards.
GGAATTTCAGAGAAGCTGCCATGAAAGCTTCCATACCTAAGTGAGTGTTTCTAAGGAGGAAGCCTGAAAGCTGTAAGCAAAACTCTACTTCTGCGCTCTGCCAGTAGCCACATATATGCTTATATATGCTTGCATCTGCTGCAAGCAAATAATGCTGTGGCATGAGAAAAAATATATATTTGGTCTCTATACCTGTCTCTTGACATAGAGCTCCTAAAACCCTTGTAGTTCCCTGAGTGATAGGGTGCTAAGAGCATCCTTTGTTCAATTTGATCTTTGACCCTGGTTTGTGACATAGAGCTCCTTAACTCCTTGGAATTTCCCAGGTGATAAAAATATCTTTTGTTCTAATGAGGCAACACTTGGTAGGGTCCTGGATAGCTTCAAGTTGGGAGCTGGTTGCCAGGAAGACCAAGCCATGATTAGAAACTTGAAACTTTCAGCCTCAGAGAGGCTGGGAATTGAGTTAGTAATCAATCATGCCTATGTGATGAAGCCTCCATAACAATCCCTCAACTACAGGTTCAGAGAACTTCTGGGCATCAAATATATTGATGTGCTTGGAGAGTGTCACATCACAACTCCATGGGCACAGAAGCTCCTGTGCTCAGGAACCCTCAGTCCCCTTTCTATGTGCCTACCTCTTCATCTGGCTGTTCATCTGTATTGTTTGTAATATCCTTTACAATACAGCGGTAAATTTAAGTAAATATTTGCTTGAGTTGTGTGAGCTGTTATAGCAAATTATTTGACATGACGAGGGTGAGAGGTTGTGAGAACTTCTGATTTATAACTGGTTAGTCAGAAGTATAGGTGACAACCTGGAACTTATAATTGGCATTTGAAGAGGGAAACAGACTTGTGGGACTGAGCCCTTAATCTCTTGGATCTGCACTAACTCCAGGTAGTTGCAGAATTAAACTGTAGGACATCAAGTTGGTATCCGTACAGTTGGTGAGTCAGTTGGTGCAGGAACACTTGATACACATTTGGTGTCAGAAATGTTCTGTGGGTAAAAATAGGTTTTCCTTTAAATGGCTTCTCCTTCTCCCCAGTCTGTCAAATTTCACCTGAGTGCCTTCCACTGAAGAATTAAAATAGAAAGCTATTAGAAAGGGCATATGGTAAATAATATTTTAAGGCTTTATACTGCCACAATCAAACAGCAGGTCTAGAAGAGTAGGCAAGATATTGATTATCAACAAACACAACTGGCACACTTTCTGAGTCTTCTGAAACCTAGAGAAATGATCTTTCATGATGCGAACATGATTTACTGTTGCTGTGTCACTAATAGGGAGTGAAAAATTTGAAAAACAATTAATATGTTGGGATGTTTGATATTAACTATAGGAAGTGAAAAAGACTCACAATTTCCCCTTTGCATTTTAAATTTTTAAAAAATTATACTTATTTTTTAAAACTATGGATGAATATTTACAAATGTGGAAAGACTGATATGAGAAAATTCCATTGTCTCATCTCCCAATTTCAATCTTACATCTGTACACCCCACCTTCTTCCACCTCTTCCTAAAGGACAATCGATACAAATTTAAAATATATGTACTTTAATCAATAAATATTTATTAGGGATATCTAAAATATAAGACTTTTTAAACATAACCACAATATTGCTATTTATTATGTCTAAAACATGTATAAAGTTAATTGTTTAATAACACCAAATATTTTGGCAGTGCTTAAGTATCTCTATTTGATAATTTTTAAAAGAATCAAGATCTTGATAAAATCTATACATTGCATTTGGATGATAAATTGCAAGAGTCTCCTTTATATAGTCTGTCTCTCTCCCACTCTCTCCCTTCCCACCACACACACCCCTCTCTCTCTCTCTAGAAGTTTATTTATTGACTATTCAGGTGGTTATGCACAGTATGGATTTGGTTGATTTCATCCCTGTGGTATTATTTAACATGTTTCTCTCTACCATGTTACTGTTAAGAGCCTTGTCCAGATTCTGAAATGTGGTGCTGTGTACTAACACCAGGAGGCACATAATGTCTAGCTTTTTCTCCTTTGTGTTTTTAGCTGTTATTAGGTCATTATTTTTCTTGAAGTTACAAAATGCTGACATTCTGACTCTATTATTCTTCATTTATAATCTGGAGGAGAATTTTTGCAACTTAATTAATTGGTTATCCTTAAGTACAGTTCACAATGGAAAAGGTGGATAGACTCTTGATTATTTTTCTTTATGTATCAGTCCTCAAATAGTTTTCTGGGACCTCAAATGTGGGCAATGTGTACTCAGTTCTAACACAATATTTAAGAGTTCTGTAACACTGAAAAAAATATGTTTCCTCTCTGTTGATATATAAATCTGGTGGAGATGTTTGAATAATTAGAAATAATTCACACAAAAAAATGCCTAGCTGACACTTTTGCACACAGTAAAAACTCAACCCATTTTTATAATCATTACTATTTGTTTAAATACTCCATATTCAATGTTTACACATATGGCTTGAGGAAATAGGAGAAATATTGAACTATGTATTATATAATTATATATAACCTTATATATAACATATATGATAATGCTATATATTATCTTATGTATGTTATATATAATATATATGCACAGAGAAAAACGGCACAGTAGAGTTACTAAAAGAAAAAAATGTTTATTTGGGAAATGTGTTCTAAAACACTGGATTATTTTTATATTACATGTAAAGAATAGCCGTACTTCAAGCCCCTCTGCCATTTTTACTTGCCCTCTTCTCAGTGAAGAGATTTCAAAAATGCCAGTTTTTCAGACAGGAGAGGAGATAAAGGGTTTGAGACAGCAAAGCAATCGCGCTAAGAAATATAAACTTGGTCTAAGTCTTTTGACAAAATCTAGCAGCAGCCTGAAAATTTATCATTCTTTTCAGTATATGTTTCATGTAAGCTTGTTAGAAAAGAAGAATAAGATTACTTATACAGATGGCTAACTCAGCAGGTGAGAGCTTGATTAATCTCAGGTCAAGACCTCATGTCTCCTATGAGCTCATTATTTTCACACGTTTTCATGTCCACAGTGTACATATTTAACCCAGGTCAGTCATTTCATAAATGCTTATTCAGATTCATTCATAAAGGGTAAATTCTTGAAGTTCTAACTCCACAATAAAAGAAAAACTTAAAGCACGTTCATAATAATATTGGATTTGTAGTTTCAACCACAAATTAAAACCAACAATAATGTTTTTATGCCCATTATCCATTGTCTCTGTGTTGATGAATTCCATTGATCCATCAACTTATATTTAGGGTTTCTGATTGTCTATTTTACTGAGAAGTCAATACCTTCAACTCATTGAAACCGTGGAAAATTCATAAGATATGCAATAGAGGTGAGTTGATGTCAGATGGCTATCTGATAATTCTTCTCATGTGTGGGTTACTCTGACTCTGAGTATCAAAAAGAAAAAGTCCATCTCTTCCTAGAGAACTGTGAGATTTTCAACCTCTCTTGCAGCTAGATTGAGAGTATGTGATCTAGTTTTTCAAGTCAGTTTTCCCCACCTTAGACTTTGAATTGGAATTTAGGGCAAAAAACATAGAACATCAATTTTAGCGATAATGGCAACATCACCAAGGCCCCAAGAATAGGAGCAGCAATAGTAGAAGCAGTGCAGTGCACAGGTAGAATACAGTATTTGGTGCTGACAGTGACAGAAGTGCAAGCTGGCATATGTGGTGAGCAGCAGCAGCAGCAGCCAGACAGTTCTCACAGAGCTGATATTTGATGTGGCAGCCAGTCTGCTGCTAGCTGCAACCTAGCTTTTCCTCTTCTTGGCCATTTTTCCAACCTGATTCTTCAACCTTCCTGACTCTTTTGTGTACTGCTTGCTGTCCCCTACATAAATATTCTGTTTAAATTAACAAGTTTGCTCCTGTTACACAAAACAAAGAATCTAACTGGCACAAGAAGTGATCACAGAAGCTCAAGAAAATGTAGACAATCTGAAATGGATTTTCTGGACAGAGTTGATGTGAAAAACACAACTAACATTTGGGGAAATAATTCTGTTCATCCCTAGCGTGCAATGGCTAAACGAATATATTCCATGCTATGTGAACTCTAATCATCTGAATAGATGTTATAATACCTTTCAATGAAATTAGCCATTTCTTACTATCCAAACTGAAAACCTGGTATAACAAACCTACATGCAAGTTTCAGTGAAAACATTTAAATTGCATGGATATTAATGTGAAAATATGCAGAGTATGCTGTAGTTTTACCTCAGTGATTTCCTCAATAAATTTTTGTCTTGTACTTGCATTTAAAAATATGATGTGTATTTTTGCTATCATTTATTCCTACATGAGTAAGTTTAGAAAGTCTAACGAAGTAGAAATGCTGTGAAGAAAATAGGTGAGCCTAAGAGGCACCAAAATTATATATTAGAAAAAACATTTGAGGTAATAAAGCATTTTAACAGAGGTGACTACTTAAAAGACATAATCATGGCCATACACGTATTCCCAATAACTGTTTAAGTGAGTTGTTTCTCAGCATGGGAAAATAAATAACAATTATGAAAGATAGCTATTGCTAGTTTTACCAGTGGAGGGTCTTGACTATGAGTCGTCCAGGTGCTTGGCGTTTTGAACAAAGAATTGGAAAAAATACACAAACAAAACAGTGAAAGAATGAAGCAACAAAAGCACAGATGTAATGAAATGGAAGTACACTCCACAGAGGGGGAGTAGGTTAGAGCAAGCGGCTTAAGAGCTCTGGTTACAGAAATTTCTGGGGTTTAAATACCCTCTAGAGGTTTCCCATTCGTTAATTGGTTACACCCTATATAAATGAAGGAGTGGGCCATGACCAGTCTGATTGGTTGTGGGAGGGGGCCAATCAGAGGCTGAAGTGAAGTTACAAAATTATACATGAAGACCGGTTGCGGGGAGGGGACCAATCAGAGATGCTTTCCATTTTTTATTTGGGCAAGGGAGTGGCCTCTGATCCTTTTGTTACTTGGATGTGGAGAGGTGGGGTTTTCCTTCTGATTCAGTTCTAGGAGGTCAGCTCAGTGTTAGGTTCCCTGACTCCAGACCCTATTGTCCTGCCTCACTGGTTCTGGAAAATTTCAACATGTTACCTATATATGGCATATTAATTTTGAAAAAAAAAAAACCAGAACATTAACTTCCCCAGTGCATGTGAACCACAATCAGTGTTGGCCGCCCCTGAACATCATATTGGTACAGCAGAAAGTGCCAAACATATTTAAAGACCTGAATAAGGCCACGATAAAGGAGTATGATGACTTAGTGAAGGAGCTGAGAAGTAGACTGAGTTAGGATAGATTAAGGTATTTAAGAATCAGGCAAGACTGCACAATTTGAAGATTATGGGTCAAGGAGTTTCTGCTGATAATGAAGCTGCAATAGTCTATGAATTGCAAAATTCTGTTGTTTCTGACTTCATGCCATTGGGGAAATGATTGACAAAAAGTAAGAGCATCATAAATCTTGGTAAGAAGCTTGAATTTAGTGAGATGTCTAGAAATATGCTGATGAAATGTTGTCAACACATAGTGAATTGCTTACTATGAAGAAAGACATTCTACTTGATGCTCATCATTGGCCTGAGAAAGAAAGAAAAAGAAAGCCATAGCTGTATGTCATGTCTTTAAAAGAAACTACATTATTCAGAGCAATACGTACTGCTGAAATTGATCATAACATGAGCACTAATATCCACTTTTCAAAAAGCAATTGTAAATGTAGGTAGCTTTTGTAATTGATCTTAAGCATAAATAATGCAAGCTGATAATCATTTTTAGTTTATTCATGTTTTTTTTCTTCAGACAACCCACTTTTGTTATTTTAAGTGCCAAATGAGAATAATGTCTACCGTGCATTTTGATTTGACCTTGTACACTCTTTGGACAGTTTTAACCTCTCTTTTATCAATGCACTCCCAAGACTTCAGTGAACAGCAGGAAAAACCTACCTTCATCTACCTTCTCCTATCCCAAAGTTTATCAAGTTTTTCAAAGATTATAGATTGGTATGACACATTAAGCAGCCTGGGGCTTTTGTGAGTTTAATTTAGTTAATTAACTGAAACTAGATTCAACAGCACCTTGGACTACAGGATATGGAGATGACAAAAATTTCTTTATTTAAGTCATGGAAAGTAATCCATAGACTTGGGTATTAGGCACATGGAGCACAATTTCCATGTCTGAAAAAAGATTTTAGTTACTTAACCTCTTCAGTAGGTAAACAACCCCAAATAGAGGAGAAACAAAGTTTTTTATTTTCATTCTTCTTTCATTTTCATTTCTTCTACTGTTTTCTATAGCACATGCTTGGTAATAATTCTATGGTTAAAAAATATCAAGACATGATTTTGGCAATCATTTTGCAGGGTATATGTTTATCAAAACATATGTTGTATACTTTCAATATATAGAATTTTTATTTGTTAATGGTATTTCAATTAAGCAGGGAAAATATTTTACACAAAAATAAAAGAAACAAAATAAGTAACTGAAGTGTGTGTGTGTGTGTGTGTGTGTGTGTGTGTGTATCTATGAAGACGTATTGAGGTCAGAAGAAGTAATAAACATTTCTCTAGAGATCCGGGTGTTCTAGCTAAATGTAGTAACTGACGAAATTTTGAGTTGCTCTTCTTTACAGCAGGTGAGAATGCATTTTGGTTTCATAAAGCAGTGTATTACTTTAGGGTGGGGTTGCTTTATTTCATTTTCATTTTTGAAGTGGAACTATGTGAAAAGGTTTTGTATGCTAGAGAGCCAAAAATAATGAATGCTTGGCAGACAAATAGTTATATGGTGGTGGTCACCTATCATGTCCTCTATGACAAGCATCCAGTTCCCATTTTATGGATGGACAATTTCTTACTTGGAGTGTCAGTGGAGATACAGACTGCTTTCTACCACGCAAGTTGGAAATGCCAGATACCAGTTTTTTCAGGACGTGACATGAAATACTGGTTTTGTCAAACTGATTCACCAACTCTGGGCTTGAAATTGGGAGATAAGAACAAAGAACCCATTCTGCCAGTGTGCAGCATTAGTTGCAGGGACAAATCCCAGAGGCGGCATAGCACAGTGTCTAGTGTTCAGTGTTGCTAGCGGCAATTTAAACAGGTTGCTCATGTTCTGTGGAAACTGTAGCAGTCTCTTCATTGGACTAATGTTACTGATTTTGACTGTGGTCCTGTCTGATGACTGTCCTACTTTGTTCCTGCCCAATTTTCCAGGCATGATTCCCTAGCCTTCCTGAAATTTCCTGAGTTATTCAATACACTTTGATAAATATATATTTGATAAATACATGCTGGGCCAATGTCTATAGCTAATAAATAGGAATAATGACAGATTCTGGGTCCTACAAAGTGGCCTAAAATCTATGAATAGACAATAAATATGCATTATCAGAGAACTTTCAAAAATAGGAGACTAAATATCTGATCTGTAGTTACATGTGCTAAGTTGGAAGCTAAGATTCTCACCAAGCTAACAAGTCATGGATCCATTAGGAAATATAATCCATACTTAGCTGATATTTTGAAATGAGACTTTCTAATTGACAAAGATAAGGGAACCAACAAGATATGATGAGGCCCTAGAAACCAGCAGTGGTAAGAAAAACTCCATTGAGTGAAGGGGAGGAAACAGTTACCAGAGCCATGTGAGCACTGCCATTAGGAAAGAGTGTAATCTGGTAGGAGCTATAGTTACAAAAAGACAAAATTATACTGAAAAATATAGAATAGGCAGGTAGTGGGGCTAGCAGGAAAAAAAAAATCTGACTCTCATTCCCCCAGGCTTCCAATCTTCTGTTGGTGCCTCCAACGCCATTGTTGCTGCAATGTGTTATCTAAATTGTGCAGTTAACATAAAAGCAAATATGAGACATACAAAGAAACATAAATGTATGTTTGATACCCAGGAAAGAATAACTAATTAACAGGCATTGTATTTGACAGGGCCAGGATGTTAGACTTAGCAGAAAAAGAATTCAGAGCACCTATGATAAATATTTGCCAAAAAAATGAAAGGAAACCATGATGAAAGGTTTGGTGGTATTATGTCATCAAATAAAAAAAAAGAATTGCCAATAAAGATATAGAAATATAAAAAATTGAAATTCTGAAGTTGTAAAATAGAGTAAACAAATTTTACTAGAAAAGCTAAACAGAAGATTTAAGCTCACAGAAGAAAGCATTAGCAAACTTGAAGATAGATCAATATCTGCACCCAAATGTGAAAAGCCGAGAAGAAAAATAAAGAAGAAAAAAATTTTTAAAAGCTTCAGAGAAATGTGGGACAACATTAAGACACCAACATATAGCTACTGAGATTATCAGAGAGAGGAGAAAGATAAATGAGCAGAAAAAGTACATGAAGAAATAATGTCCAAACACTTTCCAGATTATATTGAAAATATTAAATTGCACATCCAAGAAACTCAGTGGATTCTAAATAGAATAAATGCAAAGAGATCTACACACAGACACATCATAGTAAAACTGTCAAAAAACAAATATATTAAGAAAATATTAAAAGTAGCCAGAAAAAATGTACTTCTCACATTTAAAAAAGCCCAGTGATATTAACCACTCTCTTATCATCAGAAACAGTGGAGTCCAGAGGTCAACTGGATGAAATAGTCAAAGTACTAGGGAAAAAAATCAGTCAAAATTCTTAAATCTGGCAATACTATCTTCAAGAAATGATCAACGAAAACCAAGAGGTATGTTTTCTGACAAATGTGCATTATAAGAAATAGCAGGGGAAATTCTTTACATTGAAATCAACTGATTCCAGACAGTAATTTGAATGTACACAATACAAAAAGGATCTGTAAAGGTAATTATGTAGGGCTGTATAAAAGAGAGTATAATTGCATACTTCTTTCTTCTCTCACCTATTTAAAGAGCAATTGCATAACACAATATATATTTAATTGTATTGTTGGGCCTATTACATGTAACAATGTAATATATTTGGTAGTAACAACACAAGTAAGGTGAATGAGGGCAGAGGTGTATTACAGTATAAAAAAATTCAGGTCACAATATGAATCCACAGGAAGCAATGAAGATATTGAATAATAGTAAATAAAAATGTAAATACAACAAACCTTATAAATATATGCTTAGTCTCCTTCTTCCAGCTTTTTAAAAACTTAAAATGATCTAAATTAATAATTGAAACAATAAATTATTGTGTTTGTAACATATAAAGATATAATAGGTATAACAACAACAGCGAAAAAAATTATGAAATAATTATTTAAGCATTGAGGTAGACAGTATAATTACTCCCAGAGATGTTCAGGCCATATTTCCCAGAAACTGTAAATATGTGACCTTAAATGACAAGTAAACTTTGATGATGTCATTAAATTAGAGGTATTCAGATGGAAAAGTTATTCTAGCTTATCTGAATGAGTTCAATGTCATCAGAAGGGTTCCTACAGAGTAACGTAGGAGGCTTTGGGTGATTCTAAAAGTAGAAGTGATGAAAGAAAAGTAAATAGAAAAAATGTATACATTAAAATTAAAAACTTTGCACTACAAAGTCTACCAATAAGAAAGACAACACAGATATAGAATAGATATTTACAAATCATATGTCTGATAAAGAAGTTGTACCCAGAATACATAAAGAATCCTTACAACTCAGTAACAAAAATATAAATGACCCAATTAAAAATGTGCAAATGATCTGAATACATATTTTTCTAAAGATCTATAAATAGCCAGTAAGCACATGAATTGATGCTCCATATCATTAGAGAAATTACCCATTAGAGAAATGCAAATCAAAGCCCTCAGTGAGCTACTACTTCAGACCTACCAGGGTAGCTATAATATAATAGATAATGAAAAGTATTGGCCAGAATATTCAAAACTTGGGACCCTCAAATGTTGTTGGTTCGAATGTAAAGTGATGCAGTCAGTTTGGAAAACATTTTGACATCTCCTCAAAACATTAAACATAAAGTTACCATAGTACCCAGCAATTCTACTCCTAGGCATACTCATATACCCAAGATAAATGAAAGTGAAATAAACACACATCCACACAAAACTTGTACGCAAATATTTGGAATGGCATTACTTACAATAGCCAAACAATGGAACCAAGACAAATGTTCAGTAACTGATTTATGGATAAGCAAAATGTGTTATATAAATATAGTGGAGTATCACTTGGTCATAAAAAGGAATAAAGTGCTGATAATGTGCTAACACTTGGATGAACCTTGAAAATATTATGCCAGGTGAAAGAAGCCAATTTAAAAAGATGATATTGTGTGATTCCTTTGTATGAAATATCCAGAATAAGCAAATCTATAGAGACAGAATATATGTTAGTAGTTGCCTAGGGCTGGGAAGTTGTAGGAGAAATGGTGAGTGATTGCTACTGAATGCAGGACTTCTTTATAATGTTGATTTAAATATCCTAAAATTGATTGTGGTGATGGTTGCACAACTCTGTGAATATACTAAAAATCATTGAATTGTTCACTTTAAATGGTTGGATTTTATGGTATGTGAATTATACCTCAATCAAACTGTTTTAAAAAATTATATTGCTCTAGCAAGTTGTTGACCTGCTATTTTCTTCCATATTAGTAAAATATACTGGAAGACAGAGAAAATAAAAGCAAGAAGGAAAGGTCAACCTGTGGTCAAAATTAGAAGTTTTTAGTAATTGCAATTTGAGAGGAATCATATTTTAAAAATACAATTTGTGTATTCTCGTGCTCAGCCAAGTCAAAAAAAAAAAAAAAAAAAGTGGAAGTGGTGGCTGACCACTCCTTAAACTTTTCTAGATAGGCAGACATAACCTTTTATTTAAAACAAATTATTTGTAATACTGGGCTGAAAAATAAATTTATGTCAGCCTTGAAAATGAGCTACTGCTCTTCCCTATATGTACTAATTTTTCTTCATCCATTTTAGTTCTTTCTCAACATTGGTTTCTTCCTTCAACATTGTTCTTTCTTCAACATTGGTTTCTCATCAGGAGAGAGAGATACTCAGAAAACAACAAGCCAGCATGGATTTAGGGAGGAAGTTGTGATGGGGAATGACATCTTGGGAGCTGTAAAAATCGTAGTGCAGAGGAGAGATGGGGAACTAAAAGGGATTATATTAACAGTTCATAGTAAAGTCTGTTATTTCTCCCGAACTGCACCTGTTTAGGGTGAGAGCAGGCCAGAAAGTGAGATTTGAGAAATGTGCAATCTCAGACCTGAATAATTGCATGAATTAAAGTTGGCTAGATATGAAAATTAAACTAAAAGTTTTGCAAACAAAATTGCCATCCTGCTGTAGATATGTAAACAGAATTCAGACAGCATCCATATTGCCAGAGAGTGAAGTCAAAGTCCATGCTACAGTCAAATGAACTAATTGAATTTCCTGTTAAAAAGAAAACTCTAGAGTCTTCATAGTTCTCATGGTTAAAGGTTACATTCTCTGGAGATTACATACATATACATGTATATGTATGTATAATGAAAAAGCCAAATATCTCAGAAAGACTTTGTTTCTTTTAATAACATTTAAATAAAATAATAATTGTTAACAAGAAACAGAGGAAGTAAAAGTTTAAACTTTGCTTCTAACCAATGAAAACGTGGTTAAATTTTTTCAACATCATATAAAAAGCAATTAATTTTTATGTAAGTCAAATTTGAAGTGATTTCCAATTGCTTATTTAAAAACACAAAGTAAGAAGACTCATTGACCAAGTTAGAGCATACATTTTAGTGATGCTTGAAAAGAGACAACAAGAAAATGGAATCCCAATGACCAATAAAACTAGTGTAAGGTTGGTTTCTGAAGTCCTGAAGCAGATGAGAACTAGTCATAGTGGTTCAAGCATCCAGACTGCTCTATGCCTCATATACTTAAAACTTTCCAAGGCGGTATCTTAGAATTTCACTTGAGCCTCAGATTTTGTCACTTGTGACAAGACAGTATTACCAATAATAAGGATAGTCATTACATTAATGCAAAAGCAAACTGGCTGCACCATCACTTTTTGATAGAATATATACTAGATATGGGTAATTGATAAATACCTGGTCAGTTACACATAGTTGCTGAAATAGTCATAACTAAAAAGTTGGCACCCTAACCTGCAGAAACCAAGATTTAGAACTTGCTACCTGAATAGACAAAGCTTTGCTCCACATCTTGACCTCCCATCTCAGGATACTCTTTCAGTTCTAGCCAATGATCAAGTAGATCTGTGTTCTTGGAGTTTTGGGTAAGAAATCATGCATGCTATATTATTAAAAACTCATTCAGACACATGCACACTTATGTTTATTGTGGCACTATTCACAATAGCAAATACTTGGAACCAACCCAAATGTCCATCAATGATAGACCGGATTAAGAAAATATGGCACATATACACCATGGAATACTATGCAGCCATAAAAAAGGATGAGTTCATGTCCTTTGTAGGGACGTGGATGAAGCTGGAAACCATCATTCTGAGCAAACTATCGCAAGGACAGAAAACCAAACACCGCATGTTCTCACTCATGGGTGGGAATTGAACAACGAGAACACTTGGACACAGGATGGGGAACATCACACACTGGGACTTGTTGTGGGGTGGGTGTAGGGGGGGAATAGCATTAGGAGATATACCTAATGTAAATGACGAATTAATGGGTGCAGCACACCAACATGGCACATATGTAGCAAACCTGCACATTGTGCACATGTACCCTAGAACTTAAAGTACAATAAAAAATAAATAAATGAATAAATAAAACTCATTCCCATTGTCTGAGGAGAAGATGTTATCTCATGTCCTCCTTACTTGATCTAGGAGCATTGTTAGTACTCAAAAAGTTGTGTCAGCAAGGTAAAATGTGATTGTGGCACGTTCAATTTAAAGAATGTATGTATCTTGGGAGAAAATAATAGAAGCAGTCATTTCAATCACAAAGAGTTATACTCAGTATTCTTTCTTAAATGCATTTAAGAAGATTTCATTACAAGGCAAGACCAAGTCTGATTTTTATCTAATGAACAAAAGCTTTCTGCCACTGAGTCATTTCAGTAACACACCTGAATACACAATGTATGGCCATGTCAGTCTCTGATAGATTAGCCGGCAAAGGGAATACTCAAGTTTGTTTAAGCTGGGTGATTGTGAATTTCTATTCTGTATATCTTATTTTAATTAAGTGCTCAAAAGAGAGATAAATTACAGCTAATGCTTAATATATGTCATAAAGATTTCTTGGTTATATATTTACTTCTCAAAAATACCTGCAAAAAAATGTTTTCTAAAGTGTTCTACTGAGGGTAGGTGAAGCCCAAAAATTTATAACTAAAAAAGTAAAAACATATTACAGTTCAAGATTCATTTCAGTCTAAAACATAGGGAATTTTTAAATATCTGCCCTAGTTGGGACACGAATGTTTATTTTTCAGTATAATTTTTGTTGAAGTTTCTTACTTGCATATTCATAGAAGAGTGATGATTCGTTGAAACCTGAATCAAAAACATCTCAGTTTCTCCAACCTTGAGGGCAAAGACTGAAAGACAGTAAAAAAGAAAGCAAATGGGAAACACTAAAATAACTTAAATTATTAACAGTATTTTTTTTTCTATGCATGAAGTATAGAGAGTAGGAAGGAGACGCTGTCTCTAGATTATGATTACTTCATATAAAGGTTTATGTCTTACTCATCTTTATATCCATAGGATCCTAACACAGTATCTACTATCTGAATAGACACTCAAAACATACTTCCAACATTTTTTTTTTGGACTGTGGATGTCTAGAAGTTTAAGAGTTCATGTAAGATTGACTTCATTCTTGCTTCATGACATTTGGAATGTGCAGTTTTTCTCAAACTTGGATTCACACAGATGCCTGGGGCCCATGCCCAGAGACCCATGCCCATGTTCAGTCTTGGGTAAAAGCCTGGGCACCACCATTTTTTAAAAGACTTCCAGGTGATTCTATTGTGCAGCAGGCTCGAGATTCACTACCATTGTCCCAAAGCAGTGATTCTCAATCCATAAAGTGCATGCAAATCACCTAGTGATCTTGTTAAAATGCAGATTCTGATCCAGAATATCTGGAGCAGGGCCTGGCATTTTTCATTTATAACAAGCATCCAACTTATGATATTGCTGAGAGTAGGGTGGCCAACCATTCTGGTTTGCTGAGGATATGAGACTTCAGTGCTAACCCAGGAATGTTCTTGGTAAACTGGGACAACAGTAACCCTAATTGTGGGTCTGTGGACTACACTTTATATGATAAGGTCCTAGGGCAGAGATTCTCAAACTACAGCATGCTTTAGAATCATCCATAATGCTTTCTAAAAGTAAGATTGCTGTTACCCACCCCCAGAATTTCTCCTTCTGTACAACTGGGTTAGATGTTGAGATTGTACATTTATTAAAAGTGCCTAGGCAGGGCTCAGTGGCTCACAGTTGTAATCCCAGGATTTTGGGAGGCTGAGACAGGCAGATCACATGAGGTCAGGAGTTAGAGACCACTCTGGCCAACACGGTAAAATCCCATCTCTACTAAAAATACAAAAATTAGCTGGGCATGGTGGCACACTCCTGTAGTCCCAGCTACTTGGGAGGAGAGTCACTTGAACCTGGGAGGCAGAGGTTGCATTGAGCCGAGATCATACAATTGCACTCCAGCCTGGGGGACTAAGAAAGACCCTGTCTCAAAAAAAAAAAAAAAAAAAAAAAGTACCTAGATGATACTAATACTGCTAGTTTGGGGCTGCTCTTTGTGAACCAGTATTCTAACTGACTAACTATAGAACCACCAGTAGTCAAACTTGTCTGCAAATTAGTTTTGCATGGAGAGGCTTTTGAACTACTGTTGCCTGGGCCTCAACACCAGTGGTTGTTCTAGGGTCCATCATAGGATTTTACAATGTACCCCAAGTAGTTTTAATGTGCAGTCAAGTCTGAGATTGACAGTAAATATGTATCTTATAATTATCTGCAGTTCAAATATGAATTAATTTTTGCATATTTGACATTCATGTTTGTTCATGTAACACTCATGATCACAGAGAGTGATCAGCCTGGGCAACATAGTAAGAGCCTGTTTCTACAAAAAGTACACAAACAAAAAATATCCAGATATGGTAGCACATTCCTGAGGTTCTAGCTACTAGGGAGGCTGAGGCAGGAGGATTGCTTGAGCCCAGGAGTGTGAGGTTGCAGTGAGCTACAATTGTGTCACTGCACTCCAGCCTGGCCAACAGAATGAGGCCCCATTTCTAAAATGTTTTCTTCTATTTTATTTCACATTCTCTGTATTTTTTAAATTTTATGTCATTAAAAATGTATTTTATTATCATGTTAGTGTCATTTTTGGAAGGAGATGTGGTACAGTGGAAAACCGTGAACCCCTCTAATGTTTGTTGTAGAAGTACAAGTGGTGAAAATACAATGCTTGTAGTCTTTTCCTGTGTGGAAAGAAGTGTTATCCTCATCTCATAGACCATCCTTTCTTAGTTAGGAAAGGTGAGATAAGAATGGCTGTTACAGAAAATAAGACCATTTTGGCTTATGTAACCTGAGCAAGAGGTGCTCTTCCTGGTACACACTTACTTAGTTCAGCAGGCTACCACACGAAAGTTCAAGGCCAAAATTCCAGCTAGTAATCAGAATTTATTTGTCTCTCATTGTCCTCTGGGAATATAATTTCCTTGGCATATTGCAGAACTGGTAAATTAGTAAGTAAAACATCATTTGTGCATTCTGAGTTTTCTGTATATATATATATTTTTTTTCTGTATATATATATAAAACATATATATGTCCTTCAACATATGTAACTATGAATAACTATGCTGTATACATACAGTTTCCAATTTGCAGTTTTAATCTAGTATACAGTATTCAATGAATTATGTGAGATTTTCATATTTTATTGTGAAAGTGGCTTTGTGTTAGATAATTTTGCCCAACTGTAGGCTAATGTAAGTGTTCTTAGCACGTTTAAGGTAGGTTAGGCTAAGATATAATGTTTGATAAGTTAGGTATATTAAATGAATTTTAGACTTACAATATTTTCAACTGATGATGAGTTTTCCTGGACATAACCCCCTTGTAAGTTGAGAAACATCTGTATGTCTACTGTGTACACACACACACACACACACACACACACACACATGCACGCACACAATTTTCAAAATATAAATTTCAAGAATATTATACACTTAAATTTTAATAGTCCTTTGCTGGATTATAGGAATTTAGGTGTATTCTTCATTTATATTTTCCAAGTTTTCTACCAAATAATATGTATTGCATGTTTAATAAGGAAAAAGTTATAAAGAAATTGTAACTCAGGGACTCCACTTTTGGTGAATATAAATGTTATCTATTTCTTGAGATATTAAAAAGAGTTAAGAGAAGATAATTATGAGAGAAGCTTGAACTGAGTAGAAAGTTCCTGCCATGCTTCAGGATCAATTATTAAATTCCAAGCTGGTGTCTAGGAAAACCAGGTTAAAATTGCCTTTCTACCAACCTTGAAGTTAACCTGCAGTCCTCTTTTCAGCTTCCTAGAAACTTGAGGAGGTCTTTGGGACAGAAAATAAGTGGCAATGTTGCTATCTAGGGTGAATGGCTGCGTTGCTCCGATCTCATGCCTAACAGAGAGTCCCTTGCCTGGGTGTTCTAACACAGAAGACACGTCTTTTTCTGAGGCTGCTGTGTACATTTTTTTCAATGCGTCTTGTCAACCTGGGCAAGAAAATGAGGACTAGAGGGGATTGTCATGAACATTGTTCAATGCACTTGCTCTGTCAAATTGTTTTTTAATATTTTACTCAGCCCAGAAATGAGTTTAACAGTTTTCTGTAGCACAGTAATTTCCAGAATGCATGTGTGAGGCCACTGAGCCGTTGTGTTCCTCATCAGAGTTAAAGGAATTGTATTAATCTTTTCATTGTCTCCGTTCGCATACAGCAGAATGACTGATTGCTTGGCATATGCTAGTGTGCCGCATGGTACCAAACAGATGGAGACCATTCAGGCAGAAGCTGGGTCGAGCCAAGATGTGCTCCACAATTTTGTGTTTGTGAAGAGAAACAACTGGGCGGGCTTCCTTTGCTTCCTCTGGTATTTGGATTCTGAACTAGGAGGGGGGAAAAATCACCCTGAATTAATTGCTGTCACTTCTATTGATCTGGATTCTATTAAGTGAGAACACATTTGCAATTAATCCACAGAGGCAGAGCAACTCAAATAAATTAGTTTGTGATGGGCATTATAAAATATATCAAGAGATTTTGTTCTTTTATTTCAGAGATAGAAAATTATTAATGTTTTTGCAAACTTGATTCTCTTGCTCTTAATTTGCTTTGCACATCTCTGGTTCATTCATTTATTTTAGCAAATATTTGTAACACACTCATTATACCAGGCACTGATTTAAGAACTGGAGATAATGTGAGAAATAAAATGTAGAACCCCTGGTATTCATATCACTTACATTTTAGTAGATAGGAAATAAAAATAGAAATAATCTAAATAAATTTAAAAAAATATGTTAGATGGTAAGTGCTATGGAGAATAACACAGGGAAGAAACTACCTATGGAGCAGAAGATTTATTATGTTTTCATTTATTATTATTATTATTATCATTATTGAGATGGGGGTCTCACTCTGTCACCTGGGCTGGAGCGCAGTGGTGCGATCTTGGCTCACTGCAGCCTCTGCTTCCCAGGCTCAGTCGATCCTACCACCTCAGCCTCCTGAGTAGCTGGGACTACAGGAACGTGCCACCATGCCAGGCTAATTTTTGTATTTTTTTGTGGAGATGGGGTTTTGCCATGCTGCCCAGGCTGATCTCGAACTCCTCAGCTCGAGCAATCTACCTGCCTTGGCCTTCCAAATTGCTGGGATTACAGGCATGAGCCACTGCACCCAGTCTGGTTTATTGTTTTATATAAGAAAATTATGGAAGCTATCCCCATTGAGGTGACACTTGAAAGTGGGTAAGACTTCTGCACAAAGGAAGAAAGAAAATGTAAAAGTTCTGAGGTGAAGTCGTGCACGGCTACGTAGCATACTTGAGAAATAGCAAAGGGCCACTGCAGTTGAAGTAAGATGAGAAAACAGGAAAGAGGTGAGAAAGCAGAAAGGAAGGCAGGTATCAGTTCATGTAGGGACTTTTAGGCATCTGTAAGGACTTAGATTCTATTCTATGTGAGAAAGGACACTAAGAGTACTTAAAACAAGGAAAGAACATACTTTGACTTACATTTCAAAGAGGTCAGTCTAGATGCTTGTTTGAGTTTTACAGGAAGACAACAGTTGATTCAGACCTTATGGAAGAATTCAGTAACAATCAAGATGTAAGATGATAGTGGCATAGCCCAAGATGGTGGAAGAGAATTGTGATAAGCAGTTGTATTCTGGATATAAGTTGAGAAAATTACAAACAGCGTTTGATGATATATCTATTGTGAGGTGAAAGATACAAAAAAGGTTTAAAAGAATACTCCTTAAAATTATAATAGAGGCTGGTATTTCTGGAATGGTAGAACACAGACCTCTGAAAATTCTCCCTTTCAAAGAGGCAATAAGAATACTGTTAAAAATGGACAGAATAAATTTTTTCAGAATTCTGGAAATTAACCGAAGGCTTGCAGCAATGTAGGGAGCATTTACTTAATAAAGATTGTTGAATCTTGGTAAAACCTGTAAATTTTGTAGTATTTAAATTTTCCCTATTCCCATTACTCCTTTCCAATTCTATGGTAGACTTGAAAACTAAGAATTGACACTCACAGGGAAAACCAGCAGGCTGGTAGCCACCTGAGGAAGCACCAAGAAAAGATGGGCAAACGATTTAAACAGACATTTCTTCAAAGAATATATACAAGTGGATGATAATTACATAAAAATATACTCAACATCATTAATCATTATGGAAATGCAAGTCAAAAGCACAATGAGATACCACTTCACTCCCATATGGATGCCTGTAATTTTAAAACATGAAAAATAATAAGTGTTAGCAAGAATGTTGAGAAATTATTAGGTTGGTACAAACATATTCGCGGTTTTTGCTATTGAAAGTAACGACAAACCGCAATTACTAATGCGCCAACCTAATAGAACACTTATACTTTGTTGGTGTGAATGTACAGTGGCGCAGATGCTTTGAAAACCAGTTTAGTTGATCTCCAACAGTTAAACATAAAGTTATTGTGTGATCTAGCAATTATATTCTTATATACACTCATGCACTGCATAATGGCATATTAGTCAATAAAGAACCACTATATGTCAGTGGTCTCATACAATTATAATACCGTCTTTTTACTGTACCTTTTCTATGGGTAGGTATGTTTATATACACAAATACTTACCATTGTGTTATAATTGTCTACAGTATGCAATACAGTAAATTGCTGTACAGGTTTACAGCCTAGGAGCAATAAGCTATAACTTATAGCCTAGGTGTGCTGTTGGCTATACCATCTGGATTTGTGTAAGTACATTATATGATCTTTGCACAACAATGAAATCTCCTAATGACACATTTCTAATAATGTATTCTCATCTTTGAGTGACCTATGAATTTGTATATATCCAAAAATGAAAATATATGACAAAAATACTTGTACATAAATGTTTATGGAAGTATTATTCATGATAGACACAAATTTTGAAACAGTTCAAATGTCTATAAACTCACAAATCAGTAATCAAAAGGTAGTATATCTATACACAGCAATATCATTCCATCATAAAAAGGGAAGAAGTAAGTACCCAATACATGAGGCAAGATAAATAAACCTTGAAAATATGCTGAATGAAAGAAACCAGATATAAAAGGCCACATATTATATGTTTTTTATATGAAATATCCTTCTTTACAAATTCTCTTAAAAAGGGGTCAGCTCCAGGCAGTTCTATTTGGTACAATGTGATCACTGTCCTCTTAGCTGCATCCACAGTTGGACTACAGTGAGCCCCCTACATAAGGGCAGTTAGTTGAAGGCTGACTACCAACCTAGGATGTGACCTGTTGAATTGGGTTATTGTCATTCACGCTATTGAATAAGTAAGTAGAAATACTAAAATTATAAGGCATTTGGCAGTTTAATCAGGCTTGCAACAGTGAATAGGTGGTACTCTCAAATTAGAATAATTTAAAACGGACTTAATAAAGTCACAGAGGTGGGGTGTGGACAAAGAAAGAAAGGTTGGGGTGGGCAAGGGAAGGGCATTTCTGTCAGAGGAGATAATAGCTGGCTGGTCCCAGGAAGGCTTAGGACACTAAGAAGGGTATGGAAAGACTGGAGCATAACGCATCAGGGAAAAAACATAGGGAGGTGAGACTTAAAAAGTTTGGAAGTAACAAAACACAAAAGCTTTTTTTATAAAGTATGGTAATGTAAGACATAAATGGATTGAAAGCTCTCTTAAGGGACAATTTGAGGACTCTAGAGTTGTATAATCTCTGCAAAGATTTTAATACATTTTTTTTCTGTAGAATCAAGTACATATTACTGGGTCACTGAATTTAATAAACGCCTTCATATTTCTGTAAAAGAAGCTGAACCTCCCTTCTCCTCTGAGTTAAGTACCAAAAAATTCTAACCATGAAGTCTGTTTCCCTTTTCTGAATGATCGTTCTTTTTCCTTTCATCCTCTTTTGAATCTCTTCTCAGCTAAATGATGCTATAAAATCTGCAAAAGCCTATAATGCTTCCAAAATGCGTCCCTAATTCTAGATAGGAGAGTCAAATACATTCACACCCACCTATAAAATGCTTAAGCAATAGCCACTCCTGGTAGAATTTACTCACAACAAAATTTCTTAGCAGCTTAGTTTTGTTGAAAAAGTTGGCTTTTAATGGAAGTAAACATTTAAATATTTATTTTAACAATCAACTTTTGTGAATGTGAGCCAAACAGAACTTCTGGGAAGCTGGAGTACATCTTTTTGTTTTTCGTTTTTTTGTTTTGTTTTTTGTTTTTCCCTATTCCTCCTTTTAAGTATAGAAAAAAGAGGCAGCATTACAAGACAAAAACTTTTAGGTAATAGCTGCTGTACTCTAGCAAGCCACCTCAGATAAAACTGAGATACTTCCTTTATTCAGGAAAAACTGAGTGGGAAACATAGATGTCTATTCTCATCAGGTTATAATGGGTGGCCCCAGCTCCCTCCCCACACCAAGGTGGTGTCAGAGAAAGTTGAATAGGGAGCTGAAAATTTCATTCTGGAAGGGATGGCAGCCACCCCCGGCCCCTTGGTGACGTGGAGACCACATAAAGAACCTGAAGTTCCCTCCTCACTTGACACTAAAGAGGTACTACTTCTTCCTGCTGGGATGAAAACAGGGGACATCAAATGACGTGCCAGGACTCCCACCACCACTAATTGCCAATGAGGTTCCCATCCGTGGTGTCAGTGGAAGCCAAGTGTGGAGCAGTAATGAAGTACTCCAACCCATCCATGGATGGAGCAGTGAAGGCCTAGTTGGGAGCCGGAACTCCCATTTCTGTCCAGCATTCACAAAGAGCCTAGTCTTTGAATGCCAACAGAGGCTGAGTGGGGAACTCGGAAGTCTATTTCTACCTTTGCCTGCATGGGGCCAGCAAAGGCAAACCCACTGAGCAGTGTACTCAAGCAAGTGGTAATTGTTTTTATGATCCAAGACCACATCCACCCCAAATGACAATGCAGGTGGCTGAACTAGAATTAAGTTTGAATTTCTCAGGCACTTTTTTATTCAGATGACCATTCAGAAACATATAAGGCAAGCTTCCTCAGAAGTCAAGAGGAAGAAGAAGCATCATGCCCAGGACTGGTCATAGCAAAATACCTAATTTTTTACACAGTTTATGTAACTAATCATTTCTTTCATTAACAAAGAGAAGTAAACCTTTGTTGTGGATAACCATTTTTAATTACCAAACAGCCTTGCTAAGGTGTATGGACGAGGAGGTGGTGAGAGCAATAGAGAGCAGAAACCTTTCTGAGTTTATTTTTAGAAGTCCATTCCACCTCATGATAATGTCAGCAACCTGGGGATAATAAAGGGTATGAAGTGTCCATCAAATGCTGTGACAATTGACCCACTGTTGAGTAGTCTTTGCTTCAAAATGTACACCATTATCATTGACTGTGGATGAGCTGAAAACATGATAGTTCTGTTTCAAGGGAAAATGTGGTACCAGAATCAGCTGGTCAGACTGAAATAGTAGTGAGGCCCTGTTGCCCAGAGGAATGGGCAAATACTCTAATGTGGTCAATTTGCCAGAAGTAAGCAGAGGCAAACCCCATGCAATATAGCCTCTGTCACCATGAGACAAATGGGAGAATTATTGATAAGAGTCACCACATGAAATAATTGACATGCAAGGACAGCACTTGCATCAGAAACATATAGTCTTTAGCTTTGTGCCCATTCCATGATGTTGGATGGATTACCATGTCTGGTTTGATTATAGATCTAGGTAGAGTTTTCAGTGAACAGGCAGTGCTATCTTGATCAGTAATTTGATTGCAGTCAGTGTCATCAGAGAATGGGCCCTAACTGTGGGTGTATACCTGAGCGATCCAGACTGTTCAATTAGCAGCAGTGATTTATTTCCGCATTTTATGGCCTGAAAGAGAGAAATACCTAATATGTCAGTCTGCAGTCTTCCAAGTAGCAACTCATAGGACTAGGTCATTGGCAGCAAGCCAAAGTTCAGTAAAATATGTCATACCTAGTTCTTAGGAATATTGTCCTAGGCAAGAGTCATGACTTTCAGTTTAGCCCATTGTTTTGATTTGCCCTTACTGCTGTGATTCTTCCACAGTTGCTATTGTCCCATGTAACCTCCTTGAATTATTCTACCTGCACTTTTCTGTTAGTTCTTTCTCTGGTTGTGGTCGTTTTCCCACATGCTTATGTGAGGAGGCTTATGTTAATCCTCTGCATATCTCCAGAGCCCTGCTCTCCTTGAACTTGGAAGTCTTTTTCCTTAACTCATTGAGATTGCTGAGCTCTGTTAAGATTCTTAACTCCTCTGTGTTAAGGTCTGTCTGCAGCCAGTAAGCTGGGGAAACCATAGGGCACATCTAGCTTGGTCCTCTTCTCAGTGATCACTGTTCTGCGCTGCTGGTTATCCAGTGTCTTAAACTATCATTTCATGTATTTTATCCAGTTTATGGTTTTTCAGAATGGGAGGTTAAGTTTGGCTCCTTTACTCCATCATGACCAAAAGTGGAAGCTCCCTAATCTCTTTTGTAGTTGGAGAAATACAAAGGTGGTTTTTTTTTGTTTTTGTTTTTGTTTTTTCCGTTACACTTATTTCCTTTAGAAGATCCTTACTCTGAGAGAAAAAATAAGGGTCAGGATGGCTGGGAGGTGAAAAAAAAAAAAAGGCGACTTAGGATATACCCAGAAATAAAAATTGTCCAAGAGCTTGGTGTGTTATTTGTCCTATATTTCTAAGGATCTTAATCACCACATGAGTATATATGCTGCAGAGTCGCAGCCCTAATTCATAAAATGATAAAGGAAAGGAAATACCCAAGCTTTTTCAGGGGGTACAGAGCCTCATCAATGGCATTGCAGGATGCTCCTATGATTATGAGTTTATTGACTTCCTCTCTATCCTGCTTCTTACACACTCTCCTTGGCAAATGCACTCTTTGAATGAGACTGATGAAATACAGCCTGAGCAGGGAGCAGTCTCAGCATCACAGCACCACTTTGATGAGCCACAGGCTGAAGATAAATGACTAGGGAATATATCCAATTTATTCATTGGATTTTCCCATATAATTTCCAGCCAAGATTCCTTACAGGGCAAAGGAAAAGCCAAAGCAGACACCAGTGATTCAGTAACCTTCTCTTCCCAACTACTGTCTCCTCTCTTGACATATATATGTTTTAAAATAGCCACATGTATCTAAATGCAGATCTTGTCTCTGTCTGGATTTTAAAGTTCATCTGTTCAACATTTTTTCTTCCGTTTTAGAACTGTGTTCCCAATGATTAGTCCTGAAACATATGTTTTGCTATACTTTCAAATAGTGAGGCACGATGGCCAGGCTTTGTTGTTGTTGTCTTATGAATTCTGTAAATTTCACTCACCTTTTGACTAATTTTCCATTCTTAGTACTATAGCAGAAGTCTGTAAATGACCTGTCTCTTTTTTAAGTGTGTGAAAGGGGAAGAGAGAAAGGACAATTATTTTCTAGCCATTAAGAACATTTTTACTCTGTAGCAGGCTCTGTACTTGTGATTGTATATAGGGTATCACGTTAACCTTGTTGTTGAGTTATTAACTATTCTGAAAACAGATGAAGAAATGCAGACTCAGAAAAACCCAGACCTGTGCCTAGTTTGTTTCAATTCCCCAGATTAACAAGTCTTTCCCTTATATTCTTCTACTTTTCAAATTTATTTTGAAAAATTAAGCAGTGTTTTTCTTTTATTTTCACACACATTTATCTAAAAAGTAATGTAAAAATCTATTCTTGTTGTAATATTTATGAGCAATTCACAGTGGCTAAATGCCATTAATTTTTACTCAAACCCCATTCTTCTCCTCTGAGTAACCAATGTTAATAATTTTGAGTCTTGTATTGTTTACATACAGATATATGTAAGTGCACAAATTTACAATTTAGTAACTTTTTTAAAAATGTCATTACATTATGTATTATGTTCTGCAATTTTGACTTTTTGATTTAAAACTAAGTCTTTGACTTTTTTCTACATCAAACATAATATGCTGACTTTTTAAATTGCTGCATGATTATCCCATGCTATACCTTAGTTTCAAAAAATCATTTATCTATTGTTAGAGTATGCAATATTTCTAATTTTAGGTATCACAAATAACACTGCAGCCAACCCCCATAGAGAAACATCTTTTTAAACATGTATTATTCATTTTTCTCTCCTTATTTGGCACTTTTTCATCCTTTAATTTAAGAGATTGTAGTTTAATTAGCAAATGCTCCATCCAGCAGCTCTGAGAGATTTATCTCAATCTTGCTAAGGAGTTTAAATGGTCCCCTCCTCATTCTGACACTTTTGTGCTAATATTGCCAGCCAGACATCAAAATTCCTGATTCACAGCCATTCGGCTTTTAGGAATATTGGGTGTTCCAGTGCTCACATTGTCAGAGCAGGTTCATAGACTTATAGAAATAAGAGATTGAAATGACCTACTGGGCCAACTGTTCTATACACCTGCCGGCACAAGATTGTTCCTTACAATATACATTATTAATGAGATGAACTGGAATATATTTTTTAGAATAAATCCTTCCACTTGAACAAAAAAAAGTATGAGGTCTTCAATGAGAACAGGAATCCTTCCAAATGAATGATTTCAGAGTCACATGAAGAGTGGGGACATAGCCTTATTACAATCCTAACAAGATCATGTCTAGCAGTGTCATTATTTAAGAGGAATAGTATCGGCTGGGTGCAGGGCTCACGCCTGTAATCCCAGCATTTTGGGATGCTGAGGCGGGTGGATCACAAGGTCAGGAATTCAAGATTAGCCTGGCCAACATAGTGAAACCCCGTCTCTACTAAAAATACAAAAATTAGCTGAGCGTGATGGCATGTGCCTGTAGTCCCAGCTACTCAGGAGGCTGAGGCAGGAGAATCACTTGAACCCGGGAGGTGGAGCTTGCAGTGAGCCGAGATCGCCCACTGCACTCCAGCCTGGGCGACAGAGCTAGATTCTGTCTCAAAAAAAAAAAAGAAGAATGATATCAAGATAGAGATGTGACCCTCCACAACACACACAAATATAAAATTTGGTAATTTTATATACCAATATTTATTTGGCAATAAATATTCAGTTCCTAGCACAGTGCTTAGCACATACTCAATAAATGGTTCTCTCTTTCTCATACCACTGGTATAGCAAATCCCATATCTTTAAGAGAATGAAAAACAAAATTCAGTTACCTTTTCTTTTTTTTCCCCTTTTCTTTCTTTTCCTTCCTTCCTTCCTCCCTCCCTCCCTTTCTTTCTCTTTCTTTCTTTCTCCTTCCTTCCTTCTTTTTCTTTCTTTCTTTTTTCTCTCTCTTTCTTTCTCTCTCTCTTTTTCCTTCCTTCCTTCTTTCCTTCTTCTTTCTTTCTTTCTTTCTTTCCCTTCCTTCCTTCCTTCCTTCCTTTCTTCCTTCCTTCCTTCCCCTTCCTTCCTTCCTTCCTTCCCTCCTTCCTTCCTTCCTTCTTTCTTTCCTTCTGAGTTTCACTCTTGTTGCCCAGGCTGGAGTGCAATGGCACAATTTCGGCTCACTGCAACCTTCGCCTCCCAGGTTCAACCTATTCTCCTGCCTCGGCTTCCCGAGTAGCTGGGATTATAGGCACCCGCCACCATGCCAAGCTAATTTTTTTGTATATTTGTAGAGATGGGGTTTCACTATATTGGCCAGGCTGGTCTCGAACTCCTGACCATAGGTGATCCACCCACCATGACCTCCCAAAGTCAATTACCTTTTTTGTACTCTGCCTTTACCTTCTATTATGGTTTGGCTGTGTCCCCACCCAAATTTCAACTTGAATTGTCTCTCTCAGAATTCCCACATATTGTGGGAGAGACCCAGAGGGAGGTAATTGAATCATGGGTGCCAGCCTCTCCTGTGCTATTCTTGTAATAGTTAGTAAGTTTCACGAGATCTGATGGGTTCATCAGGGGTTTCCACTTTTGCTTTTTCCTCATTTTCTCTTACCATTGCCATGTAAGAAGTGCCTCTCACCTCCAACCACGATTCTGTGGCCTCACAGCCATGTGGAACTCTAAGTCCAATTAAACCTCTTTTCCTTCCCCGTCTTGGGTATGTCTTTATCAGCAGTGTGAAAACTGACTAATACACCTTCCTTCTCCAATTCTTTAAAAAAACCTGTGAATTTAAGTATTCTGGCAGATAATGTTAAAATTTTGACTCTTTATGTATAACAACAGAGAGAATCTGCTTTTTTGAATGAACAAAAAAGAAAATTGAGTCCAAATAGTTTTATTTATTTTTGTATTATTTCTTTATTTTTTTGAGACAGAGTCTTGCTCTGTCACCAGGCTGGAGTGCAGTGGTGCGATCTCGGCTCACTGCAACCTCCGCCTCCCAGGTTCAAGCTATTCTCCTGCCTCAGCCTCCCCAGTAACAGGGAATACAGTTCCACACCAACACACCCAGCTAATTTTTGTATTTTTAATAGAGACGGGGTTTCACCATGTTGGCCAGGATGTTCTCGATCTCCTGACCTTGTGATCCACCCATCTTGGCCTCCCCAAGTGCTGGGATTACAGACATGAGCCAAAATTGAGTCAAAATCGTCTCATTTCTGTGTGATGCAGAGTACTGCATCTTGAGTGATTATTTGCGTACATGTCTGTCCCTATAGTCTTTAGCCTTTTTGTGGAAAATATCTTCATATTACTCACATTTTCAAATTTATAACTTACTATAATAGCTAGTAAACCAGAGACAATGAAGATTTGTTGAATAGACAAATTAATGAACCAAAATTTCTTTCTTCTGTAAGCTGAACTGTTATTATATTATCATTGTCAGTAAGACATTTTATGGATCTAGAAGAAGCTTAATAGATCAATTAATGTAACAAACTCCCCATTTTATGGATAAAAAAGATAACTAGAAAGATAATTCATAAATCAGGTTTGACTAGAGGTAAAATAATGTATTTATTTTAAGGTTGAGAAAATTATTTAGAATGAAGTATAGAAAGTAAAAATAAAAGCATTGTCATGATATACTCATTTAATAATTCATGATTTTAACCAATAATGCATGCCCATTACTGTGTTACTGGAATGTATTCCATTGTTATTCACACTTAATCAGATATTAACATTTTGTATTTCTAGTAATGGATGATCTCATGGAGCTCCCATTTGTCTCTTATTCATAATCTGAGATGTTCTATTATTTTAGCCTTTAGTTTTATTCTCTGGTGTCATCACAAGATGGTGCCAGTGTGTCTCTGTCACCACAGAATAAGAATCAACAGATAATCTTCATGTTACTTGCATTGGAGGTTGGATACAGGTCTGGTAAATTCCAAGAATTTTTCACATTTTATTATTTCTGTTGAAATTCCAATGTCCTCTCCCAGGCAATTAGTGAATAAATCTCTCAGAGTTACCTTCAAAGTGTATATATTTCTCTATCTAAGAGGCTCCCATGCCCATGAATGACTCATACAATACTTCTGCTGATTTCAATGAGCTTCATCCATCTATGGGAAAACACAAACAACATCCCTATACATACAGGGTTATGGTCATTATTCTTGTTATTGCCTTTTCTACCAGGAACTTCTGTATATTATGTATAGATCTCAACTGGTAAACTCATCTCTTGATTTTCATAGCCTTGTAAATAATTTAATATCGATCATATTTGTTGTTTTTCTCACTTCAAGTTTTTGGAATTGTAAACCACACTAAACATCAGGGATGACTAATTGATCACTGATTATGTTTCTTTTAAGAATTTTATTATCCAGCTGGCAACACCAATTGCCCATTGTTTCTGTGCCTTCCTTATGCATGGGAATTACCATATTGGCTGGAAGTGCTGGACCCTTCCAGTCTTCTCAATGTAATGTGTGTTAATTACTACTGAGGTTCTGCCACATCCTTGGAGATGCTGCCACATGGCATCTCCCCCCCACAGCGCCATATACACAAAGACACACAGACACAGACACACACACACACACCACTCAACCTGGAAGAATATTTAGTCTGGAGATACAGCATGCTTCTTCAAATTCTATTATTTTCAGTGGGTTTAGACACTTGGAAACAAAAGTCTGGAAGCACAAAAACAAATCTCATATGAAGAAAGAAAGTAGAATGTGGCCAGCTACTTAAAGGGGGAAAGAAAGGGAGGAGAACATTAAAAAAAAAACAGAATATGCAATAAAAACATAAATCTCTGTCTCAAAAAATTATAGTGATAAATATATATGGAAATTCATTCAATGCTACAGATACCACACGCCACACTTTTTTTTTTTTAAATTGCACACTGGTTCTCTAATTCAACCAATGATGAATTGAAGTATTTTTAAAAACATAATAAAAATAACAATACAACAATAAAAATAATAAATATTTAAAAGTAATACAGTGTAACAATTTGTACAACATCTATATTGTTATGTAAATTAAATATAAGTACTCTAGAAATGATTTAAACTATATGGGAGAAGGTATGTAGGTTATCTGCAAATACTACACTATTTTATATAAGGGACTTAAACATCTGTGGATTTTGGTATTCACAGGGGTTCTGGAACCAAGCCGCCAAATCCTCCATGGATACCAAAGAATATCTGTATTACTATATGGAGGAAGCTTTGCCAAGTTTTGCTAAAACACCAACAACAAACAAACTGAACCAATGTCTGCAAATGGGAGAGCTCACTAACTAGCAACTGTCCCTGAATCAATGAATCAATGGCTTATGAATAAATTAATCATACAATGCCTTAATCCCCAAAGGATTTAATGCAGCACTAAATTATTAAATTACAGTGAAATATGCATAATTTTCCACTATTAATCTGACTGTCTTTGATCAGTCCACAGTGAGCCTGCATCTTAGGATAGAGTTGGATGCATATAGAAGCTACAGGATTCCTGGGTATTACATGTTCCAGTTTTTAGCTTTCCCACCCATGTATATATTATTTTAAATTTATTATTGTTATTTTATTGATTGATTGATTGAGATGGACTCTCGCTGTGTCGCCCAGGCTGGAGTGCAGTGGCGCCACCTCAGCTCACTGCAACCTCCGCCTCCTGGGTTCAAGTGATTCTCCTGCCTCAGTCTACTGGAGAAGCTGGGATTTACAAGCATATGTCACCACGCCCAGCTAATTTTTGTATTTTTAGTAGAGATGGGGTTTTACCATGTTGGCCAGGCTGGTCTCGAGCTTCTAGCCTCAAGTGATCTGTCCACCTCGGCCTCCCAAAGTCCTGGGATTACAGGTGTGAGCCACTGTACCAGGCCTGTTATTTGTTATTTACTCCATCATTTATTAGGATAATAAACTTTTTTCCAATGAAACACTTCCAGATAATTCTACGCAGAAGTACTGCTTTCTTGTAACTCTGACTAACTCAAGAAACGGTAGTAAATGAATATTTTTAGGAAAGCTTTTTTTCCCAACAGATTTACCAATGCTTTTCTCAAATTGGGTGTGTATGTGTGTGTGTTTTAATGAGTTTGATCCAAAATCAAAATCAAAACAAAACAAAAAAACTACCCTTTGCCAAATGACCTCAGGGTCTACTGACTTAATTAAACATTTAATCATTGAAATATTTTAAAATGTCAAAACTTCGGCAACCAAATCATTTTATGCCCCAGAGCATGCCAGACTAGGAAAAAAAAAAATAGTCTATGTAGCAAGCCCTTAAGGTGAACAGTGAAATGCTTAATGCATTCACAGTTCTTGTAATGAAGCTACTTCCTAGAGCAAAAGGAAATATATATATAATTTTTTTTCTTAGCATGTAGTATTTGGATGATGAGTATATCAGATTCAGTGACAGAGCTTTCTTCTTCCCTGTCTCTTACTCCTCAAGCCTCTCAATATTGATGCATTGCCTTCTTTTTCTTCGGTTTCAAGTTCTATATACTGCATATTTTTCAGCATGTTCTAGTTTCTTAAACTTATCATCCCATCTTAAATAGTTTTTCCCAAAGCTCCTTTTCTTCCCCAACATGTTAAATAATTGAGTTTGTTTTACCCATATTTTTTCCATCTTGCCACTGCATTCTATTTCATCTTTTATACTGATTTCATTAACTTTTATGCTAAT
Organism: Nomascus leucogenys; assembly: GCF_006542625.1. Lineage (NCBI taxonomy): Eukaryota > Metazoa > Chordata > Mammalia > Primates > Hylobatidae > Nomascus > Nomascus leucogenys. Next base: position 30,026,799 of record NC_044395.1, on the reverse strand, counting down.
TTTTATAAAGGCCTTTAGTATTATACAGAGAGGTCGGTGTGGGGGAGTGAGACGTCCTTTTATTCAATCATTCATTTGTTCTTTTATTTATGAAACATCTACCTAATACCAATTATGAGCAAGGCCCTGCATATAAAGAAAGGTGTAAGTCTCATTCCTGTACTCCAAGCACTGATAGAAACCAAATAAACCAAACATCAAATTTGAGAGGATACGAAAGGTCATCTATGTCAGCAGCTCCACTGGCAGACTATATCAGAGTCATCTCTAGGGTTTTAAAAAATGCAGAGTTATGGATCTTGTACCTCAGACACAAAATAAGTGTTAAATTAATTTGGACACTTAAGTATTTATTATGTATCTTAGGTGACTTTGGAATGTTGGAATGCCAATGAAGAACGACTTGAAAGCATAGATGTAGTCCAACCTACAACCAATTTCTTAAATTATTTTAGTGTTATATATTACAAAACAAAAAGAATTCAAGAAATCTTATTCCAACATTCCAAATATATGTATTAATACTTTAGAATGTATGTATATATTTCATATATTACTATATACATTTATTCATATATTTCATATATACATAGATATTTCATGTATTTCTATATACATATATTCTAAATTATATTCTTAAGTATATTCTATATACTATAGTATATACAGTGTGTGTATATATATATTCTAAAGTATACACACACATACATATATATATTCTTTAGATTTAGTAAATCAGAATGTCAAATTTCTGAGACAGAAAATTCTAGCTTTGGACAGCTTTGACCATTATAAATTCTTCTTGGTTTGAAAAAAATAGTTGTGTATCTTCTACCAGTTGATTCTTTTTATTTCTCTTGTTTCTGAATAGGATTGAAATCCTTGGGGGCACAAACCACACACAGACACACACACACACACACATACACACACACACACACACGATTCTGATATCTTTCTCTCAGTCCTTTGTGGTTAAAATACAATGTTACATTAAAACATGACGTACAACATATGCACACAGAAATCAGATGACTTTTTAAAAGATTGTGTAATTACTACTTAACAAAGACTTTTATTCAAACTGTTTTTTCATGACCTTCTCTTGCTAGTATATACACTGCATACTTACTCTGCCGAATGGTTATCCAGCAACTATTGTTATCTATATACAACTACTACAGGAATATAATGTATTACTATCCCCCAGGCATTCATTGAATGTTTCATAGTATCACATGTTATTTATTCCCACATTTTTTCCTGTTTTATCCACATAATCCAAGCTGTCTTACTCAAAGCATATACTCCTCATAATCACTCTACCGTCTTCTAAGAATAGAAATATTTTCTCATAATATTTCAAAGATTATTTATAGAACTTTAATGTAATTTTATATGAATAAATAAGACCCGCAGCTGCCCAGAGAATAACCTCTGTGTAGGCTGGACTACCCGTGTTTCTCTCCGGCAATATCTAAACAATCATTCAAGGTTGTTTTGAGTCTCCCTGAGTGTTGTGATTCCACGGAAATTCTGTGCTCATGTTCTAGAATCACAAGTCTGTGTCTAAGGATGTTGGGAGTTGAGAGATGTGGGAGGCCTTGTTTTCCATCTGAAACAGACACTCAAAGAAGATACCAGCATTCTAACAGACTCCAAGGCCCAAGGAGCCTTACCTCTAATATCCTTTCAAACTCACTTTACTTCCTGATATTATATTAGCCAAACACTTGTGCTGAAAACAATAGCACACTAAGGAAGGGAAAAGTAGAGAAATCCATAGTTCCATTTCATTTCAATTACTTCTTACATTCCTGTAAGCTGGATATAGGATTTTTAGAATATATGTATATTTGAAGTGAAATAAAAATCTTTGACCAGGGTTTCTACTATTCCAGCAAAAACAAAACATATGCTTGCACAAGATAAAAAATGCTGATGATTAAGCTCTAAAGAACTTAATTCAACAAGCATAAAACCGAATAACCCTATTAAAATGTGGGCAAAAGACATAAAGAGACACTTCTCGAAATGAGACATATGACTGACCAACAAAAATATGAAGAAAATACTCAATATCAATAATACTCAGAGAAATGTATATCAAAACCACCGTGAGATAGCATCTCACACTAGTAAGGATGGCTGTTATTAAAAACTCAAAAAACAGCAGATGCTGGTGAGGCTGTGGAGAAAAGGGAACATTCACACACTGTTGGTGGGAATGTAAATTAGTTCAGCCACTGGGAAAAGCAGTTTGAAGATTTCTCAGAGAACTTAAAGCACAACTACCATTGGACCCAGCAGTCCCATTACTGGGAGTATATTTAAAAGAAAACCAATTGTTCTATCAAAAAGACACCTGTACTCGTATGTTTATTGCAGCGCTATTCATAATAGCAAAGACATGGAATCAACCTAGCTGCCCAATGGTGGATTGGATAAGGAAAATGTGGTACATACACACCATGGAGTACTATGCAGCCATAAAAAGAATGAAATCATGTTCTTTGCAGCAACATGAATGCAGCTGAAAGCCATCATTCTTGCTTTTTAGTATGAATTAAACTTGGATACTCATGGACATAAAGATGGGAACAATAGACACTGGGGACTGCTGGTAGGGAGGAAGAGAGGAGGCAAGTGTTAAAAAACTAACTATTGGGGTACTATGCTTGCTACCTGAGTGAAGGGATCATTCATATTTCAAACCTCAGCATTATGCAATATAACCATGTGGCAAAACCTGCATATGTACCCCCTGAATTTAAAATAAAAGTTGAAATTATTAAAATGAAAGAAAATGAAAAATACAAAACACTGGTTATTTTGCATAAGTAAAATACTTTCATATTTGTATTTAAAGGTGGTATTACATAATATGAAGATAATATCCATGCTACAAATCTAAAATTTTATTTTTTTAATTTAAAATGGCAGTTAATTTGTCATAATATTTTTAACTTTTTATTTTGTAATAATTGTAGATTCTTATGCATTTGTAAGAAATAACACAGAGATCCTGTGTACCTTTTACACAGCTTTCCTAATGATCACATTTTGCAAAAGTATAATGTAATATCAGAACCAGGATATTGACATTGATACAGTCAAAATATTTTTTCTCAGATTTTTTTTCTGAGACTTTCTAAACCATGAATTCCATTGCATTAATAGTTATAGGGCTACTCAGATAACTTCATCTTTTATCAAATGAGTTGTAGTAGTTTATATAATTTTGAGAAAGTGATCCAGTTTGTTTAAATTGTGTGAAAATTGATTATATGAATTGAAGTTATCTTATCATACCTAACTAAATTAGAGTCAAGAGACCGGAGTGGAGGGGGAAACACTCAGGATACAATTGCCTTCAGAAGGATTATGCTGCAAGCCAGCTGCTGAAATGACCTGTTATTACCATAAGACCAGTTTTACTTGGTAACTGTTGAAATAAACTGCCATGACCACAATAAACCATAATAAAATGCCATGACCCTTACTCACTCATCAGAGCTTGCTAGCTCTCAAAAACTTCACTAGTGCCAATGAATTAATCATAAATCTGAATACATTTAACTCCCTTGTTTAATAGTATTCTGAAATGCTTTAAACTGTCCCCAGGGTAAATAATTACTCCTATGTGTTTCACCAGCATATCTAATCTTTTCAACTCATACCTTATCTTTTACATTCTAGTGATACAAAAATACTTTTAAATTCCCCAGATTTGCCTTATTTTTTCTCACTGTCAATTTTTTTACATGACTTCGTTCTCTCTGATAAAATTCCCTTTTGGCTCATCTCCTAGATATTTCATACTCAATCGTTTCTGGTCTAAGTGTCATCTAAAGTGATGGAAGGCACCAGGAAGTCTTCCTGTGTACTTTCAAAGTACTCTATCCCAGGTCGTTGCTGACGAAATTATAATAGCCTGCTTAGCATTAAGTTAATCTCATTAGACTTTAAACTTAATGAAAGCAGGAAATTATATCTTATTTATTCTTCCAAATATAGACTGTAAGCATAGGAGATTTAGTAGGTACAATATATCTCAATAGTGCATTCTATTTTGAGCAAGTTGCAATTCTGGGTTTTTAATGATTTTTTATACCAAAATTAGTTATGCCCTGAATAGCTAAAAAATAAAAATACACTTTAATAAAATGTATTACCTGAAATATTTAGTTTGAGATAACGGAGCTGTCCTAATGACACATATGGTCATTGCAACACTTTTCTTTTTGCCTCTAAAAGCTATTTGAGCAAAATCAGATAAGAAAATACATAATAGACAAATGGAAGTGAGGAAAGTTCAAAAGTGCAGAAAGAAAAAGGCTTAGGCTTACATGTAAGGAACAAGATGGAGAGGGGCCAGGAGGAAGAGATGGGATACCATTAGAAATTATATAGATTTAGTTCAAATTAGAGACTTTGGAAAACATTACCTGCAAACCTGTCTACCTTGTTCTGTGCAGAGTCAAGTAACAGAGGCAAAATATTGACCAAATCGATCGATCGATCATTTTAACTGGGTTTAATGGAGGGAGGACATTCCTCGTTAGAGTGGTCAATAATATCAATATTTCTTTAGGTGAACACTGTCTGAAGCTACAACATTCAGCCTCATACAGCCATGATTCTCTTCATTTTGATATTCATAGGCATGGCTTTTACTCAGATGTCACTAGTCATCATATGTAAGCTCTTTTGATATAAGGGTGTGTGTTTGTCGGGGGAGGTGCTGAATCTGAACTACTAATTTAAATAAGCCATTTTTTTGAGATTGCCAAATCTCAAGTAAGAATGTTGGTACAAATCTGAAAAAGCCTTCAAATATTTAATACTAAATACAGATGCTTTTCTAATATTTGCCATTCAAGATCTCTGTATGTGCTATTTAACAGTGAGTGCTTCAGACAAATGGTCCTGCTCATTGCCTTGGATGTTATCACTAAAATTGAAATAAACTGTGCTCTTAGATAATTAAAAAGATGTTAGAAATGAAATTGCATTTCTAAACTACAATCATATTGGTCATCAATACAGAGGCGATACTCAACAGTAAACAGAATGATATATTAGCACATATATTTTGTCAGTAGTTTCAAATTAGGATGTCTAGAAGAGTTATAACAGGACAAGGACAATAATGTAGTCATTCTCTCCAGTCTTAACATTTGGCTTCTTTTGTTTTTATGTATGTAGACTCTTGGCTTCACTTATTTTCTATGTGCCAATAAATATAATATTTAAGTCTCTTGCTCTGCCCTATCTGCATTTTTTTTGTTAGTTTCTTAAAAGGGCTTTAGTAGGCTGGGCGCAGTGGCTCATGCCTGTAATCCCAGCACTTAGGGAGGCTGAGGTGGGTGGATCACAGGTCAAGAGGTCGAGATCATCCTGGCCAATATGGTGAAACCCCATCTCTACTAAAAATACAAAAATTAGCTGGGTCCTGGTGACTCGGGAGGCTGAGGCAGGAGAATCGCTGGAACCTGGGAGGCAGAGGGTGCAGTGAGCCAAGATTGCGCCACTGCACTCCAGCCTGGCGACAGAGTGAGACTCCGTCTCAAAAAAAAAAAAAAAAAAAAGGTGGGGGCGGGGAAGTTTTAGAAATATATTTTATGTAAAAATGTTATTTTTTATTTTATTTGTCATAAACCAATTTTGGAAAATTTGGGAAATATTTTAAAAGAAGAAGGAAGAAAGAAAATACCGTATTAATAATATCTGTCAGTCTTTATGTACATATGCCTAGTTTACACTGATACGGTTTTTTATTTACCATGGTTTTAAAAATTAAGTGCATACTAAGATTTTTTCTCTTTTATTTATTTTTACCATCTAAATTTATTACTTTATTATAATTTTAATTGATACATAATAATTGCACGTATTTATGAGGTACAGTGCAATGTTTCTATACCTGTATGCAATGTGTAATAAACAAACCAGAGTAATTAGCATATCTAGCCCCTCTATTTATCATGTCTTTGTGTTGGGAACGTTCAAAATTCTCTCTTCTAGATACTTAAAAATATGGAATAAGTTACAGTGAACTATATTCATTGTACAGTGCTATAGAACACTAGAACTGATTCCTCTTAACTGTATTCCTTAAGCAACCAAACTGTCTCCATCCCACCTGCTCCCCCACCCATCCTAGCTTCTAGCTACCATTATTCTATTCTTACTGTCTACTTCTGTGAGATCCAATTTAGTTTTCACATATGAATGAGAATATGTGTTATTTCTCTTTTTGTACCTGGCTTATTTCACTTAGCATAATGTCTTTTAGGTTCATCCATGTTGCCACAAATGGCAGTATTTCATTCTTTTTTTATGGCCAAATAGTGTTCCATTGTGAATATATACCACATTTTCTCTGTCCATTCATCTGTTGATAGATGCTTACATTTATTCCATATCTTGACTATTGTGAATAGTGCAGCAATATGGAAGTGCGGGTATTTCTTAGACATAATGATGTGCTTTCGTTTGGATATATACCTAGTTGTGGGATTGCTGGATCATGTGGTAATTCTGTTTCTAGTTTTTTTTGTGGAGGGGAGTCTACATACTGTTTTGCATAATGGCTGTACTAATTTGCATTCCGCCCACCAACACTGTATTAGAGTTCCCCTTTCTCTGTACCCTTACCAGCATTTGTTATTTTTTGTCATTTTGATAGTAGCCATTTTAACTGGGTTACAGTGACATCTCATTGTGGTTTTGATTTACATTTCCCTGCTCATTAGTGATGTTGAGCATTTTTTCATGTGTGTTGTCTATTTGTATGTCTTCTTTTGAGAAATGTCTATTCAGATAATTCGCCCATTTTAAATTGAATTATTTTATTTTTGCTGTTGACTTGAGTTCCTCTATATTCTGAATATTAATCTCTTTTTAGAAGAATGATTTGCACGTATTTTCTCGCATTCTATGTTATCTCTTCACTCTTCTGATTTTTTTCCTTTGCTGTACAGATGCTTTTTAGTTTGATATAACATATGTCTATTTTTGCTTTTGTTGCCTATAATTTTGTGGTCTTATCCATAAAATCTTTGCCAGAATGAATGTCTTGAAGAATTTCCCTATGTTTTCTTTCAGTAGTTTCCGGTCCTACCCTTAGGTCTTTAACTCATTTTGAGTTAATTTTTGTAAATGGTGAGAGATAGGGATTTAGTTTTTCTTTTTTTCGTATGGATATCCAGGTTTTTCAGGACCATTTATTGAAGAGACTATGTTGTCCCCATTGTATGTTCTTGACACTGGTGTGAAAAATCAATTAGCTATAAATATGTGGATTTATGTCTAAAATATCTATTATTTTCCATTGGTCATGTGTATCTGTTTTTATGCCAGTTACCACATTGTTTGGTTTTCTTTCTATTAATAGTATGTTTTGTAGGTTTCTAGTGTATTTTGAAGTTAGATACTCTGAAGGTTTCAGCTTTGTACTTTTTATTCAAGACTGCTTTGGCTATTCAGAATCTTTGGTGGCTCCATATCAGTTTTAGGATTGTTTATTCTATATTTGCAAAGAATGTAATTCATATATTGATAAGAATTGTATGGAATACTTACATTGCTTTGGATAGTGTGCTCATTTTAACAATATTAATTCTTTTGATTCATGAGCATGGGATGTCTTTCCATTTGATTACATCCTCTTCATTTTCTTTCACTAGAGTTTTATAATTTTATTGAGAAGACTTGTCATCTGTTTGGTTAAATTTATTTCTTTTTTTTTTTTTTTGCTATTGTGAATGAGATTGCTTTCCTGATTTCTTCTTCAGCTAGTTTGTTATTGGTGTATAGAAATGCTACTGAATTTTCGTACATTGATTTTTCTACCCTGTAACTTTACTGAATTTATCAGTTCTAAAAGATTTTTGGTAACGTTTTTAAGTTGTTCGATATACAAGATCATGTCATCTGAAAAGAGGGACGATTGGCCTTCTTCTTTTCCAATTTGGATGTCTTTTATTTCTTTCTCTTGGCTAATCACTCTGGTCAAGGCTACCAGTTCTGTGTTGAATAAAAGTGGTGAAAGTGAGCATTTTTGTCTTGTTCCAGTTATTTGAGAAAAGTTTCCAATTTTTCCCTGTTCAGTATGATGTTGGCTGTGGGTTTGTTATGTATGGTCTTTATTGTGTCTAGATATGTTTGTTCTAAATCTAATTCTTTGAGAGCTTTTATCATGCAGGGATGTTGAGTTTTATCAAATGTTTCTTTCTGCATTTATTAAGATACATGGTTTTTTTCCTTTATTCTGTTGTGCTGTATTACATTTCTTCAGTTGTGCATGTGTGATCACCCTTGCATACCTGGATAAATTACACTTAAATATGGTGTATAATCTTTTTGATGTGCTGTTGGATTCAGTTTGCTGGTATTTTCTTGAGGATTTTTGCATCTATATTAATCAGGGATATTGGCTTGTACTTTTCATTTTTGTTACGCCCTTGTCTGGTTTTGGTATCAGAGTGATGCTGGCTTCACAGAATGAAAAATTATCTCCCCTTCAGTTTTATACCATATTTACAAATAATTGGTTTTAGTTCTTTCTTTTCTTTCTTTTTTTGAGACGAGTCTCACTCTGTCACTCAGGCTGGAGTGCAGTGGTGTGATATTGGCTCACTTCAACCTCTGCCTCCTGGGTTCAAGTGATTCTCATGCCCCAGCCTCCTGAGTATCTGGGATTACAGGTGCCCACCACCACGCCTGGCTAATTTTTGTATTAGCCAGACTAGTCTCGAACTCCTGGCTTCAAGTGATCCACCTGCTTCGGCCTCCTAATGTTGGAATTACAGGCGTGAGCCACGGCACCCGGCTGGTTTTAGTTCTTTAGTGTTTGGTAAAATTCAGCAGTGAATCTGTCTAGTCCTGGGCTTTTCTTTGTTGGGAGACTTTTTATTACTGCTTCAATCTTAGTAGTTATTGGTCTGTTTAGGTTTTTTATTTATTCCTGCTTCATTCTTAGTAGCTTGTATGTGTCAAGGAATTTATCCATTTTCTCTAGGTTTCTCGTCTGTTGGCTTACACTTTTTCATTACATAATTTAATGATATTTTGTATCTCTGTGTTATTAGTTGAAATGTCTCCTTTTTCATTTGTGATTTTATTTACTTGGATCTTCTTTCCTTTTTTAATTATTCTAGCTAATTATTTGTCAATTTTGTCTATCTTTTGAAAAAACCCAATTTTCATTTTGTTGATCTTTTGTGTTTTTTAGTCTCTATTTTATTTACTTCTGCATTAATCTTTATTATTTCTTTCTTACTACTAATTCTAGTTTTAAATAAATATTTGTTGAGGTCACTATCTTTAATGGTTACATAACATTTTATCCTGTGGAATGATTATTTTTTTTTAGGAATTCCCCTATTGTTTGGCTTTTATGTTGATTCCATTCTTTAATAAGAAAAAGGTATCCACTTTTATAAATATTTGTTGCCTGAATATTTTTAAAAATGCATTCTATGAAATCCAGCCACAGAGATAGACTACATATTTTAGGCCACTTAATACATTTTGCAAATCTGTGTCCTAAAGTTTATGGTGGTGTATATTATTATTTATATATGAGCTTGCCCGACTTACTACATCTTTCCCAGAAAAAAACAGGCATAAATTTAATTTTGCTTAATGAAGAAGAAAAAGTACATTTTACATATTTGTCATACTTATTAAAAATGTATATTTTTTCCTTTGATTTTTCCGTGTATGTCCTGCAATAAAATTTCAATTAAGGTTTTCTAAATTAATCAATCCATTAACTTTTAATAAGATCCTTATATATTAATACGATTATCATGTGCGGAATTATCTACTGCCAACTAAATGCCATTTTCCCTCTTCTATGGGCTCCTTTATATATTGAGAGTTGGAAGCCAGGGAATTACATTTTCCAAAATGCTTGCCAGCATGTTTTTGGATTTGATTCTAGCAATACAAAGCATCCACACAAGACTTGGAAAGTGCAATAGAAAGAGAAACCATTGTTGCTTCTGCTGCAGTAGCATAATAGGAATATGGTCTGACAGATGATGTGTAAGAAATGTTACCAAATGTTTCTGAATATTCTTTTGCAAATTACCCATTTTCATTCTGTAAGCAACTAATATTAAAATTGATGATATTTTGCAATCCCTGCACTTCCTGATTTCCTAAGTACTGCCAGTCCTGACTTTCACTTCCCTAGCCTCTCAAATTTTTTATTAAATCCTACCATATCTGAAATAGATCTTACATTTATATTTCCCCACATGAAATCTTAGTGATATGTATTAATATTTATCTCCAATGTTTTCTAACTTATATTTTACCTTTTAAATTTTGTTAATAATTTCAAGAAAGTTGTAGTATTTACACGTGTAAATACTTAACACATTTTTAATTTAATTTTTTAATTAAAAAATCTCAAAAAATGTTGCCCATATAGTACAAAAATATAATTTTTTTAGCCTGAAGCATTTAAAATAAATTAGACAAACTGATGCTTCATTACCAATGAACACTTTGGCATACTTCTATAAGCAAAGACAATTTCCTAATATCCTTGTACATAGTATAACCATCAAAATCAGATAATGAACACTGATAGATTATGGGAACTACTTCTCAAAATTTATTTAATATTCACCAATTGTCCCCCAAAATGTCCTTTAAAGCAGAAGATTTTAGTCTAGAAATGTATGTTATATTTACTTGATTATTCTTAAGTCTACTCAAATCTGAAATACTTCCTCAACCTTTTTTTAACACATGTGATTTTGATAGTTTTGAAAATTGGAAGCCACTTATTTTATAGAATGCCCCTCAGTTTCTGTTTGCTTGATGGTTCTTCATCAATAGATTATGCTTCTTTGGCACAGATATCACAGAAGCATGAATGTGTTTTTTACCTATGCATTCTTACATTACATATAAGATACTATGGGTTTTCCATTCATTCCACCATTGGTGATAGTAACTTTAATCCTTTAATTAAGAGGTGTTAGCCAGACTCCTATGAATAAGATTTCTCTTTTTTCTCACTGTAATTTTGTGAAGGTACTTGAAAGTAGATATTAGTTTACTTCAAATTTTAAATTTCTCTTCAAACTTTAATTTTATTCACTTATTTATGTTAGTATGAACTCACATATTCTTATTTTAATATTTGGGTTAAAATCTTTATGCTCATTATTTATATCTCAAATTCCCCAAGATTTGGTTAATAGAAGCACTTTCAAGATATTTTGTGCATCTTTTGGGAGTGTGTCTAGGGTTTTTGAACACTCTCTTACTGTCTGGCATGAAAAAAATATTTAAAGTTAGTTTTGTACTTCCTCTCTCCTGGAACTGGAATCAGTCATTTCTCTAAAGCAGCAGTCCCCAACCTTTTTGGCACCAAGGACGGGTTTTGTGGAAGACATTTTTTCCATGGGTAGGAGGTGGAGGGATGGTTTTGGGATTAAATTGTTCCACTTCAGATCATCAGGCATTAGTTATTAGAGTCTCATGAGGAGCACACAACCCATATATCTTGCATGCATGGTTCACCACCGGGTTTGAGCTCCCATGAGAATCTAACACCACAGCTGGTCTGACAGGAGGCAGAGCTCAGGAGGTAATGCTTGCCTGACGCTCAACTCCTGCTGTGTGGCCCGTGGCCCCACTCCTAACAGGACACAGACCAGTACCATTCTGTGGCTAGCGATTTGGGGACACCTGTTCTAAGGATGTTCTGGTTCATTTTATCAATGAAATTTGGAAAACGAAACCTGTGAACTATATTTGTTTATTGTTATTAAGGTATGTTGTTCAAAATCCTCTCATACAACAGAGCTAGGATATTACTATCTCTATCTCATGTCTACCAATATCATTTGTCAGTTAAAAATCACATGTTCACAATATCTCCAAACCAATCAATACCATAAGGTTTGGTCTACGTTTTTCTCTTTCTCTAAGTGTCTTTCTTCTCCAACATGGAGAAAACTGCCTTCCATTAGCTTCAAGATATTTACTCAATTGGTTGTTTCAAATGTTACTAACACATTCCTAACCCTACTCCAGCTCAGATACGCTACCCGGGGCTTCCATAGCTTCCCTCATTTGGTTACCTTCCTCATTTTGCCTGGGCTTCAGTACCATATTCTAAGCCACCCACCATGCCCTCTTTATAATGGTTAGTCCTTTGACATTCGGTGCTTGGCCACCACTGTCACTCCCATACATGGAAACCTTATGGGCCCCAACACCCTGCACTCAACTATCCTCCTGAATCCCACTCTTCACCATGAAGTTTGACATGTGATGAACAAACACTCTCTATTCAGGTTCTGACATGACTTGCTGGATTACCATGGCTCCTCAACTCCCACCAGAGATATACATCTTGCTTAGTTAGGACCAAGTAATGTTTTATTCTTTCATTAATTTATTTTTAGACTGAATTTCTTTGGAAGAGTAAAATATTACTTTAATTTCATTCTTGCCCATTTCAATATTAGTTAGACACTCACAGTCTGTCTTTTAATTGGAGCATTTTGATCATTTACATTTAATATAATTATTGCCATGGTTTGGTTTAAATAACAGCATCTTGCTATTTCTGTCACCCAGGCTGGAGTGCAGTGATGAAAACTTGACTCACTGCAACCTCCATCTCCCGGGTTCAAGCGACTCTTCTGCCTCAGCCTCAAAAGTAGCTGAGATTACAGGTGCCCACCACCGTGCCTGGCTGATTTTTGTATTTTTAGTAGAGACAGGGTTTTTCCATGTTGCTCAGGCTGGTCTTGAATTCCTGACTTCAGGTGATCCACCCACCTCAGCCTCCCAAAGTGCTGAGATTACAGGTGTGAGCCACTGCGCCTGGCCGGTATTTCTTGTCCTCCTGTTCTATCTGTTTAACTTATTTTTCCCTCTTTCTACCTTTTTTTGATTTATTGGTAAATTTATGTGTTTTTCTTTTTTCTTTCATGATTGTTTATTAGCTATAATTGTTTGTGGTGTTTTTGTAGTTGTTGTTTTAATGGTTATAGTATACATGTCTACCTTATCATAGTCTACCTTCCACAAATATAATACCATTTCACTTTTAGTATAAAAACCTTACATTTTCATCTTTTCTTTCCTGGCCTTTGTGGTGTGTTGTCAAACGTTTTACTTCTACATGAGCTCCAAATCCAACAATATAGTGTTATTATTTTTGCTTAAACAGTTAATGATCTTTTAAAAATTTTAAATAAGAAAGATATATTTTATGTAGTTATATTTCTGGAGCTCTTTATTTGTGTAGAATATACTTTCATCTGTTATTAATTACTCCTCTGGTAGCATATTTCTTTTAGTTCAGACATACTGATGATGTGATGATGCAGTATTTTAGCTCCTGTATGTTCAGCTATTATTTCTTCTGCATTTAAAAATACATTTTGCTGGGTACAGAATTCTGGAATGATAGCATTTTTACTTCACTACGTTGAAAGTACTCCTCAACTGATGTCTGGTGTTCAGTTTTCTAATGAGAAGTCTGTTGTACTTTTTCATCTTTTTTTTTCCTCTGAATATAATATGCCTTTTCCTCTGGCTCTTTTTATCATTGGATTTAAGTAGTTGGTTAAGATATATTTTACTACAGTTTGCTTAATTTTGCTTGTGCTTGATTGAGATTTTTGGTGAACCAAAAATTTGGAAAAAATGGTCATTATTTTTTGCAAATATATTTTCTGCTTTTCCTCTGTCTTTTATGCTTCAGGACTCAAATTACACCAGGACTCAAATTGTCCCACAGCTGATTTATGCTCAGTTAATGTTTTTCTCATTACTTTATTCTTCTCTGCTTCATTTTTGGATTGTTTATGTTGCCATCTTTTCTATCTTTTCTTATATAAGGTATAAACTACTATTATTACTCCCATCTAGTATATTTTGCATTTGAGATATTGCTTTCAACTCTAGAAGTTTGAGTTAGGTCTTAGCACTTCTCTGCTGAACAAGTTCAATTTAGCTAATTCAAGGTATGGAATAAAGTTTAATAACTATTGTGATAGCTTCATCTATTATTCTATTTTCTGTATTTTTCAGGGTCAGTTTAATTGATTAATTTTTTTCTTGTATATATTGTATTTTATTGCTTCTTTTCATATCTGGTAATTTATACTAGATACCAGATACTGCTAACTTTATCTTTTTGGGTGCTGGATATTTTTGTATTTCTACATATATTCTTCAGCAGTTAATTTATGTGAAAATAATTTGATCCTTTTGGTCTGGCTTTTAAGCTTGTTTTAATCAGGACCAGAAGAGTTTCTGTTTACAGTTAATTTGACTTCACTTATGAAGCAATTCACTTCTGAGTTCCCTACCTATACACCCAATGTTTCGTGAATTGTAAGTTCCCACTCTGGCTGGTGGGAATAGGCATTATTCCTCTAATTCTTTTGCTGTTTAATCTCTGGTTTCTGGTGGTAACATCATATGGCATGCACTGATCAGTATGAGTGAAAGCTTGAAGAAACCTGCATTTCTCCAGACAGCTTCTCCCCCTACCGTCTTCCCCCGACTCTCTGCAGCTTTATTCTCTGTGGCACTAACCCCTGCAAATTCTAGCCACCCTTTTCCCTTACAGAAGGAGCTAACTTACTGGCTTCTTCTCCTCAGCTCAGGAAATCACAAGATTCTGCCCAGATTCTTCCTCATTGTACTATAGCCTTGAATATATCTCTTCCTGCCCTCCCCCTACACTCCCCAGCTTTATTCTCTCTGGCACTAACTCTCTGGTGAAAATGCTAGCCACACATTTCTCTTATGGAAGGAGCTACATTACCAGCTCCTTCTCCTAGAAGGAAATCACTAGATTCTGCCCAGATTCTTCCTCATTTTACTATAGCCTTGAATATCTCTCCAGGCAATAAAGTGAAATAATCCTGAGATTCACCTAGTTTATTTCTCATCTCTCAGAGATAAATATCTTTTATTACCTGGTATGTAGTATCATAACATATAGTTTTGTATTTTTATGTGTTTTTTATTTTGGTTGTTTTGAGAAGAATAGTAAATCACGTTCGTTTCTCCACATTGGCTAGAAGTAGAATTCTTTTACTCTTTTAAATATTTGACTGTACAGTATGCTGAAAATCCTCTACACCATATGACTGGATATAGACTTTTTTCCTATAATCATTTGAGAGCCAATAAAAAACCTTTAGAAAAATGTTCAGATTTATACTGTCAGAAATGAAAAGCTTTTGGTACTGTCCCACGAGGATTTGAGGATGAAAGATAGAGGTTGTGAAACAAATTAGGGATTTGTCATTTCTTCATAATGTATATGATTGCACAATATTGTACAATCTAAATGTACATGCTTTTGAGTATGTTTAATAAAAGTGGGAATAGAAAAACTAGAAAGGATAATATTTGAAGTTGATTTTTTAAAGTTACATAAAATTGCCATGGCATGGTGAGTGTATTAGTTTGATTTTCCCTGCATGCCAAAATTTAGTCATAAACTTATGAAGAAACAGATTTTTGGAAGGTGACTAATCTATCCTCCCTTGTTCTCTCTTTTCCTCAACAATTGCCTTATTTCTTTCCTATGTTTTCAAATATAGAACATCTTAAGAGTGCTAGAAGAATATACCCAGGTTACATACTTGAATCTCATGTTCAAAGTTGGAATTGTGTCTGCAGACTAAGACAGGTGGTGCTGATTCTCAGTTTGAAGATGCATTGTGTTAAAGTAATTTGAAAATCTGATTCAAATAAATAATATGATGGGGTTTCTTCTTTTGAGTTAGGATGGTAAGTGGCTAAGAGTGTAAATCTTGGAGTAATTATGCCTAAATTTTAAACAAAGCTCTTTTGTATTTGCTATGTGAATTCAGACCTGCTACATAATTCCTCTTTGTTTCATTTTCCTTATTTGACATCATTATCTATCTCATGGAATGGTTGTGAAGATTAAATGATTTAATACATCTGGAACATTTAGAAAAATAATTACATAGTATGTAAGAATGTTTGGCTACTCTCATTTTGTTAGTTGCAAAGTAGTTAATTTTTCCTAGATAAACCTATCAGCATTTTAATATTACCACAATTATTTTATTGCCATCTGCTAACTACCTAATTACCTTACATCTATATAGAGAAAGATCATTATCATAATAACTATTCAATAGTAATCCCAGGAAGTCTTTGTGATTAACAGAGATGGAGCCAAGTTCTCTTCAAGTAATATATGCTCTCATCTGACCCTTCATAATTTTGGGAAGTATTATTCATGAAATAGTATTCACATGAAGTCTATTTAATAATCACAATCATTTCATTAAGCACATTATAGAAGAAGAAAAGGCTGTATTTTCTTCTTAAATATTTACATGAATTTCATTAAAAATAACGAAAAGATTGTAGTTGAGTCTTCTTGTTTAGGACTATATAAGAAATGATTTCTGTGTAGTGTGTCGAGGCTAACTGAAATGCAAATGTCTGAAGGTCTAGGTATGACCACGATTTGGAAATAATGATGTTCAATGACCCAGCTGTCTCTTGAGGTCTGTTATAGTGTTTTCTGAAGTGTCTCTCTAGCATTGTTGAATCTATAACTAGTAACTGGAAAAAAACATATTTCCTATGTATCCAATACACACAAAGAAAAAAATTAAGATATGCCATGAGGTATTTATTGCTTTAGAAATCTGCTCATCAAAATAAAAATTAGTCATTCAGAAACAATAAAAAGTTAAGTCTTTTAATGCATGTTCTTAGAGAAAAGGAACTGAAACACTAGCCTCTAAAACAGAGTAATTCAACATTTTGTGGGTATTCTAATGTTATGCAATCATGTTGATAACAATCAATTTAAATTGTAGAGAGTAACGGTGACCAAATTTTCTTGGATAATTTAACACAGGAGCATTACACTCAGATAGTTTTATTTTAATCTACATTTTTAATCGCTATTTGTGAATCTTTCAAAGCATATCCTTTGACATTTGGCCTAATCCTTATTTTCTATTAGCATGTTCTTTAGTTTTACCGTTCAATAGACATTGGCATATGTTTTTATTGATACATTGTTTTCATGTATGACAATATTAAATAATCAAATGTGTTTTGTGACCTTGTTCAGAAATTCTAATGTTAACTATGTAGATTCTCAGTCACAGCATATTGCTGGCACCCAGATTTCTTAGCACATATAATCCTTTAATTAGATATTGTGGTTTGATGTTAATATCCTTTACTTATCTTAATATGGCAAAACCTTTGTAAGTGTACAAGCAAAGGCAAAATCAAGTAAGAAAATGCATACTATTTCACTGAAGAAAATTATAAAATTTTAAATTTCAGAAAATGTCATAAACCATATTAAAAGGATAAAGGCAAATAGCAATAACATATTTATTTCAGATATTATGTTGAAGAAAATGATGCAGCTTAAAAGTAAAGAACTTTAATAAACCAATAAAAATAAAACTCCCATAATTTTGAAGTGTTTTAAAAGTAAATGTGGAATTTCAGAAAAATAAACATTTTCAATTAATGTAAAGAGAAGTTCAAATTAATTTTAGATCAGTAGTGCTTCTAGTAGTAACAACAAAATTATGTCTACTATTTATTAAGCATTTACCATGTGCCAAGCACTGAGCTAAATTAAACCATTTAAACATCATAGCAAATGTAGGAGATAAGTATTATTATTATAATAAAAGTATTATTTTAAAAGTATATAAAAGTATTATTATTATTATAAAACCTGCTTTTCAGATGAGGAAATGGGGAAATAAAAAGGGAAATTATGTTGTCGAAATTTACTTAGTGGTAGAGTTGAATCACAAGTTTATGACTGACAAATTCCTATACACATGTTCTTAAGCCACTGTGCTAAGAAAATATAATTTAGCACGTAAGATATATTAAAATTATGTCTGGCAAATTGACAAAGAATAGAGAATTGATTGTGTGCAAAATTGGCAAAGATATTTTAAAACAGACTTTTCTTTTACATTGTCAGTTGGAATTGTAAAGTGGTATAGACTTTTGAAGGTCAATTTAAAGAAAATATATTAAAAATCTTGAGGTGATTTCAATGGCTAAATAAATCATTTATACTCTGAGACATAACCAGACATTGGCAAAGGTTAATCTAGAATTATATTTATTTTAGCACTGTCTATTCAATAAAAACTTTAAAAACAAAATAAACTTTAATAATTGAAAATTCATTAAGTACAGCATTACGGGATAGCCGTATAATTAATACTAATAATTTATTCAAATTATTGTTTTAGAAAAAATTATTTAACCTCATGACAAAAGTTTCAATATGCTTTTAAGAGGAAAAAAATTCCAAAGTGTAAACTGAACTATACACTCATACACTCATACAACATATATTTGCTAAAGAAACTGGGAGGCTATACCTTCAAAGCTAATTTATCTATGAATGATGTAATTATGAATAAATTTTGCTTTTCTTTCTGTTACTTTCTGCATTTGCTAAGTTTCAAACTTGTTAATTTTTTTTTTCAGTTCATAAGCTGTATTAGCTAAGATTCATTTAAATCATTATACTAGTATGTACAATTTTAAATTGCATCTGTTCATTTACATCAAGTTAATTACTAGGATACGGAAAAATTTTACTTGTCTTCATAACTTAATCCTTTTTTTAAAATTCAAGTTTCAAAATATTACAAAAGTTTTAATGGCATTAGTGTTAATAAACCAGGATTCTACGACATCACATCTCATAGGTCTCTCAAAGAAAATTGAGGCTTTCTATTGCATGCGTGTGTGTCTCCAATTTAGTAAGTGGGGATGAATTCCTAGATAATAAAGATATAGGAATTTCTAAGCTTTGCCATGTTATCAGTAAATGAAAATCATTTCCACTAAATAAATCAATTTCCTCAAACTTCTAGTTGTTTAGCTCTTACCCCGAAATCTTTTTGTGGCCTTTCTTCCTTGAAGTATCCCTGGGGTGTAGTCAGTGGTTTATAATAAAGATATGGACTTTGTTTAAATAATACAATAATATTTTTCCATTTATTTTGAGAACTTATAGTATATGTTTCAAATCATCTGAGAATTTCGGAGAGTATTTGCAGAATCACTGCTTTTGTATATTCAGAATCACTGCTTTTGAATAATTATTACAATGCTGACCAGGAGATGCTGCTAAGAGGAGGAGTTCAAATTATTGACTAATAAGTTGTGTTTTTCTTTCTTTCTGTTTCAATTTCAGTGAATCAGAAGAGCAATCTTTTTGTTTTGTTTTGTTTTGTTTTTCAAGTTGGCTTCATCCCTGGGATTCAAGGCTGGTTCGACATGTGTAAATCAATAAACATAATTCATCACATAAACAGAACTAATGACAAAAGCCACATAACTGTCTCAATAGATGCAGAAAAAGCTTTTGACAAAATTCAATATCCCTTCATTTTAAAAACTCTCAATAAACTAGGCATTGATGGAATATATCTCAAAATAATGAGACCCATTTATGACAAACCCACAGACAATATCACACTGAATGGACAAAGGTTGGTAGCATTCCCTTTGAAAACCAGCACAAGACAAAGATACCCTCTTTCTCCACTCCTATTCGACATAGTATTGGAAGTTCTGGTCAGGGCAATCAGGCAAGAGAAATAAATAAAGAGTATTCAAACAGGGAGCCTAATTGTCTCTGTTTGCAAACAACATGATCCTACATCTAGAAAACCCTATCTACTCAGCTCAAAAGCTCCTCAAGCTGATAAGCAAATTGAGCAAAGTCTCAGGATACAAAAATCAATGTGCAAAAATCACAAGCATTCCTATACACCAACAATAGACAAGCAGAGAGCCGAATCATGAATGAACTCTCATTCACAATTGCTACAAAGAGAATAAAAGACCTAAGAATACAGCTAACAAGGGACATGAACGACCTTTTCAAGGAGAACTACAAACCACTGCTCAAGGAAATAAGAGAGGACACAAACAAATGGAAAAATATTCCATGCTCATGGATAGGAAAAATCAATATCATGAAAATGGCCATACTGCCCAAAGTAATTTATAGATTCAATAATATTCCCATTAAACTACTATTGACATTATTCACAGAATTAGAAAAAATTACTTTAAAATTTAAATGGAATCAAAAAAGAGCCTGTCTAACTAAGACAATCCTAAGCAAAAAGAACAAAGCTGGAGACCTCATGCTACATGACTTTAAACTATACTACAAGTCTACAGTAAACAAAACAGCATGGTACTGGTACCAAAACAGGCACATAAACCAATGGAACAGAATAGAGATCTCAGAAATAAGATAGCACAGCTACAACCACCTGATCTTTGACAAACCTGACAAAAACAAGCAATATGAAAAGGATTCCCTATTTAATAAATGGTGTTGGGAAAACTGCTTAGCCACATGCAGATTTTTTTTTTTTTTTTTTTTTTTTTGAGACAGAGTCTCACCTGTCACCCAGGCTGGAGTGTAGTGGCATGATTTCAGCTCACTGCAATCTCTTCCTCCTGGGTTCAAGCGATTCTTGTGCCTCAGCCTCTCAAGTAGCTGGGATTACAGGCTCCCACCACCACGCCCAGCTAATTTTTTTTTTTTTTTTTGTATTTTTACTAGAGATGGGATTATGCGATGTTGGCCAGGCTGGTCTCTAACTCCTAACGTCAAGTGATCTACCTGTCTCGGCCTCCCAAAGTGCTGGGATTACAGGCCTGAGCCATCGCACCCAGCCTAGGGCAATCTCATACTATGTCTAAAGAGGAAAGACTTCCGTTGGCTCTAAAATAATCTAATATTTTGTGACGCTTCCTTAATCCAGCTGTGTTTGGAGCAAACATTCTAACTGTAGAATTTGGTTCAGCTGTGAAACAGAGTCTAATGTCTGATTGGAGACATGGGTAGTCTGAGATGACAGATGGAAAATATAGTAGTGCTCTGTTCTGATGATCGTTTCATACAGATTTTGTGGATCTGAGCCTTTTTTTTTTTAAGTTTGCTTTGCTTACCTTTGTTTTGTTCTTAGAGACGTATTCTCGTTACAGTTCCTACATATCCCTGAAGGTTTTATATAAGATGCTGTATTTCCTGTTTTTTAAAAGTTTTTTTTAATTTTTCTATTCTTTTGGAAAACGTGGCATTTAAGAGCATCCTTTGTTATAATACATTTGGATAGCATTGTTCTTAAAACACCTCCCTACTTATTGGATGATTCTATTCTAACAACGTGAGGTAAATAGTGTAAATATAATCGTAGCTATTCAATTTCAGGAAAGTTTTAAAAACCTAGGTGAGAGTATACAGTTGGGCAAAGGATGCAGTAAAAGACCTCTTTTGTGAGTAGGTCAGATAGATAGCTGTTTTATGGTGCTGTTGGAGGAACATTATCTTGAGGTTTTGCTCCAAGGTCTGTCTCTGTCTCTCACAAAGATGATCTTCCAGTTGTCCCTATAAAAATTATGTCTACATTTACATAATGGGTGAAAAAAGACTGGTCATTATGTCCCTGTGTATTTTTTAAGTGAATACATGATTGAGAAAGAAGAATACATTAGTTTAGACAACATAAATTGACAACTTATGTCCTGATTCCCAAAAAAGGAGAGAAAAAGACTAGAGATGTTCTATAGATCCATTGGTGTTTCTTCCCACTGTTTACCCAGGACTAAGATTTCTCTGCAAGGGCATACTACCTTCCAGTGAAAATTCCGTTCTAACATGACACGTGCCACAGAGAGTAAAAACCTTTGATTATACCTATTTTGAGCATCTATAGCAGCTATTTTATTCAATATTAAGCCCCACAGTCAATCATATATACTAAAAGTGAAGCCTATGTAACTCATTGAGATACAGTGAGAACCAATGCATTGTAAGCTGCCAGAGCAACTAAACAACTAAATGACTGTCATTTTAGTATGGCTCTATAACATAAAAGTTGTATTTTACTTTAATATAGAGGCAATCTGGGTACTTTGCAATTCTTAGAAACTTACGATAACAGAGAAAGGAAGACTTTTTTTGAAATCTCCAATTTAAAGGTGGAGGCATACAGATTTCAGAGGATAAAAAAGAGCATGTTCAAGAAAATACTGGCAGGAATTTCATATTAGAACAGGAAAAAGGATGAGACTAAGAAGGAGGTCATCTGTTGGGCAGCCAATTAAATTGAGATTCTGTTTAATTCAGTAAGTAGAGCCCTTATTTTTTTCTAAGTCAAAATTAAATGAAATCATTAAAAAGACTGCAAATTATCAAGAAAACTATAGTCTATTTTATTAGACAATCTGACTCTATTGACTAATCCTTACTGAGTTTTTATTTTACATCTACGTTAGGGGATTGCAGCACATGTAGCAAAACATCACAGGAGTTTAATGTAGGTCCCTGCCATTTTGTAATATCTTGGTAGGTTATTGGTTAGTTAAAATCCTCTGAAAAAGTGGACATTCTGAGGTTTTCTTTTTTGTTGTTGTTGTTGTTGTTTTTAATGCCTAAAGACATGAGTTCCAAAAGGGTATAAGATTTAGGGTAGAAAATCACTACAGGTTGAAGTAGTAAATGCAGGCTTCCTCTTACCCTTTATGGCAGTTCTTAAAGCGTAAAAGGACAGAGCCACAAGGATTGATTGGCTGGGAGATCTTTAATGTAAGAAAGGTTGAGCTATGTTTGAGGTAATGTAATCACTCACTGAAATTTTGCCTGAACCTCATTTCATGCAGCATATATCGATATTTATAATTTACTATCTCAATAAATAGCCTTATAGTTTTTTAAACAATTTTTAAGAGTGTCTCAGTAAGGACAAGCCTTTACTATTGCAAAGTTGATATAATATTACCAAATAATGTTAAATAAAAACTAAACCCATAATCTCAACAATCCTAATATCACAGTTATACTTTAAAAAATGTATATTATCTTTTAATATCTCCATGTAGATTTTTCTATTTTTTTAGGAAATTTCTATTTTTTTCTCAATTTTTGATGTCAAGAGAAAATTAGTTGAGAAATCAGGAAAATGATTATTCTATGAGCATTAAAGCTTAAATATTAACGTAGAGACTTAATTGGTTTGGAGGAAGCAAAGCTGACATGCAAGGTCTAAGGTTAAAGTGACCATTTTCGCGAGTTGGCAGAAGAGAAATTATCATGATTTCCTCAGTCTTACCTGTAGCTCTTGCCATGTTATAAGCAGATGTTTATGGTCCTATCTTCAGCTAATGAGTAATTCTTGCACATAAGGTGACCAAAAATGCAAGTTTAGGAAACAAAATAAGACCTTAAAATAACAAGTTAAACACGTGATACTGTGTGGAGCCATTTAGCTTGCTTAGATGATCCTAATGTTACATTACTCAAATACTGCCCAATAAGGATGACTGGTGATTTCCAGTATTTAAATATTCACCCTACACTACAGGTCCTTGTAAATACCACTACACTCAAAATTTTGTATTTATTAGACATTGAAAAAAGATATTCATAACAATTTTTAAAGAATCTGAGAAATCTTGGGTGTCTTTTCAGAATAACATGGTTGCAGAAATTCCCAATTTGTCTAATTTCTTGTTCCCAGTCCTGAAGATTGGTATCTGGAGGGATGGGGAACATTTAGAAACACTATATCTTTGATTCTTAGTTCACAGGAAACACTGTAAATAACAAAAATTTAAAAGTTTGTTTCTGACAGAGTTTCTATCTATATTTTCCTGTGCATCATGGTATTATTCTTGGAACATAATATTTGTCTCTGACTCATTTGAGTTCATTTTTGTGACTTAGCGAACTCCTAGTCTGTTTCTACAGACTTCCAACTATGAAGGTGGATTAATTTTTAGTTTTACTGCTTTTTACATATTGTTCCAATGCCCATGTATTGCCACAATCAACTTCTGTTATATGAGATTCAATTACTGAAAACAATGTGAAGATTGGAGGAATAATTTAATTTATTATGGGAGATTTAAGTTTTAATCCAAATATTTCAAGACCATTTATTTTCAATGTATGTTTTTTAATGGTCTATTTGGAGATTTCAGCATTCTCAATTCATACATTATAAGAAGTAGATTAGGAAATGGCCAGAAGAAAATTTGAAGGATCCTAACAAGGAAGATGCATTTTGATGAGTACAAAAAAGGTGTATTACTCAAATCAGGCTACATTTAATATCCTTGCTTATCTTGTGGAAATTGACACAGCACATTTTTTTCATATTTTATTTTTCAAACTCCCTGAAGCAATCTATTTTCAGATGAAGGTGAAGGAGGAATAATGCTGTCTTCAGCACCACTGTGATTTCAAACCTAAAATTATATTTGCCCTGAATTCTATAACACATTTGTAACTAATAAAATGCTTAATTTAATAATTTGCTCTGATTCCATGGTGACATATTCAACGAATGCTGGGAAATCTAAAAAATTGCAGGTCTCAAGTGACATAAAATGATAATTAAATGTGTATACTTATTTTTTATGTGTTTCTTAAAAGATTTTGGGTTTTGACCTGATTAAAAACAGTGGAAAAATGAGAACCAATTGTACTATAATTTAATAAAATATCCTAAAAAAATGATTCAGTAGGTCAACATGACTGGATGACTTATCAGATCACATGACTATTTCCACATGATTGACATGTTGCTTTCCATCTACTTAAAACTAATAAGTTGAGTAAAGTTTGAACAAAAAACTGTTTGCCACATATGTTGTACAAAGCAGAGCACATGAACCTCTATAAAATAAGGCTTTAGTGTTTGTTAGAAATTCGCAGGGTAAGGAACCGGTTGCAGATAGAGGTTAGCAGTTGCTCAGTCTGCCACTGGAAGGAGGTGGAGATCAAAGCTATGGTGCCATTTATCTCAAACATCCACATGTAATTCCTGACGTAGTGGTAAATGCAAACTCACCTGTTTCTTGCTGAAGGAGATAAGCACACCAGAAACAACAGCACTGCCCAGCAGAGCTGAACAGTTTATTTGAAGATGTGTGCAATGTGCAAGAACTGACTTCGTGGTACATTTACGGACCCAACCATCAAACTCAAAACTAGTCATGTAAGAGTATCCCAAGGTCAGCAAGAACAATCAGAGGAAAAAGTGAACTCAAAGAGTAGATTTTATAGGGCTGTTCGTTGTGAATAGTGATTTATTTTATTTTCTAAATTTTAAAATGTAGTCCCGAGAAGGAGTATAGAAGAAATGTTAAAAGACAGCATTACAAATAAGCTAAAACATTAGGTGTTTATAGAAAAGGAATCTTTGTCAGTTGCTCCCAAGATGCCTCAGACTGTCCAAAAAACTAGCTAGGTGCTCATTCCACTTGCCCACACAGACAAGTCTTCAGTGCACCCTGCAATTTATTCCTTTCATGATACTCAAGTCTCAACTAACCCCTTTACTTAGCTAAGACATGGTTACACTGTATCTCTAGCCCTCCACACCACTCTCTTAGAATATCCAAAGTGAGCGTTCTCATATTTAAAAACTGAATCTTGGTTTCTAGGAGATTCTAAGATTATGAAAAGATACTCCTCTCTCCCTGGCCATGCTACTATTTTCCTCAGTGTTTAGGAGTTTGGGCTGGTGATCTTGGCCAAATTATCCAATTTTTCTGTTCCTGAGTTTCCTCATTTATTATTTTAAATTTTATTTATTTAAATTTATTTTATTTATTTATAGCCACATCTTTCTGATGCCTCATTTATAAAATCAGGGTAATACAACATATTTATTTGGTTATTATGAAAATTTATCAAGATAAATTTTGTAAAATATTTGTAATAATATCTAGCTCATAGTAAACGCTCAATACATACTTAACAGTTACTGTTGTGTTGTGGCTGCTGTTGTTATTGTCCCCAAATAATGGATGTGTGTTAACAGTGGTAGAGTGGAGATAAGACATTGTACTGTAAATTCACTGAGAGCTTAAATGTAGTTATTTATCTCTATATACCTTTTCATTAAGCATTGTTTTACACAAGCCATGGGTTCTCAATAAGTATTTTTTAACAGAGTAAAACTTTGCTGTTGAACCTAAAAATATAATTCAGATGGCAGGCATTTTAGGCCAGTCCAGAAAAAGAGAATGTTAATAGATTCAAGATTAGAATATATAAAACAGTGCCCAAGATGTGTATCTCAGTGTGAGTCATAAACTATTCAGCAGCTCTGGCAAGCTGATGGGCAAATCTGGAATCTGCAATTCTACCTGCTATTAAGGCTTGATTTTTATGCCATGCGTAGACTATGTAGTTCCCACTAAGGTGGAGGAAGTGGGGTTGAAAGGGTGATGACAATACACAAGTAGCTTAAAAAGTTTCAAATTAAAGGCAGTGAAATGTTTATGGTAGAAGATGCTCAAGGTTGTTTTTCTCATGTTTCTGGATATCGGGTTATCTTTTACTGTCAGTGGTAGAGGCTAAGATGCACACTTTCTCATCTCCATGGCCAGGAATGAATAGTCTCTCCTTTTTGTGGATAAGAAATTACTACTGATTCTAGAAGAAAGCCTCCAGGCAAGTTTGTCTTCTCTTCTACACTACAGACAATATCTAGGCAGAAAACTGTACTCGCTGAATTGATATGCCTGGTCCACCAGATGCTAGGCCATCCAAAGGGTATCAGATCAACTGTCAGAAGTGAGGAGCTAATATTTAAGCAATGCATCTGCTTGTAATACCTGACTCTCTCACTTCTGCTTGTGCGATCTTGGTAATGTTATGTTTCTGGGCAAAACTTTGCTCATTTATAAAATGGGAATAATAATTATGTCTATTCTATCAGATTGTTATGAAGATTAAATAAGTAATTCTTGTAAAATATTAAAATAGCAGTTGGCCTGTATCAGAACTCATTCAGTAATAGCAAATAGAATTAGTTTTTAATCTCCTCCAGAAAAATTACTTCCTGGTAATTTGATTGTTAAATATTGTAAATCATACAATTAGGAAGGTCTCTTACTTTATTCAAACTTTTGCAATACTAGTCACCTAATCTTACATCAACACCCTAATTTAGCACTGAATGAAATCAGGCCTTCTATTTTTTATTTGCAGCTAAGTTTGAGAAACTGTGCCTGGAGAGGGGATAGAGCAGTCTTCAGTTTCTTCCACATCTCCTATCTCCCCTAAAATAAATATCTTGGGCAACTCACTCAGCCCAATTGAAAAGGAGGATTTCGTGTTAAAGATGGCTCTTTATTAATTATGATATAGCATAATTTACCTTTAATAACTCAAGATAATCATAGAAATGTAGATTCACAAAGTTGAAAAGGACTTTATGTTCATCTAGTTCAGAATTCACATTTTACACTTAAATAAATCTATCTTCATCTGGACTCCTTACTTAAACCACTCCCTTCCCCTTTACTTTGAGGGAGAGAGTTTGACATGAGCATCCTTGTTCTTAGCCATTGCTTGCCTGCCTGTGCTTCCATTTACTTATCCTGAGAGTGACAGTGTTACAAGCAATTCAGAATGAGGGCGTTAATGAGCACACTTTGCCAAATGCATGGTGCTTCACCTAACTCAACTTAGCCATTGTATAATCTTCAAGTCCATAGGCACATTTTAGCAACATAAATCAAGGTGAAACATGTTTGTTTCCAAAAAACAATACTATTCATGTAAATATTAATCTCTCATTGATCTTGAATTACCTGGAATTTATTAATTTGTGACCTGGCCTGAAAGTTCCCTGAACTTTACATTTCCTTATCAATATCTACATCTATATATGATTGCTGTTTGCTATCTGAATAATTGGGCCTCACACATTACAATGTGGAGGCTTTTCAGTTCAGATTTGGTGTAACATAATGATGAAGAAAAAAATGACTAGGCATATCATGCATGTAATCCTCAAATAGATGACAAAAATCCAATTCAGTGTAGAGTAACTGCACACACCAGCATTAACAGAAGTCCCTAGTACATACAAGACAGGCCTCTA
Source organism: Nomascus leucogenys (assembly GCF_006542625.1). NCBI lineage: Eukaryota > Metazoa > Chordata > Mammalia > Primates > Hylobatidae > Nomascus > Nomascus leucogenys. Next base: position 29,998,819 of record NC_044395.1, on the reverse strand, counting down.
GCCAGAGGAAATGTAGTGGCCCAGATAGTGCAAATGACAACTTTGGCCTGAGGTAAATAGGCAGCATACTGTTACATTCTAGACACAAGGCAAGCAGCTATCGAGAACTGTGTTTTTCTAAAGTGTATTCATGCAGTTTTAGGATATCATGACTTTTCAGAAGGAGGGTACTGCATTCTGATACCATCATCTTAGAAAAGATAAGAGATTACGGCTTTACGTGCCTAGAAAATAGGAAAGGAAGATGTTATTATTGTCTTAAATATTGAATATAGTGTATTTTCGCATTGTCAAAAAATAAAACAAAATATGCATATGTGTGCATACAACACACTTTCTAATAGCAATTGAACACATCAGGTATTATTTAAAAGCTTCCTGTAATTTGCAATAAAAGGCGATAATGGGGGTTTCAAGATTAATATGCTAAACCATTGAAATGATGAAGCAGAGCATACATATCCCCTTGTAGTGGTTATTTAGAGATAGAAAACATGAATATTACTTTTTTTACTGTATATATAAAAGGTTTATTTTCTGGCACTGATTCTTCTTGCTAAAATACTGTTTAAATAAATCAATGTGTAGGGCTAATGGCTACCATCCAAAGACCACTATATTAGCAGATATTAAGAATACAAATGATACAAGATAATTAGATAGTTTCATTTTGATATGTGAATGGCCTTGCAATGCTTTGTAAAATACAGACAGACAGACATTACTACTGCATTTCTATAAATCACAGATGCAGAATAATACATTTTTTTCTTAACTACAGGGCATGTACTCTTTTTATAAGATAGTATTTAATTATTTTTCTTTGAAAAATAAAAATTGTACATATTTACCATGTACAACATATGGTTTTGAAATATGCATACATTGTGGAATGCTAAACTGAGATAATTTACATGTGCATTACCTTATATACTTATCTTTGTGTGTGTGTGTGGTGAGCACACTTAAAACCTACTCTCTTAGCAATTTTCAAGAATACAATACATTGCTACTAACTATAGCCATTATGTTGTATAATATATCTATTGAACATATGCTTCCTGTCTAACCAAAGGTTTGTATTATTTCGCCAGCATCTCTCCAACACCATAATCCCACCCCACCATTCTACTCTCTGCTTCTATGAGGTCAACTTTTAAAAAATCCACATATAAGTGAAATTATATGACATTGGTCATCCTGTGCTTGGCTTATTTCACTTATTCAAATTTCCTAATGAAATAGCTGCACTATTGTTCTTTGAATTATAGTCTTTGTTGATGTCACTGTGCAATACTACAAAGAACTGTTATGAATAAATGGGTTGTTATGAAATAGTTCACTGGAATGCTGAACTGGGTTCAGTTCAGTGAAAGAGGTTGTTATGAATCTTTCACTGACTCCTCAATTCTCAAGTCTTTATGAGAAGTAGCTCTCAGCTATAGCTGCCAACCATATTAGTATAATCTGGAAAAAAAATTTGTTTAAATACCTACAACCCAATCTCACTTAATGTTCATTTCTCAGAATATTAGAAAACAAAAGATACGAAAAGTAAGATCTGAGTTTAAACCTCAGTATATTACTAATACCAAGGATAAGTCACTTAATATTTTAAGCAAAACATTAATCTGTAAAATGGGTTTCCTAACTTGCCAAATGCTAACTTCTTATAGGGTATAGGTTTATGTGAGGATTAAATGGGGTAAGAGATGTGATAGAACTTGAAAAAACACAAATTGCTATGCAAGTGTAAGGTCTTATTATTGTAATTAAAATTAACATAAGAAATTGAATGACTACCAAACCAGTCCCTATGTGCTTCTAAAAAAATATCTGGGCAATTTATCAACATATCTAAATTAAGTATTAATAAGCAGAGGGTGTATGTAGAATGATTGAAGAAAAGATCAGAATTTAGGGAAACAATGCTATTTGAATGTAGACTGTATATGTGTGGGTGGGGGAGCACTTTTCAGCAGAAAACTATGCATTGCCCCATACAGGAAAATCTTCCAAGCATTACTGAATTCTAGCTTTTTATTGACTGAGCCAATTTTCAACTCTATAAGTGGTAGGTCTCTAATAGACCTGTGAATTCTGTCTTGCATAGTAGAGGTTCAACACACTTCCTTTCCACTCTGTATTAAGACCAGTTTTGCCACCCTTTACATATTTATTTCAATATTCTTGATCTCTAAATGTGCCTGCTTGTACAGTCCTCTTTGAACCAGTTATAACATGTGTCTGGCAACCACATTAAATCAGTAGATATTAAAATGTGTTTATTTTAAATCTTTATGAGAGTTACAATTCTTTCCTTTTCTGAAAATTATATTTTAACAGCACCAAGGAAGAAATGTCAGCGAAAGAGAGGGCAGTCAATTATCATATGAACAAGCAAAACTACAAAGAAAAAGACATGTCCCTGAGACCAAAGAGAAAAACGATTTGGAGAAATAGCTCAGGGGTGTCTGGTAAATTGAAGGAGGTTAAGAATGTATTGCATTTAGCAACCAAGTAACCACTGGTATCTTTACAAGAGTATTTTATAACATATTGAGGTTAAGTACAATGCAGACTTTAGATGAGCAGGTGAGAAGTGGCAAAGGAAAGCATCAAAGCAAGCCTACCTTTTCTTTAACTTTTCTTTTTTTGAAACTTACTCTTCTGTATCTGTAAAAATAATAAATGCTCACTTTAAAAAATACAAAAAAGTAAAAAAAGAATGCAAACCTCTTCTGAAAGTATACTGACTTGAACATCTTTCCATATATTCCTCTAAATGCATATAACTTAAAATAATGGAACCATAATGTATCTACCTACTATTAGGTACATAACTTAATTTTATCACTTAATCTTCCTAGTTAAACTTTTTGTAATTATTTCGATTTTGACAGCTTAGTTATGCGTCCTCCTGGCAAAGAAAGGGAAAGTAAGGAGACAGATAATTTGAATATATGTACATGCTTCTCTTATTCTTATAACACTCACATCTGTATGACAGTTTACAGTTCACAAAGTATCTTCCCATGATTTGTTTTATTTAATCCTTAAACTCTATGAGATAATACAAGGAGGCATTTTTGTCCTTAGTTTACAATGAAAAAAAATAAGGATTGATATGGTGAAATATCCTGCTTCTGTTACTCAAGTCCTTCATTCAACAAAATTATGCCAGAGACCATTAAAATAAAAATGATTAGAAAGTGATGTTTGCTGTTCTCTCTGTAATTCAAACTTTATTGAGAGAAAAGCATATAAATAAGCACAAGCAAATCATTCAGAGGTCCTGTAGGAGATGCCTAAACAAGTTAAGAGAGAGTAGTCACTTTTTTTGTTGTTGTTGTTTGATAATAGGCTATGTCTTGCAAAGCAAAATAGAATAATTGTATCATTAACTAGAGAGAGAGAGAGACTCCAGTTTAAAGGAGATCTGGTGAGAAATGGGGTAGTGCCCTCCTTAGGGACTTCTTCTTGAGATATGTACTTACATACAAAGAAATAAACTTGATGTCAAGATTTTACTGAATTTTTGTGAACAAGCAGAGTCTGTGGACATCTTTTCAAGGTAAAAGCCTGTCATGTAGACACAATGAAGATGAGTTAGAGAGCTTTACCAAAACACTATAAAGTATGCATGTCATGTTCTTCAATTTCAAAGATTCATGCTGTTCATTCTAACTCAGAAAAACAGGCAACTGCTAAAGAAAAATTATTTTAAGCTGAAATTTTCAGCAAGCTCACAGTGATTTCAGGTATCTTCATAATGGTAGAGAGGGCAGGATGCATCAGTATCTAAACTGGCACAAAGACTGGAGAAATTAATATTTAAGCAGGCGACTGAAGTCTACCCTGTTTGCTCAAAAAGTGAAGAGGCGATAACAGGTAATAGAACCCAGCAAAAACAAGGTGCCTTGTGGAAGTTATGGAAATGGAAAAGAAAACCAGCGAAATAAAAAACTTCATGAAAAAGGTTCTAGTCTGAACTGAGAGAAGCCGATAGTACACTGTAGAATTGGATTCAGAATTGCTTTCAAAGTTTTACTCTCCTACTTGGATATGAAGGTTTTTTTTCCTTTCAAATAACAATATGGACTTCTAGTTTTCAGTTTAGCATGTAGGAAATTTGAAAGTCTTTGTTCTAACAATAAGTAAAAAACTGAATGAACCGTAAAAGCAACAACTCTTCTTAGAGTCATCACAGAAATGAGGTCACAGGGCAAACCACTAAACCCCAAATTGGAGAGACAGGCAGGTGGATGCAAAAAATTACAACTTGCCAGGACAGAAACCCATAATCAAAAACATCCTTAGAAACCAATGACACAGTAGGGAAAACTGAACTGTAATTGATGAGTTGCTGGAGGCTTAGATTGGAGATGTTGGAGAGTTGAAAACTGTGGGAACCAAGTAATAGGAGGGCCCTGACACTTTTGTGAGCTTTACTTCTTAGAGCTCTCTATCAGGTTTTTACAGTGAAGATGCGAGAAAATTCCCTGGTGTTTCCAGCATGGTGAAAATGTACTCATTTTTAAATACCCCAGAGCATTCTATTCTCCTTAAAAAGGCCTGCCCTCAAGAGAAAATATTTCACCAGAGCCTAACCTATTGGGATTTTTTCAGAGCCCAACTGACCTGAGGAAGCACATAAAGCAAATCCAGCCCTCTCTAGCTTTCACATGAGTGAAAGGAAATAGTCAAATTCAGCCTGTTCTAGCCTTTCAAATGAGAGAAGGGAAATACACAACTCTAGCCACCCCCTCCGCCTCAGCCATCTGGTCCTACTTTTGAGTGGGAGGACTGAGAAGCACTGATGAATTTTGTGGTCCAGGGGCACAGGCTTACTAAAAAGACTGAAACTTAATTATAGGACTACAAAACAGCCCCTTCTCCCCACTTCACCACCACAACACTAAAGACCTATTTACTGCAGTTCCCTGTGCCCTCCTTCATGTCAGGATATCCAGAAAGAAATTGCAAGGCACACTAAACGAATAAAAACACAGTTTGAAGAAAGAGCAAGATTCAGAACCAGTCTCAAAAATGGCAGGGATGTCAGAATTATCAGACCATCAATTTAAAAATACTAAGATTAATAAGGGCTCTAATGTACAAAGTAGACAATGTGATAACAGATAAATAGTGCAAAAAGAAATGGAAACTCTAAGAATTTTAAAAAATGGCTAGAGATAAAAAACAGAAACAAAGAAAGCCTTTGATGGGCATTAGTACACTGAACATGAGTGAAGAAGGAATCTCTGAACTTGAAGATATGTCAGTAGGAACTTCTAAAATTGAAAAGCAAAGAAGAAAAAAAGAACAAAGTATCTAAGAACCATAGACAACTTTAAAAGGTGTAACGTAGTCAGACTTTCAGTAACAACATGGTTGAACTCAATAGCATAATAAACCAACTCAATAAAATTGATACCTGTAGACTATCTAACACAGTAGAATGCATATTATTCTCAAGGTCACATTAAATAATCATCAAAACAGACCATATTCTGGGCCATGAAAACACCTTCACAGAATTAAAATAATATAAATTATTCAATGCCTACTCTGAAATCACAATGGAATTAAACTAGAAATAAATAAAAATGACAGTTGGAAAATTCCAAAATACTTAGAGATTAAGCAACACACTTCTAAATAACACATGAGTCAAAGAAGAAATCTCAGGACAAATTAAAACATATTTTGAATTAAATCAAAATGAAAACACAACTAAATTCATGGGAAATAACAAAAGCATATTTAGAGGGAATTTGTAGATTTATAAAAGAAGAATTTATGAGAGAAGAATGATCTAAAATTAACAACCTAAGGTTACACCTTAGAAAACTGGAAAGAAAAAGAACAAATTAGATTTAAAGTATGCAGAATGAATGACATAATAAGCTGTAGATCAGAAATCAATAAAAATGAAAATAAAAAAATCAATAGAGAAAATCAATGACACTAAAGTCTGATTCATTAAGATCAATAAAATTAATAAATCTTGGCCGGGCGCAGTGGCTCACGCTTGTAATCCCAGCACTTTGGGAGGCCGAGGCAGGCGGATCACGAGGTCAGGAGATCGAGACCACGGTGAAACCCCGTCTCTACTAAAAATACAAAAAAATTAGCCGGGCGTGGTGGCGGGCGCCTGTAGTCCCAGCTACTCAGAGAGGCTGAGGCAGGAGAATGGCGTGAACCCGGGAGGCGGAGTTTGCAGTGAGCCGAGATTGCGCCACTGCACTCCAGCCTGGACGACAGAGCAAGTCTCCGTCTCAAAAAAAAAAAAAAAAAAAAATAATAAATCTCTAGCCAGGCTAACTAAGATAAAAAGAGAAGGGAGCAATTACCAATATTATACATGAAATGAAAGAGGGTATATTACTGCAGATCTCATGGATATTAAAAAAAAAAAGAATATTTGAAATAGCTGTACTGTGTCACCACGTTCAATAACCTAGATGACATCTACCTATTCCCTGAAAGACACTATCTACCAAAAGTGACACAAAAAGAAGTAGACACTCTGGATAGCCTATATCTACTAATGAAATAGAATCAATAATAAATGGTCTTGAAAACAGAAATCACCAGGCTTATATGGATTGACAGGTACAATCTAGGAAACATTTAGGGAAGAAATTTTACTAATTCTCTGCAATATTGTTCAGAAGATAAAAGCAGAGAGAGCACTTCTTAACCCATTCTATAAGAAGAGGATCACCCTAATACCCAAGTCAGATGAAGACATTCTTAAAAAAAGGAAATTAGAGACTAATATCTCCCGTACATAGATGCAAAATTGTCAACAACATTTTAGTAAATCAAATCTAATATGTATACATAATTGAACACCATGACCAAATGGAATTTTTCTCAGATATGCAAGGAAATTTCAACATTTGAAAATGAATTCATTTAATTCATCATGTCAACAGGCCAAAGGAAAAAAATCATATGATCATATTAATAGACACAGAAAAATCATTTCACAAAATCCACACTATTCATGATAAAAACATTGCAAACTATCAATCCTATCCAGAGAAGAAAAATAAAGAAAAAGGGAAAATAAGTAAAAAGCATACAAATTGAACAAGGAAATGTAAAATTATATCTGTGTGCAGATGATATAATTTAGTATGTAGAAAAACCTTAAAAAAAATCCAAGAAAAACTGTTACAACAAACAATTTCAGCAATGTTTCAGGATACAAAATAAACAGACAAAATATTAAGTGTTTCTGTACACTAACAAAGACCAATCAGCAAAAGAAATTAAGAAAATACCCATTTTAGAAATAAATTGTCAGTATAAAAATTACAGAAAATTACAAGTGTTAAAACATGGAGAAATTGAAACACTTGCACTCTGTTGGTGGGAATTTAAATTAATTCAAGTACTATGAAAAGAATGTGAAGTTTCCTCAAAAAATTAGAAAATAGAATTAGATGTGATATGGAAATCCCACTTCTAGTCATATATCCAAAAGAATTTAAAGTAGGCTCTCACAGAAATATTTGCACACTCATGTTCATCTCAGCATTATTCACAATGGCCAAGAGGTAGAAGCAACCCAAATGTTCATTAACAGATGAATAGATGAAGAAACATGATATATACACAGAAAGTTATGTTATTCAGCCCTGAAAAAGAGAAAAGTTCTGTCCCATACTACCATGTGGATGAAACTCCAGAATGTTACGCTAAGTGAAATAAGCCAGTCACAAGGAGTCAAGTACTGTATGATACCATTCATATGAAGTATTGAAAGAAATAAAGATCACAGAGGCAGAGAGTGGAAAGGTTTTTGTCATGAGTGGGAACTGGGTGATGGAGGTTGTAAGAGGAATTAGTATTTCATGGGTATAGAGTTTCAGTTTTGTAAGATGAAAAAGTTGTAGCAATTTGCTATGCAACCATGTAATAATAAACACTATTGAACTATATACTAAAAATATTAAGATAATACATTTAATAGTGTAATGTTATGTATTTTATTACCACAATAAAAATCAGTCAACTGCTTTCCTATATAATATAATAAACAAATGGGTTTGTAATTAAAAACACATTAGCATTCAAAATACCTGCTCTCTTGAAATGAAGTACTTAAATATAAATCTAAAAAAAGTACAAAGTCTATGTAAGAAAATTTACAGAACTCTGATTTTAAAAACTAAAGAAAAATTAAATAAATGGTGAGGCATTTCATGTTAGTGGATAGAAAAACTCAATGTTTTCAATATGTCACTTTTTTTCGAATTTGAATTTTAGATTCAAAACAATCCAAATAAAAATGCCAGCAAGTTATTTTGTGGATATCAATAGGCTGATTCTAAAGTTAATATACAAGTAAAAGTATCAGAACAGCAATGCAATATTGAAGGAGGAGAACAAATTTCGAGGACTGACATTATTTTACTTAAAGACATATTGGAAACCTACAGTAATTAGGCCAGTCGTGGTGGCTCACGCCTGTAATCCCAGCACTTTGGGAGGCTGAGGTGGGCGGATCATGAGGTCAGGAGATTGACACCATCCTGGCTAACACGGTGAAACACCGTCTCCACTAAAAATAAAAAAAAAATAAAAATAAAAAAAAAAAAAATTGCTGGGCCTGGTGGTGGGCACCTGTAGTCCCAGCTACTCGGGAGGCTGAGGCAGGAGTGGCGTGAACCTGTGAGGCAGAGCTTGCAGTGAGCCGAAATCATGCCACTGCACTCCAGCCTGGGGTGACACAGTGAAGCTCCATCTCAAAAAATAAAAAAAAGTAAAGAAAAAAGAAACCTACAGTAATTAAACAGTGTAACATTGGCAACATAATTGACCAAAAGATCAGTGGAAAATATTAGAGAGTTTAGAAATAGATCTGCACAAATGTAATCAACTTATTTTTGACAAGGATCAAAGGCAATGTGATGGAGAGAAGATGGGCCTTTTTTTTTTTTTTTTTTTTTTTTTTTGAGACGGTGTCTCGCTCTGTCGCCCAGGCTGGAGTGCAGTGGCGCGATCTCGGCTCACTGCAAGCTCCACCTCCCAGGTTCACGCCATTCTCCTGCCTCAGCCTCCCGAGTAGCTGGGACTACAGGCGCCCGCCACCGTGCCCGGCTAATTTTTTGTATTTTTTTTAGTAGAGACGGGGTTTCACCGTGGTCTCGATCTCCTGACCTCGTGATCCGCCCACCTCGGCCTCCCGAAGTGCTGGGATTACAAGCGTGAGCCACCGCGCCCGGCCGAAGATGGGCCTTTTAACAAATGGTGCTGAAACAACTGGATATGCACATGCAGAAAAAGAAATAAATCTAAATACAGACCTTACACACTTCACAAAAAAATTAACTCAAAAGGGATCTCATACCTAAATATAAAATGTAAATGTAAAGCTCCTAGGAGATAACATGGAGAAAATTTAAATGATGAATATGCTGATAACTTTTTACATACAACACTAAAGGTAGGATACATAAAAGAAATAATTGAAAAATTGAACTTTATTAAAATTAAAACTTCTAGTCTTTGAAACACACTGTCAGCAGAATGAGAAGGAAAGCAATAGACAGAGAGAAAATAATTGCAAGAAACATGACTGGCAAAGGGCTGCTATCCAAAGTATACAAAGAATTCTTGCATCTCATCAATGTAAAAACAAACAACCTGATTAAAAAATGGGCTGAAGACATAAACAAACACTTCACCAAAAAGACACACAGATGAAAAATAAACATGTGAAAAGATGCTTCTATGTTTTCAACATCATATGTCATTAGGAGATTATAAATTAAAAGAATGAGATACCACTACATACCTATAATAATTGTCTAAATTCAAAACACAAACAGTGTCAGATACTGGCAAGGATGGGGAGAAATAGCAACCTTCATTCATCGATGGCGGGAATGCAAAATTGTATGGCTACTTTGGAAGACAAAACACTTTCTTACAAAACTAAATATATTTCTACCATGCAGTACAGCAAATGTGCTCCTTTGCATTTACCCAAAAGAGTAGAAAATTTATATTCATGCAAAAACCTGCAAACTGATGTTGACAGATGTTTGGCAACATAATTGCCAAAACCTGGAAGCAAACAAAATGTGCTTAATCAAGGGAATGGATAACATGTCTTAGTACATTCTGACAATAGAATATTATTCAATGGTTAACAGAAAGGAGTTACCAACCATGGAAACTCCCATGAAATAGGTGAACTCATGTCATGGGGGTTTGTTATACAGACTATTTCTTTACCCAGGTATTAGGCCCAGTACTCATTAGTTATCTTTCCTGAGTCTCTCCCTCCTCACACTCTCCACACTACAATAGAACCCAGTGTCTGTTCCCTTCTATGTATCCATGTGTTCTCATTATTTAGGTCCTACTTATAAGTAAGAACATGTTGTATTTGGTTTTCTGTTCTTGCATTAGTTTGCTAAGGATAATGGCAACCAGCTCCATCCATGTACCTGCAAAGGACATGATCTCATTCTTTGTTATGGCTGCATAGTATTTCATAGTGTATGTATACCATATTTTCTTTATCCAGCATACCATTGATGGGCATTTAAGTTGATTCCATGTGTTTGCTATTGTGAATAGTGCTGCAACGAACATTTTCTGCATATGGCTAGCCAGTTTTCCCAGCACCATTTATGGAATAGGGAGTCTTTTCCCCATTGCTTGTTTTTGTCAGCTTTATCAAAGATTAGATGGTCATAGGTATATGGTCTTATATATCAGCTCTCTATTCTGTTCCATTTATCCATGTCCCTGTTTTAGTACCAGTAACATGCTGCTTTGGTTATTGTAGTCTTGTAATATAGTTTGAAGTCAGGTAACATGATGCCTCCAGTTTTGTTGTTTTTGGTTAGTATACTCATGGCTATTCAGGCTCTTTTTTGGTTCCAAACTATTTTAAAATAATTTTTTTCTAGTTTGGTGAAGAATGTCATTGGTAGTTTGAAAGGAGCAGCATTGAATCTATAGAATGCTGTGGGCAGTATGGGCATTTTCATGATATTGATTCTTCTTATCCATGTGCATGGAGTGTTTTTCCATTTGTTTGTGTCTTCTCTCATTTCTTTCAGCAGTGTTCTGTAATTCTCACTGTAGATATCTTTCACCTCCCTGGTTAGCTGTGTTCCTCCGTATTTTATTCTTTCTGTGGCAGTTGTGAATAGGACTGCCTTCTTGATTTTTTCTTGGCTTGGCTGTTGTTAGTGTACAGGAATGCTAGTGATTTTTGTACATTTATTTTGTATCCTGAAACTGTTGATTGTTTGTCAGCTGAAAAAATTTTGGGCCGAGACTAAGGGCTTTTCTATGTAGAGAATCATGTGGTCTTCAAACAAGGATACTTTGACTTCCTCTTTTCTTATTTGGATGCCCTTTATTTCTTTCTCTTGCCTGATTGCTTTGGCTAGGACTTCCAATACTATGTTGAATAGGAGTGTTGAGAGAGGGCATCCTTGTCTTGTGCTGGTTTTCAAGGGGAATGCTTCCTGCTTTTTCCCTTTCAATATGATGTTGGCTGTGGTTTTGTCATAGATGACTCTTATCACTTTGTATTATGTTCCTTTAATACTTAGTTTTTGAGAATTTTTAACATGAAGGGATGTTGAATTGTATTGAAAGTCTCTTCCACATTTATTGAGATAATCATGTGGTTTTTGTCTTTAGTTCTGTTTATGTGATAAATCACATTTATTGATTGATGTATATTGAACCAATCTTTCATCCCATGGATAAAGCCTACTTGATTGTGGTGGATAAGCTTTTTGATATGCTGCTGAATTGAGTTTGCCAGTATTATTTTGAGGATTTTTGCATTGATGTTCATCAAGGAAATTGGCCTGAAGTTTTCTTTTTTGTGTGTGTCTTGGCCAAGTTTTGGTATCAGTATTATGCTGGCCTCATAAAATGAGTTAGGGCGGAAATCTTCCTTCTCAGTTTTTTTGGAATAGTTTCAGCAGGAATGGTACCAGCTCTTCTTTGTATGTCTGATAGAATTCATCTCTGAATTTTTCTGGTTCTGTGCTTTTTTTGCTAAGCTATTTATTACTAATTGAGTTTTGGAGTTTGTTATTGGTCTGTTCAGGAATTCAATTTTTTCCTGGCTCAGTCTTAGAAGAGTAAAATGTACTGTTTCATAAGCATGTTATTGATCAGCATTTAATAATTAATATTTATATTCTGGGAAGAGATAAATTACCTCTCTCTCATTTTTTTTTCTGCAGCACATAGAAGAATACCTCAGACATATAAGGTTTTCAATTTCATTTTAATACATAAATCAGTATAATACTTATTACACTAATCTCACATGTATACTTATATGTGTATTTTAGATAATTCTGTACAAATTAATGAAAAGAAAACATTTATTTATTCATCCATTTGTCACTAAGGTATCCATCTGTTCAACAAATGTTTATTGAAACTATATTCTGTTCTAGACGTTATAATAGTAATGAATGCAGGAATGGACATTGTCTTCCTTGTGTTTTTACTATAACCACAGATATACCAGTAAGCAACTATTAAAACAGAGGGTGATAAATGCTATAATAGGGGACATGCAGGAGCTAATACCCAAATGCCCTATAGGTTAATTTGTAGTTTCAGAGAAGGTTTTTACCAGGAAATAATAAGTTGACATTAAGAACAAAATGATAGTAAGAAGTTATCCAAACTAAAAGGTAGCAGAGAAGCACATCCAATGGCCATCCCACACAGAAATGTATTGAATGCACACGAAAAAGAAAGAACAATGAAGACATGAAGGGGACTGAGTGTGACGAGATCATAGAGAAAGAGGTAGAGTGTGGCTAGAGACTGGGCAAGTCATGGCTTGACTATGACAGACTTTATAATCAAATCTGGAAGTAAATATTTTACCCTAAGGAGAGTGGAAAAAGATTAGAGTATAAAAGCAGAAAAACATATAGAGGCAGGGTGTCCAGTAAGAATATATGAGAGTATTCTTGAGATAAATAATATTAGCTTTAATGGAAATGTTGGCAATGAAAATGGAAAATAGGAAAATGTATACATAAGTAGAAATGAATGAACATTCTTGAATAATTAATGGATCAAAGAAGAAACCAAAAAAGAAAAACAAACTAAGCCCAAGTTAGCAGAAGGAAGCAAATAAGATAGATTAGAGTAGAAATAAGTTAAATAGAGACTAGAATAATAACAAAAGATGAACAAAACTAAGAGCTAGTTTGTTGAAAAGATGAGTAAAATTTAAAAACGTTTAGTTAGACTAAGAAAAAACTAGAGAAGACACAAATAAATAAAATCAGAAATGGATAATAAGCCTGGCCAGGAGAGAAAGATATTAGTCCTGAAAGTAGGAACAGGAAGCAGTTAAATCCCAGATGAAGCAGCACAGCTGAGTGACTTTACCTGCCTGCCTCTTTTCCCTGCATGAGAAGGAAGCTGAGGTGTTTTTCTTTTTTTTCTTTTCTTTTCTTTTTTCCCCCTCCCTGGGACCTGATAGCTTCACTGATGAATTCTACCAGATATTTAATAAAGAATTAATATCAATCTTTTTTCAAAGTCTTCCAAAAAAAAAAAAGAAAGGGAAGAAGACTTTCAAACTCATTTCACAAGGCTAGTATTACCTTGATACTAAAGCCAGACAGATAAATAATTTAAAAACATACTTACAGGCCAATATCTGTCATGAACATAGATACAAAAATTTTAACAGAATACCAGCAAACTGAAATCAACAAACTATTAAAAGGCTGATATACTGTCATCAAGTGGGATTGATTCCTGGCATTCATGGATGGTTCAATGTACACAAATTAATAAATGTAATACACCACATTAATAGAATGAAGGATGAAAATCATATGATCATCTCAATATATGCAGAGAAAGTATTTGATAAAAAGCAACATCCTTTCATGTTAAAAATTATCAACACATTATGTACAGGAGAAATGTACCTCAACACAACAAGCCCACAGCTAATATCATACTCAGTGTTCAATGTTGAAAGCTTTTTTTCTAAGATCAAAAAACAAGACAAGAATTTCCCCACTTGCAACTTCAATTCAACGTTGTTCTGGAAGTCCTAGTTAGAGGAATTAGGTAAGACAAGGAAATAAAAGGCATCCAAAATGGAAAGGATGGAGTAAATTTTTTCTGTTTGCAGATAACATGATTTTATACTAAGAAAATCCTAAAGACTTCACCAAAACACTGTTAAAACTAATAAATGAATTCAGTGAAGTCACAGGATACAAATCAACATATAAAAATCAATTGCATTCCTATATACTAAAAACAAACTATCCAAAAAAGAAATTAAGAAAAAAATTCATTGAAAGTACCACTCAAAACTAATAAAATACATGGCAATAAATTTAATAAAATGAATGACATATCTGTATACTGAAAATTATGATATTGATGAAGATTTAGGAAGACAAAAATAAATGCAAAGATATCCTCTGTTCATAGGTCAGAGGAATAAATATTGTTAAAGTGTTCATACTACCCAGAAATGTAATCTCTATCAAAATTTCAAGAGCATTTTTCACTGAAATAAAAAAAAAATAACAAATCCTAAAAGTCACATGGAACCACAAAAAACTAAATAGCCAAAGTCGTAAGAATGGCAAGAAAAACAAAGCTGGAGACATCAAACTGCTTGATTTTTAAATATACTACAAAGCTAAAGTAATCGAAGCAGCATGGTATTGCCATACATATGAGGTTATACACTAATGGAACAAAACAGAAAACCTAGAAATAAATCCACACATTTATGGTTAATTCATTTTTGGCAAAGGTACCAAGAACACACAGTGAGGAAAGGATAGTCTCTTCAATAAATCCTGCTGGAAAAACTGTATATTCACATACAAAAATAATGAAATTGGATCTTTATCACACAGTATTTAAAAAATCATTGCAAAATGGATTAAAGGCCCAAAACTGTAACAATACTAGAAGAAATCTTAGGGAAAAAGCTTCATGACATTGATCTGGGAAATGTTTTTTTGGATATGACCTCAAAGCACAGGCGCAAAAGTGAAAATAGACAAATGGGATTATATCAAACCAAAAATCTTCTACACAGTAAAGGAAACAACAGAGTGAAAACACAATCAATGGAACTGCAGAAAATATTTGCAAACCATGTGTTTGATGAGGGTTTACTATCCAAAATGTATAAGTAACTTAAAAATTTCAATAGCAAGAAAGCAAATACACTGATTAAAAAATGGGCAAAGGAGCAGAATAGACACTTTTCAAAAGAAGACATACAAATGTACAACTGGTGTATGAAAAAATGCTTAGCCTTACTAATTAGGGAAATGCAAATTAAAACCACAATGAGATATTACTTTGCAACTGTTAGAATGGCTAAGATATATACATGTGTGTAAATGTGTATGTACGTATACAGAAACCTGGGTCAACGTACATTGAGTGTCAAAAGTGCCTTTTGTTGGCCAGTTAAATGACCCTTTGTATATAGGCTGTGTATGTGTGTGTTTGTGTGTGTGTGTGTGTGTATATATATGTGTGTGTGTATATATATATATGTGTGTATATATATAACACAACAGAATACCATGCTTTACATGCTTAATCTTAAACACAAAGAAATCTTAAGCACAAGGAAATCTTGTCATTTGTGACAGCATGGATGCACCTGGAGAACATTTTTGTTAGGTGAAGTAAGCCAGGCGCAAAAAGCAAATACTGCGTGATCTCACTCATATGTGGAACTAAAAAAGTCAAACTTACAGAAGCAGAGTAGAATGGTGGTCTTCATGGTCTGGGGTGTAGGAAAATGAAATGATGTTGGTCATAGGGTACAAAGTGTCAGTTATGCAGGGTGAGTAAATCCTGGAGATCTAATCTATAACTTGATGAATATAGTTAATACAGTATTATATGTTTAAAATTTGCTAAAGGAGTGGATCTTAAATGTTCTCCCCATCCCCACACACACTCAATGGTAAGGATCTTAGATAATGGATATATTAATGAATTTGGTTCTGGTAATCATTTCATAATGTACACTTGTATCAAACCATTCTATTGTACACATTAAATAGATGCAGTTTTTTTGTCAATTATACCCAATAAAGCTAGTAAAAAAATAGAAAAGAAGATGAAAATCATGGAGTTTTGAGAGATATAGGATTTACAGGTTGACTTGATGTGGATATACAAAATAAGGGAGAAGTCTGGGAGAGCTCCCTGTTTCTGGCTTTGACAATGAGCTGGATGCTAGTACCCTTCACTAAATGGCGAAATCAATATGCATTACAAATTAGCTACACAGGAACGGGCTGACATCACATTTGAACATGTTGTTTGTGTAATACATCCACTGGTGACATTGAATGAAGGGTCGGGTTTATGGTTATAGAGCTCAGGAAATACAGATTTTGGAGTCATAGCCTTATACATGAACACTGAATCCTTAGAAATAAATAAGATATTCCAGATAAAGCGTGTAAAGCATCGCAAGTGAGGCTAGAAATGAGGAATTGAGAAAGCCAAATGTAAAGTGAGTTGCAGGAAAAGAGCCTGCTTTTGAGGAATCTATGAATAAATTGCCTCAGAATACAGACTATAGGAGGGAAACATCTGCAGTGATATTTGCTTGAAACAAGTTAAATAAACACTTCTTTTACTTTGGCTTATGAATAATTGGTGTCCCTGTCAAGAGCATTTCCCATGAAGTAATTATGAGAGAAGTCACACAACAGTAGTTCTAGAAATGTGTGAGAATTAGAAAATGAAGGGTGTAAAATGCAACAAGCTATTGAATGGGCAGGAGTCTTAGAATTTTAAAGTCAAAGAAATGCTGACCATAGTCAAGAGATAACAGAAGAGAAGAATCTGTGGTTATGCAAAATAGTTACACAACAGTTACACAAAGGCCAGCTGGCTCTAATTAAATAGAAAATGCAGGAAAAGTGGAGGAATGGCATGCAATATTCAAAAACTCCTGTTGCTTTCTACAATTCTCATTGAAAGTGACATAGTACTTCCTTACTTAGGTTTAGTGTCTTGTCCTTATGTGATGTTTGTAAGAGCGTGGCTCCTTTTTCTGTATTATTGACCAGCCTTCACATTTTATTTGGGAGTATAATTTAATTTTATAAGATGTGGAAAATAAAACTTTTACCAAATAGTCTTTTAAGAATCTAAATGGATACAATTAACTCTTTCCAACGTGAAACCTCACTGATTAAACAAACATGTATTGAGTGTCTGCTAAATGCCAGGTACCGAACACATAGAAGAAAACAAAGCATTTTTTAAAAACTAAACAAATAAAAAACTCTGCCCCATGGTGTTAACATACAGCCTTCACTTATAAAATTTTATGTTTACCTTAAATTTCATGTAGTTTCATAAACAAATCCATTAAATTTCATGTTACGTGATAAGACATGTCATTTCTTATTCTTTTCCCTAACCCTCAATATCTCATACAGTTCTCTGAGTAAATGGAATTAATATTAAAATGACCTATTGATTACATTTACTAAAATATTGGGAATTAAATAATTAAAGATATTTACTAATATGAGAATTGGATTGGCTTTAAATATGAAGTAGCCATATCATCTGACTATATTTTATGTAAGTTGAGCTGGCCCAAGTTGTGATAATAAGGACAAAATCTCAGAGATCCTCTAAGGGAGAACGCAGTAATCTTTATTAATTCCCCATCTTTGATTCAACCATTTTGACTTACTTTTCCTATTTTTAGAAATTTTAAGGAAAGCACTTTACCATGCGACTTATCCATAAGTTGACCCTCATTAGTACCACTGTTCCTTATGTGATTCTCCATGAAGTTACAGAAAGGATAATAATAATTATTACCATTTACTGTCACTGTTATTTTAATTAACATACAATCTGTGAAAATAAAAATGAAAGTCCTATCTAAAGTAAATATCTTCTCCCTGCTAAAGTATAGATTTTGATTTAATTTTCAAACATATATTTTAAATTCATATTTGAAGTGAAAACTGTTTTTTGTTTGTTTGTTTGGGGTACAGCAAAATTTAGTAGCACAAATAACCTTTACATATTTCCAATGAACTAGCATAGATGAGTCACTGAGATAAAAGCTGTCACTATTGAGTTTGTACCAACTCTACTGTAAACACAGAAAGTTTATAATATGGTAATATATTGTGGCTAAAAGACAAAGTTTAGCAATATTATTATGTACTTGTAAGTTTAATTTTAGTTTAGTATATTTTTCATTTCACAAATTTGAAGTAAAAGTAGAAAGGAATAATGATAAAATAATGAGGCGCTCAACACTTCAGGCAATTTGAAAATTCTCTAATTAGCAATAATTGCAGAATCAGCACTTACTACCCACTTGAAGTAAATGCCTCTTTAAACAAACTACAATTTAAATATTTCTCATACAAATATGGAAAACAACGTTGTTTCAAAAGGAAATAAAATAAAAACATACTGATAAGCTGCTGAGTTAACTGCTGTGTTCAAACTGTCCTATTTTTACCTTTAAAAATGTATGCCCTACTTTTTTATTACCATCTGCAGAGATGAAAAACTATAATTTTTGCACTTGAATTAAAGCCACGCTCACCTACTTTAAAAATAATAACTGATACTTCATGTCTCATGATATCAAGGAAAAAGTAGAATAAATCTATATTAAATTAATAATAATTAACATAATATATTTATGCTACAATGCCATATTAAATGTTTTGAGAAAAGGGACAAAATACTTCTAGTTTATTGTTTTGATTGTTGGAAGGATCCAAAAGCAAATAATTTCTAAATAGTAGTTTTTTCTTATTTCTTAATTTGTGGTATTTATTTTTTTCATTGTGTTTTTGATTTGAAGTTTATTAGAAATAGAAATTATAATGTTGTGTTTCAGGGTGTATGTAAGGAATGTAGTTTAGGGGAGAGAAAGGATAGAAGAGATTTGTAATCAATCCTTTTGGGTTGGGGTAAAGATTATTACCCATTGTTTATTCAATATTTATCATATATATGAAAAATTGGGGGATTTTTAACTTTTTGTTTTAAAGCAAGTATAGACTCAGGAAGTTACAAAAATGTGTACAGCAAGTCAATGTCAGTAAAAATATCAAAGTAGAGAACTCTAAAATCTGCCTCCCCAATAATTAATAAATACACTGACAAAAACTGTAAGAATGAACTATTTTAGAATGCTTAAGGAAAAGACAGCTGAATCTCAGTAAGAGATGTTTGTAGCATTTTAACTTACCTCAGTTACTTCCTTGGTGATAGTATTGAAAAGGCGAATTTTTATTCCTGGTATGAGTAACTGGCACGAGAGGGTCCAAGGTGGGCCTTATTTTCAAAGAATTGTGGTCGTTTATTTTAACCTGTGTGATGGCTCCTTGAAAGCCTGGCTCAAAGGGCTTGCCTTTGTTTTTCCTAACTCAGAACTCTCTCAGGTCTGAGGAGGCTACTTAACGACAAAAACATTTAAAGACAAATTTAATAGTTGCTACTGCCTGGGGCAAATGATAATAGTTGGTATAAGCAATAGACTAATCAAAAAATTAAACATAGAATTACCGTATAACCCAGATTTTACACTTCTAGGTATTTCCTAAGAGAATTGAACATGTATATTCAATATAAAAACATAACTTCAAATGAAATAAACATTTGCACATAAATCTTTATAGTAGAATTAGTCACAATAGCCAAAGAGTGATTGATCAACAGATAAACAAATTATGATATGTGCATACAGTGGAATATTATTTAGTCATCAAAAGAAATGAAGTACTTGTACATGCTACAAAATGGATGAACCTTGGAAATCTTACAGTAAGTGAAAATAGCGAGACAAAAAAGGCCATGTATTATATGATGCCATTTACATAAAATGTCTAGAATAGAAAAATCCATAGAGACCAAAAGAAAATTAGTGGCCAAAGGTTGTAAGGAGGGAACAAACAGGTTGTAAATGCTTAAGGGGCAAGGCATTTTCTTTTCATGTGATGAAAATATTCTGAAATCAGATAGTGATAAAGGTTATCCAACATTGTAAATAAACTAAAACTCCCTGACTTGTGCACTTTAACATGGCTAAAGAGTGAATTCTAGGTTATGTAAATTTTAATACAGGTGCACACGCACATGCAAACACACACACCCAAAAGTGGAACTGGGCCATGTGTGGAAGTGCAGGATGCTCTGGTCATACTTCCTTGCTGTAATCTAGGATTAGAAAGGACACTGGGCCACAGGATCTCCTCCTCAGTCTGTGTCAATGTGCAAAGCTCCTTCCCCATAACTTGTCTTTGTTGCTGTTGATACAGTGTGTAATTCAGCATTGATACCTGATACTTTGGTCAACAAGTGAAAACTTTTTTGTTGTTGTTGTATTAGAACCTAGTTTAACTAATAAAAGGTTTTCAGTCGACCCCTTTTAGGACATTTCCCTGGGCAGAAAATTAGCAACCTTCACAAGTTAAAAAGTTTAGGTCCCATATGGCCTCTATTTTCTGGTCTCCCCCTTCACTTTCAATCCCTTTCTCATCTAAGATATATATGGCTATACCAGCTTTTGCATGGATCTCTCAGTCTTATATACCATTATATATATATGTGTGTGTGTGTGTGTGTGTGTGTGTGTGTATACCTTAATATGGTTTGGATGTTTGTCCCCTCCAAATTTCTTTATTTTTTTTATTATACTTTAAGTTCCAGGATACATGTGCACAACATGCAGGTTTGTTACATATGTATACATGTGCCATGTTGGTGTGCTGTACCCACTAACTTGTCATTTACATTAGGTATATCTCCTAAAGCTATCCCTCCCCCCTCCCCCCACCCCACAACAGGCCCCAGTGTCTGATGTTCCCCTTCCTGTGTCCAAGTGTTCTCATTGTTCAGTTCCCACCTATGAGTGAGAACATGCGGTGTTTGGTTTTTTGTCCTTGTGATAGTTTGCTGAGAATGATGGTTTCCGGCTTCATCCATGTCCCTACAAAGGACATGAACCCATGTTAAAATGTGATTCCTAGTGTTGAAGGCGGAGCCTGGTAGGAGGTAATTGGATTATGGGGGTCAGATCCCATAGGAACAATTTAGCATCATTCCTTCGTAATAAGTGAGTTATTGCCCTGAGTTCTCATGAGATCTGGTAGTTTAAGTGTATGGCACCTTGCCCTTCGCTGGTTTACTCCTACCTTTGCCATGTGACATGCTTGCTCCTGCTTCGCCTTCCACCATGATTTTAAGCTTCCTGAAACCCTCATCAGAAGAAGATGCCAGCACTATGGTTCCTGTACACCCTGCCGAAGTGTGAGCCAACTCAACCTCTTTTCTTTACAAATTACCCAGCCTCAGATATTTGTTTATAGCAACACAAAAAAGGCCTAATACACACTGAATCTTTCAGTATTAATTTTAGCTTGTTAACCAATCAGTGCACTTTTCTTTTTCCTGCGACAGCATGCTCCCTCGGCTGGGCTTCTTTCTGACTATCTAACCAGATACTTTCAAGATCTGGGAGCTTCAGGTTCCTTGTGCCTCTGGCTTTGCCATTGATAACTTCCTGTCCAATCCTACCAAAGTCTGGAGCTGGAACATCCAAGGGTGGCCCTTAGACGCCTTCTCTACTGAGAATGGCATCATCACCATGCAAGGCCATAGGTAAGGGTGCAGCTGGGAGTGGGTGTGGCCTGGGAGCAGGGCGTGTCCTCTGACCTGTGCTCCCCCTTTAGGTGGGCATGGATAATACAAACAAAAAGAGCTGGAGAACGGTCCAGGTCCAAACATAGCTACTTTCAAACTATTGATCACTGGGGTGAAAAACAAGAGTTTCGTGATGGTATTGTTTAAAAAAGAATGAAAGACTAACTTGCTTTTCTTAGTATTTGCTAAATCAGAAACCTTGCTGTACACACACACACACACACACACACACTTACTTTCTTAAACATAAAGAAGCTGCTTGTATTGGTTTTTTGCTTCTTTATGTTTTCCTTTAATATTATAAAATTGGATAAAATGTTTGAATGCCATTATTTTACTTTTCTTAACTCTGTGTATAGAGTGTTATGCAATTTTTTTCTTCTTCGTATAATTTACAATCCTTTAGATTTTAAAAGTTACATTTTTCTCATTTACTTTCTTTGTAAATGGTAGTGGGTAGCAATTTGTGGATTTAGGTGAAGTGACATAGACTTTCCTATGTCACTTCTTTCATAGGAAGAAGTGTTTAAACTATAAACTGAGGAGGAGAAAATATCTAGTAAAAGAGAAGAAAGTTGGCAAAACCATGGTCTCCTTCTTCCTGAATTTGTAACTCGGCCTACAAAGAAGGCATCAGTCCTACTACCCAAAAAGAGCCAACACTCAGAGGAGGCCTTCTGCACTTTGTCCTCTCCTTCTTTTCACTCCTCATAATGGGAAAGAAAGCAAGTTATCTAATCTGTGAAATAAGAATATGTTGCATATAATCAGTTTGGCCTCTTCTTCGTCTTTTTGGAGGGGCATATGCTTAGAAAACACAGTTTTCCCTGTTATCTTTCTTGGGGAACATGTTCCACGATTGTCAGTGCATGCCTGAAATCCATGATAGTACTGAACACTAAATATACGGTGCTTGTTCCTGTACATATACTATGATAAAGTTTAATTTATTAATTAGGTATAGTAAGAGATTGATAATAATATCTAATAGTAAAATAAAAAATATAACAAGATACTGTAAAAGTGTTACATAGATATGGTCTTTCTCTCCCTCTCAAAATCCTGTAATATTCAGACCATAATTGACTACAGGTAAATGAAACCACAGAAGACAAAACACAGATAAGGGGGGACTATCGTATTCATGCTCTTCTCTGCTATGAAATAATTTTACTATATTAGGGTCTGTGAATGCAGCTGGGGCAAGGGTGCTATTATGGGAGAGTGCCTCACTTTCAGGCAAAAGATATTCAAAATCCTATTAGGACACCAACTTAATGGTAAAGGAGTTTTGCCTATTTCTAACTATCTGAATAGGGTGTGGACTTCTTAGTTTGTTCACAATTAAACAGAAGGGAGAGAAACATGATTATTTGGAAGTTCTCATTAATGTTTAACACTCTTGAAAATATAATGGAGTAAATGCATCTAATCATGGTCATTTACTCTTTTGCCATGACAATAAAACACTTTGAACTTGAATCCTAAAAGATATTTAAATTCTTATCTATAAAGATTTGATTTCTTTCACATCTAGCCTAATCTTTGGTATATTTAACATGATGAATCCATATGCATTTTGGGAACATACACTTTATTTGATAATTTATTACATTCCATAAGTATTTCTGAGCACGAATTCTATTTTATATACTTTGGTAGGTTCTGTGCAGATGAGAATAAAAAGGGGATCATTTACCCTAATAAATGCTTATAGTTTTAGGAAAGGATAGACATTAAACAAAAAAAAAATTGGTAAATATATAATTACAATTTGTGACAAGTACATTGAAGGATTTTTTAAAATCTCATTTTTATGCCAGTAAATAACAGGATATCCAGTATAGACTGAGGATCAGAGAAGTCCTCTGTGAGGAAGTGCCTCTTAAGATGATGGCTGAAGAAGGCATATGAATTAGCCCAATGGACAATGAAAGGAAAATTACTGTATTACAAGCAGAAAAAAACAACATGTGAATTCCTGGAGGCCCTGAGGCCCTTAGGTGAGAAACTGCTTCTCTGCATGTGGTTCAGAGAAAACAAATCATATAAAACGAAGTTAGCAGCGTCAGAAAGGTTTGTTAAGGATTTTTTTTTTTTAAGATTTTGTATTTTGTAAGACCACTCAGGCTATTGTTTTGAGAATGAATCAGAGGCAGGAGTGGGGTTGGTGAGGATGCAAAAGAGATGGGGATATCTAATATTACTTTAGCAGACTCTCTCCTTTCTGCCACTTGTTATCCTGTGAAGATATCACTTGCTGCCCAATGAATAAAAATTAGGAAAATTGGTCTCCTGTTTTCTCATGCTCAGGGAACATCTTCTTTTCTGTACTTTTCTTCAGACAGGGAAGAAGATCAGTGAAATAATAAGAAATACACATATTGGTCTCTAACCCCAGTCCCTAGCACAGAACTCCTGAAACTATTGTAATTTTCTGAGCAATAGGGGTGCTAAAAGAATCTTTTGTTCTAATGTTTAGTCTCTGCCCTGATTCCTGAGACAAAGCTCCTAGTAACATTGTAGATAAAGGTGGTAGGTTAATCTTTTGTTCTAATATTTGGTCTTTGATGTAGGGTCCTGGCACAGAGGTCCTAAATCCTTTTGAATTTCCTGGGTGATAGAAGTGTCTTTGGTTGTAATGAGGTGACTTGGTGGGTTTTAGGATGGGGCTGGTCACCAGAAAGACTAAACCGTGGTTATATGCTTGGAACTCTCATCCCCACCCCCCATTCCTCAAAGAGAATAGAAGGGCTGCAAATGGAGTTTATAATCAGTCATGGCTACATGATGAAGCCTCCATAAAAATCTTTGAACTATGGGGTTCAGGAGCTTCTGAGTTGGTGAACACATCTGAGTGCTGGGAGGATGGTGCACCTCAACTCCATAGGGACAGAAGCTATCCTTCCAGACCTCACCCTATGTACCTCTTCCTCTGGCTGTTCATCTGTATCCTTGGTTATATCCATAACTAATAAGCCACTAAGTCTAAGTAAACTGTTTCTCTGACTTCTGTGAGCCACTAATGCAAAACATGATTTATAGCTGGTTAATAGGAAGTATTGTTGATAACCTACTACTTGCAATTGGCCTTTGAAGTGGGGGAAATTTTTATGGGAATAAGCCTTTAACTTGTGGGATCTGACACCATATTAGTCCATTCTCACGCTGCTAATAAAGACATACCCAAGACTGGGTAATTTATAAAGGAAGGAGGTTTAATTGACTCACAGTTTAGCATCTCTGGGGAGGCCTCAGACAACTTACAATCATGGCAGAAAGGGAAGCAAACATGTCTTTTTTCACATGGCAGCAGGAGAGAGAATGAGAACCGAGCAAAGGGAGAAGCCCCTTATAAACCATCAGATCTCATGAGAACTTACTATCACAAGAATAGCATTGGTAAAATAGCCCCCATGATTCAATTACCTCGCATCAGGTTTCTCGCATGACACGTGGAAATTATGGGAACTACAATTCAAGACGAGATTTGCATGGGAACACAGCCAAACCTTATCAGACACTATCGAGATCCCATTATCTATCTAGATAGTGTCAGAATTAAATTGAATTATAGGCAACCCAGCTAGTGTCTGCTGGAGAATTATTTGGTGTGTGGGGAAAGACCCCCATACATCTAGTGTCAGAGTGTTGAGTTGAGTAATTGGTTGAGTGCATGAGACTAGAAATAAACAATATGATTTTTTCTTAAATCTCGGAAGGCCACCGCTTTGCTTTTCTAGTTCTGAAATAATCAGAAAATAAGAATGTTATTTTGCTGAGAATTGCCATTTCAGACCAAAGATACACTGAATTCCAGAAAAGGATTAAGCAGTTCTGAGAATCAAGGGCTATGAAAGTAAAACGAAAATAAGACAGAAGGGAAGGAAAAAAGTGTGACTTCCTGTTCTCATGCCTCAGTGTGTGTGTGGGGGGGGGCAGTGGGGGGGGGAGTGTATGTGCGTGCTCATATAGGCACTAGTTTAAGAATATAAGTTTCAATTACTTTTAATATTTCAGTTTGTCTTCAAAATCTGTGTCTTCTTCCAGAGGTCCACTTTCAATAACAACATTTCTACTTGCCTTTCTTTAGAAACTTAAACTATCATAAAAGTCCTCATTTCTCTTTTCCTTCTTGAATTATTCAAAGTCTGGTGCCTTAGACTTTCTTCTTCTGCCAAGACTATGCTAACACTGATGAAATCTGCGGAATCTATTCCCTTGGGTTGGGGAATCTTCCTTATTCTCTGCAACAGTAAAGATTAAAGATGGATTTCTTCCTAAATTACTTAAGGGCAGATACACCAGTTACAAGTATATTACATTTTCTCTAAAGCACACATAGTTTAGTCTCATTAAGGAATATAAATTTATCCCATCAATTTGACTTTGACCTGACTTGAAAAATAATAGCCTTAATATTATGATGCTGAGAAGCATTTGCCTCCTTCCCAAGTCTTCTTTCAATCCAGAAAGACACAACGTTAGCTGAGAATGCAATATGTGGGAAATTACCTTGATGCAGTGGAAGCACTGACTGGCAAGCTATCCCAGAGGTCAAGGAACAGAAAGGCTTTCAGACCAAATTAAAATGACCAAACCACATGGCTTATTAAATTGATTAAAATACTGAGCAAAAAACAAGGAGAATGAAATGGGGTAAGGTAATTCACTTAGATAGGTGCAAACAGGGTGAAAGGACTATATTCCCTGAGTCCTAGGGTTCACAATGTGCATAAATCTTGCTTCTCTTTTGAAACATCAGCCTTCACGGGTGCTGGTTGATGAGGGCCAGAGTTAATGTCTAAACAGAGAAGGGCCCCAGGGGAAGATATCCTGAGCCAAGGACACAAACCTCCTCTTTCAGAGAGATGCAGGAGAAGTGTGCTTGATGCAAGAGTAGCATCAATTCATTTGTTGAACAGCCTTTGCTTTTATTTGCACTTTTTGGGCAGGACCAGAATAGAACCAAACTGGGTATCTTATTTGAACTTCTTGGGTAGGACTAGAATAGAACCATGCTGTGTGTCAACAAGTGGTGGCTAATTGAGGTTTAATAAAGTTCTTGGTCAAGAAGAAGTGGCATCCTCAAGATGTGGGTCTTTTCATCCTTTGCATCTAAGCAGCATATTTTTGTTCCATCACATTTTCTATTTATTCTATCTCTGGTTGTCATACAGGTTACTAACTTAGTATCTGTTTTACCAAATCATCTGAATTCTACCTATGTCTCACAAATTACTTCTTTTTCATTGTATATAATAAACCTATCCTGTGGGTTTTGCCTATATCTCACATGCTTATTTTCTAGCATATTATTGTCCATGTTTAGCACTTCTTATGAATTCCATCCATCCTATTTGTTTTTTTTTTATCTTCTATAGCAGAACTGAATATTCTCAACAGTAAAATCCTATTACATAATGCCATTAGCCAATCCTTCTAATTTGATTACTGTTATAATCACAAAATTTGTTCATCGTATTCCCCAATATTTTTCCAGACCGAGAAAAGAGAGCTTGCATTTTTTAAAGGAATTAAGAGACATTTGTCATAGTTCAACTGAGAGATGATTTTTGCCTTAGCCTGGGCCTACCACACAGGATGTGGAAAAATGGATGAAACTGAGAGAAAATTAGCAGAACTAGGTGACTGATTTTATGTGGGATTTGCAGGAGAAAAAGATATCAAGGATAACTCCAAGTTTTTTGGTTCTGTTTAAGTATCACTCACTAAGAAGTGTGGGAAAAATGAAAGAAGAGTTAATTGAGGAGTAGAAGGACGTGATAAATATAAATCCAGTTTTGGAATTATGTCCCAAAAATATACCAGTTGTCAATTTGTTAAATATTGATGTGAAACTTAGAAGACAAATCTATTGAGTATATACAAAGTTGGGAATATAGCGACATATAGATGACATTGAATACAATGAAATAACATGATTTCATCTAAGAAGATAATGTAGAAGTGATAAGAGAAGTCAGTGGATCAATATATATGACTACTTATACGTACATATTTATAGTGTACTACATGCAGGCCAATGTTTTAGTTTTTTATTGTGTCAACTTAACTAAGCTGAAACTAAGTATCTCAGAATTCCCCTCCGTATGTAGTTCCAGGTTAGCTTAGGCCACAGGAGCTATTTTTTCCTGAGATTTGGAAGATGAGAGTAAAGCAGCAGCCATATTTTATTAGACATAGAAGGCTGGTGAAAAACACGAGCCACGTTGCAAGTTAGGTCTGTCGCCACTCTTGTGGTTGGCTGGAGAAACAGCCAAGCCCACAGTTCCTGCGGGTCCAGTCAGTTTTCTCCTTCGGCTTCCTCAATTCTTCAATCAGATGATTACTTAGATCCAGGTATGAGTTTAACATTAGCTCCTTCTGCAGAACACACCCATCTCCAAAGTTGGAAGTGTAGCAACAGTGAGAGACTGGAATGAGTTTAGTCCAGTCTTTTGGTTTTTAGCTGATTCATACAGGTTTTAGGTTGTCTTGCTTCCTTCCCATCAAGTCTATTTTCACTCACTTCTTGCTTACCCTGTCAGGTACCCTACAGGCTCCAGTCATGCACAAAGAAGCATCAGCTTCACATAGACCATTGAAACAGCTTCCAGAAGATTCTGCTTCTCTGATCAAATTCTGAATGATACAGGTACAAACAATCTGATTCTGCTTTTGTGGCAATGCTACTGTAACACTAAGAAGAGCAGAATGATTTTGATAAGTTACATAGGACACAGCAGTGCACTGTACCAGTCATTAAACAATTATTTATCAACTCTAATTTCACCCTTTCATAGTTTGCTCTATGATCTCAGGTTTGGAATTCTGCAAACCCTACTTTTCCTTGGTCGGATAGCTTTTTATTAAATTTTGCCAATAAGGGCTGAAATAAGTGCAGTGGCACATCATATGAGTATGGTGATGAGAAGGGGTATTATTTTGGGCAGTGATGGTAATGGTAGCAAATTCTAAAGTGAGACTGTGCCTAGCGGGTAAGAGGAAAAGCTTGGTGGGGTTTGAATTTGGAGAGGTAGCCCAGAAGATAGTTCCTTTAAGTGCAAAGCAAACATGTGTAGAACCTGTGGGCAATAGGAGACACCAGCTAACATGTAACTTGTATATAGTGACCAATATGCATATGGAAGGATGCTTAACCAATTTATAAAGGAAATAACTAAAATTTAAAGTGATTTTGTTTGTGGCTTGACAAATCAACAGGATTAACTATATATTCACATTAGTGAAACTATAGATAAATGGGCCCTGTCACTTCTGCTCACAGATAGTGCCCATTTGGACAATTCTGTTAACAATACCTTACATAGAAAAGTTAAAATTTAATGCTTTTGACTCTGTTATTTCAGTTCTGAGAGTTTATTCCAATAATTTTATCAGACAGAAACTTAAAGACATATGTACAAGGGAATTTTTATTACAGAAATTCTTAAGATAACACATTTAGAAATTACCTAAATTCATAAAATAAATTCTAGTAGACCTATTAAAAGGAATATTGGGTAGCTATTAAATGTGGAAACAATGCACAGCAGAGGCAGCCAGTTGAGACCCAATATTGTTTTTTCCTTTCCTAATAGAATCCCCAGTATTTAGCTAGTCATGTGGTAACATGTAATTAATATGTTACTTTTCATCTCATTGCTAACGGTTGCTCTGTTACTAAATTCTGCTTAATGGCTTATAAGCATAAATGATTCCCTGAAAGGAAGGGCAAATGTGTTTTTTTCCTCTCTTCCTCCTTGTTGGCTGGAGTATGCTTTTAATCGTAGTAATGGCAGTAGTTCCAGTAGCCACCTTGAACCAAGAGGTGACCTTTGAAAGGCAGGCACCCACAGAGGAGTGATAGAAAAGACAGCTGGTGGCAGTGGGCAGGTGGGACAGAGAGGGGATGAGAAAATTCAGAAAATTATGTAAATATGGCACCCTCAAGTTGTACCATAGATTGTCATCCCCAAGGCTTCTGAATTTATTCCATTTATGTCACCTATTCTTCACATATCTGTTACTCAATTTAATTCTAGGTGATTATTTTTAAGAAAAATTAAAAAGCAGGTCATAGAGTGGCTTGTACAGTATGCTTCTAATTGTATATGTCTTTGTATGTGAGGAGACAAGGAAAGACAGAAAGGTGAAAATGAAAGAACATATGGCATCTTGTGGAACATAGATGATTTTCACTTCCCTCTCTATAATTTTTAGTTCTGTTTGGATAGTTTTACAAAATTGCCAATGTTCTCAAGATTAAAACAAAATAAAGAGTTTTTAGTTTTGCATAACTAAGCCTTCATCTAGATGAAAAGTTAAAATAATCACTACACACGTGCAAACATAGATTGGTAATTTATTTTAAAAATTTACATCATTTTGATAGTTTTTAATAGTAACTATTAAGGATTAAACTTAGGCTGGCCTTTATATGTGCTTATAGGTTAACTTATAGGTGAACTCAGGTATAAAACATGTTCAAGTATTATTGGTTTATTTAAAAATATAATTTGTAGTTCCCTAAAAATACTGTATTATTAAAAATATCCTATGAAATAATGAAAAATAAATCAAGAAAGATGAGAATCCCATCTATAAATATAAATATGGGATTTCAAAATCAACTATTAGCAAAATTATTTTAAGTGTAGGAGAAATAAATAAACCTACATTACAAAGATGTCATACTAAGAAAGCAATCACTGCTTCATATTAGACCACTGGCAAGTATGATCATATAAGTATTCTAAATACAAAGATTATACTTTCCATTTCTTCTATCTATTCTACATGAAGACCTCAAATAACACTGAGAGATGAATCATATGAAAAATAGCAATGTAAACATACATTTCATTATATAAAAGCTTGCTAAAAATCAACAGGAAATATATTTAATCAGGAAACTGGAAGAACTCCTATTAAGATAATAATTAAGAATATTCGCTATCATTATTTTAATTGACTATATTATCTAGACATATAATAAATATAAAACTTTATGAAAATAAAATAAAAACTGTGGATATTGGTGAGAAAGAAACAAATCTAGAATTTGCAGATAATAAAATTTTATGTAATTAGTTTTCAAAGGATAAAACAAAAAATTATCTAGATCCATGAATTGAATTTTCAATAAAGCTGCTAATATGGATATATAATTTGATATTTACAAAAACTGTATATATGTATATATATAAATATTTACACATTGATATGGTTTTCCTGTGTTCCCACCTAAATCTTATCTTGAATTGTAACTCCCGCAGTTCCCACGTGTCGTGGGAGGAACCTGGTGGGAAGTGGTTAAATCATGGGGGTGGGTCTTTCCTGTGCTGTTCTCATGATAGTGAATGAGTCTCATGAAATCTGATGGTTTTTTAAAGAGGAGTTCCCTGCACAAGCTCTCTCTTTGCCTGCCCACATCCACATAAGAAATGACTGGCTCCCCCTTGCCTTCTGCCATGATGGTGAGGCCTCCCCAGCCATGTGGAGCTGTAAGTCCATTAAACCTCTTTCTGTGGTTAATTCCCCAGTCTTGGGTATGTCTTTATCAGCAGCATGAAAACGGACATATATATTTAAGAATCTAAGGAATCTGTCATTTTTTTTCCTTTACATCCACAGCATTGATCAGTTAGAAATGTTGAAGGAAAAACATTCTTATTCAAAATAGTAACAAAATACAAACTGTCTAGGTATATCCTGATTCAGAAATTTAAGGAAGTTATACAAAGAAAAATATAAACATTTGCTCAAAAATTAAAAAATGCATGACAATAAATGTGAAAACCATAGCTCCAGATAAACAAATGTACACATTTAAATTCCATTAGAACCCTATTCTAATTATCAGAAAACTTATACAGTCATTATAAAATTTACCTGGAAACACACACAGTATGTGAATAAAGACAGTAAGAACAAGAAAGAGCTAAAGAGGATAATCAAACAGTAATTAGCAATGTAATACAGCATAAGTCCTGAAAGATGAATCAGTGAATGTAACACATGGTAGAGATAATTATCTCTACCATGAACAATTGCCCACTGTGTGGCAGGCAGTGCAACAGAGAGGTGCTACATGCACATAATATTACACCTGCTCAATATGAGTCAGATACTAGTACACCCACTTCATACCTGGAAACTGGGTCAGATAAGTTAATTTATTAAAAGTACCATAATTAGTAATCTGAAAATTTATGATTCAAAAGGAGTCATTACACAATGAAGATGCTAATCAAAGAGAATGATTACCTAATTTTCAATGTTCTAGACTGTATCTCCAGAGACCTAACTGTGGCTTGCTTTTTATAATGGAGGAATGTGAGATTACCTGTTGTATGCTTATGTCAAAACTTTTTCTTTAAGCTAGTTTGAGTGAGTTTCAATCCCTCATAGTAAAAGTTTCTCTAAAGTAGATACCAATATCCAGTATTTTTCTTAAATATCCTCCAAGACACCCATTCCATAACACATTCTAAATTAATATTAAAAACAATGTTACAATTGGTATATATATATGATTATATATATGATGATATATGATTATATATGGTTATATATTATTATATATATGGTTATATATATGATTATATATATATGATTCAAGTGGTGTATCATTGACAACTGGTAATTCATTGGAAAAAATCAATAATATCCTCATCTCACATTTCACTGCAAAATCATATTGTTTAGAGAATGAATTCATAAAATTTAAAGAATGAGATATTTAAATATATCTTTAATATAATTGTAAGAAATTATAGGTGGTGATACAATATTTAAGCTTGAAAATATAAAAACAAACACAGAAGAAAATATAAATGGATTCTATTAAAAATGTGAGTATTCCACATCACATATCATACATAAAATATAATGTCAAAGAACTAACTAAAAATATTATATGACCTAATGGTATATGAGCTAATACATTGTCATATATAAAGGATTTATACAAATTGATAAGGAAAACACATATAACATTTGAAATAAAATTAAAAAAATAAATAGTTCACCAAAACACAGCAAATAAAGTGGTTAGAATGTCAAATAATGTCAATAACAAAAGACATGTCAATGAAACTGACTATTTTTACCTATTATATCAGTAGTGATTTGAAAAAAAAATTCCTCTACCTACCAGTCATTATCTTGAATTTCTTCTATGCATACAATTTGGCATAAAATTTTGGCAATAATTTATCAAACATTTTAAATGTATGGATCCAGTAATTCTACTTTTTAGTAATACATTCTAAGAAAATAAACCTCTTTCTAGACAAAAGTAAAAGTTAAACATATTCATAATCATATCAACCTAAATGCCCATCAGTGATAGACTGGAAGAAAATATGGCACATACACACCATGGAATACTATGCAGTCATAAAAAAGAATAAGTTCATGTCCTTTGCAGGGACATGGATGAAGCTAGAAATCAGCACACTAACACAGGAACAGAAAACCAAACACCGTATATTCTCACTCATAAGTGGGAGTTGAACAATGAGAACATATAGACACAGGGAGGGGAACATCACATACCAGGGCCTGTCCGGGGGTGGGGGCTAAGCTGGGGGAGAGCATTAGGACAAATACCTAATGCACACGGGGCTTAAAACCTAGATGACGGGTTGATGGGTGCAGCAAACCACCATGGCACATGTATACCTATGTAACAAACCTGCACATTCAGCACATGTATCCCAGAACTTAAATTTTAAAAAAAGTAAAAGAAAGAAAGAAGAAAAGAAAGAAAGAGAGAGAAGAAAAGAAAGGAAGAAAGAAGAAAGAGAAAGAGAAAGAAAGAAAGAAGGAAAGAAAGAAAGGAAGGAAAGAAAGAAAGAGAAAGAAAGAAAGAAAGAGAAAGAAAGAAAGAAATAGAAAGAAAGAGAAAGAAAGAAAGAAAAAAAAAATAGGAGACTTCAGAGAAAATGACAGATAAGAGTCAGGCCTAACTTGCGGCTCCCACTTGGACAGACAGAGCAGCATGTGGAGACCTACATCATGTACTTTGCTACAAGAACTACCATAAGAACATACCAGGAAACTCAGAGAATCCATAGACCCTTTGAAGAAGGTAGATTGCTACTGCAGGCTCTGTGGGATAGCTGAGGAACTGTGAGTCTGCATGCTTTCTCAGCTGGGAGGCTTGTAGTGGGGGCAGGTTCTCAGCCCTGCTCACCGGCTGCCTGGAAATAAATTCAGTGCTGTTGTGGGGACATAGTGGGAGTGAGACTGGCATTTTGAGCTGTGGGCTTCATGGGAGCTGGGTGAGGCCTGTGGCTGCTGGCTTTCCCCTACTTCCTTGGTAACCTGTGTGATTCAACAGAGCCAGCCATAATCCCCCTAGGAACATAACTCCATTGGCCTAGGAACCACACACCCAACCCCACAGCAGCTGCAGCAAGCCCCACCCAATGAGACTCTAAGGTAAGACATACCTAACCCTGCTCCCACCTGATGTTTTTTCTCTACCCACCCTGGTAGCCAAAAACAAAAGACAATCCCTTGGGAGCTCTATGTTCCCACCTACTGCTTGATTCTCCCTATACTGTCACAGCTGATGTGCTCTTGAAAGCACCACCCAGTTGCTAGAGGGTAACCAACACAAAACCAGTGACCTTAACAAAAATACAACCAAGGACCCTCACAGAGTCCACTTCAATCCCCTGCTACCTCCACCAGAGCAGGTGCTGGTCTCCACCTCTGAGAGACCTGAAGATGGATCACATCACAGACTCTTTGTAGACCTCCCCAGTACCAGCCTAGAGCCTAGTAGTTCTGCTGGGTGGCTAGACCCAGAAGAGAAATAACAGTCCCTGAAGCTTGGCTCTCAGGAAGCCCCATGCCTAGGGGAAAGGGGAAGGCCCCATATCAAGGGAGCACCCAGTAGAACAAAAGAATCTGAACAGCAGCCCTTGAGTCCCAGATCTTCCTTCTGACATAGTCTACACGAATGAGAAGGAACCAGAAAACAATTCTGGTAACATGGCAAAACAAGGTTATTTAACACCACCAAAAGATCACACTTGCTCACCAACAATGGACCCAAACCAGTGAAATCTCTAAATTGCCAGAAAAAGAATTCAGAAGGTTGACTATTAAGCCAATCAAGGAGGCGCCAGAGAAAGACGAAGTCCAACTTAAAGGCAAACAAACAAAACAAAACAAAACAACAAAAAAAGAAGATATAGGATATAAATGGAAAAATTTCCAATGAAATAGATAGCATAAATAAAAAATAATCACAACATTTGGAAATGAAGGGCACACTTAGATAATGGCAAAATGCACACTTAGATAATTGCAAAATGCAAAATGCAATTCTATTGCTGGAAAGTCTCAGCAATAGAATTGAACAATAGATGAAAGAACTTCAGAGCTTGAAAACAAGGCTTTCGAATTAACTCAATCCAACAAAGACAAAGAAAAAAGAATTAAAGAAAATGAACAAAGCCTCCAAGAAGTTTGGTATTATGTTAAATGAGCAAACCTAAGAATAATTGGTGTTCCTGAGGAAGAAGAGAAATCTAAAAGTATGGAAAATATATTTGATGGAATAATTGAGGAAAACTTCCCTGGCCTTGCTAGAGATCTAAACATCAAAATACAAGAAGCTCAAAGAGCACCTGGGAAATTTATCACAAAAAGATCATTGCCTAGGCACATAGTCATCAGGTTATCTAAAGTCAAGGCAAAGGAAAGAATCATAAGAGTTGTGAGGCAAAAGCATCAGGTAACTTATAAAGGAAAATCTATCAGATTGACAGTAGATTTCTCAGCAGAAACCCGACAAACTGGAAGGGATTGGGGTCCTATCTTTAGCCTCCTTAAGCAAAACAATTATCATCCAAGAATTTGTATCCAATGAAACTAAGCTTCACAAATGAAGGAAAGCAACAGTTTTTTTCAGACAACAAATGCTGAGAGAATTTGCCACTACCAAGCTGGCACTACAAGAACTGCTAAAAGAAGCTCTAAATATTGAAACAAATCCTTGAAATACACCAAAATAGAATCTCCTTAAAGCATGAATCTCACAGGACCTATAAAACAGCAACACAATGAAAACAAAACAAAACAAAACAAAACAGAAATGTATTCAGGCAACGTACAGCACAATGAATAGTGTAGTACCTCACATCTCAATACAAACATAGAATGTAAGTGGCCTAAATGTTTCACTTAAAAGATACATAATGGCAGAATGAGTAAAAATTCACCAACCATGTATCTGGTGTCTAAAAAAGACTCACCTGACACATAAGGACTCACATAAACTGAAGATAAAGGCATGGAAAAAGATATTACATGCAAATTGACACCAAAAGCAAGCAGGAATAGCTATTCTTATAACAGACAAAACAAACTTTGAAGCAAAAGCAGTTAAAAAAGACAGAGGGATATTATATAATGATAAAAGAACTAGTCCAACAGGAAAATATCACAATCCTAAATATATACATATATGCACCTAACACTGGAGCTCCCAAATTTATAATTACTACTAGACCTAAGAAATCAGACAGACTGCAACACAATAATAGTTGAGGACTTTAATACTCCACTGATAGCACTAGAGAGGTCGTCAAGACAGAAAGTCAATGAAGAGACAATGGACTTTAATTATACCCTAGAACTAATAGATTTAACAAATATTCACAGAACATTCTACATTCCAACAACTGCAGAATATAATTCTATTCATCAGCACATGGAACATTCTCCAAGATAGACCATATGACAGGCCACAAAACAAGTCTCAACAAATTTAAGAAAATCAAAATTATACCAAGTACTCTCTCGGACCACAGTAGAAAAAAAATTGGAAATCAACTCCAAAAGGAAACCTCAAAATCATGCAAGTACATGGAAATTAAATAACCTGCTCCTGAATGATCATTGGATCAACAATGAAATCGAGATGGAATTTAAAAATTCTTACAACTGAGCAATAATAGTGACACAACATGTCAAAACCTCGGGGATACTACAGCCAAGGCGGTGCTAAGAGGAAAGTTCATAGCATTAAATGTCTAAGTCAAAAAGTCTGAAAGAACATAAATAGGCATTCTAAGGTCACACCTCAAGGAGCTAGAGAAACAAGAACCAAAGCCAAATCTAGCAGAACAAGAGAAATAACAAAAATCAGAGTAGAACTAAATGAAATGGAAACAACAACAACAATACAAAACCTAACTGAAACGAAAAGCTGCTGCTTTGAAAAAATAAAATCAATAGACCATTAGCGAGATTAACCAAAAGAAGAAGAGAGAAGATCCAAGCAAGCTCAATTAGAAAGGAAATGGAGATATTACAAGCAATACCATAGAAACACAAAAGATCATTCAAGGCTACTATGAACATCTTTCTGTGCACAAACTAAAAAACCAAGAGGAGATGGATAAATTCCTGAAAATATACAACCCTCCTAGATTAAATCAGGAAGAAATAGAAACTCTGAACACACCAATAGAAAACAGCGAGATCGAAATGATAATTAAAAAGTTACCAACAACAACAATAAAAAAAGTCCAGGACCAGACAAATTCACAGCTAAATTTTTTCAGACATTCAAAAAATAATTGTCGCCAATCCTACTGACACTATTCCAAAAGATAGAGAAAGAGGGAATCTTCCCTGAATCATTCTATGAAGCCAGTATCACTCTAATACCCAAACCAGGAAAGGACATAATTTAAAAAGAAAACTACATGAACATAGATGCAAAAATCTTCAACAGAATACTAGTTAACCGAATCCAACAGCATATCAAAAAGATAATCCACCATGATCAAGTGAGTTTCATACTGGGGATGCAGGGATGGCTTAACATTCAGAAGTTAATAAATGTGATACACCACATAAACAGAATTAAAAATTAAAATCACATGATTATATCGATAGGCACAGAAAAAACTTTGGAAAAAATTCAGCATCTCTTTATAATTAAAACTCTCAGCATTCCCTCTGAGAACTGGTACAAGGCAAGGATGCCCACTCTCGCCACTTCTATTTAACATAGTACTGGAAGTCCTAGCCAGAGCAATCAGACAAGAGAAAGATATAAAGTGCATCCAAATCAGTAAAAAGGAAGTCAGTCTGTCACATTTGCTGATGACATGATCTTATACCTAGAAAACCCTAAAGACTCATCCAAACAGCTTTTAGAACTGGTAAATGAATTTGGCAAACTTTCAGGATACAAAATGAATGTACACAAATTAGTAGCTCTGCTATACACCAACATCAACCAAGCTGAGAATCAAATCAAGAACTCAAACCCTTTTACAATAGCTACAAAAAAACAAAATACTTAAGAATACACCTAACCAAGGAGGTAAAAGACCTCTGCAAGGAACACTACAAAGCACTGCTGAAAGAAATCATAGATAAAACAAACAAGTGGAAACACAACCCATGCTCAAAGATGGATAGAATCAATATTGTGAAAAATGACCATATTGCCAAAAGCAATCTACAAATTAAATGCAGTTCTCATACAAATACCACCATCATCCTTCACAGCACTAGAAAAAAACAACCCTAAAATTCAAATGGAACCAAAATGAGCCCATGTAGCCAAAGCAATACTAAGCAAAAATAACAAATCAGGAGGCATTACATCACTTGACTTTAAACTATACTATAAAGCCGTAGTCACCAAATCAGCATGGCACTGGTATAAAAACAGGTGTATAGACCAATGGAACAGAGTAGAGAAACCAGAAATAAATCCAAATGCAGTCAACTGATCTTTGACAAAGCAAACAAAAACATAAAGTGGGGAAAGGACACCCTATTAACCAAATGGTGCTGGAATAATTGGCAAGCCACATGTAGAAAAATAAAACTGAATCCTCATCTCTCACCTTATACAAAAATCAACTCAAGATGG
Organism: Nomascus leucogenys; assembly: GCF_006542625.1. Lineage (NCBI taxonomy): Eukaryota > Metazoa > Chordata > Mammalia > Primates > Hylobatidae > Nomascus > Nomascus leucogenys. The sequence continues at coordinate 29,960,163 of NC_044395.1, read as the reverse complement.
ATCAAAGACTTAAATCTAAGACCTGAAACCATAAAGATTCTAGAGGATAACATCAGAAAAACCCTTCTAGACATTGGCTTAGGGAGAGAGTTTCTGACCAAGCAAATGCAAAACAACTTTTTTTTTTTTTTTTTTTTTGCTTCAACCCAAAAGCAAATGCAGCAACAACAAAGATAAATAGATGGAACCTAATTAAGTTAAAGAGCTTTTTCATGGCAAAAGAAATAATCAGCAGAGTGCACAAACAACCCATGGAGTGGCAGAAAATCTGCAATCTATACCTCGGAAAAAGGACTAATATCAAGAATCTATGAGGAACCTAAACAAATCGGCAAGAGAGAAACAAACAATCCTATCAAATAGTAGGCTAAGGATATGAATAAACAATTCTTAAAAGAAGATATACAAATAACCAACAAATATATGAAAAAAATGCTCAAGTTAATAATGATCAGGGAAATGCAAATCAAAACCACAATGCAATACCACCTTACTCCTGCAAGAATGGCCATGATCAGAAAATCAAAAAATAATAGATGTTGGTATAAATGTGAAAAGTGAACACTTTCACACTTCTGGTGGGAATGTAAACTAGTACAATCACTGTGGAAAACACTGTGGAGATTCCTTAAAGGACTAAAAGTAGATTTACTATTTGATCCTGCAATCTCGCTCCTTGGTATCTACCCATAGGAAAAGAAAGATATTATACAAAAAAGATATTTGCACATGCATGTTTATAGCAGCACAATTTGCAATTGTAAAATATGGTACCAGCCCAATGCTCATTAATCAACAAGTGAATAAAGAAAATGTGATATATATACACACCATGGAATACTCCTTAGCCATAAAAAGAAATTAAATAATGTCATTTGCAGCAAGTTGGATGGAATTGGAGACCATTATTCTAAGTGAAGTAACTCAGGAATGGAAAACTAAATGTGGTATGTTCACAATCATAAGTAGGAGCTAAGCTGTGAGGACACAAAGCCATAAGAATGATACAATGGTCTTTGGGGACTTAGGGGAAAGGGTAGGAGTGGGTTGAGGCATAAAAGACTACACATTAGGTACAGCATACACTGCTCGGGTGATGGGTGCACCATAAATCACCACAAAAGAACTTATTCATGTAACCAAACACAATCTATTCCCCAAAACTTATTGAAATAAACAAAAATAAAATAAAATAAATGAATATTGAAATCAACATCTAAAAGTCAGGTGAAACAAATAGTATGTACTATATATACCTGACGAATATTATAAACTTAAAAGTTATATTTAGGACAGTTTTATTACTAGTAGTAATGTTATAACAATATAATAAAAGGACACAAAATTGGATATACAAAATAAATAAGCTATATAAAATAACTTGAATTTTTATGAATAGTTTTAAAAAGGCTGACAATGATTATTTCTTCATTAATTTTTTCTTTTTTATGATTTTTAATACTTAATTTTTTCTCCTATAAGCATGACTTACTTTCTGACAAAATGAGAAAAGCACAATTTTATAATAAAAATTTATTAAGCATTAATTTAGCAAAAATATGAGATTGAGTTTAGCCTGGTATTTGCAAAAGGTGGACAGCTGAGCACTTTGGTATAAAAATATTCCTAATCAAAAATTGACCTTTTCTAATAGCAGATTCATAGACACCATAATGCCTTCATTTTGCTAGAGAAAGTAGAAGAAAAGAACGTGAGTAATCTGGCAATTATCAGTAAGATGTAAATATAACTAATGTCTACTGTGAGAAGTACTTTTACAAGAGGGCTATGGACCTGTCATCCCCAAATGGGAAGATCTGTACTAGAGTCTCATTGCCTCAGCATAGATTTAGCAGCTAGTCGGACATGTGGTACAGGAAAGCCTCATCACAAAGAGAGAACATGACTCAGAAAAACTGACTTTTGGGTGAAGAGAGACAAACACTGGCTACACATCACATTTCCAATGACTTTACTTTCTGCATACCTCAGAATCCAATATTCCCCACTCGCTGAGTAGTTCCTTGAGAGAAATTAGACATAAAGGATTTTCTAGCTGACCACTATTGGGCTACCATTACTTGTACAACCATTGTACTATGACTGATGTCATATAAAACCAGGGTTTCACTGGGGGTCACTAAGAAAAGGCAAATAACACGAGCCTCTATAACTAGTGGGCAGCTGACATGCCATCATTATTCTCCATTCTATCCAGACTTTCTAAATAGACTGAGCAGGGAGCACCCAAATCCACTTCTAGAATATACTTACCTGAGTTGCTTATGAGTTTTAATTCCCAGGAAAGACTTAGAAATATCGTGTCATGGATAGTCTTCAATGGTGGGCAACTGGTCAGTACATTTGGGGTCTCAAACGAACGTTGAACCTAAAGTAGTAAAGAAAGCCTTCAGAGATGTTCTAAAAGGAAAACCTGACTCTTTCAGGTGTGAGAAAATTCATGGTGTGTATTAAGGCTGTAGCTAGGTAATGTAAACAGAAGATATTTTTAGCTTTTCCTTAGATATAGCACATACACAAATTAATTGTTACTCTAAAAAGAATTCCCTGGGTGAGCAAAGCTATCAGAGTCAGGTTATTGGGAAAACCCACACTGGTTCTGTGTAGCATTTTGGAAGACCCCATCTTTGAATAAACTTGGAGTACAGGAAGGATTGTCAAGATGAATTAAGAGCTTTGGGATTTCCTATAAAAATTCACAAATGGTTCTCCAAAGATTTCTGGGGCATAACATTGAAAATAAAAGAAGACCCTACCTTTCGAAAAATTTCCTCTAGATGATGACTCCAAGAATACTCTTTGAAGCAGTAGATAATGTGGGAAATGAAGACTGAGCCATTTATTTCATGCCTCCAAGAAACATTATCTGCAAATAAAAGGCATCAAAATATTGGAGGATGTGATCTTTTATACATGTTGAAGACTCCTGGGGCCATAACTTTGGGAAAAGAGGGAAGCCAGTGCTAAATAAAGATGGACCTCCAGCTTCCATAGCAGTCCCAGAAACAGCCATCATGGACCCTAGTCACTCATAAATCCCCTTGATTTTCTAGTAGGCTAGACCGAAGTGATATCCTCTGGGTTTGCAAGTAGTGGAAAAGAGTGTAAGTCCTTTCAGCACTAACTACACAACAGAAAAATAATACAGCCTTGACATTCCTTGATTCTGGGAGTGTCATCCTGACTTGTTTCATACCATATATTTTTGCACTTTTTGTTGTATAAAAATATTTTCTATGACTGCTTCTGTTTACCATTTCAATATGACCAAGTTGCTCCTATAATTAAGAAAAAAAGACAATACTTCTCTAACTACTACTTTATTTGCCACCAGCTGCTGATTTCTCCTTACTTTTTAAAGTCAAAATTCCAATTCTGTCTATATTCACCATTCCATTTCCCTTATCCTGCTCACTCCTCTCAGGCTTCTCCTTCCTATACCTAACATTAACTTTGCCAACTGGCTTTCCCCAAGGTCACCATGACCTCCAAGTTACTAAATCTAATAGTCATTCATCAAGCCTCACTTTCACCTGATCTTTCATTCACATCAAAGTCTGACAATGCATACTCCTTGTGTGCTTTCTTATTCTCTGATTCTACTTTGTGAGTCAAATTTGCTGGTTCCTATTTCTCTAATATTGAACTCTAGGGTAATTTTAACCTCCATTTCAAGGCCTCTTCTCATGTGATTCTCAATTTTTAGATGATTTCATCCACTTTTAGGATATTAAATATTATCCTTAGGGCAGCATCTCTCAAAATTTTATCCCAAATGCAAATCTCTCCTCTGAAATATACAACTGTGCAGCTCTCTACTCTTCCTTTCATCTTAAAATATGCCAAAGCACCTCAAAACTTCCTGCAAAACTCCCATTTTAATTAATGCCCCACCATTTACTTGCATGCTGGAGTCACTTCTATCACACCTTCTTGTTCACCTGACCTATATTCACCAAACCACTGGGTGGTTAGTCATATTATTTTTCTATACTAATTGTTTCTTAGATACAACATCCTAAGACTATCAGTATCATCTATGGATGGCAGTATTGTGCTAGCATTTAACGTGTCCTCATGTATCGACTCTTGCTGTACCATAATTTATTCCACACTGAACCTCCAGAATGATCTTCAAAAACAAAGATCTTATCATTTAATTGCTTACAGCCTACTAGAATTTCCTGTTACTATTAGTATGAAGGACCATATAAGGCCTCAGGTGTTTCAGTGCCTGCCTCACTCTCCAGCCTCTCCACTAGCATCTCTCCTGACGCTGTGTTCCAGCCACCCAGCCTCCTCTCCTAAGCTCCTTGTTTGTAAGTTCTCCATATGCACTGGCTTTCCTGTCTAAAAAGTTCCTCTCTTACCCTTGATTTGTTAACTCCTTCATTTCTCAAATGTGAACACATATTTTTTAAGGCTTTTACCAGAGTTGACAATTATTATTTATTTTTCTTATATTGTAACTGTGTTTTTCCTGCAGTTAGTGCCTGCCTTTCTGACTGTAAACTCCATGAAGTTCAGTAACCATAACTGATTTAATTGTGCATCGTATGTCCTGCACCAAGCCCAGGCCTAGAACACAATTACATGTAAAAGAAAGAAGGAAAGAAGGAAGGAAGGAGGAAGGAAGGAAGGAAGGAAGGAAGGAAGGAAGGAAGGAAGGAAGGAAGGAAGAAGGAAGGAGGGAGGGAGGGAGGGAAGGAAGGAAGGAAGGGAGGGAAAGAGAGAGAAAGAGAAATAGAGAGAAAGAGAAAGAGAGAAAGAGAAGAAAGAAAGAGAGGAAGGAAGGAAGGAGGGAAGGAAGGAAAAAGAAACAATTTTGCATATTATATTGTATTTCCCCAACTAAATTAAGTATACTGTCAAAATTTGTACCAGGCCTTATATATCTCTTTAACTTCCTTCAACAGCTGTAAGTGTAGAACTTATTTTTCAAATAAAATCTTATTAAAACTCGAATACATTACATGAATAGGAGGGAAGCTAATCTAGTTGTTTATTCCCCAGGCTGGACTCAGAGTGTCCTCTAGTCCCTCAGTGCTCACATGCAGCCACAAACAACAGCTCTAATCACAACAAAGCTTTTAAGAAAGGCAGAAAGTCAGGCCCTACCCCAGACCTCTGAATAAGAAATCTACTGAATAAGCAAACTACTGAATAAGAAATCAAGTGATTTCTATGTTCATTAAGATTTGAAATCCCTAAATTAGAGCATTTAGAACTGTGAACTGTGCAAAGGAGGTATTTAAAAATTGCTCCTGTTATCCAAATCATTGATAGCATAGTATTGTGGATGATTGTTAAAGAGATTTCCTGCAATGCTGACCATGAGCAGTCAAGAATATTCTCTATTTTTCCATTGTATTATGACTTTCCTGCCAAAGGTCTGATTTTTTTATTCATTGACGTCATTATCCTAAATTAGTTAACATTTAGGCATTTAAATGTTAACTAGTTTCCTGAAACTAGATTAATAATAATAGGTCAAGAGTTACTGGGATGTGTGGAGCGAGTATAATGGTTTCAGTGGTTGGCTTCTTTAATTGCTGGTAAGTGGCTGTGGGGCTACACTGTGAGAAAATGATACTTTCCTGTGCCGTTGCTACATTCTAAAAACAAAATCAAATAATGCTTCACTTTTTGTAGTTACATTATTCCAAGTCTCGATGCTCACCAAATTCCTTCCAAAGTCCTGGTAACTTTGGACTTTTCTTCCCAAATCAAGATTATAGCTTTCTAATTATGAAAGTCTCAGCATTTTAAATCTTTTCTCCACTTAAAATATCCTAGTAATTAGAGAAGTAATGCTCTTATCGGTGATAAGACATGATCATAGCCAAGCCTACTATCTAGAAACCCACTAAGAAATTTAGAAATTATTTTCTCTGAAATCAGTTATGTGGTGTGGAAGATTCGAAAGCAATGAAGTCCTTTTCCACATGAACCTTTGTAACAGCATCATTACAGAAGTTACCTTGCAAGAGCCGACCACGTATATCTGCACTGGCGTTTCCACTGTCAGTGGTGAACCAAAAAATCCCAGCACCATCTGGGAGAGACATTATGTCTTATTAAAGAAGAGATATTTATAAATACACACACATACACATACACACACACATATGCATACACATACTCATGTGCACACACATCCACATATGCACACACATACACACACACGCACATACACATATGCATAGACATACATATACACACACAAATGCACACACATATGCACACACATACACACATACATATGCACACACATACACACATATGCATACACATATACACACATACACATATGCATATGCATACACACAGACTCTTTTACAATGATATCTTTACTGAAGTACATTTTATCATGGCATTACTTAAAAATGCAAGTACCTTACTACTAGAAATACCGCCTCACTTACTGGGAACAAAACAGAACCCACTTGAGTTTAGAACAACCATGTTGACAACATAGTCCCAGATGATTGGGATGTTTCCAATTATTCTACTTACAGTTTCTTTAAAAAATGGTACAGACTTAATACAATTTCGAAGTGCACTGGACCTAGGAGTAGTACTGAAATGTTGTTTCTCTTGCCCATCCCTAGGAAAATGAAGTATAAACGCCAAGCTAATTTTTAAAAGTGCACAGCTACTCCCGGGAGTCTCAAAATCAAGATTTACAGCTTTCTAATTGGAGACTCACTGCCTCTGCAGGCTTGCATGATGATGAACTTGGGTTTGTCTTTCAGACTCCGGCAGTTACGGTTGTTGAAAATTTCAGAGATGGTGTCATCGTGAAGAACATCTGGCTCTGGATCCCAGTGCTTAGTCCCACAGATTCCATTCAGGATGCCATGTGACATAAACACCAGGAATGTGCTGTCTGAGGACTGGTGCTCTGGGTGAGCAGCAAACTGCCTTAGTGCTGTTTCCATTTCCTGAAAGAGACCCTTGAGTCACTATCGATGAAATTTCCACATGTATGTAGTTTGTACTCAAATAGGTGGAGTTCACAAAAATGAACCAGTACTAAGGAATCAGATGGTTTAGACCGAATGGGATTGTAAGATGAATAGTGTTCTGACATAAAACTAGAAAATTTAGCTGTATAGAATATTAAAGCTAGCAGGGTTTTTATGTAGTATCTTGCCCAGTGGTTTTCTGTAAAACCTTAGGTTTCTGAAGATGCTGGGAGATGCAGTAAAATGAAGGCCAAGTGAGATGACAAGACACTGATAAGGCCACTTTGCTGTTTAACAATGGTGTTTCTGTAAGTTTTTATTTAAAAAGATAAAAAATGACAAATAATAAAAATATGAAATTCATTCACTATGGAACAGCAGAAAGTTAGTTTAAAATGGTCTCTCTAAAGTTTTGCAAAATAGAGCTAGAAACACTACTGTTTCATTACGTATTTGTGTGTGTGTGATTTGTTCCCCCATACCTGCCTTTACATTAAGACACTTGCTATTGACATTATAAAAATCTCACAAGATAATTCTGTAGGTATCAGACATTTCAGGGTGCAGAGGTTTGTCTTACGCAGACCATCAAGTAGTAGCTGTCTCCCAGATTGTGAACATCAGAAAGACCCAATGTTTTTACTAAAACTCTGCTACGTAGAATTTCTCTAAATACACACACACGCACACACACATACTCATATGCTATAAGATTGTGCATTAGAGAAGGCTAAAATCCAGGGGATCCTATTCTGGAGAAAATATAATTCCTATAATATATATCTTGCTCTTGCAGCTGCGAATTAAGAGGTTGAAAACTGTCTAAAGGGGCGGGGGGCGGGGGGAAGCAGCTTGTTGATTGGAATTTTTTATTGGAAATTTTCGGAAGGAATGGTACCAGCTCCTCTTTGTACCTCTAGTAGAATTCGGCTGTGAATCTGTCTGGTCCTGGACTTGTTTTTGTTGGTAGGCTATTAATTATTGCCTCAATTTCAGAGCCTGTTATTGGTCTATTCAGAGATTCAACTTCTTCCTGGTTTGGTCTTGGGAGGGTGTATGTGTCGTGGAATTTATCCATTTCTTCTAGATTTTCTAGTTTATTTGCATAGAGGTGTTTATAGTATTCTCTGATGGTAGTTTGTATTTCTGTGGGATCAGTGGTGATATCCCCTTTATCATTTTTTATTGCGTCTATTTGATTCTTCTCTCTTTTCTTCTTTATTAGTCTTGCTAGTGGTCTATCAATTTTGTTGATCTTTTCAAAAAACCAGCTCCTGGATTTATTGATTTTTTGAAGGGTTTTTTTCAGTCTCTATCTCTTTCAGTTCTGCTCTGATCTTAGTTATTTCTTGCCTTCTGCTAGCTTTTGAATTTGTTTGCTCTCGCTTCTCTAGTTCTTTTAATTGTGATGTTAGGGTGTCGATTTTAGATCTTTCTTGTCTTCCCTTGTGGGCATTTAGTGCTATAAATTTCTCTCTACACACTGCTTTAAATGTGTCCTAGAGATTCTGGTACCTTGTGTCTTTGTTCTCATTGGTTTCAAAGAACATCTTTATTTCTGCCTTCATTTAGTTATTCACCCAGTAGTCATTCAGGAGCAGGTTTTTCAGTTTTCATGTGGTTGTGCAGTTTTGAGTGAACTTCTTAATCCTAAGATCTACTTTGATTGCACTGTGGTGCTGAAAATAATGTGAATAATTAGTTCAGCCACTGTGGAAAGTAGTTTGGAGATTTTTGTATCCAAAGAAATATAAATCATTCTATTATAAAGATATATGCAAGCATATGTTCATCGCAGCACTATTCACACTAGCAAAGACACGGAATCAACCCAAATGCCCATCAGTAATAGAATGGATAAAGAAAAGGTGGTACATACACACCATGGAATACTTTCAGCCCTAAACAGGAATGAGATCATGTTCTTTGCAGGGACATGGACATGGGTGGAGCTGGAAGCCATTATCCTCAGCAAACTAACACAGGAACAACTAACCAAAAACTGCATGTTCTCACTTATAAGTGGGATGTGAACAATAAGAACACATGTACAACAGGGAGGGAAACAAGACACATTGGGGCTCAGTGGAAGGGATAGCATCAGGAAGAATAGTTAGTGGATGCTGGGCTTAATACCTAGGTGATGGGTTGATCTCAGCAGGAAACCACCATTTCCTTTGTAACAAATGTGAACATCCTGCACGTGTACCCCAGAACTTAAAATAGCTTGAAAAAAAAAGAACTTAAAGCAGAACTGCCAGAGAAACCAAAAATACTTCCAAACTCACTCTACAAGTACAGTATTACTCTGATACAAAAACCAAACCAAGATACATTAAAAAAAAGAAAGAAAACTATTGGCCAATATGACTGATGAATATTGATGCAAATACTAGCAAACAAAATTCAACAACACATTAAAAAATTGTTCTTCATGACCAAGTCAGATTTATCCTAGGGATGCAAAAATGCTTCAACATATGCAAATCAATGTAATGTAATACACTGTATCAACAGAAGAAAGAACAAAAAACATATAATCATTTCAATTGATTCTGAAAAATAGATTGACATGATTAAAAATGCCATCATCATGAAAATTCTCAAAAAAAGAACAGGTAGAGAAGAAACACTTCAGCATAATAAAAACCATATACAACAGACCCACACATAGTAGTATACTGAGCAGGGAAAAACTGAAAACCTCTCCTCTAAGATCAGAAACATGGCAAGGATGCCCACTTTCAACACTGTTATTCAACATAGCGTTGGAAGTTTTAGGCAGAGCAATTAGACAAGTTAAAGATAATAAAGGGCATCCAGATGGGGGAGGAAAAAGTCAAATTATCCTTGTTTGCATATTATGTGTTCTTATATTTGGAAAAACCTGAAGACTCCACCAAAAAACTATGATAGCCGATAGACAAATTCAGTAAGATTGCAGGGTACAAAAATCAATCTACAAAAATTGGTAGCATTTCTATCGGCCAATGGTAATCAATATGAAAAAGAAATTTAAAAATTTCATTTACAATAGCTACAAATAAAATTAAATACCTAGGAATTACATTAACCAAAGAAGTAGAAGACCCTCACAATGAAAACTATAAAACATCAATGCAAGAAATTAAAGAAGATGTGAAAAAAATTTAAAAATTCCTTGTTTGTGGGTTGGAAGAATCAATATTGTTAATATGTTCGTACTACCCAAAGCAATCTCCAGATTCAATGCAGTCCTTATCAAGATACCATTGACATTCTTCACAGAATCAAAAAAAAATTCTAAAACGTATATGAAACCACAAAAGACCTGAAATAGCCAAAGCTATCCTGAGCAAAAAGAACAAAACTGTAGGAATCACAATACTTGACTTTAAATTACACTACAGAGCTGTAGTTATCAAAATGTCATAGTACTGACAGAAAACCAGACACGTAAATAAATGGAACAGATTACAAAATGCAGAGATAAATTCATACGTCCACAGTGAACTCATTTTTGACAATGGTGCCAAGAATATTCGTATGTTGGTGAGAGGACAGTCTCTTCAATAAATGGTGCTGAAAAATGAAACTAGATATCCACATGAAAAAGAATGAACCTAGACCCCCAACTTTTGCCATATACAAAAATAAAATCAAAATGAATCAAAGACTTAAATCAAACACCTCAAACTATGGAACTATAACAAAAAATGGAGAAACTCTCCATTCCTTTGGACTGGGCAAAGGTTTTTTGAGTAACACTACAGAAGCATGGGCAACCAATGCAAAAATGGACAAATGGAATTATATCAAGTTAAATACCTTCTGCACAGCAAAGGAAACAATCAACAATGTAAAGACAAAACCCACAGAATGGGCAAAAAATTTGCAAACTATTCATCTGACAAGGCATTAAAAACCAGAATATATAAGGAGCTAAAACAACTCTATAGGAGAAAATTTTAATAATCTGATTTAAAAATGGCCAAAAGAAGTAGACATTTCTCAAAAGAAGACATACAAATGGCAAACAGGTATATGAAAAGGTGCACAACATTAGAGAAATGCAAATCAAAACTACAATAAGGTATTATCTCATGCTAGCTAAAATGGCTTTTATCTAATAGTCAGGGAATAACAAGTGCTAGCGAGGATGTGGAAAAAGGGAACCCTCATACAGTGTTGGGGATAATGTAAGTTAGTACAACCGCTATAAAGAACAGTTTAGAGGTTCTTCAGAAAACTAAAAGCAAGCTACCATATGATCTAGCAATTCCGTTGCTGGGTATACACTCAGTATGGAAAGAAAATCAGTATATCAAAGAGATATCTGCATTCCTATGAATATTGCAGCACTATTCACAATAGCCAAGATTTGGAAGCCAACTAAGTGTTCATGAACAGATAAATGAATAAAGAAAATGTGGTACTTATTCATAGTGGAATATTATTCAGCCATAAAAAAGAATGAGATTCAGTCATTGGCAACAACATGGATAGAACTGGAAGTCATTAGGTTGAGTAAAGTACGTGAGGCACAAAAGGACTAAGATCACATGTTCTCACTTATTTGTAGGAACTAAAAGTTAAAATAATTGAACTCAGTGAAATATAGAGAAGAATGGTTACCAGAGGCTAGGAAGCATAGTGTGGGGTGCAGGGAAATTGGGGAGGGTTAATTCCTCCAAAAACTGTTAAAAAGAAGGATTAAGACCTAGTATTTTCTAGCAAAACAGGGTGACTAAAGTCAATAATAATTTAATTCTACATTTAAAAATAACTAAAAGAGCATAACTGAATTATTTGTAATACAAAAGAGAAATACTTGAGGTATGGATGCCTCACTTTTCGTGATGTAATTATTATGTATTGCATGCCTATATCAAAATATCTCATGTAAACCATAAATATGTTATGTGTATACACATAAATATATACCTAAAATTGAAAATTAGAGAGAGAAAAAAACAAAGATGGAACATGGGGAAGTTCCTTCATATAATTTAATCTAGGAATCCTCTTATGCAGCATATATGTCATCCTCCCACCCTGGGTTTATCCTATGTAATTAATATCAAGGAAGATGGGAATTCAAAGAACGCTATTTTTTTTTTTTAGAAGAGCCATAGAATAGAAGTGGTCTAAGCATCTGGGTTAGCCCTTTGAGAAGAGCTCCCATTAGAAAAGAAGGATGATTTTAGAATTTTCATGAATGAGAAATAAGTTTCTAACATGAGCCATTATAAATGTTTCACCTTTTTAAAACATCCTGCATTAATGGATACAGGTGTGTGTAATTTCATTTATATCCCTAAATTATTGGAATGCTTTAATTTCAGGATACAGATTTTTAATTATCTATTCCTTAATGATTTATGTATTCATGTGAGTGCAATAAAAATGGGAACGTTGTTTGTCTTGTTCATTTTTCTCTATCTAGTCCATAGAACAGGGTACGGAATACAGTTGGCGTGTGATTATTATTTTTTCTAGTAGCCTAGAAAGTAATATTGATTCTAATGAAATTATTTAGTGAAGGGTTCTTTTAACAAGTATTTATTGAATACACCTTACGGGCAACCAACTGTTAGATGAAAGCATACCTATGAATAAGTCAGACATTTAAAAATTTTATCTTAAAGCTTAAAGTCCAATGGGGGAAACTGAATTTATTTTTTAAATTACCAAAACATGTAGTAAAAGTTATGGTAAAGAATTATAGGGCATTTCAGGAATAGGGGCTCTGAAATATAGTAGTAGAAATGGAGAGAGAGATCCAAATTTGAACAATAAATCCATAAACTTGACAAAAGCTTGAATGTTGGGTGTGAGTGAGAAGTAAGAGCTCAAGATGAATTTCGGGTTTCCGGTTTGAATAACTAGTAATGGTGACATCATTAACCAAGATAGAAGAAAATGAAAGAGAAGCAGCATGGGGGAAAATGGCACGTTCAGCTGTGGGAATGTTCAGACAAAGGCATCTCTGGGAGATGTGAGTGAATATGTTCACTAAATATTTGAATTGTAAAGTCTGAGACTTAAGTGGGTAATCAGCATTTAATACACAAATTCAAAATTTGTTCATATAGATGTGCACACAGGAGTAGTGAAACTATCGGAATAGCCTCTGTGGAAGCAGAATAGATTAAGAAGAGAAAAAATAATATCGTCAATCTATGAGAATTACCCATAGCCCTCCCACCCTGGGTTTATCCTATGTAATTAATATCAAGGAAGATGGGAATTCAAAGAACGCTATTTTTTTTTTAGAAGCACCATTACCTAGGAAGGGAGAAAACACTGCTTGAGAGTCTTGTGTGTTAAGGTAATTTCCAAATGGTGGACCTGAAGAAAGACGGACATTGAAATAGCCTCACCTTCTCTGAAGAACTTTACCCCAATGTGTTGGATACTCTCTACTGAATTTTTTTTCCACACACTTGACTGATTGATAATAAGTCCTGTTCAAGATGTAAGTCACTTGAAACCATGCACATCACTTGGGAAACAAGAGGGTCTTCACATGAATGACTAGACAGTTATTTAATAGCTAAGGCAGAATAGAGTATCTGTGAGTGACACCTTTAGTCTCTGCTTTGTATGGTGAAAGTGGAATCAAGGTATCTTCAGATATAGAATTAATAATTTTCTTGACATGTGTATGTCAAGGTGGCTCCTGAGGCATCACAGGTGTGTGAAAGTAAAGTTGCCCAACTCAGTTTGATGAACAGTATGGGGGAGAAAAAGACATATATGGTTGGATCCCTAGTTTTGCTAAGATTTATCACAGTAGAAAGTGGTTAACTGCCTCATATGAAAAATGAAATATAGCTCATTCACACTGCCAAATCTCTCTCCTGTTCTACATAATATTTGATGGTGGTGTGATTTCCGATTATTTCCTTGATTCATTTTGAAATAATAAATAATATACTTTACTCTCATTTCTTCTCTCGTCAGTTTTGCACACTAGCTTAATTCTCTTCTGTGTAAGTTGATCAGAGTTTCCCAGGTGCAATTTACTCCATCTTTTCTCACCTCCAATTATCCCTTTTTTCCCCAATGTCTTATTGTGGTAAAAATACATACCACAAAATTGACCATCTTAACATTTTTAAATGTAGTGTTTGATACTAAATCCATTCATAATGTCATATAACAGTCACCCCCATTTACCTTCAGAATTCCTCTTTATCTGGCAAAGCTCAAATTCTGTATCATTAACTAATAACTCCCCACTTCCTCCTCCCCACAGTCCCTGGCCATCACCATTCTACATCCTGTCTCTATGAATTTGATACCCTAGGTACCTCATGTAAGTGAAATAATACAGTATGTGTTTTTCTATTGCTGCCTTATTTCACATAGCATAATGTCAAGGTTCATCCATACTGTAACAAATGTCAGAACATCCTTATCTTTTAAGGCTGAATAAAATTCCATTATGTGTATATACCACCTTTTGCTTATCCATTTATCAGTTATTGGATAGTTCCACATTTTAGATATTGTGAACAGTGCTGCTATAAATGTGGATGTGTAAATATATCTTTGAGATCCTGCTTTCAATTACTTTAGTTATGTACCTATAGGTGGAGTTTCTGGAGCATATGGTAACTCTACTTCTAATTTTATGAGGCACTACCATACTGTTTTCCAAGGTGGCTGTACCATTTGAAATTCTCACCAATAGAACACAAGACTCCAATTATTCTACATCCCTGCAAACCCTTTTTATTTTCTGTTTGTTGAGGTTTTTTTTTGATGGGAGTCATTCAAATGGGTATGAGGCAGTATCTCACTATAGTTTTCGGCAACATCTTCTTTCATCCTATTGTTGGGGATAAGTCCCAGTCAGTTTTCTTCATCAGCCAAGCATAGATGTTTCATGAGCCATAAAGCTCGAAAATCCAGTTAGCTTCCTCCACTTCATTTCCACTCACCCACCATTTTCATTGAGATTATATTCTCTATTAGAAAAAGACACAGTTCGTTTTTCTTCACTTTTACTGAAATACAAAATGTTAAATATGCAAGCTGTACTAATGAAGGTGCTCCTTGAAGTTGATAAAGGGGGGCTGGGCTGCTTGTGGCTTCCTGCAGGGGAGAGAAAAAACAGAATGTCAAGATGGTCACCCCTTGCTGCCTTCATCCCATCCCTCATCATGATTCTTCTTGCATCTTCTTCCATGTGCTTTTGCCACTTCCTTTGACTTCCATCTGTGACATCTTAGTCTATTCACCAAAATGTGATCTTTGTAAAACCTAATTTAAAGCATATTACTTCTTTTTTCTAAAGCACTAGAACGGCGTCCTGTCTCACTCAGATAATAATTTTTAAAGGTTTACCATGTGATAACATAGAACCACGTGATCTGGCTTCTCACTGCTTTTCCTAATTTGTCTCTGCCATTTTCTCCACTCATGTTCTCTTTTGGTCACACTGTCTCATTGCAGTTCTTTAAACATGTTTAGTGCATTTCTACTACAGGGCATTTGCACTGGCTGTATTCTGTGCTGGGACATTTTTCCTGCATAAGAACCACATTATTCACTCCCCAACTCTGTCCATTCTGTATTCTGATTTCATTATTTCAAGAAAAGCTTTTGAGTGAAATATCTATAGGAGTACAGCATCCATCATTCTGTGTTTTCCTTTGTCTTCCTTTATTTTTCCTTTTATCTTTTTTTGCTCTCTGGCCTGTGATATATTTACCACTTTATGTCTTCAGAGTCTGTTTCTACTCACTAGAATATAAGCTTTCTGAGTGTAAGAAATCTATTTACATTGTTATTCGACATATTCCAAGCATCTAGAACAAAACCTGGTGCACAGTTAATGTTGGCAAATATTAGTCAACAAAAAATTCAATGTCCAAATGTAGCCCCATCGGATGGATTAGGCCCTGAAAGCTGTTATGCTGAAATGATGCAATATTGTGACTGAAGTGTCAGAAACCAAGAGTAAAAATTATGTGGTAAATGTTGGAAGTATTGAGAACAACTTTATACATTTCACTATAAAATATAATTTTAAGTATGTATCTTAGAGGGAGATTGATAATAGTCTTATAATCTAGTGTTAAATAAAGCTATTATGAGTGAAGAAAGTAATCATTTAGTCCACACTCAATGTACTCATTCTATAACATTTTGGTCAAAATAATAACAAAAGTTACATGGGAGCTTGAAGGAACTTCTGAATGGTGATTGAGGATTCAAAAGCCAACTCTGAGTGATTGGTGATCTGCATTGTGAGAACAGTCTGAGAACCAGAGCCTGGATCAACACAAACTCTACAGTGTAGGATGTATTCTGTACCATCTGGTAATGGTACCTGGATGTCAGTAATGTGGTATTTGCTGTGACATCCTCACTCAGAGGATCAAAATGCTGCTTTCTCCAGAGTTAGCTCCTTTGTTTACTCTGTTTTGTTTAGGGTTTGATGCAATGTTTGGCTGCTTAGTGTGTCTCTTTCTCTCTTTCTCTCTCTCTCTCTCTCTCTGTATGTGTGTGTGTGTGTTTGTGTGTGTGTGTGTGTGTGTAAGAAAGGGGAATAAAAGAGAAAGACAGACTATGAGAGATAAATGAATATAAATAGTAATGGAAGCATGAGCATGTTTCTATTTTAATAATTGCTATCCTTGGTTTTTCATTATCACATTCTGCTGTGGTTTTCCTTACCTGCTTGATTGATTGATTGCCTGATTAATTGTAGAGTTGGAGGAATCCAAATGCATATAAGTCAGAAAAAAGTAGCAGATAATCACCAGACTATATCAACAAAAACACCAATTTGACCATCCAAGTACTCAGCTGTCATTTGTCATTGGACTTAACCACCAATATCACTCTTTCATTTATTTCACACACCACCAACAACTCTCAATACTTAACCATTTTCAATTGCCAGGAAAGAGGTAGAAATATCTTGTCATGGACAGTCGTTCTATGGTGGGCATTTGGGCTTTAGCCCTTGGAGTTTCAAATGATTGCTGTACCTGAAAAAGAAAATAGGCTGTAGATGAGATATGACTCTTTTCAAGTCTCAGAAAGCATCTTTTACCATGTACCAGACAACACCTGGAATGAAGTGAGCTTGCAGGTTTCATAGAGCCAAGCCCATGGGCATTCTAACTCCTTAACATTGTACCCTACCTCTTAGAATTGACACTCCATGTCAGACTGTACTCTTTACATCAAAATAAACACCTCATGTCTAATCCGAGGTCTTTAAACATCCATTTCCTCTATTTTCCATTTCTGACCTACAGATCTGACAATAAGTTATCCCCTGAAAATTGTTCATGAAAACTGGATAAGGAAGGACTCTGTACTTTCAATGCTCACCAAGGCTGATTCCTCAATTGAAGGAGAATTAAATCCCAGTATCTTATCTTTCTTTTTTTTTTTTTTTTTTTGAGATGGAGTCTTGCAGTGTCGCCTGGGCTGGAGTGCAATGGTGCAGCCTCGGCTCACTGCAACTTCGGCCTCCAGAGTTCAAGCAATTCTCCTGCCTCAGCCTCCCAAGTAGCTGGGATTACAGGTGCCCACCACCACGCCTAGCTAATTGCTTTTTTGTATTTTTAGTAGAGAGGTGGTTTCACTATGTTGTCCAGGCTGGTCTCAAACTCCTGACCTCATGATCCACCTGCCTCTGCCTCCCAAAGTGCTGGGATTACAGGCATGAGCCACCGTGCCCAGCCCCAGTATCTTATCTTTAAGACCCAAACACTGAACAACTTTCATATCTCCACCACCAAGCTGATCTTGTAGTTTTTTTTCGCATCAACTAATTGGTAAGTCTACTTATCCTAAATCCAGAAATTTCAGTTCCTTTTTCTATGAACATCCTGGAAAGTACAATGTCTAACTCCCAATTATCCAAGAAGGTTTAAAAGATTTAACTTTCTAGATCTCTATTCACAGGAAATCTGTCTCAATTTATGCTGCATTTCCTCCTCCTTCTCTTCCTCCTTCTTCTTATTTCATTACTTTTTTTTTTTTTTTTTTTTTTTTTTAAGACAGGGTCTTACTCTGTCATCCAGGCGAGAGGGTAGTGGTGAAATCTCAGCTCATTGCAACCTCTGCTTCCTGGGCTCAAGCGATTCTCCCACCTCAGCTCTCAGGTAGCTCGGATTACAGGTTCCAGTCAATAAGTCAATATGCCCGGCTAATTTTTGTATTTTTTGTAGAGATGGGTTTTGCCATGTTGCCCAGGCTGGCCTCAAATTCCTGGATTCAAGCAACTCCACCCTCCTTCGGACTCCCAGAGTGCTGGGATTACAGGAATGAGTGACTGTGCTGGTTCTGGATGGCTTTCTTCTATAAACGCCAGAGGTATATCTTTCTTTTCCCGTAGGAGTTTTACTGTTCTCTACAATTTTTACTTTATTAATAATTATACTATTCTGTGTTAATACCAATCCCATTTTCTCTTTAAACAAGAGGGTGCATTTATCTATGTATTTATGCATCTATTTATTCAATAATTATTAATTGAATATCTGCTACATGCCAGGTTTGTTGAATTGCTGAGCAAATCCCAGCCATCATGAAGTTTGCATGTTAGTGAGTAAATAAAAGTAAAATAACAGACACATAAATAAACTATTAATATATGCTGAGTGGGTGGAGGTACGAGCTATGGAGAAAAATAACATAGGAAGTAGTGGGAATAAGGAATGTCCCAAGTCGGGCAAGCAGTAGCAAACCTTTCCTTCTGCACTTTTTTATTGAAAGAATGACTTCTTTTTTGTTCCCTCTCACATCTTTATGGATCCTATCGCAGTCTGTAAGCACATATTTGTTTGTTAACCCACATTTTCAGTATCCATATCTCCCACGAAAATGTGAGTCCTAGATAGGATTACATCATGTAGGCCTCATTTACCCCTCTGTCACCAGGAGGAAATCCATGACCTAGCAGACCACCCAGATTTTATTCATTTAATAAATTAAGAAATAAAAATTATTTCAACATATTTTTCCTTCTCTAAAACTTAAGAACTTATAGTCCATAACATAAAGCTTATGGTTGATATTATTTTATTTTACTTTGATCTTCTGCTGGGATATATTGGAATTGTCTTTTCCTTAGCCATATTTTAAACAACTGAATGACAGAAACTAGGTACCTGTCTACTTTCACTTCCCTGACAAAGATTGTCATTGTGAAGTAAAAGGTGAATCATGACAAATTCTTCCTGAAGAAATAAATGAATAACTAGAAAAGAGACACTTACCTTCCGAAATACTTCCTCTAGGTGGCAGCACCAAGAATATTTCTGGAAGCATGTGATGAGTTGTGTGATGAAGATAGAGCCCATTGTGCTGTCTCTCCAGGACACGTTATCTGTAATGATACAGATGGGTATGCCTTGGGCTATGACTTTCACTATGTTTTTGTTCATATTTTTGTTTTGAGAATGTTTTTAAAAAGAAAAGCATAGCTTGGGAATTATCTTTACAGATTTGTAGGAAGCACTTACAACCTTACATTTACCCACTTTCGACAGAAAGTAAACAGAAAACCTAGCAAAAGGTGATCAAAAATTGCAGTTTGTAAGCATTGCAAGAGATTGTGTATTGAATAAATTTTGATTCTTGGGATTGACTTTCTACTACAAAACTCATGTTCATTCTCTCAGCTTTCATAGGGGCTTGAGAAATAACTGGAATTATCCCACTTTACAGAGGAAGAAATGAAGCACAGAAAGATGAAGGAACTTCCCCATGTTCCCACAGTGAGTAAGCAACAAAAAATTGCTACCAGGCTCCAAAGCTGTTTGCAGATTATGCCACACCGTCTTTCACCATATAGTAAACAAAAATAGATAAACACATGACCAGTTTCAGTGATAGAAGATGAAAAAAGTGATAAAAATCTACTGTACAGGATGGTGCCAGTAGTAACCAACATTGTATTATGTACTTGAAATTTGTTAAGAGAGTAGATTTTATGCTAAGTATACTTCTCACACACAATCACAGAATGATGATAACAATAAACAGAGAAGTGTAAGAATCTTTTGGAGAAGAGAGATACGTTTATGGCATAGACAGTGGTGATGATTTCAGGAGTACATACATATCTCCAAACTCATTAAGTTGTATACATTAAATATGTACCATTGTGTATGTCAATCATACCTCAATAAAGTGGTTTTAAAAAGTAAGATTTAAAAATATACAAATCAAAAACAATTAAATGTACGCTCCTTAAGATAATTACCTAGACATGAAATACTAACCAGTGTTCCCTGAGATTAGACCTAATCAGCCCCACCCTATCATTTTCTACTTGTTTTAAAGGGTATCCACAGTTCTAGCAAGGCATACAATGGCACTGCTCATTGTAGAATCAGATGGGAAATATGGAGAAGAAGACTTGAAGTTGGTCATTTGAGAAAGAGAAGCCATTCCTGGAATCCATAAAAACACTTTGTAAAATGTTAAATGGGCTTAATAGAAAAACAGAATTCATCATATGTTTAAATGGTGAGTGGTGAATGGGTTTCCATGTATCGGGTTGCTTTAGGAATCTGTTCTCACAGCACACATAAGATCATGTAAAATATGTGGAGAGCACACAACATTCAATCAGATCATTGTTTCCTAGGGATTCTTGATTTTCTAGATTCATTCAAAGGTGGCCTCAGGCCCACAAATCCCTTACTGCCACTGAAAGATACATACGTGGCGTTGAAGAGCAGAAAGCAATGAAGTCCTTCTCCACGTGGGTCTTGTAAACAGCATCTTCCTCCAGGTTCTCAGGTGACTGTGAAGAGGCCACTTCCAAGGATGCTGGAGAGTCTCTGACCCACAGTTCCCCACGGTTTGCTGTGGAGACATTAACTTTCTGCACACTGCTGTGCCTCCCACAGAATGGCTATCACAGTTGCCCACCTTGTTCTTTTTGAATGTTCATTCTTACTAGTTTCATACATACAGACCCACACACATACAAACGCGCAGAAACACACACACACAGAGACACACACACACACACACACACCACTTTTCTTTCTCTCCAGTGTCATTCAACAATGTGCCTACTGATAGTGAAATCATCTTGAATTTAAGATTTTCTAGAAAAAAAATTCTGTTTTCTTTTGAAAAATAGCTCCCAAGAGCTATGAGACAATTGGTCTCAAATTTCTGGCCTCAAGCCATCCTCCTGTCTTGGCCTCCCAAAGTGTTGGGATTATAGGCATGAGCCACCATCCTCAGCCAGCCATGAAGCAGTTGAATCTCTGGAGCAAAGTGGAACTGCAACATTCTAAAGTCCCCTGATCTCTTTACTAATTTCCCCCTCAATAATTATAAGAAAAAGGGATGCTGTTTTACATAATGGCCCCAGTTTCAAATGAAATTCTTCTCAAACCACACAATGTCAAAATGTCTGTAAAACATTTACAAATCAAGCTATTATGAAAATGATTCCATTCCAAAGTTTGAGTATTTCTGTTTAACTTTGATTTAGGGATTCTGATGATCTCCTTCACCACTTACTGTGGATAAAATTGTACAGAAATTTCTCCATTAATTATGATGAGACAATTTCTTGTTATACCAGACCCTTAGGTAGAGTTTCTTTAGAATTCAATGTACTTTATTTGCACTGGATGGGGTCTAAGACTGTTGCCCCTAAATATAAACCAAACATCACAATCCTGTGCATACACCCTTCATAACTGTTAGATGTTCAGTCTCAGCACTCACCACCTCTGCAGGCCTGGACAATGATGACCTTGGGTTTGTCCTTTAGACTGAGGCAGTTGCGGTTGTTGAATATCTGGAAGATGGTGTCATAAAGCAGCACATCTGGTTTTTTCTCATCATGCACAGTTCCGCAGATTCCCTCCAGGATGCCATGAGACATGAGTACCAAGAACGTGCTGTCGGAGGACTTGTGCTCTGGTCTGGCAGCAAATGCCCTCAGTGCTGACTCCATATCCTGTAAAAGAGCAATGTCTAACTTCAGTCAGAGAAGCATCACAATTAATGGGACCTCCTAGATTTACCATGAGCGAAACAAAAAGCATACGTAACATCCAGGTCATGGTGCTTCACATAGTGCTTACTCAGTCATGACAGCTGTTTTATGGTTTTATTTTTCCTTCTCTATGGGGCTGTGGATTCCCATTTTCTCTTCCTGCTGACATACTGTCTTCTTAGTATATTGTATATTGTTATGTGTTACTCATGTTACTTTTTCTTTTCCATCTCAATCTTTTCTCTCCTTACCTACCAAGAGTCATGTGTTATAAATGCAACACACCACATTCTTTGTAAAATCCATCCCACTATGCTTAGAATAGAATCAAACTTCTGGCCTGACCATACACCACCCTCATACTATGTCCCTTCTCCTTCAACCTCTAGTCACACTGGTCTTCTCTTTGTGCTTCTCATTTGCCAGGTTCATTTTCAGTTCAGCTCTTTCACAGGTAGCGTCTCCTACTTTGAAGGCGCTGCATTCATGTCTTTCCAGAGCCATCTCCAACCAACCCAAAAACGTTGCTCCCCACCCTACAATTCTGTCTCATATTTCCTTTTTCTTTTCTTTTTACTTGCTTTTGGCTGTCTTGTCGCTGTTTTGTAGACACATATGTGCACACCTGGTACTTGAAGTTGTCTTTGTTCTTACAATTTCACTGTTTCTCTCTACTGTAACCTAGATGAATGCTGGCTGGGAACTTCCTGTCTCATTTACAGACCTATTCCCAACGTTAGGAATAGCTCTTAGCACCAAGTTTAAGACTCAATATTTGTTTTATAAGTGTACTGCCATTTAACATTCATTACTCTATAATTTACTGGGGATTCTTGGGGCTGCATCCCAATCACATGATTTTGGAATTCAATAAGAAACGTGAAAACACGTGTCAATCATGTTTAGTCTAGTTTTCCAGAATTGAGGATATTTGGAGGACCAAAGAGACATAGATTACCAGTCTAGTACTCTTATTTTGTATACACACAAACACACACACACACACCCAGAGGTTGTTAAACCGTGTTGAGCTCTTTGAAGCTAGGTAGTTATTAGAAGGATGTGTCTTGAATATGCATGTGTTTGTGGCGGCTGAGGGATTCTTACCCTGGCTGTCAGATTCTCTTCTACATCTACACTATAGTCCAGACCCTCAAGTAGCTCCTTCATCCCTGTGATGTCAAAGTCAGCTCCATTCCTCAGAGGCAGATGGTCAAACTCTGTATTGCATATGATGAGAGCCAGGCGTGTGCGGTTGTTTCTCTCCTTTATTGGATAGATCTGCAAGATATGGAGATGCAATAAATTTAATTTACTCAAGTCTCCTTTCAGCCTCCTTATGCCTATCAGTGTTGCTTTTTCAAGTCTTCATGCAGCTGCTCTCTGCTCTAACTTGTATCAAAAGACACTGACTTTCTCTCTCTCAAGAACCCAGGGAAAGAACCAGGACATATCTGAAATGGTTATTAAGAATCTTGAGGAAACTAGATAATTCCTACCCCTTTTCTTCTCCCTTTTCTTCTTCACCTACTCCAATCTTTCTTAGCATTCAAATTTCAGGTCAAATTTCATACAAAACAAGAGATGTTATCATTGACTCCAATGAAAAATGAATACAGCAAAAATCTTTCCCTTTGGAAGCATAGCTATTTTGTTACTATTTTTAACACATAAATTTATAATGTTTTTCAAGCTTTAATTATATTTCCCAAGCATCCTTCATGTCTAGACTTTTCAACTAGAGTGCAACCAATTACAAGTCAGCTATATTATCCTCCAAATATGTTTATTCCATGGCTAATGCTACAATTGCCATAAAATCCAAATAATTACAAGAATAAATACAGGAGCAATAGAAATACCAATTTTCTTTCAACTCATGATAAAATGATCTGCATCATGGATTGAGAAAGGATTGGTATCATTGTGAAGTCACATAATCTTTCCCTTAGTAAAAGCATTATTGAAAATGGTTACTGTCATTCCCACGCCCAATCATTTAGTGCTGTAAGAAATGGTGCACTGAAGGAAAGCAATGATTTCTCTTCTTTTTTTCTGTTTCATATTGATAGCATAGCACCTCTTCAGCTCTTTCTTTACATAGTCTCAGGAATTCTTCATGAGGGCAAAGCTTGAGGGCATCAGTAGATTCTCCTGACTCAGGTGGTCCAGCCTCCATATTCGGATGAGCTGCAGGATATTGCATAACATAAATTGTGATTTCTGCTTCTGTGACCCAATTTATCACCTAAGAAGATCGAGAGAGAAGACGTCCTGGGAAGATTTCTTCACATATAGGGGTTTTAGTTGTATCTCATATCGAGTATTCTACATCAGGAGATGTATTGTTACGGGAAAAGATAGAAAAGCAGATCCACCCAAACATGTAATCATAGATTCTGATCATTCTGGGGAAAATGTGTCAATGATGTTGGGGTTAAATTTGGCCTTTCCTTATACAGTCAAAAGAATTTGATTTTTCCAAAGGTTTTACTCCAGGATACTCATTTATCTGTGTGGACTTTCTATTGTGTCTGTGCAAGAGTATACTGAGTAAATAGTTGTCAGAACACTATCTACTACAAATTTAATGTGTGTTCCATGTCCACTATTTAATTTCTACTATCACACGTAAAAAGTAAAATTAAACAGGTAAAATTAATTCTAATAACATTTATTTAACATAACATACAAAAAGTATTATTTTAACGTGTATTTTTAGCCACAAGCCAAATGCTTAATAGTTATCCCATACAGGATGGAACAAAATTTCATTTTGCAGTAATCGTCCCCTCCTAATCCCCACTACACATACAGATACATATATACACCAAACCACAGAATATTGAATCTTGTACTTTCAAGGCATTATTTTTTTTAGCAACTTTACTGTTAATTTTTAATGATTCTAGAAGAAATGAACTTCAATTATCCCTGTGCAAATTGTAAAGCCAGCTATTTGTAAAGCCAGCCAGTCTGAGCTCTGGAGATGTAACAAGTTTAAGAGTGTGTATGAATATCAAACCTTCTGAGCATCTCTTTTCATAGATTACACAGTGATATATGACCTTTGGTCCTATTTCAGAAAATTCTGCCAATGTGAAGACATGCTGGATCCTTGGATATTCCCTGGTCAGAGGGTATGTTTTCTAATCCAAAGTTTCCTGTTTCCAGTTCACTTACAGGTTTGGAGAACTTCCTAACTTAGTCATCTCCTAATGATCATTATGTGTGTATGTGAGATACAGTGTTTTCAGGTAAAATTAGAAATTAGATAGAATTTCTATCTTACATCCAATAATAAAATTAGCATGAAAGCAAATCATTTTATTACAAGATAGTACATATTATACTGCAGACTGCTGCCCAAACAGAGCTGGGTACACCCTAGGTACTCTGGCAGTGTACATAAAGTTTCCTGGGATCACTCTGGAGACTCCAACTGCAGATAGAGCCCAGGGAGACAGTAGACCCCTCCTTTGAGGGGTTGCAGCTGCCTTATTCCTGCCACAGCCTCTGCTAATCAGATAGGTTACTTCAGTTTAGAATTGAATGCTCATTGTGATATCTGGGTTTGCTGAAACCATTCTGAAGCCTCTATTACTTCTATTCTAATTCCCATTAGTTGCACTATCACTGACTTTTTGAAAATGGAGATTATTTCCATGCCACCCCAGGTTTGAGAATAAAACTAAAAACCTGCAAAGGAATCAGTTTAAATATTAATGAGAATGCTACCTTCTTATAATCTTGGACAACTATCATACTATCATGTGCTCCCTGTTGGTAGGAACACCCCTTCTTCACAGAGGAGTGCTGATTGAAAAAGCTCATTTGATATAGTGAGGTCTCAACCATTTATATTTCCTTTTGTTTAGCACTATTTATCATTATTGGTAATCTGTAATACTTCATGGCTCAAGATTTCAGCTTAAATTCTGGGGGGAATTGAGTCTGTCTCTGGTGAACTTCAATATGATAATATTTAACCTTTAATAATACATAATTCAATCTGGGTCAAAAGTTCTGAAAAGAGGTTTTAAAATTTTAGACATTTTATGGAGATTCTCCTTATCATAACTCGCAGAAGTAAGCACTGGAAAAGTCTAGTTCATAGCATCCACATAATAATTATGAAAACTAATATTTATTGAATGCATATACTTTATTTATTTATTCATCCTACATTATTTAGGCATCTGCTATGTGCCAAGAAAACTACTGATTACTGTTATTAATTGGTGAAGAAACCAGTTGCATTCTGGTGGGAGAAACTTGGTAGATGTCGTTTCTGTCTACTGAGATGAAAAGGGAATAAAAATGCAACAGTTTTGTCCTGGGGAACAAAGTGTATAGTTTTAGCTGTATTTGTTTTGTGATGCCAGCAAAACACTCAAGTAGACCTGTTGAATATGCAGCTAGAGCTAAGTGATCCTGGAGTTCAGAGGAGAGAGTTCCGGATGAGAGCTAATCTCATGGGAGTTGTTGGCCTGGGGTGCCTGTCATCATAATGCTTCTAGGCTTAGACGATCTTCTGAGAAAGTACTGGAATTGTCTTCATTTCACAGATGGTAGACTAATAACTAGGGAGCTAGGGAAGTTAAGCAACTTGCAGGAAGTCACATAGGTCACAGGTGACAGAATTTAGGTTTAGTTCTATGTGTCCCTTACTACAAGGTGTGAACTATTAACTATTTTTGTACACAGTCTGAACACAAGGACTCAGCCTTTTAGCTGATTGTAAACTGGATTCCACCCCACAAAAGGGAAGTGGTCTCTAAAAGGACAAAGATAGGTTTAGTGAAAATGATAGTTTTGGAAGGGAAAGATAGGGGAATCACAGAAGACACTGCTTAGGCCTTGGAGTTAAACAGATTCAGGGAAAATTGAGACATTCATTGTAAAAGATCCAGTCTTACCTTTTTTATTGGGGGATATTTGGTCTATGTTAAAAAAGGTTTGAAGAAGCATTTGTCCTGCCATACGTTGCTTCTCTTGGATAGAGTCTGCCATGACCCGAACTTTGTCTTCAGTTTTAGCATCATAATATTTTTTTTTTTCCTCTTCCTTCCAGTTCAGCACATTTTGTTCCACCAAGTTATCCAAAACACCAGTGAGGAAATCTTTGCCCAGGGATTCCAACATCTTAAGTGGCTTTTTTCTGTGGTTGCCTTCTGTTAGAAATAGAAAGACTCCTTTAACTATGGGTACAGCTTAAAGAGTTTCACCCTCACTTTAGATATAGTTCTATAATGTGAAATACTTCTGAAAGTATGTCCTACTTCACCATCTGTCTTCTTGTACCTATAGAATTCTGTCATTCATCAAATTCCTACCAGGTTGTTTAACAATTTATTGCCACTTAATACTTTTTATTTTCTTTTTTGTTCTTTTTTCTTTTCTTTTCTTTTAGCTTCTCATCTTCCTTCTGTGGCATTGGACCTAATGCTAACTTCCTGGTCATCCACTGTATTCATTTTTCTCTTTTACTGGTTCACGGCCCATAGTGATAATGATCTGCCTAAAATATATA
The DNA here is from genome assembly GCF_006542625.1 of Nomascus leucogenys. Classification (NCBI taxonomy): domain Eukaryota; kingdom Metazoa; phylum Chordata; class Mammalia; order Primates; family Hylobatidae; genus Nomascus; species Nomascus leucogenys. The sequence continues at coordinate 29,932,658 of NC_044395.1, read as the reverse complement.
TTCCTGGGAAAGTCAATGCTCTTTTCTAGAATATAAATTCTTCCTACTAGATTTTTACTTCCTATGTGATTTTTACTCTTTTCTGTATTTAGTTTTCTTGGTGAAAGAACTAGATCTTTGAATTTGCGTTTTTTTAACCTGCATCCTATACTCACATCTTTGTATTCAAAATGTTTAAAAGTACTTAATATGCTTGCTAAATACATAAATTAAAGAATAAATGGATGAGTGCATCTATATTTATAATTCTTTCAAATCTTGTTCTCAATGAAAATTTAAAATTGAAAGTAACCTGATTACTAATCTTCCAGTGTGGTGGATTAATTTAATTTGACACCATGTTAATGTATTACTCCTCAGAGTAATTTGAATATTTATAAGGAAATATAGATATCAAAGTAATACATCCTTTGTTTCAATACAACAGATATGATTTTGGCAGATTGTACACAGAAATGCTGGATATATTATCAATTCTCAATCAATGCTATGAAGACAATTATACAATCCATGTAGATGTAAGGATAGTGTTGTCACAAAACGACATCTAAAGAAATCATGTCAGGACATTGCACAAAAGCTTTGGCATAGAAGCACCAGCCTCATTGTCTGGGTTATCTTGAATTAATATTTTCATAAATGTTTATTGGGCAGCTATTATGAGAAAGACATTAGACATTACAAACCAGGAATAAAGTTACCTAATATAAATTAACTTAATAAAGGATAATATCTCCCATGTACTTATTATAAATAAAAAATGAATGCATATAAAACAATTTAAATCATTATTATAATTATCATTATTATTTACAAATCACTGTAACAAAAGTTTTACAAATGTTAATATACTGGACCCTCACAATAAGCCAGTGGGGTAGTTATTATATTCCCTATTTTATGTTCACCATTTAAATAACAACTTGTGTCACATCACATGAATTAGGATTCAAATATTGTTTTTTTCACCATAGTCTATATAGTTAATCATGATACAGTTCAGTTAAAATAGTTAATATTCATTGAGCCCTCATCATGCCAAATGCATTACTGAAATTTCACAAAAATTCCATGTAAAACATATATTAACCTCTCTTATATGGAAAATGAAAGGTAATAAGTAATTGACTCAAATAATGTGAAAGAACACCGAGTATATAGTAACTGGGAACAAGAATTGAAATCTAGGGGTTCAGAATCCAGAGCCCCCATTCTTAATTCATCAAACTACATTGCCTGACAGTTGGTGAAGAGCTTCTTAAAAGAATATAGACAAGATGTTTAAGGGGCTCAGAAAACATTAGTACATTCCAATAGGTGAGATCACAAAGGCTTCTGAGAAGAGGTAGCAAAAATACTAGTCTTGCAACACCATGTACAGATGTTGCAACACAGTGTGATTTGCAAACAGTACACAGATTAGTGTGTGGGATATCCAAACTACCTGAGTTCTGGGCTTCTGTTTTATTTATTTGTGTGCTCAGTAAACTAGTATAGTGTTGACTGAATAAATGATATGTGAAGAAATATAATAAGCAATAAAATTGAAGAGTTTTTAACAAAAAAAATGCCACCTATGACAAACACATAGCTAACATCATACTCAATGGTGAAAAGTTGAAAACTCTTTCTCTAAGATCAGGAAGAAGACAAAGATACTCACATTTACCACTTCTATTCAATGTAGTTCTGACCAGAGCAATTCGACAACAAAAAGAAATAAAAGGCATCAAAATTGGAAAGGAAGAAGTTTAATTGTGCCTGTTTAAAGATGAAATGGTCTTATATACAGAAAACCCTAAAGGATCCACCAAAAATCTTTTAGAACAAATAAACAGATTCAAGAAAATTGCAGGATAAAAAAAATCAACATATAAAAATCTGTAGTATTTCTGTATAATAATAAACCATCTTTAAAAAATAAATTTCCATTTAAAATTGCTACAAAAATACTTAGAAATCAATTTAACCAAGTAGGTAAAAAACATGTACACATAAAAGTATAAAACTCCAACCCGATCAACATGGTGAGACTATGTCTCTACCAAAAATTTAAAAAGTTGGCTGGCCATGGTAGCATGTGTCTATAGTCCTTGCTTCTTGGAAGTCTGAGGTAGGAGGATTGCTTAAGCCCAGGAATTTGAGATTATAGTGAGCTGTAATTGTGACACTATACTCTAGTCTTGGCTACAGAATGAGATCCTGTCTCAAAAATAACAACAATAATAACAAATCTCAAAACTATAAAATATTGATAGAGGAAATTGAAGAAGACAAAAATAAGTAGAAATATATTTTGAGTTGATGGACTGGAAAATTACTATTATTAAAATGTCCCTAATACCCAAAGAAATCTAAAGATACAATACAATTCTTATCAAAATTCTAATGGCAGCTTTTACAAAAATAGAAACAAATCCTAAAATTTATATGGAATCACAAAAAAAAAAAACCCTGAATAGGCAAAACAATTTTGAGTAAAGGGAACAAAGCTGCAGGCATCGCACTATCTGAGTTCAAAATAGACTGCAAAGTACTACAGTCATCAAAATAGCACAGTAGTGGCATAAAAACAGAAACAGAGAACAAATGAACAGGATGGAAAACCCAGAAATAAACCCAATTATTTACATTAATTTGACTTTTCAACAAAGGTGTCATGAACACACAATTGGGAAAGAACAAATTCTTCAATGAATGGTATTGGGAAAATTGTAAAACCACATGCAGAAGAATAAAAATCTCTAAACATATACAAAAATAAAATGAGTTAAATATGTAAATGTAAGAACCAAAACTGTGAAACTACTAGAAGAAAACAGAGGGGAACAGCTTCATAACATTGGTCTAGACAATGATTTTTGGATATGACACAGAAGGACAGGAAACAAAAGCTAAAATATGCAAATGAAATTACATCAAACTAAAAAGCTTTTACACAGTCAAAGAAACAATCAAAAGATTAAAGAGATAATCAACAGTATGGGAGAAAAGATTTGCAAACCATGCATCTGATAAAGAATTCATATGCAAAATACAAAGAACACGAACAATTCAATAGAAAGAAAATAAACTGATTTTAAGCAAAGGACCAGAATAAACATTTTCCAAAAGAAGACATGCAGAGAATATGTATATGAAAAATGATCAACCTCTCTAGCCATCAGGGAAATTGAAGTCACAATGAAATATCACTTTGCACCTGTTGGAACGGCTATTACCAAAAAGACAAAAGATAACAAATGGTGGAGAGGATGTAGAAAAAAAACTCTTGTACACTGTTGGTAAAACGTAAATTAGGCCCTGCTTAGTGGCTCCTGACTGTAATCCCAGCACTTCGTGAGGTCAAGGCGGGCGGATCACCTGAGGTCAGTAGTTCTAGACCAGGCTGGACAACATGGTAAAACCCTGCTTCTAGTAAAAATACAAAAATTAGCCGAGCGTGGTGGTAGGCACCTGTAATCTCAGCTACCCAGGAGGCAGAGGCAGTAGAGTCGCTGGAACCCTAGAGGCAGAGGTTGCAGTGAGCCTGGATTTCACGACTGCCCTCCAGTCTAGGCAACAGAGTGAGACTGTCTCAAAAAAAAAAAAAAAAAAAAAAAGTAAATTAGCATGGTCTTCATGGAAACCTATATGGAGACACCCCTGAAAGTTAAAAATAGGGCTAAAGATATGATCAAGCAATCCCTCTATTAAGTATATATCAAAAATTGGAAAATCAGTGTCTCGAGGAGATATCTGAACTTCTATTTCCATTGCAGCATTATTCACAATAGCCAACATGTAAAATCAACCTAAATGTCTGCAGACAGATGAATAGATGAAGAAAATGTGGATTATATACACAACGCAACACTATTCAGCTTTTAAATGGAAGTAAATCCTATCGTTTCTGACAATATTGATGAACATGAAGAACATTGTATTAAGTAAAATAAGCCAGGCCAGGCACCAAAACACAAAATATCACATTATCTCACTTATGCATATTATGCATACAATCTAAACAGGTTAAACTCATAAAAGCAGAAGGTTATACATAGAAAATATATACAATGTTTATTTGTCAAATAAATAAATAAGTAAATTAAAAGTATGGCCTGAGGTATAATCTACACATTCTGATGGCATCCATTATATGCTTAAAAGAATAAATACATCATTCTTAAATTTATGGATTCAGCCTAGATGTGGATGTCGGTATTGAAACCCATACATCCAATAGACAATGAGATAACTACATCTCACAACCTCATTCAACTCAACTTACAAAGATGAACTGTTTGTTTTTTCATTTCCATCATTCTCTTTTCCATATACTAGTAAATAATATCTATACTCCAAGTGCAAAAAAGCAGCAAAACCTGGTGATACTCAACCTCTTTGGCCTTCCCTATATCTTATTTCCCTTCTTAAGTCACATTGCATCGATTTTATTTGCTAAACATTTTCAGAATCTGACCACTTCTCTCAATTCTAATTGTTCATTACTTCTATTCAGGCCAACATCCTTTCTTTCTTAAGAAATAAATTCATAAGAACTTTATCAATCTACTCTCCATCCCTTCTGTTCTACTCTTTGCAACGAAGAGTGTTCCAATATCTAGATTTGACCATGAAAACTTTCAGCCTATTCTAATCTAGGCCTTCTCATTCACTCATCTTCTGATACTGTTCACACCTTGTACATTACATTCAAAACGTTCTGCCCTTCATTTAATCTCTAGAAAGCTTCTATTTAGGGATCTCTGTATTTCCAGCCCCTACCTTCTCATTCATTCTTGTTTTCCTACTGCTGTCTGTCTAACCTTCAAGTCTCAGATTAGATGACACTTTTCTCAGGGAATCAAGTCTCTACTTAGGGATCTGTGTATTTTCAGCACCCCCGCTTCTAATTTCTTCCAGTTTTTGAACTGTTCTCTGTCTATCTGTCTATCCTTCAAGTATCAGATTAGATGGTATTTTCTCAAGGGAATCCTCTCTGATTCTTCCAGAGGAGACAGTGTCAGAGGTATATGCTCCTACGGCACCTTGTATCTCCTTAGAGTAGCATATTTGTTTCCATTTATTTATTTATGTATTTATATATTTTTGTGAGACAGAGTCTCACTCTGTCACCCAGGCTGAAGTGCAGTGGTGCTATCTTGGCCCACTGCAATCTCTGCCTCCCGGATTCAAGCGATTCTCCTGCCTCAGCCTTCTGAGTAGCTAGGACTACAGGTGCACGCAACCACGCCTGGCTAATTTTTGTATATTTAGTAGAGATGGGGTTTCACCATGTTGGCCAGGCTGATCTCGAACTCCTGATCTCAGGTGATCCACCCATCTTGGTCTCCCAAATTGCTGGTATTGGATTACAGGTGTGAGCCACCACATCCAGCCATTTTTTTTTCCATTTAATTGTGATTCCCAGCCTACTTATCACTATCCACTGTTAGAATTTATGCTCTGTGAGGACAGGAGCCATGAACTATATCTGCACTATTTTTGGCATTCGGGGGATATTTATTAATTATTTACTGAATCAGTAGTCAAGTCCATGTAGGAACAAATGAATAAAATTTAAGTGTGGCTCAACTCTTGAGGAATATGAAACCACCTTTGCAAAATTATAACTGAGGAAATTACAACAATGAACGAAATCAGACTGGGAAAGCATTTGTGGCTACCTGCCTGTGGTTTTGTGCCCCCCACCCCCCCAGCGATGGATCTGGAAGCTAGCCTAAGTGGCCGCCTAGTTCTCTTTGACTGGGGGCTGGCTCTGGTGCTGTCTCCACTGGCAGGCACTGCCAACCCAATGTGCATGCATTTAATTGCAATGGAGAAATAATCCTGGAGAGATGTCCTCTAATTGTAGCCCTATCACAGGGTTTCTGTCTGTATCTGCATTGCAGGGTGTCTGGATTGGTGAGTATCCTAGGTGCTGCCAATGCCTCCTTCCTTCTCCTGACTGGTTCTGTGGCCCAATAGTGGGGTGTCTTTCTGTAGCCCCATTGCAGGGTGTTAGCATTGGTGAATATACTAGGCACTGCTAATGCCTCCTTCCTTCTCTCGACTGGTCTGTAGCTCTGTGATGGGGTGTCTGTAGCCCCATTGCAGGGTGTCTGTTTGTAGCTCCACCACGGGGTATCTGTTTGGCTCCACTGGGGTCTAGGTTGGCTCTAAGTAGTAGGAAGAGTCTTGGTTCAGGAGACTTCTCCTCAATCAGGACAATTTTGAGATTTCTCAGACAGAGAATAGGAGGATAGTTCGGAAGGGATACTCTTGGAGTTCCTGTTTAGGGATCATCTGATTTGGAAGGCCTTCTGTCTGTCTCATCTTTGTGTGTGTTCGTGTATGTGGAGGGAATCTCAGAAGGAATTGCTGAAGGAAGTCCAGCAGGCCTAACTCAGAGAACTCTTATTTGGTTACATTCGATGAGCCCTGGAGAAAGCTCAACAGGCCTGTCTCATGGTGACTATCTGCTCTTTGCCTTACCCAGAGACCCCATTGTGAATTACTATTCTGAGGTCGTGCCTCCCCACCTGGAGTGGATCAAAGACAACAGGGACCAACAGGAAAAAGTCTGAGCTTTGCCAGGTTGATATTGGGTGCTGAACGAGGTGACTAGTGTCTGTTCTGTTATGTGAATTCTGCTGGGATAGAAAATGTTAAATGGTTCCCCATGAAGCCAGTTGGGCAGCATCTTGCATTTTAAGAATCTTGCCTATGTTTCCATAAAACAGAAAATGGTGATTTTCTCTTGTAAAGTGGCTTGAACCCCACAACTATGGTGAGGTGAGCAGGGTGATCAGAAGTCGTTCTGTTCTTCTGGAAGTTGCAGAGGAAGGGAACCCAGAAATCTGGTATGCCAGCAAAAAGAGTAAGAAATTCTTACCAGCTAGGTTTCTGGTCTCTCTTTCTCCATCTGTGTAAACAGTAAACATCACTATATGTTTCTCTGTAAAGGTTTGATTAATAGAAAAAAGAATTTACAAGACTAGTCTTAGCCTGTAGCAAATCTGGTGTATTTTTGTTAAGAATTTGTCTTTCAGTGTCCTGTAATGGAAAGAGGGGTATCACAAGATAGAACATGGGTTTAGGACCCCTATAAGCCTGCTTTTCAAGCCAGCTCAGCAGGCTGGCCAATTATAAACTTTGCTATGGGTCCCTGAAACCAATACTGTATGAAATTTCTGTCTTGTTTGGCCTCCTTAAAAGCTTAATCTTGTGACCATATGTGGATACTTTCTTTTGGTTTATACCATCCAGCCCTAAAAATTTTTCTTGAGCAGTTAAAAGCCTTGGCAAGGTTAAAAGTGGCTTCTTTAGTCTACTTCTTAGAATAGCAATAGAAACTGCTCAATGCTGTAACTCAGTAGCTAAGACTTTGCCTTTTGACAATAGAGGCCCCGGCTCTATTGTTGGCTTCTGGAATGATTTCTTTCTGGTTTGCTATTTGCATAACTTTGTCATTTAATGAGGTTCCCCCACAACCCCATGGATAGCTTCTGATTTCCTCTCTTGAATTTTCCTTTCTCTGAACTACCTTGGTGAAATTCTAAATCTTGTAAAAAGAAACTGCTTACTAAGTCTTTGAAGCACCTGGGAGGTTACTTTTGACAAAGTTCAAAAGCCAGAAATGTTGGCTGCATGGTTAAAGTTGGGTAATAAGAAATTTAAAAGGATTTTTTTAAGAGCACTATGGTTAAAAGTCAGCTTAATTAAAAGTGAATAAACAAGTTATGGATACATTTAAAAGGCCTTTATGTTTTTCTCTTCTTGGATCTTGTTTTTCTGTAAAAAGGTTTTTTTCTTCTTAGTAAACCGAATTATTTTTCTCCATTTTTTGTCTTGCCACTCTTAATGCACACATGAGAGGCCCTAAGATAACTTCTGGTAGCCTGGGACTCCTTGGGAAAAACAGGGGAGGCACCACAGACCCCATTTTGGGAAAAACAAACAACAAAAAACAAACAAAAAACCCTCTGTTTTCTTCATGACAACCAAGGAATTAAAAGTAGATGGATCCCTCTCAAAATCAAAGGCTCTGTTCTGCTTTGCATTGTGTTGTCTGATGGTTTGAGTTTTGGGGATATCAGAAATTACTTTGCATTATGAGATAGCTTTGGTGTATAATAACTAGGTAGGAAATATACTTTAAGGGATGGCTAATAGTATTTTCGGAGGGAAACTTGGCTGTTTGCACACTTGGGTCAGAGAAGCATGCTCTGGGCCACCTGGAAGATATGGAAACATCCCCATGCCTGACTGAGAGATGAGACCTCCATGGGGGATGGGCTGATTTCAAAATGGGCTGATTGGCTTTAGGTTGCCTTGCAATAAAATGCAGGTTAGAAGCACTGCACTGTCTTCTCCAGTAGTATTTCCTTCCTTTTGGGGATCCAGGATCCAGTATAAAATGGCATCCTTCATTTTGGAGATCTGTCTTTGCCTTCAGCTGTGCCTGCTTATTTAGCTCGGAAAAAAATGCATGCTTTCCTGGCTCTGTTCCTCCAAGGGCTCCACTCTGAAGCCAGTAATCCAGTTAACAACTGGCAAATAAAAAATCTTACAAGTGCTGAAATTTCTGTCTGTCTGTGTATTTATATAAACTTCTACAATTCTGATATAATTTACTGTACATTATTAGTAATTATAGTTGTTATGTAAAATTGTTGGATGCCACAGAAGTAAGCAAAATTCCTAGTCAGTTATAGCTTTAATAGTGTCTATAGACTTTTGTCATCCACAGACATTTTATCTTGCCTTGGTCCTTTTCAAAAGGCAGTTTATAATCAGATATAGGACTCTGAGTGCAGGTCTCAGATAACTTTAAAAATTGTGCTGTTGGAATAGAGGAAAAAAACGAAACTTCCAGGACTCTCATGGAGAGCTGATGTCTTAAATGTCAGTAATCCTTTTGTTTTCAGAGTCAGGATAACTTACTTCTTTAGAGATATTTGCAACTTTTAATAAGTAGGTAAAATACACTCCTGTGAAAAAATTGTGAAGCATTTTTTTCTACCTGATTTCTCCAGAATTTGGAAACTCTTTGTAAGTATTCTCAATTTATGGCAGCATGGCTAATTCCGTAAGTACAATAAAAATCTGTTTTCTTTTGTAACATGACACAATTGGAGAAATTGGTTATTTTACCAAGGCTTTGACTGGAATGGCACGCTTCCCTTAAAGAATCAAAGTTGACTTATAGAGCCAATAAAAGCCCCTTGGGGAATCTGGCTTCATACCTTGTCTACATAGAGTCCTTGTACAAGGTTCTTGATCTGTAGTAAGTAAAGAATATCACTTTCTAACAGGTTCATGAGCTCCAAGTTATCTTGGGACCTTGAGAGGAGAGGAATTTACCCAACACATAGGTATTTAAGGGTAAAAATACATGGTTGGGATCGGCTCTTAAAAAGTCTTATCTGAGATTCCTCATAGAACAGAGTTCCATCAAAGCCAATTTAAACAAAAACAGCCTAAATAAAAAATAATTATTCTTGTTGCACTTTATGCAAATAATCAGGCCAAGTACAGTAAGACTAAAGCTTATTTTGGTAAACACATTAGTTCTATCATAATTTATTTTTAATAAAAATAGGGTCTGGAGAGAAAAATTATGCTTCAAAAGAAAACATATAATATACCTGTTGTTAGTTTTCCTTGAGTTTTTTTCTACAGTTTGGACTAAATCCTAAATTCTTTGTGGATTAGAAGTCCCCAAATCAGTGCTTTCAAATCTTTGCTTTTAAAATTGAGAATTGTACTCCTCATCCTAGGATTTGTTATTTACCTTACAGGAGGCTGTTGGCTTAAATATTATAGCAAAACTACAGAGGAAAGTACTAATGTTTTTGCATTCCAAGCACTGGAAGCCCAGCGAGTCCTGCATGAGTATGCTCAGACAGTTGCAAAGTGGTTCCATTCTTCTCACCTTGGGGTTCACTCTAATTTCCACTGTGTCCCCTGTCAGCAGGAAGAAGCCAGAGTGATCGATGGCCTTTTCCCATCTTCATAGCCTACACCTTAAGATTAAGCTATTAGAAAACCCAAATGGAGGGATTGAAACTGCTTTTGCAATATCATAACTGAGGTAATTACGACAGTGAAAGAAATAAGACCTAACCGACTCTATCTTGCTTCTATCCCTTAAGCTGTTCTTATTCATTCCTGGGCATAGGCCAAACTGACTTTGGGAAGGAATTCAGTTCGTGGTTTGACTGAAACAAAACCGATAACAGCCTTTTCTCGAAAAGACCCTCTTCTTGCCTGGGGTCCGGTCTCCCTTTGCAGGACTAACAAATTAGCTAAAAGACTAAAAATTACAATGTAAGCATCATGCAGCCTCTGGCTCCTAGAGTTGGAACGTCCTCATTGTGCTCCCAGGGATAATATCACTTTATAAAACCTAATATCGGCACTTAAGATATTTTTCAGACACTGCACTCAGTGGATCAGCTGACACCACCCAGATCAGTAATCTAACCCAACCAGTTCTGCCATCACATCCAGGAAGAGAAGACAGCAAGAAAACCTCACTTTGACACCCTATGATTCCATCTCCCACCTGAGTAATCAGCACTCCCTACTTCCCAAGCTGCTACCTGCCAAATTATCTTTAAACGTTCTTATTTCTGAATGCTTGGGGAGACTGATTTAAGTAATAATAACACTTCCCTCTCCCGAACAGCCAGCTCTGCGTGAATTACTCTTACACCATTGCAATTCCCCTGTCTTGATAAATTGGCTCTGTCTAAGCAGTGGGCAAGGTGAACCCACCTGGTGATTACAAATTCTTAATAGCAAACCAGGTAAGTTTGATTTCATTTAACAGACGATAGTTGCATGTTGGACGTTTCAACAGAAGGAAGGCATGTTCATTCCCTTATTCATTCAGGTATATTTAATGAGCATAAATTCTTGAAACTTACTCTGCTATTATCAGGGGTACCGCTTTGGAAGCATGTCTGTACACTTTAAAGTTTGCAGTCAAGTGGAAAAATAGATATGCAAATAAGTAAAGTGAAAAATATTATAAGAATGTAAATAATTAGCAGACACTCAAGAAAAGCATAAGCAAAGTGTGTCTCAGGTAGAAGACAGCTGTCCAGAGAAGGGAGGGCTTGGCACTGAGACCCGAAGGACTGGTAGGTATTTGTCCCCTGGAAAACTAGGAGCTGGTCTCTTGGCAGAGAGCAATAAGGAAAGAAGCACAAAGGCTTGAGGGTGTCTAGCGTAACCAGAGAACTGGGAGAGCTGGGCTTTAGAAAAAATAGAAATGTGAAGCCAGGACTGAAGTGGCAGTGATCAAAGACAGGGCAAGTATTTGAAGATGTTTGCAGAAAGTTAGATTAATGGCAGAGTTTGAGAGTCATGCCAACCTGAGACCACTCCTCAACAGACTTTCGACCTAAAGCGTATTTTGAAGGCATTCTCTAAGTGCCTTCAACTGTAATATGGAAATAATAGCACAACTGTATTGATTGATTTTAAATATTAAATCAGAGAGGGTGCATGAAATGGCTATCATATGGTAAGTATTTTTTAAAGAAACGGTTACTATAGATTATTTTTTGTTATTATAATAATCACTGAATGAAATCTACAGTGATAATAAAAATGGAAGGAATCAATTAGAGGAAAAAACTCATCAAGACCACAGTTTTGGTTCCAGGCAAAGTGATGTAATGCTTAAACACATTATAGGATACAATTCCTAAAGAGTTTAAGGTAACAATAGCTGACTACATTTGGTTGTTTATAATTATCAAACCACGACTTGTTTTTGACTAGTGGCTTTCAATTTCCCCTATCTTTGTATAATGATCTCTTGATTCTTGAGCTTAAGTTAAATGTCGTGAAGTGAGACATAAACCCCGGACAGAATTGCTCTATAGGGAGAATCAAAGGAGTAAAGAAACTCAACAAGAAGGTAATATGATTGAAGTAAATACAGTATTTTTTTATGAAGCTGATATCATGCTTTACAAAGATTAATGGAAAAACTGGATACACATGTTTCAAAACGTAGAAAAAATTGTCTGAAAGTTCAGATATTTAAAAAAAAGGCAATAGGGAGCCACTGTCCATCCCTGAGCAAAGTTAATTACATTAATAGATCACTAGCAGGTAAGCAGAGAGTGTTAACTAACTGGTCAACTTTCCTAATAGCACTAATCTGTACACAAACCTATGTCAAGTCAGTTTCATAAGAATTATGTGATGATCTTCAAAGGTAATAAATGCCTGCAGGGTATTTAAGATTGAGCTATTCACGGTAAGGAAGTGGGTAGTCATCTGACTTTTTTTATATGACTACAGATTGCTGTGGTATGTGATAAGGTTTAGAATTCACTGATCTAGTCCAATTTCTTCCTTTTCCTGTGAGGAGAATGAAGCCAAAGAAGTGTTATGACCTGCTGGAATAATAGCTGCCCAAGTAACCCATGACTCTATCCCTTAGGCTTTTTCAGCTTCTGTATATAAGACAGGTGACCTAAAAGTTGTGTGCAGAATGGATTGGAGAGTTAAGTGCTGGAGAGAAGGATATCAGTTAAAAACAATAACAACAGCAAAACAAAACAACTGTGATATTAACCCATGAAATATTATATTAAAGTAGTTAGTACCAGGACCAAAGAGAAAGGGGAAAAAATTGAATCACTTTAAACAGACCAAGAATGTAATTCACAATAAGAGATGTCAAAGAGGATAACAATTCAGAGGCTCTCAGATCTGATTCTGGGAGAAAGGTTTATGATCTGGGCAATTAATTTTGAATCAAAAGAAAGATTTCAGAGAGCATTTCGAAACCTCTAGAATTGTCTCACACAAATAACTTCCTCTGGCTTTCTTTACCCTCCCTTTGATTACCAGAAGCTGAAAGAAAGGAATTAACTTCTTTCTGGCTCAAAGACATCTGGAAAACATATGACCTCCATCAATATCTCTAACACCAGGTCCCATGATTCAAACTACACACAATCAGTAAGAAAAGGAATTCAGCATGGGTGCTATCGGCTCACTTCCTTTCTTGTGTTTATTTCAGAGCAATAAAACAAGTGTTTTCTAAGATCCTACTCCCAAGCTCCTAGTCAGAAAAGGACTCACCTGCCATAGGGAACAGCCTCTGTCCTTTTCTACAGCGTTGAAAAGAGCCTCAGACTCAAAAATGAAAGTAAACTATGTATTTCCTTATTGCAAAGGGCGGAAACGTGTAATTACAGATTGTGAAACTGCTGCTCAGAATTCCAGACTCATTATCAGGAAGTGCCTTGTCATCAGCAAATTGGCATCCAATTACTGGAATTTAGTTTCTGACTTGGGGAAAAAAAAAATGAAAATGACAAAACATTATCCTGTGGGTTGACACGTCATCTTGTTTCTTTTCTTGTTTCCTGTGGCCACCCCAACTTCTTCTATCCGTCTCTTCTCTTCCTGATCTCTCAGTTTTTCTTTCTCTGATCACAAAGAACTACAATGACTGAAGGAGTTTAATCTAACAACTCTTCTTTCATTTCCTCATAAGAATTAACCAAATAGTTCATATTTCTGGCTTTTTGGGCAGGCACTGAGCTGCAGGAGTTTTTACATAGTCCAGCAGCTCCTGGAACTCTAGTGAGGCAGGAGTCCCGTCCACTCCCATGGGAAGGGGGCTGAAGCCAGGGAGCAAAATGGCCTTGCAGCAGGTCCACTCTCACAGAAGCCTGCAAGCTTAGATCCGCTGGATTAGAATCCCCACTAGCCAGCATAGCAGCCTGGAGTACGCCAGAGATGACCGAGTTCCCCAGGGGAGGGGCGACTGCCATTACTGCAGCTCTAGTCAGCGGTTTCCCCCTACCAGTGCTAGGGAAGCTGGGCAGATTGGACTGGGCAGCAGTCTTCACAGCGCAGCACAGCCGCTGTGGCATATCATGGCCAGACTGCTTCTTTAGGTGGGACCCGGATCCATCCCTCCTCGCCCGGCAAGAAATCCTTGCAGAAATTCCAGCAACTCCAGCTAGGAGTTTACAGACAGAGCTCTCATTTCCGTCGGACAGAGCACCTGCGGAGAGGGGCAGCTGTGGTCTCAGGTTCAGCCAACTTAATCTTTCCTGCCTGCTGGCTCTGAAGAGTATCAGCGATCAAGACAAGGGGGATTCCCCCAGCCCAGTGCACCAGCTCTGCTAAGGGATAGCCAGACTCCTTCCTTAAGTGGGTTCCTGATCCTGGGCCTCCTGACTGGGTTAGACTTTTCAACAGGGGTCGCCAGACACCTCATACAGGAGAGTTCCAACAGGGATCAGGTCAGTGCTCCTCTGGGAAGAAGCTTCCAGAGGAAGGAGCAGGCAGCACTCTTTGCTGTTCTGCAGCCTCCATTGATGATACCCAGGTGAACAGTGTCTGGAGTAGACCGTCAGCACACTGCAGCAGACCTGCAGAAGAAGGGCCTGAATGTTAGAAGAAAAACAAAAAACAGAAAGCAGCAATAACAGCATCAACAAAAAAGACCCCACAAAAATCCCATCCAAAGGTCAACAGCTTTAAAGATTAAAGGTAGATAAATCCACAAAGATAATGAAAAACCAAAGCAAAACTGCTGAAAATTCCAAAAGCTGGAATGCCTTTTCTCCTCAAATGATTTCAACACTTCTCCAGCAAGGGCACACAACAGGGCTGAAGCTGAGATGGATGACTGACAGAAGTAGGTATCAGAAAGTGGGTAATGACAAACTTTGCTGAGCTAAAGGATTATATTCTAACCCAAGGCAAAGAAACTAAGAACCATGATAAAAGATTACAGGAACTGTTAATTAGAATAACCAGTTTAGAGAGGAATACAAATGTCCTGATGCAGCTGAGAAACACAGCATGAGAGCTTCATGATGCAAACACAAGTATCAATAGCTGAATCAACCAGGCAAAAGAAACAATATCAGAGCTTGAAGACTGTCTTGCTAAAATAAGGTAGGTAGCAAAGATTAGAGACAAAAATAAAAAGCAATGAACAATACCTTCCAGAACTATGGGACTATGTAAAAAGACCAAACCTATGACTGATTGAAGTACCTGAAAGAGATGTGGAGAATGGTGCCAAGTCAAAAAACACACTTCAGGATATCATCCAGGAAAACATCCCCAACCTAGCAAGACAGGTCAACATTCAAATTCAGGAAATTCAGACAGCCCCAGTAAGATACTCCACAAGAAGATCAATCCCAAGACACCTAATCATCAGATTCTCCAAGGTTGAAATGAAGGGAAAAATGTTAAGGGCAGCTAGAGAGGGAGGCCAGGTCACCTACAGAGGGAAGCCCATCAGACTAGCAACAGACTTCTCAGCAGAAATCCTACAAGCCAGAAAAGACTGGGGACCAGTATTCAACATTCATAAAGAAAATAATTTCCAACCCAGAATTTAATATCTGGCCAAATTAAGCTTCATAAGTGAAGGAGAAATAAAATCCTTTTCAGACAAGCAAATGCTGAGGAATTTTGTCACCACCAGGCTTGCCTTGAAAGAGGTCCTGTAGGAAACAGTAGTCATGGAAAGGAAAATCTGTTAGCAGCCAGTATAAAAACACACTAAAATACACAAGCCAATGACACTATGAAGCAACTACATTAACAAGTCTGCAAAATGAACCAGGCAACATCATCATGACAGGATCAAATTCACACATACCAATATTAACCTTAAAATAAATGGGCTAAATGCCCCAATTAAAAGACACAGAATGGCAAGCTGGACAAAAACACAGGACTCATCAGTGTGCTCTTTAGTTTAATTAGATCCCATTTGTCAATTTTGGCTTTTGTTGCCATTGCTTTTGGTGTTTTAGACATGAAGTCCTTGCCCATGCCTATGTCCTGAATGGTATTGCCTAGGTTTTCCTCTACGGTTTTTATGGTTTTAGGTCTAACATGTAAGTCTTTAATCCATCTTGAATTAATTTTTATATAAGGTGTAAGGAAGGGATCCAGTTTCAGCTTTCTACATATGGCTAGCCAGTTTTCCCAGCACCATTTATTAAATAGGGAATCCTTTCCCCATTGCTTGTTTTTGTCAGGTTTGTCAAAGATCAGATAGTTGTAGATATGTGGCGTTATTTCTGAGGGTTCTGTTCTGTTCCATTGATCTATATCTCTGTTTTGGCACCAGTACCATGCTGTTTTGGTTACTGTAGCCTTGTAGTATAGTTTGAAGTCAGGTAGCGTGATGCCTCCAGCTTTGTTCTTTTGGCTTAGGATTGACTTGGTGATGCAGGATCTTTTTTGGTTCCATATGAACTTTAAAATAGATAAAACCACAAAGATGGGGAAAAAACAGAGCAGAAAAACTGGAAACTCTAAAAAGCAGAGCGCCTCTCCTCCTCCAAAGGAATGCAGCTCCTCACCAACAATGGAACAAAGCTGGATGGAGAATGACTTTGACAAGTTGAGAGAAGAAGGCTTCAGACGATCAAACTACTCCGAGCTACAGGAGCAAATTCAAACTAATGGCAAAGAGGTTAAAAACTTTGAAAAAAAATTAGATGAATGTATAACTAGAATAACCAATACAGAGAAGTGCTTAAAGGAGCTGATGGAGCTGAAAGCCAAGGCTCAAGAACTATGTGAAGAATGCAGAAGCCTCAGGAGCCGACGTGATCAACTGGAAGAAAGGGTATCAGTGATGGAAGATGAAATGAATGAAATGAAGTGAGAAGGGAAGTTTAGAGAAAAAAGAACAAAAAGAAATGAACAAAGCCTCCAAGAAATATGAGACTATGTGAAAAGACCAAATCTACGTCTGATTGGTGTACCTGAAAGTGACGGGGAGAATGGAACCAAGTTGGAAAACACTCTGCAGGATATTATCCAGGAGAACTTCCCCAATCTAGCAAGGCAGGCCAGCATTCAGATTCAGGAAATACAGAGAACGCCACAAAGATACACCTCGAGAAGAGCAACTCCAAGACACATAATTGTCAGATTCACCAAAGTTGAAATGAAGGAAAAAATGTTAAGAGCAGTCAGAGAGAAAGGTTGGGTTACCCACAAATGGAAGCCCATCAGACTAACAGCGGATCTCTCGGCAGAAACTCTACAAGCCAGAAGAGAGTGGAGGCCGATATTCAACATTCTTAAAGAAAAGAATTTTCAACCCAGAATTTCATATCCAGCCAAACTAAGCTTCATAAGTGAAGGAGAAATAAAATACTTTACAGACAAGCAAATGCTGAGAGATTCTGTCACCACCAGGCCTGCCCTAAAAGAGCTCCTGAAGGAAGCACTAAACATGGAAAGGAACAACCGGTATCAGCCACTGCAAAATCATGCCAAATTGTAAAGACCATCGAGGCTAGGAAGAAACTGCATCAACTAACGAGCAAAATAACCAGCTAACATCGTAATGACAGGATCAAATTCACACATAACAATATTAACTTTAAAGATAAATGGACTAAATGCTCCAATTAAAAGACACAGACTGGCAAATTGGATAAAGAGTCAAGACCCATCAGTGTGCTGTATCCAGGAAACCCATCTCGTGCAGAGACACACATAGGCTGAAAATAAAAGGATGGAGGAAGATCTACCAAGCAAATGGAAAACAAAAAAAGGCAGGGGTTGCAATCCTAATCTCTGATAAAACAGACTTTAAACCAACAAAGATCAAAAGACACAAAGAAGGCCAATTACATAATGGTAAAGGGATCAATTCAACAAGAAGAGCTAACTATCCTAAATACATACGCACCCAATACAGGAGCACCCAGATTCATAAAGCAAGTCCTGAGTGACCTACAAAGAGACTTAGACTCCCACACAATAATAATGGGAGACTTTAACACCCCACTGTCGACATTAGACAGATCAATGAGACAGAAAGTTAACAAGGATAACTTATTTCTTTAGAGCTGTTTGCAACTTTTAACAAGTGAGTAAAATATCCTCCTGTAAAAAAATTTTGAACCATGTTTGTTTCTCTCTACCTGATTTCTCCAGAATTTGGAAGCTATTTGTAAGTATTCACAATTTATGGCAGAATAGTTAATTGCATAAGTACAATAAGAATCTGTTTTCTTTTTTAACAGGACACAATTGGAGAAATTGGTTATTTTACCAAGAATTTGACTGGAATGGCATGCTTCCTTTAGAGAATCGAAGTTGACTTATAGAGCCAATAAAAGCCCCTTGGGGAATCTGGCCTCATACCTTGTCTACACACAGTCCTTGTACAAGTTTCTTGATCTCTGGTAAGTAAAGAATATCACTGTCTAACAGGTTCAAGAGCTCCAATTTATCTTGGGACCTTGAGAGGAGAGGAATTTACCCAACTCATAGGTATTTGAGTGTACGAACGCATGGCTGGGCTGGGCTCTTGAAAAGTCTTATCTGAGATTCCTCATGGAACAGAGTTCCATCAAAGCCAATTTAAACAAAAAACAGGCTAACTGAAAAATAATTATTCTTGTTGCACCTTATGCAAATAATCAGGTCAAGTACAGAAAGAGTAAAGCTTATTTTTGTAAACAAATTATTTCTGTCATAATTTGTTCTTAATAAAAATGAGTCTGGAAAGAGAAAAATTATGCTTTGAAAGAAAACATATAATATACCTGTTGTTAGCTGTCCTTGAGTTGTTTTTTTTTTTTTTTCCTGCGGTTTGGAATAAATCCTAAATTCTTTGTAGATTAGAAGTCCCCAAACTAGTGCTTTCAAATCTTTGCTTTTAAAATTGAGAATTTTACTCCTCATCGTAAGATTTGTTATTTACCTTACAGGAGGCTGTTCACATAAATACTGTAATAAAACTACAGAGAAGAGTACTAATGTTTTTGCACTGGCTTCCTAGTATCCTTGCCCTTTGCTTCAACGCTGAACTAGTCTTATGACTTGGTTTTGGCTAACATAATGCAGTAGAAGGATCCGGTGCAATTCCCAGCTCAGGCTTTACAAAGCCTGGTACTCTTCTTCCTCGTGGACACCTGAACCTAAATGAGGTTGAGCCTGAGCTACATTGCTGGCTAATAAGACACATCATGTGGAAAAGAGCCCAGTTGCCCCAGCCAAGGTCATTCTAGACCAGCCATGTGCTTTCCAAACATATGAGAGATCCCAGCCTTTCGGTAAAGATGCCTACCCCATGCACAGGTGATCTCAGACACATGGATAATCTCAGCAGAGTCAAGACCGACCTAGCTAACTGGTAACCTTGTGAACAATAGTAAATGCTTATTGTGTTAAACTACTGAGGTTTTGGGTGTTTTGATACCCAGAAATAAATAACTGGCAGACACATATTTACCTATACCTTTTTTCCTTATAGCACCAGTATCATATTATTATATTACCAACAATTTGCTCCATTTGTTTAATTTTTGCTTCACAACATAGGACAAAACCTTTAAAAATCCAACACATTAAAATTCAATACTATGTGATTTTTATAAATCTATAAATTATTAAAAGTGTCAATTCAATATAATTTTAAGTGTTTTGTCAAAGTAATACATTCATGAGACAGTCCATAATACAGAAAAGAATGCAATAAAAATCATATTTCCCAGTACAACTCTCCCCACCTTTAGTCCCACATACTGGATGTAATTTCCTTCAATTATTTTTGTTTTGTTTTGTTTGGCAGTAACATTTGGAATTCTCAATAATGACTATTACAGCTCTGTGTTTCCTGAAATATAGAACATAAACAATGCCATTGACTACCTCATATGAAAAACGAGATGCAGCTCACTTACATAGCCACATATCTAGTCTATTCTACCTAATATTTGATGATGTCATGATGTTCAAACTTTTTAATTGATTAATTGTGAAACAATAAATAATTTATTTAACCCTAATTTCTTCTTTCATCAATGTTGCTCAGTAGCTAAAATTTTCTCTATGTAAGTTGATTAATGTTGCCCTCATACCTTCTCACTTTCAATTATGTCATTATATTTTTGCAATTTTTATCGTAGCAAAATGTCATAACAAAATTACAAGCTTAACAATTTTAAGTGTACAGCCAAATAGTATTAAATACATTCATAATTTTGCACAACAATCACTCATCTACCTCCAGAATTCTTTCTATCTTGTAAATCTGAAACTTTATAACCATTTAATGACTCTTCATTTTCTCCTGCCCTAGCACCTGGCAATCACCATTCTACTTTCTGTCTCTATGAATCTGATAATCTAGGTACCTCATATAAGTGTGATCATATTGTATTTTTGTGTGTGTGAATGGCTTATTTTACCTGGCATAATGTCCTCAAAGTTTCTCTATATTTTAGCATATGTCAGAACTTCCCTCCTTTCTATGCTAAATTATATTTTATCTATATATGATATTTTACTTATCCATTTTTCAGTCCATGGAAACTTTTGTTGCTTCCACATTTTAGATATCATGAACAATGTTGCCATGAACATGGGTGTATAAACGTATCTTTGAGACCCTGCTTTCAATTATTTTAGGGATGTACCCAAAGGTGGAGTTTCTGGATCCTATGATAATTCTGGCTTTAATTTTGTGAGGAATTGCCATACTGTTTTCCACAGTGGTGCCATTTGACATTCTCACCAACAGAGCACAGGGTTCCGATTATTCTACATCCCTGCAAACACTTGTTATTTTCTGTTTGTTTGTATGTTTTGATGGGAGTCATTCTAATGGGTATGAGGTGGTATCTTATACTTTTAAACACCATCTTCTTTCATCCTATTGTTGGCGGTAAGTCACAGCCAGTTGTTTTCATCAGCCAAATGTAGATGTTACAGGAGCCATAGAACTCGAAAATCCAGTTAGCTTCTTCCACTTCATTTCCACTCATCCACCATTTTCATTGAAATTATATTGTCTATTAGAGAATCTATGAAGATACAGTTCATACAATCTAAAAAGATACAGTCTTTACTTTTATCGAAATACCAAACGTTGAATATCAAGCTATACTGGTAAAGGTGCTCTTTGATGTTGACAGAGGAGAGCTGGGCTGTCTGTGGTTTCCTGCAGAAGAGAGAAAGGACAGAAGGTCAAGATGGTTACCCCTCACTGTCTTCATCCCATCCTTCATTATGATTCTTCTTCCATCTTCTGCCATATGGTTTTGCCATTTCCCTTGCCTTCCATCTGTGACCTCTGTGTCTATTTAGCGAAAAGTACTCAGGAATATATTTGTAAAACCTAAGTTAAATTATGTCACTTCTCTTTTCCAAAGCACTGGTAGGGTTTCCTATCTACTCAGATAATATTTTTTTAAAGATTTACCATTTGATGTTCAAGCACATTGTGATGAGGCTCCTCACTGTTTCTCCTAATTTGTCTCTGTCATTTCCCTCACTTGCATTCTCTTTTGGTCACACTATCTCATTGTAGTTCTTTTTAAACATGTTCAGCATATTTCTGTCACACGGCATTTGCACTTGTGTTCTGTGCCAGAACACCTCTCGTGCATAAGAACCACATGATTCACTCTCCAACTCTGTCCATTCTTTATTCCAATTTCATTATTTCAAGGAAGGTTTTCCTGAATAAAATACCTATAGTTGAACATGTATTTTCTACAGTCCAATAACTGTGACTGAATGTCAGTAATGAGACAGCCAAGTAAAAAGGGCTCCCTGGCAGAACCTCCTACCAGCCTGTGCACTGGGAAGAATGTGCACTGCGGTGGAGCCTTGGGAAGTTCATGCCATTTGCAGCAGGGAGAAGCCTGGCCCCTCCTCTTCCTGGGTGGTACCTGGTATTCAATCTGCGAGGCAGGAAGGGCATTAGCAGGACTCTGGCTCTGTGAAGGGTCTGTTTCCCATTTTTTTTCCTTTTCACACAATAAATCCTGCCCTCCTCACCTTTCAGATTGACTGTGAGTCTAATTTCTCATGGTCGTGTGACTAGGACCCCATCTTTAGCTGAACTAAGGAGAAAGTCAATAACAGGAATGTGACACATGCACTCAGAGGACCAAAGCCTTGCTTTCCCCATAGTTAGCTCCTGTGTTTACTCTGTTTTTTTTTCAAGATCTGATGCAATGTTTGGTAACTAAGTGTGGCAGGTGGGAGAGAAACAGAGAGAGAGACAGAGATATTGTATGAGAGATAAATGAATATAATTAATAATGGTAATATTTGTACATTACTATTTTAATAATTACTAGCCTAGGACTTTCATTGTGTATTACATTTTGCTGCAATTTTCCTTACTCCTTGATTGATTGTATAGTTGGGGAAAACTAAATGCATATAAGTAGAATAAAAAAGAACAAATAAATACTCACCAGACTACATCAATAAAGAACACTAACTTGACCATAGAAGCAGTCAGCTGTCATTGGTCATTGAACTTCACCACCGATATAGCGCTTTCATTTATTTCACCCTCCAACAACTCTCAATACTTACATTTTCAGTTGCCAGGAAAGAGGTAGAAATCTCTTGTCAAGGATGCTCGTTCTATGGTGGGCATCTGGGCTTTAGCCTTTGGAACTTCAAATGATTTCTGTACCTAAAAGAAAAAACAGTGGATGAGATATGAGGGATTTTGGATTCTCAGAAAGCGTCTTACACCATGAATCAGGAAATGCCTGAATGAAGAGAGCTTCCAGGGTTGATAGCACCAAGCCCATGGATATCCCAACTCCTTAACACCACTACTCTACCTCTTAGAATTGACACCCCATGTCAGACTGTACACTTTACATCAAAATAAACACTGCATGCCTAGTCAAGGTTTTTCAACCTCCATTTTCTCTATTTTCCATTTTTGACCTACAGATGTGGAAATCAATTAAATATCCCTTGGGATATGCTCATGAGAACTGGATATGGAAGACTTAGTACTTTCAACCCCTACCAACGCTGATTCTTCAATTTAAGGAGAATTACATCCCAGAATCTTGCTTTAAGGCCTGAACACTGAACAACTTTCATGCCCACACAACCATGCTGACCTCTGAAATCTTATGCATGGACTGATCAATGAGATCCTGCTTACCGTAAATCCAGTATTTCCAGTCTTTTTCCAGGAATACCCTCAAAAGTACAATGTATAATTCCTGATCATCCAAAAGGACTTAACTTCCCAGTTCTCTATTCACAGAAACCCCGTCTCAATTTATGGTACTATCTTCTTTAAACATCAGTGGTATATCTTCCTTTTCGCACAAGAATTTTACTATTCTCTACAATTTTTAATTTAGAAACAACCACACTTTCCTGCGTTAATACCAATCCTATTTTCCCTTAAAAAGAGAAGGAACATTTATCTATTCATTTAGGCATCTATTTATTCAATATATATTAATTGAATGTCTGCTGTATGTCAGGCATATTGAGGTGCTGAGCAAATCCCCGCCATCCTGAAGTTTGCATGTTAGTGAGTAAATACAGGTAAAAAACAGACACATAAATAAGCTATTAATATATGCTTAATGGGAGGAGGTAAGAACTGTGGAGAAAATAAAGTAGGAAGGATGGGGAATAAGGAATGTCCCAAGCTGGGCAAGGAGTAGCGAACCTTCCCTTCTGCCCTTTCCCATGGAAAGAGTGATTTCTTTTTTATTCCCTCTTACATGCCTTTATGAATTCTACCACAATCTGTAATTACACATTTTTTTGTTAACCCATATTTCCAGTATCCACATGTCTCACAAAAGTGTGAGTCCTAGGTAGTCTGAAGCCATGTAAGCCTCATTTACCCCCTTGTCATCAGGATGAAGCCCCTCACCTCCATCCAATTTTTATTCATTTAGTAAATTAATCAAAATTATTTCAAAATATTTTCTATTCTCTGAATTTTAATAACTTATAACCCAAAACAGGAAGCTTATAGCTGATATTATTTTGTTTTACTTTGCTCTTCTTCTGGGATATATTGACATTTTCTTTCTCTAAACCAGATTTTAAACACCTGAATGACAGAAATCAGGTGCCATACTACTTTTGCTTGCCTGAAAAAGTGTGTCATTTTTATTCGATTAGTGAATAATGATAAATTCATTCTGAGCAAATAAATAAATGACTAGAAAAGGAAATGGAAGTTTACCTTCTGAAATATTTCCATTAGGTGGCAGCAGCAAGAATATTTCTGGAAGCATGTGATGAGTTCCGTGATGAAGATGGAGCCCCTTGTGCGGTCTCTCCAGGACACGTTATCTATGATGATACAAACTGGTATGCCTTGGGCTACAACTTTCACTATGTTTTTGTTTATATTTTTGTTTTTGCATAGCTTAGGAATTTACTTGATAGATTTATGGGAATCCCTTATAACCTAACATTTACTTAGGTTTCACACAGAGGAAACAGAAAAGCTGGCAATGATTGAACAAAAAAGACAGCTTGTAAGCATTATAAGAGATTGCATAGTGATTCTATTTTGATTCTTGGAACTGACTTTTTATTATGGACCTCATGTTCACTCACTTTGCTTAGAAGAGGGGACTTGAGAAATAACTGGAATTGTTCCACTTTACAAAGGAAAGAATAGAAGCTCAGAAGGATGAATAAACTTTTCGGTTCAGTGAGGAAGCAACAAAAGATTGCCATCGGGCTCCAAGATTGTTTACAGATTGCACCATGATGTCTTTCACCATATAATAAACAAAGTAGATGAACACATCCAAAGTTTCAGTTATAGAAGATTAAAATATCATAGAAAAATACTGTATAATATGGTGCCAGTAGTAAATAATACTGTCTTATATACTTAAAAATTTGCAAAGAGAGTAGATCTTATGTAAATTATCCTTATCACACCCTTGCAGAATGATGATAATAATAAATAGAGAGCTGGATGAATCTTTTGGAGGAGAGATGTTTACAGCATAGATTTGGGTGATGATTTTAGGGGTGTGTACTAATCTCCAAACTTATTGAGTTGCATGTATTAAATATGTACAGTTTTCATATGTCAGTTATGCCTCCATAAAGTGGTTTTAAAATAAGACTTGAAAATTTACAACTTGGAAAGAGTAAAATATAAAGCCCTTTAGGATGATTACCTTGAGGTGAAATGCCAACCACTGTTTCCTGTAATTAGACCTAATTAGCCCCACCCTAACGTTTCTTACTTTTTTTAAAGGGCATTCACATTTTTATCTGGACACTTAATAACATTGCTCTTTGTAGGATCAAGTGGGATATATGTAGAAGAGGGCTTGAAGTTGATCATTTGGAAAGGCAGCCAGTACTGGGATCCATAAAACTTCTATTCAAAATGTTAAATGGATTTACTAAAAAAACAGAATCCATCATTTATGTTTACATGATGTGTGGCGAATGGGGTTCCTTGTATTGTATTGCTTTAATATTTGGTATGCCTTTGACTGTAAAGTGTAGCACTTATAATAAAAGTACAATTTTTTAAAATGTGTGTGTGGGAGGGGGAAGGAATCTGTTCTCACAGCACACGTAAGATCATGCAAAATATATAGACAGCACATACCATTCTCTCAGCTCATTGTTGCATAGGGCCTATCTTGATTTCACAGAATCATTCAAAGGTGACCTCAGCACCCCCAAATTTTTGACTGTTACTAAAAGACACATACGTGGTGTTGAAGAACAGAAAGCAATGAAGTCCTTCTCCACGTGGATCTTGCAAACAGAATCTGCCTCCAGGTTCTCAGATGAGTGTGAAGAGATGACTGCCAAGGATGCTGGAGAGTCTCTGACCCAGAGTTCCCCATGGTTTTCTGTAGAGACATCAACTTTCCTTTTTTTTTTTGTATGTTACTTTAAGTTCCAGAATAGAAATGCAGGACGTGTAGGTTTGTTACATAATTATACGTGTACCATTGTGGTTTGCTGCACCTATGAACCTATCATATAGGCTTTAAGCCCACATGCATTAAGTATTTGTCTTAAGGCTCTCCTTCCCCTTGTCCCGCACCCCCCGACTGGCCCCAGTGTGTGATGTTCCCCTCCCTGTGTCCATGTATTCTCATTGTTCAACCCTCACTTATAAGTGAGAACATGTGGTGTTTGGTTTTCTGTTCCTGTGTTAATTTGCTGAGGATAATAGCTTCCAGCTTCATTCATGTCCCTGCAAAGGACATGATCTCATTCCTTTTTAGGGCTATACAGTATTCCATGGGATATATGTACCACATTTTTTTTGTCCAGTCTATCATTGATGGGCATTTGGGTTGGATCAAGAGACATCAACTTTTTATACACTGATGTGCCTCACTTAGCATGGCTATCACAATTGCCCACCTTGTTATTTTTCAGTGTTCTTTCTAACTAATTTCATACATACATACAGACCCACACACATGCAAACACACACACACATTTTGCTTTGTCTCTAGTGTCATTCAACAATGTGTAAATTAATAGTGAATTTATCATGCCATTACCAGTTTTCAGTTAAATTATTGCTGCTTTCTTAAAAAAACAAAACAAAACATACATCCCAATAGTCATGAGGTAATTGGAAGTCAGGAATAAAAAGAGGGAGAGAGAAGATTGACTTAAATCCCCTCAAGTTTCCTTAACTCCCTACTCATTTTCCCTTCAATAATTATGAATAAATAGGGTGCTTGTATCACATAATAACTTCAGTTTCAAGGGCAAATTCTTCAGAAACCACATCATGTCGACATGTCTGTAAATCATTTACAAATCAAGCTATCATGTAAATTATTCCATTTCAAAGTTTGAATATTTCTGTTGAACTTTGATTTAGGGATTTGATGATCTCCTTCACCACTTACCGTGGATAAAATTGTACAGAAATTTCTCCACTGATGAGACAGTTTCTCATTATATCACCCCCTTAGGTAGAGTTCCTTCGTAATTCAATGTACTTTATTTGCACTGGATGGGGTCTAACATTGTTTCCCCTAAATATAAACCAAACATCACAATCCTGTGCATACACCTTCAAAACTGTTAGATGTTTAGCCTCAGCACTCACCACCTCTGCAGGCCTGGACAATGATGACCTTGGGTTTGTCCTTTAGACTGACGCAGTTGCGGCTGTTGAATATCTGGAAGATGGTGTCATAAAGCAGCACATCAGGTTTTTTCTTTTTATGCGCAGTTCCGCAGATTCCCTCTAGGATGCCATGAGACATGAGTACCAAGAACGTGCTATCGGAAGACTGGTGCTCTGGTCTGGCAGCAAATGCCCTCAGCGCTGACTCCATATCCTATAAAAGAGCAATGTCTAACTTCAGTCAGAGAAGCATCGCAATTAATAGGACCTCCTAGATTTACCATGAGCGAAACAAGAAACATATGTAACATCCGGGTGGTGGTGCTGGCTGTTTTATGTTTTTTTTTGTTTTTTTTTCCTTTGTAATGGGGCTGTGGGTTCCTTTTTCTCCCTGCTGACACACCATACACTGTCTTCTTAATATATTGTATATTTTTATATGTTACTTATATTAATTTTTTTTTATCTCAATCTTTTCTCTGCTTTCCTAACAAGAGTCATGTGTTATAAACGCATCACACCACTGTCCTTGTAAAACCCAACATACGTTGCTTGGAATAAAATCAATCTTCTGGCCTGACCATACTCATCCTTACACTATGTCTGTTCTGCTTCAATCTCTAGTCACACTGATCTTCTCTTGTGCCTCACATGTGCCAGTTTCATTTTCAGCTCAGCTCTTTCACAGGTAGCTCCCCCTACTTGGAAGGCGTTGCATTCGCATCTTCCCAGAGCCATCCCATTCCTTCTGGTAGCGCCATCCAACTCCTGTGTTCTCTCCCCACAGAGGCCCGCACAGAAACATCGCACCCCATCCAACATTCTCTCTCATGTTTCCTTTTTGCTTACTTTGGATTCTCTTGTTATTCTTATATAGACACATACACACACTCATTCTCTGAAATTGTCCGGTTTTGCTTATATTGTGAGATTTTACCTCCACTCTAACCTAGATCCTTGTAAATTTGAAACTTCTTGTGTCATATACAGACTTATCCACAGTATCAGGAAAAGCTCTTGGCTCCAAAGTTTGGATTTAATATTTGTTTTAAGAGTGCACTCCTGGGCCGGGTGTGGTGGCTCACGCCTGTAATTCCAGCACTTTGGGAGGCCAAGGTGGGCAGATCACAAGGTCAGGAGATCGAGACCATCTTGGCTAACAAGGTGAAACCCCATCTCTGTTAAAAATACAGAAAATCAGCCGGGCGTGGTGGCACGCTCCTGTAGCCCCAGCTACTCGGTAGGCTGAGGCACGAGAATCGTTTGTGGGAGGTGGATGTTGCAGTGAGCCGAGATCACGCCACTGCACTCCAGCCTGGGCAACAGGGTGAGACTTGGTCTCAGAAAAAATAAAAATAAAAAAAGAGTGCACTCCTGCCTAAAACACATTACTCTGTGATTTTGTGTGGAATCTTGGGGCTACATCCCAATCACCTGATCTTATTGGAACTCAATAACAATTGTGAAAATACATGCCAATCATATTTTGTCTAGTTTTATGGAATTGAGGGTATTTGAGGCTCAAAAGAGACACGGATTTATGTATTCAATAATTTCATTTGCTAGTGCATGTGCGCATGTACACACACACACACACACACACACACGAACCCAGAGGTTGTTAAACCTTGTTGAACTTCTATAAAGCTCACTAATTATTAGAAGAATATGTGTTGCCTATGGATGGGTGTGAGATGGCTTAGGGGTTCTTACCCTGGCTGTGAGGTTCTTTTTGTCAACCACAGTGTAGCCCAGGCCCTGAAGCAGCCCTTTCATTCCCAGGATGTCAAAGTGAGCCCCATTCCTTGCAGGCAGATGATCAAACTTTGTATTGCATATGATGAGAGCCAGGCGTCTGCGGTCCTCTCTCTTTTTTATTGGATAGATCTGCAGGAGATGGAGATGAAGCAACTTTGATTACCCGAGTCTCTTTTCAACTTCCATATGCCTCACAATTTTGCTTTTTTAAGACCTCATGCAGCTGCCCCCTTCCCTAACCTCTATCAGAAGACACTGCCTTCCTGTCTCTCAAGAGCCCAGAGCAAGAACCAGGACATATCTGGAATGATTATTCAACCTCCTTGTCTCTCTAGAGCCCAGATCAAGAACTGGGACGTGTCTGGAATGATCATTCAAGAATCTTGAGGAAACTAGAATAATTCCTACTCCCTTCCTTCTCCTTTTTCTTCTCCACCTACTCAAACATTTCTTACATTCAGGTTCAAACCAAATTTCATATAAACCAAGGGGTGTTGTCATCGGCTCCAGTAAAAATAAATATAGCAAATTTTCTTTGCCTTCTGTATTATGATTATTTTGGTACTATTTTCAAAACATAAACTTACAATGATCTGCAAGATTTAATTATACTTTTCAAATATATTTTATGTCTAGGCTTTTCAAATGAGTACAAACAATTACTACTCAGCCATGTTATCTTATAAACATTTTATTTTGTGGCTATATCTGAAATTGTAATAAATCCCAAATAGATACAAAAATCAATAAATGATAAAAAAGAGGAAGCTACATTTTATCATGGATTGAATGAGCAT
The DNA here is from genome assembly GCF_006542625.1 of Nomascus leucogenys. Taxonomy (NCBI): domain Eukaryota; kingdom Metazoa; phylum Chordata; class Mammalia; order Primates; family Hylobatidae; genus Nomascus; species Nomascus leucogenys. Next base: position 29,903,204 of record NC_044395.1, on the reverse strand, counting down.
AGGTATCTGTTTGAAGCCATATGAACCCTTTCCTGCTGAAAGCATCTATCATAAAGGTTACCACTGTCACCACCCCCTCATCATTTAGTGCTTTAAGTATTTGTGCATTTATGGCTGGCACTGTGGTTCCCACCTGTAATCCCAGTGCTTTGGGAGGCCAAGGCTGTGGATCTCATGAAGATAGGATTTGGAGAACAGACTGGGCAATATAGGGAGACTATATCTCTACAAAAATTAAAAAAAAAAATCAGCCTGGCAAGGTAGTTGCTGTAGTCCTAACTCCTTGGGAGGCTGAGGCTGGAGAATCTCTTGAGCCCATGTGTTCAAGATAGCAGTCAGCTATGATCACACCACGGCACTCCAGGCTGGGCAACAGAGCAAGACCCCATTTTTAAAAATGTGCATTTAATGAAAGCAATTGTTTCTCTCTTTTTCCCCATTTCATACAGAGAGCACAGCACCTCATCATGTTTTTTTTTACACAGTCTCAGGAATTCTTCATGAGGACAAAGTTTGAGTGTATTTGTAGATTCTGCTGACTCAGGTGGTCCAGCCTCGATTTGTAGAAGAGCTGTGGGATATCACAAAATATAGATTATAGTTTCTTCCTCTGTGAACCAATTTATCACCTAAGAATTTTGAGAGAGAGAGAGAGAGAAATCCTAGGAAAAAGACTTCTTTGTAGGTAGGGGTTGTAGCTGTAGCTAATTTCCGGCTTAAGGAAATGTATTGTGAGAATTCCCTGATAGAGAAAGCAGTCTCCCACAACCCCACCAAGAAGAAAATGTAACTATAGATTCCAATTATTCTGGAGAAAAAAATCTTGATGATTTAAAGTTAAATTTGGCTTTTCTATCTTCAGAAAAACTGTTTGATTTTTCCAGTGGTTTTACACTAGGGTACTCATTCATTTATTTGGACTTTCTGCTGTGTCTGGGCAAGAGTGCGCTAAATAAATACTTGTCAGAGTGCTATTTGAAATACAATGTGAGTTCCATGTGCAATATTAAATTTTCTAATATCACATTTACAAAAGGTAAAAATAATTGTAATAATATATTTATGTAACATAATATATTCAAAATATTATTATTTCAACATGTTTCACTAGCCACAGGTTATGTCTGGTGGCTACAAAAGTGGATGGGACAACATCTCATTTTGAATTGATAGTCCCCTCCTAGTTCACACCACATACAGATACATGTATACAACAAACGCTTAATAGAATATTGAATTCTGTACCATCCTGGTATTTTTTAAGCAACTTTTATGTGAATTAATAATTATTCTAGAAGAAATAGGCTTCAGTTATCTTTCAACAAATTGTGAAATCACCTATTTATGAATAAAGGTTGTCTAGTGACAACACAGTCCACAATAGTACTGTGTCCAAGGTCAAAGGGACAAATATTTGTATGAGATTCTGACATAACTCTGGACATCTTGTCTCTAAACTGCTGGACAGCCAACACTGTCCAACTCATATTTTATAATGTGAGGAAATAATATATCTGTTTTGGATAAGTTTGCTTCTGAGTAATTCTGATCTATCCCCTTGTGAAATGTAATATTGATCTCTTTTGACCGATATTGTGCAAAAAACTGGGAGATTATTGAGCCCTCCTTCTGGAAAAGAAAAAGGAATTTACGTATACAAATTCGAAGAAGAATTTAGTAAGATCTAATAACAAGATTTCCTTTCATGAAAGAAATAGACAAGCATACTTTTATGTTTGGTTACGTGACTCAACCAAGACATAGGAATCATGAGTAAAGTAATATTATTCTGTATAAAATTTATATTGTTCTTTAATATTTCATGTATTTTTTATATTTCAATCATTTGTTTCTGTTCATTTTTAATAATATTTTAAAGTAAATGTCTTGCTAAAGTGTATGATAAAAGCCTGAGTTCTGGGAATGCAATAAGTTCTAAGTGTGTAAGGAAACCATACCTTCTAAGCATCTCTTTTTTCATAGATTAAACAGTGACAGATGCTTTTTCTTCTCATTTCAGAAAACTCTACCAATGTGAAGACATCCAGGGTCCTGGGATATTCCTGGTCTGAGGGTATGTTTTCCTGTTTAAAGGTTTGGAGAACTTCCAACTTAACAGCCATCTCCTAATCACTTTTATGTGTCTGTGTGTAGAACAGGTGTTTTCCAGTAAAATTAGAAATTAGACAGAAATTCTATCTTATATCCAGTAGTAGAATTAGAATAAAAATATTATTTTATTACAAAATAATAAATACTATAGGGCAGTCAGCTTCCAAAAAGAGTTTTTATTAGCCTGGCAGTGCAACAAGAAGTAATGTGGAAATCAGGAGTTTAGATAAAAATTTCAATTTGAGTCTTATCTGTTATCTAATGAAACAGGAATCTCTCAGGAATCTGCTCAGGAATCTCTTTACATTGACACAACAAGAAAGGGAGTGGTGGATTGGTACAGGATCAGAAAAGCAATTTCCCACAGCACATAGGGACTTATGTGGTTATCTCCTGACTAAATCAGATCATCGGTATATAGTGTGTATATATATGTGTGTGTGTGTGTGTGTGTGTGTGTGTGTGTGTGTGTGTAAACAGTTTGTTAAATAACAAACGAATAGCTAGGATTCTTCTTATCCTGCTATCCTGCATTCCAGGTTCCAATGCTCTGCTGGAAACCCTCAGAATTATAACCATGTCCAAAGGCCTAGCCAAGGCCTGTACCTCTTCTTATAGCCCAGCCCACCCAGCTTCCTGGTCTGCTGGGCCAGTGTACTCAAAGTGTTCTGGGATCGATCATTCTGGAGAATACAAATGCAGATAGAGTGCAGGGAGCCACTGGACCCCTCCTGCAGGGATCTGCAGCTACCTCCTTCTTGCCACAGCCTCTGCTGATCAGATAGGCTATTTCAGTTTGGAGTTTAGTGCTCATCATATATGATATCTGGGATTGCTAAAATCATTTTGAAGCCCTTATTGCTACAAATATGATTCCTACTTTTTGCATTATCTCTGATTTTTAAAAACCGCTATTTTTTCCTCATGCCATTCCAGGTTTGAGGAAAAAGAAAATACTTGCAAAAGACCAGTTTAAATACTAATAAGAATGCATCCTTGCCTAAAATCTTGGACAACTATACTAGCATGTGGTTTCTGTTGAGGGGAAACTTTCCCCATAGAGAAGGGGAGTTTATTTTGCATAGTGAGGTTTGAACAATTTATGTTACTTTATGTTCATGATCGTATATGATTATTGGTAAGCTGTAGTAGTTCAGGGCTGAAGATTTCAGTTTAAAGTCTATGGCAAATTGAGTCCTTCCCTGGAAAACATGGATCTGAGAACATTTAGGCTCTAATAATACTGATAATTCAATCTGTGTCAAAAGTTTTGAAATGTTATAAAATTTAAACATTTTATAGTAGTTCCCTGATCATAATTTTGTAACTCACAGAAATGAGTAAGCACTGGAAAATTCTAATTTGTAGCGCCCAAATAATAATTAAGAAAGCATTCTTTATTGCATGCATATACTTCATTTGTTTATTCATCACACATTAATTAGGTATCTGCTATGTGCCAGGATCTCCATTAATTACTGTTATTAATTGGTGAAGAAACCAGTTACATTCTGGTAGCAGAAACTTGGTGCATGTTACTTCTTTTTACTGAAGCGGAAAAGGGTTAAAAGTGGAGCACGTTTATTCTGGAAAACAAAGTGTTTAATTTTAGCTGTATTCATTTTGTGATGCCAGTGAAACACTGGAGAGAATTATTTTATATGCCGCTACAGCTAAATGAATCTGGAACTCAGATGAGGGAGTTCTGAATGAGAGCTGGTATCTTGGAAGTTGTTGGCATGTGGTGACCGGCATTTCAATGTTTCTAGCTGTAGACAGTCTTGTGAGAAAGTACTGGAATTGCCCACATTTCACAGGTGGTAAGACTGATGACTAGGGAGAATGGAAGGTCAAGAAACTTGCATGAACTGCATAGTTCACATGTGACAGAATCTAAGTTTAGGTTTAGGTATCTCCTACTAAAAAATCTCTCTTATTAACTATTTCTGTGCACAGTCTAAACACAAGGACACAGCTTTTTGGCTAATTGGAAATTTGATTCCATCCCATAAAAGGCAAGATGGTCTCTAACAGGACGATGACATGTTTACTGAAAATGAGAGTTTAGAAATGAAAGTGTAGGTGGATCACAGATAACACTGCATGGGCCTTGGAGTTGAATATATTCTGGAAAATTTAACATATTTATTGTGTTAGATGCAGCCTTACGTTTTACACTGGTGATCTTTTGGTCCATATTGAGAAGTGTTTGGGTAAACATTTGATGAGCCACGCGATTCTTTCTCACAGAGTCTACCAAGATCAGGGCCTTGTCTTCAATTTTGGCATCATAATATTTTTTCTTTTCCTCTTCCTTCAATGTCAGAACATCGTGTTTTGCCAAATAATTAAAAACACCATGAAGAACATCTTTGCCCAGGTATTTCAACATCTTAACTGTTTTTTTTTTGTGTGTGTGGTTGTCTTCTGTGAGAAATAGAAAGACTCCTTTAACTATGGGCACAGTTTAAAGAGTTCTGCCTTCACCTGAGACATAACTCTGTAATATGAAATTCGTCTAAAAATACATTCTATTTTACCATGTCCCCAACGAATAACACACATCTTTTTTTGCAACTGTAGAATTCTCTCACCTATCAAATTCATACCAGACTGTGCTTAGCAATTCATTTCCTCTTAAATTTGTTTTTATAGCTTTTCTTCTTCCTTCTGTGGCATTGGGAATAATGCTAACTTCCTGATCGCCTGCTATTTTCATATTTCTCTTTCTCTTGCTCACAGCTCATGATGATGATAATTTACCTGAAATGCACACTCCCAGGACAGTCCATGCTCTTGTCTAGACTGTAAATACTACTAGACTATACAATCTTGCCTCTTTGCTGTATTTAGTTTCCTTGAGGAAAGGACTATATCTTTGAATTTGCATTTTTAGCACACATCCTATACCCACATCTTTGTGCTCATTAACATCTTTGTGCTCAAAATGCTTAAAAGTAGTTGGCATGCTTGCTAAATACATGACTTAATGAACAAATGAATGACTGCATCCAGAGTCCTAATTTTTAGCATCTTTTCCTCAATCAAAATTTGAAATTGAAAATAATATGACAACTAATCTAGCATGGTGAATTTATGTGACATCAGGTTAATCACTACACCTTAGCATAACTTGAATTTTTATTGAAAAATATAGGTATCAAAGTGATAAATTTTTGTGCCTGGCCCTCTTCTAATTACTGCCAGTCATTGGTACAGCAACCTGTTGCATTCTGGTGGGAGAAATTTGATATATATTAGTTTCTTTTACTAAAATGGAAAGGGGTTAAAGTTGGAACAAATTTGTTTAGAAGAAAAAGTGTTTAATTTTTAGGTAATATTAGTTTAATAAAGCCAATGAAACACTGGAGCAGAATTGTTGAAAATGCATCTAGAGCTAAATGAGTCTGGAGCTCAGAGGAGAGAGTTCTGGATGACAGCTAATACCTTGGGAGTTATTGGCATGTTGATGCCTGCCAACACAATGTTTCTAACCTTCCACAGTCTTGTGAGAAAGTACTGAAATTGTCCCCATTTCATAGATGGGAAGATTGATGATTAGGGAGCAAGAGAGGTTAAGATACATGCAGGAAGCCACATAGATTATTAATAACAGAATCTAGGGTTAGGTTTGAGTATGTCTTACTACAAGCCTCTACTATTAATTATTTCCATGCACAATCTGAACCCAAAGACTCAGCCTTTTAGCCGATTGGAAACTGGATCCCACCCGACAAAAGACAAGGTAGTCCCTGAAAGAAAAATTATAGGTTTGGTGAAAATGATAGTTTCATAAAGGAAGGAGGATGGGGGATCACAGATGTCACTGCATGGGTCTTAGAATTTAACAGGTTCTAAAAAATTGGAAATATCCATTGTAAAATATCCAGTCTTACTTTTTACGCTGGTCGACTTTTGATCTGTATTAGGTAGGGTCTGGATAGATGTTTGTCCAGCCACGTTGTTCTTTAGCGTGTGGTTTATCACCAAGTTATTCAATCCACTCTGAAGGACACATTTGAACAGAGCTTCAAAATTCTTACGCCTTTTTTTTTTGCAGCTGTCTTCTGTCAGAAATATAAAGACTCCTTCAACTATGGGCACAGCTTAAAGAGTTTTGCCCTTGCTTTAGACAAAGCTCTGTAATGTGAAACACCCTTGAAAATACATTCTGTCTTACCATGTCTTCAACAAATACTCATTATTTCTTTGTACCCGTAGCATTCTGTGACCCGTCAAATTCCTACCAGGCTGTGTTTAACAATTCATTGTCACTTAAGTTTGTTTTTTATAGCTTGTCTTTTTCCTTTCTGCGGCATTGGGCCCAGTACTAAATTCCTGGTCATCCATTGTATTCAGATTTGTCTTTCTCTTGCCCAAATCTCACGATGATCTACCTGAAATGTGTGCACCCAGGACAGTCCATTCTCTTGTCTAGACTGTAAATTATTCCTACTAGACTGCAGGATCTTTCCTTTTCTCTGTATTTAGCTTCCTTAGTGAAATAACTATATCTTTGAATTTGCATTTTTTAACACACAGGCTATACCCAATTGTGCTAATTAACAGTTTTCTGCTCAAAATGCTCAAAAGTGCTTAATCTGCTTGCTGAATACATAAGTAAACATGCAACTTAATCGTTAAGTGGATAAATGCATCTAGATACCTAATTCTTTAGCACCTTTTCTCGAACCAAAATTTAGAATTGAAAATATTTAACAAATATTATGGTAGATTAATATGACACTGAGTTAATGTATTACTCATTGGTATAATTCAAATTTTTACCAGGAAACATATATATACATATATATACACACATATATACATATATATACACACATACACATATATGTCAAAGTAATAAATCGTTTATTTCAATACAAGTGATATGATTTAAGCAGGTTGTATGTGGAAAAGCCAGATATCTCCTCTCTTCTCAGTTAACTCTAAGAAAGATCGTTATCTAGTTCATCTAGATATAAGGATAGCTTTCACACAAAATACATTTTCTAAAGAAAACATTGCAGGACATTGAATAAAATTTTGGCCCAGAAGCACCAGACTCATTTTCCAGGTTATCTTGAGTTCATATGCCAATAATGAACCAACCATTATTAGAAAGACACATGGAAGTTACAAAACAGGATAAAAAGTTACCTAATAGCATTTAATAAACGTAGCATCTCCTATGTATTTTTTGTGATTAAAAAATGAATTCATATAAAGCAATGACAATCATCATCATTATATAATATGAATAATTATCATGATTATTATTAACAATATCGGTAATTCTCATTATTGTAATGATTTAATAAATCAGTAATTATCATTATTATTATACTCATAATAAATCAGTAATTATCATTATTATACTGATATAATAAATCAGTAATTATTATTATACTGATATAATAAATCAGTACTTATGATTATTATATCATATCAGTAATTCTCATTATTATTTACAAATCTCTTTTCTAAGTGCTTTACAAATAGTAGTATAATGGACCCTCACAATAAACCAGTAGAATATTTATTATTTTATCAATTTTATAAGTCATTTAAATAATAGCTTGCCCTAAATCACATGAATTAGGGTTCAAATACTATTTTTACACCACATTCCATAGAGTTAACCATGACAGGCTTTTGGTGATAATAGTAATATATGTTGAACCCCCGTGAGGTCAAGTGCTTTACTGAAATTTCACAAAAACTCCATGCAAAATGTATATCAACCTCTTTTATATGGAAAAGGAAACATATACAGATAAGTTGCTTAAGAAATTGAGTGTAACCCTGTGAAAAGAAAACAAAGTATATAGTAACTCCAGAGCAGGAATAGAAGTACAAGTGTTCAGAATCCAGAGCCCCAACTCTTAAGTCATCAAGCTACATTACATGACAGTTGATGAAGCGCTTCTTAAGAGAACACAGATAAGATGCTTAAGGAACTCAGAAAAGATGATAAAATTCCAGGAGGAGAGTTTACAGAGGCTTCTTAGGAGACAAGACAAAAACGTTGGTTTTAAATGCAATGTAGATGTTGGAACAGAGAATGTGAAGATTTGCAAAGAGTACACAGATTAGTTTATGGAATGTCTACTCTGCCTGAGTTTGAAGTTCTATTTAACTTATTTGCATGCTTAGTAAACGAATATAGTATTGACTGAATGAATATGTGGAGAAATATGAAAGGCAATTAACCTAAAGAGGTTTACAACACAATAAATGCCACATATGACAAACACACAGCTAACATCATACTCAATGGTGAAAAGATAAAAGCTTTTCTTGAAAGATTAGAAAGAGGACAAACACACCCACTTTCATCACTTCTATTCTAGAAATCCTAACCAGAGGAATTAGACAACAGAAAGAATTAAAGGCATCAAAATAGGAGAGGAAGAAGTTAATGTGTCCTTTTTATGAATGACATGATCTTACATACATTAAGAAAACCCTAAATGCTCCACGAAAAATCTATTACAACTAATACACAAATGCAGTAAAGTTGAAGGATACAAAAACAACATGCAAAAATTTGTATCATTTTTATAATAACATCAAACTAAAAAATTGGATGATAAAAATCTCATTTATAATGGTTATAAAAAATTTCATGAAATAATAAGGAATAAATGTAACCAAAAGGCTAAAGACGTATATACTCATACCTATAAAACATTGACAGAAGAAACTGAGTGAGATTCACAAAACTCGAAAGATATCCCGTGTTCATGAATTGGAAAATATTACATTATTATGTATGTACTACCCAAGAAATCTATGAATTCAGTACAATTCCTATTAAACTTCCAATGGCATTTTTTACAGAAATAGGAAAATCAACCTTAAAATTCATAATGAATTATGAACAAATTTAAATAGCCAAAGCATTCTTGAGTAAAGAACAAAACTGGAGGCAGCACACAACCTGACTTTAAAACATACTGCAAAGTTATAATAATCAAACATAGTACTGGCATAAAAACAAACACAGAGAACAATGGAATAGAACAAAAAGGCCAGAAATAAACCCAATTATTTACAGTAAATTTATTTTTTACAAAGATCAAGAACACACAATAGGCTAAGGACATTTTCTTCGATAAATGATGTTGGGAAAATTAAATATCCAAGGGCAGAAGAATGGAATTGGGCCCTTATTTACCACCATATACAAAAATCAACTCAAAATGGATTAAAAACATAAGCCTAATAACTGAAACTATGAAACTACTACACGAAAACATGGGAAAGCTTAATGACATTGGTATAGACAATGATTTTTGGATATAACACTAAAAACATGGGAAAAGAAAGTAAAATTAAGATATGAGATTACATCAAACTAAAAAGCTTTTGCAAAGCCAAGGAAACAACAGTGTGAAGAGATAACCAACAGAATAGGAGTAAATATTTGAATCCGTATATCTGATAAGATATTAATATTCAAAATATATAAGAAACACAATTCAATAGGAAGAAAACAAATATTACAAAATGACCCAAGGACCAAAATAGGCATTTTTCAAAGGAAGATGCATAAATGGACAACAGGTACATACAAAATGCTCAGCATCTCTGTTCACCAGGGAGATTAAAACCACAATGAGATAATGCCTCACACCTGTTAGAATGATTAGACTGGATATTATAAAAAAAAAAGATAACTAGTGTTGGAAAGGATGTAGAGAAAAAGGAACTCTAGTATACTGTTGGTGAAAACATAAATTAGTACAGTCATAATGAAAAACAATAGGAAGCTCCTCACAAGGTTAAAAATTAAAATGAATTAAAAATGTTAAAAATGATGTAGCAATCCAAATATTTAGTATATATTTTAAACATTAAGTCAGTGTGTTGAAAAGACATATACACTTCCATTGTGATTGCAGCATTATTCACAATAGGCAAGATATAAAATCAACTTAAGTATCTGTAGATGGATGAATGGATGGAGAAAATATCGTAATGCAACAGTATTCAGCTTTAGAAAAAAGAAAGAAATCGTGTCATTTGTGACAACACTGATGAACATGGATAACATTATATTAAATAAAATAAGCCACGCTGGGCACCAAAAAACAAATACTATATGATCTCACTGATGTGTAGACTCTAAAAAAGTTAAACTCATAAAAGCAGAGGGTAGAATGGTGGTGATTAGGAGGAGGCAGGAAGTTTGGGGAGATGTTGATCAAAGGAAACGACATTTCAATTAGATAGGAGAAATAAGTTTAAGAAATCTATTGCACCACATAGTGACTATATTCAATGATGTATTCTTGAAAATTGTTTGACAGTGTAAATTTTAAGTGCTGTAATCACAAAAAAAGATAAGCATATGAGGTAATGCGTATGTTATTTAGCTCTTTAGGCATTCTACAATATATATTTCAAACATCATTTTGTACATAAGTATATAAAATATTTATTTGCCAATTAAATAAAATAATTTTTATAAAAAACAATTCAAGACGTTTGGCTTGAGAGCCTCTTTTCATAATCTATAAATTCTCATAGCATAAATTATAAGTTTAAAATAGTAAATAAATGACTCAAATTTATGGATCAGCCCAGATGTGGATCCCGTATGGAAACCCATACCTCCAACAATCAGGCGTCACTTAAAATAATCCCACAACCTCATTCAATTGAACTTTTAAAATTGAACTGCTAATTTTCTTCTATTTCCATCCTTCATTTCCTGCTCCATATAGTAAAAAATAACACCTAACTTCCAAGTTCAGGAAGGCAGCAAAACCTGGTGATATTAAACTTCTTCTGCCTTCTGTATGTCTTATTCCCCAGCTCAATTCACACTGCGTTGATTTTATTTACTAAACATTTTCAGAATCTAACCACTACTCTTAATTCTAATTGTTCATTACTTCTATTCAGGCCAACACCCTTTCTTTCTTAATTACGCCAAGAACCTTATAAACCTTCTTTTTGTCCCTTCTATTCTCTTCTTCACAATGAAGAGTGTCCCGATATCTAGATTTGACCACGAAACCTCTCAGCTTATTCTAACCTAGGCCTTCTCATTCAGCCTCATCTTCTGATACTGTCCCCACCTTGCTCATTACAATTAAAATATTCTGCTCTTCATTTAATGTCTAGTCCAGTCTCCCACCTTCTCCTTGCTTCCTATTCTCCTATACTTTCTGTTTATTCTCCAAGTCTAAGACCAGATGGCATTTTTTTTTTCAGGCAATCCTCTGATTCTCTGAAGGGAGACAATGTCAGAGGTACTTGCCCCTAGGGCACCTTGTTTCTCTTTAGGTAGCATGCTCTTTTACCTTTAATTGTGATTTCCAGCCTACTTCTCAGCATCCACCATTAGATTTTATGCTCTGTAAGGACACGTGGCCATAAACTAGGCCTGCACTACTTCTGGCATTCAAGGGAAGCCTAATAATTATCTACTGAATCACTAGTTGAGTGAATGTATAAACAAATGAATAAATTTTAGGTATGGCCCAACTCTTGAAGAATATTTAATAAAAGGTAAGTAAGTTTGATTTTATCTAATAGACAATAAGCACACACTGGAAGTTTCAAGCAGAAGGAAGACATATTCATTCTGGAAAATTTGGTGAGCAAAAGTTTGTGAAAAATACTCTGCTAGTGGTGAGGGTACCATTTTTAGGAAATATTTTTACACGTTGAAGCTTACAGTCAAGTGGAAAGATAGATATGGAAATAAGTCAAATAAAAAACATTATAAGAATTTAAATAATGAGCAGATGCTCAAAAAAAAGCATGAGCACACTGTGTCTCAGGTAGAAGACAGCTGTCCAGAGAAGGGAGGGCTTGGCACTGAGACCTGAAAGACTAGGAGAAATTTGCCCTTGGGACAAGTGAGGGCTGGTGCGCTAACAGAGAGCAGTGTGGGAAGAAACACAAAGATTTTAGGGTGTCTAAAGTAATTAGGAAGCTGGGCTAGCTGGGCTTTAGAAAGTATTGAAGTGTACAGCCAGGACTGAAGTGGGCGTGATCAGAGATAGGGCCACCATTTGAAGATGTTTGTTTGCAGAAAATTGACAGAACGTTAGAGTGTCGAGTTTAACAGTCAGGCCAAACTAGATTCACTCTTCTCAACAGACATTAGACCAAAAGAAAATTTTGTAGTCCTTTTCCAGACATCTTCCTCAACTATAAAATGGCAATAATAGCACAAACTTAACTGTCTGGTTTTAAATATTCAGTCAGAGAGAGTGCAAGAGATACTGATCTCACAGTATTATTTTTAAAAAACAGTTTTTATTGATTATTTTTTGTTATTTTAATAATCACTGAATTGAAGATGCAGTGATAATAAAAATGAATGGAATAATTTAGAGGCCAAATTCATCGAGAGCAGTTTTAGTCCTAGGCAAAGTGATGAGATGTTCTTACACATTTTATATAGGGTACTGTTTTTCACTAGTTTTATTTAACAAAGTCCAACTACACATGGTTGTTTATAATTATTGACCCACTTAACTTATTTTTGATTTGCGCCCTTCAGTTTCTCCTATCTATTATCTCATGATTCTCCTGACTCCAGTCTATGACTGGTAAAGTCAGCCTGCCCGGCCAAAGAGGTAGCCATGGCTATGAATTTGACTTACTCCTCCCTGGCCAAATGCTTTTTAGTATCATAAAATAGACAAAAAATTTTTTAAAAGCAAGCAATTCCAGCATTTTAGGAGTGTCAGTTAAATGTTGTGAGGTGAGACGTAAACCTGGAGATAATTAAGCTACTGGGAGAATCAAAGGAATAAAGAAACTCAACAGCAAGGAAGTACAAATGAAGTAAAATACAGTAAATATTTGCTTTTTTTTCTTATGAATGTAAAAATCATGCCTTAGAGTGATTTAATGGAAAAATGAATAAGTATTATTTTGAAAGACAGAAACACCTATCTGAAAGTTTAGATATTTTTAAAAAGGCAATAGGGAGCCAATGTATGTTGCTGAGTAAGAAAATTACATTAATAGATCCCTAGCATGTGAGAGGTGAGAGTTAACTAACTGACCACCTTTGCTAATAATGCTAACCTGCAGAAGAACCTGTGCCAGGCTAGCTTCGTAAGAATTGTCTGCAGATCTTTAAAGGTTAATAAATGTCTACAGTCTGTTAAAGATTGAGCTATTCATGGTTGAGAAGGCAGTGGTAATCTGATTTTTAATATGTCTTCAGATTCTTCATATATGTTATAAAGTTTAGAAAGCACTGATCTATTCCGGTTTCTTCCTTTTTCCAATGAGGAGAATGAAGTCAAAGAAGCAATATGACCTGCTGGAATGCGAGCTGCTTAAGTAGCCCAGGACTCCAACTTATAGGCTTTTTTAGCTTCTATGTATAAGACAGTTGGCCTGAAAGTAGTGTGCAGTATGGACTGAAAGGTTAAGTTTTTGGGAGTGGGAAGCCAGTTAAAAGTCTAGGATAGCAATCTAAGATATATTACAATAGTCAGTACCAGGACTACATAGAAAGGTGGAAAAATTCAATTATTTTAAACAGACCAATAAGATAATTCAAGATAAGAGATGACAACACGTTGAGAACACAGAGGCTCTCAGATCTGATTGTGGGGAGAAGGTTCATAGTCCGGAGGATTAATTTGGAATCAAGAGGAAGCAGAGAAGATTTCAGAGTGCATTTAGAAATTTCCGGAGTTTTATCACACAGATAACTTACTCTGTCTTTCCTTACTCTCTCTTTGATTACCAGAAGCTGAAAGAAAGGAATTAAACTTTTTCTGGCTTCTAGAGAACATACTCTCCTTCAGTGTCTCTAACACAGGGTCTCATGGTTCAAACTACATACCACCAATAAGAGAAAGATTCAGCATGCACACTACTGGTTGATTTCCCTTTTGGTATTTCTGCCTGTCACATAGCAATAAATCAAGATTTTTCTAAGACCTGAGTCCCAAGCTGCTAGTCAGAAAAGGGCCCCAGACTCACCAGCCATAGCTAACAGCCCCTCTGTCTTCGTACACCACTGGAAAGTGCCTCAGACACAGAAATAAAAGACACCAGGTATTTCCTTATTGCAGGGAGTGGGGACAAGTGATTACAGATTATGAAGTTGCTTCTGGGAACCTCTAGTTTCATCATTGGGAAGTGCCCTGTAGTCAGCAAATTGGCTTTCTAATCTTGAACTCTAGATTCTTCCCTGGGGAAAAAAAATGTAAATGACAAAACATTGTTTTGTGGGTTGAAACCTCAGCCTGGTTTTCTTTTTCCTTTTCTCTCTCCATAGCCCCACATCTTCTTCTATTCATCCTTCTCTTCTGATCTGTCAGTTTTTCTACCTCTGCTCATCTAGAAACACATATCCTGAATGAGTAAAATCTAACTAGTTTCCTTGCATCTTCCCATAAGAATTAACCAAATATTTTGTATATCTTGGGTTTATTTATTTTTCCTTTCAATTTTTATTTGAGTTTCAGGGGTACATATGCAGGTTTGTTACAAGAGTATATTAGGTGATGCAGAGGTTTGTGGTACAATTTAACCTATCACCTAGGTAGTGAGAATAGCACCCAGTACATAGTTTTTCAGCTCTTGCCCTCTTCCTTCACTCCTCCCTCTAGTTGTTCCCTGTGTCTGTTATTCCCATCTTTATGTCCATGTGCACACAATATTTAGCTAGAACTTACAAATGAGATCGTGTGATATTTGCTTTTCTGTTTCTGCATTAATTTGCCTAGAAAAATGGCCTCCAGTTGCATCCATGTTGCTGCAAAGGGCAGGGTTTCATTTTTATGGCTGTGTAACATTCCATAGTAGGTGTGTACCACATTTCTTAAAATCCAATCCACCACTGATGGACACCTGGGTTGATTCTATTATTTTGGCTATGGTGAATAGTGCTGTGACAAACATTTGAAAGCACATGTGTTTTTGATAGAACAGTACGTTTTCCTTTGAGGATTCAGTCAGTAATGGGATGCTTGGACAAATGATAGTTCTATTTTTAGTTCTTTGGTAAATCCCCAAACTGCTTTTCACAAAGATGGATGCATCACATTACCGGACTTCAAGCTATGCTAGAAGTCTGCAGTAACCACAACAGCAAGGTATTGGTACAAAAAAACAGACACATAGCCCAATGGAACAGAAGAGAGAACCCCAAAATAAAGCCACACACCTAAAACCAACTGATACTCAACAAAGTCAACAACAACAGCAAAAAGAAACATGGAAAGGATTGTTTATTCAATAAATGTTATTTCTTGTTTAAATTATGCTGAGGAATCATGATGAAGTCTTCTCCTCCCCATGTCCCTGTCATCTTACCCTTTGATTGGAGACAGTTCTAAAGGAATCCTCTTATCTACTTCCTGGAATGCTGTTCTTCAACTGACTAAAACTGCTTTAACAGTTAATTTTTACTTAGGGTGGCAATTCACTTCTGCTTTTTGATATTCTCTGAGCAAAGACTGATCACAGATGTAGTCTCAGGTTGAAGTAGAATATGCCTGATAGTACAAAAGAGATATGCCCAGAGAAACAGTTAATAAAAGGCAAAAAAAAAAAAGACAGTAATGTGTTCAACTATGAAGGTTTTTAAAAAGTCAGAAATTAACTCTCATTTAATATGTTTAATATTAGAAAAAAACTCATATTTGCAAGTAAGGGATAGTTCTTCGAATCCTCCCTAAATCTTAACATCCCTGAGTGAATGATTTCACCCCAAACTCGTTTTCTCTGCACCATGCCAGGACTTCATTGTGCACACCATGCATCCTAGAGTTTCTTCAGGGTGTCATGTACCATCTGCCAAGCGCTTCATTTTGGATGGCTGTCTCATCTTTTCAAGAAGTCTGTGAACTACTGAGGGTGTAGGGTTGATTCAAAACTTACTTTCTTTGTCTTAAATATTTTTGCAAAGGGTAGGAACATGCAGGTTCTGTTCATGGATTTGTCAGTAGTAAATTGTGGGATTTGGGAAAAGTTCCTTATCACACTACACTGTCACTGTCATAACTAGCTGTCTTCCCCCATCTCTCCAGCTGAGCTCTAAATTATTTGAAGTCAGATACCTGCTGTAACTTATACTGCATCCCCAAAGCAGAAAGACCAGCAAATGATCTTTCTTTTTTTAAAAATGGCACAAAATAAATTTTTGTTCAAGAAAGTAATAAAAACATTGCTATGTTTGTAAGTCTGATTTTCTTTTTTAAATTTTTATATTTTATTTTAACTTTAAGTTCTGGGAAAGAAAGGTGCCAATAGCCTGTTTGGGTCTGACAGATTAAGTCGAACACTCTAAATTCCTTAGTCACTCTCAGTTCCAGTCCCTGTTTCTTCAGTGTGGGAGAAAAATGAGGACAAGTTTTCATTTTTCTAACAGATTTATTATTTCAAAAAAGTTTACTATTCAGCAGACATAATTCCAAAAACCTTTACAGAAGGATCTCTTCTTCCTTCCTGTGAGAAAAAGAAATAATAATAAAAAAAAAAGTAGGAAAGAATTTTGTTAAAGACTTGCAAGTTATAAAGTTATACCACCAATGGGAACATACACAATTTTAAAAGGAAAGACCACATGCTATGTTTAAATATACCCTGCTGAGGTGAAGGACCGAAACATCCAGAAGTGAGAGTTCATGGTCTTACAGCCACTTCTAGGCCAATATCAGCTGAATCTCAGAAGAGGTCTAAATGAAAAACTTTGGGAGAAGAGCAACGTGCTCTGCACTGACCAGAAGAAAGGCATTACTTCAGTATTTTCTGTAAATGGCTTGATTATGCCTTATCCAAAATGCATGCTACCAGAAGTATTTCAAATTTTAGATATTTTTGTATATTGGAATTCAGCAGTATACTTACTGTTTTAACATCCCTAATCCAAAAACCTATAATTTGAAATGTTTTAATAAACATTTCCTTTGAATATCTTGTGGGCGCTCACACAGTGTTGGATTTTAGAGCATTTCAAAATTCAAATTTTTGGATTAAGGATTCTCAGCCTGTAGACCTAGAGTTCTTGACTAAAATGGACTTTCAGTACCCTTTCCTCAACCTTCCCACACTCCCGACCATACACATGTACCTGCCCACAGACATTCATACAGTTTCCTTATTTTAATGTCCTGGGAAGAGGTAGAAACATCTTGTCAAAGTCACTCTTTCAGTGGTGGGCATCTGTGCTCTACCATCTGGCTGCTCAAATGAAAATCGAACCTAAAAGAGTAAAGAGAGTCTGTAGCCCTTTTTTTGTTTGCTGAGATATTTTTTCAAGAGTTTCTCGAGTTATGCCAAAAAACTACAACAAATATAGCAAAATAAGTGACAAAAACAAAAAGTACTTCCATCTGCAACAAGTATAACCATATATGTATGTAAGCATTGAACGACCCTCCTCAGGGCATTTTAAATCTGCTGCTGGATCTAATAGCCATCATAGACACAGGTAAATTAGAGTGCATTCATTTGTCTCTGCAGGGCAGGAGCGGGGTGAAACTGAATGACTGTTTTCTCAAGGCTGTGGGTCTTAATAGATTGGATTAGGATCCTAGGTTTGTCCACTCTCCAAAGAACTCCAAAACTCTTTTGGAAAGAAGGGCATTATTGGAAGATAAACATGTCTGGATCTGCTTTCTATGCTTCCAATTGCAATAGCCAAGCATTCAGGGAAATAGAGTGAAATAGCATCCACTAGAGTCCTACCTTGCGGAAAATTTCCTCCACATCACAGGAACAGGCATATTCTTGCAGATGTTCAATTAGTCTCATAATAAAAACAGAACCCTTTGTGGGATGTCTCCAAGAAACATTATCTATGGATAAAGCACATTTCAAATCTCAAGACTGGCTCTTGACTGAAGAAAGAGAAGAAACCCTAGTATTTCTACTCCAGCTGAGGAATGTTTGAAATCATAAATTTAGTAGCAAATAAGGAAAAGGCAGAATGGGGTAGAGGGGAGTGATTGGGATTTGGAAACGAAATATCTAAATGTACATTCCCAAAGTGGTATTACTGACTGTGATTTAAGTTAATTATGCATTCTGATATTTAATAGACTCAGCTAGCTATACAGGGGATGGTAATAACTCCATACACAAGAGGTATCTGAGGTCATGCAAGTGTTTGAGATAACCCAGGATATGCAATACTCAGCCTACATGGGGTAATTATATTAACAAATTCTCAATTTATGTACTTCATAAAAGATTAATCGAAATTAAATAACATTGACAGTAAGATATTTACACACAAAAAGTTAACTATAAAAATCATAAAACAGAACAAAAGTAGAAATCTAGGAGGAGTAGATAAGGAAATAAGCACATTATATTGGAGGAAAAAAGTTCTTATGAAGAAGAGAAATATTAAAGAAAAACAATATTAATTTATTACATAGTAGACACAGAAGTAATGAAGGCATAAAATTATGCAAAGGAAGGTATAAGAGAAAAGCAGCAGCAATAGCTCTGTATATAATGGCAGACACATTCTTTAATGACACATTTTAGCCAGTTATAATGGTCATAAAGTATATATTGATAATAAAATTCTATTTAGAAACACAGCTATCTCAGCTAAATGAAGCCCTTAACTGAGACTTGTTCTAGTAAAAGGAAGTAAGTGAAAGATATGGTGGAGACAGATATCTCTGCAAATGTTTTGTGAAATTAAGGAAGTAGATAATTATTTTTCTTCAGGAGATCACTATGATGTGGTTGGGATTGGCACAGCAGAATGTGGAGATAGGTTTAACATGGAAGTTATAGATAACTGAATTGGAGTTTCTGACAGTCATCTGGAAGGGAGGAGTAAGGAAAGTGAAAGAAAAGAAAGACACATAAATCAGCCAGATTGATGATGAGAAGCCAGGGGCCTACAAAGAACTACTTAGAGATCAGTGAATGGCATGTGGAAGGCTGGGATCAAAGGACACTAAATAACAGTTCTGTCTAATATTAAACTCTGCTATATGTACTCAGGCTGAAAATATATGGTGTTTTTGGGTGGTGTCATTGTTTCTGATCATTGTGGAAAAAAATTATTGAGTTCTACATCAGGGCATGTTCAACACAATGTAGAACCAAGCTTCTTCTGAAAGAAGATATCTCATTTTAGAAAATATTTTAGAAAACTTAACTATTTGAGCAGAGGCAGGGCCTTTGGGCCAGAGGTGACCAAGAGAATGCGAGTCCTCTCAGGAAACTGCCAAAGGTGGTGAATGAAAGGATTTAAATAATTTTTATTTAAACCTTGCTTAGAAAAGTAACTGAATTAAGTTATCAAATATATACATTTTAAATAATAGCAGTTTTTTAATGTGTGCTTTATTTTGTGTCGTGCCCAATATTTCAAATATATTAATTTATTAAATCCTTAGAAAAATAATACTTATATTCACATATTAGTGAGCAATTCAAGGAAAGCCCAAGGAGGAACTAGTGGAACTGGTTTACAAATACTAAATGTCTGGGTCAGTCAATAATAGCAAGATTCTTACTCCAAAGCATACATTTAGAAAAATTCAAATATATTCTGTCTTATACACTTCATGCTTCTGCGTAAAACCCGTTTTAATTTAGGGCCCCAAAGTGTCTCTCTTGCTGTTCTACTTTTCGGAACCTTGCTCCTACTCTTCTCCTATAAATATTTGATGTCTGGGCAAATTGGACTAATGAATGATCTCAACATGGCGGAATTTTCTGTGCAGAGTCATATTCTAATGTACTACAGCACATACCATCTTCCATTTAATTCTCTGTTATTGCTCAAAGTTCCAAAAATATTTTGAAACATAGATGAATTCTTTAATTAGTAATGCATTGAACAGATATGTAAAATTGATCTCTTGGATAAAGAAAATTGTGTGTATAACTTGGAACAAAGATTGAGCTGGTCTTGAGTTGTTAATCACCACCTCTAGTAGGTGATTGTCACTTTTTGTATTGATAGCCCCAACAAAGATGTCCTGGTAGAAACCTGTTACCTGGTGTGGAAGAGCAGAAAGCGATAAAATCCTTCTCTATGTGGGCTTTCTTAATAGCATCATCTTCAAACTCTTCTGTAGTTGGTAAAGATACGTTTCTTGAAACTCCCGCTGAATCTTTTAACCACACCACACCATAGCCGTCTGGAAAGACACAATTTGATTTGTTACTACTATCAATGGCTGAGAAGATGTTTTCCTCCTAGCCTCTGTTCAATGAGATTTATTAATGTGTTTGCTCTATCATTAATTCACATGCAAATACACACCTACATTTCAGTTACAATCTTTTCAACAATGTTTATCTTTTCTAACCATCAAACAAATTGTAAAAATTTCCAAACATCAAAATCTCAAGCTTGAATATGGAACAAATATCTACCAACCAGCCATTCAATTCACAGAAGCTGCAATCTGGAATACTGACAGTCCATGTTCTTTGACATTAAAAGACAAACAATAAGAAACCAGAAATTCCTGGATTCATACAGAGTAAGATAGTATTTGATTGTCTGGTGTTCTCAAAGGCATCAGCACTCACCACCACGGCAGGCCTGGATGATGATCACCTTCGGTTTGTCCTTCAAACTTGGGCAGTTCTTGGTATTCAACATTTTAAAGATTGCATTGAGTTGTAACACATCTGGGACTTGCTCAGAGTGTTTCTTCCCACATATGCCTTCCAGAATACCATGAGACATGAACACCAGAAATGTGCTGTCAGAGGTCTTGTGCTCTGGGCGGTGTGCAAATGCCTGTAGCTCTGTAGTCATGTCCTGAAAGAGACCATATCACTGATTTTTGACTATGTAATTAACTATCATGGTACCTTGGAAAGTCAATAAATAAATACTTAAGGAGTTTCTTAAGGAATTCCATGACAAACAATGGGGTGCCAAAAAAAAACGTACTCTTAGTTTCAAGAAAGGTGAAGGAAAGTGTTATAGGAAGTCATCCAGAGTTATCTTGTAGAGAGACGGTGGCATTACTGAGTCAATAAAACATTTCCCAATTCAGTTATACCAGGCTTGTGCTGAATGACTCTTATGTTACAAAGGACCATGTAGTATCCAGCACTCTCTCATGGCAAGTTTGTATTTTAGATTATCAAGAGATTACATTTCTTGGTCTTACAACCAAGCTTTCTAATATTATTTAGTTATACAAGGGGCATAACCATGTTTCTGTTGTATAATAGAACTTACCGAAGCAGCAAGATTTTTTTTCACATCTACACTGTACCCCAGATTTTGTAGCAGCATTGTCATGCCTGCGATGTCAACCTCAGCTCCAGTTCTTCTGGGAAGAGTGTCAAATTCTTCATTGCAGATAATGAGAGCAAGACGTGTGCGGCTTGACTTGTCCATTATTGGATAAATCTGTAGGAAATGCAGTTTGAATGAACAGCCTTGTTCTCTCCAATTAAATATTTCCCTTACTGGTTTATGACAGCTTCCCCTTCCTTAGTCCTATCAAGATACCAAACCCCATGAACCATACACTGAAAAGGAGGAACAGAAATGAATGCTGCTTCAAGAGTATGCGTGGACATTACAAATGCCCAGATGGCAGCTGAGCTTCTGACTTCATTGTTCTTGATAGGCAGGATTTTGAAAGATGCACAAGCTTTGAAGCAAAAATGACTGAATTCTAAAACTGATTGTTCCAATTTCTGATTCTTTTTCTTTGGGAAAAATATTTAACAATCCCCTGTCTCAGCTTCTTGATCTCTAAAATGGGCTATGTTTAAGGTTAAAAATTATGTATTATCATGTGCAAAATGCTTAGAACAATGCCCATTCATAATAAGCATTCAATAGCTGCCATCACTGATGTTATTTACCCAGGAAGTGGATCCAATTTGGAACTCTTTCTATAAATCTGGGATTCTAGGATATAGAAATTCTTTATGTAAGGGGAGCAGAAGTATGATTCTCCAGAACTGCTCAATGAAGTTGGCTCTAAGAATAAGCCACTGCATTTCAGAACTGCCTCAAGTGTTCCTTTCACCCCACTCTGTCCTTGTGTCCTGAGCATGGCACCTCTACCGGCTTTTCTTTCCATATCCTTTGAGCTTCTTCTAGGGAGCAAAGCTTGACATTCCCTTCTGAGCCTGAGGATGTGGGCATAGTTGGGTTGTCCTGCACTGCCTGAAGAGCTGCAAGAGACAAAGAACATCATGAACAGTGGCATCCCTGTTTGTTCCACTTTGTGTTTGTTACAGCCTCACCTACGGATGAAGCCACAAAAGAGGAAATGCACTCTGAGGAGGACAATCCTGAGCTACATCATTAACACAGCTGAGTGAGTTTGCTCCTAATAGAGCACATTTCAAGCCAGAGATTTCCAGGTATGTGTTACAAGTATCTTCTTTCATATTTCAGGATCAGCCTTTCTACAAGCATTTTAGATACTAACATAGAAAGGGAAAATTTCAATTCTATGCCTGATGAAACACTCAGAAAACAAACAATGTGTGAGATAAAATAGTTAGAATATAAACTTTTTTCAAAATATTCAAACCCTAGGATAAAATTTAATGGGATCAGGTCTTAATTTAATCTACTAAAATATTTTTTAAAATACATGTTTATCTTTTTATTTATTTACTTAATATACATGGTAGTAAGCACTAGGAATATTTTTTAATGAATCTTTGTCCTGTTCTTCAGGATATCTTCCTTCTATGTATACATATGAAAGGACATGAATATTGAATATACGAACTAGGATGAAGATATAATGATAAATGCTAAAATCAAGGTACACACTAGGTGGATTCATAGCACTAAACATTCATTGCACAGACACATAGGAAATGTTTTCACAGAGTTTATGTGAGAAAATCCTTGAGCCTTTTATTTCATCACAGGTTCAACACAATCCAACAATGTGATGTCCTTGTTAAAGAAATTAATGTAACCTTTGTTTTAAAATAGAAATAAGTTTTCTAGATGTGTGGAGGATCTTTTAGAAACTATTAAGGCAAAAAATAATATTTAATTTTAAAACCAAATTTGATAAATGGTTATACAATCAGTTAGATAAACAAAGGCAGCATAAAATGTGTTGATGTGGAGAAGAACTAATTAGAATAGATATACTGGAGAAAATTATAGAATAATCATTTGTTGGATAAAATGTTGGATTCCTTCATAAAGAAGTGTGAAAACAATAGAAAAAACTAAATAGAAGTAGTTAGGTTATTTTTGAGCTATTTTTTCATAGTAAAGAAGACAGTATTTCTTTATATATTGAATATCCCATGCTGTGAAACATTTAAGAAAATATTCATGATATCCAACCTTAATAAATTCAGTAGAGTAATATCTGAACTTGATAAATAATTTGCATTCCTAGCCTCTACACTGCTTTCAGATATAAGTTTCTTTTAAGAGTGCACTATGGGAATAGGGGTTCTTTAATAAAATAATAGAAGTAGAAATAGAGAGATGGTTCCAAATTTGAGAAAAGCCTGCATAAAACTTGGCCATGGCTTGAATGTTAGAGGTACATGAGAAGAAAGGGTCCCATATGAGTTTCAAGTTCCTGGTTTGAACAACTGGTTACAGTGGCACCAATAACCAAGTTACACAAAACCGGAAGAGAAGCAGGGTGTGAAAGTGTGGCATGTTCAACTCTGGGAAAGTTTAGAATAAGGTGACTCTGGGAGATGGGAGTGAATATTTCAGTAGGCTTAAATAATGAAGCTTGGTACTTATTTGAGTAATCAGAATTTGAGACACAGATTCAGAATTTTTAATATAAACGTGGAGAATGAAGCTGTGGAAACAGTTTCTACAAAGCAGAATAGATTACAAAAAGAAAATTATATGACCAATCTATGAGAATTCTCCATAGCCCATTTACCCACAGTTCATCCTACAAAGTTAATGTCAAGGAAGATGTAGGTCAAAGAATGCTCTTCCTTTAAAAACAGCATTACCTGGAAAGGAAGAAAGTACTCCTTGAGAGTCTTGCATATTAAGGGAATTTCCAGATGTTTGATCTATGAAAAGATAAAGGATATTGAAGTAGTCACTTATTATCTCTGGAAAACTTTACCCCAATCTGTAAAACACTCCCCACTAAAAATTTCTCCCATAACACTGACTGACTGACATTAAATAATGTTCAAGATGTTCTTTAATTTAGAGAGTGGTGGGAGGTAGAAAATGAAAGAGGCATTGATAGAAAAATACGTGTTTATTACACATAGATGAAAACAGAAACATCTGTAATGTCTGCTTAGACAGGCATAAGTTTTCCCTAACCCTTACATCAGAAGGCTTTTGCTTTCAAAGAACATCTCCCTCTGAAGTGGCTTTAGGAAGTGCCACAGACATCAATGACTGGGAATCCACCAGAACTCTCATCCTCACCACGTGGTAGATCCAAGTGGTCATGAGATTTGGCCAGCTCAGTTCCTGAGCTGTATTGGGCCTGAGGAAGGTTGCAAGTGGAGGATTTCCAGGCCTCACAGCATGATCCACAGCCTGGTAACAGGCAACCGGGTGATCTTACTCAAAGAAAATACAAGGAGGCAACTGGAGGAATGAGCCCACTAGAAATCTTTACTTTTCTATATGTTTAATGCGTTCTCTGAGTGTATCACCAATGTGTTCTCTGAGTGTATCGCCATCATTGAAATGTATTTTATTCTTTTAGGAGGGTAAAATTTTGGAGAAAAGTTATAAAAAGTATTTGATTATAAACTTTAAAGCTTCATGTGACTTTACAACTACATAAGTGCCTTCGGACCCCTTGCACTCAACAAAAATAAATCCACAAGTAAATATGTTGCCTTGCCAGGAACACTGGAACACACAGCATGAAGCTTTTCAGATGGTTCTCATGAGCTTCAGCAAAGGAGCTACCACATGCTCAGAACAGGAAATGAGCTTTAATCAGAAGAGTACCACTGAGGATGAAGGAAAAGAATCAAAAGGAGAGTCAAGGGACATGCAATAGAGACCCTGCTACAGAAATATGGCCCTGAAGCCAGAGATAAGAAAGTTTTCTTCAAATTAACATAAAGGCAGGCATGAAGAGAGGCCCTAGGTGAACTTGAGTGTGAGTCACTGACCCTTACCTGCTGAGAGTCCCAGCGTCTGTGCCAGGTACTTGTCTTCTTCACAAATGTATGTGATGCAAATTTGGCATGCCTGTGCCCCTTTCGGAGTAACGGAGTCAATCAAAGCTCGGGTCTTATCCATAACTGTAGCATTTTCACGTTTTACTTTCTCCATCTCTTCCTGGTTCAGTACCCTTGTCTGTAATAATTCATCCAGCAAGCCATTTATTGTACCTTCACCCATGGAACGGATAAACAGCTTTCTCTTCTCCTTCAGGACCTTGTCTGTTTGGAGCACAAGGATTTCTCACTCATGAAAACAGCCTCATATTCCTCTCATGTAATCAACAGGAAGTGACCTCATTAGATTTCATCAGTGAAATGTCCCCCTCCTCACAATTGGGTAATCCCTCTTCTTACTGTATCGCTGTCCTACTTGTTTCCCTCAATAGTCTCCATACATGTGCATGGAGTGGCCTGAAGACTGAGTTTACCATTTCCACATTAGTCCCTGGAAAGCAGAGATCATCCTTTTATGTCCCGTGTTTATTTATCTCTGATTAATAAAGTAATGAAGCAGAAATAGCCCATTTCATTTAGGAACCACTGCTGCTAGTACTCCTCCAGTGCCGATTCTGTACCCTCTGTCAGAGTTTCAACATGTAAGTAAGAGTTTAATTAAGACTGCAAAATGACAGCAGGCTTCCCCTAAAGCCTCAGTTCCTTCCTGGGCTTGCCTTTCCTTTCTAAAGGCTGCAAAAATCTTCTAGTTCCTTCTTTCCTCCCTCTCCCCGCTTTTCCTCACTTCTACTCAAGTAAACTTCCACAGATGCTAATTATGGCTTCCAGAAGAGCCAGCGCCTTCCAAAACTCTTTGTTCCCAGGGACCTGTTCTTGGAACAGTAAAAGACTCACCGGCCATGGCTTTTCTCTCCTCCCTTCTTGTGTGACTGAAACTGAAAGTATGCTTCGCCTTCCTTTTTGGCAGGGCCTGTACACGTATTGGGAAATACTCACTGTGCATGTATATGCATATCTTTATTTTTCTTCCCATTAAAGAATCAGAACTGTAGCCTGCATCAGGTAGTGTATCCATGGGAAATTTTCTTCACCAGCCCTTGGATAGATCAGGGTAAGAGGGGAATGGGGCTTGGAGAGTAAGACAGGATTGAAAAAGTATGTATACAATTAAATTCACACAGTGAAGAATTTCTCAATCATTAGAAAGCTTGACGGAGAAAAGTAACACAACCTTTGGAGTATGTGAACCACTGTTCCCCTGACCCCACCTCATAGCTCTTGGGAAAGTTGTGGGTAATGTATGTCCCTGTGAAACATTTTTGCTTTAAGAAATGGAAACATTTTTCACCAGAATTAAAGCTTTTCTTATTTAATGTCCTTCTTTTCACATTGCTTTTTTCTTTCTTTCTTTCTTTCTTTTGTTTTCTGATACAGGGTATCATTCTGTCATGCAAGCCGGAATGCAGTTATTCGACCTTGGCTCACTGCAGTCTCTACTTCCCAGGCTCAGATGATTCTCCCAACTCAGCCTCCCGAGTAGCTGCAATCACTGGCACATGCCACCATGGCCAGCTAATATTTGTATCTCTTGTAAAGACAGGGTCTCCCTGTGTTTCCTAGGCTTGTCTTCCGCTCCCAGGCTCAAGCAATGTGCCCACCTTGGTCTCCCAAATTGCTAGGATTACAGGTATGAGCCACCCACCCATCCTGGAGGGTTTATTTTTGAGGGAAATTGCATTGTAGAGGCCCAGAGCATAGGCTCTGGAATCAGAATGTTGAACTTAGCATTTTAAACTTCCCTTCCTCGGCAAGATATTGAACTTCCCTATGCATTGGTTCCTCTGTATGTGAAATAATTTTATTAATAGTAAGTACGTACACAGTTTTGAGCATTAAGTGAGAGAAAATGTGGAAAATGCATGGAACATAGCCTGGCAAATGGTAAGCAAATAATGAGTGATATTACTATAATTAATACAAATGTTTAAGGTTAGAAAAATAATCAAGGATGATTATTTGCAGATTATCTAGCTAAGTTTATCTTTTGTTAGAATCCTCAAGCAGTGCATCTAGTCATTCATTTAGCAAACATATATGGACGACATCGCTCTAGGTGCCAGAGGTTCAGTCAAAACATATCATGGTCCTTTCCCCTTTATTCTCACATTCAAGAGGGGAAGGCAAACATGAAGGCTGGTGATATGGTCTGTCTCTGTTTCTGTACTCAAATCTCACCTTGAATTGTAATAATCCTCATGTGTTATGGGAGGTATCTGGTGGGATGTAATTGAATCATGGGTGCTGTTTTTTTTCCATGTTGTTCTCTTGATAATGAATGTCTCATGAGATCTGATGGTTTTATAAAAGGGAATTCCCCTGCTCATACCCTCTTGCCTGCACCCATGTAAGATGTGTCCTTGCTCCTCTTTTGCCTTTTGCCATGATTCTGAGGCCTCCCCAGCCATGTGGAACTGTAAGTCTATTAAATCTCTTTTTTGTTCTATATAATTACCCTGCCTTGAGTATGTCTTTATTAGCAGTGTGAGAAATGACTAATGCAGTAAATTTATACTGAGTAATGGAGTGCTGGTGTAAAGATCTCCAAAAATGTGGAAGCGACATTGGAACTGGGTAAAATGCAGAGCTTGGAACAGTTCTTAGGGCTCAGAAAAAGATAGGAAAATGTAAGAAAGTCTGGAACTTTCTAGAGACTTGTTGAATGGCTTTGACTAAATGCTGCTCCTCTCGAATGAAGATAGGAACTTGTTGGGAAGTGGAATAAAAGTGACTGTTGCTGTGTTTTAGTGAAGAGATTGGTGGCATCTTGCCCCTGCCCTAGAGATCTGTGGAACTTTGAACTTGAGAGAGATGATTTAGGGCATCTGGCAGAAGAAATTTCTAGGCAGCAAAGCATTCAAGAAGTGATTTGGGTGCTGTTAAAAGCATTCATTTTTATGTATTTGCAAAGATATGATTTGGAATTGGAACTTATGTTTAAAAGGGAAGCAGAGCATAAAAGTTTGAAACATTTGCAGCCAGATGATGTGCTAGGAAAGCAAAACCCACTTTCTGGGAGAAATTCAAGCCAGCTGTAGAAATTTGCAGAAGTAACGAGGAGCCAAATTTTAATCTCTAAGACATTAGTCTCCAAGACAATGGGGAATATGTCTCCAGAGTATGTCAGAGACCTTACAGGCAGCCCCTTCTATCACAGGACTGGAGACCTAAGAGGGAAAAAAATGTTTTCATGGGGTAAGCCCAGGGCCCTTCTGCTGTATGCAGCCTAAAGACTTAGTGCCCTTCCTCCCAGGCCACTGAAGCCATGGCTAAAAGGGGCCTAGAAATAGCTTGGGCTGTGACTTCAAAGGGTGCAAGCCTCAAGCCTTGGCAGCTTCCATGTGGTGTGGAGCCTGTAGGAGCACAGAAGTCAAGAATTGAGGTTTGGGAAACTCTGCCTAGATTTCAGAGGATGTATGGAAATGCTTGGATGTCCAGGCAGAAGTTTGCTGCCGGGGTGGGACCCTCATGAAGAACTTCTACTAGGGCAATGCAGAAGGGAAATGTGGGGTGTGAGCTCCCACACAGAGTCCTCACTGGGGCACTGCCTAGTGGAGCCATGAGAAAAGGGCCACCATCCTGCAGATCCTAAAATGGTAGATCCACCAACAGCTTGCACCATGCACCTGGAATAGTCACAGGCACTCAATGCCAGCCCATGAAAGCAGCTAGGAGGGACGCTGTACACTGCAAAGCCACAAGGGTGGAGCTGCCCAAGGCCATGGGACCCCGACTCTTGCATCAGCATGACCGAGATATGAGACATGGAGTCAAAGATCATTTTGAAGCTTTAAGGTTTGGCTGCCCTACTGGATATTGGACTTGCATGGGGAATGTAGCCCCTTCCTTTGGCCAATTTCTCCCATTTGGAATGCGTGTATTTACCCAACGCCTGTATCCCCATTGTATCTAGGAAGTAACTAACTTGCTTTTGATTTTACAGGCTCATAGGTGGAAGGGACTTGCCTTGTCTTAGAAGAGACTTTGGACTTGGACTTATCGGTTAATGCTGGAATGAGTGAAGACTTTGAGGAACAGTTGGAAGGCAGGATTGGTTTTTAAATGTGAGCACATGAGATTTAGGAGAGGCCAGGGGCAGAATGACAGAGTTTGGCTCTGTGTCCCCACCAAAACCTCACCTTAAATTGTAATAATCCCCAGGTGTCATGGGAGGCACCTGCTGGGAGGTAATTGAATCATGGATGTGGGTTTTTCCCATGTTGTCCTCATGATAGTGAAAAAGTCTTATGAGATCTGATGGCTTTATAAAGGGGAGTTCCCCTGCACATACCTTTTTGTCTGCTTCCATGGAAGATGTGTCCTTCCTCCTCCTTTGCCTTCCACCATGATTGTGAGGCCTCCCAAGCCATGTGGAACTATGAGCCCATTAAACCTCTTTTTTTCTTTATAAAGTACCCAGTCTTGAGTATGTCTTTATTAGCAGCATGAGAACAGACTAATACACCTGGTATGTAATATGTAACTGGAATATTCAGAATGTTCAAATGTAGCAATTGATGAGATTGATAAAAAATTAATTGGCAAAGTAGGAGACAAAATATTGCAGGACTCATGAACTTTAGACAGAGGAGCCAGGGAAGGCAATCACATGTTCAATTGCTTATCCCAGAAACAAACTCAATGTGGCTAATTTATTTTATAAATCTATTTGATGAAAGGTGGGCTAATAGCAAAATGCACACGATATGTTACACTTACCAAATTCTTTACCAAAAATTCTCCTGAGTAGTTACCTTAATATTTTTGGAGATTAAAGACCCAGAGTTAGAAAAACATCCACCTTTTGACATGTGGGCTACCAGTTTTATTTCCTGTGCTCTAGGTGAAAGGTTAAGTGTGTTTGAGTTTGACTAGAACTCACTGTGTAGGAGGACATCGTTTTTTATTTTTATTTTTTTTTTTTTATTTTTTGACAGACTCTCGCACTGTCGCCCCACTGGAGTGCAATGGCACCATCTCCACCTCCCAGATTCATGTGATTCTCCTGCCTCAGCCTCCCAAGTAGCTGGGATTACAGGTACCACCACACCTGGCTCATTTTTTGTATTTTTACTAGAGATGGGGTTTCACTATGTTCACCAGACTGGTCTCAAACTCCTGACCTCGTAATCTGCCCACCTTGGCCTCCCAAAGTACTGGGATTATAGATGTGAGCCACCATGCCCAACCTCTCATGGTGTTTTATCTTTACTTTGCCAATGACTTAATCCGATGGCAGCACAAACTTGTGCTCCTTGCCACTGGGAGGATTTGTAGCATGGAAGAAAGCAGAAATTGCCTGTGTATTACTTATCTTCCAATCATTTACTTTTAAATGATTCATTTTTTTTCTATTAACTGAAGTGTTTCACATGGGGGTTTCCCCCGGAGCCAGAGCCATGAACCACTGAGTTGAAGCATGTCAGAGTGACATCCCGGAAACAGAAGCCATGACTAAACCATATATCTGGGAATGTAGAACCATGAGCCTTGAGTCTCATGTCATGGAGAGCTAAACACTGAGCCACTAGATGGCAAGGGCCCACTGTTTCCTCAAAAATGAAGATGTCAAAAACTGGAAACAAATCAATATCCAATTCCGGAGCATAAAATAACAATTTGTGCCATACATGTACACTGAAATGCTATTCAGTCATGAAAGGGAAAAATTACTAATATATGCAATAACATGGGTGAAAAAAATATGTTTCAATTATGAGTGAAAGAAGCCATATAGGAAGGAACACATACCCTGTGATTCCAATTATATAAAGTTCTAGATTAGGAAGAACTAACGTATAGTGATAGAAATTCGATGACTACTTATCTGAGGAGGAAGTGGAAGGAGATTGAGAACAATGGGCATGACAAAACTTTCTGGGGTGACAAAATTGGTTTGCCTATCACTGGGATGTTATTATACTAGAATATCCATGTATCATTAATTATCAAATTGTATTCTTAAAAGGGGTACATTTTCTTTGACGTAAATTATACAAAAATAACATTAAAATTTTGAAGCGAAAATGGTCAGTGGTTGTAATAATAGATTTTTTTTTGTTGATTTCTGGCTGGACACACTCCACAAATTTGTAAAACTTTGGTAAGAGGAAGTTGTTCTTATAGTGACTGAGTTGTAATTACCAACCACCCAAGTTGAATGAGGAATTGTAGACAGAGTGGATATAATTTATAGGAACCAAATTGTTGACTTAAATGTGTACTTGGAAAATAGAATTACAAAGGTAAAATCATCTCAAAATAAATGAATGTAGCAATTCTATTATAAGTAGTATTTTAAATGTGCATAATGTTATAAAATCCTGTCAGTGTGAAGTCTAGGAGACAATATCATTTTAAATGACAGAGTAGGTACTATAAAAATCTCTGACATAGAAGGCAGAAAATTCTGTGCTTGGGTTTTGGCCATCCCATTTCCAAACCTTCGAAGTTCATGGACTCTTTCAGTTTATCCAACTCTTCTTAGTTATATTTTTGGACTATCAGCACATTTTGTGTAGTAAAACTTAGAGCACTAATCAACTATTACATGTTACTTTATTTTTTCTTTGTCTAAAAGCCTCTTTCTTTCTGCCCGGCTTATCAGTGTGGACTTTGGCGTCTAATAGCCCTAAGGTCAACTTCTATTTATGAGCTGTAGATCTTAGACAAGTTATTTAACATCTACCATCCTCTGTGTTCTCGTGTATAGGAGGGGCATCATTATCATTCTTACCTTCTAAGATGCAATGCCAGGTGTAGAGAGCATGCCACTATATCTCTCATTTATAGTAGTCATAGGCTATAGCCCAGAAGCAAGGTAATGTTAAAATGCACTTTTTGGTAAAGTGCTTCTAACTTTTTCATGTGCTTCATTTCAATATGTTAAATAAACATTAATTTCATTTTATGAATAGGAACAACAGGTAAAAAACTGACTCCAATACTTGGTAAACACAAGTTGGAGAATTGGGTGAGAAGCCGGAGTCCACTTCAATACTTGTTCAATGTGATGTGCTTTTTTCCAACTGGGCACTACCCTGGAAAATCTGGATTATACAAGCAGACAAATGGCTTGTTTGTGTCAGTGGGAAATAAATTCTAAGAGACAGACTGGATGAAGTCTATGATAATTTATGAGTTCCAGTTTGCAACTCTTTACCTAAACCTGGGATTCTAGGATATAGAAATCCTTTATGCAAGGGGAGCAGAAGTATGATTCTCCAGAACCACTCAATAAAATTGGTTCTAAGAAAAAGCCACTGCATTTCAGAATTGCCTGAAGTATATCTTTCACTCCACTTTATTATTGTATTCTGAACATGGCACCTCTGTGACTTTTGTTTCCATATCCTTTGAGCTTCTTCTAGAAAGCAAAGCTTGAGTCTACCTTCTGGGCTTGAGGATGTGGGCGTAGCTGGGTTGTCCTGCATTGCCTGAGGAGCTGCAAGAGACAAGGAATATCATGAACAGTGGTATCCCTCTTTGTTCTTATAGCCTCACCTATGGAGGAAGCTACAAAAGAGGAAATACATTCCTAGAGGACAATCCTAATCTAGTCATTAACATAGTAGAGTGTGCTTGCTGCTATTGGAGCATATTTCAAGCCAGAGGTTTCTAGGTATGCATTACAGGGAGGATCTACTTTCATATTTGAGCATAAGTATTTCTACAAGCATTTTAGATAAAAACATAGAGAGGAAGCTTTTCAAGGCCATGCATGATAAAACACTCAGGAAACAGTCAATGCGTGATATAAAACAGTTAAAATATGATTTGTTTTCAAAGGATTCAAACCCTAGGATAAAATTTAATGGGAGCAGGTCTTAATTAACATTAATTAATTTTTAAAAGATGTGTTTATCCTTTTATTTATTTACCTAATATACATGGTAGTAAACACTGGGAATATTTTTTTAATGATCCCTTTTCCTGTCCTTCAGCATCTCCTACAATGTATACATATGGGAGGACAAGAATATTGAATACATAAACTAGAATAAATATAAAATAGAATGATGAATGCTAAAATCATGGTGTGCTCTAGATGGATTCATAGCACTAAACATTGCTTGCACAAACATATGAGGAAATGTTTTCACCGAGTTTATGTGAGAAAATCTTTAAAGCTTTTATTTCATCACAAGATCAACACAATCTGACAATGTGATGCACTTGTTAAAGAAATTAACGTGATGTTTGTTTCAAGATAGAACTGAGTTT
This sequence comes from Nomascus leucogenys, assembly GCF_006542625.1. Classification (NCBI taxonomy): domain Eukaryota; kingdom Metazoa; phylum Chordata; class Mammalia; order Primates; family Hylobatidae; genus Nomascus; species Nomascus leucogenys. The sequence goes on along the minus strand of NC_044395.1, from coordinate 29,869,751 downwards.
TCTAGATATCCAGAGGATCTTTTAGAAACTATTAAGGCAAAATAATAATATTTAATTTTGCAAACAAATTTGAAAAACTGCTATACGATCAGATAAACAAAAGCAGCATGAAGTGTGTTGACATGGAGAACTAATTAGAATGATTATATTGGAGAAAACTATAAAATAATAATTTAGTAGAAGAAATGTTTGTTTGCTTTGTAAAGATTTGTGAAAGCAATAGAAAAAAAACTAAAGAAAAGCATTTGAGCAGTGAGCTGAGATCGCACCATGGCACCCCAGCCTGAATGACAGAGCGAGACTCTGTCTCCAAAAAAAAAAAAAAAAAAAAAAAAAAGCCAGGACTGTGTCTGTTCATTTTTACTACATTATCTGAATCAGAGCGTTTCAGTTCTTGTTTATACAGGAGCTCAGTAAATCTTTATCAAAAAATTTGTACACCAAATGTTTTCCACAATCTAAATATATAATTGACTATTATTCCACATCACAGGTTATCTTCATAGTTTATTTTTTTTCTCTATGAGGAAAAAATATTTATATCTCTTATCTCTCAGATTTTTAATATTTCAATAAATATATTCAGCATGTATTGACTTTCTTTGCTATCAGAACTTAGTGTTTGGGAATAATTAAAAAGCAAAATATAGCACAATGTGAATAATTTACATAAAATGTTTGTGTATCATTTGTGTAAAATATGTAGGTGGCTTATCATATACATTTGTTTTGGCTTGTATGAATAAATAAATGAATGTAACATATAATATGGGTCTTACAAATATTTCCACAAGGTAACAACATCAAGAATATATTTGGAGTTACTTGGCCGGGCGCGGTGGCTCAAGCCTGTAATCCCAGCACTTTGGGAGGCCGAGGCGGGCGGATCACGAGGTCAGGAGATCGAGACCATCCTGGCTAACACGGTGAAACCCCGTCTCTACTAAAAATACAAAAAATTAGCCGGGCGTGTTGGCGGGCGCCTGTAGTCCGAGCTACTGGGGAGGCTGAGGCGGGAGAATGGCGTGAACCCGGGAGGCGGAGCTTGCAGTGAGCTTGCAGTGAGCCGACATCGCACAACTGCACTCCAGCCCAGGGGGACAGAGCAAGACTCTGTCTCAAAAAAAAAAAAATATATATATATATATATATATATTTGGAGTTACTTTATGAGTTGTGTGATGAAGAGCGATCCATTTGCACTTCTCCAGAAAACGTTATTTTTGAATAAAGGAAATAATAAATCCTAAATAAAGAAAATAATAAATGCTTCATCCTTTTTTTAAAAAAAGTCAAAGATTGTAAATAACAGATTAAAGCAAGTAGGAAAAATAAAGACTCAAATTTCTTTGTCCATATACAAAGAGTAACATGATGGGCTTAGATTATTATAAAAGACACATGCAAAGGTTATAGCATCACAGGTGAAGGAATAGGGCTCTAGAACCATAGTTCTGTAATTCAGAAGGCAAAACTATTATTTTATATTTGATACTATACGTCATGTTTCCAAAAAATATTATTTTATTTGATCTTCAAAATTTACTCAAGGCAGAACAGCTGCAAAGCGATACAGTAGCAACTGAACCCACATTTGTGCTGAAGATTCTTCTATACCTTCCTACAGATGCCCTCTTCTGATAACAGACCAGCCAGTAGGTAACACTGAGGACACTTTATCTCAGTTAATATTGACTGGTCCATTTCCCATAGCAGTCATGGGCAGAGACTACCTTTGCTAAGGCAGCTGTGTCCTGGGGGATTTTGTAGCCCTTTTCTTGGCACAAAAGGCAGCATGTTCTGCATTTGGAATGGTTCAAAGTTCTAAATAATATTGCCTTATTGTTTTTGTGGTTTACCTGAAATAGCTTAAAATTCAGAATCAAACTGCCTTGAATTCATACCTGGCAAATTCTACCAGTGTTTATTCAGGCAATGTGTAGGATTTTTGCAAGCTTCCGCTTCCTTATCGGTGAGAATGAGATAGTAAAGCTTATCTGGCACATTGGGGCTAAATATTAAATATATCTACATGTCTAGACAAAATAATTAAATAAATAATATATTAAATAAGAATAAGGTTTTGCTTGAGCGTTTTAGAAATTCTGTCTGTTCTGCCCAGGCCTTGAACACCACTGGAAATACTCTTCTCTCTACTATACTATCTCCTTTTAAAAATTATATTACCTTAAATAAGATGATTTGGGGAATGGATCTTTTACATATAGTGCTATGTGTGTGTATATATATATATATTTCAATGTTTTACTCATTTAATACATATGATGCTGGTATGATGTGGATAATATTATTAATCCCATTTTACAGATAAGAAAAATGAAGCACAGAGCTTGAACACCTTCCCAAGGTCACAAAGCAAGGAAGTGGCAGAGCCAGAATTCAAATTCAGGTGGCCCAGCTGGAGAATGTGGTTCTTCATCATTATTCCAGACTGTCTCTCAGAACTTGGTTGTAGAAAAGATGACAGGTGTCTGGTAAATTAAGCTCTTACTAGAGCTTAACAGTCTGTTGATCATTAGCGTTAGCTTAGTGTTATTATCTTATACAGCCCTGAAAACAGGTGCTGTGCCACATGTTTCCTTTTGTACTTTTTATACTGCACCCTTACAAGTGAGCTAGATAGCACAGGCAAGTAATAGCTTCTTCACCTCATGAATAATGAGCCTGCATACTTGTCAAGAGATGAGATGAATCAGAATGAGAGTCCAGTTTTTCTCATCCCTAGGCCAGCTCTCTCTAGTATCACAAGCCACCTTTCTTGTGAGCATTGTGCCAAGTCTTCTGAGAAGACAAGAAAGGTAATATTGAGGGGAGAGGGAGGTCTGCTTTCAAAAGGCTTAGTGTAGACTGAAGGACAAAAGCATAAGCACAGGGGAAAATATGTGACAACAAAAGAGAAGTAGAAAATCCTCTAAAGGGCAAGACAAACTAAGAGTGCTATAAATGGACTTTAGAAAAACATGGATTTAAAAGTGCTCAGGGCTTTAAAGAATGACAGGGTTTTGAATACACAAATGAAGAACAAAGGGGACTATATTTAAGGAGAGCCTATTCTGTGCCAGGCATTGTGGTGAGTGCTTTATGTACAATGGGCATTGTTCACTCAGCACCACAGTGAAGAAGATGTTAGTGCTATATTCCCATTTTACAGATGGTAAACTGGCCTTACCCACATTAAAACTCTTGTATGAGGTCACATTGTTAATCTCCAGTGGACATCAAACTTAAGTTCACTCTTCCGATTGCAAAACCCAAGCTGTTTCGTGTGCAAATACAAGAGACAGAAAGACATTTCATGCCTATAGAATGGCATAAAAATTGAAAGCACAGAAATCGGAATGCAGAGAATAAAAACAAAATTATCAGGATAAATTGGTTTCTTTACAAGGCACTTATCACTAACTGACACTTTCTTTCATTTATTTATTTGTTGTCTGTCTAGTTCTACAAAATGGGCTTCTAGGAAATAACGAATTGTCCATCTTCTTTGCTTCAATACCCACATCACCTAAAACAATGGTCACATCACATTAAACAAATATCATCAGTATATGTTGTAAAATATAAATGATTTAGCGTGAAAGGAAGAATATATATCAAATACAGCAAATTTATGAATGAAAATTAATTTAGAAAAATATTTGATAATATAGGGCAATCAGTTTAAAATTTGAAATTAAATGAGGGAGATAAATGTCGAAGAATATGAATTACTGGGTTAATCATAACATTTCATTTATTTTCGTCCATTGAATATTTATTTATTGAGTATCTAATAAATGTCAGGTAACTGAATTAGAATATAAGGATTTATTCGTAAAACAAAAATACAGTATTAACCTTGTCCATAAGGACTTCTGCTGACTAATAGAGAATGTGGCCATGTGAGTTAGTAGTTAAACTACAATTGAAGTTACAAAATTAAAGTCTGCATGGCTGGGAGGTAATGCATGTAATCCATTGCTCCTCTACTAGATGCATGTAATCCATTGCTCCTCTACAGGTCTGGCAATAGCTTATTTCAGAGAACAAAAACCTCAGGTTATTTCATTCTTTCATAAGTTTAATGTGGACCAGAACAATTTTAGATTGTATACATCTTAATTCACTTAAAAATATTTATTTTGACATTACTAATTACATATTATACTTGGTGAGAATAGTATAAGTCAATAAGAACATAGAGTCTTGACTTCATAAAGCTTACATTCCAGTAGAGAAGAGGGACTTAATAAGTCCACAGGCCAATAAATAAAATACCTGCAAGTCATAATGCACACCATGAAGAACACGTATGTGGAGAGGTGGGTTAATTTACTACTGCTTTTGTAAACATTATCACAAATGTAGTGACTTGACACAACACAAATTTATTGACTTATAGTTTTCGAAGTCAGAGTCTGAAATGGGTTTCACTGGGCTCATATGAAGGTGTGGGCAGGGCTGTGTTACTTCTAGAAGCTCTAGGGGACAATTCTTACTCTTACATTTCCTGGTTTTTAGAGGCTGCCAAAATTTTTTAGCTCATGGCCCTGTGTCATTCTGATCTATACTTCTGTTTTCACATCTTCTTCTTTACTCTTTTGCTGCCCTCTTTCCCTTATAAAGACTGTTGGGATTAAATTCGGTGCGTCTGGATGATGCAGGGTATTCTCTCCTTCTCAAGAGACTTCATCATATCTGCAGAGTTTCTTTTGCCATGTAAGGTAACTTATTCACAGATGTGGGTAATTAGGACATGGACAGTTCTGAGAGTCCATTATTCTGCCTACCATGGAGGTAATGTTGAGAAACAAGGCACTTGGGGCAGCAGAATTTCCATAAGAAAGTTCTCGCTGAGTTGTTGATGCTATGTATTCTATAAAACAATTAAAGGGAAAACACCATTTCACTAATTCTGGGACTACCTAAATCATATCTAGAACATTGTCTTTTATTTTTGGACATCAATTTTAAATAATTTTTTGGCAAACTACAGAATATACAATTTTCAAATCTGAAAAATTAAGACATAAGGAAATTGCAATATGTGATAGAATAAGGTGACTTTGAGCCCAGTTTAGAGTGGATTGTAAGTTAAAAAGTATAATAATGTTATGATTATTGTCATCATTATTTTCAGCATGGAAGAAAAGAATTGCCTACATAAATTCAAATATAATAAGTAATAGTGTTGGAATCTTAAATACGATTCGAAAATACAATTGCAAATTCATAATACCTCCAGTTTTAGCAAAATACGTATTTCCTATCTTTGTGAAAAAGGCCTAGAGTTATAACAGTCTAGTAGTAATAATCACCTCTAGTTTCCAATATAATTTCTAAAAACTATTTACCACTAAAGAAGGTAAGGGCTTCTTGGAGAAGTAGCTGATCCAAGGCAGGGGGCAGAAAATTTATGACATATATGTAGAATGCTTTCTTGAACCAGAAAGCAAGGAAGCTCTCATGGGTCATACTAAAGAGGCAAAAGAGCCAAACTGAAGGACTTCCACGGAGCAAGACGGGGAAATTTTAACTTCAGAAAGAATGATGTCTTTAAATGAGTATTAAAACACATACGGTACATTAAAAGCGGTGAGTATGAACTAAGTTTCTTAGACAGTATGAGAAACAAAACAAAACTCTTGAGCACCAGTAAAAGTTGCCAGGGCACCAATTGATAATTAAAGTGAAATAATTAAGTCTTTATCTCGATCTTTTCATGTGAATTATAATTCTGAATTTGATAATTAAAGTGAAATAATTAAGTCTTTATCTTTATCTTCTCATGTGAATTGTGTTTCAGGCTAACAAAATTAGGAGCTAGTACATAAGGGAAAATTCTTGTATTAAGAAGTGCAGTTAATTAATAAATGGATAAAAAATTAGAAAAAAACTATAATCTCGCAGGTTGTAATGACAGATATGACCATGACAATGGCAATCAGTGGGTGGTAAAATCATTAGTAAAGGTTCACCAGGACCTTTATAGAGAAAGGATCACGCCGAACCCACAGATTATTTCTAGTATCATTAAGGCTGAGACAGTACAGGTGTTATATACTTTCTACTATTCTACAGTATGAAGTAATCAGCATCACCTAAGAAGTATTCTTGCAAAATAAAATTAGCCTGAATCTAATCAAATTTTAGAAGTAACTTTCAGGCTAGGCGCGGTGGCTCACACCTGTAATCCCAGCACTCTGGGGGGCCGAGTCAGGTGGATCACCTGAAGCCGGGAATTCGAGACCAGCATGGCCAACATGGCAAAACCTTTTCTCTACTAAAAATACAAAAAGTAGCTGCGCGTGGTGGCACACACCTGTGATCCCAACTACTCAGGAGGCTGAGGCAAGAGATTCGCTTTAACCTGGGAGGCAGAGGTTGCAATGAGCCAAAACTGTGCCATTGCACTTCAGCCTGGGTGACAAAGTGAGGACTTGTCTCGAAAAAAGAAAAGAAGTAACTTTCACAACAAATGTGGGGCATAGATGAAGTAGTTAAACACCACCACAAGCAAGAAGTCAGCTAAATCCTGAATGTGAGCTATTCTATAGGAAAATTTACCTAATTATTTCAAAAGGCTTTTGTACTTAAAAAGGGAAAACCAAAAAATACTTATAAAGGACTCAGATATAACCAGATGCAAAGAGCAGATATCATTTGCATTTTGATTTATATAAACCAAGTATACTACTTTTTTCAAAATACATAATAAACTAAATGACATCACAAACAAATAAATATTCATGAGTTCATACTGATATATAGTCATGTACTACATAAAGACATTTTGGTCAAGAATAGACTGTATATAAGATGATGGTCACATAAGATTATAATGGAGCTGAAAATTTATTATCTAATTTTTGCTATACTATACAGTATATCATTATTTTATAGTGTACTTCTTATACTGATTGTTTTTAAAGTTAACTGTGAGACAGCCTCAGGCATGTCCTTCAGGAGGGATTCCAGAAGAAGGCAGTGTCATCATAGGAGATGACAGCTCCATGTTTGTTTGCCCCTGAAGACCTTCCAGGGAGACAAGATGTGGAGGTGAAAAAGAGTGATATTGATGATCCTGACCCTGTATAGGCCTAGGCTCATGTGTGTGTTGGCTCTTAGTTTTTAATTAAAAAGTTTTCAAAGTAAAAAAAAAAGTAATAATACACATTTTAAACAGAAAAAGCTTATCAAATAAGTTTATAAAGAAAGAAAATACTTTTACACAGCTGTACTATATGTGTTTCAAGCTAAATGTTATTACAAAAGAGTCAAAAATTTAAAAAACCAAGAAGTTTATATAGTAAAAAAGTTACAGTAAGCCAAGATAAATATATTACGAAGACAGGAAAGTATTTTTTAATAAATTTGGTATTGCCTAAGTGTATGTTCATAAAGTTTGTAGTAGTTTACAGTAATGTCCTAGGACTTCACATTCACTCATTACTCATTCGCTGACTGACTCACACAGAGCAACTTCCTGTCCTGCAAAGTTCATTTATCATAAGTACCCTATAAAGATGTACCATTTTTTATCTTTTATACGATGTTTTAATGTACCTTTTATATGTTTAGATACACAAACACTTACCATTGTGTTATAGTTAACTGCAGCATTCAATACAGTAACATGCTATACAGGTTTATGGCCTAGGAGCAATAGGCTATACCATATAGCGTAGGTGCGGAGTAGGCTGTGCACTCCATAATGCTTGCATAATGAAATTGCCTAATGACACATTTCTCAAACGTATCCTTGTCATTAAGTGATGCATAGCTTTGTAAAGGAATGATTGAATAAATAAATAAATGACAGAAAAGTTCAATGCTCTTTTTAGAAAAACACAAATAATATATGTAATTAGTCCTTTCTCAGCACACTCCTCCTTTGTGGTCTCTTTCCTCAAAATTCACAATCTAAATATGAGGAAGCATCAGACAAGCTTCGATGAGAGACATTCTACAAAATGCCTCTTCTACAATGTCAAGGTCATAAAAATCAAGGAGATACAGAAAAACTGTCACAGACCAAAGACCGAGATATGACAACAAAGGGCAGTGTGGCATCCTGGATTGGGAGTGGGCACTGATAAATCACGTGGTGCTGAGGGTAGCATGACTCAAATTCTAAATCTGGTTTCATGATATCTGTCACTCTTTGAGAGAGAATGGAGAACACCCAAGCAGATGTTCAAATAGAGATACGTAAAACATAATGACACAATTAAATCTTTGATGACGGTGTCCTCCTTATGTTTAATTTTGTGGGTTGTAAATAACAATATATCTAGAAACTTTGCCCAGCACTCCAATAAATCCAAATTTAGTTCTTTCTCTCTTTTCATAGTTTTATTTTTTATAATTATTATTCTGACATAGGGCTCTAGGGCATTAATGTGGCCACATGCACTAGTGGTTTAAGAAAGTGACTCTGTCTTGAGAATGAAGCTTCCTTCTGAGTTTTCCTTCAATGAGCCCAGAGGAGCAAGGAAAAGTGTAGAAGTTCAGAAAGCATAGCCGACTCACATCATTTCTGCATAAAGGCTCCTAATTTTCTCATTCCACTTGGAAGATTTAAACTAAAAATCTATACAGCTCCATTTAAAAACACGTTTACAAATGCCAAGACTTTCTGTTTCTTAAATCAAAATAAGCTTGCTTAATACCACATTCCAAAATAAGAGTTTTATCTCATCTTCCACCCCCTGATTCTGATTTTTTTTTTTACCTTTTTTTTTGGGAGGGGGACAAATTCTTACTGCGTGTTTGGAATAATGCACTTTACGTTGTTGCCATAACTGGCTTGCTTCAACTATCACCTGTCTCTAAACATATTTGACTTTATACTCTTTGACCTAGGGCGTTCTCCTACTGAGTTTGGTATGAAGATCACAATTGAAATTTGATTCCCCTCATTTCCCACACTCCACTGGGTCATGTGATTAGATACAGCAATCAACTTTCTTTGCAAAAGCAGGCAGAAATGTACATCTGTCTGTTTTGAAAACCCCCGTGGACCTCCAGACGTGTGTACATCTTGGGGAATTAAATTATTCATATTAGGCCGGGCGCGGTGGCTCAGGCCTGTAATCCCAGCACTTTGGGAGGCCGAGGTGGGCAGATCACGAGGTCAGGAGACCGAGACCATCCTGGTTGTCTCTACTAAAAATATAAATATTTAGCCGGGCATGGTGGTGGGTGCCTGTAGTCCCAGCTACTCAGGAGACTGAGGCAGGAGAATGGCGTGAACCCAGGAGACGGAGCTTGCAGTGAGCGGAGATCGCGCCCCTGCACTCCAGCCTGGGTGACAGAGTAAAACTCTGTCTCAAAAATAAAATAAAAAAAATAAATTATTGATATTAGAACAATCAGCTACCTACTGTTTTTACTTTTTACTTTATTTTATATTATTTTTTTTATTTATTTATTTATTTATTTATTTATTTATTTATTGAGACAGAGTCTCACTCTGTCGCCCAGGCTGGAGTGCAGTGATGCAATCTCGGTTCACTGCAACCTCCGCCTCCCGGGTTGAAGCGATTCTCCTGCCTCAGCCTCCCGAGTAGCTGGGATTACAGGTGCCTGCCACCATGCATGATTATGTTTGGTGAGGAATAGTGTTAGAGACAAAGTTTTTGCTGCTTCCAATTTATTTAGACGCTTATGCAGATACATCTTGTAATTTTTACACGAATATGTACAGTGAAGCAGGGTGATTAGCCAATCCTGAAACATTTTTTTCTTCACTCACAGGGGCCATGAGTTAATGTCTGTGTCTCCAATTTAATTCTGTTTTGTTTGATCTTGTTCTAATATGAATGAAAGCTCGTTAACCAATTTCTGCTATTTTCTGCTCTACTAGATCTATCAAGTTACACATGGTCATCTCAATCCATAATCTTATAATATCCCTCAGACTTAGGATTAATTATTTAATCATTTACTTTTCCACTTATTTGCTTATTTATCATTTTATGTCTGAAATTAGCATCTCAGAAATGGCCCCAAATTGTAGAAGTATAGGTGATATTTTTTCCTGGTGTTAACCTAAACATTAATTGCTTAAAAATAAAAAAAAAAAACCACTTCCCCAAGTTAAAAAAAAGGTCTTTCATAAACTGAAACCACTTGAAATATTACAGCAATTATCACTGGGCTAGGTCAAAGCAATGGCTATGATGAAAACAACCGAATAAGAGCCTGTGAGATTTCATTGAAAACATACCTTTAAACTTTCACGGGCAGGAATATTGCTCTGTCTTTTTAGCTAGTTAGCTAATCGAGTAAATGTAGATGTTTATTATTGTAGTCTTTTAAGAGTTCGACATTTACAAAATCTAGTTGAGAATGACATGACATACAACCACAGTAATAATAACAATTGCTGAATCTTTTCAGACTTTACTAAAAAGTTTAAGTGGATCAGTTATTGCAGTCTCAATGTTTCACAGTCTTCTAACTCATAGAAGCCAGGATTATCTGTGGATTATGATATGTTCTGATGAGGAAGCCAGTATGCCTTGGTCTCTGCCCAAGTCTGTGCTAGAGCAGTGATCAGTCCCCTCCTCTACTGAAGACACAGCATTTAGAAGTACTTCTCATTCTTTCCTGCATCCCTCAATCCCTTCCTTGGACTCAAGTTTGCCCTTTTATTCTGGTGCTCTTTCTATGGGTTGTAACTGATGCTTTGCCCACCTCCTGAGTCTTCTTTTTTCTTCTTCTTTGTTGAGATGGAGTTTTTCTCTTGTTGCCTAGGCTGGAGTGCAATGGTGCAATCTCAGCTCACTGCAACCTCTGCCTCCTGGGTTCAATTGATTCTCCTGCCTCAGCCTCCTAAGTAGCTGGGATTACAGGCATGCACCACCATGCCCAGCTAATTTTGTATTTTTAGTAGAGATGGAATGTCACCATGTTGGTCAGGTTGGTCTCGAAATCCTGACCTCAGGTGATCCACCAACCTTGGCCTCCCAAAGTGCTGGGATTACATGCATGAGCCACTGTGCTTGTGTCTAGGTTGTGTCTAGGCTTTCTGAGCACCATTTAGTCGGAGTAGGGGCTTGAACCCCTTGACCTACCATCTACTCTTTTTTTTGTTTTTATTTTTCAGATCCAAAAACCTTGGTACCACATTAAATAAGTTTGACACTTTGGAAATATACATATGTAACTGAGTATTGTGTTGGCGTAACACACTTGAGAAATTTAAGCCTTGGCCAAAAGGTAAACCCTTACTTTTTCAACTCCCTTTAGAGATTATTGGGCTCCCCCTGACTTGGCTAACAAAATAAGAAGGTAAAGAATTGTGCTTGAGCTCCCTTGTGTTGGCTTGGCTCTCTGAATCTATCCAGCAGGATCAAGTAGGGGAGGTAAGAAAGCAGTGGTCAGACTCTGCTGAAAAACTGATAAAATTCCTTCAGAAACAGCTCTCAGATTTCCCTCTGAGCAGCTCTCTCTTCCATTGACTTCCAACACTTCTTCCAGAATGAAGCAGCGGTTGGGGGCATTTGTCTTCCTTCCTGTTCCTCCGCAAAGGCAATCTGCAGCATCAGAATCATAGAAAGGGGAGGGGATCCTGGAGAAAGACTGAACACGGGCACTAGATACAAGAGGCTCATGAATTGGGTCAGAACTCACTGGAAGTAGGGGTCTATGCAGAGGAGGTTAGGTGTGGTACATCCGTGCGGGGTTTTACCCTGGATCCTCTTATCCTGTGGTTTTCCCCAGGACAGTCTCCTCAGGTATCCTGTCAAGAGGTGAAAGGGAAGTTGAACTCTTGTTACACCACTGCCATTATCTACTCAAGCTTACATCATCATCTAGGGAGACTTTAAGCTGGTGGACGAGATGTTTGTGTTGGAGGCAATAATGCCAGCCTGTGGAGGGGACAGTCTTTACCAAAGAGCTAATGAAAGAGCTATTCTTCAGGCCCACCTGTCCTTGGCTCTGCTTTCTCCTCCAGAAGAAATCTTGATTGAAGCACCAGCAAGTATGTTTCTTGCCTTTGTCATTGTTTCCTTGGTATGCATCTCATTTGGCAATCTCACAGAAAGAAGGTGCGCCAGCGTCTTTGGCTGCATTCAGGCGTTCCTGTTTTTATTTTCTGTTAGCATTATTGTCTTCAAATTGCAAGGAGCATTACAATACATACTGAAGGCTAGGTATTCACAAAAGCTGATTAAAATAAATTAGCTAAATATTTTTATCATTAATCTCTTTTTCAGATATGTAAACTTTGAGAGGAATACCAGGGTGACCCTGTTGTAGCCCTCTATTTTGGACACTTCCTGCATCAGGAGGTTTACAATTTGAGATGTAGGATGTAGGAAAATCAAATTTTAAACAAGACTAATTACGAGAAAGATGCGAAAGATTTATTTTTCTTTTATGCTTATTTCTTACAGACAGGATTTCCTCTGTCTAGGCTGAAGTATAGTGGTGCAATTATAGCTGAGTGCATCATTGGACTCCTGGCCTCAAGCGATCCTCCGACTGGAGCCTCCCTCCTGAGTAGCTGGGACTACAGATGTGTGCCACCACGCCCAGCAAGATCCTTTATGATACATATACAAAACTGCCTCCTAGTAGTTTCCATGTTTTAAAACTTTTTCTGATATCCTAATTCATAAAATAGTGCCTCTTTAGGAACTGTTCAAATATTTCAAGTAACTAGTTTCTCCTTAGGTATACCCTGAGATAAGCAACCCCACTCTCTTAACCCTCCTCATATGCACAGGGTCACATGGTGTGTAACAGATGGATACCAAAGCAGACAGAACAGTCATGTGGCTCCTAACCCAGTGCTCTTTCTATGATCTCACACCATTTTTCTATCTACTCCTGATTTAGCTCTGTGACCCCTAACAGGCCATAGATTATGTCATTGCCCATTGACTCAATAAAGAAAATTATTGCTGAAAGCATAAATTGCTGTAAGTCATGCATATGATGAGAGGTGTCATCCATTTCTTTCTTATAATGGTTCGGGGTTCCCACAAGAATGACCTATTAGTAATTGAATTTCCCCCTTTTTCATTTCTTTTTTTTCTGGAGGACTCCTATTCCTTGTGCTCTAGTGCTGTTAGAACTGTGCAGCTGTGTTTTTTGTTTGTTTGTTTGTTTCTTTTGAGACAGAGTCTCGCTGTCGCCCAGGCTGGAGTGCAGTGGCGCGATCTCGGCTCACTGCAGGCTCCGTCCCCTGGGGTTCACGCCATTCTCCTGCCTCAGCCTCCCAAGTAGCTGGGACTACAGGCGCCCGCCACCTTGCCCAGCTAATTTTTTGTATTTTTAGTAGAGACGGGGTTTCACTGTGTTAGCCAGGATGGTCTTGATCTCCTGACCTCCTGATCCGCCCCCCTTGGCCTCCCAAAGTGCTGGGATTACAGGCGTGAGTCACCGCGCCCGGCCAGCTGTGTTGATATAAATGTGTGCTACCCTCTTTTTGTCTCCTTTGTCATCTGATTAGTCTTTAAAGATGCAGCCCTCTCTTTCCACCTCATAAGTCCCTCAGTTCCTGAGAGCTCATCTTGATCTCATTCAGGAGAAAAGTAAATCCCTTAAGTTCTTCCTTATAGGGCTTACAGTCCATGCTGCTCTTCCCATGTGAAGAACTGACGTCAATCAAATTTGGCCCAATCAAGAAATCAAAGAATAATAAAAGAAGTGCAATGCATTAATAAAGACCCAGATCCATCCAGACTTTATGATCCTCTTCCAAAAGTCCAGTGGGATACCTGATTCATCATCCTGTCTTTCACCAGCCCAGGAATGCAGAGCCTCCTGGTCAAGAGGCAAAGCTGGTCAGACAAGCTTCCGCCGGTAAGTTCATTTCTTCTTCCATATTTCTGTCATTCTCTTCTTCTCTGCCTCTCTCCAACTCTCACCAACTTGTGATGAATAATTACTTTGAAAACAGACATTATCTTTCTCAAGGACGTCCTCAAATATCAGTTCTTTTAGATCCTTCATGGCTCTGTCCACCAACTTTGGGACAAGTAAAGGAAGAATTAAAGAAAAACATATTGTTCCTTTCTTTTTGATCAATGTGTTTATGTAATAATACTCTTTTACTCCAGGCCTCCTGTGGAATAGGAAATTAAACAAATTCTTACCTACTTCCTAACTACATTCAGCATACTCCCTCTTTCCCCAGTCTCGGTCTTAAGATACTTTCTTAGCTGGAGTTTTTCAGAACCGTTTTCTTTGATAAGGGTGTAAGGTGGGTGAGGGAGATCACTCTCCAGATCCAATGAGAGAAGGGCAGGCCAGGGGTGGGAGTAGAAATACATAGATTCCAAGTCTCTGTCATTGTGAGCAATTAATTAACTTGACACATGGAAGAAGCCTGAGTTGGGAACAGAAGCAGGAAAATAATACCTGGCTTTAGTTTTTGTCCATATAAAAACCAGGTTTGATAAAAGATGATCGACCAGTATATCATGATAAATATATGTGCTGAATTTAGCTCAGGAGATATGGAGCTAGAGATATAGAGCCACGTAAGTGGCTAACCTGAAAAATAATTTTAGTCATTGTGTGAATACACATAGAATTAAGGAAAGGGAGAAGTCTGGGAAATTGGACCTTGGAATTTTCTCTTTGCTTTGGTGGGTGAGTTGTGTTAAAATTTAAGATTGATTAGAAAATGAAGACTTGAATGTCACCCATGTTTTTTCAATGATCATAACTATCTTGCAGATACCTAAATACAATTTTAACCAACTGAGAACATAAGGATTCATGCTGCGGATGTGGGAGCAGAAACGGTTTGAAAACCTGTTAACATTTTCTTGAGAAAAAAAATTGTTAGCCTGCTTGATTGCAACCTCTGTGCTGCTGCTGTGGCTTTTTTGTATTACAAATGTGATTCTTTATTTATCTCAGTGTAACATAAATTGAGATGTTGGTGGGTTTTTCCAAGAAAATAAATGAGTCATAATAAACCTTTTCTTGTATAAGGATGAATGTGAAGTACATAATCATTATTTGAACAGGACGTTCCTTTAAAAAGCAATTGAGATTGTACAATGCCAGGCTGTTTGTGGGCAACTTAGCTTGTCTGGCAACAGGAGTTTGTTCCTTCTGTTTCTCAACAATACTTTCAGAGGTCACAAAATTAAAGCCTTTGGTTGACATATACTCCATCCTTGTTTCCGTATTTAGATTTAGTGACTGGACTCTCAATGTTTTATCCCTGTCTGAATTTCTTGGCAGACTGTGCTTTAACCTTTTATGTGTGGTTTGTTAAATTTAAAATTTTAGAAAGTGACCTCCTAAATAATAAAAAGATAGATTCAGGGTAGAAAATTTTTATATAAAAATGTATAAACAGATATAAAATGCTTTTTAAATTTCAATACAATATGTGTGTCTGTACATATTCATTCCTAATTATGGTGATTATGGTAAATTATTACTAGCAATAATTTTTTTGGTTTTGACATGGTCTCACTCTATCACCAAGGCTGCAGTGCAGTGGCACAATCATAGCTCACTGAAGCCTCAAACTCTTGAGCTCAAATGATCCTCCCGACTCAGGTAGGACTACAGGTGTGAGCCACCATACTGGGCTTTAGAAAGAATTCTAGTGAAAGAAAAAATGCCATGGTTAAGTATTTTTTTTTTTTTAGGTGGAGTTTTGCTCTTGTCACTCAGGCTAGAGTGCAATGGCACAGTCTTAGCTCACTGCAACCTCCACCTCTCAGGTTCAAGCGATTCCCTTGCCTCAGCCTCCCAAGTAGCTGGGCTTATAGGTGCCCCTCACTATAATCGGTTAATTTTTGTATTTTTAGTAGAGACGAGGTTTCACCATGTTGGCCACACTGGTCTCAAACTCCTGACCTCAGGTGATTTGCCCACCTCGGCCTCCCAAAGTGTTGGGATTATAGGCGTGAGCCATCACGCCTGGCCTTAAGTAATTTGTATTACCTCAAATCAATATAATTTCACCATGGAAAATTTGAAAACTATGGAAAAATTTTAAATAGAAGAGAAATTCCACCTACATTTCCACTATATATAGAATATATATATATATATGTCCATATTGTCATTTTTGTACTTTTAATTGCTCTGCACAAAGCACATAATAAAACTGAATTATTTTTTAAATATAAGGACTATTACACTATATACTTATTAGTGATAAATACATTTGGGCAGCAGTCCCAAAACTAGAAACTTACCAAAATAGGCTCACGGCATCCTTTCTACACTTACTATTCTTCGTCTATGGTTGAGTAAGTGAAAACATCTAGGAATAGAGTAGTCAGGAAACAATGATATGCTATAATTATAACTTTAGAGAATTTTATTTTCAAAATTAGAAACTTTATAGGATTTTATTTTCAAAATAAAAAGAAATACAAAGAGAATAGAGTTACATTTGCTTTTATTTTTTCTTTGGTTAGTGGTTCAGGTTGATCTTTTGACTTCTGATGTTCTCGTTTTCTCATAAGTTAAATTAGCCATCTGTCTGCCACAAAGGTTTTGTGGAAGAATCACCTAAAAATTGTAAAGATTTTTGAGCTGCTAAAGATAGAATTAAAAAGCATCGTAATGCCTCTAAGCCATGCTAATTTGATATGAACTAAAATTGGTGACCTAGATTTTCTTCTCTCATTTCATAGATCCTAATTTATTTAGAGCACTGTATTTTATTATTTCATGAAAATACTAAGATGTATTTAAATTTTTCTAGATATGGAAATAACTGTAAGGGAAACAAGTAATTTAGATGAGTTTACTAAATAACGTGGTGGAACTAACAAAATGAAACACAGAGTTGATTGTTCTATAATCAGTACAAAGTGTAGTGTAGCTGTCTATCCATCACTTTGTCATTTCAGTTGTATCTCTATAGCATATAAGAAAAATGTATTGGTTTACACTGTATAACTATAATATCATAATAACACTTTGTATGTGTATGGATTCTAGATTTACAATGTGACCTTGGGCAAAATCTAAAAGAAGGCTATAGATCAAAGAGGAACTATTAACTCTACAGAAATGGAAAAGATTTCAAATTAATATGATAAAACATACTCTGTTAGAGAAATCGATAGGTACACTGCAAAATAATTCCAATGCAGGGAAGGAAAGATATAAGAGAAGCTCAGTGCTGGGTAGTGCATGGAAAGAAATATCAAGGACCAACAGGAAGATTACAGGGTTAGTAACAGTCATATTTTAGCAGATCAAAACAAGAAAGCTAAAACAACATTCAAATATTCATTTTTTCATTCATATTCTAATTATTGAAACATAATAAGTGAGTACTTTTTGGCAACTGATAGACCAACAAAAACAATGATTTAGATTCTCTATAATTTTTCTGTTGTGTATCTGACCAAGAATTCTGTAAATATATTACAATATAATACTAATACAATATGATAAATAGGTATGCTAATATAATGTGAGATGTCCTCTAAACCATAATAGATAACCATACCAGAAGGTTAAAAAATATGTGTAGAGAACACACTGGGATTAGCTTTGGAACTGACATTTTTCCTCTCCTTTTCAGGACTGAGATGTCAGCACTGACTCCAGCATTCTAAAAATCCTGAAGATCACCACAAACAAATGAGAAACTAAAAGTCTCGTAGAACAGAGGCCATGACTGGGTGAGCAGCACTGTCTCGCTTCCAAAAATTTACTCTTCATGAAAAATGAAAATCATGGTTTCTCAAAGGCAACTTCAGTAGCTACATTAGTTAAAATTGCCTATATTTATTATTTTTAGGAGTTACATATTTTAAATCTCTAATTTCTTCTCCATTCCTCCCAGTATTTTTTAACTTTTTCATCATTTTGTTTTATAACCAAGTTCTAAGGAAATTTGGTTTCCAAAACCAATTGCGTAATATACACAAGGGATATTATAACATGAGAAATCATCTGATAAGGGCCTTTATGGTAGGATCATTTCATGAGCTTTGAATTAATACTGAAGTTCAAATTTGGTTTGATCTTACAATTTCTGAGCCTTTTGTTTCATATGTAAGTATAGTGACAATAGTTTAAACAGTTACTGGGTTGAATACATCTGATCATGTAACTCAACATATTTAACATACATCTGGATCATAATATTTACAAAAATCAATTTCACTTTCTTCACGTTCTGAAATGTTCCGATTACTCCACCATTAAATCTCAGTCTAATAACGCTTTATGTAGAGATAATAGTCATGTCCTATAAGAATTTTTATTTTTTGTTGATTACTATTGACTGTGTTGAAAGTTGCTGGAATTCTAATTTCCAGGCAAGTGAAATGTTACTGTGCATTCAGATTATTCTAGACACACAATCTTAATCTGTGTATAGTCAGGGCTCAATATGTAGACTGGAGGAAGGCGTGGGCAGGGCAAAGGAAGGTGGCTGAGAATACAATTCATAGAACACAGATATGCCCTCCTTTTCATCACTTTCTATTCTGTATGTCATACACTTTCCTTTGGGGTCAAGGATAAATATCTTGCTCCTTTATATACTGTTCACTAGGCTATAATCTTGAAAGAAATTTGATGCTAGAATGTAATTAGCTCCCGTGTATATTTGTTGAATGAACGACTGCGTGAACAAATGAGTGTTATTAATTAATTGCTTGGTTACTTGGTTACTAACATGGAGGAGTTCTTTTCTGCTAATCATTTCCAGCTCATTTTCAACAGTCTCTTTCTTCCTACAGACAAATGTCAAAATTTCAACTTTGCCTTTGCTCAGTAACAAAAGATATCTGGGTTTCTTTAATAGACTACTACTTTTTTAAACTTATTAATTTTAGTAAATAGATAATGCTCATTAGAAATATTAAAATACAAGTAATAGTCTCACTTTGAAAGTACCAAGTGACATTTTAATTTTGGTATTTAATCTTTACCCACTGGGTCTCTCTAAGAAGCACTGTCACAGATTACAAGATAAATGAAGTAAGTAGCATTTCTTTGCCAGAAAAAGACAGTCTGGACTGTACACAGATTTTAGCAGCACTTAATGCTTTTCCCAACTTCATTCTATTTCACAAGAAGAAAAATCAAAGAGACAAGCAAACAGCAACTCTGTAAATGACTGCCAACTGTTACTGGAAGGAAATGGGTCATGTTTTTCACCAAAAAGATGACTGACAAATAACCAGCAAATTCCATTGCTTGGACTCATCATGCACTCAAAGTTATTGGCCTATTCACTACAACAATGGAGAGAGGACAGCTTGTAACAAAGGCAACATTTTGGAAAAGATGTCAAAATTAAAGAACTCTTCATAGTAATTTGAATACACTTTGAGAAGAGAGTGGACAATATTTTTCTCATCTTTTTTTTTTTTTTTTTTTGAGTAGAGTTTCGTTCTTTTGGCCCAGGCTGGAGTGGAATGGCACGATCTCGGCTCACTGCACCCTCTGCCTGCCAGTTTCAAGTGATTCTCCTTCCTCAGCCTCCCAAGTAGCTGGGATTACAGATGTGCACCACCACACCCAGCTAATTTTGTATTTTTAGCAGAGACAGGGTTTCAACATGTTGGCCAGGCTGGTCTTGAACTCCTGACCTCAGGTGGTCTGCCTGCCTTGGCCTCCCAAAGTGCTCATCTTCTTAAAGTTAAAATAAAATATCAGAAAGATCTGTTTAATATTTTTAGAGATAAATTCAGCCTTAAACTGAATTTCAATTTTATTTTATTTTATTTTATTTTTTATTTTTTATTTTCATACGTTTTTGAGGAACAGGTGGTGTTTGGTTACATGAGTAAGTTCTTTAGTGGTGATTTGAGAGATTTTAGTGTACCCATCACCCGAGCAGCATACAGTGAACCCAATTTGTAGTCTTTTATCCCTCACCTCCTTCCCACCATTTTCCCCCAAGTCCCCAATGTCCATTGTATCATTCTTATGCCTTTGCATCCTCATAGCTTAGCTTCCACTTATGAGTGAGAATATTCTGTGTTTGGTTTTCCACTTCTGAGCAATTCACTTAGATTAATAGTCTCCAATCCTATCCAAGTTGCTGCAAATGTCATTAATTCATTCTCTTTTATGGCCGAATAGTATATTCCATCATATATATCTATATAATCATATAGATAATCATATATATATATATATATATATCACAGTTTCTTTATCCACTCCTTGATTGATGGGCATTTGGACTGATTCCACATTTTTTCAATTGCAAATTGGGCTGCCATAAAAATACATGCACAAGTATCTTTTTTTTTTATAATGACTTCTTTTCCTCTAGATAGATACCCAGTAGTGGAATTGATAAATCAAATGGTAGATCTACTTTTAGTTCTTTAAGGAATCTCCGCACTGTTTTCCTTAGTGGTTGTACTAGTTCACATTCCTACCAGCAGTGTAGAAGTCTTCCCTTTTCACTGCATCCATGCCAACATGTGTGGTTTTCAGATTTTTTTTTATTATTATGGCCATTCTTGCAGGAGTAAGGTGATATTGCATTGTGGTTTTGATTTGCATTTCCCTGATCATTAGTGATGTTGAGCATTTTTTATATGTTTGTGGGCTATTTGTACATCTTATTTGGAGAATTGTCTATTCATGCCTTAACCCACTTTTTGATGGGATTGTTTGTTTTCTCTTGCCGATTTGTTTGAGTTCATCATAGAGTGTGGAGAATACACTTTCTTCTTTTTAAAGATAAAATAAAACAGCAGAAAGATCTGTTTAATATTTTTAAAGACAAATGCATCCTTCAACTGAATTTCAATTTTAATAAGATAAATATTTGACATAGATATAGTAATATTTGTGAGTAAATTGTATCTTATGGTGCTGAAATGCCTTTTTCTGCATTATTCTTATTAAAATCCATTGTTTCCAGGATGACTTCAACAGGTCATGGGCCTAATGAATCAAAATAAGTAACATTTTCTTTCTGACCTATTTTTTTAACGATTATTTTAGGTTCAGGAGATACACTTATAGGTTTGTTACACGGATAAATTGTGTGTCAATGAGGTTTAGTGTACGAATGCTCTCGTTACCCAGGAAGTGAGTGTAGTAACCCATAGGTAGCCTTCCAGCCCACACCCATCTTCCACACTCCCCATCAAGCAGTCTCCAGTGTATTATTGATCCCATCTTTGTGTCCATGTGTATTCAATATTCAGCTCCCACTTTTAAGTGAGAACATGTAATGTTTGGTTTTCTATTTCTGTGTTAATTTGCTTAGGATAATGGCCTCCAGCTGTATCCATGTTTCTGCAAAGAACATGATTTCATTCTTTTTTATGGCTGCATAGTTTTCCATGGTGTCTATGTACATTTTCATTTTTAGCCAGTCCACCGTTGATGGGAATTTTGGAGGATTCCATGTATTTGCTATTATGAATTGTGCTGCAGTAAACATATGAGTGCAGGTGTCTTTTTGGTAGAATGATTTATTTTCCTTTGAGTATGCAACTGCTAGTGAAATTGCTGAGTTAAATGGTAGCTCTGGGTTAAGGTTTTTGAGAAATCTCCAAACTGCCTTCCATAGTGCCTGAATTAATTCACATTTCCACCAGCAGTGCATAAGTGTTCCATTTTTTCCACTACCTCAAGATCATCTGTTGTTTTTTGGCCTTTTCATAGCCATTCTTACTGATGTGAGATGATACGTTATTGTGGTTTTGGTTTTCATTTCTCTAATGATTAGTAATGATGAGAATTTTTTTATATATTTATTGTCCACATGTATGTTTTCTTTTGAAAAGTGTCTGTTCATGCCCTTTGCCCAAATTTTAATGGGGTTATTTGTTTTTTATTTGTTGAACTATTTAAGTTCCTTATAAATTCTGGATATTAGACCTTTCTCAGATGCATAGCTTGTGAATATTTTCTCCCATTCTGTAGGTTGGTGGCTCTATTGATAGTTTCTTTTGCTGTGCAGAAGCTCATTAGTTTAATTAGATCCCACTAGTCAATTTTTGTTTTTGTAGTAATTGCTTTTGAGGACTTAGGCATAAATTATTTGCCAGGGCTGATGTTCAGATTGGTGTTTCCTAGGTTTTCTAGAGTTTTTATAGTTTTGCTGACTTTTTATTTTTTTTAACAGCTGCTGACAGAGAGGTAAAAGAAGAGAGAGAGAGAGAGAGAGAGAGAACGTAATTAGCATCTAATAAGAATGTAGGCGTCATCAAGTTATAACTCCATTCTTTCTACAACATCCTTTGTGGGCATGTATAGAGGAAGACTAAATATTTTCAGAAATGGAGATTTTACTACTTCTTTATCTCCTTTATAAACATAGATTCTTCATCCTGAAATTTTATTTAATTATTTTAAAATTATCTCTGCTCTGCCAGACACTGAATTATCTTTGTCTAATTTTGTGGGGTTGTTGTTGTTGTTGTTGTTGTTGTTGTTTTTGCTTTGTCTTATTTCCTATTCCTCTTCAGCGGGAAGATACTCAAATACATAACTGCTTGGTCAGTTCTCTTGTTTTCTTCTTATTGAATTTGAAAGGGTTTTTTTTTTGGTATATTTTAGATAACAGTTCTTTATCAGATATGTGTCTTGCAAATATTTTTTCCTAGTCTGTGGATTCTTCTCTTACTTTCTTGTGGTTCCAGTTTATTATTTCTTTCATTGATTGTGCCTTTGGTGGTGTATCTACAAATTTATGGCTATACCCAAGGTCATCTAATTTTTCTCCTGTTATTTTCTAACAGTTTTATAGTTTTGTATTTTATATTTAGGTGTGTGATCAATTATGCATTAAATTTGATGAAGAATGCAAAGTTTGTTTCTAGATTCTTCTTCTTCCTTTTTTTTTTTTTTTTTTTTTGCACTTGAATATCCAGTTGTTTGAGCATCATTTTTTGAAAAGGCTACCTTTTTGGGTTGTATTGATTTTGCTCCTTCATCAAAGATCAGTTGACTGTACTTTTGTGGGTCTAAGTTCTCTGTTCTCTTTCATTGATCTATTTGGCTTTTCTTTCACCAATAAAACACTATGTTGATTACTAGAGCGCCATAGTCAGTCCGAATTCAGTAGTGTCAGTCGTCCATCTTTGATCTATTTCAATATCGAATCGGTTACTCTGGGCTTTTTGCCTCTCCATATAAACTTTATAATCAGTTTGTCAATATTCATAAAATAACATTCTGGGATTTTGATTGGTATTGCGTTGAATCTATATATCAAGTTGAGAAGAACTGATATCTTGACAATATTGAATCTTCTTGGCCATTAACATGAAATATCTCTCCGTTTATTTAAATCTTTGATTGGTTCATCAGACTTTTGCAGTTTTTTTCTGTGTATAAATCCTATACATATTTTATTAGGTTTATACGAAAATATACTATATCATTTTGGGGATTTTAATGTAAATGATGTTTTGTATTTCAATTTCATTCGTTCATTGATTATATATAGGAAAGTGAATGACTTTTGTATATATCCTTGTATCCTTCAACCTTGCTGTAAGTGATTTTTATTTCCAGGAGATTTTCTGTTGTTACTGATTTTCGGGGTCTTTCTGCAGAGATGATCCTGTCATCACTGCACAAAGACTGTTTCATTGTTTCCTTCCCAATTATTATACTTTTTATTTCCTTTCCTTTTTTTCTTGTATTAACTAGATCTTCCAATAGATTTTTAAGCTAATGTGTGCACATGATTATTCATTATCATTTTTAACTGGTTATGTTTTTCTATAATATTTTAAAAAGCAAGTACAGAGAAGATGTAAATTCTTTTCTAATTGATGGATAGACCTTCTACATTTCCAATAATATCGCAGGCAAATTTTAGAGTAATCAAATAAAATAATATTGGAATTCATCCAGCAGAAAGCAATAATATTTAAATTGCTAAAAAGAGGCAGAGAAAATTTAATCAAACTATCAAAATATTAGAACACCTTAATAATCAAATATTCTCTTAGTACTGTACAAATCAGTGGCATATAAAATTTAGGATAGACAAATAACTTCTCTTAAGTGGAAATTTAGTCTCAACAACATGTAACACATACCTCTTCCCCAACTTAAAATTAGAGTTTAAAGAAAACAAGATAAAAATAAATTTAAATTATAAATAAATAAATAATTAAAAAATATATAGTGGCAAAGGAAGACTCAATAAATTATACTGTGATTATTGGTTTATCATTTTGAAAATTCAAATTAGCAAAATCACAAAAGAAGTAAAAACAACAATATGAAAAGGATATGTGGTATATGATACAACTATATGACATTCTGGAAAAAGTAAAACTATGGAGACAGAAAAAGGAACACTGGTTGCTAGGGGTTGAAGGGAGAGAGGGATGTATACAGAACACAGACGATTTTATGGCTGTGAAACTACTCTGCATGATACCATGATGGTGGATACATGTCATTATACATTTGTCAAAACCTATTTCATATACAACACTAAGAATAAACCCAAATACAAACTAGCAACCTTGGGTGATGATGTGTCAGAGTAGGTTCATCCTATTGTAACAAATGCATCATTCTAGAGAAGGATCTTGATAACGGGAAAGCTGTGTATTTGGTATATGGGAAAGCTGGCAGGGGCCTTCTGCTCAATTTTGTTGTGAACCTAAAACTGCTAAAAAAAAAAAATAAAGTCTGGTTATAGGAATAAAGAATTAAAATAAATAATGCAGAGTTTTCTAGAGTATCACATCTGAAGATTCTATAATTTATTTAAAATTATCTAATTTATTCTTTATATCAATCCTGTAAAATGTTTTAAAATATACCGCAAATATTGATTTAGTGTTAAAAATAATTTCAAGCAATAGTTATTCTGAAAAATTTATTTTTCCCAAATTTGGAGAATATTTTCAGTCAAAACTTTTCAAGTGAATTTTGTAAAATTGTACCTAGTTGTACAGCTGGAACACTCTTTTATATGTAAGGAAATGTAAAATTTCAAACAACGTAGACTTTTTGACTAAAGGGAAGTCACTGTAAGAAAAATGGCTTTGAAAACCATGGAAGACAATCTTCTATGCTTTTTATATAGGAAAGAGAAATGAAGACTCATAAGAACTGAAATTATTTTATCACAAAAATGGCAAAGTAGAAAACCAATTTGTTCAGGAAGCACTATGAAAAATACTGCTAACCTCTACTTCCTGAAAACAGGATGACATAATTGAATCTCTATGGATAGCTACAGTACATTTATTTATCTTTTCATGTTCTCCAAAGTCTTCTGCCATTTTCCTTTTTAAGTCTAGTTTAGAATACCCTCTTAAGTGTCTTTTTTATCAAGTGTCTACTTTAAATTCCAGGAAAAAATGGTTGAAAACTTTATTTTTCATTCTTCTTTATTCAATTCTGTTAACTAAATAAACAGATCATTACTTTTCTTGTGTTTGTACAATTTCCCTATACATTCTTCCAAGTAAAGACAATTATTCTCTTCAGACATGGGCTGTGTATGCTAGTCACCATTTTGTCCTGACAGGAGAAGTGCTCAACTTATGTTCTTTGATCAAAAGGTTTGGGACATGTGGTCTTAACCAAAATACTTTTTCTTCACTGAACACAATGTGTACTTTAATATAATAATATATGTTTGACTCTTAAAGCTAAAGTACAGTGTTCAGTTTTTCTTAATGACTTTTATTTCACAGAACATTAAAACTTAAAATTTTTAAACGTTTTAAAATAATTATAGATTCACAGGAATTTGCAGTAGAGTGTACTGAGATTTCCCCTCTACCCTTTATCTAGTTTGCCCAGATGGTTATACCTTACAAAATTACAGAAAAATATCAAAGCTCCCTGGCGAATTGGCATTGGTAGAGCATGTGTGCTTAAGGAGGTGTATATTTCTCTGTCAATCCATCACATGTAGAGTTCTATAACCAACACAGTAAAGACACAAAACCAGTTCCTCACCACAAAGTTATCCCTCATGATACCATTTTAAAGATCCGCCTTTACCATCCCCACCTAACTCTCACTATTCCTAAACTCTGGCAAACACTAAGCTTTTAGTGATCAGTGCTTCAAATGGACTTTTTCTAATCTGTTGAAATGTCCAAGAGTGCAGTTGCTGGTTTCTATGATAAGTGATGTTTAATTTTTAAGAAACTGATAAAATTTTCCAGGCTGACCAATCCATTTTACATTTTCATCAGCAATGTATAGGAGATCCAGTTTTTCCACATTCTGTATTTTTTATTTTAACTATTCTGCTAGGAGTGTAATGACATCTCATGGCGTTCATAATTTACGTTCTTCTTAATGGACACTAATGTTGATTATCTTTTTATGTGCTTATTTTCCATCTGGATATGCTCTTTGTAGAAGCATTAGTTTATGATTTTTGCTCATTTTAATTGAATTGTTTGTTTTTTTCTATTGTAGAATTTTTAGAGTTCTTTATATGTTCTAGATATAAGTCCTTTGACAAATGCGTGGTTTGCAAATATTTTCTTACAGTCTACAATTTGTCATTGTATCCTTCTGAACAGCCTTGCAGAATAAATCATCTTAATTTGAATGATGTCCAGATTGTTACTTTTTTCTTCTTATATTCTTATAGGTGGGTTTGTGTCTAAGAAATATTCACATAGCCTTACATCCCAAAGATTTTCTCCTATGTTATTTTATTTATTTATTTATTTATTTGAGACAGAGTCCTGCTCTCACCCAGGCTGGAGTGCAGTGGCGCTATTTTGGCTCACTGCAGCCTCCGTCCCTCAGGTTCAAGCGATTCTCATGTCTCAGTCTCCCAAGTAGCTAGGGTCATAGGCATGTGCCACCACAGCTGGCTAATTTTTATTTATTTATTTATTTTTAGTAGAGACGGAGTTTTGCCATGTTGGCCAGGCTGGTTTGGAACTCCTGACCTCGAACAATACACTTCAGCCTCCCAAAGTGCTGGGATTATAGGTTCTATGTTATCTTCTAAAGGTGTTATAAGTTCACATTTTGCAGTTAGCCTGTTTTCCATTTTGAGTGAATTTTTGTATAAGCTTTAAAGCTTGTTAAAGCCTTGTTTTTTATAATTTTTATGTATCCATATGTGTATTTATGTATGTATGTACATATGTATGGAAGTATTTTTGTCTATAGATGTCCAGTGTTTCAGCACCATTTAATGAAAAAGCTATCCTTCCTTTATTTAGTTGCTTTTCTACCTTTTTTTAAAAAAATCAGTTGATTGTACTTTATAGAAACAACTTCTGGAATCTCTATTGTTCCACTAATCTATGTATCTATCCCTATGCCAATAATACACAATCTTGATTTCTATAGTTACATAATAAGTCTTGAATCTTAGAATTATTCCTATCACATTTTCCCTTGATTTTCAAAATTGTTTTAACTATTCTAGCATTTATGTTTCCAACTAAATTTTAGAATAATCTTGTCTATATCTACAGAAAAATCTTGCTTGGGTTTTCATAGAATAGCATAAAACATTATATCTACATCTATCTACATATATGTGCATATATTAATAACTATATATAATACATAAAAAATGAAGATAACATCTTTGGATTTTTCAATTTGTAAACAAGTTATATCTTTTCATTTATTTAGATCTTCTTTTATTTATTCTATTGGTGTTTTGGAGTTTACAAGTTAGCATATAAGTCTTGTACATATTCTGATAGATTTATAAACTAACAATTTCATCTTTCTTAAGAAAGTTTAAATGGTGTTTTATTTTTAATTTCTTTCAATTAGAAGGTAACTACATGTATCAGTCCGTTCTCACACTGCAATAAAGAACTACCTGGGACTCAGTAATTTATGAAGAAGAGAGTTTTAATTGACTCACAGTTCTGCAGGCTTAACAGGAAGCATGACTTGGAGGCCTCGGGAAACTTACAATCATGGCAGAAGGTGAAGGGGAAACAAGCACCTCTTACCACGGCAGAGCAGGAGAGAGAGAGAGTGAGGGGGAATACACTTTTAAACCATCAGATCCCATGAGAACTCACTCACTATCAAGAGATCAGCATGGGAAAATTGGTCCCTATCATGCAATCACCTCCCACCAGGCCCCTCTTTCAACATGTGGGGATTACAATTCCACATGAGATTTGGATTGGGGCCGGGAGCCAAACCATATCACCACAGAACCTTTGTCTTCTCTCCTACAAGTCTTTAGAATAGTCCTGGCTTTGAGAGAATGAGACAGACACAAAGTTGTCTTAATATGTTTTTAAATGGGATTCTTTTTTAAGAAGATGAAATCTCCCAACTGCTATAGTAATGAATCATCATCTAATGTCTATATTTACTGGAAGAGTTACCATGTCAGCCAAACAGAGCCATCTGGACCAATCCTTACTGTTATATTAAGTAGCATTTTGGAAACTAGTTATAGAAATTGGGTCTATGACTTTTTCTGCCATTGATCTCTTTTGAGGAATATGTTCCTAGCAGAGACTCTCATTTATATTGTTTTTTTGAATAACTCTGAGTTGCATTTAGCACTGGAATGGAGAAAGTTTTGTGAAACTAAATCTTAAAACTAGAAACCTAAGCAGAGATAAAAGCTTTATTTATTTATTTTTTCTTAAGACTTGGAGACATATAGTTATTTGCAAGTACCACATAAAATACTTGTTCCTTGCTTTCAGTTATGTGAATAAATTGGATTGAAATGTTGCAATTAGGATGTACTGTGAATAGGTACAATAAACATGTTATGTCATGGTACAATTAGAGACGAATCACAGTTCTATAGAGATTAGAACCTAAATTTTTCTTGAAAAGGCAAAAAGCAGACAACTAATCACAATTATCCTTGAATATCCTGTAAATTGTCTATAAAGTTAAATAGCATAGTGTAGCATGTATCTCTCTAGTGATTCTTCTGAATTTCAAGGTTGTCAACCATTACACAAGACTAAAATAAAGAACAAAAGAAAAGTCTATATGCCGAGGTCTGGGAACTGAAGCAGTTCTGCCTCTAGGGAACTCTCTGGCCTAACCATGATGCTGATATGAATAAAAAATTTATACTGTTAAACATATATAACATAATAAATAATTATTTTTAGATGAAAAGTGAAAAATACATTGGATCAGCATCTTAGAGACCAATTAAGTTTTGAAATCAACCTGATAGTTCCATAAATATATTTTTGATTCTGGACACAGTCTAAAAATTAAAAGAAGATAAAGTGCTAATTCTTTTCAATGCCTTAAATTTTGTCTTAACCTTTTCTAGAACTGGAGATGCATATTGTTATAGAACGGATTCATTTTTTATCTCATTCCCCAGCATATACAAATTAATATTTATTAATATATTATTTTCATACATGTCTAAAACAACATTAATTGTAACGGAATGGAAATTAGCTCTGCATATAAATAAAATTTTCTAGTATAATCTGGATATCTGATCAACATTTTGTCTCTCTACTGACCTCCCTATCTGAAATATATTTTTAAGCTTTTAGCCATAAAATGTTCTATCTGGTTGCACAAGCTTACAAGAATGCTTTTTTTTTAAAAAGTAACTTTGCCTTAGACACAGTTCTATCATTTCAACCATTTGCTGCACCCATATACATCAGAATATTTTTCTGTTCAGATTAAACTAATAAAACTAAAAAGTGATATAAATACCATATGGTACACTCAATGACTTGGTATTTTTAAAGGAAGGGATATGACACTTTTTGGGGGATTCCTCTTATGACTTTAAAGATTATTCTAATGGTGTAGATATAGAATCCTCTGGTCAATTGGATAAATGCCAAGCATTTAAACTCTGCTTGCTAATATTTACATAGCTACCTTTAGGCCAGTGGGCCACTTGCTTTCCTTTTTTGTTTTGAGAACTAGAGCTGCCCTGTGCTCCCCTGAAATTGTGGAATAAACTTATTAAAATGAATGATAATGCATTCGCTGGTAAATTTCACAAAGTGTGAAGGACACAAATATATGAACAAAATAAAGTTATGTATTATTGAGAAATGGGTTATATACTTCCAGAGATATATTGCTCTTGTACTTACATAGAAGTAGAAATAAAGAATAGCTCTTTAACATATTAATTGATGTTTCCAGTTTGGGACCATGAAACATCCCAGAAACAGCTGATTGCTTTTTTAAAAAGTCCTCTGTCTTTGTTCAGCTAGTCCTACAATAGTAAATTACTCATAGTACACATTTATCATATGCTAGCAGTCTGTCCACAATAACCTCGTCTGAAGAAAAGATAGGTCAAATGCACATTCCAGGGAATATTTGCAAAATAATATGTATTTTCTTGCAAAATTTTAAACAATTAGCTCTTAAGGTCACTTTCATATCACCCAGCTCTGCTAGTTTTGTTCCCCTTCTAACATATTTTAAAAGTATGCTTGTTTTAAAAGTCAAATAAATAAGATCTATGATAAAAATACAAGATAATAGTTGTGACAAAGTATTCTGAAGAAGTAAGTTTCTACTCTAAGTGTGGGCAGGATCCTTCTAATCAAAGAGGAGTTCTGTGTTTATCTCTTTAAAATAATTGTGATTTAGTTTCTTCATTTATTTATCTATTATTACTGATTGCCTGGAAGTGTACAGAAAGTCATGTCAAGGACTAAAGCAAACTCCTCTCAAAATATTCTTCTTGAATAAACTAGATTTTAATATTAGTTAATATTTATGTGTACGATGTGTTAAGCATTTTAGTATGAGCTTGTTTCATGGCCAAAATAATAGTGTGAGAGTATGAGATTTCATGTCTTCATTTTAGAAATGGAAAAATTAATCTGTGAGCAAGGTTGTGCAGGTTTATTAAAGTTGAATAACCACCAATTGCTAGAGTGAGAATTAGAAATCAGGATTGTCTGAGTCCAGAGTCTATGATCTGAACCACTCATAAAGACTGCTTTTCTACACTTGTATTTCCCTTCAAATCGGTTATTAAAGTAAAAGCTAAGGTCTCACTAAACTATTGCTTAACAGATATTCTATTAAGATAATTCATGGCCTTTTACAAAGACAGCACTAAAATACGATTAGTAGAAATTCCTCTGAACAACTTGGCCTTGAGCCAACCCAAGTTTCAGAGACAATGTGAATGATTCAGCCGGTGCCTTGTAACTGAGATCCAGAAATAGCTCTGAATCCTACAAAGAACTAAAGAAGTATATTCTCCAGCAGACAATGGGCAATAATGAGCTTCTGATGAGCCATATATAAATTTTTAAAATATTACAATATTTTTAGCCTATTTTAAGATATAAACATGTTTCCGAAAATACAGATTGTGCTTCTGTTTATTGATTTATTATCATTTGGTGGTCTATTCAAAGGTCTTCATAGAGTCAATAAATTCTGATTATTTTTTCAAGTTAAAAAGCGGCTGGGCGCGGTGGCTCACACCTATAATCCCAGCACTTTGGGAGGTTGAGACGACCAGATCACGAGATCAGGAGATCGAGGCCATCCTGGCTAACACAGTGAAACCCCGTCTCTACTAAAAAAAAAAAAAAAAAAAAAAAAAAAGCAAAGGGATTTTTTAGCAAAAGCACAGCCTCCCAGAGTACAGGGAAATGATATTAAGATTATCTAATAGGGTTATTGGGGAAGTATGTGTTACAGAAACCTGTAGTTCTGCAATTCTTGAGCAAGAGCTACTGAGGCCAACCAACAAGAAACTCTTGTCAGGAACCTGGCCATTATGTGAATTTATCCAGTATGCTTATTGGAGATCACTTGACTCTAAATACAAGTGACAAACATCACCTTGTGTTTTCTGAGCAGGAAGGAAAGGTGCAAGCTAAAATGTGTTGTTATGATGCTAGTTGACTTTGAAATTACTTTTCAAACAAAGCTGCTTTTGATGAGACCTAATCTGATATTCACGCACAGAAAGTGAAGATATAGCAAGTATACTTAAAGAGAACTATGACTTAGAAAGCAGAACATTTATATTTATGTTTGTAGAGACTAGGAGAGATAATTGTCCCAGAAGTGATTTAAATGCACAGAAAGTAAGTGCCCAATTTCCAAAGAATTAGAGACCTCAAAAGCCTTTATTAGAAAATCCTTGTGTTCTTTTTATGAAATGTCAGTGAAATGAGAGATTGTCATGACGTTAAACCAGAGTAAGAATTTAAGGAATGGAGAAAAGCAATGATGAAAAAACTGTATGTATAAACCTTTGATCTGAAGTTTTCCTCTTCTTTGGAAAATGTCAAATTTTATGTGCATATTACTTGTGCTGAAATGTAAAATCTTAAGGTTTATGCTGAAGCTTCCTATGACTCTAATGAAAATTTAGAATGTGAATAAGAACTTTTTAGAAATACTTTCTATTGTTATAGCTTCAATAAATTCTAAAAATTGTTTTTACATAACATTCATGGCAAGAAAAATTGTCTATACTAATCATGACATTCTTCTTCCATACTTCAGTATAAGAATACAACCATATTATTTTCTAATATTAAGGTCTATTTATTGATCCTCAGCAGCATTATTACAGTTATCTAATCTTTATTAAAATCACACTGTGCACAAAAACTGTTCTGACATTTAACTAATTTCCAAACATCTTAAACCATTCAAATATAGTTTCCATTGAGTATAATTTGACTTTTATAAAACTCAGTTGAGAATTCCTTGTTTGCATATTTGTTTTACTTGTTTACATTTGTTTTTCTATCATATGCTATATTTTCTCTATTGTGTAAACCAGGGAACTGAGAGTTTGCAGACCTTGGTTACCACACGCATACCTAGGATCCAACACAACAGCGTTTCTGAATTTATACCAGAATCAATATACTAAAAAGTATCTAGTGCACAGTAGGCACTCAATAAATGCTTGTGAAAATGGAAAAATATTTACATATAAACTTAGCAATTAAGGTAAAAACTTATTAATTTGTGAAGTTCTCAATTCTTCAGATAATTTTGGAAGGGTGTTGTCAAGTGATTTATCCTGATTTTATTTTCCTTGCAATCATTTCTCCCTATTCTCCAGTTCTAGCATTCACATAATTTCTCTCTGACACAAATCTGTCTTTTTAGCTCATCATGTATTTTTCAAATAAGTTGTAAATCATTTTACTTATTTTATTGTCTGTCAATTTATTTCTCTAGTAGTCTCTCAATTTTTTTACTTGGCCTCACTGTGCATATACATACCAGCACATTCTCAACCCCTTTCCCTGTTTAAAAAAACTGGTTACCTACTCATCTGACAAAGGGCTAATATCCAGAATCTACAATGAACTCAAACAAATTTACAAGAAAAAAACAAACAACCCCATCAAAAAGTGGGCGAAGGACATGAACAGACACTTCTCAAAAGAAGACATTTATGCAGCCAAAAAACACATGAAGAAATGCTCATCATCACTGGCCATCAGAGAAATGCAAATCAAAACCACAGTGAGATACCATCTCACACCAGTTAGAATGGCCATCATTAAAAAATCAGGAAACAACAGGTGCTGGAGAGGATGTGGAGAAATAGGAACACTTTTACACTGTTGGTGGGACTGTAAACTAGTTCAACCATTGTGGAAGTCAGTGTGGCGATTCCTCAGGGATCTAGAACTAGAAATACCATTTGACCCAGCCATCCCATTACTGGGTATATACCCAAAGGACTATAAATCATGCTGCTATAAAGACACATGCACACGTATGTTTATTGCGGCACTATTCACAATAGCAAAGAGTTGGAACCAACCCAAATGTCCAACAACAATAGACTGGATTAAGAAAATGTGGCACATATACACCATGGAATACTATGCAGCCATAAAAAATGATGAGTTCGTGTCCTTTGTAGGGACATGGATGAAACTGGAAAACATCATTCTCAGTAAACTATCGCAAGGACAAAAAACCAAACACCGCATGTTCTCACTCATAGGTGGGAACTGAACAATGAGAACTCGTGGACACAGGAAGGGGAACATCACACTCCAGGGACTGTTGTGGGGTGGGGGGAGGGGGGAGGGACAGCATTAGGAGATACACCTAATGCTAAATGACGAGTTAATGGGTGCAGGAAATCAACATGGCACATGGATACATATGTAACAAACCTGCACATTGTGCACATGTACCCTAAAACCCTAAAGTATAATAAAAAAATAAAAAATAAATAAAAAAAAACTGGTTACAGTGTGATTTGGATTTGAAGCAGTAGATAATATACATGCAACTGCAACATTTTTCCTTTTCTTTCTAGCTACAGTAAAGTCAAAGTCTATACACCAAAAATAGAAAAAATGAGAAAAATAAATGGAAAGAATGAAGAAAAAAGAGAGCCATGAAAGATACAAAGAGGTGTATTTAGAAAGTATAAGGATCAAGACACTGTGTGCCTCAGAAAAAAGCAAGGTAAGCAGCAGTCGACTATATTTTTTAATTGAGATTTTCTTATCTAATTGGAATTATCCATGTAAGGAAACGAATCAGCAACTTGGTTGCCAGATGCAGAGAAGTAGATAAGATTTCCCTCTAGCTATATGCTTGTGCTTTTGGCCTGATTAGCAGCGGATTGAATGACGGCCCTCCTCAAAAGGTATGCTCATGTTCTAATCCCTGAAAAATGTAAATGTGACCTTGTTTAGAAAAAATGGTTTTCGCAGATATAATTAAGTTAAAGATTTTGAGATGGAGTAATTCAGAGGAGGTGAAGATATGAAACAGAGGAGAAGAATCCCACTTGAAGAAGGGGACAAAGATTGAAGTTATACAGGTGCAAGTCAAAAAGGCTGAAGTCATCAGAATGTGGAAGAGGTAAGGAAGGATTCTATTGTACAGCCTTCAAAGGGAGCATGACTTTGCTGAGAACTTGATTTTGGAATTCTGGCTTTGAGAACTGTAATATAATAAATTTCTGTTGTTTTAAGCTATCAAGTTTATTGCTATTTGTTAAGAGAGCAGTAGGAAACTAACAGTATGTATATTCCTTCTTTAGTGACAGTTATGAAGTAAAAAAAAAAGAGAATATGGAAACTGCTATACACTAATGATTTTTTTCTGCCCATACCCATCTGAAGCAGTTCCTGTTTTTGAAGGTTCCTTTCCCTAACACACACACACACACACACACACACACACACACTACCACCACCACCACCACACCAGAATTAAATAAAGTACCACACAATGAAAGAGACTAGAGGTTGAGAGGCCTTCTATAATTTAAAATGTGGACATTGCGGCGTCATCTTTGAACCCACTTGATATATACTAATTCGAAATGGAAAATTGTTGAAAACATATTGTGCTATGTTAAATGTATAAGACCATTTATGAATGATGCATGGGTTCTCTATACAGTAAAGCAAGTCACTTCATACATTTCTGCTTGGAAAGGAAACAGAACATCATTAATGCTATAAAAAATGAGATGGTGATAAATAATGTTTGAGATTCTCTTTGGTCTATCAGCTGCTTTCAAGAGAGTTGAAATGATTAATGCAAAGTTTAGTATGAGCTTGACAAAATATATATGCAGATTATATTTTCTTAAGTGAATAAACTTGGAGTTCTTATTTTTCTTCTAATTCTATGTGCAGATTCATCCAGAATCAGCTTGGCTATAGCTGCAAGCAATTAAGAATATGCACAAGAGCCAGGCGCAGTGACTCTCGCCTGTAATCCTAGCACTCTGGGAGGCCAAGATGGGTGGATCACGAGGTCAGGAATTCAAGACCAGCCTGGCCAAGATGGTGAAACCCCGACTCTACTAAAAATACAAAAGTTAGCCAGGCGTGGTGGCAAGCTCCTGTAATCCCAGCTACTCAGGAGGCTGAGACAGAGAATTTCTTGAACCCAGGAGACAGAAGTTGCAGTGAGCCGAGATCGCGCCACTGCATTCCAGCTGGGAGACAGAGCGAGACTCTGTCTCAAATAAATAAATAAATAAATAATAAAAATAAAAATAAAAGAATATGCACAAAGATTTGAAACTCTATTAAATTGTTTTTATCTCTAATAGATTTCAGCGAAGTTAAATTGCATTGGTCACAAGGGAAAACTTGTCATGGTGACTCATGTAAATTACTAAAATTGCTTTCATTTGGGAAATAGGCCTCATTAGTCCTAAATTTTGCCTTATGATTATGTCAGGTAGCCAAACATCATTGCTTATACTAAAATACAGCTCTAGGTACTATTTCTTTTAATAAAAAACCCAATGATCCTAGCACATTACTTTAGTTATAATCTCAAAACTAGTACCATATATAAGGAAAGCCAATGGTATTACTTATACCTCCTTCTCATGAAATCATCATTAAAGGCACATTTATAGATAGTGGGAACTGAGTCAAGATGTTCAGCCCGACAATCCACTCCTATCTCCTGGGCCCAGATGCCCGTCCTTTAGCTCTTTAGGAGAAGGAAAAGTATGCACTCACTACTGATATCCAAAACTGCCTATTAGCTTGTAAGCTTCCAGAACGCATCTTTTTCAAATAGCAAGTAACATATTCTTACAACTTTCTGGGAAGAGAAAAATACTCAAGAGCTTTGATGCTTATCTAGTATAATTTCTTCATTTAATTAATAGAGAAACTAGAGAGCTTGAGGGTTGAATTAATGTCTCGGACCTCAAGTTCCAAAGTACAATCAACTTTATTGACATTTGTATTAAGCTAGAATTTCATGAAGAGATATAGTACAGCCATGGCTGTAAAAACATGTATACTTGCCAAAAAGGAATTCTCCACTTGCAAATATATGTGAGAACAAAATATTAAAAGAAGAGCCAAAACAAAGGTAAAAGAATACAAAATTGTAGAAAGATATTTTGATAGTTCAACAGAGCTTTATTTTTTGGTCTGCTATTTTCCTGGCACTATATTAGATTCTGAGGCTCTCCCAGTGAATTAAACACTGTCTCGATCCCTTAGAAACATAAAACATTACGGCAGACACTAGTGAACAAATTATTTTGTAAACAGAGATAGAGAATGGTATGCGAGAAGAAGAAGGACAAATAATTCCATCCTGGGAAGACTGGGAAAGACAGTCTACAGCTGGAAGCTAAATTGAATCTAGATCAATAAATGGAAGATAGTTTGATCAAGAAAAATAGGAGGAGATTACTGGAGAATAAAAAATATATATAAAAAATAGGTGCAAGGAGGCCATCTCTGTTTCACCTCCAGGCATATATCTCAAGGCATCCAGAGGATCTGCTTGTCTAGTTAAGCAGCCTGATCCACTGCATCCTTCCTAGGCATAGATCATGGTACAGCAGGGGTCTCTACACTTCACATCGAGGAAGATTTCAAGGCACTCAGAGCACCAGATTGTCTGGATCAGCAGTCCGAGATGACCCACCCTTCTGTGCTGATATCCTGGTGCAGGGGAGTCCTTTCTGCTTCATGACCAGACAAATCTCCAAGCATCCAGAGCACTCACTCATCTGGTTCAGCAGTCAGAGATGCCCCACCTTTCCTAGGCATTGATTATAGTGCAGAAAGATCCTCTTTGCTCCACATCCACGCAGATCTCCAGGTAGTCAGAGCACCAGCTCACCTGGATCAGAAACCTGAGGTACCCCACCCTTCCTTTGCAGAGGTCCTAGGGTGTGTGTGTGTGTGTCCGTGTGTGTGTGTGTGTGTGTGTCCGTGTGTGTGTGTGTGTGTATGTGTGTGTGTGTGGAGGGGGATGCGGACTCTGTCCTACACACCTAGGCAGATCTCCAGTCATTCAGAACAACTGCATCCCTGGTTCAGCAGCCTGATATGCCCCACTTCTCCAGCTGCATGCTTGGGCACAACTTGGGCATTTGGTGGCTACTCACTGGATTCTCCCTTTGTGTTTGTTCTTGTACCAGCCTTGGGGGTACCTGTAGGTGGAACTGCCCAGTCTTGTGCCACCCTCCTATCATGTCTCCTATCTCCCCAGAGCTGAGCAGGATGCCCAGACCATTGTGCATCCCATGAATCAGCCCATTGCCTGAGGCAACAGAAAGCTTCTGGCAGTAAACATGGATCAAGTATATACCCACCTCAGTGGCTACAGCCAGCTTTTACATATAAGTGTGATCTAGTAGCTTGTAGGTCAGTCTGCATAGACCAATATAAAACCTGCCAAAAGAAATACATGCAGCTATAGAAGCAAAGCCAAAAGACCCTACCCAGCATTCTGTACAGTATTACCCACTGAGGAAGGAGAAGGGAAATAGAAAGAAAAAATATTATAGAGTAAGAAAGAAAAAGAAAAATCTTACCCAAACAATAAATAATTTTTAAAAATTAGAAGTGTCAGCATCTGCAGATGAGAAGGAATTAGTGCAACAATTCTGGCACCACAAAACATCTGAATATAGTGACAACAACAAAGGACCACACTTGCTTTCCAGCAATAGTCCCTAACCAAAATGAAAATTCAGAAATCACAAATAAAAAATTCAAAGCATGGACTACAAGGAAATTCAATGAGATCCAAAACAAGTTTGAAAGTCAACACACACAGAGACACTTGTGAAGTATTCCAGCAAAACTCTTTGAAATGCATAAAAACAAAGACACAACCTACCAAAATCCCTGGGATGCAGTAAAAGCAGTGTTAAGAGGAAAGTTCATAGTGGTAAACACCTACCTCACAAAGTCAGAAATATTTCAAATAAAGGACCTAAAATCACCCCTAGAAGAACTAGAAATAAAACGACAAACTAACTCCAAAGCTATCAGGAGAAAAAAAATACCTAAAATCGGAGCAGAGCTAAATGAAATTGAGACCATAAAGTCCATGCAAAGAGTCAACAAAACCCAAAGTTGGTTCTTTGAAAGGATGAACAAGGTCAATAGACTGCTAGCTGTATTAACAAAGAAAAAAAGAAAATACAAATAAGTACAATCAGAAACAGCAAAATGACATTAAAACTAATAAGTGATGTTATAACTATAAGTGACATTATAACTAATCTCAGAGAGACACAAAAAATTTCAAGGACTATTATGAACACTTCTATACACACAAACTAGAAAATCTAGAGGAAATGGATAAATTCCTAGAAACACACAATCTTCCAAGATTGAAAAAGGAAGACATTGCAACCCTAAACAGACCAGTATCAAGTTCTGAAATTAAATCACTAATAAAATAAAAACTACCAGCCAAAAAACAAAAGCTCCAAACCAAATGAATTCACAGCCAAATTATTTTTATGTATGTATGTATGTATGTGTGTGTATTTTGAGACAGAGTCTTGCTCTGTCACCCTGGCTAGAGTGTAGTGGCAGCAATCTCAGCTCACTGCAACCCAGGTCCAAGAGATTCTCCTGCCTCAGCCTCCTGAGTAGCTGGGATTTCAGACATGTACCACCACACCTGAATCATTTTTATACTTTTATTAGAGATAGGGATTTGCCATGTTGACCGGGCTGGTCTCAAACACCGGGTCTCAAGTGATAGGCTGAACTAAACCTCCCAAAGTGCTGGGATTACAGGCATGAGCCACCCTGCCTTCCTGTCATAGCCAAATTCTACCAGATTACAAAGAAAAGCTGGTATCAGTTCTACTGAAATTATTCCAAAAAATCAAGGAAGACAAATTTTTTCCTATTTATTCTGTGAAGCCAGCCAGCATCACACTGATAACAAAACCTGGCAAAGACACAGTGAAAAAGGAAAATTACAGGCCAATATCTGTAATAAATGTAGGTATAAAAATCCTCAATAAAATCCTAACAAGCTGAATCCAATAGCACATCAAAAAGTTAATTCACCATAATCTAGTCGGCTTCATTTCTGGGATATAAGTTGGTTCAACATATACAAATCAATAAATATAATCCACCACATCAACAGAATTAAAAGCAAAAATGATATGACCATCTCAATAGATATGAAAAGCTTTTAATAAAATCCAACATCCCTTCATGATAAAAACACTCAAGAAATTAGGCATGAAAGGATTATATCTCAAATAAGAGTCATCTATGACAAACCCATAGCCAATATAATACTGAACTTTGTTGATGAAATCATTCTCATCCCAAACTTCAGCATCATGCAATACACACAGGTAACAAACCTGCGCATGTACCCCTGAATTTAAAGTTGAAAAAAAATCCAACAGATTTAAAAAAATAAGGCATAAAAATACACCCACTGAAATGTAAAACAGTATCAAGTTTACAGAAATCTACAAATGTGTTTTTATCCACTGGGATTAAGTTGGAAGAATTTGGGGAGATGAGAGTATTTGGGGAGATAATGGCTAGTAATGATGGCTCTTGCATTGTACTCTAAGAAGTGTGGACTTTAAAGTAAAAGTAGTAGTTAGCACTGAAGCATTTATGCTAGAAAAATTAAATTCCCAAATTTAAATCTTAGATAGTTCATTCTGAAAGCATGAATTGAGGTGGTTTCAAAGAGAAAGAGATAATATCGGATAAATCTAAAAGGTAGAGCTGAAGTAATAGGCTCAAGTGAGAAGTAAAATCTGAAGTAAATCAAACATTAAGTTGTAAATAATCTAGCGGACATGAGGAATAAGAGAGAAAGGGGAAACTCTTGAGTAATTGCCTTTTCTGAAATGCTTGAATTATTGAGTACAGTCATCTACTAAGTTGCTACACCCATGAGAAAAAACATGCATGCTGTAGGTGATGGTGAGTTTGTTATTAGCTTTACTGTGAGATTATTTTAGGACATCCAAATTAAGATGTTTGCAGGATTGAAATATCTGCACATAACAGGGGCATATGTGTCTGAAGATCAGGAATTCAGTCAGGGATAGAGATTCAGATTTGTGGGTCACCATGACGTAATTGGTAGTGAAAATAATCAGAGAAATAGAATAACCCATTATGTAGGATAAGATTGGGATCGAATAAAATCAGAATCTCAGTGGACATCAAGACTGACAGGAAGGCAAAAAAACTAGAGTACAAGGAGATGGAGAACAATCTGAGACTAAGAAAGGGTCAGAGAATGGGAGGTTCTTAAAGACAAAGAAGTCAGGGAGTGACATTTTTTAAGTGATTTGTGGTCATCAAGATCAATGTCATTGGAAGGATTACATTGTTTCTGGCACAAGAGTGGTTATTGGTGACTTCACAAGAGCACTTTTAATAGAATACAACAAATATAAAACATATTACTGGAAACTAAGTGAAGATTTTCAATTTTATAAATGGTGAATTGGCAACAGGTATTTCTGGTCTCTGAAAACCCAACTAAAGTGACATTAAGTTATTTTTGAAGATATATAAGCAAAAAATCAAAGAAAACAGATTTTAGTACATAAAATGTTACTTTTGGAATGTAGAAAGCATATGGATGAATAGTAACTGAGTGTATACGTGAAAAATCCAGAACATGACAGCTTGGGTAATGACAATTTAAAAAAATCATGATTTATGGTACAGAACCATGGAAAGTGTCAAAAATTGGAGACGCAAATTATCTCTGAAAGCCAGAGTGTGAAGTGGGACAGAAAACAAAAGATTTGTTGAAAGTGTCTTTAGGAGCAGGTAGCTGCCCTGACGTTCTCTCCAAGTCAATAAACTAGTCAATTGCCCTTTCTTGAACTCTGCAGGAAAAACAAAAACAAAAACAAAAGGATTATAAGGATTATTCTCTGAAGATGTTGAATTACAGAGACTGTGAATTGGAGACATCTTGACTAGCTAAGGTCAAAGATGAGGCACCCCCCTGGACACATGGAACCAGGTGATTGAGGGTGTACTGAATGGAGGTCCTCTTGCCCCCATGGCTGCCTGCCTCCCACTACTCTGGCCTCTATGCTTTTCTGTTATTGGCAGATGACTGGAGGATTTCTTTCTGAGGAAACTGCCCTGTAGAATAGAGAACTACGAATTCTCTGCAATGTGAAGTTTACCTACATAATAATCCTGCACATGTACCCCTAAACCTAAAATAAAAGGAAAAAAAAAAACCTTTTACCCTATCTAAATACAAATTCATGATTAAACAAGCCATTACCACATACATAAATCTTCCTATTAGAATGTTAGGGCCTACTTCTTATTTTGATTGGACAGCCAAGGATCACCAGATATTTGAGAACCTCCTTAAAAACAAAACACAAGAAAATGCACATGAAAATCCAAAGATAGAAAAATGAACAAATAAAAACATCGGAGATCATATGGGGAATAAAAAACTCTCATATAAAATTATAATTCTCATCTTCAAAGCTAAAAATAGTGTATTACATCTATGATATGAGAGTATTCAGAGAATACGAATTTTTAGAAATGTGAAATCTTTTGACAAAAATAAAAATAAATGATTGAAATGTTGAAAAGCAATGAATAGAAAATTTTGCAGGTGAAAAAAATAATTTTAAAATAATAGAATTCTAAAAGGTTAACAAGAACGACAACAAAAGCTCAGCCTAAGAGGCCACCTAATGAGTTCCACTGAGAGAGACAATGATGGGGAGGATATTATGAAAGCATCACTTAAGAAATTTTTCCAGAATAGAAGAATAAGATTTTCCACAAAAAAAGAGCCCACTGAGTATCTACAATATGGCTCAAATTCATCAATACTCATAACTACTCTTCATAACTATACAAATTCAGGACATTTGGGAAAAGTCATAAGAGCATCTGGAAACGAAAAAAATGGGTTACACACAAAGGGCTTAAAGAATCACATACAAAGGAATAAAAATGACTTCTTACTTCTAACAAGCAACACTGGAAACAAAAAAAGAACTGAACAATGGATTCAAATTCTGAGGGAAAGTCTTTTCTCTCCTGGAAGTCTATGAATCTCACTGCAAACTAAATGCAAGGATAAAGATATTTTCAAACATGCAAGGGCTCAAATTAACTTTCTCTGTGCACCTTTTCCTGTGTTGTAGAGTAACTATAGAACATTGTTGAAGGATATATTTCATAAAAAACGAAGGAATAAATTTAGGCAAGACCCAGGAATCAGGGCATTTAACACAAAAGGGTGTAAAGAGGAGACTAGAGAAAAATCCAGTTTAGACTGGAACAAGAGGAGTAAAGATTTCAGAAGAGATATTTCAAACACACACATGTACACACACACACTGGTTTCTTTATAGTCAAATACATAAAGTAATTTATCAGTTCTTCTTCTGTGCATGTGTGTGAGTGTATATGGTAGTGCAGGGATGTGAAAAAGAGCCATATCCGCATTCTTCAAGCTAAGAAACCAAAAGATATTATCTAAAAATATTTAAAACCACTAAGTAGCAGTGAAAACTCAGTATTTAAAATATGCAGTTTAAATGGTTTATATGTATATGCATACTCTATGGGAAATTACATTGGAATATTCAAAATTCGATTCCTGAAATGAGACATCTGAAGTTTATTATACATTAAAAAAGATAAAGCATATATATTAAATGTCTCAAAGGACAACGGAAATTTGCAAAAAAAAATATACTGGAATGAAAAGAAAATGTCTACATAATAATTTACACCAAACCATGATATCAACAAATGCTGAAAATAATAATTCTTTTAAATTATATAGTATTTTCCATATTTCAGGGAGCTTAATCCACTTTATTTCCTGGAAACCGCTTTCTCTTTCACTCTTCAGTGTCAGTTCTCTTCAGAGGCAGATATTGCTAAACGTGCACCAATATGTGTTCTCTAATTTTTCTGTAACAGTAGAAGTTCTGATTTTTATGTAGGCATATGGCTTTCCAGGATATATGGTAAATTTACCATCCTTGTTTGTCACTAAGTTTGGATCAATAGACTTTAAAGAGAAGGGCCTTGTGACAGTTTCTCTTATGTGTCCATTTGATGGGGTCATGAAGTGAGCAGATATTCGATTAAACATGATTCTGGGCGTGTCTGGATGGCTGAGATTAACATCTGAATCTGTAGACTGAGTAAAGTAGATTGCTCCTCCTCCCATCCTCCACAAATGTGAGCAAAGCTCATCCCACCTGTTAAAGGTCTGGATAGAGCAAAAATCTGGGCAACAAAGAATTCACTCTCTCTGTCTCGTGGTCTTTGAACTGGGGTATCAGTACTCTCTTGCTTTCAGATTCAGTCTGACACTTATACCTTTGGCTGTCCTGGTTCTCAGGTATTTTCAGTTGCAGTTCTTGGTACTTCCCAGCCTTCATAACAGTGTAAGCCAATGCCTTATACTCTGTGTGTGTGTGTATGTGTGTCTGTGTGTATATATATATATAGATATATAATATAAAATATATTTTTTAATATTTTAAAATATACATATTATTATATATTATAGATATAAAATATATATGTAATATATGACATATTAAAATATAATATTTTAATACTTTAAAATGTATAAATTTAATATTTTAAAATGTATTGAATATTTTATACTTAAATTTATATGTTATATATAGATATATAAAATTTTAAAATATATAAAATTTGTTCCTCATACAAGTACAGGGACAAATCTTTCAAAAGAAGGGTTGGACCTTCACACCTGTAATCCCAGCACTTTGGGAGGCTGAGGCGGGTGGATCACGAGGTCAAAAGATCGAGACCATTCTGGCTAACACAGTGAAACCCCATCTCTATTAAAAAGTAAAAAAAAAAATTAGCTGGGCGTGGTGGTGCGTGCTTGTAG
Organism: Nomascus leucogenys; assembly: GCF_006542625.1. Lineage (NCBI taxonomy): Eukaryota > Metazoa > Chordata > Mammalia > Primates > Hylobatidae > Nomascus > Nomascus leucogenys. The sequence goes on along the minus strand of NC_044395.1, from coordinate 29,825,231 downwards.
TCCCAGCTACTAGGGAGGCTGAGGCAGAGAATCACTTTAAACCAGGAAGCGGAGGTGGCAGTGAGCCGAGATTGTTCCACTGCACTCCAGCCTGGGTGACAGAGCGAGACTCTATCTTAAAAAAAAAAAAAAAAGAAGGGGTTGGCTTTCTTTATACTGAGTGAGTGTGAAGGATGGAGCTCAAGCAGAATCTTGATCTATTCTGGGGAAATCAAAGGCCAAGAGAAGTTAAAAGGAACCGGGTACAAGGCACCTTAAGTGGCTTGTCATTCAGACCACCTATCTTTGAAATTGTTTTTATGAGGGAGATAAAAAAAATTTTATTTTACTTAATATTATTTTTTATTTTTATTTTGCCCCTGATAATTTAACCTCATTCTAAATGATGAATTTCCTAAAACAGTCTCATAAAAATGAATGTTTTTGATACTTGGTTTAATTGAACAAGATCACATGTTTTCAGATTCACCAATGCTGTGCTTTTCTTAACATGTTCTTTGCAATCTCCTGGAGGCAGTCATTTTATAATGGAAAAGATAATGTTAATAAAGCTGCATGATTCAGAAAGAACATAGACTGTTTCTTTCTGTTAATGAACCATCTTTATACTAACAATGATGTAAATATAAAGATGTAAGCACAATCGTGATGTCCACACAGGGCTACCCAGAAGGTAAAAAAGGAATCAAATGCTGAGTTGGTAAAGCTACTTACCCAAAAAGCCACAGCCATAAAGACAGTATAAGGCAAGTGTCTGTGTCCAGCTGCATCACAGTCCTGGACATAACCACCAGTAGAGCACAATCCATGGTTTCCAGTGGGAGGACAAAATAAATTTGAATCATACCACTGGCATAAGAGATGTTCTTCTGTGGGCCCCAGAGATTGTACTGCAATTAAAAGATGGAGCTGATGATGTAGCAGAAATCCAGAAAAGAGAATAAGTACCGAGAGTGTGGGGATGGGAGTCCAGGTATGATAGAATGATGCTGAACAGCTTGCCTATCAGTGTCATGAAGCAGAATATCAAGAGAACTACAAAAAGAACTATTTCCAGAGGAGGTCAATTGGAAAGACCCAGTAGGATAAAGTAATTTTCAGGACTTATATTGATATTTCCCATTATTATTCATTTTCTGTTACCTGAGGAAAAAAATCATATACATTCAAAAGAAAAAAAAGTAAGAAAATGCTCCAAGTATCACAGGGAAGCATGGAAAATAAACAAGTCAGTTTGAAAGGTCTACTATTGTTCAATTCTACGACGATTTGAACATTGAGAAAAACTGTGATACTAATGAATTTAACAAAGAATCATAAAAGCATATACCAATATAAAAAATAAAAGAATAAAGAAATAAATGCTGAAGACAAAGCTATTTCTTACAGTAGAATCCTAAGTAATCCTTATTAGAATGATGGTGTTAGAAAAACATAAATGGATGTTAAAACTATTGGATTAAAATCTGATGAGGAAAAGGATATTTACATAGTTTAAAATATCTCTCCACAAACTACTTAATTCCATAATGAAAAATAGTAAACTTTACAGTAGAAAACAGATCATTTGATACCATGATCAATGTTAACCTCACCAATGTTGTAACAGACCAATATCATGTGCTTGCTGATATGATGCTCTGAACAGGACATAATGTCACTTCAATGTTATTCCTGCTGAAAATGCACAGCCTAATTCTAATAACAAGGAAACATGGAACAATCTCAAACTGAAAAAAGTTTAACAAATAAGCTCGCCTGTACTCTTCAAACATATCGAGGTAGACAAGAAAGAATGAGAGCTAAGTGAAAGGAGAAACCCCTTATAAAATCATCAGATCTCATGAGACTTATTCATTACCACAAGAACAGTATGGGAGAAACCACCTCCATGATTCAATTATCTCCCATTGGGTCCCTCCCACACCCCATGAGAATTATGGGCTTTATAATTCAAGATGAGGTTTGGGTGGGGAAACAGCCAACCCATATCAATATCTAAATGTGTGATACTGAATTCAGGAAAAAAAAACCAGGTTTTTAACAGCATTATTAAGAAAATTGGAAAAATCAGAATGTAGACTACGGATTTAGATGATAATATTGTATCCATATAAAATTTGCTGATTTTGGTAACTATACAGTGGCTCCATAAAATAATGTTCTTGTTTTTAGGAAATAAACACTGATATATTCAGGAAGAAAGGAAAAATGATATAAGCATAAATTAATGATGATTTACAACTAGCTTTTTTTCCTCAAAAAAATAGTTGGCATATGTCTATGTTTGCATGTGTATTTATGTAAGATAGCCAACAATCACAGCATGAAATGGAGAAGTAGAAAAAAATCACATTTTATACGTAAAACTATTTCTTAAAAAAATCACCAACTTTGTATATGAGTCAATTACATTAATGATTGAGCCTGTCTCCAAATTGTGCAAATTATGTAACAAATAAGCCTCATGTGAAAACATTCATAATGGTCACTGGACTAAGTAAAAGGAAACTTATAGCATGATAGTTTAGACACTAGGATCTTGAATCAAGTAGCCTAGATCCAATTCTCAAAAATGCCAACTCAACTGGGAGCTACTGTCTTAATATCTGTAAGTGTGTTTTCACATATATAAAATGGGGATAACAACAGTATCCCCCACAAGCTCAGTCATCTGGGTTAGGAAAGGTCATTTGTATACATAGCTTAGCACAATGTATGGAATATGATGGACAGCTAATCAACGATATCATAGTATATGTGGCAGGTGTTTACACAGGCACTAAGTGTTTTGTGCGAGAAAGGTTGGCAGTGAGGGCTAATATTTTTTAAAGTAGGTAGCTGAAACCTGTGAACTTTAAAATATTACTTGCTCAGCTTCCCAAAAATCCCAAAAGTCTATGTGACACATTCCTACAAATTCACAAGAGAAAGCCTCTTGGAGGCCAACAGATATAGAAACGGAAGAGGCAATAAAATGGAATTGTTAAGACCACCTTGGCAGCCAGATGCCTTTCCTTTCGGAGATGGGGCTGGGGAGCACTGAGCAGTGGCCCATCACATAATATTCACCTGGCAGAAGAGCTTGAAGTGCGTGTTAGAAATTTCTGGACTGAGATGATGAGCTCGAGTTGAGTCAGCCCACATCGTAAGGTTCTCACAACACTGGCCACTGCAAGATTTGAATATTATTATGAGAAAAAGCCTGAGCAGCAGTAGCTCAGGACAGTGAGCCCTGAGGCACCATTCAACCATGTATGAACAGCAAAGGCTGCTGCCAAACATCCTCTACTTTGGAAGCCCTCCCAACATTTACAATGTTCACTTACTTTCTTAACTGCATTATAAATTCAAGCACATTGTCATTTACCAGGGAATATGCATTGTAAATGCATTAGGGGAATATCTCAAAAGAAACAAAGGATTAGTCTTAGCATTAGAATTATGAGTGACTCTTATGAATTTGCTAATTATTTTCTCTTCTGTAGATATTAGCAATGCCTTTTATCCACATTTGCATTTACATATGCTCACAACACACTCATTTGTGTTCTCTGCATTTACAAACAATTACTTCATGACAGACCTCCTAAATAATTGAGAAGTCTCACTCCAGAGAGTGCAAACCAACCTATTCATACCCTCTCACACATGCCACTGAGATACTCATGAGAAAGAAAAACAGATCTACTCAAAGATGTGATTCAGGAATCTAATTGTCAGTCCATTTCTGTTGCCATAAATTGAGATTTGTCTGGGCATCTTGCCATATTTTTGTTTAATCTGCTGTCCCTGTATTCAGTTCTGATTTTCCATTTCTATCATTCAGTGATGTTGATTTTGTTACAACTCTGCAAAAGACTTGCGTATGTTTCATTGTTTTTAAAAATGAATGTGTTGCTTTTCACTAGGGAAGGGCTGTAGGAAGCAATATATTTAAATAGTATTTTGTTCTAATAATAACTCAGGACAGAGAATGCTGACCACATTGAACAAAGGGGTATGAATTTAAAAAATACTCATTAATATTTTGATACAACCATAAATGTCATCTTTTATTTATTGAATAAATATTTATTAATAATTCAATAAATTGTCAGGCCCTAGGGATTCTGCTACGAGCAAGATGTCTAAAATTTTATGCCAGGATCTAGGGGATTTAAATTAATAATATACGAGCCATTTTTTGAGGTCACCAACTAAATGACAAAGTATAGTTCTGAAATGCAAGGGGAAATAGGTATCTGTTGAAGGAGCTGACAATGCTGTCAGATACTTAAATATAATGGTAGCTCGCAAATGCCGTAATAGCTCTATGCACAAAGTGACTGAAGTCACATGGGAGGACGCTATATAACCTGAATAAGAGGTCTAAGATATTATCTTGAAGCAGACAATGCTTGGGATGTGTTCACAAGCTGAAGGAGAAATTCAGAATTGAGGAATGGATGGAGGTAAGGCTGGAGAGGGAATACGTGGCCAAAAGAAGACTGGCTCTTCCACAAAGAATCCCACTGGGTGGCATTCCTTATCATAGCAAAGCTGAGAATCCTACCTTGGACAGCACCCTGAGTAAGGAGAGCTTGGCTTCTCAAAGAACCCCCTCACTCTTCTTTAGTCGGGCTCAAAATACTGATATGTAAACACCAAATTAATTGCCTTATTTGTAATGAAAAATAACTCTTGGCCGGGCGCAGTGGCTCACGCCTGTAATCCCAGCACTTTGGGAGGCCAAGGTGGGCGATTCATGAGGTCAGGAGTTCAACACCAGCCTGACCAACATGGTGAACCCCCGTCTCTGCTAAAAATACAAAAATTAGCCAGGCGTGTTGGCGGGCACCTGTAATCCCAGCTACTCAGGAGGCTGAGTCACAAGAATTGCTTGCACCTGGGAGGCGGAGGTTGCAGCCAAGGTCATGCCACTGCACTCCAACCTGGGCAACAGAGCAAGAATCTGTCTCAAAAAAAAAAAAAAAAAAAAAAGGAAGAAAGAAAAATAACTCTCATGTGGGCTCGTATGCTTATGTAAATATGGACATCATAACCTTTTCCCATAGGTACAACTATACAAGCAACCAATTAAAATTAGAAGCCTGTTTAGAGACAGCAGAATCAGAGTCATGGGATACTGAATTGATTCACATCTTGAGGACATTAGGATAACATAAGTTGATCCATTTGCTTTCATAATCAAATAGTTGTGTTTTGTCTTTTGTTTTATCAAAGGAAAAATTCAAATTTTGTTTTTTTAGCTTTTATTTTAGGTTTGGGGGTACACATGAGGGTTTGTTATATAGGTAAACTTGTGTCATAGAGGTTTGTTGTACGTATTATTTCATCACCCAGGTATTAAGCCCAGTACATATCTTTTCTGCTCCTCTCCCTCCTCCTACCCTCCCACCTCAAGTAAACCCCAGTGTCTGTTGTTTCCTTCTTTGTGTTCTTAAGTTCTTATCATTTAGCTCCCACTTATAAGTGAGAACATGTGGTATTTGATTTTCTGTTTCTGCATTGGTTTGCTAAAGATAATAGTTTCCAGCTCCATCCATGCTCCCACAAAGGTGCTCTGTTGCCAGGCTGCAGTGCAGTGGCACAGTCTCGGCTCACTGCAACCTCTGCCTCCCTCGTTCAAGTGATTCTCCTGTCTAAGCCTCCTGAGTAGCTGGAAATACAGGCGTGTGCCACCATGCCCAGCTAATTTTTGTATTTTTAGTAGAGATGGGGTTTCACCATGTTGGCCAGGCTGTCAATCTCTTGACCTCTTGATCTGCCCATCTTGGCCTCCCAAAGTGCTAGGATTACAGGTGTGAGCCACCGTGCCCAGCCAGTATCATTCTTTTTTTTATGGCTGCATGGTATTCCATGATCTACACATACCATGTTTGTTTTATCCAATCTGTCATTGATGGGCATTTGAGTTGATTCCATGTCTTTGGTATTGTGAATAGTGCAGCAACGAACACTGATGCAATCCCATTACTGAGTATATACCCAGAGGAATATAAAAATTTGTATTTCATAGGCAAAGGCTTCTTTTCTCCTATGAGAGTGTTTGGAGGGGCTTCAGTAACTACAACTTTTTTTCTATTTATTGTGAGTGCCAGGCAGTGCACTAATTATCTGGAACCACTATTTTCCCTTGTAAGACTACTCAGCTAATTTATGGCTGGTCCATGATTTGAATCCAGATCTGTTTTCAAAACCTGTGTAATATCTATGCTTCAATAACCAAGAAATTTTCCTTCTCATTGGCATATCGTCTACTGAGACTAGCAGCCCAGATAGCAGAATTTGATGGTAGTTTGAAATACAGATCTGTCACTTATTAACTGTGGAGCCTTGTAAAAGACCTTGAACTCTTTGAGGCCCAAGTTTCTAGCCAGTAAAAAAGAGAGGAGATATATATATATATGTCTCCATACACATATATATATATATCCATACACATATATATATATCCATACACATATATAAACACACATGCATACATATGTATAGTGTGTATTACAGTACAATTTTTAACACGAAGTATCTATTTTTATTATTATAAATTACTTAGAAATAGTTCATTTGCAGACTTAGTTATTTTGCATATATCTACTTTCATTCACTAAGTCCTGCTTTCTTAGTCTGTCTCTCAATGTCAATGTCATTTCCTCTACTCTAAGTCTCTGGAGAAAGTCTTTCTGAAAACTATCTCATGCTGACATCCCCTAATACAGTTAGTGGACTAGACTGTAGGTGATCTAATACATCTACCTGTTCAGAGTGCCCAGAGGGATGAACAATTTCTCCCCAGGAAAAAAGGTGAGTGATGTCTCCTGTCAGCTCCTCCTAGTGTGAGGATAAAAAGAATTTGTAATTTTTTAGTACATTTTGTTTTGAAGGGTCTCAAAATTTCTTAAATATAAAGTCACATCAATTCTCATAACCCCAACCTCAGACTGGTGCATACAATAAAATCTATAAAGTAAGGTCAGCAATAGTTCCTTGGAAAATCAGCCATGTTTATAGATGACTCTAATTGTCACTGTAAGGCAGTAAGGGTTGGTAGCAATTTGCAGAAATGGGGCTCAGTTCAGCAGACAAAACATTAAAATTTGAAGGCTAGTCAGGGTCCTATCATTCTCTGCAGTATTTTGAAGGCCAGTACTTCCTGGTTATTTCAATATAATCAGGCAGCATACAAGATGCTAGTCAGTAATGTCGTATCTTTTCTTAGAGCAATGGAAACCATATTATCTCCCCTAGCTTAAATATAAACCATTTTATACCATCTTTAGATAAATTAAGTATTTTATTTTAAAGGAAGGCACTTTTATTTTCAAGTTTATTGCTATAGTGCCAAATTTACTATAGTTACCTTCAGCACAGGGCAATAAAGATGACTTGCACTTTCTGTATCCATTTATGAGGTTTGAGATGTATTTTTTAAGTATATTCATACTGTATGTACCAGCTTTGATATTTTATATTCTAACTTATTAAACTTATTTGCTCTTTAGTTATATGAAAAATGAGCCCAAAGATTTGGGGATGAATTCCTAATAAAAATATTAAATTTTTTGATGTCTATAAATTAACCCTTCTTGGTACACCTCTGAGACCTTTTGTCTCATACTCAGTAGGAAACATTTATACTTTCATTTATTTTCTCCTCCTCCACAAAAGTGCAGAAATTAATTATATTTTTGAATGCTTGCCTCCAAGGGAGGAAATTTTTCACTGTATGTATTTTATGACTGAGCAAAAACTTTTTAAGAGGAATATTATTTACCATGATTTGTCTGTGCCATGTGCATTGCTAAATACGTATCAACTAGAAGAGAACCCCAAGGGTATAAAATAGGATTTTATCTCTCCATTATAAATTTGTAATCCTATGAGTATATTTTACTGTTTTCCTAATTTCTGTAATTTCCACATTTCACTTAATAAAAGCTTGAAATTTATTCTTATTTTTCATTTGGTACTTTTTGAACATCTAGTTAAGTAATTACTGTTAAAAAAGAACAATAATTAAGAAAATGTGGCACATATACACTGTGGAATACAATGCAGCCATAAAAAATGATGAGTTCATGTCCTTTGTAGGGGCATGGATGAAACTGGAAACCATCATTCTCAGTAAACTATCGCAAGCACAAAAAAACCAAACACCGCATGTTTTCACTCATAGGTGGGAATTGAACAATGAGAACTCATGGACACAGGAAGGGGAACATCACACTCCGGGGACTGTTGTGGGGTGGCGGAGGGGGAGGGACAGCATTAGGAGATATACCTAATGCTAAATGACGAGTTAATGGGTGCAGCAAACCAACATGGCACATGGATACATATGTAACAAACCTGCACATTGTGCACATGTACCCTAAACCTAAAGTATAATAATAAAAAAAAGACAAACAGAGTTACAGCAGGGTAGAAATTTAGTTATGTTACATAGGCATTACACCAGGTAACAATATGACAATTATGGATACAAGTCATTATATATTGTTCAAAGCCACAGGGTGTACAACACCAAGGATGAACCCTAGCATAAACAATGAACTTTGGGTGATAATGATATGTTAATATAGGTTCATCAGTTGTAACAACTGGACCACTCTGCTATGAGATGTCCATAATGAGAGGTTGTTTGTATGTAGAGACAGGTGGTATATGCAAACTTTCTGGACTTTCTGCTCAATTTTGCTATGAACCTAAAACTTCTCTAAAAACTGAAGTTAATTAAAAAAAACAAATAAACTGAACCACCCCCCCAAAAAAATAAAAAATAAAATAAAATAATAATAATAAAAATAAAAAAATAAAAAGAAATAAATGTACTTTTACTAAATTCTTCTCAATTTCAATAAGTTGCCATGCTATTTTTTGTCTAATGTGTGATGCTACTTTGGAAATGATGAAGTTGTTAAACTCGTAGGACCTTAATGATCATCATGTCCAATGACCACATCTCTTTATTTTATAAATGAAGAAAGACCTGAGGTCCTAAAAACTGGAGTTGACTAAGGTCACACAGGTAGTCATTAAGTTTAATTATTATTATTATTAACTAGAGCTTAGAAGCAAGGACTTCTGCCTCCAATTAATTTGCTGCACTATTTAGGTTCTGCTCCACTCCCTACACAAACTTGGTGGTGCAAGAGTACTTTGAGGGTTATCTGCTTTTATTAGTTGCATTTTAAAAAATCTGCTCATTTGGGCATTCAGTGCTTGGGAAAAAACTGCTTATTTGGACATTAAATCCATTAAAGTCCATCTGTTCTTTGCATCGTGAGTGAGTAGAAAAGGCCCATCACCCTAGACAATGGTGCTTTGTAAATTTTTTTTTTTTTAGACAGCAAGTATGTTAGTCGACAAATGCAATATCAAGTCTAGATCACCATGATATCTGGTGCTGAGTTTTGCATGGCTTTTGACATGTGAGCCACCTGAGGGCAGGGACTCTCTTATTCAGCTTTGTGTCAGACACGTGCTTTCTCTCAGAACATCTTGAAGTAGATTACTTACATAAAAAAGAACAGAATCTATAGCTGAGGCTGGCCCTTAGCTCTGCCATAAATATGAAGTAGAATAAAATATTTTCTATGGAAAATTACTTGAAGGCCAATTCTTCATTCTACAATTGAGAAGATAGCTCTCAAAGTCAAGATTTATCCCAAAATGACAATAGAACTAGGACTTGGAAAAAAAGCCTACTGTGGCTATTGTACAATCACAGCATTTATTTAAACCCTGACCTTGCTTCTGTCTCATTCAGAGTAGCTATTTGCTGACAATGGTGCTATCGGATAATCTCCCTCACAGATTTATGTTCTTCCTGGACCTTTTCTCAGAAAGACATATGCCTTGCTCGCAATTTTTTTGCATTTCCAGGTATTTTGACTGCTGTTGTGGTTTTATTTGAACTTCAGCTTTAGTGAATCATTAAAGCAGTTCTTTGATCTGCTCTACTTGCCGTGCCTGAAGTTGACACAAAGAAAGTACTATTTCTTTTATTCTGGATCATTTTGAACTTTCCCCAGTCTTATGATTTACTTTATTCCAGGTAAAACCAACACAATAAAAGTCCTATCTATAATAAAAAGGACATTTATTACCCATGTTTTATAATAAACTGATATCTACTTTCCATATATATGCACATTCTAAAATTATTTCATAAAAGCAAAATCTCATATATGAAGAGAAAAATACAGTTCTGTATTTGCTCCAAAACCAGACACAGGTAACAATTCTCAGTAGGGTTACTACACTTTATGTCACAGAAATTCCTCCAAATCTTAGTTATTATAACTAGTATTAATCATTTTAAACAAGAATTTTGAGTTATACACTTTATGAATGATTCCAGGATACTGAAGGTAGTTTTGTGTCAATACTGAACAAATGTGAGAAAATCAACATTTTCCCTTTTCATTTTTACTTCCAAAGAACAGTATTAAACAGTCTTCCTCAGTGATATCAGCTCTGTGTCCACTTTTTAAGTAGAGTCCAGTGTATTTGGGATCCCCTTACACTTACTGAGTGATTCTCTAAATTCTCAGTTCATTTACAATGTTAATACCGGGAGATGAAATTCTGGCATAAGCCAGGATTCTCAGGCTATGCTGCAGTTGCAAACACCAGAATCTCAGTAACTTAACATAATCAAAATTTATTTATTGCTTAAGCGATCTTCACTGGAGTGAGAGAAATTCTGTAAGGTATCTGCACCCCAAGCAAGGGCTCAATAATTCATGAGGGCTTTGATCTCCTGCAATCTCCTTATTAACATCCAATTTCATCATTGCCATGGCAGAAGAAGAGCTGAAAATGCTTCAGGCCATAATGACCCATTCCACTTTCGCTCACAATCTACTGGTCCATTTCATGTTATATCTCTGTCTAACAGCAAGGGAGCTGAGAGCGCATAACTTCCTTATACCTGGAAGGTAAGGAGAACTGAATATAGAGTAGGATGATAAATCCTGATTATACAATAAAGTAGTGGTTGAAAATAGCTAAATGGAAATCATAAATCCATTTATGGTAGCATTTACTGTATCCTTAAATTGTGCTCTAAAATACACACAACCAATAACATCCAATATGACAATTTCCAACATGCCTTCGGGTTATATACAATCTTCCTCCTTTAAGTGGGAAATCATTATTATGAATTTCTAAGAAAAGAATGATGAGCATTGGGTAACATAGAGATCAATTAATAAAGATGCTGAAGTGTTAAACAACTATGTCATGTTTCTGAGTTCAATGGTAAATAATTAAGCCTCTTTTGCATAATGTTTTTAAATGTATTTGGTATACTTTTTATTTTACATCATAAGCTTTAGCATATAATCAAGTTGGCTGATATTTTGACTGATTATTGGCAGCACACGTTTGTTAAGTCTGTTAAAATTTATTAATAGTTTGGAATTCATTGTTAGGTCCACTGCTGAATATTATTTTTTGAGCCAAGAAGTCAAGTGGGTAAATTTTCCCACCACAGGGAATCATTTTGTGCAGAATTAGTGAGAGATAAAAATATATGTTTTTAATATAGCCCTTACTTGAGACTTATCAATCATACAGTGCTGGGTCTATGTGCTAGGATGATTGCATTAGCATTAACTTGAAAAAATGGGAACTATAGGTCAAAAACATCCTTGACTTCCTCTCTAAAGTGCCTATTTATATCTGTTTAGATGACAGACTGAAACCAATGATACTAGAAATTTAAAGTATACAGAAACTTTCATTCTATTTTGTAAAAACCTGGGTCTCATGGTGGTTTATTTTCAAATAAGAATTTTAAATATAAACAAAAATGTCTATTTTTCAAGTTAGTATAACAGTAGAAACCATTTTTCTTTTTCTTTTTTTTCTCTATTTTTTTGAGATGGAGTCTCGCTCTGTCGCCCAGGCTGGAGCGCAGTGGCACAATCTCAGCTCACTGCAAGCCCCGCCTCTCAGATCCACACCATTCTCCTGCCTCAGCCTCCCGAGTAGCTGGGACCACAGGCGCCCGCCACCACACCCGGCTAATTTTTTGTATTTTCAGTAGAGATGGGGTTTCACCATGTTAGCCAGGAAGGTCTCAATCTCCTGACCTCGTGATCTGCCCACCTCGGCCTCCGAAAGTGCTAGGATTACAGGCGTGAGCCACCATGCCCGGCCTAGAAGATACTATTTTTCAAGTTACTATCTACTACTCTATTATATATCTGGAAATGTTATTAAATACATACAATAGACCAGTACAAATGGTATTTTTGGTAAGCAAAAATGATTATTTTGTAAAAGAAAAAATACGTGTTTAATTCAAATAGTGCTTGTAAGGGGTTAAAGTCTTTTTTTTATTGTTTTGCACTAATAAATGGGAAAACTCTTCTAGATTTAGTTTAATTGATTAGAATATTTTGGCAGTAAAAATATAGGGTATACTTGCTATGCACTTTTTTTATTATTATTAAAGCAACGATTTTACAGAAAATTCCTATTCCGTAAACTATTTTTTTCTGGCTTGCTGTTTTTGTGAGATAAGTTCTTCTATAAAGAACATCAGCCTATATAACAATCATCATGAAGGTGAGTTTTGCTATAAGTCTATTCCTATTTCCAATTCTACTGTAATATTGAGAAATATATCTATAAATTATAATAATTTTCACTAATGTTCACCAGCCTTTTCTACTTCTATAGATAGTATGTGTAGGTCCTGACCATTGCTCAAATATGCCACCACTACAGCCCAAGTTTAATAATGGGAAAGAAATACAAGTTCTAAAAGTGTGTTTCTTACATATCTAATTGTAAACTATTATAAATGATGATAATAATCACACTGAGTCTCGAAGGACGGCATTGTCTTTGAAACACTAGGGACCTTGTCTTCATGTTTGCCAATCCACAAACTCAAATTTATAAACAGGGTTCCTAGACTTTGGAGTTTATCGGCACCAAATTCACAAGAAGCTGATACATAAACCAGCATATTTGTTCATTTACAGTTATGTTGGGGGACGTCTAGTCGATATTTCTAGCACTCTTTTCTAATTACTTGGATTATATTCAAGGATGTAGGGCTTTCCGTGGTGCTTATAATTTAAATGGGAAAGCAAAATGCACAAAATTACAACAAAACGTAAAACAACCACAGGATATTTAAAATGTGAATACTACAAAACCTCACAGCCATGTAGCGATTTGTGTAGAATGGAATGAGGGCAAATTATTTGAAGGAGGTGTGTTTAATTTATATTTTTTTATCAATTTAAAATGTAGGATCATTATTTTTTTCCATTTATAACCGACAGAAACAAAACTAAAACAAATTAGAAAAAATGAGTTATTGTCTATACACATATAATTTCAAATTATTAAACCATGCTATCATCCTCAAGACTACCACCCTCTCCATCCTCCATCTCTCTCTATATCGCCCTCCTTCTGCTAGGCCTAATATCATGCATTTGGGGGGAAGAATCTGTTTTGTTTATTTATTTATTTATTTTTAAGTAAAAAGGAATTTATTGGCTCATACAGCTGTAAAGTCTACGGGTGGAGATGTTTGCATTTAAGCCTGACTAAATCCAGAAGTTTAAACAATAATATCAGCTTATCCATCTTGTAGTTCTATTTGTATTTGCATTTCTCCTCCTGATGGCCTCATTCTTTCATGCCTTAGACAAGATCTCAAAGAAGCTTACTCAGTTACAGCCTACAATCCACAAGGCAGCGATATTTTGTCTCTCCAGCATCTACATTTGAAATCTTGGTGGAAGCTGTAATTGGCCCATCTTAGTTTATGTGATTATCATTTGAACCAATTACTAAAGATACAATATTGGAATACCGTGATGGGATTAACCCCCAGTCCTATGCCCACTGCTGTCATTCAGAGGCTAGCCATAACCATATGAGATGGGTGGTGTGGTGCTGGTAAAAGCCTGATAGAAATTGATGTACTGAGCAGAAAAAGATTCTACATATCAACTATGGCTGGGTTCATAGATATTTCTGCAATAGTATTAAATTGATATTTGGTTAATTCAAGGAATATTTAAAGTTGGATACAAAGGAAAACTTTTATATTTGGGTTATGTGTCTTGGCCTATCCTCGGATCAGTCTTTCTGCTAGGAGAATAATTCACTCATTATAGGAGAATAATGAACTTAACCTTGTGGTTGGGGAATAGACTATTTTACCAAAATTACACTGAGTTATGGAGAAACAAGCTTTCCTGGAAAGACAAAAAGTATCTTACAGGCAGAGAGTTGCAGCAAACAGCTTTTGGCACGTAGAAGTAACTACTGAAGGGATGTCAGGAGGGCGCTAATAACATTTCTACAGTTTACTCTTTGCATGGACCACTGGTGCTTCACATTTTTTCCACTCTGACCTGTATCTGATTTTTCAAGAGTCTGGCCTGTAACAATTTCTAAATAAAATTAAACAACAAAAGGCTTAAAACAACAGAGAATTTTCAATATCCTTGGCCAGAAAGCCTTTTGCGTAAGGGTGCTTCTATCCAAGATTAACACTTGTCACAGAGGCACCAAAATGGTCTTTTCAAAATCCTTGAGCTCAGTCACATTTTGTCATGTGCCTTGTGATAATCAGGGTCAATTAACCCTGTCAGCCCATTGACCGATCCCCTTGCCTGTTAGCTTGAAGAGCTAACCAGGTGTAGTCATAGACTTACATTTCCTGGAACATGGGTTGCGTCTGTTCCCTCATAGAGAAATCAGAAATTCTAGTCCATCTAAAACTTCAAGGATGAGAAGCAAACATTTCTAAATGGGTCACTGAGAATGGTGGTAAAATATGTCATTCCCAGTTTTTACCCTCGGTTCCCTCACCCATGAATTCTAACTATCAGATGAAAGCAACATTTATTAAAATCCCTATTCCACAGGGCATGATGACCAAGGTGGCATGTAAGTTATGCCTTTAAGGTCATTTCAATATTTTATCATGCTGGAAGTTTCTGGGTTCTGTGGTGTATGGTAGAACTATACACCACATGATTATTTAAATATTGTCTCACTTCCTTTGCTATAAAGTGGGAATGAAACATGGCAATAATTCAGATATTTTTTGAGAACTCAGGCCAGAGTAACTTTGGCAATCTCCATGCATTCAGTCTCACAGATACATCTTTCCAATGAGGAAAATCACTGGAAAGAATTATACCTTCCAAAGTGGAAATGGTAAAAATAATCAACTTGCCAGTGGTGGATCTCTTAAAGAACAGTACAGCATCCAGAGATGAATATCAGTTTATGCTGCTAACACTTTGAACATTCAGGAGTGACACTAGCTACTTCTGTGCTGGTTAAAGGGAGCCTGTGATATTGAATCATGCATAGCCTCCATTTTCTCACCGTGGCTGCTGTTTTAACAATCCCAATAGTGAAAGCCCTTGCGTGATCAGAGCCAGAGACTGGCTAAAATCCACTGGACCAGCAATTTTGTTCAAATAGTCATTCAATGCCTTCTCTGTGCTGGATATTTTTTTGGTGGGCATTGCCATGAGAAGTAAAGATTTACACACTTTTTGTCCATTCCTATAGGTCCAATCACATGCTTCTTTCCTGGACCTCTTTGTCTGTCATTTTCTATTCATATTACTTCTAAGACAATAAATAATTAGTGAAGATGGTGGAGTGAATTTTGTCTTTCTCTTGACCTGGGCCATTTCTACCACTCCATCATGTTGATGAATAGGTGTATTCCTCAAGCCTCTGCCACTGAGATACTTCTCACTGTCCGTCATTGGAAGAGAGCTGGTCCCAGGACCCCAGCTGCCTGGGGCTTCTGGCTTGTCCTTTTTGCAGTGTTTCCATTGGTTAGAATGAAATTATTCAGCTGTAGAATCACAAGTGTACTCAGTAAGCAGTCTAGGCATGTAGACATAATTGCTAGGGGATTATTGGCAGGGCACTGATAGTCTCTGCGGAAACAGGCAAAATCTTTAAATCTGCTTCCTACATGTTTCCAATTTATCTCCTGTGTAAGTTAATTTTATGTGTCAAATGGACTGGGTGACAGAGTGCCCAGATACTAGGTTAACATTATTCTGGGTTGTCTGTGAGGGTGTTTCTGAATGAGAATAACATTTGAATCATTAGACTGAGTAAAGCAGATTGTCCTCCACATCGTGGATGGGCTTCATCCAATCAATTAGGGGCCTGAATAGAAGAAAAAGTAAAAGAATAGAGATTTCACTCTCTCTGCTTATTTTCTTTTTTTTTTTTTTTTTTTTTTTTTTTTTTTTTATTATACTTTAGGGTTTTAGGGTACATGTGCACAATGTGCAGGTTTGTTACATATGTATCCATGTGCCATGTTGATTTCCTGCACCCATTAACTCGTCATTTAGCATTAGGTGTATCTCCTAATGCTGTCCCTCCCCCCTCCCCCCACCCCACAACAGTCCCCGGAGTGTGATGTTCCCCTTCCTGTGTCCATGAGTTCTCATTGTTCAATTCCCACCTATGAGTGAGAACATGCGGTGTTTGGTTTTTTGTCCTTGCGATAGTTTACTGAGAATGATGTTTTCCAGTTTCATCCATGTCCCTACAAAGGACACGAACTCATCATTTTTTATGGCTGCATAGTATTCCATGGTGTATATGTGCCACATTTTCTTAATCCAGTCTATCGTTGTTGGACATTTGGGTTGGTTCCAACTCTTTGCTATTGTGAATAGTGCCGCAATAAACATACGTGTGCATGTGTCTTTATAGCAGCATGATTTATAGTCCTTTGGGTATATACCCAGTAATGGATGGCTGGGTCAAATGGTATTTCTAGTTCGAGATCCCTGAGGAATCGCCACACTGACTTCCACAATGGTTGAACTAGTTTACAATCCCACCACCAGTGTAAAAGTGTTCCTATTTCTCCACATCCTCTCCAGCACCTGTTGTTTCCTGATTTTTTAATGATGGCCATTCTAACTGGTGTGAGATGGTATCTCACTGTGGTTTTGATTTGCATTTGAATGAGAATAACATTTGAATCATTAGACTGAGTAAAGCAGATTGTCCTCCACATCGTGGATGGGCTTCATCCAATCAATTGGGGGCCTGAATAGAAGAAAAAGTAAAAGAATAGAGATTTCACTCTCTCTGCTTATTTTCTTTTTTTTTTTTTTTTTTTTTTTTTTTTTTTTTTTTTTTTTTTTTATTATACTTTAGGGTTTTAGGGTACATGTGCACAATGTGCAGGTTTGTTACATATGTATCCATGTGCCATGTTGATTTCCTGCACCCATTAACTCGTCATTTAGCATTAGGTGTATCTCCTAATGCTGTCCCTCCCCCCTCCCCCCACCCCACAACAGTCCCCGGAGTGTGATGTTCCCCTTCCTGTGTCCATGAGTTCTCATTGTTCAATTCCCACCTATGAGTGAGAACATGCGGTGTTTGGTTTTTTGTCCTTGCGATAGTTTACTGAGAATGATGTTTTCCAGTTTCATCCATGTCCCTACAAAGGACACGAACTCATCATTTTTTATGGCTGCATAGTATTCCATGGTGTATATGTGCCACATTTTCTTAATCCAGTCTATCGTTGTTGGACATTTGGGTTGGTTCCAACTCTTTGCTATTGTGAATAGTGCCGCAATAAACATACGTGTGCATGTGTCTTTATAGCAGCATGATTTATAGTCCTTTGGGTATATACCCAGTAATGGGATGGCTGGGTCAAATGGTATTTCTAGTTCGAGATCCCTGAGGAATCGCCACACTGACTTCCACAATGGTTGAACTAGTTTACAATCCCACCAACAGTGTAAAAGTGTTCCTATTTCTCCACATCCTCTCCAGCACCTGTTGTTTCCTGATTTTTTAATGATGGCCATTCTAACTGGTGTGAGATGGTATCTCACTGTGGTTTTGATACAAACAAATGGAAGAACATTCCATGCTCATGGGTTGGAAGAATCAATATCGTGAAAATGGCCATACTGCCCAAGGTAATTTATAGATTCAATGCCATCCCCATCAAGCTACCAATGACTTTCTTCACAGAATTGGAAAAAACTACTTTAAAGTTCATATGGAACCAAAAAAGAGCCCGCATCGCCAAGTCAATCCTAAGCCAAAAGAACAAAGCTGGAGGCATCACGCTACCTGACTTTAAACTATACTACAAGGCTACAGTAACCAAAACAGCATGGTACTGGTACCACAACAGAGACATAGATCAATGGAACAGAACAGAGCCCTCAGAAATGATGCCGCATAGCTACAACTATCTGATCTTTGACAAACCTGACAAAAATAAGAAATGGGGAAAGGATTCCCTATTTAATAAATGGTGCTGGGAAAACTGGCTAGCCATATGTAGAAAGCTGCAACTGGATCCCTTCCTTACACCTTATACAAAAATTAATTCAAGATGGATTAAAGACTTATATGTTAGACCTAAAACCATTAAAATCCTACAAGAAAACCTAGGCAATACCATTCAGGACATAGGCGTGGGCAAGGACTTCATGTCTAAAACACCAAAAGCAATGGCAACAAAAGCCAAAATCGACAAATGGGATCTCATTAAACTAAAGAGCTTCTGCACAGCAAAAGAAACTATCATCAGAATTAACAGGCAACCTACAGAATGGGAGAAAATTTTTGCAACCTACTCATCTGACAAAGGGCTAATATCCAGAATCTATAACGAACTCAAACAAATTTTGCTTATTTTCAAGTTAGGACATCGGTCTTCTGCACTCGAAGTGGCATTTGCATCATTGGTTCTTCTGATTCTGAGGCCTTTGAACTGGTACTAGAACAACACCCCTGGCTCTTCTAGTTATCCAGCTTGCAGACGACAGACTGTGGGACTTTGCCTCTATAATTACATGAGAAAACTCCCTAAAATCAGTCTGTCTCTCTCTCTCTGCGTGTGTGTGTGTGTGTGTGTGTGTGTGTGTGTGAGAGAGAGAGAGATTGCAATTTTTTTTCTCCTATTGGTCTGTTTCTCTAGATAACCCTAACTAATACATTTGCTAAATGTCCCTTACTTTGAGAAAACCTGTGCATTTGATGGGAAACACCTGTCTCTCACCCTCATCCCCACTTACCCCTAATTCCCATCTTCATAATCTATTTGACTTGATGATTGCCTCACTGGAGTTAATTGTCCTTCTTTACAAACCACTAATGCTTGGTTTGCCTTCTCTAACGGCACTTAACAGATCTGATATGGTGATAAGTATTTTTCAACTATGTTATAACAATCACTACATACATGCATTTGTTGCAAATACACTATACTCTTCTTAAAAACACAAGAATTGTTTTTTACTCATGTCTGTATCTCTCATACCTAAATGAGTACCTAGTGCAAAGTTAGCATTACTTTAATAAACATTTGCTGAGTTATTTTGAATGGAATAATCTATCATTATTACCTTCCTTAAGGCAAAAAAGACAATATCAAGCACAGAGTAGTTAATGAAAATTATCTACTGTTGCATTGAATATATTTTAAAATCCTGAGCTTTATATTTTTTTCCTCTCAGACTTTGAGTCAACTTTGGTTCTCTTTTAATTTCTCATAGCCACATAAAACAAGTCCAAAAAATTGTTTATTTTGAAGTTCTACCACTGGTCAATAAAAGTCAATGTAAGAAATATTAAAGGGGGTGGAAAGCTTCATGTGCTATTGATTGCTGTGCAATTGGATAAACACCGTGATACAGAATGTTTAATGACAAAGCAAAAAGCTATATAATGGAGCAGAAGATCCAGCTAGATTCTGTTTTGAAATTATGATTATCTGATACCGTCATGACCCTTAAGTCCAGTGTTAACAGTACATTTTTATGTAGGGTTAAAACCATTTTTTCAAACAATATTAGGAAGTTGGACTCCACATCCTTAAGCACAAGATCCTTCTACATCAAACCATTCTCCTTTTACCCCACCCCAGACTTCTTTCCACGTAACAGAAGTATTGCCTTAGACTCTCAGGTAGGTAGAGATTATTGACCTATTTGGTATGTTTTGTGGAAGCCAAGCCCCAAGACAGACAAGCAGCTCTCAAACCACAGCAGCAACATAATCAGGATCCTTCCTTATGATTAGATCAAAAGACAAGTACCTACAATATTAACCCTGAAAATAGTAACTGTTGGTTAGGCATTGAAGATAATATAAAATACCAAATTTTATATGCAAAATTATCAAACAGCTATAAGATATGAGGCATTGTGGTAAAAATTGCATAGCAGACACCATGTCTTAATAATATTGCCCCTAATGATTTGCCTTAGACCTGTTGAGGCACCTCCTAACACTCTGCCAACACCTGCCCTACCATGTGCCTTACAGTTTTGTATTTCATTTTTACTTCTCAATTTTTCTTATCCCTATGTTACTACTTTTACTGTACTTTCTTCTTATCCATACTTACCATTTATATATTCACTTACAATTATCCTCTCTCATGATGATCCCTTTTTATCCTATCTTAAGGAAAAGTCTGGATTTATTTAGGCCCCAAAGCTACCCTCATAACTGAAATGTTATCTTGTATGGTCTTGAAAGCAATTCTGTGGATATGGCAGATTCATTGTGCTTCTTCTTTTTCATATTTGGAAATAGAAGCTCAAAATTAAGTAATTTAGCTACTGTTAAAAATATTTTAATAACACAGGATAAGGAATCAGATCTTTCCATTTTCAGCCATACTTATGATTGATTTCTCAGTCTCCAGAATCTTGCTTAATGTTTGGCATATGAATGTACAGTAAAGTATATGTTTTGTTAATAATATATAAAAACAAGTAAAAATGGAATAAACCTCAGAACTTTTGCTCAACTGTTTATCCATGTTTTATTTCTCTTTTATTTTGTAAATGTCGCTGTTCAACATAAAACGTAACTTACTATTCTTTGTGTCAAGGAAAATATAGCAAAGTGGTTTAGATCAGTTGTCTTCAAAGTGAGGTGCTTGCTTACCAGGAGATCTTTAAGACATACTATTATAGTGCAGGACAAATATACTAGAAGTTTAGACATACTTTTAAAAAATGTTTTATTATATTTTTGGTTTATTGTTTTTTTTAAAAAATTATTTTTTTTTATTCCAATAGCTTTAGGGGTAAAAGTGGTTTTTAGCCATAATTTTTATCAGTGAAATAACATAAATTGTTTAAAATGTCAAATGACACCAAAAGAGCTTTAATGAAAATGTCAAGAATCCTCACCTCCTCTCCGTGATCTTGTTCTGCTGGAGAACATTCTTGATTCTTCTAGGTGTTTATCTTGGCATTCAACTCCAGGTTGCGATTTGTATTTGCTTTATAACTCATCCTTGCAATTTTATACTTTGCAATTTAAATTTTACTTAAAATGGTGGTATGGTAATGCAAATGTATCTCATTTATAAATATACACATACTGAAGGCCCCTACAACAAAATCCACTTTGATAGGAGTTTAAGAATTAAAAACAAAAAATCAAGTCCTACTGTGATCTAGATCAGTAACATGAGCGTCTTCTAATCACAGCTATTAGCCAGATGTTTATCCAGGTTCCTTCCGGGAGCAGGAAGAATGTTTACTTTTTTGAAATGAGCTACATGTAATAACCTCATTTCTTGGCAAGGATACCCTACAGGATCTTAGGACACTGAGTAAGTCTCTTGGTGCTTAAAGTCTTTCACAACTTATTTGGTGAACATCTTTAATAGGACAGAAACAACATAAACGTAAAGTAGACACGAGAGTTTTAAATCAAATATCTTGCAAATATACTTGTCTCTAAGCCAAACGAGCATTGATACTAATTCTCACCCAAAGGCTTTCTTTTTTCCTTAATCTACTCTTCATAAACTCTAGGCAGGGTGAGTTAGTGTTATGAATGAGACTTGCAGAAACCATGAAGCCACAGGGGAGAAGGCAATTATTAATAGCGTAAATGCTCATAAATTTATTTCTTTTACATGGAATGCCTGCAGGCTTGTTTCTTTCACCAGCCTGTTGAACTAGAATCAATTTATCTTGTAAGGTTTCTAGTATACAATTTTATTTTGAAATGTTTTCACCAAAGAGAATGTCTTCTTTTCTAAAGGCATTTTATCCCTCTCTTATCTAATTGTTAAAGAATACTAATGTTCCATAATATCTTATTTCCAAAAATCCGGTGATAGCTGTTCTTACAAAAATTCACTTTTAAAAATGTTAATCTCAAATTTATTTATAGATCCAAAGCAATCCCAATCAAAATAGCAGCAGATTATTTTGTGGATATTAATAAAGTGCTTTGAAGTTTATATGGAAAGTAAAGAACCGAGAAAAGTCAATTCAGTATATAAAGATGCCAAATAAACATATGAAAAATGTTTAACATTATATGTTATCTTAGTCATTTGGGGCTTCTACAATATAATATCATAGACTAGTTGGGTTAAATAACAAGCACCTAAAGTTAAAGATCAAGGTGGTTGGTCACAGATACAGTGCGTGGTGAGGGCATTTTTATTCCTTTGCAGATGAAGGCCTTCTCATTGTATCTTTACATATTTGAGAAAAATCATTATTTTTATATCTCCTCTTATAATAACTCTAATTCTATTCATTAAAACTCCACCTTCGTGATCTAATTACCTCTCCAAAGCCTCACCTTCTGATACCATCATATTGGGGGTTAAGATTTCAACATATAAAACTTGAGGGGAACACAAACATTCAGTCCATAACTTAGGTAACTAGGGAATTTCGAGTTAAAACAATAATAAGATACCACTACACATCTATTAGAATGGCCAAAACCCCAGATACAGACAACAAATGCTGAAAAGGATGTGGAGCAACAGAAACTCCCATTCATTGCTGATCCGAATGCAAAATGAGACAAATGAGACAGCCTTTTGGGAGACAGTTTGACAGTTTCTTACAAAATTAAACATACTCTTACCATATGGCCCAGCAATTGCATTCTTCAGTTTTTAATGAGTTGAAAACAGGTCCACACAAAAAGATGTCCACAGATGTTTATTGCAGCTTTATTTATAACTGCTAAAACTTAGAAGTAACCAAGATGTCTTTCAGTAGGTAAATGAGAAAGTAATCTGTGGTACATCCAAACAATGGAGTATTATTTGCCACTGAATGGAAATGAGCTATCAAGCCAAGAAATGACATGGAGGAAACTTAAATTCATATCACTAAAGGACAAATCCACCTGAAAAGGCTACATGTCATGCCAACTATATGACATTCTGCAAGAGGGAAATCTATAGAGACAATTAAAAGATCAGTAGTTACCATGGGTTAGGGAGGAGACAGTATTTTTAGGGAAGTGAAACATAATATTACAATGATGGATACATGCCGTTATACATTTGTCCAAACCCATATTTTGTACAACATCAAGACTGAGAGCTAATATAATCTATGGGTATTGGTTGATAATGTTTTGTCAATATAGGTTCATTGATTTTAACAAACACACACTGTCATGCAGGATAGTGGGGAAGGCTGTACATGTGTCAGAAGGGGAGGCGCAGAAGGAACTCTGCCTTCTGCTCAGTTATATTATGAACCTAAAAGTGCTCTCAAAAATAGTTTATCAATTAAAAAAACCTAAACCTAAACTACAACAAACCCAATTATTTTGAAATCGTTTGGGTAGGGAAATAAAATATGGTGAAGGGATACTGTTCAGAGTCAACAATGGGCATCATGCATGACCTCTGCCAGTAACGTTCTCTGATAAAGAATTAAAGAGGCAGCTTCTCTTATATTTCTTTCTTTATCCATGTTATACATCAAAATTTGACCCCATGTTTGAGGACAATTATAAAGGTCAAGGTAAATGCTATGTATCATGAGAATTATCCAAGGGAAAAATAATGGCTTTTAGTAAACAAAGTACAGAAACATTTTGAAACAATTGGCCCCATGGATGACTCTCAGTAGAAGCTGGATTTTGCACAGGCATCTAACATTATTTCCATTAGGTCAGTTATTGAACATCTCAGTTATTGCGGTTTTCACAGACACAAAATGATGATATTTGGCTAGATGATATTAAGATACCTTCTAGCTCTATGATGGATCTTGTGACTTTCCAGAGCTTCAGCGCTTCATTAAAGTCAACTATTTTGTTTTTGTTAAAATTCAGGAATATACTCAGAGTAACCTTTTGTCTCACATAGGGCCAGAGTCACTGGACTCTTCTAGTGTTTTGCCCATCATCTGGTTTCTCCTTACAGAGACATTCTAATGATTTAATGAGATATCCTCTTCATACAACTTTTTCAGCATACTGGAAGCAGTCCATAACACCACAAATACATTTACTATTAACTTGATACTATTTGAAGTTACAATAAAACTTTTTAAAACAATTGGGAATAATATACTCTAAATCATGTTTTATTTACTTTTAAAACTCAAAAATCCTTTCATTCTTATAGTAATGTGTTCACTCGATATTTTAAGCATCTACAATGAGCTAAATAATTTCTATGATGCCCAGACTAGGACATAAAGATGAAGTAGTTAACAATGTAATTCAGGAATGAAGCCCCAAATAAGCAACTATTAGCTACAATGTAACGTTACCTGCTCTTATGTTTTTATTTATATGGAAATAAGAATAGAGAGTAACTCGGGAATTCATAGGGTTTTAACATTGAAGCTAAGTCATGAAGGCTGGTTTCATGGGTGAGTGACCTCTGCAGTCACACAGCATGCTGCATTCAGGACTCCATGTTTCCTTTAATGTTCTGCTGGCAGCATCTCAAAATTCTTAACAATTTTATCTTTTAACTTATGTTTTGTAAGTGAAATCTGATGGGACAATGAACAATGTATATGACCAAAGTGTGTTCATAGAGCATTGGCCCATGAACACAGAATTCAATGGACCCACAGTTTGTGGGAGTTCAACAAGAATCAAAAGGAGTAAAAGTTAAACACGTTCCATCAAAGGGGGCTCTGAAGCCCCCAGAGGCCACAATTTACTAGGAACCAGAACTTGCTTCAAACTTAAGGCAATGGCAGGATTCAACCAAGGATCCATATCAAACACTTTCTTCATCATATTGCTTATTTATATTAGAAAATTATTAATGCTGAAAATAAAAATAGGATAAAAAAGGAAAAGATAGAGCAACTGATAGTTTATTTTCCTTTTTGCCTGTCTTTCTTGACTTATCAGTAAGCTGAAGTTAGAGTGTTGGTAGAATATGTGCCTATGAAGAAATGAAATAAAAACGTATTAGTAGTTTTCTGCTGTAGTATTTTCACTGTTCTTTCAAGAGAGAAATGCATATACACGTATGAGCTACCAAATACAAATTGTGTCATTTCAATGGTTAAGAATTAGATGTTTTTAAATCTGGTATTTTAAAACCAGCACATTTTGTTTTTAAAATGTCATTGAAAAATATAAGGGTGAACACTAAAATTTATGCTAATAATTTAAGTTTTTTTATTACTTAGAAAAACATTAAGTGGCAAATTAAACAGACATGTCAAGGCAAGAGAGAGACTATAGAAGAAAGCAAAAAACTTTATATTTTAATGCCTTACATCTACACTTTTTTCCCATAGTTTTTGAACAAAAGGCCTCACATTTTTATCTTTCATTGAGCTCATAATTTATGTAAACAACCCTGCTAAGGGAATATATTGACGACAATGTTCATAGTATAAGATTATGCATTAGTCTGTTCTTGCATTGCTATAAAGAAACACCTGAGACAGGGTAATTTATAAAGAACAGAGATTTAATTGACTCATGGTTCCACAGCCTGTACAGAGTGTGTGATGCTGGCATCTGCTCGGCTTCTGGGGAGGCCTCAGGAAACTTACAATCATGGCAGAAGGTAAAGGGGGAGCCAGCACGTCACATGGCCAGAGCAGGGGCAAGAAAGAGGGAGGGGGTGGTGTTACACACTTTTAAACCACCAGGTGGTACTAGAACATGCTCACTATTGCGAGGAAAATACCAAGAGGATGGCACTGAACCATTTGTGATAAACCATCCCTATGATCCTATCGCCTCCCACCAGGTCCCACCTCCAACATTGGGGATTGCAATTCAACATGAGATTTAGATGGGGACACAGGTCCAAACGATGTCAGGTTATAAAGAGAAGTGGGGGGCCAGGCATGGTGGCTTTTGCCTGTAATCCCAGCACTTGAGGTCAAGAGTTTAAGTCCAGCCTGGCCAGCATGGTGAAACTCCATCTCTACTATAAATACAGACATTAGCTGGACGTGGTGGTGTGTGCCTGTAATTCCAGCTACTGAGGAGGCTGAGGTAGGAGAATTCTTTGAACCCATGAGGCGGAGGTTGCAGTGAGACGAGATCGGGCCACTCCACTCCAGCCTGGGCGACAGAGTGAGACTCGTCTCACAAACAAAACAAAACAAAACAAAACAAAACAAAACAACAAAAAAAAAACACAACAACAAAAAAAAGAGAGAGAAAAGTGGGACGTGGCATATTTAAAAGGCATGCTTTCAGGAAGAAGCCAACTGGGTGAACAAGGGATGGCTGAAATTAGCCTAAAACTTATCTCACAGACAACATTTTTGCCAGAATTTTTTCAGCTAAGAATTACACTTCAATGTCAGATGTCAGCAAAAACATATCATTCTCTACCTGAGAAAGATCTCTCAAGACTCTGTTGTTGCTTTGGGGGTAAAGGACAAAGAATGTGGCCATATCATGGAATTCCCTATGCCATCTCTGTGTTATAAATGTTTAAAAAAAAGAAAAAAAAAGAATTACCTGGCTCACAGGCTGATTCATGAAGATTGAGAAAGTGAGGAAGTGCATGACAAAAGAGAGAAGTGAGAAATGAGGGGCACAAGAACAGTGTAACTGCATGTATTGTCGCTGTGCTTCTAACTCCTTTTCCTGGATCAAACCAGCAAAGCTGAATGTCTCTAGCACAGAAGTTGTCTTTAGTTATCTACACAATGGTGCATACTGAAATGGACAACGATGTGTTTAGAAATTAGTCAGCAGCCATGCAAATTAATGATTATTTACCCTGGAGGAGTATGAATCAAATCATTTTTAATTAAATAAAACTAACAACGGCAAGGCAAAAAATCATTATTATTTTATGATAAATTATGCCGGGGTGTAATATGTTGAGACTTTATAAATGTAGAAGTGCCATTGTTTTCAAATCCTTCTAAGAAAAGGTAATCTATTTGGTAAAAATGTTTATGATTAAATTAAAAATGATCCTTTGAGTTTAGCAGAAGACTTTCACCCAGCTGTGTGGTGGTAAGGAATTTGTAAAGTATTTTTTTATACAATGGATCTCACCATAGCACCCTTTCATAGATGTTAATATTTTACACTAATATATTTTTAGTGACTGATTGGATAATTTTGCCTGAAAAATGTACATAATGAAAAAAAGCCTAGTAATTTTTGAGAAATTAGATGCTAAACACTGTAGTAGGTTATCAAATATATATTATCTTATTTAGTGCTTAAAAACAAATTTAATTTGAAGGCACTGCTATTATATTCATTTACAGAAGAGAGAATGAAGGTAAGAAAGATGGCTCAAACTGGTCTTCTGTATGGCAGAGGGGATTTAGCAGCACATTGTCAACTACCCCACTGGAGTCCCTGGCTTCCTGATCTACTCACAGTTATTATAATTTCCATTTCAGTTTGAAATACCTGTGAATATATTGTTTATTAGTATGAATACCGCTTATTGGGTATGAGAATTACAAAGTATAGGTTCATTTTATAATTATTTTCATAGTTCACTTCCATGAACAACTAAGATTTTGAAATACTAAAAAAAAAACGCGAACAATTAAAGCACATGTTAATGGGAGGATAGGGAGGGTTATGAGAGAGTTCCAGAAAAGAAATTCACCTAAAGTATAAAGTTTACTACAACAACAGCAAAATATTTTAAGAGAGGGAGCCCTGAGGTCAAGGGCTATTGGAAATCCCTGCAAAAACTAGGCAATGTAAGAGAGCCCCCATTCCAGGTGAGAAGTTGCAGTTTACTAGTTCTCAGCTCAAGTGTCTGAGATGCTCTCTGAGATCAGGTCTTCCACAAACAGAAGAGCTTTGCTCATGGTGGACCACTGTGGAAATTGGAGAAGAGAGGACCCGGTGTATCCAACTCATGTGCTCAAGCCATGTGGACTTGCCACAGCATCACCTTGGGAATACTTGCAATTTAGGAATCAAAAAAAAACAATCTTAACCCCCTTTCTTATCTTTTAATTTAATTGTGGAATTTTTTTTTTTTTGTAAAAGGGATTTTTTTTTAAATATATTTAAGCCATGTTTCTAAGCTTCTGGACTTTGTTTCCTGTTTTAAAAAATTATTTTGCCACTTTTAAAACTATCAAAAATGTAAATTACTCTTGTTTTTGTCTAGTAGTTTTTGGCCTCTTGTTTTGCCAGTATTTTTTCATCTGGAGTCTATTTTTATCTTTGAACAAAAATAGAGATTCAGTATTATTTTTCCTCTGAAATGGCTAATTGTCACAAAATGATTTATTGAATAATCTGTCTTTCCCCATAGATGATAAGTGCCAGTTTTATCATATGCTCAATCTCTATATGATTCTATTTCTGTATTATCTATTCTGTTTCATTGGGTATTAATCTATTACTGGTTGATAGCCTGCTGCTTTTATTATTGTAGCTTTATTATTTATTTAAATACCTGGGAGAGCTAGTATCTTATAATTAGCCAAAAATATTCTGAAAAAGAAAAGACTTTTTACAAGATTGTCTTTTGCATTTGAACTCCACAATGACTTTCTCTGATTCTTAAAAATCCTGACATATTTTATTGAATGGTGCTGTCCATTATATTAAAGCTTAAGAAACTGTTCAGCTTGTTTCTGTTTATTCGTATATTTCCTGTGGATAAATCATATCATATCTTTGTTATAAAGTTGTATTATGCTCTATTAAAATACCCATTAACATCCCCCTTTCTCAATGTAATAAACACAATTTATTTTACTTAGTATTAAATATATGTGGCTGGCTGAGGAGATCAGTTATCTATCTATCCCATCCTGGGCAGTAAATAAGGAAGAACAATGGGGTTTTGTTTGATATGTAGCAAGTTATTGGTTTGTAACATGAGAATGATGGCTGGCATAAAGATAAGCTTTAAGTAAATGCATGTGTAATATATATGCATGTTTAAGGGGATTTGAAATCTATAGTAGCCACTCAAAGAGTCTGAGCCTAGATGTTCCCATCTACCCGTGATACTTGGCTTAGGCAGGAGTAAAGAAATCATTGTGATTTTGACTTTATCAAGAATGGAATACTATGCAGCCACAAAAAATGATGAGTTCATGTCCTTTGTAAGGACATGGATGAAACTGGAAAACATCATTCTCAGTAAACTATCGCAAGGACAAAAAACCAAACACTGCATGTTCTCACTCATAGGTGGGAATTGAACAATGAGAACTCATGGACACAGGAAGGGGAACATCACACTCCGGGGACTGTTGTGGGGTTGGGGGAGGGGGGAGGGACAGCATTAGGAGATATACCTAATGCTAAATGACGAGTTAATGGGTGCAGGAAATCAACATGGCACATGGATACATATGTAACAAACCTGCACATTGTGCACATGTACCCTAAAACCTAAAGTATAATAATAATAATAAAATAAATAAATAAATAAACAACAATTAAACCCCCCCCAAAAAAAAGACTCAAAATTTAGCCTGGCATGATGGCACACAACCATAGTACTAGGACTTGGGAGGTTGAGGTGGGAGGATGGCTTGAGCCCAGGAATTCAAGGTCACAGTGAGCTATGATCACACCACTGCACTCCAGCCTGGAGAATAGAGTAAGACCCCGTCTCTTAAGAAAAATAATAAACTAAATAAATAAAAATGTATAAGACTCATAAAACCTAGGAGTAATATAAGAGTGAAAAATTAAAAATGAGTAACTCAGAGAGATTATTGTGCCTAAGTGCTTGTACTGACAGAGATAATGTACTATTTAAATATATATATATGTATATACACATACATACACACATTACTATATTACAAATGTAACAATATTTTTTGTCATGTAAAACAATGCTGTGGACTCCATTTGGGGCACCTGTTCAGGTTACAACCTTTCCTCTTTTAATTCTCACCATACCCAGAGGGAAAATGCAGTTGATAGAACCATGGTGGAAATCTGACCTAAACTGAGCCAGTAAGAATACCTTCCTAGGAATTCTAAACTTAGAGTAGAAAGAAAGAAATTTTCTCTGAGTTATTTTATACATAAAACATGAGCTCATAAGCTCAGGAGCCACTTTCTACCTGCCACATGAAACACAGAAGCGGGTCATGATGGTAGTCTCATAAAGATAAATTGAGGTGGAACAGAAGGAGACAGGAAGCAATGAGGAGAATCCAGGTGGCTTCATAAGTCTCTGAAGTGTAGCTGCCTGATCTTGAGCTCTATGAGACATATCTGAGTTTTTTTTCACTAAGCCCTTCTCTCTCCTTTTATTTGGCTTAAGTTAGCTATGACTTGGGATTCAGAGAGTCTTCGAGACACCTAGGAAGTAGTTCAATTAATAGTCCTTCAGATTTGGATGCAAATCTCAAGCCTGTGAATTGGACAAATTGCCTAACTTCTGTAATTTTTTTTGTGGGTCTTCAACAGTAAAACTAGGATTAAACCCTGCCTCAAAAATGATAAAAAGGACTACAGTGTATCTTGTGTGCTGAGGTAGGCTCCTACAAACCTTCAGGAGCCAGCTACTAACTTTTCAAAAATTTCACCAGCTTGTTGTTAATCCTGTTAATAGCTTGAAATTGGCTCTGGTGAGAGTGTTTACAACCACATAAATTGGCTAAAATACATTTTTTTGTTTTTAAAGGCTGTTCACCAGCACAGCACTAATTATAATAATAGATGTAAAGGGCTTAGCCACTACCTGATCCATCATAAGCACTCAATAAAGTGATATTATTATTAGAAAATTATTGTGTAGATTCTGAATCAATGAACCTATGCAATCTAATTGTATTATGAGAATATACACCAAGTGTCATTAGCAAATAGAGAAACTATGTTCATCATAGTTTTTTCAAACTGCAAAGAAGGGTGTTAGTGTGTCTTCTAAGCAGCAGAAAACAAGAAGGAATTAAATATGCAAAGACCATACTAGGAAAATTGTCTGGATGACAAAATTGTCAGGGATTCAGGAAGACGGTGAGCTATCAGACCAGAGTGCAAAAAGAACTGCAGCTCCATGATTGAAGGAGAAAGAGAGAAAGCCTGGGCAGGTGTTTTCAAGACCTTCCCAGCCTGCCAGATCTTCCAAGAAAGGTTTGACAAAGCCAACGGTTGGCACTCAAAGGGCCCCTGCTTTCCCCAGAGTGAGTCTGCCTTAATATTCTGGCACTGGCCAGAAGCAGCCCAGGCAAGGTCTTCAATCCAAGGCAGGACGAATTGAATTTTGGAATGCAGCAGTTGTGGGCTATTACTGCTGGCTGATACCTCCTACCCTGGGACATCAGCCAGGCACATTCTCACAGTTGCCACATGGAGTAGCAATTTTCAGGTATGTTAGCTTTGCAGATCCTGCAGTTGTTCTCCACATTAGTGTGCTTAAAAAACGAGATTATTGGGTCCCTGTCCATTAATTAGTACTTGAAACATGGACTTCAGGTATTTCTGATATCATAGAATAGTGAAAACAAAATCAAAAACATCAAACCCCACATTTTCAATTTTTTTCTTAAATATACAAGGTTATTGTAATCACCTTCTCTCCTTAGGGGATCATAATGTGTATGCCTGTTAAATAATAAGACTGATGACTAAGAGCCATACAAAAAGTCACAAACAAAAATAAAAACCTGGCTCATTATTTGACATCACTGCATTCTTGGGGCTGAGTGTGTTCTCCATCTGTGTCTAAACACGTTTATTCCAACTTTATTTTTATGGCCTATATCAAGATAATATTCCCACTGGCTTAGCTCCTGTCATGCCCCCCTACCCCCAACAGCTTCTTTCTTTTCAGTGATCTTGTTTTGTTACTTCTTGTATTATTTGGATGTTGACACCATTTATTTTGCCCACATCTCCCTTGCCCAAAGAATTGTTTCTTTGTTTTTTATTTTAAATTCCATAAACCTATTCTAATTTATAAAACAAACAAACAAACAAACATCTTGCAATTATCTCCTTAGTGGTCTTTGATTTCAAGATTTTTATTTTCTCTAGTCATCACACAGAATGGTGTCCTTAATGTGTAAACTAGATCACCTAAGTTTCTTACTCAATAACTTTGCCTATTAAAAAAAATCAACTCTATGCTGCCATTCTAGATTTCTTATATTCTACTTGATATACATGATCCCACATTTCCTAAAGCATAGCCTATAAGAAATTGTTTATATAATAAGGGTCATTAATGGCTTGGGGTCACGGAAATTTGTAAAATGAGTTGAAGGAAAGTTAACATCTTAATAGGTTTAAGGCTCCAGATATTTTAATATGCTAATGAGCAAGTAAATCTCTAGGAGGGGTATGCTATACCACGTTTCTAGACTAGTGGTCTAAAGAAAATGCTTTTTAAAAAGGCAATATGACTTTATCTTCTGCCATTTCCCACAAGAACCAGATCCTTCAAATGCACCTCTTTGGCACACTCTGACACACTATCATGTCTGAATTCTTGCTAGGCTGCTCCATCATTCTGATTTGTTTTTTCTTTAATACAATATTGATTAGGAACCAGGAGATGAAGTTTGTGAAATGCCATAGGCTCAGTCAGGCTCTCTCCCCTCTTTATATTGCTGGGTTTGGTAACTTTGAGAAGCATTTTGCAAATTGTCAGCCAACAATAACATGAACTTGATTCTTTATTGACCATTTTATTGATAGTCTATGAGTGTTGCCTCTTGATTCTATTACATTTAGCACTTTCTGAATTGGTTCATTGGTTAAATCTTGTCTCCCTTAGAAGACTATGCATATTTCAAAAACAGCTTTGTAATTTATTAAGGTTCTTTACAGTATTCAGCAGAATGTAATGTGTTATGTATAATGTGGGGTTTGTTGAATTGAAAAGTTGCCAGGAGGGAGAGTCTGGGAAGATTCAGGAGGCAGGAATGGAGCAAAAAAGCTCAATAGTTAAGAATGAGGGAAATGGATGCAAAGTCTAACGAAGCAGAAAAAGAGAACCTAAACAGAATGACATGTCCAAAGTTTGCAATGGATCACATCAATGTCTTTTTAATGTTGTTACTTGTCCAACTTCACTTTGCATTGCATTGCATTGTGAAATCTTTCACTGTTACAGATATTGTAATTGGCTACTAATTGTAGCCCTTGGAAAACAGGCTTCTCTCTACAATAGCCCAAAATACTTCAAGCCAGCAGCGCCTCCTAAAGTTCCAAAGCCTATCACACCTGAATTTCAGACTGAGTGACTCTGACTGTACATCCACACAAATACACAGTTTGTGTTTTTAATATATCTCAAAAAAGGTACAATCTCTCTCCATTTATAAGAGTAGTGAACTATTGTGCCTGGGGATGTGTAGAGAGTAAAGGGAGACTACTAAGATGAAACAAAGGAGTTTTAAACTGGGAATCTGTATGTGAAAGAAAAAGGCTAACATATACTTGACCAAATGTATTTTGTTTTTGAAGATGGAAACTAGAAATTATTGCAGCTTCAATGTGTTATCCCCATAATAGCTCAGCTGATAGCACCAGCATCTATGTGACAAGAACTTCAAAGAAAGGTGAAGCAAATGTCACTTAGAATGACTCGTAAGTGAGGAGTTCTGCAAAACTGACAGTTCTAAAACAGTGAAGGGTCAATTTTGTGTACTTTAGCTCACTTGATTCAAGAGGCTAACTCTCCACTAAGGAGGCTGATAGATAACCTTCAAAAGTTTCCTTTGAGTAAAAAACAAACACTGTTTAATTTGTGGACCAGAGTAGACTCTAACTGGAATAAACTCACGTGAACTAAGTAAAATGCTAAAGATGGGATGATATTAGGAATATAGTATTTGACAGAAAACTCAGAATTACCCAGTTTCTATCTTCTTCTTATCACTCACTCCACACATACATTTAAATCCATCCACGGGGCACAATCTGCGGTGGAAGAGAGAGAGAATGAATGTGAGTCAGGGCTTGGAGGCCAGCTACAGCTCCTGGGGGCTGTGGGACATCCTGCCAACCTATTAGTTCTGTTCACAAAGAAAGTGTTTAATGAGCTGGGCTAAACCATTGGCAGAACTCCTTTTGCCTAAGCTGTACGTGGTTTGAGCCATCAAAAGTGGGTTGAAAGGCCATTCATCCCTGAGGCCTCACCTAAATTTTGAACTCCATCACTCTCAGCCTGTGTTTTTCAGTACAGCTCTACATATATTACTCCTGGTAAGGGAGGGTCTACATCCAGGGACTATGATCACATCAATACCACTGACCTCAATCAATAGGTGGGAGAACTCCAGAGAGTGCTGTAAAACCCTTTGCTCCAGAGCCCTCCTTGTGCACGAAACAAGGAGGGGAGCAGGGAGAAAGGGCATCACTGATCTCCTTTCCTATGGAGGACAGCAGTACATACACATGAAGTGTGATTTTATTGCAACTGTTCTTAAAATAATCAAGTTATTTTCTTATACAATTATTGTAAACAATTGAAGCAAATTATAACCATCAATTTAAGCTATTGATTTAAAGACTTAACCATATTCTTCTATCCATATAAAACAGCCCTGTATATGAAGCTCTAAGGCAGCTGATGGTTTTTTATTATATACAAATTATTTCTTCTATAAAGGGAGACAGAGAGAGAAGTAAAAGGAGTGGAAAAATACCTGGGAGAATTAAGTTTAATTAGTATCTTAAACGTTATGCTGTTTAGGATAAAATAGAATCTTTGAATAACTGTCAAACTATAAAATGGAGCCCCTTAGGTATTTGGCTGGTTCTAATCCACACAGATGGGATGCCAAGGCATCTGGATGTCATCCAATATGAGCCCAAGGCCCTTAACAATACTATTACCTCAAGAGTATTGTAACTCTCTTGAAAAAGAGGGTGAACTTGCACTGTTGCTCGCTTGTGCCTCGCATTTCTCCTCAAAGAGAACTAAACCTGTTAAAGTATTTAAACTGGCCCAATATTTGTCCTCTGGGCCCTTTATGGTGCCTAGCAATATCTAGAGCTCAAGT
Source organism: Nomascus leucogenys (assembly GCF_006542625.1). Lineage (NCBI taxonomy): Eukaryota > Metazoa > Chordata > Mammalia > Primates > Hylobatidae > Nomascus > Nomascus leucogenys. The sequence goes on along the minus strand of NC_044395.1, from coordinate 29,790,006 downwards.
TTATTCGGAACTCAAAGAACTTTCTATGGCAGCTCGCTTTAGTTCTTAAACGAAATTTTGCTACTTCAACCTAATCAGAAATTGCCCCTCCTATTTCTGGACCTTAGGCAGGAATTTCGGGTTGTTTCATAGATATAATAATGATAGCAGCTGACATTTAAGGTTGACCTACTATGTGCCAAACTCTTTAAATACAGCAAATCATTTAAACCTTACAACAACACCTTATAGTAACTACCATAATTGTTAGTACCAGTTGAATAAAATGGTTAAAGAACTTGCAAAAGTCATAAAGTTTACACAGCTAGGTGGGGGAAGAGGCAGGGTTTGAACTCACTGTGTGTGCTTAGCTCTTAAGCACAATGGCCTCACAGATGGGGCAAACCATGGCAAATCAGTGGATCAATCATTTCTTTTGGACATTGCTCAGAAGAGGACACAGCTCAGAAGAAGGCTATGGGTCTACAAGATAGTGAAGCATTAACCTCTGCTTCATAACTATACATATGAAGAAGCAATGCATGAACTAGTTTTACTAGAGCAGAGTATTTTCTTGGAAGAGTGATGGGAAATAAATTTCAAGGAGTAGGTAGAGGTCATGGTCAAGACCTATTTATGTCATTTAAGTTATGTCTAAGCTTATCTTGTATACCAGGAGGAGCCATTAAATAAAGTTTTTATAGAGTGGTAAGTGCAATTTGGTGGAATGGGAGGATAAATGTTTGTTGTGTGGATTAGAGAGGAAAAAATTAAGTTGAGAAGGACAAGTTTGGAGGTTGTCAATGTAAGTCAGGGATAAGTGATAAAAGTCTGCTTTACTGCTGTTAAATGTTGCTGGAAAAGAAAAAGAGATGACAGTTGGATGAGCTTTAATGAAGGAAATATTATTTTTCACAAGTCAATGACCCACGTAAGTTATGCCTGATTTCCATGCCAGTTAAATTTCATGTGATTAATGGTGTCATTTGTAACTTAACTTCTGGAATACAGTTGTGAAAATGCAGAAGAGTTCCCAGTCTCCTCTCCCTTTGATCAAACTCCTACTTCGGAGTCTGCTCTATACCCTAGCTGTGATAATCTTTCCAAGAATCCTTTTCATAGATTTGTGTTTAAATCATTCTAGAAGGGTTGAGCCAAGTATAATGAAAGAGGTCATGTTGCGTAAGTCACTAAAAAATCATCTTTATTCCTTTCTCCAGATGTCTAATTTTTTTTATTTACCAGAGGAAAAACAATGGGAAGGATACCTTCGTTTATGCTAATAGTATATTAAATCACATAAATTCACGCTTTGAGTGGGCATCTTTCCCAAATAATCAGTCAGAGCTAGTTCATGTCTGTGTTCAGTAAACCTGTATAAATACTGATCTCATTTAACACCCATCCATTCCTTTCCAGCATGGGAGCTACCATCTCTATGCTGTTATTTCCTTCCTACCAGCCCAGGTGTGGGATGTCTGTCAAAAGTCATCTTCTGCACCCTCTTTCAGCTGCTGTTGCTGCTATTTTTGTGTTACATGGCATCCAGAAAAGTCAACTCTTCAGTGTGAACCAATGCTGATTACTGTAGTCATTCACCTAAAAGTCATCTGGCCTCTGCCAGGATCACTAATATAAACATGTCCACTACTAGCTCTGCTTCTTCCTCTTCCTGGGACTTTCGTAAAGTTAAGCACTTTTATAGGGCTTCTAGCTCTTTTCCATCTTTTGGCATGGTGGATGGACATTGATTCTAATGTTGTTCACTTTAAATCTATTAAGCAGTCCCTGTTCCTCTCACAACAAACCACCTACTATGTAACATGAATCATAAAGCTACTCATGATGTGGCTACTGCTTAATTTGCTAGTATCATACAATTATATAATAAGTGCTTGTAATTCTGATAAACCCCCACGGTCTTGCTCACCTATGGAATTTAGCATGTGATGTTTCTCTCCATTAAGTAATTTTTTTTTCCTTCTACTCTCTCTTTTACCTTAAATACTATGGTTCATGTTGTCTTAATGTAGATATTGCTTCTGTTGGAAAAGTGTCCCTGACCACCAAGACTTTAAGTCCTATTCTCCTTCTGTACTTTGATAGCAATCTGTATTTACAGGCAATAAAGAGCTTTAAAATGTGGCATCAAGAGCTTCATAATTCTTACATGTAAACACTGCCATTCACTAGCTATGTAAATTTGGAAAGTTAGTCAATCTCTCTCACATGTATCTTCTATAAAACTGGAAAAATAATCTGTATATTACAATTTTACAGGATCAAGTGTTAAATGGAACACATAAAAACTAAGCCCAGTTCCTGGAGCTGTGAGTTTTTGTGTAGTATTCTGTCACTATCTTTTTAATGAACACAGGCAACACTGTTGTTATCTGGCAATAAATCTCAGCTCATTATAGCACAACCTCTCTGCTGAGTCATAGCTACTAGGTGCTAAAGCTTTTGAGAGACATTTAACCAGGACATGCAAACTGAGCAGTCTCTGTGTTTAAACATCTCTGACTGTCCAGGTCCTCACCTCCAAAGTAGAAAAATCTGTCAACACAGCCCAGTTATATTTAGAGAACTAGGTGCCATAAGTTTGCAGGGTGGCATGAAAGCATTTTTTTATGCCCCTCTACCAACTGCTTAATTTCACATGCATATAACTTTGTGTTTTTTAATAATAGGACCTCTCACCATTCTCTTCTATAATACACAGCATACATCAGTCAATTATATAAAACGAATACATGTGACTTCCGAGGCCTTTTTGCCTCCAGAAAGACAGAAATTCCTTGAGGAATCCTGGTAGCCTCTAATTTGTATGTGGTTGCCTACGGAATATCACCTGACTTTTAGATTTTTTGTCCAAAGAAGGAACCAATGAGAGACTAATTTCCAAAATTATAATTCCAATGGAAAGTGGGCTAAAATAATGCACCATATTTCAACAGAGAGCTATTTCTTTTTTCTAATTCTGATGTCATTAGATGGAGAGGTTTTCTGCATTCTGCAGGTCAGATAAAATTATTTGATACTGATAATGTATTTGCTTTTTCTGAGAAAATAGCAAATTATTCTCTTGAAGCTGATTGGAGGCTTTTTAAAAGCAAGTTTGAGTGGAGCGTGGTGGCACATGTCTGTAACCCAAACACTTTGGGAGGCCAAGGTGGGAGGATCACTGTTTTCTGAGACATGGCTTAGTTGCCTGGGCAGTGTATACCATTAGCACTAAACTTTAGGTACCAGTCACACTAGGCCACAATCCATGTATTCCTTGACAAAACAATAGTAATAGCAAGAGCAAACCTCAGCTGGCAATAATTATCTTAAAGAATACCAAGCAATTACTACACACACACACACACACACAAGTGAGAAAGCAGCAAAATAGTTTTGGTTTGACATCTTTACTGATGTCAGAAAGAATAAAATGAAATGAAAGAGGTACGTTAAACATAAGGGAGGATTTATCTATGTAGGTTGGTTGATAGACACTGGGGCAGATGTAAAGGCAGTCTGTGATGTCTTGCAATGACCTGCATCCTGTCTAAGGTTAGAGATGTAAATTAGATGGTCATTTCATGTCCTTTTATATTCAAGGAGTTACTAGGAAAAATCATTCATCACTCCCAATAATTATTTAAAAAACAGAGATAGTTGGACCCTGGCATGCTTTCTGCCTCAAATTAGACTCTTAAAAAATGACATGACCTATGTTACTCCCAACTACCTACCAGCCTACCATGGAAACTAGGATGGTCTTATAATAAAAACAGCAATTAATTAAAAGTGGAAGCAAAAGATAAGAAATTAATATTTTCCCTACAGAGGGCCTGCCTTAAGCTAAATTGCAAGATTCTCTCTGTAACGTCTTCTTATCTTTTCCTGACATTATTTCTTTCTTCTCCCTCTGTCTCTTTCTAGCATCCAACAGGCTCTATGCCCAATAAGTGCTGTGCTAGGACATGGATTCCAGATACAGTCTCCGAAAAGCATGATATCTTTCCTGATTTCATTTTCCATGTAGAAACAAAACAAAACAAAAGTATCTTCTTGGGCCTATTCTCTAAAAATGTCGCTTTCAAATAATCTATCCAATAATACATATTAAGTAATGATGATTCACATAAACGTTCACTGAGCTTAATTAGATGAACTGGTGCTAATATCCTTGGAGATCCACATACACATTCGTGTGTGAGAAACTTGGCCCTTTCCTAAAGGAATGGCTTCTGTAGTGGGGCTGAGTGCAGCAGGCCCCATTGGAGACCTAATTATAGTGTCTACTAATTATTTAGACCAGCAACTCCAAATTAAACTCAGGCTCTCCATTATCAAAGCCTGAGAGAATCACCAGTACATATACTCACCCATTTTTCTACTGGGTTTTTTATTTGTTTTTATTGATTCATGAATGTGTTTCTATACTAAACCCTTGTCTGCTACAGAGGTTTTAAATATCTTCTTCTTGTCTGACCCTTATTTCTAGACGTTATTTTGTTCTTTCAAATAGTTTTAGATTTAGCCTAATTTACCAATATTTTATTATTTTTGCTTTTAATATCATGTTTAAAAAATACTTCTTTATACTCAAGTCATTAAAATGTTTTGTGTTGTCTACTAGAGTTATTTCTTCTATTTGGAGAAATATTGAAACTCTAATGTTTAATGTACAAAAGAAAGTTTCAAATGATAACTGTAGAATAACATTTGTAAAAAAATATAATGCCACAGACATGCTACTTACGTCCAGTAAAAATATTAAAATATACCCAGAGAGGTACATATTGAACATTGTGTACATATTGTGGTTCTTTCTTAAGCAATAAAGAGTCAAACAGGCCTAAGTACTGGCACAAAGAGAAATCCCACATTATTTAATTTATTTTATGAAACTCATTTAAAGAAACAAGACAGTATATTAGCATTTGCTAATTTCACTTAGTGAGTACACAGATGTTTATTATATTCTATATTTCCCTATATTAAAATTCCTACTAAAAATGGTAGAATAAAATATTTAAGAACTCTGCCTTTTTTAAGCCTTAGTTCCTCTGTCATTATGTCTATAGTATGACGAATAATTCACCCAGAGTACCATATACAATAGTAAAACCCATAAGAATAGCAACGACAGCAGCAACTATGACAATTTATTTAGTACAGGCTATTTAACAGGTCTTATGTAAACCAAAGATTTGCATGTATTATGTGATTTATCCATGATAATTGCTATTATTATAAATAAAATTGTATAGATAAAAAATTACAGGAAGAGACAAGTCGAATAGTTCAGTGTCACAAAACTATTAAGTGATTCTGTAAATACATTACCAGCACCATAGATATACCAAAGACATAAATCTGCTATAAAGAACATGCACGTATTTATTGCGGCACTATTCACAATAGCAAAGAGTTGGAACCAACCCAAATGTCCAACAACGATAGACTGGATTAAGAAAATGTGGCACATATACACCATGGAATACTATGCAGCCATAAAAAATGATGAGTTCGTGTCCTTTGTAGGGACATGGATGAAACTGGAAAACATCATTCTCAGTAAACTATCGCAAGGACAAAAAACCAAACACCGCATGTTCTCACTCATAGGTGGGAATTGAACAATGAGAACTCATGGACACAGGAAGGGGAACATCACACTCCGGGGACTGTTGTGGGGTGGGGGGAGGGGGGAGGGACAGCATTAGGAGATACACCTAATGCTAAATGACGAGTTAATGGGTGCAGGAAATCAACATGGCACATGGATACATATGTAACAAACCTGCACATTGTGCACATGTACCCTAAAACCCTAAAGTATAATAAAAAAAAAAAAAAAAAAAAAAAAAAAAAACAATGGCAAATAAAAAAAAAAAAAAAAAAAAAAAAAAAAAAAAAAGAAAATTGGATCAAAAGGGTTTGCCTTAAAAGTTGGCATTGTTGGCAGAAATTTAAAAAATGTCCCCTAAAGATGTTAAACCCCAATCCTGAGAACCTGTTCATATGATGAAATATCACCCTGTGATTACTTTGTGTTATATGGCGCATTTGACCTTAATATAGTAAGAGGAGCTGGATGGGCCCTGATCTAATCACATGAGTCTCTATAAAAGCAGAATGTTTTCTCCAGCTGGTGGCGGAGAAGATTATAAAAATGAGAAGGACTTAGTGCTTTGTTGCTGGATTAAAGATGGAGGAGACCGAGTGAGAAAGAATGAGGGAGATGGCCTCTAGAAGCAGAAAATTAACCTCCAGATGACAGCCAGCAAGGACCAGCAACCTGAGACCTAAAGCCACAAGGAAATGGATCATGCCAATCACTTGAATGATCTTGGAAATAGATTCTTTCCCTCGGGTCTTAAGATAAGAGCCCAGCCTGGCTGTCCCGTGATTTGGGCCTTGTGAAAGCATGAATAGAGAGAAAATGCAGTCAAGTCCACCTGGACTTCTGACCTACACAACTGTGATGCATTAAATGGGTATTGTTTTGAGCTACTAAGTTTGTGGTAACTTGTTATATCAACAATAGAAAAGAGATTCTGTATCTGTAACCACCAGGCAACACTATCCATTTATGTCACTTTCCAAGAGGCTGTCCCTTCAATTAAACTTCAGTTGAACTTTAAAAGTCATACCTACCAACATCACTAATAAAAATCCTGCCACCTACCACAAAACCACTACATTTAAGACTAATACTACTACAAAAACACTAATTAATTATTGCATGCATACACACAGACATACATATGTATGATTATCCTGTGCCAGGAACAAATTAGGCCCCAATTACAAAGATTCTGATTTAACAAGCTTGAATAGAAGTGGGAAACGATATGTTTATACAGTTCCTAAGATAACACTTACATTAGGCCGGGCGCGGTGGCTCACGCTTGTAATCCCAGCACTTTGGGAGGCCGAGGCGGGCGGATCACGAGGTCAGGAGATCGAGACCACGGTGAAACCCCGTCTCTACTAAAAATACAAAAAATTAGCCGGGCGTGGTGGCGGGCGCCTGTAGTCCCAGCTACTCGGAGAGGCTGAGGCAGGAGAATGGCGTGAACCCGGGAGGCGGAGCTTGCAGTGAGCCGAGATTACGCCACTGCACTCCAGCCTGGGCGACAGAGCAAGACTCCATCTCAAAAAAAAAAAAAAAAAAAAAAAAAATTATCAAGATTAAAAAACCAATCGGTTAGATACTGTTATGGGTTGAAATGTATCCTCCAACATTCATATGTTGAAATTGTATTCGGAGATAGAGTCTTTAAAGAGGCAATAAAGTTAAATATGGCCATTAATGTGGGTTGCAGTTCAATCTAGTGTGTCCTTGTAACAAGAGGAAATTTGAACACAAAGAGACATCAGAGCTACGCAGACACAGAGAAAAGACCATGTAGAGACACAGTGAGAATGAGGCCATCTACAGTGAGAATGAGGCCATCTGTACATCAAGGAGAAAGGGCACAGAAGAAACCAAACCTGTCAACACTTTGATCTTAGACTGCAAGCTTCCAAAACTGTGAAAAAGTAAATTTCTGTTGTTTAAGACACTCACTTTGTTATGTTTTGTTAAGGAAGCCATAGCAAAACAGGTACCATTTATTAATTTTCTATTTATTATTTCATTTTATCTTTTCTTTTCTTGGTCTCCATTTTATAGTGGAGAAAATGGAAGGTTAGAAAAATTTAAGTGATTTCCTAGGGTCACACATGGAGGCTTAAGTATTGGAATTTAGATTCATACTTGATTTGTTTTTCTGTCAGAATCCAAGCAACATTATCTCTTTTTGGAATTCTTTGTCATAATCCAAATTTTCCATTGATAAAGCATTGATTATAATTTATATAGATAAATCAGGATTCCATGTACCAAACATACATAGGAAATTAGTTTTTATGAATCTTTTGAATAATTATATGTCGTAGGACTTATTAAGTTATTAAATAACATCTCAGATGTATGTTATGTTTCTATATTTTCTTTTTTAATCCAGGAGCAAAATTAAACAATTGTGAAATTTCCAAGATTAACATGCACAAGAAGGCAGCATTTTATGCAATAAGTAGAATAAACATAATAAATTTTTATGAGTCATTTTCATTTGGAAATAGACATTAGTCATACCTTACATGACATAACTAAAATAGGCAAACTACAAACTCTAAAGTAATTAGAATGGCTTTTTCCTAAAATGGTCAATCAGTGTCAAAAATAGGGGATTGAGTTATATAACTTGGAGAAAAATGTAAGAGAGCTGAACAAAAATCATGTCACTGGGATGAGATATGACTTTTAATTTTTAAAAACTAAAAATTCAGATTTTAATTTAAAAAATTATTTGAAAGAAATAATTTGAAAAACTGCATGTCCACTATTCATTTTGTTGTCATTATATTCTGAGTTTTATTTTAAAAGTTTTCATTTTTCATACAACTATATTCAACAAATATTTTATATTAAATCATAAATATTATAACTATTGTTTACATTAATGATAAGCTTTTTTATATTACAAGCAAAATACAAGAGCTATTTTTAATCAGCTTTGTAACACACTAGTTTTAGATAATCTTTCATCATTATCAGCTTATGTTCTAGATTCTATGATTAGAATCCCTTTAAAACAAGTAGTGACAAATACAGGAAAACCAGAGATCAAAGGTGATCAACAGAACAAAAGTCACAAGAGGACAGGATCTTAGAAGCAAATTACTAAAATGAAAATGCTTTCAGAGTTCATTAACAGGCAAGTTGAAAAACAAGGCAAAATGGACCTGATTTTACGTTAAAAATAATAGCAAGTGCTAATGCACTTAAATGGCTTTTAGAAAAATATCCTGCTATTCACTTCAAGGAACAAATTCTTATGATATCAGCAACTATTGAATGTGAGGCATTATTATAATGCCAATTTTTAAATAAAGTCTGTTTATATAAAAAGTCACATTCATTGCATTTTTATTGGCAAATATAGTTAAATTTTAATCTCGATTCTTTGCTTTTTTAAATATCATTAAGTACATACAGTAACTAAAACAAACATTCTAGCTAAGGTCAAGTTGAGCCCATTACTAGCTAATTCCTGTAATGTGTCTATGCTTGCAAGCCAAAATTAGCATTCCAAAAATTAAAGGAGATAACATTTGAGCCAGCATTTACAGGTAACACCAAATTTACCAGAAACAGGAAAAAGACACATTACAAAGAGTTTTCCTCAATTATAGGCTGCTATAAAATTGTATTATCTGGGGAAATTACCTATTTCCTTTCTTCTCATCATGTCTTCCATATGCCATCTCTGTAGAATCACTTTATTTAAAAGAACTATATTTTTAGTGAAATATCTTCAAGGCTTCACCACATAAAGTCCATTAGAAATAAATGAAGAAACTTCAGAGATTATGTAATCATGAAATACTAGAAATTTGGGGAATATATCACCAGAGTTTACTTAGAGAAACAGAGCACAATGAGCATTATGGAAATGAGTGGTTTGTTACACACACACACACACACACACAAAACAAGCTCTTAGGACATAGCTCCCTGAAAATGCACATATATATATATATATATATATATATATGCATATTAGTGAATGTGCATTTTCGGGGACAGATGTCGTAAGAGCTTTCTTAAAGTTATATGAGATATTCGAGGTGCAAAGAGAAGAGAAACCACTTTTTCTAAAACGACACTTTTCATAAATATAAAACATGTCATTTGTCTAATTTTGCATAACTGGTGACAGAAACAGTTTTTTTATTTAATATTTAATTTTTATTGTGTGCATACAATGAGAGAAGAACTATGGTTTTAAAAAAACAGAATGCCATTTTTGCCTTCAAAAAGTAAGTAAAATAAGTAAACTAGTAGGAACACTTACATGTATATAGTTGCAATAATAAAAATTTATAAATATATTAATATAATCTGTGTGTATAATAAACATATATAAAGAGAGGTAGTATTTCATATTTTCCAATTGCCAGGAACCGTTCTAAGTAACTTTAAATGCATCATATTACTTACAACTTAAGGAGATCCATGCTATCATTTCTCACATTTTGCAGCTGAGAATGCTGAGGCACAAAATATTTAAGATACTTGCCCAAAGTCACATAGTTAATAAGTGGCTGCATTTGAATTTGAACTTAATTCTCAGAGTTTGTGCTTTTTTTGTGTCAAATAATAGGGGAAATATTTATTGAATAGCGCAAATTAACAATTCATAAAAGCCATTTTTCTGTTTCTAGGAAAATTGTTTTGTCATAAAGCCAATGGATCACTGCCTCCCGTGTGTGTGTGGTGCCTCTGCCTGACCATCTCTGCCGAGATGACATCCTCTTGGGGGATGATGGGGGTTTTGTGAACAGATTCACAGTCAACAGTGATGACTTTGGAATAAAGCAGGCAAAATCCAAAAGAAAATTACAAAATCAGGTGTTAGACTCAAAGAAATTTAAAAGTTAAGAGTATCATATGGTTAATTTAATTCTTTTAATAATTATAGTCTTTTGCAAGTAAGCTTTATGGTAAAAAGTGAAAAATGAGATTTAAATTATAGAAAATAAGAAATTAAGAAAAAATTAAGGCAATATAAACAATTAATTACAGCCATTGTTCATGTGTACACACACACACACACGCACACACACACAGTGAAATGCTTCTGGCCTCAAGAAACTGTCAGTGTAATAGCTCCTAATTTAAGTGCTATTGACAACTAAAACTTATAGGTATTTGAGTAGATTGAAAAGTTAAATAAAAAAATTAAATTATGAAAAAAACTATAAAAGATATATGTGACTAGTTACTAGCACTTGAATATGGGAAAAATTCTAAATATAAAAGCAATGGATATAGAATTCAAAGAAAAAGTTTGGTAGATTTGACTATATACAAAATAAAACCTCTGGACATCAAAAGATAGTATTTTAAAAGCAAACTGGAATAAATATTTGCGACAAATATGACAGACAATAGGTTGATATTTTTAATGGGTCTTAGAGTTCAATTAAAAGATATAATCTTCCAAGAGAAAAATGAGCAAAGGTCACGAACATGTAATTCACAAATATGTGCACACAGTACAAATGGTCAATAAACATTTCAAAGTGATCATCAGAAAAAAATGCTAACAATAGTTATCCCCAACTGATAATTATTGTCTTCCTTATAATTGCAATGTCTTTAAAGTTTTTGAGAAAGGTATGTATTACTTTTATTAGCTGAAAAACCTAAATTTTGTATTAAAATGTCTTCCTTATTTATCAAAGAAGCACAAGCTAAACTCAGATACAATTTTTCACTTATAAAATCAGAAATGATTAAAAATGGGGAAGATGCTGTGAGCTGGGAATTCTCACATTAGTTGGTGGCAAAAGTATGAGTTGGATCCACTTTTCTGGAAAGAATTTCGGGAGCTGCATCAAGTGCCTTCATAACCATTTACACATTGGGACCTGGTATCCCTATCTTCAAAAATATAAGTATGGTTATCACAGCTTCGCCTTGCCTTGCCTTGCCTTTCTTTCCTTTTTTGATGGAGTGTCACTCTGTCGCCCAGGCTGGAGTGCAGTGGCGCAGTCTCAGCTCACTGTAACCTCCGCCTTCCGGGTTCAAGCGATTCTCCTGCCTCAGCCTCCTGAGTAGCTGACATTACAGGCACATGCCACCACGCCAGGCTAATTTTTGTATTTTTAGTAGCAACGGGGTTTCACCATGTTGGTCAGGCTGGTCTCAAACCTTGTGATCCGCCCGCCTCGGCCTCCCAAAGTGCTGGGATTACAGGCTTGAGCCACCGCACCTGGCCCACAGCATTATTTCTGATGGTAAATTATCTAGTGTCCAACAAAAGGGGAATGGTTAATTTAAATATTAACTATTTACATAAATAATTCAGATATATAAATATATAATATAAACATAAAGGATATATAATATATTTACATATAAAATACTTTTTTTGTCCAACACCTAAAATACATTCATATTTCAAGGATGTTCAGTAAATCATAGTATAACCGTATGTCATGCACCCATTTAATGTTTTGAAAAATATTTAATAGCATGAAAAGTGTTTATGACATAATGTCAAGTAAAAATTATTTATCTTTCAACATACGAATTTGGGGGATAAAAAATTTTTAATTTAATTAATTTTTGTCTGTATATGAATCCAGTCTTATAAATGTATATATGTGTGTGTATTTCTACTTAGAAAAATATTGAGTATCAATATCCAAAATTTTAATAAATGATTTCTATAGGACTTCGAAGAGGTGATTTTTTTTTATTATTATCATACTTTAAGTTTTAGGGTACATGTGCACAATGTGCAGGTTTGTTACATATGTATCCATATGCCATGTTGGTGTGCTGCACCCATTAACTCATCATTTAGCATTAGGTATATCTCCTAATGCTCTCCCTCCCCCCTTCCCCGAGTTTGTGTTTTTAATCAATCAATTATATTACAATACTTTTATTGATATGGGTACAGAATATAATAAGAATATCAGAGAAAATGTTCTAAATCTATCCATGGGATTCTGTCGGCTTCACAGAAGAGGAATTTGAGCTGAGACTTGAAGAATGAGTAAAGATTTGTTCCATTTTTACAATGACATTTGAAACAATGAGAAAAATGTGTGCAAAAGATGTAGTAAGAAAGAAGTACATTTATATATATATATATATGCAAAAATTTCAAGGAGAAGAATGTTTAAGCCAGAAGATTAGAAGTTAAATAAGAACATTCCTTACTACCTATCCATCCATCACTTATTTAGACTATCTAAAGAAACTTTAAATTGCACAAATAGGTATTCCATACATCATTTTATTTGGCATTTATACTAATGTAGCAAAATTGGACACTGATAAAAGTTTGGACTCTGGAGTCAAACACACATGTTTTGAATCCTGACTCTGTGATGTCATACACAAGAAACATTAGGCATACTTTGAAATAATATGTATTAATTCTTCAGTTTTTCTCAGAGATTTTTAATATGTCACATAGAACAAATACATGAATGTCTTTAGAGCTCAGTCTTCTTATATGTAAAATGAGAATTATAAAACATCATTTCTTAAATAAAACATGTGATGCTATTATCAAAATATATAGCAAGGGAATGTCATTAATTTGTGTTTTTTAATATTCTAGGTAGACGGAATAGCAAGTATAAGACCTTGAACTGGGAATTTGGGGTATTTTAGGAACAGAAATAAGGTGCTAATATTAACAGACACTAGTGAAGAAGGGGAAGAATTCTGTATAAGATAGAGACAAAGGCAGTATCCTGAGCATACAGAGCATTATAGATATAAATAGTGTTTGGGATTTTAGTATAGAGATTTTGTTCAAAACATTGAAAGATTCCACCAATAGCAGACCACCCATTCTTCACAAGTGGAAGTGGACTTTCTCAAAGTTGGATCACATGCTAGTTTATGCTACAAACAAAGTCTCAATCAATTTAAAATACTGAAATTATAGAAAGTCTATTCTCCAACTATAATGAAATGAAACCACAAATCAATAACCAAAAGACAATTGGGTGATTCCAAGATATGTGAAAATTAACAACACAATCCTTAAAAGACTGTGGGTCAGATAAGAAATAAAAAGGTACATTAGAAAATATTTTGACCTCAACAAACTAGGCATTGAAAGATAGGATCATACCTCAAAATAATAAGAATCATTTAGGACAAACCAATAACCAACATCATACTGAATGGGCAAAAGCCAAAACCATTTCTCTTGAGAACTGGAACAATACAAGGATGTCCACACTTACCTATCCTATTTAACATAGTACTTGATGTCCTAGCCAAAACAATCAGGCAAGAGAAAGAAATAAAGGCATCTAACTAGGAAAGGAAGATGTCAACTTACCTCTCTTCATGATGATATTATTCTATAACTAAAAAACCCTGAAGACTGCCAAAAGACTCCTAGAATTGATAAACGACTTCAGTAAATTTGCAGGATAAAAGTCAACATACAGAAATCACTAGCATTTCTATATATCAATAACATTCAAGTTGAAAGCCAAATAATATCACAATCCCATTTACAATAGCCACAAAAAATAATGAAGTACCTAGAAATACATCTAACCAAGGAGGTGAATGATCTCTGCAAGGAAAACTACAAAACACTAAGGAAATGAAGCAGAAATTACACAAACGAATGAAAAAATATCCCATGCTCATGGATTGGAATAATTAATGCAGTTAAAATGGCCATACTGTCCAAAGAAATCTACAGATTCAATGCTAGTCCTATAAATACCAATATCATTTTGCAGAGACTAGAAAAAAAAACTCTTCTAAAATTTATATGGAACCAAAGAGACCTTAAGTAGGCAAAACAATCCTAAGCAAAAATAACAAATCCAGAGTCAGCACATTACCTGTCTTCAAACTATGCTATAAACTACAATAACCAAAATACCATGATACTGGTTCAAAAAACAAATACATGGACCAGCGGAATAGAGTACAGAACCCAGAAAGAAAGTCACACACCTACAGCCATTTTGTCTTCAACAAGGTCAACAAAAATAACAAATAAGGAAAAGATTCCCTATTCAATAAATGGTGCTGGGATAACTGGCTAGCCATATGTAGAAGAATGAAACTGGATCACTATCGTTTACTATATACAAAAATTAACTCAAGATGAACTAAAGATTTAAATGTAAGACCTTAAACTATAAAAGTCCTAGAAGAAAAGATAGGAAATACCATTTTGGAAATTGGCTGTGGCAAATAATGTATGATTAAGCCCCCAAAAGCAATTGCAACAAAAACAAAAATTGACAAGTAGAACCTAATTAACTAAAGAGCTTATACACAGCAAAAGAAACTATCCACACAGTAAGAAGAAAACCCACAGAATGGGAGGAAATATTTGCAAAGTATACATCCAAAACAAAGGTCTAATATCCAATATGTGTAAGGAAGTTAAACATTTCAACAAAAAACAACCCCATTAAAAAGATATAGATATATAAACAGACATTTTCTCAAAAGCAGATTTACAAGCAGCCAACGACATATGAAAAAAAAATGCTCAATACCAATAATCATGAGAAAAATGCAAATAAAAACCACAGTGAGATACCAACTTACATCACTCCCATGGCTACTATTAAAAAGTCAAGGAAAAAATAAAAAGATGCTGACAAGGCTGCAGAGAACAGGGAATGCTTATACACTGTTAGTGGGAATGTAAATGAGTTCAGCCCCTGTGGAAAGCAGTTGAGGGATTTCTCAAACAACTTAAAACAGAGCTATCATTCAGACTAGCAATCCCTCTACTGGGTATATACACAAAGGAAAATAAATCATTCTACCGAAAAGACCTATGCACTTGTATGTTTATCACAGCACTATTCACAATAGCAAAGACATGGAATCAACCTAGGGGCCCATAAACAGTATAGTGGATAAAGAATGTGGCACATATACACCCAGGAACTCTATGCAGCCATAAAAAAAAAATGAAATTATGTCCTTTGCAGTGACATGAATGCAGCTGGAGGCCATCTCTCTAAGCAAATTAATGCAAAAACAGAAAATTGAATATTGCATGCTCTCACATATGAGTGAGAGTTAATCATTGGATACATATGGACATGAAGATGGGAACAATAAACACTGGGAACTACTGGAGAGGGTAGAGGGGGAAAGGGGCAAGGATCAATGGGAAAAGGGGCAAACTACAGTAATGTAGATTTTTTTCCTGGTTTCAAATCCCAATTTTCAAACTTCACATCAGAACTTAAAAGAAAAAGAATCAATCTCATGATCAAATATAAGACAGATGTGTTTCCCTTAAAAGGCTAGCTCCAAGCTAAAAATGGCCCCACGATATTGAGAACAATGTTCCATCACAGAGTATTTTCCCTTCCACATTTCCAAGGCTCAGAGTATTTTACCTTCCACATTTCCAAGACTCCTCCCTACCTCTTCTCTATCTGGCATCTGTTATGTTCCATCATCCACTGGGCAGAAACAACACTACTATCCGTATACAGGGCATTTGTCTCAAGTTATTCCATCATGTCCACAAAAGTAGGGCAGGAGATTACTGGGAAGAAATGCAGTTGATATTTTTTCTGCTTTAGTAATGTTTTTACCTTTATATTTTTTAATTTTTTAAAGTATACTTTAAGTTCTGAGATACACGTGCAGAACGGGCAGGTTTGTTACATAGGTATACCCGTGCCATAGTGGTTTGCTGCACCCATCAACCCGTCATCTACATTAGGTATTTCTCCTAATGCTATCCATCCCCTAGCCCCCCAACCCCCAACAGGCCCTGGTACATGATGTTCTCCTCCCTGTGTCCATGTGTTCTCATTGTTCAGCTCCCACTTATGAGTGAGAACATGTGGTGTTTTAGCTTTTTCAACAAATGATTCTGGGACAACTAGACATCAACATGCAAAAGAGTGAATTTAGACTCATCTCACATAATTCAAAAAAATAAAATCAAAACAGATAAAAGACTTAACTGTAAGAACTAAAACTGTAAAACTTTTTGAAGAAAAATACAGAAATAAATATTACTGACTTTGAATTTACCAACAAAAGAAAAAAATAGATTAATTGGACTTCTTCAAAATCAAGAAACCCATTTTTCTTTTCAATAACACTGTTAAGAAGGTAAAAAAATTCAGAGAATGGGAGAAAACATTTGCAAATCATATATTTGATATGCATCTAGCATCCAGAATATAAAAAGAATCCTTACAATTCAACAGTAAAAGATGAATAATTAAAAATGGGCTTAGGATTAAGATATTATTTCAATGTAGATAAACAAATGGTCAATAGTACATAAAAAGATGCTCAGCACTAGTCATTATTAGAAAACTACAAATCAAAACCATAATGAAATATTGCTTCCTATAATTCAGAATGACTATAATAAAAATGGATAATAACGTGTTGATGAAAATGTGGAGAATTTTAAATCCTTATACTTTGCTTATTGGAACATAACATGGTACAGCCAATTGGAAAAACATTTTGACAATTTCACAAAAAGTTAAACATAGAGTCACCATATGATTGAAAAATTCCACAGTTAGATACATAAAACACGTATTTCCACAAAATATGTACACAAATGTCATTTCAACTTTATTCATGTTAGCCAAAAAGTGGAAACAAACCATAAGTCCATTAATTGATGCAGGGATAAACAAAATGGGTACATTTCTACAACGGACTGTGATTTATCCATAAAAAGGAGTGATGTAGTGACACATGCTAAAACATGGACGTATCCTGAAACCTGCATGCTGATTGAAAGAAGCCAAACACAAAAAGGCACATATTGTGTGATTCCAATTATATGAAATGTCCAGTATAGGCAAATTCATAAAGACAAAAAGTAGATTAGTAATTTCCAGAACCTGCAGGGAGGGGAAAATGGGAAATGACTGCTAGTAGTTATGTGGTTTGTTTGTTAGTTTGTTTGTTTTTAGATGATGAAAATATCCTGGAATCTGATAGTGGTGAGTGTTGTATAACTGTGAATATACTAATAATCTTTAAGTTATGTACTTTAAGAGGATGAATGTTTTCACACTTGAAGTATATCTCAGTAAAAACATCAGTGAGAATGGTGAAAACAGCTATCTGTACTCTGGGCTCCTCTAGCTTTAAACAGACTTGTCAACTCCATGCATTTCTCAATGGCCCCCAAGTATCTATGGAGCACCCACAGTGATTGCAGAATGGCCAGTGCCCTGCTACTGCTCTTGGTGGCCCTAATTACATCAACCTACCTAGACTCTAGATTTCTCCTGGGAACTTATAGGAAAAAGATACCATGAAGGCTTTAATTCACATAAGAAGTCACATAAGCAACAGTGATTCCAAGAGAACAATGGCCAGAAGCATATTGTTGTATTTGAAGGGTGCCAGATGATTACCAGGCACTTGCATGTTGAAGCACCATCCTGGCTACTAGGCACTCCTTCTCCCATCCTGGAGTTCAAGATCAAGAAGATATTGGGAAAGAAGGCCTTCCCAGGAAACCAGCAGTGAACTGCTGGGAGATGTGGAGAACTAGCACATGCCAGTGTGGGACAATCAGCCCTCAGTAGCCCCAAGAGATATCAAGGGAACTGCTCAAGAGGAGAACTTTTTGATATAACTAGCACAAGCATCCACCAGCCATAACTGAAGCTGGTTTAAGAGCCAGACAAAGTCCTAAAGTTCTCCAGACAGGCATTAACTCTTTAGTCACTGGATTCCAGGAAGTTGGAAAAATAATTAGGTATACAGCCAGAGAGGCTAGGACAGAAGGTGAAGGGTAAATGAAGTCTTGCTTCAAACAATGGATTTTGTAAGCTAGTCTAGAAGTAGTAAAACATTTTAATAATCAGGATGATCATACCTTTACCAACAGAATAATCATACCTTTGCATATGCACTGAATTATCAGTTCTAATTAAAATACAGCATGATATTGAGTTCACCTCATTATGTCATGAGGTAACTGAAAGAATGAATCAAGAACATGTCTTAGGTTCTAGTTTGAGCAAGTAGTTGCTACTAACTAAGATGACGTTGACTAAAGAGAAACAAGATGAGAAGGGGTAATGAAGAGCTTTCTGTGGGGCATGTGAAATTGAGCAGCTAATAATCATAAAAGCACACATGTTACAAATGAGAATGATCATAAATCCTGAACTCCTTGGGAAAATTTGAATCTAGAAATATTGATTTTGGATGGCATTTGAAAATCCGGGACTCCATGAAATCGTATAGTGAGAGTTGGTAGTTAGAGAAAAGGGGTCTAGGACCAAGCCCTAGAACACCCCAATATTCAAAAAAGAGAAGAAGGAGGCTGCAGAATTTGAAGAAGCACAGCCCATAAGACCTCCCTCACTTCTAATATCACTTGAATGTTTAGGAGTTTCCCCAAACCAACATTATACTTGATAATTCTCTAGAACTACTCGTAGAATTCACTGAAAGTTGCCTCACATCAATATGTGACAATACGTATGAAGTTCTACCAACCACAGAAGCTCACCTGAGCCTCGGTATCCAAAATTTTTACTGAGGGGCTCCATGGTTGACTACAAATATGGGTGACCTTCTGCCTCCAGCCTTTCTAGAGACAGAGAAGATACCTCTGGGGCTTAAAGCCTCCATTATAAATAGCACTTTTAAACCATCCAGTGGCCAAGGCCACCCGGTAAATAAGAATTTTTATCAAGGCAGGACATTCCAAGGGCCTACAGACCACCTTAAGGTAACGTAGGGCAAAGGCCAGGTATGTCTCTGTATAAAATTAAGTCTTTACTACGTACAGCAAATAAACAGTTTGAGGTGGTAAAGGAAGAAAGGAAAAAGAAAACGTTACAACAGCAGGGGATTCCAATAGCTAAGACAGAATATTTCAAGAACGAGTGAGTATTCAGTTGTTTCAAATTCTAAGTTTTAATAAAGATAAAAAACAGGGATGTGGCCAATGGCTAATAAAGCAACACTATGACCACGGCAACCTGGAAAAACATGTTTTAGTGGAGTGGTGAGACTTGGCAATGTGGACAAAAATGAAGATAATGAATATAGAGTGCAGAGTTTTCTCTAAGGGAGACGAGACATTGAGTAGGAGCTGAAAGGTGAAATGAGGTTATGGGAGAAATACTTTAAAGATAAATAATTCCTGAATGTGTCTGTACATGACCATAAAATATCGAGTAGATCAGGATTTGTTGAAATGCAGAAGGAAAGAATGCATGTTAAGGGTGAGTCCAGGAGATAGAAAAAAATGAAGCCAAGAACTGAAGGCAGAGGGGTTGCACTATGATAGGGCAGGAACGCTTCATTCCTCTTAACAGAAGTGCAGGCTGTGGTGAAGAGACGATGAGGTAGCATTTTTGTTGTTGTTGTTGTTTTGTTTGTTTCCATTAACTTCCATTTTATCAATGAAGTGTAAGGTTGGGTTTTCAGGCCAGAATGAATTGGGAGACCATGCTACTGGTTTGAGGAAAGAAAACTAGGTATAAAACAGTTGTTTCCAAAAGGGGAGAAACTAAACCCACTAAAGAAATAGTAGAATTGTTAGGAAGTATTGAATTCCCAATGATAATGTATTGTGTATTTCAAAGTAACCAAGAGAATAAAATTCAAATGTCTTGCCACAAAAAAATGACAAGAAAGGTAAGAGATATGTTAATTAGCTTCATTTGTTTATTCTACACTGCATGTATAGATATCAAGACAAAACATCACATTGTATCCAATAAATGTATATAACTATGATTCATCAATTAAAATAACAAAAAAAAGTATTTTAAAAAATAACTCAAGTGGATGCCACAAGCAAGTTTGTGAGATAATACACCTACAGCCATTCCCTGTGACTCTGATGGATGTAGAAAAAAGAAAGGGATTTGGAGGTATTGACAAGCAAATGGTTGTGATGGTGGACCACTGGGAATATGTACTGTGTAGATAGCAATGGAAGAGAAGGGAGCTGGGGACACATCTGTATTGGGTTAAGAGTGGATTGGAGGCCACAATGAGACTGTTGTTTTAGTCACTCTACTTGATGTCTCTGTTAAAAACAGATACTACACTTTCTATAGATGCTTGTACATTGATAAAATGATTTGGTTTACCTTGATGTCAGTACAATACATCATGTTTTCTCATACCTGGTCTCTCAGTTTGTGTCTTTTTTGCTTGACACATACCTGATCAGCCAATATTCTCAAAGCCCAGCCATTTTGCCAAATAGTTGGGGGTCAAGGTGGCTTCCAATTTATGCTACACTTGAACAAAGCTAACTCTCCTATAAAATACTTCCTACTCTGGAAAGGTTCTCTGTGTACCCTTAATATTCTTTCCTAGCCCTTCCAAGACTATCCCAATTTCCTCAACACTTATTTGACCTTTAAAATAAAAGTTTCAGGTGCTTGATTCAATATGGTTGTTTCACTTTTAATATCCCCTTTCTTCATGTGCCTAGTGAAATGCCTCTCTTTGGTTGGCGGTTCCTATATGCATGTTCCTGAAGGAGTTAATTCACTGATGTGAGATAATACTAGAATGACTAAGAAAACAAGGAGAGCTTTTGGGAATTGAAAGAGGTTCTGACTTGGTAATTTCCTACTGTAGAGGTCAGCAAGCATAGCAGTTACCATCAGTACATGGCCTGAGATTAAGTGCATAGTATATAAAGGAAAGTGAGATAGGCTGACAGCTCTCAGGAACGGACCCCAGGTACTTTGAGCCAGGGAAAAGCGTGAAGACAAATGGGCCTTCTATGTCTTCTTGAAGATTATCAGAACCACGTTCTACCAGAATTACTAATGTTCTTGCTAGGTCAAATAGCAAATCACTCTTAGAATAATGACTAAAACTTACTTCATAATTGGTAGAGTCTCTCAAAGATTGTTCTGCTAGATTTTCTTTGGTAGAAAGAAAAGTTATTTTAATATAAATATAGATAAAACTTGGCAAATTAAAGAGCAGACTCTGTAGTTAAACACAGAACATAAGGAAAAATATGCTACTACTTTATTCATTGTAAATTTTTATTCATTTGTTCATTCATTCATTCATTTATTAGAGACAGAGTCTCACTCTGTCTCCCAGACTGGAGTGCAGTTGCAGGATCATGGCTCACTGTAATCTCCAACTCCAGGGCTTAAGCAATCCTCCCACCTCAATCTCCTGAAGTAGCTGGGACTACAGGCATGAGCCACAGCACCAGGCTAATTTTCTTATTTTTTGTACAGATGGGATCTCACTATGTTGTCCAGGCTGGTCTTCAAGTCCTGGCCTCAAGCAAACCTCTTGCTTTGGCCTCCCAAACTGCTGGGATTTCAGGCATGAGCCACCACAGCTGGCCTATTTTTAATTTTGTAAATCACAAAAATCCATTGGTGACTAGGAAGTCAATTAACGGTTTAGAAAACTACAGCCTGGTGGAAACACCAACAATTAACGTTTACTTGTAAGATTGTATTTTATAGGCTAAATTACAGTTGAATTCCAACTAGGTACATATCCTCTCTCACATTTGAAAGTAATTGGCAGCACTGTACAAAGTCTTAGCAATGAATTCAAAAGAGAAAGTTATTTTTCATAACATGTACGTAGCACGTAAAAGAGTAAAATATCATTGGCTTTTCTACTGATCTGCTTCTTCTGCATATGGGAAAATTAAATTATCTTGTATGGTATATCTGACTCTATATATGTGTGTATAGAATCAGATATTAAAAATATATTTTCCAGGTAATATACACAATTTATTGTAATGCTGTTTAAATAACCAAATGCTCTCTTGTTAAGAGATGTCTAAATGACTGGAAATAATTGAGCTGACTTTTCTAAACCAGAATAGCTAAGCTCGAATTGATTATATTCATGCTCTGAAAATTCTGATTTGCTAGAATCCATTTACTGTAACAAATTGAAGAAACTTAGTTTTTAGGTCATATATTGTTCATGACAAAATTGCATGGGAAATTTATACATTTGTTCTATTACATTATGGACACATAGTGTACCTTTTTGTGGACAGAAATGTCAATCATGGTACTTACGATAATACAGTTAGCTGTATTTTTGTAGTTGTATATATTCTGACAGTATTAAAATGTCCTGAAAATAAATTCAGTAGCTTCAGCATTAGGCTAGATACACCCTTCAGCTCTCATAGGGACTCAGAGAGAGAGGGAAAAAGGCAAAATATATTAATGTTTTCACTCTTTCTTCACAGTCAAAACTGTCAATATTATTTTTACTTTGTGTACAGTTTTGAAACATTAAATGTAAAAGTAAGTTAAAATTAATAGATTGTATGAAAATATTTTTACATCATCCCTAGGACAAGTAAACAAAGGCTGCAGATTGATGCAAAAATAATTCCCTTGTTCTGACTAATACACTCACTCACGCATGCATTTCCTTCCAGTCACCACAGCTAGCTGACCTTAGGAATCTCAAGTAATGACAAACTAAAATTAGTAACCACATGTCCTTTGCCTAAAGCAAGCCACAGATGAAGGATGAAAAACTAGAGACAGAGAGAAACTCACTGTAACTTGAAATTGTGCTTAGTACCTCAGTCGTATATTCATTCTAAGCATTAGGTTTTACTAATGTATAATCTTATAAACAGAATCATAAGGCTGAAACAAACATTGAGAGGTCAAAAAAGTCTATATCCATTTCTACAGGTGGGACAGTTTAGAAATATTATAGACAGTTATAATGATAGGAAACTGCTGAATATTGCCTGAGCTCCTTGAATGCAAATTTTCTTCTGTGCAAAGCTATAAATGAGTCAGTAATCACTATAGAAAACTTCAAAGGCTCATGAAAAATATGAACCATAAGAGAAATGGTTGTATTCCTGATAAATATTTTAGGCTTTGTCCCTGTATAGCCAGCTAAATGGGAAGCTCCAAAGTGGATTTTCTCTGACTCAAATCAGAAAACAGAATCCAGCAGAACTCAACTAAAAGCCAAGTTTCAGGTCTATTACTGTTTCATTGGTTTGTTTTGTCAGCATCCACTTTTCTTTAGTTTATCTTTTACAAAAAGCAATTTTTAAAGTTAGCTTTTTAACAGGAAAACATAGTTGCCACATACCACTTAATTTGTTGTTTCATTTTGTTTTGTCCTTGCCTTACATTTTGTCATTTAAAAAATAATTCACCTGTTTTGCTTTCATACCAGTTTCTAATGATATCAATAATAACAGGAGTATTAATAGATATGATATTTATCACCTTCACTTTGTGTGTCACGCTCTCTGCTAAAGTGTTTATATCATTGGCTTCAAACTTTGAACCTTAAAATCACCTGGGGAGCTTTGAAAAATCCCAAAGCCTGAGTTACACTTCATATCAATGAAACAGAAAGCACAGGGGATGGAAGCCAGACATCAGTATTTCTTGGAAACTACTTTTTTACCCCACAGAAACCTTTGAAATAGTGTAATTATGGTGGCTGTCTGTGGTAGTTAAGCATACCTTGTCTGGTAAACTGGCATTGCTTCCAAGCTCCAATGTTTATGAGCTCTGTCACGTTCAATACTACTTTATTTCACTGTACCTCTTTTTTTCATTTGTAAAATGAGAAAAATAATTAGTCGCTATCTTACCGTGTTGGTAGGAGGTTTATTTAATGCAGATAAACTTCTAAGATGACCATAGTTATTACTCTATCCCCATTCAGTAAGTGAAAACAATAAATCACAGAAAGTTGAGCAACTTGATAAAATGTGCACAAATAAAGGTTCCACAAAGCC
Source organism: Nomascus leucogenys (assembly GCF_006542625.1). Lineage (NCBI taxonomy): Eukaryota > Metazoa > Chordata > Mammalia > Primates > Hylobatidae > Nomascus > Nomascus leucogenys. Next base: position 29,765,692 of record NC_044395.1, on the reverse strand, counting down.
TGAATGAATGCAGTCCAAGCATGTATAGTTTAGATAGCAATTATTTCTTTTTTTATTGCTAAATTTCCTTTTTTTATTATTACTATTATACTTTAAGTTTTAGGGTACATGTGCACAATGTGCATGTTTGTTACATAAGTATCCAGGTGCCATGTTGGTGTGCTGCACCCATTAACTCGTCATTTAGCGTTAGGTATATCTCCTAATGCTGTCCCTCCCCCCTCCCCCCACCCCACAACAGTCCCTGGAGTGTGATGTTCCCCTTCCTGTGTCCGTGAGTTCTCATTGTTCAATTCCCACCTATGAGTGAGAACATAGATAGCAATTATTTCTTCCGAATATATGGTCCCCACTTCCTTGATCTGTTTAAAATAGTGTAATCCAAGAGGTTAGCTGAAGAGTTTGGTTAAAACATCCAAGGGCATGTAGTTGTATAGATCTAGCTTTGGTGCCTTCTACCAGCTGCCCACGGAGCTACCTACTTGTTTCTTGCTTCTTGTAAAGACAAGTCAACCACATAGATTTAAATTACAAGCATTCAGGAAATACAATTCATTTTGTTAACTAGACTTTAATCCTGCTTATCCTCCGTGAAGAATGGACGCTAATTATAAAATCTGTGGCATTCTTATCTTATGTTCACTGTGGCATATTAGTGTCTTTAGTTTTCAAATAGATAAGGAAAATTAGCTTCCTTGAATATAAGACTGCAAGGAAGGTGTCATTTATTTCTAAGAGTGCAGAATCACTGGAATAGATTTTTTAAAATTCTAATTGCTGGTCTTTACACTTTTTTTTCATCTTTCAGAGACAGTGGCTGAAATTTCTGTGATAAAAGTCTAAGTCCTTTGACCTCATAAAAATTTGCAATATAATAGAAAGGTAGACAAATAAATAGAAGTAGGAGGCTTTAAAGTAAAACCAATGGGACATGGGATTTAATCCCATGTTTAATCCCATTTCCAGAATTTCCTAGCCATGTGACCTTGTACAAGATTCTTAATTTCTCAAAGAAGGTTTCATTTGGTATACAATGGAGATAATAAAATCTAACGCAGTTTTTTTTGTCTTAGGGATTTAATGATATGGTATGGTATAGTATACTATTTTACTTAGCCCAGCACTAGAACATAATAAGACCTCAAGAATTGGCTGCCTTATGTATTATGCCATAATTCAGCATGACAAATACGTAAATAGAGTAAATACTCAGAGTGCTAAGGAAGAACATGGGTGGAACCCTTAAAACAGATGGGAATTGAGGAAGGACAGCTTCATGAAGACATGGTGGTCATGGATTCAGAGAGTCTGATTTAAAAGAATTATATGATGTATATTTAAAGCCAGTTTGCTGAAGTATGACTTTAATTATGAATACATGTACGATTTCAACTTCTGTTTATTTTCCTGGTATTGAACAGTTGTTGTCAAATCATCTATAAAACCCTTGACCCACTGTGACCTCGTATCTCCCTTTATAACCACAGGGAATGAACAAACAAATAAAATGAAAACTATTATGAAACAAATATATATGATACGTATAAATCATACTTAAAGTTATTTGAGAAATTCCTCCTACGAGTTACACTTGGAGTCATTTAGTGCATCATATTTGACTTTTCCGAAGTTAAGTTTCATATATATGAAAATTCTCCCAGTACAGACTCTCTAAATCAAAGTTATTTCACTTTTACACCTAGAACTATAAACAAAATCACAGACCTTGCTTAAACTCTTTTAGGGAAGTTAAAGTGATGTACTTTAAAGAAACCTCTCAGTAAAGTTTTACATTTCCTCTATAAAGGTCATAGCACTTTATTGTTTTACCCATGAAGCCCATTATAATTTCATTTTTGTACTTATTTATTTATAGTTATTTAAATTGTCAACTGTCATTCTGTAATTATAATTTCTCAAGTCACTTTTCTTGCATTCCCACAGACTTTTAGCTCTGGGAACTCTTGAAAATAATGTCTTCATACATGTATACAATAGATAATCAAATTAGTATAATTAGCATATTCGTCATCGCAAACATTTATTGTTTCTTTATGGTGAGAACATTCAAAATATTCTTCTAGCTATTTTGTAATATACTACATATCATTGATAACTTTGGTCATTGCAATGTATACATATGTAAAATTATTATGTGTCAATCAAAAATAAACTGAAACTAAAAAATAAAAAGAAAACCTCTCAATCTATAGCCATTTCGAATTTTCATAACACACATGTTCATCAAACTGGTTTTATGATTGAAATATTATTGTCAACATTAGCTCAATTTGAGACTTCTAGTAGTATTTAAATATAAATTTAACTACTTCTGGTAGTATTTAAATTAAATATAACGTGGAGATAAAAATGTCATTTAAAAAACTCATTCAGTGAGAGGTGTCTATAGAAAGGGCTCTAAAGTTATAAACTACCATGTCTATATTTTACAACTATTTTCTGACATTTTTTTTCAATTTATTTGGAAGGTAGAAAATGCTGGATTATTTAAGAAGTATGAGTCATTCTTCTTCTGCATCATATAAACATTCATATTAAGTAACACCAAGGAATTAATGAATGCCTTCCCCTCTACAAAGAGAATGGAAGTCCACTTTGGGGGATAGCTGTCATCATAAGTAATCCCATTTCAGATGTTAGCTCAATTAATAGCTTCATATTCTATCATTTTATGTCCTCTCTTAGAGAGTAAGAAATTATGTTCTTATAAAATCAAAATTTGACTTCACTAGAGGAAAGTTGTTTTTTTTTTTCTGTGAGGGTACAGAAGCTGTTAATCTCTAGGATTACTGAAATCTACATAAGACTTTTGTCAGCAAAATTAGAACCAGGAACAGGACAGAGCTGCAATGGGAAACCTGGAAGCTACTGCTCTCATCTTTTGGCACTCAAAACACTATAAACAAAGAAAGAGAATTAAAGGCAAGTTCCAAGAGGGCAGACGGCTGTCTCTCGTTTATTATTGTATTCCTGGAACATAGAACAGTGTCCAGCACATAGTAAGTGCACAACAAATATTTGCTAGAACAAGATAAATAATTCTACTTAATGCAAAATGAGAAATATACTCTAATTTTACAAGTAATGTTAGTCGTGATTTTTGACGGAATAAACACTAAATGTATACTTAGGAGTTTGATACTCTTTTTAATAACGTGTTTTGCCATGTGGTCTTCTAATGCATCTTCTCCTAATGCATCTTGTATGATTCTCCTCAGGCTCAATTGACTCTAGGCAAACTCATTTTCTTTCTGGTCATCAAAAACCTAAACTTTTCCCCACCTCAAGTTCTTCACACGTAGTGTTCCCTTTACTTTGAAAGCTTTTCCTGAGCTCTTCACATGGCTGGCCCTTTCTCACCCTTTGTTCTTAACTCCAGTTTACCTACTCAAAAACACCTTCCCCTACTGAATATGTCAAGTGCCACCCAATGACCCCTGGCTTCCAATACTCCTGTCATATCACCTTGACTGTTTGCTTTGTAATCTTTTTCAAAATCTGACATGATATTGTTAATTTATTTATTTAATCATTTTGTTTGTCACTCTCCATTTTAGAAGTTAGCCTCTCTGACAGCAAGAAATTTTTATCATATTTATCATGGTCTCTTCAGCACCAGAAACCCTATTATGCATTTCTACTAATGTTAATATTCATACTCATATTTATTTTTATATTTAATACATAATTTTAATTTTTAAACTACATTCACAAAATTCTTTTTCACTTTTCTCTTTAAGGTTTACATGGGAAAATCTTAACTCAATGAACCACTAATCACCCGGTGGTAATAAACATAATGAGAGAAAAAATGTTTGCTTTTTGTGGGTGTGATCTTGTGAATCCAAGCTTCTAAGTACCCAGTCAGTGTTACACTGCTGTAAATGCCATCAACTGTTTGATTAGATTTCTAACTATTCAATACAAACATAAGAATACAAAATTTGAAAAATTTTGGAAAATGATTAAGAAGGCTTCAAATACACATATTTAGAATCCTATAGAAAAATAAATCTGGTGTATTTATTTTTATTAAAATGCCTAGTATCACGGAAATTGAACTGAACTAAACTAAAATTACAAGCAGTCATAAGCCTCTTACTCCAAAAATCTGCCATTTAGTTATCAGGTAGCTTAGAGAAGTTTCAAAGAAAAATAGTTTACAGCTTCCATTTGTTCTATTCATTAGAAGCTTGAATCAATATCTGTAGCGGTTTTTACACTGTTGAACAGAATATCTTCTAATTCAGTATAAAATTATTAGATGAGGTAAAGTCAGCCATACTTCTTCACTATAATATAGAGATTAATAATATTTTAGTCAGATGCCAGATAACTTATTGTCTCTCATTTGATTATAAAACATACTTTGGTTTTAAAGACACAGTTTCCTCTTTCTTTTTGGCTTAGTTCAACTCTACCAGCATTTGTGGAATACACATCTATTGAGACATACACATCTATTGAGGCTTCTCATAGCCTACATTATCAGAGGTGGTTGAGGAGTAATCAGACTGAAAACAAAAATTTCTCAAGATATTTGTAGAATGCAAAAAATGGCTATAATTAATAAACATTTAAAAATAGTTTTTTCTTTTTACAGTTATTTTATGCAAATAATCTCAATTTACTTTTTTAAAAAAAAGTCTTATTTTTGAGACTTGAGAGATCTAATAGGTAAGTCTGAGGCTTCTGGTCTACCTCTCTTATTGATACTCCCAGCCTGAAGGAGGCTCTGGATGGAACTCACTAATAGTTTCACAGGGTTCAGTCACCTTTGGAAGGCTAAGCAGCAGCAAGATTATCATTCAAAAATTAACAGAGTCTGGATGCAGTGTAGTATTTAATTTAAAATCTAGATCAGAGCTAGTTAATCTGTTCATAAGTCGTAGAATATTTTGCTTTTTTTTTTTTTTTTTTTTGATGAAATCTCACTCTGCCGCCAGGTTTGAGTGTAGTGGCGCGTTCTCAGCTCACTGCAACCTCAGCCTCCCAGGTTCAAGCGATTCTCCTGACTCGCCCTCCCAAGTAGCTGGGATTACAGGTGCCCACCACCCCCATGCCCAGCTAATTTTTGTATTTTTAGTAGAGACGAGGTTTCATCATGTTGTCCAGGATGGTCTCAATCTCTTGACCTCATGATCTGCCTGCCTTGGCCTCCCAAAGTGATGGGATTACAGGTGTGAGCTACCACACCCAGCCAAATATTTAGCTTCTTGACACTTCATCATAAGTAAAGTAAAATAAAGAATTATGTGTTGTGAAGGAATATATATGTGTGTGTTTATATACAATGTTTGCTGTGTATATGAGTTTAAGCATATATATACATAAAGAGAGATGTATATGTAATATGTATCTATATCTATCATCTATCTATTGATATATATATATATAGTAAAACATCAATATATGTGTGAACACATTTTCTGAACCTGACTAAGACCATTTTTACTCAGTAACTGTCCTGGTTTATATAAATAAAAATAATAATATGCCAACAAATGTCAAGTTATTTATCAAACATAATAAAGCAAAGAAAAATAATATAATATACCTGCTGTGTCTTTTTAAGTTTTCTTTTTCTCTTGTGAAAAGATAACTGAAGTTTCAGTGTGAATTGATGCGAAAATAATGTATTCAGGAATTGGCAGGGAGAATGTTGGCTGACAGAGGGGTATAGGTTATAAGATCTCTCCCAATCTTTCTTTACTTATCAGAAAATGTCAGTGTTTCCCCTGTGGGAGGCCTACCAGAACATAGAACATGTTCCCAGAGAATCTTATCCCTGGGTAGTAGTAACACTTTTTCTAGTAAATTTTTTTTCAGCAATACTCTAACAGCGTGATTCCTTCCAAAAACATAGCCTTGGGGCTGGAAAAGGTGGAGCGTTTGCAACTGTTCAATGCCTCAGATTTCCTATGTAGCCTGGTCTGCAAATAAAACTGCATTTTTTTCCCTTGATCTCATGGCCTCAAATTTTAGCATGCACCAAAATGACCTGGGAAACATATTAAAATTACAGATTCCTAGGTCCCATACCTGGTATTTTTTATCCTGCCAGTAACACCATGATGTATGGATTATTATTTCTCTTTTGATAAGGAAATTGATATTTGTAGAAATGTCCCAAAACAGTAAGCAGAAGATCCGGGGAGGATGCAAACTGTGCTTTCAACTCACTCAATAATTGCTGTCAAAGAAAACTACAAATATAAATAAATTTTATTTAACTCAGATTTCATTTTAATCTGTTACTCTGCACCCTTATTCCTACTTCAATTTGTACTTCTCCCATCTTGTTTATTTGGCAAGTGTTACTTTTATTTTATACATTTCATTTATTTTTACTCCACAAAGACTGTTCCATCTATTACTTCCAGATCCATTGAAATCCCCATCCTCCTTTTATTTAACATTTACCCATATTGAGCACACAAATTGTAATCCCATGGGAGAACATACCAAGACAGTAAACGAATTAGCTGCTGATGCTAGAAGTTCATTGGGGAAGTTGTTTTATAGTCTGTAATTCCTTCAAAGCATTGACAGTAATATCATATGTGTGTGTATTTGTTAGTTCCAATCTACAACCTAGGAGTGGTCAGTGCACGTAATTGAGAATACCTATTTCAGGGGTTGTTAGCTGCCTCCATACTCCAGAGGCATGCCTTAGATATGTAGCTATGTTTTCCTTAGATCAGCAATGCATATGAGAAGTGCACTTGTAAGCAAGTCTTTTGCCATATCTAGCACTTAGCTAACCCTGGAAGGGGCAGTCTTTTCAGGGTCAGAAGGGCCCCAGGATATCAAAGCACTAAATACAGAAACTAGAAAATATGGTTATTACATCTTTTCTTGTCCAGTGTGCTGCAATCTGGTCATATCTTCTATTAAGAGCATTTAAAAATTGATTTTTTTCAAACCAACACATCTATTATTTCGTGAAGTAATATAGAGGATTTCAGAAGAAAAGAATCAATTGGGTTAATGGCCAGGCACAGAACTCTTTATGAATCAACTTTCAAGTGCCACTCTGATATTGGAGTTTCTGTCTCCTGGTGCCTGTTTACTCAAGAACAATTGAATTTTCTCTACAATATTCATTTTAACTATTCCTCGTAGCTTGAATTTCAATATCTCATCAAGAAAAAACATTTCCAATATCAACTCTACTAGTTAATAAACCATATCTTAATAGAAGATATGACCAGATTGCAGCACACTGGACAAGAAAAGATGTAATAACCATATTTTCTAGTTTCTGTATTTAGTGCTTTGATATCCTGGGGCCCTTCTGACCCTGAAAAGACTGCCCCTTCCAGGGTTAGCTAAGTGCTAGATATGGCAAAAGACTTGCTTACAAGTGCACTTCTCATATGCAAACCAATCAATTTAGAGCCTATATCCCCTACCACTTTCTTTATCAGACTCGTAGTATGCTTACACTATGGCCCATTCTCCACCTGCCTTGATCACCCCCAGGCCAGAAATCGGACCACTAGGAACAGTTCCTATGTCCCAGAGCCCATTGAAGTTATTCTAACTAATCAATCCTAAACCTGCTTACCCCACCTTGCCCCTTCCTTCCCATAGAAAACACAATAAAGGCTCTAGCACACTTTCCCCTCACTTGCTTCGCCTCTTGACCAACTCTGGTTCTTCCCCATGTGACCCTGCATGATGTCTTGTGCCTGTTTCTAGGGATCTGTGAGTGTGAAAACTTCTTCCTTCATGACAGTTGCTTCTGTGTCTGTGTGTCTTATCATACCTCACTAAGACAAATCTCAGGCACCCTTATCACAAAAGAAGTCAGAATATTGCTGTTTCAAATAGCAAGGAGAAAATAAAGCAAGCTAGAAAGAAAGGGGAATCTCAGTACCATAGGAAAGAATAGGCCTTATGTTGTGACAGTGTTGAAGGGGTTTTGACTCCAAGAGTGTCATGTGATAAGAAGGGGAGGCTGGTAGAATTGACTTGAAGATGAGTTTTCATAGCTGAGACGACACAGTTTTAACTTAGATTTTTTTTTTTTTTTTTTTTTTTTTTTTTTTGAGACGGAGTCTCGCTCTCTCACCCAGGCTGGAGTGCAGTGGCGCGATCTCGGCTCACTGCAAGCTCCGCCTCCCGGGTTCACGCCATTCTCCTGCCTCAGCCTCCGGAGTAGCTGGGACTACAGGCTCCTGCCACCACGCCTGGCTAATATTTTTGTATTTTTAGTAGAGACGGGGTTTCACCATGTTAGCCAGGATGGTCTCGATCTCCTGACCTCATGATCCGCCAGCCTCAGCCTCCCAAAGTGCTGGGATTACAGGCGTGAAACACCCACCGCTCAAGAACTTAATTTTATGGGCCAGGGAAAGAATTGAACATGTCTGAGAAATAAAGTTATAGAAGCAGAAAAAGACATTAGGAAGTTTTATCTGGCAGGAGTGTGTAGGATGGATTTTTGAGGGAAAGGCAAGAGAAAAGATCGATTTGGCACTTGTGTCAAGTAGGCTGAAATTTCCCCAAGACTGAGCCATGAAACACTAGTGAGCTGAGAGTCAGTCACTACGGCCGTCGGGTGGAACTAATCCAGGTTTTCCAGGGAACTGAATTATATGAAAATTAGGGAGTCTTCTTTAATAAATAGAACACAAAACCCTGAATGAAAAATTATGCAAGTAAAGGGGCACCGAAATTAAGCTTCTGCCTCTGATGGCAATACTGTGTAATCAGAACCCTTGTAAACTATATTTTTTTATAAATAGAAAGTTTTTTTAATGCTTGAGATTTGCTGCCCCAAATTCTCATCTTTTAGTCTCCCGGATACAGCCAGTTAAATAAACAGAGGGTAATGACTTTAAGTCACGGTTGTTCCTCCTTATCCAAGGAAAATATTTTCTGAGACTCCCAGTGGATGCCTGAAACTGCAGATAGTAGAAATCTCTATATAAACTATGCTTTTTTATATACATATGTATAAATGACAAAGTTTAATTTATAAATTAGGCACAGTAAGAGACTAACAACAATAACCTAAAATAAAACAATGATAGCAATACACTGTAATAGAAGTTTCATAAATGAGATATTGCTCTTTCTCTCTAAATATCTTATTGTACTTTACTCACTTTTCTTCTTGTGATGAAGACAGGATGAAGTGGAATGGTGCATCCTGTTTAGAACAAACACAATTTAAAATGTATTAATTATTTCTTTATGGAATTTTCTATTTAATATTTTTGGACCGCAATTGACCACAAGTAACTGAAACTGCAGAAAGTGAAACCATGAATAAGAGGAAAGAAAATAATTTGATAAAAGCATTCATAGTTTATTCTCTTAAGTTTTGATTGGAAATAAAGAACATCTGAATTCATTCACCACATGTATTAAGGTCTTACAATTTTTACATTCTATTAAGCACCTGTAATATTACCGTGAAAAACAAATACAGAGAGAGTGTCCAGGATCTACTTAGCTCAACTTGGACACATTAAGTGGAAGGGAGAGTGTTAATTTTTGAGGTAGTTCTTTATTTATTGACTGTGTTCAATATGTAAAGAATATTTTATATATTAATATCATCAATCTTTTCTATTGTGGAGCATTGTTTATTTTATAGACATACAATCATTATTAATGAGGGTTTTAAAGATCAGGTGCAAGTTGACAACGTGAGAATAGAAAAATATATTGCGAATAAAGACAGACATTCAAGTTGGCAAATCTGATGGGGAAAATAACTCCTTTAAGGTCAAACGTTATGCACTGTATGTGTTGAGTGCACAGAACCCGAAAAATGGGAAAGAAATGTTTCATAGCTATAACACTTGCTGATTTTTGTATACAGAACAAAATAAAATCATTAACAGATCTAAAAAATACATGTTATGAAAGAAGTCCCTCCTCCTGAAGAAAATACTTGGGATAATTTAGACGATATATTTTTATGATATTAAAGTGCATTTCTTTCTAACCAGGGGAATCATAAATATATTCCATGCTACTTGCAATAATTTTGTAGAGTTCCAATAATCCAATAAAGATGCCGGCAATAGCTCAAACATCAAAAGAGGTTAACCAGTGTTTCTCAACATTTGTTCATATTTCCCTCCTAAGGAGACTTTAAAAACATATTTTTCTTAATCACATCCAGTTCCAAATGAAATTTTAATTCCACAGACATATTGAATATCTTTTTAGGTACTGTTGCTCTTTGTGGAGAACACAAATTATTGTAATGCCTTGGAATTGTTTTCCTCCCCCATAACCAATTTTCTCCCTTTGGGAGCAAAATTTAATTTTTTTAATTAAAAAATTAAAAAATTATTTTTTATTTTATTTTTATTTTTTTAATTTTCACGCCCCTGCCATGGGGGCACCACTACTACTACATGATTAACACCATATCATTCTTTTTAAATCATTTATAGACTTATGGAAAAGAAATCATCTGTCCATTTATATGTAAATCACTGCCATCACATATATTATCTCAAGATGGATTCAGAAATATTTTCTTTTCTTTTTTTACTTTTACCCTGTGATAGTCTATAAAGTCATTTAAATCATGGATGCTGACATGCTCACAGCTGTATCTCTATCACCTCTCTCAGGGTCTGTTACAGATGGTGCCTACAAAAGGCTTGATGAATGCATGATTTACAGTGGACGAGTGAAAGCCCCTCTATGTTTCTTACATACCATTTCTAGAAAGGGCTTTATCACATCTGTAATGAGCTTGTCACATCTGGATCTAGCTCCGTGAATAAATTTCTACTTAAAGTGAAATAAGCATTTCTTACTTTACTTTTAAATCTAATCACTGTAGAAGTAAAATCTATTTTCTGAATCTCTATTCCTGGAGAAATTGCAACTAAATATGGAATAGTGATGTTACTCAGAAAGAACTGAGACTTAAAGCTCTCTGTTTCTAGTATGTTATTCGGCCTCAAGGAAATTGTATAATTTTATTTCCGCCTCAATTTTCTCACCTCTAAAATGCAGTTAGTAAAATACATGACCCATTGTTTGATTTTCCTCTCAAGAAACTGCAGTAGAATTGATGGGAAATTGCTCCAATGTATGAATGCAAGAAGAAGTCACCTGGGGTTATCTACAGTGGTTATCTGGAAAAGGAAGTGCCGCTGCAAAAGTTGTAAGTCAAACCTAAGATAGTATTAAAGGTTAAACACCAAAGAAGTCATTTTTTTCCCAGTAACCTTTCTCAGATGCTTTTTTTCCCAGAAAGAAGTATCTGAGAAAGAGAGAGAGGAGATAGAGAGAGAGATCCAAAATGTCAGAAATCAGGTAAAGTCCAGAAACAGAATGAAACTGAACAGGGAGTAAATGAATGGAGTCAGAACAAAGCAACAGCTGGAAGAATAGAAGGAAAGAAAACAAAAAAGGAAGGAATGAAGAAAGGAAGAAGGAAAGGAGGAAGGGAGGGAAGAAGAGAGGGGGAGGGAGGAAGAGAGGGTGGAAGGAAGGAGGGAGGGAGGGAGGGAGGGAGGGAGGGAGGGAAGGGAAGAAAGAGCTGGAGGGAGAGAGGGAGAGAGGGAGAAAGAGAGGGAGGGAAAAAGGGAGGGAGGGAGGGAAGGAAATTATTTCTATGAATAAAACTACATGCTCAAAACCCACTTTTACAGGCTGCCTGCCTTGTCACCTCCAGTGGACTTGCCTTGTTGCAGGCACAAAATAGGCGGGTAGTTCACCTAACAGCTAAAGACAAATGTAAATGTTCCTTAAAATATTAATCTTATATGAAGAAAATATTAATGAAATCATACATATTCTATGGTTTTCTTTTAATCCTTAAGTCTTTACGAGGTGGAAGTAATCAGCTGCTCTTCTCAGATATCCTAGAAGTAATTTCTTGTTAGCTAGAGAGTCAGAAAGAGAGAAAAATGATGAATTAATGAATATAATTTCTAGTAAAACCAGGCTTTTAGGAAGACCGTGGTTAAAAAAATATATTGACTGGGAAACATTAATCAGAAAGCAAAGTATTACATTATAGAGAAAGAATAAAAAGCATCAAAGTTATCTAGTAGCAATATAAGATGTTAAGCTACTTGTCAGTAGCTGAACAGTTCAGTCAAGGCAGAGGTAAAGAGAAGAAAAACAAGTAAAGAATATGGGCAGAATTATAAAAAAAGTTTTAATTATTTAAACCACAAAAATATGAGCAGCCAAGAATATTGTAGGAAATTAACCAGAGTCAAATATTCATTACACCGTCATGCTCTGACATGGAAGTCTGGCCTTACAGGTAATGGGAGAATAGGCAATGGCATTATAATAAGGGCAGAGTTAAGAAAGAAAACAAAGTCAATTAGAGAAACTTTAACCATATTTAAATGAACTAAATTTCAATAAGAGTATAGCTACATGTGTGGTCCAGCTGGTTTGACCTTAGAGGATGGTCCAGAGAAGAGTTCGGTAGAAATTGTGTTTCAGAAAATGATGTTATAATGGGGATGAGCGCCATTTCAGTACGAAATAGCTTCTAGTTTCTATTGACCTGTTGTTTTATTTCCCCTTCCTATTATAGTGAAGTTAATGCAGATATTAAATCATGTATTCACATATCCACATTATCTCTTCCACTCTTCTCATTTGGCAGGGATCTGGAAGGGATCGTGGACTGAAGAAATGTGGAAGCTCGCTCACTAGATATGAGCCTGGTCCTGAGGAATCTAGGAAACAAATCAATTGCTTAGAGATTCTCCCAGCCCTTAAGATTACGCTAGTTGAGCTCATTCAGGAATGGACTAGATCAGGGGATCAGAGAAGAGACAAAAGCATGTCTAAGATTTTCATCTAAGGTTATTCAGAGAAACAAGACTGCATTAGTTTGTTCTCCTCCTTCCAATAAAGACATACCTGAGACTGGGTAATTTATAAAGGAAAGAGGTTTAATGGCCTCATGGTTCCACATGGCTGGGGAGGCCTCACAATCATAGTGGAAGAGCAAGGGACGTCTTTGAGACATACAAGGAGAGCTTGTACATGGGATCTCCCCTTTATAAAACCATTAGATCTCATGAGACTTATTCACTGTCAGGAAAACAGCACAGGAAATACCCGCCACCATGACCCAATTACCTCCCACCAGACTCTTCTTATGACACGTGGGAATTGTGGGAGCTACATTCAAGATGATATTTGAGTGGGGACACAGCCAAACCATATCAAAGACCAATGGGGTGTGTGTGTGTGTGTGTGTGTGTGTATACACATAGAGACACACACACACACACACACATATATATGTATATATATATATAGAGAGAGAGAGAGAGATTTACCTTAAAGCATTGGTTCATGTGATTGTAGAGGCTTGGTGAGTCTAAGATTTGATAGGAAGGTGGGCAAACAGGAGACTCGGGGAAGAGCTGCAATTCAAGTCTGAAAGCAGCATGCTGTCAGAATTCCCTCTTGCTCATGGGAGGTCTGTATTTGTTCTATTTGGGCTTTCAACTGATTGGATGAAGCCCACCCACATTAGTGAGGGCAATTGTCTCTAATCGTGTTCATCAATTTAAACGTTTATCTCATCCATAAGTACACCTTCACAGACACATTCAAAATAATAATGGACCAAATATCTGGGCACCATAACCCAGCCAAGTTGACACAAAATTAATCATCACACTGCCTATAGTAACTAAGGATGTTTTCAGTAGAACTAGATAGAAACGGCAAAAATACAACTTCCTTGAGGACCATCAAGTGGAAAAAGTAGTTTATATAAGGAGAAATACGACCAAGTTTCAAACTTTGTTAGATTCCAGAATTGCAATATGTATGTGTTATAGAGTCACAGTTTGTTTTTATAAGCATATGTGGAGACATATATTGCCTATTTACCAATGGACTAATTAGGGTCTATTCAAAATTTTTGAAGTATTTTTCCAAGCAGTGTTTTTTAGAATAGTAACATCATTTCTTGAATTCTATAATCATGACAATTCAAATAAAAATTTGGCTACTATAAAATATGACAAATAAATTAAGCTCTATCCTTGTTAACTCTTTTCCCAAGTAATTTCAGAGAAAATTATATTTCGTTTATCAGTAAACTACTTCTCAATTATTCTGATATTCATTTTACTAGTTTGAATTTTTAAATATCTAACCGTTGCATTTCTCTACAAAAAATTCTGAGATATCACTAGCTGAAAGCTCTGTTTCTCTTTTTAGATTTCTCTAGGCATTTAGAAAATATTTAGTGAATATTTATTTATTGAACACATCCTCTCTACAGTCACTTACATGATCATCATATCTGTGGGGAAAAGAAAGAGAGATCATACTGTTACTGAGTCTATGTAGAAAGAAGTAGACATAAGAGACTCCATTTTGTTCTGTACTAAGAAAAACTCTTCTTCTTGAGATGCTGTTAATCTGTAACCCTTCCCCCAACCCTGTGCTCGCAGAAAACATGTGCTGTGTCGACTCAAGGTTTAATGGATTTAGGGCTATGCAGGATGTGCTTTGTTAAACCAATGCTTGAAGGCAGCATCCTTGTTAAAAGTCATCACCACTCCCTAATCTCAAGTACCCAGGGACACAAAATACTGTGGAAGGCCACAGGGACCTCTGCCTAGGAAAGCCAGGTATTGTCCAAGGTTGCTCCCAATGTGATAGTCTGAAATATGGCCTCATGGGAAGGGAAAGACCTGACCGTCCCCCAGCCCGACACTCGTAAAGGGTCTGTGTGAGGAGGATTAGTAAAAGAGGAAGGCCTCTTTGCAGTTGATAAGAGGAAGGCATCTGTCTCCTGCTCATCCCTGGGCAATGGAATGTCTCCGTGTAAAACCCGATTGTATATTCCGTCTACTGAGTTAGGAGAAAACTGCCTTAGGGTTGGAGGTGAGACAAGCTGGTGGCAATACTGCTCTTTAAGGCATTGAGATATTTATGTATATGCACATCAAAAGCACAGCACTTTTTTCTTTACCTTGTTTATGATGCAGAGACATTTGTTCACATGTTTTCCTGCTGACCCTGTCTCCTCTATTACCCTATTGTCCTGCCACATCCCCCTCTCCGAGATGGTAGAGCTAATGATCAATAAATACTGAAGGAACTCAGAGACCGGTGCCGATGCGGGTCCTCCGTATGCTGAGCTCCGGTCCCCTGGGCCCACTTCTCTTTCTCTATACTTTGTGTCTGTTTCTTTTCCCCACAATATCTATTTTATACACATCAATGGGTTATTAGTAACAACATGAACTGCCACATCCTGTTATAAGCTTGATATTAGCAAGACCAAATTATCTAAGTTTACTTTTACCATGCTCTGAAGAAAAAGCAGGTGTCAAACTTTCAGAATTTATCAGAAGGGAGAGTTTGTAAATGAAAGCTTTTGTCATAAGGCAATTTTTGTTCTTTCATTAAAATTTGGCACAGGATACCTTAGCTAGAGAATGATGTAATTTGTTGTCAGTTCTGGATGGCCACAATAGCTGTAAGGAAAGGAGTGCCCTAGATGAGTCAGAGCTTTGCACAGTGGCGTGGAGAAGTATAGATAGGGACTACCAAGAACAGGAGTAACCCCACTTACAAGTCACTGTGAAGTCATATTCCCATGTGCATTTATACTGTATTTGCAGTATGAAAATTATTTTATATAAATTCCATTTTAATTGCATCTGTAAGGAATTTATTTCACAAGATACATGAAGCCTGATTTCTCCTTTTATAATAAATAAAATCTAGAGTCAGGGTGATTAAGTGATTTGCTCACAAGTGAGAAGCCAAAGAGTGAAGTCTCTAATCCAGGTTTTCTGACTCTCAGTCTAGTATTCTTTGTACAAAAGATTATAGAACTCTTTGATCCGACAGACATTATTGGATGCCTAATATATTCCAGAACACCTGGGGTGGTTAATGAAGCTGCCGTGGCCCTTGCCCAAAAGGATATTTCATTCCAGCCTCTCTTGAGTAATTTTCAGACCACTGTCAATACTAATGAATAAATATTATTTATGTTAAATATTTTAGCCATGGTCTGTAGAACTCAAGATTTATTTCTAGATTTGGTCTTCTTTTTTACTTATATTCTTCAATTGCCTTATTTGTAATATGGATGAAATTTCTCACATTTCTTAATAATATCTTAGAACATTCCAAGTGTGCAGTACTATGCAATTCTTCTCACTGAGATGTGCTACAGTTTCTCTTGTAGAATCTATCTCTCTTGCTGATGGTTGATGTCTCAAACCTCATTATTATTTAGCGTATGGTCAAAATTACAAAAATTTATGTATTTATTTATGTTTAATTTGTTTTTGTTTGTTTGTTTGTTTTCTTTTTTGAGACAGAGTCTTGCGCTGTTGCCCAGGTTGGAGTGCAATGGCCCGGTCTCGGCTCACTGCAACCTCCACCTCCTGGGTTCAAGCAATTCTTCTCCCTCCGCCTCCCAAGTAGCTGGGATTACAGGCATGCACCACCACGCCCAGCTAATTTTCTTTTCTTTTTTTTTTTTTGTATTTTTGGTAGAGATGGGGTTTTGCCTTGTGGGCCAGGCTGGTCTCAAACTCCTGACCTCAGGTGATCTGCCCTCCTTGGCCTCCCAAAGTGCTGGGATTACAAGCAATTTGTTTCTTATATTGGTTCTTTGCTTTACCCGTTTTGCATGTTTATTTTTTTCTTATGCTACTATGTCTTTGATCCTGGAAAATAAGACCTCCTTTTCCTGTGGCACCTGATGCTTGTGTCAACCTGCGACACTCATGCACTTCTTCCCTTCTGTGCTGCAGGAGAAGCTTTTCACTGGTCTCTCCTTCCTCACTTTCAGCCACTGGTACCCCACCTCTCAAAATATTATAGAATTTGTGCAGTAACCATAAGTCATAGCACACAATAGCTACTCCTTAAATATCATGTTTATCTTCTTCTTCCATTCTAACTACTTCCAAGGAGTTATGTTTTATGGGCTTCGGTAGTAACTGGCATCATCTGATTTTTATGTCCCAATTATCCTGCTCATTTCTGGTCTGCATGGTGGTCAGAGCCATGTAATCTGCCTCTGTGATTTCGGATAGAACGAGTTTTATGTGAAATCTAGCCAGGAATTATTTCCCTGCTAGACAATAAAACTATTTTTTGTTGTTGGTGGTGGTGGTTTTGGTTTACAAAAGGATCACCTTTCTATGCACTTGTGGACAAAGGGAGGATATAATTACACAATGGGCAAAAACAAAAACATTTAAATCTCTGTTATCAAAGGAGAAAAATTCCCTTTACAACATTTTAAAACTTGACCTTTTCCTAGTCTGTGCTTATATAACTCCAATAATAAATGGTGGAGGTGGAACTGTATCAGAGAAATAGTGAAATCATTCTTAATTTCAAGGAATATAACAGGCTTCAGTTTTTCTGATGTATAGAGCTACGGTAAGATATAATTATATAAATGTGTCTTTGCTTACCAGTCACTAGATTAACATAGTCTGTGATGTATCTAACAATTTGTCTATTCCAATAATTTAGTAGCAGCATTAAATATTTGTCATATCCAAATGAAAAACAAACTGAGAACCATCTGTCTCAATAACTAGAATAATACCAAGTGCTATTCAGTGTACCCCTACACACCAGGTAACAAATATATACTTTTGAGGGACTAGCCAGGAAACACATTAAACAGAAAAAGAAGGTGAGGGTAAACTCCCTACTGGCAAGGCTTCAGATAATTGTGACCAGAGACTAATGTCATAATGGAATCTAGAAAATGGAGACAAAACAGGTTGTGAACAGTTTCCGTTTTTATAACATCTGAAGGAGGCCAGCATTTAATTTTATTTCCTAAAAATGAACTTACTAGAACTACTTGAGTAGCTTTATTTATTGATTGATTGTATTATCAAAATACAACTGTCCCTCCCCATACTGGAAATTCTGATCCATAAATTCAAGTGTGGATAGAACATGTGTAGGTTAATAACGCTGCTGCACAGGTGTTTCTGATAACTGGAACCTTCCCTCACACTCCTCCCTCCCAGCCCCGGCTTTCAAATCGCTGTCATGGAATAATATCAAAGCTTCCTTTCTACTCTAATACAGAGTAAGTAGCTCTCTGTAGTGACATTTTCTTACAGTATATTCTAGTTATTTATTTGTTTATTTATTTATTTTTTTTTTAGATTTTGAGAGGAAGTATTTATTGGCCTGTTAAGTACCAAGGTCTAGGTTTAGGCACATTTTCAGAGGGGAACAAATCCTCCATTGAGTTTTCCTCCGCAGAGTTTCAAATCTAATGGGCTCTTAACAAGCAACGTCTCTATGTTTGTAATGGACTCCTCTGGGGAAGATAAGAAGTACTTTTTATTTTTTCCTGCAGAGTTGACAATAAAAGTGGAAAGTGGAAAGTAAAGTTCTCCTAAGTATCTTAGCATATATTTAACCAAGCCAGCTATACAGAAATAAAAATTACAAAGTGTAAGAAATACTTTATGGCCAACCTCTTTTTTTTGTTTCTAGCCTTCATTTTATCCACACTAATCACTCTACTCCTTAATTTTAAGGTACTTCTATTGATTCATGAAATCCCAGCATTTCTTTTCTGGGCAGTGTCCCACTCTCCGTATAATCTCACATCCATTTCCTCTATCAAATATACAGAGTTTGGGGGCATTTTATGAAACTGAAGAATTATTAACAGTTTTATTACTGCAGGTCAAATGGTGTTTTAGTTATGCTATTTAGGAGAGTCATCAGATTTTAAATATAACATTTAATATTTATGCATGAAATAACATGGTGTTTAGGACTTAATTTAAAACAAATTATTGGGCAGGGGAAACATGGACTGAGATTATGGGTGAAATAATACTGTCTGAGTTGATAACTGTTAAAACTAGGTGAAGGGAACATGGGATCCCACTATATTATTCATGTTTGTTGTTGTTGTTTTACAAATTTATATTTTAGAGCAGTGTTAAGTTCACAGCGAAGTTGAGAGGAAGGTACAGATATTTCCCAAAACCGCCTGAGCCCCGCCCCACATACATTATCAACATTCCCCACCAGCATGATACATTTGTTACAATTGATAAACCTACACTGACACCTCATTATCACCCAAAACCCATAGTTTACATTAGGGTTCTCTCTTGGAGATATGCATTCTATGGGTTTGGACAAATGTACAATGACACATATCTATAATTACAGTATCACACAGAGCATTTTCACTGCCCTAAAAATCTTCTGAGCTCTACCTGTTCATCTCTTTCTCTCAACTAAACTCCTGGACAACCACTGATTTTTTTTTTGTCTCCATAGTTTTGTCTTTTCCAAAATGTTGTATAGTTGTAATCATATAGTATATAGCCTTTATAGATCAGTTTCTTTCACTTTAGTAATATGTATTTAAGCCTCTTACATGTCTTTTTGTGGCTTTATAGTTTATTTCTGTTTAATGCTGAATAATATTCTATTACCTGGATATACCACAATTTGTTTACCAATTAACCTACAGAAGGACAGCTTAGTTGATTCTAAGTTTTGGTAATTATAAATAAAGCTGCTATAAACACCTTTGTGCAGGTTTTGTGTAAACGTAAGTTTTCAACTCTTTTGAATAGTTATCAAGTAGAATGATTGTTAGAGCTTATAGTAATAGGGTGTGTAGTTTGCTAGAAAACTGCCAAATTGTCTTCCAAAGTGGCTGTACCACTTTGTATTTCCATCAGCAATGAATGAGAGTTGCTGTTGTTCCACATCCTTGTCAGTATTTGGTGTTGTCAGAGTTCTGTATTTTGGCCATTCTGATAGGTTTGTAGTAGTATCTTATTGTTATTTTAATTTGCATTTCTATGATGACATATGGTCTGGACTATCTTTTTTTTATTTTTATTTTTTTTTTCGAGACTGAGTCTGGCACTGTCGCCCAGGCTGGAGTGCAGTGGCACAATCTTGGCTCACTGAAAGCTCCGCCTCCCGGGTTCACGCCATTCTTCTGCCTCAGCCTCCCAAGTAGCTAGGAATACAGGCGCCCGCCACTAAGCCTGACTAATTTTTTGTATTTTTAGTAGAGACGGGGTTTCACCCTGTTAGCCAGGGTGGTCTCAATCATTGCTCTTGACCTCGTGATTCGCCCACCTCTGCCTCCCAAAGTGCTGGGATTACAGGCTGGACCATCTTTCCATATGGCTTTTGCCATTTATATATCTTCTGTGATGAGATGGAGTTTTAAGAGTTATTTGTATGTTTTGAATAATAGTCCTTTATCATACGGGTTTTTGTAAATATTTTCTCCCAGTGTGTTGCTAGTATCTTCATCCTCTTGACTATATATACATATATATAATATAAATATATATAGATATATTTTTTAACAGAGTCTTGCTCCATCACCCAGGCTGGGGTGCAGCAGTGCCATCTCAGCTCACTGCAACCTCTACCTCCCAGGTTCAAGTGATTCTCCTGCCTCAGCCTCCTGAGTAGCTGGGATTACAAACACATGACACCAAGCCAGGCTAATTTTTGTATTTTTAGTAGAGACAGGGTTTCACCACTTTGGTCAGGCTGGTCTCGAACTCCTGACCTCAAGTGATCCACCCACCTCGGCCTCCCAAAGTGCTGGGATAACAGGCATGAGCCACCGTGCCCGGCCAGAAGTTTTTCATTTTAATAACATTCAGCGCATCAGTTATTTCTATCACAGATTGTGCTTTTTTACACTGTATCTAAAAAGTTATCACGCTACCCAAGGTCATCTAATTTTTCTGCTCTGGTAATCTTCCAAGAGTTTTATAGTTTTGCATTTTACATTTAGGTCTATAATCCATTTTAAGTTAATTTTTGTGAAGCATATAACGTATGAGTCTATTTTGGGTTTTTTGCATGTAGATGCCTAGTTGTTTTGCCACCATTTGTTTAAAAGACAATCTTTGCTCCATTGTCTTGCTTTGCTCCTTAGTAAAAACTCAGTTGAATATACCTATTTGGATCTCTTTCTGGGCTCTTTATTCTGTTCCATCAATCTACTTACCTGTTCATTTCTCAATACCACACTGTCTCAATTACTGCAGCTTTGTAGTGAATCTTGAAATCAGATAGTGTCAATCCTCCAATTTTGTTTTTCTTCATCACTGTGTGGCCTATTCTGGGTCTTTTGCCTCTGCATATAAACCTTAGAATTAGTTTCTCAGTACCCACAAAACAACTTTGTGAGATATTGATTGGGATTGCATTGATTCTATTGACGAAGTTAGAAAGATCTGACCTCTTAAACATATTCTCTTCCACTCCATGAACAAGAAATATCTCATTTATTTATTTATATTTTTTAATTGACAAATCATAATTGAATACATTTATTTTATTCTTCTTTGATTTCTTTCATGAGAGTTTTGTAGGTTTCCTCATCAAGATCATGTACATATTTCATTAGATTTATGCCTATGTGTTATATTTTTGGGGAATGCTAATATAAATTGCATTCTGCTTTTGATTTCAAATTTTACTTGTTTATTGCTGATATATAAGAAAGTGATTGACTTTTGTATATTAACCTTATATCCTGCAAACTTGCTGCAATCATTTATTAGTTCTGGGAGACTTTTGTTGTGTTGTTGTTGTTGTCATTGATTCTTTGAGATTTCCTGTATACGTGAACATATACTTTATAAACAAAGATAGTTTTATTTTTTTCCTTCCAAGGGAGATTTCATGTTTTTTCAGTTTTATTCTGTTTTCTTGTCTTATCGCATTATAAATGAGCATTGAACTTTGTCCAGTGCTTGCTACATCTATTGATATGATCATGTAATTTTTCCTTTTTAGCCTGTTGATGTGATGGACTACAGTAAAACTATTCTATTTGTTTATGTGTTTGAAATTTCCAATGAGAAAAAGTCAACAAAGTATTTTCTGTTGTATTCTGTATTTAAATTTTATCAACAAGTGTGATGTTTAATTTTATGTGTCAACTTGGCTAGGCTATAGTACCCAGTTGTTCAGTTTTATACTAATCTAGGTGTTATGAAGGCATTGATGGATATACTTAACATTTACAATCAGCTGATTTTAAGTAAAGGAGATTACTCTTGATAATACTGATAGACTTATCCAATCAGTTGATAACCCTTAAGAGCAAAACTTGAGATCCCCGAAAGAAAGAAATTTGGTCTCAAGCTTCCAACATCAACTCCAGCCTGTGTGTTTCAGCCTATGGGCCTAACCTGCAAATCTCTGACTTGCCAGTCCCCACAACTCGTTGAGTCAGTTCTTTTAAATAAATATATATATGTATATTTACCTATGTATATCCTTAAAGAATGAATTTATAATGGTAGAAACTTGAGGTCAGTGACAGATTTTCAGACAGAGCACATAATAGATAGAGCTGTGCCCTTCAACCCACTTGCCAAAGACATATGTCTATGCCATAAGGTAAAACTTGTTCTGATGTTGTTAAATGATACATTTAAATTATGATAAAGACAATTTAACATGTTACACCATTAGAGTACTTCTAATTTTTATACAAAGTATATAAAGTTGCTATCTTATGACCCTATATATAACTGGATCACTAAAACACCTAATTATATCATTTTTTGGTATTTTCAAAACTCAACAGATAAAAAAATTACAATATTAACAAGGCTGTTTCATTGCCTGAGATCTTCTCCAATACACTTAGAGAACTTTAGTGCACTGGAAAACCTAAGCCTTGAAGGCAGGTAGTGACAATACAAGATATCGGCAAATGAGGGCCCTAGTTTTCAAAGAGGCTAAATGTTTGCCAGCAATACACAGCAGAAATGTTATATCACTGCCATATTCTTAAATTGCTGTACATACTAAAATTAGTTTGGAGAGAGTTTTCCAAGTATGTGATCCTAACTCACCCTGTACAAACTAACCAAATCAGAGAGGAATCCAAGCTGGTATGCTATAAAAATGTTTCCTAAGTTATCCTTTGGGTAATCTGTTTAAGAGCTTCTACATTACCTACAGATATTCCAAACCACAGGCCAGTGTTATTTTCTGCTTTCTCTTTCCACTTATAGATGGAAGCATCTGGAGAAGCATTCATAGTGAGCCAAATGACTTAGAGGAGGGATTTCTTATTTTTCTTATCAATCATTATGGAACCCAAGTGTCTGCCTCTGTGCATTTAATAAAGTTACTGCATGTAAAATTAATAAGATATTTACCTTAGAAGCAAAGTTATATCAAGTTATATATTTGTTCTGGTAACATGCAATTATCCAATATTTTGATTAAAATGTTGCATTGTCTTTAGATCACATACATGCATCATATGAGTTGGAATGTATGTTACATATTTTGGGGACATTTCAGATGAATATACGGAGATGAAGTGCAATAGGAATATCTACATATACATGTGGACACTGACACCTTACCTAATTTCCGACTCCAGACAGAATTTAAAAGCCCCTTCTGTTTCACTGTTCTCTCTTTCTCACCCTTCTGCTGTATGGCTCCTGACTTAAACAATACCAGATAACAAGATTAATAAAGCACAGGCTTTTTAATGAAATCAGGTTTGGTATCAAGCCCTTTAACTTTCTAATCTGTTTTCAGCAGCTGTAAGTGCTGCACAATCACTTTCAGCATCTCTCCAGAGAGCACAGAAAGACATTTCTTCTATCTTTGATCTGTTTCTTGTCACTGGAAATTATCTGCAAGAAATGCTCCAACAGAATTTTTTTCTACTAGTGTTATTATGGTACCAAGAAATAAAGTTTTTTCAGGTCCTTTGTTTAAAATCAGCACTTACTTTGGATACTCCATCCTCAGCACTTAAGCAACATCTAATGAAGCAAAGCCATTTCTAGGTATAAATAATAATCCCAGAGAGCTTGTCTATGTCCTTTAGGCTCTTATATTTAAAACAGCACTACCACGGATAAATAGGGGCAGAAAGACACATCATTGAAATAGTAAGTGACTCATTGATGAGAAAGGTTTTCACCTAGTACACAGTTTAAAGTTAAGTGGCTTTTAAAAATGGGGTAAACTCAGCTGATTGGGTTACGCTGGAGAAGAGCAAGCCATTATTGCATTTATGTCACGCTGGTGATAGCCAAGTCACATTGATAGAAACCTATGTTTATTCTGTATATTTCTGCCAGATATTTTCTCTTCAGATGAGCAGTCTCACCGCATTCAGGTGTCACTTTCCTTCTTTCTTCCAAATTCTCCTGTGTCCCCAAGACAACCAATGCAATGGTCTCATCAGGATGGTCAGACATTTCCCCTATTATTTGGGGCTTGCCCCTGCAAAAGTCACATTACAATTTGTGACATAGTCTTCTCAGATGCAGAGAAAACTTAGGTTTACTATGAGAATAAAGTTGGCACTATGCACTTAACTTTAGTCAAGCTGTAAGTCAATGATCGGAATGAATTGTTAATCTTATAAAATCAGTAATTTACTGGGCATTCTCCTACTGTTTCAATTCAGTTTCCCTGCCGATTCATTCACAGTTTTGATGGCTTGAAGTCCAAGATCAGAGTGCTGTCATGGCTGGATTATGCAAGATGCCTCATGGTTTACAAATGACTGTCTGTTTATTGTCTTCTTACATGGCAGAGAGATAAACAGGGCTAGCTTTCATCATCTTCTATGAAGGACAACAATCTTATTATGGAGGCTCCAAACTCAGAATCTAATTACCTCCCAAAGACCCCACTTCCTAATACCATTTCATTGGGGGCTAAGGTATCAATATATGAACTTGGGTGGGACATAAATATTTAGTTCATAGCAGCTCAGAACTGCCGAAGATAGAAGTGTGTATTAAACATAATTCCTGCCTTCAAGGGGCTTTGAGCATGTTAAAGATATAAATAAAATAACTCAGCCGGGCGCAGTGGCTCAAGCCTGTAATTCCAGCACTTTGGGAGGCCCAGGAAGGCAGATCACGAGGTCAGGAAATCGAGACCATCCTGGCTAACGTGGTTAAAGCCCGTCTCTACTAAAAATACAAAAAAAATTAGCCGGGTGTGGTGGCGGGCACCTGTAGTCTCAGCTACTCCAGAGGCTGAAGCAGGAGAATGGCATGAACCCGGGAGGCAGAGCTTGCAGTGAGCGGAGATTGCGCCACTGCACTACAGGCTGGACGAGACAGCGAGACTCTGTCTCAAAAAAAAAAAAAAAAAAATCAATAGCAAAGGACCACTACTATTCAAAATCAGTATTCTAGGAAGCTGAATGATGTGGAGGATGAAAGAAAGAACACATCACATTGTATTCTGTATTTACATGTCAGTGATTTACATATATTAGTATTTATTAATCTCTTTTAATAATAGTAGAAATAAATTTCCATACTTTATAAGAAAGAAAACCAAGGCTCAGAACATTGAATAACTTAATGGTTGAGATTGGAATTCAGGTTTCTGATTCTTTTTTCTAGAATTCGTGAAGAAATTGGAATTCAAGATGAAAGAAGAATAATAAGAAGAAAATGATTTGGACTCACAGACAGCAGTAGTAAGGATAATTTTAACCAGTGACAAGGGAGGAGAAGAAATACAGGGATAAAAATGCACATGGTGTTTTTAAGGGAATAGTGAATAAATCACCCTCTTTGAAACAGTGGTGTCTTGTTGGTTCTAACAGCAAAACATAAACATTTGCTATTATTTGCCTAGAGTTTTAGCATTTGCAGAAGAATTTTACACGTATTATTTTGTTTCAGGTTTATGATAACCCTGTGAGTTACGTAGAAAAGATATTTTTATTAATATTCTCCCTATCATAGGTGAAAAACTTGAGGCAGAAATTCGACCATGGGAACAAGATCCTAAGATTAATAATGGACCAGGACAAATGCTGAATATGGCGTTATAGTATACACATTTTCCAAATTACTTTTGAAATATCCTTGTATCATGGAGTTTAAACAGAAATTCAAACTTCAGTCAAAGAAATCACAAAGATGAAGCTGTCACTGAGTAAGTGATAAGTAACCTGATCTTGGAGATACCCCACTAAGATGTAATGATTCTGTCAATTACAGTTAACCCTTAACCAATGTGAGGGTTGGGATCACTGATGCCCCCAACACAGTCAAAAATCCATGTATAATTTTTGACTCCCCCAAAACTTAACTACTAGCAGCCTACTGTTGACTAGAAGCCTTGCTGATAACATAGTCAATTAACACATATTTTGTATTTTATATGTATTATATACTGTATTATTACAATAAAGTAAGCTAGAGAAAAGAAAATGTTATTAACAAAATCACGGAGGAAGAACAAATATATTCTCTTTATTAAGTGGAATTGGATCATCACAAAGCTCTTTATCCTTTTTGTCTTCACACTGAGTAGGCTGAAGAGAAGGAGGAAGAGGGGAATTGGTCTTGCTGTGAAGTGGCAGGGGTAGAAAAGTTGGAGGAAATGGAAGTTGAGAGCCAGGCACATTTGGTGTAACTTTTATTGAAAAAAAATATTGCATGTAAGTGGACTCAAGCATTTCAAACCCCTGTTGTTTGAGGATCAATTGTACTAAAGAAAACTGTTCACGTCATCAAAACCATTTAATAACTTAGCCTATACCTTTCTCTTTGCTTGTGTGGGTATTTTTCACACCAAGCACAGGGCCTAATATCTAAAAGTTGTGTGGAAAATAACAGTGGTGCTATTGAACCACCAATGTTGGATGTAATTAATGTAATTATTACCATTTTGTGTTGAATGTACCATGGCTTTCAGAAATTAGGTGTTTTTCTCAGACCTGGTAAGTAGTATAGCTATTAGGATCCAGATTTGAACAAAGATCTGACTAAATGCAAAACTCTTAGTTTGTTTCTGTTATGAAATTATTATAAAATGAATTGGTGCCAGATAATGAACTCACACCTGAGAACTTGAACAGTCTAATTTCTAGCCAGCACCAGAAATCACCAAATCTCTTTAGTCCTTGTTGCTGTTGCTGCCATCAGTACTTTTTGTCATGTGGCGCTCTTGAAACCGTGCTCTCTGTAAAGAGATAGACGCTGCTTATCCTTTCTGATGGTCTAGTCCTGCTGGCCCGATTCCCCAGCCAGAACTCTGAAAGCCTTTGAGGCAAGATGATTCTACTGCCTATGAGCTAAGCCAAGTCCAGGGGGACTTCGTCTGGAATAACAAGTTAGTAGAACTCAGTGCTCAGCTCTGTCAAATCCAGAGACACCTACAGATACCAGCTACCCTAGAAGTTGTTCTGGGCACCTGCCATTTGTAGACCTGCAGTCTATTTATGATTTATCTTCAGGGATTCACACCACCATGATTAATGCCGATTTTTGTGTGTGTTTTTTTAATCTCTCAAAAATGTTAATTATACCCACTTTCTCAGTGAATCGTGGTGGAATGATGACGAAATACCTGTGCTTCAGCTATGTTGATTTTATTAAACCTGTTAAGTCCTCACTAACTCAGCGCTTTCCAGCCCTTTCTTGGGGAGTTACTTTTTGTGGCTTAAGGGGGATGTCAAAGAATTAGACAACCAGCTTCATAAACTACTCACTGGGCTCAAAGTGGGAAAAATAAAATGTTGGGGTGGGGGTTTAGGGATAAAACAAAGGTATAATTGTTTCCGGGGCATCAGCTCCACTATCCCCCAAAGAAGTTTCTTACCCTCCCCTTCACTAGTTATCTTCAGAAAGTAGGGGAAATAGGCAGTCTTCCAGGCAGGTATACCAGAACTCTCCAAGACTGGGTTCTCCAGAAAAATAGCTTGTATGTATTGAAACAGTGTATCACCATATAGATGTCTTTTTCTCAACAATCTTCAAAGGCAATGGAAGCAAGACAGCATTTCGAACGAATTTCAGACTATTTCTTCACAGTGGTAACTCTTCATGGAGACTTTATGAACTTAATTCACCACACAGGCATTTATATATGTGTGTGTGTATATATATATTTTATATATATGTATATATACATGTATACGTATATATTTTTATATATGTATATACACATGTATACGTATATATTTTATGTATATGTATATATAATGTATACGTATATATTTTATATATGTATATATAATGTATACGTATATATTTTTATGTATGTATATATACATGTATACGTATATATTTTATATATGTATATATGCATGTATACATATGTACGTATATATTTTATATACGTATATATACATGTATACGTATATATTTTATATATATGTATATATACATGTATACATATATAGACATATTGTAAGCTTCTCAAGGGCAGAAATCAAATTATGTGAATCACTCATCAAAATGCTGAATCCATATCCTAGTACATAGTTTATCCATAACAGATGTTTGCCAAGTAAATATTGCTTAATAATTAGATAAATATTCAGTACACATAAAAATGCTTATTTTTTTCTGAACTGCAAATGATTTCTGGAACATTTCAAAGAACACATTGATCCACTCCTAAAAGCAATCCCATTGTTTGCTATGTAATTTGTACCTTCATATCTAAGAGAATATTATCTGAAATATAACCAAAAATTTCCACAGAAAGATCCTTATTATTAAATAGATGTTCAAATTCAAGAATATCCAAAATATGCAAGTTATAGACAACTTTAAATTGTAAAATAACTTAGACTCACTTGCAATTTAACAATAATTAAGTTAATGAGACTTTTGTATTATGAATATTGTTAACTTCAAATAACTATATATAGGCACAAATAATCAGATTATTTACAGGACTTCAGTTCATTTGTGATAAATAGACTTTTGAGGCAATACTACTATTTTAGAGAATGCTATTCTATGTAAAGTAATATTTAAATGCCATCTAGATTCCACATATTAAAATACATTTTGATGGCCCAAGTAGTGCACGGTGACCTTCAGAAGATAAACTCTCCGTGTCTCAGATTTGTGGACTAATAAATAAAGATAAAGTAACAACCTTAGGGTATATCTAAGAAGTATATCATGTGACATACAGGCGTAGGTCCATGACTGATATATATTAAACTTGCAGTAAGTTAACATTTGTCGTCATTGTTTTTTATTTTATAAAGTATTCTGCTTTTATATTCAGGATTTCAAAATTTCAATCATTACTAAACACCTGGAAATCTATGTTGGTTTATTTTATTAGTAAATTTCCTGTTTTCCTTTTCCTCTACCTCTCCAGTATTCAAGAAGGATTTCATTAACCATTAGTCAAGGTTATTATGTTTTTCCAGGAAGCATATGGCAAGGATTTTACCTCCAGAGGAAAAGTAAAGAAATTGAAGATGGTAAGAATAGTCACCTGCTGCTATTTGAAAAAATGTTAAGAATTAATAAAACTTTGCAGGCTGATAGATGTTTTTAGGCCCATTAGGTTTGATAATTACTAGCAAAACTCTTCTAAAAATATGTAAATTGTAAGTCCTTCTCTGCCTTCATTATCACGATGTTATTCAGTTGCCCTCAAATAGTCATCCTATAGTACTTAATATAGAGAACAACACATTGTGGAAATAATTCATGAGGAGACTGAGATTTTTGGCAACTATTTCTTCACTTGACCTTGATCAAATTATTTCCCCAAGTAAAAACCTAAAGATAACTATAACTGCCAGCCAGCTTTTGGGTTGTTCTAAGGTTTAGAGGGCCTTACAAACTCCTTGAGTAACCGTAGGAACAATGATACACGTAAAGGTAAGTTATTACCGAATGTTCTATATCATTGAAACTTTCTACTCCCCTTCTCCTAACCTGAATATATGCAATAGAGTTGAACAAGGAGAAGAGATATTTGGCGGGGAGAGAAGGTGGAACAGTAGCAAAGAGTACAGTGTGTTCATATTTAGCTTACACAACTGGTTTGTGTAGCAAGGAAAGAAATCACGAGTAGATATAAGTCATCCCACAAAGTATACAACAATAGCAAACATGAATGTGAATTCAGTATGTTGGCTTAAAATTAGTTCATATAAATCATGCATTTCCAAATAATTGACTTCAAATTGCTTGTTTTAACTCACAGTAATTATACTCTATGCTCACTTTTTTCTACTTTACTTAAAGCAAATGAGCCATTCCAAGCCTCAACGGCTTTCTTTTGAACCACAGTAAATACTGTAGTGCATGAATTATTATATTTGTGATAAATATATGTGTTGTCTTTGTATTATGTTCTAACTACACAATTTAGCAATTCTTTAGTTCTTTGCTTCTTTAATCTCACTGTATATATACTTTTTTATATATATTCATTAGATAGAAATGTACCGATATGGATTTATGTATAAATAAATGGATATTAATTTTTAATTTACTGACAACTTTTTCTCACATAAAACAATATATTCACTTTTTTTAGGAATTTTTGTTGTTTTGTTTCTTTGATTTTTTTTAATTTTGGTAAATCCCTCATGTTTCTAACTTTCTAATCTTTTTGGTAAATATTTATAATACATATGGGTGTGTGTATGTGTGTGTGTATCATTCGTATATACATGTACAGATATATAGACATTATACATACACATTAATAGAATAAATATGCATTTAGTTTTACATGAGAATTTCTAAATAAGTCTTAAAATAACACTATAAGGCAATCAAAAATTAGTGTCAGGGCTGGGTGCGGTGACTCACGCCTGTAATCCCAGCACTTTGAGAGGCCGAGGTGGACAGATCACCTTAGGATGGGAGTTCGAGACCAGCCTGATCAACATGAAGAAACCCCATCTCTACTAAAAATATAAAATTAGCCGGGCATGGTGCCACATGCCTGTAATCCCAGCTACTTGGGAGGCTGAAGCAGGAGAATTGCTTGAACCCAGAAGGCAGAGGTTGCAGTGAGCTGTGATCGCTCCACTGCACTCCAGCCTGGGCAACAAGAGGGAAACTGTCTCAAAATAAATAATAATAAATAAATAAATAAATAATGCCAGAATTACTTTTATAAAAATGAAAATGTAAAGCAAATTGTCTTAGTCCATTTTCATGCTACTGATACAGATATACCCGAGACTGGGAAAAAAAGAGGTTTAATTTGACTTCCAGTTCCACATGACGGGGAAGGCCTCAGAATCACAGTGGGAGGTGAAAGACACTTCATACATGGTGGTGGCAAGAGAAAATGAGGAAGAAGCAAAAGAGGAGACCCCTGATAAACCCATCAGATCTTGTGAAACTTATTCACTATCACTAGAATAGCATTGGAAAGAACAGCCCCCATGATTCAATTACCTCCCCCTGGGTCCCTCCCACAACACGTGGGAATTCTGGGGGATACAACTCAAGTTGAGATTTGGGTGGGGACACAGCCAAACCATATCACAAGTATACCAATAAAAGTTTGCATGCTTACTATCCAGCATATGCATTTATTATGTCAACAGTTTTGCAATCACTGCTGACTACATTCCAAAGTTTCTATTTTATGTTATTTAAAATGTATTATTGTAAACGTTTTAAGATATACATTATCTAACACATATAATTTGCCTTTGATACATCAATTCTTCATATGATTGGAAAAAAGAAAGCCAAGCAATAGTCTCTCAATTTGATCTGCTGGTTTCAACCTCTTTTTTTCATCTTTTTAATCTTCTAAATTATATATTCTGTTAAAACATTTTTCACCTTGAAAACTATACGTATTTACAATTTTATTTTTAAAAATTAATGCTGTCATTTTAAATAAGTGATTATTGTAAAATATAAGTGCAATAAAATTTAGAGTTAAGACATTGCAATATCTATCAGATTAGAGAGCCAACAAAGGAAAACCTCCAGATAATTTCATAATGTCTTAAAGAACTAGAAATTCTACATAATTTGGGGACAGAATATCATAGTAGAGAGATATCTGTTGAGCCACATTCACAATCCATGGAGAACAGTCCATAATTTCTGAAATCTCTTGCTTTTCTTCCTAGAAGAGTTATAGCGTTTGTCAAGGTACTGATATAATTAATTTATTAGATGATAGAAAATATCAAAGAGCCTGAAGATATTTGAAATTCAAGCAGCATATTATTCTTTCTAGAATGTAATGACTGGCTTAGCTTGGAACATTTCTGCTTTTGCTGTTGCCTCTAGCATTTATAGAGAAGATTCTACTATTTTTAAATTTTCTTTAATTTGTTGTTTATTTGCATATGTGGGCTGATTAATTTCTCCTTATTATTATTTGTCTGCATCTGTTGTTATGTTACTGAAAACCACGTAAAATGTCAGAAAACAGATATGTTAAAAATATGAGAAGACATCCAGAAAATATTGAGATGATTTTGTAAACTTTGAGAAAGAGAAACAAATTTATACCCTGCTTTATAGAGCAGATTTTCAAACAAAAGCACATTACATTGTTTCCAAATAAAGTTACACTCAAAATCTTCTGGGGTCTCTTCCATCTGGCAAATACTATCTATCCAAAGATTAACGAATACATAAAACTGGTAATATTTCCACACTATATAATACTTTGTAGTGAGCTATTTTGCAAATATATGCTTGAAGATGATAAGATGTCCCTATATTTTTAAACAGCCAAAGAATATTTGTGATTATTAGAAGGGAAAAGACCTATAATTGTCATTACTAATTAATTTATCATAAAATTAATAAACTTACCTTTTGTTTTATTGAATTACTATCTTATTAACCTGACAAAATGTAAGCATGGTTAAAATAATCTCTTTATTATTTAATATTTATATGTCAGTCTTTTTGAAGCCTATTTAAAGTGAGATGACTTATCTTCTGCATGGCACCACGGAGATTCTGAAAGTGACTCAGGCTGGGTTCAGGGAGAACCAGGAAAGTGGGTCAAATGGTATCTCTAGGGTTGGAAACACAATTATCTGACCTGATAAAAATGATTGCAGCTGTTGTCTCTTAATGTGTAACGTATGTTCCACAGTTCTTAGAGCAACCCTGAATGGAAAGAGAAGTTCTAATATGAGAAATATCTAAATGGTATTTTATTTTAAGAAAAATATAAACTGTATTATTTTCCTATTCCTTGTCACCATTATAGTATCTTTTTTCTTTTCCGTCTTTTTTGGTGGTTGTTGTTGTTGTTGCTTAAACTTGGCAGAAATATCAGATTCCTCATGTAATGCAAAGCACTTTCACCAATTCCCCTAAACTTGTGGACTTAAAGACAACAGGACTGTGCATCTTCTCCAGGATTCCAGACATTTCTCTGTGGCATTTCTCTTCAGCTTACCATGTTTTATTCAAGTTATATAAGCAAAGCAAAAATAAATTAAAGAGCAATTTTAAAAGGCTAAGGTGGCAGTACTAAGTGCTGTTTAACTTATTTTGAAGATTTTCTTTTTACACTTCAGAGATGTTATTCTATTATGGGTACAGGTAAGAAAAAAGTGCCAACTGACTGAACCTTGCCATATTGTAAAACACTGTTCAAAAAAATCTAGTTTCATTCTCTAAATAGTCTAATTCTGCTTTTTTTTTCTTTTTTTTGCTTCATACTTTTAGGTAAGACCTTCATTTATTTGCTTCAGAAACTAAAATAAATTGTTGAAGTTTATTTAAGTATTCTGATAAAAGTGACTTAGTCATTATTATATTGAGTATTGAGAAGAGAGTAAGAAGGCAATTCATATTTATCCAAATGTGTGCAAATTATCTCATTTCAACATAGATTAAAATCAAATTTTTAACCAATATCTAAAAATCAGTCCCAGGAGAAGGAAGTGTCCCATTGTACTACAAATGTTGTTATAATTAAAAGTCATTTTTTATGTATTTAATATGAGTTAAATCTCAATTTTTCTCAAAATATGACACAGTTTCATTCAAATAAAAGATTTATATCATTACTTTAAAAACCTGTAGAAATCTAAACTTCTCATTTGATGGAATGACAGGAACTGGATTTACTTTCCCACCTGAAACTATGGAAAAAAATACAGAGAAAATATATGAAAGGATGATATTCAAAACTCCAAAAAACGACCAATGATGCACAGTGATCCTGAGATATGAGAAACAAATGAGGTAAACTCTATGATTGCCTCAGCCTACTACACTGAAAAAGGTTCCTTGCCACAGCAGAGGGAGGAGGTGCATAACCAGAGCCAGGAAAGGTCTCTGAGTAGAAGGACATAGCTCAGAGTCACTGGAGAACAAGTTAGTTGAAGTGTGAAGGACAGAAAGCTGGAGAGAAGAGAAATGCACAGAAAGAACCATGAAGATCTGCAAAGGTTCTCTTGAGTATTCAGCTGAATGCTGATCATCACTTGCAAGTAAAGAAAGTGTATGAAGCCAAGGGATGAATTGTCTGATGGATTACAAGGATCAGTTTCTCTTTTCTACAGAGGGGGTAAAACTGTATGTTCTCAGCCAGATTGGAAATGCTTATCATTTGTAGGACATTGGATAGATTAGTTAGAAGGACCTTGCCTCAGTAATGTGGAATAATTAGCCTTGGAATAAATACTCATCAAGCCCTGAAAAATCATATCATAAAAGCAAGATCTGAAAAATCAAACTATTTTTAATTCGACTTGGTCACAGAAAAATTTCAAGAACGTTTATAGGAGAATAAAGATATCCAACATCACACAAACTATATTTCATAATGTCTAGTATTCAATGAAATATTTCTAGCAATACAAAGAAGTCAGAAATTGTGATCCACAATGAGAAGAAATATTAATTGATCAAAACTAACCCACAAGTATTAGATTAGCAGATAAGGGAATTAAAACAGTTACTATAAGAGTATTTTGCAAAAAATCAGTGGAACTAAATATAGAGTTCATAAATAGATTTAGAAAAATATGGCTAATCAATTTTTGTCAAAGATGTGAAAACAATTTAGTGGAAAATTAATAACCTTTTCAACAAATAATGAAGAAGCAATTGCATATCCATCTGCAAATAAATAATTTTGCACCTAAGTCTCATACTTCGTACCAAAATTATCTCAAAATTCACATCAACAGAATGAAGGACTAGAAATATATGATGATTTCAATAGGAGCCAAAAAAGCATTAAATAATATTCAGTATTCTTTCGTGATAAAAAAATAAACAAACCTGTTATAAAAAGAATGAACCTCAACAGGATAAAGGCCAAATACAACAAACCCACAACATGATATTGAACAGTGAAAAACTGAAAGCCTTCCCTGTAAGATCTGGAAAAGGAGAAGGATTCCCAGTTTCAACACTTTTATTGAACATAGTACTGAAACTCCTAGCCAGAGCAATTAGAAAAAAAGAAAGAAAGGGCACTCAAATTGGAAAGGAAGAAGTCAAACTATCCTTGCTTGCAGATGATGTGATCTTACATTTAGAAAAACCTAATGACTCCACCAAAAGACTAGTAGAACTTGTATTAGTCTGTTCTATGTTGTTGACAAAGACATACCTGAGACTGGGTAATTTATAAAGAAAAAGAGGTTTAAT
Source organism: Nomascus leucogenys (assembly GCF_006542625.1). Taxonomy (NCBI): domain Eukaryota; kingdom Metazoa; phylum Chordata; class Mammalia; order Primates; family Hylobatidae; genus Nomascus; species Nomascus leucogenys. The sequence goes on along the minus strand of NC_044395.1, from coordinate 29,730,290 downwards.
GGACTCACAGTTCCACGTGGCTGGGGAGGCTTCACAATCATGGCAGAAGGCGAAAGACATGTCTTACATGGCGACAGGCAAAAAGAGAATGAAAACCAAGTGAAAGGGGATGCCCTTTATAAAACCACCAGATCTCATGAGACGTATTCACTGCCATGAGAACAGTATGATGAAAATTGCTCCCATGATTCAATTATCTCCCACTGGATTCCTCCCACAACATGTGGGAATTATGGGAACTATAATTCAAGATGAGATTTGGGTGGGGAGACATGAGTTCAATAAATGAGTTAATAAAATGAGTTCAATAAAATACAAAAAGTATTAATAAATACTTTTGATAAATGAGTTCAATAAAATACAAAAAGAGATACAAAATCAACAAAAATCAGTAGTGTTTGTATAGGCTAACACTATCTTTTCTATGAAAAAGAAACCAAAGAAACAATCTCATTTGTGGTAGCTACAAATAAAACAATACTTAAGAATAAACTTCAATTAAGAAGTTTATTAGCTCTTAGGATAGCTCACTTAAAGCATAAGATCTGTACAATGAAAACTATAAAATATTGATGAAAGAAATTGAAGAGGACACAAAAAATAGAAAGACATATTAAATAATCAACTTTTTTTCAAATAAAGATCTGTTATTATTAAAATAGTCTTATTACTCTAAGAAATCTACAGATTTAATGTTATCCTTATTAAAACACCAATGACATTCTTCACAAAAATAAAAAAAGCAAATGCTAAAATTTGTATTAAACCACAAATGACCCAGAATAGCCAAAGTAATCCTGAGCGAAAAGATCAAAGCTGGAGACATCACATTATCCGGCTTCAACTTTTACTACAAAGCTCTAGTAACCAAAATAGCATGGCACTGCCATAAAAACAAGCACATAGACCAGTGGAACAGAGTAGAGAACACGGAAATAAATACACTTATAGTCAACTCATTTTTGACAAAGGCACCAATAATATACATTGGGGAAAGGATAGTCTCTTCTACAAATGGTGCTGAGAAAACTGAACATGCATATGCAGAAGAATGAAACTAGACCCCTATCTCTCACCATAGACAAAAATTAAATAAAAATTGGTTAAATATTTGAATATAAACCCTGAAACTAGCAAATCCCTAGAAAAAACTTGGGGGAAATGTTTCAGGACATTGGTCTGAGCAAAGATTTTTTTGTGTAAGTTCTCTAAAGCACAACCAAAGCAAAAATTGACAAAAGAGATCACATTAATTTAAAAACTTCTGCACAGCCAAGGACACAATCAGAAAATGAAGAGATTATCTGTAGAATGGGAGAAAACATTTGCAAACTATTCAAACAGGTAATGGATTAATAACTAGACTATATAAGGAACTTAAACAACTCAAGAGCAAGAGATAAAATAATTAATCAAATTTAAAAATGGACAAAAGATCTGAACACGCGTTTCTCAAAGGAACATACACAAATGGTCAACAGGTATACGAAAAAGTGTTCAGCATTACTAATCATCAGATAAATGCAAATAAAAACCGCAATGAGTTATTATCTCACACTAGTTAAATGGCTTTTATCAAATTGCTAAAGAAATAATGGATGCCAGTGAAGACAGAGAGAAAGGCGAACACTTGGACAATGTTGGTGAAATTTAAGTTAGTACAGCTACTATGGAAAAGAGTATGGAGCTTCCTCAAGAAAATAAAAATAAAACTACCATATGATCCGCTGATCCCACTGCTGGGTATATATCCAAAAGAAAGTAAATCAGTAGATGAGAGAGCTATCTGTTTTCTTAGTTTATTGCAGCACTATTCACAATAGTTAAGATATAGAATCAATCTAAGTGTTCATCAATGCATGAATGCATTTAAAAAATGTGGTACGGGTCAGGTATGTAATCCCATGCCTGCAATCCCAGCACTTCAGAAGGCTGAGGCAGGCAGATCACGAGGCCAAGAGATAGAGATCATCCTGGTGAACAAGGTGAAACCTGATTTCTACTAAAATACAAAAAAATTATCTGGGCGTGGTTGTGCGTGCCTGTAGTCCCAGCTACTTGGGAGGCTGAGGCAGGGGAATCGCTTGAACCAGAGGGGCAGAGGTTGCAGTGAGCCGAGATCATGCCATTGAACTGCAGCCTGAGCAACAAGAGCGAAATTCCATCTCATAATAAAAATAATAATAATAAAATAAATTAAAAATAAAAAAGTGGTACATATACACAGTGAAATATTATTCAGCCATAAAAGGAAATGAAACCCTGTCATTTGCAATGTCATCTATAGAACTGGAAGACATTACGTTAAGTGAAATAAGCCAGGCATAGGAAGACTAATAATCACATGTTCTCACTCTTATGTGGGAGCTTTGAAAAAATGATCTCATGAGTGTAGAGAGTGGAATGGTGGGCACCAGAGGCCAGGAAGGATAGGAGAGAGTGGGGCATAAAGACAGTTGGTTAATGGATACAAAAATATAGTTAGATATAAGCAATAAGATCTAGTGTGCAATAGGACAAAAGGGTGACTAGAGTTAACAATAATTTATTGTATATTTCAAAATAACTAGAAGAGTGGATTTGGAATGTTCCCAACACAAAACAATAATGAATGTTTGAGGTGATTTGATCATTACACATTGTATGCATGTATTAAAATATCACATGTACTTCATGAATATGTGCAACTGTTATGTATCCATAAAATTTTTTTGAAATATTATGTCAATATGGATTATAGGTCTAAATGTAAGATGTAAAACTATAAAAGAGTTAAAAAACAAGAAAATATTTATGACTTGGGGTTATCCAAGTAGTTCCTAGACATAATATGAAAAATGTGATTCATAAAATTAAAAAAGATAAATTTGACTTTAACAAAATTAATTTTTTTTCTCTGTGAAAAACACTCACTGAGAATTAAAAAAAAAAGTAGCACACTGGGCAAAGGGAAGATACATTTGCAAAACAAACATTCAAACTGGGGCTTGCACAATTCCAAAAATATAAAGAATCACCAAACTCAACAAGAAAAATATTAACACAATTAAAAATGGGCAAGGGTATTTCACTAAAAAGGACTTAAAAATGGCAAATAATATATAAAAAGATATCCAGCTTCAGGAGCCAAGAAGGAAATCCAAATTAAAGTTCCAACTTGAAACTAATACTTTTTAGCAAATTAAATCAAGTAATATGCTAAAAGGATAATATAGGATAACCAAGCAATATTTATCAATTCAAGATAGCTTAAATATTTGAATATCAATCAATATAATAATCACATTAGTATAGAAAACATTATATCTCAACAGACACACAAATTTGACAAAATTCAATATCAATTACTTATGAAAATTCTCACAAACTGGGAATAGAAGGAAGCTTCCTCCACCTGCTATCAGACATAATATTTAATGATAATACACTGAATGTTTCCTCAATAAGATCAGGAAAAATGCAAAGATGTCTTCTCTTGTCATTATTACTCATGTCGTAGGATATTCTAGCCAAGAAAATACAGAAAATGCAGAAAAGCATCCAGATTAGAAAGACAGAAGGAAAACTATATTAATTTGTAAATGACATGATTCTCTATGTGGTAAATCCAATGGAAACTTGAAGTAAATTTAGCAACTTTGCAGGATAAAAGGTCAATATAAAAATCAATTATATTTTATGTGCTAGGAATGAACAATCAGAAAGTAAAATTAGAAAAATAATATATTTAATAACATTGAAATGTTTAAAGTATTTAGAGATAAATCTGGTAAATATAGGAAAGACCTGTATACTAAAATCTATAAAAACTTGCTGAGATTAAAAACGAAGAAGTCCTTAACAAATACATATTACCATAGTGGAAGGTTAGACAGTTTAAATACTGCTAAATTGTCCATTTTCCTCAACTTGATCTACGTCATCACGATAATCCCACATAAAATCACAACAGGGTTTTTGTAAAAATTGACAAACCGATTCATCAGCAGATGTAAATGACATAGAATAACCAAAGCCCATTTTAAAAAAGACAGTATTGAACGATTAACACTACCTTTTATTAAAATTTAGAAGAGATTGGGTGAGTTAAGGGCGGTATGGCCATAGACTCAATTTATTAAAATTTAGTAGAAGCTACAGTCTTCAAGACAGTGTGGCAATGTCAACAATAAACATCGAAGTATATATCAATAAATACATCAGTGTAACAGAATAGAGAGCACAGAAATAGACTCACACCTATGAAAAAACATTTCCACAAAGATGAACAGGCAGTTCAGTGAAGAAAGATGCATCTTTTGAACAAACAGTGCTTGGACAATTAGATATCTATATCTATATTTATACCTATCTATATAAAAACTTTAATCTCATCCTTCATGTCACTTGATTACTTAAAATTGATCGTATACCTAAATTATAAACATAAATTATAAAACTATAAAAGGAAATATTCAAGAATATCTTTGTGACCTTAGATTAGACACAGAATATTAAAATATAACACCAAAAGCGGCCGGGTGTCGTGGCTCACACCTGTAATCCTAGCACTTTGGGAGGCTGAGATGGGCAGATCGCAAAGTCAGGAGATCCAGACCATCCTGGCCAACATGGTGAAACCCTGCCTCTACTAAAAATACAAAAATTAGCTGGGCGTGGCCGGGCGAGGTGGCTCATGCTTGTAATCCCAGCACTTTGGGAGGCCGAGGCTGGTGGATCACGAGGTCAGGAGATCGAGACCATCCTGGCTAACATGGTGAAACCCCGTCTCTACTAAAAATACAAAAAAAAAATTAGCCGGGCATGGTGTCGGGCGCCTGTAGTCCCAGCTACTCGGGAGGCTGAGGCAGGAGAATGGCGTGAACCCGGGAGGCGGAGCTTGCAGTGAGCTGAGATCGCGCCACTGCACTCCAGCCTGGGGGACAGAGCGAGACTTCGTCAAAAAAAAAAAAAAAAAAAAAATTAGCTGGGTGTGAAGGCACGTGCCTGTAGTCCCACCTACTTGGGAGGCTGGGGCAGGAGAATCGCTTGAACCCAGGAGGCAGAGGTGGCAGTGAGCCGAGATGGTGCCACTGCACTCCAGCCTGGTGACAGAGCGAGACTCTGTCTAAAAAAAAAAAAAAAAAACACACACACACACACACAAAAACACCAAAAGAATCATCCATGAAAGGATAAACTAGATTTGTCAAAATTTATAACATTTATATTCTTTGGAAGACACTGGTAAGAAAATAAAAAGGCAAGCCACAGACCAGGAGAAAATATTTTGCAAATCATATACCTGACAAAGGATAAATTATTGGTAAGAACATTGAGAAACTAAAATTTTCAAACACTGCTGATAAAATATAAAATAGCACAATTGTACAAATAAACGATTTCTTAAAAAGCTAATTATACACTGACCATGTGATCCCCAGCCATTCCACTTTTCACATTAGACAAAGAGAAACAAAAGCATGGGGTATATAATCACAGCTATACAAATTATCATTACAGCTTTATTTTTATAACTCACGAAGAGAAAACGGCCCAAATGGCTATCAGCATGTGAATGGATAAACACATCGTGGTATAGCTCTCCAATAGAATAGTACACAATAAAAAGAAATGAAATATTTACCTAGGCAACCACATGGATGAATCTCAAATTAAATATGCTAAATGGAAGAGACTGAATAAAAAAAGAGTACATGTTCATAATCTCTCATACATAAAATTCCAGAAAATGCCTCCAAATATAGAGTGACACAAACTAAATTAGCAGTTGCCCAGGGATAGCGGGTGGGGACAGGGTTTTGAAGGACAAGAGAGGCAGTTACAAAGTGGTGTGAGAAAACTTTGGAGGTGATAGATATGGAAATGTTATTACCTTCATTGTGAGGACAAAATTATTTCATGGGAGTATACATAAGCTAAAATCTATCAAATTATATACTTTAGTGTATTAATTGTATATCAATTATACATAATAAAATTTATTTTTAAGTGTAAAAAATAAAAGCATATAAAAATTTAATGTTAAACATTTTATAAAAAATGGATGTACTATTTTTTTAAATGTTCTTTCTACAGTCATTATTTTTAACAACTTAATATCATTTTTGCTTGTTTTTAAAACACCAGAAAAATATTTTTTTGTTAAAAGTTAAAAGTTTGAAACACTGCTTAAAACGTCCTGTCCAATCATTGTAGATGTTAAAAGAATAATTCAATGAAGAGATAGGATTACCAACGTGAAAATCGAAAGAACACTTTCAGATACATATTCTAATGCTAGCTGGTTATGTCAATTCAGAGAATATTTTTAAATTCTCTTATTTTACTTTAATTTATTTTATTTTACTTTAAGTTCTGGGATACATGTGCTGAATGTGCAAGTTTGTTACATAGGTATACATGCTCTGTGGTTGTTTACTGCACATATGAACCAGTCATCTAGGTTTTAAGCCCCACATGCATTAGGTATTTGTCCTAACATTCTCCCTCCCCATGTCTCCGACCCCTGACAGGCCCTGGTGTATGATGTTCCCCTCCCTGTGTCCATGTGCTCTCGTTGTTCAACTCCCACTTATGAGTGAGAACATGTAGTGTTTGGTTTTCTGTTTCTGTGTTAGTTTGCTGAGGATGATGGTTTCCAGCTTCATCCATGTCCCTGCAAAGGACATGAACTCATTCTTTTTTATGACTGCATAGTATTCCATGGTGTATATGTACCACATTTTCTTTATCCAGTTTATTATTGATGGGCATTTGGGTTTGTTCCAAGTCGTAGCTATTGTAAATAGTGCTGCAATAAACATACGTGTGCATGTGTCTTTATAGTAGAATGATTTATAATCCCTTGGGTATATATCCAGTAACGGGATTGCTGGGTCAAATAGTATTTCTAGTTCTAGATCCTTGAGAAATTGCCACACTGTCTTCCACAATGGTTGATCTAATTTACACTCCCACGAACAGTGTAAAGGCATTTCTATTTCTCTACATCCTTGCCAGCATCTGTTGTTTCCAGACTTTTTAATGATCACCATTTCAACTGGCATGAGATGGTATCTCATTGTGATTTTGACTTGCATTTCTCTAATAACCAGTGATGATGAGCTTTTTGGCATATGTTTGTTAGCTGCATAAATGTCTTCTTTTAAGAACTGTCTGTTTATATCCTTTACCCACTTTTTGATGGGGTTGGTTTTTTTTTCTTATATATTTGTTTAAGTTCCTTGTAGATTCTGGATACTAGAACTTTGTCAGATAGAATGAAACTATTTTCTTCCATTCTGTAGGTTGCCTGTTCACTCTGATTATAGTCTCTTTTGCTGTGAAGAAGCTCTTCTGTTTCATTTGATCCCATTTGTCGATTTTGTCTTTTGTTGCAATTGCTTTTGGTATTTTAGTGATGACGTCTTTGCCTGTGTCTATGTCCTGAATAGTACTGCCTTCGTTTTCTTCTAGGGTTTTTATGGGTTTAGGTTTTACATTTAAGTCTTTAATCCATCTTGAGTTAATTTTTGTATGAGGTGTAAGGAAGAGGTCCAGTTTCAGTTTTCTGCATATAGCTAGCCAGTTTTCCCAGCAACATTTATTTAATAGGGAATCCTTTCCCCATTGCTTGTTTTTGTCAGGTTTGTCGAATATCACCCATTTGTAGTTGTGTGGTCTTATTTCTGAGCCCTCCGTTCTGTTCCATTGGTCTATATATCTGTTTTGATACCAGTACCATTCTGTTTTGGTTACTGTAGCCTTGTAGTATAGTTTGAAGTCAGGTAGACTGATGCCTCCAGCTTTGTTATTTTGCTTAGGATTGTCTTGGCTATATGGGCTCTTTTTTGGTTCCATATGAAATTTAAAGTAGTTTTTTCTAGTTCTATGATGGTAGCTTGGTGGGAATAGCATTGAATCTATAAATTACTTTGGGCAGTATGGACACTTTCACAATGTTGAGTCTTCCTATCCATGAGCAAAAAATGTTTTTCTATTTGTTTATGTCCTCTCTTATTTCCTTGAGCAATTGTTTGTAGTTCTCCTTGAAGAAGTCCTTCATGTCCCTTGTAAGTTGTGTTCCTAGATATTTTATTCTCTTTGTAGCAACTGTGAATGAGAGTTCACTCATGATTTGGCTCTCTTGTTTGTCTATTATTGGTATATCAGAATGCTTGTGATTTTTCCACATTTATTGTGTATCCTGAGACTTTGCTGAAGTTGCTTATTAGCTTAAGGAGTTTTGGGGCTGGGACAGTGGAGTTTTCTAAATATACAATCATTTCATCTGCAAACAGAGACAATTTGACTTCCTCTCTTCCTATTTGAACATCGTTTATTTCTTTCTCTTGCCTGATATCTCTGGCCAGAACTTCCAATACTATGTTGAATAGGAGTGGTGAGAGAGGGCATCCTTGACTTGTGCTGGTTTTCAAAGGTAATGCTTTCAGCTTTTCCCCATTCAGTATAATATTGCCTATGGGTTTGTCATAAATATCTCTTATTATTTTGAATTATGTTCTATCAATACCTAGTTTATTGAGAGTTTTTAGCATGAAGGGGTGTTGAATTTTATTGAAGGCCTTTTCTGCATCTATTGAGATATTCATGTGGTTCTTGTCATTGGTTCTGTTTATGTGATAAATTACATTTATTGATTTGCATATGTTGCATCCCAGGGATGAAGCTGACTTGATCATGGTGAATAAGCTTTTTGATGTGTTGCTGGATTTGGTTTGCCAGTATTTTATTGAGGATTTTCACATTGATGTTCATCAGGTATATTAGCCTGAAATTTTCTTTTCTTGTTGTGTCTCTGCCAGGTTTTGGGATCAGGATGATGCTGGCCTCATAAAATGAGTTAGGGAGGAGTCCCTCTTTTTCTATTGTTTCGAATAATTTCAGAAAGAAATATAACAGCAACTCTTTGTACCTCTGGTAGAATTTGGCTGTGAATCCATCTAGTCCTGGGCTTTTTTGGTTGGTAGGCTATTAATTACTGCCTCAATTTCAGAACTTGTTATTGGTCTATTCAGGGATTCAACTTCTTCCTGGTTTAGTCTTCAGAGGATGTATGTGTCCAGGAATTTATCCATTTCTTCAAGATTTTCTAGTTTATTTGTGTAGAGCTGTTTATACTATTTTCTGATGTTAGTTTGTATTTCTGTGGGATCAGTGGTGATATCCCCTGTATCATTTTTCATTGTATCTATTTGATTCTTCTGTCTTTTCTTCTTTATTAGTCTGGCTAGTGGTTTGTCTATTTTGTTAATCTTTTCAAAAACCTGGCTCCTGGATTCATTGATTTTTTGAAGAGTATTGTGTCTCTATTTCCTTCAGAGTAGTTCTGCTCCGATCTTACTTATTTATCGTCTTCTGCTAGCTTTTTAATTTGTTTGCTCTTGCTTCTCTAGTTCTTTTAATTGTGATGTTAGGGTGTCAGTTTTAGATCTTTCCCGCTTTCTGATGTGGGCATTTAGTGCTATAAATTTCCCTCTAAATACTGATTTAACTGAGTCCCAGAGATTCTGGTACATTGTGTCTTTGTTCTCATTGGTTTCAAAGAACTTATTTCTTTCTGCCTTAATTTCGTTATTTACTCAGTAGTCATTCAGGAGCAGGTTGTTCAGTTTCCATGTAGTTGTGTGGTTTTGAGTAAGTTTCTTAATCCTGAGTTCTAATTTGATTGCACTGTGGTCTGAGAGGCTGTTTTTTATGATTTCTGTTTTTTTGCATTTGCTGAGGAGTGTTTTACTTCCAATTATGTGTTCGATTTTAGAGTAAGTGCTATGTGGTGCTGAGAAGAATGTATATTCTGTTGATTTGGGGTAGAGAGTTCTGTAGATACCTATCAGGTCTGCTTGGTCCAGAGCTTAGTTCAAGTCCTGAATATCCTTGTTAATTTCCTGTCTCGTTGATCTGTCTAATATTGACAGTGGGGTGTTAAAGTCTCCCACTATTATTGTGTGGGAGTCTAAATCTCTTTGTAGGTCTCTAAGAACTTGTTTGATGAATCTGGGTGCTCCTGTATTGGGTGTATATATATTTAGGATAGTTAGCTCTTCTTGTTGCATTGATCCCTTTACCACTATGTAATGCCCTTCGTTGTCTTTTTTTATCATTGTTGGTTTAAAGTCTGTTTTGTCAGGTCATTTATGTTCTTCTTTAAACTAGTTATTCTAGTTAGCAGTTCCTGTAACGTTTTGTCAAGGCTTTTAGCTTCCTTGCATTGGGTTACAACATGCTTCTTTAGCTCAGAGGAGTTTGTTATTACCCACTTTCTGAAGACTACTTCTGTCAATTGGTCAAACTCATTCTCTCTTCAGTTTTGTGCCCTTGCTGGACAGCAGTTGCAATCATTTGGAGGAGAAGAAGCATTCTGGTTTCTGGAATTTCAGCATTTTTGCACTGTTTTTTCCTCATCTTTGAGGATTTATCTACCTTTTATCTTTGAGGCTGATGACCTTTGGATGGGATTTCTGTGCATGGGGATCCTTTTTTGTTGAAGTTGATGTTATTTCTTTCTGTTAGTTTTTCTTCTAACACTCAGGCTCCTCTTCTGCAGGTTTGCTGCAGTTTTTTGGAGGTCCACTCCAGACCCCTTTCCCTGGATATCCCCAGCAGAGGCTGCAGAACAGCAAGATTGCTGCCTTCTTCTTCCTCTGGACGCTTCATCCCAGAGGGGCACCAGCCTGATGCCAGCTGGAGCTCTCCTGTATGAGGTGTCTGTCAACCCCTGTTGGGAGGTGTCTCCCAGTCAGGAGGCATAGGGGTCCGGGACGCACTTGAGAAGGCAATCTGTCCCTTAGCAGAGGTCTAGTGCTGTGCTGACAGAACCCTTCTTGTCAGCATCCACTGCTTTCTTCAGAGCCAGCAGGCATGAACGTTTAAGTCCTCTGAAGCTGTGCCCACAGCCACCCCTTCCCACAGGTGCTCTGTCCCAAGGAGATGGGAGTTTTATTTATAAGTCCCTGACTGGGGCTCCTGACTTTCTGAGATGGCCTGCCCAGATAAGAGGAATCTAGTGAGACAGCCTGGCTACAGCCACTTTGCTGTGCTGTGATGGGTTCTGCCCAGTGGTTAGCAGGGTCAGGGGAAAGCACCTACTCAAGTATCAGTAATAGCAGACGCCCCTCCCCTCAACAAGCTCAGTCATCCTACGTCGACTTCAGACTACTAAGCTGACAAGCGAATTTCAAGCCAGTGGTTCTTAGCTTGGTGGGCTCCTTGGGAGTGGGACCCGCTGAGCAAGACCACTAGGCTCCCCGGCTTCAGCCCCCTTTCCAGGGGAGTGAATGGTTCTGTCTCATTGGCGTTCCAGGCACCACTGCAGTATAAGAAAAAAAACACAAAAACAAAAACAAAAAACTCCTGCAGCTAGCTTGGTCTCTGCCCAAACAGCTGTCCAGTTTTCTGCTTGAAACCCAGGGCCCTGGTGGTGTAGGCACACAAGGGAATCTCCTGGTCTGTGGATTGCAAAAACCATGGGAGAAGTGCAGTATCTGGGCCGGATAGTACAGTCCCTCATGGCACAGTCCCTCACGGCTTCCCTTGGCTAGGGGAGGGAGTTCCCGACCTCTTGTGCTTCCTGGGTGAGGCAATGCCCCACCCTGCTTCTACTCATTCTCTGTGGGCTGCACCCACTGCCTACCCAGTCCCAATGAGATGAACAGGGTACCTCAGCTGGAAATGTAGAAATTACCCACCTTCTGCATTGGTCTCCCTGAGAGCTGCAGACCCGAGCTGTTTCTATTTAGCCATCTTGCCACCAGACCCTATTTTAAAATTCTTAACGATTATCTGTGGGCTTTCACTTGACAAATAAGAGAAATGTACTATAAGAGTATTACTCAAGTAATACGTTCCAATTAGCGAGTTACAAAGTAAATTTATGTGTTCATAGACAGTGAGAAAAATAAAAATAAAATAGAATAAATATTAGTGTGTTGCCCATGAAAAAGTACTTGTCTCACAAAGCTCTAATTTCAGTTTTGAATATAAATTCATCTACGTAGTGGGATGTAATAACAAATATATTTCAATATTAATTTATCATAATTTAAAAGTGTGAAAGATAGAAACCTAACATTTCTTGATTTCCATTTAGTCCTCTCCTATTGTGATGTGTGAAAATTATTTTAAAAACAGACCTATAAAATGGAATTCAGATAAGATGATTCATACGAACTTTTCTACCTCATTATTACTCATGTTAGAAAATTAGTCAAAATCATCTTTTTGAAAAGGCGTCAGGGAAAAATTACTCTCTACAGAGATAATAGTATTTCCTTGTATTTTTGTGAGCAGTGACTCAGAGATCAATTGAAAAATTCTGAGACAACCAGGGCATGTTAAAGAGATCTTAAAAGCATCTTTGTTTTATAACTAAAAAGTGTGGCACATACCCCAGAGAGATTTTTCTTAGTTTTCTTACTTAGATTTAACCCTCTAATGAGACCTTCAATCTGAAAAAGAAAAATCCAGATCAATTAATACAAATGACAAAAATGTTCCTTGTTTTGTGTGTAATTTCTTTTAAGAAAAGTAATAAATATTGACTATAAATTTTTTAAATTCAAGACTAATGAGAATAAAATAAGCCCAGAAGCAAAATTATTACCTTGAAATTACAAAAATCACATTTCTAAAATTAGATACAAATACTGCGGAAAAGCATAAGGAAAAAATTTGAAAACTACTCTTATACTAATGAGAATATTTCACTTTTCATGAATTCATTAAATTGGGGACAGGGAATCTCTACTCTTCCTTAAGCAAATATTCAAATATTTATATCCTTGCATAAGTGGACTTTCAATATGCTAAGGTGAAAAAGGTCAGGGACCAAGATCCTAGAACTGTTTGTTAGATTGAATCAAAACTGTATAAATCAAAGAAAAGCATATGTTTGTGGTAACAACATTTAGGGCTGCTTAATCACAGACATGGGCTGAACACAGAGGCCCTAGCTGAAGAAGTAGAATAGATAGTTGGAGCTATCACATGGGGCAATGCTATGAAGACTCAGGATGAAGGCCAGGCCTCAGCATATTTCTCTGCAGAAGATGACAGGCACAGACGTAAGATCTGAAGCTGATCATTACTTTCCCACAAGGATTAGAGAGAAGCTGTGAGGAGAACGCTGAGTGGATTTTCAGGCTGCCCAGGTGGGGGGCTGTCACTGAGGGAAGACAAGAGTGAAGGAATCCCACCAATGGCAGCTGGATTAGCAGCTGTGAAGTCCAGTAAGCAGACACTTCAGACCACAGGATTTCTCTCAGGGGTGAATACAAGGCCTGACTACAAGAGTTCTTCATAGGACTCAAAGGTTTGCAGAACATTGAGAGCCTGGCCACTATCTGGAGAGTTCACTGGCCCCCAGGGGAGTTTGGTGGAGAGGATGAATGGGCCTGTGCAGTGGCATTTTACTCTGAAGTTATATTTTCCCCTGCTCTCTGCTTCACAGAGGAGTCCTGGCCTTTGGGATGTGCTATGATTCATCCTTTGGGATCTTAAACTCTACCTAGATTCAAGTCATGTACACAGAAAAAATAAAAGTGTCAACTCTCACAACTCTGTTCAGGAGAGAAGCTTTATCTGACCCCTGGGACAGGACATAGCCAAAGACACACAACACTAAAAATATGGGAATTGGTGAGCAGCCAGAACAGCACTCCATCAGTCAGCATTCAAATAATGTTTTATAATGTAGTTGATTAATTCTATAATTATACACTGATGTAAAATATGGAATATACCTACTTAGAATATGAAATATAAGAATACTTATATGGAAAATGGTTAAGTAAATGGGCTTCGGAGTTAGAAAAATCTAGGCTCCAAATCTGTTTTTCTGTTATTTATTTACTTGGTACTTTTTCTGAGTACTATTAAATTATTTATAAAAACGGCAAAATACCTACCTCAAAGTGTTGCTTCAAGGATTTAATAAAATCATGTATGTAACAGTGGTTTCCACAAAATATATATGTGTATACTCATTAAATTGTCTCTATTAAAACTAATAATAGAAGCAAAATTATTGCTATTGTGGGACCAAACAGTAAGATTCATAGAATTGAATATAGATATAATGCAGAGGCTAGCTGGACTAAAATCTTGACTGGTTTATGAATGCCAGAACCTATGATTAAAAATATACTAAATGGTTGATTTGATTTAATCACATTTAAAACCAAAGTTAATGTATAGATGACTGAGTACCATGTACCAATGATAATACAGATGTGCCATTCAGATAGTCTAAAAAGTAATTTGTATTAGCTCTTAAGTAGTTATTTAATGTAATCTTCTAAATGTCTAATTCACAATAGCAAAGACATGGAACCAACCCAAATGTCCATACATGATAGACTGGATAAAGAAAATGTGGTACATATACACCATGGAATACTATACAGCCATAAAAAGGAATAAGATCATGTCCTTTGCAGGGACATGGATGAAGCTGGAAGCCGTCATCCTCAGCAAACTAACCCAGTAACAGAAATGCAAACACCACATGTTCTCACTCACAAGTGGGAGTTGAACAACGAGAAAACATGGGCAGATGGAAACAGGGAGGGGAAAACACACAACATCAGGGCCTTTCAGGGCCGGGGAACAAGGGGAAGGAGAGCATCAGCACAAATAACTAATGCATGTGGGGCTTAAAACCTAGGTGACAGGTTGATAGGTGGTGCAGCAAACCACCATGGCACACGTATACCTATGTAACACACCTGCATGTTCTGCACATGTATCCTGGAACTTAAAGTAACAAAAAAAAAATAATGAGGTCATTTAAAATGTAATTAGTCCAAAGTGAGAGGGATTTCATTATAGGTATAGCAACTCAGTCCTATAAGAAGTGTTTGGGATAAAAAATTCATTGCAACACATGAGATCATTATTTTTGTAATGCATGGATTCCTGCAATGCATGGATTGCATTATTCATTGCAATCAGTGAGATCATTAGTGCTGTAGATTCCGATACCACGAAGGCACTGCATCACATCCAAGGTCACAGATATTTCTTAAAATCCAGTGAGGCCATAAAATGAGTTCCAAACTTTCTTATACTCTGAATACTTGTCCCCAAAGCTTGAGATCACTCAAAGGAGAAGACTAAGAATAAGGCTTTTGAGGAAGGTAGAAAAGTATGGCCTAAATTTCCCTTTAGAGGGTTAGCAGTACAGGCAGGAGGATTATGAGGAAGAAGCATTAGGTGAAGTTTAAAGTCACTCTATGAGGTCAAGCTTAAAACTGGCTGACAGACCTCAGCCTACTGGAATGAAGGACCCTGGATTAGTCTCTGTCAGGTCTAGACTGAATGCCTCTCATTGCCAATTCGAAAGTGAAGTCCCAAGTCCTAGTGCAGGCTCTGACCTCTATTATTTATGCCATGCCACTTAATTACCTTGAGCCTTAATTTTCTGATTTTAAAATCCAAGGTTAATATGTATTTGATCAACTCACTCGATTGATATATGTTGATAACATTAGGTTAGCATGGTTCACCCAGGTTATATAAATTCTTTTGCAATTGGAATAGAATGCAGACAACATGAAAGAAATTACTATTCAAAGTATTCACCTTGAAGAAAAAGCAAACTATGATGCAAGCTACAAAGGTATACTGTTTAGTAGTTTGAAAAGGAAAGTAAACAAGCTTTAATTGGGAAATGAAGAATAGCCTCTTAAGGGAATGAGGAAGGCCTATGTAAAGAAATTGTCCTCTTAGGGGTTTACACTATACTGATTTTAAGGTCACATTAACACTAAAACCCTCTTTTGACATAATCATGAAGTCACTTTCTTAAATGTCTACTGTGATTCTAGCATTACCTTTAGTGCCAGAATAATAGACATAGCTCCCATATTTAAAGAGGTATCTGCATGGCTGTACTAACAAAGGGCAAATAATACAAAGGAGATAAAAATTACCTCCATGTTCTGGGAGAGGTCCCATTAGAAACATTTTGCTGGTCAGCTTTGCAAATCAGGTATCTCCCCCAGAATCCTGCACGTGCAACTGTGTGATGCTTTTAACAAAGTGACGGTTCATCAGTCATTTTGTGGTTCTTTGGTACCACTATTCCTGTTATCTTCCCTAGTTTTAAGCTGTTAATGTATTTATTTTTTTCCATTATGATAAAATACCCATAACATAACATTTACGATTTTAACAATTTGAAAATGTAAACTTTGATGGCATTTAATACATTTACAATGTTGTATAGTCATCACCAATACCTGCTTCAAGAACATCCTCATCCAAAGTAAACTATGTACTCATTACACAGGAATTTATTGTTCTTTCTTCTCTCAGTCACTGGTAACTACCAATCTGCTTTGTATACTTTAGATTTTTATGTAAATGAAATCATACAATATGTGGCCATTGAATTTAGCTTCTTTCACTTAGCCTGCTGTTTTCATTCTTCATCCACGTTTTTGTGACAGAAATATTCCACTGTGCATATGTGTATGTGTGCATGTGCACACTCACCCACAGTGCACACACCATGTTTTGTTGCATGCACACATCACATTAACATCCATTAATCAACTGATGGACATTTGGGTTGTTTCTACCTTTTTACTGTTGCAAATAATCCCGCCATGGATATTCATGTACAAAGCTATATTCAAACAAGCTGTTATCATTTTAATGACTCTTTTCATCTTCTCTAATAAGACTAACCTCTTCTCTAAGTGTGATGTCAGCCTCCTTATGCCTTTCTAGACTCTGCTGCTACTACTAGCTCTTTTTGTGCAACACCACCCAACTCTTATACAAACCCTATAACCAAGTCTGCCACACACCTCATGCTTTGCCACTGCCTGAAATGTCCTCATTAGTCTGTTGCACACTTACTTTCTATCTTTTCTAGAAGCAGCTCAGTTATCATTTCCTGCTGGAAGCTAGGTCTTCTTTGTGTCCTTCTGCTCATCTGGCCCATGTATGCATTAATCAATAGGCCAATTCCAGTCTATTCCACTCATTTATGTGCATACAGGTCAGTCTCTGCTAAATCATGAGTTTCAGTGAGGTATAAAGTAAGTCTGATTCATCTGTGAATCCCAGCAGAGAATTTTACCACATAGTAGACATTCCATAAATGTTTGATGAGTGAATGTATTAAACGTAAAGATGAATGGCATTTGTATTCCATGAAGCAAAAGGAGAGCTCTGCAGCTATTCAATCCTGTCTTTAAGCAGCATTTGCCATCTCTCCTTATGTCTCTACCTGAGACAATTAATCTTTCAAGCTCACCTCCTGAAAACAGACTATAGAAAATGACCAAGATCTAGGGAAGAACAATTGATATGGTCAGAAGAGATAAGTACGATTTATGGCACTTCCATCCTTATCTCCTAGGGTCCATGTCAATTCACTTTGCTTGCTGAGTCTCTAATAGAGGCTAAAGTCAGCTCAAGAACAATATTAAATGTCTCAGCTTTAGTGTCAGTTCAGCTCACAGACAATGGCCATGTGATGTCCAGCTACATATTTATTTTGACTCAGTAATATAAAATATTCAGTGGAGTAGCTTATAATAATACTTTTTACCACACAGATTAAAATATATTCAAAATGTATTCAATCCATCAATTCTTAATTGGCTGTGCTAATAGAAGACAAAACTGTATGTTCTGCTTAAAGTGGTAACCTCTCATCATGCCCTCATTGAAACAAATTATACTTTTTAGACATGATAAAACTCAATAATTACTTCTGAGGAGTGTTCCTGGCTATTCCAGTCTAATTTAAATGCCCTTCTTTTCTGCCCTCATTGCACCTTTGTCTTTCTTATCTTTCTTTCCCATAGCATCTGCCATTGTCCTGTGTGCCTTGATATATTTGTCTGTGTTTCCTAGTAAGTCATAAGTTTTGAGATGACAGAAGCCATGTTTTACCCACAGTGATTAATGCAGTCCCTCTACATAGAATATGCTCAATCAATGATGTTGAATGAATGTCATACACATTTAATTGAGTTTGACAGACCTGATATTACTGTCACAACAGTGAAACAGTTAAGTAGTCATAAGCACTAGATTTAAGCCATCTTGTAGAATGATAATTCAGACAGCCAGAAAAATATTTATATGAAGTTAAATAAGGTTTTATTCACCATTAGCACAATGAAGGCTGGGCTTGGGGAAGGCTTATTTGTAAAGAGGTGATTACAGAAACCTGTGAAGAGGAATCTCAACCTCTTTCCAACTTTAGGAAATGATGCCTGCCACAAACTTACCTCTCAGTTAAATAATGAATTTAATTTTAAATAATAGGCAATGTCTTGCTCATTTATATTTTTATAGCATTTCAGAATTAAAACAGTTACTGTAATCCAAAAATGACAGGACCAAAAACAAGAACATGTTTCATTCTATGCCTTTCAACTCAGAAGACCCTCAAGAGTAACTGTAGAAAATAATACTGTTAAATTACAATGCAGTACTATTTTAGGAGGGGAAGGGAAGGGTGTCACACCATTATATCCAGTTTGATAGAATCTTCTGGCTTGTCATAAAGTATAACTTTGCATCATAATACTTTTTATAATATGCTTATACATTTACTAAATTAACCAAAAAGAAATGGTAAACTCAGAATTACCGTGACTACATAATTGCCAGTTAGTACCTTTTTCAAATTATTAAATAAGCTTTTATAAACCAGCTGTAGTCTAAAGATTTCTACTTACTTAAAAAAGAGCTAAAAGACAGTCCTTGTTTAAGGATTCATAGATACAGGAGCAAAAATATGATAAATTATTTTCTAATTTCCTCTAGTGAGTTTGTTGTCAGTGGAACTAGGAAATACAAAATATCTAGAATAATTTGTAGGAAGGAAAAGCACTACTATAATTTCCATTAATATTTTTTATTACAGATTTCAAGTTGGGAGGCTTTTTCTTGGTCAACTTACCTGTCATCTAACAAAATTAGGCAGAGAAACAAAAGGATGCAAAAAGTTTATTTTCTATTATTTCCCCATCCGTGAAAAGCTTTTATAACCATGATTTTCTCTATGTATTAGAAATCATTTTTGTGAAGACAAACTTTCTGTTTGACCCAAGTCACTTATTTGTGTCTTTGCTCTTCTGAGAGTTGTTTTCATACAAAGGAAGATCTAAAATTCTGTGTATTTCTCAGTCTTTACAGCATGAATGTGATTTTATTGAAGCATACTCTATTTGCACATTGATTTCAAAAGAATATGATACTAGTGTCTTTTATTAACTCTCATTACTCCATAAAAATATATCTTTAGCTTTATCCTTAATATAATGTCTTACATTTACATAGCATTTAGTATTACTTATTCCACATATTTTCACTTCAGACATTTTGATATGCTAATGGAGCCACAGCCACTGATTTCATACAAATGATATTTGATTTCTAGTAAAAAGCGTTACTATTAACTGTATTTGTTTCTCCCTTTATGGGAGGGTCTACCACAAAATTTAAGTATACCTTTAAAATTAGAGGGTATTTACTCATTTCATCTATGTAATAAGGAGTATGTGTCTTTATTTCTGCTCTTAAGGAGTTATAATGTCACATATGCAAACAGTTTTGTTAGCAGCATATGATAATATATGCACAAAGAGTCAAAGAAAAGAGATATTAATATAGGTGTGAGAGGTCATAAATATTTTATGAAGTAGAATATACCTCATCAAGATCTGGAAAGGAACAGAAGAAGGGAGATAAAAAGTAGAGTTCTTAAGAAAGCCCGCAAGGCTCTACATCGCATAGCTCCTGCTGTCTTCTTGCACAACGAGGTCCAGCATGACTTCAGAACAGAGCCTGCTAACATGCTGATCCTTCCGCCCAGAATGCTGTTCCCTATCCTTCATCTGTTAAGCCCACCACATGGGACCTATCTTTAATATTAATTTCTTAATAAATACTTTTATTGAGAGCACCAGTTCCAAATGTAAACAAGGTCCATTCGTTTTGTGATTGTTACACCCTCTATTCTTCCTTAATAATTTATAATACATATGAGTTTATAAATATTGTATATTTATTTATGAGATAATGTGTGTGCCGTATACCCTTACTTAACTGACAACTTCATGAATTCCCCTGTATTCTGTATTCCCAACACCCAGAAGAGTGCTCAATATGTTGGAAGAATTTAGTATATTTTGTGAATAGATGGAAGAAAATGGAATGCCAAAGAGTACAGCAATAGACCACTTAACTCCTACCAATCACATTACGGTGTAGAAGAAACACCACGGATTTTGGAGCCAGGCTGCCTTTGATGTAGACGTTTCCTCTGTGATATTTCAACTATGCAATGGTATTGACTTGCTCTGAGCTTCCACTTTCTCCTAGGTAAAATGAATGTGACCATCCCGTCTTGCAGGTTTGTTATTAGGATTTAATGAAGCAATGAATGCAACATGCCTAGTACATTGCCTAGCATACAATAATTTCCGATATTTATATACAAGAATTACCTATATAGTGATGTGCTTGCAATACTCATTAGTAATAATACTTTAAAATGATTAAATTTGAAATTTGAGGCCAGGCGAGGTGGCTCACGCCTGTAATCCCAGCACTTTGGGAGGCCGAGGCGGACGGATCACGAGGTCAGGAGATCGAGATCATCTTGGTTAACACGGTGAAACCCCGTCTCTAAAAAAAAATACAAAAATTAGCCGGGTGTGGTGGCAGGCACCTGTAGTCCCAGCTACTCAGGAGGCTGAGGCAGGAGAATGGCATGAACCCAGGAAGCGGAGCTTGCAGTGAGCCGAGATGGGCCACTGCACTCCAGCCTGGGCGACAGACAGAGACTCCGTCTCAAAAAAAAAAAAAAAAAAAAAAAAAAAAAAAAAAAATCGAAATTCAACCTAATCCACCCAAATGAATAACTAGGTATTTATTATTTATGTGAACTAAGGTTTTCTAAAATCCTTTTCTATACCCTGCAAATTGACTTAGCAAACATAAACTTTTAGTAGATTGTTTCTGTTTTGTCTAACTATTCAATTTGGTTACAATGTTATAGTTTTTCATTGTAAAGCTTAGGGAAAAAAATGAAGACGACCATTTAATGAAGGTATCAGAAGTTGACTGCCTTCCCTGTGATGGAGGGACTATGTCAGGAAAAAGTAATAACTGTGTTTCTCTCTCTCTCTCTCTCTCTCTCTCAATGTGTGTGTGTGTGTGTGAGAGAGAGAGAGAGAGGCAAAGACAGAGACAGAGAGAGAGAAAGAGAAAAACGGAGATTCTGAAGCGATTGAATCATAGAAATCTTTTGAGCAAGTATAGGCCTGAAGCATTGGATCAAGTCAACCACTCCTGAGATCTATGGCTCATGACTCTCAGATAAGAGAGGCTCGGCAGTGTAGTGGGGTGGGGGAGGGCTAATAGGTATAAAAATATAGTTAGATAGAATGAATAAGATCTAGTATTTGATAATACAACAGGATGACTGCAGTCAACAATAATTTACTATACATTTTAAAATAAGTAAAAGATTACAATTGAAATGTTTGTAACAAAAAGAAAGAATAAACGCTTAAGGTGATAGATGCCCCATTTACCCTGATGTGATTAATATGCATTGTAGGCCTGTATCAAAATATCTCATGCATTCCATAAATATACACCTACTATGTATCCATAAAAATTTAAATTATTATTTTAAAAAGAGACACAATTAAAATGTTGGCTATGAGAGTTCCTATTTAAATATTAAAGAAATATCCAAAACTCCTAAATTGGGTTCAGTTTCTAATGAAAGAAATTTCCAGATAAAGTAATAATTCCTATCTTCCATTTGTAAAATAAAATTTAATGAGAAAAAATGATGTCCATTTAAACCAGATAATTTTCTTAGTAACTTTTAGTCAGTAAAACTGCATCACACATATTTTGTTCGAAATAAATGACAGTAAAACCCTTCCTAATTCAGCTATTTTTCAAGAAACAAAATAAATGTAAGACCAGTAAGGAGATACATGTTAAATTGATATTTTATACACATTACCCTTATATTAGATAATTGATACAAGCTTAAAAATATTTACCCGCATTTATTGTATGGAGAATACTTTTTTCAAATCCACAGGTACTTTTGAATCTTAAATTAGTATTAAGATGAACAGAAGAATATTATTATCAATTTATAATAAATTATTGTCTAAATCCCTTTTCTGACACCTTCTTGAGAGAACTATTAATTTTCCCTGTTTAGAGCTGAAGTAACTATTTATGAAAATGAAACAACTTACATTTACACTGTTGGTGGGACTGTAAACTAGTTCAACCATTGTGGAAGTCAGTGTGGCGATTCCTCAGGGATCTAGAACTAGAAATACCATTTGACCCAGCCATCCCATTACTGGGTATATACGCAAAGGATTATAAATCATGCTGCTATAAAGACACATGCACACGTATGTTTATTGCGGCACTATTCACAATAGCAAAGACTTGGAACCAACCCAAATGTCCAACAACGATAGACTGGATTAAGAAAATGTGGCACATATACACCATGGAATACTATGCAGCCATAAAAAATGATGAGTTCATGTCCTTTGTAGGGACATGGATGAAACTGAAAAACATCATTCTCAGTAAACTATCGCAAGGACAAAAAACCAAACACCGCACGTTCTCACCCATAGGTGAGAATTGAACAATGAGAACACATGGACACAGGAAGGGGAACATCACACTCCGGGGACTGTTGTGGGGTGCGGGGAGGGGGGAAGGACAGCATTAGGAGAGATACCTAATGCTAAATGACGAGTTAATGGGTGCAGCACACCAACATGGCACATGGATACATATGTAACAAACCTGCACACTGTGCACATGTACCCTAAAACTTGAAGTATAATAATAATAAATAAATAAATAAATAATAATAATTACAAATAAAATAATCACAAACATGATAAATTGTTTATGCCATGATGTTATGTAACACAATTAAAACATTGCATGTTTTTATATATTAACATAATAATTCTATAAACACCATAAAACTGAAAACTATATTTTCAAAAAGTTCTTGTTGAGAGGCTTATGTGTAATTTGCATTTTCTTCTTTGTACCTTTATGCAATTGAAAAGCAGAGGTTTTCCTATCAAACAAATGTCTGTAACAAACCTCAAAGATTGAAGTTGGAAAACTCACATTGTCTAATCTCCATAGGTATTTAAAGGTACAGCAATGAAAAAAGTGTGGCACTGGCGTAAGGATAAACATACAGATCAATAGATGTATAGACATACAAAGAGAAAAGAAGAGAGAAACTAGAAATAAACTCACATACACATGGTTAACTGGTTATCCACAGAGGTTCCTAGGTAATTAACTGAAAAAGGGATTGTGTTTTTCAATCAATATTGTCAGAACAATCTGATATCCATGTGCCAAAAAACAATAATAACATTAACCATACTTCACATCAAATATAAAATTGAATTTGAAATGTATTATATCCCTAAGTGTAAGGTAAGGGCATAACACTTCTATAAGAAAACATGAGGCAAAGTCATTGTGACAGTTTAAGCAAAGATTCATGATTCATAACATTTTTAAAAAGATAAATTGTACTTCAACAAAATTAAATACTGCTGTTCTTAGAATGATCCCCTCAAGAAAATGAGAAGACAAGCTACAAATTTTGTGAAATTATTTGCAAAGCATAAATCTCATGCAGATCTTGTACCCAGAAAAGTTTTGTATAAAGAATTTTTACAACTCAACAATAAGGAGACAAAAAAATTATTAAAAATTTGAAAAAAATTGAATACATCTTTTACACACATAAATAAAAAAGTAAGGAAAATTATCACATGAAATATGTTATAATAAGTCATTAGGGAAAGGTATAAAAACACAATGAGACACCTCTATATGCCTACGAGATTGGTTAAATTAAAGACTGACACTATAAAATGCTCTTGAAGAGGTGGAGCAACTGAAATTTTCATACAGCACTGATGGGAATATACTTTGAAAAAGTTTCAAAGTATGAAGTTAGACGTAAATGGATCACATGACTTAAAATCCCACTCAGGTATTAATGAAAGCAGATATCTTTGAATATTCATAGCAGCTTTATTTATAGTAGCTTAAATGTAAAAACAATTCAAATGCCCATCAGCTGGTGAATATATAAACAAATCAGCTGGTGAATATATATATACTGCCTCCACAGAATGAAAACTACTGCACATTAAAGAGAAAAAACTACCTGAATATACAACATCGATAATTCTTATAAGCATTATGCTAAGTGAAAAATGCCAGAAACAAACATCTACATCTTGTATGACTCCATTTATGTACATTCTAGATAAAGCAAAACTATAGAAACAGAAATCAGATCAGCAGTTTTTGAAAGAAGTATGGGTAGGGGATTGGCTGCAAATGGCATGAGGAGAATTTGCAGCTGATGGAAATATTCTATATATCTAATTTATAGTGAGTACATGGCTGTATATATCTGTCAGTTTCATCAGTCTACATATTAAAAGGGCAAACTTTACTGTGCTCTATATTATATCTCAGTTGACCAACTTAAAAAGAAAAATTTGTTTCTTCACAATAAATCTCAATAATAATGCTGATACAGTTGTAATGAACATTTATCACATTACAATTTACAAATAAACTTCATGTAACACTTCTGCTGAATAGCTATCGCTGTGAGGGAAATAGCATTTTTTTTATCATTTTTACAGTTATGGACATTAAATTATTAGAAATTTTAGGTGATTTTTTTTCTAAAGCATACTAACTGTTATATGGAATAACTAGGGCTAAGATGCAGCCCTACTGAGACTCATTTAGAATGATAAGTGGAAGGAGCAGGAATTTTTCACTAGTAAATATGTAAGTTTGAATCCCACAAATGCTTCCAAAATATATGAAAAATGGGCAGAATATATATAATCTTTCTGATCCTACTTACCTAAATTTATTATCATTATTAAAGAGATGAGCTTTACAAAGTCTCTAGTACAGTGCTTAGCTCTTATTAGGTATTCTCTCCTTATTAGTTCCCGTTCTTCACCTTGATACTACACTACTATTCCATTAGCTGCTGTTGAACAAATAATCTCTCTTAATAGCACTGCCACCACCCAGTCATCCAACTTAGAGCCCTGATAGACAAATAGCCTCTACCCCTCCCACTTTAAGAATGTAACTTCATAGCAGGCAATGTTTGAAACTCTTTCTAAATATGTCTTGAGTTCCTCCTATGTTATCCTTCATCTCCATAATTTCTCTAGTTAAAGCTCTTTTGTTTTTTTCTTTTAGAGTTCTGAAATTGCTTCCTACCTAGTTTCCAGACTCTGAAAACTCTTTGTATTACTACTAGACTGAGCATCCTCAAACACAGATCTGATCATCATTCCCTTACTCATCACCATTTATTAGCTTGCCATGCACTGCTCATATGAATTTTAAACTTAGTAGCGTTGCATATGAAACTCTTCATGACCTGACCCTTCCCTTTGTTTTCAGCTTCCAAACCCAACTCTCCCCACCACCAATATCCAGTCCTACAAAACTTGTGATTTACCACAGTGATACATGTTCATCCTAGGTCTGTCTTTACCCTAAGACTTTTATTTCTCCCCTGTCTCCTGGGCTAAATCACTGTTGTCCCTTCATGACCAAATATTTTTCGACTCCAGAAAGGGTTCTCTGACTAAACAAAAGTATGCCAGTTTGCTGTTTTTCTGGGTTCACATAGCATTCTGTGCACAATTCTATCAGGGAACTTCAGACTTCCTGTTAACATTATAGTTTGCCGCATTTATCTGCACCCACTTGTCAGTAAATGCCTTGAGATTAGGAACAAAGTGTTTCTCATGTTTTTAACCCCAGATTTTAGAATGACACTTGATTTAAACATATTGTTAATGAATAAATTAATAATATATGAAATAATTTCTGCTGTCTCCAAGTTTATTTGGTAAAAATGAAACTTCTGCACCCAATTGTTTTCATTGTCTACTTTTGCAACAACATAGGAAATAGTATGATATTTTCTTTCTCTTTATATATTCAAGTCCTTTAATAATATTCAATATCTAAGAAAGGGGGTCAAGACAGCAAAAACAAAATTAAACTTGATGTCGGAAAAAATATTAACATTTCTTGTTTATAAAATCTAGCTAAATATCTGAGTATTTATCTTAGCTTCTCTATGTTTCAGCTTTCTCACAAACTAAGAGACAATCTCTGATGTTAATTCTAACTCCAAAGTGTTGCCATCTCTCTATTCTTTACTATTGTAAAGTCTAATAACCTTATTTTCTAGGACATGGTTTTAATTTTTCTATTCTTTCTTTTCTAGGCTACAGAATCTTTTTTTGTAGGATTCCTGGTTACCTAAGATATAAAACACAATGTGTTGGCCTTCTAAATTCTGCTTTCTTCTCTAAGTTTGTAACACTACTGCTAAATCATTTTTGTGTCAATCTCTTGAAACTGTCATCTCTCTATTTCAGTGAGCCTCCTTTGCCCTCAGATCACATACCACTTCTCAATGTTACCTTCAAAATGCTGAAACTGGACATACTCTGTCTCCTTTCTTTTGTCTTCTTTTAACCTTATTCCTTACTCTGCTTTTCTTGGCAATCCCAACTCCTGTTTAGCAGCATTTTGGCCATGTTGCCCAGCTCACCCCTGTTCCATCTTTCTATTCAGTTAAGTAAGGGTTCAGTACCTATCTCCTTCAAACACTTGTGTCCAATTAACCCTTTTTCTCCTTTGACCTCACAGGGCTCCTGAGAAACCAATCCAACTCAATGTACCAAGTAACAAATAATCTGGCAAAATACACATATTGTCAAGTTCATAGCACAAAATACAGCCATTTAAAGAAGAAAATTGCTTAAATATGAAATAAACCCAGAAACACCCAGGTCTTGGTCTTAGATTTGTTTTTACTCCTCCTGGAGGAAAGCTTATAACTTAAATGATGCAGCACCAGACTCACCAAGCTTTCCAGCACTCCTGAGAATCTAGCAGGTGGAATCTCTACAGGTTTTTAGCTATCTGATAAATGAATAGATTTAATGTGGGTGATCTGTACTTTAAAATTAAAATATATATAAAACCCTGTCCACTAATACATTTAAAATTTTTTTAAAAATCAAAGAATATGAACTCTTTGGCAATGTGGCCAAAATATTTTCACATGTTAACAGTTGAAATAGGCTTGATACATCATCTAGTTAAAAACTCATTATTTTACAGATGAGGAAATTGAGGCATGCCAAAGTGAAGATATGTATTGAATGTCTCACTGTTTTTAAATAGAAAGCCAATATTAAGGCATAATTTTTCCAATGCTCAGTTTCACCATACTTTATAATTTTGGCTCTTGAATATGTTGTCAGAACACCGGCAGCCTAATCACATTATGGCAACTCTTCTTAAACTGATTTCTGAATACCATTGACAAACACTTGGTGGAAAAAGGCAAGGATAGCTTTATTATAACTAGCAGCCAACAGTACAAGGAACACTCCTGCACGTCCGTATTTATGCTTTTCCTCATTACACCTGAGACTTCATTAAAGAAGAAACAGAATAAGATTTGTATTAAAAAATAATTCTTGATATTTCTTAGTCTTGCTGTCACCACTTTCCTGATGAAGTAAACTGGCAAATTTTGAGGATTAACTTTTAAGATCAGTAATAAATAGCTATATCGTTATCAGAAAAATTATTTAGAGGTAGTTATAGAACATTTGAAGTACATATAAGTTTTGAATTCTAATTTTTTTGAGACAGAGTCTTGCTCTATTGCCTAGACTGGAATACAGTAGTAGCATTATGTTCACTGCAGCCTTGAACTCCTAGAGTCAAACAAATCTCCCATCTCAGCCCCCTAAGTAGCTGAGACTACAGGTGTGTTCCACTGCATCTAGCTAACTTTTAAAATGTTTTGTAGAGACAGAGTCCTGCTATGTTGCCCAGGCTGGTCTTAAACTCCTGGCTTTAAGTCGTCCTCCAGCCTTGGCTTCCCAAAGTGCTGGGATTACAGGCGTGAGTCATCACGCCCAGCCTTTAATTGTTTTTAGTAGCTACTACTGTATAGAAGTAGTCTCATTAAGTGTTAATTAAATAGTCTAGTGCTATAGCTTGAAGATATGTCCCTAATACAATTTTTAATAATATAGGTAAAATGGACACCACAAATAATTCCTTTTATGTTTCACTCCTGCATATACTAGTGACAGAAATTTGCTATAGTTTTCTCTATTACATCATCTTGAGAAACCTATCTAAGAGTCTGTTTTTTTGTGTGATTTTAATCCCTGGTGTTCATAAAGCGAAGCAAACAGAAACTTGAAAATCTGTTACATTTTTAAATGAATTTGCATCCTTTAGTTATAATTGTAGCTGATATTCACTCATTAGTTAGTCAGGCACCAGGCTTATCTGTTTATATGTGAGATAACATTTAATAATTGAAACAGCCTAAACATTATTTTATTATGTAGATTAAGAATTTATCCCAGATCAGTATTTTTATTTGACCCAGATGTTGCTTACTCCAAAAATCCATGATTTTGAAAAATAAAGTTACGTTAATTGATCACGCTGTATGTGCCTGGCACCAGTGCTAGCTCAAATGAGTGCAGAAGTGAACTAGGAAGCCTTGATCTTTACCATCCTCAAGGTTGCTACAGATATGAACATTTATCCAAAGAATCTTTTGTATTAAAAATAGTAAATGACACAATAATAGGATTTTTTTAATCCTAAAGAGACACATAGATATTGGCAATAACATTTATACACAAGAAAGTTTAACTGTTTTGAAATGGCAAAAAATTCAAAAAAAATTAGAAAAATAAGCTAAAATACATTCCTAAGCATGTAACAACATTCTACCCTTATAAAATATTATGAAAGTGTATTTAATTACAAGGGCGTAATTTATTCATTCATTCAGAAATGTTTGTAAATATATGTATAGTACTTTGGAACGAATATAATATATATATTTTAGCATGATTGTATGTGGACCTAATTATTTCTTTAAAACATGTTTCAGGTCTCTGTAAAGTCTCAAATTTAAATATTCTTCTAAATGATTTTATAAAGTTATCTGCTAACCACAAATATACAATAAGCAGTAACTGTAACTATTGCAATTCCTCAGGGAACAAACATATTTTTAGATCTCTACATTAGAAATAACATATTTGAAATACTAAGTCTTTGGTAATCTCTGAATAAAAATTACACATATCAAAATTTTAATACATTATTTTATTTTGTAGAAAAAGATTATGTACATTTTTTATTTTATGAATCCACACATAATAAATATTTGCATCTTCATTAGTCATGAAACATTGATGTAATAGAAAGAGTTTCAAACCAGAAAGACATACGACCTAAATTTGAATCTGAGAATTATACAATGGCTGGTGGTATTTTTCAGACTCTTTTCATTAAAAGGGAAGGAGCATAATACATAATTTGTAAATTGATGGTAGAAATTTCAAGAATTTGTTAAAGAATCTGGCATAGACCTGAGTGATAGACACTCAGTTAATCAAAATAATCCTAGGAATAACTATAGTGCACAGTTGAGTGCCTTTACAGATGATCAATAAAAATTAACAATTCTTAGCATCAAAGCACGAATGAATGGTGTTCTTCATTCATTCATTCATTCATTTGAATGCCAACTACATTCAACATCAAGCCTATTCCAATCCCTGGGCTACAATAGTCTCTATACCTGAAATGTTCTTCCTTAAATATTCAAAAGTCTGAATGTATCTTTCTTGACAATCCTTAAATAGTAGCATCATTTTATTCTCTGTTCCCTTGCACTATCATTGTCTGTCTGACAGTTTATTATTTATAACATTTGCTTATCTCCGTTGTATGCTTTCACTATGCAGATGTAAGCTTTACAAGGGCTGAAGCTTATTTATATTTTTATGGCTACACAATCAGTACTCTGAATTGTGTCAAGCATATTACATATATTTTTCACAGGAAATCTGAGGTCGTCATCATGATTGTCTTTCAATACGTAATATGTCTTTCATTCCTTGGGATACTTTTAAGATTTTCTCTTTATTGATGATTTTGAAAATGTTTTATTATGCTGTATCTTGATGTCGTTTTATTCATGTTCCTTATGCTTTGATTTCATTGAGCTTGTTGGTTCCCTGGAGCTATAGTTGTTTAAAACAAATTTGGAATAATTTTGGCCATTATTTGCTCAAATATTTTCTCTGTCTATCTCTCTTTTTCAGGGAACACAATTGCACATATATTACATTTCTTGAAGTTGACCCACAGCTCTCCAATGCTCAATTTATTATCCTTAGTGTTTTGTTCTCTTTGTGTGGCGTTTTGGATAGATTCAATTGCTATGCCTTCAAGTTTACCAGTCTTTTCTTCTGCAATGTCCCATCTGCCGTTAATCTCATTTTATGAATTTTTCAGCTCGCAAATTGCAGTTTTGATAGAAATATACTTTGGGTCCCTTTTTGTCTTCCATGGCTCTACTTAACTTTTCATACATATGAAATATAGTTATCAGAACTATTTTAATATAGCTGTCTTTTAATTTAACGTCTGTGTCCATTAAGCCTTACTTTTGATTGATTTTTCTACTCCTTAGGGATCATATTATCTTGCCTCTTTGAAAACCAGATAATTTTTTGGTTAGCATTGCCAGACATTGGCATTTTTACTTTGTTTGTTGAAGGATATTTTTGTATTAAGTATCTTTAATTAGTACTTCATATTTCATATAATAAACCTCAAGCATATATGTGTGTGTAAGGGCATGCGTATGTGTATGTCTTTGTCTATACATTCTCGAGCTGTATTCTACTGAAGATATTGTAATATATATGTATGTACCATATATAGATATACACATATTATAATATGACAGGTATATACACATATATACACATATTACAATCTCTTAACTAGAATACAGCTCAAGAATATACAGACACTATATATATATATACACACATATATACAATATATAAAGTAATAGTGTACAAAAATATTTGTCATATGTGCTAAAGAAAATGATCCTTGAGTATATATATAGTGTACATATATATATAATCCTCTAATATGTATAGTATATTATTCCTATAGTGGAAACATTATATACTATATATATACTCCACAGATCCTATAGTATATAATATATATATAATATCCTATTCATATTTTTCAGCTTTATTCTAGGATAAAATTGAGAGATTTGGACGTAGTTTGATCTTATCTGGCCTTGCTCTTAGGATTTGTAAGGGAGAACAAGAGTAGAGCTCAGTCTCGGGGTAATCTTTCCCCACTACTGAAAAAAGATTCTTCTGTGTACTCCACATGATGCTCTGTGAATCATGAGGTTCTCCATCATGGCAGGTGGGAATAGACCACAGTCCAGCCTTATGTGAGTACCAGATACTCTTCGAGTGTTCACTTTCCTGGCCTCAGAGAGTTTCCCCATACAGGTAATAATGATCATTACATAGCAGAATACTCAAGGGGGCCCTCTACAGATCTCTGGAGTTCTTCTATGGAGTTCTCTCCTTTCTGGTGCTCTGTCCTTCAAATTCTGGCAGTCTTAGTCTCTCTGGACTCCCATGTCCATATTCTTCACTCACAGAGCTCACCAAGCTCTGTCTCGACTTTCCCTTCTCTGCAGCACAGTATGGGAGCTTACTCAATGCAGTAACTAGCATTCAACGAATTGACTTTAGTTGTTTCCCATGTCTTAAGGATCATTGTCTTCATCACGTGATGCCTAATATTTTGTACACTATTACTTTATGTATGTTGTCTGTTCTCAGTTGTTTCAGGGGAGAGTATAGCTGTTCTTCATTACTCTAAATTGACCATAAACGGAAGTCCTATCAACAGGGATTGAAGGCAGGGTGTAAATACATCAGCCAAGGTCCACTATTTTCCAAATCTGATCATGATTCTTCTGTCTACAAGGCAAGTTTAACAAGGAGATTCTTTATTCTATATTCAGAAATACATTCACGTGTTTCCTGGGTTTTGTTCAGATGGAGTCTGGTATGGTTTCCCACACCTTGCACTGTGCTGTGTTCAGACACTACCAGTCTGCTCTGATTGGCTTCCTTTGTCCTACTCCTTTTGAGTTGATTAAATTCTAGCCACTAACCAGGACAAATAAAAGGCTTTGTGTAACAGTTCCTCGTAAGAGAATACATTCCCCATCCAAATCCATTGAAATAAGCAAGTTTCTTGTTTTCTCCCTGAACTGGTAAGATTTTTATTGGAAATTAAATATTTCAGACTTTATTCTATTTTTAAAATTTCCTACTTTCTGACTTGCTCATCTGAGCATCCTAACCCTCTGGGGTGTGTTAAAGTACAAGTCACTAGTATTTAAAACCTTGTTCTGTGCATTTTAAAACACAC
This sequence comes from Nomascus leucogenys, assembly GCF_006542625.1. Classification (NCBI taxonomy): domain Eukaryota; kingdom Metazoa; phylum Chordata; class Mammalia; order Primates; family Hylobatidae; genus Nomascus; species Nomascus leucogenys. The sequence continues at coordinate 29,697,836 of NC_044395.1, read as the reverse complement.
CCCACTCCCATTAAATGCAGAGTTTATGGTACTAAATGTACCTTTTCTTTTCAGATACCTGAGAATTTCATTTTCTTTATTGCAAGGTTAATTAAATTTTGACCTCAACCTCTTAATTCGCTTTGTCCAGCATATCTAGGTTATTATGGTTGAAAGGAGTTTGGAATTAATAGCCCATGAAAGTTTTATTTATATGTCTGTGTATAAATATTTTGCTTAATTTTTACTGAATGTAAAGTGTCCACACATATCAGTCATGTAAGTCCACAGCAACAAAATTCTCAAATATTTCAAAATAAATAATAATATAAAGTCTACTGACTAAGAAGTTTACAAACGTGGATGTATAACTGGTTTGTGTGTGTGGGTGCAAGTGTATGATCTATGAAACTATGCTTTATTTTGAAATGTTAATTAATAATTCATGAGGAAAAATAAAATTCAGTGAGAAATTATATATGTAAGTTAATAAAGGATTGAACTAATTTTATCGATTTGGCAAATGTTTAATTTTTTAATATCAAATTAATTAAAAACCAAAGAACATAATTAACTGTTGAAACCAAATTAAGTGATATGCATTATTTCTAAATAGAAGCTGAAGAAATATGAACTGAAGCCAAGAAGCAAAATAGATTCCAACCTCAGACAAATACAATCCAGTGGATTGTAAAAGAAATGTGATTTTACTAGATATTAAACAAAATAGGACTAGAGACAAAAAAACTCTGGTGGTAATAGACCAGAAAAAGAAACCCAAGCCTAAAAAACATTCAATGAACTTTACCTGGTGATAAAAAGATGACATGAGGCAATTTTTAAATGAGCAATAAACCACTCAATATCTTACAGTTGAATAATTCAGTTTTAATAAAAAAGAAATCCACTAAATCAAGTTCTTATAAAAGATACAGTATAGATTTTATTATAACTTCTGTAACTAGAAATATAAAACATTAATTTCAGGTTTGAAAAGAATTCAAATTGACATGTTCATTTCTCCCACATGTAATATGTACACAGAGATATATTTTGTTTTAAATATTTAAATGTAACAGTGAACTATGTAGGATTCTAAGCTATTGTTTTTTCACCAAGTAATTCTTATAGTGACTAATTTTTTCCACCAAGCTTTTCAAGATTATTATAAATAGGACCACCTGTGAGTTTCAAGTTCTTATATGGTTCCTTTAAACATGGATACAAAGTCATTTTACAGAAGATTTAATAGCTCACATGGCATACAGTTTAGTCTTTTCTTTAGAATTTGACACAAAACTAGTAGTACTAACATTTCTTAAGAAAGCAAGCGGAAATATAAATTTATTAAAAATAAATAAGACACAAAAATAACTATATATAAAAGTAAAGGAAAATATTATTTTCTTGAATAACAGTGGAAAGTAAAATTAAGACGTGTATATTGAACGTAAAAATGCTTTCTCTTTTGTGTTAATCCTCATAGCTACTCTGCAAGCCCTCTTTAATATTTACCGATGTCTTTACAGCTCATGTTTTGACATAGAAACTCCACTTCCAGGAAAGTACCATAAGAAAATAATCAGTGGTGGCTGCAAGATCTGTGAAAGATAATATCCAATTTAATACACAATGTTTATAACAACAATTTTGAAAATAACCACGATATTAGACATTTTAAATGATTAAAAATTGATTTAGATCAGGAAGGCAACCCAGGTCCAAAAGAAAGCACACAGGTGAAAATAGCCCATTGGAGGCCCTGCTCGGGCCAGGAGGGCATCTTGCAGTGAGTGACCTGGAGCAGCAGGAGCTAAGCTCCACAGAGAGCCTAGACCTGGGCAGGCGGGGTTCCTGCCTTGGGCACACATTTCAGGGGCCCTGCACATTGGAATGGCTTTCTTTGCATGGAAAGACAGGATCTGTAGCCCTAGGCCAGCAACTGTGTAGGCGTGTTCCTGTTTCTCCCCTTGGAGACATTCTAACCTTTCATGCCTTCCCAATCCCACAACAGATTGAGTAAATGCCCCAAGGACCACGAAGACTCCTGCCTATGGGATGGTTTCTGGCCCCATAACTTCTTCATGGTTTCAGAAAGATGACTGGCAATGATCACTTCCACTGGCAGGGGCTGTATTTCTTTTAACAGAGAGCAGAAGATTGGTGTGCAGGAAAGATGCTGACATGCTGAGTTCTTTCTTTTCAACAGAGGAGAGTTCAGGACTTTGGGCAACTGGCACAGTTCACGGGCTGTAGCCAAATGTGTGACTAATATGCCTACTCTTGCCCTTTTGCTTTCCCGTTGCTGTACTGCCTGTGGTCTGCAGGTCCTGAAGGCTGAGAAGATGGCGGTAGTCATCCTGTTCCTGGGGAGTCTACTACCACTTGTACTCTTCACAGTTTCCTCATCATATGTCAGGCAACCCTAAGGCATGTCTCAGCTTAACCTTGGAGGCTTTACATGACCATCTACAACTTATTTCAATCAATGTGCTCCATTACCACTGATTTGCCAATGATATGCTTTTTTCTATGAGTCTAAGCCATACCAAAGGAAAGATAAATACTCCCTGTGCAAATGAAATCACCCTTTTAGCTCTGCCTAGGAACTCTTGCCGACTCTGCCACCTAGTACTATTGCCTGGAGGGTAGGAAGGTAGGGAATGTGGTCAAAATTGAAAGAGATTATATTCTGTGATTGCAATGATAACAGAGTTCAAGAGAAGATAGGTTGAAGGATGTGTTGTTTGACATCTTTACTATAAAATTATATATGGTAAAGTCAACATAATCAGAAAACGAACTGTCATTCACATTTTGTCTGAATACTGCAGGCAAAACTCACACTTATAGTCACTATCAATGAAACATAGTAATGAAAAATTTTGGAAAAGTCACTGGAAGCCAAAGTTCATGGACTACAAGGTGGATGATGCAGTGTCATGAGAAATAATGTAATCAGCAATAAATGTGTTATTAGGAGACTGCAGGAGGAAGATTATTAGTATCATTTCAATACAGATAGGTTCAGAAGGCATTACAAGTAATAACAGCACTGCTCTTTTTTTCGGGGAGGTATTAGCCAGGAATGGTACATTTAACAATACAAAATAGAAAAAGCTGGTTTCTGGATCTGTACAGAAAGCGATAGTGTCTAGACATCATGAATATTCACATGTACTGATTTGACAACAAACAAATACATATATGCTTCTACTCATTTTTCCAAACATTTATTGATATGCCTCCATACTCTACATGAATCTGTAAGTTTCTAAATCATTTTAATCAAAATATTTATAAAGACAAAAGCCATGAAAATATTTTTCTGGGACCCCACAAAACCTGTTGATGGCCTTCTTGCTACACATAGGGTGGCTAAGCCAAAAAAAATAAAAAATAAAAAAAGCTGTATTGAGTACAATGGGATCCAGGCTTCTTACCCTTGGAAAAGAGAAGTACAAATAGGTGAAGAACCACATCTAGAATGAACTCTGCATTGTTGCACTACAAATAGAGTTACTGGCATAATCACATGGGTTTAAATGTATAAAGATAGAAATATGGATATAGATAGAGAGATGGATGTTTATAGATGTAAATATATGCATATACAAATATACATTTATTCCAGTCCTGTACTTGGTGAAGGCACCTGAAGAGCAACACATCAGTAGCAATGAGCACACCTAGAATGTAGATCTTGGTTGCTAATTATATTCTCCCCTGAAAGAAACCAGAACTTTTTGAAAAATGGTTGATCCAGGGATGGGACAGGGAAAGTAAAAGATGAACATAGAACAATTCCATCAGTGAGAAACACCAAAAAATGATGGAGACATGACAAAAAGACACGGGAGTTACATGAAAGAAGCCCAAACAGCCAATTGTAAAGTGATTTCAGGAGAAAACATGTAGTGATAAGAATGGATTATAATGTCAAATAAATGAGGAATCCACAAATAAGTAAATAATAACCAGAAGAGGGACAAATACTCTTTCTGACAATAAAAGCCAGCTAACAATTATAACTAAATGGCAGAATCAAATAATCACTATTGGGAAATGATATAAAAAGTTTAAGCAAGGAAAAAAACATCAATAGATGCTAAAGTGCTGGGAGACAGTGGGTTAAGAACAGGATTGTATATAGCCTGAAAATATTTCTTTACATTTATTACAAATTAATATGTTGTAATATAAAATATTACAAAGGGAAACATGTTTATTACATATGGGAAAATGTAACTTTATAGTCTATCAGATTTCATCTTAATGATTGAATGATGAAAGTAAGACTACGAGTAATGGGACGCATCGACACTATTTGGCACCTGGTAGGATGCAGTGAAAGAACACAGTATCACTTCTGTGATATTCTGGAGGGTATTTCCTCTAGATTGGACTTAGGTCCAATCATGAGGAAACACTGAACAAAGACACTTGGTTGACAGGAACCTAAGAGGAAATTGTTCTTGATGCAAGACTGAGAGTTACATGCAATAATGCTCTCTATGATGTAAACAGAAACAATGGACGATAATCAGTGTTCTGCGTATTTCCAACAGCTCCTCTGTTTTTCTTTCTATGCTTTGTCACCTTTGGATCTGGGGAGTTTCTCCCTTTCTCTCTCTTAGAGCTAAGCCCTATTGTTAATACATTCACCTTTCTCCCCCAGGACTCTATTGTCATTGTCTTTTATTATCCTGTGACATGAGTTAATAAATGTTGTCCTGTCAAACTAAGCACATAGATTGATATGTGTGCAATCGTCATTCCTCAGGAGACCAAAGCAATTTTGGTCTGACTCAATGACATCTGACAGAAACATTTAGCAGATCTAAGTCAGGTCTTATTGAGAATAGGAGTTCAGGAATCTCTCTGTTGCTGGAGAGGAAACAGGGAAATTAGCTGAGTGGACATGTGTAAAATTCTCAAGGAATAATAGAGACCTAGAAAGTTATCTACATTAGCAAAAATGGAATGATGTTTAAAAGATAGCACTAGTTCTCTAATTTTGTGTGGCAAATTATCACTGGCAAGCTTTAAAACAATGAATTTACTAGGTCCCACTTCCTAAAATTTTGATTCAGTAGATCTAGTTTGGGGCTCAGAAAAGTTTTATTATTATCAAGCTCTTGGTAGATTCTTTTCCACATTAATTAGAGAACCAACACCATAGCAGTATCTTGCAAAACTCATTCTGCTATTGTTAGTATTGACAACCGCTGCTGTTAATATAAATAACTTTCCTGGTCTTTGTAATTTCTTAAAAGATATTTGACCCTCTACAAAGCTTCTATTTAGTTAATTTCTCTACTTCCTCGTCAAGACAAGCAAAAGAGTTGGGTGTGGACAGCATGGACCACACTCTGAAAGATATTGAATTATTGCATTAAAAAGTTCATATATCTATATTAAAAAGGGAATATATATAATGATATATATAATACTTATATATGTACAATATAATATAATGATATATATGTAATAGTCACTTATAATTATATATATTTACTTTTTAATATAGATATATGCACTCTTTAATCCAATAATTCAATATATATCAAATAATATATATATTCACTTTTTAATATAGATATATGCACTCTTTAATCCAATAATTCAATACATATTAAATAATATATATATTCACTTTGAATATAGATATATTAGATGATTATATAGATGGATATAGACAGATATATAGATAGCACATTGCAGATCTTGACACAGTGGGAAAGCTGTTAGTTGTACTCAGTTTAAAATTGGTTTCCAACAGACGAATATATGAGATCAAGTGCAGACCTTTCTACGAGGTCTTCTTTTGGAATGCCCCCTTCCTCTGGCATCCATTCCTGGGAAAATAGTTTGTGAGAACATCCAGCTTCCAAAGCCTCACTTACCCCCTCCTTTTCACCTATTTTCTACCATACCATTAGCGCACAAGATTTATTTAGTTAACATTTTCACAAACTGACATGTCTTCTTCACCTTTGTGACATCATTATCTATCACAGTGCCTGATACATACAAGATACCCTTGAGTTATATGTTAAACTAAAAGAACCACTTGTGTCTATTTTATGTTGCTATGCACAAAGTTAGCTTAAAATTGCACAGTTACCCTAAAACAACAAACATTTATTATCTTACTGTTTCTGTGGGTCAGAAATTTTGCATAATTTAGCTGGGTCCTCTGCTCAGGTTCTCGTGAGGCTGAAATCACAATGTTGACTCAGTACATCCTTATCCTGGAAATAAAATTAGGGAAAGACCAACTTCCAAGCTCCTTTATATTATTGAAAAATGTATTTCCTTGCAGTGAGATGACAGAGGTCCCTATATTCTTGCTCTGTTGGCTGGGATCTGTCCTTAGCTCTCAAAAGCTGCTCATAATGTCAGGCCACATAGGCTTGTCCCTTATACTTTGAATCTCACTAATTTCTTCTCTCTCTTATCTAGACTCTTTTTTTAAAAAAGGATCACCTGATTTGGTAAGGCCCACCTGAATTTCTGGAGGCAATTATACCAGACAATCTTAATAGTCCAATAATCTCTGGAGCTATCTTAGAATTCTGCCTGCCACAACCCTTAATAAATTAAGATCTCAGAATATTCATTCTAACTCATACGTGGTTCAATTTTATGTGCAGCTCAACATTCAAACACTTTATTATCTATTATGTATATTCAGACAAACAATCAACCATGGCAATTTGATTAATGAACTGTTTTCCAAGTCACGTTTTTTTTTTACCCAGGGCTGGAAAATGTCAAAGTCTAGTACTATTTTAATACTATGGCAAGAAAAAAGTGACTGTTAAAGATTCCTTCTATCTTAAGTAAGATAATGGGGAGAAATTGATGCCTGACATTGCCCTTTCCTCTATTTGTATAGATCATAATAAAGTAGCTAACTTAAAATGACTGCTTGCTTTGACCAGGCATTGTGCTACTGCATACATTATGTATTCAATTTTAAGTGAATCATGTTAAGCTTACTATTACTGTCCCTATTTTACAGATCATGAAGCCTAATCTAAGAGAGATGTTTATTATATATTTTGAGTCTTTTCCAAGAAACATCCCTCTTTAGAAAAAGAGATATGCCTAACTCATAAAGAAATGAGTTTCCATTTGTACATGTTTTTTTCTTACCATTCTTTATGTTCCTAGAACTCATATTTGAGATTATTTGTTAAAGAAACTAAAATAATAATCTTTTTCTCTACTGTGCCTTTAAATGTATGTTTCAAAATAGACTATTATATCAGCTCTAGCAATGTACAATTGAAGGTAACCTTTGTAAAACAATAAAGATATCATTTTGTTCCTGAAACACAGTAATATATTCAATATGACACAAAGGAATTCACAGCATGTTACTACTTTTAACAATTCTCAGAAAAAAAATGTTTAAAACCCAGATCAATTAGTAAAATTAAGAATGTTTCACTAAATTGAAACATTAAATTTTGAGTGTATATAATTAAACAGGCATAAGTAATTTTAAAAATTAAACAGTTTAATTCTCTCATAGGTGAGCCTTTTAATATAAAGGTAGAAAAACTACTGTGCTAATAAATATAAATATGCATATACATGCAAAAATAATGTTTCTCAGGCTATATATTAAATAATTGGGGACTAGAGTGAAGAGTACTTGATTCTATGTGTAAGAAATTTTTATTTTGCTGTATTGAACAAAAGTCTATTTATGTAAAATTTAGTAAAAAATACTTTGCATGAATTATGTATATAAAAGCTTCACATGAGCTATGTCCCACAGCAAAAATTAAAATAGGCCAATATATAAATCAGGATCCCATTACTACTCCTGTTATAAAAAATTATTTATAAACGAGTAATATTTTTATTTCAACATTGCTAATAAAGATTTAGGTCCTGCCCTCATGCTCTTTACAGAGAAGTGAGGGAAATAAGACACATCTGCAAATGAGTAATTTGAGATAGGAAGCACTGACAACTCATTTAACAAGCAATTCTCAAGTACCTGCATCAGAGAAACACTCCACTAAAGTGCTTGAGTTAAAGCAGGCAGCCTCCATGTTACTGAGAAAAAGGATGACAGGTAAACCAAACCACAAGAGGACAGATCAATTGTACCCTCTGGGGTAGATACCATTTGCTAAGGGAAGCAGAAATGTGTGTACGCGAAGGTAAAGAGTGTGCATTTCAGTCTGTGTCCCTTAGAGTCACAGACTTGATAAAGATTCATAGGTTGGCCGGGCGCTGTGGCTTACGCCTGTAATCCCAGCACTTTGGGAGACCGAGGCGGGCGGATCACAAGGTCAGGAGATCGAGACCATCCTGGCTAACATGGTGAAATCCCATCTCTACTAAAAATACAAAAAAATTAGCCAGGCGAGATGGCAGGCGCCTGTAGTCCCGGGTACTCGGGAGGCTGAGGCAGAAGAATGGCCAGGAGGCAGAGCTTGAAGTGAGCCGAGATCCTGCCACTGCACTCCAGCCTGGGAGACAGAGTGAGACTCTGTCTCAAAAAAAAAAAAAAAAAAGATTCATAGGTTGATGATCATTACATGGGACAGCATGTCAAAGAGCTCTGAGTTCCAGAAAAAAAAAGGGTAAAAATCACATCTTGGAGGAAAAAAAGCAAGTTTCTGGAAGATTAAAAATCATAGCTTTGAGTCTGTATTCTCAATACATTTAATCAGATGCACACAGAGCACTGACTCTGCCAGGCACTGTTCTAAGAGCTTTCAAATATTAACTCATTTAATGTGCTAAAAATCTTAGAAGGTTTGCAGAAGACACTAATAAGCTGTTGAGCTGCAGTGTGTAGACCTGAACCCAGGTATTTGGAGTCCATAGTTCATGTACTTAAACACTAACAATATTACCTTCTCAGTATAAAGCAAGTGAAATGAAATGTACTAGGATTTAGGGAAGATTTAAAAATTCGTTTCAAAAGATATGATCAAGTGTGCTCCTTTCTTCTATCTACCTTCCAAATAATTCAGCAAGCAAAGAAAAATACTCCTTGACAAATGCAAATAGGGTTTCTCCTTGCAATCTTTTCAAAGGCCCTATGTGCCATGCAAACAACCTAACCTATGTCCTTTTGAGGCTTATCATAAATCAGTGGCCATTGCAAAAACACACTCCAGCATACAGCTTCACATCTTTCCTGGCTTTGTTGTCCACCTTTTCCCCCTTATCCTCACCTTTCTGTGAATAATGTGTATGCACTTGCCTCAGAACTCAATGAACTTAAAGGACCCTCACAAAGACATAGGGCAGGAGGACCTACGAGTCGGCCAGGGAGTTCCTGAGGAAGAGCTACATTACTAATACTACTACTAATAATAAAAAGATGCACAGGAAAAATATGACTCTACTTTGCTGGACTTCATGGAGTCTGCCTGTGATGCCTAGATCTGCTGCAGCCACTCTGTGACACAGAGGAGAGAAAACATGTACCTGCTAAAGACGGCTAAGACGAAAGACAGAAAAACATCTGGATCTTTAAGCTACTGAATTAACCAACTCTAGAGCCTTATACCTCCAGACCTCTTGCTTGGGAAGATAAAACACCCTTTAGTATGTTACTATGATTATTTCAAATTGCCTATTATTTACAACCCAAAAAACATACTAGTTGACACAACAAAGAAAGCTAACTAATTTTTACATTAACCCTCATTTTTACAGATGAAGAAACTTAAAGACCAACGATTTGTCATCCAGAGTCACAGAACAAGTCACTGACAGGTATAGCCAGGATATAAAAGTCCAGGTCTGCCAAGCTCCTAAACTCTTTCACTGACCACAGATAAAAAAATAAAAGTAAAACAAACAAACAAACAAAAACTTGTAAACAACACCTGCAAGATACTTGGCACAGTGGTTACTTCATAAATACTATTTTCAAGAATACAATTAACAGTCAGTTAACCTTTTTAAGATTACCTCAAAGCCTAGTTGTGCCTGGGGTGAGATGGGAAGAGACCAGTTTCCATAGATTTAGACACTGAGCACCAAAGTTACCTGCAGAACAGGGAAGTTGTCGGGGACAACTTTCTAACAATGACAGCTAGACATGGTAATAAGAAAAACCTCAGCTTCATCCCTTCCTAAGCAGGCCCCTAAAGGCACTGCTTGATGAACTCCTTTATCAAGAAGGACTCGACAGAAATAATCTTTCATGTGGATGCCCCTTCAAGCTAGTCTCCAACTTAGCTGTTCCGAATTCTGACAAGGAAAAAAGCAAGCATCCATAGGTTTCTCACAACAAACCTGTACAACAGGAATTATAATGCCTATTTTACAGATGAGAACAGTGGGGTTTAGAGCACACAGCCCAAGGACATAGAGCAGCTATCATAAACTTGCCCCAAGGGAGGAGGAAGGGATAAAAATAATGGAAAAGAGGTGCTTCAAGCTGGCAATAAAAGCATCACTTTCAATCCATACTTCCCTCTGGATGGAGATTAAACCATGTAAAGTATGCAGAGATAAGCACAGTGGCTGGAGCATATCAGGCTCAAGATCCTTTCCCTTTGCTCTCTGACTCTCCCAGCCTTTCCCCTTCTGGCTTCAGCAGATCAACCAATCAGAGGATTAAGAGTGAACCCACTCTATGGCCAGGGCTCAAGGTGTACCAGATATCTTAGATGCTGGACTTAAACTGAATGAGAAGGCAGTGTTTGCATAAAAGACAGTAGGTGTTTAGAAGAATTATTCACAATAGCCAAAAAGACTATCAACAGATGGCCAAACCTGCTGAATATGGTATATACACACAATAGAATATTATTTAACCATCAAGAGGAATGAAATACTGATTCATGCTACAAAATGGATGAATGTTGAAAACATTATGCTAAATGAAAAAGTCGGACACAGAAGTCTACATATTGTATGATTTTATTTATATGAAATATCCAGAATAGGGAGTGCCATAGTTGCCAGAGGCTAGGAAGAGAAAGAAGGAGGAGTGGCTGCTAATAGTTTCCCTGTGGGTAGTGAAAATATTTGAAACTAGATAGAGGTGGTGATTGTGCAACATTGTGACTGTCCTAAATGCTACTGAATTGTACACTTTAAAATGGCCAATTAAAAAGAAACCTGATTTGGACTTCCAGATCATTATATTTTCCACTTATTTAAACATATCGATCTGTGCATCTATCTATACACACACACATATATATACACAGATATATATATATACACAGATATATATATATACACAGATATATATATAATATATATACACAGATATATATAATATATACACAGATATATATATAATATATATACACAGATATATATATATTATATATATATACACACACATATACATGTATTTTATTTACTATGACATGGACACTATTATTGCAAAATATGTTAAATGGAATGACAATTTTTGCTGATGTCTGATCTTTTCACGAGTCTTTATGATTTCTCAAAATACAAAAAGTAATTTTCTGATTATATGGGCCAGTTTCGATTATCCTGAGGTATGTTTTTGGTGCCTATAAATGTGAACTTAGCATGGCACAATTGTTAATCCCCAGTATAATGCTTGGTTTACATTTCCTATTTATTTACTTATCCAGTAAACATGGGCAATTATGCTACATTATGGAAAGTGCTGGAAACATAAAAACATTGACACACCCTCAATGGATATTGTAAATATATGGACGGATAGACAAAATATTTCATTATAATACGGTCCAAGCCATAATAGAAGTGAAAATAGGCTACTTTACAATCAACGAAATCTTTACCTTAGCCAGACCAAGGGGTCAATTACGGTTTTTTGGTAAAGGTGTTATCTGAGTTTATAACTTTTGAAAGAAAAGAAAAGTTTTGACACAGCCTTGAACTTCTTTGCAAAATTGGAAGCTGACAAACTAAAACTTCCTCATCTTTCCACAATCAAAATTGCATAATATGAAGCTACACTCTCAGCTTTCTTTCTGGTTAGTAAGGAAAAATGTACCTTGCCCTGACTGAGGGCTAAGCCCTTCACTTAAACTCTGGATCACGTGTTTTTCTTTTTTTTTTTTTCTTTTACAAGGACTTTGTGCCTTCAACTATAACCTTTCTCAGTTACCATGCAACCTGAGATATTTATCATGAACTGAGTGTTATGTTGCCGAAGAAACCAAAGTTGGAAATTAAATAGTAACATTTTCATCAAATGGAAATGGTATAAAGGGGATCAGGCTTGAGCGGGATCTAAAGGCACAAGCAGGCTGAACAAGAAAGTAGCTCAGACATCCATGGTCGTTACCCATGGCATTTTGCCTTCTCCCTCTACTTGCATTTATAGGCTTATGGGAAGTTTCCAATAACCAATCGAAAGGAGAACAGAAAACACAGTCTTAGTTTGCAGGTGATCCTGCATGACATACTGACACACAGGCACCCCTTGAAAGTGGATGGTGACAGCCCTGCAACTCCACTCTGGGACAGCTCTGAAAGACAGTGATAAAGGAAATCTTCACAATGGAAAAACTTCTAGCAGTGCACCTAGCTGATCCTTTTTCCTGGAAGGACAGATGACCAGAGGTGCAGGACTCATCAGTTCATGAGCTGTGATAAACTAGTTTAGCTGGCTGATCAAGGCTTAGAAGAAATACAATTGCGAAATTGATAAGGAGTACTAGAAAAGAGGTCAGTGGGTAAATCTCTTTGAAGGGAAACAGAAGAGGAAGATATTTGTGTCCCACTGGAATCTTTACCAAAGAGTGGCCTCAGCAGAGGAGGATTTTCATTATAAAGCAGATGAAATGACACAATCTATGGGTATCAGTCAACTTCTTTTCAAGCCAGTACTGCTATTGTTCAATGGGCTGATGAACAAATTGGCCATGGCCATGGCAACAGAAATAAAAATTAAGCATGGGCCCAACAATCATGAACTTCCACTATACAAGCAGATCTGTGTATAGTCTCTGCTGAGTGCACTACCAGGCCAGGCTACCGTTAGCTTGTTGACTCAGTGGCATGAGAAGCTTAAAATGCTTGGGTGGCAGTCTCAGCTTTCACCAGAAAGCAAAATTACCGATCACTGGGGGAAATAAGAATAGGTACCATTCAATTTTTATCCCTTAATTCCCTCACTTGTGAATACTTTCTATGGAAAAACACTAAAAGCTGACTTACAGCTCTCAAAATGGAGGGTGCATGTGTGTGTGTGCATGCATGCATGTGTGTGTGTGTGCATGCAATGTGTGTGCAGATGTGTGTGTGTATCAGGATTTAAGTTACAGGATATTAAAGGGGTAGTATAAATAAATTTAGAAAAAAAGAATAACATTACCCAAAGATTTTTATTTCCGAATGTTCTGGGTCAATAGTAGACCTGCCTGACTTGTTTAGATGTGTTTAGTGTTATTTAGTTTTCCATTACTTTTATTACAGGACATGGGATAGATAAGAGACATGTTACAAGATGTTCTACATTCCAACTTACTCTTCCTTACTTCCATTGATTGTGTAGTATAAACTTAATTTCAATCTGATGGGATCAACGATCCCAGATCTCTGGTTAGCCTGTTTTTTGTTTGTTTGTTTTTGTTTTTGTTTGTTTTTGTTTTTGTTTTTGTTTGAGGCAGAGCTTCACTTTTGTTGCCCAGGCTGGAGAGTGCAATGGCGCAATCTCAGCTCACCACAACTTCTGCCTCCTGGGTTCAAGCGATTCTCCTGCCTCAGCCTCCCGAGTAGATGGGATTACAGTTGTGCATTGGAATTAATTTATATCTTTCCTGTTATCAATAACACAATTTTTCTTTTGCTCTATTGTAACACTTCACAATCTTCCCTAAAATTGTTGTGCCTTTCTTTTCAATATTATTTATGCCTCGAATTATAGAAACTCTGTCTTATTTGTCATTATTTCACCTATAATTCTATCTAGAGTATATGCTCAAGTAACATTAGTTGTATTGAAACTGTTAACACTTAAAATTCCAGCATCTATATACACGACTAACTCAAATGAATTAATAAGCAAATTTTGTATTCCATGAAAAAAAGTAGCTATTCTTCACCAACAATTTGCCATTATTAGCTTGTGATCAGATTCTAGAATGCTAACATTAAGATAAATATAAAGCTTTTATGTCATCATAAGAATTGATTTATGACCAAATGTCTACTTTTGCCTTTATTTTAAATTCAGTTTGTTGTTCACATGACAAAAATTGAATTACAGACATTAAGCTCCAATGATCATTTTCATTGACTAATAGCATTGGATATGTATTTAGAATAAATCTTCAAAAGATAGAGTTATTGACCATTGAAAAATATTTCTAAAATATCATTAGTAAGCTAAAGATGTACTATAAAAGTAATTTTTTTTTAACTAAAGGCAATGGGAGGGGGGCTCTTGACAGTCACTGTGACTCAGTGGTCAGCACTTGAGCCATTTTTGGGTAACTTGAAGGTATCCAATATCTGGAAAGTCTTATAATGAAAACTTCTGGCCAAATAAAATCAAACTTGCATCTAACAAGTATCAATGCTTAAATTTATTAAGTAAATTGTTAAAATATCTAATAAGTAAGAAAAGTATAGTGCATTGAGCAAATAGAAATGTATCTCTCACTGTCATTTTCTTCTCATACACCAGATAGCAAACGTTCTCTCACTAGAATTGGCCTAGTCAATGTTTCAGGTCAAGAATATTTGTTGCCATCTTCTTATTTTTTTCTGGATGTTTGCATGGGCTTTTAAACTCTACTTAACAATTACAAAAACTTCTATCTCTGCCTAAATGTTCTCTTTTTATTTTATTTGACACTCTTTGCAGTGTACTCTTTTCTCTTTTGAAATGTGTCTCCCTGAAACAGCTCCACTGTCCTTCAGCAGCACTCACCAAGAAGTATACTAGACACCAAACAAGTATGTTCAGGTTTATCAGGATTTTAAGTTTATATCTTAAAATGATCTCTCTATATTTTCTTCTGCAGTATACTCTGAGATCCTTGAGAACAGAGGTATGTTATTTTACTCAATAAAACATGGCTGGGCCTTGACTTAGATAAGATTTACCAGCTGTGGGATCTTGAAGACAGGGTTTCAGGTACCTATGATTTATTGAGGGAGTACTCTCAGAAGAATGAAAATAAAGGATGTATGATAGAGCATCCTTTATTTGTAAGGAAGGATGTTCCTTCCTTACAAGGATAAGTTTGTAAGTAAGCATGTGTTCTCAGTTGGAATCTGGAACATAAATGTAACCACTTAAAACAAGAGAGCCTGCCATAAATTAGTCCTTAGCTATCGACTATCTGTGGGGAGAGAGGAAGGATGTTTTAAAGTAGGATGGATAGGTGGATTAGCTCATGTCTTCCATAAATCAGGCACCAAGATGGGATTAGACACGATAGATAAGTATTAGTAAGAAAGCCTTTCAGAGAAAATGGAAAGAAGTTCTGACCTTTGTGAACAAAAAAGAAAAATGGAAGAAAAGTTGGGAGACATGACAACTAAATATAATGTATCCTGGAAGAGAAAAAGGCCTGTAGGTTAAAAACTAAGTATATTATTCCCATGGCTGCTGTGAGAAATAACCATTAATTTGGTGTCTTAAGAAAGCATTAATTTATTTTCTTATAATTCTGTAATCCATAAGTCCAAAATTAATCGAACTGAACTAAAATTATGATTTTGGCAAAGCTGTATTCTTTTCCAGAGACTCTAGGGAATAATCTCTTTTATTGTCCTTTCTAGGTTTTAGAGATTGCCAGCTCCTCATGGTTTGTGACCTTCCTTCTATCTTCCAAGCCAGAGCTGTAAGTTGAATTCTCACATTGCATCATTCTAACCCCTTTATCTGCCTTCCTTTTCCACATTTAAGAGACTTTGTGATTATGTTGGGCTCACTAAAGAATTCAGAACTGAATAATTGTGCCCTCCAGTTTTCACATGTCAAAGCCTTACCCTGCATGGTTGGAAGATGGAGCCTCTGAGGAAGTACTTAAAGTTACATGAGGTAGTAGGGGTGGAGCCTGATCTGATAAGATTAGTGCCATATAAGGAGAGATATCGAAGATCTCACTTTTGCTCTCTCTTTCCCAACATGCATGCACCAAGGAAAGGCCATGTGAGGACCAGCGAGGAGATGGCTATCTTTAAACCCAGAGGAGAGCTCACCAAATACTGAATCTGTGGACACTGCCATCACGGACTTCGAAATTCCAGAATTGTGAGAAAATGAACACCTGTTGATTAAGCCACTCAGTCCACCTAATCTGTGGTAATTTTAGAAATCTAAGAAGACTAATATAAGGACAATTATTCTACCTATAACACCAAAAAAAATCTGAATGAGATACGGAGTTTAGTTAATAATTTATCAATCTTGGCCCATTAATTGTGACAAATGTACCATCCCAATGGAAAATATTAATAAAAGCAGGATTTAGGTGTCAGTCATAGGAATTATCTGTGCACTTCAAGATTTCTCTCTAAATTTGAAACTATTCCGAAATTAAAAGTTCATTTCATTAAATAAACGTTGCAAGGATTAACTTTTTTTCATTATTACTTTTACTTTACAAAATTAAGTAGCATTTTTGTTTGCTTGTTTCACTTGTATTGTCAAAAGCGTAGTAAAGTTTAAGAGGGGTGTTTACAAACCAGGCTTATTAAAAGAAGAGCTATCGGGAGGGAGGGGCCAAGATGGCTGACGAGAAGCGGCACTGGTCTGCAGCTCTCACTGAAAAGAGCAAATACGGCAAGTGAACCCTGCACCTTCAGCTGAGGTATCCAGATTGTCTCATTGGAACTGGCTAGGCAGTTGGTGCGACCCACAGAGAGCAAGGAAAAGCAGGGTAGAGGGACAGCCCACCCAGGAGCCACACAGGGTAAGGGGAACTCCCACCCTAAGTCAAGGGAGACAGTGAGTGAGTGTGCCACCCCTCCAGGGAAATCACACTTTTCCCAAGGATCTGTGCAACCCGTGGATCAGATTTCTTCATGAGGTCATGTCACCAGGGCCTTTGGTCCCCAGCACAGAACTGTGCAGACTCTTGGCAGCCACTCATGTTGCACCCAGTGGCAGCACGCTGGAGGTGGCCTAAGATGACTGAGTTCCTGTGCGGAGGGGCAGCTGCCATCACTGCTGCTCCAGTCAGCCATTTTCCCCTGTCAATGTCAGGGAGACTGGGCAGTTTGGGCCAGGAGGAAGTCCCCACAGTGCAGCACAGTGGCCATGACAGATCCTGGCCAGACTGTTTCCTTAGGTGAGGCTCAGATCAATCCCTCTTTTTCAGAAAATATCATATATAGTCTTAGAGTTGCTCCAAGAAATATTATTATTTCAACATCTTTGAGGACTTTTTCTAGAGACAAATTCAACCAATTTATCATATATGAAAAAGGAATGCTTCTAGATATTCAGCCAAAATTCTGGCTTGTATTTTTTTTCTTTATCAGTCGTGTAACCATGAATATTTCCAACTTGACTTTGACAAGCTTTAAAATCACTGTGTAAATTTGAAAATAGTTATCTTTTTTAGTTCTACACTTAGTGTATCCACTTCTTACAAGAAGCAATGAGATATTTATAAATTTCAGCTTTGGTTTCTTCTTGTTTATTGACTTGGCTGTACCATTTTAGTAAAGTCTGTTTCTCCTTCATTGTGAAGCCATAGATGTTCTCAGAGGACATAGCCTCAGGCAGAGGATAATCACCTTATAATAACAGTGGTTTTAGCAGGATTCTATTGGACTATTTCTCCCTGCTCTCTCTGCTAAGCTGTCTGCCTCTGCATATAGCACACCCAGATTTTAGCCTCCACTAATGGAAGGCTGACTGGTCTGTTGTTTTCCATGATACCCAAAGTATAAATTGCTCCCACAGTCTGATCCAATTCAACCAAGGCCAATTGCAGAGCTAGTTTTTGAGGCAAGTTTTGTGGTTTGCTCTGAACACAGGAGGGGTATTGTTAGTTGTCTTTTCATCTGGTTGTCTCTGGTAATGTTTTCGGTCTATATTTTAGCCTGTTGCTCATAATTGCTTATCATCAAAACAGCCTTTGTTTCTGAGCAACTCTCAGCTTGAATTTCCCAACAGTCAGTTTCCAATTAAGTTAGTTGCTTTATAGAGAGCTTTGGAGTGCTCTGTTTTTAAGGACTGCCTCTTTACCATGGCAAAACATTGGAACCTCTGCTCTAGAGTGAGAGCAAGGAGAGTGGTGTAATTTTTCCAGAGTGATGAGACGCACCAGCTCCTCCTCAGTTAAGTCCTGCCCAGTGCCCCTGGGTAGGGTGCCTTTGAGGACCGGTAAGGGGCGCAGGGCAAATTAGGGATGACGTTCAGAACCAGTGCCTACGGGCATCCCCAAGGGCTTCTCATGTTGGTAGGGAAGGTAACTGCTCATCTTTGCAGGTTGCCTCCCCCACATGTATCTTCCACCCTGTGAGGGAGCTGGAGAGGGATGATCATTTCCTCAATTTTTTTTGGCTTGCCATGACTAGGAGTGAGCCTCCACTCTACTAGACGGGGTTGAGTGAATGAAGAAAAACCCCAGGCTCTTAGCTTCAAATGTTAGGAATTTAGCCAGTGCAATTTATTGCTGAGAGGTATGAGAAAAGCTGGCAACCTGCCCCTCCTGTTGAGATAACATATCCTTTAACATAGATGAGGAGAGAGAGAGAGCCTCATTTTCTTGGCCCTACTCACTCAGATTGGAAAGTCTGAAAAAAAAAAAAGAAATAAAAGAAATGTTGAGATGGGAGAGAGAAGGAGAAAGCAAGTCATGGCTAAGTGACACAGACTGGCTCTTGGTATCACAATTTAGAAGATTTTCTTGAAAAAAATATTTCTTTATTTGCTATGAAACAATTTCCAAAGACTTCTTTAAAATAGTTTCTCCAATATGATCATTTTCTAGAAAGAAGATTTGTAGAACTTACCATGCTACCTTTCCAGAAGTCACATTTTTCCTAATTATTTATTTTAAATATTACAGCATCTCTAAATGTATTATGCATTTGATTAGTAATATTAGCTTAAATTTTCCATCCCACATAGTGATTATTTCTGTCATTAAATTATTTTTATCCTTCATATGAATTTGTTCATTATAGATCAAATTTTAAAATCATACTTAATAAATTCAGAAATGTTTATTTTTTTTCTAGTACACACTATGCTAGTAAAGACCAAAAGATGTACACCATTATGTGGGATTACATGTAGATACAAGATACCATCCTTTTAAGAATATTATACTAATGTTCTGTTTTCTAATGTATTTGTCTTGATTGAATACTGTTGATATTTTTAATTTAGTTAGCTTTGTTCTTCAGTTCTACAATTAGATATGAAATGTTTTGTTTCCAAGTGGATTTGTGGTCTTCTAATAGAGTATCAAATCTTTCTAGCCATAGATAATTTAATTGGAAAAACTAAACGTGAAACTAACTTGTAGTACATGTAATAGTAGAAGCAAAATACATTGCGTTTTAAGTTAGTATTTAAAAGCTAATTACTACATTTTCTTTTTTCCATTTTAAAAATGATTCAAAATAAAATACTGAAATTTCTGCCATGTAACCCAAAGTAATTTTATATAATTAAACTGAATCAGAAGCTGTTTTGATAGAAACATTTTTACAATGCCAGAAAGATGTGATGAATATTTTCATGAGTTTTCATAGAACTTGCTAATTTTCTGGATATATTTTATCTTTCTAATAGATCAGAGTTGCATTTGTTGCTTCTGAGATCTGAATTTGATAGAAATAATTGCCTTTTTATATTCTTATTATATTGATCATAATTAAATGGTCATTTATTAAAGACTAAGGCAGTCCAGGTATTTCATCTGAACTGTTCAAGTTCTGGATTTGATTAGAATAATTTTATAGCTGCCCTTAATTTATTTCATAGCCTTTTAGTGAGGCCACAGACCACGTATGTGGAATGTAAAGCAGCTGCCCCCCTGCCCAGGTCTAAGGACCATGCTGTTAACAGGAAAATGTGATATGTTATATCTAACTTCCAAAGGTACTCTTTAATCTAGTCACTCTGCAGATAAGAAATTGCCGGTAAAAAAGGTTGCAAGTCATGTTTTTTTCTGAAATATCTAAAATTAAAATTTTGGGACTACATCTTGCAATTTTGCTGCTCAGTGATTTTACGTTATTCATGAACACTCTCAAAATAATGAGCAGAAAAGCCTGGGTCACAGATGATGAAGACAAACTTCTAGGAGAGTTTACTTCTGCAGCTTCTGTTAAGAGTCAGGTTCGCTTGAGATGATGGCAGGTGACAGGCAACAGCTTTTTGTTATCCTTAATTAAAATAACCAGAACAAATTTCTGGAAATCAATTATGTGTGTCCATGGAGGAGACAACAGTAAGCAGAGGTTTCAATTGTATTCAATACCAGTATAGGAAGCTGATATTCAGCATTCAAAGTGGTTCAAGAACCTCGTCTACAAGAGGGAGGTCAGTGGAAGAAGCCAAAGCTATTCTCAAAATTTCTGAATAACAAGTTTCTTAGCAACTGAATCAGTGGAACCCCAAAAGGTTTGCTGAGATTGCTAAAGGAGCTATGCTCCACTTCCAGACCTCAGTGGTGGGCGAGAGCTAGAATCACACACTTCTGTGTATTCTTCCCTTGGGCGTTGAGAAAATGCACAGATATACACAACAAAGCGCAGAGAAGATGTTCAACTCATGAACCAAAGACCTGAATTGAAAACAAAATTAGGATGACATAACTGAGAGTCTA
Organism: Nomascus leucogenys; assembly: GCF_006542625.1. Classification (NCBI taxonomy): domain Eukaryota; kingdom Metazoa; phylum Chordata; class Mammalia; order Primates; family Hylobatidae; genus Nomascus; species Nomascus leucogenys. The sequence continues at coordinate 29,677,104 of NC_044395.1, read as the reverse complement.
CTCAACCGTGAAATGCAGAATAGAAAATTGCATGTGTCAAGAAACAGACTAAGGCAGCAAAAGTAAGTAGGGATATGACAGATACCATAAAACACAAAGACAGCCTCTAGATAGTTTGGAGAACATTCTGGTGCAGTATCTTAGACTAGGACATAAGGAAAATACAAATAATATTGCATACCCCCTTGGAAGTTGTTACCTGGCAAGCATGACAAATTTACATATATATATATATATATAGTTGAAGGAATTAAGCACTAAATTATGTGGTGCTGATGGTGGTGAATGTGGTTGAATTGATGCAAAGGACACTACTAGTTAGATTACTAATGTGATTACCTCATGGTGCTTTCTTAATTTAGGTAGCTGTGAGTTTGTGAGAATGTCACTAAATAATCTCTTTACTAAAAAAAAAGCTCTTAAAAATTCTGAATAAAGTTTTCAATGATCTCTCTTGAGTTTGAGGCTTCTCTGAAATACTCTCTAATCTTATTATTTACAAAGCATTTAGTGGTTTTTCTCCCATATTAGGACTACTCCTGTTTAGATTCTTCTTTCTCCTTCCAGGTATATTCCATCAAATATTCCCACTCAATTCTTTTTATTTTCTCTAGTTCTCAATTATTTTATTTGCACTCTTTACGCTTTAATTTGAATTATTATATGTATTCATATGTGATGTCTTCATATATGCCTTTGGTCCCACTGTCAGTTAGTAGTTTTGCTTTGTTTTGTATTCCTAAACAATTGTAACTCCGCCTGAATCAGTCAGAAAACAAATTTATTAAAGGATGTTTTGCTAAACACAGAATTTGGGGGAAGGGCTATGGAGCTTGGTTTGGAGGATAGACAGTCAGAAACAACTCTCACAAAGTGTCATAGAAATGGTCACATGAAAACAGGATCAGGAACAGATCTTGTCGCTCCACCATTATCTAAGTGCATCTATTCCTAACTCTGAAAACTGACGTAAGTGGCACTTTTCTGCCCCCTTAAAAACAGGAGTACGTATTACCCTCGCTTTTCACATACTAGCTTTTTGTTTAAAAATCTGCATAAATAAATCGTATCATTAGAGCCTTGATTGTGAATCTGGACTACAGCTGCAAGGAGGGCTAGGAAAATTTTCCCCGGCATCTTTTTGTTTCTGAGTAAGAAACTACCCCATAATGTAAAGGGATACCCCAAACATAGAAAAGGTGGTCAGATGCAAAAAAAAAAAAAAAAAAAAGTCACCTACAATCTCAAATTCTCTGCAAAGTGCTGCACTTGAATTCCAAATTGCTGATTGAATATCTTAAGGTTTATTCCATTAAATATCTCCAATACAAAATGTCTCTGAATAATGCACTACCTGATGGCCATTAAAATGAGCAATCATGATTTCCCCCTTACCGATCTCTCTGTCTCAGTCACTTCTACCTCCACATTATTTTACATATATTGCAGTTTATCAGTCAAAGTAAATCTTTATACTTGTACTCACATTCTACATCCTTAATAACCACAGCTCTAATAATGTAAAATTGTTGCTGACACTTATTTTCCATACTTCTGATTCTCCTATCACCTGCTCACCTTTTTCTTTCCCATCGGCTTTTATCAGCTTCTACTAAACCACATCATTAGCTTATTCAGTCGGTCTGTTGTTTGTTACATGTTACTCCTTACAAGGACATTAGTCCTGTGAGAACACGGACCTTTCTCTGTTTTGTTAACTATTATACTTGTAGGATTTAGAGTACCTGTCCCATAGAAAGTGCTCAACACATATTTGTTGAGTTAAACATTGTTGAATCATCCCTGAAAAGGAAATGATGAAATTAAAGTAGCATATGGAAATTTTAGATGGGCTCTGGCATTTTTTTTATTGCAGGGCAACATGGGTCTCCATGTGAATAAAGCACGTGTGCAGAGATAGCTCCCGAGAAATATAAAATATAAATATGTAAATATACATATGTTATATATATGTGTGTGTATATATGTATATATATATATATATATTCAGTATACATCCATATGTGTCTGTAACAGTAGCTCTAAGCTGAAACCCAAAAGATAAAGTCTAAAGGGAAAACTAAATGAAGAAGTTGAGTTCAACAGGAGAAGACCAATGACATTTGAGATTATGTTCAAGAGTCTATAACTAGGGACAGCAGCCAGAAAAACTGATGGAAATTTCCACTATTACCTGGCTATATGCCATTAAATATATCCATATTAAACCTCCAAAAAATCAACCCTTGAATTGACTCTGTGAATATAAGCACTCCAATAACTTCTAAAACTTCATCTATACAAATGGTCACAATTTTGATCTTTTACATCTTATTTTCATTAAGACTCCTTTTCCGAATTCTCAAAGATAGTTTTCTTCAGATATTCCTGGTGCTACTTCATATTCACTGCTAAGAAGTTAATGCCAGTAAACTAATTGCCATTATGAAAGTTTCCATTTTTTTAATCACTAATCCTACAATACCATAAAATATATAACTATTGGACCAATGTTTTCTTTGTAGCATCTTATTTTAAATTTTAAGTAAGCCCTGTTGTTTCTATGTTTTTAAATGAAGACAAGGGTCCTACTATTACAATTATTGTTCATTTATTGAATTACTTATACGTTTGATATTTATTTACTTACCTATTAAGTATTTCTATATAATGTCTTTAATTAGATTTTGTTTTTTTTTGAGACGGAGTCTCACTCTGTCGCCAAGGCTGGAGTACAGTAGCGCGATGGTGGGTTCAAGCTATTCTCCTGCTTCAGTCTCCCGAGTAGCTGGGACTACAGGCATGTGCCACTATGCCCAGCTAATTTTTTTTTTTTTTTTTTTTTTTAGTAGAGATGGGGTTTCACCAGCTTGGCCAGGCTGGTCTCGATCTCCTGACCTCGTGATCCACCCACCTCAGCCTCCCAAAGTGCTGGGATTACAGGCATGAGCCACCACTCCTGGCCTAATTAGATTATTTAATAAAATATAAGAGTACGTCCTGTGATGAAGGCACTCTACTGGACACTGTGGCTCCAGCAGTTGAACCAATAAAAACTTTTGTATGTGTGTATTCTATTTGGAGAGGCAGAAATAAGTAACCTAAATATAATAATATAATTTTGGTTTGTGATATTAAGAAATATAACATGGGTTGTGTGCATGTGTGGGAGTGTGCATATGATGGATGATACTGTCAAAGATTATACCAATTTTCTTTAAGTACTAAGTATTCCATCCTATGATTAGTTTTTTATCACAACAGAATCTCTTCAGGATGCCAAATGTTGAGATAAGGCCTTTTCTGTAGACCAAAATAATTGAGACATAAGTAAGTGTTGCTCTTAGCCAAAAGGTCTAAATGAACCACATTTTCGTGTAATCATAAAAATTTGAGCAATAGAGTAGAACGCTGGGGCACAATGCCATAAATATATATGTATATTTTAGTTAACAACCTCAAGAAAAAAGTGTTTGAGAGTTTGTTAATGCCGTGTATTCTATACTACAGAGTGAAGACAGGCTACTCCCTCACCTGTTTATATGAAAAATATCTGCCTACTACCTAGTGCTTCAAGTGGTGCTAATATATTTTGTTCATTTCAGTATAATATGCTTCCTCTCCATAATGGCTTTTCAAGTCCATTTATTTTCTTTTGTATACTGTGTTTAAAGTTGAGGATTCTATTATTAATGATTGCCCAATTTAAAACCAAATTTTAAAGTTGTGCTTCGAAGCAGTCATTACTGTTCTGCAACCTATCTGTTGATAAACTATAAGGAAACACAAGTTCCTGCACCCAGTGGTCTTTTTACACAGGTGAGAGTACTGTGTATTCAAATTTAGGGAAAGAATACAACATCCTAGCCAGGACTTTTTAAGCTATTTTATGTATAAAGATAAAGTGACCAACCTAATGACTTGGATCTAAAATAAAAGTGTCTTAATTTTAAAAATTCTCAGAAAACTAGGCTTTATTAAGCATAGAATACTATTAATTTATGAATGTGCGTGAAAAACAGGTATACACTGCACGTGGTATTCTAAAGATTCAATCCAAGAAAAAATAGTCAATGAAATCTTAAAGAGAATCGAAAGAAGCCAGTTCTTGAAGTCCTCAAATCAATTTATTCAACTACAATTCAAGGAAGCATCTTAAGTAAAGATGGAACAGGCTGAATAAAACTCATATGTCTCAATCAATCAATAATATATCTTTGGGTCAGAAAATTTTTTTAAATGTGTCTTAAATAGATGAATACTCTTTGCTATAAGAAATATACAAAAGCAAAGAAAATCTTTTGATATAGTTCCTATTCTCTCAAGACATATTTGAAATGTACTGCATGGTATGATTAAGCAGTTAGATTTAATAGAGTGTAAGTTTTTGCTCCCATAAAATAATTTTTCTTTGTTTGCATTGATTCACTAACACCTTATTGAGTGGAATGCATGTTTTGTGGGGGGTTTTTGATAGTCTTATTGATTTCTAGAAAGCTGAGAAGATGGAAACATAGAAATTGATTTTTTTATTACAAAGCCAGTTATGATCAAGCTTAAAGCTCAAAAGTAATCTCTGCTTATAAACTATGCCCCTTTAAAGACATTTTCCCTACGAAGCCAAAAGAAGCTAATTATATTTTAAGATTCATTAATGGAATGGAAAAAAGGTGATGATCTCTTCCTGCTCTAGGCTAGTGAGATCAAAACTACAGAAATGTACTCAAATCTCAGTGATAAACTTTAAGGAAGATTAAAGATAAATTTCAAATGCATTAAGAATAGTGTGACTAAAATACTGAGGAGACTCAACGCCACGTAAATGGAAATCTGTGTATTTTGTTGTTTGGTTTCTATTTGTTTTGCATTGTTTTTGCGTGATTAGAGTCTATACTTTTGGAAGACAGCATGTAAAACAGGGATTAGACCTCAAAACAAGGGAATGTAATCTGTAAGGAAACTGATTTAAATCAACAGAAGAAAGAACATTTTCACTGCTTTGAAAAGTGGAATGACCCAAAAACAGAGAAGATAACTTTTATAATGAGATGTGCTAAAGCTGTAAGTCCAGTTAGAAAGAGATACAGAGAGGACTCTAGGAGAAATAAGCATTAGATTAAAATCTAAATTGTATGAATTTTAAGTTCACTGAGCCAGATTCTGTGAAATCATTAAAGCTTACGTATGTTTCTTTAGGGTAAATTTTATAGTTAAATTTGTGATAAATTCCTGAAAAAGCACCATCAATCCTTATTTTTTAATCAAATGATTTCTGTTTTCATAAAAGAACTAATGCTACATGACGAGTTAATGGGTGCAGCACACCAACATGCCACATGGATACATATGTAACAAACCTGCACATTGTGCACATGCACCCTAAAACTTAAAGTATAATAATAATAATAATAATAATAATTAAAAAAATAAAAATGGAACGTTTGAATACTGGCAAAAAAAAGAAAAGAAAGCATGAGCAAATTATTCTATTATTAAAAAATTTTAGATAAACAATTATAATAAAGGAAAAACAACATTCCAATCTCTCTACTTGCATAATGTCAGCATGCTGATGTGTTAGTGTGTTTTCCCATTTAATTATTCTGTATTTATTTTACATTATTATAACCATTTTGTAAATATAGTGCATTTTGGATTTAATATATCAAATAGTTTTATTGCTATATTACTACATGATTTTGTGGTGTTAATGGTTTTTAAGCAATATTTAATAATGCATCAATCACTTCCTTCTTGCTGTATATTTACAGCAAATTGGAAGATTCAAATTACAAATAATACCAAGATTTTTAAAACTAACGCAAGTAGATTCCCCTGTATATTGGATTACATTTGTAGAATGGCTTCCTAGAAGTATTCTTTCTGAGTCACACAGCATGGAGAGTTTAAGGCTCATTGTGTAGAGTACCAAATTGCTTCCAAAAGTGCTGCATTTTTTATTCAGCCTTCAATTTGATTTTAATTTCAGAAATTCATTAACTACCTTTCTGTTATGGTTTTTGTAAATGCTATTGACAATTGCAATATGAGGTATTCTTCTTTCAGTGTCTTTTCAAACATAACACATTCTGTAATCTTTCTGTCCAAATAGGCATATCCAAGACAAAGTGTGGGAATTTACCCATCTGAAAACTAAGTAAAACATAGATGGCTTTTGTAAAGGTGAATGAGGCAGCAATAATCATATATAGCTCTGATCCTGTACGATGGTCTAGATTCCATGCTTCCTGTCAGTACCATAGTTTTCTTACCTCCTCAGTCTACTTCCCCATTTTTCCTTCTTCCAAGGGTTTAGGCTTTTTCTTGAGTCTCCTGCCTGGGAGCGATTTTACCTCTGTATCTTTATATCTTTGTGCAGTTAAATGATCACAGAAATAACCAATTTTCAGGAGGGATTTCTTGATTGATGATGAAAATGATAGCAACATTAATAATAATAAATAATAATCAGTGAACAACTAGTATTTTTATATGTCGACACTGTACCAAAAACATGTAAATTATCTAATTTTATCTTACCAAAACTCTATATAGTACCACAACCCACTTTAACAGAGGACACTGAAGTTAAAAGGTAATTTTACTAAGGTGACACCTCTTATAAGTGCTGGAATTAGGATTTGAATCCACATCTGTTTTATCCCAAAGTTATGTTCTTAACAAAATTCTTTCTGCTTTTATATATATATATATATATATATATGCATGCTTATATATATATATATGCTTTTATATATATATATAATAAGGAAATTAAACACAGATAGTCTTAAAGAGTAATTTTTAAAAATTACTCATGGTCTATCTTTATTACCTATAGGTGTCAAGTTTAGTAAAAATTTCTTTTTACAGAGTTATTTTTACTTGGTCTAAAGTAGGATTGATCTTAAAACTATACTGTTTTCATTAGTAATCTCCTATTGCAAGTCAAAATCTTCCTTCTAAGTTACTTAAATTACACCTTTTTTCCCTCCTCTTACAGCTTCTACTTCCAATTCAGTTACCCTGGCTACTGCAAAGTAGATGATTCCCAGCCCCACTTTCACCCTCAACTCACATCGTGTTTTTCTCCTCACTATAAACATCACTTCCATTTCATCTGTTCTTTTATGGAATCTGAAGTGTCATGTTGTCTTAATGTAATTAGGAAGTATATTTCTTTACTATTATTTTGCTCAGTAGTCATCTCCCAACAATTTACAGTTACTTAGCATATACAAAAACAATATTTAGTGTTTAACATTCAAGAAACAAGAGAAGATTGTACAAAAGGGTGATTGGAAGATTTTTTTCTATCATACTGATTTGGAATTACATAACTATAGTTCAAAATTGTGTCACTGAAGACATATTACACTTCCCAAAGGGCTTAAATTACAGTGTGTGGAAGGTTAAGCACCAATGACTGTATAAATGAAAAAAAAAAAGTTAAAGTTAATAATAAAGACATTTGCTTGATGAATCATCAAAATTACTCCAACACTCAAATGTTGCCAAATTTCTTAGGTATGGAATTAGGAAGTTTAGGCATTTTAAGAAGATGGTCTCACCTGAGTGATTGGACAGTTATATAGTGATCCTGGAAATAGAAGTATCAGTTTTTAATCTCTCTTTCTCTATCTTTCTCTCCCTTGACATAAAACTAAATAAATATGCAAGGTCCCTCTTTTTTCAGCGCTGGAATATGATCAGTGCAAGACAGCAATACCTGAAAGAAGAAAAACTCAATAGGTGAAGCCCGTGAACATCTCTGCACTTTGCCTGAGAGCAGTTTCCAAAACACAGCACAGTGAGATGGAGACCAAGCATAGCGTGATGGTCATGTTCAATGAGGAGGCAAAAATTGGAGGTCTTTTTAACAAATTGTCTTACATCAATTGGATATCCACAGGCAAAATAAACCAAAACAGCTTCCATTTATACTTTTCACCACATATAAAAAATAATTCAAAGTGGATCACAGGTCAAAATTCAAAACCTAAAACTTCGAAACATCTATGAGAATATAGAGAAAAACAATTGTAGTCTTAAGATTGTAAAGATTCCTTAGATGTGACACTAAAAGCATGCTAGATGATAGAACAAACTGTTAAGTGGGATTTCATCAAATTAATAACCTCTGCTCTTCAAAAGACAAAGCTGAAGATGAAAAGATAAGCCACATACTGAGAGAAAATGTTTGCAAATAGTACATCTGATAAAAGAATTCAGTCTGAAGTACATAAAAGCCTTTCAAACTCAATGGAAAATAGGCAGCCCAATTTTAAAAATTAGAAAATATTTAAACAGACATTTCACCAAAAAAGATATGTGGCTGGCAAATAAGGACACGAAGAAGTGTTCAATATCATTTGTCTTTAGGGAAATTTAAATTAAGACTACAATGAGATACCACTATACAACTATTAGAAAGTTTAAAACTAAAAATACCGATAAACAGAGTGCTAAAAAGGATGTGGAAGAACTGGAACTTTCAAACACTACTGATGAAAATGTAAATGGTACAACAATTTTGGAAAATAGTGTAGCAGTTTCTTAAATAGCTAAACATGCACCTAACCACACCAACAAAATAATCACTCAATAAAAATTAACTTGAAGATCACATAAATGTTAAGATTAATGAACAAAACCTTTAAAGCAACTACTATAAATAGGTTCAAAGAAATAAAGAAATATATATTTAAGGTAGTATAGCAAAAATGTATCATAATCAATAAATTAAATATCAGCAAACAAAAAAAGAAACTATAAAAAGTCTCCAAATGAATATGGAATTTTTCCAAAATTAATTCAACTGTAGTGTTACCAGGGCACTCAAGATTTCAGCACCCCAGCACTTTTAGTGACTTAAATAATAAAAATTTGGATCAGGTCCTTGCTTGCTTGCACTAGCTTTTTGCCGAGTATTCTTTTTTCCCATAACGTAATTATAAATTGCTGATGTATAGTTTGTCAAGCAGAAAGAGGTAACTTTGGGTTCACACAAAGGTTTTGCAGAAGGAATTAATGCCTTGAAGGACTTTCTGAACCAGCTGCTGACCCCCAGAAACCTGGTTGCTCAAGGTGTTATCTGAGACTGATGAAACATAGCCTTTTCCTTTGATTCCCTAAAACCTCCCCTCCCTTACTCCCTGGTCACATGAAAACTCTCTGCTGCTTCTTATTGTTAAGGCAGATTTGAGAGATCTTGCCCTCTTGCCTTCTCACTTTGGCCAAATCAAATAAACCTTACTCTGTCTCCAAACACCTGTTTGTCAGCGTTCAGCATCAGCTGCACATGGGTTCACAAATCTGAATTTGGGCTTCAATAACAGTAGCTTGAAGATGTCAGAAAATAAATATCAGTGGAATCAAAGACATATAAATAGAAATTACCCCTTCTGAAAAATAGAGAGAATAGCATTAAAGAATAACAGAGCCTCAGGAATCTGTGAGAAAACATTAAATGGATTAACTTAAATATAACAAAAACCAAGAAAGAGAAAGAAAGAAGGAAAGAAAGATAGAGAGAGAGAGAGAGAAAGAAAGAAAGAAAGAAAGAAAGAAAGAAAGAAAGAAAGAAAGAAAGAAAGTTTAAAAATAAAGAATAAAATAGTCCTAAATTTTGTTTAAATTACCAAATTATAGACTCAAGACCCTCAGTGAAGCCCAAGTAGGGTGAATACAAACAAATAAACAAACAAAACCATTATTTAGACATATAATTGTAAAACTTCTAAAAGATATAAATAAAATTTTACAAATACCAAAATATAATTTCTAATTATAATGTCCTCCCAAAAAGGTGTTGAAATAAAGACATAGTTAGATAAATGAAAATTGAAGGTAATTGTCACTAGCAAACCTGCACTACAAGAAGTGTTGAAAGATATTTTTCAGGCTGAAGTAAAATGATACCAAATAAAACCTTGGATCTGAAAGAAAGGATAAAGAGCTTCAGAATTAATCAAACATAGTGGTTTATTCTTGTGACTTCTTTATAAAAAATTACTAAGAAAAATAATAGTGTCAGGTGTTTAATATATATTAACTGTTAACTTTCTTTTCATAATAAAAGAGCAAAGGAGGAGGTTAGATAAATGGAATTAAACTGTTGTAAGGTAAATCCATTTATGAAAAAGGAAATAAAAAATGTAAAAGATCAAACATAATGTCAGCAAATTTAAATGTTTGCTTTTCAAAAATATCGTTAAAGGACACGAAAAGGCACGCCACATAATGGTAGAAAAAATTTCAATACATATCCGTGGAAAGGACTTGACACGTGAGTGTCAAAATAACTCATAACCCCAATAATATGAAGCAACCTACTATAAAAAAATTGAGGAAACTTTACAAAAGACAATTAGTAAATTGCCAATAAACACAGGAAAATATATTCAATATCATTAGTTATCAGAGAAATTCAAATAAATTGATTTAGATTAATAACTAATCTAATCCAGATTAAATACTGCTGCATCCCCAGTAGAATCTCCAAATTTAAGAAGAATCAGCATTACAATGGCTGGTGAGGATACAGAGTAACTGAAACTCTAATACATTATGAGTGGAAATGAAATAGTGTACAGCCATTTTAGAGTTAAATATCCACTTCCCATATACCTCATCAATTTCACTCCTGGGCATTCACCCAAGAGAAATAAAAACATCTTTCCAAAAAAAGACTTATACAAGAGTGCTCATAGCAGCTTTATTCCTTGTAAAGAATTGGAAACAAACTGTCCATCAACAAGTGGGTGGATAAACAAATTGTGGTAAATTTAAACAATGGAATAGTAGTCAGGAATGCAAATGAACTAATTACAGATACAGAAAACAATATGATTGAATTTCAGAGACATTATGTTGAGCAAAAGAAGCTAGATGCAAATGACTATACACTGTATGATCAATTTATTTAAACTTCAGAACAAATAAAACTAATCTATAAAGATAGAAATCAAATCACTTTTGTGATGTGGAGGGAGGAAGTAGGATTGACTGCAAAGGGAACTTTCTCATAAGATAAAAATGTCCCGTTTCTTCATTGGGGTGATGATTACATGAATCTAGACATTTATTAAAAATCATGAAAATATAGAATTAATAAAATCAAGAACAGGAATCTATGGCAGTTAAAATCTTCATAGCAAGATGAAAAATTCTTTATTATTTGACTCCTTTGTGTGTGTGTGTGTGTGTGTGTAATTATTGAAACTACAAACCCCCTGTAAAACTAAGTTTTCGAAAGAATTTGAAAAGCACTTCTGTGAAAAATATACAGATAAACAACAATGTAATAATGCTTATCTGAGCTACCAAAATGATTTGTTAACAATATTCGTGAAGTTCTGACGCCACTAGTTGCTATTAAATCTATACTAAAATGGAAATAGTCTCTTCCTTTAAGCATTTAGAGTTCAGTAGTATGTGCTTATATGGCAGCTAAAGGCAACTCCATCTTCGATGCAAATCTGCCATGTTGGCTTCTGACTCACTCCAGTTCCAGAAATGCCTCTAAGATTTCTACTTTATCACTGTTTCTTGTGTACTTAACATAAATCCTACCCTTAGGTCAAAACGACCTTGACAATAAACCCTGCCCTTGAGCAGATTCACATAGCATTTTTGCTTTTCCTTGAGATGTCGACTTCAGTTATCCTACACATTCCTTCCCTGTGGTTTATAAAACCTGGGTCTGGGGGATAATGGCACTGGGATCCATCATCTTGTCTTACAGCTGCCCAAAACACAGACGTGGCTTCTGTTCATAAGTCTCTATTAAATGTTACTTTCTGAAAAATCGGATTTGTCAGCCTCTTTCTTTGGTCTCTCAGTTTCCTTGGACTTTGGGAAGAGGTTTGCATAGACTTGCTTACTGCAGAACAACCTGAAGAATTATAATATAAATAATTACATCAAAATCTCCTCAGGCTTAAATGATAAAACATCATTTAAATACCATGTCACTTAATTTTTAAATTAAAAATTTCAGAAGAGGAGGAAATAACCTATTATTTAAAAATTATTGAGCATTTTTATCTATATTTTCCATACTTCCAATATGCTATATATCTGATGGTTTCAAAGAAGTCAAGTACATTCAAAACTTCCAAAAATGAAAAGTGGTTTTATATCAGATTATATTATTTTAAAATGTGCTTCTTTCAGGAAAATGGGCAAGCCCAAGCATGGTCATTATCCAGCACATTTGATTTTATTTTGGAACACTTTATTTTAAAAAAATTCCATAATTTGTTTAATACATTACATGAAACGTAATTATTTTTTATTTCTAAATAGCCTTACATACATATATCAGATAATTTACCAGGATCAGACATAATTCTTAACACCATATTTCAAATGTAGTTACAGCTCCCTCAATATTTTTGTGTGCAATTACAAATTCTGACACACAGGGGAACTTTGAAATAAGTCGTGTGAATATATGGAAGCATAAAAGGAGAGATTTAAATATCACTATGATATGCCAGGAAGGAAACATGACACGACAATGTTAATACAGTCTGAGAGTTCAGACAGCATGCTGAGTGACTTTCCTTTCTTTATGAGTATCTGTCAACAGACATTCACAACACTGATCATGCTCTCCATGCAGATTTAAGGCTCAACAAAATTGAAGAATAAATCAGCAGTATGCCTTGTGTATGCTTTTTGAAAACAAAACTACCTACAAGAGTCAGTTTAGAGTTATTTATAAAGTTTTGGCTCTCACTTTTCCCTCAGTAACCTTACTCAGAGGATGACTTTCAATACAGCTTACCGTAATCACACACATGTTAAAATGAGAAAACTAGCTCAATAAGCTTAAGGCTTCTTTAGAATCTTAACATTTATAAAACTCTCTGTGAATAGTACTATAAAATGTATTTTTTTTCTGAATTCGTTTATCTTGGGTGAAATAGTGTAACTACTTCATCTCTTCCTAAAAATAATGGTTTGTAGATAGTATTACAAATAATATACATTTACAAAGTTAATATTGTTTTCTGCAAGCTAATGCCCACTAATAAGAAACTAGGTTTACTGTCATTGTTATCATCCATATGATCTTGTTGGTGATTTTCCTAAAGATTGAGTTTATCAAAATTTGGAAAAAAATAATCCCCTTTTATGTCTTAACATAACAATCTTGTTTTATGTAACCTTATTTTTTTCAACCATTGTCTTCTCGAAAAGGAGTATTTGAAAATGATTGTATATTAATATGTAAAATATAAGATTTTCCTATCAAAAAAATTAAAAACATATGCATTGCTTCATAGTGTTAGCTATTTGGAATTGAGAGGTGGATGAGGAGAGGACTGAGAAAGGCAGGTTGTTGAAGTGAGCCTCCAGTAATTTCACATCAGGGCCAGTGTTACAAACTGTATCACAAAAGTCTGGATAGATTATCTAATTTTTTTTTTTTTGAGATGGAGTTTTGCTCTTGTTGCTCAGGCTGGAGTGCACTGGTGCAATCTTGGCTCACTGCAACCTCTGCCTCCTGAGTTCAAGTGATTCTCCTGCCTCAGCCTCCTGAATAGCTGGGATTACAGGCACGCGCCACCACGCCCAGCTAATTTTTGTATTTTTAGTAGAGACAGGGTTTCATCATGTTGGCCAGGCTGGTCTCAAAACTCCTGACCTCAGGTGATCTGTCTGCCTCAGCCTCCCAAAGTGCTTTGATTACTGATGTGAGCCCCCACACCTGGCCAGATTATCTAAAATTTTCAAATATGTAAGACAAGGAGAAAAAATAATTTTATCGTTAAATTAACAAGGCAAAAAATCAACTTACTGTCCACTAAATACCCAGCATAAAATAATTTTAAAATCAAATCTATCTACCATTATGATAAGGTCAATTACATAGTTATATACACGCAAATATATTAAATGTTAAAATAAAAGTTAAATTTCTAACCTATCATCATCTCTTTCCTAATTTTTCCTAGTCTGACTGTACCAGTGTGTACCATTATGATTGCCTTTGGTGTGCTCAAAATAGGATTAATAACTATGTTAATAGTTAAAGAATTTTCATGCAGAGAAATACCTGAAATTAAATGCTAATACTTAATGCCATCTATTTTCTTTTCTTTTTTTTTTTTTTTAAGACAGAGTTTTGCCCTTGATGTCCAAGCTGGAGTGCAATGGCACGATCTCGGCTCACCATCACCTCTGCATCCCAGTTTCAAGCTATTCTCCTGCCTCAGCCTCCTGAGTAGCTGGGATTAGAGGCATGCACCACCACACCCAGCTAATTTTGTATTTTTAGTAGAGACAGGATTTCTCCATGTTGGTCTGGCTGTTCTTGAACTCCTGACCTCAGGTGATCCACATGCCTTGGCCTCCCAAAGTGTTGGGATTACAAGCATGAGCCACCGCGCCCAGCCAATGTCATCTATTTTCAATTCTCCATCTAGATTTTACACTTGAAAAAAAAAAAAGCCAAAGGAATATATGGGAAAGTGATCTCGTCTGAAAATTCAGGGAGCTAGACCAACTCCTAGAATGGTGGTCTAGCTTCCCGAATTTCCAGTCCAGATCACTTTCCCTGTATATTTGAAATTAATCAACAGAAAAATGAGGAAGGAGGCAATGATGTCTTAGAAATCATGCAGACAATGTGACTTTGACTAAGCCCCAGGTGTTTTTCTTCTCTTTGGTCAATTAGAATAAGGAGAGACACAAAGACTTTATAAAACGGTGCATTTTCATGTGTTATAAAATCAATCATTAATTGTATTAGTTCGTTTTCACACTGCTGATAAAGACACGCCTGAAACTGGGTAAGTTACAAGGAAAGAGGTTTAATTAACTCACAGTTCCACATGGCTGTAGAGGCCTCACAATTACGGTGGAAGGTGAATGAGGAGCAAAGTGATGTCTCACATGGTGGCATGCAAGACAGCATGAAAGCCAAGTAAAAGGGGAAACTCCTTATAAAACCATCAGATCTCATGAGACTTATTCACTACCATGAAAACAGTATGGGGAAAACTGCCCCTATGATTCAATTATCTTCCACCAGGTGCCTCCCACAACACAGGGTAATTAGGAGAGCTACAGTTCAAGAATAGATTTAGACAAGGACACAGCCAAACCATATCATTACCCCCCGCCCAGCCCAAATCTCATGCCTCACATTTCAAAACCAATCATGTCTTCCCAACACTCCCCCAAAGTCTTAACTCATTTCAGCATTAATTCAAAAATCCACAGTCCAAAGGCTCATCTGAGACAAGTCAAGTCTCTTCTGCCTATGAGTCTGTGAAGTCAAAAGCACGTTAGTTACTTCCTAGATACAATGGAAGTATAGGCATTGGATAAACACACCCATTTTAAATGGGAGAAATTGGCTAAAACAAAGGAGCTAAAGGCCCCATGCAAGTCCAAAATCCAACAGGACAGTCGAACCTTAAAGCTTTGAAATGATCTCCTTTGATTCCATGTCTCACATCCAGGTCACTCTGATGCAAGAGGAGGGTTCCCATAGTCTTGGGCAGCTCCACCCCTATGGCTTTGCCGGGTACAGCCCTCCTCCTGGCTGCTTTCATGGGTTGGTGTTGTCTGTGGCTCTTGCAGGCACACAGTGCAAGGTGTTGGTAGATTTACCATTCTGGTGTGTGGAGGAAGGTGGCCTTTTTCTTACAGCTCCACTAGGTAGTGCCTCATTGGGGACTCTATGTGGGGTCTCGCACCCCACATTTCCCTTTTGCACCACGCTAGCAGAGGTTCTCCATGAAGGTCCTGTCCCTCCAGCACATCTCTGCTTAGACATCCAGGCATTTCCATAAATCCTCTAAATCTAGGCAGAAGTTCCCAAACCTTAATTCTTGACTTCTGTGCAAGTGAAGGCCCAACTCCATGTGTAAGCCACCAAGGCTTGGGGCTTGCATCCTCTGAAGCAATGGCCTGAGCTCCATGTTGGCCTCTTTTAGGCACAGATGGGATGCAGGGCACCAAGTCCCAAGACTGCACTAAGTAGCAAGGCCCTGGGCCCAGCCCATGAAACCACTTTTTCCTCCTAGGCCTCCTGGCTTGTAATTGGAGGGGCTGCCATGAAGACCTCTGACATGCCCTGGAGACATTTTTCCTATTGTCTTGGCGATTAACATTTGGACCCTCATTACTTTTGAAAGCTGCAGCCAGCTTGAATTTCTCCCCAGAATATTTAAAAGTTCCACAAATCTCTAGGGCAGAGGTAAAGTGACACTAGTCTCTTTGATAAAACATAGCAAGAGTCATCTTTGCTCCAGATTCCAACAAGTTACTCATCTCCATCTGAGACCATCTCAGTCTGGACTTCATTGTCCATATCACTATCAGCAGTTTGGTCAAAGACATTTAACAAGTTTCTAGGAAGTTGCAAACTTTCCCACATTTTCCTGTGTTTCTCGGAGCCCTCCAAACTGTTCCAACCTCTGCCTGTTACACAGTTCCAAAGTCACTTCCATATTTTTGGGTATCTTTACAACAGTGCCCCACTCCTGGTACCAATTTACTATATTAGTCTGTTTTTACACTGCTGATAAAGACATACCTGAGACTGGGTAGTTTATAAAGGAAAGAGGCTTAATTGACTCACAGTTCCACACAACTAGGGAGGCCTTGCAATTATGGCAAAAGGTGAATAAGGAGCAAAGTCACATTTTACATGGCAGCAGTCAGGAAAGCATGAGAAACAAGTGAAAGAGGAAACCCCTTCTAAAACCATCAGCTCTCATGAGACTTATTCACTACTCTGAGAACAGTATGGGAGAAACCACCCCCATGATTCAATTGTCTTTCACTGGGTCCCTCCCACAACATGTGGGAATTATGGGAGCTATAATGCAAGATGGGATTTGGGTGGGGACACAGCCAAACCATATCATTAATTAAAGTATGCCCACATTTGGACCATCTCAGAAAGATTCTGGCTACCATGCATGTAGACAGTTGGTCTTTTACTCTGATACCAGGATAAAAGGGAACTTCAAGCTGACAAACTAAGCCAACTATCCAGATATTTTGGCAAAAATTTGATTACTGTTGATTTTTGTGTTTTTTTGTTTTCTTTTGTTTTTATGTTACTGTTGTGACTCACAGCTATAAAACAGAGAGTAGATAGCCTAGCTACTTTTATTTACGAAGATGTGGACTTGGGCACCTAAAACACTATGCATTAAGGGTATCCTTGTAAACATTTGATGCTTAAAGACAGCAATAAATAATTACAGTAATGAAAGTGAAATAAATAGGCTAATGAAGACAAACATGGAACTTTTAAATTATTTTAGAAAACGTTTTTGTTTGAATTCAACCTAAAAATATCTAAATTCTGTTTAGATTATTGAAATATAGGCACTGTTATACAGTTATCTTTCATGTTTGCCTGAAGTATGTTTATTTTGTTGTATTTGCCCCTTGAAGAGTGTTTTAATGCCAATGCAAATTGTTTTCACATTAACCCAGTGGAATTCACCTTCAAATCCCAGCGCTTTCTAGGAGAGTACTGATAAATGTAAATCAATTCTGTTCCACTTTATAAAGTGGTATTATTTTGTTACTCACATTTCTTATTAAGTACAAAAACATACAAGCTGCAGGGCAATGAAAATTATACTTTTGCTTCTTCTGCACAGTGGAAACATTCTTAGATTGACTAGATTAACATTTTGTTTTCTGATTTTATGTTCAAATTCTTCATCTCTGATATATATCTGCTCAACAAATTTTGAGGATTTCCTTTGCATTGAAATCTTAGTTATTTATTGATGTTTTCTTCTTCGGTAATTAACATAAACCCTCAGAGCTCTCTAAGCTCAAATTTACATTACAGTGAACTAAAAATTTCCCACTGTTTACTTTAGAAATAGGCATTTTAAGTGTCAAATGAAAATATGACCTATTATTCTAAAATAGATGTTTTAGAGAGAATCTAGACAACCATCAAAAATTATCCCACAAAGGCGGAAATGAGACAAATTAAACCTTCATTGAGATGAAACCCAGGAGACTTAGCCTGTCTACAGAAGCCAGATAGAGGCATAAGAGATTTATGAGGAAAACTGTTATATTAACACGAGTGAAATGCTTTGAGGGCTGTCTTCTTGATCTGGTTTTAATCATTCCAAATCCATACGTAGATTTCTTTTCTACTAATGTAACAAACGAATGTCCCTGTTTGATCATAATTCAGTAGAAAGTCAGACTTGACATCCCTGTTTCTCAAGCTTCTTGGTGTTAGGGGAATTAAAATGTTAAACACTTGCAAGGTTTGAGATGAGGTAAACCCCCAGCTCTCTTGCTGCATTCTTTTTCTTAGCACAGGGGAAACAACTCACTGGTAGTTATGTCATATCTTGTGAACCTTTCCCTACTGTTCTCTCTAGCCTGTTTGTTTTATTTGTCACTGTTTTCCTGTTGTCCTTGAATTTGTTACTGTAGCCATCGGTAAAGATTTATTTGCACAAGATTGAGAGCTTAAGGGAACACACGTTATGAATTCAACTATAGGACTAACTTCAGTGCAAGAAGAGGCAAGAAAACATACTTAAGCCCATATTTAAGGAATTTTATGAAGTTACTTTTGCTGGATGTAAGGGTTAGGCTGAAATGCCATGAAGAAAATATTATATGACAGTGGGATTTTATGCAAAGATCCAAAAATATTTAAATTCTGACCCAACCAGTCCTCCTATCCTACCCGCTGGGCAAAGAAGAAATCTGTGTTTGTTTGTGATTATGTGTGTATATATATGTATATACACACACATACACACATTTCTTTATATATATTCTATATATACACATAGAATATATACCTATATTAACATATATACACACATACATACATATTTACACACACATATTCATACATTCAAGTACATACACGCATACATGTATACATACATATATTTTATATGTGTACACATACATATATTTTGTGTATATATATACACCTACATATATATGCATAGAAAATAATTGAAAACAGAGTCAAGTAAACCTTTACATTAATTGGTGATTTGGTCATAAGGCCCAATATAGAACTCCTGTACAGTGGTGTTTTTATTTTCTCTATAAATGTTCAAACAAAAGACAGCAAATACTTCCTTTACTGTCCAGACTGAAATTTTGGATTGTACCATTCCAATTGTTAAAGGAGTCAATTCAAAGCACAACAAAACAGTCAACATATATGGGCACATGTACAAGAATGCAGGCAGTATTATTCACATGCATGCTTAAGAGAGAAATAAAATCTTTTCTTAATGTTTATTGGAGATCTACTCAACTCACTCAGTCTTCTCAGGCTAGAATGATAGGCCTGGGCTTAGATATTATATGAGACAGAAAATGAAAATCAAAATAGAGAGATAGATGTCTGTCTCCTTAATCTTTTGGAACACCTTACCTGTACTTAACTATAATTGTTGCAGCAGGAGATAGAGATTTTGCTTTGCATCTAGCTTTAAACAGAGCTCTAAGTCCTCCTCTGTAAAATGGTTTTGGCTCTATGAAAATTTATAACCTGATGTGGTCTGAATGTCTCCCAAAATCCATATGTTGAAACTTCATCACCAATGTGACAGTATTAAGAAGTTGAGCCTTTAGGAGGTGATTAACTTATAAACGTGGAGCAAAGCCCTCATGGAAGGGATTGGGGCCTTTAAAAAAGGCTTAAGGAAATGAGTTCATTCCCTTTTGCTCTTCCACCTCCACCATGTGAGAACACAGCATTTATCTCCTCTGAAGCATGCAGTAACACTGTTGAGAGTGTAGCTCTTACCCGACACTAAACCTGCCAGTGCCTTACTCTTGGACTTCCCAGCCTTCGGAACTGTGAGAAATAAAATTTTTTTCTATAGATATTACACAGTCTCAGGTATTTTGTTACAGCAGCACAAAAGAGTAAGACATATTTCAATAGACAAATGTGGAATTTGCTTTTTAGTGTTATCTGTGTAAGCAGAGTGGACAGAAATATCAAGTGTTTTCTGAGACCCTGGGCCAGATCTATTGGTAAAGCAAAATTCAGTGAACTGGGCTTCTCTGGCCAATTGAAGATCTATAAAAGGGTAAAAATAATAAGGTGTAGGGCTATGTCACTTGGACGTGACGGTCAGTGTGAAAGTTTTTTCTCCCTTCCACCGTATCCCTCCTTTCCTCCCTCCCTCACTACTTTCCTTCCTCCCTTCCTTCTCTTGTAGTATTACCATACCCTCTACCATAGAAAGGGAAAGAATGAATTGCGGGCCTGCTACTACTTATTGCCTTTCTAATCAATAACTCTCATATTGTGATAATCACGATTGTGAAATCAGTGAATCTTATGTGAAACCATTTGTGAATGGATAATTCTATAGTCAGAAGAAGTGACTTTACTCAATTCTCATAGCTTCCTCAGACAAAGATTAGGTAAGCTTAGGATTTTTATTGTTTGTACATTACTAAATTTAAATATGTATTGAGCACCTACTTGGGGTCTGACACATTTGAAGATTTCTTTTTTATTTCTTTGCCTTTTTATTTATTTATTTATTTATTTTTTGAGACAGGGTCTTGCTCTATCACCCAAGCTGGAGTGCAGTGGCAGAATCTCAGCTCACTGCAACCTTGCCTCTCAGGTTCAAAAGACCCTCCTGCCTCATCCTTCCAAATAGCTAGGACTATAGGCATGAACCACAAAGCCTGGCTAATTATTTTAGTTTTTTTCAGAGATGGAGCTTTGCCATGTTGCCTAGGCTGGTCTCCAACTCTTCTGCTCAATCTGCCTGCTTTGACCTCCCATAGTGCTTGGGATTACAGGTGTGAGCCACCATGCCTGACCTAAAGATTTCCTACTTTCTGATATACATGAAATTATGAATGAAATGAAAATTATGAAATTCAAAGAGTTAGGGATAGATGAATCACAATGCTAGTGCCAGAAATTTTCTTGCTGCATGACAAATACTAATTCATTTAATTTTTACACACATGCGCCCACATACATGCGTGTATATGAACACACGAAGGAGACTGGTTCTATTATTTATTACACTTTGTAGAGCAATAAATGAGAGTGTAGAATCCATAAATATCTCGCCCAATGTCACACAACTAGTAAGTGATGGAGCTGTAATTTGAGTAGTCTGTCTTTACTGTCTCTGCGCTTAATTATTATGCTGCACTTAACTGATATTCATGCATTAAGGTCAGCTATATGTAAGAAGTTTTACCTAATTGGAAGAGGTTAATAATACAATTTTTAATAAGAAGAATAGATGAGTAAACAAGAGAGGGACTGAGATAAACAGAGAAATCCAAGTACTTAAATCCCTTTTATATGATAATTTCTGCTTGTGGCTGGCCCACCCGAGTAGGTATTATACACTGTTCTACTCATGTAGAAACAAAAGCCCAGACAGGTTTAGATTTGAACGTTTAGTCAAGACTTGACATCTTTTCAACCCCAGTGCTTCAATATTAAATTCCTTTGAAATGAAAATAGTTTAGACATTAGGCCTACAAAAGATAAGAACAATCTTGCAAAGAGAATTTAAATGAAAAAAGTCTTAGGAGATTGCTGTTTCTTGACTGCGAAATCATCATCTTTCATTCAGTCTAACTAGATAGCATCTTTTTTTAGTGATGGCACAATAACAGTTTATTTTTTCTCTGAAATCTGCAGAATAAATTTAGGCATTTTCTTTTTTTTTTTTGGCAGAAGTCCTGGCTCAGAAATGTTCATTTCCTCTTGATAAAAAAGAAAAGGAGATAAAAGAATAAAAGTTTGTTTATATCTTCTCAATTTGTAACAAGACTTAAATTTTTATCTCAACTTATCCTAACAAGTAACCTAAAAAAATTTCCCAAGCCTTGTGTGTATTTTAGATTTTATTGGTGCAAAGTAATTGTTGAATCCCCAAATCAAGTCTCCCTCGATCTGTGGATAAGAGAGGTATTTTAGATTTAAAAAAATCAACTTATAGAATTATTTTAGTTATAATTTTAAAGAGGTCCATTTGAACTCAGAAGAGACTAGCATTTGTTATAATTTGAGACGTGTCCGATGATTCGCAAAAGATGTCTGGTCTGCCCTCTGGAGCAGTAGCTATTGAAAATTATCCAATTAAAATGGGAGCTGGGGAAGTGAAACTCTTGGGTTATACACAACACCTAGTATTCTGAATAAATGATTGATTTCTCCAGAAAAGACTATAGCATGAATAAAAACCCAGCTTTATTAAAACATTATGTATTATTTCTTAATAATTTTTATTTATTATTTATTAATTAGCTTGTTAACTACTCAGTGCATGTGCTGCTGAATTTGAGTGGCTGTGTATTATAGTAATATTTTAGAGAACAACGAATAAACTGTGATTAAGGCAAAGTGCACATTTTCAATCTTTGTTTACCCCAGACTGTCACTTAAAATCAAATGTTGTCATATTTGATTATTCCTTCCTTTCTAACACATCATAAAATTGTGTATCTCTATGCCTCTGCTCATGTTCCTCCAACAAGGATTATAATAGCAGACACATCTGGAACTAACCCAAATCCCCTTTACCTGGCTGGGGTGCAGCCATCCCCAGCTGCTGCTAGGCCTGAAACTAATGGCTTACACCTGAGGCTTTCTCCAAAGGATTGTCTTGGCTATTCCGAGATGCCAGGAGAGTTTATTCTCAGAAGATCTCAGTGGATGTGACAAGGCTAGACTTTACTAGAGACCCCATGCTTCAGGAGCTCCTTTCCCTTCTGTATTCTGCTCCCCTGTCTTACAGGGTTTCCTGGGGAGCTCTTCATTAATAAATTATATGTACTTGAATCTTTGCCTTAAGCTGTGCTTCCAGAGAACCTGATCTAAGACAATTACCATTCCCATCCTTTTCCACTGTATAATTTGCTATTATTCTGCAAAGTCCAGCTCATTTGTATTTTCTTTAAAGTTTTTTCAGTATATTTCCTCCACCTTAATATCCCTAGCAAAACTAATGTTTTCCCTCTGTTTTTTTTTGTTGTTGTTGTTATTGTTGTTTTGTTTGTTTGTTTGTTTGTTTTGTGAGATGGAGTCTCTCTGTCACCCTGGCTGGAGTGCAGTGGCGCGATCTCGGCCCACTGCAACCTCCACCTCCCGGGTTCACGCCATTCTCCTGCCTCAATCTCCCAAGTAACTGGGACTACAGGCGCCTGCCACCACGCCTGGCTAATTTTTTGTATTTTCAGTAGAGACGAGGTTTCACCGTGTTAACTAGGATGGTCTTGATCTCCTGACCTCGTGATCCGCCCGCCTCGGCCTCCCAAAGTGATGGGATTACAGGCATGAGCCACTGTGCCCGGCCTTCCCTCTGTTTCATAATGGAACATATGATACTTATATTAAGCACATTTATTATATATTTATCCAAAATTATTTATTACATACCTACTACATGCCACATACTGTTTTAGATATGTCAATAAGACACGCAAGTTCCTGCTCTCTTGAGCTTACATTCTAGTGAAGGGAGACATAATAAATATAAGCAAATTAGTGTGGAAGATACATTTAGATAAGAAAAAATGCAATAATGCAAACCAGGGAAGTACAATAAAAAGTGGAAAGTTCCTTAGAATGAGTTTTCAGAGAAATGCTGTATGAAGGGCTAAAATAATACATTATTCTAATGTAAAGCTAAGAGCTTCTCAAGATCATAATGTATGTGTGTTTTGCACAAGGAAAGGCATAACACTTTAAAAAATGCTTGACTTGAACTACAACACACTATTGTTCTTGAGTGGATTTCCTCAAAATAGTGTTCTGATTCTTTTTCTTTGAAACTTTGTTCTTTGGTTCAATGATGCTCTAACAATGGTACATTGAGACTTTCTCTTCAAAAGGGTATCTAATTAAGAATCCACGAATTATCCTTATTGAATTTTCAATGAAATATTCATAAAGACTGAGAAAAAGAAGCAAAGATTACAATTTGGTAAGGGAAGTCTTCCAGGTAAGAAATTAGCAAATTCTGATATATTTTATTTAAAAAAAAGTCCACAGAATTGAATACAGAAATATTAGGGGAAATACATGCATATTTTAACTTAAAAAGGAGTGCAGTCCTACCAATAAGTAGGGAGACTTTCCAGTTCCTGTTATTGCTTGCCATGGCTCAGAGATCTAAGGTTTGTACCAATCAGAAATCGGAGTTTCTGTCCCACCAATAGATAGGTTTGTTTAACAGAGGGAGTCAATTCCACTGCTCTTATCAACCCACATCAGACTTGTAAAATTCTCATTCACATTTTTGAAAAAAAGCCAAATTAAAATTAAATATTAAAAATTTAGCTTTCTTAAAGCCAATAATAACCCTTTAAAAGATAATTTAAATACGAAATGCATATGCAGCAATGACATAAACATAAAAAAGAGAAAGGAATAAACCTAACAGCAAAAATTAGGGGTACATAGTCTTTAAAGTTTACAAAAAATATAATGTTAGATAAATACATATACTGAGTTTCTAGATCAGAAAATGGAGTACCATTATGTGTAGCTTAATGACAGGAATACGTTCTAAGAAATTTTGTCTATGTGCATACATTTTAAAGTGTACTTACATGAGTCTAGATGGTGTAGCCTACTACACACATAGGCTATATGGAATAGCTTATTGCTCCTAGGCTGTAATCTCTACAGCATGCTACTATACTGAATACTATAGACAATTGTAATGCAATGGTATTTATATATGTAAACATAGAAAAGGTAGGTAAAATATGGTATAAAAGGTTAAAAAATGGTATATCTGCCTAGGGCACTTAACATAAATGGAGCTTGCAGAACTGGAAGTTGCTCTGGCTGAGTCAGTGAATGAGTGGTGAGAGAATGTGAAGGCCTAGGAAATTACTGTACACTATTGTAGGCTTTATAAACACTGTATACTTTGGCTACATTAAATTTATTTTTAATTTCTTTCTTCAATTAAAAATATTAAAGCATTTTATTTTTTATATTCTTATTGTATAAACTTTTTTCTACTTTTTTTTTTTACTTTGTAATCTTTTGGTTAAAAACTTAAACACAAACAAATAAAATTGGTCTAAACCTGCACTGGGTCAAGATCATCAATATCACTGTCTTCTACCTCCATATTTTGTTCCCCCAGAAGGTCTTCAAGGGCAATAACACACATGGAACTGTCATCTTGTATGACAATAATGCCTTCTTCTAGAATGCCTCCTGAAGAACCTGCATGAGGCTGTTTTTTATAAGGAGGACCACACTCTAAAATAATGATAAAAAGTATAGGATAATAAATATACAAACCAGTAACATAGTAGTTTGTCACCATTGTCAAGTATTATGTACTTTACATAATTGTACATGGTATACTTTTATAAGACTGGCAGCAAAGTAGGACTGTTTACACCAGCATCACCACAAACATATGTGCAACATGTTGCATTATTATGGTAGCTGCAACAGTCACTAAGCGATAGGAACTTTTCAGCTCCACTACAATCTTACAGGGTCACTATAGTGTATGCAGTCTGTCACTGACCAAAACATTCTGAATGTGGCATATGACTGTGCTTTAAAGACGTCTCTTTCCCTAAATTTGTTTACAGTTTAAGGTAATGTCACTGTCTTTCAAAAAGGAAACAAAATAAATAGAGTTTCTTGTAAACAAAAGTTAAAAAAAAAAATCAACAATCCTGAACTAAAAAAAAAAAAAATTATTCAGGCAGAAGGAAAATGATGCCAGAAGGAAAATTGCCTTTGCATAAGAAATGAGGAGTGCTAAGAATGGTAAATATATAGGCAGATATAAAAGACATTGTTATTTAAAATATCTTTAATTGGTAATCAATTGTTTAACACAAATATAATAGCAATATACTTTGGAGTTTCTGACTTTTGCAGAAACAGTGTTATGACCACACTATCTACAAAATGGTGAGGAAAATTTAAGTACACTCTGGTAAAGTACTTGTTTTATATATGAAGTATTATAATATTATTTGAAAGCAGGCTGTGAGAAGTTAAAGATAGTTATTGAAAGAGTAGAAACAACTACTAGCCCAATAAAACAGAGGTATAGCTCTTAAGTCAAAGTAGGAGATGAAGAAAATAAGAGGAAAAAGAAACAAAGAACAGGTGGGACAAACAGAAACAAATTTTAAGGTAGATTAAAAACCCACATTATCAAAAATTATATCTAGGCACTGACACTAAAAAAAGGCATGAATTGTTGGATTGGATTAAAAAGCAAGGACTAATTATATGGTGACTGTAAGAAATTCACTTTAAATATGAAGACACAAAGAAGTTAAAAGTAAGAAGATTTAAAAAGAAATTCGATGAAAAACAAAAATTGAAAAAAAGCTGGAGTTGCTTTATTAACATTAGACAAAGTACATCATAGAACAAAGTACATATTACCAGTGACAAAGAAGGAAATTTCATAAAGATTTCATAAGAAGTTTCATCAGAAGGGCATAACAATCCTAAATGTGTAGGGATCCAGTAACAGAGCTTCAAAATATATGAAGTAAAACTTTATGAGAGGAGAAATAGGTATATCTATGATTATCACTGGAGATTTTAGCACTTCTCTTTCAGTAATTAAACAAGCAGCCAGAAAATCACCAAGAATATCGAAGGCTTGAACAATACTGTCAACCAACTTGCACATACTTATATTTAGAGAACAGTGCACTCAAAAACCACATTAAACATGCCTGCTTTTTAGGTTAACATGGAACATTTACTAAGACCACATTCTGACCTGCAAAGCAAATATTAACTAGAATGGAGTGAACTTATGCAAAATAATGTTCTCTGACCAAATGAAAGTATACCAGACATAAATAAGGTGAAATCTGGAAAGTCCCCAGATATTTGAAAACAAATCAACACATTCCGAAGTCCATAAGTATAATCCATAAATTAAAGAAGAAATTACAAGCAAAACTAAGAAATTCTGAATTAAATGAAAATCAAAATAAAATATGTCAGTATTTGTTGAAGGGAGATGAGAAGTGCTTAGAGGAAAAATTGTAATTGTAAACACTCATATTAGAAAATAAGAAAGTTCTCATATTAATGATTTTATCTTCTGTCTTAAGAAACCAGAAAAAGAAATTAAACACAAAGTAAGCAGACAAAAATAAATTCTAATAATAAAATCCAAAAGAATAAAATAAAAACAGAAATAATAGAGAAAAACAATGCAACCATAAGCTGGTTCTTTGCAAAGATAATTGAAATATACAAAGTGTAGTCATAGTAACCAGAACAAGCAGGAGACATGAATCACAGATCCTACAAGCATCACCACAAATCCTACAAGCATCTAAAGACTAATAAATAATATTATAAACAATTTATGCCAATAAATTGACAATGAAGATAAAATATACAAATCATCTGCAAGATAAAAACTGTTAAAGCTTACATAA
Organism: Nomascus leucogenys; assembly: GCF_006542625.1. Taxonomy (NCBI): domain Eukaryota; kingdom Metazoa; phylum Chordata; class Mammalia; order Primates; family Hylobatidae; genus Nomascus; species Nomascus leucogenys. The sequence goes on along the minus strand of NC_044395.1, from coordinate 29,649,669 downwards.
GAAAAAAACAAGCTAAACAGTTTTTTATGTGTTAGATGAATTGAATGTAGGTGTTTAAAATCTCCCCTCCAGTGAAAACTCTAGGCTGAGATGAATGCAACCAAACACTTATGGAAAAAATCACAGTACTTTCACACAAATTCTTCAGCAAATGGTCTTCCAATCTTATTGTAATAAGGTCAGACATACCCTGATACAAAATCCAGGCTTTACAAGGAAAAAAAAATTAGAGACCAAAAGAACAAAATGCCTCATTAATTTAGATGCAATGTCTTTAATAAATGTTTGAAAATAGAATCCGGCAATACATACAAAGAATAAGGATCTTACCAAGTGTAATCATATATATATATATAATCATCCCAAAAGATGCAAAAATAAATTTGGCAAGACTCACACCTTTTCATAATTAAACGGCAAAGAGACTATCATCAAATTAGAAATTGAAGGGAAATCTCAACCTAATCAAAGACATGTATAAAAACCTACAGCTGACTTCATAATTAGTAGTGAAAAATAGAATACTATCCCTTTACAATAAAAACATTATAAGATGTCTACTCATACCACTTTTATTCTATGTTGAAATAAAGGACCTAGTCAATGCAATAAGACAAGTAAAGCATACAAATCAAAGAGGAGGAAGTAAACTGTTTTAATCACAGATGACATGATTGTTTATGAGGAAAATCCTAACATACAGAAAAGTCACTAGAATGAATAAACAAATTTAGCAATGTCACAACATATGAGGTCAATATACAAAATTTGATTGTATTTCTGTATCTGAATTATGATTAAATGAAAATTGAAATTGAAAACAAATATTACTTGTAATAGTAAGTAAAAATATGAAATATTTAGGAATGAATTCAACAACGTATGTAAGATATATAAATGAAAACAATACAACATTGAAAACTAATAAAGACAAAATTTTAAAACAGAGATGTATAACATGTTCATTAATCAGAAGACGCAGTATTGTTAAGACAGAAACTCTTCCCAAACAGAACTATAGATTCAATGTAATCCCTATCAAAGTCCTGACAGGCTTAATTTTTGAAGAACTTGAAAATCCCTTGTTTAAATATATATGCAAATTAGAGGAATTAGAATAGTAAAAATAACTTTGAAAAAGCAGAACAAATTTGAAGGGCATACACATCTGACTGCAAGAGATACTATAAATGTTTGGTAATCAAGAGAATATGGTATCAGTGTAAGGGTAGATGTACATATTAATGGAGATAATACAGAGTTCAGATATAGAAACAAACATATTTGGTCAATAGATTTTCAAGTAAGGAACCACACTAATTCAATGGGAAAAGGATTTTTTTTTAATAAATGATTCTATTACAATTAGATATCCACATACAAAAGAAAATAAACCTTGACCCATATCTTATATCATACAAAAATCAATTTATAGAAGACAATAGATTTAATATATTAATAAAACTTTTAAACTTCTTGTAGAAAACAAAAGAGAAAATATTCAGTCCTTGGGTTAAGCTAGCTTTCTTACATTCAACATAAAAATCACAAACCACAAATAAAAAATGGGTAAGTTGTATTACACCAAAATTAAAAACATTTCTTCTTCAAAAGACACCACTAAATAATGAAAAAGCATAGCATACACTGGAAGAAAATATTTGTAAAATGTGTAACTGATAAAGGACTTGGATTGAGAGTACATTTTAAAAGCACTTATAACTCAATACTAAAAAAACTGTTTTAACAAGTGAGGAAAAGATTTGCACAGATACTTCAGGAGTAAAGTAATGATAATTACAATAAGATGAATGTAAAAACATCATGCTAAGTAGAAGACTCTAATCAGAAAAGATCACATATTATATGATTCTATTTATATGAAAAGTTCAGAATAGGTGAATCTATAGAGACACAAAGTGGATTAGTGGTGACCTGGCCTTTTGGGGATAATAGAAATGTTCTAAAATTAGATTATGGTAATAATTGTACAACTTTGTAAATATTATCAAACCCAGGGAATTGCATACTTTCAAGAGGTAGCTTTTACGGCACGTAAATTAGATCTAAACATGTGCTAATTAAATATTCTATGAATGGCGAATAAGAACGCAAAAATATGTTCAGCATTATTGTTAATTAAGAAAATAAAATTAATGCCACAATGAAAAAGCACTACACATCTAAAATGGCTAAAATTTAAAATTTGGCCAATATCGAAAGTGAGAGAAACTTTCATATATTGCTAATTAGAATATAAAATGGTACATCCTCTTGGTAGACAGTTTGGCAGTTTCTTACAAAGTTAAATATATGCTTTCCATGTGACCAAGAAATCTCATTCCTAGACATTAATCCAATACAAATGGAAACCTTTCGAAGCGGAGTCATGCTTCTAGGGTGATACCTGAGGTTCATTGCCACATGCCATGGAAATCAAGGACAGGAACACACAGGAGCGAGGTTAAGAGTGGAGGTTTAATAGGTGAAAGAAAAAGAAAAGTTCTCTCTCTTGCAGGGAGAGAGGGGCCCTGGAGCAGCTCTGCTGGTTCTGTGGTGATATGCTAGGGGTTTTACAGACTAGCTTGAGGAGGTGGTGTCTGACTTACATAGGCCCCAAAAGATTGGTTGGACCAGGTGTGCCATTTACACAGTGTGTGAAGAAGCTGGCTGCCCCACCCTAATCTTTTATTATGCAGATGGATTCTCTACCTGGTCTGTCGGTGACATGTTGCCCATTCCCTTATTGCACATGTGGTGAAAAAGAAAAGGGAAGATGGATCTTCCATGATGGATAGGCCTGGCTCCCAGGTAGCCTAGCCTTTCTTATTAGCACAGCTGCCAGCATTTACCTTTGCTGGCTTCCAGCTTGCTTATCTATGTTTGCAGCTCTATTTTTCAGGCTACACTTTGTTAGAAAATAAGCGATTTGGGGGCTGCTTTTTGTTAAAAGTGAAACCTCGAGAGTGGCCCTCACTATCTGTCTAAATAATTTTGTTCTAGGTCCTGTATCACTATACACACACACACACACACACACAAATGGACTTAAAGGTTCAAAGCGGCTTTCTCAACAATAGCCAAAAATGGGAAAAAACTCAAATATCCACCAATTTTTGAACAGATAAATAAATTGAGGTATATTTTTATAATGAGATACTACTCAGCAATAAAAAGAAATAAGTGATACACACAACATACGTAAGTGTCCAAAGCATAATGCTAAGTAAAACAAGCCAGACATAAAGAACTACATACTATATAATTTCATTTATAAGAAATTCTAGAAAATGAAAACATTATAAAGAGAAATAGCATATCAATGGTTGCCAGAGATGATAGGTTAGAAGAGATGATCTAGTGCAAAAGAACATAAGCTAAATTTTTGAGGTAGCAGAAATATTCTATGTATAATATTTGGCTATATGTATTTTTCAGTATGTATATGTATATTCTAAAACTCATCAAGTTCCGCATTTAAATTTGGTAAATATCATTATGTGTAAATTCTGCCTTAGTAAAGTTTATTTTTATTTGGTTAAACAATTGCCACCAATTGCCATCATTTTTGCTCATAAGATAGTTTATTAATAGTCTCCTCTCAGAACCAATTGACATTATATTGCTACTAAATAATATTTTTTATTTTTGTCCCAGAGCCTTCTGATTAAGATGGCTGATTTCTCCTACTTTGGCATGTTAGAATTACAAAAGGGATGAATGCCTTTCTTCCACAGCAGTGATGATATCTTTTCATATTCCATCATTTTCAAGGAGTCACTTTTGTGATTAAAGCTGTTTACACATTTGAATTATTAGGAAGTTGTGTGTAGTGCTTCAATGCCCCAGTTCTGAATCAAAATGTCTTTGTCCAAATAGTCTATTTACTGTTTGCATAATCTGGGCAAGTCTAAGAGTCTCTTCTTTTGTAAAGTGAAAAAAATAAAAATACTTATGTCATCATGGAGATTGGATAAGTTAGGCCATGCCTGCAAAATGACAAGTACTTAAATGCTAGTCTTTTTTTTTTTTTACTATTAATACTTTTACTATAAACAAAATTCAGCTTCTCTTCCCCAAGAATTATTGTGCTTTTCAAACTTGCACTCTGTTCTAGAGACATTTGACATAAAGGTATCTTACACATAAACAGCTACATTTCCTGTGGCAATAAATTAGACTCTCTCATTTTAAATTGCAAAAGTCACAGCTATTCCTTTAACATGTTGAGCTGAACAAATAACTGTTATTCCTGGACTGGGCTGAGGTATCAAAATCCTAACAAGCAAAATAAATTTTTGATGTCACAAGGCAGATATGTCCTAATCTCTAACATTTACTGATCTCTCTCCAAGTAATGAAATACTGACAGAAGTTCCAAGATTATATATTTGTTGTTTTTATAAGTTTCCAAGAGGGCACTTAATTTTAGTAGGAAGAACTTACCAATTGCCTCTAATAAGAAAATCATCTTCATTTACATACATTCCAATTGCCTATTACAAAAAATTAAACAAATGAAGTACTAACCCAATATTATCTCATTCTTCTCACCCTCATAAGTAAATGAAAGATATGCAAGTGAAAACAGTTTGATTAGCATAACAGAGAAATCAAAGCTCTCAAGTTCACAAAAAGCAGGAAAAACAAAGTTCACGAGTGGAGTCAAATACTTACAAAATAGACATAGATTTATTTATTAGAGTTTAAGAGAGGGTAAATATATCCATATTATTAACCCCAAATAAAAACCAGAATTCAGATAACAACACTTGGAAGTGATATCCACATTTATAAATAACTAAACGAGGTTCTGAACATACTAATACCAATTTAAGGACCATTTCTCAACAACTCTAGCTAGCTGAGCAGGAAAGATATAAATGCATCCTTATGACACTTTTTTGGGGTAGAAAGCTCAGTATTCAAGGGGATTGTTCCATTTGTGTGGTTACTGCTTATAGTAAGCTCACTTTTGAGGAAGTAATAATATGTGAGCAATAATAATGGCTTAAATTTATTGAGCTCTTAGTATTGGCACAATTGCCAATCCTATAAAGAACACCGAGTAAGCACCTCCAATTCTGAGGTAAATGCGGCACAGAGAAGTTAAGAAGCATGCCCAAGATTATATGGTTAGTAAGTGGCTTCATAGTAAGTTACTCTAAAGTGAACAAGCAGTCTAATTTTGACAACTAGCCATTGCACAATTTGACCTCCTAAGTCCTACATACTGTCATAAATGTCTCAATCTAACAGTACCCTGAATTCCCTCTCACTTGAACCATTGCAAGATACCTCATAAATCCCTGACTCATTGGATGAATCGTGGTCAAATTTTCATTACATACAGCTTCATAATGCCAAATTTTAGGTGAAAAATGCTAATGGATCTTCATTTTACAATCCAATATAAAGCTGTATAACTCTTAGCTTTTTCCCAGAAATACCCCCATTTTCTCACACTTCTGACGGCCTATATTGTTTCTTCTGCAGAAGGTGGAAATCCAAGTGAAGATGACATCAAGCTAACTTTTCATAATATGCTTCTCATAACTTATTATTTAAATATTTGTGGAGACAAAAAAAGACAACAGAGTATAATAGTCATCAACACTAATGGAAACAGGAAAATATTTGTAAAACTTCAGAAGTGATTTCTAGAAAATCAAGACAGATGGATAAATTGAATTTTAAAGTAAACTCTTCTTTGGAGTTATGCTACGGAAATATTAGCCCCTCTTCCACTCTGTATACTTTGATTGAAGAACAGAAGCCTGCCTCAATCAGAAACCCCAGCACAACATCAAGTAATATTGGCAGATGTTTTTCCTCCTCAACCTACCACCCTCAGAACCTGCCTTTCTAAATCCATTGAAAGGCTACAATTTCAGCCAAAAAAAAAAAAGGCATAACAAGAAATAGAACATTTTCTTCACATTGTGTGCGGGACTTGTGATTTTCAGGCAAAGGATATAACTCATTTAATGAAGGGAGACCACAGATAGCCTTGGAGTGATCTGCTGATAATCAGAAACCTTGTGAGGAATGAGAGAGGAGTGACAAAAGAGGCATTTAGCTCTAGATGAACCAATTAGATAAATGCCCATTAGGAAATTGAGACAGGACTAGGAAGTGGGCACATTATACTGCTCTTCATTTTATATATAAAATGGGGGATATTAACAGCACCAGGACAGTTAGTGGAATGGTGGAAAATCAAACTGAACACTCTATTGTCAGAAATTGAGGTGATGAGGAAACCTCAGAAACTTCCTGTCAAAAGACAGGAAATGTTGACTAAAAACTAAGAGAAGGAATAGATCCCTAGAAATGAAAAGAACAACACATGTCAGACAATTTCTTCCTTTCCTCAAGAATGTAAGAAAGTGTTAGCTCTAGGCAACATTATGCTAAGTTTTTTATTACTCTAGGAATGATTTATTATTATATAGCCTTAAGTAATTGGAATTTCTTTATAAAGAAACAGAAAAAAGAAGTCCAGAAATACCAATGTGCTCCTTTAAAAATTATTCAGTGTCTAACATAAACTTAAGCAATGAATCTAAGCCAAAAAATACATTTGAGCATGTAGTTTGTTTATTGTATCATGCTATAGGCACATTGTGATAATTTGATAGCATACAAAAAATAAACAACAAAAAAGCATGTAAGTAGAGGAAAGACAAAAAAAATCATCTGTCTTCAAACTCTGATATAGTTTTATTCATGCAAAGGCTGAAAAATCATAGTATCAATAAAACATTAATAAAAAATAACTTAAGGACATTTTAAAATCAAAATTAAAATATATAATGGGGTTGCAATGATATGAAACTTTAAGATATGAATTATTGAAATATCTCAAATATAGAGCTGAGTTAAAATAATTGTTACCATGTATTTTAAGCTGAAACATCAACAATACTGCTGAGATGATGTAAAATAAAAAATAAATCAAAATTATATATAAAGTACAATGTCAATTTGTATACATTGATATATAGGTAGATCAGTAGATAAATAGATAGATATTGATAAATTGAATTTAGGTGATTTGATTTCTCTCAAGTTTCTAAATTTTCTATAATGTGGTTTAATAATATGTTGGCCAGAAGTTGTTATTGAAGTAATTATAATACAGAACATAAAATCTATGAGATAATTTTTCTCAACAAAAATCTTTAAGCTCAGATATTTTAGGAGTGATCTTTCTTTCAGACCTATACACTTTTAACTTTACTAACATCAAAAAAGAAATAATAATAGCTCTTGCAAAGTAAAGGAGTAGCAGAAAACTCAATAATTTATGTTCTGGATATGGTATAGTCTTAAAGTCAAAATCTGAAAAGATAACCACAAAATAAATATTTTTACTTTGGTAAAAATAAGTGACAAGGTTATACACAAAGGAATTACAGAGATTAAGTTAACAGAATAACTTAGAACTACAAAATAGGGTTTATTGTCTATAACCATATCACCCTAAACGCGCCGTATCTCATCTAAATAGGATTTATCTTAGAAGTGAATTTCTATTTTAATGCTATGAAATATATTAATATAGAATAGCAGATCAAGTGATTCAGAAGGTAAAATGTGTTGAATTGACTTTAGAAAGGCATTAAATACATATTAACTCAAAAGACTATTTTAAACCGACAGTCAATAGCATACTTAACAGTGAAACAAAATTGCCTTCTCACTAAGATCAGAAAAAAAAAAAAACAAAGCTGTCTGTTACCACCGTTTTTAAAACATTTTTAAAACGTTTATCCAGGAAATAATGGTCAATATAATAAAGCATAGGATAAATCAAAGGAGAAGAGGAAAAGATAATTATTTGAGAAGAAAAGAATCTTTAAACATTTTTAAAACTAAGATTATTAACTGAACTAATTAAAGTTCCCTAAATTTATGGATTAAAGGGTAATTATACAACATCCAAAAATGTTTCTTTTTATCATCAATAATTATTTAGATAACATAAAGTTTAAAAAAGCCCCGGTGTGTGATGTTCCCCTTCCTGTGTCCAAGTGTTCTCATTGTTCAATTCCCACCTATGAGTGAGAACCTGCACGTTGTGCACATGTACCCTGGAACTTAAAGTATAAAAAAAAAACAAACAAACAGAACTACCATATGATCCAGCAGTTCCATTTCTGGGTATATACAGAAAGGAAATAAAATCAGTCTTTCAAGGAGGAAAAAAAAAGTTTAAAAAAGCACTAAATTGTAGTAGCATTAAAATATGTAAAATATCCCGATGTAAACAGAGCAAGATTTTAAAGAAACCAAAATCCCACTGAGATACTTAAAGAAGAATTTAAACTAATACATGCTTTCATAATGAGCTTGGATGGATAAACAAAACAAATTTTATTTATTTATTTATTGAGGTGGAGTCTTGCTTCATTGTTCATTGCGCAGGCTGGAGTGCAATGGTGCGATGTCTGCTCACTGCAACCTCCACCTCCTGGATTCAAAGATTCTCCTGCTTCAGCCTCCCAAGTAGCTGGGATTACAGATTTGCGCCACCATGACCAGCTAATTTTTGTATTTTTAGTAGAGACAAGGTTTCACCATGTTGGCCAGGCTGATCTTGAACTCCTGGCATCGTGATCTGCCCACCTTGGCCTCCCAAAGTTCTGGGATTACAGGTGTGAGCCACCACGCCCAGCCGAAACTAAATAAATCTTAAAGCTCAGATAGTTTAAATGAGTTTGGTTTTGGCATAGTGATAGACAGTAATACCAAGTGAATAGAATAGAGAGACCAGAAGTAGACCCGGAGGTATGTAAATGGTTAATGTATCTTAAAGGAAAAATCACAAAGTGAATAGACAAAGGGGTTATCTAAGAAATTGGTACTTGATAAATTCTGCTTTATTTTTTATATATATATATTTTTTGAGACGGAGTCTCACTCTGTCGCCCAGGCTGGAGTGCAGTGGCTCAATCTCGGCTCACTGCAAGCTCCGCCTCCCGGGTTCACGCCACCGCGCCCGGCCTACTTTATTTTTTAATAAAGTAAATCTCAGAAGTATTAAATAATAAAATACACTTTAATACATTATTTCAACACTAAAATAATTATATACTTAGTAATTAATTATAAAATATGGAAAGGATTTGATGGTAAGCAATGAAAGAAACCAAAAATTGAAGGGTTTATAGAATCGATTTTCTGAATAATCTGTTAATCTTAAACAATATAAATTGAAATACATTTCAAAGAAACCTGACAGAGGATTACTATTCTAACCTATAATGAAATCATACAATAAATCTATTGCATACTTATAAACTTCAACACATGGTCAAATTACATTAAACAGAGCATCTAAAAGACAGACTGTCTATCTAACAAGTTATTTTATAAGTGTTTAATGTTTTAAATTAATGGAATACGTAGTTGTTAAAAATGATTTTTTTCTCATTCCAGCCATTATACATTCATAATGGAAGTAAAAACATTGAACAAATATAAGAGTATTTAAGACAGACACTCTTACACTCAAATGGCATTGTACATTTTCACAATCTATAGAGAAAGCTGTTTGGTCATGTTTACCAGTTTTCAAAGGTTTACCAGTTTACAAGTTTTCCATGTTTCCATGTAAAAGTTACCAGTTTACCAGTTTCCTATGTTTACAAGTTTATAAGTTTTCAAATTGTTCACACCTTTTATGCAGTAATGTCACTGATAGCAACCTATCCTAAGAAAGTAATCTGACAAGCGTTGGGACATTACTTATAATAAAGAAATTTGGAAATATCAAAATGTATAATAATAAAAGATTAAGTAAAATATAATGTATCCACCTAAGACAGTATATATAATTCGTAAGTATTGCTGTCTATATTCTTTAAAGAGTTGAGTAAATGCTTAGGATGTAACATTAAGTGGTAAAATCAAGTTATGCATCATGCACACAGTATGGCCCATCTATAAAAAACAATACAGATGAGAGGAAGGACTTGTTATTTACTGTGGTTATTTCTCTTTTGTGAGATAATGAATAATTTTCATTCTTTTCTATACTGTTCTACACTTCACTTTTTTAAACTATGCAAACATCAACAATACTTATTTCTGAATAATTCTAACCAGGATTCACGGTAGAACTCATATTCTCCTACAGCATAGACTTCATCTGGCAGAAGGAACTCTCTTTGGCCAGAAGAATTTCCCAGTCTCTGAACCCTAATAATATTTTGCTTACAAATTTTGTGTTTTGCTGTTTGCATTTTCCTTGTGTAGAATTGTATATGTGTGCATCTGTCTTATGCATTAAATTATAAACAACCTGATCAGACATCAATCATGGTTTATCAGCCAATTTCTTAAACAAAGTTGAGTGAGTGAAAGAGAGAGAGAAAGAAATAAGGAAAGTGAGAGGAAGGGGGCAGAGAGAAAGAGAGAGAGAAAGAGAAATAGTCAAGTCATATATGAGGAAAAAACACACAGTGGGTGACTGCAAGGGGCCATTGCATATGTGGCCAAAATGTGTAATAAATTCTGCGTTTTATCTTTTCTTTAGTGAGAGGAGGAGGAAGAGAAGCCATTATGTTTCTGCTATCATTATTCTTAAATTTGTCACATAAGCCGTAGGTTTTCCTTTTTGCTGTAACTACAAATTTCCAATATAATCTTGGTAGTCAATGAGTAGTCCTGTCTACACCATCTAACCGTCTACAACCACCTACAACATCTAACACTAAAATCATCTTCTTAGCTTTATTTCTTAGCTTTATTATCTCCACAAGTAGTATACCAGCTTGTGTCCATCATTCACACTTCAAATTTTGAAGTCAAGTATTAATATACTAGATTCTACTAATTTCACTCCCTCTTCATTCACCAGCATCTATTAGAATAATTTATTCATGGCAAAGTTTCTATTTAATCTTTCTGCCTTTACTTATGACCAGGGTCTTGTTACTTTAATTTTGTGAGTTCTCTTTATTTTCCTGACTCCAGAATTTCTCATCATAAATGTATTCTTCATATTGAATTCCTTCATATTGAATTAATTCTTCAAATTATGACCACCTACTCTCCAAGAGTATTTAATTGTTCCAAGAATTAACCACATCCAGTTTCCTTAAATTAGCTTTCTAGGCCCAATGCAAATGAGACATCAATTTTCATTTTGTCATTCCCTCTGGTAAAAATTTATAAAGATGCCTCTCCTATAGATTTTCTGTTCTCTTAACTTTGCACTGAATTCATTGTCTTAGTAAACCAGACCATACAATTTTTTATTGAATTTAAAACACAGAGTGTTGCAATTCCACATCCTTGAAATCATGATATATATATTTTTTCTTTGTTATCACTCTCAAGGAAAACATGAAGGATGTGTCTTACAATCAATGGCATCTAGCATCTTTTTCCTTCAGACTCATATATAAAAATGTAGCATCTTGAAAGAAATAACATCTTAAATTTGATGAAATAAAGTATTTTTTGGTCCTCACTATCTATAAGCATGATTTCTTAATAGTAAATGCTCAAATATTGGTTCAACACACTAATATGTTTCAAGAAAAATGTCTCATGTGCCAATAACCAAGGAATTAACCCTGTTTATTTGTTAGTTATGTTTCACTCCTTCTAACAATAATGTAAAATATAGCAGCTGCAAAAAAAGACTGAAAAATAAATATGCATGTTTAATAAGTTATTCTAGCATTCTAGCATAGACAGATGGAAGCTAAAAATTTCCTAGATCATAGTGGGTAGCACATTAATGTAATAATTTTATAATCAACTCTTCTTGACATGTTAGGTATTTTATAAAATCTCATCATTTTTCTAACCTGATATATTTCCTGGCGTTTATCTTACTCCATTCTTCACATTAATTTTAAAGTGTTTCATTTTTACAAAGAAAAAGAATTATCTCTCTGATAACCACAGTGATAGCAACAATAGAAACTATTGTCTTGCATAACATGAACTGTGCTGCCCAAAACTGCATACATAAGCAGCTGGGTAAAAGGAAGTTAATTCATTACAAGACTTTCACATGGTCCTTTTAAAATCTGAACATGTTAAATATTATAGTAATTTACTCCATGACCTAGAGCAAACTGAGACAACGTCTCGTGTTCTGGAATTTAAGCGTCACACTTTCAGGTTCACCATATTAAGTATATAGGTTATATTTAAAGAGTGTTTAGTGAAGCATCTTAAAACCTTTAACAATTTGTCAATCTTCCAAATATTATTTCTTTAAAATCTAAAATCAAAGACAAGACACTCATACATAGTTGAGCAAATATCTTATTTACTTATTTATTTTTATTATTTCCACCTTTAGTTTAGATTCAGAAAGTGCATGTGCAGATTTGTTACATGGCTACATTGTGTGACACTGAGGTTTGGTGTGCAAATGATCTTGTCATCCTGAGAATGAGCATAATACTCAATAGGTAGGTTTTCAGCCCTTGCCCTCCTCACATTCTCCTCCCTCTAGTAGTCCCCTGTGTCTGTTCTTATCTTTACATCCATGACTACCCAATATTTAGCTCCCACTTATGAGTAAAAACATGTTGTATTTGGCCTTCTGTTCCTGTGTTAATTTACTTAGGAAAATGGCCTGCAGTTGAATCTATGTTGCAGCTAAGGACATGATTTCATTCTTTCTTATGGCTGTGTACCATTCCGTGGTGTATATATATCACATTTTCTTTCCCCAGTTCACTGTTGGTGGTCATCTAGGTTGAATCCATATCTTTGCTGTTGTGAATATGAATGGGGCTGTGATGAACATACAAGTTCATGTGTCTTTTTTGGTAGAACTATTTGCTTTCCTTTGGTATATACCCAGTAATGAGATTGCCAAATCAAATGGTAGTTCTGTTTTAAGTTTAGAAATCTCCAAACTGCTTTCCACAGTGGCTGAGCTAATTTACATTCTGACCAACAAAGTATAAGTGTCTCTTTTCTCTGCAGCCTTGCCAGCATCTGTTATTTTTTGACGTTTAATAATAGCCCTTCTGACTATTCTGATATATCACTTTATGGTTTTGACTTGCATTCCCCTGATGATTACTGATGTTGAGCTTTTTTTAAGTGTTTGCTGGCTGTTTTGTATGTCTTTTTTTGAGAAGTGTCTGTTCGTGTATTTTGTCCACTTTTTAATGAGGTTATTTGGTTTTTTTGCTTGTTGAATTGTTTAAGTTCCTTTTAGATTCTGGATATTCAAACATTGTTGGATGCACAATTTGTAAATATCTTCTCCTATTCTTTAGGTTGTCTGTTTACTCAGCAGGTGTTTTAAATAGTGTGACCGTCATTCTAATTTGTCTAAAAGAGTGTCTAATGACACTCTCAAGAGTGTTCTCTATTGTACAATAAATGTATATGTTTTTCCTAGATTAAAGTTTCCAAGAATGCCCCCAATTTTATAAAATCTCTAGACTATTGCTAATATTCATTCTATCATTTTTATTTTTTTGGACCATTTTATTTTAATGGACAAATAAAAATTGTTTATATTTACCATGGGTCTAGCTATCTCTTTCCTTTCAAAATGCAAACCTTCTTGGGTAGAACAGTATTTGTGTTCCTCAGCAGCTGGGTATGAATTTTATGTAATGGAGCTTGCAGAGGTATTCAAAGTAATGTGGAAGCACTATGCCTGTGGGGCAAAAAAGTAAGAAAAAGCAGCCAGTGATACAAATTGGTGCACCGAGATCACTGATGCAAACCAGACATGCTCCACAAACTGGCATCTGGTTCCACAGGATCCTGTGAAGCTACTCTCCATCTCATGAACTTTCAATTCAGATACAGCACATTTTTATTTGTCATCTAGATGCTCTGTGACATTAGGCAAGCAATAATGTCTCTCAGCCTGAATTTCTCTCCTATAAAATATTGATACTAATCTTGACGTTACACGTCTGTGTGAGAAGATGTATGTATATTCACTTAGACCAGCGATTTGTATTTATATGGCAATTAGTTTACTTTTCCTGTGAGTATTTAATATTGAAGGACTGTCATTGTTTACAAAATGGCACCACCACACCACTTTTCTTATATTCACAGGTTAATGAAATTGTACTTTCTGTAATGTCACTCCATACTCAAAACTCACTATTTTACCTTCAACTGTCTCTTTTTGTTGTTGTTGCTGTTTGTCTTCATCTCTTCCTTTGTTCTTTTTTAACATTGAGTTTCTATTCTACCACTTTCTTTTTGTTTCCTTTTTTTTGTTTTTCAACTTTTAGTTTAGATTCAGGGGGTACATGTGCAAGTTTGCCAGCTGTGTATATTATCTGATGCTGAGGTTTGAAGTACAAATGACCCCACCACCCACCACCTAGGTACTAAGCATAGTACCCAACAATTAGTTTTTCCAATATTTTCTCCCCTCCTTTCCCCCTGTAGTAGTCTTCATTATCTGTTATTTTCATATTTATGTTCATGAGCACCCAATATTGAGCTCCTGCTTAAAAGTGATAACACACGGTATTTGGTTTTCTGTTCCTGCGTTAATTCACATAGGATAATGGCTTTCAGCTGCATTCATGTTTCCGCAAAGGAAATACTTTGTCTTTTTACGGCTGCATAGTATTTTATGGTATATATGTACCACATTTTCTTTATCCAATCAACTGTTGGTGGGCATTTAGGTTGATTCAATGTCTTTGCTATTGAATTCTACCACATTATAAGCTAAATTAAAATTAATATAATAAATATTCAAAGCATAAAAAAATAAAAATTTCATTGGAACTTAGAATTTAGAATAAAACAGACTTTTAAATATTCACATTATCTAAAACTTGGGTGTTAGATCATTTAGCCTATTAAATCATTTACTAATATATGGTATAAAATATAATCAAAGTTCCTATTTACACAAGATCTTTGGGTCTCGTAGAATGATATGCACGTGGAAAAAGATGGCACAGGTGGAAAGTGTGTTTAAGAATTTCACATACCTTATTTTGGCCATTGGCCATTCAGAGGAGGAAGAGATCACAATGTGCTTGGGGCAGCAGCTTGGAGCCAGCAGAGAGATAATAGGAAGCTGCATTTAGAATAAGGGAGTGCTAGAATATTAGGATCTGAAGGTGAAATACAAGCAGAAGGGCATTTTTGGGAGGGGGTGCAGGGAGGAACCACATGAGCAAAATCTCAATGGTGAGAAAAGCATAGAAACTAGAGTGGTTGGCTTTGGCTAGGAGGTGGAATCCATAAAGGCATAGAGGGATATAACCTTAATGCTGCAAAGGGCATAGAAAGTCAGACTTGCAGTTTATCCATTTATAGCTACATGTACTATTGGGAAAGTAGAGTAGCAGGTTTCTGAGGATTAAATAAATTGTATAAAGTCGCTAACTTGTCATCGGCACACAGAACACAGTATTTCTCCTTTTTCCAGTAGGCAATGTGGGGCCACTGAAGTAACTGAGTAGGGGAGTGACCTGGACAAAGCCACATTCTGTATAACATTGTAGAACAGAAAAAAGAAAAAGAAAAAGTGTGCCTTTTTAATTTTTATTTTTATTTTTCACAGTGCGATTTTCCTCACTCTTTGGACCTGCATGAAGCTATACTAAATGATAATTTCATTCAATTTATTTCTCTGAAAAAACTCAGCGTGTTACATAAGACTAACAAGTACAAGGTCTCCAAGAACAATCTTTAAAAAGAATGTGTGACCTGGTGTAGACCAGAGCACTTGCTCAGTATTTTAACACAATGGAAAAAAAATGGAGAAAGAAGTGTAAGGTTTGCAGCTAAAGCAGAAAATAAACATTTAGACAGGCTGAAAACAGCGTGTAGTGGGATTTCTAACTCATGTTAAGAAACAGCAGTGGCAAACCAACCAGTCATACTTCTGACAGGCAGTGATGAGGCTGCTCTTTTGAAACAAGGATTCAGACAGTGAGGATAGAGGCAGGTCCAGATTTCTCAGAGCATTCTGACAATGGCGTCTTTTGCACCAGCCTGAGGCAGTGATATGTCTTTGTAGTTAGGGATAACTTTTGTCTGAAAACCTGCAGGAAAAACCGGATGACAGTACCCACATAGCACATCACTTTATTATTAATAATTCCC
Source organism: Nomascus leucogenys (assembly GCF_006542625.1). Taxonomy (NCBI): domain Eukaryota; kingdom Metazoa; phylum Chordata; class Mammalia; order Primates; family Hylobatidae; genus Nomascus; species Nomascus leucogenys. The sequence continues at coordinate 29,633,583 of NC_044395.1, read as the reverse complement.
AGGTAGAAAATTATACAAACCTCACAGTTTTACCCGCATAAGAGAGCCTTCTGGATCCCTTCTCTGGTCCTAGTTTTGGCATCTCCTTTTCTTTGCTATGTTTTTTTAAATGCCTGGGCAAACCCCTTACTCAGAGAACCCAGGCATCCTCCCTACAAAACATTTTGCTGGTTTTATCAGGAAAGATAGCAATACTACTTGCCACCTGCTAATACAGGTTGTATATAGCTGCATGTCCCTCATTGCCTCCCCAATAACATTTATTAAGCCTTCTTTTACACTTATTGTTGCCCAGGAAAAAGGGTTCTAGCTCTTGGGGAAGGAAATGCATTAGATTCGGATTATAGCTTCTATTTTTAAAGATATATTGGCAAGTACATAGTAATTTGTTTCAACATAGGAAGAAGAGCATGGTGATACATTGGGAGAATCATCTTATCTAATAGAGATAGATCAACACATTAACGAATCAAATGATAAATATGGATGTGCATATAGATATAGATATCATATGAATTAACATATCGATACAGACATAGAAGTATATATATTCAAATAGGCATATACAGATATAGAAATATATATTTAAATAATCATATATATACACATCTATATCTTACTAGTCTTAGATCTCTCTTTAGTTGTTAATATTTTTCCCTATACATTTTCCAAAAGTTAAAGTATAGAATAATTTTTCTTTCTTTTTCCAATGGAGCTTCAGGGTTTTAAGTTAACATAAGTTTTAAACAGATGAATTAAAATGTCAGCCAAAAATTCAGAGCTAAAAACTGAAAATGTTTGCTCTACTTTTCATTTTACCTCCTTAACATCCTTCAGGTATATTTAGTAGAATGAAGAGGCCAGGAAAAGTGCCTGTTTGAAGGAAGATCCTCTTGTATTCAAGCCTTCACCAAAGCTGCATGACTTTGAACAAGTTACTTTATCTCTCTAAACATCAATTCTGTCATCTATAAAATAGAGATCTATTATTTACCTTAAATGGTTTTCCGAGGGTTAGGTGATATTATGTAAAGCATAGTAGATAACCCCAATGTTATTTTCCTTCTTTCCTTGCTTATGAGAAATTAAACTTTTGGATGAGTTATTGGACATTTTATAAGCTCTAGAAATAAAACAAACAGCTTCTCTTTTCAGATTTATTACATATATTCAGAAAAACGTCCACAAGCCTTTTATCTGGAATATATGTATAACAGAACCAATCCTAAAGAACAGCTATGCTTCTGGAAGTAGCAAAAGAAGCCAGAGATGACCATCTTTCCACAGAGAGGGGAAGGAGGAGATGAAGACTCAGAAATGACAGCACAAGGTGTGATTGGTAAATCCACAGGTGAATCTGTTTAAATCTTACTTAGCATGTCAACACACAACCAGAGTTATTTTTCTTCTTCAAAAATTCCCTTGTTGCTCTTTCTTTGATCTGAATTCCCAGTTAACACAACCCATGGCATAAAAGTTCCATATCTGCCATGTAGAAGCTTTCAACATTGGCTTGGATTGTTATTTAAATCCCACATCGCTATTTACCCAACTTTCTTTATATCAACCACCTCCCTGCCAGATGGATTTTAAATTCTGTGAGGATGAACACTCACACTTATTAATTAGCAAGTCATTAAATAGACAGAAAATCCCCGCTCCACCACTTATTAGCACATATTCTTGTACAAGTTTCCAAACATGTCCACAACTTAATTTATTTGGAAAAGATGAATAATAACAATAGCTATCTCCAGCCTGGGCAACAGAGTGAGACTCTGTCTCAAAAAAAAAAAGAAAAAAAAAAAGATTGCCAAAGAATTAACTTTCTGATACAAATTATTCACTCAAAAAATCTTTGTCATTATAATGGTAACTATTTTCGTGCCTACTATGGGTAAACCATGGGCTGGACATTATATATCCATTATCTCCAATTCTTTAAATTCTATTATTTTTATTGATTTATAGACAAGAACATGGAGGCATAGAAGGTAAGGATTATGCGAGTTGATTCAGTTTGCAACAGCTCAGCTGAAATCAGAGACTACGAATTTGTGGTGTACCTTACACTCACCGCTTGTCTACTATTTTATTCCTGTCTTCCTTTTTTGGTAATATTTATTACCACTTACTTTGTACCAGTCATGTTCTAAGTGCTATATCTATATTTTTTCCTTTAAAATGGTTCACATAAATCGTCTGAGATAGGTTCAATTATTCTCACTTTCCAGAGTATAAAAAGTAAGGCATAGAAGTTAATAAGTTGTCCAAGGCCCCAAAGGCCGTAAGTGGAACAGCCAGGACCTTATAGCTCTCTGTATCCCTGCCCATCATTGATTGATATGTATTACTGAGCACATCTATATGCCAGACTCTGAGCTGGGCACAAGAGGTTCGGTTGTGGGCAAAACACAGTTAAATCCTGGTTGTAGTCAAGTGGGAGAAGATAGATAAAACAAGTATATGTATGATTTGTCACATGGTGTTAAGCACTTTGGAGAAAAATTAAGATGAAGGTGATTAGAAGAGGAGTGTGCACAGGTCAGACTTGCTATTTCTATACAGTAGACAAGGGTGGGCCCATAAATCCAGTGATATCTCAGGAAAAGACCTAAAGTCGGTGAAAGAGTGAGCCCTCTTGGTATTAGGGAAAAAGCATTCCAGACATAGGGAACAGCAATGCAAAGACCCTGAGGAAGAACCACAGGGGGCTTACATGGCTGAAATAGAGTAGGGAGAGGGAGAGAATGGGTGGAGGTAGGTCAGAGAGTAGATTATAAATGTTCTCTAGGCAATGGCAAAAATCTCTAATGACTCTAAGGACTTCTGAGCACAGGAATAATGTGATCACTCAGGCTGCAGGAAGAATGAATGGAATATAAAGGAGAGGCAAAGAGGCAAAAGAGAGCCAGAATGATCAGTTAGGATTTTTTCAGTTTAGAGAAGATGATGACTTGTATTAGAGGGGAAACTGTAAAAACAAAGCAGCAACAACAAAAGAACAGTCATATAGCCAAACACAGGGGCTCACACCTTTAATCCCAGCACTTTGGGAGGCTGAGGCAGGAGGACAGCTTGAGCCCAGGAGTTTGAGATCAGACTGGACAACATGAAATGTAACCTCTACAACAAAAAATGAATAAATAGTACAAATTTAAAACATAATTTTAAAAACAATCATATATTTATAGATGTAAAATAGTATATCTTGAAGTTCACAGGATCTGCAAATAGATTGATTTGCAACTGTGAGAGAAAATACAAATCAAGTCCCGAACAACAGAAGGAATGGAATTGCCATTTAGTGAGATAAAGAAGATTGCAGGAAGAAAAAACTTAGAGGAAAATCATGAGGAGTTTATTTGGACCACGTAAAACAACAGTGTGCAGGTGTTTACTAAAGAGTTAGTACGTGAGATCTGGGAAAAGAGAGGTTTGCACCAGTCAAAACACTTCATATGCAGCAAAAACAAGGGACTCCCAAACCTCAGTGGCTTACGGCAAACATATTTTTAAATATTCACTCATATTACATAGCCACCCTGGGGCTGCTAAGGCTGTACTCCAAGTTGCTTTGACTATGAGACCCAGAATGACAGAGCAGATGTGTTTAACACTTTGCCAGACTCATAGCACAAGGAAAAAACATCATGGGTCTCACGCTGGTCATGAAGCTTCTCCTGGAGATGGACAAAATAATCTCCATTACCATTTCATTGTCCAGAGTAAGTTGCATGGTCAAGTTTGAATTTTGTTTTTTAGAGTTGGGGGATATAATTATCATCCAGGAAAGAGGGAAACCATAATTTCAATCTATTACAAAGATAAAGTATATAGATTTGGGCATCACCAGCACAAAGACACTAGTTAAAGCCCTGTCTGGGTAAATCACCAAGAAAGTAATCATAGGAAAGAGTAGAAGTCCAATGCCCAGGCACTCCAGATTTTACAGCTCTGGCTAAATTAGGAGAAGAGTCCATAACGAAATGGTCAATAGTGTAGAGGAAAACAGAGAATGGTGCCCCGAATATCAAGTAAAATAAGTCATTGGAGAAAGAAAAAGTGATGAAGGGCTTGCTGATCAAATACCTTGAGGACTGGAAGTTGACTATTGTAATAAGCAATGTGCAGGTTATTTGTTACCTTGACAATACTGACTTCTGTAGGGGGATGGAGATGAAAGCCTGATTCAAATAGGTTCAAGAATAAACGTGAGGAGAGGAAAAGGAGTATAGACACTCTCTCAAGGAATTTTGCTTTATGTAACAAATTACAATGTCATCAGTAAAAACCAACTCTTTCCCTGTGGGGGAAAAAGAGAAACAATTAAAACAGCAGCCTCTATTGATGGAGGCTTCTGGTTCTTAAGAAAAGGACAGCTCTCACACAAAAAACAGCAGCCATTCATACTGTAAATTCTTGGAAGACAGTGGAAACAACTAGAATAATACTTGGGAAATAATAATTTTCTTTAAAAATGAAGAATGTTATCTATCTGTAAATTTCAATTCATTCATATTCACACCAGATAGTCTTAGAATAATTCATTCCTTTACCTTCCTGAAAAACTGTCTGCCTTCTTCTCTGAGACTTCTATGATACTTCATTTTTTCTTCTAAAATGATGTGTGTTGTCATTCTTTGTTTTACTGTAGATGGACATTAAACTATAAGGAGATTGAGGTATTGACTGTCTTGGCCATTGTGATACACCTAATATCAGATGGCTAAGGTACAATTTTCACCTATAATGCTAACCAAATGAACAAATTAAGTCAATTCATCTTCCAAACCCTGTGTATACTTCTTGCCTATATTTTTCTCTTTAGAGAATCTATGACTATATTATGGTCTCTCTTCACAACTGGAAAAGTTCACATCTCACAACAGGGAGTCAGGTTTTGTGCCATCAGTGCTTAGATATATTTTGTGCAATTACTAAATATTTAAGTACTTAAAAGATTATTGGTCATCATTTAATTATCAGGAAGCTTGTCTCATTTTTGTTCTCATGTTTTGTTTTGTCTTTTAATCTTTCTAAATGAGTAAGGAGAACCAATCCTAAGTAACTAATAATAATAGTAATAATGAGAAAAAGTACTCGTTGCATAATCTGAAAAAAAACTTTTTTCTGCACATATGAAATAAACACCATTGTCAAGGTAATTGTTTCTTAACCATCTGACATTCAGAAACAATTATAAAATCTATGCATTGAAGTACAAATTCAAAGTTAAGGTGTAATTTGTTATTTTTACTCCCAAATATGCAAATGTTTACCAGACATAAAAAACTAAGCAGCTATATGTGGCTATGAATCAGAAATGACTCTGAAAATTGTAGTGGTAAAGTGATCTAAATAACTAGACTTTGATAGTTTAGAAACAATTAATTTGATTATTATAATCACTTAGTTGGATGAATGATGTAGCACTTCAATCAGTTATCAGCAAGCAAAGATTTTGAAGGCTGAAAGAATGAGTTAGTTGGATTTTTATTAATTCAGTCATTATAAACCGTTACCAGGATGTGCTGAAAGCAAATTGTTGTTGTTGTTGTTGTCGTCAACATATGGTTATTTCATATGATTTATTTATATAATCTATTTTATAAAATGCAACATCTAAATATTCAAAATCTGTTGGGCCATGTATTACAGGATTTGTCAACTTTTTTTCTAGATACAGAATATAAAATTTGGTTTTAGTATATACACTGCTCAGCTTTTCGCAAGTCAACATTTTATCTCTCTTGAGATTTAAGGTATTTTTGCCAAGAACTATGGACGGTTGCATCCTTGAAGTACCATAAAATTGCACACTTGAGACTAAATGGCTTCTCTTTAGCGTTCTCCTATAAGTCATTTGAATGAGAATGGATCAATGTTGAGACAGTCATACTTTCCCTTTGAATGCTTAGGCTTAATTCTCTAAAAACTTGTATCCATTTAAAGCAAGGTTAGAATCAAGCCCCTATAACACCAAGATGAGGTTAAAATAACTACTATAAGTATTTAAATGTTTCCTTCCAGAAACAGACGGCAAGAGCCCCCCTTCATGCCCGTCAGACAGACTGATTAACAAAGATAAATTCTTGGCTTTGCTAATATTGGATTTCAATTTATTAAATAAACAGTATCACAGTCAGAGCCTTTCACAAGAAAATGTACAGGGCAATAGGAAAAAGTGAGTCATTTGATCTGACCCATGCAAGTTTATGAAATATGTGACTATATGAAATAAATAAAAATGAAAAAGTAAAATATAAAACGTGTGTAGGTTTAGTGATGGGAGTTACTAATACCAATTATTAGATAAAATTTTCCAAATAATTATTTTTCTGAAGTTGAACATATCTATGCAATTGTTTTCTCTCAATTTTTGTAGAACAAATTGATATTGTATGATCTTAATTTTTTCAAGGAACAAAAAATTGAAGTTGAAGAAAATATTTTCTTCTTACAAAGGATACTACTTTACCATTGAAGTAGACAGATGCCTGACTTCTAGATATTTTATGCATGACCAAGTCCTTTAAATGAAACGAAAAGATTAAAAAACAGGAATACTATAAATCAGCCTTTTATTGAAATCAAACCCATGGTCAAACAAATGTTCAATAAAATCAAAATATACCTAGAGCCCAGAGATGTAGGTGAAGAGCAAATTTCAATCTATGATGCACTTGTTCTTGTACTCAAATTTTAATAATTCTCTTTATACATTAGCTTCAAAAGCTAGGGAATAAATTGTATACCCATTTCAAAATTGGGACTAAATTGGGAGGTCAGTAAGGCGGACTAAATGTGAAATTAACCTCTTCAAACGTAAGTTGATGACTAACCCCAAGGGGAATAATGCCCACTTTTTATTCAATACATCCTAAATGGGACTGGAAAGAGAAAGTTAAGGAGAATTACAGATGTCAAGAGACCTTGAATTGGGTATTAAACATGATGGAAAATGTGATCAAATTTTTCTCCAGCTTAGTGTGTCAGAATTTGGACTAGATTTTCTATAGGATCTCTATGCATGAGCAAATGAATGATAGAATCAATGGTTTATGCCAGTGTATATACCTAAACTTTCCTTATCAACAACACATCTGCAAGACCAATGTGTAACAAAGTCTATGGTTCAGACTATAGACTGTAGAATACTTTTTTTCAAAATCTGTTTCTTTACATGAACTATTTGGGTTTATGCAAGCATCTTAACGTCTCTGAGCTTCACTTCCTTAATAATAATACCTACCTTACAATATTGTGAGGATTGAGAAAAATGTATGGAAATCACCTCACATGATGCTTGGCATATATTAAATCCACAGTCCAAATGCATATTATTCTTATCATAAGGAGAGAAGGAGGGGTGATACTAAAAACAATTTCAGAGCAAAGGATTGAAGTAGCTTTCTTGTCACCGAGGTGGTGAGGAGTGCTCAAGAATTCCTTCAGCAAACACCATGTTGCTGCACAGATTGGAGACCTTGTGACACACATTATCCGTTTTGGTCTTGCAATCCATCAATATTACAGTTTACAGTATACTGCAGAGATTATAGTATCCTCAGCAGAAAAATCATGACTACTAGTGAATGGAGTAATGAAATCAGTTCTACTCTTCAGTGAAAGGCATGAGTATCTCATCCAATTATAAACCTTACTTGTACACATAGATAAGATGCAGACATGGATAGTAACCATTCTGAGCCCAGGACTGTACCATACGTAAACAAAAATAATATAGTACCAGAATTCTAAATACTGCAGAATATAAAAGAGATATATAAAAGTACAGAAGGTACTGACTTACTATGGCTTGACTTATGAGCTTTTCAATTTAAAAGTGGCTTTATTAATGACTTACAATGTTTTTGACTTATGGTGGGTTAATTGGGATGTAACTCCTTAGTAAGTCAAGGAGAATCTGTTCAAGATTCTTAAAAGTAAATTGAAAATGTGCTCTAAACAATGTGGAATATTTAAAATGTTATTTTAGACTTACAACCTTACCATGTCAGATTTTAAAAAGAAATTCAAAATGCATATTGATTTAAATTAGTTATGAGAATATAAATATAGGTATATAAAGAAATTGTTTCTAAGATTGGAAATTTCTAATATTTATTTGCAAACCCACATTTCTATATTATTAAATTTGAGGTAATAGATACTTACACTGCTAGTGTTACTGTAATCATAGTGTTCTTCAAGTAAGCATTAAAAACTCAGTCTAACACTTTATAGTGCATGTTACTTTTTAAGAGTTCAAATGTCCTCATTAATGCAAATTCAGAAGTTCTGGTTGATGTCTATTTTATACTAATTTTTCTTTTTACAACTAGATGAGTTCAAAAGTAAGGAGGAACACCAAGTAAATGCAGTTTTCCTACTGAAATGCCTTGGCTTTTACATGGTCGTTTTTGCTAGACGCTTAGAAAAGGTAGTATTTTAGCTTTTTATGTTTTAAGCATTAATAGCTACTTCCCATGCACTGTAACACTCTTAACTAGGTTCTATAATTTATTTTTAAAGAATTTATTTTGAGAATAGATCTGTAAGTTACATACCATGGGGACCAATGTTGCCTTCTGCCAATTTGTTAGAAGACTAAATTCTGGGTAATTTCATTTTGTGATGGTAAATTATAATACAATAGAGGACAATAAAACTAATTTTTAAAAAACTTCATGTTTTCTACTGGTTCATATTTCAATTTCAACAAGAAAAAAAAGCATGAATACCACACCCACTGATGATATGAAAAGTCCTTTAGTTAAGGATTTTTATAGCATAGAGTTAAACAACAATGACAGATTTGAACCATGTAATAAACACTGCTTAGGGCTAGGTATATAAAAATGCAATCATGTGGAAACTAGAAGTTAAAGATTCTAGGAGCAAGAAGATAATCTCTAAGGTCAATTGTATCATCTAATCAAAGTTTGCATTAAAATAAAATAATTGTGTTCTTATTTTTAAATCAAATATAAGAAGCAACGCTGGCCTCTATTTCATGCTATAAGAAATTGCGTTTTATGTGTAAATTTGAAATTATCAACATAAAATCTGTTTTCCTGACTTAGTTGAATGTATGTTTCTAAATCCTTTACTGTACCTTTGTGTCAGATTCAAAATAAAATTGAGAATTGATTTTCCCCAAATCTTTTGTTGAACAAGCAGGTGGGGTTGTGGTAAAGGAGGTAAGAAAATAAACACAAATTATCCAAAAGCACGTACCAAGCCACAAACTCCAGCAAAAATAATTGATAGAGTTTTACTTTGAGAAAATGATGTATTAAAAGTTGTTTACACATCATTTTATATTTTCAAGTAAATTTCACATATTTTCCAGAGTCTTCTATTTTAAGTGCATGTTCTTTCTACTCTAAACAGAGAGCCAAATCATGAGTGAACTCCCATTCGCAATTGCTTCAAAGAGAATAAAATACCTAGGAATCCAACTTACAAGGGATGTGAAGGACCTCTTCAAGGAGAACTACAAACCACTGCTCAATGAAATAAAAGAAGATAGAAACAAATGGAAGAACATTCCGTGCTAATGGGTAGGAAGAATCAATATCATGAAAATGACCATATTGCCAAAGGTAGTTTATAGATTCAATGCCATCCCCATCAAGCTACCAATGACTTTCTTCACAGAATTGGAAAAAACTACTTTAAAGTTCATATGGAACCAAAAAAGAGCCCGCATTGCCAAGTCAATCCTAAGCCAGAAGAACAAAGCTGGAGGCATCACGCTACCTGACTTCAAGCTATACTACAAGGCTACAGTAACCAAAGCAGGATGGTACTGGTACCAAAAGAGAAATATAGACCAATGGAACAGAATAGAGCCCTCAGAAATAATGCTGCATATCTACAACCATCTGATCTTTGACAAACCTGACAAAAACAAGAAATGGGGAAAGGATTCCCTATTTAATAAATGGTGCTGGGAAAACTGGCTAGCCATACGTAGAAAGCTGAAACTGGATCCCTTCCTTACATCTTATACAAAAATTAATTCAAGATGGATTAAAGACTTAAATGGTAGACCTAAAACCATAAAAACCCTAGAAGAAAACCTAGGCAATACCATTCAGGACATGGGCATGGGCAAGGACTTCATGTCTAAAACACCAAAAGCAATGGCAACAAAAGCCAAAATTGACAAATGGGATCTAATTAAACTGAAGAGCTTCTGCACAGCAAAAGAAACTACCATCAGAGTGAACAGGCAACCAACAGAATGGGAGAAAATTTTTGCAATCTACTCATCTGACAAAGGGCTAATATCCGGAATCTACAATGAACTCAAACAAATTTACAAGAAAAAAACAAACAACTCCATCAAAAAGTGGGCAAAGGATATGAAAAGACACTTCTCAAAAGAAGACATTTATGCAGCCAAAAGACACATGAAAAAATGCTCATTATCACTGGACATCAGAGAAAATGCAAATCAAAACCGCAATGAGATATCATCTCACACAAGTTAGATCGGTGATTATTAAAAAGTCAGGAAACAACAGGTGCTGGAGAGGATGTGGGGAAATAGGAACACTTTTACACTTTTGGTGGGACTGTAAACTAGTTCAACCATTGTGGAAGTCAGTGTGGCGATTCCTCAGGGATCTAGAACTAGAAATACCATTTGACCCAGCAATCCCATTACTGGGTATATACCCAAAGGACTATAAATCATGCTGCTATAAAGACACATGCACATGTATGTTTATTACGGCACTATTCACAATAGCAAAGACTTGGAACCAACCCAAATGTCCAACAACGATAGACTGGATTAAGAAAATGTGGCACATATACACCATGGAATACTATGCAGCCATAAAAAATGATGAGTTCACGTCTTTGTAGGGACATGGATGAAGCTAGGGACATCATTCTCAGCAAACTATCGCAAGGAGGCTCTAGAAATTGGCACAAGCAAAACAAAAACTTTTTTAGGAAGTTCTCGTCTTCCAATGTTCCACATGCTTTAGTCATCTCACCCATGCTTAGAAATTCAAAAGGAATTTACATTGATTCTATGGTTCACTATGGGTATTATGTACATTTTAACAATATTAAATTATTCTAACCTATTGTATCAGATGCCCCAGAGAGAACACAAGATGAACTTATATGAAATAAGTAAGGTCCAGAAATCTGTTGTACAACATAGTGCTGACAGTTAGTGATAAGGTATTGTGTAGTTAAACATTTAAGAGGGTGGATTTTATGTTGTGTTCTTACCATAAAAGAACAACAAAAGAACACAGGAAAACTTTTGGAGGTGCTAAATATGTTTATTAGCTGAATTGTAGAGATGGTGACATGACTATATACATATATTTGAACACATATATGTATACAATTGTATACATTATTATGTGCAATTTTGTATACGAATTATACATCAGTAAAACTGGAAAAAAACTTTTAGCTTTTCGAGGAAAAAGGAAAGAAAATTAGAAAGAATGAGGACTTCTCAACGGCTTGAATTGAGCTCCCACAATTCTTGTTTTCTATCTTCTCTAGTTTTCCTAAGTTGAAATTGTCCTATTCTTATTGCTGCTTCTCTGAGTATTATCTTTATTCCTAGCTCCTAAATTACTCTAAATGGAAAAATAAATTATAACTATGTTGTCTAGAAATCCTAAATAGCAATGTGCCAATCATTTTTGCAATGTAAATGGTGTGGGTTTTTTGGTTATCATTTATGAAATCTTTGCCAACCCCTATAATATAAATATTTCTCTGGATTTTCCTTTTGCATCTTTACAGGTATGTTTTGACATATTTAGTTTTTTAATACATAACTTACCATCTAAATCTTGGCACCTTCCATAGCACAAGGGAGTGCTAAAATAATTACTTAGGGTAACAGCTGTAAATGGGATTGACCTGAGCAAAGTGAAGAGTGGGCACTCCATTTTTATTTCACCTGGATTTGATAATTGCCTGTGGTATAACAAAGGAATTAAAATCATCTATTCCACATGGATGGCCAATTCTTCCAACATGATTTCTTTAAAATATCTTTTCTCTTTCCGGGCCGGGCGTGGTGGCTCACGCCTGTAATCCCAGCACTTTGGAAGGCCGAGGTGGGCAGATCACAAGTTCAGGAGATCGAGACCATCCTGGCTTAACGTGGTGAAACCCTGTCTCTACTAAAAATACAAAAAAATTACCCCGGCGTGGTGGCGGGCGCCTGTTAGTCCCAGCTACTGGGAGGCTGAGGCAGGAGAATGGCATGAACCCGGGAGGCGGAGCTTGCAGTGAGCCGAGATGGCACCACTACACTCCAGCCTGGGTGACAAAGCGAGACCCCGTCTCAAAAAAATAAAAAAAAGAAACTTTTCTCTTTCCAATAATCCCTATGATACCACCATCATGTATCTATCAAGCTTTATGTATGTATGGGCTCTCTCCAATGCTTTATTTCTATTTGTCGATCCATATTCTTAATTTTTGTACCTTTAAACATAATCTTTATTTGATAGAAGATTCTCTCAACTTCTTTTTTTCAAAATTTTCTTAACCAGTCTTAATCCTTTTCTCTTCCATGTACAGTTTAGACCAGCTGGTCAAATCACACAAACACACTCACACACATAAACACACACACATGCATATGTGAACATATCTTTAATGGGATTTGGGATTTGCTTGGAATTGCCTGAATGTGTAACAAATACAAGAAGAGTCAGTATTCAGGATATAAGATGTTTCTTCCTTCCTGTAGGAAATAGCTAAAAAAATATATAAAGTATTTCTATCCATGAATCTGATGTATCTATTTATTTTGATTTTATTAGATGATTTTCAATAATTTTTATGAATGTCTCCATAATGATCATGCACATCTTTTGCTACATTTAGATCTAGTTACTCAGGTTATTTTATTTTTAATCATTCATTTTTATATATTATATATCATATAAATTAATTTCTAAATTTTGGTTTCTAATATTTAGGGAAAAAATTGAATTCAACATATTCATTTGTCATTTTCTGAATTCATAAAGCATTTGTTTACCTTATGGAGTTGTGAGTGTTCTTTATATATTCTGTGTATAAGTCTTTTCTCAGATTTATGTTTCACAAATATCTTCTTCCAGTCTGTGGCTTATCTTTTTATTTCCTTAACAGTATCTTTCAGAGAATAAGTTTTTAGTTTTATTAAATAAATATTTTTTATTTATTTAAGAATATTTTTTCTTGTATGTATAATGCTTTTTGTGTTTAAAAAATATTCACCTATCCCAAAGTCACGAGCAAATTTTTTTTGTGTTAGGTCTATGATTCACTCAGATTTCATTTTGACTAAAATAATATCATTGAATACATAGCATTCACATACCACTTCTTCCATTTTTTAACTATTTGACTTTCGGAGAGTTACTCAAAACTTTCTAAATACAAGTTTCATCATTTGTAACATGAGGATAACATAGCACAATCTCCTAAGATTGTTATAACGATAAAATGAGATAACGCTGTGACATTGTTAGCCCATCACCAAAAACTCAGTAAGTGCTCATTAACCAGTTGCTACATGCTTAACTTGTTCATGAGTTTGTAGAACATAATAAATATTCCAAACATACTAAACATTAAAGCTAAATGTATGCTAATATCTCTTGCATGAAACTTAACTCATGTAGTTAATTACTTCCAAAATGTATATATACTGTAATTTAATATTAATTCCTATAAAAGTCTTTTTAAAAGAAGCATCTCTGCACTGACAATTTTAAATGGCATATTCTATAAAAATTCATTTTTAGGTCAATATATTTATTTGACTATGACTTTGCTAGACTTAGTGATATCATATCAGGTTAATGGGAAAGATAATAAGTACTATGGGGTAAGCAAGTCTGACGACAAATGCACTTTAGAAGCATTGAACTGTATTATGCTTATGTCATGAAAGCTGCTAAAAATACAGTATATACATCCAAGGGATGGGGAGGCCTCTGAGACGTGGGCTTTAGGAACTGCTAAGCAGTTAAAAATAAATCATAACAGTGTTGTACTTTTTTTTTTTAGACGAGGTCTCTTTTGCCCAGGCTGGAGTGCAGTGACTGGAATGCTCACAGCTCACTACAACCACAAACTCTAGGCTCAAGCAATCCTCTCACCCCCACAGTAGCTGGGACTACAGACACACACTATCACGCCCTGCTAAATGTTTTGTTTGGTTTTGGTTTGGGGGTTTTTGTTTGTTTGTTTGTTTGTTTGTTTTGTAGTAGAGTCCAGGTCTTGGTATGTTGCCCAGGCTGACCTGGAAGTTCTAGGCTCAAGTAATTCTCCCACCTCTGCCCCAGAAAGTGCTGGAGTAAAAGAGCCATCCTACCAGACTGACGGTGTTGTACTTACATTCTCCCTCTTACGTTCATGTCACAGACACTTGCGCTATTGGTAATCTATCAGGGGAGATAGCAAAGGAATTGAAACATTTGAATCACACAGTGTTTAATATTTAAATAAATATTTTACTCCATTCCCTAAATATTTGTTATAAAGAGCAAAAGCTCCAAAACAACCTAAATTGCCTATTATTTATCACAAATTCTGCTATTAGCCTAGAAGATGATCTACAGATGCATGAATTGGTTCTATTGGTAGGAAATAGGCCTTTTCCACTACAATTTCCTGTAGCCCCAAGCAGAAAGCACCAATTTGTGATTTTTCTAATACTCTCTGAATGCTACTTACTAAAGATGCATATTGGCTGAGGTAAATTCTGAGCACTAAGCTTTCTGAAATCCTAAATTTCAGAAGTTTAAGATGATGAAGATCGCTGATGAAATTACATGAGGTAGAAACTATATTCATCATCCTAAACCTTTGAAATCCTCATCATCCTGATCTTCTGAAATTACCCCTGCGGGCCAGGCTGGCCTTTGTTAAGGAAGTAGAGTCTAAAGTCATGGACAACATAGTTACAAAAAGCTGATTCTGACTATCCCTTTTAAATCCTTTCCAGAGTCCACACTATTCCCTCACACGGATAAAGATCCTGCTCCATCCGTTCCCTCTACTTTTCGTGTAATTTACTTCACTCTGAAAATGCACAATTCTCATTATGGCTAAGATTCAGAAGCAAGTGTGGGTGGGGAAGTAAATGTATAAATTTAAGGCATATGACGCATATTATGTTTATCTCAAATTCTTGCTTTGACATGAGAATTTTGGCAAGTTGTTTAAATTCTGAGTCTCTGTATCCTTATATGCAGAATCAGAATAGTTCCTACCTCATCAAATTATTCCAAAGATTAAATTAGATCAAGTATATAAGGTGGCCTACACACCACTGGCAACATAAAGCGATTTGCCTGACACACTTAAAAACAAACTGTGCATCTTCTATAACTCAGCTACATCTAACTTCCTCGTGCTCACCTTCTGCTGCTTCTGACTAACAAAATACCCTGTGTATGTTTAAGATGATGTTCATGGTTGTGTGTTTATGGATTGTACACTGAGTTTCCATTTGGCTTCTTAATATAAATGCCTGATAAAATTTCTTTAAATACAATTACCTAATTGATTAAAAAGAATTCTGAAACTTATCTTGGTGCAGCAGGAGGTGCTGGGATGTATTCATTTTAAAATTAAACTTGGAGAAGGTGTTTATCATTTCCGGAGACAAATGAGTAAAGGAGAATATTCGACTTCTGTTGACAACTCATCTTTTTGAAATGTTGACACAATTACTTGAAACCAACCCCCAATTCCCCCCACAAAGATGTATACATTGCTGTACTTATGTACACTAAGAGCTAGCCCCGAGCAATTTAAAGTTTCATAGAAATTCTGAGTGAACTACAGATTGAAGTGACAAAAAGCCTCCTGTCCTTCTAAATCCCTATATTAGTGAAAACAAGCATCCAAAGCTAGCAACAAAGATACCAATTAAAAGAGGTATCTGTTACTAGAACAAAGAGTGATTTTCATTTTGTCCATAGTATGTGTGAGGAAAATATATTTTGCCTCTCTTCCTCAATACCACTGTTCAAAGAGAAAGATTTTCTTCTAACAAAAACTACTTTTAATGTAAAATGTTACAACATGTGCCTAGAGCAAATTAACACACATTTCCTGGAGTGTAATGAGGTACATCACCGGCCGCAATATAAACAGATAGGTAAATTATTTTGAGGACGATAAGGCAATTGAAAAGCTTTGAGTGAGGTTAATATGTTTCACATTTTCCCTAATTCCCCTACTAAACCTTAAAAAGTTGAGGCAGCAGACTACTTAAAAAAGAATCGTAAGGAAAGATTCCCACCCATATTTAAAAAAAAAATAGCATTTATGTATGAAAGCTCATTCAACTTTCAGCTCCCCCCAGAAAAAATTATTTAACTCCACATCCTTAATCACTTCCTGTTTCTAGCCACAGAGGTTGAGAAAACCTATCCTATTTGAGGCCAACTCCTTCATTAATGCCTTTGATTTTATCTGCCGTCTTCTAGAATCTTTTTCCAGTAAAAATCCTCTTCTCTCTTTCATCTTTAATATCTTCCTCTGTATCGACTCCTTTCTGCTCAGTTCTGTCCCTTTCTTAAAAGGAATTCATGTTGTTAATCAAAGCTTCAGTTCTCTCCTTTTTTACCTAATATATTTTTCCTACCCTTTGACTTTCAATCCTTCTCTTTCTTTATATATTCACATATATATGAAAATACCATATGACTACATTTTCTCAATATGTAAAAAGAGAAAATCTGTCTTTTTTATTAGAGACTGTATGTACATTAAGTGTGAATTTATGCCTTTCTTCTTATTTCGTGCTTTCCACTTGTCCCCTTTTTCCAATTTGATTCTCTTTCTTTTCTTACTTTCTTGCCTTCTTTGGCAAGTATTGCATTTGTAATTTTATTTTCTCATTCTTTTTCCCTCTACTTGTTGATAAATGACACGCTTTATGGATCATTTTATTGAGGCATATTTACATACATTGAATAGCACAGATTTTAAGTGTATAATTTGATTATTTTGAAAATATACCTGCATAATCTATAATCCATCAATAAATAGAACATTTCCAGAAAGATCTCTTGTGCCCTTTTCAGTCGATCACCATTTAATGAAACATCTCTCATCTGACTGCTATCAGAACAAGTTAGTTTTATCTGTAAAAGAGCTTTATACAGGTCAAGTCTACAGTATATTCTCTTTTATATTGGTCTTCTTTCACTCAACATAATGTTTTCGAAATTCACTCATGTTGTGTATATCAGTTATTTGTTACTTAAATTCATGGGTAGTATTCCATTGCAGGAATGTACTTTAGTGCTTGATTTTTGTTTTTGTTTTATTAAAAGACATTTTCCTATTCATGGCCATCAGGATTATTTCCAGTTTGGGGCTATTATGAATAAAACTTCTATAAATAGGTTAAATGCTCTTTCTTTTAAATCCAAGATTTTTATTTCTTTTAGATAAATATCTAGTAATAAAGTTATTGGGTCATAGTGTAGATGTATATTTAACCTTTTAAGAAAATGTCAATAGTCCTCCAACGTGGCTGAATTCCTATTTAAAATGCATTCTTAACTTAAATTCGAAGGACAGTCAATATATTTTACTGTCCTCTCCAATGAAGCAAGAGTCATAAAATGCATTAACTATGATCACTCTTCTATCAATGCATAAGCTTTTCTGGTTCAGCATTTTGTAGGAATTATTATTGTTTTACACAATGTTGTTTCAAAGTTACCCATGTATTTGCCAGTATCTTTGTCCAACCTTCATTCTGGTATTGACCACAAATCTCTCTGAGACTAATTCCTACCTTAGAATGTCATTCTGTATCTGCTTGTTCCCTAATTCTTGAAAGATAACTTTTCTGGATATTGAACTCTCTTTTTCCAACTTTATTTAGGTATAGTTGACAAACAGATATTGCATATATTTAAAATATACAACATAATGTTTTGATATGTATATACATTGTGAAATGATTGCCACAACCAAGCTAATTAACATATCCATCACTCACACAATTACCTCTGTGTGTGTGTGTGTGTGTGTAATTAGTACATTTAGGATCTATTCTGCTAGCAAATTTTAAGTATACAGCACAGTATTATTAACTATAATTATTTTCTCTAGGAATTTCTAAGATATTTCACTCTTCCAGTTACTACTGGTATTATTAAGGAGCAATTAGGAAAATAATGTGATGAGATTGGAGGTGACTTCTGTTTTCTCTCTGGCTACTTTTAAGATAACTATCTCAGCAGGGCACAGTGGCTCACGCCTGTAATCCCAGCACTTTGGGAGGCCGAGGCAGGCGGATCATGAGGTCAAGAGATCGAGACCATCCTAGCCAACATGGTGAAACCCCGTCTCTACTAAAAACACAAAAATTAGCTGGGCTTGGTGGCGCACGCCTGTAGTCCCAGCTACTCGGAGGGCTGAGGCAGGAGAATTGCTTGAACCCAGGAAGTGGAGGTTGCAGTGAGCCGAGATTGCGCCACTGCACTCCAGCCTGGTGACGGAGCAAGACTATGCCTCTAAGTAAGTAAGTAAATAAATAAATAAATAACGATCTCTTTTTTACTTTGTGCAATACAGTATCAATGTTGATGTCTAAGCTGGATTCTCTTTTATTAATCATTAAGATTTAGGGGGCATCCTAGGTTTCTGATTGCTGTTTCACCTCAAATATTCCATCTCCCCATTCTCACTCTTAAATCATTCTGAAACTCTGAAAAGACATGTGTTGCAACTTTTAACTCTCTCTTCTCTGACTTTTAAATACTCTTTTATATCTTCACATCTTTGCAACCTAAGTAATTTTTAAAATTTATTTTCCTGTCTTCAAGCTCTCTATTAAACTCTGCTGCTTACTCCATGCATTGTTTTAATGTTCTATTAAATTTATTTTATATATATATATATACACTTAAAATATTCTAGATATAGAGATTTATATGTCATTGCACTAGGCCTGCACTCCAGAGTGAGGCAGAAACCCCTTACTGAAAAGGACTGGAAACAATGGCTTTAGTATGCACTTCTGGCAGTATTATCTTCCATCCTGTTTATAAACCCTGCAGGATTCTTGCTTTCATGTCAGATCAGCAATGCATTTAAAAGGATGTTTTAAATACCTTATCAAACATTGTAGTTGTTTCATTTGGATGAACAATATCTAGTCTGCCATATTGCCATAAATGAAATCCTAGTTTTCTTCACAAGTTAGCTCTCTCATATATCAAAGGTCAGTGAAGTCATCATGCTTCCTTCAGGAAATCTTTCCTCTCTGTACAGATTGAGAACAGTTACTGGACTCCATAGTAAAGTCTGCCATTTTATACTTAAATTAATTCCTTTTGGGGTCTTGAGCACCATTAGGTTGTTGGTCCCCTTGAAAAGGAAACATGACATAGATATGTTCATCAATGGCGTCACAGATTATGTTAGGGGCTCATTAATCTTTTCAAACTTAACAGCTTTTAAAGTCCCCTCATTCACAGATCTGCAAAGTCTTGACTCTTTCTCCCCTTCAAGACAACCTTTGTACAGCTGTTTCAGTCCCAGGTTCTAGTGCCTTTAGTTTTTAACCTGAAATATTTCTATGTGGTTATCTAAACTTGAAATTGTACAAGTCTATTTAGAAACATGAAAGCCCATTGATGTCTCACATCTGGACAAGGCTTTATATTTATCTAGGTATAACATACGGTCTTGAGCCAATTCTTATTTTTAGTTAAGGTCCTTATTGCCACTCATTACTCCTTATTTTTTTAGTCTCTAATAGACCCCAACTTAATTCAGAGATGGCACTAATACCATTCCTTGTTGCACTAATGTATTAGGTACTCATGTTTCCTGAAATATTTGTCAGTTTTTATTACAGGATGGGTGTGAGGATTAGAATGAATAAAACAATAAAAACACAAATGAGAATTTCTGACATATAATGAATGTTCACTGACATATAATGAATGTTCAACACAAAACAGGACTACTATAATACTTGCTACTATTAAGGATATATTAAACAAATAAATTATGAGTAATATAACTTTTATTATATTATTAAAAGATCACAGGATTGAGGCTTTAGTGGAAAGTTTTAAATTCCCTTATGAAACAGCATAGCTGTTATTATCTCATAGAAATAAATTAATCTTAAAAAACTCCAGTCAGAGGCTGGGCGCGGTGGCTCACGCCTGTAATCCCAGCACTGTGGGAGGCTAAGGGGAGACAGATAACCTGAGGTCAGGAGTTCGAGACTAGCCTGGCCAACATGGTGAAATCCCATCTCTACTAAAAATACAAAAATTAGCTGGGTGTGGTGGCACGTGCTTGTAATCCCAGCTACTCAGGAAGCTGAGGTAGGAGAATTGCTTGAACCCAGGAGGCAGAGATTGCAATGAGCTGAGATCATACTACTGCACTCCAGCCTGGGAGAGAGAGTGAGATTCCCTCTCAAAAAAAAAAAAAAAAAAAAAAAAAGTCCAGTCAGAGAGGCATCATACTACCTCACTTAAAATCTTCAAATTATACTACAAAGCTACAGTAACTAAAACAGCATAGTATTGTCATTAAAAACAAACACACAGACCGTGAAACACAATAGATAACCTAGAAAAATTCCATACATTTACAATTAACTCATTTTCAGCAAAGGTGCCAAGAGCATATATTGGGGAAAAGGCAGTCACTTCAATAAAAGATTCTGGGGAAACTGAATGCTTATATACAGAAGAATGAAATTAGACTCCTATCTTTCACCATACACAAAAATAAAATCAAAATGGACTAAAGACTTAGATCAAAGACGTGAAACTATGAAACTACTAGAACAAAGCATTGGTAAAATACTTCAGGACAGTAGTCTGAACGTGTCTGGTCAAAAACTTATTGAGTAAGACCTCAAAAGCATGGGCAACCAAAGCAAAAATTGACAAATGGGATCACATCAAGTTAAAAACAACCAAACAAACAACAAAAACAAAAACAAAAACCCAACCTTCTGCACAGCAAAAGAATCAACAAATTGAAGAGACAATCTACAAAATGGGAGAAAATATTTTTAAACAATTCATCTGGCAAGG
The DNA here is from genome assembly GCF_006542625.1 of Nomascus leucogenys. Taxonomy (NCBI): domain Eukaryota; kingdom Metazoa; phylum Chordata; class Mammalia; order Primates; family Hylobatidae; genus Nomascus; species Nomascus leucogenys. Next base: position 29,612,488 of record NC_044395.1, on the reverse strand, counting down.
GATTTAATAACAGAATATATAGAAAACTCAAAAAGTTCAGAAGCAAAAAAATGAAATAATACAACTTAAAAATAAGCAAAAGACCTGAATAAACATTTCTCATAAGAAGATATACAAATGGCCAACAGATATATGAAAAAAAAGTTTAACATCACTAATCATCAGGGAAATGCAAATCAAAACCACTATGAGATATAATCTCACCCCAGTTAAAATGGTTATTGTCAAAAAGACAGAAAATAACAAATGGCTGTAAGGATGCTGAGACAGGAGAATGTTAATACACTGTTGGTGGGAATGTAAATTAGTATAGCCACTATGGAAAAAAGGATGGAGATTCTGCAAAAATAAATAAATAAATAAATAAATAAAAAGAGAACTACCATATGATCCAGCAATCCCACTGCTGGATATATATTCAAACAAAAAAAAAAACCACTGTATCAAAGAGATCTGTACTCACATGTTTATTGCAGCACTATTCACAATATCCAAAATATGGAATCAACCTAAATGTCCATCAGTTCATGAATGAATACAGAAAATGTGGTATATATGCACAATGGAATAGTATTCAGATAAGAAAAAAAGAATGAAATGTCATTTTTGGCAACATGGATGGAACAGGAGGTCATTATGTTAAGCACAGAAAGACAAATATCTCATGTTTTCACTCATAATATAGGAGCTAATAAAGTGGGTCTCATGAAGGTAGAGAGTTGAATGGTGGTTACCAAAGGCTGCACTGAGCCTCTGATTTGATTATTACATGTTGTATACCTGTATCAAAATATCATATGTACCCCAAAAATGTGTACAACTATTATACAGCAATTTAAAAAATAAATATATTTTTAAAAACCTCCCATCAAGAACGTAGTTAAACAAAAATGTGATATGGGGAAAACTTGCTTTCATGACCCTGTCTCCTTTCTACTTTCTCACTAAACATTGGTGCAAATTGACCCTTCATAAATGCCCTGTGTTTCCCACTCTATTGAGCCCATGGCTTCTGAATTGAAAATAAATGAGGCATTCAGTTATACAGAGTTACGGAATTTTATTATTATCCCACACCTTACAGTATTTTTATATAAGAGACAATCCTTTATCCAATTCTTAATCCAGTGAAATGAATCCATATTATCACATTACAAACCTGGGCTGTGGCACTAGGCAGATCTGATAAGCATCACAATTGTTTTAATTACTGAGAGTGACCTTGGGGATGTTTCTTAATCTCTCCACTCCAGAGTGCTCAACTGTGAGTTGGAGAAAAAATATCTAAATCCTAAGGTTGGTGGGAAGATTAAAATGGATAAAGATAGCAAAGCACATATTAGAATCCTTGGCATACAACAAATATTCAACACAAAATAGGAGCTTTTACTGTTACTATTATTATTGATGTATTAAGTAATGATCATTGCTATTAATTGTATTTTTAGGGAAATCTTATGTCTGGGGTTCCATTTGAGCTACAAGTTTTAAACCATCTATGCATTATTGTGGCCTAGTCCTCTCCTTCCTGAGATTGCACAGGTTAAATCCACATCAGAATAGTTAATGGTCACACCAGGAACCCCTGTGACAGCTATAACCCCACTATCAAGGATTTATTAAAGACAAGTTAGCAAAAACCATCCAAAAATGCTAGAGCTAGGGAAAAATTGATTTAATAGACCAAGTAGATTTTTATTAGAACAGCTCTTCCAGCCAAAAACTAGGTTGTAGGGAAGAGGGGTGTGGAGAAAAACAAATTAAAAATTGTTTAGGCAAGCCGAGTGTGTGGTGGTTCATGCCTGTAATCTCAGTACTTTGGGAGGCCAAGGATCACTTGAAGTCAGGAGTTCGAGACCAGCCTAGCCAGTATGGTGAACTCCCATCCCTACTAAAAATGCAAAAATTAGCCGGGCATGGTGACAGTCACCTGTAATCCTAGCTACTCAGGAGGCTGAGGCAAGAGAACTGCTTGAACCCGGGAGGCACAGGTTGCATTGACCAAGATCACATGCACCATTGCACTCCAGCCTGGGCGACAGAGTGAGACTCTGTCTCAAAACAAAACAAAACAAAAAACTGAGGCAGAGATTCCTCAGCTAATCAACATCCACCTTAGAGAAAAATGAGTCATGGCTAATTCTACTGTGTAGTCACATTGTTGATGCACGTTTGTCATTACAGCTTATTTTCATTCCATCTGCCCCTTCTTCACTCAGTGAGCAGTGTTAAACATAAGCTGGCTACCACTCTCTGCAGCACTTCCCTCAGGTTTATTTTAAACCTTTAGAACTGCCTTCCAGCCACTTCTCTTTCCTCACCTGCTTTCATTTAATTTAGTACTTGCCTCCTCCTGGATTATGCATCTTATTTCTGTCTCACATTTAAATGACTGCCTGATGAAAAACCCTCACTACTTCTGCCTCCTTCATTTACATTTGCATCTCTGTCCAATACCTTTCTTTCAGTATAGGATATAAGTTCCAGTGGCCTTCAACTTAATTGTTTCTCCTTCCTTTGCATCCTTTTAGACATTTCTCGAATTTCTATGTTAAAACTAATTTCTTTTTGTGCCATCTCCCTGAGGAATTCCATTTGTAATCAAAATCTTACCTATAAACTCCATGCACATAATGGCCAAATCAACTTCTCCACACCTATTCTTTGGTGCTGACTTCAGTTATTCAGCTCCAGTCATGCATTGGTTTCATGTCAAAACTAATATTACCTTTCAAACCTGATGTTATTGTATTTAACTGTAGGTCCATTGCTCTCCCAACATTATTGTATGATGCAGTGTGCAGAGTTATTATGACACACACTGGAAAAATAGGCACTGACATTTATCAACCTTGTCACTGGATAAGATCTGATTTACTGTAATTAAGGTTGGGCTGTACTGAAAATGTATTTTTTAAAAATAGGAGATATACTTAACTCCACTATTCATCCCAAACAACCAGAGCACTGCTGCACAGTCATCAATGTGAATTTAGGTGTTTTAAGCTACTGTGAATATAAAACTGAAAAAGATTTATGGGCAATGAAAGGAAATGTGCTCGTAATTCACAACTGGCCTGTGAGACCCTGGCTCTGCTTTGAAGCCACCAAGACAGTTCATTAGTTTCACTAGACAGCCCTGGAATTGAAACAGAATGGTCAGGCATCACTAATGTGATTAAGGCTCCTGATTTTGCAGTAAAAAAAAAAATAGATTAGTTGACCTAAATGTGATTTCCGAGTTTTCCTTGTGTATGCCTCAGAGGTCAATAACCAGTTGTTGGCAAGAAAAACGATAACCTGGAAATATTAGCAAGTGTCTGAGGTTAGAATTCCAAGGAAAGTTTTGTATGCTTATTTTTCTTTCATATTGAAAATGAAAATCCCACTGGCTCATTGAAAATAATTTTCCGGAATGATAAAATAACTCTAATTGTTTTGTAAATGCAATCAATGTTCATTTTTATACAATGAATCATCACATACTCTCACTGTTTTTTGAATGTTTGATGTAGCAACCAAATGCAATTTAATGAACTTGCATAAATTAAATTCCTACCACATATTTCACAACACTGACATGTTTAATACATAAAATCACTTGGGTTTCACTAACCATATTAATTTTATTTTTAAGGTTATACAATATTCTATTTCTATTAATTTCTATTAATTGATTTTAATTAATTTTCAATCACCAGAATTATGAATGCTGAAAGCAGTGTATATATCCTTGCTGTTAATTAATTTTTCATTTTTTAGGACACAGGTAAGATTAGATTTTCATAGGTTACCGGAGTATTTAGCAGTAATTTGTTGATAATCTATACTTCCCCCATCCTCTCCATCCCCCCAAAATCTATTGGCCTCCTAGAATCTCAATAGCATTGTATAATCTACTCCTATTTGTAGGTTGTGGAACATGTTACAACAAACTCTCACAGAGGGAAAATTAATTTTGTAAACCCAATGAAAGCCTAAAAAATATTTTAGTTTCCTATTTGATGTATTTTCTATAATGTTAATGTAAATGACAAAATCACTCAATTCATTTTAATTGCCAGGGAAAAAATGTAAGCCTCTGTGGAAGAGTATATAGTTGTCTGAGAGACAAAACAGAGTGAGCTGAGTGCGTTCACACAGCAGTCAGTGGCAGGGGGTAACTAGAACCTAAGACTCCAGAATTCTAGTTCAGTTGATTTCAGCTCCTTTGTCCTTTCCTGTCTTCTTTTTTAATATACCTTTGGCATTCACATATTTAATATTTTCTCTTTTGATCCTTTGAAAACAACCATGACATGCAGTAATGTATAGTTTTGTTTTGTTTTTTGTTTTGTTTTGAGACAGGATTTGAATTGTCCATGTGGTGGACAATTGCAATTCATGTAGAGGCCACCATCGAGTGAAGGAAACCCCTGGAAGTGAGTCCAGGCAGCCTCCAGCACCTGCCACTTTGTAAATCTCCAGTCTTTTCTACTAATCATTTCTCATTCAGCTGCCTTCAGAAAAAATCTTGTTCTAGTTTTTTCTACTATTGGATCCTGAAAAAAACATAAAATTATAACAGTAATAAAAGTGATAAGAACAATAGAAAGAAAAATATTTTCTAAAATACAAAGATAAATTTGGGAACAATTAAAAATTAATTTGGCTCAATTAAACATTTTACATTGCTGATGGGAATGTAAAATAATGGAACTACCAGGAAAAACAGTTTTAGTTTCTATAAAACTATAAAACAGTTTTAGTTTTATAAAAACTAAACATTCAAATTGCTGTGCTACCCAACAATTGCACTCTCAGGAGTTTATTCCAAAGAAATGAAACTATATGGTCACACAAAAACCTGTACATAAATTTACATAGCAGTTTTTTTATTAGTCAAAAGCTAGGCACAGCCCAGATGTACTTCAACATGAAAGACTGAACAAAGAGTGATACATACAAGCTATGGGATAGTACTCAGAAATAAGAAAGAATGAACTATTGATACCCACAAAGACTTGGAAGTGTCGCCAGAGAATTGGGCTAATTGAAAACACCCAGTTTCCAAAGGTTATATACCGTATGACAGCATTTATATTACAGGTTTGAAATGACAAGATTTTAGGAGTGAAGAACAGATTTGTGGTTGCCAGATGTCAGGGATTAGGGTGAGGGGGCAGACAGAAGGAGATGATATGTGTATAAAAGGGCAACACAAAAGGTCCTTGTGGTGATGGAACTGTCAGTATCTTGACTGTGTAGAAGATACAAGAACCCACATGTGATTAAAATTTACACAGAACTAAACACACAAATACATACACAAATGAGTACAAGTAAAATTAGGAAAATCTGAATAAAATTAGCAGATTATATCAATGTCAAAATATAGGCCATGGTATTGGATTATAATTTTGCAAAGTGTTATCATTGAGGGAAAAACATATGTATACACATACACACACACACACATATATATATATAAAATAGTATATGTAACAATGCTATCTACTTAATTAAAAAGCCATTTCTCAAATTGTTTGAATGATATCTCTAGCTAGGACTGATACAGTTTGGATTGTCAAAATATAGGCCATGGTATTGGATTATAATTTTGTAAAGTGTTATCACTGGGGGAAAAACATATAGAGACACATACACACACACACACATATATATAAAATAGTATATGTAACAATACTATCTACCAAAATAATTAAAAAGTCATTTCTCAAATTGTTTTAATGATATCTCTAGCTAGGACTCATATAGTTTGGACTGATATTATTTGTCTCCACCCAAATCTCGTCCTGAAATGTAATCCCCAATGTTGGGGGTGGGGCCTGGTGGGAGGGATTTAGATCATGGCAGTGGATCCCTCTTGACTTGCTTGAGCTATCGCTTTGATGATAAATGAGCTCTTGCTCTGAGTTCACATAGGATCTGGTTGTGTAAAAATGTGTACCTGCCCTTCCCCTTATGCTTTTGTTCCTGCCATGTGAGATGCCTGCTCCCCCTTTGCCATGAGTAAAAGCTTCCTAATGCCTCACCAGAAGCTGAGAGGATTCTGATGCCATGCTTCCTGTATAGATTGCTGAACTATGAGATAATTAAACTTTTTCTTTATAAATTACGCAGTTTAAGATATTTCAGATATTTCTTTACAGCAATGCAAGAACAAGCTAACACAACAGCAAAAAGTATTCAGCTAGTAGAAGCCAAAGTATAAATTAATGTTTAAAAGGTCATTTAATTTGTGGGTTGAGGATCTGCATAATGAACTCTTGATTTTTTCCTACCAACATTTGTTTTGGGAGAAAGTCAGAAACCTATACAAATAATACTGAATGTGAAGAGTAAAGATTACAGATGGTTTCAGGAAGCATTCCTCAGAAAACTTTTAATAACAAATGTATTTTAGGTTCTGATAATTCAAAATGATGATGGTCAGGAGCTAGACAGGCTATATCTGTATGACTGTACTAGGGAGTGCTGGCTGAGTATCAGCCAAAATTCATGTTTTCAAGTCCATAGATAGGAAGCAATCAACCTAATGACCAAGAAGAATCTACCATACAGAGGAGGCTTAAATCAGATGAAGCTTGTACATAGACACACTATAGACAGATGTGACAGAGGACCTCCACTTTTTCCCCACTTATTCAGCCTTGCCTTTTATTTTCCTAACAGAAGAACATCTTAAACCAGTTGGCACGTCTTGCAAAAATGTTTCATCTCTTCAAAGGGAAAATTCCCCTTACATGCTAGAAAACTATTACTCCATAATATATCAAAGAAGAAGAAAAAAACTGTTATGATGTGTACATATTAGAAACTTTGAGAGATTGCAATGCAATTAAAGATTTGTGGTTTCCAAGAAATTATGCAAACTAAAGAATCTGAATGTGGTGAATCTGAATCTTCCCCACTTTAGATCAATCCTTGGAAAAAATTTATCTACTGGAAATGAGAAATAGACTAGCTTATGTCTCCTAAGCCTAACCTAAGAAAATATAGGATAAAAAAAGAAGGACATATTCTTTTGGCATAAAGTACAAAAGACATGTCAGCAGAAGTCGTAAATCTTTACATAAAACTAGAAATAGAGTTACTGATAGGGAATAAACTCTCTTGGTTGGAGACATCTATTTTTTTAAATACTCTAGCTCAAAAATTATATTTATATACGTATTAGTCTGTCTTCATGCTGCTATAAAGAACAGCCTGAGACTGGGTAATTTATAAAGGAAAGATGTTTAATTGACACAATTCAACAAGGCTCAGGAGGCCTCAGGAAGCTTACAATCATGGCAGAAGGCGAAGCGGAAGCAAGGCACTTTCTTCACAGGTGGCAGGAAGTACTGAGTGAAGGAGGAGGAACTCTTTATAAAACCATCAGATCTCATGAGAACTCAGTCACTATCAAGAGAACAGCATGGAGGACACCACTCCTATGATTTAATTACTTCTACCTGGTCTCTCCCTTGACATGTGGGGATTATGGGGATTATGGGGATTACAATTCAAGATGAGATTTGGGTGGGAACACAAAGCCTAACCATATCAACATAATTCATATCTTTTGAAATTTTTTATAATTAACAAATTGAAAATACAGACAATAGACTTAAAAATACATTTCCAACAGAAATGTGTGACTACATGTTCACATAAAGATATCAATAGTGTATGTACGACAACTGTGAACAATTGACCAGAAAGAAATCTTTATATGATTAGGCAATAAGCAACTTTGGAGGATAAAGCAAGGCTTGTGTTCATTAGTAACCAATAAACTACAAATAAACAGCAGTAAAATAAGAGATGACCATGAACTCTGTGAACTCACTGTGATGGGAATCTTCCTGCAGGGTTGGTTCAAATTGGTTCAAGCTTTTGGTTATGCAATTTGGCAATATATCTGAATTGTTATGCATGTTATTTCCTTCGGTCTCAAAGTTCATCTATTAGCACCTCAACTCAGAAAACTAAAAATTGAGCACATTGGCTAGCAACATTTGACTGGAGTCTTTAGTTAATAGTACTGCATTACTGTTTATTTCCTGGTTTTGATATTGGCACTGTGGTTATATAAAATGTTACATACAATTAGAGAAAGCTGGATGAAGGGCATAATGGAATTCTCTGTATAATATTTGCAATTTTTCTGCAAGTCTAATTATTCCAAAATAAAAAGTTAAAAAATAACAAAACAAAATATTAGAACAAGAAAGTTAAAAAAAAAAGACATGGCAAATCAATGTAGATACAGATTCTATTCCTTAAATACTAAACTTTATTGCTAATACGATAAAATATGGACAGAGACAAAATCATCCTTATTTGCAGACAAATTTCTCCATATAAAGCCAAAGATAATCAACTGAAATTTTGTTACAATTGAAAGGAGAAGGTCTAGATGTAAATAAAAACCCACATCAAGAGCTTTCTTGTACACCAATAATAAATTGGAGGATTATGAGAAAAGATCTGATTCACATTGGAAACAAACAGATTAAAATGCCAATGAATAACCTTAACAAGAAATTTTATGTGTACATCTATATACAGTGGACCTTCCATATCTGCAGGTTTCACATCTGTGGAGTCAACCAACCACAGATCAAAAATGTCCAAAAAAGAATAAAAAATAACAGTACAACAGTAAAACATAAGACAAACTTAAAAATACAGTATAACAACTATTTATGTAGCATGTACATTGTATTAGCTATTTCAGTAATCTAAAAATGATGTAAAGCCCAGTATGTGAGAGGATGTGCATAGATTATACGCACATACTACACCATTTTATACAAAGGTCTTGGACATCTGCAAATTTTTATATCAGGGTCCAAGAACCAATCCCCTAGGGACAACTATACTGGCCTCAATATTTTGTTTCTCTTTTATTTTGTGGAAGAGTTTGTGTAATAACAGCATTAATTCTTCAAAAATTGGTAGAAATATTTAGTGAAATAATCTGAGCCTAAAGATTTTTAGTTCTGTTTATTTTATTTTTGTTTTTGTTTTTTATGTGAGGGAAGCTTTCTGACTATATATTCAATTCCTTTAACTTCTATAGGAATATCTATAACTTATTTTACCTTGGTTCAATTTTGGGCATTTGTAATTTTAAGGAATCGGTTCATTTATCCTAAGTTGTTGAATTTATAAGCTTAAATTCGTTCATAACATTCCCTTATTAGCCTCTTTTAATTGTACTGGAATTTATAGTGATAAACCTGTGTAATTGAAGGGATAATAATTTGTGTTATTTATCTTTATTTTTTGCAGTCTTGGCAGAGGTCTATCCATTTTATTGAATTTTTTGAAGAACCAGCCTTTTGTTTTATGGATGTTGTCTGTGGTTTTTCTGTTTTCAATCTTATTGACTTTTGTTTTTATCTTTATTTTTTCCTTCCTTGTAATTTTTCCAGGTTTACTTTGATCTTCTTTACTATTCTATGAAGTAGGAACATAGATGGTTAATTTGAGGTCTTTTTTTTTTCCTAACGTAAGCTAGTAATTTGTAAGCAATAAATAGATGCCTCTTAGCACTGTTTAGTTGGAATCCAAATATTTTGATATGTGGTCATATATTTCATTTAGTTCTATGTATTTTTAAAAATTATTTGACGCAGGAATTATTTGGAAGTGTATTGTTTAATTTCTACATGTGTTGAGATTTTCATTTGTCTTTATGCTATTCTCATTTCATTCCATTATGGTGACAGAATATGCTGAGTTAGGTCAACTTAAAAAATCTTTTTTTCAAAGCTTTTTTTATGGCTGAGGATATGGTCTATCTGAGTAAATGTTTCATGAGCACTTGAAAAAAAGTGTATTCTGCTATCATTGGTTGAGTGTTGTTTGAGTGTTTATTTAGGTCAGTTAGATCCTGTTGATTGATTGTGTTATTCAGATCATCTATATCCTTGATGATTGTTTGCTTTATACATGTTTAGGATTACTTTGTTTTCTGAGTGGACTGAGTCTTTCATCGTTATGTAATATTCCTTGGTTTCTAGTAATTTTCTTTGTCTAGAAGTCTATTTTATCCGATATTAATATACACACTACTGATATTTTTAAAATTAATTTTGTTATGGTATATTTTCCATTCATTTACTTTTGAACTATCTATGCCATTGAATTTGAATCAAGTTTATTAGAAGCATATAATTTTGTTATTTGTATTTTATCTTCCAATCCTCTCTTTTATGTGGTACATTTAAATCATTTTTAATCACAGAAAATATTAATATATGTGCCTATTTCCCCTTTATTTCATTTACTCCACATAGAGGTTATGATGGGCAATTCTTTTTTCCACAATTGGAAAACATTGTGCCACTTCCTTCTGGCCTCCATGATTTCAGATCAGAGATCTGCTGTCATTTGAATTGGTGTTCCCCTAGAGCTAATGCATTATTTCTCCCTGGCAACTTTCAAGACTTTTTTCTTTGACTTTGGTTTTCAGAAGCTTAATTATGATGTGTCCAGAGGTTAATTTTTTGGGGGGAAAATTATCCTATTAGGGTTTTAACTTCTTCTTAAATCTATGGTTTTATGTATTTTGCCAATTATGGGAAGTTTTCAAACATTGTTCATTAAAATATTCTTTAGTCTCAAGCTTTTTATCATCTTTTTTGACTAAAATGATATGAATATTGCCTCTTTTGTTAGTGTCTCAAAAGTGTCTAAAAATCTGTTCATTTACATTTTGGTTCAAATTAGGTACACCTATTTGATCAATCCTTAAGTTTGCTTATTCTCCCCTCTGTCACCTAATTATTGGGCCCATTCAGCAAGTTTTTATTAATTTCTATTGTTGTATCTTTCAATTTTATAATTTCCATTGTTCTTTATTTTAGTTTCTATTTTGTTTGCTGAGATCCTCTATTTTTTATATTATAGTAATTTTTAACTACTTATTGGACTATTTTTATGGCAGTTACTTGAAAATATTTTTCACAATATTTCAATATCTTTATGTCAGTATCAATTGACTGTCTTTTCTCACTTCAGTTATGATTTTCCTGATTCTTGGTATAATTTCTCTTTTTTTATCCTATATATTAAAGCTATTATGTTAGAAAACACTTAGCCCCATTCATTTTTTTTTTTTTTTTTGAGACGGAGTCTCGCTCTGTCGCCCAGGCTGGAGTGCAGTGGCGCAATCTCGGCTCACTGCAAGCTCCGCCTCCCGGGTTCACGCCATTCTCCTGCCTCAGCCTCTCCGAGTAGCTGGGACTACAGGCGCCCGCCACCATGCCCGGCTAATTTTTTGTATTTTTAGTAGAGACGGGGTTTCACCGTGGTCTCGATCTCCTGACCTCGTGATCCGCCCGCCTCGGCCTCCCAAAGTGCTGGGATTACAAGCGTGAGCCACCGTGCCCGGCCGCCCCATTCATTTTTATTCAGTTTTTTTTTTAAATTTCGGAAATGATTTAAGACCTTGCCAGGACTCATAAAACTTACACATCTGAATTAAAATTTATTGGTTTTGCAGCATTCCAACTATAGCAGAGCAGATAGTTCACATTTAAAAATAAAAGTGAGGACTATCTCTCTGTTAGAAGCTCTTTCCCAGTAACTTTGGAGAAGAGTTATATTTTGCTATGAGATATTGTATTTTGCTGTAAAAAATTACATAAACTCAAAGTATGAACAAGTTAGTTGTTATTTTCAAGATATAAATAAAAATACTTTTCTCACATTATTTATATATGCACAACAGCAACCCAAATTTCAAAGCAAGAAATGTCAAGACAAAACAATATGAAGAGAGGAAATTTTAATACATTGATACTTTGTTCATCTCACAGTTACAAATACAGTGATATCTTCAAGACAAATGCCATTTATAAATATTGGTAAAATTTTTATAGATGGGCAGTTAAAGCATCCATTTTGAGAGATGCTGATTGCTTACTGAGGAGTAAAATAATATTTTGACTTTATTTCCAAATATAACCTCCATTTTGATAAACATTAATCAAAAGCTAATGTTGCCCACATAGAGCATATTTTCTCATTGTTATTTTTCATGGATGCACTTGAAATGGTGCAGCATCTGAGTAAGATAAGAGTGATCTGCTATGTTTAAAGGTAAGGAATTTGACATTGGAGAAAACAATTTCACACCTGTAAAGAGTTCCTTCTTTGAAAAGGCATGAGTAAACCCTTGAACAAGATTTTTTTTTATATTTATTCATTCATTAAACAGTTACTCAGTGTAAACTCCATGCAGAATACTCCTTTAGGTGAACAAAGCAGGCAAAGTTCACTTCTCTTATAAAGTTTACACATTTTCTAGATAGAGACGGATATTGAATAAGCAACAGGAGAATAGCTAGTAAAAAATGTTAAAATAAAAATAAATTGGGGCAATGTCATAGGACAGACTGAGGAGGGAAAAGTCTTTAAGGATGTCAGGAAAGGGTAGAATCTTTTGAAGAAATGGGATTTTGCCCAGATCTAAAGGTCAAAGCATTGGGTAATTTATTAAACTCTTACTCTTATTATCCCCGTATGCTGTCTTACTATCCACATATCCAGGAAGAAAATAAAAGTAACTACCTTGCTTGATTATTGGAAGGTTCAAATGCAACTCAAATAAAGAATCTGAATGTTCACTAAATAAGACAAATTTTTAACTTTATTGTTAAAATTAGTTTTTTTACTTTTGGTCTCAGCTTTTCATCTCTAAAATAAAATCAGTCAAGAAAGTGATTCATTCTGAATTTCATTTTAGTGTGAACAAACTTGAACTACATGTACCACATTTAAAGCATGATGACAACGCAAGATTTTTTTGTCTTTACTCTCATAGATTAATGACTAGGGAAAAATACTTCAATGACACATTTATACAATTATTTAACCAACCTTCCTTCCTTCCTTCCTTCCTTCCTCCCTCCCTTCCTTTCATTTGCTTCAGTTCTTTTTTTCTTTCTTGTTTCTTTTTCTTTTTCCTTCTTTCTGGTATCACTCTGTCATCTAGGCTGGAGTGCAGTGGTGCAATCAAAGCTCACTACAGCCTTGAACTCCTGAGCTCAATGAATCCTCCTGCATCAGCCTCCCATGTAGTTGAGACTACAGGCACACAAAACCATGCCAGGCAATTTTTTTGCATTTTTTTCAAGATGAGATATATCCATGTTGCTCAGACCAGTCTCAAACTCCTGATCTCAAGCAATTCTTTCAACTCTGCCTTCATAGCTAGGATTACAGGTGCAAGCCACTGTGCCTGGAACCAATTATTTAATATTTAACATATATTCAGTTGCAAGAATTTATTCAGTGCTTACTCTCTCCAAAGCACTTTACTAGGTGTGATCATCCACTCATAAATTTATTTGAGTAATAAAGTTCCTGCTTTAAGGACATTCTTACTTAACAGAAATTAAAATAATACATAGACTAACTTTTGCCAGTAAATCACATAACATTTTGTTTTGTGGTGGGCGGGTCTATGAAACCTAAGGAGAAAGTCCAAGTAAGTAAAGAGTCAGAAGAAAGAGGATGACAAATCCAGCTTCTTAGAAAGAAAGATTTAATAAGGATTTGTGAACAGAAGCTATGTCTGTGTCTTGGGTGGCAGTGAGACAAAATGGTGGATCCCTGTGGCATCACCCCCCAAGACCCAGGGTTTATACACTATAGATAATGACAGTGCAGAAGGGATGTGTGGTACAATTGTAGTATGATAACATCAAGGTTGCTTTGACCTAAGGTCTGGAATTATGGTACATGCATACTCTTACACAAGGAAAAATAGATAAACTGGACATCTTAGAGGCCATCCTGAAACTGGGTTTAATCAGAAACCAGCATGGTGGATTAGCATCCAAGATGGAGTTGCATTAGCCTCCACGCCTTTCTCTAAGCTTCCACCTATATAAAATAGCTAAAATATTAAGCCTAGATACCTAAGGCTGTTGTGAAGAACAACAAATAGTGAAGGTTAAAATGTCTTATGAAAAGAATTCAACTGCAAAGGTAGTGTGTGGCTTAATGGAACTAAGATGAAGGACTCTTGCCTTAGTCTGTTTTCTGTCATAATGAGCTAGAAACAATTGTACCTAGAACATCTTGACACTTCAATTACACCATTAGCCCCATATTAAATTTACTTAATGATAATTATAGAAATAATACATAAATTCATTTTCATCTTCAAATTTAAAATATAAGTACACCTAAAGTCTCCCTTGAATCCTACTTTGCTAATCAGGTTCTCCTTTCCCTGTACCCAAACTCCCAAAAGGTAACTCCCACTATTAGGTTAATTGTGTATACCTCCAGATTTTTTCTGTTTACAAACATACGTATGTGCCCAAAGAAAATGATTAACACTGTTTTGTTAATTTTATAAACATTTTCTACACTTGCTTGAAATTAAGGAGACTTCGAATAGTGAGTGACTCCAAAAGGAAATGTCTCATCAATTTAGAGTTGCAACACAAAACAAATAAGGAAGACTCTTATTTGTAAAGACTCACTCTATGGGGAAACAGCAGGCTGGGTGTCATTTTTAGAATCTCTATTAGCTTCTATCACAGTTAAACATTGAGTCTGAGTCTACATAAAATAATCTAATGTTAAAACAACATATTTAAATAAAGAATAAAAGTGTGCAGTTTCATTATTATAAATGGGAAATAAAATTAATTGGACACTTCATAATGCATTTCTCAGTTGATAATAATGCAAATAGCTTTTTTGTTTAAATATTAATTAATGAGGGACCCTTTGAAAGTACTTTGAACATTACATCTAAGCAGAGGATTTTATTTTTTTCTATTTTTGAGGATTTCATGTTGAGACTCTCCCCCCTTCATTTAAAAATACTTTCTTAATTTTCCTTATTAATTGATATGCTAAACCATACTTTGGTAACGTTCATAAGCTCTCAGAAGAAATTTGTTTCTTCGTAAGCTTTATTTTAAGCAAAGGTTATCTATAGGTCATAATGGCATCATTGAAAAGTCAAATACTTTGTGTCACTGCATTTCATCAATTACATATTTGAAGCAATACATTAACCAAAACTGCACTCATGGACATATGCTTTTTAAAATAACTTGATTAGCACCAACAATTATACATTAATATTACAAAAATCTTAAGCCATATTTTATTTAATTTCAAAGAAAATCCCAAAACATAGTAAATCATTAATGTGGAAAAGAAGATAGAGAAAATGTGCATTCATCTATATTTTCCTCTAGAGAGTCTAACTGCAAACCCTTTGAAAAATCAGGTCTGTAAGAACTGGCACATCAGAATTAATGAGTGTCAAAAGAAAAGTTTTATAATGATAATAATAATAATGAATTGAGTACATGTTTTATCTCCCTTAATCCTCACTACAAACTCATAAAGTTGATTATCTCCATTTCTCTATTGAAACAACAAAGGGCACTTAGTTCTTAAATAATTTGCTGGTAGACCACATAGCCTATAAGAGATGAAGCTATAATTCAAATCTATATGTGTCTAACTGAAAAGCCAAATACTTGGAACTACTCTGCTATTGTTTCCAAACTGTCTAGCTATATCATTTAATCTCCTTGAAACTCTACTTAATCTGTGAAAAGACTACGGTAATCTCTGTTTTCCCCCAGTATTGTCATGAAACTGGAGGTAGAAAATGTGTGATAACATACATTGAATGCTACGAAGGCACAGTGATTACTTTAGAAACTTAAAAGTGAGAAAAACCATAGTTAAATTCAAAAGAAGGTTGAAATTCCCTTGTCTGAAATGCTTGGGACCAGAAGTGTTTCAAATTTCTAATTTTTTAATTTTATAATGTTTTTGTTTACATAATGATATATCTGTGGATGGGATCCAAGTGTAAATATAAAATTCACTTGTGTTTCATATCCATCTCCTACACATAACCTGAAGGTAATTTTATAAAATATTTTTAAATAATTTTGTGTGTGAAACAAAGTTTGTGTATATTGAAACATCAGAAAGCAATGATGTTAGGTTGGCACTCAAAATGTTTTAGATTTAGGTGTAATTTGCATTTTTAATTTTCAGATTAGGAATGCACAGCCTGTAGGATTTTTGCTGCCTTATGGAAAGCTACATAATTTGCAGTATAAACATAGTAGAAAATATTGCAAGGAGAAAAAATCTCATATTCGTCAGACTTCTTTATTTCCCAAATCCTGCCTATAACACAAAGCAGAAGGTAGTTTATTAGAAAGCCTATGAGAGTCTACAAAAGATAAACAAGGTAAAATATTGTTTAACAACTATTTCCAAATGTATTAAGGAGAATCACAAAGCCAAATAAATCACTACTTCCTAGACTCAAGCATAATAATAAAAAATCTGATACATACCTAAGAGAGGGCATTGGAAGAGGTATGACAGGATTTACCTAGATTATCTGAATCTAGGAACACTAGCATTATTTATATACAATGACAGTTGTTCCTCTGGAATTCATAAAAATATAAACCACTAATACTATTTCTATGTATCTTTCCTAACTTGATAAAATAGTGTGACCCTGATACCATAAAAAAATGCTGAGACTTTTTGTATTTAACCAATATTAAATTAGCTGTGGCAGTTAAAAAAATTAATTAAACTTTTTTGAAAATTAAAAATTCAAATAATATCAATGAATTTCATCAGCAAGATGGTGGAATAGAACTCTTCAGCCCATGTCCTCCCTCAGAAACATCAATGTGAACAACTATTCATGCACAAAAATACCTTTACAAGCACAAAGGAAAAAAGGTGATAGATTACAGCACCTGAGTGAAGCACAAAAATAATTAATAAGATTGAAGGGGGTAAGAATAAGAGTATATATTACCTGTTACCTGTATTACCCCTCATCCAATCACAGGCAACAAAGCATGAACAGAAATAGCCTCTGAGTGAGCAGAGGAGAAAGAAGAGATTAATGGGCATTGCCATGGATCCCAACACTGGCCTTCCCTATTAAAACTCAGTGTGAGGCAGGTTTCCATAGCCCCAGACTCCTGACCAGTACCAATGGGCTATGAATCCAGGCCTGCCCCAGCTCCAGGACTGTGTTGCAGATTCAGTCTTTAGGTGGTCCCACTATAGTTCTGACTTCAGTGGCCCCAGGCTCCAGACCACCCCTCAGCACTCAGCTGGCCCCAGAAACCCTAAAGTCTGTACTGTCTTTATTGCCAGGTGGCCACTCACTATGAATCACCCCAGAACCAGAACTGGCCCCAGCCTTTAAGCCTGTCCTAGCAAGAAACCAACTCCTGCAGCCCTAGTCATCAGACCAGCACCTGTACACCCATCCTCCTGTCCAGCCCCTGTGGATATATACTCAAAGCCCACTCAATACAAGGCCAGCCCTATGCCTCAGTTTTAAGGCCCACCTCAGAGACAAATGGTTCCTCTGTTTTCAAAAACCAGACAGGCACACGAAGACACAGGCTCCAGGCCTGCCAACTGCTAGGTTGATCCATGCAATCTCACACTCTAGGCTGGGCCCTGGAAATCTGTGCTCCAGCAGACTCAGGGTTCAGGCCTGTAACTGTAGACATCAGCACTTGACAAGTAGACCAAGGGTTCAAGACTACTCCTGTGTATGCAGGTCCCATGATTGTCTCCAAGGCCTCAAGATTCAGGTCAGCCTTCCCAGACCTAACCTCTAGGCCTAGACATGCACACCCAGCATCCAATAGGGTTCTAGCTGGCATAGGCTCCAGGCTGGTCCCCAAGGCTCTAGGCTCCAGGCTGGTCCCCAAGGCTCTAGGCTCCAGGCCAGTCCCAATGGCTCCAGGCATCAGGTCAACACCTGCAATCATAGGCTCCAGGCCACGACCCACATACTCAGTCTTTGAACCAGTTCCAGCACCAAGTTGACCCCAGGCATGAGGCCAGTGCCCATGGGTCCAGGCTCCAGAGGACCCCAGGGCCCAAGCCTGTTCTATCATACCTAAAGTCCAGACCCACCAAATAGACACCAGTGCCATGTTGAAATCTATAGACTGAGGCTCCTAGGCAAACCAGGGTCCAGGCTAGGTCCTGTGGACTCAGGATTTAGGCTTATCCAAGTGGCCCTAAGAACTAAGTCCATTGCCAGGGCACATTCAGGACCTGTGAAACCAGGCTTCAGGCTGCTACCCATGGATACAAGGACCAAGCCCGCCTCGTGGACCCAATCTTTAGGCCAATTCCCACAAACCCAATTAAAAAGTCCACTCCAGTGAATCCAGACTTCAGGACCCAGACACCAGGCCTTTATATCTGATTATCTATGTGCCAAAGCCATTTTGCCTAAGGACTCCATCAGCAAGCCAGCCCTGAATCACACCAATGACTTGCTAAGAATTTCTAGACAAGTAAAAGACTGGTAAAGATCTTTTTCACAAAAGAACAGTCTGCAAAGAGTAGAATAAGTCCCTGTATCTTCAAATGTGCCAAGATCAGTGTAAGGCAACATGATACATGAAAAATCAAGGATACTAATACCACCAAAAGAATAGAATGATCTCCCAGTAGAAATGGAGATACACAGACTGCTAGATAAAAAATTCAAAATAATTGTTTCAAGAAAGCCCAACAAACATTAAGAAAATACAGGGAAATAATTCAATGAAATCAGAAAAATAATAAATGACCAACATAAAAAATTGAATAAGAAATTAAAATTATTTTTTTAAAAACCAAATAGAAATTCTGGAGCTGAAAAATACAATGAACAAAATAGAAAAAGAAATAGAGAGCATCAACAGTAGAATTGATCAAAGTGAAGAAAGGATCTGAATTTGAAAACAGGTTATTTAAAAATATATACTAAGAAGGAAAAAAAGAATTAAAAAAAGACATCTCACAGGATTTAAAGGTCAGCATCAAAAGAACAAATTTTCAAGAAATAATAATTCATGAAGGATAAGCAAAAGATGAAAGGGTAGAATATTTAAATAAATAATGGCAGAAAATTTTTTAAATTTGGAGAAAGGTATAAATGTCTAGAAACAGGAAGGGCAAAATTATCTAATCAGATTCAATCAAAACAAGACTACAACAAGAAATATTTTAAACAAACTGTAAAAATCAAGCATAAGGCGATAATCCTGAAGCCATAAAGAGCAAGGAAGCAAAGTAACATCTGAGGGGGTCACCATAAAGCCAACAGCAGATTGCTCAGCAAAGACCGCACAGGCCAAGAGAGAGTGGGAGATGCATTCAAAGTGCTGAAGAAAAACAACTTGCAACCAAGAATACTGCACCCGGTGAAGAAATAAAAGAGAAAAAAAAACTTCCAGATAAACAAAGGCTGAGATTTAATCACTACCAGACCTGTCTTATAAGAAATGCTAAAGGGAGTTTTTTAAGCTGAAGAAAAGGATGCTAAATAGTAACACAAAAAATGTATGAAAGTATAAAACTCAGTGGTAAAAGTATGCTGTCAAATTCAAAATACTCTATTACATTTACATCTTCACTATGAAGATTAAAATACAAAACCATACAAGTAATTATAGCTATAATAACTTGTTAAGGACTGTGCAATATAAAAAGAAAGATCCTGTGACATCAAAAATGTTAAATGTGGGTAAGGTGGAGTAAAAGTCAGTTTTTTATGTATTCAACGGTAAAATGTTATCAGCTTTAAATACCCTGTTACAACTATAAGATGTTTTTGATAAGACTCACAGTAACAACAGTGCAAAAATATATAGTAGATACACAAAAGATAAGAAGTAAGGAACCAATACATACCACTAGAAAAAAAAAACATGTATTTACAAATGAAGACAGTAATAGAGAAAGAAAAAAATGAATCTATGAAATAATCACAAAGCAATTAACAAAATGTCAGTAGTAAGTTCTTACAAGTCAACAATTACCTTAAATGTAAGTGGATTAAGTTCTCTAATCAAAGCAAATAAAGTGGCTGAATGGATTAAAACATAAAGAAGACCCAACAATATGATGCCTGTAAAAGAGTCACTTGATTTGAAAGGATATACACATCCTGAAAGGGAAGGGATAGCAGAAGATATTCTATGCAAATTGAAACCATAAGACAGCAGAAGAAGCTACAACTATAGATACTGTAGATAAAATTGACTGACATTTTTACGTCAAAAACTATAAAAAATACAGAAAATATCTGTATATAATGATAAAGTATTCAACTCACCAAGAGGATATAACAATTATATGTGCACCCAACATCAGAGCACCTAAATATATAAAGCAACCTGAAAAGAGAGATAGACAACTACACTTTAGACCAAATTTATCTAAGAGCTATGTACAGAACATCCCATCCAACAGCAGCAGAATTCACATTATTTTCTCTATACACAGAACATTCACCTAGATAGATCATATTTTAGGTCACAAAACAAGCCTTAACAAATTCAAGAGGAATGAAATTATGACAAGTATGTTTTCTGGCCACAATGGTATGAAGCTATAAATCTATAATAGAATACATTTTGGAAAATTTACAAATTCGTGGAAATGAAACAATATGCCCCTGAACAACAAATTGATCAAAGAAGAAACTAAAAGGGAAATTAAAAAGCATCTTGAGACAAATTAAAATGGAAGCACAACATACACAAAAAACTTATGGGATGCAATGAAAGCAGTTTGTTTTTTTTTTTTTTTTTGAGACGGAGTCTCGCTCTGTCGCCCAGGCTGGAGTGCAGTGGCGCAATCTCGGCTCACTGCAAGCTCCGCCTCCCGGGTGCACGCCATTCTCCTGCCTCAGCCTCTCCGAGTAGCTGGGGACTACAGGCGCCTGCCACCAGGCCCGGCTAATTTTTTTGTATTTTTAGTAGAGACGGGGTTTAACCGTGGTCTCAATCTCCTGACCTCGTGATCCACCCGCCTCGGCCTCCCAAAGTGCTGGGATTACAAGCGTGAGCCACCGCGCCCGGCCTGAAAGCAGTTTTAAGAGGGAAGTTTATAGCAATAAATGTCTACAACAAAAAAGAAGAAAGTTTCCAAATGCACAACTTAACAACTCAGAGAACCAGTAAATGAAGAAAAATCTAAGCTTAAAGTCAGGAGAAGAAAGACAAAATAAAGATTATAGCAAAAATAGGTGAAATGAATACTAGAAAATCAATACAAAAAGATTAATATAACCCAGTTGTTTTTTTTAAAATATAAAACTGACAAACCTTTAGCTACACTAACTTAGAAATACAGACAAAAAACTCAAATAAATATAATCAGAAATAAAGAGAATACATGACAGCTAGTACCCCAATAATGTAAATTATCAAAAAATACTATTATGAAGAGTTATATACCAACAAATTTAATAACCTAGAGGAAATGGATATATTTCTAGACACATACTATCTGTCATGTTTGAACCAAAAAGAAACAGAAAGCTAAACAGGTCAATAACAAGTAAAGAGAGTGAATCAATAATAAAAATTGTTCCCTCAAAGGACAGCCCAGGACCTGATGGCTTAACTGCAAAATTTTACCAAACTTTTATAGAATAACTAATATTAATACTTCTCAGGCCCTTTTGAAATACTGATGAACTCATTTTACAAGATTGGCTTTACCGTGACATCTAGGACAGAGAAGGATACCACAAAAATAAAACTTAAATGGAATCCAACAGCCCATTAAATAGATTATTCAACATGATTGAGTGGGATTTATCCCAGGCATGCAAGCATAGTTTAACAAATGCAAATTTATAAATGTGATAAACCACATTAACAGAATGAAGCACAAAAATTGCACAGTAATATCAACAGGTGCCAAAATACATTGAACAAATTTCAACATTCTTTCGTGACAAAAACTCTCAACAAATTAGGTATAGAAGAAGTTTATCTCAACACAATGAAGGTCTTATATGACAAACCCACTGCTATTATTGCATTCAATAACGAAAAGTAGAAAGATTTTTCTATAGGCTCTGGAACACAACACGGATTCTCAATCTTGCAACTTCAAGCATAGTACTTAAAGTCCTAGTCAGAAAAATTCGGCATTAGAAAGAAATAAAAGACATCAAGATTGGAAAGGAAGAAATAAATTGTTTCTGTTTGCAGATAACATGATCTCATATATAAAAATCACTAACAATGCTACCAAGAAACTGTCAGAATAACTAATAAGCAAATTCAGTGATTCTTCAAAATAGAAGATGAACGTGTAGACTTGGGGTGGAGGAAGATGGTGGAATAGAAGGCTTTACCAATTGTTTCCACCACAAAGACACCAATTTAACCACTATCCAAACACAAAAAAAGCACCTTTACAAAGAACAAAAGTCAGATGAGCAATCACAGTACCCGGTTTTAACTTCCTATCACTGAAAGAAGCACTGAAGAGGTAGGAAAAACAGTCTTGACTCCCTGATGCTATCCCTCCCCCACTCCCTGGCAGCAGTGGCATGATGTGGAGAGCATTTCTGTGATACTGGGAGAGGGAGATTACAGCAATTTTGAGCCATTAAATTCAGTGATGCTCTATTATAACAGAAAACAAACCGAAACAAACTCAGCAGACATCCACCCACAGAAGAAGCATTTAAACCAGCTTTAGACCAAGGAAAATCACTGATCCCAGGAGTCTGAATTTCAATTCCTGCAAGCCTCCCCAGTGCCAGCTAAGGAGCACTGCAGCTATAAATAAACTTGAAAGGAAGTCTAGGCCACAAAGATGGCAACTTCTAGGTGAGTTCTAGTGTTGACATGGGCCCAGATACAGTGCACCAGTGGGGATGTGCAACCTACTGAGACAACAGGGTTTGCTAATTGAGTGCTGGCATCACCCCTCCCCTCATTCCAGGCTGCACAGCTCACAATTCCAAAAGAGATACCTTCTTGCTACTTGAGAAGATAGGGAAGAGTGAGAAGGATTTTGTCTTAAATCTTGGATAGCAGCTCAGCCACAGTACGATAGGGCACTGGTCAGAATCATGAGACCCCCTATGCAGGCCCTTGCTCCTGGATGACATTTCTAGACATACCACACTCCAGAAAGGAACCCGTTGCCTTGAGGAGAAGGTGCCATTCCTGGAAGGATTCATTACGTGCTATCTGAAGAGCCCTTGGGCCCTGAATAACCAGCAGTGATACCCAGGTAATATGTCAACGGCCTTGGGTGAGACTCTGAGGCTTGCTATCTTCAAGTGAGACTCAGCACACTCCTAGCTGTGGTGGCTACAGGAAAAGACTCCCTCCACTTGAGAAAAAATGAAAAAATAAAGGGAACTTTGTCTTGCCACCTTAGGTACCAGCCCTGCCACAGTGGGACAGAGCAACAAGCAGACTCTTGGGGTCCCCAATTCCAGGATTTGGCTCTTTGATGACATTTCTGGACCTGCCCTATACCAAACTGGAGCCCACTGCCCTAAAGGGTAAGTCTCAGTCCAGGCAGCATTCACCACAAGGTGACAGAGCCCTTGGGCATTAAGGGAACATCAGCAGTAGTCTGGTAGTACTCCCCGTGGGCCTGTAGTGGCAGTGGTCGTCGGGTGAGCCTCCTCTGCCTTTGGAAAGGGGGAGAAAGAATAGGAAAGACCGCATGTTGTGGTTTGAATGCAAGCTCTGCTGCAGCACAAGAGTCCAAAGGAGGTGTCGTGGTGAGTTTTTCTAGTCCTTGGTTCCTGGAAGGCATATCTGGACATGGCTGGGCCCTGGGGTACTTGCTACCCTGAACAGAAGGACACTGGCTTGGCTGGCTTCACCACCTGCTGATTGTACAGCCCAGGGCCCTGAGTGAGCATAAGCCACAGCCAGAGGCTAGGGCAGGCCTTGGGCAAGACTCAGTGCTGTACCGGCTTCAGATCTGACCCAGCAGTCTTAGTGGTTGAGGCCAGAGGGGTGCTCATGTTATCCCCAACTAGTTCCAGGTTGTTCACAACAGAGAGATAGACTATGTTTGTTTGGGATAAAGTAAGGGAAAAGAACAAGAGTCTTTGCCTGGTACTCCAGAGAATTCTCCCAGATCCTGTCCAAGACCATCAAGGCAGTACTTCTATGAGTCTGAAAGAACCACAGCATTGCTGGGCTAGGGGTCCCCTCTAAAGCAGATACAATTTAGGTCATAATACCCAAGTCCTTTCAAATATCTGGAAAACCTTCCCAAGAAGGACAGATACAAACCAGTTGAGACTGAGAACTCTGCAATAAATATCTAACTCTTCAATGCCCAGACACTGAAGAACATTGGCAAGAATAAGCATAAACTAGGAGAACATGACCTCACCAAATAAACTAAATAAGACACTGGGGATCAATCCTGGAGAAACAGAACTATGTGACCTTTCAGGAAACTCGAAAAGTTTCAAGTAATAGAGAGAAGGAATTCAGAATTCCGTCAGATAAATTTAACAAAGAGATTGAAATAATTAAAAAGAATCCAGCAGAAATGCTGGAGTTGAAAAATGCAAATAGCATACTGAAGATTGCATTAGGGGCTCTTAATAGCAAAATTGATCAGGCAGAAGAAAGAATTAGAAAGCCTGAAGACAAGCTATTTGAAAATACACAATCAGAGGAGAAAAAAGAAAAAAGGAATAAAAAACAATGAAGCACAGGAACCAGATCTAGAAAATACCTCAAAAAGGGAAATCTAAGAATTATTAGCCTTAAAGAGAAGGTAGAGAAAGTTTATTCAAAAGAATAAAATAACAGACAGCTTCCCAAACCTAGAGAAAATGTCAATATCCAGATACAAGAATGCTATAGAAAAGGAAGCAGATTTAATCCAAGGAAGACTACCTCAAGGAATTTATTAATCAAACTCCCAAAGGTCAAAGATAAAGAAAGGAACCTAAAAGCAGCAAGAAAAAAAAAATGAAATAACATACAATGCAACTCCAATATCTCTGATTGCAGACCCTTCAGTGGAAACCTTACAAGCTAGGAGAAAGTGGTATAACATATTTAAAGTGAAGGAAAACCGAATGTTATCTATTCTCACTTATAAATGAAAGCGAAGCTATGAGGACACAGAGGCATAAGAAGAATATGATGAACTATGGGGACTTCAGGGGGAAGGTTGGGTAAAGATGAGGGCTAAAAGATTACATATTGGATACAGTGTACACTGCTCAGGTGATGGATGCACTAAAATCTCAGAAATCACCACTGAAGAACTTATCCATGTAACCAAAACTACTTGTACCCCCAAAATGATTGAATTTTTTTATTATTACACTTTAAGTTCTAGGGTACATGTGCACAACGTGCAGGTTTGTTACATATGTATACATGCGCTAAGTGATGAAGAAAAAATAAACTTTTACCCTGGAATAGTATATCTGGTGAAAATATCCCATAAGCATGGAGGAGAAATAGACTTTTCCTGAAAAATGAAAGTTGAGGCATTTCATCAACACCAGGCCTGTCCTACAAGAAATGCTAAAGGGAGTACTTCAGTGAGAAGAAGATGAACATTAATTAGCATAAACAAATCATCTGAAAATACAAAAGACACTGGTAATAGTAACTATACAGAAAAACAGATTATTGTAACACTGTGACTGTGGTGTGAAAACTACTCAGATCTTGAGTAGAAAGACTAAAAGATGAATCTCTTAAAAATAATAACAACTTTTTAAGACATAGGCAGTATAAGAAGATATAAATAGAAAAACAAAGAGTTTAAAAGTGGGAAGATGAAGTTAAAGCGTGTAGTTTTATTAGTTGTCTCTTTCTTCATTCATTAATTTGTTTGATTTTTCCAATCAATGTTATCATCAGTTTATTTTTTTTAACAATGGGTTATAAAATGTTATAACTCATGTAGTAAGTCTCCTAGAAATCTCAAATCAAAAACCCTACAATGGATACACATGCAAAAAAAAACATAAAATAAAATAAAAAGAAACAAATTAAAACATACCACCAGAGAAAACTACCTTCACAAAAATAAGACAGGAAATAAGGAAGGAAGCCCACAAAATAATGAGAAAACAAATAAGAAAATAGCAAAAGTTAAGTTCTTATACTCACTAATAATAACATTGAATGTAGATGGACTAAACTCTCCAATCAAAAGATACAGAATGGCTGAATGGATTAAAAAAAATCATCAGTTGCCTACAAAAACACACTTCACTTATGAAGAAACAGATGGAAAATAAAGGGATGGAAAAAATACTCCATGCCAATGTTGTGGTTACCATTTACATGACATATTCTTTTCATTCTTTTAATGTTAATATATTTGTTTCTTAATTAGTTGTTTTTGCTTTGTATTATTGTATTTGTTCTTTAACTTATTTGTTTGATTCTAACATGTGTCTCATAGAAAACATATATTGGATTCAGTTTCTTTTTAATCAAGTTTGTCAATCTCTGCATTTTCTTTGCAATGGTTAATAATTTTATATGTAATATAATTAGTAAGATGCCTAGATTTCTATTTCCACTCTTCTATTGGTTTTCTATATGTCATATCTTTTTTGTTCCTTTGTTCTTTATGATCTCCTTTTCTGTAACATAGATATTTTTTAGTGTATATGTTAATTGCTTTGTTATTTTACTCTCCTTTTTGAGTTATCTTTTTAGTATTTTTCTTAGCATTTCTTAGGGTTGTTCTGGAAATTACAAAGTACATCTTAAAGCAATCTACTTATGATTAATACTAGCATAATTTTGATTGTATATAGACACTTGGCTCCGATACACTCACTTCTCTGCCTCTCTTTTCTGTTACTATTGTGATTCAAATACATTTTTATATGTTATAAACCCAACAATGTAATGCTATAAATATTACATGTGAATCTGTCTTTTAAATCAGTTAAGAGTAGACTATATATATTTAGATAATATTTTTCATATTTATCGAGTTACCTTTATCTATACTTCATTTCTTCATGTCTTTTTGAGCTACTTCTTATTCTTGAGAGAAACTCCTGTTAGTATATCTTGTAAGCCAATTCTGTCAGAAACTAACTTGCTCAGTCTTTATCTAGGAATATCTTTTATTTTAGTTGGCTGGCAGTGATTTTCCGTAATTTTGAATATGGTATTCCATCGCCTTATGTCTCTCCATTTTTCCTGCTGAGAATTCAGCTGTGAATCTTACTGAGGTTCCCTTGTACACGATGGGTCATACTTCTCTTGCTTTATTCAAAATTTTACCTTTGTGTTTAGCTTTTGATAACTTGAATGTGATTTGTCTAGCTGTGGACTTCTTTGAGTTTAACCTACTTGGATTAGGTTGAGCCTCATATTCATGAATGTTAAAAAATTTTGTCTAATTTGTGAATCTTTTGGTCATTAATTCATCAAATATTTTTTTCTGTCCCTTTCTTTCTCTTCTCTTTTTCTGAGATTTTTCTTATGCATATACTAATACATTTAATGGTGTTCCACAGGCCTCTCAGGATCTGTTCATTTTTCTTTATTCATCATTTATTATGTTCTTCAGTTGGCATAATCTTGAATGACCTGTCTTCACATTCACCGAATCTTCTTCCCACTCAAATCTGCAGTTGAGCACTTCTAGAACTTTCTAAAATATTTTCAGTAACTTTTCTTTTTAACGTGATATTTATTTTATGATTGATAACTTTTTATAAATATTCTCTATTTGTTGAGTCATTGGTTTTATAAGTACATTTAATTCTTTAAACATATTTCCTTTTGCTTTTGAATATAATAGCTTACTTACAGTCAGGGACAGCTTCTGCTTCTATTGATTGCTTTTTATCTCTTTAAATAGGCAACAGTTTGATTTTTCTCTGTCTCGTAATTTTAGGTGAAGATTTTGTTGTTGTTTGTTTGTTTGTTTTTGAGATGGAGTCTCTCTCTCTTGTCCAGGACAGAGTACAGTAAGATCTTGGCTCACTACAACCTCTGCCTCCCAGGTTCAAGGGATTTTCCTGCCCCAGCCTCCTGAGTAGCTGGGATTACAGGTGCCACCACCACGCCTGGCTAATTTTTTGTATTTTTGGTAGAGGCGGGGTTTCACCATATTGGCCAGGCTGGTCTTGAACTTTTGACCTCAGATGATCCACCCACCTCGGCCTCCCAAAGTTCTGGGATTACGGGCATTAGCCACCGTGCCCTGCCAACTGGCTATCTTAACTCAATTATTGTAGTAATTCTGGATTCTAGATATCCTCCCCAACTCAGACTCATTGTTTCTTTTGTTTGCTTGTTTGCTTTTTAGTAGCTGGCCTGGACTACTTCTTTAGAAACTGTCCTTCAGTGTGTAAACACTGAAGTTGCTACTTACATTTTTTTAATTTATTAATTATCAATATTTTAAAATTCAATTTCTTAAGCAGAGCTTAATGACCACCCAGAGAATGGGCAAAACTTTTCTTTAAACATCATGAGCCAGTAAGGCTTCCACCATTGGCTGAGGAAATATGTGTGGGTTGTGACACACATTCAAAATTTAGGCAATTCACACGACTACTTGGATTTTCTTTTTTTTTTTTTGTAAACTGTCTCATGGTCCAGCAGGTATAAGTAACTAACTGGGAGCCTCTGCATTCTTCCCTGAGTATACCTGCAGACTTGATAGTGTGTGCAGCCGTGCATGTGAACTTAGCCTTCCAGATTACCAGAAACTTTTCAAATTCCTCTGTGACTATCTCATTCCCTAAATCCCTCTATTAAGTTTTTGCCTGGTCTCTTGCTTGCCCCAGCATCAGAGACTGAATCAACTGAGACATCAACTTTCTCCAATTATTTGCCACCAACTGCTACTCACTGGGTGTAGATACTCTCCATGGGACTTCTGAGCAGATGACCCCTGATAGAGTTGTTGAGGTGCACATTAAAGTAACATGCATCCCATTGTTCTTACCAAGATTCAGTAGTTACTTTCCCATAAATGCTTTTCAATTTGTTTTATGCCTTTGGTTAATTTTCAGAGTTCTGAAATGATTGGTATGGGGAATTGGGGGCTTTATATTGTTGCTTTTGGAGAAGAATTTGCTAAGGTACCCCTTTACCATTCCAGAAGTTACACCTTACTTACACTGAATTTTAAACCATGAGTAACAAGTTTCCAGGTAGATATTAAGAGATAAACAATCCTAGATACTGGGAAAAAGTGAATAGATACATGAAATTACACAGTGGGTTCAAGTAACTACAAATTATTTACTGAAAGCAGAGAATACTGGAAGATAAGGCTGAGCAAGTATATAAAGGTCTTGCATATAATGCTAAAGAAGTAAGATATCATTCTGTGGGTATTATAGTGTGAATGAAGAATTTCAAGCAAGTGAATAAAGGTTAGATATATTTTGAAAAGTCATGCTGATATGGAATTCAGGTTTATTGAAAGATAAGACCAAAGAAAGAGAGAACAGTATAGAGACTTTTAATATTCTGAGTGAGAAATAGTGAAATTTAAACTAGGGCTAGGGCATGTGGAGGTCAATAAATATTAGAAATGTTTAAATACTTAGAGGATGGAATTGTTAAACCTGTTCTCTAGAAGTGAAAGCTGAGTTTATGTAATAAAATAAATACAGGGTGCTAAGATGCATCTCAGGTTCTGGCAAGAGAAACTGACTGCATGGTACTAACATTCTCTCTCTTATACAAATCTCAATAAACATTTTAGGAAAAATCAAATCAATATGGTAACTTTAAGATGGGTGCACAGTTTTCAATAAATATAAATATTTTCACTCAGTATACATTCATTTTTCCCATGAATATCCAATCTCTTCTGAATTTTTTTATAATTAATAAATTTGTTATTAAAATTTCAAAAGGTGAAATATACTAATTTTAAACCTGAATATAATAAATCAGGCCAGTCAGGAATTAATTTGTTCATTCAGTCAGCCAACAAGTATTTAGATATACAGAAAATGTGGATGCATGATGAATATCTGTATCTGTATTCTGTCCTTGAATAGGTTATTTTAATATAAAACAGGTTAAGATATATGTCAGAACAGTTATTAAAACATTTTAAAATAATTATTTTATTGTATGAAAATAGGAGGGGAAAAGGATTAAGGAGATCAATGCCTAAGAACTCAGGCAAAAATATAATTATTTTTATATGTGAAAAATATGCTTAAGCATTCTACTGTGTATAACTTCAATAAATGATAAGTCTTAATAATATGATTTAGAAGATTTGGATATCTTAAAATCCATCTTTAAGGAATATATTCTCAGAAAAGCTAATAAAGTAAATAACCATGCCTGAAATTTGAGTAACGCGAATTCCTACAAAATTGCAGGAAGCACACTTCCTACTAGCATAAATATAAGTAAATTATGAAAATCAGAGAATATCTTGTAGAAAATGAAAAAACAAATTATGCAAAATCCGAATGTATTTATTTTATAAGAACACGCATGCACTGATAAAGCAAAAAGGTTTTATGATATATTGCTTTGTTGTTTTTTGTCTGTATGAAAATTCATTGCTAGTGAACTATGCCTTATTTCTGGATTTTAAGCTTCTAGCAATTTTGATAAC
This sequence comes from Nomascus leucogenys, assembly GCF_006542625.1. Lineage (NCBI taxonomy): Eukaryota > Metazoa > Chordata > Mammalia > Primates > Hylobatidae > Nomascus > Nomascus leucogenys. Next base: position 29,582,068 of record NC_044395.1, on the reverse strand, counting down.
AATAAAAAGGGAATTTTATTTTTACACATATAAAATAGCTTATTAATACAAAATTTAAAATTACAATGTTGTCAGTTAAACTCCAGATAAGCCAATACTACCTTTCAACCAAAGAATAAAAACACAAGTTTTCTCTTTCCTAATTAATAATGCTAATTTCAAGTATCATTTATACCCTGCATCTAAGTCACTAAAGATTTAGCCAATATTAGCAGTTAATGGTTAGTTTACTCTTTAGGACTGTGATGAAACTCAAAGCAAATGAATAGTTTCAAAAGCTGTATGCTAATTATGTTAACAAATTATTTGGAAGGACTGATACTGGTAAAAGCTGTGAATACATTTATAATGATCAAAATTAGTATCTAAGTTACAATTGAACTTCCATGTAGTGGGGAGAGCTATTGAATGGTTTTCATTAAATGTATTGTAGACACACTACACTATTTGAAATCTCCCTATTTCTAAAATATTGGCAATTGTTCCACGATATCATAGGTATTTAAATAGACACTATTTCTTAAAGTCCATGGAAACAATAGGCCTATATTGACGAAGCATTATGCCTGCAAAAACAAATTCATCTAGCCTCTACCATTGTCAGACACTTCAAGAAAGGATTTATTTATTGTAAAACTTAACCCAGAATGTTGTAATCATGGAATAAATATAGTCTATTTACGTTTGAAATTTTAACAAAGGATATTTTAGTTCAAAGGACTAAAATATTAACAAGATATGAAAATAGCGCTTAGCTTATAAAAATGGATTCATGAATAAAGCACAATGACATACAGACCAAAGTAAAATCCTTAGCCCATAAAAAGCAAACTGGCCAAACTTCACATTTCACTGGGTTTTGAAGAACATTTTGCCATTGCAGCTTTGTAAATAGTGTTATAAAGGAGGAAGAGAAATGCTTCAAATATCAATCCCACTTCCTGAGTCTTGGTTTGCAAATAAATCACAGGTAAGGCCCAAGTATGAACTTTCCATTTCTAATCTAAGTTTCACTGCTGACTGCTGACTTGCCATGTTTCTGAAATTGTCCCTTTACTAGTACAGTTTGGTTCTATACATATTTTAAATAATAAAATGCACTAACTTTTCCCTTTTTCTTCTGATCTACTGTTTACTGAAAGCCCCAGCCCCATCACAGAGCTATTCATCTTTTACTGAAAGTTGCAAATCTCAAAGTCCAAAAGTGATCATACTCTCCAATAACATATATTATGTTGCTCCCTTATTTCTTTCCCAATTTTTTTAAAGGAATATTGTTTATATACCTCAGGGTAACATCTGGTGTTTGAATGTTGAATGACTATAGCTTATGCTATGCATCACTCAAGGTAGTTTGGATCTCAGCTACCCCTTACTACCTGTGTGAGCTTGGGTAAGCTATGTCTCATCTCTAAGGCTGAAAAGTGGAATTGTGTGAGAAGTAACCATATTATATAAATTAACTTTTTTATTGTAATACTTCTAAAAGTCATTTAAAATTATATCAAATTCACCTGGAAGTATCTTCAAATTAATATATTTTGTGTGTGTTCAAAATTATACTTTAGTTCAAAGAATACAATAAAGAATTTTAAGCAATAATGAAAAATTGCCTGGCACAGTGGCTCATGCTTGTAATTCTAGTTACTCAGGCAGCTAAGACAATAGAATTGCTTGAGGCCAAGAGTTCAAGACAAGCTTGAGTAACATAGTGAGACTCCATCTGTATTTTTTAGAGCCTACTGAATATTTATATAATAATTTATTGTAATCCTAAAACTATCTTATTATGTATGAGGTGAAAGAGATATGATGGAGGAGTTCTTTCCAGAAGTAAATAAACAGGAGGAGGCAAAGCAAGACGGCCAACTACTAGCCTCCAGTGATCATCCACCCTGCAGGAACACCAAATTGAACAACTCTCCACACAAGAAAGAACATTGATAAGAACCAAACATGAAGTGAGAAATCATAGTATCTGGTTTTAACATCATAGCAAAGAAAGAAGCACTGAAGAGAGTGTAGGAAAGATAGTCCTGAATGGATGACACAACCTGTCCCCTATACCCCTGGAGGCGGCCATGTGGTACAGAAAGAGAATTTGTGTGTATGCAGGATAGATAGAGCACAGTGATTGTGGAACTTTGTGTTGGAACTCAGTGCTGCCCTGTCAAATGGAAAGCAACATGAGAGAGAATTCAGCCAGCGCCCCCAGAGGTAGAATTTAGACTAGCCCCAGCCAGAAGGGAGTCACCCAACCCCATGGTCAGAACCTGAGTTCTGGTTAGCACCACCACTGCAGGGTAAAGTGTTCTAGGGTCATAAATAAACTTGAAAGGCAGAGTCTATGCCACAACAACTGCAATTCCTGAGCAAGACTTTTGTCGTGCTGGGCTTGAACCAGTGGATTTTGAGTGCACATGACCTAGCGAGGTACCAGCTGGAGAAGCCTAGGGAGTTCTTGTGTCTCCCATGCCCCTTACCCCAGACAGCACAGCTCACAGCTCAGAAGGAGAGGGGAAAAAAGAGAATTTTGTTTTGCAAGTAGGATACCAATTCAGCCATAGTATAATAGGGCACCAGGCAGAGTCCTGGGGCCCCTGTTCCAGGCCCCAGCTCCCAGTTGACATTTCTAGACACACAATGGGCCAGAATGGAACATGCTGCCTTGAATGGAATAGCCCAGTCGTGGCAAGATTCATCACCTACTAACTAAGAGAACTTGGGCCATGAATAAGAATTAATGGTACCCAGGAAGTTTTCACTGTGGGCCTTGGGTGAGACCCAGGGTTGTGCTGGCTTTAAATGTTACCCACTCCATTCCCAGCTCTGGTGGACATGAGAAGATACTCCTGCTTTTAAAAGGAGACGAAAGAGTAAAGGTGACTTTGTCTTGTACCTTAGGTACCAGCTCGACCACAGAGGGGTAAAGCACCAAGTAGCCTCCTGGAGTCCCCAGTTCTAGACATTAGCTTTTGAACAGCATTTCTGGACCTGCCTGGGGCCAGAGAGAAGCCTGTTGTCCTGAAGGGAGAGAGCTAGGCCTGGCAACATTCAACCCAGCTGGCTGAAGAGTCCTTGGGCCTTGAGTGAACATCGGCAATAGCCAAGCAGTAATTGCCACAGGTCTGGAGCAGTGGTGACCACAAGAGAAGACTTCCTTTGCACGAGGAAAGGAGAGGGAAGAGTGGAAAGAACGTTGGTTCGCAGCTTGGGTAACAACTCGGCCACAGTAGAAGAGAGCACCAAATACATTCCAGAGTTTTCTGACTTCAGCCCTGACTCCCAGAGGGCAATCATGGACTAACCTTAGGCTAAGGGGAAGCTCATTGCCCTGAAGCGTAGGATACAAGTCTGACTAGATTCACCACCTGCTGACTGGAGAGCCCTTGGGCTTTGAATAAACACCAGCAGAAACCAGGCAGCGGTCACCTTGAGCCTTGGGTAAGACCCGGTGCTGTGCAGGCTTCAAGTCCGTCACACCCCTCTCAGCTCCAGGCAGCTCTCCATGAAGAGGGACATCCTGTTTATTTGAGGGAAAGTAAAAGAAAGGAACAAAAGTCTCTGCTTAGTAATCTAAGAAATTCTCCCAGATCTTACCCAAGATCACCAAGATAGTACCCATATGAGCCTACAAGAGTCACAGAAATCCAACTGACACAATGAAGAATGCATCACAGTTTCTCAACAGCAGAACTGATCAAGCATAGGAAAAAAAAGTAGTGAACAAGAAGGCAGCCTATTTGAAAATAAACTGCCAAAGGAAACTTAAAAAAAGAAAAATTATATACAAAAAAATGAAGCAGCCTAAAAGATCTAGAAAATAGTCTCAAAAGGGCAAATTTACACATTATTGGCCATAAAGAGGAGGGCATGAGAGAGATCTGGGGAAAGTTTATTCAGAGGGAATACAACAGAAAATGTTCCAAACCTAGAGAAAGATATCAATATTCAAGTACAGGAGGGTTATAGAACACAAAGCAGATTTAACCCAAAGAAGATTTCCTCAAGGCATTTAACAATTAAACTCCCAAGTGTCAAGGATAAAAGAAGCAAGAGAAAAGAAATAACCTACAAAGGAGCTCCAATATATCTTGCACCAGACTTCCCAGTGGAAAATTTACAGGCTGAGAGAGTGACACGACATATTTAACGTGTTGAGGGAAATAAGTTTTTATCCTAGAATAGTATATCCAGTGAAAATATCCTTCAAACATGAAGGAGAAATAAAAATTTTACCAGACAAACAAAACTTGAGGGATTTCAACAACAACAAACCTGTCCTTCATGAAATTCTAAAGGGAGTTCTTCAATCTGAAAGAAAAGGATGTTAACAAGCAATAAGAAATAATCTAAAGGTATAAAACTCACTAGTAATAGTAAGTACAAAGATAAACATAGACTATTATAACATTGAAATTGTGGTGTGAAAGCTACTCATGTCTTGAGTAGAAATACTAAAAGATGAACCTTTCAAAAATAATAACTACAACAATTTTTAAAGACATAGGCATATAAGGAGATATAAATAGAAACAACAAAAAGTTTAGAAGTGAAAGATGCAAAGTATAGAGATTTTATTAGTTCTCTCTTTCCTTATTTGTTAATTTGTTTGATTTTGCAATCAGTGTTCTCATCAGTTTAAAATAATTGGTTATAAGATGTTACAGGCAAGCCCCATGGTAACCTCAAATCAAAAAACTTATAATGGATACACAAAAAAATGTAAAAGAAAGAAATTAAAACATACCACCAGAGAAAACTACCTTCACAAAAAGGAGGACAGGAAGAAAGGAAAGAAGGAAGAAAAGATTACAAAACAACCAGAAAACTGATAATAAAATGGCAAAATGGCAAAATGGCAAAAGTAAGTCTTTACTTATCCATTATAACATTGAATATAAATGGACTAAACACTCCAAACAAAAGATATAGAATGTCTGAATAAATAAAAAACAAGACCTAATGATCTGTTACCTACAATAAACACAGTTCACCTATAAAGACACACATAGATTGAGAATAAAGAAATGGAAAAAGATATTTCATGCCAATGCAAACTAAAAATTAGCAGAAGTAGATACACTTATATCAGACAAAATAGCTTTCAAGGCAAAAAAATATAAAAAGAAACAAGGAAGGTAATTAAATAATGATAAAGGGGTCAACTCAGCAAGAGGATATAACGATTATAAGTATATATGCACTCAAAACTAGAGCACACAGATATATAAAACAAATATTACTAGAGCTAAAGAGAGGGATAGACCCTAATATACTAATAGCTTGAGACTTCAACCCCTTACTCTCAGCATTAGACATCATCCAAACAGAAAATCAGCAAAGAAACATCAGACTTAATCTGTACTACAAACCAAATGAACCTATCAGATATTTACAGAACATTTCATCCCATAGCTGTGGAATATACATTCTTCTCATCAGAACATGGGTCATTATCGAGGGTAGACTGTATGTTAGCTACAAAAAGTTCTCAAGAAATTTTTAAAAATGAAATTATATCAAGTATTTTTTCTAACTGAAAGGAAAGAAAATTAGAAATCAATAAGAAGAGAAACTTTTGAAACTGTACAAACACAGGGAAATTAAACAATATGCTACCAATTGACACGTGAGTCAATGAAGCAATTAAGAATAAAGTTTAAAAATTTTTGAAACAAATGACTATAGAAACACAACATACCAAATCCTATGGAATACAGTGAAAGCAGTACTAAGAGGAAAGTTTATAACAATAAGCACCTATATCAAAAAAGTAGAAAAACTTCAAATAAACAACCTAATAATGCATCTGAAAGAATTAGAAATGCAAGAGAAAATCAAACACAAAATAAGCAGAAGAAGATCAGAACAGAAGTAAATAAAATTGAAACAAAGAAATTAAAATATCAGAAGTTGGTTTTTTGAAAAGATAAACAAAACCAAGAAAGTTGTAACAAGACTATAGAAAAAGAGAGAAGACTGAAATAAATAAACCTACAACGGATACACAAAAAATGAAAAAGAAAGAAATTAAAACGTATCACCAGAAAAACTACCTTCACAAAAAAGAAGACAGGAAAGAGGGAAGGAAGAAAAGATTACAAAACAACCAGAAAACTAATAACAAAATGGCAAAAGTAAGTCTTGACTTCTTCATAACAACATTGAATGTAAATGGACTAAACTCTTCAGTCAAAAGAAATAAAAAAGGAGATATTACAACCGATACCACAGAAATTCAAAGGATCACTAGTGGTTAGTAAGAGCATCCGTATGTCAATAAACCGGAAAACCTGGAAGTGGATAAATTTCTAAACACATAAAACCTGCCAAGAAGGAACCATAAAGAAATCAAAAATCTGAAAAGAACAATAACAAATAAAGAGCTTGAAAAAGTAACAAAAAGTCTACTGGCAAAGAAAAGTCAGGTATCCAATCGCTTCATTGCTGAATTTTACCAAACATTTAAAGAAGAAATAATACCAATCCTAGTTAAATTATTCTGAAAAATAGAGTAGGAGGGAATAATTCCAAATTCATTCGATGAAGCAAGTATTACACTGATAACAAAACCACACCAAGACACATAGTAAAAAGAAAACTACAGGCCAATGACCCTAATAAATATTGATGCAAAACATATTAACAAACCTAATTCAGTAACACATTTAAAAAGTTCATTCAGCTTGATCAAGTGGGATTTACCTCTGGAGTGCAAGGATGTTTCCTCATATGTAAATCAATCAATGTGATGTATCATATCAACAGAATGAAGGATAAAAGCGTGTGATTATTTCATTTGATACAGAAAATGCACTTGATAATATTCAATATCCCTTCAAGATAAAAACCCTAAAAAAAATCTGGGTGTTTAAGAAACCTACCCCAACACAATGAAAGCCATATATGACGGATAAAGAACTAGTATCATACTAAATAGGGGAAAACTAAAGGTCTTTCCTCTAAGATCAGGAACACAACAAGGCTGTCCATTTTCATCATTATAAAACAGTGCTGGAACTCCTACCCACAGCAATCAGACAAGAGAAAGAAATAATGGGCATCCAAGTTGGTAAGGAAGAAGTCAAATTACCGGTATTTGAAGATGATGTGAGCTTTTACTTGGAAAAACCTGAACGCTCCACCAAAAAAAATTATTAGAACTGAAAAAAAATTCAGTAAAGTTGCAGGATACAAAATCAACATACAAGTCAGTAGTATTTCTATATTCCAACAGCAAACAATCTGAAATAAAATCCGGAAAGTAATCCAATTTATATTAGGTACAAATAATGTTAGATACCTAGGAATAAGCTGAACCAAAGAAGTAAAAGAGCTCTACAATGAAAACTTTAAAATATTTATAAAAGAAATGGAAGAGGACATAAAAAATTGAAAGATATTTTATGTTCATGGATCGGAAGAATCAATATTGTCAAAATGTTCATACTATCTAAAGGAATCTACAGATTCAATGCAATCCCTATCCAAAAGCAATGACATTCTTCACAGAAATAGAAAAAGTGATCCTAAAATATATATGGAACAACAAAAGATCCAGAATAGCCTAAGCCATCCTGAGCAAGTATAACAAAACTGGAGGAATCACATTACCTGACTTCAAAATATGCTACAGAGCTATAGTAACTTGAAAAATAATTTTTAATGGTACTGGCATAAAAACGCTTAGAACAATGAAACAGAATAGCACCCAGAGACAAAACCACACACCTACAGTAAATTCATTTTCAACAAATGTACCAAGAACATACAATAAGGAAATGACACTCTTTTCAATAAATGGTCCTGGGAAAATTGGGTAGATGAGTGAGACTAGACCTCTATCTCTTGCTAAATACAAAAATCAAATCAAAATTGAGTAAAGACCTAAATCTAAAACTTCAGTCTATGCAACTACCACAAGAACATCGGGAAACTCTCCAGGGCATTGGTATGGGCAAAGATTTCTTGAGTAATATACCTGCCAGGCATAGGCAAACAAAGCAAAAATGAACAAATGGTAACAAATCAAGTTAAAAAAGCTTCTGCACACAGCAAAGGAAACAATCAACAAAGTGAAGAGACAACCCTTAGAATGGGAGAAAATATTTGCAAAGTATTCATCTGATGAAGGATAAATAACCAGAATACATGAGGAGGTCAAACAACTCATTAGGAAGAAATACAATAATCCAATTTAAAAATGGCCAAAATATTTGAATAGACAATTCTCAAAAGAAGATAAACAAATGGCAAACAGGTGTATAAAAAGGTGCTCTACACCACTGATCATCAGAGAAATGCAAATCAAAACTACAATGTGATATCACTTTACCCAGTAAAAATGGCTTCTATCTAAAAGACAGGCAATAGTGAACACTGTCGAGGATGAGAGGAAAAGGGAACCCTCATTCACTATTGGTAAGAATGTAAATTAGTACAATCACTAAAGAAAACAGTTTGGAGCTTCCTCAAAAAACTAAACATAGAGCTACCATATGATCCAGCAATTCCATTACTGGGTTTTTATAAAAGAAAATGAAATCAGTATGTTGAAGTGATATCTGCACCCTCATGTTTATTGTAGCACTATTCACAATAGCCAAGGTTTGGAATCAACCTAAGCATCCATCAATAGACTAATAGATAAAGAAAATGTGGTACATATACATAATGGGGTACTATCAGACATAAAAAAGAATGAGATCCTGTCATTTGCAACAGCATGGATTGAACTGGGGGTGTTAAAGGAAATAAGTCAGGCACAGATAAGTCAGGCACAGAAGGGGAAACTTCACATGTTCTCACTCATTTGTGGGATCTAAAAATTAAAACAATTGAATTCCTGAAGATACAGTAGAATGATGGTTACCAGAGACTGAGAAGGGTAGTGGGTGGTGGGGAAATAGAGATGGTTAATCATAGAAAAATATAGTTAGAATGAATAAGATCGTGTTTTGATAACACAACAGAGTGACTACAGTCAATAATTTATTGCACATTTTAAAGTAACTAAAAGATTATTATTGAAATGTTTATAACACAAAGAAATGATAAATGCTTGAGATGATGCATACCCCATTTACCTTGAAGTGATCATTATGTATTTTTTGCCTGTATCAAAATATCTCATACACTCAATAAATATATTCACCCACTATGTACCCCAAAAATTAATTATTAAAAAAATAAAAGAAATAAATGAACAACTACAGAGCTTTCAGGTGAATATATTGAATTCAATGAATTCAATGGCTATTTAAATTTAATCTTATTTAATCACTCAGAATCACTGTTTAATAAAATTAAATTTAAAAACAATTGTCTAAATCTTACCATGTTTTACTCTTCATTTGTCCACATCTCATTGATAAAATAAATCCGATCAAAAGTGCCTATAATTAGAAGATTTCTTGAAAGTATTCATTTAAAAAGAAAAAGAAAAACCTTACAAGTGAAAACAAGGAACAGTGGAAAAAAAGGAAAACAGTCATAACCCAATCCCTTTGTTCTAAGCAGGCAGTCACCCCACAGGGTCAACATAGATTCAGCAGGCATTCAGGCACCTGAGACTCAGAACAGGTGTATCACTACCTGTCACTCATTTCTTGCTGAGCCTGACAGTTTTTATTTAATTGATTCGACAATTATTTATTTTAGACTTACTATGTGGCAAGTGTTTTATATAATGGTGTTACAGTGCTGACCTCAAAACATCTAGCAGCAAGCGATGCAAATGAGAATTCTGATGCCAATATTATTTTTTGTTTGTTTGTTTTAGTGAGCTCTCTCTCTCTCTTTTTTTCTTTGTAGAAATTTTTGGCATGTTCTCTTATCCTTGACATTCAAATAGTTTATTACAGTACATTTAATTGTAAGGGGTGTATACATGTGTGGGGTGTGTGTGTGTATATTGTTTATTCTTCCTGCTAGTTCTTCAGTGAATCCTTTCAAGTTATGGAAATTTGTCTTTTATGATTTTATTGATTATTCCTCATCTGTATTTTTTCTGTTTCCTATTATCATAATCTCTATTAGCTGGATAACATCCCTCCTGCATTGATCTTCTATATCAAGTATCAGCAATTTTTTTCGTTAAGAATGAGAAAGTAAATATTTTAGGCTTGAGGAGGTGTCGTGTAAAGTTTCTAGCTCTTCTCTTCGTCTCTCTCCCTTTCACTCCCTCTCCTCCTCCTTCACTTCATTTTTCTCTTTCTCCTATTCCTTCTCTTCTTCTTCTGACAATTCTCTAAAAATGGAAGAAAAAAAATTTAGTTTAAGCCATAAAAAATGAAGCAGAGGTCATAATTCTCTGACTCCTCTTTATCTTAGTTTTTGTTACATTTTTCATTAGTTAATTTTGTTGAAATATTCAAAATACTTTTTTCTTTTGTCATGTATATAGCTAATTAGGCATAAATTTGGGCAAATCATTTAATTTCTCTATGTATCAGTTGTCCCATCTGTAACCGAAGGTAATAATGGTTGTAAAGTTAAATGAAATACTCTATATAATCCTCAACATGGCATGGCACATTTAATAGATACTTAGGGAATATTACTTTTTGTTTTCATGGATGCAATATATCCTCTCAAGCTCTCTAAGGACACTAAAAATAATTTTTAAACTTATTTCTTATCTGTAAATTAAATTTGATTCTTCTAGAATTAATCACTGTATGTTTTAATATTAGAACTTCTCTTTATGTTGCTCAACTACCCTAAATATTTGGTAAGTTTGGTTGTTAATTTATTTTTGAGTGAAGATCAAAGCAGATTGACATGAGTAGATTTCATGGACTTTCTGGATTAACTTGCATTTTTCTTTCATTAGCAAGCTCCTCTCCTGAATGATGTGGCTGATTGCCAGATCTCTGCATCTAGGCTTGTCAAGTTAGCTAGTAGTGTTTATTTTGTATGTGTGAGTGGGGAGAGTGAAAATTTTAGTAGAGATCAGATTTGTAATACCAGTCCTCACTCTCGGAGCCTTAAACCATCCCAAGTGGATGTTTAATTTCTTGGAAAATATTTTCCTGACTTCCTCCAGAAGGCAACTACACTGCACCTGGATAATATGGTGAAAAGAGGGAAGCCTTATTCATGCTACTCTTCAACAGACACTGTTTCAATCAAATGCTCCACCCCAGATCTTGGCTCTGTACCTGCATAATCAGAGCCCAGAAGCTTCCTGATATTTTATCCTTAGGAAGATTTACAACTTGTTTGCCACTTCTTTTCTGTGTATGTTCTGCGCCCCAGTCAGGCTTAGGAATCCATATAATTTCATTGCCTTGCATATTCTAGCAATTTATGAAAATCTAAGGTGTACTGTTGGTCATCTCCCACCTTTATCTCAGTTCACCAGTGCTAGTCCTTTTATAAATATTTTATTATGCATGCTTTTTTACTCTCTAAAAAGCTTTGTGGAGGTAAAAGAGTTAAATATATCGATTCAGTCCAATAACCTATATTAGGTTTAAAATAATAATTTATAATGCTTAAATTTTCACCTCTTATGTGAAGCAATAAGGCCACCATGCAACATCGATCCAAAATTATGTTGACAGAAAATCTTTGAGATTGCTGAATGAAAAACACAGTTCATTACATGGTAAGTTTTCTGTTTGTATGGATCTCTTCAAATAAATGATTCTGCTCAAATTAGTAAATAATCATTTTGGTATAAGTGTTAGTTCTTAGCTTCGTTCTATCGATCATCTTATTTCATGGCACAGCAGAGTAGTTGACAGTTTATACTTTGGAGTCATACAGACCTGGGTTCAAATCTTTCCTCTGCTATTTACTAACTTTGTGAACTAGAAAAATATTATTTAACTTTTTAAGACATATTTTTGGTCACCTGTATACAGTTCATTTATTTATTTCACAAATACCTATTAAATGCCTATGACTTTACTAGACTTCTATGAAGATTTATAAAAGAATAAAAGTCAAGTTGGTACTCAGCCCTTAATAAACATTTCCTGTTACTGTTATTGTTTTCAACTATCTTTATTTCAGAACAAAAAATAACGGAATATGAGACAATTTTGTGCTGTCAATCATTCTTCACTATGTGGTGCATTGCTGCTGAAAAGCAAACTATTACTGTTTAAAATAATTTCAGTTCTGACATTCATATTGGTCAGAAAACATATTGGTATTACAGCAATATCAACTAAGAATAAATGTGGACACCATGCAGGAAAATTGTGCATGAACTCTTCCATGTCCTTTAAAAATCCTTTCAGGGCAAATATTTAAATTGAATCCTTAAAAATGCATGAAATGATTTAATCCCCAAAAAATCTTCTATTGTGTCTCTCAAGGCCACTTTCCTGAAATTAACACACAACAGCCATGCATAGCTTTCTACATTAACCAAAACGGAAGGGCAGGATTATGCAATTGGGCTTTGTGTTTTTATCTTGGGACTCTGTGTTCTGTGAGCTGGAACTCCAGGTTCATCTGCCTTATGGTCTCATGCTGCCTTTTTCCTGCTGGTCTCCTGACTGACATGCTGTGTGTGCACCTTCACAGAGTGGGCTCTGATCCTTCTTTTCCAGATGAATACTATCAATATTCACTTGGTAATAAGGAATAAAGTTGTATTTCCAATGCAAACAAAACATTTCCCTAAAGAGCTGGGGAAAATATAGAATTTTTTTTTAATAATACTGGCCCACCTTTTATAATGAATTTGCTCACTGTGGTGCCCTCTGCAATTAAATCCTTTAATTTTAATTTTAATTATTTTATTTTATTTTTCCATAACTTGTTGGGGTACAGGTGATATTTGGTTATATGAGCAAGTTCTTTAGTGGAGATTTGTGAGAGCCTGGTGCACCCATCACCTGAACAGTATTTGCTGCACCATACACTGCACCATATTTGCTGTCTTTTATCCCTACTCCCCTCCCACTCTTCCCCCCAAGTCCCCAAATGACCTCTCACATTCCAAAATTTACTGACTAAGAGAGGGAATTCCATAGACCTATTTATTTATGACAAAATTAGTTTTGAGGAGATCATGGAATGAGAGAGAGGTCTAGTAACCTCTTTATTTCTATGCTATTCTATTCCAACTGTAATCATCATATCACTTTTATTATCAGCATATTTCTAATGCCTTTGTAACTCTTTTCTGTAACATTACAAATCAGCTTTCATTTCCTAGTTCTGACATTTAAAGAGACAACCTATTTCAAATAAGCCTTTATTCATACACTAGATCTTTCTATGCCTATTATTCATCCGAAAATAAGAGATGATTATTTTAACAATATCATAAAATCTTATCTGGACAAAATGAGATAATGCAAGTGAAAAGCTAAGCACTTTGCCATATACTTAGCATTCAATAAACGCTAACTTTTATCATTTTAAATAATTGGGGTTGGTATTGCTACATATATAATTCAGGGTATTTTTTTCTCAATTCGCAGGCATATGGCAGAGAACTCAGTAAGGCAACCCAGATGAACTGGGAAAAATGTGGCTCAGGGAAGGAAGGAAGGAACCAGTTAGGTGCTAGCTCTCTATCCCCTTGAATAGGGCTGAACAGGTGCTGGGAAACATTTAGAATCTGTACACGCAAACAGTTCAGTGGACTGGAGCCTATAATTTAGGTTTATCTTATACATTGTGGTAGTTTGTCACTATAGGTAGACAGAGAACAGTGTTAGAGAATTGGCTGTCATCTTGGAGGCCTGTGCCTAGAGTCTCAGACACTGGGATGAGCAAGCCACCTGGCCTTGGAAAGGAACTTGCAAGAGAAAATCAAGGGTTAGTCACTGGCTAACCCTTCCTAGCGACAGACAATTCCCTCCTCGCCACTAATGCTCATAATCAATTCCAAATTCTACATTACAAAATACTTTTGTAGAGATAAAAATACTTCCCTTTTGAGTTTAACAATGAGAACACATGGACACAGGGAGGGGAACATCACACACCAGGGCCTGTCAGCGGGTGGAGGGCACGGGGAGGGGGAGCATTAGGACAAATACCTAATGCATGCGGGGCTTAAAACAGATGATGGGTTGATGGGTGCAGCAAACCACGATGGCACATGTATACCTATGTGACAAACCTGCACGTTCTGCACAAGTATCTTAGAACTTAAAGTATAATAATAATAATATAAACTTCCCTTTTATTATGTGGTGAGGCTAAATAAAAGTCTGTTTCTGGCAACTGGAGTGTGTGGCACTGAGGACTCAGTCACTCCAGTATTCAAGCAATAACCTTGCATAATCAGCCCTGGGCCAATCAGAAAGAGGATCCAGAAGACTGATTTATATTAAACATCATGTTTGATTTTATAGAAAATTCCTGGCTTTGTAAGGACATTTCAAGGATAGTGTGAAGTTAAGCCTACTGAGGATGAGAGGAATGAATGCCCTAACAATGAGTTGCTTTAAATGTGGCAAGTGTAGACTGACACCGGCCAACTCTTTCTAGCTACAGATACTTCCCTCCTCTTCACTAATATTTATAATCAATTCCAAATTCTACATTACAAAAATGTTAAAAAGTAGCATTTTCTTCTAATAAGAGATTATCCCAGAAATATTTAATCTTTATTCTAAAATCTGAGACTATTTAAACTCTGTATAGGGTAGAGGGAAGAACACTGAATATTTGAGCTCTGCTCTTGGCCCTACCATTGATCAGTTGTATTATACTAAGAAAATTAGTGATCTGGGCAAGATGGTTCACGTCTGTAATTCCAGCACTTTGGGATGCTGAGGCAGGAGGATCACTTGAGTACAGGAGTTCAAGACCAGCCTGGGCAATATAGTGGAGACCCTGTCACTACAAAAAAATAAGAAAAGAAATTAGCCAAGTATGGTGGCACATGCCTGTCCTGCCAAGTACTTTAAGAGGCTGAGGTGGGAGGATTGCTTGAGCCCAGGAAGTCAAGGCTGCCATGAGCTGTGATCATGCCACTGCACTAAGTGTGGGCAACAGTGAGACCCTGTCTCAAAAAAAGAAAGAAAAGTGATGTGGGGGGGGAGAGAGAGAGAGAGAGAGAGGAGAAGAAAGAAGAAGAAGGAGAAGGAGAAGGGGAAGGGGAAGGGGAAGGGGAAGGGGAAGAAGAAGAAGAAAGAAGAAGAAGAAAGAAGAAGAAGAAGAGAAGAAGAAGAAGAAGAAAGAAGAAGAAGAAGAAGAAGAAGAAGAGAAGAAGAAGAAGAAGAAGAAGAAGAAGAAGAAGAAGAAGAAGAAGAAGAAGAAAAAGAAGAAGAAGGAGAAGAAGGAGAAGAAGGAGGAGGGGGAGGAGGGGGAGGAGGGGGAGGAGGGGGAGGAGGAAGAGGAAGGGAGGGAGGTAGGGAAGGAAGGAAGGAAGGAAGGAAATAAATAACTAAAAATAACTAATGCACACCTCTGGGGCCTAGTTGTATGATTTGAAAATGAAATTGGACCTCATTTCCTTCTCGGTTTATTTGGCCATGTCGCTTATATGAATTATATTTTTCATTTTGTGGGAGTGACAACTGAAGAAGCCCCCCTTTTCTAGAATTCACACTAAGGCTTCGAAGGGTTAGTGAGATTCACTCACCACAAAGGCTGCTCATTCATTCACCAAATATTTCTTCATTGTGCCTGTACTGCTCTTGGCTGTGAGGGTACAACAGTACACAAGATAGATGAAGTCACTATTTCCATGGGCATTATAAAAATAACATAACAAATAAATGAATATGTATGTATCTTAATTTTAGGTGGAGATGAGTTCTGAAGAGAAATGAAGCAAAGTAAGGAGTGTAAATGGGCATAAGGTTGGGTGGGTGGAGTGACTTGGATAAGGTGGTCAGGGAAGGCTGCTCTGAAGAGTTAACCTTCAAGCAAAACCTGAATGCACAGAGAATGAAGGTCTGTGGAAAGAGCAGTCCTCAGACAAGGGAAATAATAGAACATTCCTTGAGACAGGAGCAAGAAAGCTGGTATGACTAGAGAAGAGTGACCAAGGGGAAAATTGTAGGACACCTGAGGTGTGATAAGTAACCAAAGCCAGATCATGCAGGGCCACTGTAGACCGTGAGATGCCACTGGGGGAGTTTGGGTAAGATAGTAATATAATCTGGTTTGCATTTTAAAATTATTATTCCTGCTGCTAGCTAAAAAGACATGGGAAAGAGGTGAAGTCAGGGAGGAAGAAACATGGAGACTAATTAGGGGTCTAGAAGCAGTATTCTAACCTGGATAGCCTGAATTAGTGCAGTAGCATAGTATATAATGATAAACAAGTGAATATGTGATATGGTCTTTTGGAGTTGGATTCCTAATGAATTAGGTGGGGATACAAGAGAGAAATTGAGAACCTCTGGGTAAATAATCTATAAGGCATATTCCAGAAATAAAAATCTAAGAGCCCTTAACATGAACAATCTGCACCTTAGTTGACTGCTTATGGTAAAGAGGGATTTTATTAAAATCAGCCCATTTTGTAAACTACTGTGTTCTTGGGCCATTGCACAGGTCACTAAACACTTGTGGTCATTAATTTTTACATTGCCAAAGTGAGAGAAATAAGACAATTCCACCTTTCTCATGCAGCAGCACCATGGTGGTATGCATTGGTCTTTTGTCACCCTGGCTCTAGCCAATTATGAGATGTGTGACCTTGAACAGCTTATATTATTTCTACTAAATTGGGGGATGCTCAAAAAGATAACAATACTTCCCTTTTATGGTTGTGGTGAGATTAAATAAAATCTCTCATTCAGTAACTATTTCCTGCTCATTGCCTACCTACATGGATCAGCACATTGGTGTCAAGGTGGTGAGGATGAGGAAGGCACAGCTATGCTCTTCATAACTTTTTTTTTTTTTTTTGAGACAGAGTCTCGCTCTGTGGCCCAGGCTGGAGTGCAGTGGCGTGATGTCCGCTCACTGCAAGCTCCGCCCCCCAGGTTCATGCCATTCTCCTGCTTCAGCCTCCTGAGTAGCTGGGACTACAGGGGCCCACCACCACACCCAGCTAATTTTTTTGTATTTTTAGTAGAGATGGGGTTTCACCGTGTTCGCCAAGATGGTCTCGATCTCCTGACCTCGTGATCGTCCCACCTCGGCCTCCCAAAGTGCTGGGATTACAGGCGTGAGCCACCACGCCCAGCCCATAACATTCTGTCTTATGCTTTAGAATGCCATGTATAGGGGCTGACCTACTAAGGGACTTATTGGGAGTTGGTTTTCTTTCTTCCAAATCCAAAATTTGCTTGCTTGTATGAGAGCATAGGACTCATAATTTAAGACAACATAGCGTGTTTTCAGAGCTGCCTTCTGGAATCAATTTCCTAATGCAAATGAATGGCTCTAGTAATAATATAATTTCAGGCAAGTTAATATGTAGTAAAAAAGATCCTTTTAGAAAAGCAGCCATTTTTCTCTCTCTCAGGTTAAACACATTTTCCTGCATATTCACTCTTAAGAAGTATTCTTTTTTATTAGAATACAGGTATAAGTGCTGATGCAAGTTTATGATTATAGAGTACTTGAATAAGTTCCAATGCCTTATCTATCTTACTTTGTTAGAGAAATAGTCCTGCTCAGAGAATTTTTAATTCATTGACAGTTTTTTTAGTCACCTTTAAATTTGTCATTTGACATAGTAGGAAGTGAATTGGAAGTACATACCCAATTCACCTGGCAATAGGCACTGCAGTATTTTTAATAGCATTTCATATATATGTCATATCCAATTAGTAATTTCACCATGCTACCTCAACAATTAGTGAATTAATCCAGGAAGTGCCTATAAAAATCATACCAGGTAATAGTTTCCTAAGCCATTTACAGTTAGTAATATGCTGTCAAGTTTAGATCTCAAGTGTAATTCAAAGTAGAGTCCATGGTCTTCAGATTTGCTCAGTAACATTGTGAACCAGTAACATACACGTGCAAGGCTCTAATTTTTTATTCTCTTTTATCTAACTCATAATCTTTCCATTTCTCTGTGTGTCTCCACTGCCTCTCTACATGACTAGAATTATGAGTTGTGTTAGCATTGAACTGTATCTCCTAATCAACTCAGCTTCTGCCTATTTGTCTTTTCTAGTCAGCATATGATGAGTTTGGCCGAACTTCCAAAGATAGAATATGCCATTAATATTGATTTTTTAACATCTATAATAGGGTATTGTGTTGGCATTCCTTCACTGAAATTCTAAGTATGTGGATTAATCATAAAATCATATTTTTCAGAAATATTGGAAGCATAATATTCATATGTTTTCATATATCAAAACTACGTTTGTGCTGTGTCCTCCTATTTGATTTTTCTCTTTTTCCTCTTGTAATATGATAAATTGCAAGAGGCAATTCCTGGTTGTTGCTTATGAAAATTTCAAGACAAAATCTAGATATGCTTTTTCTAGGGCATTGTTTCAAGACAGTTGCATAGTTAGATATGTTCCTGCCACCAAGACATAAATTAAGCTATTCATTAACCAACCAATATTGTTAAATGTCTACTATAAGAAGGCCTTCAGGGAATACAAAGAGATGCTAATATTTTGTTCTCAAAGAACTCATAATTTAGTTGAGAAGAAAATGCTCAGTCAAATGAAAAATCAGTTAATAAGAGTGAGTTAAATTGGAATGTGATGTGAGTTCAAAGGTTATTAGATATTATAAAACTGTCCAGTGGATGGTGCAGATAATATTTCTGTTATCCATTTATACTTCATAGTATTTTAGCTAGGCATTGGAGGATAGAATTAAAATTTCGAGTATTTTGTAGCCCACTCTTTTCCTTCAATAGCAGACTACCATAAAACTTGATTTCCTCCTGGGGCCATCTCATCTCAACTTGCCTTTAACTGACCATTCCAGGCTACCTAATACCTGAACAGAACACAGACAACTCCTGTACTGACATCAGTATCCATACCCAGGATAAGCTGCTGTGTTGATTTCTTGACCTACTTTTCCTCTTGAGACTTCAAATTAAAAGATGGCTATGTACCAATAATGTTGGTGGGTACTTTAGGGGATATAAAAATGAAGATGTCATGGTTATCATGTATATTCTCATGTCTTGTGGGATAAACACATAGGTATAAACAACCCAAACCAAGTAGAGTATGATGAGAGCCTTAATAAAGGTAGAAATAAAGCTGTTGTGAACTGACTTTAACCCAATCTAATAAATATGGCCCAATGTAATAATATAAAAGATCTACCAATGTAAACATTCAGACCCTTTGAGAAAGTTCCTTCGGATTTCTCCTTCCTCATCCTGCTCCTCTGTAAAATGGCATCTGACTGTGTGGTAGGGGAAGTAATGTTTAAATGACTTTGGAGATTTAATACTAAAAGGGGAACTCATAGTGCGAGGACCTTCGGGAACCACACAAGTTATGATATTTGAGGTGTTTGTCTTGTCTAAAAACTGAATCAGCGATTGATAGACTGCAATTGATTCTCCCTGACTCTTTGGATTGAGACTGAGGGTGGTTAGAGATGACATACTAGTACCTACCGTACTGGTCATACCTATGCCCTCAGGGCAGATAGAATCTTTTGGGGTTCCTGTACACTATGTAATAGTTCATAGCCAGGGCCTCTGTTCCAGGCCCACGTGTTTGGATCCCTCCTACCAATGAGTCTATACCATTTTAGAAGTGGATCCTTTCAGACCTCCCTACAAGCTTACAGCCCCTTGCTAGTATCCCAAGAGAAGCATGACACAAGTCCAATGTTCTGAGCTACTCCATCTCTCAGTGTGTATTTCCCCAAAATTGATCAATTACCAAGTAGCAGTGCTTTTGAAGTTCATGCCTGAAAAGGAAAACTTAAATCTTTTTCTTCTTCTATCATATATTCTTACTACCCTTAAACAGAAAACCTTGTAACTGTCATAGGTAGAAGGGATATCTTCTCTAGAACTACAGAAAAAATTCTATAATCTAGGTCTTTAGGCTTGGTTCATATTACTTCAGAGAACTTTGCAAAGTTTGTTTGTTGTCCAAATCTAATAATAAAGCGTGGTGTTTTGGTGTACAATCTTATTTTGGTTGTTGGATGTTTAATATTAGCTATATATATTTTTACTACTTGATTATTCTAATAAATATGTGCCTGTCCCTACTTTTTTTTTTTTGAGACCGAGTTTCACTCTTATTGCCCAGGATAGAGTGCAATGGCATGATCTCGACTCACCGCAACGTCTGCCTCCCAGGTTCAAGTGATTCTCCTGACCCAGCCTCCCGAGTACCTGGGATTACAGGCATGAACCATCACGCTGGGCTAATTTTTGTAGTTTTAGTAGACACGGGGTTTCTCCATGTTGATCAGGCTGGTCTCAAACTCCTGACCTCAGGTGATCTGCTCACCTTGGCCTCCCAAAATGCTGGAGTTATAAGCGTGAGCCACCACACCTGGCTGGCTGTCCCTACTCTTTCATGCAGGTTACAGGTACAGTCATATATACAGAAATATAAACAAAAAAAAGCAACATTTTTTTAAAACGATTTCTCCATTTGACTCTGCTATAAGGGATTGTATCAGAACCTGTAGGATATGTGTGTGTCTGTATATGTATGTGTGTCTTTGTGTGTGTGTATCTCCAGTATTGTCACAGTATACATCAAGAGAGAGAATTGGCAGGCTGGAAATTCTAGGGCAGAAGGTGATTCTGCAATCTACCAGTGGAATTTCTTTTTTCCTTGGGAAAACCTCAATTTTGCTCTTAAAATCAGCCATTCAACTAATTGGATGATCTCATTTACTTAACGTCAACTAACTATAGATATTAATCACTTCACAAAATAACTGCACAACAGCCCCTTACATTAGCGTTTGAGTAGCTAGGTGCTATAGCTTAGCCTAGTTGAAAAATAATAATCCCAGAGCCTACATTAAATTGGTGATAACTGGAAGGGAATAAAGGGATCAATTATGAACAAACAAATAACTAGATAAAACAGGCAAAGGTAAAAAAGCACTGAAGAATAATGTGAAAGTTTTACTTTGGTAACTGCGAAAGTGGTATACATGTAAAAAAACAATAAGTAGCTTATTTGGAGAAGACATTAACTAATTCAGTTTTAGATGCTAATGAATGTGAGTTAAATAACCAAATTATTGGAGGTATTTTGCCCAATAAATGTATCTTAATTGAACTGCTGTAGGGATGGACATACAACCTCCACTGCCCAGCTCTGGACACAGCTGATTGGGCTGGTAGTGTATATCTGACCAAATCTGAAGACTAAATTTAACCAGTCAAGTTCTTATCACACTTAAATAACCACACACACAAGCTAGTCAAATGGTCAGGGGTCCTACAACTATAGAGACTTGGAGTCCTGGAAGTGGCAGCCTTGAAAATGCAACTGTATGTTGTATAGTCCAGCCCAGAGAGAAGAGAATCTTGGCTTAGTTGAGACAGGCTGGACAACTCTAGCCTTAAAGGTGGAGAACATAATTTTAATTCCTATCCTTCTTCATATAGCTTTGCTGTGTCCCCACTCAAATCTCACCTTGAAGTGTAATAATCCCCACAAGTCAAGGGTGGGGCCAGGTGGAAATAATTGAATCATAGGGCAGTTTCCCCATACTATTCTCAAGGTAGGGAATAAGTATCACAAGATCTGATGATTTTACAGGTGGGAGTTCCCCTGCACAAGTTCTCTTTTTCCTGCCACCACATAAGAAGTGCCTTTGCCTTCTGCCATGATTATGAGGCCTTCTCAACCATGCTGAACCGTGAGTTCACTAAACCTCTTTCCTTTATAAATTACCCAGTCTCCAGCATGTCTTTATTAGCAGCATGAGAATGAACTAATACTGTAAATTGGTACCAAATACTGGGGCACTGCTGTAAAGATACCCAAAAATGTGGAAGCGACTTCAGAACTAGGTAACAGGCCAAGGTTGGAACAGTTTGGAAGGCTCAGAAGAATACAGGGAGATCTGGGAAAGTTTAGAACTTCCTAGAGGCTTTTTGAATGGCTTTGACAAAATGCAGCTCATTACAGATAGAGATAAGGAACTTGTTCAGAACTGGAATAAAAGTGACTCTTGCTATGTTTTGGCAAAGAGACTGGCTGCATTTTGCTCCTGACCTAGAGACTTGTGGAAATTGGAACTTCAGAGGGATGATTTAGGGTATCTGGTGGAA
The DNA here is from genome assembly GCF_006542625.1 of Nomascus leucogenys. NCBI lineage: Eukaryota > Metazoa > Chordata > Mammalia > Primates > Hylobatidae > Nomascus > Nomascus leucogenys. Next base: position 29,559,936 of record NC_044395.1, on the reverse strand, counting down.
GAAATTTCTAAGCAGCAAAGTGTTCAAGGGTTGACTTGGATGCTGTTAAAGACATTCAGTCTTATGTATTCACAAAGATATGGTTTGGAATTGGAACTTAAGTTTAAAAAGGAAGCAGAACATAAAAGATAAGAAAATTTAGCCACGCGTGGTGGCTCATTCCTGTAATCCCAGCATTTTGGGAGGCCGAGACAGGCAAATCACAAGGTCAGGAGATTGAGACCATGGTGAAACCCCCATCACTACTAAAAAATACAAAAAATTAGCCAGGCGCAGTGGCAGGCGCCTGTAGTCCCAGCTACTTAGGAGGCTGAGGCAGGAGAATGGCATGAACCCAGGAGGCGGAGCTTGCAGTGAGCTGAGATTGCACCACTGCACTCCAGCCTGGGTGACAGAGAAAGACTCCATCTCAAAAAAAAAAAAGAAAAAGAAAAAGAAAAGAAAATTTGCAGCCTTATGATAAGGTAGAAAAGAAAAACACATTTTCTCAAGAGAAATTCAAGCCAACTGTGGAAATTTGCATAAGTAACAAGGAGCCAAATATTTATTGCCAAGACAATAGAGAAAATATCTTCAGGGCATGTCAGAAGTCTTCATGGAAGCTCCTCCCATCACAGGCCTGGAGGCCTAGGAGGAAAAAATTGTTTCCTGGGCCAGGTCGAGGGCCTTGGTACTTTGTGCAATCTCAAGACTTGGTGCCCTGTTTCCTAGCCATGGCTAAAAAGGGCCAAGGTACAGTTCAGGCCATGGCTTCAGAGGGAGCAAGCCCCAAGCTTTGGCAGCTTCCACTTGGTGTTGAACCTGCAGGTGCACAGAAGTCAAGAATTGAGGTTTGGGAATCTCCATCTAGATTTCAGAAGATGTATGGAAATGCCTGGATGTCCAGGCAGAGGTCTGTGGCAGGGGTGGAGCCCTCATGGAGAACCTCTGCTAGGGCAATATGAAAGGGAAATCTGGGGTGGGAGCCCCACACAGAGTCCTGGAGCACTGCCTAGTGGAGCTGTGAGACAATGACCACTGTCCTTCAGATCCCAGAATGGTAGAACCACTGACAGTTTGCACTGTGTGCCTGGAAAAGACAGACAGACAATCCAGCCTGTGAAAGCAGGTGGGAGGGAGACTGTATCCTGTAAAGCCACAGGGAAGAGCTGCCCAAGACCATGGGAATCCACCTATTGATCAGCATGACCCGGATGTGAGACATTGAGTCAAAGGAGATCATTTTGAAGCTTTAAGATTTGACTGCCCTGCTGGATTTCAGACTTGCATGAGGCCTGTAGACCTTTTGTTTTGTCCAATTTCTCCCATTTGGAATTGGTGTATTTATCCAATGCTTGTACCCCTTATTGTATCTAGGAAGTGTATTAACTTGCTGTTGATTTTACAGGCTCATAGGCGGAAGGGACTTTCCTTGTCTTAGGTGAAACTTTGGATTGTGGGCTTTCGAATTAATGCTGAAATGAGTTAAGACTTTGGGGGACTGTGGCAAAGGCATGACTGGATTTGAAATGTGAAGACATGAGATTTGGGAGAAGACAGGGCTGGAATGATATGGTTTGGCTGTCTTCCTACCCAAATCTCACCTTGAATTGTAATAATCCCCAGGTGTCAAAGGTGGGGCCTGATGGAGATAGTTGAGTCATGGGGGCAGTCTTTCTCACACTGTTCTTGTGATAGTGAATAAGTCTCACAAGATTTGATGGTTTCACAAATAGGAGTTCTCCTGCGCAAGCTCTCTTTTGCCTCCCACCAAGTAAGATGTGCCTTTGCTGCTTCTTTGTCTTCCACCATGATTGTGAGACCTCTTCAGCCATGCTGAACTGAGTCCATTAAACCTCGTTCCTTAATAAATTACCCAGTCCCAGGTATGTCTTTATTAGCAGTGTGAGAATGAACTAATACATTTCTAGACACTGATTTCATGATACTCGACTTTATTACATTTACTTTCTTTAAGCTTTATTATTATAAATATTCCCATTTTCTAAATGTATTTAACTTACATTGAATAAGTTTCAGTTCTTGGATTCAGGAATAATACCAAGTAGCAGGAGGAAATTGACTTGGAAAATCAGTACTATCTATTTTCAATCATTTTGCTAACTCAATATTTACTTAGTGTGTTTGCTGGTGGTAAAAAGGAGAAAGAAAGAATTTTAAAATTGGGACCAAAATGAGTCTGAATGTAGTTTAATTGAAAAAATAATGGACTCCAAAAACAGCTGCACTTGCTACAGCATGGTACTTGCAGGATCAAAACAAAATGTTTGTAAAGAAATACCTTCTGATAGCTTGACTGCAATAATTAATTATTCAGCCACATCCAGAGTTATAATCTGTTGTCTCTACCACGTTTTCACTGCCCAATGTACAAATCTTGTCTAAAATTTCTATCCTGTTCAGCTTAAATTCCTTGGCCCATCATAAGCAACACTTTTTCACGTAAGTCTCTAATGTCCTTGCCATTTTTGGCTTTGCCATTCTCCGCTGTTAAAATCCCAACCACAGTTAACCCCAACTCTCTGCCTATTCCATACTTCCCTTCACTCAAAACATCACTGGCAAATTATGCCCAATCATACTATCTGGCCAAAATGGAAATTTATGACCACTAACCTTAAATGGGCTCTTCATGCTACCCAACAATCACATTATGTTTCTTCAGTTCAGTCACATCTACTTGTCTGGACAATGTTTTTATACTTTTACCTCTACCATTAAAACTCCAACACTTCCTTCCTCTTCATCTATTCTCATTCTTACAAGGATGCTTATGCTTCCCACTCCACTGAGAATAGAGAGCCAACCAAGTGCCTGAATCCAGTACCATATCTTCTTGCCTACCTGTTAGATTGTAAAACTTCCCCAGGAATCCTCGCTTGCTATGTTCTACTAGTTGATTCCTAATAGCAACAGCTAAGAATTTAGGAAGGCAGAATGGGAAGTGAGCACTAATGGGTGCAGGGTTCTTTGAGAGTAAAAATACCTTCTAAAATTACATTACAGTGATTGTACATGCCTGTAATTATACTAAAATCTAACACATTTTACAATTCAAAAGGGTAAATTTTATGGTATGTAGCATATCTCAATGAAGGTGTTTCATAAATATATATATATATGAAAATCTTGTGGTTTGCAAAAATACCTTTTACAGCACACATACACATACAGAGAGACACACACACACACACACACACGTATAGTCATTACAAATTGTTAAATTGTTTTTTTTCAAAATGAAAAGATTTATCTTCATCAAAGCCACTATGCTTACTACCTTAGCAATGGGATCATTACTGTCTCAAACCTCATTCCATATGACCATGTAAAAAACCCGCACATGCACTGAATTTAAATTAAAAGTAGGAATTATTTTTTAAAAGGCTAAAAATAAGAGTAAACCAAAAAAGTCACTATTGCAAAACACACAAGCTACAGATTACATAAAATATTTATAATACATGTTTGACAAAAGACATACATACATGTCAAGAACCAAAACTCATTATTCAAAATTAAATAACCCAATTAAGCAATCAGAAAAAAATTTAGATTTTTTAAAATTATTTTTAATTATTTAGTTGAGACAGGGTCTCACTTTGTCACCCAAGCTGGAGGGCAGTGGCATTATCATAGCTCACTGCAGTCTCGACCTCCCAGGCTCAACCAATCCTCCCAGCCCAACCCCAGAGTAGTTGGGACTACAGGTGTGTGCCCTCCTAACATTTTTTTTCCAGTGAATTGTTTGAACTTTTTGAGAGATGGGCTCTCACTATGTTGTTGAGGCTGGTCTTGAACTCCTGGATTCAAGCAATCTTCCTGCCTCAGCCTCCCAATGTGCTGGGATTACAGGCATGAGCCACCATACCCAGCCTGATTTGGATATTTTATTAATAAAGGCATACAAATTAATAGTAAGTAAATAAAACTGTGTTCAAACTATTTGTCATCAGAGGAAATGAATAAGCTATTTGAAACAACTGCATACCAACTAACATCATTAAAGTTAAAAAATAATGATGATAACTGAAAACATGAATATAGGTGAGGATGTGAAGCAAGCAGAACTGTGGCTCATTGACAGCAGAAATAATAAATTGTACCAATTTGGAAACCTATTTGGCAGTTTCTTATAAAGTTCCACATCACTTTTCTATGACCCATCAATTCTGTTTCCATTTATTTATTAAAAAGAAATAAAAACATATATTCACAAAAAGACTAGTACAAGAATGTTCATAGTAGATTTATATACATTAGCTCTAACTGGAAATATCCCAAGTGTCTATCAATAGAAGAATGATTTAAAATTTTTTGTTATATATACATGTATATGTATATATGCAAAATACCAAATATATATGTGTGTGTATATACATGTATTTTTTTTTGAGATGGAGTCCTGCTCTGTTGCCCAGGCTGGAGTGCAGTGGCATGATCTCGGCTCACTGCAACCTCCATCTCTTGGGTTCAAGCGATTCTCCTGCCTCAGCCTCCTGAGAAGCTGGGACTACAGGCACGTGCCACTACCCCTGGTTAATTTTTCTATTTATAGTAGAGATGGGGTTTCACCCTGTTGGCCAACTGATCTCAGACTCCTGACCTCAGGTGATTCACCCACCTCAGCCTCCCAAAGTGCTGGGATTACAGGCATGAGCCACCGCACCTGGCCGTTTTGGTGTATTTGTATATGCAATACTACTCAGCAATTAAAATTGACAACTGATATATACAACAAAAGAAATGAATTTCAAAAATATTACATAGAACAAAAGAAGCATATGCAAACGAGTACGTCCACGTGATTTGCTTTACATGAATTTCAACAAAGGACAAAACAAATCTGTGGCAATAAAAGTCAAAACACCAGATGCCTCTTGGTGTGGGGACATTGACTGGAAAGAGGTATGAGAAGTTTCTGGGATGACAAAAAATTCTAAATCTTGATTAAGGTGTTAGTTACATGAGTTTACATATTTGTTAAAATATATTAAACTATGGAAGAAGATCTGTTTATTTCTTTCTGTGTAAATTATACCTTATAAAAATAAAAACAAGTTAACATCCTCAGTTGAGTTAGTTATCAGGTGGAAGTCAAGGCTGGAAAGATGGAAATGCATATTGTTCAATATTTTACAGTATTGTATATATTTTGTGAAATTATTTTCTTTGAAAATAGGGATAATCACAGAAGAAAAAGGCTAAATAGCAGAATATTAGTGATGTATGCTGTTCATAAAGTCATGCTTATAGCAAGGTGTTACAAGAAAGAGATGAACTCGAAGCATTTGTTATTTTGAGAGCACAGTGAATTCATATCTGGAGAATTCAAAAACCTGGGTCTTGCAGGGTTAGAAAAGCCAACTGCTTTTAAATCCCAAACTCAAAAAGGCCCACTAAGATCTTACAGTTGAATAAGGACTTATCCCTGAGCAGAAAGGGGTTGAAGAGCAAGGAGACACATTGACAGAGTTAAAATCCCTGAGTCTCAAGATGGCTGTTGTTAATTTCAGAGGGAGAAAGAAAAAGACAAGGAGGCAAGATCGTAATAAATCATGCTAGATATTTACCGTTAGCAAAGAATTTTAGTATAGTTACAAATATGTGGTTCTGACTGAGTTGCTTAGATTGATTTGTGCAAGAAATGTGAAGCAAAATAAACCACATCCTGGCCTAAAAAATGCTCTCAATCTTCCACTTGCAGAATGTGGCTATAGAATGTCAGGAGGAGGACATTCTCCAAGGAGGACATATTCCCTAATGTTCATTTCAAATGAGGCAATGGACCTCAGGAGAAAAAAAATTGGAGAAAATATTTGTTCCCTGATAGAAGAGTCAGGGTCTACTCAAGTAAGTTTCTCTACTATCAGGTTAGAGAATTTTACGAAGCCAAATTCATAGGATTTTCTTATTGCTATGGACTCTGCAACACATCCTTTTCCCAATAAGACTTTCAGTGAAGTTTGCAAGTCTCCCATAATTGATCACTGGAGAGTAGATCATCATCTTTTGTCTATTAGTTGTCAGACTAGGATGTCATACCTGATGAAAAGAACTGTACACCACCCACAAATCTCTCCTGTACCTCAAGCTACACACCTTACCTAGATAGGGGAGTAATGTGTACTCCTGAGGGACAGGAAATCGAGGGATTTGTAGGCTATATCAAGGAGTTTAATCCTTACCTTATAAGCAGTGGTCAGCCACTGAAAGGTTTTAGCTTACATGGCATGTGATCTGATGCATGCATCAAGAATGCCTTTCTAGTTTCCCTGTGTTGATTAGATTGGAAGTGGATCAGAATAAATAATGGGCAGTAAATTAGGTTTTATAGCAATCAAGTTGAGAGATGGTGATAGCTGGTACTAGACTTGTGACAAAGGAGATTTAGCATAGTGGAACAACATGAGAAATATTTAAAAGGTAATGCTAATTGAACATGGTGTGCATTGTATATAATGAGAGAGGATGGCAAGGGGGGTGGAATTTTTACATACAATATTTAGTTGGAGGATGGCATAATTTGCTAAGTAAACGGCTAGAAAATAATCAGGTATAGAAGAATAGCTTGAAATTGGACCTATTGGATACCATGTGTTTGAAGTCTCTTGGAAAAATCTGGTGTATTGAATTCATTACAGATGTCTATGCCAGACATTTCATTTACCAATAATTAGTATAATAATAATGACTGAGGTTTGGGAATTAAATTAGATAGCCTGAGGAGAGACTATGAAAATAAAAACAAGAGGAAACAATGCAGGAGTTGACAGACAAAATAGCCAGTATAGAGATGAATGTAAACTACCTGATAGAGCTGAAAAACACACTACAAGAATTTCATGGCCAGACATGGTGGCTCACGCTTGTAATCCCAGCACTTTGGAAGGCCGAGGTGAGCAGATCACAAGGTCAGGAGATCAAGACCATCCTGGCTAACATGGTGAAACCCCGTCTTTACTAAAAATACAAAAAAAATTAGCCAGGCGTGGTGGCGGGCGCCTGTAGTCCCAGCTACTCGGGAGGCTGAGGCAGGAGAATGGTGTGAACTCGGGAGGCAGAGCTTGCAGTGAGCCGAGAGTGTGCCACTGCACTTCAGCCTGGGCGACAGAGCGAGATTCTATCAAAAAACAACAAGAACAGTAACAACAAACAATTGAATTCTTGGACACAGAGAGTAGAAGGATGGTTACCAGAGGCTGGGAAGTGTAGTGGCAGGCTCAGGAGGAGGAGGGGATGGTTAATAGGTATGAAAAATAGAAACAGCCAGGTGCCGTGTAATCCCAACACTTTGGAAGGCCGAGGCGGGCAGATCACCTGAAGTCAGGAGCTCGAGATCAGCCTGGCCAACATGCCGAAACAGCATCTCTGCTAAAAATACAAAAGTTAGCCAGGAGTGGTGGTGCTCTTTTGTAGTCCCAGCTACTAGGGAGGCTGAGTCTGGAGAATCCCTTGAACCCAGGAGGTAGAGGTTGCAGTGAGACTGCCATTGCGCTCCAGCCTGGGCAACAGAGCGAGACTCCATCTCAAAAAAAAAAAAAAATAGAAAGAATGAATAAGACCTACTATTTGATAGCACAATAGGGTAACTATAGTCATTAATAACTTAATTGTACATTTTTAAATAACAAAAGTGTGTAATTGCATTGCTTGTAACTCAAAGGATAAATGCTTGGAAGATGGATACCCTATTCCCTACGATCCACTTATTTCACATTGCATGCCTGTATCAAAACATCTCATGTACTCCATAAATATATACGCTTACTATGTAACCGCAAAAATTTTAAAAATGTACAAAAAATTTAAAACCTGAATTAAAGAGCATTGTAGATAATTGTATTTTTCAAAAAATAAGTAAAATATCTGGTATATAACTGTTTTAAAAAAAAAAAAAACTCCTGCATTATCAACTCTGCGACCTTAGAACTACCTTGTTACATTTTCAAAGATTAACTCTCCTTAAAAAAAAAATGTACAAATTATTACAAGCCAGAATTGTTGCAAATCTTTTAAAATATATTTCACACTCATCATTTGTAATTACCATAGATTAAAAGGATGCTTGAAAATTTCACTGAAGAAAAGATTATTATTTTTATGAGGTGAGAGAGATAAATAAAAAGCCTCATGACTTTGTTACTGTATAATAAGACAGTGTAATATTCAGCTGACTTTTTTTCAGTAGTTATCAATGTCATTTTTCTGTCATATTATTTCAAGATAAGAGAAAAATAGCTACTCTTGGCCACAGCTACTCTGAAGTATTTCATTAATGTGGCTCATATTATTTTTATTTACTCATTCTCTTTTTGTCCCCTCTTGAAGAAAAGTAATTAAAATGTTGGCTGGGAAGGAACTTAACAGACACTAAATAACCCCAAAGAGAAAAATGTTTCTATATTTACCTTTTAATGCCTTTTATTCCATTGCCATGTTAGAAAGTAAACTCTTTTATGGTGGAAACTATCCTTAATTTTATTATCAAAGTTTAATGTCTAAAGAGGTCTTCTGTTTCACAAAGTCTTCTACATCAGTTGATATCTAATAAAGGCTGTTGATTAAAACTAGGAAAGAACATTTAAAAGTACAGTCTGCTAGACGTTTGGTCACTTTATTTTCTATTAAATATTTATGCTACATCTACATAGCTTTAATGTATGAAATTTAATTTTGAAGAATTTCCCTGAGGTGGCCTGTGGTGTGGAGGTAAGGGAGAATGTCAGGCTAGAAATAGACTTAAGATAATGTAGTGCTATCTCTCCATCACCAGAGAGCAATACATTTAAAATTTAAAAGTGCTGTGTTACCATCAGAGCAGGGTCCAAGAAAGAAGAGCTAGTGGCTGCAAGCCTTCAGGCAACCTGTGAAATCAAAAGGCATTGTTCAGTTTTATCAAGCAAACAGCTACAGTCATCACTTTGTGAACAACTTGAGAAAAAGATGCAAGACTGTTGTTGCTTTCCTCTTCATAAAGAATTACTCGTTGTGCAAAGCAGAAATTTCAAGCATGTCTATGTGCTTAGCTCAGAATTGTGTTGTATTAGCTTCACTTTGAAACGTCTAAAGATTTCCAATTTCATTCTGCTACTCACCACTTCTCTCCTTCTCAGATTGGCTGCTAAGAACATACATTCCTTTTTTTTTTTTTAACAGGAAGAAAACCGTTCTTCTATGTGAATTTCATCTTGCCAGAGAATAAATTGTCATGAAATGAATGGTGTTTAGGATACTTTGGGGGTGCCAAATTACTCATTTTATGTACTTTAATGGACACGTGTTCACAAACATTTGTTTAATCAATTATCTCACCAGAGTTCTTCACCAAAATAAAAAAAATATTTAACTTACATTCTTATAGAAAAGAAAGTCAGTGGAAAGTTTAAAGTAGTTCTAGTTTATATTTGGTCTGAAAAAATATATTTTATGTTTCTTTATTCAATTTAGATGTGCTAAGTTTTGCCTTTCAGATTTTTAATATGGAGACTGGAGAACTTTAATCTTACCCTTTTTTTAGATTTTGATAACCTTTAGCTTTTTTTTCCTCCTTTCAAATTTTAAATTCTTTTTAAAAGTGCATTTAGTTGTCTAATTTAAGCAGCCTTTTTGTGGTTTGGTTTATGTGGAATTATAAATATAGCTGGTCAAGAGCAATAAGACTATTCATACTTTTCCTCTTCAGTGACAGTGTATGAAGGGAGGAGATTTGTCTTGTAAGCCTGAAGCCAATCTTTCACTTTGTTCTGAATTCACTGCTCCGTGTTACCATGGGGAGACTCCAGCACTCATCAAGGCTGGCTGAACCCAGCTGGCTGCATGGAGCTTTCACAGTGACTTGGGCACTGGGGACAAGCTGGCTCATTTACTAACATCTGACTTCTTGGCCCGAAGTACAAAATCTCATAAGCAGCGCTTACAAAAGGCTCGATTTTTCAGGATGTCAAGTTTTCTGACAACCTTTTTTTTTTGGAAAAGACATACTGTTTTTCCTTTAGTCCAACTAACTATTGCATTGACAACATTTCTTTTTGGAAAGAATAGCTGTGGAATTTAATTGAAAAAAATTAATAGGAGAAATAAAAACTCTAAATGATCCAAATCCAAGAGGTATAGCTAAAGCAGCAAATCACTCAAATGAATTCAACAACATTTAGTTCCCAAATTCAATTTTCTACAGTAAACCTTGTACAATCTATAGGTGCTGAGTGAATTGGATTCCATTCCCACTAAAGCCATTCTTCAAACAAACAAACAAACAAACAAAAATTCAATATATACAGTTTTATACTCTAACTTCAGTTTGACAAGAGGGCTTTGTGTTAGCAGAAGGATCTTGCAGCTCGAATATATGAATAATTTTCCTAAAATGTACACAAGACTACAATATCAATAAGGTATCAGTAAATGATTAAATGGCTTTCAGATTATGTTGCTCCAAACAAGTAAGGTTTTTACTTTCTTAATAAAGGGGTGAAGAATCTGAGAAGTGGGTTGAAACAAAGGTAACGTATTGGTTATATCAAAACCTTTTCTAAAGTAATTATCATTTCAAAGCTTCTAGGTGTACACAGCAGGCCAGAAGTCAAGGGTACATGAGATCAGCACTAAATCAGCAACAAATAGATCTAGATATGGCCATAGCAGAATAGAGGTGCAGAACCAGAGTTAAACATTAGACATCAAAGAGAGAACAGAAAGTCTAGTGAGTAGGATGGCAGGAAAGTCCTGGGTAACTAACTAAATCAGTGATAAGAAAGGTAAATGGGGTGACAGAAGGTGAGGCCCTTAAGAAGGAAAGCCAGACAGTACAAGTCCATTTTAATAGACACTGCTCTCTCTCTGTCAGAGCTACCATCTAAACACTGAGTTTTGAACATGAAGACAAATAGTTGAGATTTTGAGACCTAACTAAACATTCTTTTGAATTAATTATCCTGAAGAACTCAGTAGTAAGCAAGTGAATTTCTTTCTTTCTTTCTTTCTTTCTTTCTTTCTTTCTTTCTTTCTTTCTTTCTTTCTTTCTTTCCTTCCTTCTTTTCTTTCTTTCTCTTTCTCTCTCTCTCTTTCTTTCCTTCTCTTTCCTTTTTTTTTTTTTTTTTTGAGATAGAGTCTTGCACTGTTGCCCAGGCTGGAGTGCAGTGGCGCTCTCTTGGCCCACTGCAAGCCCCGCCTCCCGGGTTCATGCCATTCTCCTGCCTCAGCCTCCCGAGTGGCTAGGACTACAGGTGCCCGCTACCACGCCCGGCTACTTTTTTGTATTTTTAGTAGAGACGAGGTTTCACGACGTTAGCCAGGATGGTCTCGATCTCCTGACCTCGTGATCCGCCCACCTCGGCCTCCCAAAATGCAGGGATTACAAGCAGGAGCCACCGCGCCCGGTCAGGCAAGTTAATTTCTATGCCTAGTCTCCCTCTCTCTCTCTCTCTACATATATATATATATATATATATATATATATATATGCGTGTACGTATATGTATATTACCAAATGATGATGCTTTAAAAAATAATTTAGGTATTTATTTTCTGCATTCCACTACTAGAATGAAAAATAGTAGTATCCTCTTCTATCATGTTCATAAGTCTATCTCCAGCTGGTGGCATCATAAGACTGACCTGTATCAATTGCTGTACAAGTATTTGGTGATTGGATTCATTATTAGCTATCTTTCTTTTGGAGTTTTGCTTCACTCTTGAAATTATAAATTATGTTTCCTAACATTACAGTTTCAGTTTCTGTTTTACTACATATGAAAACTGAACATCTCTACTATAGATAGATTAGCACTGTTCAGCAGCAACAGTGATTACTGCCAAATACCATTTCTCTGTTGGAAACACATCCAGAATTCTAGGAGCTTATAAAGTTGAAAAAGTGACATATGGTATAATTGCATTAAAGAGGAAAGAAGTGTAAATTCACAATGTATATTTACAAAAATAAGCAAACAATATTTTGAAAAGAAATATTTCTATCATAAAGCACCATTAATACATGCTATTAATAATATTTATTAGTTGGTAACATAATTCCCCCAAAATTCTATGAATCATGAAGACTGATGTCTTTAGTTTATATAATCTTTGGAATTGCTAGAGGATTATATCTTTTGACAGCTTCATTGTGTAATGAGAAAACAATAGATATTACAAACCTAGCAGAGTATTTGCCTTTATTGTTGGTTCTATAATAGCATGGGGTAGAGTAGTGAACTCCTTTTACAGGTATCCTAAGACAGTTACTGCTACCCATGCCAGGGAAAATTCCCAAACCTACAAAATGTAAATTAACCTAGTCTACTTGTTTGTTGTCAAGGAGTTAGATTATTTGATACAACACATGGCAACAGAAATCAATGTCTCTTGAACAAGGCTGAATGGATCCGTTCACTTAATGGGGGTGGAGAGTGGACAGTCCCCATTGATAGCTGTACTATCTAACCAAGGAAAATTTGGAGGGAACCCAACTACTCCCCATAAAACATTGCGCTGTTTACTTTTGGCATTGTAGGAGGTCAATAAATAACTTCTCTATTTTCTTGACAAGTACAGAAATCACGCAAATGGAGATCAAAGTGCCAGCTTGATAACAGGTCAGGCTGTTTGGGAAGCGTGGTTAGATCTATGGCAACAGTGGGCCTCTTAATGGTGTACTCAGAATTAAATTTATCCATCTTGTCACCAACTATGCTGAAAATTCTAGGGCTTCTCCAAAAAGGCTGTGCCTCTAACACTTGTGACATAGAGAGGCAAAGAAAATCCTTTTATCATATTCACCAATCACATATGATTTTATCTAATAGTCTGGGCACCAAAAGGGGACAGGGAAGAAGCCAGGATTACCCTAGAAAGTCCTTCCCCATGGGACACTAAGGAGTGGGAGGAAGAGTTATCCCCCAACGTCATTATTCCTTCCACCTCCCTTGCTAGTTTTCTTTCCCAAATGGGTATAGAAGAATTCTATTTTATCTCCTTTGCTTTTTTCTTACTCTTCTTATATTCCCTTCTCTCTCATTCATGTTCTACTACATTTACAATATAAATCTCATTATTAATTAACTATTCAAAGATAAATCTGTTCTGTAAGAAAAGATGCTAAGGTACTTAAGAGAGAAGGAAATCCCCATGAAATATGCCTCAATTGAAACAAAATTAGGAGAAAGCAAATTCACCTATAGTTTACTGAAAGCAAAGGGATTCCATTACATGTTAATGTGAACTGAATTGTCATGGAGGGTAGAAGTCTAAGAAGAGCCACAGAGAGATTACTTGAAAACAAAAGCTGCATAAACACTGAGAGAAAGATCCTGCCCCCAACCACCTGTCTTGGGTACAACAGCCAAAAATATTAAAAAATGTATATCAAAAATAATGAGGGTTTTTCATGTTAACCATAATGGAATATTTCAGAAAATGTAGTGCTTCACTATTAAGGCAGAGCACCTGCAACTAGTGCAAAACTTCAGACACAGAAAAGCTGTAGCTTTGTAACATTTTATTACCAAAAGTTGCAAATAATAAGAAATAATTTAAGTAGCCTTAAGACAACAAAGAAATCTTAAAATGTCAAAAAAATGTATCCTACTTTAAAATAGCATCTCATTCCTTACATGTTTCTGATTAAAGATGAATTTATGTAGTCATTAAAATATATGTTCCCTTATCTACTGTTTTTGTGAAAAATAAGTGTGATTACTAATCATGTAACATACATGCCTTTGAGGGCGCAGCCATCAGACAACAAACAAACTCTGTGCTACTGCAGTTATGCTGCATGATAATATAAAGTTGCATACTGACAGAAGGAGCCTTGAAGATTTTTCACCCCGAATAAAAAAAAATGAATCATTTCTAGTGTTTTGATATGAGCAAAAATATAAAATCTCACTTTAATACTGAAGGCATGAAGAGCAGATGAACAAAGCTGGTCAAGAGTAGCTGGGTAGACGCTCAGGCTGGAGATGCAGGAGCTAAGGGTTAAGGGATGATGCAGGTGAAGAACAGCCAGGGGTCTTGATCTCAGGGCCTTGAAATGGAGCTTACACAATTTCACTTCTGCCTAAGTGGGTGAAATGGAAGATAGAGAATGTAGAAATTTAGCATGGGAAGGAAAAAACAGGTCAAGGCAGGCAGGTTTCAGTAGATATAAAATTCCCAAGCAATTCGAAATCCCAAGTGTGGCTGACTCTAGATCTAGATTATTTTTACTTTGAATATTTTAATACATTTTGTCAAGCACAGGAGCCCATGACTCATAAGTAGCTATGGGAAATGGTTATAATCAATGGAAAAGTCAGAAATCTCGGAGAAACTCTCTACCCAAGCCCTTTTTCTTAAAACTACCAACACATGGACACAAGTGTGACCTACAGTTCCTGTTTTGTTTTATTTTGTTTTTCCAGAACATAGAAGGAATATTCAATTTTGATGTCTGCACTCCTTTTCTCAAAGTGTTCCATTGCCTTTGTGGCCTCTGAATCTTTTACCTTTGTTCAATTTTCCAGTGTTTAGATCTGAAAACAGAATTAAATTTCTACATATTTAGTCTTTCATGCTGTATTAGGCCTCCTGTAACAAAGTACCATACACTGAATTGCTGAAACAACAGAAATTTATTTTCTCACAATTCGGGAGACTAGAAGTCTGAGATTAAGGTCAGCAGGGTTGGTTCCTCCTGAGGGTGTGAGTGAGAATCTCTTTGAGGCCTCTTTCCTGGACACTGTGGTTTGCGGGCAATCTTTGTTAATCCTTGACTTGTAGAAACATTACCCCAATATCTGTCTTCATGTTTATGTGATGTTCTTCCTGTGTATCTGTCTGTGTCCAGACATCCCCTTTTTATAAGGATACGAATTCAAATGGATTAGTGGTCTACCTCACTCCAGAATGAACTGATCTTAACTAAATACCTCTGCAATGATCCTATTTCCAAATAAGGTCACATTCTGAAGTTCTGAGAATTAGGAATTCAACATATAAATCTGGGGAAACACAATTCATCCCATAACAATACTTCTGATCACATGGTTTGCACACAAACCCTATGCATGAATCTTATTTTATACCCACCCATTCAAAGAGCTGATTGTAAAATAGAATGGAGGACATTGATTAACCTGGATTAAAACAGTAAATGTGACCATAATTTTGTTATAACCACTTAAAGTTTCATTTCATGAAAAATTGTACTTTATTTCAGTTTTATAACACCACTATGTCCATCTTCGTGCTGCCTCCTGACTCCTACTCTTTTTTTTTTTTTTGGGCTTTATAATTAGCATTCTCACAACAGTGATCTCTACAAGATTGCCTTTATATGACTTTAAAATCTCCAAATTGAAAGTCCTATTCTCAATGTCCTATTCTCAGTGTCCTCTGACTCTGCAAGGATTCTGTTTAATGCCTTCTTTAGACTGTCTCTGCTTCAGGATTCTAAGACAGTCAATCTCCTGCCTTTTCCCTTATCTCTCTGACCACATGTTTTCAATTGTTTTGTCTGTTTCTCCATGTCACTTGTCCTTACATAAATATTGTTGAATAACTGAATGGATGAATGAATGGGTTGATGTATGGGTAGGTGGATGGATGAATAAATTTTGGACTTGAAACCAATAGGAAAACAGTGCAAAGTTTTAACAACAGCAACAACAAAAAAAAACAGACTCGTCTATTTTTCCAATATTTCCCCACTACCTTTTTCTCACTCTGGTTTTTCTCATACTTCTTCAAAATATTATTATTTCAAAAATTATATTTGATCACAAACTTTATGGATATTCATTATTAAATAAGCAATAAAAACACATTACCCCAGAATAAAAGTGTTTCAATTCTCCTCCCTATTTTCATACTGGTACGCTAAGATCAACATTAAGTGTTTTTTTAGCCTAAGTTTTCCTATATCTCTGATTTTGCTATTGCCTTTTTTTTATTTCTCTGATTTTGCTATTGCTATTCTGCCTAGAATCTTGTTTTGCAAATAGTTTACCTTTTCTTTAATAAAATTACCTTTAAATTTATTGTCAATTACTTTCCAGAAAAAAAACAGTTTATTATCTGATATCTCTGTTTCCTGGGGGTGAAAAAAAAAGTCATTTATTTTACTCTGGGACTTTCTTAGATTTCGGTAATTCTTACTACTTCTCTGTGATAGAAAATTAGTGGTTGTTCACTTCATGCTGATAGTTATATTAAACTTTACTTATAAAATTTATAGAATTCTATAACTTAAAAAAAGCTCTATTTTTGATCTTTCCAGATCTTGGTGTTATTAAGCAAAGGAGGACTAACATATGTCAGGCCCCATGAGCTATAAAAATTGTTTATGTGAGGAAAATAAAAATGTTCAGATGACAAACTTATACAAATTCATATTGGAGATCCAGCATCTTTTACTTTTAAGTATGTCCTTCAGAGAATAATCTGGAAAATTAAATAGAGGAAAACATATTCTTTATAAATTTCTGTTCTTCTTTTCAAGATGATTGTTTTCATTATGTCGCTGTCACTGTTGCTGGTTACACTAAAAATATTGGAAACCCTTGTAGATGAAGTGCATTGTTACTTGTCCTTGGAGAAGACTTGAAAACATCTTGAAAGAAGCACTTAATAACATCAAAACTTAAAGTTCTTTCATTTAAGTTGTTTTTAAAAATTATTCTAGGTTCCATTAATGTGAAGTGGGCTCTGAGTACAGGATATCAGCAACTTCATACAGCCTTCAGAAAGCAAATAGTAATTGAGTTTTACATTAATTTTTAGTATTGTAGGATTTGCCATAATCAGAAAGTACATAGATAATTTTAAATAAACTTTTAAAAAATTTTAGAACAGTTTTGAATTTCTGAAAAATTGTACAGCTTTCATATGCCCACACCCACTTCCCCCTATGAATAACATCTTACATATGCTACAGTCGTTATAGTTAATGAAAGAGTTTAATACAGTATTAACTAAAGGCCATAAGTTTTTCAGATTTCCTTTGTTTTTACCTAAATCCTTTTTCTGTTCCAGAAGACTACATTTTACTTTGTTGTCATATCCCTCTGGGGTTGTCTTGGCTGTGGCTTTCCCTCAGACTTATCTTGTCTTTAAGGACCTAGACAGTTTTAAGGAGTACTGAACAAGTATTCTGTATAATGTCTTTGCATTGTGTCTCTCAATCTGCTATTTCTTTTATAATTAGACTGGGGTTATGGGTTTCAGAAAGGAAGATAATAGAGGTAAAGGGTTGTTTTCATTACATCATATCAGGAGTACATACTATCAACATGACTTACCACTGTTGATGTTGACCTCGCTGAAGTCAACTAACTGAAATAGTGTTTTCCAGGTTTCTCCACTATAAAGTTACTTCCGCACCAATGCTGCCCCATGCTCTTTGGAAGAAAGATGCTATGCACAGGCTGCACTTAAAAAGCAGGAGTTATTCTCCATCTTTTTGAAGACAGAGTATCTACATAGTAATTTGGAAATTTTTTGCATGGGAGATTTAACTATCCTTCTCTGTTTGTTTATTTATTTATATAAGTACAAATTCATGGATATTCATTTTGTAGTTCAAATTATAATCTATTTTTTTAAATAAATTATAATCTAATGATACCTTATTCATTATGGTACATTACAGCTCAAGATGTTCCAGCTTAGGCCACTGACCTGAGGACTTACATTGGCTCCTGAGTCCCTTTGACATACCCTCCTCCTTATGGGATATTATTCTGGGTTTTTTTTTCTGTTTTTATTATCACTTCGTTACTCTCTGGCATGCTCCAGAATAATCTTGAATATTTCCAGCCCTAGTTCTAGAATGAGCCATTTTTCCAGGAAGCCGGGTTTCTTTCACTGGGGAATGATATTAGAAAAGAAGATTTGGCACTAGGTGTGCTCACTGCTATTGGAGTGTTGTTGCTTCTAGGCCCTCTCAGCTAACAAAAAACGGGATGGTACGTGGGCACAATAACCCATTAATACACACACGCACACACACATAAATTTCTATATGTAAATTTCTGTATCTTTTGTATCTAAATTAAACTAAACATGGGTTCATACTGACATCTTCCACTCCAGTCTAGTATCATATGGATCATTTAACCTCTTCGTAATGCTTTTGTGTAACCTTCCAACCCAAGAGTGTAAAATTGAGCTCTCACCATCTTCCAACCATTTACTTAGTTGTTTAATTCTAGTATACATATATAGAAGTCTCAGAATTTTTAACCTGCACCCCATAGGAAATAGGTTTATCAACTAGAGTATAATGTTTATGTATAATTTCTCTGCCTTTAGTCTTAAAAAGTCCTGGTATTTCCAAAGTTATTGAGGTCAGCAACTTTTCATCCCATCTCCCACAGTGATGTTGTTTCATACATTTGTAGTATAGTTAGATTCTCTTGTAGACTCTGTATTCCATCCTGGCATCCCTAACCTTCAAATGAATTTTATAAATTTATATATGTTTAGGATTACTCTTTTTGTTATAAGGTTCTGTGGGTATATGTTTTGGCTGTGCCCGCACCAAAATTGGATCTTGAATTGTAGTTCCCATATACCCCATGTGTGGTGGGAGGGACTGTGGGGGAGGTAACTGAATCCTAGGGGCAGTTTCCCCCATGCTACTTGTGATAGTAAGTTCTCAAGATCTGATGGTTTTATAAGGGGCTTTCCCTTTTGCTTCACTATCATTCTTTTCCTTTCTGCTGCCATATGAAGAAGGACATATTTGCTTCCCCTTCTGCCATGATTTTAAGTTTTTTGGGGCCTCCCTAGCCATGTGGAGATGTGAGTAAATTAAACCTCTTTCCTTTATAAACTACCCAGTGTCGGGCAGTTCTTTATAGCAGCATAAGAATGGACTAATAGAGTAACTTGTCTTGGCACTAAAATCTGTATTAGGCTCCTTAGAGGAACAGAACTAATAGGGTATATGTATATATGAAAGGATGTTTAATGAGAATGGAGCCACATGATCACAAGATAAAGTCCCATGATAGGCTATCTTCGAGTTGAGGAACAAAGAAGCTAGTGGTGGATCAGTCCAAGTTCCAAAACCTCAAAAGTAGGGAAGCCAACAGTGCAGCTTCAGTCTGGGGCCAAAGTCCTGAGAGCCCCTGGCAAACCACTGGTGTAAGTCTAAGAGTCCAAAAGCTGAAGAACTTGGGAGCCCAATGTTCAAGGGAAGGAAGCATCCAGCATCCAGCACGGGAGAAAGATGAAGGCTAGAAGTCTCAGCAAGTCTGCTCTTCCATCTTCTCCTGACTGCTTTATTCTAGCGGCACTGACAGCTGATTAGATGGTGCCCATCCAGATTGAGGGTCTGTTTCTCTCTCCCATTCCAGTGACTCAAAAGTTAATCTCCTTTGGCAACACCCTCACAGACACACCCAGGAACAATATTTTGCATCCTTCAATCCAATCAAGTGGACACTCAATATTAATCATCACAGTGGGTTTTTCAAATGCATAATGTCACATCTGTCATTATAGTATGATATAGAAGATTTTGATCACTGTAAAAAAAATTCTCTTGTATTTCAACTGTTTAATTATCTCAATTACTTCCCAAGTTCCTGGAAGCCACAGATCTTTTCACTATCTCTATAATTTTGCCTTTTTAAGAAGGTGATAAAATTGGAATCACACATTATATGGTCTTTAGACTGGCTTTTTTCACTTATCAATATGCCTTTTTCTTTCATGACTTTCATGTTTTGATATCAGTAAATCAAGTTTGCTGAAGTTTTTATCACGCATGAGTGTTGTATTTTGTGAAATGCTTTTTCAATCCATACATGTTTTGAGCAATAATTTTAAGTCTTCTGTTTTTGCACTATAAAGTTTATATTATTTCAAAATTAAATTATATTGGTTTTGATGATATTTCACATTTATTGACCTCTTATTATGTGCCAAAATGTTCTCTCCAGTTTATATTACATTTAATAGCCTAATATTTTGTGGGTATTCCACTGTACAGTTTGTCCCTTCACCTATGGAGGACAAATTGGTTGCTTCCAGCTATTGGCAATTATGAATAAAACTGCTATAAATATTCATGTGCAGGTTTTTGTGTGAACATATATTTTCAAATTAGTTGGGCAAATCCCAAGGAACATGATTGCTGGGGTCTATGATAAGACTATACTTAGCTTTGTAAGAAACTAGCAATCTGTTTTCAAAGTGACTGTACCATTTTGCATTCCCATCAGCAATGAATGAGAATTCCTGTTGTTCCATATCCTTGCCACCAATTTGTATTGTTCATTTTTGGGGTTTTATCTACATTAATGGGCATATAGTAGTATCTCATTGTTGTTTTAACTTGCAACTACCCAATAACAAATTAATACTGAGTATATTTTTGTGAGGTTTTGTTTTTGACACTTCTCTGACTTCTTTGGTGAGATGTCTGTTCAAATATTTTCCCCATTTTTTACTTGTGTTCTTTGTTTTCTTATGGATGAGTTTTAAACAATTTTTTCTATCTTTTCAATATAAAATCTATATCAGATATGTGCTTTGCAAATATTTTCTCCCAGTGTGTAGCTTATATTTTTATTCTTTTAACAGTTTTCCTCACAGAAGTTTTTAATTTTAATAAAGTCCACCTTATCAGTTTTTCTCGTGGATTGTGCTTTTGGCTTTGTACAAACTTGTCACCAAACACAAGGCTAAATGGGTATTCCACTATATTTTCTTCTAGAAGTTTTATTGTTTAACATCTTATATTTAGGTCTATTGTTAGGTCCATGTTCCATTTTGAGTTAAGTTTTGTGAAATGTGTAAGGTCTGAGTGTAAGTTCATTTTTTTAATATGGACAAATAATTGTTTCATTAATTGTTTATACTACATTTAATATTTCCAACATATCTGTATTTCCCCTTTTATGGATAAAATATCAACAAAATATAAAGATTGACCTTTATCCATTCAATTGTAGTTTCTTCTTTGGCAAGAATCAGTTACCTATTTTGTATGTATCCATTTTGGGGCTCTTTGTTCCACTATCATACTGTCTTTATTATTGTAACTTGACAGTGATTCTTGAAATCAGATAAGCGACACATCCTACTTTATCTTCAGTATTTTATTGGCTATGCTATGACTTTGCCTTCCTATATAAATTTAGAATCAGTATTTTGATACCTATAAAATGGTTTGCTGGGGTTTTCATAAAAGTTGCACTGAAACTATGGATCAAATTAAGAAGAATTGCGATTTTAATGCTAAGGATTTTTCCAATCCATGAACACAGAATCTCTCTCCATTTATTTCAATCTTCTTTAATTTCTTTCATCAGCATTCTATCCTTTTTTGTATATAATCTGTTCACATTTTGCTCAATTTATACATTATTATATCATCTTTGGTGCTATTTAATTTTTTTAATTTCAAATTTCAATTGTTTGGTGCTGATATATAGGAAATCAGTTGACTTCGATGTGTTGTTGACTTTGTGGCCTGCTACTTTGCTATAGTCACCAGTTTCTAGATTTTTTCTGTCAATTCTTTGGGATTTTTTTTTTACATAGACAGTCATATCATTTACAACTAAAGAGTTATATTTCTTCCTTACAATGTGTATACTTTAAATGTGTGTACCTCTTATTTTCCTTTTTGTATTATTGACTATCTAGGACTTTTAATATGATGTTAAACATAATGGCATGAGAGAGGACGTCCTTGTCTTATTGATAATTTTATTGAGAAAGTGTCCATTATCTCATCATAAAGTATGATGCTATTTGTAGGAGTTTGTCTATGTTCTTTATCAAATTGCAGAAGTTTCCATCTGTTTCAAGTTTGCTAAAGTTTTTATTATGAGTTGAGTATCGGATTTTGTGAAATGCTTTTTAAATCCGTATATAGAGAGAGAGCAATAATTTTAAGTCATATTTTTCTACTATAAGGCTTATGTCATTTCAAAATCAAATTAGATTGGCTTTGATGATATTTCACATCTATTGACCTCTTACTATGTGCCAAAGTGTTCAATGTAGTTTATACTACATTTAATATTTCCAAAGTATCTGTATTTCCCATTTTATTGATAAAATATGAGACCCACAAAAGTTAAATAAATTCTCTTTTTCCCCTTTTACATTTTCTATATCTATATTCATTTCATATTCTAGTTCATCATACCCCATGGCTTAATATGGCTAATGACTCCCAAATTTGTATTTGTAACTTCAGTCTGTTCTCTCAGATTCAGTCTCATATGTAACGTCAGTAATCTACTCAACATTTCTACTTGACAGCCCCCAAAGTACCTTCAACTGAACAAGTGCAAAAGGGAACTTCAGATGCCCTTCTTTGTTACTCATCCAGTTTCGCTCTTTTCCCAGTCTGTTTAAAAGGTGCTACTATTGTTCAGAAATTTGCACAGAATCAAAGGATTTTCCTTAATTTTTATCTTTTGCTTGTGTTCTACACCCAATCCATCTGAAAGTATGTCCACCTCTGCCTTCAGAATATGTCCCAAGTGTGATCATTTCTCATTATCTCAATAGCTTTTTTTTAGAACAAGCTGTAATCATCTCTTGCCTTGACTACTGTGATAGAATATTACCTTTTCTCTCAGATTTCAAATTTGCTTTATAAAGTCTATTCTCTGCACACCAAATAGAGTGACCTTCCTCAAGTATGAATCAGAACACATCATTTAAAACAACCCATTGGTTTCACATCAACTTAGAAATCAACATTGTGGCATGACCTACTGTCGCCTGCATACTTCTTCAGTTCTTCTACACACGTCAGACTATTCTGATTCTGAGTATTTACATGTCCTGGCTTCTTTGTGTGGACTGCTCTTCTCCAAAATTTTTGGTATGACTTGTCCTTGTACTTTGTATAGGTGTGTGCTGAAATATCATTCTTCAGGAAGGTTTCCCATGATTGTATTATACACAAACACTGGTACTGACTTTGATTGCATTTTTCAATTTTTCATAGTGCTTTCACTACCTGAAGTATCACATATGTTAATATTTTGATGCTATATATTGTGCATTTCAGGACTTATAATAATAAACCCTGAGAAGGCAGGAGCATTGTCTGTCTTGTACACTATGGTATCTCTAGTACCCTACAGCAGGTGTTTAGCAAATATTTGTTGAATAAAAAAAATTGCTGCCTATAAATGGTAGAACTTGGATATAAAACCAGATCATGCTGACCCTGAAGTACTAATGTATTTCATCTGTGGAAAGAAGTTTGCTGAAATTCTGTCAGTTTCAAGTAGTTCTAATTATAAACAAAATCATCTATAAACAAGTTAGAACTGCATTATATTCCTCCCCACCTAGTATCCTTGCATCCAATTTCTTAGAAAGCACATTTTTCCCTATATCAAGCATCTTTTTCTCTCCCAATTTCACTTTTTCTTTGATAACCTTAAGACTCTCCAAAAGCTATCTTTTCCTCACTGTTCTTCTACTTATTCTAATTATCGTTAAACGTGCCTTAATTTTACCAATATTCTAAAAAGAAAGGCTCCCTAGTTCCTTAGTCCCTTCTGTGCTTCTATGAAAGAATAGCTGAGACTGGGTAACTTATCAAGAATGAAAATGTATTAGCTCACAGTTCTGGAGACTGGGAAGTACAATATCAAGGGTCCAGTGTCTGGTTAGGGCCTTTTTGCTACATCACCTCATGACAGAAGGTGAAAGAGCAAGAGAGAGCAAGAGGGGACTGGCCTTGACCTTTTATAATGTCATCAATCACATCTGTGAGCTCTCACCCACCGCAGCTCTCATATGTTGAAGTCTTGTGCTTGCAGCACAAGATTCTGGGGTCTCTGGGGCAGCCTCACTCCATTGGATTCAGATGATGGATTAATATTTAGTTAGGGAAGTCACAACTATGTTTAAGGGATGATAGTAGTAGATCAGTTAATCCTGAATAATATGGATATATACCAAATATTTACTTTCTTTAGGGTGCTCACCATTTATTGTTGTGTTTGTCTAATTGTAAATCAAATTGCCCTGCACTTTCCTCATCAAACAGTGGGTGCCACTGTTATTCATAACCAGTTAGTGGCTCTAACTAAACCAAGTGGACTGTAGCTTGTACCTAAGATAGGCTTTTAACACTTAAAAGAAGTTATTTAAGGAAAGTAGCAATAAGTACATGTTTATTCCAGCAACAAAACCTTGGCAAATAGTTCTTGTTAGATAGATTGGAACCATAACAAGAATCCTGAATGCATATTAGTGTCTAGCTGTTATAATTCAATAGCTAGAAAGAAATATCGTTTTATTATTTTATGAATCAATCATTATATTTAGAAGATCGAAAAGCAGTGAATCATATAGATAAAAGATTAAATAAGCAAACGTGGACAACTGAAGTAAAAAAAAAGTGGGCCCGGTAGACCAGGAAATATTACGTAACAGAATTTGATGAACTGATTCAGTGTTTCAGAAGTGGGGAGAGATCATAGATAACACTGAATTAATGTATTTTTTTCATTTTCAATTTTTTTCTTTCCTCTATCTACATAGCATTGTTAATCACATATCTTAAACATTCTAGCATAAAAATATTCAAAGACTAATAATAGGAGAGAGAATAGTATAATGAGTTATTTGAATATCTCAAACCTGACAAAAATAAGTGAATCTTGATCTCTACCTCACACTACACTCAAAAACCAAATCCACATGAATATTATATCTAAAAATGTTTCCAGAAGATAACATAAGAAAACATCTTCTTGACTTATAATGTAGGTTAAAATGTCTTAAATGAATATAAAAGCCACTAACAGAATAACAGTTAAATAAAAGACTATTTAAATTAAGAATTTCTGTTCATTAAAAAATGTCATTAAAAGACTACAAAGGCAAGCAATGAAGCAGACAATAATATTTGCAGAATAAATTTATAAAGTTACAGAAGTTGTAACTAAAGGTAATTGTACACATAGCCTGTGACTCAGTAATTCTAATTTAAAGCTGCAGCTAAAAGAAATATATATATATAGACATATATATGTTTAAGACATGCACAAGAATATTTATATAAGCGCTATTTGTAATAGTTAAAAATTGGAAACAACCAAAATGTATTTAATATATTCAATGTAGAATAGACAAATTATATTTTGCTATACTCATACAATGAAGTAGCATACAACAAAGAACTGAAAAATTATTGCTTTTTACAAAATCATAGATACATATAAAAAAACTAAGAAACCAAACACAAAAGAGTACATACCAAATTACTTCACTTATCTATAGAACAAAAACAAGTGAAAATACACTCTAGTGAAAGAAGTCAGAACATCGATCACATAAGGTGGCAAAATGACTGGAAGGGATGGTGGATGTTTCTGAATGATTTGCAATATGATCCCTTTTGGTCAGTTGGTGGTTATCTGAGTATGCTTAGTTATTATTTTACACTTTTCTGCCTGGTACATGGTTGAATAAGATAAATATTTACTTACAGAGAAGATGGCAGTGGTTCCATAGTTGAGTGTGTGTTTTTAATTTCTGTGAATCCTCACATATAGATAGAGAAAATAGAAAACAAAAAACAAAAGCAGACTCCCTCAACATTTAAAACAAAACCAGGTGAGAAGGCATCTCATACTATGAATGTCAAAATATAAATGGGAGGTGACAAATAACCAACATCCATAAGACCTGTGTGATGTCAACTCTTTCTGGAAGAAAGTAGAAGAAAGTGACAGAGTGTCTTTTTGTTCATTTACCAATTTTCATAACAATAGTTGTTGATATATTATGGATATGTTTTTGCTCATCTTTCTGAAATTTTCATCCATAAAATGTCTCCACAATTCACAATTTAGCAAAAATGTTTAAAATCTGAGAAAGAATCAACGACATAATTTACTGCAAATGTAATAATCCTTGCTCTTTTTATTCAGGGGTTGATGTCTAGACAACGAATGTCTTAGTTTTATTAGATGTATTCTTAGAAAAAAATGCTCATAGTAGGACTGATTGGATGCGTTTGCTTTCAGATATTAATTAGCATTTGTTGAGGGGAAACCAAAACACAGGGAATTTGCATGGACATTCTCAAGGCCCTTCCTCAAGGCACTTCCAAATTCTACTCATGCTTTGTTCCAAAGCCAATGCCATACTTTTGAAGTTTTGCCATGGCAGCACCTGACTTATAGATACCAATGATTTTCTATTTCATTTTGCTATTGTTGCATGAAAAAAAACCTCAAAATTTATTATCTTAGAGAAGTAATTTTTTCTGTGTCCCTTGATTGAAATTCATACAAGACAGCAAGGTTAGCTTTTCTCTGCTCTAAAATATCTGGGAGCTAAGCTGGAAGACTCAGTGACTGGAAGCAATTCAACAATTGAAAACCTGGGTTATGTGAAGGTGAGGTGGATCATAGAAAGGCATCTGCATTGTGATTTTATGACCTAGCCTTGGAATTACTCAGCATGACTCCGGTGCCTTCCATTAGTTACAAGAGAATCACTAACATCAGCCCAGATTCAGGAGAGGAGACATTGATCTCCATGTCTCAATTGGGAGGAGTAATAAATAATTTGTACACATTTATAAAACCTCCACAATAATTTTAATAGGTTTTTTTGGAGTGAAAATACAAATACCTTCACTCCATCCTATTAACTAGAGCTCTTTCTGTTTTTCTCTCTTCTCTTCAAACAGTTCATTTTCAATTACAAAAATAATAAATACTCAGAGATTTGAGAACATATAGAAAAATATGGAAAAGAAAATCACTGATTCTTATAAACTTGAGTGCTCAAAAGTAGGTGTAAATTGTTTTCTTTTTTTAAAAAAATCATGAAACAATTGTCTTTCAGTATCCAAGGGGGTGGAGGCAGGTTTTGGTTGCAGAATCCCCTGCAGATACCAAAATCCATGGATACTTAGATCCCTTCTATAAAATGGTATTGTATTTGTATATAAACTACACACATTCTCCCGTATAAGTCAAATCATCTTCAAGTTACTTATAATACCTAACACAATGTGATATGTAAATAGTTGTTATACTGTACTGTTTAGGGGAAAATGATGGGGGAAAAAAAGTCTGCATATGTTCAGTACGAACAACCATCCATTTATTTTTTCCCAAGTATTTTCAATTCACTGTTGGTTGAATCCATGGATGTGGAATCCATTGTTGTACAACCAACAAATACAAGGGGCCAACTGTACTTTATAGCTATCATTATCCTTTAGAAATTTCATTTTGCTTTTGCCATTTAATATTACTCTACTAGCTTTGTAAATACCACAGCAAAGTTTCCAGGTGCAACACTGAGGTGGTGCTTAAAGGACCTTCTATTTATTGAATAATCCAGAAATTTAGGTTATTTGCATTTCTGATGCATAAATAATGCTGTTTTCCCAAATGTATTTTACTAACTCAAAATTTCGGTTCAATTTTTTTTTCTGTTATGTAAAATTGTGTTTTACGTAGTTACTTTATTGATATGTTGATCACTTTGACTAATTTTAAACTAGAAAACCTTCCCATATCAAAGGGTTTAATAAATATTTATATTTTCTTTATTTTTCAATTGTTTGTTTTTTTTTGCTGTGGAGTCTTGCTTTGTTGCCCTGGATGGAGTGTAGTGCCACAATCTCGGCTCACTGAAACCTCCATCTCCAGGGTTCAAGCAATTCTCCTGCCTCAGCCTCCTGTGTAGCTGGGATTACAGGCATGCACCACCACGCCTGGCTATTTTTTTGTATTTTTGTGGAGATGGGATTTCACCATGTTGGTCAAACTGGTCTCGAACTCCTGACCTCAGGTGATCTTCTCGTCTTGGTCTCCCAAAGTGCTGGGATTATAGGTGTAAGCCACTGCACCCAGTCATCAACTTTTAATCCAACCAAAATTTTAGTAAAGTCTGAGGTAAGACACTCAATATTCATTGATTTTTAAATTTACCTAGAAATATACTTTATTCTGAATATCCCCAATATAAAATACCACATTTAAATATTTGACATTTTTATTTTTTCTGAGAAAGAGAAATAATAAATATTTCTTCAGTCAGGAGGACTTTGGTTTATTGCCAGAAAGTATTTCTGTCATTTATTTTATCTTTTATTTTAAAAAGAAAGCCATAAATCATCTTGGCAGTCAATCATTAGTCTGACATCAAAAAGGAATCCAAAGAGGGTTTTCTATTGTTGTTTCAGTTAACAGAGTGCTGCTTAATAAGTTTTGATCCCAAAGTAATGAGATTGCATGAACAATTATAAATGTAGGTACTGGGATGCCTAAAAGGAAACCATTAGTTTATTTCCAAGCTACTAGAAATTATTCAAACTCCTATATCTATTAAGGAATATAGTAAATTTAATTATTTTCTTGCAAGGAGGTGAGAAGGGAGCAGAAGTGTACCTCTTAGGGCTTGGACCGGGTTAAAAAAAAAAAGTATGAAAAATCTAAAAATAAAGTGAGCACCCAAATACCTTGTTCCATGTACATCTGGGCTCTGCAAATGGATTTTTATTATTTCAAGATATCTCTTCCCCTTAAGAATTTTATCAGGTAGGTTAATTTAAAAGAGATGGCTTTTCATGAAGATGAGAAGTACATGTTTAACCCAAAAGCATATGTTTCAATAAACCTTTGTTTTTATTTTTACATTTTCCTTATGTCTAAATCATGGGAAATGGTATTTGAAGGATTGGTTCTATAGGGATGCTAGGTGAAGTCCTGCCAGTTTGTGCATGGGGAAAGATGATATGTTTTAGAAACAAATAATTATGCGTATATTAAAACTTTTTTGATGGAATATTCTTTAGTAAGTGTAACTAAAGCATGAATAACTGCAAGATTATGTTTCAGTGTTGGCCATTGTTATCTGAAAGGATAAGCAATTACTTCTTTTTCTAAAGCACCCAGACTGACATAGCTGAGATATTATTTGAGATATATAATATAGAGCCACAGTTCTGACCCTATAAGCTCCAGAAAAATGTATTTCAAAAGGGTAGTTCTTCCTCTTGAGAGGGAACATTTTATTTTTCTATTAATAAAGGAAAAGTGATTTTGAGACGATTTTTTAAAATCTATTGATAGATATTAAAACAGAAGAAACTAAGGCTAAATGTGCAAATCTATCTGATATTCTAAACCTGTAAAAATAACAAGCCCCAGAGTACTGTTAATTTTAAGGCATAGTATACGTTTGTAACGGGGTCTATAGTTAGTCATGTAAGTAAAGTCAAGTCCTGGGTGTGAAATTCATTTCGTTCTATGAGATCATTGTTGGAAATCCTGTATCAGAAAAAATTACACTAAATTGCATTCATACATATGCCCACAAAATTGATTGCATTCCGTCAGACCCACCCCTAATATTTGCAGAGATTGTGACAATAATACAAATAAAGCCCTCATACCATATGTCAAAATATGTAAAATTTATAAATGAATTCTTCCAATTGCTGAAACATCTGAAAAACTCATTAAATAAACTATGTTCTAACCTCCTCCCCTGATAAACATAACTGTTTAATGATCTGCCACATGTTGGGACAGGGAGAATCAGCCACACCAGCCCCTGGGCCCTGGATCTGCATATCCCCACCCTTCTTTTCCTACCCTGGCTCTATCCTTCATCACAAGGGACCTCGAACACACATGTGTGGATATTCTAAAACACATCAGTTTCATCAGTTTTCCTTAAGCGCCACCCTTTGGCCCCTCTGTAAGCTTGTTGAGTACAGCGGCCATGCTGTCTACCTTCAGGAGGACAAGCCAGAAGTGTCTTAAACATGTTCTAGGCTGGGCGCGGTGGCTCATGCCTGTAATCCCAGCACTTTGGGAGGCCGAGGCGGGCGGATCACGAGGTCAGGAGATCAAGACCATCTTGGCTAACACAGTGAAACCCCGTCTCTACTAAAAATACAAAAAAATTAGCCGGGCGAGGTGGCGAGTGCCTGTAGTCCCAGCTACTCGGGAGGCTGAGACAGGAGAACGGCGTGAACCCCGGGGGGCGGAGCCTGCAGTGAGCCGAGATCGCGCCACTGCACTCCAGCCTGGGCTACAGCGAGACTCTGTCTAAAAAAAAAAAAAATGTTCTACAAGCTTCCTTGTTATAATTAGTTTTCCTTAAATTCTTTTAAAAATATATTTGAATAATTTCCCCATAGATATGCACACCACAATGATTACTGGCAGTTATCTTCCTAAGCATTGCATTGAGGGTTGCAATTTTTATTTATAAGCCTTTCTTATGTGTTAATTAATAATTAGACCATTTATTTGAGGGTTAAGAGAGCTAAGAAGTGACAACTTAGAAGTTTTAGTTTTATTGAAACACAATTATATTGTTTTATTTATTTTACATAAACCAAATTTATTTTACAACAAAACCAAATTGTTTTGTTATGAAACAATTTATTATTAAATGTAAACAACTCACTCTTTTCTTCACGCATTGAAATTACCTGCAGTTTAGAGTGCTTTTCCCCTGTCCATAACTAGGATAGCATTTCAGTACTTTAATTTGACAGCTCAGAGAATTGTGTCGGGCCATTACCAGGGAGCTATCTTCTTTGTTATTACTGTGCTCGACTGACGCATATTAGCTTTCAGGACTGATTAATCCTTTCTGCCTTTCCCTCACTTCGGAGCCAGGGCTAATGTTCTGCCCAAATTCTAAGTCCCAGAACAGAAAGCATGTTTGACCCAGCTTGAGCAAATACACAGTCCTAATAAATCAGATAGGGCCAGGGATGCAGGTTTACAAAGAAGTATAGATAAAGAGGTGGATGGACGAATGGATGGATGGATGGATGGACACAAGGATGGGATGGATGGACAGATGGATAGACCCAGGGAAGAATAGATAGATGGAAGCATGAGTCTGTAAGGGTCTCTTTCTTGTTGGCAATAGTATTTCTTAGGAAAAAGAGTAGTTGTGTCACTAGAGTAGATAGATAGGCAATGATGTTGAAGCAAGTAATTATCTATGATTCTGTTCCCTAGTATTCTCTTTCAGGACTGATTTTCTACTTTGTACTGACTGTGAACTGTGTGCAAAAAAATCTTTAAAACTTTTGCATTTTTAGTTAATTCTATTTAAATAAATATTTGCTGATCATTTATTACATGCTTAGCACTATGTAATTAAAATATTTAACAAAAAAACATTAAATTTAAACATTTAAATTTTACTGAAAGAATTATCTATAACCAAATATAGATCCTGTAGAAGATATTATACAACCATAAAAATTCTTACAATATTTTATTGAGCAAAAAAAAAAACAAGGAAAACATTTCATCAAAACAAAGTAAAATAATAAAAACAGCCTGGTCATAGGATAATTGTTAAATATAAATTAACTCCATCCTTCAGAGAACTATTTGCCATAGGTGCTATCATTATTATTACTGTTCTCCCCTTTTTACAGATGAGGAAGCTGAGACAAAGAGCTTATTAAAAAACGAGTCTCCAAACAGAAAATTAAGGAGATATTTTAACTCAGGCAATTTTTCATCATAGTTCATCTCAAGAACAATTTACAAAATTCATTCTAGTATACACAAAATAAAATTTAAAATGCAGCACCTAAAGGTTGAGACAATTAGTTAGACAAAAAATGAAAAAAGAATTCGAAGTATTTCTTACTCTAAAGGCAAAAAGGAATCTCAGATGAATTAAAAAGTTAAATACATGAAAATCAATTCATAAAATGTTTATGTATTTACATATGTATTTATATATTTATATATATATATTTCATCAATTTATATATATTTACTAGTCTATATTTCTCATATATAAAAATACATGAAAATAAGACCATAAGTATACATATATAAACATGAAAATAAAACCATAAGCAGATGTAATGAATGATGAATGTAACAGATGTAATTTTTATACATATATATATAAAATGATCAAATTAGTGAAGAAGGGAAAGTCTAAGTTTACAAGCAATGGAAAATATTTTTAAAAACTAACTAGATTAACATATTTCACTGTTTTAAACAACTAAAATTATTTGCTATTTATTATACAAATTATGCTAAAATGAGTAAAGACGAATTAAGAATGTATTTGCGGTAACTGGAGAAAATCAAAAAGTACTATCACGTAAAGAATTTTTAAAGGTTCAATTCATTGGCTCAAAGGATTAATATTTTTATAAAAGAAGGAAGAGAGAAAGTATACAAACTACTAGGAGAAATGCAAAGATTCCAATATGTAAATGAACAATGGGAATACATTCATAAATAAATTTGAAAATGTAGAAAGTATTTGTTCTCTTTGGTAATACCAGCATTATAAATTTAAAATATTAATATATTATTTTGAACATTTTCATTAGCAAATACTTTTGGGTAGACATTAAAATGGTACTAACAACAAAATAAAAATTCTACTCTCATACATTGATGATAGGAGTAAAAATTTAATATTACATATTAGTTGTCTTAATATCTATAGACTGATATAGAATTTTTCATTTGTGAGAACAGTCTCTGATTATGAAAAACTGAAAATAATTTAGATTTTCAATCTTCAGTGAAATGTTAGGAATCTACATTCTACAAATTCAGAAGACATTTCATTCATTAGACATTTCATTCTCTCTATATATAATATACAGAATGTCTTTATGTAATGTAGAGAAGGTATTATAATATCAAGTGAAAAATACAGGACATAATAATATATGTTTAGAAAAAAATTTGTTTTTTATAATATGCCGATCATTATTGATCTATATAGATGTATATGTAAATAGGTGTCGTGTGTGTGTTAGTGTATGTGCAGAGAGAAAGACTAAAATGAAATTTACCAAAACACCCAATAATTTGGGTGAGTGAACATTTTTTTCTATTTTTCCAAAATACCTTTATGAAGCATGAATTACTTTTAAAGTAGTTTAAAAGTGAATCATGAATTATTTTTTAAAGGAAGAAAAAAGTCCATAACACAACAGCAAAAGCATATGAATAAAGTAATATAATTAATTATCAAAAATTCATCTTAATAAAAAAATCAGAATTAAAAATATGTGTCTTTGTTTTCTATAACAGTTTGCTACTCATATGAAATATTTCATGGAGACCAATAGAACTATGGGTATTGGGAAAAGGCCAGCATAAAGCTGTGATGCTGCTCATCATTTAGAAATGTGTGGCACAATCTCGGCTCACTTCAACCTCCACCTCCTGGGTTCAAGCAATTCTCCTGCCTCAGCCGCCTGAGTAGCTGGGATTACAGGCGTATATGACCATGCCCGACTAATTTTTTTTTGTATTTTTGTGGAGATGGGGTTTCACCATGTTGGCCAAGCTGGTCTCGAACTCCTGACCTCAGGTGATCCACCTGCCTCAGCCTCTCAAAGTGCTGGGATTACAGGCTCGGGCCACTGAGCCTGGCCTCCAGGAAGTTTTAAAATAATATTTTTCTGTCTTTCAAACACTTTAGTGAACCTCCTTTTCCTTGTCTTTGCCCATTTCAATCAAAATCATCTCCTTGTTCTCATTAATTTTATTAAATTATTTTATTGACAAATAGCCTCATCCATCACCTCCATAACCATGAATTTCAGTGTCATAAGCTATAGCCAAGACTAACATACCTTTCTGATTGAACTCATGAAAGTCTGCTTTGCCACACTAATACCCTGTAAGTTGAACTTTTCTTTTCTTTTTTTATCATGTTATGTGGTCCTTTTCATTTCTTAGGTATAAATATGTTAAATAGCTTAAGGTCTAAGAAAACACTCATGACTGAAATTATTTTATACCATATAAACTACTATAAATATATCTTAATGATATTTTTAATTTCTTTAGTGGCATTGTAATTGGCAATGCATTAGGTGCTAAAACACAAATTTTTTAAAAAAGTTTCCATTCTCATGTTGGTATCACTGACTTTTTTTTTTTTAGGATGGAGTCTCACTCTGTTTCCCAGGCTGGAGTCCAGTGGCCCGATCTCGGCAACATCTGCCTCCCAGCTTCTAGTGATTCTCCCACCTCAGCTTCCAGAGAAGCTGGGACTATGGGTGCCACACCTAGCTAATCTTTATATTTTTAGTAGAGACTATTTATTTTATTTTAGTAGAGACTGGGTATCAACCATGTTGGATAGGCTGGTCTCAAACTCCTGACCTCATGATCCGCCCATCTGGGCCTCCCAAAGTGCTGGGATTACAGGTGTGAGCCACCATGCCCGGCCAATAATTCTTAAGTTTTAAATATATTGTCCCAAATAAAAAACTAATACTCCAGAATTTGCCACATTTTTTCAGCCAAAGCTATATTGATTTGACTCTACTTCCATTGGCTTTAAAATATGATAAATAAAACTGATCTTAGTCATACTATATGTTAAGGGCAAAATTACACACTACTTTTATTTAATGTAGAGGTCTGAGCTCCTTGTAAACATCAGTATTAACTGAGATATAAAACTTAGGAGGAAAAAAAGGAAGAGAGAGGAGTGTTGAGAATATCGATTTCCATTTGGACTTATCAAGCTTGAAGTTCATGTTGGCTAAGTAAAAATGACAAGTACATAGTGAAATGAGTCTGGAGCTCAGAAACTGATTTAGACTGGATATATAAGCTGAAAGATAATGGTTAGACCCAGGATAGGGATGAGAGTGCATAACATTTCCAAAGACCTGAAGATGAATCTTTGAAGAATGCCACATCATAGAAGGATGACAGAGAACTATCAGTGAAGAAAAAGGAGTGATCTTTCAGGTGGATGGGGCACCAAAGGTTAGATGTCACATCGGCCAAAGAAAGTGAGAATTTACTGGAGAATGTCTCATAGTGTGTCAAGTATCAGAGGAGTCAAAGTAATACAGGAATTGGAAATTTTCCATTGCGTTTAATATTAGGACATCATCAACAACATTCATTCTAATAATTAAAATCAATGACAGAGGGAAAAAAAGACTACAATGGATTGAGGAATGAATGGAGGATTGTAAAAAAATAGAGCTGACAAAGACCCAGATACATCATTGAAGAATAATATGGTGCTATGTAGAAAGAAACACTGATTGGAGGGAGGGTTTTCCCCTCCCTTATCAGTAGTATTAATAGAAACTAGAAATAGGGCCCTTTCTATGTTCCCTGATAAAGAAGCCACCAGAATAAAGAGAAAGTGGATAATTGGTGGTGCAAGGCTCCAGAGCCTCCTGCACTAGAGCGTATACGTTTAGTAAAAGTTACTACTTTCCTAGAGGCTGGCATCAGATAAATACCTAAGATTATACTGTAATACCAAATAGGCACACAATTACACAGTGCTTGTTCCCTGCTTATTCAAAAAGAAATATTATTACACTTAAGAACACATCTAAAGTTTTGACAACAAAAAAACTTTTGCTGTTAGAATGTGTAGAACAAACTTTGTCTGTTAGAATATATTGCAAAATATTTAATGGACAGAAATAATTTACAGGTAAGCATTACTTTAGTAAAATAAGCCTAAGCGATACTAGAAAATGTTGAAAATAAAATCTCTCCCTCGTATCTGAAATTCTTCACCAGACTGCTGCCAACTATGTTATTTCTTCCATCTTTTATTTTAAATGTAGTGAGTTTAATTATCATCTTTCTAGGTATTATTCCCTTGCTTCTTAGCCTTCTGTAACTGATTACTAATGTCTACAATAATTCCCCACTGGCTAAAGCAGCTCTCTTTTATTTCTCATGCTGATACCTATGCTTAAACCTTTAGTGTTAAGAAAAAAATACAATAAACAGATTTAATTCACTCAACAACTCGATGAGCTAGTGTAGTATATTGAATTATTACTTCCATTAATTTCTCTCCTTCCAATAGGCAAAGCACAGTGTATCACCAACCTCAGATTTGCAGTTTGACGATATGACTTACATGCAACAATGGAGATAGTGTACAGGTATCAGTTGCCAATTGTGAGCAGAGGCTTTCAGAAGCAGTGCCCCAGAACTTTGCTTGCCCTCATGAGAACAGCATGCCCAACAGGGACCCCGCCTTCTGTCCATGTTCCGGAATGAGACAGTACATGGCACAGAGCCGAGCCCTGCCAATCTCAGATGAGCCCAGCCCGGTCACTGCCAGCCCACAGACCTAAAATAGCAGGTCCTCTTTGCCACACCCAAAGCTGTCTAATGTCGATATATATTTAAACAGGAAAAAAAAAATGGCTTTCAGACTTTAAAAGAATTAGTGGACCGGTCGGGCGAGGTGGCTCACCCCTGTAATCCCAGGACTTTGGGAGGCGGAGAAGGGCGGATCAAAAGGTCAAGAGATCCAGACTATCCTGGTTAACACGGTAAAACCCTGTCTCTAGTAAAAATACAAAAAATTAGCTGGGCGTGATTGCGGGCGCCTGTAGTCCGAGCTACCCTGGAGGCTGAGGCAGGAGAATGGAGTGAACCCGGAAAGGGGAGTTTGCAGTGAGCCCAGATCCCGCCACCGCACTGCAGCCTGGGAGACAGAGTGAAACTCCCTCTCAGGAAAAAAAAAAAAAAAAAAAAAAAAAAGAATTAGTGGACCACCGTTGACTAACTGTGTAACCCAACTCAGACCTTCTGAATGTTAGACAAATTCTTTTCACATAACAACACATTGAGTTCTTAACTAAAGAAGGGTAACTTCTTGAAGAAGTTATTCATATTTATACAAGGCAGGCATTTGCCCTTGAAAAGCTTTCTGTCTCCTCAGATCCACCAGGAATAGAAAATCCTTCTTGGCCGGGCGCGGTGGCTCACGCCTCTAGTCCCAGCACTTTGGGAGGCCGAAGCGGGCGGATCACAAGTTCAGGAGATCCAGACCATCCTGGCTAACACGATGAAACCCCGTCTCTACTAAAAATACAAAAAAAATTAGCCGGGCGTGCTAGCGGGCGCGCTAGCTGGTACCTGTAGTCCCAGCTACTCTGGAGGCTGAGGCAGGAGAATGGCGTGAACCCGGGAGGTGGAATTTGCAGTGAGCCGAGATCCCACCACGGCACTCCAGCCTGAGCCACAGAGAGAGACTCCGTCTCAGAAAAAAACAAACAAAAAAAGAATTAGTGGACCACCATTTACTAACTGTGTAACCCAAACTCAGACCTTCTGAATGTTAGACAAATTCTTTTTACATAACATCACAGTGAGTTCTTAACTAAAGAAGGGTAACTTCTTGAACAAGTTATTCATATTTATACAAGGCAGGCATTTGCCCTTGAAAAGCTTTCTGTCTCCTCAGACCCACCAGGAATAGAAAATCTTTCTGAGCCGGGCACAGTGGCTCACGCCTGTAATCCCAGCACTTTGGGAGGACGAGGCCGGCAGATAACGAGGTCAGAAGATCCAGACCATCCTCGCTAACACGATGAAACCCCGTCTATACTAAAAATACAAAAAATATTAGCCGGGCGTGCTTGCGGGCGCCTGTAGTCCCAGCTACCCTGGAGGCTGAGGCAGGAGAATGGCGTGAACCCGGGAGGTGGAGTTTGCAGGGAGCGGAGATCCCGCCACCGCACTGCAGCCTGGGAGACAGAGTGAAACTCCCTCTCAGGAAAAAAAAAAAAAAGAATTAGTGGACCACCATTGACTAACTGTAACCCAACTCAGACCTTCTGAATGTTAGACAAATTCTTTTTACATAACAACACATTGAGTTCTTAACTAAAGAAGGGTAACTTCTTGAACAAGTTATTCATATTTATACAAGGCAGGCATTTGCCCTTGAAAAGCTTTCTGTCTCCTCAGATCCACCAGGAATAGAAAATCTTTCTCAGCCGGGCACAGTGGCTCACGCCTGTAATCCCAGCACTTTGGGAGGCCGAGGCCGGCGGATCACGGGATCAGAAGATCCAGACCATCCTGGCTAATACCATGAAACCCCGTCTCTACTAAAAATACAAAAAATACTAGCCGGGCGTGCTTGCGGGCGCCTGTAGTCCCAGCCACCCTGGAGGCTGAGGCAGGACAATGGCGTGAACCCGGGAGGCGGAGTTTGCAGTAAGCCGAGATCCTGCCACCACACTCCAGCCTGGGAGACAGAGAGAGAGAGACTCTGTCTCAGAAAAAAACAACAAAAAAAGAATTAGTGGACCACCATTTACTAACTGTGTAACCCAAACTCAGACCTTCTGAATGTTACACAAATTCTTTTTACATAACATCACAGTGAGTTCTTAACTAAAGAAGGGTAACTTCTTGAAGAAGTTATTCATATTTATATAAGGCAGGCATTTGCCCTTGAAAAGCTTTCTGTCTCCTCAGATCCACCAGGAATAGAAAATCTTTCTCAGCCGGGCACAGTGGCTCACGCCTGTAATCCCAGCACTTTGGGAGGCCGAGGCCGGCGGATCACGAGGTCAGAAGATCCAGACCATCCTGGCTAATACCATGAAACCCCGTCTCTACTAAAAATACAAAAAATATTAGCCGGGCGTGCTTGCGGGCGCCTGTAGTCCCAGCTACCCTGGAGGCTGAGGCAGGAGAATGGCGTGAACCCGGGAGGTGGAGTTTGCAGTGAGCCGAGATCCCGCCACCGCACTGCAGCCTGGGAGACAGAGTGAAACTCCCTCTCAGGAAAAAAAAAAGAAAGAAAGAATTAGTGGACCACCATTGATTAACTGTGTAACCCAACTCAGACCTTCTGAATGTTAGACAAATTCTTTTTACATAACATCACAGTGAGTTCTTAACTAAAGAAGGGTAACTTCTTGAAGAAGTAATTCATATTTATACAAGGCAGGCATTTGCCCTTGAAACGCTTTCTGTCTCCTCAGATCCACCAGGAATAGAAAATCTTTCTCGGCCAGGCGCAGCGGCTCACGCCTGTAGTCCCAGCACTTTGGGAGGCCGAGGCGGGTGGATCACAAGTTCAGGAGATCCAGACCATCCTGGCTAACACGATGAAACCCCGTCTCTACTAAAAATACAAAAAAAATTAGCCGGGCCTGCTAGCGGGCGTTCTTGTGGGCGCCTGTAGTCTCAGCTACTCTGGAGGCTGAGGCAGGAGAATGGCGTGAACCCGGGAGGTGGAATTTGCAGTGAGCCGAGATCCCACCACGGCACTCCAGCCTGGGCCACAGAGAGAGACTCCGTCTCAGAAAAAAACAAACAAAAAAAGAATTAGTGGACCACCATTTACTAACTGTGTAACCCAAACTCAGACCTTCTGAATGTTAGACAAATTCTTTTTACATAACATCACAGTGAGTTCTTAACTAAAGAAGGGTAACTTCTTGAACAAGTTATTCATATTTATACAAGGCAGGCATTTGCCCTTGAAAAGCTTTCTGTCTCCTCAGACCCACCAGGAATAGAAAATCTTTCTGAGCCGGGCACAGTGGCTCACGCCTGTAATCCCAGCACTTTGGGAGGACGAGGCCGGCAGATAACGAGGTCAGAAGATCCAGACCATCCTCGCTAACACGATGAAACCCCGTCTATACTAAAAATACAAAAAATATTAGCCGGGCGTGCTTGCGGGCGCCTGTAGTCCCAGCTACTCTGGAGGCTGAGGCAGGAGAATGGCGTGAACCCGGGAGGTGGAGTTTGCAGTGAGCCGAGATCCCGCCACCGCACTGCAGCCTGGGAGACAGAGTGAAACTCCCTCTCAGGAAAAAAAAAAAAAAAAAGAATTAGTGGACCACCATTGACTAACTGTGTAACCCAACTCAGACCTTCTGAATGTTAGACAAATTCTTTTTACATAACAACACATTGAGTTCTTAACTAAAGAAGGGTAACTTCTTGAAGAAGTTATTCATATTTATACAAGGCAGGCATTTGCCCTTGAAAAGCTTTCTGTCTCCTCAGATCCACCAGGAATAGAAAATCTTTCTCGGCCAGGCGCAGTGGCTCACGCCTGTAATCCCAGCACTTAGGGAGGCCGAGGCCGGCGGATCACGAGATCAGAAGTTCCAGACCATCCTGGCTAATACCGTGAAACCCCGTCTCTACTAAAAATACAAAAAATACTAGCCGGGCGTGCTTGCGGGCGCCTGTAGTCCCAGCTACCCTGGAGGCTGAGGCAGGACAATGGCGTGAACCCGGGAGGCGGAGTTTACAGTGAGCCGAGATCCCGCCACAGCACTCCAGCCTCGGCCACAGAGAAAGACTCTGTCTCAGAAAAAAACAAACAAAAAAAGAATTAGTGGACCACCATTTACTAACTGTGTAACCCAAACTCAGACCTTCTGAATGTTACACAAATTCTTTTTACATAACATCACAGTGAGTTCTTAACTAAAGAAGGGTAACTTCTTGAACAAGTTATTCATATTTATACAAGGCAGGCATTTGCCCTTGAAAAGCTTTCTGTCTCCTCAGACCCACCAGGAATAGAAAATCTTTCTCAGCCGGGCACAGTGGCTCACGCCTGTAATCCCAGCACTTTGGGAGGACGAGGCCGGCAGATAACGAGGTCAGAAGATCCAGACCATCCTCGCTAACACGATGAAACCCCGTCTATACTAAAAATACAAAAAATATTAGCCGGGCGTGCTTGCGGGCGCCTGTAGTCCCAGCTACCCTGGAGGCTGAGGCAGGAGAATGGCGTGAACCCGGGAGGTGGAGTTTGCAGTGAGCCTAGATCCCGCAACCGCACTGCAGCCTGGGAGACAGAGTGAAACTCCCTCTCAGGAAAAAAAAAAAAAAGAATTAGTGGACCACCATTGACTAACTGTGTAACCCAACTCAGACCTTCTGAATGTTAGACAAATTCTTTTTACATAACAACACATTGAGTTCTTAACTAAAGAAGGGTAACTTCTTGAACAAGTTATTCATATTTATACAAGGCAGGCATTTGCCCTTGAAAAGCTTTCTGTCTCCTCAGATCCACCAGGAATAGAAAATCTTTCTCGGCCAGGCGCAGTGGCTCACGCCTGTAGTCCCAGCACTTTGGGAGGCCGAGGCGGGTGGATCACAAGTTCAGGAGATCCAGACCATCCTGGCTAACACGATGAAACCCCGTCTCTACTAAAAATACAAAAAAATTAGCCGGGCGTGCTAGCGGGCGTCTTGGGGCGCCTGTAGTCCCAGCTACTCTGGAGGCTGAGGCAGGAGAATGGCGTGAACCCGGGAGGGGAGTTTGCAGTGAGCCGAGATCCCCACGCACTCCAGCCTGGGACAGAGAGAGACTCGTCTCAGAAAAAAACAACAAAAAAAGAATTAGTGGACCACCATTTACTAACTGTGTAACCCAACTCAGACCTTCTGAATGTTAGACAAATTCTTTTACATAACATCACAGTGAGTTCTTAACTAAAGAAGGGTAACTTCTTGAAAAGTTATTCATATTTATACAAGGCAGGCATTTGCCTTGAAAAGCTTTCTGTCTCCTCAGACCACAGGAAAGAAAATCTTTCCGCCGGCACAGTGGCTCACGCCTGTATCCAGCACTTGGGAGGCGAGGGCGATACGAGTCAGAGATCCAGACCATCCTGCTAACACGATGAAACCCGTCTAATAAAAATACAAAAAAATTAGCCGGCGTGCTTGCGGGCGCCTGTAGTCCAGCTACTCTGGAGGCTGAGGCAGGAGAATGGCGTGAACCCGGGAGGTGGAGTTTGCAGTGAGCCGAGATCCCGCCACCGCACTGCAGCCTGGGAGACAGAGTGAACTCCTCTCGGAAAAAAAAAAAAAAAAGAATTAGTGGACCACCATTGACTACTGTGTAACCCAACTCAGACCTTCTGAATGTTAGACAAATTCTTTTTACATAACAACACATTGAGTTCTTAACTAAAGAAGGGTAACTTCTTGAAGAAGTTATTCATTTTTATACAAGGCAGGCATTTGCCCTTGAAAAGCTTTCTGTCTCCTCAGATCCACCAGGAATAGAAAATCTTTCTCGGCCAGGCGCAGTGGCTCACGCCTGTAATCCCAGCACTTAGGGAGGCCGAGGCCGGCGGATCACGAGATCAGAAGATCCAGACCATCCTGGCTAATACCGTGAAACCCCGTCTCTACTAAAAATACAAAAAATACTAGCCGGGCGTGCTTGCGGGCGCCTGTAGTCCCAGCTACCCTGGAGGCTGAGGCAGGACAATGGCGTGAACCCGGGAGGCGGAGTTTACAGTGAGCCGAGATCCCGCCACAGCACTCCAGCCTCGGCCACAGAGAAAGACTCTGTCTCAGAAAAAAACAAACAAAAAAAGAATTAGTGGACCACCATTTACTAACTGTGTAACCCAAACTCAGACCTTCTGAATGTTACACAAATTCTTTTTACATAACATCACAGTGAGTTCTTAACTAAAGAAGGGTAACTTCTTGAAGAAGTTATTCATATTTA
Organism: Nomascus leucogenys; assembly: GCF_006542625.1. Taxonomy (NCBI): domain Eukaryota; kingdom Metazoa; phylum Chordata; class Mammalia; order Primates; family Hylobatidae; genus Nomascus; species Nomascus leucogenys. The sequence goes on along the minus strand of NC_044395.1, from coordinate 29,517,663 downwards.
TAAAGGCAGGCATTTGCCCTTGAAAAGCTTTCTGTCTCCTCAGACCCACCAGGAATAGAAAATCTTTCTCAGCCGGGCACAGTGGCTCACGCCTGTAATCCCAGCACTTTGGGAGGACGAGGCCGGCATATAACGAGGTCAGAAGATCCAGACCATCCTCGCTAACACGATGAAACCCCGTCTATACTAAAAATACAAAAAATATTAGCCGGGCGTGCTTGCGGGCGCCTGTAGTCCCAGCTACTCTGGAGGCTGAGGCAGGAGAATGGCGTGAACCCGGGAGGTGGAATGTGCAGTGAGCCGAGATCCCGCCACAGCACTCCAGCCTCGGCCACAGAGAAAGACTCTGTCTCAGAAAAAAACAAACAAAAAAAGAATTAGTGGACCACCATTTACTAACTGTGTAACCCAAACTCAGACCTTCTGAATGTTACACAAATTCTTTTTACATAACATCACAGTGAGTTCTTAACTAAAGAAGGGTAACTTCTTGAAGAAGTTATTCATATTTATACAAGGCAGGCATTTGCCCTTGAAAAGCTTTCTGTCTCCTCAGATCCACCAGGAATAGAAAATCTTTCTCGGCCAGGCGCAGTGGCTCACGCCTGTAGTCCCAGCACTTTGGGAGGCCGAGGCGGGTGGATCACAAGTTCAGGAGATCCAGACCATCCTGGCTAACACGATGAAACCCCGTCTCTACTAAAAATACAAAAAAAATTAGCCGGGCGTGCTAGCGGGCGTTCTTGTGGGCGCCTGTAGTCTCAGCTACTCTGGAGGCTGAGGCAGGAGAATGGCGTGAACCCGGGAGGTGGAATGTGCAGTGAGCCGAGATCCCGCCACAGCACTCCAGCCTCGGCCACAGAGAAAGACTCCGTCTCAGAAAAAAACAAACAAAAAAAGAATTAGTGGACCACCATTTACTAACTGTGTAACCCAAACTCAGACCTTCCGACTGTTAGACAAATTCTTTTTACATAACATCACAGTGAGTTCTTAACTAAAGAAGGGTAACTTCTTGAAGAAGTTATTCATATTTATACAAGGCAGGCATTTGCCCTTGAAAAGCTTTCTGTCTCCTCAGATCCACCAGGAATAGAAAATCTTTCTCGGCCAGGCGCAGTGGCTCACGCCTGTAATCCCAGCACTTTGGGAGGCCGAGGCCGGCGGATCACGGATCAGAAGATCCAGACCATCCTGGCTAATACCATGAAATCCCGTCTCTACTAAAAATACAAAAAATACTAGCCGGGCGTGCTTGCGGGCGCCTGTAGTCCCAGCTACCCTGGAGGCTGAGGCAGGACAATGGCGTGAACCCGGGAGGCGGAGTTTGCAGTAAGCCGAGATCCTGCCACCACACTCCAGCCTGGGAGACAGAGAGAGAGACTCTGTCTCAGAAAAAAACAACAAAAAAAGAATTAGTGGACCACCATTTACTAACTGTGTAACCCAACTCAGACCTTCTGAATGTTAGACAAATTCTTTTTACATAACATCACAGTGAGTTCTTAACTAAAGAAGGGTAACTTCTTGAAGAAGTTATTCATATTTATACAAGGCAGGCATTTGCCCTTGAAAAGCTTTCTGTCTCCTCAGATCCACCAGGAACAGAAAATCTTTCTCGGCCAGGCACAGTGGCTCACGCGTGTAGTCCGAGCACTTTGGGAGGCCGAGATGGGCGGATCACAAGTTCAGGAGATCCAGACCATCCTGGCTAACACGATGAAACCCCGTCTCTAATAAAAATACAAAAAAAATTAGCCGGGCGTGCTAGCGGGCGCGCTAGGGGGCGCCTGTAGTCCCAGCTACTCTGGAGGCTGAGGCAGGAGAATGGCGTGAACCCGGGAGGTGGAATTTGCAGTGAGCCGAGATCCCGCCACCGCACTCCAGCCTGGGCGATAGAGAGAGACTCTGTCTCAGAAAAAAACAACAAAAAAAGAATTAGTGGACCACCATTTACTAACTGTGTAACCCAAACTCAGACCTTCTGAATGTTACACAAATTCTTTTTACATAACATCACAGTGAGTTCTTAACTAAAGAAGGGTAACTTCTTGAAGAAGTTATTCATATTTATACAAGGCAGTCATTTGCCCTTGAAAAGCTTTCTGTCTCCTCAGATCCATCAGGAATAGAAAATCTTTCTCGGCCCAGCCCAGTGGCTCACGCCTGTAATCCCAGCCCTTTGGGAGGCCGAGGCCGGCGGATCACGAGGTCAGAAGATCCAGACCATCCTGGCTAATACCATGAAACCCCGTCTCTACTAAAAATACAAAAAATATTAGCCGGGCGTGCTTGCGGGCGCCTGTAGTCCCAGCTACCCTGGAGGCTGAGGCAGGAGAATGGCGTGAACCCGGGAGGTGGAGTTTGCAGTGAGCCTAGATCCCGCAACCGCACTGCAGCCTGGGAGACAGAGTGAAACTCCCTCTCAGGAAAAAAAAAAAAAAGAATTAGTGGACCACCATTGACTAACTGTGTAACCCAACTCAGACCTTCTGAATGTTAGACAAATTCTTTTTACATAACAACACATTGAGTTCTTAACTAAAGAAGGGTAACTTCTTGAACAAGTTATTCATATTTATACAAGGCAGGCATTTGCCCTTGAAAAGCTTTCTGTCTCCTCAGATCCACCAGGAATAGAAAATCTTTCTCGGCCAGGCGCAGTGGCTCACGCCTGTAGTCCCAGCACTTTGGGAGGCCGAGGCGGGTGGATCACAAGTTCAGGAGATCCAGACCATCCTGGCTAACACGATGAAACCCCGTCTCTACTAAAAATACAAAAAAAATTAGCCGGGCGTGCTAGCGGGCGTTCTTGTGGGCGCCTGTAGTCTCAGCTACTCTGGAGGCTGAGGCAGGAGAATGGCGTGAACCCGGGAGGTGGAATTTGCAGTGAGCCGAGATCCCACCACGGCACTCCAGCCTGGGCCACAGAGAGAGACTCCGTCTCAGAAAAAAACAAACAAAAAAAGAATTAGTGGACCACCATTTACTAACTGTGTAACCCAAACTCAGACCTTCTGAATGTTAGACAAATTCTTTTTACATAACATCACAGTGAGTTCTTAACTAAAGAAGGGTAACTTCTTGAACAAGTTATTCATATTTATACAAGGCAGGCATTTGCCCTTGAAAAGCTTTCTGTCTCCTCAGACCCACCAGGAATAGAAAATCTTTCTCAGCCGGGCACAGTGGCTCACGCCTGTAATCCCAGCACTTTGGGAGGACGAGGCCGGCAGATAACGAGGTCAGAAGATCCAGACCATCCTCGCTAACACGATGAAACCCCGTCTATACTAAAAATACAAAAAATATTAGCCGGGCGTGCTTGCGGGCGCCTGTAGTCCCAGCTACTCTGGAGGCTGAGGCAGGAGAATGGCGTGAACCCGGGAGGTGGAGTTTGCAGTGAGCCGAGATCCCGCCACCGCACTGCAGCCTGGGAGACAGAGTGAAACTCCCTCTCAGGAAAAAAAAAAAAAAAAAAAGAATTAGTGGACCACCATTGACTAGCTGTGTAACCCAACTCAGACCTTCTGAATGTTAGACAAATTCTTTTTACATAACAACACATTGAGTTCTTAACTAAAGAAGGGTAACTTCTTGAAGAAGTTATTCATTTTTATACAAGGCAGGCATTTGCCCTTGAAAAGCTTTCTGTCTCCTCAGATCCACCAGGAATAGAAAATCTTTCTCGGCCAGGCGCAGTGGCTCACGCCTGTAATCCCAGCACTTAGGGAGGCCGAGGCCGGCGGATCACGAGATCAGAAGATCCAGACCATCCTGGCTAATACCGTGAAACCCCGTCTCTACTAAAAATACAAAAAATACTAGCGGGGCGTGCTTGCGGGCGCCTGTAGTCCCAGCTACCCTGGAGGCTGAGGCAGGACAATGGCGTGAACCCGGGAGGCGGAGTTTACAGTGAGCCGAGATCCCACCACAGCACTCCAGCCTCGGCCACAGAGAAAGACTCTGTCTCAGAAAAAAACAAACAAAAAAAGAATTAGTGGACCACCATTTACTAACTGTGTAACCCAAACTCAGACCTTCTGAATGTTACACAAATTCTTTTTACATAACATCACAGTGAGTTCTTAACTAAAGAAGGGTAACTTCTTGAAGAAGTTATTCATATTTATATAAGGCAGGCATTTGCCCTTGAAAAGCTTTCTGTCTCCTCAGACCCACCAGGAATAGAAAATCTTTCTCAGCCGGGCACAGTGGCTCACGCCTGTAATCCCAGCACTTTGGGAGGACGAGGCCGGCATATAACGAGGTCAGAAGATCCAGACCATCCTCGCTAACACGATGAAACCCCGTCTATACTAAAAATACAAAAAATATTAGCCGGGCGTGCTTGCGGGCGCCTGTAGTCCCAGCTACTCTGGAGGCTGAGGCAGGAGAATGGCGTGAACCCGGGAGGTGGAGTTTGCAGTGAGCCGAGATCCCGCCACCGCACTGCAGCCTGGGAGACAGAGTGAAACTCCCTCTCAGGAAAAAAAAAAAAAGAATTAGTGGACCACCATTGACTAACTGTGTAACCCAACTCAGACCTTCTGAATGTTAGACAAATTCTTTTTACATAACAACACATTGAGTTCTTAACTAAAGAAGGGTTACTTCTTGAAGAAGTTATTCATATTTATACAAGGCAGGCATTTGCCCTTGAAAAGCTTTCTGTCTCCTCAGATCCACCAGGAATAGAAAATCTTTCTCGGCCAGGCGCAGTGGCTCACGCCTGTAGTCCCAGCACTTTGGGAGGCCGAGGCGGGTGGATCACAAGTTCAGGAGATCCAGACCATCCTGGCTAACACGATGAAACCCCGTCTCTACTAAAAATACAAAAAAAATTAGCCGGGCGTGCTAGCGGGCGTTCTTGTGGGCGCCTGTAGTCTCAGCTACTCTGGAGGCTGAGGCAGGAGAATGGCGTGAACCCGGGAGGTGGAATGTGCAGTGAGCCGAGATCCCGCCACAGCACTCCAGCCTCGGCCACAGAGAAAGACTCCGTCTCAGAAAAAAACAAACAAAAAAAGAATTAGTGGACCACCATTTACTAACTGTGTAACCCAAACTCAGACCTTCCGACTGTTAGACAAATTCTTTTTACATAACATCACAGTGAGTTCTTAACTAAAGAAGGGTAACTTCTTGAAGAAGTTATTCATATTTATACAAGGCAGGCATTTGCCCTTGAAAAGCTTTCTGTCTCCTCAGATCCACCAGGAATAGAAAATCTTTCTCGGCCAGGCGCAGTGGCTCACGCCTGTAATCCCAGCACTTTGGGAGGCCGAGGCCGGCGGATCACGGGATCAGAAGATCCAGACCATCCTGGCTAATACCATGAAATCCCGTCTCTACTAAAAATACAAAAAATACTAGCCGGGCGTGCTTGCGGGCGCCTGTAGTCCCAGCTACCCTGGAGGCTGAGGCAGGACAATGGCGTGAACCCGGGAGGCGGAGTTTGCAGTAAGCCGAGATCCTGCCACCACACTCCAGCCTGGGAGACAGAGAGAGAGACTCTGTCTCAGAAAAAAACAACAAAAAAAGAATTAGTGGACCACCATTTACTAACTGTGTAACCCAACTCAGACCTTCTGAATGTTAGACAAATTCTTTTTACATAACATCACAGTGAGTTCTTAACTAAAGAAGGGTAACTTCTTGAAGAAGTTATTCATATTTATACAAGGCAGGCATTTGCCCTTGAAAAGCTTTCTGTCTCCTCAGATCCACCAGGAACAGAAAATCTTTCTCGGCCAGGCACAGTGGCTCACGCGTGTAGTCCGAGCACTTTGGGAGGCCGAGATGGGCGGATCACAAGTTCAGGAGATCCAGACCATCCTGGCTAACACGATGAAACCCCGTCTCTAATAAAAATACAAAAAAAATTAGCCGGGCGTGCTAGCGGGCGCGCTAGGGGGCGCCTGTAGTCCCAGCTACTCTGGAGGCTGAGGCAGGAGAATGGCGTGAACCCGGGAGGTGGAATTTGCAGTGAGCCGAGATCCCGCCACCGCACTCCAGCCTGGGCGATAGAGAGAGACTCTGTCTCAGAAAAAAACAACAAAAAAAGAATTAGTGGACCACCATTTACTAACTGTGTAACCCAAACTCAGACCTTCTGAATGTTACACAAATTCTTTTTACATAACATCACAGTGAGTTCTTAACTAAAGAAGGGTAACTTCTTGAAGAAGTTATTCATATTTATACAAGGCAGTCATTTGCCCTTGAAAAGCTTTCTGTCTCCTCAGATCCATCAGGAATAGAAAATCTTTCTCGGCCCAGCCCAGTGGCTCACGCCTGTAATCCCAGCCCTTTGGGAGGCCGAGGCCGGCGGATCACGAGGTCAGAAGATCCAGATCATCCTGGCTAACACGATGAAACCCCGTCTCTACTAAAAATACAAAAAATATTAGCCGGGCGTGCTTGCGGGCGCCTGTAGTCCCAGCTACCCTGGAGGCTGAGGCAGGAGAATGCGGTGAACCCAGAAGGCAGACTTTGCAGTGAGCCGAGATCCCGCCACCGCACTGCAGCCTGGGAGACAGAGTGAAACTGTGTCTCAGGGAAAACAAAAAAGAATTAGTGTACCACCATTTACTAACTGTGTAACCCAACCTCAGACCTTCTGAATGTTAGACAAATTCTTTTTACGTAACATCACAGTGAGTTCTTAACTAAAGAAGGGTAACTTCTTGAAGAAGTTATTCATATTTATACAAGGCAGGCATTTACCCTTGAAAAGCTTTCTGTCTCCTCAGATCCATCAGGAATAGAAAATCTTTCTCGGCCCAGCCCAGTGGCTCACGCCTGTAATCCCAGCACTCTGGTAGGCCGAGGCCGGCGGATCATGAGGTCAGAAGATCCAGACCACCCTGGCTAATACGATGAAACCCCGTCTGTACTAAAAATACAAAAAATACTAGACGGGCGTGCTTGCGGGCGCCTGTAGTCCTAGCTACCCTGGAGGCTGAGGCAGGAGAATGGGGTGAACCTGGGAGGCGGAGTTTGCAGTGAGCCGAGATCCCGCCACTGCACTCCAGCCTGGGCGACAGAGAGACTCTGTCTCAAAAGAAAAAAGAAGAAAATATGTCTCCATTTACTATTCTGCAAATATATTTACCTCTTGTGGTATGTAGTATAAATGCTGTACTTTCTCCATGTCTTTGTTTCATGTATATGAAATACCTCTTATTTCTTCATATCAGTTGTTTTCTACCTGGGAGATTTTTTTCAAGATAATTAATATGATCATAGCAGTAGTTATTAAAAAGTCACCACTTTTGGATTTCATAGTGTCAATATGTCTACAGCCAGATATATCATTCTTCTTAAATTGAGCTTTCAAAATACCTTTCTAACATAAAACCCAAAGTCTTGTTATGTACTAGAAGATCTGGAGTTTTGGACCATTATATCATGTTGTCCAAGAAAATGTCCACAAAAAAAAAAAAGCAAGAAAATATAACATCTACAGGCTCAAAAATACCAGGCCAACTGAGACACCAAATTGACCTAGGATCATAAGATGATTATCACTGTTACATAATCATTCAGTCTTTGATTTTTTTACTTAGTCATTCATTTAATCCATCAAACATGTGCATTAGTTAGTTTGAGCTGCCATAACAAAATGCCATAAACTTGGTGGCTTCAACAAAAACAATTTATTTTCTGACAGTTCTAGAGGCTGCAAATCCAAGATCAGGGTGCCAGCATGATTGGATTCTGTTAAAGGCTCTCTTCCTGTCTTGCAGACAGCCACTTTCTCACTGTGTGTTTTCGCATGGCAGAGAGAGAGCAAGAGGGAGAGGGAGAGCCAGAGGGTGAGGGAGAGGCAGAGGGAGAGGGAGAGGGAGAGGGAGGTGGGAGAGGGGGAGAGGGGAAGAGAGAGAAGGTGGGAGGGGAGAGAGAGAGAGAGCACAATCTCTCTGATATCTCTTCTTATAAGGTCACTAATCCCATCATGAGGACTCCACCCTCATGACCTCATCTAAACCTAATTGTCTCCCAAAGGGCCCATCTCCTAAGACTATCATATTGCAGGTTAGGGCTTCAATATATGAAGGGGGGGCACACAATTCACTTCATAACAAACATGTATTGATCATCTATGTGCAGGATACTTTTCTAGGCACTGGAGTGCATTGGTAGAACAGAATATCATGTTCCCTGCTCTCATGGAGCTGTTAGCCTAGTGGAGGGAATCTAGAAAGTAAAATAATACAGCTCCAAAGTAGTACTCTAGGGAAAACGTAGAGATTATGGGAACACATAAAAGAGGTATCTTTCCCAGATACCCAGAGTCAGGGAAGACTACCTTGATAACGTGTCATGAAGCTGAAACTGACAGAGTATAGGTTTGCCAGGTCAAGGGGGAAGTAGCAAGGGCTGGATACAGGAAGAAAAATGGCACATGTTAATCCTTGAGTCAAGACAGAACTAAGTGCAATCAAGGATGTAAAATGTGGAGTAACTGATGAGCACTTTTTCTTTTAATTACACATTTTGATAGGACAGGCAGGTGAGAGATGTTGGAGAGGTTAGTGAGGACCAGAGCATTTAAGACTTTGTAAGCCCTGATTTACATATGAAGATCAAACTCAAAACTTTTTTTTTTTGGAGACGAAGTCTCGCTCTGTTGCCCAGGCTGGAGTGCAGTGGCGCAATCTCAGCTCACTGCAAGCTCTGCCTCCCGGGTTCACGCCATTCTCCTGCCTCAGCCTCCCAAGTAGCTGGGACTACAGGTGCCTGCCACCACGCCCGGCTAATTTTTTGTATTTTTAGTAGAGACGGGGTTTCACCATGTTGGCCAGGATGGCCTCAATCTCCTGACCTCGTGATCCGCCTTGCCTCGGCCTCCCAAAGTGCTGGGATTACAGGCATGAGCCACCACGCCCAGCCTCAAAACATTTTTAATGTCCTGGAGAAGAAAGATTTTGTAAAACCCATCCTATGGAGTGCCAAGGAAAATTTATTCTCTATGAAGGTAATGGAGAATGCAAAAATATATATATACTTTTACAAAGTGTATAAAGATAACTCATTTTGAAATTTTGCATTGATATGATAGCATCATAATTTTCTCTTTAATTAGTAATCATATTTAAATTCAACATTGTGTGACAGCAGCACATGTACGTGACTATGTATGTAATGGAAGAGACAAAAATAACAACAAAATTCTCTAGTATCTCTATCAGCTACCAGTATCTCTAGTGCCACAATCAGACTGTTCTTCATTTACTGGGTCATTTTAAACATGTACTGAAAATTTACTATGAACCTGGTTCTATGAAGCTGTAATCGTCCTGTGAATAAAACAACCATCCCTGCCCTCATGGAGCTTACATTATAGGAGGAGAAGGCAGAGCAACAGTAAACATAATAAATAAATAAACTATATAGTATGTTAGAAAATGATGAGTGCTTTGGAGAATAGAAATGGAAGTACCTGGATTCAAAGTAGGTGAAGGTAGCTTTATACAGAAAATAAAATTTGAGCAAAACTTGGAGGGAATTTGACATGCAAATATCTGAAGAACATACGGCAGAAGAAAGAATATTCCAGGTATAGGAACCAATGCAAAGGTCTTAAGCAGAGAACATGCCTGATGTCATCCAAGTACTTGAAGAAGGTTGATGTGGCTAGACTGCAATGAATGAGAAGCAAAGAATAATAGAAGATGAAGTCCAAATGTAGAGAGGGAGTCATCTCAAGGAGGGCTCTGTAGGCTACTGAAGGCTTTGGCTTTCACCACGAATGAATGCAAAGCTATTGGAGGGTCTTCAAGTAGAGGAGCAGCATGATCTGATTTACAGTTAAAATTAGTCACTTTAGTTACTGTGGTAGGTAGAGTAATGATCCCTCCAACATGTCTACTTCCTAATCCCTGGAATCTAAATATATTACCTTACATGGCAAAAGGGAATTTACAGAAGTGATTAAGGTTAAGGGCCTTGAGATGGATTATCAAAGTGAACTCAGTCTGATCACTTGAGTGAGGAAGGTGGAAAGTGGAAGAGGGAGACCCAAGACTGAGTCAGAGAGATGTAACATATGAAAGATCCTCTCTGCCGTTGCTGGCTATGAAGATGGTGGCAAAGGAATGTGGTGGCCTCTAGAAGCAGGGAATAACACTTAGTTTACAGCTAGTGAAACAACAGGGACCTTGGTTTTAGAGCCACAAAGAACTGAATTGTCAACAATTGGAATGAACAGGAAACCAATGCTCCCCTAGTGTCTCCAGGAAATAACACAGACTGCCACACTTTAATTTTAGTCCAGCAAGACCCGTTTCAGACTTCTGATTTGTAGAACTATACAATCATAAATGTGTGCTGTTGTAAGCCACTCAGTCTGTGGTGATTTGTAACAGCAGCAACAGAAAACTATTAATAATACAGTTACTGTGAGGCGACAATGTTATGGAAAGTGAGGAGGAAGAGGGAAACAAAAAGAAGAGTTGGGAAGCTATTGCAGTGATCAGGTGAGGGATGAGCATTTGGATAAACATAGTAGCCATGAATACAAAAAAGGACCCAATTCTAGCTATCTTCTGAAGGCAGAGTCAACACAATTCTTGGCAGACTGGACGTAGAGCATAAGGACATGTCAAAGATGGCCCTGAGATTTTTGACCTGAGTAATTGAAAGGATAGTATTTCCAGATGGGAAAGACTATGGGAGGAACAGGATTGTGAAGGAATTCAAGAGAGCAATTTGGAGTGAATACTCTAGAGTAAGGAGATGAATATGCAGTATGGGTTCAAGAGAGAGTTCTGAGATGGTAATATCGATTTGAATGTCAGTGGTATGTAAATTGTTGTTAAGTCTGAGATTGGATGAACTCATGGAACAAGTGTTGATAGGTCTCTCTTTGGACAAACATTCTTCTATGAAAATATTTAATTTAAATATATGTATATATAGTAAAGTAGTCAATAATATGCTTCCAGAAATTTTCCTTCCAGATCACTTCCTTTCATGTAGGAGAAACACATGATCCATGAGAGCATATGGAGATTTGGAAGGAGGATGCTTAGGATACATGGAAAAGACACTGAAAGTATCCAGACTGAAGAAACTCAACAAACAAAAATAAACTGTGCTTACTGGGCAATTCTGTCTGAATTCTTCCCTAATTGATTGAGCAAAAAATAAATAAAAATTAAATTTCTGACAGCATTCCATATTAGAAGCTGAAGTATGCTCAACACATTTGTACCTCGGTCATTGCTTAATTTGCCTTTGGAAAAATAGCTCCATCACTTAAACAAACCTCTTAGTTTCTTCAAATGCTACAATCCCTTGAGAAAGACACTAGTAGCAGGTAAACCTGCAATAGGAGAGCCACTCTGAAACAGGAATGAACAGACTTAGATGTCTGTTTTCACCCCATCACAAAAATGCCCAACCAGAAAGCTTAGCAAGTGCCACAGACAATTGTGCTAAGTGCTCTGTCTGCGTCATTTCATTTAATTCCTCCCAACAATACCTTGAGGTGGCTTTGTAATCACAGGTGAGAAAATTAAATTTTGGAATAATTAAGAAACTTGTCCAGTGTCATTCTTAGAGCTAGAGAATGTCAGAGTCAGAATCCAAATGCAAGTCAGATAGTTCTAAAGCATACTCTCTTATGTCTGATATGTTGCAACTAGACAGTCACAGGTCCTTCCACTTTAAATTCTAATATATTCATTGAATCTGCGCAGTTTTTCCTGATTACTGGAGTAAATAGTACTTACTCTATGCTCTTTTTATTTTTATTTTTTAGTTAACATCACACATATCCTACTTTTCTTGTTCCTAGTTCTGTTTTCCTCTATGAGCTGCCAGAATAACCCTCTCTGTGGCTCCCTTTTCCTTGCAAGATTAAAAGCATAGTCCTTAATATGCTATTAAAATTCTTTGTTTTATATCTCCAGCCTCACATATCATAAGCCCTTCCTACCTTGCACCTTGTATTCCAGCCACACCAACTGAAATGCACATCCCAGAATATGCCCTAAGCACGTGACTACTCTGCCATGAATACTACCCTCTCCACTCCAACACACATATACATCACCCTTGAATAATTCCTATTCAGGATTAAAACAGTGCAATAATATTCCCCTCATAATGCCTTCCCTCTACAAATAACACACATTTACTGAGCTACTCTATGCCACACACTATTCTAAGCACCCTGAAAACTTTGACAGAATATGTCTGTTCTCAAGAATCTACAGTGTATCTTGGATACAACCACATAAACAAAATTTATATATAATTTTCAAAATAATACTGCAGGCTGGAACATTTTAAGAATACACTCAATAATCCTCTCTGCTCTCAAGCCTTTCTTATCGTACCATATTAAAATTTTCTGCTAATGTATCTAACATGATATTTATTGTTACAAATTACAAGAGTCTTTTCTAATACTCTGTTAAGATCACATTAGAAAAGTATTTTTAAATATAAATGTATGCATTTATTTATTACTTAAATTGTATTTCCTTTTATGAAAGAATATTCTTAAACTATATGAACAAAATAACAGAGAAAATATAAAAATAAATACAAGAATATAATGGATATAACTATAGTCAGAAAGATATTTATTAAATTTGAAAACTTAGTCTCTATAAAACCAAATGTTATTATGGGCCAATATATGTAAGTTAGATTCTTGGCTAGTGTTTAAATCACTCTCAAGTATTAATCCAGATCTATTCAGTGTAATTAACTCTTTCACATCAAAGTGGCCTATAAATGGCAGCAAATGAAAATGTAGGAAAGCAGTAAACCTTTCCAGTTTATAAATTGCTAAATCTTTCACAGTTGTATTTTTGTAGGAAAATAAACTCTAAAGATTAGTCGTTAAAATTCTTTAGCTGTAGCTACTTTATTGTATCAAATTGGCAATGTGTTTTGCTCATATTTGGACATATATCTTTTATGGGAGATATAATTATTAGTATGTTATTTATTTTCACATTTCTATAGTCATAAATTGTATGCTATATATATGCATATTCTAAATTTTCACACATCTATAACTTATGTCAGTATTCTCCATGTATCACATTTTATATGCATTTCATATATATAAATTTAATATTAGAAAAAGCTATAGCTCAGAAAAATTTGAAAACTTTCCCAAGACTTCAGAGCTAACAACTTAGCAGATCTAGGATCCTGTCCTCAGGTTTATATGTTACGAAATGATTCTTTGGTCCTAATAAGAAGCATGAAAAGTTAAAAGAATTTACCAGGAATTAACGATTTACTTAATGTTGTAACCATAATCAGAAACCTAGTTTCTTAAAATAGTTGATATTCTATCCTATTTTTAATACTAATATGTTGAGAAAAAGTTAACCCACTTGTCAGTATTCTGTTTTCTACTACATAGCTCATAAAACTATCATAGAACCACCTCTCATAATGAAAAATTAAGATGCTGGAGAAAATATGACACTGGAAAAATAATAATACAGATTCAGATAATACAAAGTTAAGGTAAATCCCAAGTGCCAGAATAAAGCAGAAATAAGAGCCATCTCAGTAAGCATGGACTAATGTCAAGGTTGGTATCAGACCTGAAGATCAAGGAATAGAGCCTAATCTATTAATAGCCACACAGGAAATAGTACATGTGACTTTGGGCTTGGTCAAGTACAGAATCAGAACTGCATCAAGCTAGGGCCTCAAGAGGCTGTGGAGCCATGAAAAGAGCCAAGAGCATTTTTAAAAGTAACTTTTCTGGGGCTTCTGGTGCAGAAAAATCAATCTTCTGTGAGAAATTATAACTCCAAGCAAACCCATGTATACCAATGTATATCAGACTCCCAAGGTAAGGAATTTGACCTAAAAATTGGTCTAGGACCAATGAACCACCGCAAAGCCCTAGCAGAAAAAAATTCAAATTATTGTGTTAGGCCACTTCGACAGGGATTTTATCCATAAAATCCCTGAATAATAAAAATCAACTATCCCCAAAGAGGAACTTTCTATAAACATTCTTAAACAATGTGGAAACCAGTATGAGAGAAAGGCATACAATACAACCAACAAGAGAATTGTGATATCGAGAAGCAAAAACAACAGAGTTATCTGGAAGAGACTATGGAAAAAATATGTGAAAAATGTTGTCAGAGATGGAAGGGAAAACACGATAAGTAAAAATCAACACTAGGGCCGGGCGAGGTGGCTCACGCTTGTAACCTCAGCACTTTGGGAGGCCAAGGCAGGTGGATCACTTGAGGTCAGGAGTTAAAGACCAGCCTGGCCAACATGATGAAATCTTGTCTCTACTAAAAATACACACACAGAAAAAATTAGCTGGGCATGGTGGTGGGCACCTGTAGTCCCAGCTACTTGGGAGGCTGGAGCAGGCAATCACTTGAACCCAGGAGGTGGAGGTTGCAGTGAGCTGAGATCACACCACTGCACTCCAGCCTGGGCAACAGAGCAAGACTCTGACTCAAAAGAAAAAAAAATCAACCCTAGACGAAAAAAGTTTATCTAATTTGAATAAGTTACAAATAGAACCACTTAAATATTAAAATAAATGCAACAATTTAAAGCAGATTCTCGATTAATGAATTGAACAGCTGATAGGTAACAACCTAAAGGAAACCTGGATAGTTATAAGACACATCTCATGAAAGTGCCTAAAAGGTAGAGAAAAGAGATTTAAAAGATCCATCAGATGAAAGAATGAGAGGTTCTAACATGTGTGTAATGAGAGTTTCAGTGAGATAAAGAGTACAGGGAAAGAAATACTTGGAAAGACATTGGTGGTCGTCAGATTCTATACCTGGAATGGCTTCTGATTACAGCAATATGGATTAGCATAGCTTGGATTAATGAGTACCACTGAAGAAAGCTAACACAGCAGGACAAAACACATTAAAAAATTATCTCAAAGGCGGAGTACTAGTAAAATAGTAAATTAGGTCAAGGGAGAAGTTCTGAAATTCTGAGAATAAACCCTGCATTTAGAAATTCTTTCTCCTTGGGGTATTTGGCACAGACTAAGCAGAACTTTTGACATGCTCTCAGGGAACGATGGCTGCAGTCTAGATACTGGCAGGGACGGAGCAGAAACCACTTCTCTTATGAAGGACAGCACGCTGGAGACGGCGGACGCTAAATATAAGCCAGATATTTCCCAGCTATGAGAAAATAAGTTTCTGACTGTCCCAGAAATTCTCATTCTGATTTTAGCTTAAGGTGGTTCTAGATTGCCAGTACCATAAAGTGCCAATATAAGAGAAATAAAATCCTTTCTGGAAAAGGAAAGCTTTATCCTAGTATGCAAACTGTTACTACAAACACTTTTTCAATATAATTTCCAATCCAGTTTTAAAGATAAAGACTGAAGGATATAAGGGAATTGGCATAGAAACCAGCAGAAATGATACAGATAAAGAAGAGACCTTCTCCATGTTGTTCAGGCTGGTCACGAACTCCTGGGCTCAAGTGATCCTCCTATCTTGGCATCCCAAAGTGTTGGGATTACAGGTGTGAGCCACCATGCCCGGGCTACCTGTATTGTTTCATTTTTTAAAAATGATGTATCTGAAGTAAATGTAACAGACCAGCTTGTGAATACATGGATATTTTATGATACTACTCTCTATACATTTCTATACTTTAGCATTTTATAATTTTTTAAAGAAGCATTTGATGTTTCAGAAAAAAGTATAAATATATTCAAAAGATGGAAAAAGTATTATCCATCTTATGTTTGTCTGTATCTAAGGTCATAATACATGCAGAAATTTTTACTTTGGATAATTTGTTAGTATTTCAGTTTCACGGATTATCTTTTTGAAACAGCTAAAAGATAATTATATCATCAAAATAACTGAAAACATAGAAACAGCTTCTCTATAGCACTGTTTTACTTCCATAAATATGGTTGAATAATTCTTGATTCAAAATTCTTTTTATAAAATTACATTAAATGTACTATGGCATCTCTATAAGGTTTATACAATGAAAAAATATTGCATGCTTTGTATTCCTTCATTACAAAAATTGAACTGCAATTTAAATATGAATTTCAATTTAGAGCATTAGTAATTAACTGATTTTATTCTGTTTTGTAATTCTTTCATTCATTAATCACTGTGAGAGCTGAAGAACATTACAACCCTGTAGGAAATAAAAAGACAAGGATGTCACTTAAGGTTAGTCATACAGCATGGTTTGCATTTTAATCTAGCATTGGTTTTATGGAGATTTAAAACTTTTCAATCAAAAATACTTCTAAATGTCACCAGCTTTAGGGGAAGCATTTAGTCATTTCATAAATTACTTTTCTGGTCTTTACTGCTATGCTTTATTTACCACAATCTAAAATCAATACTATGGACACAGGGTATGGTTTTTTGTCAGACGTGCGTAGTCCTGAGGGACCTGGTTTAAAAAGGATGACATAGGTATCATTTTCTTTCTTCTAGCATTTCCCTAACAGATATGCAACATTTAATGGTCAAATGCTTATGGCATGTCTTGCTTCAAGTTGGAGAAATCCTATTTTTCCCCATCCTGTGCAACATACTCATGTGTAGTCACAAGACTGTTGGTGACTAAGACACCCAAAACTAGCAGCTATATTTGCTTCTTAGCACTGTAACTGTCCCAGCCCTGGTATTTGATTTAAGCCATTATAAAGATTACAATTTGGGAAAGAAGCAATAAAATGATATAAATTCTAATAAAAGTTAAAATTTCAATTTTTAAATATAATTAAAATTATGGAAATGAAATCTTCTTTGATGAATGAGATCATCCACAATCTCTACATCTTTTATCCATAAATTCAAGTGACAGGACAAGAACAGGAATAAGTTCATTTGGAGGGCTTATTTTGTTGTGTGTGGACAATTCAATGGTCAGCTTCTGTCTTCACTTTCCTCTGCCTGTGGTTAGATTATGTTACACAGGCTGAGGTGTTGGAGAAGGGGGCGTTATACCTTCAGGTCATTTACACTCACAGGTATCTGTGGAAATGTTGGTCCTCCGATCTGGGCTTAGACATTCACAGATTGTAGCTGCAATGTCCCTCAATTCCTTAAGTGTCCTTAAGACTTGGGAGAACCTTCATATATTTTCCCTCACCCTAGAGTTCTGAGACCAGTTCTGGTGCTTATTCTCTTTCTCTGGACAATGAACATATCTGTGATACCATTTGTTGTCCTCATCCGCTAGATGCCCCATACAGACAGTCCCTATATCCAGAAAATAGACCAAAAACTCCCATATATTAATATAATCTATATAATTGTATATAATATAAAATAGACAAAAGCTCCATAAGTTATTAATATGATGTATAATTATATATAAATATTAATGTAATGTATAGTTATATATAAATATTAATATAATATAGAATTATATACAAATATTTATATTTATATATAATTATACATGTAATCATTAATATAATTTATAGCAGTTTTTGGTCTATTTTCTGGAAATAGGGACTGTCTATATGGGGCAATCAAGCAGGAAAAAATGTAAATCAGGAAAAAATTGAACAAATGTCTTGAAAATGTACTTCAAAAGAGAATATTCAAATGAAGCATGTGAAAATACGTTCAATATTTAGTTATCAGAAAAATGCAAGTTAAAATCACAATGAGACACCATTACATATTTAGTGCCATTTCTTTAAAAAATGAAAAAGTTATTAATATGTAAAGCATCTAGCCTTTTATTTTTTGTTGTTGCTGTTAAACATTAGCTCTTTTTTTTTTTTTTTTACTTTTATTTTGGGCTTCAGGGCACATGTGCAGATTTGTTATATGGGTAAATTGCATGTTGTGGGGATGTGGTGTACAGATGATTTTGTAACCCTGGTAATAAACATAGTACCCAATAGGTAGCAATAAGCATATTACCCAGTAGGTATTAATAAGCATATTACCCAATAGGTAGTTTTTTGATCCTCACCCTCCTCCCAATCTCCACCCTCTTGTTGGCCCTGGTGTCTATGTTCCCTTCTTTTTGTCCACATGTACTAGATAATTAGCTTCCACTTATAAGTGAGAACATGCAGTATTTGGTTTTCTGTTCCTGTGTCAGTTCACTTATGATAATGGCCTCCAAGTCTCTCCATGTTGCTGCAAAGGATATGATCTCATTATTTTTTATGGCTGTGTAGTATTCAATGGTGCATATGTTTCTTTATGTAGTCTAGCACTGATGGGCAGTTAGGCTGATTCCATGTCTTCACTATTGTGAACAGTGCTGCTAGCCGGGAGCAGTGGCTCACGCTTGTAATCCCAGCACTTTGGGAGGCCGAGGCAGGCGGATCACGAGGTCAGGAGATCGAGAACACAGTGAAACCCTGTCTCTACTAAAAATACAAAAAATTAGCCGGGTGTGGTGGCAGGCGCCTGTAGTCCCAGCTACTCGGGAGGCTGAGGCAGGAGAATGGCGTGAACCTGGGAGGCGGAGCTTGCAGTGAGCCGAGACTGCGCCACTGCACTCTAGCCTGGGCGACAGAGTGAGACTCCATCTCAAAAAAAAAAAAAAACAGTGCTGCAATGAACATATATGTGCAAGTGTCTTTACGGTAGAATGATTTATATTCCGTTGGATATACATCCAGTAATGAGATTGCCAAATTGAGTGGTAATTGTGTCTTAAGTTCTTTCAGAAATCTCCAAACTGCTTTCCACAATGGCTGAACTAATTTATACTCCCACCAGTAGTGTTATGTTTTCTTTTCTCTGCAACCTCGCCAGCATCTGTTTTTTTTTTTTTTACTTTTTAATAATAGCCATTCCGACTAGTGTGAGATGGTATCTCGTGGATTTTATTTGCATTTATTTCTCTAATGATTAGTGATGTTGACCATTTTTTCCTATGATTGTTAGCCACTTAAATGTCTTTTTTTGAAAAGTGTTTGTTCATGTCCTTTACCCACTTTGTAAGGGGATTGGTTGTTTTTTGCTTATAAATCTGTTTAAGTTCCTTAAAGATGCTGAACATTAGACCTCTGTAGGATACATAGTTTGTAAGTATTTTCTCCCATTATGTAGGTTGTCTGTTTACTTGGTCGATATTTTGCTGAACAAAAGCTGTTTAGTTTAATTAGGACTCATTTGTCAATTTTTTGTTCCAATTGCTTTTGACATCTTTGTCATAAAATCTTTGACCAGTCATATGTCCAAAATGGTATTTCCTAGGTTATCTTCCAGGGTTTTTATAGTTTTAGATTTTACATTTCAGTCTTAATCCACCTTGTGTTGATTTTTGTATACTTGTGTAAGGAAGGGGCCAAGTTTCAATCTTCTGCAAATGGCTAGCCAGTTATCCCAGCACCATTTATTGAACAGGGAGTTCTTTCCCCATTGCTTGTTTTTGTCAACTTTGTCAAAGATCAGATGGTTGAAGGTATGTGGCATTATTTCTGGGGTCTCTATTCTGCTCCACTGTCTATGTCTCTGTTTCTGTACTAGTACCATACTGTTTTGCTTACTGCAGTCTGATAGCATAGTCTGAAGCCAGGTGATGCTTATAGCTTTGTTCTTTTTGCTTAGGATTGCATTGGTTATTTGAGCTTTTATCTTATTTTTGTTTCATATAAACTTTAGAATAGATTTTTTTCAAATTTTGAAAAGAATGTCATTGTAGTTTGATAGGAATAGCATTGAATCTGTAAATTGCTTTGGGCAGTATGGCCATTTTAATGATATTGAATCTTCCTCTCCATGAGCATGGAATGTTTTTCCATTTGTTTGCATCATCTCTGGTTTCTCTGAGCAGTGTTGTTTTTAATTCTCATTGTAGAAATCTTTCACTTCCTTGATTAGCTGTATTTCTAGGTATTTTATTCTTTTTGTGGCAATTGTGAATGGGATCACATTCTTGATTTGGCTCTCAGCTTGGATGTTGTTGGTGTATAGGAATGCTATGGATTTTTGTTCATTGATTTTGTATCCTGTAACTTTGCTGAAGTTGTTCATCAGATCAAGGAACTTTTGAGCAGAGACTATGGTGTTCTCTACATATAGAATCATACGGTCTATAAACATAGATAGTTTGACTTTCTCTCTTCCTATTTGACTGCCTTTTATTTCTTTGTCTTGCGTGATCACTCTAGCTAGGACTTCCAGTACTATGTTGATCAAGAATGATGAGAGAGGGCATCCTTGTCTTATTCCAGTTTTCAAGGCTAATGCTTTTCCTCATTCAGTATGATGTTGGCTGTGGGTTCCTCATAGATGCCTCTTGTTATTTTAAAGTGTGTTCCTTCAATGCCTAGTGTGTTGAGGGTTTTTAATATGAAGGAGTGTTTAACTTTATCAAAAGATTTTTCTGCATCCATTGAAATAATCATGTGGTTTTGTTTTTAATTCCCCTTATGTGATGAATCACATTTAATATGCTGAAGCAACCTAGCCTCCCTGAGATAAAGCCTACTTGATCATGGCAAATTAGCTTTTTGATGTGCTGCTGAATTCAATTTGCTAGTATTTTGTTGAGGATTTTTTCATCTGTGTTCATCAAGGACATTGGCAAATATCTGTATGATCTTTGACAAAGGTGACAAAACAAGCAATGAGGAAAGGAATCCCTATTCAATCAATGGTACTGGGATAACTGGCAAGCCATATGCAGAAGATTGAAACTGGAACCCTTCCTTATACCACATATTGAGATGGATTAAAGACTTAAATGTAAAACCTAAAACTATAAAAACTCTGGAAGATAACCAAGGCCTCTCTTTTATAGGTGAAAATACAAGTTAGTACTACCACTCTTGAACTTTTGCACAATATGAATTATGTACAAATATATGCATAAACCATAACCCTGTAATTTGTATTTTTTATCTATTCAAGTATCTACCCATCCAAGCACATGTATAAGAATGATAAGGTCTGTATTATCCATAATACCTTAAATTTCCATCATGAGAATAATGGATAAATAACTGTAGCGCATTCATGAAATGAAATACTATGGACTAATGATCTGTGGTCCCTGGGCCAACAGCATCAGTACTACCTGAGAACTTGTTAGAATTGCAAATTCATGGGCCCACTCCAGATCTACTGGTTTGGAGATTCTGATTTGGAGAGTCTGGGGCGGGATGGGGGGGGCTCTAGATTTCTCTGTTTAGCAAAACTTCCAGATAATTCTGATGCATACTTAGGTGGACACGCACTGCTTTCTATGCAAAAAAAAAATGAATATATATATAAAAATCTGCTCTCTGCCATCCCATGAATAAATTTGTGGTTAGATTCTAAGAGGAAATATAAGAGAGATTCTGGTATAATTTTCTATTTGGATGCCAGTTATAAGTTTACTCTGACCAAAATTCATAAACATATTCACATATAATTTACCCATTTTGTATTTGTATGGTAATGAAATAATGTAAAAACATAGTGTACTCCAGTCAAACTCAGCTGCTTTGATATTGCATACTCAATAACGGGTGTTTATTGTCTCTCTTAAATTGGATATTATACTCTGCATGCAGGATAAAATGAATTTGTTTCAAGAAAAAAGACTACTTACTTTAAGAAAATATATCCAGTCGGCCGGGCGCGGTGGCTCATGCCTGTAATCCCAGCACTTTGGGAGGCCGAGGCGGGTGGATCACGAGGTCAGGAGATCGAGACCATCCTGGCTAACACAGTGAAACCCCGTCTCTACTAAAAATGCAAAAAATTAGCCGGGCGAGGTGGCGGGCGCCTGTAGTCCCAGCTACGCAGGAGGCTGAGGCAGCAGAATGGCGTGAACTCTGCGGGGCGGAGCCTGCAGTGAGCCCAGATTGCGCCACTGCACTCCAGCCTGCGTGAAAGAGCGAGACTCTGTCTCAAAAAAAAAAAAAGAAAATATATCTATCCAGTCAACCTATTATATTTTGAGTGCATGTTTGTGTATATGCTATGCTTTAATAAAAACTTTACTGAAAAATTAAGTAAATATTTTTCCTTGGCAATCATCCATGTCAATGTTGTTCATCAGATGGTATTGATGTTTTTATTTGTTGATTACTGCCATTTGGTAGGCATTTCACATACCACTTTACTAAATCCTGCTACCAAATAAATGGTATTCCTATTTTGGAGATAAAAAGTGCTGAGGCCTGGGGAAACTGTATAATGTCCTCAGAATAGTAAGTGGAAAAATTCAAGATTGGAAACTCAAGTCTGTCTAACTACAAGTTCATGATCTTTCTACAGTATCATGTGGTCATCTAACAGAAGCAGAGATTGGTATTTTACCAGTAGGTGCACAACATAATTACTAAATCTACCCAGGATAAGATGGTAGAAGAGGCAAATGAGGTTGATTCTGCTAGGAATGTTATACCTTCTCCAGAAACTACCCCATATTTATAGGTTATCATGTTTAGAAGGCATCTTCAATGTCATGAATTAAAATTAATTCCCTTTGAAATAAATTCCATAGACTAGGAACTCAGTTTTTCACAAACTATCTCTTTTCATTACAATTTTATTTATTAGAAAATATTTTCTTGTATTGAGGCCAAACACTGTAAAAATACATCACAAATTAGTACATATACAAAAGAAAGCTTGTGCAAAACATAAATTTGTACACTGTGCTTTATACCAATGGTCCCAATTCTGCCTATTTTAGTCATATAGGGAAACATATTTTCATATAAAAGAATATTAAATATTTAAAGTAAACCACTATTTTGTTCTTTGAGTCTACTTTCTCCTTGTTTCTTGCAACTGTTTTTAATATTACCTGATTTCTGAGTCACTTCATCATCCTGACCTTTCCCCTCTGACTGGTTCAATTTTTTCATGTGTCCTTCAAAGAATGGTTTTACTTAGGTGTTTTATAAAAAGCAAAGTAGAACAGGAACACTTCATTTATCTTGTTCCAAACCTCAAGTTCCTATCATTACACCACAGAGTTCCAAGAACTAGAAGCAAAGGAATTACCCTTTTTTGTTTAAAATGTGCTTTGGTTTGGATCAGGTCCTTGTAAGAGCTTAGGCTGAGGCAATATTTTAACAATTTTTATTATAAAGTATAAAAATTTATCATCCTTAGTTGCCCAAAGCAGCTGTTATCATAATCAAAGGAATAACCCAAGATAATTTATCATAGAGTCGTATAAACAGAATGCCTGGCAACTAATGTGCATATACTTTGAAGCTGTGTGAACTAGACACATGGTTTTTCCCTGTTTAAGCCTTAACTTCTTTACTAATGGAAATGGATTGTATGAATTAAGTGAAATAACATCAGGAAAGTAATAGAATTCAATACATATTAGATCCATTTCCCCTTTAGTTCCCTAAAAGACACAAAAATGCAGGGCTAGTTTACTCAAATGGCACACCTCAACATCACCATCACACACATAGCCATAATCATCATCACCATTATTATCATCATCAAAATTATTTCTTGCCTGTTCACTGTGTGCCAGACATTTTCTCGGGCCTTTGCATGGTTTATCTCATTTCACTTAATTCTTAAATTAATCTAATGTGGCAGTTATATTTATTAAACCCATTTGACATATGAGAAAACTAAAGCACAGAAGGCTTACTAACATGGCATGCCTTTGTTTACAGCTGATAAATGATGTCATGCAATTCGATCGTACAGGCTCTAAAGATCCACATTCCTAAAAGAAAGCTCTAAATCTAAATCTTCATTATCTATACATTGGAGTATACAAGCTTGCCTCATTCAAAGAGTTATTGAACACTCACTATGGGGAAAGCACATATATATTTAAATAAATATAGATAAGATACAATTTATTCTTCCATGGAGCTCACATCCTAGAGGTGACAGTGA
This sequence comes from Nomascus leucogenys, assembly GCF_006542625.1. Taxonomy (NCBI): domain Eukaryota; kingdom Metazoa; phylum Chordata; class Mammalia; order Primates; family Hylobatidae; genus Nomascus; species Nomascus leucogenys. Next base: position 29,493,853 of record NC_044395.1, on the reverse strand, counting down.
TATTGATACAATTAAGGCAAAAAGACAAAGGGAAATTATAATATGCTGTGATATGGTCTGTATAACAGTGGAAGTTCTTAAAAGTTAATAGTGATAAAGGATCAGGACGCAAAATCTAAGAAACAGAAACAGCAAATGCAAATACTCAGCATCTAGCAAAATAAATTTATTTTAGGCAACTTTTAATTAGTTTGGTGTAGCAAGAATATGGAATGAAAAAAGGTTCCTCATGTGATGAGGCTGAAAGCTGATTAGGGGTCAAATCTAGACATAATGCTTATGAGTTTTGGAATGTATCCTTCAAATGATGTAGACCTTCTGAAGGATTTTTATCATGGAAATAATGGGAATAGTTTGGGGTGTAATAATATCTTTCAGGCAGTGTGGTGGAAATTGATGAGAAGAGAGAGTGGGATGGACTGGGAAATCTGGTATTAGAGAGATGAGTTTGAAATCTGCGGAGTTGCTATAAATAAAAAAAAATAGGTGCTGAAGCACTGAAGGTGGAAAATAGGGGAGACAGGTATAAGACATTAACAAGAATGAAATAATAAGACCATCGTGGTTAACAAATGCATATAGGTGTCTGGCTGTGGTGATAAGGAGGTGAAAAAATAGAAATAAACAAAGATGAGATAAAATGCATCTACCATGGCATGCCCATAATCTTGTTTTCACTTTAAATATAATACCCTGGAGATGTTAGCAGCCCTTTCCTTATTTTCCCCTACCTCTGCTTTTCTTCTGTCAAGATTAAACCCTACTTTCTCAGCCAGAGTTTCAATATTTCTCCTATTTCCAGAATAAAGCAAACTAGAGAAAAGAACTAAAGCCTGGCCAACATGGTGAAATCCCATCTCTCCAAAAATACAAAAATTAGCTGGGCATGATGCCAGGTGCCTGCAATCCCAGCTACTCGAGAGGCTGAGGCGGGAGAATCACTTGAACCTGGGAGGTGAAAGTTGCAGTGAGCTGAGATTAAGCCATTGCACTCCAGCCTGGACAACAGAGCGAGACTCCATCTCAAAAAAAAAAAAAAAAGAAGTAAAGAAACTTTAAACTCAGTAAGACTTAGATTCAAGTGACTTTCCCACATACATAGAATGCAAGTAGAATGACACTTTCAAGTCTACTACAGACAAACGGTTTTTCCTAGGTCAACCCCCTACCCCCTATCAGACCAACCAGTGATACCTCAGGTCTCAGGACTCAGCACTGAGTTTCAGGGCTTTTAATCTGCTTCCCTCTAACCTGGAGCAAAGCCATTGCTCACCAATGACTTCTAGGTCACGCTTTTCGTATTTATGCTCTTATTCAGATAATGAAGTCTCTGTGCCTAAAATTAGTGCTTATGTTCACACGTTATGCCATAATTCTTATTGTTTAGCGTTGGTTTGGGATCCTTTTACACATGCTTTTTCTTGTAACTTCCTTAATATTTCACACCTATCCTAAGACAATGACGATTGTGCCAGCTCTTAGGAAATAAGACACTGACAGAAATTCTCATCCCAGGGCAGGGAGCTATTTACCTATTTTTCAAATTTTGCCAAAAAACAATCTTTCTGAAATTCTGAATATCTTCTGATTGCCTTCTCACAAATCATTACAGTCCTCTTGGAGCATCTTGATACATTTTGGCTTCCTGATGTTGATCATATACCTGAGAAATTAATTTGGGGTTAGAATACTCCAGGGACACAATTATGTCTATTGTCAGCCAAGCCTAATTTACTTACTCTGTCCTACACTAATCTAGCAATATGCCCCAATCTTGATCTGTTTCATCTTTTTATCACCCAGCAGTCATGCCCTGCTAATACTCACTTTGAGATGTCATAGGCATTATCTATACATTTTATTTTCTCTGGGACAGACAATTAGACATATAGGATGACCCTGAAACATGAAGAGATACACAATGTAATTCTGAACACACATATTGCAGATTAAGCAAATATGCTAAGAGTCAATAATAACACCCACATGGCTTGCTTTTTTGCATTTATCTTAACGGAGACTAATTTTGTAAACAGCTGTAGTAAAGTGTTTGTTTGTAAAATAGTTTAAATTTCTCTAAATTTGAATTTCATTATCCTGTGATCTTAAAAATAAAATTCAATCTTTCATCTCTTCCAAAATATGTCTATTGATTAATCCAAAAATAGGTTAGAGGGTGGAGCAAGAACATGGAGACATGGGAACTCTCATACATTGGCTAGTTGGAAGGAATTTAAAATGATACAGCTGTGTTGGAAAACAGTTCGGTAGTTCCTCAAAACTTTAACAAGAGTTACCGTAAGGTACAGCAATTCTATTCCTAAAAAAAGTATGTTTACACAAAACTTTGTGTATAAATGTTTGTAGAATTATTTATGACAGCCAAAAAGTGGAAACAACCTAAATGTCTATCAACCAGCGAATGGTAAATAAAATGTGGCATATCCATAAAGTGGGATATTATTCATGCCTAAATAGGAAGAAGTACCGATATGTACTACAACATGGATGAACCTTGAAAACATCACACTAAGTCAAAGAGGCCACATATTATATGATTCAAGTTATAGAAAATATTCAGAAGAGGTGTATTCACAGAGATAGAACACAGATTAATGTTTGCCTAGGGAGGATGGTGAGGGAAAAGATGAGTGACTGCTAATGGGCACAATGTTTCTTTTGGGGTTGATAAAAATGTTCTGGAATAAAATAGTGGTTATGTTTAACAACCTTGTAAATATACCAAAACCACTGAACTTTATACTTTAAAGTTTAAATTTTATAGTATGTTAATTTTATCTCAAAAGAAAAAACAGAATAGGTCCAGGATGCAATATAATAAATAAAATATTTGGAAATGTCATAAAAAATCACCAGATTAGAGAATGTTAAAATTAGATATAAATTGAGCCTTATAGCTTTAAATCAAAGTGTGCTAGACTTTTATGATATTCTTTTTTCCTTTATGATCATCTTATTTTCTGAAACCTAAAATTAGTTGCAACTTCCTAGAGATTTTCAAGGATTTCTAGACTCTTTCTTCTGACATATAATTTAAAAATTTAAAGACAAATGTGGTTGTATTTGTTCCTACTATATTTCATCTTACTGAATTTAAGCTATTGCTTCAATTCACAAAAGGAAAATTATCTAAATTCTTCAATTCTCAAAGCTGAAAATTTAAGGGATAGGGAGACTGAGGCCTGTGTATATTAACTGAGCTACTTCCCACCAGTATGAAGTTAGTGACTCCACTGAGATTATGTTATAGGAAATTTTCCAGTAACTCATATCGATTTGTTATTCTGTCCTTTAGAGAATAGAGATCTTTCCTATATTTTTCAGTGCTACCATTTGACAAGCGTATGTCCTAATCCGTTTTTATTGTTGTTTATAACAGAATACCTGAAACTGAATAATTTATTTTAAAAAGAAATTTATTTCATATAGTTATGGAGACTGAGAAGTCCAAGGTCAAGAAGCTGCCTCTGATGGGAGCCTTCTTGCTGAAGGGGACTCTACAGTGTTCAGAGGCTACACAGAATATCATGTGCTGTGGGAGCTAATGTGCCAGCTCAGGTCTCTTTTTCTCTTTTTGTAAAGCCTTCAGCTCCACTCTCATAATAACGCTTTAACCTATTAACTGTTTAATCCATTAATCTACGAGTGGATTAATCCATTCATGAGGGCAAACTCTGACAATCCAATCACTTCTTAAAGGCCCCACGTTTCAATACTGCCACCTTTCCATATCTTTCCACATTTAGGGATTAAGTTTCAACATGAATTTTGGAGGAAACATTCAAACCATAGCAACATGTATTACATATATTATACTCTTATTCTAGTTGTTGATTAAATATGATGATTAAGCTGAATATACCTGAGTGGGGCTGAGATACATGCTCTGATCCCTGTCCACGCCTCTGATCTCCTCCCCGACACTCTCCCTCTTAATTATTTTTCTCCAGCCATACACTGTACTTCTTGTTTATCTTCTAAGACCTAAGCATTTTCTGCCTTAGAGACTTTATATTTAATATTCCCTCCCTCTGGGAAATGCTTTGCATAGAACTGCACGTGGTGTGTTACATCACATCATTCATATACCTACTCAGAGAACTTTGCTGACCATACTAACTCTCAATTACTCGCCATCCCAAACCCAACTCCCTTCCTTTCCATTCTCTTATAATATTTTTCTTCAGAGATCTCATTATTACCTAAAGGTTTTTTTTTTACTTTTTTTTTTTCTATATTGCCTTTGTCTCTCACTAGAACTTAAGTGTCACTAAGAGAAGCTGAAGGACTTTGTCTCTTTACCTCTATATCTCCAGCACTTAGAATAGTGCCTGACCCCTTTTAGCCCTGACACGAGTGTTGAATAAAAGAATTAGTCACTTCTATTTTATAAATAGAAGGTTAAAGCCTGAGATTATTATTATAATGAGTTAAAGCCATTATTTCTGTCCAATAATGATTATTTTGTGTTTACATTTTGTTAGTTGTTTCCACCCTGCAGGGACAAGAAGGAAAGTAGGATATAAGATCCATGAGGTTTCTGATGGTTGAACTTCAAATTTACTAACATCAGCATTGGTTACTAAGAGCCACTGTGGAATCTCTATCTTTGTAGGTGTTCATGCAAAAATCAGAAGTGTATGTGTATGTTTCTTTGTTGCTGGTTAGAAGATATTTTCAAAATCCTGCGATGTGCTATTAATCTGGTATATGTATTTTGACTCTTTCCAATAAATTAATGTGACTGTGGCAATGAAGCTATTAAACACTAAAATACTGCTTGATAAGTTCAAGTATGAGTAATCCAAAATATACCTTATTAAAGCACTATATTATTCTCAGAGTTTTCCATAATGCATAGATGTCAAAATGCTAATTAGAGCTACTGTTTTCTCATTGTTTACTTGTCACAGCTAAGGTAATTTCACTGTTTATATGAGAGCAGCAGGCTGTACAATATTTCTGTCAATTGTTTTTATAATTAGTGACAAATTTTCTTTTTTGGTTGGAATTAATTTATTCCCAAGTCTGTTCCAACTGGACATGTTTATGTAAATATACTGGCATCAATTATGTATCAAAAAGAGATTGCTTTGCCCCTGCAGTCTTCGCCCTGAAATATTCCTTCAACAACTGAAGTCCTGAACTAAACCTCAGTATTAACCATACATTGTGACTTGAATTGATTGAGGAATATCAGGAATTCCTCTTCCAAGAAAATTATCACAACAATTCACTGATATTGACAATTCTTAAAAATAATGCTTTCCAGGTGATCTTTTAAAAATGCAACATTTACTAAAATAGCTTATAGTTTGGTACAAATTAACAGCCCATAGATTATTTTTCTGAAATGTGAGATTCAGATTGTATGAATCACTGGATACCTGTAGGAAAGATTGTCACCGTGAATTTAGAAATGGAAATCACAATACTGCTGTATCAGTTTGCTAGGACTAATATAACAAAGTATCACAAACTCATGGCTTAACCAACAGAAATTTATTTTTTCACAGTGCTAGAGGTTAGAAATCCAAAATCATGGTGGTGGCAGTGTTAGTTTGTCCTGCAGACTTTAGGAAAAGGATGAATTCAAGGCATCTCTCTTTGGCTTGTAGATGGCTGTCTTCTCTGAGTCTCGTCACATCATCTTCTCTCTCCGTGTGTCTGTCTCCAAGTTTCCCCTTTTTATAGATACCAGATATCAGTCATATTGGATTAGGGGCCTATCATGCTGCCATATGACTTGTCTTAACTAACTATATCTGCAACAACCTATCTCCAAATAAAGTCACTGTCTCTATTCACATTAAGTGGAACTTTACATATAAAAATGAATTCCTTGATTTTCATGGTTATTGTGAAATAACCATGAATGCATAGTATTTTGAGTAACTGATAAAACTTGAATTCTAGTAGGCATATTGGCAAGCCAAAAGACATTAGAAGGGTGTTATGTGCTGAGAAATGCATGCCAAGTCAAGTGACTGTTCAGCATATAACAATGCTGTGTCCTGCTGCCAAACAAGCATCTAACATATGTGCTGACCGAGATTGCTGCCTGGTACGATGTTGCTAGAAAGATACGGTGTCAGAGCCTAGTGTGAGAGTGTGTTTTGCTTCTCAAACACATGCTGTGGAAATGAGAATTATTGAACTTTAAGAGCCAATTGTTGGGTGAAATAATTGCTGAGAAACCAGAACTGTTGAAAGAATAGCAGTTCATTAAGGCAAACATCTCAGAGGCCAAGAAAGCATCTATGCAGTGGGGGAGAACTTATGTAGCCAGATAGTAATATCTGTATGTGAGATTCGTTTTATGTCTTTCAAATAAATGGGAACCCCAGTGTTCCATGAGGAAGACATATCTATTAACCATCACCCACTGGGCCTGACTCAAAGGGGCCAGCTCCTTCCGTAGGCTGATTATTTTTCTGGCTGGGTCGAAAACAGTGTATATGAATTACCAGGATTCTTCATCTTTACATTTGCATTAGCCCTGGAAAATAAGTAGCACCCTAAAAATGGAGAAATAGTTTTGATGTAAAATCCTTCACTGATTCTGATTGGTCCTCCATGATTTCTCTGTTGTCTACCTCACCCATTTTAGCTTGTCCCCATCTTTCTCTTCACTGGGCTCTATTTATTACTTCAAATTTCCCATGGTCTTTGCATTCTCCAGTCTTCACATAGCCTAGTCTCCTTGCCTAGAATGCTCTTCCTCCCCAGTTTTTATTAAATTAACTTCTTTTCATTATTTAGACCTGAGTCTACTTAGCAGCTCCTTCAGAAAGCCTTCCCTAAACTTCAAACTAGGTAAATGATTCGTGTCACATGTTCCCATAGTTTCACTACAGTCCTACAGTTATTTGTTGATCTGGAATCTTTTGTCCAACTCTCTTAGCTATATGAGAACATAGAATGTACCTGTCATGTTTAACACCATGTGTCAAGCAGCCAGCCCACTGTCTATTGAGATTATAGTGATTACGCTATCAAATAACTTTGCATTAAAAAAAATCCCTGAAATACATCATTTATGTAAAATTAATGAAATCAAATCGCCACTTTAAAGGTACTGCAGCTAAAACTCTCTAAAGAGTAAATGTAAAAGTACTTAGAGAAACTACCTTATAATAACGGCCCATTGATTTATAAATACCTTTTGTATATAAATTATAAGTATTATTAGAATACAAACATCTTTTTTCTATTCAAGGGAAATGACATTGCATTTTTCCCCTTTATAGCCCCAGAACATAGTTCAATCTTTTTCATAGACTAAAAATTATGATAAATTAAGTGAAATAAAAATTATTTGAAAACACTAATCGCTTTATTAAGTAGACAAAGGTGAACTTAAAAATAGATTGAATAGGCCAGATTCAGTGGCTCATACCTATAATCCCAACAATTTGGGAGGCTATGCCGGGGTTGGATTGCTTGAGCCCAAGAATTTGAGACCAGACTGAGCAACATGATGAGACTACGTCTCCACCAAAATAATTAAGAAAAAAAAAATTAGCAGGACATGGTGGTGCACACCTGTGGTCCCAGCTACATTGGGTTGATCACTTGAGCCTGAGAGGTTGAGCTGTGATTGCAACACTGCACTCCACCCTGGGTGACAGGTTGTCTCCAAAAAAAAAAAGGTTGGATAAATTTAATAATTATATTAATTTAAAGAGTTATCAGAAAACACAAAGCTATCAATATACCTCTTTTCTCCCCATTACCAATCAATGATACCTACATTAAAACTAGTTTAAGATTTTGGGTTCTGTTAAATAATTTTAAATAGAGAAAAATATATCAATAATGGTAATAAATATAAACTTACCAGTTAAACAATAGAGATTCTTAGATTTAAAAAATAAAAACTAACAATATTAACAAAATACAAACCTTCAATATAAACACATGGAAAAACTAAAAAGAAAATTATAGAGGAAAATGATACTATACAGAAATACTAATCAAACACTGACTTGCATGGGAATATTAATATTACATATTTCAATTTTTAAATAAAATCTATATTGGAAAGAAAGTTATTAGATTATAATAACACTTAACTTACTGTAAAACTAAAACAATTCTAAATATCTCCAAATAATAAAATGGCTTCATATGATATAAAGCAAACATTAATAAAAATTAAATTGGAAAATTGACACATCTACCATTGGAATGACAGACTTTAATAAACCTCTCTCTTAAATATTGATAAGTACAATACAGAAAATTAGGAAAGTTATAGAAAATTTGGGGCAATATAATTAAGCTTAATATAAATGGACATACATAAAACTTTGCGTCAGTTAGAGAATGCCTGTTCTCTCAAACACACTGGAGCAGTTTCAAGATTAATCATGGATTAGGTCTCAAATTCTGGGATGCAAGGACGACTCTAGAGTCCACCCTGTGAAACAAGGACCAGCCCAGTCTCAGCCATTAGGAGGCTCAGCCTGGCTTACTTGCGTAAAAATTCCCAAGTTTCTCCTTTTTGCTCTACGTGTGTTCTTACAAGTTATATTTTTCAGAAAATAAAAATTTTCAGGCTGGTCTGGCTGTGTCTGTTTCTTGGAACTAAAAGAGCTTCGTTAAAATTGAATCTGGTATTGCCCAGAACAGAAGAGTTATGGCACTGAGATTCTGAGAATGAGTGTTGATTATGAAGAAAGCTGTGTGACTCCCAGAAGGCCAGGCGCTGGGCTACTTCGTATTCACTGCCATAAACAAATGTAAGAAAAGTAGTGTGGAGGAGAGTGAGTGGTAGATAATTCCTTGATTTAGGAAGCCTGCCTTCCTAGCCACTCTCCCCTTCAGGCGCTTTGTTTCAGCCACATTGGTGGTCTTTCGATTCCTTGAGCATGGTTTTTACCAGCTTTCAAACTTTGAAACAAAGTTTCACATTTGAAATTGTTCACAGAATGTTCTTACTCCTTCCTCCAGCCAACTTCCTCCCTGAGGCCCCAGCTCAGGTGTTACTTTCTGTGAAAAAACTCCTAGAGAGTTCTACCTAAATGTTTCCCCACTTATTCATTCTTTATTTCATTCATAGTATCTATCACTGATGCAGTTATATGATCTTTGTCAACATATATTTTATACATAGTTTATATTTGTTTATTCCACTAGATAATAAATGTTTTGAAATTAGAAACCATGTGATTTGTTCACCAGTACATATTCAGTGCTTAAAATAGTGCATGGTACAATTTAAGGGTAAAGAGAATTTTCCCTCCTACTCTGATGATTGAAGCCTGCTGAAATAAGCTGACGATGGATGGCTTAATAGAAGAAAAGGCACACAAATGCATTAATGTGCGTAAGCAGAAGAGCAATACAGAATATGAGACTCAAAGAAGGCCCAGATGAATGAAACTTAAGTAGAACCCTCTTCATGGGGGGAGGGAGATTGGAGAATGTAAGCCATTTTTGAGAAGTATTAAATGATTTTTAAAAGAGATGAATGGGCCCAAAGAGCAGACAGTAGTTTTTAAATTATTCTCTTTGGACTGAATGGGACCTACAAGTTATAGGAAAGCTGAGGGGTGGAACTGCACTGTGAACAAAGTTCTTATTATGAAGATAAACTCTCCCAGATAATCTCTTGGGGGTGGTCTTAGAATAGATGAAAAGTCTACCTGGATATGGTGAGGACTTTTAGTTTTTTGTCTTCTCTGGAGGTTAATATTTCCTGGTTATTTAATGAGATTCTTAGGGGTGGATGGGAGTTTTATTTCAAAAGTGCTCAGCATTGTGGTATTATCTTATGAGCCCCAATAATATAATAGATGTAGAGAAGTAAAGGCTGATTGACAGCTCTCAATCCATTAGTAACTGAAGACGTTAAAAGGATTAACTAAAAGGATTAAGTAAATTGATCCAGGTTCTAGTCTGACTCTCATCCCTGTAAGCTACGACCATGAACACGCTGTTTAACTTCTCCAAGTCGTAGCCTCTGTATCTCTAAATTATGGCTGGGGGTGGTTGGGGATATCTTCTTCATAGTAATCAAATAAAAAGAAAAATTCTCAATACATTTCAAATATCTAGTACACAAGATAAAATATGAATGTAATTTCAGCCCACTCCACATATCCCCACCTCTGCCCCTCCTGCCATAAGAAATAGGATACAGAGTTATTTCATGATCAATTCCAGTTAGAAAAGTATAGGAATGCCAACTTTGGTTAAATATACGGGAGATAGGTCTAATATTTATTGCTATCTACCAGGAGATAAGACTACTTCAAGAGAAGCATAGATTATATCCCTCCTAGCATCTGGCCATGTTTAGAAAATGGATTACTACAAAAAGGAAATTCTTTCTTTGTAAAGGAGATGATACTGGACAACCACAGAGGTGATTTCCAATTTGAAGATTGTATTAGTCTAATCTTTCCTAATAAGAGCTGTATTTTTATCCTTTTTATCATTTTTTTGTCCTTCTTCTGGTTTTATTGTTTTGAACTTTGATTCTTTGACGTATTGAGCTTTATAACTAAATGCACTACACTTGAGCCTTAAAGTAAACTAGAAATATGCTTTAAATGGATTTACTACAGGCCAGAGTTTGCTATAATAAGGCAATTGTATCTTGGATTCCAGGCAATAACGTTTAGATTCTGAATTGCCAAAAGGACCTTGGCTTAATGTACTTTATCTTGTAAGGCGGTATTCCAGCATGAGTTGTCATCTCCGTTGACATCAGGATCTCAGAGACATCCATTGCTAATAAGCACATTAATTAGTAATTATGTAATATCATAATTAGCCAGCATATCAATTAAATCCTTAATAATGAATAGTGTACTATATGAGATCATGAACAATTTTATAAGTAATATAATTTCTCAATGTGAATTTCAACGTATAATTTTGGGGTGGAATAAGGGTTTGCACTGATAAGAGTATCATGTCACCACACACAAGAAAAATGTGTGAATTTACACCTATCACTGTGATATTTGATATTTTGTGGTATTTAAAGTTAAATTCTTGACTCTATTGCATGAAAAGAGTTATGAAGGATAAATGGTGAGGATCAAAAATTTCCAAAGTTTGCTCCAGAGAAAATACTGTCACCAGCATCATAATTACACAGGGTCCTTAATAAAAATTTAGGCATTTTCACTCTTCCTAAGAGCTATTGGCTAGAAATATTTAGGATTGCCTAAGAACCTGTCTTTTTACCAATGCCCTAGATGAATTCTGCAAACATCTCTGTTTTGAAACTCATTATACTAAAATATAGCTGAGGGTAATATATGAGAACGTAAGCAAATTGACTGCAAAAATGATGACTCAGGTGAGTAGATTTTTAAGGTAAAGAACTAAAATACTTTTATGGATGATTCTCATCTTATAATATTATTTTGAAGGTGCATAATCCTGTGGCAGAAGCAAAACAGTTTTGTCCAGGCAGAAGGCACTGTAGAGGGGAAGAAACTATTACCTGAGGGACTAAATAAAAATTAATCAATATATGGATATTGAAAATACAGATAAGCTGCAAAGTAAAGTTTGCTAATACTGACAACAATTAAGTTCAAATTGGAATTTAGGTTTTTTGGAATATTTAGCATATGGTGATTAAAAATGTAGGTGCAGAGGAAAAGCTTCCCATTCACTCTCTTTTTTTGATTGTTTGTTTGTTTGTTTTTGTTTTTTGAGACAGGGTCTCACCCCATTGCCCAGGCTAGAACGGATTGGCACAGTCATAGATCACTGCAGCCTTGACCTCCTGGGCTCAGGTGATTCTCCCACCTCAGCCTCCTGAGTAGCTGGAAGTATAATAACATATCTTCATGCCTGGCTATTTTTTTCAAACTCCTGTGCTCAAGGAGGCTTCAGCCTCCCAAAATGCTGGGATTATAGGTGTGAGCCACCAGGCCCAGCCCCATTGACCCTTTCTGAAGGTTCACTGGAATGACTGACAATAGACAGATGAATAGGAGATGAAGTCATATAAATGTATTTACATATATATGGACATGGAGTCCTGCAAATATGAGACTCAAACCAAGTCCGGATGGTTGAGGCTTAAATCCCCTCTTCCATCTTAGAGTGAAATGGGGGTCTGTCAGTAATTTTAGGGGTAGTAAATAATTTTCAGATAAAATGAATAAGTCCAAAGAAGAATGGCCAGAAACAAAGTTCTTCTGCACTCTGGGGCAGGTGGTGGGAAGGTGAGGGGTAGACTTCACTGTGAAGAAAGTTTGTGTTTTTATGCAAATAAAGACTCCCAGATAATCAGAATTGCCCTCAGAATAATAGATGAAAAGTCTGTTTGCAGTTGGTGACAGCTTTTAGTTTATTTTCTGTAGTAGTTCATCCTTCCTACTTATTTCATGAGATTCCTATGATGGGGGTCTCTAGGCAATTGCATTTATTTTACAAATAAGGCATTTTCGTCAGATAAAAAAAAAAAAAATCCAGGCTGGGCACGGTAGCTCATGCCTGTAATCTAGCACTTTGGAAGGCCGAGAAGGGAGGATCACTTGTGCCTCGGAGTTTGAGACGATCCTGGGCAACATAGTGAGACCCTGTCTCTAAAAAAAAAAAAAAAAAAAAAAGCCAGTCATGGTGGCATGCACCTGTAGTTCCAGGTACTCAAGAGGCTGATGCAGGCGGATTGCTTGAGCCTGGTAGGTCAAGACTGCAATGAGCTGTGATTACACCATTGCAATCCAGCCTCAGTGGCAGAGGAAGACCTTGTCTCAAAAAAAAATTGTATAAATTATATATGTGTATGCATGTGTGTATATATATATATATATATATATATATATATATATATATATCCAGAGAGCATTCCTTCCTGCCCTTGGGTGGGAAGGAAACAATAAAAGTTTAGAAAGTTTTTGTTTCTGAGGCAGCATTTGTGGCCTTCTGATTTATTTTAATTCAAAGCATTCAGTGTGCCAACACTCTCAGGTGTTGTTCTCTGCACCTTAAAACTGCAGTAACAAAATTATAGGACCATGGAATTGAAAGGGACCTCCAAATTCACCAAGTTCAACTCTTTATTGTTATTGAATCAGCATTACAAATCCTTGCAATATTGAAGTCTGTTTGTTCAGCAATTGAAAAGTTGCCCAACTTAGTTAAATGTCCAAACTCAAGTTTGTTTTACACAAATATAAAGATAAGTAGTAAGGAAAGAAGAAAAGAAAGAAGGAAATAAAGAAAAATGGCCTGTCTAATTTTTGGAGGTTGTTACACATCTATAAAATTCTTTCTTTGCTTTTTAAATGTATATAGAAAATGATAAATTTTATGGAAAACTGAGAGTCACATCTGGCAAGCTATTTTTGATTTACTGAGCTAGGAATAGCTGCAAAAACACTTCCTCTTACAGACTTGCATAATCAATCATTTGTTGCTTTCCCTTGCACATCAGCATTAGTTTTACATTACTAAGCTTTTCTTTCATCTTCCAGCATTAAAAGAGGTCACAAAGCAATTTAGTTCAATTTTAAATTTAATAAAATTAACAATATATTTATTGAGTGATAGTTCTTTGCTTGCCCTTTTCTAGATATAGTGGCAAAGACAAAGTCTTTAACCATCCAAGCTTCTACAGGTTTCTAATTTTATGAAAATTCTATTATCCCCTCAAAAAAGCAAGAAATGGAAGAGCACCAAAAACAGACATTCTAGAATTTGGGCTGAAAGAAGATGCTTATAAGGATTCAGAATTGGGAGCAAGTACTCAATAATAGTAGAAAGAGCTAGAGAAGGCTTTATGACAGATGAACACGTGAGCTGACTTAAAATTTCATAAGCTTTGAATAATTCTTCACCACTTCTCAGGCAAAGATTTGAAGGTTGGCATGAACATGATTGTGTAGAGATCAGTGAAGGGGTAGCTTATACCTCACGGAAGCCTTTGAATACCAAGTCATTATATGCTATAGCTGCTCAGCAAGAATGTAAGCCCTTTGATCATAAAGCCTAGAAAGATAAAAATTGTATAATGAAAAGATTACGAATTTTGCAGTCAGAACAATTTCATTCTCAATCTTGTCTTTGCAATAACCAGTGATACTATCTAAAAATTTACTTGTGTTCTCTGAGATTGGATTTCTTTATTTTTAACATTAGGAATTATCAACCCTTTCTCAGAGGGCTACAGTAAAGATTTAAAGAGACTAATACTGTGTCCAACAAATAATAAGCAGTCAAAATATGAAATTTCTTGGTGCCATGTATAACTTCTTCACATAATAAGAGCTTAATTTGTGTGGTGTGGCTGACAGGATGATGATACTATGGGTATGTGACATCACTATATTTTTTCAAGCATGTTAGGTACATAAAACATGAGAATGAATTAGACTGCACAAAGGGAATATGTAGACAGAAAAATATATTAAGGATAGAAACACAGGAGCAAACATAATTGCAGAGTGAAAAGAGGTAGAGAATCCTACCAAGACAGAGAACACTTGGCTAGTGTATACCACTGATCATGTGTGAGAACAAACAGTAGAGTGTAGGAATATTGATGGCTAGTGAGTGAAAAATGTCAATAGATAGAGTGTTCAATAGAGTGTAATGTGTCAGGGAAACCTGCAATTACTGAAACATTTTTATTGGGTGGAGGCCATTGTTGAGCTTTACAAGAGCAGCTTCACCTGCAAGTTTCAGTAGAGAAATCAGACTGCAGGAGACAGGAACCAGAGCTGAGGAAGTGGAGGCAGTGAATTCCCACTGCTCTTCAAGATATTTTAACTAACAATAGAAGAGAGAGAAAGCAAGGTAATTAGAAAAAAAAAAAAAAAAAAAAAAAAAAAAAGCTGTGTTAAAGTTGGAAGAAAGCCAGGAGGAAACAGAGGAGTAGATCAAAACAGGTCTCCGTGGTGTGGGCTGGGAATAAATGTTTAGAAGGAATGAAGTGAAAAAATGAATGGGGATATTTACAATCTGCAATAAATGAAGCAGTAGGAAGTGCATCTTCACCACCAATCACAGGAAATATGACAGCATTTTCTTAATCACTCTAAGGGAGGGATGTAGGAAGCAGAATAGGGGGAAAAAGAGTGATGCAGCTTGTTTTCTTTTGCTGGAATAAATATCAGCAAAAATAATGTATTATAAATAGATATTAGTTATGAATAAAAACTCTGTTAAATATCATTTAGTGCCTGCCTAGTTTCCACAGCAAAAAAAATCAAGAAATAGGGAGAACGGGAAACAGTTAAGCTTTAAATGGGCACACTAAATATAAAAAAAGTTTTAAACATATATTTTCTTCTCTACTCACCTCAGGCTATAAGACGAACAACCTTGTCATCCAGGGAAGAACTATGATAGTGTTGCTTTGAGAAAAATAAAAGTTCATGTACAATGCCCATCAAGTGATATCTGAGAGAAGTTAGTAAAAGCCATGAAACATATGAGAGAGTATTCTGTCATCTAAGTACTAAACTGTGCACACACAAACACCCCTCAAATAAAATAAGACCAAAGTAAAATAGGCAACATATTTGTGATTTCTGTTATATAAAATGTGAAACAAAATTTCTCATTATTCATTTCTGTTAAATATCTAACTTCCTCTTTTTCATGAGCAACTTTGACATTGGACCTCAGAAAAGATTTCACTTTGTCTTATTACAGTTTGTTTTCCCATTTGCTAACTTTTATTCAAATTTATTCACTTCCTGACTTACCATGTTTTGCATTATGTTGATGTTCACTTGGAAATAGTTGTTTTCCTAGATTCTAATGATGTCTATGCCAGCAGCTGCAAGCTCACTGAGAACACAGCGAATGTGTATGCACAGTACAAAATTCTTCCAATTAGGACTGCTGCTTGATTGGCAAGATTGCTGTCAAGTAGCATGACCACTGCATTACATTTGAATCTGAATTTCATATAAATGTAGATATGTAGGAGCTTATTAGCGAATTTGCCTGGAAATTGAATGAGAAAATAGTTCATGTGTTTGGGGGAAACAAATCTAACTCGATTTTAACATTATTATTTCCTTAAACTACTTGAGCAGTATAGTAAACTACTTACATGTGTCAGCTCTGGAGTTAGATATTGATAAGAATTCTAGCTACAACTCTTGGGGATCTTAGACAAAGTTCTTAACCCATCTGAGCTTCAGTTGTTATATATGTAAAATGGAGATAATTAAAGCCTCTACATTTTATGATTGTTTAAACTTGAATTAAATGATATATGTCAATCACATAGCATAGTGTCTGTTAGTAAGTTCTCAAGGACTTGTAGCTACTATTTAGTCAAACACATATTAGAGAAAGTGTTCCAGGTTTCTTAATTCAATGCTATACATTATAGACTCAATAAATAGTATTACTGCTTAAATTCCTTTCTGTTAAATTTTATTTCAATAGATTTTGGATGCTGGCTTGAAATAAAAATATTTATTTTAAAATTTACATGCACATATTTTGTGCCTTGCTTCAGAATTCCTCTATTCCCTCAGCAGATGTAACTTGCAGTTTTCTCTCCTCCCTTCCATACTGACTCCTGTTTGGTCTGTAGGGGCAGAAAAGGTATAATACTTTTCTTCACTCATCATAAAGGTCATGGCTGACGCTCCAATAACAGAAGATGGGTTAAGAAGAAAAAGCGGAAGATATTTATTTAATGAAAGTTTTATGTTACGTGGGGGTATTCAGAAATAAAGACCCAAAGACTCAGGAAAAACTGTCTATTTTAATGCTTAAATGTGATGAAAAATGGGCAGCCATGTAAAAATGTGACTGGATTAAAAAAGCATTATTTCATGGTAAGAGACTGAGTGAGGAAACACAGCAAGACCTGTCTGTGTTGATTCTTTCTTGGTCTGTCTCTGTGGCATCCCTTCTTCCTAGATATAGGGCAGTAGGTCTTCTGGACTGAGGATCTTGTGTCCTACCACTAGACAAGGAAGGCCAGAGAATTCCTTTTTGGCCAGCTCCTACATGGAAAGGTGGGGGAAGGTTACAGTAATATTTCTAGGATTAAGACTTGCCTTGGGATAGAGGAATTCCAGTTTATATGGTTTGCATTGAGAGAAGAGGAGGAGTAAAAGAAAGAAGAGCAGAAGTTTTGAAGGATACTTTGCTTCTGAGGCTGTTCCAATATCCTTCAGTTCAAAGAACGCCCAAGTATCATAATTTCAGGTATGATTTTTTGAGCCCCAACAGGCCCTCTGTGGATGTGATTGGGCTGATGGTGGTCAGGACTTTCAAAAGTAAGAATGTTCACACCCTTTTCGCATACAGTGGAAAATGAATTTTTCTCATTAATGATGAAGAGCCGTCAGCTGCCACAAAATTGTCATGTTCTGATTCTACTTTACCAGCCTAATCAAGCTGTTAGTGCCTACACTGATACTTCTCCCCTTACCAGAAGTTCAGATTAGCTAATCACCTTGTAAACAATTGTCATACTTTATGCCAGTCATCGTCTTTCTCACTTAGCTGTTCAGACTTGGTGAACAGTGGGGACCATGCTATCCCTTGGAATTTATAGTGACTGTGTTACCCCTTGAAATTTCTAGTGACCACGGACTCAATACTTAGACATTTACCATCTTAGCTATCTTCCATATCTGTCTCTAAGCACCTCCTCAGCCCCACTGCCATCACCACTATCACACACTGCTATCACCCTCACCACGGCAAGAGATAAAATGCAGAAATTGCAGTTCCTTAAAATGAAGATCTGCTTATCCATAAATGGTATAAAAATTTACATTGTTTTCAGATGCAGATTCTATCTAAGCCACATAGTAAGACCAGACACCACAAGTTAATTCAAAATTTCTCAAGGAGTGTACAAGAAAATTTCTTTCATATCTCATCAGCCTGGGACCATTCCCACCACCAAAACTCTTGCTGAGTTTTAAAGAAATTAGGAAGACTAAAATATCATCTTCTATGTCCACCAAAGAACCTACTTGCTACCTGATTCTAATAAAAAGAGTAAATGTTCATCATGTGACTTAATTCCAAGATCTTTCTGTTTTCCCTAGGTATTTACTGAGCCTATCTTATCTAAAAATAGGAAGAGATCTCGGTAAAGATAAAAACTATATGTTAATAAAAAGAAAGGAGCTAGCAAGCAGATCCCAAAGATCCAACTGCCTAGAGAGAACTGATTTATCAAAACAAGGGAATTGCAATGAAGAGTTTAATTGACTCAGAGCCAGCTGTATGGGAGACTGGAGTTCTATTATTACTCAAATCAGCCTCCCTGGATGAGGACTGGGATTTTAAATAATAATTTGGTGAACAGAGGTTTGGGAAGTAGGGACTGTTGATTGGTTGGGTGAGAGATTAAATTATAGAGAATCAAAACTTTCCTCTTCCACTGAGTCAGTTCCTGGGTGGGGGTCACAAGACCAGATGAGTCAGTTTATCGATCTGGGTGATGCCAGCTGATCCATCAAATGCAGGGTATGAAAACCATCTCAAGCACCAATCTTAGATTTTACAATAGTGATGTTATCCACAGAAGGAATTCGGGAGATTTTAGAATCTTGTGGCCTTGATCTAGCTGCACGGCTCCTAAACTGTAATTTCGAATCTTGTGCCTAATTTGTTAGTCCTGCAAAGGCAATCTGGTCTCCAGGCAAGGAGAGGGTTTGTTTTGGGAAAAGACTGTTATCATCTTTGTTTCAAAGTTAAACTATTAACTAAGTTCCTCCCAACGTTATTTCAGCCTATGCCCAGGAATGGACAAGGACAGCTTGAAAGTTAGAAGCAAGATGGCATTGGTTAGGTTAGCTTAGTTTCACAAGTGCCTGTTACATACTCAGGGGATAGGGTTTGCTGAATGGAAGGGCTGTTGAGGGATAATTGTGTTTTTGTTTTTTTTTTGTCAACTAGTGTTTACCAAGCCTCTGTGCACTTAGCTTCAGAAATCTAAGAACATTATTTTCTCTACAAAACTCAATGCCAGAGAAGAATTGAGGGAAAAGATTGGGTGGAAAAGACAAATATTGGACTTGGATTCTAAAAATACTGCAGGTGGTGGCTATGGTTATGAGACTGATATATAGATACAATTATAGATAGATGGCAGACAGATAATAGATAGATGATAGGTAATTTTGTCTGTAACATTTGAAACTTTTTTCCTTTGTGTGTGATTTTAAATGGATTATCTTAATTTTCAAAACATATATTTGCATTTCAGTGTAATTCCTATCATTTTCCCAAGGGAAAAAAAAACATTAAAGGAAATTTAAAATATTTTGCCTTAAAATATACTTTTTGACATATTTTCAGATGGCTACTCAGAGAGGCTACAGACAAGAGGAGCCCTGCAAAGTTGCCTTATATGGAGGAGAGTTGCATCTGTAGAGAAAATATGCATGAATGAAATAAACAGGCTGGGCACGGTGCAATCCTAGCACCTTAGGCGGCTGAGGCGGGCAGATCACAAGGTCCGGAGATCAAGACCATCCTGGCTAACACAGTGAAAACCCGTCTCTACTGAAAACACAAAAAAATTAGCGGGGCGTGGTGGCGGGCACCTGTAGTCCCAGCTACTTGGGAGGCTGAGGCAGGAGAATGGTGTGAACCTGGGAGGCGGAGCTTGCAGTGAGCCGAGATCGTGCCACTGCACTCCAGCCTGGGTGACAGAGCAAGACTCTGTCAAAAAAATAAAATAAAATAAATAAATAAATAAACAGCCAGGCTTTCTCTGAGGCTCTCCCCTCTTGTCCAAATCTAGGAAAGACTAAAAGAGGGTTTGACATCTTTAAAGCTCTGACAGAGAAACGTTTGCCACAGGATAGGATTTCTTTCTGAAAGCGGCTACCTGTGAAATTTCATCTGCATAAAAAGAGCACCTTTGCTCCATGCTTTTCTTCCTCTTCTCTACTTCTACTAACCTTTTGTCAACTGAAGAATTGCAAGGTTCATAAACTTGGAAAGGAGAGCATTATTTTTCATAAAGCGTTGAAGTCTATAAGGTGGCCACTCTGACAGGCTGGGAGGCGTAGGTAGCCTTTGGCTCTGTTGAAAGCAAGCACCTAAGGAATGGTTGAAGGAAACAGAAATGTATGCTTAGCAGGGTAGGTGGCTGAAGGTATGTATTTAATAAGCCATAGGAGTCATGAATATTTACTAAAGGCAAAACATGTGTATGCACAATGGAGCTTCATGCCCCTTCATGGATGGCATGTTCAAAAAATGTTGGTGTTAGCATGATTCGAGGGTGGAGTCTCTGATATCAAAAGGTGAATAAAGGACATGAAAACCCTTACTGCGCATCCTCCATAGACGGGCCAGAACCACTCCCAGGTTGATGGTCTGTTATCAGGAAGGAATGTTGGTCAGCTGCTATGTCTGGACAACAAAACAGGAGGAGTCCAGTTGTGGCCCAGATGATTGGCTCAAGGCAATGAAAGAATGAGTCATCTGTTACTTGTTTCCAGAGCTGGTTTCTTCTGTTTAATCCTTAAGAAAGAAATTTGGTTAAAGGTTAATAAGGGGCATATTGAGGCATGTCAAACCTCTCATCCCATCATGGCCGGAGACTTAGTTTTTAAAGTTTTTCTGGGGTCCCCTTGAACAAGTGAGGGGTCCATTCAGTTGGCTGGAGAAGCTTAGGTTTTGGCTTTTATTTCTCACTGTCTTGTCTCCATAACCTATTTTGCCATGCTCCAAACCCTATTCTTTACTATAACCTTAAGATGGTGTGAAAGTGTCAACAATCGGCCGGGCACGGTGGCTCACGCTTGTAATCCCAGCACTTTGGGAGGCCAAGGCGGGCGGATCACGAGATCAGGAGATTGACACCATGGTGAAACCCCGTCTCTACTAGAAAAAAAATACAAAAAAAAATTAGCCAGGCGTGGTGGTGGGCGCCTGTAGTCCCAGCTACTCAGAGAGGCTGAGGCAGGAGAATGGTGTGAACCCGGGAGGCAGAGCTTGCAGTAAGCCGAGATCGTGCCACTGCACTCCAGCCTGGGTGACAGAACAAGACTCCGTCTCAAAAAAAAAAAAAAAAAAGAAAGGAAGTGTCAACAATCTGGCCCCATTTTTGGAGTTTTTGTATTTTGTATGACTCCCATGTGCATGTTAATAAATTTGTTTACCTTATGTTCCTTTTAATCTCTCTATTATCAGTTTGTGTTATAAACTCAAGTTATCAAACCTTCAGCAGAAAAACTTGAACTTCCCTACAATACTACTGATAAACAAACTGGAAAAACCATTTAGTCAATATTAAACCTGAATGTTTCAAACCTTCAGCAACATTCTTACAACTATCAGCACATGACATTATGATTCATGGGTACAAAATTCAATCTTTTAGAGGATATGCCAGAATTCCATGTGATATTCTAACATGATTCTGAGTTTACTATATGTGTAACTGGCGTTTGGAATAAATGTTATTCTTAAGGGAATTTTGATGATTTTTATTGTTTCTTTTTTTTTTTGAGACAGAGTCTCACTCTTTCGCCCAGGCCGGACTGCAGTAGTGCTATCCCGGCTCACTGCAAATTCCGCCTCCCGGGTTCATGCCATTCTCCTGCTTCAGCCTCCCGAGTAGCTAGGATTACAGGTGCCCACCACCACGCCTGGCTAATTTTTTGTATTTTTAGTAGAGACAGGGTTTCACCGTATTAGCCACAATGGTCTCGATCTCCTGACCTCATGATCCGCCCACCTCAGCCTCCCAAAGTGCTGGGATTACAGGCGTGAGCCACCGTGCCCAGCTGATTTTTATTGTTTCTTAATTTTATCATATAAAATCTTATTACACCTAATATACATAAAAAATAAACCTCAATTGGCAGGGCATGGTGGCTCACGCCTGTAATCCCAGCACATTGGGAGGCCAAGGCTGGCAGATCATGAGGTCAGGAGATCGAGACCATCCTGGCTAACATGGTGAAACCCTGTCTCTACTAAAAAATACAAAAAAAATTAGCCGGGCGTGGTGGCGGGCGCCTGTAGTCCCAGCTACTCGGGAGGCTGAGGCAGGAGAATGGTGTGAACCCGGGAGGCGGAGCTTGCAGTGAGCCAAGATCACGCCACTGCACTCCAGCCTGGGCGACAGAGCAAGACTCCGTCTCCAAAAAAATAATACTAATAAAACATTTAAAAAAAAACGCATTTTCTTGGCAGAAAATTAGTTAAGACTTTTTCCCCAAATAAAATTCTTTCTTTTGAGCAAAAACTTCAGAGAACTTCTAAATTTCACCCTGTTAGATAGCTACGACAAACCCATGTCTTCCCTTCTTTCTAAAAGTGTCTAGATTTTCTTCTGTTATTTGATTTTTCTTCCACATGATTAACGAGGAAAGGATTCCATTGAGAAAAACAGACAGTGGATCATGATGAGCCTAGGACAGTTACAGAGATTCCACTCTATTTTGCAGTGTAGTAGAGGAAAAACTAATTTTCCCTCTGCCTTTCACAGTTCCTAGGTAAGACTGACACTTGTAGCAATACATAAATTAACAAGAGAGAAACAAACAGAAGCTAAATAAGATGTATGCCTCCTATATAATTGGGAGATACTCAGAGAAATGAGTAAATCTCAAAGAAATAGTTCAGGCTGAAATACAATCTTCAACTGAAACAGAAAGAAGGGTGTGAGGAAGCACACTAATGGGAAAGTGATCAGGAGAAGTAAACAAGAGCAAGGTTTGGTGCCTGCTTCATTGATAGAAGTCTCTAGTGGTTTAGGGTCATCCTTTTCTTCCTGGTACAGAAACCTGAGAAACCCTTATAATTTTTTTTTAATAGATATACATTTTCCTAATGAGGCAACTTCTACTCTCTTACAGTTTCTCCTATGTCTGCAGTTTCTCAAAATAATCAGCTCGAAATGATCTTTATGCCAAAGTCACATATTTTGGGGTGGCATATTTGGGTTTCCTACAGCCCTGCATTGGGTGGCATATTTTTAGTCTCCTACAGCAGTAATTGTTTAAGGTTGGGTATGTGATTTGGACCAATGAAACATCAGGACAAATGTAAAGGGAGAGTGCTAAGAAGAATCCCTCGTTCCTAATAAAGAGTTAAAAAGACAAGTCTGCCTCGTACTTTGGGTATTATTCTATACAGATGTGACATCTGCAATTGCTGAGAACAACTAAAGTATCACAGTATGTTGTGATACTATGATTTGTAATGGGAAGTATGTATTTGATTCTTTTACTTGTTCCTGGTCAAAGCTCCTAAACTCCTCGTAATTTCCTAAATTATGGGGGTGATAAATGTAAGAGGAGTGTCTTTTGTTATTCATAAAATGTTTACCTGAGTTTATGTAAATAAGATGAGTTTTGGAAAGCCCTAGATAAACACAGGATGGAGACTGTTCATCGCCAAGGGAACCAACCATGTGACTAGAGAGTTAGAATTTTCCTTCGGACTCCCCAGCCTCTGGGGAAGGTAGAGGAGCTACAGATTAATCACCAACAACCAATGATAGAGTCAATCATGTCCATGTAATGAAGCCTCCATAATAACATAAAAGGACAGGATTCTGAGAACTTCCAGGTTGGTGATTGTGTGTCCGGAATTGGTGGGTTCTTGGTCTCACTGACTTCAAGAATGAAGCCACAGACCCTCGTGGTGAGTGTTACAGCTCTTAAGGCAGCACATCTGGAGTTGTTCGTTCCTCCCCGTGGGCTCGTGGTCTCGCTGGCTTCAGGAGTGAAGCTGCAGACCTTCGCGGTGAGTGTTACAGCTCATAAAAGCAGTGTGGACCCAAAGAGTGAGCAATAGCAAGATTTATTGCAAAGAGCCAAAGAAAAAAGTTTCCACAGTGTGGAAGCGGACCCAAGCGGGTTGCTGCTGCTGCCTCCGGCAGCCTGCTTTTATTCTCTTATCTGGCCCCACCCACGTCCTGCTGATTGGCAGAGCCGAGTGGTCTGTTCTGACAGGGCGCTGATTGGTGCATTGACCATCCCTGAGCTAGACATAAAGGTTCTCCATGTCCCCATCAGATCAGTTACATACATAGTATCCACACAAAGGTTCCCCAAGGCCCCACCAGAGCAGCTAATACAGTGTCGATTGGTGCACTCATGAACCTTGAGCTAGACACAGGGTGCTGATTGGTGTGTCTGCAAACCTTGAGCTAGATACAGAGTGCCAATTGGTGTATTTACAATCCTTGAGCTAGACATAAAGGTTCTAGAGCAGCTAGATACAGAGTGTCGATTGGTGCATTCACAGACCCTGAGCTAGACACAGGGTGCTGATTGGTGTGTTTACAATCCCTGAGCTAGACATAAAGGTTCTCCACATCTCCACCAGACTCTGGAGCCCAGCTGGCTTCACCCAGTGGATCCTGCACCGGGGCTGCAGGTGGAGCTGCCTGCCAGTCCCGTGCTGTGCGCTCGCACTCCTCAGCCCTTGGGTGGTCTATGGAACTGGGTGCCGTGGAGCAGGGAGTGGCGCTCGTCGGGGAGGCTCGGGCAGGAGCCCATGGAGGGGGTGGGAGGCTCAGGCATGGCGGGCTGCAGGTCCCGAGCCCTGCCCCGCGAGAAGGCAGCTAAGGCCCGGTGAGAAATTGAGCGCAGCGCCGGTGAGCTGGCACTGCTGGGGGACCCAGTACACCCTCTGCAGCTGCTGGCCCAGGTGCTAAGTCCCTCATTGCCCGAGGCAGGCAAGGCCGGCCGGCTGCTCTGAGTGAGGGGCCTGCCAAACCCACGCCTACCCGGAACTCCATTTGGCCCGCAAGCACCACGTGCAGCCCCGGTTCCCGCTCTCACCTCTCCCTCCATGCCTCCCTGCAAGCTGACGGAGCCGGCTCCAGCTTTGGCCAGCCCAGAAAGGGGCTCCCACAGTGCAGCGGTGGGCTGAAGGGCTCCTCAAGTGCCACCAAAATGGGAGCCCAGGCAGAGGAGGCGCCGAGAGCGAGCGAGGGCTGTGAGGACTGCCAGCACACTGTCACCTCTCAATTGCACAGAGATGCTGGGCATGGGGTGCACTCAAAGGGAATGGAAGAGCTCAGCCTCTTCCCACATACCTTGCCCTATGCATCTCTTGTGTTTGACTGTGTATGAGTTCTATCCTTCTATAATAAACTGGTAATATAGGAAGTAAATGGTTTTCCTGAGTTCTATGAGCGTTTCTTACAAATGATCAAACGCAAGGTGGGGGTTGTGTAAACCCCCAGTTTATAGCTAATTGGTTAGAAATACAGGTGACAACCTGGACTTGTGATTGGCATCTGAAATGCGGAGGTGGGGGTGTCAGTATTGTACAACTGAGCCCTTAACCTGTGAAGTCTAAAATAGCTCTCAGTAAATAGTATCAGAATTTTTTTTTTTTTTTTTTTTTTTTTTTTGAGACGGAGTCTCGCTCTGTCGCCCAGGCTGGAGTGCAGTGGCGCGATCTCGGCTCACTGCAAGCTCTGCCTCCCGGGTTCACGCCATTCTCCTGCCTCAGCCTCTCCAAGTAGCTGGGACTACAGGCGCCCGCCACCACGCCCAGCTAATTTTTTGTATTTTTAGTAGAGACAGGGTTTCACCGTGGTCTCGATCTCCTGACCTCGTGATCCGCCCGCCTCGGCCTCCCAAAGTGCTGGGATTACAAGCGTGAGCCACCGCGCCCGGCCTAGTATCAGAATTTAATTGAATTGTGTAACACTGCTTATTGTTTAAAGAGAATTGGAGAATTGTTTGGTGTGGGGAAAACTCCCACACATTTGGTGTCAGAAGTGTTGTGTGTATAGAGAATAAAATAGTTTGTTTTTCCTATACACATCCCATAGAGGATGATTGACCCCTGATATGCTAGAAGGGGAACCTGCCTGACCACTACCCATTTCCTCAGAAGATAATGCATTTCTGCATTGCTTAAATCAGTTTCAGATGGGCTTTTATCATATCTTAAAAATCCAGTTCTTTGACCTTTATAATTCAATGGAAAGGGGATCCAAATTGCAGACACTCAGGAGATTACATTTAGGTTAGCTGCAGCAGAAAACAAATTGGATGATGGGGGTGAATATTAGCTATAATTAGGAACTAAGAGCACTCTTGGCAAATTTACTAAAGCTAACATTTCTTTTTTTTTTTTTTGAGACGGAGTCTCGCTCTGTCACCCAGGCTGGAGTGCAGTGGTGCAATCTCGGCTCACTGCAAGCTCTGCCTCCCAGGTTCACACCATTCTCCTGCCTCAGCCTCCCAAGTAGCTGGGACTACAGGCGCCCGCCACTACGCCCGGCTAATTTTTTTTATATTTTTAGTAGAGACGGGGTTTCACCGTGTTAGCCAGGGTAGTCTCCATCTCCTGACCTCGTGATCCGCCCGCCTCGGCCTCCCAAAGTGTTGGGATTACAGGCGTGAGCCACTGTGCTCGGCCTAAAGCTAACATTTCTAAGTGTTTGTCATTTTGGTTTTAAGTTAAAAGTTGAGAAGCTTCAGGAATAGCTATATTTTTGTATGGGAATGATAATAAATTATTCATTTATTTCTATTCATTGTAAGGTTCATTTTAGCCCAATTCTAGCAGAATAGATTACATCAAAGATAAAATAAGATTTTTTTTATCCTTAAATGAAAGATTTGTCATTCAGATAGGATTTAGACAATCAGCTCTAAGCATTTACGAACTTATAGTCTAGTTGGGGGAGATACCAACATTTAACATAGTAATTAACAAAATGCCATCAGGTAATAATGATGCAAAGATGTGTCAATGACTTCAATGCTATTGTAACCACCCAGCAGGTTCATCTTGTCTGCTGCTCAGATAAAGCCAATTGATCAAGTCAAGGGAATTGTAATACAGAGAGTATCTAATCCATATAGGGACGGCTAAACAGGAGACCAGAGTTATTCCTACTTCAATCACCGTCCCTGAAAATTCAGAGGCTAGAGTTTTTTAAAGATAACTAGTTGGTGGACAGCAGGCTAGGGAATGGAGTGTGCTGATTGGTCAGGTCTGGGATGAAATCATAGAGGGCTGAAGCAGGGCTTGCTGTCTTGCTTCTTGCTGTTTCTGGGTAGGATCGCAGAACTAGTTGAGCCAGATTATCAGAATATAGGGTCTTAAAAATATCCCAAACACCAATTTTAGGTTTGCAATAGTAATATTACCTATAGGAGCAATTGAGGAGGTTGGGAATCTTGAGGCATCTAGCTGTGTGACTCCTAAACCATCATTTCTAATCTAGTTGCTAATTTGTTAGTTTTACAAAGGTGGTCTTGTTCCCATGCCAGGAAAGAGTTTGTTTCAGGAAAGGTGGTTATCTTGTTTGTTTCAAAGTTAAACTGTAAAGTAAACTCCTCATGGAGTTAGATTGTCCTATGCCCAGGAATGAACATGGGCAGTTTGGAGATGAAAGGCTAGATGGAGCTGGTTTGGTCAGATCTCTTTCGCTGTCAACATTTTCTCACTGTTATAATTTTTGCAAAGGCAGTTTCGCTATGGGAACACAGGGGTTTCAATGAGAGATGCAGATGTCTCTGAAATTATCCTGTAAGGGGTGGATATTAGATTACAGTGAAAATACGATTATGTTATAATAAATGATATGAAGGTGAAAAATTCAGAACACTGTGATGCAAAATATCACATGCTGAGGGAATGCTCCTTGCCAGTTTCTGCAAATAAAATCAATATTCTACCGGTTGATAGACTGGGAATCATGTCTCTCTTTTTAAAGTTTTCTGCAGTATGTCTACTGAGTTATGTCAGTTATTCTGCCATGTTCTTTCGTGCCTTCATCTTTTTTCCCACTGTGCTACAGAAAGCTTCCTAGTGAGACTTGCCACTTTCAGTCTGCATGGAATTCTGTTCTACCTCTGGTCACCCTCAATACAATATTTTCAAAATACTGATTTTTAACATATTTCTTTCCTTCCCAAAACTTTCTGTGAATCTCTACTACCTGAAGAGAAGGATGGGAGGAAAAACATTATTATATTATAAGATCTTACAGTCTGGTAGGAAAGTACAAAAAAATCCACAAACATAAATACTATTAGGGTTCAAAAACAATGCCCCAAAATGAAGTCCTCCAAAGCAGCCTTAAAAGTAAAAGTTTTCTCTCACCTTCTCCTGTCCTCCCATCTCTCAGTCCCATTGACCCCCAAAGCTGGCCCCCAAAACTAGAATCCCTCTTCCCTAGAGAGAGTCATAGAAACCAGCACCTCTTTTCCCAAAAGCCAACATAAAATCTAAAAATATAACTTTTCCCCTGCCTTTCTGTGTAAAAACTGGCCATAAAGAAATTATCTGACTTACCTGTTTGACTGCAGATCATAAAACCCTCAGTCCAGAGAGGGTTCTTTCCCATATATGAAAGTAATGCATGCTCAGAGAAGCTGAGAAGAATCTAAACAGACTCAATTTATTAGTCTATTAACATTAAATCATACTCTTTTTGTCCAGTCATATTTCAACACAACTGTCCATACTTTGTTGAATATAATTATAAAAGTGGGCAATTTTCCCTGTATCTTTGGGTCTTCATCCTGAAGTCTTTCATGTATACACATTAAATAAATTTGTGTGCCTTTTATCTTATTAATCTGTCTTTTGCAATTTCATTTTCAGAGAATCTTCAGAGGGCCAAGGGGAAAGTTCTCCCTTGGTTTCTACAGTACAATAAATTATTAAAGAATCTTTCCTTTTGGGATTGCTTTTGAGACAGGGTCTTACTCTGTCGCCCAGGCTCCCACCTCAGCCTCCCGAGTAGCTGGGACTACAAGTAAAAGCTACCACACCTGGATATTTTTTGTATAAATGGGGTTTCCTCATGTTGCCTACCCTGTTGTCGAACTCCTGGACTAAAGCAATCCTCCCGCCTCGGTCTCCGAAAGTGCTGGGATTACAGCCATGAGCCACCACACCTGGCCTTTCTAAAGGATCTCTGATAGAAGTTTATTTCTAGTAGAGACTAGCTTTGTGACTGACCAATACAAACTCTTCATCTAGACAGTGCTACCCATTAGCCCTCTTCACTCAAAAAACTTTGTATTTTTCAATCACATCTTTTAAACAGGACAGTCTTCCTGTATGGAAAATTTACTCTATCCAATGTATTTATTAACCTAAAATATTCTTCAAAGACTATTTAGAGTTTAGCTTTCTTCTAATTTCATAGCCTCTTATAACATTCTTAAAATGGATTCAACATGGCACTTTAACTCCATTCCCTGTGCTAGAGAGAATTGTACTTTATATAGAACAGTTTGTTGGTCCGGTGTGGTGGCTCACGCCTGTAATCCCAGCACTTTGGGAGGCCGAGGCAGGCAGATCACGAGGTCAGAAGATGGGGACCATCCTGGCTAACATGGTGAAACCCCGTCTCTACTAAAAATACAAAAACAAAATTAGCCAGGCATGGTGGCGGGCGCCTGTAGTCCCAGCTACTCGGGAGGCTGAGGCAGGAGAATGGTGTGAACCCAGGAGGCAGAGCTTGCAGTGAGCCAAGATCACACCACTGCACTCCAGCCTGGGTGACAAAGCGAGACTGCGTCTCAAACAAAAAAAAAAAAAAAAAAAAAAAGAACAGTTTGTTGTATTTGTAAGTGTTTGAATTATCAGCATAGACTTTCTTAAATGGAAGTAAAATTTACTTCTATCAGTTTAAGTTAAATCTAATAAATATACATTAAATAAAATGATTGTTTCTTGCAATAAACAATCATCTAAATATCTCAAAACTTTATGACACATCTATATTTTCTCTCTTCTAGGCCAGCTATCAATAATGGATTTATTTGTTTCTTAAATGGCATTCATTTAGAAACTTCACTATTTTATTTTTCTTACTACAGGATTTTGTTATGGAATTGTTAATACTTCTCCTAAAATAAAAATAGTGCCAGGACTTCTGCTTTGGCTATGGAAGGTGAGCTTGTATTGGCAGATTGTTTCTAAAGAGGACAACTAGAAAAACTGAATAAAATATTTTCTGTATCACTGTTGGAAGATTGTTGTGATCTACAAAGGCAAAAGGACATACTGAAAAGTATCACAAAGAGAAAGGTATATAAACAGGTGAGCCAAAACTTCATCAAGGAAATTGTCACTGCTGAGTCTTAGCCAAGAAGCCTAAAGCTGAGGAGAAAATAAAGTAGGAGTGTTTCTAAGAAACCAAGAAGTTGTGCAGAGCATTAGGCAGTTGCATGTTGCTGAGGAGAAAAAGTGCAGTTCAAACTAGCCAAGGTTAGGAAAACCCCAATCTTTCCATTGGAACCCAAGAAGGTCTATAAACAGCAGAAAACACAATATTTAAAAAGACCAACTCTCACAAAAACTGAAATGAATAACCTCAATAGAAGTATGTATTAATGTAATCTGGCCCTTCCTTGATTGACTTCCAAAAAATAAAGTAAAATAAAAATACAAATCCTCTTTAAATAAATATAACATCAACGGGACTAAAATAACAGTAAAATATATTTTCATACCAAATGGCTGGAATTTAATTTAAAAAATTACGAAGCCTACTAGAAGACCAAATGACTGAAAATATTTGAGAGAAAGGCTATAAAATATAAATTAACAAGAAGAGTGTATTAAGCAATTCTTGCATTGCTGTCAAGAAATTCCAGAGACTGGGTAATTTATAAGAAAAGAGGTTTAAGTGGCTCATGGTTTTGCAGGCTGCACCAGAAGCATAGTACCAGCATCTGCTTCTGGGGAGGCCTCAGGAAGCTTACAATCATGGAGAAAGGTTAAAGGGGACCAGGCATTTCCCATGGCAGAGCAGAGGCAAGAGAGATGGCGGTAGGCCGGGGTGCCACACTTTACAACAACCAGATCTCCCAAGAACGAACGAACTCATCACCAAGGGGATGGACTAAGCCATTCATGAGAAATAAACCCCCATAATCCAAACACCTCCCACCAGGCCTCAACTCTAACATTGGAAATTATATTTCAACATGAGATTTGGAGAGAACTCATATCCAAACAATATCACAGGGGAATGAAAGATATTTCTGTATCTAGGAACAGATATTTAACTAATTGTGATAAATTCATTCAAGGAAATGCATAACAAAATAAAGAATTTAAACTCAGAAATGGAATCTACATAAATATACTCAATTCAAAATTATAGAACTATAAAATTCAATAACTGAAATTGATGTTTCTGTAGATAGTTTTAACAGAACAACAAACAGAGAAGATGAAGCAATTAAGTTGGCAAATAAAACAACAGAAAATGTCTAGACTTAAGGCTAGAGGTTGGGGGAAGATAGATAATATAGAAAAGAGTGTAAAAAATATGAGATTTAGGGAAAGTCTGACATAGATTTAATTGAAGTCCCACAAGCAAAGGGCAGGAGAATGAAATTGAAGTATCATTTTCAAGTGTTATTAAGATTCTACAAATTCAAAGAAGAATAAATACAAAGAAAATCATACCTATACACACCTTCAACCTTCTGAAAACCAAAGAGAAAGAGAAAATCTGAAAAGTATCTCGAACAAATGGACATGTGAACTTCAAAGGAGAAACAATAAGAATGAAACTTATTTCTCAATGAAATGATAGAATCCAGAAGATGACTGAATGGCATCATTAAAAAACTGAAAACAACAACAATATAAACCCTTATCAATCTAGACTTGCCTGCCCAGTGAACATACCCAAAACAGAAATTAAAAAGTAAAGGTTTCTTTATTCACATTTTAAAAACTGGGAAAATTTACCACCAATAGACCGAAACTACAAAAATAAGGTAATACTCTGGGCAGAAGAAAAATAATCCCAAATGCAAGGATAGAAGCACATAAAGAAATATAATACAAAAGAAATGGTAACGTGGGTAAATTTAAATGATAAATGACTATAAAGACAATGTTCTATATAGAAAATTTAAGTACAAAGTAAAAATGACACAAAACGCATAAGGTGCCGGGCACGGTGGCTCAAGCCTGTAATCCTAGCACTTTGGGAGGCCGAGGCGGGTGGATCACGAGGTCAGGAGATCGAGACCATCCTGGCTAACACGGTGAAACCCCGTCTCTACTAAATATACAAAAAAAATTAGCAGGGCGTTGTGGCGGGCGCCTGTAGTCCCAGCTACTTGGGAGGCTGAGGCAGGAGAATGGCATGAACCCAGGGGGCGGAGCTTGCAGTGAGCGGAGATCCCGCCATTGCACTCCAGCCTGGGGGACAGAGCGAGACTCCGTCTGAAAAAAAACAAAAAAACAAAAACGCATAAGGTGAAATGGCACTAAAATATTGTAACATTACTGAATTGTCTGAGAAAAAGTAAAATTACTGAATTACATTAGTCTAAAATCTATTATAATTGCAAGAAGGGCTGCTAAATGAAAGCCAGAAAATATTTGAAATTAGCAAATGAATGTGGAAATGGCATGCAACAAAATATTTAATTAGTCACAATATGATAATAAGTAAAAAATAAAAAGAAATTAGAGTGAAGAACACTTCTAGAATGGTGAAGTGAAGACTTCTGTTAAACTTGTCCTCTGTAAAAGCAAGGAAAACATTTGGCAAATTTTGCTAGAAATAACACTTTCAGAGCCATAGAAATTAAGTAAAGGCTAGTTGCCCTCTGAAGATCATTCATTCAAAAGCAAAACTAAACCAAAGAAAAAACTCTGCTAAACCTGAGTGAAAAGAGCAGGATTGGTAGTATTTTATTTTATTTATTTTTCTTTTTGAGGCAGTGTCTCCATCTGTCACCCTAGTTGTAGTGTAGTGGTGTGACCATGGTTCACTGCAACCTCAACCTCCCAGGCTCAAGCAATCCCACCAACTCAGCCTCTCAAGTAGCTGGGAGCACAGGCACATGCCCCCATGCCTAGCTCTTTTTGTTGTTGCTGTTGTTGGGATGGGGTCTCACTATGTCGCCTGGGCTGGTCTCAAGCTCCTGGGTTCAAGTGACCCTTTCACCTCGGCCTCTCAAAATGCTGGGATTACAGGAATGAGCCACCCTGCCTGGCCTTGGTAATATTATTAATTTGATGTACTCCTATCTTCCTCTCCCAGGCCTGTGGTAACTTGGAAAGACAGTAGTCTAACAATTGCAGTAGTTGTGAACAACTGCAGCCTTGCAGCTAAAGGAAGGAATAGTCTGCATGAGGAGGTCTTCAAAAAGTCCCATCCCAGAGCATTGTCAGTATTTCATACCGATTTCTGGTCCCTGAGAAAGGCCCATTCACA
Organism: Nomascus leucogenys; assembly: GCF_006542625.1. NCBI lineage: Eukaryota > Metazoa > Chordata > Mammalia > Primates > Hylobatidae > Nomascus > Nomascus leucogenys. Next base: position 29,460,717 of record NC_044395.1, on the reverse strand, counting down.
GGGTGTTGTTTTTATCTGGCCTGACTCAGTTTGTTCCACCAAAAAAAAAGCCCTATCACCAGGCATGTATAGAAAAAAATCAGCAGCAATTACGTAATATTGCAGCTGACTGAGACTATGATACCAGTCGGAGCAATAAGAGAGCCCCTAAAAGGAAGATTTGGGGAATGTGGTAACCATGGGGGCTTTGCAAAATTCTCACATATTTCTGGGGACTTAGAAGATTGTGCACATGTGCAGGGCTTTGTGCAGGCTCGGAAAAATCCAAAATGCACTCCAGCCTCTCTCCATTGTCTGACCTGGAAACCCCATGCAAGCGAGAGAAAAGGCCAAGGCAGAGTTTTAAACTGTCTGAGTGTTAATACTGTGTTCTCAAACCATTTCAAGCCGACTGACAAAGGACAGAAGGAAGACTTGCTGGTTCAAGACATTCAAGAAATCTCTGACCAATCATTAGTTGACCACTAAGCTAAACGAACATAATTAATTCTAATATTACAGAATTAGCCCAGAAAATTCACTAAATAAACAGAAAACAAAATGAGGAGACAATCTCATTTCTAATTTCAAGAGTTGCCACATTAACTTATCCAAAATTTCCAGGTTTTAGCAAAATTATAAGGCACGTGAAAAGGAAAGTATAGTCCCTAACAGGGGAACAAAAGAGTCAATAAAAACTGTTCCTGAGGGAAGTCAGCTCCTATACATATTGCACAAATATTTTAAGTCTGTTATTATGAATACAGTCAAAGAACAAAAATAATCTATATATGAAGAATTAAAGTAATTGTATGTCTACATGAAAAGAATAAAGTTGGACTTCAACCTCAAACCATATACAAGAATCAACTCAAAATGGATAATACATCTAAGTGTAGTCATTAAAATTACAAAACTCTTAGAAGAACATAGGATTTCACCTTAATGACCTTATGTTAGTTAATGGTTTCCTAGTTACAATTTAAAAACTCAGGAAAAAATAGATAAATGTAAGTTTATCAAATTTAAAACATTTTGCCGCTGGGTGTGGTGGCTCACGCCTGTAATCCCAGCACCTTGGGAGGCTGAGGTGGGCGGATCACGAGGTCAGGAGATCAAGACCATCCTGGCTAATATGGTGAAACACTGTCTCTACTAAAAATACAAAAAAAACCCAAAAAAACAACAAAAAAAATTAGCCAGGCATGGTGGTGGGCACCTGTAGTCCCAGCTACTTGGGAGGCTGAGGCAGGAGAATGGCATGAACCTGAGAGGTGGAGCTTGCAGTGAGCCAAGACCATGCCGCTGCACTCCAGCCTGGGCAACAGAGCAAGACTCTGTCTAAAAAAAAAAAAAAAAAAAATTTGCTGCTAATAATAGCAACAAAAAATTCAAAAGACAACCCACAGAATGGGAGAAAATATTTGCAAATATATATCTTATAAGTGGCTTTTATCTAGAATATATAAAAACTGTCTTAATAATAAAATAAAAATTCAATTTTTCAATGGGCACAGTGTCGGAATATATATTTCTTCAAATATAAACGACCAATAAACACAAGAAATATTGTACAGATTGTTAGTCATTAGGAAATGCAAATCAACATGGTTTTATATTACACACACTAGGATGGCTATAATTTAAAAAACAATGACAATCATTGGTGCAAATGTGGCAAAATTGAAATGTTTGTATGTATGTTGCTGGTGCGAAGTTAAAATAGTGCAGACACTTTGAAAACAGTTTGGTAGTTCTTCAACATACTAAATATAGAGTTATCATATGTTTGGGCAATTCCACTCCTGGATAAATACCCGAAAGAAATAAAAACATACATTCATACAAAATTTATACATGAGTGTTTACAGCATCATTGTAAATAGCTAAAAGTAGAAAGGACCCAAATATCCATTAACTGATGAAAAGATAAATAAAATATTATATAGCTATGCAATGGATTATTATTCAGGTATATAATTAAATGAAGAACTGATACATGCTACAACATGGATGAAACTTGAAAGACATACTACTGGAAAGAAGGTCGTCACAAAAGACCACGTTATTGTTTGATTCCATTTAAAGACAATCTAATAGGCAATAACGACAAAAAATAGATTAGCGGTTGTCTAGGTTTGGGTAAGTAGAGAGGTAAGATGACTGCTAATGGGTACAGGCTTCTTTTTGGGGTAATAAAAAATGTTCTACAATTAGATTGTGCTGATAATTACACAACTCTGAGACCATCCTACTTAATTTTACATGCTAAATAGGTGAACCTTATAGCAACATTATTAAATTATCTTTCAATAAAACTGTTCAAACCAAAAGAGGAATGTCAATGAGTAGAACAAATTTAACACCAATAATAAGAAGGCATATTTAAATCAGAATATATTAATAATTATATTAACTATGAATTAACTAAATAACCCACTTAATACTCAAATATTGTCAAACTGAAAAATGAAGATGAGAAATAACTTTTAATATAAGAATAGAAAAACACTGAAACTTAAAAGTAGAAAAAGATATAACTTGAAAACAAATTTGAAGAAAGTCACAGCAGGTATACTAATATCAATATAAACATAATTTAAGACAAGAAGCATGACTTGGCTAAAGAGGAACATTGTATTAAAGTTTCAATGTAAAGAAGGATATAGCATTTCTGATTGTGCACAATATTGTAGCCTCAAAATATATGAAGCAAAAATTGAAGTACTGAAAGGAGATGTAGCTAAGTTACAACCACCATTATAGATTTTAACATGAAGTTCACATCACAAGTAGATTAAAAAATCAGGAAAAATATGGAAGACTTTAATAACATGATTGAGCAATGTAATATAATTGACATGTGTAAAATACACATATATCAACTCCAGAAAGCAGTTTTTGTCAAGTGCACATGGAAGATTTATAAAAAAATGTATGCTGCCAGCTGGGCGTGGTGGCTCATGCCTGTAATCCCAGCATTTTGGGAGGCCGAGGTGGGCAGATCACCTGAGGTCAGCAGTTCAAGACCAGCCTGGCCAAAATGGCGAAACTCCATCTCTACTAAAAGTACAAAAATTAGCCAGGCATGGTGGCAGGCGCCTGTAATCCCAGCTACTCAGGAGGCAGAGGTTGCAGTGAGCCAAGATAGCGCCATTGTACTCCAGCCTGGGTGACAAGAGCAAGATTCCATCTCAAAAAAAAAAAAAAAAGTATGCCTCCCTTAAAATGTTTCAATAAAAGAAGTAATGAAAGTATATGTTTTCCAACCACAAAACATTTATGTTAAAAATTAATAACAGAGAAAAATTTTAAATCTGTTTAAAAGATTAGCAATAACTTCTAAATAGCTATGACTCAAATCAAAACCACAACGAAATATAGAAAATGTTTTTTATTCACTGATGTGAAAATGCATCACTAAAACTTGTAGAATACAGTTAAAACTCTTCACAGATAAATATTTTTTAATCTCAAAATATAAAAAAATTATTTTTTTGAGATTAATTTTTAACTTGAGATTAATTTTTAATCTCAAACTTTAAAAAACACCTAAGAGTCAGTGATGTAAATATTTACCTTAAGAAGTTAGGGAAAAAGCAGCAAATTTTATGCAAAGTCACTAATGACACGTAAATCAAATATAAAATTGATAATCAAAAAAGCCACAATTTGATTCTTCAAAAGGGTTGATTAAAATGGTAAGCTTCTAACAATATTAACATGTTAAAAAATAAGAAAGAATATATTGTATATCAAAAATGCAAAAGGGAACATCAGTATAGATCCCACAGATTTTTTCTTTTTTTCTTTTAGAGCCTGAGTCTTGCTCTGTCACCCAGGCTGGAGTGCAGCCGTGTGGCCATATCTCACTGCAGCCTCAAAATCCTAGGTTCAAGAGCTCTTTCTGCCTCACCCTCCTGAATAGCTGGGACTACAGGCATTCACCAGCATGCCCAGCTAATTTTTTTTTATGTTTTATAGAGATAGAGTCACGCTTTGTTGCCCAGGCAAGTCTCGAACTCCTGGCCTGAAGCAGTATTCCCACTTCAGCATTCCAAAGTGCTGGGATTACAAGTGTGAGCCACCATGCACAGTCAGAATTTGAAATGTTTATAAGAGGATACTATTTAAAACTTCATCTTGAAAATTGGAAAATTTAAATGAAATCAGAAAATTTGGTAGATAATACAGTTTACCAATATTAACAGGAAGCACTAAAAAAACTGAAGTCTTAATTTTATTAAAGATGGAAATCTGCAATCTAAACTTTCTCAGAATGAAAACTTTAAATCCAGATGGCATTAATCATTCATTCTTTTCAACATTTACAGGAAGAATATTATCCAAACTCTGGGGAATAAAAAGATAAAATAACCCCCATATCATTTTATGAGCAATGCATACTTGATCAAAATCTGAGAAGAACAGTACGAGGAAGGAAAATTACCAGGCAATCTCTCACAAACAGATATAATCATCCTGAACAAAGGAATAGCAATCCATATTCAGCAAAGTGTAAAATGAATAATATTTCATATCCAAAAAATGTATATTCTAGAAACGCAATCCATTAGAAAAATGCATCAATGCAAATCACCACATTCATTGAATGAAGTAGAAAGATATGATTATTTCAATATATGCAGAAAGGCATTTAATAAAATACAATACCAATTTATGATTTTGGCAAAGTAGAAATAGAAGTAAAATTTTCATTCTCAAAATGAACATACAGCAAAAACTGCAGTAATTATTATACTTTTAATAATAAAATATGAAAAATTTCAATCAGTGGTCAAGAAATATCACTGTTTATACTCAATATTGTACTGGAGGTCCTGGTCAATGTACTTAGAGGAAAAATGCAGAAATGTGAGCTTAAGAAAAGGAGAAATAAAGTTATCAGTATTTATAATTTTATTATAAACTTAGAAAATTCAATATAATCTACAAATAAACTAAAATGAATAAGTACATTGAGCAAATAAATTTATTGCATACAAGGACAATATTTAAAAAGTCAATTTTATTTATATATAGCAGCTATCTATAATGTATATTTTAAATATATGTATATTTAAATGATAACAACTGTGGCACTAGAAATAATAAATATCCAAGAAAAAATATAACAAAAGGTAAACAATAAAATATAAATATATTTTTTAAAAAATCAGTGAACTACCTCCAGTCTACCATGTTTGTTCATTGGAACAAATAGCATTATAAAAATAGTCTCCCAAATGTATCTAAATTCAATGCAGTCATAATCAAAATCTAGTAGACATTTGTGTGTGTGCTTATGTTACCTGTGAAAATTGACAGGCTAATCTTAAAATTGTAAAGGTGCATGCTTTATAGCTTATTCAAAGGATAGCTTAAAAATGCTCATCATCACTGGCCATCAGAGAAATGCAAATCAAAACCACAGTGAGATACCATCTCACACCAGTTAGAATGGCCATCATTAAAAAGTCAGGAAACAACAGGTGCTGGAGAGGATGTGGAGAAATAGGAACACTTTTACACTGTTGGTGGGACTGTAAACTAGTTCAACCATTGTGGAAGTCAGTGTGGCGATTCCTCAGGGATCTAGAACTAGAAATACCATTTGACCCAGCCATCCCATTACTGGGTATATACCCAAAGGACTATAAATCATGCTGCTATAAAGACACACGCACACGTATGTTTATTGCGGCACTATTCACAATAGCAAAGAGTTGGAACCAACCCAAATGTCCAACAACGATAGACTGGATTAAGAAAATGTGGCACATATACACCATGGAATACTATGCAGCCATAAAAAATGATGAGTTTGTGTCCTTTGTAGGGACATGGATGAAACTGGAAAACATCATTCTCAGTAAATTATCACAAGGACAAAAAACCAAACACCGCATGTTCTCACTCATAGGTGGGAATTGAACAATGAGAACTCATGGACACAGGAAGGGGAACATCACATTCCGGGGACTGTTGTGGGGTGGGGGGAGGGGGGAGGGACAGCATTAGGAGATATACCTAATGCTAAATGACGAGTTAATGGGTGCAGGAAGTCAACATGGCACATGGATACATATGTAACAAACCTGCACATTGTGCACATGTACCCTAAAACCTGAAGTATAATAAAAAAAAAAAAATACTTAAAGAAGAAAAAAATGCAGGATGCACAATACTGAATATCAACACTCATTATAAAACTACAATTAAAATAGTATTAATGTTCAAGGCTAGACAAATAAAACATTGGAACAGAATATTGTCCAGAAACAAACATATATAGCAATGCATACATAGAGATACTACATATATGATAAGGATGTCACTAGAGCAGTAGTTAAAAGTCAGTCTTTTCAATAAACAGTAATGGGTCAATTTGCTCTCAATATTGAAAGAAAAAATAAATCTTTACCAATACTTCACAGAAACCAGAAAAGTCAATTCTAGGTGAATTCCAGACCTAAATGTAATAGATAGTTTAATCATGTCTATAGGAGATAACATGGAAAAACAAATTTATTTTTTCAAGATAGACACATATTTCTTAAGCAGAATGTAGAAAGCACTACCATAAACAAAAATTGATAAATTAGGCAACATTAAATTTAAGAACTTACATTCTTCAAAGACAATTATATTGATTATATCTTGATTCAAATATATTGATTATATTGATTCAAAAACAATTATGAGCTAGGGGCAGTGGCTCACACCTGTAATCCCAGTGCTGTGGAGACTGGGATGAGATGATGCCTTAAGGCCAGGAATTTGAGAACAGTCTGGGTAACATAGAACCCATCTCTACAAAATATTAAAAAGTTAGCCGGGCATGGTGGCACATGCGTTTAGTTTCAGCTACTCATGAGGATGAGGCAGGAGGATCCCTTGAACCCAGGAGGTCAAGATTGGCTGCAGCAAGCTATAATCATGTCACTGCACTCTAGCCTGGGTGAGAGTGGGACCATATCAAAAAATAAATGAATAAGAGAAATAAAAGCCACAGATTGTGCAAAGAAATACCATACATATAACAAACTAGGAACACTTGTCAAAATCCATGCAAATAAACAGAAGACAACAATTTATAAAAAGAAATTTCCAAATAGCCAAAGAGTGGGGAATGCATACATCTGCTGGTTTTCCTAGGACAGTTCTGATTCATGCCTACTGACATTGCTTCCAATTAGTAACTCTTGTCATTCTCAAGGATTTTTAAAATTATTATAATAATACAAATGAATATAATTAGCATGTTTTATTTTTAAAAATTTACTCTTGAAATCTTAACTCAGGCCACTTATAAGAGTTAACCATTATACTGTGACTAATATCTCCCTTATATTGGATGCTGACCTCATTATATTCAGACTAAAATTTATTTGATTTTAAGTAGCCATTTACTGTCTCAGACTTTGTAGTCACCCTGTCATTTTCTTCACCTAAACTGCTACCTAATGACATTTTCTGCCTTTAATTCTATGTTGGGCAGGTTTTCTTTTTAGGCTCAAGTGTAATATACCCATGTTAATTATAATTTGATTAGTTTTATTATTTAGGCATTATTTTAACCCCATAAGATATATTAATATTTTAATTTTTGTTCATAGTCAAAAATTGTTCATCATTGGTTTCCTTTGCATTTGTAGTTTTATGAATATATTAGCTACCCACCTCAAAACTGAACAATCTAGAAATTTTATACACATGCTATTAAAATGCTGAATGAAATTAGGTGATCAATATATGTTTGCAAATTTATTGATAAATTTAAATATTTATAACTATATGGCTTGAAATACATGCATATAATTCTATGAAATGAGCTGATATATAAATGCTCTATAAATCATGAGCCAAGTATAATTTCTTTTGACTATTGCAAGTGATTGGCAGTAGAGTATAAAGTGTTTCGATTTAGAGCCAGACTGAGGAGGTTTGAATCCCACCTTGGCCACTTCCTCACTGCAGCACATCGGAGAAGTTACTTAGCCTCTCTGTGCTAAGTTAATTTATCTGTAAGAAGGAGATAACTCAAAGTATTATTTTGAAGATTAAAGATCTAATACCTAAAAATCACTCAGAATACAGTTGTGCAATTATGCAATATGATAGTTCTACTTTACACATAGCCAATGCTCAATAAATGTTCCAAGGACAGTGGTCCAAGCTGGTCTGGAAATTCAGTGAGGTAGGCTCCTTACATCGTGTTTCTTTGTCACTCCTGAGGGCTTTGTTTTTGTCTACAAAGCCAAAGTGGGTCACAGACATGGTCATCCTCCAGATGGCTGGAAGACAGAAGTGTATGGAGAAGTGCACATTCAATGCCTTAAGACTCATAATTGGGCTTGTAATCCCAGCACTTTGGGAGGCCGAGTCGGGCGGATCACGAGGTCAGGAGATCGAGACCACAGTGAAACCCCGTCTCTACTAAAAATACAAAAAATTAGCTGGGCGTGGTGGCGGGCGCCTGTAGTCCCAGCTACTCGGAGAGGCTGAGGCAGGAGAATGGCGTGAACCCGGGAGGCGGAGCTTGCAGTGAGCCGAGATTGCGCCACTGCACTCCAGCCTGGGCGATAGAGGGAGACTCTATCTCAAAAAAAAAAAAAAAAAAAAGACTCATAATTGGAAGGGTGCTTACCATTTCCACTCATATTCCACTGGCAACAATGCAGTTATGTCATTAAACCTAGCTCTAGAGGAGCCTGGTGAAGGGAGTCTATTATTCTCTTACTCTGCAAGAATGGGAGAAGTAGATTTGGGTGGGGTAGAAGTCGCCAGGATCATATTTGGTATTGGCAATATAAGGTTGTTGCCCCTGAGTGGTTACAATGGGTAACACTGATTTAAGAAAATGTCTCTCTAAATGAGTGTTTCCCAGATAACTAAAATTAAGAAATTCTTTATATAAATAACAGTACTGTAGGAAAGATGCAGCCAAAGCTCAAATGCAGTTTTAATCAATCTATACATATTAGGATGCTGAAACTTTTTTTTTTTTTTTTTTTGAAACAGAGTCTCACTCTGTCACCCAGGCTGGAGTGCAGTGGCCCGACCTCGGCTCACTGCAACCTCCACCTCCCAGATTGAAGTGATTCTCCTGCCTCAGCCTCCCCAGTAGCTGGTACTACAGGCGCATGCCACCACGCCCAGCTAATTTTTTGTATTTTTAATAGAGACGGGATTTCACCGTATTTCGATCTCCTGACCTCGTGATCCGCCCACCTCAGCCTCCAAAAGTGCTGGGATTACAGGCGTAAGCCACCACATCCTGCCGAAACGTTTTTTTAAAAAATACTGCCATATAGAAAAATTGTCTTTACAGATACTCAAGTAACAATTTAAGCAAAATTCTCTCAAATTAATGTAGACATGTAACCTTTCTCCAAATTTATTAAAAGCGCCAGAACGGAGACTTTGTAGACTATACTTTGGGAATTACTTTTCTACTTACTGCATAATTTCCAAATCTTTTGTATTTGCTGCATTCGAGGATTATACCCACGACAGGAGGGAACTCACTGAAGTCAACCCCTGCAGGTTCTAGAGCCTGTTGTGGAATGATTGCGCCTGATTACGTTTCATACCTAATCAGCGAAAGAGCATATTTATGTCTGATATGTTGTCAGAGAAAGCCGTTTTCAGCAATTTTTAAGCCTGCAGTAAGCCACTGGTAAACCCCCTCCTTTATAGCATAGAGTGGCTGTTATCATGACAGTATTTTGATGAACCCAGGATCACGGGGCAGTTGAAGGAACTATGATACATCCTAGTTTCTTCGGCCACTGTCTCTCCTCCAGATCTTTCTCTAATCTGTGCTGATTGTGCTTCCATGAGTAAAATTCTAACACCAGACAATTGCAGCAATAAACTACATTTCCTTCCAGCCTATGTGCTCTTAATGAAAACTCGCTTTTTACTTATTTATTTTTTGAATTTTTTTTCTTTTTTTGAGACAAAGTCTCATTCTGTCACGCAGGCTGGAGTACAATGGTGCAATCTCAGCTCACTGCAATCTCTTCCTCCTGGGTTCAAGCGATTCTCCTGCCTCAGCCTCCTGATTAGCTGGGATTACAGGTGTGCACCACCACACTCAGCTAATTTTTGTATGTTTAGTAGAGATGGGTTTCACCATGTTGGCCCAGGCTAGTCACGGACTACTGGCCTCAAGTGATCCGCCAGCCTCGGCCTTCCAAAGTGCTGGAATTACAGGCATGAGCCACTGCACCTGGCCTATGATAGCATCTTAATAGATGAGAAAAACTTGAAAGTTAACTATTAATGCATGGCAGTGTTATGATATTTCATATGAAAATATGAAACAATGTAGAACTATTATTTTTGTCTATCCTATAGAGATACAGTGTACTATTTTTTCCTTAGGGAACATCTTAGTATCTACAGTTGAGGTAATTAATTGAAGTTAAACAGTATCTAATCTAAGTTGTATTGGTCATTAAAATTAAGTTTGTTTTATTATTATTCAAAATGAATAATGAAATAAGGACATGAATAGAAACACGCAGCCCTGGGAGAGTAGAGTTAACTGGAGGCTGAGACAGGGTATTTCCCATTTCCAACTTGCTAAAGTTAAATCAGGAATCCAAATATGTACAGTGACCTCAAAAATGTCAGTAACAATGTGATAACTGTGTGTGGGAGAGAAATTTGATACAAGGGTTCTTTTCCTGCAATGTTAAAATTAATTTAAGCATAGCTATTGGAAATTGGTCTTTGTAGTAAAGAAATAAAACTGCCAAGGAAGTTCCCAGAGAAGAGATTAAAAGCAAGTCCAGCTCTAAGGAGGCAGCACAGAGGCCTAGTAATAACCTACCAGAAAAGAATCAACCCACAAATAGCAGCATCTGCTTTATCTCAAACAGTAACTGCTTCTTTCATAAGTGACACACTTTCCTGAGCAGAACAACTTTCGAGTATAAATTTATGTATGTTTATATAAACATACAATGTTATACCCCAAAGACAAACTTTTGTGATCAAGCATGTCTGCATTCTCATTGTAAATTTTCCAGTGGGAATAAGTAAGAACTTTCACCTTCTTTGTCCTAAATGTAAGAATTATTCATGCTTTATTGAAATTCATTAAGTGAAAAAAATGAAAGTTTGAAAACCAAAACATAGAACTAATTTATTTGACAAAGCAAGTAGTTGATCTTGAACAAAGGGGTACAATGAGCAGATTTAGGTCAGATTTAGAGCATCTAGGTTTCGGAGATAAAATTACAAAAAATTTAGCTTAAAGATTTTAACTGGCTTTTATTTGTGATTCTAGAATCACACAACGCTTTATTCTTATAAAATAAAATGAGTGCTCCAGTGAATTGAGTGAGTAGAGGAGTTTGGCTTTATAGGCAGAAAGGGGCCACAGAAAGTAGAAACAGAACAAAAGTGGATTGGGTGTTTTAAAATTACTTTCACTGTAAACTTTAAAGCCCGGGGATTTCCTTATCACATCAGCTAAAACTGGCCTGTTTGGGGATTTGGATATTATCTTTTTATCTCTCCTAATTTATTGGAAAGTCAGATAAAAAACAGTTTTGGCTTGGTGATATAAAACTTCAGCATGAGTAACTCCATTTTGGTTTGGTCTGTTGAGCCTAGTGCAGGAGCTCATTCTAAAGCAATAACCTCCTGTAAATTCTACTTAACACAAGTAAAAAGGTTGTTTTCAATTGCTTTAGGCATCTCTAGATACCTAGACTTCAGATTTTCTGGAGAAGCACTAGAAGCAAATCAATTCATTTCTTTTGGTTCTTTATAGCTTCAGGATCTTCATCACCAGAGGGGCAATTTGGGTGATCAGAATGATTTTTTTTTTTTTTTACAATACTACCTTCCACTGAAGTTTTAAGGATTGGAGGTTACACCATGATGGACCAAAGAACTCTGAGTAGAGAAAATATGTCAGAATTAACTTTATCTTCCTTTGTTCCTCACTGCTTTTTTTGAGTGGCATCGCTTTTGCTGAACCTAGGGGAGAATTTGTGAGGAGGAACACATACATAAAGGGAAAATAATCACTAGAATGACTTAGTTTGTATTCTACTAGGACAGAAATGTCCTAAATCAGATTTCAGAGATATCTATGTGTGTTTTGAAAATACATATTAATCAATCTTTTTGTTGTTTACTTTTGAAGTGATGTCTACAAAACTAACCAAATAAATAAACGATTTCCTAAAAGGCAAATATGTCAACAAAATTAAGTAAACTAATTGTAATACTTAAAAATAATGACTAATGCTGCACCCAAAGGTTTTCTCTAAATCTAAAAAGATTGTTGTAGGAAAGTTTTTTGGAAAAAAATAAAAAATGAGGTTTAGTGCTTTGTTAATTGATAAATATGCAAATTGTACATTAAATATCAAAATGTTGGCATATGGTTTTTTAAAAAAAGAAGTTAACTACATTCACTTAAAGAGTATTTACAATCAAATAGTGATTATCTCACAGTCCTAAAGCATATCAATTCTGGAATGCTCAGATCACAAAATGAAATGCTAGTTAAGACACAAAAATCACAGCTATATAAAGTAAAACAATGCATATGCATAAAGTGCTTGACCTATAAAAATAAAAAGTCTGTAACTCAGGAGAAAAGCTGAGTCATTGATATCTTGCATAATCTGTTTTAGGACCCAACACTGTACATAATGCTGCAGCAATAAAATGCATAATTTCTATATCAATCACTGCATAATCAAAAGAATATACACGAAACTTCTCCACTGCTGTTTATTTGGAATAATCACCCTAGTCATTGAGGCAGTACTCCCAGGGACACACATAAATCTACTTTTCTCAACCTGCAAGCATTATTTCATCCTAGTTTTAAAACAATTAAGAAACTATGAAATAATGTGAGAAAGCAAAGGCTTGGAACGAAGGGCCTGCCTGTGAGCTGTGTGATCTTGGACAGTAATATTGCCTTCTAAAGCCAAATTCCCCAACCTATAAAAATGGAATAATAATATCTACCTCACTGAATAATAATAATGAGGAGGGTTAGATGGGATAATATTTGGGGCTTACATTTTAATTTTTAAAAGATCAGGTAATTCCAGTAATTATTACAATTGTAGTTAAAACAACATAAACTTCCTTCAAACCCAGAAGTACTATGTAAGGTGTCAGGAATCTCAATTAAGAGTGTTCTTTGGTGATGAGCATGATGGCACCAAGCCTGTTGTATCAAATTGCACTTAAGTTGTAAAGAGAAATTGTTTGGGCCATTCATATTTATTCTTGAGACTTTCTAAGGCCGTCACCTGTTTGGGTAGAAATAGATAAAGATCAGATCAAAATCTGATTTTTAAATGTGCATGTTGCAACATCAGTTCAATGTACCATCCTACCAGGTGTTTTGTAGTAAGTTAAGAGCACTAGCTGGGAATGAATGAGACCTTGAGACTTCAGATAGAGATATTTGTGCAGACACAGATGAGGCTAAAATCATTGCACTCCATAAATTTTCTTGAACCTACTTTTTCATCAGAAGTAACTCCTCCCTATCCTGAAGGAATTTAGCTTCTCTTACATAAAAACATGACAATGAATTCACTTAGGGCATTTTCCTTATATGAGGATATTGATTCTCTTCAGGATTCATCCTTAATAAGACTGGCATTCAGTATAGCCGAGACAGAAAAGCATGAGCTATATTCTATAAATAAATATAGATATAAAAATTTATTGCAATGCTTAAAATATATACACATGCATATATATACACACACATATATACCTATCTACACATGCATATATACACACATATATACATATATACACATGCATACATATATAAAATATATTGCAATGCTTAAAATATATACACATGCATATATATATGCACACACATATATACATATCTACACATGCATATATACACACATATATACATATATACACATGCATATATACACACATATATACATATATACACATGCATATATATACACACGTCATAAAAACACATGCATATAATTTATAATATTATGAATAACTAAATAGAATCCAGAATAATACAAACTTCCACATTTCTTTCTTCCATGCTGAAAGTCACGCACTACTCAGTCCAGTATTTTATGAAGTTTCAATGCATTTAAGGATAAGTGTTTAGAAACCTTTTTTGAAGCTTATTACTGAATAGTGAAAGACACAATCAGAGAAATGCATATTCTTTCTGCTGCAATAAAAATGACTGAAAATATACACTGAAAACAATAAGTCAGGCTTCCTGTCTCAGCCAGTAATGTCAGGAAGCTTGTATAAAACATTACTGAAGGTATGAGAAAACAGTATTAGAAAAAACACGCAATGTGGCAATATAATGGACGTGCAGGCATTTATAAAATCTCTTTGCTTATTCTATTTACTAGATTCTGATTCAACAACGAAATAGAATAAGAACAAACTGTTTGTGTTCACAGGCCTTCCAAGCATATCAGATCAAATGACACACACCGAGTAGTACTTATTTATCCAGAAAAAAAAAACACACACAAACCAGAGAAATCGCAGATACAGAGTTCTCTATCCAAGTTGGATGTCAGATTTTGGAAGAAGGGCCCTAGTCTTTCGACTATGTAACTTATGAAATCTACGGCTGCAGAAGTACCGGGGCCTCCTCTAGAAATGATTAGGCAGTGGGTTTCATCATCTATTTGTTGTTGTGTAATAAGGCAGACCAGTGAGACTACTGACCTTATCTGCCACTTCATTATACTTAGTTGAGTGTACATCAGTCCCTCTAATGGTATAATCAGAGACTGGATTCCAAGCCTTGTTGATGAAGTTGTATAGTATTATAAACCAGTATTCAGAAGCCTTGATTCACCATCTCATCATTCTATTTACACTGGATATCTATCTTAAGCAATGGTTGTCATCAGTTTTAATAGAGAAAATTTCAGCTCACAAATGGTCCTGCTAAACAGGAAGCTAAGTCCTTCTCTGTCAGACTATTATTCAGGGTATTAATCACAAACAAGTTATTTTCAGCTCTCAGAGCTACAAAAGGAAAGATTTATGGAGAAAACATTTATCCAACTCTAAATTTCTTCCTTAATTTGAATAAAAATATTTTATAGTGAAAATTTAATTTTCTCCATCGATAGACCACCTTCTTTGACTGGAATAAAAAGTAATCAAGGGAAGAAACTTAGCAAGTACAGGCACTTTTAATTTCAACGTCTGCTGCAATCAACTGAAAATGAGTGATTCAGTTATTCCATTGTCTATAAAGATATTCTAACTTATTTTTAATACAATTAAGCATATAGGAGAATATTAACAAATCTTTTAAATGAGATGAATACTGATTATAATTTGTTTTCTGTCACATAAAGATTTGCTGATTATCTTGTGGCAAATGCTTACAGGAAGTGCTTACATATTTGTCTTATTTAAAAGGAAAAATGTTCAAAACTTTACAGTTTTTTATGATAATCAGTGGTGGCAATTAGTACACCATTTGGTAGTTTCAGAAAACTAAGCAAGTAATTATGTAATGTAAATATTATTTTAAAATATATATGAACACATTACTTTTTGAAAGAAATGTTGAAAATAGAAGATCTTGAAAACATTTCTATTTGCATAATTTTGTTGCTGAAAAAATATATCAGCCTATAAAAATTCTTAAATGTACATTTCAAACAAATGTTTTAAAATTACCTCACACAATACAATAATTCCAAATGTATCAAAGACCTAAATATAACAGCCAAAATAATAAAAATTTCCAGGAGGAAATAATTGTCACTTTAGGTTCAGCAATAATTTCTTAGTATAACACCAAAAGCATAATCCTTTAAAGCATAGAATGATTAGTTGCACATTCTTTATGATTAAAAACTTTGCTCTGAAAGACACCACTAAGAAAATAAAAATGAAATGCAAGTTACAGAGTGGGAGAAGACATTTGCAAATCACATATTTTTACAGTGCTTGTATCCAGAATACAACTCAATAATAAGAACAACCCAATTTCCCAATTTTAATAATTGACAAAAGATCTGGATAGATATTTTACCAAAAATATATACAAATAATTAATAAGCACATGAAAAGATGCTTAATATTTTAGTCATATGGGAAATACAAACTAAAACCACAAAATGAATCAATACTGAATGACTATAATAAAAATTCTGAATGACTGTATTAAAATTCTGATAATATCAAGTGTTAGCAAGTATATCCAGAAACTGATATACTCTCCCCTTGCTGGTAGGATTGCGGAAAGGCACATCCACTTTTAAAAACAGTTTGAGAGTTTCTTAAAAAGTTAAACATAAACTTGGTATGATCCAGCAATTCCCACACTAGGAATCTATTTAATAAAAACGATCACATGAATCTACCCAAAAACTGATAGAATATGCAAATATTCATAGCAAAATGATTCATATTAACCCCAAATTGCAAACAATCTAAATGTTGTAAACTGATGAACAAAAAACAAAATGTGTTAACTTCATGTGTATTATTTTATGAATGTACCTCAAAGCCATTATGCTAACCCAGACATAAAAGACATATTGTATGTTTCTAATTACATGAAATTCCCAGAAAAGAAAAATCTACTAAGACAGAGAAGAGATTGCTTGTGTAGAACTGTGGGCAGAAGCATGATTTAATTATAATCATAAGGAGACTTTCTGGAATAAGGAAAATATTCTGTAGATGAATTAAGTTGAGAGTTGCACAACTCTAAAATGTATAACAGATCATTGAATTTTATACTTAAACTAAGTGAATTTTATTGTGTGTAAATTATATCTCAATGCATAAAGAAAGAAAAAATAACTATCAAAAACAAATAGATAAAGTAAAATAAAATCTTTAAAATGTTTAATTTACTCCAAAGAAGGCAGAAAAACAGAAATAGTTAATAGAGGCAGAGAGAGAAAGAGAAAACAAAGATAAAACCTTTAAATCAACAATAGCAATAATTATATTAAACATAAAAGCTTAAATACTCCACTTAAAAAGTATGGGTAGTCAGTTCTTGTGATAGTTTGCTGAGAACAGTGGTTTCCAGCTTCATCCATATCCCTGAAAAGAATATAAACTCATCCTTTTTTATGGCTTAATGTTATTCTCAGCAAACTATCACAAGAACAGAAAACCAAACACCACACGTTCTCACTCATAAGTGGGAGCTGAACAATGAGAACACACGGAAACGGGGAGGGAAACACACACCAGGGCCTATTGCAGGGTCGGGGGCTAGGGGATGGATAGCATTAGGAGAAATACCTAATGTAGGTGACAAGTTGATGGATGCAGCAAACCACCATGGCACAGGTATACCTATGTAACAAAACTGCACGTTCTGCACATGTACCCCAGAACTTAAAGTATAATTTTAAAAAAGTATGGGTAGTCAGAATAATAAAAAAAAAGCCAAGTGATATGCTGCTCAAAAGATACATACTATAAATATACAAATCAATTGAAAGTAAGAATTGGACAATATATACCAGGTACACCATAACACAAGGAAGCTGGTAAGTGTAAACAGAATATTATGTAATGATTAAATGATAACTAACACAAATACATAGCCATCCTAAATGAGCATGCAATAAATAACAAAGCTTCAAAATACACTAAAAAACTGACAGAAACAAAATGAGAAATCAAAAAATCTACAATAAATATTGGAGATTTTAAGACCATAATCTTAGTAATTTTGAAAAATCAATGAGTATGTAGAAAATCTAATCAACACTCTGGAAAAATTTGCTCTTACGGACAACTGCAGAACAGTATACCCAATACTTCAGCATACACATTATTTTCACATGAAGCATTCATCAAAATAGACTATATGCTGGGCATAAAATTTTAAATTATTAACAAGATATCTTGAAAGGCCAAAAACAATTGAAAATTAAACAATGCACCTCTAAATAATCCATGAGTCAAATAAAAAATCACAAGGAAGATGAGAAAATATTATATATTAAATGACAATTAAAAACTCAGTGTATTATAATTTGTAAGCCCCATCTAAAGCAGTGCTTATGCAGAAATTTATGATTTTAAGTAATTATACCAAAAAGCAAAAGAGACTGAAAGTCAATTATTTCCATTTTCATATTGAGAAATTAGAAAGAGTAAAATAAACCCAAAGAAAGTGGAATCAAGGATATAAAAAGGATAAGACTTAGGGGTCTTTCCAATTTTATTTCACTGTGGTCCTAGAGAGTATTTGATATCATTTTGATTTTCTTGTTTTGTGGCCTGTCATATGGTCTATCTTGGAGAATGTTCATGTGCTAATGAATAGAATATATATTCTGCATTTGTTGGGTAGAATGTTCTGTAAATATCTATTAACTTCACTTGTTCCAAGATATAGTTTAAAATCCATTGTTTGCTGACTGTCTGTCTTGATGAACTGTCTAGTGTTGTCAATGCAGTATTGAAGTCCCCCACTATTATTGTGTTGCCATCTATGTCAGTTCTTCGGTCTAGTAGTAATTGTTTTATAAATATGGGGGCTGTAGTGCTAGGTGCATATATATTTAGGATTGTGACATTTTCCTGTTGGATTAGTTATTTTATCATTATATAATGTCCCTCTTTGTCTTTTTTAACTGTTGTTGCTCTAAAGTCTGTTTTGTCTAATAGCTACTCCTGCTTGTTTTTGGTGTCCATTTGCATAAAATATCTTTTTCCACCCCTTTATGTTAAGTTTATTTCAGTCTTTTTTTTTTTTTTTTTTTTTTTTTTTGAGACAAGATTTCACTCTGTTGTCCAGGCTGGAGTGCAGGAGTGCAGTGGCGTGATCTCTACTCACTGAAACCTCCCTCTCCTGGGTTCAAAAGAATCTCCTGCCTCAGCCTACTGAGTAACTGGGACTACAGGAATGCATCACTATGCCCAGCTAATGTTCGCATTTTTAGTGGAGACAGGGTTTCACTATGTTGGCCAGGCTGGTCTCAAACTCCTGACTTCAAATGATCCACCAGCCTCAGCCTCCCAAAGTGCTGGGTTACAGGCGTGAACCACAGTGCCCAGCCTATGTAAGTCTTTATGTGTTAGGTGAGTCTCTTGAAAACGGCAGATACTTGGTTGGTGAATTCTTATCCATTCTGCCACTCTTTATCTTTTAAGTGGGGCATTTAGGCCATCTACATGCAATGTTAGTTTCAATATATGAAGCACTATTCTATTCGTCATGCTGGTCGTTGCCTGAATACCTTGTATTTTTTTATTCATTGTGTTATTGTTTTACAGGTCCTGTGAGGTTTATGTCTTAAGGTTTAAGACATATGTCTTTTTTCCCCTTTCTCTGATGCCTCCTTGAGTAACTTAATAATCAACCTTCTTAGTTCTTTCTCTGGCAATTCAGAGATTTATTTTTTATTTGGATCCATTGTTGGTAAGTTAGGTTATTCCCTCAAATACATTCTTCAAACATTTAGATTTCTCTTCTTCCTCAGGAGTTTTGGTTGTTTAACATGATCCCAAACTTCTTGGAGGCTTTGTTCATTGTTTTTCTTCTTTTTTCTTGTCTTTGTCAGGTTGGGTTAATTCGAAAGCCTTGTGATCGAACTCTGAAGCTTTTTCTTCTATTTGTTCAATTCTATTGTAACTTTCCAGTGTATTTTGCGTTTCTCTAAGTGTGTCTTTCATTTCCAAAAGTTGTGATTATTTTTTATTTATGCTGCCTATTTCTCTGGAATATTTTTGTCCATATCCTGTATTTTTTTTTTAATTCCTTTAAGTTGGTTTTCACCTTTCTGTGATGTCTCCTTGAGTGCCTTAATAATCAGCCTTCTGAGTTCTTTTTCTGGCAATTTGGAGATTTCTTCTTGGTTTGGATTCACTGCTGGTGAACTAATATTGTCTTTGGGATTGTTAGGAAACCTTGCTTTGTCATATTACCAGAATTGTTTTTCTGGTTCTGTCTCATTTGCATAGACTATGTCAGAGGAAAGATCTGGGACTCAAGGGTTGCTTTCAGATTCTTTTGTCCCACAGGGTTATCCCCTGATGTGGTGCTCTTCCCCTTCCCCTAGGGATGGGGCTTCCTGAGAAGCTGGACTGCAGTGATTGTTATTGCTCTCCTGGGTCTAGCCACCTAGTGGAGCTCTGGGGCTCCAGGCTGGTACTGGGGAATGTCTGCAAAGAGTCCTGTGATGTCATCCATCTTTAGACCTCTCAGATTTGGATACCAGCACCTGCTCCAGTGGAGGTAGTGGGGGAATGAAGTGGACTCTTTGAGGGTCCTTGGTTGTGGTATTTTTTAGAGCACTGGTTTTCTTGAATACTGGTTTTGCTAGCAGTGAAGTTGTCACATGGACAGACTCAGGACCTCTGGTTAGCCAGGATGTTACAGATGGTGGAATTAGCTTTTTTTTTTTTTTTTTTTTACTTTCTTGAGTTGTTCTTCTATGAGTTGCTATAATGGCTTGAGTTAGTTGGCCTCCAACCACAAAGTGGCACTTTCAAGAGAGCATGAGCTGTGGTAATATACAGGGGACACAAGCTTGCCCTGCAGTTGCCTGGATAAGTATTTGGGTGCCTCAGGCAATGAGCAGGAACATAGAGCTCCCGAGAGATTATGTCTTTTGTCTTCAGCTACCAGGGTTGGCAGAGAAAGGCTACCAGATGGGGGCAGTTTGGACGTGTCTGAGCTCAGACTCTCTTTGAGCAGGGCTTGCTGCAGCCGCTGTAGGAGATGGGGATGTGGTTCTTAGACCAATGGAGTTATATTCCCAGGGAGATTATGGCTGCCTCTGCTGCATCACACAGGTTTCGAGGGAAATGGGGGAAAGCCAGCAGTGACAGGCCTCACTCAGCTCCCACAAAACCAGCAAGGTCAATCTCATCCCACCATGCCCCACCAGTAGCACTGAGTTAATATCCAGGCAGCTGGTGGGCAGAGCTGATATCTTGCCCCAGACTACAAGCCTCCCCGCTGAGAAAGCAAGCAGGGCTTTCATGCCCGCCCCTGTGGCCACTTTTGTGCTTGTATCTGCACTTCCCGTTCACCACCCCCACCTCCCCTCTGCCGGATTCAGCCCAGGAAAATTCACACTCTGTCAAAATTATTACAAAGTTCAGCTGGAAGTTTTCTTTCCCTGTGGCCCTTCCCCAGTTCCAGCGGCAGCCGTCCCCAAGGAACGCTGTGAGATAAAGTCCGAAATGGCTTCCCTGGGTACTGAGATTACCTACAGGGCTCTTCCTGCTGCTTCTCCTACTTTTGTGTTTTGCTTGGCTCCCTAAGTCTGTTTCAGCTCTAGGAAAGGTTAAATCCTTCGCCCGAGATTTGGATTTTCAGGTTCCCCAGTGAGGATGTTTGTTCAGAGGTGGAATTTCCCACTCTCACACTTTGGGCACTCAGTTTTTCAGCTATCTCACGGAGTTTGCAGTGGAAAGCCACTTCTTTCAAAGTGCCTGTAAATTCTTTGGGTTTTCTTGGTATGTTCCTGGGGTGGTTCTTGGAGCAAAACTTCACAAAGTGAGTCTCCACATGCTGTTCTGTCCGTCTGAGTGGGAGCTGCAAGTTAGTCCTGCCTCCTATTCACCATTTTTTTGCAATTTTTAATTTTTGTTATTTTAAATATATTACTTTTGTTATAAATGGTGGAATAATAATACAATCTTTAAAAACATTCTTATGTGGAAACAGGGATTAATACAATCATTAATAGAACAATTGCATTTTTGTTTGGTCATATTATAAGGCACTGGACTTATTATTTGGAAGATATGATATAGAAGAAATTGTAAATGTATTTGAAATACTATAGAGAATAATCAAAAGTAGCTTTTAAATATCCATGTGATCATATATACTTTTAAAAAATTATATGTGTATGGTTCTTCTTAAAAACTAGCATTTATATTGTTTGTAAAACATTTGATATCATCCTTCTAAGGGAAATTCTAGGTAGCTAAATAAAAATGGGAAAATTATTTCCCTTCCTATGTATGTTTTACCCAGTCCTGAAAACTTAAAAAGTATTACATAGTAATATTTTTTCTTTCTCAAGGACAAAATAAAATTATAATAAATATATGTTCGTACTTGAAATTGTACTTTACACGAGTAATTAGCAGATCTTAAGGATACATATTTATCTCTCAGAAAATTATCTGATGTTATTTCAACTTTGAATTAATTTTATATTTTATTTTGTATGTAAAAAAGAACACACAAAGAGATAAATCTCCCATACGGAAGAGTTTGAAATATTTTATGTAGATACCCTGCCCTCAAGAAGGTGGAAATTAACTTCCCAGTCCTTAAATGTGGGCTATACATAGAGACTTCCTTCTAAAGAGTATGGTATGGGAAGGCAAAGTTGGGTGGAAAATGACTCCACAGTAGAAAAAGCTGACAAACACTCCCTCAGCCAGGTGATTAAGGTCAAAATCAACAGTGACAAATCATGTTGAATGTATATACCTTTGATATGATGTGATAAAAATGGTACTTTTCCTATATGGCGTACCTCCCCAAAACTCATATTCCTTGTTTAGCTGTGAAAGTAAAATCAGACAAATGCCACCTCTGAGAGTATTCTGAAAATATCTGACCAGTACTCCTAAATATTGTTAAGGTCATCAAAAACAAGGGAAATTCAGAAATTGTCACAGCTAAGGGGAACTCTAAAGAGATATAAATGCTAAAGGCAGTGTGGTATCCTGGATAAGATTCTAAAACAGAAAAAGAACATTAGGGAAAAGCTAAAGAAATCTTAACAAATTATGGACCTAGGTTAATAATAATGCATCAGTATCATTAATGGTAACAAATGTAATATACGAATGAAAGATATTAATACAGTTATGTGCCACATAATGAGGCTTTGGTCAATGATGAACTGTATGTATGATGGTGGCCCTATAAGATTTTAATGGAGCTGAAAAATTCCTACAGCCTAGTGACTTCGTAGTAGCTGTGGTAATGTTATAAAGCAATCCATTACTCACGTGTTTGTGTTGATGGTGTAAAAAAGTCACACATTTGTGGTGATGGTGTAAACTGCATTGCCAGTCATATAAAAATATAGTACATACAATTGTGTGCAGCATATAATAATTGACAATAATAATACACCACTGTTACTGGTTTATTTATATACTATACTGTTAATCATTATTTTAGAGTGTAATCCTTCTATGTATTAAAAAAGTTAACTGTAAAACAGCCTGAGGCAGCTCCCTCAGGAGGTATTTCAGGAAAAGTGTTGTTATCATAGAACATGACAGCTCCATGCATGTTATCGTCCCTAAAGACCTTCCAGTGGGAAAAAAAGGTAGAGGTAAAAGACAGCAATATTGATGATCCTGACCCTCTGTAGACCTAGGCTAATATTGTGTCTGCTGTGTCTTAGTTTTTAACAAGTAAGTATTAAAAGTAAAGATAAATAAATAAAACTTGTAAAACTTTTTAGAATAAGGACGTAAAGAAAGAAGACATTTTTGTTCAGCTATACAATGTGTTTGTGTTTTGAGCTGTGTTATGACAAGAGTCAAAAAGTATAAAAAATGCAAAAGTTTATAAAGTAAAAAAGTTATAGTAAGCTAAGATTAATTTACTATTGAGAAAGGAAAATTTCTTTTTATGCATTTACTGAAGTGTACAATGTTTATAAAGTCTAGTGTAGTGTGCTTTCGTGTCCTAGGCCTTCACATTCAGTCACCACTCACTCATTGACAACCAGAGCAACTTTCAGTCCTGCACGCTTCATTCATGATAAGTGTTCTATACAGATGTACTATTTTTTATCTTTTTTTTTTTTTTTTTTGGAGAAAGAAGGGAAAACGGGTTTGTGGTAGCTATCTAACAGGGTGAACTTTAGAAGTTCTCTGAAGTTTTTGCTCAAAAGAAAGAATTTGATTTGGGGAATAAGTCTTAACTAGTTCTGTGCCAAGAAAATGCGTTTTTTTATGTTTTATTATTATTATTATTATTTTGAGACAGAGTCTTGCTCTATTGCCCAGGCTGGAGTGCAGTGGCGCGATCTCGGCTCACTGCAAGCTCTGCCTCCCGGGTTCACGCCATTCTCCTGCCTCAGCCTCTGGAGTAGCTGGGACTACAGGTGCCCGCCCCCACGCCTGGTTAATTTTTTGTAATTTTAGTAGAGACAGGGTTTCACCGTGTTGCCCAGGATGGTCTCCATCTCTTGATATCGTGATCTGCCTGCCTCAGCCTCCCAAAGTGCTGGGATTACAGGCGTGAGACACTGCGCCCAGCCTATTTTTTATCTTTTATGGGGTGTTTTACTGTACCTTTTCTTGTTTAGATCTGTTTACCATTATGTTACAATTGCCTACAGTATCCAGTACAGTAACACGCTGTACAGGTTTGTATGCTACACGATATAGCCTAGGTGTGTAGTAGGCTATGCCATATAGATTTGTGTAAGTACACTCTATGATGTTCGCATGACAATAAAATCGTCTAAGGACACATTTCTCAGAATGCATCCCCATCGTTAAGAAACATGACTGTAATAGGGGAAGCTGCCTGTGGACACATGGCAGCTTTTTCTGTACTACCTGTATAATTTTTCTATAAATTCAAAGCTGTTCTAAAAAATAAAGGTTATTAAAATATGTCCTACAATAACCCAAATACCACATATTTATTTTTGAAAACTTGAATATCAATAAAATACAGTAAAAAATGTCATCTATAATCTCGCCATCCAGAGATAATTACTGTTAATGGCCCCATGTGTTTCTTTTACCTTCTTTTACATATAAATAATTTATATTTATTTATTATATATACGGCATATTTATTATATACACGGCATATTTATTATATATACATGGCATAATATTTTGCCGTGTATATGTACCACATTTTCTTTATCCATTCTTCTGTTGTTGGACCCTTAGGTTGTTTTTATATCTTTCCTACATGAATAGTGCTGTAATAAACACAGGGGTGTACATGTCTCTTTGATAAACTGATTTCCTTTCCTTTGAATAAATAATGCCCAGCAGTGGGATTGTTGGATTATATGGTGGTTCTATCTGTAGATTTTTGAGGAACTTGCATCTGTTCTCCATAGTAGCTGTACTAGTTTACTTTTCACCAACAATGTATAAGAGTTTCCTTTTCTCCACATCCTCACCAGCATTAGTAATTATTTTGTGTTTTTGAAAATAGCCATCTTAACTGGTGAGAGATGATAACTCATTAGGGTTTTGATTTGCATTTCCTGATAATTAGTGATGTCAAACATTTTTGCATATATATATATGTGTTGGCCATTTGTATGTCTTAAGAAATATCTGCCCAGATCATTTGCTCATTTTTAAATAGGATTATTTGGGAATTTGGTGTTGAGATGTTTGAGTCCCTTGTATATTCTGAATATTAATCCCCTGTCAGATGAGTAGTTTTCAAATATTTTCCTCTCATTCTGTAGGTTGTCCTTTTACTCCGTTGATTCTTTCCTTTTCTGTGCAGAAGCTTTTTAATTTAGTATAATCCTACTAGCTTATTTTTGCTTTTGTTGCCTGTGCTTTTGAGGTCTTCTTCAAAAAACTATTTCCCAATGTCCTGAAACATTTCCCGTAAATTTCCTTCCAGTAGTTTTATAGTTCCAGGTCTTACATTTTGGTCTTTGATCCATTTTTAGTTGATTTTTGCATAAGGGGAGAATTGGGGGGCTAGTTTCATTCTTCTGCATATGTTTATTCAGCTTCCCAAGCACAATTTATTGAAGAGACTATCCCACCATGTCTTTAGTGGAAGCTTATTTTCATCTGGATATAAAATATCTTTTTATGTTGTTCCCCCTCCGATTTTTAGAGCAATATTCATCGCAGAATGTTGGAAAAGTCATAAACATGTAAAGACTCAGAAAAAAACAAGCAAACACCCATAACCTCATTGCATCGAGGAACTAGTTTTTGCATTTTGGCATCTTTGTTTCTCATCTCTTTTTTCTTGTTCACTTTATTTTTATTTGTGATCTATCTAACTTGTCTTCTTTTAAAAAGCTCAACATTATGTGATAAACATTTTCCCATCATTAAAGATCTTCATAAACGTCACTTCAAAGCCTTCATAATATTTACTTGAATTGACATAATTTCCCTATTGAGCATTTATGTGATCTTTTCCAAAATTTTTGTCACAAATGAAACAGAAAATCATTTCCATGTATAAATTATATTGACTTTCTGATTATTTAGTTACTAGAAAAGAGAATGAGGATCACAAAAAGGGGAATAACCAATTGAATAATTCAGAAAGTTTTACTGGTTACGTGCTCTCTAGTGACGTATTTATCTTATCTTAAAGTCGCTGGTCTTGAATACTCAATTAAAATATGTGCTCATTATATGAGTATGAAAACAACTTTGTGAGTTTGATTTGCATTTCTTTTATTACTGGTGAAGTGAAGCATTTTTAAATTTTTATTTGTGTATACTCTTATTAACTATGCATATGTGCCATTGGGGCAATATGTTTTTATTGTCTATATAGGCTCTCTATATATTTCAATTCCTTCCTTAGAGTTGCAAATATTTACCCTATATAAATATAAAATATTTACCCTGTATAAAAAAAGAGGGTTGCTTTGTGTATAATTAATTGAGCTTATCTATATTATGCTGATAATGTGGAAAATGTTGATCTCCAATAACTCATACAGTGATAGTTCCTGAACCTATTTTCAAATTGAAATAGTACTGTCAGGAAATGGATTATAGTTTGCTAAGAACTGATTACAGTAGACTCCTAATAAATATTTTGATTGACTTATTGAAACAACCAAATGATTCTTTTTTTGATTTTATAAAATCATATGTTTTATTACAATCTGACATTGTCACACTCCCTAATGTATTTGCCATTACAAAGGTGCCAGAACCATTATAGTTTATATTTCAACTAAAAACATAGATTTGTTAATTATATTTCTCAGTAAATTGAATTAAACTAATACCTCTAAAGTAACACATGAATAATAGGAACAAGGCATTAGAATGACATAAATATATTTTGGTTTACTATTTCTGGATGACAATTTTAGCACCTAGCCTATTTATATAAAGAATATAGACTTTCTTCCAATCCTATATGTAAATAAATATTTAGGTAAAGTATGCCAGATAAAATAAATGTTTATACAAGAACATTTAAATTTATTATTTTAGTATTGGTTCAGTGCCTTCTTGTAGTCCCTGCTAGTGAGATCATCTCTCATGTTTTATTTGGTATATTTCAAATCTTAGACCCTTAAATATCTAAAACCTTTAACATCACTGGTCTCATTTAACATGTTTCCTTAGGAGAAAAATTTGAACTAGGAAAATAAGACTTCTAAACATTAATCTGTCTACGTCAAATTATACAATATTTAATTCATTGAACCATTTTGTTTTACAATATCTGAAAATGAAATACTAATCAAGAAGGTTGCCACTATCAACTTTGTGAGTAGGGAGATTGGAAGAAAGAACTTTAAATTTCATGACAATTGCATTTAAATCTTTTTATAGAATTTTGAAGAAAGTCTTTTTTTGAAATAGTTTAGTAATCTTAATAAAGTGGCCTTAACATAAATGGAGCCTGTGAATTTGGATCAAATATTCAGTCTGTTTATTTTCTTTTATTTAATTCAGCAATTAAAAATGCAACTCAATTCATTTGCAAATAAGTTTTTGAATGATATATGCATATATATATATGCATGGCACTGTAGTGAATCCTATGTAGGTATAAAATTTTAGATGTGGGTATAATATTCCTTTACTTGAGCCACTCAGCCTGTAGTATTTTGCTATGGCAGCCCAAGCCAACTAACACAATATTCTATGTCTGACTCACCTAACATAGTCAAAGAATGCCTGGATTTTTTATAAACAATTACATCATATAGTTATTTTTAGCAAATTACTATCACATAAAATCTTCAAACCAGTACCACACATATTACTACTAAGTTGTGTCTGCTCTATTTTGGATAGATATTTATTAGTCTATTTTATATGGAGAACTTTGTGATTACTGATTTATCATGCTGCATTTTGCTATTTCTCCTAGCTTCATGTTATTCACAAGCTAATGAGCATTTATTTGCTTCTTCATCCAAGTCACTAGCGAACATATTCAATAAACTTGAGAACAGGCATACCAGTAAAAACTTCTCATCGGGTAGGACATCAATTGATTAGCCAATTTTTTAATGATAAGTATCAAGATGATTCTCGTGGTCTATAGGCCTTAGCAAGTCTTCTCTTGTTTGCCAGTTTTATAGTGTTTTATCGGTATATGTCATGACAGAGAGATGCTGCTGCTGCTACCAGTGGTGATTACTATCACTATTTGTAAAACTCCCTTCCAAAATTTCTCTGTCTTATATTATCTAAAGAATAAGGTCATAATTTGTTAACCTTTACATATCCAATATCCAGAAATCCATATCATAAATAACTACTCATTCTTTGTTCCTTAGATGAAAATATGTGTTGGCCCTCCCTGATAATGTGGCAATAGCAATCAAGTTGGAAGAGAAACTGTTTATTAATCATGGACATACAGTGGTGGTAGTTGTGCCAGTGCCAATTGTTTGATAAGTGTTTTAAGTTACATGTTTTATCTACCAGTTTGGCTAATATTCTAATAAGTATTCTACTTTACCTGCTACCATTTATTGCAAAATCAATAAATTCATTAACATTTAATTTGTATCAGTTTTTATTTTATGCCACGTATTCAAAAATGATTAAGATGGCTTACGAGAACACCAATGATGCAGAAGGACATAATGTACATTTAGAATAAATTTTTTAAAACAAAGCAAAGAAAAAAGTTTTTGCAAAACTGATGGAGCCAGGAATGAAGTCTGTACACAAAGTGCATGCCCTTAAGTCTTAGATACATGTTGGAGTCTGGCTACAATTTGCCTTAAATGTTGGAGCAATCAACAGAAAGAGGAAAATTGATTCAAAATGCAATTCCTAACACTGAGGTTCCCCAATACCCAAAGCTAAATTATTTAACTCTTTTTAAATGGATTTAGATGAATGGGCTTTTAAAGAAGCCCATTTTGCACTTTAGCTGATTTAGCTGAATGGGCTTTTGTAGAAGCCCTTTTACACTTTAGCAAGTTCAAAAGGCATGAGTCCGAAGGAACTGTGTTGACTTTGTGGAAGTAAGTCACCACAGTTCCTTCCAGTTCGTGCCTTTTGCACGCTGCCCCATCTACTTAATGTTTTTCCATTATCAGGCATTATACATTTAGTGGTTTCCAGAAACATTCCATGTAAGCAGATATCAGAACATCCATCCACAAATGTGTATTCATCTGTATCTATACTATATAATATATACATATAGCATAAAACAGAAATGTGTATTCATCTGTATCTATATTATATAATATATACATATAGCATAAAACAGAAAAATAAGTACCTAATTTACAGGAGAATATTTAAAAATCTGCAAATGAATCATATTGACCAGACTGTCTAAATAATGCTAACTTCTCAAGAGTATTAATTTAACCACACTAACAACTCAAAACTGTTTTTCTTTTTCCTTAGAAAAGACAAAATGAGTATTCTCCATTTACTATTTTTTACTTAGCTCCATAAAAATGCCCCGGTCATGTTTCACACACATAAAATATTGAGCATTTGAAATAATAGTGTAACCTCAAGAAATATTAAAGATCCAAAAACTGATCTGGGACTTGAAGAAAATAAATCTGACATTCTATAAAAGTAGAATTTATTTAGCAGTGACTTTTGTTTTTCCTACTGTTTATTCTATAGTGCTATAATTTAAACTTCCCATTTCACTGCTTCTTCTTACCTTTATAAAGACACTTTAAATCATCTAAATCATCTAAAGACACTTTAAGCGGCCAGGTGCAGTGGCTCATGCCTATAAGCCCAGCACTTTGGGAGGCCTACGCAGGCGGATCACTTGAGGTCAAGAGTTCGAGGCCAGCCTGGCGAACATGGTGAAACCCCATCTCTGTGAAAAAAAATACAAAAATTGGTCGGGTGTGGTGGCACGTGCCTGTAATCCCAGCTACTCAGAAGGCTGAGGCAGGAGAATCGCTTGAACCTAGAAGGCAGAGGTTACAGTGAGCCCAGATTGCTCCACTGCACTCCAGCCTGGGCAACAGAGACTTCATCTCAAAATAAATAAATAAAGACACTCTGAGGAAGACAGACTACAAGCTCTTAGAACTTCCTTTCAAATGATCCTATAATGCCCAGAACAAATTCTGTTTTTAGTTACCATGTTTAAAGGACTTACAGAATACAAAGGTATTAATAACACATTGTGTTTGATAGAGAAAATTGTGTTAATCATTCTAAAATTATATTTCTTAAATTACTTTATAAAAATATAGTTACAAATAAGCTATTTGTAATTTTATCAATTAAAGTAAATGCATCACATTGTGACAAAATATAGAATTTTAAAAACATTAATAGTATGGGTGAAATGCCAATTGATGAAACTTTTTTTTTTAAGAATGGAAAAAGAAAGACACTTCTTAAAATCAAGATCATGTGTTAACACAGTGATTTCTTCCTGGGTTTAACAAAGAGTTTAATTTATTATATTTTATTCAAGAAGATTTTTTAAATATTGTGGCTCAGATGGATTTATACAAAACTGTATCAAGCAATATTAAGCAAGACCAATTAAATTTGCACTAGAAAACTACTAAAAGCATAAATGTAAGAATTTGTAAGGTGTATTTGTTATTTGAAAGAAATGGAGGAAATGTAAGAAAAGAAAATAATAGTTATCAGTGCTTAAAAAAAGCATTTTTATGTAATCTGAAGGCCACATAACCGGCAATTACTTGGTTGTGATGACAATTGTGGTTATTGATACTGACATGTCAATTTTCTACATGTGATCAAGAGTCAGTCTTGATCAAAATCAGAATATAAGCAGTCGTCTAACAGTAGACATTGGATTTGCATTTGGAAGTAATGGATAAATTTAGTAAGAACAATAGTTACACACATACACACACACACACTCACACACACTCAGATGTTCTTCCACCATCTCTATAAGCTTCCTCCAGAGTTAGAGCTCTCGTAACAATTAATATTCATATATCTTAATATTTATTGTATTGTTTCTATGTATTTCATTTGATAATCTCACTGATTTTTGTTTTTAGACATTAACTGAAGAAAAACATGCAGAATAACCAGAGAAGTATATGATAGGTATGTGAATCTGGGGTCAGGTGTACAGTGCAGGCTTTTTCTGCTCTTTTTTCTAGCTGCTAGTTTACCCCTTTAAATTTCTTTCTTTAGGATTCTTTTCTTGTTCAGTGGGTATAACCAATAACAACCCAAAAGGAACTTCACAGATATTCAAAATACTGACAGCAGAATGTTTTAAAATGACAATAGTTACAAATATATAGAAAATCTGAAAAAGAATATGCAAGAATGACTACTATTGCTCTGGAAGGATTGTAAGGTATGAGTGACTCTTTTCCATTTCCAGAATAAAATATTATTGCATTACAGTTTCAGCATGCACAAACGAAACAACTATGCTAATCTAAATCATTGCTTGGGTATTCATAAGGATTTCCACCGATTTAATGAATTTAGTTTAGACATCGCTGACATTAAGAAATCAGAAAAAGTAGCGAGCACTTAGCAGCAGAAGTTGGTGACTTAAAAGTCTGTAAGTAGAGATTAACAGATCTCATTTTAAGTGGAATAGATAACAAATCTGGGATAAAATGGAGAGGTTTTCAGTGCTTAGCATTTACTAACACCCCATCATTTTTATGCTTGACACCTAGATTTCTTTATTCTATGCCTTAGATTTATCTATTTCTTAATTGTTCTCTGCTCCACAGGGTCTCCAGTGAATCCTCAAATAATTGAAAGCATTTATCTCCCCAGTGGTTGGGCTTTGGTCACTGTTGGACTGAAACAGCTCAGTAAACCGATCATCGTGTTCATGTAAAGGTGTCAGATTTTAAGATGAAATGGCACAGCATCCACAAGGCAGCCCTTTCAACTAGTTAATTACTTTAAATCATTTTTATATTGCCGTATTTTGTACGCTAGTGCTAGTTGTGATAGCATGAGCATTACAATCTAACATGGATCTGATATCATGTCATATAGTAATTCTACCTCTGCAGAAACAGAAACCATCACTTTAACCCTTTAAATCGCATCATGCAACTAAAATAGATGGACTATTTTGAAAGGTACCATTGCCAATAGATGGCCGTGGTAGAAAATTTTAAAGGAAATGGATAAAATTAAATACTGGCAATCAGAATCATAACTTTGTCATGGCCTATGTACATTAAGTTTAAATACTGTACAACATGTAGAAGTAGAGAATTAGAAAAATACAGAAAAACAATCGTATTTTCATGTGCAATTCTATTTTCAAAGATAGTGTCTTTGAAATACTAGAGTCCTCTCCTCTAGTTGGAGGTATCAAAACTTGAAAATATTTGTTTAGTTTATTTTCTCTATGAAATAACAAGAGTTATAATATTGAAATATATTGTAAAGTACAAGTGGATTTGCTAATAATAGTAGGGCACCTAAGCTAGGTAGAATTATTTTACCAGTTTTAACTTTTGAAGGAAATAATGAATTTAGCTAAATTTTCTTACTGATCCTTTAACATACACAATTATTAAGGCGAAGGTAATAAGAAGTTTACATTACAGAAATATCTACTACATTATAAAAACTGGAAACAGAAAATCTACATAAGGAAGATACAATGTCAGTAAATGGAGACAGAAACCAAAATAGGAGATAAACAGAAATATTTTAATTGTTTTATCATAAAATATCTATTACTATATAATCAATAAAAAAATTAGCCATATAATCTAAAAGTTTTTAAAAATTACCCATGATAATCAGAAAGATCAAGGTACAATCCAAAATTTCATCAAATTCAATGAATTGCAAATCATTTAAAATATCACTCATATTTTATTTATTTTTACACATAAATTTCCCTATTAAAAATTACAAACATGATATACTTTTACCTATAAGTATAATAGAATAATTTGTGAATAATTTATACAACATAAAAGTTTTTAAAATCACCTGAAATTAGACTAGTTCTGAGAAAATAATAAATGTTTTGGTAAATATCCTATCGTAAATCTCATTATGAGTTACATAAAAACGTAAAACTTAAGTACATATTATATATGCTCTTCTTTGTTCTATCATGGATATTTATATTATGCTTTTTTCTCCCACTCTTCTTTCCTCCCAGCCTCCCCTTTTTTACCCTTCCAACTTCCTACTCCAAGATAACTGTAAATAGCCTTGCTCCCATCATCTATACCACTCCTCAAATATGCATTTAATCACACACACATATATGCTTATATATGTTCATAAGCAATATACATACACACATATAGACAATATCTACATGTGTGTACATATATACATACATGTGTATTCACATTTTTAAGGCATTTTCATCATTTGTATTATAGAAATGATATCATAATATATTTGTCTCTGAATTTTGTTTTTCTCACTTTTGAAACAGACTAAAAACCCTTACACATTTTTTTCTATTAATTCATGATACTCCACGGGATGCATATGCCACAATTTATCGATTTATTTTCTTTACATTTCTCCTATCTCTCTCTTTCCTTCCTTCTTTCTCCTTCCTTCCTCCCTTCCTTCC
This sequence comes from Nomascus leucogenys, assembly GCF_006542625.1. Classification (NCBI taxonomy): domain Eukaryota; kingdom Metazoa; phylum Chordata; class Mammalia; order Primates; family Hylobatidae; genus Nomascus; species Nomascus leucogenys. The sequence goes on along the minus strand of NC_044395.1, from coordinate 29,427,014 downwards.
TTCCTTCCTTCCTTCCTTCTTTCCTTCCTTCCTTCCACTCATTCTGCTTCCTTCTTAATACTAACAACATTACAGCCAGTATATTTCTGTATATAATCTGATGTATTGATACATTTTTTCCTTTGGGATACTTCCATAGGACTTAGATTGCTTCATATTATATGTAAACTTTTAAGATTAGTAGATATGGCCAGATTGATCTTGAAAATGGTTGTAATATTACTTAATTAAACAACTAATACATAAGAGTGCTGAATCTCCATTAGTACAAAGTGTTAGTACTGTTTAATTTTTTTCAAACTGCTAAGTGTAAATGTTACATTGTAAAGTCATATCTCATCGTTACTTTAATTTTTGTTTGTCCAACTTCTGGACAGTAGAGAGAACCTCACTATATACTTTAGGCCATTTTATTTAATGTTTTCTGAATTTTCTGTCTATATCATTTTCCTTTGGCTTTATTAGAATTATGAATTGTAAAAATATTTTGAACATTATAGATATCAATCTTTTAAATGCACATAATAACTTTCTCAAACCATTATGAATTCTCACTTTTTATAGTAAGAACACATAAGATACTTTCACAATCAGAAACACTTGACATATGCATAGACATGCCTTTTATATTTTAGCTTTTAGATTTACTGTCTCAAAATTTTTTCTGAATCCTAGGTGATAAAATAGATTATTATATATTTAATTCTGATCTAAAACTCTAATTATAGACAAAGATTGTCAGAATACATAAATAAAACAAGACCCAACTATATGTTGTCCGCAAAAACGCACTTTAAATATAAAAACAGAGCTAGGTTAAGAATAAAGAAGTGGAAAAAGATATGCCATGTTAACAACTGATAAAAAGAAATTGGGGATCAACATATCAATATCAGAAAAAGCAGACTTCAAGATAAAGAAAATTATCAGGGATAAAGACGGGCATTACATAATGATGAAGGAGTCAAATCTCCAAAAGTATTGTATGTGTATGTACCTAACAACAAGCATTAAAATACTTGATGCAAATATTTATGGGACCACAATGAAAAATAGACAAATTCACCATAATAGTTAGAGCTTTTAATGCTCCCCTCTCAGTAACTGATAGATCCAGCAAGAAGAAAATCAGTAAGAATAAAGACGTGATCAGTACTATCATCAACATGACCTAATGGATATCTATAAAATACTCTATCCAATAACAGCAGAATATACATTCTTTTCAGGTGCACATGGAACATTTACCAATATAGACCACAAATGTACCTTACTAATGCAAAATATTAATAAGAGGAGAAACTTGGTGTGGAGTTTCTGAAATTTTTTGTACTCTATAATTTCTCTGTAAATCTAAAACTATTTAAAAACAAAAATTACATTAAAAATGCAGATGAGAATTTTAAGTGTATTTAGAACTGTAATATTCTAATAAGTACATTATATATGGAAACTCGTAACAATGAGTTTTAGATCTCTAAAAATACATAAAAATTAAGATTTCAAGTTTGTTACATATTTACAAAGAAATGCAATTAAGTTACAAAACATATTTTCAATACTAGCATAGATATCTTTTAATTAGCAAAATAGTTTTGAATATATTAAGTGTTGTTTCTAATTATGTAATAAATTTCAATTTGTAATGTATGATTTAATTATAAATGAAATAAATACTCAGAAAATATTTTGGTACCTGTTATAGTTTGTTTGATCACTCCAGTTTTCATGTTGAAATATGATCTCCAATATTGGAGGTGGGGCCTAATGGGAGAGTTTGGGTCATGGAGCCATATTCCTCCTGAATGACTAGGTGCCTTTCTTGTAGTAGTGAGTGAATTCTCTAATAGTTACCACTAGAGCTGGTTGTTTAAAAGAGCCTGACGCCTCCCCTGTATCTCTCTTTCTTCTTCTCTCATCATGTGATCTCTGCATGCACCAGCTCCCCTCTCCTTCTGCCATGAGTGGAAGCAGTCTGAAACCCTCACAAAAAGCAGATGTTAGCACTATGCTTCTTGTACAGCCTGCAGAACCATGAGCCAACTAAACCTCTTTTCTTTATAAATTACCCAGCTGCAGGTATTCCTTTATAGCAACACAAAGGGACTAAGCAATATCTCTATTATGTTGTTAACAGTAACACAAAGGGTCTAAGAGGTACCTCTATTATGTTTCTTAATTATCTTGGTGCTTGTCTTAATAGTAGATTTTAAAGACCAATATCAATGTTTATATATAGACAAAGGGAATTTCATGACTATCAAATGCTATGATAAAGAATTATGAAGAGCCTAATATTAACTATTAAAAAGCATTCAACATAAATGTCTTCTTTTGAGAAGTGTCTGTTCATGTCCTTTGCCCACTTTTTGATGGGGTTGTTTGTTTTTTTCTTGTAAATTTGTTTGAGTTCATTGTAGATTCTGGATATTAGTCCTTTGTCAGATGAGTAGGTTGCAAAAATTTTCTCCCATTCTGTAGGTTGCCTGTTCACTCTGATGGTAGTTTCTTTTGCTGTGCAGAAGCTCCTTAGTTTAATTAGATCCCATTTGTCAATTTTGGCTTTTGTTGCCATTGCTTTTGGTGTTTTAGACATGAAGTCCTTGCCCACGCCTATGTCCTGAATGGTATTGCCTAGGTTTTCTTGTAGGATTTTAATGGTTTTAGGTCTAACATTTAAGTCTTTAATCCATCTTGAATTAATTTTTGTATAAGGTGTAAGGAAGGGGTCCAGTTTCAGCTTTCTACATATGGCTAGCCAGTTTTCCCAGCACCATTTATTAAATAGGGAATCCTTTCCCCATTTCTTGTTTTTGTCAGGTTTGTCAAAGATCAGATAGTTGTAGATATGTGGCATTATTTCTGAGGGCTCTGTTCTGTTCCATTGATCTATGTCTCTGTTGTGGTACCAGTACCATGCTGTTTTGGTTACTGTAGCCTTGTAGTGTAGTTTGAAGTCAGGTAGCGTGATGCCTCCAGCTTTGTTCTTTTGGCTTAGGATTGACTTGGCGACGCGGGCTCTTTTTTGGTTCCATATGAACTTTAAAGTAGTTTTTTCCAATTCTGTGAAGAAAGTCATTGGTAGCTTGATGGGGATGGCATTGAATCTATAAATTACCTTGGGCAGTATGGCCATTTTCACGATATTGATTCTTCCAACCCATGAGCATGGAATGTTCTTCCATTTGTTTGTATCCTCTTTTATTTCATTGAGCAGTGGTTTGTAGTTCTCCTTGAAGAGGTCCTTCACATCCCTTGTAAGTTGGATTCCTAGGTATTTTATTCTCTTTGAAGCAATTGTGAATGGGAGTTCACTTATGATTTGGCTCTCTGTTTTTCTGTGATTGGTGTACAAGAATGCTTGTGATTTTTGTAGATTGATTTTGTATCCTGAGACTTTGCTGAAGTTGCTAATCAGCTTAAGGAGATTTTGGGCTGAGACAATGGGGTTTTCTAGATATACAATCATGTCATCTGCAAACAGGGAAAACACATGAAGAAATGCTCATCATCACTGGCCATCAGAGAAATGCAAATCAAAACCACAGTGAGATACCATCTCACACCAGTTAGAATGGCCATCATTAAAAAATCAGGAAACAACAGGTGCTGGAGAGGATGTGGAGAAATAGGAACAATTTTACACTGTTGGTGGGACTGTAAACTAGTTCAATCATTGTGGAAGTCAGTGTGGCGATTCCTCAGGGATCTCGAACTAGAAATACCATTTGACCCAGCCATCCCATTACTGGGTATATACCCAAAGGACTATAAATCATGCTGCTATAAAGACACACGCACACGTATGTTTATTGCGGCACTATTCACAATAGCATAGAGTTGGAACCAACCCAAATGTCCAACAATGATAGACTGGATTAAGAAAATGTGGCACATATACACCATGGAATACTATGCAGCCATAAAAAATGATGAGTTCATGTCCTTTGTAGGGACATGGATGAAACTGGAAAACATCATTCTCAGTAAACTATCGCAAGGACAAAAAACCAAACACCGCATGTTCTCACTCATAGGTGGGAATTGAACAATGAGAACTCATGGACACAGGAGGGGAAACATCACACTCCGGGGACTGTTGTGGGGTTGGGGGAGTGGGGAGGGACAGCATTAGGAGATATATCTAATGCTAAATGACGAGTTAATGGGTGCAGGAAATCAACATGGCACATGGATACATATGTAACAAACCTGCACATTGTGCACATGTACCCTAAAACCTAAAGTATAATAAAAAAAAAAACTTTAAAAAAAAAGCATTCAACAATAATAAAAAATCTGCACAAAATGCCACTTAACATTTCAAGTTATTGTTTATTGCAATTCATTAACAAACTAGTCAATATACAAACATATAATGGCAATATATTTATTTCATGACAGAAGTCAGTGGTCTCCTGTTGACAAATGATTACATCATTGCAACATGTCCTTACCACTATATTGAAGGTAGTATGTAGCTTAAAGTTTACCTGATTTAAATGTGAAGAGCTTTCTGTAAAGTTCACACTCCTTCATGTAGAAATCACAATTTAGTATTATTCTTCCATGAAAATAATATAACATTTAGGAGTATGAGGCAATGTGCCATCTTCTAATACAATGTAAGTCTTCTTTGACTACTTCAGAGTATCTGAATTACTGAAGAATTTCAATCTTTGTATGTTTTTACAAGCCAGTACAAGAATTAATAATTGTTCCATAGACTAGACACATATTATTCCTATACCTAGATTATTATTATACCTAGAGTATAACCAAACCAGTGAAAATAATTAAAATACTTTTTTCTGAATCAGATAAATACACATTATATATTGTGTTCAGGCATTGCTTTACTTTTTGTCATTTATCTTTTATAAACAAAACTGTTGGCTGTTTGAAAATTTACAAATTGTTTTGCGTGTAAAATATAAAGAATCTTTCAAGTGTCAAACCCTTATTTCATACTATATATTCATTACATATTTGAGATTATTTAATTTCAATAGATACATACTAATCAGTTTTAAATGGATTCTCACAGAACTGAGTTTTACCCTCATTATGTTTACGGCACTCTATCTTGTACTACAGTTACTTGTGAGTTTTATATCTCTAGGCAGGTGCTTTTATGCACTTTGGTACCTTCCCCCAAAACACAGCATCTTCACATTGTAGGTGTTCAACAATCATACAAACTTTTGTACCTCTCTTCTCTTCTGCTCTCCCTTACCCTCCCCTTCCCTCCTCTCCTCTCCCTTCCTCTCCCCTTCTCTCTTCTTCCCTCTGTCCCTTTTCTTCTGCGAATAAAATAAAAGGCTTATAGGCTGTGGAAGGCTTATAGGCTGTGGAAGGCTTATAGGTGTGTCATAGAAAACTGACCTCAGTTTTGGGGATAAACAAATGGTGACTGGAGCTTCCAGAAACTTTTTGGTCAGTCAAATCTATATTAAAGTAGAATTATCCGTGTCTTCTCTAAGGGAGATTCGGATGAACTGGAGTCATTATCTACTGTCTCACAGGCAGTTAGCACATTGAAGGATAATTAGCACTCACTGCTCATCTGCAAGGTCCAGAGGACAACCACAAAGGTGATCCACCACATGGCTGGATCCACCACATAGCCAGCTGCAGAACACTGCCCATTACAGAAGAGGCCTGTGAAACTTCTAAGGAATTCTTCTAGATGCCTATGGAGCTTGTAACTCAGCCCAAGGCACTATCAACTGAGGGTCAGAGGACAGGGAATTTGACTGGGTTTCCTAACAGGAGGCTCTTCAATTGATCACCCCTAAATTTTATCTTCAGATACTCTGTCCCTTTGCAATTGATGTGCTTTGCAATAGCTTCATGTTGGCGGTGAGGTGACTCTTCCAACAATGCATGTGAGTTGTGTAAATCAAGAATCATTATTCTTTTAATACTCAACATGAACAACTTTTATTACAGCCAAGATCTGTACCCATTGTTACAAGAAATTTCAATTTAAAGTTGTCAATTAAAAAGACAAATTGTTTAATAATCTCAAATCTGGAAAAGTGGTAAATAATTATATAAATCAGTTGACATTTTTATTACTAACTTCTGTGAACAGAGTTTTTCATAGATGAAAACTAACAAAAGTGTGGAGAAGTTAGCAAATAAAAAGTAATGAAGAATTCCATTTAGCCATTCGAAACATAAAACCTGATTTAAAGAAAAATAAAAACAAAAATATGTGCACAGGAATCTCAAATGTCTTCTTAAAAACTGAAACAAAAGTATTTTGAAGTTTGATACAAATTCATAACTCGGTATTTTCCTTATACTTTGCAGGTAGTTATTTTTATTTTTATTGTTTAATACATCGAACACTTACATATCTATATCCAAGCCTGATATCGTCTTCAAGAACATTTCAATTTTAATTTCAAATTTAATTTCAACTCCTCATGCCATAATCTGGAAAAGGTGAAAGGCCCTACTTCAGAAAGACAGATGTTCCACGAACTCTGAAGGAGCTTCTCCTCTTACCAGTTAAATGAATATAAACTGAAATGTCTTCAGCAGAGTATGAGGCTAACACCTGGGTGCTATAGAAATGCAGAATACTAAGTAATTGCATTTAGCTGGAGAATCACAGCAAAAGTGAATACAAGAAGAAAAAAATGAGGGGGAATAAATATACAAAAAGAGAAGATAAAAGTTATTTTTCAGATAGAGAGAATGGTATGTTCAAAAATATAGGAGCAAGACATTTTTACTGAGTTTCATGCTCTCATCTCATTTCCTCTCAACTCACTACAACTAGATTTTGTCACTCATTGATAAGCTTAAACTGCTTTTAGAACTTCATCAATAGCTTTTTATGATGAATGACCAATTTTCTGACTATGTTATGTGTGATCTCTGTAGCATTTGGCACAGTTATCATTTTCTCTTCTGGATACTCTATTTTCACTTGAAGTCCCTAACACCATTTTCTCCTGGCTGTCTGCTTAGTCTGATTTCTCTTCACAGTGGGCTTCTTTCTTTTGCCCACCTACTCCTCTGGAAAAAGTCCTAGGTCATTTTATTTTCCTATCCAACACCCTTTCCCTGAATTTCCTGTCCCTTCCATCTGGTGAGTGACCACAGGTAGGCTGATCTGTCCCAGATTTACACATATGGTCCACATCCCTTAGCTGAGCCTTAGATTCAAATGTTCTATTGCCAATAAGATGTATCAATTATGTATCTATCAAAGTAATGAATGAATCACAAAATTAACTCATTTCTTACCCCCAATATTTTCATTTTATTATGTCTATATTGCATCAAAAACTCATTAGCCCATTCACCAAAGCTGGAAACCCAGCAGCCATCTTTTCTCTTGATCTCTAAATCCTAGTCATTTTATGCAGTCCTACCACTGCTATCTCTGAAATCCATCTACTACTATGTGCCACTGCTTTATCAAATTATGAGAAAAATACAGTTTATGAAGTTTTAATATGCAGATTTACATTTTGGGGTAAGACCCCTGGTCCCTTTGTTAGCCTTCCATGCGTCCATCCATCATACATGAGTTTTTCATAAAAACAGTGGGATTCACACCATCTAAAAGGGTTAATAATGATGCCTTAAATAATTGCTTTCAGCATTTCTGAACAGTTACATACTACAAGATGCTTTCGAAATGGTAAATTTCATAAACACACATCTTTAAATTCTAGATATTTGCCATTATTTGCAATGAGAAGTGGACTGACTATAAAAACCATATGACAACACAGAGGTTTGTCATTAGTCTAAGGCAAATTACTTGAAAGAATTGCCAAGCTTAAGAAAAAAAGTGTTCTACATATGCTGACTCGTTAGGTAAAGTCGTCAGTAAGGTGTTATGTAACAAAATTTTGTATGCATGTATATATTTTTGAAGCAGATGTGTAGACACAAATACTTTGTCCCTTTAAAGTATAGATGACATTTTAGCCATTGGGAAAATAACTGCTTTTTGGTGAAACAATTCATATTATAAAAAAAGTCATTCTGAAAATGGATACTTGGGAGTTTATCTATCATCATGTGGTTTTGTTGCTGAGAGAAATGTACATGTATCTCCTAGGAAACAAATCCACTTAGTTGAAAAACTCAGGAATGTAGTCTTCAAATAAACAGTTCCTGTATATTTTAAACCTATTACTAAAATAAGACTTTTGATAAGAGTATAAGAGTAATTGAATGAAAATTTCAACACATCAGCTTTTAGTAATTAGTGTATAGGACTGAAAAATCAATGTGGTGACAAGGTAAACACAACACAGTAAACTTGTTCTAGTTGGATTTATATGTTTTTATGGTGTATTTTTCAACTTTGATAGCCATTAAAACCAGTACCAAAACAAACTGAAATTATAACCCCATCTTCAAGTATCTGTAGCACAAAATATTAAAGCAGAATTTCAGAATGAATAGAGTACATATGATCACATTGCTCTCATAAAAACATCAAAAAATATACAATAATATAAAGCCTAGAATCTTATTAGACTTTATTAAAGATTATGAAAACAACACGAGACTAAGACACTTATCAAGTAAAATTCACTTAAAATATCTGTATTTTCTACTTTTCAATTTTTATATTTGCATGAGCTTATCTCCAAATACATTATGTTGAAGTGCAAATATATATATAAAACATATATAGATGTAATTTATAAATACTGCCAAATATATATTGGGACATATGCTCATTTTATTTTACTATTAGAAAGGTGCAGTTAAGAATTTTGGGCTGGGCGCGGTGGCTCACGCCTGTAATCCCAGCACTTTGGGAGGCCGAGACGGGCAGATCACCAGGTCAAGAGTTTGAGACCATGGTGAATCCGGTCTCTACTAAAAATACAAAAAATTAGCCGGGCATGGTGGCGGGCGCCTGTAGTCCCAGCTACTCGGAGAGGCTGAGGCAGGAGAATGGCGTGAACCCGGGAGGCGGAGCTTGCAGTGAGCCGAGATCGTGCCACTGCACTCCAGCCTGGGTGACAGAGCGAGACTCCGTCTCAAAAAAAAAAAAAAGAAAAGAAAAAGAATTTTGATACTACTATCTATGCCAAGTTCAACCTCCTTCATAAGATTGAGGTATACACAGATGCCTTGTGTTTTCTATGCGTATAATCTGTCTCACCCAAGTTCTAGCTTACTCTATGCATCTAGAATGAAAACTCTGCAAATGCCCAGAAAGTCTAGCAGTAGAAAACATACAACCCCGCTTCAATGCCTTTTTATAGCCTGTCTGATACTCAGTTTTTCTGTCCATTTGATATGTTCCTTCTCTGCCCGTGTTACCAGGGATTTTGCTTATTTGATATGGATTCTACCTCCAAGCAAGACAATCTGCGTGCTTTTATACTTGTTCTAGAAGCATTTTAATTTGTTTGGTTTTGGGTTTTGTACATTTTCTTTTCTTTTTTCTTTTGAGATAGAGTCTCGCTCTGTTGCCCAGGCTGGAGTACAATGGCGCCATCAAAGCCTACTGCAACCTCTACCTCCTGGGTTCAAATGATTCTCCTGCCTCAGCCTCCCAAGTAGCTGGAACTACAGGTGCACACCACCACACCTGGCTAATTTTGTATTTTTAGTAGAGACAGTGTTTCACCATGTTGGCCAGGCTGGTCTCAAACTCCTGACTTCAGGGGATCCTCCCACCTCAGCCTCCTAAAGTGCTGAGATTACAAGCATGAGTCACCAATCCCAGCCCTACACATTTTATTTTCTCCAATTGCGAAGCAAACTTCATCCACTTTTCTCCATCAATCCATGAAACTTAATATTTCATTTGAAAGTAATCTCCCTTATTACATACTTAATCTTTATTTTCTTAGGGTAGGCTTCATGTTCACTTTTTCGTGATTTTATTAAAATATATCTCAACTACTATTTTACATTTGTACAGTACAATCAAATATTTTATTTATGTGCAATATCTATCCCTACCCACAAAATTCCTATGAGGAATCTAGTTATCAATTTCATCTGTAGCTGCACCCCACCCACTATTTCGGAACAGTGAGAGATTAGTAGATATTATCAATCTATTCTTTAATAACAATACATAAAAGCATAATCAATTTGATTTAGTATACATGTGCAACAGATTACAATTTACTGGCTTTAAAAAGTCTGTATTTATCACTTATTGCATGATTTTAAAGGATATATTAAACCATCAACATCAAAATGACCACAATAATGACAACAATAAATTTTAATTTGAATGATATTGTCTGGGATAAAAGTGTGCAAAAGAAAATAAAAATCACCCAGAATTCTACAATCTCTAGAGAACCACGAATAACGCTTTGTGTAATATGCATGTGGCTTTATATGCAGAATAATATCATAATTCATGTAATTTTATAATATGCTTTCTAAGACTATATTTTTTCTTTCTTCCAGAACAAAAGTATTGAACGAATATTCAGATTTCAATGGTATATTTAGAGACAGTATTATTCAGTACTTTTATAAATGCCTTATCTATAATCTCTACATTAGACTATGAGGTGTTCTAGGCAAACACACATTGCATGAGAGTTTCTGAAGGGTCAGGAAAGCAGAGAGGTTTGTGAGGAAAACCGTCTTGAAAGTGAGGTCATTATGGCTCCCTGTTATTTTTGTTAAAAATGCTATGCAAAATATATTCAGTCACAGCCAAGGATATTTTCAAGGGAAGGTAGTAGGATAAGGTGTGACTAAATATATACAACTCAATCTCCTTAAGTGCTAGAAAAGAAATGAGGAAAAAGAATCAGAAAAAGTAGTAGGATAAGGTGTGACTAAATATATGTAACTCAATCTCCTCAGGTGCTAGAAAAGAAATGGGGGAAAAGAATCAGAAAACAGGAGAGAGAATGTTCAGTACGTAACTTAAACTCAACAAACTGAGATGAATATGATGAATAATAGGAACTTGGAGATGGAGGGGTGACTCTAGTATAAATCAGTTTGAGTTGTTTTAAGAACCAAGATGGTTATATAACTAGAGTGTCCACCTTTATTTTCTTTATTTAATATTTTACCCTTCTCAACAAAGTAAATATTTCCATATGAAATAAATAAATTTCCTTTCTTCCTTCCTTCCTCCCTCCCTGCTTCCCTCCCTCCCTTCCTTCGTTCCTTCGTTTTTCGAGATAGAGTCTTGCTTTGTTGCCCACGCTGGAGTGCTGTGGTATGATCTCTACTCATTACAACCTCTTCCTCCCAGGTTCAAGTGATTCTCCTGCCTCAACCTCCTGAGTAGCTGGGATTACAGGCACCCACCACCACGCCAGCTAATTTTTGTATTTTTAGCAGTGATGGGGTTTTACCGTTTTGGCCAGGCTGTTCTCGAACTCCTGACCTCAAGTGATATGACTGCTTTGGCCTCCCAAAGTGCTGGGATTACAGGTGTGAGCCACCGCACCGGGCCTAAAGAATTAAATACTATTTATCTAACTTTGTTACCATGGCATTGTGTTAATTGTCTCAGTAATTACTGATATTTCTACAAAACTGTAAAAGTACATATTTTTTCCTGCCTAAATGTTGTATAAGCTTCAGCTTAAATCAGAGCCAAAGCAAAGATAACTGGTACAAACCAAACTCTTGGCTTTTCTCATACATATATATGAGAAATGTATAGTCCAAAAAGCACAGGCTCTATGCCAAAAAGATGTTGTTTTGAATTCTGCTGCACCATTGCTAGCTGAGTGACACTGGGCTGGTTACTTCATCCCTCAGAGCTTTAATTTTCTCATCTCTAAAACAAGGCAAACGCTATCTCAATTGAAGGATTGTTTTAGGAACTAAAAATTACATTATTATATCATAGTAGTTGCTTAATAAAAGACCATTATAATCACTACTGTTATATTGTACAAAGTAAAATTACATTTAAAAATACTGAACACGTATTTTGTGAATATGTCCAGTGCAGATGTTTAAATTGGAAAACATAATTTAACATTCACTTTACAAAATCTGAGATATCATTTAAAAGAATTTGATTATCCAAATAATTTTATTAATTTTCCATCAACTGCCTGAATATGAGTCAAGTTAACAAAATGACCTGTGACTCATTAGGATAAATACTGTTAACAAGTAAGGGGGAAAATGTATAGCTCAAAGCTTCATTTTGTGTCATTTGTCAATTTATGTAGCAAAATACATATTAATGTCTGCTCTATGCCAGACTTTTCAGAATCTGGCTTTTTTTTTTTTTTTTTGAGACGGAGTCTCGCTCTGTCACCCAGGCTGGAGTGCAGTGGTGCGATCTTGGCTCACAGCAAGCTCCGCCTCCCAGGTTCATGCCATTCTCCTGCCTCAGCCTCCGAAGTAGCTGGGACTACAGGCGCCCACCACCACGCCCAGCTAATTTTTGTATTTTTAGTAGAGACAGGGTTTCACCGCGTTAGCCGGGATAGTCTCTGTCTCCTGACCTCGTAATCCGCCCGCCTCGGCCTCCCAAAGTGCTGGGATTACAGGCGTGAGCCACCGCGCCGGGTGCCAGAACCTGGCTTTCATCAAACTCCTGAGCCTGATTGGCTACTAATCCCCATCATGATTCCTACCTTTGGCTACTCGTTGTTCAACTAATACACAATCACCTCTTCCCTTTATCTGGAATGCGCCTCTGTTTCTTAGCTCATGAAAACATTTCAGCCTTTTATAACCCAGTACAAATATTTTCTTTCCCTGATGCTTTACTTGACTATTCCTCTCCTAGAATAGGCATTCAGATGCAGAACCAGCAGTGGGATAGAAGTAGATTCTTGTTTAATATAATATGATTTTTGCCTAGAAAGAGATCACATCAGGTTTCTACCACCAAAGTAGGGTTTACAACATAATTCTTTGTACTCACTTCTATGTGTGTGTTTTTTGCATATATGTCTATGTTCGCGATCCTTAACTTGTTGGGAACAAATACCGTGATGAATAAAACACTTTCTGTTCCCTCATGATACTGTGATCCACAGAAAATGTTCTAGAAATATACGGTGAATGGATGAGTGAAAGAGGGAAAGACTGCCAAGTTCTACTCAGTGACCTTTTTCAATTACAGTGACTTGAGAGAAGAATGAGGAACATAAAAGAAGAAAAGTAATCTTTTTGGTGTAATGAGGATTCTGTAGTCCTGGAAGAGAGATAATTTATCAGCATTAAAGTCACGCACAATGTCAATCAGTTTCATGGAGAGACCATGTGAGGTAGACAGATGACAAAAGATTAATCAAGCAATTGCTATAGGGCAAGATTAGTGTGCTGATTTCATGCAATGTTGACAGATAGATAAAAAGGTAAAGCAATATATTCTGTGAGGGACTAGGGTATTGTTCCTATTGCTGGAAAGTGACAGCAGCAAAATATATGAAAACTGGAAAGTATCAGCTTAATTGGAGAAAAATATATAGGCACTAAAAAAACTAGGTTTTGCAAAGAAATCATTAAACTAGTAAATACACAAATAAATTTATTAAATTGTTGGTAGTCATTTGAATAATGTACTCACTTCTTTTAGGACAGAATATCACAAAAAGTGCCATATATTTATATTAATGTTTGTGAAATTCGATGTTTCCTAGGAATACAGATAACTAACAATAATAGACATGGGTTTTCAGTAATCACCAGTACCTGAAAACAAAAATATAGTACCAAAAATTCAATTGTTTTTGCAGAACTTAAGTTTAGGTTTAATATCATAGATAAATGTATTTAACTTGATTGTGGGAACTAGGTTTCTTAATGTTGGAGAAGTAAGGTATGGATAAGCAAGAAGGGAGATTAGAATGAATGCTGTAGTACTGAATTTGAGTTGCAAACATCAGTAACAACTCATTTTTAACTTAACACATAGATAGATGGATAGAGAAACAATTATAGTATGTACACCAATACGGGTTATATATGTATAACCAAGCACTGTCCTATGTGAATCTGGAAGCAATAACAACTCAGTAACAGTTAGCAAGCCCATTGCCAGATCTTGGTTTTTAAATACCAATCTGCAATGAAAAGAATCAGGACTCCTTATTGAAAAGGCTCATACTAAGGCTAGGGCAAGGAATATAAAAGGTAATGTACAGAGAGCTTCCTATAGTGACAATAAGCCTGGAAATGTTCAGAAAACAAAGGGATGGACACATATCAATAGCTCCCAATGTCCAAAGCTGGACCAACTTGAACAGCACAATAAATAACAAATAGCATAGTATCAGACTATATAACCCAAAGTATAAAATAAACCTAAATTCTCATCAATGATAGACTGGAAAAAAAATGTGATATATATACACCATGGAATACTATGCAGCCATAAAAAAGAATAAGATCATGTCCGTAGCAGGAACATGGATGGAGTTGGAGACCATGATCCTTAGCAAACTAACACGGGAACAGTAAACCAAGTGATGAGAACACATAGACACACAGAGAGGAACAACAAACACTGGGGCCTTTTGGAGGGTGGAGGGTGTGAGAAGGGAGAGGATCAGGAAAAATAACTAATGAGTAGTAGGCTTAATATCTGGGTGATAAAATGATCTGTACAACAAACCCCCATGACTCAATTTTACCTATATAACAAACCTGCACACATATCCCTGTGCTTAAATGTTAAAAAATAATATAAATACATAAATATACATATGTCCACACTGATTTAAATTAATGACTAAGTTTTTTTAAAATGGGAGAGAAGAGACAATGCTTCAATGCAAAAATTTCAAGTAATTTATGTAGATACTCTCCCCTCATGCAGAGTAGGATATACTTAGTTACTCACTTCCAAGGAACACAGTATGGAATGAAAACAAACAAACAAACAGTTAATTTAGAGTGGATAAAAATGTGCAAAAACACTTTAACCAACTGATGAAGGTTAATGTTACCAGTGACGTCAGGGGATATCATGGATTCCATTGTATGATGTGTTGAGAAGAGCATTTCACCTGTATAGTACTGTTTCTGAAAATCCATGACGCCAATCTGATCCTGAGAACAGTATCATGCAAATCCCAATTAAGAGACATTCTACAAACACCTATCCAGTATTTATCAAGCTGTTGATGTCATATGAAAAACAGAGAAGATGAAACTGTCACAAAACAGAACAAGGAGCTATGACAACTAAATATAATGAGGTGTCCTGAGCTAGATCCTGGCACAGAAAAATACTCTAATGGAAAAACTTATAAAACTGTAAATAAAGTCTGGTGTTTAATTAACAGTGACATACCTGTGTCAGTTTCCTATTTTTGACAAAGGTACCAGAGTAATGTAAGATGATAACATTAAGGAAAACTGAAATTGGGTGAAGGGTACAGGGGAACTCTCCGTAGTTAATTAGAAACACTTATGAAAATGAAAGTTATTCCAAATGAAAGGTTTATTTTAAAAAATATGGGTAGGTTTCCTAGCGTCAGATTTCTGATCTAAAGTACAAATCTGGTCATTTTGCCCCCTTGCTTATAACCATTCATTGTTTCTCTGTCTCTATGAGACGAAGACGATGCTTCTGAGTGAGATGGTGCCGCGCCATCTCTTGCTTTGCATTCCAGCCGCACTTCCACTACTTCCCCTCATATAACCTAAAGTCTAGTTTTACCAAGCTTTTAGCAGTGTCCAGAAAGACATAATTTTTCTCCACTTGATAATCCCTACAAACACATAGCAACTCAGTTCAGTTTTATTTTTCTCTCTGTGAGTTCTCCCTAAATTCTCTCAAAGTCAGAGTTAGACACTCTATTTTGCTCACATGGCACTCTGCACCTCCCTCTGTAAGAGCCTTTATCCCATTTTGGGGGGCAATTCATTATTGACAAGAGTTGCCAGTTATGTGCCAGAACTGTGTTGAAAGTTTACATATATCTTGTCAGAAAAGAAATGTTAAGTAATATATCCCAGGCAATACGGCTAAGAAATTGAGGGCCTGTAATCTGAAACCAGTTACTAATTATTAGTCTGAAAGCCTGAGGTCTTTCAGGTAGAACACACTACCTTTCTGAATGCTATGGATTCTTGTAGTTTGCTTTTCAGCTCCCAGACCCCTCATCACTCCTTAAACTCATTAACACAGCAGGTTTTAATGAAGACAGCCCAGTCTCTGAAATCAGACAACTTGAGTCCCGTCCTTAGTTATGGTTTCATCACTTACCAAGAATATAACCTTGAGAAAGAATCTAAATCTTTAGTTGGGTTACCTAACAAATGCAAGGATACCTAAAGTTTTCTGTAGATCAGGTGATATATGTATGGCTTTAGCACAATACCTTGCACATTAGTGAGCGTTCATAAACATTAGGAGTCTTCTAAGAATATCAGGGATTTTGTTTTGTTCAACTTTATATCTCAAACACTTGGAGAATAAATACACATCATAGGTGCTTAATATATAACTATTTGGCATATATGTACATCTATATACATGTATATATGTATATAATATATGTATATATGATATATTTCTATGTATCATACAGAGAAAATATATTTGATGCATACATTTATAAATATATACGTATATAATACAGATAAAGAGAGTTTAGGTTTAGAAAGTAAAATAGAGGTTTTAACTACTTGGGAAAATAGAAATTAAAAACAACTGGATTACTAGTTTGGAAAAATATAGTTGTGTCATCTGTGGTTGTATTAGTCCAGGTGTTACCATAACAGTTAAGTGGGGAAAAAAAACTTGTCCTGCATCTGTATCAATGATGCTATTACATCTTATGGAAACTGAAATCTTTCAATTTTGAGAAGAATTAAAGTTAATAATTGCCTCTGGATCAGGAGGAGCTTCACTAGTTACCCAAGCAAGTGATGAGTTTAACAGTTTGGTGGATTTTGAAATTTTAATTTAACTTGAATTTTATGTGTCATACTCTATTATCCTTTTGCAAGAGAAAACAGAATGCTATCATTTACAGCCTTGTTTTTTAACACAGAAAAATAAAAAAAGAAAAAATGCTTCAAATTTCACTTGACTTGCAAGACTAAAACTTCACAAACTAACATGACAAATGTATGATTTGTAAAATACAGTTACAATTAGGTTTTTTTTTTTTCATAACAATCTGTGGTGAAATGTAATGGGAAAGCAGACACTTGTTTTAAATATGCAATTTTAAAAATAAAATTCAAAACTTAGGAAATAGAAAAGCACCCAAGTTTTAGCAGGGATTTTAAAATGTCATCTACAAACTACAAATACAGGTAATCTGAGATACCAAATAAAGTATTTTGAAGGAGTTAAGGTAATGTATATTTCAAAAAACCGTTACCAGGCTTTCTGTAATTCCCTTGCAAGAATTCCACTTTAAGCATTGTATTCTCAAATATTATATCAGGCAAACCTAGGCATTTGCTATATTCCTTTTAAAAATTTAATGGCAGACATCACCCTAGGTTCCCTAACGTTTAAGGAGAGCCTCTCCTTCTAATGATTCTCTCACACAGTTTATTGGAACAGGAGATTGTATTTACTAACTAGATCAGGAAATCTCAAACCATACAAAGGAAATGAGAAACCGGTCACTCACGGCTACCACAGTGACCGCTTCTGAGTGTGGCTCAAGCTCAGTCCAGGCTAGGCAGATGAAAGGACAATCTTAAAGGTGACTCTGGAGAGCAAGTGAGACTGTAACCCCAAAACTTTCTAGGATAATTCATTTTCACTTCTACCCAGTCAAAACAACTATTGGCATCATCAATGAAGTGCTTAAGTCTACCTGGAGGTGGCGTGGGGCAGAGTGAGCATTCCAGAGTCCCAGACAAGAGGAGATGTGCACGAAAAACACTATCTTCCTGCCAGACACCTGTGCCCACCGCCCCAAGCACTGCCCCTCTGGTCCTTCATCAGCCTTTGCGCTCTGTCCCTCCTGATCCTGCAGTGGGCCACAGCACAGAAGGAAAGAGTCCTCCGGAATGGGTGACTGTATAGAAAGCAATCGAATCTTTAATCACTACTCCTACTTTACACTTCACACAGTTCTTATTCCTATCTCTGCTTCATGCCTTTCAAAGAGAACGTTAGAGGCCTCTTTCAATTTTCATTTCTCAGTCTTTTCCCCATCCAGTTCAGTACCCTAAACTTCGTCAGTTATTTAAAATAACCTTTTACCCTCTCCTCCCCTTCCCAGGATGTTTCAACTTCTCTGGCTCTCTTCCCCATCCTTACCTCCTCCAATTCTTTCCTCCTGGTCCTGGCCTCTTAAAACCGCCCAGGGCTGCCCTTTGCCTATCTTTTCTCCTCCCATCCCTCGCTGAACCCTTTCACCTCATCCATTCCCTTGTCAGGCTTTCCAGATTCCCGGGCTGTTTGCTGGTGAGAAATCTTTGCTGCAGCGAGGACCGGAGTCCCCCGCGCGCAGCCCAGTGGCAGAAGAGGGCTAGGCTGAGAGGGAAGCCAGCACTGTAGGAGAGGGAGACAGCCCGTCCTCCTCACGAAACCTGCAAGGATGCGGCAGGGGCCCGGGGGCATGGGGAAGTACTAACCCCCGGAGCCCCCGATTGGGGCTTGCAGACCTGGCCCTTGGGCCAATTTTCTGCCTAGCGCAGCCGAGAAGCAGAGGAGCCAGGAAAACCAAGAGAGGGGCGCTGGGGGTGCCCATCCCCAGAGTCGCTCCCTCTGCGAACAGAGGAAGAAAAGAGGAGGGAGTCAGCGAGTGGTGAGAAGGGAAAACCTGTCACCAGACTGGCTCCGGAGCGTCCGGGAGACTGGGGCGCTCCGGTGAGCACCCAGGGGGTGAAGCCAGCCGAGCGGTGGGCGAGGGGCATGCGGAGGGAGTGCGCGCTCGGGGAGGGGACGCCAGGAGGGCAGCGATGCTCCGGGCTGGTGCAGGCTTGCGGGGGGATGTCGGCTGGTGCGAGCTGGGGAGCGCGTGTGGCAGCCGCGGCGCCAGTGTTTGTGTGTATGTGAGAAAGCAAGGGGCGAGCGCGAGTGCGAGTGAGGCAAAGATAGAGCGCATGTCTCATCCTTGCGAGCAGCCACTAGACTCTCCACCACCATCTTTTGCATGTGCAACATTTGCAGCCGGACAGAAAACCTCTCCCAGGGCTATGGAGACTGCGGGAAAAATCTGGCGGCTCGCGATGGATTGCTAAGGGGAAATAGTCATAATCTTAAACCACCCAAACCTCTTTCCTTTTTTTCTTTTTTTTTGGTTATTTTAATTTTAGCGCCATCGTCTTCAATGCTTCTCTGAACAGCCTTTAGGAAGAGTGCGAGAGAAAGAGAGAGAGCGCGCGCCAGGGAGAGGAGAAAAGAAGATGAGGATTATTTGCAGACAGATTGTCTTGTTATTTTCTGGATTTTGGGGACTCGCCATGGGAGCCTTTCCGAGCAGCGTGCAAATAGGTAAGGTGTGCTCCGATGGGGTGTGCATGTGGCTGGTTGTAGCAGATATCCGAAAGTGAGTTAAATGAGTTGCTGATAAGCAATTCAGGGAAACCTTGAGCAGTTCCCTTCCCCTCTGTTTCCCTCCTCTTCCTTTCTCTCCTTTGCAAAAAGACTTCCTCTTTAGTGCAGGTTCCTTTGCAATACACCCAGGGCAGCCCACCCATCCGTTCTCAGCCCATAGCCCTATTTCCACCTTTACCTATAGTCGCTTAAGTAGTATTGAAATAAGTTGGGGGAAAACCTTCGGGAAATTTGGTTGTATTTTATATGATGTTTATTTTCATCCCTTTCTCTAAAGCATAATGTGATGTCGAGTTTGTTTAAAAAAGAAAAAAAAAATCCACTTCTTCCCATTCTGGACGCCGCAGCTTTCTTGCTGTTACAGAAAGACACTGTTTGAGGAAAAAGACATTTCCACCCGCACTCCCTGCCTCTTCTTGCTACCAGTTAGCAGATTCCAAAGTTAGATCCCTTTCCTGGAAGCTTCTCCCCTTTTATTTTGTTTTCTTACTTACCTTATTTCTCTACCTCGACTCTATTTCCAGGGTCACCCTCCATCCTTGGCTTTTCTTGCTATTCTCCTCTACTGTCTTTTAATGGGACGCAGCTATTGAATTTCTTCCAGCTAAGCCCAGCCTCAACACTGCATCATTTCTCGTGGACTGTGCACAAAACGGAGTTAATTAGGCTGAGTCCACGAGCTGCAGGAAAATAAAGTTCATTTCTTCTTTCTGATTTCCCTCTTCCCTGTGTGGCACTATATCCCTTCGTTTCCGTATTTTAATGTAAATCTCTTTTCCGCTCATCTGCATGCATCTTAGAGAGAGATGCCCTGAGGTGGCTGATGTAGCAGTGTGCTGGGAATCAGGGGGAGGGCAAGGGAGAGAAAGGAACATTCACTAAATGGTCTCAGAGGTCATTGTGATCATAACACATTGGGACAAGAAAAAGCTGAGCTGCTCTAAAGACTAAATACTAAGCAAGTACCTTAGGGACAAAGGGCAGTCTCCCTAGATGCGGCAGGTATAGCTCTTTAATTGTATGTGCTTGTGAATGGCAGTAGATTTGACTGTGCTTGGGGTGGGTATAATGTTTACAAGAGGAAACACTGAGTGTGCTTTTCCTGCTGTTTTTAATAGGTGGTCTCTTCATCCGAAACACAGATCAGGAATACACTGCTTTTCGATTAGCAATTTTTCTTCATAACACCAGCCCCAATGCGTCGGAAGCTCCTTTTAATTTGGTACCTCATGTGGACAACATTGAGACAGCCAACAGTTTTGCTGTAACAAATGCCTGTAAGTAAAACATAAATTATGAAAAATTAGAAGAGAATTAAAACCAAGCAATGGAGTCCTCTTCCTCTTTGTTATTATTTAATTTTTTTAGAAAGAATTTCAAGATTCCCACAGTTATCTGGTTTCAGGACAAATCAGAGTTAAAAACAAGACTTCATCTCAGGGATATTTAGCTGGTTTCTTTTCTTTTCCTTAATTTATTTTTCTTTTCTTTCTTCTCCTCCCTCTCCTTGCTTCTTCCTGACTTTCTCTTTTATTCATTACCTGTCTAGATCATTCAAGTTAAATTCTCCTTTAACATTTCAGTGTTATTCCTATCATCCGAATGTCAATTTAGTGAAAATTGCACTAAAGCTAGTTTTTTATTCTGTTCCTTTGGTTTTTCTTATGTGCTTTTCACTTGAGTAAGCATAGGTCTTGCTTTTAAAGAAGAAACATGAAGGCCACGGAAGGCTTGCTAATAGTGAGAAAAAGAGGGGAGTGGTGGTGTGGAGGATATATATTTGAGTCGGTTGGTTGACGCTGCAGATGATCTGGTGATGTCACTTGAAGCTGCCCTGCCCTTATATTCTGGGGTGTAAATGTCTCTTAGTATCACATAATGCATATATCCTGTGGATATAACTCCATGAATCCTTACCTCGATGCCAAATCACATTAGGCTCCCATCCACCTGAATTCACCAACCAACCCAGCTTTATCTATTATTCCACACAATGAAACTAAACAGGTGACCTCACCTCATGCCATAAGAAAGCAGTTGTACAATTCCTTCCACTCTCACCAGGATACTGTATAACTTAATGTAAAAAAAAAATACAATCAACTGTGCATGTTAGTTTAAAACACATTGAAACATGATCAGTCAATAGCAGTTGTATTGCTTTTTCCTTCTGGAAGGAAGTGCATGTTTCAAATACCTCCTCACATTTATATGCTAATTTACCACTGTTCTAAATTTATAAATTCAGATAATGACTATAGATTATTTAAGAAGTAGGAATAGTTTCTACATACAATTTTGCATGTTTTCACAGTTAATAAAATGTTCAAGCTGAATTGTAAAGTCTTTTTGTCGTATGAAGCTGGGAACATTTTTATTTAAAATTATTTCAGTACAAGAAAGTGTGCTGAACAAAGAAACAAGTGAAATTGAAAACAGAGTTTTAAAATTTGTCTGGAGGACAACTGTTTCATCAACTTAAATTATTTAATTTGTATGTGTTGGCTGTTAATTCATATAGCAGATAACATGATAAAATTTTCTTAATTTTTGGTGTTTCTTTAACTGTCAATTCTTTTTAGAACTTAGTTTCATGAGGAGCTTGAAGCATGTGTCACTTTTGCAAAGTGAATAATTATATTATTTTTCAGGAAGGCTATAGGTTCTATGAGTTACTACTTAATTTTTAAAAATCTCTTGACATATTTGGTGATAAAATCAATATTGCATTAAAGCAAAAGGGAGTTATTTTTAATCAAAAGTGCACATAAATTAGAACAAGGTTTGTGGGTAGTCCTTTTTGTAAAATTTCTCAGTTATTAGTTTTATGTTCCAAGTTTTAAAAGGGATGTCAGCATTCTAAGTAGTTCTAAGGAAAGCATTCTTTTTAATACGTAAATATTATTTGTTTATTTAAATATTCTTCTCATGTCTCTCCTAAGATACTGTCAATACAAATCTTACTACCTTTAAAAATAATCTATGATCCAAATACATGTGAAGGTACTTTATCAACAGTAATTATTTTAACATATTAATTATTATTATTAAATTTTGAAAGATTTCCTTACAAGTGGCAGATATATCTGCTTTATTTTGTTTCATTTTTACAAATTAAGATCTTAAATATTCTAAAGTTTGTATTGTGACTTCTAATAATGTAAACTATATGAGGATAATCCTCTTTTCCTCCTTTTTGTTTGTTGACCTCATTTGGGATAACTGTAACTAGTATTATTTTATTTATGTAATAAAAATATATGTGAAATAAAGTGTTACTGGTAAAGTACTTGTAAACATGATAAATATTAGCAAGTTGCATACAGAATTAAAAAGTAGAAAAAAATATGAAACGTAGAGTATGCTATTCTTTAGCATACAAGGATTGAGAAAATTGACACGACTAAACTTTAAGTCTATTTAGAATCCAAGAATAATACAGTATTAGTGATCTAATATTTGTTACAATCACATATAATTGATTTTGCGTATGTTTAAAAATTTTTTAAGAAAACAACTTGTAAATAAGGAGAAAACATTTTCTAGCAGAGAAAAGGAAAGTTATTTTGACAAATGAGTATGCTGAAAATCCTTAAGGCAAATCTAAGCAGAATTTGGGAAAAAATCAATAGTCAGAGTGTGGGTCAGGTGATTGGTGTTTGCTGAATGGACTGACCCAGAGCATACAGACTTGTGATTTTCCAATCTAATTAAAGGTAAAACGTAAGCAGTAAATATAAGGCAACCTCATTTATCAAGCTCTATGCCTTTGAGTACAAAAGGTAAAAATAGGTCTTGAAATTTAATATTCTAGAGAATTAACATGAAACTTATTCCTCACCATGTTACGGACTGGATTTTTAAATTTGTCATGTTAGATTAAATATAAAGACATAATATGTGGCTGGTTAAGTTTATTTTAGTCGTGATTTTTCTACAATGGCTCCTTGTAAAACTGAAGGATCTGGTCTGTCTGTGAATAAGGGCCATTAAACAGTATATGTTTAATTATTTTGTGGAATGTATACTCAAAAAAAAAAAAAGACAAAGAATAAAGCGTGTTAGTTATCTAGGGAACAGCTTATTTAATGCTGGTTCATCTGCCTCAAAACTAAATTAGTGCTCTAAGAATACTATGGTAACATAAACTATTCTGTGTATAGAGTTTACATACTCGTAAGTCTAAACCTGATTAACTTAAACTTATAATTTTTGATATAAATCCCACATTCCTGAGGAAGGAACAATTTTGGCTTATAGTTTATTCCAACTATTCTACTGTTGGAAAGTCACACTTTGATGAATATTAAACTAAAAGTATATGAAATACAGATAATACAAAATTATGACCTATTACAATAACAAAAAAAGTGAGTGTAATAGCCCTTGTAGTCAAATTTCAAAATGTAATTACAAGTATACATTTTTTTGCAAGGTATCCAAAATATGAAGTATGACAGAATGGACATTTAAAAAATAAATTTAATATAGGCAACTTTCTTTAATTAAAATGTCATACTGTTGTATCACAGGTAGATAACAAAATACTTATCTTTGCAAACAAAAATGCTAGTTTAATTGGATATGTCCATCACAAAACATTTGAGATAACCCAAAAGCTGGCTGTTTTCTCCTATTTTTTCAATAGTTAATGGATAGAGATATTTTGGTTTGGAGGATGAGACATGTTCAGTTTGACCAAAAGTAATAACAAAAATACTAAATTAGTCCATCTCCAAATTTTGCAAAAGATAAATATATTTTAGTCATTTTGATTATTAGTTTAATTCAGCTACATTAGAAATCCTGTAAAAGAATCAGCCCTTTAAAAAGGCAGTCCCTGTCCAATATAATCCATAAATATTCAGATTCTGAAATGAGTAATTTAAATCTCAGATGGCAATAGGAGGTACTAATAGAACGGATCAAGTACTCATGTATTTTCACCTTGGTGAAATAATAATAGAATTTTATAGACTGTTTAAAACTTTTTAAACTTTGATAGAAAGGACTAATTGATTAATATTTTTCTTGTTTTAAAGAGTGATTTTTTAATCTTGTTCTCTTTTTCTAGCTAGAATCATTTTATTCAATTGTTTAAAAGATAATGGATTGAAAAGCTGTAAAAATCACAAATAGAATCAATAGTATGCCCTAGTAATGATGAAAAAGTTTCTTTTTTAAGTTAAATATTAATTCTGTGTGGCCGATTTATTTGTGGACTCTAAGTATCCAAAATGAGCAGTACTTTACAAAGTACTTGTAAAAGTATATGTAAAATAGAGTTGTTTAGTTAATTTAAATACATTGAAAATGTGACACTAAACCTAGTAGGCTCTGCAGGATTTTCCACTAATAAAGTAGGTACTTAATAAAAACTCACTGAATTTAAGTGTGTTAAATAATATAATATTTTTTGTTTAATTCAACTATGTTTAAATATTTTTGCATGTTTTCTCTTCCAGGATCATGAAGCCCTAAAAAGGCATTCTAAGAGTTTACATTGGACTAATATAATAATCTTAAACATGCTAAGGATAAAGTTCTGATGATTTGACTTGCAAAGTTGTTAGTAAAGAAATACTAGAATTAAATACTATTTGACTTTTGCCTATATTTAGGAAAATGAGTGATGTGACTCAAATGTGACTGTCATTAGCTTTTCTTATTTTGAATTAGTAGCAAGCTTTTAAGTTGATTTCAAATAATTCTTTAGTTTTATATTTTTTCTCTCTTACCTTAATTTTTCATCCTGAGATTGAGAAAGATATGAGTCATATTCTTATAGTTTTTCTCTTTCTTAAATGATAGGATGATGCATAATTTGTATATATTTTATGTATTTTAGAGTTGTCGTAGGATTAAGCTTTCATAAAGCTGTCAAAAAAAAACAAATTTTTTTCAATCTGGAAAGTGTTATTTCTCAAGGAGGAAATATTTTATTTACTTCCTGGCATTGGGAAATATATATATAAGATGATTATATATATAAAATCTTATTAGAGTAATATTATTATTCTGGATTTTAAAATGAAGGATAAATAACAATACACCTTACACTTTATGACAACCCATAGATTTTTTAAAACTATATGTGTGTGTATATATATTTATATTTTTTCATATATATATATGATTTTATTTAACCTCAAGCTAATCTTACAGTCAGACAGTGTAAAAAGAAAGTAATTATGTTCTAGTTAAGACAGCTTTGGTACAAAGGAGTTACTTTCCAAAGACTATCTAGTAATAGACTACAAAGCCAGAGCTTGAACTAATTCTTATACCTACTATCCTAGTACTTTTACCAAGGCCATAAGAGTGTGAAAAAGATAACATCTATACTGAGCATGCCTGAATTAAGAAAGAAAAAGGAATTGCCATTTATCTTTTCTCTAATTTAATTGCAACATTTTGAAGAAAACAGGGCAAGACAGTTCTGGGCAACTTATTCATGAATCACATGACAGTGAATGATACAGCAAAGGCTGAAGTCATATTACGTAATGAAGCCATCCATTCATTCATTAGATGAGATAATGAATTATCCATTTACTCATCAAACATATTTATCAAGAGCAACTCTATTCAAGACATTATGCTAGCAGCTGGCAACACAAAAAACTTATAAGAGTAGTTGCTGACTTTAAGGAGCTGATAGCCCAGTGGGAAAGAGAGACAAGTCAGTGATTACAGTAAAGATTACAGTACAATGTGGTAAAGTGCTATGACAGAGAAACATTGCTAGGAGAGAGATGGACACGGAAACGGGAAGGATAATTACGCCAAACTTGGCATGGCATCCTAAGGATGATATTGCCTGATCTGGGTGTCAAGATCTAGTTGAGTCATTTGAAAAAGAACAAGGAAGGAGAGCATGCCTCGTCAAAGGAGTGGTGCACGAGGAGACACCAAGCTGTGGGACAGCCAAGTTTCTTTGAGCCATTGAACATGTCTTAGTCTGGTAATAGCATTGAATGTGAGGAGGGGAGGTGTGCCAAGGGGTGAGACTTTGTGGATCTCGGAGGTTATGTCGCTATGGTCAGGACACTCTTCTGAATACAAAGAGGGACCCATAAATGATTGGAACACAATAATGACATTAGCAGACTTATATTTTATAAAGAACAGGCTAGGTTGCAAGAGGGAGAATGAATTGGAAGAGGACAAAATAGGCGAAAAAGACCAGTTGACTGAGTCTTAAAGTAATACGATTTAGAATGATGGCTACTGAGTTAAAAGTGGAAGCATGGAGGAGAGAGAAAAGCACATAGATCCAATGCAGAATTTTTGATGGAACTTAGTGATTGGTTGGATGTCTATGTGGGAGGGTGCAGGGGAAGTGTGGTAAAAATAAAAGATGTTTTTTCAGCCTTCTGGCTTGGGCAAATGTTTAGATAGTGAGTAAAGAAGCAACTCACAGAAGGAGCAGATCTGAGTGGGGAGAGTGACTTTACAATGGACTTACTGATTTTGAGGTGTTAAAAATACATACAAAGGGGGATGTGCAATAGAGATTTGGACATGTGTGTCTGGAGCTTTTGGGTTCAGTCTGAGCTGAAGACAGATGATCAGTGAGCCTCGGAGACTTGGAAGTGAATGAGATCACCCAGAGAGAGCAGAAGCAGTGCAAAGAGTGCTGAGAATCAAACCCTAGGAAGAACCAATGTTTGAGGGGAAGAGAGAGGAAACAGGTAAAACAAAGAAGGCTGAGGAGAAGGGGTCACAGAATTCAGAGAAAAATGAGGCAAGAGTAATTTCATAGAAGCCAAAAGATAGGGAAACTGTCAAGTAAACAGTGTTCAAACTTGTTGACAATTGCAGAGTTTAAAGAAAGAATTGCAAGGATAACTGTCATATCTTCAACATAGGTCTTTCCTTTTCTTTTCAGAATGTTCTTTTATATTTGACCAGAAAAAAAAAAGCAACCCCATAGAGATTCTAATACTACATATGTTTTTGGATATATTGGCCTAGAATATTCTTCTTTCACTTAGAGATATGGAGAGATAATCTCCTCTGGAGTTTTGAGCCAGATGAGTTTGAATTGGCAGCCTGATAGTGGGCAAGTTACTTAACACTTCTGAGTCTCGATTTCCTAGTCTGTTAACACAGATAAATCACATATATCACATACAAATTTTATGAATATTAGAAAATAATTTGGAAAATATTCCATATATAGTTGGAAATCAGTTATATCTGTATTTCATTTTCTGTGTCATATGGAAATTGTACGTCTGAGCCAATTGTAATATTTCAAGTTATTTATATTTTATATTTATATTTTTAAAAGCCATTTTAAATAGATTTTTTGATATTTCATGGAAAATTTTTTGACTTCTCACTGAATTGTTAATTTTAAATCATGTACACAAGTCTAAAGCCATATTTGTCAAAATTATTTTTAAGTCTTAAGAGAGGGTAAATTTATCTAAGATCTTTGGGCCATTCAGAGAGAGGATTGTTTCATTGATAGATTAAAGGAGGTCAATGAATTCTCCTAATTTTATGCAAAATTGTGTGTACTTGTGCACAGTGTGTGTGTGTTTACAGAGACACAATCAAACTTTTGAACAGCTTCTCAATGAGTTCCAGTCACAAAAAAGGCCCAGTACTTCAGCCCTAAAGGAGCCACACATAAATTAGATGAACAAACAGCTCTTCATTCCCTATCTTCATCATTTTAGAAGCTTAATAGATTTTAGCCTTGAAACCAACCAGGAATTTTTTTAAATGAAATCTGTCTCTACTACCTTCTTCCTTAACATGGAAAATAATCAGTGTGTCTTAGCTGGAAAACCCCTTGCCTTGGTCCTCTGCCTCTCACATTGTCATCTTATAATTTTTATTTATTCTCTTACTATCCAAAGTGTTACATATTCTACATCAGCTCTTTCTATTTTTATCACCATTTACTTTTCCCTACCATCACCACTCCTGGAACACTGTGTTCTTGAAGGTCATCAGTGACTTACAAATTAGTAAATCCAATTGTTATTTCTTATGCCTCGTTGTCTCAGAATAGTTTGCAGGATTTGACATTGCTGACAACTCCTTGTTCTTTGAAACTCATTCCTCCTCTTGTAATAATAATAACTACTATAATGGAGTACTGTGTGCCAGATTTTGTGATCTCAATTTTTACAAAACTCAAAAGTAGGCATTATTATTATCATTTTATAGGTGAAGAACCTGAAGATTTGCATAGCTTAGAAAATTTGTCTAAGACATCAGAGTATTCAGGGCATCTGAATTTAAAGTCAGTTTTCTTAGCCAGTACAGGATTTGCCTGCCATTCAT
This sequence comes from Nomascus leucogenys, assembly GCF_006542625.1. Classification (NCBI taxonomy): domain Eukaryota; kingdom Metazoa; phylum Chordata; class Mammalia; order Primates; family Hylobatidae; genus Nomascus; species Nomascus leucogenys. The sequence continues at coordinate 29,398,282 of NC_044395.1, read as the reverse complement.
ACCACAGCATCTTGATCAGTACAGTATTGACAAAATACCCAACATTCAGTGTGACTGTCACAGGTTAACTCTTAATTCTGATATCAAGATGTTTTTCTTAAAGTTACCTCTGTCACAACTTTTACTTACCCCAACAAATATGGACATATTGATTTTTCTATGTGGTTTGTAACCCAGCACAAAAATTTCAGAATCTGAAAAGGTAACACCCCCGTTACTTTATATTGCCAAATTCATGTCACAAATACAACCAAGTGTAAAAACGACTAAATGACTCTTTTAACTGTTATGTAAACAGTGTTGGATGCTTCATTAGTTGGCCAGCCTACATATTTTTATAGCAAAATTATTTTATTTCAGGATGACTGCAGATATTCAAAACTATTTTCCAGAATGCTTCACTTAAATATTTACTGAGCTATCAAGTATTTTCTTTCCATTTTTTTGGGGGGGTCATATTTTTGGATTTCAAATAAATATGGTGAAGACTGTCCTAAAGAACACCATGCTACCTCAAAATTGCTCATTTTTAGAGCATCATCAGGTGCCTCCGACTTAAGAAAACTGTTGATATTGTCAATAAAAAGTTTAATGTTGTGTTAGAAATAAAAGATAAAAAATATTTGAGATGTATTCCTTCTTTCAATAAGCCACTCTATTTTTCCAGAAATAGCAAAAATTATACTATAAGCTGTAATCACTGTTTGCTTATTTTTGTTGCTGATGTTTATTCCAAAATGAGCAGACTTTAAATATATTATGCCATGTGATTTTCCCATTTTTTAAATATTTTTATCTTAAAACTCACACATACTTGTAAAAATTTCAAATACTTCAGAAATCTTAAAAAGTTAGGAAACCCATCTCACGTGCAGAGACACACATAGACTCAAAATAAAGGGATGGAGGAAGATCTACCAAGCAAATGGAAAACAAAAAAAGGCAGGGGTTGCAATCCTAGTCTCTGATAAGATAGACTTTAAACCAGCAAAGATCAAAAGAGACAAAGAAGGCCATTACATAATGGTAAAGGGATCAATTCAACAAGAAGAGCTAGTTATCCTAAATATATATGCACCCAATACAGGAGCACCCAGATTCATAAAGCAAGTTCTGAGTGACCTACAAAGAGACTTAGACTCCCACACAATAATAATGGGAGATTTTAACACCCCACTGTCAACATTAGACAGATCAACGAGACAGAAAGTTAACAAGGATACCCAGGAATTGAACTCAGCTCTGCACCAAGCAGACCTAATAGACATCTACATAACTCTCCACCCCAAATGAACAGAATATACATTTTTTTCAGCACCACACCACACCTATTCCAAAATTGACCACATAATTGGAAGTAAAGACATTTATGCAGCCAAAAAACACATGAAAAAATGCTCATCATCACTGGCCATCAGAGAAATGCAAACCAAAACCACAATGAGATACCATCTCACATCAGTTAGAATGGTGATCATTAAAAAGTCAGGAAACAGCAGGTGCTGGAAAGGATGTGGAGAAATAGGAACACTTTTACACTGTTGGTGGGACTGTAAACTAGTTCAACCATTGTGGAAGTCAGTGTGGCGATTCCTCAGGGATCTAGAACTAGAAATACCATTTGACCCAGCCATCCCATTACTGGGTATATAGCCAAAGGACTATAAATCATGCTACTATTAAGACACATGCACACGTATGTTTACTGCGGCACCATTCACAATAGCAAAGACTTGGAACCAACCCAAATGTCCAACAACGATAGACTGGATTAAGAAAATGTGGCACATATACACCATGGAATACTATGCAGCCATAAAAAATGATGAGTTCATGTCCTTTGTAGGAACATGGATGAAACTGGAAACCATCATTCTCAGTAAACTATCGCAAGGACAAAAAACCAAACACCGCATGTTCTCACTCATAGGTGGGAATTGAACAATGAGAACACATGGACACAGGAAGGGGAACATCACACTCTGGGGACTGTTGTGGGGTGGGAGGAGGGGGGAGGGACAGCATTAGGAGATATACCTAATGCTAAATGACGAGTTAATGGGTGCAGCACACCAACATGGCACATGGATACATATGTAACAAACCTGCACACTGTGCACATGTACCCTAAAACTTAAAGTATAACAATAAGAAAAAAGTTAGAATATTCCTTATTCTCAACACTTGGAGCTAATCAGACTAAACAGTTTGCTACAGATCTTGCCAGACTTTTTTTTCTGTATAGACCTAGAGAAACAGACAGTACTCTAAACATAAGCTTTTAATATATATCTAGAAATAAAAGTATTTAATAAGATAATATTTTATAGCTATATCTTATTAATGGTTTATTTCTGTTAATCATAAAAGCTATTCTTTTGGTTTTTAAGAACTGCTTCATTTTCTTGTACTGCTGCATAACATGCCATTGTATGAAGTTTCTATGATTAATGTATTCAATGCCCTCGGGATCAACATTTAGATTGTTTCCAGGTCTTTGATATTGCAAACTAAACAACAGTAAAACTTCCTGTACCTGAGTGACTATTCCTGCAAGATCAATTCCTGGAGGTGAAATTGCTATATCAAATAATTTAGATTTATGCTTTTAATAAACATTATCATATCTTTTCAAAATATATTTAAATTTACAACAACCAGTATGTGAGAATAATTTTTTTCTATGACTTGCCAACAGTGACGATTATCAGTTTTTTGAATCTTTACTTGTCCTGATGGGTGAGGATGATTTCTCATTGCTGCTTTAATTTACATATTTTTGATTAATTGGGAGGCTTAGACAATTTTCTCTTATTTATCAGATCTGTGTACTTCTTTCTCTGTTCTTTTCCTTTGCAAATGTTCTCTTTTTCGGTTGTGAGAGTGTTTTACATACTATGGAAATTAACTCTTTGTCATACACCTTGTGAATTATTTTTCCACTTTCCCTTTGGCTTCCAGATTCATTGATGTCTTTGGCCACACAAACATTTAAAATTTTTGTTTAGTCAAACTTGTGACTCATTTTCTTTATGGCTTCAGGGTGTTGTGTTAGCATAAAAAAGGCATTCCTAGCCTTACAACTATAAAAATATTATTCTACATTTTTTCTAGCATTTTTATAATTTTTAATTTTATATTTGTAACACTAACTCTTCTGTAATTTATTTTCTTACGTCAGAAACTGATTTTGGTGAGGTTTTTTTGTGTTATTTATTTGCATAAGCTGCTCTTTTAAAAGTGCTTTGAACTTCTACATTTGTGCAAAACTGATGCTTTTTTTTGACTGAATTTGAGCTTGGACAGAAATTCTGCTCTTTATGTTCTGAAGTTCTCCTATTTGTTGTTCTTCACTTATTTACCCCTTTCTGATAGTCTTGCTCCTTCTACTATTTCCTTTTTTTTTTGCTTCTGATTGTCACTCACCACCTGACCAAATCCCCATGCCTCTACCTCCAAAGTACATCACATTTTCACTTTCTCCATCTCTATTTCACCCTCCATGTCCAAATCAATGGTTTTATTTTAATTTTCTTACTTATATAAATTTATGAGGTAGAAATGCAATTTTGTTACATGTATAAATTGTGTAGTGATGAAGTCAGGGCATTTAGAGTATGCTTCACCTGAATAATGTGCATTGTACTCATTAAGTAATTTATCATCATCCACCCTCCTCTAACCCGTCCATTATTCAGAGTCTACAATGTCTATTAGTCCAAACTCAGTTGTCCATGAGTACACATTGCTTAGCTCCCACTTATAAATGAGTATATGTAATATTTGATTTTCTGTGTCTGACTTGTTTCACTTAAAATAATGGCCTCTAGTTCCATCTGTGTTGCTGAAAACAACACAATTTCATTCTTTTTTATGGCCAAGTAGTATTCCATTGTATATATATACCATATTTTCCTTATCCAGTCCTCCACTGATGGACGCTTAGATTGATTCAATGATGTTGCTGTTGTGAATAGCTCTGTGATAAACACACGAGTCCAGGTATCTTTATAATGATTTATTTTCCTGTGTATAGATACCCAGTAATGGGATTGCTGGATCAAAGGGTGGTACTATTTTTAGTTCACAGACTAAAAGTTGTGCTAATTTGCATTCCCAATTGGCACTACTTTAATAATTTCATAATTAATCTCCTGCTTCTGCTTTTTACCTTTATCCATCTACTTAACATATTTGAGCTGGGGGTATCCTTCTAAATTTATAAATCAGAGACTGTTTCTTTTGTACCTAGAACCATCCAATGACTTTTCATTGTTTTAGAATAAAATTCCAACTCTTTACCATGGTCCTGCATGAACTGACTCTTGCCTACTTCTTTGTCTTGTTCACCATTCTGGGGTCCACTCTGGTCTTCTTTCGTCTATGCCCTTGTACCTGCCATTCCCTTTTATTAGACTCCTCCAATACAGTTATTTGCCTAACTAGAGTTTTCTGAACCTTTAAGACTCAGGTTAAATGTCACCATCTCAGAAAACTTTGCTGGCTAACCTCTGTAGCCTAATTTATCCCACATCAAAACATCAATCACTCTATATCACATTGCCAACCTAATGATCATCTTTGTTTCTTTTTATCACAATCTGTAAATATTATTTCCAAATATTTGTTTACCTATTTATCATCCATATTCCCCACTAGAATAAAAACTTTCAGGGCTGTGTCTGACTTTTTAAATGCCCTGTCCTCATAACCTCTCACAATGGTTGGTGCAAAATAGGAATCGGCAAATATCTTTGAATAAATGGAGAAATACGTAGTGAGTTTTCTCTTCATTCATCTTTGGGGCATCCTTCGAATAGCTAACACTTTTCCTGTGTTATATTAGTGAAAAATCAAGTGAAGTATATGAAGACAATGTGATAGTAGATTCAAAATAAATATTACATATTTTCTTTATCATAAGCATTTTTTCTCATTTGTTTCCATTAAATTCAATTTAACATATGAGCTGAATATAGAGAAAATATATACTAGAAGTTAGGACTGTTAATGCTAATTGATGCACATTGTGCTGGTCAGATTGCACTTTGATAAATTTAAATCTGGTAGAAGATAAATTCTAGGTGCATATAACATTTAGTGTTTGCTGACAAAAGAAGTTGAAAATGCTGATACAAACCACTTTCAAAGTAGGAGAAAGCCCTTTTGGGAAGCCCAGGTGAACTAGCAAGCACACTCAGGAGAATCCCATCTGTTCAGACATTGGCTGCTTCCTCAGCACTTCCTGGAACTAGGAAGCTCTTGGAAAGAGAGGGTTAGAGTCAAATGTATAACGTTATTCCTTTCAGTTCTTGATCATCTACATTGCACCTTCTATGGTAAATCTCAAGAGCAATTTGTTAGTTTCCATAACCCTTTATTCCCTCCTTATTTGAAATTAGGTTATCCTGGGTTAATTACTTAATCTTTAACTATGTATACAGTCTTACCTAGGCAAGTTTGAAAGGGAATTCATCACTTTTTGTTCCAAAAATTTAACATCAATACAAAGTGATCCCTTTTGTCCTCCCCAAAAACATGCATGTCTCCTGCTTTCTTAATGGGAAGTCTGTTAAGTCAAAATGTTACTTTCTTTTCTCTGACAACTAGGAAGCTCATTTCCAAATTTACTATTTAGTAATAACATTACTCCTCATTTTAAAAAATTTTCGTTGGTTTTACATCTTTGATTTTTCTAAAATCATATAATATATGTATATGTATATGTATAATATATGCATACAAGTATTTCATATAGAATATACATACCTTTAGACTATGCACATTATTTTTGGAAAAGTAGCACAGAGATACTGTGATTATAAATTTAAAAATGTCTGTGTGATATCCCATTCAACACAGATGTTGGTCAGATTTTGCTTAAATAATCAAATTTCCTTTTTGGTAGTCTCTGTATCTTGTATATGCCTTGGAAGATAGAGACAGAGGCAGAGAGACAGAAGGACATGTATAGACAGATAGATAGATAACCTGTCAACACTGTTAGACTGTGAGTTCCATGACAACGAGGATGATACCATATTAAAAACTCTATCATGAAGGCTTGTTACAGTGTCTGGAACATTAATGTTCTGTACTCATATGTTTGCAGACTGTTGGAGGAAGTAGGGGAGAAAGAGAAACTGTTTCTTGATTAGATATCTATAACAATAAATTCTTAGCCAGAATTGAATAACACAAAACAAATCTCGTTAATTTTCTTATGACTCACACTCATCACATTTTTAAAAACAGATATCACACATCCCTTTAGTGATTTCCCAAGCTAAATAACATTTCTTTACATAACACAGTTTCTAAAACCTTTAACATCCAAATTCTGGCATTCTGGATGTCCCCTGGACTTATTGAAATTTTGTTAAAATATAGTAACTTAAATTAACTCCCACAATACACTCCTGTTGATCAGTATAGAATTAAACTCCACATTCCTGACACTCATGATTATGGCCTGACCTGATCTGTCTGGATGGGAATATTACTTCCAATTATTTAGGCATTGTACATATAAAGAGTAGCCCAAGATTATTTGGGTCTTACTTATTCAGTTACATCATTATATTGGTTCCTGTTAAGTATATGCTCACACTCTGCTCTTTTTTCCACACGAATTGCTACAAATTAACCTCTCCATAGAACATTTTTAAAAATTCACAGTTAAAAATATTTTTTATGTTCACTCTTAAATTTTAGTTTGTTTGGAAACATCTAGACCGTCCTCAATCTTAATTCAGCTGGCTATAAACTATTTTAAATTCTGTGGGACTCTTTACTACATTATTATCCATATTGCTGATTAAAATGCAGAAAAGGTTGTGATATAGGATAGATGTGGATGATGCCAGGATATGAATCAATACATTTTAGGTCCGTGTGGGGAGTTAAATGTGGATTCTTTTAAAAATAATTAATTTGATCAAATTTCTCCTTAATGTCCATAACAGTTGCCATTTCACTACACTGGTAAATTTTTTTAAAGTAAAACAAACATAAGGGCCATGAAATCTTGGGGAAATATTTCAATGCAACTACATTGGATAAAGGAAAACACACACATACACCCTGCATTCATATTGAAAAGAAAGGACAAAAGATATATAACAGATAACTCACATTGGAATAAATAAATAAGCCCAGTAAACAAACTATAAAGTATATTTAACCTTAATAGTCAGAGAAAAAAATTGAGATACACAATTTTACATAATAAATTAGCTAATTTTGGTGGTAAAGATGAAGAGAATGTTAAGTCACTCAAGATAGCTGGGACATTTAAAATTGATACAAAGCCTTTGAAAATCAATTTGTAACAATTTATCAAAAGCCATTGAAATTGTGAATCATTTGACCCCATGAATATAGGAAAACCTCTAGAGATGAAAATTCCATTAAAGCATTACCTAGCGATATTTAGTTGGGGAATGGTTAAATTAATTAAGATCCAGCCAAGCTGCTTAAGGAAGTCTGTTGATCATGAGAGTTCTCCATCTGACTTGTGCCAACAGTTCTAGATTCAGGAATTTTTTATGTAGACTATACGCTTTTATTTTTATTTTTATTTTTTTGTTTTATTTTCTTACAGAGGGGCCAGGGTCCTGGTAGAAAAATGTTCTAGTCAGATGCAAAAAAAAAAAAAAATGTCCTCAAAATGTAATACTGATTTATGGAGCTCATAGAGCTAGTCGAGAAATTTTTTAAAGCGTGAGTTACTTAGAGGAGCATAGATATTCCACACAAGTCCTGGCTGATGTCCAGGTAAAGATAGGTGCATTGTTTGTCTTGTGCAGATATTTGGAAATTCTATAAATGAATGATACAGGAAAACACTGCTGTTCATTTTACCCCAATGTTTTCTATTTCCTTTTCTTCACCTCTCATAAGGTGTTGGGGGGAAATTCAGAAATTATGTGACAATCTGCTTGGTCTTTGAAAGACGCATGAGATTCTGCTATACTCTAAAGAGAAAGAAAAATATTTCAGGCAGAGAAAACAGCATTACAGGAAAAAGTATAAGGTGTATAGATGACATTGGAGAACGATAATGCATCTGGAGAATAGAGTAGGGGTAGGGGGGATGGCAGGTGGTGGAGTGGAGGGGTTGGGAGAGGGACTGGACACACTGCAGAGGCAGGGAGGGGCCTTGTAAACTGCCCTGGAGGATAGGATAAGGATGTTATGCCATATTCTTCCACAGAAGACAGCAAGAATTATTTTAAGCAGTCTATAACATAATTATATTTGTGTGTTAAAAAGACTTCTAACAGCACGTTTCATCATTCATGTATATAGCAAAATGTGGCTCCTTTCCCATATCAAATACACTAAGAAGCCGTTTCCTAGACAAGGAATGCTATTTTGTTACTTGAGTTGCTGTTTGTAAAACCCGTTATTGTATGTAATTCTGCTCACTGTTTTTCAGCAAGAACTGTTAGTTCTAGCAACAAATACTTAGCTTATCATTGCAACCATGTATCTTCCGAACTGCAAACCAAGTAGGTTATAATAAACAGGTTGGAAAAGAGCTGGCATTTGGTGGGAGGAAAGTAAACCAAAATTAAGCACCTTTTATAATATGCATAGAGGCAATAAAATCTCCCTACAGATTAATATAGATGCCGATAGAACACTATATAGTCTATTACTGATTAAATATCAAGCATCCCCCACCTTTTTAAAGTTATTCTTGATAGAGGTTAATTATTTAATTTAGTTGGCACAAATAAGAATCTGTACTACAACTGTGACTTGCCACTCAATCATATATTACAGAGTAATAAAAACTTGTTAAAAAATGAGTTGAACAATTGCAAGATTAAGATAATAATTAGTACAATTACCATCATATATATGTGTGTATATGTACACACACACAAACACACACACACACACACACACACACACAGAGCCTGCCAAAGGGAAAAATACAGTGAGATAGTAACATAAATAATTTGCAAGATATGGTTATTCCTTCTCTTCAAAATAATGAATTATGAATTTTCATGTGCATACCTTTGCCACCATTATTTGCAAATTCATTTCTTAAAAATGAAAATACAGCAAACACATATAGAGTTCAGAATAATTTATAAATCACTATATTTGTTATGCATCATATATCAGACCTTTCACGTACATATAAAATATATACATGCTGATATGGTTTGGCTGTGTCCCCACCCAAATCTCATCTTGAATTGTATTTCCTATAATCCCCATGTGTCATTGGAGAGACCCCGGTCGTTGGAGTTGAATCATGGGGGTATGATAGTCAGTGAGTTCTCATGAGATCTGATGGTTTTATAAGGGGATTTCTCTCTTTGCTCGGCACTTCTCCTTCCTGTCTTCATGTGAAGAAGGACGTGTTTGCTTCCCCTTCCACCATGATTGTAAGTTTCCTGTGTCTCCCCAGCCATGTGAAACTGTAGTCAATTAAACCTCTTTCCTTTGTAAATTACTCAGTCTCGGGCAGTTCTTTATAGCAGTGTGAGAACAGAATAATGCACATGCTTTTAGCATTTTATTCTTTATTTCACAAAATTTGCTAATGATTGTATGTTATAAAAACAAAGTCAGTGTGAAAATAAGTCTCATTTTATAGAATTGATAAAATCGCAGATTAGAAAACAAGTTTCAATATTTTTATTGAGAGGACATTGTTGCTAAAATAGTATTTTATTTTCAAAACAGCAATGTCTTAACCTCTTTATATTTAGAAAACCCCATCATCTCAGCCCAAAATCTCTTTAAGCTGATAAGGAACTTCAGCAAAGTCTCAGAATACAAAATCAATGTGCAAAAATTATATTGTATCATATTTTAAAGGGCCAGTCTGGGCAAGATGGTGAAACCTCTTCTCCACCAAAAAAAAAAAAAAAAAAAAAAAAAAATTAGCGTGGCTACCACTGCTATATAGTCCCAGCTACTCAGGAGGCTGAGGCAGCAGGATCCCTTGAGCCCAGGAGTTGAAGGCTGCAGTGAGCTATGATTGCACTCCAGGCTGGGTGAAAAAGTAAGACACTGTCTGCAAAAAAATAAACTAAAAATAAATAAGTAAATAAATAAATAGGGATACTTTCCATTTCCATTTAGTGATAGTAATACTCCAGCTTTTCAAAATTATTAGACTGCAGGCAATGGGCTATTAGGCAGAATAGCTAAATGATGAATATTATTATATGGCTATTAAACTCATGATTTAGAGATTTTTATCATATGGGAAATATGTAAGATATAATGGTGAGGGAAAAAGATGGATTCTTTTTTGATTGCAATTTCAAAAGAACAATAATATATAAAAGAGACTGAAAATACTATATTCAAATGCTGATAGTGATTATTTTTCTTTTGTGTTATAACGCAGAATTTCCATTTTTAATGTATACAGTTCTAAATTTTTACATGTTTACAAAGAGCACATATTAACACTTTTCCTGATTCATAATATCTAAATAAAAGAAAATGTGGTGATTTTGTTACAAAATGTTGAATTTGTCTTCTGTGTCCAAAGGAACAGATAAACTAAGGGGATCTTTTGGCATTTTAGTCATTATCAGCGTTTGTTGTCTAAATATCTTGCCCACTTGGTAATTGCCACGTTTGATCTCTTTGGTTACATACTTCCATTAATTTAAAATGAAAATAAGCTTTAATGAACTAAAATTATCATCATTACATTTGCTTACTATAGCTCATTAAAAAAGCCAAGAAAATTTGTGATTACAAGCATTTGTCATCATCAATTGAAATCTATAACTTACCAACCATATCTTATTTTCAATTCTGTATAAAAGACAGTAGCTGCATGAGTGAGCTGGTGGCTCTTGGCCATCTGGTCACTTTCTTTAGGTAGTTTTTTCTGACCACCCCAGATTGATTTAGGCTCCACTTTGCTATGATCTCAAGGCACCTAGGACTTACTTACCCTACTACATGATATTATTATTTGCACTCCCCACAATGAATGACTGGAATGCTATTGTATTTGTGAGTAAATTCCTAGTGCTTGACTCATGGCTCAATGCCTGGCTTATAATATCATTAAATTAACACCCACTAGGCTAGGCGCAGTGGCTCATGCCTGTAATCCCAGCACTTTGGGAGGCCAAGGTGGGTGGATCATGAGGCCAGGAGTTCAAGACCAGCCTGACTGATATGGTGAAACCCCGTCTCTACTACAAATACAAAAATTAGCCAGGCGTGGTGGGCCTGTAATCCCAGCTACTCAGGAGGCTGAGACAGGAGAATCACTTGAACCTGGGAGGCGAAGGTTACAGTGAGCCGAGATTATGCCACTGCATCCCAGCCTGAGAGACAAGCAAGACTCCTTCTAGAAAAAAAAAACAAACCACTCTCTAAATATGTGGATATGAAAATGAAGGGATTTAAGAATTGATGGTTATATATTAGTGTTTTAATTCAATTTTTGAGTACCCAAGTAAGGCATTAATGAAAAAAATGATTAGTAATTTTTTTTAAAAAAATTTAAAAAATTAATTAAAAAATGGAAAAGTTTTTAATGAACTTCCTCATCTGAGTAGGTGAACTGGTGAAGGATCATAAAGATCATTACTCATTCAAACACATTGCCTTCAAGATTTAGAATCTAAGAGTCCTATAATGAGAGTCTTCAAGTGAAAGGGACAGTCATACAATCTGTCCTCCATCCTCCCTCTGAGTTCTTATGTCTCATGCGGATTATTTCACTTGAATTATGCTAGGATGCCTGTCCATGAACAGGGACATCACAGCTCTTTATTTAAAATTCTCGTCTAAACCCCAAAGATTCTTTCTCACTTCTACTCCCCACCTTGTTTATTACAAAGTATCTAGACTTACTAAAATCCTCTCACTTTTACCCAAAGACAATTTTTCTGTGTCTAAAGTAATATTTCACTCTAAGGACATAGTTCTCTTTGCTCCTAAGTAGCTCACAGTCTAGTGAAGACCACCGAAAATCTCAGTGCAATGTGAAAAAAGCTGTGATTATATTGGGAAGGAGGCAGCCAGCCCCACTTGGGCTAGTGCATATATCGATAATGTACTTTAAAAGATGTTCTCTCTTTTCATGAGCCAGAAGGATAGCTTGGCTATCTCGAACAAAACCGAAATAAGAGAAGAAAGAAAAAGACTGTTCATTACCCAGACTAATTTGATTAATGAAGTAAAATTGGACCAATTTACTTAGATGTCAGAATTTATATGGAGAGAAATGAGCAATTAAATAAAACAAAATCCTTTGGTAGCCCCAGATTAGACTCAACAACTGTGAATCTGAACCACTCACATTGTCTCATAGATAACAAACTACTTATCACTTCTATATTATACATTCCTTATGCATCTGTGTGTGTTTGCTACCAAGTTATTTGCCCCTGTTAATATGCAGCTTCTTTAGTGTTCAACTGTAATTTTAATTAACTGAATGTTCATTTGGCAACTGTCTTGCTTTCTTTGCTGTGCCACATACTTTATTGAAAAAAAAGTCAGACTTGATATTGGGCCTTACAAAGCTTATAATATGCTGGAAAGACAGAAGCAACTTGTTATGAAATAAGACGATAAGTATGTGTTAAATTAGAAGGTGGTGTGCATTGTATCACAATTGCCGAAGAAATACTATTAGGAGGGGCCAGATTTTATAAAAATAAGACTTAATAAAGTGGAGTTTAATCTTGAATGAATGAGGAGGTCAAGGAGGGGTATAAAAGAGTGTTGAAGATAGCAAATAAAAAACCCTAAGCTACAAAAAGGGATGAGGTGGCAGAGGAAAGCATCTCATTGGATATGAATGAATAGTGTTGGAGGGAGGGAAAACAGGTGGGGAGAAGCCTAATTATAAATTCAAGACTTTAGAAGCAAATAAAATAAAAGTTTGAATTTGATAACAGGGATGGTTTGGACAGGGGATTGTTAATTCAAGGACCGTAATTCTGTCATGGGTATGCAGTATCAATTTAGAGAATAAAGAGGATAGACATGAGAAAGTGAAATGGACTGAATTAAAGTCTTACTCCTCTCTCATCTCTCAGCATTTCTTATTGTTCTGGGTTCTCTTCAGTCTAAAGTTTTAGCTGACTCCCCATCTCATCTCCACATAAGAACCTCTACTCCAAATATGTCTGTTTAAACTTCCACTTTCCCAGTTTCAGAGACCATAGCACTGCTTTAATGTCTGTTCCCATTTTTTTCGTTTGTAGAAACACTTCCGTTCTTCCAAACTTGGCTCTTTGGTGTAGAAGAGCATGGCCTCTGGAGCAAGGCCTGGATTCAGCACCCAGCTTTGCTGTTCATTAGCTATGTGAATTGTTGACAAATTAATCATCCTCTTTGAGTTTCAAAGTTATAAATTAACGGGAACGACAACTTGCCTTGATTTCACTAGAAATATCTAAAGCAATGTGCATTAAAATACATCATATAGAGTGTTTAGGGGCCAAGCATTGTGGCTGACTATAATCTTAGTGCTTTGGGAAGCTGAGGCAGGCAGACCACTTGAAGCCAAGAGTTCAAGACTAGCCTGGGCAACATAGTGGGACCCCGTTTCTCCAAAATAATAAATAATTAAGAAGAAAGAAAAAATGTTGTAAAAAGTGTTAAAAGTGTTTAGGCATGGACCTCTAAGCATTAATATAACCACAGTAAACACAGAAATAATAATTTGTATCATTCCCTGAGCCTCATGTATACAAAATAAAATGCACACTTCAATGGCTGATGGAGGTGAGAGAAAAGGGGTCTTGAGAATTGTAACTTGGGAAGATGGTGCTGTTCACCAGGAAATACATATGAAATAAAAGGTCCTAAAGCAATGTTATGAGTTTGTTTTGGAGCTGACTGAGTTAGCTGTCAAGTGTATCATAATGTTTTATGTTTTATTTTCTATGTTATCAGAAAGGTAACTTCTATAGGTGCTAATGACTCAATGAATTAGTGCCATTTGAAAAGATGAATTTATTATGCCATTATATGGATTTCTGTTTGAAAATGAACTTAAATTCAAAAGATTCATTTTTTAATGTGCATGTGTTTCACAGCTGACAATGTTGGTATTTCTTAGAAGATTTATACATATTTCTTTTTTTGTTGTTTTGTTTTGTTTTTTGAGACAGAGTCTCGCTCTGTCGCCCAGGCTGGAGTGCAGTGGCGCAATCTCGGTTCACTGCAAGCTCCGCCTCCCGGGTTCACGTCATTCTCCTGCCTCAGCCTCCTGAGTAGCTGGGACTACAGGCGCCTGCCACCACGCCTGGCTAATTTTTTGTATTTTTAGTAGAGACGGGGTTTCACTGTGTTAGCCAGGATGGTCTCGATCTCCTGACCTCGTGATGTGCCCGCCTCAGCCATCCAAAGTGCTGGGATTACAGGCATGAGGCACCGTGCCCGGCCTGAAGATTTATACATATTTCTACATATTTATTTTTTGTCAAATTCAAAGAAACTGATTTTAAAATGTCAATTTACAATCTGTTCAGTAGACTATGAGCTTCTTGAGGGCAGGGTCTATATCTATTTTTCCTTTATATCCCCTGAATATAGTTCATAGCACAGTATATTTGTTGTAAACTCTTAGTAAAAATTGTAGTAAACCCTTAGTAAATATTTCTGAATGCAAATGTGCATTATTATTCAAGCTGTGAATCTGCAGATCAAGTGTAATTGCACTGGAGTTTAGAGACTACTAAAGAAAAACAAACTTATCTTCCATGACCATGCTTTTTTATCAGTCTCTAGATGTAACTCATTAGAATAATTGAAGGCAAGTTTAGGAATCTCTAGAACCACAGAAATACAAATTCTACATTCTTAAGACCTGTATTTCAGACTTAGTTAAATAACAATATCAGAATCACAGACCTGGAAGAGACTCTCTGAAATCACATAAACGACAACCAGTTTACTATTTACAAAACTTTTCCGTTAAGCCTATCCTAATGGAGCCTCAAAACCTTGCTGAGAAAGAACTAGAAATGACCTGGAAACTGAGACTTTTAGAACTAACCTGGTGCTTAGTGCACTTAAGTAAAAAACAGTTCCTTCCACTTCCCAGATACCATGACATTAGGCAGGTTACTCAACCTTCCTAAGTCTCAGTTTACTGATCTTCAAAACAGAGTCAATAGTAGTAACCTAAAGGGCTGCTGTGAGCTTTTGAAAAACTTGCTTGTGGCCAGGCATGGTGGCTCACGCCTGTAATCCCAGCACTTTGGGAGACTGAGGTGGGCGGATCACAAGGTCAGGAGTTCAGGACCAGCCTGGGCAACATGGTGAAACCCCGACTCTACTAAAAATACAAAAATTAGCAGCATGTGGTGGCACGCACCTGTAGTCCCAGCTACTGGGGAGGCTGAGGCAGGAGAATCACTTGAACCTGGGAGGTGGAGGTTGTAGTGAGCCAGGACCGCACCATTGCCATTGCACTCCAGCCTGGGTGACAGAGTGAGTCTCCAACTCCAAGAAAAAAAAAAAGAAGAAAGAAGGAAAGAAGGAGAGAAGGAAAGGAAGGAAGGAAGGAAGGAAGGAGAAAGGAAGGAAGGAGAGAGAGAGAGACAGAAAGAAAGAAAGAAAAAGAAAGAAAGAAAGAGAGAAAGAAAGAAAGAAGAAAGAAAGAGAGAAAGAAAGAAAGAAAAAGAAAAACTTGCTTGTAAAGTGCTTAACATAGTATCTGCTGCATGTACCAAGCTATTCCTATGAATACTTTACTACTTGCCAAAGGACCCTCAACCAGAAATCAGACTGTAACCCAAGTCTCTGTTTACAAATTATATGATTTTTACCTATTTAACTAAAGCCATGCTTAAGAGTTGGCCATTTTTAAAACTTCAGATTCTAAAAGTCCCAAAATTTCCCAAGTTGCCTGTATTATTTTCTGGCTTTGCTGCATGATTTTGAAAATAAAACATTGTCAGTTATATTCTAGGTTTAGGTGAATGTCAGAAAAGCTTTAGAAAATCCATTCTAAAAAGTACACATTCTGTAGAGTTTGCCCCAATATTTTATGAAATGATTTCAGGGTATGTAATTTGGGAGTGGTGTTTGAAGACTATGGATACTGTTGTCTATGTAACTATGATGATAACACTTCACATATGTATGGTATTTCACAGTGTTTCAAAAACGAGGCACTAATAAATTTGGTGATACACAGTGTTTCTGGTAAGTGTATTGACAGTTAAAAC
Source organism: Nomascus leucogenys (assembly GCF_006542625.1). NCBI lineage: Eukaryota > Metazoa > Chordata > Mammalia > Primates > Hylobatidae > Nomascus > Nomascus leucogenys. Next base: position 29,382,089 of record NC_044395.1, on the reverse strand, counting down.
TACAACTTTTCTTTCTTAAGTATTTGCAATAAAATGTAGTAGTCTTATATTTAAATATTCTCCTCTAAAATAATAGTATTAGAGACTTTAAATTATCTTTAATTTTCCTTGGAATACAAAATAGTACTGGGGAAATTAACCTCTCTATAGGAAATTAACTGCCTAAGAGTAAAATAACATGTCAGTATTTGAATTACAAGCATACTAGGAAACTTTATCTTAAATATATAATTCGTGACTTGGAAGAAAAAAGTCAAGGTTAGAAGAAGAAAGACAGTGTAAAGATCTGTATTAGTGCTGATAAATGGTAGTTCCATAGTAACTGTCAAGCATAAGAATATATATTTTTCATTGGTTTTCCTTGAGAAGTGGCTAAATAAAATTGAAATAGGAATGTAGAAATTACATTTTTTTTTTTAGGGAAATACTCTGAAGGACATTTTTTAATTTCTGTGGGACTCACAGGGGTGAGTCTTGTCCTGGATTCATGCCATTTCACAAATCATTAGAGGCATGAGAAGAGGCTGCTCCTGCCCGCCTGCCCGGGCTGTGGCCTCAGTCCATGCAGAGCTTCCAGCTCTGAGCATCCCAACCAAACGGTCCCTTTCAGTGACCCTCATCATCACTGCACTGGAAATTGTGTTAGTGATTAAGGACAGACTTTGGCCTTGAATATGGAGCAATATGAACACATTTTCACTTAGAATTTAAATATCACAATAAATCCTAGCCTCATATATTTTAACTGTTTTCTATAAACCTTGTTCTGAAATAAAAATAAGATACTCAATGTCGTTTAGAAATAGGAACTTATAGAAGATAATCTCTGTAACACTGATATGGAATGCTGCCAGAAGACCTAGAGAGCTGAATATTTCATATGAACTCAGAGGTAGCATTGCCTCCCAATTCTGTTTCCATGCATGTGTGCAGCAAGAACTCAAAACACTTTCTTTTAGTTATCAAGTGTATTTATAATCCATGAGCATGAAACAGATAGATTTGTAATACAAAATAAGGAGCTTCCAATACAAAAAGAATAAAAGACAAGTACCTTCTTGCTTTCCATCAGTTCAGTTCTTATTAGATGATTTCTCAAATTGGATGTCTAATAGTATAACATTTTCATGTTTATTAAAGACAGGTATTGTTCATGAAATGTACATTTTAAGGCAATGGGGAATCAAAATTGCAAAAGTGGGAATAGTATAATATTCTATACTTCTCTCATAACTTCCCATCACTTTCATTTTTATCCCTCAAGAATATCTTGCCATTTTACATTTTGTTCAAGGTCAGACTCTTTTAAAGTTCAGAGTGACTTTTTATTCAAAGTCTCATTTACTTTCCTCACCCTACCTGACACACATACCAAATCAAAACATTGTATGTTTTTATCATTTTCTTTTCTCCATAGACATAATCACCCAAGTGATCTCTACAATTCCAGGCCTAAAATAGAAAGGATTTCCACCACCTCTCCCTTTTTTCCCTTGTGTTCGCAGGTTTTGGAAGTCCATTTTCTAAAGTCTAGCCTCATTTAATGCAGCCATATGGTGATACTTCCTCACTGGTGTGACAAGGTCATTGTTAACATATGCTTTGGAAAAAAAGGATGCTTATTTAATCCACGAGCTCTTTGTAAAGGGAAATCATAAAATGATGGCATGGAGTGACAGTATCCCTCAACAGTGAACCAATTCAAATAAACCACAGAGGCAAAACTGCCCAGGTCTAACTGCACTTGGCTAGAACTGAATCAGTGTAGTGTGTGTAGCTACCATCAAACCATCCCATTTCCCTCAGTCTGATGTGTTTGAATTTTACCACATAATCATTCAATCTGCTGCCTTTTCAGTTGGTTTTAACAGAACAATTACCTCAGCATGTTGCAATACAAAATGATTTTAGTGATATTGTTAATCTAAAATCTCAAGTAGGGGACAGAGAAGAATTTATAAGATTAAAACTCTACCAAATGCTGCTTAACTTAGATATTTTGTGCTCTCCGTTATTGTGGAAAAAATAAACAACCATTTAAAAATAGTTTTATGAAGCCAGATAATTTTAATGATATGAGGTATGAATAGAAGCTTTGTTATCCTTAACACTAGAAGTGAAATACATAATTATCTTAATACATTTCATCATATTAACAATAGAATTCTACGCCTGTCACCTTTAAACAATCCTTTTGCTTACAATAACATTAAATAAAATTTTATTATAATTGCCATTTAAAAAGTAATGCTTTTAAGTTGGATTGAATTTCTCTGAGGAATAGTATCACTAGATTTAGTGCACATTGTGTAAGATGAATTATCTCAGGAAATAGGTTTGCATTTGTTAGCACAATTTTTTGTAAATATTCACTGAGTGCCTACCGTATGCATCATACCATACTAGGCACTGCAGAGAATTCAAAGAAAAGTCAAATAAATACTCTGCCCTCATAAAATTTGTAGTGTTGTAGGAGAAATAAAACATGTAAATAGATAGTTAACATGTAGACTAGAGAGTGGTAAATACCTGCATGTTTTAGGACATATTTTAGGAGAGTGTCTCCTGCATGTTTCAAGGACAGAGAAATTTCCAAGCTGGGAGACTATGACAGTGAATCTTTGAAACCTAAGCAGATTTTTAATAACTCATATTTGAGGGCTATTATAGTATATTTTTACCTTAACAAGTAGGTAAAAGAAAATATAATTTGAACATAAAGATTCTTAAAAGCTAAGCCTAGGTGCAAATGACCATGAAGGAGGATGGCTTATCACCGATCAAGAACTGGTTGCAAGTTAACATAGATTATCTGAGTCTAAATTCTTTTTTAAATTCATTCATGTATTTTTAAATTGACAAACAAAAATTGTGTATTTTTAATCATGTACAACATGATGTTTTCTAAATTCTTATAATGGCATATTTTGCTACTAATACGTTATGTACATTTGAACTAATGTCACAGTGTTACCTGATAGATGACACAGGTTGCTTTTTCTGATAGAACTAAAGTAGTTCTTAATGCTGGGATCTGCAAGAATGCGATTATGAAAAACTTCCCAGAAAGAAATCCTGAAGTTGTCAGCTGGAACACTAATGGAAACCATGCATGGTGATTGATGTTAAACCAAAGTAGCAGGCAGGTCATGCTGACAGGAACAGTGAAAGATGGAGTAAAAGAGATGGATCAGAAACATTGTGTTCAACTACAGGCTAACAAGGCCTGGAGCATCCACAAACAAAGCCCAAAAGCAGAGTGTCATTGCAGCTACCCTGAACCTGCTGACAACTGCATTCTCTAGATCATATTGTTTTATTCCATAAGTAATACATACATCACTTTTAAATAAATATGATCAGGGCAAAGTAGTGATGTTTTCAAATACAGATTTTTCTCATCTGGAATCTGCGCCTTAAGAGGTGTGTGTGTGTGTGTGTGTGTGAGTGTGTGTGTGTGAGTGTGTGTGTGTGTGTGTGTTTTCTCCATACTAGTTTCTCCCACAGTAGTGCATATTATTTGCACTCCTTTTTAAATAACATATATGCCAATTTAGCATTTTTAATTAAAAATCACTATTCTCCATTTACTCTATTTCAATGTCTCTTCATTGATCCTAGTTTTTTACAATTTTGCCTTTATAATACCTCAAATTTACCATCATTCTTTCACTTTATCTGTACTCTTAGGGAATTACTTTATTTCTTTTTCTGTCTTTCCTTGAATGATCAGAGCTCACTCACTGTCTCTTCCTTCCTCTAGCTTTCCCAAGATAACATTTATTCTTTGTTTTCCTTCCTTATCATCCTTTACTTTTTTATTAGTGATGTTGCCGACAAATCCTTTTCTATTACCTAAGCTATTTTCAAATCAGTGTAGTACACGTAGGAGACAATCAGCAAACATTTCCTTAAATACTCAATATTTCAGTAGCATGTCTTCATTTTCTCTTAAAACGATGAACCAACCAAGAAAGGAAATAAACATAAAGCCAAAAATGCATCTTATTTCCCTTTTACTTGGAATGGGAATACTTACTTAATCACATTAACTCCATGGGGAGGAGAGAATATTCATGCTATGTCAGATCTAATTTAGTGTTCCTACTCTTTCCAACTCTGAATTGAGCATTTCTGCATTCATTAAGTTCACTGATTTACTTTTGGGATAAAAGTAGAAACATAAAGTTGGTGAAGGGACACGTACAAACGCGAAATATATTTTAAAATTCTTTTTAAACAGATGGAATTAATTTTATGACTATAAGTTAGTTTTATGACAATATTTGAATAATAGCTGTAAAAGGGATCTGAGGTCTCTTGCCATATGAAGATCTCAGCATCGCAGTCATATTTCCTATGCATGACTAGAGTCAATTATTTCTTGTATGTCACAGTATTTTTGAAAATAGAAATAATATTAAATGAAAAAATACAAAGAATTTTTCTAAGAAAAATTCAAGATATCTTACATACTCAATGTAATATTTTACTTCAAAATCATACCCTGTACCTTTTTAATTTACAATGATGTTGCCATTATACTTTTCACATTAAAATAAAACCATGATCATTATAAACTAATTAGGAGGTATCTATAAATAATGTTGTTTCTTTTACCAGGAAAATTAAATTACTTTCCTAAAGTGACATGATGCAGTTTCAACACAGCTGAAACTATTGATCTATATCTTTTTAGTTAGTGTCCAATGTTCTTCCATTGTTCCACAGTAACCTTACTGATATAAAAGTAGTAACAAATCATAGACTTTGAATAGAGCAGTAAACACTACACTTTTCACAGCCCCTTTTACAGATTACATCTTAATTTCCTCTGAAATATGAAAATGACAATGAATACGTGTTTCCTATTTTTTTATGCTGCTTATATCTTGGCAGCATTTGTCCTACTTGTAATGATTTTTTAAATCAGTAATAAATGATTAATGGGAAAAATAAGTAGATAATATTTTTATTATGAGAGCATCAACATTTATATTAATTAATAACTATATTTGAGCTTTTGAAATACAATCTAGTTCATTTCTGACAAATGATCTGATGCAGATGTTTCCCTAACATTCAGAAAAGGAAAATAAAGGAAGACATTTGCTTACTTAAAAAGCTAGACGTTTCATAAGAATTTCAAACCCCAAAAATGCAAAACAAGAAAATTAATTTTAAAAAACTCATTATTTTTCTTGTATTTTCAGAATTTCTTAGCAACACATTTACACTTTGTGGCTAATTTGGATGTATATTTTTAATTACAAAATTAATGTACCTGGGGGTAGACAATTTGAAAAATGCAGTTATAACAAAACAATTCAAATAATAATTCTACTATCAAATAATAAAAATGCACCTACTAATTTTACTATTTTATAGACACTTAATTATAATATATATTGTTCTATTCCAGATTAACATTTTATTCTAGGCATTTTCCCATTCGATATTATTCAAAAATACTCTTTTAATTATCAAGTAATTATTTTATGAATGTTAGCAATTCTTTTTTTAATGTTTTTATTTTTTCCAGTGTTTGACAATTTTAAGTAACAATTTGACCACATTTCTACTTATTTCTATTTAATGTATTTCTGTTTTAAAGGTTCTTGACATTTACTGTGAAATTGCTTTCCAAATGGACATATGTGTCCACAGGCAGTTTATGATAACATCCTTTTCATCACATTGAATATTGTTATGCATCTTAGAATTAGATAACTAGTCATAGCTAATTATTTTCATTTTGTTTTGGTCTCTTTTTAATATATTTCTCAATATTCCATTTCCTTTGCTGATTGTTTGGTTTTCTATTCCTTTAACGTGTAAAAATAAATTACATTAATTTCATGTTCTGAAGCCTCAAACAGAATATGTTTTATAACATTATTCTTAGCCTAGTTATTATTTTTTATGATAAATAACTATGTTTACAATCATGGAACACTGCTCTATAGCTATGAATGAGCACTTATAATGTTTATGAGAATGTTTATCCAATATTTGTCATAATTTTGAAGAAAGTAAAAGTAAAATAAAATTGAACTTTCATTTATTTTTTACATCTAGAATTTATATTAGCATTTAGTGAGTAACTAGTAAGAATGATTATTACCCTCATATGTTAAATAAAATTCTGAAATTATCTGCTATATTAATTTTAATCTGAGCACTACAGGCATTAGACCTAAGGGCAGGTCTTAAGTTAAACTTAAATCCTTCCATTGTATTCAATTTTTGCCCTCACTCACCATAGCCACTATATTCTCAGCCCACTCTTGTCACTCATGCTCCTTATAGCAGTTACTGTAGCAGAAACTTGGGAATAATTTTTCTGCTTAATGACTTAGCTAAGACTAGAATATAGAGTGTATAAATGGAAACAGACCTGGCAAGTAAGACATCTCTGATTTGGAGGATATATTTATTAGTCTACAAAGAATCCTTGAATACATCAAGATAGAGCATATCTTACAAACATATGGGCAACCATATGACATCACCCTGTGTCACTACTAGTTTTGGTCATGTGAATCCAAAGGGCCCTTTAGTGATGTTACTCACCAATACACTTCCCACTCATATAAAAATAGATACCTCCCCATCCTTAACTACCTTGCAGTGGAAAGAATGCCCTTCAGTCCACATCATGTTACTAGGCCCAAAGCAGTGTTACTAGTAGTCTATTTCTTACAGCATACAAAACTGCTCTGTATCAGTTTGCCAGGGCTGTCATAACAATGTACTGGCTTAAACAACAGAAATAACAAAGTACCACAGACTGTGGATTAAACAACAGAAATTTATTTTACACAATTCTGGAGGCCGAAAGTCTGAGATCAAGGAGGCAGCAGAGGTGGTTTCTTCTGAGGCCTTTCTCCTTGGCTTGTAGATGCCATTATCTCCCTGTGTCTTAATATGGTCTTCCTTCTCTGCATGTCTGTGTCCTAATTCCTCTTTTTATAAGAACACCAGTCATATTGCATTAGGTCCCACCCTAATGGCCTCATTTTAACTCAATTCTTTAAAGACCCTGTCCCCCCAATACAGTCACATTCTGAGGTACTGGGAGGTTGTAACTTCAATGCAGAAGCTTTAGAGGCACACAATTTATCCCATAACATGTCATCTGCAAGACTTGTCTGTGCTGTTGCATATTTAGAAAAGGAGAGGTGGTCAGCAGGCAAGCTGAGAACACATGCTAAACTGCATCGTTCGTGGATCTGGACTGAAATCCCTTATTTATGAAACAAGCTTGTATGTACACTTTGAGTCCATTAAATATTATGGTGAAATTCCATTTTTGCAGTGGGTCACACCCAAGATTTCCTGAAAGGTTAGAGGTGACTCTTGCTCCTAAGTTGGGGCCTAAATCTTGGCCGTCATTAAAAAGTATTTCTTAACTAGGCTATACAATCAACATTCTCAATTTCAATGAAGAAAAAAAAAAAGGCTGTCACCAGCACCTCTTTTCACACACTCATCTACCCACCAAAGTTCCAGAAAACACCAGCTGTATCTAATTGGTCTAGACCACATGTCCTAGATCCTGAGATTGGGACTTCTGTTGGACTCATATTAATACCAAATAAGTTTGCTTGATATTGTTGAATCAAATACACATAGCTTAAAATTTTGTCTATGTTTAGTTCTATTCCAAAGCCTTGTCCCCCACATACTATAATTATTCAGGTAAATTTATTTTTGTGAAAGTATAGCATTATATCAGTCCATTCTCACACTGCTAATAAAGACATATCAGAGACTGGGTAATTTATAAAGGAATGGTTTAATTGACTCACAGTTCAGCATGGCTGGGGAGTCCTCATGAAACTTACAGTCATGGCGAAAGGAAAGCAAACACAACCTTCTTCATATGGCAGCAGCAAGGAGAAGTGCTGAGCAATAGGGGGAAAAGCCTCTTATAAAACCATAAGATCTCATGAGAACTTACTCACTATCATGAGAGTAGCATGAGGAAACCACCCCCATGATTCAACTACCTACTGCTGAGTCCCTCCCACGACATGCGGAGATTATGGGAACTACAATTCAAGATGAGATTTGAATGGGGACACAGCCAAACCAAATCAAACATCTCATATCTTATATTTTAGTTCAGCTGTAGATCATAGTTCATTACAGTTTTCTATATTCATCATTCTATGTGTTTTTTGCTTTCTGAGAATATTATGATAACATTCAAGGAAGTGACATCAACGTTAAGATGAAGAAAAGGAGAAGATCCTATAGGATTCCTTAACATTGTTTTACTTTAGGAAATATTGTCATCTATCAGTTGTCAGCACCTCTAGGTACAATTACTTAACCAGCTTTAAAGTTGACTCTCTCATCTATTTTTACCCCATGTTTCTTTATGATTTACTCAGGGATTTTAAAGACACTCTGCCATATGCTTTGCTCAGGTGCTGATATCCTTGGCTGTCTTTCATTCCTGGTCTCCTACAACAGTAATGATGAGAATTAGCCTCATGAGAGTAGTGTTAAGACTACTCAGTGGTTATAGAAAAGGGGGTAGTGGTTCTTCTAACACAGTGTTAGATGCAATATTCCCGCCTCAGGTTTTTTATTTTATTTTTTGGTGTTGTTTTTTGTTTTTGCTTTTTTGAGACACAGTCTTGCTCTGTCACCCAGGCTGGAGTGCAGTGACGTGATCTCGGCTCAGTGCAATCTCTGCCTCCCAGGTTGAAGCGATTCTCCTGCCTAAGCCTCCCCAGTAGCTGGGAATACAGGCACAAGTCACCGTGTCTGGCTAATTTTGGTAGTTTTAGTAGAGATGGGGTTTCACCATGTTGGCCAGGCTGGTCTTGAACATCTGACCTCAGGTGATCTACCTGCCTCGGCCTCCCAGAGTGCTGGGATTACAGGCATAAGCCACCACTCCTGGCCCTTGCCTTGATTTTAACTGAGTTATCAATATGATTGACATCAGATATCAGAAGAGTATGAGAAAAAAACAGCATAGAAAGATTTCCAAAGGAAATTATTTACTACCTGATTTTGAAACAACTCATCTAATTTAAGGAGAAAAAAAATGTGTGGTGCGAGAAAGGATTATTGAAAGATTTTTTCGGAGAAAGTGACTACCATGCTATGAGGTCTCATGCCCCTCTTTGCTGTCCCAAAGCCACATCAAGCTCAGTGGTCTATAGTTGTTGAGTCTAACACTTTATCTTTTTAGGCCAGGCACCTGTGGCTCACGCCTGTAATCCCAGCACTTTGGGAGGCCAAGGTGGGGGATCGCTTGAGATCAGGAGTTTGAGACCAGCCTAGCCTACATAGTGAAACCCTGTCTCTACTAAAGATACAAAAAAAAAAAAATTAGCCTGGTGTGGTGATAGGCGACTGTAGTCCCAGCTATTCAGGAGGTTGAGGTGGGGGGATTGCTTGAACCCGGGAGACGGAGGTTGCATTGAGCTGAGATTGTGCAACTGCACTCCAGCCTGGGTGAAAGAGACAGACTCCATCTCAAAAACTAACTAAATTAATTAATTAAACAATTAAATAATAACATTTTTATCTTTTTAGAAAATCAAAATTGTATTTGAATAGTTGAAAAGGGATGGCTAGGAAATACGGTAAGGGCACATTGGCATAAGATGAACCTCAAAGAAACTTTACTTATGCTGAGAGTTAGGAAATGATAGCCCATACCGTTACATCACAATATATAATTTTAAATAATAGGTATCATTTTACTTAGGTGAAAGAGAATAAATACTAATCTTTAATATATGTGCTCCTGAATTGATAGGAAGGAACAGAGTATAAGAAGCAAGTAATAAGCTTCTAGACGGTCTTACTAATTCCTTCTATTTTGGAAGTGGGAGGCCTGGGAGCTAAGCAGTGGGTGACTGGTAGGAGAAACAAGAAACTTCCAGCTCTTGACCTCCACCCCACTCCCAGTCAGACAATTGCAGGTGCCACAGGGCTGAAGAGGCGCAATACGACTATTCTATTTTGGTTTGCAGATGCAGCTTCATAATCAGGAAGGGTGGTGAGAAGGCAAAGCTGAGCCAGAAAAGAGATGAGTCGGGGGAAAGAAGTGAAGGGATTAAACCTTGTAGCTGCAAAAAGACACTTTACACAAGTCGCATTAAAAAGAATTTTGTGACACAACAACTATCTTGCTGGGGTGAGCTACTTGTGCCAACGCTGAAGAATGACAAAATTCAGATATGCTCCTTGGCAGGGGAGTCAACTGATTTGAAAGGAAAGTGAGCAGAAATAACAAACCCAGAATTGCAGCTGTCTATTGCCTCAGGGCCTGCTTATACCCTCCTTCAAGCAGCTGAATAACCAAATAAAGCAACCAGTTCCAAGATTACAGAGAAAATTCCAACAGCATCTGTTTCAACAGGGAGGGGAAATCAAAGACAATTCATCAACACTATTTTGGGGCAATTAATAGGAATGGGTGGAATTGCCCAGATTAAGAAGGGAAGATTATAAAAACAACAAAAGCAACAAAGAATTTTAGGATAACTCTACCAAACTTCCTTTAAAAATGACAAGAAGGACACCACTGAATAGAATTAGCATTTTTAAATCGATGAATAAAAGAAAAGGAGGATACAATGGAAAAAAATAGCACACAATGTAGAGCTGCAGAACCAGAACAAAAGTAATGATAGATAAGATATTACAGGCATGAAAGATAGTGTTGATCGAACATAGAAATAATTTTCTGAAGACAGATAACCTAGAGCAGAAAAAAATTGCAGAAATGAGTACAAGAAAGCTTATCTTGAACAAAAGTTCAATCTCTACATAGAAAGAATTTGTTATATTCCAGTGAGCTGGTTGAAATTGGGGTAAAGAAATATTTCCTACAAGCCATGAAGGAAGAAGAAGGAGATTACCTACAAGGCAAAATAAAAAATCAGTATGGTCTTTGACATTTTCCATTAATATTAGCTAAGAGATGGTACTGTGATATTATGTACAGGCATTGAGGGAAACCCATATTAGCTAGGAATGTTTACCAAGTAATGTGCTTACTTAGATGTGAAAGCAATATCAAACATGCAATAATTTGGAACGTAAGTCACCTATCACAGTCTGTAAATGTAGTACTAGAAAATGTATTTCAATAAACAGAAAGTTTGGTCAAATACAAAACTTGGTAGGAAATTTACGGTATTGAAGATTCAGAGGAAAATATAATTGTTTACACAGTAATTCAAGATGGGCATGGTGGCTCCACCTGCATTTCCAGCACTTGGGGAGGTCTAGAATGGAGGATTGCTTGAGCCCAGGAGTTCGAGACCAGCCTTGGCAACATAGTGAGACACTGTCTCACTCTGTCTCTACAAATAGTTAAAAATTAGACAACCACCCAATAGCCATGGAAATCCTAAGCAAAAATAACAGAGCTGGAGGCATCACACCACCTGATTTCAAACTATACTAAAACTATAGCCCTATACTACAGGGCTACACTAACCAAAACAGCTTGGTACTGGTACAAAACAAATAAACTAATGGAACAGAATAGAGAACTCAGAAATAAGACTGCCCACCTACAATTATCTGATCTTCGACAAAGCTGGCAAATATAAGCAATGAGGAAAGAATTCTCCATTCAATAAATGGTGTTGGGATAACTGGCTAGCCAAATGCAGAAGGTTGAAACTGGACCCTTTCCTTACACCATATACAAAAATTAATTCAACATGGATTAAAGACTTAAATGTAAAACCCAAAACTATAAAAACCCTGGAAGACAACCTAGGCAATACCATTCAGAACATAGGCCCCAGTGAAGATTTCATGACGAAGATGTCAAAAGCAATTACAACAAAAGCAACTACTGACAAAAGAGATTTATTAAATGAATAAATTAAATGAAAGAGCTTCTGCACAGAAAAACAAACTATCAGCAGAGTGATCAGACAGCCTATAGAATGGGAGAAAATATTTGCAAAACTATCATCTGACAAAGATTTAATATCCAGCATCTATAAGGAACTTAAATTTACAAGAAAGAAATAAACCCATTAAAAAATGGGCAAATGACATGAACAGACACTTTTCAAAAGAAGACATCTGTGCAGCCAATAAGCATATGAAAAAAAGCTCAGTACCACTGGTCATTAGAAAAATGCAAATCAAAACCACAATGAGATGCCATCTCATACCAGTCAGAATGGCTATTACTAAAAAGTCAAAAAATAACAGATGCTGGTGAGATGTTGCGGAGAAAACGGGAACACATATGCATTGTTGGTGGGAGTGTAAATTATTTCAACCACTGTGGAAGACAGTGTGATAATTCCTCAAAGACCTAAAAACAGAAATACCATTTGACCCAGCAGCCCCATTACTGGGTATGTATCCAAAGGAATGTAAATCATGGTTTTATAAAGACACATGCACATGTATGTTTACTGAAGTGCTATTCACAACAGCAAAGACCGGGAATCAACCTAAACGCCCATCAGTGACAGACTGGATAAAGAAAAATGTGGTACACATACACAATGGAAAACTATACAGCCATAAGAAAGAATGAGATCATGTCCTTTGCAAGGACATGGATGGAACTGGAGGCCATTATCTTCAGCAAACTAATGCAGGAACAGAAAACCAAATAGTGCACACTCTCATAAGTGGGAGCTCAATGATGACAGCACATAGACACATAGTGGGAAACAACACACACAGGGGCCTTTTGGAGGGTGCAGTGTAGGAGGAGGAAGAGGATCAGGCACGTGCCTGTAGTCCCAGCTACTTAGGAGTCTGAGGTGGGAGAATTCCTTGAACCCTGGAGGTTGAGGTTGCAGTGAGCCATGATTGTGCCTCTTTATTCCAGCCTGGGTGACAAAGGGAGACCCTGTATGAAAATAAATAAATAAATAAATAAATAAATAATCATAAATTACTAATGATTATTGTTGAAAAATGGAACCAGGTTTAATTCTGGAAATAAAAGCAATAGAGTATAAAAATAATATCAAATTATATATAATTCGGTGCTACAAAAAATATGTTTACAAAAATACAGATTAGAAGAGAAATGACATAGTGGAGGAAAGTATGATAAAAGACATTGTGGAGAGTGGAAGTCGATACAGTGAGATAAATAAGCATGTCATCTAGAGTTTTTAAGGTAACTAATTTATATTTTTTCCAAAAAGAAGTAGGGAAATGGCTGAAGAATATACAACTGTGGAGCAAAAGATAGAAAATTTAAAAAATATTATGGAAATAGAGAAAATTTAAAAATGTAGAATAAGATGATAGTAATTGGATATTTACACAATAATATTCTATTTTTAAAAATTGAATATTTAAATTATTTAAATATTATTTAAAATAATGCTTTTTATACTATATAAAATAATGCTTTATACTCTAAAGGTTACACAACCAATTTGAATGCCTCAAAGAGTTTAAAGATAAAATATTTTCAAAGATATCAATAAATGCAAAAAAATAAAAGAAAGAACAAGGAAGGGAAGGAAGCAGAGAAAGAAAAGAAACAGTCTGGAGAAAGAGAAATCGAGAGAGGCTAAAAGGTAGAAAATTGTAATAATAAAAACCAACAAATGAGTGCTACTATTCTCAGCATTTGGCCTATGCCTGATAACTCATGCAATCATTTTAATAACACCTAAGATAGGTACTTAGGTTGGTACAAAAGTAATTGTGATTTTTGCCATTACTTTTAATGACCAAAACCACAATTACTTTTGCACCAATCTAAAATTACTGCTGTTTTACAGACTATGGACTAGAGAAGCTAACAGATTTTCTCAGGGTGACCTAGCTTATGAGAGGTAGGACTGAGGTTCCAGCTGGGGCCATCTGGCTCCATTGCTCATCACCTTCACTGCCACGCTCATGCTATTGTTCCTATCAAACAAAGCTGATGTTAATGCAGAAAAACATTAAATAAGACCAAAAAGGTCCCTTGCTACTTACAACTCTATAAATAAGTCACAATGAAGTTTTCATAAATAAGATTTCAAACATTGTTATTGACATATATAAAACAAAAACCGTAAGATATCTTAGGAAGAAATCAATAGAAATGCATTAGTAGTAATAGATTATAATAGATCAGAGAGTTAAGTAATAAAGGTATAATATATTTTAAAAGACAATTATTCTGTTTATCTCAGCTAAATATCTCTGAGAATGTTTCAGCATGTTCATTATAAGATCTTTCAAAACTTTGATATAGAATGTGAATTCATTTAGAAAACAATGTGTGCCACTAAGATTATTTTATCTAATTCTTGGCCTTTGATTTTGTCTTAAATGATGTTTTTACCATTCCATTGTTCTCAATACTATTTAATAGACAAGGTTTAAGATAGAGCCAAACACTTCAGCTTTCTCTTTGATCTACATTAGTACTGGCCTATACATATAACCTTTCTTCTTTGTTGTGTAACTAAAAATAACTTATGCAAAAGCAACATGCCTATTTCATAACAAGTTAGTAATTTTTTTAAAAGGATAAAAGTCAAACTTCATGAGATTTCCTTTGTGGACATTACTGTACCATACTACTGCGAGTTTTAATTGGCTTCATCTTTCAGAAAAATAATTCTATTTATCAAGAATTTTTAAATGTTTATAACCTTTGATCTGTAAATTAATGACTATCTCAACAACACAGAGGTAGATTTGAGCATTATTTTTAATATTGTAAATTATTCTAATTTCACAACCTAAATGTTCAAATATACAGGAATAATTATTGAAATAATGATGAATCCCCCATAAAATTGACTCATAATACACTAAAGAAATGATGCTTACAATTTTGAATTCTCTAAGAAAATAGCTTTGAGAGAATATGTTGAAATAGAAAAAGAAAATCAGAACCCAAAACAACATGTGTATAATATGATTTCAACCACATAAATAATTGTCTGAAGAAAAGACATTTAGAAAATAATGTGCAAAAATATTCATTGAATGAGTGTTGAGGGAATAATTAAATGATGTTTAAGTAAACTATTCTACATTTACAAATGTTTCAGAATTATAACTTGAAAATGGCAGAAATACTTTCTTTTATTGGTTGTTGCAGTCTCACTTCTTTTGGGGTTCATCCAGTCTTCTTTTTCATGTGGAGGCCTTGAAGATTGTAAGTCTCAGTGAGGGTATTTTCCCAGAAGAGAGTGACTGTCAGATAAATTAAAGCAACTTGGTCCTATTTCCATGCAGTGGGAATTCCCAGTATCTACCTTATCCTTAGGCTTCCTTATACTTAGAGCAGCTCTCTGAAAATGGAAAATAGGACACCAGTTGTGACAATGTGTAAAATTTAAATATTTTATTATGTAACAACCAAGAGTCTGAAAAAAAAAATGTTTCCATGATTGAAAAAGACTTGACAGCAACCTAAAACTCTTGAACACATCAAGACAAGGAAAACAGTTTAGATTCTAATCAAAGGGTTTCAACTTTTGGTGTGCATAAGAATCTCTAGTTAGGATGGGTAGACGCTTTTTAAAAATATGAATTCCTGCCCCTGAGTCTCTGCAATTCTGATCCAGTTGGTCTAGTGTAGGGCAAAGGAACTGGATTTTTTTTCTGAACATCCCAAGGCTATTTACGCAGATGGTCCATAAAATACGTTCACTTTAGACTTTCAAATGACAAGCTAGCTTTTCCTGTAGAAATCTCAGATGAAGATTGTCTATAAATATTCTCACTAAAATTAAACAACGTGTGAATAATAAAAAAAATTATTTCTAACAGGCCCCTCTTCTAGCAAGATTATATCGGTCAACAGGGTAGACATCAATATGTTAAAGTAGGTGGTTGTTTGTGCAAACATTTTACACTTTAATCAATTGAAATATGTAATTTATAGCCAATATAATCTTGTAACTTTTCTATTTACAGAATGAAATTTCTGAGACATCACTATCTCATGGATATCACTTGTCAATTTTCAAGTAACTTATTAAATACAAGTGAAATCTACTTAACTTTGGTAAAATAAAACTTCACAAAAGATGAATTTTTATGCCTAATTTATAAAGTCACTGAAAATACCAGTATAAAGTGGCAATCAATATAAATACTTTTTTTCCAAGTAATATTTTCCTTAAATAATGCGTACTTTGATTTGGCTCATGACCTCTTCGAAGTCTACAACTGTATTAGGTGAACTGAAGCATTTGTGCACTTATTTCTGAATCTGTGATTCCCAAACCTGTATTAGCATCATCTAGGATATTTATGAAAATACTCAGATATATCAACGCAGAAACTTCGGTGAAGAAATGGAAGACATAGTAAAATGGACATGGAAATCTCTCTCTCTCTCTCTCTCTCTCTCTCTCTCTCTCATTTTTTAGAGAAAACTTTTCCAGATAATTGTGATGCTCAGTAATGTTGCAGATCACTATTTGGGATGTAACTGGCTGGGTTATGCCTGAACTGTTGGAGTCCTTTCCTAATGAAGGCCTATCTTTTGGCTTCATTAGCCACTGGAGTGCTTTTCAAATACACCCAAATTGTTTACGACACTTTGATAACACTTTATATTGTCTCCGTATCACTGCACAGTTTTCAAACTCTGCACACTTCTGCTTGAGGTTCCATTACTTTGGCTCAATATATAGTAACATTTGTAGTAACCTGTTGTCATTTATCATTCCCGTATCAGCTTAGTTGTAATGAGAATTGCTTCAATGCCAAAAGAATGAATAACACTGGTCCCTGAGTTAATTAATGGGACTCTGTCACTTCCTGTCCAAGACAGTACTTAAGTATTGCTGATGAAACAGGTCCAAATACAAAGTAATACATTTTAAACACCTTTAACTTAATTTAGAGCTTCATATACTATTGGAGCCAGAGTTGAGTGTTTCAGAAAAGTGAAGTTAACTTTCTGATATTTTACACTTAGGCATAAAGACTCCTTTTCTGTAAAGGGTCATTAATACAGTTACTGAAAAAACCCTTATGCTTATAGGAAGGGATTGAAATTTACTGATATTTTATGACAAACATTCAGCATTTTCATTGTATTAAGAAGAGGACTCAGGGATTTTTTTAAATCAATGAGTAATAAAGATATAAAACATAATTAGGTTCCAAATCATTCTAAGTTGAAGCAGAGAAGAATAGAAGAAAGAAAATTAGAATTGTAGAAGATTAGAAAGCACAGGAACAAGAACATACCGAGAAAGAATGAGAAAATGGAAAGAAGCTCATCAGATCCTTCTCAAGCTTTTTATCTAAACTGACTCAAGGTGGGCTGGGCTGAGTAGAGTTTTCTATTTTAACACAGGCTTCCAGTGTAACCAGTAAGATGAAGACACTCAACTTTGACTCTCAGGATTTTTTTAATGGAGTTTCTTTTATTTGTGGTTAATCAGAATGAAGAGAATAGAGTAGCCACCCAACAGTTTTACGAAATTGATTTTCCAGATGATGTGAAGCTATCACCTAGAGCTTTCTGCCTCTTCATTTCAGATAAGTTCTGGCCTTTTTTATTTTCCAGGAAATTGGGCTTTTTTTTATGACAATATTGTGTCATGCTGATTCATACATCTATTCAGGGCGTTAATCAATCAATTATGCTACACCATAGTATACATTCCAAGAGCTGCAGTGGATGCCCACAGCCAAGGATAGTACCAAACTCTCCATATATACTATGCATGGATTTATTTTTCTTTACATTTTCACAGATGGGAGATTTGTTTTTCCTCTAGATCTTAGCAACCTCAGCATACAGTTTTTTTCTTGTTTTATTTATTTATTTTTGAGACAGATTCTGACTCTGTCACCCAGGCTGGAGTGCAGTGGCATAATCTCAGCTCACTGCAAGCTCTGCCTCCCAGGTTCACGCCCTTCTCCTGCCTCAGACTCCCGAGTAGCTGGGACTACAGGTGCACACCACCACGCCCGGCTAATTTTTTGTATTTTTAGTAGAGACGGGGTTTCGCCGTGTTAGCCAGGATGGTCTTGATCTCCTGACCTTGTGATCCGCCCGCCTTGGCTTCCCAAAGTGCTGGGATTACAGGCGTGAGCCACCACTCCCGGCCTTTTCTTGCTTTATTTATTTGAGAACTTTCATCTTTTCATCTGAAGGAAGCACACTTTCTAGCTTCTCTTTCACATGAACTGCCAGCATCACTACCCTTGCACTTTGGGACTAAGTAACATTAGGATGACTGGAACACAAGCACTGTGAAACTGTGACAGTCGATGTGATAACTCAGAAAGCTACTGAGTAACGAATAGGCAGGCAGCATGCACAGCATGGTGACTGGATAAAGGGATGGCTCATGTCCCAGGCATGACTGAGCAGGAGAGCAAGACTTCATCACGTGGCTGAGAATGGCATGCAATTGAAAACTTATGAATTATTTAATATTTTTCAATTGTCATTGACAACAGGTAACTGAAACTACAAAAAGTGAAGTCTCAGATAAGGAGGGACTGTTGTACTGGCCAACCAATAAGGTTATATTCAGGTGAACGTGAGCGAGTGTTTTTCAGAAAAAAATTTCTGGGTAAACATAATAGGGTCAGTGCTGTGACAGAAATGTTCCCAGGATGTGAAAATTCTTGGCTGTAGAAAGAAAAATCAGGAAACATGGAGTCAAGGAAAGCATCCTGGGGAAAATCCTGACTTAAGTCTCGAAGAATGAATAAAATGAGCAGGTGGGAAGGTGGCATGAGAGAAGCATTTTGAGTTGGGCTTTGTTTTTGTTCTAGAATACAATTAGTTTGTGGGAAAAAATGACCTGAAAAAATAAGAACAGTAAAAACAAATAAAGAAAATGTAGTATGTATATGCAACGGAACACTATTTAGCCAAAAAAAAAAGAAGAAAAAGTAAATGCTGTCATTTGTGACAACATGGATGAACCTGGAAGACGTTAACTGAAATAGGCCAGGAATAGAAAGTCTGTGAAATCTGAGAAAGTTGAATTCATAGAAGCAGAGAATAAGGTAATGGTTAGCAGAGGTTTGTGGAATAGTGGGGCAGGGGCGGTGGGGCTGGAGAGATGTTGGTCACAGGCTACAAGATTTCAGTGAAATAGGAATAAATTTGGGAGATCTATAGTACAACATGCTGACTGTGACTATAATTAATGACAATGTATTGTATTCTTGAAGATTGCTAAGAGTGCCCCAACTGAAAAAGAAAGGTATGTAATGTAACGCTATGTTCATTAACTCAATCTGGCCATTCCACAATGTATAATTTAAAAAATGATAACTTAAAAATAATCGTAAGAACAATAATATTTTATCTATAATATTATGTGTGTATTAATATAATGTTAACATTGTGAACTACACACACACACACACACACACACACACACACACAAAATGTTATCTTTCCTATCTTCTTATCCTAGCTTTTTGGGTGGGATTGACAGTAAAAACAAGAGAAAATGATTACTGTGTCAATCTGGTATAATTGCTGGCTACTCAACTCACAACAGCTACACCAGCAGGAGTATAAGTCTTTCTATGACATAATCCAGGAGTAACCACCAGATAGATCAGCTGAAGTAGTCTGCATACATTTCTTACAATGACTGAGAAAGTTCATAGGGATGTGACAGGTCTGAGTACCTAGTAAGTCCCTAAGCAGCAAGTCTTGGTACACAGACTCCTAAAAACAACTTCAGATGAGTGAAGTTGGTCTTCATGTTTTGTCCTCATAAACCCCTCTCAAAAACCTCCTCTGTTCTCTCCCAAGGTCAAACTACCTAGATCATATATACTTCTGACCCTAATTTCTGTTTAATTTGTATCTGCTTTACTCATCCTGATATCATTAATAAAAGAATGGGTGTTTGAGCATGGCAACCAGGAGAAAGAAAACCTTGTAGAGACCCTTTTCTTAATTGTGACTAAGGCAATATCCACATAACATAACTCTCCAGGTAATCTGTCCACAACATTACCAACACTCTCATTTCCCTTGCAACACAGTTTTTTAAAAATAATAGAATTATACTTTATAAGATAATTTTCTACATTATACATATGACTGTTAGTGTGATTCTAATATAACAAAGTTCTTTGTTTTGTATTATCATTTTGGATATTATCACTTGAGAAAAATAACTGCATTTTGAAGACTTTGAATAGTTACATCTATCCTTTTTGTATAGTAAGGCATAGTTTCTTTTTTAAAATTATACTTTAAGTAATGGGATACATGTGCAGAACGTGCAGGTTTGTTACATAGGTATACGTGTGCCATGGTGGTTTGCTGCACCCATCAACCCATCATCTACATTAGGTATTTCTTCTAATGCTCTCCCTCCCCTAGTCGCCCACCCCTCAACAGGCCCCAGTGTGTGATATTCCCCTCCCTGTGTCCATGTGTTCTCATTATTCAACTCCCACCTACGACTTATGTGGTGTTTGGTTTTCTATTCCTGTGTTAGTTTGCTGAGAATGATGGTTTCCAGCTTCATCCATGCCCCTGCAAAGGACAGGAACTCATCCTTTTTTATGGATGCATAGTATTCCATTGTGTATATGTGCCACATTTTCTTTATCCAGCCTATCAATGATGGGCATTTGGGTTGGTTACAAGTCTTTGCTGTTGCGAATAGTGCTGCAATAAACATACGTGTGCATGTGTCCTCATAGTAGAATGATTTATAATCCTTTGAGTATATACTCAGTAATGGGATTGCTGGGTCAAATGGTATTTCTAGTTCTAGATCCTTGAGGAATCCCCACACTGTCTTCAACAATGGTTGAACTAATTTACACTCCCATCAACAGTGTAAAGCATTCCTGTTTCTCCACATTCTCTCCAGCATCTGTTGTTTCCTGACTGTTTAATGATCACCATTTTAACTGGCGTGAGATGGTATTTCATTGTGGTTTTGATTTGCATTTCTCTAATGACCAGTGATGATGAGCTTTTTTTCATATATTGGTTGGTGGCGTAAATGTCTTCTTTTGAGAAGTTTCTGTTTATACCCTTTGCCCACTTTTTGATGGGGTTGTTTTTCTATTGTAAATTTGTTTAAATTATTTGTAGATTCTGGATATTACTATCTGATATTTTACAAACCTGACAAAAATGAGCAATGGGGAAAGGATTCCCTATTTAATAAATGGTGTTGGGAAAACTGGCTAGCCATAGGCAGAAAACTGAAACTGGACCCCTTCCTTACACCTTACACAAAAATTAACTCAGGATAGATTAAAGACTTAATCGTAAGACCTAAACCCATAAAAAACCCTAGAAGAAAACCTAAGCAATACCATTCAGGACATAGGCATGGGCAAAGACTTCATGACTAAAACACGAAAAGCAATGGCAACAAAAGCCAAAATTGACAAATGGGATTTAATTAAACTAAAGAGCTTCTGCACAGCAAAAGAAACTATCATCAGAGTGAACAGGCAACCTACAGAATGGGAGAAAAAATTTGAAATCTATTTATGTGACAAAAGGAGAGTTTCTTTAAAGCTTTTAGATTTTTTTTGTTTGAGTTATTTCCCTCAAGGTCATAGTATTCATAGTGAATGTAGCTTTCAATAATCTTCATTGAAATGATCAGAAATATATGTGTTTACCATATTAGTGATGTTTTCCTTAAGAAAAAATATCAGTATGTGTTTCATATTCATAATTATTTTAATAGGAATAAACTTTGATTTACAAAGACAAAATGATATGCTGGAATGAGCTAATGGGTGGAAGACTGTCTGTCAGAAAATATGTACTTATTAATTTAATAATGAACCAGAGAAAAGAATGTACATTAAAGGTACACTGATAATTGAATGAGATGGTTTAAAGTCCTGAGTATGAACTACCATATCGCCTGTATATTTAGAAAAATGGGTTTATTGCTCCAGAAAGCAAAAAGAGTGTAAACTAGTGAAGTTCAGTTTTTAAATCTTTTGGTCTAATAAAGGCCCTAGAAAATCAATACAGAACCAAGGAAATAACATTATTGGATATGGTAACCTTCAGTTCCAGTAGTTAACTCCAAATGATCAAGTCTACACTAAGAAAATAATTATTGTTGATTAATGTAACCTTAATCTTTTCTCAGCCATTTTATCTGCAACAAACAAGCTTTTCAAAAGTGTACACTGCTCGTGTGATGGGTACACCAAAATCTCGAAGTCACCACTAAGTAACTTATCCATGTAACCAAACACCACCTGTTCCCCAAAAACCTACTGAAATAAAAAATAATCATAAAAAACTCTAAAATGTTAATATATTATTTAAAAATATTTTACAAATATTTGGATACATTTTTATCTTTCTTAGTTAACAAAAGAAAAGGAGTTATTCTTCAATGCATGTTGGTCTTCTGTTGATTTTCCCTTAGTGTTACTGGTTGAGAACTGCTAACCTTAATATCATAAATGATCACAAAAGCTGGAGAATACATGCAGGGGCTGGCTTATAATACTATCAGTGAAAGGCATTGCGTTTTAGTCTAAAGTATCTTTCCCAGTCCCTTGGAAAATCAGATCAGATGTTTCTCTGATTGCTACAACACTTTTCAGGTTCATAATCAGCCACCTACATTGCACCCAGAAATGTTTCTGATTTTTATTTGATCATGACAGTATAATGTACTTTGTAGTCTGTATGGAATTAGAGGAACTTATGTAATATAAAAAGAAAAAATAAGATTCAAATATTAGTACAGATGGAATGTATTTTTTTCTTTAAAGGAGGTATATGGAAACTCTATTTTTTTCTCAATTTTGCTGTGAACGTAAAAATGTCCTAAAAAATAAAGTGTATTTTAAAATTTTATATTTTATTATACCTTTTTAAGTTAATTATCAGTGTGTACAAGTATTTTTATCGGGAAAAATTCTCATTTTTAAATATCTTTTCAGAGAAAGTGTTAACAGCATTATTTCTTAAGTATAGTAGAATTTTTTTAAACATTAAGAAATATTAACATTAGTGTCATATTGTCTCACCTTAAAAGACGTGTCAGTGTCTGGTCTTTCCTCATTCCAATTATCAGTACTATTATTGAAATAGGTATAGAAATTAATAAGATACATATATTTCTAGTATTCAAATATGAAATATGCGTTTAGATGAGTTGGCTGCTTGCCATGAGTTTATAGGATAAAGAAGATAAGATGAATTTTTGTTTTTCATCCTGAACAGCTTTCTTCTTTTTAAACCTCTAATTTACATTGTAAACATGAATTTCAGAAAAACAAGAACTGATCTTTAAACAGAGTATTTCAAATGGCCTGGAATTTATAAAATAATATATTGCATCATAAAAGAATCTGGAATGTGTATAGGAAAACTAAAGAAAAAGTCACTATTCTAGATAAAAAGAAGTAGACATGGGATTAATGGAGGTGATTTCTGTGGGGACATGGATCCAAATATAAGTAATATCATACAGAAATAAATATACTCATAAAATACTCATAAACAAAGAAGGAAAAATACTCATAAACAAAGTGGCAGGTGAGAGAAATTATTTTGGGAGCGATAGTTGACATTATCTTTACAAGAAGAAATGTATAGGGATATAAGACTCGGCTCTGAAAGGAGCAAAGACCTCCTTAGGTCCTTGTTTAGTTTTTTGAGGAAATTTCTAAGAGATGTTATTTGTGGGAAAGAAACAAAATATAATGAACTCACAATTTTCTCTTACATGTGAATGGAAAGGATAGGTAAGCGATTAGAACTCCTGTTGAAATTAAATTCTACATTTCCAAGTCAAGATGACAGACTGAATCCATAGGTTAATCTCTTCTTCTTCCTAAAACCCCAATAAAATGATATTCAACTAGTAAACAGACATAAATCTACAATGATGACAATAATGGGATAAGTTTATCAGAATATTCTAGCATGTTTACAGAAACAAAGCCAAAAGGGAGTCAATGAACTTGGCCAAACTCCAAGGAAACTCGTGAAACAGAAATACCTGGGGGTTCCAGTGCATTAGTTGCTTCCTCACCCAACATCCATGTAGTAGCTGCTGGGGGTTGTCACCCAAATTTCACCTATGTCATCTTCCAGGTAAACTTGTTCTTATTGGCAGAGCACGGCAGTCACAAGAAGATAAAATGCCAAGTACTTACTTATGAAGACTCTCTTACATCTTAGGCATGCAATGTGGCTCAATTCTGAACAAGTGGAGGCGGAGAGATATTAAGAGACTTCTAGGAAAGGTTTATCTCCCTAATGTAAACTGTCTCTGAAGAAAACATTATTTTACTTTATTGCATTTATTCTATCTACCCAGAATACCTGGAATTGCCACAGTTATTTGTGATTAGGGAACAAGCCTAATGCTGAAGTGAATTTATCAAGGATGGCAAAGAAGAAGGACAAAAATGAGTCTGTGCCCTAAGTAGCATCACCAAACACATAAATTAACCCTAGAACAACCTACCTCTATATTTATAGATGGTCCATACTGTGTAAGCCACCTTATGTTAATGTTCTTTTACTTGCACCCAAAAGCTCCTGACATACAGCTTAAAATAAAGCTTGTTAATTGACAAGCTCCTTCTATTTCCACTGAGTTCTAGTCAATTTTTTATTTCCTAATTCTAAAATATAAACAAATGGCAGTAGACACCAGACTTTTCAGGAAAGCCTGTATCATAGGACTGAAAGAACATCACAAAAATTACCACAGAGGAAAGAGAGAGATGAATAGAAGATACACTTAAAACTAAAATTTCTAACTAATATTCTCAGAAAAATTCAATGTGATATCAAACAAGGTCATGATAATGTGAATAACATAAGATACTATCGAAATTAAAAACAATGGTAAAATTTTAAAAATACTAAAAATACTAAAAATCAAAGTCAAAGAAAGCTGCCAAAAGTAGAACTGCATACAAAAGAAAAACTGTTAGACAAAAGAGAAGTCAGAGAGAATCAATTCAGGAGTTCTAACATTTGGTTAATAATATTTCTAGGGTAAGGAAAAAATGAAGAGAAATTTAATTTGAAAATATAAGCACATAAAGATAATTCTCTAGATCTCAAGAATTTGAAATTCCAGATGGAAATACCCTCTAGGTGTCCAAAACAATGATAATAAAATTAGAAATCAATCAGACCCAAAGGATAAAGAGCAGGTGCTAAAAAGGAAAAACTAGTTATCTACAAAGAATGAGATTAAGAATAGCAGCAGAATTCTCATAAAAAGTATTGAATGTCCGATATCAGACTATTAAAGACCTTACAGATCTAGGGACATTTTTACCCTAGATTTTTTTGGGCTTAGAATACTGCAAGCAGTAAAACTACCAATCAAATTTGAGAGTAGAATGAAGATATTTTCAGATATGATTGAACACAGAAAATTTATGTTACAGATATTGTTCTTGGAAAATTTACTTTTAAAAATGAAGGTATGGCATTCAGGAAACAAAGAGAACAATAAGATGAAGTCTCATGATAACTTCTCTAGAGAATTAAGAGTCTATATTGTAGGACTGGGTTTTCTGAAAGAGACAGGAAAAAAACAGTTCTTAACACATAATGTAATATTAAACAGATACGGATGGGGGAATTGACTATTATGAAGGCAAAAAGTTGAAAGAAAAAGAATGTCCATGAAAAACTCCAAGACATATCTATATATCTATATCTCCATATATAGATACAATTGCAGTCATTTGATACTATTTGTTACTGAAGTGAGAGAAGTTTCATTATCATAATAACATAAACATGACTAACTTATTTTCAAAGTTTAGGATCAACCTGTAGATAAGTTTATAGAGAAGGTAAAGAAGACCTAGCTACAATTTCTGAAGGGAATGTATATGTTCTTAACCTTGACTGTATAGAAGAAAAAATTCAAATTTCAAAATTAGAAAGATGAATGTGAAAAACACTGAAGCAAGTGCTAGAAGCCCTAACACCAATTTTCAAAGTGGAAGATGAGATATTTTCTAGAGTGACATAATAAGGAATTAAATATATTACTTAATGATTCATAGATTATCAATAGATACCTTAGAAAGATGAAATACTATGTTAGCAGGGTCTGGAGAGAAAAGCATGGGTAGATAAGAGTTGTATTTATATCTATTACAGTAATAAGTTATGCCTTCAATTGATATACAAAGAAAGAGAAGTATAGTAGTATTATATAGAGATATAATAACACAAAATGAGTATTGGTTTGTTTAATGACGTACAGACACTACTCCCTAGAAATTGCTCTAGATTGATACTGAAGACACAAAACAAATAAACATAATACATAATATGTAGCCCTTGTTTGGATTTTGATTCAGAGTTTCGGGGAAAAATTCATTTTGAGATAAATAGAAAAATGTGAAGATGGGCTGGATCTTAGATGAAATCAAGAAATGTATTTTGTTAGGTAAGAAAAAGGCATCATATTACATAATAAAATGTTCGTACTTTTAAAGAAATTCATGCTTAATTTTTTATACAAGTTGACGTATAAATTGATGAAAAAAATTACATCTCGACTTTGCTTTTAAATAGTCCAGCTGAAACAGAGAGAAAAAGAGAAGAGGAATAGATAAGCAGCACGGTAAATTCTTGGTATTTGTCAAATTTGGATGATGGAATATGAGGATTACACAAATATTTTTTGAGCCCACTTGTCCCTAGGGAACAGGACTAGAGAAAGATAGGCAAGCGATTTTCCTTGTCATTACAGAACTTTCTATATATTTTTTGTTTTTTCTTAATCACACATATATTTCTATGAGGAAAGGAAATTTAAAATGACTGTATTTTTTCCACACAACCACTAATGAACTGCAAAGTTGGATTAATAAGACCTTCAATGAAGAAAACTGTGTGTGTGTTTGTGTGTATGTGTGTGTGTGTGTGTTCACATCAAATGAATGTTTAAGAATATAAACTCAACAGAAGTTGGCACAGTAAATGAATGCAATGTGGCAAAGCAGGCAAGAACTAACAAAGCAGATGAGATTTTATTTGAGTCACAACATAATCATTGTTGATGCACTTATTGACTAAACTAGATTAAAAATTTGGCACTTGAATATGTTATTGTATTTAACCCTTCTAAAAATATTCATTTTACAGGTGAGAAAACTGAGTTTGTTCAGTTGATTAGCTTGTCCGAGTGCGTGTATCTCTAACTGGCAAAACTGGAAGTTAAACCCAGGTCTGTCTGTTTCTAAACTATATGCTTTTCCACTGATAAAAAATAACCAAGATCAAATAGAAAGGAAAGGAGAACTGCATTCCATGAGGCAGAAAGGCATGGAAAAAGATACAGAGGAAAAAACGCTGTTAGTCTTTGGTGGAGAGAAGGATAAGGTGGGAAGCGCGAATGTCAGCAGACCAGAGTGGAGCATTCAAGTTAGAGAGGAAAAAGGAATCTGTCAAATCAGTAAGAAGAATCCATAGCGTGCAAGCAACAGCAATATATAACTATTGAAATTTTAGAGAGAAAAATGGTTTTACTTCTTTACTCATTCTGAAGTGAAACTTTGAGACAGATGGAAAGTAATACATAACAAAGCAAGTGTTCGATCACAAAGGGGGCATCCATTGCAGAAAGATCTATTGATTAAAATAAATGATGTGGCAGAAAGCTAAACATTTCAAAAAAAGCCGGTGGTTAAAAGGCAGAGACGGTAAGTTCCCAGGCTGAGACTGAGGTTTTCTCAGAGTCACTGAGAACAACAGAAGGGCCCTCTGTTTTCTTTAAACTCCATATGTAGACATCAGTGTAGTGGCACTCACACTATCTCTGACACCAAATTACAACCATGACACAGAGAGTAAATACATAAAATAGGAGTATCTCAAAACTAGTGAACGGGAACAGTCTTGTCAAAAAATAATTACATGACAGATAATCTAAAATATCCTTATATCCTATCTTTATAAAGAAACATTGTCATTGAACACCATTAGTTATTATAAACTCATGCCTCTGAAAATAAAAAAGTTTTAAAAAGGACAACTGTCTTAAAAAATATAACTTTATATCAAGTTCATTGATTTATATAACCTTATTACCAAGTTCATTGATTTACTCAAGCCATTTTTAATTTAGAATATATATTCAAGGTTCATAACATTCCTAATTTAAAAATTAAGAAAATTAATTATATTATAAAGCTCACAATAGTACGTTAGTTCAACAACTAGTTCTCATTTTAGTTATCAACAATTGGGATTCTCTAAATTCATCTATTTCTTCAACAGACATTTATTGCACATCTACTATATTCCAGGTGCTGAGCTATACAGATAAGTAAGGCACAGTCATTACTCTCACGGAACTCATAGTCTCACAGGGAAAATCAACACGTGAATATGTTTTAAAGTGACAAGTGCTGCAGTAGAAGTATTTCCAGCATGATACTTAAATAGAGACAACGACAGGACTAGCTTTACTAAGGGAATAGGGAAAGGCTTTGCAAAAGAAATCTAACATTTGAAATTCCATTTCTTAGAGGAACTAGATGATGATGTGGATGACACCAGGGAGAAAGGTATTCCAGCATTAAGGAGCAGCACTTATAAGAACATAGAGAAATAAACGTTTTAAAATGACTCAGATATAGGGAAACTTTCAAAGCTTTATATAGCTGGAAAGCAAGGTCCATTTAGAAGATGAGACTGAAGTCAATAGGCCATTTATATCACGATAACATCTTCCTGGTGTATACAGCAGTTTTTAAAGTATAAAAGCAGACTTTTTAAACTATATAACAGTGCTCAACTTTTCATTCATCTTTGTGAACCCTCCATAGTAGGTTAATGGAAAAATAACTTTTGGAGACAGATGCACTGCATGAATGTGGGCCCTTACTAGATATAAAACCATGATAATAATATTTACCTTGCAGAGTTGTCAGGAAGATCGAAGGAAAAGCTATATGTATCACTAGTAGGAAAGATTGTGAGCTTATTCTATTGCTCAACAAATAATGTGTTGAGTATCTAGTATGTGTGATGTTGAGGGATGCTGTGAAGAATATAATACAGCCAAGGTGTTGATTTTATGGAACCTATATTCTAGTCATGTGCGTGATTAGGAAAGGTCTCTCATATGAAGTCACATCTTTAGCCTCGATATAAATGACTGGGCACTGGATAAGTGGAGGTCAGAGAAAAGAAGTCCAAATAAAGGGCCCTAGGATAAATGAACTTGTTGAGTTTGAGAAGAGAAAGAAAACCAATGTGACCAGCAGTAGGACAGAGTAGTTGGTGAGCAAATGAGAAAAAGGCATAAGAGATCCAAGAGGTATGGGCACAAACAAACTTTGAAAATCAGAATAGGAAAGTGACATAATTTCACGTATAAGTGAAGAAGATAACGTCAGTTCTATTAATGGTACTTTGTAGCTTTGACACACATTGCCACTAATATTATCTAGTACTGTTTTGTGTGGTAGAACCAGTACTCATTTCTATTTGTAAGATAATTTACTGAAACAACCAATTACAAATCTTATTTTGTTAAACTAGTGTGATCTAATTATTCTCCTGTGAAAGACAGCAATGGTCAGTCTTCAAAAGAGAAATCACTTTTGGACCAATGGTTAAATCAGAAAAAAAGTCACGGGATCTCAAATACAATTATTTTTGCAGAATGAGAAATATGCTTAGTTTTAATCTTTTGGGTTTTGTCTTTTTCTAATATGCACCTCACAATAGAATTAATTGGGTGATTTCCATTTTGTTTAATGATGCCCTAAGGATCTAAACATTTGATTCTTTTTCCAAAAGAATAAGCAATTATAAGAAACATTTTCAATTAATTTATTCAAATTCAAACTGGCACATTTGTGAGATAATTTGGCAATATTTGGGAGATAATTCAAAAGGAATTAATTTGAGGCAATTTGAGGTAATGACAAAGTACCTGACCATAATTTGATTTACCAAATATTTTAACTTTAGCAATTACTAAAAATGAAAATACACTCTTATGAAGAGATTTTTTTGAAATTCTGTTCTCAACTTTTCCTATTAGCATTCAAATACAAAATTCATTTTATGAAAGTCAAATTATTATATAAAGCAAGTCATTTGCCCCAATACTTTTTTCAATACTGTGTATCAAACATCCTTTTCAATATTCAGGGGTGCTAACTTAAGACAGTTACCTTATGATATCTGCAAACAGGGACAATTTGACTTCCTCTTTTCCTAATTGAATACCCTTTATTTCCTTCTCCTGCCTGATTGCCCTGGCCAGAACTTCCAGCACTATGTTGAATAGGAGTGGTGAGGGAGGGCAACCCTGTCTTGTGCCAGTTTTCAAAGGGAATGCTTCCAGTTTTTGCCCATTCAGTATGATATTGGCTGTGGGCTTGTCATAGACAGCGCTTATTATTTTGAGATACATCCCATCAATACCTAATTTATTGAGAGTTTTTAGCATGAAGGTTGTTGAATATTGTCAAAGGCCTTTTCTGCATCTATTGAGATAATCATGTGGTTTTTGTCTTTGGTTCTGCTTATATGCTGGATTACATTTATTGATTTGCATATGTTGAACCAGCCTTGCATCCCAGTATATCTAGAAAACCCCACTGTCTCAGCCCAAAATCTCCTTAAGCTGATTAGCAAATTCAGCAAAGTCTCAGGATACAAAATCAATCTACAAAAATCACAAGCATTCTTGTACACCAATCACAGAAAAACAGAGAGCCAAATCATAAGTGAACTCCCATTCACAATTGCTTCAAAGAGAATAAAATACCTAGGAATCCAACTTACAAGGGATGTGAAGGACCTCTTCACGGAGAACTACAAACCACTGCTCAATGAAATAAAAGAGGATACAAACAAATGGAAGAACATTCCATGCTCATGGGTTGGAAGAATCAATATCATGAAAATGGCCATACTGCCCAAGGTAATTTACAGATTCAATGCCATCCCCATCAAGCTACCAATGACTTTCTTCACAGAATTGGAAAAAACTACTTTAAAGTTCATAGGGAACCAAAAAAGAGCCCACATTGCCAAGTCAATCCTAAGCCAAAAGAACAAAGCTGGAGGCATCACGCTACCTGACTTCAAACTATACTACAAGGCTACAGTAACCAAAACAGCATGGTACTGGTACCACAACAGAGACATAGATCAATGGAACAGAACCGAGCCCTCAGAAATAATGCCACATATCTACAACTATCTGATCTTTGACAAACCTGACAAAAACAACAAAAGGATTCCCTTTTTAATAAATGGTGCTGGGAAAACTGGCTAGCCATATGTAGAAAGCTGAAACTAGATCCCTTCTTTACACCTTATACAAAAATTAATTCAAGATGGATTAAAGACTTAAATGTTAGACCTCAAACCCTTAAAATCCTACAAGAAAACCTAGGCAATACCATTCAGGACATAGGCGTGGGCAAGGACTTCATGTCTAAAACACCAAAAGCAATGGCAACAAAAACCAAAATTGACAAATGGGATCTAATTAAACTAAAGAGCTTCTGCACAGAAAAAGAAACTACCATCAGAGTGAACAGGCAACCTACAGAATGGGAGAAAATTTTTGCAACCTACTCATCTGACAAAGGACTAATATCCAGAATCTACAATGAACCCAAACAAATTTACAAGAAAAAAACAAACAACCCCACCAAAAAGTGGGTGAAGGACGTGAACAGACACTTCTCCAAAGAAGACATTTATGCAGCCAAAAAACACATGAAAAAATGCTCATCATCACTGGCCATCAGAGAAATGCAAATCAAAACCACAATGAGATACCATCTCACACCAGTTAGAATGGCCATCATTAAAAAGTCAGGAAACAACAGGTGCTGGAGAGGATGTGGAGAAATAGGAACACTTTTACACTGTTGGTGGGACTGTAAACTAGTTCAACCATTGTGGAAGTCAGTGTGGCGATTCCTCAGGGATCTAGAACTAGAAATACCATTTGACCCAGCCATCCCATTACTGGGTATATACCCGAAGGATTATAAATCATGCTGCTATAAAGACACATGCACACGTATGTTTGTTGTGGCACTATTCACAATAGCAAAGACTTGGAACCAATCCAAATGTCCAACAACGACAGACTGGATTAAGAAAATGTGGCACATATACACCATGGAATACTACGCAGCCATAAAAAATGATGAGTTCATGTCCTTTGTAGGGACATGGATGAAACTGGAAACCATCATTCTCAGTAAACTATCGCAAGGACAAAAAACCAAACACCGCATGTTCTCACTCATAGGTGGGAATTGAACAATGAGAACTCATGGACACAGGAAGGGGAACATCACACTCCAGGGACTGTTGTGGGGTGGGCGGAGGAGGGAGGGACAGCATTAGGAGATATACCTAATGCTAAATGACGAGTTAATGTGTGCAGCAAACCAACATGGCACATGGATACATATGTAAGAAACCTGCACATTGTGCACATGTACCCTAAAACTTAAAGTATAATAATAATAATAATAATAATAATAATAATAAAAAGACAATTACCTTATGAGATATATACTTTTATTCCCATTTTACGTAAAGAAACTGAGCCCCTGAAAGTTTAAGTTACTTGTCCTAATTATACAGATACAAAGTGACAGCGAAGATTTTGACTCAGGCAGTCTGCTTTCCATCCCAGGTTTTTCACCATTACTGTACCCTGGAGGTTACACTGGCCTTCGAGATGAGAGCAGTGCAGGACCAGAGAGGATACTGCAGGAAGCCAGGGCATTTTATGAGGCATTAGGAGCTGAAAGTAGAAGGTGCGCAGAAAATAGGAAGCACAGGTGTGAAGTGATTTCACTGCATTTAACATCTAAACAAAGCTATTAATTAATTCCTGTTTTTAATAGAACCAAAATAAAAGGCACAAAGGACTGCTAGTTTCTCAATTATCACTGGAATTAAAAAACTTTCCCTTTGGGAGTAATTTATGCCAGAATGACCCCAGGAGCATTCAGATAAAATTAGGGAGATACTATTACATCACATCTATTTGTGAGACACTTCCTTCAATGAATTTAATGCTCATAAAACATTTCACAGAAAGAAATACCAAGCTTGGTCTCCATTCCATCAATCAAGAAACATTTATACTTGCTTGCTTGCTTGCTTGCATGTATGTGATGGATGAATGTTGTTGCCCAAGAAGGATTTTATTCACACTTTTCAGATGGACAGGGAATAACTAGTGATCGGTCAAATGAAATTCAGCTATTCATCAAAACCACATGCCTTTCACGATCTTATTTTGAATTTGCATTCTTTTAATGTTTTTCTGTATAGAGGTAAAGTGGTAGCTATTAATAGGTAAGGCTGTGTACTGAAATAACTTTAAACCATGGCCTCTGAGCCATTGCTTCTCTTTCTCAAAGAAAACAATTTTAAAAACCATTTTAGTTAAATATAAAATTAAGACAATTTATAAATTTATATTGATTGTACCATATTATTCACTAATCTATTCATTCAAACAATATATTTTGAATACTATTATATAACAGGTACTATGCTTACAATAAAATATATTTCCACACATGCTTATGCCCTTTTCAAACCATTCCATGGAGGGGTAAGGAAAAGACAAGTAAATTACACTTTATCAAAGATGCTATCTTGTAGATATGAAAATGAGTTTATTCCTTCATGGTTTCTGGATTGCCTGGCTTTAAGCAAGATATTCTGGAAAAGCTAATCTCTTTTAAAAACTATGAAATAATGCATCTATTCAACTGAAGTAGTGTTTTGCATAGAGTAAGCTCTTAGTAAATTATTATTATATTTATTGCTTTAATATAATTGAATAATTAAATTACTAAATATAATTCCTTAATATTTGGTGATATGTTGTTTTAATCTTTTTTGAATTAGTTATTTATAAAAGAATAGCCAAGTACACATTGTGGTTAACTTAAGTAAATGATACATACTGGCTTTGTTTCTTTTTTTCAACTTTTTAACCTGATCAGTGTTGTGCCTTGCATGAAACATTATTTAATTTTCTCCTTTGTTTGCTTTTGCTTCTCAGCGTCTCCTTTGCCATTTTTTAATGCTTGTTTTGGTCATGTTTAAATTATGAAGTTCTTAAGTATCTTCATAAATTAACTACCTTTTATCTCTGTGGGGTTTTGCAGCACATGGTCTGTGCATACTCTCAAGATCACTCAGTATCTTCATTTGTTCGTGTGGAAGTGTGAATGGGAGGCATGAAGTGGTTCCTACAATGGATTTCCTAATTATATGCGTAAATCTGTTCAAAATCACAACGTAACTACACATATTCAGAGCCAGTTAAAATACACATTCTGTGGACAAGATAATTCAACTCAGAAAAATTTTTAATTAAGAAAAACAATTATGTACCCTGTGTTGAATTTTGTATGCACCTAGCAAGGAAAAAAAATAGCAAATTACCATTTATGAAGATATGAAGATACCCTATATTTAATCTCCTCTGGATTTAATGTTTATTAGAGGTTATTATATAACTTACTATGGTGATAAACACAGTAAGAGATGATAACTAAAAAAGTTACTGGATGTCTAGAAATCAAGGGGCCCAAAGGGAGATGGAGATGTCAAAGATGGGCCTAATCCATATCATTTGAGAAAATGGTTTTGAAAAATAGCTCAGAAAGAAATGAACTCGTCTCTTTTCAGTATTTTCAATTATACAAGTTATTCTTATAAAATTTCAAAATATTAAAAGAAAACTAATATCTCCTTTGATCTCTCTCCCATCCTAGTTATCTCTGTGCCTTCCCATTATTTGTTTTACCTTTCAAATACAAGAGGATTCATAAGCAACCTGAGTACAACTATAACGCTCAGAAAAATTTACATTGATCAGCAATTTGTGTCCATCTCGTTTATCTATTCTTTTTATTCACCTTTACTGAGGTATAGTTGATAAATAAAAATTGTATGTATTTAAAGTACACAGCTAAATGTTTTGATATATGTGTACATTGTGAAATGATCATGGCAATTAAGCTAATTAACATATGTTACTTCTCATAGTTGTCATTTTCTTTCTTTTTAATTTTGTGGTGAGAACTTTTAAAATCTACCCTTTTAGAAAACTTCAAATATATAATACATGTATGTTATATATGTATTATATACAGTCACTATGCTGTGCATAAATCTCCAGAACTTTTGAATCATGTATAACAAGAACCTTGGGCCCTTTGACTAACATCTTCCCATTTTCCCCTCCCCTAGCCCATGGCAACCAGCATTCTACTCTCTGTTTCTATGAATTTGACTATTTTAGCTTTGACATATAAATGAGATCATGCAGTATTTGTCTTTCTGTTTCTGGCTTATTGCATTCCAAGTTCATCCATATTGTTGCAAATTGCAGGATGTCCCTTTTTATGACTGAATAATACTCTATTACGTGTGTGTGTATATGTATACACACACACATACACATATATATATACTATATATATACTATATTATATATTTGACATTTTCTAAGAGGGTAGATCTTAATACATGTATCTATACATAGACACAATAGAGTATTATTCACTATATGAATGGTTTCAAGTATTATTATATATTTTATATATATAAAAATTTAAAAAACTATTCATCCATTGATGGACATTTGGATTGTTTTCATATCTTGGCTATTGTGAATAATACTACAATAAACATGGAAGTGTAGATATCTCTACAAGGTACTAATTTCATTTCCTTCGGGTATACACCCAACAGAGGGGCTGCTGGCTCACAGGGTAGTTCTATTTTTAAATTTTTGAAGAATTGCTGTGCTGTTTTTCATAATGACTCTACCAGTTTACATTCCCATCTATTAGTATACAAAGGTTCCCTTTTCTCTACATCCTTGACAACACTTCTTATCTTTTGTTTTTTTTTGTTTTTTTTGTTTTTGAGACAGAGTCTCGCTCTGTTGCCAGGCTGGAGTGCAGTGGGCTTGCAAATAGTTTCTCCCTCCCATCATTTGCCTTTTCACTCTACTGATTTCTTTGCTGTGCTGAAGTCTTTTATTTAGTTTGATACGATCTCATCATTTTATCTTTTTTTGGCTACCCCTTTAGTTTAAAAGGTATTTAGACATTAATTCCGAATTGACTGCTTTAATATTGACGTCTTTCCTGAGCTCCATGTATCTGTCTCTAACATTCCACTGGACATTGCCACCCAGATATCCCAGACACCACAGTGTTCAAAAACCCCTCACTCCTCTGCCATTTGCGGCTTTCTTAGAGTGCATACCTTTCAGTCGTGTGTGCAGAAAAGTTGAAGTCATTTTTATAGTGTCTCCCACGTTTGCTGTCTTTAATCAGTCACCAAATCCTGCTTGTTTCTACCACGACCATCGCAATTTCTCTCATAATCTGTCCCCTCTTTTCTGCTCTTACAACTTCTGTCCTAATTTAGACCATAATTATTTTCCTGGACAATTACAATAACCTTTTGTGTACCAGCATTACACTAGTCTCTCTCCACTTTAATCTCTCCACACCACAGTTAAAATATTTTTCTAATGTATACATAAATGTGTATATAAACAGTCGTATACTATGTCATATACATAAAATGTTATATTCACGTATCATGTCATATATATTATATCTTTTTGTTTAAAATAAAACAATACTATAATTTCCAAATTCACCCATTTAGGATACACAATCACATCTCCATGCTAATCTTCCTGACTTGGTCAACCACATTTTTAAACCAACAAATAAAGGATCAGGCTCTCTTTTCAAAACCCACCTCACTCTTACACAGAGATAATCTGTGTTCTCACAGATCTGTTGTAATCCTCTATCACACTTTGTGGTTTACCTGTTTGTGTCCCCAACTCAGATCTGGACTTCAGAGACTTTGCACATATGTATAAATTCTCCTCTATATCTCAGGTGTGCAGTAGCCTGCCAGCTCATATTAGGTAGGCACTATTTTGTGAATAAATAAACATTGTGTGTCAAGGTATTCCATATGTCACATAATTCTCTATTGCCAGTTTTAGTCATTTTTAACGAATTCCCTTAAGCTAAACTAAAGAGGTAAATTTTGCAAAGTTGTTTCTGCAGGCTGCTGATCCTGGATGGATACATCTGTAAAACAGATATATTTTAAAACAGACATCTAGGTTTCTATACCCAATGAGAAAATTATACAGAAACACCATGTGGGCTCAGAAAACAAAGGAT
Organism: Nomascus leucogenys; assembly: GCF_006542625.1. Taxonomy (NCBI): domain Eukaryota; kingdom Metazoa; phylum Chordata; class Mammalia; order Primates; family Hylobatidae; genus Nomascus; species Nomascus leucogenys. The sequence goes on along the minus strand of NC_044395.1, from coordinate 29,344,925 downwards.
GTGCATTTAAAATGTAGACTCTCAAACCATCGCCTATTCTTCCCTTTAGATTAGATGGCTATAGTAAATGTGAGGTGTAACACAAATACAAAAATAAATTTTATTTTCCAGAATAAAAGAGTAATTAGAGTATACCATTTGTTGAGTAAATTTACTTCTAGATTCTGGGAAAGTAATCAAAAATCGTAAGATGTATTGTGTCTGTGTATTCAAGGAGAGCATATACAGTACATAAAATCTTCTGCTGTTTCCTCCTTACATTGGTTTATTTTAAGGTAGCTTAATTTCCATGGATACTTTACTGTAACATTTTAAAATGTCACACATTTGTACAACACTTTAAAGTCCAAAAGGTCTATTTTTTAATTTTGTTTCATTTTAATAAAACAGAGACCCTGGGAAAGAAGCCTATGCATTGTCATACCCGTTTTCCCGATAAATGCAGAAGTGTTTGTCTAATACCACCACAGCTAAGAAGTGGTAGATGATCTAGATCTATTTTAAGACCAGTTCTACTTTATCAAGCTATATTACCTTCTCAGTAGTTACGAGTGCATGCAACAACATAATTTTGGTGATAGAATCTTCAATTCTAAATACCTGGGTATATTGCATGCATAAGTGTATTTACTGTAAATTTCTCACATCCTTAGCTTTAGTTTGAAAAGCTGAACTGGTACTAACTAGGGTATCATGTCAGCTAACAGTCATATCAGTATTTGGGTTATAAATAAAGAAACGTAGGTGGGATCAAAGCCAATGCTTTCTGTATTAGCTTACTGTGGCTGCCATAACAAATTACCACAAATGTAGTGCTTAAAACAGCATCAATTTATTATCTTAAAATTCCAGAAGTCTGGAAGGGGTCTTACTGGGCTAAAATCAATAGATCAGTAAGGCTACATCCCTTTCTTGTGGTGGTAGGAGTCTGTTTCCTTGCTTCTTCCATTCTCTAGAGGCTACCTCATTGCTTGGCCTGTGGCCCATTTCCTCCATCTTCAAAGATGACAACATTGCATCTCTCTCTGCCCTTTTTCCGCGCTCAGTCACATCTTCCCCTTTGACCGCAGCTGGTTGCTTTTATGGATTCTTGTGATTACATCAGACCCACCTGGGTAATACCAGATAATTTTTCATATCTCAAGGTCTTTAACCTTAATCATATATGCAAAGTTTCTTTTGCTGTGTAAGGTAACATATTCACAGGTACCAGGTGTTAAAAAACGGACTTCCTTGTGGGACCATTCTACCTACCATGCCTTCTTATTAAAATAGATGAAGAAATAGCTTGAGGAAAAAGGAAGAGTTAGAAGCACTGTATAGAAGAGGTGGTCAACAGAGGTTTCATTTTTGACTTTGATAATAGATCAAATGAGTTTCAAAATAAGAATAACTTTGGGGCTGGGTGTGGTGGCTCACACCTGTAATCCCAGCACTTTGGGAGACCAAGGAGGGTGAATTACCTAGGGTCAGGAGTTCGAGACTAGCCTGGCCAGCATGGTGAAACCATTTCTCTACTAAAAATGCAAAAAGTTAGCTAGGTGTGGTGGTAGGCACCTGTAATCCCAGCTACTTGAGAGAATGAGGCAGGAAAATCGCTTGAACCCAGGAAGTGGAGGTTGCAGTGAGCTGAGATCACACCACTGCAACTCCAGCCTGGATGACAGAGAGGGACTCTGTCTCAAAAAAAAAAAAAAAAAAGAATAACTTTGGAATTAATTTTATAGTCAATATATTATGGGAAGAAAAATTTTACAAGATAATCATTTACTCTTAAGGAAATGACTATTAATATTAGTAACGTTCTATTCCATTCTTACAGTTGATATTTAGGCTATCTGTTAAAAATATACATTCCCAGACTCCACTCACCCCATGTGCTGACTTGGGAAGCTTTTGATAGGGCTTATAAGTCTGTTTTTTAACAACCGCAATCAGGTGATTCTGAGTGCTGTTTCCATTTGCTTTCACATTTCATGAAATTCTGCTGTAGTGATTATTTCTGCAGTGCTGGCACTAGAACAGCTTAATCACTGTCACCAGTATTTGAACCTCTAACTGTGGAGAACATTTATCATTAAAAACTGACATTTCGTATGAGATGGCACAAAACAGAATTTTAACTGAGGGTAAATAACATGGTGAAAGGTTATAAAAATAAATTTTAAAAATCAGTACTGCAATTCTTGTGCCATTTCAGGATTGCATACAATTAAAATGAGTTGAATAATCACAAGTTTTGTTTTTTATTCAAAAGACAGTCATAGATTGCCCACTGTACACATAAAACTAGGCCATGTGCTATGGGAAGATCAAACAAGTATTCTCTGTAGTCACACCTTTAGAAAGCATATTCAATCGTATCCATTCTGCTTTAAAGCTAAGGAAAGAACACTTTATTTATGTTAATGAGAAAATGAAGTTAATGTAACTCACAAGTTACTGAGAAAAATTAGTTTCAATATTACTGTATTCAGTTTACTATAAATATATCACAAATAGAAGGACACTTTCTAATGATAATGTTAAAAATCTATCTATGAAACTTTCCCAGACAAGTCCAGTGGTCCCAGCAGAAACAGTTTAACTTTTGAATGTAAAACTTAGAACAATTTTCCAATGCAGAGCTCAGTATTAATCTGTATTTCCAATGATGATGGCTTCTTCAAAGCCAAGTTGTTTATAATTGTGTCTTGCTGCACTGGCACCTTTCATTTTAACCCAGAGACCCAGCCATACACACAATTTACCTGTGAGTACTGTAAGAAATGATATGTGTGTGTGTGTTAACCTGAGGATTCAGTATTTTAAAAATAGGATTACTTTTCCAAACTTTATGACTTTTGCCAATCTAAAATTACAGTTATATTATTTCAGTTATATTATTTATTAAATGCAGGTATTCATTTAAAATTTTATTTTTAAAATTTTATTTTTAGAATATGACACATATTTCCTGATAGCCAAATTGAACTTTCTGAATTGAAAATTAGGTGGGATACCTCAATTAACGTCCCTGGTTAAACCATTATAACCTATTCCCTATGCTTTTAAACTCTCAACTCCAGATGTGGCTGAAAAAGTCTATATCATCTGATTCCTATTCACCTCCCCAGTCTCACTGCATACTACTTACCTCCACCCACCTAAGTTCTCATTCATGTTCTCATACCTGAATGCAACTTATCATCTTACCTACCTCAGTGCACTGTACTGCCTACATTGTCCCCACATCTTAAGTTTGTTGAAGGTAGAGCCCAAGAAGAAATTAACTAACAGAAGCGCTGTCCTCGGTGCTGAAACCATGGATTTGACTAAGTGCCTGACTTCGCTAGCTCACAAAATAATGAAGAAATAAAGAAATGTAACATAGTCATGTAGTAAGTGCTTAAATAGGGGGATGAGCAAAGTGCTATAAATATGTGAAATAGAATGAAGAGATCCACATCAGTTATCTGAACTTCTAATTTAGGTTGGCAAAATATAAAACTAGATTGAGCTTCTTTTAAATTGATATCAGGAAGGCAGATTTTTCTCTCCCTCAGTTAAAAACAAACAGTTTAACTCTTCACTCCTCCTTTCTGTAGAATGTGGAAATATCTTGTATCCACTCGCTAGCAATTTTATGAATTATGACAAGGTGACAGACCATAATATACTGCTCTCATTTTTTCCCACATTTGTCTCACATGAAAGAGCTTTATTATATTTATTTTGAAGTTTCTCACTTTTCTTAAAAATAAAATTTGGGCATTGAATTAACGTTTAATAAATTAAAAATAAGTAAATATTAAAAACACAAAATATATAAAATATCTATTATACTTAGAAATTTTATCACTGATAAGACTATTTCTAAAAATTAGCCATATCAATTTATAAAATCAATGGAATATAGATTCAAAGTCAAGGAGAATCATATTTTTAAATGCAAATGAATTTTAATGTGTTCCTGGGTATTTTTAATGTACTGAGATTCAAAGAAAAGAATTCTTAACAATTACCTGCATATGTAATCAACTTGAAGTTACATTTTACATATCAAGTACAACTTGCTATTTGCCTGCAACATTTATAGAGCACGGACAATATGTAAATATATGTGGAACTGGATAGTGAGCGCTTTTAATATGTATTTCTTCTATTTAATAGTGAAATATTCTACCAATTTATTGCAATCATGTTTATGAAATATGCATATATTTCATTTTGATAGCCTGGTGTTTTAACATTTTACCATGCAAGTAAATCAATTTCACAATGAATTTCAGCAATGGTTGATTAAAGAACAATTTTGCTAAGTTGATGATTTGTGTGAGACAGTTGCAGGGGAGGGGTGATTTTTAAATTTACTCACATAGTCAAGTTTAGACCTCTGTAACTTAGCTACTAGATGATCTAGAAACATATCTGCCCCAGGATGATTTTTGTATTGGCTTAGTTGAAAGAAAAGCGATGGAGCAGACAGCCTATGAATATAGTAGTAACACTGTGGCCAAATACAGGCTATAGTATAATGCAGTCACTGAAAAAAATTATTAATTACTATATAGTTGTACTATATGACTTCCATTTAGCCAAAAATTTGAAACTGTCTGAATAAGCAGTAAATCTAACTATTCTAGCAATTTCATTAATATATGGGTGCTACTATACACATTGTATTATTATAGTTATTACTACTGAGAATTAAAAGTTTGGATCCAGAGGAAAACCTACTTTCCAAGGTTTAAAAGAGGAGCATTGCAAGAAGAAAATGGAATCTTACTTTACTATTACTCTCCGATAATATAAAACAAACATTTTATTCCATGAAAAATAAAACAAATGCAGACTCAAGCAAGAAGTTCAGTTGTCAAATCAAAACCTTAGTAGTGATAGCCCATCATCTTACAGATGAAAGTATTAACCCTCTCTTCTTAATCCTCAGAGACTTGTGAAGAATTGAAGCTATAAGTGCCTATGTAAAAAGGGAAATCCCTGCATGGAGAAAATTTTTAAAGTACTAAGAGAGCTCCTTGGGGAAAATGTTCTTATAGTAGCTGACAGGCAGAGGGTTCATCTTCTTTTCAAGGTTTTCATTATAGCTGAAACTCAGAAAAGGTAGTCAATTAAGGGCACATGCTTTGAGGTGATTTCTACTTTTAAGTAATCAGGTATGACTTGGTGGTGAGGTAGAGCAAATTCTCATGGGAAATTGCTTCCGCCTTGTGCTGGTACTATCTTCGTAAAAGACTAACATTTATTTATATGAAAAAATAGAAAATTTGGGGTGATTTTTGTGACCAGGTTAATCTGGAACTGAACTCTTCTGTACATCTTGAAATTCATCAAAATTTAATTACTGGAGACATCTGTTTATTGACATGGTAAAAAAAAAAGAATAGTTCCCAACATTTAGGATTCTAAGCATAGTTTGCCAGTAAATTTAATAAGCTAATTTCCAGCATTAGCGTTCCTCTCTTGCTTAAATTTTAATAGAAACCTTTAAGGTAGCATAATTTGACACTCTGAAATTTTTATCTCAGGTGTCATATTGTTCCCCAGTTGGAATTCAATGTAGTGTCTTTGACCTATTTTCTTAAGATCTACAGATATCATGAAACACTGGAGTCATTATCGAGTTATTCTCAGTGTTTCCTACAATCTTGAAATCAGAAAACTATGTCTCTGTAATGGTTGATTGCCTACAGTAGTTGGTAGGCATGGTTTACCAAGTGCTTTTATTACTTCAGAATCCAAATACACTTTTTAAAATTTGGGGATCATATATTTGACAAATATGGGAATCTCTTAAATTACGTATTCTGATATTTATACTACTTCAATTACTCAGTTTAAAAATGAGAAATGTAGACACATTCCAGATGTCTTGAGTTCTTTCATTTGTTCCTAGTCTGGCGTTAGTAATTCCGAGGATATAATTAGCTACTTGCGAAACTACAATGTTTTCGATCCTTTCATGTTAGTCTTCTCAGATTTATAAATATATTAATTTATTCAACAAGTATTTAATGAACCCCTATGAATCTTGTAAAATATGTTAGCAAAAGGGATATGTTAATAAATAAAATAGAGAATGTTATTTTTTAATTGTAGTGTGTAATAAAGTATCTTTAATATTGGAACTAAGGAATAGATTAGTGCTTACACTGCTTATGGATATATAAATTACTACAGAAAATTTATAAAGATATTTGGTAACAAATATTGTAATTAAATATGTATGAATATTTTCCAGGAACAAGCAGTTGGCATCTACTCTAGAAAAATACTTGCCCAAGTACACAGGAGGCAGTTTCAGGATTTTACTGCAGAATTGCTTGTATTAGAGAAAACAGAGGAACAAATCAAATGTCCTTCCTTCAGTAATGACTAAAAAAACTATTTTGAACTCATACCTTCTAGTACTCTGCAACATTTGAAGGACTAGGAAAAAAGTTTATTCTGATTTGGAAAACATATTTGATACCTTGTATGTTAAAAATTATAAAAAAAGAAGCACTATATCTATAAGGTATGTGTTTGTATGTGTGCAAATCCATCAGAAGAAGTCAGGAAATGTATATATAAACTGATAACAGTAACTTGTAAAAAGAACCAGATATGTTGGTGGTGACAGAAGTGAACTCTAGCATTCTCTCTCATATGATAGTGTAATATCTGTATAATTAAAAATCAATAGTGAAAATAAAATTCAATAGAATGAATTCAATTATGGAAGCATGCACAGGTTAACCATGAGTGAAGAAAAGGAAGTGACTTACTTCGGGTAGCTCTAGAAAAGGGAAATAGTTCTTGTTACTGAATTCAATGATATTTATTGAGTCTGTATATAATCCTGTCTGTGTTACCTTCAAAAGTGTGTGTTACCAATTTATATTTTAACAGAAGTTTTCATGGAGATGTGATAGAGGATTTGTGCAATAGACTGCATAAGTCACATGTTTTTAACAAGAAAAACATGCATTCCATTTGCATAATTCAATTACACTAACTACAGAATTTATGAAGTACAAAAGTAGCCCTATATAATATTTTCAAATAAATAAATATGAGGGAAAGAATTAAGATAAAATTATTGCTTTCACTGTTTTCAAAAGAGTGACAACAAAGTGATCCATTTTTTAAAATTTTTATTTATCTTTAGGAATGTTGCAAAGTCAATAATTAAGCTGTAAACACTTAAAGACAAAGTACTTTTGCACAATCTCTGTGACTCTGTTGTGCCCTCTGGTCAATTAAAAAGAAGGTCAGAGTGATAATCACAGTCAAAAAATGCACTATTGATACTTGTAAAATTAACTGAGCAAATGGTTAATGGGGCAAAAATAATTGAGATAGCATTATAATTTTCCTGAACTAGGAAACATTTCTGATGATCTGTATGATCAGCTAATAAAATATCAGCAAATTAAGATGTCAAAAATGGGAAATAAGCAATGCATTAGAACTAGGATTTTTTTCAAAAGGAATCAATAAATTCAAACAAAGAAGTAGTTTATTCATCTATCTCTTACCAAAAAAGAAAAGCCAAACTTAAATCAGAATCTGAGAAAGTGCTAGATATCGCAACTATACTTTTTTATGTAATTTAGCCCACCACCTCTCAAACTCCTCATCTTTCATACCTAGTATTTCCTTTGAACTTAAAAATAGCGCAGCCATGCAGAAATTTTAGTCTAAACAGAAGATAATAGTTGAATTGGGATCTAAATGAGGATAAGCAACTAGCCATGCCAAGATCTTACAAAAAGGGAATTCTAGATTCAGGAAACAGCAATCACAGAAGGCTAGTATGGTTAATGTGCATGAACAAAGTTGATATTTTAAAATGATCAGGTCACAGAGACTCTGTATATTATGATGAACTTGGACATGTTGCATTGTGAAGCATATTTGTTTGTCTGTGTTTCCCATAAGCCTGTCTATAAGTTCCATGAGGGCAGAAACCATGTCCATCTTATCTCCCCATATATCACTAAGGCTTCACATAGTTCCTTGCATGAAATAGACACTTGATAAACATTTGTCAGACAAAACAATAGATAATCAACCTATTTTTATTTAATGTGGTGATCCCAACTATAAGGTTTTTTCAAGTATGCACTTTTAAAAAGATTGTACTATATGTATTTCATAGCTGAGAGCAAGTTATATTTTAGCCAAGATTTGGGTCACTAATAATAAGAAAGTCCTCTATGAGTGTACGTAAAGTTCACATGGGGGCCCAATTAGGCCCATACTTTAAGATAAATCTATTTCAGCATTGATTACAATGTTTTCCTTCTCACTTAGAACTATAATGCGCCTTACCCATTATCTTCATTGTTAGTAAGCAAGTATTTCAGAAGATTGAAGTGGGAGTAATAGCTGAAAATTGTTCTCACTTGTTTTATTCACTTTAATTCTGTTTTTAATTGGGGAAGCTAATGCTTTTCTATTTCAATTTTCTATTCATAAGTGTTACTTCATGAATGCAATACGTTTTTTGACACTTCATGTAGGCAGCACTGAATTTGTATTCTACACTTATTTAAGCAATCCTCATTACCTGTTTCTCCATGAATAGGTTCTATGTGTAACCTTCAAAATTTATCTCTAAATTTTAGCTTTCAAAATTAATTTCTGAGTGTTTTTCCAAAAAAGCTTCTCATTGAAATTGCCATTCAGTTGATGTTAGTGAAGCACATCAAGAAATTATGAGTAGATGAAACTCCGAATAAGTTATTCCAGAATAATTTTCTCAAATACCGTTAAGGTAAAAGTATATTATTTGCAGAAATAAAAAAGTAAAGCTAATGTTTAACTCTGGAATGAAATATCTGAGGTTTTTCAGGATGAAGTGGTCATAAGTGAGGGGAGGATTATAGTTAATTTTTCCCCTTGAAAAGGTTCCAAAACTGAGTCAGAATGCCCTAAAAACCACGTAAAAATGTTGTTTTGGAGATTCCACTAAGAATACCCTGAGTTAGTAGATGTATTAGAGTTCTCTAGAGAAATAGAACCAATAGGATGTGTATATACAGAAAAAAAAATCTGGCTTACACAGTTATAGTGGAAAGCAAGTCCAAAATCTGCAGGGTGGGCTGCAGACCTAGGTAAAAACCAATGTGGAAGTTCAAGTCCAAAGGTAGTCTTCTAAAAGAATCCCTTCTTGCTTGGGGATATCAGTCTTTATTTTATTAAGATCTTCAGCTGATTGGATGAGAACCACCCACATTATGGAGGACAGTCCCCTTTATGCAGAGTCCACCTTTTTAAATGTTAATCTCATCCACAAAACACCCTCAGAGAAATAGCCACAATAATATTTGACCAAATATCTGGGCATCTTGGCCCAGTTAAGTTGACACATAAAATTCACTATCTGAGTCCACCACATGAAAACTTGGCATCCACATGCATTTCCTTAAACCATATTTAATCTCCAAATATAGGCAATAACAAAGCCATACTTTGGCTTAACATAATACAATTATTCTGCATACAATTGAGCAACCCTTATCCCAGAAGAGAATGCGAAGTCCCTGGGTGATATTTACTGTTCTTGATGTACTGCAATGAAATACTGTGATATAAAGGTAACAATACTTAAATATTGATGTAAAGCAAATGCATCTTATATGACAAGAGAATAAGAACAGTGTATTCATATAAATATATATACACACACACACGAACATATTCATGACAAAATAAGGAAGAACTGAGCATGACATAATTGTAGTTGGTATTTATAACAACCTTCTTTCACTACACATTGTGCATTGCCTTTGAGCTCAGCAAGCACCTCAGCTGGCTGTAGTTTTCATCTGGTGTGGTGACTTAAACCTTTATTCCTGAAGGGTTTGGGCCATCAGAATCCTGCCTGGATTATGTTGTAGTCTCCCACTGACTTTAAACACAGGTTATGGTAATACTAAGAGATGCTCTAAGGGATCACCTGTATTTTAGACCTACTCTTCCTTACCTCCATTTGGAGTAGCAGTTAAATTTCTCCTTGGTAGTCAGGATCAATCACCCTAGCCAGCACAATAATTCCTTCCTTTGCCGGTTGACCTAGAAGCATGAGGAGTCCAAATTGCCTAAGTGGTAGCCTTAACATCTAGTTTAGTTGAATTATTGCTATGTCACCTGGTAGATGCATCCCTCCTTTTGAAACTAAGACCTCTATGCCAGCAGAGTCTTGTAAGGACACGGGGACAGGATACAAACATTTTGCTAGTGGGTCACTAGGGGTAATGGTGAGTGGTGCTTCTCTCATTTCCAGCTCTTGGTTCCTGGACCCGTAAATCCTGGCTATAAGACGAATAATACCATATATTGGATGTTGATTCAGAGCATATACAGCCTCTTGAAGAACCTTGCCCAGCGCCCCAGACCTGCAAGGTTAATGCCTCATAGCTGGCACTGTAGCTGAATCTTCAAAAAAAGGTCTTTTCACCATTTTATGAAGCCAGCTGCTTGAGAATGGCGAAGAACGTAACTAAGACTAGTGTTTTTTGTGTGTATGGGCCAATTGGCACACTTTATTTGCTATGAAGTGAGTTCCTTACTGGAAGCAATGCTGTGTGGGATTCCAAACGTGACTGTGGTCTGTAATGGGGTCCTGGAACTTCTGTGTTTTTAAAAATATATATATCCTCAAAATGGAGGTTAAGGAATGACTCAAATTCTGATCTGTATTTACCTTCCTCCCTTCCCCAGTGAGCTTTCTCAGCTAATTTTCCGGCGGGAAGTATTGTTTCCCTATGAGATTGTGGGGAGTGATTTCTATCACCTTGTCCTATTTTACAAGTACCCATCTCAGGGTAGATGACAAGCCACAATTACAAGTAACTCACCTCCTTGCAAGCAGACATCTTCCCTGAGGCATTTGTGCTCCACTTTGCTCATACATTACAACATCCTCCATACAGATCATCCCAATCACTCTGGACTCAGTGAATTCCATGTGGACTGGGAAGCCCTCTCTAGACAGGTTTGTAAAGTCTTAGAATCCAAACTCCACCCTTACAGTACTGGTATACTTCTAATGCCACATTCCTTTTACTGGAGTCTCCAATGAGACCGAAATTACTGAAAATCATGGAGTAAAGAGAGAGCATATGATCCTTGGGGAGTTCATTTGACTTGACAATAAGTAGTTGAAAACACTATTTTGTAAAGCAAATAGAGATTCTGTGGGAGAAAACGATAGCTTTGCATGCACTTGTTGCTAAAATTAGAGATTTCAAAGACATGTCCTGATTCTTAGCCACTGAGGGATGTGAGGACAGACCTAGAAAGAGATGGGGGATGAAACAATTCAATTTGTTTACTGTTTTCTGAAGTTCATGATATTTCCTTTTTTATATTTGTGAAGTGGCACTTAAGAAAAGTCATGAAGAAATGTGGCTTCAATTAGAACCTCTAAGAAAACATGAATGATTGTGTCACACAAAATTCAAATATCTATATTTCTAAAATGTAAGCTCCATAAGATCAAGTGCTTTGGTTCATGATTAAATCTCCGTGTCTATCACTGTACTATCCAGTATGGTAGCTACATGTGATTAATGAGGACTTGAAATGTGTCTAGTCTGAATTGAGATGTTCCATAAGTGTAAAGTGCACTCCAAATTTTCATGACTTCGTATGAAAAAAATCTTGTTGAATGCCTCATTAGTAATTTTTATATTGATGACATATGGAATTGAAAATATTTTTGATACACTGAGTTAAATAAAATATTTGATTAAAAACAGGCTGGGTGCAGTGGCTTACGCGTGTAATCCCAAACTTTGGGAAGCTGAGGCTGGCAGATCACTTGAGGTCAGGAGTTCAAAACCAGCCTGGTCAACATGGTGAAACCCCATCTCTACTAAAAATATAAAAATTAGCCAGGCATGGTCGTGGGCGCCTGTAATCCCAGCTCCTCGGGAGGCTGAAGCAGGAGAATCACTTGAGCCAGGTTGCAGTGGGCAGAGATCACACAACTGCACTCCAGCCTGGGCAACAGAGCTAGACTCTGTCTAATATAATAATAATAATAATAACAATTTCATTGATTTCTGTTTTCTTGTTTGGCTACTAGAAAATTTCAAATTTCACATGTGGTTCACATTACATTTCTACTAGACAGTGCTGGCCTAGTATATAGTTTACACTCAACAAAAATGTGTTGAAGTAATGTTGAATTAATATCTTTATTTTATTTTACTTCTGAGATGGGGGTCTCACTATGTTGCCTAGGCTAGTGTGCAGTAGATAGGCACAGTTATAGTGCACTGCAGCCTCAAAATTCTGGGCTCAAGTGATCCTTCCACCTCAGCCTCCCAAGCAGCTGGGACTACAGACATGCATGAGTGTTCCCTCTAAATGTTTTTCTTATAGATCATTGCTGTACTCTTGCATCTAAAGAAAAGATGATGACAGAAACCAGAATATATTTAAGACAAATTTTCAAAAGTGTGATCAAGTCATGTTCCTTTGTTGTATTTGGAAGGCAGTACTTATGGTTTAACAAACTAACAGTGAGATTAGAGCAACTAGCAACCAACTCATTTCTTAGATAGAGGTCTGGTCAGCCCTGCTCCTACTTACAATGCCGGTTGTGGGCACTCTCCAACCCTGTGCACGAAAAGCAATCATGCTCAGATTTTTCTTTTTTCGCACTCTTATTTTAACCCAATGTTCAGATGGTAGTTGGCTCTTATGATTAATTAAGCAACACTGCAATCTGAAGAAGAGCAGAACTTGGAACCCCAATACTAATCTCTAGGAAATGACAGTTGCCTTTACAGTAATGAATGATCTGAACCAAAGATGCAGTTATCTTTAGCAAAAACCATATACTTGAACCTATGACATATACTCCTGGTGTGAGCAATGACAAAACCTTCCTCCATCGGGTAAAAATATCCCTTAAGCCATCCATTATTTTTGATAGGTCAAATACATGCTACTCAAAGGGAATAAAAAACTATCCTCTAATATTAATAGTACCTCTAAAATCCATAACCCATTTATAATTATGGTGAGCCTGGATTTTTCTAGTTTTAGAACTCTAAAAAATAAATTTGCTAAATTAAGGTTAAAACATTTAAGATAGAGTATAAGGAATAAAAAAAAATCCATCATTTTTCTCTGTGTACATTAAAATATGTGTTACTTTTTCAGGTATTTAATGCAATTATGTTTAATAACAACTATACTTTAAATTTATATAGCACTTTATATTTTCAAATATATCCTTGTATATTATGCCTCTAGATAATATATTAATAAATATTCTTAATTAATATTTTCTGTGTTTATATGCAGAGTTAATCTGAAGCAGTAAATACCTAGTACTTTTGGCACATGAAAATATGTTTTATTATAAAATACATAATAATAGAAAATTTAATTAAAATTAGAGCTGAGCTTAAACTTAACCAAGGCTCCTGAAGCCTAGAGGAATGCTTTTTTCAGTGTAAAAACAATGTATAACTCATTTTTCAAGACATTCTTCAGGTTTTAATTTATGAAGCAATTATGAAAAATTTTCATCAAATAGTCTTTGTATGAAAATATTTAATTTCATTTGTTATTTGTAGAAATATTTACTCTTTTTTACTACTTCTCTGGTGTGGATAATAAAATGTTTACAATGTTAAGAAAAAAAAAGCCTTGAGTATCATCTCCTTTAGCAAGTAATACTCAATACATTTATTTGAGTATTCAGCATAATTTTGAACAATGCAAGGTTGTTCACTACAATACCCTTATGACAAAAGCAAAGCAGAGAAAAATGAAGTTTTAAAGACCTAATGGAATCAAATGTGTAAAGTAGAAGACACAGAAGAAATAGAAAACATAGAAATAAATGCTTTTTTTTTTTTTTTTGGAGACGGAGTCTGTCTCTGTCGCCAGGCTGGAGTGCAATAGCGCCATGTCAGCTCACCGCAACCTTCGCCTCCTGCGTTCAAGAGATTTTCCCGCCTCAGCCTCCTGAGTAGCTGGGATTACAGGCATGAGCCACCATGCCAGGCTAATTTTGTATTTTTAGTAGAGATGAGGTTTCTCCATGTTGGTTAGGCTGGTCTCAAACCTCCGGCCACAGGTGAGCCACCCGCCTCGGCCTCCCAAAGTGCTGGGATTACAGGCATGAGCCACTGCGCCCAGCCAAATGCATATTCTTAAACATAGGGAATGCCAAGCAGAATGTTTCAGGGGAAGACTAGTATCAGAAGTATGATCGTGTTTCTGTCTTCAAGATGTTCTTATCTTACAAATGTTATCAACGACATTAAACAGATGGAAAACACAGAAATAACACCATTTTTTCATGTTTCCACCAGGTATCAGTAACAACTGCATGTAATTCCAATGTTCTGTATGCAGGCATTTGTTTAGATGAATGAGTTTGATTTCATTTCAATTGCTAAAATAAAGTTAGATGAGATTATGTGGACTTAGAGTGACCACACTAAAACAAAACAAACACACCTTAGGTGGCTTTCTCTTCTGAGTAAAAATAAGACAAATATATATATACACACACATATATATACATGTATATATACATATACATGTACATATACATACACATATATACATATATATGTACATATACATACATATACATATATAAATATATACATATATATTTACCTGTATTTATTGACTATATATTATAATATAAATATATTTTTATATTATATTTGTATTTTATATTTTTTTATTTTTTTTATTTTTTTTTTTTGAGACGGAGTCTCGCTGTCACCCAGGCTGGAGTGCAGTGGCGCGATCTCGGCTCACTTCAAGCTCCGCCTCCCGGGCTCACGCCATTCTCCTGCCTCAGCCTCTCCGAGTAGCTGGGACTACAGGTGCCCGCCACCACGCCCGGCTAATTTTTTTTGTATTTTTAGTAGAGACGGGGTTTCACCGTGGTCTCGATCTCCTGACCTCGTGATCCGCCTGCCTTGGCCTCCCAAAGTGCTGGGATTACAGGTGTGAGCCACCGCGCCCGGCCATATTTATTTTTATATATTAAATATATAGGTATTTAAATCAGTCTTCCTCAGTCTTATCTCAGAAGAGAAGAAAAAGAATTTGGTTTAAATAAAACCCATTCTAAAGGTAGGCACTTTGGAAATAAAATTAACCCTTTTAGAATTGTTAATACTGTTTAAATTGACGTATCAGTATTTTTAATGCCCTAGAAAGCAGTGCATTGACTGATGATCTCATGATGAAAGTGAGTTTTTAAAAATTACCCTGTCTTACTAACTTTCATTGTAAAGATTACTTAACAACATTTGTTTCATGTATTATTTCTCATAAATTATGTAATGATTTGGAATTTGGAATAACTATTTGCATTGATTCCTCTTGTCAGTTAAAAAAAAAGTAATATTACTGGTCTTCTAGGTAAAAAGGGACAATATTCCTGGTGTGCCTAAGTAGTGGTATTTATGATTACATAGCTCATCGATTTACCACCTGGATTCCTTTGGGAAGGAAGGAAAGAAGGAAGGAAGGAAGGAAGGAAGGAAGGAAGGAAGGAAGGAAGGAAGGGAGGAAGGGAGGGAAGGAGGGAGGAAGGAAGGGAGGGAAGGAAGGGAGGGAAGGAAGGGAGGGAAGGAAGGAGGGAGGAAGGGAGGGAGGGAGGAAGGAAGGCAGGGAGGGAGGAAGGAAGGCAGGAAGGGAGGGAGGAAGGATGGAAGGAAGGAAGGGAGGGAGGGAGGAAGGAAGGAAGGAAGGAAGGAAAGAAGGAAGGAAGGAGGGAAGGAAGGAAGGAAGGAAGGAAAGAAGTTAAAAACGAGGCTCCTTAGGACACACTTAGAAGGCTGATATATGCTCACCAGCTGCAGCCTATGTCTGTTCAGAAATGGATGACACTTCATCAAATTTAGATTCTCAGCCAGAGCTCTAATTTTCAAAATAAAATACAAACTTTAAGTGATTTCATGTCCACATTTACCAGATTTTGACCCTGGCTTGAAATCACTGCCAAACTGGCTCTGTGACAGCATCAAATTATTATGTTAGATTATGTGGAATTTCCATTTTAAGGGTCAGAACTCTCAAATGTCAGCACTTTCATGTAATTCAATCTAGTAAAAGAGCGCTAGTAACTGTGAGGTATATAAAGATTAATAAGATACATGTTTGATACTAATTACTTTAATTATATAAAGGGGAGAAGATGTGTGAAAATTTATTATTTATATATGATCAGAAAAGTTTCAAGGTGAATTAGTTTGGATACAGAATGGAAGTAGGATGGAGGACATTTTATGAGAAGAGAAAGCACTGACAAATATAAGAAGATGGAAAAACCCAGAGTATATTAGCAGGGTTATAGGAGAAACATGATCCTGGTGTGGATTACTTGCGCAAGAAAATAGAGGCATCAATCAAAAAGTCAACAGTAGCCTGATGGCAAACATCCTTAAAATTAAGTGAATACGTTTGAAATCTAGTACACAATAATAAAACAATAAACATTTTTTAAGTCAGAAAAGTCACATTAAAAAAAAGAATAAAGCAAGGATGCGGATGTTGGAGAACTGGGTGGAAGACACTCAATACTAAGAAATGAAATTGAAGCTACTATAGAGGAATGCAATAAAGGCCAGGATAAAGATGATGGCAAAAGAGCTTCTTTTTTTCAACTTTTATTTTAGATTCAGGAGGTACATATGCATGTTTGTTACTTGGAAATATTTTGTGATCCTGAGGTTTAGGGTATGAATAAGCATGTTGCCCAGGTACTGAGCACAGTACCCAACAGTTAGTTTTCCAGTCCTTGTCTCCCTCCATCTCTCCCTCCTCTAGTAGTCCTCAGTGTTTACTGTTGCCATCTTTATTTTTCTGAGTACCCAGAAAGTGAGTTTTTAAAAATTACCCTGTTTTACTAACTTTCATTGTAAAGATTTAGCTCCTAGTTATAAGTCAAAACAAGTGGTTTTTGGTTTCACTATATATGAAGTTATACTTGAATCATGATTAAAAATTTCATTCACTAGCCTAATTCACTTAGGCTAGTGGCTTCCAGCTGCATCTATGTTGCTGCAAAAGGCATTATTTCATGCTTTTTTATGACTGTGTAGTATTCCATGCTGTATAGGTACCACATTTTCTTTATGTAGTCCACCCTTGATGGGCAAGTAGGTTGACTGCATGTCTTTGCTATTGTGAATAGAGCTGCAATAATCATGTAAGTGCATGTGTTTTTTTGGTAGAACAATTTGTTTTCTTTTGGATATATACCCAGCAATGAAATTGCAAAGTCTAATGGTAGTTCTGTTTTAAGTTTTTTGAGAAATCTCCAAATTGCTCTCCATGGTGACTGAACTAATTTACATTCCCTCCAACAGTGTATAAGCATTTCCTTCTCTGTGTAGCCTCATCAGCCTCTGTTGTTTTTTGAATTTTTAGTAATAGCCATTGTGACTGGTGTGGGATGGTATCTCACTGTAGTTTTGACTTGTATTTCTCTGATGATTAGTGAATGTGTAACATTTTTTCATGTTTGTTGGCTGCCATTATGTCATCTTTTGAGAAGTGTCTGTTCATGTATTTTGCCGATGTTTTAATGGAGTTATTTGTTTGTTGTTTATTGATTTGTTGAAGTTCCTTATAAATTCTGGATATTAGATCTTTGTTGCATGCTTAGTTAGCAAAACTTTTTTCACATTTTGTAGGTTGACCGTTTACTCTGTTGATAGTTTCTTTTGCTGTGCAGAAGCTCTTTAGTTAAGTTAGGTCCCACTTGCCAATTTTTGTTTTTGTTGCAATTGCTTTTGAGGAATTAGTTATAAATTATCTCCAAAGACTGATCTCTAGAATGGTGTTTCCTAGGTAAGAAAGAAGAATTTGAGAAACCATGTGAGAAGTCAATCTATAAGAATTAATACATTAGTTGCTCTCCTGTTATGGACATGTAAAGCGCTAAGAAATATATATCTGAAAAAGACCTAGATTTGGCCCCCAGTGATCTTAGAGTGTAGCTAGGAGGATAACAAGTGCACATCAATGTTTATTATTATTATTAAATTGCCTAGTGCTCCTATGTGCCAGATTCTACTGCAGGTATACTATATAGAAGGCAGAAAGTGATGTATTACTTGAAAGAGATAGATGCTGAAGGGGCTTCTCCTGGGTAAGAGACTAGGAAGACTCTGTGAAGAAGGTGAAATTATATTTGGGTCTTCAGATATTTGTAGACCTTGGACACATCAGGACTTGGCGATTGATCAGATATAAGATAGTTAGCAATTGAAGAACTAAGTTTTCCTCTCTGGAGGATGACAGTGCTGTCTATAGATATAAAGCATCTTGGACAGTGACATAGTTCTCAGAATTATGATGATGGGTCAGGCATAGCCATGTTGCAGGTGAGAGATACCAGTGCAGATGCGGGGCTCTTAGTATTGAGAGGGCTCAGAGCTAGGCAGAAAACACTTGACACACTAAGATTTTCTCAATCACAGATGCTCAGTGTCACTATAACACATCATTTTATCTCTAAAATGCATTGGAATATAACTGATCCTTAAAGTTTCTAGATATGTTTATAAAGTCATGATTATCAATTTTATTTATCTTCACTTTCTCTTCATTTCCATCAACACAAATAGATGACTTTGTTTTTAAATAAATGAAATTTTTAATCATGATTCAAGTATAACTTCATATATAGACCTAAGTAGAGAACAAAACACTGTGGCTATATGAAGAAACTGGGTAGTCCTCCTAGGTCTACATCCATTTCAAATATTCTCTCTCTCTCTCTCTCTCTCTCTTTCTCTCTCGCTCTCTCTCTCATATATATATATATATATATATATATATATATATATATATATGAGGAACAAGGATTTCAAAAACACTGAACAGGACATTTAGCTTTCTGATTAAAACTCCTGGTGTAGTTATAGCTTTAATTTGATTTTATTCTCTCTCCTTTTCCTTAGTATCTGCAAGCCATGTAATACAATCCCTCTGGTGCAGTCAACCCAGAACTTTGTGGTTCAGAGTCCAGCCTCTCTAGCAAATGGCTTTTGCAGTGCAGAGCTTTGTAAGGTTGTGACTAGCAGATACTGGGAAGCACGATTATTTCTTACTTTGAAGCTTAGTCCATCTCCACTGAAAAACCATCAAGTTCCTGCTGGCAGCTTCTGGGCCACAAGTTTTTAATTAGTGCTTATCCTTATACCTTAGCTAACTCCCTTATCTAGGACCACCTTCTGCTGGTCCTGGCAGGACCCAAGAATCATTTGATTTCATTTTCCCTTAGTGCCTATACTTGCATCTTTTTTTTTTCTTCAGCGTCATAGACAGAAAGATTGAGAGAGTGAGAAGAAATGCAATGCCTTCCCCCTTCTTGATGCTATAACTTTTCTGACTTATTGGAAAGGGAGAATTCCTTGATTTCCATGGCAACTCCCACTGCTTCTGCCTTTAGCAGGTTTACTCTTACCTTTCCCTTATGTTTAATAATTTCCATTATTTCCTTAACCTGGCTCAAATTCACTTGCTCACACAAGCTACTCATTTTTGTTTTCTTTAAGGAATTAATAGTGTTTGGACAAATTTAATATTTGAATAGTCTTCAAGGTGTATGTGTTTAAATTTGCTGTGTATGGCTTAACATTTTAATTAGTAATCAGTCACTTATATCCTAGTAGAAATTAGCCAACTCTGATAGGGGTACAGTACTCTTAACAAGAGGGGGAGAGAGGGTCTGAATGGGGCTGTTGACATAGAAAAGATATTCCTGAAGCAAACATTCCAAATGAAGAAATTAGGAATGCACATAAAGCTTACTTAACAATATGCTTACGTCTGTGATGAAGATGTTCAAATAACAGAAATATGTAAACATCTGAAATAAAAAGATATGAGCATGCTCTCAGAACTTTAAGAGAACATTCACCTACCCATGCTGGGTAGTCATTTTCCTGCCAAGGATGGAGATTGATCTATGTGACCTTTTCCAGAGATTTTTTTTTTAAATTCACATTTCAGATTCTGCTCACTTTTAATAAAGGCAAAGTTATTAAAGAATCATAATCAACTTCAAGAATAAATATTTAAACTCCATGAGTTAATTGGCCAATCTTTTTCTTCTTCGTCCTCTGAATGAATATGTGTCTTTTAAACTCAGTTTTCATTTCCTCATCTTTAAAATAGGAAGGCCCAGTTTTTCTTTGGATCCTGAGGTCTGGCCATTCTCTTATAAGGAGATGAGTTAGAACTGGCCTTTTAAGACAGGGTGTGTGTGTGTGGGCTTGTGTGTGTGCAAACATGTGTGGAGAAGGAAGCATTGTTATGATTCCCTAATATAAAAATAACTGATTATATAAATTTTCTTTAATATAAATAACTTTTTCCTGAGTGAAGCAAGTGCAGAAAGCCAGGATCCTGTGGCACATATTTCCATAGGTCACAACAACCCAGTTAGATAGACTGATACATGCTTGCTCAGAGTGACAAGACTGAACAATAAAAATAAAAAAAATTGTTTCCAGAAAGTGATTTTTAAATATAGGAAACAAAAATGAAGAAATAAAAATAACACAGAAAAAAAGTTTCTTAGAAGAAAATGTAGTCTGTTTACTTTGTACACTTTAGCCATAAGCAGCAATTTTCTCATGAAAATTGAATTTGAATTTTATAAAGGTATCTGGATAATAAGTAGTTTGCTTGGCTTAGTTAAAAATTAGCTCTAAACAACTATGCCTCAGTTTCCCCATCTGTAAAATAGGATAACAATAGTACTTACCTCATAGGATTATTTTGATGACTAAATAAGTTATTTTTTAATCAAAGTGTATTTTAAATGCCAACACATGTCAAAAAGTAAAAATGTGGCCAGGCGCGGTGGTTCACGCCTGTAATCCCAGCACTTTGGGAGGCCGAGGTGGATGGATCAGGGGGTCAAGAAATCGAGACCATCCTGGCCAACATGATGAAACCCTGTCTCCACTAAAAATACAAAAATTAGCCAGGCATGGTGGCAGGCGCCTGTAATTCCAGCTACTTGCGAGGCTGAGGCAGGAGAGTTGCTTGAACCCAGGAGGCAGAGGTTGCAGTGAGCCGAGATGGTGCCATCGCACTCCAGCCTGGGCTACAAGAGCAAAACTCCGTCTCAAAAAAAAAAAAAAGTAAAAATGTAAATGTATATCTCTATATTGTAAAACTACACATTAAAGAGAACATGTAAAATCAACACAAATTAACTAATAAGTGAATCCCATGGTGTTGACCTATTTGAAAGATGCATCTCCAGGATGTAACAGAATTTAGGAGATATAAAAATTTGATGGATTGATGATGATGATGATGACAGTGACGACAACAATGATGATAGATAGAATAATAGTCCCCATTTATTAAGAACCCCCCATGGGTCAGATCTGCATTAGGCACATTACATATATAATCATTTCCTCTTTTAAAAAAAAAAAGAAAGAAAGTTGCCATTAAATGAGTGATTTCTGGGTCTAAGACACCATAGCAAACATTATTATTTAGCATGCTTACATTCCAGTGGGGCCTCTACTCTCAAGAAAACCAGTGCTATTGGAGATATGTGATATGAACTGGGACATGTTAAATATCACTGGAACATATGCTATTGCTTTACACTTCTGTAGCTTCATTCCTGTTACTGGAGAGTAGCACCATTTTCAAAAGTAAGTCATAAGATCAACCTGGAAAAATCCATCTTAAGATGTTCCCCTTGACACATCAAAAGGACAGCACACCATACTTATTTAACTGCTAAGTTGAAAATAGCCATTTGTCTAATTATGCATTTATATAACTTTTTGGTAACTCATTATTTCAACTTTAAAAGTCAAATTCTAGGGATATGGAATTGTGAAAGAGGAGAACTTGCATTCACAAGTCAGTGTGTGAATTGCAATCAGGCAAAAATACAGTGATCTCATCTGTAACATATAAACTGGGTAATTTTTTATTTATGAAGTAATGCAAATAATTTAATATAGATTACTACACTAACTCATAGTATACGTTACTTCAGTTAAATAATGCCATTTTGTGCATTACTGAAATATAAATGGACGTGAAGCATGCAAAATAAAATTATGACATTTTGGCATACATTGTGCTTCTCAAAAAGAAAAAACACACGCTAGACTCTGAAGTCATCATATTCTGCTATTAAAGAGCTTGATCATATCTGCCTCAGATTTCGCTGAGGTCATTGAAAGCTTCAGTTATCTTTGCACCACTTTATGTTATTAATAGGTTGTTATTCTTTATATTTTAAGCAGCCAGTTCTTAAATGTCATAAACAAATAAAACAAAGGGCCATGGTCAAATCAAGCCATCATTAATAAAAAAGAAATTAGACTAAAAACATGACTAATAAAGTTTGCTATTTACTCTCTTGCAAACTCAACTAATTTTGCATGTTATGAAATAGTTCTTATCTATCACTCCACTCTTGCATCTGTTCAATATGCAGTTTTACCAGCAAACTAGCAGAAGACATCTGGCCAAGAGGAAAGAAAAACTTGTATGAGATTATGGATTTCTGAAAATGAGTAATTTTTTAAAAATCTTGAGCAGTGGTTTCGATTGTGAAAATACAGTAAACCTTCCCAATGATTGATGTAGAGCAATCTATTTTTTTTTTTAACTCAAGACTTTAAAAAAGGGAATGTAAATATTCTAGAGAGATGCAGGATCTTACTGATGGCCAGAGTAAGAATCTGGCATTTTTTTTCCTGCATATTTACACAGGGCAGTTCTTTTTAGTATGTTATTACCCTCTTGCTTTATAATTGCTGGTTTACATTTTTGATCATTGTAAACGCTAACAGAGCGCAAGTATTTCATATTTCTTTCCTTCCTTCCTAAATATGGATAATAGGCTCTATTTGACAACACAGTTGGGATTAGAAATACTGTGTGAAATATGTCTTGAGAAATATCTACAGCACAGAGATCAGAAAATTACAACCCATGAACCAAATCCAGCCTTTCACTTGTTTTTATAGTTTTATCGGAACATAGCCAGGCTCATTCTATGGCTACTCTTAATTACAAAGACAGTTGAGTAGTTATGATTGTATGACTCAAAAAGCCTAAAATGTTTGCTATCTGGTCTTTAAAGAATTTTGCAAATTCATGATTTACAGCACCGTAGGGACTTAATAAATGGTAATTATTTTTAATTCTGCAACATTGGAGAATTACTTATTTTGCACAAACCACCAGTAACTTCCAATAAAGATACTTGTTTTGAATAGGTAAACTAGCCCTGTCCAATAGAATGACCATTATATTTTCTAGTAATGCATTTTTAAGAAGAAACAAGCTAATTTTTTTTTTTTTTTTTTTTTTTTTTTAGATGGAGTCTCACTCTGTCACTCAGGCTGGAGTGCAGTGGTGCGATCTCGGCTCACTGCAACCTCTGCCTCTAGGGTTCAAGCGATTCTCCTGCCTCAGCCTCCTGAGTAGCTTGGACAACAGGCGCGTGCCACCATGCCCAGCTAATTTTTGTATTTTTAGTAGAGAGGGATTTCACGATGTTGGCCAGGATGGTCTTGATCTCTTGACCTCGTGATCCACCCACCTCGGCCTCCCAAAGTGCTGGGATTACAGGCATGAATCAATGCTCCCGGCCACAAGTTAAATTATTTTAAAAATGTTTTATTTAAACCAATATTATTATTTCAACCTATGATATTATCATTTTAACATATAATCAACATAAACATTATTAATTATTTTATTAATACATTCTTTAAAATCTTCAAAATCTGATGTTTATTTTACACTTACTGTGCATCTTAATTCGGATGTCAATTTTACATTGGAAATATTTCATCTATATTTAAAGTTCCTAAAATTTACTCTTGAAAAATTTGATTCATATATTTACGTGGTTCCAAACATAAATGTTTTTTAGAATGTTTTCTCATATGTTTTCATAAAGCTTTCTAATAACTAAATATCAAGGATTTTAAATTTAACTAAAGTTAAATAAAATTTAAAATTTAGTTCTCTAATTACACTAGCCACATTTCAAATGGCTACCATATTAGAGGCATTTTAGGCAATATAGGATTTTACTTATTTTTATTAATAGCAATAGTCGTAACAGCTACCACTGACTGACCACTTAATTGGTCACAAAAATCTAAACAGATATGGAATCTGGGGACTCCAGTTAGCAAAGCAACATGTGCAAGGATACATAGCTAGTTCAGTAGGAAGTCTGAACCCAAGATCCTATTTTAATTCACACTTTTTCTCCTATTCTGCTATGCAGACCCCAATTCATCTTTTACATGCCAAACCACTGTCTCTTTGCTTAATTTGAACTTAAAATCTTTGGGAAAAAAATTAAATATGTATTCTCAACTTGTGTTTTAGCCCTGCAGAACACTATACTTGGCCTCTCAGGTTTGTTGGTTTTTATCTATTTTGGTTTGTGTTTGAGAGGTCCTATTACAGAGCTTTTATATCTTCCATCTCTTCCCAGCTGATTCTTTTCCCTGTGGTGCTGGTGTCAGCCAGGCACACTACCACATGGCCAGGCCCATGGCCTGGGCCTTCTGTCCTTATCTTGTTGAGCTACTTATGCTTTTCATCCTGGAGAGAGAGAGAGAGAGAGTATGCATGCATGTGTATGTGTGTATGTGTGTGTGTGTGTGTGTGTATGTGTGTGTTTTGTAGGGGGGTGGTTGTCTTGCTTTTCCAATTAGTCTTACTTTGATTTGAAAAGGGTAGCCTTTCCTAAACAATTCCAGTCAATCAACATTTCTTTCCTAACCTGCAAGGCACCAATCTCTGACTGCATTTGGAGCGCAGCCTTAAAGTCCTTTTTTCTTTATATAGTTATATTTATTTTTGTTTGCTAAATGTCTGCTTCTTTGACAGGAGATGAGAATTTAGTTGCTATTTTTTTAAGGTTACTTCTTGGCTAGGAGCCATTACTTAAACCTGAAGATTATGGAAGCCAAACTCTAGAGGCTTGAGTATTCAAACTAATTTCTCTCAGCTATTGACATCTAAACACGTCAAATATTGTATACCATTGTATTTTAGTCTCTCTTGGATCCAATTTTTATCCCCTTGTTAAAAAGTCTGTAAAAGGTCCTCATCCCCTCTGAAAAGAAGGCAAACAAGCACTTCAATGACATAAAAGACTCAATTCTTTGGCATTTCAGTTCTTCTGAAGAAATCTTTAATTTCCTGAAGGCATCAACCTCTCTTTTATGTTGGGACTTTTATGCTGGCTGCCCTCACTACCTGGTTCATTGATCACCCACCATATCTGTCCACCTCATCTTCCTTGGGTCCAGTACACTCAAACTGGTAGACTTAGAAGTTACTTCCTCTTTCAAGCTTCCCCTGAGCCCCAAAGGCATGTTACGTACTTGACCTTGGCTCACACAGTGGCCCAGGTGTGCCCTTAGAGTAGAACTTCTCAGTCTGTGTCATCATTGCCCATCTCTACTACTGGGCTTTAACTTTGAGGACAAGGGCGATGTCTTATTCTCATTATCTCTATTCTAATGTATATCAGAGAGGCTAACAACAAAATAAAACCTTAATAAATATTTACTTATTTAATGAAACCATTTATTTTAAGTGTGCAAATAAAATTAAGTTGTTATATATAGTCATTAAATCATATTTGGGGGCTTCCTAAGTGCATTCAGTATGTATCAAAGTGAATGTTGTCTATTAAAGGTTTTTAAAATTTAATAATAATAAGCATTCTATTAAATAGAATAAGCACTCTATAAATAGCACTCCATCATTTGCTAGATACCATTTCTCATCTCTTACTGAAATTTAATTAATTGAAATGTTTGCACCTGAAAAGGATTTTTAAGGCTTATTTTATTCTGCACAAAATACAATATCAAAGACATATAAGAATAGACTTTTCCTGACATATTTCTTTCTGATTTTTTTTTTAATTGAAACAGAGTTTTGCTCTAATCATCCAGGCTGGAGTGCAGTGGTGTGATCTTTGCTCACTGCAACCTCTGCCTCCTGGGTTCAAGCAATTCTTCTGCCTCAGCCCCCCGAATAGCTGGGATTATAGGCACGTGCCACCGCCCCAGCTAATTTTTGTATTTTTAGTAGAGATGGGGTTTCACCATGTTGGCCAGGCTGGTCTTGAACTCCTGACCTCAGGTGATCTGCCTGCTTTGGCCTCCCAAAGTGCTGGAATTATAGATGTAACCCACTGCACCCAGCCGACTTTTTCTGATATATTTTATATTCTGAAATAGCTATTGTTTGTATTGTCTAGCATACTTGTTACTTTATTATTTTCTATTATAGAACAAAAGGAAAACAAGCACTTAAATGGAACACAGAGTGTGACTGTTTTGGTGGTATGAGAAAGGGCACTTAATGGTAGTTCTTCACCTGTATTGGAAAACAGCATGCCTTTGAAGAGCTGATGAAAGCTAGAGGCTCGCTCTCTCTTTTTCTCCAGAAAAAAGACCAAATGCATGTACATGTATATATGCCAATTTTGCCTACAACTTTAGGACTCTCATGATTCATTTGATAAAAAGAGGTTAAAAAACCCTAAGCTAAAATAGGCCTGAAAAGAGCCTGACTCCGCTAAAAGGTGGGGCAAAGGTGGAAGGACATGACTGTGAAAGATGGGGAGGAAGCATGTGATTTAGAAGAGAAGAATGTGCAAATTTGCTTTGCAAAGAAGGCACAGGTGTGCTTTGCAAACCTCTGCAGAATGCTCTCTACCTTAGATGCTACCTAACAAGAAGACCTGAATTGTTTGGAAGCCAAGCCCTTGTGCTCCTTCATACATCCACTCATTCACCCATTTAATTAAGATAGATTTATTTGGTTCCACTGTGTGCCAAGAATTGTGTTTAAGAGTTGGGGGAGGGGTGGTGCAATTGTGAAATGAGCACAAATTGTGAATTGGGTCTTTTATGCCAATATGTCATTTTCTTGTATGAGTCATGAGAGTCCTAAAATTGTAGGCAAAATGGGTACATATACTCATATGTGCATTTGGGCCTTTCTCTGGAGTGAAAGAGAGACAGCCTATGACTTTCACCAGCTTTTCAAAGGCATGCTTTTTTCCAACACAGGTTAAGAACCACCTTTAAGTGTCTTTTCTAATTTTCTTTTTCTTTTTTTTTTTTTTTTTTGAGACGGAGTCCCGCTCTGTCGCCCAGGCTGGAGTGCAGTGGCACGATCTCGGCTCACTGCAAGCTCCGCCTCCCGGGTTCACGCCATTCTCCTGCCTCAGCCTCTCCGAGTAGCTGGGACTACAGGCACCCGCCACCACGCCCGGCTAAATTTTTTGTATTTTTAGTAGAGGCGGGGTTTCACCGTCGTCTCAATCTCCTGACCTCGTGATCCGCCCTCCTCTTTTTCCCCAAAGTTAAAGCCCAGTAATGGAGATGGCAATGATTTGAAACACGACACTTCCTCTGCATTTCTCACATATACTAGCATGTCATGCTAGAAATAAGGAAAAAGAGTCTATTCATTTAGAAGTTTCTACTTACCATGTCACTGATTTTGTACTCACTAGCTATTTTCACTTATTGTTATTGATACTATGTGCAAACAAATGAGGTTTTTAGTGACTTCTAGAACCATAACATATACATTAATGTTAATATTAAATGTCTATAATGGAAAAGTATTAATGTGACATATAATTAATGTAATTATAGTGCAAGATTATTGTTTTAGGCATCATAATACTGCCTAAAGTAGGACTTATGTTTTTGTATAAACCTCATGAAAAACATGGCATCTTTTGGTTGCCCTGAAATTATTTATGCATATAGGGAAGTATCAAATTAAGATAGTAGTCATATGGTTTCAGTGGCACTCAGGTGGAGTCAGAGGCCATTTTATTATAATTCTCTGGGCTATTCATTGGCACTCGGAGTTGAATCTGTTTCCCTGGTAACAATGAACTGCTTTGCAATGAGACACGAAAGGAATCAAATCAACGTAGAAGTAATTCTGGCCTCAAGTAAATTCCAGTGAAACCAAGGAAAACTTCTTGTATATAATCCATCAGAACACCAGAGAGAATGTGCATAAATAATTACCTTGGAAATGAGGACATAGCACTCTGTCTTCCACTCTCCTATTCATGGCATATAGCACATCATATTGTTATCTGTCATATTTGTTGATGACACTAGACACTAATTATGATCCACATGCAGGTGTGGCTGAAAGACCTATTTAGGAATGACAGGACTTTTCACTCTGCACATGTCATGATGATTCCTTAGTTTTGCAGCTGCAACTGCTTGTCACAGAACATGCTGCTATTTAAGGGGCAGCCACTTAGATAGGAAGTCAGCCCCAAGTCTTTGCACAAAAGAGCTACCCAGTTGCTGAATATGCCATGTCAGTCTGGTCTGTGCTGCGGAGTTATCCTAACTTCCTACAACTATTTCCTGTTTAACAGTTTATAGACTTTTCACCAAGTGCTCATGTCTTCCTTTGTACTCTTTACTAATGCTGAAACTGACAAGCTATATCTTAATGAATATCATTTAAATGCTAGGCATTTATTTTCTCTTTCAGTTATCTATTAATTCAGAAAATATTTATTGAGGATCAACCATGTCCCTGTTCCCTCCTCTGTGCTATGTGCTGCAAATAGAGCACAAACCGCTTCCTAGAACCCTTTTGTAGGATGTTCCCAACTTGTTATTTGATTTCAAAGATAACCTGTGAGTGAGATTGATAGAATTATTCAGGACACTAGCTGCACTCTCTATACAAGATCATATCACGTGACCACATTGAAATTGGAGCATGATCATAGCTTCAGGCATTGTCAATCTTCTGTCAACTGGAGACGGCTGCAACATTGATGTCATTTGTTGTTCTAGTTCTTAATTAGTATTTTCTTTCTCAGTCCGTTCTGCCAGAAGAAATGTCATTAACTTTTATCTTCATTTTGACACATTCTACTTTCTACTTTTTTTATTTCCTGTATTAAGGTGTAAGTTCCTTGAGGTCAAGGGCTATGGTTTTATTTATCTTTCTTTCTATTGCTACATCTTGCACAGAAATTGAAAGGTTCTACACTTATTTCCTCTGCATGGAACACTTATCCCATGGACATGCACGAGGCTCTGTCCCTCAGCCCTTCACTCAGTTTAAACATCACCTTATCAAAGAGTCTGCCTAAACTACCCTACTTAAAGTAGTAACTACACGACTCTTTTATCCAACTACTACCCACACATCCCTTTCCCCTTACCCGGCTTTATTATTCTTCATAACATTTATCACCATCTGGCGTACTTACTTGTTTATCACCTGTCTTCAACTACTAAAAACCCCATGAAAATAGGAACACTGTCTGTTTTATTCACTGTTGTATTCTCAGCACCTGGAACAGTGCCTAGATCCTAGTGGGGCACTCAATAAATATTTTTCAATTGAATAAATATCTATGGTAAATCCACACATATTTATACTGCCCAATAAAGCATAGAGATGTGATATTTTATTATATGACACTGGTAATACATGAAGAGTGCACATAGGTGCCACCTTAAGCATCCCTCTGGGATGGTGACAGAACTCATATTGCAGAAACATTTTTGATAACCATTGACTTGATGTGATGCATTAATTATGTAACTGCAGAAATAGGGGAATGAGTCAGCTCATTTATGTGTAACACTTGAACCTCAGATAGGTGAACATATTTCCAGAATCCTACCATATCATTCTCCTCTTCTTTAATTAGTGAAACAATTGTGTTGGCAATTGCAAGCTGATGCCAGACACATATTGCTAAACCCGAGTAGATCATCCCTATTAGTAGTTCCAATCCCATGTGGCCCAATTATTTTCCTCCATATTTAAGCCTCACTGACAACAAAAGTGCTCAAATCCCATGTGACAATTAGGCAGAGGCTGGCAAACTTTCAATGAATCTATCTAATCCTGCATTGCATCTTTTTTTCCTTTCCCTTATTTGTCAGCAGATGTCTATATACTGATGATAGCTTCCATTTACCCAGACGCTCAGGCCAGCAACTGGGATATTATCTTTAACTCCTCTCTTTTTCAGCCTTCAAATCCACGCATTCGAAATGCCAAGTCAGGTCTACTTTGAAACTCCTCTTCTTTTAATTCCCACTAACATTAAATGACTTCAAGCCACCGTCAACTCTTATGTGGATGAATGCTTTCCCTTTTCACTGGTTGTCCTGCCTCTGGCTTTGTTCCTCTCCAGTGCATTCACCTCACAGTAAACAAGATTGCCTTCAAAACTCCAAATCTATGTTGACTTTTCTTTCTCATTGATATGAAGTCAAATTCTTCAGGTGTCATGAAAGGCTATCCATGAACATTTATGCCTCACTCACCAGCTTCTCAACCATCCCTATTCCTTTGAATGTCAATCATTCTGAGTTACCTGGGAACTTATGCTTGTTCTTGCCTCTATACTTGGTGAAACCTCTCTCCAATTTTGATGAGGCTTATTCCCCATTCTGGTTAAGTTTGAAAGTTTTTCTTGATCTCCTGAGACCAAATGAGGCACTTTACGTCTGTGCCCATTTATCGTGCTGTTGTCATTCCTTTCATAGGATTTGCCACACAGTGATGAAATTGCTTGCTTACTTTGCTTTTTTACCTGCTAGCTTACAAATATATCTTCTGTGCTTAACACAGTGCTTGGCATGTAGTCAATGTTTAGCATTATTTGTTGAATGAGTAAGTTCTTGACTGCAATGAAAGTGTATTTACACAGATTGAGATGATATGGGATAGGATATGTCTTCATATTACATCTTCATATTACATCTTGGAAGTTACTTTTGGAAGTCCACAGATCTCTCAAGACAATCAAGGAGCTTTAGAATATGTAACTGCGTGATTTTAAGTAAAGCATTTCCTTATTCTGAAGCACAATACATCTACTATGTATTGATCAAGAATGCAATTCCATTATAGGAGAGAGTGTATGTGTTCATATGAATAGGAAACAAGGTTTATTTAAATTATTGGCTGTTACTTTAGGAGATA
Organism: Nomascus leucogenys; assembly: GCF_006542625.1. NCBI lineage: Eukaryota > Metazoa > Chordata > Mammalia > Primates > Hylobatidae > Nomascus > Nomascus leucogenys. Next base: position 29,313,890 of record NC_044395.1, on the reverse strand, counting down.
TGAGGCAAACACAATTTTAACCTCCTTAAATGCAATTAAATAGTGTGGGGAAATCATTGATTAAGATTGCACTTTCACTTGGCCTCTTCCACCTGAAAAATGCTAATTGTTGGATGTGTGACAGCACCAGAAAATGCAGAACAAATGAATAAGCATAATACACATTTAGACCTAATACTATGAAATTTTAAACTGACTTCATTTAAAGTTAGGTGTGTAACTTTAAAAGTAAATGTTTTAATTTATATATTTTACTGAAGAGTAGATATTTGATCATAGTAATATACCAATTTTTTTCTCTAGCCACTTGCATTTTTTTTAAAAAAAGAGGCATGATCTCACTCTATCTCCCAGAGTGGAGTGCAGTGGTGCAATCATAGCTCACTGCAGCTTTGAACTCCTAGGCTCAAGTGATCCTCCTGCCGCAGCCTCCCAAGTAGCTGTGAATACAGGTGCTGCAACTATATCCGGCTAATTTTAAAAATGTGTTTAGAGAAAGGATCTCACTGTGTCACCTAGGCTGGTATCAAACTCCTGACCTCAAGAGGTCCTCCCATATCAGCCTGGGATTACATTGCATTTGTGTATTAATATTTTTTTCTAGTTGTTGAAGAAAAGCTATCTCTATCTACACTTTCAATGATAAACCGTAATGTTTTATTAATTAAATATAAAATAAAGCAGCTGAAAACAGAAATAAATTCCCAAGTCATTGTGATGATTCTGGACCAATAATACAAGAAAATACAATGGTAAATATAAGTGTATGAAATTTTAAACACACACATATACACATCTATATAATTAGAAAACCAAATAAAATAAAATAATAATAATAGGCATAATGAAAAACCAAAGAATGGGAAATATCTACAACCAATGCTACCTAGATGGGAAAGGGCATGAAAAGACATTCATATAATAAAAAGATAAAAAATAAATATTAACAAATCAAAGTAATAACAACAAATAAGACAGATGGCATTTGACATGTGCCAGACACTCTTTTGAGCACTTTTCACATATTAACACATGCAATCCTATAAGATATGCAAAATTATTTTCCATTTTTTTTTTTTGAGACAGAATCACTCTGTTGCCCAGGCTGGAGTGCAGAGGCATAATCTCTGCTCACTGCAACCTCCACCTCCTGAGTTCAAGCAATTTTCATACCTCAGCCTCCCATGTAGCTGGGATTACAGGCATGCACTATGACACCCGGCTAATTTTTGTATTTTTAGCAGAGACAGGGTTTCACCATGTTGGCCAGACTGGGCTGGAACTCCTGACCTCAAGTGATCCACCCATCTCAGCCTTCCAATGTGCTGGGATTAAAGGCACAAGAAACAGAAGATAAATTACTTGTCCAGTGTCAACTAGCTAGAAAAATGATGAAATCTAGATTGAACTTAGGCATGGATTCTTTTTCACATATAATTACGTATTTAAAATAAAAAAATCAACCTATACTAATGTCAAGATGCAATAAGCACAAAACTTACGAGCAACCAGTTAAATAGTGACTTGTTATTGTTGTTTCAGAGTACAGTTAGATAATAAAAATGAGTTCATTCTATCTTCTGATTCATATGGTCATTCCTTATCATTTTATTCCATATAAATAATTCAAAAACTTAAAAGATTTGTGCGAAGACATTATAACATATGTGAAAAGCAGAACTGAGTATAGCAGGGGTGGGTACTTGCAGTAAACTCTGAAAAATAATGCAGCCTTAACAATTGTAGTCCAGGGGAAATGTTAAATAGATTGGAGCCATCAATGTAAGGAAATTTATGTAGCCGTAAAAGCGATAGAACTCAAAACTAAAAACCAATAAAGAAAAGTGTTCATGAAAACACATTAGGTGAAGTACAAAATACAATTTTTTAAATACACTCTTATTACAACTATGTTAAAGCTATATAAGCCAACAAATAAATATTGGAAGTAAACAGGAAGACAGCAGTTATTCCACAATGGAGGTAAAATTACGGATTTTTTTAAGTTTACTTTTTTAATGTTTTAAGTTTTCTTAAAAAATGACTTTTTGATACACTTATACATAGAAAAGAGTTAAGACTATGATTTTATTTTTAATTTGCTAAACTGTCAAACCTGTGACCTCGCACCATTTCTGCATTAGACACCAAAGCCTAATGGGATAAATAATTAATAGCAGGTTCTTATAAATTTTTATAGACTTAACCTATGTCATCTAACCTTTTAGCCACAGTACATTCAAGTGCTGGAAATGCTTTTCTTTGTTGAAAAGAAATACTAGTTTTTAACTGCTTTTGCAAAAATGTACATACAAGCAAATAGGAGGACTTAAAAATCTATTGATATTTTAGTATTATACAAATATCTTATAATTCATTATTCCTCTATGTCTATAAATATATTGAATGCTTATTCAATACAAATTAACATGTATAGGCTTTCTTTCTTCATTCAATGAGAGCCTACAAGGTACAAAGTTCTGTAGCAGCCACTAAAGAAATGGCCCATTCTCCCATGATGCTTCTATTAGTCAACTTAAAACATCATTATTATTTAATTTCAGTTGTGGGAAGTGCTAAGAAGAAGTATAGGTTTTATGAGTACTTGTTAAAAGGGTGTCCAATTTAGGATCAGGAAAGGCATTCTAGAGATAGTGACTTTGATCTGAGTCCTGAAAGATGGCTAAGAATTGACTAGATAAGGACGTAGTGGTTAAGTACATGAGAGCATTACAAACTGAGGGAGTTAGATATGAAAAGGCCCTATAGGAAGAAAACTGGCCAGTGTGGTTATAGTGCACAGAGAAAAGAGAATGGTCAGAGAAGTAGACATCTGGACCAGAAGACTAAGGTCTTGGTGGACATAGACAAGGAGCTCATTCTTCATCTTAATAAAAATAGAGTCTTTTGAAAGGTTGCAAAAAATGGACAAATTTGCATTTTTAAAAGAAAGACATGAGTAGGTGCCAGGAATTTCTTAAGAAGAACTCCTAAGAAAGATGTGAAAATATATTTTACAATTTAAACACAAAAATTAAATATTCTAGAATAAAAAAGAAATGTGTAAGATTTCTGTAAGAAAAATTTTAAAACATCCCCAAAAGATGCAAAAGTAGACTCGAATAAGTGAGAAGACATCCCCTTTCTTGTATTACATTACTCAACATTATAGCGATGTTTCTCCCATGTTAGTTTATGAATTTAACTCAATCCTTATAAAAACATCATCAGATTTTTTATGTAGTAAGACAAGTTGATAATAAAAGTTCATACGGAAAAACAAACATGCAAGAAGAGGTAGTAAAACACTGGAGAAGAAAACCCATAAGAGAACACTGCTTCCACCAGATATAAAAGTACACTTCAAAGTTTCTATAATTAAAATAATGTGGTAATGGCACATTAATAGACAACAAAGTCAGCGGAATAGAATAGAAAGCTCAGGTATAGATTCAAATACACATATAAATTTATTATATGATATAGGTAACATATTTGGGGCATCACTGGGCAAAGACAGACTTTTTTATTAATGCTTGTGGGACAACTGGTTTACCATTTGGAAAAAAAATAAAATCAGTTGCATACCTCATACTATACACCAGAATAAATTCTAAATAGACCAGGAATCTAAATGTAAAAAAGAAAATTCAAACAAACAAGAACCTGAAGAAAACAGAGGTGAGTTCCTCTTTAATTTCATTATACAGTAGTGAAATATTTTGTATTTCTCAAACTCCAGAGGAGATAAAACAGGAATAAACCAACTACAAATTTAAAAACAAAAAACTAAAACAACACCATAAATAAAATCACAGACAATTGATAAACTGGGAGAAAATATTTGCAATGTGTAACACAAAGGACTAATCTCCCCAGTACATAAAGAACACATAAAATTGAAAGAAAAAAGATCAATACCCCAATGGAAAAACAAGAGAAAGACCTGAACTGACGAGACAGAGAGAGAGAGAGAGAGCTTACTCGAGTACATCCAGTCCCCCAAGCAGTTCAAATACAAACACAATTAGAGAAATAGTACAAATTAAAACAGGGGTAGTTCCCACCTATTACATAGGCAAACATTAAAAAGTATGACAACACACCATCTTGGTGGGACTACGGGGAAACAGGGACTGTCACACATTGTTAGTGGCAATGCCAACTTGCACACCTTTTTGGAGAGGAATTTAACAATATTTAATAAAACTGCAGGTACATTTACCTTTCTATCTCGCAATGGCACTTTTAGGAATTTACCCTGAATATACATTGCTAATACACATGCATGAGGTTATTCATTGCAGCATTGTTTGTAATTGCAAAATATTGGAAATGAAGTAAATGCTCATACATAGGAGAGTGATTAAACAGAATTTCGTACATCCACACAGTGCAGTACTAAGAAACTCTAGAACAGAATGAGGAAAACCTCTATAAACTAATACAGAGTAATATCCAAGATATTTAACTTAAGGAAAAAAAAGCCAAGTGTAAAGCATGTCATTTGTGGGGCCTTGCCAACATGAAGGGGATGGAAACTGCCCTCAAGGCAATGCTGTGCTGAGGGGCTGGAGGAGTGTAGGAGGGGGATGGGATGTGAGGCTTCTTTCTGTGTGCAGCCTGTGCATGTCTTGCTGCTGCTTTGCAGAAATGCTTCAATTACATGCAGTCCTTTGCCAGATAAGGCAGGTGTCCAGTGCCCTGGTTCCTCATCTCAACTGGGCTTATGCCAATGATATAAAATTTGGTGCAGTTCCCTGAGCCTTAATGCTTCAAGTGTAGATTGTGTAGCTATTACTAAGGGATGAAAGGAACAGAGTGATTATTGAATAGAGTTGAAGAAGTTCCAAAGCAATAGAAGATGGTGTGATCATTGGAAAGTCAATTGACTTAAAGGATAAATATAAAAATATTGAGGCTAAACTTGTTCAAGATTTTGCCAGTAATATAAAGGAAGCGGCCAGGGATGCACCATCACTGCCACTGTACTGTTGCTAATCCAGGGGAAATCAAGAGAGGTGTGATGTTAGCCCAAGATGCTGTAATTGTTCAACTTAAGAAGCAGTCTGAACCTGTAACACCCTCTGAAAGACATTTCTCGGGTTTCTATGATTTCTGCAAACAGAGACAAGGATATTGGCAACATCATCTCTGATGCAATAAAAAGGTTTGGAAGTAAGAGCATCATCACATAAAAGGATGGAAAAACACTAAATGATGAATTGGGAATTATTGAAGGCTTTAAGTTTGATCAAGGTTCTATTTTCCCATGCTTTATATACATCAAAAGGTCAGAGATGTGAATTCCAGGATACCTATATTCTATTGAACAAAAAGAAAATTTGTAGCATCCAGTTCATTGTACTTGCCCTTGCAATTGCTGATGCTCGCAGTAAGCCCTTGGTAATAATTACTCAAGATGATTATGGAGAAGCTCTAAGTACAATCATTTTGAATAGGCTGAAAGTTTGTCTTCAGATTATAGCAGTCAGAAACCCTGGCTTTGATGACAATAGAAAGAACCAGCTTAATGATATAGCTATTGCTACTGGTGGTTCAATATATGAAAGAGGCTAACAATAAATCTTCAGGATGTTCATCCTCATGACTTAGAAAAACTTGGAGAGGTCATTCTGACTAAAGGTGATGCCATACTCTTCAAAGGAAAAGGCAACAAGTCTTAAATTGAAAAATATATCCAGGAAGTAATTGAACAGTTAAATACCACAGCTCATAAAAAGGAAAGCCAAAATGAGCATCTGGGGAAATTTTTAGATGGAATACCTGTACTGAAGGTTCATGGGACAAGTAATGTTGAGGGGGGAGGGATAGCATTAAGAGATATACCTAATGCTAAATGACGAGTTAATGGGTGCAGCACACCAACATGGCACATGTATACATATGTAACAAACCTGCACGTTGTGCACATGTACCCTAAAACTTAAAGTATAATAATAATAAAATTTAAAAAAATGAATGAAAAGAAAGAGTTACAGATACCTTCAATGCCAAATGAGCTGCTGTTGAAGAAGGCATTGTTCTAAGAGAGAGTTGTGCTCAACGTCAGTGTGTCCCATCCTTAGACTCATTAGCTTCAGCTAATGAAGATCAGTAAGTTGATATAGACATTATTAAAAGAACACTCTGAATTCTTGCAATGAAAAATTTTAAGAATGCAGTTGTTGAAAGATCATTAATAGTTTAAAAATGCAGAATTCCTCAGAAGTTGATTATGAGGCTATGTTTGGAGATTTTCTGAATGTGGTAGAGAAAAAAATTATTGATCCAACTAAAGTTGTAAGGCTGCTTTATCATGTGCTGCTGGGGTGGGCCACCAGCTAACTACAGCAGAAGTTGTAGTCATGGAAATTCCTAATGGATGGACCCTGGAATGAGAGGAATGGGTGGAGTGGGAGGACATATGAGCATTAGCATGTTCTAACCCTTAGACTGTTGGTTTGCCATTATTAATTAACTGATGAGAAGCTCAGGAAAGTGTCTGTCACAAATAGCTTCAGAGAAGTCATTGAAGAAATGGCTGGCTGATGTTTAAGAAAATCACTGTAACCATCAGTTACTAGTTTCAGTGGACAATATAATAATGATTTGATGCCATCATCATCCAGATAATTTATTTCGTACTTTTAGACAAAAAGACATTTTTGCATTTTAGAAAAAAATTTTAAAGGAGTATCAATAGTATGTTGTCCTTTGTGTAATAAAGGGGGAATGACAAAGTCTACTTTCATCCACTCATCTCTTCAAAACAAATACCAGAAACAAATGAGATTTGTTATCAACATAGGGTGGCTGGGAATGGAAATGAAAGAATGTGAAAAGAATGATACTTCTTTCAGTATACTTTTTGTAATACACTGCCCTTTATAACATTTCCTCCATAAAAACAAACACAACCAACCAGAATGTAGAGAGAAGCTAAAATGAAAAACAAATAATAACACAGGAACCTAACTATATTACAAATAACCCCATGGTTATGTTGTTTATTTGTAATACAGTTACGTTCATATGTTATTAGAGAAGAAAAGAACTTAGGTAATTTGGGAAAATATTATTTAATATTTTGATTGGTTACTATACACAGATATGGTACGCTAGTTAATAATTTTGTCTAAGTGTATTGGTTAGCAATTCTGTAACTACTTTATATGTATACCAACATTGAGCAAATAAGTAAAAATATTATGGATGATAAGGACCAGGTTTCCCACTGTTGGAGAGAGAAGTTGCAAATAAAAAAAGGAGGAAAGGCTAGAATAAGCACTGTTGTGCTGGGCTGAAATAAGAAGAATAAGTATGAGTTCATAGTTTTTAATTTAGATATTTAATATAGATTTAATATTAATATTTAATATAGAGATTGCATTTTAGATGTTGAAGTAAATGTAGTAAATGAAGTAAATGTAGATGTGTAGATGTGTGTGTAAGTATCCACACATAATGTGGATATTCCAAGAATATTCCAGTAATGATGAATACACTTGGTATCCATTCTCCAATTAAAAGAGCCAGGGCTTCTTAGTAAAATGGCTGATTATATCTGGGGCAGGGAAAATATAAGATGATAAAGGACAATCTTGTGGTGTCAGAAAATAAGGAAATGCTTATGAAATGATTGGGAAAAGCATATGGAAAGGATTCAGGAGCTACAAATTAGTAGCTCTGGGACACTGTGAGTAAAAAAATTAAATAGTGGTCATAATGTGTTATTACCATAAAATAAAAATCAATGCCCATGAGCTCAAACTGATATAAGTAAATAAGTGAATAAATAAATAGATGGAGGAGAAGCTCCAGCTTTTCCATATAGTAAACTTCCAATGAATAATGTAGAAGGATGAAAGGGAAACAGAAAATCATCATTAGGTAAACAACACAGTAATAATTGCTGCAGGAAAGAATCATCAATGGATGGTAAAATTAATAGGTGAATGTATAATGAGAAACATAAATTTATATAGTCTCAAAGCATTTCTTCATAAAATGCCTTTTAATTATTAAAGGGAAAATAGTAACTTAACAGTGGAGAAACCTGGTGGACACCATCTTAACCAAGTAATTGAAGGTAACGCCACCAGTAATAAGATATATAGGCATGACATTCCTCCACACTGAGAAAGGTACAGCATCACTTCTGTAGTATTTCTGCCACATGCAAAAACATGAGACACCCAGGAGGAGGCGGTGGGAGGCAGACAGGAAGAGAGGGAAGAAAAAGGGATAGGTATTGATGGAGGTTTGATACTACCACCTCCATTAAGATGTTGATAGTGAAGACAGGAAGATGTAGATTACAAAAAAATTGTGAATCAACAGAATTTGAGGATCAATATGAGATGAGAAACAATGGATTCTGAAGAGAGTAGAAGGAGATTTAAGGAAGATACCCAGATTTGTGTGCTGCTGTACAAGTGGTTGATCTTGCCTTGTATTAACGACAGGATAAATTGGAGGAGACAAAGTTTTAGGGATAATTATCCACTAATTTAAGATTCTCAATTCATCAGTACTGCCATCCCAAGCATGTAGCATATCCTTACTGAAGTCTTTTATTATTTTATTTGTTTATTATTTCTTATTATATTATTAGGGTCGGATAATCAAATTATGTCCACAGAGAAACTAGTTTTACCTTGATGAAATTCACACTTGCAGGCCAGCTTACCTTGCTGCGATACATGTCCTCGTGAGACCGGGGGTCAGGGTGTGAGAAGTTCTGTTCATTCTGGTTTAGTCTCTGTAGTAAAAAGAAACACATTTTTCCTACTTCATAGACTATCTCTTTCCAGCTTAGTGATATGTAGGAGGCAGTAATGGCCTCAGGTATGTCATGGAAGAGACCCTTAAAATGAGTTCTGTTCTCACATTATATTGTCAGAAAAATCCCTGCCCCTGAGCCACCATCACAGCAAGTATTCTGTTTGAAACATAGAAATAATTGCCACCAGTTTTCTCCTTTATTTTATATATAAATGTCAAAAAAAGAGACATGAGTATCTTAGATGTGAAATGTTAGGCTTAAATTTAGATATTTTCTGTTTGAAGTTTAGTAGATTTATTCAATATTAGTTTATATACAAAACATCTGGAGATAGAGAATGGGTCTTGGACAAGCTAGTTCTGGGTTCAAATTTCAGCGCTGCCACTTAGCCAATAACAGGTCTGTGAACCCTAACAATAGGCATAAATTATTGAAGCCTCATTTCCCTAGAGTATAAAATGGAGTAAAAGACTTGACTCATAAAATTCATGGAAAATTAACTGAAATAGTTGCAAAACCAAGTATGGTATCCAGTATGTGTGTTTTCACAAAATGAATGGATGATATTTAGCAAATATTAAATACACAAATGGGTTATATTTTCATTTTTGTTTCCTACTGTTTTATTAGGAAACAAAAACTAAATAAGGTAAGCCCTAGCAATAAAATCTCAGAATTATTTTTTTCTTGGTGCAGCCATTCAGAAAAATTAATTAGTTAATTTGTTTGAAGATCATAAATACCAAGGTAGTGAATCATTGCTAAAGGAAGCATAATTATCATAAAAGTATACAATAATTTACAGATTAGGTGAATAAGTTTTAGCTATGTGGTAAGAAATATAATGTATTATTATTCACCTGATCTGGATCAAACTTTGTTGGGTTCCAAAGACAACATTTAAAAATAGTTTTTTAAAAAATATTCCTTCATATGATAGAACATAGTGTGTTTGAGTTTGTTGAAACTTTTGCTCTGATTATAAAACTTGATTTAGATGAATTCCATCTGTATACTCTCACTGGGGAAATAACCTGTAAATGAACCCAAGAGCGACTGATCTTTGAAAATAAAATACTCTCACATTGAACACTATCTCTTTGAGTGAAATTATGACGAAATTACATCAATGGTGATATAGGGAAGTAGAGAGGAGTTATTTCAGTTAAATCAACGTTGATTAATCATGTTCCATGTCCAAGACATTATAAGTAATGTTGTGGCTACATCATTTTTAAAGTGTGGCACCTGTCCTTAATGTTGGGAATCAAGTAGGCCTTGAGGCTCAATTCCATTCTGGCTCAGGAATCTATCAAAATTATGATCTTGGGCAAGTTACTAAAACCTCTCTAAATTCCTCTTTCACCCTCTGGAAATGTGAATACCACAACACTTACTTTGTGAGAATTAAAGGTAAAATATTGTTGAAAATAATCGGCAGGAAATCAATGTCTAAATATCTTTCTCTTTCTATGATAGAGTTTTTGAGAAGATTAAATTTAAAATTTTTAAATTTTGTATGTTTAAAATTTATGTATTTATGTATGTTAAAGGTTATTAATCATTATACAGATATATGAAATTGTTATTATAAATAAATATATAAATAGGTATAGCTCACTGTTATTTATCTGGAAGGCCAACCTCAACCAATGAATGCGTATTTTGGAATTTGCTTTTTCATAGCCAAAATCTCATAGCAAGACATTGGAAAACAGGATGGATTTTTCTCCATGGTAGAGAACTGATGTCCTTAGTTTAAATGAAACTGTGTAAAGCAAAGTCTCTGTGTATAAAAAGAGAAAGCTGTTGTTATATTAGTCAGATAGTGAGGATAAACTAAAGAAATGTGAAAGGATATATATATATATATATATATATATATTCTTATTCAGGCTTTGTCAGTCCTTTACTAATTTTTTATCTTATTTAGAATGAGAAAAATACCATAGAAATGGAAAAGGGATAAGATAATGAAAATTGCAAAGGAAATTCAAATTTACTTTTCAAAAGGATTATTACAGCATTTCAGCCTATCCTATTTTTTGTGCATAATTTTTAAAATTATGTTTCCTTGTTCCTTTTACCATGCTTAGTGAATCCGTTTCATATAGGTGTTTTGTTTTGTCTTGTTTTAGTTTTTGGTTTTTTTTTTTAATATGGAGAAAGCTTTCAGTAAATTGTCCATAAATAAATCATTGCAGCCCAGATTTAAAAGTACATTTGGCCTTAGGCCATTCCTCATAACTAGTGAAAACTCAAAAGTATGAGCACAATGTGGAAAAAAAAGAAAAAATATATAAAGAGCTCAGCAAAAAGGATTTAATAAAGGGAAACCACATATTTAATTTAGATGTCTTGTACAAAGGCTGCATATTACCCAATGCTTTTAATATATGATGAGATATTGAATATCATAATGGAGAAATAAAAATCTGCATTTATCTTTAGAACTCCAAACAAAACTCTTCTATTAAGTCATGGTAGGTTGATATCGCAGTATAATATAAAAAATAATAATTCTGAATACAGGCCAGGCACAATGACTCACTCCTGTAATCCCAGCACTTTGAGAGGCTGAGGCAGGTGGATCACTTGAGGTCAAGAGTTCAAGACAAGCCTAGCCAACATGGCAAAACCCTGTCTCTACTAAAAATACAAAAATTAGCTGGGCGTCGTGCTGCCTGCTTTTAATCCCAGCTACGTAGGAGGCTGAGGCAGGAGAATCACTTGAACCTGGGAGGTGGAGGCTGCAGTGAGCTGAGTTCGCACCACTGCACTCCAACCAGGAAGACAGATTGGACTCCATCTCGAAAAAAAAAAAAAATCTGAAATTCTGAATACGTTTATTTCTGCACATATGGACATATACTCAAAGGAAATTCATAAAATGAAATTACTTGTTAAAATGATGGAATTATGGGATCTTTTCCAGATCTTTCTTTAATGCTTTTACAGATAAAAGCAATGCTTAATTTAGAGAAACACTATCATGCATGATACATTCCAATTTTACCTGAAAGTTTTTGCCCTTTCCTGTGTGATTTGTGGGGATAAAAGCTTTCAATCAATTTTCAACTACGAGCTTTTCTACCTTGTACAAGAAGGTTTTTAATTTGGGATTGTTGTTAAATTACTTCAGGAACATAGTTCAGAAATTATTAATTAATATATGCTAATTAACAGCACAAATATTTTAAAGATGCACAAATAGGTCCAGAATGGAAATATTAAAGTAGCTTGAGGCCATTGAAGTAACAAAAGGACAATTCAAAAATAATTAACAACAGACCTAGAGGACCAGTAGTGGGTACAGCTGCAAGGAAACACTTCTGTGTGTGCTGGCAGACTGTAGACCTTCAGCGGCTCTTCAGTGAGTACAGCTGTGCTCAGCTAATTTTGTTTGTTACCACAATAATCTAGAAACTACTAAACTTAGAGAGACTTTAAGGCACGATCTACAGGATTTAGGTTTTACAAAATATATTGGGCGCTTGTAGGTGAGAATTGTGGGATTTATACCTCAACTTCCACATTTATATTTATGGAAATATTATTTAGAGACTGCTTTGAGATATAAAATTAATGGTTTTGCTTCTCAAAAATTGATGATATCAAGACTGGTTAGTAATTTTCAAACTATTATAAAAATTAACTGGAAATATTTTAAATTTTGAAAAACAAAAGAAATCAATATATATAATTGAAACTCAAAGTTACTAGTGTAATTTTTATGTGAAAAAATTCTGCTAGAGAATATGTATCATCAAATCACATTGTTTTAAATTCCTTAATATTTTAACAATCTGATACCATTTTGAGGTAATTTGGTTGAATGCTTCCCTACAATAAATAAGTGAGTAAGTCTCCATCATAAAATGATATATCCATTCTGTCTGAATGTAGCTGTGATCTCAATAAACAGTTGATCTTGTTGCCTAAATATTATCATACATAAGACTTGAGTATACTTTATTATAAAACATCAATTATCTTACAAAATGTAATGGATTCATTTCTAGTAAAAATATCTTAGGAGATGTATTTTCAAATAATCATATTATTCAGATTCATCAAGGCCCTATATTGCTGAAACGAGACAGACCAATAAAGATATTTATTAAATTATGATGATAACATCTGTTTTAGAAATGTAAATTAATTATACTGAACAGAATAATTATTTGATCTTTAGCCATTTTAGGCCTTCAGTTGGGACAGACCCAGAAGAGTGTGTGTGTTTGTGTGTGTGTGTGTATGTGTGTGTGTGTTCTGGCTGTTTCTGCAGGTGTCTTCGAGAGACTTCGATTAGTAAAGGGTCTATGTTAGGTTCACTAATGTTCACAAAAGGATGACAGTCAAACCATCGGCTTTTCTGGTCTCCAGTGTAATAGATTCAGCTTCAACCAATAACTATGAATCTACTGTCAAAGCCAGACTTGATGGCAATAACAATCACAATTGATGGCAACAAAATCATCATTTTAAAAATCTGAAAAAAACAGCTATTACATCTTATGGAGAATTTCTAAAGGTGGACTTTCAAATCAGCGTAAATCTGTGTAGTCAATAAACAGCAACTACTTATTTGCTACATGTTACGTTAGCATTCTGAGGAGTTGCCAATCATGACAATGGTCATAATCAAAAGATGCTGTAACCATACTATTATATCTTTTCATTACACTTGCTGAAGGCATGTTGTTGACAAAATTATGTAACTGTCTATGTTTCCCTTTTTGTTTTGTTGACCAAGAAGCCTACAGATAGATGTTGCTGTCTCATTAATAGTCAAATGATTAGTACAAGAAGTCAGACCAGGAAGAGGTGATTAATTTCAATACAAAAGATGAAAGGCTGTACAGAAGATACCAAATTTGAGCCAGTTCTTAGATAATAGAATATATTTGTGTATTAGACGGGCATAAACGATTTTAAGGAATATAATTCTGTACTAGTTAGAATAGGCTAAGCTGCAGTAACAAAATGACCCAAAGAATTAAGGATCATTAAAGGAGAAATCATAACTCTACAGTGGGTTTTCAATTCAATGGGGTTGGGGTTTCTCTCCACTTTGTCTTAAGGGACCCAGGGTCCCTTCATCTTGTGGTGCTACCATCCTTTAAAGCATCCATGTCATCTGCCTTCAGCTAACAGGAAAACAAGTGCAAAGTACACACCGCAGGTGAAATGTGTCAGGCCTGAAAATGGCCCACGTTATTTCTACTCAATGCCCAACGGGAAAGACTTAATCACTCAGCTGCAACTAATTGCAAGTGAGGCCCAGAAATGTAGAGGAACGGAATGCCAGGAAGAAGAGGAAAGTAGATATACAGGGCTCTCTACAAATATTAAAAATAACAAACTAAAATGCAATTAGTCTTGGCATAGTAAAAAGCATAATTTTATATTAGACATGACTATAATTTCCCTGTAAGTTTCTTATCCACTGCAACCATCCCTTTTTACACATATGCAAGAACTTATCTATACACACATACAGAGGTTTTGGAATCAATTGAAGGATCCCAGATTGACAGGAAACCATTATATCTTGTGGAACACATTTTAGCTACTGTTAAATGTAAATTTTGCAGTAACACAGAAGAAAGAAATAAAGCAGCTCCTATTTACATAGTAAAGTAATATACTTATTTATAGTTTATTTGATAATAGATATAATTCAAATTACTTTCAGTTGTTTTATTTATAACTGGATTCTCAATTTCCTTAATTTTAACAATTTTAAATGATAATACAGTGGTTAAGATGGAATGAAAAATTTAGTTTCCTAAATTAAAATATATCACAATCACTGAAAACCTAAATTATCTATGTTGTAACACAGTGCGCTGTCCTATTTCTGATGACTCTGGTTACAAAGCAATTGGTGGACAGTTTTGCAGAGACTCCTAAGCTATACATCATCATTGTACAGAAAACTCTATATATCATTAGCAACATATCAGTGTAAGCAATATAATTCCCTAGAGAAGAATAGTTTGCATTTAACATCAATTTAACCATTTCTCTAGACACATACTATTATGAAGTTTTATAACTCAGCAGAAACACCTGTATGTAGCAGGGGGCAAACATTATGTAAAAGTGGGGAATGATCAAAAAATTCACTCTCAGATGGACTGTAATCTTTAACTAGAGAAGATATTATATTATAATTTAAATTACCTTGATGCCTTACTTTTAGAAGAGAAAATTGTTCTCATGTTTTACAACTTGAGAGGCAGTTGCTCTAATCCATAAAAAGAAAAGGAGAAACTGAGTCTTTGCCTTTTCTTACTCTCTGCAATCCTTATTATTCAGTGTTACATGGAGGTTTATCTTAGCAAAGTCCTCCGTGATAATTTATTCATTAATCTGCAGAATATCCCAAACGAGTGAATATTTTCCCCTTATTTTGAAAATGAGGTTAACATTATCTTTATCTCCATAGAATGAGTCACTAGAAAAGGAGGATTGGAGCTAAGAATTCCTGAAATGCCAATCCAAGCATGTCCAGTCCCATAAACCACCTCTTAAAATTCATTCTTCCATTTCAGAGCATGGCAAGCTCCACACCAGCTAATTTTTCTCTGTGACTATAAATATACCATATTTGCCCTAAAAGGGTAAGAAGAAAAAAAATCTTAATGGGAATTCTGCTCCTACCTGAGCCACTCTAGCAGTTATTTTCTTAGAGACCTCTTAATTATAAGCCCTTAGAGAACAAGAAATAAAGCTAAATCTCACTATCTCTCCAAAAGCAAGATTCTATCTCAGTGAGACTCTTTAATTAATCCAATGATAAATGTTTCTGAATTTCTAAAAAGACATTCTTACAAATTTGTTTTTTTTTCTTGGAAGGGAGGAATAGTCATTCCAGGGGAGAGAAATACAAATTCCAATGGTAATAAATTTTCCCAACTTTCAAGTCGTCTTGCAAAGACTTACAACAAAGAAAAGACATAACATAGAGTTAAACTAAGATTTTTTTTTTTTTTTTTTTTTTTTTTTTTTTTTTTGAGACAGAGTCTCCCTCTGTCGCCCAGGCTGGAGTGCAGTGGCGCAATCTCGGCTCACTGCAAGCTCCGCCTCCCGGGTTCACGCCATTCTCCTGCCTCAGCCTCCCAAGTAGCTGGGACTACAGGCGCCCACCACCACGCCCGGCCAATTTTTTTTTTTTTGTATTTTTTAGTAGAGACGGGGTTTCACCGTGGTCTCGATCTCCTGACCTCGTGATCCGCCCGCCTCGGCCTCCCAAACTGCTGGGATTACAAGCGTGAGCACGAAGATTTTTAAGTACAGGCTTTGTTCTCTTGAAAAAAGAAATGGATCACTGGTTGGTTAACTGTGCTCTAAAATTAAAACCAAAATTATTGACTATGGCTCACCTCAAACATATGCCCAGTATATGGAAAAAGTAAACACTGAGTCTTAAAATACTTAAGGCTAGAACAACCTGTGAAGCCAATGTATAGAATTAGGTGTGGTCACACAAGTATATAGACTACATGTGTAGCACTGACTGAGGATCAGCCAATTAAGCTCTTCCAAGCTTTCATTAGTGTAATTATTTTAAGGGGGCATGTTTAGATCCTTGGTATAATTCACAGATGACTGATGCCTGTAATGGAGAGTGAGGCTCCAGACAGCGGTACCAATAATATCGTACCATAAGCACAATCTCTCTCCCGCCTCAGCTGTCACGATGCTTTGCGTAAAGCAAATGTCAACAAATTTGATTCACTGGATGAATAAATGGATGGATATTTGAGGGAGGTGGAGAAGCATTCAAAGACCTTAAAACCCATGTAAATTACAACAGAAAACAATTGCTGTCTCATGATACTACAAATAGAAAAGAGTGAGGAAACTAATTTCAGTCCACTGTAGGTGGAATAATTACCTAACACAGGCATTGGGTTCATGGTGGTAATGGTGGTGTCCCGACCTAGTTAAGGAATACCTCCTGAAAGGAGCTACTTGAAAGCCAAAGTTTACTGTTAATGTGGGTACTCACAGAAGGAGAGGGAATGCACCCATGATTTTCCATTCCAGTGCTCCCTTGGCAGCTCATTCCTTTGAGCTACCGGAGTATTGAAATGGAAAAGATTTGTGCTTGCTGAAGCTCCTTGAGCAGAATTCTTGTCAATTCCAATCAGCTGCTTACTTAGGAGTTTGGAAGAAGCCAGGGGACACAAGGTAGGGAGTCAGGCATGAATGAGCTTACATCAGAGGTATGCCATGGAGCTCCAGATCTGAGGCATTAACACGAAGCACTTATTCTTAAAAAGCTGATCTCTCTCTTTTTTTTTTTAATTTAAAAGGAAGGTGACTGCTGACAGTTTAACTATACAGTGTTGATTTCTAGAATAGAAAATCTGAGCTTCTTCAGGCATTCGTACCTGATCTTAGCACTCAATTTTTAAATTGAGAGTTCGGTAAGTGTTACAAAGAGTTCTGTTTTTCACTCTAAAGGCAGGGATAACTGAATAGGGTTCCCCACTTTCCCAATCACTCATTGTGTTTGCTGGACAGAATTGTGATCGGCATTAGGAACTATTAAGCGATTAGATAAACATGAAGTTGTCCCATGAGCGGCTGGCTATGTTTTGGGAGATTAAGATTCCCGATCATTGGTGGACATTCCTCTCATCAAATTAGTAATCTTTCTTTGTGCATATGTCTGCTTTAAATTTTGTGAATATTAGAAACAGCTCATTGGAGAAATCTGAGCTGACAAAATGCGTGTATAATTAAGAACCACTTAGAGCAGCGGCTGAGCTTATGTAGTCCAGGATATGACACAGCAGGCAGCAGGACATTACAGTCACTCAAGGCAGAGCTTAGTTTTTAAATAAACATGTATGCTCAGTTTATTCTGAAAACTAATGAAGAAGCCCTCATGACTCATGGGGCTTTTCTCCGTGAAGTCCCCGAGTGAAGGACCATAAGTAGATACCATAAAAGTAGAGGTCAGCTTTTTCTTTACCAGTGACTCAGATGCGTTCAGGCTCTATAGGGAAAGTCATGGATTGGGGAAAAAAAAAAAAAAAAGCCTGAGTTGGCATGAAATTTTTTCCCAAAAATGGCGACTGAAATTACAAATGTGGTGAGTTTCCTGTTCTATATTGTATTTTTCACAGCAACTAACACTCTGACAGATCACATTTGCTCACATTACTGTAAAATATCCTGCCAATTGGTCTTTCACTCAGCCTATTTCATCATAAGATCCCTCAGCAGTAGTACTAATTACTGTATTTTAATTTTTAATGTATTGCAAAATGTATTCACTTGCCATCTGTGAAAAGTACCTCTTCTGCTTGTCTGCATTCAAGGGGCAAAAATGTGTCAATATGCCAACTTTGACCTCTAAACCAGTATTTTTTTTTTAGCCAAAAGTACTTTCTTAAAAATTAGAAGCTAACATTTTAAAATTGTGAATTTCCTCATAAAATTTCATGTTTTTTTCTGGCTTTTCCCAGAACATGTAAGATGCAACATTGCTGGGCCCACATGTCTACGTAGCAATCACTGGCAGAGCAGCAGCAAACAGCCTCAGACAGCCAAGCAGTTTGCAGCCTGCCAGGAGCTGTGCCACCCTTCATCATTGCTGTATTGTGGTTTTATGTATACAAGCAGACTTAAAACAAAATGGAAATCTTTCTTGTATCTGTTATTCTATCCAACCCAAGAAAAAAAATATGTGGCCTATGAAATGATGAGTTTCTCAAAAGATGTGAAAAGGTATATTTCTTGGTAGAAATGAAGAACGTATAAACAAAACGTATAAACAAAAGCACAATTTATGATGCCATTAAGGACCAACCAGTGTAAGAAGTGGGCTAGTTCTTGACTTTACAGTCAAATTGCTTCACTCACTCACTTTATTTGCTTGATCCTTTAGACGCTTATGTTATAAATTAATGCATTAATACACGTCTTGCTTCCTTCATTGTCAAATGGCCATCCACATTTATAAGGAGTATGCAAATGGGTTGAGTAGATATATCTCCAACCTGTCATATCACAGAGAAACTGCAGGATTGTGCAGCATCGCAGATTCAGGCTGCAGACCAATTGGCTGCTCATTTGGAATAGTGTCCCCCAGTCCCCCTAGGTATAGCAGGAATAATTAATATTTTGAGATTATTTGATTTAAGCTATTCAATGCCCCATGGCCCCCAGACTTTATCTAATGTTTTAATAGAAAGGCTGTTGGTTCCCAGAAGTCAAGTGGGAATGGGGCTGCCTAACTTGATGAATATATTCTCATGGACAGTGTTAAGTGGTTTTGGGTCCTTCTTCCTGGGATCAGAGCTTTGTTCCTATATTGTGGCTTGCTCCCTATTTTTCATCTAGCTGGTCACACCATGATTTGGGCCCTATGTTTCAGGGTTTTTAATATCTATGCAATCTCTTTTGCTAATTAAAGAATCTTGAGAGATTCATTGCAAAAATAACTATTTTAGGAACGGATCACTAAGGAGGTGGAAAGATTTTGAAGAGGGATAATATTCCAGTTTTTCTGTTATTGGCTTAAGTTTATTTCCGAGTAGCACTTAAGACCCAAGAATGCCCCTCCCCTTTCTGTTCTCCTCTGCTTGAATTTTCATTTCCCGTTCACCTGTCTCCTCCATTTTCACAGACTGGCTGGGGAAATAACGAGATTCAAGGATTCTTACAGTTTAATTTTAGTTATTATCACAACATTCAGGAATATGTTTTGTTGTTTACAAAAACGATCTCTGAGCCTGGACTCAAACAAACATACTAAGGGATATTCTATAATTGGATTTGTTTCATTGATTTTACATATATTAATAGTGCAAAGCACTGTACAAATGCCAAAGAGAGATTCCTGCCAAAGATCCTGCCCTAGCAGGTTTTGCAACCAAACAGAACAGAAAAACTTAATTAAACAAGCAATTACACAAATTACTTGTGCAATTATTAATCCTGACCTTTATATTATCTCCCTTCTTTGTGGAACATTCTTCCCTCAGCTATTCCCACAGCAGGGTAAATCTCATCCTCCCAGTCATCAATATTGGGCATGAGGAGCTTCCATGTCCTGTGATTGGACAGCAATTGGTCTTAGCTCAAAGACTGTTTGCTTTTTGTGGAAAAACCAGGCATTATCTTCCTGCACTCAAAATAAGGCTTAATTTTTTCTTGACCATAATGGTAGTAAATGTCAATTGCAGTAAATCTGATGCAAGCTGGAAACTATAAAAGAATATATATAAATCATATGTATACTTGTCTCTCAGAAATAGCTATTCTTGATATCTTAAAACATGTTCTCTGTTCTCTTTCCTAATTTGAAATCATGTTTTATATGTAACTATGAAATTGTGAAACCTTTCCATAGTGAAAAATCAGATGGTGCTAATTTCCCTCTACTGCTATATTATTGAGGTAAGAATATTTTTGTATACAGACAGTCCCTGACATTTTGTGGTTGGGCTTAACCATTCTTCCACTTTATGATGGGTTTATCAGGGTATTAAGTTCATTTTCAACTTATGATGTTTGTGAATTATGATGAGCTTATTGTGATGTAGGCTCACTGTAAGTTGAGGAGCATCTAGACTTACAGTGGTAAAACTTACCATTTCTCAACCTTACAATGGGGTTATTGGAGTAGTAAGTGCATTTTCAACTTATGATGTGTTCTACTTATAATGGGTTTGTGGAGATATAACCCAATTGTAAGTAGAGAAGCATCTGTACTAGTCTTTTAGAATCATTTACCAGAAGGTACCTGATATAAAATTTAGGACTCCGCATAGGTAGTCATAAATTTGTTCCTTAAAGGTTGTACCAATTCATGTTTCTATCAACAGTGAGCAAAAGTTCCTATCTCATCATAACTTTACTGATACTATTATTTCTTTAATACCTTCTCTACTTTCTAAGGTTAAAATGGTAAAATTTAATGTGATTTTCTGCAATTTTAGTTTTATTATACATATATAGATATAATGGTACATGTATTTTATTAAGATGTAAATATACTCCATGTCCATTGTATTACATACATAAAATAAGTAAAAATTTAGATAAATATTTAAGATTTAATCTCTTCCACCAAATTTACATAGTTAGGCATTTTTACAATGAAACAATATTATCGCCAAACTAATAATCGCATACTAAAAATTTGTGACTTCTATAAGTCGACTTAAGTGAATATTTTTTCTTTTAAATGATTTTTACTTAACTAAATATTTGAACTTTTAGTGATATTGAAAATCAGTTTTAGTGACCCCACAATTAATTCTAGGAAGAACACAACTGGACCTTGGGACCTGCTGATGTGTAAGGTTGAAGAAGTAGACCACTGGCTAAAAAGGAAAGGGGGAAATCCCTCCTAATTACATACAAACATCTCAGCAGTGAGCAATCATGAGAAAGGAAATGCTGGAAAAGTACTTGACATTTAAATGTCAATTTAATCAAATTATGCAATTTTAAAATGTAGCTGAGTGTAATGGGCTCTTTAAATTCTTTAAAACATTATTTAAAATGGTCCAGAGATTGAGCATTTAGGTGCCTTGAACTGTCTTTTGAACCAATATCCTTAAATAATAACTTATTGAATTAGGTCATTACACTTTTAAAATAAAAACATAAATTTTATGGGTTTTTTCCAAAGTAAAAGATATCAGCATATCTGATGTAAAATAATGATTGGTCAGCATTTATGGTAAGTCAATGAGATAATGTTGGAAAGGACAAATTGGAGAGTTAGGATGTCTAAATTCTAGGAAGGAAAATATTCAGACTACGAGAAAAACAGGATATAGGATTCTTACTTCCCTACTAATTTATTTCCCTTAATTTTGGCACGAATTAGTCTTAACCCCAGCTTCCTCGTCATCCTTGATCTAGACAATTCACTGGAGAGAGAACTAATCATTGCTCGCTTCAACTGCTTAATATATCAAATTTTTGTGCATATGTAACTATGAACAGTAAGTAGAAAGTGATGAGAACAAGATACCCAGGGAAGCAATTGATTCAGTTTGGTCCTAAAGCTCAATAAAAGTTGACTTCTGAATTTATAATGAACTCAATGCAGCATCACCAACAGCAAAACAAATAACGGACATTTTTCAAAAGAAGACATAAAAATAGCCAGCAAACATGAAAAAATGCTTAACATCACTAATCATTAGAGAAATGCAAATTAAAATTGCAGTGAAATATTGTCTGACACCAGTCAAAATGACTACTATTAAAAAGTCAGAAAATAACAGATGTTGGGAAGGATGCATAGAAAAGGGAATGCTCATACAGTGTTGGTGGGAATGTAAATTCATACAACGTCTATAGAGAACAGTATGGAGATTCCCAAAGAACTAAAACCAGAACTACCATTCAATCTAGCAATCCCACTACTGGATATTTACCCAATAAACATATGAGTGCAGGTGTCTTTTTTATATCATTATATAAATGATATGCACTAATAAGTTTATTGCAGTGATATTTACCATGGCAAATATAGGGACAGAATCAATAACCTAAGTGTCCATAAAAGGACAATTATATAAATAAAATGTGATATATATAGATATATATAGATAGATAAACACACACCATTATATACACATATATATATGCACACACACACACACACACACACATTGGAATACTATTCAGCCATGATAAAGAATGAAATCAGTGAAATCACATCTTTCACAGCAATATGGATGGAATTGGAGACCATTATCTGAACTGAAACAACCCAGAAACAGAAAGTCAAATAATACCACATGCTGTCACTTATAAGTGGGAGCTAAATAGTGTGTATACAGGGACATAGAGCATGAAATGATAGACATTGGTGATTTGCAATGGTTGGAGGGCAGTAGGGGATGGTGATAAGACATTACTTAATAATGCAGTGTACATTATTTGAATGATGAATACACTAAAAGCCAAGACCACCACTGTGCAGTATATCCATGCAACAAAATTGCACTTATAGCCCTTAAATTAATAATTTTTTTTAAAAAAAGTTGAGCTTTGAGCCTAAACACTAATAATGTGTCATAGATTTTTCTCTTCTAGGTTGACAAATATAATTTTTATGTTGTTGAGGGAAAAAAACATTGTTTGATTATATTGTTGTTACCAAAATAATGAAGAGTTTGTCTATATGTTCAATTGAGAGTACCAAATTTAGAAATCAATGTTTGCATTTGAATCTCATCTCTACTACTTAGTCCTGTGAGCTTCAGCAAATCTTAATCTCTCTGAGCTTTAGTTTCTTCATTTATAAAATGAGGATAATCAATACTTTATAGGATTTATATGAGGATTAATTAATATCCTGTTAAATGTGATAATATTTGTAGAATAATTAAATATACAGAATAATTCAAGCATTGAAACAGTTTAAGCATGCAATATTAGCTATTTCTCATCATCTGTGTTCTTAGTAGCAAGCAACAGAATCTAATTCTGGCTCACTGAGTCAAAAATAAATTTATTAAAAAGTTCTAAGTATTCTCAGAATATTCTGGAGGACTGGATAACTAAATCTAGGACAAAAAGACGTGAACATTGCACAAATTCACAACACAAACGTGAATGGCAAGTGAGGACATTCATGCCATTGCCTGGTTTCAGCCTTGCACATAGCATACAGACTCTCCCATCTGGAATTCACTGGAGCTAATACCTGCTTATAGCCATAGAGGGCACCTATGATTGCTACTTCTACACATCACTGATAACTATTTGGATTAGCAGAATCCATATCATGACCTACATGAGTTAAGGTCTCATTATGTGTCAGAAACCACATGATTTATTTGCAGGGGGAAACTGATATAAAGAATCATTAATTAAAAGAAGGAGATTGGAAAGCAGGGGCAAGATGGCTGAATAAGAACAGCTCCGGTCTGCAGCTCCCAGTGAGACAAACACAGAAAGAGGGTGATTTCTGCATTTGCAACTGAGGAACCCGGTTCATCTCACTGGGACTAATTAGACAGTGAGTGCAGCCCATGGAGAGAAAGCTGAAGCAGGATGAGGCATCGCCTCACCCAGGAAGCTCAAGGGTTGGGGAACTCCTTCCCCTAGCCAAGAGAAGCCATGAGGGATCGTGCTGTGAGGGATGGTGCTATCTGGCCAAGATACTATGCTTTTCCTATGGTCTTCACAACCCACAAACCAGGAGATTCCCTCGGGTGCCTACACTACATGGTCCCTGGGTTTCAAGCACAAAACTGGGTGGCTGTTTGGGCAGACACTGAGCTAGCTGCAGGAGTTTTTTTTCATACCCCAGTGGCATCTGCAATGCCATTGAGACAGAACCATTCACTCCACCGGAAAGGCTGAAGCCAGGGAGCCAAGTGGTCTTGCTCAGCGGATCCCACCTCCATGGAGCCCAGCAAGCTAAGATCCACTGGCTTGAAATTCTCACTGCCAGCACAGCAGTCTAAAGTAGACTTGGGATGCTCGAGCTTGGTGGGGAGAGGGGCGTCCACTATTACTGAGGCTTGAATAGGTGGTTTTCCCCTCACGGTATAAACAAAGCCTCTGGGAAGTACAAACTGAGTGGAGCCCACCGCAGCGCCTCAAAGCCACAGTAGCCAGACTGCCTCTCTAGATTCCTCCTCTCTGGGCAAGGCATCTCTGAAAGAAAGGCAGATGCCCCAGTCAGGAGCTTACAGATAAAAATCCCATCTCCCTCAGACAGGGCACCTGGAGGGAGGGGCAGCTGTGGGTGCACCTTCAGCAAACTTAAATGTTCCTGCCTGCCAGCTCTGAAGAGAGCAGCAGATCTCCCAGCACAGCACTAGAGCTCTGCTAAGGGACAGACTTCTTCCTCAAGTGGGTCCCTGAACCCCAAGCCTCCTTATGTGGAGACACCTCCTAGCAGGGGTCAATAGACACCTCATACAGGAGAGCTCCGGCTGGCATCTGGTGGGTGCCCCTCTGGGATGAAGCTTCCAGAGGAAGGAGCAGGCAGCAATCTTTGCCATTCCGCAGGCTCCACTGGTGATACCCAAGCAAACAGGCTCTGGAGTGGACCGCCAGCAAACTCCAGCAGACCCGCAGAAGAGGGACCTGACTGTTAGAAGGAAAACTAAAAAACAGAAAGCAATAGTATCAACATCAAAAAAAAAAGGACAATCAAGCAAAAACTCCATCAAAAGGTCACCAACAGCAAAGACCAAAGGTAGATAAATCCACAAAGATGAGGAAAAACCATTGCAAAAAGGCTTAAAATGCCAAAAACTACAATGCCTCTTCTCTTCCAAAAGATCACAACTCCTCGCCAGCAGGGAAACATAACTGGACAGAGAATGAGTTTGACAAATTGACAGAAGTAGGCTTCAGAAGGTGGGTAATAAAAACTCCTTCAAGCTAAAGGAGCATGTTATAACCCAATGGAAGGAAGCTAAGAACCTGGAAAAAAGGTTAGAGGAATTGCTAACTAGAATAACCAGTATAGAGAAGAAGATAAATGACCTGATGGAGCTGAAAAACACAGCACGAGAACTTAGCGAAGCATACACAGGATCAATAGCAGAATCCATCAAGCAGAAGAAAGGATATCAGAGATTGAAGATAAACTTAATTAAATAAAGCATGAAGACAAGATTAGAGAAAAAAGGATGAAAAGGAATGAACAAAGCTGCAAGAAATATGGGACTATGTGAAAAGACTAAACCTATGTCTGATTGGTGTACCTGAAAGTGACGGGAGAATGGAACCAAGTTGGAAAACACTCTTCAGAATATTACCCAGAAGAAATTCCCCAACATAGCAAGACAGGCCAATATTCAAATTCAGGAAATACAGAGAACACCATAAAGATACTCCTCGAGAAGAGCAACCCCAAGACATATAATCATCAGATTCACCAAGGTTGAAATGAAGGAAAAAATGTTAAGGGCAGCCAGAGAGATAAAGCAGGTCACCCACAAAGGGAAGCCCATCAGACTAACAGCAGATCTCTACACAGAAACCCTGCAAGCCACAAGAGAGTGGGGACCAATACTCAACATTCCTAAAGAAAAAAATTTTCAACCCAGAACTTCATATCCAGCCAAATTAAGCTTCTTAAGTGAAGGAGAAATAAAATCCTTTACAGACAAGCAAATGCTGAGGGACTTTGTCACCATCAGGCCTGCCTTACAAGAGCTCCTGAAGGAAGCACTAAATATGGAAAGGAAAAACCGGTACCAGCCACTGCAGAAACAAACCAAAATGTAAAAACAATCAACACTATGAAGGAACAGCACCAACTAATGGGCAAAATAATGAGCTAGCATCATAATGACAGGATCCAACTCACACATAAAAATATTAACCTTTAATGTAAATGGGCTAAATGCCCCAATTAAAAGGCGCAGACTGGCAAACTGGATACAGTCAAGACCTATCAGTGTGCTGTATTCAGGAGACCCATGTCACGTGCAAAGACACACATAGGCTCAAAATAAAGGGATGCAGGAATATGTACCAAGTAAATGGAAAGCAAAAGAAGCAGGGGTTGCAATCCTATTCTCTGATAAAACATACTTTAAACCAACAAAGATCAAAAAAGAGAAAGAAGGGCATTATATAATGGTAAAGGGATCAATGCAACAAGAAGAGCTAACTATTCTAAATACATATGCACCCAATACAGAAGCATCCAGATTCATAAAACAAGTTCTTAGAGTCCCACACAATAATAGTGGAAGACTTTAACACCCCACTGTCAATATTGGACAGATGAACAAGACAGAAAATTAACAAGGATATTCAGGACTTGAACTCAGCTCTGGACCAAGCAGATCTAATAGACATCTACAGAACTCTCCATCCCAAAGCAACAGAATATACATTCTTCTAAGCACCACATAGCACTTATCCTAAAATTGACCATATAATTGGAAGTAAAACACTCCTCAGCAAATGCAAAATAACGGAAATTATAACAAACGGTCTCAGACTGCAGTGCAATCAAATTAGAACTCAGGATTAAGAAACTCGCTCAAAACCTCACCACTACATGAAGACTGAATCACCTGCTCCTGAATCACTACTGGATAAATAACGAAATTAAGGCAGAAATAAATAGGTTCCTTGAAACTAATGAGGACAAAGACACAACATACCAAAATCTCTGGGACACAGCTAAAGCAGTGTTTAGAGGAAAATTTATAGCACTAAAATGGCCACAGGAGAAAGTGGGAAAGATCTAAAATCCACACTCTAACATCACAATTAGAAGAACTAGAGAAGCAAGGGCAAACAAATTCAAAAGCTAGCAGAAGACAAGAAATAACTAAGATCAGAGCTGAACCTTAGGAGATGGAGACACGAAAAACACTTCAAAAAATCAGTGAATCTGGGAGCTAGTTTTTTGAAAAGATTAACAAAACTGATATACTGCTAGTCAGACTAATAAAAAAGAAAAGAGAGAAGAATCAAATAGACCCAATAAAAAATGATAAAGGGGAGATTACCACTCACTCCACAGAAACACAAACTGCTATCAGAGAATACTATAAACACATCTATGCAAATAAACTAGAAAATCTAGGAGAAATAGATAAATTACTGAGCATATACACCCTCCCAAGACTAAACCAGGAAGAAGTTGAATCCCTGAATAAACCAATAACTAGTTCTGAAATTGAGGCAGTAATTAATAGCCTACCAACCCCAAAAATGCCCAGGACCAGACAGATTCAGAGCCAAGTTCTACTAGAGGTACAAAGACGAGCTGGTACCATTCCTTCTGAAACTACTCCAAACAATAGAAAAAGAAGGATTCCTCCCTAACTCATTTTATGAGGCCAACATCATCCTCATACCAAAACCTGGCAGAGATACAACAAAAAAAGAAAATTTCAGGCCAATATACCTGACGAACATCAATGCAAAAATCCTCAATAAAATACTGGCAAACTGAATCCAGCAGCACATTAAAAAGCTTATCCACCTGGATCAAGTTGGCTTCATCCCTGGGATACAAGGCTGGTTCAACAGACACAAATCAATTAATGTTAGCCATCACATAAACAGAACCAATATCAAAAACCACATGATTATCTCAATAGATGCAGAAAAGGCCTTCAATGAAATTCAACAACTCTTCATGCTAAAAACACTCAATAAATTAGGAATTGATTGAACATATCTGAAAATAATAAAAACATATCTGAAAATAATAAGAGCTATTTATGACAAACCCACAGCCAATATCATACTGATTCGGCAAAAGCTGGAAGCATTCCCTTAGAAAACCGGCACAAGACAGGGATGCCCTCTCTCACCACTCCTTTTCAACATAGTATTGGAAGTTCTGGCCACGGCAATCAGGCAAGAGAAAGAAATAAAGCGTATTCAAATAGGAAGAGAGGAAGTCAAATTGTCTCTGTTTGCAGATGACAAGATTGTATATTTAGAAAACCCCATTGTCTCAGCCCAAAATCTCCTTAAGCTGATAAGCAACTTCAGCAAGGTCTCAGGATACAAAATCAATGTGCAAAAATCAAAGCATTCATATACACCAATAATAGACAAACAGTGAGCCAAATCATGAGCTAACTCCCATTCACAATTGCTAAAAAAATAGAATGAAATACCTAGGAATACAACTTCAAGGGATGTGAAGAATCTCTTCTAGGAGAACTACAAACCACTGCTCAAGGAGATAAGAGAGGACACAAACAAATGGAAAAACATTCCATGCTCATGGATAGAAGAATGAATATTGTGAAAACAGTCATTCTGCCCAAAATAATTTACAGATTCAATGCTATTCCCATTAAGTTACCCTTGACTTTCCTCACAGAATTAGAAAAAACTACTTTAAATTTCATATGGAACCGAAAAAGAGCCCATATAGCCAAGACAATCCTAAGCAAAAAGAACAAAGCTGGAGGCATCACACTACCTGACTTCAAACTGTGCTACAAGGCTACAGTAATCAAAACAGCATGGTACTGGTACCAAAACAGATATATAGACCAATGGAACAGAACAGAGTCCTCAGAAATAACACCACACATCTACAACCATCTGATCTTTGACAAACTTTCCAAAAACAAGCAGTGGGGTAAGGATTCCCTATTTACTAAATGGTGTTGGCAAAACTGGCTAGCCATATGCAGAATACTGAAACTGGACCCCTTCCTTAAACTTTATACAAGAATTAACTCAAGATGGATTAAAAATTTAAATGTAAGACCTAAAACCATAAAAGCCCTAGAGGAAAACCTAGGCAATACCCTCAGAACACAGGCCTGGGCAAAGACTTCATGACTAAAA
The DNA here is from genome assembly GCF_006542625.1 of Nomascus leucogenys. Taxonomy (NCBI): domain Eukaryota; kingdom Metazoa; phylum Chordata; class Mammalia; order Primates; family Hylobatidae; genus Nomascus; species Nomascus leucogenys. Next base: position 29,284,807 of record NC_044395.1, on the reverse strand, counting down.
GACCAAAAGCAATGGCGACAAAAGCCAAAATAGACAAATGGCATCTAACTAAACTAAAGAGCTTCTGCACAGCAAAAGAAACTATCATCAGAGTAAACAGAAAACCTACATAAGGGGAGAAAATTTTTGAAATCTATCCATCTGACATAGGGCCAGTATCCAGAATCTACAAGGAACTTAAACAAATTTACAAGAAAAAAACAAACAACCCCATCAAAAATGGGCAAAGCATATGAACAGACACTTTTCAAAAGAAGACATTCATTCATGCGGCCAACAAACATATGAAAAAAGCTCATCATCACTGGTCATTAGAGAAATGCAAATCAAAACCGTAATGAGATACCATCTCACACCAGTTAGAATGGCGATCATTAAAAAATCAGGAAACAACAGATGCTGGAGAGGATGTGGAGAAATAGAAACACTTTTACACTGTTGGTGGGAGTGTAAATTAGTTCAACCATTGTGGAAGGCAGTGTGGCGATTCCTCAAGGATCTAGAACTACAAATACCATTTGACCCAGCAATCTCATTACTGGGTATATACCCAAAGGATTATAAATCATTCTAATATAAAGGCACATGCACACGTATGTTTACTGCAGCACTATTCACAATAGCAAAGACTTGGAACAAACCCAAATGCCCTTCATTGTTAGACTGGATAAAGAAAATGTAACACATATACACCATGGAATACTATAAAGCCATAAAAAAGAATGAGTTCATGTTCTTTGCAAGGACATGGATGAAGCTGGAAACCATCATTCTCAGCAAACTAACATAGAAACAGAAAACCAAACCCTGCATGTTCTCACTCATAAGTGGGAGTTGAACAATAAAAACATATGGGCACAGGGAGGGGAATATCACAAACCAGGGCCTGTTGGGGGGTGGGGGACAAGGGGAGAGTAGCATTAGAAGAAATACCTAATGTAGATGATGGGTTGATGGGTGCAGCAAACCACCATAGCCCATGTATACCTATGTAACAAACCTGCACGTTCTGCATATGTATCCCAGAACTTAAAGTACAATAAAAAATAAGAAGGAGGTTAAGTACTAAGAAGCATAGAAGAGGACTCTAAGCTGTCCAGTAATATCAAGTGCAAAATAATAGCTACTATCTCTAGGCTGAGGAAGCATGAACAATAAGGAATTAAAGACTGGTGGAAGGCTCCCTGCCAAGGTTGAAATTTAGACTTAAAAGAGAGTGTGGCTACTCCAGGAGAGTGCAGCCTGCAAACAGCAAAGAGGTCACAAGCCATTGCTAGCTTCTAGAAGTGGCCTTCCTTTGCCTGAGGATGTGGGTGGCCCAAACATATCTATAGAAGTGCCCAGCGTTGAGTGGAGGGTGTGAACCAGCAGTAGCATTAGAAGCTGCTGTTTAGTGTAGAGAGTGTGAAAGTTTATATTAGCAGCTGTGTGTTACTGGAGGGATAGAGATAGTTCTGATGGGATGAAGATGCTTACAAGCAGTCACGGTTTAGGGAGAAGTGTGGTCTACTGTGGGTGCTGCTGGAACTCCTCAGTGTGAGCTACTGGACTCCTGCATGGAAAAACAATAATAGAGGACCAAACCGCAAAGAAGATGTCTTCTTGCTGCTACCACTTTGTAAGGTCACTCCAGTGCCTTCTATTGATGAAGCTAGGATTCTACCAGCTGGCGAAGCTGGATTTTTACACAATCCAATGCCAGTATCACAAAGCATGAAAGAAACGTAGATTTGGAGCTGAGAGGCAATGAGGCAATAAGTTAATATCTGGCACACAAGTTCACAGCTTAGTTGCCAGGGAGGCTGGGAAAACAGTATCTGGCACTTTCAGGCTCCAAGACTCATGAGGTGGTGAATTTCCTAAACATAGGCAAGTTTTTCGAATGTCAGGCAGCAGGAAGGAATGACTAACATCCATTACGCTCTTATTAATCGCATAGCACTTTGCAGCTTATACATTCCTTTCACATTTATTACCTCATTTGATGTGTCTAAACGTCCAAATTGTGTATCCCACACTTAAACAGCCTCTTTATATCGTATCTCTTATATTATCTTCTTTCCCTGTGTCTAAATCAATGTATAGAAATAGATTAATTGCATATACAAACTCTCTTTGTCAGATATATCACATACCTGAAAGCATTATTGTTATTTTGAAAGACTTAATACATCTTCATACATTTCTACCTTGCTGTCACAAAGTTAAGAAAATAATTATAACCAATGTTACCTTTAATATCACACTACTGGATGATGCCATACTTTAGAGAAGATACGGTGTCAGTATATGTATATACATAGATAGAAGTCAGCAGGCCATATAGATGATACATGTATGAAATTGTTGTTTATTTACCAATAGACATTAATAGACTTCTAGGTAATATGGAATTGTTGGGAGGTTTTTTGTATCTTTAAGGATTTGTGGTGCCAATTCTTTAGTTTCTCTTTGGTTTCCATAGACGTCTATTCTTTTCTTTTTTGAAATGGAGTCTGGCTCTATCACCCAGGCTGGAGTTCAGTGGCACAATTTTGGCTCACTGCAACCTCCGCCTCCTAGGTTCTAGCAATTCTGCTGCCTCAGTCTCCCAAGTAGCTAGGATTACAGGTGCCTGCCACCACGCCCAGCTAATTTTTTGTATTTTTAGTAGAGACGGGGTTTCACTGTGTTGGTCAGGCTGGTCTCAAACTCCTGACCTCGTGATCCTCCCACCTCGGCCTCCCAGTGTTGGGATTACAGGGGTGAGCCACCATGCCTGGCCAGACGTCTATTCTTATTCTGCTCATTGATAATCCTGCTTCAGCAGCAGTCGATACCCGTTCCATTTTGAAACACTTTTTTTTCTATTGAATTCCATGATATCACACTGTACTGGGTTTTCCTTACTTCTCATGCCTTTCCTGGTAAGGTTACTTTACTAGCTTCACTGGAAACATTTTTCCTGTGTTCATTTATGTTCCCATAATGATAACCATATTAACATTGGTCACTATATGAATACATATACATATAAAAAATATCTTGCCCATGGCCTTTAGACACTGACAGATCTGCTCAATTGGCATTTTCCCTTGGATTTTCTCCAAGCCTCTCAAACTAAGTATGTATAAAATTGGACTCACTAAACCTCCCACAGTTTACTCCAACTTGGTAAATGGTAAACACAACAGCATTCAGCCAGTTGCTTTGCTAGAGACTGAGATGTAAATTTTGCCTAACACTCATGTGTAATTCATCACCGAAGCCTATTAATTCTACTCACTAAATATGCCTTGAGTCCATGTATTTCTCTTGCTCTTCACAGCCCTTGCATTCTAAGCTTTCAACTTTTGCCTAGACTACTGCAATACCAGGCTCAAGTTCCCCAGGATCCATTACAGTTCCATTTAATTAATTTTCCCTACTATAGCTAGCATTCTAAAATCATAAATCAGATGATTTCACTCTCCTGTTTCAGAACAAGGTGGCTTCCCCTTATCCGTAGGATAAAGTCCAAAATCCACAGGGATACTTACACTGTTCTCCAAGACTTGGCTTATTACTTCCTCTTCAGCCTTACCACTCACCACTTCCCCTCCCTCTCAGACACCAAACAAAATTGTTCAGCTTCTTTATAGCACTTTGCAATTTTCATTTATGTCTGAGAAAGTGTTTTCTCTACTTTCTGACTGGCATACTCCTAGTTATTAGTCAATTTAAGTTTGCATCCTTATACTATCCTTTATTCCTTTATAAGCACTAATTTTATAAGCACTAATATGACTTATCAATACTTGGTCAATGTAAGCGTGAGGATCAAGGTGTCCCCCAGCACCTGGCAGTGTCTAAAAGTAGATGCTCAATATTGTTGAATGAACAGTTGTTATAGCCACGATGACATTAAATACTATCATATAAAGTTCTAGTTTCGCATATTCTCAAAATCATGTAACATGTTTTACTTATTTGTATGTTCTCAGCCCCCAACAGAGTACTTAAAATACAATATGCAAATCAGCAAATATACACTGAGCTAACATATAGCTACCTCAAACATGAACTATTATTCAAAAAATTAGCTTTCAGATTAAATCCTTAGAGACTTTCCACCATGAAGTCAGTGAACATTATCAGAAAAAAAAAAAAGAAAGAAAATCATGTTGCAAAAACAAAACTCTGCTTAGACTCAATATAGTGAACCATGGATGTTTGTAAGTGAACAAACAACTCACTCATCTTAATCAGCAAAAAGGAAAGGATAATAATTTATTAAACATGTAAATACTACTGATTAAATATTTGAATAATTAAAATGTGCTCAGTCCCATTAGCGAATATCCACAGACGTGTTCATCCTACTCTCTGGGTGCAACAATTTCATAAAATATAGTTTAAATATCAAGACACAAGGTAGACATTCCTTTCTCACAGGTCTCCTCTCCCTGTAGTAGCAAGAAATTCATTACATACATTTCTATTAATTTATAAGTAGGATCTTACTGTAAAATTGTTCCTCCTATTTGAATGGACTTCTTATCCCTACTTTTTATCTAAGCTAAGGATATCTGCTTTACTTTGTCAGTGTCTAAAGGCCATAGGCAAGTGACCTAATATCTTAGAGGTTTACTGTCTTCCTCTGTAAAAGGGAAGAATCCATCTAGTCTCTAAAGTCTCATATAGGCGTAAGAATCCATAATCCGGGAAAGTTGTTTTCTCCTTGGCACTAGAAGGATACACACTTACATACTTAGACACATATTTTTAAACAGACAGTAAACAGCTCAAATTTAAGAGCACCAGGTTAAAATGAGCACTGTAAAGATTAGAAAATTTAGTTTGGTAATATATCTGCAAATTTAAGTGAAGAAGGGGCAGCAATTGTCCCAGAAAACTGTCAGTTCTAGCCAATATGCTTCCCAGAAATAAAATTTATCTTGACACACTCTAAAATAAATAAATGTTTTTTTGTTTTTTTGTTTTTTTTTGAGACAGTCTCGCCGTCGCCCAGGCTGGAGTGCAGTGGCGCGATCTCGGCTCACTGCAGGCTCCGCCCCCCGGGGTTCACGCCATTTTCCTGCCTCAGACTCCTGAGTGGCTGGGACTACAGGCGCTCGCCACCTCGCCCGGCTAATTTTTTGTATTTTTTTTTTTTTTTAGTAGAGGCGGGTTTTCACCGTGTTAGCCAGGATGGTCTGGATCTCCTGATCTCGTGATCCGCCCGCCTCGGCCTCCCCAAAGTGCTGGGATTACAGGCGAATAAATGTTTTAATTGGTGGCCATTGCTTAAAAATTGGAAGAATATTCACAAATACTCAGATATAAAGTTTCTATAAAAAATTCAGAATACCCAGACACATTGGGCTAATCCCTCTTGGCAACAATCATTTTGGGATGACAGTGGCACCCCTTCTAGTGGGGTAAGTACTCTCGGATTCATTACTGACCTCACCACCCTGCCCTCGGCCTGCTTCATCCATTTACATTACATTCTTAGGCCCTGTGGATGCTGTACTTTGCAGTTTTTATTTAGAGTAAATTAATGGTAGGTGGATATGAGAGCCATATTGAAAGAATAGTCATTCTATCTCTCTCTAAAAAGATGGCTGTATATGTTGGAAAATGTTATATTTGAAATACTCATGATTATTTGTTCAGAATAATAACTGTTACTATACAATTTCTGAAAGTTATTTTCTTATGTAGTACACTAAATACTCAAGTTATTTAGAAAAATTTTAGAATCTCCTTGTATAGTATATATATAGTATACATGTTTGTTCATCTCATAAACACCTGATATGTTACTTTAGATACATAATCAGACTTTATACTGCATAAATTATTTTACTTTACATGCAATGATTAAACTTCTTTTTATTGCATTAGCTACGAAATAGATATACATACATTTAAACTTTTTTTCAAAAGGCTATATTCTACTATAAAGTCTGACCTTTTGGTTTTAAGGGATTCGAACTATTCTATGTTATTAGAAAAAATGTTATTTTAGTATAAAAGCAAAGAAATATATACTTCAAGTTTTAATGCCTTTAAGATTAAGATTATAGTGATTATTGTACCAAGCCATATTCTATTCTACTATTACAATTTCCTAAAACCCAAAGCACTTACTGCTTTCATCACACACAAACACACACGCAGAAGCAGTAAGAGAAAATTATTAATAGTATTATTGAGTAATAAATCATGGTTTAATATCATAGGGAATTAAACAGCATTTTTATTCAATAGCATTCTATTCTGTAATATTCTAATAGCAGAGTGAAGACATAAAGAGCTTTATAAATCAGAATTTATTTAACTTTGAAATCGCTAGAAATGGTTCTGAGAATTCAAAAAGCTGTATACTTGTATAACTTTAACAAGTAACTGGAGTAGTTGATTATTTCTGTTTCGTGTTGTACTTCTTGGCGTACAGCCCAAATATTTGAAAATTGTTTTTGAAATTTGAATACAGCCAAAAAAATAACAACACATAATTAAATTGGCTGCTTTATGTCTTTTTACTAACATTTGACTACTAGTTCAATTATTATATTCTAGAAGGGGAAGAAATTGTTTTTACATGTGAATATTAACTATGCAGAAGTTTAATATTTCCATCTAGCCATGGTTAGCTGTAAATTCTGTTCCAGGATTTTTTGCAGGGGACTTTAGTAAGGGACAACTACAAAAACAAAAGAAAAAATGTATTGAAACATTGGTTACTGCAATCTTATTGTTCTGAGTTATACATGTGTTTGTCCCTTTTAAATTGACAGCAAAAACTCAGTTTGCTTTAAGAAGTGGCTTCTTAAGAAGAAACCAATTTTCCGTAATCCCTTAAGACCTACTCCTGTTTCCATGAAGTATAAGTATTCTTAGAGTGCCTCTTCCAGTAGCAATAAAGGTATAATGGTCAAAATCCCTTCAGCAGAGCAGGATGGAAGAAGTACTTAGCCAGTGATTTTCTTTTCAAGTGGTGGAATGAAATGAACATGAACTTTGGAAGCAGATGTAGGTTACAAAATTATTGTTCTTTCACCACTTAGATGTATAAACTTATATTAGTTGCATAAATTCACCAAATTTCATCTTTCAAAAAGAAAAGGGAAAACAAGAATACCTCCCTATAAGAATGTCATGAAGTTTAAAGGAGATAAAGAATATAAAATGACTACTACAGAGTCTCACACACCATCGGTATATAATAAGTTCCCCCCACCACTCCCCCCGCCCTGTTCGCTTTCCCCAGCTAACTGCCTGGATGCCTCCCTCTCATGCTTAAGACATGGCATTAGAATACCTGGATAGGTATCCTTGGTCTAAAGTACAGAGCAGGCAGTCTCATTTAATGGGTGTAAGCGAATTTAATGTGTAAGTGAATTCCAGATAAGTTGCATGTAAACTAACTTCGGTAACTTGTGTCATCTTCAATACAATGAGGAATTATTCATTCTGTAGATTAATTGGGCTAAATATCTTCATGAATCTCAAATACCTTTCACACATGACCTCTTGTTTGCCTCCATTCACCAAGTTGTTCATTTAGCAAATATTTATTGGCCACCAACTATGTGCCAAGCGTTAGACTGAATGCTGGAGCAGAAAAAAAAAAAAAAAAAAAAAAGAATGGTAATTAAAGCAGCCACAGTTCTTGCTACCACAGAGTTATGTGGAGTGGTAAAAACATACATTAAACAAATGTCACCAAATTCTGGATCCAAAATAAGTGATGACACTTTAGTTATTCAGGAAGTGTAACATTCATGAGAATAGTTGTTTCTAAAACCCACTCAAATATCTGCCCAAATATTATTCCATTCCATTTTTAATTGCTGTTACCCACTTCCAAAATGCATTTAAATGATTTTCAGGAAGACAGCTGTGTCTCCTCCGATGACGGAATGCTTTCAACCGATTATTTAGACCCTTGAAAAAGTGTTTCTCTGGCATAAAAAGAATATTACTGTAATTATGTGACTCAGTTATATAGTACAAAATATAGATGATGAATCAAACGTTTCCATTAAGGGATCACTTAAAGGTAAAAATATATTCTAAATCCTTGAATGCTAAACAGTAAATCACTGGGTGCCTCTTTCTCTGTACTTTGTTTCTTCATGATTGGAAGTTGACAAGTTAAAAAAACAAACAAAAAAACAAAAAAACAAAAAACAAGTGCACCTGTTTTGATTTAGATGCTTTTTAGAAATTTCTTTCTTCCTTTTCTCTCACCTTCCTTCCTTCCAAAAGCTCACTTATTGGAGCCCTTACAGTTACAGATTAGTAGTATAAAAGAGTGATGTGATCTTTGCAACACCCAAATTACTGCCAAGGAAGCCGTCTTTACACTGAATGGAAACTTGCTCCTCGTGCTGAGTATTGCAAATAGCCTTCTGCTTATTCCTTTGTAGGCCTTGGAAGCAAAGTGAGCCATGTGTTTCCATTATGATGGCCTGACTCCGGAAAGAAATGTGCAAACAAGCCTGTATATTTTTACTGAGCTCTCAATTAGTTTAATTTAGAATTGAAATGTGCTTTTTAGCTGAGATGTCATAAAACTAAAGAGAAGCATGTGCAGGACTGTACAAGTGCAGCCCATGATTATATCTCATTGTGATCTTTGATGGTGCTGTCCAGAAGCAGCTTCAGAGAAGACATCTGAAACACTGAAAGTACTTAATTGGTATATAATTAAAGTGAAATATTTTTGTGTAATTTGCACTTCAACTTGTCATTTATGGTGATTAGCTTCAGTAACTTTATGTACTGTAGCTAACCACTATTCAGAATTCTAAGAAAATTAGCGTTTACATATTAATAACCTATGATAATGCCTTAAAGGTATAAATTAATGAATTCTGGGCCCAGCATGCTCTATCCACCATCTGATTGAGCCTTTTCAAATCTGAACATGAGGAGCTTATCATTTTAACATCAAATAATTACAGAAAAAGGAATTTCTTGCCTGACTTTGTAAAGTTTTCAAATAAACTGTCAGTATTTTAAGAGAAATTATTTTTTAATATCCAGAAGGGTAATAAGATTTATTTTAAAAGAAAGATAAATAGCAGCATTCTGAAAATCAACAGGTAAAAATTAAGTTAATATAGAATGAAAAACAAATATTCAGGACAATCCAAGAGGCTGAGCAGTGAGAGTTTGGGAGAGGCTGCAAGACCTAAAATTAATTGTGTTTGACACTCAATTCTAGGCTCTACATTGCCAGATGCACTGACAACCTCATCACATTCTAGCTAGCAAAAATTAAATGTATGAAAACGACAACATAACATCACCCTGATAAAACAAAATAAAGAGGCATTTTGTGTCAAATGTAAAGGAGAATGTCTTAACTGAGTTAAGATTGTTAAACAATTAATATATAACTATGATTATAATTGGTTTCCTCACAAGGAGTCATTATACTTCTTTGTTTTAACAGCTGCCAATTTTCAAAAACTGAGCTTTAATTAAAAACTATTGGTGAGTTAATCCATGGTCAAAAGGGGAGGAAGATCCACTGCAGAAACAGAAACTTAACTGCCAGGGTCAACTTAGCAACCTGAAAGTAAGACTTTTGTGGCTTTCAGCCAGTCATTCCACACTCTCGCAGTCTCTCTTCCTTTCTTATTTCTTTTGCCATAAACCATGATATCATTCATTTTGCAAATATTAATTGAACACTTTCCATGTGCCAATTTTAGGGGCTAGGGATATGTCAGTGAACAACGTGGAACGTATATTCTCCTAGATAAAAGACGTAAATAAGCAATCAAATAAATAAGATAATTTCAAATAGTGGTAAGAGCTATGAAGAAAATAACTGTAGTAAGGAATGACTGGAGCTATGAGAGCCTCATGACAGAGAGGAGTCAGAAACGGTCTCTCTGAGGAGTGGACAGTTTTGTTGAGAAAAGACTGGTGAGAAGTCCAACTATATGTAGATCAGGTGAAAGCAGCTACTGCAAAGGCCCTGAAGTGAGAGGAGAAGATAAGTTTAAATAGAAGAAAAAGGGAGAGTTTGGCTATGGTTAGTAAGCAGTGCAGTGTTAGGTGAGTTTAGTAAAGGCAAAAATCATTGTGGCTTTTAGATCACATGGGTATCACTCCAAATATGATGAGAAGCCACTGGAATTTTAAGTAGGGATGAGATGCAGTCTATTTACATTCTCTGTTCAGAGGACCCTAATTAGGGAGGAAGAAAACTGGTAATAGGAAGAAGAGTTAGGAGACTTGAAGCTGACTGGGCAAAAAATGCCAGCATAATGGAGACAAAGGGCGTGAATGGATTTAGATATAGTTTAGATATTTTGGAGATAAAATGATCAAGATTTTCTCATGTGATAGATGTGGAAATAAAATGAAGATAAGAATCAAGAATATTTTCATAGATGGTCATGTTTTCTGTTGGAATGGCAGAAAATAGAGAAAAGGTTTTTTGGGGGGGAAATGAAGGGTTCTGTTTTGACCCAGCTAAGTTTTAGGTGTAGAACAGACAACCAAAGGGTGTGTGAAGGAAACTGTTGATATTTGAGTCTGAAGCTCATAGGAAAGAAGGGGACAATATGAAAATATTAACCATGGAAGCTTTGGAACATGAGTAATAGTTGAAGGTATAGAAATGGATTAGATTATCTAAAGAAACATTGTAGAAGAAGTGCTATTTCGATATTTTAAAATGGGTCAAGTGGGAAATGCAAGAGGAGGAAACATGGGATAAGCTGTCAGGTAAGAGGGAACTCCGGAAAGTATGCTTGTTGTGGAAGCCAAGAGAGGAGTGTGTTCCAAGAAGGGAAGTGGCAAACTTCTAGAAATCAACTCCTCATAATTATTCCCTTTGGTCACCAGCCTTATCTATGTCTGAAGAGTCATACATTTTTAAATTGTGGCCACTCCCAATTCACAGTTTAAGGTCTGTCAATATTTATCCAATCATTTGTGTGTTTAATTTACTTTTATTGTGTATGTTTAAGATATATAACATGATTTTTTGATACATAGTGAAATGGTTATTTACAGAACCAAGAATGGTGGTTACCAGGCACAGGAAGGAGGACAAAATGGGGAGAAGCAGGTCAAAGGGTACAAACTTGCAGTTATGTAGGATGAATAAGTCGTATGGCATGAGGACTATAATTGATAATATTGTATTATATACTGAAAATATGCTGAGAGTAGATTTTAGGTGTGTTCATCATAAAAAAATTCATTCACTTTGCTTGTTTTGTTACTCATTCAGTAGGGTTTTATGTGGCATTTATCATGTGGCAGTTAGTGTGTTACATATGTAGTACTGGACACAGCTGTAAATAAAATAAGCCTAGTTCCTTATCATAACAGTTTATAAGCTACTTCATGTGTTCTTGGTTAGTTTTTTCTCCAGCCCTCTGAAACAATTTGAAACTTGTACTACTTTCAAACCCCCTTTTCAAATCTCACTGATTTGCAACCTTCCCTTGTAAATCAGTGCAACTATAGAGCTTTAAACCCCTACACATATCTTACCTAATCTTTGATTTATGAAATCTATGAAATGAAGTGTCTTCCCACCCATGCACCTGCACATCTCATTCAAGGCCAACCTTATATCTGTCCTTGACCCCATGTATTCTATCTTTCTGGAGCCTCATTTAATTAGTATCCCTTATCTCTTCTGTATCCTATCTTGCTCTCTACTGACTCCATTCCCTTAACTTGGAAACAAGCTCAAATTTCTCTTATCAAACATATTTATACACACACACACATATATACGTGTGTATATATATACAAGTGTGGGTATATATATACATATATGTGTGTGTGTATGTGTATATATATAGCCTCTCTTGAAACCCTTTAAAGTCATATTCCTTTGCAGATACATTTAGCATTACATAATTACCAAAGCCCACATTTTATTGGTATCTAACACAGTTGTTACTGGAATGGTGAACCCAAAAAATCAGTTTTTTGTGTTCTGTCACCCAAGCTGGAGTGCAGTGATGAGAGCTCAGCTCACAGCAACCTCAACCTCCTGGGTTCAAGCAATTCTCCTGCCTCAGCCTCCTGAGTAGTTGGGATCACAGGCGCCTGCTGCCATATCTGGCTAATTTTTGTATTTTTAGTAGAGACAGGGTTTCATCATGTTGGCCAGGCTGGTCTCGGACTCCTGGCCTCATGTGATCCACCCATCTCAGCCTCCCAAAGTTCTGGGATTACCGGCATGAGCCCTCAGATTTTTATGTTCTGTGTGCCTAAACTGGGTACGCATATAAGGCCTCTATTTTCTTATCACTATGTTTTTGTTCAAGCAGTTGGTGTGCATTTGTTTACCTAACATTTCTAGGTATCATTTATCCCTGAGGTATTTTAATGTGATTTCATTCAAAAATAGAAGTACAGGCACTGAAATCCCAAGGCATTTCTCTATTTCAGGGAGGTCGTCTAGATGATTCAGCATATGCTTACACTACTTTAAAATAACCATTAAAATGTTAACAACAACTTGATAAAGTCTCCCAGACAACTCAGGGGCCTCTAAAAATAAATCCTCAAATGCAAACCTAAAAAATCTTTCTCTATATTATTTGATACTTTTGAGAATTCACTTCTTGAAAAATTCTACCCTCTCTGACTTCATCTGCCAGGTCTCCTATTCCTCCAATAATATCTGCTATTATTTTTGAAATGAATTGTCTTCCATATTTATATCATCAGACAAGAGTTTTTCACTGCATATTGTTCCTGTAGAATCTCATGTTGACTTTCACAGTCATTTCCTTCAAAATCTACATATTTAAACCATTTCTTCTTGCTCCACTTCATTTTCTTATATGCAACTACCTGCTAGACACCTGGCACCTCAAACTCAACATGTCCAAAATGGAATCCAGTGTTTTCTGTGTATTATAAAACTGTACTTCTCCCATAGTACCCAAGAAAAATCTTTCCAAGCTATCCAAGCTATCACCCAAGGTGATCGCACCGCTATGCATTCATTCATTCAAGATACAAACAAGAAGTCATCTTTCAGTCTTCTCTCCTTCTCCTCCCTCTTCTTCGTCCTCCTCATTCAATAATTTATTAGATTCTGCCTATTTATCTCCTAAATACTTCCCAAATCTGACCTCTACATTGTATGCCTACCACATCTGCTTTAATTTACCCTTTTATGACCTCTTTCTTGGCCTACTACAATAGCCTACTTACTGGTTTGTATGTCTTTAATTACTATTCTTCAGCCTAACTTCCACAGACAGGTAGGATTTCCTCCAGTCAGTCTTCCCTCCACTCCACCCTCTGAGAATTACCTCTTCCCTGTGCTTCCCAATTCCCTCTGACTCTTCCTTATTATATTCACCATCTTGGATTATCAGTTTAGAGCCCTGTCTTGTCCACTAGACTGTGAAACTCATCTTAGTGGGAATACTATTTTGTATTTTCTTTGAAGTGTTTAACACAGTGACTGAAATAAACTAGGCAGTATATAAACATTTTTTAATTAAGGAATGAGTGGTAGTGTTAAATCCACCTTTTTTTTTTTTTTGGCAGTGCATGCTTTCTACTATAGAAGGAGAAAACACTAATAAGCACACTTTTGATACAACCTTAAACAATTTGCCCCAAACCAAGAAACAGTTATATTCATATTGAAAAATGCATAGATTAGTTATCCGAGTTCAGATATTTACAAGGCTAGGAAGTTAACATAAGTACTTGAAGTATCATAGTAGTAGTAATACGGAGTGGTAAGGCTTGCAGTTTGCTGAGGAATACATACCTCACCTCAAAGCATTCATATTCAATTGGGGAAAAAATGTAGCTGTCAAATAAGGCTCATCTCCTCTAGACCCAAGACTTCACGGTGGTGACCTCTGCTGCAAGATGTACTATAAAAACTTTTAGCTTCTGTTACCTTAGCTCAGAAAATGATGACACTTAGACAAATGCACCTTATACATCACATACAAATTGGATAATATTAAAGACAAGTCAAAGAGTTTTAGCAGCTTTTTCTTTTCCGTTCTGCTCTCTTCCCATTTCCCAGGCCCAGTGTAACCACATGTTATGTGTTACACTATTAATTTAGGGTCAACTTTCTTATAGTGCTTCTAGTTTTTATTGATTCCTTCATAATAACATTTTCCAGCTGCAGGTTCCAATCATGTTTCTGTTTCTATGGATACAGTACATTTCAAAAAGGGAATAGGTAAACCTTTTAATACATGAAAAACATTTTTTAAGTCCTATGCTCTAATCTAGTGGACTAAATAAGAAGAAAATAGAAACTCCGAAGAGACACTTTTGAAATGTTAGATAAATTTCTGTAATCTCTCTTTTCTTGTGCTAATAACTAACATTTTTTCCAAAATGCGAATAATAGTAACAATAAAATAATAATAATGATAGTAATAAATGAGGTTACATATGTTAAAGTTCTTTATAAAGTTCTTTATGAAACATCTATGTTAAGTAATACATTTGTTCGTATCATTGTTTGTTTTTAAATCTTCTGTCTACCTACTCTAACTCTTCTTGGTAGCAACAAGGGCTAGGAAGATTATTACTCAAGGCAGCAGACTTTCACAAAGCTAACAACTTGAGTTTGCCAAACTGGAGCAGGAGAATGTGTTTAGTTCTTGAGTTTCCATTCATGTAGTAATGGCCACTTTGTAGAAGAGGTGAAGTGGCAGAAAAACACAAAACATCTACCATATCTACACTGACTAGTCCAGAAAAAGAAGAAACACAGAAATGCAGTTCTAAGCCAACATACCCAGAACAATGCCATTAATTCACAATCCTCATAAGTTTACCTCTATCTGTTGTACAAAGTTGTCTCAAATGACTTCTTAGTTTTATCTGTAAAATATAGTTTCTATCTAGTTCATATGTTGTTCTAGTTACCATTTACATTATTTTGTGTTAGTAAAATATCACTAATATGAGGAGGACTTTCGTAATCAAGGCAGTCAGGAGTGGGACTTGTGGAATTCAGTCTATATTAAGACTTTTGTCTTGCTTAGCCTGGTTTTAACCTTGTTCTTAGCTTATCTCACTGATGTGCTTAAGAATGTAAACATTTTGTAGCCTCCTCTATTTTAGCTTGCCTGCTTCTCCTCAATGTTCTGCTGACTATTCTTTTTTCTATGAATTTACTGACTCAACACATCCTGTTTCTGTAACTAAAATTAATACATTTCCCTCTTACAATATTAATAGAGATTTTTTATTAATACTACCCAACAATTATTGCTATAAATATAATATTTTCATAAACACTTATATGATGTGTTTGCTACATGTCTAATAATAATTATATATCTGTGTTTGCATGCGTGTGTGTGTGTGTGTGTATTGTAGGTAGGAAAAAGACAAGTAATTGTATTACAATATTATTACAATATCCTAGTTATGAAGTAATAAATATTCTGAGACAATTATAATATATGAGATCATATAAAATGATACTGTTCCTAAAAATATTATTGTGATTTTTTAATTTACTTGTTCATTCAGAAAATATAGCCCTTGGGAATATTAGATAAGAATCTCAAGAAAATCATGGCTGTTGTTAGAGATAGGCAACATCAAAAATAATTACAACAAATATTGTTATGAAAATTCAGGTTTTTTTTTGTTAGAAGTGCACAGAGTATTATGGCAAAAAAGAGGAAAGGTTGTTAATTCAGTTTAAAAGAATCAGGGAAAGTTTGCTGAAAATGAAATTTCTGCACTATCAGGATTGACAAGTCATAGAAAAGTTAAATATTTTAAGGGTTATGCCAAACATAAAGTTTGATAAAATTCTGACCTTAGACCACAGCATCTTACAAACAAAGGCAGCAAAGACCTCCAGTTCCATAGATTATGGATTCTATAACATTAGCATAATTATTAAGAACAATTAGGAGTATTAGATTTTTATAACTGATAACTTTTTCAAATGTATAATGAGTCTACAGGAAAGTAAATAAAATATCAAAGGGACAGAACTAAGAAACAGAAAAATTTAGACAACAGGAGCAGGTACTGTAGCTTCCCTTGGGGAGGTTTACATGGGAAGGTGATTCTCAAGGCCTTGAACCAACAATCGGCAAAAAGCTGGAAATAAGATCACCATACAAACGAGGATTCATAAAGGCTACAGCATCAGTGAGAAAGTAGACGTATGAAAAAAAAATCTGTTCCCTGGCTCAAAGAGTAATCCTAAAAACTTCCTGGCTTCCCTTGAGTTCTGCATAAAAAGTCACATACTCCCATAAGAATTTTGACGTATTTATCTGCTCTCAAGTGAACTTTCTGTTCAAATTTGTACTATCTGCAATTTCTAGGAACTCATAAATGTAGAAATTCACAGACACATGTACACACACAAACACAGGTACATCACTTACAAACACATATTGGAATAATTGGGATAAGTAAATGCAAAAACACTTTGGAGAAATATTTCTCCAAAACAGCCTTCTTAAATTCTCACAAATAGAGCTTTGCTGAAAATTAGTTCACAATTCAAAATTACAAAACAAATATGTTGACAATCCACTTTAAATACAAATTAGAATACACACAAAATAGTGTCAAATTACCAAGGATTTTAGGCAATAGAAATATATGATAGAGGGAATGAAATGTTTAAGATGACTAAACACATGTGGAACTATAATACTGTACAACAGTAACACGTAAGACAGGAGGGCAATGTCTAAAGTTAAAATGCTTAAATGTCCATGTATTATTCAGATGGAGTATGGAGATACTTACTAAAATCTGAATTTTATGTCAAGTATGAATATAAAACAAGAGCAACAACTGAAAGAATAAATATAGAATATAGAAAATTAAGAAAAGTTGACAAAGCTAGTAGATAGTTTACTATTGGGAGAGATATGTATTAGTATAAACTTGCGGAGAGAAATTTAGTGATATTGATCAAAACCAAAAAGATTCATACCCCTTATTTTATAATTTCACTTCCAGCAATATATCCTAATGAATAACCAGATATACATGAAAATGATTATAAGAGCATGTTATCACTGCCAAAAATTAAAAACAGCCAAAATGCTCAATAGTAAGCTCAACCAAAATGCTCAATATTAAGAAATGAAAAAAATAAACTTTGGCACATACCTCAAACAATATTTATTAATATACAGGTCTATAAAATATGTATTGAGTGCTTACTGTGGGTAGGCACACTCCTTAGTACTCCAAAGTACTGTACACATGTATTTTACTTGTTAGTTATTATTGCATAACAAACCATCTCAAACTGAATGGCTTAGAATAACAGTGATTTCTTCTGCTCATGATTTTACATTTAGGGCAAGACTTAATCTCTACTTCATACAGCATTGGCTGGGATAGTTTAACCGAGGGCATTTTTAAGATTATTTATTTCTAGTGCTGTTAACTTTGTTCTGGCAGTCAGCTTGGAACTTAGTTATGGCTGAGGTATTGGTTCCTTTCTATGTGGGCCTCATTATGTCACCTGGGCTTCCTCACAGCATAGTGGCTGAGTAAAAAGGTTGTCTATCCCCAGAAAATGAGAATGGTATTCTCAAAAGTCACATAGAATCACTTTTGTGATTTTTTTTTTTTTTTTTGAGATGGAGTTTTGCTCTTGTTGCCCAGGCTGGAGTGCAGTGGCGCGATCTCGGTTCACTACAACCTGCACCTCCCGGGTTCATGCAATGATTCTCCTGCCTCAGTCTCCCGAGTAGCTGGGATTACAGGCAGGTGCCACCACACCCTGCTAATTTTATTGTATTTTTATTAGAGATGGGGTTTCATCATGTTGGCCGGGATGGTCTCAACCTCCTGATCTTGTGATCTGCCCGCCTTGGCCTCCCAAAGTGCTGGGATTACAGGCATGAGCCACCGCGCCCGGCCCCTAGAATCACTTTTGTGATACTTTAATAGTCAAGGCAGTCTCAAAGGCCAACCCAGGTTCAAGTGAGAGGAAAGACTCCAATTCTGAATGGGGAAGTAGCAAAGTTCTAGAAGATAATGTGAAAAAGGAAGAAAACCATTGCAACCATTTCTCAGAAAATTCACTGAGGTGCAGAAGAGGCAAAAGACAATTAGGTACATGAATCTGGAGTTCAAGAGAAACATTTGAAGTGGGTAGTACGGTTTGGGGGATCATGAGAACATAGATGGTAATTAAAGCCACAGAATTGGATGATTTCACTTAGGAAATATATTTAGAATGAAAAGGCGGATCGAGAGAGAATTTTAAGGTGCACTAACTTAAAGGAGCAGAGTAAGAAGTGTTCAAAGACACTAAGAAACGCCAAGAGAGAGCATAGTTGTGGTGTTAGGAATGCAAGGCAAAGAAGCATTTGAAAGAAATGTCCAAATGTGTCAAACATACCAGGGAATTCCAATAAGATAAAACCTAAACTGTAAGATTTAGGATGTAGTTAGTTGCTAGCAAAGTTGAAGAGACTAGTTTGGGTGGTTGGAAAATGCGGAAGCCAGATGAATTGAAAAGAGTGTGAGCAGAAGACTCCTCAACTATATGGCTGTGAAACAGTAGAGAGATAGAAAGCATGAGGTCAGGAAAGTTCTTTGCTTTATAAAAGAAAAGAGTTGAGCTTGTTTAAAAGCAGTTAGAGGAACTTCTTAAGAGGTGGAAAACCGAAGATACAGGAGAAAGAGAAGGGCCATAAATGGAAGAAAGAACTGTGCGCTTCCTCACCATGCTGCAATGGTCAGTAAAATTCAGCACATCTCTTGGATTGATATCCCATAACTTGAGAAACACTGAGCTAAGGCCATGTCCTTTGATTTGTATGTGATATAGAACTACAAATCCTCACAAATTATATGATCATTTGACTTAACGTGGCATCTGGAATGAAATTTGGAATGAACCTAATGAGAAGACATATTTAATTAGTTGACACAATCAGGTAAAAAGTGGAGTAGTATCATGTGTTTATTGTATGTCTTTATTTATACAACACATAATCCAAGTGATCTTGTTAGTGAAACAGAACACAGAACATGTACTTAAAATTATGACATTTCATTGAAAGTCTTATTCTGATTAGTGTTTATACTTAAAATATAGAGCCATCTAATATCATTGCATGTATTTAGTGGCTAAGCATTAATTCCCGTTTATTTTGCCATTTTATGAAAACATAAAAATTTACATTTTTCCCTTTTATGTATTCTGAACACATTCAACATTCAGTTCAGCTTAGTTTACTTTCATTAATTTATGTTTGAGTTTATTTATATAATCTAAGAAGTTTTATTGTTTGAATAATTATTTGTATGCTAAGCAACAATAGATGTCATAAGATTCAGCCAAGCAAAATATTGATTCAAGAGTGTTTTCAAAGCTAGATTATAATACTATATATGGAAATAACTATATTTTAAAATTTGAATCATTGGACCAAATAAAATACTGCCCAAGGTATCATACCAACATAGTAACATTGAATATTTGCCTGACAATCTATCCTCACACACACAAAACCCAATAACCCTCACTTGCCAAGCCTATAATCTAGACAAAATAGGAAAAAATAAATGTTTAAAAGAATAAGACTACAGCTATAAATTTGCAAAGGGAAAGTAAAATGCGAGTGACAGAATACATCAGAAGCAAATTTATCAGCCTGAGACTATAGTTTTAAAGTAAGTATATATGAATAGAGGAAGAATGACACACAACTTTGAAAAGGAGAATAGATATGTATGATGATGCAAATGAACGAAAGCAGATAGAAGATGATAAAATATCAGAAAATATCGTTTGTTGAGGTCCAGTATAATAAATTAAAATATTAAATAGTATAGTGAATACCAGAATAGTGAAAAGTCATAATGATTACAATGAAAACAATATAATAGGAATAAAGAGTAGATGGACTTTATGTATAGTACAATTGTTGTTTTTGAACTTTAGCAGTGTAGTACACTTTGGACATAAAATTTTATACAGTCAGTTGTTCAATATTTAAAATAGATGAAAGCAGAAGTGTTCCTGGATTTTTGTGAGGGTGGAAGGGAAGGATACCAAGAAAAGGAGTCCAACATTGCCCACCCAATGCTATCTCAGCAAAAGTCTTCATAAAAAGCTACATGAGTACTTCCACGGAATTTATGGGGTTCCTAGAAAAACATAATTCAGAAGCCAAAGATTGAAAATCGTATGGTTTTCAAGTGGCATACTTTAAAAGATTATGTAAATATTCATTATATGCATAAGTTAAAGTACACGACTTGCAAATCCTGTTTGTTTACATTTTCTAGAACAAGTATTAAAATTTGTGTAGAGTTTCAGCACCAAACTAAAAGCCAGGATCTTAGATTTGAATTCTACAGCTCTTCAATTTATTTTTTTCAGTAGAGTGAAATAAAAATTAATTGAACCATATTATTTATCATGTAAAGCTTGAGAGTTGGCCCTTAGTTTGCAAGAAAATCAGTAGAACAAAAAATATGAAAACATGAAGGAGCTGAGTAACTCCAGGTTCTACTGGTGTTAAATGTGGACCACTTACATACTTGCATCCAAAGCCTTGTTGGAACATTTACAGATTAGGGTCTGATGCAGCAATTTGATTTATTAGATCACTTAAGTTATAAGAATTGAATTAAGTTAAACTTAAGATGCCTGAAGGTTAAATTAGAATCTTCCTTATATCTTGCAAGAAAATTACAGCCAGTCACATTGTCAGAGCAAGACTTCCATGTTGGTCAGTCTCAGAGGATCAAATTCTAGTTCCTTGGTGAGCATAGAATTAGTTGATGGTTCTTCTTTGATAGAATTTCTTTATAAACCCTAATATAATATCTATCAAAATAAATGGTATTTCTATTTAGAATCTGAATACCTCCTTTCTCGGTTTTGAATCAACTGTAGTATTTTATTCACTAAGCCTTTTATTCTCTCATTAAAAAGTAAAACTATTTAACAACATAAATGCAAATAGAAAATCTCTGTTAAAATCTGCCTCTTATTAATCACCTTCTGTGTCCTTATAGCATAGCACTTTTACATAATCTCATTTAATTCTTGCCATATTATGTATTCATAGCTAATGCAAGTAAGATTAGTAACTAAAATCAGAAAACATAAAAATTTTATAGACCTAAACACTTCTTAAGCTAGCTACATAAGCCAAGAAGAAATAGGACTGTTAGCCATACATGATAAATCACAAGAATTTGGAATTCAAATAGACTTTCTTTATGGTACCTCTTTTGCGAGTTTCTGTCCCTTAAAATACAAATTGGAAAAAGTCACACCAATTTAGACTAGAAATCAGTTATGTTAAAACAGTGATAAAAATATGATTGGAAAAGAATTTTGAGAAGAATCTTTTTCTATTTACGATGTTGCTTCATGGTTTTTGTAGCAACTGGGAGCATGGACCTAGAAAGGCAAGATGAGGCCGTGTACCTGTTTCTCTGGGGTCCTCTTACTTTATTTGGCTTGCTTCTGTTGGGTTTTGGAATTGGTTTGTCTTTGCTTTTTGGCCTGCCTAGAATGTGCGCAGCTGGCCCCAATTCATTAAACCTCTCAGATATGCCAAGAATGACTTTCTAGCAGCCTAACGTCTGTTTTCAAACATGATTCAAGGAGACTTAAGATTGTGATTAAAATGAAATTGCCACAGCAAGCAAACAAAAAGTAACAATTTAGGCGGAGTGAAAACTATAATCCAATTCAAGAATACAAAATATATGCTTATAGTTTAGGCAGGAGGGCAAAAGGTATTATAAATGTTCTTTCAATTAATACTCAAAAATTTCAAGCGTATATTATTATATGTTTGCACGTAGGAAAAAAATACGGAAAATAATTTTGGATTTGTCACACCTGAAGTTCTCTAGCATAGGATATGCCACATTTTTATGGAAGGCCATATATTTTTTTATTTTAGTCAAATTTCCCTTTAATCCAATTGGTTTTTTAATGCAGAATTTTAATTCAGACCAGCTTCACTCAATGTAAGGCTTTGAGTACAAGCTCAAGAATTCATTAATTGATGTTGCTATTAATTGCACACTTCACTTTTACTCTTTATCTTATATTCCTGACAGATCCAATGATTCAGTGATTTTTATTTTTTTAATTTTCTAGAAAGTAGACTTCAAAGTCAACAATTTGAGTGTGCTAATAGTTTGTGGTGTTTTCTTCCTCTTGTTTCAGTCTGTTCCCAGTATTCTAGAGGAGTATTTGCCATTTTTGGACTCTATGATAAGAGGTCGGTACACACCTTGACCTCATTCTGCAGCGCCTTACATATCTCCCTCATCACGCCAAGTTTCCCTACTGAGGGGGAGAGCCAGTTTGTGCTGCAACTAAGACCTTCGTTACGAGGAGCACTCTTGAGTCTGCTGGATCACTACGAATGGAACTGTTTTGTCTTCCTGTATGACACAGACAGGGGTAAGTCCAGTTTCTTCACCTGTTAGAGCAAAACTCTAATTTTCAATGTGAAATGGCCTTATATGACTTGGGTTTTTTAGAAAATTGTTTTGATCTCTAACATCACTAAAATCAGAAAATGGTTGATGTGTATTTTTATCTTGACTCTGGGGAAAAATTTCTAGTTAAAGGAGTTTCAGATTCACAAGGTTACTCATGAGCAAACCATGCTCTGTAACTTCATTGAAATTAAGATAATTATGTGAATAAGAAAAACAAACCAAAGTGCTTTTCCTGCTCTCACACAACAATCAACAAAAAATAGTTCTGTGACCTCTGGTCACCAACATGTGTGGAGGTTATTCTCATATGCCAGCTAAGCGACCCTCCAGAGCACACATCTACTTCCATTCAATCCTGACATTATCTACCTGGAGTTATGTAGCCTCAGATCCTACAGGTTGAAGGCTCAGTCCCCCACAAGACTGAACATCACTTAGGAAGCCAACCAGCTATAAATTGGGGTTCCCGTGACCCTTCTCCTTGGGTTCAATTGATTTGCAAGAGCAGATCTCAGTGCTCAGGAAAAACACTTTACTTTCATTTCCTCCTTCATATAAAGGATATTACAGAGGATACAGAAGAACAGACAAATAGAAGAAATGGATGGGGAGAGGCATGGGGAAAGGAGTGTGGGGCTTCCATGCCCTTCCCAGGTGAGCCACCCTCCAGGAATCTCCTCATGTTCAGCCATCCGGAAGCCCTCCTACCTCTGTCCTTTGGGTTTTTATGAAAGCTACATTATGTAGGCATAATTGATTACATCATTGGCCATTGACCAACTTAACTTTCATGTCCCTCTTTCTCCCCAGAGGTTGGTATATGGGGCTACAAGTCTCAACCCTCTGATCCTGCCTTCGTCTTTTGGTAACAAGCTCCCATCTTGGAACTATCTAAGGGCCCCCAACCACCAGTTATCTCATTAGCACACTAGAGACAATCTTCTGTCTCTAGAAATTCCAAGGGGTTTAGTAATAGTAAGTCAGGAAACAGAGAGGAAGACCAAATACATATATCATAATAACTACTTTTTAAAAAATTTCTGTGGTGTTTCAGGTTCAGTTATAACATGAATATGTTACTTTACTTCAAAGGCAAATGAGTTAATGTTTTGGAACATATTAAAATAATTGAGCCATAATGTTGAGTTTGAAATACAAAACTCTAAGTGAGTAATTGAAGGGCCATGACAATGATGATAGAGGTTTGGCAATAAGACTTCTGCTTACTGGCAACCTTTCACTTTACCAGTTTTGAAAGATTAATAAGTAATCCCATGTCACCTGTGTGTGGGAGAGACAAGGTGAATAACTCACATATTGCATTATTAACAATCCATACATTTTGTTCTATGGTTGATATAGCTTTATTTTTCAGCTGGAGGAACAACTTAAGGAGTTGCCATGCATGTTTTCCAATTCTGTTTTTTATTTAGTGACTAGAATCATAGCAACATATTATATTTAAAAATAAGCATTAAGGGATCACCTGTGAATTCTGTCTTCAGTCCTTTTTTCCTTAAGGTTTAAGAGTTATGAAAAGATAAGTTAAAATAAAGGTTGTAATAGGCAGTATTTTAAGAATATTCTTGAATGGAATTCTATCTATGAAATGAGTAAGGGTAATAAATAGCCTTTTCTATCTATGAAATGAGTAAGGATAATAAATATCCTTAAATATTTTCAAAATATTTTTTCAAACTTTTGAAGATATAATCCACCTTCCAGAATCCAAAGTATAATTTCCTATATTAAAAGATGAAAACCCATTAAATGAATTCAACTTTATTACTAAAATTTACAGTTTTAATTAGATGCGAACGGTATCATTTAAGATGTCATACGAATGGTGTTTCTAGTACATCATTTTTATTGGTATTCTTGGTAAATTTCCCTTACAGAAACAAGCTCAGCAAATTTAATATCATCATCATATTTTCTATAAGTTTGCAGCATACTTTAATTCTCATTTGTAAATATGGGAATCTACTTATGTTGCCTACTATTATTTGTTATTAGTTAACAATCTAAAGCATCCTAGGGGATGAATTACATATTAGAAAAAAAATCACTCTGTTCATTTCTAACTGTTGGAAAAATCGTTAAGCAACAGGACACTGAAAATTGAATCACAATGTCAATAAATATATATCAGGGTATAGATGAGATGTTGCTACCTGTGGTTCATTATGACATAGTTTAGTTCTCCACCTTGGGCAGAAGATGCTTATTTTACAACTTGTTCTCATGGAAATACCAGTGGAACTTGTGTCTCACTTTTTCCTTATCTCCCTGTATAAATCCATTTCTGGAAAGGAGAGGGTTATAGGTGTAATTCACATACTGGTGGGGACACAGAACAGGCATTAAGGTGGCACTTTGCTTTTCTATCCATTTATACTTTCCAAGGTCCTTCCTCCTGCATAGCAAGTCAGATGCTCCAACCTTGAGTCATTCCCATTACCGCATACCATGAGATCTCTCTACTATAAGCAGGCATATATTTGGTTATTTAAAGACTCTTTGTCTCATTAACTTTCTGCCTGCAGAGTCTTAAACTCATCATGGCACTGCCATGACTTCTTCTAATAGTGGTGTCTTATAAGCCTTTAACCTACTTACTGGCTTGCTGCCCAAAGCCTACTTTTTGCATCTAGTCATCCTAGAATTTAACTGTTCTGCTTCTAACCAGTTGACGCAATTTCTAGAATTCCTTAGTTCTCGTAGACTGTTGCTTCGGAATGAATAACTAGTTCTTAGCATTGTCTCTTATAGTAATTATCCAACTCAACTTCAAAACAGACATCTTTATTTCAAGAAGTAATTGCCAGAACAAAAAATAACATGTCAGGAAAATGGCTGTTTCTTGATGTTCAGATGGCTTTCCTTGCCATGATACATCATGTTTCCCAACATTCTTGATCTTAAGTCCTCTCAAAGCAGAAGAAATTTTTTTTCTCCCTTAGAAATTGTCATGCTCATTTTATAAGTTTAAGATCATAAACCCTATTTATTTCCTCTTAGATACTGTGCTTATAATTATGTATCACTGTCACCAACTGAGGTATGAACAGATGATTAACTCATGATAAACATAGTCAGCCAAGAGTCATTCACATTTTCATATCATAAAGAGAAAAAAAGAAGACTGCAAATAATTACACACATCAACATTAAAATCAAAATA
The DNA here is from genome assembly GCF_006542625.1 of Nomascus leucogenys. Lineage (NCBI taxonomy): Eukaryota > Metazoa > Chordata > Mammalia > Primates > Hylobatidae > Nomascus > Nomascus leucogenys. The sequence continues at coordinate 29,259,186 of NC_044395.1, read as the reverse complement.
TTTTAAAAATAATATACAAAATCCAAGTGTAAAGAGATAAGATAGTAAGTAAAATACTATCTTATTTATTTTGGTACTTTTTGGTATATCTTGGTACTTTTCTTTCCTCTTGTACTGTTATCATGAACTGATTATCTAAATATTTTTTTCCATTTTAAGTAACTGCCTTAATGACTGAATTTCTTTACCAACTTAAGTGGAACATTATTTTCTGATGCATCATAAATCTATATTTTGGAATAAGATATTTTGTTGGGCCGCTCGGTCATTCTGATATCTTAATCCCGACAGTGCCAAAACACTCTCTCAAAATATAAGAGCTGACTCTACTATACCTTGGAGTGGTGTTTTTATGTTGAATTACGCCAATTAAAGGAATGATCCTCTATTTGCTATGTTAGAGGTCCTATGATCTGCTATTAATTAGCTGTATGAAGTTGCCTATGTTGTCCTTTTGGCTGTATCTGCTTTTAAAAAACATTAACTGCATTATCTTTAAGATCTTTTCAAATTATCTTTAAGATTTCATTCCATTTTTTAATTCAAATATTCTGTTCCTTACCTGGAAATGGTAAACAGAAACAGAAAGAGCACATGGCATACCTAATCTTATCAGCAGGAAAACCTGCTTCTTTTCATTTGACTACCTCTCAAAGAAGAAAAAAAAAAGCATTCATTCATTCATTTATTCAATTTATTCTTTTAACATTCAATAAATATTTATTTTTCAATTTGTATTGGACACCTTAATAGGTACTGAGAATTTAATGATGAGCTTCAGTGCTATGACTTCATTAGAAAATAGCACACAACACTCTATTTAACAACCAGGGAAACTTGCTTTTGACATATAGCTTACTATTTTAAAATTTTAATTTGGAACACAACTGCTTTGCAGAAAGATCATTGCCTCTTTTGGGAAAAACAATTAGAAAACATCACTTAACTACAAACTTTAATAAGATATTTGAGTTGATAAGTAAACTAGTCCCACCATACCCACACTGCCCAAGAGAACTTTCTGTGATGATGGAATTGTTCTGTAATCTGAGTTATCAAGTATGGTTATCTCCACCACATGAAGCTATTGCAGGTTTAAAATGTGACATACAACTGAGAAACTGAATTTTTAGTTTTATATAATTTTAATAAATTTAAATTTAAATTTAAATGGCCACATTTGGCTCATGGCTACCATACTGGACGATATAACACATCTAACCACCGAGCTCATATGAAATTATACATTTCACTATGAATGAAATTTTTATATCTTTTATTGATTCATAATTTACTACAGAAGAAAAAAACTTAGTGACAACCCTGCGCATGACACTTTTGCTAATAATTTTCACATGGTGTTGTGTATACGTTTACATATCTTTTCTTCCCCCAGAATTTAAGTGTTTCTCCAGTAATCGCTGTTTCTTATTACATTTACACCTTTTTTTGTCTAGCAAAGTAACCCCTGAGAGGCATGCTATGGATATCAATTGAATTAATGAATTAATCTAGTGAAGTGCTTGACAATAGGTATCAAACAATTTTAGGGCCTTAATAACTAATGATATAATTCATTTTTTATTAATGGTGTCATATTTTAATAGATCAAATAGCTAAGAGAACAGCCAAAATGAAAAACTGACTGAGAGATGTATTACTTGAATTAAAATGCAATTTTCTTATCACAAAAAAAATGTTGAGCAGGCTGAAAGATAACATTTTTGATTTAGACCTAATTAAATAAAATATTTAGAAAATGTTTTAAAAATCAGTTTTTCTGGTAATAGAAAACCTTTACTCTGTTTCAAACCGAATTAATATGATGTCAATTCCTTGAGCAAAAAAGACATCAATTTAAATATGTTTAGTATAAGCAATGGTTATTTTCCCATTTGAAATAAAGGAGTCTATTTTTTACCTGTGTGTATTGCCCAGATTTTTAAATGTTTATGATGTGTTTATGGCCATTCCTAACACCCCAGGTAACAAGGTGAATTTATGATTGAGGGAGAGATGAGCAGAATACTAACGTTTTTTAAATTTCTAGTGATCATTGCTGGTATTTTTCAAAGCTGTTATGAGGGCCAGCAATTTTGATCTCACGTCCAGAGTCTGCAGTGGCTGACAATGACCTTGTTTTACGTAATCCTAACTCTCTTTAATGCTTGATATTCAATGTTTTGCTCACATTACTGCTATGGAAGCTTGTGGTATTATTTTAGAGGTTCCTAAATATCTTGTATCCAATATCTCAATAAATTTTGTAATATTATGTAAATTGTTCCTAGGAGAGATATATTTGGCAAAGCATAGAGCACAAAATTTTCCTTTGGCTCATTTCCTTTTGTCTGTTTTGTTTCTTGTTAGCATTTTTTTACAAAACTATATTCTACATATTGCATAACATATTTTCAGAAACCTGGGGAAAAATGTCCTGGGTGGTATAATACACATATCCTGCTATTGCATGCTAACGCCAATGCAAGAGGTGATGAGGGGATGGAAAGAGTAGTATGTTTATGCAGGAGGAGAGATAGATCTTATTATTTTATTTCTACTTTTTGGGTTTTAGTGCATGTATGTCTTTTATTTTTAAACTGCCTTTAATCCTCTTGCAAAAAAAAAAAAAGTTGAGATTCAGGTAACAGAAAAAGGAACAAATAAAGAGTAAGAGGAATGAAACACCTTTAAATGACATGCCTTTTATTCCTTCTAAAATAAATCTCTATAAATCACTCCAGGGAACTCTCCTATTTTCCTTTTGGGTTCTCAACTCCAATACTCTTCTCCTCCATTTTCTTATTGCATTGGAATAAGAAATATTCTTTTTTATTTCCCATTTTCTCCTTCTTTCTTAGGAACCTAGAGTAATGAGTAGCTAGGCAACATGATTTCAGGCTCACTGGGAACGTCTCTCCTTCTCTTTTACCAGATATGGATGCTGTGATAGTTAATTTTATGTTTCCACTTGACTGAGCTAAGGGATGCCTAGATAGCTAGTAAAACATTATTTCTGAATGTGTCTGTGAGGCTGCCTCCAGCAGAGCTCAGCACTTGAAGTGGTAGACTGAGTAGAGCAGATAGTTCTTACTAGTGTAGGTGGGCATCAGCCAATCCACTGAAGGCCTAAATAGAACAAAAATTTGGTGGAAGGGTAAATTTGTTCTCTGTGCTTGAGCTGGGTCATCCATCTTCTGCTCTTGGACATTGGTGCTCTTGATTCTCAGGCTTCTGGACTCAGAATGGTACTTATGCCATCCATCCTCTGAATTTCAGTCCTTAGGACTTGGACTAAGACTTACGTCATTGGCTCCTCTGGTTCTCAGGCTTTCAGGCTTAGACTAAAATTTCACCACTGGTTCTCCTGATCCTATGATTATTGGATTTCTCAGCCTCCATAATTGCATGAGCCAATTTCTTATAATAAATCTCTCTTTATGTATCTGTATATATTCTATTGCTTCTGTTTCTCTAGAGACTAATAAGATGCCTAAAAACCCTTAAACCCTAATTCATAAGTAATATAGGAGGATGACAAAGCACATATCTCCAAGGAATATAGCATATTGACATCAGTTCACAACGAATTAAAATTACAGATACCAACTGCTTTTTAAAAATGTCTTTCAGATACAGGTGGAATTGGGAAGGTCAGGGGTAACTGTATACCTGTCAAGTGGATTGGGAGCCATCCAGAGAGAAGTGTTCTGTGTCCGGACTGCATATCACAAACACAGTTCTTTTCCTCATTTCTCCCCAAATGTGGTGATTCCTAATTACCACATTCCACCAACACAAATCTACCATTGATTTGACTACTTAAAATTCCCCTGGTTCATTTTTTCTTACTAAAAGCAAAATTAGAAACAATAGCAAAATAGTTAGTTTACATATAAATTTAGAAAAAGTAAGAATCTTTCAGGTTCTAAGCTCGTATTATCCCAAGAAGAGTTTATCTTTAATATTTGACAGTACTAAACCCTGTTTTTATAACTCAGGAGAAAAAAAACTTATGTCCTAACCAACGCCCCCCACCCAAAAACATACAAAACAAAACAAAACTTCAAGTCTAAAACCATCACTGGGATGAAGAGGAGTTTCCTTTTTGTAAATCTTTTATGAAGACTCTCTGGAAAAAAAAATCTCATCAGGATTTAGAATAATTTTATCAGTCATCCAAATATATTTGCTTACAAACTCTTGTTACATTTATAGCCAGACTGACAGTCAATATTTACCTGTTGCCAGTTACCAAGTATGAGGATCATCCATTCCAGCAGGAGAAGGAGAACAGCTAACTGTGTCTTTGGAGCATACATTACTGCCTTCCTGCTGGAGCCAGGCCAGTGGGAGAGCAAAGGGAGATACAGGTATAAAAATAACAATGGAGCTTCCTATGGAGATTCTCACTTGTAACTGAGGAAGAAATAACAATCAGGATCAGGCAAGGGAGTCCAACTCTCTTCAGAGCATCTCCTTTGGAGTCACTGCAACATTTATTACTTGCCTTCATTAAACCAGATTCCACAGGCTGTTATTGCTTTGGATTAGAAAGTGGAGAAATGAACTGAGGGGTAAGTGAACGTGGATAAAGGCACATAAATGAGGGTTATGTGTCCGGCTCCTTTAACTTGGTGAGAGGAGGCAAAGGGAGGCGTGTGCCTATCCCCTACCTCCCACTGTCCCGCGTTACAGAGTGAAGGATTCAAGGGCAGATGCTGGAAGTCATCCTGAAGGAGTGCTGAAAGCTAACAAGGGGAATGAATCAGAACAGGGGCGCTGAGCAAATAATAATTGATATGAAACTAAAACAAGGGTAGTCAAAAGAAGAATAAAGCAGAGCAACTAGCAGCAAAATAAACAGTGGGTTGACAGAATGAAGAAATCCTAGAGATGAAATACAGAAGCCTGAAGAGGGTTTCCTGATGCCAGCAGTTCATTTGAAGGGTTAAAGAGGCCTGAATGGGATGGCAGGGAGATAAATATGCAGACCTCCGTGAATATTTGCACTGGGTCAGTTTTGTTGTCATCACTTACTAGGTTCTGGACACACACTGTTGACTGACACATCAACTGGGTGCTGTTCTTCCTTTCCTGTTTCCTTCCCATTGTCAGTATTCAGGCACTGAATATGAGATGAGAGCAGATATGAATGAGACCTCTGGAGGCCCTGCTCACTGGAAAGGTGATGGTGCCCTGCTCCATGGAAATTCAAAATTCCAACAAACAAATTACAAAATAAGAGTATAGGAGTCCAAAAGTTCTGATTTTTTCCCCATGGTGATCATTTTAGTGAATTTTTTGAAATAATAAAATTGTATAAAAAATTTTTGGCTGGGTCTGGTGGCTTATGCCTGTAATTCTGACACTTTAGGAGGACAAAGTGGGAGGATCATTCAAGGCCAGCAGTTTAGGACTAACCTGGACAACATAGCAAGGCCCTGTCTCTACAAACAATATAAAAACTAGCTGAGCATGGTGGTGTAGTCCTAGCTACTCTGTAGTCCTAGCTACTCTGGAGGCTGAGGTAGGGAGGATCTCTTAGCTCAGGAGTTCAAGGCTGTAGTGAGCTATGATTGGGCCACTGCATTTCAGCCTGGGTGACACATGGAGACCCCCATCTCTTGATTTTTTTTTTTTTTTTTGCTTTGATAGAGCCCTGAGCATACGCAGAAATTTTCAGTTGAGTTAGTCAACCACGTTCGAGGACTAAGGAAAGAGAACATGTTCCTTAAAAATCTTTAGACTGATGAAATGTGGTTATAATAGTTTAGCAATTTTCTTAAATGAAAATAAGGCTGTGTAGGTTTTCTTACTGGTTCCATGTTTTCAGTGGCCCACAACTTCCTTAAAGCAATAAATTTGCAAATGAATTATGATCTCCTGCAATATATATTTTTAAGGGTCATTTATCTGAAGATATGGAGGAAAAGATCTTTTTAAAGCTCTGATGGAACACCTTGCCTCAAGAAAAGTTGCCTCAATGAATTTTCCCTTTTACTACAAAAATGAAACAAATGTATACAAATGATAATGTAAAATTAAGGTTGAAATACAGTACGAAACCTATGTCAAAAGTATGGTTTACTTAACAGATGTACTTTATCATTTATTCATCATGTTATAACAGGTGTTGTATCAGAACTATGGAAGGTAGTAACTTACTATTTGTTGCAATGGAAGAGAGTTCTCAGATACGATGTATAAATTCCTTAGAGTTGGACTTATGATATACAGGCCAATATTTTGATTGTTAAATGGAAATTTTCTATTTTATATCAAATAGAAATTTTCAGTTCTATAGCACAGGTGTCGTCAGTAGAGGACAGACATAATATTGCAATGTTAAGTGCCTGAATTCAAATACCAGTTTTCCCACTTATTACATGTTTGACCTTGGATAATTTCCCTAACATCATGAGATCTCAGTTTTCTAGTGTGAAAAAATAGTATTAATAATCAAATCTACTGGGTCACTATGTGTTTTATATAAAGTACTTATAAGTTCCTGGCATTAGTAAAAATTATATTAAGTTATAACTATCATTCTTTTATTACCATCCTCATTAATATGTTAATAATTTATCCTTAAACCCTAATAAATGTTTATCATTTTGATATTCTTGATCATGAATCAAGGTGTTTGGTTAATATTTTATATTAAGAGATTTAAACCTTCATGCACATTTCTGATTACTACCGCTAAATTCATGAAAAAACAAATCAAAATATAAATTTATGGTAGCTTATTCTCTTTTTCCTTCACAGGCATCCCTTCCTCTAATTGCCCCTAAAATGCTGACATTTACTGGGGTTCTGTCCTCAGCTATTTTGACTCTGCAAACTTCTTCAATACAAACTACATATGTCATATTCTTAATTAGAATTATTTCATGACTTCTCATTACTCTTCATATAAAATCCAAATTTAAAAGATGTTCCACAGTCTGTCTCCTGATTGTTTCTTCCATCTCATTTCATAGTCCACTTCCCCTGAAATACCAAGATCCAGAGAAAATGGTTTTTCCAAAGATTTGTGCACACTAAGTTCTTTCTCTTGCCTTGACAGCTTTGCAAATGTCATTCCTTCAATCTTTTTCTTGGGTAACTCTTATTCACCATTTGGGTCTGAGCATAACTTCCTCTGGAAGTCTTCTTCCACACATTTACCTTCAAGTGAGTTAAATCCCCTTCTGTGCATTCCCATAGCATCTATATTATCTCTGTCAAACACTTTATTGTAACTATTTGTTTAATTATGTCTTCATCATCAGGCTCTTTAAGATTTATCACAGTAGAGACTCTGTCTTGCTCATTGAACAAGAATAGTGCCCCCATACAGTCACACTTAATAAATATGAATGAATGAATCATATGGTCTCAATTCCACTTATATAACAATGACTTCAAAATCTGTATTTAGAACTCATTCATCTCCCCTGAGCCAGACTCATTTACATAGTAACTATTAAATATCCCATTTGTATCTCAAAACTCATTATTTCAAGAGTGAATTAATGTTTCTTTTGGTTCATTGCTTCCTTGCTTCTTTTGGTTCATTTTCTACCCTAGAGGGTGACACATGCTACAAATGCAGGAGACTTTTTTACTCCATGTTTTCCCTTCATGCAATCATATCTAACCAATCATTAATCCTGCCAAATGTGTATCACCTAAAAATATCCTAAATGCATTTCCTCCTCTGCATTCTAACTACTGCTGCCCTTGTTCTGGGACTCTTCACTCTCCCACATCAACCAACTTTTCTCCTTGGCCCCAGTACTGCCCTCCTTAAATCCAACTTCTATGCACTTGCCACGGTGAAATATACACTAATAATTTTTTTCTTGGAATGTTGTTCTTTAGTGACCTATAATTTATATTTATCCTAATGTACTTGACAATTTTGTAGCAAGGTTATATTGGCCTTCTAGAATATGACGCAGAACATGACATATTTTTCTGTTTTCTGGATGAGTTTGCATAATGTTTAAATTAGTTTCTTCTCAAAAGTTTAGTAGAATATGCCTTAAAATATTTGTGCATAAACTCTGTAAAAGCTTTTTAACCAATGCTTCGATTTTTTTCATGATTCTAAGGCCTATTCATGTTTTTTTTTTTCCACTTCTCTTTCTGTCATGTTTGTTAAGGTACATAACATGCATTGTTGTGAAGTACTCAATGGATTCTGGCCAGAAAATGTGTTCTCTGATATTAATCCTTTGAAACCCTTTGGGATTCTTTTCACGTTCGAGTACATGGTCAATTTTAACAATATTTCGTAGGGCTTTAGAAGAATACTTATTTCTGATTTTTAGCTGCAAGGTTCTATATAATCATAATGCACTATTAAGGTTGAAATACAGTGCAAGACCTATGTCAGAGGTTACATTTGTTCAAATATTCTGCATTTTTATTAAATTTCTGACTGCTTGACCTAATCGAGAAAAGTACAAGGAAATCTCCCACCTTGGTCACAGATTTGTCAATTTCTTACTCTAATTCCATAATTTTTTACTTAGTATGAGATATACTTTGATACAAAATATTTTGGAATTTTTAGCATCTTCCAGGTAAATTGAACCATTTTTAGATTAGGTAATGAACGCCTCTCTCATTTGTCATGCTTTTTGTATTGAGGTCTGTTTTTTCTTCTACTAACATAGCTACTCATGTTTTCTTTTGGCTCATATTTGTCAAAAGTGTATCTTTTGACATTTTTTAATTTTCAATTTTCCTGCATCCTTATTTTTTAGGCATATCTTTTTGGCGCCACAACTGCTATTATGCACTAAGTACTTTACTATGTCTGTTAACATATTTAATTTTCCAAAAACTTTAAAGGGAAATATAATTATTATCCTGTATTATTCTTGATTTTAAACACTTAGAGAGTTTAAATAATTTGCCCAAACTTACATAGCCATCAGTGACAGAGCTAGGACTCAACTGCCTCTGTCAGCTCAACTCAACTCCAATGTGGCAGTGAAAAAGTCATTGACAACATATAAATAAATGAAAAGGCCTGTGTTCTAATAAAACTCTATCGACACTGAAATTTGAATTTCAAATAATATTTTTGTGTCAAAAAATGCTAATCTTCTTTTGTCCCACTCTGCTGCCCCAAACATTAAGAAATATAAAAACCATTTATAGTTTACACTTTATACAAAGACAGGTGGTGGGTCAGATTTTGCCCATCAGCAGTAGTTTTCAATATGCATACAGATTTCCAAAAAAGATTGCTACATTCTTTAAATATTGTGTGATTATTTAAAAGGTTAACCTGTGTTAAATTGAAAATTCACTGTGTTAGAAGCAATTTCCTAATTATATGGATAAACAGTGTTACCAGCCATGTGTGACCACATACACAACCCCCCAAGAATCTTTTGAGAAGTCTTAATTTTTTTTTTTTTTTTTGAGACTGAGTCTCACTCTATTGCCCAGGCTGAAGTGCAATTGTGTGATCGCAGCTCACTGCAACCTCTGCCTCCCGGCTTCAAGCGATTCTCCTGCCTCAGCCTCCCGAGTAGCTGGGATTACAGGCATCCGCCAGAATGCCTGGCGAATTTTTGTATTTTTAGTAGAGACGGGGTTTCACCATGTTGGCCAGGCTGGTCTCAAACTCCTGATTTCAAGTGATCTGCCCACCTCGGCCTCCCAAAGTGCTGGGATTACAGGTATGAGCCACCACACCCAGCCTGAGAAGTCTTAATAGTTAAACTATAAATTGATACATTTTTGTTTAGAGTCAGGTAAAAACGTTGCTGACAATTGTTTTCTGGATGGTTTTGCCTCTAATTAGTGATTAGAATATCCTTCTGATCCACCACGACATTAGCCAAATCTCTATCCTTTATAGTGCTTATCTCTTTTGGAAATATTTATTTGCCACAGATGTTTTTGTTTGTTTTGAGCATTTTTTGTGTCATAGATTGATATGGTTTGGCTCTGTGTCCCCACCCAAATCTCACCTTGAATATTAATAAGCCCCTCATGTCATGGGAGGGACCTGGTTTGAATCATGGGGATGGGTTTTCCCCATGCTGTTCTCAGATAGTGAATGAGTCTCACGAGATCTGGTGGCTTTATAAAGGGAAGTTCCCCTGCACATGCTATCTAGCCTCCTGCCATGTAAGACGTCCCTTGCTCTTCTGCCATGATTGTGAAGCCTCTCCAGCCATGTGTAACTGTGAGTCAATTAAACCCCTTTCCTTTATAAATTATCCAGTCTGGGATATGTCTTTATTAGCAGCGTGAGAACAGGCTAAGACATAGATCAACTGTTTAATGCATCTTAACAGATTATACAATAGCAAAATGGTGTAAAGAGATTTCAGAGATCAATGACAGAAATGCAATTGTTGAATCATATTGAGAAGTCATGTTTCAGTGCTTGGTTGGTTTATACATGGTGCTAACTTAAGTTGAGTAAGAGATACAAAATAAAAATATAGCATGGGTAAATATTAGGTTCAAAGTAGTAAGAGAGTTTAATACTGTTTGAGGAAGGAAAAGAAGGGTCTCAAGAAATATAATTTTCTAGAAGAAATGGGAGTGAGAGGAGAGAGCACTCCAAGTAGAGCAAGTGGCACAAACCAAAGCAAGGAGGTGAAAAAGTTCATGGAGTTTTGCAGAGGATAAGAAATCTGGTTTGATTAAAACCTTTGGCACATGGGATGCATATGGACATGGAAGTTGGCGATATGGGTGTGATGACAGTGTTTCACTAAGATTTCATTAGGGTTCTGTGTGGGCTCTGTACCACTGTGTATTTATTTAAGCTATTTTTTTAAAGTCTGCAATGTAAATAGACTCATCTATTCATGGCAGAATAGAAAAGATTGATTGAACTGATGACAATAGCCCTAAAGATTTTTATTGTTTTTTTCTTTCATATGATAACGTCTACTGTCTGGTAACAAATGCGAAGATTTTACTATCTAAAGACAGTAGACATAAGCATAAAAAAGACTACATCCTTACCCTTTTCCAAGGTTTCTTTTAAGGGTTTCATTCTGTTTTGATAGATGCCAGGTTAAGATCATAACAAATAAGCATCCTCTACAAAAGAAAAACAGCTTAAACTCCTATCTGTACAGCGGTCTGTCATTGCCATTTGGAAGGTAGACAAAAGAATTTTGTGAGAGACATTCCTCTCTGGACCTTTTGTGTGCTTTCCAGACGATACCCTGCCAAAAAGGATTCCATGCCATGACTATTTGATGTGAGTACACATTATTCTCTGTCACTTCACTGGGAGCCATTTAGCTCTTATGAATTTTAGCAACGGGTATGTAAGATTTCTATCAATTCTCACTTTAAAAAGATTTGAACTATGACTCATTTAAAAAGCTCTTCTATTTGTAAGTATCTTAAAATACCCAAACACAATCTTGAAAGGACAATTCAGAAATAGTACATAGAATCTGAAAGTAACACTGAAATTTTGTCACTGATGCATTCTAAGAGATTATTTTTTCTGCAATTTTTTTGTTTTGTTTTGTTTTTGTTTTTGTTTTTTTTGAGACAGAGTCTCACTCTGTCACCAGGCTGGAATGCAGTGGCATGATCTCAGCTCACTGTGACCTCCACCTCCTGGGTTCAAGCGATCCTCCTGTCTCAGTCTCCCGAGTAGCTGGGACTACAGGCGCCCATTACCATGCCCAGCTAATGTTTTTGTATTTTTAGAGTAGAGACAGGGTTTCACCATGTTGGCCAGGATTCTGTAATTTAATATTAAATATGATGAATTATGTTAATTCCTATTTGCATTTTGACCTGAAATGTTTGTTATTTGAATCATTTTAGTTATTTCATGTTGTGAAGTTTATATTACCTACGTTATTTGTTTTCATTCAATTATATATGAAATAAATGGTATAAGGAACCATAGAGTCTACCTGCCTATTCAGTCTTAAAAATATCCTTCTAAAGTAAATTTATATCAGAAAGAGACCCCCCTACTCCCACCCTGGAAATCTATATTGATTTATGTAAGAACTATATATAATACATCGAAGAGTTAGCAGATTTTAAATGGCCAAAATGGCTGTTGAACTAGAATGACAAGTTTGACAGTGAGTTGTGTTCTTCCATATTGTTTATGTTACCTTCACATTACTGTAGCCAGGAAAAGGCAGGTAGTTTATAAAAATAAACAGAGAAAAAAAAGGTTTTAGAAAGGGAATTTTTTCCTTTTTTAAAAAATAGTCCTCTTAGCAACACCTAGACTGGAAATTATTGTTTCTTGTCTAAAAACATGGGAACAAGGTAGATTTACCCTTACTAGATCCAAGAGACCAATTAAAGACATGTAGTTATCAAAATGAGGTCAGCACTACCCATTGGAGCAGATGTTACTATAGCCAAGTAGCATGTGACCAGAAGTACATGACCAATGATGCCTTCAGCCATATGTCTATATGGGGTCTAAGATTTGCCCTCAGAGGGAAGACAGCATTGATGCAGTATAATTTCAAAAAGTGAATTCAAACAACAGCCCAGCTTAGCAAAAGCCATTATGCAGCTAAACTCAGTACAGATTAATACAAAGTGTAAAGTGCAACAGATAAAGAAATAATCAGGGTTTTTCTGATCTGACATAGAGAAATACTCCTATTCCAAACAATAATTCTGTACACAGATATTTAGATTAAAAAGACATAGAGCAATACTTTAAACAATAACAACAGTAGAATTGCATCAACAACAATAGCAAAGGTTAAAGTATTTAAGAGTCATCTACATTAGACAAATCAGAGTGAGTGAATTTGAAGAAGCCCAGATGCCAGCATATTGAAATCACTGATGAGAAAATGAACAGCTAAGTTGAAACAAATGTAGAACGGATGATGCTGAAGCCCATAGATAGTACCAAGTCTGAGGCTTTGCCTTTGGACACTCACAATAACTAGTTTATCAGTAAACTTCAACTCTTCCTGGGTCTGAAGGTTTTCGTTCCAAACCTTTAAAACAGGGGTCAGCTAACTACAGCCTGTGGACCAGATCTGCCCAACAGCCTTTTCTGTAAATAAAGTTTTATTGGAACAGAGCCATGCTCATTTATTTACATTTCTTTTTATGGCTACTTTCCCACTTCTACAGCAGTATTGAGTAGTTGCAACAGGCACAGTACAGCCTGTAGTATTTTCTAGCTGGCCAGCCCCTAACTTAGAGGAGCTTGCCAACCCTTAACTTAGAACCTTCGTTGAAAAAATGATTACTTCAATAGAATTGTCTTATGTGAAAAAGATAATTAGGTTTGTGTTTCATTACTAAGAAAATGAAATTTGCATAGTATGAAAATACCTTTTCAAAACTATTCATAAAAGCAAATCAATAAATATATGGAAAGTTTATTTCAGGATTTATGCAAGGGGGTGAATATGGATGCCATGGAAACAGTACTATAAATCCATAATATAAGTGTAGGTATTTACACTAGATCTAACAAAGCATTAGTTTTCATATCTTTAACAATAATGATTAAATACTGCTTTCAATTACTGGATAAATAGAACTCAAGCCTTTCTATTTAAAGAATGGTATTTCCCATTTTTCAGGCCACCATAGAATTGCAAGCCTGATCAAATGTGAAGTATCAAACTAGAGATTATGCTTTCATGTAAGAGATATTGTCTATGAAGAAAAGAAAACTATTCCCCAAAGGCATCTCAAGCATTTAGAATTTTCTACTATTTATCTATGCATGGTAGTTGAAGTTAATCTCTACATAAAATAATGGATTTTCACTTATCTCGAGTCATAGTTTTTGTTTTGTTTTTTACTGCCTTGTATTTTGTGTTATTGATATGAGCTTTGGACATTAAATTTGGAATAATTGCAATGTAGCAACATTACTTTTTAACTTTAGAATGAGTTTAGACTTGTTTCTAAAATCTTGACTGGGCCTGTGTATATGGCTTAGTTTTGTTTGACAACTTACACACTTACTAACTCAATTAAGAAGTGAACTAAAGGTAGAGGCACCATCATCTTTAAGCTGGATTGTTAGCAGGTTTCTCACTGACCATCAAATTACCCCTCTGCTTGAAGCTGCCCAGTGGCTTCCTAGCTCATTCAGTGTTAAATCAAAGTTCTTATGATGGCAAACCAGGAACACCCTATCCCACAGCCTTTGTGCATGCTCTTTGCTCTGCCTGGAATACTCTTGCCACACGTGTAAGAAGACCTCACTGCTTCCCCTCCAAGACTGCTTAATGTTACCTTCTCAATGTGGCTCTCTCTGACCACCACCATTCTCCATCCTGATATTCCCTATTGTCCTTTCTTGCTTTATTCTTATCTACAGCACATTTTATCTCCTTATATTCTATTCACTTCACTTATTTAAGGTAGGCTCTGTTACAACAAGACATTTGATTTGTTTATTTGCTGCTGTATTCTCAAGATCTAGAATTGTACTAGGCATATAGGAGGTGTTTCATATATACTTGTCAAATGAAATTTGACAAGTGAATTTAAAAATGGAGAACAATAATGATGAAAGCAACAAAGGACTGGAGCATGTGTGATCACTGAATAGTTATGGGGGAGGGTGGTCAGGAGCTCCTGAGGCCCGCTAATGAATGATCAGGAATGCTTGGTCCCTAGGACATGCATGGAATTCATGGAGTATCTGAATTTTTGTCACTTACTAAGTTGTCTATACTTGAACAAGGAAAATACGTATGTTTTATTTTAGCATTTAACAGTTAGTAACCATATAAGAAGTGTATATTACATTATTAAAGATGCCTAAAAAGGAGGGGAAATCTCTAGCATGTTTTGTTCTGAATTTACCAGGCTTACCCCAGTATGTTTTGATGACCCCTTGTGCATGTTTTGGAGAAATAAGAATCATATGCCACAAAAATGCAAACTGAAATAAAAAACTATGAGCAGGGAAAAAGAGTGATCATAGATATTATGAAAAAGTTGCTTTTAAGTAATATCTGAGGTCCTTCAAGAATTTATAATCTCATAATAATAGCAAGCACTTACATAGTACTTCCCATGTGTAATATAGCTCTAAAAGCTTTACACATAGAAATGAATTTAATCTTTATAGCATTCTAAAGAAGTCGGTGGTATTATTTCCATTTTTCAGATGAGAAAAATGGGACCCATAGAGGTTAAAAAACTCATCCAACATCACATAGGGAGTGGCAGATCCAGGCTTCAAGTGCAGGCAGTTTGGATTAAAAATCTGTGCCCTTAACCACAACATTATGCTGCTGATGAGGACCTCTCGCTTTAATTTGAATCAGAGTCAGCCAAAGAAAATAGTAGAGTAAGCAGGTCCTAGCCAGTTAACACATAACACTATACAGCACTGGGCAGTCCCAACAGTTCCTGAAAGGATTAAAAAAAAGAAAACCAGTCACAGATCCAAATATTTCAGCTTTAGAAATTTATTTCAGCATGGACATCTGAGTCCTGCAGCTGCTGTGTATGGTCTTTTGTGTGGTCACAGGTGTTGGCTGTACTATGAGAGCACATAATGGCAGATGACAAGGCAAGCATAGTAGGGACTGCCAGCCCCAGGAGGTAATGCCAAGTTTAATGCTGAAAGTAAAACATATGCATGTGCCAGTTTTCTTCTAAATGCATTTATATTGAAGAAAAACAAAGCTATCTTCTAAAAAAAATCATCTGTGTATGGATAAAGGATGATATTGGCATAAAAATAGTAGCACTAGTAGGCTTAAAAATTAAGATTTGGTTTAAAAACTGGAGAAAATAAAGTGATAAAATCAGGCAGTCACATCAAGAAACAATCATTTGAGGATGAAATCAACAACAATCAGCAGCTACATATTTCAAGTTTTGGAAGTCAAAGCATTGCTTCAGTTTTCACGTAAAAAAATCTTTCAAAAAAAGAGAAGAAATAAATTATACTCAGTACCTTTTCACAAATAGAACACACCTGCTACTTTTCTATTAGCAGATGGCTTATGTGAATCAGTATGAATAAGTGATGTTTTGGGGAAAGGGGGTGTTTGTCTATTGAAATTTCACACATAGTAGGAAGGTAAGGGCCTTCCTACTATGAGTTAAGTTGTTCCATTGCATTAAACAAATGTTCATAGATTATTTGCTCTGTGTACCATGCTGGGAAAAATCCACATATAAACTATAGACTTAGCAAAGAGAAAACAGAACACAAATCTCATGAATGTTAAGCATACTAAGTAAGTAACATAAGGGAAGTACAAAAAAAAGTTAGAATTCAAACAAAGAAGACCCCATATCAGATTTGAGACTATGGTTCTAAGTAGGAGGTAGAATTTGAATTAGTACCTAAGACTTAATATAGCCTTTCAATTAGAAGAAAGGAAAGGCATTCCCGGGAGAGGACGTTGAAATAGAGTAGAAGAGGTGAAAAGATAAGGATCAACATTCATGGCAGGTAGTCCACATTTTCTGAGACACGGGCTCAGTAACTTGAGAAGCTTGAATTCTAGTAAGAGAATTATGAGGTAAGAGTCAAGGACTAGGTCTTGGTCTGGGTCTCCAGACCTGGGCCAGTGACTGGCATATAATAGGTGTTCAGTTAAAGTTAGGCGAAATGAAATGGCAGGCTTCTGTACAGATAACCATACAGCAGTGTAAAACTGTGTTCTGATTGAGGCACATGCAAGGCTGTGCAGAGTTACAGAAAAGGCAAATCATTTTGCTTAGAGAGTCAGGGGAGGCTTCAGAAAGGGTAATATTTGGGCCCAGTAGATCTTAAAGACTAAGATTTCCAGATGATGTGGAGGAAAAAGGGTGTTTCATAGAGAGAACAGTGTGCCCATGAGTATGATATATTATGCAAATGGTAAGTAACTCATTATGGCTCAAGAAGAGAGGGAGTGGAATGGAGGATACTTTGAGGGAGAATGGGGCTGACAAGTTTGTTTGGGACAGGTGAGAACAGATAATGTCAGATAGTGAATACCCCACCTGAAAATTTGAATTCTGTGCTCTAGATGGGGGCCAGGGGGTACCAAGAGTTATTTTAAAGTACCCATAGTGACAGGACGAAAGTTTGTCTTTCAGAATTATAACACTAAAGCAGTATGGAGGATGAACCAGAGGTGGGAAGAGTCTGCAGGCAAGAAAAAGTAACCAGGAAAGTCACAATGTGACGCATGAACAAGTGAAAATGAGCATAGTAAAACCCACATATGTAAATGCTAAGAAGGTGTCAATTACATGAGTCATCAAAATAGCCTGGCTTTAGTCAAAGTTTATCATTTGGATTTGGAGCCAAATCTTATTTTAGAGATATTTTTCCCCTAATTTAACTTAAAAGTAACAGAAACAAGATATAGACTACTAGTTACTTTAACTCATGGATTTCTACACCTACTGTATATTTCCATATGTACTAAAGATGCTAGTAACAATATCAATGCTACATTTTCCTTATGTCATAATATATCCTTTATATTACTTTTTTGGTGTGTTTAAGTGATACATACATAGAATATGGATGATTTAGTGCTCTAATTTGCTATTCAACTTTATAGTTCCCCTAACATTGTGATGCAAGGAGAGTTTCACCTGTGGTGACACCTTGTTTGTACCCTAATGTCCCCAGTTTGAAAACAGACTTTATTTGTGAGTACATTTTTATTTGGTTATTTAACTCTGCAGAATTTTGCAATTTTACAAGGAAAGAAAATTCCTTCTTAAAAGTCTCGTGTTTAATATAATAAATGTGTTGGTCAATATCTTTTTCCATTTATGATGCATATTTTTGCCAAACTATGTGTTTTCTTTCTTAGTTTCTCAACATATGTTTGTGTAAGTTAAATAAGTTTGGATACTTGGTCAAACTTTCTCAGCCTTCCACTTCACTCACCCAAAATAAACGCAAAATTTATTTTAAGCATTTCAATATATGGTTTAAGAATATCCTCCCATTTAACATTAGTTTTAAATAAACCAAATCATCCAATTTCCTCCTATTTTCCAGTTGCCAAGTAGTTCTGGAGAAAAGCAAAACACGGGATCACTTTGTTCCATTACACACTGACTGAGACTCTCATTTCTTCTGAAAAATTCTTCTACCTATCCCTAGTTAAAACCTACTTTTCCCCAAAGCCCATGTTCCAAAGATTTTTCCAGTTTTCACAAATATCAAGCTGGACTTTCTCTACCCTTTTAATTCTCTACAGATTAGCCTATCTTTACTAAGACCATTTAACATGAGCCCTTCAGTGTTAAAAACATCAAAACGCTCTGAACATTCGTCCATCCATTCCCTCCTATGTTCTTCCTGCCATCAAGAAATAATTACTCCCTTCATCCAAGGCTGACTCTCCAAATGAGACCATATTTTCTTTCATAGTCGAAGATGTTTTTCTTTAATTATCTGTACTCCCTCCTTAACCTTAAGTTTCTCCTCCTCCTCTATCTATACACATGACTACACATATCCAAAATTTCCCCAACCTATGAACAATCAAATACCCTCTATAACTTGTACTCTCTTAAGCTGCTATGCTAGGTTTTTCATTGCCATATTCATTGAAAGCATACTCTACAAAGCTTTTTCTGCATCTTTACTCCTTAATCCTTTGCCATTCTAGTTCTATCCATGCCCACTCTACAGAATTTAACCTCTTCAAAAATTAACCTTCCTTTGTCCAAAAGCTATTTTGCACTATTTTTTGAAACATTATGCTCCTATGATTATGTTCAATATTGCATGTTTTCTGCCTTATATCCCTGATCCTAGACATAAGTATTCTCTATATTTAACCCTTATTACTCAACTCTGCTCTGTCAACATTCTCTTTGGGGCCAATGCTATTTTTCCCTTGCCCTAACTAAGATTTTGATATGAACAGTTCCCAAATCCCTATCTCTATATGAGATCATGCTGGAGCTTTTGTCCTTTTTGCAAACAAGTTTCTCAAGAAGGTATAAGGGACATTTTTTTGTAAACCAGATATTGATTTACACAGTGTATATATGTTAGCTTATTCTTAGAAACTATGCACTGAAGTAATTAGGAGTAAAAAGTCATAATTTATGCATTTTGCTTCAGAAAAGAAGTACAGTTGACCTTTGAACAATACGATTTTGAACTACACAGGTCCATTATATGTAAATTTTTAAATAATCATACTGGAAAATTTTTTGGTGATTTGTAACAATTTGAAAAAACTTGCAAATGAACCACATAGCCTTATATTTAGGCATGTTGTGAATGCCTAAAATATATGTAAATACTAGTCTATTTTATCATTTACTACAATAAAATATATATAAATCTACTATAAAAATTAAAATGTATCAAAACTTACACACACAAACACAGACTGTACATAGCTCCATTTGCAGTGGAGAGAAATGTAAACAAACTTAAAGATGCTGTATTAAATCATAACTGCATAAAATTGACTATAGTACATACTAATCCACTGTAATAATTTCATAGCCACCTCCTCTTGCTAATGCACTGAGCTCAAGCGTTGTGAGTATTCACTTGAAGCGACATGTGATGCTAATCATCTCTACCTGAACAGCGCAACTCTCCACTAAACTGCCTATTGCAGTAAAAAGAGATTATTCACGATTCTCCATCGTGTTTAGTGAATACCATAAACCCTGAATGACGCCAATGTACCTGTGCCACTGGCAATGCTGGAAGTGCTCTCAAGAGGCATAGAAATGTCGTGACATTACAAGAAAAATTTGGATAGCTTGATATGTTCCATAGATTGAGGTCTGCAACCACACTTGCTCACCATTTCGGACAAACAATTCATCTTCTAAACAGACAATGTAAGCTTACAGTATCGAGAAACACAGTACAGTGTGGTAAATGTATTTTCTCTTCTCTATGATTTTTCTAATAACATTTTTCTCTTACTTTATTGTAAGAATATAGGATATAATGCATATAACATATAAAATATGTGTTAATCAATTTTGGAGGGAGTTAAAAGTCATACTCAGATTTTTAACTGAGTTGGGCGTGGGTGCCCCAACCATCATGTTGTTCAAAAGTCAACTGTATATATTATCAACAAAATGCACACACACATACACACACACACATATATTTGCATATACTTATATGTGTTTGTGTCCCTATTAACAATAGGTAAATTTGTGTAAAGAATATTTGCGTCTTTCTTGTATTATATTTAGTTTTAAACTTTTCCATAAGTTAAAATTATTTCCAAATAAAAAATTATGAAAATGTGTGGGATGTAACTAAAGTACAGAAAAAAAAGAAAATTTCATAGCTTTGAAGACATTTATTGTAAAACAAGAAAACTAAATACAAATAAGCTAAGCTTTAACTCAAGAAGCTAAATAAAGAGCAAGAGAAACATCTGAAGTCTAAACATGGCAAAATGAATTAAATAATGCAGATGGGGGGGAAATAAATATACATGATTAAAAAGCCACAGATAATTTTAAGCTACCCATTCATTGCTAAATAGTGTCCATTTCCTCTTCCACCTTCCCCTACTCCTTCTTCTCATTCTTTTTTTTAAAAATGATTGGTTTTGTACATTAAATGTGCTTTTCTCCGTGTTTGTCTATTGAAATTTCACCTTCTTACAAGTACAAGGTACAGGTCTCTTCTTTGTCCTTATGAGGGAGAAAGAAGAGACAAATCTAAAAGAAACATAGCAATGGTTCCAACCAAGGGGTTGAGCATCTATTTAAGAAAGGAACAAACAAAATAGCAGGTATATATTAATTTTGTATAAAACAAGCAACTAGATTGAAAAAAAGTTAATGAACTGGCTTTATAATAACTGAATTCATAATTAATATTCAAATCTATCATGTTTATCCATGAACTAATACAATATCAAATCCACACATATAATTAAAAACTATAAAAATTATAGAGTTTTAAAATATTACCCTTGGTTTATACAAGAGTATCATTAGGAGTATAATTAAAGTAATAAGTACTAATAAGTAATAAAAATATCATTAAAATATGGATATATGGGATTTGAATATTATACCTAATGAATTTTAGGATATAAAATTAATTGTGCTACAAAGAGAGAATAAAATTTTTTTGCATATGCTTTATGGAACATTTATAAAAATTGACTATATAGTAAGTACCATCAAAATTAGTAGATTACAGAAAAGTAAAAATTATAGAAGCCATATTTGCTAGTATAGTGATAAATAAATATATGCTAATAGCAAAAATTAATTATTAGAAATCAAGATTTACATAAATATATTTTAAAATATAAAAAAGAGCTTGAGGCAAAGAGGAAATCAAAATTTAATATAAAACTATTTAAAAATAATGAAAAGAAACAAAAATAGCACTTTAAATAATGAATCATAGCCATACTGAGATATAAATTTATAGACTTAAAAAGTTTATTAAATAGTAAGAGATAAAAGTAAATCTACTACGTGTAAAGTAAAAACAGCACTTAAGATTTCTAAGAAAAGGTGGAAATATGAAAGAATAAAAGTGGAAATTGAAGGAATAGGGAAAAATGTATATCTTAATTTCAGGAACTTGTTTCTTCAAAAGGCAAATACGTTTTAACATTCATCTCAAAGTAGTATTAATGTTTGAGGCTAATAAAAAAATGTAAAGGCATACTGGTGGTAGGAGAAAGGTAAGCAGGAAGTAGCTGCCTTCGTATCAGATGTTACAATTTATAAGATAAAAATATTCAACTCTATTCCTGATCCAAAATTTATAGCCCTATCAATAAAAGAGAATAAAGAAATGAATTATACTTAGGGATTTACTACAAAATAAGGATGACATTTCAGGTCAGTTTGAAACTTTTGGATTACACAATAAACGGTGCTTGATCATTTGGTTATTTGAAAAAATAAAATTAAGTCCCTGCATTTTATCGACTCTCACAACACATTATCAATATATATCAGTTTTCTATGGATGTTGTAATAAATTACTGCAAAGTCAGTGGCTTACAACAGCACACATTTATTCTACCTCAATTCTGGATGTCAGAAGGAAAAATTAGTTTCGCTAGGCTAAAATTAAGGTGTTCACAGGGCCAAGCTCCTTCTGGACTCTAGAGTAAAATCCATTTCTCTGCCTTCTCAGGCTTCCAGAGCTCCATTCCTTGCATTCTTTGGTACTTGGCCCCTTCCTCCATCTTCAAGCCCAGCAGCCTAGCATCTTCAAATCTCTCCCTGCTCCATCTTCACATGCCTTCTCCTCTTGCATCCCTCTTACCAGGACACTTGTGACGACAGAGCCACATGGACAATCCAGGACAATCTCCACATCTCAAAACCCTTCATTTAAGCACATCTCCAAAACACGCATTTTTCACATAAGGCAATATTCACAGATTCCAGGAATTAGGATCTGGATATTTTCAGGGACCATTATTTAACTTACCATAAAAAATAGTAAATGTTGTCGTGTAAAATCTGAAGGCATGCTAAAGATACCATATATGCTTATTTATTTATGTAATTATGTGTTTATTTGCCCAAAGGAGAGATAGCTAAGCATAAAAACAAAGGAAAAAAATTTAAAGACAAAAATAGGCCTGAAAAATATTTTAATTTTCTGTATGAAAACAAAATTGACAGGCAAATGACAGCTAGGAAAAGCCATTTCACTATATATGACTGGAAATAAAGTTTAATTACAAATCAATATGAAAAAATAAACCAACTTTTAAAAATAGACAAAAATATAAGCAGTCATTCCATAAAATAAAAAATATGAACAGTCAACAGGTATATAGAATATTTTCAACCTTATATTAAATAGTTAAAAAGGTAAAATATTGTACACTTGTCAGAAAGTACCTCTTTCTAATAATGACACCCAACTTTATC
This sequence comes from Nomascus leucogenys, assembly GCF_006542625.1. NCBI lineage: Eukaryota > Metazoa > Chordata > Mammalia > Primates > Hylobatidae > Nomascus > Nomascus leucogenys. The sequence continues at coordinate 29,236,353 of NC_044395.1, read as the reverse complement.
AAGCATTTAGAAAGTAAGTCCCCCTCAAATATCACCAATGGTGGCATTAATTTTCTCAATTTTTTTTGAGAAAATTTTGTAATACAGACTAAAATCTGCATTAAGAACTTCCATTTGTCAGATTTTTCTTTTTAAAAAAAGTCTGAAATTTGCATACATACTGAAAATGTAATGTAAATAAATATATTTATAATTTTTAATACAAAAGTAGATGCTATTTATTGAATACTCCAGGATATGCCAGCTTAGTATTTTGGAAATAGTACCTAACAATTTTATTATAAAATTATTTTTCCCATTTCAAAGATAAAGACATTGAGATTCAAAGAGGCTAGGAGAGTTGCTACAAATTACATAACTACTAAAGAATAAATCATTGTACACAATACACTAAAGATTGTGTAGTTTCACAATAAAATCTGCTCACTTCATTATGATGTTAGGGCATTTATTACACTATTATTTATGGCAGCAAAAAAATACTTAAATATGCAACATCTGAATTTTAAAATCATATTTTACCAACATACTATGTAGAAAGGAATAATTGTATTTTCAAAAAAATTATATGAATATATCAAACTTGTTTCAACACTATTAAGAAGAAAAAATAGAACGGTATATTCTTTGTGACATATGTATGGATAAATAGATAGTAAACAGAGAGATTGATTCATAAAACAGATGGTTTATATTTGAATTCCAGGTCTACCACTAACCACATTGGATTATTACGGAAATCAAGTGAGATAATTCATGTAAACTGTTTAGCGAGTGCCGGGTACATAGCAATGCTCAATAAACACATATATCTCAGATCTCACCTGCAGTCTCCCTAGTCTCTGAGGTCTAGATAGAAGTTCCTTGAACCACCGTTTCCATGATTTGGAAAGTCCCAAAGATTACTGCATTTAGTGTTGCACCTCTCCCCACACAGCAGAGAGCCAAATGTGAAAGTCCACCCTCACAAAGCATTTGTGAATAGACTTTACTGAAATGCTTGGGGTCATGAACAGAGGTAACATCAAGCACCACCAGTTTAAAACAAAAATTCCTGCTCCCTTTTCCTAAAAAGTATTTCTAATCTCAAACTGCATTTTGGATAAACCTATATCAAGATGTTCTACTACCGTGACACTAACAGGGAGTTCTCTTGGCCCTGCATCCACGTGGTACCCGGTTTTATCCAGGGAGAAGAGTGTGTCTTCTTCTTGGAGGTTTTAGTGCCAGCCAACACCAGCACAAAAACACACACACACTCATGCACACACATGGAATGTTATAAATGAAAACCATGCTCCAAACGTCATTAACAGTGCTTACTTCTGCAACTGAGATTATATAAGTGATTTTAATTTTTTTCATACTTTATTTTACAATAAAGTTCTTCTTTAACGAACAGGTATTGCTCTTAAAATCAGGGGAAAAAACATGTTTTAAAAGAAAGAAAGCTGGTATGAAATAAATCTAAGAAAATATTTCTTCAAAGTGGATGATTTTTATTGTCATTTAGTTATATGCTTCAGTTAACTAGAAATTTTTATTTACATGAGATGATTTGTGAAATTACCCAATAATGTCAGGCAAATGACAGTACTTGAATATATCACTCCCGAATGAGATGAAACATTCTACATATTTAATATTCATATGTCTTTCCTTACATTCTTATATTTTATTTAAACAAAAGCTATAATCATCTTATTAAACAAAGTCCCATTCATTTTAATACATGACCATTCAAGAAAATCTTTAAAATTGTTTCAATGGTACCTAAAATAATAGATTATTCAAATAATATATCTTTTCTATGAAAAATTTTATGGATCCAAATACCATCAAGATGAAGCCTAGGTTCATGGAAAAATGGCAGAGAGCTTGGAAAAGTTCAGCTTTCCCATTCCATTTCACACACTGAAGTGACAACTGTTCATCTCAATCATTTTAATCTTAAAAATAATAGATGCACAATAACAACCACAAAAAAAATACCTTTTATAATTATTCAGTTGAAACTAACAGAAACCCACTACAGCTAGCACGCAGGATTACATCATAAATCATATGTTCAAGAATGCAGAGAGCTCAGAAAGGGACAGAGATCGAGAACTGACTGAAGAATCATCCGGGCCAGACAGTAGGACCTTTTTGGACTTCATTCTTATATTTTCCTACAGTCCAGCTTCCCTATATTGCAAGGGTGACTCAAAGATAGTCGCTTTGCAGATACTGATTTAAATACTGAGATTAAACCAAACTGAACTAGGTAAAGTCCTTTCCATTTTTATTCCAAATTTCTAGAAAAAAAACTCAATTGGCTCAGATTTGGTAAGGAATTCTCCTCGCCCAAATAACTGAAGGCAGTGCTTTCCTCATGTGTAGTTTTCACCTACGCTTTTAAAGTCCTTATAGCTTTTGTGACCTAGTATTATTTTATTATAAACACAGGGATTCAGTTAATGGATTGGACAGTCAGGGAAGGGGATCATTGCATGCTATGCACAAATCCATAAACAGATCCTTGATGATTGCTTTTCTAGTTTAGTTCATGAGTATAAATAAAACATTAGGAACATCAAGTACCAGAGGGGCTGGGCACGGTGGCTCACGCCTGTAATCCCAACACTTTGGGAGGCCGAGGTGGGAGGATCATGAGGTCAGGAGTTTGAGACCAGCCTGACCAACATGGTAAAACCCCGTTTCTACTAAAAATACAAAAATACGAAAATTAGCTGGGCGTGGTGGCACGCACCTGTAATCCCAGCTACTCAGGAGGCTGAGGCAGGAGAATTGCTTGCACCCAGGAGGCAGAGGTTGCAGTGAGCTGAGATCACGCCACTGCACTCCAGCCTGGGCAACAGAGCAAGACTACATCTCAAAACAAAACAAAACAAAACAAAACACCAACTAAGCATAGGAAGGCATTATTAAAGATTAAATCAGTGTTGTATAGTATAGATAGTGTAGATCTTTTCTTTTTATTATTATGCTTTAAGTTTTAGGGTACATGTGCACAACGTGCAGGTTTGTTACATATGTATACATCAATGTTGGTGTGCTGCACCCATTAACTCGTCATTTAACATTTGGTATATCTCCTAATGTTATCCCTTCCCCCTGCCTCACCTCACAACAGGCCCTGGTGTGTCATGTTCCCCTTCCTGTGTCCATGTGTTCTCATTGTTCAATTCTCACCTATGAGTGAGAATATGCAGTGTTTGGCTTTTTGTCCTTGCGATAGTTTGCTGAGAATGATGGTTTCCAACTTCATCCATGTCCCTACAAAGGACACGAACTCATCATTTTTATGGCTGTATAGTATTCCATGGTGTATATGTGCGAAATTTTCTTCATCCAATCTATCATTGTTGGACATTTGGGTTGGTTCCAAGTCTTTGCTATTGTGAATAGTGCGATGTGAAGGACCTCTTCAAGGAGAACTACAAACCACTGCTCAATGAAATAAAAGAGGATACAAACAAATGGAAGAACATTCCATGCTCATGGGTTGGAAGAATCAATATCATGAAAATGGCCATACTGCCCAAGGTAATTTATAGATTCAATGCCATCCCCATCAAGCTACCAATGACTTTCTTCACAGAATTGGAAAAAACTAAAGTTCATATGGAACCAAAAAAGAGCCCACATTGCCAAGTCAATCCTAAGCCAAAAGAACAAAGCTGGAGGCATCACGCTACCTGACTTCAAATTATACTACAAGGCTACAGTTGATCATGTAGATCTTATCTCATGCTTCATTCAAAGGATCATGGTAAGCTAACTATAGAAGGATAAAATGTACATTTATATATAATAGCTCACATTTATAGATTGTTATGAAAAATCGGTCATTTCCATTTAATGGTAGTTATGTCAAAGCTATGGAATCTTTCAGTGGGGGCATATCACATGACTAGAGGAATTGCTTTAAAGGGTAAAAGTATTAAGATAGTGGAATTGTGGAACATTAAATAGTTCTCAAAGAGATAATTGCAACACACTGAACCTTAGGTGTACCCTGACTATCTGCTACAGTGATCTCCTATGTGTAATCTTCCCCCATGCTTTTAAGCCCTATTTTTGTTCGAAATAATGTTATTTCATTATTTAGAATATACACTTTACTGCCTACTAAGAACAGGAAAAAAAGGGCCAAATTTATGGAATATTTATATGATTGACGTGTGATGCAGGCTCTGTTGTTAGTGGGCAAAAGAAAGGCAACAGACCTGAATAATAGAAACATGAAATATGCCAAGGACCCTGAGTATTTAGTAATCTGATTAATTAAGTATAATCTCTATTTTCTAGAATGGAACTATTATTTAACATCACAGAGTAGAGAGTACCTATTTCTGATCAATAAGATCTGCACTCACGCAGGTAAATTCACTGGTTCTCTACAACATTGCAAAAGAAATTTAGCTCACATTTCACATTTTACTTTAAATGTTGCCCATAAAGTTTTTTAAAAAATCTTATTTCATTTTTAGGTATTCTATACAAAGGAGGACAAGACTAAAACTAAATATTCCAAGATGAATAAAAATTTTAATGTAGATATAAAGAAAACAATTATTATTGCTGAAAGATAAAAACCTCACTAGAATGCCACTTCCTTTTTGTTATTATTTTCCAATCAATATATGAATTTATATTAGAAGTTTTACAAGATGAAATGAAAGAAAAATAATCGTAACCATATCATAGCCATAATTCAACAATGAAAAATCATGCACGTTAGTCTGCAGGAAACTTGGCACACTCCAAACATGAACACTTCTTGTCTGCCTTCCAAAAATGTAATCATCTGATTACTACAGGTGTGATTAGTTTAAAGTGACAAAAGAAAAATAGCAGCATACTTTTGTGTCATGCCTTTCTTTCACACACACACATACATATCACAACTGGAGTCATTCAACCTCTAGCTCATGTCACTATTATCTAATTTATCTTTTCAGTTGCCATTTAGACTGACTCAAGTTCGAACAGTGAAGGACAAAATAATGACTAGACTTTTAAATCAGTTTCAAAACTGATCTTACATTCAAACTGCTAATAACTTCTGATGTTTATTTATACTAATTTAATTACAGGAACTTGAAAATTTGCATTTGTGTTTCCTAATTTAACATTTGCCACAAAACCCTTTGAAAATGTTAACATTAGTCAGATGTAATACATGTTTTCCCCCAGGACCCCATTCTGTCATATTGTTTCCCTGGTGTGTCTACAGGCCCACATCACAACCTGAAATTCTCTCACACAATGCTCCCATTCTTTTGTACAAGGACTCCAACAGAAGCATCTTATCTGTGGATCTCCTAGTTGTTTTACTGCCTTTATTTATTCATATGTGCTCTTGTTCTTTTCTCTCCCACAATTTGAAGTCTAAATTTTGTGGGTTTATTTTTATTATTATACTTTAGGTTTTAGGGTACATGTGCACAATGTGCAGGTTTGTTACATATGTATCCATGTGCCGTGTTGGTTTGCGGCACCCATTAACTTGTCATTTAGCATTAGGTATATCTCCTAATGCTGTCCCTCCCCCCTCCCCCCACCCCACAACAGTCCCCGGAGTGTGATGTTCCCGTTCCTGTGTCCATGAGTTCTCATTGTTCAATTCCCACCTATGAGTGAGAACATGCGGTGTTTGGTTTTTTGTCCTTGCAATAGTTTACTGAGAATGATGGTTTCCAGTTTCATCCATGTTCCTACAAAGGACATGAACTCATCATTTTTTATGGCTGCATAGTATTCCATGGTGTATATGTGCCACATTTTCTTAATCCAGTCCATCGTTGTTGGACATTTGGGTTGGTTCCAAGTCTTTGCTATTGTGAATAGTGCCACAACAAACATACGTGTGCATGTGTCTTTATAGCAGCATGATTTATAGTCCTTTGGGCATATACCCAGTAATGGGATGGCTGGGTCAAATGGTATTTCTAGTTCTAGATCCCTGAGGAATCGCCACACTGACTTCCACAATGGTTGAACTAGTTTACAGTCCCACCAACAGTGTAAAAGTGTTCCTATTTCTCCACATCCTCTCCAGCGCCTGTTGTTTCCTGACTTTTTAATGATCGCCATTCTGACTGGTGTGAGATGGTATCTCATTGTGGTTTTGATTTGCATTTCTCTGATGGCCAGTGATGATGAGCATTTTTTCATGTGTTTTTTGGCTGCATAAATGTCTTCTTTTGAGAAGTGTCTGTTCATGTCCTTTGCCCACTTTTTGATGGGGTTGTTTGTTTTTTTTCTTGTAAATTTGTTTGAGTTCATTGTAGATTCTGGATATTAGCCCTTTGTCAGATGAGTAGGTTGCAAAAATTTTCTCCCATTCTGTAGGTTGCCTGTTCACTCTGATGGTAGTTTCGTTTGCTGTGCAGAAGCTCTTTAGTTTAATTAGATCCCATTTGTCAATTTTGGCTTTTGTTGCCATTGCTTTTGGTGTTTTAGACATGAAGTCCTTGCCCATGCCTATGTCCTGAATGGTATTGCCTAGGCTTTCTTCTAGGGTTTTTATGGTTTTAGGTCTAACATGTAAGTCTTTAATCCATCTTGAATTAATTTTTGTATAAGGTGTAAGGAAGGGATCCAGTTTCAGCTTTCTACATATGGCTAGCCAGTTTTCCCAGCACTGTTTATTAAATACGGAATCCTTTCCCTATTGCTTGTTTTTGTCAGGTTTGTCAAAGATCAGATAGTTGTAGATATGCGGCATTATTTCTGAGGGCTCTGTTCTGTTCCATTGATCTATGTATCTGTTGTGGTACCAGTACCATGCTGTTTTGGTTATTGTAGCCTTGTAGTATAGTTTGAAGTCAGGTAGCGTGATGCCTCCAGCTTTGTTCTTTTGGCTTAGGATTGACTTGGCGATGCGGGCTCTTTTTTGGTTCCATATGAACTTTAAAGTAGTTTTTTCCAATTCTGTGAAGAAAGTCATTGGTAGCTTGATGGGGATGGCATTAATCTATAAATTACCTTGGGCAGTATGGCCATTTTCACGATATTGATTCTTCCAACCCATGAGCATGGAATATTCTTCCATTTGTTTGTATCCTCTTTTATTTCATTGAGCAGTGGTTTGTAGTTCTCCTTGAAGAGGTCCTTCACATCCCTTGTAAGTTGGATTCCTAGGTATTTTATTTTCTTTGAAGCAATTGTGAATGGGAGTTCACTCATGATTTGGCTCTCTGTTTGTCTGTGATTGGTGTACAAGAATGCTTGTGATTTTTGTACATTGATTTTGTATCCTGAGACTCTGCTGAAGTTGCTAATCAGCTTAAGGAGATTTTGGGCTGAGACAATGGGGTTTTCTAGATGTACAATCAGGTCATCTGCAAACAGGGGTTTTTTAATCATAAGTTACGTTTCTATGTAAGTAAATTGCATACCTATTTCCTTTTTATTTTGATTCACAATTTCTGGGGTACATTTTATTTTATATTTTGATAATTCTGCTCATAGAAAACAAAAGGGAATGCATCTATATAGAGTATGTCTTAGTTCTTAAAGAAAAAAATTTACCTCATTGGTATTTGTTCAATTTATAGGTCGGTGTAATTGAATTTACAGTTCTTTTAACAACCATTTACAAACCCCACAAGAATCGGAGACACAAAAATATGCAGTGCAATTTCTGCTTACTTTTAAAGTTATAGTGAACGCAAGAGTAAATTATTACCAGATGGCCTAGAACAAGTGATTAAAAAGACACCCTACCAGCACCCAATAAAAAGAGGCATTTATTTCTTCACTGCAGATTTGTTTATTTTACAATTAACAAAAGGGTATTAGGCTTTTTGAGTAATTTTGCTTAAGGATTCAGGGGAGACAGTACCCCTTTGTTAATTGTAAAATAAACAAATCTGAAGCAGAAGATGGTGCCTAGGAAAATTCATCTTGTTTTCCAAAGCATAGATGAAAGCTTGCAACCTGTTCCCCTTGCTGAATTTGAGACCCATACGATCAGCTCAGGGGCAACAAATTTGGCCCAAGTCTGAGTTTTCTTATCTGTTTCCTTACCAATATCCCTTGAGCTGATAGTTCAGACATCTTTCCCATAGGGAAATATATCTAGCCTGTGCCTCATTCCCTAAGAATTGTTCTAGATACTTACTAATGAATATCACAATTAATCAGTGCTAACTTTTTAATGGATAATTCTGAGTAATGTGCAACCTATCGAGATATCTGTTTGGTGTTAATAGTGTTTCTTAGAAATGAAATTCAATTTTCAAAAGTTTTCATACTAAGAAATGCTCAGCTTCTCTGAGACTCTTAAAATGTGTGCTTTTGTTTCAATCATAATAATAGAAAATTAGTAATGGCTTATTAGGAATCCTCTTAAAACCAAATAATACATGATTTCAGTGTTTCTGTAATGGTGTAAATTTTCATTTTCCATTACGCTGCATCAAACCATTAAGCAAAGTTATAGAGTTCAGGTTTTAAGGTGGTTTTTTCACATTAGGCTCCATGAAATGCTGGAAGTCTGAAGATACTCTTTGAGGTCTGTGATTTCTCAAGTGTGAGAAACACAATCTTAACCTGAAGACTGCATTGAACAGAGAAAGGGGTGTGCATTTAAGCACTGTTATAGGTAATTTTTGTGTGCCTCTCAGATCCCACCAAGGAATTGCCTCTTCATCCTCTATGTAAGACCAAGATGACAATTCACGAACAGAAGAGCAATGCTAGTATGTTATAAGAAGGTCAAGGGCTTTGGGCTCAGATAGACCTGGCTCAGGTTTGAGGTCTCGCTTCAGCATTTACTGGCTTGTTTCTCAACTTTCTAAATCTCAAGTAGGTTGGAAGATTGAGTGAAATATAAAATACATACATACGTACATACATACACAAACAAAATAATAAATCTAAAGTTTTATCAATATGCAACTCAATATCTGGCCCACCATAGCTGTTTAATAAGGGCTATGCCCGCTTTACTCTGAGATGAACTTAAAATTGTAATCTTCTGAAACTAAATTTTATGTTTTTACTTGAGTAATTCTGTGCTACCCTGGAAGAAAATTAAGAGTAAAATAATTCACGGAGAAATGTATTTTACTATGTCTCTTTTTCTCCCCAAACATATAACTGTCAAGGAAGAAAAGAAAATATACATATTAGCTTTACCACTGCAGTGAACTAAAAGACATTTTGAACTAATCCGATAGGAACAATTTAATGGATGCAGTTCTCAAACACTTGGGAAAGTTTAAATACAAAATGAAGGGAACACAAAGTCACATAATCTCATTTCAAGAGTCACTTTCAGTGTTAGCCCCACACAGCTGTTACACTGGGAATTATCCAATTGCACACAGATAGATCTCTTTCCATTCATTTGGATAATTCTGAATTCCTTTCAGAGGAAGCATAATGCCAGTGCAGAAGTATAAAGACTCAATAACAGTCATCCTAAGGAAGGATTCAACCAACCAGAACAGCTGCTCATCAGAAACATTGCAAAGCTTCCTTTATCATCCATAGGTTTCTTCCTAACATAGTTGACATTTCAAAATACATTGGATATTTTTTACTCACAGACAATATTAAAACATTTTATGAACTACACTTTTCAAAAAATGACAGACCTTGAAATAAAAAGAGATAAAACATTCTGGATGTCGTGTGTGTGTGTGTGTGTGTGTATGAGTAAAAATCTTATCAGTTTATCATAATTGAGGCTGAAAGTTCAAGAGACAGAATTATTTTAAGAAAATGCACCAGCACCTAGCTTCACAATACCCGGTGATGTAAAGCTGCATTGAAACAGATGAATCACTTGAGTATAGATTTAAATGTAACCGAATTATTAGAGCAGAATAGACTTGTTTGTAAGCCTATTTGGATTTATATCCTGACTTTGCTTCCTCTATGTATGTAGCTGGCCTCGGATTGCTGAATCTCCTTGTACCTTAGCCTCACAAGTAAATGGAGACAATAATAGTACTTCCCTGACATGGTTGTTTTTGGAAGATTAATAAAACCCATCTGTGAAAAACGCTTAGAACAGTACCTGGGTCACTACCGACACTGGGAAGGTTATAGTTGTCTTAAGACTAATAAGTATTATTATTATTATTATTTTTTTTTTTTTTTTTTTTTTGAGACGGAGTCTCGCTCTGTCGCCCAGGCTGGAGTGCAGTGGCGCAATCTCGGCTCACTGCAAGCTCCGCCTCCCGGGTTCACGCCATTCTCCTGCCTCAGCCTCTGCGAGTAGCTGGGACTACAGGCGCCTGCCACCACGCCCGGCTAATTTTTTTGTATTTTTTAGTAGAGATGGGGTTTCACCGTGGTCTCGATCTCCTGACCTCGTGATCCGCCCGCCTCGGCCTCCCAAAGTGCTGGGATTACAAGCGTGAGCCACCGCGCCCGGCCAAGACTAATAAGTATTATTGACTTTATTCTAGAAATGTGCAGAAATATGTATTCCTATATTGTTTTTGCAAATTAATTGCAATACAATTTAGTAGCCTTATAACCAGAATCAATTTGGGAGACTTTCAAAAGCAGTTTCTGTAAATCCCTCATCATTTCTGTAATTTACATACAGGTTTGATCAATAGTGAATATTCACAATTCACTTTTGTTAATAAAATATTTAATTCAGGCCGGGCGCAGTGGCTCACGCTTGTAATCCCAGCACTTTGGGAGGCCGAGGTGGGCGGATCACGAGGTCAGGAGATCGAGACCACGGTGAAACTCTGTCTCTACTAAAAATATAAAAAAATCAGCCGGGCGTGGTGGCGGGCGCCTGTAGTCCCAGCTACTCGGAGAGGCTGAGGCAGGAGAATGGCGTGAACCCGGGAGGCGGAGCTTGCAGTGAGCCGAGATCACGCCACTGCACTCCAGCCTGGGCGGCAGAGCGAGACTCCGCCTCAAAAAAAAAAAAAAAAAAAAAAAAAAATATTTAATTCAATATTCATCCTTGAAAGGAGCATTTCATTATTATAACTGCCATGAGTGCAGGAGTCTGGCCTTTCTCATCTTTGAAACCCTGGTAGACAGCAAGTGCTGGGCCCCTGTGGCCACTCAGTCAGTATGTGCTGCATGAATGAAAGCTATTTAGCAAATAGCAGATTTTCAGTAAATAATGAATGGGCTTGGGCTCTTTTGTACAAGCCATCTTTTCTACTTTACCCCAATAAACTATCAATTTTTCACAAGTATGCAAATTTAAAATTTTTCAAGTCTTTTTTGCATTCAAAGTTCTAAACCTACTATCCTTCTTAATTAAGCATTTTGTGGGCATAAATAAGATCTGTGTTGTAAGAAAGGGACCTGTTAAAGCAAAACATAACCCTTTTGCAAAGAAAAAAATATTTTTTTAAAATGGTCAACATCACTTATTGGAAAGAGTACAGCCATGATTTGTAAATTAGAGATTCTGATTCAGTGGATATAGGATAAGGCCCAAGAATCTGCAGTCTTAGGCATCCTGCATGATTCCGAATACCAGAGTTTGGGAAACACTGAGGTAACAATAATAAAATCTACCATGTATTAAGCCCATGCAGCATTCTAGCTACTGTTTATATGCTATATACAAATTAACTAATTTAATCCTCCAACACACACTTGTGCCGGATTTCAAACCCAGGCAGTCTGCCTCCACAACCTAGGTTCTTGCTGGTGCATACTATACGTTATTGGGGCTCAGATAATCAGAGACATTAACTAGTCTCTCTGAACTTCAATTTCTTCATTTGCAAATTCAAAATTTATTTATTTAGGGTGAAAAATAAATGAGGTACAATCCATCAATACCCTATTGAAAGTGTTTTGCACGTATATATAAATATGCATATATTGATAATTGCTATTAGATTGATCAATTAGATCAATCTGAGAGACAATATATTTTATTTCTATTAAATGAGGAATAAGCAAGGCATTACAAAAAAGAACAGAATGAAAAATGGTAAATAAATAGAACACCAGTTAAGATTTATTTAGATGATTGCTATAAAGTACCAATGGGCATCAATTGTTTCTTGGAAAATCATCGCGATCAAACATTTCTAAAGCATGAACCAGGCAGATGTTGATGTATCTTAAACTTCCGGTGTTTTCCAAACCATGGTCCTTCCCTTGGGAACTGACATTACAAATCAAGTGATGTTTGTATCTTTAAGGTTATATGAACATTAAAAGTTACTTGTATTATATTTGATATTGGATAGACGACATTTCTAAACTGATATTATCTACTTTTTACTCTGGTACTAAAATCAGGTGACTAAAACAAAAGGAAATGGTGGCAAACTCTTGGTTTAATCTGTATAAATTGTTGATAATATCAATTGACTAAGAAAAAAGTATTCATGCCTAGAATGAAATATCTGCTATTAGGCTGGGGGTGGTGGCTCACACCTGTAATCCCAGAACTTTGGGAGGTCAAGGAGGGCGGATCACTGACGCCAGGAGTTCAAGACCAGCCTGGCCAACACAGTGAAACCCCGTCTCTACCAAAAAATACAAAAATTAGCTGGGCATGGTGGCCACACCTGTAGCCCCAGCTACTTGGGAAGCCGAGGCAGGAGAATTGCTTGACCCCAGGAGGTGGAGGTGGCAGTGAGCCGATATCGAACCACTGCATTCCAGCCTGGGTGACACAGTGAGACCCTTTCTCAAAAAAAAGAAAAGAAAAAGGAAGTATCTGCTCTTGACCAGCAATTTATGACAATGTTTTGCAAAATATCTATGCCCACATTATGACTCTCAACATCACATTACCGAGTTGAATCTTCTATTCAAGAAGGTTATCCCAAGTCATAATGAAAGTGCGGCAATAAATTGTTTCTTTTAGGTTTATTACAACAAATTTCAAAAGTGGATCATTTGAACCATGTAGATGTTTACACCTCAGTATACTATTGATTTGTGGAACATTTAGCTTTCTTATTCTTGAATTTCTCCTTATGTGAATTCTTTAGTTGAAAGATGACACACTAAACAGTATCTAAAACTGGAGTATAATCATTTATTCATTTAACCTAAAATTGTCATGTGTTGATGTTATATTATGTACTATGCTAGGTTCTGGGAATTAAAAGATAAATATTACGTAGTACATAACCTAGTCTTTCTCTTCTAATTCAGTAGAGGGAAAAATCTTTCCCCCAGAAAGTTTTTTTATTAAACGTGTATGTGTGGCATTTTTGTTTTTTGGGATTTTTGCTTCTTTGTAAGGTAAGCTTAAAAGCAATTTTGCTATTACTCTGCAGGAGAAGCTCCGTTAGAATGCTTAATTTACAAAACAGTGGTTTTAATTGAACCACTAGCAATTATACTGTGAATTAGACTGCAAACATGCTATTATAATGCATCTTGGACTTTCAGAAAACAGAATTGGACTCCCATAAGCAAAGAGAGAAATCTCCTTCAGTGAGGAGGTAAACAGAAATCTATCAGAGCCAACACTCACCCCCATGGAGACAGGCATTGTTCTCTGACTCTCCCAGCTTCTCCTCAGAAAGAGCTGAAAAGCACCCTTTCTTAGTGTACATTTTAAACTTTACAGTGATTTCCATCCCTGCCATTCTGGTGAAAGGAACAGAGAGACTATAACCTGGTAGGCCAAGCCAAAGACAACTAATTGAGCACTAATCTCAGTTCTAGTTCAGAAGTGTTCCAAATTCATTTTGCTGTGTATAAAGAAGTCTAAAGGCATTTAACTCTATGACAAACTCATATTCAAATTAATTAATAAATTATAATATAAACCTTTATAATGTAAATTTGAGCAACAGCGATTATTTTTCCCCAATCAATTAAAGTACATAAGGCCCTACTGTTTGGGTAAAGGCTGTGTTAGACCCTCTGAAGTATACAGAAAACACAAGATACTGTTCTAAGTCAGAGAATTTAGAGAAATCCAAGACAGGAGAGACATCTTGTAATCAACACAGGACAGTCTAAAAGCAGTCTAAAAGATGTAAAGAATTCTTTTTTTTTTTTTTTTTTGAGACAGAGTCTTGTTCTGTCACCTAGGCTGGAGTGCAATGGAGCGATCTCAGCTCACTTCAACTTCTGTCTCCTGGGTTCAAGCAATTCTCCCACCTCAGCCTCCTGAGTAGCTGGGATTACAGGCATGTACCACCAAGCCTGGCTAATTTTTGTATTTTTTAGTAGAAATGGTGTTTCACCACGTTGGCCAGGCTGGTACAGAATTCTTGTACAGAATTCTTTACTTCGAGTTCAGAAACAAGAGAGCTGACGAAGACGGGGGGAATCACATAAGTACTATTGATATCACACTAGTTTAACATTTAAAAATATTGCTTAACTACTGTTTGTTTCTACATAAAAAGAAGAATCATGACAGTTCCTTTAGTTTTTGGGTTGTTTTATTAGCATTACTATTGAAAATATAATATCTTTCGTGTAATATGATCCTATTCAATGAATAGGAGTAGATTGACTGCCCATTACAAAGAAGAGCTTCTCCCCTCAGATGAAAGATAGAAAGGCACGTTGATTTAGTCAAGGTTTGATCAGTAAAGAAAGTACTATTGTTGACAATAAAATAACATTCAATTAGAAAAATGAACTTTGAATGACCACATCTGCCAAAATGCTGTATTTGCAATATGCTGTATTATAAAAAGGCTTTCAAATGTTCTAAATCAACCCATAAAATGGTATGTGATTGTTCTAAAATTAAGATAACTAAGACATTTTATTATTAGAAATTCAAAAAAACAACAGATGTTGGCATGGATGTGGAGAAAAAGGTATGCTTATACACTATTGGTGGAAATGTAAGTTAGTACAATCTGTAGGAAAAACAGTATGGAGATTTCTCAAACAACTAAAAACTATCATTTCACCCAGCAATCTCACTACTAGGTATCTATCCAAAGGAAAATAAATCTTTATATTAATAAGACAGCTGCAACGTATGTTTATCATAGCACTATTCACAATAACAAGGTCATTGAATCAACCAAACTGTCCATCAATGGTTGACTGTATTAAAAAAATATATGGTACATATACAACACGGAATACTATGCAGCCAAAAAAAAGAACAAAATCATTTCATTATAGCCACATGGATGGAGCTGGACACCATTATCCTAAGTAAAATAATTTAGAAACAGGAAACCTAACACTGCATGTTCTCACTTATAAGTGGGAGCTAAACAATGAGTACACATGAACATAAAGATGGAAACAACAGACACTGGGGACTCCAAAAGGGATGAGGCTGGGGATAGTGAGGGTTGAAAAGAAAAACAAAGGCTTTCCACTACTAGTCAGTATCTCTGGGACTGGGTTGGATGAAAACCCAAAAATTGATCCTGAAATAAGGACAGTCAACTGTCCCTTGACAAATCTTATAGTTCTGATAAAATATATTTATATGAAGACTAGGCAGTGACATGAAAATCACATTCAAAAAGTTGAATAATTAATGGTGGAATCCTTAAGCCATAGGGAATTAGGACTTAGGACTAAATTGTCTACAACCAAAAGTACAAGTTAGACATTCCTAGTGACACACAGGTAGATAAAATAATTTAATGGAATCTACCCTCATTCTGAAAATAAAATCTGACCAAAAGATAAAAAAGCATGTTTTTTTGGAACAGAGAACATAAATTTTATAGCATCACAGATAGAACTGGTAAAGACCAAAAGGCATAAAAGGCAGCAAAAACAACTTAAGATGTTAATTCCTTGATATGATGAAATATAGATCTACAAAAATAGTAGTCATATGCTTCCAAGCCATTGGAATTGCAATTATAAAAGACCACTGAGGGTAGAGTCTCATCAATGGTTACAGGTTTATATTAGATCTCAGACTGCTGAGAAAGCTTTCCAAGATGATTCTAGCCCCCATTGATTTTTATCTTCCCTGAACTCATCAAAACATAAAAAGTCTAACACCAATTACAACACTTATGTATGCCAAGCAAAATGCATATTCAAATAAGTGTTCAAAGTGTTCAGAGACAGGTCATGTATGTCCTCCCGCCCCTCCTTTGTTCTTGGAGCATAATCAGCCTTGGTGCTGGATCTGAAGGGCCTTTAATTAACGTGCCCTGTGACCATGAGCAGCTCTATCTCTTTAGGCATCAGTTTTTCAGCTGGAAAAGTATTACAGTCAATCATACCCCTTTCTCACTGCAGCTCCAACAATCCAAATTCTTTTGTCTTATTTCTGTTGACATTACTTAAAAGAAAAACACTAAAGATAATATTTTGATGTGAAGTGAAATTTAAGCTTACATAAGCACATTCTGTAAGTGGATGTCTTTAATTTCATTATTGCTCAGGGTGACTTTACTGATCAAAAGAAGCAGCATCAAAAAAATTGCTAAGTGAAGTCATTGTGGTACTCTTAACAGTCCTAAATGTCAATTTGAAGAATAGGCCGCTTCTTCTGAAGCACTCCTATTTAAAACGGAATGGACAGCAACATTGATGGATGATCAAGGCAGTCTGAATCACACAAGGGGACTTTATGCTTCTGCAAGTGAGAAGGAAAATGCAGAATTTTTTTTCTATCACTCTCACACAACTATGAAATGCTGCTTGCTATTCAAAATGCAAAACTGCCAACCAAAATCTGAGAGAAGATAATCCATTCTTTCCTTCCACCTGCATTGGTAAGCACCACAAGCTGGGTGGGAAATTCTCCAAATTTTTTTATTCTGTCTCCCTTTGTACATTCTTTTACTACACAAACTGTGTTCTCTAGCTCACCTGTCAGAGAGACATCTGTTACCTGTATAGAAGCCAATGCACATTGCTGTGTGTCACGCTTTAGGAATTCACTGCCAATACTAGGACAAATCTTTTTACAAAGCTTTGTCTGAAAAGTCTCTTTTGATCTATCAATCACTAGGGGTACATGTATTGCCCACCCCTCAACTTCAGACAACAGTGGCAGGTGATCTATGAGCTTAGTTATCTTCTCCCATGCAGCTAAAATGACACACTACCTCCTAGCTCCCTTGCCAGTTTTTAAACTACCCTGGCAAGCACAGAGAATTAATAACAAAACATGACGCATCCCTAAGGTAACCTTAATGCCCTTGTGCACCCATTCTTCCATTACTTTTTCACCTTTCTGCCTCAAGCCAGGGAACTAAAAGGATTAGACATAATGCTATAAATTTTAAAATGTGGCAGTCCATGGAAGTCTCAGCACAGGTTTGCAAGATATAGAATTATCATGGTACTACTGACACTTTAAATGTAATGATTTGCTATATCAGAAAAGTTCTTTGAAATCCAGAAAAGATGAAGAGAAGAGCTAAGTCTGGAAAACGCGAGTTAAAATAATGGATCATTATATGTGGAAGCATATATCCTTCCATTTCCTTTTTATGTGGTTTGATCATTTGCTTTCTTTGCTGCCCTGAAGAACCTTGGCTGTCCATTGTAAAATCCTCTTTGTATTGACAGCATTCTACTCTATTTATCATCATGCAGAGGCTGTGTCAGCAGATCCAATGGCCTCTCTGAGTGTGGCCCTCCCACTGGGTAGATGATGAGCTCGGCTGATCCATCCCTGAAAGTGCTGAGGGAGCTTCCAGCACAGATGGCCTTCTTGCTGATCATGTCTGAGGGTTTTGTTTTGCTTTTTTCCCCCTAAGTTGGCTCATTTAATACAAGATACATGAGAGGCAGTTTGGTCTAAGCCAACAGCAACAACAAAAAGTAGAATTATGAATTAGAATGCTGCTTTAAAATCAAAAGACAATCACCAAAGTAAAGATATTGTCTGTCCACAGTGGTAAAGAGAAATAATTGTGATATGCATTTATATTTATATCAATACTAATATGTCCAAACAAAGTGTATTTTGTTGGTTGGTCTCAACAAAAAACAATGATTGTGCATTTAATACATAATGTTCTTCTATACAGTTGTAAATGTTTTTCTAATTAATTTTTTAAGTTGAAAAATATTACAGATGCATTATACATGTGGGGCTTCCATATTCATCATTAATGAAGAGTGCTCCCATTTCAGTCCTCAATTCTTAGTGATTGTTTCTCTTACCAATTTCTAAATGTGCCATGGAGTGCCAAGTTCTAGTCCTGTTCAGTCTTCTCAACTACATAGAACATGTATCTGCACAAAAACTTGGACCTGGTAATATTAGCCACTCAGTGATTCTTTCAACTGTTCAAAAGGAATGACCTAGCTCAACTTATAGAGAACTTGTCATCATAGGATAGAGAAAAATAAGGCACCTGAGTGTCCAAAGCACTACAGCAATATGAATATGAATGTCCATTTGAAGTTAACATTAGAAATGTAATACTAAAGTGAATTACAGGGGGGCAATGTCATGAATGCTCTATAGCATTAAAGCTTAGTAAGACGATTTATTCCAGGATGACAAATAGGAGATGTAGAAGGGCTGGGGACATTCTCAGGGAATTTCATGTAAGACAGTTTATTCTCATGGAACTGATCTAATGTTGACTCAAATGAAAATGGAAGCAGCAATATCACTTACCCTTAGGTAGCTGAATTCTTTTAAAATATGTTTTATAAATGCCACGTCAAAGATATTAGAAAAAAATTTCAAGAATGCCAAAGCATAAAACTATACTTGTTTCTTTTCATAGGAAAAGCAGGAATAAAATAATACTGAACTTCATAATGACTATTAAGTTTGTAAGATAAAAGTAAACACCAATTTGTGGAATATGATGAAATATACAGAAAGTACAAGAAATAAACCAACATCAAGAGCTAGAACTTAAATTATGTTAAAATAGTTTAAGAATATTCAGATATAAAAAGTCACTTGCAAAAGGGGTGGTCATAGTCAAATTTGAAATTTATTTTGCCTAAAAGCATTGTATAAGAGAGTTCCAGTGAGAGAGGCACTTTTGACAGTAACAGTGAACACAAAATCCTCACACCTTATAATTAAAATTTTTGTATATTTGTATTATAAGAAGCACCATTTCTTCAAGAATAAATTAGGTACTTTTTCATGTGGAAAATGAACACAACTTTTAGTCATAATTTTGATACATGTTCCATATACCACCCAAAATTTTGCATGCATTACCTTTATATTAGAGAAGTAAATTTTCAAAATTAGCAACACATACTTTTTTTTTTTTTTTTTTTTTTTTTTTTTTTTTTTTTTTTATTATACTTTAGGGTTTTAGGGTACATGTGCACAATGTGCAGGTTTGTTACATATGTATCCATGTGCCATGTTGATTTCCTGCACCCATTAACTCGTCATTTAGCATTAGGTGTATCTCCTAATGCTGTCCCTCCCCCCTCCCCCCACCCCACAACAGTCCCCGGAGTGTGATGTTCACCTTCCTGTGTCCATGAGTTCTCATTGTTCAATTCCCACCTATGAGTGAGAACATGCGGTGTTTGGTTTTTTGTCCTTGCGATAGTTTACTGAGAATGATGTTTTCCAGTTTCATCCATGTCCCTACAAAGGACACGAACTCATCATTTTTTATGGCTGCATAGTATTCCATGGTGTATATGTGCCACATTTTCTTAATCCAGTCTATCGTTGTTGGACATTTGGGTTGGTTCCAACTCTTTGCTATTGTGAATAGTGCCGCAATAAACATACGAGCAACACATACTTTTAACATACCTGAAGATACTTGCTTATTTTTTCCAATAAATATCAATAAAAGGAATGGCAGTTATACATATCATTATTTTTAAAACTATCAGTTTAATTTTAATTTCTAATTAAAACCCTTATCTAAGTTGTTCAGTTCAATAAAAATAATTTAATAAATTTAAGACACTGCCTTCAACTGGCTTATAGTTTAGAGCAGGAGACAGATCTTAAATGAATATTTAATATTGCATCTGGGCACTTGGTCTGATCTATGCCAGTTTGCCAACCAGAGTTTGTCCAACATACAAAGATAGGCTGCATATGATCCCTACTGTATACTCAGAAATTGAATTATTGAGATGTTCAACAATACACTCAAAGTCATTTCAGATTCTCAAACTTTCCCTATATTCTCTTATTTAAGGAAAAGTGCACAGTGTAAACAAGTTCTTGTGCCAGCAGGCTAATAAATCTCATAATTTCATTTAAAATACTTTGAGTCAGTTCAAGAAAGATTTATAGAGAACGACCAAGTGCTGAGCACTATGCTGACTCCTGAAGATGTAAATAAGATGGAGCTACCACTCCCTGGGGGCCCTAGGTTAGACAAGGCCGATGGAGTGAGGTCCAAAAAGTCTCTTGAGCGCATCCATAAGTCTGCACCATTTCCCTCGGGTTTAAAAACTGTGGACAGCGAGAGAGATACTACACAGACCCTATTCTACCACTTCCCCAGGGGTAAATAGAGGCAAAGGGACAATACAGGTCAAGCACTAAGATTATCATATCTAGGGTTCCTGCTGGGTCTGTCTTCTGCCCCATCAGAGAATAGACCCATAGAATCCCACAGCAGGGACCATTAAAAATGCATATAATGTCACTTTTTAAAGGGCTCTGAGAGCTCCACAATGCAGGACTCTACTGCCTCTCTTAAAATGGATCTTTAAACATTCTTAATAAGGCAATGGATGTTCACAGATTTGAAAGCCTCCCGTGAAACTGTTCTTCCCACAGGAATTTGGAAGCAGTGATTCAGCAGGTGCAACAAAGTCTCTGCTTTTCTGGAGACCTTTAGCTCTACCAGACACAGGGTCATGGAATATCTGGTAGATGTAGAGTTTAGGGGAAGGAAAGTGGGGATATCAATACACAGGCAGAGAATGTCACTCTTGCCAACTATCCAAAAATAGAGATATGCCAAACATGCTATTTGAACACCAAAGGATGTTTCGAGGATTCCTAACCAAAATGGTGAAGCAGTGTGGGGAAGAATGGAGAGAACTCTTCACAGAGTAAGTGATATTTTAATCCTGAAGAGTTAGTATTTAATCAGGAGCAGTAGGCACTCACGGAAGGAAGAATTGCATGAGCAAACACAAAGAGATTAAGAATTATAATTATGCATATCAAGGAGCCATAAATCTAGTTGGCAGTTATGATAATGTCTGTTTTAAGGGTAATGACAATCACTCAATTTCTTAAATGGTCTCTTTGTCCACCAATTAATTGCAAATTCCAATGGCTGATTAAAAACTATCATATTCAGTGTTTGTGGGCACTTATTGATCTTAGAAGAAGACAAAGCAAAAAGAGGAACATTCATGTTTATAAACAGTCTATGTTATGCTAGAGACTGCTTTCCTTTTCCAATGCAATGAAAACCCTGTGATACAGGGTTTTGGGCTTGTTATTCACAGCTCTGTCTCCAGCAAATAGAACAGGAACTGGTGTATATACATACATATATATGTATGTGTGGGGTGTGTGTGTGTGTGTGTGTGTATATGTATATACACACACATATCTCTCTCTCTGTGATATATATGTATATATCTCATAAGATACATACACATATATATATATATATAGAGAGAGAGAGAGTTATGGTTGTGGTTATGGTTATAAGGCTATATAGTAATAAATAGGGATTCAATGATAAGATAGATCTGGGACCTGTCCTTACGGAGCTGACATTCTAGTCCAGGGGTTTTAATCTTGGAGACAGAGAATTGTAAACTTCTATATAGGAAAAAAAATTACATCTTAATTACACCTTTAGTTCTCTTAACCTGTAACTCAAATTTAGCATTAAATTAAATTATGAATATAGGCCATAAACCACCAAGGTATTAGCAGTACCTGTGACTTTGTGAAACATTAAAAATCACAGATAATTACATATCACATTCCAGTGTTGCAGACATCTGAGAAGACCATTTTTGCTCATAATGATTTTGAAACTGTTATTGACACACCATTAGGTTTTGTTATTTAATGCATTAATAAAGAATCAGATATCTTATCATATCACAAATTTAGTTTTAACACTTTGAAATTGAATTTCAGTATAACTGGTTACTTTTGTTGTCTGTGTAATTTATTTTATACATTTAAAAGTGTAGTTCTGAGAAAAGAACTACAGACTTCACCAGAATGTTTAATAGGTTAAGGATACCAGAAATTGTTAAGCACTCCAGTCTAGAAGGCAGGAAAGAAATTAATTAAACAAGTGATTATTATTCAATGATGTGACAAGTGAACTGATAGAGGAAGAATATGATGTTATCACCATACACGCACATAGTAGTTCAGGGTGGCTTTCTAAGGATTCATGGAGAAGTCATGCCTTGGCTCCCCCTGAAAAACTAGTAGGAGAGTATGAAACATTCAAGAAACTGAAGGAAGTTTATTACGAAGGGAACTAGAGTGTGAATGTGTGATGTGGACGTTTGGGTGCAGGAGATGAGGGGTAAGAGATCATCTTAGGCCAAGTGAGAAAAGACTTAAAAGAGTTTGCACTTCATTCTAAGGGTAATGGAAAGCTAGTGATGGGTGTTACAAACTGAGAGTAAAAGATCACTCTAGAGATAATTGATTTGGGAAGGGGCAAGCACTAAGCCAGGGAAAGCAACACTTATGGTTGCAATAATTTGAGAAGATCAGAGATCTTCATTCTGGTTAGAAAAATAGAGAAATAAAGAAAATCAACATGGTGCTAGAACATCAATGCTTATTATGCATTTATATTAAACTTTATTACTATATTATTGTTGTTGTTAGCATAAACTTTATAGCTGTTGCCTAAAAATACAATACATTTATGCTTCTTTCAGTGGCTTAGATAATTCAAAGTAAAATAGAGGAAGTAAGGTAGGAGCTTCAGCAAATGACAAGTGGCATTTTGGCTGAGAGTTCTTGCAGGAAAGATTGCCAGCCACAAATGTCTACAGAGAGAATCATTTCTAATCGTTATCCTAAGCTTTCAGTTTTAACGTAGTGACTTCTTGATAACCTGTATCATTTTAAAAGACATTTATATTGGGTGCTTCCATTTCAATTTTATCTTCAGCCAAACCCTCTCTTTTCGGTACTGTTCATTCCCCAGGATGCAATTCAATATTTTCATTGATTCCATCCAACTTATCCATTATCCTAAAATCAAATGCAGTACATTTGGCAAGACTGTCCAAATGCTTTGCTCTCTCTACCATGTGTTTGTTTATTTGGGTACTTTCTATTGATCAAATCTTCAATCTGTCATTTTTCTTTTTCTTTTTCAAACCTTGAATCTGAAACATGATACAATTTTGATATTGATTATGTAAGTTGGCAGCAGTTAGTGAGATTTGGAAACCATGTGAGCTGGCCTCTCAGAGCATCTAGTTTGCACTGTAACTAGCCTCATGGATATAAATTCTCATTTTAGTCATACATTTCCAAAATTTGATAAATACTGTGTCATTACTGTAATTACCCTCAATCAGTCCCCTTTTGTGTGGGATGATTGCCATCAGTGTTCTGGTTTCTCCATCTTCCTGTGAGGTGCAAAAGAAAACAAGTAGACCATAGGTAGTGAGTAGTTATCTGTAGTTTATTCATATGGGAAACTAAGAAAGTAACATTAAGAAAGAAAAGTTATCTTTTTGCTAGAAAATAAAGTGGTCCCTTAAGTAAATCCAGGAAAATCTATTTTTCCATAACATTTAAAAGATTAATACTTTCAGAGCTACTGACACTTTTGTAAACATCTCAGAGAAGGTTTTGTCATTAGTCTTTCTTTTCCTTACAATGTAAACTTTAATGTTGTATTTTGGTAATGAGAAGAAAGAAGTCCAAAATAAATCCAGGGACTATACAGAAGGTAGCATATTAGAAGCACTGATACGTAAAAATACCGCTGGCCAGGCATGGTGGCTCACACCTGTAATCCCAGACTTTGGGTGGCCGAGGTGGGTGGATGGCTTGAGCTCATGGGCAACATGGTGAACCGCCGTCAATACAAAAAATAAAAAGTCCAGCATGGTGGTGCATGCCTATAGTCCCAGCTACTCCAGAGGCTGAGGTGGGAGGATGGCTTAAGCCCAGGAAGTAAAGGCTGCAGTGAGCCAAGATCACGCCACTGCACTCCAGCCTGGATGACAGAACAAGACCCTGTCTTGAAAATAAATAAATACATACATACATACATACATACATACATACATACATACATACAAATGAAAAGAAAGAAAAAAAAGGAAATAGTATAGCATTTGTGTTTAGGTGAAAAACAAGGCATAAGCAAAGCCCGTTAACAATACAAGGGTATGGAATAAAGGTTTATGAGCAATGTACTCCTTTTAGAAGAGAATTGTGGTGTATGTGTAAATTCTATAAAATCAAAGTATTTTGGTTCCACAAATATAAATAATCAGGAAGCCTGATTATATAGTAAGCATTCGGGCCTAAGGTTATGAAGGGTGACAGACTAGTCAGAGATGACACCGGTGGCAGCCAAGAGATCTTTATTGGAGAGGTAGAGGTCAGGTCGCGTGGGGGAGAGAGAGAAGAGAAGAGAAGAGAAGAGAAGAGAAGAGAAGAGAAGAGAAGAGAAGAGAAGAGAGAGAGAAGAGAAGGGAAGAGAGAGAGAAGAGAGAGAGCTGCTGGTGTGCTGGGTTTTATATCCCTTGGGCCTACGTGGGGTGGGCCCAAGGGAAGGCGGGAGATGCTTCTTTCTGATTGGCCCTCCTTTGGCGGGTTCAGACAGTGCCCGG
The DNA here is from genome assembly GCF_006542625.1 of Nomascus leucogenys. Classification (NCBI taxonomy): domain Eukaryota; kingdom Metazoa; phylum Chordata; class Mammalia; order Primates; family Hylobatidae; genus Nomascus; species Nomascus leucogenys. Next base: position 29,211,717 of record NC_044395.1, on the reverse strand, counting down.
TCAAGGAGGGGAGAAGAACCCGAACCGGCGCCATTAAGGTACCCCTGTTACCTAACAGGTTACACTCTAGCTTTCAAATTACCACACCCTAAAGTCTCAACTCTCATGTATTTTTCTTGGAATACCACCTGCCATATTAAAACTTATTTCCCAATTTCAGCTCTAATTCATTCTAGTCACTCAAGACTGCAGTGTCCTTCCCATCTGATGCTTTGTTCTCATAACCTGGCTAAATGTCACTCTAAATCAACTTAATCATGCTACCTTTTCTAAAACTAGAATGAGTCCCTTTGTATCTTGTTCATTTCTCTTTTGCAGGACTTGTAATCAGTACCACACCACTGGCAAGTAATTGTATGCCAAGTTCTGTTGTTCACTCTTGGCTTTATGTGCTCTACAACAAGAACATAAACTCCGTAACTGCTTGCCTTTTAGGGCCTAGCACAGAGCTCAGTGTATTTAATTAGTTGATTGCTGATTCAAATTTAAACAATGGAAATTACGTACATTTTTGGAACAAGCTGATGCCAAGTTTGAATTCTGCCTCATCTATGTATTCATTTATTGAGCAAATATTTATTGAGCACCTACTATGTGCCAGGAACTATCCTAGATTCAGCAATAATAATACTACTAAAATCAATAACAATATGCATATATATAAAACCACACATAGACATAAACACACACACATACACACACACACACACACACACACACACACACACATACAAGACACTTCCTATAGCCATGAAGCTTACATTCAGGTAATAGAAGTGGACACTTAAAAAGATGAATTAGATAATAGCATGACAAAGAAACATAAGTAAAGCAGGCAACAAGGATATGAAGTATAAGATAAAGGAAAAGTAGAATCACATGAGAAGGTATATTTAACAAAAGACCTGAAGAAGGTGAGGGAGTTATTCCTGAGGACTTCTGTGGAAGAGATTGTTGGGCAGGAGGAACACCAAATGCTGATACCCTGAGTGAGAAAGCAGCTTCTTTACAGTGTTTCAGGGAGAGTGACAAAGCCAAAGTGGGTGGAAAGAGGGAACAAAGAAAAAAAGACGAGAAAAGGATCTCAGGCAGGTAATGGATGCTACATTTCTTGGGACTTTGCAAGCTTTCATTCTAAGAAAAGGAATGACATAATCTGACATATTTTAGGATCTGTCTGTATACTAATTAAGAATGGGTGTGGACAGAGGCACAGAGGCCGATTAGGAGACTGTGGCAATAATCCAGATGAGAAGATGGTTGAACTGGCACTAGGAGTGGTGAGAAGTGGTTGAATTCAGAATATGTTTTGAAGGTACAGACAACAGGATTTGCTACTGAATGTGACAGAAAGGAAGGAGCCAAAAACCATGCTAAGCTTTTTGACTCCAGCAACCAGAAATCAGAATTGTCATTACTGAAATGAGAACAGAGGAAAGAATATTGGTGGGAAGTCAGGTAGTGCTCAGGTTTTAACATATTAATTTTGAAGTGCTTATCATTAAACCTCCTACTGGACATATGAAGTAGGCAGTTAGATATGTTGGTATGGAATTCAGAGGAAAGTTATTAGTATTAAGATGGTATTTAACTCATCCCCAGAGAGTTAGTTCATAGATAATGAGAGAACAACAAGAGAAATCCAAGTTCTAAACTCTGTCCTATGGCACTCTGATCCTTAAAGATGGTTGAGATGAAAAGGAACCAACAAAGAGACCGAGAAAAAGAGTAGCTAGAGTAGCTAGCAAGGTAAGAAGGAGAACTAGGTGAGTATGTTTACATGCCAAGTATCAAATGGTTTTAAGGGATGAGTGATCAGTGTGGTCAAATGCTAAGGAATGGCCACTGGATTTAACAGCGTGGTGGTCACTGGTGACCTTCTCAAGAGCAGTTTCATTGAATAGAGTAAAAACCTAATTTGAAGGTGTGCAAGAAAGAGCAAAAAGAAAGAAACTGAGGATGGCAGGAATAGAGGACTCTTTCAAGTAGTTTCAATGTCAAGAGGATGGGAATGAGTCAGTTGCTGGAGGGAAAATGGGATTAAGATGGGAGAAATTGCAACAGTATAAGGCAATGCAATAATCAACAGAGAAGAAGATGCTGATGCTGGAGACAGAGGAGAGAATTTCTGGAAATGTTCTTTAGTAGATAATAGCACATGGAACCCAGGGTAGACATAAAGGATTTGGCCTTACTTAGGATTCACGCATAGTAACTGAATATTATTTATTACTATTTTATTAATATTACTATTTTATTACTATTTAGTTACTGTGTGGAATATGTGCACAAACAGATATAGTGATAGGAATTTGTAGAAGTTCTCCTATGAAGGCTTCAATTTTTAGATGAAGCATGATTCAAGGTCATCTGCTGAAATCGAAGATGTAGAAAAGTTGAGGAAAGAGAAGAAAGGATTAAAAATCGTCTAGCAAATTAAGAAAGGGAATGGACTAGGAACATAGAGTACAATCACCAGGGATCATTTAGTATTTAAAAGGAGAATAATTTGTTTCACTGTCTTTCTCAAGTACATTCAGCTGTAAAGATGTAGGCTCAGAGTGACAAAGAACTGAATTTAAACTGGATTGGAATTTTGCCAAATGAATGTGATACATTGGAGAGGGCAAAGGAGTTGAGGGTTTATGCATGCATGATTATGATTACCTATAAATTTTAAGCTGGCTTAAAAAGCAAGAAAACACATAAAGACAATGAAAGATGGAACAAAAAAGGTAGGACCAATAGATTAATGGTTCTAGTGGGATCAAAGGATTCTTAGAGTATAGCTCTAGAGGGAATTGGTCAGAGGATAAGTGATTGAAATGGAGATTATGGAGAACTGCAGTTTTTGCCAATGTCAAGGGTATAAGAGTGAGTGGCTACAGTGTGAAAGGGTGAAATCAAGAGAAATGACAAACAGGAAGTTATACGTAGCCTATGTAAATATTGAGACTACCATTTACTAACTAACTTTTAGCAAGTTATATTTTCTAACCCTCAGCTTCTTTATAATTAGAATGAGGACAATAATGCCTCATTAGCTCAAAGTGTGGCGGTGAAGACTACTAATGATAATGTGTCAAGGTAGCTATGCCTTGGAACACTAAGTCTAGACGTTTCAAATTATGTCAAATTTAAATTAGGGGACAAGGATTGTTTCTAAAAACAAAAATACATAAAAATTAAAATAGACTAAATATTAAGAATTAATTGTTTCAGCATATTTACATTCAGACATGGCTAATCAATTAAAATAATTGATGAATTCTGAATGAATAAGAAGTCAAATATTTATTCCTAAATCATCTTCTTCATTTATTTCCATAGTAAGCAAACTGTCCAATCTCCTTTTAGTTTTGCACCATGCAAGGCTCATCTAAGCCACTAATTTACTTCTGCTACATTAAAATTTTTTAATTTTAAAAATAACTTTAAGATTCATTCTAAGATATAAATAAATAAACAAGGTTTTCTTCCATGAATGAGCTTCTTAATATTAGTCTAGAATCATAAAACACATTTAAAATATAGGATAGGTACTTTTTAGGAGATAGATATTATACAGTAAGTCAACTCAGAACCTAAATCAATTAACATAAAGTATAAACTAACTAAATACGGCATGGTATGAACAGTAACATAAATCCAACTTTCCCAGTAATTTATCACAATAGAAACATTAAATCCTAATAAAATTTAGCTATTTTGTTCAGGAAAACCCAGAATAATAATCTTAGAAAATGAAATTAGGAATAAACTAAGGATTTGAAAAACACAAAATCTGATTTCTTAAAACTCAGAGAAGAAAAGAGGAAGAAACTGTATTTAAACATATCTACCTGTTGAAATATTTAAATATTTAATATTAATGATGAATCAAGTTTAAGTATGTGTGAAAAATACAGAAAAATTAGATTGTGATATTGAATGTTAAGCCTCAGTAAACTTCAGGACAACAAATATTTAAAAACATGCAGGAAATTAGGATTATATGAATTTAGGTTTTATTTTAATAAAGATTAGAGAGTAGAGAGAATGATGAACATTTTAACAGAAAAAAATAGAAAGTGGTACGTTTATCTGAAATAATTACTTTCTGAATAAAAAAGTGCCAAATAAACTTTGAAGAAAGAAATTCAGAAATATCTCTAACTTCAGAGCATAAGTGAGTTCCATTAAAGTTAGAGACATAATTTTTTATTTCAACTATATTATTTTTAATGAGGAGAAAAATCTTTCAATTGAAAACTTTGAGTTATAAATAATAGCCACTACCATTTACTACCACTTATTGTCTACAGTGTACAAGTACTATGCTCGTTGTTGGTGAGGTCAAACTAGGGAAACAAACTGTAGAGAAGCTGATTTTGACTTAAAATAAGACAGGATTTTCTAATAATAAGTGTTATAATGAAAATGGAATTGAGTTCCTTGGTGGATATTGTGCTTCTGATCACTGAAGGTATTCAAGCAAAGATTTCGTGATATCTAACTAAAATACTTTGTAATACCAAGAAGAGTATGATACCTAGAGATGAGTCACAAAGGAAAAGACATGCAGGATATCAGTATCACAAAGCAAGGTTGAAGAAAAGGCCAGCATCTGGGATGCCAATTTGAGCAGGATGAGGCGGTAATTAGTGGAGATCCAAGTAAGGGGATGAGTTAACAAAGGCCTAAATTGGCAGGCAGCCTGACTGGGTCCAGATGGGCAGATGCGGCCACATCAAAGAGACTCCTCAGTTTAGTCAATGACCCAAAGCAAACTTATAAGCCCAGGGCATCTGAGTTCCAGAGGCTGGCGGTGAGAGAAGAGAGCAGAAGAACAGAAATTAGCCCAAAAGAGGCTGGAATTCAAGAACAAGATTTCATCTGCTGGTAGAACACCAAAAGCAGAGCCCGCCTGACAGTGCTGGACCAGGAGATGTTGAAACAGAGCTTCCTCTATGCATTCCTATTTAAGACCTGAATCAACCTCTCAGATTTAAAACCATCTGAGGTAACTAAGTACTTACAATATGAAGATGAGTAGGTATACCCTGATAACAAATAAAATCCAAACACTTGATTAACCTCCTCAATGACCTAGCTGTCAAGATGTAGAAGTATTAGTTAATTGAACTTTGGGCACAAAATGAAGAAAAGATTTTGAAATGCAACCAAGCTTAATATCAAAAAAGTAATTTATAACTATTAAACTTCTCAGTCTACTTTCTCACTTACTCAACAATTTAGTGAATCTATTGAAAAGTTTTCTGGATATTGCTTACTATTCGGTCCAAAATTTTTACAAATAAAAATATTGAGTATTTCTTTAATGTTCGACAAGATTTTTTTACAGGGATATAGAATACATCTCTTCCTAGGCTATATCCTATAAGGTAGTTAATTACAAAGATTATGTCATTGAAAAAAATCAACATTTATTTTTTATTTGCTTATTTCAAAACATATTGTTATACTTTATTAATTTATATTAGGTTTATTTCACTTACATTAAGAATATAAATATTATAGATATTATGTAATATTTTATACACATATGCACACATGTATACTAAAATCTTACAATAGTGCTATTCAATATAGAATTTAATTAGGTATATCTTAAATTTATCTTTGACTTAAACCACAGTAACTAACATTTGAAATTTTTAGCCAAGACCTTTCAACTCAAAAGAAATGTGATCTACCAGGTCACAGGAAATATAGATATGTCTACTTGTCTTTTATTATATTAATATCTCTGTGTTAAAATGTGCATTGAGCCCAGCACATTGCTTGTATAAAAATCACTTATTTTTATACATCTAATGGGACTGTTTAATGGGACCTTTTCATTTACCATTTCTTAGACTGTTCTTATATACAGTATCTCTGTTAAAAATTACCAAATTCTTGCAGTAGGCAAGGGAGATATTAGTTCCATATTAGAGAGAAGAAGACTGCAGCTCTGAGAATTTAGGTTATTTGCCACTGTGAAATTTAGATATTCTCTTGGCTAATGATATATTTATGTTCACCTGTATAAATAAATACATCTTCAATGTGCATATATACATATAAAATTTTATATAGATGAGAGTCTCACAGGTTACATTAATATGCTTCATAAGGTGGAACAAAAGTTATTAATTATACATATTAATGTGAAAATTACATTACACTAAAGTTAACTCTTTTAACTGTATTAAGGCATAACTGAAGTAATTAAATCAATAGGCTCCTCTGAGAAATATTTTAGATCAATGTTCATGAACAGATCAATAAATTGAAGTGCTATTTCTATCATAATTCCATTTTTAATTAGTTAAGCAACACACATTGTGTATCTTCCAGATAAAGAACACTTCATGAACTCCTAATGATCCTTGCTTGGGGCCTCAAAAATGTAGAAAAGGTGGCTGAGTTCTCAAAGTAAGCTTCTGATGTAGTTGGTAAATTGAATAGGTAGGTGATTCTGATTAGTGCTATACCAAAAAAAGAGAGAGAGAGAGCGAGAGAGAGAGAGAGAGAAGAGCCATGATTACTAGTATCTTGGAGGTTACAGTTGAGACTAGCTCTCTCTTTTACATTTGACCTTTTTTTATACTTGAAAAAAACAAAAGGTATATTTGAAGAGGAGAAGAATGAGGAATTTGGGCATAGAAAATTAACAGACCTGTTCATTTGCTATATATGATTGGAATTTTATTGTAGGATGCATTATTACCTACTTATGCTTGGCGCTGCATTTATTTAACATGCAGATTGGTAATCTAGTGGCTCTCATTTATATTACAGACATAGAAAGTGTTAACATCCTAATTGATAGATTTACATGATATGACATTTCATCATATTTTTTCTTAGCCTTTGAGGCATATAAACCTGATTATTAAAGACATGTTATGATGTAAAGCTGTCTTTTTGTTTTCTCTAATAAGTAAGTGTAACTTTATGAACATCAAATGTTCTTGCTTCCAATTTATTAAAACACAAACATGCACACACACACACGCACACACATACACACACACTAGACCACTGGACCATCCTCAGGAAATGACACATATGACACATTTCTATGTTAAAGGAAAAAAGAAGAATCCCCCACTAAACAAGTTTATAAAATTGTGCATTGTATTGAAAAGGAGATAAAATGCATTCTGATTAAGTTGTATAATCCTGCACAGAAAAATGACAGTAGACATAAGGCAGCCTTCATAAAGATTGTTAAAGTTTCAACAAGGTAAATAAGTCACAGCTAACAATAGTTGGTTGGAATGAAGGGAAAAATTATTATAAAAATAAATTTATTTTATATGGATGATTGTGCAGTTTTAAAATTCTAAGAGCATGGTGGTAGCTGTTGGTAAACTAATGGCCTTCATTTTTTAACTGCATTCCTTCTCTTTTTGGAATGGTAGAAAAGTATGTCTTACTTGAAAACTATTTCTATATGAAAGCCACTGGGAAGTTGTATTAGATGTAAAGATCATTGCAGTGGGATATTCAATTAAATGACTAGAACACAGCAGTTCGCCTTTTTTCCAAAGAGAACATAAAAATGACTGCCAAGAAAAAAAGAAATAACTGTTGACACCTGTGAATATGTAATATAAAAATAGGCTTTAGAGAATCTCTGTATCCTTATAAACTAAAGCAACTAATCTCAGGGACTATGCCTTCTTAGACACAGAATTTTATAATTTGAAACAATTTTATAATGGACTGAGAATGTATGCAAAATTATAGGCATAATATTTTAAATTAACACTTTGTTACATTGGTTATTTTAAGCTGGCCTTTCCTCATTCCATTTCTGTAATACTGACTTTTAATATGATATTTATTTGGGAATGAGTAGGCTAAAGAGAAATCAGAGTACTGTTCTACAGACACTCAGTATTAGCTAATTAATGTGACTCATCAGTGAAAAGATTGATTCGGGAATAGAATATACATAGAAAAGGCGAAGCAATCATCCATGATCTAGTAAGGCAACTCACTCACCCGTAACTGCTGGTTAAAAGGGAAACATGAACAATTAAGTCTCTAAAATAGCCTTCCAATCAGTCAAAACTTCCAAAATGCCCAAGTAGTGTAAAGACCAAGTGGAGAGCAAGAAATCAGAAAAAAAAAAAAAAAAAAGCCACAAAAAGAAAAACCCGTATCAGAAGCAGAATTTTGGAATAACCAAGGCAAAAGGCATTAGCCAAAGTCAAACATCACCATTAACTAAATGACTGAATTAACATAAAAGCCAAAAACAAAAAATTAGAGAATGCAAAAAGGTTAGTATATGTGATCAGCTGCGCTTCCCTCTGGCTCTGGACTTTCTTGACCCTAATAATTGCTAATAGCTTAGGAGGTTATCCCATCCATAGACATTTACATTTTAGTAAGGATTTATGAAATTTTAAAAGCCTTCTCGACACAAAGTGTATATTCTATTATTAAATAACAAAATGTCAGATTCTGTGAAGTTATTTTGTGGCAGAGAGCCTTCCTTAGTAACCCATAAATGCGGCCTAACTGGAAATGAAGGGCTTGACCCAAGATTCCATTTAATCAAGAAATTTAGAAGAAAATATAACTAGATTAGAGAGGCCTTAAAACAACAAAGAACCAAAGCAATTTGTAATTGCAGAAGAGAAATTCAAAGCTAGCCTGATTTCATAATCCAATAAAAGTAATTTGTATTTTTTTCTTGTTCTCTTTAGACCAATAACTGTAAACTTTTGTTTGTTTTAGTTAAAACATTTAAACTTCCCATTAAATAAGATGAACTGAATTATTTGTTTGTTTGTCTACCACCATTTTCCCCAATATCCTACAAAATGACAATAAAAAAGAAAAATAAGTGGTTGAGATATGGTCATATCCCCACATAATGGGAATGGGAGAACAAAATTGGGGGGCCAGTAAAGCAGAGAGATTTTAAGTATTTAATTTAGCAGAGCAGAGGAAGCTGATGCCTAGATCAGAACAGAGAGATAGAACAAAGGAGAACAAACAATTCAAATCACGGAACCCATCAGAAAAGTTCAAGAATGGAGGTGCCAGTTTCCTTGAAAAGAAGACCTCTGGGGCTGGAAACAGGTATATTGGTAGAAAATGTATTTAAAAACTCAAACTCCCCATTTCTTTCCTAAGTCAGGTAAATGGCTTTGCCCATCTCTCACCCTGTACAAATCTGAGTGTTTACTTTTTGAAGAGAACAAAGCAAAGATATTCCAGACTTGCAGACACAAAACAGTTTAGAGAAGATGTGCCATGAAGAAAACAGGCTGTGAAATGAAATTTTGTGTATTGAATGGTACCTGGGTCTTCTAGTGAGCTTTTTAGTGCCTTATTTGTAAATATTAGCGCACAGCCACTGAGAAATTCAAGAAAAGTGCCCCAAAAATGTCCGAACACTTTAATGAGATAAGAGATAGTGCTACATATGCATGAAACAAGAACAGGAGACTATAAAAGGGAATATTCAAAAAACAACAAAAAAGATAGCTCTTGAAAATTAAAAAAAGATAACAAAAATAAATATAAAAAGGAATTGTAGCATTGACAAAATATTTTAGAAAACTAAAGACGAAGGAAATATAGAAGTGAAAAACTTAAGAGATATTGAGAATCAGTCCATGACACCAAATATTCAAGCAATAGTAATTCCTAAAAGAGAAGACAGAAAACTAAAAATTTCATAGATTCTGAGGATAAGAATTTTCAAATTTAACAGAGCCATAGATGGCTCAAAACAACAAATGAGGGAAAAATCCTTATTTATGTCATTATGTAATTTAAGAACACTGGGAATAAAGGGCAGACCCTAACTGCTTTCAGAGAGGGTAGTAAAATGATCTAATACAAACAATGGGAATACAATAACATTGTGTATTTAACTATCTCAAAATTATAACAATTTTATTAGAAGCATAAGAATGAAAGAGGGTAAACATATGTGAATTGAATGGAATCTAGATAGCTCAGTCCTCATCTTTTATGATGAGATATCAATAGATAATGTTAAACATTGAAAAAGAGTCAAGATATAGCAGTACAAGTATATTTTGAACTTACACATTTAGAAATTTATAAAGAAGTCAAAACCATCAGAAACTTCTAAGAGTTTCAAGTGCTTACCTCTGAGAAATAAAAATTGAGGTTACAGAGGAAAAAATTCTTTTTCTTTCTATGCCTTGCAGAACTAGCTGTCTTGATAAACTGGTATCAAACTTTGATTAATTTTCATTAACAGTGTGTTTTGATGTCAATTTCTGCTTTGGTTTTTATGAAGTTCAAAGAGACCTATACATATCCAATTTTATTTTTTTTTTCAGCTCTAAGAAGTTGTTCGCTTGTTTTTTCTCCTTCTCTATCACAAATTATTGGGTTTATCTCTGTCCACTATTATTCAGACTCTAGTTACTCATATAATAACTCTCCATATTTTATCTTCTACTCTAATCATCTTTGCTCACATTGTCTTACTTCCTTCATGTTCTGAATACTTCTCATAGTTACCTTCTGTTTAGCTTCAAATAATCTGTACAGCCTGTTACCTTTTACTGTTTTCAATGTTAATTTTATTTGATCTACTTCAATTTTCATATCTCAATCCTTTTGATTGTCTTGTTCTATTTAATAGAAAATAGCTATTTCTAAAATTTATTTCTTTGTAATATATTAAATCTGATTAAAGAGATAGATCCTACTCTGCATTTCATAGTGTTGTTTGTGTGTGTGTGTTAAAAATCTTTTCCATTGATCTAATATTATTGTTCTCTATTTATTCATCCATGAGTTGGACTTGTTGATCTTTGTTTTGGGGCTCAATTAATTTTGAAGGGCTACTTTAAAACACACCCCTAGAGTCCTGGTTGAAATAAATTAAAATGCTACTCATATCTACAACCAGAGAGAGAAAAGAAAAGATAAACAATAATATGGGCAACTTTTAATTCCCCTGTGGCCCAGGCACTTGAAGTCCTTTCTCCCTGGATCCAAGGTTGGAATGCAAAGAGAGAAGAGAGAGAAAAGGCAAGTATAGATCAATTTGCACTGGGAAGTTATGGTACTAAGACTTTTCAGAATTTGTAATAATCTTCATTCTTTTTTATTATTGTGGCTTGATCTAAAATATTTTAATAGCGATAAAGAAGTTGAGGAATGTCAAGGTCTTTGAGCATATCTGTAATTCAATCCTTTTTCCCAAAAGTTGTAAAATCAGATATACAGACAGATCAGATCCACAGACAAACAAATTCTTTAAAAACTGATAGAGATTTTGATCAAAAATATATTTAAGTCCATCTTCTCCCTAAATATAAATAAGTACATGTCTAACCTGTCTCACAAGTAGTAAAATGCAGATTCAATCTATAAATCCTCTGAAATTTAAAATAACTGCTTATCTAAAAGTCTGCTAACTAATAAAAATAAAACACTAATAACAAAGCGGGAACAGAAAGATCTACAGCTAAATTCCTAACATGACGGCAAGTGTAGAATTTAATGAATTCCAAGGAAAAACAAATAGCTTCACACATATTTAAATTTTTTTATTCAGGTAACCAAATAAAAATGAAGTTAGGTCAGTTAGTCATCATTTCTAAGTTTTTATTTATTTATTTTTGAATATAGTATGAATTTTGATAATTATTTGTTAATAGTGGTTCATTAATTGTGACAAATATACCGCACTGAGGTAAGATGTTAAAAAAGGGAAAACTGGGTGCAGGGTATTTGGGAACTCTTTGTACTCTCTTTGCAATTTTATGGAAATCTAAAACTTTAAAATAAAAAAAATTTAAAGTTAACCTATATTTTATTCTAACACACTTTCTAATCTGTTTTTATTTTCATAGCTACATAATAGTTTTACATATTTATGGGGTACATGTGATACTTTGATACAAGCATACAATGTGTAATGATCAAATCTAGGTAACTGGGATATCTATCACCTCAAACATTTATCATTTATTTGTGTTGGCAACATTCCAGATTTACCCTTCTAGTTATTTTAAAATATGTAATAAATTACTATTAACTAGAATCTCCCTATTGTGCTACCAATAGGTAGCTCTGTGTCCCCACTCAAATCTCATCTCAAATTGCAATTCTCACATGTCAAAGGAGGGACTTGTAATCCCCATGTGTTGAGGGAGGGAGATGACTGGATCATGGAGGTGGTTTCCCCTATGCTGTCTCATGATAGTGAGTGAGTTCTCACAATATCTGATGGTTTTATAAGGGCTCTTTCCCTTTACTTCACTGTCCTCTCTCGGTGCCAAATGAAGAAGTCCTTGCTTCCCCTTTGCCTTCTGTCATGATTTTACGTTTCCTGAGGCCTCCCAAGCCATGCAGAACTGTGAGTCAATTAAACCTCTTTCCTTTATAAATTACCCAGTCTCAGGTAATATCTTTATAGCAGTGTAAGAATGGACTAGTGCAGCTACCAAACACTAGATCTTATTTCTCCTATCTTTACTGTATTTTTGTACCCATTACCCATCCCCTCTTTATCCTCCCCTCCTCACTACTCTTCCAAGCCTTTGGGAGCCACCATTCTTTTCACTACCTCCACAAGATCAATATTTTTTTAACTCCCATATATAAATTTTTAAAGCAGTTGCAAAGATTTAAGGATAAGGTTGTTATCTGATTGATAACAATTCATTGGTTTCCATTTTTTCTCAGTGTGTTCCACTGATCCATCACTGTTGACCTATAAGGATTGGGAAGCCTTTCATTTTGTTTTGCTTCACAGCTTTCATCTGTCCAGCATGGAGTTTTACTTAAGGTCTCCATGTTAGAACAGCTTGTCTCCTTTGAACCCAAACAAATAACATCCATGTATTAATTTTCCACCTGCAATAATAGCATGACAGCCTTGTTGTGGGTGACAGTTGCAATCACTTAACTTAGTTTTAGCTCTGGGAGATAGCTTGCCAGTTTTCCCCCTGTTTCTTTCTTCTCAGAAGAGGTGAAAGAGAGGGAGAAGTAGTTCTCGACCCAAGAGACAGGTTCAGCTGCTCTCACTAACCATCTGGCCACTATTGGAGAGGACCTAATGGACTCCAGGCAATGACATTTGCCATGCAAGTCAGTTTAGTGAACCTGCCACAGAAAGCCCATCTTTAAAAAGCTACCCTATTAGGTCCTGGAGGCATCAGTCCTCAAGAAGGCTAAAAAGGGTGCACATCTCTGTCAGTAACAAAACATAACCAAGGCTCTTCTTGACGATGGGTTAGGGGGAGAAGAAAAGGAAATTCCATGAGGAGCTTTCTCAAAATATACCTGACCCCGACCTTCCTCCTGAGATACAGCTGAACTACTAAAAAGAAGTTATATATAAATTGTAAAGCCTGACTGAATATTCAGATAATCCCCCCACCCCACCCTAGCACCTTTCAGAGTTTCACCTGACTCCTCAAGTCAGGAGTAAGCAGACTTTTGGCATAAGCCACAAAAAGGATAAATTTGTAGGTCGCCTCCTCCAAAATTATTTTTATGAGAAAATGTAATATCTGCAACTGTGTTAAGCATTGTTTTAAAAAAAATTATTATTGATTACTGCTTATTTTTTATGGCTACGATTTCTGAAGCTGTCTAGCATGTATGCAATCCTGATTGTAGTGCTACAATTTTTAGCAAATTTATATGCAAGATGAGTGGAGGGAGAGGGTTGAATTATTTGGGAGCAATGAGTTGCATTTTTACCAGAGCACAATCCCCCTTCCCTCAGTTATAAAATTAACCATGCAGGCATTCTTTATGTAGTTAGAGGAGAGAGAAACCCCATGATCAGCTGTTAAGAGGGCTGCAGGGAACACAGCAGCACAACTGAGATTCGAGGGTAAGGAAAATGTATTAAAAACACATTGTGACTTTCAGATTTCCTTCACCAGTCTTAGACTATAGAAGAGATATAAATGAAAATTCTTATTGCAACTTATCTGGAAGACAGAGGCAGACAGAGAGACCTCTAATCCATCTCTTTAATTCCTTTTTCTCTCACCCCATCTCCCACATTCTTTTGGCATGCCAAGTCCCAAATGTCACATCCCCAGAGGCAGCCTCTGGTGGTAGCAGCTTCGAAGCCCTATCCTGTCAGTGAACAAAGGGGTGACTGGAATTGCTCAGTCTGGGAAGGATTTTCTTAATGCTCACCCATGAACAAGAGAGTGGCATTGTCTATATGTTTTATTGTTTTGAAAAAAAATGAGACTGGGGTTGGGCTTCCCGACAAAATGCAAGACACCCAGTTAAATTTAAATTTCAGATAAACAATGCAGCATATTTTTTGGAAAAGTGTGTTACAAATGTTTCATGGGACATATTAAAAAATATTTGATGTGTATCTGAAATTCAAATTCACCTGAGCATCCTGCATTTTTACCTGCTATACCGGGCAACCTTCAACTCAGACCACATTAAAAAACTAGGCCATGACAAAGCAGGTAAACGACATTCAGGGTTTGTACTCACTTTCCAACTGTTAAGTGCTTTCTCTGGGCTCGAATTCACAGAGACCAGCACCCTTGTGGTACCCATTTGTTCTGCTCCTACCCCTGAGTTTCACCTCCTCCCCTCTCCCCCATGCTTTTTAGGAAAGGAATCTGCGGACCATGATTTTAGAGTAAGATGCTCCATTACTGCACTCAGGGCGGGTGCCTGGAAGGCTGGGAGAGTGCGAGCAGGAGAAAAGAAAACAGACAAAGCAAATTTTCAATACCTCGCATCTTGCCAAGGATGAGCTCTGTTTAGTTAGAACATATTCATTTTTTTCACAAAGACCTTTGAGTTCCTTCAGGGAGCCAGCATTCCTTTGTTTTCTCTGCATGATTGCCCACTAGCTGATGGAATCCCTTCTCAGTTTCTACCTGTGTTTCTCCACCCTTCACCATGTAACATATAAGGGTTCCTTTAGCTTTATTTGATAAGAATTTAAGGGTAAAACAGGTTTGGTGGATTTGTTGTGAATAGTTGGCAATGAAAAATATTATTCCACTACCTGGGACCATCTTCTAGTGTGATATCATAGTGGTCCATGTGAGGGCTTGGGGCTCAGCCATACCTTGATTTGAGTCCCTTCTCTGTTACCTACTACCATCTTTGTCTTTTTAGGAAATTGACATAACTTTTATAAACCTAATTTTTTATCTTTGAAATAGTGATACTAGTGACTCCATTGGGTCTTGGAGTGCATTAAAAAAGAATATGAATATCAAGTGACTAGCAAGATGGGAAGACAATGTCCCTCTTTCCCCTCCACTTCCCCATAGGGTTGTATCACAAATAGTTAATACTGTTAACCCAAATTAGAACTCTGGGCTTCTGATTCATACCCTTCTCGCTAAATCATTCTGCTCATAAACAGAGATACTTTTATAGATTTTGGAAGGGAAGATTATGAAAAAGGGCTTTGATTCTTACTTAAAAGAAAGAAATTGGCCTGGCACGATGGCTCACGCCTGTTAATCCCAGCACTTTGGCAGGCCAAGGCGGGCGGATCATGAGGTCAGGAGATATCGAGACCATCCTGGCTAACACGGTGAAACCCCGTCTCTACTAAAGATACAAAAAATTAGCTGGGCATGATGGTGGGTGCCTGTAGTCCTCAGGAGGCTGAGGCAGGAGAATGGCGTGAACCTGGGAGGCGGAGCTTGCAGTGAGCTGAGATCGCGCCACTGCACTCCAGCCTGAGCAACAGAGCGAGACTCCGTCTCAAAAAAAAAAAAAAAAAGAAAAAGGAAAAAAAGAAAAAAATTAGGAATGACCAGCTGGTCTCCTCATCTAGGCTGGGAAATAAATACCACAGTTATCCTGAGGAGTGAGACATGCCATTTTTTATAAAGGTAGAGGGAAATGGGGAAAGGAAGAGGAATCATAAAACTACCTCTCATCTATTCCTATTCAGACAATGGAATAACTGAAGATTCTTAATAAAGAAGATTTCATCCATTAATTTGTTTCATATTTAGCAATGCTACGTAGAGTTTGAAATATTTTCAGGAATTGCACAGTGGTAATAAAATTCACGTAAAGTGAAGAAAATTTCAAGGAGGAAATTGATAGAGAGACAACCCTGCTTGTACTTTATGAATGACTCCAAGTGGATAAGCAATCAATATTTTCCCCCGGAGAAACATGGTGTTGGGACACTATTGTGTTGCTTAGTTCCAGTTCCAACTAGGCTCTAGGAAAGCCCCTAACCAATAAGGGTGATAAGTGGATAGGTTCTGGAGTCAAGAAATCAGGCTTTGAATAAGGGCACTGCCACTTACCAGGTATGCAACATTTGGACATTTTACCAAAACCCATCTAACCCCTCATTTTCTTACTGGTATAAAATAGGATTCCAATAGTGTTCTTCTCTCCTCAGAAAGTGCTGAGTGCCTAATATGTGCTTGGCTTTATGCTCAAAGTGCTGAGGACACATGAACAAAACAAGATAGACAATGACAGATCGTAACAGCATGAAAAAAATAAATAAGAGGACATGAGAGAGACAAACTGTCTCATGAGAGAGAGAGAGTGGGCGGTTGCTTTAATAGGTGGTCCTGGAAAGCCTGTCTTTCAGGTGATATTTCTGCTGAGATCAGAATATGAGAAAGAATCAGTCCTGCGAAGAACAACAATAGCAACAACGAAAAAAGGCAAAAACCTTCCAGGGGATGAAACAGCAAGTGCAAATGTGCTGAACCAAAAAAGAACTTGATGTGTTGCAAAATGAGCAAGGAAGGAGGGGTGTGAGTTGAGGTCAGTGAGAGAATCAAGGCCTTTAGCACATGGTGAAAAGTTCGGGTTTCATTTTAAGTGCAAAGTAAGTCCATGAAGATTTTTAAAGGGCTAGCATGATCTGATTTATACTTTTGAAAAATCACTGTGGCTGTTATTGGGGAAAATGGACATTAATGTCTGGTACGTAGTGTCAAATAAATGCTAGTAATTAATATACTATTATTTATGTAATGGTACCTCTGCTACACATTATTGTTGATACTACTATTGATTCACACTCAAAGTATTAATGAAAGTGTCCTGTGTATGATGAGCCTGTGCAGAAATTAAAATGATACGGCAACTACTACTAAGTAGGATAAGTTATTCTGCAGCAAATGTTGCTTTGTGTGTAGGCTTGAGCAAGTTAATCTCTATGAATTTCAGTCCTTTGATTTGTAAAACGGTAATAATAGTAAAGCAATTGTAGGATTTAAATGAGAAAACGTATATAAAATGCGTAGTAGAGTGACAGATAGTAGGCAAATAACTAATATTACCCATTATTACCATTTTAAGTGTATACACAAAGGGAAAAAAAATTGGCTACATTTTTTAGCCTCAGACTCTTAAGAACATGAAATATATGCAGAAGTAAATGCATAGCAATTAGTATGAGCATCTATTGTCTTATATTCCTATATAGCCCTTTCCCTTATTACTTTCACTATAGGGAATCTCTCCCAATTAGTTCATGGAGAATCCTTACCAAAAATGGGGTAGATCTTGTTTTCCTATAACCACAGAGGTGAATATATGGCCCAGAGTTGGACAAACTACAATATTCCCTTCCCAGCCATAGTGATTGGTTCAGAGTAGGGCATGTGACCCAAGCTTGGCCACTCAGGGTCTATCCATGGACTTATCTGCCACAGCAATAAGAAAAGACTGTTGCTTTCCCAGAGTGGAAATGCAGATAAGTTGAGTCTAGGGCTACCACTAGCCCTTTTTGCTTATTGAGAGATAGAGTGACAGAGCCCTGACAACAGTCCTGAACCAAACAATACCTAAAACCAGCCTTCCTACCTGACATCTCCAGTTACATGAATCAATAAATTCTCTTTTTGCTTAAACCGGTATGATGAATCAAAGATTCTTGTCTAATAGACCCATGCAATTTAAGATCAGTTCTGGAAGTACATTCATCCATTTGGGGCACAAATTTGCTGTTCCCCAAAACAAATCCTTTACTTGGTTTAGGAAAAGGGATTGAGAAATGGCATTAGGTGCAAAAGAAGTGTTGATAGCTAAGACTTTATTATCTAATGGAAAGGTAGATGGGAATGTTTCCCTTCCCAGAGCCCTGCTATTCTTCCTACTTTTTATCTGTCCTCTCACCTGACACCCGAATGCCCTCATGTGTTGGGTCACCTTCAGTTCTGAGAGCTTTCTGAGTCTTTTCTGCTGCCTAGTCCATCTGCTGTTGATGCCGCTCCAGCTGTTACTGCTGAAAGCTGAGTGTGAAACTTAAATACACTGCCAAGTATGTTTAAGGGGTTTATATGAATGAAAAACGACCAAAAAAAAAAAAAATATGTGGATGAGTCCTAAGAGGATTTCTTCTTTCTCACTTCTAAAGCATTAACAGTTTGGAAATAAAGTCTGCTATATTTAAGTTCTCAATAAATATTTTAGGAAATCAAGATAGCTTCAAGAAATGTATAATTTTAAGGCCTTACCTTCTTATGAAATCTCACAGACATTTCATATGATTTAGTTTAATAGTGTGTCAAGATATTTATCCATTTATTCAGGCAATAAAGCTACACATTTCCAGGAATGAATTTAATTAAGCACAACTCTTCCTTACTGCCTAGCACCCCTCCTTTAATGCTTACCATGCTTTTGACCCCAACTCACACTCTGCATGTGCGTGAGATAGCATGATGTAACAAGAGGCAGCACAGTATAATAAGAACATATGGGCCGGGCACGGTGGCTCACGCTTGTAATCCCAGCACTTTGGGAGGCCGAGGCGGGCGGATCACGAGGTCAGGAGATCGAGACCATGGTGAAACCCCGTCTCTACTAAAAATACAAAAAAAAAAAAAAAAAAAAAAAAAAATTAGCCGGGCGTGGTGGCGGGCGCCTGTAGTCCCAGCTACTAGCAGAGGCTGAGGCAGAAGAATGGCGTGAACCCGGGAGGCGGAGCTTGCAGTGAGCCGAGATTGCGCCACTGCACTCCAGCCTGGGTGACAGAGTGAGACTCTGTCTCAAAAATAAAAATAAAAAAAAATAAAAAATAAGAACATATGGGCTTTGGATTTCCTATTCCCAGATCTCTGCCCACACATCCTAGGTCTATCGACCTTGGGCCAGGCACTTCACTTCTCTGTGCATTGGCCTTCTCATCAGGAAAATATTACCTATCCTGTAAAGTTGTTTGTATTTAAAAATAGTATTAATACAGGTGTGTTGTGATATAGTTTGGATATGTGTCCTCGCCCAAATCTTATAGTGAAATGTAATCCCCACTGCTGGAGGTAGGGCCTAGTGGGAGATAATTGGATCATGGGGGTAGATTTCTCATGAATGGTTTACCACCATCTTCCTTGATACTGTTCTCATGATAGTGAGTTCTCATGAGATCTGTTTGTTTAAAAGTGTGTACCACCTCACCCCTGCTTTCACCATGTAACGTGCAAACTCCTGTTTCACCTTCTGCCATGATTGTAAGCTTCTAGAGGCCTCCCCAGAAGCAGATGCTTTCTGCACAGCCTGCAGAACCATGAACCAAATAAACCTCTTTTCTTATAAATTACCCAGTCTCAGATATTTCTTTACAGCAATGCAAGAATGGCCTAATACATGATGTCTCGTAGTGTCTTACATATTATAATAGATTATTTCCATCGGTAGCAGAGTATAGTGGTTAAAAGCTCAGGCTCTGGCTGGGTGCAGTGGCCACACCTATAATCCCAGCACATTGGGAGGCCAAGGCAGGAGAATCACTTGAGGCCAGGAAATTGAGACCAGCCTGGGCAACTTAGTGAGACCCCATGTCTACAAAAAATAAAAAATTAGCCTAGATGGTGGTGCATGCTCATAGTCCTAGATACTCAGAAGGAAGGCTGAGAAGGGAGGACTGTTTGAGCCCAGGATTTCAAGCCTGCAGTGAGCTATGATTGTGCTACTGAATTCCAGCCTGGGTAACAGTGTGAAACCCTGTCTCTTTAAAAACTAACAAACTAACTCAGGTTCTGAAATCCAACTGCTGGGGTTGAATCCCAGCCTCTTCACTTACTAGCTTTGTTGTATTAGGCAAGTTGCTTAACCTCTCAAAGCTGCAATTTCCTCATCTTTAATGGGGAAATATTAATAGTATCTATCTTGTTAGTGTGCCATGGAGATTAAATGAAATGTTGGTAAATCATCATTTTTCTCAAACTTACTCAATGAAATAGTAGTGAATTTTCACAAAAGCAACATTCTAGTTACAGGATAACCTGAAAGGGGAATTAAGAATTTTTGAGTATCTAGTATGGACCATGGCTCATGACTAGAGCAGTGAAAAAACTTATCATGGTGTTTACACATCTGCATTCATATAGCATTGATACAACATTTGGGTGCTTTATAGTAATAAATCTGAAAACTAGCTCAGTGTTGTGGCCAGAGTAAAGTAATAGTTTTTAAATTTTTTTTTCTATTCATTCCTTTACAACTAGAGCAAGAAGTGTCAGGTGTATCACACATTTCCAAACATTGTCATGTAAAGAGGACATTTTAAATTTTCATTAAATATCATAGTCATAGTTATCAATGATAGGATAAATTCCATTTCAAAATAATTACCAATATTTTCTGTAAATTCAGTAGATTCTTGTAAGATTTATATTTTGAATACATTACAGAATATCGTACATTATATTTATAGAGTATTTCTTGCCTACCTATGCCTTCTAATTAATCTTACATATTAACAAAAGGAAGATATTTCTAGTAGTGAAGATCAGTGTATGTGCAGAACCATATTATTACAACATAGAAATCTGTAAGCACAGTGAAAAACAGCCAAAGGACATGCACCAAAAATTAAATCCAGTGGAAAATATGGCAATCATTTTAATTTACTAAAGTTAGCACCTACACAAAGCAAGAACACAGAGCAGAGATACAAATGCTCTAGAATAGAGCTCAGGAAAGTAGTGTAAGAAGAAAAATAAATGTGGAATTAGAAAGACAAAGGAGAATCAACATTGCTAAAAATACACCATGGGTCATAAAAAGTGACCAAAATAAAATAGACAGGTAAAGATTTTTCAAGGATTAGATAGCAAATTACAGGTATAGAAGAGAAGACAGGCACAGGAGATCCCCAGAATGCATAAATTGAGTCCCAAGTGTTGGTTAGAAAAAGGCGACGTTTGGTTTGAAGACTCATGAGCTAGAACTTGCCTGTGCCACCCTCATAAGCAAATGTCCCACAGAGTGTTGGAAGTGCAGGTCTGTTACTCAGGGAAGAGATGAATGCTACTTCACTATTACATTTGTTTTTACATTCAGAGGGTGGCCTGGGTAACCTACTGCACAGCAAAATAACCTGCATGTCTGGCTGGTCACAATTTCATCCATTATAACCACTAATACTCACAGGTAAAGAATGAATCTTCATCTTGCTTGCTTGCTATGTTATTTTTCTCCAACTATTCAATTAATATTTTATTACATATGATAGTAGTAACAGAGATAATTCAGATGGATAGCATTCCCAGAACGTTCACAAACATCCTCTAAATAAAGCTTTTGTCACCTTAGAGCATGAAATGCCTGCCTAGAGCAATTACATGACAAATACAACTTTCACATACTGACATCTTCCCTTCCTGTGCACTGGAGAGGGCATAATGGGAACCACACGGCCAAAGGGCAAGGAATAGGACAGAAAAGGCAGGCACAGAAGGGCTTGAGCTAATAGCCAGACATAAGTAACCTTTACTCCATGATGCTGACATCCATTTAATATAGGCCTCTGAAAATTGCTAGCAGTTTGATATGGGATTTTAGAAGTTATGTTTTGAAACTTAACTAATCCCTTGTTTTTAATTTAATTTTTACGTGTGTGTAACAAAGTCAAGCTACATTAATTAGGTTAAATTTCAGGACCACACATTTTATACAAGGAAATCAGGACAATGGAAAACAATTTTTCTCTTCATCTGTCTAAGGTACATGGATTAAGGACCGAAAAAGCAGCCATTTGGGTTTGGACACTTTCAGTTTATTTTAGTATATAATTTGTCCTCTGAGGCATGGTGAAACATTTATGATTTCAAGAACTAGGGCAACTAACGGTGGAAAAGTGGAAATGGCTCTTTACTTATTTATGTGCATGCTCTGATTGAAAGACATACAGGGAAGAATTTCAGAACGTGTGGTCTAACACCATACTATCTGATTTTGGATCCTGGCTCTAACTCTTACTATTTATATGACCTTGTGTAAGGCAGTTAATATCTCTGTACCTCCATTTCCTCATCTGTAAAATAAAAATGATCATGAGCCTATTTTGGTGACAATTTAATTCTCATAAATCACTCATAACAGTACTCAGCACATAACATGCACTCAATTAATTTTAACTCTCATTAATTGCATCTTTACAAGCAATCAGAAAATTATACTTTCTTACTGAAAAATACAATCTTAGGTATCATTGACAGTGTACCAAAAATTCAGTTAAAGAATACTTATATTTCATATTCATAGTTCAAATATAACATTTGTGGGAGTTTCTCTACTCTCTGAGGGGTGATAGGCACATGAAACGCTCCTGGGTAGGGGGTAAGGGTAGATAAAATTGCATGAAAAGTTTTACTTTATAACATGCATACATTATCATACATTATTATATTTAATCTCTCAGCAACACAATGAAATAAATAGGTATTACTATTATCTCTGATATGCATTGAACTGTGTCCCTCTAAAAAATGATACGTTGAAATTCTCACCCTCATTACCTCAGAACATGAACTTATTTGGACGTAGTCACTGAAGATGTAATTAGTTAAGATGAAGCCATCCTGGAGCAGGGTGGGCCTCTAACCCAGTGTGACTAGTATCCTTATAAGAAGTTGGTTATGTGAAGGTGGAGATACACAGGAAGAACACCGTGTCACCACAAAGGCAAAGGTTGAAGTTATACTGCTCCAAGCCAAAAAATGACAAAGATTGCCAGCAAACCACCAGAAACTAGGAAGAGGCAGGGCAAGCGTTCCCTCCAAGCTTCAGAGGGAGCATGGTCCTTCAGAGGGAGCAGACTTCAGACTTCTAGCCCCTACAATTGTGAGACAATACATTTATGTTGTTTTAAACTACCCAATCTGTGGCACTTTGTTTCCACATCCCTAGGAAACTGAAATAATCCTCTTTTCACAGATAAGGAAACTCAGGCCTAGAGAGTAAGATCACACAACTAGTAGGTAAAGGAAACCATTTTTGGATTCAAAGCACAACTTTTTCTATTGGGACATCTTGTCTCTTTCCATCATTCCCTTGCAAACTGTTCACTCCAGCCATGCTCTTCAAATAACCCTTCCTCAAACATGTCAGTCATGGACTCTCTTTATCTTTGGTCATAGGGAAAAAATATGTATTTATTTGTCGGCTCCCCCGTGCCAGGCATCTCACTGGGCAGTTTTCATATGCAATGTTCTCTCAGTCTTGCATATGAAATGAATTTTCTGCCGTATTTCCTACATGAAAATCCTCATTCTTCAACTGCCAAGTGAAATTCTCCAAATCCATCAAGTTTTCCATCTATGTTTTCAGAATTATTTTTTTCTGTTTATTTCATTGATCTCTAATTATTTATTATTCCATTTGTCTCTAATTTTAGTTTGTAGGTGATTCATAGTCTATAGCATTCTGTCAACTTCACTGAATTTTAAGATCTTTAGAGGCAGGGTCAGAAATGTAATAGCCCTTCAAGGAACAATAGACGAAGTCACTAAAATTTTTACTTAGACTCCACAATCTGAAATGTAGCTTTTCCTGATTTACATATGCCATATGCAATCTTTGTCCTATTTTCCAAACCAAAAATTGATCAGCAGGCTGTTAAGAACAGAAGAAAGAGGGAAAACTTCCCTGATGGTATATGAGGCCTGAACATTTCTTAGTTTTTGTTATTGTTTTTGTGTTTAAATTGCTTCTCCATTTACTGTACCATTGACCTCTCTTCCTCAATCTCATACTTTCTGTTCAATTTGAAATTTCACTGAATGTTTAGACATCCGAAACTGAGAGCTCACTCAGTTTCAATGCTCAATAAAAAGGTGAGATAAAAGCTTAAACTTTTATAAAGTAAAAGTCAAAAGTTGTACTTTAGAACATGGTTTCAGAAAATAATAACAACAATATAGGAAAATCAAAATCTGAATGATTTAGTTAAAATTGTATTGAAGCAATTTGATTTTGGCAATATTGTTCCCTCTGAAGAAATTGCAGGAGGGGGTATTAGGTCGTTCTTGCATTGCTGTAAAGAAATAACTGAAACTGGGTGATTTATAAAGAAAAGATGTTTAATTGGCTCATGGTTCTGCAGGCTGTACAGGAAGCATAGTCCTGGCATCTGCTTGGCTTCTGATGAGGCTTAAGGAAGCTTATAATCACGGTGGAAGGCAAAGGGAGAGCAGGTGTCTCACATGGCAGAAGCAGGAGCAAGAGAGAGAGGGCGGGGGAGGAAATGCCACATTTTACAACCACCAGATCATGTGAGAACTCACTTATTTCAAAGACAGCACCCAGCCATGAGGGATCCACCCCCATGACTCAAACACCTCCCACCAGACCCCACCTCCAATAGTAAGGATTACAATTCAACGTGAGATTTGGGCAGGGATAAATATCCAAACTATATCAGAGACTCTTCATTATTTGAATTCTGTAAATTTCATTTCTTGTTCATAATTTTTCCATAAAATTTATGCTAAAAAAATTCTTAATACCCACACACACTTAACATATTAGGCCAATGACTGGCACAAATCATGACTTATCATATTAAGCCGAGTCAGGCTGATCTCACTGCTGCTTCGAGGTACCCATATAATGCAGCAGAACTACTGCACATTGCAGATGAGCTAGTCTCCGCTGCGCTCGCCACGCAGGTTCCCAGAACCGGGAAAATCCTTTTGCTGTAGAGCAATTTGCATTACAAAGAGATGCTAATACCTAAAGTGTAAGTGTAACTGAAATGCTTAGCTTTAAGCCAGGCTGCGCCTTTGTAGACGTAGGGTTATTTAAATTCCTGCAGCATCTTTCTTCAGAGTAATGAGGAACTTGACAAATAATACAAATATAATTTCATGACTGGTATGCAATAATAATAAAGATAAAGTTTAAATGCCAGGCAGAAGACATATAGCTAGGAGTGCTTCCCAATGCCTACCCCAGAGGAAATCAGAGTGGCTCTTTGTGTAAAAGGATGTGAAGTTTCTTTTACCCAAGACCTTTCTGTTTTCTTTCAGTTTGATTTAACAGAATTATGAGGGGGGAAAAATGAGAGGAAGTCAGACACTCACTATAAGTGTTTATACTTATGCAGGTCAATGTCACCAAGTAGGTTGCAAAGTCTTAGGAGGGAAACTTGTTTTCATTACCTTTACATGTCTGTAACACTTAGCATAATGTCTGGCATAATGTCTAAGCAATGGTAGGGTGTTCAGGGAATGCATTGATTTTTCTACCCAAATTTTCCTTTTACCATATTTGTTCATGTGCTTCTTCAATTATATATTCATGTAATTTTACTTAAATTTTGTTTTGCTTTGGTAATTGAGTAATTAAAACAAAGTATGGTGAATTGGAGTTTAATTATCCTTGTGGTATGTTTTAGTATCTTCTTAACGTAATAATAGTATAATGCCAGTTAAGAAAGTGAAACCATCTGGAAAAAGAAGATGGGGTTAATATGTCACAAAAGTATATAATAAAAATTGATTTTCTTATGGGAGTGTATAATATTTGCAAGGAAATTATTTGCAAGGACTGAGTAGAGTGTAAATGTTGAGTAAATGTATTTTTGGTTATTACTCTTTCTGCTGTCTTTAATACAATTGATGCTTCTGAACATTTCTTCTTCTATCATGTTGTAAGTACTGAGTTCTTTTCAGTACGTATTTATAGCCTCTTCCAATGTTTTCTGCTATTTTAGAATGATAGTGGTACCAGGCAATATATTAACTCTCTTAGTTCAATCCCATTTCATATTTCCCCATTAATCTTGTTCAGGATTTCTGTCAGGATCTTCTCAAATGCATTGTGATAAAGCAGGATTCATATCACTGCTTACAAAACTTCATTTGGAATCACAATATTTGTTGGCAGATTCATGTATGTCTCCCAGGGGATTTAACCAGAGCTAGTTCTGACTTATGGAACACAGCTTGAATTACAGAAGCCACTATTTACAGACCGAAGAGGTGGATTTCTTTTTTTTCTTCTCTTGTCATAAACATCCAATTTCTTCTACAAGAACAGGCAAGAATTCTGTGGTTAGGTTCTTGTGGAAAAAAACATAAGGTAATAAGTCAAAAAGAGAAGAAAAAATACAGAAAACGGGGGGAAAAACATGGATAAGAGGCTTGAAGAACTGCTGATGGGAACTCAAGAAAGCAGGTGGTGGAAAGGACATTTTGCAGAATCAGGTGGATACAGCTGATGAAAAGAGTGGTGTGGCATTATCCCAAGAGATTGTGGTTACTCCTATCTTATTTGAAACATAATAAATAAATCTAAAATTAAATGTTTCTAAGTCTTGGCATAATGAACAAAGTATAATAAGATCTATGGATATTGCAATTGGGACTGACAATGGAGTTTGATGCCCCAGATAATTATTGCCTTCCACATGGTTTAAATTTAAAGGAGGTTTTTGGGACGGGATTTTGTTATTATTAATGCATGTTTCATGGGCTGAATTGTATCCCCCTCCAAATTCATATGTTGTAACCCTAACCCCCATACATCAGAATATAATTGTATTTGGAGATGATCCTTTCGAGATAAGATTAAGTTAAAATGAAGTCATTAGTGTGGGCCCTAATCCAATTTGACTGATGTCCTTATACAAAGGGAATTTGGACATACAGAGACACCAGTGGTGCGTGTGCACAAAGGAGAGACCATATGAGGATGGAGAGAGAAGGCGGCCATCTGCTAGCCAAGGATAGAGGCCCCAGAAGAAACCAAACCTGCTGACAGCCTGATCTTGGACTTCTAATCTCCAGAACTGTGAAAAAGAAATCTCTGCTGTTTAAGTCATCCAGGCTGTGGTGTTTTGTTATGGCAGCATTAGCAGACCAATACAGTAAGCATAGTTTTAAAAGTCAAACAGTTCAGTTAGGCTTAAGAACATCCCACAGCCTGTGGTTCCACTCCCTGTTCATCCCAATTCTCACTCTCAGTGGCAACCACTTTCAGCTGTTTTAGTTGTTTCTTATGGTGTATACTTCCTTATTCTCAAATAGCATTTTATACTATTTCTTAATTTTTTTTTATTAAACAATATCTGACTTCCTACTATGGAAGATGAAGATTTAGCTCCCCAACAGCTTATTCCATTATCACAAAACACACCCACCTACACGTGTTGCTTCCCCAATATTCATAATAGCGTTGCATCACAATATTTAGTGTTCTCATTTCTATGCCTATTTAAATATTATTTATAGTTGAGCCATGTAGAACAATGTGATTATATTTGTACCATATATTGTTCTCCCTGGAGTTAATAATTGCCTCACAGAATGTGCATAAATAGCTTTGCGCAGTGGCAGTATCATAGCCAGTGAGGTTTATCTGAAGCACGATTATTACTAATTGAAAACAGAATGTGCATAAATAACAAGTCAGTTATTCCTCCAGGAAGATCTCGCAAGAAATCAAGGGTAGCCTTATCTTTGAAATATCTCCACAATCATCTGTGGGGTACATAATCTTCAGCTGGAGATACTTGAGGCTTTTTATTTTGTGCTCCGTATAAGATGGCAGATGTGTTGCCACGGCCAGTATAATGATGCCTCTAGGGAGCAATGGTAGCCATCCAGGAGGTACAGGCTTGATCAGACTTTGATTCCAGTAAGTCTCATCAGAGAATGGTCTTTTCTCCATTGTTAGTCACTGACATCAGTGAGCGACTCAGAGACTTCAATCAATAGCCACAATTTGTTTACCCTATTTATGGTCTCAAAGATGGATAACATTACTCTTCCAGTCTGTAGTTTTCCAAGTGTCAAACCAAAAAGCTAGGCCAATGGAAATCACCCAAGAATCAGTAAAACTATAACAAGATTTATCAAGGCGAATATTGGCCAAGACTATGAGAACAGCCTTGAGTTCTTCCCACTGAGCCAAGTGGCCACATTCATTTTTGATTTTGCATGACTGGCACTTCATATGTACAGCTGCAGCAGTCCAGGTGACATCACTGGGTTTCAGCCCAGCTGAACTATTATTGAACTAGGCTTAGGCATTTATGGGAACTGCTGAGCCAGCGATGTGGTTCAGGCAATAGAGTGCCTCCTTTTTACCTAAAGCTGAGATGCTGCTGGGTTCAGGCCATCTACGTTCTTGAATAAACATTTCTATCTAACAATTGAGGCTTGCTTGTCTTTTCCACCTTTTAACACAATCGAGTCCAAGTTGACTTACCCCAAAATAGAGACATTAGGCCAGCCACAAGGCTTCTATGCCTCAGACATTCAGTTTCAACAAGAATACAGTAATTTATAAGAGCATGTACCTGGTATCTGCATCTAAGAGACAAAGAGCTCCAAACCCCTTAGGGGTGCCTCTGGGTGAAGGCTGTCTCCTTTTGCCAGAGGATCCAATTGGTAAAAATCATCAGTCACAGTCATTTAGCTCAAGGGGTCATTAGGTTTGTGAGACACTAAAGGTACTAACACCTCTCTATTTGTGGCTCTTCTGAATTGGGAGATCCCTTATGATATTTATGAACATTCCTAGTACAGGCATACAATACCAATTATATATTCTGTGTGGAAGCCACAAAAATAGTATATTAAATTCTCCCAAAGAAACTGACTCACAGCACCACTTTAGCTTCCCTTTCTATGGTGAATTCCATCGAAACCCCATAGTTGAATTTGGATGTCCCCTCTCCTAAGCAGGACCAGATGGGCTGGTGGGCCCCATATCCAACAAAGCCTCAAACATTTGATTCCCTTGCCCCTCCAGCATACTCAGACGTGTGTGTATAACCTTCAGTTCCCTTTGACGACAAGCTGGCCTCAGCCCTGCCCCAAAAAATCTTTCTCCTTAAAGCAGCTGAAATTGGGGTAGCATGGGATGGAGGGGATATGGAGTGGGGAGAGACAGGTTGCAGGGAGAAAGGGGTTCTATGCCATGAAAACAAGGCATTGCTCTCACTTTTCATTTCAATCTATGCAGCCACTAGACTTGTAGACTTCTTTGGGTGAGTTTCTCATTCCCCATGGGACACCTGCATCTGCATTACAAGCCAAATCCAGGGCAGTAAGAGCCTGACAACTAGTCAATGCCTCATCTATGGTTTCCAATTGGAACTTGTCTGTCTCAGGGACATCTATCCAAGAGGGACAAAGCTTCCACACAGCAGCCAATATTCACTGCAAAAATATTCTTAGATATTTTATTGTCTTCTCTGAATGGATCCAGATTTGTCATGATAGATTGCAGGAGAAGCTGAGCCTTTAGATGGCCTTGCTGTTGACATTCACCTTTAACAAGAATTGCATGCTTCTCTCATTTTCCAAGCAAATCAGACTAAGTTCTTAAAATTGATTTGGTTTCAGAAGTCACACATTTCTCGCCTTTCTCACTCAGCGAGGGTATGTGATTCTGGAACTGTTTTCTGATAGGGAAAAACCTCTGCCTACACAGAATGAATCTTCATAATACTTTTAACAGTTGGGCCTACGAACATCCAAATTGTCAAGGAAGTCTCCTGTGCGAAACACAGTTAACAACTAGGGCACTGTATCGGCAGCTGTCTTTGATCCTATTTCCTATTCTTTGGTCAGCAACCACCACCCCAATTTCTTCTCATTAACAGGCAATAAAGTGGAGAACCTTGTATAACCTGGTTGACATATAGTTTAGTCAACATCTTTGTTATTGATACCTATGGATTTTTTTCCAAATTCTATTAATCAACTTGTGAGACCTTCATCCTTCCTCATCCAGAAAGCCCTACCACTCACCGTTCCAGCTGCACTGCCAAATTGTCAAGAACTGTGATAGATCTGAGACTTTACACTACTGACAAGCTAACAAGTTATCCTGGCTTCCGCTCTAACTCATAAAGTGAAAATGATTTCCAGGCTTGGGTAATTCCATAGTTTCTACTTGAAACCTGAGCAGTTTCCAAAAGTATTTATTCAGACTAAGAATCAAGAAAATATTGTCACAGTAAAATAATATTTGTTATGTATGATATAATATCAATATCAGTGACATCAGTGGAGACTTTTAAATTATGTTGCTGATTCATTACTATTAAGCAAAATAGAAAATATTTAGAAGAAAAAAACAGTAAATTGGAGGAATAACCTGAAGTTGAATTTCTATTTTGAAAAATTTTCTCATGTTAAATAAACTTATCTTAAAATAAATCTTCTTCATTTCAGAGGTTTACTAAAATGTTCTATAATTTTATTTTACAGTCAGAGGATGATAGAAAAGAGAATGGTGTGGATATTCTGGTACCACCGTCGTTCATAAAAGGAAAAGATAATGAGATCTAAAAAAAACTGTCAAAATTTTCTTCCATTCATCAGTGCTGCAGAGCTAGAGAAGAAATAGAGCTACGCAGTATAACTGCTGATTATTTTATGATTTCATCACCAAAAGAACAGAAGAGAAATTAATGGGGATACCAAATAGGGAAAATATGCATTTATTAAGTCTCCTTACATTTTATTATACTATATAAATATTTTTAAATCAACAACTTCTGGTTAAGTCAATAGACTATCAACTAAATTTGCTTTTTATGTATTCAAGGATAAAATCAGATTCTGCCAAACACTTGACATGTTTCTGGTATAAAGTAGGATTTTAGTGCACAATATTTAAAAACCATGTGGCAAGCACTTTTTATATGTAATGATTTGTTAAGATACTATCAGTGGGAACAGGGCAGCTTTTTCAGTAGAATTTTTATTGCCATACTATTTTTAGTCATTAAAGATAGGTCCACAAGATCTTATTCCAATCTGACAATTGACATCACAATGTGAATTAAATCAGTTTAGTCATTTTTAAATGCAGCCGAAGGGGAACAGCTCTGGATATTTCAAACATATTACTGTTTCTCTTTCACAAAATTTAATTTGTTTCTTAACTGAACTATTGCCTCTGGGCATTTGTAGAGGGAAAATAAAACCTCCAAGACTGTTTTATTCTGTATAATAGCCGCTGTGCTCAGAATGAACCCAGAAAGACATTTAAAGGTGAACAAATGACATAGCCAAGCATACATTTCTTAAGATGCAGTAGAAACTGTAGTTGGCATATTAACCATCACTACCCCTGTATGTGGTATGTACCCAGATAATTCCATATGTTGGAAATGCTACCTAGGCAGCATTGGCGGTTCCTACCTGAGACAGCTAATACAGGGTATTATCTGAGGCTGCCAACATGGATGAAAATTATACTTTGGAAAGTTTGCACTTAGTCACAATGCAAAATGAGGACAGATTTAAACATGACATTTTGCCAGTCAGGAGACTTTCTAGAAGATGAAAGACTGGTGAAATAAATCTCAGTGTTTTCATTAAAAAAAAAAAAAAAGAGTATGAGGCTTTCAGACTTTCACTCTTTGTGAGGCCTGTGATCTGATTTTCCACACATGGTGTAACAACATTTTCAGGGGGCAGTAATATAATTACTGGCAAATGGGTTATCCAAAATCCTCATAGCCTTATATCTTTGAGGACTACTTCTTGTTCCATGGGGTGTCCCAAGATATAATTTTTGACATGAGTTTCCTATGTTCAGCTACTTAAAGCACTCCAAATGTTCAGAGACAATTTTCAGCCTTACCAGAAAGAATGGCTTGCTGATATTAAAAATTAAAAACTTGAAAATGGAGAGGAGAGATAGAGTTCCCAGTATTCCCAGACAGACTTGCAACAGGCAAAGGGGTTGTTTGTAGAATCATCTAACAATAACAGCCGCTATTTATTGTGTGCTATATCCAGTGATGTACACACACACACACACACACACACACACAAATAGACTGATAATCTCTAATTCTCAGCAGATCCTATTATAACCCTTTTACAGATAGGAATAATGAGGCTCATTAAGATTTAGTAATTTGCAGAAGACCATCTAATCAGTAAGGCAGAGAGTCTTGAACTGAGGATATGTCTAAAATGAGGAACTGAAACATCAAGTCCCTTCTGAGCTGACACCCCAACTTCCTGGCAATGCAAGACCATTGACTAGCTCTTTAGCAGGAGTTACATGGAATCAAGAAAAGAAGTGCCTCCTAATGTTTCATCTTCTTACTCAGCCAGTCTGCCACAAATTGAGGAGGCTTCAGCGGATGGCTGTGGAATGATTTTAATTACCACCCTTATCTGCCAGTGACAAAAGTGGCAAGGACTGCTAGCTTCCAGGAACAGCCATTGCAGTTGTGTTTGTGAAAAGTGAAGGGACTTTGCCAGGCAGTTTAAATTGAAACATGATCAACTACCCACAGAGAGTTAGTCCTAGTGCCAGAGGGACCACTTAAAGTGCCCTAGCTATAAGAAGACATATTCCTCCACACTATGTCGACATATACTAACAGAGGTGCTGATGTCTGTTTGGGGAGAAGTTTGCAGAAAGGGAGAAATGCATGTAATCCATTGGGACTGGTTCCACTTTCTGTAGATGATAGAAATTGAAGAGAGAGAAGCAGAAAGCTATTTTATCCATATGTAAGTTTAAAATTATAGACTCAAGGAAAGACAGGCATAGGGAGGGCTGAGCTGGGGAGGCATGTGAATGAATGTGAATTGGAGAAAGAGAAAATGTGCAGAAGAGAGCTGGAAAAGTATAAAAATAGAAGCCTGCAGAAAATTATTTTGATCTCTATAAAACAAAACTAACAGACTGATAGACCTGGCTAAAATCAAAGCAGTTCATAAATCTGATACTGAAAGGATTGAAAGGACATTTTCAAAATACTACTTTGATTCTCTATTGCCTGCTGCATGAAACTCAAACCCTTTAGCTTAACATCGAAGATCTTCCAGTGCTCTTGACAATTACACCATTCTGTATGCTGAGAATTTCACTAGTAAGTTTTCTAAATGGGCAGTGAGGTGACAGACTTGTGTTTTAGAAATATCACTGATAGCATTATGGATTATTGATGGAATAAAATAGGAACCATAGACAGGGTGACTATTTTGGAAACTAGTGCAGTGGCTTGATCTCAAAGATGATGAGGATATGAACTAAAATAGTGAAAGTGGACGTGGGAATTGTGCTGGACTTGGATTTCAAAATACCAACTAAAATTTATTCAAGTTTATTCAAATACAGAATATTTTGTCTCTAGGCTATTTATGTAGAACCTGGAGGCTCCACTTAAGATGAAGACTTGGGAGGAGAAAGACAGACTTTTCTCTGCTGGCTGGCTCATAGCCCCTATAGAGTTGATGATGGCACTAGCCATGTAGATGATAAGCTAGATCTCAGCAAGTTTTCTGGTCTTATACACAGGTGAGCAGATAGTAGGTGGTCTACTTATGAAATTTCAAAGTGGAATAAATGTTTGAAGCTTCTCAGTCATGGATTCTATTCCTCACTTGAAGTTTTATCTACTCAATTGGACATAGGCATAACCCATAAAACGATAGGCAGAAGCCTGGCTTAAGAGACCTATTCTCCACCCAGGCAAAGGGCCTGTTTGACTCATCTCTGTGGCCTTCCTTTCCACTTTTCTGTTATTTCTCCCACTGCCTTAACAGGTGGTTTTGCTGAATATTGCAGAGAATTATTTTGAAAACCATTTCAACCAAAAGTGTACGTGTCACTTTTAGCTAGTGATCTTATCTGTCTTTATCTTAGACTCCTAAGAGTCAAGATACACACACACACACACACACACAGACACACACACAAATTTTTATTTATCTATCAACCATGCCAAACGTGGTAACTTTAAAAAGCATTTATTATTTCTAATGACTTTTTGTGATGACTTGACTCAGCTGAGCAGTTCTGCTCCTGTGATGACGGCTGGGTCTATAGTCATTTGGGTACTTGACTGGGATAGAATGTCCAAGATGGTTCATTCATATGCCTGGCAAGTTGGTATCAGCTCTCAGCTGGTATCTCCACTGGGTCTATTAACCAATATTCCTTTTTTCTCCTCCTTGTGGCTTTCTTAAAGCATGACATGTAGGTTCCAAGAAGGAGTGTTTCAAAGGATAAGTTCCAGTGTGCAAGCACTTAGCAAATCTTCAATTGCATCTCTCTTAGCTCCATGTCATTGGTCAAGACTAGTCACAAGGCCAGTGCAGATTAAGGGGAAAGGAAATAAGCTCCATCTCATGACATCAGGATTAGCATGAGCATATGGGAAAAGGACACCGTTGGGGGCTATCTTTGGAGATGCCTTACTAAATACACACACAACACTTGTTTGTATGCAGTGTTAAAATGTGCGTTTAAAATGAATACAAAAATCCGTCCTGTGTTACAATATTCATACATAACAATCCATGCTCAGAATATTGTCCCCGTACTCATCAAGTAAAGGGAGAAACATTATAAAGTGTCGTGGGTATTAAAGCGAGTGCTTCTGATAAATTGTGAATTGTCCACAGACTCTTCTCTATTGTAGGAAATCAAGGAATGAACAACCATTGAGATAGGGGAGCAAGTGGTGGAGCTTTTGGGAGGGTTGCAATGCTCAGCTCTGCAGGTTATGCTCCGCATAGCATTGGCTCCATTCTGAGACGCCATCGTATGAATGACACCCTTCAGAGTTGTGCAGTGCAAAAACATCCACCATATCCCTGGCTCTGTACTTTCTAAATAGGGACACTGAGTAAATAGCAATGGAAAACCCAGGAGAAGTAAGCGTAGCAGGGAAGACAGTGAATTCCACTTTGGACATGCTGGATTGGAGGGGCCTGTGCAACTTCCAGACTTAGGTATGCGATGGATAGTAGGAAATGTTGATTTGGAACTCCGTAAGGCCAGGGAATCAATGAAATCATCAAAGCAAAACAGATTTGGGAAGAAGAGCCTGAAACAATAACCCTGCAATGTATGCAACCGAAAAGTGAGATCCAGTAGAGCATTCTGAGAAAGACAAGTCAGAAAGCCACAGCAACTTGACATATATCTGCTGGAATGAGACAGAGCAGTAAAAGCTATTTCCTTAAAATGAATGCAAAGATGTCTGCTTAACACAGGGTGATTAACTTTCTATCACTGTCTTTACACAAGCTCTCTGAGGGTCTCCCAGAGACAAGGTGTTAATGGATGGAAAAGCTGCTTTTTCCCTCTCACTTTCTCCCTGCTGTGGAGCATCTAGGATGACCTTAAATAGTGATAAGTTTGCCTTGTGTAGTGCTTTACAGTTTACAGAGCATGTTCACTTACTTTATCCAATTTGTTCTCTGCTGCAACCCTCTGAAGTACGCAGGGCTGGTATTAGTATCTTCATTCTACAGATGAGCAAACTGAAGCCAAGAGAAGTGATTATTCCAGAGTGGAACTGTCCTCTGACTCCCAATTCAGTTCTATTTCCACTGAGCCGCTCAATTATATTTAACATCAAGTCCTTGCTTTTCATTTGTCCATGGAGATACCTGTGTTATCTAAATTAGGAGTTTTCTGTCTTACAGTTATCAGCCTTAGCAGAGAGATGTGGCAGAAGCTGGGACTCAAGGGTGGCTGACATTGTCCTTCAGCATTTTTTGTGACTGTATTCCACTCCTTCTCTTTCTGGTATACGGCTTTCAGAATATAGGTTATTTTTTCTCAAACAATGAAGAAAAGTAATTGGTGATCTCTGCCTTGAGTAATGCTATTGAACAAATCTTACAAGTATGAAATTTAACATGCTTTTTTATTGATAGAAACATCTCTCGTTATCTTTTAAATCCCAAATTTATGTGACTGTAAATCATCTTTCTTTATAATTTATCATTACTGTTTCCTTCAAATTCCCATGTCTTTTGGCAACCCCCTCTTTCAGCACTCCCTTATCAGAATTTTATTCTGAGAGCTTCCACTTCTTCATGCTGTATTTCTACGCAGTTTTCCTTTCTTGTCATGCATACATCAGATCTTTACTGGATGCTTACTAGGTGTGAGAAACCATGTAAGTTTCTTGGGTTACAATAGGGTTATTATCCAAAAATAACCAGTGCTAATATTTGATGAACATTATTTCACCTATCTCCCTCCCTCTGTCTCTCTCACATGTACACATGTAGATATAAACATATTCTTATGCTATATCTCAGTCCTTCCATCTCTTTGTAACATCTAAATTATTCAGCAT
Organism: Nomascus leucogenys; assembly: GCF_006542625.1. Classification (NCBI taxonomy): domain Eukaryota; kingdom Metazoa; phylum Chordata; class Mammalia; order Primates; family Hylobatidae; genus Nomascus; species Nomascus leucogenys. The sequence goes on along the minus strand of NC_044395.1, from coordinate 29,175,413 downwards.
AATTATTAACCTGATAAACCAATCTGTACAAATATAATGGAAGATTTATAGATGATATAGATATAGATACAGACAGATATAGATGGTAGGATGGAAATAATTTTGCAAAAGTGAGTTCAAAAAATAATGCTTTTATACATAAAATAAATAATTATTCTACTGAATTTATTAGAAGAAAAGGAAACTGGAACAAAAGGTTAAGCAATTGATGAACTTCAAATAAATTCCAACAAAATATATTTCCCACAAGAGTCCTCTAATATTAAGGAAAGAAAACTGTAAATAATACTAAGAGGCCAAATTCATTATAGTTGCTTTTGTTTTAGTCTTAACTACGTTTCAATTTTTTAAAGTGCAGATTGATTATGTGCTGTCAAAAGTGTGAAATAGAGAGCCTTACATTTTCTCCTACCTATCCACAACCATATTCCAGTCCTGTTACCTTATCATGTTCAATATATGTTATATTCATATTGTTTTTCTCTAGTCATAGTTTCTGGCTGAATCTCAACTGTTTATTTTAATGAAATCAGTGTTAACCTACAATCATTTTACTATGCCTTTCCATTCCAGAACATTTTATTTTAATTCATTTACTGATTATTTGGATTATGTCAAGACAGTCAATGAAAGGATAGTTGTTGTAAAATGTGTTAATTGCCATGACTTTAGAAATACACAAAATTATGTGGTGCCAGGGACATCTAAGAATAAGTTGTAATTAGATAAAATGAGAGAATTGACAGAGGAGCTGACACAGTTCCAGAAGTTGTTCTCTTTATGTCTCCACACTAAAATACATAGAGATACATAAAGAAGATATCCCTACTCCAAATCTCAATCCTTTCATCTCTTTTTAATGTCAAAATTACTCAAGATAATGAGTACTAATATGGTAAATTAACCTGTGCAAGTATAATAGAAGCTCAGTGAAAAGTATTTAAGGGCATACAGGACTTGGATCCCAAATTATTGCATGCCACTCATACATCTGTCCCCATGCATTACAAAGCTAAATTTCATGCTAAAATCAGCCCACACATTACATGAGTACAGCCTCACTAAACAGAGTGTCACTTGGCAGCAAGCTGCTACATTTTGACTCCACTAATTAAGTGTGTTTTTGGAGAACCATGCTAGCATTCTCTGTGGGAAGCATACTGGCATTTTAAGGTTAAGAGGACAGAAAAGGTCTTAAGTGAATCAAAGAAGTTATGGAAAATGTGGCTTTCACCAGAAATATGCAGTGAAACACAGAGTTATTTAAAGAAGGTTTCAGATGTAAGTATTACTGTCCTGCTACAAAAAGACTATTTTTTTTTTTTTTGGCTACCATGCTGTGTGGCATGAGCCGATAAGTTCAGTTCCCTGTGGGTTCGAGCAGACATCTAGGCCTAGAGCATGCCTGCAGCAAGTTGATATACTAACAAAGAGAAAACCTATTTAGGCTGACTGTTTAAATGTCAGCCTGCTGCAAATAGTCTTCAATAAATTTTAACATCACCCTAGTAAATATAGTTCATTAGTATAGTGTATTTGATTCAAGAGTTTCAATCAATATATGTATAAGATCAGGGAATAAGTAAGATTTTTGATTTCTTATATTTTGTTATAAATACAAAGCAAGCCCTATTTTCGAGAAATGTGAATATTAAGTTGAAGTTCCCAGAGAGCTGAAATATGTTATTCTTTATTCTGTGTTTCTTGTTACTTATTCAATAATTTATTTCAATATTTTATTTAATGTTACTATTAAATTTTATACTTAATTATTTAAAAATTGAAATAGTACAAAGAAAAAATTTATTATATTGCCAACTTGTAAGTAGAGATTTTCTTCATCAGTTAAAATATTCTATGATCAGATGCACAAAATTTGACTTATACATGAGTGGTACAACCATTGAATGGCATAGTCTTTACTAATACATTTATACGATATTATAAATTATACAAAGGTCGAAATCTGTGAAAAGACAGCTAGATGTGATATGATTTATATTTAAACCATGCCATACCATGGTTTTCTTTCTTATCCTATATTATACCAAATAACAAATTAAGCTGCAAATGCAACAGTAGGCATAATCAAATGGTGTTGAAATATAACCATGTACATCTAAGATCTGCAAAGCCATGGATTGTGTGTGTGTGTGTGTGTGTGTGTGTGTGTGTGTGTGTGTTTTCTTTCTCTTTTTATCATTTAAAGCCATGGATTTTTATTAAATGATTATCTCACTAAAATTTGTGATTCATTAGCAATTTGGCTAGGAGGATTTGCAGGTGATAGATATTAAACTACATTATCTTTCATGGCTTTTAATCAACATGAAAAAGAGTGAAAGTCTTTTGAAAAAGCAGAGAAACCTCTGGTGATAGTTAAGAGAGTGGTGTCATTAAAATGGAGAGCTAGAAATAAAGTGGGTCACAAGAAAATGAATCAACTAGCAGATATATACTAGTCATTTGAGAAATCTGGCTTAAAAAAGGAGAAAATAAGACAATAATTAATTTGATAAGAAAAAGAAAGAAACAAAGTTTATCACGATGAAGGGTCTTACAATGTTTGAGGATAAAAGCCAAAGGCCAATAAAAATAGATTTGGAACATCATGGAGAAGGAGGAGATAAAAGTAATAACAAAAATGTATTGTGAATTAATAAAATTTCAGTTCACTAATTGCTTCCTTAGCTCTTCTCCAGTAAAGAGTTAAGGCCCCTAAGCTGGTAGAAATAGGCTCCTAGAAAAAGGAAAGAAAATAGTCATAGAAGCATGGGGATCTTAAAATATCAATTATCTTGTATTCGTTTCTCCCTTCTCCCATCAGACCCAAATCATAGAACAGGAAGAGAAAAAAACAAGAAAGTACTGGGTGCTGACTTGCTCTATTTGACTCACTTATCTTGCTCGAGAGGCAAAAGGAGAGAAATAATATTGGCATCATGTAATTTAATTTCAATGTGAAGGCTATCCACAGAGAAGCTTTCATTTTGAGGTGGCTTGCTTGAAGGTTTTAGCCATTCCAGTGAGAATAATCATGAGGCGATACAGTAATATGAGGAGCATAGCCTACCTGATAGGTGGAACTCTAATCCTCACCATCATGCCATCTGCCCTCTGTATATTCTTTTTGTCCCTGCCTGGACAGGCATTCTTCCTTCTCTTATGTACACTTTCCTCCCCTTAGGCTTCAGCCTCAGCACACTTGTAGATAATACTGTCTGTACCATCATATTAAGTGAATTCTCAAACTTTATTTTCCATACTAATCACATGCAGAGCTTGTAAGTCCCACATCCAAAGATTCTGATTCAATAAATCTGGTATAGAGCCCAGAGATGTTCTTTTTAACAAGCACACTAGGTGATTCTGATGTCGATGATTTAAAAGCCACACTTTGAGAAATAGTCTTAAATGGTATTGTGCAGGGATGGATTTACTATATGAGTGTACATTTCTTCTAATACTGATAGCTTTGATTTTATATTTTATGTGTATGATAACCCAATCAACATTTTTGTAGTAGTCTTGACCTAGCAGCATGTATTAGTCCATTCTCACACTGCTATAAAGAAATACCCGAGACTGAGTAATTTATAAAGGAAGAGGTTTGATTGACTCACAGTTCTGCATGGCTGGGGAGGCCTCAGGAAATGTACAATCCTGGCAGAAGGGGAAGAGGCACATCTTACATGATGGCGGGCAAGAGAGAGGAGCATTCGTGAAGGAGGAACTGTCAAACACTTATAAAGCCATCAGATCTCGTTAGAACTTACTCACTATGACAAGAACAGCATGAGGGAAACCATCCCCGTGATCCAATCACTTCCCACCCTCCTTTGACACGTGGAGATTATGGGGATTACAATTCAAGATGAGATTTGGGTAAGGACACAGCCAAACCATATCACAGTAGGATGATTCAAGAGTTAAAATTAGTGCTTCCTCATCAGTGAGAATGTACCCACTACATCTTAGAACCACACTGAGTCTTTATGTGCTGGATCCAAGACCACAGCTGGAGTCAATGACATTGGAAAAAAAGGAAGCATATCTGGTCCCTTCATTACTGAAGAAAGAATAAGGAGCACACTGTGGATTCAAGTGTTCCATGGTGCTGCAGATAAAGGAGGTAGATCTTTCCAGATGTTCTTCATTTTCTCAGTGAAGTGGAACAATGAGGCCAACTGCTGAAGGTGAGATTAGTGCAGGAAGGGGGAGAGTAGATTTGGAAATCAGAAGGCAAAGGAGAAACACTGTGTGGAACTCAATGAGGATTTAATGAGGTTATTTCATACTACTATAAAGTAAGTTCTCTCAGTGTGAAGAATTTTTTAAATCAAGAATTCCTGAATTTTGCATGATTGTAATAAATTCTATTATTATATTTATTGTTTTTATCAATTAAGACAAAAATATTGAAAATGTGAGTATTGGCATATTACAGTTACCAAATAAGAACTATTATTGTGTCTTGTAGTGCTAGGTGGGAAAACATGACAAAATATGGAATTCTATTTCAATTACACTTATCTTTCTGATACACTCCTAATGGGACGAAAGAGATAACACCCACCCTGCTCCTCTAATTTGAAGACACTTTATTTAGATTGGTTTCAAAACTATTGACCTATTTTTGGCAATTTTTAGATTTATACTAAGGTTTTGATCATTAAAAGAAATTAAACTTTGATAAAAAGCTGATTACAATGCTCAATAAAAGATAAAGGTAAAAAAGAATTATTTAACACTAGCATTATTTTCTAATAAAGATAAAGTCACCTAATCAAATAATTATGCTTCTCTTTTTGTGAGTTAAAATAATGTTTTGTTTTAAATTAAAACCTGGAAATTCCATGTCTGCAAATTAAGCGGTAACATCAGCCTTTTTCTACACGATGATGTAGCATGTGTGTTTTATTTCATTCTGTATAGAGTAATGGAGTTTCTTCTGCTGTGGGGCTTGCAGAACCAGCCCACTACTTTATAGTTACATACATTATACTCTCATGGCTCCCAGGTAAATGCCTTACTGCAGAGTTCTGGTTCTGATCCTGCAGAATGATCTAAGGAAATGATATTAAATTATATATTTTAAAACAATTTGGCCAACATTTGAAAAGTTATTCCAGATAATATTACTATATTTGAAATTGCTCTTATTTCCTTTGATTAGTAGGTTAAAATCCCTGAGGACTTTTAATTATTTTTTAAGCAATAAATCTTTCTTTCCATAAATTGAACTAAAATGTTCTGCCATTATAAACTCTTGGACACAAGCTTTTTCTCATAAATGCTATTTAAAATCTTCAATAACCAATTTACTACCAACAAAATTGGTTAGATTGGCTAAACAGATGCAGAAGAGCTGACACCCATTTGACTCTTAAAGGAGTCTCTAATCTGCCTGAGGCAGGATTGCTACCTCGCAAGTCAACTCAGGGAACTACTGGACTGAAGAAGATGCTGCCTCTCTCTTGGAGGCAGTATTAGTCACAGCATAGTGACTAATGACACCCTGAAAACTGACCACTCCGTGAAACTGACATGCAAGCTCTTGTTAACACAGCTTACTTCTTTGAGAATTTCTCTGGATCTTGCCACCCACTCTATTTCTTCAACTTCCTCAGTGTCTTCATTGCCCTCCAGCTGTTTAGATGGACAGGGCCCTCATCCTACCCCATCCATGCATGCTGCGGCCCCCTCTAGCTTTCCCTCTACTGCCAAGACTGAGTTCCCTTCCTGTCTGACATTATGAAAACATATGTTATATGACACTTTCTACTAACTCTGGAAAATAAGGCAGGATATTGTTGCTAGACTTTCACGGTAGTGCATCTGGAGCGCTCAAATTCCATGTACAACTTTCCACTTTGTATGGAAGATGTTTATGTACCTGTCATATTTCTCGCTATTGAGTAGGATACCTGCCTCCCTTGATGTAGTGAGCTGTTTGTTCATAGGCAGGGACCACTTTTACTCTTCTTTGCATGTCTAAATCCCTGATATCCCTTCCATTATATTTACTGAAATAATGAGCACCAAGGAAATACTATTCTCTCAATTCTCATTTCTATTCTGACAGTGACTTTCTTTTTTTTTTTTTTTTTTACCTTTTTAGGTCATGTAATCGCTATCTCATTTTATTTTGCTATAAAATGGAAAAACGTTACTCTTCTTTACAAAACACACATTTCTATGTGATGCTTTATCAAAATCTTATATAAGCACAACCAATAATTTCTGAGAATTAACGGATTAAGGGTTAAAAATAAGAACTCCAGCCCGAGAGGCGGAGCTTGCAGTGAGCCAAGATCACGCCACTGCACTACAGCCTGGGCGACAGAGCGAGACTCCGTCTCACAAAAAAAAAAAATAAATAAATAAAAATAAGAACCTCAAATTACATACCTAATTCTAGTTCTAGTTCATTAGTAGTGGCTGATACTTAATTCTTATAATCAGTTTCTCTAGTTAATTCTCTAATTAATTATAATTAGCATTGTTATTATATTATAAAGAAATGTTTCCAAAGTATATTGTTAACCATAATAAACTTTTTCTATTATTTTATTAATTTTGTTCTTTCACAAAATTTTATTTATAGGTAAGGGAAAAGTAAGCTTAAGCCTTCCTTATCTAAACTTTCTGCAAATGCTGAATTGGCTAAGTCTGCAACAACTAGATCCTTCTAGATTGTTTATGTTACTATTACCAAAATGAAGTTATATTGTCTTATAAGTTTATATAAATCAAAATTATTTTAAAACAATTTGACTAATATTTGACAAGTTATAACAGATAATATTACTATATTTCAAATGATTCTGATTTCCATTGACTGCTAGGTTAAAAATCCATGAGGACTTTTACTCATTTTTTCGGCCATACATTTTTCTTCTTATAAAGTGAACCAAATTTTTGGTCATTATAAACCATTGGACACTTGGACACAAGCATTTTCTCACTGATGCTATATAAAATCTTCAATAACCAATTTCTACCCACAATAAAGCAGGTAATATGTCACCAAAACACATTTATTCTTCTGCACTGGATGCATCTACATGATTTTCATTTAGAATTCTGAAACCGTCCCTCAAATTTGACAGCATAACTCATGGGAACTTTATAATATGGCAGGGGAACATGAAGTGACTTATTTTAACAGAAATGTCCAAATATATCTGCAGTATGTGTGTGAGGCATTTTAGAAGGCACCCTGTTGTGCTGTATAATATTGGTGGCACAGTGCCATGCTGTCATAGACTTAAAAGGCTTGAGCAATGCAGTTTCTATACCATATTATAAGACTCTCCAAAATTGCTTCAGAGGCTCTCAAACAATTTCAGAATTCCCTCTTTAACTTTTATTAAACTTAAAATAGTACAAACATCTCACTGACTCAAAATATGGTGAAAAATTGTGCATTTCTTAGAAAGCTACAGTCTCCTAAAGAAAGTGGAATCTGAACTGCTTCTCCATTTTAGTTTTTATATGGTTTCAGAAATTGTCTCTTTTCATCTATTATTAACCAAAAGGTTTTGACCTTTCTTTACTTTTGTAACTTTTTCATAATCAACTGCCCTAAATCCTCAAAAACTTTGCTCTTACCTTCCATGACTTAGGGAAAGCTCTAGAAACAAACAAACAAATTAGCCTGTATAGAAATGGCTCCTTACTTATTTAAAAGCCCTACAAATTTGAATTTTCTTTCAGTCTTCTTTAAGCATTTGGTTTGCTCCATGGCAAAATTCAGATTACTAGCACTCCTCTATATATCTTAATGGCTTCTCTTTCACCCTTGTTTCTCTCTGATATGTTTCATCACTGAAAAAGTCACATAAGTCAACATTCAAACACCTGAACCAAAGATAACGTACAGACTGGGTTCTTAAAAAAAAAAAAATTCTTAAATCTTTAAAAAATTATTTTCACTTTTGTTTCTACATCTAATATCCTCAACACTTTTTCTTAAATGTTTAGTTTTGATATTTGATGACAAAATTAAGACAAAAGTGCTGTTCTTTGTGTGACCTTGTGGGCAGAAGGGGCCAGTTCAGCCCGTGGATGATTGGCACTCCTTCACAGCAGGACTGTGGGCCTGGAGTCCAATGCCCAGCTTTCTTACTGGTTCACCTCCCAGAATTGGCAGGGGAGAAAATCAAGATAGTGTGGAGCGTTTTCTGGGAAGCTGGTTTTTTTTTAATTGGAAAAAGAGTTTTTTTATTCTAAAATTATGTCTTTCCTACTTTTCTAGAATTCAAGTGTTTCCTTTTATAAATTATGCAGATTTAGATGGTGGTTATAGGTTTTGTACATTTTTTTTGTCATCCTGACTTGTTAAAATAAAGACTTGGCAAGTCCAAATGGGTGCCTCCATTTTCGTTGTTGCCGTTGATCCAAAGACCATGGAGCCCTTGAGTCCAAAGTCACACTGAGATCTCACTCCAGTTTGGATATGCAGTCTTCTGATTTAAACAGGTTATCTTATTCTCCCCATGAGAAGCTAGAGATATCATAAGAGAGATTCTTACTTCTGTACTGTGAATGTCGCAGCTAATAGGAACACAAACAACTGTCTTTCTCTCATTGAATTAATATTTACTGAGTACCTACTATGTACTAAGCATTGGGGGTATAAGTGGGGTGTTTTCTAATTTTTTAAATTTACTTTTTCACATCAAGTCCCAGGGAAGAGCTCATTGAGAAGTTACCATTTGATTGCAACATGAAAGGGGTGAGGGGAACATCTGGTTTTCTGGGGAAAAGCATTCAAGGTAGAGGAAAGAGCATGTGCAATGCCCTAAGGAGAGAGTATACCTTCTCTGACTGATGAATGGCAATGAAACCAGTTTGACCAGAATAGAGTGAGCAAGGAGCCAAGGACAGGCGAAGGGTGTCCGAGAAGTAGAGGAAGAATGACATTGTAAGGACTCTTTCCTTTGCCCTGAGGGACATGGAAAGCTATTGGAGGATTTTGAGTAGAGGTGTACCAGGACATTACTTTAAATTAAACAGGATTAGTGTGACTGCTATGATAAGGACAGGCTGAGAGGGATCTCCGGCCAAAACAAGAAGAGACCTTAAGAAACTATTGCAGTAACTGAGGTGAGAGATGATGGGACTTCTACTAGGACAACAGCAGCGAAGCTATTGAGAAGTTTCCATGTATATGTTGAAGGTAGACCCAAAGGGGTTTATTGACAAGATTAGATGGTACTTTCCTGGCACACGTTGATACTGAACCACTTTTCATATTGCTCAACCACCTAATACTTTGACTGTCAGTTTGCTTAAGCAGATCATGAGATAATCATATCATGAGTCTCAGCCCACACACTCTTAATCTTTTTCAAAGGTGTGGCCGCCACTGATTTTAAAGGAGAAATGAAAGAGTGAAAGCAATAAGATACAATAAAGATATCTCTTTCCCTGAAACACACAGGAAAGTGGAGTTTCAGGTCTGCTGAGGCTGGGATCAACCAATTGGTGAAGGACTCAAGAATTCTTACTGCATATCTGTTCCTGGAAGAATATGATGCTAAGAGAAAAAGAACCAAATTTTTGAATGACCTGTAAGTGCCCCATTAAAGGATTTATTTTAATAGAAACTCAGAAACTTATTTTGCTCTTTTTTCCCTTTGTTCTATTCTGCAAATGGCTCAAATCCTCTTGAAGACTGTTGACTTCCTTTTAACTTTTCTCTGTCCAGAATTCCCCAAGGACAAGGACAATGTCCTTAGAGCCATGAAAGCAGTTTTGTTTTTGGGGTTTTTCATTTGTTTGTTTTTAAGATCCTAGCTCTTCCAAGCGCTCTGCCTTGGGCAAACCACTTTGGCTCATCCTTTGTGTTCGCATCAGGAGTTTGATTAAATTGTCACTATGATTCCTCCCAGCTGAAAAATGCTTTGATTCAACATGGATTAGAATTGGCAGTAGAATTTGCTTGCCTAATAGGGTCACTTGATCTTCAAATCTGTAACTTTATGTTGTTTTATAAAGGATACTACTGGATTTATTTAACAGTTTTAAATTGGTTTGAAACATATGATATGCAATAAATAATAACATTCAATATATAACTTATTAGAGCCTATCTTTGAATACTCTTATATACCTAAAAATTAATTTGGCTTTTCGGGAATAAAATCCAATGGATACATTCTGTCAAACCAACTGTATCACCTGTTTCAGTCTTCTAAAACCAGGAAAGCCTTGATTGCTCTCCATGGGAATTTCAGTGCAATTCCAATAATCTTGGTTTCAACATCTCGCAAACACTGGAGATCTAGAATCCTTTGCTCTCAAACACTTGATTCCAGTTCCTGGCCCTCAGTTCTAGATACCTCGGAGAATTTCTAGTAGTTTCATAGGTTTCTGAAATAAAATGGAAGTGCTGGGACGATCATATGTGACTCCTCAGAAGCATAGATAATTGACCTTTGACCAGATAAGGATGAGAAAAATGATACAAGAGATTTAAGAACTGCCTGGATATTTAAGACCTCTTCATGGATAACATCTCTGGACTTTATGTGACCTCCTCCATTGGTCACTTCTTTTCTGTCAATGCTTTTTGCCAGCTCTCAGTTACAAAAAGAAGAGGAATTTGAAGATTATGAACTGCTTGATGGCAGTGTCTTATTTATCTCTCTTCTCTAAGACATAGCCTGGTAACTGGCTCCTGCATCTTGGGTTACCTACATAGTCCTGGTTTGTACCTGATATCCTAGTGTAATCTTAACAGTGCCCAGTGCCCCCTTTCACTCTTGAAAGTGTCTTGGTATCTATGATAAATTGTACAGTCACCCTACTTATAATAAGCAATCAAAGTTAAACATTGTTGAGCTAAAAATTTAATGAAATGGATATAACCTCCCCTTCCAATTTCTATAAGGTGACCAACCCAATATGAGTGAGTTTGTGATACAAGTCATCTTCAGACATACTTGAAAAGATTTCAGATTATTCTGTGGACAAATAGTCTGTTATTAAATATGCCAAATGGTTTTCTTTTCTACTCCACTCTGACCTCATCATGTTTCAAGAACCTCTTCAAATGGAATATTGAGACATAGTAAATTATGAATTCTAGTGAGAGCTATATTTTACAGCTGTATATTCCAGACCCTAAATGCCCTTGCAGGGAATAAAATGAAAATTAATGAACTGAAGAGCAATTGTAAAACAGGACCTTTGCATTAAGAACAAAATATTCAGTAACAGCTTTTAATAAGGTAACTATCCACCCACAGCATAATGTAGTCTTTGTACATTTTTAGGACTTATGTCACTGGGAAAATATGTTAAGAATTATTTCTCCAAAGATCCTAAAAGTTTCAGGTAATGGTTCCTTTATCTAAAATTTTTTATTACCATCATTTGCACTATCCAGACTTTATTACTGCTGCTGCTGCTACCATTACTGCTACTATTACTATTAGTACTACTACTACCACTACTGCTACTACTATTGCACACACAAAAACACACTTATTATTCTGTGCATCTATATAGAGAAACCTGTGTTTCTCTATGCAGGCTTCTGCAGTATATGGAAGACAGTAAACAGGAGCAGTATGGCACAGCGGGAATGTAGGTGATTAAGTAAGACTGCCTAGGCACGTGTTCAGGCTCTGCTTAGTAGTTGTGTGACCTTGGTCAATATTCTGGTAATCTATTGCTGTGTAACAATTTACTTCCACATTTAGTGACTTTAAACAATGACCATCATTTTATTATTACCTCACATGGTTTTGCAGGTGAGTAGGCTTAGCTACTTGATTCTCACTCAGGTGTGTCTCATGAAATTTCAGCCAGATGGTCACTGGGGTTGACTGATCTCAAAGACTCTCTCATTCATGTGTCTGGTGGTTGGTCATGGCTATCAGTTGGAACTTCATCTGGGGTTGTCAGTTGTTAACACTTACATGTATTCTTTGCTGTGGCTGCTTGGGCTTCCTTACATCATGGTATTTGGTTCCAAAAGCAATCACCCTAGGGGACCAGGCAGAATCTATTGGCCATTATGATCTAGCCTTGGAAGTCACATAGCATCACTTTCTCAGCAGTCACTAGCCTGCCTGGAGACAAGGAGAGGGAACCTTGATCCCTGCAGTTCAGTGGGAAGAGGATCAATGTTACATGGTAAGAAGAGCATGTAGGAAGATAGATTTTGTTGTAACCATCTTGGAAAACACAATCTGCCCCCAGATTTGCTAATCCTGTTTCTTCATCTGAAAAAAGTATGGATAAAAATACCTATCCCAGGCTGGGTGCGGTGGCTCACGCCTGTAAGTCCCAGCACTTTGGGAGACCAAGGCGGGAGGATCACAAGGTCAGGAGATCTAGACCATCCTGGCTAATACGGTGAAACGCCATCTCTACTAAAAATACAAAAAATTAGCCAGGCGTGGTGGCAGGCACCTGTAGTCCCAGCTAGTTGGGAGGCTGAGGCAGGAGAATGACATGAACCCAGGAGGCGGAGCTTGCAGTGAGCCTAGATCACGCCACTGCACTCCAGCCTGGGCAACAGAGCGAGACTCCATCTCAAAACAAACAAACAAAAAAAAAAACAAAAAAAAACCTATCCCATAGAGTTGTTTTGAGGAAATAAGAAGTGTGAAGCCCTTTACAGAGTACAGAGTAAAGACTCGGTAAATGTTTACTATGGTTCATGTAGTTCCTTCTTAGAGAAACAAAGTGTTTTTATTTGTCAAAGCAAAGAAGAAAAATAATTGATCGATAAATATTTATGGTGTGTTTATCTATACAATTAATAATAAGAAAAATTTCCTGACCTAACAATATTTAAGTATTTCAGAAATCTGCATATACCATTTCTTGTGCTATATATAGTATTTCTGTGTCAATAATTCTAAAAATTAGAAAACTAGTATTTGGAATTTGGAAAGCAAAATTCATTTTCAAATTACTGATTATTTAAAATTTTATTGCATATAAATTGTTTTGACAATACCTGTAGTTAATTTGGAAGAAGTGAGGAGGAAGAGGTATTGACTAAAATGACTTCAGAAAATATTTACATACATATTCATTTCTTAACTCCTTGCAAAATGGATCTGAGATGGCTTAACATACAATGAATGCATATATACGTAATATATTTTGTAATGAACATATATGTAATTACATATATGTAACTCACACATATATTACTATTACACACATAAATATGTACAAATTATTTTAAAAGAAATAGAAGCCAAAGCCATGAAAAACAAGGAAAAAACAACTTGCAAAAACAAGGGCTAATACAACAATGATAACTGAATATAATATTTGCTCTGAACTGCTTGGTAATCAGTGAGGAAAACAGAAAATTATTGATGTGTAATTCCTATTACCACAAAAAATATTTAGTATACCAACTCTCCAAGAAGGATCATCCTAATGATGAAGTCATAAAGAAAAGCTAAATGTGAGACCTTTTTTGGAGAACATTGGTAAAAAAATATTTTCTTTAAAGAGCTTTACAACAAACACAGAAACTGTCTAAATACTGTATCTTATTGCAAAGAGCCTCAATAAAAGTTGAAAGAGTAACATTACAGTATACCTTGTAACCCAATTCTGCAGGTGAAGATGAGCTGGTGCCATCCAATAACCCATTAGGGCAACGATCCCCAACCTTTTAGGCACCGGGGACTGGTTTCCTGGAAGACAATTTTTCCACGGGGATGCAGGGGGATGAAACTGTTCCACCTCAGATCATCAGGATCTTAGATTCTCATGAAGAGCACACAAGCTAGATCCCTTGCACGTGCAGTTCACAATAGGGTTCATGCTCCTATGAGCATCTAATGCCACTGCTGTCCTGACAGGAGGTGGAGCTCAGGCAGTAATGCTCCCTTGCCCACTGCTTACATCTTGCTGTGTAGCCAAGTTGCTAACAGGCCAGGGACTGGTAGGGGTCTGCAGATCACGGGTTGGGGACCTCTGCATTAGGGCACAGGCTATAGTGTAAAATATATCAGCAACTTAAGGGGAAACATATTCCATAACAAATCTCTTTATCTCTAACATTTGATACAAAGATGGCAGGTAATTCAAGAATACATTTAATGAGAGTCTAAAATACTGCATTTTTTTGTTACTCACTGAATCAAAATCCATATGTTTTAAGAGCCAGATGGTGAAGTGGCAGGATAAGATATTTTATTTTGAATGCTGAAAAATTTATAGAAAAGGTAATCCCACCTCCCTATGGAAAGTTATTTTTAGACAAAGCTAGAATTTCCCCAAAAAGCAACTTTGGATCTGTCGGGTAGAACATTTATATAATTGCTTGATTGTGACCTTAAAGGTCCAAACCATAACGGAGAAATATTAGATTTGGAAAACTTTAATTACTGGTGTTGAAATTGACCCATTCAAACCACTGAAAATCCCTGTAGATGGCCGTATAGAATATTTGGTTCTGGACTTTGTAACTATCTGGTGAGCCTGCCAGAATAGGTGGCTGGAAAATATACTCCATGAAATTTAATTAGTAGACTTGCTGAGCAGAATTTTGTGGAATTAACCAACTTAATCTTGGATAATGTCTTCCAAAATGATAATTTTGACATCTTTCATGTCAAGTAAGCCATTATTTGTGGCAGCAATTGGACGGCAAAAGCCTTTGCTTTTCAGGCCACGTCTAGTTGATTAAAATGATTTCATTAGCATAATGGAGAACATTTGCTTATTATTTGTTAAAAAAACAGGCTTTGTCTAAATGTAAAAGAAGTCAAGATCACTAAGGTACAACTAAAATATGAGAAGGGACAGCAGGAAAAACTTTTTTGTACTCTTTGAAATTGTAAACTCTTGTGTTAGAGCTTTCTTAATATTAAAAAAATTAATTGAAAAAGATTGTAAATATTCAACATGTACAACATGATGATTTAGAATAAATGTACCTTCCCAATTTTTGGCACAACATTAAAATATAGTTTATTTTCAAGTGGTCATTTTAGAAGATGTAAGGTTAGAACATACACTTTTTCTGTCCCCAGAATGTAGTGAAAGCATAGTGAAAGTTACAAACTGTCTCATGCAATTACTGGAATTTACATTAAAGTGGGAAAATAACAGGATGGGTAGAAAATTAATACCTATGCATTTCTTCTACCAAACATATACTGCTTTGAGCTCAAAGCTACATCAGTTAGTTGCTATCCTTGTGGGAAACTAATGGTGCACTGTAACTGGGTCATCAAGAAGTGCTTAATAATGGAACTGCTTTTAAAAAGGTGTGGACAAGCTTTAGGGACACCAACAAGAAAAAAGATGGTGCCCCATCTCAGAGGTAGCAAGAGCAGGGAGTCTTTACCACCATAAGTGTGAATAGGCAAGGAAGGTGAAGATGTGGTTGTGTAGAGAGTGTAGCTGTATGGAGAATGCTGAATGGCAGAGACTAGGGCCTTTCTTTAGGGATTCAGTCACCCCCATGTCGACCTGGCAGGAAAGGAATCATGTAAATAATACCTGACTTCCTTGGGAGGCCAAGGCGGGTGGATCACCTGAGGTCAGGAGTTCGAGACCACCCTGGCCAACATGGCGAAAACTCGTCTCTACTAAAAATCCAAAAATATTAGCTGGGCATTGTGGCAGGTGCCTGTCATCTCAGTAACTCAGAAGGCTGAGATAGGAGAATCACTTGAACCTGGGAGTCGGAGGTTGCAGTGAGCCCAGATCGCACCACTGCATTCCAGCCTAGGAGACAGAGTGCTGGACTCCATCTCAAAAAAAAAAGAAAAAACAAAAGAATACCTGAATTCCCTCTTCTCCCTTTGATATGTTGCACGTGATTCCTTTTAATCAACTCAACTGGACGCCAAAGCACACAGCTGCAGACCATACTGGTCAGCCTCTTCTAACACCAATACAGAGCAAGGTCAGGCAAAATAAAAAGTGGATGTGGATCCGGATGGACAGTATCCAGCTCAGTTCTGAAGGAGACACCTAGTGTAACCTCTGAGTGGCAATGACCGGCATAATAATAAATCTACAGATCTGGAATATATACAAGTTTGCCTTTTGTAAAATGAATAGCTAATTGAGGCATCAATTGGAGTGGTCAATTTGGCAATGATGCTGAACTACCTATTTAAACAGATTAGCAGCAGCAGCACAGCCAAAGTAGTTTTCACTGTCAGGTGATGGATCAAATGAGGCAGGACCAGTGCAGAAGCCTCAGATAAGGTGAGTACTAAGCTATATAAGCTTGGAAGCAGCTCTCCTAGGACTATTAAGCCAGTATAAATAGGATTTCATACAACAGTGGTTATCCTGTTCTTTCTGCAACCTTAACTACCAAACATATAACATAGGCCTTAATATCTCAAACTTTACAGTCATAATTAGCTCTAAAAAACAACCCTAGGATTCTTTACTGGAATTTGTTGTTCTCGGGTTTTTTAAGCCAAATTTATTAAAAAGATTTAAACTAACAAATTAATTAATGTATTTTCTGTGTTCTGTCACACTGCAACTAAACTTGCTAGTTTTAGAGGTATGATACTAGTGTTTGCCCAAATATGTATAACAATTTAATTCACCAGCACAATTCATTTGATTGTGCCTATTGGTTTCATGAAAGTAAATTTTGAAAACCTTACTGAGTTTCTACCAAAATGTCGGTGGCACATGGTACCATTGTGAAAAAAAGCAAAGCAAAACTGACGAATTGCCACATTGTAAATATTTGATGAAAAATAAATAACTTGATCTGACTTCTCCTCTTGATAATACAAACTTGGTTCCAATTTGTTACAGTTATATAAGTTATTGTAGACTTTTTTTGCATTCATTATAATTCTCAGGCAAATTTATTCTAATTAAATATAAGTACTTTTTGGTTTTACCATCTTAATACCTATTCAGAAAACTTGCCTATATTTATCCCTGCATCAATAAAAGTTATTCTATACCATAATTCAAACTTAATTTGTGAAATAGTCCTATGGGGTTTTGTGACTGTTTCTAGAAGGGAAGAACTTGGGCAAGCATATAGATAGATCTAAGTAGTAACTCAAAAGCTTTTTGATTAAAGTCGACCTAATTCTACAGTTTAATGTTTGATGTCCTTACAGAGAAAAGGTAGTTGATAGTGTGTCCTGAGCAGTGCCGGGACAACGTCATTAAACAAACTGGACCACAGGGCAGCACTCACAGGGTATTCTGAAGAAAGAAACTGTGTTCATTATTGTAATCTTTGCAATGGTTGTAATGTTCGGGCTAGAGCTACCAGAGACATTTGCGGAGGGGAGAATTGGGAGAAGAGGGCTTTACCTCCCTGTGAACTTAGAGTGAAAGCAGCAAGCATATGCTCAAGGTAAGGAACAGAAGCCACCACACTTCTTGGAAATATCATTGTATCCAGCAGTGCTTCATGGTCAGGGATATGTCTGCGTCAAAAATGAATCCTTAATAGGGGAATAAAATTAACCCAAACTGAATGGAATTAAGTTTTCATTGTATTATAGACCATATCATAGAGGAGAATAAAAAGCAGACTGTAATATCAGACAGAATGAGGCTTTACCAATTAATAGCTACATGCTCTTGGCCAAGAACTTAACTTCTGTATCATCAGTTTCCTTTATATAAAATGAAGATAATAAAACTAACACCATGCCAATAAAGCACTTACTACAATATTGAAGGTCATGGATTTGTCAGGCCTTCAATAATTGTTATTACTATTACCTTTATTATTATTAGGCTTGATCAAATGGGAAGGGATATATAAAAAGGGCAGAATTTTTACCCTTTTCATTTAATTCAACCTAATTCCCTCTTGTTGAGCTTATTCTTTCCTTTGTGTGGAAAAAAATAGGGAAATCAAAATGAATAAAAACTAGTTTCATACTTAAAGGGAACTAGACAGGTAAACTAGCAATTACAGTTATAATTTCACATCCCTGAGGTTAGTGACAGGCACGCTGTATACTTAGTACTTTCCAAAGTAGCACATAGGACTTATTTAATAAGTGATTTAATTAATTCAGAGTAGCATGAGCTGTAATTACTGTACAAACAGCTAGGGAAATGTAAAGAAAAAAGACAACAACCTCACATGGATGAGGCCAGAGAAGGCTTCTGAAATGATCTGAAGCTGAAGCTGAGGCTTAAAGAAAGATTAGAAGTTGCCAGTGAGTGTAGGGCATACAGACTCTCTTAGCACAGGGAATAGCCATTGCATTCTGTTAAAGGCAAGAGAGAATCTGGTTTATTCAGAGAAGCATCAATCTTCAGTACGAGTTGAGTGACGCATACCTAAGAGACACAGTGAAAGATTGGTTTGGGAAGATAAACATCCCTCCTGTCGCCAATCCTGGTCATTTCTATTCCTCCTTTCCCTTATTTTCCTTCATAGCACTTACTACCTCTTGTCCTTCTATTATAAATGTATTTGTTTATTGCTTCTTGTCTGCCTCAGCCACTGGAATATAAGCTTCATGAAGGAAGGCACATCCTACTGTTCCATTTCTATATCGGCAGCCTCTGGATCAGTGGCCTGAAATGTAGGAAATGCTCAACAAATATTCATTGAGTGAAAAGTGAAAGAAGAAATAAATAGAGAACTGCTCATGAAATGTCTTAAATGTAATATTTAGGAAGAAATGTCAGGATTGGTGTGGGATGAGGGTGAAGCTGAGTAATGAGTCTGAGAGAATCTCTTAGGTTTCTGACTAAAGTGACTAAGTAAATGCCTAATGACCAAATATGGAATTAAAGAAAAAGAGCTACGTTTTTGTTTTTCGTTTGGAGGGAGTGTGGGATGTTGAGTTATATATTAAGACTCTCCCAGAGTTGTAGGGATGAATTTCTTTATCTATGAAGAATCCGCAATCTACTTCCCTCAAATGAACAGCAGCCTTATAAGTTACTCCACCAAGTGGAATGAAGCTGATTTTTATTTACAGCTATAGAAAAGATTATCATGACTAATAAATTCCTACATTAATCTTCTTCATTACATAGAAAGTCAAAGGTGGAAGATTAAGAAATTTAAATAACCTGCCCAGAACCACAGAGTTGAAATGAGAAACAGAACGTTTGCAGTTAAAAGTAACAGAGGCTACCACTGATCCCATCATTTGTCACCTAGCATGCTGTTCAATAAATCACTCTGTATTTAGATAATCACCTCAGTGTCATTTCTCCACTAAAGAAATTTAATAGTGAGCAATCAAATGTATTCACTCTCAGTCCCTGACATGAGTTTACAATTACTTCCTAGAACTGAGCTAGTCTCAGTAGGATATAAAAATTAGGCTAATCATATGGTGAATACTTACTTCATCCTGTGTTTTTTCCTGCTAAGAACAGAAATTGTCTCCATAATTGTATGCAAATCGTTTCACCAGAATCATCACAAGAAAATTATGTACTGCTACTCCTGCTCTAAAGAAAAGACAAAAGTAACAGTTTAAAATATCACTTTCAAATCAACCAAAATGAATGGTTTTGGCTTTGTGTATAAAAGCCAGATCCAAATTAATATTATTTACAGTACACGGCTTGGCATGTGAATATAACAAGCTGATACTTAATATGTTGTGTAACACTTCTTTGAGTTTCATTGCTAGTGATTGCTTTTATGATTAATTAATGAGATCTGTTGGACTCAAACTTCAACATAGGGTAGAATAAATTAATTGGTCTTTTAAGAACCAGAATTCTTTGGACAGCATTGGCTATCTTGCACCCTCAATTAATGAGTCAATTTTGCAGGTTAGCTCAGGACTTGTTTTTATGAACCAAAAATATTTCTGTTTTTATCATTTAGAATGGAGTCCTTTCTGAAATGAATTTCACACTTACTTCAGTTCTGAGTTTTCTGAAGCTTATTTTAGCTCTTATTAATGACTCAGGATGGTTGCTATGAATAAAGATTATGAAAATTGGAGATTACTATTAAAGGCTACCTTAGGATATCTCTAAAGGTATTCCTGCTGAGATATGTGGGACTCTGGGCTTCTACAACTCATGACCTCCCTCTGCCATTTTGTAGAGTTGTGGAGTTTTTGCATTTACTTGCCACATTCTTTTAGGACCTAAATGTACAAAGTATAAATTAAGTAGTTTTCAGGTCATTCTGATGCCACATAATATTACTTATTATTCATTCAGAAGCTATCTCTGGGATGGACAATAAGACATTGCTGATATTTGACTATTTTTGATCAGCAGAAATGAAAATGTCATATGGCTCCACCTGATACAATGAAACATCTCCTGGCTCTTATACAGATAAGTACAGAATTGGTGGGAGAGGCAGGGAGTGTAGAATTTAGAGAAAAGCAAACAATCAACACTCTCCTTTCTTTCCACTTTTTCTGGAGTTGGTCTAGGTGAGAGGAGCTTTGGCATTATGCCTGTATTAATTTCAGTAGTCTCCTATTTGGATTTCCTTTCCTCCTTCTCTTTCCACTCTTTGGATGCATCATTTCCACTATATCAAGCTAGCATTATAAAAGCAGTTTTACAAATCTGTCTCTTCTCTGCTCCAAAGCTTCGAAGGTTTCTAGTGTTTCAGTATTGTTTCACAATGATCAATGGAGTAATTTCTAAACTTTCAGTATTTAATTATCCAAAAGTATTTATCGAGTCCCTTTTAGATGCCAAGTCTTCTTCTAGGCACAGTGAACAAAACAAAGTTCCTGACTTCATGAGCTTACCTTTTAGTAGGGGAAAGAGACAATAAACAAGGTGAGTGAGTAAAATCTAGAGTGTATTAGGTGGTGGTGAAGTGTTGGGGAGAAAGTAAAGCAGTGAAGAGGAATAGAAAAGCACAGGATGAAGGAGTTGAAATTTTAGATAAAGTAACCCAGAATGGCCTCACTGAAGAGAGGGCATTTGGGTAGAAACCTAAGAACATAAAGGCAAAACCCTGAAGACCCCATCTTGGGGAAAACACAGCAGGGTGAAGCCTGAGGCAGAGCACCCCTGGCAAAGCAGCCAGATGGCTGGTGATGTTTGAGAGCGAGAGAGCAGTGGATGACGTCAGCATAAAGGAGCAATTGGAGAGTTTGGACCTGTAAGTGGTATGATCTGGCTTGCCTGAAAAGTTCCATTCCTGAAGCTATGCTATGAGTAGTGCAAAAGGGGCAAAGGCAGAGGAAAGAAAAAACATGTAAAGAGGCACTTGCAAACAAGAGGCTTGGGCCTGGGTGGAGGCAGTGTCGGTAGGAAGAAATGGCCAGGTTTTTGGTATATTTTGAAGGTAGCCTTGACAGAATATGCTAAAATACAAGATGTGCTTGTGAGAGAAAGAATGGAATTAATGGTGACTGTGATTGAAAGGCCCTCACGTCACAGCCTCATCCTTCCTTGCTAATCTTGTCGCTCTCTCTCTTTGCATGCTGAAGTGTGGTGAAAAGTCCCCAAGCTGGGGAATGGAAGACTTGAGTTCAATTCACAGTTGTGCCACTTAGTGGGGTTATGCCTTGATATAAGTCACATAAATTGTTTTTATTTCTTCACCTTTATGGTGGGGATAATATCTACTTCACAGGGCTGTTATGAGGTTCAACTGTATTGTGAAATACTAATAAAGCATAATGTAGTTTATGAATACATTACTCCAGCAGCCTGCTCTATTAACTATCAATGATTAATAATTCCTTAAGCATTCTTCAAGCTCCTGCCTCTGTGCCTTTGCTTTATGATGTAGCAGCTCCTTCCTCCTTACTATCCTTATTCATCAACCCTTTCCATCCTTTAGGAACCATACTACAGTCCAAGTCATTCTCTCCATGGTGAAACCCCCTTTGAAAGGATCTATTCTTTTGCTTAACACTGCTTTCCCAAGGTATCACAATATTGAATAGGTTTGACACTCAAAATTATGTCTTACATACTTTACATGCTTAATTTTAGACAAAGACCTTGTTTGAGTGCCTGTTAACTCATAAACATATATTTTAATTCCCTTATAAAAATACAATGGTTGCTTTTATGCACATTGGAACTGTGAACTTTATACAATGTGATATAAAAAAGTATCAAATCAGAACTGTAAATTTTGTATAGTGTGATATATAAAATATATAGTAAAATAGATAAAAGAAAAAATTGTACTTTATGAGCAAAATAATAGCTATATATAATTATGCTAGATATTTACTCTGATTGGAAATTTCTCTTTTGCTATTTGAGTTTAAAATTATTCACATTTTTCAAAAATGCTTTATTTAAAATAGAAACACATTGCCTTTATTGTAAAAAGATGTTGGTGGAGGCCCACAGTGCTAAGAAGATAAAAAAATGATGGAGGCAAACTTGAAAAGAGATCAGTGTATTCATAGGGAATATTCGAAATCTACAGATTGTTTCTAGAATCACTGACGTCTATAACTAGAGAGAAAAATGGGTTTCTCAGACCTCTGTCATAATTTATTATACTACTTTGAGTGATGAAGGAGGGGGCTGCAAGAATAGTTTTCATCAGAAGTCAATTGACACCTGAAATCCAAATGGAAAAATATATGCTTCTGAAGGTCAAAAAAACCCTAAGAGTTCAATCTGGAAATAGAAGTAGAATGACCACCAGTAGAATAGATAGTGGTCTGGCTCAAATCATCTCTCTCTTTATCATTTATGTGTCATTAATCACCAAGCCGATTTATTCTGTATCCTTAATCTAGAAACTATTCTCCTTCCTCTGCATGGTCCTAAATCTGGTTCCCACTACTTCTCACCTGGATTACTACCATGTGGCTTCCTAAGTGATTTTCCCATTTCTGTGTTACCCACATCCATTGTATTTTCCACACTTCAGCTGTAATCATCCCTCTAAGACACATTGTTTTGTCACTCTTTTCTGAGAGTCTATGAAGTAAAACCTAAATTTATTTAAATGATAGAGAAAGCTCTTGTAATATATCCCTTGCCTGTTCATCTCTCCAGTCTTAGAAGCTGTTTCCACAGCCCATGTCAATTCTCCACATATCCCTTCTTGTCCTTCCAAACGCACAAAATAAACTGAAGTCTTTGAAGCTTCTGAATGTGACCTGCTATGCAAGATAAAAAGTATATTCATACAGTCTTTTAAGGAGAGTTTCCTTAAGCCTCCACACAACCTTTCCACTTATAACCCATTGCCCACAACTTAGTCACAGAGCCATATATCTAGCTGAAAGAGAAGCAAGGAAATATATTTATTCTGACTGTCCATAGGTCCAAGTTAAAATCCCATTGCTTTGGATGAAGGGGTGAAGTAGTAGTAGAGAACAACCAACTTACAGACTCTACGACAGTGCTTTAACTTTAAAGCTTTAAAGTATCAAATTTTCTTATAAGATGTCATCTGAACTAAATATGAATACTAGGGAATCAGAAGACAATAAATGTTAGTGTCAGAAAATGCCTTAGGAAAAATCTAGGACCCAGAATAACCACCTTTAACAATGATTATTATCAATCCATCTTTGAAGATGAATTTTCTACTTTTACTCTTGAGTGTTTGTAGAAAAGGGAAAACTCAAGACATTCCATCTTATCTTGGGTTTACGTGAATAGCTTCATGCTGTAAAAGTAGGAAAATCTTTGCTTATTTTTAGTATGCCCTTTTTGAACTATGGCATGAATAAATACTATAGTTACAGCTGCAGGTAATTTTACCCAAGCTACAATGTTGGTTATTCCTCCATGTACTGAAACCTGGGAGTCCAGACTGTGGCCTTTGAACATGTTATTTCAGTACTAAGCTGCTTTGGAAAGAGTCCAACCTAAATGGTTATTAAATCTACTCTACAGTTCCAGCATGGTGGCATTAAATGCAGTGAGGATTACAGAATCTTATTCCTTTCTTGACTCAAATCAATACATGGCATTAGACACACACGGACACACACAGCTTTCTCCTTGAATCCACTAGTTTTGGACACTGACAAATTGTGCCAGACCAGAGATATTGATGATGTAGCAGCAAGAAACTCCATAGCAATTTACAAGATTAATGAGGGAGGCTTTAATTTAACTAACTACAAGCTGCTGCTATGCCCCTTGCCATGTTCCCTTTTCAGGCTCAGCAACCCCCCATGGGACAGACCTAGTCTTCTCCTTCCCAAACCAGTTCCCATAATCTAGATGTTTCTCTATCCCATATTCATCAAACTGGCATACCCTTCATCTTATTACTTCATTATTCTGATGATATTCCTTGATTATTTCCACATTCTCACCTCTTCCCATTTTCTCCTCAATTTCTCAATCTGAAAAATGTCTTCTATATCCAGCATTCCATTAACCCTGCTCATATTAAGTGCACCAGTGGCCTTCTCATTGAAAAGCACAATGGACGCTTTCTAGTTCTCATCCAAGTAAAGCTTTTTCAGGGCATATGGATAACTCTTTCTTTTCTAAATACTTTCTTCCCTGGCACAAATGTATTCTGCTTCTCTTTCTGCTGCTCTGTGTGCCGACAGTTAAATAACTCTTGCAAACGAAAACATCAAATAAATAAGCCCAGCTATTGTTGTCAGTAGCAACATCTCTGAATTGGTACTCATGCAAAATAGGTCATTATCCATGGATGATGTAATAAGTGTTGACATGTAAGGGTGCAGTAGCTCAGGACTGCTTACCTCATTTTGATTCTATTTAACATAATTGATAAAATCTCTATATGATATCATAACACTTAAAAATATTTTATATCTAATTGACAGTGTTCTTTAGTAACTATGAAAAAGCCCTTAATTACTATTATAATCTAATAAAGTGATTATGTCGATGATATGCTCTACTATTCTAAAAAATTATTTTCATTACTTTGAATTTATTTATATAATGCTGTGTATTTTGCATAATGGATAGTTTACCTATCGGTTTTGCTAGATAGTAAGTTATTTGTAAAGACAAGAATCACATCTTTATCTTTTGTTTAACCTTTGTATTTCACATTACCTATCTTTTTAAAAATGTTCTTATAGGTACATAGTAGCTGTGTATATTTATGGGGTGCATGAAATATTTTGATACAGGCATACAATGCATAATGATCACATCAGAGTAACTGAGTATCCATCTCCTCAAGCATTTATTCTTTCTTTATGTTATAAACATTCTAATTATACTCTGTTATTTTAAAATGTACAGTAAATTATTGTTGACTTTAGTCATCCTGTTGTGCTATCAAAGACTATATCTTATTTATCCTATCTAACTATATTTTTGTACCTATTCACCATCCCCGTTTCCCTCCTCCCTCACTATTCTTCCCAGCCTCTGGTAACCATCATTCTACTATCTCCAATAAGTTCAATTGTTTTAACTTTTAGCTCCTATAAATGAGTGAGAACACGTGAAACTTGTCTTTCTGTGCCTGGCTTATTTCACTTAACAAAATGTCATCCAGTTCCCACATCTTTATCTTGATATACTTTATAGAATTCTGTATGTAGTTGGTTTTCAGTAAATTATATAGAATTAAAATGTTAGACAGCTTTTTAGAGTAGAAGCAAGATTTAAAATATCCTTTACAGTAGTGAATTTCCTGTTAACTACGTGATATTCATCTAAAACTGCAGTATTCATTCTTTGGCCAACAATATTGTACTACAAATTTTCTAATACCTAGGAGATGCAAATCATAGCCAGATGTGGAAATAGTATGACTTGACTTATGATTATCTAGTTTATGTAACAACTAAGTAACATAATCATAGATTCAACAGCAGTATTTTATCCTAGTTACAATATATTTCCAGCTATGTTAGCAAATAAATAAGACACTCACATCTGAATGTCAATGAATAATAAGAGAGCATATTAGAATCAAACATAGCTTATAAAAGAATACGATTTTAGCCAAGCTCTGAAACTATTACTGCATGTCCTTTGCACTGCAATGAAAGGATGCCATTTATTTCTGACTATGATTAATGGGGCTTTTTAAGTAACCAACTTTCTTTGCCATTCAACAAAGATTGTGTCCTAGGGTTCTGTCTGATTCCAATTCTAGTGTCATTTGTAAATCTAAAAAATCAGATAATGGCAGCCTGGACTTGAATTATAATTTTGATTTTAGAGTGAGTCCTTCAATTTTGTAAGGTAAGTGAGAATATCTATAAATTTCATCAGAAGGTGTGTGGCTCCACATTCTGTAAAAGTCATGTCAGCAGGAGAATAACAACATGGATGCCTAGTCCTGACATGAAGCCTGACAGCCACATGATGCCAGAAATGTAGCAATATTTAGAGAATCGTGCCAAGCTGTGAATTGAGCCCAGGGAGAAGACTATTTCTATGTGTGGGGGCTGTTTTTATTATTTTTACAACACTCAAGCAAACAAAAAAATCTTAGCATTATTCTGGTACGATGATAAATAAAAGGAGAAAAAAGAAAAGTAATACGTCAACTGTTATTTTTAAAAGCATTCATTTTAAGTCAAAGAACACGTTCATAGGTGTCAAAAAAATGATTTAAAAGAACATTGCCTCAGTTACCATCAGAGCATAAGCCCCTGCGACAGAATAAATGAGGCATGAACATATATATTAAGTAAGGTTTCATATCATCACATTACATATGCGTTGAATGGGAAACAAGAGAAAGAGTGCCCGGGTTTTGGGGCGGAGGATCTAGGTAAGATTTGAAAAGATAATTACTGGCACGCATTACAAAAGGAAAGACTAAATGGAGCAATAGATATACCAGAATAATTATATAGTAATTAACATGCCCTCTTTCTTCTTCTTCGGGGAATTTTTTTTCATTTAGATAAAAATGAATCCTGACTGCCACAGTATTTCATTTGGCAGGATATCAGGTAATTTATATTTCAAATATGATCTCATCATCAGTTCCATCTGTTGATCTTAACTGAGCATCAATAATGTTTGGAACTCTGATATGTAGAAAACATACCTGAAAAAATTAAAAATCTCTGAATCTATGAGACTCACATACCAATTAGAAAACTCAACAAATATGCCCTTATCTTGGAAGTGCGGTATATTCATTTTAAATCTTCACTTTTAATCCACCCAGCTCTCTACCCAATTCCAGTATCACAGGAAGAAGAAACTACAGACAGTTGCTATAGAATGAGCTCAAATAAGTGTTAGACTCTCTTAAAGAGGACTAGAATATTCTGTTTATGCTAAACCATAAAGTGAAAATATAACGGACTAACAGGCTCTGATCCTAACCAATCTTAGTGTATGGGATATTTATAAATTCAAAGAATTTTTTTTTATTCTTCTCTCACATTACAATTCAAAAATGAGAGATAGGGCTGGGTGCTGTGTCTCACGCCTGTAATCCCAGCACTTTGGGAGGCTGAGGCGGGTGGATCATGAGGTCAGGAGTTCAAGACCAGCCTGGCCAATATTGTGAAACCCCGTCTCTACTAAAAATACAAAAATTAGCCAGGTGTGGTGGCGTGTGCCTGTAGTCCCAGCTACTCGGGAGGCTGAAGTAGAAGAATTGCTTGAACCCGGGAGGCGGAGGTTGCAGTGAGCCAAGATTGCGCCACTGCACTCCAGCCTGGGTGACAGAGCAAGACTCCATCTGAAAAAAAAAAAAAGAGAGATGGAAAAAAGGCAGGACAATCAAGACAATATTGGCCTGAAGATATACTCAAAATGCAGGAATTATGAGTTCACAGCTTCTGCCTTAACCCAGGTGCTTGGACCAGATGCCTTCCCTTCCACATGCAGAGAGAACTAGATCAAGAGCAGGGTGAAGACCATTCATTTTATTCTCTCATGGAAGGCTGTCTTCACGTAATAAACACCCCCACCTCCAGCAGTCTTGCACGCTCCTTCTCAACCTTCAAGAACCAATTCAAGTTGTTTCTCCTCTGTGGTATTTTTCCTTGTTCCATCCAGATAGCTCTAACCAAGCTCTCCCTTGGGCCAAGCCTTTATTGAGTCCTGCTACACACTTTTTAAAACCAAGTTTCTGTTGTTTATTTGGTCGTCAGTCTCTTACTGATTAGGAGTACCAGTACCTCACCTAGTGGTTATTCAACTCATCCCCAGTCTATATCATTCCCCTGCTGAGAGAGGAAGAGTTAAATAATGACTCTCTAATATGCACCTGTCCTCATCAACGAATAAAGCACCGAGAATAATGGGTCCTCAATAAATACTGTTGTACTGTTTCTTTTACATCTTGTCTTCCATAGTTGAACCAAAAATGTTGTACTACCTTGTTCAAGGGGAAAGTCAAACAGTTGTTCAAAATGAGTTCCATCTAGTGAGTAAAATAACAAAAAGGGTTTATGAAATTTCTATTGACTACAGATGGTGGTGGATTTGGTTTGGGGTTTGTCTCATCAAAAAAGTATCTGGAGCAATGCAATGTTCTCCAGTAAAGAGATTTTGAGAGCACAAGGTATGGTGTTGCTACTTCACTCAATCAATATTTTAAGAGATTTTGTTGCCGTGACTAAAGAAAGTAAGAATAAATTATTCAGAAATAACCACACAGACTAAGTTTCTAAGCATTCAGTATATTTTGGAACATAACAGTGTTGATATAGGCTCAGTGCCTTCATACGTCATTAAAGGGGAGTAAAAGCATGTTTTTAGTAACTTTTTTTTTCCCCAATAGGATACTCGATACTCCAAGCTATTATGGAAAAAGCAGGACAAAATGGTTGGCATGTCAGCGCTATATGTGTGGAAAATTTTAATGATGTCAGCTATAGGCAACTTCTAGAAGAACTTGATAGAAGACAAGAGAAGAAGTTTGTAATAGACTGTGAGATAGAAAGACTTCAAAACATATTAGAACAGGTAAGTCCTAGATTTTATATTTTTAACCCAGACCCTATACAGAAAAATTTAACCTTTGATTGACTTGTCCCCATCAACATCTTCTCCCAACTTTTAATTTGGAGTGTGAGGTTTGAGAGTTTTCATTCCATGACTATCTTCAGGACCAAATCACAATCTTTTATCACCAAGGACCTTTTTGGTTCTTAGGTCTCAATGTATTTAGAAAGCTATTTCTCGCATATTCTTAAGACTTGAAAGAGTGAAGGACCCTGTGTGAATCTTGAAGAGCTCTTGGCCTCCAGTTTTCAAAAATATTAATGTTGAAGATTAATCCCATCTAAAAATAGTACAAAAATTCTAAATTTGTGAGTGCACCTTTTTTAGAGGCACACTTACTTTAGAGAAGTGCTACATGAGAAACAGCAACATAAATTACTAAAGCAATAAAATAAAAGTCAGTGGAATACTGTATATAATTTAGTGGAATACTGTATATAGCATGTTTTCTGCTGGGTATTATAAGTCAATACATTACTACCCCAGTGGAGATGGTTTTCAACTCTCCTCAAAACAGAAAAGTCCTTGAATAAAGGTTTCAATAAATATTTGTTGATTTGATTTGAAGCAGCCAGGAAAAGATTAAACTGAGCTTTGCCATTGTATTAAATGATAGGAAAATATCAGCAAATAATGGATAACATCTGCCTTCCCCTACCCCTGCAGATCATGATAAAGCTTTAAAGGCTCTTTGGCCAAAATTGCAGTGAATGAATGCCATCTAGTGGTTTTAGAAATGCTTGCTCATATTATCTACAATGTTAGTTCAGCCAGACATGGGTAATACAATTTTTTGTTGGTTAGTTTGTTATATATCGCTTAACTGCATAATTATATGACTTGATTTCCAATACTAAACTTGCCAATTTGGAGGTTTATTTATAGGAATAACTTTAGTATTCAATTATAAGAATGAAAACCAAAATATATTTCAGATATTCAGCTGTACTATTTGCAGGCACGGGACTAGATGTCTTCAGTTTCCTTCCTCAGCTATATTAGCATTTGTAAAAGTGAAAAGTAAAACAAAACAAACAAACAAAAATGTTGTATTGCTAAAGTCTAAAGAAGCCAGACCATAAGAGGAAATAACAGAGTATTTACTTCCTGTCATCTCTTTGTAGAAGAAAAAGCTATATATATATAGCTTTTTACCTCCGACTCCCATTGCCCTCTCTCCCACTCCTGCCCCTGTATTGAGAGTTTGAGTTGTTTGACCTGAACAACTGAAGCTTTGTAAATAACTCACGATGAATCCCACAGAGCAGCCAATTATAAGAACTGCCTGGATTGCCAAGTTCCTGTCAGAGGGTGAGTAAGGCTCAGAAAGACCCTCCACTTAGCACCTGTGCTTAAAAGACCAAGTCTGGAGGAGGCAATTGAGTGCCTAAAGCACACTTACCCATTTCAGAGGCTCAGCTGGTTTCTAAGAAGAAAATCGGCACACCTGGGTGCTTTGGATAAACTGAATAAGCCGTAAATGAGCTCTTGCTAAAGGAACTGGACGTCTTATATATTTTTTGTCATTTTAAAGAAATTAGAAAACTTAAGTGTCTACTTTTTCTATTCTTGCCAAATTCTAAAAGGTTTCCTTTCTGTCATGGTTGCATGGTAATAAGAATAATAATAGTAAGAGAACTTTGTCCATTTAAAATGCCTCTCAGGTATAAATCTCATAAATTGCAATAAAGTCTACTGCATTGTGAGAAAATAATGTACTCTTAATTGTCCTATAAAATTTTCCCCCAAGAAAAGCTGTGTTTTTATTCTGAACATGCTGTTGTGGTTGTTTACTATCTGTATTTTAATTCCTTTTAGCTCTAAATGAAACAACTTTTAATGTTTTCTTGGTTTTACTCTTGGCTCATCCACAAGAGCTAATCCACACTTTGTCAGGGGTTTGTAAGTGTACCTTAAGACCCCTGTGTTTCAACATCCTTTTTCATAAATTAAGATAACAAGAGAAAACAATTTCAAAAAGCCAACCAAAGCATTTTTAAAAGATAAAAAGTTAAATGCTAAATAATCTTGATTAGAAAAATGCCTTTGAAAAGGTGGCCTTTTCTCAGAAGATGGTGAAATTAACACAATGATGATAAAGTTCTAGAAGGATGGACACACTTCATATTAGTAAATTTCTATGGCTGGGCACGGCGGCTCACGCCTGTAATCCCAGCACTTTGGGAGGCCGAGGCGGGTGGATCACCTGAGGTCGGGAGCTCGAGACCAGCCTGACAAACATGGAGAAACCCTGTCACTACTAAAAATAAAAAATTAGCCAGGTGTGGTGGCACATGCCTGCAATCCCAGCTACTTGGGAGGCTGAGGCAGGAGAATCACTTAAACCCAGGAGGCGGAGGTTGCGGTGAGCCGAGATCGTGCCATTACACTCCAGCCTGGGCAACAACAGTGAAACTCCATCTCGAAAAAAAAAAAAAATTTCTAGAAGGATGGGCACATTTCATATTATGGTAGCATGCCACCAATAATTACTTCATTGACATCTTAATTTGTATCCATTTGCAAAAACATAATAGAAAGAGTTCAGACAATATTCTCTCAAAATATGTTAATGGAAAACTGTGGTTATAGAAGCATTTCATCTTCTATACATGTTTTGCAAATTATTTTATGACAAGAACTAATTAGTTCTTATAAATGTATTGCTATTTAATATAGTAGCTAGACATATACTCATTCAAGCATTTCAAAATATGAGTTTAAGATCAAGTATTTGAAAATATGGTTTAATGTACACCATAAGAAAAAATGGAAGAATGTATGTAAATATCACCCACTGAGTGATTTAAGAGAGTAGAAACATATTGAAACCACAAAGTTAGATTTATTTTGTTCGTATCAACTCCAATCAAACAAATTGGAATTTTGGCTCTCTAAATCCAATGAGCAATTTGGTCCACTCATTTGCAGAAACAAGCCTTGAAAAGAAATCTAAAACGAGAAG
Source organism: Nomascus leucogenys (assembly GCF_006542625.1). Taxonomy (NCBI): domain Eukaryota; kingdom Metazoa; phylum Chordata; class Mammalia; order Primates; family Hylobatidae; genus Nomascus; species Nomascus leucogenys. Next base: position 29,143,642 of record NC_044395.1, on the reverse strand, counting down.
TATTTTTAAGTGTTTGCTGAATTTGTGATGAATTTTTGATAGAATATTTTTACTGAAATTGCTGAGTTTGAAAGATATTATAAATATCATTGTGGACCCTAGCTTTATTCCTTTCACCTAATTTTCTTCCTGTAACAATATATCAATTATTTTGTAGAACAGCTTGCAATAGCTTCATATAGCTGGAATCAAAAGAACTGTTTCATATCAAAATAAGAGATTTATAGTAGGAGTCTTTTATTTATGATTTTTACATGTATCTATTAATTTTAAATTCTGAACTCTATTACTTGCAAAGAGTCCCTAGGGATTCTACCTAATAACGTTACCAATTGAACATTGAAGTATCAGACTTTGGTTCACATGTTTAACCTAGTAGCAAAAAAGCAACAACAAACCTTAACTATCTTTCTGGTAGCCAAAGTAATTGAGCAAAATGGCACTTAAGGCTAGTGGTTGCTCACACATTTTACTCCACTGTGATAAAAACCCAAGGGTCCAGCAGCTAGATTTGTGTGTTCCTGTTAGTGAAACCCTATTGCCATGAACTCCCAACTGTGATCCTCTGGAACAGAATTATCATAATGGGTAGTTGGATGGTCTGCACTCGTCTACCTCTTTCTTTGGTCAGTTACATTATATCTCCCAAATTATGATGGTTCCAACAAAATAAAAATGAATGTTTTCATTCTCTGAGAGATGGATAAGAAATCTTTAGTTGTTTATTTTTAAAAAGTAAATGGAATCACTTACCACCTATGATTCTTCTCCTTCTCACTTTAAATAAGGACAGTTGAGCTGAGATGATCTTGAAAACCCTTGCTGTCTCTAAAAGTCAATAATGCTGTTTGCAGTGAAGTCTTTTTGATGATTTGTTTGATCCTAAAGCAATGTATAATTGTATGCATGGGATATACCTTGAAAAGAAGCATGTATTAATAGTAAAACTTCAGTCAGGTGATCTTTTCTGGATATTTATTCATTCTACCAACATTTGTTAAGTCTCCACTGTGTGTGTGTGTGTTTGTGTGTGTGTGTGACACTGCATATGCAATGTGTGTGTATACATATATATATACACATACATATATATGCATATATGTGTATACATATATATACACACACACATATATACGCATATATGTGTATATATATATAGTCAGGTACTATGCTCTGCTGAAGATACAGTGCTAAGCAAAACCGATACATTTTCTGCTATGGTTAGTAACTCCTGTCTGGTTAACTAAGGTTTAAACCAAAAGTATTTCCTAAAATCCTACTAAAATATATGATTTCTTTTAGAAATACATTATGTAGAAAGTGATAAAGGATCTTACACTGCCTTGGGGGTTTTGCTGTGGATGCCAGTTGTTATTAAATAGATGAGATATCAAAGGCATTTGATAGAAAACTAGAACAATATTGATCCTAGTACACATCATGGATGTATTTAAGGAATCTAACCAAGTATTTATCAGGAAAAGATAGTAAGGACTGACCTTAGAGTATGAAGTAGATATTTAACAAAAGAATGGAGAAAAATGTCTCTACAGTTGACTCACAGGTATCTTAAACTGCTTCTTTATCATGTACCCCAGATTTAATTGGAACCCCTTTCAGCAGTATTGTCATTTTCATTATATGAAAGGGAATTTAGTGTCCCATCAGACACAAGTGAATCTTGGATTACTGACAAAACCAGTGACCTTCCCACACTGTTTGCAAATCAATCAAAAAAGCCTAAAAGCCACGGCTGACCTCTCAGAGGCTTATTGTGACCAAAAGAAGCCAATAATCCTACCTCAGGGCAAGATCAATGAGAAAGAGAGGAAAATTTCTCAAACCTAAATGAGGCCATTTGCACATAAGAGATGAAATGTGGACATGATCCCAGTTAACTTATTCTAAACCCAAGGCTGCCTACCATGTCTAGGACCACCTAAGTGAGATGTTAGGACTCAGAATTTTTGGCAAGTGGTCAAATGCATGGCAATACTTAGTAAAAGCCTATTTATCTAGAGTTTGCATTTACAAATGTTCACAACTCTCAAACATCAGGTATTGTACCAAATCTAGAACTCTGCCAGTTCCCCCCGACTCCCAAAAAGTCTCTATAGTGAATAAAGCATTAAAAGGAGCTGAAGGCTTAAAGAGCCTGCCTCTGTATCCCATAACTGGTTGAGTCAATATCTAAAAGGAAAGGAACATTTTTGTTACTGGCTAATGGCCATAAGGTCAATTTTTTGTACCAAAGCCTAAAAGCAAAACAAAACAAAACCCTCAAAAACAGAAGAGACGGAAGAAACAAAAAGAAGTACAATAAGAGGAGGAAAGATAGCTACAGTTATAAGGAGGAGGAGTCATTACAGGAGAGAGCTCATAATTGGAGATAACAGCTATGATTATTTGAATCATCTATATAGGATTCAGCGGCATACATTCTGACAGTAGGAATGAGCCAACAACTGTAGATGGGACAGCTCTGCACCTGACACCTCATACATTCATTCAACATCTGTATGCCAGACATTGTTCCAGGCACTGCAATGCCTGCTGTACAAAGGTGAGCAACTCATGGTCCTTACACAATGTTTACCCTCAAGCTGGGAACTCAGAAACATGCATAAATAATTATAAGACAATTTGATGGCTTCAGAAACAGAGATATTACAAAAATGTATGAAGAATCCAGAAGATGGGGTAACTAAGTATAAACAAAGCAGTCCCAAATGTTTCACAGAGAAAAGAAGCATTTAAACTGAAAATGCATTGGATCTTCCCAGCCAGAGAAAAGGGGTAAGGGTATTCCAAGACAGAACGAACTGTGAAGAAAACGAGATCTGAAAATGCTCAAAAGGTAATCAAGATTGGTATGAAGCAAAAGTAGAAGCTGAAACGGAGCAGTAGACAAAGTTGAAGCTGTAAATACTGGAGGTAGCAGAAACGTAGACTCCTTGCATTACACCAGTTTAGTTGTCTATCTTTCCTATTGAAATCTTATCTCCATCAGGGCAGAGTCTATGTTTATTGTTACCAATACATCCCCTAGTGACGATAGTGGTTCCAAAAACAATTGTTGAATAAATTGGAAGTCTAAATGAGCCCCACTTGAAGACACAGGCAGGAGACACATTTTGTATTTAAGGGAAGCCTTCAATTACCTGGGAGGCTTTCTTGTCCAGAATTTCACCTGTCCAAGATTATGGGACACCTACATGTCCCAGAGTTTGTTGTACAGGCTGAAAAAAGCAAGAGTTTTATTTCCATATATTAAAGTAACAATGGGCGAGATGCAACAGGAACAAATCAGGCACCCACAGAAATTACTACAGCAAAAAAGTCGTATCAGCAATTTCCCACACTGCAGTACTGGCAGAGCATGCTGCTTTGCTTCATTATAAAGCTCCTTTTGCATATTGAGCTTTGCTCAGTCAGGATCTACAACAAAGTAAGAAGAAACTCAAAAGATGTGAGGTTTTGCTAAGAAGGTGAATTTTACTTCTTTAATATTACTATTTAGCAGAACTGATTCGAATGTGCAAGTCCCATTATGATGCACTAGGTTTATTGTTTTCATAGAAAACAGAAACACCTTTACAGATCTGCCGGACTAGTGCAAATGGAATTGGTGGGGGTTAGAAAGGGGTGTCTAATTGTCTCCGAGCAACTGTTACCATGGTTGCAGCCATACCTCATTTTCTTATAAAGTAAAAAATAGGATAAAATAAAAGGCAAAGTGAAGGAGCCAAAGGATATAAGTTTTTTCAAGGAAGAAGAAAAATATGGTTGTCAGAATGCAAGTGCTTCTATCTGGGAAGAATCATGAATTCTATGATTAGGTTAGGTTCAACTAAATATGTTTTAGTTGATGCTGCAAGAACACTTACTGGAACAATTTTTACTATTGTTTTTGACAGAAACATCCAAAACTTCAGCTTCTTTTACGAAGATAAAGGAAAATCTGCTTGATAATTTTAGAGGTATAAAATGAATTAGTTTTTCTAGCCTTAAATCAAAAGCAGCTGCATACAAGTATCTACTGTGGTTTAGGGAGAGGTAAATTATATTCCTCATTAGGGAGAAAAGAGAGGATAACATCATAATTATCTCAGTAGAATTTTGCACCTACTCCTCAAATGTTTAAAATGTTTAAAAGGCAGTGAGATTAACAAAAAGGAAGCAAAACATTCAACAGTACCTTTGAGGACCCTTTTCTGAGTCTTGTAAACATCATAAATATAACTATATTTTTATAAATTATACAGTATTTATATTAAACAGTTCAGTAATAAAGTGTATTCTCTGCCAGCAAATGAAGTGATACATCGTTTTATCCACTTTGATTCAGTCAGAAAAGTAATGGAACAAATTCATTTCTAAACCTTCCCTCAAGATTAGCCACATAATTGGACACTAGTTCCCTGCTGCTACAAATTTTCTCCAATCTCATATACAACTTGTGACAAGTTTAAGATTAGAAGGAAATAAAGTAGTGTAATTTTTACCAAAATAATAATGGTAAGGTTCACATAATCACTGGTAAAGAGAAAAATGAAGGATGGATTAAGATTGGATATAAGAAATTTATTTTCTATTTTTTAAAGTTTTTTCCCAGGGCCACATATACCAAAGAGTTCTATTATGCATCCAAAGTCTAGACATAATTTGCTCCTGTATTTGACTTAAAGTTTTCTTTTTAAAACCACAGAACTCATACGGGGGGTTTTATATATATAGTGTGTGTGAGATGAAATATATACATTCTATTTTTAATATATATTCTATTTTTATAATTTATTCTAATTCTTTTAGAAATTATTCTAATTTTATAATTAATTTTGTGTTCATAATATAATGATATAAATATTGTGCAGTAACACAAGAGAAACAAATTTTCTTGTCTCCGCCCACCACATTCTATTATTTTCCTTTCTTATACATGTACCACAACACATCCATTTGGTCATTTATTTAACACACATTTATCCAGTACCTACTAATTTCCAAGCACTGCACGTGACATCAATTTTAGTCGATGCTGTGAAGGAACTCTGAATGCAAAGAAAAACAGAAGGACACAATCAAATAACGCAGCACAATGTGGAAAAGTGCAATTAAAAAAAAAAAAAGAAGCAAATTGTTGAAAGGGGAGTTTGAAATCCCCAGGCAGAGATGCTGGGAAAGAGCATTCAAGGAAGATGGCATGTGTGAGAACAGAGTAATAGGAGAGAGCTTCGTGTCCTGGGAAAGAAGTGAATGTGGATGGAGCCTAACCACAGCGGGTATGAGATGGCCAAGGCAAATTAAAGGCAGATTATGAGTGGCCTCATGGGCTTTACTAGGAAGTTTTAAATTCATCATTGCATCATAGATGTCATCGGATGTTTTTATACATGATTGACGTCGTGTTTTAGAGCCATAATTCCGATGACAACATAGAGAATGAACCAGAAGGTAGAAAGCCAAGTGACTCAGCAGTGTACCTGGTGACTAAGGAGTGTAGCAAATAAACAATGGTACTTCATCTGTAGACTATATTTTTTATAGTCACATTTATACCAGTGTATAACTTAATTTGTTTGACATCTACTTAAATATTTATTGAGTGCCTGTTATAGGTCAGGCCAGGCATATCCTCGGCTTAGGAAAAGCCCCTGCACATTGCAGTTTATATTTTAGTGGGGAAGCCACACAATAAAGAAACAAATATATAATGCCAAATAGTGATAATGACAAATTATTAATGTATTAAATTTGTTTATTAAATGTCTATTTTGCCAAACACCATTTTTGTTAAGATTTTAAGAAGTGTAATAATCCAACTAGGGTTTTTAGAAAAATAAATTTGTTTTGGCAATTTTAATAGTATTGCCAGTCAATATGAATAATAGTCTTTAAGTTTTGACTGGCCTATGGGCAAACATAGGCAAAATAAACTGAGCTTGCTATGCAAAAATTACATACCCACAGCAAATAGGTCAATCTAGTTTATTAGGGAGAGATTTTTTTTCTTGCCTTTTATCTCTATAGTTAGACCTTTGGGATTTTTAAAATAATATTTATAATAATATTTATTTTAATAATATTGGAGGTAATCATTTGAACAAATGTAAATGGGTCTAACTGATTTATAAAGACAGGGTATCTACTTACATCTGTGTCTTTATGAATCCACTTCAGAGGAAGCTGGTTGTCTATTATGTATTTGAAGTATAGCATAACAAAGCCCAAATAAACTCAAATGTGAAAAAAAAAATCTGCTGAAATAAAAGCAAAGAGAATGACTCTGAAGTCATATGACTTTCAGACTTAATCACAATTTCATATGTTAAATATAATTTAAAACATGCAAATGTAAAACCGTGACCAAAAATGGTATTAGCTAAAGTTATTTAATATTGAAGATTACTTCCAAAATTATGAACAGAACATATTTTATAGTCTAATTGAGGCATTTTTGTGGGTATAGATTATCAACACTGAAGGGAAATAAGAAAATGATGCTAAAGCAACATTTGTGTTTATGCCAAAGCAACATAAAGTCAGAAATGTATGTGAAAGTTAAGGAAGGAGGTGAGCGAAAGATAAAGCTCTAGGAAGAATGTCCTTAAACAACCTTTTAAAACTGCTCTACAGAACTGCATACCCTCGCTACTGAGATTTCACTGTACATTAGCATATTGAAGTCTCTAAAAATTCCTATGGCAAAGAAACCTCTTAAACCTTATTTAACCTAGTGTTCTTTGTAAAATTGGCCGTCAAACACTTTGCAGCCACTTCTTTACAATTTATTTGCCTTGTATTCATCCAAGAAAATAAAAGAAAACTTGATTTAAGAAAAATGAAAGAAGAAAGGACATTCAGATGATAGTATCTTAAATGTAATAAAGAAAAGATATGTAACAGCAAGGGGCTAGGGCGAGAACATCACATATTAACAGAAGCCTCCCAGAGCCAATGGTTCACACAGTCCTCTACACTGGAGAATAACAGAATCACAGACTCTCAGGTTGACTGGTTCTTAGAAGTTCATGCATCCTGTGAACAAAATCTTCACCAGGTGCTTATGAATTCCATGGTTGAACAATTTCATCTTCAACATATTTGACATTAAAATTCAGCAAATATTCCTCCCTAATGATATATCCCTTTGAAACATTCGTAACAGTATGTGATATTTGAAGATAACTTTTATTCCCATCACCACCAGCCCCATCAAGTTTTCTTTATAATTCAAGAATAGATATCTACTCATTGATGATATGTCCAATTAGAGACATCTCAAGAAATCAGATATTTGACTTTCTGGTTAAACAAAATTAACTGTATATACTACTACTTTTGGAATTATCATGTTCAAAAAGTATACCATAAAATGTAAATACCATTAAAGTATACTGTGAATAGTTTAATTTTTTTGTATATAAATGAACTGTTAATTTTTAGTTTTTAATTTACTGAGAATTTTCCCACGAATATCTTAGATTTAACATGGTGTATCTTTTTTTTTAAGTTCTGGGATACATGTGCAGAACGTGCAGGTTTATTACATAGGTATACATGTGCCATGGTGGTTTGCTGCACCCATCAACCCACCATCTACATTAGGTATTTCTTCTAATGCTATCCCCCCACTAGCCCGCGACCACCCTGACAGGCCCCAGTGTGTGATGTTCCCCTCCCTGTGTCCCTGTGTTCTCATTGTTCAACTCTCACTTATGAGGGAGAACATGCAGTGTTTGGTTTTCTGGTCCTGTGTTAGTTTGCTGAGAATGATGGTTTCCAGCTTCATCCATGTCCCTGCAAAAGACATGAACTCATCCTTTTATGGCTGCATAATATTCCATGGTATATATGTGCCACATTTTCTTAATCCAGTCTATCATTGATGGGCATTTGGGTGGGTTCCAAGTCTTTTCTATTGTGAATAGTGCTGCAATAAACATACGTGTGCATGTGTCTTTATAGTAGAATGATTTATAATCCTTTGGGTATATACCCAGTAATGGGATTGCTGGGTCAAATGGTATTTCTGGTTCTAGATCCTTGAGGAATCGCCACACTGTCTTCCAAAATGGTTGAACTAATTTACACTCCCACCAACAGTGTAAAAGTGTTTCCATTTCTCCACATCCTCACCAGCATCTGTTGTTTGACTTTTTAATGATCGCCATTCTAACTGGCGTGAGATGGTATCTCACCGTGGTTTTGATTTGCATTTCTCTAATGACCAGTGATGAGGAGCTTTTTTTCATATGTTTCTTGGACACAATAATATCTTCTTTTGAGAAGTGTCTGTTCATATACTTTGCCCACTTTTTGATGGGGTTGTTTGTTTCTTGTAAATTTGTTTAAGTTCCTTGTAGATTCTGGATATTAGCCCTTTGTCAGATGGATAGATTGCAAAAATTTTCTCCCATTATATAGGTTGCCTGTTCACTCTGATGATAGTTTATTTTGCTGTACAGAAGCTTTTTAGTTTAATTAGATCCCATTTGTCAGTTTTGGCTTTTGTTGCCATTGCTTTTGGTGTTTTAGTCACAAAGTCTTTGCCCATGCCTATGTCCTGAATGGTATTGGCTAGGTTTTCTTCTAGGATTTTCATAGTTTTAGGTCTTATGTTTAAGTCTTTAATCCATCTTGAGTTAATTTTTGTATAAGGTGTAAGAAAGGGGTCCAGTTTCAGTTTTCTGCATATGGCTAGCCAGTTTTCCCAGCACCATTTACTGAATAGGAGATCCTTTCCCCATTGCTTGTTTTTGTAAGGTTTGTCAAAGATCAGATGGTTGTAGATGTATGGTGTTATTTCTGAGAACTCTGTTCTGTTCCATTGGTGTATATATCTGTTTAGGTACCAGTACCATGCTGTTTTGTTTACCGTAGCCTTGTAGTATAGTTTTAAGTCAGGTAGTGTGATGCCTCTGACTTTGTTCTATTTGCTTAGGATTGTCTTGGCTATACAGCCTCTTTTTATGGTTCCATATGAAATTTAAAGTAGTTTTTTCTAACTCTGTGAAGAAAGTCAGTGGTAGCTTGATGGAGACAGCATTGAATCTATAAATTACATTGGACAGTATGGCCATTTTCATGATATTGATTCTTCCTATCCATAAACATGGAATGTTTTTCCATTTGTTTGTGTCCTCTCTTATTTCCTTGAGCAGTGGTTTGTAGTTCCCCTTGAAGAGGTCCTTCACATCCCTTGCAAGTTGGATTCCTAAGTATTTTATTCTCTTTGTAGCAATTGTGAATGGGCGTTCACTATTCATTTGGCTCTCTGTTTGTCTATTATTGGTGTAAAGAAATGCTTGCAATTTTTGCACTTGATTTTGTATCCCAAGACTTTGCTGAAGTTGCTTAACAGCTCAAGGAGATTTTGGGCTGAGAAGATGGGGTTTTCTAAATATACAATCATGTCATCTGCAAAGAGAGATAATTTAACTTCCTCTATTCCTATTTGAATACACTTTATCTCTTTTTCTTGCCAGAACTTCCAATAATGTGCTGAATAGGAGTGGTGAGAGAGGGCATCCTTGTGTTGTGCCAGTTTTCAAAGGGAATGTTTCCAGCTTTTGCCCGTTCAGTATGATATTGGCTGTGGGTTTGTCATGAATAGCTCTTATTATTTTGAGATACGTTCCATCAATACCTAGTTTATTTAGAGTTTTTAGCATGAAGGGGTGTTGAATTTTATCAAAGGGCTTTTCTGCATCTATTGAGATAATCATGTGGTTTTTGTTATTGGTTCTGTTTATGTGATGGATTATGTTTATTGATGTGCATATGTTGAACCAGCCTCACATCCCAGGGATGAAGGCGACTCGATCATGATGGATAAGCTTTTTAATGTGCTGCTGGATTCGGACTGCCAGTATTTTATTGAGGATTTTTGCACTGATGTTCATCAGGGATATTGGCCTGAAATTTTCTTTTTTTGTTGTGTCTCTGCCAGGTTTTGGTATCAGGATGATGCTGACCTCATAAAATGAGTTAGGGAGGAGTCCTTATTTTTCTATTGTTTGGAATTGTTTCAGAAGGAATGCTATCAGCTCCTCTTTGTACCTTTGGTAGAATTCGGCTGTGAATCTGTCAGGTCCTGGGCTTTTTTTGGTTGGTAGCCTATTAATTACTGCCTCAATTTCAGAACTTATTGGTCTATTCAAGGATTCTACTTCTTCCTAGTTTAGTGTTGGGAGGGTGTAGGTGTCCAGGAATTTATCCATTTCTTTTAGATGTTCTAGTTTATTTGCATAGATGTATTTATTGTATTCTCTGATGGTAGTTTGTATTTCTGTGGGATTAGTGGTGATATCCCCTTTATCATTTTTTACTGTGTCTATTTGATTCTTCTCTCTTTTCTTTATTAGTCTTGCTAGTGGTCTATTTTGTTAATCTTTTCAAAAAACTAGCTCCTGTATTCATTAATTTTTTGAAGGGTTTTTGTGTCCCTATCTCCTTCATTTCTGCTCTGATCTTAGTTATTTCTTGTCTTCTGCTAGCTTGTGAATTTGTTTGCTCTTGCTTCTCCAGTTCTTTTACTTGTGATGTTAGGGTGTCGATTTTAGATCTTTCCTGCTTTCTCCTGTGGGCATTTAGTGCTACAAATTTCCCTCTAAACACTGCTTTACCTGTGTCTCATACATTCTAGTACATTGTGTCTTTGTTCTCATTGGTTTCAAAGAACTTATTTATTTCTTCCTTAATTTCGTTATTTACCCAATAGTCATTCAGGAGCAGGTTGTTCAATTTCCACGTAGTTGTGGGGTTTTGAGTGAGTTTCTTAATCCTGAGTTCTAGTTTGAGTTCACTGAGGTCTGAGAGACTGTTTGTTATGATTTTTGTTCTTTTGCATTTGCTGAGGAGTGTTTTACTTCCAATTATGTGGTCAGTTTTAGAATAAGTGTGATGTGTCGCTGAGAAGAATGTATATTCCCTTCATTTGGGGTGGAGAGTTCTGCAGATGTCTATTAAGTCCATTTGGTCCAGAGCTGAGTTCAAGTCCTGAATATCCTTGTTAATTATCTGTCTCATTGATCTGTCTAATATTGACAGTGGGGTGTTACAGTTTCCTATTATTATTGTGTGAGAGTCTAAGTTTCTTTGTAGGTCTCTAAGAACTTGTTTTATGAATCTGGGTGCTCCTTATTGGGTGCATGTATGTTTAGAATTGTTAGCTCTTGTTGCATTTATCCCTTTACCACTATGTAATGCCCTTGTCTTTTTTGATCTTTGTTGGTTTAAAGTCTGTTTTATCAGAGACTAGGAGCACAACCCCTCCTTTTTTTTTTTTTTTTTTTTTTTTTTTTTTTTTTTTTTTTTTTTTTTTTGCTTTCCATTTGCTTGGTATATCTTCCTCCATCTCTTTATTTTGAGCCTATATGTGTCTTTGCACATGAGATGGGTCTCCTGAATACAGCATGCCGATGGGTCTTGACTCTTTATCCAATTTGACAGTCTGTACCTTTTAATTGGGGGCATTTAGCCAGTTTACATTTAAGGTTAATATTGTTATGTGTGAATTTGATCCTGTCATTATAATGCTAGCTGGTTATTTCGCCCGTTAGGTAATGCAGTTTCTTCATAGTGTCGATGGTCTTTACAATTGAGTATGTTTTTTGCAGTGGCTGGTACCAGTTTTTCCTTTCCACATTTAGTGCTACCTTCAGAAGCTCTTGCAAGGCAGGCCTGGTGGTGACAAAATCTCTCAGCATTTGCTTCCCTGTAAAGGATTTTATTTCTCCTTTGCTTATGAAGCTTAGTTTGGCTGGATAGGAAATTCTGGGTTAAAAATTCTACTCTTTAAGAATGTTGAATATTGGCCCCCACTGTCTTCTGGCTTTTAGGGTTTCTGCAGAGAGATCTGCTGTTAGTCTGATGGGCTTCCCTTTGTGGGTAACCCGACCTTTCTCTCTGGCTGCGCTTAACATTTTTTCCTTCATTTCAACCTTGGTGAATCTAACGATTACGTGTCTTGGGGTTGCTCTTCTTGAGGAGTATCTTTGTGGTGTTCTCTGTATTTCCTGAATTTGACTGTCAGCCTATCTTGCTAGGTTGAGGAAGTTCTCCTGGATAATATCCTGAAGAGTGTTTTCCAACTTGGTTCCCTTCTCCTCGTCACTTTCAGGTACACCAATCAAATGTAGGTTTGGTCTTTTCTCATAGTCTCATATTTCTTGGAGGCTTTGTTCACTCCTTATCATTATTTTTTCTCTAATCTTGTCTTCATGCTTTATTTCATTAAATTGATCTTTAATCTCTGATATCCTTTCTTCTGCATGATCAATTCAGCTATTGATATTTGTGTATGCTTCACAAAGTTCTCGTGCTGTGTTTTTCAGCTCCATCAGGTCATTTATGTTCTTCTCTAAACTGGTTATTCTAGTTAGCAATTCCTCTAACCTTTTTTCAAGGTTCTTAGCTTCCTTGCATTGGGTTAGAACATGCTCCTTTAGCCCGGAGTAGTTTGTTATTACCCACCTTTTGAAGCCTACTTCTGTCAATTGATCAAACTCATCCTCTGTCCAGTTCTGTTACCTTGCTGGCAAGGAGTTGTGATCCTTTGGAGGAGAAGAGGCATTCTGGTTTTTGGAATTTTCAGCCTTTTTGCACTGGTTTTTCCTCATCTTCATGGATTTATCTACCTTTGGTCTTTGATGTTGGTTACCTTCAGATGGGGTTTTGTGTGGACATCCTTTTTGTTGATATTGATGCTATTCTTTTCTGTTTGTTAGTTTCCCTTCTAACAGGCCCCTCTTCTCCAGATCTGCTGCAGTTTGCTGGAGGTCCACTCCAGACCCTGTTTGCCGGGGTATCACCAGCAGAGGCTGCAGTACAGCAAAGATTGCTGCCTGTTCCTTCCTCTGGAAGCTTCATCCCAAAGGGGCACCCATCAGATGCCAGCTGAAGCTCTCCTGTATGAAGTGTCTGTTGGCCCCTACTGGGAGGTGTCTCCCAGTCAGGAGGCATGGGGGTCAGGGACCCACATGAGGAGGCAGTCTGTCCCTTAGCAGAGCTCAAGTGCTGTGCTGGGAGATCATTGCCCTCTTCAGAGCTGGCAGGCAGGAATGTTTAATCCTGCTGAAGCTGTGCCCACAGCCACCCCTTCCCCAAGGTGCTCTGTCACAGGGAGATGGGAGTTTTATCTATAAGCCCATGACTGGGGCTGCTGCCTTTCTTTCAGAGATGCCCTGTACAGAGAGGAAGAATTTAGAGAGGCAGTCTGGCTACAGCAGCTTTGCTGAGCTATGGTGTGCTCCGCCCAGTTCAAACTTCCCGGAGGCTTTGTTTACAATGTGAGGTAATGGCAGAGGCTCTTCCCCACACCAAGCTGGAATGTGCCAGGTTGACTTCAGACTGCTGTGCTGGCAGTGAGAATTTCAACCAGTGGATCTTAGCTTGCTAGGCTCCATGGTGGTGGGATCCACTGAGCTAGATAACTTGGCTCCCTGGCTTCAGTCCCCTTTCCAGAGGAATGAATGGTTCTGTCTCATTGGCATTCCAGGTGCCACTGGGGTATGAAAAAAAAGTCCTGCAACTAGCTCAGTGTCTGCCCAAATGGCCTACCAGCTTTGTGCTTGAAATCCAGGGTCCTGGTGGTGTAGGCACCCGAGGGAATCTCCCGGTCTGCAGGTTGTGAAGACTGTGAGAAGAGCGTAGTATCTGGGCCAGAATGCACCGTTCCTCAAGGCACAGTCTCTCACAGCTTCCCTTGTCTAGGGGAGGGAGTTCCCTGACTCCTTGCACTTTCCAGGCAAGGTGACACCCCACCCTGCTTCTGCTCACCCTCCATGGGCTGCACCCACTGTCTAACCAGTCCCAGTGAGATGAGCCAGGTATCTCAGTTGGAAATGCAGAAATCACTCGCCTTCTGCGTTGATCTCACTGGGAGTGGCAGACCGGAGCTGCTCCTATTTGGCCATCTTGCCCAGGTCTCCAGTAGTTTAATGTTTAATTGATCACTTTGAGCTTGTTTTACATAAATAAAATTATCTATTGGACTGAGTTGGATTTGCATTAAATTTAGGATACGTACATGAACTGTCATTTTAAATATACATTTGGAAAAGTACAAGCTACACAAAACTAAATCCAAGTTATTTAAGCTTTTCTGCTAATTTGCTTTATTATGCATATATGAAGAAATTGCAAACCCAGACTAGGATGCATTAAAGTTTACCTGATAGTTCTCCACCTGTGTGTCCCTGTCTTCGCCCCACACAAAATGGAATTAGGAACACTTTGTATATATACTGCTATTCAAATAAGCAATATGTTCAGACAGGAGATTATTTGTAAGAAAAGAATTGTGTCTTTGTTTCATTATGAGAAAGCTTGGATTTCTCATAAACAGGTTTGGTATTCATCAATTATCTAATATGATAGACAATGTTATTCTCACAGGTATATATTTTGTTCATTTTTCTCTTATGAAAGATATATTAATATTGGCCAAAAATTAGTCTGAATTCCTGTGGTCTAAAGAAGGGAACAGGGTGTAGTGAAAACAGTATGGAAACTATAGTCAGAAGACCCAGCTGGAGTTCCAGCTTCATCACTTAATGACTATATTTATTTAATGTAATTGTTTATGAAAGGAAGGAATTACCCCTTCCACCTACATCTTATTAGAATTATATTTATATTGTTTCTTACAAATGTTTCTTTAATTTAAAAAGAGCTTGCTTCTAATGGTTCTTTCAAGCTATTACATGTGCTTCAAATTCACAATCACAAATGCCATACAATCATTTACACCTCTTTGCAAATATTTTAAATCACCAAATTAAGATGCTATTAAATCAAAATGGAGCTGTGCTAAGAATTGTTCATAGTTTAGATGATGAGAATCTTATTATCCAGGGCTTGTAGATGTAGAATTTTAGAACCACCATGATAGGCAGAGAGAAAGATATACTCTAAAAGTGCTTTTCAATAGCCATTGGCAGTTCCATGGTGGGATAAAGGGGTGGCATGGAACAAACACAGGACCAGGAATCAAACAGCTGAATTTCAGCACTTGCTTTTCACTATATAGTTCTAGAACCCTATCCAAACCATATCTCTTGTAGGGCACTCAGTTTGCTAATCAATAAAATTGGGGAGAGGTGCATATAAAGTGATCTAAAATCTGTGACCTGAAGAAATAATAAAAAACCAGTACTAAGAATGGCTATTCACAAGTGAAGACATTTTGAAGGTGAAAATTGTTAGAAATAGAAATAATTTACTAAATAAAGACACTGAATCATTCCTATTAGCCTATGTGAGAGTAAACCTTTTTCAACAGTTTAGATATCTAAATAGAGGTATGGTATCCTATGCAACCTGAGTTTTTAATTATACCTAGAGAGTAAGTATTTAAATATAACATAAATATATTATGATACAGAGATGAAAAGCTTGGGATGATTAGCCAACAAAAGTATTTTTTTACATTATCAATTCTACTACTATATTGGTTCAGTTTTTTACCTGGAGACCGTCATAGTTGATTGCCCCCAGAGGCTGACCCTAAAACAAAGATTTGTGTGCACACAGTTTGATTGGGAGGTAAACAACAGGCTGAAAGGGGAGTAGAGAAATTCAGTCAATGAAAGGTGCATTTATCAAGAAAATTACGATCTGAGTGACAGACGGTTAATCCCATTTGGAATGAGTGTAAACTAATTACTGCAGGAGGCTAGTGTAGAACGAACACTTCGGAATCATGTCACTTGTTGGGCAAGGGAATTGGAGTACTTATGCACCAACTCCTGTCAGTAATTGTATGTGGGCTGCTGGGAAGGAGGGCATTAATGCTCTGGCACTTCTAAACTCTTCCCTCTCCAAGAGCAATGCCAGCTCTGTAGACCACAGAAAACCTACAGGCAAGGAAATTCAGGTGTTGGCTGTTGGAAGGTAAGCAGGTATGCATTGACATGACAAGGGAACAGACGAGGCAAGACATTGATGGTGTCTATTATGGTGACTGACCAGAGAGACATCAGATTGTATGGCTTCACAGGACTCTGTCATCCAAAGGACCACCCTATCCCAACATCTTTCACTGAAAGTCAGTCAGACTTTGCTAGGAACTTCCAGTGACAGACAGACACTACTTTGAGAGGCAGTCATTCCCTTTATGAGAAACTCTTCCTTCTCTCTCCTTCCTCCAAAAAAGAGTTCTTCCTAATTAGAAACTTCCATAATTTCTGACGTCTCCAAGTATAGAAGAAAATAAACACACACACACACACACCCCTGCATACACACATACACACACAGACTCACACACAAATTTGTACGTGCATTGGTATATCATTTCCTTTAAAATATCTGATAAGAATTTACATTACCTAGCCTCCTCCTAAATCTCATCTCACACAAAACAGCCTTAGTTTTTTGGGGTCTGAAGTACTTTATTTTTCCCACCCCATTTTACATCACAGCCCTGAAGCTGAAGTCCTGCTGTTATCTTACAAGGTTGTAGTTTAAGTCTGTTGTTTGTTTGCAAAAGGCCCTTGCCTTATATTTTTCTTTTGATGGAACTGAAGTGATACTAAAGTTTTTGTTTTTATCTGAAGTAAAATATTTTAAAGCATTTTGAAAATCAACATTTGGGGAACATTTGGGAGTCTGGAATTTCTATAGAAAAAGAGGACTAGTGAAAGTGACTGCCCTCGTGACAATAAGTTTACAACATTTACCAGTATCATGGCCCTAACACCTCTGAATATGTTGTGCCATTTTCTCCATGTCACTGAATTCTCTGGAACATGAAAACAACTGAGGAAGGAATTTCCAGTTGACTTATAAGATCAAATTAAGAGAAAAACCAATTATTTCTATTCTAGTGTGCCATTGCATGTCTTTAGTTGGAAGACCATTTTCAGTAGAATGATCACACCCTGGTAGTAATAGTTGGAAATAATATACAGCAACTTTTATAGAAGGACTCCTGAGTACTTTATAAACTATTGATATATAAAGGATTAATGTAAAATCTGATTGTGGATTAAAGGCCAAACTATCATTAATTTGCAAGTCTCAAATTGACCTTAATATATTAGTGTTTCTGACATTTATATCCTGATTAACTTCTTTATTCATTCCTTGAATCAATATTTATTTAGTGTCTATTCATTCTTAAAAGTCTGCCTTGTTCTCTTAAGCAAGTGATATCACTTCTTGAAACCCACTGCATTCCCCTTATTCTGCTCTGTATTTTAGCCATTTCTGTGTGTCTCTTCCCCTTATGAGATAATATAGCCATTTCTGTTGTGTCTCTTCCCCTTATGAGATAATAAACACCCTTGTAACAGCAGCACTGACAGACTTATCTTTATAATCCTTAAATCTCTTAGCCTTAATGTATAGGTAGGAAGTACCCCATTGGCATTTGTTGAACTAAATTGAACTGAAAAGTGAAGTCAATATGGAAAAGTGTCCTGATTCATTTTCTCCAACTTCCATCAAAGACTAAGGATTTGGAAGTTGCATTCTTGAAGATTGGCTATGCCATAATTTGTTAACAAAACAGTTAAAAATTACAGTGTTTGTACCTGACATTCATCTTATTAATATGCATAGGCCTGATTGCCTGATTATAGAACTTAATTATTTGACCAGCACCATGGATATTCCTAAACAACTCTCTGCTTCTTAAAAATCAAAAACAAAACAAACAAACAAAAACCCACACACAGGGAAAAAAAAGTAATGACAAGAATCAATTAGTCACTTCTCTTAAACACATTATTTTGGTAAGGATAATCATCATTGAGAATGTATGATTGATCCTTCCTAACCTATTCTACAGAACTCTAAACAGACACTGGATCATTATTTTTAGTCTAGTTTCACCCTCTATTTCTTTTAAAAATATAAAATATGCAGATTCTCTGCCCCTACATTTTTCTGTCTTTAGGAAAGGCCGTAATTAATTTTGCAACCAAGTACTCACCCTGGGCGTTGTTTTCCCATGACAACTAAGCCAACCACACTTGTGTGAAGACAGTGCCGTTTTATATTCCTATCTTTCAACTCAAACTGTTTCTTTTCCCTACTTATATATTTTTTAAAAAGCAATTACATAGGAGATACAAGGTTTGGTCTGCACCCACAGGAAACTCATTCAAATTTATTCTTTACAGAAGATATTCTTCACTTCTGTTGAGACGATGAAAGCCATGTGAAACCACAACCATGACACTGTCAGTTTTACACAATCATTTAAAAATAAACAACACCCTATTTACAGGACACCACTCAATGGATTGTAAATCGAATTTTTTCACAAAGAAACTAAGGCAATGAGAACTTCACAGCGTTTGTGCAGTACATTTGTTTTTTTCCCAGCTAGGATCTGACTCAGCAGAGATACTGATGCCTCTAGCATCACCAGCCAGGTAAATGAATCTCCAGATTCCTACTCCCCAAGCTCTCAGTTTCCAGAATGTTGATGCATATGGAGCTCTGCAAGACCTTTTGTGCCACAAATTTTCTCCCTTTCAGTTGCTTGTGGTATTATAAGTCCTCTTTGAAAATGCGTTGTACAAGCTTTAATTTATTATAGTTTTTTTGCTAAACAATCTTGAATGGACAATGAGTTCTTTATGGAGACACCCAGTGCAGAATTTTTACTGGTTCCACATCTTTTTTACATTTACAAGTATTTGCACTTAAAATGGATTTTTAAAATAAAACTGACACATTTTTGACTGTAGTCACAAAGAAATCACAAGCTGAAAGTGTTAAGAAATAAGAGGCAGGGTGGGGACAGGGGCTTAGAGAGAGTGCAAAAAGGCATACATAGCCACACCAGAAAAACATATAGTGAATCAGCAAGAGATAAATAATGGATTGCTGAGTGGCAACAACCCCTGCTGAAGCCAAATAGCAGTAATCTGTAGTGGACTCCATAATAGAATATGCCATTTCCTGGCTGAGTACCATCAAGCATCCTCCTGATAATTATCTTTTGCACAAGCTAGACTGGAGATTCCCAGAAAATAAGATGGCTCTATCCTGCTCCAGCCATGTTAAATCACTCATGTCCAGATTGCCCAATATGACACCTAATTCAGCTATTTCATAAACCGAGCTTTCTCCACAATCCCATCTATTTGTTGCTTGTCCTCGTCTTCATGGTAAGATTCTCAAGGAAAGTTCTGTTTTAGATAAATTGTGGACTAGATAAATCTGGCAATATAAAACATGGAGAAAGGTTATGTAAAATATTATAAATGCGTAGCTGAACTTCCAAGAAAGTAAAGAAAATCTTCAGGGGCCAAGATGACAGGAAGCTGTGATGAAGGAAATTGCCAGATTGGGTAGGCTGATTGGGCATTTAATGCTTTCCCAAGAACAGAAGCTTTGTGTTCAGTAAAGTCAATACATAAAGCCAGACCAGTGAAGGGCAACAGCCCAATAAAAGGGTATAGCTGAAAAAATTCTGTGCCCTGTACAGAGTCAACTAAGTGGTTTCTGCCTTGGCCTAGGCTTAGTGTGGTGAGGAAAATATCTTCCTTGAGAATTTGTCATCACAGCCTTGTTCTTGAGGCAGATTGTATCTTGAATTTACATCATATACTGTGGTCTGGGAATCTAGAAGCTGAGAACTTATCATAAAAGTGGCCCCAGGCCAGTGATACCAACATTGCAGTATCTATTAGAAGCAAACAGAAAACATCTTTGAAGGATTATTTTAAGAGATATTGGCAGTGAATTTCCCAGGATTGTTAAAGGGCAATCAGCCCTCATAGTCAGGAAGTACAAAAAATCCTAAATAATATGAACAGAAATTAAAAAGTAAAAATCTAAAGAACTTGTACTGAAACTGGAGAACATTAAAAATAGAAAGAAGTCGTGGGGTGGGGGGAGGGGGGAGGGACAGCATTAGGAGATATACCTAATGCTAAATGACGAGTTAATGGTTGCAGCAAAACAACATGGCACATGGATACATATGTAACAAACCTGCACATTGTGCACATGTACCCTAAAACCTAAAGTATAATAATAATAAT
The DNA here is from genome assembly GCF_006542625.1 of Nomascus leucogenys. NCBI lineage: Eukaryota > Metazoa > Chordata > Mammalia > Primates > Hylobatidae > Nomascus > Nomascus leucogenys. The sequence continues at coordinate 29,123,636 of NC_044395.1, read as the reverse complement.
AATAATAATAAAAAAAAAACATAAGATCAGCAGAAATTTTATTTCACCAATAGCCAGGTATACAAAACTCTTTTCCAGCACAACTCATATGTTCTGATCTTATTTATTTATTTATTTATTTTATTTTTATTGTTGTGGGTAAATAGTAGTATATATATTTATGAGGTCCATGAGATGTTTTGATACAGGCATGCAATGAGTAATGATCACATTATGGAGAATGGGGTATCCACCTCCTCAAGCATTTATCCTTTGTGTTATAAACAATCCAATTACACCCTTTTAGTTATTTTTAAAATGTACAATTAAGTTATTATTGACTATAGTCACCCTGTTGTGCTATAAAATAGTATGTCTTATTCATTCTTTCTAGCTATTTTTTCTGTACCCATTAACCATTCCCACCTCCCTCCCACCCCCACTACCCTTCCCAGCCTCTGATAACCATTTTTCTACTCTCTATGTCCATCATATATTCTGATTTTAAAAGAGTTTTCCCACATTTCATACAGAAGTCACTCAACTACACAGAATTATTTTTATGGGATAATAAAATGCTTAAAATAATTTAATTTTTGTCTTTGACAATGAACGTACCTGAAAATTGTGGCTTTCACTGTTATCATTGATGACACCAGTGAAGTTACAAAGCTGCTCATTAGTAACTGAAATTAGATTTTCTCTTGTTGAAGGAATTTTCAGTTTTTCAGAGAATGAGGGTTGTAATCTCTAATGCAAAAATAAAATTGAACTTTGAAAAGATCTCTAGTACTTTTTTTAAAAAAAGATGTTTGAGTTTCTAATTTCCTAAACATTTCTGAAAACATTCTCAAAAATAAAAAGAATCCAACAGAGAGAAAAGCTTTTTGATGGTTTTTTTTTTCCTTTTGTAATTATAAGAAAACACTACTGCATTCATATACAGGTGAGAATTCACTAAATATTTTCTGCTATTAGAGATGTCTATAAACAGAGATTGTGCCTTAGAAAAACCTTGCTTGCTACTCAGTCTACTCATAGATGATTATTCTTACCCTATGAAGACACCGAGCAGCCTATCTTCCATTTTTATAAATTATCAATAAGTGAAGTATGCCTAAATTCTTTGGATGAAAATCATTTTAAGTTTCCATGTTGATGTATTCTCATGAGAAATATATGTAAATGTTGGTTCATAGCATTGTCATTCTTTTTAAGGAGATTATAATAATTTTCTGAACGAGGTTGATAGAATGTGATTTAAATAAAAGTGGTACTTTTTACCACTTATTTTGAATATGGCTTATCAATTCTTCTAACTATAATGTGTGACTTTTATTTTTTAAAAAACTATCATTTTTCCATCATGATTCTACAAGGAATTATGCTAAAATAATAATTTTAAAATAATATTTCAGTGAACTAAAATTGATTTTCTCTTATTTGCTTATATCTTCACAGATTGTAAGTGTTGGAAAGCATGTTAAAGGCTACCATTATATCATTGCAAACTTGGTAAGAACTTCTTATTTTCTACTTTTCATAAGAATTGCTCAAGCACACAAGATTATTTTAACTGTGCCTTAAGATAATGCATCAATAAATAGAGTACATTACTTACTAAGCTTTTAATAACACATGATATTTTATTGCAATGATCATTAAATTTCATAAGTAGAATTCAATATATTTTTATGCAGATTAGCTTGGTATCTGCTAAAGAGACCTTTAAAAGAAATGATAATGGTTACTTTGCTACGATACTACTTGTCAAATTAAATAATTTTCTCCGTCTAAATGATAAATGCTACTTTATAGATAAAGACAGCCAATATTTGGATATTACAATAATGATCTAAACTAATAGCTTATGTCCTCTAATTTTAAGAATAACTATATAATGGCTATATAAGAAAATCTTTTAAATAGGAGTAATCCAAATTTTAAAAAATTATGTCAACTTTTCACATATCATATAGAAATGGCTAACAAACGAGATACACACATTTTTATGAAATTCTTAAAGGTCTGAGAGAAATCCTTTTAGATATCTTGGCAAGGCTCATTGAATATGTCTTGTTAACCATGTGGTGCAGGGGGTAGATTGTGTATGGAGCAGCCCAGCCTCTCTTGCTTTATTATAGAGTACCATTTGCCCTAAGGGCCTGATTCCCAAAGTGATTTATACTGGAGAAGTTAAGGATGTTTTCTCCTTTTTCTATTTTTATGACACTTTTTTTTATGACTATCTTGCGCTTGAAACAGGAAAGAAACTAAAGGATGCAAAAGAGATTCAGATCTACCCATTTTTTCCATATGGCAAGTGGACTGTCACACTTTGAGACAGGAATTTTCCGTCTTTAGTGAACTGGGTTTGGTCGTGGATCTGAGATATTAAAATACAGCAAAATACTGTGAACCATTATTATATTGTGTTTCTTAGATAAAGTATAATCTTGCGACTTAATGGATTATCATGAAAATACTGAGAAATTTTGACTTGTCTTTTTCATTGCTTTTAGTAGGCTGTTTTAGTAGAGTGTTTCACTATTTTTTATAAAAATATAAAATTTAAGACAAATATATTCTGGTATTAATTACTGTAAGAGAAAAAAACTTAGGATTATGAGATAACTAAGTACAGTGAAATTGTACAATGAGACTCTAATGACTTTTATAGCAAATAGGAGGTTTTGTCATCTATTCTTACAAACAATAGAACTGAGGGGAAAAAAATCAATGTGTTATATGTAGATTATCATTCCAGAAATGAGTTGCTGAGATTGGCAATTAAAATAAATAAATCAATACAAGATGGAATGAATTAATATTTGTAATACTCCAAAGGATATCGTAAACAGCCCTAGGAGATAGCAGTGTATTTAAGTTATCTAGAGTTCCAGTATATGAAGTAGAAAACCATTTTTGTTTGCAGTAGGGACTAGAACCATCACTTTCACTAAAAATTCAGCAAGTTTTATTATATGTGGTTGATATCTTTGTAACACATGATTAGATCAGTGGCTGCCACGGACATACATTATAATATAGTGTATTAATATGGATTCTATTTACTTATTCATTTATCCCTAAAGGACTATTACTTATAACACTAGAGTAGTTTTTATTTTATTGAGCCAATCAACAACTATTTTTGAGAGCTATGTGCATAAGATTCTCAAATGTGAAGTCAATTCAGAATCCAAATGAGTAATTACATCAACATCATACTTAAGGTTGAAAGACTGAATGATTTTCCCCTAAAATCCGGAACAAGATAAGAGTGTCCCCTCTCACCACTTCTATTGAACTTTGTACTGAAGGTTCTATTACAGGTATTTAGGTAAAATCAATAAAAGGCATCCAGATTGAAAAGGAAGAAGATTATATGTATATAAAAATACTAAGGAATCAAAAAATATTTGCAGAACTAATAAGTTCCGCAGGGTTGCAGAATGCAAGGTGAATATACAACAGTTTATTGTATGTCTATATACTAGCAATAATATTCTAAAAATTAAACCAAGAAAATATTTCATTGATAATTTACAATTACAATTTAGAATTAATGGAGAACTGCTATACTTAAACCAGCTCATCAAGGGTGATTTAACAGTATTAGTAAAAAACTGATGTCTACAATAACAATTCTTACTTGTGATTGGATGGTTACAAATATTCCAGAATATTTAAAATATTCTGTAGTCACAATGTCGAATATAAAAGCAGAAGGTATGAAGTCCAACCCATATTTACCAAAAAGAGAACAATGAAATTTAGCAGACATCAATATGTGATGCATGAAATTGGGTCATGAACTTACAGACATGCATTTTTGTAAAAGTCAAGGACCTACCTTATTTAAACAAGGTTAATTAACTCCCTGGAGAAACTGAGTTTAAATATAGGTGTTCTTTAGAGTCTTTAAAAACGATAATCTTTTAAACCAAGAAACAAAGTAAGGAATGTCACCGAAATATTGGCTTCATAATGGTCTTTAAATTTTTTGGCTGAAATACAGAAAGCAGATTTCATGTAATTAAACAAAATAATAGGCAATTTCTTTGTGAATAAGGATGCAAATAAGTTGTGAATGCTCTCTGGCATTATTTTAAATTGTCTTGTCATTATCTGTAAGTTGAACTTTTCTTCTTCAATTAACAACCATTCAATCTCCTTTATCATTCTATCCTGATAAAACGAGAATACATTGATGTATTCTATGCCCCTCTGATCTTAGCTTTTGGAGCTATTGCAGTGTGCTGGCATCTCACCTCCAACCAGGCCAAAAGAAGTAGAAATCCTTTCCCTTAATACTCAAGCCTGAACCTGCAGAAGGTCCAAGAGGGGCCACAGGGAGCTAACATCATCTGAACAGTATGAGCTATGCCTGATATATAATTGAATGGGCATGCCTCTCCCTGATTCTTGAAATTTCTCTGTGATTATCTCTGCCACTATATTTAACAATTGCATATTAAGTGTGAGTAAAACCTGTTAGAAATGAAAGATTGCTGCGATTCTTTTTTCTTTTCTATGTCCTATATGGGATTTGTACGTAGGTGCATGTATGTTTTATTAAACCGATCATCTAGAGGTCCTGGTGAAAGCATATGATATCACAATAGATTAAGCTCTGTTCCAAAAATTTCCCAGAGAAGTAGAGGCAGGAAAACCTTATCTGTCAGTTGGTTTATCCTAGTCTGTTTCTTAGAGATTCAAGTAAGAAAACTGCTTCCCTAATTTGCCCCTAGACTTTCTCTTTCCTAGTTCTTCTTTCATTTAGCTGTCAGTTATTTTTTAAAGACAAGTATGATGATATCGTTTGCTTAAATTTTTTATTGGCCCCAGGCTGCAAACACAGTAAAAGACATCAGATTTTTCATGACCTGATTCCCCATGGGTTTTCCAGACTTACTTGCTAATACGTGTCTCACTTCTCCTCAGAGTTTGGATGTCTCTCCAAATGACATATTGTCCCAACTCTGAGTCATTGCCCCAGTTTTTACCACCATCTTCCAGAGTAAGCATTGAAAACCTAAGCACTGCTCTACTTAAATATTTTAGGAAAAAGGATTTGCACTCTTGAACTTAATGCACAAAGCCCTTTAAGATTTTATCCCTACTTGACCCCACAGTTTTTCCCACTCCACCCCACAACTATCCCTTCTTCAGACCAAACTAATTCCCAGACACCTAATGCTGCTTTCCTCTTCCCAGTTTTGTTTAGGCTGTTATCTCTATCAGGAGGTGTTTACCCCACCCAATCCTAGTCAGTGGTTACAGTCACTTCTAGAAAGCTATCCCTAAATATCCACTTTGATAGTCCCTCCTCTGGGTTCTCAAACTACCCTATGTACTCATAGTATAGAACTTCTTCTTGTTTTTTCATTTATCAAATTATTATTTTATACCCCCTCTGTAACAGGTACTGTCCAACATCCCACAGCACAACTGCAAATAAAACACTGCAAGCTCACTGAAGGCAGGAACAATGCCCCTTTTTTTAACCTTATAAAAGAGTCCTTATCCCTGTTCTTCATCTGTTGAACTCCTGCTTATCCTCTAGCACCCAGCTTATGCTATTGTAATTGTTTTTGTTATTATAATTGCTTTAATTTGGCCTTAAAAAAGATTTTTAATAGATAGAAAAATGAGGTTCAGTGTAATTCACCCAAGATCTTGCAGATCTGAATTCCCAAAGAAAAGTTTGAAGCTCTGGCCTGTCTGATTGCAAAGAATAAATACACAAATAAATAACTTAGGGAATAATGCCACCAAGTGACCATTTGCTTAAGCATCTCCCACAACACCCGTCAGGGGGACCTAATATTAAACACATTGCTCTTTATTGATATTCACTCCTCTGGCAGTCAAATAATTTAAATATGGCCACCAATAGCAACAAGGAACAGTTGACATTTGTCCCATTAGCAAGACAAATTCTTAGAATCTTGTTCTCATTTAGATTTTTTATTTTAAAAAGTATTATTTAATTTATATCTAGGAGAACACCTGGCTCAATCATTAAAAAGATATAAAATTACAAAATGTTCTGGATATATAATTAAAGACAAACTGAACCTATTTCTTACCTATCATCCACCATCTCATACACATACACCACTCATGCCTCATTCAGAACATAAAGGAAATTAAACATTAGGATACAGAGAGCAAAGTGACTTGTTTACATTTAGGTATTTGGTTAGTTTCAGAATGGAGAGTAGACATGCTTCCCAAAATTTGCAGTCTAGCACATTTTTATTGAAGTGCAGTGACCCTAGTTAAGATTCCATCAACTTGGCAACATTGTTTTACTTTTGTGCTTCCTGTTTACCTTTTCTGCACTGAGCATGTCTGACTCTACCATCTATCTACATGCACATGAAAAGTACATACTTTAAGTCAATTTCTTAACTAATTTGTACAACATGGTAAGCGAGCAATTCCCCCATTTTATTTGACGTTCCTTCCATTAATTACACCAGAGCTATCTCAATATGATTTAGTCAACCTATGAAACTGAAATGCAAAATCCAGCAGAAATGTTACCTGAATTAAGTAGAACTTAAAGAATGAGCATTTATTAAACAGTGAGAAGATGATAAACCTGTAAATTTACATAAATAGTCATCAGGATATCTGATACCTATAATTATAAACATTTTATTTTCCCTCAAAAGATGCATGAACTACAAATAGAAATTAAAGAAAAACCAAGTTGGACGTTAATCTAGAGAGGGGTAATTAACCCTTGTGAAATTCAAGCAAAGTAGTGGCCCATTTTAACAAGTAGAAAGGCTTTCCCTTGATCTCCCCCTGCCCTCAGAGACATTATTTACTTAAGTCACTCAACCACTGATTTCCTCCTGACTGTGGAGTGAATAATTTTGTTACACTGTTGCCCAGGAACTCTCAGTTCCACTGTATTCTTTGGATAAAAACTGAAATCAAAATGGCCACCAAAATAAATGTTTCTGAGAAAACTGCTTCACGATCTAGATCCTATCAATTTTCTATATGAAATTGTAAGAAAATATATGAAAGAAATATATGAAAGAAAATATATGTAAGAAAATATGTATGAAAACATATGAAAAATATTGCCTGTACTCAAAACAGACATAGCTGAAATTAACTGAGCCACCCACCATTCGTTCAAATCATAACTGAAAGTGGTTTATAATCAGACATGGCAATTTTTCCCTTTACTTTCAGCATAAGAACAGGATGGACTCGAGAAATGTGAACTATTATTTATCAGCTAGACTTTACATCAGATGATTTTTCTGAAGGCTGCAGCTTTGCCTCTTTATGCTGCAGCTGTGGATAACGCTATGAAAGAAGGTTTGGCAGACCTTCTATCTCAGCCATGGTTGAAAGAAAATAATAATGTCATCAATTAGCAACTAATGCAATAGTTGAATTACTGTGGCTTTTAGAAAACATTGGAATCATTTGCCTGCCTGTGGGTCTGCCCTATGCTCTGATAGAAGCAAACAAATGTTCAACTGACATTTTACTAGCTGGAGATTGATGGACAGTGTTTTTCCCATTTCAGAAACATAGGTTTACTTTCTGGTGCCTAGTTCCTTTATCGACAAAATGAGAATGTTACTGATGAGCTCTCAAATTAGTGGGCATATAATAGGCATGAAAAAAATATTTGTTGAGTGAATTAATTGATAATAGTGATCATTTATTGAATTCAAACCAGATGTGCTAGATACCATGGCATTCTCATTCTCATTTTGAATGTGGAAGGTATAAGGTTAGAAAGTAACAGATGTGGAATTCAAAGTGTGGCCTTTTCGAGGGGATACAGTTTAAAACTGCCTTTCCTATAGATACTATGATAATTAATAAAATTTAAAACACCTCTGTGTAAGAATAAGCAGGAGTATAAGGTGAAAAAGACAAATTCAAGAGGTGGTTTGTATGGCTGGAATCTTAGCTCTACCATACATTTGCTGGATGGCTTTGAACAGTTTTTCTTCACCCCCTCTGAGTCTGTTTTCATATCTTTAGGATAAGGCTAATAATAGGATCTATCTCATAACCTTGTTATGAAAACTAAACTAGATCAGTAATCTGTGTAATGTGCTTAGCACAATGCCTGGCATATAATAAGCTCAGCATATAATAGCTGTTAGCTCGTATACCTGGGCCTCTTTGACAGCAGTTTTGTTCAGTTGCCAGTAGACTGATACATTTTTTCTTAGATGGCCAAACAGCAATGCACATATGTTGGTTAGGAAGACAATCTACTTCACTATAAAAGAAAGAGGACGAGGATGAGGAGGAGGAGGAGGAGGAGGAGGAAGGGAGGGAGGGAAGAGGGAAGGAAATAAACAAATAATCTGAAGATTCCAAAACCATAGCCAAAGTGCATTCAGAAGGACAAGCAACTCCAAGTCCTCATTACTTCTTACTCTAACTGCAGGATTATTGCCACACATTTTATTCCCAACAAAAAATAGACAAAACACTCTCCTTCATTCCCTCAGCAACTTGAAGCATATTCATATTTGCAAAAGAACCTTTACTAAATACTAATAGAAAACAAAAAGAAAGCAATTACAAAAGCTACAAGCTCATGCGTGTGTGTGTGTGTGTGTGATTTACTTTTCTCTGAGCTAATACCTATGGCTTTATTAATTCACTTCCTTAATAGGCTTTTTGCTCTCTTCTTGCTATTGTCTGTTTTACATTTTTTACTGAGTGTGGATTTTTATAAGGTGTCTAAAATAGTGGCAATAAAAGGGAGCCAGGTATAAAACAAAGATGATAAATGGGTAGATATATAGATGGAAGATAGATAAAAGACAGATAATTGGTAGATAGGTGATAGATAATAGATACATGATAGATAATGGACAGATATAGATACATACATACATACATGGATAGATAAATAATAGAAAATGTGTCCACAATAGATATGATAGATGAGAGGGAGGGATGGAGGGAGGGAGGGAGAAAGAGAGAGAGAAAATAAATGTCCAGAATTTTTGAATCCTTGATTACTACCTCTAGGCAAGAAGGGATAGCATCCTTACTTCTCAGCTTCTTCGCTCCATCTGGTGGACACCATCTTTTTTCCTACCACACAGGAGTCCATGAATGGCCTATCTTGCTCTCTTCTCTTGGACTACCATTTCTCGGGGCACTTAGACTGATTCTATGACTTTGCTATTGTGAATACTGCTGCAATAAACATATGAGTGCTGGTGTCTTTTTGACAAAATGATTTACTTCCCTTTGGGTATATACCCAGTGGTGGCATTGCTAGGCCAAATGGTAGTTCTATTTTCAGTTCTTTGAGAAATCTCCATACTGTTTTCCATAGGGGTTGGACTAATTCACATTCTCAACAACAGTTGCAGTTTTTATTTTTTCCCTTTTCTCCACATCCTCACCAACATCTGCTATTTTTTGAGTTTTAAATAATAGCCATTCTGAGTGGTGTGAGATGGCATCTCATTGTGGTTTTAATTTTTTCTCTGATGATTAGTGATGATGAACATTTTTTCACATGTTTGCTGGCTGTTTGTATGTTGTCTTTTGGGAAGTATCTGTTCATGTCCTTTGCTGTTTTTTAAATGGGGTTATTTGGTTTTTATTTGTTGATTTAAGTTCCTTATAGATTCTAGATATTAGTACTTTGTCAGATGCATAGTTTGCAAATATTTTCTCTCATTCTGTAGGTTGGCTATTTACTCTGTTGATTGTTTCTTTTGCTGTGCAGAAGCTCTTTAGTTTAATTAAGTCCCATGAGTCTATTTTTGTTTTTGTTTCATTTGCTTTTGAGGTCCTAGTTATAAATTCTTTGTCTAGGCCAATATCCAGAAGAGTTTTTCTTAAGTTTTCTTGTAGGATTTTTGTATTTTCGTGTCTTATGTAGTCTTTAATCTATCTTAATTTTTGTATATGGTGAAAGGTAGGAGTCCAGTCTTCTGCATAGGGCCAGCCAGTTTCCCCAATATTATTTATTGAATAGAGTATCCTTTCCCCTTGTTTATTTTTGTTGACATTGTCAAAGATCAGTTGGTTGTAGGTATGTGACTTTATTTCTGGTTTCATTATTGTGTTCCATTGATCTATGGATCTATTTTTGTACCAAAACCATGCTGTTATGGTTACTATAGCCTTGTAGTATAGTCTTAAGTCAGAAAATGTGATGCCTCTGGCTTTGTTCATTTTGCTTAAGTGTCTTTGGGTATTCAAGCTTTTTATTAGTTCCATATGAATATTAGAATTGTTCTTTCTAGTTCTGCAAGAAATAATGTTGGTAATTTGATAGGAATTGCATTGAATCTGTAGATTGTTTTGGGCAATGTAATCATTTTAATGGCATTTATTCTTTCAATCCATGAGCATGGGATGTTTTTCCATTTTTATGTGTCATCTATGATTTATTTCATCAGTGTTTGGTAGTTTTCCTTGTAGAGGTCTCTAACCTTCTTGGTTAAATGCATTCCTGGATATTTTGTGTGTGTGTGTGTGTGTGTGTGTGTGTGGCAATTTTAAATAAGATTGAGTTCTTGATTTGGTTCTCAGCTTCAGTGTTGTTGGCTATAGAAATGCAACTGATTTGGGGGCATTGATTTTGTATCTTGAAACTTTACTGCAATTGTTTATCAGACATAGTAGTCTTCTGGAGGAGTCTTTAGGATTTTCTAGGTATAGGATGATGTCATTAGTGAACAGAGATAATTTGACTTCCTCTTTTTCCTATTTGAATGCCTTTTTTTTTCTCTTTTCTGATTGTTCTGGCTAGGATTGGAGGTACTATGTTAAATACGAGTGGTGAGAGTGGACATCCTTGTCTTGTTCCAGGTATTAGGAATAATGCTTCAAGCTTTTGCCCAGTCAGTATGATGTTTGCTGTGGGTTTGTCATAGATGGCTTCAATTAGTTTGAGATATGTTCTTTTGATGCCTAGTTTGTTGAGGATTTTTATTATGAAAGTGTGTTGCATTTTATCAAATGCTTTTTACTGTATCTTTTGGGAGGATCGTATGGTTTTTGTTTTTAATTCTGTTTATTTGGTGAATCACATTTATTGCTTTGCATATGTTAAACCATCCTTGCATCCCTGGAATAAAACCTACTTGATCACAGTGACCTATCTTTTTGATGTGCTGCTGGGTTTGGGGTGCTGGTATTTTGCTGAGGATTTTTATGTCTGTGTTCATCAGGGATGTTGGCTTGTAGTTTTCGTTTTTGTTGTGTCCTTGCCAAATACTGGTTTCAGTATGATACTAGTTTCATAGAATGAGTTAGTGAGAAACAGGAGACTTTTTGATGCAATCATATTTATCTCCTGTATCCACCTATATACTTCATAAAAGGCAATCAGAGGCATTCAAGAAATACTTGATTTGAACTGAAATAAAAGCATATCTTTGTCTCATGTATTGGATTTTGAATTACAGAATTTTATGGCTAAATAGACGTAATTAGATTTTCCACATCTTTTATTATCATTTTCCACATTTTTAGCCATTGCTTTATTAAAAATCTTTTAATACGTATAGGTTATTAATTTATGTTACTATTGAAGAGCTGCCATGTATAATAAACTAAAATTAACAATATTTCGTATCAATTTTTATAGGGATTCAAGGATATTTCTCTTGAGAGGTTTATACATGGTGGAGCCAATGTTACTGGATTCCAGTTGGTGGATTTTAATACACCTATGGTAATCAAACTAATGGATCGCTGGAAGAAACTAGATCAGAGAGAGTATCCAGGATCTGAGACTCCTCCAAAGGTATTTGTTTATTTTTATCTACTGTATTACTGATAGTTTCAAAATTTAAGATGAAAACTTTACTATACAGTTTTTCCATTAACATTTTGCCAAACATAGTATGGCATGGGAAGAAAGCATTTTGTCCTTATAACTGCCTTGCACATGCTCTTAAAAATTTCTAAATTTCTGTATTTAAGAGTAGAGTTGCTAGACATTAGCTCAAGCAGTTTACTATAATTATTACAGTACTATACATATGAATTTCCCTTCAGAATTATATGTTTTTTAATTGTTAACTAAATACTTCAAATGTGAAAGAGCATCCGTAACTTTTCTCCCACACAGAAATCTTCATGAAGTGATTTAAAATGAGTAGGCAAATTAGGAAATTAGCAGAAATGTAAAATATACAAGCTTCTGCAAAAGTTCTGTTTCAAATTAACAGTGAAAAATCAGGTTTTTTTCATTGTTTTCTGACAGATATTGTGAATGTATGCTATTAATATTTGCTCAGAAAAAGCTGGTAAATTTCTGATCATAAGCATATTTGATCAAACTAAACAGATAGATGACTTTCTTAGACCTCATGTTAAATTATGGCATAATGTTTCTGAAACTCCAACTTAGTGGTTTGAGCCCCTACCTAATAAGGCACCATCATCATCATTTGCTAATCTATTACTTACAGTGTATTCCAGTAAAAAGTTTTATATATAATTTGGAAATTCAAGCCTAGAAAAAACAAGATCTAAGGCTAGAGAGTCTCAGCTCTGCTTCTATTTTCTAATTATAATGTTTCATACTGGCTATGTCTATTTCTTCTCTGAAATACTGGAGTTTGGCCAGCTCAGCATACCATCTTCACTGCCTTATAAAATCACAGAATTTCAAAACAGAACGTTAAATGGATGTCCACTATGTGTCAAGCACTGTTGTCCAATCCTTTGATTTTACAGATAAATACATGCAAATTACTAAATGGATTTGTTAGTTGGCTCTCCTGGAGTCAGGGTCAAGGTTTATGGAATACATAGGATATAATTATTTTAATGTCTCCTATTTGATTATATCCAACTAGACTTGTCTATGCTATAGCTTTGGCCTCTTTGTTATATAATCCTCTCATCATTCACAACTCTTGGCATGATGCTAGGCATTCAGTAGCCATTTAATAAATAAATGCAGTACAATTCGTTCTTATTATTCACAGCAGTTATGCTCTATAAAGTCTCTTTAAATACTGAATAAGTAAATATAGAACCATTGCTCCAGGGGAAATATAGTGTTAAGTTCTGCTAGCTTCTGGCTACAAACTTTTTGTCAACTATTCAGTACATAACCTTGTTTTATGGGTGCTTCTGTTTAAAGATACCTTATTTAATGTATTGTTGGTTCATGGATATTGAACAACAGCACCATGGTGCATGCCCAAATGAAGCTTATTTAACATGCGCATTTTCTCCATAAGGCACATCACAGCCTTCTTGCACTTGGGAACACTAAACAGCACGTTAACACTATGCTTTGGGCCATGTTAAACAGTGAAATCATCAGCAAAAAGTATAAAACTGCAGAAAACATGGCACTAAATAGAACACAAAAAGGACACTTGTTTACAGTATGAGAGCAGAAACAAGGAAACAGTGTTTCCTTGTTCAGCCACAGCTGGGACCTTGTGTGTTGGGTTACTCAAATTTTTCACCACTCTGTACAGTTCCACAAATAACCACAAAAGTGCCACAAGTATCAATTTAAGAGTCGCAAGGAGGAAAATTTGACAATTTAGAATCCACAAATAATGAGGATTGATTATAATTAATTAAAGTGTACTCTAAGTGTTTAATTTTTCAACCAAGATTAAAAGCATGACTTCTGATCATGTGACTTCCCTGCTTTAAAAAAATCTCCTGGAATCAAGGTTTTCCATTCTATGGCCAATCAGGCCTTTCCAAGTGCGTGACCCTCTGCCTCCTTTCTGATGCGCCAGCCAGTGTGAGCTGCCCTGCATTGCCCCACCCTTTATCACTCCCTGTTCACGTGCTTCTACCTCAAAAGTCCTCCGCCATCGTGTCTACCTGTCGAAATCCAACCATCTTCCAAGGCTTTATCTCAAATTCCACTTTCTCTATGAAATCTTTTCTTTTTTCTTTTTTTTCAGGTTGACTTATTTATTTATTTTTTTGAGACAGAGTCTCACTCCGTCACCCAGGCTGGAGTGCAGTGTCGCGATCTCACCCCTCACTGCAACTTCCGCCTCCTGCGTTCAAGCGATTCTCATGCCTCAGCCTCCTGAGCAGCTGGAAATTACAGGCCTGCGCCACCACACCTGGCTAATTTTTGTATTTTTAGTATAGACGGGATTTCACCATGATGGCCAGGCTGGTCTCGAGCTCCTGGCCTCAAGTGATCCGTCCCAAAGTGCTGGCTTTACAGGCGTGAGCCACTGTGCCTGACCCAGATCTGGTATTTGATACCACAACAGGGTGATTACAATCAACAATAATTCACTGTACATTTAAAAAGAACTAAAAGTATATATATATATTTTTTTTTTGTAAATGTGATTCCTTTCTCTCTTGTAATCTCCATAGTATTTGATTGGGCAATTCTCATCGGGGATTTAATATAATGATTTGCACGCTTACTGTTTCACTCCTATAAACTCTCTGGGGCAGTAACCATCAAATACTCATCTTTGTAGTCTTCATGATTCCTAGCTAGAGTCTGGTACATTTTTCAAAGAGCTCTCAGATATGATATGAAATTTCATCCTCATAATAACCACAATAGAGAGTCACTATTATCTTGTTTCATTTCATTTTGTTCTGTTTTATACTCCATAACCAAAAAATGTGCTTCACATTCCCATAAACCTATGTTGCAGAATTAAAATTCATCCTAGTTCTTTCTTCTCTAAGCCCATACTTTTTCTACCGCACTATGATTCTGCCCAATTCTGTCTTGTTATCTATAAATCTTAGTAAATAGAAATCATTTCATTATTCTAATCACTTATCAGAGCAGTAAATAACTATAGGGCACTATTTACCCTGCCTAAAAATGAAATGATTAGTAAGAATTTTCTAGGTGTCACCTAGAACTTGTCAGCCCGTAACTGTGGATCCCTGGATTATAGCACAATAAGACATATAGAAAAGAATTACATCTTTTGAAAAGGTAAAACTGATTTAAACTACTGCTTCTTTCCATCTATCAGCTCTATGACCTGTCAAATCCCAGGTCTTTGCCACTCTGGCTAAATGTCTCCTTTGCTCTGCACCACTCTGTGTGATACCTGCTCTTTTTTCTGGTTCACATATCAATAAATGGACTTTTTAAAACACAGTAAGTGCGTTTGCTTTTTGGTGCCATCCCTTCTCAGCTTCTTTCTTCCTGTTGAAAAAGTGGCAATATTTTTCTTTTTTTCCTCCTTTGGTCCTCAAGTACTAGCATTGCATTTTTCTCTTGCCCTTCATGACTTAAGCAAGATTTATTTTATTTCTCATTTTTATTTTCTTGCCTTACCAAAAAAAGATGATTTGATGACTTTCTCTACTCAAAGATGTGTTGGGTCAGGCAGAGGAGGAGCACATTCATTTTTGGTGTAGTACCTTGCTTAAACACCTTAATTTTTCTTAGCTACCCCATCCCAATCAATTGTGAAGGGCACGTCTATCCAGAAGCTTGTTTTATCATGTCCTGGAGGAATATATAGGAAAGCTCTCAATTTACATGGTTCTTTTAGATCCTTCTAATACAAGAGTTATATCCTATAATATTGAACAGTTCTTTGTTAGAATTAATGCTCTTATTTTATCCGTGTTTTAGTTTTTCTCTTCCCTGTAATGGTGGCTGCTATGTCTCATGGCCGTGTTGCTTACGTTTACTTTCTTTTCTTTTTTCTTTTTTTTTTTCTGAGACAGGGTCTTTCTCTGTCACCCAGGCTGGAGTGCAGTGGCACAATCATTGCTCACTGTACCCTTGACCTCCTGGGCTCAAGCGATCCTCCTCCCACCTCAGCCTTCCAAGTAGCTGGAACTACAGGTGCACACAACCACGCCTGGCTAATGTTTTGCAGTTTTTGTAGGGATAGCGTGTGGCCATGTTGCCCAGGCTGCTCTTGAACTCGTAGACTCAAGTGATCCACCCACTTCAACTTTCCAAACTGCTAGGATTACAGGTGTGAGCCACCATGCCCGGCTCTAGGTTTACTTTCTACAATTGGAATTTCAAATGATTTTTCTTCATTTAAAAGTACAACATCAAGGAGATCATCCTCCACTTTCTACAGCACAAACCTACTGCTCATACAGGCATAGAAGGTGTTAATTATAAGGAACTGACCATATGGAATTTCTAAAGAAGACAATGTAGTTTTTGTCATGATTAGTAGTTAGTAGTTGATACTATTTAGCACAGTGACTAGTACATACACATTTGTTGAATAAGTAGATCTGTCATGCTTCAAGAAAATTGTGCCCCATTTCCATGTGTTCAGGAATTTTCTAATAAATCTCTACCAAAAGCGATCCCATGTTGATTTATTTTTATATTTAGAAAACTACATTTTTATCTCAATCTTTCCTCACTTTTTCTCCTAACCTTAATAATATTTTCTCAGAGGTTGGGGGAGCTCACTCTTTTCTCAAAGAGAAGCAGATGGTCTATCCTTCACATCTCCACTTGGATCCTAGGTTATATTGGAAACTTCGATCCTAGGTTAACGAAATGACTTTGCCTTCCTGTGCACCTGCATTGGATGCGGTGTGGCAATATCCATTCCTATTTAGCATAGTCACTGATGCATACACATTTGTTGGATAAGTAGATATTATTTCTGGCATCATATTTCTGAATAACAATAAAAAATTCCACTCATTCTTCTGGGAGACTGAACAAAGATATATACTTCAAGTCCATGAACTTATATTAAATCTCAGGGAACCTTGCTAGGCCTTTTGGAGCAGCAAAAGATTAAGAGGCCCAGCCCTCCTGGGGTTCAACCACAGAAACTGACTACAAGGCAGATTACAAAGTTGCATTAGCCTTTTATACGTTAGCTGTTTGTACTGGGACACAACAGAAAGGCCTTGCCTGAGGGTCTTTCTTCCCCCAACTGATGGAAAACTGTTTTATTAGAATTTCTATTTTTTAGAATGGTTTTTCTCCTTTTTAAGTCAGGATGATAAGATTTGGTATACAGGCTTTATATTAAAGCAAGAATAGAAATTTCTGAAGCCAGAGTCAATTAATTATCAGTAATTTAACCATCCTTCAGACAGAATGGTGCTTTATGTCATAAACTTACAAAAACCCCAGACCATTTCTGGCACTCGATAAGATTTTAACATTTACCATTATATTCATTTTCATTTGGTTAGTACACCTCTGCTCTGACTTATGATGGAGTCCTTGTGATGGCTGAAACTTTCCGAAGTCTTAGGAGGCAGAAAATTGATATCTCAAGGAGAGGAAATGCTGGGGATTGTCTGGCAAATCCTGCTGCTCCATGGGGCCAGGGAATTGACATGGAGAGGACACTCAAACAGGTAACTCACAATTTTATTTAAGTTCAATTCATTTCATGGTCTTGTTTTAATTGAATGTTCAAAAAACGGACTAATTTATCCAAGCACAAACACATATTACAGTTGCTACTTAAATATATCAAGCTATCATTTTTGGGACATTTCTAGATAAAATACAAGGTAAAATCTTGCTGTTTACATTTTATGTGGATGCGTAATCGGGATAAGCTAGGTTATGTTGCAGTAATAAAAAACCCAAATCACAGTGACTTAAAACAACAAAGGAGCTTTGCTTACTTAGACACACGCTAGATTAGCAGGGGCACTGGGCTAATTGTAATCACTCGAGGATGTAGGCGGGCAGAGCAGTTACCATCTTGAATTCTGCAAAGGGAAATGGATAGTTGGGGGCAGGTTTCAAATTGGCAATTAAATTCTGTGGCTTAATAATATTACCTGTCCTGCCTATTTACAACTCATATGTCAGAAAGAGTCTCATGGGCCTAGCTAACCACAAGGGGTTCAGAAAGTATAAGCCCACTTGGGTCCTGGAACATTCCAGAACCAGAAATAATGACTACCTCTGGAGATCTTTCAATTGCTTTGTAACTTTGGATTAAGTAGTCAGTTTATTTTAGTCTTTTATAACTATACTAACACTATTTGTTCAAATAATTAAGGTAATATATACATATTTAATGTTTATTTGTTCAAATAATTAAGGTAATATATACATATTTAATGTTACATTTTAAATGTTCTGAAATGTCACAGGTTCAAAACATAAGCAAAAGCAAATTAAAAGGAAATTTGGAATAAAATATATTTCAATATTTTCAAAAATGTCCTTATATGTTTTTGCTTCTTATATCTTAATTTTAATATTAGCAAGGTGAGAATATGATCTGGCATAAGTATCAGGGTTATTTAATCCATTTTGTGGATATATAGATAAAACTGAAAAGTAACCATAAAAAATTGTCATTCCTATAAAAATACTTTATAATTGAGGGAGAATTCTTCGAGTAAAAATGAAAACTTTATAATAGTAAAAACAAAATATATTCCTCTTCCAGGGGTATAGCAAAATTGCTTATATATCCCTTTGATATTCCTATTTCAGATTCTATCCCAATAGCTCAAATACCTACTGGCATTTCAGTTAGTTGGTTATAGTTTATAGTTCTGCTTTTTTAAGTAGTTATAAGCCCAGCAGATGAAGTTAAAATTCCTATAAGTGAAATTGCAAGTGAACACATGTAGTTTTCTTTTTCACTTAGGTTCGAATTCAAGGGCTGACAGGGAATGTTCAGTTTGACCACTATGGACGTAGAGTCAATTACACAATGGATGTGTTTGAGCTGAAAAGCACAGGACCTAGAAAGGTGAGCCACAATCAAACTGAAAAACAGAATTCTCTGTTTACTTAGTTTGTATGTAACATTTTAAAGGCGTACAGAAGATGGCTGAACATTTCCTTTTTTTGTGAGTACTTACAAATTCTTTAGTACTTTCTTTATAATCAATGCTGAGATAAATGTGTGTGTCATGTAACTGATATTTGGTAGTGTGCCCAAGCTGAAACAAACTAATTTATACACTGTTTATATCCCTTATCCAAAATGGATGCAATATTTTGGGTGGGGTTAGCAAAAAGAATCCCACAAAACAAAATTTGCTCTGCAGAACAGAACACAAAGCAGTAAAGAGACATAAGCACCTCAAGGTAGTCATTTATGAAATTATTAGAGCAAGTACAAAAAAACTATTTCTAATGGGTGAACATATTTAGAATAGGCTGGGTGTACTTGAAGTAATCAACTAGATAAATTTCAATGAGCAAAAGAGAAGATGGATGGTAAGATTATTATTAGGCTGAGAGGGAGAGAGGAGAGAAACATCTAAGTTGTTCAGTAAGCTGCTGGTGCTAGGTTCCTGGATTTGGGAAGACAATTCTGCTAGTGGTAAGATATGAATAAGTATAGGAGCGGTCTTCCCAGCATTCAAGAAGTACTTTACACAGTGCAACCATACAGCCCCACCACAGTAATTGGTTATAAGTGTTTTGTAGCTAACTCATGTAATTTTTAACATTCCTTTTATCTAGGAACTAGGACGTTCAGGAAAACAGATATTCAAGTTAACCTTATCTAAAAGCTATATTTGGCTGTTTAAAAAAAATTTACAAAATATATTTTCATGCTTTTATGTAATGATAACTGCAATTTATGAAATGCCTGCTGTGTCCTAAGTACTGGACTTGGTGCTTTGCATTATTCCATCCTCATGACAAACCTATAATTTGAGTAGTAGTATTTCTCTTCTTTTCAAATAAGAAAATTATGGCCCAATAAGTTACCTTATCCAAAGCCTGTAAGTGATAAAACAAATTTTACTCTTAGTATTTTCTCCCTTACTGATCTACATCAGATCTACATCAGGAAGAGATGATTTCCTGCTGGAGGAAAACAAATAAAGGAAGGCTGCATGGAGGAGGTGGGATTTAAAATTGCCAGGATGTTAGAGTTTGGAAGGGGCAACAACCGAAGAAAGGCTTGGAGGCAGGACCATTAAAGTTAAGGTGATATATGGAAAATGGCAAAGGCTTTCCAAGTTGCATTTTGCTTCAGTCTACAATATGGGTGTGCTTCTATATCTGTTTGAAGTTTGGAGCTGCTATGAAAACCATCTCTAGATTTCCTTCTTCTTAATGGCATAGCCCACGTGCAGGCTGCCAGCTAATACATGATAAGCTGGAGCCTACCTGATCCAGATCAGGAGTGGCAGGAGATGGATGGCAGCCAGGGGGCCCAGCTGCACCTCACGGCAGGCTCTTCTAAGGAGATTGACTGAAGCAAGGGAAGGAGATGTTAAGAACAGCCCACTCTACCAGCACACAGCCAGCAACAAAAAAGAGGCAAGTTTTAAGTAGAGATCCTCTGCTAGCTGCGGAGCAGATAGGATATTCCACAGGCCCCTAAAAATGTTAATAGGTGGACAATGCTAAATGCTAACAGCTGGACAAAGGTAAGACTGGCTCACCTCCTTGCCACACACCAGACCTTGCAAAATTTGCCATTTAAACAGAATATTTTAAAATGCAAATGACAATTACTTATTTTGCAAAACTATAAGTGCAGAACGTCAAATCATTCTCTATGAGAGAAAGAATAGTGGAAAAAGAAAGCTGGTGGTAACTAGCAGTAATATGAAGTGGGCTATTCATAGTACTGAATCTTTTCATAGCCTATTGAACCATGATGGTAACAAAAATTAAGACTTTTCAAAAAGAAACTTAAGGAGTAAGTTAAGAGAGTGATGAACAGTACATCTGCACACCCAGCTGACACTCATCTAAGGCTCTTTAAAAAAAAAAAGAAATATGAAGTATAAAATGGTGTAGACTCATCTATCTTCGTTTTTCCGTGGCAATGATCAACTCGGGCATTGTGTCAGGAATATTAAACTTAAAAATGAGCTACCATGAGAGACACTATGCTGGTGAAACTAGGCAATATGTCTGAGAAGTGAGCAATCATTCTTGTAAATTGAACACTTGCCAGCAAGGGAGCTATCTTTGAAAACAGATCAGAGAGTCAACCCATCAGTTTGTCTGACTTCTGCAACAGGAAAATTGATTGAGAGTCTCATTAAGCAGAAGCCACAAAGCTCTTTCTGAAGTCTGAGCTCCTAAGTACAGCGGAATCTTCTTATCACTCCAGTGACCCCCATCCAGGGCTCCAGAGGGAATGCTCCAGAGTTGCATGGTTTCAGAAATCTTTAATTGTAAAAATGTTATTTATTGAGAGCACATTATATGCCAACACTGTAATGGAAAATTGATGTGCATTTTTATGTTCAATCCTCATGACAACCTAAAAGTAAGATATATATTTTTTTCTCCTTTTATCGAAAAGTAAGGTTCAAAGAAACTAAGTAACCTGCTCAGAGATGCTCAGCTAGGAAAAGGTGGAGCTGCAGTAGAAACCAAAATTCCTGCAGCTCTAGAGCATCACTCAAGATCTTGACTCAGGTTTCAAGATCTTGAAACATCATCAGTCCCATTGCCTATAAGGGTTTAGGGCTGGTGTGGGAATTAGGTCAGATTTGTCAGGGCAGGTCTGATCAAAGCAGCTTTCCAAGGAATCAACTTTGAGTAGAACAGGAGCTCCTCACAGCCACTCAGTCCCTATCTGTTCTCTATGTTCTAGGCCAAGACCATCCTAAATACAGACACATTTTCTCACATATCTTAGTATAGTTACATTTGCATACAAATCACCTTCAGAAGTCCAAAGAAGGTGAATATTTTTCTGACATCCTTTATCAATTTAGTGATTTAAATGCTTCCATATTTTTGCTCTAGCATTACAAAACCACTTTTCACTCACTTTTTGTCTAGAGGAAAAATATCCATTTCCCTGTCTAATTAAATGAAATCAGTCATGGGAAAAGTTCTTAATAAAATGCAAAATGCTGTGAAGACTGGAGAGAGAAATTCCATCTTCTGTGAGGTCTGGGTCCAAACTTTAGGATTCCTTTCTTCAGGAACTGACCCCTCATGTGGACTTACTTCTAAATAAGCCCATGGTCCACATGAAATCTATCATTAATTGGTCCCCTATCACAAAATATGACTTTCTCTTTTTTTAACCATAATTGCATATAGGTATAAGGCAAAAAAATTAAAGTTTGCTTATTATTTTAATTTGCCGGCACTTCTGAATCATTTATCTTTAAAAGTGGAATAACTGCAAACCTATGGTTTAGTTTTTAAATGCAAAATGTCAAGGTCTTGCCAATGTCTAGGTACTCTCCAAAAATGTATCCCAGATCTGTGATTCTTTCTGTTGTGGGACTCATTAATAAAGAAAAATTGTCTTTCCTGAAAATTGGCTGATGAGATCTTCAGGGTGGGTGCATTTTAATGGAGTGCTAAACTGTAAAACCCCTTTTCATGTCATATAACTGTCATGTGGAAAGCAGAGTTAACAAGAATCAACTGACTTAAGTACACAAAAGAATTGAGGAGAGGGTGGGTCTCAAATATATAGTTGTTTTAAATTAAAAATTTCACATAATTATTAATAAATGTCAACCAGAGATTGATTCACATGGACTATTGAAAAAAATTGCTGAACTTATAATTTTGGATCAAACCAAGAAGTGTAGCAAGCCATATTAATAAAAAGTCTTTTTCTCCATCTGTTTTGTTATTGAATTATATATGCAACACTTGTGAATAATCTAGTGCCTCTTTCTGACATGTTAATGCTTACTCTATTTTAATATGCTCATAAATACTAACATGGCAGTTGAGAAACTTGGATTAGGCAAGTGAGACTTCCAAAACATATTAGAACAAATAGTGAATACAGACCAGTGAGCAAACACATACATTTTATTGGAGACATGAGTTTTATCAACTGAATCAAGAAATTCAAGAAAGAAGTTTGTCAAGCATTAAATGAACACCTATTTTGGAAGGTCGCATAGCATAATAGCAAAGCATGTAGACTTGGTGTCATATAGACCTGAGTTTTGAACTCAGGCCCTACTAAAGTGTAACTCTGTGTAATTTATTTAGCCTTTTAAAATGAATCCTCATCTCTAAAATGTGGATAATAACTGCCCCTACTCCATACTTGGTATGTGTATTAACTTTAAGACGTATACTTTTAAAAAGCATTGAGTACATTGTCTGCCTCAGAGCAAGCACTCAATATGTGATAGCCATTATTATTGCTTAATGGTCTGAAAAACCAAAGAATCCTAAATTTCCATTAAGATCCCATTGTAGCTTACTACTTTTCAGAGTACTTAAGTAATTACTTAATTCATTTTTAGGAAAAAGTGCTTGACTTCTAAATAAAAAAATAAAAATTTAAAATGAAAAAAATACAAATTTAAATGTAATATTTGAAAGCAAAAACATTGACCATTAATATTCATCTCTGATGTAGTTAGCATTTCAAAAAATGGTAAGATTGTTACCTAGTGGCTAGGTTATATCAAACCCAAAACCATTCCTGTTTTGCTTTAAGAATATACAACTTTCTTTTGCTTGAAAATATTCTGTACATGCTCTTCTTATAAATCTGGCTATTCCCTTTACTATACAACCTGTAACTTTATTGATAAAGTCACACAAATTAATTTAGGGGGCACCAGTCTATCTCACTAGAGGAGGGGATCTGCATAAAATAAGGCACCATGCTCATATTCCTTTTGGAATCACCGTTCCCAATCTCTTGGCCACTCCACTATTGTAAACAGTAAATTTGCCAAACATGTAACAAGACAGGATCCTTAATACCAGGAAAACTGGCTCATGAGCAAGTAAGAACACTTCCAACCACTCTTTTTTCCCGTTGGCTTTTGTTTTGTTTGCTTACATTTGTTTTGTTTGCTTACCTATTCATACCCTTCATTGTTCTAAGAAGAACTAGAGTAAATGCTTCTAAAATACGTTTTCAAGCATGTTCTCTGTTTGGCAGGTTGGTTACTGGAATGATATGGATAAGTTAGTCTTGATTCAAGATGTACCAACTCTTGGCAATGACACAGCTGCTATTGAGAACAGAACAGTGGTTGTAACCACAATTATGGTAAGTGTTGGTCTATGCTTCACGGTGTTCCATTTTGTCCACAGGCAATTTTAACTCCCCAGCGATGGTGAGCAGGGAGGGCAAAGCTGACTGTTAGCAATGGTGACATGGTTGTTCTGATCCACAAAAGCCTATTGAGGCTTTGAATAGGTTCATCCTAAGCTTTGAGTACATATAGTACTTTTATTTGTATTATCTTTTGTCACATTGTTGTTCTTGGAAAAATGCTCAGATGTTAAAAATTGAGACTGTCAAACTCTAGTTGGAAATGTATGAAATGCTAAGACCCTAAAGCACAAAACAGTGAACATGCCAAAGGTCAACCACCAATCACATAAATATATCCAGTAGTAAACATATTATTATTGTTACTATGTTTTTAAAAAGTCAATGTAATAATAATTAATAAAGTTTAAAATTATAATTTTCAGGTAGTTTAATCATCGGATAATGATTTGTATTGTCTGTTTACAGTAGTGAAGATGTGACTGTGAAGATTTTAATGAGCATGATTTATATAACTAAATGATTTAGGAATTAATTTTGTTTTATTTTTATTTTGAATGAGAAAAGGGTTTTCTTCCACCGATTATTTTTCTCATTGACCAGTGAGAAGCACACATTATAGTTTATTGAACTTCTAAAAATTAAGAAGAATACAATTGCTTCATTTGGCCACATCAAAAAATGAAAAATCCTCTAAATTTTAAGGCTCCTTTTTCAAAGAGATTCTCATGAAATTACCTTTTAAATAATAGAATATCTTATGTATTTTTCTCCTCTAAAGTCAAACATGCCCTTTAAAGTCAACGCTAGTCAAAACAGATCAACAATCGGTGACCTTTTCTATCTCATTTAAAGTTATATATACTCAGCTCACATCTCTTTAGGCAAAACATATTTTAAAATATTTATGGAAACCTTACTCTAAATACAATGGAAGTATTTTATGTAATTTAGTTTTTAGCTTTTGTCATTTTAGTTTCAGGTTTTTAGTAATGTTGAGTTGTTCCCAAAAGTGATATTAAGGTTAAAGCATGAAAATGCCACAGAGAAGCCTTCATATGTTGCACTTAGTTTTAACTGTGTTGCATCACCAGTCAGCAATTTAATGTAATCTTGACAAGCCTTCAGCAGAAGTTTATGATTTTAGAATGCAAACCAACCAACAGCAGTTTTTGTGTAAACCTTCTAACTTAATTGTGTAATATTTGCATGGGACTTGAAAAGCAATATATATATATATATATATATAAACATATATATATATATATATGTTTCTTTTCCTAAAAAAGACACAGTAATGGAAAGTCATACTTCAGTACAGTCCTCCTCTTTTCAGCCTCTGATGAAGAATCCTATTTTAAGAAATTGATCAAGAAAGAAAAGAGTTCCGCGCTGTTCGACCATTCCTAACTAAGGCTCAAGTCTTGTTCTCCAGTGTAGTAAATTTAAGCTTATTTTTCATGTGGGATTCTTCTTGGATGACCAACTCTGGACTACCAGAAAAAAAAAAAAAAATTAAGTTCTGTGACTTTTCTGAGATCCTAGAACAAAAGAAGAATTAATCTTCATCTTTCTCAAGAAATAGATGTTGACAAAGAATCACTTAGCAATTCTGACATATCAATTCCCCTATCTTGAAATGAGGTCACTGTACGTAAATGATGGAATTATATCACTCCATTTCCAAGGGTAGATTTTCTATAAGTAAATATCTCGGAATTTGTGTGCTTGTTTTCTGAATATATACAGTTGTTTTCTTTAAAGATCTCTTGGAATTTTGCCTGTTCTGTGTGAAATAAAGTGTTTTAATGTGCATTATAGGTATGATATAGAGAATCTCCTTTCCATCCCTGTTACTAAAGGGACTGGACAAATAATTCTCAAAACCAAAATACTGAATCAATTTTGCAAGCATGGGTAGTTTTTAGGAAGCATGCTATCAAAAAAAAAAAAAAGATAAAAATGACTGAAAAAATCCAACTGTTTTATCTATATATATATACACACACACACACACACACACATATATATATATATATAAAGGATATTCTGTAAAGTTATATGTTGTTTGACAGTAAAGCCATCAATATTTTTGCTATCAAAATAGTATAATACTAGTATCTGTCTTTTTGTATAAAAATGTAATCTTTATATAAATAATACCTCTGGTATTTGCAACTGCATAATCATTCAGTAATTCAAAAAGACATACTAGAATCCTTTTTCTGAAAGTGTTCCTTCAATTTGCTTTTGTTGAAAATGGTAGTCCAGGACCTGTGATATCCCTCCACTTCATTCATTATGAAAGAAATCCCTTGTAGATAAACAAGATATTGGCATCTGCATGTAATTATCCCCAGATTCAACTGAAAATTCCCAACACAGATGGAATTGGCTAGACATTTTAATATATGTGATACCTATATCTAGATATAGAAGAAGGCTGAGAGTGAGCACTGGATATAATTCATTTTGATTGAAATTGATATGGTGTTATTGTTCTTCCAGTTGTCTGTCCTTTGTGTATGTTGTTATTTATATGTTGACACGCTGTAACACTATGTGCTATTGCTAAATAAAATTGATTGAGAAATTCAGTTATTCATAAATATTTATTGAGCGTCTGCTATGAGCTAGGCACAGTTCTAAGCCCTGGGGATATGTCACAGACAAAAATCCTGCACTCAATGAAACTAATAGTATATTGAGAGAAAGCAGACCAGAAACATAATTAAGAATTATATTAGCTATCTTTATTAAATATAATGTAGTGTTAGCTTTTATGGCTGTTGAAAGTTATTTTTTCTTGTAACAGTGTTGTATATCTACAATGTGATTTTCATTTTAATAGGGAATTTACTCTACCTGAATATAATCATACTGAATATACCACAGCAAAATCTAATAGAAAATAAAATTAATATCATCATTTTTATCTTTAAGCCTTGTTGACTAAAAATTTTATGAAATCAATAAAATTTATAAGACTATGACCATATTGATTTAACTTTTTGTATTAAAAGTAATCATTTCTGCAAATAACCCAAAGAAGCCAAATCTATTCCATGTGGTTTGGATAAATACAGCAATTGAGGGAAAAGCAGTTTACAGTAGATCTTGGGAGAAGGGAGGGTGGTGTTTTCCTCTGTAATCTTACTACTTTCTTGGCTATTGAACTCTCTGGAAAAGGGGAGATAATACAGGGATGTTTCAGACAAGCTCCTTTTTTTCCCAAAGCTTTACTACTGAAGTCAAGAGATGCTTATGATGTATTGCTCAACTACAAAGATATTTCTTACCATCTCATGAACACAACAATCCTTTAGGCAAATTTTCCATAAAACCAAATTTATTCACTCCAGTATCAGAATTATGTTACAAACCTAAAAGCAATTACCCTTATCACACATGATCTTTCTGGAGGTTACTTTTTGTACTTTTTATAAGATGTTTGATATTTTTTCTTCTCTATGTAAAATTCTATAGATGCACTATACATATATATGTGCATTATAATAACATACACATGCATATTTATATAAAATGTATTTTATATATATACATACATACAGAAAATTAAAATGTATTTTCTTCCTTATACCAAATATTAATTTTCCTATTTCCCATACATCACTCACTGAAGAGCTTATAAATCAGTTAGTTTTTAAATAATTTTGGCTAAATTTAAATTTTTTCAGCCATTAGATTTACTCATTTTTTTTCTGAATTGAATAATATTATCTTAAGTTTCACTTTTAAGAATTTTATCCATGGGATAAGTTATCTACATCCATTAAGATTTTTTGGAGAAAACCAAATATCCACATAGGAGACAACATTGGTTAACACTGATCTCATTATTTTAACAACTTTCAATAGTAATTGTAATAATTATATTTGTGATGTTTAGAAAATTTTGAAGCCTTTCTAAGAAATATTTTGTTTCAGTAGTTCCACTTTTGCTAAATACAAATAATCCAGAAAAATTTCCTTGGTAGGAAAATTATATTTTATTGATTAAAAATCATCTTAATCAATTTACATAAATACTTTCATAAGCAAG
This sequence comes from Nomascus leucogenys, assembly GCF_006542625.1. Classification (NCBI taxonomy): domain Eukaryota; kingdom Metazoa; phylum Chordata; class Mammalia; order Primates; family Hylobatidae; genus Nomascus; species Nomascus leucogenys. The sequence goes on along the minus strand of NC_044395.1, from coordinate 29,095,688 downwards.
CCCTAATGTAGCAGCTTTAAACAGAGAGTGATTTCTTTCCTGAAAAGCAGAGCAGATGTAGAACCCCATTCATTAGAGAAACTATCTTAATATACAACTCATATTCACTAAGAAGTAATGCATTTTAAATAACTTTTAAGAAATTACTGTCCTGCAAAGCACAGTAGTTGATAATAATCATGGCAGGTTGTATACATAAGACAGAAAAAAGAAGTTACTCTATCCTTCTGATCATTCCATTTTTATTCAAAATTGAACACTTGGGAATTCATAAGGCTGTTTTACAAAGATACCCCACAAACCCTCCTTAATAATTTGCCAGAATTTATTTATTATATTGAAAAGATTTTGTATTTTCTTCCCCCATAGTAGCCCCCAAACTTTGTATTAACTCTAATATGAAGTGTTTGAGGAGCTACTTGCAGACAACTTATCAGATTGAGCATGGGGGAAATGAGGAGGTTGGGCGAATGTTGAGTATTTGCTACTCTTTTGGACTTGACGTGAAAGGAAAGCAAAGCAAAATGAAACACAGTCAAAGAAACAGCAGAGCTAAGCAACCATGAGAGACATTGTTCAAGGAAAGCCTAGCCGTTCTCTCCTTTAAACCTCCTCACCTCCCTGGGTGCAATCATGTCATTTCTCTTATGCTGTCTGCATCACTCATCTTGAATCTCAGTAATTGTTTATGCCCCTGGATGGGCAAAAAGTCTAACTACATTTCTAATCAACATCTGCAGTAAGCTGAAGCCTTTTCTAGTCTTTGTTGGTTTGCTTGGCAGGAAAACAATGACCTGATGGACCCCTGCTGTCCAAAATAAAAAAGAAAGAAAAAACTGAGAAAATGAAAGAAGACATTAGATAAATATTTTACTCAAATAGACATGGGCCTGCTTCAGAAGAGATAACCTAGCACTTGTTAATATTTACTTTCCTTTAGAAAACCTGAATCAGAATTTCTAATAAAATTACTTTATAAAGTTACTACTATTTAGGAAACACTGATAGGCCAGGATATCTTTGTATTTATTTACTGCCTTCTATATGCCAGACACTATGAGAATACATTGAAAGGTTTTTATTTACACTGTTTACATAGATCATATGAAGAATTTCATTAAATGAATTTCATAAAAATGCAGAAATGCATTTCTTTAATCTTGTTCCCTTTCTCATTAAGTCATATGAAATCTCAACTAATGGCATATAGTTTCATAAATGCAGTAAGCGCTTCAAAATTTTCCAGATATTTCATTAAGTCATATGGAATCTCAATTAATTGCACATATTTTGATAAATGAAATAGCTTCAAAAATTTCCAGATATTTTAAAATGTAGGATCGGCCAAGCGCAGCGGCTCACACCTGTAATTGCAGCACTTTTGGAGGCCGAAGCAAGTGGATCACTTGAGGCCAGGAGTTCGAGACCACCCTGGCCAACATGGTAAAATCCCATCTCTACTAAAAATACAAGAATTAACCGGGAGTGGTGGTGTGCGCCTGTAATCCCAGCTACTTGGGAGGCTGAGGCAGGAGAATCGCTTGAACCCGGGAGGTAGAGGTTACAGTGAGCCGAGATCACACTACTACACTCCAGCCTGGGTGATAGAGCACAGCTAGACTGTCTCTCAAAAACAAAAACAAAACAAAATATCAAAATATAGGGTCAGTTCCCACCTCTTTCACTTGTTAGTTCTGTGAAATTGAACAACTGGCTTAACCTCCCTGAGTCTTCATTGTCCCATCTGCAAAATAGGAAATGCCTACTTCAATGTGCCAGTGTCAAAAGTAAATGAAAAGACATGAAGAACTTTACATTGTGCCCGATACATAGTAAGCACTAAATAAGTAAGAGCTACTATTGTTTTTCACTACTCTATATATATATATATATTTTTTTTTTTTTTTTTTTGAGACAGAGTCTCGCTCTGTTGCCCAGGCTGGAGTGCAGTGGTGCTATCTTGGCTCACTGCAAGCTCCACCTCCCAGGTTCATGCCATTCTCCTGCCTCAGCCTCCCGAGTAGCTAGGACTACAGGTGCCCGCCACCATGCCTGGCTAATTTTTTGTATTTTTAGTAGAGATGGGGTTTCACCGTGTTAGCCAGGATGGTCTCGATCTCCTGACCTCATGATCCACCCGCCTCGGCCTCCCAAAGTGCTGGGATTACAGGCGTAAGCCACCGCGCCCAGTCTACTACTATATTTTATTATTGTTCCTCACATCTTATACTCCTTTGCCATTATTACAAAAAAATTATAGTGACTTTGATTGCAGAGAACAAGGGGCATACTTTACTTATTTTTGTGTCCCTATCACCCAGCAAACTGACTGGCACACAGTAGCTGCTTAATAAATGTTTGATTAAATAACAAATATGTAGCTTTTATTGAAGTAAATTGTTCATTATATAATGTAGAGGGTATTTAGCAAATTAGATTATAAATACTAGCTAGAGAAACTTGCACACACAAGCTAATACAGTAATATATGTACTTGAGTAAAAAAATTCATGTGTTCAAATATTGCAGACACTTGTGAATTGATCTTCAACCATAGTACCAAATGGAGCCTTTGCTATACCCCTTTTGAAAAACTCTTAAACTTGTTACACTTATAGATAATAGTTGTACAGCCATTTCAATCTGAATTTAAGCATTTTACATATATGTGGCTCTTGCTTTTTTCTAAGTACTCTTCCATATTTTAAAAAGGTTATTGTAAAAAAAAAAGAGAAAACGTAAGAATTAGCTCCTAATAACTATTAATATTTTATTGCATATTTTAGAAAATAATAATGCTTCACAACAATTCACCAATTTTATAACCCCAACCACAATTCACCAATTTTAAAACCACATTTGCTAACCTCTTTATATTTTCACAATGTTTTCCATAAACTACTGCATAATTTTCATCTATCTAAAGAAGAGGCAATTGGTTGCCTTACTTTTATGTGTGGAAGAACTTTTTACCCGATTCCAGGGTTAGAATATTCATCAAATTCAAAAAGGTTGGAGATTTCTGGGTCATTTGGCTGTGCCAACCTAAGGCAGGATTTAAGAACACAGTAGAAGGACCAATCCTGGACAACTGCCCACTGTAGAATTATTTAGGGCATCTCTATGAGAAAATAAAATGTCCTATAATTCACATGTTTTATTAAATTTTTAAAAGGGGTTCTACATTTATGAAGTACTTAAAAACAAAATCAGAATTAGTGTAGGTTGCCATGTTATTCATGCAAAGTAAATTACCTTCTATTGTAGAGTTTTAAGAGCAAATTCAACTTCCCCAATTATGAATTTTCTGGGGAAAAAAGGAAAGACTTTTATGAGAGATTACCAAAAAAAGTTACCGTACAATTTTATAAAATATGAATACATTATCTCAATAATGTTGTAGCCAAAGGTGGTCACTCCTTCTCTGTAAATGACTGGAAAAACTAAGATGTGACCAAGGACTCTCTCCACATTATGTGTTCACCAGGTCTATCTTTGGTTGGTGGCTTTAGGTGCCACTTACAAAATCAAGTGCTTTTTGCTAAAATGTCTCTTTAGTGCATGTCTTTTAATGGTTTGGTTTAAGGGTGTGTGTGTGTGTGTGTGTGTATGTGTGTGTGTGTAACTGAAAACTGTCCAGTAATTATTAGCCACTGATAAACTTTTTCATTTTATCAGGATTTTCACCATAATTATTCATCAAATTTTCTGTTTCACTTGCTTAGAAAACTAAATGGGAATATCACCTCAAGTGTATGCTCATTATAACTGGAGGAAAATTATCAGCATCACTAAGGAAATGTTTTATAATATAATTAAATTTCATGCAGCACAAACCATACTTAAAGCCAAAATATTGGACAACATTAGGAAAGCAGATTTAATGCAAATAACTATTTAAGAATTTTTAAACTATTAATTCATTTTTTTCTTTGAATGATAGTGTACCAAGTGCCTGTTCTGAGAAAAGCATCTTGCCAAACACTAGAGATCAAATAAAAATGATGTAACCTTTTTCTTAAAGGAAGTCACAGTTGAATGTGACTAAATAAGATGCAGAATATGGAAACCTGTGACCTTGAATTAGTCTTTTATTAGGTGAAGCTGACTACTGAATAGTCTTTAATTTCATGAAATATTTTAGAAATACTCATTTCATTGCCAAAGAATATAATTTATGCTTCTTTAGATAATTATTAACTGACACTTCTCCCATCACAGTCATAGTGTTAGGTTTTTAATACTTAATCCAATGGAAATTTAAAGATTTCAGTTTTAGTATCCAATGCAAAGCAATTTAATCTCTTGTAAGCATACTTATATATTCATCTGTTTTATTATTGACTTCTAGCTACACAAAATCAGTATGTGTACCAATACTAAATACAATCTTCTGTCAAATTCTGAAATTGGAAAGTTACATGAAGTTTTTCAAATGTTTTATAATTTCTCCTTTACAGTTCTACTTCTCTCATTATAGGAATCCCCATATGTTATGTACAAGAAAAATCATGAAATGTTTGAAGGAAATGACAAGTATGAAGGATACTGTGTAGATTTGGCATCTGAAATTGCAAAACATATTGGTATCAAGTATAAAATTGCCATTGTCCCTGATGGAAAATATGGAGCAAGGGATGCAGACACAAAAATCTGGAATGGGATGGTAGGAGAACTTGTTTATGGGGTAAGCAAATCAACTTATTGAAGAATTTATTTACATATACCTGAAACTTCTTTTCTCTTGGGCACATAACAATTTTTAAATGTCTGTTACTGTTTAATTTGCAGCTACATTCCAAGAGGCATATACAGTGTTTAAATCTTTCTCTATTTTATTAATAATGCAATCCACAAACAATGAGAAAAACTGACACTTGATAAGACCAAAATCAGAAAGAAGATAAAAATTCAGAATATGAAATCCTAGTTTTTTTAATTGACTTCAGGATCTGGAGTGACTATTCTTTTAAGTTTGATGCTGCCATGTATAGAACTACAAAACAAATATAATAGTAATCTTGTATTTGATAACCATAGGAACAGGTTTCCTTCAACAATATAAAGGTGGTTGTTATTTTAGATAGTTATTTATACCTCCATTGTTTGTAATTACTCATAGATATCTTTTAAGTAATTGGTGAGGCAATCACTATATTACTTTATCCTCTATTAAATATTCATCAATAATGTCAAATTCTTACAATTCTGCTGAACACAGTAAATTTAAACTTTATGCAGTGCCATCATTTTTTATACTAGTATACATAGCAAAACACAAAAGCCAGAATTTATTCCAAAGTGGGCCTCACATGAAAGCATGTTATGCGCCTCCCTTGAGTGTACTTGATATTGAGTGTACGCATTCATAGCTGAGGGCAAATACAGCATAAATGTTCCTGCCCGAATCAGAGCAATATCAAGATCAATGTCTTCAGCTACCACTGCAAAATGTCAAAATCAAACTGGCAATTATCATATGCTATTGATAGCACAATATTTCAGAAGTCTGGAAACCAAATCCATAGCTCGTAGGAAACTCTATTAATCGAGTAACCAAGAAAGTAACATATACTTGAAATGTAACATGAAATTTCCTAAAAGCCAACTTATATTTCACCTTCAAAATGTACTCTGATTAATCCTCACAAGACCCCTTTGAAATGGAGAATTACACAGAGTCATCTTCTTCAGAAAACAATAAAGATAGAAAGATTTAGAACATAACTGAAGTCCTAGGAGGGACTCACTTTCCAAGCCAGAACTGCAATTCACCAGTTTCATGATTATGCATCTTGCCTTTTAGACCATGAAGCAATGAACATTCTTTGCACAGTACAGTAAAGTAGCTAAAACCTCTGCAGAATGAGGAAATTGTTTGACATTATGAAGCAATTGGTTAGTTTTATATCCATAGGAAAGAATTGCTGACTGCTTAGGTGACCCTAAATGAGAAAAAAAAATGCAGTTTAAAAAAATAGCAAAATCTATTTTACCACAGAGTTCACTGACTGTTTCATATTGAGCTTTAAATTCCAAAGGAAAAGAGTTTCTAAAGCATTTCTTCTTTGGTTAACATTTTAAACTTTTGATACAGTAAGCATACCTTAGATGTTAACATTATCGAAGTTGTTAGAACTACTGTAATTCATTCCCATTAGAAAACACTCTTGAAAATTTCATCTCAAAAAAAACATACTTGGATTACCAGTTAGTTACGAACAGCATAACTGAATGGGAGTTACTTTCTAGGGCATTTGTCATACATCTCTTCTCTGGAGTCCCTACCCACCGGGCAGCCCAGACTCACTCTTTTGCAAGTGTTCTGACAACATTTCATTCAGGGCAAATTGTTTAAATAATGAAAACAAAGGATATGAAGAGAGTAGCATAATTAGCGAAAAAGTTATGTCAGTGCTCTACATGTCACAATAACAAAAAGTCCCAAAGTTATGCAGTTCTCAAAGAGACAAAAGATAACATAATGGTTATTAATATCATATTCATATTCATTCCTCAGCCAGTCTGCAAGTAGTTAGACTCCAATCTCTGATGCTTGAGTTGTCCACTCTTTTCCCAAAAGGAATCTTCTTCCAGGTCTCTTACACACTCCACAGTCTAGGTACTTTCCATTTTGGTGTCTGCAAAGTCTATACTTGTTTCTCAATGTATTTTTTGTTTTCCTACTGCAAACACATACATGAGTGCCTGGTTCCCAGGGACCTAGGTAAAACTAAATCCATTCTCTTCTATAGAACAAAGCCTATTATGTCTAGATGATTAACTTTGCAAAGTTATTAAATTTGGATTCACTATATTTTTTTACTTTACTCCTTGCAAACTTTGTTGCTATAATTGTAATGAACAGATTGTCTGTGAAACATTTACATGTTATCCAACACACCATGTGTGAGACCCAGAAGCCCAGAACCTCTCTCACACTCAGGGCTTTTTGCTACCATGCCTGTACACTAAAGCCAGTTCACCCTGATTTCCTGCAGTGTGCTGCTTCAGGGTCATCTCCTGGGCCTCTACCACACTTGGGGTGTGTGTGTGTGTGTGTGTCTGTGTGTGTGTGTGTGTGTATGTTTTAGTCCAAGGGAATAATTCTCAAAGCACATCCCATGGTCCACTAGCACCAGAATTACCTGTGGAGACATTTTATACACTCAATTTTGGGAATTACTGAGAGGTCATGAAACAACACACATGCAACATCCCGGATGTTGGCAGAGGAAGGCCCATGCGTAACCTATCTCTACTAGTCTCTTTCTAGACTCTCACATATCTCTAACTTTTTGAAAGTGTCCCTCATTGGACATGGATGTCACCACTTTCATCCAATGTTCACTTTCTATGGTACTTAGTTTTCTGTTCAGAAAACACCTGTATTTCTTTTCATGTGTCTTTTTAAGGCTTCTTCCCTCACTAGTGGGAACTTGTGTAAATTAAAAATTTCAGAAGATACCTCACAGAACAATGTAGTATGTGAAAGGAGGCATTTCAAGTAAGTGAAAAGATGTGTTATTTATTTATTCCTGTTGGTACAGGAGGATGACTACTTGGAAAATTAACAATTTTCTAACACTTCATTATGGAAGATACCAAAAAGTGATAGGAGAATTATAGGTACTAGAATAAAATATATAATATTGATAGGAAAATGATTTTTCTAAAACATGAAACCAAAGGCTGAAAACACACACACACAAATAATTTTATATGGCTACGACAAAGTTTAAAACCTATGTATTGCAAGAAAAGACCTTGAATGAAGTTATGGAAACAAAACAATTGATGATTAGGGAAAAGAACTGCAACATATATGGGAAATAAAAGTGAATATTTTAAATATATTTTAAAGTGCTCACAAATTAGGAAGTAAAAAAATGAATACTCAGTATGGAAAAGTGGGGGCAGATTATGACAGTAATACATAAAAGAACAAGTAGCTATTTGTTTTATCATAACAAATTCAAATTAGTACAAGGAGATCTAATTTCCTTCCAGAAAATTGGTGAAGACAAATAAACAGCGCTTTTCTGAGGTTTAAGACTGAACATGCCTTTACATAGTGCTGGGGACAGTAGAAATTTGCATAATCTTTCTGGAGAAAAGTTGGGCAAAGAACATTATGAGCATTAAAAAGATTATTACTGTTTAGACTGGCTATTCCATTTATAAAAAGTTATCTTAAATAATTAAAGCACGTGTTAGGATTTGTCCTCAAGATGTTCACAGCTTCACTGTTTTAAATTTTGTAAAACTGGAAACAATATGAATATCCCTCAGACTTAAAAAATGGTTGAATACATTTTGACATTTTCCCAATAAAGCATTTGCAATCATTAAAACTTACTTTTAACTTGTATACTAAAATGGAAAAGTGTTCATTATATTATTTGAGAAGAGAAAAAGAATTGTAAGATGTAATGTTCTACATTATTCCCTTTTAAAAGAAATTAAAAATACTCTTCATAGAACAAAGTCTTTCAGAGTATATAGAAAGAAAAAACAAGAGTAGGTGATGGGAATACAGATAACGTTTCCTAATGGGCTGGGTCACACCAATAAAATAATTAAAATATGCCAATTTTTCTACAGCTAGTTCACATATCACTTATGTAACAAAAATTATACACATAATGATAGCTATGGGGAAAATAATAACCTTCCAGCAATGGTCTGACTCTTGTATATATGGCCTTTTATGATGTAAACAAAGCTTATTCCCTCTTGAAGGCATATGTGGTCAATTCTCAGTCACCCAGGGAGACGTGACTAAAACGTACCTTCCCCATTCTAACCCCTCAGTTGCCCTTGTCGCAAGCCCTTGGCCACTGTATAGAACCAAGAGCCTGAGGATATGTAAGAGTCATTGCAAGAGTGGCAGCCTCTATGTAAGAATTTGTGTGTCTGAGCATGTTTTTGATTCCATTTTAATGTCAAGTATATTCCTTTTAAAATAAATAATCAAAACTCCCTTTTATTTGTAGATCATGTGACAGTTTAGTTTTCACACTACACTTGATTTCATTTGATTTTAGAGGTGGGATGATTTACACTCTACACCTTATTTCACTTGATTCTAGAGCTGGTAGTGATGTAACAGAAGCAGCCCAGATTCAAATCCCAGAGCTGCCATGATGTGTGAATCCCCTTTCTCTGAGTCTCAGTTTCATCATCTAGACAATGATAAACATACGATTCTTATGAGGACTAAAAGAGAAGCTATTCAAAATATCAGCATCAGATCAGCATCAGCCACAGAATCTCCCAATAAATGCTCACTATTACCTTATTAAGGCTTCCAATAAATAATCACAATAACGTTATGAGGTAAACAGGGAAAAAGTATCCTTATTTTATAGTTGTAGAAACAAGCTCAGAAAAATTGCTCAAAATCACAGAACTCTGAAAATGGAGGCTAGTGCCTTATGATTATAATACCTGAGAAATGAATCTACTGTTTTTCAAAATCTCTTTTTTTAAATAAAGGTAAAGAAATCAAAATATGTGTATAGCCAGAAATAAATGCCCATTTCCAGATTTTTGTGTGTGTGTTGAATTGGAAAATATTGTCAAACAACGGATTTTCTTTTATCATACTAGCACAGGCTTTATGATCTGTTTTCTCATAGCTGGAAAGGAATAAAAAAGAAAAGACTGTTTGAAATTTGCAATTCATAATATTAAGGGATGGCCAAGTAATGAATCAGTGGCAATGCTCCAAATGAAACAGAAAAGGCTGCAACATAGCAGCATTCCTGGCCACGAAATTCACAAATTCAGCCATATGGAAAGACTGTCAAGTCTCCTCTGCACTGTCCCAGATCCTTAAAGACTAATACAGTAATTTGAGTTCAAGTTATTTTTGCTTATCCACTCTTTCTCTTTTTTCTATCCTTTAATCTAATTACTGGAACCTATAAAAATGTTTTATGCAATTTAAGTTATATCTTATGAAAAAATTACTATTCATTTTTGTACCTATCACTAGGCTTATATATTGTTGGCACTTCAAAAATAAATGTAGAATAAATGCATGACTGGTTAGCTTTAAATGGATCATTCCAGTGCTAATTGCTTCATGAAATTCATTAACCTATGTGTCTCCATGTGTTTTTTCTCTTATAGAAAGCAGAGATTGCTATTGCCCCTCTGACAATCACTTTGGTACGAGAGGAGGTCATTGACTTTTCTAAGCCCTTCATGAGTTTGGGCATATCTATCATGATCAAAAAGCCTCAGAAATCCAAACCAGGAGTGTTTTCCTTCTTGGATCCTCTGGCCTATGAGATTTGGATGTGCATAGTCTTTGCCTACATTGGTGTCAGCGTGGTCTTATTCCTAGTTAGTAGATTTAGTCCATATGAGTGGCACACAGAAGAGCCAGAGGATGGAAAGGAAGGACCCAGCGACCAGCCTCCCAATGAGTTTGGCATCTTTAACAGCCTCTGGTTTTCCCTGGGTGCTTTTATGCAGCAAGGATGTGACATTTCACCCAGGTTAGTTTCAAATCTCTTAAGTTCTTCACTGATTTCCCAGTAATTCTAAATGTTGTGCAAATTATCTCTCTACATGTTCTTTTCCTGAAGACAGAGGACTATTTGAAACACAGAAAAAAGACTTGCAATTCCCAAATAGCAATTTCTTCCAAGTTAGCACAAAATGTGGATATATTATAAACATTAACTTTCTCAATAGCAAAGAAACTATGCAATCCATCAGAACTCTCAAAAATCATTTAGTATTAATATTTCATTCATTGGTTTGACAAATGGAAACTGGAACCTAAATTGTAGAATAGGAATTCATTTCCATTTTGTTTCCTTTTAAAAAACAAATACTTTTGCTATTATTGCAACTTTTTTGTATTATTGTTGTTGTTGCTCATTTTCAGAAATTAATGTTGGACTTAATTCTCATCTCACATAGCTTAAGGGAGATGCCTGGAACCTGAGTCAACATAGTAGGTACCAGATATACATTGTTTTCTATAGCAATGCATAAATTAGCTAAGCAATAGGCAAAAAGCCAACCATGCAAACACTATGCTAGTTTTATGGAAATGTTTTTCCATATCTGTGGAGACATGGCTCCCTTCCTTTGGATACCACTAAGATATCATTTAACCATTATATTCACCAAAAATGCAGGCTTCTTTTGCAAGAAAAAAATACCTTATTTTTCTCATAGAGAAAGTAGCTGAAGGTATGAGAAGAAAAGTACTTACTTTAATTGTTGACTATATATTAGCATCACAAATATAAGGATTTCTTTCTTTTTAGAAATGTATGCTTTCTCAAAAAAGAGGCATTTTGGGCACAATGCAATTTGTGTTTCTTAAGACCTAGGAAAATTATAAATATGTTTAAATTCCAATAACATAGGAATCTGACTTGAAAACTTTCAATTAATGAACTAAAAAGAAATCAAAGTAAGTCAAGCAATGGTTTTTAAAAGCCAGGATTAAGCAAATATTAAGTTAAACCCAATAGGTGTCTCCTTTATAATAGCAAGTATTATAATAAGGGAGTGTTTTAACTTTGGAAATGCTATGAAAAATATGAAATCATTCTTCAAGTTTTAAAACAAATGTTTTACAACAATTTGCCCCAGGAATTTTAAGTAGTTTGATGGTTACAATAAGTGAGTTCAATGATGAACATTCTCTGGATTTTTTTACTCACCCCCTTCTCACATTTGCTCTGCCCTCACACTCACCCACACATCCTTGATACCAGAGAAAGAGTGAAGAGAGAAGATCGTATACGTGTGTAAAGATACTTTGAGGACATGGTCCAACCTCCACTTAGCTCAGGAATGGACTATCAAGCAAACAAACAAAAAAAGCCTCAACTATGGTCACTTCGAGACCAATTCTAGACCCTCATCGGGTCCAATCTCACCTTGGCCTACATCCCATCATCCTGGGAGGGCTCTGACTGAAGGTAAAAACAGGTTATTTCCTTTAGTCTCAGAAAGGTATCTACCAACTTGCTTCAAATCTAAGACTGCAGTCACTGTTCATATGTATTGCTAATTTATGGTACCACAAAGAGAGAAACAATGCTGCCAGTTAAGCCATGATACTATATTTTATCTCACCAACCACAGGCTGCATCCTAATTTCAGAGATGGTAAGAAATGAGGGCAGGAGAGTATTAATGAATTCAACTAAGTATTCCCCTTGCACAGCTGAAGAAAAGCTATTAAGTTTTACATTTCTGCCATTTTCTTTAAACAATAAAAAGGAAATGGTTGTCATATTTTCAGTGGCATTTATATATTAAATACATCATAGAAGACATCAGATTACACAGAAATCTAGAATCATTCTTGAGCAGACTCTCAGAAAATAAAACAATACTTGCAATTGTTATTTTTAAATATGCATGGTGAATTGATGGTATTTCTTTTCTTTCTCTATGTTGGTTAAAGAAAGGAAAATGTGCATTATTTTATCCATGTTTAGATCCCTCTCAGGTCGAATTGTTGGAGGTGTTTGGTGGTTCTTTACCCTCATCATTATATCATCTTATACTGCTAACCTCGCTGCTTTCCTGACGGTTGAGCGAATGGTCTCTCCCATAGAAAGTGCAGAAGACCTAGCCAAACAAACAGAAATTGCCTATGGAACACTGGATTCAGGGTCAACAAAAGAATTCTTCAGAGTAAGTTAAGGGAAAAACTAAAAATGAAATGTTTATCATTTTGAAATTCAGGCAATTTTTCCAACAATTATACCATCGGCTTTAGCTATTATAAGGCTTACAAACACAATAGTAATAGCTATGTTTAAGGCTAGTACTTCCAACTGGATTTTATAATCACTTTAATTTGCAAAAGGTAATTGACTTACTCATATTGCAAGAGGAACACTCTCTAAGGAATAGTAACTATGAAAAGGTAATTAAAACAACTATATAACATAATTTATCCAAAACATTCCAGTGTTGATAATGCTATGATAATACTGGATCTGGTAAGATTGGATTTATGTATGCTTTTGGGCTGAGAGCATAAAAATGAAAACTTGACTTTTGAAGAATACATTCAACTTGCTGCGTTTGAAACACAAAACCTTAATTGCAGATTATACTACTTATGTGAGTTATATTATTCTATAACCTATTCTGTAACAATGAACTTCACAGCAACATATTTGCTTTCTCACAAGGTAATAACAGCAAGAATTTTTCCATTCTAGGCACCTCTCTAGACATTGTATGGCATTTAGTTTGTGCTGATTTCTCTGCTTTGCAGATAAAAATTTTCCAACTGATATAATTGTATTACATATATGGATACATGTATAATTGCATTATATATATGGATGTAACTGCATTGCATGTCCCTTTGACCTTCCACCGGAACAACAGAGGTTTTTATTTTAGTTTTTTTTAGTGTTTGTTCCATTATGGGGATGAATTTTTTTTATCAAAAAACCCTTTTTCTATTCTCTTTAAATCCAGAGCTATACACTTGGTAATGTCTGACAACAGATAGGCATTCATTTTGTGACTTCAAAACCCCAAAATTAAAAAGTTGCCAGAGTGACATTTTTATGAATATCGAACCAGGTAAAAATGAACACATTTTATATTTATGTCAATTGTTTAAACACTAGAATATTTAGTAGTATAGAAGACAGAACATATATTTTATTACTTTCTAAGCTTTTGTGTGAAAGTAATAATACTTTGTTCGTGCCTACATACAGCACTTGAGAGATTACATTTCCATTTTAAATGAATTTATTTATAATCTTCTCACTCAATTCAGCTTAACAATTATAAACAACAAAATGTGCTACTCCTTAGGCCAGCTTTAACTTTTGTATACTTGAATTTCTGTAAGATATTTATCCTTTTTAAAGAAAACTTGATTATAGTATCCTAATATACTTTAGATGTTTACATAATATCATATCAAGAGCAAATCACTCAAAAACTCAAACTCATCCTTGAGCATTGTTTAGAAAAGAAACCAGACAATGAACAATGTACTTGTCAACAATTTGGAGTATTATTAGGTATAATCTAAAATGTATAAGTTAATTACAAAACACTTATAGATTTTCTTAAACCTGTAAGTAATATTCATGACAGTAGATTTGATTAACAATAGTCTATGGATAAACTTGATTAAACAAACTTTTTTAACTTACCTAGCACATCCCTATTTCTACAGCTTAATAATAGAAACATTACTACTTTAATGTATTTCAGCAGAATTTCAGTACCGTGCTGCTGGTTTATAACTGCTCCCATCCATAAGTAAGCAGGTAAAATTTAATGATTTCGCCTAAAAATTACTATGTATATGCACTAAAATAAAATACAAGTTTGTGCAATCATTTGCACTTTACTGAAAATTTTTGACTGTCATTTAAATAAAGACATTATTTGCAGGCTCATCATTCCGCCTTGAGTGATAAAGGGAAGAAGAAATGCTATACTGATTCCCTGAAAATATTTCAGAAGTAACTCATTGTAAAGCTCTTTAGCATTAAGCACACTGAAAATGTTTATTTCTAATCTTTATAAAGTTAAAAATGCCTAAATTCAAAGAACTGGTGAGGTAGATAAGAGAATATATTAAAAGAAATACAAGAATGGGGAAACCTGCTTCCTAGATTTATAGTCTTCCATACAAACTGCAAGCACCATTCCTTGTTTCCTTTCTCTCCAACCCAACTTCAGTTTTTAAATTGGAAGATTTTTATAATATAGGTATTTATTGTTGCAGAACATTCCGAACTCTAATGGGACAAGAAAATAATTTCCCCTGGCAGCACGCTTTCAGGAATGCATAAATTTGGGTTCTTTGATAAAAATCTCATTCATTTCCTACCCTGTTTGCTTCCCTCCTCTCCCATACATGTTGACCTGGTTTAAATAAACCATTTGTCTGATGGGCTGAGGAAACCAGAATGTGAAGGGTATTTTTGTACCTTTCAAAATAATTTTCTCATAGGAACGCAATAATGGTACATCTATCAGCTCCACTAGGCTGCCTCAGGCAATGACCTATACTCAGTGCTTCAAAAAAAATGTCACAGTTATAATCAACTAAAAAAAGACTTAAGCCACAGGGGAAAACTACATCTGAATTCAACTGTTGCCTTGGTTTTGCCCCATTATGAAACTTTACATTCTTCATGTTTTGTGTGCCATGGTAAGCCTAAATGTAGAGGCATTTAAAGAGTCTGTACTTGTCACTTAATGCCAGCCTCGCTGTTTTGGTACTTTCACATTATTACACACCTGACTTAAACACAATGATTTTCATTTCAATACAGTTTTATCCTGTGCCTGTCTCAGTCATCAGTGAAATTGTGAATGCATAAATGATGCGCATTACTACCTCAGGGTTTATAATATTACCAAATAATGCATTGATGAGCTGTCACTAGAACATCAGTCTTGCCAAGTAAGCTACTAGAAGGGGAAAATAATTCACCGGATAGCAATGTAAACATTAACTATAACACATGACATTTGTACATCGTTTCTATTAGAAGCAGAAATGGTGGAATACTTAATTTAGGGAAAAATCAAAGGATAGCACATTCTTTTAATTGCAAGAATTGTTTTAAGCAATAAAACAGTGTTTTAGATCAGATAGTTACCCATGCTTCGAGTTTCACAATAAAGATGAAAAAAATCGATCTGAGATTACTTTTCTAATTTCAAAAAATAATGACTTCTATCTTTTCACTTCGCACACCCCAGTTTTTAAACAGATACTACAGTTGAAGGTTTTAAGGACTTAAATGTTCCTTTATCATTGTACTTGATATAGTGACACTTGATACAGAGACCTACTGAGCTTGCTGGATCTGCAGAAATTTTCTTCATTTTAGCCTGTCTCATCAAATTTATGAAAATTTGCTTGTCCTCACTCCTTAGCAATCACTCTCTTGCAGTCACAGATAAGGCACAAGGATATTACCTCCAGTCCTATGCCTCTCAATTCCCCCTCGTCCCTTTGTCCTGTGTATATGATCTTATCAGAATCAGATTTTCTAAAGATTAGCATGGTGACAAACCAGGCTAATTTCTTTTTTCAAAAACTTGCTTTTATCTTTCCATTTTATCTATATTTTTTCATTTCTATTGTACCTAAACCCTCTTATATTTAGCATAGCTACTCTGTGGATTCCTCTTTCTTCCAGATTTTAAAGGGATTAGTTCAACTTATTTTGCATTTAATGTATACATAATTCAATGTATTTAAACAAATGCAGCAGTAATTTTCCACATACTAATATATAGAAATGGACTATTAAAAAGTAAAATATACTTTATTCTTTTTAAAAAGATTTATTTGCTTTAATACTATGCTGCATTCTATAGTAAAGTGATCTCTACAAATACCAAACCCTAAAAACACACTTTTTCCATTTTGCTATGTTAGTTTTATTTAACTGTCCTATTCCTTTAATAAGCCACTTATTTGTAACTGGAAAATTGCCAGGTAATTAGCATGTTTTTCATATTCTTAATAAATTCCATAAAATAGTTCAATTAAAACAATATTCACACTGATTTTATTTCTTCTGTTTTCAATGTAGTGTACACAGTAAAGCATACAATGTATGTGGAGCTCTATACCTTTTTGGGTGAAACTCTCAAGTCAAGATTTAAATATATTTAAAAAGTAGTTATATGTTTAAAGGAAATTTACCAGTACTTCTCTAAAAATTGAAATTATCAATATAGATATTGAGGGACAACCTGTATCAAGTGATTCAGAGAGGTAATATTTTTCAGAACTTGTAAAATGAAAGTTTGTTCTCTGGAACAGAACTCTATTTTTAGAGATGGAATGAATGAAGCATGGCAACATGGCATTCCTAGTGGATTCTGTACTTGAGGGTTTGGAATCCAAGTAGTCATCTGTCCTGGAAGGACATAGAATCATTGAAATTTTCTAATATGAGGATTCTGTTGCCAGAAGTAACCTGTCATTGCCTAAATACACACACACACACACACACACACACACCAATCTTTATATCATGAGATATTTTTTCAAGTGTTAATAGCATAAAAAATTACAAAAAATACTAAAAGATGTCAATTTCCCACCTTGATATTTATCAACATTTGAATATAAGTTACCAGCCAGGTGTGGTGGCTCACACCTGTAATCCTAGCACTTTGGGAGGCCGAGGAGGTGGATTACCTGAGCTCAGGAGTTTGAGACTAGCCTGGCCAACATGGTGAAACCCCGTCTCCACTAAAAAATACAAAAATTAGCTGGATGTGGTGGCGGGTTTCTGTAATCACAGGTACTCAGGAGGCTAAGACAGGAGAATTGCTTGAACCTGGGAGGCAGAGGTTATAGTGAGCCAAGAGCATGCCACTACATTCCAGCCTGGGTGACAGAGCGAGACTCCATCTGCCCCCTCAAAAAAAAATGAATATAGTTACCATAAAATATCTTTTTCTTTGGTGTTCAAGTTTGCAAATCAGTGATTGTGTGGTTTATTAGTTAGGTTTATTGATTACTTATTTCCCAACTTATGAAATCAAAAATTTGAATCCCACTTTTATTCATTTATTTCTTTGTCCACCTGAATAATTTGTCTTTGCCCAGGTATTCAAGTTATATGTTGATTAGTAAAGAACTGCCTCTTGTTGAATTCTGTATTTTGGTAAACAAAGGAAGCTCAATGTAAATAAATGTACACACTAGTCAGCACTGAGCCTCACACAAAGACATAAGTCTGAATGAGGTCTTCATTTTTTTTGGATTCAGATACAAAATTGCAGCCCCTTGTTATTGAAAACAAATGCAGTTGCACCAGACAAGATTCAGGCTTTTCTTTTTTTTTTTTTTTCTTTTTTTTAGAGGGAGTCTCACTTTGTCACCCAGGCTAGAGTGCAGTGGTATGATCTTGGCTCACTGCAACCTCTGCCTCCCAGGTCTGAGCAATTCTCGTGCCTCAGCCCCCTTAGTAGCTGGGACTACAGGCATGTGCTGCTACGCCCAGCTAATTTTTGTATTTTTAGTAGACACGGGGTTTCACCATGTTGGCCAGGCTGGTCTTGAACTCCTGATCTCACATATTGAACTTTATGATCAGGTGATCCACCTGCCTCAAGCTCCCAAAATGTTGGGATTGCAGTCTGAGCCACGGCACCTGGCCAGTGCTTTTCTATATTATTAAATATATCTTTTGGAGACATTTGAGTTCACTAAAAATGTATGTGTGAATGAAAAATTTAATGCAAATGTAGACAACAAGAAAAAGGACCTGGGTAAATTAAGTAGTGAGAGTAATGTATTAATAAATAGAGCTCAAGTAGACAGAAGTAATTTACAAATATAAATAAGTTTCTTGGCTGCAGTCAAGGGGATTAGAATGACCAACTCCCTAAAACACAAAATTAGAAAATAGGAATCACTTCTCTTTAAAGTTCAATATATGTTCTATTTGAAAATTTTCTCAGGAAAAGTCTAAAAATGTTTCAATCAACCTAGAGTTTGATTCTTGTGTTAGGGATATTTGGTTTGTAAGCTATACCTGGTTTTGCCTCTTCCTTTGGTGTTCAATTACTGACTTGATATGGACTGTATTTTTTTATATATCTTACTAGAATCATGTACGATAAAATTTGGGGGCAGAAAAAAGATAAAAATAAAATAACAGCCAGACGTGGTGGCTCACACCTGTAATCCCAGCACTTTGGGAGGCTGAGGCAGTAGGATTGCTTGAGATCAAGAGTTTGAGACCAGCCTGGGCAACATAACAAGACCCCATCTTAAAAAAAAAAAAATTTTTTTAATTAGCTGGACATGGTGGCATGCACCTGTAGTCCCAGCTATGCAGGAGGCTGAGGCGGGAGGATCTCTTGAGCCCAGGAGTTGTGGGTTACAGTGAGCTATGATCATGTCACTGCACTCCAGTCTGGGCAACACAGCAAGACCCTGTCTCTAAAAAATCTAAAAAAAAAATAAAATAAAACAACAACCCTCCTTGTTTATTATAACTAAAATACAGTATTAAAAGGAATTTTACAAACTTGAAATAAAATCTTAGCTTTTTTTAAGTTTAACATGAATGTGATATAAAACATGATTTTAAATATTCAAGTCTCTTCATCGCAGTCTACATGGAAAAAAAACAGTAATAGATTACTATTTAAGCAGGTGAGTGTGGTAACTGTTATGGCAAGAGGTTTGGGCTTCTTCAGATATCACTTTTAAATGTCTATCATTTCCATGATTTCCTTAAACAGTGTTAAAAGGCAGTTTTCCAATTTGAAAAGAATACTATTACTATTATGTTACTCTATGGCAAATTGGAGTTAGAGAGCAATGGAAAGATACTAAAACGCTTTATTCTTATCTTGGTTCAGTGAATATTAACATGTTGTTCCCTTCTTTCCTGTATTTAATTTTATTTTAATTTCCTCCAGAGATCAAAAATAGCAGTGTATGAAAAGATGTGGACCTACATGCGATCAGCAGAGCCATCAGTGTTCACTAGGACTACAGCTGAGGGAGTAGCTCGTGTCCGCAAATCCAAGGGCAAATTTGCCTTTCTCCTGGAGTCCACTATGAATGAATACATTGAGCAGCGAAAGCCATGTGACACGATGAAAGTGGGAGGAAATCTGGATTCCAAAGGCTATGGAGTAGCAACGCCCAAGGGTTCCTCATTAAGGTGGGTGGAATAGTATAACAATATAACATGTGTTGTTATAGTATTCCACCTTCCCTGATGTGCCTGAGAGAATTATTTTGTTTTGTGTGTGAACATGGTATGTTTGTTTGTTTATTTTCTTTTTCTCCATTTCATATATTTTGGTCAACAATCAGGTAATTTTTTTTAATTTTGGAATAATTAATCCTTGTTGACATATATCTTTGAAGGCCATATAAAAACCAAACTGGTTGAACACTAGCTGCTTCCAGTGGGCCTAAGGCATGGGTAGCATATGCTTCTTTATATCTCATCAAATTTTTTTGGCCACCAATATCTACACTATCATCATGTCAGTGATAATTCTACATTTTATCATTTTTTTTAATTATGCCTGGCCACTAGTCTCTGAGTAAGAAGAAATTAACCTCTTTCTAGCAAACCGCTTTTTTTTCCATTTCAATATTTTATTTATTATGGCATCTTTCTATTTGAGATTATCTTGAGGTTGTATTCATGCTAAGTTTGAAATAACATCTATTTATAAAAGCAATCATAGAGGAAAAAATGGGCTCTGGTTTTATAGTGCTTACTCAAGTCACACTCCTGCCTATTTTAAAGGGAGTGTGGTGTAAGTAAGATCTGTAAAATTAGACCCAATGGCAATCCAAAAATGCTTACAGATAGACCCCTGAAATGTGGTTAATGAGCAAACCATTACACGTGTGGATTAAGTGAGACTTTCATTCTTATGGAAATATTGGTTAAATCTGCCCTTTTCATCCTTTTGGTCCTGGACATAGAAAATTCACATGTTTATGTCCAGGAGGCAGAATTTCCTCTTTTCCTTAAGCAATAAAGGCTGCTGTTGAATTGATGGGGCTGGATCCCATCAAAAGTGATGATCGACAAATTACTCTGGTCTCAGTGCTGCTTAGGAGAAATGTATACAAAGCACAGATTCAAGAGGAAATCAGAATCTTTGCCAAAGGACTTAACCAAGAACCTGATCTTAAAAAGTGATGCCTCTGGTAAGCCATTGAAAAGTGAAGGTAATGAGACCTGTACTATTGCCTAGTACAAATGAAAGCAATATAAATATTATAATTGTTTTCATTGGTTTCAAAAGGGTAACTGCAATGTGCTTTGATATGTGTGTTGGTTTGGGAAGGGTTGAGAGAGATAGAAGAAACAAACACCAGTAATGGAAAAGGTTGTGTTAAACCAATATATTGTGTTAGCAAGCAACACTGTAATAATTAGTGAGGGGTTTTATGGTATGTTACAAAAAGTACAATATTAAAAAGAGATAAAACAAAACTAGCCAGTAAAGACAAATTTGGTTATGGACTGTGGCAATTCTGAAGTCAGACTTATTAACATAATTCCATATGAAACTGAAGAAATGTGCAGGGAGAAAGCCAAACAAATAAATTATCTATAATATATTCTACCCAAAAACAATTTCAACCATTCAGAAACTTAAACTGACATCACGTTGTTTCATCTTTGAGGGTTTATTTTGTGTGATGCAATATGAAGAATATGTAATTTCAATGAGGCCAAGTAGTAAATAAATCTCTGTTGAAGGCGTGGTTTTCGAGAGCACCTTAGCGTAAATAATTTTTTAAAAATAGGAGGGGAGAATGCAATGGTGATTGATATGTAGATCAGTGTTCAGACTATTGATTACATTCACTGGATGTCTCTCTTGCACTTAATTAATTCTCTGTGGATATAGCTGCCTTGTCCTCTGTCTTGTGTCTACTGATAACGTCAAGCTTCAGGGACTGAATTTGGCCTTCAGTGACGGGTTCGCCTGACTCCCATTAATGGCAAGAGAGTTCCCTCTTAAATGTGCCACTTTGTCAAATCCACACTACAGGGATTGTTTGGGGAAAAGCTGAAGGGCTTCATCTGTCCAGAACTGTACAATAATCACCCATTGGCTTCCCCCTCTTTTCCTGTCCTTCCCTGGACCTTGTTAATGAGGCAATTGTTAAATTCAGCTTCCTGGATGGAGAGTTTGTTTATGCACTTTGTTTTATATATGCCACAATTTCCTGAGCAAGCTGGCTCCTGCATGCCAAAACCGCAGTCATTTTGTCCTGCCTTTGAGAACACTGGAAGGGCACTGAAGGCTGACCAGCATGCACCCTCACCCCACCTCCTCTCTGTCTCATCCTCAGCCATCTAAGCAGGAGACTCATCAGGCTTAAATTCTCATTCTTATCCAACTAGGATTCTTCTGTTTCAAATGAGGCAAACTAATACAGAGATGGACTAATAGTCATCTTCCGTATAAATGATTTAGTTTGTAGAAGCAAATTCAAAATAATTGTATTCATCAGAGCAAGGTCAAGAGGACATACCTGTATCAAATTCTTTGAAACCTTTCTGTCTTATTCAGTTCTGTAGAGACTTAAGTCTGTTTTCCAAAACAATCTATCTTTTTTTAAATCAGGTCTTTAGGTTAATAGTTATGGATGTAGTGAGACTTCTGTATTGCATTGTCATTAACAATGGCTTTCTCACAAACTCTGCTATTCAGATTCATTAGGCAACGTGAGACTTTAAGCAAAAGAAAACAGTAATCTGTCCTTCTATTTACACTTAAACAGAGAATGCAGACAAATGACTAGTTATGTTACACTGGTCTAGAGAATTTTAAATTTCCAGGTCTTGCTGTATGTTTAAAGTGCTTCAGAAAAAATGTCACAGAAAAGAGGAGAGAGTATGACATATAATCAGAATTGAAAATTAGGACTTGGGTCTTTAATGCAGACTTTAAAACAAATGCAGTAAGGATCATCTCAAAGAGTAGATCTGTAACTGGACTGAAAAATATCACAGCAGTGATGACTAGCACCTGTCTTTACAGTAGAAAATGATTTACAGAGCTCTTTACTGTTCAGAGACTTTATTTCAGACTAGTGTTTGCTGGACATAACACAATTAAATTTAAAACCACTGATCTATCACTTACTAATAACAATGGCCAGAAATTGTTGGCTTATTGTATTTTAATATAGATTCTCCAATTCTCAAGTGACAGAACAATGCTAGGTATATTGATCCGGAATCTTTTTTTCACAGGCACAGTACAATTTATACTTCTATCAGTGCCATGGTTTTCTTTCTCCTCCCTTTCCCAGTCCCCTTGGCAATCTGAAACAATTGTGAAAACCTTTCTCTGGTTGAGAAATGTCCAAAGGTTGTTTTAAAATATACAGTTTTGATGGCATTGCAATGGAATGTAAAGTTTAGAAGAAAGAGGAAGTATATTTATTTTGACTTTACTCTCAATACTATCAACACTATCAACTTTAATATACAAATTGATTATAATATAGACATCTACTATACTATAGTATTTATGGTATAGTAAAGTTGCATATGTTACTGTCAAAATACTATCAACTTTGCCACAGTATCCATACTACACTGGTTACTAGACTATTGACTTTACTACGTAATAAATAAACCTGTTAAAGGTTCTTTGGAGTGAATCATCATTTGGTTGGCATAGATTTACTATTAAGTAGCTGTTAGATGAGAATACCCCTTTTAAAGATATTCATAGTATCTAGTGTCTGTAAACACCTCCGGACAACAAAGCAGTGGGTCATATCTGAACACTTCCTCTGGCCCTTAGAATGATTTGTATACTTGGCCCTAATGTTTGAAGCCAAGTTAAAAACTCTAGTCACCTATACTTTTATTATTCAACAGTGGTAATTCCCATTCAAACTTTGCCTCCTCTAAAGAGGTTTGTGGAACTGTGTCTAAAGTAAAACAAATGTTCTGTCACTGAAAAAAAAAATAAAAATAAAAAGATGCTTTAAAAGAAAGCAGTTCCAATAGAACTTGCATCAGGGGGTGAGACCTGGAAAAAATGAGGCCCAGTTGTACTTGGCAATGCCAAGTTGCAGGAACCCATGGCAACAGGAACCGATCCATTGAAACCAAGCACATCATGTTTAGGTTACAACAGGCAACTCAGAGCCCCATAGCAATAGCACAGCAGGGGGAGGAAGTACTCAGCATGGGAATTAGAATACCACATCTCTCATTGGACTTTTCCTTTCAGTATTGAACAAAACTACTGGCCTCATAAGACACTTGGCCTTAGCCTAGATCTACATTGGAGTGAGTAGAGTTCTATGTAGGTCAAATTATTTTTCTTCCACTTTGGAGAATTTGCTGGGGCAGGTGTATTAAACTTTGTAGAAAATTCATTTGTGAAAAATGTATTATTCTAAAGAGCTACTTTCACATATAAAATTTGTGGGATATATACTTTAGTTCAGGAGTACTTAGAAGGTTTATGAAGTACTTAGACGGTTTAGGAAAAAGTAGTTTGCTGGATATTTTGTGTGAGAATAACATTTTAGTCTTTTTTTGGTATTATAAACAAGTCTACTGATAGTATTTAAAGTAGATACTAGAAAAACGTAAACATACAGAAATCTAAAGCTGAGTACTGAGTATCCTTTGGCCTCAAATGAAGAAACTTTTAACATGGCCTTGTGGAAATTAGTTGCAGTGGGTTGGTACACAAACACATTTATTTTAACTATTATGAAAAGAGATATATCTTTGCTTATGAAGACTCTTCATTTTAGTGCCATATTAAAAGGTGCTATAGATAACTTATGTTTTGTAATCCCATTATATTTTGAGATACAGTTTGTTGGGCTAAGGATTAGACAAACACACACAACAAAAATCATTTGCCTCTCTCAACATACACACACAAACACACATAAATCTTTTCTGAGATATGCTTACAAGGGCTACCTCGGTTGCTATTAAGTATACTGGTGTTTATTGTGTGTACCAAGTACTCTGCATTTACAAACTAAGACATGGCATGGTAAAGGTATCAATGCTACTTGTGTCCCAGGGAAAAATAATTGCACAGTAGAATCTATATACTGCATTCCTCTCTTTCCAGATGTTCACTACACTAGGAAGGATGAAACTTACCAGGGCCATTTTAAATTCTAAATTTTTCATTTAAATCCTATTTAATTAAAAGATAACTAAAATTACAACTCCTCATGAAGAAGGAAACAAATGTTGCTTGTTTTCTACATTTCTTTAAGACTCACAAGGCATAATACATGTTCGTGGTTCTTCCCATTAGTTAAAAAAAAATGCTAAAATGATTTGCCCTCAATCTTTTGACAGTTCATTCAACAAATGACTCCTGAGTGAGTTCCAACTGAGAATTTATCAGGTATTTTTTAAGTCGTTCATTCTTGAGATGCTTTATAGTGGCCTGAGTAGGTAACACCAAATTGAAAAGTTTCTATATTCAAGGGTTAGCCTTCTGCTCTCCTTACTACTACACTTAGAAGTTGTATTTTAGTAACTTTCCTGGGAAAAGGAGTAATTTGTATCCATTTTAGTTTCTAGCACTTCAAAGGGGATCAAATTCGACAAGCTGAAACTGCTACCAAAATGTTTGGCAGTTTACTTAGAAGTAACCAAAGTAGATATGAATGCATGAAGCTTCCGTGCTATTCCCTTTCTATTTAATTGGCCTTGATTTCCTCATTCTAAGCATTCTCTGGACCCATATTTAAATTCCCCAAGAAAGATATTTTTTTTTTCTGCTGTGCATACTGTAGATTCTGACCATGGTGGCAAAGCTACTCTTCAGCCCTGTCTATACTAAATTATTAAAGAAAATATGTCAGATTAATTACTCTCCACTATAGGATCTCAGGTTATAGGATCATGACTTCTATAAAGTGGCTTACATTCAGTTCACGAGTGGCTCTCAATTTATCTTCAGAACAGCAGCAAAAGTCAAGTGAAATATTCACTATTGTTGTTGTTTGCACATCATTTGTGTTGGGTTCTATTCTCCAGATTGACGTTCCTAAAGGAAAGAGTGCCAGGAAGAAGGCACCCTAGGTGGCCTCAGCACAGGCTGAGCAGAAGGAGGAACCATTACCTTCTTCTGAGAGACCTTAACTCTTACATTCACTCTTACAACAGGCCAAGAAGAGAAGCATTATAATCACACTGCAGTGGACTCCTCCCCTTATGATCCCAGGGCCCTCTTAGCTGAGAGCGTTGCGGTAGAGTACGGAAGGACTGAAGAACAGAGGAAGGCACTGGGCACAGTGGCTCACTCTTGTAATCTCAGCACTTTGGGAGGCTGAGGCGGGCAGATCAGTTAAGGTCAGGAGTTCGAGACCAGCTTGGGCAACATGGCGAAACCCTGACTCTACAAAAAATACAAAAATTAGCCAGGCGTGGTGGTGCACCTATAGTCCCAGCTACTCGGGAGGCTGAGGCAGGAGAATCACTTCAATACAGGAGGTGGAGGTTGCAGTGAGCCAAGATTGCACCACTGCACTCCAGCCTGGGCAACACAAGATCCAGCCTGAGCAACAGAGCAAGACCCTGTCTCAAAAAAAATAAAAATAAAGAATAGAGGGAGGAAGTAGCTCTTTATATTTGCAATAGGTAGACATGTAGAGAATATTTTAGACAAACACATGGAGGCACACAACACAGAGCTTTGGAGGGAGTTATGGTAATCAGGTTTACCATAAAAATCCAAAATGCCTATAATACAATACTAAAAATAGCTCACTTTATTGTGGATATATAATCTACCCTTCAGTGAAGAATTGTATATGATGCTGCTTTAATGCAGTTTTATGCTAATGATAAACATTTACTTGGTACATCATAAGTAAATAATGGTTTTCTGCAAAACTGAAAATGTACTCCTTTGTTTCAGCACAGCATATGGGAAAGCACTCATCCACAACTTTAGGTGTCATTAGCTTCCTTTTGTCTCTAAAGATAGCATCAATCAAGATGGGGCTAGTTTACGATTCACATTTAATAAAAAAAAAAAAAAAGATAAAATAGTTTCCTAGTCATTTAGAATGAGCTGGAGAATAGCAATGACTCTGGCTTAGAATTATATTCCATTTTAATTTCACTAAAAATTAGAAATTGTAGCTCATTTATTTTAATGTTTGTTCCTCTCAAAAATAATCAATCATTTAACTCTGTTTTCAAAATGAAATAACATACATCTGAGATAACTGACACAAACATACAGTATCGTATACCACCTGACAACATCTGAATAGAAAATTGCCATTCAGCTCTTCAAAAAACCTAACCCTGGTCCTGAGTCTTCTCAGAAACAAGCATTATGTTGGTTATGAGAAGATTTTGTAAATAATTTTTATATTAACAGAAGTTAGAAATATTGTGAAAATATTGTTTATCCTCCCTAGCATCAAAAAAGTCTTTTTTTATGATTGAATGTGGTTTCTTTTAAATGGACAAATTCATACTTTATGAAAATCTAAAAATATTTATTAACAGATGTCCACAGAATGAAATATACTTTCAAAAAGTTTGTGAAGCCATTTTAATATACACCTTTAACATCACACAATTCAAAAATAAAGAAAATTGAAAGGCACAACAACATCCCTAGTATCTAACTCCACCTTTCAACGTACACAATGCTGAAGCATTAGAGAAAACTATCATTTTAAATACCATCAACCACACAAAGTCATATTATATCCTGTTGAAGTAAACTAGATTTTATTGAGCTTTCTTTTTTCTTTTAATTCTGGTGTACTCAATGAAGAAACTGACCCACAGATAAATTTTTACAGAAATGTTAAAAATTCAATCTGTTTTCTTTAAGTGCTAAATATTTGGGAGTTAGCCATAATAAGAATTCAACTAGAGTCAATCAAACAAATGTGACACAAACAGCTTCCGACTTTCAAACGCAGTACGAGAGTATATAGCCCCCTTTCTGTTGTTGCTTCACTACAGAGACCTATATACAAACTGGCAAGAGCTACCAACAGGGCCTCTGCTGTTATAGAAGAGTGATTGTTTTATATTTGGTCCTAATAGATATGCGGCCTCTGAATATTTCGTTTTGAAATAATAACAGGCCAAAATTCTATTAGTAACTAAGAAAAGACATCATCAGCTCCCTAGTCCCTAAATTCTCATCTTTTCAGGCATTTGCAACTAGAACCACAAAAAAAAAATCATAAAAGCATTATCAGCAAGTATACCTATTTTGCATTGCTAGTGCCTTTAGCATAAAAAGTAAATTTTTTTCTTAAAAAGCATGAGGAAATTTAAAATGAAACCACGTATCCAGAGTCCTAAGACAGTCCCCTAACCTTTGGCTTATATCCGAAACTAGTCAGAGGTAAATAGAATTGAATAGGGTCCAGGAAAAGTTGACTTCAGATTGTCTCCCAGAGGAAAAATGGCATAGGACTAAAAAAAAAAAAAAGTTGATTTCTACTAAGTGATACAGTAATAATATTGTATAAGCCATAGAATTAGTTAAATACATCATTTAATTTTCTTTCCAAATTGTCCACTTTTAAAAGATTATGCTTAAATTTGGCTCATATAAACACCAAAAATTACAGAGCAGCATATTTAAGTGAAACAATAATAGTACAGTTCAGCATTATAGTTTTTGGACCACTTCCACATATATATATATTTTTCACTTGGTATGTTAAACCCTCTTATGATATCATTTTATTATAGAGGAAGGCACTGTATAATAGACTTACGTGACTTGCCCACAGTCCTACAGCTAAGGCTAGAAATGAGATCTTCTGACAATCTCCGGTGCTCTTAAGGGAAGAGAACAAAAAATGACTTTTTAGTATAAACATAGATTCTCTCTGAAAACTTATTAAACAGTTTTTGTGATGCTTTCATTCTGCAGTTTTGGCAACACATAAATTCAAGGCATATTGAAAATATCCACATAGAGCTCAACTTCCATAAATTTTAGCTTATTTTAAAAACTAAAACTCTCGCTGAGTTGAAAAAATTATATAGCTTTCAGGTCAACACAAAGAAAGATTTTACAATTAAAACTGCTTCCCAAAAATGGGGGGAAATTGGCTTATGATACCCAACATCCAACTTGTTCAAGTAAAAGTAGAAGAGATTCTCACATCTCCTGGACAGGAAACAGTGATGTTGACATCTCTATTTCCTTCCCACTTTGAGAGTCTGAGATTCTGAGTCTTACCCTAGGCTCTCTTTAGGAAAACAACAAAATTCTCATACCTCTTTGAAGTTGCAGACACTTAATAAGACTGAGAAAAAATTCACTCTCAGAACTTCTATAAAAGCTCAGCTGGTTTTGGAATTTAAGTAAGTCACTTCTTTACTAAATAGCTGCTTTTATTGCAGCATATCTTTGTTGTGAAATGGAAAACTATTTAAGGAAAGCACTCCTCTGTAAGAACCAATATAGCTAGAAATAAATGCAGGTCTTGTATGCCTGTAAAAACAGACATTCAAAATTGTATGCTGACATCAAATGTTTGGCACGGTACAAATCTGACAAAATTCATTAGATTATATAAAAGAAGGAATAAAACAGCAAAAGTGAAGCACAGGCCTATAAAAGGACTTATTTTGATTTTTTTAGAACAAAACTTCTATTTCCATATCTAGATATGATTTTAAAAATTGATCCACATAATGTGGTAGCCTGTGGTGTTTCAATATGAAATACTTGAGAAGGTGATTACTAAGGGCATCATAATAACCCTAACAACTTCAGCACTACCTAATTTCTTTTTCATTTTTCTCCTCATCACAAATAGCAATCACTTTATGCCCTGAAGCATGAAGACTTCACAGCCACTGTAATTTTACCCAATCCAGGCAGTATACCTATAGTTATTCTTATTCATAGATTCCCAGATCATTTCTAAATATAAAGATATTGTCTTCAAAACTCTGTCATATAAGTGACTACCATGGATGAAACAGGTGTTTCATAAAATACAATTTACTTTTTCCCCCCATTTTAAGCACAGCTTTACCATCTCTGCAGGTATTTGTTTCAGAAAAACAGGAAATAATCTCTCTCTCTCTCTCTCTCTCTCTTTCTTTCTATATGTGTATATATATACATGAATTTATAATGTTTCGTAGATAAAAGGGCTGGTTTGTCAAAATAGCCATTTTCAGAGTATTTATTAAAAACAATGAATGAAGTTAGAGTACCAAGGAAGAACAAAAAGGAAACCACATATATTATAGTTGGAGGAATTATATCATGCCATATTCGTATCATGAAACTTTTAGACGATTAAAGTTCACAGGATAAATTCAATACTAAATAAATGGTAATAGTAGTAGATGGAGACAAGGTATCATTGTATAACATAGAATCTGCCATAAAGTGTTTTTTCCCTGCACATTTTCATAATGGCTGTTAGAGTAATGATTACAACATCCCTCATTTTGATGTCTCTGGAATATACTTTGACAAACTGAGGTTCCAAAGTACATCCATTATCTCACCCGATGTCATTTTACTTGATGAAGAATTTTAATAAGTTACCCAAAGTTAAATAAAAATAGCACATGATCTTGTATGGGTTCAGGCTCATTCTTGGTCTCCACTCTCCTTCATGTCTCACAGAATTCAATCAGTTGTCTGGTATTTGTTTTTTTATGGGAGCCAATCACCCACCATCTCTGAAATTATGCCAAAGGGTAACTAGGACCTGATTCTAAGCTCTGTTAATTAGACAGTAGCCTCAACAGAGATAAAGTAGTTCAAATAAGAAAACACCATATCAGAGACTACATAAATGAAAAAAATAAAAAGGAAATAAAAATTTAATAACTACTATATAGCACACCCATATATACTGGAATTTGATCCCCCTAACTCCTTGTAGTTGTTGCTTTTATCTTCATCTGGACAGATGCTGCTGCTGCAACTCGGGTTAAATAGCTGACGAGCGACAGAAGTGGAAGTGGAGCCCATTACTGTCTAGGTCCCAAGCCCATGAGCCTCTCACTATGCTGCGTTGTTTCTCTCCAAAGTCACAGAATCCTACTTAGAGACAAATCAAGAAAAAAAAAAAAATCTCATCTTTATTTCCCATTGTGAAAAAATACAAGCACATACTGTCTGATAATATCCATTTCTCAGATGTTTTTCTAGCTCTCCCAACTAATGACCATTTGATTCCTTTTTTATTTTCACAATAATTATTGTTCATATCAGATTTAGTATTGCTTCAATCATGGTGCTGCTTGTAGCACTATCATTTTACTCTCAAAAAACAAAAGAAGGTCAGGGAGATGAGCTGAGAACACCCCAACATACCCCTTCTTCCTAAGGAACTCCAGGTGCTCACCATGATGCACCCTCCATTATTCACTCCAGCTGAAAAAATTACCCAAGCCATGCCCTTCTGTGAACTCCTACTCTAAGCCAATCTTCAAGGTATTAGAGCTCTTTGGCAAGACAAACTGAAGGACAGACACTATTTTTTTCCTCTTACACAGCTAATGTTCATTCCCCTTTGGCTTAATTCTTAAAATGGGTTTTAAATTCAATTCAGTGAAAGCCCCAGTATATCAGACATTTGGTAGTGTCTTGTGAGACCTGAGGAAAGGGTTGACCAGAACCGAACTTGACTTTAATACAAGACCATGTTCTATTATTGTTTAACTTTGGGTATTTCTCCCCTAGGAGGAGGACAGAGGAGAACTAACCAGCTCCAGGACCAAGGTAAGAGGGGAGTTTTCTTTCAAAAGAATGGCTTCCATCCATTTGAAGGAAACCCCTCCCCCACCTGTTTTTTAATCTCTTTTTCTTTATACATTCATATTTTTTAACCCACCAGCATAAGGAAACCAGCTTGCCACTTGTGCATAATAGTTATTTGAACATTCACTTACAAATGGTATAGCAGGAAAAAATAAAAACTTTCACACAAGTCATATCAGTTATATGCTAATGCATTTATGTTTTCTATCATCATTAAATATTAGTACTAGTCTTCCATTAAGGCTTAGATACTTGCATAGGCCTTAGAAAATTTTTATCAGCTGTTAATTTCTCTATTTGTAAAATATACATAGTTACTACCAGCCAAACCGTAGTGGTCACAAAAACATCAAAACTAAAATCCAAAGCATTTTTATACACAAATATATCATTATTAAGAAAAAAATAATAAAATTAACCACTAATATCATTTTAATGATACATATTTGGAAATATGATCAGTCTGGACTTTTGGGTTGAAGCTATACAAACTTAATGAGATTTGTAAGGTGCCGTAGGAAAACTGTGGTTAGAAAAATAGGAGGAAAGGGAGGAAATAACATTGTGTTGAGCATCATCTCTCCATGCTTATACACCCTCTTCCCAGGCCTCTTGTATATTTCTTTTAATGGTTTTCACTATAACCTCTCACTTTTTGTGTTGCTGTCCATAGAAATCATTAATATTTCCTGACTTTGGTATTCTCCTTCAAATTGGTCTTTCCACAGAGGAAAACCAAGAGGAGAAACAAGTGAGAGAATTTAAAGGGGCAGTGCAGTGGCTCACACCTGTAATCCCAGCACTTTGGGAGGCCAAGACAGGTGGATTTCTTGAGCCCAGGAGATTGAAACCAGCCTGGGCAACATGGCAAAACCCTGTCTCTACAAAAAAATAGAAAACAATTAGCTGGGCATGATAGTGCATGTCTGTTGTCCTACCTACCCAGGAGGCTGAGGTGGGAGGATTGCTTGAGCCTGGGAGGTAGAGGTTTCAGTGAGTTGTGATCATGCCACTGCACTCCAGCCTGGGTGACACAGCCAGACACTGTCTCAAAAAAGTAAATAAAAGTTAAATTAAAAAATAAATAAAAACATCTAGAAGTTGAGATCGAAAAAGAAAAATAGACCATAGGGATTATGAAAGGCACCAGCTTCTAGATCCTATTCAGCAATAATTATTTGTTATCATTTTCCTCCAAAGAAGCTAGATCTTGTGTGACTCAAGTAGATTTTAGGAAAGTTTTAAGATCAGGTAAGAGAGACACTTGGGACTCAAGAAGAAGAAAATTTTAGGAAGGGAGAAAAAAAATGTACCAAAAAAAAACGAGAATTCAGGCAATTTGTTGCCAAAAAATAAAGAGTCATCGTCTTCCAGTAATACAGGTCTACCATTTTGTTACAAACGTGTTTAGAAGCCTTGCATATCCTTAAAGTTGGATTGTTACAGCATGTAATGAAAGAAAATCCTTTCCAAAGGATACATTTTTGTTAGAGGTTACTCTTTTCTGAGCAGAAACAATAGTGGCTATGTGATTAGGAACTTACATGAAAAGACTCATTCAAAATAAGAAATTCATTTTAACATCAAAACATAATATCTATTTATGTAGATAAGTATATTATAATGGTCATCAAATCCAGAAACTTAAACATTAAACTTTTAGCTCATGGCATATTTTGTTGACTGATTGTCTGATAAAACCTAATTTTGACTTTCTCTCTCACTGACTTCTTTAATGAAAAGTACAGGATATATCTGAATCACATTATTTATTCTTAATTTATTTATCCTGAAGATGCCAGGCATACGGACTCTCCACTGAAGCAGTCATACAAAAGAAGGAAACTGTCACAACATTGTTAGTGAGCTCTTTATGTGTTAGAATTTGATGTTTACATGGACATTTGTTATATCAGGAAGATTTGTTGTACTTTGAATTCTTATAAAATACTTCATAGAAATCTCACTCAAGGAAACAATTGGTGGGAGTTCTACAGTGACTTAGCTCTTTTGGATAACAGAACATTGAAATGAAAGCACCATTTCTCTGTTTTGTTGCTTAGTAAAGTGAAAAGCATTGATTTATAGTACTTGCATTCAATTTATTAAGTATATTTAAAATAGTCCATGAAAGTGTCCAAACTAATAGCTTAAGATACCCAACTTCTGACAAGTAGCAAATAACTGAACGACTATGTAATATGTGTAATATGTTCTAGTATTAACACCAATAGAAGCAAATGTAGGTGAGACTATTTTAAGAATTTAAATTTTTTGTCACTATTTAAAATTTGAGTTGTTTAAACAGTGGATGTTAGAATATATTTCTATTTTGAAATATGACTATAAGCCCTGTTGCTTTCAAAATAAGCAACTTTGTATCTTCACTTACAATCTCATAAACTTAAAATATTTAAAGATTCATGGATTTAGAATTCTTAGGCTTCAACTATTTTCAGAGAGTAACAGAAAAGCTACATATTCTCATAGATGTGAGCCCCCATGTATCTGAACTTTGAATAAAAAGCTCAGCTTCCTTTCATTAGCTTGTAATCTCTGTTTCTATAAGAAGTACTCTTAGTTTGTAATCCCTGTTTCTATAAGCAGCACTGTTTTTACTCAAGTTTCTTCTCTAATTTGTGTTGCTCGTCAGCCTAAACAAAATCCAGGCCAAAAGCTCTGGTAGGTTAAGCAAGATCAATTAAAACACATTTTAAGTGATAAGAGCAACATCCAAATACTGGCCTCCTGCTAAGGAACCTGAAATCTTAAATGAAAGAAGAAAGTTGGAACTTTTTATTTTTAAATTTTTACTCTCAAGAATTTAATGGAAAATTTATAGTCTTTTTATGTGAAGTTTAGATACATTCAGTGAGTTAAATACATATTAAAATATGCAGTGAAATAAATCTTAAACCACAGTTGACACTTAATATCTGTTGGTAATAAATGTAATTTTTAATTTTTAAAATAAAGACAAATTAAATTATTCTAAGAAGTAAATTTAGTAACAGAATAATTTTTCTTTCTTTCTTTTTTTTCTTTTTTTTTGAGATGGAGTCTTGCTTTGTTGCCAGGTAGGAGTGCAGTGACTGCAGTGACGTGATCTTGGCTCACTGCAACCTCTGCCTCCCGGGTCCAAGCGACTCTCCTGCCTCAGCCCCCTGAGTAGCTGGGACTACAGGTGTCTGCCACCACGCTGAGCTAAATTTTTGTATTTTTGGTAGAGTACTGGCCAGGATGGTCTCGATCTCTTGACCTCATGATCCGCCCGCCTCGGCCTCCCTAAGTGCTGAGATTACAGGCATGAGCCACCACGCCCGGCCAACAGAATAGTTTTCTAAAGGTGATGTGTTTCTTGGCTAAACTTGAATAGAATTGATTTATAAAAATCCATTATGGAGGATTTTTATCTTGAAGTTTAGTTAGGAGTATCACATTTCCCTTGATATTAACAACAAAGTTGCATTTGATTTTATCATTTAGTGTTCTTTCCTTGTCTGGCTGCATAAAGTGAAAGGCAACCAGTTTATTTTAGCTATCTATAATCTCACTGAAATATCTTCTAAGATTATTTTGTTTATACAGTTGACCAAATTGCCAGCCATTATTCATAAAGATAGCTAGTGTCAATAATATTTTTATGTCCACTTGCCAACATTTAATAGACAGTTTTGAAGTGTTTTGTTTTAAAACATACTTCATACCAGGACTTCCCGAAATTCATTAGTTGCCATAGTTGAAGGATTCCCTTTCATTGGCCAGAACACTATTCTTTTATTTTAATGGGTTGCTTGCAAAATAGCACGAGGTTCATTCACTGTTATATCACTTCTTATGTAGTTATTGCAAAACAACTATAATTATTGCCCTGCATTAGGACTGAAAATAGTATAAAGTACCCTAATATGCAGTTGTCACCCTCCAAGAGAAAGAAAAGATTTGCATGGATCATGTTGTAATGTATGACTCAAAGGAAATGCGAGTACTCAGATACTAGATCTTATCATTTAAAGAAGAAAGAGATAAACAGCATCTACAGTATCTGGGAAATACCTCATAAAGAAGATTCAGATGTATTAGTTTATAAATATTAGCAAATGAATAAATAAGTCAGTGAGTGATTACTGGAAAATGTTAAGAAATTCAGAAAGACTAAGAGAAGGGGAAAAAGGAATTCCTGGTGAATGTTCTAATATGAGTTTGGAGTCAATTCTGAATAAAATATAGTTAGGACTATAAGGAAATTAACCTGGCTGAAGGCAGAGAGAATCGACTTGGAGGATTAGTTTGATTAAGAGACTACACTTTTGTGTTAGACAAACCCAGCTTCCTATTTCACTTTTGCCATTTACTAGCCAATAAATTTTAGGCCTCACTATCATCATCTGTAAAATGGAGATGTAATCCTACCATATGGGATTGTTTTGAGAACTCAGTGAGAATAATAAGAACTTCACACAGTGACTAAATAAAATATAATACAGTTATACTTTAAAAGTGTATGTAAGCTGAATTGTTGAGAAACCTTGAATGTCAGAAAAGTTAGAATAATATCTTGGAGGCAATGATGAATTCATGAAGATTTTTGACAAGGCATTCTAAACAAGCAGTGAAGCAAAGTTATTCTGAGTCTGGGTAGCAGAGAATGGATTGAGAAAGCCAGTGGATCTGGTCTTGGGTGATAAAGGCTTCAACTAAAGTGATGTCAGTTTAATAGAAATGAAAATATAAATGAGAGTCACTTGTCATAAGAACAGTTCTTAACGGATAATTGGCTAGAGGAAAGGAAGGGAAATGAAAATTCAAAGATGAGACTGAGTTTTTGTGGTTGGGCCTTGTTATTTTGGTATTCATTTTTACAGTCCTATTACTTCTGTGTAAAATCTCCTAATCCATTATACTGAAGCTTCTATATGGTACTGTTCTTGGGACCCAAGATTACATGTCTCAAAAGATTAGAACTTAAATCAATAAGAACTTTGTATGTATGAAAAAAAGACATTTTAACTTTGGAAGAAAATCTTACCATCTAGTTAAATGAAGTCATTTCATATAGATTATTGGTAATGCTTTTCAAAGAAAATTATCTACTACCCTTCCTTCTTGGGTATTTAGGCTGTATCTGTTCAGTTGACAAGACCACTTGCCTTTCAAGTTTTTTCTCAGCTCAAGGAGTATTTAGCCTGAGAGGACTGAAATTGCCATCTTACAATGGCTTCCAAAACTTGATCAGGCACAGACCCTACCAAGCCTGACAAACGTCCCAGGAAAAAGAAAATTTCCCACGGAGAGCCATAGAAGGATGAATATAGTTTAGCTATACAGGGAAGAGTCATGATAGGAAACAAAAGGTATCCTGGTACTGTAGGAAGAGCACTGGACCAGAAGGCAGAAGACCTGCACCCCAGCTGGGCTTTGATGGACAAGTCACCTAACTTTCATTAGGCCCCAGGGACTGCATCCTGGGGCCTAATAAGAAGGTTGGGCATAACCTCTAATCTACATTTTGATTCAAAAATTCTGGGATTCTAAGTCTTTAAAGCAATTGATGAAAGTTTTTAAGAGTCAGCAAAGGATGGGAAAAGTAAAGATGATCCGTGGACCATGGAATGGAATTCTGGAAATCACATAAGGAGATGAAGAAATCAAGAGTCAGAGACAGTGCGGGAGTCCACACAGCAAATCATGGTCCAGGCAGGTCATCTGCATGAAAGACACAGTACTGTTGAACAGCTCACATGCTGTTTATGTAACCCAGACCAGTTCTTATATTTTAAAATTGTATTTTACTTACTTTAAAGCAAATTTACCTTAGAATAATAATAACCACAACTTGAAAAATGAATGCTATTCAGAGATAACTTGAAGCACTTCACTAGCTAGCCATGGTCTCATTTGAAACAAAGCTTTCATATGTATAATTTGAGCACAGTGATAACAACAAGGGAGTAGCCTGAGGCAGGGACTTTACTGAGTATAGTCTCAAATGGCACCCCAAGGCCACCACAAATAAATAAACTGTGTGGTATGAAATATGAATAGTTGATATTTTTCTCAATATTATATAATGAAAAGCATCTTTTCACAGTTTTTTTAAAAATTTTATTGGTTTCACGTTCAGTATTTAAAAATGGGAGTGGGTGTGGTGGCTCACACTTGTAATCCCAGGCAGGTGGATCGCTTCAGCCCAGGAGTTTGAGACCAGCATGGGCAACATGGCAAAACCACATTTCTACAAAACATACAAAAATTAGCTGGGTATGGTGGTGTGCACTTGCAGTCAATCTTAGCTACTCAGGAGGCTGAGGTGGGAGGATCACCTGAGCCTCGGGAGGTCAGGGCTGCAGTGAGCCATGATCATGCCACTTCACTCCAGCCTGGGCAACAGAGTAAAATCCTGTCTCAAAAAATAAAAATAATAAAAAATTAAAATGTTCTGCATATGACGTAACTGTACAATGATCATAGATTGAGGCTAGTACTTTGGAAATCCCTTCTCAATAAATCACTCTTAAAACCTCTGCTCTATTAAAATTCTGAGCCACTAGGTGTCATAGAAATGTTTTTATTTCTCTTACCTTTAATACACAGACTTAGAAGTCATCACTATTTTTAAAATAGATGTTATTCGAATTTAGAACAGATATCTCTTTAATCTGTGTTCAAGTTGCCCTTCCAAGGTCTGTGAACCCCTGAAATTATGTATAAGTCTGGGGTTTTGTAAGTTTGTGCATTTCTTCCTGAGAAAGTATTTGTACTTTCACTGAATTCTAAAAGAGAACCATGACCCAAAGTAGGTAAGAAAATTCTACTCTGTGACCTAAAATTGACAAAATTATGAAGCTAAGCTTCATGAAATATTTGTAAATATTACCTAAAAAATACTCAACACTAAAAATATAATTAAAATTTTCATTGATCACAATCCCTAGCTAATGCTCTGGCTAAGTTACTGGGAGACATCCTAACAAAAATCACAAAGCTCCTTCAAGGAATAATATTCCTCAGACCCATGTCTCAACTAGAAATTAATCATGCAAGTTCCAATGAACATGCAATTTAGAGACAATTGCTAGAATCCAGACAAGTATCTGTTTAACTTGTTCAGCTCTCCTTGACTCAACTTGGAATATGAAATACAAAGGTTTCCACACTAACTTAATGTCATCCAAAACCCAAACCAAAGACACTAAATCTTTCCTTATCAAAGTAGTTTTCAAGTGCTCATTGCAAATCATGCTGGGTCTGAATTGTCTTTCCACTTACAAAAATTTTTCTCTCCTTATTTTAATATTAAATTCCTGATCAATAGTACCATTTAATGCAAATCTTACTTGTCATTGCATAGGCAAACTGGAGTAAAAACCCAATATGTTTTCTAAAAACTTTCTGCATATATATGTAGAGCAATCTAGCCCAAATTCTGCCTTTGGAAATGAGTGCACAAATCCAATGAAGCAAAAAGAGCCTTGTGCTTGTCTACTGGAAGGAATAATTTGGGAAGAAAAGTAATAACACAGCTACGAGTTAAATTGAAAACTTAGTGGAGCATTGATAATGCTGAAAACTGGCTACTCTTCAAGGCTAAATAGTTGATAAAGGGTAGAATTGGGAATTCAAAAGCCTTTCCTTAAAATTAGACATATTCTTAACTCTTCATCATTTGACAGCCTATTGATTCTTATTTACTTTTTGTGTTTTCTTGATTAATAAAATAGTCATTTTTCCTCAGTAGGTCATTAATTGACTTTACACAGAATTCTGGGGTTGTTGTAAATTCTCAGCTTTTTTGCTAACTTGCTCCATTCACCTTTATCTGGAAGATGTCATTAATTAAACTACAAAAGTAAATCCTATGTGATATTTGCTTCTCTCTACCTATTTCATCTTGTTATGTGGAATATGCATAGAATTTTTGTGAAAATACTGACAATGCGGCTATATTTAATAACAGAATGAATAGTCTATGTAAAGTTGGTTATTCATATTTCATGACATTACTATTTTCTTATTAGCATGGTTCTGGGAAAACTGTAGCACATATATATGTATACACATACACACACACACATATATATACATACATACACACACACACACACACATTTGCTGCTAACAAAGCTTAAATCAAATGAGTTTTCCAATCTGGAATTTTAGTTTGATTTCAAGAAAGGTATAAAATAAATATGTAGCATGATAGAATATAAAAATAAATTGTATTTTTTAACTCCTACAAACAAATCCAAAAAAAGACTTTTTCTTAGGGTCTCTAATACTTGTTAGGGAAAGAACATAGTTGCTAGCCATAAATCTGTTTTTCTGAAAACAGAGATATAAACTCTTTCTTTTTTTGTAAATAGCCCACTAAGCAGGACGCAAGCCTATTCAGTCACATTCATTTAATTCAGCCTAAGGGAAAAGACTCACCTTGTCTATATAAATATGTGTGAAACTGCAAGTCTTCTTTCTAGGCCACTAAGAGTTCTATTAACCTCCTGTAGCTCCTGTCTGATGGGGTATGTCTGCTAATTGATGCATTGCTCATACTTCTCTGCCTGACCTGTTCCCATCAAATAAAGTAGAGCCCTCATAGAAGCCAAATACATCACATGTCGTCCAGCTTGTGACTAGAGGGACAAAACCAACTGAACCAAAGCAAACCACATAATCAGGAACAATAAATGTTTTTCTAAGAACTTTAAGAATAACCCCTAATTTATATCTCAAATTTTATTTAATCCAAAATAGAGTATATTTTTTGGCTTGAATAAAACAATTCCATAAGGTATTATATTACAAAATAACTGAAAGCTTTGTTTTTTACTAATTATTACAGTATCACTTTCCACTGCCCAGAAAATTTTGGGTGTGGGGGGAAGCATAAAGAACAAATGCAATTTAAGTTCATCATCATCTTACACCCAGAGATTTTGATTTGTTGTATTTTCTTTCATATTGTTTTCAACAATCAACATTATATATACATATACTTATATATAAATGTATAGTTTATTCTCAGACTAAGACCAAAATGAACACACACTTGTTTCTTTTTCCGCTTAACATTATACTATAAGCACTTCCTCTTGCCATTGAAATTTTTTAATGGTTATCAAACATCAATCATATGGATCATTGTACTTATCAACACTATAACCCCAGAAGCTTTGTAACATATGGTACCCCAATTTAGAAAAACCTGATACAGTGGGGTTAGGTCTGAGCATGAGTATTTGCAATAGGCAGTTATTAGACTCAAGTCAAACTTGAGACCACTGGTGTATACCAAAATCTCCTTAATCTTCCCTTTTTTTGATAGGTATATTGCTTTCAATGTTTATGTATATATATATAAAATGCTATATATATAATGTTATATATATAATGTTACATATATATAAAATGAGATTTATCATAAGTCATTTTGGCAGCACCTTTAATTTCTTAGGATTGATCACTCTAAGGGGAATTATTTAATTAAGGGTG
This sequence comes from Nomascus leucogenys, assembly GCF_006542625.1. Lineage (NCBI taxonomy): Eukaryota > Metazoa > Chordata > Mammalia > Primates > Hylobatidae > Nomascus > Nomascus leucogenys. The sequence continues at coordinate 29,054,910 of NC_044395.1, read as the reverse complement.
AGAATTGTTTTAAAACTTTTGTTGTATAAAGCCAAATTATTTTCTTTTTGGTTTTTAATTCTTTTTTTTCAAATTCCATCTTTAAAAAATGGGATACATGTGCAGAATGTGCAGGTTTGTTACATAGGTATACAAGTGCCATGATGGTTTGCTGCACCTATTGACCTGTCCTCTAAGTTCCCTCCCCTCACCCCCAACCCCCCAACAGGCCCTGGTGTGTGTTGTTCCCTTCTCTGTGTCCATGTGTCCTCAATGTTCAACTCCCACTTATATGAGTGAGAACATGCGGTGTTTTGTTTTCTGTTCCTGTGTTAGTTTGCTGAGGATGATGGCTTCCAGCTTCATCCATGTCCCTGCAAAGGACATAATCTCATTCCTTTTTATGGCTGCATAGTACTCTGTGGTATATATGTACCATATTTTCTTTATCCAGTCTATCATTGATGGGCATTTGGGTCGGTTCCATGTCTTTGCTATCGTACATAGTGCTGCAATAAACATGTGTGCATGTGTCTTTATAGTAAAATGATTTATATTCGTTTGGGTATATACCCAGTAATCGGATTGCTGGGTCATGGTATTTCTGGTTTGAGATCCTTGAAGAATCACCATATTGTCTTCCACAATGGTTAAACTAATTTAAATTCCCACCAACAGTGTAAAAGCATTCCTATTTCTCCACAGCCTTGCCAGCATCTATTGTTTCCTGACTTTTTAAAAATCACCATTCTGACTGGCATGAGATGGTGGTACCTCATTGTGGTTTTGATTTGCATTTCTCTAATGATCAGTGATGTTGAGTTTTTTTTCATATGTTTATTGGCCGTGTAAATGTCTTCTTTTGAGATGCGTCTGTTCATGTGCTTTGCCCAATTTTTGATGGGACTGTTTGTTTTTCTCTTGTAAATTTGTTTAAGTTTCTTGTAAATTGTGGATATTAGACATTTGTCAGATGGGTAGATTGTAAAAATTATCTTCCATTCTGTAGGTTGCCTGTTCACTCTGATGATAGTTTCTTTTGCTGTGCAGAAGCTCTTTTTATATATATATATACTTTAAGTTCTAGGGTACATGTGCACAATGTGCAGGTTTGTTACATATGTATACGTGTGCCATGTTGGTGTGCTGCACCCATCAACTCGTCATTTACATTAGTTATATCTCCTAACGCTGTCCCTCCCCGCTCCCCCCACCCCACAACAGGCCCCAGTTTGTGATGTTCCCTACACTGTGTCCAAGTGTTCTCATTGTTCAATTCCCACCTATGAGTGAAAACATGTGGCGTTTGGTTTTCTGTCCTTGCAATAGTTTGCTCAGAATGATGGATTCCAGCTTCATCCATGCCCCTAAAAAGGACATGAACTCATCCTTTTTATGGCTGCATAGTATTCCATGGTGTATATGTGCCACATTTTCTTAATCCAGTCTATCATTGATGGACATTTGGGTTGGTTCCAAGTCTTTGCTATTGTGAATAGCGCCACAATAAACATATGTGTGCATGTGTCTTTATAGCAGCATGATTTATAATCCTTTGGGTATATACCCAGTAATGGGATGGCTGGGCCAAATGGTATTTCTAGTTCTAGATCCTTGAAGAATCGCCACACTGTCTTCCACAATGGTTGAACTACTTTATAGTCCCACTAACATTGTAAAAGTGTTCCTATTTCTCCACATTCTCTCCAGCACCTGTTGTTTCCTGACTTTTTAATGATCGCATTCTAACTGGTGTGAGATGGTATCTCATTGTGATTTTGATTTGCATTTCTCTGATGGCCAGTGATGATGAGCATTTTTTCATGAGTCTTTTGGCTACATAAATGTCTTCTTTTGAGAAGTGTCTGTTCATATCCTTCACCCACTTTTTGATGGGGTTGTTTGATTTTTTCTTGTAAATTTGTTTAAGTTCTTTGTAGATTCTGGATATTAACCCTTTGTCAGATGGGTAGATTGTAAAAATTTTCTCCCATTCTGTAGTTTGCCTGTTCACTCTGATGGTACTTTCTTTTGCTGTGCAGAAGCTCTTTAGTTTAATTAGATCCCATTTGCCAATTTTTGCTTTTGTTGCCATTGCTTTTGGTGTTTTAGTCATGAAGTCTTGCCCATGCCTACGTCCTGAATGGTATTCCCTATATTATCTTCTAGGGTTTTTATGGTTTTAAGTCTAACATTTAAGTCTTTAATCCATCTTGAATTAATTTTTGTATAAGGTGTAAAGAAGGGATCCAGTTTCAGCTTTCTATATATGGCTAGCCAGTTTTCCCAGCTCCATTTATTAAATAGGGAATGCTTTCCCAATTTCTTGCTTTTGTCAGGTTTGTCAAAGATCAGATGGTTGTAGATGTGTGGTATTAATTCTGAGGACTCTGTTCTGTTCCATTGGTCTATATCTCTGTTTTGGTACCAGTACCATGCTGTTTTAGTTACTGTAGCTTTGTAGTATAGTTTGAAATCAGGTAGTGTGATGCCTCCAGCTTTGTTCTTTTGGCTTAGGATTGTCTTGGCAATGTGGGCTCTTTTTTGGTTCCAAATGAACTTTAAAGTAGTTTTTTCCAATTCTGTGAAGAAAGTCATTGGTAGCTTGATGGGGATGGCATTGAATCTATAAATTACCTTGGGCAGTATGGCCATTTTCATGATGTTAATTCTTCCTATCCATGAGCATGGAATGTTCTTCCATTTGTTTGTGTCCTCTTTTATTTCGTTGAGCAGTGGTTTGTAGTTCTCCTTGAAGAAGTCCTTCACATCCCTTGTAAGTTGGATTCCTAGGTATTTTATTCTCTTTGAAGCAATTGTGAATGGGAGTTCACTCATGATTTGGCTCTCTGTTTGTCTGTGATTGGTGTATAGGAATGCTTGTGATTTTTGGACATTGATTTTATATCCTGAGACTTTGCTGAAGTTGCTTATCAGCTTAAGGAGATTTTGGGCTGAGATGATGGGGTTTTCTACATATACAATCATGTCATCTGCAAACAGGGACAATTTGACTTCCTCTTTTCCTGATTACCCTTTATTTCCTTCTCCTGCCTGATTGCCCTGGCCAGAACTTCCAACACTATGTTGAATAGGAGTGATGAGAGAGGGCATCCCTGTCTTGTGCCAGTTTTCAAAGTGAATGCTTCCAGTTTTTGCCCATTCAGTATGATATTGGCTGTGAGTCTGTCATAAATAGCTTTTATTATTTTGAGATACGTCCCATCAATATCTAGTTTATTGAGAGTTTTTAGCATGAAGGTCTGTTGAATTTTGGTCAAAGACCTTTTCTACATCTGTTGAGATAATCATGTGGTTTTTCTCTTTGGTTCTGTTTATATGCTGGATTACATTTATTGGTTTGCATATACTGAACCAGCCTTGCATCACAGGGATGAAGCCAACTGGATCATGGTGGATAAGCTTTTTGATGTGCTGTTGGATTTGGTCTGCCAGTATTTTATTAAGGATTTTTGCATTGATGTTCATCATGGATATTGGTCTAAAATTCTCTTTTTTTGTTGTGTCTCTGCCAGGCTTGGTATCAGGATGATGCTGGACTCATAAAATGAGTTAGGGAGGATTCCCTCTTTTTCTATTGATTGTAATTGTTTCAGAAGGAATGGTACCAGCTCCTCTTTGTACCTCTGGTAGAATTCGGTATGGTTTTGCAGTGGCTGGTACTGCTTTTTCCCTTTCATATTTAGTGTTTCTTTCAGGCGCTCTTGCAGCGCAGCTCTGGTAGTAACAAAATCCCTCAGCATTTGCTTGTCTGGAAAGGATTATATTTTTCCTTTGCTTATGAAACTTGGTTTGGCTGGATATGAAATTCTGGGTTGAAAATTCTTTCCTTTAAAATGTTAAATATTGACCCCCAATCTATCCTAGCTGTAGAGTTTTTGCTGAGAGGTCTGCTATTAGTCTGATGTACTTCCCTTTGTAGGTGACCTGGCCTGTCTCTCTGGCTGCCCTTAACAGTTTTCCCTTCATTTTGATCTTGGAGAATCTGACAGTTATGTGTCTTGGGGTTGATCTTCTCATGGGATATCTTAATAGTGTTCTCTGTATTTCCTGAATTTGAATGTTGGCTTGTCTTGCTAGGTTGGGGAAGTTCTCCTGGATAATATCCTGAAATATGTATTCCACCTTGTTTCCATTCTCCCTATCTCCTTCTGGTACTCAAATCAATCGTAGGTTCTGTCTTTTTATGAAGTCTTGGAGACTTTGTTCATTCTTTTTTCTCTATTCTTGTCTGTATGTCTTATTTCAGTAAGGTAGTCTTCAAACTCTGATATCCTTTCTTCCACTTGGTCAATTCAGCTGTTGATACTTGTGTATGCTTCACAAAGTTCTCATGCTGTGTTTTTCAGTTCTATCAGGTCTTTTATGTTCCTCTCTAAACTGGTTATTCTAGTTAGCAATTCCTCTAACCTTTATCAAGTTTCTTAGCTTCTTTGCATTGGGTTAAAACATGCATTTTTAGCTCATCGTAGTTTTTATTACCTATCTTCTGAAGCCTCCTTCTGTCAGTTCTCTATCTGATCTTCCATCCAGTTCTGCACCCTTTATGGAGAGACGTTGTGATCATTTGGAGGAGAATAGGCACTCTGGCCTTTTGGGTTTTCAGCATTTTTTCATTGATTCTTTCTTATCTTCATGAGTTTGTCTAGTTTCGTTCTTTGAGGCTGCTGACCCTTGGATGGGGTGTTTGTGGGGGACTTTTTGTTGTTGTTGTTGTTGATGCTGTTGTTGCTTTCTGTTTGTTTTTCTTTCAATAATCAGGGCCCTCTTCTGTAGGGCTGCTGCAGTTTGCTGGAGATTTACTTTAGGCCCTGTTCATCTGATTTGCTCTCATGCAGGGAGATGTCACTCAAGGAGGCTGGAAAGCAGCCAAGATGGGTGCCTGCTCCTTCTTCTAGGACCTCTGACCTTGAGGGGCACCAACCTGATGCCAGTAGGATCACTCTGGCGATAGGGTGTCTGACAACCCCTGTTGGAGGGTCTCATTCAGTTGGGTGGCACAGGGAGCAGGACCTATTCAATGAAGCCCTTTGTCCCTTGGTGGAGAGGGTGTGTTTTGCTGGGGGAAACCCACCCATCTGAGCTGCCCGATTCCTCAGAACTACCTGGAGGAGAGGCTAAGTCTGCTGGTCCGCAGAGACTGCAGCCACCCCTGCCTCTAGGAGCTCAGGCCCAGGGAGATGCTAATTCTGTCCCTGAGCCTCTGGCTGGAGTTACTGGAGATCCTGCGGGGAAGCCCCGCCCACTGAGGAAGAATGGGTCGCGATTAGGCCTGAAGAGGCACTCTGGCTGCTGACTGCCACAGCCGGTGTGTTGGGCTGTGGGGACAAGTCTTGGGAGCAAGCTGTCCAGCCTCCCTGGCTCCAGCAGGAGAAAAGCACAGCCTGGAGCTATAGAAATGGGTGCTGCCCTTCCCCCACCCAGGTAGTTTAGCATGTTAGGCAATTGTGAGTCCCAGTGCTGGCTGCAGACCCTCCCCCAAGGAGCTGAAACGGCTTAGCCAGCAGGCGGCAGCAGCTGGTGCTGGTTGCCCCTCCCCCCCGAGAGTTCGGTAGGTTCAAGCAGATTCCAGCTGAGAGGCTGTAAGAATCTGCATGTTCCAAGGTTGGGACGCTAGGCCCCGGTGGCGTGGGTTCGCGAGTGGGATCTTCCCATCTGTGGGTTGCACAGTTCCATGGGAAAAAGCACAGTTTCCCCGGACGGGTAGCGCGCGCACTCACCGCCTCGCTTGGCTGTGGAGAGGAGGTTCCCCTTCCCGGTGTGGGCCACCACACGACACTGCTCTTCCTTCTCTCAGTGAGTCACGCCAGCCTTCGAGACAATTTTGATGAGAGAAAGCCTGGATACCTTGGTTGCCTGTGAGGGATTCACAGGCTTATTATGTTTTTTTCCGATGGAAGCCTCTGAATACCACAGCTTCTAGTCAGCCATCTTGGCCCCGCCCATCCTATCTCCAGTTTTCAATTCTGTCATGAGTGAATGAGAATGCCTGCTCCTCTTATTAAATCCTCGACTATACAAAGCATATCTTTACTTTTATCTTTCCTAGTATGAATGGTGAGAAATGAATTTGCATTGCTTTAATGCACATTAGTTTTACTCCAAATAAGGCAGAATTATTTTTATATGATTTTAGTTTAACTTCAAATAAGGCTGAATTATTTTATATGATTTATATTTCTTGGTGCATAAGTTATCTATCCATGTTTTTTGCTGACTTTAAAGGAATGTTCTTATTTTTACACAATTTCTTTTTGTCACACAATTTTTAAGTGTTTTTAAACTATGTTAAGATTTATTGAGGACTATGAAAAAAACCTCTCAGCCTCATTCAGGTAAATATTCTGAAATTTTAACACTTGATATTTAAATTTTATATAATATAGTATGAAGAGTGCATTCCAGTGAAGAGGTCACAGGCCTTCTTGGGACCAGAAGTGTTTTGGATTACAGATTTTTTTGGATTTTTTGAATATTTGCGTTACACTTACCACCAGTTCAGCATCCGTAATCTGAAAACCTGCAATCTAAAACATTTCCAAAAAAAATTGTTTTAAGTGCCAACATGATGCTCAAAGGAAATGCACGTTGGAGCATTTAGGATTTCAGATTTTTGGATTAGGGATACTCAATTAGTATAACTAATGGATACTTTCTTATAAGGATAATAATCCACTAACACAATTACACAGTAGTTAAGACAGATAAACTGCATTAATTCCATATACTATTGCCATCATAGCCAACAATAAAGTGTTCATCCTATTAAGTGAGATGAAATTGAATGTGTTTAAACCAGACCAAAGATAATACTGCAAATTATTTGTTCTACAAACTGCATGTGTCCTGAATATCTTGTGGGCAGACAATGACTAAATCTAAAAAGTTGTATCATCAGTCCTTTACAACAATATTCACAAATCCAGGAAATCAGAAAAATAAAACTAAACTTTACTAAAACTTTTTAAATTTGTCCTGTTTACTTAGGTTTACATTTTATCAGATATACACTTTAATACCTCACCAACAGAGAAATCATACTATAAGAAATATGATCTAGAAGTAAATATGAGTAAGGCATAAAAGTAAGCATAAAAGCATATCCAGATCTATATAATTTAATGATAAGTTATTTGTGGAGGGGTAAAGAATAAGCAATAAGTGTCTTAGCCTGGATTAAGCATGCTTTTCACAAGGAAATCTTACTTTGCACTAGATTAATGTGCCCAAAATTATTAATAATAAATGGAAAAAATTTACATATGTTAGTTCCCATACTAAAGCTTTGGTTTTATATGACATTTCAACAAAATTCTCATTAACAAAAGTAAGTCTTAAATGCTAGGTCAGTGAAGTATGGATTTTCATAATCTAACTCATTTGAGGGAAATTCCAGGAATAAAAACTTTTGGAAGTTTTTCAGAGGTCCTGGAAGTTGATCGAGTGAGCATTTTCATTCCAGGCCCGAAATCAAATTCCCTGTCATCTCATTACTATGAGAAAAGCTATTTGGGGAAGGGATTTTCTCACCTAGATTTTTGCAATGGCATACAAGGCAAAGGCAAACACATTACCTTGAACCCTTTTCAGTCTATGCAACGTCATTGTCAACACATCTGGTTCTCCAATATGGTTTAAACATCTAGAAAAAATGTGGTCCCTTGTTGCTTTTTCCTCCTCTTCTATTTTTAAATGGAAAGCAATTCATTTCAACTGACTTTGCAAATGCTACATTTAACGCAATAAAGGGAATAATTAATGTAAGAAATAGCTAAAAATATTTTTCTTCTACACTTATCTGCTTGGCAGGTCACTATTACAGTGACACTGATATACTTAATCAGGGCAAGAATACCCCTTAGAGTCAATATGAGTTTCTGACATCGATTTTGAAGTCTATGTCTGAAATATTTGAAGGAGATTTCAAAACAATAATAAAATGTGCTGCAGTGAGTATCTGCTTTCTACATCCCTCATTTATCTAACTTCTTATGGCTTCCTTAGCCTTGTTTATTGTTACTTCTTCAGGATTTCACTTTCTTCTTAGCTTGACAAAAAGTACTTTTCAACCTAGTCCAGTAAAATGAGTGAAGTAATTATATACATATATATGTCATTGATGATTTTTATTATTAATAACATGTAGAAGTGATTCATTCTATAAAATAGAACAGATGTCCAAATGGTCATTATATATGTGGTTTATGTTAAAGTTTAAATAGCATTCTAAGGAGGCCTTTAGACCTAAACTTATTATATGAGGGAATTACATCTTTAGTTAGACAATTGTAGAAAACCACGGACACTTTTAACATGCACAGAAATCTTGAAATACTATCTTCAGATATTGATTACAAAATGCCTTCCACTATGCATCATTAAAGAAAGGTAAATTTCATATATGATGGTATTAAGTGGACTCTATTGAGGGACCACATGTTTCTGGAAGGAAAACATGTAGATTAATTGTGAACTGGGTAGTAACTTATCTATTGGTCCAGTGTATAAAATTACACACATATATGGATAGCAGTGTGAAACTAAACTGTTTTTACATGGCCTATTAGATGGTATTAGAAAGACAATGTTTTAGAATAATTTTGTAGAAAGCTTGATTCCAAACAATTTTCTCAACGTAAAGCTTTTTTTCCTTATCCATTCCTTTATTTTGCTTTTTAGTTTTCTATTGTGCTGTGAAACTGTCTTTGGATATGGCTAATAACCCTGTTAAATAACCCTCTCATGAAATAATTTTAGTTTTATCAGAGGAATGGTCTAAACCAACACAGAAAATAATTGGAATATTACTTCATTTTAAAAAATCTTAATATGAATGTTTAAGGCTAAAATTAAATGGATTATAAAAATAATTTTCTCCAAAATAGAGAATTTTAGTAGTTATCCTTAATTTATTGAAAGACAAATTTAGTTCCTCGTAGACACAAAATAAATTAAAATAATTCCTTTTTTCCCAGCAGAATTTTTTAAAAAATAGATGTCTCTATCTTCATTCCTACATTTCAATCTGGTCCTTTGGTTATTAAACAACTTGATATTGTCACATTAGGAAGTACATGCATTATTTTACACCACTAATGTGGCACTTACTTGGAAATGTAGGAATAGCTAATTATTTAATTAGCATTCAGTAAATGGGCAGTCTAATTCTTAAGAAGAGTTAACACTAAAAACTCTTAAATGTGTGGTTTACTTATGAGAACTGTTTACTCTCCAAGTGAATCAGATCATCACAAAATGGAAAAGCATGTTGTTGACCTGAAATATTATGAACAAATTTTAAGACAATAAACACTTTAGTAAGCTAATTAGTGGTAAAATATGCAACACTTTTTATTAGTCGGCTAAATGTCATTTTGCTTGCAAATCAATTATTTAACTGCTATTTGATAATATGGTTGCTTTATTTTACCTATAATTCATTTGCCATTAAGTAATCACCAAACTCAGTGTTTATAAAATAGCATATCACAAACGTTACCCAAATTCCCTCAGCATATGAGCCACTCCTTAAATTTAACAGAAATTGTATTAAATGATGGAAAAATCTCTTGAAATACCTATTGGGTCATTTAAAAACGCTAACTTGAAAGCAGGAAAGAAACCAAATGTATGGGAGGCAAAAGCCCATGACATGTTTTTTTTGGTTTGCTTTTTTTTTTTTTTTTTTTTTTTTTTGAGACGAAGTTTTGCTCTTGTCGCCCAGGCTGGAGTGCAATGGCACAATCTCGGCTCAGTGCAACCTCTGCCTCCCAGGTTCAAGCGATTCTCCTGCCTCAGCCTCCTGGGTAGCTGGGATTACAGGTGCCCACAACCACACCCAGCTAATTTTTGCATTTTTTGTAGAGACAGGGTTTCGCCGTGTTGGCCAGGCTGGTCTTGAACTCCTGACCTCAGGTGATCCACCCACCTCGGCCTCCCAAAGTGCTGGGATTACAGGCGTGAGCCATGGCACCCGGCCCATGAAACTAGTTTTTAATCCTCTTAAAGAATAGTCAAAATAAGCTCCCCTAGTTCCCTTTAGAGAAAAACATGGAGGAAATCTAATCTAGTGGGTTTGTTTGCAAAGTCAGTATCACATGCAGCGTGACATCCTGGGGTTTAATTACTTAAACAGTCAAATTGGATATGTAATCCTAATTTCTAAATAGCATTCAATGCCTTTAAGAATCAACACAAAATTTAGATATAAGAATTTTTCCCTAGAGCTGCTGCTGTCTCTTGACTACCATATAGCTTCTAGTCCACGAAGCAAATGATCAGGAAATCCTAGATTCTGAGAACAACTAAATGGAGCAAACTAAACCCACATAAAAAATAAAGGGAGTAATAATTATTCTTTGTTTTCAGGGAATCAGTACAAAAAATTAGTGGCTGGTTTGATGGTTTGTATATGCCATTTTGTTTTTCCTTGTGAGAATGAATTTTAATTTCATTCTCTTTTGGATCATTGGCATTCTTAGAGGCAAAGGAATTCAAGACACAATTCTTTCTCAATTACTAGTAAATTCCAGTTTATTACTGTTTTGCCAAAAAAAAATTCCATGTAATTGATTGATGATGAGATCAGTTATTTAACAATAAACGAACTGTGAAAGTGAACAGCACCAAATACTGCATGTTTAATGCATTTGAAATTAGTTACAATTGCCTTTGGTTTGGACTCCAGCGGAAGGGGCTGCAGGATGGTAAAATGAGAGGTTTATTTAGCGTCTGGGAGAAGCTTATAAAGAGCTTAAGTCCTCATTCCTTCTAACATCTTAACAGCTGTGCAGTTTCTTACAAAATATGTTTTATCGTTTCAAGAAATGCTGTTAACCTCGCAGTTTTAAAACTGAATGAACAAGGCCTCTTGGACAAATTGAAAAACAAATGGTGGTACGACAAAGGAGAATGTGGCAGCGGGGGAGGTGACTCCAAGGTTAGCCTCAATGTCACCAAAAGCGGGTAAACAGTATGTAAAGTAATAGGTGCATCTGCTGGGAGACTTATGGTTTGGACCTCCTAATACCAGTCGAATTGCTAGTCCAGTCCCTTCACAAACTTACGTATGCAATTACTGTCAATGCAAAAATATTTGCAACCATTATCAATTTAGTGCCACACTAACAAACCTAATGAAAATAGTCACTGAAAATCTCTGCCTTTGAAGAGGTTGTGGATCAGACATTATAAGCCTATGAATCTCAATTTTGGAAAGTAGGAAGGGATGTAAGTTTCTGAAACAGCAATTTAGAGAAGAGAGGGGAGAGAGCAGGGCGGTAAGCCTGTCTTGTTTTTTTCACCATTACTTTACCAGAACTTTTACCAAATATTGTTCAGTATCAGCAATAACCTGACTCCACATAGACCTGTCTAGGGTGCCTACTAAAAAGTTTTCTCCATCTAAAACTCTCAGGTTCTATTCAAGTTAAATAACAAATCAAAGACTGTCATATGAACTACACATTTTTTGCCTTCCATAAATGGATCAAATTGCAAAATGATCAGGAAACAAAAACAAAATCAACTCAGCTTTGTCTTCATATCTTAACTCCAGCTTCCTAAAATAATAGTTTTTTTTATTTCTAAGCAATATCTAAAGAACAAAAAAGGCAATTAACAGACTATACTAGTGTCCCAGAGCCCTTCTTCACTATATATCAGTATTTTTAGACTTAAAGAAAACAGTTCATGGATGGGAAATTTCTCACCCGATCTAAAAAGCCTTTCAAATTAAGCTCACTTACATCTTCCCATCTAATAACTAATTCTATTGCAGCAGGAGGAAGGACAAACTTTTGTCTCCATTCTAGGCACTGTCTTAAGGAGTAATATTTTATATTTTGGAGCTCCAACTGTCTCAAATTTTCTGATAGTTTTCATAAACATATAAATATATACATAGAGAAAATGATTAAATTTTATACTAATAACCTAGCATTCTTTCATGCAAATTAGAAATACCAGAAAAATCATAGAATAACACCAGAGAAAATAAAACAAAGGTATTCTATTCCATTAGAAAAAACTTAGTTTTCAAATTTTTATTGTTATCACAAATACAAGAGAAGTAAAACACTGCTTTACAGATAAAATTTTCCGCAAATATAAATAATGAAGTCCCATTTTAGAGTGCATTAAAGATGTTATCCGGAGAAAAATAAGCAAGCATAACAGAAATATATATATGTTAGAAAAATCTATGCAACAAAAGTCATTTTAATTTATTGAAATGAACTGGACAACTCAGTCAGATTTAATTAGCTTGTATCCAACTCATTGTTTGGTACATAATGGACATTCAGTAAATGCTTTTTGTCCAAAATAATAAATTTCTTTCTAACCCTGTAGTTTCCAAAATCGAATTGCTTCTTCTTATAGTTATGCAGTAACATTACTTTCACCAAACATGAACTACAAAATGTTTTAGAATGAATACTATTTCAAATTTTAACAAGTAGGTTTCCAACATGTTATAAAAATTAACATAAAATGTTCTCCCAAAATGAAATACATTATATTTTATATTTTCCTCCAGGAATGTGTTTTTATACAAAAAAAACCCCACATAGGTTGTATATTGGTCTAAGGTTTATCATCAAGAGAATAGATTGTTGCACTCTAAATGTTAATAATACCCTACTCTGAATTCGTCATAAAAGATGATATTTTAAATGACCTGACCTAACTTAAAATAAATTACTGGGAGACAGTTGTTGCTTTTTCGTTTTCATTTTGTACCTTCTTCAAGTGACTGATTTTCTTTGTAAACTTACCTTACCCCTCCCATTTGGCCTGATCTTCATCAAAAGAGGTAAAATAAGGAGAAAAAGTCCTGAAGTGAGAAATGCAGCTGACTCTAAAGCCTTTGTGTGTAAAACTAAAGCAGAAAAGACCAATGCTGCCAATTCAGTGCAGAAGGGAAAATACAGAGAGAACTCAGCACACACATGCTGAAATCCTGGCTTAGCTGATCTTCAAATACAGAATCTTGGTAGGAGAAAACTAACTATCCCAACAGTGACTCATCTAATGAAGAAGGGAAATATGGAAACCTGTACCACACATGGAAAGGTTTCTATGAGAGAGCTGACTCACTTGTCATTCACAGGACCGTAACCTCTCCAGCCTTCCATTCAGCAGCAAATTATTAAACTTGTGTTTGAATGGGGCCATGTGCCAGTACCTGTGTAGAAACAGAGAATTACCACTGTTCTTTCCCTCAAGGAGCTCATGATTTAATATAAGGAACAATTAGACTATTTGGGGTCGCTGCAGCAGCTTCCCTGTCACACTCCATGCCGTGCAGTAATTAGCATCCCCACTCACCTGACAGCCATTCTCAGTGCTATGAAGTTCTGACCATAGCAGTCCTCAGCCAAGAGGCCTCACCTTGAAAGGTAAAAAATTAACAACAAATGTGAAGAACAGGGTCCTGCATCTTACACGAAATAAATTAAAGCAGAAATGCATGATTTGTAGGGTACAAATTCCTTCATTCGAAAACTTGATCCTTTGATAGTGTTCATATGAGTTAATATTATTGTGATATGGTCCTCTTATGGTCATAAGAAATTCATACTCTTGGGAATAAAATAGCAAAAATTTACTACTTGACAATGAATGAGCCAATTTAAAAATATTGATTGCAATGTCTAAAATGTATTCTCCACTTTGGTTAACCTAGTATGGTTTAGTCAAAGCACAAACCATATAAAGAATTTTAGGTCAATTTTTATGCCAGTTATTCAATCCTGGGTCTAGTTAGAAATTTTGGCAACAGCTCCAACCATCAATCCCCCATTATTACAGTTACAAAATTATTTTTTCTGTTAATTTTATACTTTATTCTGTTTCTACATGTGTAAAATATGCACACATAAATGTGGATATTCATATAAAAATTATTTTGTAAGTGTGATTATATCAAATAATGCTTTCTCTAGGTATTATATTTGGTCATGCACTTCCTGATAATTTGGCACTTTGAAGAATACAGCCCATTTCTGACTTTGATAGATGCTATACTTACAAATAAGTCGCTTTCTTCTATCACAGCCATGACAACCAGTGCAATAAAGGAATTAGTACAGAAAATATGCATTTATCAGCAGGAAAAAAATGAAAAGGAAAAAAGTTGTAGTAAACAAAAAACACTGAAGGAATCTAGCTCTTGGAGAATGACTTTCCCAGTAATGAATTCCTTGTTCTGATATTCCACCAGTTGAATATTAATTATGGTTAATACTAAATATCTTGTATTCAAAGTGTTAATCTAATCCTCTAAAACAAGGTTACAGGTGTGAAATAGCAGAAAGGATAAAGAGGCCAGAGGGAAAAAGAAGGGCATAGGAGAAAAGACTACTTTAAGAGGGGAGAGAGAAGCCTAATGCAGTCTTCATCTTATTCACAATTTTGCCTTCAATTGTCCCTTCTTGAAGAAACTTAAAGGAAACTCTCGAACTTTCCTCCAGTTTTCAGCACTGAGTCCTCCTCCTCCCAGCCCACCCCATTCAAGAACTGAAATATAGGATAATATAGTTTAGCACACGTGTGTTACAAAGGTTTGGGGAGCTTGCCTGGGGGCCTAAAAACCCTTAGAGTATCAGTTCAAGAAAAAGCTTGCTCTGGATTCAAAAATCTTGCTCTGTCATTTTTTAAATTGAGCTACTTTATAGAGCACCTACTCTGAGTCAGCTACTCTGGAAAATACCGTTTTACAGAGATAAATGAGATGTGACTTCTGCTCTGAAAGGATTTGCAGGTCACTAGTAAACCCACAGTTGTGGTTATTGTAACAATCACGTCACAAATGGGGGTTGGGGTCAGGTGCAGAGAGTAGTGGTTGGTAAGGATAGGAAAACCTAGATTAACTGGGTTTAAAATAACCAGGCACCCCAATTAACCATAATCCTCAACTCACCCCACCCTCAAATTCAGCTTTTAGTAGGAAGTATTAAATCATGCTCATGTCAGATTTTAATTCAAAAAACAACATAATATTCTAGGATCATGGCAAATGTATATTATTTCTTCAGTGGAACAATGAACCTAAGCCATAGTAATATAACACTGAAACAAAATTTAAATTATATCCAGAAACCATATAAACAAAAATAAAAATTTGTATTTTAGAATTTTTTTCAAAACTAACCACACAAAAAAAATGGGTTTTAGTTTAACCAGAAGGCCCAATTAACTAGAAACATCATTTTGTGAGTCTTCTGCTATTAATATTTTTAATTACAAAAGCTATGAAGTCATACTATCAGGAATCCTGATTAGGCTACTGCCTCGCTGTGTAACTTGCTGAATTAAGCTGCCTGTGCTTTGGTTTCCTCATTTGTAAAATGTGAATGATGTTAGTGAACATGAAAAATGCTTTTAACCATGCCTATACATAGCAAATGCTCAGTAAATGTCATGAGCACCATCGTTCTTAATGCATTTCCTAGTTGTGTAGATAGGTTTTTGGAATGAATCCCCAATAAATGCATGTCTTGTAACTCCAGATGCACTCAGCATTTCCTAGAAGAACTGAGGCGCATTAGGGGATACAGCCAGGCAAAATATCCAGAGGAATATAAAAAAGTCTGTCTCGGGACAAAATGAAAAACCAATAAGCCAACAAAATGGTAACAACAAAAGATCCTGAAACTTTCTGCTTTCCATTCATTATCTTAGCCTTCATATTGTAATATGGGAGTGAAAACTGAAAGAATTATTAAATTCCTTGGAATATTGACTCTAGGTAATGACTGATGTCCTCCTCCCTGAAACTCCTAATACAATATTTAGTGTTGAAGGAATCAAAGATGGTAGAGGAGACAAATAGAGTCTCTAATAAATATAAATAGAGTCTTCTTATAAGAGGAGTTTGTCTATTCAGAAAAATCTTGGTTACCTTTAACCTGTCTTTTTTTGTTGCTAAGAATTTGTGGATTATAGTCACTTCACCTTGTACTTAAAGTACATTAATATACTTTAAGATTCAAGATAGATGAACAGATAAATAGATGATAGATTCAAGATAGACAAGATAGATGAAAATTGCTTCTGGTGATATTATTTATGTTAAAGACTGCAATTTAGAAGGAAAGTATCATCATGGGCTTATACTTTAAAATAATTATTTACATATTTGTCTCCTGATGACCTTCCTCTGCATAAGACGGTCTTTTGTAACACTGAAATCACCCTCCTTTTTCAATTAGGTATTGGATGAAAGTGGTCAAGAAGTCAATTTAATGATGGATACTGTAGACATACTTTTATAGCATAAAGTCAAATAGCATGAGCTGAATCATAATGCATGCAAGGAATGAAATCAGTCCTACCTAGCTTCTATTTCAGTCTGTCTGTCAACCTGCAGCCACTTCCTTAATTTTGAAAGAGAACAAAAAGAAGCTTCTGGATTTTGAATGACTGCCACATTTATGTGGGGAAAATGGTAAATGTTCCAGAAACCCAACCAAGGCCAATAGTTTTGGATTCACAGTAATTGCATACATTTTCTTTAAAAATCCTCCCTAGCAGTATGTGCCTGTTACCTAAAGCGATGGAGCAGGCCCCAGTTTTATGTCTGATTCTAAACCTGGGCCTACAGTACAAGACATAGCACCTACTGTGGCCTCTGCTCTGTCACTTTGCCATGCGATTCTAATGTAGTTTTACTTGAATAACATAAAATAACATATATAATGTTATTTATGTTATTTTCCACGTGAAGAACTCCTGTAAACCTTGCCGTTTTGAAACTCAGTGAGGCAGGCGTCTTAGACAAGCTGAAAAACAAATGGTGGTACGATAAAGGTGAATGTGGACCCAAGGACTCTGGAAGCAAGGTCAGTCGCTGCAGTTCGGGGCCTCCTCTTGTGTTCACAAAGCAGTAAACGGGAGCAATTGTCAAAAGTATATGGAAACCATAAAAACTGAACATTATACACTCACCCACTGCCTAAATTAAAAAGCTAATGTCATAAATTTCAACCATAGGGATGGTCTTTCCAGGAAACTGCAACCTGCTCCCCAATATTAAGACTTTTAAATTAACTTAAAACTGCAAAAATTTTTAAATAATAAAATTCCTTTTACATTATTCTCAAACTTACGTACCACTAATAAAAGTAGTGTTTTTTGGGGTAGTTTTTTTGTTTGTTTTGGAGGCAAGACTTCATGAAATCATGTTATTTCAAGAACTGATGTATTCTCTAAACAGGAAATCAGTAGTAAACCAGAAAAAGGAGATTCTAAATATTAAATAAATGCTTGCTCAGAGGTTCAGTCTTTTGTCACCATAGTGACAAGCATTCCACTTTAGTTTGAAGAACCTCCATTATATTTCTGTGCTGATAGATAAACAGATTGAACCTTTCAATTCTACTCGCCCAATTGAAATTGTTTTAATTAATCAATGTTTATGAATAATGTTCTCAAGTTCTAAGATCTCTTAATCATAAATTCTTTTTTAAACAATGCAGGAAAAAAATAAAAAATGCAGGAACCTATATGCCTAATTCTGTTGAGTACAAATAAAAGTAGTGGAAATAGTTATGTTTTTATTTTTTTAAAAAAATTACAAGTTTATCGGTGAATCTAAATACCTACACAAGTTGATAGAATATAGTAACAGCACCTGAAAGCCAGAGCTGAAGTTTCTTGGAATCCCCTTTTATTTCTTTCTGTATCTTCTTTAAGAAAGAAAACAAATTACTGGATATTCTAAGATATTAAACATGTGACTGGTTTAAATAGGAGAGCCTCAATTAATTTAAGGAGACAAACTAATGTTAATGAATCCCTTTCAGGCCTTATCCCTATATTTTATTTTATTGTATTTTTTTATCCCTATATTTTAATCATTTCTGTCTGCCCTTTAACCAGAGTGGAATGAGACAAGCTTGGCCAGAGAATTAAACCATTACCTGAAATCCTGATGTAAAGTCAGACAAGCTTAAATACTTAATGAGTAATTATTTCAAAAATGAAGTTACCCTAAAATGTTTGGCCCAGTCAGTTGATGTTGTGACTAAGGTGACAGTGTATATAGTGCATCTTTTGAGTTAAATACTCTCCTATAAAACTCGTTAAGGGTCTGAATCACATTTTGCACAAAACATACTGCTGAGAAGATAATGACTACAGGGCATCCTTCAGGTAGTCTACCAAAATACTTCTTGCAATAATATTATGTAATAAGCATATTTATAATTTATTAAACAATTTCGAATTCTTGTTACAATTTTAGTATCTTCTAATCATAAGAGCAGGACTTAGAGATTATTCTGGATTTATTACAAGATTATATGTGTACTGAAGCTCTGAAGAATAATATCTCTAAAATATTAATGGACTAAGCATTTTTAAGTGGGAATGATATTGTATTTTTAATTAATAAAAATAATTATAAATTCATCCATACATAAATAACTTATTTCTCAATTGGCCATAATAATTTATATATTTTTTAAAGTTATCTTTAAAAATTACTTGAGTTACACATAGATAATTATTTCTAAACAGTATATAATATGCAAAAGTAACATTTTCCATGAGCTTTCCCTTGTAAATGTAACTGAAAGAACAAATAATGTGTACCTTGGCACATTATTTGCATATATTTGGTAAATTAACGATGAACAAAATGTGAAACTATCAGCTCAACAACTCCTTAGTTGCTCAACTAGGAAATGTGGAGTTGGATTTATTCAAGAGAAATCTCAAACATTAAAAGTATATTCTAATAGAAGTAAAGCCAAAAGACGTCCCCTTTCTCCCATAATTAGATTTTAAACCTGTCATTTTCAAACTTAACAATAATAAGCCCACTTCTGCCACTCTATGTAAATATGTAAATGCTTATATATGGCTAAATATAATGGTTTTCATTGCATATTTAATAATGGTAAAATGTTATTGATTTCATTGAATGTAATTAGATACAATTTGTTGATAACTATTATAATTTTACTTCTCCCAAGAGCTCTAAGCTTTATGTTTAAGTCCATTAGTCTACATCAGTGACTTGTAAATAATTTCAGGTTAAATTAAGCATTTGCTTTCATTGGCTTTTTGGATTTCATGTGTTCTTTTACCTTTTGGATGTGACATTTCCACAGTTAACTGAAGTGTCTTTATCCTCCCTAGGACAAGACGAGTGCCTTGAGCCTGAGCAATGTAGCAGGCGTCTTCTACATTCTGGTTGGCGGCTTGGGCTTGGCAATGCTGGTGGCTTTGATAGAGTTCTGTTACAAGTCCAGGGCAGAAGCGAAGAGAATGAAGGTGGCAAAGAGTGCACAGACTTTTAACCCAACTTCCTCGCAGAATACCCAGAATTTAGCAACCTATAGAGAAGGTTACAACGTATATGGAACCGAAAGTATTAAAATTTAGGGGTAGGACTTAGGCCCGACTACAGTGAGTGGGGGATGCATCCTGTGAACGCAGTGTTGTGACCTGTCTGTCCAGTGGTGGTATTGCTTGCTTCTAATTAGAGCTTTATATTTTTGAAAACTTCAGTGCAAATTGGTTCGGTTTTCTTTGGCTGCAGATGTACTGTTTGAAACTTTATGTTGCCAATAGATATCTGCATTGCAAGGGTCAGAAAGATAAAAACAAACCAGAATTGCTCTGTGAAATGATTTAAACAGTATATTCTACCTGAAATTTGGGGAAAATTGGAAATTAGATCTGGGCTTCCTTGCACATAGACTGGGCAAATCTTTTCTGTAACAGTTCAATTTTAGGGTAGGTGCTAAAAAATAAGCACAAAATCTGTTCCAAGTGATCAAAACCCAGACAGTTGCCTATTTTTGACAAGGTCATATTGTTTTCTGAGGACCAATACATGTAAAAACTCCAAGGTACAGAGTATGTGCTCAATGAATTTTGGCTCCTCTTCTAATTTGTTTTACATTAGCCATCATTCTACATTTTTAAAGCATGAAATCCCACTTTTTATTTATCTGATGGTAGTCCTTGAGCCAGACCTTTAAGGAAGAGTGATCATCAGAATTTTGACTACAATTCACATTTATTAGATGAAATTCAACTTTTATGCTCAAAGTATCACTAAGGTAAATAGACATTTTAGGCAATACAGCACTTTTTCCATCAGAGACGTCAGCAATATTTGTGTCCTATAGGAAAGATTCAGAAAAAGATAAAAATTGCAGTGAGTCATTATAAACTATGTTTTTTTTCATTTCAACTGCTTTTAAGCAATCCAGGTCAACCCCACTTACTCAGATCCTCTCATCATGGCACAATAAAAAATTGTAAGCATTCAGTAAAATATAGGAGATGGAGATTTTTTTAAAAAAACATCTAAATGTCCACTTCTTTCCTCTAGTAATAGGAAGTAGCTTTAAAATAAGATCTGAAAGGATTTGTTATTGCTCTTCCTAAAATCAGGACTCTAAAACCCATTTTCTAAAATTATCTGTAATAGCTAACTGAATAGGCTGCTCAGTTTCATTACAATGATAAATGAGTCTTTGAACTTCCAAGAGATATTTGGTACTTGATGTACCCTAGAGTCAAAAACCTGATATACTTTCAGTAAGATGTACATCTTAGTTTACACCAGCTAAACACGCTTGATTTTTGTATTTATTTATATGAAAGCTTTTGAAATACTTGTATCTTAAAGCAAAGAGCCAATGCCATCCCTTTTTATCAAGATCTAATTGCTTTCATCCATAATGTAGAAATTAGTGACTGAGTACAATAGCACATAGATAGTTCCAAAATGATTTTTTCCAACTTTTGTGAAAAATAATTAAGAACTAAATCCTCAATTCACTCGATCCAAACATTTTTAGCATGTCTTATAATAGCAAAACTACAAAGTGGGATAATATCAAGGTGTCTTAGCCATTAGAGGAATGCTTTCATCTTAATGTTTACAGAGTTGATGAGAGATTTTTTCAAATTGAGAAAAACAATACTTGATGTTTTCAGAGCCAATTATTTGGACTGAATTCTGAGATGAGTTTTATAAGATGTCCTTACTAGATTTTGTTACCAGTTCATTAAAACTGACTTTTCTTTGGCATAACAAAGGCACTCCAGCCATCATCAGCAAGGCACAACGGTGGGGAAATTAAGCAAATAAAAGAGTATTAGAAATTTTTAGAAATAAATACTGTGTATGCTAGTTCATTTCAAAGTTCAGGGAAGTTATTAAAAGGAGATGTAAATTCCCACATCATATACATACAATTTACATGTAACATTGTATTTGGAGTCACAACTTCAAATTGAAGTTCCTCACGTGAATTGCCTTTAGAGGTAGATTTGAACATTTAGGACAATAAATTTCAAATAAATAGGAAGCATCCACTGGACATTTTAAAAGACAGTGGCATTCGGGATAAATGAAATAATCTGTGCCTGTCAAAACTTATAAGTAAGCAGTTTTTATTGTACTCTCAAATTAAAGGAAAACTTGCATAAACTCTATGACCATAATTATGGAAATGACGGGTAATTCAAAAATAATATTGCCCCAGAATCCCAAAAACAAAACTGACACCTTCAATCCATGGTAGATTCTAGTAAAAAGTGATCATCCCTCAAGGGAACATAAGCCACAACAATCCAACAAAACCCAGACCATACGTAAAATTACTAGAAAGTTTTCCAGTTTGAGGAGCCTCAAAAGGTTCACATCAAGATGAATAGAAATGGCATTTTATGGAAGATACAGATGATGTAAGTATAGAAAATAAAAATGCTAAAACAGATTTAAAGAAAAATAAGAAGTCAAAGTTTTATTAAGTAATATACTTCATTGCATTAATCTATAAAAGAGGATGGTGTATTTGAGATTATATGGAATTGTTCAACCTTTGGAAGTTTTCCTTTCCTTACAAACATGATCAAGAAAAGAAAGACAACAAAAACAGATTTTTATGGCAAAAGCCTTCTGTAAACATTTTTTTAAAATTACCGTGCTTTTATTAATGGTATTTTAGTATTTCCTCTTGAAGAAAAATTAAAACAAAGCTAAACTAGTGGATTTTAACAAATAATTGTCTGTTTTACTTAACATTAAATGTTGAAAGGGAATCTAAAGAAACATATTCAGACTTTGATTTTGGTTTTGTTTAAATTTAGTGATTAGTAGATACCTATGAATTCTCTGGAACTATCTTTCCTAAATCTCTTGTTAAACAAGAGATGAGTGGTTTGGAGAATCTGAGTGGTTTGGGGACTCCAAAGATTTAAGACGGGCTAATACATTGGTTTGGTTTAGACTCATGGATATTCATTCTTCTTGTTTTCTTCAGCATATGACTTTATCTAACTAATATAAACTTCCTAAATCTGCTCCCAAATTGTTTTCTTTAGAAGATTATGGAAAATGCCAGTGCTGTAACTGGAGTATTCCATATAGTTAGGTACTCACTAAAGGGTTCTGACCCCCAA
Source organism: Nomascus leucogenys (assembly GCF_006542625.1). Taxonomy (NCBI): domain Eukaryota; kingdom Metazoa; phylum Chordata; class Mammalia; order Primates; family Hylobatidae; genus Nomascus; species Nomascus leucogenys. The sequence continues at coordinate 29,032,479 of NC_044395.1, read as the reverse complement.
AATGTCCATCTAAAACACATGAAACTGAAAAGGTTACACTGGAAAGTTATTCAACATCTTGATACCAAGTCTTGGCTTATGTTTCTTAAATATATTTTGTTGCTAGATTTTCTTGCTATAAATAGTACTACTTTGCTAATGCTTCTTTTTATACACACACCCAAAAGCATATGTACTTTAATATTGAGTAGGAAAATATTCACCTCCAATAACACAATCTCCCCAGAGTCTCACTTCAAAAACCAAGACAATTGCCGCCATGTACACTTTTTAGTTCTCTTGGTGAGATTATTCTATATGAGTGAGGTTCTCAATTAAGGGATTCTTTCAAATGCTCAAATGGAATTGAATTGTTTCATTTCTAACTTCCTCACTGGTGCAGTGAAATTCAATTCTGTTCAATTTAAAATAGTGGGCAATGTATTCATTTACATTTTTAAGGTACAATTTACATACAATAAAATCTACCCTTTTTAGTGTACAGTTCTGCAGGTTTGATAAATTACGAATAATTTTAGAATATTATTCTATCAGTTTCATTTACAAGAAAGAGAAAAAGTATCTTCCTATATAAGGTCATTCATCCACTCAACAAATATTTACTGAGTGCCTATTATGTGCCAAATAAAAGACAGAAGGACTTTGATTTCAACAGACTAATAGAAGATAATCAGGTAAAAGTGTTGTTTTTCTCTAAAATCCTTGTTATATTTCCATGATTTCTAAATATAAAAACTATCCATGTTTCTGTAAAGACCATATCCTGAGTTCTGATTATGATGATAAGTATTAATTTTTAAGACTGTTTACTGAAACAGAACTGTGCGATTGACCTTGATTTTGTCATTTATATGTCATTACTAGCAATTTGACTTCAACTTTCTGAAGTTTTCAGAGTAACTGATCTGTAAACATTTTTACTCCACCAGTTTTTAAACTAGTTACTAATTTCATTACTTAATATATAATTATTCTAATATTTAAGCTCTAGGGCAGAATAAACACAGGGATGGAATTTCCTAAAGATTTGGAAAAACTTGAATTCACAACAGGGAATTAGATACATGATGAGTTGTGAGTTATGAACTAAGTCATAACAAACTTAGAGAATCACTCCTTTACCCTATTTTCCTCTTAAATTATAATTCTAGCTACTAGAAAGAATTTAGACAGTGAATGAAAAGTAATGAGACTAACATAATAGCAGTACCTGTTTCTCCTTTGTATAATGTTATCTGCTATCTAATGTGATAAGGAGCAGGAATTTACTGATTTCAGATCCCTGACTCTGTAACCTCAACATGGGAGGTTCCCCAGTGATGACCATTCAGTAGGCTTTGAAACATATCCCTTTTCAGTGCACCCCTTTTAAATACAGTTCTTAAAATATGAGCCGTAGTGTTCATAATAGCATAGAGTGAACTATATGTCACTAATTGTGCTGTTCTGGGTCATGTCTATAACTGGTGTGAATGAATGAAGTGTCTGTGGATAGGTCTGTGTTATAAAACAGGAAGATCTGTCATGAATAGTCTATACATATCGTTTGTTTAGATACTTCGTTAGTTCTGGTAGTCTAATCCTCGCACTGTAAAGACATTTCATGACAAGGAAATACTATTTAAAGAATGTTGTCAAACATAAAAGAGCTTTTAAGCTCATCCAGAAGTACTAAGATATACAGTGCAGCAAGTTAAAAGATATTTCCTGCCCAGATTTACTAACAGTAGTTTAATATTATGATTTTAGAATTAGTTTTTCCACAGGTAGGACCACAAACTCTAGACAGATTCATTCTTCAGTGTAGTTAAGCTTTCCTTTCCCTGGTTAAGCAGTTTTCATATGACCAAAAGAACATGGAAAAAAATGCAGATGTCTAATTATTTATATTTCGGTGTTTGTTGTGGAACATCTTGTTGAAGAACCAGAAATATGGTAACACTCCGCGTTCTTTCTGCTTCCTTTCCATGCAACCCAGCTGACCTTTTCTGAAGCCATAAGAAACAAAGCCAGATTATCCATCACTGGGAGTGTGGGAGAGAATGGCCGCGTCTTGACACCTGACTGCCCAAAGGCTGTACACACTGGAACTGCAATCAGACAAAGTTCAGGATTGGCTGTCATTGCATCGGACCTACCATAAAAACCAAAAAAATAATTGAGTGCCTTAATTAAACTGTTGGTGACTGATGGAAACGCAGCCCTGAGGGACACGCCACGCGTGGGTCTTTGCTAAACCAATCCTTTGGCTGAGAGCGGGAAGTCCATCCCAACCCGCTGGCCGGACATCAGCAGCAGCAACGTGTGCATGAGCTCAGCTCGGAAACCCAAACTCAGATTTTATATCAGGAAAACTCACAATTTAAGTTTTTTTCGGGGAGTGGGTGGGGGAGGGAGCTGGGATGGGTGTATTAACAGCAACAAATTTCATTCAAGTGGACTCAAAAACTAATCAGACTTGTGAGTTAGCGCATTGAACTGTGAAGTTCTTGCTCAGAAAGGCCTTTGTCTTCACCGGAAAGGATAAAATAGTGGTAGAAGTCCGTGAACATGCTAACCTGTGTCTCCAGAACACCCATATAGTCCATGGAAGAAAATCCAGCTGAGAAAACAAATCACTAAACTGTGATAAGAAAATAATGAACAAACATGTAAATCCTGTGGGAAAAAAAATAAAGGAAGTATGTACACTTACTTTGGAGAAAACAAATACTGAAACATGCTTGCTTTTTAACTGACGTAAATTCAGTAGAGGACAACACAATTCTTTTTTCTAACCATCTTAGGGAACAATACATTGCAATAATTGATATAAATGCCATCACTGTAATAAACTTTAGAGACTTTTTTTTATAAAAGTTGTTGGTCATCTTCTTGTTTGCTGTAACCTTCACTCTGTCACATGAGTCGGTTCACAGATTGCATTTGTCTCACAACCAGGAAGAAAAGCAAAAGGAAGAAAACGTTTAGGTTCAATCGTCAGTCTGCAGTGTAGACTCGAAAGAGACGACGGGTCACTCATGTTAATGGTATTATTTATAATCTCGTTCTGTGTACAACATTGTGGCTTTTGTACCCACCAAAAAGAATAAAACAGCAGATGTTCTTACAATATCTACAGAGCTTAAAAGTTTTTTCTTATTGTTATAAAAGTTATTTGAGAAATTACAAGACTATAAGAGAGATTGTATTAGTGGTGGGCCATAGTGGAAAATGTAGCTAGCCCTCATTATTTTTTGCATACTAAGCTACCCCTCTTTTTCAGATCTTTGACTCATTAACAGATTAAATTGTCAAAGATGGAGTCTTTGAGTTGGGGAATGAATCATTGTCCTAACAACAACATACCTTGTAATTGTGTGTTGAAATTTTACTTGACTGTATTTTGCTGCATAAAATTATGTGTCTCTTGGGCTTCTCCCCTTATTCCTATTGTTCCCTTTAAATCATATGAAGGCATTCATAATAGTTTGGGGTAGATAACAAATGAAGAATTAGTCTTTGTTTTCAACTGGAAATTGTAAAGAAAATTATACCCATGTTTATTTATAAAAATCATCTTATGTATGAATTAAACTAACATGTTTCAAAAGAAGGTTTGGTTCATTTGAAATAATAAATAAGTACTCTAATACAGATAAAAATCATGTACTTAGGGTATTGGCAGAAAGCACAAGTTAGGATGATTTCAGAAGTCTGGCCTTGAAGGATGAGTTGAGTTTTAACAGGAGGAGAAGGTGTTAAGAGCCATATGAGTGAGCAGTGGCCCAAAGCCATGCACATCAGTGGCTCATTTAAGGAATGAATGCCATTAGATGGGCTAGTGAGAGCACAGGAATATTATGGAAGATAAAGTTGGAAAAGCTGAAGGACTGATTTTCTTCCATCAACTCTCAAGATCCCATTCCCCATTCAATCTCTGTGCTGCAGTAAGAGCAATCTTAAACAGTATAAATCACACACACACACACACACAGGTCCCTCAGGAAAAATTCCAACCTCTTGAGAAGATCACATGAGCCCCTTCATGACCTGGCCCTTGCTTATTTCTTCCAGGACTTCTCTCACTTCTATCCAGCTATTCCCGTCAGCAAATGAACATCCAAAGCAGCACTTGGAGCACTGCATAGACTATTTCGTCATTGTGTAACTCCTGCCTGTCTCCTCTTTACCTGAGTAACTTGTACTCATTCTTCAATACTCAAATTGAACTTTATTTACCCTGAAAAGATTTCCATGGCTATCCACCACCCCCCGCCTGTGAGACTGAGTTAGGTGTCCTTTTTAATGTCTTTCCCCCATCACGGCACTTACCATACTGCGTTGTAATTGCCTGTGTACTCGTCTGTATAACTACTAGACTGTAAGCTCCTTGAGGGCAGGGACTGTGTCTATCTTGTTCACAGTTGTATCCCCAGCACCCAGCACAGTGCCTGGCATATTGTAGGTGCTTAATAAATATTTGTTGAATGAATGAGTGAATTGAATTGAATTAATTTAATTAAGTGAAAGCAGAAGAAGAGCACCTTTTCTTATTAACAGTCTCTAGAGTATATTTTAGGTAATATGGTCCCCAACTTAATGATCGTTCTACTCATGATTATTCAAGTTTATGATGATATGCATTCGGTACAGTACTCAATAAGTTACATGAGATATTCAACACTTAGTAATAAAATAGGCTTTGTGTTAGATGACTTTGAGGCTAATATAAGCGTTCTGAACACATGTAAGGTATGCTAAGCTAACCTACTATGTTCAACAAGTTAAATGTATTCAATGCATCTTCAACTTATACTATTTCAACTGAAGATGGGTTTATTGGGATATAAACCCATTGTAAGTTGAGGAGCATGTGTATATGGTGAGCCAAATGAAGCTTGCAGGTTGGCTGATTTCATAGTGTTGTCTATGTCACTGGAAAGCGTGGTTTTAAAAAAAAAAAGTTGATCTGATAAATATTCTGATCACACAAGGCTATACTCCATGTAATTGTATATAGTTGTGGAATCATTTGTTTGGCTGGATAAACTGTTGTAAAAAAAAAAAAAAAACACAGAACAGGGTTTTGGTGTGGTTTTTAGCCGTATTTCCAAAGGTATCTTTCATTTAAGCCTCAGAGTGGATTCATGATATGAAGTTAGAGAGTTATTTCTTATAGTAAAGAATAATTGTGGCCAAAACAAAATTTTAAGTTTGACATCAGTAAAAAGGGCTATCTCTCTGGATTACAGTCTGGTGATATGATATAAAACTAGGAAATATGGCTTTATAACATTTATGTTTAAGTTAAACATAAACTTAACTTTTCACTTAAAACATTTGGTCCTACAAAGTGAAGAACCCAGTTACCAGACAAGATCACTGTGTGTTGATTCTGAACATATTGGCTAAAGCCAACTTTGAGGCTAGATCAGCTAGTTAAATGCATACAATGAGCATGTTAGAAAGATCTAAAGAGCCTTCAAGAGAGTTACTTTGTTACCCTCAGTTCAATAACTATTTGTTCAAAATGCACTTGCAGACTATCAACTCGTTCAGTTTCCCTAAAGAATAGCACAGAGAAGTTGTTCAATATATTTTTGTCAATTTGTAAACACAACTTTACATATTAAATTAGTATCAGTGGAAAAAAATATTTAGATAATTTTCCTAGAAAGTAAAATATCCCAATTTGCAACATCAGTGAAGTGGTGATAGGAATAAGAACTACATGAAAGGTGACATCCAGGAAAGTTTACGAAAAGACAGACAAAAATGTGCAGATTCATCTGTCTTAAACCCATTTAAATGATGCTGCCTGAAAAATGTACCTTTTCATACATGTTCATAAAAGGATTTCAGTTTCAGATAGTTCTGCGAGCTAGAGTACTTTTGTAAAACCAAATGCAAATACAGTAGGTGATATATTTTTGTATTTTCTAAGCAGCTAATACCAGTAGTCTTTTCAAAGGATAACTTTTCTTTTTCAATGAAATATTTTGATAAATTATAAAGAGCAAGAGATAAGACATAGAAATTATGTTTCAAATAGCAACAGAAAACCCAATTGTTTTCCATGAAATAAGAAAAGCCTGTTTGTTGGTCTGTCTTTGACTTTATTTTCTTACAGGGAAAAGTAGACCCAAAAAATGAAGAAAAGTAAAAGATAAAGGGAAAGAAGACATTTAGAAAACAGAAAGCTGGGTAAAAGGCCCATAGGATCCCCCTGGGTAGCCAAGTGGACTTGAGAGAACAGAAAAGTTGACATATAATTTCTACACTGTAAGATGTGGAATGTTCGATGTAATCTTCTTCCTGTGACATGTGTGCCTCCAGTTTAAGTTTCCCTACATGCCACAGACTGGTATTTGTGGTTCCCTTGAAGGAGGGAAACAAAGAGAAAATTCTAAGTCCCATGTTTCTGTGGAAGTTAGGCTATAAATAACCCTAATAATATGTCTCCTTCCCACAGGGCTATGCAGAAATCTAGACTGGGATTTTCCTTCCATGTGGCAAAGAACAAGGGTTCATTTGATTTTTTCTGAATCTGAAGAAAATGGTAGGTTGAGCAAAGTTCCATTGCATAAATACCTGTTTTTTAGCCACCTGTACTGACTAGAAAGTGTCATGAACAACAAAGTAAGTAAAAAACACAGAAAATATATAATATCACTAAAGAAAATTTTTGTTAAATCACAATGCCTAGTACATGGCTTGACGGAAAAGGTTACTTAAGAGTTTCAAAGTCCCGCAATCTCAAGTATAAAGACGGCTTGTTCAAGTAATGTACCATTATGATTTCCTTCTCAGAGTTTGCACATTTCACCAACACTTCTGAAGTTCCTAAACATTTGGTAATGGCTTGAAACTGTGTCTGTAGAACATTATTTCTGCAGTTGGGTAGGTCCGTAGTCATAGGCAATCAATGTTTCAATAAATGATTTAACGAACTGTTTGACTAAATTAATAAAGAAATGAATGAATAAAGACCCTCTAAAGAATTTCATGATCATTCCCTGTATAAAAACTTCTGCCAGCTCCTCAGAGCTAATTGCCAGCACAAATGTGAGTCTTTCAGCATTTTTTTGAAAACAAAGAAGGGATTTGGAACAATTTTGTTCACAGCTGGCTCAATCTAGAGATTTGCCTAATCCTTTGGCCACCTTAAACTGATGCTGTGTCAAACTTCTAAAACAGGCATTTTAAAAATCCCATCTGCCTGAGATTTTCACAGAACCATACTTCCCACCAATATTCTGTTTTTACATCTAAGCACAGTCAGTGTCAGCCAGCATCTTTAAGCCTCCAAGACCACCATTAAAGTAGGTGGTTGCAGGATCATTGGGACTTGCACAGGAACTGGTAACACTAACTTGAGATTTAATGAAAACCCTGAGGCTCAACCCAGTAGGTCTATATCCATGTCCTCCTTGGTCACAGCCTCACATCTAAATCATTCCATTAATCTCTCTGTGTCTTGTCCACATTTTCCTCCCAATACTCTTCTGCACTTTTCTTCCTTCTCCCCATTCATCTTCCCACCGATTTTCTCTCTCTCTGACTTTGCCACCATTCTCCCTAGGACCCTCATATAAAGTAAGGAAGCCCTGAACATCCTCAAGTTCTCCCCAGAGCACTGTCCCATCTCCTGATAATACCACTCCATGTACCACAAGCCTAGAAGGAAAAGGAATGTCAGTCCTTACAATTACAGCCCACATGTAAAAATCCCTCCCCGTGAATGTTCCCAACATGAAGAAATGATACATATTTGAGATGATGGCTATGCTAATTGCCCTTATCTGAACACTATAAATTTTATATATATATATATATATATCAAAACATCACTATGGACCTCATGAATTTATACAACTATTGTCAATTAAAAATTAAAATTAAAACATGACGATAGGCAAAAAATTTCTTCTCATCTAATCATACTGTCAAAATGCACTGCCTCTTTGTCCACTTTTGCCTGCTGACTTATCTGTAATTGCCCCACATTCATAAATGATTTTGGCATTTGGCTTATTCTTCCTGTGCACTCCAAGTTCTATTATCATCTTAAACAAATTCAAGGTCAGTACAGATGCTTCATCTAACCCTTAGTCCTGTAGTTCTTTGACTTCCCGTGGGTCTTTGCCTCTGTGCTATTTGCACCAAAGGAAATGCATCAGATCTTGTGATTGCTTACCTTCTCATCTTGCTTCAGATGATGACCCACTTCTCTTCTTCCTTGCACACCCTAGTGACTGAAAAGAGTGGCCTTTAATCCACTATTGAACTCCTCTACTTGACTATGTCACTTTACCAAAATGTTCTTCCCAAGATCACCAATAAATATCTTGTAGCCTTATTTAAATAAACATTTCAATATGGAACAAAATCAAATTGATCTCTTTATGTATTGGCATGGTATTATATTCCCCATAATTCTCTATTTATTTCTTCTCAGTCTATTTTATATTCCCCATTTCCCTCAACCAGTCCTTGCATGTTGCTATTACTCAGGTTTATACCCTTTGCCCCCTTCTCTTCTCATAGGAATATTCCACCTGGTTGATGTCACTATTATCAAGCTGTCTACAGTCACCTATACATTATCAACAATGAAATCTGTGTCTTCCATTCAAGCCTTACATACTCAGTTGCCTACTCTTGATCTCTTTTTGACTTCTCTATTACAACATACCAAATTTCCTCATTTTTCACTCTACATTCTCACCCCCTCTTGTATGCCTGTTTCAGTGAGTGGCATTAGCATTCATCTAATCTCCCAAATCATGAGAATCGTTCCATAACCTCTTTTGTTCCTCATTCACACATCCAATCAATCAACATCTTAAATTCCCTTATCTTTCATCTTTCCTTTCTCTGTCCCATACTCGTCATCCATATTATGACTGACTTGATTCAGGGACTCAGAATTTCTCACCGTTATTACTACAACTATCTCCTAATAGGTTTCCTTGCTTCTTGTTCACTTATATCCCCCTCCAGTTCTCTTCCTACATGGCTGCCAGCGTAGTTTTCCTAAAACATAAATATGATCCTGTCACCTTCCTGATTAAAATAACTCTATGTCCAATATATGAGGCCTGTCAACATCTTCAGTGTCGTCTCTCACCTACTTTCCACTCCAATAACATTAAATCACTCACAGCTCCAGTTTCCAGAATGCTTCATCTTCTTCCCCTTCTAAGTTTTGCCAATTTTTCCCTCTACCTGGATTGCCCCCATTTCAGACAAGATTTCCAATTATAATCAACAAAATCTACTCTAGCTTAGTTAAGCAACAAGTAAATTTGCTAATGGAAATGAGATAGTTTCCCAGATGAGTGAAGACAGAGAATCAGTGCTGAAGGCCAAGTAGGCAAGAATGATACTCAAATCAGGCCACTGATCTGCTCCCAAGCCATGTCCAACTAATAGTGGACACATATATCAAAGTTGGCAGGAAGGACATAGAACATGAGAACATAGAACACTGCTGCTAGGACTTCTCTTTCTACTGCCTCTGAAAGTGAGATGCCTCTCTAGTGTACTCTATCACTCTAACACCTTCGCAGGAAAGAGCTCCACACATGGTCTCTTTCCAATTCAAATCTCAGGTAGGAGTATCTAACTGGTGGAGCTAGGTCACATGCCTATGACATAGCAAAAAGGGAGACCAAATACCAGCCATTACTAGAGAACCATAATATGGAATATATACAGAAACTTATTCAAAAGAAGCTGAGTGGGACAAAGTGTTGCATATGTCATTTTTCCTTTACACCTAATTTCTACTCATTCATCAGGAAGCATTCTAAAAACCACCTCTTCAGGTAGACATTCTTGATTCTCTTAGTTTGGAGATCCTTTTCAAAAAATTTCCCTGGGTCCTATGTTTACCTCTATAATAGCACTTATACCACTGTTACATGATTATTTTATAAACTTCTCCACTCCTTGGTTCCACAGGCAACAATGAGTAGCAGAAAGAACAAATTATCAGCATTAGAATCAGACAAAACTAAATGTGAATCCTTGTTCTGACACTGACTCTCTGGCCTCTGGAAAAAGCCTGTTGTTCACATACAAAATAGGAGCAATAATACCTAGCATTTGATGTTGCTGTGAAGTTGAGAATAAATGTTTATAATCTGCTTATCATAGCAGCTGGTAATAGGAGCTCAATAAATGAAACTATACTTATTTCTTTCTATAGCCCTGGGCTTCTGCTTCTAGGAAATAAAACACTTCAGAAATGTCACTTTTGCCCTAACAATAAGAAAAAGCCTAATCATCTACAAAATTATATTTTTTGGTACAAATCAGAACGCTGCTCATGGTGACCAAGTAAATTGAATTCCAAAGGACAAACCCCTTCAAAAAGAGATGAGCTACACAGTTTCGCAATTGGTACAGCAGAAAGGACGTGGGCTGTACTGGCAGTAACACGAGTGGGTAAGAATAATTCAGGTAAATATTAACAAATTCTTAAAGACCAAGTGTTGGCAAGTTTGTCAGTTTGAAACAGTTGAGGTTGCTGAACAAAGAGAATTTGAATTCACTTGGAAGCTCTTTCTCATGACCCTCCACTGGATGATTAGAAGAAAGATTGGGAGCAGGGTAGGAGACCGGACAGAGACTTCATTGGAGGGGCAAGTGTGCAGGAGGTCAATAGCAGCTACTGGGATACTCAACATGCCTGACTTCCCAGATCCTTCTCTTCTACAAAGTAGATGGCTTTTTAGGCTACTGGGGAAGGAGCAAAAAATTATTTAATCTTCACATCACAGACAAGGAACCATTGCCTCTAGAAAAGGAATAGAAGTAAAAATTATCTACCCCTGGTAGAGAGGCAGGAAACTGTCATGGGCCCAAGATCCTATACCTATGCTATTCAGAGGGATACTATGATGGAGAGAGGCAGAAAACTCCCATCAAAGATCAACCACAGTTTTCCTTCCAGGAGATGGAAGGGTAGAAATACTGAGAAAGTTCCATCCCTGAGGATAAGGTGAAAACCGCCTAAGACTGAGGCTGGGCAGGCACAACAGAAAATTCTAGCTTGCTTCCAATACAAGCACAGCATTGATTAACAAACAACACCTGTCTACTTCTGAAATGAGGGATAGGAGTGCAGCGGAATAGAGGCCTCCACTGTGGCAAAGGAGTGCAGGAATGAAGGCAGGAATAAGGAGGAAGAGAAAAACTCTCTTGCAATTCAGCCTCCACCTTAGGCACAAGGTAACAACAGCCTGTTACTAGATGACTTCGAAGCCATCACTGAAAGTGATGCTAGCAACAGCAAAACCCAAACTCCGCTCAACCCCTAACTAAATTTACTCACCTCTCCCCAAAATTAAGTCCTTACAAAAGAAGAGAAGTGTCATTTACATATGTGTTGTATAGTACTCACCTCAGTCCCTATTGCTTTTCTCCTACTAAGTCCAGTATTTAATTTTTAAAAAGTTTGAAAAGCAATAAAACACACTTTGGGAGGCCAAGGCAGACAGATCACGAGGTCAGAAGTTTGAGATCATCCTGACCAACATGGTGAAACCCCATCTGTACTAAAAATACAAAAATTAGCCGGGCATGGTGGCGCATCCGTGTAATCCCAGCTACTTAGGAGGCTGAGGCAGAAGAATCCCTTGAACCCGGGAGGCGGAGGTTGCAGTGAGCCGAGATCACGCCACTGCACTCCAACCTGGGCGATAGAGTGACTCCATCTCAAAAAAAAAAAAGAAAAGAAAAGCAACGAAACAATAACTCATTGCCAAGAAATAAAGCGATAAGTAGAATCATACTTAGAGACCCAGATGTTGAAACTGTAACACAGGGACTTTTAACAAATGCTTTCATCTGAATTCTAAGATGACCTCTAATGATGCAAGCCCTTCTTCTCTTCTTGAGTGTAGGTGAGATTTGTGAACATGAGAGCGTATCACACCTGTAATTATGATATGCTGTATGAGAAAATATTTTTTCAGATATTGAGGTCCTTAATCAGTTTAGTTTATCAAAAGGGAGATTATCCTAGGTGGGCCTGACCTAATAAGGTGAGTTTTTAGAAGGAATTGTAGAGGTTCGAAACAAGAAATCAAACAGATGTGCTGCTGTTAGTCTAAAAGAATGGCATCTTATAACCTGCCATGTAATGAGGATCTGCGTGAGTCTAACACATATGTAAAAGTAAAATTGATGACAACAATTGCACAAAAAATAGGAAGGAAGAATTGAAATTATACTATTTTAAGATTCTTGCACTACATAAAATAACATAATATTATTTAAAGTAAATTTGATAAGTAGAAATATATTGTAAACCCTAGGGAAAACACAACAAAAAAATTCTGTTAAAAAAGGCATAACTTATAAGTTATTACTGGAGATAAAATGGAAAAGTAAAATAAAACTCGAAAGAAAGGATGAAAAGAAAAAAGGAACGAAGAAACTGATGGACAAATAGAAAACAACTAGCAAGATGATAGATTTAAATACAGCTATATTAATAATTATATTTAATATAAATGGTCTAAACATTCATATTAAAGACAGAGACTGCAGTTAGAAGAAAAAGCAAGGCCCAACTATATGTTCTCTATAGGAAATCCACTTAAAATGAAACCACAGCCACAAATATAATTTTGTAAATGCTTGATTCAAATTACTGAGTGAATGAACAAAATTTGTGTCAGAAAAATATAACATGTGAGAAAAAAATTAAATGGTGAGAAGGTACAGAATCTGACCAAAGTTGTGGATGTGCATATATCAACAAAATTTTACCTAAAATTTAAGATGACTCACAAGCATCCTCTTGAAATCTATTCATATATGCTTCTAGCTACACAAGGATTGCAATTTTATCAATGACATTTTCAAAGTCTAATTCTTTGTTTATTTAATTTTCAACTGAATTTTATGTTGCAACAAATGAGGTAAAGAACTAAGGCTCTAAACTTAATCAAGAGTTTACTGTGTGTAGTTATGCAATAACTCAAAAACACTAAACTTCTGTGATTCTCTGCTATACAATAGACAGCAGAAAAAGTATTCAAGCCTGCTATTTACATGATTGTTACGTATATACTGAGGTGAGAATAGTTGCAGTTAATTATTACCATTTAACTGTTAAATGTATGTGTTAATGTAAGTATATGAAACAAATTGTTTCATACCATTTTGAAACATTCACTTATGCAAAATGCATTTGTAGTAGATAAGAACATTAAGAATGGGTTATTTGAATAAACCTAATTCTTTTTCCAAGGCCAGGATTAAGATGAAGTAAATGTGGCATTTGCTTCAAGCATAAAATTTAAGGAGGAGCCAAAAGACTCAGTATGACAGAAATTTAAGCTTCTGAGTCTTTGTTTATGCAGTGTCTTCTAATTGAAAGCTCCTCTCTGCTGTTTGTGTCTTTGCTAACAAATTCCGTCTAGGACTCAGCTCAGAAGTCACTCATTCTAAGACTTCCCTGAACTTTCCTGAACTTAGGAAAAACTGGCCCTTGTACACGCTTCTATGAGATCGCTTATCATCTGTCTACTCTAAATGCATTCACTGTAAGCCAAATCAAAGGCAAAAACTGTTTCATACAATTTTATAACTTCTATGCCACTACGGGCACCCAGGAGCACTTTATACACACTGAATGAAAGAAGGGAAGGAAAGAGAGAAAAAGGGGTAGACAATGAGGGAGGGACAGATAGAAAAAAATAAGGAGTCATCTAATGAGAAAGAAGGGAATGGATCATCATCTGATGAGAAAACACCTGGAGTAAAGTTTTGTTTAGGTTCTCTAGCTACATCAGTTAGGACTATTTCAGTTTTGTTTTTTTTTTTGAGACAGAGTCTCGCTCTGTTGCCAGGCTGGAGTGCAATGGTGTGTTCTCGGCTCACAGCAACCTCTGCCTCCTGGGTTCAAGTGATTCTCCTGCCTCAGTCTCCCAAGTAGCTGGGACTACAGGCGCACGCCACCATGCCCAGCTAATTTTTGTATTTTTAGCAGAGACGGGGTTCCACTGTATTGGCCAAGATGGTCTCGATCTCTCGACCTCATGATCTGCCTGCCTCAGCCTCCCAAAGTGCTGAGATTACAGGGGTGAGCCACCATGCTCGGCCAGACTATTTCAGTTTTAAGCAACAGAAACTCCAACTCAACTAGCTTAAAGCAAAACCAATAAAAAGAGAACAGACATATTCTAAAATTACACCCCAGATTTAATTTATGGAGCTATTACTAAGTGACAACATAGAAAAGTCAATATCACTGAAAAATGTGTACTACTTGCATTTCCTGAAAGAAGAGGGCATGCCACAACACACCATGCCGGGCTTAAGAGATGCATAGGTTTTGGTCAGGAGGCAGAAGCAGTAACGAGGGTAAAGACCAGTCCACAGCCCTTACTGGCATTTCCATGGAAAAGGCAAAGCAGGGTAGGATAAACAGTTTAGGATTAATCAGTAAGAATAATTCAAGGGGGCTCTAGGCCCACCTAGGTAGACTGTGGTTATCTAGCATCTGGCTGTGAGTTGATTTAGGGCAGGGGAAATAAAGTCATGTGTCACTTAATAATTGGAATATGTTGTTCTGAGAAATCAGTCATTAGGCAATTATGTCATAGGAACATCATAGAGTGCACTTATACAAACCTAGATGGTACAGCCTGGTACACACCTAGGAGATAATGGTAGAGCCTCTTGCTCCTAGGCTACAGACTTGTGCAGCATGTGACTGTACTGAATACTCTAAGCAATTGTAACACAGTGGCATTTGTGTATCTAAACATATCTAAACAGAGAAAAGGTACAGTAAGAATGTAGTATAAAAGATTTTAAATGGCACACCTGTATAGGGCACTTACCATGAATGGAGCTTGCAGAACTGGAAGTTGCTCTGGGTGTCAGTGAGTGAGTGGTGAGTGAATGTGAAGGCCTAGGACATTTGTGTATGCCACCACAGGCTTTATAAACACTGTATGCTTTGGCTACACTAAAGTTATAAAAAATACTTTTCTTTCTTCAGCAACAAATTAACCTTAACTTACTGTAATGTTTTTACTTTATAAACTTTTTCATTTTTCAAACTTTTTGATTCTTATAATAACAGTTTAAAACACAAACACATTTTACAGTTGTACAAAAATATTGTTTCTTTATTCTTATTCTGTAAGCTTTTTCAATTTTAAAAATTTTTTTGTTAAGAACTAAGACACAAACACACACATTAGTCTAGGTCTACACAGACCATCAATATAACTGTCTTCCACCCCCACATCTTGCCCCACTGGAAGGTCTTCAGGGGCAACAACAGGCATGGAGCTGTCATCTCCTAGGATAACAATGCCTTCTTCTGGAATCCCTCCTGAAGGGCTGCCTAAGGCTGTTTTACAGTTAACTTTTTTTTATAAGTAGGAGTACACTCTAAAATAATGATAAAAAGTATAGTATAGTAAATGAACCAGTAACACAGCTGTTTATTATCAAGTATTATGTACTCTACAAAATTGTATTACTAGACTTTCATACAACTGGCAGCTCAGTTATTTACAACAGCATCACAACACACATGTGAGTAATTTGTTGTGCTATGACATTAAAACTACGACATCACTAGGGAATAGGAATGATCACTTTCATGATAATCTTATAGTATCACCATGGTATTTTTGCATGGTATTGGAGACAGTCTAAAATGTCTCCCTATCCTGTGCATGACTGTATTGGTTGGTGTGTGAGAGTTAGATAAAGGAGGTGGTTGAGGCATATAGACATGGGATTGGTTTGCATATGAAAGACCTGCTTGGCTGAGTCCTTTGCTATTTCTAATAATTGGCTAGGCGTGGAAAAAGCAGACTCTCTTCAGTCAGAAAGGCCAAAAATACCACAGCATTAAGAAAACAGAAAAGAATTTGCAAATATTTTCTCCCATTCTATAGATTGTCTGTTTACTCTGTTGATAAGTTTCTTTTGCTGTGCAGAAGCTCTTTGGTTTCATTAGGTCCATTGTCAATTTTTGGTTTTGTTGCATTTGCCTGTAAGGTCTTAGTCATAAATTCTTTGTCTAGGACAATGACTAAGAGAGATTTTCTTAGGTTGTCTTATAGAATTTTTGTAATTTCAGGTCTTCCATTTTAGTCTTTAACCCATCTTGAGTTAAATTTTGTATATGGTGAGATGTAGTGGTCCAGTTTCATTCTTCTGCATATGATCAGCCAGTTTTCCCAGGACCATTCATTGAATAAAAGTTATCCTCTCCTCATTGTTTATTTTTGTTGACTTTGTTGAAAGTCATTTGATGTAGGTGTGTGGCTTTACTTCTTTGTTCATTATTCTGTTCTATTGGTTTATGTGTCTATTTTTGTACCACTAGCATGCTGTTTTGGTTACTATAGCCTTATAGTATAACTTGAAGACAGGTCATGTAATGCCTCCAGCTTTGTCCTTTTTGCTTAGGATTGCTTTGACTATTTAGGCTCATTTTTGGTTCCATATGAATTTTAGAATAGTTTTTTTCTGACTCTGTGAAAAATGACATTGGTAATTTGAAAGGAATTGCTTTTGAACCTATAGATTGCTTTAGGCAGTATGGCCATTCTAATGATACTGATTCCTCCTATCCATAAGTTTTTCTATTTGTTGGTGTCATTTATAATTTCTTACATCAGTGTTTTGTGGTTATTTTTGTAAGAGAACTTTGACCTCCTTGGTTAAATGTATTCCTAGGCATTTCATTGTTGTGTGTGGCTATTGTAAATGGGATTGTGTTCTTGATTTGGTTCTCAACTTAAACATTATTGGTGTATAGAAATGCTCCTGGTTTTTATATGTTGATTTAGTATCCTAAAACTTTACTGAAGTTGTTCATCAGGTCTAGGAATCTTTTGAAGGAATCTTTAGGGTTTTCTAGGTGTAGGATCATGTTATTAGTGAACAGAGATAATCTGACTTCCTCTTCTCCTATATGAATGCCTTTTATTTTTTCTCTTGCCTGATTGCTCTGGCTAAGACTTTCAGTGTATGTTGAATAGGAGCGTTAAGAGTGGACATCTTTGTCTTATTCTAGTTCTTAGGAGAAATGTTTCCAACTATTGCCCATTCAGTATGATGCTGGCTGTGGGTTTGTCACAGGTGGCTCTTATTATTTTGAGGTAATAAGGTTACCTCAAAGGCATTGAGGTTCCTTCAATGCCTGGATTGTTGAGGGTTTTCGTCATGAAGAGATCTTGGGTTTCATCAAATGCTTTTTCTGCATTTATTGGGATAATCATAGGGTTTTTGTTTATAATTCTGTTTATGGGTGGGTCACAATTATTGATTTGTATATGTTGAGCCATCCTTGCATGCCAGAAATATGTTCATGATTTCGGTTATGGGTTCAATAGAAGCCCAAACCCCAGCATTACACAATATATCCATGTAATAACCCTGCACATGTACCTCCTGAAACTAAAATTTTTAAAAAAGAATACAGAAAGTAAGAAAATATATAGTTAATATTATTGTTGTGTTGAATGGATCCCAAATACACAAATATTCAATCTAAGAAAACAGGACTTGGAGAACTTCATAAAACTAAAAATTCAGAATGATTTGATAGTTCCAATACTGAGGTTGATCCAGCAGTTCAAATGATGTCATCAGGAACCCACTTCTCTCCTCTCCTCTCTGCCTTCTCTGATAGGTTCTACTTAGAGGCTTCCTGAATGTACCATTCAATGTAGCAAAACAGTTTAATATACGTCTTTGGATCTCTCATCTCCATGGGGAGCTAAGCTGTTAAGGGGAAGAATTAAAGCTTCTCTTTCTCAGAACTCCCAGCAAATACCTTCCCATGCTTCATTGTCTCTGAATGAATTATGTGCATGTCTCTGAACCAACAAGTTGGAACCAACCAATTCCAAATAGAATATGTGAAAAGGCTTAAGTGCATCACACACTACCCCTAGAGCTCGGAGTCAAGTCAGCCCCACTTGGATTAAAAAGATGGGAAACGCAGTCATTCCTAGAAGAAAATTAGTAAGCCGAGGAAGGAGACATGGATGCCAAGCATCCCACAAAATGCCTGGTAATTACAATTTTTCACATTGCTGGCACCAGTACTTCTATCACAATAGTAAAAGATTCCAGATGCCCCTTCCTTAAAGGACAGTCTAGCATAGCTTTACCCATGTAGTAACTCCACTCTTTTGGAGATGTTTAGAAAACAATATAAAATTTATTCATGCATATTTTACCAAGTAGAATGGACAAATATTACCAATATCATGTTGGTACTTTAACTAAAGCAGTGTTGACAAAAAGAGTCAAATGCTGTAAAATATTTAAATAGATTTATTCTGAGCCAAATATGAGTGACGACTGCCTGTGACACAACTTTCAGGAGGTCCTGGGAACATGTGCCCAAGGTGGCCGGGTGCAGCTTTGTTTTATACATTTTAGGGAGACATGAGACTTCAATCAAATACACTCAAGAAATACATTGGTTTGGTCTAGAAGGGCAGGACAACTCGAAGCGAGGGTGCTTCCGGCTTATAGGTAGATTTAAAAATTTTCTTGGTGACAGTTGGTTAAGTCTATCTGAAGATCTGGGATCAAAAGAAAGGAATGTCTGGGTAAAGAGGTTGTGGAGACCAAAGTTCTTATTGCAGAGGAAGCCTTCAGGTAGTAGGCTTCAGAGAGAATAGGTTGTAAAATGTTTCTTATCAGACTTAAAATCAGTGTTGATGTTAATGATGAAGAGGTATAATGAGGCACATTCGACCCCCACTTCCTGTCATGGCCTGAACCAGTCTCTCAGGTTAAATTTTAAAAGTGCCCTGACCAAGAAAGTCCATTTAGATGGTTGGGGGGACCTTAGAATTTTCATCCTGGTTTGCAGCAGTCTTTCATATCAAAAGTGATAGTATTTTAGTAGCACACTTGAAGTAAACTGGAAAATATTTAGAGGCATCTATATAGGACTTGGTGGAAATAGTTAACTCCATTTTCTCTATATTATATAATGGTAATAAGAAATAAAAATAAAAATTACTATTGAATAAATTTGTTCATAACTTCCAAATAAAATATTATCCAAACAACTTTATTGAGAAACTTGAGCTTGTTTCTGTAGCCATAACTTTTTTGAAATCAGACTGTATATTTAAATGACTACCCACAATTCAAGACAAAAAAGAGATACTCTCTTGAAATTCTTGATAGATGATATCAATCAGAAATACTGTCTGCACAAGTAGGAGATAAAAAAACATTTAAGTCATTTTTACAGCCATTTTAAATTATACAACAGCTGAAATTATATTTAAAGGATATAGTACATCTTACTTTTTGTTGATGAATGTACTATTAAAAATCCTTGGCAAAATGTGAATGGATTTGAATCCAATCAAACTTTTTCATACCAAGTATTTTAAAATAATGATACTCTATTTTGGAGAAGACACATGCTTTATTGGAGCAGTCACTCTGAAGCTGGCATGAATGCCATTAAAAAGCACATGCACCACAAAGGTTCAGAGGACTGATATATGAGGACAGAGATTCTTTGCTGCTGCTGAGGTATGCTTTGTAGAGCTGCCCTGTCCCATTCCCATTTGCCACCCACATACACCATGGCAAGACCTTGGGCTGGCTGCAGTGATCCTTGGGCATCTCCTCCAGCAGCTTCTCAGGCTTCTTGTCCACAGTGGGCAGTGAGATACTCTGCAGCTAGCTGCTGAGTAGATAATCGATGGGTGGCTGATTAGCTCAATTGGTTACAGCATGGTGCTAGTAACGCTGAGTACTCCTTGGTCTCATTCCTACCACTTGGCAGAGCAGCAGGTGCCACGTGAATCAGCAGAAACTATGGGACTTACCTTTACGTCATGTCCCTGACAAGGCATCTTGTAGTTTGAAGACTTTCATTGACATTTCTAGGGCTGAAGCACATTTGGAATCTATTCATAAACCCCTATTAGGAAGCACTGCCATGAAAGTGCAAATTGCAAAATTCCCACTTCCAGCCTATTGTTGGTAACAATGTGGTGAATATGTTGTATAGTCAGGCAACCCATCTGTACCTCTCTTAGCTTTCACTCCTGATTTCATGTTACTTTCTTCAGGCAGGAGGCTGCTGAGATCTGTGAGTGATTGGGTGTGGTAAGACTTCTGCCTCCATTGGGGTTCCTGTAGAAAAAACAGGGTGGTCCACTGGAGAACAGCTAGAATCCCAGGAGTGATTCCAGAAGGTAGGAAATCCCAAGAAGAGCTTGGACTTTGGGGTTCTATGTACTGGAAGGAGAAATTTACCAGTAACCTTATGACTGTGTCAGATGGCAATGACTCCAAAAGATAGAGCATAACCTGAACAGGTGGTCTGAGTCTTTCCAAACTTGAAGCCAGGAAAGTCCAGGAGAGCAGCATCTTCCAGGTGATTTGGGCAGGACTGACAGGCTACCCCTATCACACAAGACCCCTTTTAAGTACACCTGCATTAGGAATATATTAGCAGCAGCCAGGTAAAGCGGCTCACACCTGTAATCCCAGCACTTTGGGAGGCTCAGAAGGGAAGCTCACTTGAGACCAGGAGATCAAGACCAGCCTAAGCGAGATAGCAAGACTTTGTCTCTATATAATAAAAATTTAAAAATTAGCCAGATGTAGTGGTGCATGCCTGTAGTCCCAGCTATTTTGAAGGCTGAAGAGGGAAGATTGAGCCCAGGAAGTCAAGGTTGCAGTGAGCGAAGATCACACCACTGCACTCTAGCCTGGACAACAGAATGAGACCCTGTCCATTTAAAAAAAGAAGGAGGAGCAGGAGAAGGAGAAGGAGGAGGAGGAGGAGAAGCAGAAGCAGAAGCAGAAGCAGAAGAAGAGGAGGAGGGGGAAGGGGAAGAGGGAGAGGAAGGGGAGGAGGAAGAAGGAGAAGAAGAAGAAGAAGAGGAAGACGAAGAGGAGGGAGGAGGAGAAGAAGAAGGAGGAGGAGGAGGAGGAGAAGAAATAAAATTAGAAACAAGGTCAGAGAATCACTGAATCATCAGAGAAAAAAAACAGCTACCTATCTGAGGAGTTCCAGAAGGCAGAGAATCGGATTGAACAATCATAATACATGTCTTGTCAAATAGAACTACTGGAGGAGAAAAAGAAACACATGTATTTCTTAAATTTTTTTTTAAAAAAGTGTTGAGATCCAAGTGAAATGAAATATTGTTAGATGGAAGCTACTTAACTCATTTATTCAATAAATGAGTTAATAATGTATGATAGGCCAGGCATTCTTTTCAGCGTTTGAGATAAAGCAATGAACAACACAATTAAAGATCCTCATTTTTGTGAAGCTTATAGTCTAGCAAAAGAAGGCAGACAATACGTGGTAATATAATACATAAGTAAATTATTTGACACATTAGAAGTGACAATGTTCTGGAATAAAAAGAAGAGCAAGATAAAAGGGATTGGGACTGGTGGGAGAGGGATAGTTTGCAATATTAAATAGAGTGGTCAAAATCAGCCTCATTGAGAGGGTGACATTTTAACAAAGACTTGAAAGAAGTGTAGGAGTAAATCATACAGATACATGAGAGAAAGTGTCTTGCAGGCAGAGTGAATGGTTAGTGCCAACACCTAAGAAGACGGCATGTCCAACATGTCCAAGGAATAAGAAAGACACCAGAGTGGCTGCCTTGTTGTGAGGGGAAAGAATAGTAAGATACCAAGTCAGAAACGAGGTGGGGGACCAGATCACACATGGCCTTTTAGGCCATTGTAAGGCTTCTGCCCTTGCTTGGTAAAATCCAAAGCCCTTACAGTGGCCTAGAAGGCCGTGTGTGATTTCGGATGAAGATTAAGCATTCAGTTTTGCACATATTGGATTTGAGATGTCAACTAGATAGGCTAGTGAAGATGAAGAGGCACTTAGATAATCTAGTCCAGAATTCAAGACATAAGTCTGGGCTAGGAATAAGAGAAAGATCATCTAAGAAAAACCCAAATCCAGAAAAATCACATGATTGCATACATTTTTAAACCATTTTTATGATGAAAATTTCCATAAAAAGTTATGAGAAATGAGAGAAGTGAATATAGATAGTATTTTAGAAACAGATCGTTAATATACCTAATATACTTTTCTAAACAATTAAAATTAAAAATTGAAAGGAAAAAGTATAGTCAATTTATACATGCTAATATGCTCAGCATCACTAATTATCAAAGAAATGCAGTTGACACCAAATTGAGATACATATAAGATTTTCAGTATTAGCAAGGATGAAAATAAATTTCTAACACTATTGTTGGGAGTTCCATATTTGCATGTAACTTGATATAAATTAAAAGTTAATTTATATTAACTTTTAAGGATCACTTGAGCCCAGGAGTCTAAGGCTGCAGTGAACTATTATCGTACCATTGCACTCCAGCCTAGGTGACAGAGTGAGACTCTGTCTCAAAAAAAACAAAAACAAATACGCAAAAACAGATGGGAAGTGGAGTTGGGCAGAAGAAAGAAGTCAGAAAGCTTTGGGTGTGAAGGGCCTTGGGGACAGATGGATATCTAGGAATTATTCAGTCATTTTGTATGTGCTATTTTTAAGTGGGAGAGAGAAGAGCACATTTATGCAATGATGCAAAGAATCAGATACATAGGCTAAAGTCGAAGACTCAAGAAAGGAGATAATTGATCATATGAGTCTGAAAAGGCAGAAGAGGATAAGATCAAGACAATACCTGAACAGATTCTCTTTTAATGACTAAGAACTACCCTAGGACTACATTCATTGTAATAATACACTGAACATATGGAATTGCTAATGTTTAAGCATTTTTTTTTACTTTTGCTTACTTACAAATTCTATAGGCTCAACTAATAACAAAATATACTAACTGGCCTTTATTTAGCACTGTATACTCAATAAATTCCTTTAGCTATCATATTTAATTCTCACAACATCCCTTAAGGCTGCAGCATCAACCACTGCCTGAGTTTCCTCTACAGATTTCAGTCTGCCCTTGCCCTACAGATTTCAGATTTGCAAACTCCCACAATTGCATGAGCAATTGTATGTATATGTATATATATATAGTATGTATATATACACATATATACATACACACACATATACACATATATACATATACATACACACACATATACATACACACACATACATAAATATATATATATATATTCTGTCCATTCTGTTTCTCTGGAGAACTGTGATAAATACATAAGATCTGAGGTGGGGTCTGAAGAGGACTATGGGTCACTGAGAAATTAGGTATTTTACCCAAAATTACACAGTCGGCAATTGACGAGTTCAGATTTAAAACAAAACGTTTTGACTACAGAACCTGCACCCTCAATCACTACTGTATTTGCTACCATGCTGTCCTTGTTCGAGGAGGGATAAGAGAGGATGAGTATGGGTTTTAAGTTTGGTGTCCAGAAGTTGAGGAATTTACCATCTGATGGCTTCTACTTCCTCAAAAGCAAGGTTATTGACTGAGCATGAATGGAGGGCCAAAGGGAGGTTGGAACTGTCTAGTGGAAAGACTTCGACATCATGTGCATTCGTTTTCTAGGGTGGCAATAACAAACTACCACAGACAGAATGGCTTAAAACAAGAAATTTATTCTCACAATTCTGGGGGGCAGAAGTCTGACATCAAGGTGACAGCAGGGTTAGTTCTTCTGAAGGCTGAAAGAGAATCTGTTCCATGCCTCTCTCCTAGCTTCCGATGGTTACTGGCAAGAGTGTTCTTTGGCTTGCAGCTGTATCATTTCAATCTCTGCCACTGTCTTCACATGTCTTTGTTCTCTGTGTGTATCCCTGTCTCCAAATTTCCCTCTCCTTATAAAGACACCATTTATTGGTTAATCCAGCATAGCCGCATCTTAACTTGATTATATTCGCAAACACTCTATTTCCAAATAAACCCACATTCACAAGTACCTGGTGTTTAGGGCCTTAAGATATCTTTATGGGGACACAGTCCAACCACAACACCATGGTTTCCGAGAGACGGAGCTGTGAATTTAGAGTAGCACCAATCTGCCTGGGTATGAATGAAATCGCAGTCATCTAATCTGAGCTGAAAAAGGATAGTTGTGGTAGGAGAACTTGGAGGGGTCATTGAACTTTAAGCCCTGAGGATGAAAAACATGTGCAGCAAACTAGGAGGATCATAGATTTTAGTCACTGAGCTGGTGTTTGAGTTCATGGTCATGGAGGAGCAATAATAACTGGGCCCAGAATAATACTGTAGGACGAGGACAGGTGAAGTGGAAGAGATGTAACTGATGACAAAGATGCAGAACTAAGTAGCCAAAGCTTTCAGATTCTCTGCTGGGACACTAGTTTCCTGGGAAATTCCTAGGATGACCAGAGTGAAGAGGAAGATGAGGCAGTTGTTAGCAAACAAGATGTGAGAAAAAGAGTAGTGAAAAAAGGAAGATGGCTTTAGCCAGTCAGCAGGTATCAGTTTCAAAGGTAGTTTTTAAAAAATAATAGAGAAACAGTAATCTGGAAATACCATGAGGAGCAAAGAGGACTCAAAACCAACAACTGACCCAAGTCTCATAGGGGGGCACCACAGAGTATATAGTAGGCAGGTAAGAATTGAAGTCTTTGCCATCCTACTCATTTGCAAAATCATCAAAAACAACATTGTGTCTAGATCAGGACACAGATAATCTTTAATGGGAAAGAGAATCCTCTGCACAGTACAGTCATCTCAGGGAATGCAAAGCCAAGCTATGACCATGCCTGGTCCAAGTATGTACAGTACAGCCAAAGAGCAGTCACAGAACACACACGACTGCCAGGGCCCACTGCTATGGTTTAGGAGCAGTTCTCAGGCAAGAGGGGAACGAGTCATAAGCTGGACAGACTGGTGTTGACTTTAACATTTGTATTCAAAAAATTCTCAAGGAGACTTTGAAAGACGTGATACCAAGTTTATATGATAAAATATTCTAATTTTATTCAGTGAAATTCATTTTGATACTTTTAAATTATGGTAAACAATAATAGAAATGATAAAGCCCGTCCATCTTGCTGACGTTTTGTGCAGCTAAATGTCAATGTGGAACAGAAAATGAGAAGGTGAAATGGGCACGGTGGCTCACACCTGTAATCCCAGCACTTTGGGAGGCAGGAGAATTGCTTGAGCCCGAGTTCAAGGCTGCAGTGAACTATGATTGCACCACTGCACTCCAGCCTGGATGACAGAGCAAGACCATGTCTCTAAAACTAAAATTAAAAAAAAAAAGAAAAAAGAAAATGGTAAGGTGAAGAGTGAAAGCGACACGATCAAAGAAAAATTCAGGGAGTATTTGGAGAGCAGCTTGACAAGCATACTTAGTTATGATGGCTGGAGAAAATCTTTAAAGGGTAGGCAAAGGACATTTGTGGACTTTATACTTCTACTGACTCCTTACAGAAAAACCAGTAATACCTCCATGCTGCTTTCCAGTTTTAAACTGCATTCTCATATGTTATTATTCCAAACATGGTGAGTGTCAGACAGAGCACATATACTACATGTAATACAGACAAGAACAGCGAGGCTCAGAGAGACCTACTGCCCCACATCTGTCATCTGAAGTGGAGCTGGGGCTGGACCTATGGTCTCCCCTGAGCTTTGCTCATCTTCACTACTTCATGTCCTGTCAATTCTCAGGATGTAAGAAAAGGAGTACTTTGGTGTTGTGGGAAGTCAGGGACCCCGAACGGAGGGACCGGCTGAAGCCAAGGCAGAACATAAATTGTGAAGATTTCATGGACATTTATTAGCTCCCCAAATTAATACTTTTATAATTTCTTACACCTGTCTTTACTGCAATCTCTGAACATAAATTGTGAAGATTTCATGGACATTTATCACTTCCACAATCAATACTCTTAGAATTTCCTATGCCTGTCTTTAATCTCTTAATCCCATCATCTTCATAAGCTGAGGATGTATGTCGCCTCAAGACCCTGTGACGATTGCGTTAACTGCACAAATTGTTCATAAAGCATGTGTGTTTGAACAATATGAAATCTGGGCACCTTGAAAAAAGAACAGGATAACAGTGATGTTCAGGGAACAAGGGAGATAACTATTAGGTCTGACTGCCTGGGAGCTGGGCAGGACAGAGTCATATTTCTCTTATTGCCGAAAACGGGTAAGAGAAATATCGCTTAATTCTTTCCCCAGTAAGGAATATTAATAACTAACAGCCCTGGGAAAAGAATGCATTCCCGGGTGAGGCTTCTAAAATGGCCACTCTGGGAGTGTCTGCCTTATGCAGTTGTAGATAAGGGATGAAACATGCCCTGGTCTCCTGCAGCGCCCCCAGGCTTGCCTAGGTTTAGGAAATTCCAGCCTGGTGAATTCTAGTCAGACCGGTTCTCTGCTCTTGAACCCTGTTTCCTGTTAAGATGTTTATCAATGACAATGTGTGCACAGTGGGACATGAAACATCAGCAATTCTAGTTTTGTGCTGGCCTTGTGACCTTGCCCTGCCCGTTTGCCTTGTGATATTTTGTTACCTTTGAAGCATGTGATCTCTGTGACCCACATCTTATTGGTACACCCCCTCCCCTTTGAAAATCGCTCATAAAAACTTGCTGGTTTTGTGGCTCAGGGGGCATCATGGAACCTGCCAACATGTGATGTCTCCCCCAGACACCCAGCTTTAAAATTTCTCTCTTTTGTCCTCTTTCCCTTTATTTCTCAGACCAGCCGACACTTAAGGAAAATAGAAAAGAACCTATGTTGAAATATTGGGGGCTGGTTGCCCCGATACTTTGGGAAAGCTATTCTGGAAGTATAATACAGGGAGGACTGGACAGGAAGAAACTGAGAGGTTGCTGGAATACAGGCTACACATGCCTCCATGCTAAGGACTACATGTGAGATTGAAGGAGGCTGTTCTGAGGCACCAGCAGGAGAAAATACAGGACTTGGTCAACAACTTGGATAGAATGAAGGCAAAAGACTCAAAGACACATCTAAAATTTCCAAGCAACCTGATACAAATGGTGTCCCTGCAGAGAGAAGATGATTTACAGATATGAGAGAAGAGAGCTAATGAATTTGATTCTGGCGTGCATTGTGTATTTGGGGAAAAGAAAATATGCAGGGTGAGATGCTTATAACTTATAAATTTACAAGCTTATAAATGTTTGTAAATTTATATTTCAGCTCAAATGTTGGAACTGGAGATTTTAAATGAGAAATGAAATGACATTAAGAGTTGACTGACTATATTTCAGTTTATTTTTCTAAAGATGAATGGGTCACATCAAAGAAACAAATGGTAAATAATAAAGGGTAGTGATAAAGTTCTCTGAATGTACAAAAATTCAAATTTCATAATAATTGCCATTTCTTGTTTCTTTTTAGTCTCAATTGAAACAGTACAGTCTGAATGCCTCTATCTACAGTGGTAAATTAATCTGTGATTTCAGCATCCAACTTTCCTTTTTAAAAAGAGGTATGTTCTTCTCCAGCTGTGTCCCAGTCATACATAAGCTAGATCCCTTTCAATATGCATTGGGAGAAATTTTCAAAATGATACATTTGGCAGACAATCCTCATCTGGATTTTAATTAAGGCCCCATGCAAAATGCTGCCTGGTATGTATAAAAAGGATCTACACGTCAAAAAGAAGTTACAGGTGGAAACAGGAAACAGGCTGGTAGTTCTCTGAGAGCTTTAGAAATTATAACTTCAGGTCTGATGATAGTGACTAGAAAGCCCTGATAAATTAAAAATTAAATATTTTATAAATTAAATTTACTTCTGGGAAAGTGTAATGTTAACACAAATGTAGAGCAACACAGTAAAAATCATTTTGGATTCAAAACGAAAATGTTAAGGACAGAGAGGTAGAAAAAGGTATCTATTCAAAATAAAGCATTCTGGAAGGATTATGATCTGCTTTTATATACAGGATAGAGGTGACAGCATGAAGAAGCAGAAAAATGAACAGAGAAGCAGTAAAGTAATATAAAATGGACAAATTAGGCAGAAAATGAAAGAAGTGAAGCAGAAATTCCCTTCAATTAGAAAGACTAAAGTGTTTAATTTAGAAGAAAAAGCCTGAGAGAACACTGTATATTTCTTTTCTGCAAATTTATGATCCCCTCCTTCTCCTAAACCAGCCATTTCTACAAAACAGATGGGAAGGTGCTCCTTACAATAAGGATGCCCAGATAATTCAAAGTCCTTATCAGGGCACTTTTGTCTAGAACTAATGCTAAACCAGATAGGATATCACAACCACTGGTATAATCAAAGTATCCCAGGCAAACCAGAGTGAAGATGTGGTAGATTGATTGCAAAAATTGCCACAATTCCTCAGCCCTCCCTGTATCCCATTTTTTTTTTTTTGTTTGAGACGGAGTCTCGCTTTGTCGCCCAGGCTGGAGTGCAGTGGCACAATCTCGGCTCACTGCAAGCTCTGCCTCCCAGGTTCACGCCATTCTCCTGCCTCAGCCTCCTGAGTAGCTGGGACTACAGGCACGCGCCACCACGCCCGGCTAATGTTTTTTTGTATTTTTAGTAGAGACAGGGTTTCACCGTGTTAGCCAAGATGGTCTCAATCTCCTGACCTCGTGATCTGCCTGCCTCGGCCTCCCAAAGTGCTGGGATTACAGGCGTGAGCCACCGTGCCCAGCCCCTGTATCCCATTTTTACCCAACTTCACAGCTCCTCTTATCAGTAGGTGGACTCTGTTCCCCACCCCTTGACTCTGGTCTTGCTCTGTGATTAGTTCTGGCCAATCCAGTGTGGCAGAAGCATAATGAAGCGCTAGTTCTGAGACTTGGTCTTGACACCTTAAACACCTCTGCTTTCTCTCCTCTGCTCTTGCCACCTCCATTAGAACAAGCCCAAGCTACCACGGCTATAGGATCAAACACCACAGGGAGAGCTTAGCTCCACCACTTACCACCCCCTGCCCTTCTGTTATTTAGCTAACCCCAGAAGTTGAACCACATAGCCAACCTGCAGCTGACACTGAAAACCCAGCCAAGAGCAAAACTGCTCAGTTAAGCAAAACCGCTCAGTTAAGCTGTGCCTCATTTCCTCTAAAATTTTGAGCAAAATAAATGGAGTTTCCAGCCATCAAATTTTTTGGTCAGTTTGTTACACAGCAATAGCTAGCAGATACACTCACTATGAGTGTGCCTGCCACCTCAGAAGTGCAGCAACAGTGTTTCCTACTGGAATGAACCAATCCAACCCATCTGCACCTGAAGCAGGATTAAGAAATCCAAGGCTCTTCAACCAAAGCCCTAGAAGATATTATGCTTCTTTTTAGTTTTTCACTTCCAGGCATTTAAGAGTGCTCTATCCAAAAATAATTATTAGCTATTTTCATGCTTTCCCTAAGAAATTAAAAGCTAGCCAGACACGGTGGCTCACACCTGTAATCCCAGAAGTTTGGGAGGCAGAGGCGGGTGAATCACTTGAGGTCAGGAGTTGAAGATCAGCCTGGCCAACACAGTGAAATCCCATCTCTACGAAAAATACAAAAATTTGCCTGGCGGCCGGGTACGGTGGCTCACGCCTGTAATCCCAGCACTTTGGGAGGCAGAGACGGGTGGATTACGAGGTCAGGAGATCAACACCATCCTGACTAACATGGTGAAACTCCCTTCCACACTAAAAATACAAAAAATTAGTTGGGTGTGGTGGCGGGTGCCTGTAGTCCCAGCTACTCAGAAGGCTGAGGCAGGAGAATAGCGTGAACCCGGGAGGCGGAGCTTGCAGTGAGCCGAGATTGCGCCACTGCACTCCAGTCTGGGCAACGGAGTGAGATTCTGCCTCAAAAAAAAAAAAAAAAAAAAAAAAAAATTCACCTGGCGTAGTGGTGGTGGTGGTGGTGGTGGTGCTTGCCTGTAGTCCCAGCTACTCAGGAGGCTGAGGCAGGAGAATCGCTTGAACTTGGGAGGTGGAGGTGCAGTAAACCAAGACTGCGCCACTGCGCTGTAGCCTTCGGGACAAAGTGAGATTCCGTCTCAAAAAACCCTGGATCTCAAATCCAACATTAATACCATCTTTCATTTAAGTAGTATTTTACAGTTTATATACTTAACAAATACCATTTTCTTAAAACAAACAAACAAAAAAACTATGTAGGACAGGCAGAGTAGGTATCATGCCCAGGTTACAGATGAAACCAAATTGAAGAGCAAGTTAAATGACTTTTGCAAATAGCAAATGGCAAAGCTACAATACTTATAACTATCCCTACAAACTTTCACTCTTCCTTTTCCTTAGAGCTCTTATGCTAAAATCTTGGGTCAATATCGGTATGTAATTTTTAAGAAAGATGGTTAATTAAATGATGAGGCTTTTTGTTGTTGTTGCTATTATAAGAGTGGAAATAACATGATGTATTAGTCCGCTTTCATGCTGCTGACAAAGACATGCCCGAGACTGGGTAATTTATAAAGAAAAAGGTTTAATGGACTCACAGTTCCACGTGGCTGGGGAGGCCTCATAACCATGGCAAAAGGTGAAAGGCATGTCTTACATGGACGCAGGCAAGAGAGAAAATGAGAACCAAGAGAAAGGGGTTTCCTCTTATAAAACCATCAGATCTTGTGAGACTTACTTATTCACTACCATGAGAACAGTGTGGGGGAAACTGCTCCCATGATTCAATTATCTTCAACTGGGTCCCTCCCACATCACATGGGAATTATGGGACCTACAATTCAAGATGAGATTTGGGTGAGGACACAGCTAAACCGTATCACATGAGTTAAATCTCAAGGGTTCTTTTGAGGAGCAAATAACATATGCATCATGCATAGCTCAATGTCCAGCCCAAATGTTATGAGGCCTCTGTCCTCACTGACTGTGATAGGGCTGTCTTCTAAGCTTGATAACCTTTACCCTTAGAGCGCTGAGTATCATTTGAAATTACAAATTCTCAGATAGTATAGGCAAATTTATTTCTATGGTAGAAGCATTTATTTCAGATATAGAAAAATAACACTTTTCAAAGTCAGAGTAAGTAAACAGAAGTATATTTTTTCCTTGCATACCCATCCTCAAATGTCAACATACAGTTTCCAGCCATTCTTACAAGGAACAAATGCAGAATTAAAGTAATAACCGTCAACAGAAGAGCTGTATTAAAGCTACGTATCAACCTTGAAAATCAGAAAACACAAAGTGATCTAGTGCGATTCTCAACTTTAGTGTGCATCAGAATCACTTGGATTGTGGAAAAAGCACCTTCAGAGAGCTGAAGGAAAATCATCAGGTCAAGTAAGCCCTTGGTCTCAGAATAAATATCAAAGAGACTAAAGATATGTACTTTGTTCCTCAGGGAAGAGGGAAGGACAAAATATACTACAATATAGAAGATCAGCCATTTACTCTGTGTGACTTCTCTGAGCTTCAGATTCAGGAATAACGACAGATACAAGTCTCAAGAATTGTTCTGTATATTAGGTTAGATAGTGTAATAAGTGCTTCTCCAATCCATAATACATAGCTACTATCATTATTTCAACATCATCATTATTTGATACAGAGTACATCTTCCCCACCCACCCCCCACTCCCAAATGGCTGCTATTACTTATTTTAAAAGTCAAACAATCAGTCATTGGGTTCAAGCTCATGGACTACAAGTACCATTTTTATACTGGTATCATTTTTACTAGCTTCAACTATTCACTTATAAGATTTCAGTAAATTACTGAAATGACAATTTTTGTACCCAAACTAAGACAATCACTGAAAGAAAAGGAACTAAAGCTTTAAAATTGAGTCTTGCTTCTAAAGCATTAATAGTGAGAAAAAGAATTCTTTTCAAAGTGACCCATTTTAGAAAATCTCTGATGCTCTCTGTATTGTTTTCTGAATCTGAGAAGGCTATATATAGATGGAAACATGGGAATAAAATACCTACAATCTTCATCACTTCCTATATTCAATATACTACACAGTAACATTTCATAGTTAAAGTTTTTGGCCATTTAAGTACCTACCCACATAAATATCTGAGGTTTTAATATTCTAAAACTATAAAACATAGCTATAGAGGTACACAGTTAGGCTAGGACAGGGTTTCTCAGCCTCAGGACTAATCATATTTTGGGTTGGAAAATTCTTTACTGAGTGTGTCGGGAGGGTTGAGGAGGTATGCATTGCACAGTAGCAACCTTTTCCCCACCCCAGTTTTGACAACCAAACATGTCTCCAGACATCACCAAATTGGTCTTCTGAAGGCCAAAATCTACCCTAGTTGAGAACTTCTGGGCTAGAATTTTATATAGACACAATTGTAAACTCTGGGTACACAGACAATACAAGACTGTATGTAATATTATAAGGTAAAGAGTCCAGCACAGTAAATTTCTGCTATACTGTTTACGCTAGGGCACAGTTTTTATATACTACTTAGGCATACAGTTATCCACATATAACTTTTTCCTACTGAACACTGACATTAGACAAGAAAAGAAACCACAGCTAATCCAGCAACCATCATTATATCACCTGATATGAGAAAAATCTACAGTTTTCAAACATTTGCTAAACGGAAGCCTGGAAAAATCACTGCAAGTGTCCTTCTTTCTGAATTCGAAGTCTGTCTTTCTCTACTTGTAAGCGTTCCTTTTCAATCTGCAGCTTCTCAGATTCAAACTTCAAAAACTGCAGCCTATCCTTTTCCAGTTGCAAGCGTTCTCGCTCAAGTTTTAACTTCTCTGTTTCTATGTCCTGTGGTTGAAGCATGGATTTTTCTCCTTGACCAAGTTCATTTTCCAAGGATGGTTTCTCTGAATTGACTATCTGTAACCTCAACTTCTCTCTTTCAATCTGCAGCCGCTCCTTCTCTAGCTGAAGCCGCTCATGCTCCATGTCTAAATGCCGCAGCCTCTCTTTCTCGATTTGTAGGCGTTCCTTTTCTACCTGCAGCCTTTCAGCCTCGATATCCAGTCGTCGTTTTTCCAACTCTAATTTCTGTTTCTCAATACTTACAAGCAAATGAGGCTCATCATATGCAGATCTAGATGGTGTTGAGTTAAGGGTAAAAAACTCATCAATGTGGGGGAAATCGGGAAGTTCATTTTCTCTCCTGGAATCTGGTATGACGGATGACAACATTTCTTCCTCCTCCTCAATTTCAAACTAAGAGCAAAGAGAAAAGCAATTTTCAGTATTGACTTCTACTTTGTGGCAATTTGTCTAAATATTTCTTAAAAGCTTTCTGCATCATTTGGGGAAAAATACTTAATTTGAATTTTGAATATCATTTACGCTGAATTACTTGATGTCTGTAATACATATAACCTAGGTAATTATATTTAGGTGGGAAGAAAAGTATTAACGATATAAAGAGAAAAGCAGAATGACTTGTTATGTACTATTTTTAAATAAGCTTGAAAATCTTGGAATGTGTTAACAGTTCCTGAACAGTCATCTCCCACATCAGAATTGAAAAGATTAAAAGAGGGTACAGAGGCTAATACTTACTTCAGGACTCTGCGGATCCCTTTCTTCCTCTTCCACCTTGACCTCAGTTAAGGATCCACCTGCATCCCTAAAATCTGCCACATTTTGCCAGTCAAAATTTGCATCATTTCGGAATCCAATCTTTTCATCTATCTCTTCAGTGAGAGAGTCATCTAAATCAGAGGAGGGAAGGGGAAATCCTGAACCGACCAGCTTAATGTTGGCCTTCATCCTCTTTCTCTTCATAAGTGCTCGCCAGTCAAGGTACCTTCTTTTCACCTCTGTCCCTGTCCTCTGTTCTCCTTCTCCTACAGCATTCACACACTGCGCAATCTCTTCCCAAGCCATTCGCTTCATCACGTTAATTGTTGTATTGAGCTGTTTGGAAAAAATGACTTCTTTCCTTTTTGTAATTTCTTTCAAAAGGGTCTGAGTTTCTTGAACACTAAAATTGCTTTTCCTTTTTCTTTTCAACTGCTTCATTTTCAACTTCAATGCAGTTTTTATGGTAAGAGATGTGAAAACAATTTGAGGAATGCTGCAAAGCACAAAAACCAAGGATAATTCTTTGCTGGCACTTAGTTCAAATCATTGTCTTCCATTCATCTAGTGGCAGAGGCAGTCTGGATAATTCCTAAAAGGAAAAAAGTACAATCAATCAATCAATCTGCAACTTCTACAACATACTTCAACCTAATGAACTATATAATTTTGAAAAGAAACAAAAACAACCCTCTAAATATAGCTTAAAATTGTGTACTTCTTTATCTTTGCCAGTACCGACATAGTCCAAATTGCCATTTTCTCCCCTCTGGTGTGCTGCAAAGGTTCCTAACCAGTTGCCACTATTCATTCCTGACTCCCTTCCTACTACTTCAGCTCCTTCTCCCACAAATTCTCCCTCTCTCCTCCAATTGCACTGGCCATCTTTCAGCCACCTATTCCTGTCAAACTCTTTCTTAGTTCAGGGCCTTTGTCCACACTGTTCCTTCTGCCTGGAAAATGGATTGCTCCCTTCTTGGTCTACTTAATTCCTCCTTATCCTTTAGCTTGTAGATTAAGCATCCATTTCTCAGGGAAGCGTTTCCTGACAAATCAAATTACTCCAGCATAAAATTTGCAGGACTTTTCCTAGACTGGATTTTATACTTGTGCTAACATACAGCTCAGAGTCTGTCCCTTTCCCCAGTTCACTGCAAAGTTTCACAAGGGCAGGGATGTTTCCGCTGGCCATCACCTCCCCAGAGCCTAGCAGAGATTCTGGCACATGGCACGCACACCATAAATATGTTTTGAATGAATGAAAGAGTCGATTTGCCAAAATAATCATTAGTTCGACATATCTAAAAGAAAAAGTACACTTTGCAGAATAATTTTAGAGGAAAACTGAAAGGTTGAGCTGCAAAATCAATAAAACTCAGAAACCAATTTGAGACAACGTAATCTGATCAAATAAATGCCAACTACCTACATTTTACTACTTCACAAATTCAAACTCATTTTAAGGTTAATAAACCAACATAGAAACCCTAAATTTGGAATATAATTTCCTGAAACAATGAAAGTATTGTAGGAATATGACAAAATTAAAGGGGTAACAAAAAAATGGCAAGGATTTTACCCAGTCATCCCACCTAATTAATCATGTAAGTAAAAAGATCACCAAAAAAGATCAACAAAAAAAGATAACCAAAAAGGAAAACGATCACTCAAAAAGCAAAAGGAAAATATCACCACAAAATTTTTTTAGATTCCTAAACCTTTCAAAGACTACTGCACATTGCATGGTTTACCCTTGTAATTCCGTTCCTCAAAGCTCACCCCATCCTCCCCTCCCTTAAACCACCTAAACAAAAGCCCCTAACATCAAACAAAACCAGGCTGGACTATATTTTTGTTTCTAATTAAGGCTCTTAATTATGTGCCTTTCTTTGGAGAATTTCTCAGCAGTACTTTGTATTTTTCTGGGCCACTTTAATTGTAGAGTTGAAGATCACAATACAGGAAAGTATCTATACTTGGAGTCTCCACTAAATAAATTTTAAAATATCCATGTGGCAATATTTGTATACAGATTTTGAGTGGAAAAGATCCTCTCTTGTAGGCATTTCTTTTAGATAGGAGACAATGTTTCTCCAATTTCCAGACTCTCAGGTTGTCAGACTGTCAAAGAAGGTGTACCTGAAACTTGTCAGAAATGTAAACTTTTTAGGCTCCTCTCCAGACTGGGAACTCTCGAAGTTGGACCTAGGTTTCAATAAACCCTCCACATAACTCTAGTGCACAGTAAAACCTCTGTGCTAGACCTACACTAGTAGAACCGGTGATTCACATGCCTGACTCTCTTATCTACCTTGAATTCAAGCCTTGCATAAGTGCACCTAGTGGAATCTAAAGCACATCCACAATCCTTACTGCAATGGATTGGGGAAATGTAGTTTTTGTGCTAGCTAGCCTTTGCATTATCAGAAGGCACACTAGGAGGCTGGAACAGATGTTGAGTGAGTCAGGGACTGGATTTTCTCATAGTGGCAGAAAATGAGGTCATCTATCAAAAAGGTCCCAGTGTCTCACACAGTGCAGTACATATTGCCTTATTAATATTGATTCAACTGAAGAGAATAATAATGATTCAACTGAGAGATAGATGTCAAAAAAGCACTTTGACTTGGAAAAGAGATTTTAAAAGATGTAAGGGGAAACAGGGCTCAGAAAGAGTAAGGGGTACCTTACACAGACCATGCTGTCTGACTTCAAATTCACTCACTGATAACTGCTACAGGGCTGACTTTTCCTCCCCTACCAAATGTGAAATGGGATGACATTACTAAGATCCCTTCCAGCTCTATCACTGTTTGACCTTAAACTTTTCCTGTCAATACGAAAAAAAGTATCAAACTACCCATGAAGTTCCAAATCCTGTCATTTAAACCCCACCATGTCATTATATGGGAGATACCAGCCTTTCTATTTATAAAACAAGATCCAGAGAGGTTAATTTGCCCACAACACAGCTAGTTAAATGGCAAGACTTATTACCGCCAGGTTCCCTCATGTCACATCTACTTTGACTTTATTAGCAGCTTGTGATAGCTAAACCTTAAAAATGTGTTGCTGGCCAGGCACGGTGGCTCACGCCTGTAATCCCAGCACTTTGGGAGGCTGAGGCGGGCGGATTGCCTGAGCTCAGAAGTTCAAGACCAGCCTGGGCAGCATGGCAAAACCCCGTATCTACTAAAAATACAAAAAATTAGCTGGGCATGGTGGTGCACACCTATAATCCCAGCTACTCAGGAGGCTGAAGCATGAGAATCGCTTGAACCCAGGAGGAGGAGGTTGCAGTGAGCCGAGATTGTGCCACTGCACCCCAACCTGGGTGAAACAGTGAGACTCTGTCTCAAACAACAAAGACAACAAAAAAGTGTTGCTAAGGTAAGTTTTGAGATGTCATTTAGTAAAAGATTTTCAAAAGGAGATTCTTATCTATGTGGAAGGTCCAGATAAAATTCTTTATATTGGCAGAAAAATTCCTCAAAGCTTCAATCGGTTACATTTCCTCTACATCCTGTTGAAGTAAATTAGACCGGAGACCTGGCCTGAAGAATCCCTAAGCAGACAAAAACAGTTAGGCCTCATAAGAGACTTTAACCTTGCTTGATTTGCAAACATATGCAACACTTAACTTGGGCTTTTTTTTTGGTAAATATCTATATATTTTAAAAAAGAAACAAGACTAAACAATCAGAAGCTGTCAACTAATTTATGCAACTAACTTATGTAACCTTCCAGCAGGATAGGTCAAATTAGACAATCTTATAACTGTAACCAATCAAATATTTTCTTTGTTTTACTTCTGTTAGACCTATAAAACCTTCCCGCCTTGTGTTTCCACTGCAGAGCCCCCAAACCACTTCTGGTTTGGAGCTGCCTGATTCAAGAATCACTGTTTGCTCAAATAAACTTGTTAAAAGTTATCATGTCACAGTTTACCTTTTAACACATGGTTTCTTTTCTCTTACTCTGTCTGCCAATTTAAACTTTTCATTAGTGTGAAAAATAGTTCTACTCTAATTCATAATAGTATCATCTACTGAAGCAAAAATATAGCAATTAAGCAAGGCTAAATTGAATAAGAAAATGCACATCTTTTCTATCATCTTTTCTCTTTCAGACTGAAAAGTGGATGCTAATATCTTATTTTTAAACTTAATAACAAAGCATTTCTTATCACCATTGCATTAAACCTTTAGGCATTTTTCCTTTTCAAGCTCTTGGTATTCTTTCTTCAGCTGACTTTGTACCTGTCTAATAACATCAACAAAAATATGCCCATCACCACATCTTTTTGTTTCCAATCACTCATGTGGAATAACCATCTCCTGAACTGCCACTTGCTGCTGAAATAGAGGTCAGAGAACTAAAAATTCAAAACAACTGAAATGAACTCTCAAGAAATCACTGTCAATTTCACATACCCACCCACAAAAAAGGGCAACGTATACAAAAACAAAAAAAAAGAAGACTGCAAGCCAACTATTTCTAAAGTAGACTTACAGACTTTCAAAATTTCTCAAGAGAAATTTAATAATACAATTGAAATCCACAAAATTGGAATGTATAACCAACAACAGCCCTCTTGATACTGCCCTAGAGATATACTTCTCTTACAGTCAAATATAAACCTTTATCCTCTAGAATATAAGCAAATAATATAAGCAAAGGTTATCTATAAATAGAAACATCAAAAGAGGTAGTGTGTGTAGTAGTTATGAGCACAGATTCTGGAGTCAGACCACTGGGGTTAGAGCCCTGGCTCTGGCAATTCCTAGCTGTGTGGCCTCAGTTACTTAACTTCCCTATGGGTAATTTTATTTGTAAAATGATAATAACATTACTGCATAGAAATCCTATAAGGATTAAAGGACTTAGTCAAATAAAGAGAACAGTTCTTGGTGCACATTAAGCACTATTATGTATTTGCCACATCAAAGGCAAAATATTTAAATAACTTTAACAAAAGGAAACAGAAAGGTCACAATAATATTGGAATTGTTTAGTTCCTAAGTTGAGGGATAGGTCCATGGGTCTTTATTGTTATGCTTCATAACATATACACACTTACATTAGGAGTGTGGCGGAGCCTGCCCATGAGAGCTCTCAAGAATCAATTGGGGACATCTCTTTCCAACTCCACATTCAGCCATGTCATGTTAGGAGCTAAAAATTGGCCAAGATGGCACTTACTACAGAATTGTCAAATTAGAACTTTTTTTTTTTTTTTGAGTGGGCAGGGAGCTGCTTTATTAGAACACTCCAGCT
The DNA here is from genome assembly GCF_006542625.1 of Nomascus leucogenys. Lineage (NCBI taxonomy): Eukaryota > Metazoa > Chordata > Mammalia > Primates > Hylobatidae > Nomascus > Nomascus leucogenys. The sequence goes on along the minus strand of NC_044395.1, from coordinate 28,993,726 downwards.
ATATTATTTTTGTGTAAATCAAATATTATCTAATAAATAAAAGAAAATGAAATGTTTTAACATCTGATTCCAAGGCAGTTTAGTGAACACTGCAGAATGCTTATAATTTTATTTTATTTTTAGAGACAGGGTCTCACTCTGTTCCCCAGACTGGAGTACAGTGGCTCAATCATAATTCATTGCACCCTCAAACTCCTAAGCCCCAGTGATCTTCCTGCCTCAGCTTCCTGAGTAGCAAGGCAGGTGCACCACCATGTACTACTAATTTTTAAAGTTTTTATATAGACAAGGTCTTGCTATGTTGTCCAGGCTGGTCTTGAACTCTTTGCCTCAGGTGATCCTCCTGCCTTACTTAGCCTCCTAAAGTGCTAGGATTACAGGTGTGGAGCCACCATGCTGAGCCTAGAACACTTATAATTTTAGAGGATCACATTTAATTAATACTCTGGCCTAACATTCCTATGTAATTCAAATTATCCAATAGGGTGGGCAAGCATTCAGCTTTCCTCTAGAGGCGACTGAAAATATTCATGAGGTACCATATTTATAAGCCACAAAATAAAAAACTGAAGCAAACTGATTTACACACATCATTAAACCAGCCCCAATATGCTGCTTCTTAGTACCCTATGTTGCAGGACAAGTGAAAGAATTATTGGTCAAAACTTGGCTTTTTCCTTCTACAATCCGCCCCACCTCTAAGGACCTAGGAGATAGTAGCCCATCTGCTCTAAAAACAGTATCTTCAATACCTGGCACTGTGCCTAACAAATAGGAGGAGGTAAAAATATGAACTCAAAACAAGAAAATGATAAAGGGATGAGAAAGGGTATAGAAAGAGAAACAGAAACTAATTCAAGGAAAGTAAGCCAGGAAAACTTAAGTTTCCATAGGCACACAAAGCATATGCTTATAAGAAAACAGAAGCAAGTCAACATAGGCAAGAAGCAGTTAGCCTGTAAGTGAAGAGCAGATGTCCACCCTATAACTACACTAAACAATGAAACAGTTAACAGGTTATTCAAAATTCTGAAGAACAATCTTCAGCTAACAGGCTATATTGCTCGTCAGGCATATTGACCAACTGTAAATAGGTTATCAAGGACATTAAAAAAATAAAATCAGCATATTTTATGTCCTCAAAAAACAGAACAGAGAGCCAAAGATATATCACATTCCACCAAATCAAATGCCTACATGTGATAAAGATAAATTTTGGTTTCCAAAATACACAGAATGTTTCAGAGCATTTACATAGCCTTTTGAGCCACTTAAAAATCACTATCACATTTTTAAGGCAAAAACATGGTAAAAATAGAAATATTTATCAAAAGGGGACTGGATGAATAAACTATTAAGTCACATAATGGAATATATGCAATAAATGTCATGTTAGAGTATGGATGTCTTAGCACATAAACCCCACGTAGATGCTATAGTAGATGCAAGCCAACAAAATTGGCAAAGGAAATGCATCTGTCTGTGTGTGTACATGCTCACAGATCAACTTAGGAACATTCGCAGACACAGAACATCCTATGCTCTACAACAGGTTCATTAACTCTGTCTACCACCAACCTGGGGATCATGTGCACAGTCATTTCTGTCTCAGCCATATGGCTGCTGCTTAGCCCACAGCACATTTATTTTATTTTACTTTGAGGTGATCAACATTATATTAAAAATCTACTTATAAGAAATTTTTATTATAGAGAACTACATTATTTAAAGTCCCATATTTTTTTAAAACAGCAAAATATACATACAGTTAGAAAATCTAAATAAGAATGTAAATTCATAATGAAGTGAAAAATTTCTACCACCAATGTAACTACTATTAGCAATTTCTTGAAATTCTTTCCAGAAAAATCGTTTATAATAGTATGTAAATATTTAGGGACAAATTATATGTATTACACGAATACATACTAATTCCATCACATACGTTAAAAAGCTATGTCTGTTGAAAATGTTAAGCGATAAAAAAATTAAAGAGAATTTATTGAAAACAGAGAAATGACCCGCATATGAATGATTCTAAATGACAAATGAAGAGCCAAAGTTGGAATCCAGTGAAAAATAATAAGAAATGAAAAAAAATTATACAATTGAAAAAAATTCTTTAGATGTTGCTAGAGCTGTGTCTCTCAAACTATACCATGTATATGAATCACCTGGGAACCCCATTAAAATGCAGATTCTGATTCAGGTCTGCGGTGGGGCCTGGGATTCTACATTTTTGACAAATGATGTCCTCGGACCACATCTTGAGTAGCAACAGTCTAGGCTAGAGTGGCACTGTTCAATAGAAATATAATGTAATCTACACATGTAATTTAAAATTTCCTAGTGATCCTAGTGAAGTAAAAATGAAATGAAAAGGTGATTAATATTAACAGCTTTTATTTCACTCCATTTGCTGCACAGTCAATATATTATTTCAATATGCAATAATATAAAAATTATCAATGAGAAATTTTCCATTGTTTTCTTTCACTGTCATTAGAATATAATGTGTACTTTATAGTTACAACATATCTCATTTTGTATTAGCCACATTTCAAGAACTCAATAGAACATGTATTTAGTAGCTAATCTACTCAAAAGTGTAGGTCTATAGCACATCAAAATAACCTAAAGAGCTTTTAAAAATACCTATAACCAGTTCCCATCTCTGACCAATTAAAACAATCTTTGGAATGGGGCCAAGCATTCAGAGTTTAAAAGCTCTCCAAGTGCTTCTTGTTTGCAGCCAGGATTGAGAACCACCCAACTAGAGAATCAATGTTGAGTTTACTTGCTCAAATATGTACAGAAAGGCAAGGCAGAGAGCAAATGGTGTAGCTGCTAAGAAACTTCTTTTGGAGATTATTAAGAAAAGACCTTATCTGCCACAAAAGACTTATAATACAGACAAAGGTGGTTTATTCATGGAAAAATATGCCCAAGAGAATGTTATGTCAAATGCAAGAAGAATATGCTAGTTGTAAGGACCAATTCACACTCCTATTTGTTGGAAACACATCAAAAGAATGAATGCAAGCTTAGGTGATGTAGATATTTTCTTCTAAGTAGAATGTCTTTAGACCCCTATCCATATCTCCATTAGGAAAAATTATGACTGAATTAGGAGTATAAATAAGGAACATGCATTATTAGATGAAGTAATTAGGACACTGTCTCATTCAATAGGTATATACTGAGTGTTTCAAATCTTTCAAGGCTTTCCATTGCACTTGAGGTAAGTTTACTTCCCTTGCTCTTTCTCTCTTTCCATTGTAAACCCTATCTGAACCCCACCTTTACACTTTCCCATCCACCTTTTCTGGTCTTATCCATCACCTCCAATACCAACTACCAACCTACTTTCCCAATCCACCTTCCCCATCAAACGTGTACTCACATGTAGGTGGCACACAAACACAATACCGGTCATTTTCAAATCCCTCTAAATTCTAGATCAGTGCTGTCCAATAGAAATATAAGAGCCCTATATGTAATTTTAAATCCCCAAGTAGCCACATTAAAACAGTAAAAACAAACAGGTAAAAGTGAGTATTTTATTTAACCCAATATATCCAAAATGTTATTTTGAAATGTAATCAATATAAACAATTATTGAGATATTTACCTTCAATAATGTATGGCTACTGGCTACCATATTGGACAGCACGACTCAAGCCATCATGGTCCCTGACCTTGGACTATCACACATATATTTCCCCAGGTCATCTTCCCAATTTCCACGGTGTCTGCCTTTTCGTCAGGCCAATGCCTACTCATCTTTCAGCACCCTGTTTAAATGTCTTCTGTTCCAGGATCTCTTCACTGTTCCCATTCATCTAAGTCAGATGTCCTCCCTATGTGCTTCCACTGTCAGCTTTATTACACCACTGATTTACATTAGGAGCAATAAGGGATCAGATACGAATATATTATTCCTGCTATCAAATAATTTGCAACTTAGTAAAACATAGATGCATAAAAAAAGTACATAAACAAATTGTAATGAAGTCTGTAACCTGAAGGTTGTGAATACAGACTACCTAAGGTTGTATGCCAATTCCACCACTTAACTAGCTCTGTGATCTCCAGCAAATTACTTAACCTCTTAAACTTGTTTCTTCATCTATAAATGGGAATAATAGACTAATACTCATGATGTTTTGAAGATTAAAAGAGGTAATCCGATTAAGAAGCTTATGATGCCTAAGATATAGTAAGCCCACAAATGTCAGCTATTATCCATTGCCCAGTACAGTATCTGAACATAATTAACAAATATTTCTTCACTGGATGAATAATGCAAATATACAAAAACTACAATAAAGAAATACTAACAAAATACTCTGGATATTCATAAGAAAGACAAATCTTTGATGGGATCAAGGAAGGTTCTGAGTCAGAATCAGCATTTGATTTGGGTCTTATAAAACAGACTAATGAGAGACAGAAATAAAAGAAAGAAGTATCAGGAATTAAAGCTGGAAAATTAGGATAGTGCCAAGTAGCAAATCTTACTAAGCAAATTCTGGCTTAGTAAGACTATTCTTTGCTAAAAAATGAACTGAAAGAGACAAATATATCTGTGAAAGATTTTTGAAATTCAAGCAGGCTACCATTAATATGGAAGAACTGTTACTTTAGTAACATATAAATATATAACCAATATAAGTATATAATAAAAATGATTGAAGTTGTCAAGAGTCCAAATTTATGCAGATATCCACCATAAGATTTTGCTCTTAGAATGTGAGATGAATTTAGAAATCGCATTGTTGTAAATGTATTGGTACATGGTAGAAATAGCAGTCCTTTTGAAGTACCACTGAGTCAATATATTTTTAAAATTTGGCAGCAGCTGTTGCTATTTGCAGGGCCTATTTTTGACCAACAATTCCTAACTCCATACCTCTAACTTACAAAGTGGTATCCCGTTGTCCCTGACTGATCTATTCTGAACTGATGAACTATTTCATTTAATCAAATGGGCTTTAATAAATTTTTAACTTGACTGAAATTGATATTGGGATGCACCTTAGATATCCAGTCTTGGCTTAATTGTGTGAAAATCTTCTTCTAAAACCTTGATATTTTCTGATTAAGTACAAGAAAGTGCCAGCATTGATGCATCTTGAGTTGTTGAAGTTCTGTAGATACGCTTACCTGGATAAAAGCCATTTCCAGAAATGTTTATCTTTCTGTCCTCTCCTTTATATGTTGCTATCCAAGTGACAGAAGCTTGGGTTTTCTACCATCCATTCATTCCCCAATAATTTCCTCAAGAAATACTTACTGAGCTCCTACTGTGTGCCAGGCAATATTTTTGGTGCTGGGGATATAACACCTCATAAAATGTGAAAATATGTCATTTTAAATGTCAAACACTATCCCTTTTCTATTGGCTGTCGTCGCTCTCTTAGCAGAAAGGATTCAACAGCTGCAGTCTCTAAAACTTACAAATCTTCCATGCCCAATCACAGAGAACAGCCATTTTCTAAAATCCCATTTCACAATCGTTCTTTACTAGTTGGAAATAGGAATGAGATGTAGTTCACTTACGTAATCCTTGTGAAGATGATGTACTGCCAATGGCATAATATAACCAGGCAACTTTTTACAAGCACTAAAACTTGAGAATGAAGTTCCTAGATAATTCATGATAAGATAGAATTAAGAAGTCAGAGAAAAACCAGACGGCAAGTTCCGGATCAAAAAAATTTGAGGGTAAATTAGTTAAGCAGTTCAAGAAGAAAAGCATCACAAATCTACAATACCAACCCCTACCCAAATTCTCTTTAAAGTGTGGCTTTCTCCTCCCCTATATTCTTATAGGGGATTCACTTCCCTGCCAAAAAGGATGTTCTTCTCTAAAACTCGTGGTAGGTGCATAACAAGTTTACTTATGGGTCGACGATTATCGAAGTATCTTTCACCTTCCTCCCGCTGCCTCCTTTCGGACCGTCCAAAAACAGCCCCTGGGAAGAATCGAGTTAGACTGGGCTCCCAGAAGGCCACCCAGGGGAGCAGGGGCGCGCACCTGCCTCGGCCACAATGATGCGGTTGCTGCTGGTAGGAGTCCCGGTGGGAGTCGGGGCAACCTGGAATATTTCCTCTCTGGATATTAAATGAGAGTCCCGACTGAGTGCCCAGAAACTTCTGCAGTTTTGTTTCCGTGGCCTGGGCCCTTCCCAGCCTCCCCGGTCAGGCGACAGACGCGCGTGGCACTTCTCCCGAGCGGGCAGTCCCGCTACGCCGCAGCCTTTGGACCAAACCCGGCAGCAAGCGTTGCGGCCACTTGCCGCTGACCCCTCCGGGACCCTACCCACTGCGAGAGCACCCACTGGTCACTGAGCCGCCGCTTCCCTGGCCGCCTCCTCCGGCATAGAACCGCTCACCTGCGACCCCGGCAGCACCTCCCCACGGTCGCCCCAAGGGGGGTAGGAAAAAAGATGCTTCATTGATCCCCCGCCCACTAACTGCGCCCGCCCATCTCCTGCCTCCCATTGGCTGATGTGGCTGCCGCTCATTTGATGAGGCTCATCCATTGGTTAGAATGGTGTTGCCATTCTGGCTGAGAGCCCGCCTCAGGCCTGGCCTCACAATGGGAATCAAGTCCCAAACCGGTTCCGGGTTAGTGCCCTGGAATTCCGCCCCCTCGTGATTCACCTCACTCTCTGTGCTCCGTCTGTGGCGCGCAGCTCTGTCAGTCAAGTGGACTCTAGGAAGGGATTGGCCCCTAGCGATCGGCTTGCTGCGCTGTTCCAACTGATTGGGGCACTGGCCGCTGCATCTCCAAACTCGTCTCTTGTCCTTGACCCTCACCTGTTAAAAGGGCAAAGAACAAGTAGGAAACTTGTGCTGCTCCAGTCGGGTTCTTAGGCCAGCATCACCTTCTCCTCGACCAGCTGCGACCTAATTGGCCTCAGCCATTCCTGTAAGACTGCCCGTGCCAAAGGTCGCTGGTGACTTCCTTATGGCTAAATCTAGGAGTCACTTCTCAGTCCTTATCATACTATACTTCTCAGAAGACATTTGATTTTTTTTTTTTTAACTGTTCTTCACTGTTTCCCCAAATATGTGCTTCTGCTTTCTTCTCTCCCAGTCCTCCTCTATATTCAAGTTTGCAGTTGCTTTGCTTATTTTCTGCCGTCTCACGTTCAGGTGTTTGTGACTAGTGCACCTTTCTTCCCGCTGCCTCTGTCCAGGCCTCTCTGGACTCACCTGAATTCCATCAGTAGCCTCCTAACTGGTCTCCCAACATCCTGTCTGCCGGACTGTAGTTCATCCTTCACCTTGTAGCCAAAATGAGCTGCTTAAAGATTTTTAGTGGAATCTCACCACTGGTGATACAGTACAAACTCCTTATCGAACCTGAAAAATAAGGCACCTACTTTCCCTCAAGCTTCATCTCTCGACATTATACCCACATTTCTTCTTCCTTACCCCATTCCCTTTGCTTCTTTCAGTTCCTGAACTCTACAGTGGCCACTGGGAAGTCAGTTTGCATTGCTGTGTTTCCTCCCTGCTTCTCCGCTATACCTAGCATTCATCTTTAGAAATTCCTTTCTAAAGGAAGGCTTCCAAAATTATCTCCATTCACCCTCGCTCCACTTCCAAGTATTCCCTTCCATGTAGGTTTGCCAGATAAAAATAGGACGCTCAGTTAAATTTGAAGTTCAGATAAAAAGCAAATAATTTTTAATCTGTCCAATGGAATATTTGGTATCCATATGTTTATTTGCCAAATTTAAAAAAATAAAAATTTTTATTTACTGAATCTGCAAGCCTACTGCAGCGAGCTCTCATCACGGCCTTTCCTCTGACAGCTCTTCCCACATATTTTATGTGGGTGGGGCTTTTCTTGTTCACTGTTGTGAATAACACAGTGCCTAGAATGTAACAGACAAAAAAGATTTGGTAAATAAATGGTGGAATATTCTGGACGAATGGTGAATCCTTGCTGCATATTCTTGGAGGAACTCTCCCATAAAATAGGAAGTAATTATGAAATATGCTCTTTAAAATGTAATGATCAGTTTAATCTTACAGATCGTTACTTATGACTTTGTCAGTAAGTATAGACATGTTTGTCAAAGAAGCATGTCTATACTTTTGCCAAAGTAGATCAAAAGAAACTTGTAATTTTGGGAAAAATACAAGTTGTATTTTATAATTTTGGATTTTGTTCGTGGTGGGTGGTGTTTTTTTGATGAGTGCAGTGAGGAAGTAAGATAACTAGCTGTCCCCATCATAACCAGACACTATCAGTTCTGTTCAGAACCTGTCCACCATTGGACTCTGTTTATTTACCACAGTAACGGGGACAAGAATGGTGAATCAGTATTAACAAACTTTTGCTTTCATATCATGAACTCTAAGCTTTCCCCAATTAACCTCAATCTCTTTGCTAATTGAAGTATCTTTTCCAAATACCCTCACTATTCCTCTCAGCTACATCTTGTCTTGAGTGGATATGGACCAACAATGAAGAATTTGAAGGTAATCCATAATGTGTACTATCAGTACTCCATGATCAACCTGTTTGCTGATTTTTCTTAATATTAAGTCCGGGCTAGAGATTTGACCCAAAGATACTTACACACTTATGTTACAACTGTGCTGTCCAACTGTGATAGCAAGATGAGTCATTGGAATATGGCTAGTAAAACCAAATAACTGAATTTTAATTTTATTAATTTTAATTAACTTTAATTTAAAAACTGATATTTGATTCAAGTTACTAAATACTTCTAAGTATATTTGGAAAATTTGGGTTATGTGTATACTTTATCAATTGTAAACTTTTTGAAATCTAAATATAGATCAAGTATTTCTGATTTAAAAATAGTGTCTGAATTGAGATGTGCTGTAAGTATAAAATATATGCAGGATTCCAAGATTTAGCATGAAAAAAATCTCACTAATAATTTTTGTGTTGACTATAAGTTAAAATTATAACTTTTGCATAATTAGGTTAAGAAAATATATTATTAAAATTAATTTTACCTGTTTTTAAATTGTTTCCAGCTTTATTGAGGTATGATTGACAAATAAAAATTATATATATTCATGATGATTTGATATACATTATGAAATGATTACCACAATCAATACATCCATCACCACACATAGTTACCATTATTTGGGGGTGGGGTGGGGGGGTGAGGGCACTTAAGATATACTTTCTTAGAAAATTTCAAGTAAGCAATATAGTATTAACTATAGTCACCATGCTTTATGACAGATTCCCATAACTTGTTCATTTTATAACTGGAGGTTTCTTCCCAACCCCCAGCCCTGGCAATACCATTCTGCTCTCTACTTCTTTGAGTTCTAATTTTTGTTTTTTTCCTTTTAGAGACAGAGTCTCACTCTGTTGTCCAGGCTGAAGTGCAATGGAATGGTCATAGCTCACTGCAGCTTAGAACTCCTCGACAAACGTGATCTTCCCACCTTGGTAGGACCCCAGGCATCGCTGCCACATCTGGCAATTTTTTTTTTATTTTTTTGGTTAAGACAGGGTCTCGCTGTGTTGCCCAGGCTGACTAGAACTTCCAGCCTCGAGCAGTCCTTCCACCTCAGCCTTGCAAAGTGCTTACAGGTGTGAGCCACTGCATCTGAGTAGAATTCAAGTTTTTGTGATTCCACATATAGGTGAGATCATACAGTATTTGTCTTTCTGTGTGTGGCTTATTTAACTTAGTATAACGTCCTCTTGATGCAAACGGCAGAATTTCCTTCATTTTTATGGCTGAATAATATTCCATTGTGTATATGTATATGTATATACATATACACACCACAGGTTCTTTATGAACTCATCCATAGATGGACACTTAGGTTATTTCCATATCTTGGCTATTGTGAGTAATGCTGCAATAAACATGGAAGTATAGATATGTCTTTGACATACTAATTTCATTTCCTTATTAATATATACCCAATAGTGGTGTTGCTGAATTGCTGAATTGTATGGTTGCTCTATTTTTAATTTTTTGAGGAACCTCCATACTGGTTTTCATAATAGTTGTACCAATTTCCATTCCCACCAACAGTGTACAAGGGTTTTCCTTTTCCCATTTCCTCACCAACACTTGTTGTCTTTTTAAAAACTAATAGCCATTCTGACAGCTATGAAGTGACACGTCATTGTGGGTTTGATTTGTATTTCCTTGATGGTTAATGATGTTGATCATCTTTTCATATACTTATGGGCCATTTGTATGTCTATTTTGGAGAAATGTCTATTTAGATTTTTTTGTCCATTTTTCAATCAGGTTATTTGTTTTATTGCTATTGAGTTATATGAATTCCTTATATATTTTGGATATTAATCTCTTACCAGATATATGGTTTACAACTATTTTTATTCTATAGGTTGCTTTTCCATTTTGTTTCCTTTGCTGTACAGAAGCCTTTAAGTTTGTTGTAGTACCACTTATTTTTGCTTTTCTTTGTGCTTCAGTGTCTTATCCAAAAAATCATTGCCAAGACCAGTGTCAAGGAGATTTTCCCCTATGGTTTCATTTAGGAGTTTTAGAGTGTCAAGTCTTGTATTTACATCTTTAATCCATTTCAAGTTAATTATTGTATGTGGTATAAGATGAGTGTCCAATTTTATTCTTTTCTATGTGGATATCCTACATACAAAAGTTTACCAACACCATTTATTGAAGAGACTATCATTTTTGCATTGCATATTGTATATATTCATTGACACCCATATCAAAGATTAGTTGACTGTATGTGAGTGGATTTATTTCTGGCTTCTCCATTCTGTTCCATTGGTATGTGTGTATGGTTTTATGCTAGTACCATACTATTTTGATACTGTAGCATTGTAAAACAGTTTGAAATGAGGAAGTGTGATACCTCCAACTTTGTTCTTTTTTCTGAATATTTCTTTGGCTACTTGTGTTTTTTTATTTTTTTAATGGGGCTAATAGAAAATTTGAACTTTTATGTTGATGTGGTTTGGCTGTGTCCCCACCCAAGTCTCATCTTGAATTGTAACTCTCACAATTCCTACATGTCTTGGGAGGAGCCCAGTAGGAGGTGATTGAATTATGGGGGTGGGTCTTTCCTGTGCTGTAATCATGATAGTGAATGTAACAGACACGCAAAAAATATTTAGTTAATAAATGATGGAATATTCTGAATAAATGGTAAATCCTTGCTGGATATTCTTGGAGGAACTCTCCCATAAAATAGGAAGTAATTATGAAATATACGCTTTAAAATGTAATGATCGGTTTAATCTTACAGATTGTTACTTATGACTTTGTCAGTAAGTAGAGACATGCTTTTCTCTACTTACTGATGAGAGTCTCATGAAATCTAATGGTTTTAAAAATGGGAGTTTCCCTGCACAAGCTCTCTCTTCTCTTGTCTACCACCATATGAGACATGCCTTTCACCTTCTGCCATGATTGTGAGGCCTCCCCAGCCACATGGAACTGTAAGTCCATTAAATCTCTTTCTTTTGGAAATTGCCCAGTCTCAGGTATATCTTTATCAGCAGTATGAAAATGGACTAATACATATGTCTCTCATTTTATTTCTATCAAATGCTGTTCTAGACTGCCTGGCCACAGTTTATTAAAAGTCTCAGACTGGGAATATAATAAACTAAACTATTCCTATTTCATTGCTTATTATGTAACAAAAGAGAAGTAAAAATATCACTTTACTTCTCTTGTCTCCAAATGCAGTTTAGTTAAGAAAAAAAATAACTCAGTGGACATGTTATAACCCCTGTTGTACAATAACTGTGCTTATTGGATTTTGCTATTGACTTTTTCCATTTTTGCTTTTGCAAATGCTGTTTTCTCTTCCTGCAATGCTCTGCCCCCTCTTTTTCTTGTCTTTATGACATATTCTTATTTTCTTCAAAACTCACTCTTCCCTGACAACCTTAGAACAGATCAACTTTTAAATTTTCCTAACAGTTTTAGACATATACATATTCTATTTAGATATCATACTGTACTTCTTACCTTTTTTTTTTTTTTTTGAGATGGAGTCTTGCTCTGTCACCCAGGCTGGAGTACAATGGTGTGATCTCAGCTCACTGCAACCTCCGCCTTCCGGGTTCAAGCAATTCACCTGCCTCAGCCTCCCAAGTAGTTGAGATTACAGGCACATGCCACCATGCCCAGCTAATTTTTGTATTTTTAGTAGATACGCGGTTTCACCATGTTGGCCAGGCTGGTCTCAAACTCCTGACCTTATGATCCGCCTGCTTAATCTTCCCAAAGTGGTGGGATTACAGGTATGAGCCACTGCACTTGGTCCTTTTTACCTTTTTATCTCCAGCACCTAGCATATTACCTGGCATCTAGGCTGGCAAATATATATTTGCTGATTTAACTGAATACTAGACAAAGTAAAACTCACTCTGTTTTGTTTTCTGTAGTGTTCCATCAAAGCACTTACAATTTTTGTTACCCATCAGGTAAATTACAATGGTTTGTAAAATAACATTGAAAGCTTTTCAACAGCAAATTTTGTGCTTCTAAAAAATTTACATTGAGTGGAAAACCAGTACGGTGCCTATAGAAATTGTTGCAATTTTTTTCCTTTAGTTTTTTTGCCCCATGGAAATGGTAAAAATTGGAAATGTTGGGACATTAGTTATGTTTATATGATAATCATTATACCAAGAAGTAGGGATGACAGATTGAAGTTTCATAGACCAGTCTGCTATCTTGAGAAGTCAAATGGGTCCTGTGCTCGTAAATCTGCGCTTGCAATTTAGAACATGTGTCCTAGTGACTTTCTATCTGGAGCTCATTTTGAAAAATCACTTTTGGTATATCTCTCCTGTTTGATAGTCAAAAAGGCCTCTTGTAGAACAATAATTTTAGTATTTCTGTAGTATGATCACCTGTTTCTTTGAGTCTCCTAAAGGACGAATTTTATTTATACAAAATAGCCTATGTTTTACATCACCCCATGCCAAATGCACCCTGAATATTTAGTGAAAATGGATCCAACTGTTTTTGTATGATGATGTATCAACAGAAACACAGATACACACATTGTTAGTAGTAAAGACTATGCATGTTGTTGTCTCTATTTGAGAAATTACGTGTCTTTTTGTAACTTTGTGTTTATTTGCATGTATTCTTGATTTCCTTTTTATAAGAATTTCACAGATTTTTTTAATTGGAAGCTTTGCATTCACTGGCCAGTTCTCTTATTTAATAAATATTGGATATTATTCTGTGCCAAGCACTGATTTATGGCCTTCATATGTATTAATCTATTTAACTATTATAACAGTCCTATGTGGGAAGACTACTAGCATTCTTCACATTTTTTTGATGAGGAAACTGAGGCTGAGATATTAAGTATCTTTCCAATGTTGCACAGTTAGTAAGTGGCAGAGCTGGAGTTTAAACCCCCATGGTCTGTGCACTTAAAACCTCACACTTAAAATGGATGTGATTGATACCTACAAGGAGATTACTTTAAAAGTGACTAAAAGGCTTGAAAGGTTTTAGTGGAGTAGAAGGACAACAGAACTCCCTTCACAATCCACAGTCTTTTTTCTAACATTTGTTGACAATGTTGTAAGCTGTCAAAGGAAGGAATCTTGTTGTTAATCTTTATTTTATCTCCAGCACCTAGCATTGACCTTGCATTTACTATTTATTACCAAAAAAAAAAAATAGAATTCAGGTTGTGGAATAGACAATGATTACATAATTACTTAGAATAGTAGCCTTACTCAGTTAATCCATCATTGCTTAGCAGCTGACTGAGAGCTCTTTCATCCCACATTGTTCATTGCTTTTAATTCACTTCTTTATCAATCTTCATGGTACACTTAGCCCTAAATACCAAAGACTGTGTTGCCTATAAGCAACGTTCTTGATTTTTTCTTCTATTTAGTTGATTCATGGAGAGTAAAAGAGTCTGTGATCAATACACAATAACAGCAATGCAAATGTAAATGGAATCCTAAGATTGCTAAGAAAAGTTGCCTTTCATTTAACTTATGTTGAACTCATTTAAATTTTTTAAATGCAAGAGCTATGATTCCTGGTAAGGCTTTTTGGGTTGTTCAGCAGTAAAAACAATATGTATAAATGTTTTTCTGAAGAGGAAAAGGCGAAAGAAACAACAATCCCAATGCCTTGGGAGGCTGAGGCAGGAGGATCATTTGAGGCCAGGAGTTCGAGACCAGCCCAGGCAACATAGTAAAACCTCATCTCTACAAAACATTTCGAAAGCAGCTGGGTGTAATGGCATGTACCTGTAGTCCTAACTACTCAGGAGGCTGAGGTGAGGGCAGGGGGTGGGATCACTTAAGCCCAGGAATTTGAGGCTACAGTGAGTTATGATCAAGTCACTGCACTCCAGCCTGAATGGCAGAGCAAGACCCTGTCTCTTAAAAAAATGCAGTAACAAAATACTATTCTGGTTCCTGATTGTAAGTTTAAAAGTAGATGAGAATATAATGCATTTAATGTAATACATGAAAGCCTCTCAAAACCCCAAGAGATATCTTTACTCCTTTTTTTGGCCCTTAATTGCCAATTATTCTACTATATTTTGTTCTAAAAAGAAACAAAAAAGATTCTGCTCTTCCTTCTGCAATAATATTGGATGTTAAATTTTAACAGGTCATAAATGAAAGCTGTTTTTATATGTATTTAAGATAAAAGGCTGATTTTTAATAACAAAATAATTTTTGTTCTACTTTATGGATTTTTCCTCTTTATTTTTCTACTTTTTAGGCATGTTTTTCAGTTTGATTAAATGCAGCACAGTGTGTCTCATGTCATCTGTGTCCTAGTGCTAGAAGACATTCTAATACATTTTGTGTATTGATAGTACTGGCTCTCCCTCCTTCTTGGGGGATGAACAGGGCTTTATTTTAATACAATTTGGAAATGGTGTCAGAATTCAAGGTTTTATTACTATAGCAACAGAGAATTATGGAAAAACTAAATGTCAAACATTCGATGTTGCCATAGTGACAATCAGTTTCTTTACCAGATATGTTTACTATTCCATTATGGTCAGTTTTTCAAATATGCTCATCTACGTGAATGCTCAAAAAGGGAAGAAAAGGTTCAGAATCATTTAAGAAAGAAAGAAGCTCCTCAAGAGATGAAAGTAATTTGTTTCCCTGCCCATTATTTAATAAGAAACTCACAGAATCTACAAAAAAAGGATAGAAAAGGAACAGAAATTCACATTTCTGTCCTAATAAGTATTCTTTCTATTTGCAATCAGGGAAATTGAAGCATGGAGTTTAAGGCATGTCTGTATTGTCATTTCATGCTATTTCAAACCATTTTCTCAGAGCTTCTGAAAATAAGGGATTCTGCCATATTGAAATGGAAAACATTTTTCCTTCTTAAGCAATACCATTGAGGGCACATGCCTGCCAAACAATTGTACTGACCCTAAAGAAAATCCTTAAAGCAGGTAATAGTTTATTCTTATCTATCTGATTGTCTTCCTTTTCCTTTCAGAAGCCTCCTCCCCTTGCAGACAAAACATTCTCATTTACCTTACCAGGTAAATATGTAACTCATCAAGACCATTACTGCTATACAACTTACTAGTGACCTTGTTCCATACCTGTCTCTTCCTCTTCCCATAATTATTTTCACTAGACTAAACCCAGGGAGGACAGGGGTGATGCTCATTTTCACCATTGAAAATGTAGTTTTTAGCACAATGCCCAGCACATTGTAGGACATAATAAATATTAGTTGAATGAATAAACTTCCATTAAAGGGTATCCTTTGTTTTAGTCTCTCTAAGGCTCTGCCAGATGACTGAAACACTAAACTCAAGGTATTTTGTAAATAAGCAGCAATGGCCTAATGAGTCACTTTTTTCAAAGTACAAACTACTTTAGAAATGACTGGTATTTTCTGATTCATCTGGGAGGTGGTTGTTGACAAGTCAAGATGCACTTATTCTATGGATGCAATTTGCTAAATGGTAGTTAAGTTTCTGGATTGACTAGCAAAACTATATGTAATGCTCAGGAGCTTATCTTCACCAGCCAGGAATGGTAGTTCTGGCAAGAGGAAACATTCCCAGGTGCCACTAATTTGTGGGTAATTATACTTCTATGATAGGAAGGATAACATCCCCTGAAAGATGTCTAAGTCCCAATTCCTAAAACATGTAAATATAGTACCTTATATGGCATAATGGACTTTTCACATGTGATTGAGGATCACGTGATGGACAAATTATCCTAGATTATTTTGTTGGGCCAATTTAATTGCAAGGTTCCTACAAGTAAAAGAGGGAGGAGGAAAGTGAGTGTCAGAGCAATGGCTGTGTGAGAAGACTCTACCAAACAGTGCTGGTACGGAAAAGGCAGTAAGAAGCCCATGAGCCAAAGAATAGGGGGAAGCCTTTAGAAGCTGAAAAAGGTAAGGAAATTAATTTTAACTCAGTGACTCCAATTTTGGACTTCTGACCTCCAGAACTGTAAGATGATAAATTTGTGTTGTTTTAAGCCACTGTGTTTGTGTTGATTTGTTACAGCAGCAATAGGAAACTAATACAACTTCCAGATCTATTTAAGGGAAATGAGCTTTCAAAGAGCAATAGTTCTGAGATGCTTTGGATTTAGCCCACATAACATTGAGTTACAAACCCTTAGCTCACCCACTACAGCTATCTTTATTTTCTAGTGAGCAAAAGAACTCCAGTCATACTGAAGAGGAAAAAATTAAAAATAATAATGAGAAATAGCAATCATAAAAAGACAAAAAAAAGCAAAAGTAAAAATTTTACAAATACATTAATTAATAAGAATCAAAAACCCCAACCAGGTTAAACCAACATGGATGATTCAGTAATAATTATTTTTTCTCTGGAAAATTTTGGGGATTCCAATGATCTGCATATCCATGTACACAGAGGGACTTTGAGTGTTGTCAAGCATTTTATGCAGTCTGATTCTAAGTGAACTCATGATGTGTTAGTTTTAGTTTATGAGCATCAAATTTTATTATCCCTTAAAGGACTCCCTTAGAAGTTTACTCAGAATTAGCCCTTATCAATACAAAAAATTAAAGTCTTTGAAATGGACTTGTAAGAACTAAAAAAACAGCCCTTGGTTTGGAACACCTCCAGTGCAAACAGTAGGAAACCAAACTTTGAGAAACAGCATGTAATCATTCTTCCTGCAAGTCTTGTATAATGAATTGGAGACAAAATCCCATTGTGGCGTAAGATAAAGAACTATAAAGAAGGGTTGAAGGGAAGTAGGAAAAAAAGTATTTAACATGTTTATTCTCAAGAGATGATCACACTCATTAGGTAGATCACTGTAAAATGGTTCTTTTTCTTGGGACACTTGGGTTTGAGCTTTTATTTTTTATTTCACCTATAATGTTTCCAAGCGTATCTCTATAAGATAAGGAATACTATACCATTATTGCACCTTACACAAATGACAATTGTTACAATTGAATCTAGGTATTAGTTACCTTACCAGATAAATATGTGGCTGTGATGTGCTTACATGCTGTATTTTCCAAAAGCTTTATAGAGAACTGACAACAGATATTCCAAAGATTAAGATGGGAATCACTGGACACACAGGAGTAGAAGTGTCTCTGTAGGTGATCTAGTTCAAATAGCTGAATATTTGGATCCCATTACCCCAGCACCACTAAACTTTTCTAGCTAAATTTCTTTGGATCCTTTAATTAATTATCATAATAAGATTTCAAGCCTCTTTACACTTTGGTCCTTTAGAATACTTGTAGTATTCTACCTCTTTTCAAATGTAATACACAATATTCTAGACATAAAAGCCACATTCTAAATGGAAACTCCTGTGGCAGAGTAATCAAATGATCATTTTTCTTACTCTGGATATTAAACTTCTATTAATGAAATCTAAGATTACATCAATCTCTTGATTATCTATTTTGATTGTCACATTTATTCAACAAAAATTTATTGGAGGCCTACTATGTAAACAAACAAAAATCCCTGTTCTTACGGAGTTTACTCTCTATGACCTGTATCATTGACTTATAAATATATGAATTCTAAATTTACTTTGAACTTATTCTGAAATGTACTTCTAAGGTTCTGCCAGCTTCACTCCTGCTATAAGTCACTGCTTTTCCAAATGGTGTCTACTTCTGCTCTGTTCTGACAACAGTTTTCAAGATTTTATAGCTTACCATGTGTAAGAGTCACCATTTTTTCATGATCAACAGATCTTTAAATAGAAATATTTTTATACACTTTTTATACTTGCCATTTAACTAAAAATTATTTATGAAAACCATAACAATTGAAAACGAGCAGTACTACAGTGAAAAACCTAGAAAACAAGGCAACAAATAACAAGAAACTAAATCATACAACTTCAGCACTTTTAGAATGATGAAAAAAAGAATATGCACAAATACAGGAAGCCAATCATCGCCTTGTAGTTAATTGCCAAAATGACAGCAGTGCACTACTGAGGACAATTAATAAGAAGCACATCACTTGGCATTTTCTGTGTTGGCCATTTGATTATACTTGTTTCCATTCGTGCATGTGGACTTTGGACATTTTTTGAAATTATGCTGCAAAGAAAGCCAAGCATGTTTTTTTTGTTTTATGTGGTGAAAAAAATTGTTTTGCAGCATCACTGACTAAAGTAATAACTGTTATTTCAAGGCACTTTTCAAAAGCATGAGGCACTACTTTTGCTGGGGAGCAAAGATACCTAGGGTCATTTGAAAAACTAATCCATAGGGAATTTCTCACTGCTAACAAAAGAAAGGGTCTGTTCAACATTCTAATATGACTGGTTGTTTTTCTCCCTCACCCCCAACTCAAAGCAGTTTTTAAAACTTTCCTTCTTCAGTGCTTTTAAAAACTGCTCTATCCTATCTCCTCTGTGTTCAGGTGCTCAACATCTTTTGCCTATATAAAGGAATGATCCCCCAAATAACTCTCCACTCCAATCTATCCCCGTTTGCTCTTCTCCAGATTCTCATCTTAAAGCATAGATCCCATCTTGTTTCCCTCTTCCTCAAGAACCTCTTATCCTGCTTCCTGATGGTCTTTTCCATACCTACATCTCAACTTCTGAGTCTTTACAAGGTAATTTCCATTTTTATTTCTTGACACCAACAGGCAGGGGTTCTCTGTTCTCTGCCTGTACCTTTTATTTGGGATTTTGTTCACATAGAGATTTTTGTCTAGTGTTATTGTTTGCTTAGGGGGAAGCTGGGGAGCGGAATGGTGGGGTCTATATGCTAGGCTGCAATACTTGCTAATAAGTGGGTGAGTTTCTGTGTCTTTGGCAGGAAAGTGGGTTATTGTATCTTTGATAAGCATTGAAAGTTGGCAAAAAGAATAGACAGAACAGTAGAGACTGCCTGACAAATAAGGAAACAAGCAAACAAAACTTCAAAGACAGCACAGGAGGAGGGGTTTATGTGGGAACTGGTGAAGGAAGAGCAGACAGTTGAAGATCTGGTTGGGTAGCAAGCTGGGCCTAGTTATACAAATAGGTGTCAGGTTCACAGCAACACAAGGACTTATAGTAGAGGCTATATAAAAGGTGAGTTTTGACCATTTCTCTATGCATAATTAAGTGAGCTTGGTTCATAAGAGCAGTATAAGATATTGCCTATTCATGGCTGAATTAGAAGTTTAATCAGATAGAAATATTTTAGCCATTAATATACATGTTTAAAATCTCATGCATTGATTGATTAGTTGTCGTTGTTTTTCCTATCAAGCAGTTTTGTAGAGCAGAGACATCATTGGATGTCGATTCAAAGAGGTTTGAGTTCGTGGAAGATTATATATCGCAAAAATGGCTGCAATATCTCCCATCCCCCTCAATGTTCTCCTGCAAAGTGGCTTTGCCACTCCCCAATCAAGAGGGGTCTACTTCTCTTTCTTGAATCTGCACAGGTCTTGTGATTATCTTAACCAAAACAAAAAGAAAAACAAACAAACCCAAAACAAAAAACCAGCAGAAGTAATGCTACGCCAGTTCAGATATAGCCCTTAGCTGGCTTGGCAGTTTCCACTTTGCCCTCTTACAAAGCAGCCACCATATCAGAAGTTTGGTCACGCTGATACTACCAAGCTGTCAAAATCCCATGCATTGTGGATAGGTCCTAGAGGAAAAGATGTCATATGGTGAAGAAAAGATGCCAAGAAGCACTGAGGCAGCAGACAGGTAAGTGAAGAAACCACCTTGGAAGTTGAATCCTCACCATCTGCCCCTGATGCTTCATAGAACATAAACAAACTACAAAGCCAAATCTTTTTGGAATTCCTGATCCACAAAATGGGGAGGGAGGGAGATACAATGGTGGTTCTAAACCACTAAATTTTGGGGTGTTTTATTAAACAGCAAAGGATAACCACAATAGGATTCTTGTTTCATTTCTGTCATTTAGTAATCCAATAACTGAAGTTTTACACCCACATCTATAAAATGTAGACATTGATCCTGGTCTGTCTACCTCATGTACTTGCTGTGATTTTCAAAGAAGATAAATAGATGAAAGTGTAGTGAAGGCAAGATATTATTATTGCAGCTTGAAAAATCTCTGTCTATAAGACTGATTTGTATGTGTCCATTATATGTTTTTATTATCTCATGATGGTTCTTTCCAATTATAAGCATGGATATTTGAGATTAGGTAACTGTACTTAATTTGAAGACTTTGAGATAGGTTTTAATTTAGGTGGAATATCTTTTTATTATATACAAAATTTACACTATTATGTTGTTCTGATAATATTTTAAGCAGTTGCCAGCATTTTCCCTTCAAATATATTTTACATTACAGTCAAATATGATTAGAAAGCATCCCTACATTTTTTAAATGATCAAAATGATTTTGCAATCATTTGAACAAATCACAAAGCCTTACAGGAATTCTATGGCTCATTGTTTCTTGACTAAAGTAATTTGAAACAGGAAGTAAAAATCAATTCTGCTTCTCTAAATAATAGAAAAGCTAAGGAGAAATTTTAAAAAGCAGTAAAATAATATTGGCTGTTTGTTTTTATTTCTATAGAGCAAGCATATTTTAATTTACAGTCAGCAGAGAGACTCTTAATCTGCAAAATTGGTCGATAATGTAGTTCAGTCACTCTCAAACTGGGAGGCATTCTGGTTAATGAAGGAAGGGCTCACTTTTCAATTATAATTCTCAGCGATAATAACCTTATAACGTTGAACAAAGGCTAAATGTGTATTTCTTCTGGTAATAAAACAGAAAACATTGACCAAATAAAGTTTCAAAATCGTGCTACTTCCAGACATCATATCTTGGAATTGAGTGTTCTAGTCAATTTAATAATCTAGTTAATAAAAATTTTCATAGAGAGACAATGGAGTTTCAAGAAAATAGTTTAGGTTCTATTCTAAGCTCATCTTCTTACTAGTTGCATGCCCTTGGAGAAGATATACAACCACCTGTGCCTCAGTTTACATTATCTGCTGCCACATAAAATGGAGATTATCTATATGATTAGGGTTGTGATGGTTAAGTAAGAAATAACCTATCATTATGCTTTATGTCACAGAGCTTTCATTGGAATTTGTTGCCGTGATATGTATCCTGTGGACAGAACTGGCCCCATTGCTGGATGTGTTGCTAATAGCCTTGACACTTCTATAACCACTGTTATCAGCCCTACCCCTATTACTTGTTATTGCACCTGCTGGGTTAGAGGCAGAACCTTTCTTCATCAGAGGCTCCTGAAAAGATATTTTAGGTTTTCTTTTTTTTATTTATTTATTCTTTTTTTATTATTATTGAGGTTTTAGGGTACATGTGCACAATGTGCAGGTTTGTTACATATGTATCCATGTGCCATGTTGTTTTGCTGCACCCATTAACTCGTCATTTAGCATTAGGTATATCTCTTAATGCTGTCCCTCCCCCCTTTCCCCACCCCACAACAGTCCCCAGAGTGTGATGTTCCCCTTCCTGTGTCCATGAGTTCTCATTGTTCAATTCCCACCTATGAGTGAGAACATGCGGTATTTAGTTTTTTGTCCTTGCGATAGTTTACTGAGAATGATGTGTTCCAGTTTCATCCATGTCCCTACAAAGGACATGAACTCATCATTTTTTATGGCTGCATAGTATTCCATGGTGTATATGTGCCACATTTTCTTAATCCAGTCTATCGTTGTTGGACATTTGGGTTGGTTCCAACTCTGCTATTGTGAATAGTGCCGCAATAAACATACGTGTGCATGTGTCTTTATAGCAGCATGATTTATAGCCCTTTGCGTATATACCCAGTAATGGGATGGCTGGGTCAAATGGTATTTCTAGTTCTAGATCCCTGAGGAATCGCCACACTGACTTCCACAATGGTTGAACTAGTTTACAGTCCCACCAACAGTGTAAAAGTGTCCCTGTTTCTCCACATCCTCTCCAGCACCTGTTGTTTCTTGACTTTTTAATGATGGCCATTCTAACTGGTGTGAGATGGTATCTCATTGTGGTTTTGATTTGCATTTCTCTGATGGCCAGTGATGATGAGCATTTTTTCATGTGTTTTTTGACTGCATAAATGTCTTCTTTTGAGAAGTGTCTGTTCATGTCCTTCGCCCACTTGTTGATGGGGTTGTTTGTTTTTTTCTTGTCAATTTGTTTGAGTTCATTGTAGATTCTGGATATTAGCCCTTTGTCAGATGAGTAGGTTGCAAAAATTTTCTCCCATTCTGTAGGTTGCCTATTCACTCTGATGGTAGTTTCTTTTGCTGTGCAGAAGCTCTTTAGTTTAATTAGATCCCATTTGTCAATTTTGGCTTTTGTTGCCATTGCTTTTGGTGTTTCAGACATGAAGTCCTTGCCCACACCTATGTCCTGAATGGTATTGCCTAGGTTTTCTTCTAGGGTTTTTATGGTTTTAGGTCTAACGTGTAAGTCTTTAATCCATCTTGAATTAATTTTTGTATAAGGTGTAAGGAAGGGATCCAGTTTCAGCTTTCTACATATGGCTAGCCAGTTTTCCCAGCATCATTTATTAAATAGGGAATCCTTTCCCCATTGCTTGTTTTTGTCAGGTTTGTCAAAGGTCAGATAGTTGTAGATATGTGGCATTATTTCTGAGGGCTCTGTTCTGTTCCATTGATCTATGTCTCTGTTGTGGTACCAGTACCATGCTGTTTTGGTTACTGTAGCCTTGTAGTATAGTTTGAAGTCAGGTAGCATGATGCCTCCAGCTTTGTTCTTTTGGCTTAGGATTGACTTGGCGATGCGGGCTCTTTTTTGGTTCCATATGAACTTTAAAGTAGTTTTTTCCAATTCTGTGAAGAAAGTCATTGGTAGCTTGATGGGGATGGCATTGAATCTATAAATTACCTTGGGCAGTATGGCCATTTTCACAATATTGATTCTTCCAACCCATGAGCATGGAATGTTCTTCCATTTGTTTGTATCCTCTTTTATTTCATTGAGCAGTGGTTTGTAGTTCTCCTTGAAGAGGTCCTTCATGTCCCTTGTAAGTTGGATTCCTAGGTATTTTATTCTCTTTGAAGCAATTGTGAATGGGAGTTCACTCATGATTTGGCTCTCTGTTTTTCTGTGATTGGTGTACAAGAATGCTTGTGATTTTTGTAGATTGATTTTGTATCCTGAGACTTTGCTGAAGTTGCTAATCAGCTTAAGGAGATTTTGGGCTGAGACAATGGGGTTTCTAGATATACAATCATGTCATCTGCAAACAGGGACAATTTGACTTCCTCTTTTCCTAATTGAATACCCTTTATTTCCTTCTCTTGCCTGATTGCCCAGGCCAGAACTTCCAGCACTATGTTGAATAGGAGTGTTGAGAGAGGGCATCCCTGTCTTGTGCCAGTTTTCAAAGGGAATGCTTCCAATTTTTGCCCATTCAGTATGATATTGGCTGTGGGTTTGTCATAGATAGCTCTTATTATTTTGAGATATGTCCCATCAATACCTAATTTATTGAGAGTTTTTAGCATGAAGCGTTGTTGAATTTTGTCAAAGGCCTTTTCCGCATCTATTGAGATAATCATGTGGTTTTTGTCTTTGGTTCTGTTTATATGCTGGATTACATTTATTGATTTGCATATGTTGAACCAGCCTTGCAGCCCAGGAATGAAGGCCACTTGATCATGGTGTATAAACTTTTTGATGTGCTGCTCGATTCGGTTTGCCAGTATTTCACTGAGGATTTTTGCATCAATGTTCATCAAGGATATTGGTCTGAAATTCTCTTTTTTGGTTATGTCTCTGCCAGGCTTTGGTATCAGGACGATGCTGGCCTCATAAAATGTGTTAGGGAGGATTCACTCTTTTTCTATCAATCGGAATAGTTTCAGAAGGAATGGTACCAGTTCCTCCTTGTACCTCTGGTAGAATTCTGCTGTGAATCCATCAGGTCCTGGACTCTTTTTGGTTGGTAAGCTATTGATTATTGCCACAATTTCAGAGCCTGTTATTGGTCTATTCAGAGATTTAACTTATTCCTGGTTTAGTCTTGGGAGGGTGTATTTGTCGAGGAATTTATCCATTTCATCTAGATTTTCTAGTTTATTTGCATAGAGGTGTTTGTAGTATTCTCTGATGGTAGATTGTATTTCTGTGGGATCAGTGGTGATATCCCCTTTTTCATTTTTTATTGCATCTATTCGATTCTTCTCTCTTTTCTTCTTTATTAGTCTTGCTAGCGGTCTATCAATTTTGTTGATCTTTTCAAAAAACCAGCTCCTGGATTCATTAATTTTTTGAAGGGTTTTGTGTGTCTCTATTTCCTTCAGTTCTGCTCTGATTTTAGTTATTTCTAGCCTTCTGCTAGCTTTTGAATGTGTTTGCTCTTGCTTTTCTAGTTCTTTTAATTGTGATGTTAGGGTGTCAATTTTGGATCTTTCCTGCTTTCTCTTGTGGGCATTTAGTGCTATAAATTTCCCTCTACACACTGCTTTGAATGTGTCCCAGAGATTCTGGTATGTTGTGTCTTTGTTCTCATTGGTTTCAAAGAACATCTTTATTTCTGCTTTCATTTCATTATGTACCCGATAGTCATTCAGGAGCAGGTTGTTCAGTTTCTAGGTAGTAGAGCGGTTTTGAGTGAGTTTCTTAATCCTGAGTTCTAGTTTGATTGCACTGTGGTCTGAGAGACAGTTTGTTATAATTTCTATTCTTTTACATTTGCTGAGGAGAGCTTTACTTCCAACTATGTGGTCAATTTTGGAATAGGTGTGGTGTGGTGCTGAAAAAAATGTATATTCTGTTGATTTGGGGTGGAGAGTTCTGTAGATGTCTATTAGGTCCACTTTGTTTAGAGCTGAGTTCAATTCCTGGATATCCTTGTTAACTTTCTGTCTTGTTGATCTGTCTAATGTTGACAGTGGGGTGTTAAAATCTCCCATTATTATTGTGTGGGAGTTTAAGTCCCTTTGTAGGTCACTCAGGACTTGCTTTATGAATCTGGGTGCTCCTGTGTTGGGTGCATATATATTTAGGATAGTTAGCTCTTCTTGTTGAATTGATCCCTTTACCATTGTGTAATGGCCTTCTTTGTCTCTTTTAATCTTTGTTGGTTTAAAGTCTATTTTATCAGAGACTAGGATTGCAATCCCTGCCTTTTTTTGTTTTCCATTTGCTTGATAGATCTTCCTCCGTCCCTTTATTTTGAGTCTGTGTGTGTCTCTGCATGTGAGATGGGTTTCCTGAATACAGCACACTGATGGGTCTTGAGTCCTTATCTAGTTTGCCAGTCTGTGTCTTTTAATTGGAGCATTTAGCCCATTTACATTTAAAGTTAATATTGTTATGTGTGAATTTTGTCCTGTCATTATGATGTTAGTTGGTTATTTTGCTTGTTAGTTGATGCAGTTTCTTCCTAGCCTGGATGGTCTTTACAATTTGGCATGTTTTTGCAGTGGCTGGTACCGGTTGTTCCTTTCCATGTTTAGTGCTTCCTTCAGGAGCTCTTTTAGGGCAGGCCTGGTGGTGACAAAATCACTCAGCATTTGCTTGTCTGTAAAGTATTTTATTTCTCCTTCACTTATGAAGCTTAGTTTGGCTGGATATGAAATTCTGGGTTGAAAATTCTCTTCTTTAAGAATGTTGAATATCGGCCCCCACTCTCTTCTGGCTTGTAGAGTTTCTGCTGAGAGATCAGCATTAGTCTGATGGGCTTCCCTTTGTGGGTAACCCGACCTTTCTCTCTGGCTGCCCTTAACATTTTTTCCTTCATTTCAACTTTGGTGAATCTGACAATTATGTGTCTTGGAGTTGCTCTTCTCGAGGAGTATCTTTGTGGCATTCTCTGTATTTCCGAATCTGAATGTTGGCCTGCCTTGCTAGATTGGGGAAGTTCTCCTGGATAATATCTTGCAGAGTGTTTTCCAACTTGGTTCCATTCTCCTTGTCATTTTCAGGTACACCAATCAGACATAGGTTTGGTCTTTTCACATAGTCCCAAATTTCTTAGAGGCTTCGTTCGTTTCTTTTTATTCTTTTTTCTCTAATCTCCCCTTCTTGCTTCATTTCATTCATTTCATCTTCCATCATTGATACCCTTTCTTCCAGTCGATCGCATCGGCTACCGAGGCTTCTGCAATCTTCGCGTAGTTCTCGATACTTGGCTTTCAGCTCCATCAGCTCCTTTAAGCCCTTCTCTCCATTGGTTATTCTAGTTATCCATTCATCTAATTTTTTTTCAAAGTTTTTAACTTCTTTGCTATTGTTTTGAATTTCCTCCTGTAGCTTGGAGTAGTTTGATTGTCTGAAGGCTTATTCTCTCAACTCATCAAAGTCATTCTCCGTCCAGCTTTGTTCTATTGCTGGTGATGAACTGTGTTCCTTTGGAGGAGGAGAGGTGCTCTGATTTTTAGAGTTTCCAGTTTTTCTGTTCTGTTTTTTCCCCATCTTTGTGGTTTTATCTATTTTTGGTCTTTGATGATGGTGATATACAGGTGGGTTTTTGGTGTGGATGTCCTTTCTGTTGGTTAGTTTTCCTTCTACCAGACAGGACCCTCAGCTGCAGGTCTGTTGGAGTTTGCTAGAGGTCCACTCCAGACCCTGTTTGGCTGGGTGTCAGCAGCGGTGGCTGCAGAACAGCGGATTTTCATGAGACCACAAATTCAGCTGTCTGATAGTTCCTCTGGACATTTTGTCTCAGAGGAGTACCTGGCCAAGTGAGGTGTCAGTCTTTCCCTACTGGGGGGTGCCTCCCAGTTAGGCTGCTCGGGGGTCAGGGACCCACTTTAGGAGGCAGTCTATCCATTCTCCGATCTCCAGCTGCGTGCTGGAACAACCACTGCTCTCTTCAAAGCTGTCAGTCAGACAGGGACATTTAAGTCTGCAGAGGTTCCTGCTTAATTTTTGTTTGTCTGTGCCCTGCCCCCAGAGGTGGAGCCTACAGAGGCAGGCAGGCCTCCTTGAGCTGTGGTGGGCTCCACCCAGTTCGAGCTTCCTGGCTGCTTTGTTTACCTAAGCAAGCCTGGGCAATGGCGGGCGCCCCTCCCCCAGCCTCGCTGCTGCCTTGCAGTTTGATCTCAGACTGCTGTGCTAGCAATCAGCGAGACTCCGTGGGCATAGGACCCTCCTAGCCAGGTGTGGGACACAATCTCCTGGTGTGCCGTTTTCCAGGTCCGTTGGGAAAGTGCAGTATTAGGGTGGGACTGACCTGATTTTCCAGGTGCCATCTTTTACCCCTTTCTTTGACTAGGAAAGGGAACTCCCTGACCCCTTGCATTTCCCGAGTGAGGCAATGCCTCGCCCTGCTTTGGCTCACGTGCAGTGCGCTGTACCAACTGTCCTGCACCCACTGTTTGGCACTCCCTAGTGAGATGAACCCGGTACCTCAAACGGAAATGCAGAAATCACCCGTCTTCTGTGTCGCTCAGGCTGGGAGCTGTAGACCGGAGCTGTTCCTATTCGGCCATCTTGGCTCCACCAGGTTTTCTTACAATCCCTTTTTCTAGATAAGCTTTCCTTGTGCTTGGTTAGTGGAAACTTGAATCCTGCCTCCAGTCCATTTTTCCACCTGCCCACTGTCAGAGAGCCATGAGATGTCCTAGTCCTGGGTCAGCTACTGCTGCTTCCTCTGCGCCACCTGATATGGTTTAGATATTTGTCCCTGCCCAAATCTCTTGTTGAATTATAATTCCTGGTGTTGGAGGGGGCCCTGGTGGGAGGTGTTTGGATTATGGGGTTGGATCCCTCATGAATGGCTTGGGTCATCCCCTTGATGATAAGTGAGCTCTTGCTCTGAGGTCATATGATATCTGGTAGTCTAAAAGTGTGTGACACCCCCCCAACACACACTGTCTTTCTTGCTCCCATTCTTGCCATATGATATGCCTATTCCCCCTTTGCTTTCCACAATGATTGGAAGCCTCATAAGGCCTCCCCAGAAGCAGATGCTGCTGTGCTTCCTATGAAGCCTGCAGAACCATGAGCCAATTAACCTTCTTTTTTAAATAAATTGCCCAGTCTCCGGTATTTGTTTGTATCAGTGCAAGAACAGCCTAACACACTACCCAATAGACACACACAACACTTCTTTGAGACTCATAATTCTAGTGTCTCTTGTTGCACAGCCCCAAAATCTGTAGATGCATGTGACCAGGACTTCTAGTCAGCTACCCCTCCTCATGCTAGAGTTTCCAGTAGGTGCAGTCTCTTTGCTAAAGCCTTTTGGGACATTGCACCTAAAGGTTTGGATTGCCTGTAGATGATTTTCTATGTGAAATCATTCTTTTTGTACCTGCTGGTCTCGCTGAAGTTACCTACTGCGTCAAGTCAGAGGTCAGATCTGTGGCTAGGCTTACCTTGAGAATATCATATGGTTAATGCAAACTCAGCCCGGGTATATAATGATTCTTCTTTGATTTACATTTCTAACATGGTAAAAGAAACTAGGACAAAATGAGAAAAGAAAGAAGAGTGCCTTGAATTTTATTCCATTTAAGAAAAAAACATTTCAGCAAGTAGGCCACATATATTTGCATCTTTAAAAAATTAAATCAATACAGTAATCAAACAAAAATCCATTAAGCTATGAAACAGCAGAGCTACAAATCTATGTTCTTTTTAATGAATGCATTTAATCGTTAAGGGATAAAATGTTCAAAGGGAAAGCTAAATGTGTCCTTGGTTTTAAATAGATTTAACCTTGCAAATACTATTTGAATATTCAGCCTCTACCACTAAAAAGAAATTATTGTCAAAAATGCTATTTACTTTACCAGAAAAACCCCAAAACATTAAATACTGTTTTTGAAAATGCTGAAATATTAAACATTCACTGGACATCCACAGGATGGACTGACTGTTCTCCATTAGGTACTTTTGGACCACTGTAATTTTAGTTAGAGCAGTTCTTGTCCTCAGAAGGCTTAGAATGAAATAAGGAAAGAGGTGGGTAAACATTAGATATAGTAAAAATATGTTGATTTAGTTAATATTAAGTATAAAATTTGTTAGATCATAAATTACTATTTAAACATTCTTACTCTATACTGTTCTCTATACCTTTAAGTATGCATCCTAAGTTAAAAAGCCGTAGAATTTTATTTGAAAAGAAATATATAAAATATCATAATTAGAAAGAGAATCAGTCTTCAAAACTAATCCTTATATGATGCTATTCTGGGCCTGATACTATCTAAAGGGTTCTATACATATTAACACACTGAATTCTCACAGTGATACAATAATGAAAACACCACTATTATTCGCATTTCTCAGAGGAAGAAACTGATCACTAAGATGATAAACAACCCTCTGGCTCCTTGTACCAAATTCAGGTAAAAGAGGAATGACTTGTTCAAATCAAAATAATTTCACATTGCAAAATTGATTTTTAAAACTTTCAGATATTGACATAGGACAAACAAAAGTGTATCACAAAAAAAAGGAAACCCAGTAGTTTAAAGAAGAGTTTTGAAGTGAATTTTGAAAATAAAATTTTTGTTGTAGGCATTTTCCTGATTAAGTACCTACTTTAAGCCATTATAGACTAATATATTAGCAGGAATTAGTTTATGTCAGAAAAACAAGATAAGGAGAGAAGTCCAGCTGGGCATAGTGGTGCATGCCTGTAGTCCCAGCTACTTGGTAGGTGAGGCAGGAGAATTGCTTGAACCTGGAGGGGCAGAGGTTGCTGTGAGCCGAAATTGCAACACTGCACTGCCAGGGTGACAGAGTGAGACTCCATCTCAAAAAAAAAAAAAAAAAAAAAAAAGATTTCATGACAAAGACACCAAAAGCAATTTCAACAAAAGCAAAAATTGACAAGTGGGATCTAATTAAAGAGCTTCTACACAGAGAAATAAACTATCATCAGAGTGAACAGATAACGTACAGAATGGGATAAAATTTTTGCAAACTATACATCTGGCAAAGGTCTAATATTCAGCATCTATTAGGAACTTAAACAAATTTACAAGAAGAAAAAGCATTAAAAAGTGGTCAAAGGACATGAACAGACATTTCTCAAAAGATACACATGTAGCCACCAATCATATGAAAAAATGCTCAACATCACTTATCACTAGAGAAATGCAAATCAAAACCACAATGACACACCATCTCACTCCAGTCAGGATGGCTATTATTAAAAAGTCAAAAAAGAACAGATACTGGCTAGGTTGTGGAGAAAAAGGAACACTAATACACTGTTGGTGGGAGTGTAAATTAGTTCATCCATTATGGAAGACAGTGTGGTGATTCCTCAAAGACCTAATGACAGAAATAACATTTGACCCAGCAATTCCATTACTTGGGTATATACCCAAAGGAATATAAGTTAAGTTGTTCTATTATAAAGACACATGCATGTGTATGTTTATTGCAGCACTATTCACAATAGTAAAGATGTGGAATCAACCTAAATGCTCATCAGTGACAGACTGGATAAACAAAATGTGGTACATATACACCATGGAATACTATAAAACCATAGAAAAGAACAAGATCATGTCCTCTGCAGGGACATGGATGGAGCCGGAGGCTATTATCCTTAGCAAACTGAATCAGGAACAGAAAACAAAATACAGCGTGTTCTCACTTATAAGTGGGAGCTGAATGATGAGAACACGTGGACACATAGAAGGGAACAACACACACTGGGGCCTATCAGAGGGTGTAGGAGGAGGGAGAGGATCAGAAAAAATAACTAATGGGTACTAGGCTTAATACCTGGGTGATAAAATAATCTGTATCACAAACCCCCGTGACACACATTTACCTATGTAACAAATCAGCACATCTTACACATGTACCTCTGAACTTAAAAATTTAAAAAAAGAACTATGCAAAGAGAAAAAACAATGTTATATGAGTCTATCAATTCCATAAGAAATGTATAAAACCAATGAAGTTCAAATTTTAAAAATGGCAGCCAGTGAATTGTATCTCTCTTGTTTCTTCACCTTTTACAATATGTCTTTACTGTTTGCTATGGAGTCTGTTGAAATCTGTGCTGTTTTGTGAATTGCTTGAACCAATAGAATGCAATAGTAGTGGTATCTGGGACTTCCAGGGCCAGGCCTTGAGACCCTATAGCTCTGTTTTCAGTTAGAGGGAAACCAACCACCATGGAAAGAAGTCCAGGCCATCCTGCTGAGGAGAGGGGCCCTAGAACAGTGCTTTCCAATAGATTTCTGTTATAATGGAAGTACTCTACATTGTCCAATGTGGTAGCCACTAGCCACATGTGGCTATTGAGCACTCCAAACATAACTTATAACTGAGAAACTAAATGTAAATGTTAAACTTTATTTAATTTTGATTAATGTAATTTTCTATGTAAAAGACATACGTGGCTAGTACTTACCAAATTGGTAAGTGCACCCCAAAGGAAAGAGGTCACATGAGGAAAGAGGCCACATGAAGAACTAATGTGTCCAAAATGACTGCCAGCAACAAGGCACTAGATGTGAGAGGCCTCCAACCCTAGTTAAATCTCCTAGCTGACACCAAATGGAACAAAGACAAGCTGTTGCTGCTGAGCCCTGCCCAAATCCCTAACCTAGAGAATCATGAGCAATAAGATTGTTTTCAGCCATTGAATTTGAGGTATTTTGTAATTCAGCAATAGGTGACTGATGTAGACATGGTGACTGCAACAAGGTCCTGCCATCCTAATGAGGACCTGTCTGGTGGAGCCAACTGCCCTTTTCCAGGTGATATCTTATGTGTCCATTCAAAATATGATGCTGTTATTCCACAGAAATGTTGACTGCATGTAGGCCCCAGCTTAAGAAATTAAGGAGCTTGAAATAAAAGATGCAAGAAATGAAACCCATTTTCTCTTATTAAGCATCAGGACCTTCATATGCAGTTTCAAAGAGAGGTCATTATCATGGGAATGGAAATTTATAACAACAAAGTCTGGACTCCAGCCACTGGATTTGAGTGTTTCTTCTTTGTTCTCAACAGAACCTGTAAGTCTGGATCCCTCCTACTCTCCATAAGATAGCCTTCCACCTTTTTCTTCTCAAAGACACAGATTGTCATAACTCTGGGCATATGTAAGTGTAGCATATGTAAGGCCAGAGATGTTAGCTGAGCAGACCAGGGCTGAGGAGTGACAGTTTACAGCAACTATTGATATGACTCCTCTTGTAGAATCACTAATTTCTCTCCTTCAGCTGTCACCTTTTTTAATGAATTCCTGACTCTGCATTGTATAAATGTCCTCAATATTCCTGGTCACATGGCATTTTTACTACTTGACTCCTTGCCTCTGCTTTCTTTTACTCGCCTGGTGATACATTAATTACATTTTCAGGATCAAGGAGAAATATTAAATAATTAATGAGAGGGATCTTTGTATACAACTGGACTTTTTAATGATTGACTATCCTTGTTTTATGAATATTAATAAGCTGACCTCTGCACACTTTCAAGTCTGATATTATTTTGGTGAGGATATATGATGGTGAAACAAATGAGAAACAGTATTTTCATTTGGCTTATCAGGTGAAAAAATATTGAAGTAATACCCTGTATGATATATGACTGCTTGCCAACATAAAACATTATATATGACTGGATGCATGTGCCAGGGTAGGAGATTATTGAGAAAAAAACTTTTGGATTTTGTTCATTCAAAAATGAATACATCTTCTGCATTGCACTTTGTGAAAATAAGTTATTTAATATATTAAAAATTCCTTGTAGGCTGCTAAGATCTCTCACCCATTTAATGACCACTCTAGGCTCTGTAAACTGATTTTCTAACTCCCCTACTCATGGGTGAGCAGGAGAGCTGAGCTTCATGCTTTGGCTGTTGTCAGTCACAGGAGCCCCTGTTGATCTTGAAAGCTGTGGGTCAAGGAGCAAAGGGGAATGTTCATCTGGGCAGAGCAGATGTGGAAGCTAAGGAACTTTTGAAGGTTTAAGGTCCTGGGAGAGCATGGAGAACAAAAATGTGGCCAAATTGAAAGTGTTAGCAATAGAAGCCAGTCAAAATCAAGAGATTCACAGAAACAGCAGGATGCTCAGTGAGTCAAAAATAGGAAACATGCTGGTTTTCTTGCCATAATAATCCCAAGCCTAGTATAGTGACAAACACAGTAAAAGGTCAGGAAATGGTTGTTGAATAAATTAATTAATAAGCGAGAAACTCATGGTTGAGACTAAGAGGGAATGTTTAGAACCAAGTCAAAACTAAACTGTGCATTAG
This sequence comes from Nomascus leucogenys, assembly GCF_006542625.1. Lineage (NCBI taxonomy): Eukaryota > Metazoa > Chordata > Mammalia > Primates > Hylobatidae > Nomascus > Nomascus leucogenys. The sequence continues at coordinate 28,960,069 of NC_044395.1, read as the reverse complement.
GCAACGTTTTACTTTGTCACACCAATTTCTTTACCAAGGCAGACTTGAGTGATTTTCAGATTTAAAATTTCATGCCTAATTGAAGAATGAAAGACTGTGGTAGCATTTGGGACAGTTAGGGGAAGATGGCTTCTGTTGAAATCAAGGAAAAAGAGACGAGGGAGACAAAATATTTATTGAACACTTTCCATTTGCTAAGCATGTCACATGCATTATTTTATTTAATTCTCACAACACCATTTTGTGGGTGCTTCAATTCTCTTACCCAGTTTTATTGATAAAGAAACTAGGGCACAGGATGTTTAAGTAACTTGCTCAAACTGAATCTATGGTGGAACTGAGATTCAAATCCAGGCTTGTCTGATTCAGAGCTAGTTTCTCAACCATTAGCCCAGTGTGTTGCCCAACTTGCCCACCAAAAAGAATTATTTGCAGTGCTTATTAAAAATTTGGATTCCCAGGACCTAAATCGAGAACTTACTAAATCAAAATATCCAAGAGTGAGGCTCTGCATTTGGTACTTTTAGCAGGCACACCCCAAATGATTGACTGATTGATTGATTGACTTAAAATTTTTGTAGAGAAAGGGTCTCACTGTGATGCCCAGGCTGATCTCAAATTCTTGGGCTCATGCTATACTCCCACCTCAGCCTCCAAAGTGCTGAGATTACAGGTGTGAGCCACCCACTGCACCGGGTCATTATTTTTATTTTAATTTTGAGACCTGGTCTCACTGTGTCACCCAGGCTGGTGTGCAGTGGCACAATCATAGCTCTCTATAATGTTGAACTCCTGCCTCCTGAGTAGCTAGTACTACAGGTGTGAACCACGATGCCCAGCTAATTTTTTTTAAACATTTTGTTTCTGTAGAAATGGGGTCTTGCTATGTTGCCCAGGCTAGTCTCGAATGCCTGGCCTCAAGCAACCATCCCACGTTGGCCTCTCAAAGGATTGAGATTACAGATGTGAGTCACCAGGCCTGTCCTAGATGATTTATTTTTGAAGCAAGTCTGAGGAGCATTGCCTAACACTGCATGCATGGTAGACATTCACAAAAGTATTGGTTGGAGCTTTAATATTTCATTTATCAATGAAAGAAATGTAGATGCTTTATTTTAAACTATTGAATAGTTTTCTTTATAAAAATTCTTAGAAATGGGTGCATATTAATTTGTTCTTGTAAAAGAAATTGAATGGAAGAATACTGTGGTAATATTTTACTCCTTCAGGAATACTGAATTCAAAAGGTGAATATTGTTTGTAAAAGAAACACAAAATTTACTGATTTGTTAAAAGGTTGTTTTAAAAGGAGCTATAAATAGTTTGAATTCCAATTAATGTTTCATAACATAAAAGGGTGGTTAATCTCTAAAAGGAAAAACATTAAAGGCTAATTGGATTTTTAAATCTGAAAAGCCCACAGGGAAAGGCTTTTCTTGATTAAAAAATTTAAACTCATTTTACAGCACATATTTTGGTCAGAGTTAGGAAAGGGTAATTAACTTCCCATGGAAGATTCACTAATTACCATCAGAGCAAAATCAAGTTAAACAAGCCCTAAACTTAGAAGAAATGCAAAAATATTTATTATCAGGTGCAGCAAAATCTAACACTGTAAATACTAGGATAATGTATTTAATATTTATGCCTAAATTATATTTTAAGATAGCTCCCACAAATTTCTTAAGTTTTTCATGAATATTATTAAGTTGGCTATCTTAGGTTTAGGCTCATTAAGCTTTATAAAAGTCTTTAAAATTATAAAATTTAATAAGCACAAAATCACTATAGCACAGGTTTTATAAAAAGTAATAAAATATTCAGTTTTAAATAATTCATGTTCATTATGTAGACTGGTCTAGTTCCACATTGTCTCAAAATTCAATATTCTGAATTAGTTTCAAAAATCTCGGCCAGGCATGGTAGCTCACACCTGTAATCCCAGCATTTTGGGAGGCTGAGGCGGGTGGATCACGAGGTCAGGAGATCGAGACCATCCTGGCTAGCACGGTGAAACCCCATCTCTACTAAAAATACAAAAACTTAGCCGGGCGTGGTGGCGGGCGCCTGTAGTCCCAGCCACTCGGGAGGCTGAGGCAGCAGAATGGCGTGAACCCGGGAGGCGGAGCTTGCAGTGAGCGGAGATCGCGCCACTGCATTCCAGCCTGGGTGACAGAGCGAGATTCTGTCTCAAAAAAAAAAAAAAAAAAAAAATCTCAAAACACTTTATAAACATTTTGAAACTTTTTACATCCATAATGGAAAGAATATTACAGTTTTAGAGTTATTTTCACTGGAAAATATACATAGAAATCAATTAAAATCTGTATATTAGCTAAATAATTACAAATAGTTTTCAACAAAACATATTTTGTTACTTACATTCTAAATAGATAAGAGCCTGTATAGCCCAATATTACCTAACTCTTGTTGATTGGAAAGGGGACAAACTGCTCTTTTAAATGCTTTTCACAATTTTTTGTAAGAATGGAGACTGAGATTTGTCATTGAGAGGCTTCTGTCCTTTTTTCTGCCGAGTGGGAGGAAAGGGACTAATTCAGATGGGTTCAGATTTTCGGGAAAGTACTTCAAATGCCAATGCATCAGACTGCAATGATTAATCATAATGTTTAATGACTTAAAAGGAAAGCTTCAATCACGGCCTGTGAGTATTAAAATGTTAACCGAGAGAGGAGACCTTGATTTGAGAACATCTCCAACAAACTGGCAGGCCAATTCCCTATGATATTCTTAAGCTTTAAAATAAACTCTGTTAAAGGCTTCTGTCTGGGGGATTGAAAAGAAGGAATGGGTCTATGTTTGAAAGCAAAGTGACCTGCAGAAAGTTGGAGGCACATTGAAGATTCGAGGTATTAAGGAAATAAGTCTGGAGTGATACAATTGGAACAATAACTAACAAGTAAGCACCAGACCTCTTCGGAAATTTGGAGAAGGCAAGTGGCCTTATGCAGTTATGTGAGATGGGGACAGAGTTCACTTTTCAAGGGTTGGGTTCCCAAGGGGGAACTCTGTTGCAACCTGGGCCCTAGTCTGTAGGAAGGACTTGGGAGCCAATATCACTTAGAAATCATAGCTCTTCACGGAGGAAAACCAAACACATGATAGAAAATGGCCCTGTCCAGAAATAAGAAAAAATTACAGGAAACTGGAATTAAGAGAGCATCTGTCCAATACAAATGCATTAAAAGCCCTTTTGAGGTACTACTTAGTCTCTCAGACTTCGGCTCCTACACTAGCACCTCCCATGAACATCTAGGTATATGAAGTAGATCAGTTCATACCATGGCAGCTGACTGGTCCTGTTATGCCTAGTGTCCAGTGAGGCAGGGTTGGGAATTTCCTGGCCCTGCAGATTTGGCTAACTACTGCTACTGTCGTTTGCAGCCCATGGACATTTGTTCTGTTCTTCTTAGCTCAGTCAGGACCTGGAGATCTCTCTCCACCTGTGACTCACCTGAAGACTGGTTGTCACTATATTCATTTCAGACCTAGTTTTCCACCTTGAAATCTATGTTGCTGGACATACCCCAGCTACAGAAGCCCCTTTTGATAATCCTCCACCTTCGCCACCACACTTTTAGTACCCCTGAGACCATTAAAGCCACTCAGAAACCCAGAAAACCTGGGAAAGGAGAGGCAAGAAAATGAGAATCCTGGCCTTCACCTTTCTCCACTTCTTTTATTTGTAATAACAATAAATACAGACAATATATATTTTTTCTGAGATACATTTTAATAAATTAATTATTTTATAGAATTGAAATGTTTTACTACATGTTAATATGGTTAACATGGACCTCAAAATGCTAATTTTAGTTCTCATAGCATATGCAAAACCCCACATTCCACTAACAGAGAAATGAAGTAAGTTGCGTGTGCAGTGTAAATAGCTTTGGGCATTATTCCCCTGCCTGAGTGGGAAAAAGGTCATTGACACTATTATGCTCTTGTAGGAGAAATGGGAAATTTGCAGTCATTGTTTTATCCATTATTGCCTTTGAAAAGAAACAGAAAATTAAATATTATAATGAAAATTCACTGAAAACAAATACTCCCAAGCATTAAAAAATGAAGTGGATAAATGATTTTGAATCTATAATCTCACTTTCAAGACCCAACAATACATACATAACTATACAGTCAACGTAATATATACATGCTCTCCATAGATACGCAATGCACTTGCATAGTGCAATTTCACTCTAAAAAATGCCTTTGATTAACTTTTCCATTTATTGTACTACAAAAACTAAAGTTGCATAAACTACCTAAATCCATTTTCTCAGAGACTTTGAACATAAGCGAGATTAATATTACAAAAAAATTAACATGTACATTAATAAAGTACAATGTGGTAGCATTCTAAAATGTAAAATTCTAACATAAAATAATTTCCTTTTCATATGAAAATAAGTAAAAAAATACAGATATACCAAACTGATTCAGAAACAACTAAAATATATCTTGCTTCACATATTGGCTCAATATAATATCAGTTTATTGGATGCTTTATTATATGACAGGCACTCTGCCAACTGCTGGGCCCAGAAATGCTGAAGATGTGTCCCTATCCCTAAGAGTTTCCAGTTAAATGAGGAAGACAGACATGTAAAGAAATATTTATACCACAATATGATACTCATTATCAGAAGACTGTACTCTGAGTTATTTCAGCAATCTTGTTACTCTGGACACCATCAGCACAATTTGTTGAGCTAGTTAGACTTTTGTGGTTGGGAATGTCAAAGTTAGTGAAATGAACAAAACTATCTGACTCATAGATTTATTTAATTATGGCCTTGTTTTATGAAAATATCATGCTCTATCCAAATGGACTAGCTGCACAAATAATCTCCAAATTTAGATTGTTATTATCATAAGGCTGGTCAGTATTGATTTGTGAGCCTATTGTCCTCTCATTCACCATCAAGGGTGTGACTGCTTTGGTTTCTATTTTTTGTATAGTTTCTGGAGTTTTCTTTAGTGTTTTTAAAAGTCTTCAAACCATATCTAATGACAAATTGACTTATTAAAATTTGGCTTCATAATTCCTCTCCCAGAAAATATGGTTGTGATTATGTTGACGGGCATGAATAGGAAAAGGGAGACACAGCAGGACTCTAGTCCAAATGGGATATATAAGATTTAAAGAGCTAAATGAGGGAATGACATGTCTGAATTATCAAGCACACTGAGAATAGACAGGGAGGCAAGGTCCATACAAGAAACAGATTCTGCAATACTGGTAAGCCTCAATCCACCATAAAAGCTATAGAGCTAGTAGGACAGATTGTCTGAGATAACATAACTGTACAAGGAGATACATAAGACCAGCTATTGTGGGAGATGTTAAAGTGCCAAGCATTTGAACAAGAATAAAGATGAGGACTTGATTTTGGAGGAATGGAAGACATGGTACTGGTTCAAACACTTAAATGCCTGGCATGTGAAGATAGCAACCTAGGACCAAGTCCTGGAAGTTATTACAGGGAGGCAGACTTGTTTTCAGTGTTAGGAAGAATTTTCTATTAGAACCACTCAAACGTGGAGATAGTGATTCTTCACCACTGAAAACACCAATTTAGAAATTGAAAAAAAATTGCATGTCAGGATGTTTTAGAATTTAAAGGAAATTTCTATAGCAGGTTTGGAAGCTGCATTAGCTTCCAAGGTTATTTTCAAATTTGAATGAGTCTATGATTTAGAAGAGCTATCTTTTGGTAAATGTATAATAGTATTTCCCTGTGATTGAATTCCCCATTTTGATATTAAATTTGATCAAGCATCAGTCATTGAATATATTTTATAAACACATCTAGATGTGTAAGACATATTCTTTCAAATTATATATTTAACTAAAATTACTACCTTTGCCAATATAAATACTATGCAGAAAAATAATAATTAGGAGAAAATTGTAGGTACTGATCTTTCAGTTTCTACTCATTATAAAATGAACATACCTCTATGGCAAATCAAAGGAAAAATCCCAAGTAGCAGCTCACTTTAAATGTCAGCACCATTTACAAACTTTTCCTAATTAAAAAATATTATCTTGAATAAATATATAGTTCCAAAAATGGCGTAGTTTTAAGACTCAATTTCTATTGAAAAATCTTGAGTATCAAGAACCACTGAATCAAGTTATTCACAATGCCTAAAATGCTAAATAAGTTGGAGGAGAAAACATATATCAGAAATGATGGAGATTGAGATGTGTAAATAGAGTGTAGAAATCTTTGGTCATGCTCTTTCATATAGGAAATTATTGAGCTAATTATCTTCCATATGCCACACTTTTGGGTAACTGGTCTCCTTCTAAAGTATGACTTTATAAAGTTGTTTCTTACACTGGACAGAAATATGCTCCCTATAATTTTCAGCCTTTGTGTTTAGGTTGCCATTCAGAGCTGCCCCCTCAGAGAACATTTTTGAGATTTATACTTTCAATTCTAAATAAGAGTTTCCACAACACTAGATCCAATTAAACTGAGCATGATGATCTTAAAGTAACATTATATATTCAACTACTTAATCATTACATTATATTTATTGCATTCAAGTCTCAAAATGTAAATAGATGTATCCCTCTGTGCTTAATTCTGATTTTCAAATGGTATACCTTGAGCTAATAAGCACACCGAACATATATTCAATTGCTCTTCTTGGTATCTGAGAAATACAAAATCATATTGCAGCATGTGATCGCTCTTGAATATTAATCTAGCTTTCAAGGGTGGCACGTAATGAATATTGCTGTGATAATGACCTCCTTCACTCCTCAGACCAGAGCTGATTATGGGAAAGTAGTTAGCTTTGATTATGCAAATATTCCTCATACTACTTAGTTTCAAAGGATGTAGATGAACAAAAGTTGTTCCACATTTTAGGAACGTCCATTAACTTTGAATTGATCTCATGTGTTAAATATACTCTTTTTCATATTTAATAATGCCATATACCTACTTTCAATTTTAGAAGACATTACAATGTTAAAATATTTTTGGCATGCATAATGCAAATGTAGTGGAGCAAGACAAACGATAATGGATTTAGAAATGTTAAATAGAATTTTTCCACAGGAATGATAGCAATCTGAATAATGAGCATAATTATTTTGTCTGTTGCACTGTAGCATTGGCTGAAGGATATTATGAAAGGAAAACAGACTTTTAAAGAGACTAAGGGAAGAGCCCATAAAAGGATGTTATTTTCTCTTACCTAACCTCACAGACAGAAAAAACAGCTCCTTCTGGAGGTACTGAGAATAGACTTGAGGGATCACTGAGATTTGCAGGTCAGAAATCCAGAAAGGAGGGTGAGGCCAGAATAATACATATGGTTCTTAGACAGTGAAACCAGTCATTAACAAGACCAGAGGATATAATCAGAGTTTAGTCATTGCTCCTGTGTGGTTGAGTTCCTTGAGGCCTTTGAAGACACAAAACCATTTTCCAATAAGGCAGATGGATCAAATGAAAGTGCTATCTTTATAAGGAGAGGCAAAATATGAAAGGAGAGGAGTTAGTGGAGCGGAGTCTAGCATAGATTGCTATGGTGATCAGGGAAAAAAAACAGTAAATAAAGAGTTGGTGGTTCTTGATTAGACAGAGTATTTTCCTTGCAGTGATAATTGGTAGAGAGAACAAAAGTACAGATGTAAAGGGATGGCAATCAGTGAAAATGATTAAAAAGTAACCCACAGTAATTATTAAAAAAAAAAAAAAACTAGGGCAGAAAACCTTCTGCATTAGAAAATGTATTAAATCAAATGCAGAGGGAGCCACCTAGGCTTTGATAACAAGAATGTTTCTGGAAACATTAGCATAAAGCAAAGGCCAATCAGAACAGTAATGGAAATCAAGAAGATGATACAACAATGAAGTAATATCAAAAAGGGATTTGATTTTGGGTTTCTCCTTTCTGAAACAGATGAACAATTCCTAAAGTCAGTGGTGAAAACAATATTTATTTTAAACATACTCTATTAATATATATCCTTAAATTAACAGTTCAGTAAAATCCACATATAGGCTACTCACTGTGTTATGGTCTTTCTCAAATAATTTGTTTTCAAAGCCACACACACACAAACAAAAGCCTCCACTGAATTTTCCTTTTTTAAATACACAAAGTGCAGAGCCAACTACTCATGTGCTTAGATAAGAAGGCCACCAATTTTACAGAATACTCTTTATAAATATGTCATCTAATCAGGAACAGTCCTTGATTTTTAAACTTCATGAAAATGTACTCTGATATTCCATTCCATTTTGAAAAATACATTTGGAACTTATGGTTGCATGAATTTATATGATAAAATAAGAGAATCTTCATTTAGGTATATTTCTACTTAGGAACACACTTTTAAAGAATGTGCACATCTGAGAAATATTAACATTTACAACTGGGTGTAGAAAACTACATTTGGTTCCAGAGAAATACAATCTACACATTACCTGAGATGTAAAGCAGGGGTCTTAAAACCCAAAATGCCTTTATCTTTTAAACTGATTAAAGAAACATATACTCTTGGAAGGCAGAATCACCTACCTGAGAAAAAGGACCACAGTACTCTTACACTGTGTGGGTTAAAGATCAAACATCTTAACAGATGCAGGTTGTGAATACTATTGTCAATACCAAAAGCCAAGTCATTTTTTTAATTTAGAAAATAATTCACTAAGAATAATTTACTGAAGTAGTAAACCAATATAGTGCTTTATAGTTGGTATACATCATCACAGAAAATTGATATGGTACTAATTTAAATCCTGAAATGTTTTATGTAGCTCAAATTTGGACAAAGCTTAAGAAATGCCATAATAATGATCCACTTAATTAGAGGTCAATTTTCTATGTCCTCAATTAGGCTGGAACCTAGCAATGATACATAAAAATACATAAAAAGTATTTTAGTACTACCATCCCAGAATCCAAAAATTTCCAATTGAGGGTTACATGTTAACATAAACTCAGGCCAGGTGTAACTTAGAACTACTAATTAAATCCAGAATGTTAATTTACTAAGATTGAACCAGAAAATGAGGGGGAGGGGGAGAGAGAGAGAGAGCTAGAAATTGAAACCGACTGACATTGAAAACTAATAGAAGCAGCAATTTTTAAAGCATTTAAGTAATTGCTAATGGCATTATAACATGGTACATTATGCTGTTAATGAAAAAATGAGTCATTAAAAAAAGTTAAACTATGTTTAGTGTACTATTTATAAAGCTGGGAGAATTATTTCTGAACTAAAAAAGGGTAAAAAGGGTACTTAAGTTAACCAGTCATCACAAATGATAGGAATTCAACAACTCATACCCACAGTAACAATATTCTCACCTCTGATTTATTTTTTACTTCATATAAGATACAGTGTAATTCATTTTTACTTTCTCAAGAGATTTCTCCCATCTAAATAGTACAAATTTTTTATGGACAGAGTACTTTAAAAATCAAAGTGTCAGAGTCTATGATTTGTAGTTTCATGTGAAAATACTAAGTACTCTGGATACCCCAAGGTTAAATTATATTCAGTATAATTTTTCGTAAAATATATTGTGTATTTTAAGTTTTTGGAAACTGTTTATTCATATATGGTGTACATACATAACTAAAAGCAGGAACGTTTTATTTCATTAAGATGTGTAGATCTTTTTACCTATCATTTTGGTTAACAAATTTACTTTAGGTTACTAGAACTGGACTCGTTTTAGAATGTTCAAGCACATAGATCAGAAAACCATGGGTCTCTGTATTTATTAAACTGAATCACCTGGCAGTAAAATTCTGTTAAGGCTCTAGGCATTGGTGAAACTTCTTCCCATTCAGACCTGTTGCTGTGGTAGACCTGCACTTCATCTGTGATTTCATCTGGTGCATAATCACCACCTAATATATAAATTTTATCTTCAATTCCAATTGCACCTGCATTAAAGCCTGCACACTCAAAAGATCCTTCGCCTTTCCAAACACAAGTGTCTGGACAAAAACTATAAACCTTATAGGTGGAAAGGTCACATATATACAGTGTACAGTTTACTGGTACAGCTTTAATTAATGTTGCATGAAAAAATTGCCCAAACTCTGCTACTAGTTCAGACCACTGATCAGTTGTAGCATTGTATTTAAAAAAGCAATCAAGTGATGGGTTAAAAGCATCTGTAATCTCTACCTCTGATCCAAGAACATAAATTACATTTTGGCATGTGCTTGCTTCTGGGTAGTATATGCCTCTGGGTAATGGGCTAACAGATATCCATTCTTTGGAAAGAGGATTGTAAGATTCAACATCTAAGAGACTTTTAATGTCCCGGGATCCTCTAGTTTTTCCACCTATGACAAATAATCTGTCGAGAGCCATAACTGATGTATGCATGGTTCTTGGTGTTTTCATAGTTGATACCAAGAAGAAATCATTTTTGACTGGACAGTAGCACCAGGTTTGATCAGTGGCATCATGATATGACTCGGCAATATGCAGTCGAACCGTTCGACAACATTTCCCTTTGCAACCACCTGTCAAGAATATTTTCTCTCCGTAACTCGAAAGACTAGATCCTGGCAAATCAATCAGGTGTGATTGCGGCAGTATTTTCCATGAATCAGTTTTAATGTTATAGCAAAATGTATATTGATTTTCTCCATTTTCCTCAGTTTTGTGAATGAATATGTATTTCTCAGTTGTGGATGGTCGAGCATCAGGGAAGAGTCCACCAGAACCTTGCACACACTTAATTGCATCCATGATTATGTCAAAACAGTTTGTGCTTTTGAGTAAACTCTCTTCATTGAACAGACAGTCCTGAAGTGTCTCCTCAGATAACTGATGTAATCTCACTTTTTCAATCAAATGAGGCAGATACTTTTGCCTTGATTCTAAGTTATGTTTAGTCCAACTAAGGACAACTTTCAGTACCATTTCTTCTTCAGGAACATTTAATTCATCTGATTCCAGACATTTTTGTAGTACTCCAAAATTCATCTCTAAGAAATCACTGGATTTAAATAATAAAGAAAAGTGATGTTGTACAAAGTGTAATGCATGATCAAACAAACTGGTGGAGCCATAGCTATCTGATATAGATAATAACTGTAAACAATTGACAAGATTAATACTTTTTATTAAAAAGTCACTGCAAGCTTTGGATAGGAAGGAAACTTGAAGAAATGATGACAACTGGAAGAACATTTCCACATTATCATCTGTTATTTTTGTTTTTCCAGTATAGGCATAATCGAGAAATGCTTTTACTGCTTTGGAGGACAAATTAGTAATGGTAACACTTCCATCATCTCTTTCTTTCATGTTTACTTCAAACATAGCCCTGCAAAAATAAAGAACACAGAAAAACAGCAGGAATATTTTATTCCATAATTATTTTCAATATTACCTTAAAGAGGATTCCTTACTCTTGACTTAAAATATATTTATAAAAGCATATTTTAATTGCCTCCTAATTAATATCTAGAATTATATAACATATTATTTATCTGCCAACAAACATATTACAAAATGCCTATATTACAAAATATGTACACTACAGCTGAGCTATAGCAACTAATAAAAAAAGACTATAAAAGATTCAAATTTTGTATACTTATTTATTATTAACGCTATTGGGGCAAAATCTTGCTGATGGCCAAATTTCTTTATTTATGGATTAATTAGTAACAACTGTGCTGGTGATAACTAAAATTACTTAAAATATAATTATTTAGGGCTTAGGATTTAAAAGTCTCTTTCAAATTCATCTTTGATTTCACGTTAATGAAACAGAAAAGAGTACAGTGAGATACCTGATGTCTCCAATGACTCTATTGTGTGGGGAAAATTCACCAAATAAGATACATGTCTAAAAAGATATTTTATATAGTTCTTTAGGAGAAGGGGAATGTGATTTCCTAAAACTAAACAATAACAGTGTACCACATCAAGCAAAAAGGTGAAAAAAAAAAAAGAGTTTGGTAATAGGCACTGAGAGATGGAGATAGGTCCCCAAATTTGAATAATTAGACCAGCTTGAAAGTTCTTCATAATAAGTTTTGTTTTATTGCTACATGCTAAAGTTGACAGAATCTAAGGAACTGGGAATTTCTTTGGCTCAGTTTAGGTAAAAACATAATTTGGAAATGTATGGGCATAGAACAAAATGTATTTTACTATAGGTTCTGGTTTAATAATGATTTGTATTTGTGCCAGTATTGTCCAGGATGTCTTTCTGAGCAGTGTTCCTAGTTGCCCAAAGTATTCTAGGGGAAAACCAATTTACTTATCAGAGTCTACTCCAGAAGGTAATGAAATCTATTTAAAAAGTACAACATCCAACTGAAAAATATGAGCGGACTTGCAAAATGTTACACATTATGCAGGGTTTTTTAAAAATGTATATCAATAGAAATATTAACCTGTGATAAAAATTATATAGATTATTAAGACATCTACAGCAGTTTAGGATAATATTAAGAGTCCATATAGCCCAGCTGGCTATATGGTCCATAGGGCCCAGCTGCCAGTGTATGTAGTCGCTGCCACTTATTAGCTGTGTGGCCTTGGGGAGGTGACTTCTTTATTGTGCTTTGAATTCTTCATCTGAAAATGCAGGTACTGGTAGTATCTATGTCATTGGGTGCTGAGAAGAATAAATGGGTTAATTGATGCAAAGTATTAGCTTTTATTGCTATCATTATTTTAAAAAATGTTTTCTATCAGATTTGATGTATTTATAATTTACTATTGGCTTCCACATTTTCTTTGAGAAGACACATGTAAGATTATATTTCTGTACTTCATCCTATTCATCTTAAAGTATCCAGTTAACATCTATCTCCAATTTACCATCTTATCATGAAGTATGTATAAAACATGTGTGATTCCTTTTCAATTTCTTGTCTCCAGTGACATTCCATCTCAATAATAATTTTTGTTTTCCAAAAACACTGTAAGAGGGATATTTTCACGCACTGTGCACTTTTCTGACATTTTTATTTTACATTTTCAGTATCCCATTAAGTGAGTTTGATCATATTATGAATTAGCAGCATTATAGGAGAGTGTAAATTGTCAAATGTCTATTACATATGTACATATTTTAATGTGAATTATGTACTCATTTCGTAAAGTACTATATGTAATAAAGGATCTGATATTTTTGTTATTTAAACCAGGTAGAAAACTTTAAAAATACATTGTTCTAACAGTAATTTTAAAAACTAAAAGCAGGCCTATAAAAAACTAGCAGTAAGCCGAACAAAGAAATATGTGCAAAAATTATGTGTAAATTGAATAAAAAATAGCATCAAGAAGAGTGCAGGTCTATAAATTGAAATGCCTACATAAGAGTATTTTATTAGCATGAAAACATCACAGGCAAATCAAGCTGTGTGTTCATACCAGATTATTTACATTTTTGCTAGGTTTAGAAATAATAATCATAGCAGCTAATATTAACTGAATGTAGTAGGTACAGTGCTAATTATTACTTACATGTTATTTCATTTAAGCAATATAATTCTATGAGTTAAGTCCTATTTTTATAATCCTACTTTTTTACAAATGAGGAAACTGAGGCCCGAAGGGGTTAAGTGACTTGCCTAATAAAACATGTCTAGTAAATGGTAGAGCTTGGATTTAGACTTAGGGCATATGTATTAAGAGGCCAACTACTGAACCATTGTACCACACAGCTTCCTGTGATGAAGAGGGGACCTGAAGGATAGAGGGGCAGAAAAGAGTTACATGGAAGAAAAGTTAGGTTATAAGAGAGGAGGGAAGACACTGGTGGAAATAAGAATGGCACAGTATAAGACAGTAAGGGCCCCAGTGAAGTTCAAAGAACAACTTTGATTACCTGAGAGAAGAAATAAAAAGAATAGATGAAGACATATAGTCAAATTAGGCAAACAGCTAGTTCAAGACCGTTGTAGCCTCCATGGCCCCAGTAAACTGTGCTGCAGTACTAAGCCATTGCTCCCAATTACGAAGCAACAGCCCCTACAGGAACAGGTGTTTAGCAGGAAGTATGTATCAGTAAATGTTTGTTGAATGAAATCTAGCTTGTAAGATTTACTCTAAAGGCAATAAGGATGAGATCTAATTAGATGGCGGTAAAAAAATTAGGGTTAAATTGAGGATTCAAAACAGTATAACTTAATTTGCATATAAAATATGCATCTTAGTATTTCTACATCTTAAACCTTATTTTTTAATCAAGTTTATTGGAGATTTAAACTCTGCTTAATTCAAATTAAAATTGCTTCCACAAATGAACATAACGCAAAATATTGCAATTAGGATTTAAGTTTATTGTAGTATAACTAGGAAGGCTGAAGATCAGGGTTTCACCAAAAGGGGCTTGTCTATTGACCAAGAAGCCTCACAGGATAGTACTACCTTGATACAATTAACACAGTAATTGCAAGGTCATGTGTCTGACCCTTAACCTGGCAGAATTGGAAACCTGCTGTCATCATAGTGATTACTGCAGTGTTATGAATAGGATATTCTCTTTAGGGTGATCTACATGGGAAACCAAATTATATTCAGAAGGTTGCTTAGAATTAGAACAAGCTGAGTGCTTTCAAGAAATGCCTTATAGCTAAGAAGTACTTTTCCCTAATATAAGGAGAGGATGAATTTGCTAAGGAGAGGATACATTTTTAAATCGGTTAGAGCCTCCTCTCCCCATAATACATGAATACAACATAGGACGGAAATTTACTTTTCTCTCAGAGTTATTTTCTTCAAATTTTGCTTCCATTTTTGTTCAACCTGTCGTCTTCCTTTTCTAAAATAATACAACACAGGGATCCCCCAAATAAAGCTGACACCATCAAAAAAATTTCTTCTGTCCCAGAGCATTTCAAGGGATTCATGTTCCAGAGAACTTTGAGAAATGCTGACCTGGGAAGTCCTATATTTTAAAAAAAAGGTAGTCTTAAATTCTCCCCTACTAAAAAATCATGGCCTGGAGCAGTGGCTCATGCCTGTAATCCTAGCACTTTGGGAGGCCAAGGCGGGCTGATCACGAGGTCAGGAAATCGAGACCATCATGGCTAACACGGTGAAACCCCGTCTCTACTAAAAATACAAAAAATTAGCCGGGTGTGGTGGCAGGCGCCTGTAGTCCCAGCTACTCAGGAGGCTGAGGCAGGAGAACGGCTTGAAGCTGGGAGGCGGAGCTTGCAGTGAGCCGAGATCGCACCACTGCACTCCAGCCTGGGCGACAGAGCGAGACTCCGTCTAAAAAAAAAAATCATTAGTTAATCTTGGTTCTAATTAGGTTTTTTGTTTTTGTTTTTTTGAGATGGAGTCTCGCTCCGTTGCCCAGGCTGGAGTGCAGTGGTGTGATCTCAGCTCACCCAACCTCAGCCTCCTGGGTTCAAGGGATTCTTGTGCCTCAGCCTGCTGTATAGCTGGGATTACAGGCGCACGCCATTGCGCCTGGCTAATTTTTGTATTTTTAGTAGAGACGGAGTTTCACCATGTTGGCCAGGCTGGTCTTGAAGTCCTGACCTCAGGTGATCTGCCTGTCTTGGCCTCTCAGGGTGCTGGGATTACAGGTGTGAGCCACCATGCCCAGCCTAATTAGGTTGTTTTTTTTTTTTTTAAGAATTAAAAATTACTGTTGCATGTTCTTGTGGGGGAAAACTTGAGTGCAGTATAAAATAGAACTTAATTATCCAAATCATAAAATCTGAGGCATAGACAATGTAAAGTACCTGAAAAAGTCACTGCATGCTGCTAACACACAACGATGACACGGGATTATTTCATCTTTCATAATTATTTTGAAATCATAAAAGACATTTTGTTCTCTAAAATTCTGTAGTACACTTAAGATTTTTTGTCCATGATCTTCTGATACAAGGAAGTTGTTTTTCTTCTCAGATGGAATTCCATTACAGGTGCTTCGTTGATTGAAAGCATATGAATTATCCATAGCCAATTCCATATGTCCTTAGAACTAGAATAAAAAAAAAAAAGTCACTGATGTAGTAGAGACCTAATGCAAGTTTCAGACTCCAAAATTTGCCCTCTTGATGGCAAATACACAAAAATAACCACTAAGAAAAATAATAAGACAGTAAAACTTGTTTTAAACATTTGTTTTCCTGACATTTAATATTAAATTCCTTTTGAATTTTCATAAATGTTGAGCTCATTGGAATAAAAGTATATTTTTCATAAGGGCTAACATTCAAGGCTATATAATTATGTTAAATAGCAAAATGTACAAGTTGTATAAATAGCTTATATAGGATTTCACTACATGATTAATATTATTACTATACATAAGAGGTGTTATTTCTAACATAGTTATTGAGTATATGCCCAACGCAATCCCCCTCCTTGCCAATCCATTCTCTTCTGATAACAAAGTAGCTGTTAAAATGCTGATCTTGGACCATAAACTATATGCCTTCTGAGGTTAGACTTTTACAAATAATTGGTTGAAAAAGATCAGTATTAGATTGCATTAATTAGTTATGGCTTTAGTAAAAAAGAAAAAGGCAAGAACTTTTCCAAGTTGGGCTATTTAAAAGTAGAAAGGAAAACCGCATATATCTTAATTAAGAAAGATTTTTTAAACATGAGGTCAGAAAACCAAGATAGGTAAAGATCAGATAATTGTGAATATCATGAACTGCAAATTCAGCTCTAAACATAAAAGTTGCATCATCAAAAGCAAGTGGGAAACAGAAAGGAAAAGAGGATTGGGAACTTGGAGAACCAGACAAATAGAAAACCTTGATTCTACATTTCTGTTCCAGTTATCACCCTAAAACTTAGTGGCTTAAGACAACAATTTATAATCTCTAATGGTCCTGTGAGTTTAGGTGATGATTCTTGCTTGGGAGCTTTCATACAACTACAGGCAAATGGCAGCTGTGGCTGAAGCCATCTGAAGGTCTGACTGGGTTACATGTCCAGTATGGTTTCCTCATTCACATTTCTTATGATTCAGCTGGGATGGCTAGAAGAGATAGGGATCTTTCTTCTTTTTTTATTTTTTTTTCTGAGAACAATTAAATATTTATTGATTCATTTAAAAATCAGAAAAAATTTTATATAACTATATTCGATATATCTATTTAATATACATATTCATATATATCCATTTTATATACATACCTATGTATATAACTATATGTAACTACAAAAATATATAAATGGATAACTGTAAAATAACTATTTTCCAAAACAAAAAAAAAAGTTTCTTGAGAAGGGTTACATTATTTTATATTTTTGCAAATCTCTTTAACATCTGGCTTAATGGCAGACAACTAGATTCTCATATCTGCTTCTTTATTCAATCTTTTGTGAAATCGTATACCATGTAGGCACACATCCACAACCATCTGATCTTCAACAAACCCGACAAAAACAAGCAATGGGGAAAGGATTCCCTATTTAATAAATGGTCCTGGGAAAACTGGCCAGCCATATGCAGAAAACTGAAACTGGACCCCTTCCTTACACCTTATACAAAAATTAACTCAAAATGGATTAGAGACTTAAGTGTAAAACCCAAAACCATAAAAACCCTAGAAGAAAACCTAGGCAATACCATTCAGGACATAGGCATGGGCAAAGACTCCATGACTAAAACACCAAAAGCAATTGCAACAAAAGCCAAAATTGACAAATGGGATCTAATTAAACTAAACAGCTTCTGCATAGCAAAAGAAACTAGTATCAGAGTGAACAGGCAACCTACAGAACGGGAGAAAATTTTTGCAATCTACCCATCTGAAAAAGGTCTAATATCCAGAATCTACAAGGAACTTAAACAAATTTGCAAGAAAAAAACAACCCCATCAAAAAGTGGGCAAAGGATATGACACCTCTCAAAAGAAGGATATGACACTTCTCAAAAGAAGACAGTTACGCGGCCAATAAACATATGAAAAAAGTCGGCCGGGCGCGGTGGCTCACGCTTGTAATCCCAACACTTTGGGAGGCCGAGGCGGGCGGATCACGAGGTCAGGAGATCGAGACCACGGTGAAACCCCATCTCTACTAAAAAAAATGAGAAAAATTAGCCGGGCGTGGTGGCGGGCGCCTGTAGTCCCAGCTACTCTGAGAGGCTGAGGCAGGAGAATGGCGTGAACCCGGGAGGCGGAGCTTGCAGTGAGCCGAGATCGCGCCACTGCACTCCAGCCTGGGTGACAGAGCAAGACTCCGTCTCAAAAAAAAAAAAAAAAAAGGCTCATCCTCACTGATCATTAGGGTTTTCTCTTTCTTAACACACCCTCTCCAAGTAGCTAGCTGGTGCTTCTTCACAGCATGACAGTCTCAGAGTGGCTGGGCTTCTTGCATGAAGCTTGGTTCTCCCAGAGCAGGTGTTCCAAGAGGCCTAGATGGAAGCTAGATACTGGAGAAGTAGTCCAAATTGTCCTACAGCATCAATTAAAGCTCCATTCCAGGACCAAGACAATCTACTGCTGTGCTATGCAAGACAGAAACCATAAGCCATGTGTAGCTATTTAAATTACTTGTAAGTAAATACAACTAAAAATCCAGGTCCCTCATTGCTCTAGCCACATTTAAGTGGTCAGTCATATGTGGTGTGATGAGTGACAATTTGTTTAGGACACAGAGTGCCCACATTTTTGGTTAAACATTACTTCTGGGTATGTCTGTGAGGGTGTTCCAGATGAGATTAACATTTGAATTGGTACACTGAGTAAAGCAGATTGTCCTCCCCACTGTAGATGTGCCTCATCCTGTCTGTTGAAGGTCTGAATAGAACAAAAGGCTGAATAAGAAAGAACTCTTTCTTTCTGCCTGACTTCAAGCTGGAACTCAAACTGGAACTATACCATCAGCTCTCCTAAGTCTCCCGCTTGGTGACTAAAAATCTTGGGTCTTCTCAGCCTCCATAATCACATGAGCTAATTCCTTATAGTTTTTCTGTCTGTCTCCCTCCATATATATACATTACAAACACATATACATATATATAGTAAAAATACCTATACATATGTACAGTAGAAATACAAATACGTGTGTGTGTGTGTGTGTGTGTGTGTGTGTGTGTGTATCCCTTTGGTTCTGTTTTTCTGAATAAGTCAGACTAATACATCTGCCTAGTGACTACTATATTATACAAAGCAAATATAAAACATTCTCATCATCACAGAAAGTTCCACTGGATAGCCATTATACTGTGTGGAAAAATAGTGTGCCTGTGTGAATGTGTGTGGCTGTGGAGGTGTGTATGTGCCTGTGTGTGCAGGAGACAGTAATAGGTTGTAATTGGCAGTACTGCTGGAAATCTAAGTGACTTGTAGAAATCATTCTGTGTGTAGTGTTCTGAGTAACTATGAATAGGGAGACATATTAAAAATGAGAGTGGGTATCATGGAGGAAGAGAGATAATGAAAGGCTTGGAGGCTATTTCTGAGGAAAAGGAATGAGAGAACGAAACCAATATGATGGATGAAGATGAGGGCAGAGAGAGAGAGCAAGAGAGAGAGACAGTACAAAATTGATTTATTATAAGCTCACGTGATAATAGAGGCTAAGAAGTCCCAAGACCTACAACTAGTTAGCTGGATACCCAGGAGAGCTGACAGTACAGTTTCAGTACAAGTCCAAAGGCCTGAGAACCACAACAGCCAATGGTGTAAGTTTCAGTCCAAAAGCTGGCAAGCTTAAGACCCAAGAGGAGTCAATTTTTCAATTTGAGTCCAGTGGCAGGAAAAGACTGAGATATGTCCCAACTCAAATAGGCAGGATAAATCTCCTATTACTCAGTCTTTTATTCTATTCAATTCTTCATTTGATTGGATAAGGCCCACCACACAGGAAAATCTGCTTTACTTGGTCTCCTCATTCACATGTTAATCTCATCCAGAAATATCCTTACAGACACATTCAGAATGTCTGACCAAGTATCTGGGCACCAGATGGCCCAGGCAAGCTTATAAATGAAATTAACTGTCACGACAGTTCAAATCTTGACTTAACAATGTTGATAACATATGACCTAGGATAGAAAAAGAGTATTTCAAATTAGAGTGAGGCATAAAGACAATTATATATGGCTAATGTCCCAGGACTAATTCTTTACCTCACAAGGCATCTTCATAAGTCACTTGTAAGACTGTTTTTAAAATTATGCATGTTTCCTCTTCTTTTCTAATATTTATAAAATACACAGATGTGAAATATTAGCTTGTGTAAAAATCATATATCTTCCCAAGAGTATGATATAATGTTGTTAAATAAGATGGCTATTAGCCTGAGGTTACGCTCTGTAACCAGCCCTCTTATGTTAAGAGAACTGAAACTTAACTTGGAAACATTTATTGTAACTGACTTAAAAACCAAAAACCAAAAACAAGCCTTAGCCAATCACAAACAGCCAACCAACCTACTGGTGACAAACAGGGAACTTCCATCAGACAATATCCAAATAAGGCAAATGCCTAGCTGTAGTCAATCAGGTAATTTCTCTACTTTGTTTTGATGTTCAACCTATAAAAGCTTGCTGGTCACACTGCTGGAGTGGAGCTCTCTGAACCTCTTTCAGTTTTGAATGCTACCTGATTCATGAATTGTTCTTTGCTCAAACTCTGTTAAATTTTATTTGCCTAAAGCTTTTCTTTTAACAATGCAAAATGAAAGAAAAAGTAGGGCATTAGAATCAGGCTGGAGTTCCAATGCTGGTTCAGCATTTACTTGTGATATATTTGAGGTAAATAACTTCTAATTTTTTATTATTATTTTCATCATCTGTAAAATGCAGATAAACTATATCTATCTAGTTGTGTTGTTGAGAATATTTTAAAAAATACATAATTGGCTGGGCGCAGTGGCTCATGCCTATAATCCCAGCACTTTGAGAGGCCGAGGTGGGTGGATCACATGGTCAAGAGTTTGACACTATCCTGGCCAACATGGTGAAACCCTGTCTCTAATAAAAATGTAAAATTTAGATGGGCGTGGTGGCTCATGCCTGTAGTCCCAGCTACTCAGGAGGCTAAGGCAGGAGAATCACTTGAACCCAGGAGGTGGGTTGCAGTGAGCCGAGATCCCAACACTGCACTCCAGCCTGGTGACAGAGAGAGACTCTGTCTCAAAAAGAAACGTAATTTAGCATATAATGTGTGTAAAATAAGTAGAAGTTAAGGCTTATTTTCTAAGAAATTTAACAGAAATGATGAGCAAATCATTTAATTGACATTAATCAGTAAGTTTACACTTATAAAATCGTGGAGGAAGGGACAAGAGAAGCAGCTCTCTAATAATTCCTAGGGCATAAGAGTGAAGTTGAACACAAGAGCTCTCATTGCAAAGTTGTTTAATCTGGAGTGTCAGAATCAAAGGAAATAATAGAGAATTGGCGGGAGATTTGTGCCAGCCTCCCTAACTCCAAGATGATGAAAACAAATGTTTAAAAGAAATAGCCAGGGACTGGGAGTGGTGGCTCACCCTTGTAATCCCAGCACTTTAGGAGGCGGAGGCGGGGGGATCACCTGAGGTCAGGAGTTCAAGACTAGCCTGGCCAAAATGGTGAAACCCTGTCTCTATGAAAATACAAAAATTAGCCAGGCATGATGGCAGGTGCCTGTAATCCCAGCTACTCGAGAGGCTCACCGAGAGAATCGCTGGAGCCCGGGAGGCAGAGGTTGCAGTGGGCCGAGATTGCACCATTGTACTCCAGCCTGGGTGACAGAGTGAGGCTCTGTTTCTAACTAACTAACTAACTAACTAACTAACTAACTAAATAAATAAATAAATACAAATAAAAGGAATAGCCAGGAAGTATTTATACTATGCAAAAGGGCACCCAAAGCAGATACACAGACAATATGATTGAAAACAGTCTATACTAGTTTGACAGATATGTGTTAAAGCTGTGCAAAGGATCAAGGTGTCTTCTCAGTGTCACAATGTAGCCAAGATGTTACTCCTGGTCTCATTCTCCAGTCCAGTGATAAGCTGGGGCATCAATAACCTATAACAGTAATGTAGGGCATCTCTATGGCCTGTCTAAAATAACTACAGAATCGGGTGACTCAGTCCAGATTGCCTGGATGCCCCTTGGAATCGCTCTATGTTTTCATCCACTAAAAGATATGTATTTTAATCCCTCTGTGTGTTAGAGGAAGTTGACACTGAGGATCAAAAGACACATTATCTCCTACAACCTTAGATTCCACTGGATTTCTAAAAGATCTCTTGAAGATTAGAATAATAGATGTTAGCAAGGATATTTGATCAACATGGAACATTCTAAAGCAGTAATTACTACCCCATCCTCCAGGCTATCCAGTAGAGGAGACGTGGGGAAAAGGATGTGGGTAGATACTGAATATTAGTTTCATGATGTTTTTGTTCAAAAATACACAATAATTTTTATATTTTTAGTAGAGACGGGGTTTCACCATGTTGGCCAGAATGGTCTTGATCTCTTGACCTTGTGATCTGCCCGCCTTGGCCTCCCAAAGTGCTGGGATTACAGGCGTGAGCCACCACGCCTGGTCTGTTTTTGTTCTATATGTGATCAATATGTATACATGTTATCTGTGGAGCACTTGCTATATACCCGGTGCTGGTCTAGATGGATTGAAAATATAGTGGAAAATAGAATTTGTGAATGACACAAAGTGAGCAAGGTATATGGCTGAGGAAGAATTCACAAAGAACAGTGAGAGAAATGGAGGAAAACCAGGAGAGGCAGTAGAAACTAAGGGAAGATAATTTCAAGTATGAAGTTGTCACCTATATCATCAAAAGGTGACGGGAAAATGTCACTGATGATTTGGGGTAAAATAGGGAGAGAACAGATAACAGTGGAGTTAAGTGGAAATAATGGGCACAATTTATATACGTTATTCTTTTAAAAAGTTCATCAAGGCTGGGTGCGGTGGCTCACGCCTGTAATCCCAGCACTTTGGGGGGCCAAGGCAGGTGGATCACCTGAGGTCAGGAGTTCGAGACCAGCCTGGTCAACATGGTGAAATCCCGTCTCTACTAAAAATACAAAAATTAGCCAGGTGTGGTGATGGGCACCTGTAATCCCAGCTACTCGGGAGGCTGAGGCAGGAGAATTGCTTGAACCCAGGAGGCAGGGGTTGCAGTAAGCCGAGATCACACCACTGCACTCCAGCCTGGATGACAGAGCAAGACTGTCTCAAAAACAAAAACAAACAAACAAACAAAATTCATCAAGGTGGGGCCTAGAGGAGCATGTAGATACCAGGAAATTTTGTTTTGTTTTACTTTGGTATAGATGGGAGAAACTTGTGCATGTTAATACACTGAAAACAAAGGGCATGTTTGGAGGGAAATTTTGACAATGATCACAACAACCTAAATTCAATATCTACATCCACATCATACAGCAAAATGTTTTGGACCTTTAAACCAATAAATTGGAGAACAATACTATACAGCAAAACTTCTATTTCTGTTGACAGGTAAACATTGATAGGCAAATAAATGGTTCCGTTTCTAGCCATTTATTTGCTGTTTAGTTGTTTAGTGATATAATAAGAATGAAGGTACAGGGATTTATCATAAATAATTTATACAGTTATTTCATCCAACACTTATAATAATCCTTTAAGAATGGTATTAATAATTACTTCTTCAAACAGCAAATTGAGGCTCGGAGATTAAATAACATGCCTAAAAACATAAAACTAGTAGAAACATGCTTGTTCCACTAAATGTCTATGTTATTTCCAAAATGAATCATTCTGACCCTGGATTTTAATATCAAATGAAAGCTCAGAAAGCAATTTTAGTGCTCTTTAGATCCAACTATAAATGTACTTGTCAAAAGTTACCACAGCAATTTAAGATCATTCTTAATAAGGATGACATACATGATAATACTAGCTAATATTTGCTGAGCCAGTAAGCTGTGCCAGGCACTGGCCTACAGAGGTCACATAGTATTTGATTTGATTCTTATAAATATAGTCCCTATTAAAAAAAACAAAAAGACTGCTTCCAGTAAGGTTTAGATGTACCTTTCCCTATTTCTCCTGCTAAGTACAAAAAAACAAAAAAAAACCAACAACAAAAACAAAAAACCCTGGAGATACATATAAATATAAATAAACATATATATAATACATACATATGAAGACAAATAAATGAAGACGATGAAAAGTGGAAAGCTGAAATCAGACTGACTAGTGACCTGAGGAACAACACACTGGTGAGTTCCCTGGGTTTTCCTTTTGCCTAGTATGTTCTAGATCCTACAAAAGCTGCAACCCTGATACACCAGTGGGCACACACATAAACAGCCCCCAAACTGCCCTCTTTAGTCACAGAACCAGAAAAGGAGCAACCTAACAAGATAGAAATTTTTAAGGAAATAACCACTCCACCACAGCAGAAGACCACACAAAAAAATTCTGGCTCTATACCCACCCAAGCCTGCAAAGGTGCAATGGAGAGCCTAGAATTTCACTAATGACAGGCTATAATGAGGTGCTTCTATCATTCTCCTCATATCCCCCCAACTAGAATGATATCAGAGAAGGCTAAATAATCACTAAAACATCTATGCAGGCCAGGCATGGTGGCTCACACCTTTAATCCCAACACTTGGGGAGGCCGAGGCGGGCAGATTACCTGAGGTCAGGAGTTCAAGACCAGCCTGGTCAACATAGTGAAACACCTCTCTACTAAAAATACAAAAATTAGCCAGGTGTGGTGGCGGGCACCTGGAGTGGTGGGCTCCCAGCTACTCAGGAGGCTGAGGCAGGAGAATTGCTTGAACCCGGGAGGCAGAAGTTGCAGTGAGCTGAGATTGTGCCACTGCACTACAGCCCAGGCGACAAGAGCAAAACTCCATCAAAAAAAAAAAAAAAGTCTATTCAAAGAGATAACATTCATAAGTGACTATAGCTAAATCAAAATTAAATTCTAAATAAAGTTCAAGTAAGCCACAGGAGACAGAAAGAAAAAACAGAAATAAAAATAGAATAAACAGAAAACAGAAAATAAATTACAGACTTCAATACTGATGTTGCAATAATTGCACTAAATCTAAGTGGTCTACATACACCAATTAAAAGATAGATTACCAGAGAAGATTAAAAAGTGACCCAACTTTATGCTTCCTACAAGTAAATTCACTTCAAATATAATAAGTAGGTTGAAAGTAAAAGGATAGGAAAAGATACACTATGCAAGCATTAATTAAAATAAAGCAGGCATGGCAATATAATTACAAGATAAAGTAGACCTGAGCAAGGGAAAGGAATATTATGTAATGTCCATCCACCACCAAGAAGACTAGCAATCAAAAACATATATGCACCAAATGATAGAGCTGTACAAATGATAGAGCTGTAAAATATGTGAAGCAAAAACTGATAAAACTGAAAAAAAAAACCAGATAAATCCACTATTATAGCTAGAGACTTCAACACTCTTCTCTCTCAAATTAATAGAACTAGACAAGAAGTCAGTAAGCATATAGAGCTCAACAACACCATCAATCAACAGAATCTAATCAACATTTATAGAAAACTCCACCTAACAACAGCAGACTACATATTCTTTCACCACAATGAAATCAAACTAAAAATCAATAACAAAAAGATAACATAAACATCTCCACGCACTTGGAAACATAATAACACACTTCTAAATAATCCATGGATCAAAGAGAAAGTTTCAAGTGTAATTTAAAACATACATTGAACTGAGTAAAAACTAAAATACAATATATCAAAATGTGTATGATGCAGCTAAAATAGTGCTGAGAGGAAAATTTTTAGCATTAGGTGCTTACATTACTACAATTCACCCAATATGAAATATATAATTTGAACAGCCCTGTAACCATTTAGGAAATTAAATTTACCAAAAGTTTAAAGAAGAATTCATACCAGTTCTACACAACTTCTTCAAGAAAACAGAAGCAAAGGGAAGATTCCCAACTAATTTTATGAAGTGAGTATTACTGTGGTACTCCAGACAAAGACAGTACCCAAAACAAACAAACAAAGACCAAAACTCCACACTATGAACCAATATACTTCACAAATATAGATGCAAAAATTGTTTTAAAAATATTAGCAAAAAATCAGCAATATATAAAAGGAATTATACACTATGGCTAAGTAAGTTTATCCAAGGATGTAAGGCTGTTTCAATATTTGAATATCGATTAGTGTAATTTATCCTATTAGGCAGCTAAAGAAGAAAAACCACAAGACCATATCAATTGATGCATAAAAAGCATTTGAAAAAATACAACACCCAGTTATGGGAAAAACTCTTAGCAAAAGAGGAAGAGAGGGGAAAAGTTCCCCCTTCTCAACTTGGTAGAGAAAAATCTACAAAAAACCTATAGAAAACATTATGCTAAATTATGGAATGCCTTCCCCCTAAGATGAGGAAAACAGCAAGGATGTCCACCCTTACCACTGCTATTCATCATAGTTCACACTTATTTAGAAGTACATTATTCAGTTTCCAAGTGCATGTAAGCTCTAGCAAGCACACTAAAACAAGAAAATTCAATAAAAGGCATATACATTGGAAAGGAAGAAACAAAACTGCAACAAAACTTGCAAATTCCAAGATAGTCTACATAGAAAATCCAAAGGAATCTACCAGAAAAAAACCTCATAGAACTAATTAGCAAGTTCAGCAATGCCACAGGACACAAGAGCATCACACGAAAATCAATCATATTTCTATATACCAGCAATAAACACATAGAAACAAAATTTAAAACAAAAGCAAAAATTAAAAGCATAATAGTTCAAAAAAAAAGAAGTGAAAGAAATACGTATAAATCTAACAAAACATGCATAGGTCTTGTATGCTGAATAATATAAAATGCTAAAAAAATAAATCAAAGAAGACTAAAATGGAAAGACATGCCATGTCTGCAAATTGGAAAAGTCAACTTAATAAAGATGTCCCCTTAATTTCCTCCAAACTGATATAAAGGTTTAACACATTTTTTATCAAAATCCTGGCACAATTTTTTGTATATACAGGTAAGATTACTGTAAAATTTATATGTGATGATAAAGAAAATAGAATATCTAACACAACCAAAAAGAATAATAATGAGGGAAGTATCAGTCTACCTGATTTCAAGACTTACTATAGCTATGGTAATCAATACTGTGTAGTATTAGTGAAAGGAGAGACACATAGATCAGTGGAATGCAATACACAGTTGAGAAGTAGCCCCACACAGTATAGCCAAGTGACTTTTGACAAAGGTACAAATGCAATTCAATGGAAGAAAAAGAACCTTTTTTAACAAAAAATGCTGAAGAAAATGGATATCCACAGGCAAAAAAAAAAAAAATGAACCTTGACCTATACCTCCTACTTTATGTAAAAATTAACTCAAAACGGGTCATAGATTTAAATGTAAAATATAAAACTTTTAGACACAAATACAGAAGAAAATCCTTGTAACCAGGGTCTCATTAATGAGCTCTGAGACATCAAAAGCACAACACATAAATGAAAAAAATTAATAGATTGGATTTTATATCAAAATTATATTTTTCCTCTGTGGAAGTCCCTTTATTTAAGAGGATGAAAAGACAAGCTATGAGCCAGGAAAAAAAAATTGCAAACTGAATCTAATAAAGAAATAATCTATAAAGAAATCTGAAAACTTACCAGTAAAAACACCAGACAATTCAATTTAAAAAACGCGCAAAAGGCACAAAGAGATATTTCACCAAAGAGAATATACAGATGGCAAATAAGCGCATGAAAAAATGTTCAACATCATTAGTCATTATGGAAATGGAAATTAAGACTGCAATAAATATCCCTACCCATCTATCAAAATAGCTAAAATAAAATATAATGACAACACCAAACGCTTGAGGACTTGCAGAGACACTGGATCACCCATACATTGTTGGTGGAAATAGTTTGGCAGTTTCCTAAAAAAACTAAACATACGCCTTCCATATTACCTAAGAATCATGCTGCTGAGCATTAGAAATAAAAGCTTATGTGTGCACAATAGCCTCTATATGTTTCATAATGCTTCATTTGTATAGACAAAAGCTGAGGGCAACCAAAATGTTGCACAATAGGTGAAAGAGTAAACAAATCATGGCACATCCATACAGTGGAATACTACTCACCATTAAAAATGGACGAAGTGTTGATACACATAATTTAAATAGGTTACAGGAATCTACGCATGTGAGAAAATTACAAGAAACTACACACACACATTGTACCAATGTCAAATTCCTGGTTTTGATCCTTTACTAGAATTATATATGCACCCATTTGGGGAAACTGGGTGAAGGGTACATGGAAACTCTATCTTTACAACCTCTTGTGTAATTATTTTAAGACATTAAAAGATAACAAAAGATCAATCAATTCAGAAACTATTTTGATGTTCCAGCTTTCTTCTTGCTCAAAACATAGAAAATGCAAATAAAACATAATTATTTAATTGGTATAAAATCATTCCTCTGTATTTTAAAATAAGTAGGAAATAAAACAGTAAAAAGGTGACTAAAGGAGATACTTCCAAAAGAACAAAAACTGTATCTCTGCATAGTGGCAAAGGTCCTGCGAATATCAATTTTTAAAACTCTAACCACAAACACTTTTTAATTAACTTTATTGTCATGAAAATCATGTATGTAATTTAGATCTTGTGTTGGATTAAGTCAATTATTGAGCCTCATAGTTCATGAATAAGTGGACCACATGATGTAAACACAAAGTTATTTTTATTTCTATAAATAGTAACAAAAACAAGTTTTACTTGAAAATTTCAAGTATCCTAAAATAATATAAAGAATCACAGATAGCTATTCACTTTTATAACACTGTTTTTAAAAAAAGTCTGCCATGTATATTCTATACAGAATGACAAATCCAAGGAGCTGAAAATTTCCATTTCTTAAATTTCATTTGAGTATATCCTACTTGTATAAGTGTATTTTGCAAATAACAAAGAATATGGCATTTGGAACTAGAGAAATAGTCCTAAATGGTTCATCACTTACTAGTGACTCCTACTTAGGCTCTCGGAGGCTTTGGCTTCCTCATCTGCAAAGTGGACACACCTATGACACTGGACTGTTGTGAGACTTAAATGATACAATGAATATTAAGTTAATATTGTCAAATTATATGTAAATATTAATGATTAAAATCAATAACATTATTAACTGTTAAACAATTCTCAATTCTTGGTAAAAGATTTATAAGGCAATTTATTTTCTTCAAATAGTCTTCAAATTCAATTATGTTATTTCGTTGATTTTAAGACACAAATTTTTTCACACTTATCTGAAACTGACAGGCATCTTATAATCACTCTGGTTGGGTAGTAGTCATGATATATTTGTCATTACATGTGTATTAAACTTGAAGAATGGATATCAGTATGTTGGAAGAAAACCTTGGAGATAATAATGGACATTGGTTTAAGAAATGATACATCATTAATGCTCTAAACAGAGAATGATATTTTAAAAATAAAACATGGACACAGAGACTGTGAGTTGAAAATCAGCAAAAAGACACTTTGAATGTTAAGAAGTTTTAGGAATGCCTCAGCCAATTAATTTTGCTTATATTGTTCTTTGTATATAGGTGCAAGGGTATTATATGATTTTTTTAAAAGGGGGCTCTTTGCATGAGTAGAAAAAATTCTTAGTGATAAAGAGTTGTGCCATAGTTGGCATTTTTTTTCTTAGTAGTATATAAAATAGTGTACTTTTAAGATTGCACCCCAGCTTCAATGAAACACCTTCCTGCCCAAAACACTGACTCAATTTTTAAAATGATTCTGTTATTGTTTTTTTAAAAAAGCCTTCCATTAAAATTTGATTTAAATAATTGAATAAATAAAGGTAGAAGAGTCAAGCCTAAGAACCAAGCCTTTGATAAAAAGTAATGACAAAAATCATATGCCACTTGACAAAAGTAGAACATTAAACTAAAGCTGTGCTCTGCCTGATCTGGGCTTTGATTTCACTGGGTCCTACAGTGATCTTAGTTTGGTCACTGATGTTTCAATA
This sequence comes from Nomascus leucogenys, assembly GCF_006542625.1. Taxonomy (NCBI): domain Eukaryota; kingdom Metazoa; phylum Chordata; class Mammalia; order Primates; family Hylobatidae; genus Nomascus; species Nomascus leucogenys. The sequence goes on along the minus strand of NC_044395.1, from coordinate 28,930,027 downwards.
TACAGCATGATTTCTGGCCTATTTTAGTAAATATTTATTATAGATACTAACTATATGACAAGCACCGAATTAGGCACTAGAGATATAAAGAGAATAAGAGACAGACATGGTCCCTTCCTTTTTGTTGTCCAGTATCTGGTGAGGAGGACATAATAAATAAAGTAGGCAAATAAATAATTATAAATTTTTATAAGTACCGTGAAGACAAAAGTAGGAAGTGGAAATAAAAATGAACAATGGGGCATTCAATTTCAGACAATAACAAAAGGGGTAATAGGGAACACTTATATAGTGCTTATTATGTGCCATGCTTTGTACTATGTTTTTTGTTTGTTTTTTTGAGACACGGTTTTGCTGTGTCACCCAGGATGGAGTGCAGGGGCAGGAACACAGCTCACTGAAGCCTCAACCTCCTAGGCTCAAGCAGTCCTCCCACTTCATACTCCTGAGTAGCTGGGATTACAGGCGTGCATTAGCACACTCAGCTTTTTTTTTTTTTTTTTTTTTTTTGGGATGGGATCTCACTATGTTACCCAGGTTGGTCTCAAACTCCTGGCCTTAAGTGATCCTCATGCCTCAGCCTCCCAAAGTGCTGTTGACTACAGGCATGACCCACCATGCCTGGCCCCATGCTATATGTTTTACGCATACTCTTTTAATCTTCAAAAAAACCTGGATAAAGCAGATACTTATCTTCACTTTACAAACAGAGAAAACGGGCTTTGATAATTTAAGTAATTTGGCTAAGATCATATAGCAAGTAAGCAGGGAGTTGGTATGTGAATTCAGTTTGGCTTGAGAGCCCTTGCTTTCAGCCACTACAATATTAGGGAAAGCCTTTCTGAAGTGTCATCTGAGAACTGAATGATAAGAAAGTAAGGGGTTAGTGGGAGAAATCACATATAAAGCCCTACAGGGGGAAAGGAGTCCTTCAGTTTTAGGAAATTAAAGGTGGCCAGTGTGGCTGGAGTAGTTAATGAAAGCAAGAGGGTCAGGAGATAGGGCTGCAGAAGGCAGTTGCTACCTCAGTCGGGATCCTATGGGTCACAGGAGCTGGGATTTTATTCTAAGTGAAATAGGAATGACTGATCACTTTCAACTGGACAGTGACATGACATCATTTTTTAAAAAAATATTTTTCTAGCTAATATGTCAAGAATGAATTGACAGGAGGTAAGAGAAGTAGGGTCCAAGTCATTCATTTATTCAACAAATATTAGACAGTTTATGGAGTAACAAATATTGTGGCAGGTACTATTCTAGATACTAGAAATACAGCTAAAACAACACAGACAAGGTCCTCTACCCTGGAGTCTACTTTAGAATGCTGAACACCCCCTACATGCACATACCCCTTCCTTCTCATACATTAAGTTTCTCCTACCCTACTAGACATTTTCCATTAGCATGTAAATTCTAGTATCTTCCATCTTTAAACAAACATCCAACAAAAATCTGTCCTTTGACCTTTTATTCCCTCTAGCTACCATTCCATTTTTCTACTTCCTAAATCCAGAAAAACTTCTTTAAAGGACACTCTGTGGTAGTGTCACCTCCAGTTATTGTCTCAACCCACTACAATAAAATTCCTTTCTTTTACTCCATTAAAACTGCCCTTGTCAATGTCACCACACTACCATCTTGAAGCTAAATTCTCATTTCTCTCTCCTCATCTTATTTCGCCTCTTAGGAATATTCACACTGTTAACTAGTCCTTGAAACACTCGTCTTTTAGTTTCTGTGCCACAACATTCTTCAGGTTTCCTACCTTGCTGACCTCTCCTTCTCAGTCTAATTAGAGGGCAATATAACATAAGAATTAAGGGCATAGATTTCTAGATTTAGTTCTGAAGGCAAGTTGTGCTTATGGCATAGAAGACATTGGAAGAGAGTGCTCCCCTTTCTCAGGAAGGCTAGAAAACTGATTAGTATTTCGGATGAAAAATAATGGTGGGTTATACTAGATTGTTAACAGTGGGAATAAAGAGAAATAAATGGATTAACTGTATTTTAGAAGTAGAGCCAAAAACACTTGGAGATGGATTGGATATAGGGAGTCAAAGAAAAGCAGCATCATGGTTTCTTCCTGGAGACACTGGTAGAATTATGGAGTTATTCAAATAAGTCTTGGGAGAAAAAAGAAGGCTTTGAGGTAGAACAAAGTTTGTGACCCAATAAAAAGTTAGTGAATATGTCTAAAAAACACCTAGACTTAGAGATGATCTCATCCGATGCCTTTCCATTGAAATTAATACCTGGAAGAGGTTATGTCATGCATACGATCCTGTGTGACCAATGTCACACAGACAATTGGTGGTAGAGCTGGAAATAGAATACGGGTCCCTCAGAATCCTGCTAAGAAGCCACAGATCAGCACCAAGCAAGATGATCATTACAGACTGAGTGAGCCCCTATTACTTTAGTCCTCTTCTTCCCCTGACCAATGCAATAAAAAATATTTTAATAAAATTGTTGGGTTCATTTAATATAGTTAAGCAAGTTACGAACTGCATATTTATATTTCCTTAATAAAAGTGAGGGAAGGCAGATCGAATATAAAAAGCAGTGTTACTCCTGACAGTAATAAATCTATTGTGGAGTCATTAATAACATTTACTCACGTATACTATTTGTAAAAGGTATACATGACATTCCTTCTCAAGTACGGTACATTCTATTTTGCAAGATAACACACATGCAAATAATTCAGGACAATAGGAGAGACGTCATAAGGCAATACTAGAAATAATTGCCAAATGAATTATATAAACAATACTGTTTTGGAGAAAGGTACTCTGAAGTAGGTCCTCTAAGAGAAGGTTTAAGCTAAGCTCTGGAGAATTTTTAAAAGCACACAGGGAACGGGATTAAACAAACCTATAAAATATGTTCACGAGGGTAATAGGTTTGGGGCTGAGGTTTGGAAGTGGGGAGAGTGAGCTATTTTAGATTGGGTGAACAGAGACATTCTGTTTGGTATGACATTTGGGCCTGAATGACACAGAGGAAACAAGGAATGTGATAATGGGAGAAGGGGAGAATATTCTAGATTCTGGACCAGGTACAAATAATCCCTACATTACTCTCTGTGTATTAGGCTCCATAGATCTAATACACAGAGATCTTGTTCGATGGTAAAATAATGGGATATTAATTCCTAAATTTAAACAAATTCTCTTTCTGAGCTCATCGTCTCCATCAGTAATAACTAGTGCACAGAACATATGCAATAACGTACACAGAAGTGTTTTGGAAACAGAAACGTAATGTACCAAAGTTATAAAAATGAGTTTAAAACGACAAGAAGGAAAGGTTATATGATTCTTAGTTAAAAATGGAGAAGTGAGTTATGATCATTGCTGATATGGGTATCAGTATTACCCACATATCTTTACACTGTCTCTTATTGTACTTTTTATGCGTATGACTTACTTGCCGTACCAGATTGTAAGCTCCCTGCGGCTGGTAAGCAGATTTTCAATATGGCAGCTGACACAGGCTTTTGGTTAGCCAAGATGATATATTAAGCCAATAATTCATTTTACTGTCCTTTGGGGATCTGAATTTGTGCGTGTGTGTGTGTGTGTGTGCTCAGAATCCCACCTACTTTCGAGGGATTCGGGGGGCTTATGATATCACGAAAAGTTCATGAAGACAAGTATAGATAAAAACATAATAGAACCCATCTTAAATAGGACAGAAATCATAGGCAGGTAATTGTGTTAATTACTACCGCTGGCCTTTGGCTGATATTTCCGGGCAGTCAGAGGGAGAAGAAAATCGGCTGAATCCCGCAGTACCGCACTTTAATCGACCTCCAGGTAGTCATTTACAGTCATCTGCAGAGACCAACTTTTCCCTAGACCAAAACCTGCAGGGCACTTGGATCGCGTGGGCTTTCACACGAGAGTCAACAACAGCCTACATGGAACAACTAAGGAAACAGACATACATCAATATGACCCTTCGCAAAGTCTGAGAAAATAACTGAGAAAAGTTATTTACTTGGTTCTGCCGCTGTTAGAGCAAGGACCTCTGTCATGATGGAAACACTGATGCCTCAACAATGGAATCCTGTTTTCTCGCCAGGGCTCTAGCCCAGGCTTGGCAATAGCAAAACAGCACCTGGGTCGCTTCATCGCCCCAAATAAACAGCCAGCATTAGCCCAGCTGCTGGATTTAGGCGGGGTCGGTGTTCCGCAGTGGGGATAGTGCCTCTGTTCGGCCTTCGGAGGGAGGGTTTCAGGTAGGCTGCTGCTAAGGGTCGGGAGCGTACTGTGTGAGGGTGGGTCTTAGGCTGATGGGAATGGGGGCAGGGAAAGAAGCAACACAGGGCTGCCGCGTGGCACAATTGCAGGGGGCACCACTGCAGACCCCCTCCTAGAGATGGAAACCTCTCGTGCCCCGTACACGAAGCAGCTGAAGCCAAGGACATTCTATTCTCTCTGGGTCACAGGCGCCAACCCAGACCCCGAGAATAAGGGCTACCATCCCACTCCTCCCTCAGACCCCGGAGCTCACCCACCTGCAACTGCAGTCTCCGAAGTCTCCACCCCAGTCTCCCTGCCTCCAGAGGACTGGTTGCGATTGGCCTGCACTGCTGTCCCGTTAACTCTTCCGCAAGTGTGAGTGGCGTAACTGTCGGGCTCTTGGCCTTGGTCCCGCCCTTCGCTCGCCTCCGAAGCCACGCCTACGTGACGTCATACAATGCCGCAAAGCGCAAGGCTGATCTCCGTCTCCGCCCCCAGCCCCTTTCTCCTAGAGGAGGTAGCCGAGTTGGGGGCGGGCTGGGAGGGCTGTCGGTGGGCCCGTCTGCGTAGCGACGTCGCGCCCCCTGCGCACGGACGCCGGGAAGAAGGGGGTGGGGACACGTTTGCGTCCGCGCCATCGGGCCCGAGATAGCGGCGAGGTCCGCTTTCAGTGGATGGTTTTCCCTGCCAAACGGTTCTGCTTGGTGCCATCCATGGAGGGCGTGCGCTGGGCCTTTTCCTGCGGCACTTGGCTGCCGAGCCGAGCCGAATGGCTGCTGGCAGTGCGATCGATTCAGCCCGAGGAGAAGGAGCGCATTGGCCAGTTCGTCTTTGCCCGGGACGCTAAGGCAGCCATGGTACTACAGGTCTTTTTTGGTATTTAGAGCCTAGGAAGCAGATGTTGGGGGAGGCGGGCCGGGCTGTGGAGACCCGACACTCCCGCGCTGGCGGCGGCCCTCTCGCTGTGGAGCCTGTGGCCGGCCCGGGCGACAGCAGCCGGCGCTGCGGAGTTGCGGGCGACGCACGGCCTGGTTTCCACGGCCTTTGTAACCGCCTTTGAGGCCGCGATGGCTGTAAACATTCTCTCTTTCCCGTTGTTATTTCAAATGGAGACCCTCCTAAACCATGAAATAAGTGTAGGAAAGGCCGACAAAATTGTTTTTTTCTGTAATTAATGTTTTTATGTCTTTATCTTTAAATGTTATTTTTCTTGTTTGCGTGGGTTCATAGCCCATGCTTATTCTGCTTGTTAAATATCCCACCATTCTCCAAGGACTCCTTGCACGTGGTAGGCCCTAGAAATTATTGACAGTGTGATTTAGTTTGTAGCCCTGCGCTCCCCGGAATTGAAGCCAATGAAACTGAGGCCGGAGAGGATACCTTCCTCACTAGATGCCATGGGAAACAGTATTTTACGTAGATTTATTTATTTTAACTATGTATTTTGAAGCAACAAATGGAAAACTGGATTTCAAAACAAGTAATCCTTACAATATGGTGCAATTTGAAACAACCGTGAATTACCATCATTTAAAAGACAGTCCTTTCTTAAAAATGTCCCATATTGAAACACCTTTCTGTTTGAAATGTAGACTAGTTGATAATTTTCAAGGCATATTGGTGAAAATTTTTTACACTTATAATTTGTAAGGAATTATGAAATAAGCTACTTTTAAAAGCCTGCAGTTTTTAAAAGTCAGTGTTAGAATTGAAGAAGAAAAAAACCTGAAAGATATTTTTAAAAATATATACTTTGTCATCTTATATTCTTGTTTTTGTGTGTGTGTGTTTTTAGTAATTATTTTTAAAATAATAATTGGAGAGAGCAGAACAAGATAGGCCATGCCTTGCTAATTGTTGAAGCTGGGTGATCAATATATGGGATCTAGAAATACATATGCATAGATGTAGGTACAGTAGGGCTGCTCACTGCAGAGTTGTTTATGACAGCAAGTCTAGAGCCAGCCTAGAATGTCCAATAACGGGGAAATAATATTATGAAATATGCTACAGCTAAAACTGCATGGACCAGACGGATGTGTACAGACATAAAATAATTCCCAATACTTAAAAATTTAAAGCTTATATGTGGTAGAGTACTACATAAGTATAATCTCATGTTTGTGTTTATATGTAGAGTTATCAAAAACATGTAAATGCACATATATTTAAATACAGAAAAGACTGACAGGATGCCAGCTGTTAACTTTGGTCACTAGCAAAGGAGAGGGAATTGCTAAGGTGGACTTTAATTTTTTATCTACTTAAGCATTGCTTAAGTCTTAACGTGTGTTTAATACTTAAGTATTTTGAAAAGTTTTAAAAATGAAAATTTTAGAAACCAAAATACTCTTACACACAGTGTGCTTGTATCTTTAGTAGACATCGATACATACAAATGTTTTATGTACTTAACAGGCTGGTCGTCTGATGATAAGGAAATTAGTTGCAGAGAAATTGAATATCCCTTGGAATCATATTCGTTTGCAAAGAACTGCAAAAGGAAAACCAGTTCTTGCAAAGGACTCATCGAATCCTTACCCGAATTTCAACTTTAACATCTCTCATCAAGGAGACTATGCAGTGCTTGCTGCTGAACCTGAGCTGCAAGTTGGAATTGATATAATGAAGACTAGTTTTCCAGGTAACATTGCATTTTTCTAGTATGGCTGTTAAGTGTCTCGATGCCTCAGCTCTATTACTATTGAGTAATCTGAGGCCAGGAGATGTATTAGACATATTTAAGTTTAGGGAAAATGTGCTCAGTACACAAAGGTAATGGAGAGCATAAATCTGAAAAGGGTATATTTCCATGAATATTTACAGACTTTCACGTAAATAATAGATTATCCATTACTGGGGATCCATAACTTTGCCTAGAGGTAAAGTGAAATATTAAGTGAAATTCTTTTTGAATTATACTTCAACTTACTTCACTTAAACATTAACCACAATTTTTCAGTTAATTGTTAGTTTGTTTTTAAAAAAAGAATCTCAATAGTAAAGAACATTGTAGTCCTTTTGTAGAGATAACATACACAGTTGACCCATGAACAACACAAGTTTGAACTGCATGGGTCTACTCGTGAATTTTTTTCAATAGTTGGCCCTCTGTCCCCTTAGATTCTGCATCCACAATCAAACGCTATCACGATTCAGTATTTGCAGGATATGAAACCTGAGGATATGGAGGGCTGACTTCATGTATGCAGGTTCCACAGGGCCGCATGCACAGATTTTGGTATCTGAGGAGGGTCCTGGAACCAGTCCCCAGTGGATACCAATGGGCGACTCTTTTTTCTGTATCTAAATACAGCTCTTTTTAGCCCATTTATGTAAGTAAAAATGAGGAGCAAGCATTATTAAAATATTTAAGTTGCTTATATATTGCTTTAGAAATTTGTTACTGGTGGCTTTAAGGACCACTAACATTTGTGGTGAAGTTGAATGTGTACCCAGGCAATTTAATTTAATACATACTAAATACAGGTTCTCGCAACTACTTTTTATTTGTCATCATCACTAACATTTAGTGAACACTTAACCATGTGCCATGGCATTTTACATAGTGCTTTAGACATATTCTGTGATTTAATTCTCTCAACTACCCTATGATGCATATACTGCTATTTTTACAGAAGATAAGTAACAGGCTAAGAAGAAAGCTATTAATAAAAACCCACATCTTCCTAATTTCATAGAAAAACTGTCTAATCTCCATACTGCCTGCACTGTATGTGGTTTGAATATGTGGCTCTCTCAGTCTGTAAGGCTTGTATTAATTTTATCTCTCACTCCCATTTCTGCATAAAGAAGTCCTATTTACTTGTTAGATTTCACCTTAACCTTACTTTAGGGAAGCTTTGTGAGCCTTCTATCTAAGCTAGGTTCTTTTGTTGTAGGCTCTCATAAAATATATTTTCCTTATTCCAGTAATGTATCTCAGTTGATTATTCATCAGAATGATTATCTTTTCCTGATACTCAAAAGCTGTGTGAGAGCAAGAACCATGTTAGCTACATCAGAGTTTGATCACTATCACACCTCTTAGTACCTTGCCTAGTATATAATAGTAAAATATTTGTCAAATGAATGAATAAACACTGTGCTGTTAGAGTATAGGCTTCAGTGTGGCTGTGAATCTCTTCTCCCTTTCCCTTTTTGTCCTTACCTTGCATTTTCTTACTAGCTACTCTTTCTCTTACCTGCTCATAAACCTTTCCAGTACAACTCTATTCTCAGATTTGCTCAGAACAAGGCCCTACTAGTGATTTTGGAAACCTTTTAACAGATTGTTGATCTGATTCCCTGGATAAGGTTCAAGGAATTTTGTTTAACCTCCTGAAATTGCATGCTACATTTTGTATGATGTGCACATGTGCATTTTTCTTAGGAAAGGATCTGGTATTCAACAGGGACATAGGTGGCTTACTCTAGAAAAATTGCTGCTATAGAGGATTCTTAGCATGGGAATTAGCCCATATATTCTTATAGCTTTCTGCTGTTATTACAGGAACTTTTTCTAAAATCAGAAATGGAAAGGCCATTGTTTTTTAGATTGCAGTCAGCACAACTACCTGGCAATAATCGGCCCAGTGGGTTGGTATCTGCTTGGAAATGATACCTCTGAGAAACAAATTTTATTACCAGTTAACTTGATGGGCAGTGTTGGCTATGGTCAATGCTGGATAAACAAGTAATTAATAACTGAAGCTTTTAATAAATGATGGAAAGACAATTGAGCAAAAATTTAAGATTTAGTTTTCCTGTTAATTATGTTATTAGACCTCCCCCCACCAGCTTTTTTTTAGTTAATCTTATTTGACTAATCACAATGTCTAGGACTTTTCTTTATTTTGTTGTGAAAAAGCTATTGCTATGTCCAGTAACACAGAAAGGAAGAGAGATTTTCCAGTTGTCCCTAGTGTTGTTACCATGCCACTGATTTCTGAAGCGTGAATGGACACAGCATGATTTCTTAATGAGGATGGGAAGTAGACACTGATTTGCTTCATTGGAGATTCTTTGAATTGCTCTACTTATTGTAGTAAGTGAGGAGATTGAGCAAGGGATTTTTCCTAAGAGTCTTGCTAAATGATGCTAGGCAAAACTTAGCATAGCAGCAAGAAAAGTACTGTGTTTTGTACTAGGCATCGTTACTAGATTGTCAACTCTAAAGACGGAGTTGGCTTTTGGAGGTTATCATTAGTGCATTGAAAGAGTCAATTCCATTACTCTGTCTTGTTCTATAGGTAAGAATCCTGTAGGAACTTAGAGAGTCTTTTTCTTTCATGGTGCATTAACCATTTCTACTGAGTGCAGCTCATTTCCCTCCCTCTACCTATTCTCCCAACTGTTGCTGTGGCCGTGCAGGAGAGAATGTACCTGGTATATAGCATCTATATGCCAGGACAGTACATTCTTACTCTTAGGAAGAATGGTGTTTTCCTGGTCTTCATCTTAATTTACTACCCTCATTTGGAAAATTTTGGTTGGTTTTCCCTTTGTTTTCTAATTTTTTCTACCATTAAAGGTGTTTGAAGTGATAAGCATAAAGCGTAACTTTTGAATTGTTTAGTTTTGTGACCATATTTACAAAGTAAAGCAGAATAAAATAGACAAAATACATAAAAATTATGATTGAAATTTGGGAAAGGACCAGAATTTTCCCCCTATGGTTTTACATGTTCGTCTTTACATTTTTAAAATAAACTTTGCTGGATTTTTTTTTTTTTTTTTTAAATGCACTTGGGATTTAAAACCTGTAAGTAGTTTTAGAAAGTCACACATCACTTTGTACTCTGAATTCCTTACTGAAAAACCAAGTCTCCACCCTCAAGGAGTTTTCCCCCTTCCCAGTTACAGGTCAGTCTTTTTCCTTTGTCAGTAGGATTTGATTGTGTAACTAGTATTTATTGAGCAATTCCTACAAGTGTGTGACACTATGTTAGATGCCTAACAGGTATTTCATCTTCGTAAGACTAGTGCGTAAGTACTACTGTTATTTTATATAAAAGGTTAAGACATTTGTCCAAGTTGACTTAGCTAAAAAGTAAAAGTTAATATATTTAACCACTGCTGTCTACAGTATATGGCCTCTCAGTATGAGATTTTATTGCTTCCTATTAAAAGAATTTGCAGATACCAAAATATGAAAAATTCTGTGAAACTGGATTACATACATTTAACGTTGTTATGGAAGAACTAATGACTAGGAATATGAAAAATATAATAAGGGTCTTGCCTTACCAGTTTCAAAAACTTGTGTTAGGCATTGTAAACTAAAAAGAGTATGGTACTAGTGAAAGAATAGACAACTGGAAGAGTTAATCTTAGATCCCAGGATATATACATATTTCAATTCAGTGGACAAAAGATTATTTATTAAATGGTGCTGGTAGAATTGGTCAGGTGGTTGTAAAACATACTATATACACCAATTTGGAGGAATTAGAAGTTTAAAAGTAAAAAAAATTTTAGGACAAAATGTAGTTGACTATGATGTCGAGTTGCAGTAAATCTTTTTATGAATTCTTTTCAAATGAGACAGAGTTCAGAATTTATCAAAGTATAGATATTTAAATTTTTAAAAAATTACATTCCAAAAATATAACCAAATACAAAAGATAAGTAATAGAATAAGGAAAATTCTTATAACAAATTGTTAAAGTGTCAATATCCATAATATATAAAGAGCTTCTATGAAATGATTAGAAAATATTAATAGTCACCTTACAGAAGAACAAATTCAAGTAGTCAGTAAGCTGTTACCTTAATGATTAGAGTAGTGGAAATTAAAGTAACAATGAGGTGCCCATCAGATTTGCAGAAAATTGGAAAAAAACACTTGGAGCTTGTGAAAATGTCGGAAAAGAAAAATCATACAGATGGAAGCACTAGAAACTGCTATAGGCTTTTTGGAAAATAATGTTAAAATTGAAAATACACATAGTCTTTGATTTAGCGATCTTGTTTATAGTACTCTATCCAAAATATTTATGAATAACAACAAAACCTGAATGCTACTAATAGAAATTGGTTAAATAAATTAATGGTGGATGCATTCTACAGATAATTATTAGCTGTAATAAAAAAATTAGTTAGGTCTATATGAACCTGAAGGGACTTAGAATATATATATATAGTTAATATTATAATAGATATAGGGTTTCTCCATGTTGCCTAGGCTGGTCTTGAACTCCTGGGCTCAAGTGATCTGCCTGTCTCAGCCTCCCAAGTGCTAGGATTACAGGCGTGAGCCGCTGTGCCCAGCCAATATCACATCATAGAAAAATATATGTAGCAGAATCTTTTTTTTTTTTTTTTTTTTTTGAGACGGAGTCTGGCTCTGTCACCCAGGCTGGAGTACAGTGGTGCTCGGATCACTGCAAGCTCTGCCTCCCGGGTTCATGCCATTCTCCTGCCTCAGTCTCCTGAGCAGCTGGGACTACAGGTTCCCGCCACCACACCCAGCTAATTTTTTGTATTTTTAGTAGAGATGGAGTTTCACCATGTTAGCCAGGATGGTCTCGATCTCCTGACCTCGTGGTCCGCCCGCCTCAGCCTCCCGAAGTGCTGGGATTAAAGGCATGAGCCACCGCACACCCTGCCAGAATCTTATTTTTTTTAAAAAACAAATGCTTCTTAATCCCTTTAAAAACAAGCCAATTATGTAAAATAATTTTTTAAAACTTAATAAAGTTATGAGAAAATTTCAAAAGCTAAAGGACTTAGAAGAAATGTTTTTCTCTGAGATAAAAATTCTCCATGAACCTTTTAAATTTTAATTTTAAGAGAAAATTGTCCTTATTACTAAATTCAAGTTAAAAACATACAACTGTGTCCCCTGCAAAATCCTTAATCCTCCTTTTCCTCAAACGTCAGTAATGAAAGAATCCGTATAGAAACCTGTAAATACCCTAGCTTTTACAGAAAATTGAATTGATGATATATAGGATAAATCTGAGAAACACTTCCAAAATGAAAGGGAATGAATAAGGAGATAAAGAGGACTGAACATAGAGATTTGGTTTATGAAAATGTATATTATTGAAGAAGATGCAGATTAAATGGATAAGAAACAGGATTTGGGATTAGACAGATTTAGTTCCAGTTTAAAAGAGAATAAAAAATTCTGGAGACTTGTAGTGGTGATGATTGTACAACAATATGAGTATACTGTATACCACTGAACTGTATATTTAAAAATGGGTGAAATTATATATAGTACTACAATAGAAAGAAGAAATCATATATAGAATATCAGAATTAAATTTTGTGGAAAATGGAATAGTCCTGCTAGTATCCAAATAATAAAATAATTTATCTTAAAAGAAACTAGAGTCCGTTTAGTCCTAGATTTCTTTTCTATAGTAGTAATAGGACCATAGAATGGTATTTTTAAATTTTGGTCAGGGTATCAAAATCAGCTAGTGTGTTCATTAAAAATACAGATCCCTTGAAACCACTGCAGACCTATGAGAGCCAGAATTTCTGGGAGTACAACAGGGTTTCTTTTTTTGTTTTTGTTTTTGAGACAGAGCTTCACTCCTTGTTGCCCAGGCTGGAGTGCAGTGGCGCGATCTCAGCTCACTGCAACCTCTGCCTCCTGGGTTCAAGCGATTCTTTTGCCTCAGCGTCCAGAGTAGCTGGGATTCCAGGCACCCACCACCTGGTATTTTTAGTAGAGACGGGGTTTCACCACGTTGGCCAGGCTGGTCTCGAACTCCTGACCTCAGGTGAGCTGCCTGCCTTGGCCTCCCAAAGTGCTGGGATTACAGGCGTGAGCCATCGCACCTGGCCGGGTTTCTATATTTAAACAATATTCCCAGCTGATTGTTAGGCATATTAATGTTTGGGAAACTCTGTATTGGATGTAATTTACAGAACTAACAAAAAGAAAAATTGTAGCCCATTTACAATTTTTTATGAGTGATATCAGAAAATCATTGCCTCACACTATAACAAAATTAAAGTTTTATTAACACATTTGGTTTTTTTGTTGTTGTTGTTGTTGAGATGGAGTCTTGCTCTGTTGCCCAGGCTGGAGTGCACTGGCGTGATCTTGGCTCACTGCAAGCTCTGCCTCCTGGGTTCACGCCATTCTCCTGCCTCAGCCTCCAGAGTAACTGGAACTACAGGCGCCCGCCACGATGCCCAGCTGATTTTTTGTATTTTTAGTAGAGACGGGGTTTCACCATGTTAGCGAGGGTGATCTCAATCTCCTGACCTCGTGATCCACCCTCCTCGGCCTCCCAAAGTGCTGGGATTACAGGTGTGAGCCACCGTGCCTGGCCAGTTTTATTAACACTTACTAGAACACAATGTAATTGTATATTTCAGCAAACTTCTGAAAGATGGCTTTTGAAGCTTAAAATGATAAAAAGAAACCACAAAGTCAACAGATATGATTTCACATTAAATCATCTTTCACAAACCAGAGAATATATTGGTGGCAGATTTGACAGACAAAGGTTAATGTTCAGATATGAAATGCCCCTCTAAATATCGATGGGAAAACCACTTAGGCCTTACTTGATGAATATAGGAAGGACTTTATAAAAACACTTGACGAAAGAAGATACACATTTAACAATGACTTTCACAACAACCTCAGAGCTAATATTTATTAAGTACTTGATAGTTCCAGGCATTTTACATGTTTATTCTTAATCGGCCCAATTCCTTGTCCCTATTTTACAGTTTGAGAAACAGCCATAGAGATGTTAAGTAAATAACCTACAGATTGAGTATCCCTAGTGGGAAATCCACAGTGCTCCACTGAGTTTTTCCTTTGAGTATAATTTTGATGCTCAAAAAGCTTTGAGTTTTGTAGCATTTTGGATTTTAAATTTTCAGATTAGGGATACTCAATCTGTAGCTAAGAAGTGATGGACCAGCATTTGAACATTTGACTCCAGGGACATGAAATTAAAGCTCCTAAGTGTACACGAATGTGTGCTTATGTATAATTTAAATTGTATCCATGTGTGTATTAGTTTCTTCAGGCTGCCTAACAAAGTATCTCAAACATGGTGTCTTAAAGTGACAGCTCTTCTATAAGTTCTGGAAGGCCGGAAGTGAAGGTGTCAGCAGGGCCATGGTCTCTCTGAAGGTTCCAAGAAAGAATCCTTCCTTGCTTCTTCCTAGTTTCTGCTCATTCCTAGCAGTCCTTGGCTTGCATTTGCATCACTCCCATTTTTTTGCCTTCACCTTCAAATGACCTTTTCTGTTTCCTCTCTGTGTGTCTGTCTCTCCTTGTAAGGAAACCAGGCATTGGATTCAGGGCTCACTTTAATTAGGTATGACCTGATCTTAACTTGATTACATCTATAAAGACTCTATTTCCAAATAAGGTCACATTCTAAGGTTCTGGGTGGACATGAATTTCAGGAGACTCCCTTCAACTCAGTAGAGTCCATTCTGGCCCCCTGCAAAATTTATATCCATCTAACATACAAAGTAAATTCACCCCATCCCAGCATCAGTAATTCTCAGCCCATTCCAGCATTAACTCTAAATCTCATGTAAGTGTTAATATCATCAACCCAAAAAGTGGCAAATCTCATCTCAATCATCTAAATCAGCTATGTGTGAAACTGGAGTATGATCCTTCTTGGGGCAAAATTCCTCTCCATCTGTGGACTTGTGAAAGCAGAAAACAAGTCTTCTAAAATTCAATGGTGGGAGAGGCATAAGATAGACATTCCCATTCCAAAAAGAAGTTTGAAGTAAAAAGGGGTCTCAAACAGTAGAGTAAATTGGTTAGGTTTCAAAGCCTGAAAATAAAAGGCTTCATGCTCTGTCCTCTTGGTCCTCTACTTCATTCTCTGGAGTTCTTCCTGAAAGGATAACATTCACAGTCCAGTAGTTCTAGCTCTATCAGCCTGTTTCTTGCCTCTGTGTGTTAATACCTATATGTGTTGGTAAACAATGTAAGAGCAACTGAAGTTTAGGACTGCCTAAATGGTGAGTCTCAAACCTAGGTTGACATTATTTCAATCTAGTGCTTTTTCTGCTGTACTCCACAAATTGAGGGCTTAAATACATCCTTTGATAGTAACATGCAAAAGGCTTTGTGCATGTAGTTTGTGAAACCTATATTGGCAGCTCAGATATTTTTGTGTTATTTTAGGTTTATGTCTGGATAAGTTCCTGGACAAATGAGCTGATAAGTCAAGCATTACGGTGTACATACTAACTCATATCTTAGAAGACTGTCGCTTCTCATGGAAGCAAAATTATATATAATTCTGTTATATACAGTTCAGTACTTAGAAAGTGAAACTATTAGAATTTCTGATATGATTTATTATTTAAGGTTAAATGTTGGTACTTTGAAGCAAGCACATGGATGGGCATTGCTTAACTCCCTTGCATTTCCCTCAAAAATGACCAGCCCATTTTCCTAAAGGCTGAGGTACTGTTATATATATATATTTGTATATACATATTGGTGACCTTGTTTTGGAGAGGGATTAATGTAGGTAGGCCCTGAGGTTCTGGATTTTTTTTCATAGGCCTGAAATAGTTTCTCAAGGCATTGGATCTGAATGATTTTGTTGTATGTTACTACTGCGTTTAAAGTAAAACATTAGTTGCTGTGTGGTCTTGATGAGTTAATAATTGCAGAATACAATATCTAACACTGCTTTCCCTAATGATCAAGCTATAAGATGGAAGATCAGGTTTTTCTAAATTTGACTGATGATTCTCTGTGTATGTAATGGTATTATTAGAACTTGCCAACATGTATGTCCAGTAATTATGCTGTCTTCAAATAGTTTAAGGGACAAATTCACTGTTCTTCCTACCGATTTTTCTTTATTCCACTTTCTTAGGTAAACTAATACTTAACAGAATATTTGCCCACTGTATATCCACCATAATGCCACAGTGTGGCGCTGCTGTGCTTTGGCCAAATAGTTACAAAGTCACCTTTTCCTATTGCTGTCAAATTTTTTATTTTGTGGACTAAATAAGATGCTCTAAAGCATATGAAAATGCACTCGTATCGGATATTTTTTGGCTGTACATAATGAGTTATGTGATTGCTTTCTAGTGATTGTGCCAGATTGATTGCCTTTTATGTTAATCAGTTTTTTAATAGCATGCTTATTTAAATTTTTTTCCTTGATTGCCCCATCTTATTTAGTTGAAAATCAGAAGGCTTCTTGGAGGTTATAAAAATAAAATTTGAAGAAAGCAGCAAGCAAAATGACACTATAGATGACAAAATGCATATCTTTTTAAATGCAGATTTTTTGGACATTAATCTGTTAAAACTACAGTTTCACTCCAAATGTATAATGCAGGCTTCCAAACCAAAGATAGTTTATTCCTCCCATTATTGTTACATATGCTGTTTGTGCCAAAATCCATTCAACAAGAAACAGTTTATGATTTTTGTAGATACAGTGTTCGCAATGTTTAAAATTTCCAGATTTACTTTAGTTACTTCAGAAGCTTTCTGTCTTTACTTTCTTTAAGGTGTTCTTTAAGATTTTAGTTATCAAGCCAGTATGTACTATTAATGCATTAAACAAAACAGTTTTTATTGAGGGGCTTCTATTAATGTTAGTCTCAGGAAGGTGTTGAGGAGTAAACACCAGACAACAAAGGGATCCATGGCCCCAAAAGGGGTAAGAATTTCTTGCCATTGAACTCTTAAGATCACAATTTAATATTTCAGTGCCTGAAAATGAATGAGGATCCTTATTTTGATCCATAGTACCACATATCAGCAACAGGATTGGCAGAAATACTTCCTGATAAACTAAGAGGAGACTGTTTTGACTCTTGAAGCAGGGTACTGGGAGAATCATAAATACTTCATGACAGAACCGATTTTTAATATATTCTACCCTTGAGATGAATGTGGGGAAGGTATTTGGTTACTGCAGGAGAAACTGTAAACTCTCTGTGAAGATAAGGACCATGTCTGTTTTGCTCATCATGCGGTTCATGGTACCTAGCACTTGTATGCTTTTAGTGAGTGATCATAATGGAGTTCTAATTGTTGAATTCTCATAGAGAGAATTAGTGATTAAATGCTAGTGAAGTATTAAGAAGGGGACGTTCAACATCTTCAACATCTTTTTTCTCCACATATTTATTTACATAAGAAATGCCCATAGAGAGTGTGGTATCAGCTATCAGAAGAATTGTGTTAATCCTTTGAGAATGTCAAATTTTGGAGTTGGTTATTTTAGAAGTGGGAATTGGAGTAAGCCCATATTAACAGAATCCACAAAGGGATTACCTTCAAAAGATTTTCTGGAAAATAATGTAATAATGAACTAAGGATACAGGGCAGAAGAATATTTAGGAAGTAATTTACCATATAATAGTTAACATTCATGTATACACTTAGTAAATGTTTGTGGTTCACCTACCTTGGAACAGGCTCTCTGATAGGCCCATTAGGCTGTAAGTATAAAAGGCAAGAACAGTGATCAATTTATTTTTAATATTAGTTGAATACATATTTGTGTAAATATTTATACATATTATACATATTTATATAAAATGAATGATGGTAGAAAGTTCGTACTTGGTAGTAAAGACACACAAACACATAATTTTAATGTTTTGGAAAATTCAGTACCAGAGGCCTACCATGAATTTTAACATGTATCTTATCCCTTGGTTCTGGGAATCAGATCCTTTGAGTTGTATCTTTTGTCATTTATTTTTAGAATGCTATGTAATGTTTTGTTATCTATGAAATAGTGGCACCAAAGATATGTTTCAAGTTTTTTAAAATGAGCTTATTTTGCAACTGCAACCACGAAAGAGTAATGAAAATCTTTTTATTTGAAGAAGTCATATTAGAAAACAAGTTGGAAAACATTTTGAAGAAGGTAAGTATTAATATTTTAGCCATGGCAATAACGTAGAATAAAAGAACAGTTTTCATCTTTCTGCTAATTTTCCAAAAATTGTAATAAAAGAATTGCTTTTTTTCTGTTACATAACAAAATAAAACTTTAGAATAATAGGCTCTACTTTAGGAGTATTTTAATTGCGCTTCTGATAAGTATCCTTTTATATAAGAAATTTCCTGCTACTTAAAATTTATAACAGCTTTGGCTGCTAAATTTTATCCAAACTTTTTGGGGCATATATTGATACAACCATATGGTTTTCCTGCTTAATTAATAATTTACAGAATATCGCCAATTCCTGTTAAACTACTCTTATATTTCTGGGCTAACCACTGCTTGTCATAGTGTGTTTACTCTTTTAATTTTCAACTGGCTTTGACTTGCTGAGATTTTGTTTAGGATTATTTTAAATGTATTCAAAAGTATGGTTGCCCTTTAGATCTTTGGGGGGTGCTGTCTTGAACAGTTTTAGTAATAGAGCAACTTTTTATTTTTTAATAGAACTGCTGTTTAATTTTTTATTTCCTTAATTGGCAGGTCGTGGTTCAATTCCAGAATTCTTTCATATTATGAAAAGAAAGTTCACCAACAAAGAATGGGAAACAATCAGAAGCTTTAAGGATGAATGGACTCAGCTGGATATGTTTTATAGGAACTGGGTATAATTCTTTCTAATTTTAAAAGCAAAATTCTGTAATGATTCCATTATCTTCGCTTAAAATCAGAGTCCTTGGTTACCCAGTAGTGTCCAAACAGTGCTTGAAGTAAATGGGTGATTGCTTGAGAATTTTATGGTTTTTAGGCATACAGTATTACATTATAATGATGTTTCATTTTAAGAAAATTTAACCTATACATAATGCTCAGTTAGAAAGTACTTACTTAAAGCTAAAACGAAACATTACCATTTATAAATAATGTTTTCTGTTGTAAAGGAACTAATACACATGAGATCTTATATAACAAACACTGATAATATATACTACATGCCAGAAGACATTACTTCAAGCTCTAAGTTAGTTAATTTAATGTACATAACATCCCTGTGAGGAAGGTATTGTTATCATCATTGCAGGTTACATACGAGGGGATACAGAGGCACAGAGAGCTTAAATGATTTGCCCTAAGATCATATGGATGGTTTGTTTTCATGCTGTAAGGGTTTTTTTTAAAAAAGCTTATAGCTGTATAGCCGTAATGTAGTGTAGCATTGAAACTCCTTATCTTTTGGGCCTGTAGATTCTATGAAGAATTTTTGTCCACTGAATTCTAAGAGAAAATGTCTTTCTGTATCTTAGGCACTTAAAGAAAGCTTCATAAAAGCCATTGGTGTTGGACTGGGATTTGAATTGCAGCGGCTTGAATTTGATCTGTCTCCATTAAACTTGGATATAGGCCAAGTTTATAAAGAAACACGTTTATTCCTGGATGGAGAGGAAGAAAAAGAATGGGCATTTGAGGTAAGAAATTTATTAGAATTGTTAAAACTAAGAATTTATATTTTTTATGCATGTATGTGTGATTAATTTGGGTGGGCTAGTCACTGAATTTGGACGCAACTGAATCCAGTCCTGCTGCTCTGAAAGTGAAATCAGGGCTACTATGAGAGCATGTAACATTTATACTAATACTTGAAAGATATTGAAAGATGAGTCATTGTGAGTTCAGAATGGGAAAGGAAAAGAGGCTCTGACAAGGAGCTTTACATGTATGAACAGCCAAACGCAGCCACTTTGGCTGGGCTATAATGATGGTATTTAAGACAGATTCCAGATCAGGCTGGTAGATCCTGCAAGATATTGATCAAGTTAAATATTTTGGTCTCTTACTGTATTTTCTTTCTGTCACTGGCAGTTCCTGGTTGCTAGTGACAGAAGCCAACACACACTAAGCCAAAAAACCCCCCAAAACAGTATTATAGGTTACTAGAGTGATTCAGTAACTATCCCCATTATTAGCTAGAGTTAGGTGATGAAATATTCAGAGCTCTTTTTGTCTCCTACTTTTGCCTTTCTCTACATTTTGGCTTCAGTTTTCTCCCACCCGTGTTTCTCATTCTGTACACCAGCTTTCTCAGTGTCTCTGGTCTGCATGACAGAAAACATGGCTCTTGCATGTAATATACTGTTGCATGTAACAGTTTACAAACAATTTACAGTTTAAAAACCTAAACAAACTGGTAAACTCACTTTCTGTTCCAAGCCCAAAAATCCTAGAGAAGGGACTCCCTGGCCTAGCTTGGGGCTAGTTGGTTATCTCCAGACCAGTCATTATACTGTGATTGGTCCTGCTTGTGTCCAGCAAATGGGCTGTAGAGTAGTTCTCTGACTTACAAGATCATCTGTTGAGATACTGAATACTAGAAAATAAATGAGATGTTAAGTTTGAGATACCAAACATCTAAGTGAAGATGTCAGATAGGTGAATGGAATGGAGGGCTGGGCTAGAGGAAAAAAATTATAATCATAATGATTATAAATATAACCATTATGTCAATGGTAGTTGAAACGATGGATTTGAAGTTGGAACTGTGAGATTACCTAAGGAGCAGCTATATATTGAATCTATGAAGAGAGAAGTGGAAATTGGAACCACAAGAAGTTAGAAGTAAGGCCTAGAATAGAGCCCTGAGAATATATATGGTCTCCAATTTATGATGGTTCAACTTTTTTTGACTTTATGACAGTATGAAAGTGATAATGCATTCAGTAGAATTCATATTTGCAGAACCCATGGAACCATTCGTTTTTTCATTTTCAGTACGGTATTTAACAAATTACATGAGCTATTCAGCATTTTATTATAAATGAGGCTTTGTGTTAGATGATTTCGCCCACTGTAGGCTGATGTTAGTATTCTGGGCACATTTAAGGTAGGCTATGCTATGCTGTGGTGTTTGGTAGGTTAGATGTATTAAGTGCATTTTCCATGTAACCATATTTTCTTACAGTGGGTTTATTGGGATATAACATCATCGTGAGTTGAGGAGCATCTATACTAATATTCAAAGGTGAATTTGTGGAGGAGACTGATAAAGAATGACAAAAATGGTATAAGAGAGTAGCGTTGGTATCCAAGGACAGAAAGCATTTTGAAAAAGAGAGCTGGGTCAATAACTGCTAAGGACTAGATATGGTGGCTCATGCTTGTCATCCCAACACTTTGGGAGGCCGAGACACTGCCTCTACAAAAAATTTAAAAAATGAAAGATTCAAAACAGTATATCCATTAGTTAACATTCTTTAGTGTCCAACTATCAATTGTTAGTGTACATACACCTCTCATTATACATTAAGCATGATTCTTATTTACTGAAATATTCAATACATATAAGAACTATATCTTACATGCTAAATTTCTGAAAAATTATTTTAGATATTTTTAAATTTGTACATTCCAGTTACTTTTTTCTTGTTTGTTTAAAGAGAAGACAGAACAGGGCTACATAGGAGACTTACTTTGTGATAACTTTGACATAGTAAATCTTCTGATACTTAGTCTTATATTTTTCCTCTTTAAACGTATCTTAAATTTATCCTTACTGAATTTCACTTTTTGCCAACTTGGGTACCTGAAGGTATGAAGATAGGAAGAAGAAGATAAAAAATGAAAGCTCCTTAAGTACTATTTCTAATTGTAGTTTCTTCTGACGTTTTGTGGAAGAATGCTTTAGTAAAGTGGTTTTTCAGTGAAAAGTTTGTTCAGCTTTTAAGTGTTTATAATTTTTTCTGGTAACTGCTTCAGTATATATTACATTTTAAAGCCCCCTTCCCCTTTGTCTCATATATAGGGGAAAATAGAAAATTGCATATTGGTTATGTTTTACCTATAAATTTCCACCATGATTTTTCATACGTGATAGTATATAGTTAACTAAATGCTTACATACCAATGTTGCAACTTGATTTTTTTTTTTTTTTTACCTTGTACTTTATTATACATACTAACATCATCATTGAAGGACAGATAGCTGTCAAGTACCTCTAGATAGGGCACATCACCTATGTAGTATTCTGGTTGAGAATGCATAACCTAAATCCACTCATTAAGAAATATCAAACAAACCCCAAATGAGCAATATTTTATTAATAAAAACCAGATTTGGGGGAATCTGTACTTTAAAAGGTTAATGTCATAAAAAACAAAAGAAAGGCTAACAAGACATGACAATTGAATGCAATACTTTTCCCTACTTGCCCGTTACTGGGCTCCTGTTCTGGAGGAGGGATATGCCACAAAGGATGTTATTGGATTAATTCACAGAATTTGGAATACAGCTAATAAAGTATTGTTTCAATGTTAAACTTACTGATGTTATTAACGGCTGTGATTATGTAAGAGAATGTGCCTACTAGGAAATACATGTTGAAGTACTTAAGAGTAAAGGGCCAGCACGTATGTAACTTCTAAAGTGGTTTAGCGGAGGTGGGGAAATATATATATGCACACGTGTGAGTGTACATATATGTATATATATATAGAGAGAGAGTGAGAGAATGAGATTTAGAAAATGTAAACAAAACTACATCTAGGTTTACATATTTTATAATCTGTATTTATTTACCTTTTATCTTTCAGGAAAGCAAAATAGATGACCACCATTTTGTTGCAGTTGCTCTTAGGAAACCCGATGGATCTAGACATCAGGATGTAAGATTTTAGGATTTCTCTTTTTTCTAAATTGCGTGAATCAATGTTAAGTTTGCTCTTTATTGATGGAAATAGTCATTTGCCTTATATCAGTTTAGAGAGATTTTTTTTTAAGATTATAGATATAGTAGTACTCTTATTAGCAAATATAAAGATCACTAGGGATTTTGTAGAAACATTTTTAAAAAGCAGCCAGGCATGGTGGCTCACACCTGTAATCCCAGCACCTTGGGAGGCCGAGGCAGGCGGATCACCTGAGGTCAGGAGTTCCAGACCAGCCTGACCAACATGGAGAAACCCCATCTCTACTAAAAATACAAAATTAGCCAGGTGTGGTGGCGGGCGCCTGTAATCTCAGCTACTCAGGAGGCTGAGACAGGAGAATCGCTTGAACCTGGGAGGTGGAGGTTGCAGTGCACCAAGATCACGCCATTGCACTCCAGCCTGGGAAACAAGCGAAACTCTGTCTCAAAAAAAAAAAAAAAAAAATGTTACCCGCTTCTTCACCTTCGTATATGCTGAAGTATTACAACAACAAAAAATATGGTAGTACTATCATACTACTCATATTTCCAATAGACATTCAAGGTTATCTTAGTCATCTTAACAGTAGTTTATTTCTTGGTGAATTGGGGTTCTGTTGAATGTAAGAGTATCACGTTGAAGGTTGATGAGTAATGGAATTAGCTTGCAAATTGAATCCACTCCTCCTTTTAAAGTAATATCCTGAATTATTCCCAAAGTTACAGTGTCAAACATATAAGAGACCTTGTGTCATATTGTGGCATAACATCAGTTTCAATTCTTCAGCCACAATATTTTTATACTTTCTTATCCTATTATCTGGTAAGCAAGTAGGGAAAGAACTTAGGGTCAGAGACTCTTAGTTTTCATATAATTGTGATTCTGCAGAAGTATTTATTTAAGGAAAACATGTTTTAATGAAAACTACATGCATTCCATTTTTTTAGTAAATCAACATGAAAGAATGTAGCATGATTAACATATATGCATCGTTACTTCCACAAAAGTAGCTCAGGCAACACACCATACCTTTGATAGATTAATCAAAGGATTACGAGTTCTCCATAGATTATCTTCCTTAAAAAGGGATGGCATGTTAAAATTGACACCTGTTATCTGAAGATGTTCTGACCCAGGTTACTGGTCCTTCTGTTTTTAAATCTCAGCTTCACACTCCCTGCAAAAATACCTTTTGTTTTCATAGAGCTTTATAATTGTTGAAACATTTGCATATTCAGTACTTACTTTTTATTTCCCTGGATAGAGCCTGTTTAGGCAACAGTGGCATGTTGGGAAGACTAGCGTACAATTCACAAAATTGGGTTCCAGGCCCACATCTACCATTTAACCATATTTTGAGCTTGGACAAATTGTTTGAATTGTTTGCTCTTCCTGAGCCTCAGATTCCCCATCCATAAAATTGAGATAACTGTATCACAACATAGCTGTGAGACCAGTCATATAAAATAAGTACTGGACCTTGACTTGTTAAAGCGCTGTACAAAACCCAAGTACTATTTATACTAGTTGTGTAGAATATTAAAGAGGGTCTGCACTGGGTTCAATTGTGAACAAGGGCTCTATCTCAGAGAGTAAGATACAGTTTAAATTTAATATTGAATAAATAATTTCCTAAGGAAGTATACATCTCTGTAAAGTTATGGCAGTTTTATCAGACCCACCTTTTAGAGTAGTATTTCACAAAAGTTTACTTTCTCACTCACCTCTATCAAAATAACCTGACTGCTCATTAAAATTACAGATTTTGGTATCCCTTCTAACTTATATGTAGTAAATCACACTTTTTGGATGTGGGGCCCAGTAAATCTACATGTTAAATACCACAGGTTTTTGTTATATAAAAAAGTTCAAGAATCAGGTTTTCTATTTCATTTTTTTTGATTTGTTGTATTGGCAACACTAATATAAGAAATAAAAACAATGTTCTAGGAATCCTACTATGTTGTCATTTAATACTACTGAAATGTAAGTTGGTCTTACTTATTTTCATGATTATGAAATTGATCATAAGATTAACATGCAATATAACAATAAGGTAATCTGCTTTTCTCTTTTAGGTTCCATCTCAGGATGATTCCAAACCAACCCAGAGACAATTTACTATTCTCAACTTTAATGATTTAATATCGTCTGCTGTTCCCATGACACCTGAAGATCCTTCATTTTGGGACTGTTTTTGCTTCACAGAAGAAATTCCAATACGAAATGGTACAAAGTCATGATGATTCTCTGAGTAACAAAGGAAATGAAAACTGTTTGTAATCTTCCGTATTCACTGAAAAATAAATGCTTGTTTAGTATCAAATTTTATTTCACGGAAGTTTTTTTGAAGAACAGAAACTTTTCCAATTAAAAAAAAAAAAGCAGACTTCTGGTTCAAGATAGCTCACTGGAATACATGTTTACCTCTTTCTTTCCTAAATTGCATTGAATTGATAGGAAGGATGGCGGGATCTTAAAGTGACACATGCTAACTGTAGAAAAAAATAGAAAATGCACATAAGCAAAAGGAAACATTTAAATGCTATCTTTCAAAGATAACTACTCTTAAAACCTTCAGTATCTTTTCAGACCTTTTTCTTGGCAAATGAATCCATATTGACATACTTGATTTTTTTAAAAACATGGAAATGTACTGTTTTGTAAATTTTTTTTAACTGCACATCTACTGTTCATAAATATACCTCTGTAACATAACTTTTTGTGGTTCTAACGTACTCTGTTGTATAGCTAATACAAGTTAGGATGCTTTTGGCCAGAGGTAACAGTGTCCAAATATAATTGGCCTAAGTAACCTAGGAAATTGTTTGACATAACACAGGGTTCAGGGGTGTCATTAAAGACACACTTTTTTTGCCTTGACCTCAGTTGGTTTGTTTTGCCTTAGGCTATTCCACCTCTCGATCACAAGAGCTGCTGCTATAACTTCCAGTTTTACATCTTTGTAAAATTGTATCTCAAAGGCAGAAAAGGCCATTTCGTCTCTCATTTGTTTTATGCATGAGGAGGACTTTTAACAAAAGCCTTCAGAAGATTTCCCCTCAGTTTCCATTGACTTAGATCAGGTTACAGAAAAAGGCAATGTCTGACATTTTTAGTCTCTGGTAGAAGTAGACTCTGTTGAAAAGAAAGAAGCTAAGCTAGGTGTGAAGAATGGAATTGGAAGCCCACTGCCTTCCCATAAGAAAGGTTTGCCATAATTTACTCACTTTTTTCTGTGTTAGACATTTTGATGATCTGCAGTTTATTACTACAAGAAGTGGCAGAGTGAATGTCCTTGTACATTTTGAGTTACATGCTTAATTATGTCCTTGAGAAAGTTTCTAAAAGTGGAATGATTGGTTTGACTGGTTCATAGGGCTTTAATTGTACAATTTACCCCTCTAATTAGTACTATATGTATGTGACTTCCCTCCTCCCACCAGAATACTCCTTGGTCAATTGTAGGTATTCTTTTTGATTTAATTTTTGCCAATATAATTAAAAAATGGTATGTCACTTTTAAAATTGGTATTTCTTTCATTACAAATAAGGTTGATATGTCAGTGTTGTTATTGGCTTTTCGTATTCCTCTTAACGTGAACCGTCTGTTCATTGTCTTTACCTGTTTTCGTTTTAGCAAGTAGTACTTAATTTAAAGTGTGAACATAATATATAAGATGCCAGGACCATCATATTGATGACAAAAATCTATTACGTGGTTGTAGTGCATGTCTTAGAGTTAAACTCTTAAGTATCAAGAAGTAAAATAATTTCATCGTTTCTGTTACTAACATTAAAAGTGTGCAAATTGTATAAAATTAGGTACTTTGATTAGTAAAAGAAAAAAAATTGAATGTTTTATATTTTATTTTATTAAGCATGCCCAGTTATGCCAAGCATAGTAAATAAAGGTCAAGTAGCATTTATAGCAGAGGAAGTATTGTTATCCCTAGCATGAGTGTAATGGTGATATGAAAAACTTTGTCTTGTCATTATAATAATAAAAAAATGAACATTTATTATGGAATTTCTATGAGCCTGACACTGTGTTGGATTTGTGTTTTTTGGTTTTTAGTTTTTCTGTTACTTTTAATCAAAGTTTCATGTGTACACAGCTTTAAAAAATTGAATAGATCTGTAAGATTTTTTTTCCTAAGGAAAAAGGCCACTACTCTGACTTCTTCCATTTCCTGTCTCCAGGGCAAGCCCTTTCAACTCTTTTAGATGTTATTTTTTTTTGTTATTTATTACCATGTCTCCAAATGACATGCTTATATTGCTTTTACTTGATTTTTAAATTTTAGGCATTGTTTCTTTGATTCTCAAAATAAAGCTTCCCTCTTCTGCTTCCCAGCATTACACATTCCCTTTTTATCCCCTTTTCTCCTCCCAACATAATAATTCAATATTTACATTGTTGACTGTGAGTACACTAAGGATATGTGTACATTATTGAGATTATGTAACTGCTGTGTACAGCTGAATGATGTATTATCCTTACCATATACTAATTTTTTATTTCCTATAGTTAACTGACTGCATAGATTTCTACCATATGTATGAATATCTTCTCTGTATGTTCAAACATAACAATTATTCCATCAGTTTCTTTCATCTTTTAAAAAATCACTCCTAGAGCAATCTGCTTTGTCCAAGTTGGACTTTGTGCCTTCTATGGGTGGTGTACAGCTGTAATTCTGGGATCTCCTTTACCATGATCCTGGGGATTGTCTCCCCTGTGTTGGATTCCCTGTTTCCCCATTTGCTATCTCTCACATCTTAGATTTACTCCATTCATGTAGAATAGCTTTTTGAGAACAAAGTGGGCATAGGAGTTACATTTTTTGCAACTTGTAAGAGAAAGGGACAGTCCTCCTATGCAGAGTGGTATAGGGATCTAGTTGTTTCTTAAACCCATTATCCTATCCCCCTCCACATGAAGCTGTTTGTTAACGCTGTATTCATATCCACTTTTTCCAAGTATTTGATGCTGCATTTTGCTGAGTTTTCGTGCTGGGCTGGCACATGCTGCTTCATACTCATGTCTGCTGGGTCCAATTACAACATACTGACCAATGCATGGCTTTATTGGACTCCGTTAATGTGTTTCCTGCATAGGAACTCATAAGTTGATTTTTAAAATGAATCTGTATATTTGTGTCTCTTCCATTTCAGACTCAGCAATGGAAAAGATTTGGATAAATTTTCAATTAAATTTTTCACTATCAAAATTAGAATTGTTAACTATTCAGTATCTGAAACTCAGAAACCAGTTAGGTTTGAGTAACTCAACAGCTCCTCACTAGTAGAACTATTACCATCTGAACTTGAGGACCAGATAGATTTATAAATACACATATGCAAATATATCTTTGGTCAAAAATATTCCTGAAAACAACTCCAAGTATCAGGTACTTTTAAAGAGGATATGAGGAGAGCTAATGAATGATGGATTTCATTTTTGTGGGGGAAATAAATATACCTTCATATTATTTGTGAATTTGGGATTGGCAAAGGTCTTTGGATATATTTCCAGTTTATCAGTTAATGTCAGGTAACTGCTGTATATGTCTTATGGTATTTATATTAGAAGCTATTTTGCATCTTAAGCACTCACGTATCAGGCTATTTAATTCTTATAACTGTGGAGTTGTACTGATGGGGAAAGTAAGTTACTGAGTTCTTGAACAACTTACTAAAGGTTATATATTCATTGAATACTGAAGCTTGTTATTTGATCAGAGTTAGGCTCAGATCTTTAGATCCAGAACCTCAGTCAACCACTATACTTAGTGGTGTGCTGGTAAATATTTAACAACCAGCAATCCTGGGGCAGGGAAGAAGAGGGCTTTATATGTAGCTTTTGCTTATTCCATGAAATAATGACGTGTAACCAATACCTAGGTTTAGCACATGTTGGCATTTTGCCATATTCACTTCAGATCTTTTTTCCTCCCATTTCAGGAATAAAACAAATGCAGCTAAAGACTTCATACCCCCCAGTTACCACCCCTTCATCTTTCCCTTTCCAGGGATAATCTCCAATATTTGTAATTTTAAGCTCTTACGCGCTTACTATTTGTACGTATAGTGTTTTGTGATTAAATCTTACATTTCCCTGTTATGATTGAAACATTAGGATGGAATCTTTTTGTGTGCTACTTAGAAGTAGCAACAGTGTCAGAATAATTGAGCTCACTTAAGCCCACATATACATACTGAGGAGTAGGCACTGGTGTGTTGGTAGTAACTCATCAAAAGATAGCAATTGGTCATCTAGAGGCATTCATTTTATCTGAAATTTTGGAAAGAATCTTTTCATAATAAAAGTATTACAGACATTGTAAGTAGCATGCAAATTTGCCTGTATTTTAAGAGGAATTTTCCTACCCACGAGTACATAGTTGCTGTTATTTACTTTTAGGGTCATTTTTGAATGAAAAAAAAATTGGAAGGGAGCCAGCATTAGAAGGGGAAAAAAGTAACATTTGTTGAGTACTTAAGCAGTAAAGCCCAAATCTTGGTGTGGTATACCCCTCTGCAGGTCACCTTTAGGGGATTGACCATGTTGCAGGTGTAAGACCACTTTTTTACTATCCTAGAAGCCTTCAGCAATAGGCAAGTGAAATCCCACAAATGTGATGGTCCTGATAGTTCCATGAGTGTTTTCGGTTGTTACTTAGCATCCTTTAAAGCTCTTTATGCTTTTTCCATTTTTGGGTGAGCAAGAAGCCTGCTAAATTAGTTGTTCTTTTCCCCTCTAAATCCACTATCTTTCACCCTTCAGTACCCCAGGAAGCTGACTTCTATGTACCTTATTGGCCAGGCTGTCTTTTTCTTGATCGGGTTTTGCAAATAGAGGTGGGGGAGGGTATTAGCAGAAGACTAGGTAGAAAGGGAAATAGGATGATTATCCACTTGCCTTCCTGCCCTGCAGTGGCTTGGAAATAGCTGTGTTCCTCAGCATCACAGCTTCTGACATAGCCTTCTCCATATATAGATCTCACGGGTTCGGGAACCACTTTTCCCTGCCTTTTCATTTTAGGAGTAGAAAGATCTTGCTCTTGCTTAGCCTAAGCTGCTGCACCATCTCTGGTAGATTTCTGTTATTCTTGCCTACACCCTCTTTGATCATTACTTTTGGTTGTGCCATCTGTTTCCTGCTACAACCCTGAATAATACAGTAATCTGTACCATGAGTAGTCCTGAGAAAGTGGAATTCTGGAATTGGATTGCTCACATATTTGATGTCTAGACAAATAACTTCCTTGTCAGGGAAAATGGATGCTTATCATTGGTGGCAAGTGGTGATGTCACAATTGCTCACATCATCACTAGTAATGGCATGGAGTCATGGAATACAAGTGGAGTACAGTGTTGGAAGATCAAGTGGCTGTGGCACATAGTCACTATGGTCATGGTAGGGATTACAGAGATCGTTAGGAGGACTGGCTCTTTTGAATGTCTAGAGCATATACACAGGGAAAAGGACAAATTGAAAGCAAAGGGAAAAATTGGGAAAAAGAGCATCACAAAATCTATGGCAACTCTAGGGGAATATCTTGTATTTTGTAGATACAGCTAAGAATCAAACCTAGAGCTTTTATTGTAAAGGCTGCTGAGTTGTAATACCAATTACTGGCCAGTACCGGGTCTCACATGCTAAGGTAAGGGCATTCGTATGGAAGAAGTGGGGCCTTCAGAAATGAAATGGGAACATTTGGGTCACCACAGGAAAGGCTGAGAACCTTGAGCCTTTTACATTTCCCTGAAACTTCCCTACTGGCAGAGGCAGCCCCATTTGTCTGAGGGGGAGGTCTTACTTCCTGATATAGTTTGAGATGTCATGTTGAATTCTAATCCCCAATGTTGGAAGTGGGGCCTGGTGGGAGGTGAGTGGATCATGGGGGCAGTTTTCTAATGAATGGTTTGTCACCATCATCTTGGTGCTGTCCTTTTGATAGTGAGTTCTCATGAGACCTGGTTGTTGTAAAGCAGGTGGCATCTCCCCCTCACTCTCTCACTTGCTTCTGCTTTCTGCCTACTCCCCCTTCACTTTCCTCCATGAGTGTAAGCTTCCTGAGGCTTCCCTAGAAGCTAGGTAGATGCCAGCATCATGCTCCCTGCAAAGCCTGCAGAACCATAAGCCAATTAAACTTTTTTCTTTATAAATTGCTCAGTCTCAAGTGTTTATAACACAAGAATAGCCCAGTACGCATCTCCACTTGCCTTGCAAAGGAAAAACAGTGTATCAATGAATTCACCTGAGATGGTTCTCTCATAAGCAGGTATCAGTTATCCTCAGGATTTACATCCACTATCCATCTTTACTTTTTGGAAAATAACCAATACCCTAAACGAAGAAGTATAAGATCAGGTCCAGGAGGAAGGGCCTATTCAGAAGAGTTGCAGAGTATTGCCACTTTGCATTGTAGGGATTTGAAGGACAGAATGGGAGTGGATTCTAAGAGCATTTGACCAAAAAGGGTTACATCAGATAAGGCAGGCATACTCACAGAAAATGTGAGTTAATGTGTTGGCCTGAGAATCTGGGAATGGTGGTAAGTCTGTCACATTGGTTAACTAAAACCTAAACTCAGTGGTGGCCTACAGTCAACTATGTTGAAATGTTAGAACTTTCCTGACGGAAAGAGTCCAGAGTCTTAGGAAGATAGGAATGGGGATCTGTTCTTTGCTAATCTGCTCATTCATCCTCTGAGGGATGGGCTTAGAAGACAGTTACTTCACCAAGGATGTTTTTTTTTAAATCCATTAGTAAAGGAGTACCTTGAAAAGACTTAGGATATCATCTCTGTAGATCAAAGATGCTGCAGTGAATTTAGGTTACTTGTTTTCAATGGGAATAATACGATTCCAGAATTGTTGAGATCATGAGATGGTACTTGAGAGTAGTAATCAAAGGTTCTTGTGCCACAGGGGTTTCTGGTGATGGTTCATTGATCACAGGATCTCTAGGAGTAGATTAAATGGGCAGCCTGCAAGGATCTGTTTGACACATTAACAGAAAATTTCTAGGTCTGGTGGACAGATACTTGACTGAAATCACTGTGAGGATGATCCACTGCTTTATTAATTTTTTAAAAGAACTTAGCCATTTTATAGACTTAGGGTCTCTTAATGAAGGGGGTAGCTAGATCCCTTTGACAAAGAATCCTGCAATGCAGTCACAAGTATACAAGAGAAATCTTCTCCCAATCCTTTCTAGGGACACCTGTGTCCATTTAACATGGTGATTTTTCACCGGGGAAAGAAATACTGAGAACTTCTGGGGCCTGTTAGATACTGGTTCTGAATTGATAATAGTGAGCCCAAACTGCGCCTGTGTTGCCTTGTCTAAGTGGAAGCTATAGACATCAGGGAAAATGCAGTCTTGGCCTGAGTCCATCTCATAATGTGGTTATTTCCCCAGTTTCAGTTGAATAGTGGAATAAATACACGGTTGTCTCTCAGTATCTGTGGGGGTTGGTTGCAGGACCCCCCTCAGATAACAAAATCCATGGATGCTTAAGACCCTTAATGGCATAGTATTTTCACATCCTAAGCCCATCCTTTCACCTACTTGAAATCCTCTCTAGATCACTTACAATACGTAATTATTGTTGTACTCTATTGTTTTCCTAATTTATATTATTTTTATTGTTGTATTGTGTTTTAAATTTTGAACAGTTGTTGGCTGAATCCACAGTTACGACCTCTACAGATAGAGAGGGCCAACTATACTTACTAATTTGCAGGTGCCCCACATTGGTTCCTTTCCCTGCGAGGTGAAAGTTGTGGTAGCAAGGACCAAGTGGAAGCCCCTAGAACCGCTCATCCCTGCCTCCAGCTAGGGCAGTAAACCAAGTAATACTACATCCCTAAAGGAACTGCAGAGATTAGTGCCACAATCAGAGACTTGAAAGATGTAGAGGGGTAATATGGCTGTTTTCACTCCAAACTTCCTAATTTTCCCTGGCCTGGGGGTGGCATGAATGCTGTTCTTGTTCCCTAGGTACACCGTCAGACACTTCTCCTTCCTTCCTCACATCATCAATCTATGCCACCTACCTTCTCTTAGTGCAGTCATCTCTTCATCCAGTGGTACTTGCCCACATCCCCACTGAGCTTACCTGTTTGGCTAAGGCAAAATATTAGTCTTGGAAAATGACTGTAGATTACTGAAATTTAATCAGATAGTGATGTCAATTTTGGGTGTTGTTACTGGAACAAGTCAACACAACCCATAGGACCTCAAATGAAATTGTTCACTTAGCAAATGCTTTCTTTTTAATTCCTGTCAGCAAAGAAACTCAGAAGCAGTATATCTTCATATGACAGAGACAGCAGTCACTGTTTTATAGCTCTCGAGTTCTCTATCACAATGTGGTCAAGAGGGATCTTGATCCATTACACTGATGGCATTCTGTTTTCTGGTGACCTTGGTGTTAAGACACATGCATGCCAGAAGATAGGAGATAAATGCTGTAAAAGTTCAGAGGCTTGACATAGGGAATAAAGGAGTATTCCCTCTAAAATGAAAGAAGGGTTGCATCTTTTTGCACCAAACACAATAAATAGAGCAGCATAATGCTTGATGAGCTTCTGTGAATTTTTGTAGGCAAAATAACTATGTCTGATCTGTTGCTGTAATCCACTTACCAGGTAGCTCCTAAGGCTGCCTGTTTGGAGGGGAGCCATGTATCTGTGAAAATTCTGTCAGGAAGATGGAGGCACTACAAATGTAACAGGTAATTTTACCTCTGACCACTGCTTACCTTTATGTTAGTTCTTCCTCATCCTCTCAAATTATTGAGCATCCCAAATCTTGGTCCTCATAGCTCATCACTTTTCTATTAATACTTATTCCCTTGGTGATCTCATTCATTCTCAAGCTTCAAATGCTATCCATATGCTGATGCCTCCCACATATTTAATGTCTGTCCACACCTCTCAAGACCTCTTACCCGTCTCCAGACTCAGATTTCCAGATGCCTACACATGTCCACTTGATATCCACTCATAACTTGCACATAATATGTTTGAAACTAAGTTCTTAATAGGCATTCCCCACCCCTTCTTACCCAAACCTCTACCTTCCCTGGGATCATTTGTCCCTCTGTCCTTCTGTCTTTCTCTATCTCTGTATATGGGATCTTCATCCTTCCAACCACTTGGACTTAAGTCCATGGAGTCATCCTCTTTTCCTCCTACTCCACACATACGCTTCTTTCTTATACACAGTACTTGAGTACTTCTTTCAACACACAGTACTTGAGCAAAACTGTCAGTTCAACCTTCAAACCACACCCAGAGTTGGACCACTCTTCACCATCTCCGCTGCTCCTCACCTGGTCCAGGCCACCACTGCCTCACTTGGGTGATTGCCACGGTCTCCCCAACGGACTCCCTACTTCCAGTCTTTCCCCCTTCAGTCTATTCTCCGCATTGCAGCCATCTCCCTCGCAGTAAAAGCCAGAGTCTTTCTAACAAGCATAGTAGCCTACATGGTCTGGCCTCTGTTGCTCCCTACTGTTCTATTCTCTTTCTCATTCTCATTTCCTATTCGTATTCTCACTTCCTATTAGGTCGGTGCAAAAGCAATTGCAGTTTCAGACCATGAATTTTAAATCATTATAACTAAGCTCAGACACATCTTTATTAATCAAAGTAGGAACCATTACAATCAACACAGTTTTGCCAATGAGAAATAAGTTTATTCCTGTAGCATAAAAATCCATGCTTCAAGATTTGACGAACTCTTGGAAAGAATTTTCTGCATCCTGCTGGTTGTGGGAGCGTTTTCCCTGAAAAAGTGGTGGTTGGTTGGCCAGACCTCAGGTGAATATGGCAGATGAGGCAAAATTTCGTAGCCCAACTTGTTCAACTTTCGAAATGTTGGTTGTGCGATGTGCAGTCGGGCGTTGTTGTGAAGAAGAATTGGCCTTTTCTGTGGACCGATGCTGGCTGGCAGGCGTTGCAGTTTTCGATGCATCTCATCAATTTGCTGGGCATAATTCTCAGATGTAATGGTTTTGCAGGATTCAGAAAGCTGTAGTGGATCAGACTGGCAACAGACCATGAAACAGTGACCAGGACCTTTTTGTTTCGCAAGTTTGGCTTTGGGAAGTGCTTTGGAGCTCCTTGTTGGTCCAACCACTGAGCTGGTCGTCACCAGTTAACATATAAAATCCACTTTTCGTCTCACATCACAATCCGATAAAGAAACGGTTTGTTGTTGTTGCATAAAATAAGAGAAGACACTTTTTTTTTTTATTTTCAGTTAGCTCATGAGGCACCCACTTACTGAGCTTTTTCACCTTTCCAATTTTCTTCAAATGCTGAATGACTGTATCATGGTCGACCTTGAGTTCTTTGGCAACTTCTTGTGGAGTTTAAGAGGGTTCAATGGTTGCTCTCAATTGGTCATTGTCAACTTCCAATGGCTGGCCGGCACACTCCTCATCTTCAAGGCTCTCGTCTCCTTTGCAAAACTTCTTGAACCAACAGTGCACTGTACATTCATTAGCAGTTCCTGGGCCATATGTGTTGCTGATGTTGCGAGTTGTCTCTGCTGCTTTACAACCCATTTTGAACTCGAATAAGAAAATGCTCGAATTTGCTCTTTGTCCTACATCATTTCCACAGTCTAAAATAAACATAAATAAACAGCAAGTAATAAGTCATTAACAAAAAAAGCAAGAAATGCCCGTTAAAATGATATATAACATAACTACATTTATTTAAGAATGTATTCCAATATCAACAGTGCAAAAACAACAATTACTTTTGCACTCAACTAATACTATTCTCCCTATGTTCACTTTATTGCAACCACACTGGAATCTTCCCTGTTCCTTGAATATACCAGGCACAGTCCTGCTTCAGGTCTTTACATTTGCTGTCCCTTTGTCTGGAATGTTCTTCTCCCAGATACTCGCATGGTTCACCCCTTACTTCCATCAGATCTTTACTTGACAGTCATCTCCTTAGTGACTTCCCCTGGACACTCTAAAATTGTACATCATTCTGTTTCCCATCCCCAATACTCCAGATCTCGGTTCTCTGCTTTATTTTCCCTGTGGGGCTTAACCACCATCAAACGCACCATACATTTTAGTGTCTTCATTTTTGTATGTCTTGGCTCCAGTGCTTGCCAGACTATAAGATCCAAGGAGGACAGGGATTTAAACTAGTTTTGTTTACTCCTATTTCCCCATGGTCTTATAACAGTGCCTAGCTCATATAAAGGCTCAACAACTGTTTGTTGAATGAATGAATGCTGTGGTTTTGTTTTAGTTGTCTAGGGATACCATAACAAAATACCACAGACTATGTGGCTTAAACAGAAATTTATCTCCTCACAATCCTGAAGGGCTAGAAGTCTGAGATGAGGGTGTCAGTAGGGTCAGTTTCTTCTGAGGCCTCTCTCCTTGGTTTGTAGATGACCCTCCTCTCCCTGTGTTTCTTCATGGTCTTTATGTTTATCTGTGTCTCATCTCTTCTTATGAAGACACCAGTCATATTAGATTAGTGCCCACCCTAATGACGTCATTTAACCCTAATTACCCCTTAATTATCTTATGTCCAAATACTGGCACATTCTGAGATACTTGGGGTTAGGACTTCAACATATGAATTTGGGGTGAAAAAATTCATCCCACTACATGTCTGTACCCCTATGACATAGTTATTCACTTTCTCAGATGGATCATTTATTTCCCCATTCTCTCTATTTGCTCACATAATGCTAATCTCTTTCCTTCTTTGCCAATATTCCAATTTTCAACTACAGTCATGCGTTGCTTAATGACAGGGATATATTATGAGAAATGTGTCCATTAGGTGATTTCATTATTGTGTGAACATTATAGAATATA
This sequence comes from Nomascus leucogenys, assembly GCF_006542625.1. Classification (NCBI taxonomy): domain Eukaryota; kingdom Metazoa; phylum Chordata; class Mammalia; order Primates; family Hylobatidae; genus Nomascus; species Nomascus leucogenys. The sequence goes on along the minus strand of NC_044395.1, from coordinate 28,893,337 downwards.
CTTACACAAACCTAGATGGTACAGCCTACTACACACCTAGGCTATATGGTAGAGGCTATTGCTCCCAGGCTACAAACCTGTACAACATGTTACTGTACTGAATACTGTAGGCAGTTATAACATAATGGTAAGTATTTATGTATCTAAACATATCTACACATAGAAAAAGTACAGTTTAAATTTGGCATAAAAGACTAAAAGTGGTATGCTATTTTTAATGGTGCACATTGTATAGGGCAATCACCATGAATAGAGACTACAGGGCTGGAAGTTGCCCTGGGTGCATCAGTGAGAGAGTAGTGAGTCAATGCGGAGCCCTAGGAACCTACTGTCCACTACTGCAGATGTTATCAACACTATACACTACACCTCGGCTACACCAACATTATAAGAAATATTTTTCCTTCTTCAATAATAAATTAACTTTAGCTTAGTATAGCTTTAAGCTTTATAGACCTTTTTATGTTTTAAACATTTTTACTCTTTTGTAACAAAACTTAAAACACACACATTGAATGCTATACAAAAATATTTTCTCTTTATATCCTTATTCTATAAGCTTTTCTCTATTTCTGAAATTTTGACTTTTTTTTTACTTTCTAAACTTTTTTGTTAAAATCTAAGTCACAATACACACACATTAGCTTGGGCCTGTACAGATTCAGGACCATCAGTGTCACTGTCTTCCACCTCCACATCTTGTCCCACTGGAAGGTCTTCAGGGGCAATACATACAGGGATCTGTCATCTCCTGATAACAGTGCCTTCTGGAATATCTCCTAAAGGGCTTGCCTGAGGCTGTTTTACAGAAGTAGAAGGAGTAAATTTTAAAATAACAAATATATACTGTAGTAAATACACAACCCAATAACAGTCCTTTATTATCATTATCAAGTATTCTGTACTGAACATACTTGTATGCACTAGACTTTTATACAACCGGCAGTGTTGTAGGTTCGTTTACACCAGCATCACCACAAACACGCGAATAATGCATGGCGCTGTGAAGTTACAATAGCTATTATGCCACTAGGCAATAGGAATGTTTCAGCCCCATTATAATCTTATGAGGCCATTATTGTATATGTGGTCTATCATTGACCAAAATGTCATAATCTGCCACATTACTGTATACATTTCTATATTTGTTTGTATAAAATCTCTGTCTTCCTTCCACCTTTGGACTCTTAAGTTTCAGGCATTCTGTTAACACTTGACTAATATTCTCAATTTAAACATCATAGCCACACTACAAAGTAAGCACGGTTACTCGTATTTCAAGAACATAAAATCTGAGGCCCAAGGAAATTAGACAATTTTTCAGAGGTCATATTAACTCATAAATGATGTCATTCTGATTTTAATTTAGTTTCCACATACTCAAAAACACATTCTTTTATTTTTTATATCACATTGTCATCAAGATGAATGGTGGAAAATCATACTTCTGCCTTATATGTTGTGAGTGAAGCTGCCCTTGAAGGAAGTTTCTCGTTTCAGGAAATGAGATTAAGTTTAGATTCTGAATAATTATCCCCATAAGTTGAATTTGGATGTTATATTTATACTTTTTACTACTGCAGTTTGTATTGTCCTTGATGATCATTTAAATTTATTCTGCACAATTTAACAATTAAAAAATATTAAAAGTTGTTTCCTTATGAAAGTGTCAGAATTACACAATGAATTAATAATGTTGAAGCAATGGCTATAATTTTATCCTAAAATGTAAAGGAAAAAGTCATTGCTTTTGTTTTTGTTTTTTTGTTTTTTGTTTGTTTGTTTTTTTCATTGCTTTTGTTAAAACAGTGTAACATATGTTCTTGATAAAAATGCCAGGGCTTTATTGGTGAAAACCATAGTAGGCTTTGAAAGCCAGTTACTTATAATTAAGTGAATATCATTATCTCTTTGGATGTAGATGATTGTTTAAAATAGAAATTTTTTTATTGATTTTATATTTTAGAAAGAGCTTTGCTTTAAAATATATATCATGTTGGCATTGAAAAACTTAATTCCAGTGGATACCAGTTGTGAAATCATTAAGTTGATAAAAAATAGCTGTCCATAATTTTGATATATAAATAGAAATACTATAGGTCACAGTGCAACTACTTATAACTGTTGAACTCTGATTTTTATTTTGCATTTCCAAACAAACTGTTGCCCTGAGTTTGTGGATGATGATCTAGTGGCCATCTAATGGTAGTTTTTAAATTGGTGTCAAGAGGTGGAAGGGCAGAAATGGTGCTTTCATTGACTCTTAGGCTGTGCATAAGGAAAATGTTTACTGGTTTTTTATTTCTGTGTATATGAAGCTCCTAAAAATAAAAGGTTAGAGCATTTTATCCAAATAAATATCTTTTCAGAGCATGTGAACACTCTGAAGAAGCTAAAGACTTAGATAATAGTACCTGTGAAATCTGATATTAATTTAGGGATTTAAAATAGACCTGTAGACAGTTAAATATTTGCAGTGAATGATAACTGAAACAAAGAAATACTCTGAATTTTCAAGTATAAATTCCTGTTGTTTTCCTAGGAACCCCTCATGTATAAATGAGTGCAGTTGGTCATTAAGCTGACTGAAAACATTAATCACTTGGTAACATGGAAGAGGTAAGCATAATCTGATGAAATTCGGTTCGTATCATTGTTGGAGACCTATTTTATTTAACAATCAAAGAATTAATTTGAGCCAAGCTCAGTGGTGCACATCTGTAGTCCCAGCTACTCTGGAGACTGAGATGGGAGAATCACTTGAGCCCAGGAGTTAGAGGCCAACCTGGGCAATATATCAAGACACTCTCAGAAAAAAAAAAATTAATTTGAAGTATTTTTCTTTTACTTGAATATTCAAGATAAAGCTGTGCATCTTGAAACATATGAATTAAAGCCATTTTAAAGCTGAGCTAGGCTAGAAAAGCCTTATCCTGGAATCTTAATAAAGGTAGTCATTTGAGAAAGAAAAGTGAAGATGAATAAATACAATCCCTTGAGGACAATATTCATGTGGAAAAGAATTTCCAGATTTGTAAAAAATTAATGGCATGTAATTTTGGGTTAAGGATGCAGCATTCCTACATTTGTATTTGCAGAAATCAGGGTTCAAATATCAAATACATCATTTGTCAAAATTGCCTTTTGCAAAACTGACATCCTTTCAACTTTGGGCATGATTAATTTACTAAGGGAAAAAATGTTTACTTCTCCCTGGACTTTAACCACATTGGTATTTAGAATTATCATTAAAAATATTTCTCAAAAAAAGTTGACAGGTCAAGATAGATATACTCATGTAGCTATCAAATAGAAAACTGTTCCCAAAGCAATTATTTCAATTTTATAGAAAAATGATATTTTCATGTCCTGGTTTACTTATGTTTTATCCCAGTCATTTGTATTTCATACTACTTTTAGAGTGTGTGTGAAAATGTGCAGTATTTGATCACTTAAAAGCCTAATTTAGGAGGCATCAGCCAGAAACAAGTGCAATATATTATGTCCAAAGTAATTGTGCAGATTTTTCATCATGAGAAATGGTTGCTTTATTTCAAATAGATTTTCTTTCCTCTTTTCTCTATTTCTTACATGCCATGTTGTAAGAGAATATTTCCTTTCTGCTGACCTTGAGGCAGGGCAAGAACAAACTTTTCTTTCAGAGCACAAGAGTTCATTTATGTGAGGTACCTAGGAAAATTAAGAAAGCCAGTTAGATAAGCTTAATGGGAACTCATGATGGGTTCAGATTTTTCAACATTTCTTTAGGAAACTTTTTATTTGCCAGTTTCGATTTACAGGGTGAACTATATGTCCTGGTTCTAAGACATTATAGGTACCACATGGTCCGTATATCCACTAATACAATTTTCAGTGTGTCCTGTTCATACTTTCCAGAACTGTCTTTCTTGCAAACCAAATTAAATTGTGCCATTGTCTTCCCTGAAAAACAGGGTTTTAGCTCTCTCTTATCCTGTAGGTTCAAGTATAAAGTCCTTAATATGGCTTACAACACTCCAGTTACAAACCTCCTCCAAATCTTCACTTCTCGACTTTATTTCACTATGCCACTCTTTAGCTATACTTGCTCCTCATTGACTTTCAGACCCCTAAATCCATTTACTCTCGGCCTTTTCTGTACTTGTCCTTCCCAGCTGATTGCTCTCATTTCAATTCATGATCCTAATATTAAATGGGTTGTAGTGCTGCCCCACAATCATGCATATTCCTGGTCCACTCACCCAGATAACTTTCCCATACTTTCCTTTCCCTTCTCCAACTTCTAATACATTCTCCATCTTTGCTCTTTGCTGATTACCTTGCTTCCTATTCCACTGAAAAAGCAGATGTCTTGGAAGAGAATTTCCGCAAGCTTCCTCCATCATATCCACCCACCTTGCTACATCTGTGCCCATGCAGTGTGCCTTCCCTCCTGCCACTAGAGAGGAATGCCCACACTCCTGTCTAAGCCCAGCCCCTTGATTTGAACACTAGATTCATTCCCTCTACTCCGGATGGTACTTTGGAAAATCTCACCTCTTTAGTATATCAATTTCCCATCAATTATGGCATCATTCCCAGAAACATAAACATGTTGTTACTTTTCTTATCTTAAAGAGAAATCCTCTCCTTTTTTCCACCAAACTGATGCTTTTTTAAAAAAAGAGAAAGAGAGAGGAAAGAAAGAAAGAAAGAAAGAAAGAAAGAAAGAAAGAAAGAAAAGAAAGAGAAAGAGAGAGAGAAAGAAAGAGAGAGAGACAGAAGAAAGAAAGAGAAAGAGAGAGAGAGAAAGAAAAAGAAAGAAAGAAAGAAAGAAAGAAAGAAAGAAAGAAAGAAAGAAAGAAAGAAAGAAAAAAGAAGAGAAAGAAAGAATCCTCTTTCACTCCATCCTTCCCTCTTGGGTACTGTACCATATTTCAGTTTCCCTTTTCTGCAAAAACTGGAGATGACTTCATTATCTACAGTTCTTCTCATATATTATAATAATTATAAAACCAACTCAAATCAGGCCTCACTGACCACTGATACTTCTTTTTTCGAAGTCACCAAAGACTTCCATGTTGCTAAGTCCTTTGGGCAGTTTTCAGTCCTCATCCTACTTGACCTATCAGCAGCATTTAACTCACTGTAAATGCTTTCTTTTTTGATACAGCATCTTCACTTTCAGGATACTACATCAAGTTTTTCTTTTTTTTTTTTCTCTCATTGGTCAGTTTTTCTCAGTCTCCTTTGCTAATTCCTTTTATCACCCCAAACCCTAAATGTTGGCGGGTCCTAGATCCAGTCCTCAGATCTCTACTCTTTCTACACTCATTCTCTTTAAATACATTAGTACATTGATTATCACCAAATCTATGTCTCTGGTCCAGAGCTCTCCCCTGGACTCTAGGCTCATATATCTCTCTATTTGTCATCTTCACTTGGATGTCTAAAAAGTATCTCAAATACAGTATGTCCAAAACTGAAATCTTCATTTCCTTAAAATCTGTTAATTCCACAGTTATGTCTCCAAGGTAAAAATAAATTCTATTTTTTCAGATGCTTGAGTTAAAAATCTTGGAGTTTCCTTTACTCTTCCCTTTCTCGCATACCGCACCCTCACATCCAATCTGTCAGCAGGTACTGTTGGCCTTTTATTTGAAATATATCTAAATCAGACCACTTTTCGTCACCTCAACAATTACCGCTGTGGTCCAAGCCACCATCATTCTTCATCTAGAATGTTGCAACAGCCTTGTCACTTGTTTCTTTATTTTTGCCTCTCTAACTCACTATTTTATTTTTTAATGCAGAAACCAGAATAGTTTTTTTTTTCTTTTTTAACTTAGGTCTGATTATCTGATTCCTCCACTTAAAAAACTCCATGGTCTTCCAACTCTCTTATATTAAAAACCAAGATCATGCCCTTGCTCATCAGAAAAAAAAAAAAGTCCCCAAACCAAGGTCATTGCCATGAGCCTAGTGTGCCTAATTGGATTTTGGAGGCAACACATTCCTTACTTGGGTGTGTTACTCCAGCCCATTTATCGAGTGACCCAAAAAGCTGCCAGTTTTGAGTAGGGTCTAGAATAGGAGAAGTCTTTGCAATAGGCCCAGGCTGCTGCACAAGCTGCTCTGCCACTTGGGCTATACGACATAGCAGAGCCAATGGTGCTTGAGGTGCCAGTGGCAGATAGGGATGCTGTTTGTAGCCTTTGGCAGGCGCCCATAGGTGAATCATAGCAGAGGCCTCTAGGATTTTGGAGCAAGGCCCTGCCATCATCTTCTGCAGATAACTACTTTCCTTTTGAGAGACAGCTCTTGGCTTGTCACTGGGCTTTGGTAGAAACTGAATGTTTGAGTATGGGTCATCAAGTCACCATGCAACCTGAACTGCCAATCATGAACTGAATGCTTTCTGACTTATCTAGTCATAAAGCGGGATGTGCACAGCAGCATTCCATCATCAAATGAAAGTGGCATGTACATGACTGGGCTTGAGCAGGTCCTGAGGGCAAAAGTACGTTACATGAGGAAGTGGCTCAAATGCCCATGGTCCCCACTCCTGCCACCCTGCCTTCTCCCCACTAGCCTACACCAGTGGCCTCATGGGGAGTTCCCTATGATGAGGTGACAGAGGAAGAGAAGACTAGGGCCTGGTTCACAGATGGTTCCACATGATATGCAGGCACCACCCAAAGTGGACAGCTGCCGCACTACAGCCCCTTTCTAGGACATCCCTGAAGGACAGCGGTGAAGGGAAATCTTCCCAGTGGGCAGAACTTCGAGCAGCGCACCTCACTGTGCACTTTGCATGGAAGGAGAAATGGCCAGATGTGTGATGATATACTGATTCAAGGACTGTAGCCAATGGTTTGGCTGGATGGTCAGGGACTTGGAAGAAGCATGATTGGAAAATTGGTGACAAAGAAATTTGGGGAAGAGGTATGTGGATGGGCCTAAGTGGTCAAAAACTGTGAAGATATTTGTATCTCATGTGGGTGCTCACCAAAGGGTGACCTCAGCAAAGGGGGATTTTAATAAAGTAGGTAGGATGACTCATTCTATGGACACTACTCAGCCTCTTTCCCCATCCACCCCTGTCAACACCCAATGGGCCCATGAACAAAGTGGCCTTGGTGGCAGGGATGGAGGTTACGCATGGGCTCAGCAACATGAACTTCCACTCACCAAAGCTGACCTGGCTACAGCCACTGCTGAGTGCCCAATTTGCCAGCAACAGAGACCAATGCTGAGTCCTCAGTGTGGCACCATTCCTCAGGGTGATCAGCCAGCTACTTGGTGGCAGGCTGATTATATTGGACCTCTTCTATCACGGAAAGGACAGTGGTTTGTCCTAACTGGAATAGACAGTTGCTCTAGATATAGCTTTGCCTATCCTGCATTCAACGCTTCTGCCAAGACTAACATTCATGGACTCATGGAATGCCTTATCCACCATCATGGTGTTTCAAATGGCATTGCCTCTGACCAAGGCACGCACTTTATGGCTAAAGAAGTGCAGCAGTGAGCTCATGCTGATGGAATTCACTGGTCTTACTCCATTCCCCATCATTCTGAAGCAGGATGATAGAATGGTGGAATGGCCTTTTGAAATTACAACGCCAACTAGGTGACAATATTTTGCAGGGCTGGGACAAAGTTCTCCAGAAGGCTTTGTTTGCTCTGAATCAGAATCCAATATACAGTACTGTTTCTCCTATAGCCAGGATACACAGGTCCAGGAATAAAGGGGTGGAAGTGGAAGTGGCACCGCTCACCATCACTTCTAGTTACCCACTAGCAAAATTTTTGCTTCCTGTTCCCACGACATCACATTCTGCTGTCCTAGAGGTCTTAGTTCCATTGGGAGGAATGTTGCCACCAGGAGACACAACACTGATTCCATTAAGCTAGAAGTTAAAATTGCCACCTGGCCACTTTGTGCTCCTTCTACCTCTGTCAACAGGCTAAGAAGGGAGTTACAGTGTTGGCCTAGGTGATTGACCCAGACTATCAAAATGATATCAGTCTTCTACTACTCCACAATGGAGGTGAAGAAGAGTATGCGTGGAATACAGGAGATCCCTTACGGTACCTCTTAGTATTACCATGACCTGTGATTAAGGTCAGTGGGAAACAACAACAACCCAATCCAGGCAGGACTACAAATGGCCCCAGACCTTTGGTTCACTCCACCAGGTAAAAAGCCATGACCTGCTGAGGTGCTTGAGAAAGGCAAAGGGAATACAGAATGGGTAGTAGAAGGAAGTAGGCATCAATACCAGCTACAACCACATGACCAGTTGCAGAAACAAGAACCATAATTGTCATGAATATTTCCTCCTCCTTTTGTTAAGAGCATGTTTGTGCATGCATACACTTGAAGTAAAAATATCTCCATTTTATTTCCTTTCTTTGTCCTTTATCATGTGACATAAGCTTTATTGACTTCATATCAGCATTTAAGTGTTGTTAACTTTATGTAATAGTATTTGGGTTGGGAATTGGTGCACTTTCGGTTATACAAATAATAACTGTATTCTGTTAGGTGTAATTATGACCTTATTATTGTTTTTATTTGAAGATTATGTATTATTTCAGGAGATGTGTATGGGTTCAAATTGACAAGGGGTGGACTTGTAATGGTTAATATTGTCAACTTGATTGGATGGAAGGATGCAAGGTATAGTTCCTGGGTATGTCTATGAGGGTGTTGCCAAAGGAGATTAACAGCTGAGTCAGTGAACTGGGAGAGGCAGATCCTCAATCTGGGTGGGCACCATCTAGTCAGCTGCTAGCAGTGGCTAGGACAAAAGCAGGCAGAGGAACATGGAGGTACTAGAATGGCTGAGTCTTCTGGCCTCCATCTTTCTCCAGTGCTGGATGCTTCCTGCCCTCGAACATCAGACTCCAAGTCCTTCAGCTTTTGGACTCTTGGACTTGTACCAGTGGTTTGCCAGGGACTCTCAGGCCTTCAGCCACAGACTGAAGGTTGCACTGATGGCTTCCCTACTTTTGAGGTTTTAGGACTGGCTTCCTTGCTCCTCAGCTTGGAGATGGCCTGTTGTGGGACTTAACCTGGTGATCATGTGAGTCAAAACTCCTTAATAAACTCCCATTCGTATATACATCCATGCTATTAGTCTTGTCCCTCTAGAGAACCTTGTCTAATAGAGAAAGCATACATTATCTGGCTCCCTGCTACCTCTTCGACATTATCTTCTATCAATCCTTCCCTCCCTTACGCTGCCCCAACTGTACTGGCCTTCTTGCTGTTGTTCACACACACCATGCAAGTTTCCACTTGTGAAACTTTACAAAAAACTTGCAAAATCTTCCCCTGGTTTGCCAGTGGATTGACTCCTTACCTCCTTCTGGCCCGTGTGAAAATATTAGCATGTCAATAAAGCCTTCCCTGACCACCATAACTACAATTGCACCTTTTTTCTAATTTCTATCCCCCATTCCATTTATTTTTTTTCTCAGAGTTATCATCATGATCTGATATATTAGTCATTTTACTTAAGTATCTTGTGTATTTATCTGTCCTTCTACCCCTATTAAATATTAACTCCATGGGGGCAGAGACTGTGGTCTGTTTTGTTCATGGCTGTATTCCTTTTGCTTTGAATAGGGCCTCAATAAATATTTGTTGAAAGATTGAAAACCTTCATACTTTTATATTTTCTCTTCTTTTGAGATGTCTTGAATGTTTGTTTAAAAATTTCTTTTTTTTTTTTGAGACAGAGTCTCTATCACCCAGGCTGGAGTGGAGTGGCATGCTTTTGGCTCACTGCAACCTCTACCTCCCAAGTTCAAGCAATTCTCCCATGTCAGCCTCCCGAGTAGCTGAGACTACAGGCACATGCCACCTAATTTTTGTATTTTTAGTAGAGACAGGGTTTCACCATATTGGTCAGGCTGGTCTCAAACTCCTGACCTCAGGTGATCCACCCACCTCGGCCTCCCAAAGTGCTGAGATTACAGTGGTGATCCACCGCGCCCGTCCTCCTTAACAATTTCTTATTCTTCCTTCTGTAGTAAAGCATTCTACCACAGAGATCTTTGTTTCTTATTAAAGCAGCTTGTAGCTGCTTTTAGTAAAATAATAGTACTCACTAACATTTATATTGTGCTTACTTACTTTGATCTAAATGCTTTATCTGTTTTAATTATAGGTAGTATAGCAACCCCATGAAGTAGGGGCTATTACAATGTCTATTTTACAAATGAGTTGACACAGAAAATTAAAAATTACACAGATAGTAAGTGGTAGAGCCAGGATATCTCAAATGCAAGGAATCTGGCTCTAAAGTCTTCACTTTGAACCACAGTGCTATACTGCTTAGAGATAGAAGTTCGTTGTTAAGTATCTTAAGGACCCCTCCCTTCTGTGGATGAGGTATATAGACATTTTCTTTTGATTTATGGAAGCCAGCCCCTCTTAGCGTTGGAATCAGAGTGTTCTTGAAAAGGATTGGATAAATAAGAAGCATGTGGACATTCCAGGAAGAAGAAACTGAGTTGGGATTTGGTTTTCTGGTGGACTAGGATGTTCCTTACCAAATCTCAGTGACAGAGAAAGGTGACAATTGTTATTGCAATTGTGAAAGTCAGGACTGGAAGTAGTTTTGAGTTGTGGGAAGGAGCAAAGAGTTGGATTCTGCTACCATGATGCAGCAAACCCTGGAACTAGTTCTGACCCAGCCACTTTGCTCTACAGGAGGCAACTGGACAGGTGAACTGAAAAAACAGCTCAGGAAAGTCTCAAACACTTTGGGCCCATTAGGGTGGGAAGTCATTTGAATCAAACACTATACCTTCCTCAAATAGCCTTTAGAGACAGCTTCCTCCACAGAAGTGCTGCCATCCACACTCCCCTCTTTAGGTCTTGCTGTTGCTCCTGAAAGGCTTTGCCTCACAGCTCGTTACCCAGTCACCATCCGCTGAAATGACAGGCCCTCTGCAACCTGAGCAACCTCACCACTCTGGGCCAGTTCTGTGTTCTGTGAATATAAATAGGTGAAAGGATGACAGAGCACTGATCTTCAAGGACCATTTGCATTTGGTTATACTACTAATGATGCTTCCTACTGTTTTATAAATTCAAGTTAATTGATTTAACATATACAATTTAGATGCCTACTTTGTATAAAGTAGGTCTCTTCTCAGAGCATAATGCTGAGGAGTGGGTTCTTCCACCCTCAAAGGGTCTTTACAACCGTGATAAGATGCTGCCTTATTCCCTGGAGTAACCACCGAAACCCCATGCTTCCAACACTGCCTGCCAAAGTCAGTTTTAAAGGTTCAGTTGCCATGAATTAGTTAGCAAACTGGGTTAGGGCAAAACTGATACCTACTCCTCCTTTGATGTATAAAAGAGGAGAAAATGAGAGTTGTGAAGTGAGTCTGAATTTCTTACACCTGATAGATGGTAACTCCAAGCATGACACTGCCAGGGACCCATTAATTGCATTCAAATGTTCAAAAGAGGTGGTCAGGTAATACTTCAAAACCCATCGCAAATGTTATCGTGTTGACTTCTTCATGTTGTATTTTAAACCACTATTTCAGCATTTCCTTGCCTGGATCAAAATGTGTACGTTTTTGTTTATTGATTGATAGCTCTGTCTCTCCCCACTAAACCATAAATTCTGCAAGGGCAGAAACCCTTTCTAGTTATCTACATAGCCTTAGACCTAGCCGTGCCTTACACAATGGGACTCTAAATAAATGCTTGATAATTGAGTGGATGAATGAACAAATACATGAATGGACATATAATAATTTTTTTGTCAGGTTAATGTTATTACTATCGTTATACATTTAGTTTTAACAAAAACTTTATAAAGAAATGGTGTCTTGTATCAAAAGAGAGATTTGTGGCAGATATTTTGGGGTAATCACTTTTATTTTATATTTTTTGAAACAGAGTCTCACTCTGTCACCTAGGTTGGAGTACAGTGTCATGATCTTGGCTCACTGCAACCTCCATCTCCTGGTTTCAAGTGATCCTCCCACCTCAGCCTCTTGAATAGCTGGGACTACCAACATGTACCACCATGCCTGGCTAATTTTTGTATTTGTTGTAGAGACAGAGTTTCACCATGTTGCCCAGTCTGTGCTCGAACTCCTGGTCTCAAGCAATCTGCTTGTCTCAGCCTCCCAAAGTGCTGAGATTACAGTCATGAGCCTCCACACCCCAGTGATCACTTTTTAAAAAAATTAAAAAAAAAATTTTTGAAGACATGGGGTTTCCTTTGTGGCCCAGACTGGTCTCAAACCCATGGCCTCAAGTGATTCTTCTGCCTGGGCTTCCCACAGTGCTGGGATTACAGGCAATTACAGGCATAAAACACCATGCCCTACCTAAAGAAAACCTTATATGTTTAAAAAGATGTTTCCTTTATACAAAGTAGGCATGTAATTTGCATATGTTAAATCAATTAAGTTGAATTTATAAAACAGGAGAAAGCATCATTAGTCGTGTAACCAAATGCAAGTCCAGTTGCTCGCCACTGGCAGTGTCCAATTAACAAGAGCGAGGTCTGGTAGACACAAAGTGACCTTATTCCAGAGCTAGCTGAGGGGAGGTAGTACAGGCGCCTGCCTTGAGGGCACCACTTCAGCTTTCAGGGCAGAAAGCAGGGTCTTTAAAGGGGAACTTAGGGTGAATAGCATGCAGGGGAGTGAGCAAGGAGGTGCCAGGTCTACATGACTTGTTCAGTGTCTTATTCATTGGGCGGTCTGGGTGATGCCATCACGGGCAAAGGTAGGCTGTAAATTAGCACTTGTCTGGAGGCAATCTCACAGTGGGGGAGATAGTTCTGGAAGTGCCTGGTTTGTTTCAAGGTTCTGTCCCTGGAACTTCTGAGTAAACACATAGATAAACTTGCAGTGAAGTAAGTGCCTAGTGGAGTGAAGGTAAAGGTTTTAACTGCATTCCTGAAGAGCTAAGTAAAAGGTGAACAAACAGGGAAAAGGAAAAGAGGTTGAAGATGATTTTTAGGAAAATGGGGTATTTGGTTACCATAGAAAGAGTAGAGCTGATTGTAGTCCCATTTTTGCCACTGACCTTACTTTGAACAAGGAAGTTAACCTCAAAAGTCCTACTGGCTCATATATACTACAGTTTCATGAATTTATAGGTGGAAGTAAACTATATATCTACTCTTCAATGAAATCACTGAAAAGGCAAATAAAAACAAGCAACCACCTCAAGGCACAGCCCATTTTTCTAAGAGAAGAATTTGAGGAATGATCGCCATTAGACTTCATTGGAAATGGTCTATTTTGCAATTGTGGCACTAACCTCAGAAAAAAACTATTGTTTGAACATTTGACTCATTACTCAAAAACTCATACACTCTCTATTATTCAAACAGATCAAATTCTACTTCATAGGTAACTTGAAAAGTTCGTGAGATCAACAATGAAATAATAACACAACTGTGGCCTGACCTGGAGAGCTTTCAGGACCCAGAGCTAAAAGAATAAAATAATATCCTGGTAAATTAGACATGTAAGAGGACAATTAAATCTTACTACATTTGTGTAAATTTGCTGAAAATACCATAATAATGTAACTTTAGCTGATTGGAAATATTTTATAGCATATTTCTAACATGTACTGCATATAATTTACCCCATAAAATCTTATATTAATTCACCTACTGGCATTAATTACGTAATTATATTAATTAATATATTCTGAAACTAATGTTATGCTTGATCAGATTCAAGCCCATAGACCTGTGCCCTACAGCAAATTGGATGCTACTAGTGCAGAAAGCAGAGCACAGGTGTGGTGTGCCCAGCAGGGCTTAGAGTTTTAATTAGATAAATCAGAGAAATCTGAATTATCTGTCACTTTGAAGTGCTTTTCAAAGCAAACCTCAAAAAATGTGCCTTGCAATAATATGATTTGGGGGTCAGAAAGTCACGTATAATTGGGCTGCTAGCTTTGCATTAGAGAAGAAAAATTAAAAGCTCCAGTTCTAAGAACTGTCAGGAAACGGGAACGGGAAGAAACAATCGCAGCCCTCTGCAGTACCTGGGACATTTGGCATAAACTGATGCTTATCAATGTCTACCAGCTGTAGAAAAGTGGTTATCAAACTTTAGGAAACGTTTGAGAAGCTTGCAAAAAATGCAGCCACACAGTCCACATCCTTAGAGATTCAGATTCATTCAGTGGGGCTGGCATGGGGTCAAGGAATCTGTATTTTAAACAGGCATACCCTTAAATGGCAAATTAAAAAAAAATAGGGTGCTTATTTCGCTGTAAAACAACAGTCGTTTGTGTGAACTGTTGGTTTTCCCAGAAGAGTAACAAAATCTTTGTTGTTTTCATCACCTCAGACTTTAAGGCATTAGGTTTGTAGCCATAATGACCTGCACGTGTGTTTCAGACCTCTCGTTCTCAACAGAAAAAATCCTTCGCTTTTAAGTCATGTCTTGTTGTCTGCTCAGATAGAACTTTTAAAGGATGATTAAGAAATTTGAGCTAACTTGCCCAGCTCAACTTTCCTTCCAGTTTTCAATTTTATTGTAGAAGCAAAGTTTATTTATTTATGTGTTTGTTTAGTCACTCACCATTTGTTATCTAATGTATGTGAGCTATGTTTTAATCACTAAGAGTATAAAGATAAATAAAATGGTCTCTGTACTCAAGGAGTTCATAATCTCTTAATGGTGATATACATATATGTAAATAAGTTTAATAAAGTGTTACTGATGTTATTATAAGAACATTTGCACAGTATGGTTGAAAACAAAGAAGCAGGTCAACTCTCGCTGAGTGGGAATAGAGTCCTAAGGGAGCTACATGAAGGAGTTTATACTTAACCTGATCTTTAAAGTGTTATTTGATGGGCTAATAAGAGGGAGAAGCGCCTGTAGGCGAAAGGAAACAGCGGCAGAGGCTCGGAGGTAGGAAATAGTATGGAATATGGGCGAGATGGATGGATGGATGGATGGATGGATGGATTAGCTGCTGAGGTTCGTGAGTTATCTGCAAGGAGGGCTACAGTGAGATGTGAATGGTACGTAGGGGGGTGGTCATCACCAATTTATTAGGCTAAGGGGTTTGAATTTTGTTATATACGTGATGGGAAGCCATTGGGAGGATTTAAAGTAGTTGATTACTCTGATGGTTAATAAAGATTACTCTGTTGTTAGTACTCTAAATTTAGTCTTTCTTGGGCTTTCCTGAATTTCATGAGTCAAAAAAGGGAGATTTAGTGGAACCGTTAGTACAGATGCTTCATCCTTCTTATGTACTTGTTATCTGCAGATAAGTAAGATAAATTTAAAAACCTGACATTTCAAAAAGAAGATGAGCTTATTTATTGATAGTCAGTCCTCTCATTGAGAGAATCACATAGAAGTGACCAAGTCACCTGTTTATCATTTTCCTCGAACATGAGGGATGTTTTAAAGAACAAACTTGTGGCTCCATAAAAACTTTCAGAATTATTTGCAAAGCCCATAAATCTTAATGAGGCTTGCTTCAGAGATGAGAAAAATTCACATAAATTGTTTAAAAATAAAAAGCCATCTGCCTGCCTAAAGATTAATTCTAACCCAGACAATACATCCGGCTCAGCTTTATGCCTTCTGTATTGGAATGTAGCAAGATATTGGTAATATATTAGTGCTCAAACTTCAGGCTATTTATTTAGCCTTGAGCTTTGAAAACTCAATACAAACTATTAAGATCCTGTAAATTACATACAGCCAGGTGTATTGTTATTTCATCAGACTTGTATTAAACTCATTTAGTTGGTTGATTTTTATACAACATTATTGTAAAACTAGCATTTGTCATCTTTATATGCAGATACTCTATGAGAAACAATTCAAAACTCCTGTTCCACATTCTTTGCTCACAATGCCAGCATAGCTGAAGCTACTTAATTTAAATTGTATAATTTAAAAAGAAATTCTGTGTGTGCAATGTGCATCCTCAGGATAAAAAGATAAAGATAAACCTGAGCAGTCTAAATGACGGCTCTCTTACTAAGTCCTGCTGCAGAGAAGACATGCTGAGATCACTCCCAGGGCTGAAGACTTGAGTCCATTTTATGGCTGGGGAGGGAAAGAATGGGTAAGTAAAAGTAGAGTTTTGGCTTCAGGGTGGTAAGACATTTAACAGACAAAGCTCTTATTGAATGAAATATTTATTTGTCAATGCAAAGTAGACATCAGCACGATTAACAACCCTTTTTCTGGTGGCAATGCTATCTAACACATTAATCTAAAACTTTGCTCCAATATTTGACTGATGGTTAAATGAGTAAGTAAATAACCTGAAATGGAAGAACAAATGCAGATTATGTGCCAAGTTCAAGTTTATTAGCTTATCAACAGGTTCACTTCAAGTGAGACACTAACAATACCAGTATAGAGAGGAACTTCGACATCTAAACTATACACTCTGAACTACAAAGATGATTGTTGGAAGTTACCTGTGCCTTTGAGTAAACATTTGAGATTTTGTTTAGAGAATTTACTTTAGAAATATGCTTTTGTCAAGCTTTCTGTGCATTCTTCCTTTTAACAAAATGTTTTGTATGTATTTGAAAGAGATTATTAATAAGTTACAAGGCTTTGTGTGGAGTTTGATTTGTTGGCCGCCAGAGATGCTCCTGTGCTCCCTGCTATTCACCAGAGCTGAACTCAACTGGTTGGCACGTGTATTAAGACTCAGTTGCAAGTGTTAGAAATGTAACTCTATCTAGTTTGTGCAAAAAGGAGAAAAATAAGCTCATATATATCTGGGAAGATGACAGGAACTAACATTTTAGTTCCTGTTTTTTGCCTACGTGTCAGGCAAGAGCCTATACTCTAGAATCCGACTGCCTTGGTTCCAATCCTGAATTTGTACTACTTAGCCATATGAGTTAAGGCAAATTATTAATACTTTCCCTCATTGTGCCTCAGTTTCCTTATCTATGAAAAGGATATTCTAATAGTACATACTTCATGACATTGTTGAAAGGATTTAATGAAGCAATATGTGAAAGTACTTAGAATAATGGTATTGTTATTTCATTAATCTTGGCAACATCCCTGATGAGGAGAGAATCATTAGTCCCATTTTACAAAAGAAGAAACAGGCTAAGAAAAGGTAGTAAGTGATTTGCAAAGGGTCACATAGCTTGTTGGGATGCAGCTGTCTTTCCACTCTCTATGTTGGCATCTGATCCATGAAAATTGTGTTTTGAAAAGATTAATTTGGGGATGAACTGTCAAATGAATTAGAAAGGAGGAATATACTGTGGGAGGCCACAGCAATGATCCACCTAAGAACTGACAAAGGTCTGAATTTGAATAGTAAAAGCCAGACTCCATAAAACAGAATGAATTTGAAAGATATTACCAAGATAGAGTTGTTAGAATTTAGCAATAGATCGACTAATAAAGAAAAAATGAGTTAAAGGTGCCTAAGGCAGGAATGTGTACCCAGAGGCTAACTCAGTGCTTGGAGCATGACAGGTATTCAGTTAGGGCTTTCTTTCAGTGAATGAATAAATAACAATTAGACTTTGAGTACGAATGTCGGGGAGCCTTGTGTTATAGGGAACTTTAGAAGAAAAAGCAGATTTGGAAAGTAGGCTGCTAGGCTTCATTTTGGATGCATTCATTTGGAGAAGCCTGAAAAATATCAGAAGATTCATGGCAGACATTTGAAAATATGAAGCTGGAGCTTAGGTGAGATTTTGGAACTAGAGATAGAGATGTAGGAGTTAGCTTGGTGGATGTGGATTTTGAAGCCATATGATGAATTAAGATTTCTGGTGGAGAAAAAAATCCAGAAGAGAGATAAGGGCGAGAAGGAGGAGGAGGAAGAAGAGCTTGAGGTGCAGGCTGCGCATGAGCAGTTGGAGAGGGTGGAGGGAGCCAGACATCACCTGGAGACAAAGAAGCAGGAGTGTCCAGGGACCACCACAGAGAGCCAGGAAGCACGAGGTAGAGGGTGCACAGGTGGGAAGTGAAAAGGTCATTTCCTAGAGTCGTTTCTATAAAGCAATGGGAATGGAAGCAAGGTTCCACTGGGTAGAGGCATTAATAGGCTTTCCTGCCGTTGGGAACCTCTCCTTCCAACTATGCCAGATGTGAAGAGTGGTCTGACTTTTGCCAGGTTGCATTTGCTCAGAAAAACACAAAGTGCTGCTGCAGCCAAATGCACACTTTGTTTTTGTGGGGGTCTTGGCTTGAATTTTTATTTAATGAACTGGCTGGGGCTTAAGCTGGCTCAAGTTGGTCCTCTGCGCCCACCCTGGCTCCTCTCAAACCCTGAAGAAAACCATCCTCCCAGATAATCATTTTATGCCTCATCTTACTATCTGAAATGGACCAGAGAGAGATATGAGAAGCCTAAAAGGTAGGCAGGCACTTGTTGCCCATCCCTTCACCCTTGCCGTCTAAGGCTCATTTTACCATTTTTGTCCTTGTCCAAATGCTATCCCCTCTCGAACAGTGAGGCAGGAAGGAAATTTGTGGTTAAACATGTGTGAGACAAGAGGCAAAGGTAGTTTGATGATAGAGACTCAGAGTTGACCAGAGAAACAGTATTAAAGAATGTTTCCTAGGATGGGGAAAATTTTAACATATCCCTGAACTGTGTGGAAAAAAAAAATAAAAGATGGTAAGTTCAGTCTGGATCATGAGCATTCTGAGTTTCTGAAAGATACCCCTGTGTGTTAAGGCCATCAGAGCACTAAAGTGAAGGGCTGTGGTTCAGGATAGAGGACAGGCAGTAATATACTTTTTTTTGGAGAGACGGAGTCTCTCTCTGTTGCCCAGGCTGAAGTGCAGTGGTGTGATCTTGGCTCACTGCAATCTCCACCTCCCACGTTCAAGTGATTCTCCTGCCTCGGCTTCCCAAGTAGCTGGCACTACAGGCATGCGCCACCACGCTCAGCTAATTTTTGTATTTTTAGTAGAGATAGGGTTTCACTATATGTTGGCCAGGCTGGTCTCAAACTCCTGACCTCAGGTGATCTTCCTGCCTCCGCCTCCCAAAGTGCTGGGATTACAGGTGTGAACCACCGTGCCTGGCCCAGGCAGTAATACTCTTTTGATTGCAAATCCCGCATTCCTTTCTCCATCATCAGTACTTGCTGACCACATCCCTATCTCCCTTTGCAGTTGCTATGACCCCATTTCAGGCCCCTGTTACTCCATTGAGACTAAGAGTTATTTCCTCCCCTTTCTCCCAGTTACTCTTTCTCCTTTGCCCTTTTACACATGGCTCCAAGATTAACCTTTTGGAAATTCAGCTCCAATCCCATCACTCCTCAGATCAGTGGCTGTGAAGCACACTTACAAGATTGCAAAAGCCCACATACCTCACACACAAAAACATTCTTCTAATTTCCTGGAGCTGTTTTTTTTCCCCATCACCTGCTCAACATTTATATAATGATAAAAACCTATTTTCCATCTTCCCCCAACCAATCCTGCAATCCACAATAGTTGAAGTGGTAGGGGAGGCAAAGAAGCATTTCTTTTCTCTTTAGTTCTGGTAGAACCAATATTTTTTCTTTATACATAAAACAATTCATTGTTATACATGAGGGCATTTTATTCAGTAGAATGTTGTTGAGGTTGTACGTGATGTATATTCATTTTTGTGGCAATGCATTCATTTTTATGCATTGCAGTTCAATGGAGCAGCACCAGAAAGAAAGAAAAGAAAAAAAAACCCACCATCCTTAATGCTATTTTAACAAAATGTTTTAAATTATGTTTCTTACAGTTAATGGTTTGAAAAGAAAAATGGGGAAAGTACACACATTTTACTAGAATGAGCCATCAGAGATCTAAATAAATGGACCAAATGAGTTTGTTTGAATGTTCCCATTCACATAGGATTACACACGTTCAAACAAAACTGTGTACATTTATTTGAATATGTAATCGAGGAGCTAAGCATAAGTGGCACTTATTTCTAAGTGTAGCATTCCTGGTTTACACATGTGAGTACCTCAATGTGTTGTTAAAAAGCAGAAAATAGTTCTTTCTATATGCATTTTACGCAAATTTCAAAGCTATTGTTATTGTTTATCAGCTTCATTGCTCCTCAGGCACAAAGACACTTGCACATATTACCAGCAATGCTGCTGCCAAATGGAAGGCTATATTCAAGTTTCTCAAGTTGTCTGAGCCTTTGGGAAAATCGGAGTTCATTCATTTATTCGTTTTTCATTTGAGAAGTCACTATGCTAGGTGCTGAGTTACAAAGGTATTTGAATCATCTAGGCATTTTAAAGTGCCTATCCCTACTGGTTTCTGTACTATTAGTTAGGATAAACTGTCCTGGTTCATGACCCAAATGCTTTTAGGCTTCTGATCTTTTAAGCCACCCTTGGTTCTTAAGGAATGGTAAATGTAGAGCATGATGCAGGCAAATGCTCATGTTAACATGATGTGGCACATGAGTACAAATGGGGACTTACAACATAAATATTAAAAGAGTTATTAACTAAACTAACAGAGTGCTGTGTAAATTACATTCTATCCTCCTACCTTGTTCCTAGCTTCACAATGGCTGGAAGACCAAGTTCGAATTTAGGAATCCTAAGTTCCTCTGGGTTCTATGCTGGAATGTGGCAGCACTGGGTGTATGGCCCCTACCCACTGGCTGAGGCCTGCAGCCTGCTCCATTCTTTGCAAACCCTGGGCTCTGTCATGTATCACAAAGGGCTTTACATTCACATGGGTGGATGCCATTGTCAGCACATCCAAGCTCTGTCCATCTTGTATAAATAGTTGCTCTGGACCTAGTGAAGACCAATGAAGTAAGCAGACTCTGGAAGCAGTTCTGGGCTGGTTGGGAAGGGAATTTTGCAGTCCCACATACCTGGAAGGTGGTCTACAACAGGGAACGTGTGAGATCTGTCCCCTTGGTCTTACCCATGGAGGAAGGTAAGAGCCTTCTTCCTATATTACTAAGTGATCTCTAGAGTGAGGGCACTTGGCTGGACAACTTGTGGACAACTTAAGAAGGACTTCTCTCCTTCTTAGTTATTAAAGGTGTTAACACTTAAGGTGTGTTCACACCTTTCCTACAGGTGCCTTTCTGCTCCTGCTTGGCCTTTTTAGCACAACCATAACTTAATCTGGGAGCAAGAGAAAACAGAAAATAGTATAGAGGAAGAAGGCACTAACCTTTCTTTCTTCTACCCAACTCTACCCCAGTGGTGGTGACACAGACCTAGCATGAATGAATAATGTCTGGAGAAAGGCTTTGTGTTGGCTTGAGTCAGTCAGTGTGTTTGTGGTCCTCAGCAATTACTGTTTAGTAGGACACAGCTCTTTCAGGACCCAGGGATCTTGATGACTGCTGCCTAATGTGTTCTGTTATTTCTGAACAAAATGTGGAAAAGGAAGGTGGAAGGGTGGAGGGGAAGCAACAGATGGAAAGATGCTGCTAGAGAATTACAGCTACTGAGAGATTTTCAGGATTAAAAAAGAAGTAGTTTAATTTGAATATTGTTTAAAAATAATCTGAGTTGTCAAGAAAGAAAACAGTTGACTAAACATTGATATTGAATATCTGAATGATAATAAGAAACGCATATACAGAGCTATGTAAAGCAGTGCAAATATGTCAACATGACAAAAATTTGTGTGAGTAGGTGACATGTATCAGCAAGATGACGATGATAATGATGATGATGATGATTATTGACATTTACTGGGTGGTTACTTTGTGCCAGACACTGTTGTAAGTGTCTAGTATATAGTAACTCGTTTAATCTTTAGAAATCCCTTGAGGCAGACACAATTAGTGACCCAATTTTGCAGATGACAAACTGGGTTTAGAGCTGTCTAGTAATTTGGACAAGGAATACAGGTCGTAAGTGACAGAGCCAGGATCTGACACTCTGGAGCCTGCACTTCTAACCACTACACATAGAGATAGAACTGTCATCATCACTGAATTAGGCTACAGTGTGCATTTTTGTTTTGTTTCGGTATGTTTTAATTCTTTCCTATTACATAAATAACACAATGGTGACATATTTATCAAACAGTTGATTTTTTTTTCTAGCATATCTCTAACAGTAAATTATTTTCTTTGGGAAGTTTGGGTGTGCTGTGTTGGTAATTTTGTCCCCACTGGATGTCCTTGAAGTCTCTATTTTGACCTTGGCTCTTATTGGATCTTGGGCTGGAATGAGTGACTGAGATCCCTGAGCTCTCCCTAGTGGTTAAAGTGTATAATCAGACTAATTACTGGAAAAAGCAGTTTGAATAAAGACAATGTCTTTTTGAGATAAGATTAAAATCCAGGACTGAAATATTGACACAATGGGAAGAAAATCGGCTAATGAAAAACCATGACATTACTTATTTGGTACACCATATAAAGTAACTGCCTGACAGACAATAATTGTGATATTTCTTCCTCTCTAAAGAGCAGATGATGATGATTTTAAGGGCATATATTTTTCTCTAATCCAAATTAATATTCCTGAAATAAAGCTTCTGGTATGTCATTCTCTAGCTCCAAGTGCTTCTAGCGGCCCCTCATGCTTATGGAATTAGTTCCATAATTTGCAACTCTTGGCAAAATATTCCTTAAACTTCTTCTGTTATGGGAAGTTTTTCTATCTCCCTTCATTACTTTATACTTAAACCAAATGAAACTTTCTTCTTACTCATCTCTGTTGCCATTATTTCCTCACCTTAAAATACCTCTCATAAGCCCACTCTTGTCTTTACGTGTTCCAATCTTACCCACTTACAAGGTCCAGCTGAAGTGCTGGCATTTCCATAAAAATGTTCCTAATTTCTCAGATGGAAATAATGTCTTCCTCCTCTGAATTCTCAGGACATATGTTTGTTTCTTTTATTACAAATGTCATTTTCAGCCTTGCATGATACATCATTATCATCTACATTTTGTTCTCTTGAGAACTGAACATATATCCAAATCATCCTTGTATTTCTCATGGTAGTTTGCATAGCACCTTGCATACATTGGATATTGAAGTATGTGTCACACTGAAGTGAGTGAGTGACTGTGAACATATGTTCTAAGATCATATTTGAAACAGATTTAAGTCCTTTTGATTATCTCATTAATAGTGAACACATTACAGTGGAGGCTCTGGTGTCACCTAGGGACCACTACAGAACAAAGGCACTCATTTCTCTAGTTTGGAGTGTTAGCTCAGGTGCTGGCTCATAGTGGAGCCCCTTCCCAGGAGCTACTTCACCCAAGGCTATGACCCTTCACTGAGGACAGCTGGCATTCAATGACTGGCTAAGGTGGGGCTCAAATGACCTGCTCTCCTCCCTACATTTGAGACATCTCTAAAGAGTCTTCCCACTTTGAAGTTTCCCATGGGATTTACTGAATCCTCAACTGCAACTGAATTCGCAGTTCATTTTTTTCTTATGTCCAGTCCTTATGGAGGTGGTTCCTGATAGAATTTCCCAGTTCAGTTTCTTCTATTCAAATCTCCAACTTCTATCTCAGAATCTGTTTCCTGGAGAACTAAATCTAAAAGACATATTTATCTTCACTGGATTATTTTCTAGAATACTTTGGCCTCATTCAGATGTGACTTGGAACAGGTTTGAATCCTGCCTTTATTGTTTACTAGGTTTGTGAAATTGGAATGTTAGTTATGTTCTTCTACCAGTTACAATTAGGTTCAGTGGCATATAATGAAAACCCTAAATCAATGCTGGCTAAATTATATTAAGAACATTTTTCTCCCTCATACAGGAGAAGACAAGAAGTATGGTACAGAATCCTTATGATTGGGCATAAACCAGCTCTGACCCTCTAAGGTGTGGTCTTTGCCTTAAAGATCCCAAATAGCTGCTGGAGTTCCAGCCTCACAATGCACTAACAGAATGGAGAAAGCAAAGAATGGCATGATCCCACCTTTAAAGAGCACTCCCCAGAATTTTCTAAAAATCCTTCTTTATATTATCATTGACTAGAACATAGTCATATGTCGACACCTAACTATGTCTAAACAATGTGGTCTTTCAATCACATCCATGGCAAAAGTTTTGTTCTTCATAAAATGGTTTGCTATAAAGAGTTAACATATATGCATTATCTGGCATAGGTGGTGGCCAATAAATGGTCCTGAATCCCTCCTTTTATATCACAGTTATTTATTTTAATATACACTTAGTATTTTCATAAGGCAGCATTATAGCCCAGTAAGAAGCACTAGAAGCTAAATATCAGTGAGTACTGTTTGTCAAAACCTAATAAAAGTTGTGTGACTTTGAGATCTTTGAACCTTCTTTTCTTCTGCTGTTGTCATAATAGAATTGTGATATGATTAATAAAAAGATGCCAACAAATACTGGTAACTAAAACAACTCCTTTTAATGTAGGTCAAGGATATAACTAAGAACATACAGATGCTACCCAGATCAGTAGAGACAGCCACAATTCTAGCCACAGGGGCAGCTGTCAATGGTCTTCAGGGCCCCACAAAGGTGCTGCCAATGATACTATCAGTTGGGACAGGAATTTTGCATGAGTAGTATCCTCTACCTTTCTCTCAGACCTTTTGCTTTTTTAATCCTGCCTCTCTTGACTATTCTGTAGATTCCCAGCTCTTCTTCTGCTTGCCAACAAGACGTATATAACTAGTAACAAACCCAGCATATTCCTGAGTGCTTATACAGAGGGCAAATCAAAGGTAACTTTTCAAGGACCAATTTTCCAGGTGTACCTGTCCCCAGCATTTCCTTTCTCTAGCTCTCTAGATTGGCTCTGCCAGTTTTGTCAAGTTCATCTGGGAAGGTTATATACAAGGGTTCCTGGAACTCTTCTATAGATTTTCACTCTGACTTTCTCATCTTGGCTGTCATCTGTCCCCATTTAACATCAAGGTGAGGAAAATCACATCCCCGACATCTCTGCACTAGACAGAGTTTGAAGCTCCTAATAATAAATTGTGATCAGTACATAGCTGCTTTTCTGTAAACTGTAATGGATTTTATGGCTGTTCATGAAAAGCTACATCCATCTTTCACTTACTGAAATCAGTGTACTGCATCTCAGAATGCTCTTGATCACACTGGATTTGTGGATCTTTCCATCTGCGAATTCTGATTTGCTTTACCATATTTGAGACCACTGGGATCAGATTTAGTGTTTTCTCTGTTACCTTTTAAATTATTCTTTCCTTGAGGTCTAGTTGCATCTGATGTTCTTTATAATTATTCTAGGCCAAAACATAGACACCTGTACTTAAGGTAATCAGGAGCACTGACACCTACTCAGGGTAAAATGACCCCACTACAAAGTCACATCTTGATGGCACATCTTGATGGAAACCAATGAAGTTGGCTTGGTTCTCATACAGAGTCAGTATGGAGTATGGAAACACCATTTGGCTTTGTCATTGAAAAGACCTGGTTCGGAATCAATCCTTTGCCACTTTTCAGCTCTATTAAATTAATCTCTCTAAGAGTACTCCTTAGTATGCATAGCATTGCCATAAGGATTAAGTGAGATATATGATGCCCAGTGCATAGTGTCTGACATAGTAACCACTTGACAAAGATTAACTTTTATAATTTTATTTATTATCAATAAAAAGAATTTCTTCCATTTATAGCTTTCTTTTAAAATATAATATTAAAAGCACGTGTTAAGCCCAACCAACTCTTATTTTGTGTGGCATCAGTGGAGGTAATTCTCTGGTCTATTGACATGAGGAATTACTCTAATACTTTTGAGGTGACTCATTCTTACATTCCTTGCACAAGCCCTCTTCAGCTCAATATTACTATTTTTTGAGGGCACTTTTGGATGTAATTAAGGTAATATTATTTTTATGTATCTTTTGTGTACATTTATAAATGAAACAAAACTATAATTTTATTTTCTTGTAGTGTCCATATCTGCCATTGAAATTAAGATTACTGTAGCCTAATAAAAAGACCTAGGCAGAGCCCAGAAATAAGACTGCACACCTACAATATCTGATCTTCGACAAAGCTGACAAAAACAAGCGATGGGGAAAGGACTCCCTATTTAATAAATGGTGCTGATATAACTGGTTAGCCATATGCAGAAGATTAAAGCTGGACCCCTTACTTACACCCTATACAAAAATCAACTCAAGATGGACTAAGATTTAAATGTAAACCCAAAACTATAAAAACCCCTGAAAGACAACCTAGGCAATACCATTCAGGACATAGAGCTGGCAAAGATTTCATGACAAAGATGCCAAAAGCAATTGCAATAAAAGCAAAACTTGGCAAATGGGGTCTAATTAAACTAAAGAGCTTCTGCACAGCAAGAGAAACTATCAGCAGAGTAAAAAGACAACCTACGGAATAGGAGAAAATATTTGCAAACTATGCATCTGACAAAGGTCTAATATCCAGCATCTATAAGGAGCTTAAACAAATGTACCAGAAAAACAAACAACCCCATAAAAAAAGTGAGCAAAGGATATGAACAGACATTTTTCAAAAGGAGGCATACATGCAGCCAACAGGCATATGAAAAAAAACTCAACACTTATCATTAGAGAAATGCAAAACAAAATCACAGTGAGACTCTATCTCATGCCAGTCAGAGTGGTTGTTATTAAAAAGTCAAAAAATAACAGCTGATGGTGAGGTTGCAGAGAAAAGGGAATGCTTATACTCTGTTGGTGGGAGTGTAAATTGTTCAACCATTGTGGAAAGCAGTGTGGTGATTTTTCAAAGAGCTAAAAGCAGAACTACCATTTGACATAACAATCCCATTACTGGATATACCCAAAGTAATATAAATCATTTTACCATACAGACACATGCATGCATATGTTCACTGCAGCATTATTCACAATAGCAAAGACATGGAATCAATCTAAATGTCCATCAATGACAGATTGGACAAAGAAAATGTGGTACATATACACCATGGAATACTATGCAGCCATAAAAAAGAATGAGCTCATGTCCTTTGCAGGCACATGGATAGAGCTGGAGGCCATTATCCCTAGCAAACGAATGCACCAACGGAAAACCAAATACCACACGTTCTCACTTAGAAGTGGGAGAATACGTGGACACAAGGAGAACAATAGACTCTGGGGCCTACTTGAGGGTGGAAGGTGGGAAAAGGGAGAGGATCAGAAAAAAATAACTACTGTCTATTAGGCTTAGTACTGACAAAAGAATCTGTACACCAAACCCCTGTGACATGAGTTTACTTATATAACAAACCTGCACATGTACCCTTGAACTTAAAATAAAAGTTAAAAAAAAAGAAAGGGGAAAGTATAAAGGAAAGAACATGGCCTTTATCTTAATTAGACAGGTTTGAATGACAGTTCCGTCACTTACTATCCATGTGCCTGTAGACAAATCACATAAACTATCTAAACCTCAATTTCTTCATATGCAAAATAAAACTAATACAAGCTTACTTGTGAAGTTATCGTAAGCATTAAATATTAGGTTGGTGCAAAAGTAATTGCAGCTTTTGCCATTGTTTTCAAAAACCACAATTACTTTTGCACCAACCTAATAAATTAATGTTTAAAAAGACAGTAAAGAATTTTTTCTTGAAAATTTTATAGGATTTATCTGTAAAACTAAGATACCCTGAGTTTTTTTGGAAGGAGCAGTCTTTGATTACCATTTCCCTTATTACTGCTCTATTAAAGTCCTCTTTTTCTTGCACCAATTTTGCATTTTACACAATTTTTAAAATGTTTCCATTTCACTTATATTTTCAAAGTTATTAGTGCATAGTTGTATATAATTCCTCCTTATTTTTAAATCTCTGCTCTCTCATTTCCCTTTTTCATATTTAGTTTGGCTTATGCTCATCTTTTCTCCTTTTTCTCTTAATGTTACTATGTGAATACTTGTCTTATTATATTAATCTTTTTAAACAACCAGCATTTGGGTTTGCTATTATTCTGCCCTCACCTTTATTATTTTCTTCATTCTTATTTTTTTGGATTTGCTGTTTTTCTTTGTTCAACTTCTTGAGATGAATGCTTAGTATTTAAAAACCCTGTTACAATGGAAAATTTCAAGTATATATAAAGGAAAGAGAACAAAATAGAGAATCTCCATCTACCCTGCTTCCAGTGTTAACAATTAGTCCTGGACAATATAGTCTCCTTAGTATGCTGTCCCACTTCTCTCCTTCCCACACAGTGTATCATTTGATTTGCAAATGTTTATATGTGAATCTCCAAAAAATAGGGATTCTTTTTTGAAATATAACCACAATCGCATTATTGCACTTACAATATTAATAACTGAGTGATATATTACTAGTAATTTTCCCTAGTTATCTCAGAAATTTTTTGTAGGTCATTTGTTGGAATCAGTATTGAAAAATGTTCTATACATTGCAATTTGTTTTATCTTTTAAGTTTCTTTTGATCTATGTATTCCTTCTCAATTTTTTCTTATATTTGTTGAAAAAATTAAATTTTTCCTATAGTTTGTCTTATATTTTCATTTGTTTTATTTTTGATCTTACATTTGAAAATTAGTTTTTTAATTTAATTTTAGTTATAATTATTAAAACTAATAGTTGCGAAGCCAGTTTTACAAAATGAGATATATTAAAATAAGTTTGGTTTCCATCACTGTTTATTCCACCTTATTAGTTGTATTTCCTTATAGGTAACCATTTAAAAAAATGTTCATGTTTTATCCTTCCATTAAAAAAAACAACATGTAAGTACTCTCTGGTCTTGCTGATTGCATCCCTGTGGTGTTGCTTAATTTGTCTCTCTATGCCCTGCAATTCCTGTAAATTGGGAGATAGATCTAGGACATGCATTGTCAACAGGGGTGGTATCACCCTTAAAAAGTGAAAATTGGTTCTTTGAGGGTAAAAAAATGCATACTCTTTTTGGCTATATTCCCCTAATTTTAACGTATATTGTTTTCATAATCACCAACATCAAAACATTAACTTTCCTATGTGATTTTCCTTTTTTAGAAATATGCCATTTAGTTTTTTCTAATGTATAAATTTTAAGCCCTATTTTGTTTTTATTTTCTAATTAAATATTTTTAATAAATATTTTCTAATTTTTTTTTGAGACGGAGTCTCTCTCTGTCACCGAGGCTAGAGTGCAGTGGTGCAATCTCAGCTCACTGCCACCTCTGCATCCTGGGTTCAAGTGATTCTCCTGCCTCAGCCTCCCAAGTTGCTGGCACTACAGGAGCATACTACTATGCCTGACTAATTTGTGTGTGTGTATGTATTTTTGTACTGACAGGGTCTCACCATGTTGTCCAGGGAGGTCTTGAACTCCTGACCTCAAGTGATTCCCCCACCTCGGCCTCCCAAAGTGCTGGGATTACAGGTGTGAGCCACCGTGCATGGCCTAAATTTTAATATTATTTTATTGCATTATGGTTGGTATATATAGTCTGCATAATATTAACATTTTTGCTTTTATTGTTGCTTCCTTTTTGTCTCAACATATGGTCTACTCTTGTAAATATTTCCTGAGTGCCTTATTTTTTAGTATAGATTTCTTTTTCTCCTTTTTCTGTGTGTGTGTGTGTGCATGTGTGTGTGTGTGTGTATCAGCACCCATATATTTAAAATAATGTTCAAATTCTTGATATCTGTTCATTTTTGTCTCTTTCATCTACCAGTTTCGGAGATAGATATGTTCAAATCTCCAATTACTATTTTTCATTTACATATTTTTTTTCTGTATTTATGTCAATTGCTGCTTGAAATACTTTGAATCACCCTTCTTAGGTGCAGTGATGTTAATAGGGGCATACCATCTTATTCTATTCTTTATTTTACCAGTATGTAATGTTCCTTTGTGCATTTTTTGCCTTCCTGATATTTTGTGAGATATTAATATTGATTTCTTCTGTTCCCCAATCTAGTTGCTTCTTACTTTTCTGACCTCACCTTCTACATCTTTCCACTTGTCCAACAAACTCCTGTCTTACTGGCTATTCCTCAAATGCATTAGGCATCTTCTAGCATGAGGATCTTTGCACTTGCTGTTATCTCTGCCTAGAGTATTCCTCCATTGGGCTCCACATGTGGGTTTGATTAACTTATCTTTTCAGTAAATTTTCTTTGATCGTTTTATTTAAAATTGCAACATTTTGTAGATGGCATACACTATCTTTTTTTTCCCTGTTGCTTTTTCTCCATTGTGTAGCTCACCACTGGATATACTGATGATTTATTACATCTCTTCTGTAGTGTTCTGATAAGATAAGTAAGTAACAATGAGGAAGGGGCCTCAGGTCGGGTAGGGCTCCAGGTGGGGAAGAACAGTGAACAATTTTTCTGAGAGATGGCTAATCACAAACAACCTGCAGGCACAATGACCTTATTCCACACGTAGCCCCAGCAGCAACACCTTGTTTCATACTTAGCCCTTCCAGCATGACCCTATAAAACTTCCTTCCAGCCCCTGCCTCTTTGCACACAGCCCCCTCTCTGCTGTGCTGCCTGTTGCAACCTTGCAACATATTTTCATACTTTCTCTAATAAATCTGCCTTTCTTTACCCATGACTGTCTTGGTAAATTTCTTTACCACCCATGACACTGGCCCCAGCTAGTTGCACTGGAGACACTTTGCTGGTCCATACAGTGACTATATGAAGACCTCTCTCCCTATGTGGGACTCTCTGCCTTCTCCCTTTCTGTTTTCCAACTTGGGACCCTTAGAGGACAGAGTCTAAGCATGGAGACAACATAAGGTCTCTGGCCAGGGCTGCACTCTGGTGGAAATGAAAGGTGTCCATGTGGAAGTGTCTGACTGCCACCACCTCTTTGGGTGAGGGACCTAAGTTTATTTTCCCTTTTCAGCCTTTCAGCAGCCCGCCTCTAATATCCCTTTGGCAACTGATGGTAACTGACCAGGTCTGGTCTCTGGTGTTGCCTAAAGGCCAAAGGGTGAAGAGGTTTGTCTGCCTTGCCTAGAAGGGAGAAACACTGTCTCCCCAAATGAAGCAGGGTCATTGTCTAGGGTAAATACCTGGGGTTTGTCATCTCACACTAAGGGAATCAAGGACGCAGATGCAAGAAGTGGGTTTAGGAGTGGAGGTTGAATAAGCAAAAGAAAGAGACAGCTCTCTCCCTTGCAAGAGAGAGTGGTGCTTGAATGGGACTTGCAGCCCACAGCCGAGTGAACCAAATTTTATAGACAGGCTTGAGGAGGTGGTGTCTGATTTAATTAGTGCCCACAGATTGGGTGGACCAGGTGTGACGTTTACATAGCATGTAGGGAAGCTGGCCACCCCACCTTAATCTTATTATGCAAATGGGCTTTCTGCTTGGCACCATGTTGTCTGCTCCTTACTGTCCACGTGGCTGGCAAAGAGAAGGGAAGATGAAGCCACCATTTTGATCATGCCTAGTCCCAGAGAGCTTTATCATATTGGCACAACTGCCAGCATTCACCCGTGCAAGCTTCCAGCTTGCTTGTCTATGTCTGCAGCTCGATTTTACAGGCTGCTCTTTGTTAGAAAAGAAAATAATTTGGGGGCTCCTTTTCATTAAAAGGAGAACCTTACCAAGGACTTTCTTACCTTTACTATCTGCTTAAGTAATTTCTTTTTAACTCCTGTATCACTCTCTTTTCTGGTTTAAACTCTCTATGTATGATGTGACTGGCAACAGTAGCTCATCCAGAGCGAATTCACACAAGTTTTAGATGACTCAGACCCTCTTTCTTACTCTAAGAAGTTTTCCCATGAAGACAACCAGAACTCCTGCTCTGGCTGCTCCTTCCCAAATCAGGTGACCTCAAATGGCCTCGGAATGGTGAGTCCCCCATTTCTCAGCCCCTTTCCTGGGTTGGCATCAGGCTGAGTTTTTCCTTTACCCTTTTTCCTCATATCTGGGCTGATCACCTAGCATAACCATGTACCTGAACTGGCCATCTAGCATAAGGTCCCAGCACCAACAGTTCCTTTCGAATAGGTGGGACACCTCTTTAGAAAGTGCATCTGAGGTTGGGTGTGGTGGCTCACGCCTGTAATCCCAGCACTTTGGGAGGCTGAGGCAGGTGGATCACGAGATCAGGAGATCAAGACCATCCTGGCCAACATGGTAAAACCCCATTTCTACTAAAAATACAAAAATTAGCTGGGAGTGGTGGTGCACACCTGTAGTCCCAGCTACTCTGGAGGCTGAGGGAGGAGAATTGCTTGAACCCGGGAGGTGGAGGTTGCAGTGAGCCAAGATCGTGCCACTGCACTCCAGCCTGGTGAAAGAGTGAGCCTCTGTCTCAAAAGAAAAAAAAAAAAGGAAGAAAGTGCATCTGAGTCCCTCAGTGGACATAAGTGGAACTATTTTCCTTGATGGGACATCCCAAGAAAAAGTGTGGTTTGTGTCTCAGTGGGCATTAGTCCCCAGCAGCTCATTATTTTTCAGTCCTACCATAGGAAAAATCTTGTCTCTTCCTTCAGACTCATCCCTGGGTTGCATACTAAAATATTGGGATAAATTTGACCTTCGGACTCTCAAAAAGAAACACCTAATTTTCATGTATAATACAGCATGGCCCCTATGCATAAAACCCTCAAATTAGCCTCCTCAATCTTTTATAACTGAGAGCAGAATAAGGAGGACAGGTCTAAGAAGAAAGAAAAATACAGGGACAGCTCAACTGTTGGCTGCTTTACCATTCCCCAGCCCCCTCTAAGTTGACCTAAGGACACTCCTCCAGGTAACTGCCATCAGTGCAGAAAGCCAGGCCAATGGAAAGCAAACTGCCCCAATGAAATAAATGGGAAAAAGTCTGACATGGCTTGCCCCCATACCACAAGCTCAGCCACTGGAGACAGGACTGCTCTGAAGGCTGAAGGGCCCCTGGGACAGAATCTCAACCCCCAGTGGCCTTGAGCTGAAGGGGCTCTCTGCTTTAGCTGGCTTCCAAATCAGACATCATCATCAGCAAGACAAAGCTAAGGGCAACTCTGGAGGTGGCAAATAAAATTATGAATTTCCCTTTTGGGTTAAAGAACTGCCTATTCTATCCTAATCTTCTCTGAGCAACTTTCCACCAAATCCTGTCAGTTACTGAGGGCAAGTTGTATCCCCTCCCTTGAAAGGAAAGAATTTCCACCCCTTTGTATTACTTAAGGGACCAAGTGCCATTCTCCCACCAGTCCCTGGTAATATCTCATTACCCCAAACCCCTTTGGGGCAAACATATATTTTCCAAGATGGGTACCTGCTTAATATTTACCTAACCTTTGAATTCATGTTTCCCTGTAATAGCTCTGTTTCTCCTTTGAAAGCTACCTAAATCTTTAACCAAAACTTGCACCTATATAGTACTATCTCAGGGGTTTCAACATAGCCCACACTTACTCAAACAAGTCCTAGCAAAAAATCTGAGCAATCTCTCGAGGGGGGGTGACTTCTATAGTACATAGATAACCTCCTCATTTGCTCCCCCTTCACAGAGCTCACACAGCATCATGCAGTACAAACCTTAACTTCCTAACAAAAGGAAAATAATTTTTGTCTAATTTAAAGGTTACTTAAAGGCTCTATATAAAACAAGTTAAAGGGAATCAGGAAATAAGAGAGACATAAAAAAGTTATAAAGGTAAAGTGATATTGTTAGTAAAAAAGGTTATAAATAAGAGATTTTATATGAGAAAGGATATTCTAGGATAAATTCTTGTCCTAAAGTAAAATGACTGGTTGTTTAAAAAGAAGGGCCAGACGTGGTAGCTCACACCTGTAATCCCAGCACTTTGGGAGGCCAAGGCAGGCAAATCACCTGAGGTCGGGAGTTCAAGACCAGCCTGACCAACATAGAGAAACCTCATGTCTACTAAAAATAGAAAATTAGCAGGGGGTGGTGGCATATGACTGTAATCCCAGCTACTCAGGAGGCTGAGGCAGGAGAATCACTTGAACCCTGGAGGTGGAGGTTGTGGTGAGCCAAGATTGCGCCATTGCACTCCAGCCTGGGCAACGAGAGCAAAATTCTGTCTAAAAAAAAAAAAAAAGAAGGATATTTAGGACAAGTCAGAAAGTCCAAGCATGTCATAGATGGTCTGTGTAAGTTGTGAGAAGGTTCATGAAGGGGAATTTATGAGAGGAATTTTACATGTGATTAAGTTGGTTATAATTGAAAGGAGATTATTTAGGCAGTCTTTCTAATGATGGCCCCTTATGTTAAAGCAAGGTTTTCTTAAGGTATTAATCTGCTGTTAATAAAATTGTAAGAAGTTTTACTCTTATGTTTCTTTAAGCAACTTCTTAGTATCATATCTCAGAAGTTCAATTTTTGCAGTATTCTGCTACTTTCAGCTTTTTCTCCCCTGGATAAGGCCTAAGATAATAACTCTCTCCAGTTTTTGTCAGCTCCTGTAACTTTTTCCTCTAATTCTAACTGTTATTATGGCCTAAGGCTAAAATGTTCCATCTTGGAGGTCAAAAAATTAAGCAATTTTTTCCTCTAACATAATTTAATTCTGTACCATGGCTTTTCTTGATATGTCTAAGTTCTCAATGTAATAAAAAATAAACTTCTTGTGTTGTTCCTAAGAGTCATGTCTTCTCCTGCTATACTCATAACCCTGAACACATTCTTCCCATGTCTAATGAAATGGAAACATTTTTTAATCAAGTTTAACTTCTAGGTTATCTAAATGGGCTTCCAATAAGGAAAAACAGCCACACTGCAAAAGACTTTTTTGCCTTTTCGGTAACCGGGTTAAGAAACAAACTTTTATCTTCTAGAATTCAGCAGTTTCACCTTCAAATGATGCTGCAGACAGAATATCAGTCTCCCCCCAGTGATGCCTGCTACCTTTGCAAATCTCTCCTAGATTCAGCTGGACACCAGTTTTGCCTTGACATGCTCCCCGTCTCTGATGAGTCCCTTCTTCTAGCAAGATCCAATATCCTAGGTCCCACAATCTGGGACAATAACACGCAAGGTCTCCTGACAGACCACCAACCATAGGTAGGGTCAACTCTATGCCCCAGGCCAGAAGGAAACAGTTAGAAGGTGAGATATCCACTCCAATACCAAAGATTTGTCACTGTTGTTCTGTCAGGGGAAGAATGTAGAGTCCTGATAATATAAATAAGAAACAACAAGGAAGGTGCCCCATGTTTGGAAGGGCCCCAGGTGGAGAAGAACAATGAACAATTGTTCTGAGAGGTGGCTAATTACAAACAACCCATGGACACAATGACCTCCGTCCACACATAGCCCCAACAGCACCACCTGGTTCAGCATGTAGCCCCCTCTAGCAAGACCCTATAAAACTTCTCTCGAGCCCCTGTCTCTTTGCAGGTAGCCCCTTCTCTGCTGTGCTGCCTGTTGCAACCTTGCAACATATTTTTATATTTTCTGTAATAAATCTGCCTTTCTTTACCCATGACTGTCTTGGTAAATTCCTTTATTGCCAACATCAGCCCTAGCTAGTCACACCTGTGACATCTTTTTCCACTAGAACGTTTATCTCCATGCAAGCAGGAACTTTGTTTTATTGACGGCTGCCTCCCCAGAGATCAAAACAATGCCTGTAATATTGAAGGCACCCAGTAAATATATTTTGAACAAATAAGTAAATAGGTTCAGAAGCTACACATGCTAGAATCTTAAGGTCTTGAGCTGTGAAGACTGAGAAATGGAGGACAAGTGGTACAATATCTGGCGTCAAGAGCCAGATCTAAGAGTAAATCTGAGTTTGGGCACCAAGCATGCCCCGTGAGGCTAGGGTGATTTGTAGTATCCATCGTCTTATATGGCAAGATGTGTTGCCCTTTTTTTCTTGCTGTAACAGAATTTTCAAAACTCAGTTTTCTGAACATAATTGTATGGCAAATTATAATTACCCTAAAGGTGTGTTCTTGATTACAAGAGAGGAGCAAGACCAATGTGCAGAAAACAAGATTAAATCAATTTGCAGTTCACTTTCAGGAGAGATAATTAGTACATGAGTTAATTAGGTCTATCTTAAATGGAAGGGAAATCTTGTTAAGTCATGTTATAAAAGCTCCAGCTTTGGTTTGTTTTTGAAAGTATGTGTGATGGTTAATTTTATGTGTCAATTTGACTGAGCCACGAGGTGCCCAGACATTTGACCAAACACTATTGTGGGTATGTCTGTGAGGGTGTTTCTGGATAAGACTAACATTTGAATTGGTGGACTAAGCAAAGCAGATTATCCTCACCAATGTGGATGGACTTAATCGAAGATGCGAATAGAACAAAAAGGCTGACTCTGTCATAAATAAGAAGGACCTCCTCCTGCCTGACTGCTTAAGCTGAAACATTAGTGTTTGGACTCAGACACTGAAACACTGGCTCTACTTGGGTCTTGAGCCTGCTGGCTTTTGAACTGGAACTCACACCAATGGCATTCCTCTTCCTAGGCATTCAGACTTGGATGGAACTACTTATCAGTTTGCTTGGGACTTCTCAGCCTCTATAATAAATGATTTTGGAGAACCCTGACTAACACAGTGTGGAAACATTGACTGGATTTCTATAGCTCTTTAAAAATTTATTAGAGCTGGCATGTGGTAAAATGCATTATAGATATTTACATGTCAGATAGGAACATGTAGTGAAAAGAGTATGAGCTTTGCCAATATAAGCTTCAGAACCCTTTCATTTATTTGTTCAAAATATATTTATTGGGTACCTTCAGTATTCCATATCTGAGTTCCAATTAACTCTACCATTTACTGTATATCATTTGACAATAAATTTGAATTTTCTTTATGCCCAATTTCACGTCTGTATAATAGGGTAACTACCATACTGGTCATTATGGGTCATATGAATGTCAAAAGTGAGTGCTTCCAAAAGCACTTGGGATAGCACTAGACATATAGTATCTGGTGTTAGTGGTAAATATTTATTGAAGGCTTACATCATATGTTTCATTGTTTATCCTATATTAGGGTATGGGTAGACTTAATATCACCCTATTCTACAGATAAGGAAACTGAAACACAGTTAAGTAATTTACTCAAGATCACAAAGCTAGTAGGTGGTAGTGCTAGGATGTGAACTCAATGTGACCTGGATTCGGAGCCCATATTAACTGCTATACGATTT
The DNA here is from genome assembly GCF_006542625.1 of Nomascus leucogenys. Taxonomy (NCBI): domain Eukaryota; kingdom Metazoa; phylum Chordata; class Mammalia; order Primates; family Hylobatidae; genus Nomascus; species Nomascus leucogenys. The sequence goes on along the minus strand of NC_044395.1, from coordinate 28,856,302 downwards.
GGCTTCTTGCTAGAAATAAATATTAATTTTCTTTTCTTTCCTTTCTTCCCATCCCCCACCTCTGCCCCCAGCCCCTATAACTTATGAAATCTGCAAACGCATGTTAAAGACCATGTCTGTGTCTTTTTATATTGTTGTGGTGCCTGGCATAGTGCTTGTCTGTTACCCAACATATGCTAGTGAACTATGGGGAGAATGTAGGGAGACAGTGTGGTCAGGAGAGAGGCAAGATCTACATGTCCCATTTTTCTTGTTGTTGATACAGGGTCTAGGATTTAAATTTCCTTTCTGATAGGCTCTGTCATTAAACATGTATGACTTGCTTAACATGACATCATGGCATATTTTCAAATAGTGAAGGAAATATCTTCTTTTTATTAATACAGAGCTAGATGAAGAGGACTTAACTATCTACTCTCCAATTACACTGACTACGTTTTCATTTCATAGAAATATGGGATGGCTAGTTTGTAATTAGTCCTCACTGACTGGGAGCTGTTATGCAAAGTGGTTAATGTTGCTGTTTTCCTTTGGGCCTTTTGTAGTTTTCTTTTGGATCAACTCTTGGACTTGGGTATATTAGAACCAATGTTTTTATTTTACCATTTTCATTTGCAGAGCACATTTTCTTTTAGAATGATTGTTTTCATTTTAAAATGTTTTGAGTCAGTTTAATAAGAATCTGAGTTACATTGCACTTGTATATGAGCTGTGGAGTTTTAACTTGATGGGGCCATGGGTAAATTTAAAGTAAAATGTGAAGCCTTTAATGGAGCCCACAACATTTGATGATCTTAGTCCTCTGGAGAGATTAGATTTCCCAACTGATACATTTGTGCTTGGCATGGGGATGTGAATGTGGTTGGAAGATAATCTTTCCTTATGTTTATTGTCCAGTTATTTATTTATGACCTTACAGGTTCAGATCTAATTTTATGGATATTAAATAAGTTCCCATTAATGGCAGAGTGAACAATGAAAATTTTATTTATTTGCTTATTGTTCAGATTATCATAGTTTGGAAGATTTCAATTAAGAGAGGGGCAAATTCTACATTAGCAATTCTAATAGGTCATTACTACATATTCTGGGATTTCTGGTAGTTTGGTTTTATAATACAAACTTTCTAATTGAAAAGTCAAGAACAAATGAGGGTCCTCAGTCATGGATTTGATTCATTCAACTAATAATATGATGAATAAAACAGATAAGATATGGTGAAAAAACCCAAAGACATTGGCTATCTGGGCTAAGAATTGCTACTACATTCTGCTCTTGAGTTCCCAGGAAAAGTGTACCACATCTATATATTTGCATTGTGTTTAGAAAATCTTTGAAATGCTGAAATCTGTTTGCTTATAGGACAAGCTAATGAACTAGCTTGGCAGTGAATGGAGAAAAACTGAAGTGAATACAGAAGTTTCAGAGTTCACGAGACAATGGTGAGTGTTATTAGGGGACACAGGAAAGCCATATTGACCTTTTTGTTCAGACAATGAGCAGAAGTCACGGATATAATGAAGACAGCGATAATTTTAACAGAAATAGGTAGCTATCAACAAATGTTTTTTATATATAAATTAGCTGAACATCTAAAATTCATATAACATACTAAAGAGTGTCTTTCATTGGAAACAATAAAATCACCTTAAATTAAAAATTAAAAATGAGAGTCAATTATCTATCAAAATGCAGAAATAGAAATGGAAGTTAAAGTACTGGTTTTGGATGTTGAATTAATAACAATACATAACTACAATATTATAAAAATAAGAGACAATGTAATATGGTGGAAAGGGTGTTAGATCTAAAGTCTGTTAAGTCTGTGTTCAACCCAAATTCTTTCACTTGTTATCTCTGTAACCTTTGGAGAAGTTTCTGAACATATATGCATTTCCTCATATTTCGTGTATGTGTGTGTGTGTGTGTGTGTGTGTGTGTGTGTGTGTGTATGGTAAGTTAATGTATAAGAAAACTTTTATACTACTGATCTTTAATAAATGTAAGTTTTTTTCATCTTTCTCCTTCCCATTAGTTAGAATGCATATCATTAGGCAGTGGGAGGATTCATTTTGTAATGAAAATGGTATATTGATAAGGGTAGAACCTCAATCATGATCCTGCCTACACTATAATTAGAAATCACATCTGAGGAAAAAAAAAACAGTAAATTATGATGAATCATCTTGGTGCTATCATTGGTTTTAGTGTAATTGTTCATTAAGCCTTTAAAATTATTAGACCTTGTTAATTAAAAAGCCTTTCCTGAAGTGCAATGAAGATGCTTATTCAGGTCAAATGATTTACAGTGAGATCCCTTCTAATTACAGATGTTACAGCTTCATTTGCATAGTTGAGATAGTTAGCTTCCATACACAGCCAGTGCTCATTGCATCATGAAGTGGCTCCAGCATGCCACTTTAGATTAAAACGTGCTTTTGAAAATTAATATTAGGATTGGCAAAAAGAACACTATTGGGCTAGTTTTGTATTAAATCTTAGCCACATGCAAGATTAGTGTTAGGAGAGAGGAACACAGGTGTCAGAATCAAACATTTTTTATTTTGCTATGGGGGCACTGTGATATCTCCTTGACCAGAGAGGAGAAGAGACAGTGATGAAGAGAATACTGTCTAGTTAAGGTGAATGCTGTGCTAACAACTATGTTAAATGATATTCTGTTTTTTAGCATAAAAACTGTAACAGCTGATATCTTAGCAATGTATTTGATTCTATTATTCAAATGATGCTTTTAAGACATTTTATATCCTCATTTATAATTTTTAATGAAAACTGCCATTGTAAATGGGGCAGTACATACACCAACCATTGAGAACCTCTTATCTATCAAGAGCTATGAATCACAGAGCAGGAAAGAAGTCAAACTTTGATCAAATAAAAATATGAAGTCACATATTTTGATTTTATAAAGAAAAAATATAAAAAGCTAAAATCATTTTCTATTAGTATAAATATTAATAAAATGCTATTTATCATACAATACCAAGTGATATTTTTAGGATAATGTGCTCTATGAAAGTATACAGATATCTCTTTCTTCTATTCAATATGTATTAGTATTCATCTAGAAAATATATATATTTCATCAACAAATATATTTCACATATTTCAAGATATATATATTTCACATATATTTATTATATTTAATGTAATAATATATTTATAATAATAGTATACATTAAATATATATATTTCATCTGTTGAACAACTAGAGATAAATAAATACCAAGAAAAGGCTAAACATTTTGGGAAAATGTGAGATTTTATTAGGCAAAAAGATCAGATGTAAGCCTGAGGAAGAAATACTACAACTGTCTTTCTCAGGCAGTTACTTTTTATTGTACTAGATAATTAACATCATGGCTTTTCATTAGCTGATCTGTTTTCTTGCCATCGTGTCAATATTTCGGTCCTGGATTTTAATTTTTCCTCAAATAGACTTAATCAGTTAATCAAACTGCTTTTTCCAGTAATTAGTCTGATCATACATTTTAACCACTAGGGAGAGCTAAGCAGTTTCAGTCTGTCACAATTTCAAGGTGATAGAGGCAGGAAACAGCCAAATGCCTAGGCAAATAGGGAAAGTCCCTGGAGAACCTACAACCTGCCCACATCACTGTGCATGGAAGCTTGCATAAACATGCCTACAGTGAAAAATTCCATCCATTAACACATGAGCAATAAGGGAATTAAATCAGTGTGGAGTGGCTCAGAGTAAGGGTCCGCATGGGCACTTGGGGAATAGGGTGGAGCCACCAGGAATTTCTTCCTTATGCTGGGGAGGAGCCTGGCCTCTTCAACTTGTGTGTGGTGCCCTGATACTCAATTTGTGAGGTGGAAACCTGCATGCAGGACCCCTGTTTGTGTTGAGAGCTTTCCTTTTGCTAAATGAATTCTACCCTCCTCACCTTTCAATGTGTCTGTGTGACTAATTTTTCCTGGTCGTGAGACAAGAACCCAGATTAAGCTGAACCAAGGAGCAAAAAATCCTGCATCAAAGGCGTGAAGAGAACCCAAATATATATTGCAAAAATGATCAATTCATCATATGCCTCTGATATTTGTACTGAGAGTTGGTGAATCTAGTTACAGGGAAATGGATAAGACAAACCAAACTGACCAACAGTTTAAAAACAACTGGTCTGTACGCTTCAAAAATGAGTGTGAAGAAAAACAGTAAGACTGAAGAATTAATTATTCCAGATTAAACCATGATATGACAGATTCTGTTTCTGTCCATGATGAAGTAAAGGGACTGGATTTAACTTTCTGTCTTAAACTACTAGAAAACTTGAAAAAGCATATAAAACAACTGTTTTCAGACATTAACCAGAAGCATAAGACTATGATCCCTGAGAGAAAAGAAACAAATGAGGTTAGCCTGTTGACTACACTGGCATTTTGGCTAGAGGCACATTCTTGAATGTGTAGCAAGGAGGGACATTCTAAGCAGATCATAATGGTCTCTTGTGATGAGATGAAGATCAGAGTTCAGGCAGTCTGAAGTAGCTGGAAGTTTCAGAGGAGAGCTCTGACAAGGAGAAAATTATACCAGAAAGGAGCTCCATAAATCTGCAAAGGGGTTTCTTATGAGTCTTTGCTAAATATGCATACATAGGATAAAATTCCATGAAATTGGAAAATAAAGTGACTAGGAAATTGTGAGCTAAATGTTACCTAAAACTGATTCAAGAACGGAAATCAGGTATTCTTTTATAGTAATGCAAAGAACAGACAAAACTCTTAAAAGGATTAAATGAGTTAGGTATGCAAAATGTTCAGCATAGTGATTGGTGTATGTAGGGTTGCCAGATTTAACAAATAAAAATACAGGATGCCCAGTTAAATTTAAATTTCAGGTTATCTGAAATTAGACATAGTTATACTAATAATTAGTCATTATTTATCTGAGATGGAATATATCCTAACAATTATTCATTATTTGTCTAAAATTTAAATTTACATGAGGACTCAGCTTTTTAACCTGGTAACCCTGGGCATACATTAAATGCCCAATTAATGTTAAACAATGCTACTACTACTGCCACTACCACCTTGCAACTGAAATTAATTCCCAACACACTGCAAAACTAAAGTGTTAAGAAAATTATGTCTTTTTGCAGACCTTTTGAGGTGATTATTCTTGTCCTACCTTGAGCCTCTGATATTACCGACTACTCTTACTTGAAGTTCTCTCTTCTTCTGCCTTTGGGACGACACATGGTTTTGATGCTCTTTTGATTTTCTTCCAATCACTACAATGCTTAGGCTCCTTCTGTGTCATTGTTTTTCTCTTTCTCCCACCAACTGGCATTGTAGGCATTGCCAAAGGCTCAGTCTTTGTTCTTTCCTTATTTCCTTTCATTCCTTTCTCTTTGAAAAGCATGGCTTTTCTCATAGTTTTAGTCGTCACTTTTATGTTGATCTCTATGTCATCCAAGCTTCAGTACTGCCCTCATCCTCTTGCTTTGAGCCTGGATGTCCAGCTCGCTACTTAAAATGTCCATGTAGTCAACATAAGGGACTTCAGGTCCAACATACACAAAATTAAACAGTTCATCATGCTTCTCATTGGCCTCTCCTTCCAATTTCCTGAGTTCTGTGCTATATTCTTTATTTTTGACTTTTCTTTCTTTCTTTTTTTTTTTTTTCTTGAGAGGAGTCTCGCTCTGTCGCCCAGGCTGGAGTGCAGTGGTGCGAACTCGGCTCACTGCAAGCTCCGCCTCCCGGGTTCACGCCATTCTCCTGCCTCAGCCTCCCGAGTAGCTGGGAATACAGGCCCCTGCCCGGCTAATTTTTTGTATTTTTAGTAGAGATGGGGTTTCACCATGTTAGCCAGGATGGTCTCAATCTCCTGACCTCGTGATCTGCCTGACTCGGCCTCCCAAAGTGCTGGGATTACAGGCGTGAGCCACCGCACCCGGCCTTTTCTTTCTTCTTTAATCTTTACAGGTAATCAGTCTCAATTTGTATGGTTTCTTTGGGTAGTGGAATGAAAAAAATGCAATTTGAAGTCAAAATGAACTGCAACTACTTCTGCCTTCTGGGTTTATGTGTGAGTTTGGGAGGGAACCGTGGTGAGAATTGGCACTATATATTTCAGGGGGAATGTAAATATCTATACTGCTTCCTTTCATTTACAGAGGCTTTTGGGTATGAAAAGCAAGGCACAGCTGAAACTTTAGTCTCTGGTAGTTTGTTTATTTACAGAATGGTAACACTCAGAATTGATGAACTTTTTTTTTTTTTTGGACAGAGTTTTCCACTTGTTGCGCAGGCTGGAGTGCAATCGTGCAGTCTCGGCTCACTGCAATCTCTGCCTCCCAGGTTCAAGTAATGGTCCTGCTTCAGCTTCCTGAGTAGCCGGGATTACAGACACTCGCCACCATGCCAGGCTAATTTTTGTATTTTTAGTGAGACTGGGTTTCACCATGTTGTCCAGGCTGGTCTGGAACTCCTGACCTCAAGTGATCCACCCCCCTCGGTGTCCCAAAATGCTGGGATTACAGTCGTGAGCCCCTGCGCCCAGCCTGAACCTTGATTTTTAACAGATCTTATTAATGAATGTTCGGTTATGCAAATGCAAGTCCAGATCTGAGGAGTGGGTGGAAAACAGACATTTTCTGTACAATAAAGGATAAGAATTAAGAAGTAATAGAGACTCAAGGGAGAAAGGGATTTAGGCAACAAAGTGGAAGTTGGAGTCTCCAGAGAGTCTCCTAATGAAGAATTGTGGGTGTCAGGCTACTTAGAACTTGTCAGAGCATGGCTGTCTAATGTTTAGTTTAAATGGCTTACTTAGCAGCACTGTATAACATCATTACCTCAAACCTTCAGCAAAGTTTTTTCAATACAAAAATATTCAGTGTTGAGCTGGGTCTATATCTGAATTTCTTTTCTTTTTTTTTTCTTTTGAGATGGAGTCTCTCTCTGTCGTCCAGGCTAGAGTGCAGTGGCACAATCTCGGCTCACTGCAAGCTATACCTCCCGGGTTCACGCCATTCTCCTGCCTCAGCCTCCTGAGTAGCTGGGACTACAGGTGCCCGCCACCACTCCTGGCTTATTTTTTGTATTTTTAGTAGAGACGCATTTCACCATATTAGCCAGGATGGTCTCGATCTCCTGACCTGGTGATCTGCCCACCTTGGCCTCCCAAAGTGCTGGGATTACAGACGTGAGCCACCATGCTGGGCCCTATATCTGAATTTCTATGAAGCAGAGACAAAAAGAAGACACAGGCGTTTGAAGATGACTAAGAGATTCACCCAAAACAGAAAGGGAGCCAAAAGCGCTCATGTGGGCCCCTAGAAATCTACAGAAACTTTAGGAAAGATATTGAATGTCCTATATATTGAAGGAGCCTAAACCAATTTCATCTAAACTACAAAGGACAAGGTGACTTTAGCTGCCATTTGGGTTACATTCTTTTCTTCTTTTTTGAGACAGAGTCTCACTCTGTTGCCCAGGCTGGAGTGCAGTGGCGTAATCTCGGCTCACTGCAACCTCCGCCTCCCAGGTTCAAGTGATTCCCTTGCCTCAGCCCCTCCAGTAACTGGGATTACAGGCACCCACCACCATGCCTGGCTAATTTTTGTATTTTTAGTAGAGACGGGATTTCGCCATGTTGGCCACGCTGGTCTTGAACTCCTGACCTCAGGTGATCTGCCTACCTTGGCCTACCAAAGTGCTGGGATTACAGGCATGAGACGCCATGCCCAGCCATGGGTTACATTCTTTTAATAGACTCTTAGAATCTGTCTGTTTCCACTTCCACCACCTCTAGCAAATGAGGTGACAGCCATTGCCTCCTGATGGGTCTCTTGGTCTCTGTTACTGCCACTCATACATATCCATTCTTCTACCAATTTTCCATTTTGGTTTTATGGATTCTAAGTCAGAAGTTCTTCCACCAGTTAGCTGTGTGACTCTTGCCATAACACAGGAAGATTGATAGTTAATTCTTGCTTTTCAATACTGTGAATTTCTTTAAATGATGTTGGATCACAGAACAGTTACATACTGAAAGCTCTATATTTTGCTTAATTATAAGCACGACTTTACTCTTTATCTCCAGCAGATGGGGCCAGGGAAAAGATTTTGCCAAGGTTCCAAATGCTGACGTTTCTTTGAAGCAGCTGCTTTATCTCAGGTTCTTACACAATTCTCACAACAGCCCTATTAAGTAGAAATTATAACCTGTTTTACAATGGGAAAGTTGAGGCTTAGAAGGTTGTCATTTGACCAAGGCTGCATGAGTTAGTAAGTGGCAGAGCCAAGATTAGATCACAAATCTGACTCCAAACCCCATGCTCTTCCTATACTGTGTTTCCTCTCAGAAGAAAAGAAGAAAAATGCTTATTTCAGCTATGTTCCCTAGATAGCAAAGCACTGAGCATTTTTGGAGATTGCAGGTGAATTGATGATTAAGCAAATTAATCAGGAAAAAATGAAGTGTAAGGATTTTTAGCAGAGTTATATGAGCAGATCAGTGAAATGCAAAGTAGCAATAACCAGGGACTCTATGTTCTTGCCTTTCTTAATTCATGAAGTTATTGTAAGAACCAAAAGAGAAATGGACCCAAAACAAGCACAACAAAAAGTATACTCTCCAAGTATGGGGTTTAATGATTTTGGTTATTATTGTTTGTTAATTTTTGTTATTATTATTGCTTGTTATTATTGTTAAAGGTAAAATTATCCTTTGGATCCTATTTGTGCAGTGATTTATAATTGATTTTTTTACAGAATGTCGGCTTTTCCTGGGGAAGTGTTTGCTAGTTCACTTCATAAACCTGACAGCTGCAGGCAGGTGCAATGCATAGCAGCAGCAGCAGCAGCAGCAGTAGGTTTGCACTTCTGGGAACAGCTGGAAACTCTGGGAGGAGATTCTATCCAGATAGGTACTATGGAAATACAGACGGCAAGAATCTGACAAGTTCTGAGTGGAAGGTACATACACTTAGGCTTGAATTTTAGGCAGAATTTTTTGAGGTAATGACATTTTATAATAGTAGACAGGGAAGCAATCACCACTGAACTCCATCCCTGTCCAAATCCTGCAGTGTATCAATAATAGGTGTAATAAAGATTGGACAGCCTTGGGGAGAATTGGATATCGTGCAAATAGAAGCAGTTTGAAAGTAGTATTACTTTTCCTTTGCAAAAGCAGTATACGTCTATTTTTTAAAAGCAAGAAAATTTATATCTATCAAGTGAATGTCTCATTTCCCAGTTTTCATCTTTCCCCACAATCCCTCTGCTAAAAGTTTGTCATGTATTTTTCTCTCATTTTAGCATATTTTCTCTCTTAAATATATGTATTTGCTCTCTTTCTCTCCAAATACACACACAATATGTATATGGATTATAAATGCATATATTTATGTATTATAGTTCATTTATTATATATAATGTGTATACGTATTTAAACAAAAATTGGACTCCTACTATAACTCTTCTGATTTCTGCTCCAGCCACTTTATTGTGAGCATTTTTCTGCATTAGTATGTTTAACTCTACCTCACGGTAAAAGCAATTTAGAAAGCTAATTTAGAAATAGTGACAGAATATAAAGTAATACTTTGCAAGGGCTGGTGAAATAAAGAAGCAAAAGGAAATGAGTGGGAGAAATGGCAATGCATAAACAGAATGAGTTGGACAATTGTTTCTATCTCTTTATCTCTCTGCTTCTGTATTAAATACTCAGTTTTTTATTTACAAGGTGAAGTGCCTCAAGAATAAAAGTTTGATTCTCATAAATCTTTAGATGTAGTTGTTTTATGGTTAAAGAAATCTTTCATATAAATGGGCTTAGAGAACAAGTAGAAAGAACACACAGGAAACTAAAAGCCAGCAGTTTCTTTTGCTGTGTAAGGCCTCTTGCTAGAACCAACCAATCCGTACAGACGTCACTTTAGAAATGGGATTTATTTATGTTATTGCTATTATTTTGCTCACAGTTAAATGGAAAAAGCATACTGTGAGTTTTGCTATATAAAAACAAACAACACTGCTGGAATGTATTTGACATATAGTGTTTCTGCACAAGAAAACTTGCAATGATAATTTTCTTAGAGGGAGGACTAATGCTCCCAGAGATATTCTGGATGGAGTTGAGTTTAGAATATATAAAAGGTCTAAGAACTAACATAGTGTTAAAATAGTTCTTAAAAGAGGTTTCTATGTTGGCCAATTGAAATGGCAAATTCAAATGCGTTTTCAGTTTCTACACCTGGAAATAACTCTAGAGATAAGATTAATGAGGTGTTGGAATTAGCAGGGTGACATAAGCAGCACCATTAGCCCCTCTAAATAATAGCCTCCTTGATTTGAAGGGCAAGGCCAACTCTCACCTCGTTTGCCTTCCAGAAATCTCTTTTTATGGCACTTCCTTAATATTCAACACAGCTCTCAAAAAGAGACAGGGATCATGAAGAAATAAATGCGTTCAGCTAAGAGTTTTCAGATAATCTATTGAACTAGTAGGGGGTGGCATAGGATGGGGATGTGGGTTACAAACAAAAAACTAAGCCAGCAAACCAACAGGCAATCAAATCATCCCTGCCCAGAGAGCACTTATAATCTAGCTGTGGAGAACAAGCTAGCAGAAGGCTAATTTCTAAGTAGAGAAGGCTATTCAACTCCTTGAAGACCAATATTAAGATTTGGGATTAGACAATATTAAATTTTCATCTTTCTGGTGCTGAGTGTGGTGGATAGATTCTAAAGAGGCCCTTATGATCCTGCTCCTGCCTTCCACACCTTTATGTAGTCCTCCTCTCCTCCTCTTCCTCCAAATGTAGAAGAAATCTGTGACTTCCTTCTAACCATTAGAATATGACAAAGGAAATGAGATGTGTGGGATTATGCGTATATGAGTATATTAAATAAGATCACAACTTCCAGGCTGGGTGTCCCTGGTGGCTCATGCCTGTAACCGCAGCACTTTGAGAGGCGAGGCAGGCAGATCACCTGAGGTCAGTAGTTCAAGACCAGCCTGGCCAACATGGTGAAACCCTGTCTCTACAAAAATACAAAAATTAAGGCTGGGCACAGTGGCTCACACCCGTAATCCCAGGACTTTGGGGGGCCGAGGCAGGTGGATCACGAAGTCAGGAGATTGAGACCATCCTGGCTAAAACGGTGAAACCCTGTCTCTACCAAAAATACAAAAAATTAGCTGGGCGTGGTGGCACGCACCTATAATCCTAGCTACTCAGGAGGCTGAGGCAGGAGAATCGCTTGAACCTTGGAGGCGGAGGTTGCAGTGAGCCGAGATTGTGCCACTGCACTCAAGCCTGGGCAACAGAGTGAGACTCTGTCTCAAAAAAAACAAAAACAAAAACAAAAAAACGCAAAATTAGCCAGGCATGATGGCAGGTGCCTGTAAACCTAGCTACTCAGGAGGCTGAGGCGGGAGAATCACTCGAACCCTGGAGGTGGAGTTTGCAGTGAGCTGAGATTGCACCATTGCACTCCAGCCTGGGCAACAGAGCAAGACTGTGTCTCAAAAATAAAAAATAAAAATAAAAAATAAGGTCACAACTTCCAATTTGTAAAGAGACCCTTTCTTCCATGCTGACTTTGAAGAAGCAAGCTTCCATGTTGCTTACATCCCTATGGAGAGGGCCTGTGGCAAGGAACTGGGAGCAGACTCCTACCAACAAGAAACTGAACCCCTCAGTTTGGCAGCTTGCAAGGAACTGATAGTATTGCCAAGAAACATGTAAGCTTAGGAATGGATTCTTCCCCATTAAAGCTTCAGATGAGAACACAGTCCTGGCCAACACTTTCATTGTAAAGGACACAATTAAGCAATGCCTGGACTACTGACTCATAGAAACTATGAGACAATAAATGTGTATTGTTTTCAGATGTGAATTTGTAGTAATATTGTTCCATAGCAATAGAGAACTATACATTGAAGCATAAAACTTATAGGTTGATACCTGGTATCACCTAATTGAATCTTATAAACGTTTCCCCACTGTAAAGGGAAAAATAACTCTAGAGTCTGTACGAAATTCTCCCACTGCCAGTGTAAACTTTTATGTCCTTATTTAGAGATTCTCATTAGTTTTTCCTCTTTTTGGATACATAGCCCTACCTGTAGCACTGAAGAGTTCTATGTTGCCACCCAACCATGACTTACTTGCCCAAGGGTGATGTTTTCCAGGCCAGTTAGACTTTTTCTTCTAGGCATATGGAGTTAAGGTGAAAAGGCAGGGTTCATAAGACAGAGCGAGAATCTGGAGTTGAAAGGTTGTGTGGAATTGAAGCCAGAGTAAGGGTTATACAGATTAACAGTTACAAGTGAGCCAAAATCATGGCAGAACAGACCAAGGAGCTGTTTAGAGGCCATTGGTCTTCAGAGAGAAGACTGTAGCAAGACACAGGAGGAAGTGGTGATGAGGACCTCTTAGGGAGAGAGAGAGACAAAGCAGGGTTTCTGATAATCAAATTTGGTTTCATTTTCTGCAAAAGGAAAAGGAAATGGAAAGATTCTCTCTTTCTTTGCAACAACTCTTCCTTTCTCTAACCTTGCAACTAAATTATACATGATCAAAGGATACCGTGTTTAATTTTTAGATTTACATTTTATTGTTATTGTTTTAAAATCAAAATGTACAAAAATCTCCCTCATAATTGTGTTTCCCATCTATGCAGTCTCTGCTTTCTATAAACAAAAATATAATCCTAAGCCCCCCACAAAAAACTGAATGGACCTCCTCTGGGCCAAGGGAAACCATGATGGGAAAGGAGGTCAGACATGCCTCGTTAAACACCTTCCCTTTTGGAGTTTAGACACAACTGACCAGTGTTAACCTTAAAACATAGATTATAAGACTGACAAAACATACTCACACTAGCAATAAGATTCCAAATTCTAACCTGACTCTGGTATAGCATACACATGACAGCAGACCCTGAAGGAAATAAAAATATTTTACCCCAAAATATATTTCTTTGACATCTCTTGAAATAGTTCTGTAAAGCAGTGTTTTGTGGGGGAAATTTGTATCTACAAGAATCTCCTTCTCTTTTAAGCCCTTTCCCTGATACAGGAGAGATTAAATGAGAGTATGAATCCTTTAAGGCCTGAAAAGAGATATTTACCATTTATTTTCTCTGAAATTTGCTACCTGGAGGGTTCTTCTACATAACAAGAGCCTTGGTTTCCCAACCCCTCTTATCTTAACTCGAGCATTTCTTTCTACTGACTTCTTTAACCATGGGCACACTTTCTTAGGACCTCCTGAGAATGGTCCCCAGGCCATGGTCACTCATATTGGCTCAGAATAAATCTCTTTAAAATATTTTGTAGAGTTCGCCTTTTTCACCAACATTTCCACACCCTCATGAAGATTATTAATGTCACCAGTCTAGCATTTATCCTTCCAGATATTTATGCATATTCTGTAATTGCCTGATGGGTTCATCTTGTCCACGACCCAGAAAATTCAGTGCATAGAGAACAGTAAGATTTTATAGCAAAGAAGGAGTTTAATTAATGCACGGCTAGCAAAGTGAAACATGGAGTTTTTTACTCAAATCAGCCTCTTTGAGAACTCAGAGGCTAGGGTTTTGAGTGGATAATTTGGTTGGCAGGAGACTAGGGAATGGATGCTGCTGAGTGGTTGGGGATGACATCATAGGGTTGTGAAAAACAGTCCTTGTGAGCTGAGTCAGCCTCTGGGTGGGGGCCACAGGACCAGTTGAGTCTTGAGTCTGGATCCAGGTGAAGTAAATCAGTCATCAGAATAAAGAAGTCTGAAAAACATCTCAAAAGACCAATCTTAGGTTCTTTTATCAATCTTAGTGATCAATCTTAATGATGTTTTCATAGGAGCAACTGAGAAAGTTACAAATCTTGTGACCTCTGGCACAGTAAACAATTATAGAAAGGTGAACTATGCCCACACCTTAGCTGAATTCGGACCCCTCCTTTAATCCTAATCTTGCAGCCTTTCATTAGTCTTACAAAGGTGGTTTCAGTTCCCAAACAGGGAGAGAGTCAGTTTTATGGAGGGACTATTAGCATTCTTGCTTCAGAGTTAAACTATAAACTAAGATCCTTCTATGGCAGCTTGGCCTATGCCCAGGAAAGAATGAGGACAGCCGGCCTGTGAGGCTAGAAGCGAAATGGAGTCAGTAATGCTAGACTTCTTTCACTGCCAAGTGGTTTCAATTCAAGCAAAAGTATCTTTTTTTACCCCTTCTTTTTCTTAATGCACTATAATGTATTTAGCTTGTCCCTTATTGTCTTTTTTTACTCTGGTTGCTTATATGATTTTTTTTTTAACATTTAATTTTCACTATGATGTACCTAGGAGTGGATTTCTTCATTTGATATGTTTACAGTTTCCCAAACTTGAATGCATGGTTAATGTCTTTCATCCATTTTGGGAAATTCCCCAAAATTATTTCTTCCTATTCGTCTGGAGTCTAAGCAATTGCAAATCTACACTTTCTCTGTCTCCCAGAACACCCTCTATGCCATTACTTACTCAGCAAAAGTCTTGTGGAGAAAAACTGGTGTACCGGAAGAGCTAACCCTGTGTTTGGAGCTTCTTTAGATTCCAACCAACTGTGCCAAACAACATGCAGCCAGTAAAAGTTCAGTTGGTTTCAGCTTGTCTCAGCAAAAGTCCGCTGCTGAGACAAGGTTGCTCTTCCACTTGTCCGTGCTTCCGGACTCCTCAAATATGCCCTTGGAGATAAAAGTGACCATGGAGATTTGTTCACCTAAAAGAGTCTTGTTCCTTTTGCTAATTTATTTAACTTCTTTGTTTTCACAGATCCTCAATCACTTTAAAGAAAAAAATAGTTCCCCTCTTTCCGTGGTGTTTTCTCATTGTTATCACAGGATGATGGCTTTTTGCAACTGTTGGGGCTCAGAAAACAGTACACCCAAATGAAGGCCTCAGCAGCAGCCTCAGAAGTAAAAGATTTTCTCTGACATTTTCCTGTCTTCCTGTCTCTCAGTCCCATTCTCCCCAGAGGCTAGCCATAAAAACTAGAATCTCTCTTCCCCAAGGTATGTCATAGAAACCGAATCTCCTTTTCCTCAAAGCCAGCCAGAAAATCTAAAATATTCTATCTAAAAACTGTCCATAAAGAAATTATCTGATCTAATTTGTTTGACTGTATGTCATACGAGGTCTTGACTGTAGGTCAAGACCCGCATTTCAGAGAAGGTCCTGCCCATACACAGAAGGAAGGAGTATGTGCTCAAAGAGACCAAGAAGCAGCTATACAGAGAGGCCTTGCTGGGTTTTCCCACCCATTGTATTATTGTTGGATCACACCCTTTTTGTCCAATCATATTGCTACATGGCCATCCGTATTTGATTGAACCTAAGCATAAAAATGGACAATTTCCCTTGTATCTTTGTATCTTCATTCTGAAGGGTCCCATGTATACTTATTGAATAAGCTGGTATGCCTTTTCTCCTGTTAATCTGCCTTTTGTGAGTTAATTTTTCAGTGAGCCTTCAGAGGACTAAGGAGAAAACTCTTCCTTGGCCCCCATACAACCATTTACTGTTAAGTGGACATAGAGCTTCTAATTCTTTTTGACATTTTTCATTTCAATTTAATTTTGCTTGCTTTTAGCTTTCTATAGTGTATGCCTTCTACTTTGCTTTAATTATTGGTCTACTTCATTTTGTCTCCCTCAGTTTTGTCTTTATTTCTGTGATGGTTTTATTCTTTTTTTCCTCCATTTGTTTCCTGAGCTTTGACAGTCTGTGTTTTATCTTTTATTGCTTCCTTTCTCTTTGCTTTTCCTGTGCTTTTTCTCCTATTTCTCTTGGCTCTTAAATCTTAGCTTTTTACTTCTTTATCTAGGATAATACCTTATAAATTTGAACATATATTGTAAAATATATGTTTAAATTTTTAACTTCCTTATGATGACTGGTTTTTCATGCTTTGTGTCCTCTTGTGTTTCCTCCTTTTTCTTTCCTCTTTTAGGGTGGGTTCTTAGAGATTCTGTGCTGGTTGCTATTTGATTGCTCATTTTTGGAAAAAAGTGAACTTTTATGTTTACCTGAAGCTCATACCAGGGCGATGTTCCAGGTTAGTTGAAATAATTTTCTGAATGATTTTATGTGTAAGTCTGTTTATCCTTTACTTCTTCCCAGTCAACAGATATACGGTTTATGAGATTTTTTTTTTCACAATAAAAAGTCTTACCTTCACCTCTGTCTGTAAAACATATGGGTTCCTACAAATATGACTTACTTATATATGGTTCTTCCTATAGTCTCACCTTCTCTGCTTCTTAGAAATAAATGGGTATAGGGAAGCTTCTGCTCTTCAGTTTTCATTTTGCTTCTCTCATCACAAGCAAGAGGTTAGCGTTTACACCTCTGGCTGTGCTCCTTTCCTTTGCTTTTCTGTCCTTTGGGATGCTTATTTTGCTTATCCTTTCTCTGCCTCTATAGATTTTCTTTTCTACTTCCT
Organism: Nomascus leucogenys; assembly: GCF_006542625.1. Classification (NCBI taxonomy): domain Eukaryota; kingdom Metazoa; phylum Chordata; class Mammalia; order Primates; family Hylobatidae; genus Nomascus; species Nomascus leucogenys. The sequence continues at coordinate 28,839,814 of NC_044395.1, read as the reverse complement.
CCCACTAACATATAGGCTTTATCTTTATGGTTTTTGACAGCTTGCTACAAGGATTTTGTGTTTTGGGGTTTTAGCTTTTTCCTGTTGCCACAAAAGCTGGGTGAATGATTTTGTTTCTTGTTCTCCTTTTTGATTCTAAGTGAATTCCAGGAAAGAAAATGGGAAAATACAGATTTTAAGATACAATCTTCAAAATTGTGATTTCATTATTTATTGAATGTCTTCTATGTTTCAGTTTCTTTCAAGTTGGCTACTGCAATACACATTACAAGTTATTTATAATCTGTAAAAATATGATTTTGGAAAGCTTCTTATTGAAGGAATCATTTTAAACAGTAAAATCAAATTATTTCTAAGCAGTGATATCATTTTATTGCACATAGATTTTTATTAGCTTTGAAAATCCCTAGATTTAGTTCCATAATTTATATCAGTAACCTTTTTGAGATACATCATATCTTTGGGTAATAATCACTTTTAATTAATTTAGATATTCTATGTAAAGCCTTTAGCATAAACCTGAGCAAATAATTAGTGTTCAATAAATGTTAGCTCTATTTTCTCCGTTCTCTGTGCTTGTCATCTGTTGACTACCCACAATAGCCTATTATCATCTCTATTATCAAAAGCAGACAGTGAGGATCAAATATGTTAAACAGCTCACCCAAGGTGAGTGGCAGAAACAGATGTCACACCCAGGTCTGCTGCTTCCCTAGCCTGGACCCTTAGTCTCTTTTTCTTAATGTCTCCATCATGCTACATGCTTTGAGAATCACTGAGAAACTGCCTTCAGTTTCCCTTTTAAATGAAAACCTTTCTTCCTCCTTTGTGTTTTTGTCAGTCTCCTTTGTCCCAGTCTTTTAAAACAACTTTGTGGTAGAAAGCATAACTTAGTAAGGGCCTGACTGGTGCTCATGTCAATGGAAAGATGACTTTGTTTTCTTTTCTTTTTCATTTTTTTTTTTTAGATGGAGTCTCGCTCTATTGTCCAGGCTGGTGTGCAATGGTGCGATCTCGGCTCACTGCTATCTCTGCCTTCTGGGTTCAAGCAATTCTCCTGCCTCAGCCTCCCACACGTTTTGTTTACTAAGACTAAGTTTCCACTTACACATCCTCCATTTAGGACCTACATTTCTTAACATGGCATTGTAAATGCCTATCTAGTTTCCCTTTCCATAACCCATCCTGTTTCTAATCTCCCTTTTTCCTTTCCATGGACCACACATGTGTTAGTTCATTCTCACACTGCTGTAAAGAAATACTCAAGACTGGGTGATTTATAAAGGAAAGAGGCTTAATTGACTCACAGTTCCACATGGCTGGGGAGGCCTCAAGAAACTCACAATCATGGCAGAAGAGGAAGCAGGCAAATCTTACATGGTGGCAGGTGAGAGAGAAGAGTGAGCAAAGGAGGAACTTCCAAATACTTATAAAACCATCAGATGTCATGAGAACTCACTATCATGAGAACAGCATGGGGGAAATCACCTCCATGATCCAATCACATCCCACCAGGTCTCTCCCTCAACACCTGAAGATTACAAGTTAAGATGAGATTTCGGTAGGGACACAAAGCCTAATCATGTCATTCTGCCCCTGGCCCCTCTCAAATCTCATGTCCTCATATTTCAATGCCAATCATGCTTTCCCAAGAGTCCCCCAAACTCTTAACTCATTTCAGCATTAACCCAAAAGTCCACAGTCCAAAGTCTGAGACAAGGCAAGTCCCTTCCACCTATGGGCCTTTAAAATCAAAAGCAAGTTAGTTCCTTCCAAGATATGATGGGGGGTATAGGCATTGGGTAAATGTTTTCATTCCATATGGGAGAAATTGGCTAAAACAAAGAAGCTACAGGCCCCATGCAATTCCAAAATCCTATGGGGCAGTCATTAAATCTTAAAGCTCCAAAATAATTTTCTTTGACTCCATGTCTCACAATTAAGTCATGCTGATGCAAGAGGTGGGCTCTCATGGTCTTGGGCAGCTCCACCTCTGTGACTTTGCAGGATACAGCCCCTGCTCACACCTGCTTTCACGGCTGGTGTGCATATTTTTCAGGCGCATGATGCAAACTGTCAGTGGATCTACCATTCTGGAGTATGGAGGACAGTGATCCTCTTCTCACAGCTCCACTAGGCAGTGCCCCAGTGGGGACGCTGTGGGGGCTCCAACCTCACATTTCCCTTCTGCACTGCTATAGCAGAGGTTCTTCATTAGGGCCCTGCCCCTGCAGCACACCTCTGCCTGGACATTCAGGCGTTTTCATGCATCCTCTGAAATCTAGGTCAAGGGACTCAAATCTCAATTTTTGTCTTCTGTGCACCTGCTGGACTAACACCACATGGAAGTTGCCAAGGCTTAGGGCTAGCACCCTGTGAAGCAATAGTCTGAGCTGTACATTAGCCCCTTTTAGCCATGGATGGAGTGGCTGGGACAGGGCACCAAGTCCTGAAGCTGCACACAGCAGGATGGCCTTGAACCTGGTCCGCTAATCCATTTATTTCCTCCTAAACCTCTGGGCCTGTGATGGGAGGGGCTGCCGCAGGGTTTTCTGACATGCCCTGGAGATATTTTCCATATTATCTTGGCGATTAACATTTGGCTCCTCATTAGTTATGCAAATTTATACAACTGGCTTGAATTTCTCCCCAGGAAATGGCTTTTTCTTTTCTATCACATCATCAGCCTGCAAATTTTTCAACCTTTTATGCTCTGCTTCCCTTTTAAACTTAAGTTTAAATTTCAGATTATCTCTCTCAAGTTCAAAGTTCCAGAGATCTCTAGGGCAGGACAAAAGGCCTTCAGTCTCTTTGCTAAAGCATAGCAAGAGTGACCTCTGCTCCCACTCACAAGAAGTTCCTCATCTCCATTTGAGACCACCTCAGCCTGGACTTCATTGTCCATGTAATTATCAGCATTTTGGTCAAAATCATTCAACAAGTCTCTAGGAAGTTCAAAACTTTCCCACATCATCCTGTCTTCTTCTGAGCCCTCCATACTGTTCCAACCTCTGCCTGTTACCCAGTTCCAAAGTCGCTTCCACATTTTTCAGTATCTTTCTAGCAGTACCCCACTCTCTATGGTACAAATTTCCAGTATTAGTTAGTTCTCACACTGCTATAAATAAACAACTGAGACTGGTCATTTATAAAGGAAAGTGGCTTAATTGACTCACAGTTCAGTATGGCTGGGGAGGCCTCAGGAAACTTACAATGATGGCAGAAGGGGAAGTTGGTACATCTTACATGGTGGCAGGTGAAAGAGAAGAGTGAGCAAAGGAGGAACTTCCAAATACTTATAAAACCATCAGATCTTGTGAGAACTCACTCACTATCATGAGAACAGCATGGGGTAAATCACCCCCATGATCCAATCACCTCCCACTAGTTCTCTCCCTCAACACCTGGGATTTGCATTCAAGATAAAATTTGGGTAGGGACACAAAGCCTAACCATATCAACATCCTTCCCCTCCTTACTTTTATTCCTTTGATCTCTTCTAGCCTTCCAGGCCCTTGAAGAGGCCATCTCACATTTTTAAGCACTGTGTGAAGCTATGCCCTCTATACTTTTCAAAATAAAATATCTACAAGGCAAAGAAGTCTTTCTCCTCCTTGCCCTAATCAGGGTATAATATTGGTGGTTTATTATGCTAACAAAATCAATACTTATTCACATCCTTCAGATAAACAGATACTTATGTGGGATTAGATATGCAGGGGATTTATTGTGGAAACTCCTTTGAAAGATAAAGTGAGAAGGAGGAAAAGCAGGCAGAGGGAGCCTTCAGGCCATGATCCAGGTCTGAAATCTATGAAAAGAGAGAGAGAGAAAAAAATTGGGTAGGAAAGGTCTCAGTTTGTGATACCTTTCTGAGAAAGTTTTGGCCATGTTGATAAAGAGTTCCTGAGTCAAATTTGCTAATGAAAAGAATCCTATATTGGGCATAAACAGGACAGACTATTTATCCTCTTAGACTCAGCCTTGGCTGCAAGCAGCCTGGTAGCAATGTGGCTTCAGGGTTTACAGGTAGCTACCCTGATTCTTGTGACTCCCGACTTCCCAAGAACTGACTTAGCACATGAAGACAGTTTCAACAGTCCTATAATTTCATCCCCAACCAATTGGCAGCACCAATTCTCTAGTCCCTTGCCTGCCAAATTATCCTTAAAAATCCTAGCCTCCAAGCTCTTAGGCAGATTTGAGAAATATCTTCTGTCCTGCTGCTCAGCTGTCTTGTGATAATTAAGTGCTTTCTCCATTGCAACACCATTGTCTCAGTGTATTGGCTCTTCTGTGCAGTGGGCAGGAAGAACCCACTGGGCTATAACGCTATTCATAAAATGACATCCATTTGTTGCAAGGGCAAAACACATATATAAGAAAAACCTCTGAAATCTAAATTTTTACCTCTATGCTATTTTACTTTACTAATGAGAATTAACTTATTAAATTATTGGGAATTAATAAAGAAGTACATTTGACCTATCACAAAGGGTGGATAGAAAGGATCTTGGCAGTTTGCATGCTTCATAGTATAGGGACCAAGGGAAAACTTACCCTTCACCCTCTGAAGGATTGCTGAAAAATCAACTGATAAAAGACAGGTTAATAGGAGAAGTGGCACACAAATTTATTCACATATATATGGGGAAGACTCGCAGAGTGATTACTCAACCCATTAACGTGGCGCAGAAGCTTCCATATCATCTTGAGGCTACAGAAAGAACAGGGGCTTGGAGCATGGCCCAAACCAGGTGGTAAATCAGGTTCTAGTGACAAGACACGTTATGAAAGGGGGAGAAGATGAGGCCTACCTATGAAAGTGGCCTTATATGTAGATGAAATCCTATAGGTAGGAGCCCTCAGAGAGAATGAATGGTAAATGTTTCTTTTAGACCTTTAGGGTGTCACAGTGTCAGTTAATCTTCGCTAGACTTAGACAAAGCACGGCCTCAGAGAAAACCTGGCTGCATCAATGAAGATTCTCTATAGATGCAAATCTCCCCTATAAAAGACAGCTTTGCAGGGCCACTTGTGTTAGCTGGCTGTCTGAGAAGCCATCTCAAACTATGGCAAAGAAGTATATTTTGGGGTGAAATATTCTGATTCTTTGAATAGTAAAATGTTCTGTGAAAACATTTTCTGTGAAGAATCTTCAAATGGCTCTTGGTGAGATAAATCATATTAGCACTTAAGCACACATTTTTCTCCTATGAAGATAAATACCCTAATTTTATCTCATTTATCTAACGGTGGGAGTTTCCTTCCTAGGATATTTTGTTTTAATGATATTCTCAATTATTTAAGAATTATTTCACTAGTTTCTCAATATTTCCATTTTCACTTGTATGATTCTACAGAATGTTATATGTTGTTTTTAATTTTGATTTTCATCTGCCTTGACTTTTTGCACCTTCCTAAATTTTATTGCTTACTACCCATTGGCTAAAATCTGTATTTTTTTTTTTTTTTTGAGACAAGGTCTCACTCTGTTGCCCAGGCTGGAGGGCAGTGGCATGATATCAGCACACTGCAACCTCTGCCTCCCAGGGTCCATTGATTCTGGTGTCTCAGCCCCCTTAGTAGCTGTGATTACAGGCATGACCCACCATGCCAGGCTAATTTTTGTATTTTTAGTAGAGATGGGGTTTTGCCATGTTGGCCAGGCTGGTCTTGAACGCCTGGCCTCTAGTGATCCACTCACCTCAACCTCCCAAAGGGCTGGGATTATAGGCATGAGCCACCATGCCTGGCCTAAAATCTGTATCTTTAATGGTTGACTGTGACAGTGACTTCTGCCTATGTCTTAGGTCCTGCTTCCAGCCATCCCCTATTAAGCACTTTATCTTTCAATAACATAAAATTGCTCAAGTTTTCTCACATCCACTTTAGTGCTTTATGTCTTTGCTAGTAATGTTAGCTGCATAGGCCCCTCTCCATGACCCTCTCCCCCTTTAACTCTTTGTCTTATTTTCCTCAGCTAACTAACTCCAAATCAAGTTTCAAACCTTAGTTCACTTGTTTCCTCTTTCCTAAAGGCTTTTATGATTTCCTCATTCTGGATAGAGGCTCTGCCTCTGTGTTTTCATGGTAACCTTTTCATACTTCTGTCTGACTTTTTTTTATTTTTATTTATTTATTTTTTTTTTTGAGACAGCGTGTCGCTCTGTAGCCCAGGCTGGAGTGCAGTGGCATAATGATCTCAGCTCACTGCAACCTCCGCCTCCCAGTTTCAAGCAATTCTTGTGCCTCAGCCTCCCAAGTAGCTGGGATTACAGGCGCCCACCACCATGCCCAGTTAATTTTGTATTTTTAGTAGAGATGGGGTTTCACCATGTTGGCCAGGCTGGTGTCAAATTCCTGACCTCAGGTGATCCACCCACCTCGGCCTACCAAAGTGCTGGAATTACAGGCATGAGCCACTGTACCTGGCCTGACTTCTTATATGTCATAAAACCATTTATTTTATGCCTATCTTCCTACAATACAAGCAAACCTCCTGGGAACAGGAATCATGTTCCATTCATTCTACATTATCCTCCTAGCAATGTATCTGACACATAATACATGTAGAATAAATGTAGAATGGGACTCCAGTTTCTTCTGCTCCCTTTGGTTTAGAATATGTATGCCCCTGATATTTTAGGCATTTGCATTTTTCAACATAGACTGTGTTACAAATTTCTGGCTAGCTTGGGGATATTATTATTTTAACTCTGGCTAGTGCTTCATGTAGTCATTTTAGTTACCATTTTTAATGGTATCTATGTCAAACAGAGAGGTCTTTAGACTTGAGAATTATTGAACACCATGTGGTAAGCTCTACATATGAAAGAAAGAGATTTGACTGTACAATAACATGAAAAGCAACATGGTTTAGTCACTAAAGTTGAAACCATTCCCACAGGGTTGACAAGAATTGCATGCCAGGTCCTGGCCAGAAAAGATATTAGTACCTGTAATTAAGCATTAATCAGGGTACACTTTGGCTCACTTCCTTGTTGCTGAACGTCACACACCACTAGATACTGCTCATCTGCAACCTCATTGTTCCTATAGATAGGATTTCTGATAATGGGGGTGTAAGACTGTTTAAGAATTGATTTGCATCCCCATTGTTCCTATAGACGGGACCTCTGTCTGACCTTAGAATCATAAGGCTTTTGTTTAAGGATCATTTAAGATGTTTTTCAGACCCTAAATTTCAGCAACCAGTTTGAAGACCCCCACAGATGAATGCGATCAGCATGAAAATACAGCTTTTTCCTGTCCTTGTCCCATACTTCACCCTGCACTCTTCAACTAATCAATGACCTTCACACTTCGGCCAGCTCCAAACCCTTTATAAACTCTAATTATACATTTCTCAGGGAAATGGATTTGAGGTTTCCTCCCATCTCTTCATTTGGTGACCCTACAATTACCTCTTGTTCTGTTGCAACCCAGTGTCTCGCTGTGTTGACTTGCTGTGTGCATCAAGCAACAAACCTATTATGGTTACAAAGGGAGGAAGCCTTTGATTTTAATACTTTTTCTGCTAAGTACTGCAGTGCAACTTTAAGAGAATTGCTGGGCCCTTTCCATTCCTTCTATGTAAAGTGAAGATCCTAGTGTCAGAGGCATTGGAACCAGAGCAGCTCCATCTTAAATAGGAGCTGGGTAAAATGAGGCTGAGACCTACTGGACTGCATTCCCAGATCGTTAAGGTTTTCTAAGTCACAGGATAAGATAGGAGATCAAGACAAGATACAGGTCATAAAGACCTTGCTGATAAAACAGGTTGCAGTAAAGAAGCCAGTTAAAACCTGCCAAAACCAAGATGGCAATGAGAGTGACCTCTGGTCGTCCTCACTGCTACACTCCCACCAGCGCCATGACAGTTTACAAATGCCATGGCAACGTCAGGAAGTTACCCTATATGGTCTGAAAAGGAGAGGCATGAATAATCCACCCCTTGTTTAGCATGTTATCAAGAATTAGCCATAAAATGGGTAACCAGCTATGGAGTAGCCATTCTTTTATCCTTTCACTTTGCTAATAGACTTGCTTTCACTTTAATCTGTGGACTCCCCTTGAATTCTTTCTTACTCAAGATCCAAGAACCCTCTCTTGGGGTCTGGATTTGGACCCCTTTCCTGTAACACTATCTAACCACTTTACAAAGTATTTTTGAAGATGAATTCAATCAAGTGACTCAAAAGCCTCCAGCAAGGGTATGCTTCCCGAGAAATTTTCAACACAAACGTAACAAAATAATTCTTTTTTTCTATCGATACCCACTGATTCAGAAATGTTCCAGAAATGGTATAATTAGTGTCTGGGTATTGGATAAACATTACACTAAAGGGAGCTTACTGAAAACATTTTGCTTGAGTGTTGGCCCTAGAAACAATTTTCATTCTGGTTAATTTATTCTGTAGCTTTGCTGATAGTGAACGGACACCAGAGCATAAACGTGAGGCCACTGTCACCTATCCTTGTTGAATGTGGGAAGGGAAGTTGATAGACTCTTACGGAGAAGAATATTCTCCCACCTCTTTCTAAAAAGCTTTGTAAATTTTTGGATATTAGGGTCAAATGACAAGATTACAACAATTTAGTTTAAAGATCTTGTGATGGTTAATATTCAATGTCAACTTGATTGGATCGAAAGTTGTAAAGTATTGTTCCTGGGTATGTCTGTGAGGGTGTTGCCAAAGGAAATTAACATTTGAGTCAGTGGACTATGAGAGGCAGGCCCACCCTCACTCTGGATGGGTATCATCTAATCAGCTGCCAGTGCGGCTCAGATAAAAGCTGGCAGAGGAACATGGAAGGACTAGACTGGCTGAGTCTTCCGGCCTACATCTTTCTCCTGTGCTGGATGCTTCCTGCCCTCAAGTATTGGACTCCAAGTTCTTCCAGCATTGGGACTCTTGGACCTTCAACTACAGACTGAAGGCTCCACCATCGGCTTCCCTACTTTTGAAGGTTTGGGACTCGGACTGACATCCTTGCTCTTCAGCTTGCAGATGACCTATTGCGGGACCTCACCTTGTGATTGTGTGAGTCAGTACTCCCTAATAAATTCCCCTTCATATATACATCTATCCTATTAGTTCTGTCCCCCTAGAGAACCCTAACTACTATGGATCTTAATTGGCTTTATTTGCAACTCTAGATTTGGGCAACTTTTTTTATTTTAAAAAGAAGAAAAGAAACTTTTTACCTGAAAAATGTGATCACCTTTAAATTATTAGGCCTAGAGAGGCATTGGAATGAAACAGCAGTTCTGTCACTCCTCCTTGAGCTAAATAATAATCTCCTGAGGGTATGTGGGCTTTAGACTAACTGATACCAAGAAGCCATAAAATGCCATACGCTGGGCACCATAACTTATACCCTTATAGTTCAACGGTGTGTAGCCAATCACTGGCTAATGTGATTTCTGTAAGCCAATGGTAATTCCTGTCAGACAACTTTGTATCAGCCCACTCCTTGTTCCCTTTACTTTAAAAACCTGTTTGTAATAAAGGCTGCCATAACACTCCCTGAGGCTATTTGAACAGCTGTCTTCGCTTTGGCTCAAAAAAACTCTTTAAATTACATTTTGTGTCTTAGTCTCTTCCTTTTAGGTTGACAACTTCATCCTGTAAAATAAAAATAAATGTTCCAATGAGTTGTGCAGACAGCATTAGTGTTATAGACAGAAAAGGCTGAAGAAAGCAAAAACAAAAGAGAAAAACTGGCTTGATCATGTGAGGACAGGGAGACAGAAAAATAGAAGGATAACTTATTGGTTAGCATCAGGTTACCTCAGGCTACTTTTTGTTGTAAGGATTAAAACAGAGAGAACTCCAATATCTTGCTGATTGATGATTGAAAATGACCTGTTTGGAAATTGGCTGTTCTCTCTCTCTCATGATGTCTTGGAAGGTCAGATAATAACTTAGTTTTAGTTTGTGACTGCAACTTTAGCACGAATGACTCTATTTTTATTTTAGTCTATCTGTTGGGGTCTAGTGCAGGAGTTTAGCCCAAAACAATGGACTCCTATAACTTTTGTTTAACATTAGGGAATCTGTTTGTAGTTATCAATAAGTGTGGAATTTGGGCAAGTTATATTCTTGCCCGAGTCTGGGCATCCTGTCTCTGTGTTCGAGAAGATGGAATTGATAATTTTTAACCTTAAACGCTTTATGATCTTTGAGGTAACAGACACTTCTGAGCTCTACAAAAAGTTTGCAACTAGAGGGCTGTTTGGGAGTGTGAAAGGAAAATATCTTGGGCTCCCAAAATTGCTAAGGAAAACTCAAGCTGGAAACTGCTTAAGGCAAACCTGCCTCCCATTCTAATCAAAGTTATCCCTCTGCTGAGACAGACACATATCTAATTGCCTCCTTTGGAAAGGCTAATCAGAAATCAAAAGAATGCAACCATTTGTGTGTCACCTGTTACCTGGAAGCTCCCTACCAGCTTTGAGTCTTCCTGCCTTTGCTGTAAGTTGTCCCTCCTTCCCAGACCAAACCAATGTACTTCTTATGTATACTGATTGATATCTCATGTCTCCCTAAAATGTGTAAAACCAAGCTGTGCCTTCACCACCTTGGAAACATAGTCAGGACCTCCTGAGGCTATCTCACAGGCACATCCTCAACCTTGGCAAAATAAACTTTCTAAATTAACTGAGACCTGTCTCAAACTTTATAGGTTCAGAGAAGCATGAGGCAGAGAATCCATACACTTGCCTCCCATCCCATTCCTCTGTATGCAGATGTTTGAAATGCTTTTTCCCCAATGCCATGAAGAAATAGCACTTGAACATAAATTTAATTTCCTCAGCAAGGCCATTTTTATACTTTCTGCAGAAATGGCACACTCGCCAGCAGTTTTGCCACAAGAGTACACCAAACAAAGGAGACAGGGTCATTTATAACCTGACATGTCCACCCTACTGCTGTGTCCGGTTTCCATTGGCTAGAATGGGACCTCACATTCTGTATTTGTCCCGATTGGCTAACAACTTAGAACTTTTTAAAAGAGGCAAAAGCAGAGGAGAACTAAGGAAGGAGGAAGTAACTTGTAGAATGCTGAGAAAGGTAAAAATGCCTTCAAATAAGGAAGATGAACAGGCTATGACCTAATGCTTGCTTGGACCAGTATAGGCATGCCAGGGCAAATATTTAGGCTAAACTGTGGGAGCTAAGAACATTAAAGTATATTGATTTCTTGATTATGGCTAGCAGATATTTAAGAATGTTAGCACAGGTCTTTGAATAAATTTTGCTTCTAAGAGAAGTTACTATTTATTCCTAATTAGATGGGGAGGAAAGTCTTTGAAGAAGAACCTCAACTTTACTTTTTACACAGAGCTGTGCACATAACCACTTTCAGACAGAAACAGCCAACTTCCAAGTTGACAGAAGACAACCAAAAGGTGTCTTTTGAAAAGCCGAAGCAGATTCTTTCAAAATGACTTGCCAAAGTTTTCAGGAACTGTTTGACCCCTTAAGGCCCTGGTGTCAGAAATAAATAGGAATAAAATACAGCTGGAAGCACATACAATAGATTTCTATTAATGGTTTATGTTTGTTATTTGAGCTCCTGTCTGATTTTCTGTTTCACCTTCTGTAAGACTTCTTGGTAATAATACTAATGATAACAAATATAAAACCTTAGGGAATGAAAACCAAGTGCCAGATATTCTTCTGAATGCTTTATGTAAATTATCTCAGTTAATTCTGACAATAGCCTTATGAAATACAATCGTGTTGCTTAACAGTGGGGATACATCTTGAGAAATGTGTTGTTAAGCAGTTTTGTCATTGTGCTAACGGCATAGCGTGTACTTACACAAACCTAGGTGGTATAGCCCACGACACACCTAGGCTATATTGTATAGCCTATTGCTCCTAGGCTATAAACTTGTATAGCATGTGATTGTGCTAAGTGCTGTAGGCAATTGTAACACAATGGTATATATTTGTGTATCTAGTATGTCTAGATGAGGCAGGAAAATAGGGTCTGGAGGCAGGGAACATAACACTTCAGCTATGACAGGAAATATCCTCTCTGTAGGATGTAGGCCAAGTAAATGACTTTGTAACTTTACTTCATCCTCTCCTTTTACATAGGGTGTACCCCAAGTAACCAATGGGATCCTCTGAGGGGGTATTTAAACTACCCAAAATTTTGTAATGGAGATGTTGAGCCCCTATGCTTAGGCCCACTCCCACACTGTGGAGTGTACCTTCATTTTCAATTAATCACTTCATTCCTTTCTTGCTTTATGTGTTTTGTCCAATTCTTTGTTCAAGATGCCAAGGAACTGTACACCCTTCTACTATTAACATATTTTAGTAATCCAGCCAGGAGGAAGAGGTAAGCCCAAAGTTTGGGATTTATTCTTCTCCTTCCTACTTTTCCTTTCTGCTCCTTACATGGAATCTCTTTTCCTTTCCATCCAGGGACCCTTGGTGGGTAGTACCTAAATATGGATGTAACTGCAGGTTTCTGGCCATGGCCAGTGAAACTGAAGGTTTTTCACCATCACCACCCAGATTTAAGAAACCTGGGTCTTTTTCACTTTTTTTCCTTTCTTTCCTTTTCAGTCTTTCAGCAGTTGTTTCCTAGTAGCCTGTTTGGAAATTGAGGGCAATTGGCTGGAGTCACTCCCCAGTACTGCCTGAAGGCCTAGAAATGAATAGGAATAATTGCCCTGCCCTGATGGGGGAAGGACTTTTTTTTTTTTTTTTTAATCTCTTCTGCGTGTGATCCCTGAGCCCTACCTCCATCGCAGGTTGGAGCAAACTCACACACACGTTTCAGGCTACTTAAACCTTCTTTTCTTATAAATTCTTTCCTTCCCCTATTCAGCTGGCTAAGGGCAAAGAAACCCCAACCAGCCTCCAGTTCTTATCATTAAAGTTAATGGGAAGCATGGGAAAGCATGTCCTTATCAATTATAAGGATGCTAAAAGTTGGGGATTACACTCAGGTACAAAAGGAAAGCTCATAGCAGGCTTTGGAGGGAACGCATGCAAAGTGGCACTGGTGCCCGCTTAAGTAAGCCCAGAGACGGTTGGAACTCTAAGATTGGACCCCACAGGAGGATGCTCTGCGGGTCCTGTGGACCTCAACCTGCCCAAAGGGGATGCCCTTTGCAGAGGTTCTGAGGTCTAGTATTAAGCCCTCCTTAGAATTTTCTATCACAGGTGCAATGCTGCTTGGCTCTAAAATTGTTTAGAATCTGAAGCTTACTGTCTAATGGGAAAGTGGGATGGCATTGCATGTATCCAGGCTTTTGTGCTGCTGTTGTAGGCAGGGCGCCTGGTTAATGTGTGACGCCCTGCTTTCGTACTGTTTGGCCTCAGTGCTCCTTGGAGTCTGGGGAGGTTTAGCCTTTAAAAATCAAACTGCCATGGAGACTGCTTTACCTCAAATTTTGGTTCACAGCCTTCCTTGGGACAAAGCAAAACCATCAAGCTTGTATTGCTTTCTCATGGCTAAGGTTCCAAGCAATTGGATCTTCCTTTATGTGTGTGCATACATGTCTAGATGCATTTATTTGTATGTACACTTATTGTTATATGTTTTGTCTACCAAATTGGCTTATAAGTAAAGCAGCACTCAAATTAAGTAAATAAGTCTAAGCAATTTTCAAGTTCACATGGCCTAAGTATAACTGTAGTAAAAAAGCTAGCTTTCAAAGTATTGGTAGAATAAAAATAGAAAGGCCTTCAGAACTGTCAGCATACATTTTGTCTTGGTACGAGAGTGCTAGGAAGGGAAGAACATGGTCCCTTTAAATGATATGGAAGCGGAGAAGGGAAGTGCGAGGTAGACAAAGGTGGGTTCCGGGCTCGGGCTCCACCCCCACGGACCTAGGTGAGGACAGGTATTTCCTGCCCAAATGTTGAATCTCCCAATACCACCCTGGCCTGCCACGCCCCCATCTTGGGCCTATAAAAACCTGAGGCTTCCCCCACCCCTACCCCCAGCAGGTAGACGCAGAAAGCAGCTGAATGTTGTGAGGAACACGTCGGTAGAGGAAGCTACAAGCCACTGGTCATCGAGGGCTCACTGGCAGAAGAGCACGCCAACAGGCACTAGCAGGTCGACAGGCCAGGCCACAGACTGGTGGAATGATGCAAAGTTTTCCAGGGGAAAACCATCTCCCTTCTGGCTCCCCCATCTGCTAAGAGTTACTTCTACTCAATAAGACCTTGTACTCATTCTCTAAGCCCGTGTATGCTCCAATTCTCCTGGTACACCAAGGTAAGAAGCCCTGGGATACAGAAATCCCTCTGTCCTTGTGATAAGTAAGGGTCTAATTGAGCTGGTTAACACAAGCCACTTGTAGACAGCAAACTCAAAAGAGCACTCTGTAACACACGTCCACTGGGGCTTCAGCAGCTGTAAACATTTACCCCTAGACATTGCCGTGGGCGGGGCGGCGGGGGGGGGGTTGTCTGTATGCTTCCCTAGAGGTTTAAGGAGCGGGGCACTGAGGAAGTGAGCCACAGCGCCACTGCACGCCCTGTGAGGGGGACAAGGGAACCTTTCAGCTTCAGTTTGTATTTTTTGTCTGTCTTTGTTAGGTATCTTTAAGTGTCAGTGTTAACGCTGGGAGCTGTTTGGGGCGAGCCTACTTCCCATTCTATTCAAAGTCTCACTGAGATAAGTGCATATCTGATTGCTTCCTTTGGAAAGGTTAATCAGAAACTCGAAAGAATGCAACCATTTGTCTCCCACCTGTGATCCGAAGCCCCCAACCCCCCTCCTCACCTCAAGTTGTCCCTCCTTTCCAGACTAAACCAGTGATCATTTTACATATGTTGATTGATGTCTTCGTCTCCCTTGTTAAAAGTAAAAGTTAAGTGAATTAGATAAATGTTTTAGGTAAACTTTTGTGTAAATTAAAATCTTAGTTATTTTTGATACTCATTTAATATCTGGGTAATTTCCAATTAAGAAAGGGTTGTGGTAGGGGAAATATGTTTAGAAAATTGTGGAATCGTTCTTATCTATAAATAACCATATCTGATAGTTCAGGATTTCTTGCTTTTTAGGGTCTCACGAAAGTTTTAGGTTACTACGGATAAAATTATAGTTAACATGTAATTCTGCATACAAAATGTGCCACAAAGGGTTAGTTATTAGTGGGAAAAAAATAACTGTATAATTCAAAAGTTATCTAAAAGTTCAAATTACAGATTTGAAAAGGTTATTATGAAACAGTGTATTAAGGAATCATTAAGCAGGGGAGAAAGATGTGGAAAAATTTAAACGATAAAATATTCTTTAAAATCTGCTAAGAATTGGAAATAATTGGCTAACATTTTCATGGTTAAAGCTGTTAATACTGATTAAAGTAACAACTATTGTAAAAACGCATCAGCTGTTTGGCAATTCTCTTTGCAGTGTAGTTAAGCATAAAGCTGGATTTAGTGTGGAGCCAAATTTCACATACATGGCTTGCATTGCTTCACACTATGTTTACTGTTTTGAGTGGATAGTGCTAAAGTCATGTGCCTAAGGTGAATTTTTTGATTGCACAGAATGTATAATGATATTGGTGAACTTGAGGATATTGAATTGTATATCAGGAATAAAATATTTAATATGTGGGGTTTTGGGGGCCCTAGATAACACTGTAGCTTCCAGGGTAAATGGAGCAGAAAAATTTAGGGTTGGTTTCCTGTTTATCTGTTTTTGTTTCTAGTTTTCATTAATTTGCCATTTATTCCCCTCTGGCTTTGCTTGTGTATCCATATCTAAAAAACCATGATGCTTTTTAGTTTCTAGTGGAAGGCTTTTATTTGGTTCTGTGAATAGTTATTTTGTTTCCTATGCATTTCTAGCAAGTCATCATTCATTCCATTTATCTGGAACTCTTAAGCTACCTTTGTTGGGCTTCAGGAATTAATGAACACACCAGCTTTTTATCCTTAAACTAACTTTTTGGACTTGAGGCTTCCTGATGTTTTAAAGGTGTTGAGTAGACTCTTACAAATAGAACTTACGACATATTTCTGCTTAGTTTCTCCAAAATTTGTAATATATCCTTGAATATTCTTAATGCATGGTAATATGTTTGTTTGCACACAGTCAAGCATGGTTGCCAGGGCTGCTCAGGGAGAGAGAACCCGGAAACCTGGCAGGCCAGCAAAAGGATATGAATTTCTTACCAGTCTCTGGCCTCTTTGTGTAAACTGGTTAATCAAACATTTTGTCAGAAAAGTAGAATGTGTAATGTGTTTTAGTTCACATGACTTTAGCAGTCTTTGGGAAATAAAGACAATTTTAAAGATTATTGGTAAAATACAATTGTCTTCAAAATATAAATATGTGTTCTAAATTATGTTCAAATATTAGGTTTGCTAAATACCTTAAGGTCATAAACTGCTTCTTTTGCTTTTGAAAATTGTTTAACTTGCCTGCCTTCCAGCTAGGTAAGGCCTGGGGCCACGTGGAGTTGGCCGGGCCCTAGCTATGCTTGAAACAGTCAAACCTTATGGAAACATAACTTACCAGGTTTTATGTTAAAGTTAAAATTGCTAAGATTGTAATTGTAACATGCAATTAAGACTATTAGAAACAGTTTTACATGCAAGGTGTGTAAAAACAGTAGAATGTATTTTTTAATTTTTTTAAAGGTTATAAAAGGTTTTTGCTTTAAAATTTCTGAGTCATTTTGGCAAAATAATTTATGGTAATCTGAAATTCCAAAATCAAAGTTCACTTTCAAAGTTGTCTTTCCTAATGCCTGTGTTTCTTGATGGATCAGAGGGCTCCTGCAAACATCCAGAAAAAGGATTATTTGACGTGTTTAGGTATATGAGATTGCCAAAATGATGTTCAATCTTCTTTAGGTAATATTTTCATGAATAATACTAATATATATTCCAAAATTGTATGGGATTTCTGAAATTCCAATGTCTAAGTATATGCTAACAATCACAATTAGTTATTATGTTACCATAAACCACAGAAATAACCAAATTTCCTTGTATAAAGATACTAACCCAAATAAAACAGTAGATTATTATGCTACAGTGTAATTTCATCAGGTAAAGAAAGCTTTTTATGGTTCACTGAGGACAATTCCGTCACAATCTGGAACCTGAAGATTGGATCTTAGAACATCAGAGAAAGACCATCCTTGCCATCCACACTGCAGCAAAACTTCGGAGCGTTCAACCCTGGGTTTATAATCTCACAATTGAGAAGGATCCCTCCATACTCTTAGAACTGTACACCCATTGGAACATTTAAGTTAAAATTAACTAGGAAGGTTTCTCCCCAGAAGATGGCATCCTTGATTTGAATAGCTTTTCCCCAGATCACGGAACAAAACTTCTATTACGAGACTCTTATCTTTGAATATTTTTTCCTTGTTTATGCCTCTATGAACAATAGAGATGAAAAGGGGATCTATTATGTGCACTTTTATAGGGTATACTTTTATCTGTGAAAGATTTTGCAGCCAGCCTTATACATTAATAACCTTATAATTTAATAGATAAAAGATGAAGGCCCATTGTAGGTGAGAAATTTTAGTGGTACATATGTTGCCTCATAATCAGTTAAAACTCCTCTTAACCCACGTCATGGATTAAAGAGAACATTGCCAGGAGGCCTTCACTCTTTCATAAGGACATCATTTATTAGGTCCTTTTTCCATGGTTTAGAATAAGACACAATAATTAGAAATGTCTCCCTCATAATAGGCTCTGCAGAAAATTCTACTTTAAAAGCTATCGTTACACAACAGACTTTAAATTCTCTTGTGAAAGTTATTCTAAATGATAGAACTGGCTGAACAGAAAAGTGCCTGTGCAGCTGCTGACACTTGTGGTCTGTGGAGAAATACATCAAATGTAGATTACAAGAATTCAGTTGTAGGGGATTAATGAAAAGATCACTTAGTCAAGTGAGTAAACTCTTCATTTAGCTCATTCTTTAATCTATTTAATGTTAGGTGGTTTGGTTTATGGGGACCATGGGTAAGGAGCATATTCCAAACTCTTGGTGTTAACCTCCTGGTAGTCATAATAGTCTTCCTGTTGCACTGTATTCTCTCAAAGCTTTTAAATGTTTGCATGCAGCCATGTCTAGAAGTCAAATGGCCTCTCTTCAACTGCAATGACAAAAGCTGAAAGAAATGTGTGACCATGAGGACAAAATAACCTATGAATGACATGCCGAGACCAGAAACCCAAAACGATGGTAACTGAGAGTGGGGCTAAGGCCCTAAGTTTTGGTCACACTTCACCTAAGTGAAAACCTGGCCAAAAGGGAAGTTTTTTTAAACAAAGTTATAGGAGGTCATTATATTGGACTGAGTTCATGCACTAGGCCATAACAAACCAAACCAAACTAAAATGGAGTCATTTGTGTTAAATGTAACATAATCAAACTTAGGCTTCAAGAAAACGTACAGATCCCAGAACAGACGAGGTTTTGTTTTTCTCCTGTAAACAGGATGTTCCAGCATAAGGAGGTACCTTCTACTCAGTCCTTATTCTCTTCTTGAAAAACCCATTGTTCTGTTTCCCAGCAGGTTTCAAAACCGTATGAGTACATTTATGACAGTGACAATAATATAAATGACTAATGTTTTAGTCAATATCTCAAAATTGAGAAAATGACCAAAAGGGGGAATTGTTGAAGCAAACTGAATAAGGAGGACTCTGTACTTCTGTATTTGAGTCCTTGTGGAGGAACTGCAGCCGAGCTTAACAGACAAAACTGAAAACCTAACTGGATAGTATGTACCCATAACAATAGCTGAGTGTGGGCCAATCCCAGTAGCTGTATTTCAACCACTCATAGATTGTGTGTTCAAACTGCATTTAAATAAGGCAAACGCAGAGCTGTTACCAGTCTCGCTGTTTCTGTACCTCACTTCTGATTCCTGTACTTATTTTAATTTTTGTGTCTATGAATTTCTTCTGACCATGAGGCATCCCTGGAGTCTCTGTAGATTTGCTGTGAGGGCTGCGTGATTCACAAATTGTTCATTACTCATTTAAACTCCTTTAAATTCGGCTGAAGTTTTTGTCTTATCATATATAAAGCACCTTTCAACACATACATTTGGTGTCTGCTAATCTGTTAAAACTGACAGCCAAGGCCAGGTTTCTGTCTAGTAAATAGGACAGGTTGAAGGGCATTACTTCTCTCGAATATTGGTGGTGTGATGAAAGTGGTGTAAAGATTTAATCATCATTGAAGAAAAAATATTTTTTGCATGTTTCTAGAAAGCTGCTTCCCTAATTTGCTTAAAGAAGAATAGTATTTTTTTTTCCAGCACATTCTCGCTGCTTATTCTTGATTTTCAGGCTATCAGAATCTTAAAACCTGCCCCAAATTATATTCACTATATTTATAATCTGGACATTTCCATAAAAACAGAATTAAAAGCTATTGGAGAACAGACCTTATAAATGAAAAATATTTTATACAGTTTCCTTGGGCTCTCATTTACATAATGTTTATTTTAGCCTCCTCACTTATTGATGTGGTATTTTAGTTTCCTGTTTCTAGTTTTAAGAATTTTCATTCACTATGTTTTGATACTAGATACATTGTCGTGGTGGGGTGTATGTAATATGACAGATTTAGTTCAAATTTTGACTGTGCCATTTAAAGAGTAAATGAGCAAATGGGAACTCTCAATACCTGCTCTGTCAGGTGTAGTGAGAGCTAGAGGGGGACATAAACGGACCCCCCCCAACACAGCTTGTTGCATGAATGTGCAAACATTCTCTAGGAGCTTTTTAGAGGTAGATGAAAGATAAAAATTTCCTTTGACTTAGCAGGGCTAAATGTTTTGAAACTAGAAACATTTGCATTTGAATGCAGTGACAGAAAATTAATATAGGGTAAAACCTTACCATCAGCCAAATGCTTTTTGAGCACCTCAGCTGGCAAGGCTGTGCCCTATGATTATACAGTGACATCACTTGGGAAGAATAGTTCTGAGGATAATTGTATTCCATGGTGAGATATTTTTGGAAACAGAAACTGTGGGAAATAATTGAGTTAAAATGCCTTTGTTTCTATAGGAATCTCATTGGTGATAATATAGTTTTGCTCTGTGAGTAAATGGTTGGCACGCTGATTTTTGTTAAAACATTACTATTCACATGTTGATTGGCTTAGAACTAGAATGCTTATGCATTTCAGATGATCAGAAAGTCTTTTTTTTTTTTTTTTTTTTTTTTTTTTTTTTTTTTTTTTTTTTTTTGAGACGGAGTCTCTCTCTGTCACCCAGGCTGGAGTGCAGTGGCGCGATCTCGGCTCACTGCAAGCTCCGCGTCCTGGGTTCAGGCCATTCTCCTGTCTCAGCCTCTCCTAGTAGCTGGGACTACAGGCGCCCGCCACCACGCCTGGCTAATTTTTTTGTATTTTTAGTAGAGACTGGGTTTCACCGTGGTCTCGATCTCCTGACCTCGTGATCCGCCCTCCTCGGCCTCCCAAAGTGCTGGGATTACAAGCGTGAGCCACCGCGCCCGGCGATCAGAAAGTCTTAATACCTCTGTACAAATCTGTGCATCTTAAAAAGACAATGATCTTTGAATATAGCTTTGTTTCTGAACCCTCATTGTTTTATATTACCTCACCCCTAAGTTTCACATTGTGTCATGTTATTTATGTTCCCATTTTAATATTCATTTGTTGTGTTGTGTTTATGTGTTGGAAGGAAGGAAGCTCAGAAATAGCAGAGCTGCCATCTCCATTTTATTAAGTCTCTGCACAAGGACTATTTGAAATCTATGGGGACATGTATGAGGTACCAACTGCTAACATGAGCACATTGCTGTGCTCCACAAATGGGAGATAAAAACTGGCTGTGCTCATGAAGAAGTGCAGATCGATGTTTAAAAAGACCATGGGCTTTGAAGGCAACAGACCTGTATTCAAACCTTAACTCCACCACTTAAGCTGCTTTCCAACCTTGAGCAAAGCACTTAATGTCCAAGTCTTATTTTTTTCCTTTATCTTTAAAATGATTTTCTTTATCTTTAAAATGATCACAATAATATATATTTACAGAGTTATTTTGGAAGAAGCCAAGGGAAAAATAAAAAAAAAACAGCACTGCACATATTCCTCAAACCAAACCAAACCAGTGGATACTCAGAACTTGCTACTTTCTTCTCAGTGATTATTAGAAAACTTTTGAACCAATTTTGTTTCCTTCCATAACAGAAAAAAAAATCCACACAAGAACTAATCATTTGATCTGGCATCAAGATTACGTGGTATTATTTTTCAGTAGAGCATCATGCTTTCTTAAATACCTGCTCTGCTTGTAGCTTCTTGGTTCAGTTTGCCTTAGAGGAGTTGTTGAATAATCTTATATGTAAGTGATATATTAACTACATTTTAGCCATATGATGGAATTATTCATTCACTGCATATCAAAATATTTATTGGGTGAATAGAATTGTTGAAACAGACCTTGAGTAATTCTAAAGCAGGTAGACTAACACAATTTTATTCTGCTATTTTCAAACTCCTTTGTTCTTTCATTCATTCAGGCCCATTTGTTTAAACTGACTCATTCACTTAGTATTTATTGCGTGCTTGGTGGCTCATGCCTGTAGTCCCAGCTGAGGACTTTCAGAGGCCAAGGCGGGGGGGGGTGGATCACCTGAAGTCAGGAGTTCAAACCAGCCTGGTCAACATGGCAAAACCCTGTCTCTACTAAAAATACAAAAATTAGCTGGGCATGGTGGCAGCTGTAACCTCATCTATTTGGGAGGCTGAGGCAGGAGAATCACTTGCACTGGGGAGGTGGAGGTTGCAGTCAGCTGAGATTGCACCATTGTACTCCAGCCTGGGTGACAAGAGCGAAACTCTGTCTTAAAAAAAACAAAATCTGTTGTAACCTACAGCGTGCTAATCACTGGCTAAAGTGGTGATGGAGACTGTTCTGCTCTCAAATTGCTTATAGATATGAGGAGATTGGATAAGAAAATAGAAAATTGGATAGATACCTGAAAAAGATATATATAATTAATTCAATTTATTTTATTTTTAATGTCCTACCCATTTTGATGAGGATTTGAGGTAGCTTGCAGAAACTAAAAAAGCAAATAGAACAGTATAGTGTAGCAATAACAAGTTTATCTCAAATCAGAGAGGTCAAGGTTTTTGATTCCTGGCTGTGCCATTTCTGACAAATGTCAGAAATCTGTTTGTAGCCTCAGTCAAACTGCATGAAAGATGCATATGCTTGAGAATGTGTGTGCATATGCTTATATTTAAATTTTGGAAACAGAAAAGGAAGATTTGGGTTAATTTTGTTCTCAGATATAGGAGCTAGTGGTATACTTACTTCCAACTAGA
The DNA here is from genome assembly GCF_006542625.1 of Nomascus leucogenys. Lineage (NCBI taxonomy): Eukaryota > Metazoa > Chordata > Mammalia > Primates > Hylobatidae > Nomascus > Nomascus leucogenys. Next base: position 28,817,470 of record NC_044395.1, on the reverse strand, counting down.
CCTTGTACCTCCTGGTTGGTCATTGCAGACAGCCTTTTTACTGAGGTAATTTTCCTTGATTGAAGCTACAGGTGTATAAGTATGATCCTTGCTTTGTTGTTGTTCTTAACTAGCTCCTCTATGCTAAAGACCCAGCGTGACATATAGCCAATCTGGCTGCAGTTCCTACAATGTGTAGTTGGCAAATATATTACATCATGAAAATCTGAAAGTTGAATTGTATTCCAGGCCAGATAAAGTGCTGATCAACTTAGGCAGATGGGCTGTAGGGATGTATTTTGAATTGGGAGATTTCTTGCTAAAATGGTAGCTAAAGATCTATTGTTCAAATCCTGAATATATTAAGGGATTTGAGGACTCAGAGTTCTTCATTATGTATCATCATGAAGTAACTTTTCTCTAAATGGTTTAAGGGTAAATCTTATCCACAGAACACTAACCAGAATAATCTCTGAACATGAGACCTGTTAGAAAAGTTAGAGAAAATGTTATTCTATAAAGGATATTTTAAAAATTGGTATTGTGTATTAAGGCATTATGAAAACAATTCAATTCAAAAAATATTTACGAAGTTTTTGCTATAAGCCAGACATCTTAAAGAATCTGAAAAGAACTAGAAAACAAAGAGCTTAATACCTAAACTCATTATTTTGAAAACCAATAATATAGGGAAAGAATTTCTCCCTTTCCTATGTGAATTATTTTTCAGGATGTCCAAATTGTTGAGGGAAAGTGTCTTTTTTTTTTTTTTTTGAGACGGAGGTTCGCTCTTGTCACCCAGGCTGGACTACAGTGGTGCGATCTCTGCTTACTGCAACCTCTGCCTCCCAGGTTCAAGCAATTCTTCTGCCCTAGCCTACTGAGTAGCTGGGATTACAGGCACTCCATGCCCAGCTAATTTTTTTTTTTTTTTGAGATGGATTTTCGCTCTTGTTGCCAAGGCTAGAGTGCAATGGTGTGATCTTGGCTCATCACAACCTTTGCCTCCCAGATTGAAGCGATTCTCTTGCTTCAGCCTCCCAAGTAGCTGGGATTACAGGCATATGCCACCATGCCCAGCTAATTTTGTACTTTTAGTAGAGATGGGGTTTCTTCATGTTGGTCAGGCTGGTCTCGAACTCCCAACCTCAAGTGATCCACCTGTCTTGGCCTCCCAAAGTGCTGAGATTACAGGCGTGAGCCACCACGACCAGCCCTAATTTTTATATTTTTAGTAGGGATGGTGTTTCAACATGTTGGCCAAGCTGGTCTCGAACTCCTTACCTAAGGTGATCCACCCTCCTTGGCCTCCCAAAGTGCTGGGATTACAGGCATGAGCCACTGTCCCGCCGGGAAAGTTCTTTTTATGGAAGTATTTAAGCTAATGAAATACGAATAAATAATAGCTCTAAATAGTGATCATCAATGACTAATACAATAGAAAGAGAATAACCAGAAAATGCAAGTCTCATAATAGAGGTCAGTATTACTGCTTTGAGGTAGTATTGTCAAAAGTTCTAACCTGAATCTATTAGCTCTTTAGACCGATCAATTTACAGGAAATACGAAGGATCAAAAAATGTCTTAACACAGTGATGTAATCAGTAAAAGCTTAGCTGTGGGAAACTACAAGACAGATGAGCCAGTTTTTTTCAACACAGAATTGTAAAAATAAAAAGCATGAGAGAAGAGGAACTCTATGGATTAAAAAAGAAACATACCAGCAGGGCATGAGTCTGGCTCCGGTAGTACCAGCTACTCAGCCTGGGCAACATATTATAGCAAGACCCTATCTAAAAAGCAAAAACATATATACCAATTGAAGTTTGTGGGTCTTATTACAATCCTGATTCAATTACAGATACAGTAAAATATATATATTTTTAAATTAAAAAAAATATTTGGAGACAGGGTCTCATTCTTTCATCCAGCCTCCCAAGTAGCTGGGACTACAGGTGTGTGTAACTGCATCCAGCTTAGTTTTAAAATTTTTTTGTGGAGCGAGGGTCTCACCTTGTCCAGGCTGGTCTCAAACTCCTGGCTTTAAGCAATCCTCCCACCTTGGCTTCCCAAAGTGCTGGAATTACAATTACAGGCATAAGCCACTGTGCCCGGCCAGTAAAATATATTTTTGAAGCAATTAAAGAGATGTGAGCACTCACCGGGTATTTAATGATATTAATGAATTCTATAAGTATTTAGCAGGGCTGATCAAATTATGATTATATTTTACAAAGATACATGTTGAAATATGTATGGAAGAGAGATTGATGTCCAAGAATTGTTTTTTTTTGTTGTTTTTTTGAGACGGAGTCTTTCTCTGTGCCCCAGACTGGAGTGCCCTGGCACGATCTCGGCTCACTGCAAGCTCCGCCTCCCGGGTTCACGCCATTCTCCTGCCTCAGCCTCCCGAGTAGCTGGGATTACAGGTGCCCGCCACCACGCCCGGCTAATTTTTTGTATTTTTAGTAGAGACGGAGTTTCACCGTGTTAGCCAGGATGGTCTCGATCTCCTGACCTTGTGATCCGCCCGCCTCGGCCTCCCAAAGTGCTGGGATTACAGGCTTGAGCCACCGCGCCCGGCCCCAAGAATTGTTTTAAAGTCACCTGGAGAAGCAGAAAAGTAGGTAGAAACATGGATGAAATGAGATGGCTCACGAATTAATTGTTTAAGCTTGCTGATAGGTGGGTAGGGGTTCATTATACCATTCTTTCTACTTGTAAAAATATTTGAAACTTTCCATAATAAATGCCTTACTAGAAAGTTGAAAAATGAGTAAAACCCTAATCTTGCCTGGAAGCGTATCAGAATCTAATCCGATAGACAAGCATGTATGCAGATAATTGTGAAACAATGTGATATTAGCCTTAATTAGAGTGTGATCAGAGTGCTGAGGAGCACAAAGGGAAAAGGGGTCATATCACAATTATAAGAATGTAAATTTTAGAGGATGTGAAAGTATATCGGCAATCATTCAGAGAAACAGAACCAGTGTATATAGTAAAAGATAACTCTGACATATGAAATTAAATTAGGCTGAGGATGAGACCATTAAGAGTGAACCTATATACCAAAAGTCAAAAGCCTATATTGGTTATCAGTGAAACAAAAGATTCATATTCATCTGTCAATGAAAGAAAAGGCAACAGCTTGTTTATCTCAGTACAGGTATAGTATCTCAAGTGTAGCCCAACTTTCCCCTGGAATATAGTGAATTCACACATGGCTGCTACTTGAATCCTTTCAGATGCATACTAAGCTCTGTAGCTTCATATTCCATTATAATAATGCAAACAGACAAACACAAGGAGTTTCTGGTACTTGGGGTCTACCTGTGAGGGAACTCCTTATGAAGCCCTGTGTGTGGGTTACAGTGACCTATTCAGCAGTTCTGCAAGAATAGGTCACTGGCAGTATAAGCCATCTGCTCATGCAGTTTTATTTTACCTTTAGGACTGGCTCAAATTTTATCTTACATGTAGCAATTTCCCATAATATTGCATGAGGTTGATTTGTTCATTCAACCTGCATTCCACTGTCCTTTAAGAGAGACTTCCTGACCTGCAGAAACTATAAAGGTAAAAATCAACATATTCCAGACTCCTTTACAACTAGTTTCAGATGGATGCAATCACACAGGTTTGGAAGAAGTGAGACAAAGGCCATCTTTTGTTTCTTTTTGCTGTTTTCTGCTAGGAAACTACTTGGTGGAGACAGAAGTTCTTCCTCTAGAAGTAATGTAGTGTTTAATCTTTAGTATCTGGGTGTTGAGAGACATTTGTGGTGGTGGTTGCTGCAGTGGGGGCTTTCTAAATCTGGCTCTGTGATGCTGGGATTGCAGTTACTACTGAGTGTTTTTTGCTTTTTTTTTAAAGCCTATTTTTTGAGAGCAGTTCTAGGTTCACGGCATAACTGAGAGGAAGGTTCAGAGATTTTCCAATATATTCCCTGTCCCGCACATGCATAGCCTTCCCTCTTCTGAGTGTTCTTGATTTTAATTGTGTAAGTAGCAGTTCCAGAGGAAGTTGCTACCTTAGTGATCAAGTATATAGTGTTCAAATAGTTATTTTGGAGGCATAAGCTAGAACACTTTCTTCCAAATTTTCCAGTGGTTTTAGAATGACGAATTTCCTATGTGAAATTCCATCCTGCATAAAATACCTAGAGGGGTGATATGGTTTGGATGTTTTGTGCCCTCCAAATCTCCTGTTAAAATGTGACCTCCAGTGTTAGAGGTGGCCCTAGTGGAAGGTGTTTGGATCATGGAGGCAGATCCCCCATGTGAATGACTTGGTGCTGTTCTTGTGGTAATGAGTGAGTTCTCACTATATGAGTTTACACATGATCTGGTGGCTTTAAAGAGCCTGGCACTTCCTCCCCCTCTCTTGCTTCCTGGCTCACCATGTGATATGCCAGCTCCCCCTTTGCCTTCTGCTATGACTGTAAGCTCCTTGAGGCCCTCACCAGAAGGAGATGACAGCACCACACTTCCTGTATAGCATGCAGAACTCTTTATAAATTACTCAGCTTCGTGTTCCTTTATAACATTGCAAACAGACTAACACAAGGAGTTTCTGGTATTTGTATTAAAACTTGACTGATACAGTACGGACTACTTTATGCGTTGGATAAAATCATTTCATGAAGCAACTCAGAATGTACTCTTCCTTGATGTCTTATGGCCAGATATTTTGTCTCTGAGTCTGATATTAAGTCAAAGCCTTTTTTGTTTCAAAACCCTTGGAGCATCTACTGTGATTCTACCAGTGGGTCTCGCCACATTCTCCATAGTGTAACTTGATCAGCTGAAGATACCTAAAGTATCTTTGGGTCTACTGGTTCATAAGGGCCAAGTAACAGAGCTGCTTATACTGCAGTCTACACCATCTCTTGCTCTGAGCCTCACTCCAAGCTAGCGTCAATTTGGATTGCTTGTTAATTTTCGAGCAGTAATTTCACTTTGTTGTATGTTGGCTTCAAAATTCATAGAGGCTTAAAGGGGATATATCCCTTTGTTAATGGTAGTGCCTTCTTTAGAGAGGATATCATGTCATGTTCTAGACACTGGATGCCCAGAAACCAAGACTGTAGCTCTTTCTTGGTGGCAGTGAGTATTTTAAAATGGATATCCTGACATGTCTAGATCCTGGGTGCTATTAATTTTTATGGCAGTTTTCTCCTATCCTCTGGAATGGGTATAGTGTAGCTAGGGCTTCTAGGGAATCTGACACTTCGTGTTCACCAGATGCTGCAGTATGTCATCAATATAGTAGACCAGCGTGGTGTCTTGTGCATTCATGGGAGTTGCGCTCACTGACCCTGACAAATAAAAAATGAAATGCTTTTGGTATTGTTTTGATTTGGGAGATAGAGAAAAAGCGGATATCAGAATAATAGCACATTCCAGGAGCTGAGGGATGTATTGAGAGAGGCTACATCTGGAACAGTAGCAACAATTGATAGTTTACAGTAATCCACTGTCATTCTGAAATACTCTTCTTTATTTTGCATAGTCCAAGTAGGCAGATAAAATTGAGATATGAAAGGACTCAGAATCTCTGAATCTTTCAAAGCCCTAGATGGCGGCACTAATCTCTGAAATTATTCAGTGGGTGAGATATTACATTTAGCTTATCATTGTGGTAAGAAAGGAAAACTCCATGGGCTTCTCCTGGCTCTTTATGATACAAGTCTCACTCCGTTGTGTTAGAGAGCTTCTGTGGGAATTTTGCAGTGGCTTAGTCTATTTACTATACAGGTATACACTTACGAAGTGAGCAGTAACTGTGTAATATGTCTACGTAGTCACTGTGCCCACTGTTAGGTAAACTGATGCCTAAAATCTGTCACTTGATACCCATAAGCTCCTACTCTGACCAACGGACCATTGTGGCATTTGGATCCGCTAGTAATTATTGTTTCTTGTCCTGGACATCACCTGCTACTCTCAAGCTTGCCAAACTTCTTAGTGCTTATCTAATTTGCCTGGATCTAGTTTTGTCTCTAATAAGGTTCAGACACTGCCAGCAAAAGAATAATCAGTTTTTGTGAGATTACTGGCTAGTCCAAATTGCTCTCCAGAAATAGTCCTTAGAAAGGACATCGTATTTTTAGATAAAAATGCAAGAAGTGTTTAAAATTAGAGTTCCAAAATAGAGTCCTTTGTCTTCTAGATCCATCTATCATATGCTATTTATCTATCATATGCTATCTATCCATCTATCATCTATCCACCTATTTATCTATCTCTCAATTTTAACACCTGTGCTTCACTTCTGGCTAAGAGCTGCAGTGAAAGAAATTCCAGTGAAGACTAGAAATAAGAGCAGGAGCCTGAGATAATCAAAAGCCTAGACTGCTGTGCTGCACCTGCCATTTCAGAGGGTCAGGTTTCTAGTCTCACTGTCAAGCAGGTCTTTTTCTCGGGAATAGGGTAAAAAGGAGACTGAAAAATAAAAAGCTCTGTAATCTGCATAGATTTCTTATTTTCTTGACATGGGGCTTAAAAGTTTTCAGGTGTTAATATATATGTTCTCTCTCTCTCTCTATACACACACAGATACATACATAGATACATATGTATTAGATACTATATATACACTTCCTTGATAGAATGTGAAAATATAGTAAATTTCTCATTTCCTTCTGCTGAAGCACAGTCAAAAGTTCAATCAATATGATGCATTGATCTCTAGGGAAGAAACAGAAACCAGTTGTGATCAAATAATTATGGGATAAAATGAAGATAAAATGAGAAAATTGAAATGGAAACAATGAGAAGTTTAGTTTGTTATATTAATATGTTGTCATTGTTGTTCAAATTTAGTCAATTCCTTTCCTGTCTTATGTTAATCTATTCTGTTTTTGAGAAGATTATACACTTGGGGTCAAAAAGGTAGAAGGAGCTTGGATTGGTGGGAAGCCCCGGATTAAGAGTTTAAAGAGCCAAGATGTAGTCCCAGTTGTGCTACTTTACAATTTAGAATAATTAGATGTGTACAAATTTTAGTTTGGCAGCAAAGGGCTTTTGAGCTAATGGGTCTTAGCTTGGAATGAGGAAATAACCCACAGAGGCCACCTTTGGCTCACTTATATAAATGTACCTACTTCACAGGATGTTTGTAGGGATTCATTATGAATGTATGACTGGGCGTGGTGGCTCATGCCTGTAATCCCAGTGTTGTGGGAGGCTGAGGCCAGAGGATTTCTTAAGACCAGGAGTTCAAGACCAGCCTGGGCAACATAGGGAGGCCCCGTTTCTACAGCATATTTAAAAATTTGTCAGGCATGGTGGTGCATGCCTGTGGTTCCAACTACTTGGGAGACTAAGGTGGGAGTATTGGTTGGGCCAGGAGGTCGAGGCTGCAGTGAACCGTGATTGCGCCACTGCATTTTAGCGTGGGTGACAGCAAGACCCTGTCTTAGTATATATGAATACATGTGAATGCTTCATACAGTACTTGATGCAAACTAAGGGTGCAATAAATGCTACAATTCCTCTATAATACCATGCTCTCTGCCCATATGGAGCCTTATGTAAGAGAGGTATGAAGGGGGCAAACATCAAAACTAAATAAAGAGCAATCAGTTGGTAGTTCTTACTGGTTATTGTAGGACAACTCAAGGAGAGACAATAAAAGAAGTGTGCTGTTCATTGTTGAGATTTCAGTTTTTTTTTTCAGTTGAAATTTCATTGCTGAGGGGTAATGTGGTTCTGAATTTTCCAAATATCTTGCTCAGAAATATTGTAACACCTTCTGGCTATTCTACAGACAGCTAGCTAATTATGTTCGGCATCAAATTTTGAAGAATAAAAGTAGAATTTTATGGCATATCAAAAGTAAATCCAAAGTGTTAACTTTATCTTATTGCTGGAGAAGTTTGCTATTTGGAGTTTTAAAAAATATATTCAGAAAGAGATTCAAAAAAAGTTGTTTCAAATACACCTGTATTTACTGGACTACCCAAGCTTTTTAGAAGTTAATCAGGTAGCAATGTGCTATTCCCTACTCTGCCTCTAGCACACAAATGCTTCTTTTCCTCTTACAGGAAAGAACTATAATCTTTTTGATGCTTAATGTTAATACTCACAAATAAGCATTCTCCAACTTCTTGGGATCAGATATTCTGTCTGTCCCTCTAAAATTACCTCATTCAGTGGTTGCCCCAGAGAAGTGCAGATTCCCAATAAAGCTTTGGGTTTATTAGGTTTCACACCCACATGAGGCTTCTCTGGAAAATATAATTCAAGAAATGATCTTAGGTTTAAAGTCTAATGGGATGTGACTTAAATCAGGATTTTTGTATCTAACTTTTCTAAGCCTTAGTTTCCTCATCTATACAATTAAAATACTTATGATGGATATAAGGGTATCTTGACCATGGTATGATATGTTAGCTCCCCTGACTCCAGAAGGTTTGTTTCTTGCAAACAAAGAATATGTTCTGGTTCTGTTAAGCAGGAAAAAGGAATTTTTAAAAAGCCATTAGATAGTTATGGAATAAATTGCAGTGCAGGGTTAGAGAAACAGGCTGAAGCTAAGCTGAACTTCTCAGAATCACCCATAACCACACCCCGGAACAGATAAGACACCAAAACTTCCCTGATATTGCCATCATCACTTGTTCCCTGGATGCCAGGACTCTGATTTTACTACAGTGATAGACCAGGATATCAACTTTACTTTTCCCCACAAGGTGTTCCCCCAGGGTTGTCACCTGTGTCAGCAAAATTATGTCCTACTCAGAGGTTCTCTCTTTAGGTGACTCATTTCCAAATTGAAGTCCTGTGTGGGTATTTATGACAGGCAGAAGCTAGGTCTTGTGCTCTCATCTTGCAAGGATGCCGAGGAGTGAAGTGCTCTGGATTCTACCTTACAAAGGTGGGGCTTTCAGAGTGGGCATTACCAATATGTAGAAGGGTAGTCAAAAGATACTAGGTCCTCTCATAATGTTTTTCCTCTTAGGTCTAATAACAATGATACCATCTTTTTTTTTAAATCTACATTTACTAAATACTTAGCAATAGGCTAAATGAGACTACAATTATCTCCACTTTGCAGAAGAACAAATTGAGTCACAAAGATTTAGATAGTTTGCCTTTGGTTGGTAAGTGACAGAAACAGAGCTGGATCCCTGTCTATCTGACTCCAAACTCTAAGTGGAGAACCCCAACAGGAAGCTGCTTCACAAATCAAGAGGCTCTTTCACAGCACTTAAATCCTATTTCCTATTCCTATGTCTTTCCCTAAAAGCTGGTAGGTGCCCTGGCCTATTAACTCTTTGTTAATGCTATTTTTTCAAAGCTAAACCCACCCAACAGCTCTGCCAGCTCTCTGACTCTGCAGAAAAGAAAATGTGGGTGGGTTTGAGAAAGTGGGTCAGATAAGCACACACACTAATCTGAGGTCCTGATAGATGAGGTTGTGGGAAAAAAATAAGTCACGTTGGTGTCATGGACTTCCATTTGAGATGCTTTACTATAGAAGAATGTAAGCACCCTTCCTATCTTCACATTGTCTCCCCAGGGCTGTGCAGGGTGGAACTCAGGCAATGAATGCAGTGCAGTGAAAAGAATGTGACCTGCAGAGGCATTCTGACTTGATTTCAAATTCTGGTTTTGTGACTAACTGATAGTATCAGCTTTGAGAAATGATTTAATGCTTCTGACCCTCAGTTTTCCTCATCCGTAAAATGGACCTGATTTTCAGAGTTATGGTGACTGTGGTGCATTTTGTAATGTTTTGGTCTTCTCCCTCCTACATGTGTTTCACTCAGCCTTTTCCCTGGAACACAGCATTCAAGACAAAGCTTACCTGCTGCCAGAGTCTGAATGTTTGTGTTGTCGCCAAATTCCTGTGTTGAAATCCTAACGCCCAAGGTGATGGTATTGGGAACTAGGGCCTTTTAGGAGGTGATGGAGTTAGTGCCCTTCTAATGGAGTTAGTGCCCTTATAAAATAGGCCCAAGGGAGCTTGTTCGCCCCTTCCACCATGAGCAGACACGGTGAAGAGGCACTATCTTTGAAAGAGAAAGTGTAGCCTCACCAGATACCAGATCTGCTGGTGCCTTGATTTTGGACCCCCTGGCATCCAGACCTGTGAGAGATAAATTTCTGTTGTTTATAAGCTACCCAGTCTATGGCATTTCAGTATCCCTAACTGAGACACCTGCAAGCACTTTATTGAAATCTCAGGGATGAAAGAGTGAAAATAAAAGGAGAATAAGGCAGGAAAGGAGGGAAAGTGAATGCAAAGAGGTGTGTTACCAAACTCAAAAACATACTGCTAGTGCTTTTGGCCCTGAAGAAACTTCCAGAGAGACCTTATAGGACCACTGGACCTCAGAACAGTTTGTCCAGGAAAAGAAAAGCAAGCACTTTAACTTCCTGTTACTTACCGGTGAAAAGCAGCCCTGTGAGACTGCCCTGTACTTCTGGAATGTGTGACTTGGTTTCTCTGATAGCCCCTAGAGAAGCCAAGATACTGGAAAGGTTGAGTTTTCTCCTTGATGGACATTCTAGAGTCAATGTCAAAGCTTAGCCTCTGCTTCAGAAGTGGGTTGGGATGTGCATAGACAGTGGCAGTAGGAGTTGAGGCAGCAGTGTCAGTGGTGGGCTTTATGGTCACGAGAAACATGTGAGCCATTATTGGGCTGCTCCGGAAGGGAAATGGGGCACATAACTAGGGCCTAGAGGACAGGAAGTGTATGGTGCAAACTGGGTCAAATACACTGTGTTTGGGGAATTACCCTTCTTTGGAGCCACAGCGGAAAGCTGCACCAGCCCCACCATTGGAGCAGAAACCCCTTTCCCAGTCTTTCTTGCTGTTAAGGTACCACAAAGCTGCCTTCTAGGCCATGCTGTACTGATCAAAGTCCCACTCTAGACTTCAACTCAGAAACTAAAGAGGTCAAGAAGCGGGGACATCCCAAAATCTATTCTGGTGAGGAAAAGGCAGCAGGAGAAGCTATATCAGCTCCCAGGAGCTGCAATGCCCAGTGGCTAGCATTGATAGTATTAAGGACACATGTGCATGTCTGTGCCCGGAGGTGGCGGTATCGTCATGGGATAAACCAATTTAGTTACTTAATTTTGGTTGCCAGTCTGATTTCCGCATTCCAAGTCTGGTTCTTCCAGCCTTCCTGAGATATTGTGAACTACCTATATCATATAATTTATATTTTTCTGTTTAAATTATCCAGGGTTCTTGTATGTAACAACCCTGACTGACACAATCATAACTGGGGAAGTATATGAGTGGCAGAGTATTTTTTTTGAAATAGTAATCATTTTCTCCCATTTGCTCTATTCCTTATTCAAGCATCTGTCATTTTATTCCTGTGTTTTCTGAGGAATGATATAGTAGAATAAAAGCAAAGGATAACAGAAAAAGAACAATTTCTGGCCTCCAAAGGCTGGTGGCCTCAGGGAGAGTAACAACAAAACTTCAGCAGACAAAATATTTGGAAATGATATCACAAGAATGAGAGAACTGAGCTGAGCTTCTCTTTTATGCTCCTGGATAGGAAAATTATTTCCCCGGAGTGGGGAGAGGAAAGAAATATGAGAAAACTGCAAACTGCTGGAGGTATTTTTTACCACTTCTAGAGAATGAGGTCTCAAAGCAGATATTAACTTTAGTTTTATATAGAAAAAAATGAAGATTTATTTGTACCTAAGTTTGTGGCCTGAGCTTTATTCACAGTACATGCGTTAATAGCAAAACAAATCACATAGCAAATTCCATCCAACCTAGAGTAAGCATACCATAAAATGGGTGTTCAATAAACAGCACTAGTTTTTTTTTTTTTTTTTAAACTTTATTTATATCTAGTTAAAAATGGAGACGTCTGTGTTGCTCTGGCTAGTTAGTGAAAGTAAAGTTAGGGGCCTGAGGCTGTGTTGTTTTGTCTAGAGAGAGGACTCTCAGTGCTGTTCAGAAATCTCATGCAGTCACTAAATCTCACTAAATACATTCAATCAATAATGTGCTTGGTTATGGGAGAAAAACAACGCTCTGAAGAACACCCCATCCTTTTCGTCTCATGGGTTCGTACTAGATCATCACAACAGGCATTTGCTGCAGCAACCAGTTTTGCATTCACACTAATCTGGAGTTAACCATTAATAGAGCCTTTAGAGTAAAAGCCAATAAAATTGTCCTGGAGAGCTGTTCATTCTCTGAGGAGAGGCACAATCTGACCCCAAAGCACATGTGGTTCAGGAAGATATGTGTTTCTGAGATGGGGGAGAAAAGGTCCTGCTTTGTTCCTCACTGCAGACTTGACTTTATCCTCAAATATTCATTCAGGAGAAGGCTGTCACAGTATTGTTTATAGTTACAAAGGTAACATATTTTATACTTTCAATTGTTTCACCAGGGAAAAATGTATAGAAGGAGAGAGAATACTAAATGTGGCAAATGATAATTCTTGAATATAGGAATGATAATTCTTGCATATAGGTAGAGGATTTATGGGCATTCATTATACTATGCTTTCAAATTTGAAATTATTACTATGTTGAAAACATTTTAGGATCATTTAATTGAAGTAAGTGAAGTTGTGTAGAAGTGATCAGAATTATCTTGAAATTTAGCACTAAGGTTTCTGAAGCTTTTGATCTTCAGATCATATTAGGAGACCCAACTTCTCACCAGGGGATGGATCAATATTATTAGCTACTACATATTGACACTAACAGCACACTAAACACTGTGCTAAGAGGTTCTACATACATTTCATTCCACTGTGTCCAAAATATACCGATCAAAACCCCTACAAACTCCAAAAGGTAGGTAGTATTAGCCCCATTTAATTTTTTTTGAGACAGGACTCACTTTGTCACCCAGGCTGGAGTGTAGTGGCACCAGCATAGCTTATTGCAGCTTCGACCTCCTCGGCTCAAGCAATCCTCCCATCTCAGCCACCTGAGTAAATGGGACCACCGATGTGTGCCACCATGTTTGGCTAATTTTTTTACTTTTTGTAGAGATATGGTTTTACTATGTTGTCCAGGCAGGATCCCCATTCTATAGGTGAACAAATATCCAATCTAGGCTAATAACCCAGGTTTGACTGACTCCAAAGCCGATATGGTATATAGCCTCTCAGATTCAACAACCAGAAGAGGGAAAGTGGTCGTTATAAAACATGTTAAGAGAATAAGTTTATGTCAGTACAGGTCTTAAGACAGAGAAATCAGAAGCTCAGTACTGCTCTTCAGTGGAGGCAATAGCCAGTTTGTGGGAGAGCTCTGCAGTCATCAGTGGAGGGGTAATTTGACAGAGGAGGAGGAGTAGGAATATAGAAGTGTACTTACATATGGGTATGAACACATATATTAAGACATGCATTGACCTGTATATATACACACACATATGCATCATTAGCTTTTTGCTTCTGTAATGTAACCCTGGTTAAAAATAGTATTGTTTCATCAGTTCTTCAACAAATGTGAGAAAGATCAGAATAAATATATTGGACTCATGTAAGCATGGTTCCAAGACGAATGGACTCCCCAGTATGGTGGGGGTGGTCTTGTAGTGTGCTTGCTTGGAGATGGGAGGCTCAGAACAACTTAACACAGAAATAAATTATTTCTGTGTCTTTATCTTTAGAAAATCATTAGAGACCAAAAAATTATCTGGCTCCCTCAACTGAAGATTTCTTAGTTTTGGCATTGAAGGAAGGAGCTACATTTTAGTTTACCTGATATAGTATAATAAAGAGTCTCGATAGTTTGCACAATTGTTATTGTTTAATTTTTAAAAATTAAATTTTCTTCTGCAATTTGTTTCTCTAATTATGTCACTATAATTTTTTTTTTTTTTTAAGGACATAGCCAATCCCAAAAAAACTCAAATTCCCCAATAAACCACTGGAAATAATGGGAAGTGGGGCAACTCTGTTTTTAGCTCTTTGCCTCTGGGCCTATGTATTCTTTCTCTTGAAGACAGAGCGATTTGAAGGTCTTTGCATCCATGCATATACTGTATATGGCAGATGATGTAAATCCTTGCAAAGTATTGCTTCCAAAATGGCACTGAAGCTATGCTTTTCTCAGGAGGTTCCAATGATGGTTGACAGTTTCTGGGTGGTGAGGTATGTGATAGAACCAGTGAATCTTGTGATTATGGGCTCACTCTTGCACCTCCTTTGCTGTAAAGTAGGTCCCCTGGTCTGTTGTAATGTCATTTGGGATGCCATACCAGTGTATTAAGCATTCTATATATCTTTGGGTTTTGGCACAGAATGAGGCCCAAAGGGCAGACAAGACAAACCCTTACCTGGAAGATGCTCATTCTTCTGTGAGAACAAAATACTAGCTTTTTCAAGCATGGAATGGACCACTAAGTAGTTTGTTGGTCTCCCCAAGGAATGGTGCCATACTGCGTACTTGTTGTTGGTGTTTCTTGCCTGCAGATTGGACAACAGGCAGCAGTAGTAACTAGATCACAGTGGGCAAGCAGGAATTCATGCTGTTGGGCCTATGCATAATTTCCATCTCTGTTGCCATGGTCACTTTATTGACGTATTTGTTGTGTCAACACTGGTTTGCCAATAACAGAGGTTGGATTATACCATCTGATTGAAACATTTTGTCTACTTGGTCATTTAGTGCCTCTTCCACAGTCAGTGCTCTTTGGTAGGCATTAACATGTGGTACTAAGTCCTTCACACTTTCAGCACAGTCCTACATGTTCATCCACATGCATCTGTCTCAGACCTCCTTGTCCCACATCTATCTTCAAGAATTTTTCCTCTTAGGTCCATTATCAGTAGGCCAGGCCATTTGCCCTTGCCCCTGAGTTACTATGTATTCTAACCTTGGGCCATTTCTCCTTCCACACAAAGTGACCAGAGATACCACTGGAAGCTGTACCCAGCAAGAGTACAGCTGGGAGGCTCAGAAAAAAATAGCACAGAAATAATTTATTTCTGTGTCTTACTTTTGGAAAACTGCCCTGTCTGACCAGCAGACCCTGAAGGAGCAATGGATGAAAAAATGTATTCAGACACAGATACCCAGTGAAACAGCGGGCTGGGGGACCGGGCCACTCACAGAAAGAGTTGTAGCAGCTGCGGCCTGACAAGTCATTTATTCAGTACAAATTTAATGACAAAGGCTTTGAGTCAACACAACTTGTGGATAATTAACATGGTTGCCTCCTGGCCCTGAGAGAGCAGCCCTGCATGCTGATGGTTAAAGGCCAGGTTCCAAGGCCTATGTAAACTAATTTATCTAGATGAATTCCTTTACATCCCCTTGTTATCTAACCTTTGCTCTCAGGCCCCGGATAAGAGAGTTTGGCTGAAGGCAGCCTTTCGAAGCTTTTGCAAAACCTCCCAGCCTTCCAGGAAGGTTTGTATCTTTTCCTACAATTTCTCCCACTACCCTGATGGATCTCCTAAAGAAAATTACTAGTGATTTTTAAAGATATAAATTAGCTGGCTCACCACTGTCATTTGTACTCACACCTGAGTGAAGTTCTAGTCTTGCACCTGTGTATCAAGCCTGCACACTAGTCTATAAGTCTAAACCAATCTCAGACGTTTTACTCCTCCTTCAGCTTATGGATAGATGGGATGCACCATATATTCATAACCATGAGCTGAGAGAAGGATGGTGGATGCTAGTTCTGCTCATGCTTGATTTGAGACCTACCTCTTCCATGTTAAGGTGGATGGTTTGCTCAAATTTTTGACTTTCGTTGTTCTGGCAGGATCCAGTTCATGATAGTCAGTTCCAGGCACATGATCACTTGGTCTCCCACAGTCATCTGCTCCACCTCTATCAGGCCACAGAAAGTATAATACCTGGTGGATATTTTTGGGTTCTAGAGACAGCACTGTATTCAGGGTATTGGTGGTAGAAAGCTTCCATCGGAGAATCACAGAGCAAACCTCTGGGGCTCTGGAGCAAAGCCATGCCACTTGCTGTGAAGAATTTTTTTTTTTTTTTTTTTAGACAGAGTCTCACTCTGTTGCCCACACTGGAGTGCAGTGGAGTGATCTCAGCTCACTGCAGCCTCTGCCTCCTGGGTTCAAGCAATTCTCCTGCCTCAGCCTCCCAAGTAGCTGGGACTACAGGCTCTTGGCACCACACCCAGCTAACTTTTGTATTTTTAGTAGAGACAGGGTTTCACCATGTTGGCCAGGATGGTCTTGATCTCCTGACCTCGTGATTTGCCTGCCTCGGTCTCCCAAAGTGCTGGGATTACAGGCGTGAGCCACCACGCCTGGTCACCACACCTGGCCACTTATATACATTTTGAGAAACAACTCGTGTGCTAGTGGGCTAGGAACTCCAGTGCAATATTGCATAGCAGAGACATTAAGAAGCACTCTTGACTTGTTCCTGTCCTTAAAAGGAAAGTGTTCAATGTCTCACCCTTAAGTATGTTTTGTATAATGTTTTGTAGATATCTTTTATCAGTCAAAGGTGGTTTCTCCTATTCTTCATTTGTGAAGAGTTTTTTTTTTTAACCATCAATTGGTTTTTATAAGATGCTTTTTTGGTGTCTATCAAGTATTATCTAGTTATCACAGTATTTGTTTTAACACTTTTTTAAAAAGGATTTTACATCAGTGTCTTGGGTGCTATGAACCTTTATATATTCCTTGTCAGGTTTTTAACTCACAATTCCAAAGCCTGCCCTTCTTTGCTTTTTTTTTGTTATACTGGAGCTCAGGCTCTGAGAACCACATACAAAACACAGCGGTTCTGCAGTCTTTCTGCTGTGGGTTTTCTTCTCTATTGATTGCTATTGCTGTGTTGCCCCACAGGTGTCTTAGACCATTAGCCTTAAAAGTAAATTGGGAAGTGATTCTACTTTTTCTATTCTCTGGAATTATTTTGGCAAGATTAAAATATTTGTTTCTTGACTGTGTATAACTATTCTTTGTTGAAGTCACCTGAATCTGGAACTTTCTTGTGGAAAGATGTTGAGTTTATTATTATTTGAGACAGGGTCTCACTCATTTGCCGTGGCTGGAGTGCAGTGGCATGATCTCGGCTCACTGCAGCCTCAACCACCCCCTGCTCAGGTGATCCTCCCACCTCAGCCTCCTGAGTAGCTGGGATTACAGGTGCATGCCAGCACACCCGGCTAGTTTTTGTATTCTTTGTAGAGATGGGGTTTTGCCACACTGCCCAGGCTGGTTTCAAACTCCTGGGCTCAAGGGATCTGTCTACCTTGGCCTCCCAAAGTGCTAGGATTATAGGCAGGAGCCACCACACCTGGCTGGATGTTGAATTATTGATTCAATTTCTTTAACAGTTATTGGTCTTGAGTCAATATTCATGAGCTATATATTTTTTTCTGGAAATTTTTCTAATCTAACTTTTCACAATTATTGGCAGAAAGTTAATATCCTTTTATCTTTTTGATGTTTGTGGAGGGTTAAGGTTATCTTTTTCATTATCCACACTGATTATTTGTATCTTTTTTTTTTTGAGATGGAGTTTCGCTCTGGTTGCCCAGGTTGGAGTGCAGAGGCACAATCTTGGCTCACCACAACCTCTGCCTCCCAGATTAAAGCGATTCTCCTGCCTCAGCCTCCCGAATAGCTGAGATTACAGACATTTGCCACCATGCCTGGCTAATTTTGTATTTTTAGTAGAGTTGGAGTTTCTCCATGTTGGTCAGGCTGTTCTCGAACTCCCGACCTCAGGTGATCTGCCTGCCTCAGCCTCCCAAAGTGCTGGGATTACAGGCATGAGCCATCACACCCAGCCCTGATTATTTGTATCTTATTTACTTTTAGGAGGCTCTTTACCTATAAAAAATGTTTAATGACACTTAAGATGTTGCACAGCTATACTAACTTTCATGATACTTAATGTCTTGATGGAATGTAATTGAACTCTTCCACAGTTGGAATTCAGAGACATACTGACAGGTTTTGTTCCCTGTGGGTCTCATAAGCAAGTTGGATTGAAGGGAGAGACAGGAGAACACACAGTATGGGAGAAATATGTCTGAGCTTCAGAGTAGGCCTACTGAGTTCAGAATGTTCATGAAACTAGTGGGTCCATGAATCAGTCAGGTTCTAGAAAAGACACAGAAACTATATCGGTAACTTGAAAAGAGGAAGTTTACTATGAAGAATTATTAACTATGTAAAATATGGTAAACTTTAAAAAAAGGCTCGTTAAGTTATAATAAAGGTAGCAACTGCATAAAGCAGTTACCACTCATAAGATTGAATCAAATGGGAATAAAGAAGAAACTTAAAAGTCTTATGAGTAGAGGGTATGTCTGTTGCAGAAGTACGCTGCCTGGCACTCTAGGGAAGAAGAAACTTGTTGGAAGTCCGGCAGTGCAGAAGTGTGAGAGCTGCTACGGCTTTCTTGAATTCTGCTGGGACAAACTGCTGATGATCCACTCCCTGTCACAGGGAAAATAAAATGAGAAAGAAGGAAAGACCTTTCTTTCTCGTGGAGGCAGGCACTCTGCCTCCGGCAACCTATTGGCAAAGTCTAACATTGAGCTAACTGGCAAAGGGGAAATGATTTGCACAGTCTGAGCTCCAGTATCACAAAATAGAAAAAAGCAAGGTGGAGTTTTGAGCTGAGGGGGAATAACTTAATGACTGGAACTGTTCATGTATAGTTTGAAGCTGTGCCTGCTTAGCCATCTACTTATTTCTGCAAGTCCTCATTCCTGGCCTGTTTGTGCAATCTGAGAATGAGAGGACTGTCACATAAGAAAACAACAGCAACAATAACAAGACAACAACAACAAATGGTGTCACAAAAGATCTGAAAGCTCTCCAGAAGGACACAATTTTGGAAGAGGTGCTCACATGAAGTGGCAATGATCCTTCTTCCAGAAAAGAAGACTTGGACATTCGGGATTTGTATGAGATGAGCAGCAATATAAATGGCAGAGTGGTATGGAAATTGAGTAGTCTAGAAAAGGTCGTCAGTGGTTTGAGAAGATACCTGTGGACAGCACAGCAATATAGTCAGTAGGGCAGAAGGATGGCATGAGGAGCAGAGAGGCTACAGGGAAGCAGGTGGCACTTGTGGTCAGCATGAGATCACACCCCATGGCACACATTACCCTGGTCACTCACACACCAAAAGTATTGATTTCACCCCACAATATTAAGATGCAATAAAGGTCATATTGATTTTTCTTTCTCTACATGCACCCTAACTTGCTCTGAGACCCCTTCTGCACTGGGCTGTAGTAAAATTCCAGTTACTTTTTAAGTTTTCGTTTTCGTAGGGGCTTAACATAGATCCAGGCTTGTGTCTGTAGAAGTCACCCATCGTTCTGTTTCTCCTTTTGCCACTTGATGCTGCTCTCAATCTGTGGTTCTTGTGTTTCAGTGAAGCGCCCTACTCTGGGAATCCTCACAGATACATTGTCATAAGAATACTCCATTGACTGCAGACTCACCTCTAGATTCCCTTGCTGAAAATCTCCAGGCATAGAGTCTGACCTCTGTAGAATCTTACATTCTTCCTTCACCCAGCATGGGTTCTGTGTCTCCACCATTTCCTAGAATCTGGTAGTGACAGTATAGACTTCAGGAAATTTTGAACTCCAGGTCATGTTAGTTCAACTTTCAGCTTAGGCTTTTCTCCAACATCAAAGCATTGGCTGGTGACTGTCAACTGCATGACCAATAGCTTCTGCTTTGGGCTCCATATGGTAGCCATGGAAGTGCACTACTCAGACTTCAACACAGAACATGCTGCAAGGAGTGGATAGTGACAGCCTCCAGCTGCTGCACCATCAGAATCCAGTCCCATATCCATCAATGTCTCACTGTCTTCAGTCTGCTCCTGGCCAATGACCAAGCATGGCAGAAGTCCTCGAGCTGGTCATTTCTGCTCAGTGCTGAGCTTTTCTAATGTACAATATTTATTCTTCGGTTCCCTAGTGGCATAGAAAGGACTTTCTTAGAGCTGCACTGTATTTTGAGGCTCTTCTTACCCGATTCTTCTTTATTCCCTTTTCCCTCCCACATAAGTCAGACATCACAGTGTGAGGCTCTCCCCACTTAACTCCTGTCACCTCTCTCCTTTATGATTAACAAGACAAACTTGTACTTTTTTTGCATTTTATTTTTAGAGACAGGGTCTAAATTTCCTGAAGCTATGAAGCAGGGTAGGGGGCAGTGGCACAATCATTGCTTACCACAGCCTCAAACTCCTAGGCTCAGGGGATCTTCATGGGTCAGCTTTCCACGTAGCTGGGACTATAGGCATGAACTACCACACCCAGCTTAAACTTACGCTTTACAATTTATATTGGTGTCTACTTCGTGGAGGGTCCAAACTGACATATTCTGCAATACAAAATTTGTTAGGAATGGTCTCCAATCCTCTCACTTCACTCCTCCCTGAATCCATTCTTCAAAGATGCAAGGAGTTCAGACTCCACATCAGAAAGCTTGGCTACTATCTTTTATTGGGGGAGGAAATTATATTCACAACAGTAAAAACAGAAGCCAAATTGATGTCTCATTCAATTGTACTGCCAAAAAGGCAAATATGGTATGTACTAGAAAAACCGCCAACATATGTTAAAGATATATAAACCAAGGTAACTTACATCTTCACAAGAAAATAGGAGAAAGAAAAGAGACAAAGGAAGTAAGAAAGTGTTGCTCACAGCCAGTCAGTGACTATATGGCTTTGGAGACTTTCTATAACAAAAAATTGAAGTATACAAAGAATAAAGATTAAAATGGATGTTAGTAGTTAATCTGAATTTTATTATAACTTCTAGATGATTTCCTTCTGGTGATAACAAGAGAAGTCCCAAATTGGAAATATAAAGATTATCCTTGGAACAGGAAACAAAATAAAGTACAAAGTGATGTAATTGAGAAAAAAGGGAAAAAATTGAATTATGCTGAAGATGTAAAAGTGGAGAATGAGCTAGTGAGAATGTTGGTATTTACTTCAAAAGGCACCAAACAATTGGGAAATAGGAAAAAAATTGAATGGCTATGTACAGGAATATATTCATCACAGGAAAATAGATAAGGATTATCAATCAGATTCTTTTTTCAATTGACTTACATAACAGTGATGCATGACTCCCACTGATAGATACATCATTTAATTGGTGGCGGCATTTTTCATGGCACTATAGTGAACAGTGAAAACTTGAAGGAAGATTACTTTTCAGTACCCAAGAAGGGAGCTGGATGTTATCCTCTGTTTAGTTTTCATTTGTGTCTTTCATCTTTAATATAATCAGTAGATTATAAACAGAAACCTTTCAAAGTCTGACTACTCTGTTTGAAATATAATGGGAAAGAAATACTCCTAAAAAAGAAGAGGGCTTTGAAAGCCAGGAAGCTTAACACATAGAAGAATATGAAGAGGGTAGGAGAGTATAGGAGGGGGGCCAAGGGACAATAATAGGAACAATAAATGGGTGACATCAAGGGAAACCTATACTTAGAAGAAGGGAAATTTTAGTATGTTGACAAGCAAAAGACCTCTAAGGACAACTGGGAATTGATCTGGGATAACATGAGTGTGTCATGTCTAATGTCTTACCTAAATTATCTTAATAAAAGCCAAGATCAAAATGCAGGGCAGGAGACAGTCTTCCCAAAGAGAATGTCAGAGGCAGGGGGAAACTCAGCAATGCATATTATCCAAATGATCCAACATAAAACAAAATGAGTAAGATTTAATTGACTAGGCCTGTGTAGGACAAAGACGGAACAGGTAGAATTAAGTAAAGAGGCTCATGAGCCTTAGAGTAAACAGAGAATGATGTTGGAAAAAATTCCATTTCAGGTATTAAGACTTTCTGGAAGAAGGAAAATACAAAGGTCAACAAATGTATATTTAAAAATAAAAAACAGTTTACCCTTTATATCCATTGATTCTACATTTGTGGATTCAACCAAATGAGGATTGAAAATATTTTTTTTGAATTGCATCTGAATTGACCATGCATAGTTTTATTTCTCATCTTTATTTTCTAAACAATAGAGTATAACTATTTACATAGCATTCACATCGTATAAGATATTGTAATCTAGAGATGATCTAAATAAACAGGAAGATGGGTGTAGCTTATATAAAAATAGTATAGAAGAAATACTAAGTATTTTAGGTCAGGGACTTAAGCTTCCTTGGATTTTGGTATTGGCAGGAGGTCTTGAATTTAATCTCCCATAGATACCAAGAGACAATTGTACATAGCTCAAAAAGATAAAATACATAGAAAGTATGATAGTAAACTGAGTGAAGTGAGAACAATGACAATTTAAGTTTTATAAAAAATTTATGTCCAATATTTGTAGAAATTGACATCAAATCTTTAGCAAATTCTAAAAATGTTAGAGGAAACAATTTCCTAGCAAATTAATTAATTCAACAAACATTCATTAAGGATCTATACATCTGACTCTGTCTTGGGCATGCACCAGTAAACATCACTGCCTCACTGTGTAAGATAGAAGTTAGATACATAAACACTTCAGGAAGATAAAGTATCTCATGCTTTTCAGTGAAGTGTATTAGTTTTCCATTGTGGCTGTAACAAATTACTGCAAGCATAGTTGCTTAGAACTATACAAGTTTATTTTCTTTTTTTTTTGAGACGGAGTCTCACTCTGTACCCCAGGCTGGAGTGCAGTGGTGCCATCTTGGCTCACTGCAAGCTCCGCCTCCTGGGTTCCAGCCATTCTCCTGCCTCAGCCTCCTGAGTAGCTGGGACTACAGGCGCCTGCCACCACGCCTGGCTAGTTTTTGTGTTTTTAGTAAAGACGGGGTTTCACTGTGTTAGCCAGGATGATCTCGATCTCCTGACCTCGTGATCCGCCCGCCTCAGCCTCCCAAAGTGCTGGGATTACAGGCGTGAGCCACCGCGCCTGGTCCAAGTTTATTAAAGTTCAGAAGTCTGAAATGGGTCTCACTGGGCTAAAATCCAGGTGCTGGCAGGGCTCCAGGCTTTGTCTGGAGGCTCTAGGGGAGAATTCGTTCTCTTGCCTTTCTAGCTTCTAGAGGCAAACAGCAGTTTTTGGCTCTTGCCCCCTGATTCTCTTCAAAGCCGGAAATGACTGAGTCTTTCTCATTCTGTATCATGAGAAACTCTTAACACTGACTGTCCTGCCTGCCTTGTCCATTTATAATAACCCTAGGGACCACCTCTTGCCATCCTTTTTAACTTTTAAAGAGTCATTCGTCCTTTATTCCTAATCCAGGATAATTAGCCTCTATCATAAGGTCACCTGATCAGAACCTTTACAGAATCTGCAAACTTAATTCTCTCTTGTCATCTGAAATAACATATTTCACAGGTTCTGCGGATTAGGACATGGACATCTTTCAGGGCTATCACTCTGTCTACTGCATGAGACTATTTACAGGATATATAGAGGGGGTCTATTTATTCAATAAATACTTATTGAACATTTAGTCTGTGCCTGGTACGGTTTAGTCACCTCATTCTGCAAATAGAGCTTATTCGAAGATTTTATATAAGAAAAGGATATGATGAGCTTTGTGCTTGAAGAATAAATTTTGGTTTCAGTGTACATTAAGACTAGCAGTAGGGGATAGACTGGAGATAAGCCACTTGCAAAACTATTGCAATGGCCCAGATGAAAGATGAAGATGGAGAGCTACAGCAGGAGCAATCTAAAACATAAAAAGAAAGAAAGTTGAGTTCAGTTTTGCAAACCTGAAGACTCATGGAATTTGACATACCTGTGGGATATCTAATCAACATTGTTCAGTAGTTACCTTTATCTGCAAGTTTCGACTAGAGATACCATTTTACTTTAGGTTAATTTTTAACAGAGAGAAAAGATGGAGAATATCACTGCTGGCTTGTTTTTATAGCCTTCCTAGCTTTCTCAGAGGCAAAGTAGAAAATATCTCCCCACTGTATGCCAATTAGTTATATTGTATTGAAACATATTTTCATAAATGGGTCTCTGGACTTCTTTGAGCTTTCTAAGTCAGCTATTGTATCTTGGCATTTTCAGCACGTAGCATAGCGTGCAACTCAGAGTAGTTCTTAAAAAACATTTTATTGAGTAAGAGAATGAATAGAATGTAATAGGGAGTTCTCTCCAGTTTGCATGCCATTTAAAGGAGAGATTGAGTAGAGAAAATGCCTATTACATGTGAAATTAAGAAAGTGAGTTATGAAATACCTTGAGTGAGGAAATATGACAAAGAAGTTAGGGTTGAGTAGCTTCATTATTAGCTTCTTTTGGAGCTTCTGAAAAGAAATACCTCTGATTTGTTTCATGAAATGTCTTGAGTATCTGAATGTGTTATTGTGTTAAAACTCAAATTCTGTGTGTGTCGTAATGTTTACCAGGAAATTAGAGAAAATTGCAGGACTAAGTCAGTGCAGAATTTGGACTCATGAGAAATTAACATTTGGAACATAGAATGATTCTGTATGTAGGTTAAGTGGATTAAACAGCTGTTTGTAGAATAAAATGAATATAATCATTAAATTCATGTGGCATGTAGTTCTTTCCTCAAATATATTATAATCTTACCAGGACTAGCTGATGGGAAGTTATATATTTTTTTATTATATTTTCTGGAACAGCAATGGAGAACATGTTGTTTAAAGATAAAGTTACAGGATTTCTCTATACCCTGTGGGATTTGCCCACTAGTTTTTCTGTGCCAGAATTTCTCTGAGAAAAATAAAAGTAACTCTGGGAGCTTGTTTTCTTTGACCTTTTGTGTGTGTGGGATAAGGGAGTTTGCAATCCTTTTGAATGTCAGTTCATAAGCAGTGGATGCTGCCTGTCTCAGAACGTTCCCCAAGGGGGCAGCTAATACGCTGACTGACTCCGAAGAGGCCTCATACAAAGGCTTTCCTCCTACTTTCTTTGTCAGAAGAATAATAATCACGGCTCACAGAGCATCACTACCACTGACTGCAGGTTCTATAGGTGAATCAACCTATTCAGTCATTCTAGTCAGATTAGTTATCCCAAAAAGTCAGTTCCCTGGATTGGTCATGTGATTGATCTAGCAGCCTAGCTAGGCCCAGCCACGTCGCTGAATGAGTCTTCACTGCTTTAGTTTATTTGCTTCACCTAAATAAACATAGCCCCTATTGCACTCCCTTTAGAGGGCAGGAAAGAGAATGCTTATTATAACATTTTAAACATTTTAATTTTGTTTAATCTCTGTCTCTATAATAAGGTAAAGCATGTTTTGAAGTGATACCATACCCTGGCTCTTTCTTTCCTGTAGTTTAACAATTGACAGGGGGAACTAAATAATTCTTTGTGCCTTAGGAAGGGGTGATGAATCCCGCTTTTGGGCCTTGTATACAATGCATTCCTCTGGTTATCTTCTGAGTCTTTTTGAGAATAGGCTTTATGGTATTTCAATTTCTGTGGAAGACCCTGGAAACCATACCTAGGGAAAGATCATGTGGAAGAGGGATTAAACTTACTGTTTTTGACTCTTGAATTTAGGACGAAAATAGTAATGTGTGTGTCAATTAAATTTGAATTAATTAGGAAACATTTATCGAGTAGCAATCATATGTCAGGTAATCTACCATACCTGGAGATACAAAGATGAATAAGATTATAACGTCCTTCAAGAATTTTAAACTTTGGTAGGAAATTCAAGCTAGTAGAACAACAATAGCAAAACAATGAGATCAGAACTATTTCCAAATGTTCACACATGTCACTATGGGAGGGTACAGACCTACCAAAAAGCAGTAAATAGTTTATAAGTCCAAAGATGACTTTTCCTCTATAATCAAATTTGATCTACTCAGTGATGGAA
Source organism: Nomascus leucogenys (assembly GCF_006542625.1). NCBI lineage: Eukaryota > Metazoa > Chordata > Mammalia > Primates > Hylobatidae > Nomascus > Nomascus leucogenys. Next base: position 28,791,722 of record NC_044395.1, on the reverse strand, counting down.
TGTTTTTTTCTGTAAGATGCGTGATGTCCTGTTCCTAGAGGTATGCAAGTACAGATTAAACTTGAGGGACAAATTAAGAAAAGGGGATGCTATATGGGTTAGACATGAAATTGATAGTGTTTCCAAATCTGAATTCTGAGGATTCTTTAGCCAACAGTGTAAGGCTGAAGTTTATGTAGCAAACCTCTGTATAAACTTCTCTGTGAGATTGACTTCCTTACTCACTGCCTGATATCGCCACTCTTACCCCTCACTCCTCTGCTGCAATATAGCTGATGGTAATTTTTTTTCTTCTTTGAGACAGAGTCTCGCTCTGTTGCCCAGACTGGGGTGCAGTGGCGTGATCTCGGCTCACTGCAACCTCTGCCTCCTAGGTTCAAGTGATTCTCCTGCCTCAGCCTCCTGAGTAGCTAGGATTACAGGTGCGTGCCACCATGCCTGGCTAATTTTTTTGTATTTTTAGTAGAGACGGGATTTCACCACGCCGGCCAGGCTGGTCTCGAACTCCTGATGTTGCGATCCACCTGCCGCTGCCTCCCAAAGTGCTAGGATTACAGGCGTGAGCCACCACACCTGGCCAGCTGGTGGTAATTCTTAATAGGGAAGGCATTGAGGTCTAGAGCACTCTACTCCTGCTACCTTGCCTCTTCTTCAACTTCTAAGGAGTCTCAGGGACTCAAATTCCACCATAACGGACCTGCTGTAGAAACGCTTTCCATTGTCATCTTCAAAGTGATGCAACAACATGTTACTGTGAGAAAATACTCCTGTATCCTATATTCAGGCTTTTCCCTTTATTCTATGTGATCTGCATCTAAAAACATTTAAAATCTTCCATGCTAGCCCCAACATTCAGACCAAATCATTAGATGTTTTATTTTTTCAAGCACAGGATATTGCTTTGAGATAAAAGTTGGGGCCTAAAAGAGCAGTAACACTTATTGGCAAAGGGCTTTATAGATGGGTCTTTCAAATTAGGTTTCCTGTGGCTTATAACAAGGTACAATTTCTTCTTTATATCTGTTGGCACTTGAGAGTCTTGATTTCAATTCACATTGACAGGGAAAGACATGAGCCTAAATGGTGTTCCATAGGTTTTACAATGGACCTGAGATATAACAGAATAAGGAAGGACATCAGAGAAGCAGCTTTTGTGAGGGAGGCTTTGGCAGGCTGTTGGATGTCTGCATTCATTCCTTCATCAAGCATTTACAGAGAAATTTCTATGTGCTAATTCTCTGTTAATTCCTGGCCAAATGAAGGAAAAAAATAAATGGTTCCTGGCACCTGAAAGTTTATGGTGTAGGGTGTCACAGATGTGTCTCTCTACATATGTCCTACAATTTGACAAGAAGAAACTTGGACTGGTGAATTTCAATGTCAAGTTTAGTCAGCTACAAAGCTTTATGATATAGTTCAGGATGGGGAGGGAAAAACTAAGCACAGTAAAGCCCGAAGAGTATTTCACAAGAAATACAAAGTTATGTTAATAGAACACTATCCTTATGTATAGGATGGATTCTTTATGTAAAATCACTTTAGGTAGGAGATCACCGGAGAGAAATAAGTCCTGAGGCACAGCATCTAGTTGCTTTTGAAAACACTGTGGAAGAAATAGCACTATTTTAGCGTGGAAGTCCTCCACGATTTCGTACTCTCTCTACATCTATAGGATCAGAGCTCACTCCTCACCTTCCTTCCCTCCAACATTCACTGCTAGGCACCACAGACTAGAGACAGCCTTCTTGCAGAGCAGCAGGAACTCAGCAGAGGAGTAAGCATTGATATTCTACAACTAGTAGTGAAAAATTTCATAACATGTGACAAAGGGTTGATGAGGACTTGCTTGTTTCTGCAAGAATGCAAAATATAAATCAGAAGGTAACACATAGGTTTGTATGGGAAAGCCCCTTTCCTACTGCCATAGGCTGGGAAGTCTCAACTTTGTGCGGTCGTAGGGATCTAAGTAGCTATATTTATGACATGATGCCTGTTTTTCCCCTATACCACATGAAGCCATTCTCTAAAGGGCTGCTTAAAACATTATTGGTATCTAGCCATTCTTTGATTCAGAGAAAGGCAGGGAAGTAAGTGTAAGTAATGTCCTGCTGGGCAGACAAAATGATCTCTTCACAGGCTGAACTGAAAGCATTATGAAATCATTCCTGAAACTTCTCCCTTTCCTTGAGAATTATCTAGAGAAATACACCATTGATGAAAGCAAGACATAAAAGAGCCCATAATATAGGTTCATGTTATACCCAAAGTAGCAAATGCTTTATGACAAGTATGAACAAGAGCAATGGGGAAACTGAGGGTCCATTTATATCTTTCAAGACTCAGCTCAGACATCATTTCCACTGGGAAGCCTCCTCTAAACTCCCAAAAGTGCTCATTCTCCTTTGAACTTTCATGGTACATGACATATATTCTACATTTATGTGGTTGTTTTTTTAAGTTTACTTACCTGTTTCCTATTTGTGTTCTACCTGCACCTAGCACAGTGCTTGATACATAGTCTGCACTGGATAAATATTTGTTGAATGAATGAATTCCAGAAGTTGAAGGATAGGTTGAAAGTGAAAATATTAGACACTGGAAATACATAGAAAAGCTAGGGAATTTTTAAAAAGGATCCAAAATGAGAGGCCTGAACTAGTAATGAGATGGAGATAATGGACATAAGATAAATGAACATGGAAACTAATCAATGAAATGTTATCAGTCCTTAATTATATGAGAGAAAATGATCTAGAATACTCAAAGCACCCTGAGGTTGTGAGCAGAGAACAGGGAGGCGGCTGACCACAAAGCCTGACACAGAAGGACAAGCTTGTTTGGTGAAAAAATTGTGAGCCAATTTGATCATGTTGCACCTAGAGAAGTATTGGAATGTCCAGTTGTATATGTCCCAATTGTGTATAGGAGCCTAGAGTTTTGAGGGTATTTGTGACAAGAGATGACAATTTGGTAAACACCTCTTAGGATATAGTATTTGACAGCGTGAGAATATATGAATTTGTTGAATAATAAAATATATATCAAGAAGAAAATGTTATCAATAATAGAACTGTGGGCAATATTTAAGTTTCAAGGGTTTGAGGGAAAAAAGAGAATCAGAGAGAGCCTGTTAGATACAGATAGGTTCCTCTTCAAACAGTTTGTCCCATTCTCCAGTTCTTTATTGTCTAAATTCCAAGAACCCCTACCCCCACTTTTGCTGTGCAGTAAACTGTTTAAACATGTCTAGATATGATAAGCCCCAATGCACATTCCTTTCCTTATGTGGGAATAGGTTAGCTTTCTAGTCCCCTGCAGGTGACCACTTCCTCCTCTCCCTCTCTTCTCTATCATGTGTCTACCTTATCTAAGAAAGTTTGAACGTTTAGCCAGTTGGGACCAACCCCATTCAATGGGGGAAAGACACAGAGTTAGAATCTGCATTAGGAATAAGAACCCCTACTCTCTTTTGTTCTGTATGCTCTTTTGGTCATGACTGACGCAGGCAGCACCCTTCTGCAAAAGTAAATTTGCCTTGCTGAGGAATCCTTGGAGAAATCCTTGCTGATGGAAATCTTGGGAGGTTGAAAATGTGTGAGTGGTTACAAGCCCTACTACTGTGTGGAATGAGTGAGTACAATCTGCGGTTCTGTGGTCACCTCATATGGCTTATGGCGGCCCTTTGAGGGTCCTGTAAGGGGTATATACTGACCCGCCAATGCTAAGAGAGACCTAAATTCCCTTCAGGGGAGTGGCCATAGAGGACAAAGCGAAAGGAGAAGAGTGTGAGAAACCTCCAGGAGGGGGTGTTGAGCCTCTAGGGAAAGGAAGGGCAGGGAATCCCTAATATGAGGGACTGAGTCTCACACCAAACCTCCAGCGTAGGGATGACAAGAAATCCCTAACATGAGGGACTGAGCCTCAGCAAGTCCCCAGAAAAGGGAGGGCAAAAAATTTGTAATACGAGGGATTGAGCCTGACCAGCACTCAAAATGGGAAATACTCCAAGTAAGATAGGAAATGGAAAGGACAAAGCTAACAGCAGTGATATTCCCATGCCTAGAGACTCCAAGACATGGGATCGCCTAGACCATCTTCCCCCACCTAGTACCCCCAGACCTTCCCCTCAGGCAGCTGATTCTGCTACAGATTCCACTCCAGATCCTTCCCCTGCTCATGTTGTTCCTCCTCCTTACAACCCTCACTCTTGGGAGTTATTGTCCCATGAGACTGTTCCCTAACAGCCTAAGTACTCCTCCCTAAAAGGACTCCAACATGAGATAGAGCAATGTAAGAAGGACATCTGGAACTTCCCTTTCCCTTCCACCCCTAAGGGATCAGCTCCAACTCTCTTTCCCTTAAGATAGGTGCCACAAGGAGGGACAGCCATTTGATTGGTAAATGCTCCCTTAACTAGTTCAGAAGTCCAAAGTTTAAAAAAAGAACTCAAGCCATTGTTGGATGTCCCTTGTGGAGTGGCAGATCAAATTGATCAATTCCTAGGACCTCAGTTATACACTTGGGTCAAGTTAATGTCCATCTAGACATCCTGTTTTCAGGGGAGGAAAGAAGTATGACCAGTAAGGCCGCTATGGTGGTTTGAGACCATGAACACCCTCCTGGTCAAAATGTTCCTACCGTGGACCAGAAATTCCCTGCCCAAGATCCCCAGTGGGACAATAATAATGCAACTCATCGGGAAAACATGCAAGACTTAAGGGACGTGATAATAAAAGGAATTTGGGCATCAGTACCCTGAACTCAGAATCTCTCTAAAGGATTTGATACACAACAGGGAAAGCTTAAAGAGCCTATGGAATTCCTAAACAGAGTAAAGGAACAAATGAGAAAATATGCAGGCCTAAACTTAGAGGCTTCCCTTGGGCAGGGGATGTTAAAACTCCATTTTGTCACTAAAAGTAGGCCAGACATTTCAAAAAAATTACAAAAAACAGAGGATTGGGAAAACTGTCCTCTAAATGAACTTCTCAAAAAGCTCAAAAGATATATGTGAAGAGAGACAAAGAGAAGCAGAAACAAAAAGCAAAACTCATGCTATCCACCTTCCAACAGGTGGCTCCAAACCCATATGCTTCTTAACAAAGCCTTCAGGGGGCCAAAAATTATAAAGCCTCCAAACCCTTGTTTAAAGGACCCCAGCCCCCAACTAAAGGACGTAGGCCCTCATTTCCCAGGCCCTCTAAAGAATATGATGGAGCAAAGTCAAAGAATTCTAGAACTGAGAGGGAGGAAGGACAGGATAGGTACTTCAAATGCAGAAGAACAGGCCACTTCAAGAGAGAATGTCCTGAACTGGAAAAGGACAAAGGAGCCCTCACACTCATGACTTCCGAGGAAGAATGGGAGGGTCAAGGGCTCTCTCTCTTTTATCTCGAGTCCCACCAAGAGCCCTTGATAAATTTAGAGGTGGGACCTAAACATAAGCTCATCACCTTTTTGGTAGATTTAGGAGTGGCTTGCTCTTCTCTATGCTTTCCTCCAGTTAATATTGCTTGCTCTTCAGAGGAACTTTTAGTCTCCCTGGTAACAGGAGAAGGATTTAAGGCAGAAATTTTGGAGAATATAGAAGTCAAATACAAAGGTCGATCAACTTATATCCAATTTTTGTTAATCCCTGAAACAGGAACTAATTTATTAAGAAGGTATTTAATGTTAAAATTAGGAATAGGACTACAGGTTGGCCCAAAAGGATTCCTCACCTCATTAAACCTACTCACCATCACAAATGAAAAACATATTAATCCTGATGTCTGGTCCAGAAAAGGAAACCAAGGGAAACTCCGAGTTTCCACAATACACACCAAGCTAAAAGAACCTGGGGAAGTAGTATGAAGGAAACAATACCCCATTCCTCTAGAGGGCAGGATAGGGTTGAAGCCTATAATTCAAAGTCTCATTAAAGATGGACTCCTTGAACCCTGTATGTCTCCTTACAACACCCCAATACTGCCTGTCAAAAAATCAGACAGGTGATACCAACTGTTACAAGACCTCAGAGGTATTAACCAGATAGTCCAGACCTCCCACCCTGTTGTCCCCAACCCTTACACCATTCTCAACAAATTTCCATACAGTCATTTCCATTCAGTTCCCAGCAATAGACTTAAAAGATGCTTTCTGGGCATGCCCCCTGGCTGAAGAAGCCGAGACATATTTGCTTTTGAATGGGAGGATCCTCATTCAGGACAGAAACATTAGTATCAATGGACAGTCTTGCTCCAAGGGTTCACAGATTCACCTAACCCTTTTGGTCAAATTTTAGAACAAGTGCTGAAAACAGTTTCCATTCCAAAACAGCTATGCCTGCTTCAGTACATAAATGATATTCTCATATCTAGCAAAAACATAGAGGAAGTAGCTGGCTTCTGTACATATATTCTTAACCATCTCCAGTTCGAGTGGTAATGGGTCTCAAAGGAAAGCTTTAGTGTGTAGATAAATATTTAGGCCACTTTTTTTTTTTTTTTTTTTTTTTTTTTTTTTTTTTGAGACGGAGTCTCGCTCTGTCGCCCAGGCTGGAGTGCGGTGGCGCAATCTCGGCTCACTGCAAGCTCCGCCTCCCAGGTTCACGCCATTCTCCTGCCTCAGCCTCTCCGAGTAGCTGAGACTACAGGCGCCCGCCTTAATAAGCACAGACAAGTGAAGAATAGGTCCAGAACAGGTTGAAAGAATCATGTCCTTAGCCTTGCCTCAAACTGAACAAGAACTTAGGAAATTTTTAGGGTTGGTTACATATTGCCACTTATGAATTGACTCCTATGAACTAAAAAGTAAACTCTTATACCAAAAACTTACCCAGTGGACACTTGACCATCTCCTGTGGACCTCTGAGGAAACTGATCAGATTGAAGAGTTAAAAGACTCATAACCATCCCTGTCCTGGCCTTACCTTCTCTAGAAAAGCTGTTTTACCTTTTTGTTAACGTGAATAATGCCGTAGCTTTATGGGTGCTCACCCAAGAGTACGGAGGCCGCCGGCAACCTGTGGCTTTCCTATCTAAAGTTTTAGACCCAGTCACCTGTGGATGGTCCAAATGCATTTCATCCATTATGACTATGGCAGTATTGATTGAAGAAAATAGAAAGTTAACCCTTAGGGGGAAATTGACAGTGAGTATGCCTCACCAAGTTACAACTATCTTAAACCAGAAAAAACAGGAAGGTGGCTCACTGACTTAAGAATCTTAAAGTATGAGGCTATTCTGTTAGAGAAAAATGACTTAACATTAACTACTGATAATTCACTCAACCCAGCAGATTTTTTAATGGGGAATCCGAACCTAAAGAGAGAGTATGCATGTTTAGATTTATTGATTACCATACAAAGATCTGGCTAGATCTAGGAGAGACTCCTTTCAAGATGGGGTGGCACTTATTTATAGATGGTTCCTCCCGGGTAATTGAAAGAAAGAGGCATAATGGGTATTCAGTAATTGACGGGAAAACTCTTAAAGAAATAGAGTCAGGAAGATTGCCTAATAATTGGTCTGCTCAAAGTTGTGAGGTGTTTTCACTCAGCCAAGCTTTAAAGTGCTTACAGAACCAGGAGGGGACCATCTATACTTATCTAAGTATGCCTTCAGGGTAGCTCATACATTTGAGAAAATTTGGACTGAATGAGGTCTTATTAATAGTAAGGGCCAAGACCTTGTTCACAAAGAGTTAATCACCCAAATATTAAATAACGTCCAGTTGCCAGAAGAAATAACTATTGTCCATGTCCCCAGATATCAAAAAGGCCTTTCTTTTGAAAGTCATGGAAAAACCTAACAGATCAAATAGCCAAACAAGCTGCCATTTCTTCTGAAATGCCTATCTTACATGTAACTCCTTGCCTTCCTTCTGCTACTGCAATCCCCATTTTCTCTTCTGCTGAAAAGGAAAAATTAATAAAAATAGGAGCCAAAGAAAACGCATAAGGAAAATGGATATTACCAGACCAAAGAAAAATGTTATCCAAACCTCTCATGAGGGAGGTCTTGTCTCAACTACATCAAGGAACCCATTGGGGACCCCAAACTATGTGTGATGCGGTTCTCAGAGTTTATGGGCATATTGAAATTTATACCCTAGCCAAACAGGTTACAGACAGTTGCTTAATATGTAGGAAAACTAAAAAACAAGCTCTAAGAAAATCACCCATCGGGGAAGTGATCCAGGACTAAGACTATTCCAAAGTGTTCAGATTGACTACACTGAAATGCCCCCAGTTAGTCACCCAAAGTACTGATTGATAATAATAGATCACTTTACTCACTGGGTAGAGACTATCCCCTTCTCAAGCACAACTGCTATGTAGTTAAGGCATTAATTGAAAACATCATACCCAGGTTTGGACTAATAGAAAACATTGATTCAGACAATAAAACCCATTTCACTATACATGTCATTAAAAAGTTAGCCCAGGTGCTAGACATAAAATAGGAATACCATCCCTTGGCATCAGGAAGAGTAAAAAGAATGAACCAAACTCTAAAAAGCCACCTAACCAGTTTAGTCCTAAAAACCCAGTTACCCCAGTTCTCCCCATTGCCTTGTTAAGAATCAAAACTGCCCCTCGAAAAGATGTCAGTTTATCCCCTTATGAAATGCTATATGGGCTGCCTTATTTACATTCTACTGCTGACATCCCTACATTTAAAACAAAAGATCAGTTCCTCAAAAATTATATACTTGGTCTGTCTTTTACTTTCTCTTCTCTTAAAACCAAATGTCTCCTAGCACAGATGCCAACCCTGGAGTTCTGGTACATCAACATCAGCCTGAAGATCATGTCCTCATCAAACGGTAGAAAGAAAAATATCTTGAACCCGCTTGGAAAGGACCCTACCTGGTGCTTCTAACTACTGAATCTACAGTCTGAACAGTGGAAAGAGGATGGACTCTCCATACTCGAGTCAAAGAAATGCCACCACTTTCAGAGTCATGGGCCATTGTTCCAAGATCAAGCCATATCAAATTAAAGCTAAAAAAACCTTTAACCCTTCTATACCTTTTATATTGTTTCTCCCTCTTTCCCCACTCTATTGTTAGCCATCTCGTAATCAATGTAACTAGGTCTGACTCGCCCAAACAATTGCTTTTGATGCCTTGTCTGGTTATACCTTGTGGGGATCTAAAAAACCAAAGACAACTAGCCTTTTCATATAAGTATCTTTGCCCTGGCCCTCTAATTCCCAAGTTATCCCTAGCCCTCACCATTGTGATCACCTACAGCCAAGACACCATTTCTTTATTTGCACAGCCTGACAACCTTATAGTGTTTGAGAGTATGTTCTCTAGACCACACAATACCAAAGTTAGACCTCTGCAGTGAGGGTTTGCATTAATCTAAAGCCTTACCTCCATTTTACCAAAGGAACTACTCCCCCTGATTGCCAATCTCACCAATGCAACCCCACCCTCATTTCCATTACCATCTCTACCTCCATTGACCCTAGGCCCACCCTCAGTAGTCTCTATGGTGTAGGGGCCAGTGATAATGAGAGAGATCCTATAAGTATCTTTCAAATATACCTCTTTTCTCCCCTCCTCTTCCCCCATCCCTGATAATTTCAACTTTGAATGAAACACCTGTTATTCCTGTACCTAATGATAAAACCAAGGTGTCCCTGGTAAAAGTAAAAGATCTAAAACAAACCCTACCAATTGAGACAGGACATCAAGATACAAATGCCTGACTGGAATGAATTAAACATTCCACCCACACCCTAGGTAAAAGCGACTGTTATGCTTGTGCGCACGGTAGACCAGAGGCCCAGATCATCCGCTTTCTACTTGGATGGTCTCCCCGTCAACCGGACATGAGCTGTATCCTAGCTCTTTTCTAAAACCGCACTGCCTGGGATGACCGATTGTGCCAAGCTGTTTCTCTGCTGTTCCTGGAAGTTCAACACCCTGTTAGCCCTTGAGGTCCATTCAGCCTCCGCCTTCCAATGTCAAGTTTACCTCATATCTCACAACAGGGATAAAACTTGGCATTCCTCAGAGACTTAAAGGGATACAAAGAGCTTAGGCCCTTCCAAGAGCTTACCCATCAGTCTGCCCTTCGTCATCCCTGAGCGGATGTCTGGTGGTATTGTGACAGACCCCTACTGGACACTCTGCCAAGTAACTGGAGTGGAACGTGTGCTCTAATTCAATTGGCTATCCCTTTTACCTTGACATTTCATCAACCAGAGAAAGTAAAAACAATGCCATAAGCTGAGAGAGACCCCTTATAAGTCCTTTGATCCTCAGGATTATATAGATGGCATCGGGGTTCCATGAAGAGTGCCAAATGAATTTAAAGCCCCAAACCAAATAGCTACAGGGTTTAAATCTGCATTGTTATGGTGGGTAACTATTATTAAAAATGTAGATTAGAAAAACTACATTTATTATAACCAACAACGATTTGTTAACTATACCAGAGATGCCATTAGAAGAATAGCTAAACAATTAGGGCCCACCAGTCAAATGGCCTGAGAAAATAGAATAACGTTAGATGTGATACTGACCGAAAAAGGTGGAGTTTGTGTCATGATTGGAACCCAGTGTTGTACTTTCATCCCTAACACAGCCCCTGATAAGACAATCACAAAGGCCTTACAAGGCTTTACCCCTCTATCAGATGAATTAATTAAAAACTCCGAAATAGATGACCCCTTTACAAGCTTCATGGAAAGGTGGTTCGGTGGATGAAAAAAGTTAATAACTTCAATATTTACCGCCCTTGCAATTGTTATAAGTATACTAATTCTCATTGAATGCTGCCTCATACCCTGTGCTCAAGATTTAGTAGACTTACTGAGACGACTCTCACTAAAACCTTCTTCAATTCTCCCCCACCTTAGACAAACTTTTTCTTTTAAAAGTTCAAGTGGAACAACAAAGTCAAGACATGTTAAAAAGGTTTGAAGAGAAAAAATCATAAAAATCAAAAGGGGGAAATTGTTAGATTCAGCTAGGTTCCTCTTCAGTTTGTCCAGTTCCCCCATTCTTTATTCTCTAAATTCCAAGTATTCCCCACCCCACTTTTGCTACACAGTATTCTGTCTAAACATGCCTAGATATGATAAGCCCCAGTCCACATTCCTTTCCGTATGTACAAATAGTTTAATTTTCTCGTCCCCTACAGGTGACCCCTTCCTCTTCTCCCTGTCTCCTCTATCACATGCCTACCTTATCTAAGAAAGTTTGAATGTTTAGCCAATTGAGACTAGTTTAGATTGTGTGGTCCAACCCCAGCCAATGGGGGAAAGACACAGAAATAGAATCTGTGTTAGAAATAAAAACCCCTACTCTCCTTTATTCTGTGTGCTCTTACAGTCATGACTGATGGAGACAGCCCCCCAACCCCCTTCTGCAAAAGTCAATTTGCCTTGCTGAGAAATTCTTTGTCTCAGTGCTGGTTCTTCTTTGTGACACCGAGCATTTGTTTCCAACAGAGGCAAAGAGGCCCTGGAAGAACTAGATTTTGTCATAATCAAAGGTAAAAATAGGATAACTTCCTCAGGCAGATATAAGAAGTATCATAGCAGCCACCAGTTATGCAGAATACAGGTTAACTGTCAAAGAGACTCAGTCTTCCCTCTCTATTGCACTTATTGGGATAACTTTTCTTTTTCCACCTTTTTACACAAAAGATGAATACTACAATCTCAAGGAATAATATGATCTTTCTCCTATAATGGTAATAGGAATTGAGGTTAAGTGCTCATTAATTAATCTTTGTTACATTTCTGGTACATTCACTCCAAGACCCATGGAATGTCAGAAAAATTGTTGGCTTTGGAAGCAGACTTGCCAGGGTTTTAAAATCTGTCTCAATATTAATTAGTTAGATGACATTAGGAAATTTACTTAATCTTTTTGAATGCCAGTTTACTCATGGGTAAAATGGGGATAACAATGCTTCCCTTGTAGAACTGTTGTGAAGATTAAGATAATACATACTAATGGCTTAGCATACTATCTTGAATATAGTGAATGATAAATGTTGTCTTTTTGTTTCACTTAGTTTCAAAGTCATCTTACCCTCATGGAAAGTCTTCAAAAATATATTTGTATGTTTGTTTGCCTTAATATAGAAAATTGCAAAGAGCATTAATCAGGACTTTATGAGTACTAATGGAAATATCTTGGAGAAGTTAGCAAAATTGAAAGAGCTGGGAACTAGGAGAACTGGATATTTGCATAGGTTGGGATTGGTACAGTTGGTTCTTCCCATTTCCCAGTTTCCAAAAATGAAGACTAGTGTGGAGATGGAAAGAAAAATCTGTAGAATGCCAAAGAATATATATTTATCAGGAACCACTTGAACCTTGTATCAGAAGGATTAGAACTAGGAAATTAATACTTTTAAGATGCTTCTATTATTCTTTTATTTTTACTTATCTGTGCTTGGCTTCATTCTCTTCTGGTGTAAATGTGTTTACTCTTCATGCAAGGGGATGGGGTTTTCAGCAGCTTGAAAAGTAATTTCCTTCTAGCTCTAGAAGTTAGAGGAGTTAAGGAGTCAGCACTAGAAAAAAATCCTGGTGAAGAGCTCAACTGATCTGGCTTACTTCCTCTGCCCACTTCTGTAGTAATGACTGTGACTAAGGCTGTGCTGTCCTAGGACTCTCCTAATTTGGATTGTGAACATGGTCCTGTGAACCTGAGCATGGATACTGGAGTGGGCTATTTTCCTGTAAAACAGATGAGTGCTGGACAGACAAAAATGGAAGCCACAATAATTATTACTTTTTTCTTTCTAATCCTTACACTTATTTTTTTTCCTTGTCTTAACACATTAGCTAGAACAACCAAAGCAATGTTGAATGGTAGAAGTGATAGTGGATATCTTAATCTTCTTTCTGACTTTTATGGGAATGCTTTTAATATTTGCTGTAAGATTTTAATAGATACCTATTTAAAGAAGTTTTTTTCTGTTCTTATTATGCCAGGACTTTTATTCTTTAAATAGTGAAAGGATGTCATTGAATGGTTGAGACAAATTGAATTTATCTAAAGTTTTAAAGAATTTTTCTCATTTGATCTATTAACATGGTCAATTAAATTAATGTTTTAAATGTTGAACTGGTTTGGATATTTGGGATAGGTCTTTTTAATATTATTCTTTGGCTACATGTTGAATTTATTAAAAAAATATGATTTTTGATTCTGTTTATAAGTGAGATTGACCAGTGGTTTTCTTGTGTTCTGTGTAGCTGTGGAATCAATGTTTGTCTAGCCTTCTAAAATGAGCTGGGAAACGTTTTTCTTTTGCTTAACTCTAGAAAAGTTTTCATAAAATATGAATTATTTTTTCCTTGTAGGTTTGATAAAACTGTCAGTAAATGATTGGGGCTTGGTGCCTTTTCTTTAGGGGGAGAATCTCTGAATATCATTTGCATTTTTAAAATGGTTATTGGCCTAGTCAGATTTTTAAACTTTGTAAACTGTAGTAATTATTTTTCCTAGAAAATAACCTTTTGGTACATTTTTTATATTTATTAACTTGTTTACAGTATTTTTAAAAGGATTTAAAAAGTTCTACTTTACCTGTAGTTATTTTCTATTTTTCCATTCTTTAAATTGTTTATTTGTGCCTTACTTTTTTCCTCAATTAATTTTACAAGACATTTGTATTTATTTGGCTTTTTAAAGGGCCAGTGTTTGGTTTTGTTGATCACCTCTATTGCTTTGTTTTAATTCTGTTTTTGTTTTCTGCTTTCATCTTTATTAGATGTTTCTTTTTATTTTCTCTGTAGGTAGGTTAATATTTTCTTGCTTATTGAATGAGAAATTTGGCTTGTTTATTTTCAGTCTTACTTGCTTTCTAATGAGTATCTTTAAGGCTGTAAGTAAAACTTTAGCTATGTCCCACAGCATTTGCTATGTACTAACTTGCTGTCATCCTGTTCTAAATCTTTTGTAGTTTTCTGTTTTGATTTCCTTTATAAATCTATGACTTACTGTTTACAGCAGTGTATTTTCTGCTTGGTAAATGTATAGGATTTGGAGAGGAATTATCTTTTTGAGGTTTATTTATAATTTCCTTGTACTGCGATCAGAGAATACTATTTGCATGATACCAATTATTTGTGATTTATTGAGATTTCCTTTGAAATTTAGTACTTGGTCAATGTTTATAAACGGCCCTTGTTTGCTTCAAAAGAATGTGCATTTCACTGTTGGGTGCAGAGTTCTATGTAGTAGTTTGTGCTTATTCATTACATATATCTATATTTTACTTGCTTGGATTTTCAATTTCAAAAAGATAGTTGAAAATTTTTCATTATGAAAACCTGAAACCATGTTATTCTAGTTGATAATTTTTAGTTTACCATTCCCATCTCCTCAATTTCAACTGTTTTGCTATCATTTTGTTTTGGCGTTCTTTTTTTAAAAATTCCTATGAAGAATAATTTATTTCAAAAGATGTATTTGACACCTTAAAATACATTGTATCTAATAACATACTTGGCCTTCTGCCATCTTCTTTTCCACTCTACAGTGATACTTCTTTCTCTTTTACTGTGTCTTTCCTGATTTCTGTTAGATTGGTGAGTTTTTAAATAAATTATTTGCTTTATTTTCCTTTTTTTAATGATTTGGAAATTACATGTTTTATTTTTATTTTTATTAGTGGGTATTCTAAAAATGTTTCTCAGCAATGTCCAAAGTTTATCATTTTTCTTCTGAACAAGATAAAATCTTTAGGTTGCTTTCAATTCTCTTTGGGTTAGTTCTCTAAAGTTTCTATATAATTGATTTCTGAAAATTATATGCCAACTTATTACACCCACGAAAATCGTTTTTATTCATTGTTGTTACCTTTTAGCCATAGATTATACAGCTTTTATTTTAATCTTGCATTGCACTATGTCCTTCTAAGTTTATTTTTCTTGTTGAGTATAACCTTTTGTAGTTGTTTCATTGAGGTTTATGGAAGGTCAACTTTTTGATCCTTAGAGTTTTGAAATACCTTTATTTATTCCTCAGTCTTGAATGATCATTAAATGGGTATAGAATTTAAGGTTGTGAGTTTTTTTGTTCTCATAATTTTGAAGACATATTTGTCAATTGTCTTGACATCTAATGAGGATGAGAAAGCTAATAATATGAGTCATCTTCATTGTAGATAATCTTTTATTACTCTTTAGTTGTTTTTAGAATTCCTCATCATTTTCAAGGTTTACCATAATTGATCTCTGTATAAGTTTTGAAAATTTATTCTTCTTAGTGGTCCAAATCATTTTCAATATTTAGGAATAGTGCTTCTTCAATAGTGGGGAATTACCAGTCTTTTTCTTTAGATATTGCTCGTCCACTATTCTGTTTTGTTCTTCTGAAAATCTTATTTTTATTTGGAACATTTGGTCTGATGCACTTATGTTTGTTAGCATCTTACCTCCCATGTAAAAAATATCTTTCTTTCTTTGTACTACTTTATGGGAGATTGCCTCAATTTGGCCTGTCAAGTCATGAATTTGTCAATAGCTTTTTATTGAATATGTGTCCTATTATTGATGCTTAAACTTCTGTTAAAATATTATGCATTTCTAAGATTTTGAATTGTTTTAAAATAACCACTCATTTATTAATTCATTATCACTTCTTTTTTCATTCGCCTTCTGTCTTGTTTTCCTGTTCCTTTTCATTAATTCAGAGAATGTTAAAAATACTTATTTTGTGGTCTGCTTTAGAGTTCCCTATTGAGTTTAAGTGTTTCTGTGTTCCGAGTTCATTATTTGCTTTTTCCTGTGCTACTTTTTTTCTCAGGTGCTCGGTGATTGTTATTTGTAGTTTATCTTCACAGAAAGGTCTCTTCAGCACATGTCCAAGAGCCCAGAAATGGTCTCAGGAGGGCTTAGCATTTAACACATGGGGCGTGACTTCAACTAAGCTTGGGTAAGTTTCTAACTTGAGGTTTCTGACCCTTAAAATGTATACGTTTTTAAGGACAGGTGATTTCCTTGAACTTGGCTCACATTCTTTCATTGCTGGGTGGTAATTCTCTTGACCTGGCTTCACCCAGTTGGTACCATCTTTGCCATCTGGGCACAGGTTGGGAGGCCTTGTCTGTACTCCAAGCACTTGGTCTAGTTTTACTCCTGGTCCTCTGAGCCAGTCAGCATTCACCCAACTCACCACAGTGAATTCTGTCTTTCTGTTCTGCTAGAAAGCATAGTGGCTTTTAGAATAACTGCTCTAGTTTGGGAACGATGATTCTTGCCTTCTTTGCTTTAAGAAGCCTTAGGTGTTATAAATTAACATTATGATCTTAAATTGGAAATAGTATTTTCAATATTTACATTTAAATTTATGTTTCATTAGGACATATTTTTACGTGCTAACATATGAATTCAGGTTCCCTGTATCCCCAAAAAGGTGCACCATATGGCCGCAAGTCATTTATTGATTTGTCCACCTCTACCCAGATGGCAAATCTATTTTGTACTCATTTTCCGTAAATATTTTGGTCTAATTATGAACTTTTTTGTGTATCAATTATATGCCAGTTTTGGTTTCTTCACCACACTTTCAACTGTAGCATTAGTGCCTGTCTTTATATGAAACAGGGCAAACTTTCCTTCATCACTCTTCCAAAATTTCTTTAGATATTTTTGTGTTTATTCTTTCAGCTAAACTTTAGAGTAATTTTATCATTTAAAAAATTCTTTTGGTGTTTTGAATAAGACTATATAACATTTATATAGAATTGAACTTCCAAAGAACAAGAAGCATGTATTTCATTAATATAATCTTCTATTGAAGCTTGATAGCTTTGTATCAATAGGACATTTTTGACTTTATTTCTGGGAATTTTGTTTGTTGTTTTTATTGATGTAAATATAATTTTATCTTAGATGATTGCCTAATTACTTATTATTTACATATATTTTTATTCAGTTGAATACATTAACACTCATTTTTTTCTAATAGTTTTATATATCAGAATTTTAAATTTTCCAGTTGTCTACTCTTCTGCAAATAAGGATACTTTTCTATTCCCATTGACTAATTCTTGCAAAACGATGTTAAATAGTATTAAATAGCAGTTATCCTTTTGTTTCTTCCAAATTTAATGGGATCGCTTTTAGTGTTTTGGGCTTTTGTTTTGATACTTTATGTAACCATTTTAAGAGACTATATCAGTTATGACAGTGGCCATAAATAACAACAGTTCAACTAAAAGTGGCTTAAAAATGAGGAAAAGCTTTCATGTCACATTGTATACTTTGAAAGGCAGAGTCCTGGAGTTAATTGGTGACTTAACTCTGTTATCAAGCATCCAAGGCTTTTTATCTTTCTGTTCTGTCATCCTTAGCATCCTGGTGATGTCATGCCTTATGGTGGCAAGTTGGCCCTGGTAATTTCTGGGTGTTTTTTTTTTTTTTTTTTTTTTTAAGACAGAGTCTTGCTCTGTTGCCAGGCTGGAGTGCAGTGACGCAATCTTGACTCACTGCAACCTCTGCCTCCTGGGTTCAAGCGATTCTCCTACCTCAGCCTCCCAAATAGCTGTGATTACAGATGCGCATCACCACGCCCAGCTAATTTTTTGTATTATAGTAGAGACGAGGTTTTGCCATGCTGGCCAGGATGGTCTCGATCTCATGACCTCGTGATCCACCAGCCTTGGCCTCCCAAAATGCTGGGATTATAGGCATGAGCCACCGCACCCGGCCTGTAATTTCAAGTATCACATAGACTAAGCGCATCTGGTAGTAAGGAAAGTTCGGTTTCCTTCCTTCCAGGCATCATTTTGTTAATTAGTGGGATAAATTTTTCTTAACTTTCTCCAGCACATTTTTCTTCACTTCCCATTGGCAAGGACATTGTTACATATCCATGTACAAACTCATCCAGGGCAAAGGAAAAGTGACCACTCTGGTAGATATAAACTGATCATTATATTTACTCTCTAAATCCAGGGAAGGTATGGTCACATTCTCTGAGCACTTATTCACATACAAACTCACCCAGGGCAAAGGAAAAATGACCACTCTGTTAGTTTTACAAGCACCAAAAAAGCTTTGGAATGATCTCTTTCTTGAAGGCTTAGAATAATTCAACTGTGAATAATCTGGGCTTAGTAGTTTTTTGGATGAGTAGGTGAAGGGTGAAGAACTGAACCAAATTAGGATTGTGCCTGTTAGAAGGGGATAGGGTGTGACTACAGTTGGATAGTCCATAGTGTCTTCCAAAGGGAATTTCCACCTTCATTTTTCTCCAGAATTTGTCAGTGGCCATCGTTTTTTGTTTGTTTGTTTGGTTTTTTGTTTTTTTTTCTTAATGCCTCTTGCCAACAATCAAGCTGATCATATAAGATTTTTCAATTGACTTTTGTTAGGAAAAAGGTTATTGATCAATTTGCTTAAAAAAAATCTATCTTTGAACTATCTCTTCATTTTTTGAATGAATCTAATTGGTAATTAGAGATGATTTTGAAAACTTATTTGTGGATTGTATTTGTAAATCTTTTCATTAGTATTTAAATATTTATTTATTTATTTTTGAAATAGAGTTGTGCTCTTGTTGCTCAGGCTGGAGTGCAATGGCATGATCTTGAGTCATTGCAACCTATGCCTCCGGGGTTCAAGTGATTCTCCTGCCTCAGCCTCCTGAGCAGCTGAGATTACAGATGTGCGCCACTATGCCCAGCTGATTTTGTATTTTTAGTAGATACAGAGTTTTACCATGTTGGCCAGGCTGGTCTTGAACTCCTGACCTCAAGTGATCCGTCTATCTTAGCTTCCCAAAGTGCTGGGATTACAGGCATGAGCCACTGCACCTGCTAAAATAAATATTAATAATTTTCAAATAAATATTAACACATAAAATAAATACTTAATGAGTATTTAAAATCAAGGTGTTGTAATTATGAGGGTGTGTGTGTGTGCATGCATGCATTGTCAGGTTTTAGAATCAGTGTTACGTAGCCTTTGTAAAGAGGATTTGAAATATCTCTATCTTTCTCCCTATATTGGTTGAGTTTTTCTTTATTTCTCATTGGCCAGGGCATTGTTACATATCCACATAAAAGCTCACCCAGGGCAAAGGAAAAGTGACCACTCTGTTAGTCTTAGAAGCACCAGAAAAGCTTTGGAATGATCTCTTTCTTGAAGGCTTAGAATAATTCAACTGTGAATAATCTGGGCTTAGCAGTTTTTTGGATGAGTAGGTTTTTGACAACTTTCTCAATTTCTTCCATGTTTAGTGGTCTACCTAGTTTTCTATTTCTGTGATAATGTGTGTTTTTGTAAAAAATAATTTATTTTACTCAAGCATTAAAATTTTCAAGCAAGAAGCTTGCATTTCAGGCAAGAAGTTTACAAAATATTCCCTTTCAGTTATTTACTCTTTACCTGTGGTTATTTACCTTTACTTGACCCTAATTTTCTGTATTTGGGTTATTTCTTAGTTTCCTAGAAAGTGTTTCTTCCCTTTTGTGGTTCATTTATTAATTTTTAGTTAAATAATAATTATTTTTTCTATTGTATAATTTTTATTTATTTTTATGCTTAGTAATCCTTCCTATTTGTATTTTGGAGTTATTTTGTCTTTAAAAAGTTCTTAATTCAAGAGATTAATTAATTAAATTATTTCTTATGCAGTGATCTAAGCAGTATTACACAAAGTTTATGGGAAGCCATTGTTTTGAACTAGCCTTCTGCATTACGCCCCAGGAGACTAGACCAAACCAGAACAGAGTCACTCATGCTGAGTGACATGTAATCAAACTGAACTTTGAAACAGGCTGGTTGTCTTAAAAAATAGGAGATTATAGTTAACCTGAGTCAGCATAATAAAGTCTATGTTTTAACTCTTGGGTGCCTTACTACCTGACTTATTTTATGTTTGAAAATGTATGTCTGCTACCTTAGAGCCTGAACAAAAATTTGCTCATCTATATATTCATGAGTCATATTTTTCTTATTTTAAATTGTGTACACAGTCTTTCATCATTTTCTGGCATTACATGTTCCCACCTAGTAGTCTGTGGGTAGCCTGATTTTTTTCTCCTCTTACTTTGTTCTTCTGGTTGCCTGAAGAATTGCTTTTGCAATTTTAAAGTTTGGCAACTCATTAGGGTGTGTCTTGTTAGTTGTTTCTACTAATACTTCCTAGAACAATGTATATACCCTTTTAATTTGGAGATTGTTTTACCTTTTAGGGAATTCTTTTATTTCTGTATTTTATTTTTTAAGAAATTTTTGAATATTACCTTAAGGACATTGAAATTGACAGTTTTCCTTTCCATTTTATTATTTTTGCTTTTCCTTTGTACCCAGTAGGCCGTTATTGAATATTTGTGACTGAGAGCCTAAAGAAGAATATTAGTGACCTTCATTCACCTCTCCTGGGTGCTTTGAAGATTAATGTTCCATAAAAATTCTAAATTAAAATTTTAATTAAAGCACATGTGTGAATTAATAAGATTGGGGATCAGAGTTCCAATTTAGCTGCTTTACTAGATGTTTTTTCAAAAGTGGAGGATACATCATTTTTTTTCTGAGGAAATCACACAGTACAATAGTTTGATGCAGCCTGTTTTCCTACATATTCAGCAACTTGAATAAAAGTACTAAATATTTTAAATTGTTGAAAGAATCACCTTCATCTTATTTGTCTTAAGATGTGAAATAGAAGAAGGTATTAAACCATGTAGAGTGCAGGTTTGTGCTTGTCTTTTCTTATTTTCTGAGGCTCTGTTTCCTATTGCTATAGGAATGCTACTTACATAGGAGAGCCGGATTTGACCCAGTGTACCTGCAATTGGAGATGTATAGACACGCTTGTTCAGTATTTCAGGTCTGTCTTTAATTTTGGATTTTATTATGTCTATTTCCAAAATTTATTTACAGTAAATATGTACAATTAAACCAATTATAAGACAAAGTATTTAAAACTAAAAGTTGGATACAAATATAGCAGGAATCAATATTATTATATTTTTAAAACCACATTTTCCATCTAAGTATTTTTTTTGGAGGATAGTTTTGAAAAAAACCGATATAAAATTAGGAGCTAGAATATTGCTGTTCTTTAAATTCAGTTTCTATCTTCCAAAGTTTTAATAAAATCAACTAAACATATGAAAATTAAGGAATGGCCTGAGTTTCATGTCTGGCTCTTAGGAAGTACCCTTATCTCCTGTGGTTCCTATCTCCAGGAAGAAAGATTTCCGTTGGAATAAGCTCTGACTCTTTACAGAGGAGGAGAAATGACATCTGATTGGTGAGATTGGGAGAATAAATGATCTCTTTATTGAGTCTCTATAAGATCCCAAATGTAGGTATCAGATACATCAAATAAGAAAGCAGGAGCTGAGTACCTGAAGTGGCTCTGAGATTGTACAGCATCTAGGAAATCTTGGAAATTGTCAGGGAGGATTTTAGACTTAGAAGCGGGGATTTAAATTACTCAAATTTTTATCAAATTACTCAAACTTTGGCCCTTCAGTTTGCTAGTCTACAAAATAGATATAGCAGTATTAACTTCAAAAGCATATATATATTATATATCACATATCTTATAGATGATATGTATCATACATGTATAGCTTAGGAAAGCAACTGATACATAGAGGTCCATCATGGTTATTTATTACTATCACGATTATTATGATTACTATTAGAGGATCAAGGATGCCACAATTGACAACTGAATTGTACAAATAATTTTTTAAAAGTAGAGACATTAATGTCAATGGAGATTGAATGTTGGTTATTGTATTTTAGCATAGAAAATAAAGTCTGTATTCTGGTCACAAACCTCGGTCAAATGACGCTTGGTGAGAAGCGTAGAGAGTTGGGGGTGATCCCAGAGATCTGGCAGAACTTGAAATGGATTATTTTGGAGTATGCTTTTGCATACTCCAGCAGAGGTGAATTAAACTAGAAGAAAGTTGTGTGTCAAGCTAGAATAGGGGATGATAAAAGAGCAATAAGGTGGACAGCCAGAGGATTCAGGAAAGCAGGGCAAGATGCAGATCAGATGAATTTAGATTATTCAGGAACAACATTTAAAACACTAGGCTTGAGACAGGATGTTTTCTTTATGCAGAACTTAAAAGCATTTGCCAGAATGGCAACAGACCCTTGAAGAAACAACATAGGCTTTCTTGAGAACAAGATAGCTTCCTTCTAGTTTCTGTGTCTCTTATTTATTAAGTAAATTGTTCATTCATCTTCCCCTACATGTTCAGTACTGCTAGGTGCTGTGAGGGATGTTGGCGAAGCAGAATACATGCATATTAACATTTACATAGTTTCTAAACTATGTTATGGAAATAATATTAGTTCAATTCTATATTTTGTGAAGTTCACAGCACTGAATTATGTTCTGGAGCACAAAAATATAAAAAGCTGTTTCTAATCTCCTTGGGAAGAAAAGCAGCTGGGAAATCAAGGTAGGCAATGATTAAGTCACAGTGTTGCTGTGAAATTCAAGAGAAGACTATTTAATTTTTTTAAAACATGAAAAATTAGTTATTATATGTTGAATGCAAGTGCCACAATGAAGAATGTTCCTATTGTTGTTTCCCCCACGCTATATGGTTCTATGCTGCTTCTGTCATCTATGCAGCATGATGTTGACTTCAGGCTCTTATAAAGGCTTGCAATAGTCTACAGAAGCTGGATACATGGCTATTAGTACAGTGAAAACTTTTATGAGCAATCTGTACTTCTTGTTCTCATTTCATGAAGGATTTCCACTCTTCTTCTCAAATATAAGCAGTGACATTCGGCTCTCGCTTGTTCCTCTGCTTGAGAGGAGTGACTGGCACCCAGTTGATCATACAAGTCCAAACGTGGGACCATTCTTCTGGTTTGTGGGCAATATGTAGGACATGGCTCTTGCTTTATGTCAGTCCTGCCTTTGCTCAGGGACAGTGTATATTCTTGCTTCCTCCTTCTTGAGATAGCAGATAAAAAAGGACCTATTTCTGGTAGGTCAGCCAAGCCTCTGTTCTTTTTGAGTTTTCCCATGTGTCGCTGGGTGGAGAATTCTGTTTCACTAGCTTTTGAAGGTTTAAGTTTTTGGAGTGAGGTAGGAGGTTCCACTGTGATTACCAGATGAGCTTTGCCAATAACAAATACCTGAAAAGGTATTTTGATCATCATCTGTTTCATAGGGCTTACTTTTTCCTGGTTGGTATCTAGATGGAAGGATGGTGTAAGGGGTTAACAAGGGCCTTTACAAAACTACAACAAAAATTGCAAAAAAAAAATAAATCGCAAAAGAATTGTTTTAATCCTGCTGCTCCTCATGCTCTCTGTGAGATTGTGGACAAATTATTTGACTTTTTAAAGCCATGTTATTGAAAAAATTAAATGGCATAATGCAGATAAAAATGCCTGGCCCAGTTTACCACTCTTAGTAGGTGTTCCTAAATGTTGACCTGCCTCTAGACTTCATTCCCTTCAGCTTTTTCCTGGTGGATTTACTCATCCAGCCTTCTGCTGAGGGCATCTGTTTTTTCAGCTTTCTCTTTGTATTTAGGAAAGAGCAGCTGAATATGTGAGCTATTTCAAGCCTGTCTTCAGTGCAGTGTACACGAGAGGAAAAATAATCCAAGCAACCAGTAGCAGCCCCAGACTTTTTAAAATCAAATAGAACTCAAGTTTAAGTTTTTGACATTTTAAAACATTAATGAATTCACCCTCAACCTTCCTAGAGTAATTCAGAACTTAATTTTTTGCAATACATTAAATATAATGATGTGTTGATAAGAATCTTTCCTCAGCTGGAACTAGGAAGTCACTGAAAACTGATGTAATAACTGATTTGTGGTAAGCATTGACTCTTTCCACCCTTTATCTAGAAGTGAATAGTTTAAAAGTTATTTCTCTGCAATACAGACATTCTCATTTTCTTTGAAACCCCAAATGCATTAAGTTTCTAACTTCAGAATTGAAAATATGCAATTTAAAACCAGATATTAATTTCATAGATACAGGCTAGGATTAAGTTTTGTGTTTCAATAAATGAGTAAGAA
Source organism: Nomascus leucogenys (assembly GCF_006542625.1). Lineage (NCBI taxonomy): Eukaryota > Metazoa > Chordata > Mammalia > Primates > Hylobatidae > Nomascus > Nomascus leucogenys. The sequence continues at coordinate 28,767,727 of NC_044395.1, read as the reverse complement.
AACATCATAGTTGTGCTTTCACAATCCATGAATTTATTTGGGGATGGTTTCCTTCGGTTAGGTCTCCCTTGCCTGAAAGATTTCATCTTCAATTCTCAGTGTTTCCAAAACCGACCCAGTTTCCCAGCCCAACGAGGCACTGGCTTCTTCATGAAACTTACTGATAATTCCAGGCCAGCTGATGCTTATATACTTGAATTCCTTTTGAACCTATAGTGAATTGCACAAATAGTGATCCAGAGGATAACCAATTGACTTTTAGAGTCACATCTGTGTTTAAATCTTGGCTTTCCGTTTATTAACTGTGGTTCTTTGATAAAGTTAGTTAACTCCTCTGAGATCAGTTCCTCCTGTACAAAATAGGCATTATAATTATTTTTCTGTAAACATTCAATCCAGTGATTAAATAACCTGTTTGAAGTAGCCAAAGGAGTTACTGATCAAAAACGACAAATGCCTTTCACTCATACATTCGTTTATTCATTGTATAAATATTCATCAAGCAATAAGATTTAGTAATATAAGATTAAATAAAAGTCATTTCTTTCAGGAATTCACTATATAGTGGAAGAGAAATTGGTACATAAAAAACTAGGTTATGCTAACACACATTCTATGATAGATGAAGATGTAGGGTGCTAGAGAGCGTATTGGAGGAGTAGCTAAGATAGTGTGGGGAGGAGTCCGCCAAGAAAAAAGGAGGAAAAGGTCATTATGTGTAAAAGCAGCAGCTTGGCCCAGGAAAGAAGGTGAGAAAGATCCTGCCCTATTTAGAGAAGATTGCATAAATTTCAACATGACTAGAGTGTGAGGAAATTAAATGTTTGGAAAGATAGGCAGGAGACAGTTCCTAAAGAAATTTAAAAATCACATTATGAACTTGGAATTTTATCTTAAAAACATGGATTAATTTTAAACTGGAAAAGATAATGTGATTTCACATGTTGTTAAAAAGACAAGTATAGAACTTGTGGATAATTTATTGAATGAGGTAAAAGTGTAGGTAAGGCGATTGTTGAAGTAGCTATTGTTATAGCCTTGGTGTGCAATAATGAAATCCTAAAATTAAGACACCAACACTGGGACTGGACAGAAGAAGGAAAATTCAAGAAAGAGTAAGGTATTGGTGAAACGTAGAAGAATGAATGAAGGGCAATTCTCATAATAATGGTGTCAGATTATGTAATCAAGCTATTACAGGCTATTTGAGGATTTAGGATTACTGAATCCTCAAATCCCATGATAAATGTTCATGTTATGATTCCAGATGCATCTCCAGATGTAATTTTAATTTCTAATGGGAGGAAACATGCTAGTCAGGCTGATTCAAGTAGCCATTATAGTTGGAAGTTACAGTTCTCACTGTAAACTAACATTGTTATTCTGGTTTCCTAAGTCAGCCTTATAACCTTGTCTAACAAGGCTCTGTCCTTGAGAAGCTCAGTCATTCTTGGCATGCTGGAAGTATCAGATCTTGAGCTACTAACATTCACCCAGGCTGAGGTGAATTTACTAAAGTAATGCAATCCCATGAAGTAAAATATGGGAGGCTTTGGGGGACAATCTCACCATTATTATTCACCTAGTGAGGCACTGTAATCTCAATGAACAACGTATTCAGTGATACTTGTTAAAGCATGATAAAGACTTTTTCAAGACCATTGCGATACAAGTATTGAGGCCATTGTGATAAGCAATGGGATTTTGCAGTGCAGGAGAGAGATTGGGTTTAACTCTGAATACAGCATAGGCAAGTGAAAATTTATAGCTAAGATGCAGGGTGAACGTTAATGGATGGAAAATTACAGAAAGGAAACATTAGGGATTAGGGAGGTTATGGCAAAACCAACCTAATGAGATTCTTGTCGAAGCTGGGTCAGGGTGAGCAGACATCACCTGAAGAATGGTGGAGGATGAGGCATCTAATTGGATGTTGAGGATAAGTGAGTATCAAGGGAGGGGAATTCTTGCCAAAGTATGTTGGATGAAAAACAAACGTGTGAAACAGAAAAAAACAAAAATGTGTTTTTTTACTTTCACACACCACTTAACACAACACTTCTGACACGAGATGTATGTGCATTTTTACTCACACACCAAGCAATTCTTCAGTGGACACCAGCTGGGTGTCTCCTCATTCAATGTACCTGGAGTTCAAATCACATACCAAAGATTAAGTGCTCAGTCCCACAGGATTGTGCCCCACTTTAGACACCAATCACCAGTAGTAGGTTGTCACCCACAATTCTTGAATGACCAGTTATTAATCAGGATTCCCATGGCCACCTCCTCGAGTTTGATTAATCTACTAGAGCAGCTCACAGGACTCAGGGAAACACTTTTGTTTACTATCTTATTATAAAGGCTATTACAAAGGATACAGATGAACAGCTAGATGGAAGAAATGCATACGGCAAGGTATGTGGGAAGGGGCATTGAGCTTTCACACCCCTCCAGGGTGCACGACTCTCCAGGCACCTCTGTATGTTCAGCAATGCAGAAACTCCCTGAACCCTGTCCTTCCGGGTTTTTATGGAGGCTTTATTACATAGACATGATTAATTAAATGAGTGACCATTAGTAATCAACTCAACCTTCAGCCTCTCTCTCCTCCCCAAAATTGAGGCTGAAAGTTTTAACCATCTAATTATATGGTTGGTTCTCCTGGCAACCAGCCCCCATCATGAAGTCATCCAGGAGCCCACCAAGTGTTTTGTCATCAGAACAAAAGATGCTCTGATTACCCAGGAAATGTCAAGATATTCAGGACCTGAATCAGAGGTTCCCATCACTCAAGAAATTATTAATGTCTTAGAAGATTTGTGTTAGAAACCCAGATCAAAGACCAAATAATAGAACAGATTATTTTCCAACTGCCCTATTATCTACAAGGGTTTCAAGAGCTCTGTGCCAGGAAGTGGGAGGAAGAGACTAATATATATTTCTTATTATTTTGCTAGCAAAACACCAGGGGTTTGGTCTGGGTCTTGGTGAAGCATCGAAATCCAATCACTGGGACAATCAGTATTGCCAGGGGAGAAAGGCAATATTTCGGTGACAACAGCCAGAGAGAAAGGAGTCAAATCTCAAATCTGTCTCTCCCAGCCAACTAAAATTGGGAGTTTGTATAGTGGGGAAATGAATGCAGTAGCTAAATGGTGGATGGCAGGACTTAGGGAGGGGTAAGGAAGCAATAGTGATGATTGAGGGTTCTGGCATCTCATTGTCTGGATGCAGTGATTTGGTGAGTTTCAGTTCCTTGATACTATCTGAGAGGCATGAGGGTCTGTTTCCTGAGGAAAACACTCAGATAAGAGAAAGGTAAGTGATATGGTTTGGATATTTGTCCTGCACAAATCTCATGTTGAAATGTAAATCTCAGTATTGAAGGTGGGGCCTGGTGGGAGGTGTTTGAGTCATGAGGGAAGATACCTGATGGCTTGGTGCTGTCATCGTGATAGTGAGTGAGTTCTCATGAGATCTGGCTGTTTTAAAGTGCGTGGCACCTCCCCCATTTTGCTTCTGCTCTTGCCATGTGACATGTCTGCTCCTGCTTCTCCTTCCACCATGAGTGAAAGCTCCCTGAGGTGTCTCCAGAAGCTGAGCAGATGCCAGCACCATGCTTGTACAGCCTGAAGAACTGTGAGCCATTGAAACCTCTTTTCTTTATAAATTACCCAGCATCAGGTATTCCTTTATAGCAGTGCAAGAATGGCCTAACACGGAAAACTGGTACTGAGAAGTGGGGCATTGCTATAAAGATACTTAAATGTGTGGAAGCAGCTTTGGAACTGGGTAACAGGTAGAGGTTGTAAGAGTTTGGAAGGCTCTGAAGACAGGAAGAGAGAGATGAGGGAAAGTTCGGAACTTCTTAGAGAGTGGTTAAATTGTTGTGACCAAAATATTGATGGTGATAATGACAGTGAAGTCCAGACTGAGGAGGTCTCAGATGAAAATGAGGAACTTAATGAGAACTGTAGGGAAGATTACTTGTGTTATGCCTTAGCAAAGAGCTTGGCTTCCTTTTGTTTGTTCCCTGGAGACCTGTGGAAGTTTGAACTTAAGAATGATGAACTGGGTATCTGGTGGGAGAAATTTCTAAGCAGCAAAGCATTCAAGAAGTGTCCTGGATGCTTCTAACAGCCTATGCTTAGATGTGGGAGCAAAGATATTACTCAAAGTTGGAAGTTATATTTAAAGGGAAAGCAGAGCATAAAAGTTTGAAAAATTTGCAGCTTAGCCATGTGGCAAATGAAAAGCTATTTCAGGAGAGGAATCCAAGCAGGTGCAGAATAACCACTTGCTAGGGAGATTTGCATCATTAAGAGAGAGCCAGTTGCTGATAGCCAAGGGAATGGGAAAAAGGCCTGGAAGGCATTTTATAGATCTAAGAGCAGCCCCTCCCATCACAGGCCCAGAGGCCTAGGAGGACTGAATGGGTTTGGGGGCCAGGCCCAAAGCCCTGCTGCCCTAGGCAGCTTCAGGACATTGCTCCCCATCCAGCTGTTCCAGCTCTAGCCACAGCTCAAAGGGGCCTGGGTACAGATTGGGCTGCCACTTGGAAAGGTGACCTTGGTGGTTTCCATGTGGTGTTAAGCTTGTGGTCATGCAGAGTGCAAGAGTCGAGGAGATTTGGCAGCCTCTATCTAGATTTCAGAGGGTGTATGAGAAAGCCTGAGTCCCCAGGCAGAAGCCTGCTGCAGGGGTGGTCCCCTCATAGAGAACCTCTACTAAGGCAGTGCTAAGGGGAAATGTGGGGTTGTGGGCCCCACAGAGACTCCCCACTGGGGTGCTGCCCAGTGAAACTGTGGTAAGGGGCCACCATCCTCCAGGCCCTGGAATGATAGATCCACTGGCAGCTTGCTCCTTGAATCTGGAAAAGCTGCTGGCAGTCAACTCCAGACTTTGAGGGCAGCTGCAGAGGCTGTACCCTGTAAGGCCACAGAGTTAGAGCTGCCCCAGGTCTTGAGAGCTCACCGCTTGTAGCAGTGTGTCCTGGGTGTGGGACATGGAGTCAAAGGAGATTATTTTGGAGCATTTGGATTTAATGACTGCCCTCCTAGGGTTCAGACATGTGTGGGACCTGTGTCCCCTTTATTTTGGCAAATTTCTCCCTTTTGGAAGAGGAATCTTTATCCAATGCCTGTACCCCAGTTGCATCTTGGGAGTAGATAACTCATTTTGATTTTACAGCCTGTTAGGTGAAAGGAATTCATCTCTGGTTGAGACTTTGGACTTTTGACTTGGAACTTAGGATTTTTGAATTAATGCTAAAATGAGTTAAGACCTTTGGGAAAGTATGATTATATTTTGAAATGTTAGAAGGACATGAGATCTGGGGGGGACCAAGGATGAAATGATATGGTTTGGATATCTGTCCTGCCCAAATATCATGTTGAAATGTAATCCCCAATGTTGGGGGGGGCCTGGTGGGAGGTGTTTTGGTCATGGGGGCAGATCCCTCATTGCTTGGTGCTGTCCTCCTGTTAGTGAGTGAGTTCTCGTGTGATCTGTTTGTTTAAAAGTGTGTGGCATGCCTCTCTCCCTCTTCCTCCTGCTTTTGCCATGTGATAGACCCACTCCTGCTTCACCTTGTGTCATGAGTAAAAGTTCACTGAGCCCTCCCCAGAAGCCAAGCAGATGCCAACATCATGCTTGTAGAGCCTGCAATTAAATCTCTTTTCTTTATAAATTACTCGGTCTCAGGTATTCCTTTATAGTACTCCAAGAATGGCCTAACATAGTAAGTTTCAAGATTTAAGACTGTGAGGGTCAATTTCTATGTTTATTAAAAAAAAAACAAAAAAACAGATAACTGTCAGTTTTATGGAGAAGTTGGGCTGGTTTTAATTTCACAGTACCACACTGACTTAGCATTATAGTTCCTTTCTAACACTGGATTTTACAAGGAAGTACACAGATGGGCCTAGAAAAAGGTTCAGAAGTTTGCCTGAATTTTGATTAAGCAAAATATCTTTTTCAGTAAAAATTTCAACAATTGTGAATTCAATTTTAGGCATGCTGAATTTGATTTGTAGAGGGAACAGCTAAGTGAAAGGTCTATGAGGCTGTTAGATAAAGGGCATGTAATAAACCACTAGCTGCTGTAACAATCCTCCAATATCTCAACATTTTAATTCAGTAAAAGTTAATTTCTTGCTCATGCAAAGAACAATGCAGTTGTTCTTTGTTGGCAAGAGGCCTTCCCCAGGGTCATTTAGGGATACTGCTCTACAATCTTAATGGCCTCACCATTCTCAAGGGTCCATCTCCTCCCCTACATCTTCTGCATAAACTGGTAGATGGGGAGAAAGTATGAATGATCACATGGAAGGTGTCTTATGTGCTAATCCTAGGGATGGCTTGTTTTATCACCACCATATTCCAGGGACAGAAGCTACTCACATGGCCATACAAAACTCTAAGGAAGGTTGGGAAACATGTAGTCTAGCACTGTACTCAAAAAAAAAAAAAAAAAAAAAAAAAAGGTAGAAAAAAGTGAATTTGGGTGAATTCATAGTAATATCTGTCACATAGGAGTTTATGTTCAGAAATGAGAGTTAAGTGTTAAAGGGCATGTCATTAAAATATAATGGGTAATTGAGGCTATAGACTGGATGAGAATTCACAGGGAGTAGAGGTAGACAGAGTTAAAAACAAAAGAAGGAAAAGAGAATGAAAACTTCAGGAATATTCAGTTTTTTCATCTGTAAAGATTTAAGTGACAGGTGAATAAGCATGAGAAATAGCAACCAAAGGGCTTTAACGTATTAAAATCATAGCTAATATTTATGATTGCTGACTATGTATATGGCACTATGTAGTGTTAACAGGGATTCTTTTACATAATCCTTATTGCAACCTGATTGTGCAAAAACTTTTCAGATTCCCTTATTTTTCATGAAGTAACAAAATTGGACAATTAAGTACCTGCCTGGGTCACACAAGTAGTAAGTAGAAGATCTTGGATTTAAACCGTGTCTGTCTTACTCCAGAGTTCAATCTCCTCATCAATGTGCCACCATCACCTCTTCACTTTCACCCAACGAAGGTGGGGAAACATGAACACCAAGGGAGGGGTTCCAGGAATGAGGAAATGGTAAACAAATGCTCCAGAGAGTTTCCATAAGAAGTGAATAGTGCCCACTGGAAGGTCATTCTTCCACATTTTTTTTTTTTTTTTTTTTTTTTTTAGTAACTGCTCATTGAGCATGGGTTTCGTGGCAGTCCCAATTGGGACAAAGTATGGGCAGAATTCCTTCCCTTATGGAGCTTACAGATCAGTGAACACACTCAGAGGGTGACAGTGGGAGCCAGATTGCAGAGGATCTAGTGAAACAAAAAAGAGACTATGTAGAGAGTGTGAATCAGGCATTTGATACTTCTCTGAGTTGGGTTCTAGAGAGACAGACACAATACTCCATGGTCCTTCTTGCTTTAAATACAGCCTTATGATCTGAGGCTTCCTATTCTGTCCCTATTAAAAACTTCCTGTAGGTGGAAGACCTGATAAACTCAGTCTCAGTAGGATGTTAATGACTGATGAAGCTTAATATACTAGTTTCCTATGGGTATATGAATTGTGGGAAACACAGGCAGTCACAGCTTAAATGAATAAATCTCTTTCGATTTTTAGATACCATTGAACAGATGGAGATGGAATTTTATGAGGGTCAGAGTTGCCTCTTTGTTGACCGTGAAATTACATCACAAAAGCAGCTGCTAAGACTCCCTGCTGTCCACAGAGCCTGTATTTAAGAAAGACCATTCAAGATAAGACTGAGCTGTGGAATTATAAAACCTTTGGAAAATCTTTCACGTAAGAACAACATGGGGGCAAGCCTCTGACCAAAATAGCTCAAAAATTTGTGTCACACAGTTACAGTAAATACCTAAGAGTTTGACGCATAAAACACAACAGTCTCCTGGAGACAGGGAGGAGAAAGAAAGATAAAGTCTGTGGCTTTAGAAGAAAAGGAATAACTCAAGAGGCTTGTTTGCTGTTCAGGCTGGCCCCCAAGGATGACAACATTTTGGTAGGTTTGGCATATTCCTGAGACTCTTCTTAACTTTGTTGGTCCCCTAAAATGTACGTAATTGATGCAACATGTCTGAGGAAATGGATGAGGTGTGAGAAATCATGGTATTCCTATTCACAAGGGACTACTTTACAACCAGACACAATTATTTTACAGAGAACTCTGGTTGGCAACAAGACCTGAATATTAATATCATCAGTTGGTCAATGCATTCTTTGCCTGGATGAGAATTTTTTGTGGGAAGCAGCATAATATAAAATGCCTTTCAAGATTCTGCATGTAGCATCAAAGAGTCAGCGAATTCTGGCTCTGCTAACTACTTGGCTGTGGGACCTGGGATATATTACTTACTTTCCATAAGCCTCAGCCTTTTCATATATACAATGGATTTAGAAGACTAGGGTGAAAGAAGAAAGTGAATTTAGGTATGTAAAATATTCACCATGTGATGGGCAGCTAGCTAGATATTTTACAAATCTATAATCTGGAAACGTGAGAGACAGGACTAGCTGGATTTCCTAGGCCGACTAAGAATTCCTAAGCCTAGCTGGGGAGGTGACCGCATCCACCTTTAAACATGCGGCTTGCAACTTAGCTCACACCCAACCAGTCAGGTAGTAAAGAGAGCTCACTAAAATGCTAATTAGGCTAAAACAGGAGGTAAAGAAATAGCCAAACATCTATCACCTGAGAGAACAGGGAGAGAGACAATGATCGTGATATAAACCCAGGCATCCCAGCTGGCAATGGCTACCCTCTTTGGGTCCCCTCCCTTTGTAGGAGAGCTCTGTTTTCACTCTATTAAATCTTGCAACTGCACTCTCTTCTGGTCCGTGTTTGTTATGGCTCGAGCTGAGCTTTCGCTTGCTGCCCACCATTGCTGTTTGCCACCGTCGCAGACCCGCCACTAACGTCTATCCCTCTGGATCCGGCAGGGTATCCGCTGTGCTAATCCAGTGAGGGGCCCATTGCTGCTCCCGATCAGGCTAAAGGCTCACCATTGTTCCTGCACGGCTAAGTGCCCAGGTTCGTCCTAATCGAGCTGAACACTAGTCACCGGGTTCCACGGTTCTCTTCTGTGACCCAGGCTTCTAATAGAGCTATAACACTCACCGCATGGCCCAAGATTCCATTCCTTGGAATCCGTGAGGCCAAGAACCCCAGGTCAGAGAACATGAGACTTGCCACCATCTTGGAAGCGGCCTGCCACCATCTTGGGAGCTCTGGGAGCAAGGACCCCCTGGTAGCAAACAGACACAAGAGAATTAGGTGGAGAATCTTCCAGGCAAGTGCTCTTAACCAACAGAATCACACCTTCCAAGGGAGGCTGATTGTCTTGTCTGTTGATTGGGTCTCCATTTCTAAGATGTGAAAGACACACTGACCTGTTTCTGCATATTGACTTCCTTCTTTCTAGACCTGTGATGACCAGAACACATTCTTTTTTTTTTTTTTGAGGCAGAGTCTTGCTTTATTGCCCAGACTGGAGTGCAGTGGTGCAATCTTGGCCCACTGCAACCTCTGCCTCCGTGGTTCAAGCGATTCTCCTGCCTCAGCCTCCTGAGTAGCTGGGACTACAGGCACATGCCACCACACCTGGCTAACTTTTGTATTTTTAGTAGAGATGAGGTTTCACCATGTGGGCCAGGATGGTCTTGATCTCCTGACCTCATGATCCACCTGCCTCGGCCTCCAAAAGTGCTGGGATTACAGGCGTGAGCCACTGCGCCTGGCCCAGAACACATTCTTAAATAGGATAGATTAGACTGCCTACTTGTTACATGCTGGTTCTAAGCATGCAACAGAGCCACATTGATTGGCCTTGAGTGGCTCCCAACTACTGACAAATGCATTCGTAGACCATCTTAAGCACAATTCTTCATGTAGTTGATTAAGTGTGCCATTGTGTGCTCATTCTTGCCATTTTCACATTCAATGGGTGGCCTTATTATACTTTATAGTGCTTTATGTATTGACTTATGGAGCTTAGCATATGTTTCTGAAAAATTTAATTTTTGCTTAAAAGGCTGCAATAAGGTTCAGTTGCAGATAGCAGAGATAGTTCCGGCTAGTTTGAGCCGAAAGGGACTTAATATAAGGAGTTAGTTGGCTACAACATTGTTCAAAGTGCTGGAAAAGCAACCCTTAGGCTGGGCCTCTAGAAATGACTATAGAATAAGAGTTATACTGCAGAACTTGCCCACCAAGAGAGCTGTCATCTTTGTCACAATTGAAAAATCAGGGAGTCAGGAAGCTGCTATTCAAACTGCTGGCCTCAGGTTCATACTACCTTGACCATGACCCAGGAAGTCATTGTCAAACTTGTTGGCTCCAACCCATGTGTCTGCTACAATCTACACCTGTATCAGATGCTTTTTGTACTACTTCTGTTTGCATTTAACTATTTCCAGAACAAATCACTGTGATTGTATCTAACTGGCCTAATCCAAGTCACAATCATAACCATGTATGTAAGGGAGTCTGGGAAATCTTATTTTTAGTTTTTCAACCTTGTAGGATACTATAAGAAGATTGGGATAGATACTGAGTGAGCCTCAGAAAATCAGCTGGATACACCCCAGGCAATTACTTGTGCTAAGTGATAATTCAGATACTACAGAGAATTCAAAGATAAAGTAAGCCAGATTTTGTCAAGAGGACCTGTCTGTAATCTAATAAGGGAGAAGAGACAAATCCAGTGTTTTCATATGAGATTGCTTCCTAATGAGTCTGAGCCAAATGTCCTTCCTAGGTAGTCATAAAACATATTTATCCTATCATAGCTTTTAAAACACAGTATTGTAATTGTTGGTTATTTTACCTGTGCACTCAGTGGACTGCTAGCTATTGAAGGCAGGGACCATGTGAATCTTGCTGGCTGTTAAATAGCCAGTGTTTAATCCAGTGCCAATCAATATTTGTTGAATGACTGGATACATGAAAACAAGTAAGAGTCAAAATTACAACCTCTAAGGGTGTAGGTGTTCATTTATTACAGATGAGAATATTTTCTTCTTGCCAGTCTTATCTCTAAACTAAATTAGAAGACTCTAAGCAATAAATTGAACACTATGCTAAGAGAATGTGTTTCCTCATGACAGCCCACCAGTCCTGCACTCACCCTAAATGGCAACTACATATTAGTGGCTGGAAAAAGTGGCTACATTTTCTTTTACTATGAAAGAGGAAAGAGGACATTTCCTTTTGCTAGCAAAGAGGAAACTATTGTGTCACATAAATGAAGCATATTGCTAGTTGCTATAAAATTAGATTTATAGTCAAGGTTGCCCATTCTGAGTTACTTCTTGGGATAGGCAATACAAGATATTACAGGATCTGAGATGTTTATAAATAATATTTGAAAACCCACTCGCTACTGCTGCTGCTATTAAAATTAGTATTTAGAGTATATAATAAGCATGAATTAGAAGGCTTAATACTTTATATTTATGGTCTCAAAACTAAATGGCTTATGAGGTCAGGTGCCATTTTACCCCATTTTATAGCTGATGCTCTGAGTCTTTCGAAGAGTTTTACTGGTCCAATATTATGGGATTAGTGTTATAACAAGTGGATTCTCAAAGCTAGGCCCATCCGATCCCAAAGTTTATGTTTTTAACTGCTATTGTATGTGACTTTCACCAGTAGTTTTCCTTATTCTGTAAGAAAACTCTTCTTATCACAAATACGAACAGTGTATAGTGATGTCCAGTATGTATGATGCTTTCTACATGGCAACTCTTTGTGATGCTCACAGTAACCATGCAAAGCTTTCTATCTCTATGTTAAAAATTCTAAAATAGAAACTTAGAATGCATAGAGCCAAACCTTCAGTGGAGGCGTTCTGACACTAAATGCTGATCTTGTGTCTTTTCTTCAAGCTCCCTCCCACCACATGAACTAAAGATCTGCAAGCTGTAACCTTTTCCGAAGGGCTACCTGGGCCTCTGTGTCCATCAGAGCTGTTGAGCTGATCTTCATTCACTGTAAGTGCAACTATCATGGCTCATGGAGCCCTGGAGAGAGTAGCACATATATTGAACTTCAGTTTTATAAAGTCTAATACTTTTCTAAAATGACTTGGTATCTATTTCATCCAGAGAAGATTCATTACGTAGCCTTTCTAGCATAAAATATCATTACTTTTAAAGAAAAATCCAATCTAAATTCCTCTAACTACAATGGAAGTCCCCTTTTCTTATTCATTTCTCACTAAAATATGGAACAACCAGTCACTTCCACTAAATCTAATCTTCCTGTATGTTCTTGACGGTAACTACCAGTTAAACAGAGCTATCTATGGGAATGGTTTTTGAAAGAAAAATTGCGTTGTTTCAGTACTTTGGAGGATGGCTGATGTTTGCCTTTTCTCAGGAGATGTATCATGGACTGTTTTTGTTAAACTAACTTGGCTTCAAGAATTTGAGACTAACTCAGGTTTTCTCAAACAGTGGGGAATTTGATGTAGCAATATGCAGGCATGGGATATCAGAAAGAGCCAGATAACCAAAGGAAGAGTAGTAGCTGAAGCGGGATTCTAGGACCAAGGTGGGTTAAGTTAGCTCTGAAGCTTGGGATATAAGGCTTTTCACTCTAGGGTTCTAACTTAATGTTACTCTCCATGTGGCTCGACTTTCTCTTAATTTTAGACTGCATTTTGTGATTTGCCTTATTTTCTTTGTATTTATTGACTTTAATCCTCAGGAGAGACAATATGAATTTATTTAAGACAGATTATATCCTAGCTCTGGGCCAGATACTCAGCCATTATCCAATAAGATTCCCTTCCTCTAGTGACCTGGACGTGCTGGGTAATGGCATCACATGTGCAAATTGTGGCTGTTTCTTTCGCAGAGGCTATGGGCAGAGTCATTTCCACTAGAAGGGGCTGCAGGCATTTCAGGCAATGTGCTAAAACAAAGGCAGTTTCTGCAAAAGAGCACATTCTATTTATTCTACCTTCTGGATGTGGCATGAGTCCATCTATCTCTATCCCCACTGTAGCTGTTCTAGTTCAGGTCACCATACCTCATGTCTTGACTGTAGTAATAGCTTTCATAAATATATATATATCCCTACCTTCTGTGGTGTCCAATTCAAAGCATTTTCAATTCTACAGTCAGAGAGAAAACATAAATTAATCTGATCTCTTCTCTTCTAAAAAGTTCCAGTGATTTAGGAGAAACCACACATTCTCTAACATAATTTATGAGACCCATGCTGACTTCTAACTAAATCTCCATCCTCATCTCTAAGCCCCACTTCTACTCTGTGGTTTAGTCCATTACCTGTAGACCTTCTACTCTGTTACCTTGGCTTATGAAACACTTCCCTACCTTTTTATGGCTAACTTTCATTCATGTTTAGGTCCCACGTGATGCTTTCCCAACCTTCCAGTCTAGATTAGAAGTCCCTCTTAGATATACTTCCGGCATCCTGAAATTGTCATAGAATTGAATTTCAGTGACCTATTTCATGTATTCTGGTGAAAACTCTAAGTGCGTGAGTGCAGGGACTGTTATCTGTCATTACTGGCTCTCCAGTGCCTGGCATATGATGAGTGCTCTATCAATATATGTTAAATCAACAAGAGAAAGAGAGAAATCATTTTTCAGAATATAGTGATTAAAATCCATATAGTTACAACACCAGGAGTGAACCCCAATATAAACTATGGACTTTGGGTGGTAACGTGTCAATGTAGGTTCATGAATTGCAAAAAATGTACCACTCTGGTGAGGGATGTCGATAATGGAGGCTATGCATGTGTCCGGGTAGGGGGTGTATGGGAATCTCTGAACTTTCCTCTTTTCTGTGAACCTTCTCTAAATGATAAAATCTATTTCTAAAAACCCCTGTTGTGTGTTGTCTCATCTCACATTATACCACCCTTCTCCCATGTTGGTTTCTGCTCTGGCTTCCCTGGTCTTTTCTCGGTTCTTTGTGACTCTTCCCCTTTCCTTCCACTGTCCTTGTGCATGCCATTTCCTCTGCCTGGGACACTCTTCCTGTGCCTGGTTTGCTGCCAGTTAGCGTTCAGATTTTAGCTCAGTTACCTCTCTTTCAGGAAGCCTTTTCTGATTCTATGCCCCAGATAGATAAAATCCTCCCATTATATGTGACCAGCATCATATACTTCTTCATGACACTAATGACAGTTCTAACCTCGCATTTATTTTTGCGAGTATGTCTGTTTATGGTTATTACAGTTCTAATCTTAGGAAAGCACCTAATAAGAGAGGAAAAATAGTTACTTGATGAATAAATAATTCACCAAATTTTAGTGTAATATTGTCAGATAAAACATACCATAAGAACATGGTGAATAAGGTGGTGAGAATATCAAAGGTCTTCAGAAATCAGTTACCCCGGGTAGTAAAAAGGACTAGTAATAAAGTATGACATCAAGGGATTGAATCTCTGTTACACAATAAGCTAGCCATGTGAAGTACATATTACCTCATTTATCTGAATTTCAACTTCTACAATGGTAAAATGGGGATGATAATTTTTTCCCTTTCTGAAAATTAAAGGAGATAAAACAGGTAAGTATCTCTGTAAGCTGCCATATAAGGACAGATATAGTGGCAAAGTTCAATCTTCTTCAAGGTAAATTATAAGCAAACATAGATGTAGAACATCATTTTCTTCACATCCAAAGTTTGCCCTATAAAAAGACAGTCAAAACTGATAAAATGTTTGAAATTTTGGTTTTTTTTTTTTCATTTTGTTTCTAACAGGAATCATTTTCATGCTGCATTAGGGTTGCCAGATTAGTCATTAAATAAACAGTATACAATTCACTGAACTCTCCGTTAGCCCATTTGAAAGACAATGAAGTTAGAATGCTTAATATATGGTCCTTTGTGTTTGGGGCAGATAAAAGGGTTCTGGAAAATTCCCAAGAGGTTAGATATTAATGGAAAGATCTGCCTCCCTTGTCCCTAAGAAAACATGATAGTTTCTATAGAACTAGAAATGAAGGATTTGAAAGTAACTTAAAATTAATCCACCTTTAACTTGAAGAGCACAAAGCACATTACTATAAAACAGGTGTTTTACATTATTCATTTAATTTTCACCAGTCCTTTGAGGGAGCGTAGTTCTTCCTGTAGTGGCAGGAACATCCATGCTCACCTTTGCACTTCTGGGGAGCTTGGGGATCCCCATCCTTGAGTACCTCAAATCACACTGAGGCTTCCCATGGCCCACCTTTCCTGTCTGTCTAGTTGCAAGAGGCAGGATGAGAATAATTTATCTTTGTCTCCTCTCTGTCCTGCATCATTAATTTTTCCCTCTGTATTACACCATTCCTATCGGCATACAAATATGCTGCCATTTTCCCCACATTAATATAATGTTTCTTGATCTCATTTTTCAAGTAATACTGTATTTCTTTACTGCCTTTCAGAGCAAAACTTTTAAAAAGACTTGACTTTGTTTATTATTTCCAATTCTTCCTTCTAGTCTTCACCCTTAACCCCTCTATGAGAAAGCTCTTGATTGAGGACCTCTGCATGGCTAAATCCAATAGAAAATTCTCAGTCTTTTTCTTATTTGAGAAATCAGAAACATTTGGTTAAGCTGATCACTGCCTCCTCCTTGAAATGATTGATTTATTTGGCTTTTAGGACATTGTTATATTCTCCCTCCCTTCATGTTCTCCAGGGCAATATTTTTAGAACTCTTCTCTTTGTTATCTCATCCAGTATTATGTTTTCAGTTGCATCTATACATTGATAACACTTAACCTATAGATTCATATATATGTGACTCTGACTGTCCAACATCTCCACTTGGATTGCAGGTAGGAATCTTGTCTCAAACCTCACATGCCCCCAAACTAAATCCTGAACTTCTTTCCCCAAATCTGGTCCCTATAATTTTTCCCAACATCATGGTAATAATGATAGCAAACATTTACATGGGGCTATGTGGCAAGTACTATTTTAATAATTTTTTTATATTCACTCACATAACCCTCAACACCACGTGAGGTTGGTATTATTATTACTTCTATTTTGCAATGCAGAATGGAGGGAAATACTTACTTGCCTAGTGTCACAGTGGCAGAGTTGGACTGCAAAGCCAGACTGCCTGGTTCTGGTCTTTCTACTTGCATACTTCCAATTCCTGAAGCCAAGCATTTTGAAATAATCTATGACTTCTCTCTCTTACACCCACATCCAATCCAATAGCAAATCTTGTTGGCAATACTTTCATGATATATTCAGAATCTGACCAGTTACCACCCACATTGTCACAATCCTGGTCCAAGCCATCCTCTGTTTCTTCTACCCACCTTATGCCCATTGCGATCTGTCTTAGCACAGCGGCCAAAGGGAGGCAGGTCATGTTACACCTGCTCCTCATGGCTTCCCATCTCTCAGAGTTAAACACAGCATTCATACAATGACCTCCAAGGACTTAAATCCTCAGCTGTCCTCCTATTACCGCTGTAATCTCACCTTCTACTGATCTCCTTGCTCATTCCACTCTGCTCACGCTGGGCTCCTAGTGGTTCCGAGAAGATGTACGTGCTTGCTCTTGTCTCAGGCCATATGCACTTGCCTTTCCCTGGCATGTTTTTCTCCCAGATTTCCACATGCCTCGCCTCCTACTTCCTTCAGCTCTTTGGTTAAATGTCACCTTTTTAGTGAAGTTTTCTATTTAAAATTGTCATAGCTTACCCTACTGAAGTTATTCCTTCTTCTTTGTTTTAAATTTATCATCCTCTGACTTGCTTTTGTCTATATTTTTTATTCCCGGTAGAATATTAATTTCAGGGCAGAAGAGATTTTTGCTGTTTCAGTCATGGCATTATCTCCAGTATTTATGTGCCTGGAACATATTAGGTACTTAATAAATATAGAGTTTGTAATAAATGTAAAAATATTTGTAAAAGACAAATAAGTAAATGGTTTTTAGAGATAGAGAAATGAAATAATTAGGATTCCCTATACCATAAGTCATGGGTCACAAACCTTTTTGGTACCAAGGATTGGTTTTATGGAAGACAATTTTTCCAGGAACAGGGATGGGGGATGGTTTGGGGATGATTTAAGTGTATTACATTTATTGTGCTCTTTATTTCTATTATTATTATATTGCAATACGTAATGCTTGATATCTGTCACTGATATCTGCCATCTGGGGGTGATGGGAGACAGTGACAGATCATCAGGCATTAGATTCTCATAAGGAGCATGCAACCTAGATCCCTCGCATGTGTAATTCACAATAGGGTTTGTGCTTCTATGAGAATCGAATGCTGCCAACAATCTGACAGGAAGTGAAACTCAGGCAATAATGTGAGCGATGGGAGCAGTTGTAAATACAAATGAAGCTTCGCTTGCTTGCCAGCCTCTCACCTCCTGCTGTACAGCCCAGTTCCTAACAGGCCCCTACAAGGCTGGGGACCCCATGCCATAAATGATAGTTTAATTTGGAGCCAGATGGAATTTACATATCTTTTAGGGACACCTCCTCATTTGAAAATGAAGAATCTAAGGAAGAGAAATGAAGTATCTACTCAAAACCTTGCTGGTTAAACCTCATGCTTCATGAATGAAGTTCTTTAATCATTTAGGGACTACCTTTCCTGTCACTTCCCACAAGTCAGCTTCTAAAGTTAACATTAGATATTGTTATGTAAAAACAAAACCAAATAAATCTGCAAACTTATAAACATTAAACATTCTAAGGTCTATTTGCTTAAAGATTTTTTCATATTTGTCATTGCATTTTCTCTGTGTTTGGATTAAAAATAGCCAGCTCACTGCTAATAGCAAGGCCATCAGTTTCACAGCAACATTCAGTTGAAAGCCCAATTAGTCCGAATCTACAAAAAGGCTGCTATTTAAAGCCATGTAATATCTTATATCAAATGGTATGTTAAAATATATTCTGGAGGGAGATGAAGAGACAGTGCATGAGGTCTATAGCCCTCAAGTCTTTACTTCAAATAAATGAAATACAGGCTTCTCGCAGGTCTGAGGCTTGACTTTCATTCTGAACTCTGAATTCTACCACTTTCATTAGTTTTAGATAAAGGATTTTAAAGTCCAGAGAAAGAACAATGCTGAGCCCTTATTAATCGTAGTGCAAATTTTTGGGTGCTCATTTAGGTTTTTAGATTTATTTTATAAAACTAGAGTTTTATGGGTTAAAGTTTCCTCAAGATTGTTGGGCTATATCCTGATGCCATATCAAGAACCATCTTCCTTGTATATTTACTTTTATGTGAATCTCAAGAGATTTGCAAACCTTGATTTTTATGTGTGTGTTTTTATATAGTGTCATATTCTGGGTAGTAAGTTGGTTCTGGTTCATATTTCTTTCATATAAAGTGCCACAGAATAACATTTAAGTTATATCACCCTAAATTGAACTTTTTTAACAGTTGTTCATTCCTTAAGCTTGATGGTTAAGCTAATACTTATTACATATATTTTCTGTTATTAGTTTTTCTTTTTAGGGCCTTTAGGCACACATCTCACTATGAGACAATCAATGCTTAACTTTTCTGAAAGTTGCAATTGAAGTTGTAAATGATTATGTGCTGAAGGAATTGGTTTTGAGTCTGCTACCTGTTTTTCATGGGATCTGTCCTTTTTATTTTTTCCCAAAGGCCTATACTGGAATATTCAGTGCAAAAATTACAGGAAGATTTAGAAGAAAATAATCAACAGTGTAGAAAAAACATCAGTGGATCTGTGTTCTTATTCTCATCGATGCTTCCAAAGTTATACTTAAGTGGAACCAATCTACTTACCAGTTACTGAGTTAGGACCCATTATAGATTATATGCTGAATTATTTCACCAAATTCTTTTCAGCAGTCATGTGAAGTAGATATTTCTCTTCTTGAGAGTAGGTAGGCAACAGAGCCTGAGAGTAGTTAGCCACTCTAAGCCACATATCCAGTAAGTAACAGAGCCAAGACCTCAGATACAATTCAGGTTTTGCTCTAAATGCTAAGGTCTTCTGTTACATTGCTCTGCCTCTTTCCATTGACCTCTCAATTTTCTTTTCAGATCCAACAGGTATTTTAAAAACTATATTAATATAGCAAACTAATATTATGCTTTTTCTTCCTTTCTTTGGCTCCAGTTGCCCATGCTTTTGACAGTTGAATGAGTCGGATGGCCCTTTGAAGCAGAGAGACACCTTTCTCCCTGGGTGCTACCTGAGCGCTTCTTATAAAACCATTTGTTTTATTATGACATTTAGCAGGTTGTGTTATTTTTACTCACATGCCAAATGCTGTGCTTCAATATGAGCTTTTCAAGAGGTAAAGAATAGTGAATTATTCCTATCTGTAACACAGATATGAGCCACCAGGGGCAACTATATGCAAACTAAAGTGATAGCTATGAGGTCATAGTGTTGAACTGTTGTTGTGAATACTTTTCTCATAGACACCCTGGGAAGTGATAGTGAGTTCATGCTAAAGCTCCAGTCTAACTTTCTCCACAGAATTGAAATTATCTCATATTTAACATTCTGTGAATTCCATGTCCAGAAGAGTTCAGGGTTATCAATGTGGTATTTTCTCAAAATAGAACCACTCTGTTCTCCAAGGATTTAAAATATAGAAGCCTAGGAAATATTCTGTTGTCAGTTTTTAAAAATGGCCACTAACACATGAAAAAGTTATTTGGAATTATAATGTTCAATGTGGGAGAGACGTAATCATGACCTTGTTAATCCAAAATCAAAACTGTTTTCCCAAAAGGTTAACTGCCTTGTTTACAATTACATAAGTTCTATCTATATGATCCTCATTTTTATTATTGTTTCTTCTGGAAAATTTATTGGGTTATTATGCCTTTGAAAGTCATAATGGGTTTTCTTGGATTACTATGTAAACACTACATAATAATTTCTGTTGGAATTCCCTGCTTTTATTTTCTTCACAGCTGCAGCAGAGCCATCAGAAAACAACTTCTGATTTTAGTTGATCAGATTCAAGTCAGTGAAAAAATGACATTTCTGTGTGTCTGCTTCGGGCTAAGCACCAGGGTAGGCACAAGAGAGATCACAGGGATGAATTAGTCCTAGCCCTTTGGGGATTATCCTCTCACCCTCTCCCCACCATAGTTATCTTGGTCCTTTTCACATATATCTTAGCAGGTTCTGTTTCAGGCAAAGTTTCACTTCTTTATATGTTTGCTACTACTGTTCATTTGAGATCTGCCACTAACCCTCATTATGACCTGGGACATGTCTGTGGCCCATCCACATGCTGGCAGGATAAAAATTGACCAAATATATGATGCTGTCACGTAGATGGATCCTATTATTTGGTGATTACATTGAAATCTTTACTGTAAAAATTGTGTTGTCAAAAATGAAAACAGATGATACTGAGTAACTCACTAGTGCCCTAAACTACTCTACAACTTTTCAAACAAAATTGAATATTCTTTTCAACATTCTCTCCGTAAAAAAAAAAAAAAAAAAAATTCTATATGAGTGACCCTATATCCAATAGCCAGTTCAAACTTTGTTTTTCTCGTATTGTACATCTCTCTTTTGACTTCTCTGAAGTCATCAATCTACTGGCCACTTATCTTGTGACACAGTGGCAGAAGATGTAGGAAAATCTGTGCCACCCATCATTGACTAGCCACTTTACTATCTGAGGTTTGTTAGTCTCAATTGTAAAAAGGATCAAATGATCTGGTGTCCTTTTCCATTCAAAGACTCTTGAGGTCAAAAGAATTGAATAGAATCACATTGGAGAAAAACCCTATGACTGTAAGAAACGTGGTTTAGCCTTCAGTTTTCCCAGTTCTTTTTGAAAACATGGAAGAGCTCACGTGGAAGAAAAGCCTTATGAATGTAAGAAGCATGATGAGGCCTTTAGTTGTTCCATTTTCACTTGATGGCACAACTTATTCTGTAGAAAAACTCTATGAATGTATGGAATGTGGGAATGTTTTCATTTCTCATATGGATGCAAAGAAACATGGTAATAGACACCGAAGAAAATTTTATAAATATAAGAATGCATACTGGATTAAAGCACTAGTAGTATAGAAAATACGGAAAAGTGGTGTGAACCCAGGAGGCGGAGCTTGCAGTGAGCCAAGATTGCGCCACCATACTCCAGCCTGGGTGACAGAGTGAGACTCTGTCTCCAAAAAAAAAAAAAAAAGTACAGAAAAGTTATCACTTTTAGCAATTACTTTAAAAGTCATGTGAAACTTCTACCGGAAAGAAATCCTACACATAATATGGAAAGCCTGATGCAAAATAATTATTGTATAATGCTTGTGAAAATTCACAACATGAATCAAATATTACATGACTTATAAGGTGTTTTGTCCGTGACTCACTTTCTTTAAATTTTTTATGGGTATATAGTAGGTATGTATATTTATGGGGTACATGAGATATTTTGATACACGCATGCAATGCATAGTAATCACACCATGGAAAGTGGAACATTTATCCTTTATATTGCAAATAATGCAATTATAATTTTTAGTTATTTTAAAATGTACAATTAAATTATTATGATTATAATTACCCTGTTAAGCTCTCAAATAATAGGTCTTATTCATTCTTTCTGTTTTTTGTTGTACCCATTTACCATTCTCGCCTCCCTCCCCATAGCCCCACTACCCTTCCCATCCTCTGGTAACCATCCTTTTACTCTCTGTCTCCATGAGTTCAATTGTTTTGATTTCTAGATCCCAAAAATAAGTGGGAGCATGCAATGTTTTTCTTTCTGTGCCTGGCTTATTTTACTTAACACAATGACCTCCATTTCCATCCAAGTTGCTGCAAATGATAGGATCTCATTCTTTTTTATGGTTGAATAGTACCACATTTTCCTTACTATTCATCTGTTGATGGACAGACACTTAGGCTGCTTCCAAATCTTGCTTACTGTGAACAATGCTGCAACAAACATGGGGGTGCAGATAGTTCTTCAATATACTGATTTCCTTTCTTTTGGGTATATACCCAGCAGTGGGATTGCTGGATCATATGGTAGCTCAATTTTTAGTTTTTTGAGGAACCTTCAAACTGTTCTCGATAGTGGTCATGGGAATTTACATTCCCACCAACAGTGAGTGAGGGTTCCCTTTTCTCCACATCCTCCCAGCATTTGTTACTGCCTGATTTTTGGATAAAAGCCATTTTCACTAGGGTGAGATGATATTAATTGTAGTTTTGATTTGCATTTCTCTGATGATCAGTGACGTTCAGCACCTATTTCCCATGTGTATGTCTTCTTTAGAGAAGTGTTTATTCAAATCTTTTGCCCATTTTTTAACTGGATTATTAGATTTTTTTTTCTATAGAGTTATTTGAGCTCCTTATGTATTCTGGTTATTAATCCCTTGTCAGATGGGTAGTTTGCAAATATGCTATCCCATTGATATGGTTTGTCTGTGTCCCCACCCAAATCTCATCTTGAATTGTAGCTCCCACAATTCCCACCTGTTGTGGGAGGGACCCAGTGGGAGATAATTGAATCATGGGAGTGCTTTTCCCCATACTGTTCTCATGGTAGTGAATAAATCTCACAAGACCTGATAGTTTTATAGGCGGAAGCCCCTTTCTCTTGGCTCTCATTCTCTCCTGTCTGCCACCATGTAAGATGTGTCTTTCGCTTTCCACCATGATTGTGAGGCCTCCCCATCCATGTGGAACTGTGAGTTCATTAAACTTCTTATTCTTTATGAATTACCCTGTCTCAGATATATCTTTATCAACAGTGTGAAAATAGACTAATACAGTAATCAGTATCAGTAGAGTGGGGCGCTGCTGTAAAGATACCCAAAAATGTGGAAGAGACTTTGGAACTGGGTAACAGGCAGAGGTTCGAGCAGTTTGGAGGGCTCAGAAGAAGACAGGAAAATGTGGGAAAGATTGAAATGTTCTAGAGACTCATTGAATTACTTTGACCAAAATGCTGATAATGATATGGACGATGAAATCCAAAGCTGAGGTGGTCTCCGATGGAGATAAGGGACTTGTTGGGAACTGGAATAAAAGGGACTCTTGCTATGTTTTAGCAAAGAGACTGGTGGCATTTTGCTCCTGTCCTAGAGATTCATGGAACTTTGAACTTGAGGGAGATGATTTAGGGTATCTAGTGGAAGAAATTATTAAGCAGCAAAACATTAAAGAGGTGACTTGCATGCTGTTAAAAGCATTGGGTTTTAAAAGGGAAACCGCATAAAAGTTTGGAAAATTTGCAGCCTGATGTTGTGATAAAGGGAAACCCATTTTCTGAGGAAAAATTCAAGCCAGCTGCATTTTCTAGGCCAGGTCCATGGCCCTCCTGCTGTGTGCAGCCTAGGAACTTGCTGCCCTGAGTCCCAGCCACTCTAGCCATGGCTAAAAGGGGCCAAGGTACAGCTCCAGCTATGGCTTCAGAGGGTTCAAGTCTCATACCTTGTTAGCTTCCATGTGGTGTTGAGCCTGCAGGTGCACAGAAGTCAAGAATCGAGGTTTCAGAACCTTTGCTTAGATTTCAGAGGATGTATGGAAATGCCTGGATGTTCAGGCAGAAGTTTGCTGCAGGGGTGGGGCCTTCATGGAGAACTTCTGCTAGGGCAGTGAGGAAGGGAAATGTGGGGTTGAAGCCCCCCACAGGGTCCCCACTGGGGCACTGCCTAGTGGAGCTGTGAGAAGAGGGCTACCATCCTCCGCATCCCAGAATGGTATTCCCACTGACAGCTTGCACTGTGCACTGGGAGAAGTTGCAAACACTCAATGCCAGCCTGTGCAGGCAGCCAGGAGGGAGGCTGTACCCCGCCACAGGGGTGGAGCTGTCCAAAACTATGCAAACCTTCCTCTTGCATTGGTATGACCTGGACGTGAGAGATGAAGTCAAAAGAAATTATTTTGGAGCTTTAAGATTTGACTGCCCTGCTGGATTTTGGACTTGCATGGGGTCTTTAGCTCCTTCATTTTGGTCATTTTTTTTCTATTTGCAATGGATGTATTTCAACAATGCCTGTACCCCCCACTGTATCTAGGAAGTAAATAACCTGCTTTTGATTTTACAGGCCCACAGGCAGAAGGGACTTACCTTGTCTTGAATGAGAATTTGGACTGTGGACTTTTGAGTTAATGCTGGAATGAGTTAAAACTTTGGGGGGCTGAGCACAGTGGCTCATGCCTGTAATCCCAGCACTTTGGGAGGCCAAGGTGGGTCGATCATTTGAGATTAGGAGTTTGAGACCAGCCTGTCCAACATGGTAAAACCTCGTCTCTACTAAAAATACAAAAAAATTAGCTGGGCATGGTGATGCATGCCTGTAATCCCAGCTACTCAGGAGTCTGAGGCAGAAGAATCACTTGAGCCCAGGAGGCAGAGGTTACAGTGAGCCAAGATTGCACCACTGCACTCCAGTCTGGGCAATAGAGTGAGACTCTGTCTCACCAAAAAAAAAAAAAAAAAAAAAAAAAAGGACTTTGGGGAAGGCATGATTGGTTTTGAAAGGTGAGGACATGAGATTTGGCAGCGGCGGGAGTGGGGTGGGGGTGGAATGATGTGGTTTGGCTCTGCCCACCCAAATCTTATCTTGAATTGTAACTTTTTTTTTTTTTTTTTTTGAGACGGAGTCTTGCTCTGTCGCCCAGGCTGGAGTGCAGTGGCGCAATCTCAGCTCACTGCAAGCTCCGCCTCCCGAGTTCACGCCATTCTCCTGCCTCAGCCTCTCCGAGTAGCTGGGACTACAGGCGCCGCCACCACGCCCGGCTAATTTTTTGTATTTTTAATAGAGATGGGGTTTCACTGTTGTCTTGATCCCCTGACCTCGTGATCCGCCCTCCTCGGCCTCCCAAAGTGCTGGGATTACAAGCGTGAGCCACCGCGCCCGGCCGAATTGTAACTTTTGTAATTCCCATGTGTTGTGGGAGGGACCTGGTGGGAGATAATTGAATCACTGGAGCAGTTTTCCCATAATGTAATGAGTAAGTCTCATGAAATCCTTTGGTTTTATAAGGGAAAACCCCTTTTTCTTGGCTCTCATTCTGTCTTGTCTGCCACCATGTAATACATACCTTTCACCTTCCACCATGATTGTGAAGCCTCCCCAGCCACATGGAACTGTGAGTCCATTAAACCTCTTTTTCTTTATAAATTACCCAGTCTTGGGTATGTCTTTATCAACAGTGTGGAAATGGACCGATACAGCCCTTCTGTGGATTATCTCTTAACTTTGTTGATTTTTCTTATGCTGTGCAGATTTTTTTCTTTTTTTTTTTACTTTAAATTCTGGGATACATATGTAGGATGTGTGGGTTTGTTACATAGGTATACATGTGCCATTGTGGTTTGCTGCACCTACCAACACATCATCTAGGTTTTAAGCCCTGCTTGCATTAGGTATTTGTCCTAATGCTCTCTCTCCCCTTGCCCTCCACTCCCAACAGGCCACTGTGTGTGATATTCCCCTCCCTATGTCCATGTGTTCTCATCTGGAAAGTTTGGGAAATTTTCTGACATTATTTCTTTGAATAAGCTTTTCTCTCCTACCCTTTTACTTCATTCTCCATAAGGCCAATAACTCATATTTGCCCTTTTCAGGCTATTTTCTAGATCTTGTAGGCATGCTTCATTGTTTTTATTCTTTTTTCTTTTGTCTCCTCTGTGTATTTTCAAGTGGCCTGTTTTTAAACTCACTAATTCTTTCTTTCCTTGATTAAGAGACTCTGATGCATTCTTGAATATGTCAACCACATTTTTCAACTCTAGAATTTTACTTGTTTATTTTTAATTATTTCAACCTCTTCATTAAATTTATCTGTTAGAATTCTGAATACCTTCTCTGTGTTAGCTTGAATTTCTTTGAGTTTCCTCAAAACAGCTATTTTGAATTCTCTGTCTGAAAGGTCATAAATCTTTATTTCTCTAGGATTGGTCCCTGGTGTCTTACTTAGTTTGTTTGGTGAAGTCATGTTTTTCTGGATTATTTTCATACTTGTAGATGTTCACTGGTTTCTGAGCATTGAAGAGTTTGATATTGCAGTCTTTGCAGTCTGGGCTTGTTTGTGCCTGTCCTTCTTGAGAAAGCTTTCCAGGTATTTGAAGGGACTTGGGTGCCAATCCCAATAATACTGTAGTTTTTGCAGTCTCATAGAGGTACCACCTTGGTGGTCTTAGATAAGATCACAAATAATTCTCTGCACTACCCAGAAAAAAGAGTCTTGTTCTCTTTCCTTATTTTATCCCAAACAAATTGTCGGTATCTCTGCTGAGCCAGCTGGAACTGGGGTGTGGTGATGCAAGCATTCCAGTGGTCACCATATGTGAAATTAGCTGTGTGTTTTTAAAAAATGCCTTAAAGCAGGTTGAGAAAATTCTCTTCTGTTCACTATTTATTGAATGTTTCATTATTAAGGAGTGTTGAACTTTTTCAAGTAGTTTTTCTGAATCTATTGGGAAAATCATGTGGGTTTTGACCTTTATTTTATTTATATGGTGTATTATATTGTCTTTCAGATGTAAAAGCAGCATTGCTTGTATGGGTTAAATCTCTCTTGGTAATGAAGTACAAGTTTTTTTTATTTATGGATAGATTTAATTTGTTAGTATTTTTTTTAATGCTTTTTGCATCATATTCAGAGAGATTCCTATTCCCTAGTAGAGTGTATAGCATGTATTTAGCTAGTATATAGTGATCGCACAAATCTAGATGGTGGAGTCTATTACACATTTAGACTATACTATCATATATGCAGTCTGTCATTGACCGAAAGGTTGTTATATGATACATGAATGTAATATGTACACAAAGTACAGTTTTGTACAGAAATAATAGTGTGTGTATATAGTTCATATTACATATCACTAAAATACATGTACAATAAGTCCTCACTTAACATCCTTAATAGGTTCTTGGAAATCGTGACTTTAAGCAAAAGAATGTGTAATATGTCAAAGAAACTTAACTTGAATTTATATCAATTCGTGTAGGATAACATTGATTTCATTATATAGCATATTGTGTCACTTAAAGTCACAGTTTCTAAGAACCTGTTGACAACATTAAGTGAGAATGTACTGTAGTTAGTATTATAGTATATAGTACAGCATTATAATACCATAGTGTATTATTGTAGTCTTAACAGTTGCTAGTATAATGTGTTTGAGTTCTCTTCCAGTTCATAGGATTATTCAGACAAACCAATAACACCCTACTGTGGGAATCAAAGAGCATCTCACTTTCTTGATCCTGCAAAGCCTTCCCCTGACACCCCCTGCTTGCTTTCTCTGCTTCCAAGTGCAATATCTGTGTGGGCCCACGTAGCTTACAGTACTTTCCTCCTTTTAACTGTGAATATATGTAACTAGTAAATTGTTGTCAATCTCAAAGATCCTTGAAGTTGAGAGATAATATATTTTGATACAAGACTCCATAGCTTCTATTTTTTTTTTCCGATTTTAGTCTCTAAACTGTAAAGCATTCATGAAGACTTAAGCCTGCGATGTCTCAGTTCTGCTCCATGTGTTTATATACAACCAGAGGAAACAGTGGCTTGAGTTTACCTTTTTAAATCTTTTTTTTGGCTTTCCTCCCCACTTTATGAGGACATCCTTTGTTTTCTCTCAAAGTTATCCAGAGCACTGCTCTCACACTACACATTTAAAGGACATAGTAAGTGAGGTAGTGACAAAATTCTGGTTAATGGTATCTTGCTTGATTTCTGTAGAACTATAGGGTTTAATTCCTAGATCTAGATGCGTTACTCATTGTCACAGGCTGAGCCGACTGTCCTAGATATATGGAGGGAATAACTGAGGAACTGCTTCTCAGCCAACATCTTGCTGAAGAGTGAAAGGAACAGAAGTTTTAGGACTCCCACAGTATTCACTTCAGAGAGTTTATTAATGCCCCAGAATTCCAAACATTCTCTACTGTCATTGTACCATGTAGCCTTTCAAGTGGTGGCAAGTGGTCTGTGTAGTTTGCATATTTTCTATCAACTGCAAGAGCACCCAAGGTAAAAATGAATAGGAAATGAGTATAGCAGAATGAATATAAATTGCTGCATTTTTTAGAAGAACACATCAAAGTATTGGCAGTTGTTCTGTGAGGAACCTGAGTCACATTGCTGAAGTCCATTGAGAATAGGAGGATAAAGTCAGCTTGATGAAATGTGGGTTTGGTGTCTGTAATGGTTAATTATAGATGCAAATATGACTGGGTTGAAGGAAGGATGCCTGGATGGCTGGCAAACCATTGTTCTGGATTGTCTGAAAGGGTATTTCCAGGGGAGAGTTGTGTATGCATTAGTGAACTGAGTGGGGAAGATTTACTGTCAATGTGGGGAGGCACCATCTAATTGGCTGGGGCCCAGATGGAACAAAATGAGTGGGATGCCCTTCTTCTCCTGCTCTTGTACATCAAAATTCCAGGTTCCTTGGCTTGTGAACCATTTGGCCTTATGGCACCTTTCCTGAGGGTGATCATCCTGCCACCAGGTGTCAGGTTATTGGCCTGCTTCCATCATGGAAGGGCAGCATTTCATCCTTACTGGAATAGATGCTTACTCTGGATATGAATTTGCCTTTCTTGCATGCAGTGTTTCTGCCTAAAATACTATCTGTAGACTTACAGAATGCCTTATTCACCATCATGGTATTCCACTTGGTATTGGTTCTAATCATGTCAGCCAAAGAAGTGCAGCAATTGGCTCATGCTGATGGAATTCACTGGTTTTACCATGTACCCCACCATCCTGAAGCAGCTGGCTTGACAGAAGGGTGAAATGGCCTTTTGAAGACACAGTTACAGCACCAGATAGGCGATAGCACCTTGTAAGGCTGGGACACGGTGCTCAGAAGGTCGTATGTGCTTTGCATTAGAATGTAAGATGTGGTACTATTTTTTTTTCCGTAGTCAAAATTCACGGGTCCAAAAATCAAGGAGTGGAAAGAAATGCGAGTGGCATCCCTCACAATTACTCCTAGTGACACCATAGCAAACATTTTTTTTCTTGTTCCCATGACTTTGTGCTCTGCTGGCCTAGAAGTATTAGTTCCAGAGGAAGGAATACTCCCACCAGGAGACACAAAAATGATTCCAATAAATTGGAAGTTAAGACTGCCACGTGTACACTTTTTGTCCCTCAAGCGTCTGATTCAGCAGTCTAAGAAGGGAGTTACAGTGTTGGTTGGGGAGAGTGATCTGGACTACCAAGGGAAAACTAGACTATTATTCTATGATAGAGATCAGAAAGAGTGTGTCTGGAATACAAAAGTTATATATATTATATTATAAAACACAGAAATTATATATATAATATATATTATATAATTCTGTATAATGTATATTATATAATTCTGTATAATATATAATATATTCTGTACTGTATAATATATACTCTAATATATAATATACATATTATATAATATATACTCTAATATATAATATGTATATTATATATTAGAGTATATATTATATAGTATATATATTCTATATATATTTCTGTATTATATATAATATATATTCTGTAATATATATATATATTACAATATATATTATATATAAAAGTTCTGTATTATATATTATATAATTACATATTATATATATAATATATATAACTTCTATATTCCAGGCATACTCTTTCTGATCTCCATCATGGAATAATAACAGTCTAATTTTCTCTTGGTAGTCCAGATCACTATCCCCAACCAACACTGTAACTCCCTTCTTAGACTGTTGAATCAGAGGCTTGAGGGACATAAAGTGTACACGAATGTAATATTATATATAATATATTATTATAATTATATATGTTATATATGATAAATAATATATAATACATGTAATATATAACTTCTATATTGTATATAATTATATGAAATATATATATTAATATATATAATGTCTCCTATTCTGTCTCTCTAAAGAACCTGTCTAATACAGTGTCCACCTGCCTTCTTTTTTACTGCCTTCCTTTGGCACCATACTGTTTATGGTGGCTGATTTTTTTTTCCAACCCTTATTTTAGAATCGGGGAGTTCATGTGCAGTTTTATTACAAAGCTATATTGCATGATGCTGAGGTTTGGAGTATGAATGAATTTATGAACCAAAGTAGTGAGCATAGTACCCAATAGGTAGTTTTTTTCAACTCTTAAACCCTCCCTTCCCCTATTGTATTCCCCAGTGTCTATTTTTCCTATTTTTATAAAAATATGCACCACCCAATATTTAGCCCCCACTTATAAGTGAGAGCACGTGGTATTTGGTTTTCTGTTTCTGCGTTCATTTGTTTAGTATAATGGTTTCCAGATACATCCATGTTGCTGCAAGGGACCAGATTTATTTCTTTTTTTATGGCTGCATAGTATTCCATGATGTATTCCATGATGTTTATGCACCACGTATTTTTTATCCAATCCACAACTAGTGGGCACCTGGGTTGATTCATGTCTTTGCTATTGTGAATAGCACTGCAATGACCATATGGCTCCATGTGTCTTTTTGGTAGAATGATTTATTTTCCTTTGGGTATATACCCAGTAGTGGCATTGCTGGGTCAAATAGTAGTTCAACACTCAGTTCTTTGAGAAATCTCCAAACTGCTTTCCACAGTGACTATACCAATCTATATTTCCACCAATAGTGTGTAAGTGGTCCCTTTTCGCTGCAGCCTCACAAACATTTGTTATTTTTTGACTTTTTAACAAAAGCCATTCTAACTGGTGTGAGACGGTGTGTGATTGTGGTTTTGATTAGTATTTCTCTGATGATTAGTGATGATTATGAGCCTTTCTTCATATGTTTGTTGGCCACTGTATGTCATCTTTTGAGAAGTGCCTGTTGATGTCCTTTGCCCACTTTCGAATGGGGTTGGTTTTTTTAATTGATTTGTTCATTATAAATCCTGGAAATGACACCTTTTTTGGATGCATAGATTGCAAATAATTTTTCCCATTCTACAGGTTGTCTGTTTACTCTCTTGGTAGTTTCTCTTGCTGTGCAAAGCTCTTTAGTTTAATTAGGTCCCACTTGTCAATTTCTGTCCTTGCTGCAAATGCTTTTGTAGGTTTAGTAATAAATTATTTGCCAAGGCTGATGTTGAGAAGGGTATTTCCTAAGTTTTCTTCTAGGATTTTTATAGTTCAGGTCTTACATTTAAGTCTTTAATGCATCTCATGTTGATTTTTGTTCAAGGTGATATGTAAGGGTCCAATTTCATTCTGCTGCGTATGACTTGCCAGTTATCCCAGCACCATTTATTGAACAGGGAGTCTTCTCTTTGTTGCTTATTTTTGTCAACTTTGTTGAAGATCAGTTGGTTGTAGGTGTGTGGCTTTATTTATGTGTTTTCTATTCTATTCCCTTGGTCTATGTATCTGTTTTTGTACAAGTACCATGCTGTTATGGTTACTGTAGCCTCGTAGTATAGTTTGAAATTGGGTAATGTGATTCCTCTGGCTTTATTCTTTTCACTTAGAATTGCTGTGGCTATTGGGCTCTTTTTTGGTTCCACATGTACTTTAGAATATTTTTTTTCTAATTCTGTAAAATAAACTTTGGTAGTTTGGTAGAAATAGCATTGCATTTGTATATTGCTTAGGGCAGTATGGCTATTTTAATTATGTTGATGCTTCCAACCCATGAGTATGGGATATTTTTGCATTTGTTTGTGTCATCTATAATCTCTTTCAGTAGTGTTTTGCAATTTTCCTAGTAGAGATCTTTTACCTATTTATTTTTTACCTATATATATTCATATATATTTTTTACCTATATATATTCCTAGGCAATTTATTCTTTTTGTGGCCATTGTAAGATTACATTCTTAATTTGGCTCTCGGCTTGAGTGTTATTGGTATATAGAAA
Source organism: Nomascus leucogenys (assembly GCF_006542625.1). Classification (NCBI taxonomy): domain Eukaryota; kingdom Metazoa; phylum Chordata; class Mammalia; order Primates; family Hylobatidae; genus Nomascus; species Nomascus leucogenys. Next base: position 28,735,859 of record NC_044395.1, on the reverse strand, counting down.
TGCTCCTGATTTTTGTACATTGAGTTTGTATCCTGAAACTTTGCTAAAGTTTTTATCAGCTCTAGGAGTCTTTTGGCAGAGTCTTTAGCATTTTCTAAGTATACAGTCATATCATCAGTGAAGAGAAATAGCTTGACTTCTTCTTTTCCTGTTTGGATGCCCTTTATTTCTTTCTCTGGACTGATTTCTCTGGCTAAGAATTCCGGAACCCTGTTGAATAGGAGTGGTGGGAGTGGGCATCCTTATCTTGTTCCAGTTCTGAAGGGGAATTCTTCCAGCTTTTGCCAATTCAGTATGATGCTGGCTGTAGGTTTGTCATAGATGGCACTTATTATTTTGAAGTATATGCGTCTGATACCTAGTTTGTTGAGAATTTTTATCATAAAGAGATGTTAAATTTTATCAACAGTTTTTCTGTGTCTATTGAGATGATTATGTGGTTTTTGTTTTTAATCCTGTTTGTGATGAATGACATTTATTGATTTGCATATGCTGACCTAATCTTGCATCCCGGGAATAAAGCCTACTTGATCAAGGTGAATTAGCTATTTGATTTGCGTCTGGATTCAGTTTGCTAGCCTTCTGTTGAAAATTTCTGCATTTATGTTCATCAAAGATATTGGCCTAAAGTTTTTTTGTTTTTTTTTTCATTGTGTGTTTTTGTGGTAGCAGGTACCATTCTTTTGTTTCCATGTTTAGCACTCCCTTAAAGACCCCTTGTAAGGCTGGTCTAGTGCTAATTAATTCCCTTAGCGTTTGCTTCTCTGAAAAAAATTTTATTTCCCCTTCACTTATGGAGCTTAGTTTTGAGGGATATGATGTTCTCAGTTGGATTTTTTTTAAGGATGCTGAAGATAGTTCTCCAATTTCTTCTGCTTTGAGAGGTCCCTTGCTAGCCTGATGGGGTTCCCTTTGTAAATGACCTGATCCTTTTCTCTAGTTGCCTTTGAGATTTTTTTCTTTCACGTTGAACTTGGACAATCTGATGTCTGTGTGCCTAGCAGATAGTCATTTTGTATAATATCTTTCAGGGGTTTCTGATTTCCTTGAATTTTCATGTTGGTCTTTCTAGCAGGATTGGAAAAATTTTCATGGATTATATCCTCAAATTTATTTTCTAAGTTGCTTACTGTCTATTCTTCTCTCTCATGGATGCCAATGAGTCATAGATTTGGTCTCCTTACATAATAACATATTTCTTGGAGGCTGTGCATTTTAAAAAATTCTTTAAAACTTATTTTTATGTGACTGTGTTGATTCAAAGGACCAGTTTTTGAGCTCTAAAATTCTCTCCTCAGCTTTATCTATTCTGTTGTTAATGCTTCTAACTGTATAATGAAATTTCCTTAGTAAATTTTTCAGTTCCAGAAACTCAGTTTGGTTTTCTTAAAACAGATATTTCATTTTTTACTTCTTGGATTGTTTTACTGAATTTCTTGTATTCCTTGTATTGGGTTTCAACTCTCTCCTGGATCTTGTTGAGCTTCCTTTTCATTCAAATTCATAATTCTGCATCTGTCATTTCAATCTGATTTAAAAACATAGCTAAGGAGCTAGTGCAATTGTTTGGAGGTAAGGGGACACTCTGGCTTTTAGGACTGCCAGACTTCTTGCACTAAATCTTTCTCATCTGAGAGGACTGTTGTTCCTTCCTTTTTCAATTTGCTGTCATTTTTCATTGGGCGTTTTGTTTTTATATTATTACCCTTGAGGATTTGATTGTGGTCCAAGTTGAGTATAGTCAATTTGCTTAGATTCTGGGTGCTTACAGTGGATTAAGACTCTGTATGGGATGTTTATTTGTGGCTAGATTACTGAATTGGGCAGTGTATATGGGCAATTATTTGTTGGTGTTGTTATTCAGGCTGTGATCCTGTAGATGGCACTTAAGAGTAATGGCTGGCAGTTAGGCCCCTACCTGCAATCCTCTTTCCCATTTCAATGCATTTGCAGTGGTGCTTTTTGGTGGAGGAGGCAAAAAGATCAGAGAGATGAATCCCTCACCAGATCCATTCCCTGGCCTTAGGGGAGCTCTCTCCAGTCACTGGAACTATTCCTGCAGTTCTTTAGTTTCAAGGGGGGATCCTGTCAGACTATGATACTCCCTTCCTTACGGACAGCTGAAATGGAAAGTTAAATTGCCAGGAGACCTGCAGCTCACTAGGAGCTTGTTGTATCTCTGTGCTTGGCAGAGTCGTTGTGGGTTGTGGGATATATCTGCAGGTGGTCTGTTGATGTAGTAGGTCAAGGATGGGGATCTCCAGGCAAGGCCAGTGTTGCAGTAGGTGTGGAACTAATGTGGCACCTGTGCCCAGGGATTTTTTGCTCAGTAGACACCTATAAGGACCACCCATTTATTTCTCCCTTGACCAGCTTTCCTTCTGGTGGCTGTCCCAGTAACCGGCCTGATTAGCTAGTTTTGTTCCAAGCCTACTGCACCCAAATTGCTGGGCTATTAGGTGTTCAGGGCTGCAGGGATCCTTCGGTCAGAGGCTGCAGCTGGCAGATAGGCCACACCCTTCCCAGACCAGCCCTGCGGAGTGGGGCACACCCAAATCCTGCACTGACCCATAAACTTGGGCCTCACTCTTCTCAGTGTTTTGAGAGTGAAGGCTCTTTCATGCTTGAGTTCCAGCCACTTATCTGAGCTTCACCCTCCAGAGCTGCATGCTCTGTCTAACCCTGGGGTTTAGGACTGGGCCCTTGGCTTTGTTCTCTGTCCCTTAAAACCAAGTACCAGCTGTGCTGAGGGGCCAAGGTGTTCCCAGGCCACCAGCAAACTACTCAGGCCAGGGAGTGGAGGCTGCACTGTGTGCTTGCTTTTGCAGGAGTGGCCATGCAGGGACCCTGCCAGGGGCCGGTGAGCATAGGGACATGCAGATCCTGTGTACCCCAGTTCCATGGGAAAGACAACTCTGTTGTCTCCTGGTCCAGCAGTCAGCAAAGGCTAGAGGCACTCAGAGGACTATGGAGAGCCCTGGGAGATGGGCACCTATGGCCATATTTTATCGCCCCTGTACCCTTGCAAAATCCCACGCAGCCTTGAGTTCTGTCTCTGCCTACTCTCCGGGAAGTTGCCCTGGCGAGCTCAACTGTCCTTGGGGGGTCATATCTCTTGTAGCTAGGATCTCAGAGGTCTATGATGACAGTGGGTTGACATGCAGTCTCTTCACTCATCGCTTCTTTAGGAGCTGTTCAGGGCCAGGAATGAGTTCTGGTGTTCCACAATCCCATACTGGGTTCCTGGCTTCCTCTCTCTTCAGCCTTGATGTCTGTGTCTCCTCTTTATTAGCTCTCTGTGTTTTCCCTCAAAAGATTTGCTCAAAATATGTTGATTTGCTCAATATTTTGGTCTCTTTCAGTTGGAGAGGCTCCTACTGGCTGTGTCTAGTTGGCTATCTTGTCCCTCCCATTCTGTGGTTAACTTTTTATCTTACTTGGTTGTCAAATAAATTCTCCAAAGGTGTTAGCTTAATATAGGGCTTATGCTAGCAACACATTTTTGTGTACAAAGAACTTTTACTTTTATCTTATTTATGTTTTGCAATAAACTTATAAAGTATTTTAGTTTCCACTGTAAGAATATGGAAATAATGCTCAGGTGTTATCTACCCAAGATTCACAGCCAGACGTGATCCAAGTCTTTTAACTCTTACCCACACTATGTTGTCTTCTTCTCTGGCCCATTTTCAGGGTAGTTTTAATTTCAGAGGGGACATTAAATATTAAGCAGTAGTGACTGTGGAAAGGCAAAGAACAAGGGTGAACAATTCTGCTCAGTATTTCTTCAAATCTCTTTAGGTATCTACTGCTGTGTCTGCCTCTTCTCCACTTCTAGTAGCTGGCTCCACTCATATAATCTCCACAGGAATTTACTCAGTTACTGGGGCAGAATTAAATCCACATTTTGGGGCCAGTGTTATCATTTGTGCTAGTCTTTGAGACAGTTTAGGCATCTAAATACATATATTAGGGATGCAAATGGATTTCTATTCCAAGCCAACTCTGTTAGATTATTAGTGGCTATCTCCTTGAAAAGGATTCTAAGTTTGCATCTGAGTTCAGCAGACAAGCATCATGATTGATTGTTCATGTCTGCCAGGCTTCTGTGTGGAGGAAGTATTCAGATACCTGTAGTGTAGTTGCCATTCTTGACATACACAGAGGTAGCATGTTAGACTTAGAATGGATCCCAGAGATCATCTACTCCAGTCACCTCATTTTACAAATTAGGGAACCAAGGTTTAGAGAAGGGGAGAGTCTTGCTTACCTCAATCTTGCTGCCTTGGTAGTGTGCTACTTAAAAGCAAAGGACAATTTTGATCTGGTATTCTAGTTTGATTTCTTGACTCCATGCAGAAAGTGCTAGCCATTGTATAGGGAGTAGGTGTGATGCCCCGCTTTATGCTCCCATTGAAGATATCTTTTTTGGCTTTCCACACTTATAGTTTAGCTATGTTGAACTCTTCTGTTGCCTTTCCTTGTCACCTGCCTTGGATTCCTCTTTTCTTAGGGTTCTATCTGACCCTGTGTTTAGGTACTGTGCCTCAGTCTCCAGACCTATCCTTCTACCCATCTCACCTCAATCAGTGTGAATCTATTTTATGCCCCTCACTGTTGTTTCAGACACAAACCTATTAAAAGATAAGCATTGTTTAATACCTTACCCTCTTGTTGGCTATTTCAGTCATAAAATGGAATTCTTAAAGACACAATTCTTAATCCTAAAAGAAAAATCCCAAATGATTGAAATTTAGAGTATCAGGGGAGGCTGGTTCTTATGTGATGTGAGATATTTTGGCAGATTATTGGCAGCAGCCATCAAGTCAGGGCTAGTCTTGATTTTATAAATATTTATAAAATATTTTGTTTCATCACCTCACATTCACTGAACCTTCCAACTCTTTGATTTCCGTTTTTTTAAAATATGGTTCATGATCATGCTTAATTAGTTGACCATGTTTTAAAGATACAGAAATCAAAGACACACTGGAGTGACAATTTGCCCTCTTTTGATGGATTATAGGCAGAACTAGGATGAATAATTGCTGCCTGCAGCTCCGCAGCTGCCCCTCCCTGCTCCTTAGCCTGAAGAGCTGTCCTGCTGTTCTTTACAGTTTGGTCAAAAGCCGATTTTTCTCATCACCTTGCTTTACAGAGTCTCAGCACACTTCAATAGAATCTGAAGGTATTGAGTTCCCACTAATGATATTTGCTTTTCAAATATACAGTGATACTTTTGTGGATGGATATTGTATCCAGTCTAAACTTAATCCTTTATTTAGTCTCAAACAAAGCTTCATTCCAGCATGAAGACACAGCATTAAAACATAGCCATTTATCTGCTAGTTCTGGAACATAGAGTACAAATAAACAGGCATTGTATCACCCTGTCAGCCATCTGAGCTCTGTTTAGATCCAGATGGTGGTCCCAAGAAACATTACAGTACATTTCTTCATCTTTGCCTATGGCAGGGCATGTGTTTTACTCAGGGATCGCAGGCCTTGGGTTAATGGCAAAGATTATAGACACGGTTCTACATACCACAAAACTTCCCACAGAAGAGTTATGGGAAAGGAGTTTGATCTGCTAATGTTAAAGTCATCTACGGAGTGTATCTGGAACCAAAAGGCAACATTTTCCATTTTCAAAGTAGGTAAACAGATAAGCAACTGTGTAGTATCTTGCATTGACAGGAGAGATCCCTAAATAATAATATTTTTATTACACGCCAGGCTCTGTGATAGAAAGCATTTACACACATTATTTCAACTTCACATAACAATGCATCACAAATTATGTATATTAGGCATATTTAAAAGATCCAAGCCTTAGGTATGTAACCTTCACTAGGGTCTTTCACTACCCATCAAGGATGAAATCAGGATTTGAACTCAGTTCCCTCTGACTCAAAAGTCCCTACTTTCTTATACTAAGCTAGTCTGATTTGCAATTTGTATGCAATCTGTATAATCCCAAACTAATGAGACCAAATAAATGTTAGAAATAGTTTCATGTATTACATTTTAAATAACCAATTAATATTCCACAGCATTATATGGGCCAGTATGAGCTTTAAACATAAATAATAATTAGCAGGGCTGAACTAAGAAGAAAATAAAAGCAGAAATCTATCTGATGTGACTTGAGTGGCAATGGGAAGGTCACTCTTGCTTCAGAATAACCCATCTCATCACCATGCCTGGACTTTCATATAATTATTTACTGTTAGACTGAAAGAAATGTTAGAGATCATCTGTTTTATCAGTGAGGAAACTGGGCTTAGATTTGTATAGTGACATCCCAAGAGCTCATAACTACTTAGCATACAAAGAGTCATAGCTTAATGCATACACAGCTATTAGGTTTTTTAGAGTCCTGATTAAAAATGGAAATAGCTAAGGTAAGCATTGAAAATGGATTTTATCATATGCCAACTCAGATTCACAAGTGGTTGCTACACAACATATGTTGACCAGGATTTGGAGGTTGCACATAGAGTCAGCAGTAAAGAATGCCATGATTCACTATTGATGTCTGTTATACCTACAGGAAGTGGAATTCAATAGAACATGTGCTAAATATCATCTATTTCTGACCTATGGGATGAAAATCCCTCTAATTCCTTATTATCAGAGTGGAGAAAGTCTGTATCATCAGAAGATCTACTTTCACATCCTGACAGCTGTCCCTAATTAGTTTTCTCAAGTATAAAATGGACTAATTATAGCTGCTTTACCTCCCTCATAAAATACCTGTGCTGATGAGACAGCCAGGTGGGAAGGGCTCCCAGGCAGAGCCTTCGACTGACATGTGCACTGGGAGGTATGCACACTGGGGTGGAGCCACAGAAGTTTGAGCCCATTGCAGAGGAGCTAGGCCTCCCCTCTTCCTTTGTGGAACCTGAGATTTAAAGTGTCAGACAGTAAATGCACCAGCAGTGACTCTGGCTTTGTGCAGGGTCCCTGTTTTCCCTTTTCTTCCTTTTCACCCAATAAAACCCTATACTACTCACCCTTCAAATCATCTACGAGCCTAAATTTTCATGGCCATGTGACAAGGGCCTCATCTTTAGGTGAATTAGGGAAAATTCCTGCAAAAATGACTAAAAAGAAGTGAAACCTGAGGATGTATTCATTGTTAATATAGATACCACTTTATATAGTTGAAAGCCAAGAAGCTACTGGGCCTAGAAGGAAGGAAACAAAATTCAAATATAAAGCAGGGAGACAATATTTTCAATTTTTTTCATTAGTCATGTTGCAAGAACTGATCTAAAGTGATGTGTTTCTCCAAGAAGGGACGGAATCGCCACTGGGTCTTAGCATGAAGAATCTGGCTCTATTGAGAATGCTCTGAGTTTGATCGAATCAAACATTGGGGAGAAAAGGACAACTTTTTGAGAGGCACTTTTAACAGTTTCAAGTTTCCGGGATTCTTTTCAATATAGATCCTAGTTTCCTTAGAAAACTGATGTTTCTACTTCTTTCCCAAACTGGGGGTGGTGTGGCTTGCATCCTCTCTAATAGGGTTTTGATTTGAGTGCATACAAACTCTGCTCTGGCCTTGCTTTCCAGCTCCTTTAAGTCTGGCTCTGGCTTTTCTCACACTACTCTCCTTTCATTTTTTTTTTACTCCTCAGCCAGCCTCTTCTCTACAGAGATCTCCCTCTCTTCCACCCATTCATGTCTTTTTTGATGCCCCTCCCTTTCCTGGAAACCTGTTCCATTGGAATGCTTGTTTTTAACAGACCTCAAAGTCAGCATATTCAAAACAAAACCCACCATGGTTCCCTTCTGCTATAGACTGAATGTTTGTGTCCTCCCTAGATTTATATCTTGAAACTTTATCTCTAATATTATAATATTTGGGAGGTTATTAGGTCATAAGTGTGGAGCCCTCATAAATGACATAGTTCCTCATAAGGTAGTACCTTTATGAAAGAGGCCCCAGAGAGCTCTTTCACTTCTTTCACCATGGAAGAACGAGAGAGGGTATCATCTATGAACCAGAAAGTGGGCCCTCACCATACGTCCAATCTGCAGGCACCTTGATTGTGGACTTCCCAGGCTCCAGAACTGTGAGAAATAAACCTCTGTTGTTTAGGCCGCCCAGTCTATGATTTTTTTTTATTGCAGCCCAGACAAAGATACCTCCAATCTTCTTTCTTCCAACCTTCCCTGTCTCAGCAGAAACTTGAGAAATCAGACTCATTTTTGACATGCCCCCATATTTCACCTTCTCAACCCATAATTCTATTAATTATCACCTTCTGTTGATTTTACCACCTAAATATCTCCTGATTTGACTGTTTCTCCACACTGCTATCACTCTGGTCCAGGCCACCATTATTTGTCATCTTGATCCCTGGATTACTCCATAAACCTTGTACCTGGTCTCTTTGCTTCGTAGAACTGAAATGCTCCTTCCAGAAATATCCAATCTTTTCATTCTTGATGTATTCCTTCAGTAGCTCAATTTCCCTCTAGACATAGAATTTACGAGTCCATCTAAGATCAGGCTTTAGTTACATCTCTGTGATGTTTTTCATGTTGAGCTGACCACTCTGAGTTTAATTCTGTTCCTGGACATCACATGTTCTCTTTCACATCTGGGTTTTTGCACTCATAGTTTCTTCTGTTTGAAACACTTGGTCTTCTTTTTCTTTACCTGGCTAACTTTTAGCTTAATGGTCAGGTACTCACGTATGCCTTGACTGATGCTGCAAAATAGATGTGTTCTTCCTCCTTCTGTATGTTCTCAAATCACCATGTCATTCACTATCATCTAGTTTTATCATAATTGCACGTTTATTATTTGTCTTTTCCCTAGTCCATTAACAGTATTATAGCTGTAAGCTCCATATGTCTTATTCATGTCTTTATTCATAAGTTCCAGGTGCTTATTATTGCTCAATAAGTACTTATTGAATGAATGATTTCCCATCTCAGTAGGTCTCCCATCCTACTCACTATTCAAATTTCACCTTAGAAATCTATTTTATAAATGCTTTCTATAATTCCCCATCTTTATGTGATATTTAAAATTCTTAAGTACATTATTGATACCACTTATACTGTACTCCTTTTTTCCTGGTTTGAGTTATAGTTATTGTCCTCTTTTACATCACCTTCAACCTCCCTGGTGCAAGGTTCTATCTTATATACCTTCATATGCTGTCATAGTACCTAGCTTAGAGCCCTGCATGTAAGATATTTAAGCAATATGTGATTGCTTAAATCAACAGAAAAACCTCACTTAGGATAAAGTAAATAAATGGTAGGCTCTTTACAGAAATTGAACTCTTTTAAGCAATTACTTTTTTTTTTTTTTTTTTGAGACAGAGTTTCACGTTGTCACCCAGGCTGGAGTGCAGTGGCATGATCTCAGCTCACTGCAACCTCCGCTTCCTGCGTTCAAGTGGTTCTCCTGCCTCGGCCTCCTGAGTAGCTGGGACTATAGGCACATGCCACCATGCCCAGCTAATTTTTTGTATTTTTAGTAGAGATGGGGTTCCACTCTGTTAGCCAGGATGGTCTTGATCTCTTGACCTCGTGATCTGCCTGCCTCGGCGTCCCAAAGTGCTGGGATTACAGGCATGTGCCCGGCCAGCAATTACTTTTCAGTACATTTGTATCATTAGAATTAAGATACTATGGCTACAGCATTTCTCCTGGTTTTGGCATTTTCATCACTATTTTTACAGCATACAAAAGAAGAGATGATAACACTTTGAAAATATACCTACCAATGTGCAGTAATCTCCCAACTCACAGATACCATGACGATAATCAGCAAGCACTATTTATCTATTCCTGCAATATACAGGTTTACCCTAAAGATACTATTACTGATAACTTTTTTAAAGCTGAAAATGGCTATGAACCCCTGAGCATACACAACATAATCCCATACAGAATGTTTAATTGCCCATATTAATGTGTGTTTGGAAGACTAAGTGACAGTTAAGATCACTTCTGGTTCTAAGAACTTAGGATTCCATACACTAATGTATCGAAGCTGGATGCTACCCTAGAGTTGGGAAAGCAGACCAGAATCAGAGGACATGAGTTCAGTTTCCAAATCTGATAATTAATGCCATCTTTATCTTGGCTAAATTCATGCACTTGAATTTTTTTTCCACACAGATTCTGTTCTGAGAATTGAGGATACAGTACTGTGTAGATACAGTCTGTTGACCAAATAACCCAGCCTCTCTGAACCGTAGTTTTCTCATCTGTAAAATAGAGTTAAAATGAGATGTGTGGCTTGTCCACATATTGTCCTCAGAGAGGTGACTAACACAAGGCTTTTAGAATAGGTTCACACATGTTTGGGAATTAATACCTGTAGCTGTTTGGTAATTAAAATAGAAACATGATAAGATATAAAACACTGGGCTTGGATCTATTAGTGCTTGTGGGTTCTTCAAGTGAGTAGCATATGGAATCTTTTTACCACTTTAAGAAGCATAGTCCTCACAATCACATATACAATCTTCTTGAGGTAAGGACTTTATTTTTATTTGTTTATTTTGGGATGACTCTTGTTTATATTGAGTTTTAGTAGGTTAGCCTGCATACAGTGAGCCTCTAGTAGCAGGCAAAGAAAGAGCTCAGTTCTGGCATTCATGCGGAGTCAATGCAGAAGACTCACCTTCTTTCGTGCTGCTGTGCACCTAACCCCAAGGATATTGGAAAGCCTGAATCTCCCCAAAGAGACTAAATTACTTCCATGTTCTCATGCCTCATTTTTTTTTTCCAAAGAGCAGCACTTTGAGTAACATATACTCTGCCTCATGACTGTGAAACAACACAAATTGAAATCATTTCAACCTAAAGAGCCCTGTCCAGGCTACCACCTTCTATGAATGGAATACTGAGGAGTGGTCATTGTGCCTTGATTACTAGCACTGCTGGGATTGATACCACCTTCGCACCTATGACCACCAATGGAGGGAGACTTTGGCCAAATTTCTGCATTAAACATTATATGCCCAGATCAGCGCCTAGAAGGCAGTGCCTCTCAGCAATAACCAGTTGGTTGGCATGCTAAGATTGCACATGAAAGTCTTAGGGGACCCCTAGACAGAAACAGGAAGACTGGAATCATAGAGAGGGACAGGCTGGACTTTTGGCTTCCGGCCAGCATTCTAGAAGCTCTAGAATGTGTGATGCTGGGAATCAGCTAGGACATATTATTTTTTGCACACAGAACCTTATACAAAGATTCCTGAGTACAAAACAATAAGAATGTGCCGTACAAGCAATAAAATGGCTTACAAATACATAGTGTTAAGTTGAGATATTGTTCTGCCTTCCTATGATAGCCTCATTCTGTAGCTGTCCATGTCCTTCCTCCTCAGGGCATAACTGCAATGATGGACAGACAGACAAGATGTCAAACCTTGCGTGAAGGAGTAAAACCAGTTTCCTGGCATAAGTTATTATTTAGTTCTTTTCCTTTTCTGTTTCTAAGAGTTCATCAGACTTTTGTGGCTCTTAATCTTCAGGTTATCTGAGTGCTTTAGCTTCTGAGTAGTTTTAGTTAATCTCAGTTAACTTTAGCTGTAAGGAATTACATTGATCTATTTCCATCTCTACGGTAAACTAAAAGGAGAAACTAGGAAACCCCACATTTAGAATTTAAGTTTATATTTTTCCGGCACCTATTTCCATTTCCATATTTGTTGCATTATCTTGTATAATTATTGCAGCAATCCTGATTCTAGGTATTATGTCTATTTCACAGGGGATCAAACTGAGGCTCTGAGGGGTGTGGTGACTTTCCTGTGGATACAAACAAGCTAAGTAGCTCACACGGGAGACACACATGGCCCTGTAACTGTGAGTTCAGAGCTCTTTCTGAACCACAGCTGCCTCCTGGTTTATTGTAGTCATTCATCATACATCCACATCAGCCAAAGGGAGACTCTCCATCTGCTCCTTGCCTAGCCTGTCAATCTCTCAGGATATGACCTTGGCTGCAAGGAAGGAGACAGGAGAAATTCTGCCATCACCAGAACCCCAGTTGACCTGAATGTCTAGAGAGAAAAGTCAGAGGCAAAGCACTCAGTGGAAATGGCTGTCAGCAGCCTGGAAAAGGAAATTTAGGTGCCAAGGTCTGACACAAACCAGAGAATCAGCAGCTTTGCAAGTTCACCAGGGGTGCTGGGGCTGTGGACGTGTGGCATTCTATGACAGAGTGTCACTAAATTTCTCTGAGGAGCTTACAAGAGATTAGAGACTTGTCAGAAAATTGGAATGTTTTAAGCCAAATAAAAGGGCTTAGAAAGTAGATAGACATGTATAATTAAAAGAAACAAAGATGCTTTGAAATCAATTTAATAAGCCACATTTTGGGGAAACGACTGTGTTCTCAAGTTTGATAATAAAAATTGCAAAATATGTCTTCTGCTTCAAAGTCATTTGAATTGTCATTTTTTTGAGCATGCTATTAGATTAATTTAGGCACGAAAACAAAATACCATCCTTTCTTTGAGTCACTTTTTATTTGAAACAATTTCATGTATCGTGAAAAGGGAGAAGATGTTCAACCTTGAGAATTCTTCATTTCAAACATCCCTTCTGAAGACCTTTTCTGCATCTTTAATGACTGAGTTTTGAAAATAATTCTCTAAAATAAGTTTAAAAGCTAGCATCTGTAAGTACTAGGAAGTGCAGACAAAGTGAAAAAGCATCTTTTAAACAGTTGGGGACTCAATTTAGTCGAGGTGAGTTCTGTTCTCAAAATTAGTAGAAACTTCCAGAAACGTGGTACTGCTAGACTCTGGATGATATAAAGGAATATATAATTCCTATCATTACAGTCTTTCGATATACATGCTGAAATAAGGAAAAGTAATAACACAGTAGAATTTGGTTAGATTTCACAGAGACTTCATGCAGTAGTCCACCCAATTGGAGAAGTGGCCCAGTTCTTGAAGTAAAAATTAGATCGGGACAAAAAAAAGAAGGACTTCTCAGGCAGGAGGTTACAGGATCAGGAATGAGAATGTCATAAAATAAGTGGTAGAACAGTTTGACTGAAACTCCAGATTGTCCCAGAGTGGGGAGCTGCAGAAGATAAGCTTACATAGGAGCCATATGATAAGCGTCTGTTCTGTGTTTGTTGAATGAATCAGAATATTTCACACATATTCTTTATTATTTTGTTCTTGGAAAAGTTATCAAGAACTGCAATTCTTCAATTCCTCATTTGCGAATGAGCATAGCAATATAATTAGCTTCAAAGCACTATTGTGATTAGGAAATTCATGTAAAGTACTTAGTACAGTGCTCTGGTATAAAATAACTAACACATGTCTTGCCCAAATATTTTTTTAAATTAATAAAAGAATGCAAGAAGTAAGCAGAGGCACTGACATGAAAGGTGTATTTGGGTACAGTGAATAAATTAGCCTGGTGGGTAGAGAGGGCTTATAGGGCAGGATGGAAGATCAGATTGAAAAGGTGGGTGGCGAACAGATTTGGGGGATTTGATTTAGAAGGCCCAGGCTAGTGGTGCCACTAAATATTTTTAGCTAGGACATGACATTGATAAAAGAGAATTAACAAAGGGAAAAGTAAGAAAAAAATAATCTAACAGCTGCTTGGAAGTAGCCTGCAGTGGCACAGGAATGTGTAAAGAGCAGAGAAAGGATGTTTTTATTTCAGAACAGTGTTGATTTCAATTTATCCTAAATCTCTGCACAGTCACAGCACTCTCAGAAGTCAGCTTCAATCTATCTGGCTCAGGAGGGACAGTAGAGGCATCTGAACCTCCCTTCAAGAATGAAGCTATATTGTGACTTACCCCTTCTCCCCACACTTAGGCATTCTCTAATTACTTACTCTGGCTCACCACATTGTTTTATGTCACTCTCAATTACACAAGTTTCAAGGGTGATTTACATCGTCCTCCACTCTAGAGTACAGAAGTACTCCCTTGGAGGGAGAGGTGGCAGCTTCCCTGTGCTCCTCTCTGCTTCCTACTGCTGCACAGTATACTTACCCAGTGGGCAGCCCTGAGCTTAACTTTTAATTCCTCTTTCCAATAGGATCATCTTTGACTGCGATTACTGCTCCGAACCTAACAGGGCTGTGGTATTTGTTACTTTTATGTCAGGTTCCCAACTTTCAGCATTTTAAGCATTGTGCAAGATCAGAAACAAGATTGTTATTCATTAATTTATTCATTCCACAAATTTAAAAAATATACTGAATCAGGTGCTTGTGCTCTAAGTGATAAATCAATCTCAAATATTAAAAAACTGAGAAAAGGAATTATGTCTTATACCATCGTTAAATTTCTTACAGTGCTTGCATAGAGTAGATAATCAAATTTTGAAAAGATCTGTGTTTTAGTTGGATGAACAACATATACATTGGAGTCCTAATTGGACTCTATGCTCCATAAACATACATATATGAATATATACACATATATACATATGTGTATATGTAATAACATATATTTATGTATATGAATATACATATATAATTCATATCTATGTAATATAGTCATACCTATGTAATTATATACATTCTTATTTCTATACATATACATGTATAGGAATGTATGTATATATGTTAAAAACATATCTATATGTGTGTGTATATGTATATTTAAATATACATAAATTCCCAAAACCCAACTTCCTAAACTACTACTTGATATTCATCATCATCTGTAATTTCCATGTAACCATTCCCCTCCCTTCTTCCTGTCAGGAATTCATCTTGTTCCTTTATGATAGTACACTGAGAATGTTACGAAAAACCACCTAGTAAGTAGCCAGATCAGTTTTTATTACAACATATAGTTAAATTCTTGCTTAATATGTAACTTATTTTCTTCCTAATACATATTAAACAATTTCCATTAGAGACATGCAGCCTCTATGTTTATTTACCTTCTTTCTTGGTTTTTATAGTTTCTCTCTCACCTTAGTATGCTATGTGAATTTAATGAGCTATTTACTCCAATTTCTTAGGTAGAGTGACAGATCTTCCACCTCCTGCACAATAGATATTTTCATGAACACATTTTCTCAGAGGTGATACCCAGCTCTACACTTTCTGTTGTTATTTTAAGAGTAGCATCCTCAGAGTGGCCAGAAATGAATTGTTCTTACAGTTTGTTTATGTCCATTAGCACCTAGAACAGCAAGAAACACATATACTCCTTAGCAGGATGATCTCGACAGCATTTTCCAGTTAAAGTTCTTCAAAAATCCCTCTCATCTTGGGTGCAGAAGAACAGTTAGTTCTACCTATTGGGTTTCACTCATGTGCAAGCATTCAGATAGAGAGATTACCTCCATTTTTTTTTAAAGAATAGAAAGGGTTATTTATTCCAGTGTTGTTCACAATGATTTACCCATTACTCCTCTCTTCTGCATGATCAGTGATGCCTTCAGGAAAGCAGTTGTCCTAAGTTTGGAGGAAAAAATAAACAGGTAGTAAACGAATCATCTCTAAATAGACCAAAAGGAGTTTGGGCTATTGAATACTGGTAAATCAAAGAAAGATTGAATATTTGATGTGCACTATTGCATTCTCTCTCCATAATCATTATTTTTTCCTAAACATGGTTGGGGTCTTGACTAATTGGACTCCATGCTTATCAGTTCAATGTCTTCTTATTCATGTTCTATTCTGGCAGACTCAACCTTCTCAAAATTAATATAATTACATCACTCTCTTGCTTATAACTCCTAATGGTCACTATAAATTCAAGATATCCAGCCACAACTGGGCCCACAAGGTGTTCCCATTCTCTTTTCACTTAAGAGGTGATAGAAGCTTTAAATTGAGGTCTTCCTGATACTGCCTGATACTTGCCCAAACCTACCAAGATGACATTTGTACCCATCCTCTTTTTTTTCTGCCTGTGCAATGGAAGAAATGTTCATCTTCTGAATCTCTCCATCTATGTTTTGTATGCCATCCATTTTCACTTTCAGAGGGAAATAGCCAGTATTTGACAGGCAGTAAATCTAAAGTGTCAATTAGACAATCCAGTAGAGATATCAAGAAGAACAACTACGAGAAAAAGGAGCTATTTGTACATCTGCTATTTGGAGACATGGTGGGTTGGGTAAATGTAGACGGAAAATACAGGAACATCTAGGTCTGGTTTGGGGCTATTCTGTCATTCAGCACTTTCACAGAGAAGTGTGCTGGGACAGAAGGATATTCCAGGGAGGTAGAATGAAAACCATGAGGTGTGGTGCCATAGAATTCAAGAAATCAGAGTACTTGAGCAGAATAAAATACTTCTAAGTGTTTAAAATGAGAACATAGGTGTGATTTTATGTTGACTTTGATGAGGTAGAGGTCCTTGGTATCACAATAAAGTAGTTTCAGAGGAGTGATTGCAGCAGAATTGCAGTTAAGTAGCAGATATAAGGTGAAGAAGTGGAGACAATGATTATGAATCCTTCCTTTGAGAAGATCTGTTGTACAAAGGAGGAGACAAATAAGATAATAGAGACATGGGGTGATCAAAAGAGAATGTTTTAAAACAATTTTTACACTTGAGAGTTCTGAGAATATTTTTTATACTGAGAAGTGGAGAGATTGATGATACAGAGATCTTCTGCCTTTGGTGTTTCAATCTTTGTTTCTCTTCTGGAAAACTTCTATCAGAATTTATTCCATTCCTACTCTTTTTTTCTGTTATAGAAGACACACTTCTTAAAAGAATAATTTATACAGTAGTCTCCATCTTCTTACCACCTTATTCACTTGCTCAATTCATTGCCATCTTGCTTTAGCCCCTGTAACAGCACTGGAATCACTTGTTGCTAAATCTAATTGAAACTCTTTGGTCCTTATCTGGCTTAATATCTCAGTATTGTAATCTTTCTCCCTTAAAAACACCTGCTTTCTTTGCTTCATTTTCACCCTATATCTCTGATTCTCTTACTCAGTCTTCTTTGTAAGGGTTCTCTTCTTTAACTGTGATGTTTCTCCAACTCCCTTTTCTCATTTCATATATTCTCTGTCAATAGAAAAATGGTTTTGAGGACGATCCAACAGCCACAGCCCCCTAGATCTATATTTTAAGCCCATCATCTTAGAAAGATACTGTCTTAGGTTGTTCCGGCTGCTATAATAGAATACCATAGATTAGATGGCTTATTTCCCACAGTTCTGGAGGGTAAAAGTCCAAGATCAAGGTGCTGGTAGATCCAGTGTCTGGTGAGGGCTTCCTTCCTGGTTCATAGATGGTAGTTTTCTGTATGTTTTCTCATAGCATGGAAGGGACGAGGAAGTTTTCTGGGTCCTCATTTATAAGAGCAATAATCCCATTCATGAGGGCTCCATTCTCACCATCTAATTTATTCACAAAGCCTCTACCTTCCAGTAATATCACATTGAGGATTAGGTTTCAACTTACGATTTTGGGGAATACAAACGTTCATTCTATAGCAGATACAGACATATATATTCATTTTCCTACTTGATGTCGCTATTCAATTTCACATAAGCATTTTACACTTAATACATCCAAGACAACTCATCTTTTTCCTCATTGCATTCTTTCTCTATCTATGACTTCAAAGAATGACCCACAGCCTAAATTGTTCTAGTTAGAAATCTGGGCATTTTTCTTGTCTCCCCTTCACCTCACACATGTGATCAATCGCAGTCTTGTTAAAGCTACCTTGTATATATCTCTTGAATTTGTCTATTCTCTTTACTCTGAATTATTTTACTTTTACTTTTTCTCTGAAGTGAAAGAGTACAAGGGCTACAATTTACTTTTCTAATGTATTCTCTTTAGTTCTGGGCTATCAGAGTTAAATTAGCATTTAAATATTGTCTGGGCTACTCTCATCTATGTGTCTTTCAACTTGAAGAAGGATGAAAATACAGAAAAGGGAAAAATAGATTTTTGTAACTAGACCAGTAAATTTTGGGATAAGAGACAGAATACAGCTTAATTAATAGATTTTTGTATTAGTGTAGAACCAAATAAAATTTAAAACCTGCAATGGCTTCTTTAGATTTTGAATAATAAGGATGTTATTTGTGAAAAATAGATAGGAGTCAGGGTTCAGGGAAAATATGGGAGGTATGAAAGTTATGTTAGCAGATAAGCAAGAGAGTAAGAGAGCCTGAATTAGAATGCAAGAGGACCTTTGGATGTATACAAAGAAAACTGTCTTCTCTGTTAATACACTTATTAAGTAACATAGAGACTTTAAAGTCTACCTTTCATTTCCGAAATATATTTCTGATAATTTCTTTTTCACTAGTTTCCTAAGAAATGGGTAGATCTTATCTTTCTAAACTGTTTAGCTAGATTCCCCTCAACCACTGGACATACACTTTAGGTGATTGTTGGTTGTTGAATGAATGTATTTTAATTTTCTCAAGAAAATCAGAGTGCTTGATTGAAAACATATAGCTACCTTGCAGACTTTTGTCACTGCTTCAAAGATACTTCAAGTAAAATTACCAGAAACCATAAATATATTTTTCATCTGAAGTGAACCTATAGTGTAGAATTTTCCAAGTATTGGGTTCATCCCAGTAATTAGAAATAAGAAGCTCTTCTCAGTACCAATAAGAACTTTTTTAGTTTCAAAAATGTGCACAGGTTTTTAAAAATACTGAGCTCTTCTTGTAGAGACTGAGTAGAACAGCACCAAGATTTAAAATAAATCTTGATAAAAGATGCACAATAGAGTGGAAATTACTCCTACATGTAATGTTGCAAGACCCTGGGACTCCAAGCATTGAAGGGAACTGTAGGAGTCTGGATGGATGAATATTGGGAAAAAATGGGGAGAATCCAGCTGTGTCAATGTGATTTCTCTGAGAAGATAGAGCAGGTTACATACAGAAAGTAGCTACTTCCTGTCATTTGACATTAAATCTGGATGCTTAGAAGAGTTGCATTACTTAGTGTGAGCTCAAAATTATGGTATAGATTCAAACTGTGCACACCATGGAACTGGAGAAGGTAATCCTATTAGTTCATACTGCAGTTCCAACATAAAAACTTAAAGTGGACTGTGCCAAATCAACCCAGGGTATTGGTAATTGTCCCACATTGGGTCTTAGTGCATAGGAAGTGAAGACAATGTCACTTGTCTACCCCCTAGAGTACATGGATCCAAGGAGGGGCTATGGACTTGGGTGAGACATTTGTAGGAAAGGGGACTTAGGGCAGTCAGATCTTGAAAGGCTGATATTAGAAATAAAGGGCTGGACCTTGGATGATGATGACTCAGAAGCATAGATAACTGTTGAAAATATCAGTAGTTACCTTCAATAAAGAGACCTGGTCAAGTAAGTAATAAGAAAATATAGAACTTTACATTTCTCTAAAATTGTATACTTTTTGATACATTTGATTATTGGATTTTACTTTATATTTGAATTGTATAAATCATTGACTTTAAACCAGCAACATCCATCTCTGGACAGATAAGCTCAGTAAGTGCAATTGCTTGAGTAAATCAGGCATAAACAGTAGCACAATTAATGCATTTACATTTTGTTCTTTCGTTTTGAACATATTACCCAGACCACCTGTTGCCTTCTGTACTGTGCAAGTTCCAGTCAGGAAGACAAAAAATACGCTAAGCATTTCAAATGAAGGGATTTGATACAGGTAATCAGTTACAAAGGCTTTGAAGGCTGGGGAGAAAAGGGGGGAAGCACTGAAGTAATAAGGAAGCAGCTACTACTCTTTGGAATTGAGGTTAAAAAAAAAAAGAGAGAGATGTGAGGTGGATTTAGCAGAATCCAGGTACTCAGCTCTCTGACGAAGGGGCACCTCTGGCTGTTGCTAGATTTCTGAGAGTGTGATGAGGCTGATTCTGGGAGTGCCAAGGGAAGCTGAAGGATGGAACCAAGCTGACAGGAGCAAAAAAATAAATAAATAAATAAAACGAGAACGTCCCTTCTCCCTACTTCCTCCAATCCCCCTATAGCATCTCCTGTTGGTAGAAACCAATAGGAACCAGCTAACTTTGCATTCTGGGAAATGTACTTCATATGGCCACAAGGCTGAGTAGAGAAAGAAGGATGAATTTGGAGGTAAAAAACAATATGTGGCCAGGTGCGGTGGCTCACGCCTGTAATCCCAGCACTTTGGGAGGCCGAGGTGGGCAGATCATGAGGTCAGGAGATCAAGACCATCCTGGCTAACACAGTGAAACCCCATCTCTACTAAAAATACAAAAAATTAGCCAGGTGTGGTGGCAGGTGCCTGTAGTCCCAGCTACTCGGGAGGCTCAGGCAGGAGAACCTGGGAGGCGGAGCTTGCTGTGAGCCGAGATCATGCCACTGCACTCCAGCCTGGGCGACAGAGCGAGACCCTGTCTCAAAAAAAAAAAAAAAAAAAAAAAAAAAGTAAAAATTTTCCCACCCATTGCTTAAAAGGAAAACAACTGTCTTGAAAACTAGACCATCAGTAAATTACACATAAAGTAGCTTCTGCCTAAGGTGTTATTTTTGGGGTGATGTATTATTAGGCAACCTTTAGTGAATTTGATTGCCTGTGCTATTAAATTCACTACTTAAGCGAATCTTAAGTACCCTTGTTACCACAGCCTAGACATTGAGTTCTTTGACTCTCATGTAAGTAGAAATTAACACTATGCCAGACAAAAATTTTTCTCAGCCAAGGTTTCACAGGCTTTCATTTCATAGGCTTGTGGCACAAGCACACAAGGGAGCAGCGTACAGCAATGGGATCCTGGTACCAGCTCCCGGAGGGGCTTGGCTCTTGTCATTTTAAGGAAGGTGAGGTGGGAAGAGGAGTGACATAGAAATGTCTCTAGGTGGGGTCTTTTTCTCACTTGTGTAGTGGTACCTCATACTCAAATGACCAGAAAATGAGGGTTAAACCCTATCTTGGGTGGAGATTTTAGTATTACAATGAAATTATAATGAAAAAAAAAAGTCAGTGAAAGGTCAGCACTGGAGTCCATCTTGTCTTCAGGCAGGTGGACTTGATCAGGTTTTCGGACACAGTCTACCTCTCTCTCTCAGGCTGCAGTGCAGTGGCACCATCTTGGCACACTGCAACCTCTGCCTCCAGGGTTTGAGCAGTTCTCGTGCCTCGGCCTCCAGAATACTGGCATCACAGGCATGTTCCACCTCACCCGACTAATTTTTTTGTATTTTTTATTGAGAAAGGGTTTCATCATGTTGCCAAGGCTGATCTCGAACTCCTGACCTCAAGCGGTCAGTCAGCCTTGGCCGCCCAAACTGCTGGAATTACAGGCCTGAGCCACCACGCCTGGTCAGGTTCTTATCAGGGATGCTGGAGTCTGGCTTCAGGGACTTCAGAAGGCACTATTCGAAGAGATAAATGATTAGATTCTTCCTTTTAATGATTAGGAATTCAGCCTGGTCAGCTAAATTAGGAGAGGCGCCCCTTCCTGCTACGTGACTTGTTAAGGGAGGCAAAAAGGTAGGGGAGAGATACACCCAGATATGAAAGGCCCATCGGGGCCTTGGTGTCGTGTCTCTGTGGGGACCAAGTCTTTTCTCTATAATGTCTCAATTCCCCCTAGGAGATTTTAACCTCCTTATTCGTTTTTTTTTTTCTTTTGAGACAGAATCTCACTCTGTCACCCAGGCTGGAGTGCAGTGGCGCTATCTCGGCTCAATGTAACCTCTACCTTCTGAGTTCAAGCAATTCTCCTGCCTCAGCTTCCTGAGTAGCTGGGATTACAGGCACATGCCATCACGCCCAGCTAATATTTTAATTTTTAGTAGAGACGGGGTTTCACCATGTTGGCCAGGCTGGTCTCAAACTCCTGACCTCAGGTGATCCACGCGCCTCGGCCTCCTAAAGTGCTGGGATTAACGAAAGAGCCACCACACCTGGCCTCAACCTCATTATTCTTAGGGGGAGAAAGGAATGAAAATCTTGTCTTCTATAACTGCTTCATGCTGAACAGGGTCTGTCATCCCTACCTGCTCCAGAGGCATAAAAATCTCTTGCTATCCGATCTAATGATTTACAGGGACTTGCTCCTTCCTGCAGTGGCTCAGGCTGGAACCCTTCGGCCAGCATCAATTTTGTCTGAAACCGTTGCAATCTGGAAGACATGAACTTTACTAAAAGATTAAGTAGACAAGGGCTGAAGATTAGTAATAATAATACAGCTACTTAAGGTTCTAAGAAGGGCAGAAACCAGGTGAGACTTGGGAAGGCACTTTTGGTGATTGACCAGACATAATTTGGGTCAGTTCCCTGGTTAGATCTATGTTACCATGTAGCTTGTTTGGATATTTTTTGTATATTGGTCTCAACCTTTCCAGAGTTATTGATGTAAGTGCAACCAGTTTTCTGGATAACTGCACACGCACCCTCCCCTGGTCAGCTAGAACATGGTCTAATCCTAGCCTATTGTTGACAACACCACCAATTGGTCTAGGGAAGCCTGGAGACCTTATAAGCCTTCTCTTATATTTGTGGTCAACTTTTCTGTAATCTGTGTAAGGTTTTTAAAAGTTATTTCATGTTAGGTAAAGCCCCTCAGGGAGCTACCCTTCCCATAGCTGCCACAATTTCTTCCAGGATTAGCTCAGTTGGTCTCTTATATTCTAATTTTGGAAGTAAGGTTATGGACTGTTACTCTATTGGAGTCCAACTGTCTTACAGTAACTTTTCCTTGGAACTGGGGATGTCCAAACAAGGATAGGCTAAGGCGTGTAAGTTGAATGGGAAGAAGGGTTCTGTTTCTCCCTCATAGGACGTTGAATGCTACAAAAGAATACATATCCAGGGGCTGTGCCTGCCTGATGGGGTATAGGGGAGTTGAGCCATTTATTCGAACTAGGTTCTCCGGAAGGAATGTTGCTGCTGCATTGGAGTGAAAGAGGTCTTCCCACTGAGCTCTGGGTCTCTGCACCCAGGGAATGCCCTTTCTCCCTTAGGAAGTAGATAAAAGAGCCTCCATGTTATACTCTCCATACCTGTCCAATCTGTACATCATCCCTGTGGAGATGATGGGGTGGAGCCAGTCAGGATGTTTTAGTAAATGAGAGGCAGCGTACCAATAGGTGGTATTAGTTTGACATTGTTCACGGATATTGCATGCCATTGGGTAAATTGAGGGTGGACACCAACTATCTACATACATTATATTTGCCCAAGGGCTGGTTCTACAAGGAAAACGGGGCTGTCAAGGATGGACCATTAAGCACGTAGATCTCCTTCCAAATGGATTGGTTATAGATGTCTGTGAGGCACACACATTCAAGTCTTTCTGTTACTTCAATTTGTATAGTCATAGGTGATGGCTTTTCAACATAGTCAGAGGTAAGATTTAATGTCAAATTGGTCTTAGTGGGGACAAATTGGAGCTTAGTTCCTCCCACCTGTAGGTGTGGTGGCAAATCTAACAGTTAGGTTGTTCCTTGAGGTGATAATCCTGGAAAAATTGATGAGTGAGTTTTCTTCTCATTGGGCCCTAGTAGCAAAGAGTATGTGGAGAAGGAGGAAGAGGAAGTTATTTCTCACTGTGATCCTGCCTTAAACCTAGCAAGGACAGAAAGAAAAGGTCCTTACCAGCAGCAGGGGCTGTCCAAAATGGTAGAACAAGAAAATGGTAATTAGGGTGAAGAGAAAAATTAGTTTTCCTATGCTTACTCACAGCATTATGTGTTTGCATCTGGCTATTGGTTCTTGTAAACCTGTAGTGGAGGCCTTCCATTCATTCACGGGAAAAAAGGGGGCTTTCTAGATGAGCCTAGAAACATTCTGGTGAAAGCCTTTTAATTGGGAGAGGCTGGAGATCCCTGGCAGCTTGACTGCAGTTGGAGTAGCCAGGATCACCCAGTCCTAGGGCCCTTTCACTTAGGCAACCATTGATCCTCTGGGGAGCCTTCTTTCCAAATCTTAAGGAGGACTTGGTCTCCTGGGTTGACCTGTAGAGGAGATTCTCCCTCTTTTATAGAAGTTGATGGTACTGTATTCCCAAAATGTAATATTGCTTTGTGAATCTGATCCAAATTGATAATATCATATGTTTTGACTCATTTCTCAGTCCAGTAAAATGTCAGTAGTGAGGAGGGGCCTCCTGTAATCCATTTCAAATGGACTGGGCTTTAGGTTACTCTTTGGGGCAATGTGAATCCAAAAGAGTGAAATAGGAAATAGCCTTATCCAGGTTTGCTATGTTTCTTGAAATAACTTTGCCAAAGTTCTTTTAAGGGTATGATTCATCCTTTCTACCTTTCCTCAGGATTGGGGATGCCAACAGTCATGTATTTATAATCTATTCTCAGGACTGCCAAAAAGCTTTGAGTGATTTTAGCTATGAAAGAGGGTCTATTGTTGCCCACCCTTTGGAAGACTGAGTTGACGAATTATTTCTTTTAGGAGACTTTCACAAACATCAGTGGCCTTTTCAGACTGGGTGGGATATGCTTTGACCCAGCCAGCAAAAGTGTCTATGAAAATGAGATGGTATTTCTATCCCAAAAGAAAGGGCATCTGGGTAATATTTATTTGTTAGTCTTCCATAGGGTAGTTTCCCCAGTGTTGGACTGGCTTGACTAGGGCAAGAGGAACCAGTTGAGTCTGGGGATTGTTTTGAATACATAAGTCACAGGCCATGGTTACTTGACTTACAGTCTTTCTTGGCCCCTTTCCAGAAGAGGTATTTTGTACCAATTCCCAAAAGATACCCCTCCTATAGTGAGTAACTTCATATAGGTACTAAATAAATTTTCACTGCCAAGTGCCAGGGATAAGGACTTTAGTGTCCTTAACCAACCACCTGGAACTCCTCGTTTCCTATTCCCACTTCTCAGTGTCATCCTGTTCTTGTTGGGAGTGTTGAGGTTAGCTGGGAAGTCCCAAAGGGTTGATTGTTAGTGCCACGACCTGGTCATCTTTCTGTGCTTAAGCTGCTTATTTTGTGGTCCTGTCAGCTAATGCTAATTTCCTTGGCTAATAAGAAATCTGTCCCTCCAATGGCCTTTGGGGTGAATGACTTCCACCTGGCCAGGGAATTGTACAGCTTCCAGAAGAGCTAAGACTAGATCCCTATGCTTTATTGGGAAATTTTTAGCTGTTAGCATCCCCCTTTTCTTCCAGATGGCAGTGTGGGCATATAAGATATGAAACACATACTTTTAGTCAGTAAAAATGTTTAGTTTGTTTTTGCTTTTCTCAGCTGCAAAACCCTAGTTAAAACAAATAATTTGGCCTTTTGAACTGAGGTCAGAGTGGGAAGAGCTTCTGCTGAGAAGCTCTTCTTTTTGGACTTTGGAGTCCTACTTTTTAGACACCTTCTTCCATTAAGCTTCCTTCCATGAGGAAACCATTTACTTCTGAATTGTCAAGGGGCTCATCCTGGAGTTCAGGCCTAATGGAATAGGTCTATTCTGTTGTCTCAGTGTGTTGGTGAATTAGGCCTTCATGTCTGCAACAGGGAGTAAAGTGACAGGGATCAAAATCTGACACTGTGGAACGTCCAGAATGTCTAATAAAAGAGCTTCATGAGTCAATGGTGTTCCTTCACCCCCAGTATAGTCTGGACTTGATTACAACTTCTAGGTACTGACCCAAGGTAAGTTTAGAGGCCTCATTAACCAGGAGGGTAGTAGCTGCCACTGAACCAACCCTGGGCAATGGAATACTGTTGTAAGCCACTGGCCACTGGTTTGGCCCTAGCTTCTCTGTTAGAATCCCCAAAGCCGTTCCCTGCTTTTCGTATATATATAAGGTGAAGGGTTCATCCAGGTTAGGAAGCCCAAGTGATGGGATTTGGCTTAACTCAGTTTTTAAGTCCTCAAAAGCTTGATGACAATTCTTATCTCTTTGCAGGAGTACCCTTTTCCCCTCTTGAGCATTTTGTATAGGGGCTTAGCAATTAAGCCATGATTAGGAATCCATATTCAGCAGAAACTGGTCAAATCAATTATACCCTGTATCTGTTTCCTGGTTTGTGGGGGCAGCAATACATCAATTGCCCTTTTCTGATCCATAGCCAAGGCTCAGGCACTGGGAGGGAGAACAAATTCTAGATTTTGGGCCCTTTACAGGGAGATTTGGACCTTAGCCAAGGAAACTTTGTATCCCTGTTCTACCAGGAAGTTTAGGGTCTTAATGATATTATGATCAGAGTCTTTCTTAGTCAGATTGGCGTCCTCAGGTCATCTGTGTATTGCAATATGGCCCCTACTCTGAAATCTAGTTCTGTCAATTCGGCTGCCAAGGCATTCCCAAATAGGTGAAGGCATCCCAGAAGCCCTGTGGGAGCACTTTCCAGGTGTGCTGAGCGGTTTCTAAGATACTGGGATCCCTCCATTCAAGGGCAGAAATATATTGGGAATTAAGGTGCAGAGGTATGCAGATGAATATATCTTTAAGTCCAGCATAGTGAAGTATTGTGCATCCCCAGGAATCTGGGTGAGCAGTGTATACAAGTTGAGTACCGTCAGATGAATGGAAGCCACAGCTGCATGTATAGCTCATAGCTCTTGCACAAACCAATATTCCCCATTTGGCTTTTAGATGGGAAGTATAGGAATGTTACAGGGTCATTGATGGGCCTTTATTAATCCATGTTTTAGGAACTTGGTAAGTAATGACTGAATTCCCTTTAGGGATTCAGGTCTTAGAGGATATTGTCTTTTCCATGCCTATTCGACCCCTGGTTTTAGCTTTACTTCAGTAGGGGAAACTAAACAGCTCACCCTGGAACTGTAATGTCCCATACTACTGTATTAACTTAAATTCAAATTTCATCAGGGATAGAGGAAATGTTAATATCCACTAGCTGTAGTGAGGCTAACAAATTGATCTCTTGTCCTTTGTCTACTGACACCTTGAAGCTATCTTTTTCTGACGAGATAGAAGCCCCCAAAGTGCTCAGCAGATTCCTACCAAACACTAAAGTGGGGCATTCAGGAATATGTAGGGAAAAATGAGTTATAACTTCAGAACCAGCCTCACAGACAAGAGGAAAAGTATACTGTCTTACCTTAAATCATCCATCTATTCTTATCACCAGACAGCCATGATTGGAGAGGAGGCTTACAGACTTAGGACAGAATTATCTGCTCCAGTATCAATAAGAAATTCAGTTTTCCTAGGCTGCCCTGGAGTGATGATGATGCAGGGGGGGGCTGGGTGGATTCTTGGGTGCCATTAGTCAGTGGCACAGTCTCCCTCATGGGAGAGATTTTCCAAGACGAGGATCCTGTCTGGAAAGTCAGCCGACCTCCCTGCTTTGAGGTGGTCAGGACAATCCCTTTTCCAGTGCCCATCCTTCTGGCAATATGTGTATTGGTTAGGTCCCACATTGGGCAATTCTGTCTTGTCTCTGGTATTCTCTGCCTTTTTGGGTTGCCATGAGGTGGAGGGCTAATCAAGGTAGCCAAAAGCTGTATTTTCTTGATCAGCCTGATATCTTTTTCCTTTGCTTTGTCCTGTCCCTGTTGTTGAAAACCTTAAAAGCCTTCTCTACCAATACTGACAGAGGGGCTTGGGACCCTGTCTCTGACTTTTGTAACATCCTTCTAAATATTAGGAGTGAACTGGGTGATAAAATGCAAAGTGCATAGCCAACAAGGCTATCCCCTCTGGCAACTCTGGATTAACATTAATTAGTATACTTTCTGAAGGCTTCTGTAACACAGCTGAGGAGATTCTTCACCAGCCCAGCCTGAGCTACTTCCCCAACCTTGTCATAATTCACAGCCTTCTTCATGCATTTTCTCATCCCTTCAGCCACGTAGGTAATAAAATGCTCCATCCTACATTTGTCTAGTTCATCACTAAGGTCCCACCAGGGGTCCTGCTCAGGGATTGTCTTCCCCAAAGCTTGATAAACAGCATATGAGGCATTGGCCTGTACAAATGAGTCAGCATGTGCCCTTGCCCTTTCACGAATCTGGACCTTTTCATCTGGGGTGGCACAATTGTCTAAAATCACCATCACATCCTAACAGGTTAGGGTGAAGCTCAGACATAGTTTTACAAATTCCTCCCTGAACTTATTGGGGTCCTCTGAGAACTGGCCGAACTTTTCTTTACATACTCAGATCTGCCATGGAGAAGGGGATGTAAACATGGATTATTCTCCCCACCCATTTGCTATCTCCTTTAGGGGATAGAGGCCCTGGACTGGGGGTGAGGTAAAAGTAGGTGCCAGCTTGGAACTCAATCAGACCCCCAAAGGGGATAGTGGATAGGGCTCTGGCCTTAAAGCCTCTAGTTCTCTATGGGCCTGATCCAGGTATGGTGGAGATTCAGGGGCCAAAGGAGGCCTTGAACCTGAAAGAGGGCTGGAGGGTTACTGTGTATCAGGCCTGGGGTCAGGAAGATTAGGTGGTGACTGTAATAGTGGATCAATGGGTAGGTCCGGCACTTGCTTCTCAACCCCAGGCAATAAGCTGGGAATGGTAGATGCCATCATGCATATGTGACATGAGTCCAATAATCCAGGATCTTGATACAACTTCATGAAAATTTGCACGTAAGAGATTTCTTCCCACCTCTGTGACTGCTTATAAAACAAGTTTAGCTGTAAAGTAGCATTATACCTAAGAGACTCATATAATGTTCATTGCTCCTAATCTCCCAGTGGGTTCTGGGGCCGGGTGATGTTACAAAGGGAGATTACTTTCTTTTTCTTTAGGTCTTCTAGCTTAAATTGCCCCCAGTTGGAGAGAATATATCCTAGAAGAGAGTCACGGGGAACACTGAGATCATTGCTCAGTGTCTAATCCTGCCTCTCCTGTTACCTTTGATTAAAGATCCTGGTAGAGGGAAAAGCATCAGGGAATTAGTCTTGATGTAATTCAAGACCCTTTAAGCCCAGTAGTCAGCCCAGGATTCCCTTGGATGGAGGAATCCTGGTCCTCAGGGATCAGAGAGGAAAACACAGAAATAACAGACATAGTTGTTTCACACTAGCTGCTAAGGAATGGTTGCCCTACAAGGCTAAGAATGCCCATGGTGTGTGTAGTTGAAAGAGTGCACTTGTATTGTACAGGCCACAAGTGTATAGTGCACTTGTGTTGTGTTGAAGATGGGCAGTAGTAGGTGCCAAGATAACTCATCCACTCTTGAGGAAGAGGGCCCGCCCCCATTGCTCAAAACTGCTTTTACCTCATTTAGAACCCAGGCCAAACAGGAGGAGGGGGTGAAAGCTGAAGGACTGAGCTCAGACAATGATAACTGCTCTACCTTTGCCCAGGCCACAATGGGCCAAACTTGAAGGAGGAAGTGATGGGGGGAAATTAGGGCTATCAAAAAGATCATGGAGTGGGAGCTCTTGAATCTCAGAGTAAAATAAAGAGGGAGTGAAATATTGAAAGATCAGTATTTTGGTGAGGAGTTCAATTGGACAAAGTTTTCCCAATCAGAAGCAATGAGAATGGAGAGTTTCCTATAAAAAAGAAAATGGTTCCAGTGTTCTGCCTGGGAGGTACTTCCCGGGGCAGACAAAAGGGAGAGCACTCAAGTCTCACTGGACGGTGGAATGAGGGCAAGGAGGAAATTTAGGGAGAAAACCTTTTCCTTCATTTCAGGGAGAAAATAGGAGAACATGAAATTTCTGATAGTTCTCTGCAAATGAGCCAGGTTTAAAGGGGGTGGGTGTGAGAGAGAAAGAAGGAGAAGAAAAAAGACAAGGGAAGGAAAGGAAGGTTGTGAGGCTTCCAGCCACTGCACAGTGCAGAGTCAATGTCGTCACCACTCTTGCTAGTATCCCATCAGGGAGAGCCTCAGCATCCTAGATCTTCACAATGTCAGGTGAATCCCTCCCACCTTTGCAAGTCACAAGTCAAGGTGAACTGTTTCCAGCCAGAGGAAGCTAAGGGCACTTTTGGCTGAAATGAATAAGACTGTAGGTGGCCCTCTGAGATAATCAGAGGAATAAAGTTGGAAGATGGGGAAAGAGAGGGGGAAGGGGAAAAAGAAAGAAAAAAAATTAAGAGAGAAATAAAGAGCCCAAAGAACCTGGGCATGCAGCAGGACTCATCCCAGCCATTGTTCTTTGGGTTGATCAAGCCCGACTGCCTACCTCCTCAACCAGTCTAGCAGGTTTCTTGGAAATTACTCAGAATCTGATGTCAGCCAGTCAGAGGGGTTCTTAAAACCTAGCACAGAGGGGACTAGGACCTCTTACTCCAGAAATCCCTAAGCCAATCAAGAGGGAAAAGAAAATGAGGGGCAGGGCTCAGAAGGAGAACAAAAGTACCTTGGGCCAAGAGAGGACTCACTGGCTGCAGAGACACTGAAGCAAATATTTCAAGTGGCCGCTTCATCTATCACAAGGTCACATTCTGGAGGTCTTGCTAGCTCTCCGGTGTTTCTCCTTAGGGAAATATCCTCACTTACAGGTCCAAGGCTGTTACTGAAGCCCGGACCCCACATTTGTTGGTTCTTGCATAAGTAGAAATTAACACCAGGATAAACAGAAATTTTTCTTGGCCAAGATTTAATAGATTTGTGAATCAAACATACAAGGAAGCAGCATATAGGAAAGGAATCCTGGTACCAGCTCCCCAAGGGCTCAGTTCTCATTATTTTAAGGAAGGTGATGTGGGAAAAGGAATGATGTATAAGCAATGTTTAGATGTTTTTTTTTTATACAGTTGAATAGTGGGGCATCATGCTCTAACATGTATCACATGACTAGAAAATGGGGGATAAGCCTCACTCTCAGTGGAGATTTTAGTATTTCAATGAGATTATAACGAGGGAAAAGTCAATGGAAGGTCAGGACTGGAGTCCATCTTGTTTCTGGCAGCTGGATATGCTGCCTAAGAAAACAAAAATGGTCCGAGGTTTATATTGGGAATGCTAGAGTCTTGCTTCAGCAACCTCAGAAGGCATCCATCCCTCAAAGAGATAAATGGTCAGATGCTTCCTTTTATGGTTAGCAATTCAGCCTGGTCAGCTAAGTTAGGAGAGCCCTCCCCTACCTGTTACATGACTTGGGTCAGCTTGTTAAGGAAGGCAAAATGCAGGAGAGGAATATGTCCAGATAGCTAAGGCCCATCGGGAGCCTGGTTACTGGGTCACTTGTCTGCTGGGACCAAGTCTCTTTTTTATACTATCTTCCACTGACTTGCATTCCAAGTACAATAGTTCTTTCAACAGAGCCAGTAGTCTTTTTCTTCTTGGATACTGCCATCTTCCTATCTCCATAATGCTGAAATTTTGGTTACAGTACCCTTAGAAAAAGATTCCCTCTCTCTTCTACCAATAGACAGATAACTTTCCTCCTCAAGTTCTTGCCTTGCCAATGCCTCCCTCTCATCTTGATTTTCCAGTATTAGTTGGCCAACAGGGTCTGCTGCTTCCTCTCTGGGTCCAGCTTGGCTGGTTCTATCCTACTTAGGTGTTTTAGATATGGCTGCTTTTCAGAGGTCAAGCATCTCTGACTCGAAGAAGTGCACAGCTGAACAGATGGGTTTAATAAAACTTGAGATTATTTCACTCTCCAGAATCTCCAAGTCATTTTATATTGTTATTTCTAGGCCTTCCAAATACTACTATGCCTTGCATGAACCAAAACATTTCTTCCATGAAAATGACTGCCTTGTCAAGCTAAGCGCACATTCTGTCAATTGTCCAGCTTCATGCCAGCAGAGGGCAGGCAGGACAGATAATATCCACAGACAATCTCTGATCCTCAGGTTACCTAATACATATGTTGATCCTGTACAGAATAACTCTGGGAATTATATCAAGATTGTTAATCCTTGGCAAAAGGGTCTATTTGTCTTATCAAGGCATAAATTGATTAGCTGCCTAAAAGCTCTGGTACTTTTAGAATTTAGAAATTTTTTTGTATTAAGCTTTCTGGAAAGAATTGTTTTCCCAAGCACATCTGATCCCCACAATTTAAACCAATAATTTAATATCTTGACTAAGCATCAGAATCATACCTGCAGCTTATTAAAAATGCAGATGCATAATCCTCATTCCAGACTTACTAAAGAGATGACCTGAATGTTGGGCCCGAGTATACCTGTAAAAGCTGTATACATTGTTTTGATATATAATCGGAATTGAGAATTCCAGATTTCCAACCCTGGGGAAATAAAAAGCATTGTTTAACCACTATTGGCTGCTTTGTGTTGTTGGCTTCAAAGAGCTCTTTCGATAAATGTTAGTCTGAGGATCTTAACAAGATTTATTCAGTGTTAAGTACCGAAAACGATTTTCCTTATTGGTTTGCTTATTTATTTATTTTATTTACTTATTTCCGTGGTGCTGCTGTTTGTTTTCAGTCTTTAAAATGGCCAAGAGTTGTTAAGTCATGCTGTAGTATATTTCCATTTGGCTGTGTTGTGTACATTAAAGCTCTCCTCAGGTGGGTAGAAAGGATGATAAAGCATATTTAGGTAGCATCTCTGGACTCCTTGATATAAACTGTAATTTTGGCTGCATTACTCAATGGGTGGTTGATCACCACACTTACAGGGCTCAATAAAAGCTCAAGGTTTAAGTAAGAGGCCTGAAATCTTGGAAGGGAAAGTTGTTCTGTTCCGGAAGATTGCATTGGACAGAGTCTCAGTGAAATCCTGCTCAGAGTATCCAAAACATGGAGACCGTGCAACTGTTTTCAAGATGGTAAAGAAACTGACTTACTACAAAAATAATAACTTTATGAAGAAATATAGGCAGGTATCTGAGAGAATGAGGGAAAGTAAATAGCTCTAAGGATGAGGAAACAAATTTATTAAAAGTCTAGGTTCTGGAAGGAGAGGTAGTTAGGAGTTTCCTGTGAAGGCTATGATTAGTCATTACGAACTAAAAATTACTGGGCCAGCTTTGCCAGCAGGCATTTGAAATTGTACATTCTATTCAGTGTTGTAAAGATGGTTTAATGTAAGAACATCAATGCACATAATATACTATATCAATAGGTGAAGCCAGATTTATAAGATTTTAATAGTTTGCTAAAAGACATTTGCTAAAAGTAATTTATTATTTTTTAAAATATAACAAAAATAATAGTTTTCCACAATATAATAAAGAACAACTAAGATTATGTCAATCAGTGCTGACAAGAGTATGATGAAACAGGCACTTTCATTAATTGTTTGTGTCAGTGTAAACTGGTTCAAGAACTTTGAAAAATAATTGAATCTATGTATTTCATGAGACAGATAACCTTTGACACATTAATTCAAATTTTGTCATTCTTTCTTAAAAAAAATCCAAAATGATGATAAAAGCTCCAAGCATAGAGATATTAGTTTGAGAATTATTTATTAAAATAAAGAAAATTAGAAGTAACTATATGAGGGATATCCACAATATCTGAGTGTGCCTGCCTTAAGTTTAAACACAATTTTTGCATGCATATCCTTTACATATCCAGTTATTTATGTGTAAATTATACACATGTACTCATGTGTTAATATATTCTGTTACATGATAATATATATTATATAGGCCTGCACACAAGAGAAATTGAAAAAGGATTAACTAACATGTCATCAGCAATATTTTTTGGTTAGGACATAGTGATTGAGTATACCTTCTATTTTTGAAAATGTTGATTTAAGATTATCTATTGCAGCAATTCCATGGTCTGCATTTAAGACCACTGTTTTTAATGCTTTTTAAAAATCAAGCTTATTTTGACAAAATTTGCACAGTCAAATTCATGCTTTTAAAGAATACAGTTTAATGAGTTTTGACAAATGTATGTAGTTCTCTAACCACTACCACAATCAAGATAAAGAATATTTCCCTAACCTCAAGAAGTCTCCCTGTTCCTCTTTTCAGTAAATGTCCTGCCCCTAACCCCAGCTCCTGGCAATTACTCGATTTCTCTCCCTATAATTTTTTCCCTTTAGTTTTCACAAATCTAACAAAAATAATGAAAAGAGTCTTCCTCCATATAATAAAGAGCAACTAAGATTATGCCAATCAGTGCTGATGAGAGCCAGAACTTTTCCTTTTCCGGAGAGTCTTATACACTGTAGCATTTTTGTATGTGGCTTCTTTCATGTTGCATAATGCTTTTGAGGTTTAAACATCCTGTTGAATTTATCCGTAGTTTATTACTGTTTTATTTATGGGTAGTATTTCTTATATAGATATACAACAATTCATTCATCAGTTGATGGATATTCTGGTTGTTTGCAGTTTTGGGCTATTATGAATATGACTGCTATAAACAATTGTATACAGTCTCTGTGTAAATATATGTTTTAATTCTCTTGGGTAAGTACCTAAGAGTGATATTTCTGCTCATATGGTAAGTGCACATTTTCTAAAGTGGGCAAACCATTGTGCATCACCACCAGCAGTGAATGAGCATCCTAGTCTTCCACATCCTCACTAGCACTTTATATATCCATTAAAAGTATTTTTTTTTTTTGTCATTCTAGTAAGTCTGTGTTATGGGCTGAATGGTATCCCTCCAAAATTCATATGTGGCAGTCCTAACACCCAGTACCTCAGAGTGTGATCTTATTCGGTGATAGGGTCTTTACAGAGGTAATCAAGTTAAAATGAAGTTACTAGTGTGAGTCCTAATCCAAAATGACTGGTCTCCTCATAAGATGAGAAGATTAGGGAAGCATGTAGAAGAAATAAGTGAAGCAGAGCCAGGAGATGGTTCCTGGGGAGATGTAAGGCCACCAGAGAAAAGTGCCCAGGAAATAATGAAGGAGGAAGATGAAATACCAAAACCTAAATCTGTGGTTGTGTCACCATGCAGTCCTAAAAGGCACTCATGCCTGTAATCCCAGCACTTTGGGAGGCTAAGGTGAGAGGATTGCTTGAAGCCAGGAGTTCAAGAGCAACACCCTGGGCCACATAGCAAGACCGCATCTCTTAAAAGAAAAAAAAAAATACCGGTGCATGGTGCATGGCGGTGTGCACCAGTAGTCCCAGCTACTCCAAAGGCTGAGTTGGGAAGATCATATGAGCCCAGGAGTTCAAGGTTACATTAAGCCCCTCATACCACAGCACTCCAGCCTGGGTAACAGAGAGAGGTCTTGTCTCAAAAGAAAATGCAGTGTACATTGCACATGTAGATGCTGGCAATTCAACCACTGGAAGACAAATAGTGTATTTGACTGAAATGGGTGAAAACAGGGCACTTGAAATGCATGAAACAGAAGTTAAAGAAAAAAACCAGAGACTCTTAGTACTTGTCTTGAATCTTAGACACAAATCAGGAAAATTGAGACAAGGATAAAACAATAGAAGCGGGTTTTGCCTATTTTGAAACTGAAAAGAAGTATTTTACAATTATAGATGTCTCTGGTCACAAGAGCTTCATCTCAAATACAATTGGTGGTGACTCTCAAGCTGATTTGGCTGTGCTGGTAATCTCAGCCAGGAGAAGAGAGCTTGAAATTGGATTTGATAAAAGGACAAACAAGAGAACTTGCAGTGTTAGCAAAGACAGCAAGTGTGAAACACTTAATTCTGTTTATCAATAAGATGAATGATCCAAGAGCAAATTGGAGCAATGAGAGATATGAAGAATATAAAGAGAAACTAGTGCCATTTTGAAAAAAGTTGGCTTCACTCCCAAAAACTGCATTCACTTTATGCCTGCTCAGGACTAACTGGAGGAAATTTCAAAGAGCAATTGAATTTCTGTACTTAGTACATTGGATTACCATTTATTACATATCTAGGTAATTTGTCAGACTTCAATAGATCAGTGGCTGTACCAATCAGGCTGCCAATTTTGGATAAGTACAAGGATATGGGCACTGTTGTCCTGGGAAAGCTGGAATCAGGCGGTCTGTTTGTAAAGGCCAGCAGCTTGTGATGATGCCAAAAACGCACAATGTGGAAGGTCTTGGAACACTTGCCAATGATGTAGAAGCTGATACTGTAGCCCCAGACGAAAAGCTCAAAATCAGACTGAAAGGAGTTGAAGAAGAGGAAATTCTTCCAGGATTAATACTTCATGATGTTAATAATCGTGGTCATTCTGGAGGCACATTTGGTGCTTAGATAGTGATTACACAGCATAGATCTATCATCTGCCCAGAATTTAATTCAGTGCTGCGAATTCACACCTGTATCGAGGAAGTCAAAGTAACAGCCTCAATCTGCTTGGTAGATAGAAAATGAGACTCAACCTTGTTTTGTGAAGCAAGATCAAGTATGCATTGCTCATTTAAGGAGAGCAGGAACCATCTGCCTTGAGACTTTAAAGACTTCCTCAGATGGGTCATTTTACCTTAACAGATGAGGGCAAGACTTGCAAATGGAAAAGTTCTAAAACTGGTTCCAGAGAATAACTAAGCATTTTCTTGATGATCTTGCACAATACTGTGAGAAAAATTGACTGCAAAAAGCCTATCACATATCACCTTCTCTAATTTTCTGCCCATTGGTCAACCTCTCCCCATATTTGCAAAGTGAAAATTCACAGCAAAAGTCCACATTGTGTCACTTTCTTATATTTAGAGTTCTGCTATGCCACTGTTGAATTTTTAAAATATTTTCCCTCTTTTTCATACTCTGCTTCCTTGGATGGATTTGGCAATAGCTTTGTCAGTCAGGTGGACGTAATTGCCTGTAATAATGAAAACCCTACAGCAATTTGTTTTTCATTTTCTCCTTAGGCATACTTAGTATTTTTCCCCCAGGCAGATGATTCTGAGTGTGCAAGGATGTGTGCACATGTTAGACAACTACCATTTTAATAAAGTATTCAATTTGAAAAAAGAAGAGAAGATTGATTAGGATATAAACGGTTACAGAGGGACGACCTTGTGAAGACACAGGGAGAAGATGGCCCTCAATAAGCCAAGGGGAGAAACCTCAGAAAAAAACCAACCATATCAACACGTTGACCTTGAACTTCCAGCCTCCAGAATTGTGAGAAAATAAATTTCTATTGTCAAACACATCTAGTCTGTGGTACTTTGTTATGGCAGCCCAAATAAACTAAAACAGTATAAAAAAAGGATATTTTATTGAGTTTTATTTAAATATCCTTAATGATTAATAATATTGAGTATTTTTGGTTCATTTTGCCATCTGTATCTCTTCTATAGTAAACTGTTCAAATCTTTTGTCCATTTTTTAAATTGAGTTTTTTGTCTTTTTATTACTGATTTCTAAGTATTCCTTACATATTCTGGATACCGGTCCTTTATTAGATATGTGCTTTACAAATATTTACTCCATATTTGTGGCCTGTCTTCTTGATAGTGTCTTTTGAAACAGAAATTTTTAAATTTTGATTAAGTTGAATTTATTATTTTTTCATTTACAGTTTATGCTTTTCATTGATGTTATTTTGATTTTTACAACTTTATTGAGATACAATTGATGCAAAATAAACTGTACACATTTTAATTGTACAATTTGATAATATGTGACATGTATACATCTTTGAAAGAATTACTGCCGTTAAAATGATAGACATTTCTATCACTCCCTTCAAAATAAAATTTCCTCTTGTCCTTGTGCAAACTATCCCTTCCTTCATCCCACTCCCAGGCAACTAATGAAATTCTTTGTCACTATAAATTAGTTTAAATATTCTAGAATTTCTATGAATTAAATCACACAGTACGTACTTTTTTTTTGCATAGCTTCTTTCATTCAGGTAAGTGATTCTGAGGTTTATCCATGCTTATGTGTATATCAATAATTCATTCCTTTTATTCCATTCATTATCATAAATTGTTAATCAATTTATCTTGGTGGACAGTTTAATGCTTGTCATACTTGAAAAATTTACTACACAAAGACATTGGCTGAAAGGGAATGCAATATTGACCTCACTTATTGAATTGCCCTACTAGTTTTTCAAACTCTCTATCACAAAGCAAAGACAATTGGTTTTGTTAAAATCTCAATCTGTCTCCATGTCAGTCTGTTGACATTACGAGTTAAATAGATAATATAAGTATGTTACATTCAACTGTAGCTGTTTATTGAAATTTTTTTAACTAAAATATTACTAAGTGGGTTACAAAATTCTGCTTCTGTTTTAAGCACATAGAGAAGAGAGATTTTACAAGTGACCCATTTATATTTTGGGCATTAAAATCACTTAATATGAAAACATTTCAAAGCAGTCTGTTTTTAAATGTTCTCTCCTTTGTCCAATTTTCTTCCAAATAGTAGCAGCTACTTTTTCATTTATTGGTAAAATATCTTGAAGTTAAATATTTAGTGTTTGTTTTTCTGAAAATTTCTGTTAGCTAGCAGAATATGGGCTTGAATTTGCCATTACAGAAATTAAAAACAAAATGAATGTGTGCCTTTTTGAAAAAGGAAAATGAACAATGCACCTTTATGTTTGCTTGGCAAATCTCTTAAGTACTTGGCACAAAATGACCAGAAAACCTTTTTGGGATATAAAAGATTTTTAAGGTCATTTCTTATTTATTTCATTACACAATATTGTATGACACTATAATTTGAGGATCTCTTAAAATACATAAAATTAACCACACCAATAACATTCTGTAGCACTTTATGCATGTCTATTTTCAACTTCTGTGCCAAAGAGACTAATAATCCAATAGATTAATTTCAAATGTGCTATTGCACCTGTAATTTTACTTAAAACAATTTTGTAAAGGAAACTGAACTTAAATCAGGTATATCAAGAGTGATTACATTTATATGGCTTTTCCATAATGTAATTTTTACTTTGATAATATATCTTCTTCAGTACCTTTAAATAGCTCAGAAAAAGCTGTTTCATTATTAAAACAGAATCCAGAAAATACCATAAGCTGAGACATTACTTTCAATTGTAATTTCAGCCAACTCTATAGCAAACCTCCCATATAATACTCATTTTTTCAATTCTTTAGCAATATTTTCTATGAATAGTCCAACACTAATTAAGGACAAAAAATTGACCACATTATTTTCTGCTTATTTCGTTTTTTAAAAATCCTGACATGACAGTGAATGATGTGCTTTCTTAATGATAGTATATTTTGTCTTCGTTATTAAGTACAAAACCTAGAAGAAGGTTCTAAACTTTATCTGCAAATTGGTGTAATTTTGTAAATACAGAATTGGATTTTACATGATTATAAATACTGGTGGGGAAATGTAGAAGTATGTCTTGTATCTTCAGAGTATAGATGCTTTTTATAAAGAAAATTCTGACTAATTGTGATGGCTTCATTCTATCAGTCAGTACTCGGAGGTATAATAAGTACTCAATATACATAGAGGTTTATTGTGGTAGATATAATATAAATCCATCTTTCAGGCAGTCTTCTTTAAAAGTTAGTTTTTTTTAATCTAAATTTTTGTTAGTTTTAATTAGATCATTGTTGATGATTATGTCTGAAATGAGTGGTGAAGAGCTTATACTAGGAGAGAATTGTCAGTCTTGCCATTAATAGTTGACCACAGATCTAGACCTTCAATAGTAGAGAAAGGTATAGTCATTCACTGGCATCCTATTGAACCAATAAAACAATAGGTATGTTGCTACATAAAGAAATGTGTAAAATAAAGTGCTAATTTATAAAATTTTACAGTCACCATAGTAGAAACTACCTAAAAAAGACAGGAACAGAATACAGAAAAATAAAAAGAGCTCTGTAAGAGTGTTCAGATTAAAGATAATTTGCTTTCCTTTAGTAGCCAGAATGTTTATATTGTTTTTATTTTATTGTTTAGAATTATAAGAAAATACATTTGTATCATATTTATTTCTTTTTATCCCTAAAAAAATATTCGATTTGTGCGAAAGTTAATTTAGTTTCTATATACAAGTGCTAACTTCCTTACTCTGACAAATACGAATTTTAGAATTTCTTTCAATTATTACTAATTTGATGGGGAAGAAAATTTATCTTGCATTTTTTGCATTTCTGTGAATCTTTGTGAAGTGTTTATAAATTGTCCATTCGATTTCATCGTTTATTAATTACTAGGTTATGAGAGGCTTCCTTTGATCACTCTGTACCACACAATTACTTCTTCCTTCATGCCAGTGCCTGGCTTATGTTTTTGTTTTCCATAGTACTTACCTGTCTTATATTATGTGTTTATTTTTAATGTATTCTTCTATTTTCTTCAGTGGTGTCAACATTGAATAACAGCTGCCATAGATTAGATAGTTGACAAATAATTGTTGAATGAATTGTAATGGTAAATGTCCTTTACCAATTTTTCTAATAGTGTTGATATTTTGTGTATTAATCTGAAAGATCTTTCTATATTAGAGAGATAACATTTGAGCATATGTTACAAATTTATTTTTCAATTTGTTAATAGACTTTATTTTTTATTCTTTTAATTTATTATTTATTAACTGTTTGATAAGAAAGAAGTTTAATACAGTTATCTAGTTAAATGCGTTATTTTTATGGTTTCTGTATTTGACGTTTTGCCTGGGAATACTTTCTTCTCTCTCCTTCCTCTCTCCCTTCCTCCCCAACTCCCCCTTCCTCCCCAACTCCCCACCTCCCTCTCTGTTTTGTACTCCCTTCCCGTGTTTGTGTGTGTGTGTGTGTGTGTGTGTGTGTGTGTATGGGTGTGTTTCAGCCATGGAACTTAGTGTGGCACAGATGAAATATAAAGACCTAATTTATGGAGACTTCACTTTACCAGCATCACTTGCTATTTAATTAGTCTTTGAAATGCTGCCTTTATGGTATACTAAGAATTCATAAAGATTTGCTTCTGTTTCTGGGCTTTCTCTACTCTCCCATGAAGCTACCTATTTGTAGCAGCAGTTTCATTCTTGCTCAGTGTAGTTTTCCTGTATTTTTGAATATTTCATGGATAAATTCCCCTTCCATTTTTTTCAAAATAATATTTTGAATGTTCTTTTTACTTTATTATTTCTGATGAGCTTTGGAATCCTTTTCTTCATGAAGATATACATATCAATGAGAATAAATTTTGTATGCCTGAAATAGAAATTTGAGCCTTTGGCAGAGGTTGCACTCTGTGCCCTTAGGCTTTTAGACTAGGGACCGCCCTCTGTTGCTACCCCTAAGAACCATGTTGGGAATGAATCACTGTGAGCTCATTCTCTAAGACATGAC
Source organism: Nomascus leucogenys (assembly GCF_006542625.1). Classification (NCBI taxonomy): domain Eukaryota; kingdom Metazoa; phylum Chordata; class Mammalia; order Primates; family Hylobatidae; genus Nomascus; species Nomascus leucogenys. Next base: position 28,694,882 of record NC_044395.1, on the reverse strand, counting down.
ATATTCTATGGGTTTTTTTTTTTTAATGCATTTGTTTTTTAAACTGATAAACTTTCAGGGTTCAGTGAGAGGTTTTTAAATTGAGATTTTAATATTTTTAGTAGGTGCCTGTTCTTATTTTTTAAATGAGGATTTTGAAAACTCTTTTTCTTTTTGCTCCATTTTAAATAAACTACAGTTGATGGCCTAGCAAAAGGCACAGGTGTGAGGATGGTGTATGCTTGTGGAAAAGCTTTGGGATGCCTGGTCTTCTCGCTGGGTAAGAAGCACTGTGTGCTTCTTACACCCTCAAAACAGATCCCTAACTCTGGTCCCAGATAAAGGCTTTCCTGCTAAATGCAGCAGTCAGGAATGGTTACAAGGGACACAGTACAACCAGTCACTAACTTATTACTCTAGACACGCAAAACAACTAGTCCCAATGTTCTCTGGCAAATTTCATCCACAGTATATTGTCTTGCTTTCATTTTTAAGGTTCAGTCTTAAAACTACAGGAGCACACACTACAGAATGTTCTTGCTGAATTAGCTGACCAAGGGAAAGGGGATAACAATATGTCCCTAAGTGGCTTTAAGGTATCTGTATTCAAACTCTTCAAATCATTTGACCCTTCAAAAGAAGGGACAGCCTTGCCATTGGTCAGTATATCTTGTCATTAATTATGACATGGTGGTTTCTTTCGTTTGGATCTCTCTTTGAGACAGAGACTTATAAATATGATTACACAACTTTCAAAATTCTGTCAACAGTTTTGTTTTAGGTTGAGCTACTAGCTCCTGAAGCTCTAAGTGACATTCTGACATTTCCTAATCAAATGGGCCTATGGTTTGTGGCTTTGATTTCTCACACTGGCCAAGTGACATAAAGCACTTTGCCATAAGGGGTTTTTAAAAAGTCTTGCATAGTCATCCTTTTCTGGCTTTCCTTCTACACAAAGGCTTGAGAGAGAAAGCAATGGCAGTACAAATAAATGAAATTTAATAGATTGTTTTAATTTAAGAGCAACAATTCCTCTGGAAATTAATCACATTGGACTGAATGTGAGCTAGGAGAGCAGCAGGACTTACTTCCCAGTCCTGAAAGGATAAAGTTAAAATACGTCTGGAGGCCAGGTGTGGTGGCTCACGCCTGTAATCCCAGCACTTTGGGAGGCCGAGGTGGGTGGATCACAAGGTCAGGAGATCGAGACCATCCTGGCTAACACAGCGAAACCCCATCTCTACTAAAAATACAAAAAATTAGCCAGGTGTGGTGGCAGGCGCCTGTAGTCCCAGCTACTTGGGAAACTGAGGCAGGAGAATGGTGCGAACCCGGGAGGCAGAGCTTGCAGTGAGCCGAGATCATGCCACTGCACTCCAGCCTGGGCGACAGAGCGAGACTCCATCTGGATTTAAAAAAAAAAAAGTCTGGAACCAGCAGATGGCGCCAAAAGCAACCAACCTCTAATTTCTCTCATTGCTCATTAACATAAGATACTCCCACCAAAGCCATGACAATTTATATTTGTCATGTAAATGACCCAGCATGATGGCAATGATCCAGAAATTACTAGCCCCTTTTCTAGAGACTTCTGAGTAATCAGCCTCTTAATTTGCATGTAATTAAAAGTGAATGTAAATGCTGCTAACCAATAGCTCACAAGTGCTGAATCTGGGTCACTACCTATGGGTTGGCTCTGCTTTGCAAGGAGCAGCACTTGTTGAATAAAAGTTGCTGTCTAGGCCGGGCGTGGTGGCTCACCCCTGTAATCCCAGCACTTTGGGATGCCGAGGAGCGCAGATCATGAGGTCAGGAGATGAAGACCAGCCTGGTCAGCATGGTGAAACCCTGTCTCTACTAAAGATATAAAAAATTAGCCAGGCATGGTGGTGGGCACCTGTAATCCCAGCTACTCGGGAGGCTGAGGCAGGAGAATCACTTGAACCCAGGAGGCGGAGGTTAAAGTTAGCCAAGATCACAACATTTTGCGCCAACCTGGGCAACAAGAGTGAAACTTAATCTCAAAAAAAAAAAAATTAAAAAATGTGTCTGGGCATGGTGGCATGTGCCTGTGATACCAACTACTCAGGAGGCTGCGGCAGGAGAATTGCTTGAACCAGGGAGTCGGAGGTTACAGTGAGCCAAGATCGCACTACCGCACTCCAGCCTGGCGACAGAGCAAGATGCCATCTCAAAAATAAAAATGTTGCTAACACCACTGGCTGGCTCTTAAATTTTTCCTAGATGAAGTCAAGAACCCTCATGGGTTAAGCCCCAATTTCAGGGCTTGCTTGTCCACCTGCATCAAATGGACTCGTTTTTAGTAGGCACTCATTTTATTACTTCCAGCTTTGGGAGATCATTTTTCATAACTCTCTCACTGGTTACCATTCCATCTTTGCAGACGTAATTTTGTCAGCTCAGCAGATCTAACTTTCTCCATCAGGGTTTCCTGTGGTAGCCTCCTGGCTGGGCTAACTGTGGCTCATACGGAACAAAAGACCTAGCTTTGCAGGTGGGGGTTTTAAAGTTTAGATTCCAAAAACATTAGGGCAAATTCTTGACTTTGTTTCTCATTATTTTCCTTCTATCATCCTTGAGGATAATAGATAAACAATTTGATTTAATTTATTTGCAGTGTACATCTTCCTTTGAATGACTTCTACCATTCTATCTTAATTTGTGGTTTACTGGAAAGTCTTGGTTCTGTTATGGTGGTCTGTATAACCCATCTCAGATAGTCAAACAGCATGGTTTCCTGAATTCAGTGGAAGAACAAATGCTTAAGAGATTTTCAAATATAAAATAATAAAGAAAAAACTATTACTAAATTGAAAAGTCAATGTTTAATTTTTTAAAAATCCACACTTTTAACAGCTTAGTCACTAAGTATATGAATATTAATTGGCTACAAATTATTTTCTGGGTTTGATTTAAAAAACCAAAGGACAGAAAGAGATATCGAGCAACTTAATTCATCCTTCCATCTTCAGTCAGCTCCACAATTGACTTCCTAGAGTCAGAAGAAATACTTTCTATTATTTATTGCAAATTACCTCAGATACTTCATGAAAGTAGGTGGAATATAAAATGTTCCACATGCATTGTATTAGGCATTTTATCAATTCATTTAAAACCCAAGTCAGGCAGGGTGCGTTGGCTCACACCTATAATCCCAGCACTTTGGGAGGCCGAGACAGGTAGATCACGAGGTCAGTAGTTCAAGGCCAGCCTGGCCATGATGGTGAAACTCTGTCTCTACCAAAAATACAAAAATTAGCCGGGTGTGATGGCAGGCGCCTATAATCCCAGCTACTCAGGAGGCTGAAGCAGAGAATTGCTTGAACCCAGGAGGCAGAGGTTGCAGTGATCTGAGATCTCACCACTGCACTCCAGCCTGGGTGACAGAGTGTGACTCCATCTCAAAAAAAACAAAAACAAACTCAAGTCAGATCAAATCACTCCCATGCTCATACCCTTCAAGGACTTTCCATATTCCTCAGATGGAAAGCCAATAGCCTTAGAGTGACAGGTGTGCTCCAGGGCCATCTGACTTGTCTCTTCTCTGCCTTAGCTTTCCTACTCCTCCTACATTCCTCTTTGACCACATTGATCACCTCACTCTTCCTGGAACCCACCCAAGCATGCTCTTGCCACAAGGCCTTTGCACTAACTATCCCTGTTGTCTAAAATTCTCTTCCTGCAAATGTCCCATGTTGTTTTCTCCCTCTTTGTTTGAGTCTTGGATCAACCATCACTTTTTTAGAGAGATGTCCCATGAGCACCCTGGAACCATGTAAAATGACAACCCTGGTGCCATGTCCCTGCCAGACACACACACACCCCTGTTTTGTTTTTTCTTTACATGATGGCACATATCAAGATTGGTCATGATTTAGTATTTACTTATTTATTTGTTTACTGATGGACTCTTCCGCAGGAACATAAATTCAATGAGGGAAGGATTTTGTTTTCTTCCCTGTTGTATCTCCAGAGTCTGAAACAGTGTCTGGCTATGCTCAGTATTAAGTTAATATTTGTTAAAAACTTTGTGAGGCAGAGAAAACCTAATACTATGTGATGTCACTTATGTGAAATCTTAAAAAGTCAAACTCATAGAAATAGATAATAGAGCAGTGGTTGGCAGGGATCGGGTGAGAGATGTCGGTGAAAGGGTACAGACTTTCATTTAAAAGATGAGTAAGTTCTGGGGACTGAAGGTACAGCATGGTGACCATAGTTAGCAATGCTGCGTCATATACTTGAAAGTTGCTAAGGGAATAAATCTTAAGAGTTTTCACCACATACACAAAAAAAGATCACTATGTGAAATGAGGGATATGTTAACTAACTTCATAGTGGTTTTGGTAATCATTTCACAATGCATATGTATATCAAATCATCACACAGTATACTTTAAACATACATAATTTAATTTCTCTATTTTACCTCAACAAAACTGAAAAAAAAATGTTGCCCTCCGATTATATGCAGTACTAACACAGTTCTAGGCCCATAATAAAACCTTCATTATTATTATTATTATTATTATTTTATTTATTTATTTATTTTTTGAGACAGAGTCTCACTGTCGCTGTTGCCCAGGCTGGAGTGCAGTGGCATGTTCTTGGCTCACTGCAACTTCCGCCTCCTGAGTTCAAGCGATTCACCTCCCGAGTAGCTGGGACTAGAGGTGTGTGCCACCACACCTGGCTAATTTTTGTATTTATAATAGAGATGGGGTTTTACCATGTTGGCCAGGCTGGTCTCACCTTTCTGACTTCAGGTGATCGGCCCGCCTCTGCCTCCCAGAGTGCTGGGATTACAAGTGTAAACTACTGTGCCTGTCCCCCTTTGTTAATATTAATTGAATAAATAATGAAAAACATTTTCACCAAAAAAACCACTTTGTGAAGTAACTCAGATGTCACTATTGTTTGAAAATATGTTTATCTTACTATATATGTTTTATATATGGCAAGGATGGATTATGATTTTAATAAAAAAATTGATTCAAATAAACAAACATACATGTTTCTGGGATAGGCCGTGTGATAGGGGATGCCAAGACAAATTCATTATACTTCTGCTTACTACTTCATGGCCTCAGGAAAAGCATAAAACATTTGGCAGCAGCAAGAAATCTCCAAATAATTGATAGTTATGAATTATGTAGCAAAAGCAGAGGTAACAGCAAACCATTCTGGTTGTTTTTCACATAGACCTGATTGTTGTTAAGTAGAAAGGAGAAATTGATACAACAAGAATGGAAATAGCACCTATTTGTTATATTAATTAGTTACTTAATATTAACATTTGCCTTTCCTAAATCCTAAATCTGTTCTCACACTGCTAATAAAGACATACCTCAGACTGAGTAATTCATAAAGGAAAGTGGACTCACAGTTTCACATGGCTGAGGAGGCCTCAATACAAGTAATTTATAAAGGAAAATTCCACATGGATTCACAGTTCCACATGGCTGAGGAGGCCTCAATCATGGCAGAAAGTGAAGGAGGAGCAAAGGCATGTCTTACATGGCCGCAGGCAAAAGAACATGTGCAGGAGAACTGCCCTTTATAAAACCATCAGATCTCATGAGACTTATTCACTATCATGAGAAGAGCATGGGATAAACCCACCCTGATGATTCAGTTACCTTCCACTGGGTCCCTCCCACAACATGTGGGGATTGTTGGACCTACAATTCAAGATGAAATTTGGTTGGGGACACAGCCAAACCATATCAACTGATAGGAAAAAACCTGAAATAATTATAGTAGAAACAGAAGATGAAAAACCATTTTGGCTGGTGCTGTGGCTTATGCCTATAATTCAACAACTTTAGGAGGTTAAGTTGGGAGGATTGCTTTGGTCCAGGAGTTCAAGACTGCAGTGAGCTCTGATTGTGCCACTACATCCAGCCTGAGTGACTGAGAGAGACACTGTCTCTAAAAAATCAAACGAGAAAAAAAGAAAGAGTTTGAACATTTATTCCTAAAGTTTTTTGTACACTGACATCTTTGATGATGAGTTATGGGCCTTCTTTCCAGAATAATGAACCTAAACACATAGTACATAAAAATCAAAATGTGAGGGTGTGGGGTGCAGGGGCTCATGCCTGCAATCCAGCATTTTGGGAAGCTGATACAGGAAGATAGCATGAACCCAGCATTTTGAGATAAGCCTGGTCAACTTAATGAGACCATGTCTGTACAAAAAATTTTTAAAAGTAGCCAAATATGATTGTGCATTCTTGTAGTCCCAGCTACTTGAGAGGCCAAGACTGGGGGATTGCTTGAGCCCAGGAGTTTGAGGTTGCAGTGAGCTGTGATTGTGTCACTGCACTCCTGGGTGACAGAGTGAGGGTTCCATCTCTTAAACAGCATAGGAGGGATTCTTCATGGACCCCTTTAAGTCCATTCATGGATCCTAGTTTGAATATTTCTGATGTAGAGAAATGCAGAAATATTACCAAGGAAAAGCTAATATTACTGTGATTCCACATATGTTTATTGCGGCACTATTCACAATAGCAAAGAGTTGGAACCAACCCAAATGTCCAACAACGATAGACTGGATTAAGAAAATGTGGCACATATACACCATGGAATACTATGCAGCCATAAAAAATGATGAGTTCATGTCCTTTGTAGGGACATGGATGAAACTGGAAAACATCATTCTCAGTAAACTATCGCAAGGACAAAAAACCGAACACCGCATGTTCTCACTCATAGGTGGGAATTGAACAATGAGAACTCATGGACACAGGAAGGGGAACATCACACTCTGGGGACTGTTGTGGGGTGGGGGGAGGGGGGAGGGACAGCATTAGGAGATATACCTAATGCTAAATGACGAGTTAATGGGTGCAGCACACCAACATGGCACATGGATACATATGTAACAAACCTGCACATTGTGCACATGTACCCTAAAACCTAAATAAAAAAATTATTGTGATTCAGCATTGAATTCTACCTGAAGCCTACTGACAAATTAAGAAAAGAAAAAGAAGAAAGGAAAGACAAATTATATAAAAGAAGGAAAGAAGTCATAGAAAAGTGAAAGTTGTCATGTCCTTAGTCTGTGCCTCACACTGTGCTGGGTTTTTAAAATACATAATATCTCACGGAACTCCCATCTCACTCATTTGAGAGAGCTGTTGTTATCCACAATTTATACCCAGGAAACAACGAGTGGAAATGGAATTTCAATCCAGGACTCTCTGGTTTCAAGAGGCTATAATCTTTTTAACTTTATAATGAAACTAAGTATACTGTTCATCAATGAGAAAAGACACATATTTTTCCTTGATGCTAAACTCTAAGAAAAAGAGTCTGAAACTTTCTACAGGCTAGAAAGACAATGGTATTCTATGTTTTCTCCATCCTCCTTTTACTGAGCAGATTACAGTCATAAAACTTGGGAGTGTTATAAGTGTTTAAAAATACTTTCATTTGGAAAAACTCTTCTAGGGCTGGGAAGTTTTATCTGGCAATTAACTTGTGTGTGCTTTGATGATAGCTATTGTGTTTTTATTTCTGATACAATTTCTCCATTTCAAACTATCTTGCTTTGTATACAGAGGCCACTCAGGACATAGCAGTCAACTGATTGACTGTATATAGGTCATTTCAGATGGCTCAGATTCCAACCTACTCTAAATAACTTAGAAATCCTAGTTATATTTGGAAAGGATCTTGAGAAATCCAAATGCTTAGCCATAATCCATTGCAGGCAGCATGCATATTAATAGCTAATATTAATTGAGCACTTACTAAGCTCCAGGCTGTGTTTTAAGTACTCTTCATGAATTTCTCTTTCAATCTTCTCAACAGCTATTTAAATTAAGAGCCACTGTTATCTCCATGAGAAAAATGAGGCACAGAAAGTGTTTTCCAAACCAGCTATTAACTTAGCCAAAACACTGGTCAGTCTGTCAAATTTTATTCAAATCAACTTAATCAAAACTATCCAATTAAAATGGAAAATAGACAGAATCTTACATCAGTTTTCTAGAGGCCAGAGTAGAATTCTTCCATATAGTGTACTTCCAGCTATTTTGCTAAGACCCCAGTTTCAAATGATTTGGATAATATAAATAATATGTAGAAAAGTCACCCACCTTGCCACACTGCCCTGTCAACATCTTTCTTTGTAGATGTTTTGCATCCTTCTAAGCAGATTGCCAAGGATCAATCAAAAGTAGAACAATTGAGGGATGAGGTTCTAAGGGGCATCTGAAATGACAGCCTTCCATAAGCATAACCTGGCAGATGATGAGCATCCTTTGGAGAATCGGCAACCTTACACGAAAAGGGCAATTGCCATGTTCCATGGCTGATTTCAAAGGATCTTGGCATTTTCTTGTCATATTAAGAGTAAATCATTAGTGAGAGTAACCTTTGGATGTTAACATATCCTACAAAATTAATTAATGCTTAAATTCAGAACTCTATATTGTAAAGACATTTGTCTTCATTTTTGCTAAAAAAAAAAAAAAAAAAAAAGGCAGGGAAAAAGTTCAATTGTAACTGTATTTGGCTTCATGTGAGACACGAGCTCTCACTCTAGAACCACCCACCCATGCTCCGTTTACATACACAAATAGCAATTTAGGATGTGTGATGTCTTTTCAGTTTTACTGTCTCCTGAGATAATTGTTGGGCAGATTCAGGACAGAAGTTGCCTAGTTTCTTAGTTTTAATAATGTCTCTAATAACTGGGGTTATTTCTGGCTATACCTGATTTACCTATGAGGCCATGCACTTACAGGTCAGCTTTGCCTTAACAGATGTGAGCACCAGACCCTCTCCTGCCTCACAATCACAAATGATACTGCACAGGGCATCCTGGGGCTGCATTAAGGGCAGGCAGGGGTGGGAGTAGGAAAGAAGTGTGGGGGCGGTGAGATGGAGGAGTGGAGCTAAATAGAGATGGATCTGCTAGTGACAGAAAGAGTAAGGATTAAGTGAAGAAGAGGTGACAGAGAAGTCATTGAGTAGAGCAATGCTGGTGCAACTGCTAAGCAGGTTCATGGATAAAGCAGTCTACGTTTTGCGTGAGGCAAGTTCAAAGGGGCACTGTCAGGCTTTGAAATTGTGTCAGCTTGAAGCACTCCTGGGATGAGTTTTATAAGAATTTGTGATCATTTCTGTACAGCCAACCCAATATCAGGAGGAAAGGATGTCACTTTGTTTTAGGACACTTGCATTGACATACAATTGCAAAATGTCTGAGTAGATAGTTCAGTTCTTAAGCATAAGAAAGGTAAATGATTGTTTAAAAATGTACCCAGGATTTCGTTTGTATTCAGGAATAATGAGGCCAGAAGGTGAGAACACAATTGTCATTGAAAAGATAGTTTAGTACTCACAGTTTCCAAAAGGAGGGAACCTTGCCCTGTAGGGCCACGAGAGAGAACACTGAGGTTGGTCACAGGCAGAGAGAGGGGAGGACACTTCAGAAAAGGCATTATTGTGGTTTTCAGGGGAAGGAATTGGTGAGGCAAGGTAAGCAGGCTAAGCAGGTTCAGGGTTGGCTAGTTTGAATGATTTCAGTCAGCTGGAGGGTAGGCCCTTACCCTATCTCCAGTTGTCTGATACCTAGCCCTGGGTTGACTAAGGAGGGGGAATAGTATCCATGGTGCAAGAAGAGGCAGATGAGGGGTGTGGGCTTTTAACTGGTTAGTTTGCATATGAAGGCACACTTGATGAGAAACCCCTTTGCTATCTCTAGGGGTCTGCTAACCACTGGAGGGGCAGTCTCTCCCTAATCAGCAAAACCTCAGACATCAAAATGTTACTGACAAGGCCGGTCCCGCAAAAGACGGGTCTTTCTCTGTTTGGTATCAAGAAGCCAATACATGCAACCAAAAGTGAGCATCAAGCAGAGCAAAATTTATTCAATGGCCATGGAATTGAGAATTGAGAGTATGGCTCAGAAATCAACTTATTAACTAGCGAGGGGCAAGGGGGTTAAATATAGGGTATGTCTAATGAAGGAGTTGGACATTAATAGCAAGGGGAGGAATATTCATATCTTTTCTGGAAATGGGCAGTGAACTTCTCAGAGCTAGAGTGCTGCCTTCCTTTTTATCTTTTTATGGCTTCTTCTGTTTGTTGTCATGGCAATTGTCAACTGTCATGGCACTGGTGGGAATGTCACTTAGCATGGAAATGAAATTATAATGAAGTCTGAGATCTTTTTGGAGTCATTTGGTGGGCTATTTTGGTTCTAGCCAGTCTCAGCTGGTCTAGTTATACAAGGAACTTTTTTTTTTTTTTAAATCATAGATATCTTGTTTCTTAAGATTAAGCAGAGTTAAGGCAGGGTAGAAATTCAGCCATGTCACATAGGCATTACATCAAGCAACAAATCATCAGATAGAAAAACTACAAAATGTGGTTAATGCGATTATGTACAGGGATGCCCCCATTCTCTCTCTGTACACATGGAAAATAAGTGTGCACTAGCAGAACACATCTCCCTGTCCCAACTTCCAAGATTGTCTTTGGGTGGCTCTGGGAGGAGAAAGCCAATGTTGCATGGTTGCATGGAGAAAGAGCAATAGATACTCACTTTGGCTTACCCAAAGTTTGGATAGCCTTGATCTGAAGAGATTGTTAAGTCTTTGTCTGGTTGGGTTCTACTTGGGTGATTCTCATAGGAGAGGCCATTCCTAATGGTTGGACTCTTATGTGCTCCAGGAACTGTATGTTCTCATACATGTGGCTTCAGCAGTAATGCTGCCACTTTGGTCTGACAAAATTTTTATGAGACATACAAATCAAACCCTTGTATTTTCATTATAAAAATTATTAAGAAGTGTTGGAAAGATATTCTTTAGCAAAAGCCTGCATTTTCCGTGGCTAATCACCTCTCTTGAGGCTCACTCCTCTGCTCTGCTATCCCATCTTTAAATCATTAGTATAGTGTTTATATTTTCCAAACGGCACTTATGTATACTTATGTGGAAGGGTAATACATTCCATTACTATCTAAATTCTATCCATCTTCCCAGATAGAGCTGGAAGTTTCACTTGTCTCAAGTTGTTCATTCATGCAGTTAATGTCAATTAAGCATCTAGTCTGTGCCAGCGTTGTTTTAGGATAAAACCAAGCACAATGCAGACAATATACCTTCATACTTGGTGCTGATACTCCAAGGAGGAAGTCAGGCAATTAAAAAAAAAAAGAATGTGTCAGATGGTTAGTGTCATAGAGTAAAATAAAATAAGGTGGGAGAACAGAGTGTGAAGTAGATGGGAAATATTGCTACTTTATATATGGTGGCAAGGGCAGGCTTTGCTCATAAGGTGAAAATGCTTGTGTTTTAGTAAGTTTCCCATTGAGAAGGAACAGCATATGTGAATGCCCTGAGATGGGAATGCATTTGGAGTGTCCCAGGAAGAGTAAGGAGACCAGTGTGACTGAAAAGAGTGACAGAGGGAGAAGCAAGAGATAAAACTAGATAGTAATGGGTGAGGAATTGCGAAAAGATGCCGTTGGGCCTTGCAAACTAATCTAAGGACTTGAGTGAAAAGGGAAGCTGCAGGCAGGTTTAGAGCAGTAGAGCAGAAAAAAGAAATTCTCATTTTCACAGGATCCTGCTGGCTTCGGAGAAGAATTTGCACAGGTTAAGAGCATAAGAAAGGAGGCCTTGGCCGGGCGCGGTGGCTCACGCTTGTAATCCCAGCACTTTGGGAGAACGAGGCGGGCGGATCACGAGGTCAGGAGATCGAGACCACGATGAAACCCCGTCTCTACTAAAAATACAAAAAATTAGCCGGCAATGGTGGCGAGCGCCTGTAGTCCCAGCTACTCGGAGAGGCTGAGGCAGGAGAATGGCGTGAACCCGGGAGGCGGAGCTTGCAGTGAGCCGAGATTGCGCCACTGTACCCCAGCCTGGGCGACAGAGCGAGACTCCGTCTCAAAAAAAAAAAAAAAAAAAAAAAAAAAAAAAAAAGAAAGGAGGCCTTTACAATATTCCAGGTGAAGATGATGAAGGCTTGGCCCAGTGATGGAAGTGGAAGTGAGGAGAAGAGTCAGGTTGTGGATATATTTTTGAAGGTAGAGCCAGCAGGGTCTGCTGTTGGATCAGATGTGAAATGTAGGAAGACTGAGAAGTCTAAAATAAGTCCCAGGTTATTGACTCAGAAAATGTAAGAGTGAAATTTTCACTAATTGAGCTGGGGAAGCCTGCAGGAGAAGCTAGTTTTGGTGGAACAGGTGCAGAGGGGGTGAAGGTGAGAAGATGGAGGAGCTCAATTTTGGAGACATTAAGTTTGACATAGTGGTTAGACATGCAAATAGAAATGTTGAGTAGGCAGTTAGATACACAAATCTGGAATTCAGGTGAAATATAAAATTGGAAACAATGTAGGTACTATTTATAGGCATGTGACTGAAGATCACATAGGCAGTGAGCAATCGTCACAATAGCCAAAAGGTAGAAATGACCCAAATGCCCATCAACACAGGGGAGGGCCAAGGACCATGCCCTGGGATCAGCAGCACTTAGAGGTGGAGCAGATGAGGAAAAAAAAAAAAAAGGAAAGGAGATTGTAAAGGAACAGCCAGCAACTTGGCTTAAGCCAAGTTAAGAAAGTGTTTCCAGAAAAAAAGAAAAACGTGCATTATGCATTTAAGACAAGTTAGGTGAGGAAACAAATCGACCACAGGATTTAGCAACATAGAGATTACTGGGAACCTTGACAATAGCTGTGTCCGGGGGGTTGCAGAGTTAAAGTCTCTTTGGAGAGAGTTCGAGAGAGAATTGGAGAAGAAAAGTAGAGTGCACGCATAGGTATGTAGTTTGAGGAATCTTGCTACAAAAGGGAGCAGAGATACCGGATAGGAGTTGGACTAGAATGTGGATTGAAAAGAGGAAAGTTGTTCAAAATCTTTCTTGAATATTCTGAATCATGTCTCTCTATCCGTATAACTGGCCCAGCACAGATGCTTAGTCAGTGTCTATGATTAGGATAAGTGCATACATTGTGATGTATAGACCTGTGGGTATGCTACATCATACTGCTTTGGCATGATTTCCTGAATATCTGTCTTGTTTAATCAATGCTGGGTTGAAAGTCACTACTCTGACACCTGACATGAGAAGCAGGATTAAAATGGGTACTGAAATTGTACATGATGTGCTTATTTTGCACATAATACATAATCCTCTTAGCCAGTCTTGAAAACAAAATGAAGGTGGGTTTGTTCACCTGCCTATTTTCTTTCTTAGTCTGTGATTCCACCTTTCCAATGGTGATATCTTTTGGTCTCTGTATCCACAATAACACGTAGTACCTGGGGATCAGAGGCATTTTTAAAAAGTTGATTGGAAAACATGAGTTAAATGAATGAATAGAAAGTAGTACAGAGGTCTGGTGCTGAATGTTATTACCACCTGAAAGCATACTGACTACATAAGGAACAGTTCCTTGAACTATCAGGAACTTATTGCTAATGGTAATACCAATGGGGCAAAATCTTTGAAGAAAAGCCATGCATGAAACTCGAGTAAGTCTTCTTGACTTGAACTGGTTGTGGACATCAAAAAATAAGAAGTGATATTTAAGTTTTTAGATGAGATTGAGCATGTTCCGGGTGGTATGGCCAGAGATGATTTTTAAGTTTTCAGACATAAGAGAGTGTTTCCTTAAATCTGTCAGACTTTGAAAATTCTGCTAATCGATTAAAGACTTTACTATTATAATTAGCTTGTTCCTTACAATTCACTGATCCTAATAATTTATTATTAGCAAGAACATTGCTCACCATGGTTAGAATTCCATTAGGGTTCAACACTAATAAATCATGTGCCACTAGATTTAAGTATCCCCAAAACTTTTAATTAAACAAAACCATCACTTGTAACCAATCTTGGTCCTATGTTGACAGAATCTTGCTATGCAAGTCTGATTTTATGACTTTGTGGTCAGCTGACAATAAATTCAAGAGGCAGCACTTAGGTTGTGTATTCACTCTTGAGCCTGTGGTTATCTACTCTGACTCTACCAAAACCTAATACTAAGTCAGGAGCTGTTAATCAAAAGAAGAGTAATTTGTCAGTGATGGCATAGCTTTGCTACAAAATCTTAGAGGATTGCACTGAAACTCTTCTAATAATACTTTCTCCCTATAACATCCTGTTTGCTCCATATACTTCACGCTATATCAGGCCTATGGGCTCCTAAGTTCCCAGTGATGGAGTTGATTACTTACAGCCTGAAATAGCAAGAGAGATCCTCTTGCTCAGGGCCCATTGACCAAGATATTCGCCTCAGTTTGACTAAACTTTAGATAAGTTTCTTCTTTCTTTCCTTCTTTCCTTGCCTTTCCTTTCCTTTCCATCTCTTCTTTCCTTTTCCTTTTCCTTTCTTTCTCTCTCATTCTTTCTTCCTCCTCCTCCTCCTCCTTCTTTCTTCTTTCTTCTTCTTCAGATAGTGTCTCATTCTATCACCCAAGCTGGAGTGCAGTGGCACAATTTCAGCTCACTGCAGCCTCGACATTCTAGACTTAAGCAATCCTCCCACCTCAGTCTTCTGAGTAAGCTGGAATCACAGGAATGTGCCACTATACCCAGCTTATTTTTTATTCTTTAAATTTTGTAGAGATGGGGGTCTCTTTATGTTGCCTGGGCTGATCTCAGACCCCTAGGCTCAAGTGATCCTTCTGCCTCAGCCTCTCAAAGTGTTGAGATTACAGGCGTGAGCCACTGTGGCTGGCTAGATATATTTCTACTTCACTAGTGGACCCTAATTTTTTCTTTTCTTTTCTTTTCTTTTCCTCTTTCTTTCCTTCCTTCCTTCCTTCCTTCCTTCCTTCCTTCCTTCCTTCCTTCCTTCCTTCCTTCTTTCCTTTCTTTCAGCACGTTTACTTTCAAAAACTTGCAATTGTTAATTCTTTTTCTGGTTCTTTGAGATATAAATCTTCTCTTAACCTCCTGCCAGCTTTACAGTCCAGGAAAGTCTTACTCAAGTACTTGGGATGCATCCCCTTGAAAGGTAATTATTAAAAGACATACCACCCCTATCTCTGGGAGGGTAGGAGCCTAACGGTGATGCTCCTACAATCAGCAAACACAGACGGCCCAATCCCATTTACCAATTCCCCCCAACATCCTTCAGTTGTCAGTACTTCCACTAGCTTACCTAGCTTCTTAAAAATCCATTTGCCTGCGGGGCGCAGTGGTTTACGCCTATAATCCCAGCACTTTGGGAGGCCGAGGCGGGCGGATCACAAGGTCAGGAGTTCGAGACCGTCCTGGCTAACACGGTAAAACCCCGTCTCTACTAAAGATACAAAAAATTAGCCAGGCGAGGTGGCGGGCACCTGTAGTTCCAGCTACTCCAGAGGCTGAGGCAGCAGAATGGCATGAACCCAGGGGGCGCAGCTTGCAGTGAGCCGAGATCACACCACTGCACTCCAGCCTGGGCAACAAAGTGAGACTCCATCTCAAAAAAAAAAAAAAAATTCCTTTTGCCTTTTGTTTTAGTGTAGGTGAGTTCAATCTTTGTCTCCTATGGAAATAGTCTGGAATAAAGTTATGCTTGCCTGTTTAATTCTATCCAGTGCATTTTCTCTTTGACACCACTGAGAGCTTATGAATTACTTGGCACATGGGTCAAAATAGCACCACCAAATGCTGTAAATATTGCTTACAAATAAAGAAAAAATGCTGTCAAGTATTGTAAAATAATTCCCAGCTGTTTGAGCAAGCATAGTGAACACAGAATTTGTGCTAAGTACATCCATACAGATAAACTGCCCAATATAAAATTATGCTGCTTCTTCCTTTGCCTGACATTCTTAGGATCTATTCCCACACATTCCCTAAGTTTTTGTTGATATATATTAGAAAAATTTTACTATATTTTTGTACAAATCCTGTCTGTAATAATGTGTTCACACATTGTTATAAAGAGCTACATGAGACTGGGTGGTTTATAAAGAAAAGAAGTTTAATTGACTCACAGTTCCACAGGCTGGACAGGAGGTATGGCTGGGGAGGCCTCAGGAAACTTACAATCATGGTGGAAGCTGAAAGAGAAGCAAAGACATCTTCACATGGCAACAGGAGAGAAAGTGAGCAAAAGAGAATGGACTACACACTTTCAACCAACCATATCTGGAGAGAACTCACTCACTATCACAAGAACAGCAAGGGGGAAATCCACCCTCATGATCCAATCACTGCTCACCAGGTCCCTCCCGTAACATTGGTGATCACAATTCAACATGAGATTTGGGTGTGGCCACAGAGCCAAACCATATCATTGTCCTTATAAAATGAACTCTGCGTTTGCTCTTCTGAGGTATGTTTTCATGTCACTCCGGATATACAACTGGAGACAATAAAGGGTAGCAATTTTTAGGCATAAGGACAATTGACATCCTAAGGCAAGATAATGATCATAGGTGAGGTCCTTACAGAGTTTTCAAGCAGGATAAGACCATACTATTCACATAGGGGACAAGGAGTTGTTTCTGCTGACAAAGGGGAATTCTTTGGCTTTTGAAAGTTTGGGATATTCAGATTCATCTAGATTTACCTTAATCACAGATTTCCATTCTTTTACAATAATTGTCCCACTTTTCACATACAAGACTTGGCAAGGCTATAAATTCCACTTATATTGTAGTTAAGCAATTCCAGGTACAACTCTTCATCTAATTTTAAAATTATACCAGCTCTATAGCTGCAAGAAATGAGTTTTTTTGGGTGTTATAAAACTTCCCTGTACTTCTTACTATGCCTTGAAGCAAGAATACTAAACACCTTACATTTTTTTAGTTCTCAGTGCAGTTGTGAAGCAGCTACCCCACCCCACAGCATTTATATTTCTCCTTTACATAATAATTGTCCAGCCAATGTCTTGTTTAAAACACACATTTAATTCATATAAAATACAGGTCGTAATATAAAACATTGTTTTGCCACTTTATGGCTTAGACTGCTAGTGTCTTCCTATTCATCAATAACTGGACAATCACTGCCTTTAAATCCCACCAAGTGAAATAACTGAACCAAAACAGAACATTTATTAACAGAAAACTAGAAAGTTATTTTAAAAAATAAATTTTGGGAATAAGGAAAATGATCTCAGAAGGAAGTTTATATGTAATATAAAAAGAAATAGAGAACAATAATGTTAGTAAATTTCTAGGTAAATTTAAACATTCTGTGAATGATAATAACGATCACAACAATAAGTATATGTTGAGGAATTAAGAATTGGAAACAAAAATGATAACAACTAAGTCATAAGGAGGGGATTAGAATTTTATGTCCCAATTCCCTTACCTATTTTGGGAGGCTAAAACATTAATTAGTTTCAGACTTCATTATGCATGTCAACATTTGAAAGGTCTGAAGTGTTTTGCATCACCAACAACAAATTTTTCAATTCTCTGGACACCTACTGGGAGTTCAACCATTCAACCCAAATAAAGTTAATTTAATTCAATACAATCCAGTTCAACTCAATTCAATTCAGATTTGACATTACCTAGAGTTAGTATCAAATTCGACAGATTTAAGGGTTTGGTCGCACAAGACTGCCCCACTTCATGTGTTAGTCAGAAGTCTCAGGCCTTATATATTTCTCACTCTAGCTATATACTTCTCATACTGGCTACAAATCAGGAATTCCCACAATTCCTTCTTAGGTTTGGTAATTTGCTAGAACGCATCAGAGAACTCAGGGGAACTCTTTACTTCTATTTACCAGTTTATTATAAACAATGAAATTCAGGAAAAGCCAGGTGGAAGAGATGCTTAGGGCAAAGTAGGTGCAGTGAGGGGGGCAGCATGAAGTGTCCATGCCTTCCCAGCCCCAGCACAGAAGCCCATTAAATCTCATTGTCCAAAGATATTTATAACGCTTACCCTTCGCTTTCCTCAGGTGGGTGGGCCGAAAGTTCCAATCCTCTAATCACTTGGTCCTTCTGTTGATAAGCCCCAACCTGAGAAATCCAGGGGATCTGTCCTCAGTCATCTCATTAGTACAAACTCAAGTGTGATTGAAAGGAGCTCATTATGAACAACAGAAGACCTTCCAATTGCTCAGGAAATTCCAAAGGTTTTAGGAGCTCTGTGCCAGGAAGCAGGACAAAGACAAAATATAGTCATGTACCACTTCATGACATTTTGTGTCAGCAACAGACCACATATATCACTGTGGCCCCATAAGATAGCAATGGAGCTGACAATTAGTGGTATCATAGACATAGTAACCTCGAAGTTGTTGGTACTCAGTAATCCACACCCCAAAATATGGTGCTTTGACATGCTGAACTGATGAAGCCTCAAGGTCTCAATGACCTGTTTAACCCCCTCACCATCTCTCTTAAAGCACAGGATAAAGTTGTTAAATTCCTTTATCCACCTAATGTCTGGACCCACCAAGGAAAACAGTTGTTTTATTCTTCCTCTCCCTGTAGGACCAAAAATATAACCACACCTGAACAGGTTCTTTCACAAGATACTGTACAAGTTAATCTCTGTTCTCTGAATTCTCCCTAGTAATTCCCTCTACAGAATTCCTCTTCTCTCCCATCTCCCATTACCTGTCTTGTCAGGATTGTCTATAAGTTTCTGAACCACTTTGGGGTAGGGTGTGGGGGCGGGGTGGTTATCTCTCTGTAGTTCTCCCAGTGTACATGTTAATAGATTTTGTATGCCTTTTCTCCAATTGATCTGGCCTTTCGGAGTTATTGTTTCAGCAAACCTTCAGAGGGCAAAGGCGATGCTTTCCCTTAATCCCTACATACTGCAGTGCATTATTCATGTGTTTGTTGTGATGCTGGTGTGAACAAACTTACTGTGATGCCAGTCATATAAAAGTCTAGCACGTACAATTATGTACATAAAAGTACATTATGCTTGATAATGCTAATAAACTACTCTGGTTTATAGGTTTACTACACTACATTTTTTACCATTATGTTGCAGTGTGCTCCTTCTACTTAAAAAGATAGCCTCAGGCAGGTCCTTCAAGAGGTATTCCAGAAAAAGGCATTGTTATCCCAGGAGATGACAGTTCCATGTGTGTTATTGCCCCTGAAGAGCTTCCAGTGGGACAAGATCTGGAGGTGGAAGACAGTGATATTGATGGTTCTGACCCTGTGTAGGCCCAGGCTAGTGTGTGTTTGTATCTTAGTTTTTCACAAAAAAAGTTTAAAGAGAAAAAAAATTACAAATAGAAAAGAAGCTTATAAGGACAAAAAAAGATTTTGGAAAGACGTACAATGGCTTTGTGTTTTAAGCTAATTGTTATCACAAAGAGCAAAAAGTTAAAAAATATTAAAATGTTTATAAAGTAAAAAAGTTACAGTAAGGTAAGTGTTATGGGTGTCCCTGGCTGGGCTGGCGTTGTGGGTGGTCAAAGAATTTACAAAGACAGTCATGGGTAAAGAAAGTCAGATTTATTAGAGAAAGTAAGAAAATACATTGCAAGAGAGCAATGGGCAGTACAGCAGGGAGAAAGATGTCTGCCAAGAGATAGGATCCAGAGGGATGTTTTATATGGTTGCGCTGGAGAGGTTATGTGCAGATAGGGTAATGCTGCTGGGGCTACGTACAGAACAAGGTATTTGGGAATGGGATGCTGTGCAAGTTGGTTGTTTGTGGTTAGATATTTCTCAGAAGAATTGTTCTCCCCCACCCTGAGGCCCCTTCTTCATTGTTGCTAACTTATCTGGACTCTATAGTAAGGTTAACATATTACTGAAGAAAGAAAAATATTTTTAATAAATTTAGTGTAGCTTATGTGTACAGTGTTCATAGCATCTACAGTAGTGTACACTAATGTCTTAGGCCTTCACTTCACTCTCCACTCCCATACTGACACCCAGAGCAACTTCCAGACCTGCAAGCCCCATTCATGGTAAGTGCCATATATAGGTGTAGTATTTTTTATCTTTTATACCATAATTTTACTATGCCTTTTCTATGTTTAGAGATGTTTAGATAAATAAATACTTATCATTATATTATAATTGCCTACAGCGTTGAGTACAGTTACATGCTGTAGAGGTCTCTAGCCTAGAAGCAATAACTTTTTCGTATAGCCTAAGTGTATAATAGGCTATATCATCTAGGTTCACGGAAGTACATTCTGTGATGTTCAAACAAGGACAAAATCACCTAATTGTGCATTTCTCAGAATGTATTCCTGTTGTTAAGTGGTGTATGACTGTACATTTTTGTAACATGCCACGAAGAGTAACTAAAATAATAGTTGGACAACTATTCAAAACAGTAAGCAACCATACAACTTCCAAATCAGTAAAGGAAAAAAAAGTATGAAATTAAACAGAAATACACTTAAATTATTCCAATAAAGGCAAGAAAGTGAAGAAGAGAAACATAAACAACAAGGAAAAGAGGAAGTGCTAGCCAAGATAGTAAAAAATACCCAAATATGTCACTAATTACAGTAAGTACAAGAAGACTATGCTCACTAGTTTAAGTAGAAAGATTCATAAAGATTTTTAAAATAAGTAACTGTATTCTACTTAAGAAATAAACATAAACATGTAGAGAAACTAAAGCAAAAGGAGGAAAATAAAATATAATAGACAAATACTACCAAAAGAAAAATTCAGTTACTATGTTAATAGCAGGCAAGATAGATTTCAGGGAAATAAACATGTGAAAAATTTGCTACATAGTTATATAGGATTCTCCTCAACAGGAAGATATCGCCATACTAAACATAGGATTTTTAAATAAGTAGCCTCAGATAAGAAAAAAATTGATAGATTATAGGGATGACTGGGCATATTGTCCACACTGTGGTGTTTTAGTGTACACCGACCCCACTTACTGCAGGTCTTAGATTCATCTCTGTGAGCTGGGGCTGGACCTGGACTTGGTCTGTAGATCCCGGAGCTGGTTATCAGCTTTTTCTTTCAGAAAGCTCCCTGCTCCTGACTCTTTTCAGTTTTCTGTCTTTTCTTTTATTTTTTGACAATTTTCCTTTCTGTCTTGTGATCGTAGTCATTTTATCTAGTTTCTAGTTGTATTGGAGCAGGAGGGGCTTTCAGAGAATCTCCTCTGCCCTGCTGCTGGAAACAGATGCCGCCTTTACTGTGTCTTTGTTTGTTTGTTTACTGTGTCTTCTCGCTTTCAAACATTTCTCCTCACAAATTTAGTCCTCATTCTAAGGCCAAAGTGATCTTTCTAAAATATGACTCTAACCACTTCACTAACCTGCATTAAAGTCTTCTGTGTCTTACCATCAACTGAAAACAGTTTGATGATCTGAGTCTGGGGAAAAAGATTCTTCAGGAACTGGCCTCTGCCTGTCTCCTCAGCATCATCTTCTTTGGTCTCAGTTCTGCAGGGTTTAAACTTGGAGGAGCTTGAGACTCTCCATGGTCTCTTGGCACCCTGTGTTTTGTGCAGATGGTTTTGGCTGTCTATAAGTTTCTCCCCCAAATCAGGATAGATATTTAGTGAACACACACGAGCATGGATACACTGGTTGTTAAAATATCAAAATGCTTTTATACAAATACATGAATTATCACAACTGTGTCTTTTTCTACAGGAATTTTTGCTCCCTCCCTGCAAGTCTAACAAATCAGACACCTGTCATGGTGGGAGTAGGGTTGCAAGACCCTGCGCCAGAGTAAAGACTTAATCAGTCAATGCCCAGGTTGTGCAGCCTGTTAAATGTCTTCAATGTTACTTCTGCTTCCACTACCTTTTTTTCTGGGTAAATCCTGCTTGTACTGCAAGATTCCAACAAAGCATTAATTTTTCTATAAAAAATTCCATGCCCTTCTTTCCTTACCCCTTTTACTATGCTATGCTAATCACTCTGTCTATCCCTCTGCCCTGTTCTGTCCTCTGCTATGTCATAAATGATTCTGCTGCACATCGGACTCTGTGCTCCTTAAAGGCAGAGCCATGTCTTAATCGTCATGGTATGTTCTGTTGTTAGCAGTGTTTTGGCACATGATCAAACCTCAGTAAAACCTAGGATTTGGCACTGAGCATTTAGATTGGCCTAACCTTTCTCTAAGAGAAGAGAGGGACTGAAAACATGTCTAACTTGGTTTATGATTTTGCTTTCAGCATGAGGCATGAGTTCAGCAGCTGCTAGTAGCCCTGAGCCTTCATTCTTCTGAAACAAAGAGCATCAGAAAGCAGAAGAGGAAGTGCCTCTTTCTGGGTGGGAGACTCTCCCATCCAAATTTGAGCAGGAAGAAGTCCCCACAGAGCATACTTTGTTTATATTTTCTTTATACAAATATTTTTGAATGACTTCTGATTATTTCTGGCTGATTGTCAACAGTCAGGATGAAAAAGGTAGACTGCAGGCAAAAACATTATTGTAATAGAAATTTTGATTCTACTTTGGGAAGGTTTTTAATTTTGAAGATATTCTCCTTAGATCTCATTCCTGACTGTAATCGAAAGGCTGTAACACATTTTTTTACATTGCTTTTATTTCTGGTTATTGCCATGGTAACACAGACTTATTCTAACATATATGCATTTTGGGCAAATCTCTTACTTAAGAAAAATGCCAAGGAGAATAAGAAGTAAGGAAAAGATGCAAATGACTTTTGTCAAATACGTTTTGTGATGTTCAGTTGTTAACTTGTTATCAAATGAAAGCAAGCAATTTATTCTTCTGGTGATTAAAAGAAGGGCAAAAATGTACCCACTTTTAAAGAACTTGTGCAATTCACAAGAGTTAAAAAAGAAACAATCTGGTACCTATGATTATAGAGGAGAAAACTGAGTAAAGATGAATAAATTACAGAGATAAGTGACTTGCTTTACAGTCACATGACTAGTGAATGGTAGAGCTCAGTTGAGGACTTTTTTCTTCAGCAAATGACCTTGTGAATGGCAAAGAAACACCTAAGGAGGCATGGCTAAATTTGTATTACAAACAGAGTCATGCTGATTTATTTGTGTATTGATTCACTTATATTAAATGCTTATTGTGCCAGGCCCTATGCTAGGTTCTGGGATCAAATAAAGTATCACATATCCGTGAAACTTTATGGAGTTAACAGTTAAGCGAGAGAGATAGACATTAACTTATAATTACTCAAATAAATATATCATTAGCTACTGTGAAAAGGACATGAAGGTAAAGCATGGAGCGCTATGAAAGCAGGTAACATGTGGACTTAATATAGCAAAGTGGTTAGAAGACCTCTCCTTGGTAAAGTTACATTGACCTGAATCCAGAAAAATTATTTGCTAAACGTGGAGGAGGCCAAAGAGAAGCTAGGCAGGGGCACTAACACAGGGTTCTTAGGGGAGACATGTGGTGTGTCTGTAAAGCAAAGAGAAGTCCTGGACTGCACCCATGATGAGTGCCAGAGAGAGTGCTGAAGATGACATTGGTTGATATGAAGCTGAGGCACAGATCCCAGGGCATCCTTGAAGTCATATTAAGAATTCTGATTTTGATCTTGAGCTCACTGGGAGACCATTGACAAGTTTTTATTAGGAGAAAACTGGCACTAGAGTGCTCATGCTGGCTGCAGGTAGGTGTGGGAATAGAGTGCCAATGAGGGCATATTTTCAATAGCTTATGTTCCTGATGGTAGTTTTCCTTAAAGAAGTAACAGTGGAGACCAAGTTCAGTGCATGGATTGAATGCACATTTTGGAAATAGAATAAACAAAACTCTTGGGGAGTAGAGGAAAGAAATGTTTCAAGGATGACACCAATAGAATCTTTTTCACAATCAAACCACCTGGACAGTAGGACCAAAGCTGTTCTTAGTTCTCCAGGACTCTTGACTCTACAGTTTGGGTGCAGCAGAGAACTTCCCATAAAAACTTTCTGATAATTGCTATTTAGAATCTGAGTTGGTGTTGTTAATAAGTAAGAGGAAAGATTTGGCAGTGTTTATAAATACATTTAGGTAGGAGAGTTGTTAGCAAAAACTTATTATTGATGCATGGACAAACATGTTATCAATTCACTTATAGAATTCCTCTCCAGAGTTCCTTTAGGAAATACTAAGCCAAACTATAAAATTCAGATTATCATCTTCCCTTTGATGAAAGTCAAAGTTTATGAAGGTCAACAGTCATGCTACTACTCCGTATAAGACTTTTCAGTGGCTTCCTAGTCTCTTTAAGTCAAATGCCTTAACATGTTTAAAGGGTCCTTCATGATCTAGTTCTTATTTTTTTATCTAATTTAGGATGACTTTAGTTACAAATATCAGATACCTCAGAACACACTGACTTAAACAATACCAGGATTCATTTACTCACATTACTGTAAAATCTAGAATTGATCAGCATCTGATTTTGTTTTTCTGTGATTTTTCTCTGTACCTGCCTCATCCTTAGGCTTGCTCTCTCTCTCTTTTAAAAAAAAATTGTAATTGACAATAATTTTATATATATTTATGCAGTACAATGTGATGTTTTGATTAATGTTTATAGTATGGATGATTAAATCACACTAACAGATCCATCTCACATACTTATTTTTTTGTGGTGAAAACATTTAAAGTTCACTTTTTGTAATGTTGAAATATACAATGCAAGGCTAGGTGTGGTGGCTTAAGCCTGTAATACCAACATCTTGGGAATCTGAGGTGGGAGTATTACTTGAGCCAGGAATTCAAGACCAGCCTGGGCAACATAACGAGATCCTCACCTCTCCAAAATAAAAATTTTATAAATTACCTGGGTGTGGTGGTATGTACCTATGGTCCCAGCTACTTGGGATGCTGAGGTGGGAGGATCACTTTATCCCAGGAGTTTGAGGCTGCAGTGAGCTATGATTGTGCCATTGCCCTCCAGCCTGGATAACAGAGAGAGACCTTGTCTTTAAAAGAAATCAATATACAGCATAGTATTATTTATTATAGTTATCATTCTGTGTAAGATATTACTGCAGCTTATTTCTCCTATCTAACCGAAATATTGTACCCTTTGATCAACATCTCCCCTTTTCCCATCCACCCGCCTCCTCCAGCCTCTGGCAGGTAATTTCCAAAAGCTTGTTCTCTTGATGGTTGCAAGATGGTAGCTAAAAGAAATGTGATGGCATTCTTTCTCAGTCATGTTTAGGAGATTAAGAAGGACACTGATTACTTCAAACATGGAACAAGGGCCCCAAGCTCTCCTGTGTTGGGACTAACCTGAACAAATTGCATTGAGTGGGCAGTTTGGCTCTTCTGATAGGCGTAAGACACTCTGGGCTCGCAGAATCACTTTTAAATACATTTGTTTAATGAATGAATAAAATATGCTTGGAATTTTATGTAATTCAGATAGTACACCCCTCTGGAACCTGTGTAAAGGAACGGCTTCAACATTAAATGGATGTTGGCTTCACGTTTTCAGCAAGCCAGTTCTTAAATCCTGGAAAGTAATTTTCCATTGGCCTCCTGCCTTATGTCCTTTGATTTTGACCTGACTTGATTTTTACTTTTGGAGCCTGTTAAGAAGTTATTTGAGCATCACTCTTGAATGTCCTATGGGTGATAAAATAAAAGAGCTAGGCTACGGGAAGATGAGGTGTGGTGTACCTAACCTTATACAATCTATATGTAAGAAACTTGCTATGAATTGCTTTATTTTATAGACTCTGATAACTTCAAGAGATCCTAGGGAAAATCCACTAACAAAATAGTAATCTTTGTGAAAAGCAAATAACTGCTTCCTACCTTATCTGTTATGCAAATCTGGATACTTACAATAACAGATAATGACAATAACACACTTACTCTATGAAGTCACACCAGTGACAATACATCCATCAATTTCTGTTGTATTTTTTTGTGTATAAGTCACTTGATTTATAGGTATCACTAGACTGTAAGTTCCTCTGAGTGCTAATTCATGCTTATTTCCCCAGTTTAATACATTTTGTTAAGTTCTTACTGCATATTTATAAATTGAAATTATCCATTTATTCCTCATCTATTAACATCCTGCTAGGAGCCAGGTACTAGGCTAGGCGCTGAAGATTCAAAGACAAAATATAATGTTTCTCTCTTAGAGATCCTATTTTTAAAAAAGGGGAAGATAACTAGATCTATAATTGGCAAATTTTTAGTGTGATTGGTACTTCAGTAGGGCATAAAAACAGATGGAGATGCAAAAGAGGAAATGCTCAACCTTCTCTTGGTAGTAAGTGGCAGACAAAGATGAGGTATTCAAGGAAAGCATCCAAGAAGAGAGAAGGAAGAGTGGAATTTTTGAATGTAGAAAAGGGGAGTGAGGATAGATGACAAAGAGCACATGGGTAAAGGCATGAAGCCATGCAATAAAATGGTGTGTCCTCAAAACTTTACATGCTCCAAATTGCCGAGGAAGAAAAGGCAGATGATAAGATTGGAGAGGTAACCAGCAGCCATATCATAGAGGACCAAAGTAAGCATGCTACAGACTTAACCTTAAAGAAATGATTACAAACTTAACTTTAATAAATGATAAAGATTTAATTAGGGTGGTAACACAATGGAACAACCTCAGGCAAGATAGATTGGCATGGAAGATAGATTGGAGCAGGCCAAGAATGAAGCCAGGAGTATCCTTTAAGGAGTTCCACAGCCCAATTAAGCAATCACGATGGCTGATGGAACACCTTTTTTGGGAAGTCGGCTTGGAAAAACTTTTAATGATCAATGGAGCACAAAGGAGAAGGAGAAACCTAGGATGACACCTGGCTTAGGTGACTGGTTGTCAGATGGTAATGCCAGTACTCAACTTAGATCCTAAGAGGAAAGATAGGTTTAATTTCGGTTCTACCTATATTGAGCTGAAGTATCTCCAGGATGACCTATATGGGCAGTTGGATATAAGTTCTGAATATCAGGCAAGAGATTTGTTGAGTAGCAATGTATATGATTTGAAGATCATCAGGGTGGAGGTAATAGTTAAGTCCCTGCACTTGGATGAGGTTGCCCAGGGAGATTATTAAGGTGAAAAGTTGGCACAGGAGAGAATGTTGGGTACCACAAACATTTATGTGGGAAAATAAAGCAAAAGAATGTAACTATGAGGATCAAGAAAAGAAAAAAGAGGCAGGAAAAGGACCTAGATGCCATGGCACAATGGACTCAAAAGGAAGATAGAGCATCAAAGAGGACATTTTTATGTAGGTAAATAAGTAGATTAAGAATGAAATTAGGTCCACATTAATTAGCTACAAAGTATACATGAGTAAAATGGATTGGTGTCCTTGGAAAGAGTAATTTCAGTGGTGTGTTGGGTTAATGAATGGGGAATTGGAGGGTGGAGGTCATGAGTAAACTGGTTTTCCAAGTGGTCTGGCCATAGTGGGAAGAAGAGCGATGAAATGAAGTAGATAGTTACCGAAGTGTCTGTCTCAAAGCAGTCAAAATGTATATATGTGTGTATTTCTTTATAACGTGGAATAAAATTTTAGCTATAAAATATGGATAAGTTCAGAGAGACAGAAAGGGAGAGGGAGAGAGGGGGAGAAAAAACATAGGAGAAGAAAGAAATGTTAATGGAATAAGTCTAATGGCAAAGATGAGAAAACAGAATCGAGGCTCAAGGATATAGGCGAAGAAATTATCTCGAAAAGGGGAAAGGACATTTCTTCATACAAAACCAAAGTGAAAGTATTGGTATAGAAACTGATATGAATAAATTTACAATCATTTAGCCTCATTTGATCATAAGTAAATTGAAATGCCCTATATTCACTTGCTATTTTTGGAGGAAGTTTAAAGGATGTTAGAGGCAGACTCAACCTTTCACTTTTCTTTTTCTAAGATACAGTCAGGTTGATTAATTTCTTCCATAAAAGCAAGTCAAATGCTATTTCTTTGACAGCTCCCACTTGTTTTCTCATTGTTACACAATCTGAAGAGGTGGATAGTATCTTTGTTGATGTCAGTCAGCAGAGATTAAAGTTTGGTGGAAATCTTGAGCTCTGTTAGGTTCTGCCCTCAAAACTCAGGCTTGTGACTTAAATTTACCTTGTTCAGGTTTCCAAAGGAATGACTCATAGCCAACAAAAGGATACTCTTTCCTTCTCCAGTTTTCCAAGGACAGAGTTTGGGGATGTGTCCACGGGATGCTTAATACCCCTATTCTGTTCTTCAGCCTTAATTATCCATCTGGTTCCTCAGACAATTTATTAGACTCTGACAAATCTGAACAGATGGGCTATAGCAATTGAAATGAAGATAGGCAATGGAGAGGTTAAACAATGGCAAAAACAGGACCTAAACACATAATTTTATTTAATTCTTACACCTCTGAGAAGTGGGCATTATATTATTATTGCTGGAATCCACTGTGATCAGGCTGGCATTGGTACAGTTTGATGATGGGGGATGAGGCAGGCATGTGTTTTGCATGCATTGGTTCACATGCAGGGAATAGAGCATGTTAGAAGAGGGTGTATTTATATTAGAAGAGGACATAGTTGTACATATTAGAGGAATACAAAAGGTGTAAAAGTAAAAGAGTCATATTTAGCAATTTAGCCGACGAAATATGGTAATTTGGACTCATCAACCAAAGAATAAAAAGGTAATTTCTGATTCCCCATTCAGAGGATTGGACAATCAGGGCCCATATTCTGGATTTCTGAGTGTTCATGCCCCAGAGGAATATTGTCTTAGTCTGTTCAGATTGCTATGAAAAGTACCATAAAGTGAGTAGCTTATGAACAGCAGAAAATTATTTCTCACAGTTTTAGAGGCTGGGAAGTCCAAGTTCAAGGCACTGGCAGATTTGGTGTCTGATGGGTTCCCACTTTCTGGGTCATAAATGGTGCCTTCTCACTGTGTCCTCACATGGTAGAAAGGATGAGCTGGCCCTGTGGGTTCTCTTTTATAAGGGCACAAATTTCATTCATGAGGGCAGAGCCTCTAAAGGCATCATCTTCTAATACCATCACACTTTGGTGCTTACATTTTAACATATGAATTTTGGTGGGACACAAGCATTCAGAACACAGAAAATATTAAAAGTCTTTTTGCATTTCAGATCTGAAAGTTGCCAGATACAGTGACACCAAGTAAAGAAAATCTTGCTGTATAGTTTTTATTGGTAAGGTCCAGGCCAAGGGTTGCAAACTCTGATGACTGCAATAGCCAGTTACCATAAAATAATGAAGAGAGCTAGGTGTAACCAGTCGGGGGTGGTGAGGACTGTGGGAAACTATTGAGTGTGTGCCCTATCTAAAGTGCTACTCAGTTACTGCCCACTCTTGACATGCAGGAATGTGGACTCAGTTCATCGTATTTTTTGATTTATTAAGAGAAATCACAAAAATTCTAAATGTATAATCTAGTTTTTGATGTTGGCATAAATGTTATAAACTACTTTGTGAATCAAACCAACATGTCGACATTTAAGGAACTGATTGATTCTATGACTCCTGGTGTGGGCCCTTCAAGTAGGTAAACCTGGATTATCTGAGAAAGGAAGGAAGTGGTTATAATGCCATTTCTGGGGGAAATGAAATGAAAAGAGAAGGGGAGGACAACAGAAAGAAGGAGTGATAATGGGGTTTCCTAAGACTGGGAAGCCTGCAGAGTGAGAGTCTCTGCAGGTAGCTGAGATCCATGTCCTGTTGCTCTCCAAGGGAGCCTTTAGAGATTTGAGGACCAAGCCCTGTTGGGGCGGAAATGCCAGTAAAACTTGTACAAAGACTGCCTTGGTAAGACTGGAGCTACTACAGGAAGCAGGCAACCTTCTTCATACTGACTCTAGGGACATGAACAAGACACATTGATTTTGACCCATGGTCCTGGATTGGAAATTATTTTCCCTAGTTTCTCTTGAAGTGTGGAAGTCCCCAGGTTAAGAAGCACTCTAAGAGAAGGAAAAGTGGCCACAAAATGACTGACCCACATTTCTCGAGAACTTTAGGTAATGGTAGGATGTACTATGACTAAGGAAAAGAAAGAAGTGTGGCATTCTTTACACTTCAAGTTTAGAGAGTAGACAGCAAAGGGTTGTGACAACCTCTGGGCAGTGCAGCTCCACAGAACTCATGTCTGAGCCCTTTAGAGAAAGGGGTGATGGCAAAAGCTGAAGGAGTGATTTCTTCTAGAGTCCATGAGACACGTAGCCACACTGCAGTGTCCAGAGTAATAACAGTTGGGTGGAAAGGTATTTGCCATGGTCTGAATGTTTGCATGCCTCTGAATTCCTATGTCAAAATCCTGCCCCACAAGGTAGTGCCATTAGGAGGGTGGGCCTTTGGGAGGTAAGTATGGAATGGGGGTGCAGACCTTTTGAATGGGTGGAGTGCTTTTATAAAAGAGGCCCAGAGAGCTAGGTTGCCCTTCCCTATTTGATGACACAGTAAAAAAAGTACCATTTATGAACCAGAAAGCAGAACCTCACCAGTCACTGAATCTGCCCGTACCTTGATCTTAGACTTCCTAGCCCCCAGAAGTGTAAGAAAATAATAAAATAATTCTGTTGTTTATAAGCCACCCAGTTCATATGACTTTTTTTTTTATAGCAGCCCAAGCAAACAGATAGCATTCTTCTCAATCCCAATTAAAATGCCCTTGAGGCACTGATGCCTTGACTACCTGACTCTGTGGAATAATATGCTCGTAGCTTGATCCTCTGGATACGCAGGCAGTTTGAGAGGAGGCTGTTTGCAATGTTTGGAGTGAGAATCTTTGGAACGGACACCAAAGTTTGATTGTCAGCGTGAATGTGAGGAGCTTCAGGAGGTAGGAATGACAGAGCAGGATACCATTTACTGTCTGTTCTTGATCTTATTTGAGACCATCTAGGAACTTCCTAAAATAACTGGATGAGATTTTGAGAAGTTTTTGTAAGATAGAGACAAAGCCAATGAAATTTTAGTGTTCATGCAGACCAATTGTACTCACACCCTAGTGACAACTGAGAACACTTTAGTTACATGAATCACACACATTAAAGTTAAGAGCCTTGCCCGTGGTCTCCCCAATCTTTTGTGATGAAAGTAAAATTTAAATTCTAGACTTAACTTCAAATTTACCACCTACTTTATTATATCATCACTGCCTTTCACCCAAACTTATTGATTTTTCTTTAATCTCAAATAAAATGCTTCTCAGGGAATGTCTTATAAGGAGAGAGATGATCACAAATACTTTGAGATTACTTAAACACCCATTGGTTGTACCTATTTTAATGTAAGTTGGTACAGTTTGTTTTTAAATTTTTTTACCTTTAAGCTTTTTTTATTTGAAGTTTATACAGTTTGAACACTTTAAACAAAATGCTTTATTTACAATTTAACAACAACAAAAGAAACCCAGAAACTAAATGGAGTGTCAGAATACAAAGGCCCTGTTTCCCTTGCAAAAATCACAATAAACATGAATTGTCACATAAACATAAATAAGGTGGAAAGTAGAAAATAGGAATTCTCAAATATTTCATATGGTGAATAGTTATGATGAGTATGCAAACCCAAGCTCATCTTTTGCAAGAAAAGAGAGTTTCTCTCTCTCAGGCTACCTGGCTGTGGCTGGGATGCTGACACTCTCTCAGGTAGCAAATTCCTTCCCTTCAAGTTAATAATGCCTAATATTTCCTTGAGTTCACTCAGTATCTACTCTATGACTCAATACTCTCCATTCTCCAGTGTCCCTGCCTTCCAATAGCCCTGAACAAAAACTTTTGTTATTGTTAATGTTCTGCTGTCCCCTTACATGTTTTCTTCCTCTCATTCTTCCTATATGACTGACCTTGGTCATCCGTCAATTCAGGTCATTAGAGCATAAAACTTCTTGACACCCAGCACTGGCTTAATATTTGTTTTGTACCACTAGCACTTTGCATTTGGCTAAACACTCGGTAGGTGCTTTGGATTCATTGTTATACTCCTTAGATTTGTGATATTAATCAGCATCCTAAAAGAGAAAAATATTTAGAAGAAATCTGGTAATAATCTGTACACTGGGAAGTTATGCAAAAGAAATAGCTTCCTATGTTTCAGGTGTTGCTGTTACCAAGGTACATTGCTTCTATATAAATTCACAAACTATAATCAGTCTCATATTGTATATAGAAGATTAGAAGCACCATTTGTATGTAGCCTCAGTCTACTGCTCGTAATTACTGAGGATTGCTATTATTCAGGCTGAAAAATGACTAAACATTGTGTCTCCTATGAAAACATTCCATGACAATACAAATGTCTGAATAATTAAATTGCCTTACTCTGGGTTGAATATAGATAATCAATGTAAGATATTTTGAAAAATGCAAACAACCGGAAGAATGCGAGAAATAATCTCATTCAGAAGATTTAATTTCTCTTGACCTAAGTCTCTGTAACCACTAAAGTATAATGACTAATACATAGCAGGCACTTAGTAAATGTTTGTTGAATGAATGAATGCATGGTGAATAAATGAATGAATACAACAATGGTTGCTCTGCTTAATTCCAGGGTTGTTATAAGGATAAATTGAAGTAAGAGTTGAATATATACTGGATAAATAAATTTATCATCAGACAGTCTTGGTTTTGGATCCTGCCTCTGGCATTTATAAACCATGCCATTTTGAGCAAATCACTTAACCTTTGCATAGGACCTCATGCATGATTGGTTCCCAATAAGTGAGCACTATCACTTGTGGAAAGGATAGTATGTAATGCAAGGTTTTCTTTCTCATTATTTGTCATTTGGTACCTTTTTAACCTGATAAATGTTTCTTTGTGGTTCTAGCAATCCATATTTCATACTTTCTTAGTCAAGTGACAGGGAAATCGTATATTTTATACTATGAATATTGCTCCCCCCAGGACAAAAGCAAAATATTTCAAAAATTCATAAGATAATAACTAGTATATGCAAACCACTGGCGATCTGGTGTCATTTGCTGGCTATTGGGGTTTGGTAAATAATTCTTCACAAAGTTCATTTTGATCAGGGAGCTGCCAGCCATCTCATAGCTCATGTTTAATAAGCTAAGTTTTGTGATTTAGCATCAGGCATTTAAGATAGGGCCAGCTATATGGTTCTGCATAGTTGCATACTCATAAATATCCAATATCCATTATCCAGTGTTGTTGAGTAGAATGTCATTCACATGAACTCACTTGTCATGTTTGGTAGTTTTTAAGACAGGGATACTTTTTTTTTTGTAACCTATCCCATACATTTATTTATTTCTAAGCACAAAGGGCACTTGGAAGAAAATGGAGCAGCTGGTAAACACTTATGGAGATAAACACTATCTTTTTCTGTCCCTCTCTAATGTCTCATCAATTCTTCAATTCTAATTGAGGTCTTTTAAATCTTAATGGACATTCTTTCTGCTTATTATTACAGTTATCTGGAGACAACAGTAAATAGGCTGCATTATAAATAATGTTTCCCATTTATCTTAGCTTGTTTTGTGTTGCTATAACACTATCACAGACCGGGTAATTAATAAAGAATTTATTTCTCACAGTTTGGGAGGCTGAGAAGTTCAACCTCAAAATGCTAGCATCTTATTGGGTCTTCTTGCTGTGTCATCCCATGGTGGAGGTAGAAGGGCAAGATAGTACAAGAGAGCATGAGAAAGTCCAACTCATTTTTATAACAAACTCACTCTTGAGATAATTAACCCATTCCCATCACAACGACATTAATCTATTCACAAAGGCAGAGCCCTCATGACCTAATCACCTGTTACTAGGTGCATTGGAGATTAAGTTTCCAACATACACACACTGGAGAATGCATTCAAATTTTAGCTCCTTGTATCTAAAGTGCAGCCCTTTAGGGGCCAGTTTTTAGAGAGAAAAAATGGGTAAGCCTTTGAATGTGAATTTCCACATCCTGTGGCATTGGAAATTCTTCTCTTACTGGGCATAATTTTCATAGGGATAGCTGTAATGTGTCTAGTTGTTTCTCCCTATACTAAAATAATCTAACAAACAAAAATCCCAAACAATTCAAATGCTATAATTTTAGAATAATTAATTCTCCCTTATTTTTTTCTGACTACTCTCTTAAAGACTGCGAATTACCACTTTTTGCTTCCACTAGGCTATTTGCCTCTAGTCTTAACTGCTTTTCCTTTTCTATTTTACTACTTCTTGTTTCTCTTTTCCTCCCTCCCTCTTTTTTGCCCCCCACATTTTCTTCTTTTTTCAACAAACTTCAGTGCCTACAGTGGCCATGGGCAGTGTGCAGTGCTGATGGTACAGTAATGCATTAGGCAATAGTTCTCCCTCATGGTGCTCATAATCTTGGGGGGAGCAGACTCATAATAGAGAATTAACATCTGATGTGTTAATTTATTCTGGAGGCAGCCTGGTGGGATAGAGGATGGTAATAATCAAAATACCACAAATTAGTTGGTTTTAGAAGTGCACATGAATTTTTAAAGCATCGTATGGAAGACAATGTATTTGAGTAACATGTCAAATAGGAATAGAGAGCTTTAAGTAAAGAAGTAAAATTATTTTCAGATTAAAACGTATCGCCTTTAGCAAATAGATGTTATGACAGCTATTTTGTCTGCTTCATCTGCTTTGTTTTGATAATTTCGAGTGTGCTAGGTTATGTGGTTGATCAATCGTGCTGTGATGTTATACCATTTGTTTGCAATGGAGTTGTAGCTCACTCCTTACTTTTCTTTCCCATTACCTAATGGAAATTAAGAGTGGTGCCATTAGCGAGTACACCTGCCTCAGGGAATGATGTGTTTTGCAGATACAAAGTCTTGAAACTGTATCTTTTGTCACTTATCTAGGACAAAATATATAAAGTCACTGAGAATTCTGATAACTCCTTATGGGTCCTAGAAAGTGTAATAAATAAAATATAAATTTCATTTCCTCCCATAGTATTTTACATTTTAGATGTGGTCTGAAAGGTTATTTTAATTTTACATTTCTGTGTCTATATAACTTTACATTTTGAAAGTACAGTTATATTTGGCTTTTTAAAGAAAACCAGTATCAGACACCATCCTGATAGGAAATCATTTAATTATGATGTTCAGTTTCAATGCCTTAGGTTTGTTCTTCCAAATTATGTTGAAATAGGTGTCTTTAGAAATCCTCTGCTCCTGCAAAGAAATCTCAGGCTCCTTGAATTTCTTTGATATAACAGTTTTTCAAAGAAGTGCTCTAAAATTTGAGTTTGGATTTTTTTAAATTTTCAATTGTATTGTGTTTTGTTCAGACAACATTATTTCATGACATACCTTCTTATTTCTTGAAATTTTGTTTTGTGGACAAGTATACACTTAAAAAAGTTCCACGGTTCCACGTACGCACACAAAGAACATGTATCTTCTATTTGGGGTACAAACTTTCGTATACATTAATTGTGTTCAAATATTTTATAACCTTACTATTATCAAGACCTTTAAATTTATCAAGCATGACCTTAATTAGGTGATATTAATCGTTTAATCATTAATTGATCATTAATCAACCTTTTTGCTGTGAAATTTTGCTGATCAATGTGAAAGAAACTTTGAAGGTAATAATGAAGGGGTCATTTTGTAGCATGGTAGTATCACCCTGGTCCTAAGACCTGGGTCTCAGCTCCTTTTCTGACTCTCGCAGTGACGTGAGGCTTCTCTGAAGTTTACCTCCAAAATGGAAACAATGACGTGCTCTAGCTTTTTTACATAATTGTGAGGGGAAAGATGCATTACATAAGCCAATGCTATGAGGATTGCAGAACTTACAAAGCAAGGATGGTTGAGGAATTTCATTTATTACTTTACATGCTTTACTTATGGAAAACAAGATATAACAAAATTATATGCAGACTTTTTCCTTAGGAAGTTTTTCATACGATGTTTTCTGCTTTGTTTAGTGAGGAGTTATACAATTAGCAACAATCAAAATAATATAAGCAATATTAAAATCAGCTGTTCCCATGAGGGACTAGTGATAAGACATAATTTTGTTGTAATGCAAGTGGCAATGACAATTCATTATATGTAAATTGTGGGATGTTTTAAGTTGTATAAAGCTCATATTTTATCTTATTTTTTAAAAAATAAGTTTAGAAAATAAGAAATAGGGTTTCACCATGTTGCTCAGGCTGCTCTTGAACTCCGGAGTTCAAGTGATCCTCCTACCTTATCCTCCTGAAGTGTTGCGATTATAGCCGCCGTATCTGATCAAGTCCATGATATTTTAAATTCTAAAATGGAATTCCAAAATACCTTCTTTCACAACCTACCTTTGTACCATGGTTTTACTTTTAGCACCTGAGGGTAGTTTTACATTTGCAATATCAGATTAGGTAAGACCACAAATAAAAAATTACACCAGAAAGTCCTAAACTACTTTAAGGCAAGTTGAAATGTGGTGACTTTATTTTTATTGAATTAACTTATAAATGTAAAAATATTTATTAAATTTTATAGAAATTACTGTAAAATGTAAAATTAAATCATGTCTTCACCAAAGAATTATTACCATCTTCTTTACCTACTAGCCATACCCACTCTATTTTCTTTTTCTCTTTACACATCTAGTATCAACATCCTCAGTTGTAGCGGGTAGAGCTGAGTGCTGCCAAAATATGTTGATGTCTTAACCCCTGGTACCTGTGAATGTGACTGTTAGGAAGTAGGATCATTTCAACTGTAATAAAACTAAATTGAGGTCATACTGGTTTAGGGAGGGCCCTAATACAATGACTTATATCCTTATAATAAGAGAAAAATTTGAACACAGACAGAAACAGGCACTGAAAAAGTCTGTATGAAAACTGAAGCAGAGTTATGCTGCCACAGGTCAAAGGATGCAGAGGATTGCCAGCCACCACCAGCAACCAGATGCAGCAAGGATAGATTTTTTTAATAGAAATTTTAATTGTCAAATAAAAATTGTGCATATTCGAGATGTACAACATGACAATTTGATAAATATGAAATGATTACACAATCAAACCATTTGTGTGTGTGTGTGTGTATGCATGTGTGTTGTAAGGCCACTTAAGATCTACTCTCTTAGCAAATTTCAAGTAAACAGTACAGTATTGTTAACTATGCTGTACGTTAGATCCCCAGGACTTATTTATCTCATAGCTGAAAGTTGTACCCTTTACCCAATGTCTCTCCATTTCCCTCACACTCCAGCCCCTGGCAGCCACCACTCTACTCTCTACTTCCATGAGTTCGATTTTTTTAGAATTCAAATATAAGTGAGATAGTATAGCATTTGCCTCTTTATATTTGGTTTATTTCATTTAGCATAATTAGAGAAGGATGGATTCACAAATTAGGAAGGGATAGATTCTTCCTTAGAGTCCTTGGAGGGAGCATGACCCTGCTGACCTCTTGATTTCAGACTTGTAGTCTCCAGTACTATGAGAGAATAAATTTCTTTTGTTTGAAGCTACAGGGTTTGTGGTAATTTATTATGACAGCCCTAGCAAACTAATACACCAGAGACCTGCCTTCCACATCTTCTACTTTTTCAAGGTGTCTTTGGCAATCTATTCCCTTTTTTGAATTCTTCTTCTATCACAATTGCATAAGTAACTTCCAAATCATGATCTATCTATCCAGCTCCAGCTCTGTATTTCTTACTCTATTCTCAATATCATCACCAAGGTTTCCTATGGGAGCATCACATCCAGTATATGAAGTTCATCATCTTCCTGCTAAACTTGAGTTACCCCTTTCTGGTTGTGGTCCCAGCATCCTTCCAGTTACTCAGACTTAAAGTGAAAGGGCCATCCTTGGCTTCTCTGCCATCTTTTGCCCATCCTGTCCACCACTATCCCACAGACAAGGTTGGTTTTCAGGTCCCTGTGGACCATAACACACATAACACTCTGTTTTTTAATACCACCTTTACTGGGCTAGCCCAACAGCCCTCTGATGGATTCATTTCTGTTAGTCTCTTGAACATGTTGTTCACCTTATGCATGTTTTACAAATTATGCTCTACAAAGCTCTGATTGTGTTATTCTGTTGCTTAAATGACTTAAACATTTCATCACTGTCTTCCGAATAAAATCAGACTGATGTGAATGTCCTCCCTCCTCAGAACCCACTTCCTTTTAACCCATTTTCTTCTAATACCCCTTAGGTACATTATTTATCTAAATCAATGTTGTTTTCTTTCCTTAAGTTTTTATACCTCAATGCCTTTTTGTAGTTGTTGGTCTTATATCTTTCAACCTGTACTGTTCTTTCCTTTATTATCCAAAAGTTAAACTCTGGCCTCTTAATCAAGTTCGAAGATTACCTCCTTTGGTTCTTCTTTTTTTTTTTTTTTTTGAACCGGCTCCTGGGTTCACACCATTTTCCTGCCTCAGCCTCCCGAGTAGCTGGGACTACAGGTGCCCACCACCACGCCCTGCTATTTTTTTTTTATTTTTAGTAGAGACAGGGTTTCACCATGTTAGCCAGGATGGTCTCGATCTCCTGACCTTGTGATCCGCCCTCCTTGGCCTCCCAAAGTTCTTGGATTACAGGTGTGAACCACGGCACCCGACCTCCTCTGGTTCTTAATCAACATATTCCTATCTGAAGTTTTGTGTAGACTTTTTTTTTTTTTTTTTTTTTTTTTTTTTTTGGTAGTGACAGGTTCTATGTATGCTCTGTCACCTGAGCTGGAGTGCAGTGGCACATTCATAGTTCTTTATGAACTATGAACTTGAACACCTGGGCTTGAGCTGTGATTTGAACTCCTGGGCTTAAGCAATCCTCCCACCTGCACCTGACCTATGTACTCTTGTGTACTCTTTCAGATTACAAGCTCACTGAGGGGAAAGACATGATTTATCTAACATTGCACCTAACCTAGTGCCTTGGACACAGCAGACACTCAATAAAAATCTTTGAATGAGTCAGCGCCTATTAAAAATGAAAGCATAATCATTTAAAATCATTGTGGCTCTGATCATTTAACTCTGATTACCTCCTTTCCTCTCTACTGACTCTAAACATTTTTTAAAAATCTGTGTATTTTTAGCAGCACTACCCCCTCACATCCTCCAGATCATATTATCTCCTTGTCCCCAATTATCATGATAGAATAAATTAAGGAAGCCTCCTCAGTTAAAGGATGCTACTGCTTCTTTTAAGACACAATGCATGCATTGCGTTTATTAAGTATTCTTGGAAAATTTTGTGTTTACGTCAAATTGTTGGACAACATACAAGTCATGTAAGAGATTCGCTTCCAATGTGTTTCACTTGCTGAATGTGTTTACTTGTATGCAGAACATTCTTAGAGAATAAATTGTCAACTCTTCTACGGTGGAGGGGCTGGTGCTATTTGCATAGCTACAGAGGACAGGGAAAGTGTCTGGTATGTTCCAGGTTTGAAAGAGCCCTTTTGCAGCTGAGCCAGGCTTCCATCCCACTCTCCTTGAGGACATACCACTTGGGAGTAGCTGAGAACAGGGAATGCCAGGTGTTGGCTGGGAGCTACCCAGATAAAGATGTCCTCACACCTGAATCTTTCCTAAGAACCTCTAGAACTGCTCTGCCTTCTTAAAATCGTGTTGGTAGTCTTGAAAGTGGCGAAAACTATCTATACACAACTGAGAAACTGAAAGGCCAGATCTCCTGTACTTAACACATTGCGTATA
Organism: Nomascus leucogenys; assembly: GCF_006542625.1. Classification (NCBI taxonomy): domain Eukaryota; kingdom Metazoa; phylum Chordata; class Mammalia; order Primates; family Hylobatidae; genus Nomascus; species Nomascus leucogenys. The sequence continues at coordinate 28,655,374 of NC_044395.1, read as the reverse complement.
GCTTAATACCAAGAACTAGTGGATTTTTAATGAAATGCATATTGATCTTATAGTTTATTTTATGTCATTTTTTGCTTATCTGACCTTTCTTACTACAAAGAGACACTTTTTATAAAGCTAATGCATATTCATTAAGAGAAATCCCAAACTGAATAAAACAACATTTTTTTTTTTTTTTTGGAGACAGAGTTTTACTCTTGCTGCCCAGGCTGGAGTGCAATGGCGCATTCTTGGATCACTGCAGCCTCCACCTCCGCAGTTCAAGCAATTCTCCTGCCTCAACCTCCCAAGTAGCTGGGATTACAGGCACCCACCACCATGCCCAGCTAATTTTTGTATTTTTTTAAGTAGAGACAGAGTTTTACCATGTTGGCCAGGCTGGTCTTGAACTCCTGACCTCAGGCGATCCGCCCACCTTGGCCTCCCAAAATGCTAGGATTACAGGCATGAGCCACCGCTCCCAGCCATAAAATGGCATTCTTTATGATGCTTCTTCAAAGATGATGCTTCAAGTGTAGAATGACATTAGAAAGGTCAAAATTAAAAGAATAAAATTATTTTAAAGTGAATAATATTTATAGAGGAAAGGCTCATGTTTCCAGAGGCAAAGAAGGGGTGACTTAAGATGACTGTATGTTGCATTAATGTTCACAGAAAACTTTTTGTTGTATATCATGTTTATTTGAGTGTATCAAAGAGACTTGTAGTTCAGTGGAAGAAAACAAACACTGGACTTTGTGTCCTGAGAGATTCTCCTCCAGGCCACGTGATCAGCTTCCAGTGTAATGTTGTCAAAGCATGTCACCTGCATGGGTGGGCCTAGGTTTCCTCACCTGTGCTTTGAAGCCAGTTGCAAATCTGAAAATCTGGATACAGATTGAAGGGCAATGGCAGCCCCTCTCTCCCTGAGTACTTATGATATGCCACAACTTGCGCTAAGCACTTTACATGCATCAGCGCCATCTATTTTCCCGGCAGCCCTCAGCTTCAAGAGGTGCAGCAACCTGCTCCAGTCCATTCAGCTGGTAAGTGACAGAGGCGGAATTTGAATAAATCTGTCTTATTTACCACTACACTATGCTGCAAGGACAATGAGAGAGGCAGTGGAGTTAGGAGGTTTTTAAAAAGCCAGGACTCTTTTTTCTCTCCTTTTCTCACTAAAAGAAAGTATTTCAGAATATATGTTATCCTTGAAAAACTGTATTTCTCAAGGAGTTAATGAGAACTAACATGTGCATGAGACTCCACAGCAGGAAAATATACTTGAGTAGGATTCAGGACACCTCATATCAACTCCTCAATCTTGCATTAGATACCTTGGACAAATCACATAGCTCCTCCTTGCCTCAGTTTCTTCATTTGCAAAATGGAAATAATACTGTTCTGTTGAGCTAAATGAAACATGCCCACAAAATACAAAAAGTGTAAAGTAATTAACAAGGTAAATTATTTCACATAAACTTCCTCAATTACCAACCCAACTTTTCTCCTCCTCACCAAGGGCGGCAAGGAGAGAATGAAGAATTTGCATCAGTGGTCTTAGCCAGTGGTATGGATATCTGAGCACTTAACGCTAACTTTAGCTGTGCCTCTGATAGACTGATCTCAATGGCACAGGAATCTCTAGAGAGCTTTGAATTTGAATCATAATAATTTGATAGAATTAGCTGTCTAGGGATAGGGTAACCCAATCTTTTGACAGGGAATAATTTGACATTGCTGAATCAGGGCTGGAAATGCCAAAAATGCTGGGAGGTAGGGGGTAGGATGTGATGATATTACTACATTGCAAACATTCATGCAATTTCTCTGTTTCTCTTCCTTCTTTGGAGATAATTTATCATAAGGTGATATGCAAAATCTCTTCAATGCAAATAATGGTGTTTTTCAAGTAGACTTGGATTATATATTATACATACATAATAGAATCATATTCTTCAGCCATGAGAGCTGGAGATAAAGTTAATCTCAATCAAATGCTGCTCTGAATTAACCAGTGAAAAGTAAAGCTCAGCTCTAATAGGGGAAAGAGGGATGTTGCAAAACACACCATTCATACCATTCTCTTCCTTACATTTTATATCTGTTTCCAGGAGCTGCTGTAACAAATGACCACACACTAGATGGTTTAAAACAAGAATCTGTTCTCTCACAATTCTGGAGACTAGAAATCCTAAATCAAGGTGTTGGCAGGGCCATGCATTCTCCAAACCCTCCAGGAATGGATTATTTCTCATATCTTCCAGCTCCTAATGGCCTCACACATTCCTTTGTTTGTGGCAGCATAACTTTAATCTTTGTCCTGTCTTCACATAGCTGTCTTCTCTATGCCTGTATCTTCACATGGCATTTTACTCCATGTGTCTCTGCTCACATTTCCCTCTTCTCGTAAGGATGCTAATCATACTGGATTAGGGCCCACCCTAAGGACCTTAACTTGACTTGACTTTGTCTGCAAAGATCCTATTTCCAAATGAGGTTATATTCACTTGTATATACAGGTAATTGGGGTTAGAACTTCAGCATATTTATTTTGATCCAACCTATAACATAGCTTTTTGGAAGTGTTTTGTTTGAGAAGGCATGGGAGAATTTAGGCAAGTTAATGAGGAAAGGAGAGATCATGGAATTTCAAGGTAAAACTCTATTTTTGCCAGATAGTCATATACATTTCTTATGTATCATTTAGCACCACTCATCTTCCCATAATGCAACAGCAAGAGGGTCTTCGGGCCGGGCGCGGTGGCTCCTGTTTGTAATCCCAGCACTTTGGGAGGCTGAGGCAGGCGGATCACCTGAGGTCAGTAGTTTGAGACCAGCTGGCCAACATGGCGAAACCCCGTCTCTACTAAAATAACAAAAATTAGCCGGGCATGGTGGTGGGCGCCTATAATCCCAGCTTCTCAGGAGGCTAAGGCAGGAGAATTGCTTGAACCTGGGAGGCAGAGGTTGCAGTGAGCCAAAATCACACCATTGCACTCCAGCCTGGGCAACACAGCAAGACTCTGTCTCAAAAAAAAAAAAAAAAAAAAAAAAGTCTTCTATTCTACAAAAAGTCCAGAGAGAAGATTTATAGAAAATATTCAGAGGTAGACAGTTTTCTATGAACAGATCACCAGAGCAGTCTAGGAAAGGATTAAGAACAGGAAACTTGGAGTTAGGTAGATCTGGAGTTCAGCACTGCCGTATGCTAGCTGTCTGACTTTGCCCAATGTAACCACTTTTCCAAGCATCAGTTTACTCATCTGTGAACGGGATGATAACATTATGTACCTCTTGGGGATTTTATGAGATTTACCTGAGATAAAGCATATAAAATCCTTACAATAGTGCAAAAGTACATATATTTAAGCACTAAATATATTGTGCATGATTATTTCTCTGGATCCTCTTCCAGGATGTGGATTTCACCTTCTTAACCAGACCCTATACATGTGTGTTTTGGAATTCATTAAAATAATGACTGAAGTTATAAACAATAATGTTTTGAGCATTTTAAAATATAAACATGGCTGTTAAAATTCATAGGATCCACTTTGGGAGGCCGAAGTTGGCGGATCACCTGAGGTCAGGAGTTTGAGACCAGCCTGGCCAACATGGTGAAACCCCATCTTTACTAAAAATACAAAAATTAGCCTGGTGTAGTGGCAGGTGCCTGTAATCCCAGCTACTCGGAAGGTTGAGGCAGGAGAATCGCTTGAATCCGGGAGGCGGAGTTTGCCTTGAGCCGAGATCGTGCCACTGTGCTCCAGCCTGGGCAACAAGAGTGAGACTCCATCTCAAAAGAAAAAAAAAGTCATAGGATCATAATTTTTATAGGGTATCTCAGTGTTAAAATAGGCTATGCTATTAGTTACATGTGAATTCAAATAGCAAATAAGATAAACAACTTTTAAAGCTATTTTTTCTTGAGTAATTCTTAAATCAACAGTAAAGCAAACAAAAGTAATTTGGCAACAAATATTTCTGTAGAGGTATTATGTCAATTTCTTCTTCCCTATAATTTTGAGAACCAGTGTTATGATTTTCTCAATTTTCACTTTCTTGGGCTGCATTGTGTGAATGACAAATACCATTTCATTGTGATCTTTATTCTGTCAAATGAGAGAGACAAGCTTTACAAAATTCCATTCAAGTAAATGATTTCCAGAGAGAAAAAAATGAGTGAATTCTAAAATTATAAATTACGTTCCTGTATTGAAAAGCCTAATCTAGTCTAAAGCATAAAATATATTCATTCATAATGTTTAAAAAACTTACTAGAAAAATATATTCTGACCATATTTTGGTCTAAAGAAAAATTAAATTTGTCAGAAGAGAAACATATAATTCTAGATAAATAATTAATAAAGATAAATTCTTTGTGTATCGATAAGGGACTACAGAGACGAATTTTAGAAGACAGAAAAGTCTACCAACTCAAATTATCTAATTCTGTTTGAGCACATTAAGAAGTCATTGGTATTCTCTGCATTCTCTGAAGCCAAAATTGCTTTGAGCTAAAAAAAAAAAAAAAGTCATCTTTCCCACAGTGATGTGTTCTACCAATTTTCTTCTTGTTTGCTGTCTTTTCACTTGCAATACAGAGATGTTCATAATACAAAGAAAAAGAAAAATTATTTGCTTTTTGGAAAAATCCTTTACTCACTAGTATCCCTTGACATGTCAAATATATTGTATCTTGATTAAGTAAAATACATATTATTGTTGTTTTTTTATTTTTCAACTTTTATTATAGGTTCAGGGGGTGCATGTGCAGGTATATTACAGAGATATGTTGTGTGATGCTGAGGTTTGGAGTATGAATGAATCTGTCACCCAGGTAATGAGTACAGTACCCAATAGGTAGTTTTTCAGTCCTGCCCCATTACTTGCTCCCTTCTCTTTTATTCCCCAGTTCTGTTGTTCTCATCTTTATGTCCATGTATACTTAATGTTTAGCTCCCACTTCAGAGAGTACATGTGGTATTTGGTTTTCTGTTTGTGTGAGTTTGCTTAGAATAATGGCCTCCAGCTGCATCCATGTTGCTGCAAAGAACATGATTGTCTGCCTTTTTGTGACTGCATAGTAGTCCATGGTGTAAATGTATCCATATTTTCTTTATTGAATCCAGAGTTGATGGGCACCTGGGTTGATTCCATATCTGCTATTGTGAATGGTACTGTGATGAGCATATGGGTGCATGTGTCCTTTTGTTAGAATGACTTATTTTCCTTAAAGATATAATTTCCTGTCATTTCTTTTGATATCTTGGTTTAGAATTATGGAGAGATTTTCTCCACTTAAACCCACTATTTCTCCTTTGAGAAGAAAGAAAATTTTAAGTAAGGTCATATTACTTTTACAGAAAGATACTATTAGGAACAAGTGCAGCCCAAAATGTTTTTGTGCATAGGGAGACATTTCACATGTCCCTCTGTGTTCAGAAGAGAGTAGGTTCTTTCCGTACTCCTAAATCTTCCTCTTTATGGCCGCTAGCCTGCATGATTCATGAAGGCAGGGAATGTATCTATCATGTTTACTAGCACAGTGCCTCACACAAAGTAGAATCTTTTTTTTTTTTTTAAGACGGAGTCTCACTCAGTCATCAGGCTGGAGTGCAGTGGCACGATCTCGGCTCACTGCAACCTCCAACTCCCTGGTTCAACCAATAGCCCTGCCTCAGCCTCCCGAGTAGCTGGGATTACAGGCATGCACCACCACACCCAGCGAATTTTTGTATTTTTAGTAGAGACAGGATTTCACCATGTTGTCCAGGATGGTCTTGATCTTTTGACCTCGTGATCCGCCCACCTTGGCCTCCCAAAGTGCTGGGATTACGGGCATGAGCCACCTTGCCCGGCCACAAAGTGGAATCTTTATACACACACACACACACACACACAAACACACACATCCCCCCCACCCACATGTGCACACGCACACACACAGTAAATTACATCTGTTCTTTATTTGGGAAAAGAATGCATGAGCACAGTGAGACTGCCTTAAAAGTAATTTTTGCAGGAGATATGATGTTATAAAAACAGTTGTAATAACAGAGTATCACATTTCTTAATTACCTTCAGTTTACCTGACTTTGTAATCCATGTAGATATTGGTAGTCAATGACTTGCACCAGGTGAATTATAGTGAGGATAGGAGCCAGTATGTGAAGGACTGTTCCTCATTTTGACGTGAAAGCCAAGGAAAAAGTCAGATCACATTCTTGCACGTTAAACTCCCAGGGGCTGTAGTTGTCACACAGCTGAATAATAGAATATGAACTTCCTATTTCTTCCCTGCTAATTAGTAAAATTAGATAGGAGACATCCATCCCATCTGGAAGACCAATGTCCTGTGATAAATAGTGATTTCTTGAGCAAGTCCATACTATGCTCTGCAGATAGAATGAAGGAAATACATTTTGGAACATTGACAAAATTCTTTTGTGATATACAGTTCCCTAATTTTCTATTTCACTAAGTACTTCCTTATTCAGTGAATGCCAGCACGACACCATTATAGCATAATACTTGCATAGCAAAGTTGTGACTCTCTTGGTGTTTTGATTGGGAAGGCTTAAGTCAGAGTATCTGAGTCTCTTAGGGGATGATCATCAATTTTCACAGAGATATGAGTCACATTTTTCCTTTCCTGACAAAGCTGCTTTCAGAGGTAGAAGTTAAAGAACACAAAGAAAGAACTGGGCTAAATGATTAGCAAATATAATCAATGTAATACACACACACACACACGCACAATCACAAATTTTTTTCCAGGTGGTGTTTTTTTTCTGTTTTAGACACCTCCAGAAATCAAGCATCCAATACAACAACAAGCAAATGCTCCAGGCAGTTACCAGATTAAAGGTAAAACCACTGCTATTTTCAACAGATAAAATTATGTTAGAATGGACTTTTATTAAATAGAAATTCTAACTTAAACTGAAGCAACATATCTTAAGAATCATCCTACTGGAGAATACCATTTATTTATAGCTCCCTCTAGCTTTCCTACTTAAGCTCTTAAACTGGAAGCTTTTCACAGAGGGAAAGGTTTTTACCTGGGTGAGATGATACCAAACCTTGCTCAAAGACTGTACTGTTTTATGTCTCTGTGTTCTCTGAGCCTGGCACTTTAACCATGGCACTCAAATCTAATTGGAATTTGAAAACCTGCTGTGAGTTTCTTCATGTTTTTTTTCTCTTAAACAGTTATGAAAGAAAGGCATTGGGATTCTGTCTTCAGATATCTAACATTTTATGGATTTTTTTTTCCAGATAGTAGTCTTTTGAATTTTCTTTTCTTTGTCATACAGTGCAACTTGTTTTTTAGTATCCACTGGACAATGGGGTTTGCCAGTTTCCACAGTAGATTGTTATTCCTTGATGCTTTGAAGGCTGTTTTCCACACTGGAAAATAGGGGCATATAAAAAGGCTTGAGATTTTTAGAGCTCTTAGAGATATTTCTGTACACCTATGGACCATTTTATGGAACCTCTGGAAAGGTCACTTGAGGGATTAATATTGAGGATGATGACAGCTTCTCCTCAACTCAACAGAAAAGCATTAGTAATACTAGAAGGACATTCTCTTGGCTCCAAGAATTTAATGTTCAAACTGGAAATTACCAGAAGTCATATAATTTAATAGAAGAAGCTGCTGAAGCTCAGAGAAGTAAAATGACTTCTCAAAGGCTCCACTAGTTAGAAAGTGCAGCCAGGACTGAAACCCAGGCATGCTGACCAATTAAATGTGTTTTTCAGATAATTGCCATAGATAGCAGGATATGGATTCATCCTTTCATCAAATTGATGAGATTACTTATTGTGCTTAATTTGTAATCTCTCCATGAGCTTTGATCAGTCAACTTTAAGGTAATTCTTTGATATTGATTAGTTAGCAGCTAGATTAAAATGTCCAGAAAAGTACCAATAAGAACTAGGAAGTAAAAAACCCAGAAAAGTCAGAGGCCCTCTTGTCAAAGTCAGTTACAGATGAGGAGATGACAAGGTTCACAGGGCCTACACCTAGATGTTGAATGCTGAATTTTGAGTTTATGTTTTTTCATTCTATTTTATGTTAACAAATTTCTCTCTGATATGGCTGAACCAAGACTCACTCTCACAAACAAATCCTTATGTGATCATTACATGTCAGACATTGCACTAATTATTTTATGCACATCAGCTCATTTGTTTTCACAATCATCTTACACATTGAAGTGCTGGTATGGTTATCCTTGCTTTAAAGATAAGAAGTTGGAGGCACAGAGAGATCAAGTAACATGTCCGAGGTCATCCACCTAGAAAGTGGCAAAGCCAGGGTTTCAACTCAGTCTGATTCTCACATGCACACACTTTATTTACTTCAGTACCAGCTACTTCACATCCTCCCCAACATTATTATGACAAGAATTTAAAATTTTTGTGAATATGATGTTTGTTAAATTGTATGTCTTTAAATTTTGCACTGTGCCGGTTAATAATGAGGCTGAGTTTTTTTGTATGTTTTTTTTTTTTCTTTTCTGTGTTTTGGCTTCTCATATTTTTGTACTTGTGATAGTTTTCTTCTATGTATCCTAAATATTCATTTCTTCTTGGTAGTGGGCATTGTAAATAATTTCTACTCAAATGTGGCTTGTTTAATAAACTTGTTTATAGTGATTTTTGTTTTATATGTTTCATGTGGTTGAACTTGTCCATTTTTTTTCCCCTGAGTGTTTTGTGCTTTTTGGTCTTATTTAAGTAATTTTTCCCTGTTTCAAGGTTTTGAAGATATTCACTCACCTCTTTTTATGAAAAGTTTAACGTTTTGGCTTTCACACTTAGGAATTTAATATATATGGGATTAAATTGTATTTATGTTGTGAGGTTAAGAATCCAGTTTTTAATGTATGTATAACCAATTATTACAGCAGGATTTATAAAATAGATGATGATTTCCATGCTGATTTGTAACGCTACTTATATACATATCAGCTCTCCTGCCTATCCTTAGATCAATGATATATTGTCCTCTTATACCTTTAAATTAACTCTTGATATCTATCAGAGTGAGTTCCAACCATGTAGCTCTTTAAAATTGTCTTGGTTATTCTTGCCCATTTGCTTTTCCATTTAAATCTCTGAAACTGTTCATAATTTCCAATAAAACCTACTGATATTTTGATTGGAATTATATTGAACATATAGAAGAACTTGCAGAAGATTGACATTTTTATGTTACTGCATCTTCCAGATTCCTATTTTATCTCTCCATTTATCTATGTCTTTTAAAAAGTATTCCCAAAGAATAGTCTACATTTCTACATAAAAGTCTAATACACCTTTTATTAGTATTATTTTTGTTTGCCTCATATTTCTATTTATATTGTCATTATATCTTTATAAAGTTATATTTTATAATTACATATGACATTAAGAATTTAGTTGAGTTTTATAAATTCATATTATTGCCTAGTATTTTTGCTAAGCTCTTAATACTCTAATAAGTCTTGGGCCCAGGAGTGGGGCTCATGCCTGTAATTCTAGCACTATGGGAGGCTGAGGAGAGTGGATAACTTGAGGTCAGGAGTTCAAGACCAGCCTGGCCAACATGGAGAAACCCCATCTCTACTAAAATAAAATACAAAAATTAGCTGGGCTTGGTGGTGCACACCTGTAATTCCAGCTACTTGGGAGACTGAGGCAAGAGAATTACTTGAACCTGGGGGGCGGAGGTTGCAGTGAGCCGAGATTATGCCACTGCACTCCAGCCTATGTGACAGAGCGAGACTCTGACTCAAAATAAAAAAAAGGTAAAACTATAATAAGTTTTTATAGAGTCTCATGAATTGTGAATAATAGCAATTTAATTTTTGCTTTTTAAGTTTTTTTTTTTTTTTTGAGACAGGGTCTCACAGTGTTGCCCAGGCTGACCTCGAACTCAGCCTAGGCAACATAGTGAGGCCCACTTTTTTTTTTTTTTTTTGGTTCCTTGCTTATAATAAACTTTAACATGTACAGGATTTATTATCATTGCCTCACCTTGGACATGAAAATTAAGTCAATAGGAACTCGTATAATTTTATTTGCTGTAAGTAAATAATAATCTGCTGTGTTCCAGAAAATGTGTGTATGCATTCAGTATACTAATATATTGAGATATAAAAATTTAACATGTTATCAGATTAACAAAATTCCCTTTTATTCCTAGTTTGTGGAGAATTTTTGTCAAGAATAGTATTGAATTTCCATAAATGCTTTTCTTAGTCTATTGAGGTGATCATAGGTTCTCCAGAATTTAATACCAGAATTTTAGTTTCACTTGCTTGTATATTCTCAACATTAGTCTTAAAATAATTATATTGTATTTTTGAGGTTTGGATTTTTCCAAAAAAACTGTTCCTTAGCTCATCATTCTGTTTTGTACCTCGAATTTTACTTATAGATTCAATATCCTGTTTCTCTAATTATATCTTTTGGAGGGTTACTCAGAAACAACTGTTAGTATCACTCTGTCTTAGCTCTGGTTGATTTTAAAATGTATTTATTTCTACTCATTTAAAAATATGTTGTAGTTTTTCTGCGTTTAAATCAGGTTGATAATTACTTTCTCTTAACACTTTAAAAATATCCCATGATCTTTTGGCTTCTAATATTGCTGTTTAGAAAGAAGAATACTATCTCAATTTATTACTCTTTTTTGGAAGTCTGGTTGTTTTTATAAACTTTATGTCAGTTATGTCAGTGTGGTGTGCAATGTCAGTCGATGGGTCTAGATATAGATTAGTTCTGTTTTTTCTGGTTGTCATTTTTTCTGCTTCATGAATCTGAGCTCATCAATACCAGAAAACTTATAATTATTTTTACAAGAAGTGCTGTTCCCAAATTTTCTCTGCTCCACCCTTCTGAAATTATCTTTATTCAAATACTAAGACTTTTATTTCTTGAACTCCTGGCCTCAAGGAATCCAACTGCCTCAGCCTCCCAAAGTGCTGAGATTACAGGCATGATCCACCGTACCCAGCCCTGGGACTTCTATTTCTGTTAACTGTGTCAGTCTAAACCTCTGGCATATTTTCCTCCTCTTTGTGTTCTGTTTTTCCTCTGTTTAGGTATTTTGTCATACATTTTCTATATCACCATTTAGTTATTTTAAAAATATGTCAATTCTTTTTCCACTAAGACCTTATTTTATATCTTCAATCAATAAGCATGCTTATTTTATAGCTGTATCCAGTGATTCTATTATCTGAAGTACATAAGAGTATCTATATGTGGTCTATGTGGGGTCAGTTGTCATTTGATCATTTAATTTGTAATTTATTTTATTTTCAACTTGTCCAAAGTGGCTTTATTTGTGTGAATCCTATAGGTCAGACTTGAGTCTTATTCCTCAGAGAAGGTTTACACTGGGTTCTGCTGGATTCTCTTATTATCAATTCTTTCATTCCATTGACTAAAATGTTTATACTGAGAATCTGCTATGTACAAGGCACTTTTCCAGTTGATTGAGATATATCAGCAAATATAAAAGACAAAATTCCTGCCCTCCTTGAGCTCACAATCTAGTGGGGTGAGGGGTATTAAGTAAGTTCTAGTGGGGGTGGATAATAAGTACGTTTTTTTTTTATTATTTAGAAGGTGCTAAATCTTTTGGACAACAGCAAAAAGTGAATGAGGATTAGGAGATTAGAAGAAGTGGATAGGTTGCAATTTTAAATTGGGTGGTGAGAGAAGACTTCATAGAGAAGCTGACATTTTAGCAGAGGTTTAATTGGGTGAGGAAATTTTCAGTACACATATACAGAAAAGAAGATTCACTCATAGGTGGGAATTGAACAATGAGAACACATGGACACAGGAAGGGGAACATCACACACCGGGGCCTGTTGTGGGGTGGGGGGATTGGGGAGGGATAGCATTAGGGATATACCTAATGTTAAATGACGAGTTGATGGGTGCAGCACACCAACATGGGACATGTATACATATGTAACTAACCCGCATGTTGTGCACATGTACCCTAAAACTGAAAGTATAATAAAAAAAATAAAAAATAAAAAGAAGATTCAAGACAGAGAAGAGAATGAAAAGAGAGAGAAGAGAACCGGTATGGCTGGTATTTCGAGCAATAGGCAAGAAGACAGCATGGATGCTAAGTGAGGAAAAATAAGGATAAATTACTAAGTGAGGAAAGATAGAGAAGTAAAAAGTTTCTTTTGATTAATTTATTGGTTTGGGGATTCCTAGATCCCATAGGTAATATAAATGCATGTGTTAAAATTGGGTAAGACCAGGCCTACAATTTTAATTCTCAAGAGAGGCCTATATATGTTTTTTATGACCAACTGCACTGTTTGAACAGACAGGCTTCTCATACCTCAACTATTGCTGGTGGATGAATTTTCTTATCTACCTTTTCATGAAGTTATAATGCTTCAAGGGTTGAGAGACTTTTCAGGCATATCAGTTCCAACTCCCCACGTTGCTCAAAACCAAGGCCTATTTTTCTGTCCCTAAGTGGCCATTAAAACCTAAAAATCTTTGGTTTCTGAGGCTGAGAGATCCGATAACCCCATTTCGTGCTTCCCACTCTTTCAGTTTCTTCTTTGTTTCCAACCCCTGAGGACTTCTCTTACTTTCTTGACAACTGAAACATGCATTTAAAATACTGTCTGTAATAGTTTATTTAACATTTTCCAGGTGACTTTTAGGCAGTTCAGTTTTCACATTTTTGAAAACAGAAATCCAAAACACTTTCTGTATACAAGTGGGGAGACAGAGGTAAAGGACATATTTTTCCTGCCTAAAGGAACTCACATATTAGAAGTAGATATAGAAACACATGATTATGTTTAAGTTTAATCACCACTCTGATAAAAGCTAGTAAAAACTGCCATGAAAACAGAATGTAGATAGGTATTCATTTGAGTGGGCTGAGATGGAGAAGGCATCGCTAGTGATGCAATAGATGATGTGAGCCTAGAAAGATTGATAGCAGGCTGCCATGTGGAAGGAGAAAGCTTTTGTGTTCAAAGGCTTAGAGGAGAGTAACTAGGCTCGTGGGGCCAAATGGTGGTGCCTTGGGAAAGATGGAGGTGTGGGAATATTATGCGCTTAAGGAGGTAAAAAGATGGTTAAGAGGATGAACTTAAAGGAAAATTTCTTATTTAAAATTTTATCTCAGCTGGGCATGGTGGCTCACACCTGTAATCCCAGCACTTTGGGAGGCCGAGGTGGGCAGATCACCTGAGGTTGGGGGTTCAAGACCAACCTGACCAACATGGAGAAATCCCATCCCTACTAAAAATAGAAAGTCAGCCTGGCATGGTGGCACATACCTGTAATCCCAGCTACCCCAGAGGCTGAGGCAGGAGAATGGCTTGAACCCGAGAGGCAGAGGTTGCTGTGAGCTGAGATCGTGCCATTGCACTCCAGCCTGGGCAACAAGAGTGAAACTTCATCTCAAAAAAATAAAAATAAAAATTTTTATCTCAAGCCCTCCGTGAGTGCCAGGTACAAAGTTAGGGTTTAAAGGAAGCCAGTGTTCTTTACAGAGTGAGGTTTGTACACATGGGCCAGTACCTATGAGATTTTCCCACAACAATCAATTTAAACTATTACTGAAAAAGACTTCCTGAGCTCCCCTACCAGAGTTTTAAGACTTGTTTTCTATAAAAGTCCTGTTGATAAACAAATTCTCTCTAGGGTGACCATCTTAATTTGCCCAGGACACAGAACTTTGAGTTTTAAAACTGGTGGATGCCCTGGACAGACAGGGAAGAGATGGGCACTTTAGATATCCCCCTAGAATTTAAACCTCCACAAGAGCAGAAGAATTTTTAAAATGTTACTTGGCTTGTGGTAGATGATTAGCAAATATTTAATGAAAGAATATATATATGAATGAATATTTTTGCCATACAAGAAGGTATCCAGCTACCTCAGCACATCCAGTTGACATTTAATAGACATATCCAATTTTACATATCCAAAGTTGACTGTGAGAGGCCCCATCAAACCTCCACCAAAGGGAAAAATAGACAAGTTTTCAGCTCTAGTGTCTGGAACAGTACTTAGGCCATTGTTTCTAGTGGAACAGGGTCAATGTAATGGAAACCAAAGACAAATAGGACCTTCGAACTCAGAGAAAGTTATGATGAGCAACACTGGAGCAACATTCCCCATGGACTAGGCACATTATTTGGAGAAGGCTGTCCCTCTTAAAGAATTTATGATGAAGGCTCTCGCTAGTTTCCTGGTGACCAAAATGAGGCATACATCCACATCTTCTGGTTTTTCCTTTTTTGGAAAATTTTATGGCTAATCAAAATAGAAACTATTGCAAAATGTATTGTCTTCCTCTGAAATGTAAAGATTTAAGGATTGTTGTGCATTTTTCTCTTTCCAGACAACTTGCATTTCTATAGCCTTATATTAAGTGCTTTTGGGATATGAGCATACCTGAATAGAATAGGGTGAAGCAGAGATGGAGGGGATCTTGCCTATGCATAGTGTACGCTTCCTGAGCTGTTTAGAAGAGGGGGTGTTATTTGAAGGGAGATGTTTCAAAACAGAGAGTTGGGTTTTTGAAATAAGGCATGGTAAACATGAGAGATATACATTTGATCCCACAGTGTATTTCAAAGACGTTTTATAAAGGTGCAAAAGAGACAAGGAAAACATGAAAAAGGGAAACAGGATTCAGTCTGGCCTCCTGTTATGCTGCCTAATGCTGAAGAGACCTCTTTTCCCAACTCTGCCATTGTTTTCATTTTGGAAGTATTGATATCCACACTAACAGCATTGCCAACTGGGACATTTTCTTGCCTCTTAAAAGAGGGGCCAATTCATTTGAATGGTATTCTTAACTTTGATTTCTATAAATAGGATTCTGGAATAGTCAAAACAAATATTTTTTTAATATTAAGTGGGAAATGTGGCATGGTTATTCCAAATTCACCTAACCTGCATTCAGGGATCAATCTGAAAGTTCCTATTTGTGCATCATAATATTGTTTTTCAGATTGATGTTGAACATTAGGAAAGGAAGATTTATTGGCACAATTTTTTTTTTATTTTTTTTTGAGACGGAGTCTTGCTCTGTTGCCAGGCTGCAGTGCAGTGGCATGATCTCAGCTCACTGCAACCTCCGCCTCCTGGGTTCAAGAGATTCTCCTGCCTCAGCCTCCCGAATAGCTGGGACTACAGGCGCATGCCCCCACACCCAGCTAATTTTTGTACTTTTAGTAGAGACGGGTTTCACCATGTTGGCCAGGATGGCCTCAATCTCTTGACCTCGTGATCCACCCGCCCCGGCCTCCCAAAGTGCTGGGATTACAGGCATGAGCCACTGCACCTGGCCTTTTGGCACAATTTAAAACCTTCTCAAGTCATTTAAAGAGACCAAATAAATCCTTTTCTCATTTTTTTTTCCAAAACTTGTTCTCTTTTTATCATAAAACGAGGGAGATATCCATTTTTTAAAAGATGTTAGAAATATATAGCACATAAAAAATACAAGTTCTATAGCATGCTACATTCCAGAAATAACTCTATACTTACCCAGCAATAAAAAAAGAGTTGTGTTGCAAAATCCCTTGTGAGATAGCAAAGGAAAAAAGATCTAGTCAGAACTAAAATGGAAATAGTGTTTAATCAAATGCAGATAGTGAAGGGATAAATTCAATCTATAAACTATAACAGGGTAGCATGACAGACTAGGTTTTAATCCTATCGCACGGGAAGAAGGTACATGCTAAGCTGGAAATTACTGCAATTACCTACACTGATGATTTACAGGATAGTTGAGAAAAAAGTAATGAAACCAATTTCACTCTCACTTGCACTGGAGGTTTTTTCAGGTCTTTGAGTGTAGAGAATGGTAGAAGATTACCGCTGAGCAATCTAATACTAAAAAACTCCACATAGATATTTAAAAATCTAATAAAAATAATCAGAGCAGGGTAGGGAGAGGAGAAAGAAGCTAAACATTTGGGAAGTCCTGTTCATAAAACTCTTTTCTGTAAGAATTTCTTAAAGCCATCTATATGTTCTGTGTAGCAACATCTGCCCCTCCACCCCTTCATTTAACAGAGTGTGCAGCATTCGGTTTGAAAAGGTAACATGGTTGGTGCTTCCTTGCCGCCAGCATTCGTCATTGTTCTCTCTGTAGGTCTGAGCTGGGAGGGTCTTCTTTTTCTTATTTGGCTGATCTTATGTTTCCTAAAAAGACTTCGTTATATTGGAAGAAAATCTCTGTCTTCTCTTTTCTAAGCTTTTTATATTTATCTATGTATATATGTAATATATTTGTAATATAATATGTATGTATTGCATTTATACTAGATCTTTTTGAAAATAATTCTCTGCCAGGTAGAAATTAAGGAGTACTGCCTATGTAAAATGAGCCTGGGTTGGAAAGAAAACAGGTGGCTGCAGTCAGATAATCATCCTACTGTTTCTGTCTTTATCAACCCCATCCTCAGGTACTTATCTCTGGCTCCTAATTCTTTCATTGGTCCTCTTTCTCTCGCAGAACATTGAAACCTTACCTGCAACTTCCTAATGGTCTTTCTGGTCTGTTCCCCTTTTATATGACTGCTTTTCCTAGCATTGATTCCTCTTTCCATTTCTGATACCTATTCCCCTAAAGACCTTGGCTCTGTGAATCTGCCTTGTTCCTCTTTCTTTATCTCTCCTTTCCTGTCCTCCTCCTCCTCACCTTCACTCAGTCACAGGGAAACCCCTTCCAGTCTGGCATTCTCTCTTCAATTATGGCAATTGTCTCTTCAATTATGGCATTCTATCTTCAATTATGGCATTCTATCTTCAATTATGGCAATCGTTTCCTCCCAATGAGAGTCTTCGGCAGGCTTTGCCTTTTCTTTGATAAGAGAAGTACAGAATCATAGAGACAAATGTTTTATTGCATCATCCTGTAGATTATTTGTTCAAAGAGGGTCTTGCCTGCTGATTTATGTAAATTAATCCGTAAAGGGAAAACACTGCTTAAACCAAGAGCCCCTGAGTCACTAGAGTGGGTGAAAATTCCATTTCTTTCTACCAATCCTAAATTTACCAACTTTCCCAATTAGTCTCTTATCACACATACCACAGTTTGCTTACGAGAAATTGCCACCAAGTTTGAATATGATTGGGTAGTTAGAGGAGGATTGATAATCTGCCTGTAGTTCTTTATGTTATAAATTCCACTAAAATCTAGTTATGATTGAATGTTGGACTCCAAGTGACTCCTGGCTTGCTTAATTAACCAAAACCATAATTTACCAGCGCCCCATGCTGTCAGTTAAAGAAGGAAGGCTCTCTTTCAAGATGGTTGTCCCTGGGAAATTGGTAGCTCCTCTGCTCACCTCACTGGGGACTTTAATGTCACCATTTGCTTAGGAAGCTGTTCAAGATCTCCCTAAGTGTTACACAGAGACCCCCTTTTCCCCCCACTCCCACTTTCTGCCTCACAGGTTTTTAATGTACAGTGACCAAGTGAGATCAAAAGAGCAGATGAGATGTGGTTATTTTGTGGCTATTTTTTATTGTTTTGCTATTTTCTATGTAGAGGCAAAGACTAAAGAATTTTTACCTCTTTCATTTTGATGGTGTATTTCTTCGGATCACGCCTGTCTAACCCATCTTGAGAGACTTTATTAAGTTCTGATTTAGCAATAATAGGAATTGAGGAAATTTGAAACTTAAATATAATAACTACCTGTCATGACTGGTTAAAAATATGACAGTGATGCCACAGTGCAGATACTTCCCAGTAATCAGAACATTTCTTTCTTAACTTCTGCAGTCTAATTTAAGTCAGCCTCCACAGCAATTGTTTCACCCTATCTTCCTCATATCAGATGATTCCATCTGAAACTCTGAGACTCTAAAGCAGCCTTAGGCCTCCCAGGTCAAGGCGTGTTGCCATAGTAAGATCACTCAAGCACCATCCATTACCACTCACTCGCTCACATGCAATTTTAATGAAGCAGACTTCTAGCTAATTAGAAAAAAAAAAGCTGTTCAATTCATTAAAAACTATCTTATGCTTAGAGAGAGGAAAATACACTTTAAAAATGTGACATGTGAAAATCTATTTTTCAAACAGAGAAATACTTTGTGAAAGTTGTTATGAATGTTTAAAAACAGGACTAAATCACCTTTTTTTTAAAAAAAAAATTTTTTTTTGACAGTCTCTGGTGATCGGAATCCCCCGCTATGCTAATTTTGTTTCAATTGCCCAGTCAAGGATAAGGAGGGAAAGAGCAGTGCTCTGACTCCAGCCAGGCTTCGGAACTCTGGGCTTGGAATTGAGTTGGGTCAGAAATGGTGGCTCACTCTAGGGAATGGTACTAAGGGAAGGACTAAATGGGGTATCCAGAGTAGAAGTGAGTAAAATCTAGAGCAAAATAGTTAAGTCAAACAAACAATCGGTCTGCAGGTTGATGGAGAAAGGCAAACCCTGGTCAAAAATGTGGTTGAAGACAGTGGGATAGAACAAGTGGGTTTTGGTGAGTAGATGCTGGGCAGAGAGGGGCTGGCTCCACTTTCAGAGGGTATCTGTGGCCACTCAGGAGGGAGCTCTAAGTGTCTTGGGAGGATTAACATCTCTTTTATTTTGACTGAAAGCTTGCGATATGTGTAAGAGTAGAGTATACAACAGGAGGCAAATTCCAGCTTCCAGTCACACCTGGAATGCTCAGTAGCATCCCATAACTGCCCTTGACATGGAGAGTCACCGAAAGCTGGCCAAGAGACTCATAGCCAAGATCAGCCTTGGGAAAAATGTACAGTGGTGGAAGTTTTCTTAGAGTTATTCTTCCACTCTCCTCTTTATTCCCAAACAGTGTATCACTTGGTGGGGAGGAGCCATCCATAGGCAACTTCTCATCTTTTTAAGCTAGTGGGTCTCAAAATGTGGTCCCAGGAACTCTGGGAGATTCCTTAACCCTTTTCAGGAAGTTCACAAGGTGAAAACTACTTCCTAGTAATACTAAGATTTTTTTTGCCTTTTTTTCTTTTCATTTTCTCATGAGTGTACAGTGGAGTTTTCCAGTATTAGATGGTAACAGACTGAATGCAGAAACAGACTTGAGAACCTAGCTGTTTTCTGTTAAGCCATTTTTATTTGAAAATGTGTAAATCAATGTCTCTCTTGTCATTATTGTGTTGGTCTTGTACAATTAGTTATTTATAAAGATACATTATTTTTGTGAATATATTATGTGTTTATTCTTAGTTTTAAATAAATTTTTAAAAACTCAGTTTTAATTTCTGATTTCTGATGTAGTTTACCACATAAGCAAAAGCTTTGGAGGTCCTCAATCATTTCTATGAGTGTAAAGTGGTCCTGAGTCCAAAATGCCTGGGAACATTGTTTTAGGTCTATGCCTTTCCACTGTCCTGTTCTTGAAGGAAGGCGAAGCTGGCATCTGGTTCTGAGATATGATGCTGAGAGCTCCATGCAGGCTCCTCTTATAACCTCTCCCCATTAGTCTATCACTGGTGCCTGACGTATCACTACTTGCAATTTCTTTACTTGGATTAAGCAATAGACAATGGGGAGCACTCTAAAAGATAAGCTTATTAAACCTTATCAACAGTTAGCATCCTTTCAATATTGAACACCCATATAATAACACATTATTTAGTAGTTTCCAAACTTTAGAACACATGAGAATAGATAGGAGATTACTCAGGCATTACTTGTTTTCTGGAATCAATTTTTGGAGAGTTTGGCTCAGGAATCTGCCTTTTCACAGAGTCTTCAGGTTATTTCTAAGTAGGCAGTTGGAGGGCCATAGTTTTTAATATAATGTTGTGTTTATCTTGCTCACTGCATCTACAGCACTCCATCTACAGCAAGGTATATGACATATAATAATGAGATTTAAATAAATATCTGCTGAATGAAGGAATTAGGTAGTACCACTTCAGGTGCCCAGATTGAAGAATCTTGACAACTGTCTGGTGAGTCAGACTTCAGCAGGAATGTGAGGATATGGAAATGCAGGATCCACGACAGCCTGAGGGCATTGTGAGCCTCAGGAAAGAAAGAGAAGGAGGATAGGGAACAGAGAAAGAAGAAATAGAACCAACAGTAGTGGCTGTGCCCTGGTATATAGCTCTGGCATTATGCTAATAGTTTACATAAGTCACCTAATCTTAATTCTCACGACAACCTTGAAAGGGGAGTATTGTTACGTCCACTTGGCTGTCACAGATATTCTCTACCCACCCCACCTCACCCCACGTTTCTGGGCTATACCTGAAATACATAGAATGGATATTTGACTATAGCAAATAAAATTTTTTGCTAATTCTTCTTCACCATTCTCTTCATCTGTAAAACAAGGTGGAGGTTGAGAACCAAGTGGATACATCTCGAAATGTCTCCCGAACATCCAATCTTCCATTTTCCCTGAACTTACATGCTGGCTTTCTGATTGCTTTGCCTTTCTCTGGATTACCACCATGCCCACATTCTGGACCAGGGAAGGGCAAAAGAGTGAGGAAGTCCAAGGCAAGCAACTTTATTTTAAAAAGTTGCACTGTTCACTTAGGAGATGTGCCATCTAGGTACATAGGATTGTCCTCTTTAATCTGTCAATGTAGTTAAATTAATTAACATACTTTCTAGTGTAGAATCAATCTTGCATTCCTATGATGAGCTCAAATTAATCTTGATGCATTATTTTTTATATAGTTCTAAATTTAGCTTGCTAATATTTTGTTAGAACTCTTGCATTTATGTACATGAGTGAGAGTGGCCTATACTTTTCTGTTTTCATTTTGCCTGTAGCTAATTTTGGTATTAAGTTACACCCATATCATAAAATGTGTAGTAGAGTATTTCCCTTTTCTTATCTCAGAAAAGATTTGTGTAAGTGGGATTTTTTTTTTTCTTTACAATTTGGTACAACTCAGTGGTAAATCCTTTTGGGTAGTTTTTAAATGACTTATTTGCTTTCATGTTATAACAATTTGTGTTTTTCTATTTAATATTGAGTCAGTTTTGGAAATCTGTATTTTTCTAAGAATATGTTCATTTTACTTGTCTTCAAATTAATGGGATAGAGACATAGTATTATTTTTTAAAATCTCTATTACACTCTTAAAATTTTTAGTATTGTTTATATATGCCATTTCTCTCTCTTTTCCCCTTTCTCTTTCATAATCTGTTTTGCCTAAGGTTTGTCAGTTTTATTAATGGTTTCAACACATAAGCTTTGGTTTTCTTGATCCTCTTTATTTTGCCATAGTTCCTCTTTTCCCATTAATTATTGCCCTTCTCATCTTTATTTTATTTTTTCTATTTTTTGGTTGACATTTTTCTAACTTCTCAAGTTGTATGCTTATTTACTGACATTCACGTTTCCTCCTATTCTAATAAAAACAGGTTATAAATTTCCTTTAATGTTGATTTAGCTACAGTTCAAAAGTTTTGATATAAAGTTTTTTTATTATCTTTCAGTTCTAAGTATTTTATAATTTCTTTTGTGATTTTCTCTTGGCCTTTGAGTCATTTGATTGTGTGTGTTTGAAATTTTCAAATCGTGAAGTTTTAAAATATTTTTTCTTGTTATTAATGTATACCTCAGTTGGATTAAAAGTAAAGATTTTGGGGAGCATGACACTAGATTTTTGAAATCTTTGCAGATTGGTTTTGGTCCAAACTTTCACTTTCTCATTTCTTGATTTTTTTTTTTTTAATGTTTCTGTTCCTTCTGGAAATGTTTATCTTGAGAAATAAGAGCATCATTTAAAACTCCTAAGAAACAGTTAAGTGCCTGGGCTGTGCAAATAGTCTCCCCCAGTATTAAATACTGTGTCTCCCTTTTTTCTTCTTAGTGACTCCACAGTAGCTAGCTAGCTGTGAAATACTGAGATTTAAGCAATGCTCTTTTATCATCTTGTCACGATAATATGCTGAAGTACAGCCCCTCTAATACACCTTATCACCTGATTGATTTCCACTCAGGTTCTTTAGGGAGGTGATTCCTGTCTATGCTACTCAATCTTTGGTCACCAGTATAAAATTCAAATCCTTCTGACATTGTTTCTTTCTCTCCCATCCTAATCTGATTCCCCTACCAACTCTTACCATGATGCCCTTTTGAATCTCAGGATTCTCTTTAAACCTAAATGGTAAACCTTTTCAAGATCCTCTTGCTAATCTTCTCATTCATTTGAAACTGAAAAAAAGAGAACCTGGGGTCTGGCAACAAGAAGACTGCTGCTTTTCTCTTTATAGTCTTCTCCCTCTCAACTCATCCTATTGAATGCTCCCTTCTTCTTGAAAGAGCTGTTTAAATTGACGGTCTTCACTTCTTTACCTCCCATTCCCCGTTTAACCCATTGTAGCAGAGCTTCCATTCTTATTGTTTCTGCAGAGATACAGGGAGTATTCCTGCCTGTGACCCAAAAAACACCATCCATCCACAAATGACCAAACTGTGCAACACAGGAATGTGGCCCTCCTGTATTTGTGCCCAGGTCCTGGTTTAGTCTTCAATCTTTGGATCCACCCTGGAAGACTGAGATAAAATCTGTGTTTTGCCAACTCACGTAGGATTCATGTGCAGTTTATTCAAACATGCTTGGTTTCCAGAGATTTCTGTGAATCAAATCTATTCTCCACAAGGCATACAGCATAATCTTTCTTAAATGCAAATCTAATTATGTCTTCTCATTACTTAAAACTTGGCAAAGGCTCCCTAAGGCTCCTAAAGTAAATTTAAAAATTTGTTAAGAATGGTTTACAAGCCCCTGAACCATCTAGTCAAGGCTTTTGTACTTAAATTCATGCTGTTTCTCCATTTCTGCTTACTACCTACAGTTCAGTTCAGTACTTTTCTTCTTCTCATTTGTGCTTCTCAAAAATAACTGTAGAATATGCTGGGAATGTAGCATCGTGAGATAGGGAGGGCTGGCTAGAACTGTTCAGTCCAACCTTAGAAAGAAGATATCTTTCAATGCGCTATCCCAGCTGTTCACATTATCAGAGGCTATTAAACCCAAAGCAGACCCCTTTCTGGTGTTGTACAAGTGATATCAGCTGTGATACAAGTGGGGCATATGTCCTCAAGACTTCATTTGCTCTGGGCAGCTTTTCTGAGCCTTGGGGGTCTAGCATGCAATGGATTCTAGGCTTCTATTTTCCCTTGTCTATCTGTAAGTAATAAATTTGCTTTATGTAATTTGTGTTAGGTGTTCTATCTCATCAGAATCAGACAAGCTGGTAACCAGTGACCCTGCTTTGCAATGTCTATATCCATTTTAGATTATTTGAGATAGAATTTCCAGACTTCTACATCATTGGTTTCCATATTTAATATTGTAGAATATATCCTCGTGCTTCTAACATGAGTTCTTTAAGTTGCTGTCTGTGGATTATTTCCTTTCATATTGGAATTGGAATGTTTTAAACCTTTATTGCTTGGAGCCAAGTAGAACTTCTTGTGTCACCATAAGAGAAGAGCCCACATTTGGCCTTTCATTGTATCACAAAAAATCCAAAGAAAAGAGCATAAAAACTGGATTACCCCATTGTTAGCTCCCTTCCTTTCCTTCTCATTCAAATAAGGGGGCCTGGGCCTTCCTCCTTCTGTCCATGCCTGTCACTTTAGTTCCTGTGAGACAAGTTCTTGTGAGACAATCCTGTTAAATTGTGTTTAGTCTAAAACTGTCTCCATACATATTTTTAGTTTGGTCTAAAGATTTCTCCTAACGTAGTGAATTGTAACCTAACTGGATGTGTAAACAGACAACAACCTACTCTTGTACCCATCACTGAGTTTCAGCCAATCAAAGGTGGCAAACTGTTCAAACTGTGTTCAAACAAGGCAAACAGTGAGCTATAACTAATCCGGTTGTTGCTGTATTTCACTTCTACTTTCTATATGTTACTTTCCTTTTTCTGTTTGTAAATCCTTTCTGACCATGCTGACCAGCTCCAGGGTTACCCTGAACCTATTTTTGTTTGGGAGTGGGGGAGGCTGCCTGATTCATGATTCATTCTTTGCTCAATTAAATTCTGTTAAATTTAATTTGTCTGAATTTTAAGCAAAAAGAAATCCTCTTATTCCTCTACCCTTTGATTCTATGTCCTTTCTTTGTAAGAAAGAGTTTGACAATCAATGGTCCATGGCACAGTTGTTGACCGGAAAAGAATGGCTTACGAGTATGCAGAGATATGATTTGTCTTCATTCCCCATGGTGGGTAGGCATGGCCTGGAGTTTTCAGTCTGTTTACTCTGCTGGTTCCTACAGAAAGTATTGCTTTGTTTATGTTTTCTGAGAAAGATCGTGGAGCAATGCTTAGTGGACAGTACTTATATGGCAAGAGATTTAGGAGATCCTGATTGGTATTTCCACTTTAGCAACTCTGCAACATTACAGTAGGACACCAGATGTTCTATTTTTATGAAGATCCTAAATATCAGCAGGAAGAAATGCTAAAGGTGTCTTTAAGACTAAAGGCTAAGCCCTAGTATGCTGGATTTAGAATCATACATAAAGATCAAGAATGAGCAAGTGGTAAAATAAACACTGTCTTTAATTTACTGAGTAGACAGGGAACTTAACCCAAATTTACTTAAGTAAAGGTGTTTGGGCTCTGTTTCAGGGCAATAGTTTAGAGCACTAAAAGGGGGCTTATTTAGTCAGATACTTGGTGATAATGTTACAGCTTCATGGATCCTTCTTGTCTGCTACATAGAAAAGCCAATACGCTGAGGCAGCTGTGTTTCAGTAGAGAGTTCAATTACTGCAAGACAGCAAGTGAAAGGACAGGAGATATTTCACAAATCCACCTCCCTAATAATTTAGAGGCTAGGGTTTTTAAGGCTAATTTGTCAGAGAGGGAACTAGGGAATGGGTGCTGCTGATTGGTTGGGATTGAAATCGTAGGGGTGTTGAAAGACTACTTCTCTTTTTTTTAATTTTTTTATTTATTTATTTTTTATCATTATACTTTAAGTTCCAGGGTACATGTGCACAACGTGCAGGTTTGTTACATATGTATACATGTGCCATGTTGGTGTGCTGCACCCATTAACTCATCATTTACATTAGGTATATCTCCTAATGCTATTCCTCTCCCCTCCCCCCACCCCATGACAGGCTCCAGTGTGTGATGTTCCCCTTCCAGTGTCCAAGTGTCCTCATTGTTCAATTCCCACCTATGAGCAAGAACATGCGGTGTTTGGTTTTCTGTCCTTGTGATAGTTTGCTGAGAATGATGGTTTCCAGCTTCATCCATGTCCCTACAAAGGACATGAACTCATCCTTTTTTATGGCTGCATAGTATTCCATGGTGTATATGTGTCACATTTTCTTAATCCAGTCTATCATTGATGGGCATTTGGGTTGGTTCCAAGTCTTTGCTATTGTGAATAGTGCCACAATAAACATACGTGTGCATGTGTCTTTATAGCAGCATGATTTATAATCCTTTGGGTATATACCCAGTAATGGGATTGCTGGGTCAAATGGTATTTCTAGTTCTAGATCCTTGAGGAATCACCACACTGTCTTTCGCAATGGTTGAACTAGTTTACAATCCCACCAACAGTGTAAAAGTGTTCCTATTTCTCCACATCCTCTCCAGCACCTGTTGTTTTGTTGTTTCCTGACTTTTTAATGAACGCCATTCTAACTGGTGTGAGATGATATCTCATTGTGTTTGATTTGCATTTCTCTGATGGCCAGTGATGAGGAGCATTTTTTCACGTGTCTCTTGGCTGCATAAATGTCTTCTTTTGAGAAGTGTCTGTTCATATCCTTCGCCCACTTTTTGATGGGGTTGTTTGATTTTTTCTTATAAATTTGTTTAAGTCTTTGTAGATTCTAGATATTAGCCCTTTGTCAGATGGGTAGATTGCAAAAATTTTCTCCCATTTTGTAGGTTGCCTGTTCACTCTGATGGTAGTTTCTTTTGATGTGCAGAAGCTCTTTAGTTTAATTAGATCCCATTTGTCAATTTTGGCTTTTGTTGCTATTGCTTTTGGTGTTTTAGACATGAAGTCTTTGCTGATGCCTATGTCCTGAATGGTATTGCCTAGGTTTTCTTCTAGGGTTTTTATGGTTTTAGGTCTAATATTTAAGTCTTTAATCCATCTTGAATTAATTTTTGTATAAGGTATAAGGAAGGGATCCAGTTTCAGCTTTCTACATATGGCTAGCCAGTTTTCCCAGTACCATTTATTAAATAGGGAATCCTTTCCCCATTTCTTGTTTTTGTCAGGTTTGTCAAAGATCAGATGGTTGTAGATGTGTGGTATTATTTCTGAGGGCTCTGTTCTGTTCCATTGGTCTATATCTCTTTTGGTACCAGTACCATGCTGTTTTGGTTACTGTAGCCTTGTAGTATAGTTAGAAGTCAGGTAGCTTGATGCCTCCAGCTTTGTTCTTTTGGCGTAGGATTGTCTTGGCAATGCGGGCTCTTTTTTGGTTTCATATGAACTTTAGCTTTTTCCAATTCTGTGAAGAAAGTCATTGGTAGTTTAATGGGGATGGCATTGAATCTATAAGCTACCTTGGGCAGTATGGCCATTTTCACGATATTGATTCTTCCTATCCATGAGCATAGAATGTTCTTCCATTTGTTTGTGTCCTCTTTTGTTTCGTTGAGCAGTGGTTTGTAGTTCTCCTTGAAGAGGTCCTTCACATTCCTTGTAAGTTGGATTCCTAGGTATTTTATTCTCTTTGAAGCAATTGTGAATGGGAGTTCACTTATGATTTGGCTCTCTGTTTGGAAAGACCACTTTTCAAAGTGGTCTGCTGAGTCTGTTTCTGGGTGAGGGGCCCCAGGACGGTTTAAGTCTGTTCCCTCATATGACTCATGGGTGTGGGTCCAGTCAGTCAGTCAATGGAATGCAAAAGTCTGAAAAATACCTCAAAGACCAATCTTAGGTTTTACAATAGTGATGTTATTTACAGGAGCAATCAGGGGAGTTACCAATCTTGTGACCTCTGGCTATGTGACACTTGAGCAGTAACAGATTATAAAAAACCAAGATACCAAGATAGGGAACAAGGCCTGTTTATTATTTAACTATGTCTACATCTTAGCAGAATTAAGGCCCCTCCCATAATCCTCAAGTTCTGGCCTTTCATTCGTCTTGCAAAGGCATCAGTTTTGGCTAGGAACTATTATCATCCTTGCTTCAAAAAAACTATAAATTAAATTCTTCCCACAGTTAGCTTGGCCTACACCCAGAAATAAGCAAGGGCAGGGTAGCTTGTGAGGTTAGAAGCAAGACGGAGTCAGTTTGTGTTAGATTTCTCAAACTGTAATAATTTTTGCAAAGGTGGTTTCAATAATAACATAAATATTCTGTACCTCAGTTCTGGGGGATTTTATCTTAAACCATGTGAAAAAATGCTGTGAGGAAACTTACAGAATAAGGAGAGTCAGATTATCTTTGGGAAATCACATTGAAGTCCTACATGCGTGTGGGGAAAATATGCTCTTTCACTTTGGTGCAGGGTTTCTCAGCCTCAACACTTCTGATTATTTTTGGTCAGATTATTGTTGTGGGGGTTGACCTGTGCAGTGTAAAATGTTTAGCAATGTCACTAGCCTGCCCACTAGATGCCAGTAGCGTCCCCTCCTCTATTTGTAACATCCAAAAATGTCTCCTGTGAGGACAAAGTTACCCCCATTGAGAACTACAGCTTTAGAGCAGTTAGTGGCAAAGTTGGCATGCTTGGAAAGTGCTGTCAGTGGTGGCAGGTGCAGTAGCCAGGGATGATTGAGATGACCATGTAACTAAAGTGATACTGGCAATATCTACAGCATCAGGAGCAACTTACATGGCACTTAGGGAAATGTGTGACCCACAAAAACAAAACAAAACAAAACAAAAACACTGACGGGGCAAGGAGGGGATACCCGATAACTCTGCTAGGTAAGGTTCTGGAATCAAAACCTATTGCCTTGATTGACAGCTCTTACCCCCTTTCTAGCAGTACAGTTCAGGGGTGTGATGATCATATACTTCTATCCTCCCTTATTTATTGACTATTGCATATGTAGGATACCAAATTATGCCACCCCCAAATATGCCTCTTTGGCATAAGGATTATTTTGAGATACAGCAGACCCAGGAGAAGTTCTGAAAACAGAATAGATGTTACCGTTTTGTAAGGGAAATTTACATTTATAAAGGAAATTTCCATATGTAAGGGTGTTTCCCTTTCTGTACCAAAAAGAGAAAGATGACTAAGTCACAAGGGACTCTTATCAAGGAGAAGACTTAAATTTCCATAACAAGCCTTATTCTTGTTTACCCTACTTTTCTTGGTCAGCTTCCCATAACTTCCCCCCTGCCCACCCCTTCTTTCTTTGTTTCAGTGGATGATAGTATTTAGCCAATATTCTAAGACAACTATTTGAAATTTAGTTATTTCTCTAACTCCCACATTTATGTGAAGTACGTATGTTAATAAACTTCTGTTGTTTTTCTCTGGGTAGTCTCTTTTGTTATAAGAATCCGTTCCAGCTAATAACTTAGAGGGGTGGAGAG
Organism: Nomascus leucogenys; assembly: GCF_006542625.1. Taxonomy (NCBI): domain Eukaryota; kingdom Metazoa; phylum Chordata; class Mammalia; order Primates; family Hylobatidae; genus Nomascus; species Nomascus leucogenys. Next base: position 28,626,866 of record NC_044395.1, on the reverse strand, counting down.
AAAATTATTTTTCCTCCCTTACAGATACCACTGTAGTACAGTCACTGTGTTAGTGATTGAGGCAGAAATCAACAAATAAGGTCATTGCACCTAATATAGACCTGCAAACAAATAATTATAATAGTACATTAGCAACCGACATCAAGATGACATGTATAAGTTGTGATAATGGAGCAGGTGTCATACCCCAATATGCCTGAGGAAATCAGTGAAGGGTTTGCAAAAACATTAATGCTTAACCTGAAACTTGATGGAAAAATGCCAGTAATTTAGCAGGTAGATTTAGAAAACATGGAAAGGGCACTCAGAATAGAGGGAACAATGTATAAATAGCACAGAAAAGTGGCAGAACAACCTATGTTCTAGGTCAAAATATAGTTAATACAGTTATACTAAAAGATGGTCACTTTTATGAGAGACATTGAATAAGACACAAGGTTAGATGGGTAAGATGGTTACCTCTCCAACTGTTGCTCAAGCTTTTAATGTTTCTGTCTTCATGGAAATCTGTGGTCTGCTGGTAAGAAATGTGCATATAGGCTCAATGCTCCCTGGCTAATAGAATACCAGATACTTGTTTTATGTGGCCGTGAAATGGGTGGGAAACAGAGGGAAAAGGCAGTAAAGCCAAGATTCTGGTGTGACTTTAGTCACTGGGAATGTCATTGTATTCTGAACTTGCCACCTGATTCACATACAAGGACAACGGGAGAGTGAGGGGCCGAAGATCAAGACAAACCCATCTTCACAGAGAAAAAGCCACATGAACATACATGCCCTTACCACATGTCAGGGTTCCATTTTTCTCTGTAGTGGTGTACTTTCTAACCAGTGTTTTATTACCATATTATTATTATTAATGATTTTATTACTATTACTGTTTCTTTAACGAGGAACTGGCACTCATGTCTTATAAAACTTCAGTGTACTTTGCCAACATTATTCTTTTCCTAGACAGTCCTTCTCTCTTTTTTTACTCTGCCTGGGTATGTTAATTCTTTCCCAATGAGTCAGTAAGGATGGAAATGTTGAATTAGTTGAAAAGACATATTTACATAGCTCTGACAAAAAGTACCAGTATCCTGGCTTAGCACAAAGCTTTAAAAAATTTATAAAGCCACTGCTTTCATCTACCCTGAGAGGAAAATTACAATGAATTTTCTGACAATAGAGGAGGAAAATAGTCTGTATACAATAAAGTCCTATAGCCATCCAAGTCACTGCCATAGCTATTCAACTATCCCATAAGGTCCTCATAACTCCTGTGGAAACAGGAACAGAAAAACAAGAGGAACCAACAAGGCAGGCATTGTTAGTGACCAACTGTGCTGGCTGAGAAGAGATTTGTGCATATTTGGTTCTGACTGTCTTTATCCTGCCCTCCATTATGTTCTCCTCCAACAGGTAAAAAGGAAAGTATTTCAATACTCTGATTCTGATATTGAATATAATTCAGGTTGGATTTTTGTCACAAAATAGTACTTTAAATATTTATAAACTTCAGCTTAATTTTCAAATCAGTTTCTCCACAAACTATTTACTTACAAAATGTACAAAGAATGAAGGCTTATGTGAATAAAAATTAGAAATGAAGAGAAAAAGCCTCATCATGTTAAAAACTAATTAGGTTTACTAATGGTTAGCATGTTTCCATGTCAACCTTAGGTACTTTCAGGCAATTTTCACAATGAAATTTTCTATTACAATATCTATCTTAGAAGAATTTTTACAATAGATTTGATTCATTGTAATATTGTGCCTCCAAGTATATTTCTATATTTGTTCAGAAGAGTTTTGAAGGCTGTATCACAGGGTTGATTTTTTTTCTTCTTACAGTGTACTTGCTAATATTGAATAAATGAGATTTATTTTATTACCTTCAAATGGTTTTTTCTTTCCTTTTAGAGAGTGTTGAGGGCAATATGTTAAAATATGTTTAAAAAGATTTCAGGTTTTGACACAAATTATAAAAATGTAAATTCAAAGTGTAGAGGTGAAGGAAAAACTTCCCTTCTACCCTGTGAAAGTTCACTGAAATGAGCTGACAGTAGACAGGTTAATAGAAGAAAAGGCATACAAGTTTATTAATGTGCATGGGGGAAAAATCACAGGAGAGTATTGTTCTCTAACATAATCAGATTCAGAGACTTATATACCCCTCTTCATAGGGGAGAGAGAAATGAAGGTGTAGGCATTTTAGAGGGGTAGTAAATGATTTTTAGGGGAAATGCCCAAGAGAGCAGGCAACAGTTTATAAGTGATTCTCTTTGGAAACTGAATGAGCCCCAAGAATGAACAAAGAACTGAGACAAAGTTCCTCTAAGCTCTGGGGAGGTAGTGACAAATTTTGGGAAGGTAAGGGGTGGAACGTCACTGTGAACAGATGTTGTCTTATTATGTAGATAGTATCTCCCAGATAATTCCTTGGAGACGCTCCTAGAAGTATAGATGAAGTCTGTCTGTGCATTGTGAAAAGTTTTGGTCTTTTCTCCAAAAGTAAACCTTTCCTGGTTATTTGATGTGATTCCTAGGAATGAGGTTGTATTAATTTGTTCTTGCACGGTTGTAAAGAAATACCTGAGACTGGGTAATTTACAAAGAAAAGAAGTTTAATTGCCTCACAGTTCTGTAGGCTGAATACGAAGCATAGTGGCTCCTGCTCAACTTCTGGGGAGGCCTCAGGAAACTTACAATTATGGTGGAAGGCAAAGGAGAAGCCAGCATTTCACATGGCTGGAGCAGACAGAACAGAGAGATTGGGTAGGTGCCACACACTTTTAAACAAGATCTCATAAGAACTCACTATCACTATGTCAGCACCAAAGGGGATGGTGTTAAACCATGAGAAACCGCCCCCATGCTCCAATCACCTCCCACCAGGCTCTACCTCCAACACTGGGGATTATAATTCAACATGAGATCTGGGTGAGGACACAGATCCAAACCATATCAGAGGTTTCAAGACAATTTCATTTCTTTTGGAAGAAGTTTCCTTCTTCAGTCAGATAAGAGAACTTCCAGAGAGAGCCCTTCCCTGTGCTTGGTTGGGGGTGAAAGGAAAGGTTAGAAAACCCTTGGTTTTGAGGTCGCTTCTGCCTTCCAATTTTCTTTAACTTAAAAGTGTTCAGAGTTCCAAAGCACTGTACTTTGGGTATTGTTCTTTGTGCCCCAACAAAAGTTTTTGTTGTCCCCTTCTTGCACTCCCTGAGATGTTCTTATTACATGTGGGTACTAGGTTTCTGGGATTTTCTTGCAGTTATAATTATTTTAAATTAGCCTTTCCCCTGGGAAATGGACACATTCTCCTTGTCTATGAGAAGCCACATGCATGTGCACTGCTTTAAATTCCCTCCTGAGGAATTTAACTGCAGTGAAGCAGTTGCATAGGTTGCTATACTTATTGTGAATACTGCAGCTGTGTCTGAAGCAGAATGGACATGAGGGCACCACTGTGTTTTGAAGAGGGACATGTTCACATTGGCCACCCATATCCCGCAACTCCCTGCCCTGCTCGTGGCACTCATCCCCTTTCCCTACCTGGGCAGGCACTGACAAAGAGGTGGTTCAGAATTACTGTTGATGAATCCCCAGCACCTGGTGTAGAATTTTAAAAATCACTTTTCGTATATGTGACTATTTACTCCATTTGAGAGCAGAAACATTTATCCTTCTGTAACAAGATAGTAAATAGAAAGTTTCAACTGGACCATCCTCATACGATAGCTATGGAATTTCAAAATGCGGCACCAGGCCAGGATGTAGATTTTCAAACAGTTGTTTGAGAATTGGTTTACAACTCTAGGAACTTTCATCTTCAAGAGGGAAATTAAAAGGTTGAGAGAACAGAGATTAAAAGAATACCTTGGAAGGTGATTTATCAGGTCAAAGAACTAAGGGGAGTAGAGGGAGCATTGCCACTTAGTTCATTCTTGGTGATGTGACAGGCATGCATCAGAGCCACTGGAAAAGCTTGATGAATGTTCCCCACAGTTGGCAATACAGAGGGTTGGTGTCAGTTTCTTGCTTGCCCACAGCAGCTGAGTAAACATGCTGCACCTGCAAAGTAACTGAATTTTCCTGAGATTGTGGGTCAAAGGCACGTATATCCCAGAGAGCAGAGTTGGGAGCAGCAGCAGAAAGTTTAGTCCAGGGTCTGTTTAAAAGGCATTTTTTGCACTTTGGGAGGCCGAGGCGGGTGGATCACCTAAGGTCGGGAGTTCGAGACCAGCCTGACCAACATGGAGAGAATCCTTGTCTCTACTAAAAATACAAAAATTAGCCAGGTGTGGTGGCGGGTGCCTGTAATCCCAGCTACTCAGGAGGCTGAGGCAAGAGAATGGCTTGAACCCAAGAGGCAGAGGTTGCAGTGAGTTGAGATCGTGCCATTGCACTCCAGCCTGGGCAACAAGAGTAAAACTCCATCTCAAAAGGGCATTTCTTATGCAGTGTGGCTGCCAAGGCAAGGGGGTCTCAGAAGTAAGAGGAATGGGTTTTCTTCCAAAGGTGTTGCTGAGTGGATAGAAGAGTAACCAGCTGAAGGAGAGGCCCTGGCCAGATCAAAGGAATCACGATCAGAAAGCCCCAGCAGCTAAGACTCTTGGAATGTACTCTTGGACAGTCATGGCTAGAAATGAGAAAGAGAGAAAGAGCCCACCTTGCATTTGAAGGCAGACATTTGTCTGTGACTGGTGTGGGCTGAAGTGGCTTCCTTTTGAAAGAAGGTTGAAGTATTGCTTGTCTTGTATTGGATATAATAAATTCCTCTTCAAAGGTTTTAGCCTGTAAATTGTTAAGTACAATGAGTTCTGAGATCCTCTCCAAAGAACCAATGCATCAGTATGTCCAGATTCTCTGTTCTTTGTTCTTCATTTTAAAGTTTAACTTCCTCTGTTCTCTTTGTTTCTTTGCCCCTAGTTTCAGTAAACAACCCCCTCCTAGCCTGCTCTGTCCTGAGTCACCCCGGTCACCTGCTCTGTCCTGAGTCACCCCTGGTCACCTGCTGTGATGTGAGTCATCCTGAGTCACCTGTTCTGTAACTGTCCTTCCCGCCAAACTATTCACCCCACCACTCTGGCTCGTACCCCTGCTCTCTTTAAAATAGCCAATTGGAATTAGCTTAGACTGTGTGGTCCAACCCTAGCCAACAGGGGAACGACACAGCAGTAGGGGCTCTCCGCGTCCGGGATAAGAACCCCTTACCCTCGTTCAGGTGTGCTCTTGCCATTGCTCCATCCATGAAATGCACCCTTCTATACAAGTAAATTGCCTTGCTGAGAAAATTTTTGCTCAAGTGCTATTTCTTTTGTGGCACTGAAAGTTTATTTCTAACATTTGGAATGAAGACTTAATTTCTGAATTAAAGGGATGTTCTGTGATTAAAGTGTGATAATGACTTTACTCACATAAGTGACATCATCATTGGATGGCATGGGTTTCCATCTGAAGTACAGGGGAAAGAACTACTACTCAGCAGGCTTAAAGGGAGAATGGAGGCAAAATAAATGTACTTGGATGGTTTTACCCCAGCAATCCACTAGAATTTTTTATATTCTTCTAAAACACCTAGGATTCTCTTCCTTGTGTTTAATGTCTCAAGGAGGCGGGGACATGGGTTTCTAGGCTTTTTGAGACCCAGCACTGAGCAAAACAGAATCATAAGTATCTAAAGCAAAGCCCATAAACCATCCTCAATAAGCAGTGCCTGCTTTCAAGTGCAGAAGGCCCAGGAAGGTCGTAAGGTAGATCCAGAATCAGTCGTTACTGGTCAGCAGGCCTCTGAGGAAGAACAACAGGGACTGTGAATCTCTGAAAAATGCTTTCCCCTGCAAGATGGCATTGCGCTCAGACAAGTTGCTGGTCCTTTTCCTTCCCCTCCCCTCCCCTCCTCTTACGTTACCTTCCTTTCCTCCTTTTTCTTTTTTCTTCCCAATTTATTGTCCAAATGGGCACAGCCATGGCTAGAAGTTGAAGGTAAGGCACAAAGTGATGGTGAACTAATCACTTTAAAATCCACAGGGTGACTATAGTCAATAATAACTGTACATTTTAAAATAAAGAGTGTCATTGGATTTTAAAATAACTTAAAGAGTGTCATTTAAAATAACTTAAAGATTGCGTGCAATTCAGTGGATAAGTTCTTGATAAGATGGATAACCCATTCTTCATGATGTATTTTTTTCACATTGCGTGCCTGTATCGAAGCATCTTCTGTACCTCATAAATGTATACACCCACTATGTACTCACAGAAATTAAAGATAAAGAAAACAACAAAACTTTTCAAGGAGCTTAAAGACTTGTGCATTTTTTTGCCATGCATGTGACAGAGGCTTCATTTTCAATTTTACTTATTAAAAATTCTTATAAATATTTTGTGGCAGAAGATTCATGGACCTTGTCTCCAACTAGAGGAGCTCTAGCATACTGAAGGACACTGAGAGGTAATTTCTCCTAAAGGTGCAGCCACCCTGATTTTGCATGGCAAAAGCTTCAGATGCCCCCCACCCCAGATCAGGATACTGGATGGAGCTGGTGTCATTGTGGGAGGCTGTATAAATGGTGGTTAAAGGTTTAGGTATCAAGAGTTTTATTACATGTGTCAAATCCTGGCTCCACAGCATGCTTCTATAATTTATATAAACACTTTGTGCCTCAGTTTCCTAATCTGCCAAATGGACATGGTCATAGAACATCTAAATGATTAAGAGGTTTAAATGAAAAATGTACATGTACTTAGAATGCTCTGACATATGGCACCCCAAAAATATTCTTTTATTAATTTGTGACATGTTCTCTTTCAACCAGGAGAGGTAAAAAGGAGGAACTGCCTGCTGGATTTTGACAACATTTAACCCTTAGGGAAGAACAAGAAAAGATGAAAATCTAGGATTCTTTCCAGAGTCAAGCGGGCTATAGGGATTAGTATTTCCTTCTGAAGGGAGGGCTGGAGCTACATCAAACTGAACAAAGCCACAGGTGCCTGCAAGTGAGTGTCTAGGGACTTAACGAAAAGGGCAATATTTGTGTCAATCCAGTGAGTGGGGATTTCTAAACTTGCCTGGGGGTCTTCCAAGGCAATGACACAAGGGGAATTCTGGGGCCCATCTAAAGCGTGATCTTCTTAAACTCAGCTTAGAAATAATTTGTTGTATTTTTCTTTTGCAAGAAGGCTAATCTGCTACTCAGGATATTACTTCCACGGGATGTTAATGAGGCTTTCTGGGAAGTAGTAGTTAATAGCTTTAGGTGCCTTTTGTTTCCTTTGTAACTGCTATGGTGCAACTGTTGATTTGATGGATGTCAGCAAGAGAGACTGCAGGTAAGAACAATTGGGGCCGCTGTAAGGTTTCAGAGTAAAAGAGAGATGAAGGTTTAGATCTAGCCACATCTGTTTGAATTCACTCAGAGAAGCCAGACTGGAGCTGCTCCAGGGCAGAGATTTAGAACTCTGTCGTCTCCTTGCAGTGCCCAGCAGGCTGGCCGCTCAGTAAATATTTGCAATATAATATAAATGGTAAATTTGGAATAGAAGACAAAATGAGGTGGAGGCGGGAGACAGAGTAGGAAGATTTCAGGTTGTGGGGAGAGGAAAAAGTAAAGGGAAGCCACATATGATGGGAAAGATATTCATGTGGAAGATAGTGGGATGCTGACTACTCCTGCTGAGGTCAGTAGGCAGGTAGAACAACTCAGGGCTCTATGGAGGAAGAATGGGATGGGAAGTGATGGGAAGGAGAAGACAAAGAGCAGAAGGAAAACAATTCCATTTGAGCATTTCTCTGGAGCAGGAAAGGGCAATAAAGTCCATGCAAACATCAGTGGAGCTGCCCTGAAAGTGGCAGCATCTGACAGGCACAGTGCTCACCCTGGACGGCTGCAGTGGAGCATGCAAAGGGAACCAGGAGAGGAGGAGAGTCAGAGAGACAGGAATGGGGAGAATGTTCATCGTCAGTCTTTATGTTTATTTTGTAATATCAGTGAGAGTTAGTAGATTATTTTCCTTCTTTCTTCTTTTTCTTCCCCCCTTCTTTCCTTTCTCTCTCTTGCTCTCTTCTTCCTTCCTTCCTTTCTATTTTTAGGAGGTTTGTAAGATTCATTTTAAATACACAACATAGAAATGTCACCTTGTTTAGTAACCTATGAGCTCATGAGGCCATGTGTGTGGAATGACTTTAATGAGGATACTGCAAAAGTAAAGAGTGATTATTAAGCCAAGACTGAGGCTGGGAACCTCCTCCTCTCTTGCCAACTCTCAGAAGGGGTGTTTGGGTGAAGTCCATGTGACCAAAAGGAAAGTCAAATGTAAAGTGATTTTTTTAGTTCCCACTGCATAAACTACTTTTTAGAGTGAAATTGTAAAACACAAAGCTGAGCTCCAAAAAGGCCTCTGGGTGCAATATTAGCAGTGTGATGGTTTATGGAAATACTTTAGGGCGACTGCATTCTGGCCCGCTGCATGAATCCAAGCATCTCCCCCTAGGTCTCTGACTCAGCCTGACTAAACTAATTTACTCTGAGCACGAGGCACACTATTCACATCAAAAGAATGTACTTGAGTAGAGATAGTGCAGCCTTCCCCTGTGGTTGGTTTTGCTTTGCTCTAGACTGAAGCTTGGCTGCCATCTGGAAAGATGTCCTAACTTCTCTGTTGAGCCAATAAAGCTGGAATAATGTGAAATGGCATAAGCTTTTAAGTCAGGCCACTGGAGAGTGAGAGGCTGCTGTGGGAGGGGGAGGGTGTAGTAGTAGGTGAGTGGCAGTGGAAGGCTAGAAATGCATCCAGGCCAGGCCCTTAACTGAATTCCACAAAGGGGATGGCTCCTGCGTAGAATAGTGTGATGGTTATGGCAACAAACTTTTGAGTTAGCAAGACACAGGTTCGAATCCCTGGCTTGGCCCTTTAGTAATTTGGCCAAGTTATTTAACTTCTCTGAACCAACTTCCTCATAAATAAAATGAGGAAAATAATACCGACCTCACTAGGTTTTCCCAAGGTTTAAATAAAACTCATATGTAAAGCATTTAGCTCAGAGTGGTTTTCAACTCTGACTGCACATTGGAATTCAGTAGTGCTGTGATTTGAACATGTCCCCAAAGTTTATGTGTTGAAACTTAATCCCTAATGCAACAGTGTTAAGAGGTTGGACCTTTCTGAGGGGGTTAAGTCATGTGGGCTCCATCCTAGTGAATGAACTAATACCATTATCTTGGGAATGGGTTAACTTCAGCCCCCTGCCCTGCTCTCTCTCATACACACGCTCTCTTGTCCTTCTGCCTTCCACCATGGGATGATACAACAAGAAGGCCCTCACCAGATTTGAGCCCCTTCATCTTGGACTTGCCAGCCTCTAGTATTATAAGAAATAAATTTCCGTTCTTTATAAACTACGCAGTCTCATATATTCTGTTATAGAAGCACAAAACAGATGAAGGCAAGTAGGGAGGGTCTAAAACTATCCTCATGCCACTGCAGTTCAGTTCAGACAAATTCAATCAGAATCGCCAGGACTGGCTCCTGGTATTTGTATGTGAGGACCACTCACAGGTGATTCTGATGCACCACGAATGTTTAGACTATTGTGAACTACATAGTGTGCACTCATGAAAGAACAACCACTACAGGAGAAAGGTTTCAATGACAAACTGCTGGAAAAATACTTACCATAGCACTTAGCATATATTAAATACTTGGAAACAGGTAGCTATTTTTGCTTACCCTAATTTTATTAAGCCATGTTATAATAATTCGTAGGTGAGCTTAACTATAGGCACTAGAGAACACATACGAAGTATGAGTTTTACTCTGAGGAGTGCTAAGTGTGATAAGAGAAAGCATATCAAACCTTAATGATACTGGATTAAGGGAATTTTTTTTTAAAGTGCGGTGTCAGATTGTTGTCAAAATAAGTCAACATTCATAGTTTCTTACCAAGTTAACTCTTAGTGGACAGGCAGGAGAGCAGAGTGGCTAAGAGTGTCATCTTCGAGGCTGACTGTCCATGTTCCAACTCTGACTCAGTCACTTACTAGCTGGGTGGACTATTTAACATCTCTGTGCCTCAGTGTCCTCATTGATATAATGGAGATAATAATGGTACCTACATCAGGAATGTTGTGAGGAGTAAATAAGTTTATATAAGTAAAGCACTCTCTGCAAAACCTGGCACTTAGTAATTAATATTAGCATCAGCTAGTAGTGGTAAAATACATTCAGTAATACTTAAAATCCTAATTTTACTATTTTAAGTGTAATTAAATTTTTTAAAGATCTGAGTGTCAAAAGTGATCAAATTCTAAAGTAATATGCATTTTGGTATGTCATAGAATCACTTGAAAGTTTCGTTAAAAATTAGAATTCCTAGTGACTCTGGTGCACACAAAACTAGGAGAGTCGTCAGTTGGTGAATCCTAACCACAGGGTCACAGGGTCGGCTTCAGTGGGTGGCACTGAGCAGTACAGGACATGATTATTGTATCAGGAGAGCAGTTTCAAAGGAGGTCACGTGCCCTCAAATTTTCCCAAACATAAGAAAACCCTTTAGAAAACAACATAGAACCTCCAGGATTATGTGAAATCCTCTATGTAAATTGAGAAACACAAGCTAAATTCCATTCTGCAGCAGTGCGTGTATCATAAATATTTTAAGCAAGAAAAAACTACTACAAAAATTTGCCAAAAATTCACTGAAATCATGTTTCAATCCTACCAATTGTGAAGAGGCCTACCCTACGTAGTCTGTGTTATGTTATCCTTCTTTGCCAAAAATGAGTCATGCTGCATCTTTCTAATACAGAAATTACTCTTCCCTTTATAGATGACATGATCAACACTTACTAATCTCATAATAGTCAATAAAGAAGTTTACTTTTATAACTTTCATTGAAATTTCTGAGATATCATTTTGTCTTGTTTTAATGTTATATCATCTTTGTCAAAACTATTTTATAATTTTACATTTGTAATTTCATACATAGTATTGCCAAATGTTTATAATTTTACAGATTTTCAATCTTTTACTCAATATTTTATTACCAGATGTTGATTTTTTTTAATTCCAAAGGTCACAGGTTTTTTATTGAATTGCTTGAAAAAGATAAGCACCAGCGTTCACTCCTTATCTCTGTAGTTCTCTTTGCCCTTCCTTCTTCTGAACCCAGGAAAGTGGTGTTCTCTCTCTATTCCAATTTGATTTAAAACTTAGTAATTTTGTTTTGCTGAATCTTATGATTCCTGAAAAGGTAGCAACTTAACATGACTTTTTCTCTTAAAAATTGTATGTTTGCTCTGAACTGTGGATTAAAAAATGGCTCCATTAGCAGTATATTGTTCAGTAAAACTACAAATATTCAAAATCACAATTAGCCATTTTTTTAAAACAAATGGGTACTTTTTCCACTCCTTAAACTCTGAATAATACCCACTAGTTTTAGAGGGAAAATGTGTTTAAATATAGATAAACAAGTCTGAGTCCAGTTTACAAAAGATTGCTGTTTTTCACAGGCGCAATTGTAGGTGTTAAATGGTGCTATAGGTTCATAAATCCCAAAACCATCAGAATGGAGTAGTCATCAACTTCAGATAAATGATCATACAAATGATGGAGTATTAGGTCAGATTACCTCTCACCTGCATTTTTGCAGTTGGTAGTATCAGTCAGAAATGGATTGAGGATTTCATATCGAAGCCCTTTACTTGAGGGGGCACTGCTGGAGTAGGCTGGTTATAGCAAATGTTATGCAATAACTTAACCAGAATAGGCCCGGTGAGGACCATCTCTAACGGGCTGTGTGCAGATGGTCTGCCCACTCTGGTAACTGGGTTTTCATGGCTGCAATACCTCTTCCAAACAATACCTGAAAAGATGCTTATCCCGACACTCTAAAGGAATATTCAGGAAAGAATATTATGAGTATGACTAACTTCATTTTGTACATTTGGCTGTATAGTAAATAGTAAATTGTAAAATGTACAACTCGATAAAGTGATACTATATATTCTGGATTATGTGGTGAAGATTTTATTTTTTTATTGGGTATAATAAAACAATTTGGAGAAGCTAAGGGAAATTTCTAAATGTGTTATATTTTTCTTTTAAAATCAGCTCTAAGTCGTAATTTACACACAAAATATGCCCCCATTTTAAGAGTACAATGCAATAAGTTTTAAGAAATATATATACCGTAACCAACACCCAAATAGTTTCTAATTGCCTCTTTGCAGTCAACCCCCTCCCACTCTCAGCCCTACGCAACCACTGCTTTACTTTTTTCACCATAGATTTGCTTAACATTTTGTAAGCACTTGCTTAGACTTTTTACAAACAGGATTGCCTAGTATGCATTTATTTGTATTTGGCTTCCTTTGCTCAGCATAATGCTTTTGAGATTCATCTATATTGTAGTCTTTATCAGTATTTGGTTCATTTTAATTGCTGACAGTTATTCAATTGTTTGAATATACCACATTTTGCTTGTCCATTTATGTGGTGTTGATGAACATTTGGATTTTTTTTTACTAGGTTTTAGCTAATATGAATAAATGTTATTACAAGTCTTTATGTGGACACATTTAAAAATTTATAAGCATTTATTTTGGAATAGTTTTAGATGTGCAGAAAAGTCGCAATGATGATACAGACGGTTTCTGCACACTCTTAACCTACCTTCCCCTAATGTTAACATTTTCCATAGTCATGGTACATTTGTTAAAACTAAGAAATTAACATTGGCACAGCACTATTAAGACTTTATTCGGATTTTACAGAATTTTCAACTAATGTTGTTTTTCTGTTCCAGGATCCAATGTAAGATACCACATTGCACTTAGTTGCCATGTCTTCTTTCATTGTCACCATCTCACCATGTGAGTGTGAGTGGAGTAGGCTTTCCTGAGGTGGCCCTCAGCTAAGAAGCAGATATGCTGCTTTGCCTATGCCATTCATTTTACAGCCTACAGAACCATGAGCCGAATTAACCTCTTTTCTTTTCTTTTTCTTTTTTTTTTGAGACTGTCTCACTCTGTCACCTAGGCTGGAGTACAGTGGCGTGATCTCATCTCACTGCAACCTCCACCTCCCAAGTTCAAGTGATCCTTCTGCCTCAGCCTCCTGAGTAGCTGGGATTACAGGCATCCATCACCACACCTGGATAATTTTTGTATTTTTAGTAAAGATGAGGTTTCACCATTTTGGCCAGCCTGGTCTCGAACTCCTGATCTCAGGTGATCCACTCGCCTCAGTCTCCCAAAGTGCTGGGATTACAGGCATGAGCCACCACACCTGGCCAAATAAACCTCTTTGCTTTACAAATTACCCTGCCTCAGGTATTCCTTTATAGCAACACAAAAGACTAAGACAATTAGCGTTCTGCCAGATTTCTCTATTGAACTGTTACTATGTTCTCCCTTATGTGCTTCCGATAGGCTTCATTTGGCTAAAAGGCCTGGGAGTTCCTTTCGGGGGAGTCTAGTGGAGAACCTGTTTTCTTGCCTTTTGCAGTTCCTAGAGGCTGTTTGCATTTCTTGGCTCATGGTCCCCATCCGTCTTCAATGGTGGTAGTCGCCAGCTGAGTCTTTATCACCTTGAGTCACTCTGACACTGACTCTCCTGCCTCCCTTTTCCATGTATACAGAACCTTGTGATTACATTGCATCTACTCAGAAAATCCAAGATAATTTCCTCATCTTAAATTCAGCTGATTCTCTATCTTAATTCCATTTCCAATGTTAATTCCCCTTTGCCATGTAATGTCACACATTCACCAGTCTTGGGGAATAGGATATGCACATCTATGGGAGGCCATCATTTTGCCTACTACAAGGTTATAATCCAGTATTCCAGTACATTATAATCCAATACATTATTTATTTTGTTGCTCAAATTATTCCAGCTTTGCCTCTTTCAGGTTGGCTCCTGTATCTTTAGGATGTATCCTCATCTTTTTTTTTCTTTGATTGATTCCTTATTTCTGGCATGACAAGATGTTCCAGGTTTATCTTATATTTTTCCTGCCCCAGTCATTTCTTGAAGGAGTCCGAATTTCTTTTATTGGAGAATAATATTTAGAAACCACAATCTGGTTGCTGGGTGTGTTTATTACTACTGAGAGGTTACTACTTCTAAACCCTCTCATTGGACAGAGCTGAGAAATATATGTATGTATAGTAACCAACGTGTACACACATATCTATAATTATTTCTGCATTTAGCTATTCGTGTATATACATTAAGATAAAATTGCATTCATGTTGATTTCTGCAACTCAAATCCAGTACAACAGGGTTTGTTCAAGCCTTATTCCCTTGCTTATTGTAACCTCTTTCTCTGACACTGAGAAATCTGGCTCTCATTATGTAATTTATTTCCTTATTTCTTTAATCTTAATATATATGTAAAGTGGTTTCAGAATCACTAACCCAGACCTCTATGAGAAACCAATTTATCAACTAACGTAGTGCGGTTTCAGTATCACGGACCCAGGCCTCCGTGAGAAAAAGTTTATCAACTAGAGTAGTGTTTATTATAGTACTTTTTGTCTTTAGCTATATAATATCCAGTCAAAATACCATTTCCAAAGTTGCTTAGGTCAGATCTTCCTCTGTACCCAACCCTCAGTGAGGTTATATCATGCCATTGTAATTCAGTTAGTTTTTTTCATTATCTGCATTCCATCCCCTGCCTTCTTGGCTGATTTTAAAGAATTTTCATATAGTAATATTTAGTTTTTAAAATGTAAAATTCTATGGGTTGTGACAAATTTATTTATCAAGATATTTATCAGATATTTATCAAGCCAGTATCATGTAGAAGAGTTCTATCACCATAAAAATTCCCTCACAATAGTTTATTACTCTTTCCTTTTTCCAATCCCCGACAACCACTGATTGATTTTTCCACTTTTTATAGTTTTTCCTTTTTAATCATGTCATATAAATGAAGTAATATAATAGGTTGCCTTTGAATCTAGCTTCTTTCACTTATGAAAATACATTTAAGGTCCATCTGTTTTGTTGCATGAATCAATAGCTCATTACTTTTTATATTCCTGAGTAATAGTTCATAATATCTCTTACCTTAGTTTGTCCATCTATTCACTTATTAAAGGATTTCTACATTGTTTCCGGTTTAAGGTGATTATGGCTAACACTACTATAAACATTTGAATAGTGTGTGTGTGTGTGTGTGTGTGTGTGTGTGTGTGTGTGTGTGTGTGTATTTAGGTTTTCAATTCATTTGGGTAAATATCTAGAAGCCTAATTGCTGGGTTGTATGTTAAGTCTACGTTTAACTTTATAAAAACTGCCAAAGTGCCTGTACCATTTTGCATATACCGACAATGAATGAGCATTCGTGATGCCTCACATCCTTGTTAGCATTTGGTATTGTCAGTTTTTAAGGCATTCATTTAATAATTTTAATTGGTATTTAGTGGTGGTATCTCATTTTGGCTTTGATTTGCATTTTTCTAATGAGAGCTGATGTTGAGTATCCTTTCCTGTGCTTTATTTTCCATTGCCGTATCTTCTGTGGTGAAGTCTGTTTATGTCTTTTGCCCACTATTTAGTTGTGTTGTCTGTTTTCTTACTGTCGAGTTGTGTTACAAATCTTTTATCACATATATGATTTGCAGATATTTCTCCCAGTTTGTGGCTTTTCGTTTTCTTAATGGTGTCATTGGCAGAACGAATGTTCTATCAGCCAGGTCTAATTGATGAATTTTGTCTTTGTTGATCATGCTTTTGGTGTCATATCTAAAAATTCATAGCCACACCTAACGTCCTACAGATTTTCTGCTGTTTTCTTTTGTAAGTTTTATAATTTAAGTTTTACATTTAGGTTTATGATCCATTTAAGTAATTGTTGTATTATAAAATATGTGACAAGGTTTATTTAATTTTTTGCAGGTGGTTGTCCAGCCATTCCAACACTTTGTTGAAAGGACTGTCATTTTTCCATTATATTGTCTTTAATCCTTTGTCAAAAATCAGTTGACTATATTTGTATGGTTCTATTTCTGTACTCTCTTATTTTGTTCCCTTCATCTGTATATTTACTTTTTTTGCTAATATCACACTGTTTTGATTAAAGTATCTTTACCATAAGTCTTGAAATTGGATGGTGTAACTTCAATTTTGTTTTTTTTTTTTCAGCATTATTTTTGCTACTAGAGTTTCTTTGCTATGCCATGTAAATTTTAGAATCAGCTTCTTGATATCTACAACTTCTTCCTGGAAATTTTATTGGAATTGTATTGCATCTATAGAAAATTTAGGGGTTATCTCAGATTCTGGCCTTAGTTACTGAAGTAAGAGATAAGGAGTGGGTATGAAGGGTAGAGAGGAAATGGGATCATTTAGTCAGGTTAAGCTAATGGTCTCTGTGATGTATCTAGAAGAAAGATGAACAGCAGAAAGTTGAATATGTGATGATGTTTTATTCTGGTCTTTCCTTTTCACCTCACAATAATGGCCACTCAGTCAATGAAAGGTATCTATTCCGAAGGCATATTTTGCTTTTGGAAATGTAATTATATAAGGTAGAGTAATATAGGGGCTTATGGATGCAAGGTAGTAGATTGCTCAGTAATGCTTCTCTCTCTCTACTGCTAGTTGAGGCTACCTTTCCCCTTTATTTTGTGCCTACCTACTCATGCTTCTCTGGGAATGGTCCTCTCTGCCTTTTTCTTTTTAACTGTTATTATACTTTAAGTTTTAGGGTACATGTGCACAATGTGCAGGTTTGTTACATATGTATCCATGTGCCATGTTGGTGTGCCGCACCCATTAACTCATCATTTAGCTTTAGATATATCTCCTAATGCTGTCCCTCTCCACTCCCCCCACCCCACAACAGTCCTCGGAGTGTGATGTTCCCCTTCCTGTGTCCATGAGTTCTCATTGTTCAATTCCCACCTATGAGTGAGAACATGCGGTGTTTGGTTTTTTGTCCTTGCGATAGTTTACTGAGAATGATGGTTTCCAGTTTCATCCATGTCCCTACAAGGGACATGAACTCATCATTTTTTATGGCTGCATAGTATTCCATGGTGTATATGTACCACATTTTCTTAATCCAGTCTATCGTTGTTGGACATTTGGGTTGGTTCCAAGTCTTTGCTATTGTGAATAGTGCCGCAATAAACATACGTGTGCATGTGTCTTTATAGCAGCATGATTTATAGTCCTTTGGGTATATACCCAGTAATGGGATGGCTGGGTCAAATGGTATTTCTAGTTCTAGATCCCTGAGGAATCACCACACTGACTTCCACAATGGTTGAACTAGTTTACAGTCCCACCAACAGTGTAAAAGTGTTCCTATTTCTCCACATCCTCTCCAGCACCTGTTATTTCCTGACTTTTTAATGATCGCCATTCTGACTGGTGTGAGATGGTTTTGATTTGCATTTCTCTGATGGCCAGTGAGGATGAGCATTTTTGCATGTGTTTTGTGGCTGCATAAATGTCTTCTTTTGAGAAGTGTCTGTTCATGTCCTTTGCCCACTTTTTGATGGGGTTGTTTTTTTCTTGTAAATTTGTTTGAGTTCATTGTAGATTCTGGATATTAGCCCTTTGTCAGATGAGTAGGTTGCAAAAATTTTCTCCCATTCTGTAGGTTGCCTGTTCACTCTGATGGTAGTTTCTTTTGCTGTGCAGAAGCTCTTTAGTTTAATTAGATCCCATTTGTCAATTTTGGCTTTTGTTGCCATTGCTTTTGGTGTTTTAGACATGAAGTCCTTGCCCATGCCTATGTCCTGAATGGTATTGCCTAGGTTTTCTTCTAGGGTTTTTATGGTTTTAGATCTAACATTTAAGTCTTTAATCCATCTTGAATTAATTTTTGTATAAGGTGTAAGGAAGGGATCCAGTTGCAGCTTTCTACATATGGCTAGCCAGTTTTCCCAGCACCATTTATTAAATAGGGAATCCTTTCCCCATTTCTTGTTTTTGTCAGGTTTGTCAAAGATCAGATAGTTGTAGATATGTGGCATCATTTCTGAGGGCTCTGTTCTGTTCCATTGATCTATGTCTCTTTTGTGGTACCAGTACCACGCTGTTTTGGTTACTGTAGCCTTGTAGTATAGTTTGAAGTCAGGTAGCGTGATGCCTCCAGCTTTGTTCTTTTGGCTTAGGATTGACTTGGCGATGCGGGCTCTTTTTTGGTTCCATATGAACTTTAAAGTAGTTTTTTCCAATTCTGTGAAGAAAGTCACTGGTAGCTTGATGGGGATGGCATTGAATCTATAAATTACCTTGGGCAGTATGGCCATTTTCACGATATTGATTCTTCCAACCCATGAGCATGGAATGTTCTTCCATTTGTTTGTATCCTCTTTTATTTCATTGAGCAGTGGTTTGTAGTTCTCCTTGAAGAGGTCCTTCACGTCCCTTGTAAGTTGGATTCCTAGGTATTTTATTCTCTTTGAAGCAGTTGTGAATGGGAGTTCACTCATGATTTGGCTCTCTGTTTGTCTGTGATTGGTGTACAAGAATGCTTGTGATTTTTGTACATTGATTTTGTATCCTGAGACTTTGCTGAAGTTGCTTATCAGCTTAAGGAGATTTGGGGCTGAGACAATGGGGTTTTCTAGATACACAATCATGTCATCTGCAAACAGGGGCAATTTGACTTCCTCTTTCATTGTGCTGGAAGTTCTGGCCAGGGCAATCAGGCAGGAGAAGGAAATAAAGGGTATTCAATTAGGAAAAGAGGTCCTCTCTGTCTTAACATGGCCTGATCAACCTTCTCTGAATCCAGATCATGGAAGACCCAGAAGTAAGGCCTCTCCTTACTTAAGCCCAGATCTCAGGCCATTCTTGGGCAGTTCTTCCTCAGTCCTCACCCCCCCCTTATCCTAATTGAGATTAATCTCACCTTACCTTTCACTTTTCTAGGAAAACTTTATCCAAAAAAATTTGTCGCCAGAGACAGAATGTATTTATGTTCTCCTTAATGGAGCTAGGATGACTTTGCAAAGATGCACACCTAATCATGCCACCCTCCTGATTAAAAACCTTTTAATGGCCCCCATTTCCCACTAATGAAGTCCAGATTTCTCAACATTATGTGCAAAACTGTTTGTGAGAGTCCTCTTGCTTTCCCCTCCAGACTCATCTGTCATTAATAACACGCTGTGATCCAGTAAAATAATTTTCCCTCACTTCTCAAGATTGTAGTAAGTGCTATTCCTAAGGGCTCCCATAGTCTCTGTGCTTGCCCCATTGGAGCAGATTTCTGAATTGGGATTTTCTGTTTATTTGTCTGTATCTCCTCTGCACTGCATGTCCCCTGTGGGTAGAGGCAATGCCTTGTTCTCTGATACATCCTCCAGGAGGAGTCACAGTGCCTGGAAGGTAAGTACTTTTTGAGTTAAAAACAAAAGAATGATCCAATTAATGCACGAATAAAGGCATCACTGTATTTATTTTCAAAAGGTGCCTAATATTTACAGTGATTTTTTATTATTATCCATGTCTTTGGATTTTCCAGGATGTTGCCAATTCAGCAGTGCAGAGGCCATACACATAGAGAAACTGTAAGTTAAAATGCATGTTTATAGAACAAGACAACATTTTCAGTGCTTTCATTATATTATCTGACACAAAAAGAGAGTAATAATAGATCACCGGGCCACCTACATAATGAACCTGAGTTCTCCTTGTCAGAATGACCTTGTAGGACTATATAGAGTGATATTGCAACCATAACAGCAATTGAAGAAAGATCCAAAGCCCAGAACTCATATTAAATAGATGAGTCATAAATTGGAAGCAGGCATGTGTGGCACTCGTATTTAAAAGGAGCACAGAAATGAATTAAATAAGTAAAAATGAGATCTGGTAAATTGCCTGTCAGATAGCTGAGATCGCTATAGCAAGCATAATCTTAGAATCATTATGACAATGCTGCATATATACAGGTTGAGACACAATGCAAGTAATGCTAATCCCTTATATTTAATTAGAAATATTTTTATGTGAACTGAAAATTTATAGTTGCTTTAGGTTGCAAGGCCCAAAGGTATATAACTACAGTTTCTCACAGGCACAGTAGTCTCTACCCTTAAATGCATAATCAGATAGACAAACCCATACATGACACCTTTGAAAATACTTGGCTGCATAATTGCAAAATTCCTGTCTGTCTTAGTGGAATGGAAAGAGTGCAGCTTTGAGGCCACTAAAGGATCGTTTTTAAACCTGGTTTTACTGCATACTAGCTGTGTGATATTTCATGAGGGAATTTCACAACTACTCTTGGTTTTCTTATCTGCAAAATGGGAGAAAGTAGATCTTCGTTAATGATCTTTTAAGACAATGCTTGGAAGCAAGTACTAGACACATTTTCTGATCCAGAACAAGATGCCACAAAAGAATCACAGCTGTTGCAACCATTTCTTGTAATTTTCTTTCTCCACTTGTTAGAAAGCAGAAATGTATTCTAACAGCAAAGTTTCCTCTGAACATATTTGTATGGATAAGAAGAAAATGACATCAAGTGGGGAAATTGAGTTAATTATTGAGTTAAAAACTGAGTTGAAATTAAGTTTAAGGCCTAATTCCTGTTACAGTTTCATCTATTTTCCTTTCTTTCTATTTCCTAGTCTTTTATATATACTGAGTACGTGAGCTAGCCCAGGTGTTCAAACTTTCCAGGGCATTTTCATTATATAATGAGGACTAAAATAAATCCTTAGATGTTCAGGCTTATTTGAAAAAAGTGCTGTAGGTTTCTGATTCCTGCTATTAATAATTTTTTAGCTTAATGGTTTGAGTTCTCTGAAATGTAAAATGTGAAACCAGTTGAAGCTACTGTTAGTTATTAACATTTTGGTTCAAATCAGTTCCCAATTCTTTTTTGAGGGCTAATTTTAATAGAAAAATACCTGAGGGCGCTGGTTGAGAAGTAAGGGCCATCCTCTTGGAGAGAAACTGGCAGTACTGATGGCCAACAGCCCACTGCTATTACTGAGGATTGAGGCTGGTTCTACTAATGGTGGCATCTAGCACTGTGATGGATCCATCCACTTGTGGCTATATCTTTATCCCATTTCAGTAAGACACAGGCAAAAGTTGGCAAACACTTTTGGATTTGTAAATTATGTTAGTATGTCACAGAAAAAAGGATAAAGCTGCCAATTTTCAGTTTTCTGTCAGGTTTTCTCATGTTAGTATAGGTTTTGTTTTTTAGAATGATTGGCAACAGACAGATGTATTTCCCTATTTTGCTCTTGTCTGATCCATTTTTCAGGTAGATGTACATGTAAGTAATTACAATCTACATTTTATCATGTAACTTTGAGAGTATTGCATGTGTTAGGAGTTCAGATTTGAATCAAAGTCTCCAGCACCTGGGCTTTGCACTTGAGTGATGTGTTCCATTTTTTAATAGCACTTTATTGTCTACTTATGTTGTTTAGTTGTCAGAGGTGACATCCACATTTTCAAATCTCTAAATCTTCTTTTATGTGTGGTGAAATTAAATACAATCATGTGGCACATTATTAATGCCAACTGGTTATCTTATTATATTAGATAAAAGGGATTGCATTTTCTATGTATTGTAAATCCCCTAACATTCAATCATACATACATTTTAGTAAGGTATCAATGATATGTCACATATACAATATATCACTCAATCTTGCTGGTTGTAGGTATTGAGGGCAAGATTGTCAATCCTGGAGAAAATGGAGTGTGTTATACAGGAATTACCAATGTTATTGTTTTCTAATTGGCTCAATATCTGAGAAAGGATAAATATAAAGATGCCATGAACAATTTTTAAAAACGCATGCTAACACCTCAAATCAAGCTATACAAGTAATTAACCAGGGAATAATTGGTATTTTTGTAGTCCTTGATTTGCTATTTTATTTTCAGTCAGTTTTCACATAAAACTTAGATATTAATATAAGTTTAATTCTGCAGAAAAATTAGTGATTAATATTTCCTATATTATGTCACAGAAGAATGAGAAATTTGTCATTTTCAAACCTGTATATAGTTTTCTATTCTTCTCCTTTTTCTCTCTCCCTGCAACACACACCCACATCACACCCATTGCTTTCCAACACATACCCCACAACCCCCACTAACCTCAAGAATGGAGTCTCAGATGCCTCTTCAGGATATTTGGAGATTTGGGTGAACACAGATGTCTCCAGAATTGCATAGGACACACTGTTTTGGTAGACTTTTCAAATTAGTAGGGAGAGGGGGGCAATCTCACTTTTTTGACCTATAGATTCTTGATCCTTTTTGGGAAGAATAAATGACATCCCCAGGGCACAGATTGTGGGTGCCTATTTCATGCTAACAGGAAATTCCTCAGTTACCTTATATTATTATTATTATTTTTGAGACAGTCTTGCTCTGTCACCCAGGCTGGAGTGCAGTGGCATAATCTTGGCTCACTGCAACCTCCACCTCTCGGGTTCAAGTGGTTCTCCCGCCTCAGCCTCCAAATACCTGAGATTATAGGCACATGCCACAGTGACTAGCAAATTTTTGTATTTTTAGTAGCGATGGGGACTCCTCATGTTGACCAGGCTGGTCTTGAACTCCTGGGCTCAGGTAGTCTGCCTGCCTTGGCCTCCCGAAGTGCTGGTATTATAGGTGCGAGCCACCGCACCCGGCCAGGTCACCTTATATTCTAGGCATTGTGTTTTGCAGAAAAGAAGTGATGATTCAGAAAAATTATTTATCCAAAGTTATCACTTATCCATTGTCAACCAACATTTATTCAGCACCTATATTTATCCAGGCAGATGATGACAGATCTGAGATTCAAACACAGCTAAACTCATTCCATAACGTTTTCTATTAGCTGACCAAATGTAATTACTCCCTCTTTTGAAGTACTTTTCTAAAATTATGTATTCATTTATTATGGAATATAGCATATGCTGTCTTATCATTGTTGAAACATTTGTATTTTGTCCTCTTGTAGGTAATACATTTTTTGAGGGAAAGTCCTTCTCTTACTCTTACTTATGTATATCTCTCTCCCTACTTGGAGGCTTCTAGAATGTCTTTTTTCTTTTTAAATAGAAAGAAACATAATTAACAACATGCCATGTGGTTCCAACATCTAAATACCTGTTTATATATTTCTTCTCTTAGTAACAGGATCATCCCTGTTAGAGAAAACCAAAGACAGTTTTCTCTATCTCCAAATCTCTTTTGAATTCATCCCTTTCCTAGCCAGTCCCTTTCTTCATCGTTTGTCATCTGGACTAGTACAATGGTCCAGAGGTGTCTCAATGCATGAAGCCTCTCTCTCCTCTTTAATCTTTCCTGGCAGAACCATTGTCATAAGCCTTTTCACAAACTGTCCCACCACCACCATTGTGGCCTCATCACTACTCCCACCTGCCATGTATCTCATTCACACCAAGTTGTTCCCTTTCCTTGAATGTGCCATGTTCTTTCTTGGCTCCATATGTTGTCTGTCATTCTTTTGTTTTCCGGGTAAACTCTTTTCTGTTTATTTATTTATATATCCTGGAGAACCTTCTCTTTCTTCAAGTCTCAAGTCAAATGCCGTTGCTTCATAGACACTCTCATAGATGCTCACCCTGATCCACATTCTCAGACAGTGTCTTCAATGCTTTCTTCTCTTTTCATATTTCTATGATGTCTTAACAAAGTACCACAGACTACATGGCTTAATCAACAGAAATTTATTTTCTCACAGTTCTGGAGGCTGAAAGTGCAAGATCAAGTTTCCAGTGGGGTTCACTTTCTGGTGAGGGCTCCCCCTGACTTGCAGGTGGCTGCTTTGTCCTCACATGCACATGTCTTTTCAGTTTAGGGCCCCATCGTTGTAACCTCATTAACCTTAATTAGCTCCTAAAGACCTCATCTCCAAACCCAGTCATATGAATGGGTGGGGGGATGGAGGGAGTTACACAATTGCACAGCAATTTGAATGTATTTTATTTAAGTATTATTCATGTTGAATACTTTTGCTTGTCTCTTGGTGTCACTAAAAAATGAACATTTAAAGCAGAAGGGCAGTGTTTGATTATGTTTGCCCTCTTTATTACAGAGCTGTCACACAGAGGGTGAACAAGGATTGTCAGGATGTGACTATGGAAGCCAGGAACTTGAATGACTTGTGATTTATATGATGTATTTATTTCTCCCCCACTACCATTCCTTGGGTATACTGTGTTTTCCACCTTCAATCTGAAGAATTATAGAAATAAAAAAAGTCAAGGTAATCATTAATGAAAAGTGTCATTAGAATGATACCAAATTTCAACTTCCAGTGGCACATGTGACACTGTAGAGATCAATGTGATCTGAAATTTTACTAACAGTTTTTAATTACTGTCTCTCTTTAAAATGATCTGATTGGATTTTCCTGAAAATAATAATCATCTAGAAGCATTGCAATATCCATATTGTTACCCTCAGCTTTTATCCATATTGATTAAGCTATCTTTCCTGAGACTAAATTTACAAAATAGATTTAACAAGTTTTGGTGATGTAATATAGCCTCCCAATTATGCAACTGTTACTCCTAATATTACCTAAGAAAGATGTTTGAATGGAACCACTGAATTAAAGTCTTGGAAGAATTTTATTTAGTCTAGGGCTGATTGCATTTTAATTTTTGTAAACATTTGCTAGTTGTCAATACTTTTATTTCTTGAAAGACTTAATATTCATTCTGGGACCCTAAAGCTAGACAAAGGAATAAAATATTACAGAAAACTCTGTCCTCATTTAAAAGTATTGTTCATAGGTGATTATGGTGTTTGACCACATAACCCTGTAACATACAAGGGCCCCTGGCCATCAGCATTTGGTTAGATCCTTGCCAATACTCCATAGAATAACCTATTTCAACGAAGATCATTGAGTGTCTAGGTGCCATGTAAGGAGCAAGATTTGGAACACAAAGACAAAGAGAGCATTTTCAGATTATGCAACTGACGTGCTGCCCACTGCGCTAAGAGGGCCTCTAAAGAAAGCATTTTCTTAAGGAGCCTGGTACCTACAGTGGGAGACAGATATGTAAACAAATCACAAGACAGTAAGGCATCTCTTTGCCAGTCTGAAAGCAGGTCAGTAGCTCAAGAGAGGACAGAAGTAAACTCTAGCTAGAGAGGAGAAAAAATGCATCTTATTTGGTGAAGGACCAAGCAGTGTGATTCAGGACTAGAAAAAGAAAGTATAAAATGAGAATATGGTGAGAACAGATTCTCAAAAGAATGACATAATCCCAGGACATCGCTGGATAAATTTGGGAAGGGAAATCGTAGAGGAGTTTGCAAAGATAAGGAGGCATAGAGAAGCACAATTATATAAAATGAAGTCAGATATGGGAACCACTGAAATGAGGGCTAGGTTTTAGGAGAGAAATATATATATATATATACATATATATATGTATATATGTATGTTCTGGAAAGGAGCAACAGTGCTACTGAAACACAGCTTTTATTCTAAGTGCACAGAGATCCATAGCAGTGTTTCCGCAGGGATAGATGAAGGCCAAGTACTCTGGTGACTTGGAGAGTCCCAAGGTTCATCCTTAGCAGAAGAGGTTTTAGCAGATAAAGATTTCACAAACTAAAAACATTGTCATAGTCCTAGATAATAACACAGGAAGTTAATATTTCCTTCACATCTCAAATAAGTAAGAGCTTTCACTCCCAATAAGGAATGTACCTGCCCATGGTGTTATTCAGAAGGCCCCCCGTTCCTTTGAAATGCACATCTTTTCAAAATTCAGACAAGGGAAGCTGAGATTGTTTTTAATTCTTCCCTAAGTAGTGGAACTTTGCAACTCACGCCGTTCTCCACTAAGCTCATTGCCATATGTGCCCTTGGAAATTAAATCATTTCACAATTTGACTTTTCCTTGAATGTAGAATTAGAAAACCACAATTTTAACAAAGTTATCCTCACCTTCTAAATCAGAAAGATGTGATCAAGTTAATGATTGTAGATTGGAAATGTTAGGGCCAGTCCTCCCTGTAGAGGGAGCTGAATGTGGACATAATCGGAGCTCCCTGTGACCTGCTTTCAGAGGTGTAGCAAGTACACAGCTGCGGGCCGTACTGCATAGGTCTCAGGTGATGCTTGTGAGCAGGAGCACTGTGGGGGAAAGACGGGATCTGAGCCAGCCAAGCGACAGCACCAGAGGAACTCTCCAGGTCTATTATCACCTGGACTATTTAACTCTGTGTGCTTAAAATAAGTAGGTCCACAGAGATTTCAGACCCAGAAGTCAGGGAGGGGTATGAAGCAAAACAGAGGGAGATTCTTCTGCTTCTAGGCAGGTTAGCCCAGTAACTGAATAAAATATTCTTAAGCTCTTATGTGCCAGGTATTATATTAGGCAACGGGAGGAAAACAACAAATATGACAAGAGTTTCTACCCTCAAGCATCTTATGTTGAGTCCACCTATGGACTACATAGATGAGAAAACAAAAAATTACATAGCTGTTTAAAAGGCAAAATACGGGACTCCAGGAGATCAACTAAGACTCTTAATTGAGGCTTTGGTTCATGAGAGAAGCTTTCCTAAAGATAATGGCATCTAAGACAAGATTTAAGTCATGAGGTACAGTTAGTCAGAAAAAGTTGGAAAGAGGGTCCCAAGCAAGTCAAAGACAAAGAGGGAAAAGAAACTTACTGCAAATAGACCAAGGTGACTAGAGCCCAGAGTGGATGTGAAGGTCAAGCCTGGGTTTTCCAGTTTCTTGCATGTGTTGCTTTTCTCCTTAAAGAAAGCTAGGAAGGGCCAGGCGCAGTGGCTCATGCCTGTAATCTCAGTACTTTGGGAGGCTGAGGTGGGCGGATCACAAGGTCAAGAAATCAAGACCAGCGTGGCCAACATGGTGAAACCACATCTCTACTAAAAATACAAAAATTAGATGGCTGTGGTGGGTGGGTGCCTGTAGTCCCAGCTACTTGGGAGGCTGACCAGGAGAATCGCTTGAACCCATGAGGCAGAGGTTGCAGTGAGCCGAGATCGCGCCACTGCACTCCAGCCTGGGCGACAGAGTGAGAGTCCATCTCAAATAAAAGCTAGGAAGGCCTGCCTTTGGGTGTTGATGACTGAACATGAGATGAGGGTTGGATCTGGTATGCATAAATCAGAGTGCTTTGAACAGGTCAGGCTGACACAGAGAAAGGCAGCATACTTATTCTAAGACAAACTCTTTAAAAGAAAATGAGCCTCACAAGTCAAGGAGACCAAAAAAAGTCAACTCTGAAGACCAGGATAGTGAATGGGAACTGGAGGAAAAATCAGTAACCTAAAGGATAGAGGGCAAGAGTGGGAATAGGTGAGGAACAACAGCAAACGGTTTGGTGAGATTCCTACAATCATTGCCTTCATATGTTCAGCTTATGGCATGGCAGTTTTAGACCCTATATGTGTGCCGAGCTGGCTAATGATTGAGAGCGACGTTTTGGGGCTTTTTATTTTTCATGGAGACAGTATTTTGTGAAAAGGCTTTTATTTTGTGCACGTAAGAGAAGACATCTATTTCCTTGGAAGGAGAAATGTTTTTAAAGGATCCACTTCATGTCTTTGTGTGCTTTTTTATTTTAACCTTTAAATAAGATGCCAAGATAAATGGGAAGAAATCTGCATGTATAGGTTATCCTTAAATCACTTTTTGCATGCACGGATGAATTTATTAATTCTTTTATAAAACACTTCCAACCACCACACTGTTTTACATACTGGAGATAGGTGAAGCTTATACCTTAGTGGATAAGGAAGACATGTACCAAATTAATAATTTTGTTTACATATGTATATATATTAAACTGTTATAAAAATGACATAGGACAATGGGATGGACACTGAGGGGTAGCTATGAGTAAGGTGATGCAGCCAGCCCCTTAACGGATGTAGAGGAAGTGTTCCAGGCACTGAGAATGGTGAGTGCAAGTGGCCTAGGCAGGGAACAAGTTTGAGAAGTGTCAGGGCTTTTCAAAAGGCCAGGAGAATTGTAGAAGAGGCAGAGGGGAGAGAGATCATGGAGAATCTCATAGGCCATGGGGTTTTATTCTAGGAGTAGTGGGAAATTACTGAAAGCTTTTAAGCAAGGTTTGCTATGATATGATTTGTGCTTGCATGTGTTGCAAAATAAACTTATGGAGGACAAGTGGAAGCTGGAAACAAGCTAGCTATCCATTACAGTGGTTCGGTTGAGAGATGACGATGGTCTTAACGAGTTGCAGTCTTACAGTAGAGATGGTAAATCCTGACTTCACTCTTTATAAGATGCCAGCGGTTGGGAAAATTACCTACCTTCTTTGAGTCTCTAATTCTTCCCCTATAGCACAGCATATAATACTGTGCCCCCCTTGTAGAGATGTGGTGACTTAAATAAATAAGGTATGTTAAAGTTCTAGAACAGTGTCTGGCAAACAGCAGACTTTAATCTGCATTCATTCCTCCCCTAAGCAGGCATTCTCATTTACCTTCTCACAGAATTTGCAGGTTTGTCATGGAGAAAATGCCTCCTGATATGGGGTTGTAGTCAAGAGGACACTAACAAGAGCCTGATAACTGTGGACCTTCTCCCCAAGATTTCCAGACACTTGGCTCCTCTAGCCATTTACTAAGAACATTTTCGGGAATCAATGAAATAAGAAGCTATGATTCAAGAAGAAATCAGAAATTCTGAGAGTACAATTGGAGTTCATTCAAATACCTAATTAAAAAAGTGGAAACACTGTGGCCTAGAGTAGTTTTGATAGCACACCAGGAAACAAGCAACTAGCTAATCCTGGCCAGGCGCAGTGGCTCACGCCTGTAATCCCAGCACTTTGAGAGGCCAAGGTGGGCGGATCACATAAGGTCAGGAATTTGAGACCAGCCTAGCTACATGGTGAAAGCCCATCTCTACTAAAAGTACAAAAATTAGCCTGGCATGGTGGTGGGCACCTGTAATCCCAGATACTTGGGAGGCTGAGGTCGGATAATTGCTTGAACCTGGGAGGTGGAGGTTGCGTGAGCTGAGATCGTGCCACTGCACACCAGCCTGGGTGATACAGTGCAAATCAGTCTCAATAAATAAATAAATAAATCAGTTGGTCCAGATCCTGCACACACACAAAAATACACTGTTAGAGACTAGTACAACTCAGTAAATTTTTATTAAGCTGCTACATATGCTTAGTAGTGTGCTAAATAATAATTCAAAATATCAGAGAATGGATTTCAGGGCTTCCTCCTGTTTCCCTCCAGCCAAATGCCAAGCTGTTCACTTACTCTTAAAGTATTCCTTCATAGACACTAAATCTGTAATGGCATTTCCAGACCACGAATACTTCTCCACTGATTGCCACTCATCAGCCCTAGACGACCACCTGGTCATCACTGTGGGTGCTGTCACATGCTCCACTCTGTTCCATCTGGTCTCAACTAGAATAAGCACTGCAAAGACACCAAATGATGGGCAGCATCTAACATAATTTCTAGAGTGTCTTCTTAAAATAAAGATATTTGGACTAACATTGAAGTTTTTAAGCATTTTAATTTTAGCATTTTGTTCAAGATTGGTTTGGGAGGAACGTGATCTCCAGGGGACATCCTTGCCTTGACCCAGAATCAACTTGGCATTTGACCTAAAATGAACTCAGCCTCCCACCAGGGTAGTTACTCCTATGGACACATTTTCATCAAACAGCTTATTTTCTTGAAAATTCCTGTGATTTGGATGTTAACATCCTGGTTGTCCAGGAGGACCTTGATTTAGTGGTAAGGGGGATTAGCTGCCCAGCCATTCTCACTCCAGTAGCACATGTTGGAGGGACCATTGCTGCTGGGAGTGAGTATAACCTGGCAACTGGTTGAGATTTTCTCCATACTCTGTATCTCAGATAATCTCAAACAAACAAACAGTGCCCATTAGAAAGAAGTTATTGAGCACACATATCTAGGCTGGACATTAGGCTTTATTCAGAAACCAATAAGTGTCAAAGTAATGTTTACTTGTAACAACTTGGTGGCATAAGCATTCACTATGCATCATGCTTTTAAAGCCTCCCAGCTGAGATGGATGGGATGGTTAGAGTGGCTGGGGCCTTGCTTCTTTCCTTATTGTTTCATCATTGAGTAGGGAAGCCGGGAATTATTGACCCAGCATCCATAATTTTTTCCCTTAACACAGATGCTCTACACCAGGGAGAAACATTTCCTTTTTGTCAATAATTTACATACATATGCAAGCTGTTTTGGGTTTTTTTTCCATAGGTTGGTAGATTATTTCTGCAAATATGGAAACACAACTCCAGCACAGATGCCAAAAGTCTTGCCAGTGTCATAGCTTTGCAACTCATCAGACTCTGAGGTTGAAGGAAACATGCTTTTGAGCCATGGTATTGAATCCATTTCTCCAATAACATTCGCTGGATGATAGTAAACCTATTAATGAGAAAATGGATCCAGAAATGAAATTCTGCACACCTCCCTTCCAAAAAAAATCTCTTGGAAGTATTCAGTGTTTCCCTTAGTGAACCTCGTCAAAGAAAAACTCTTGGCTGTATTCTCTGTAAACTGGTCCAACAAACAGGAAGAAAAATAAAAAGTACAATGTCAGCACTTTCAGCTTTAGGCATTATGTCTTGATTTCCTTGGTACTCATGGGACTAAAGAACCAGTTTCCTAACTTGTTGAAATTCTTCTACTTTATTATTCCCAGTGTTGGCCAGCATTTCTGGCATTTCATTGCCTTCAAACTGTTGAAGCTAAACAGTAACCTCTTCAGAAAATGAGGTCCTTTTTCTTGAAGATCTCTTTTGGCACTTCAGGATATTTTTGCAAGTCACTTCCTGGCAATTTTTAAGTCTATTGTTTCCAAACTCAACTTCCCCAGTGAAGCACATAATGTCTTTGGCATGCATCCTCATCAAGGTCTTAGTAAACACAAAACAATGTTAGGTGTAGATAAAGTAGGAATTTGCATACTTGGAGTGATTTAAGGGCATCATCACCTATCAATATCTTTATATAATTTTTGTCTTGATGACTGATATTTCCACCATTCGAGAAGTATTATTTCTGTTGGAGTAGTCTACCTTTTTGTATGGATTAGTTCATCATATATTAAATATTCCAACCAGTCTTGATAAAATGGAATACAAAAAAAGCAAGGTGGAAAGTGTGAAGAGTTTAAAATTAAAAATGGTACAACTAATCTCTCTATTCAGTAGTGTCACCAACTGGCTGGGTGACTTTGTATGAGTAAGTGCTGAACCCTCTGGCCATCTACAAAATCAAGGCTGTCAACAAGGAGAGTGTTAAGGTTCTCATCATTGGTGTGATGAGAATGTGCATGAGGTGACCCAGAAGCAGGGCTCACTGACAGGACATGGCCTGTTGGCAGTTTTGATGGGTGTTTTGGAACTCAGGGTCCACAATTGATTACTGCACCCTGAAGAAAGAGGCTGTAATGAAGAGAAAAGTAGCAGCGAAAGAAAGACATTAAAGGTAATGGGAAATTTTGTGTTGTCCAGTTCAGCAACTGTTTACTGAGCATCTTCTATGTGTGAAACACTGTGCTAAGTTACAGGGATACAAAGATGAACCTGAGAGAGTCCCTGCATCAAAGAGATCAAAGAGAACCTTACAAAAATGCATAGTAACAAAATATTATTGCTGCACATTAAGCCAGTTCTATGTTCCCCATGCTGTACGAGCCTGGAGGAGGAATCACTGGAAGATGCCTGGAGAAGATGACAACTGGAGTAAGGCTAGCAGAGAAAGTGGAAGTTTTCAAGAACAACAGGGAGTGAAAGAATATCCCAGGAGGGCATTCCGTGGAGAGGAAAGAGCCAAAGCCAAGTTATGAAGATGGGAAAAGCACGATGTATGTGAGAAGCAGCCTTCTGACAGTAAACTTCTGGTTTAGCAGATTAGCTCCTGGGCACAAGACACCATGGTTTTGAGGGTAGGAAGGAGAAGAAGAAAATATTCTTTTAAAAAATGTTCTCAGTTCTAGTGGGCATCATCATGTATGTTTCTGCTATTTTACTTCCCAGGCCTCAAAGTCATTAACTCCTAATTTCCAGTATATAGATGGAAGAGTTAGTCACATATTAAAGTCTCCAAATCCTTTTATCCAACTTATAGATGGTAGTGTTCATCTGAAGAATTAGGACATACTTTTAAATCCTTGGTTTGCCTCTGAATTCCTATACAGTGAAGCCAGAGACAAGATTTAGCCGAGATAGAAACCAGGGCTCATTTCCCTGCTTTCAATACTCTACTTGTCACTACACAAATATCAGTTTAATTCACACTTAAATATTTAATAGCCTCTAATCATATTAAAAGCATTTAAATTTACAGCTGAACTTTCATTTCACCTCTACTGCACAGAGAAATTAAAAAGTCAGTTTCCAGATGGCTGCATCATTCAACGTGTGCTCTCAGAGGTGGCCTGGTTAATCTGGAATTCAGAGTCTGTTGAATGTGCTGGGAGATATCAGATTTCAATGCCCCAGGTATTCCTGAATCCCATAGCTCAGCCTTGCAGGGATTAGCTAGCCAATCTGTTTCTATTTCAGAATTTACTGTGTGCCCAGCACTGTACTAGACACAAATGAGACCAAATAATAATATTATTTCTAGTACATAATATTTTTCTTGTTACAGGGGAGGCAAGCCAGCCTTGCTCACATTAAGTAATTAGTCAAAAATTGGGAAAAATAGTTTTGGTGAACTGCTATGTAATATCACTTAGTTTTGTTTTGTCTCTGGTTTTTTTTTTTTTTTTTTTTTTGAGATGGAGTCTTGCTGTGTCGCTAGGCTGGAATGTAGTGGCATGATCTCGGCTCACTGCAACCTCCGCCTCCTGGGTTCCAGCGATTCTTGTGCCTCAGCCTCCCAAGTAGCTGGGATTACAGGCATGCACCGCTACACCCAGCTAATTTTTGTATTTTTAGTAGAGACAGGGTTTCACCATGTTGGCCAGGATGGTCTCGATCTCCTGACCTCGTGATCCACCTGTCTCAGCCTCCCAAAGTAAGTCCTGAGATTACAGGCGTGAGCCACCGCACCCAGCCTATCACTTAGTTTTTTAAAGTGAGTATCTTTGACTGGCTGGTGAGAAGCCCATGACAGAAACAGAAAAACGAAATAGGTCAGCTATAAACTGTTTTGCACATTGAATCTGAGCCACGTGGAGTCTGCAGGTTTCAGGAAGTAATATGAGTTTTCCTGGTTGAGAAGTGAGGTCAGCCTTTAGATGCTGGTGGAAGGGATGGACTACAAAAGGCACCTTTGGCATCCCCTGACACCACTATCTCTCAAGTTCTATTAAAGATGTCTACTATTGTAAATGTCTAAAATGAATTATTTGGGACCATCCACTGAATCATATATTTAATAAGTATTTTTAGTGCACTCTTAAAAATGCCACGGGCTGAAAATGCCAACATGATAAACATAATATTTAGCATCAAGAATCTTACATTCTAGTAGGCGTGGAAGACAAATACACGGTAAGCACAGTGCAGTGTGAAAAGCACTACAATAAACACACAGTACCAGGTGTGATAACGCAGAGGGAAATGTCTCCTAAACCTGCCTCCTCAGTCAGAGACGCTGATCACCTTACCGGTGATATGATGCTTAATCTGCGAATAATGAAGCAGAGAAAGGTTTTCTAGGCTGAGAAGTGAGTGGGTCAGGACATATTCTGGAAGTTTTAGTTGACAGTGGCTGAGATGTAGGTATTTGGGGGCGTAGCAAAGATGAGGATGGAAACCAAGCAGGAAGGGACCATGTCATGATGACAGCACTAAAACGCTTTTGAGAAGCAAATTTTGGGAGAAGAAATAAACATGAATCAATTACTTTCCACTTACACTTTGCACCAAATCAGCAAATACATTGACTTGTGTTAAATGAATGACACACAGGATAGTTATGTTTCTATGTAGCCTTCGAGAAACTACAAGGCATTGGTTACAAGGATTTGGTAAGGCTTATAAACTCAGGGTGCCAACTGAAGACACTGGGCCCCTTGGGTCTAAGATGAAATGCATTTCAATAATAAAGGAATGCTTCCTTTATTATTGAAACCATTTATTTATTGTGCAAGCATTTTAGAAAATAGACACTAATTTCCCTAATGGGAAAGTTTCTATTGGTAAATCACTCCTCCACTTATTCATTAATTTAACATAAATTCTTTTAATGTCCAGTCTATCCTGGGCTCCAAGATGTAAGGTGTAGGGCTTTGGGAACCTCATCCCAAATCACTGAAAACATATGGCAGAGCTCCTGGCTGGGCTCCCTGCTCTGTCGCCTCACTTTCTCCCTCTTCAGTATTTTATCCAGGTCCCAACTCCCCAGTTACTGCTGGCAGCTCCAAGGAACTTTGCCCATCTCTATGCCCTGGGTTATATAGAACAAAAATTAAAAAGTAAATAATATATAGCTCTTTCATTCAAGAAGTTCATTTCCTAGGAAAAAGAATAAATGTACAAAATGAAATCCTGGTACAAAATGATTAGAGCTATAAAAATGTACAGGATGAATTAGAAGGCAGGTAGAGACAATGGAGGCAGTGAGACCAGCCAGCAGACTTCTGAACTGGTCAGGATGGAAGGGGAGGGAAGAGGTGAAGGTGGATAGAACAGGGAAGACTTCAGACTTCGGAGTTGTCCTGCTATGTAGAGTGTGGCTGTGACTCAATGCTTATTAATGCATGGATCACATTTGCCTTCTGGTGACTTCTTTGGCCAAATGCTAGAATGTTAAATCACAAGGGGAAGAAATCAGCAGCAGATTTTTCAGTGTTTTCCTCCAAATATTGTCGAGCCAGGAGGTCTCGGTTTACAGAGGAACTGGGGAAGTTACTAGGACTCACTGATGGAAAACACAAAGATCAGATCGGGAGTCAACTATAGTTCCAGTTTGATAAACTGAACATCTCACAGCCACACAGTTGTGATTTTTTTTTACAGTACAATTTTGAGCAACTCTCTATTATTCAGTTGATGGGGGCGGGGAGGAAGACTCATTACCCTGGGGAGTTTACTGTCTCTTATTTTACCTTCTCAAAATCAAAATTATAAAGTGGGAATTAATGCAACACAATGCAACACACCATATGCAACATAATGGAACCAAGCCTCCGCCATTTGCTAAACATTCTCTGCCACGTAACACCTAAGTCACAGCTTGCCAGTGCTGGATGGTATAGCTTTTTGTTCCATCTTAGTTGTAAAGCATTTTTTTTTCTTTTCTGGTATTTAACAGTTCCACTAAAGTACTACTTCAGTGGGAAGAGAAATCTTTGAATTTCACCAGCTTGTAACTCATACACCTAGATTCATTTTAGTCCTGGCAAGAGCAATTGGTTCATCTTTAGCCCAGGCTGTAACAGGAAGGTGATCTATTTGTTCATCAGGTGCACTATTGTTTTCATCAATGGATTGTCATTTTTAAAATTAAACCCTTAACAGTATAGTATCATACCCTTTCTTCTCTGCTAGTTTTCTCTTCTCGGCTTTTCACACATTTTAATATAAGAGAATCGGAAATGTGCTGAAATATACGTGATTGTGCTTTCAATGCTACTGCATAGAAGTATTTCTGAGCTTGTCATAAAATGTCATAAATGACACAGGCACTACCAAGAAGCCTTTAAATTCATTTACATTTAATGGAAAGTTATTTTTCATAAATCATGCTTTCCCAAGTAAACTTCCTGATGAATCATCAAGCTTTTGTATCATAATTCAAGTACTGACCCTCTGCAATGAGGACAGCTTGCAGCAAAATTGTACTGGGATTAAAAATTTTGTTTTTCTACCATCTTTTGACAGAGCTTTTATTGATAATCTTACTGTTATTAAAATGAATAGCTAGTATAATTATTATGTATTTCTAAATTCCTTAGAGTCAATAAAAATTACCTCTTGTTTTTGCACAATGGCAATATCAAGTATTCCTGAGTTTTTATACAATTTCATCAAATCTCTTCATTATGTATTGTTTTACAGTATATGAAAATTGTTATTAGTCTGCTGCCGATTGCTTCCATCCAAAAATAAATAAAACAAAAAATTGAGAATCACACAACAATGGCATATAGAATTTAGCAATGGGAAGAACTCGGGTGCCTGTTACTCAGCAGAAAACAGGCTGGAGGGTTGAAGCAGATAATATGGAAAATAAGTAAACAACCTGATGAAATTCCGCTCACATTTTTATGATAGCTTTGCTTTTAGTAAAATAATTTTTCTGTGTTTTCTTGGTGTATTTTTGTTGGGGAAGAAATTGCTAGCATCTTTATTCATGTTGGAATATCCTGGAGTGAAATTCAATGTCACTGGTTTGGTTTTTCATATTTTGACGAGATGTCAGTTCACTAGTTGGAAGGTTCTGTGTCTGTAGTATTTCATCAATTGACATTTCTGAAGGCTTTGCTTATGTAGTGTAACAGTCATGAATCGAAAATTGGAATACCATGCATGAGAACCTCCTTAGTAAACATTTACAGTTTATCTTGTTCCAGCACTTTAAAAAAAAATAACTTTATATTGTGTATGAAAAGCAACTTAAAACCTTTGAGTATTTAAAGTACATTTATTTATTGCCTACTTGATCATGTTTTTCTTTCGTGTCCTAGGCTGGGTTCCCTGGAAATAGACTTGAGATGCAGATGCATATGCAAGTAATATATTGGTATGTGTGCCAAGAGCAAAAATTATGAGGGATTGAGGGAAGCTGGAGTGGGTATAAGAAGTTGAATTCTGGTGCAATGACAAAACAGAGGCTGTTTGCACAAGGAGCGCTGAAGCTGGCATAGATCTTCAGAATTTCCGAAACTGGGCTGTGGTTCTTCCACTTCAACCAGTCATTGAATGTAGGCTGCTACTGAGGATGGGATGTCATCATGAGCAACATAGCTTCCTTTGGTTGATGGTAATTCCTAGGGAGAAACAAAAGTGTGAGCTGCCAGGAGCCAATACTCCTGGCAGCTTGCGGAATATGTACCTTTGTCCTGAAGGGAATATCTGGGCAGCACACCACAATATGGAGAACACCCACTGAAAACCCTAGACATGGTATTACTACTTCTGGAGAATTTCTATTAAAGCTTCTAGATATTTGACCCTGAAAGCATTTACCTACGAAATGGTATAGCATTGCATATTTCAAAATTCATGGTTTAAAAAAATACAGTCTGTTAAAAACTCCACTGAATTGATGTGACTTGAAGTTCTGGGTCTTGCTTTCTTTTTGACTAACCTCAGTGTATTAGTCATGGCCGCCTCTACCTTGAAAAATGCTTGAAGCACTGAAAAAG
Organism: Nomascus leucogenys; assembly: GCF_006542625.1. Lineage (NCBI taxonomy): Eukaryota > Metazoa > Chordata > Mammalia > Primates > Hylobatidae > Nomascus > Nomascus leucogenys. Next base: position 28,589,560 of record NC_044395.1, on the reverse strand, counting down.
TTAGGATACGTTTACTTCTGAACAAAATGGAGGCTAACGTTATTTTCTGAAAAAATGCTATGGTATAGATATTATTGGTATAAAATAATTTAATAATAATCCTGGTAAAAATCTAAGAGCAAGTTTGAGAAATCAGTATTGAACTCACAAATTTTATTTGTGATCATTTAACCAACATTTATTAAATATCTACCATATGTCAGGAACTACAGAGGAATCAGAAATGATTTCTTATTCTTGAAGAGTTTATAAACTATTTGTGATAATGACAGATTTATGTCATCAATATTGGTTACCCACAGGAAGATGGGATTCTGCCATATTTAAATACAATCACTATGACAGTTCAGAGAAAGGATAGATTTTGAATCAGTAAGAAAATATTTGTGGAGAATATAGCCTTCGATAGATGGAGGAGAACTGGATATTTGGAGTTTGGAAAAGATCAGTATTTCTAGATTTAGGAAAGAATTTGAATGAAAACATAAAGATAGAGGTATGAGATTTCCAGATCAGCTGGAGCTAAGGATAATTAAGTAAGTGTTAGACATGGAAAAGAGTGCCAGCTAACTGAGGATCTTGAATGCTGGGCTAAGGATTCAAAGTTTTTAATAGACGAGTGGAAATTATTGAGGAGTTTTGACTCTAAGACTGAATAGATTTCTCTTGAATTAATTCTAAATAGTTTAGTTTCTCTATTTTGTTTTTCTGAAACACAGAGCTCTTAATTTCAAACCATTCAACTAGCATTTGTTGTTCACTTATTATATCCTTAGTTTCTCAAAATCAGTTTCTAGTATACTCTATGGGACCATTTAAAAAATAAAAGAAACACATTTCCAATTTAAATGCCTTCTGAACAATTTTGTTAAAAAAATACTGCTGGCACTTGAAGCTCAATATGTCCTAAACTACTCATAATTTATATCACACTAGCAAACACACACACACACAAACAAACACACCACAAGCGTCACATCCTGCTGGCTCTCATCACAATTAATTATATAATGAGGAAAACTGCGCTATTAAGTTAGTCTACCAGTAAACATTTCCACAGTCTAGACAGATTTTTTTTTGTGTGTGTAGATGGTGTGGTAGTGGGAAGTTCGATTGTCTGCTTTTTCTTCATTCCGAGAAAACATTAAAATAGGCTTTTTGGTTTTGCCAACATAAGTCTCAGATTGAGACAAAGAAGATCAAAATTATTCTGCACAATAAAGTAAGAGGTTGTCTTCTTTAGATGAAAATATTATTATGATTTTAATAATTTTTTTTCTGCAGGAGACAGGTTCTTTGAGAATTTGGTACAGTGAGCATATTATATAGGTGATTAATATTTGTGGAATGAATGAATGAACATGCCATTAGTTATGTATAATTAGTTGTCACCATTTTATAGTTGCGGAAAGTGTCACATAGAAAGATTAAATAACTTTCCCAAGAGCATTCCGTTAGGAAGTGGCAGGTCCAGGCTCTTGACATATTGCAATATTGCTTCTGGTAACATGGCAGGAAGGGATCAACAGAGCTGCTATAAGCAGCAGTCCTAATCTAAACGTGAGAGGCAAAAGGGTATTGGATTTTCTGCAGTTAGACTCCATGGGAGCTTGAGATATTTTGATTGACTATTAACTGAATGGATGATGCTAGAAGAATGCAACACTTGATCACCCAAGGCAAGAATCTTCATGTCAGACTTGACATTTTGTTCACCTCTCATATTCAGTCATTTGTCAGGCTGATCCATTCTTTACCCATCTTTTCAAATCTATCTTCTTCCTTCTAGTTTCATAATTATTGCTATAAAGTTAATGCACTGAGATGATTTTAATGGCATTCTAAATTATCTATCTCCAGATTCATCTAAATCCTAAACGCTTCTCTCAGAATAATCTCTCATTTGTACAATCCTCTAGTTCTTTCCAGACACACATTCTCACTCTTGTATTTCCCCCCATTTACTAAGTTTTAAAAAGATGTTTCTTTTCAAAATTTAAATTACACTTTCCTTTTCTTGCTCCTTAAAAGAGGAAGAAGCTTTTCTTTCTAAGCAATTTTTCTATCTCTGTCTTTATCATCAATGTTGCCCTCTATTTTAAACTTCAGGCAAATGAAAATCCTTAAATTAAGACATGTTTCTGCTAAACCACATATCTATAATTTCTCATTTCTATATATTTTGTGTCTTTTACTCTCCCTCTAGGTTTTATCCTGTTAGATTTAGTCTATTATTTAAGGTGGCTAACATGTTTGATAATCTTAATTCTGTTATGCAACATTGTCACTACCCCAGTCAGCTCTGAGTTACTTGATGAGCATTCTGCTTATATATCCATTCAAATTATCTAAAAATGTCAACCCTAGATTCTGGGAAGATAGACTAGGAACTAGAGATATAGCCAATACATGTACAGCACAAAAGTGAGGCTGGTTAGAAAAGGCCATAGGGGCCAATTCTTTTCTTCTCCCTTCTCTCACCATTTGCCATTTCCACCATAAACATTCCCTGCTCCTCCTTTCTCATCTCATCTGTAGGTGGAGATTATCGTAGTACTCACTTTATAGGTATTATAAAATTTAAATGAGATAATACAGGCAAATAATGCATGTTAACTATTATCATAATTAAACTAACTACAAATTAGCAAAAACAACAATCTGGCACGCATGAAAAGCCTGATTATGGTAGGAAGGATTTATGCCAAATAGCTCATGAGAGTTCAGTTTTGTTTTATTATAATATGATTTTTATACCACCTACGCATCCAACAGAAATTATTTCCTCTCTAGTTTGCAAAAGATGCAAAGTCAAAGATCACAAAAAAGAAAGTGGCCAAAAGCTATTTGCAAAGCTGTTACCTGAATTTATAGTCTTTTTTTTTTTTTTAAGGAATCTAGTTAGTTTGGCAAATCATCTATACAACATTTGTTTGAGGTCAGTATTATGATTTCATTTACAGCATTAGCCTACTTCATGGACTATTTATGTCAATATTGTAGTTTGGAATTTTGATTAAAGATGCAAAAAAAAATGTGACTGCGATGTGAGTAACACCTTTAGTTTACAATCGGATTTAGCTCCCTTCCTTTATTCATCAGGGTGAAGAAATTACTTTGTTACTCAAATACTAATATGAGCACTTAGTAATTTATCTGTTATTCAAGTTATTATGGAAAAAAATATCTATAAAAAAGGCTAACGTAACATTTAGGAGATTAGAGTTTTTAAAGTTCCCGTGTTAATATCATATTCATGTCATTATTTTAAACTGGAATTCAAGCTCCAGATTTATGGGTTATATAGATATGCAGAATTAGAGTGGACGATTAATTTCTTCCTCTCTCTCTTGCTCATTCTATATAGCAGCTAAAATTCACTCAGAGTCTTTTGTATACTATGTTGTAATCTATTTTAACAGCATCTTAACAAATTGATAGGTTTAGTAACCAAGTTACATATACACGCAGAGGAAAATATGTACTTTGAATAAAAGTTTCTATTTATTGCCCATGTATCTAATACTATATAAATATATACACACACACATGTATATACATATATATTCTCAAATCGTCATAACATTTTTGTAACATAAATTTTATTAATCTTGTTTGTAAATGATAAAATTGGGGCTTATGGACTATAACTAACTTGCCTTAAGTCATAAATCAAAGATTTAAGATGTTTATTTAACTTCAAAGCTTGCATATTATCCATTAAAACATAATGCTTCTGCTAATTTCTTTTACAACTACGTCAAATAGCATTTGTTAGGATACAGGTAAGGCTTCCCTAAATTTATGTTTACCGGTAGTATTAGGGATTGGAAGAAATATAAAAATAGTAGGTGGAGCAGAATGGCAGACTAGATTTGCTAAAATTCTACCTGCTAAAAAAATACCTATATGTAGTATAAAATAGATTTTATTATTTTGCTTGGTCCCAGATTTAAGGGAGCATGCAAAGGGCTTAAGAAATAGAACAGGAGGCTGATTCTTGAGCAGTAACCTCTAAATTAGGTTTTTCTTGAAGGCAAATACTTATATTAGCACCATAACCAAGAGACTAAGCATTGGATTAGCTGCAAAGTGGGGAGGGTGAACCTGAGCCTCATGGGTTGAACTCAGAAGGGTAATAAAATGACCCCAGTCTGCATTAAAACCAGGGTTCAAAAAAATATAAAAGCAAATCCTCCCTGGAAAAAAGCATCATAATGTTAGGTGTCTAGATTTCCCATAGATTAACATCTATGGCTCTCAATTGAAATGTACCATACACACAAGAAAATAAACTACTATGAATGAAAGTCAGCAGAATAAACAAACAATAAAGGTACATCTCCAAAGAATTCCGATGTTAGAATTTTCAGATAGATAATAGAAAATAATTCTATACAAAATACATGGAAGACATAAAAGAGTTAGAAAAATGAGCATGTAAAAAGAAATAACAGGAGATTTGAAAGATACAAAATAGAACTTTCATCATAAAACATGATTGATAAATAAAAACTGAATAAATGGGTTAGTTAGATCATATATAACTGAAGAGAAAGTTAAACTGAAAAATGGATGTACAGAAATAGCACAAAATATAATACAGAGACAAGATGAAAACTATGAAAAATAAAATAAGATTTATGAATGACAGAATAGCAGTTCTAACTATGTTTAATTGTATTCCCAGAAGGAGGATACAGAGATAATAGAAGAGAGACAATATATTGAGATATATTGTATATTAGTTAGTTTAGCCTGTGCTGTAGTAAAACAACCTCTATCCATCTCCATGGCATAAAAGTTTGCCATTAGTCAAGTGGATGCTCTCAGTTCTGTTCTTCTGTTCTTCATGTAGTGAGTTCAGTAATCTAAACTGCTTTGATCTTGACACTGTCTGCCACCTCTATGCAAAGTCTTCATGTTTGCTTTGAACAGAGATGAAAGAAATGGAGCAATACACAGGACTTTTCACCATCTCAATCTGGAGTGATACATATCTCTTCTGCTCACTTGTCATTGGCCAAAACAATTCCAAAACCTTTACAAAAGTATGACAATTAGACTGAAAGTAGATTTCTCAATAGCAATAATCAAAGTCAGCAGGGAATAAAATAACATATTTGAAGGGCTGAGAGAAAATAATTTTCGGCTTAGAATCATGTTCTCAGAAAAAATATGCATCAAGATGGAAGGCAGATTAAGATATTTTCAGAATACATATACATATATATTATTTAAATATAAAACCATAAATGAACTTATATTGAGGGACCTACCAAAGAATCTATTTCAGCAACATAATAAATTTTCTCAGGAGGAATGCCCATGATGCTTGTGGAAGAGTGGTAAAAAAAAGAAATTGGTAAATAAGTCGTGAAATCCAAACAGATGTTTTTAAGTAAAATAATATATAATTTATGGCATTTGAGAAAGGAAGAGAAATAAATTATTGGACAAAACTTTGCCTGTAAAGTGAGAGATGATTGATCCAAATAATGTGTTATAAATATCCTGATATTGTTTGAGAGTATAAATTATGATACTAACTTTAGAATGGAATAGGTTAGAATATAATGGTAAACCTCTGAGATAATCACCAAAATAATAGAAAGAGAGGATATACCAGGAGAAGAAAATAATAAATTCAGAAAAATAAACCCAATAAAATCTCAAGAGAGCTAGAAAGCAATAAAATAGAAAACACACACAAAAAAGCCATTGATTAGATAACACCTCACTTCCTCAGAATTTGTCTTAAATGATATTTTCAAGAACTTGTCAAAACATATTCATAGGAAAGAAATGGAAAAAGCCTACCAGTCTTAAATACTAATTTAAAGAACCTTAAGGAGCAATACTAAGATAAGACAAAACTGACTTTAAGAAAAATGGCAATTTTAGTAATCTTTTATCAAAAAGATTACTGCATAGTGCTAAAAAGTTCAATTGAAATAGCAAAATGAAACTAGTTTAAATCTGTGTGCGTCTAAAGTAATGATATTAAAAAGATATAAATACAAAGCCAAAAGTTTGTTTCTTTAAAACATTAATAAAATAGTTTAGCCTCTCTGAACATCAAGAATAATAGGAAAAGTAAGAGATAATTAGTATTACAAATGAAAAGTTGTCATAACCCCAGAATTCAGTCTGAAAAGATAAGAAAATAATGCAGACAACTTTATGCCAACAAAATTTATTTTTAAAAAATCACGGCCAGGCCGGGTGGCTCATGCCTGTAATACCAGTACTTTGAGAGGCTGAGGTGGCAGATCACTGGAGGTCAAGAGTTGGATACCAGCCTCACCAACGTGGTGAGACCCCATCTCTACTATAAATACAAAAATAAGCTGGGCATGGTGGCGCATGCCTATAATCCCAGCTACTTGGGAGGCTGAGGCAGGAGAATCGCTTGAACTTAGGAGGCGGAAGTTGCAGTGAGCCAAGATCGTACCACCGCACTCCAGACTGGGTGACAGTGAGACTCCATCTCAAAAACTTTTTTAAAAATGGGAAGAAAAATATAACTTACTAACAGTTATTAAAGAATCAGATTCAATTACCAATAAAGAAGTTCAATACATAGTTTAAAATCTTCCAACAAAGAAGCCAACTGGCCCACTTGGTTTAATAAACAAGTCTAGTGAACCTTCATGAAACGGATAAATATTATCCTTCACAAAACTTTTTAGAGAAGAGAGAAAAGTTTACAGACCATTCATTTTAATAGACTAGTGTAATATTTATAACAAAGCACAGTGTGACAAATGTAAATCACAGACTAATCTTACTCATTAATATAGACCAACATTCTAAACAGAGTATCAGCAAGTCCAGCCATATAAGCATGACATATACATCATGAGTAAGTTGAGCTTATTTCAGAAATAACTTGAGTTCAACACTGAAAATTGTTTAAAGAAAAAAAGTGATAAATAGTATCTTAAGGAATGCAGCAAAACTGTTCTATGAAATTCAATTTCTGTTTATGACCAAGAAGGCTTATAGCAAGTATTCATTCTATTTTTATTTTTATTTTTTATTATTTTTATTTTTTTTGAGACAGAGTCTTACCCTGTTGCCCAGGCTGGAGTGCAGTGGCACCATCTCAGCTCACTGCAACCTCCCCCTCCCGGATTCAAGCAATTCTCCTGCCTCATCCTCCCAAGTAGCTGGGATTACAGTCGCACACCACCACACCTGGCTAATTTTTGTATCTTTAGTGTAGAGACGGGGTTTCACCATGTCGGCGGCTGGTCTTGAACTCCTGACCTCATGATCCGCCCGCCTCGGCCTCCCAAAGTGCTGGGATTACAGGCATGAACCACTGGGCCCAGCCAAGTATTTATTCTTAATATATAAAATGTCTGAAGCATTCCCACTACCACTGCTTCTATGCAACATTGCACTGGAAGTTCTAGAGGTACTATGTATACTAGCTAGTGAGGTAAGACAATAAAGAGGAAGTCAATGGTGTAAGTAAGAATTAGACATAAATCATAATATGATTGTCATGTAAAAAACTCTTGGCCGGGCGCGGTGGCTCACGCCTGTAATCCCAGCACTTTGGGAGGCTGAGGCAGGTGGATCACGAGGTCAGGAGATTGAGACCATCCTGGCTAACACGATTAATCCCTGTCTCTACTAAAAATACAAAAATCAGCCGGGCGTGGTGGCGGGCGCCTGTAGTCCCAGCTACTCGGGAGGCTGAGGCAGGAGAATGGCGCGAACCCAGGAGGCGGAGCTTGCAGTGAGCCGAGATTGGGCCACTGTACACTAGCCTGGGCGACAGAGTGAGACTCTGTCTCAAAACAAAACAAAACAAAAAACAAACAAAAGAACTCTTAAGTCCTTATAGACAAATTATTAGAAATTGTAAGAAAGGTGGCAATATAGTTGTCTCTAAGATCAATATACTTAATTTCTACACATCATAGTAAAGAGATAGAAAAGGAAACTTTGTAAGTATATGATTTAAAATTGCAATAAAAACATAAGATAACTAGGAGTAAATCTAAGAGATATATAAGACCTATATTCATGAAACTTTTAAGCTTTGTCAAATGACTTTAAAGAAGAGCTAAATAAGAGTTTTTCTAACTTAACAAATAGAGAAATTGATCTCATTACACTTTTGATCACTTTGGTAAATTATATTTTTCCAGACAATTTTCCATTTTGTATAGATTTTTTAATTTACTTGCACTGAGTTATTAAAAGTAGCCTCTTGATTTTTAAAATTCTGTTTTGGCTACTTTTATATTTTTTATTTTGTATCTTAAGCTTTGAAAATACATAAAATAACAAGAAAAATGAATCATCCTTTTTTAAGCGTCATCTTTTTGATCATCATTTAACATATCTTATACTGGTGGGATATTGCCTTGGGGGAGCCCATAAAGAAATTCAAAGTATCATAAAAACAAGAGCCTTGCTTCTTTGTAACCTCAGTCCTCTACGTGTATCCTACTCTCTGGCCATATTCATATTATAGAAAATATTTTTTGCAAAATTAGGGGTATGCTTGGTAAAATTTTTATAAGTACATCTTTTTTATCCAGTGAAATACTGAAAAATTTATATTTCACTGAACCAACACTCTGCAGACTTTTCTTATTAGGGTGTAGATGTCTCACATTGGCAATTGAAAACAGAATTGAAATGGAATAGGAAACCAATTTAAATAAATTCATAGAAGCAATTCTTTTCTAGTATAAAAGTTATTTTCTTAAAGGGAGGAAACTTCAAGTTTAAGAATGACTTCTTATAAGAGAACATGGAAGAAGCCCTTCCTATTATAGTCACAACAAACAGATTTGATTTCCTCCACCAGAAAGAAAATGTCTCAAAATTAGGCTCATCAAATCTATCAGAATGGTATATTTTTCAAAAGAAAACTTGTCATCAAATGATCATGCACATTCAATGCTTCTGAAAGCAGTGCTCCCCAATGCTTATAAGCACAGCTTTCATTCTGAATATAACGTTATAGTGTTTATCTTTTTTCTAGGAACTTCAGCATACAAGTCAGAAAAGAAAATCTATCTGTTCACAATAGGTATCCCTTATTGTGTAAACTTTGCATATGCCCAACTTTAAAGGACTGCAGCTAGACAGAGGTGAACATGGATAACATTGTTCTAAATTTCATGTGTATACACAAAAATATTCAGCATGACTGCATAGGTGCTTCTGCCTGGCTGGTAGTCATCAGAAAGAATGTTAGTGGTATCCAGTGCATAATAACAGTATCACCAATGCATGCGCCAGCAACATTCTTGCTCTAATATCTAAGCAGCAGTGAATGGGCTTAGTGATGTCTAATACAGCCTTAGAGAATGATCAAGAACATGTATACAGAAAGCAAATAATAAAAGTACAACTAGTACTAATGATAACATCTATGTAATAACAGATTTCTGTATGCCAGGTGCTCTGCTGAACACTTTAAATATATTATTCCACTTAATTTAGTAAATCCCTTATAAGGTAAATATTTTCATCCCCATTTACATATGACCAAAAAAACAAAGTTTAGAATGGCCAAGTAATTTGCTGTAGGTCATATTGCTAGTCCCTAGCAGAGGATTCAAAGGCATTCTATCTGTCTGTCTATAAGCATGTGCCACTATGCAGCACTGATTTTTAAAATATATGCATAGACAAATAAGCAGAACAACAGGAAAGAAAACCAGAATGGGGAAATTGATTAAGGATTTACATATTTTATAGATAGGATGGTTTATATCACACTGTATGGTACAAATCTGGACACACAGTTTTAGTGAAGTGAATGTCTCTCAATTGTCTCTCCTCTCTCTCTCTCCCAACTATTTATCTATTATCCACCTGTCTGTCTTTTTGTCATCTATATTATCTGTCTTCCTATCTACTTAGCTATCTATTTTTGCCTACCCAGCATCTCTTTTTTACAAAATCACCACATGAACATGTTAGGCAGCCTGGCTAATCAGGGTACCTCACTATCCTAGCACAGTGATTCGACCAGTGATGGGCACATGTCCCAAGAAGGGCCAGAGTCTTTTGGTAGGATCGATCTGGACACAGAGGAATAGAAGTATCCTGACATATCTGAGACCATAATTGCTAAAGGCTACATAAATATGGAACTGCCATGAGCTCTTTTTGCTGCCTAGAAAGAAAGCTTGCTTAGACATGAGGCAAACCAAGAGACTATGGATGGTCTAAATAAAAAGGTCTCATGATATAATTTTAATTCTGAGAGCCAGCTGTGTAGAGAGTTCATGCCACCCCTTAGTTATTCAAGTAGAATAAGTCAAAATATGTTTGTTTGAAAAAATGTAATTTGAAATCAGCTTCTGATATGGTTTGAATTTGTGTCCCCGCCCAAATCTCGTATCAAACTGTAATCCCCAGTGTTACAGGAGTAGCCTGGCAGGAGGTGGTTAGATCACGGGGGCAGACTTCCCCTTGCTGTTCTTCTGATAGTGAGTGAGTTCTCTCGAGATCTGGTTGTTTAAAAGTGTGTAGCAGCTCCCCCTTTGTGTCTTCCTACTTCTCCAGCCATGAAAGATGTGCCTGTTTCCCCTTCACCTTCTTCTATGACTGTAAGTTCTCTGAGGCTTCCCTAGCCATGCTTCTTGTACAGTTGCAGAACTGTGAGTCAATTAAACTCCTTTTCTTTATTAATTACCCAGTCTTAGGTAGTTATAGCAGTGCAAGAATAGACTAATACAGCTTCTCTCTAAGGCAAAGAGCACTGTCTCATTTCCATTTAAACTATGTCCTTTTATATTTTTCTGAAGATTTCGTACTCTTTCTTCTCCACTTTTTTTGTATGCTCTTTCTGCATTGTTAGTCTCCAATCTCCCTTTTGGCAAAGATGAGTAATGTAGTGCATCCATGGAGAAACAATTTTGGTGCTTTTTAATGCAAGGTAATACATGCTAGTTATCAGATGAGATTCTCTCTGTATGCAGCAGAATAAAAAAGTACCATAAAATTAGGTAGTTTTTGTCCCAAATATCAGGCCACAAAAATATAAACATTAAAATCTGAAATGCAAATGCATTATAGCAAATTCAGTCAAAACATGTTTGAGCCTGCTGTAGCTATGATCATCACATAAGCCTAGTTTAATTCCTTCAGGCTGCTATAACAGTATTTCATAAACACTTATTCCAGAATTCCCAAGAGTTGCACATTTCTCTATGTGGTATTCACTTGAGGAATCTCTGATATATAACCTTTGATAATCAACTGATGCCTCAGCTGAGTTAATGTCTTTATCAGTATGATTTAAATTAACTTTAACATTTTAGTGGCAAATTCAGTATAGTATTTGGCTGCTTTATTAATAAATATTTGTCAAATGATGTATATATGTGTATACCAGTGGAGTGAAAAGTATATCCCTGCTACATGCTTTCTGCAATACAAGATATGCTATATGCTATATGCTATATGCTAGCCATTATTGTGAACACAAGGACTATTATTTCACTCTAGATGAAAATTACATCTGTAGAATTACGAGGTGTGTTATGTAAAGCTCTCAATGAAACAAACAAACAGGATGTCTATTGAGTATTGGTTCTTAATTACATACACAAATATTAAGAGATTGTTGAGTAATTAAATAAGAAAACTGAAAATACCATGAATAGTGCTTCACACTGCAAGTTTTTCTTGGATGCAGCTAGAGTGAGTTAAGAAGGGAATACATCTTAAGATGTTTTGAAGGAGGAATTTTTTTTTCATAAATCAGATTAGGAAATACAAGTTTTCAGTTTTGAAGAAAAGTTGGTTCAACTTACTTAAAATTAGGAAAGTAGTTCCTGTACAAGAAAGGAATACTTTCTTTTGGGAAAAGCCAAATAGGACTAATCATTGGTGAAACTTAGGAATCAAACTCTCAAACCCTCAATTTTAATTACTTATAAAAACAATTTATTTAGAGATTGTTACTAAAGTGCTTCCAAATTGCTTAAGCAAGTTGAAAGTAATTTCAGTAAAAGTGGCTTTGTGGGTCATTTCTGAAGAATTGCTTTGAGAACAATGACGATAAGATGGAAATCCATCTGGCAGAAGGGCATGTGGAATACAGGTAAGATACGAAAATTGTTCTGGGAAAATCCTTCAGCTTTTAATCTCACTGGGTTTCAATTCATAGAAGTTGATGGAAGCTTCACTCCTTACAGAGTAGCTGAGTGGATTTCTTTAGCACAAGTGGAGGATACTAGAGACTTTCAATTCAAGGCACGTAGAAGAGATATTATTTGATATGCAAGATACTGTAATTCACATCTGGTTTTTAAGTTACATAACTTTTAGCTTCCAGAATTTTTCTAAGAATCAAGACTTTTCTAATAAATCAAAAATGTTGTTTTTGTTAATTGTCCATGTATTTTTTCTAAAACTTTGCTGTTTATGGTTCAGGACAACTAAATAAATCAAGAAATAAAGCATATTTTAAACAGCCTTGTCAGGTATGCCCCACCACCTAGCCTCCCACTGACATTTCCATTACCTGGAATGTATAAAGAAAAGAGTTGCTGAGCTCTTCAAAGATGAGGTGGTATATAAATAGCAATGTTATAGAAGGGAAATTGCAAAGTCAAAGAGAAAAAATTTGAAATATGTGCATTGACTTGATCTATGAGCTCATTTTAGAATAATAAATATTCCTGTGATAGATAGCAGCTTTATGCAGATAGCACCAGAAAGGAGAAAAGCAATCATTCAGAGCAGCTGAGGAGAAAGCAGATCATAAGTCAGAAGACAGAACTTTAAAATGAAAATTTCCCGCTAAACAGTGAAGGTAGAAATTGTTCTTTTCAGTGACCCTGAGTTTAACCACACAGACACCCATCTAAAACAATCACATTAAATATCAACACCAGATTATATGAACAGGAACATCACTGATTGACATCAAGACTAAAGAATACCCCCTTCAAAATGTCTATAGAGTTTGGAAAAATACATTTTCCTCAGCTCCCTGTTTCACCAACCCTTTGGTTTTTATGTAGATTGGTATAAAAATTTTTGGCTTATGAAATTGACTAAAAAGAGATTAATTTTATACAATTTATGTGGAAGTAAACAAAAATTTTAAAGGAATAATTTCATGATAATTTGATTGTAAAAGAACAATTTCACTGAATATATTAGTATCTCCCAAAAAGCATCCTTTTGAACACAGTCTTAGTAATGGTTGGTATATATTTTGTTTTATCCATTGATATGTTAAGTCCATGTTTGTTAGAGTCCTAAGAGAACTCATTAGCTAAAGAAACAATTTAGCAAATGTCTTTATAAAGTGAGGAATTACTTCCTATTCTTATGTGTCACAAAATTTTTATAAGAGTTTTTCTTTGAAAATTTTCTCCCATTCTGTAGTTTGCCTGTTCACTCTGATGGTAGTTTGTTTTGCTGTGCAGAAGCTCTTTAGTTTAATTAGATCCCATTTGTCAATTTTGGCTTTTGTTGCCATTGCTTTTGGTGTTTTAGACATGAAGTCCTTGCCCATGCCTATGTCCTGAATGGTATTGCCTAGGTTTTCTTCTAGGGTTTTTATGGTTTTAGGTCTAACATGTAAGTCTTTAATCCATCTTGAATTAATTTTTGTATAAGGTGTAAGGAAGGGATCCAGTTTCAGCTTTCTACATATGGCTAGCCAGTTTTCCCAGCACCATTTATTAAATAGGGAATCCTTTCCCCATTTCTTGTTTTTGTCAGGTTTGTCAAAGATCAGATGGTTGTAGATATGCGGCATTATTTCTGAGGGCTCTGTTCTGTTCCATTGATCTATATCTCTGTTTTGGTACAAGTACCATGCTGTTTTGGTTACTGTAGCCTTGTAGTATAGTTTGAAGTCAGGTAGCGTGATGCCTCCGGCTTTGTTCTTTTGGCTTAGGATTGACTTGGCGATGCTGGCTCTTTTTTGGTTCCATATGAACTTTAAAGTAGTTTTTTCCAATTCTGTGAAGAAAGTCATTGGTAGCTTGATGGGGATGGCATTGAATCTATAAATTACCCTGGGCAGTATGGCCATTTTCACGATATTGATTCTTCCTACCCATGAGCATGGAATGTTTTTCCATTTGTTTGTATCCTCTTTTGTTTCATTGAGCAGTGGTTTGTAGTTCTCCCTGAAGCAGTCCTTCACATCCCTTGTAAGTTGGATTCCTAGGTATTTTATTCTCTTTGAAGCAATTGTGAATGGGAGTTCACTCATGTCAATACAGGAGCACCCAGATTCATAAAGCAAGGCCTTAGTGACCTACAAAGAGACTTAGGCTCCCACACAATAATAATGGGAGACTTTAACACCCCACTGTCAACATTAGACAGATCAACGAGACAGAAAGTTAACAAGGATACCCAGGAATTGAACTCAGCTCTGCACCAAGCGGACCTAATAGACATCTACAGAACTCTCCACCCCAGATCAACAGAATATACATTTTTCTCAGCACCACACCACACCTATTCCAAAATTGACCACATAGTTGGAAGTAAAGCCCTCCTCAGCAAATGTAAAAAAACAGAAATTATAACAAACTGTCTCTCAGACCACAGTGCAATCAAACTAGAACTCAGGATTAAGAAACTCACTCAAAGCCGCTCAACTACATGGAAACTGAGCAACCTGCTCCTGAATGACTACTGAGTACATAACGAAATGAAGGCAGAAATAAAGATGTTCTTTGAAACCAATGAGAACAAAGACACAACATATCAGAATCTCTGGGACACATTCAAAGCAGTGTGTAGAGGGAAATTTATAGCACTAAATGCCCACAAGAGAAAGCAGGAAAGATCCAAAATTGACACCCTAACATCACAATTAAAAGAACTAGAAAAGCAAGAGCAAACACATTCAAAAGCTAGCAGAAGGCAAGAAATAACTAAAATCAGAGCAGAACTGAAGGAAATAGAGACACAAAAAACCCTTCAAAAATTAATGAATCCAGGAGCTATTTTTTTGAAAAGATCAACAAAATTGATAGACTGCTAGCAGGACTAATAAAGAAGAAAAGAGGGAAGAATCAAATAGACGCAATAAAAAATGATAAAGGGGATATCACCACCGATCCCACAGAAATACAAACTACCATCAGAGAATACTACAAACACCTCTACGCAAATAAACTAGAAAATCTAGAAGAAATGGATAAATTCCTCGACACATACACCCTCCCAAGACTAAACCAGAGAAGAAGTTGAATCCCTGAATAGACCAATAACCGGCTCTGAAATTGTGGCAATAATCAATAGCTTACCAACCAAAAAAAGTCCAGGACCAGATGGATTCACAGCCGAATTCTACCAGAGGTACAAGGAGGAGCTGGTACCATTCCTTCTGAAACTATTCCAATCATTAGAAAAAGAGGGAATCCTCCCTAACACATTTTATGAAGCCAGCATCATCCTGATACCAAAGCCTGGCAGAGACACAACCAAAAAAGAGAATTTTAGACCAATATCCTTGATGAACATTGATGCAAAAATCCTCAATAAAATACTGGCAAACCGAATCCAGCAGCACATCAAAAAGCTTATCCAACATGATCAAGTGGGCTTCATCCCTGGGATGCAAGGCTGGTTCAACATACGCAAATCAATAAATGTAATCCAGCTTATAAACAGAACCAAAGACAAAAACCACATGATTATCTTAATAGATGCAGAAAAGGCCTTTGACAAAATTCAACAACCCTTTATGCTAAAAACTCTCAATAAATTAGGTATTGATGGGACATATCTCAAAATAATAAGAGCTATCTATGACAAACCACAGCCAATATCATACTGAATGGGCAAAAACTGGAAGCATTCTCTTTGAAAACTGGCACAAGATAGGGATGCCCTCCCTCACCACTCCTATTCCACATAGTGTTGGAAGTTCTGGCCAGAGCAATCAGGCAGGAGAAGGAAATAAAGGGTATTCAATTAGGAAAAGAGGAAGTCAAATTGTCCCTGTTTGCAGATGACATGATTGTATATCTAGAAAACCCCATTGTCTCAGCCCAAAATCTCCTTAAACTGATAAGCAACTTCAGCAAAGTCTCAGGATACAAAATCAATGTACAAAAATCACAATCATTCTTATACACCAATCACAGACAAACAGAGAGCCAAATTTTATTATTCTTTTGGATGCTCAAAATACTCCATATCTGGCCTGTGAAAATCCCTTCAGTTGGGCTTCCATGTTGTTTTAACATGACTTCATTTGTTTTTGAATATTTTCTTGCCTTCTGGCATAACAATATGTCCTAGGCTCATCTTGTACTTTCCCTGACCCAAATCTGTCATTTTTCTTAGAGGACTTGATTTTAGTTGGAAATGAAATATAGAAACCAAGATGTGGGCTCTACGTGTGCTTATTGTTAATGAGTTATCAGGGCTCCTCGGCATTTCAGTGAACAGAGCTAGAACGTATGTATACACACATACATATATATTTAAAAATTGTGGATTTACTGTGTTTAGCAGTGGTTGAGTACAGGGGAGGAACTGACTAAAAAGGAAAAACAAGGGTATTTGAAAAAACTGTTCTGTATCTTGATGCTGGTGGTGGTTATATAAGTTTATGTATATAAACGTGTAGAAAATGTTATGAGTTCATACTCATACATTAAATTCAAGTCCACCTCCAATTAGACTTCTCCTCACTTTTCTTTATTTCAAAGTTGTATCTCCCTTCCCCATTGAAAACCCTGGTTCTCAACACCACCAGTATATTTACTCATATGCTCTCCCTTACAGCAAATATAAAATAGATTAAAATAGTTTCAAATTTCAACATCAATGTAACTCCCAACGATGGCCAATTTAGTAAAATTTAAGATTTTTTGCATTCCTTTTAAATGTCACAATAGATCCAATTAATGCGTAAAGTTTATGTACTGTGTTCAAAAGTCACTTGGATTACTTAATATGAATAAGAAAACCACATAATAAAACTATATGTTTTTAAAAATATACAGTGAGGTTCATATGTATTCAATTTCACGGTTTGCTTCTTTACATTATAATTTTTTGAACATGTAAAACCTTTTCCTGGTTCAAAAATGAAAAATAATAGAAGAGAAACCATATTCCCATCCTATCTCCTACATTCTATTTCAATTTTGTTTGCAAGAATAAGCATATATTTTTATTTCTTCTTTCTTGCCCAAATGTTAGTACATCATAAATACTCTTTTGAACCATGCTTTATTAACTAACACTATCTTCATACAAATATTCCTCATTCTTCTTCACCCTATTGCGTGAATGTGCCAAAAATATTCAACCAGTCTCCAATGGACATTAATTTCTCATCTTTTACTGTGATGTACATTGCCCCAGAGAATGCCCCAGAGAATAATCTGGTGACATGTTTTGTATTTAAGGAGATTTACTTATAAAGTACATCCCTAGATGCAAGAAGGCTAAGTTAAATGGTAAATACATCTATAATTTTGTCACGTATTACTAAATTCCTCTGCAGAGCAGATGTACCATTTTATCCTCCTACCACCAATGGAGGTGCTGAGAGATCTGTTTTCTCACAATCCCACAGGCTCACCAAAGGAGTGCGTTATCAATTTTAGCTAATCCTATATGTGACAAATTATAGCTTAGTGCGGTTTTAATTTCTGCTTCTCTTATGTGTAAAGCTGAGTATATCTCTATATGTTTAGTACCAATTTTAATGCATTTTTCCATTCATACTTTTGTTTAATGTTCGGTGGAGATTATAGCCTTTTTTACCTTGATTTTAAGATATCTTTAAGAATTAAAGAGATTCATCTAATTATGAATGGATTGTAAATATTCCCTCATTTTTAATTTTGACTTAATATTTTATGCTATGATGTTTCTTATTGCATATTATTGAATATAAATAATTTTTTTATTTCTACAAGGTAGAATTTATAAAACTCTTCTTTATTTTTTTTCTCAGTTTTTAATCAAATTAGAAATGCTTTTCCCTCAACCACACTTAGGTTAAAAAGGATTCTTATTTTTCTAGTAACTTATATAGTTTCATTTGTTGCATTTAGATATTGGATGGATTTGCAGTTTATTTCTTTACATGATCTTCATTTTGGAATCAGTGTTGTCATTTTTAAATGGCTAACCACTTGTTCCAATCTACTTATTGAAAAACGATTTGGATCCCACCTTCATAATGCAGTAAATTTCCAAATATACTTGGGCCAATTTGAGGGACTTCCACTTTAATGTCCGTGTGTCTGTTCATGTACCAGTTCAACACTGTTTCACCTAAAGAGGATTTATGATACCGTAGTCCATAGATGCTTTGTCCCAGTCAAGAATAGGTGTTCAATTCTGTTAAAGCTTTTTAAGTATCCATCATATGATTTTTCTTCTTAGATATATTAAGATGACAAATTATAGTTATGGTTTTTAAAAAATTAAACCATCCTAACATTTCTGGAATAAATCCCCCTTAATCCTAGTAAATTATTTTTCATGTGGTATTGGATTATGTTTGTTAATATTTTATTGAAAAAATTGGTATTGATAGTCATAAGTAAAATATGAAGTAAAACTATAAAGTGAAATATAAAGTAAAATAAAAGTGAAAACTTTATAGAATTTCTTTTTGCTTTTAGAAAATTTACTTTGTGTTGAGAATAACTCTTTTTTGACAATTTGACAGATGTCCTCTATGAAATTTTTGAGTCCTTTTTTTGTTTTCATGTATTCTTCAATAGCTTTTTCTATTTATTATAAGAAAATTATTTTTGTTTCAAAATTTTATTTATCTTACCTGATTCCTTTTTCTGTGTCAACATTTTTTTTCTTCTCTTTTCACAGACAGGGTCTTGCTCTGTCACCCAGGCTGGAGTGCACTGGCATGATCATAACTCCCTGCAGCATCAAACACCTGGTCGCAAGCAATCCTCTCATCTCAGTGTCCCAAGTAGCAGGGGCTACAGGCATACACAACCATGTGTAGCTAACTTTTTCCTTTTTTTTGTTTGCAAAGATGGGGGTCTCACTATGTTGTCCAGGCTAGTCTTGAACTGCTGGTCTCAAGCAATTATCTCATCTCTGTCTCTCAAAGTGCTGGGATTACAGGTGTAAGCAACAATCTTTTTTTTTTTTTTTTTTTTTGAGTCGGAGTTTTGCTCTTGTATCCTAGGCTAGAGTGCAATGGCATTATCTTGGCTCACTGCAACCTCCACCTCCCAGGTTCAAGCAATTCTCCTGCCTCAGCCTCCCAAGTAGCTGGGATTACAGGTGCTCCCCACCATGCCTAGCTAAGTTTTGTATTTTTAGTAGAGACGGGGTTTCACCATGTTAGCCAGGCTGGTCTCAAACTCCTGACCTCAGGTGATCCACCCACCTTGGCCTCCCAAAGTGCTGGGATTACAGCCTTGAACCACCACACCTGCCCCCACCATCCTTTTTAACTCAATGAAGCATAGAGGTTAAGAGCATACACTCTGGTATTAAATTTGGCTTTAGTTAAAATCTTAGTTTAAACTGCCAGTATATGATCTTGAGAAATTTAATTTACTCCTTACACTTCAGTTTCTAGATCTATGTATTACGTAACTTGCAAAGTTTTTGTGAGGAACAAATTAGTCAATATGTAGGCACCAGCACATAGTAAGTGCTCAATAAGTATTAGCTATTGTTACTCT
Organism: Nomascus leucogenys; assembly: GCF_006542625.1. Lineage (NCBI taxonomy): Eukaryota > Metazoa > Chordata > Mammalia > Primates > Hylobatidae > Nomascus > Nomascus leucogenys. The sequence continues at coordinate 28,569,905 of NC_044395.1, read as the reverse complement.
TATTCACTCATTTATTCATCAATTCAGTAAACATGTCAAAACGGCGTTGAGAAACTGAAAATGCCAGATATTGTGTTTGATGCTAATGCTACAAAAGTGAATGACATAGATCATGTTCTAAAGATAAAGATCACACTGTAAAGAGAAAGCCAGACAAATGTGGTGATCAGGAGAGGTACAAAGAGAGACCAAAAAGAAAACTAAACTTTGATTATCATTTCATGTGGAGCAAATGACATATTTGAGGGCCTGGAAGTATTTAATATTTCAGGAAATCACCTGGTCTGAGCATGTGTACTGAAAGGCTATGCAAGTGCTAGATTTTGAAGGGCCTTTTAAATCATATCATAGAGTTTGAACCTTATCTCTGCAGTGATGGACAGTAATTAAGCACGTAAAACAATGTCGAGTTATGGTCTGATTTGTGTTCATGAGAGATTATTTTGTCAGCAATGTGGAGAATGGGTGGGAAGGGGAAAGACAAAATAACCAGCAGAAGAAACAGTTGTCAAACTTTACAGTACATAAGAATTATCTGGGGAACTTGTGTAATAGTATGAATTGTCAAGCCCTATTCTCAAAGATTTCTAATTAGCAGGGCTAGTGTAAGACCCTGAATAAGAATTTTCAAGGAATTTTGCTGCTAATGGTGGCTGATGGTTGTCATACACTGAAATAGAAGGCCATTGTAATTGTCCAGATAAAAGATATTTAAACTGTTGTATAGCAGAAGTGGTAGGGATGGAGATCAGAAGTAATTATGTCTATATCTATGTCTATCCATTTATCTATCTATGTGCATATGTGTTATGGACTCCAGATTTGTGTCCCTACAAGATTCATATGTTGAAATCCTAACCCCCCAGTGGGATAGTATTGGGATGTGAGGCCTCTGGGAGGTAATTAGGTTGTGAGGACAGAGACCCTATAATGGGATTAATGTCCTTATTAAAACAAGAAGAAAGTCAGCTAGGATACAAAGAGAAGATGGCTATCTGCAAACCAGGAAGAGAGCCCTTATCAGAACCCAGCCATGCTGGTACCTTGATCTTGAACTTCCCAGCCTCCAGAACTATGAGACATGAATGTTGTTTAAGCCACCCAGTCTATGGTATTCTGTTATAGCAGTCCAAACTAAGGATACACACACACACACACACACACACACACACCAAAATTTTTAGTCAAACTTATGGTTTAATAAATTCTATAAATTTACAAACAACATGTCTTGTTAGTTTAATTATTTACATTTCTTCTACACTTTGTTAGTTTGGGGAAATTTTAATACATCCTAAAATTCAAGTTTTGTTCCAGTCTTAGAGCAAAAACTGCTGACAGCACAGTTTAACTGCCAGGAAGATTGTGGAAGGAGAAGATTAAAATCAAATACAAAGAGGGAACTAATACCAAAACCAAAAGGAATATAAAATAAGATTTGCAGAAGATGAGTTATCTTCCCATTGCAGTGAGTTTAAAGTTTTTCTGAACCATCTGGGAAGCCTTCAATGGCATTAGGGATCTAGATCTAGATCTCAGAGAACAGATTCAGGCTGGGGATAAAATTCAGGAACCATCAGCATATTCGTAGTGCCACCTGAAGCCAGAAGAGTAGACAACACTGAGCAGGGAAATTGATAGAGTGAAAAGAGAAGACGACTCAGGAAAGAATTTTGTGAAAGCATCAGAGGCAGAAAGGGAAAAATAATTTGTAAAGAGGCTAAGTAAAGCCATATTAAGGCATAAAAAACATAAATAGAAGAAGTGTTACTGTGTAAACCATGAGAGCAGTGGAATTTGAAGAGATAAAATGATGGTGGAGGGTGTCAGATGCCTCAGGGAGGTCTGTAAATAAAAGAGAGTTCAGAAAATGCAAGCCAAAGATGCTCCAGGGATATGAATAAGCTCCAGTGGCTGCCGCTGAGTTTCAGTGAGATCAGTTGCACTGCAATGCTGAGAGCAACAGCCAGGTTCTCATTGTACATGAGCGAAGGAATGTAAGCAAGGGAAGGCAGCACATAGAAACAAACAATTGTTTTGAATTGCTGCAGAACAGAGGGAGGAAATGGGGGGAAACCTCAGGAGGGATGTGGCATGTTTTCTAAGATAGGAGATACCTGAACCTATTCTGTAAGCAGAGAAGGGTCTGGTCGGGAAGAAGAGAGTAAGGGAATAATCATAAAGATAGCATTATGTAAAACCTAGGGAGGGGATAGGACCTCTTGTATTCTGAAACTGCATGAAGAAAGAAAGCAGGTATGTGAGCACAGATTTGCTTGGAGATTAGGGTTCTGTGAAGTAGAGCGAGTTGATGCCTGACATTCTCCATTCTTTTTTTTTTGCAGTAAAACGAACAGGGTTGTCTGCTGAGAGTAAAAGGATTAAAGCCTTTAAAGGCACTAAGTGTTGATAATATTCGGTGCATTGCTCTTACTCCACTGTATTTAACTGTCCGGGGGAGGGGGGTGAAGAAAATCTGATTTATCTTAAAATAATACAAACCTATAACATGTGACGAGATTAAAGTAGACAGATTTTCTGATTGTTTCTCTTCTTTATTGATGCTGCTGCTGTCCTAAGCATGTGCTTAGCTTGCCTTTGAGTCATTCAGCAATAAAAAGTTTGAGAAAAGCCACTAAGGTCTGGAACAGCTGCATTTAGGAATGGAAGAGCAGAGGAAAGAACATGCAAAGTTTGTGCAGAAGGCCTTGATAAAGTTTGCAACTGAAACATTTTTGCGATTCCAATCCTCATGGCTCTGTGACTTGCCTCCAATTGCTGTTGGCAGCCCTTACGTGTACATAGCCATGGGAAAGGCTGCAGTGGGGGCCACAGGCCTCACTTTGTGGGATCATTTTATTCTGGTACAGTTTGAGTTTTTGCAAGTCACCAAGGCCTTAGCTAGACAATCAGAGAGGATGAAACTGTGCTTGTGCTAAGTAATGGATTTAATTAAGTTTTTGTGCTTCTTCTCAGCCCTGTTTCAAAAATTTTACATGTATTAACTAATTCAGTATTCCTCGCAACCCTATGAGACAGGCACTAATATTAGCTTAATAAATAATTTGCCCATGGCTAAGGCTACTAAATGGCAGGGTTAGGATTTAAACCTAGCCATTGTGCCTTTCCTTGTTACAGTGACAAATAATTAGGAAAATATGAACTAGTGTTTAACAGTTAAAACCCGTTTCAGTAAAGAAACGTATGTAGGAGAAAGGGTGAGGTGGGGAGAAGGGGACATTCTATAGTAGCAAGAATCTCAGCTTTGACATTGTTCTTAAAATGAAAAAAAAAGTCATCTTAGTTCACAGGCAGAGGTAAGTTTTCAAGGTCCAGTCATGCTAATTTCTCCTTGTAAAAAAAAATCAATAAAACTATTAAATGAGTGTTTAGTGTTTAATAATTTTGAATTAATGCCCTGTGACCACTTCTTGGTGTTCAATGGCCCTGACAGTTTGGGTGACTGGCTGGGGAACAGTGACTGCATGTTAGGATTAGGTACATGCTTCATGCATGGGAGAAAGTTCAACTGTCCCCAAAAGCAGTCCCATAAGTACCCTGCAGAAAATTTCACCAGTTTGACCACTCAGGTATCCATTATTCTTTTGCTTATGTTTAGTAAGTTGGAAAGAAGAAAGAAGGCAAACTTGGAGAAAAATTAAAAAGCAAATGGAAACTTACATAGATTTCTTATAGAAAAAGAAGGAAAGCATCAGAAGAGCAATAGTGAGAATGGTTCTCCCCTCTCTCGTTTGCCTCCCCAGCCTCCCCAGCAACACATAGGTCCATTTGGATTATCCTAGATATTCTGATTGAGCACTGTGCCCTGTCTTTCTTGCCACTTACCCTGTAGAATACTCTTTTTTTTTTTTTTTTTTTTTTTTGAGATGGATTCTCACTCTGTCACCCAGGCTGGAGTGCAGTAGCATGATCTCGGCTCACTGCAATCTCCACCTCCCAGGTTCAAGAGATTCTCCTGCCTCAGCCTCCTGAGTACCTGGCATTACAGTTACGTGCCACCATGCCCGGCCAATTTTTTTTTTGTATAAATTTTAGTAGAGATGGGGTTTCACCATGTTGGCCAGGCTGGTCTTGAACTGCTGGCCTCAAGTGATGCATCTGCCTCAGCCTCCCAAAATGCTGGGATTACAGGCGTGAGCCACTGTGCCTGGCCTTGTAGGATACTTTTAACAGCAAAACTTTCCACTGTGGTTTGTTTTTGTTTGTTTGTTTGTTTGTTTGTTTGTTTTTGAGACAGAGTCTCTCTCTGTCACCCAGGCTGGAGTGCAGTGGCGCGATCTCGGCTCACTGCAACCTCTGCCTCCCAGGTTCATGCCATTCTCCTGCCTCAGCCTCCAGAGTTGCTGGGACTACAGGCATCCATGACCACGCCTGGCTAATTTTTTGTATTTTTTTTAGTAGAGACGGGGTTTCACAGTGTTAGCCAGGATGGTCTCAATCTCCTGACCTCGTGATCCACCCGCCTCAGCCTCCCAAAGTGCTGGGATTACAGGCGTGAGCCACCGCGCCCGGCTCCATTGTTTTCTTTTTGTGTAGATTCTCCTCCTCTTTCTCATTTGGTGAAAACTTACACTGGAAATCATTTTAGTTCCAAATTAAAATCCTACCTCTTCATGAAGATTTGCTGATTATCTTCAATTGTAAGAGATTTTCTACTCTTCTGAACCCCACTCATATTTAATTTATACCAATTGTGCAGCATTTAACAAAGTCTGCTTTTTATGTTTATTTGCACAGGTTGCAGAACTGGCTTTGAAGTAGAGAGTGGTGGTAGTTATTGTATTTGCATGCCTGGCCTGTTGGGACTGTCAGTGTTAGCATCCTGTCCCTTCCCACTCCTCTCCACCAGTTGCCCACCAACAACTTCACAGGGGAATGAGTACATGGCTCAGCTCATTGTAATCTTCACTGGGATCAATTTATCAATTTTGCAAGGAAGAGGCTGTCTTTCTGTTGAGGTTGCTAACCTGAAAATATGTGAGCATGGAGCTACTGGCAGCCATTTGTCAGCCCTTGCATAAAGCTCATCTGAGAAAGGTGCCAATCAAAGAGAAACAGAGTCAAGAGAAAAGGGAGACTGAGCCCTGAACTCCAGGAGTAAGGCTTGCCTGGAGTGAGTTTCCTTGTATAATACTTCCCATTTACCTTAGTCATATTTTTCTACTTTTTTGCTTACAATCATTTGTGTTATGTTTTCAGTTTTATCGAGTCATAAGTAATAAACTGACAAATTTGTAAGTAATTTAAGATCAAGATTCAGGTGTGATTTATCTCTTTTCATCTTTGATATAGACAACTGGAAAAGTGAATGAATTAATGAAGGAGTGGTGCTTCAGAAAACTGTCTTTAATTCTCCCAATTGCATGCACTGGGAAAATCCAAGATCTCACTTTCTACTCCAGCCAATTGAGCTGATATTTGTGATTCCTCAGCTTAGTATTTATTTACATAGGAATCTAGACTGTTTGTTGGACACTCTCCCTTCTGACATGTTTTCCAGAGTGATACTTTATCTACTGAATATAAAAGAACAAGCAGTTCAGCTGCTCTGTTCAAGCCCCAGGTGTAGAGAGGAAAATGCTGGATTTTAAACAGGTCGATAGATGTTAAGTCAGAGGGGCTCTGATGCATTTTGTACACACTGCACACACATTTCAAGGAGTCATATGTATTATGCTTCTATCATTTAATTTTTCCTGGTTTCTGTGATTAAATCTTTATAGCATTTTTCTACTTTTTAATTCTTTATTATAGCTTTATGAGATATATTTCACATATCATAAAATTCACCCATTTAAAGTATATAGTTCAGTAGGTTTTAGTATATTCAGTGTTATGCAACTATCACCACTATCTACTTTCTGGACATCTCATGATTCCCAAAAGAAACTCCATACATATTAGCATTCATTTCCTGTCCCTGAACAATTCCACTCCCTAGCAACTACTGATCTGTTTTCTGTCTGTATGGATTTGCCTGTGGTAGACACTGCACAGACAGAATCTTATCGGTCTTTTGTGTCTGACTTCTTTCACTTATCACAATGTGTCAAGGTTCATCCATGTTGTAGCATGTGTCAATACTTCATTATTTTTTATTGGCTAATATTTCATTGTATATATACACTACTTATTGTTGATACGTTTATCAGTTGATGGACATTTATATTGTTTTCACATTTTGCTATTATGAATAATGTTTCTACAAATACTCATGTACAAGTCTTTGCATAAGCATTTCTTTTGGGCGTACACCAAGGAATGGAATTACTGGGTACTATGGTAATCATATTCTTCACTTTTTGAGGAAGCACCAACTGTTTTCCAAAGGTGCTGCACCTTTTTACTTACACTAGCAATGTATGAGGGTTTCCACTTTTTCTGCATCTTCACCAACAATTGCTAATGTCTTTATTACTGTAATCATTCTAGTGGTTGTGAAGTAGTATCTCATTTTGGCTCTTATTTACATTTATGTAATGACTAACAATGTTCAGCATATTTTAATTTGTTTATTCGCTGTTTTTTTTTTTTTTTTTTTTTTTTTGAGACAGAGTTTCGCTCATGTTGCCCAGGCTGGAGTGGAATGGCATGATCTTGCCTCACTGCAACCTCCACCTCCCGGGTTGAAGCAATTCTCCTGCCTCAGTCTCCCGAGTAGCTGGGATTACAGGCATGCACCACCATGCCCAGCTAATTTTGTATTTTTAGTAGAGATGGGGTTTCTCCGTGTTGGTCAGGCTGGTCTTAAACTTCCGACCTCAGGTGATCTGCTGCTTTGACCTCCAATGTGCTGGTATTATAGGCATGAGCCACCACATCCCACCTATTGGCTGTTTTTATATTATCTTTGGAGAAATACCCATTCACATCTCTCACTGATTTATTCCTTGGGCTATTTGATCTTTTTATTGTTGAGTTCAAAGAAGTCTTTATATATTCTGGATACAGGTACCTTGGCAGATAAAACATATTCAAATGTCAAGTATTTTCTGCCTTTCTGTGGGTTGTCTTTTCACTTTCTTAATGATGTCCTTTGATACAAGTTTTTATTTTAATGAATTCCATTTCATGTATTTTTTGTTTTGTCTTTTGTGCTTTCATTGTCATTTCTAAGAAACCAGGGAGTAACCCAAGGTGGTGAAGATTTCAGGAATTTCTTAACTGTAGTAAATGGTCTGTGGAGGTAGTTGTCCACAGACGTCTGATGAGGCCTTTTTATCTTTCCAGGGGGATCTGGCTGAGACATGATTTTAGTAACAGCTATTCATTTGGAGGAGGCTGTTGCAAGGATCTCATGCACAAGAAGCTTGCGGGTCTCCCGAGATTTAAAAAATTTTTCTTTACACAGCTCTTGATGTAATTGCACACATCACAGGCTGTGACACTCAGGGCATTCTCTCAATCACCTACACATTTCTTCAGTAACACACATACCTTCTCCCCAAGGTATAACCCCTGGGTCTGGGGCAGTTGTGGCATAGAGATATACCTGTCTTGCTGGTGCCCAAGACCATGATTCTGTCTTTAAGTTCCCGCAATAAAACACCCTTTACTGACAAACTGGATGTCTGCCTCCATTTTTTGGTTTCTTGATTCCTTTGGCATTTGGGGGCAGCTTTGCATACACAGCCTTTCCATGGGATAAATCCCACATTGAAAGTGGCTTATTAAAATCTCCAATTAATAAACCTGCGATTTTTTTGTCTTCGATTCTGTCAGATTTCTCAATATGTATTTTGGTGCACTGCTGTTAGGTGAATATATTTTTATAATCATATCTTCCTGATGAATTTATGGTATTATATAAAATATCCTTCCTTATATCTAGTAATGACTTTTCTTGTAAGGTCTATTTTGTCTGATATCAGTATTATTATTCCAGCTCTCTTTTGGTTACTGTTTGCTTGATGCATCTTTTTCAATTTTTGTACTTTTAATCGGTTTCTGTTTTTGACTTTAAAGTATATCACTTGTAGACAACATAGAGCTGGAACATTTTTTAAAAATCCATTCTTCCAATCTCTGCCTGCTGATTGGAGTGTTTAGTCCATTTACATTTAATGTGATTACTGATAATGGAGGATTTACATCTGCTGTTTTTCTATTAATATTTGTTTTCTATTGGACTATGTTTCTTCTTATTCCTGTCTTTCAAAAATATTAAATGGATATAATCCAGTTTATTTTTAGTTTCCTTTTTCTTTTAGTCCATATTTTTAGTAACTTTCTTAATGATTGTTCTAGAGGTTTCAGTTAGCATCTTAATTAATGCAATCTAGTTGAGAATATTACTAACAATTTTACAGTGTATAAAAATCATTTTGCTCTAATATAACTTCATTCTTTTGTCCCTGTTTTGTATTATTATTATACAAACTATATCTTTATGTTACAAGATTATCAATACAAATATATAATCTTCCTTTATGTCGTTGTCTTTTAAAATAGGAAGAGAAAAGAGTGACAAACAAAAAATACATTTTTATTGTCTTTCATAGTACCTATATGGTTAGCTTTACTGGTGTTCTCACATCATCATGTGGATTCGAGTTACTATGTAGTGTTCTTTTATTTCATCCTAAAAGTCTCCTTTAACTATTTTGTAGAGCAGGTCTGCTCGCTATGAATTCTGTTTCTGATAATTTAGAAATGTCCTAAGTTTCACTTCTGAAGCAGAGTTTAACTGTATATAGAATTTTGAGCTGACAGTCTCTTTTTTAACACTTTGAAACTTTGACAATGTCATTACTTAGTTTTCTGGCTTACATGCTTTCTGATGACAATTCAGCTATTAATTTTATTAAGGCTCTTTTTTTATGTAGTAAGGTTTTCTCCTACTGCTGTTTTTAAGATTTTTCTCTTTGTCTTTTTGCCATTTTGAATACGATATGTCATAGGCATTGATCTCTTTGAATTTATTCTATTTGGAGTTCATTAAACTTTTTGAATGTATAGATTCATATTTTTCTTTAAATTTAGGAAGGTTTTGGCTATTTTCTCAAATTTTTTAATCATTTTTTGTTTTTCTTCTATTTCTGGAAATTCCATTATACATAGTTTGCTACACTTAATGGTGTTTATCAGTTCCCTAAGGTTTATTTATTTTTCTTTCTTTTGTTTTTCTTCCTGCTCATCAGATTGGGTAGTCTCTATTGACATATCTTCATATTTGATGATTCTTTCTTATTCCAGCTGAAATCTGTTGTTGAACCTTTCTATTAAAATTTTTACTTCAGTTGTACTTTTCAACTTTATAATTTCTTTTTGGCTCTTTTAAGATAATTTTTTTCTTTTTTTTTTTCTTCTTTCTTTTTTAATCTTTTTTTTTTTATTATACTTTAGGTTTTAGGGTACATGTGCACAATGTGCAGGTTTGTTACATATGTATCCACGTGCCATGTTGATTTCCTGCACCCATTAACTCGTCATTTAGCATTAGGTATATCTCCTAATGCTGTCCCTCCCCCCTCCCCCAACCCCACAACAGTCCCCGGAGTGTGATGTTCCCCTTCCTGTGTCCATGAGTTCTCATTGTTCAATTCCCACCTATGAGTGAGAACATGCAGTGTTTGGTTTTTTGTCCTTGCGATAGTTTACTGAGAATGATGTTTTCCAGTTTCATCCATGTCGCTACAAAGGACATGAACTCATCATTTTTTTATGGCTGCATAGTATTCCATGGTGTATATGTGCCACATTTTCTTAATCCAGTCTATCGTTGTTAGACATTTGGGTTGGTTCCAACTCTTTGCTATTGTGAATAGTGCCGCAGTAAACATACGTGTGCATGTGTCTTTATAGCAGCATGATTTGTAGTCCTTTGGGTATATACCCAGTAATGGGATGGCTGGGTCAAATGGTATTTCTAGTTCGAGATCCCTGAGGAATCGCCACACTGACTTCCACAATGGTTGAACTAGTTTACAGTCCCACCAACAGTGTAAAAGTGTTCCTATTTCTCCACATCCTCTCCAGCACCTGTTGTTTCCTGATTTTTTAATGATGGCCATTCTAACTGGTGTGAGATGGTATCTCACTGTGGTTTTGATTTGCATTTCTCTGATGGCCAGTGATGATGAGCATTTCTTCATGTGTTTTTTGACTGCATAAATGTCTTCTTTTGAGAAGTGTCTGTTCACGTCCTTCACCCACTTTTTGATGGGGTTGTTTGTTTTTTTCTTGTCAATTTGTTTGAGTTCATTGTAGATTCTGGATATTAGCCCTTTGTCAGATGAGTAGGTTGCAAAAATTTTCTCCTATTCTGTAGGTTGCCTGTTCACTCTGATGGTAGTTTCTTTTGCTGTGCAGAAGCTCTTTAGTTTAATTAGATCCCATTTGTCAATTTTGGCTTCTGTTGCCATTGCTTTTGGTGTTTTAGACATGAAGTCCTTGCCCACGCCTATGTCCTGAATGGTATTGCCTAGGTTTTCTTGTAGGATTTTAATGGTTTTAGGTCTAACATTTAAGTCTTTAATCCATCTTGAATTAATTTTTGTATAAGGTGTAAGGAAGGGATCCAGTTTCAGCTTTCTGCATATGGCTAGCCAGTTTTCCCAGCACCATTTATTAAATAGGGAATCCTTTCCCCATTTCTTGTTTTTGTCAGGTTTGTCAAAGATAAGATAGTTGTAGATATGTGGCATCATTTCTGAGGGCTCTGTTCTTTTCCATTGATCTATGTCTCTGTTGTTTTACCAGTACCATGCTGTTTTGGTTACTGTAGCCTTGTAGTATAGTTTGAAGTCAGGTAGCGTGATGCCTCCAGCTTTGTTCTTTTGGCTTAGGATTGACTTGGTGATGCGGGCTCTTTTTTAGTTCCATATGAACTTTAAAGTAGTTTTTTCCAATTCTGTGAAGAAAGTCATTGGTAGCTTGATGGGGATGGCATTGAATCTATAAATTACCTTGGGCAGTATGGCCAGTTTCACAATATTGATTCTTCCAACCCATGAGCATGGAATGTTCTTCCATTTGTTTGTATCCTCTTTTATTTCATTGAGCAGTGGTTTGTAGTTCTCCTTGAAGAGGTCCTTCACATCCCTTGTAAGTTGGATTCCTAGGTATTTTATTCTCTTTGAAGCAATTGTGAATGGGAGTTCACTCATGATTTGGCTCTCTGTTTGTCTGTGATTGGTGTACAAGAATGCTTGTGATTTGTGTACATTGATTTTGTATCCTGAGACTTTGCTGAAGTTGCTTATCAGCTTAAGGAGATTTTGGGCTGAGACGATGGGGTTTTCTAGATATACAATCATGTCATCTGCAAACAGGGACAGTTTGACTTCCTCTTTTCCTAATTGAATACCCTTTATTTCCTTCTCCTGCCTGATTGCTCTGGCCAGAACTTCCAGCACTATGTTGAATAGGAGTGGTGAGAGAGGGCATCCCTGTCTTGTGCCAGTTTTCAGAGGGAATGCTTCCAGTTTTTGCCCATTCAGTATGATATTGGCTGTGGGTTTGTCATAGATAGCTCTTATTATTGTGAGATACGTTCCATCAATACCTAATTTATTGAGAGTTTTTAGCATGAAGGGTTGTTGAATTTTGTCAAAGGCCTTTTCTGCATCTATTGAGATAATCATGTGGTTTTTGTCTTTGGTTCTGTTTATATGCTGGATTACATTTATTGATTTGCGTATGTTGAACCAGCCTTGCATCCCAGGGATGAAGCCCACTTGATCATGTTGGATAAGCTTTTTGATGTGCTGCTGGATTCGGTTTGCCAGTATTTTATTGAGGATTTTTGCATCAATGTTCATCAAGGATATTGGTCTGAAATTCTCTTTTTTGGTTATGTCTCTGCCAGGCTTTGGTATCAGGACGATGCTGGCTTCATAAAATGTGTTAGGGAGGATTCCCTCTTTTTCTATCGATCAGAATAGTTTCAGAAGGAATGGTACCAGTTCTTCCTTGTACCTCTGGTAGAATTCGGATGTGAATCCATCTGGTCCTGGACTCTTTTTGGTTGGTAAGCTATTGATTATTGCCACAATTTCAGAACCTGTTATTGGTCTATTCAGGGATTCAACTTCTTCTCTGGTTTAGTCTTGGGAGGGTGTACATGTCGAGGAATTTATCCATTTCTTCTAGATTTTCTAGTTTATTTGCGTAGAGGTGTTTGTAGTATTCTCTGATGGTAGTTTGTATTTCTGTGGGATCGGTGGTGATATCCCCTTTATCATTTTTTATTGCGTCTATTTGATTCTTCCCTCTTTTCTTCTTTATTAGTCTTGCTAGCAGTCTATCAATTTTGTTGATCTTTTCAAAAAACCAGCTCCTGGATTCATTAATTTTTTGAAGGGTTTTTTGTGTCTCTATTTCCTTCAGTTCTGCTCTGATTTTAGTTATTTCTAGCCTTCTGCTAGCTTTTGAATGTGTTTGCTCTTGCTTTTCTAGTTCTTTTAATTGTGATGTTAGGGTGTCAATTTTGGATCTTTCCTGCTTTCTCTTGTGGGTATTTAGTGCTATAAATTTCCCTCTACACACTGCTTTGAATGTGTCCCAGAGATTCTGGTATGTTGTGTCTTTGTTCTCATTGGTTTCAAAGAACATCTTTATTTCTGCCTTCATTTCGTTATGTACTCAATAGTCATTCAGGAGCAGGTTGTTCAGTTTCCATGTAGTTGAGCGGTTTTGAGTGAGTTTCTTAATCCTGAGTTCTAGTTTGATTGCACTGTGGTCTGAGAGACAGTTTGTTATAATTTCTGCTCTTTTACATTTGCTGAGGAGGGCTTTACTTCCAACTATGTGGTCAATTTTGGAATAGGTGTGGTGTGGTGCTGAAAAAAAATGTATATTCTGTTGATTTGGGCTGGAGAGTTCTGTAGATGTCTATTAGGTCCACTTTGTGTAGAGCTGAGTTCAATTCCTGGATATCCTTGTTAACTTTCTGTCTCGTTGATCTGTCTAATGTTGACAGTGGGGTGTTAAAATCTCCCATTATTATTGTGTGGGAGTTTAAGTCCCTTTGTAGGTCATGCAGGACTTGCTTTATGAATCTGGGTGCTCCTGTGTTGGGTGCATATATATTTAGGATAGTTAGCTCTTCTTGTTGAATTGATCCCTTTACCAATATGTAATTGCCTTCTTTGTCTCTTTTGATCTTTGTTGGTTTAAAGTCTATTTTATCAAAGACTAGGATTGCAACCCCTGCCTTTTTTTGTTTTCCATTTGCTTGATAGATCTTCCTCCATCCCTTTATTTTGAGTCTATGTGTGTCTCTGCACGTGAGATGGGTTTCCTGAATACAGCACACTGATGGGTCCTGACTCCTTATCCAGTTTGCCAGTCTGTGTCTTTTAATTGGAGCATTTGGCGCATTTACATTTAAAGTTAATATTCTTATGTGTGAATCTGATCCTGTCATTATGATGTTAGTTGGTTATTTTGCTTGTTAGTTGATGCAGTTTCTTCCTAGCTTCGATGGTCTTTACAATTTGGCATGTTTTTGCAGTGGCTGGTACCGGTTGTTCCTTTCCATGTTTAGTGCTTCCTTCAGGAGCTCTTTTAGGGCAGGCCTGGTGGTGACAAAATCACTCAGCGTTTGCTTGTCTGTAAAGTATTTTATTTCTCCTTCACTTATGAAGCTTAGTTTGACTGGATATGAAATTCTGGGTTGAAAATTCTTTTCTTTAAGAATGTTGAATATCGGCCCCCACTCTCTTCTGACTTGTAGAGTTTCTGCCAAGAGATCAGCTGTTAGTCTGATGGGCTTCCCTTTGTGGGTAACCCGACCTTTCTCTCTGGCTGCCCTTAACATTTTTTCCTTCATTTCAACTTTGGTGAATCTGACAATTATGTGTCTTGGAGTTGCTCTTCTCGAGAAGTATCTTTGTGGCGTTCTCTGTATTTCCTGAATCTGAATGTTGGCCTGCCTTGCTGGATTGGGGAAGTTCTCCTGGATAATATCTTGCAGAGTGTTTTCCAACTTGGTTCCATTTTCCCCGTCATTTTCAGGTACACCAATCAGACGTAGGTTTGGTCTTTTCACATAGTCCCAAATTTCTTGGAGGCTTTGTTCATTTCTTTTTATTCTTTTTTCTCTAAACTTCCCTTCTCACTTCATTTCATTCATCTTCCATCAGCGATACCCTTTCTTCCAATTGATCGCATCTACTACTGAGGCTTCTGCAATCTTCACGTAGTTCTCGAAACTTGGCTTTCAGCTCCATCAGCTCCTTTAAGCCCTTCTCTCCATTGGTTATTCTAGTTATCCGTTCTTCTAATTGTTTTTCAAAGTTTTTAACTTCCTTGCTATTGTTTTGAATTTCCTCCCGTAGCTCAGAGTAGTTTGATCATCTGAAGCCTTCTTCTCTCAACTCGTCAAAGTCATCCTCCATCCAGCTTTGTTCCATTGCTGGTGAGGAACTGCGTTCCTTTGGAGGAAGAGAGGTGCTCTGATTTTTAGAGTTTCCAGTTTTTCTGCTCTGTTTTTTCCCCATCTTTGTGGTTTTATCTACTTTTGGTCTTTGATGATGGTGATGTACAGATGGGTTTTTGATGTGGATGTCCTTTCTGTTTGTTAGTTTTCCTTCTACCAGACAGGACCCTCAGCTGCAGGTCTGTTGGAGTTTACTAGAGGTCCACTCCAGACCCTGTTTGGCTGGGTGTCAGCAGCGGTGGCTTCAGAACAGCGGATTTTCATGAGACCACAAATTCAGCTGTCTGATAGTTCCTCTGGAAGTTTTGTCTCAGAGGAGTACCTGGCCGAGTGAGATGTCAGTCTGTCACTACTGGGGGGGTGCCTCCCAGTTAGGCTGCTCAGGGGTGAAGGACCCACTTTAGGAGGCAGTCTGTCCGTTCTCAGATCTCCAGCTGCGTGCTGGGAGAACCACTACTCTCTTCAAAGCTGTCAGTCAGACATGGACATTTAATTCTGAGGAGGTTCCTGTTGACTTTTTGTTTGTCTGTACCCTGCCCCCAGAGGTGGAGCCTACAGAGGCAGGCAGGCCTCCTTAAGCTGTGGTGGGCTCCACCCAGTTCGAGCTTCCTGGCTGCTTTGTTTACCTAAGCAAGCCTGGGCAATGGCGGGCGCCCCTCCCCCAGCCTCGCTGCTGCCTTGCAGCTTGATCTCAGACTGCTGTGCTAGCAATCAGCAAGACTCTGTGGGCATAGGACCCTCCGAGCCAGGTGCGGGACACAATCTCCTAGTGTGCCGTTTTCCAGGACCGTTGGAAAAGCACAGTATTAGGGTGGGACTGACCGGATATTTCAGGTGCTGTCTGTTACCCCTTTCTTTGACTAGGAAAGGGAACTCCCTGACCCCTTGTGCTTCCGGAGTGAGGCAATGCCTTGCCCTGCTTCGGCTCGCGCACAGTGCGCTTCACCGACTGTCCTGCACCCACTGTTTGGCACTCCCTAGTGAGATGAAACCGGTACCTCAAGCAGAAATGCAGAAATAACCCGTCTTCTGTGTGGCTCAGGCTGGGAGCTGGAGACTGGAGCTGTTCCTATTCGGCCATCTTGGCTCCCACAATTTTTTTCTTTATTAATATTTTCTCTTTAGTGAGACATCATTGTCACTCTTTCCTTGAATTCTTTAGACATGGTTTCCTTTGGTATACATATATTGATAATAGTTGATTTAATGTCTTTGTAAACTACGTTCATACTTAAAGTTTCCTTATGAAATGTGGTGTTTGCTGCTTTTTCTTTGTGCATGTGGCTTACTTTACCATTTGTTTGCATGTTAATATATATTTTTTGAGTACTGGTCATTAATATATTGTGACAATATTTCTGTCTCACAAAGATGTATTGTGTTCCTATTTTTATGTTGTCATTTTAGGTTTTCTTTTTGCTTCTTATTTGCTTGTGACTTTCATGGAGTCATTCTGTCTGTACTGCTGTGTGTGTCTACTTAGTTCTCTACCAGCTTCTTAATAAATGTTTTTGTCTTCATTTTTAAGCTTGGCTTTCTGAGAGTAAGCCCTTGATGATTATAACCTTGTGGTCAATGATTGGCCAGAAGATTTCTTTAAATGAGTTTCCTATATGTCTCCCACTTTTTATTTTTTGGCATCAGTTTACAAGATAACCTTAGCTTTTACTTCCTGTTTGATCATGGCCTTAAGGCCAAGAAGAGATGAATGACTATTGACTTTTCCTTCCTCAGGTGTTTGCTATGAATGCACACAGCATTGCACATGTTCTGTCTTTTAGATTCCTAGGAATATGTAGAAGCTTTGAAAGTTCCTCACTCTGATCCGTGTACCCCTGCTGAGCTGAGCCTGTGTCAAATCAAATAGCTACCACATCCTGAGTATACCCACTTTCTAGGAATCTACAAGTTTGTGCAAGAGTTTGACTGTACTTTAGGGATGGTGCTTTTCACAAAATTTCAAAATAATCAGATTTCTCTGTTGTCTGAAATTTGCCTGCTTTTGGTTATGGAGCTCCTGAGCAGGGGAGGGAGAGAAGATGCACATAGCCCCAAGTTAAAATGTTACAGAGTATGCTGTCTTACTGAAATTCAGTAGGTGTCTTGGGTAGATGATTCTTGGTTCATTTTGCAGCTTTGGTTAATTGCCTGCATTCTGAAGTGGTTTATTTCTGTTTTGTTTTGTTTTGTTTTTTGTCTATACTGCCATAGTTTTGGAGGGAGAATGAATTCACAGAGGTGGTCACTGGGCCATTACAGAAGTTGATTGCTGCTTTTTGTTTCTTGATTATGTATTTTTCCTTATACTGTTATCAAACTCTTCTTCTATCTGTTTAGTATTTTCCAAGATAATAATCATATCATGAACTTATAATCCTTTGTATTTTCCTCTTATTATAGTGCATATAGTAAATATTCAACAAATAATTGAAGGTTGCTATATGATATGTTGCCAGATATTCTACAGGGAGGAAAATCATGCATGATTGAGAACTACTGATATACAATTATTTCATTTAATCCCTGCCACAATTCTTTTAGGGAAGTGTTATTATCTCCATTGTACAGTGAGCTAGAGAGCTACATATTTACCTTACTAAAGTTACACAGCTAGTTAAGTGACAAAGTTTGATTTTAAATCTAGCCTTCTCTGACTCCAAGGCCAATCTTAGTTATAGTTTATAAATTAAGAGGAAGGACTTCGTTATTTTTATTTTTTAAATTATGACACACCTTTGATCTTGTCAGCATTCCAGGACATTACATTTTATTTGTTCTATAATTTTGGCAGTAGTTTTTGGATTAAAGTATACATTCTTATGAGGTTTCAGGGCTCCAATTAATTGCGCATTCAGCTATGAATACTAGGTTATCTTAGCCCCTTTTTTTTTTTTTTCCAGTGCAATGACCTTGAACTCAGTATGACTGAGTTTGTGGGATATAGGGTGCTCACAATGCAAGATTTGGTAATATTATTCTTCTGTACTTTCCTTCTGCTTTAACAATAAGTTCTCAAAGGAGGCTAGCTTTGAGTTGTGTACACTCACCCACATCCTGTTTGTCTTGTCAACAGAATACATGGAGTGCATGGAAATGCCCCAGGCAGGCTTCCTTACATCATGTTGCCAAGGCAACAATGCCATGATTCCCCACGTTTTATGTCTAAGATAGCAGCAGGCCAGCACACACAGAAACTCCACACGCCCACCTGTGTCTTACTATCTTGGGAGAGCATAAGAAAAACTGTGCTTGAGTTGGTCTTGGCCAGGATTCTTTATGATTAAGATTTTACTCAGACAATGGGTGAAACTTTGATGCTTTTTTTCATACAAAGTTCTATCTACAAAATCGTGTCCAATAAACCATGTAGCTGCTAGAGGGCTCCTTGGAGTCCTAGAACATGTATTGGAACCCTGATTTTGTCACTAATGCGTATTCAAGTCTTGAACAAGATCTCAATAACTCTTTACAAGCCTCAGTTTTCCCTTATGAGGGAAATGGAATAAACCTCAATTACATCATTGAATAGTTCTAGAAATGAAAAGAGTGAATAGCCCTCAAATCAGTTAATAAATGATAGTTATTCAGATGCTAATTTTAATTGTTTTAAACCCCATGCTTCTTTTTTGATACCACTTTATCCCCATGTGAAGAAATTAATCAGTGACAAGGAAGAAAAGATGTTGTGCTGTTTAACGTCAGGAATCATATTTGTAAGGAGGGTAAAGTGGTTCCTTGACTAATGATGATTAGTGCATGGATGTGACTTCTCTAAGCTCATAGTCACTGCCACTTAGAGACCAGGCTCAGAAGGACTCACTAGTGAATACCGTAGTAGTGAACACTGTATATTCTTCTTGTCTTCAGGATACCTCAGAAGCAGTCCCCAGTTTTCAATGAAAGTTTTGTCTCTATAAATATAAGCATTTATGGTAGATTTGTTTGTCATTTTTGTAAGGTTTATATGTGTGTTTAAAGTCCTATCATTTTGATGTACATTAATATTTTATTCAATTAGCTGAAGGATGAGCTATATTTTATGAATAATCTTTGACAAGTATACACGCACAGCTGTGTTTAGCCTCAGCACTACACATTGTAATTGAAGTAAAAAATAAAGGCTCACATGCTAGGAAGCAAAGAGTAGCTCCAGCTTTCACCTTTGCACCTTCTAAACCATTTCAGCCTGTTAAAAGCAGGTTAGAAACGGTTTTAATTTGAGTCAGTATGAATCAATTATAGAAATTGACACAGTATATTGAGAAACAAGATAATGGGTCTGAGCAATGAGATATTTTCACTATATCCTTGGAAACTATGCACATATCATTCTCAACATTCTCAAGCAAGGTTCTAGTCCCTTTCTGACTTTAATTTTTCTTTAATTTACATTTGGAATTTATAAATTCAAAATGTTCACAATTGCAGAGGATATGTAGAGATAATTAGTCATATATGACTCCTTTTGAATTCATCACTTGCATGTAAACACATAAATACTTGCTTTGTCCATCTCATAAACTATGAAATGATAGAGACCATTCACTCAACTTAATGTCTAGAGCTGCATCAGATATGAACAAGCATTCAATAACTTTTTATTATGAATGAGATCAGCACTACCTCTGTTTTTGAAACAGAGCTTTCATTGCCTAGATTAAAATAGGCACCTTGGCTGGGTGTGGTGGTCACACCTGTAATCCCAGCACTTTGGGAGGCCGAGGCGGGCAGATCACGAGGTCAGGAGATCAAGACCATCCTGGCTAACACAGTGAAACCCCATGTCTACTAAAAAAAAAAATTAGCTGGGCGTGGTGGTGGGCGCCTGTAGTCCCAGCTACTTGGGAGGCTGAGGCAGGAGAATGGCGTGAACCTGGGAGGCGGAGGTTGCAGTGAGCCGAGATCGCGCCACACTGCACTCCAGCCTGGGTGGCAAAGCAAGACTCCATCTCAAAAAAAAAAAGTAGGCGCCTAATAAGCATTTGCTGAATAAAAAGTTAAGGCACAAATTAAAAGGCATCCGCAGAACAAAAATACTGGATCAAACAATAGCACAAATACTGCACGAACAATAGCACAGACCTATCTTTATTAGTGATTTGCAGTTGCCTGTGTGTATCAGCAGCAAAAGGTCATCTTAAATCCATAAAGAAATGAAGATTCTCAAAAAGTCTATTTTCTCAATATATGTAGATCTGAGAACTTGATCTACAGTGATTTAAATGTTAATATTGTGGTATTGCATTTAAGTCAAAAATGTAATCAAAATATCAACGTATGTGTGTAAAAATATGTATATTTACTTTCAACACCTTAACAGCAGGGATAATATTTGGTTTCATATTTTTCTCTTATATTGTCCAATAAGAAACATTATTTTGTATCAGGGAGCTGGCAGCTAGTCATCAATCTCAACTAATCAAGATGCTTCAAGTAGTCTGGAACGTTTTTGCATTATTAAGTGCTTTAGCAGCACTTGGGACTTTTACTCTGCTATCCTCAGAATGATTTAGCATTATTATTTTTGAATAGATTCCCACATGTGTTCATCTCTTTCAACTGAAAGTCCCTTGGTAGGGAAAAGAGCCACACAAACCACTTCCTTCTGACCCCGTCAACCAGCCAGATTCAGAATCACAGTAGCATCTAAAATAAGTCCACTTATGTCCATCCACAAAGAACAAATTGTTGTGGCCTAAAGGATTTTCACTGAGTAAATACTAAAACACCACATAAAATCCACTTTCCCATGACATCACATTTCCATCCCCTCTGGTTAATTAATGTCTGTTGATAGGTTGTGTTTTATACATTTGGATAGAACATATACACCATTGAAGGTTTTTTCCAGAAGCTTGCCTTTGAAGTACTTGATCCAGGTACATCATATCTCTAGCAAGATGGACTGTACAGTGATATTCTGGTCATTATAAATTTAGCTTAAAATAAATTCTTAATTCATTTAAAGCCGATCTTATGGGAAGGACAATTTCTTTCTTATTGTCTGAGAGGGATAATTCTGATTCTTTCAACCTGGTTAAGGATAGTTATTTGTTGAAAGCAGCATGTTAAGGCAAGTATTAAGTGAGAATAAGGGAATTTTTAATGAATGGAAGATAAAAGCTTGTCCAAGCTGAGTGAGTGTGAAATGGAGAGAACTTTAGAGTCCTAAGTGAAAACAGGTTATTATACATTAGAGGATTGAAAGAGGCTCACTCTGTTGAATGTCATGGTAATATTGAAACAGAAATCAAATGTTAAAAAATACACAAAAATAGGCTTGCTCTATTTGAGACAACTATAAAATCATAGATCATGGTATTTACTAGTTTCATATGACACGTCTCAGAAGACATTACTCCAAATTATAGCTCCTTGGCATACTGAGTAGTTTAAGCTGAATGAAATTGAGAAAAACCACGGAAGCATGAAAGTCACTCTCTGATATGCTTCTGCCCTTCTCCCCTGAAGGAGATGATAAGACCCTCATTACCATCTTTATCTCTGAAGACACAGGGGTGTAGACAAGAATCTGTAAATGCAAGCCTGGCTAAGTCACCCTCCCCAAGTTTATTACCATTAGTTAAAACTCTTGTCCTCCAATCATACTTCTGCATGACTGTCCATAAAAATACATAGATCTTCTCAAAAAACAGGCCTGGCGTGGTGGCTCACACCTGTAATCCCAGCAGTTTGGGAAGCTGAGGTGGGTGGATCACCTGGGGTCAGGAGTTCGAGACCAGCCTGACCAACATGGTGAAACCCCATCTCTACTAAAAATACAAAAATTAGCTGTACATAATGGTACGTGCCTGTAATCCCAGCTACTCGGGAGTCTGAGGCAGGAGAATCACTTGAACCTGTGTGTCCGAAGTTGCAGTGAGCTGAGATTGTGCCATTGCACTCCAGCCTTGGTGACAGAGCGAGACTCCGTCTCAGGAAAAAAACCAAACTTTTGTTAAATGCATTTGTATACTTTTGTTAATGTGTCTTTTGTTACTAGAGCCTCAGCTATGAATCTTGCAATGAGTGAAGAAAAGATAATATTTTTTCTCCCCTATGCTAGAATGCATGGCTTCATCAAGGCAGATGCTTTTATTTCTTGGAAGCACCATTGTATTCTTGCCCAGAGCCTTCCTCTAGAACTGGTGTCTTGCTGTAAAGATGGAGAAAGTAAGATAGAGGAGATCAGGTCAACAAAACTGGTCTACGATGGCTGTGTTGCTGATGAGGTAAATTTGTCTCCTGCATCTTATTCCTGTATGTTGTTACAATCAAATTCCTTCTGTGGGGGCCAAGGGGAAAGGTTCACTAAAAAATCAACTTGCAAAAGGCAGATTAATAGGAGAAAAGGCACAAATATTTATTTGGTGTGTATACACGGGAGCCTTCAGAATGAAGATGGAAAGATACTGGGGAAAATTGTTCATTTTTCTGGTTGTATTCAACAAAATATGGATAGCTGTGTAGAAATATGATTGGACAAAAGAGGGTTTGATCTAATGTTAATAGACTGAGTGAGGAAACCCGGCAAGTCCTCTTTCTAGATTCTTCTTGGTGTCTCTGAGCGTGCATTCCTTCCTTCTGGGTGTCAGCATGGCCCTGTCTGGAATGGGGGCATTATGACCTCCAATCAAACAAGATAGGTCAGACAATTTCTTTATGGCCAGTTTTTACAGAGAATATTTTTAGGTTTTATGTCTGGCTTTTGAGAAAAGGGTTCTGGTTTTTATGACCCACTTTCAGGAAGAATGATTCTCATTTCTATGGCTAGCCTCTGGGGAGAATGGGCCTGAGAGACGAGAGGACAGGAAAAGGTCAGAGAAGAACTTTTGCTTGTGAGACTGCTGCTGAGGCTTTCATTTTGGGGAATTGTTTTCTGATCCCTAACTCTTCACTGCACGTGATTTGTAAATATTCCTTATCAGACCAGTACATGAACCAGAAATTTCTATGTGGGATTGAGAGGATAAAGAAAATTTCTTTTGAAAGAAAAAACACAAACTTGGAGAAAGAAATCTGTTTCTAAATTTGCCCTCAGCCCTTTTCTGGAAATCACCAAAAATGAATCTCTAGATGAATGGTGTCCAATAGAATTTTTCTGACCATGAAAATGTTCTATAATATGTACTGCTCTGTAGCTACATATTATACTTAAACTGACTGATCACTTGAAATATAACTAATGTAACTGAGAAACTGAATTTTCAATTTTAGTTACGGTTAATTAATTTGAACTTAAATAGCCACATGTGGCTAGTGGCTACCGTGTAGGACAGCACAGATCTCCATCTATGTTACCTGAAGTGGTGTGTTTATTGCTGGGGTGGAGGACAGGGGGTCATGACAGTAGAATACTTTCTGCTAATTGGTGCCGAGGTCAAAGAGGGCTGGTGCTGGGTCACAACACAGTACATAGCTTTTTGGAATGGATATTCTTTCAAATAAGGAAGTTGTGTTTTCTTTTACAAGAAGAAAGCAAAATCAATCTTTCCCTTATCACATCGTGGCAGGTCATTATACAGAACCCAAAGGAGGCTATAACAAATCAAGTGTTCCCAGAAGTGCATTTAGTAAGAAAAAACAATGAAGGTTTGTGATGTTTCAGATGAAAAGGGAGTGTTTGGCTTTCTTTGTCAAAAATAGCACTTAGATTTGCAACCATACCTTTGACCTTCAGATCTGATAAGGAAGATAAGAGGAGTTTATTGCTAAACCTCAGATCTGTCAAGTCAGGGTCAGATGAAACATTGCATTCCTATCTGATAATGAAAAAAGCATTTGCAGAAAAAACGGCCAGCTCCATTAGACCACACATGGAGATGGAGATGGGAAGAATTTCAAGTAGCATTCTGAGAGGAAGATAGGAGACCAAGCCGGGGGAAAATGAGCAATAGTTGGTTTATGTTTAAGCAAAGGAAATAAGAAATAAAATTAAGATTTTTGTATTTTTATTTAGAACATGTCCCCAGAAAATATGGTTTCTCATCAATCACGCTGTTTGGAGTGAACAGAAGTACCCCTTCTGAAGGGAAATTTGGCAGTAGTTACTCAAGAACCATTCAAATATGTAAATTTTGACTTAGCAATTCAATTTTTAGAAGGATATCATAAGAAATCATCTTAACTATGCAATGATACAGCTAAAGTCAGTTAGCTGAGGCAGCAGTTATTGCAACATTAATTATAATGGACAAAAATAATAATTGAATGTCTATCAGTAGAAGGTTGGCTGGTTAAATTATATTACTTCTGTACAAAGGAACATTATGCAATCAAAAAACATGTTGGGAGAGGCCTATAAACATGAAACAATTTAATATTATATGCATACATACTGTTTTTCTTCATCAGTATTTTAAAAATATTCTTCATTACGTTTTCAAATTTTCTTAAATAATCTTTTCAAGTATATTAGTTTTATAATTAAAAGTTATTTTTTTCCAAACTGTTAATGATATTTTTGTTTTTTTTACCATCCAGGTTTTTCTATTCTATGAACTCCTTGTCTTTGGCTGTCAAAAAGATCTATTTGAATCTGTAAACAAGTAGAGATTACAGTGTGCAAAAAGTAATCCTTTTTGGCACCTCTAGTAAGCTCTGCTTCTTGCAGATCTCGGAGGATCTTAAGCCATATAAGCCATCACTAAAAACCATAGTTAGTGTGTAAGCTGCTTTATCCACTTACGATTTTCTTTTGGCTCAGGAGATTTACATTCTGCCTATTCATCACATTTACTAAGTAGAGAGCTATTTCACAGCTACCATCCTACAATTACTCCCTGCTGATTGTTTCCTAATTCTCCTTGGAGAGATCTGAGTCTCTAATTGGATGGCTAGAGGAAATTATCCTCAGAGGTCATGTCACTATTCTGGTCAGTGAAAATTTGCATTAGATTATCCAGAAAGTATAAAGTCTGGGCAGTAGAGGCCCACTGCCTCTGTCTCTGCAATGCCATTTCTGAACACAAGGAATTTTGGCTTCTCAATTCTTTCAAACAGTACAAAAGCAACACTAAAAAGGGTGAGAAAGAGAGATAACAGTACTGGAAGAGGAAAAAGAAGAAGAAGAGGAAAAGAAAAGAAAAACAATAAGAAAAAAAACCCAACCTGTATTTCACATATAATGGTCATGGGAAGCACTAGAAGTCTAGAGTCATCCTTATTTGTTTTGATTGCTCATATTGAAAACCACAGCCAATTTTCCAATCTGCCACCTTCACTCTAACTGAGTTAAAGTAGTATGCATTAGGAAGCTTTTGCAGAAATGAAATTATTTTGCCAGGAATGATCCCCGAAAGAATGTTCTCATAACAAAAGGCCATGTTAGGTCTTTCTCATTTCTTTTGGGGAAGCCAAATCTCATGAAACAACAACACATATATTCCCAGGAGTGACAGGACATGCCTTTCCTATCAGTGTCATGTTGGACAGAATGTACACAAGTCGTGGGAATATCCAGAAAGCTGAGTCTACTGCAGGAATGCTGATAGCTTAGCTAGACTTCAACTCATACCAACATTACTGTGTAATTTGCAGACTGTAGATATTTTCTTAAGCAGATTTTATCAGACAGACTAAAGGTACTCCTTGACACCCACACTCAGGTTTTATAATACAGGCTCTCAAAGTAACTTATACCTCTGCACAGCAGCATATACCATATATATGAAATCACTTGCTCAATGTCTGTCTTTCTCTGTATCATTATGAGCCTCCTGCTTTCAGGAACTATGCATTTTTTTTGTGCACTGTTGTATTCCTTGGGCCTGGTGCTGTGCCTAGGAGAGAGGACAGAGTTGATACTCACATAAACCCTGCATATTGAATGAGTGAAAGAGGAGTGTTTGAGGGAACCTGAGAATACAAGACCTCACTAAAATGGCATAAAGAGCAGTGCTGATAAAGTGTCGTGTCCATCATAAAGTACTACAGGTCTATTTGCTGTCACTCTCCATTAACCTGAAAATAATAATAGTTACCATTTATTGAGTATCTACTATATATTCCAAGGTCTTTGCATACATTATGCCATTTAATTCTGAGAATGTTACAAGGTAGCAATTATTATTTCATTTTGTAGATTAAAAAACTGTTGTGCAAAAAACGTAAGATCACAGCTGCAGAGCACATAGTAGGCTCTTAACAATGACTTATCAAAAAAGGAATGCAAGGGAAGAAGAATTTAACCAGTCATTTTAACCTAAAGCCCATTTTTTTTTCTATTCATTGTATCCCACACCTTCCCAGATAAGAAATTTAGGTGAATCATATTTGTAGAATGCATATACCTACATAATACTGAGCTAGCTACTGCTAACTAGGCTTCTGCAGAGATGGCCAGGCTGCTTCTAGAGTGGTACTTAGGCCTTTTGCATCATGAGAAGACAGGGTGCTCAGAAAGATGGGATAAAATTCCACTCAGGTAAGCTTCCTGGGTGTAAAACTTAGGGATGAGTTTTTCTGTCTCTGAGAGTGAAACTTAATGAGAAACACTGCTAAGGGTTTCAGCATTTTCCTGATGCGAGGGAGGAGCAGCTCCACGGCAGCGCGGTGGTAGAAACCAAGAACCCCCAAAGAGACAGCAAAGATGAAGTGGCAGTAGCAAGGCATGGCTGAGGCCAAGGCCACATCTGGAAGAAGTAGGAGAAACCATGGGAGAACAACTCCAATTGGGCTCATCTAAATCTCACAGAAGCAAATGCCCACACATAAAGGGCCAGTCTATGTGTGATCAGTTAGATTTTTCATTTTCTAGGCACTAGTGAGCTTGCTTCCAGAGGACATGGGGGAAATGTGAAATCCTAAGCAAGCCTCTGACTCCAAGGTCTGGTTCCTGGGCCCTGGAAACTTGTTTGGGGGAATGATGACCTTGATGGGGTAGGTGGTTGTGTCAGAAAGCACCCCTATTGATTGTGGCAAAATGCACTTAATTTCTCTATTTAATTTCTTCCACACTTGGCTTCAGGGCATTGAAATATGCTTACGGGGAGCAATAGATCCTTGCAGGATGGGGCTCTCTGTGCCATTCACGATGGTTGAGCTTATTCTCCTACATCAGTCCCCTGCCAAGAGACAAATAGCAGGAAAAGAACTCAATGCTTGTTAGGACTTTCTTGATACAGAGATTAGGGACTGATAGCTAAATTGGGTTTAGGTTGTTGTGGCCTAACATGTCCCATCCCTATCCATATGTTGAAGTCCTAACCCCCAGTCTCTCAGAATGTATTTGGAGATAAGGTCTGTAGATAGGTCATTAAGTTCAAGCGAGGTTCTTAGGGCTGGCTCTAGCCTAATATAACAGGTGTCCTAAGAAGAGGAAATTTGGATATTGACATGCACAGAGCGATGACCATATGAAGACACCAGAAGAAGACAACCATCTATAAGCCAAGGAGAGAGGCCTCAGAAAAAATCAACCCCTTTGACACCTTGATCTTGGACTTCTAGCTTCCAGAACTGTGAGAAAATAAATTTCTGGTGTTTAAGTCACCCAGTCTGTGGTACTTTTATGTCAGCCCTAGCAAATGAATGTAGTGGTCCAGGGTTCTGAAGATATTTCAAAAAGGCTTAGGGTAGATGAAGCAAGGCTGAGGGGGAAGATGAAATACCGGTGGCCCCAAACTTTGCCTGTATAATTCAATCATCAGGTTTTGGTGTACTTTAAAGCAATGCACAAGCAGAATGTACAACTGTTCATGAAAAACAATATTATAGAAATGATAGTCACAGTGATTTGTGGAATGTTTATTGCATGCCAGCCTCTGTTCCAAGTACTATAGAAATGCTGTTTTATTTAATTTTCACAACAGCATTCTGAGGTAGGTAGCCTAAGTATCCCCATTTTATGTGTATGGAAACAGTCATAGATGATTAATTTAGCCACAGAGAGTAATTTACTCAAGGTCACCCAGCTAGTTGCAGGGCCTGGGCTCTGACAGGTGAATGGGCTAAATAAGACCCAAAAGCACTTAGTAGTTATTCCGAGTCATGAAATGAGCAAGGAAGTAGCAGAGCTAAGACTTCCAATCAGCTGCTTTGTCTTCAGATGTTCCCTTTTGAGTTCCTCACAGGCTGCCATGAGTTAGACAAATGGCACTAACGCACCGAATGTGTCTCCATTACTCTTGAAAGTCTTTCATAAGCAAGAAAGTTAAAACAGCAGTGATGGTCAGCTAAAGATGGCCTCCTTCAATTCTATTTTTATTCAAAACTTTTCTTCCTTACTTCTGAAACCCCTCAGAAAAAAAATCTTCTGCTCATGCTTAGTGTTTATTTTACGTGATTGATCTCACCACTGGAATTATGCTATGCTATAAGGCTGCAGTAATCCTTAACCAGTGACTCACACACCCAGCTGGTGCTTAATTTGTATTGCAGTCAGCAGTGTGGAAGCACGTTTTTCTGTTTTTCAGACTGAGTAAACATACGAACCCAGGATCAATATAGATTGGAGACTGTTTGCAATTAACAAAAAATGAGTTCAATGATATTATGGGGGGAAAAGAAGAAAAGCAGGGTCCCTCATTTAAAAATTCATCCAGGTGCTCTCATTTTGAAATGTCTGAATAAATTATTACAGAATTAGAAAATTGTGTATAATTAAGGTTTTTTAATGCACCTGTGTTAAGTGTTAAAACACAAACATACAGAAAAAGAAGCTTTTGAGAACACATATTTGTTTTAAGGATAAGACATTTGATAAAAGTTAATATATTTGCCAATACATTACAAATGAGCATGAAGATGATAGATTTTTTTGGTGTGTATCTTCACTCCTATTTGTGTGATAAACAACTGCCATGTATTCCATATTTTCTATGGATATTGTTAAGACTTGGACTGACCTCTCAATCATATTTTACTCACTTATTTAATCTGTAAACCAAAAATAAAATTCTACACCCGCCTCAACCATCTGAATGGACTTCCTCCTCAGCCAGGGCACTCTTAAAACTTAACATGAAGGACTGGTTCAGGCCATGATGGGAAGTAGGGATCAGGTATGCCTCATTATATCTCTCCATCATTAAC
The DNA here is from genome assembly GCF_006542625.1 of Nomascus leucogenys. NCBI lineage: Eukaryota > Metazoa > Chordata > Mammalia > Primates > Hylobatidae > Nomascus > Nomascus leucogenys. The sequence goes on along the minus strand of NC_044395.1, from coordinate 28,541,467 downwards.
ATCAACACATACTTTAGGTCTGATAAGAAACTTTTTACAGCCTATTTTCTCTGAAGCCTACTACCTGAAGGCTTCCTCTGCAAATAAGAACTTTGGTCTCTACAATCCTTTATCTTAACCCAGGCATTCCTTTCTATTAATTCCAGGTCTTTAGATAAACTCAACCAATTGTCAACTAGAAAAACTGTAAATCTATCTATAAGCTGGAAGCCCCCACTTCAAGTTGTCCCACCTTTCTGGACCAAACCAACGTATTTCTTAAATGTATTTAATTGAAGTTTTATATCTCTCTAAACTGCATAAAACCAAGCTGCACCCCAACCACATTGGGCACATGTTCTCAGGACCTTCTGAGGGCTGTGCCACAGGCCTTGGTTATTCATTGTTGGCTCAAAATAAATCTCTTCCAGTATTTGACAGAGTTTGACTCTTTTCATTAACACTTCTATTCACCCATTCAAAAATATTTATTTCTGGCCTACTCATGCTCAAAACTGGAGATAAGGCAGTCAGTATAACAAAATATGGTCTTGTTTGTTGAAGATCTTGGGGTCTGGAGAGGCAGTGAGTCACCAAACAATCATGTGAATGCAATGTTGATAAATGCTGTGAAGGAGGCATAAATGGTGTTCCAGCTACAAAAATAGCTGGCTCTAACTCCCAAACTAGAATTATTTCTCTGATGTGTTTGCAGAGGTGATATGAAATGCTGTTGACTATGGGTGAAAGTTAAAGAATAGTCAATGCGTTGGTCTAGAAATATTTTTCTTTTGCCACGTTTAGCTTTGGGTTAATTGTTTGGTAGAACTTATTTTGTAGCTGCCTGAAAATATGAAATCTTCTAGCTCAGCAGTCTTACACACTGCTCATTCACAACGATTCATACTACATCAAGTGGTTAATGTGAATTAACCCAACTAAAGGATTAATTTAAAAGTTTCTTCTTCTGCTTTTTTTTTTTTCTTTTCTGGGAACCCAGTGGCATCCTAGGGATTTTTCAGAACACTGTCAACAGAAGAAGAATCAGGAAAAGAATGAAAAGTCCAGCTGCTCCCAGCCCTTTCCAGCCTCCACTCATTATGCTTTAGTCTGTTCCTACATAGTGGGCTGTTTCATTAGGGCTGCATGGTGTTTGTCCCTGACTGGAGTGGAAGTTTCAGAAGAGTGACCTTTTAGAGAACTGAGAGTTAGCCTCTTTACAAACTAGATAGATGTTTTTTTCTTTGGAAACGAGTTCTTTTCTACACAACTTATATCTAGAAAACCAGTTAGCCAGTAAATAGATGAGGTTCAAAAAAAGTCTGAAGGAAGTACGAATGGTAGGGAGAAAGGAAGGCAGGCAGAGAAGTCAAGATTTTGAAAATCAATAAAAACTGTTATGAGCAAAAGCATTTCTTTTTGACCAGCTAACTTTGTTCTGTCAAACTAAGTTCTAGCCAGATCATCATAGCTACTGAATAATAATGGAAATTTTTTTTATTGTGCTGTGACATGCCTGAAATAAATTTCATTAGAACTGGTTATTGTTACGAGGCTTAAGTAGCAGAGGAAGCTTAAGCTGTAATCAGCCAATGTTTTAGTATTTTTCTCAGTATTTTAGAGCATTAGTATTCTTTATCAATATAAATATTTAAAACCTATGAATTGAAAAAATAAGCAAAAAGGAATGGAAGTTAAAGATGATATTTCTATTTGATAGGCTGTAATGTTAAGATGAACTAAATATAGAAGGTAAGACTTCTAGAGTTTCCTAAATCTCTAAATGTTTCACACTGAATTTTATCTAAATAGTTACTACATGCCCTATAAGAGAAACTGAAAAATGATTGACACTGAGGGGAAAAAATCAAAAATATTCAGACTTTAGTTTCTGGCAGACTAGAAGAGATACATTTTCACATTGCTTTAATCTCTAATCAACATTAAATTAGAAAATGAAACAAATGTTCTGAAACAAAGAAAAATCAATGAAAAGACACAAAGAGCATAAATATGTGGAATGTAGTCAAAATTGTACCTAATTGTTATGTTGAAAAAATTAGCTACATGACGACTGAATAAAATAAACTATATGAAATTGCAGACATTTGTAGTTCGTTCAATATGCAGCATTGTTCAAAATGCCAAGTGTTAGAAATGACTGTTGTAGTCACCGTTTTGATGTGAAAGAAGGCAATTGAACAAAAGTGATGAAGTTTAAGAATAGGAAATTTTGGGGACCTATAAATTTATAATAAAATTAATAAATGAGATAGAATACATCCTGGACTTAAAAATAGAAGAATCTAAATAGTAGCTAGTGTTTTCATGAGTTCACTTTCAACATACATGAAAAATGGAGATAATTCTTTTTTTTTAATCCCCTACTGTACCAAGGACAAACAAACCAATACATCAAAAGCCCTTTGCGGTCCTCAGGGGAAAGGCAAAGAAAATTCATCGATGACTTCAAGCTCTAAGCTTATGGTAAATAGAAACACCCACATTCTGTTTAGTTAACACTTAACGGAGATACCTGGCAAAGTGTCCTCTTGTGAAATCATTCAGGATTGAGCAAAGTTGTGGACAATAGGATAAGCAAAGTGGAAGTTTCTTTCATGTATCTATGAATCTCTTAGTAAGGCTCATGCAAAGCTTGGAAATTTTCTCCAAGTTATGTAGCTACATGGGGCTGCTCGGGGCAGAAGGTTATCTTTGTAGCCACCTCCTATCATCTCCTCTTATCATCTGGCAGCCATTTTGCGAGGCAGAAATGTAACCCCACATAGTCCTTCCTTAACTGTCTCTTACAAGCTTGGAATCTTCTTAAACTTGACATGCAGGCCTGAAAGTAGCTTAGTAAACCAAGTCATCTCTTAGGTATAACTTTCTCCACAACCGATGAATCTCTGTTGTCACTTAACACATGGAGGAATAAAGATAGGTGTTTTCCCACCCTCATTGTTGGAGATAATTGAGAGAATATAAACAGTGAAGAAACAAATCAAGTTATTAATGCCATAGGGGCATTGCCCCACATCTTTAGTTAAATTGGTACAACATGTTCTGAAAGGAATTGGTTGCTATGAACCAAGGATCAAAAAATGTTTAAATCCATTGATTTAGTCTTCTCATTCTAAGGAAATACAGTAATTCAAAAGAAGGTAAATTACATGCAAAAAGGTACCAAACACATGTTTGGTAAAAGTTTTCTCATAACAATAAACCAACTGGAAATAAATTAGATGTCCAGAAATAGTGTTACACTTATGGCACTCAGCTAGAATATTAAGCAGTCATTTAAATATATCATTATAAAGGTGTGGCTACGTAAGTGCTTATAATATTTAGTAGAAAAAAATCTAAAAAGTTATATGCATAGGATAATTGCAAATATATGTGAATATATATGCAGAAGAAAAATATAGAAGGGAAACACACAAACAAAATTTGGTAAATATTGACTTAGTGCCAGACTCTGTTCTAAAAATTGAAAGAAAGCAGTGAAAAAAGACAGGACACTGTTCCCTTAACATTTACATTTAGTGAGAGGAAATAAGCAGTAAAAATGAATAAACAAGAATATGTCAGATAGTGACAAGTGGTATAAAGAAAATGATTTTGATAGAGTATGTAGGGGGAGGTTATTTTGGATTGCAGAGTTGAGGAAGACCTCTGAGTGGATGGACTGTCATCAGGGGTCCAGACGCTCTGACTGTGAGCTACTTTAGGCACTTGTTGTGACCTCAGCCCTCTTCACATCCTTCCCAGCTGCCAAATGGAAGTCATCATCTTATCTACATCCTGGAAGAAGTTCCTGAGAATGGAGTCATTCTCGTGTCCAGGGGCAAAGGTTTTCTTCTGCAAGAACAGAGTGACCAGAACTTCAGCTTGTTTGCTGCAAGTCCTACGTCCTATGTGGCATTCCTCAGGGGCAGTTATCTGAAGGGTAGTCAGCATTTGTAGGTCCATCCAGTGAAAGCTGCTGACCTGAGTGTGATTTCTTGCATCTTCAGTTTATATAGTCTCCAGTTCAAATCAGAACCAAATGCTAACCCCATGTGGTGACCACAACCTCGTATTGCATTTGGAATCAGCTCTTTTTCCTTCCACCTGCCCAGTGTTCTATCTGAATACATCTTTCTCTGACTTGTTCCCTCTAGTGGGGAGCTGGAGGGATTCAATCCTGGTGAATCCCTCATGGAGGACTCAGATGCTGCAATTAGCTGCCAGCTCCCCTTACTTGCAAACTGTGCACAGTGCCTGGGGCAGAATGAGGAAATGTGATGCAGTTTGCTCTGCTAGCATCTCTGCAGGAAGAGTACAAATAAAGGCATTTTTCTTACTTAAGTTTGTTAAGCCTGGATTCTTCCCTCCTTTCCTCCTCATAAATAGCATACTTAATGCCCAAGTGGCCATAAAGTCATTCTAATTGCTAAACTTCAGCAGTGAGATGGCCTTGAATAGGGCTCCTGTCCCCAGTGTGTGTATGACAGCAGTCCAAGGGCCTTAACTCTTCTCAAAGTCACAAGTATTTGTTTTTATGACTGAAATGAGGCCTAAAGTTCTGCAAAGAGAGACCTGATGAAATGGTGGCCTTCCATCCACCACTAGACCTGGAGTTTGCACAGGACTGTGAGGGGAGTGGGTAGTAAATTGCTGGTATTGATGAATGTAGGATTGATTCCTCATTTACCTTGAGACTCATATTACATTTAAGATCATCTAGATCGTGTTGAAGAAGAGGCGCAATACTCTTGGCAAACCTGATGTATTAAAATAAAGCTGTCCCCTACAGTCTCTCAGTCACACATGGTATTACTGTAGCCACGCCAGTGTGTGTCTCAGCCATGGAGATAGACTGCTCTTAACTTGCACAGCACCTTGAGGGAGCAGGCAATATGTGGATAAGGATCAGGGTACAGAAGGACCAATGGGAATGTTGTCATCCTGGTGGACAGAGCGTCTGGAGGAGGCAGATGGACCTCACCAGGGAGCTTCCTTGGGTCAGTTTTGTGCAGAAATTTCCTATAGCTAAATTACCAACCCTCCAACTCGTCTCGCTAGTATATAATGCCTGAATGGAATTATAATCAACTGCATTGCATCAAAAGCCTTAAAATGAGTCAGAGGCTCCTCCCACCCAATGCCATTTCTTACCCTCTAATCCTACCTAATCTTTAACAAAACCGCAGTAATTCTAATGACAATCTATTTTGTTGGACTTTCTTATAGCTGTTAAACTAGTTGTGCTATAATAAATTAATGAATTAATGAATAAACCAACAAAGGCCTGAATAAGAGGAATGACAAGGACTATTTTAGGGTGAGATTTTAGGGAATTTGCTCTCCCACCAATTCAAATTATCTAAAATGCTATATTTAAAAAGAATCATTACACACAACTATGTTTAAGAATATTAAGGTGAGAAATTTCTTATACTTTATGTGTGCACAGCATCTGGTTCTTAGAGCAGATTTGAGATTGGACTTGCTTGAGAGTATCCACTATGAGTAATTTTATTTATTTCCTTGTTTCCTCCCCACCCTTTCCTTTGCCCTCATCTCTGTCTGTTTCAGAGACAATGCTTGCTTCACACCTGCTTGATATTTTGGCTCTGTCTTGTCTTATCAAAATGCTAAGGCTGTGCTCACTGCAGCCTCAGGTCATGAATTTTAAATGACAACAGGAAATTGCTATGAGGATGTATGTAATGTTGCATTGTCTAAAATTTTTCTCCACAAAAGATACATTTTTGGCATCTATAGATATTTGTTAGTCTTATTTCATTGTAAATATAATGCATTGTATAAATCCATGAGTCATTTCCAATCACTCGACAGATTGTACTCAAAAGACTGTTTGGCAAGACCCCAACGTAATGCATAGTTAGTCATCTGCTCCACCATCTGTCACAAATATGTTATTTGGATACCCTTAAAGCTTTGATCTAGATCAATTCATTGTGATTGACAGGAATCCATCTTAGAACCTTAAAATATAGTCTGCCTGTTTTTTTACAGCTTTCTTTACAACAAAATTCAGACACATAAATACACTGTGTTTTCTATGCTCAAAACATCAAGTTGGGGAGATATCAGTTTGTGGATTAAGGTCTGATTTGCTTCAATTATATAAACATTAACTGAATATTAGGTCACTGAGGTTGTTCAATTTGTTTGTAACCGTCTCAGTCAGATTAGTATCAAAATTTCATCTCCTCCAAAAAGTCTCCCATGTTTGTATCTGCTTCTAATCATTTGTGGCTCTATATCAACAGGGCACTTTTATACTCAATAGGTATGATATTTACCAAGTGTCCCTTAATGGGAAGATTTTGGGGGCATTCGGAGGTGGTCATATCTATAGCTTTTCTATCTGTCAAAGGTGCAAATTTTATAGGAGCTGGACTCCAAAGATGACTTCCAACAATTCCTCCCTCTATATATGTTCATGCTCATGCTCAAATCAAGAAGTAAAACTTACCTTTCTTCTTTCTAAATCTAGATCAGCCAACAGAAAGCAGTGAAAGTGGCATACTGGGACTTCTAAACTGAGATATTAGAGAGTTAGCAACTTTCTTTTGGAATGTTTTTATCAAAATGGCCCCTCATAGAACTCAATAGCTATTCTGTGAAAAACTCAACCCACATGGGAAGGCCATTTCACTTCAGCTGACAGCCTCAGCTGAACTCCCAGCTGAGAGCCAGTATCTACTGCCGTCCACGTTGGTAAGCCCACTTGGACATTCCAGCTTAATTAGCCCCTAGGTGGCTAAAGCTCTTTGATGAAATTGTGTGGAGCAGAAGAACCACCCAGCTGAGCCCAGTCAAGCCAAAGAATCATGAGAGATAATAAAATGGCTGTTCTTTTACACTACTCAGCTGGATGCTGCATGGCACTAGATAAATAAAAGCCTTGTAAGGTCTCTATGCCTATCAGGAGCCAGGGTCTTCAGTGGACAGGTGTCTTCTGTGGGAAAAAATGTTACCAGCCCTGAGAATAAAATTTACAAAGCAGGCTCCTGATGGACCTATAGTCAGGGTTTCCCAGAAAACCACAACTCTATTGAAGTTCCTCACTCTGGGACAGAGAAAGATGAAAAGCCTGTGAGTAGATGTATTCTTGCTTTCACCAATTTCATTCCTACACCTGTTGGCACATTATTTTTACAGGGTTTTGTAATTTCCATGCATTTTCTTTCATATTGCATTATAAGCTATTTGTGGTAAAGGGGGAAAAAGTACAAGCTCCTTTCCAGGAGTATAGCCTTGGCATGATACTTGGATCTCCTGTAGTCTGTTTCTCTTTCAGTTAGATGAGGTTAATAATATCCACTTTGCAAGATTACTGTTAGGATCAAGTGAACAAACTTAACTGTTTTCTCTTTTACAATATCCTAAATACACTTCTAAATTTTTTTGATATGCAGAGTTTTGCTATATTTCTCTTCTTTCTTGTTTGCCTTGTCTTGTATATTAAAGAGACTTGACCTGTTTAAATGATGAAAACATTGATTTAGGTTTGGAAACAATGTGATATTTATCTCATTTTTTTCTTCCTGGAGGATTTTCTGGCAGTATATAAATGGATACATTGCCTCATATGATAAATTGTAGCACCACAACAGAGTGAACAGTCCCAAGGCACATAGTTTCCCAAAGTGAATATGATTAAATTCAGTAGGAGAGTGACGGATCACTGGCTGTCCTGAACGTTTGGATATGCAACTATTAGAATGCCCTTCCTGGCCAAGTAAGGCTGAAGAGTTTTACAAATGGTTCTGGTAGATAAGCTATGAAACTAATCAGAAGTCTTTTCAGGATGCAGAAGTTCAAAATGGTGCCATTTTATAATCAAGTACAACACTGAAATTGCAGTTTCTTGTTTCCTATTTTCTCATTGTTTAGAAATAAAATCCATTTGAGCAAATAATTCAGATAATGGTGTCTTGCCATGCACATGAGCATGACACCTTTAAAAATGAACTTTGAGATTGGTATGCTTCTTTTGGCTTGGCTTGAGATGCAGGAAATCTGAGCTCTTTTTATCCAGACTTACCTGTAAGAAGATTATATTTCTGATCTTCTCAGTTTATTTAACACTCTGTGTCCCAGGACATTGTCACTTCTGTAAAAAGAGAAAAGAAAAAAACTGTCTCCTGGGGTCTCCTGACTTCCATATCCTTTAAGATAAGAGAGTAAATGGTCTTAAATAGTTTTACTGCTCTTTAAGGAATGAGCCTAACATATGAAAATTTAAAGAGACACAACATGAAGTTGTTGTTGTTGTTGTTTTTGTGTGTATGAATGTCTGTATTTAATTTAATTTTAACAGCTTTTTCAAGGTGTAATTGTTATACAAAAAACTGCACTTATTTAATGTACATGATTTGATGGGTTTGAACATATGTATGTATCTGTGAAACCATCACCATAATCAAGATAATAAACATCACTTCCAAAAGTTTCCTTCTGTTTCACCTTCTTTTTCTGTGGTAAGAACCCTTAGTTTGAGATCTGTCCTCACAACAAACTTTTTTTTTTTTTTTTTTTGAGACAGAGTCTCACTCTTTCCCCAGGCTGGAGTGCAGTGGTGTGATCTTGGCTCACTGCAACCTCCGCTTCCCAGGTTCAAGTGGTTCTCATGCCTCCGCCTCCAGAGTAGCTGGGATTACAGGTGCACACCACCACGCCCAGCTAATTTTTGTATTTTAGTAGAGACCAGCCAGGCTGGTTTTGAACTCCCGACCTCAGGTGATCCATCCACCTTGGCCTCCTCATAACAAACTTTTAAGTGAACATTTTAGTATTAGTTATAGGCACTATGTTGGATAGTAGATCTCTAGAAATTATTCATCTTGCATAACTTAAAATTTATATTTGTTGAATAACATCTCTCCATTTCCCCTCCTCCTAGTCCCTGGTAACAATCATTCTATCTTCTGCTTCTGAGTTTGACTATTTTAGATACCTCATATGAGGGAGACTATGCAATATTTGTCCTTCTGTCCTTATTTCACTTGTCTTTATTTCACTTGCCACATTGTCCTCCAGTTTCATCCATGTTGTCACATATGGCAGGATTTTCTTACAATTATATTACATTGTTTGTATATACCACATTTTCTTTGTCTATTCATCCATTTATGAGCATTTAAGTTGTTTCCATATCATGAATATTGAGAACAATGCTACAATAAACATATGAGAGAACATATCTCTTTGAGACCCTATTTTAATTTAATTAAATATATACCCAGAAATGAGATTACTGAATATATAGTATTTTTTTAATTTTTAGAGGAGTCTTCATACTGTTTTGCATAGTGGCCACACCATTGTAGATTCGCACCAAAAGTGTACAAGGCTTTAACTTTCTGTACATTCTCATCAACACTTGTTATCTTTTGTCTTTTGGATAATAGTCATCCTAACAGGTGTGAAGTGATATCTTGTTTTGGTTTCAGTTTGCATTTTCCTGATGATTAGTAATGTTGAGCACTTTTTCGTACACCCGTAGACGATTTATGTATCCTCTTTGAAAAAATGTCTACTCAGGTCCTCTGTTATTTGCTTTGTTATGGAGTTATGGGCATTTCTTACATATTTTTGATATTAACTCCTTATCAGATACATGGCTTACAAATATTTTCTCCTATTTCATAAGGTGCCTTTTTATTCTATTGATTATTTCCTTCCTTTGCTCTGCAGATGTTTTTAGTTTGCTGTAATCCCACTTGTCTATTTTTTCTTTTGTTATCTGTGCTTTTGGTGTCATATCAAAATCATTGACAAGACCACTGTTATAAAGGCTTTTCCCTATGTTTTATTCTATGAGCTTTATAGTTTCCAATCATGTGTAAGTCTTTAATTCATTCTGAGTTGATTTGGGGGTATGGTGTAAGAAAGGGTTCAGTTTTATTTCATGTTTTGTATGTGGATATCTAGTTTTCCCAATACCATTTATTGAAGAGTTTATTCATTCCCTATTGTGTATGCTAAGCATCCTTGTCAAAGACAAGTTGAGCAGACATGCATGTGCCTATTTCTGGGCTCTCTATTCTGCTCTATTGGTCTCTATGTGTATATACCAATACTATATCATTTTATTTACTGTAGCTGTATTATATTTTGAAATGAAGAAGTGTGATGCTTCCAGCCTTCTTTTTCCAGAAAAATTTGGCTAGTCAAGGTCTTTTGCAGTCTCATAGGAATTTTAGGATTGTTTTTATATTTCAGTGAAGAACGTCGTTGGTATTTTGATCAAGATTTCATTGAATCTGTACATTGCTTGGATAGTGTGGTCATTGTAACAGTATTATGTCTTCCAATCCATGAATATGGGGTGTCTTTTCATTTAATGTGTATCTTTAAAAAATTTATTTCATCAATGTTTTATGGTTTTCAATCTACAAGTATTTTACCTGCTTGGTTAAGTTTATTTCTAAGTATTTTATTCTTCATGATGCTATTGTAAATGAGATTGTTTTCTTAATTTCCTTTTAAAAGAGTTCATTGTTAGTGTATAAACATGCAACTGATTTTCATGCAGAGATTTCGAATCCTACAACTTTCGGATTTCATTTATTAATTCTAACCATTTTGTGTTGTTGTTTTTAGGGCTTTCTATCCATAAAATTGTCATCTGCAAACAGAAATAATCTTACTTCTTCATTTCTGATTTGGATGACTTTCATTTCTTTCCCGTACCTAATTGTTCTGGTTAGAGCTTCTGGCACTATGTTGAATAAAAGTGATGAATAGGCATCCTTGTCTTGTTTCTCATCTTAGCAGGAAAGCTTTCAGTTTTTTACTTTTGAGTATGAGGGCAGCTGTGGACTTGCCATATATGACCATTATAGTAAGGTATTCTATACCTAATTTGTTGAAAGTTTTTGTCATGAAAGTATGTTGAGTTCTATCAGAGGTTTTTTATGTATCTTTTGAGATGATCATGAGATTTTTACTCTTCATTCTGTTAATGTGATGTATCACATTAATTAATTTGCATATGTTAAACCATCATCCCAGGGATACAATCCACTTGATTATAGTGTTGATAACATTATTGGAGTTGTTTTAATGTAGAAGAATTATTTGCTTTTTCTTTACCTCCAAATGGCAAGTTTCCTTAAGGTTTTTGAAACTGAATTTGATTTATAAATCCTACAGGCACCCAACTTTTTCAGGCATGCTTTCATATTCTATAGCTCATATGTACATAACTGTAAATTGCTATATATTATATAGTTATATGTAAGAGTGGATAAGTACTGACTACCTTCCGAAGAAAATCTAGAGACACACGAGCAAATAAAACAGGAAGCAAATCACATGCAGTAATCACTGGACTCACTATTCCTATCCAAAGCTTCAGAAATAAGTTGTTTCTAGGTTGGAAGGGCTAAAGGACTTTCTCTCTTGCTCTTCTCAGATATTTGAACCAACAATGAAATATAGAAAGAACAGCTAAAAGTTTCTTTTCTTTCCAGACTCTTCACTTCCTCTTTCACCTATCTGGAAATTTTTCCTCTTATCTTTCTGACCTAGGGTTCTTTTCATCTGCCATATTCTGGTCCAAATATTACCCCTTCAGAGAGGCCTTTAATCATCACTTTATCCAAGGAACCTACTCACCGTATTCTGTAGCACACCCTCTTTATTTACCTCATAGCAGTTATTGCTGTCTTTGATTATTTATTTTCTTATCTATTGTCTATCCCTCCCACTACCACATGACATCCTCAAAGCTAGGAATTATTCATTTAATCTGTTTATATCCCCAGTTTAAATAAAATAATATTTACTTGAATACTTGCCAAATAAATGAATGAGACTTAGGGAGACTTACAAAGTGATATACTTATTAAACTGCATTGTCTACAAAATTGGGGGTAAAGGTAGCTTCTAGAGACTATTTAAGGGAATAAGATTAATTGCTTAGTTTTCTGCATATGACTTACTTTGTAGATGTTCTTTGGCTAGCTTTATTAGTATTCCACAGCACCTCCTGCTGCCACCTAGAACATGTCTTGACTGTCTTCCTCTGCTCTGATTAGAGATGTGCTGTCTGAGCACTCATTTCAGTATCAGTTAAGCCAGACATAATTGAGAAGGGAAATGAGCTGCTATGCATGCAGATGCATGTTTCCCCAAAACAAACAAACAAAGCTAGTGAGCCAGAAAAAATCAGTGAATTGTAGCCAGAAAAAAAAAAAAAAAAGATTTGGTCTTAGAAACAAAAGATCCGAGGCTCAAGTCTTTCTCCGCAATTCAAATTCCCTTGATTAAGTCACAAGGCCTTTTTGAGGCTCAATTTTGTTAACTATTATGTGGGTATAATAGCAACTGCCCTATGCTCTTAGAGTTTCTGGGAGAAATGTATGGCATGGAAAGCACTTGGAAAACTGTAAAGCTGCCCCTCCACAAAAGGAATTGTTTTTAGAGTATAATTTAAATATTAGGCTCTATAATATGTAAACAAAATCCTGTGAAGTAAGGATGTAACATCTACATGAATCTCACAATCTCATATGGCCCTGGCCACTAAGAAACTCAATATTATATGTTTATTCCACAAACATCCAGGCTCTAGGATTGACACTGTAAGAGTAAGAAAGATATAGTATCTGTCTCACATAGCTTACAATCCAGTGGTGAGAATGAGCTAAGAGTAATAATAGCATGTAATAAGTGTAAAGTCAGAGTTAGCATAATAAGTGCAATGTCATAATTCATGCTAGCAGAAGTACCAGGACTCCAGGAAGGGTGTGAAAATATTTCTCTGAAGGAGATACATATATATAATCTAAGACCTGAAATGTAAATAAGAATAATGAAGTTAAATGGTAGGAGAATGCTCCAAAAAATGATAGTATTTTTGAAGTCCAAGAGTAAATAAAAGAGAGAACATAGAGGTTTCGAGGAAAATATAAGATGTCATTATGGGTGAAGCTCAGTGTGTGAGGTTGGGGTTGATAAGAGGTAAGGTTGAGAAGTTCTGCTGGAGCCGTGAAGTGAAGGAGTTTAACTTTATTGTGAAATCAGTGCAGGGATCTTCAAGCATTTCAAAGCACAGTGGTGAAATAAGATTTTGTTTTAGAAGGGTTACTCTGACTACAGTATAGAAAATAATTAGGCAAGAGTGGGAATAGGCATGAGTTAGGAGTTTGATTAAGGATCCTAGGTAAGACATAGAACTGAGTGTTGGCAATGGGGATGGAGAGAGATGTAGATGCTTGGTTTAGTGAGAGGAATGAGTCAGGTTCTCTAAATTGTGATAACCCCTATGTCTTTAGACTTCAAACCATTCCACATTCTCCACTGGGAAGTAGAAGAAAGCTTCATAGTGGTTTGACTTTTTTTTTTTTTGTAATTTCTGGATCTATCTTTAAATATCCCCATGAGCTTAGGAAGAAAAACTCAGTGCATAAGAAATTTTGTGCTGTGACTTCTTGAGAGAAGCTCGTGAAGAAAAACTACATCTTTAAAAATTAGGAATAAAATGTATAGATTTCTATTTATCCATAAGATTTCAAGTTATTTGCTTATTTAACCAAGTATTCAGCAAAAGAGAAATCATTATTATTGCTCAAACGATTACAATACTGTGTTAATATGTTTTGTACTGCTCTAACAGAGTACCTGAGACAGGGAATGTCATTTTGTGCTGCCATAACAGAATACTGAAGCTTTATAAAAAACAAATTTATTTCTCACAGAGCTGGAGATGGAAAAGTCCAAGATCAAGGTCCAGCTTCCGGTGTTAAATGAGGACCTTCGTACTGTGTCATCTCATAGCAGAATGCAGAAGGGCAAAAAGGGACAAACTCTGTGTCCTCATTTGGCGGATGAGCAGCAAAGAGAGAACGCACTCCCACGGCCCTTTTTATAGTGGCGTTAATCCATTCAGGAAGGTGAAGCCCTCATGACCTAAACACCTTCTATTAGGCCCCACCTCCTAACACTGTTGCAATGGGGATTAAATTTCCATTGCATGAATTTGGATTATAGCCAACACAACATACATTTAATGCTAAAATACTTGACATTATTTACTATTTGTATTGACGTTCTTTAGAGACTTACAGAGGCACAAGATCATTATTATAAACCCTACCTTTTACTTACAATTATGGGTGTCAAAGGATTGAGAGGTTGGAATGAGAGATCTTTATTGATACTAGCATTACTCTGCAAGAATAAATTCTTGCTACCGCCTCATCTGTTTTCATTAAAAAATCACGTGTAGAATATATAAACTGTAAAAAAATCTGTTTTGTTTTTTTTTTAACTCTCTGATTGCTTAGATTCCAGGTAAGTATTTAAAAAAATCCTACAGATAAAAAAATTATACTAAGGATTTAGATTGTTGGAGTAGAAAGACAGTAGAATAATAACAATATTTGCATTGACTGAGGAGTTACTACTTGTCAGACATTGACCAGTAACAGAAATACTGGGGATTTGAATCCAGGTCTACCTTTAAAGTACATGACAGGCAGTTTTCTCAAGGTTTCAAACCGGCATCCTGCAGTCTACACTAAGTCCTAATCTTACATTTTGCTGACCTAATGTGAGCCCACGTAATGTTTTAAGTTTATTTTTCATTTAATTGCCAACATTTTAAAATTGAGGTGCTTCAACCATATTCTTGAATTTCTAGTTTCTTTTTAAAAATTGTGAAATCTGACTTTATTTTCTCACCAAAAAAAATCAAAGTTCTGCTTCAGTATAGTGTAGTGTAGCATAGTCCAGTCCAGTCCAGTCTAGTCTAGTCTAGTCTAGTCTAGTCTAGTCTAGTATAGTATAGTGTATATAGTATATACAGCACGGCACAGTGCAGTATAGTCTAGGAAAGCTTATACCATGTACTCTGAAGTTTACCCTAATTCTCTCTGTTGCATTTCTATCACTGAAGCCAAGTTTAAGTTGCGCCGATGATGAATACTTGTCCTACAATTTTAAGATAGAGTTAAAAAGAGTGTTGATTATTTATGATGTATTCATGTTTCTCTAATGTTAAAAACTGAAAGCCCAAGAGGATTGCATGTTTAAAGAAAAATGGGAGAAAATATATGTCTTTGGGGCTTTGAAAAATTATGTCTATTTACATGAAGTTCGTGGCCCACTGAGTTTTTGACAGCTGTTTGGCATTCTTATTTGTTTATTATAACTTTAGAATGGAGGCTCAGGCACAGAATGGAGGCTTGAGTATTTTTTTAAAGCTTCCAGTAATCTTAAAGAGCAGCTGAGTTGAGAATCACTGGGTTAACCACACAGCTGGTTAGTGCCAGAGCCAGGTCCCCTGCCCTAAGTGTGCCCTAAGTGTGGGTGACTCACACGAAAGCAGAGAAGCAGCTGCTGTAAACCCACCCCCACCCCGTAGCAAGACAAAGCCCCCCATTTAAGTAGAAAGAAAGGTCTTTTGTGTTTTCCTTTTATCTTACATTTTCCAAGCTTTGCTTGTTGCTGTTTACTCTTGGAAAATATTTTTTAAAATCTTTACAATTTAACACAGCCACTCGCCTATTTATAACAAGCCTGCAGTTGGGAAGAGCTGTATCGAATTTTGGTGAATCATCATCCCCTTCCAGCAGGAAAGGCATAATTTATATAATGGGAAGTGGTGGAAAGGTGAGCTATTTCATACTCAACTAGAGGTTCAGGAAGTTACTGGGACATAGTTTTTTACCTGAAAATCAAATCAAAGTATGCTAGAATAAATCTCCCAGGGCCCTGACTCTTGACAGCCAGGGGAAGCAAGGGTAGAGTGAGAACATGTAAAAATTGAAATGGAGCAGAGTCCAGTTTTCCTATAGGCAACAAGTGCACAGAGCATAACAGAGCTTTATGCTTCCCTCAAGAATTGCACATATCAGTTTGGGAGATGAACTGACAGCAACGGGAATTAAGTGAGGAGTCTTAGGAGTGGCTCAGTTCAACTGACTTCTGATCCAGTGTGTCTCTGTAAAACTCATACCTTTGTTGTCATCGGGCACACAGTGAAGAACTGAGAATTTGTAGTCCAAAAATAAATACGGAGGTATATCCATTTAATACCTGTTTAAATATTTAAAATCCTGAGGAGGAAAGCCTTAAACTTGGTATCTAATTATCCGTTCAATTATGAGCAAATTTTCAATTGGATCGAAGCCTCCAATGCTTCTCAATATTGATGGATCATTCAATTTGCAGAAAACCCAGAACTAGGCACTCTGGCTTAACTAGTAAACTAGTTAACTAGTCAATTAGTAAACACTGGTGTTGATTTCAGAAGATCCTTGAAATCTCCAAACAGGTTTCGTTTTAGTGGTGAGTCTTAGCTGGGTAGAGGCAGTCGAATTTGTGAACCTACTTGGTAAAAGCATTTTAAAATGTCAGTGAGCTTATAATATTAAATCTGTGTTGTAAGCCATACCTCACAGCTCCTGAACTTTATGTGTTTGGGTGCAGGGAGATAGGATTTAGCAAGTGGAATGACGCATCTGGGTTTTGACGGGCTGTTCTATGGGATTCTACTTTATTTATGTTTAATTTCTGAATCTAATTTACCGATATGTAAGTAGTGATTTCTCCAGGTGTTCTTCTGCACATTCACACCATTGCCAATTGTGCAATGATTAATATATCAATATTGGAATCTGTTAGATTTGAATCTGAATTTCTCCTAAAGTATGTACAAGCTATATGACCTCAGAAAGCTTGTTTATTTTTTTCTAAATTTCAGTTTCCTTGTATGTAAAAATGAAATAATAATAGTCCGCACTCTTTAAAACCATTGTGAAGATAAGATAATGTATATTCAAAACAAACAAGTGTTTGGATCCCAATCAATGTTTAATGTAAGATATCATCATCATCATCACCATCACCATCCTCATTCTCCTCATCATGACCATTAGATCTTTGGCTACCAAACACTGCTTATGTTTAAACGTGTCATCCCCCGCAAAGCTTCTACTTTTTGAAATCTCCAACCTTTGCAGTTAGAATTTATGTCTTTCTCCTCAACTTTCCTTAACACTTTGTTTAAGCCCTTATTACTCTAAAACGAAATTATAGCCTGGCTTATATCAGAGAATTTATTTCCGTAATATGCAGTGAATTCCTTAGGAAGAGTTTCTATCTCTTATTTATTTTTATTTTCCTAAGATATATTAAAATGGCTAACATGCAGAACATATTTGTTGTTGTATTAAATGCTTCTAGGTGACTAGTTACTGTTTCTAAATTGGTCTTATCTTCCTGCTGCTTAGTGCTGATGCATTAAAGATATTCATAATTTCATGATAGTACAAAAGAAAGAAAATAAGGGAAAAAATAGAAGGCAATGACTAAAATATTTATGCATTTTAATAGCATTTTTTTCTCGCTGTAAAAAAAATTGGTAAGTACCAGAAAGTGTAAAGAAATATGGGCCGGGTGCGGTGGCTCACACTTGTAATCCCAGCACTTTGGGAGGCCGAGGTGGGCGGATCACGAGGTCAGGAGATCGAGATCACGATGAAACCCCGTCTCTACTAAAAATACAAAAAATTAGCCGGGCATGGTGGCGGGCGCCTGTAGTCCCAGCTACTCGGAGAGGCTAAGGCAGGAGAATGGCGTGAACCCGGGAGGCAGAGCTTGCAGTGAGCCGAGATTGCGCCACTGCACTCCAGCCTGGGCGACAGAGTGAGACTCCGTCTCAAAAAAAAAAAAAAAAAAAAATATGAATAAATTTATCTTTGGCTCCTCTACTACAAAGCAGTTTCAACGTATGCATTTTGACATATATATTTTTAGTGTTTTTTATATATATATATTTTGAGATGGAGTCTCGCTCTGCCACCAGGCTGGAGTGCAGTGGCACAATCTCAGCACACTGCAACTTTCGTCTCCCAGGTTCAAGTGGTTCTCCTGCCTCAGCCTCCCAAGTAGCTGGGCTTACAAGTGAGCACCACCACATCCAGCTAATTTTTGTATTTTTTGTAGAGATGGCATTTCACTATGTTGGCCAGGATGGTCTCGATCTCCTGACCTCATGATCTGCCTGCTTCGGCCTCGGGAAGTGCTGGGATTACAGGCATGAGCCACTGAGCCCAGCCTAATACAGTTTTAATAGAAGTTGATCACACTGTATGTATGCACACACATATAAGAATATTTTGTATGCTTTTCATTTTACTGTTGTTTAATTATTCATTTTTTCCAATGAAATTAAAAATCTCTTCACAAAGACTTCTTCACAAACTTTTTTTAATGGTCATATTATTTGATCTCATAGCTGGTTCATAATTTACTCAGTGATTAACACTAATTTGATTCATTCCAGTTTTCATTGTTATGATTAATGTTGAAACAGATCTTTTGCACATAAATATGTGTTTACATTTCAGATTATTTCTTTGGGACAAATTTCTATAGATGGAATTATTGAGTCAAAGAGTATGATTCACAAATACTCAGAGTTCTAGACTATGTTTTAATATAAACCTAAAAGTGGACTTCCCAATAGAAAAATAAAGTCAAGGAATAAAAATTAAGCAAATCCCCAATAAACATATAAGAAAATGCAATCTTGTCATTATCAAAAGAAAATCATTATTAAATTTATGACTTGTTACACTATTATTGAAATAATACTATTTTAGTATACACAAAAAGATTTTTTAAAATTGTATGACATTGTCTTGAGAAGGAAATGAGTACATGGTATTTGTGAAAGTATAAATTGCTGCCAAGTTGTGCATTTTAACAACACTTAACAAGGCATTAGAATAGTGAAAATGTTTTGACCCAGGAATTTATGAAAATAAGTGTATGTAAATATATTTCTTTAAAGGTTTTATATTACATATTTTTTTGTAACCTTTAAACATTTTTAGCAACATAAATATCCATTTGAAACATCATTCGTAATAGTATCAGTATTTTATTGTGTGGATATATTACAGTATTTTTTTTAAAACAAGCACTATTTGTCAATCACTTAGGTTATCTCTGATTTTCCTTTCTTATAAAAATTGCTGTACTAAATATCCTTGTTGCCAAATCTTTGAGCACATGTCTCTTTTTAATGCCTAACATACATTTTTAGAAGCCAAATATTTGGTACCAAGTTTTTAACTGTGGTTGCTTTGGAAAGTTGATGCAGTGACTATGTTTTACTTTTTTTTATTTTTTTTATTTATTTTTTTTAAAAAAAAAAAAAAAAAAAAATTTTTATTATTTATTTTTATTTATTTTTTTTTTTTTTTATTATACTTTAGGTTTTAGGATACATGTGCACAATGTGCAGGTTTGTTACATATGTATCCACGTGCCATGTTGATTTCCTGCACCCATTAACTCGTCATTTAGCATTAGGTGTATCTCCTAATGCTGTCCCTCCCCCCTCCCCCCACCCCACAACAGTCCCCGGAGTGTGATGTTCCCCTTCCTGTGTCCATGAGTTCTCATTGTTCAATTCCCACCTATGAGTGAGAACATGTGCTGTTTGGTTTTTTGTCCTTGCGATAGTTTACTGAGAATGATGTTTTCCAGTTTCATCCATGTCCCTACAAAGGACATGAACTCATCATTTTTTTATGGCTGCATAGTATTCCATGGTGTATATGTGCCACATTTTCTTAATCCAGTCTATGTTGTTGGACATTTGGGTTGGTTCCAACTCTTTGCTATTGGGAATAGTGCCGCAATAAACATACGTGTGCATGTGTCTTTATAGCAGCATGATTTATATCCTTTGGGTATATACCCAGTAATGGGATGGCTGGGTCAAATGGTATTTCTAGTTCTAGATCCCTGAGGAATCGCCACACTGACTTCCACAATGGTTGAACTAGTTTACAGTCCCACCAACAGTGTAAAAGTGTTCCAATTTCTCCACATCCTCTCCAGCACCTGTTGTTTCCTGATTTTTTAATGATGGCCATTCTAACTGGTGTGAGATGGTATCTCACTGTGGTTTTGATTTGCATTTCTCTGATGGCCAGTGATGATGAGCATTTCTTCATGTGTTTTTTGGCTGCATAAATGTCTTCTTTTGAGAAGTGTCTGTTCATGTCCTTTGCCCACTTTTGATGGGGTTTTTGTTTTTTTCTTGTAATTTGTTTGAGTTCATTGTAGATTCTGGATATTAGCCCTTTGTCAGATGAGTAGGTTGCAAAAATTTTCTCCCATTCTGTAGGTTGCCTGTCACTCTGATGGTAGTTTCTTTTGCTGTGCAGAAGCTCTTTAGTTTAATTAGATCCCATTTGTCAATTTTGGCTTTTGTTGCCATTGCTTTTGGTGTTTTAGACATGAAGTCCTTGCCCACGCCTATGTCCTGAATGGTATTGCCTAGGTTTTCTTGTAGGATTTTAATGGTTTGAGGTCTAACATTTAAGTTTTAATCCATCTTGAATTAATTTTTGTATAAGGTGTAAGGAAGGGATCCAGTTGCAGCTTTCTACATATGGCTAGCCAGTTTTCCAGCACCATTTATTAAATAGGGAATCCTTTCCCCATTTCTTGTTTTTGTCAGGTTTGTCAAAGATCAGATAGTTGTAGCTATGTGCATCATTTCTGAGGCTCTGTTCTGTTCCATTGATCTATATCTCTGTTGTGGTACCAGTACATGCTGTTCTGGTTACTGTAGCCTTGTAGTATAGTTTGAAGTCAGGTAGCGTATGCTCCAGCTTTGTTCTTTTGGCTTAGGATTGACTTGGCGACGCGGCTCTTTTTGGTTCCATATGAACTTTAAAGTAGTTTTTTCCAATTCTGTGAAGAAAGTCATTGGTAGCTTGATGGGGATGGCATTGAATCTATAAATTACTTTGGGCAGTATGGCCATTTTCACGATATTGATTCTTCCAACCCATGAGCATGGAATGTTCTTCCATTTGTTTGTATCCTCTTTTATTTCATTGAGCAGTGGTTTGTAGTTCTCCTTGAAGAGGTCCTTCACATCCCTTGTAAGTTGGATTCCTAGGTATTTTATTCTCTTTGAAGCAATTGTGAATGGGAGTTCACTCATGATTTGGCTCTCTGTTTGTCTGTGATTGGTGTACAAGAATGCTTGTGATTTTTGTACATTGATTTTGTATCCTGAGACTTTGCTGAAGTTGCTAATCAGCTTAAGGAGATTTTGGGCTGAGACAATGGGATTTTCTAGATATACAGTCATGTCATCTGCAAACAGGGACAGTTTGACTTCCTCTTTTCCTAATTGAACACCCTTTATTTCCTTCTCCTGCCTGATTGCTCTGGCCAGAACTTCCAGCACTATGTTGAATAGGAGCGGTGAGAGAGGGCATCCCTGTCTTTTGCCAGTTTTCAGAGGGAATGCTTCCAGTTTTTGCCCATTCAGTATGATATTGGCTGTTGGTTTGTCATAGATAGCTCTTATTATTTTTAGATACGTCCCATCAATACCTAATTTATTGAGAGTTTTTAGCATGAAGGGTTTTGAATTTTATCAAAGGCCTTTTCTGCATCTATTGAGATTATCATGTGGTTTTTGTCTTTGGTTCTGTTTATATGCTGGATTACATTTATTGATTTGCGTATGTTGAACCAGCCTTGCATCCCAGGGATGAAGCCCACTTGATCATAGTCTATAAGCTTTTTGATGTGCTGCTGGATTCGGTTTGCCAGTATTTTATTGAGGATTTTTGCATCAATGTTCATCAAGGATATTGGTCTAAAATTCTCTTTTTTGGTTGTGTCTCTGCCTGGCTTTGGTATCAGGACGATGCTGGCTTCATAAAATGTGTTAGGGAGGATTCCCTCTTTTTCTATTGATTGGAATAGTTTCAGAAGGAATGGTACCAGTTCCTCCTTGTACCTCTGGTAGAATTCAGCTGTGAATCCATCAGGCCCTGGACTCTTTTTGGTTGGTAAGCTATTGATTATTGCCACAATTTCAGAACCTGTTATTGGTCTATTCAGAGATTCGACTTCTTCCTGATTTAGTCTTGGGAGGGTGTATGTGTCGAGGAATTTATCCATTTCTTCTAGATTTTCTAGTTTATTTGCATAGAGGTGTTTGTAGTATTCTCTGATGGTAGATTGTATTTCTGTGGGATCGGTGGTGGTATCCCCTTTTTCATTTTTTATTGCATCTATTTGATTCTTCTCTCTTTTCTTCTTTATTAGTCTTGCTAGCGGTCTATCAATTTTGTTGATCTTCTCAAAAAACCAGCTCCTGGATTCATTAATTTTTTGAAGGGTTTTTTGTGTCTCTATTTCCTTCAGTTCTGCTCTGATTTTAGTTATTTCTAGCCTTCTGCTAGCTTTTGAATGTGTTTGCTCTTGCTTTTCTAGTTCTTTTAATTGTGATGTTAGGGTGTCAATTTTGGATCTTTCCTGCTTTCTCTTGTGGGCATTTAGTGCTATAAATTTCCCTCTACACACTGCTTTGAATGTGTCCCAGAGATTCTGGTATGTTGTGTCTTTGTTCTCATTGGTTTCAAAGAACATCTTTATTTCTGCCTTCATTTCGTTATGTACCCAATAGTCATTCAGGAGTAGGTTGTTCAGTTTCCATGTAGTTGAGCGGTTTTGAGTGAGTTTTTTAATCCTGAGTTCTAGTTTGATTGCAGTGTGGTCTGAGAGACAGTTTGTTATAATTTCTGTTCTTTTACATTTGCTGAGGAGAGCTTTACTTCCAACTATGTGGTCAATTTTGGAATAGGTGTGGTGTGGTGCTGAAAAAAATGTATATTCTGTTGATTTGGGTGGAGAGTTCTGTAGATGTCTATTAGGTCCACTTTGTTTAGAGCTGAGTTCAATTCCTGGATATCCTTGTTAACTTTCTGTCTCGATGATCTGTCTAATGTTGACAGTGGGGTGTTAAAATCTCCCATTATTATTGTGTGGGAGTTTAAGTCCCTTTGTAGGTCACTCAGGACTTGCTTTATGAATCTGGGTGCTCCTGTGTTGGGTGCATATATATTTAGGATAGTTAGCTCTTCTTGTTGAGTTGATCCCTTTACCATTATGTAATGGCCTTCTTTGTCTCTTTTGATCTTTGTTGGTTTAAAGTCTATTTTATCAGAGACTAGGATTGCAACCCCTGCCTTTTTTTGTTTTCCATTTGCTTGATAGATCTTCCTCCATCCCTTTATTTTGAGTCTATGTGTGTCTCTGCACGTGAGATGGGTTTCCTGAATACAGCACACTGATGGGTCCTGACTCCTTATCCAGTTTGCCAGTCTGTGTCTTTTAATTGGAGCATTTAGCGCATTTACATTTAAAGTTAATATTGTTATGTGTGAATCTGATCCTGTCATTATGATGTTAGTTGGTTATTTTGCTCATTAGTTGATGCAGTTTCCTCCTAGCCTCGATGGTCTTTACAATTTGGCATGTTTTTGCACTGGCTGGTACCGGTTTTTCCTTTCCATGTTTAGTGCTTCCTTTAGGAGCTCTTTTTGGGGCAGGCCTGGTGGTGACAAAATCACTCAGCGTTTGCTTGTCTGTAAAGTATTTTATTTCTCCTTCACTTACGAAGCTTAGTTTGGCTGGATAGGAAATTCTGGGTTGAAAATTCTTTTCTTTAAGAATGCTGAATATCGGCCCCCACTCTCTTCTGGCTTGTAGAGTTTCTGCTGAGAGATCCGCTGTTAGTCTGATGGGCTTCCCTTTGTGGGTAACCCGACCTTTCTCTCTGGCTGCCCTTAACATTTTTTCCTTCATTTCAACTTTGGTGAATCTGACAATTATGTGTCTTGGAGTTGCTCTTCTCGAGGAGTATCTTTGTGGCGTTCTCTGTATTTCCTGAATCTGAATGTTGGCCTGCCTTGCTAGATTGGGGAAGTTCTCCTGGATAATATCTTGCAGAGTGTTTTCCAACTTGGTTCCATTCTCCCCGTCATTTTCAGGTACACCAATCAGACGTAGGTTTGGTCATTTCACGTAGTCCCAAATTTCTTGGCGGCTTTGTTCATTTCTTTGTATTCTTTTTTCTCTAGACTTCCCTTCTCTCTTCATTTCATTCATTTCGTCTTCCATCAGCGATACCCTTTCTTCCAGTTGATCGCATCTGCTACTGAGGCTTCTGCAATCTTCACATAGTTCTCGAAACTTGGCTTTCAGCTCCATCATCTCCTTTAAGCCCTTCTCTCCATTGGTTATTCTAGTTATCCATTCTTCTAATTTTTTTTCAAAGTTTTTAACTTCTTTGCTGTTGTTTTGAATTTCCTCCCGTAGCTCAGAGTAGTTTGATCGTCTGACGCCTTCTTCTCTCAACTCGTCAAAGTCATCCTC
Organism: Nomascus leucogenys; assembly: GCF_006542625.1. Lineage (NCBI taxonomy): Eukaryota > Metazoa > Chordata > Mammalia > Primates > Hylobatidae > Nomascus > Nomascus leucogenys. The sequence goes on along the minus strand of NC_044395.1, from coordinate 28,517,254 downwards.
CATCCAGCTTTGTTCCTTTGCTGGTGAGGAACTGCGTTCCTTTGGAGGAGGAGAGGTGCTCTGATTTTTAGAGTTTCCAGTTTTTCTGCTCTGTTTTTTCCCCATCTTTGTGGTTTTATCTACTTTTGGTCTTTGATGATGGTGATGTACAGATGGGTTTTTGGTGTGGATGTCCTTTCTGTTTGTTAGTTTTCCTTCTACCAGACAGGACCCTCAGCTGCAGGTCTGTTGAAGTTTACTAGAGGTCCACTCCAGACCCTGTTTGGCTGGGTGTCAGCAGCAGTGGCTGCAGAACAGCGGATTTTCGTGAGACCACAAATTCAGCTGTCTGATAGTTCCTCTGGAAGTTTTGTCTCAGAGGAGTACCCGGCCGAGTGAGGTGTCAGTCTGTCCCTACTGGGGGGGTGCCTCCCAGTTAGGCTGGTCAGGGGTGAGGGACCCACTTTAGGAGGCAGTCTGTCCGTTCTCAGCTCTCCAGCTGCGTGCTAGGAGAACCACTACTCTCTTCAAAGCTGTCAGTCCGACAGGGACATTTAAGTCTCTGGAATTTCCTGCTGACTTTTTGTTTGTCTGTGCCCTGCCCCCAGAGGTGGAGCCTACAGAGGCAGACAGGCCTCCTTGAGCTGTGGTGGGCTCCACCCAGTTCGAGCTTCCTGGCTGCTTTGTTTACCTAAGCAAGCCTGGGCAATGGCGGGCGCCCCTCCCCCAGCCTCGCTGCCGCCTTGCAGCTTGATCTCAGACTGCTATGCTAGCAATCAGCGAGACTCCGTGGGCATAGGACCCTCGGAGCCAGATGCGGGACACAATCTCCTAGTGTGCCGTTTTCCAGGCCCGTTGGGAAAGCGCAGTATGAGGGTGGGACTGACCCGATTATCCAGGTGCTGTCTGTTACCTCTTTCTTTGACTAGGAAAGGGAACTCCCTGACCCCTTGCGCTTCCTGAGTGAGGCAGTGCCTCGCCCTGCTTTGGCTCGCACATGGTGTGCTTCACCGACTGTCCTGCACCCACTGTTTGGCACTCCCTAGTGAGATGAAACCGGTACCTCAAGCAGGAATACAGAAATCACCAGTCTTCTGTGTCGCTAGGGCTGGGAGCTGGAGACCGGAGCTGTTCCTATTCGGCCAGCTTGGCTCCACCCTCTATTATAGTGTTTTAAAACATAAACCTGCCAGATTAAAAGCTATAAAGTAGCTGACACGTCAATTTTTAAATTTTTTTTAAGATTAAGAAGTTTATTAGTAAATTAAAAAGTATTAACTTCAAAACCAATAAACAACTGACACATGGTGTATGATTTAACATCTCAAAGAAACTAATGCCTTTTTTTTCTTTTTTTGAGAAGGAGTCTCGCTCCTTCACCCAGGGTGAAGTGCAGTGGAGAGATCTTGGTTCACTGCAAACTCCACCTCCCAGCTTCAAGTAATTCTCCTGCCTCGGCCTCCCAAGTAGCTGGGACTACAGGCATGCACCGCCACACCCAGTTAGCTTTTGTATTTTTAGTAGAAACGGTGGTTTCACCATGTTGGCCAAGCTGGCCTTAGCCTCCGGACTTCAAATAATCCTTCCGCCTTGGCCTTCCAAAGTGCTGGGATTACAGAGGGGAGCCACCGCAGCTGCCCTCAAAGAAACTAATTATTAAGCTAGGATTGGAAGTAGCTCAAAAGCAGCCAAATTTGTATGAATGAAAAAGTCAGGGAAAAAAAAAAGAAATGGCAGCACAAGGTAATTATGCAAGTAGGAATAAAAATGAGATAAAAATAGAGAGATTGGTTGGAAGTAGTGAGACCTATATTCCCTGCCCGACCTCATGCAGTCAGATTATTCATCTTTCCCAAATGTAAGCAGTTAACTGAAGGTTTATTACCTGGAAGATAACTGAAAGTTTATTATCTGTAGGGATAAAATTGACAGTTTCTGGACTGGGAGTCTTAAACATAATTAAAAATAGGGGTACCTACTGAAAACAGGAGTACTAAGTGGAATTCCATATACTAAATGATACAACCCCCGGCATCTGTCCTCACTCAACTACCAGAATTCTAACAACTAGGTCAAAAACTACAGGTGATTGCCAGACTTTTATTTGAAGAATTGCATAAGGCCAAAAGAGAAGAGTTACAGACATAAACAATTGGAGAACTGGTGGTGGGTGCAGGGAGGAGGGGAATCAATAAACTAATTCAGATCAATTCTTTATCATGAAATCAACCAGTGACAATATTTGCACATGTGCTTTCTGTCTCTCTTATACACACATCTCTTCACCCAGAAGTGCCTAAATTTAATATGAATATATAGCAGTACATCATCAGGCATTTGAGCAAATAATTCAACATGAAATAGATAACAAAAATATTTTTAAAAAGAAGATTAGGAAATTTAAGGAAATAGTAACAATTCAAGAGCACTTTTTTAAAAAGTATAGTTTTCCCACAGGAACAAGAAAATATATTTCATCTATAAAATAAGAAAGAATATTAATAGAAAGGAATATTCTCAAAAAATTTTTGAAATTAAAAGTCTTAAAACCCAGTAGAAGGGTAAAAAGTTACGTTTGAGGAAATAGCCTACAGTGAATCAAAAAGACAAAAAGTTGAAAAAAAGGGAGAATATATGAATAATTACAGAATTGGTTTAGAAAATCCACTCTTTGATCTTCAAATAATAGGTGTTGGAGAGAACAAAGTAAATGAAGGAAAGGAGATTATCAAAGAAACAATTCAAGAAAAACTTTAGTAGCCTAAAGATGTAAATTTTAAGATTGAAAGGGTCAATTAAGCACATAAGAAGCAGATAAAAATTACTCACAAAACACTGTTAAATTTTAGGAAAGCAAGGAAGAGGAGAAGATATTAGTTCTCAGAAACTGTGAGAACATAGTTAACAACTACTATTTGTCAAGCTTGGGAAATATCAATGAATAAAAGATTTGTTGAATCTTTCAATTCATAAACATGGTATATCTTTTCACTTATTTAGATATCTTTGGATTATTTTTATCAGTACTTTGTGGACTTCAGCATATACATCATGTTCATGTTTTGTAAAATTTAAACCTAGTATTTTACGTTTTGAGCAATGTAAATGATGTTGTACTTTTAACTTTATCGTCAACATGCTCTTTACAAGTGCATATGAACACAATTGATTTTTGTGTGGCTAAAACATTGTATCTTTGTTGAATTAACCTTGCAGTTCTATAGGTGTTTTTCTTGAGGTTTTCTATGTAGACCACCATATCATCTGTGCATAGATATAGTTTTATTTTTTTCCAATCTACATGCTTTTTGTTTTCTATTTCTACATCATGGTGATAACTAGAACTTCCAGTACTAAGGTGAAAGTAATAATAGCGTGGGCACCCTTTCCCCTCTCCCCTTAAGATCAAGGCTATTCTGCCATTTTGTGAGTTTCCACATGCTGTTCTGTCCACCCAAGTGGGAGCTGCATGTTAGTCCTGTCTCCTATCCAGCATTTTCCACAATCTTCCAGTTAGCCTTTTTTGGTTAAAGATGTTGTTACATTCTATGTACTTGATTCTTTTCTGCCTAGTTATTATATAAATTGTTGAGATGAGGTGCTTCACTTAAAATTGTGGATTTGTCTATTTTCTTATTCAGTTCTATCAGGTTTTGCTTCACTTATTTTGCAGCTCTATTGTTAGGTACATACACATTTTGTATTATTTTGTCTTCTTGGTGGTGTCTTGGTGATGTCTCATTATTAATGATTAATTTTTTTCATCATTAGTAATGTCCCTCTGTCTCTTTCGATTTTCTTTCTCTAAAGTTTACTTTATCTGGAATTAATATAGCTGCTCTTGCTTTTCTTTGATTACAGTTTGCGTAATGTATTTTTTTAACATTTTATATTCAAGTTGCCTACATTATTTTATTGAAGTGAGTTTTTAGTACACCACATATTGTTAAGGAATATTTTAAAATTAACTCTGCCAAACTTTGTCTTTAGATTGGTGTATTCAGACCATTTACATTTAATGTAATTATCTTCGTCAGTTTGGGCTGTTATGACAGAGTACAATGGACTAGGTGGCCTAAAGAACATTTATTTCTCACGATTCTGAAGGCTGGAAATTCCAAGGTCAAGGTGCCAACAGATTTAGTATCTAGTGAGAGTTCACTTCCTGGTTCATAGACAGCCTTCTTCTCACTGTGTCTTCACATGGTACAAAGAGCAAAGGAGCTCTCTGGAGTCTTATATAACCTCACTCAGGAGAGCTCTACCCTTGTGACCTAATCATGTACCAAAGACCCTACCCCCTAATACTATCGCTTTGGGGATCAGGTTTCCCACATATACACTTTGAGAGGGCATAGGCTGTTAATCTGTAGCAGTAATTATTTTTATACTAGAGTTTCAGTCTTCTATTTTGGTTTTTGTTCTCTTTTTTTTTAATTCTCTGTTTTATTTTTCTGGCCTTTTTTAATGGGTTACTTGAAAATCTTAGATTTCTACTTTATCTATAGGGTTTTTGAGTGTATCTCTTTATATAGCTTTTTTTAGTGGTAACTCTAGTTAGTATATAATTTATGGCAGTCCACTGGTGTCATAGTGGACTTCCGCTGAGCCTTCCACTGAGGTTTTACCAGTTAAAGAAGGTCTTACCTCCCTAAGTCCTTTTACTTTCCACCATTTATAATATAAATTTCCTGTTTATGTTTTTTACATATATTTAAACTGCATCATGTAATGTCATAATTTTGCTTCAGTCATCAACCGTAAGTTGAAAACACAAAAGAAGAAAATGTATTATATTTATTCATATTTTATTTTGTTGCATTTTCTACCTTCTTCATACATAGAAAACTTTCTCTGTAGAAACTTTCTGTGTAGAAAACTTTCTTTAGCCATTTTTTTAGTATAGGTCTACTGGCGACAAAATTTCTTTTAAACATTATTTGAGAACCTTGATTTATCTTTTACTCTTGAAGGACATTTTCAGTATATGTGGAATTCTAGTTTTACAGTTCTTTCAGCGTTTGAAAAATGTTGTGCCACTTTCTTCTGGCCTCCTCCCATGGTTTCTCATGAGGGATTTAGTGATTTAGATTCCCCTATTTCTATGGGTAAGCAGTTGTTGCTTTCTTACCACTTTCGATGATTTTGTTTCGTTGTTTCTTTTTTAGTTTCCAGAGGTTTTACTATGATTTGTCTTGCTATGAATTTCTTTGGGTTTATCCTGTTTGGGGTTCACTCAGCTTCTTGTATCTGTAAGTTATGTGCCTTGCCAAATTTACAATGTTTTCAGCCATTATTTACTTAAGTAATTTTTCAGCTTTGACCTTACCTTCTTCTCCTTCTGAGGTTCTGATGGCACTAATATTTTAGTTTTTTAAAAAAGAAATAGTTTTTCAGGTTTCTGAGGCTCTGCTTATTTATTTACGGTTTTGTTTCTCTCCACTATTCAAATTGGATAATTTCTTTTGATCTATCTTTCAGTTCATTTACTGTTTCTTTCCTCTCCCCTTTCCATTTTATTGTTGTTGCTGTTGTTGCTGCTGCTGTTGTTGCTGAGCCTTCCACTGAGATTTTTAAAATTTTTTCAGTTATTGCATTTTTTTTTCAGCTGAAAAGCTTCAATTGAGTTTTGTCGTTTGGATTTTTCATTTGTTTCAAATATGTTCATAATTACTTATTGAAATGTTTTTATGATGATTCATTTAAAATCTTTCTCAGATAATTCTAACATTTCTGTCATCTTGATGCTGGAGTTTATGAATTTCATTTTTATGTTCATTTTGAGCTCCTCTTGGTTCTTGGAGTGATCAGTAATTTTTGATTGACACCATGACATTTTGGTTATTATGTTACGAGACTCTGGATCTTATTTAAACCTCCATTTTACATTATTCCTTCTGATACCACTCTGTGTGGGGAAGGCACAGCCTCATTACTACCAGTTAGGGGTAGGTGTCCAGGTTCTCTACTGGGCTGCCCCCTGACATTACAGGTAAGTGGGTGGACCCATTAATGCTGGGTGGTTATAAGAGTTCTGACTCTTCATATGGTCTTCTACGGTATCATCCAAGAGAAACAGAGGGTCATCCATCTTCTGTCTGGTAGGAAATGAAAGTTTAGGTTCCTTACATTGGTCTCCATTGGCATGGCTAAGAGAAGGGAAATTTGTTAGCTTGCAGCAGAGATAAAAGTCCTGGCTCCCTACTTACTCTTCTCTGATACTACTCTGCCAGTGAAGTTGGAGTGCTTCCTTATAGTCTAGTGAGAATGAAAGTCTAGTCTCAGCCTTTGTTAAAATGGCTGGGAGTGGGGCCACAGATTTTTTGGTTCTCTTCCCTGTGCTGTTTGGCTGGACTATAGCAGTTATCCAAACAGGCTAGGATGCCCCTTTGCTGGTTCTTTTGCTAGAGAAAGCAGGCTTTATTTGGGTTTATTTATTTATTTATTTGTCTATGCCCATTAGAATTTCTAATTTTTTTCTAAAAAAAAATGTGAATCAATGGAGAAGGAACAATCTTTTTATCAACTGGTGCTGGAACAATAAGACATGTATATAAAACAATTGACCTCAATTCTTACCTTATATTATACACAAGAATTAGTTCAGAATAGATAATATAACTAACTGCAAATCCTAGGAATATAAAACTTATTAACAAATACAGAGGGAAAAATATTCATCACTATGGATTAAGCGAAGATGTCTTGGGTAAAGCACAAAATGCACAACCCATAAAAATGGATAAAATTTGGAGTTTTTCAAAATTAAAACTTTTGCTTAATGCATAGTCAGTATAATAAAAAGACAAGTAACAGACTAAAAAGTATTTGCAAAACACATATTTGGTAAAGGTCTTGTATCTAGAATATGTAAAGAACTCTTAAAGCTCAATACTTAGAAATCAAATAAGCTCCCCCAAAATAAGCAAAAGATTTGAACAAACACTTCACCAAAGAAGGCACAGAAATGACAAATAGGCACATGAAAAGAAACTCAGTCTCATCAGACATCAAGGAAATGCAAATTAAAATCATAGTGAAATACCACTTAGAACTTAGATAACCTTAAATGGCTTTAAAAAAGAAAGAAACCCCATGAGAATATGGAGCAATTTGACCTCTGTGTATTATGTTGGAAATGCTAGGCGGTACAGCAACTTCGGAAATCAGTGAAGTTAAATAGTACCATATGACCCAGTAAAATCACTCCTGGGTATTTATTCAAGTAAAATGAGAACAAATGTTCATACAAAGACTTGTACATAAATGTTCACAACAGCTTTATTCATTATTGCCAAAAACTGAAAACAGTCCAAATTTTATCAACCAGTGAATAGAGTAGGAAACTGTGGGACACCCACAAATGGAATTCTACTCAGCAATCAAAGGAATGAATTACTGATACATGTAACAATGTGGATAAATCTCAAAAGCTTTATGCCAAGTCAAATTAATCAGACTGCAATGATTACATACTCTATTATTCCATTTACATGACATTTTGGAATAGATGTATGTACAGAAAGAAAAAATCTGATAGGTGGTTTAGAGAGGCTTGTGTAGAGGCACAAGGGAATTATTGGTTAATGGAAATGCTTGATATCTTGATTATTATTATTATCTTGCCCTAATGTGCTTCTTGATTATTGTGGTGATTCTTATGCAATGTATGTGATTGTCATAACTTACATATTTGTACACTTTCAAAGTGAATATTAAACCTCAATTTAAAATATTCTAATAGTCATCTGGATCTCAGTATTATTGGAAAAGTGAATTTTACTGACTCAAAATAACGTTAACGAGCATAGAGTTTAAAGCACGGTATTTGTAACCCTTAGTGTTCAGTACCTCATAAGTCATTTAATAATGGTTGAATGAAGTTGTCGAATGGGATATCAATCTTTCAATCTTGTAGCTGCAGCATCGTATAAGCAAAAGAGTTATGGTTTAACTGAGTATACAGATAACTATTGGGAAAATAATCTACATAGTGTGAATAATTTTCAAAGTCATACTCTAGGACAGAAGTATCGCTGTAAATTGTAAAGTTCTACTTGTTCACATTTATATCAACTGGGGCATTTGTATTGATTGATTCTTTTTTTTTGAAATTTACATGTCAGAAATAATTTATGAATGCAGAAGTAAATTTATCAGTCATTTAATAAGCAGTATAACAAACTATCAAGAGATAACTTTTAAGCACCTGGAATATTTTTAGCTCCACTGTAGCTTTCATGAGCTATTTTTCATCACTGGGCTTTATTTTATTTTGTCATAGTACTGTAGTGTGAAAGTATTAACACTGATAGGGTAGAATATTGTATTAGGGTCTCCTTAGCTCAAAGAGACTTGAATAAATCTCAGCGAGGCAAGTGCCCCTTTGTTATCCTTGGGACTGTCAGCGAAGTCATATATATGAATGTGGAACTGACAGTGTTAGCTGTTGATAAGTTATTCAATGGTAATTCAACAAATATTTACTGAGCTCCTTCTCTGTAAATTCTGCAACATGGGCCTCTGAAGACTTCACCCTAGGCATACATGTCTGCTCAAGCTGTTTGCTGCAGTTGCATGCTGCCATATGTGGCTATCTGGGTGACTCAACTGCTGCTGCTTATGCAAATTATGTTTTATTTTATACCTGAAAGATCACAAAGGAGAAAAATGTCAATTTCATCTCCACCAACACAAAAAGCATTTAATGGGTGTCCAGGAACTCCTGGAAGTTGCTAAGGGTACATATAATGTGATAGAAGACAATGGGCTTCGGGATAAAATCAACTTGAATCTAAACTCCAAGCTATGTGACTGTACTTTGCTTCTCTACTTCTTCTCTACTTTCCAGTTTCCTCATTAAAAGAAGGAAAGAGAGACAGAGGAAGAGGGAGAAAGAGAAGGTGAGGGAGAGGGGGAGAGAGAGAGAGAGAGAGAATAATCACATCTTCCATATGGTATTGTAAGTGTCAATGTGTGATATTTTCAAATTGTGTGTGAAAGTATAGAGCATGAGCAATAAATTATAGTTCTGTTTCCTGAGGCATAAACTGTGAGTTAAAGAGAGACAGTTTCTATCTTTGTGGGTCTTATAATTTGGAACCTGGAATAATAACATGAATATACCTTGAAGAACACAGACCATAGGAACTGTCTATAAATTGTCTTCTCAGAGATATATTCCCCATCTCTCTAGAATAATCCCCTTGTCCATGTAGTTATTTCTGAACCTGATAAATTATTGCAGGACCTCACCCAACTACACTGGATTTTATTGATTGAGAGAAGGCCCTGACCCAAGGTCTTTTCAACTGGAACAGTCCGTGGTAGAAGTTGTATGATGTGAAATCTGGAAGCTCTTTTTGCTATTTAATCCTTCCAAAATTCCATGAGCTAATTTGGTAGTATTTCTGCCACTTTTGACCAAAGTTAAAACTTCCCTAATTTATAGATAGGAATTATTTAACATAGATGCGACATTTTCAAAGCTTGACTTTTGGAATAATGGAGTAGAGATGGGCTTGGAGTGAAGAAGCTGGCCTAGGGAGTATATGTGAATTTCCTAGGTCACAAAGCAAGTTCTTAAAGTTATGACTAGTTTTACACCTTGAGATGTTTATTGTATAATACTGCAGTCCATCACGTGATGGCATACCAAAAACACCTAGAACAGTGTATGTTTTGGCTCAAAAAAAATTAGGGAAAAAAAATCGAAAGCTTTACCCCCAGCTAACTTGGATGCTACAGATTTGCTTCCTCAAGGTTATATTGTGAGAAACAGTGGCCTGCAGAGGAGCATGAGAAATCATGCATCACTTATGCAAAGGTTTTCTATAATTGATTCCCATTTAATCATTGTGTGACTTTTTTCTTATAGTGTAAGATGTTGAAAAATATTAAAGATATAGAATTAACAGGATTTAATGATTGATTAGATGGAGAGGATGTGGATAAAAGAGGAGAAGAAATGATACGCATATTTCTTGCTTGGACTGAAACATCAAAATATTCTGAGATAAAGTACACAGATGGGGCAGGTTTTGGCTTGAACAGTATCCCTCCAGTCATAACTATGTTCTTTCCGTGAACACTACTCCCTTTCCCATCTTTGGAAGGTAATGCTTGTAGTATGTTAATCTGCTTCTCTGGGCCATAGTTTATTGGAACAAGGATGAACACTTGACTCAGACAGAGTTCAAACTATTATATTTTTATGAAATATTATGAAAACTATTATATTCATATGAAATTTGGACCTCGACTTCAGCTGCACTTGCTGCTGAAACTAAGAATATATAAATTCAAAGGCAGAAGGTATCCTCATCTGTAATATATGGGAGAAACCAACGAAGCTGGTCTTTAGAGTGAGAAGAGGAAGATATGCATAGTGAAGCAGAGAAGACAGAGACAAAGAGAAAATATCCAGTTGTCTTGGTTTCTGCCAGCTTTTCTGTTCCTGGCTTTGAACATTGGTTTGTCTGGCTGTTCTAATGATAGCCTCTGTGAAATCTATACTATATTCTTGAGAGGTAGAGGTTAACTTGTCCAAGACTGATTTCTTGCAGGTTGAACACAGAAAGAAGCTGGCCTCCTGCAAACCTCCATGGAAACCCTTTATGACCTAGGGCTTGAAGCAAATTAACCTTAGCCAAGAGCAAGGCTTGGACCCAGCCCTGGTCACACCAGGAGTGGGCTTCCCAATTAATCACCAACACTGTTGTGTAAAACCTTGCTGCTGAGATGTGGGCACAGTGGCTCACACCTATAATCCCAGCACTTTGGGAGGCCAAGGTGGGCAGACTGTCTGAGGTCAGGAGTTCAAGACCAACCTCGCCAAGATGGTGAAATCCTGTCCCTACTAAAGATACAAAAATTAGCTGGGCGTGATGGCGGGTGCTTGTAATCCCAGCTATTTGGGAGGCTGAGGCAGGAGAATTGCTTCAACCCACGAGGTGGAGGTTGCAGAGAGCCGAGATCGCGCCACTGCATTCCAGCCTGGGTGACAGAGCGAGATTCAGTCTCAAAAAAAAAAAAACAAAAAACAAAAAACCAAACTTGCTGCTAGATTGCCATATTATATGACCACACCAAAAACTTGGACCCATCTAGTCTGTGATCATACCGGAGGACAGGCTTGTTCCCACCCCAAAATGAATACTGAGCTGGCAGGAAGATAACACAGCCCAAGGACTAAAGATCCTTCACTCTACTCTGTCATTTGAATTTGTTTTCTATGTCTGTACTGACCTAGAATGCTATGGCAACAGGGAACTGGCTCGGCAGCTCTTGCTCCTTTGTCCAAGAGCTTTACCCTGCTGAATACTGCCTCATCAAACCTGTTGTGTTCTTGTCCACTAATTTGTCATCTTTTTTTGTCTGTTTTTTGAGATAGGGTCTTGCTCTGTCACCCAGGCTGGAGTACAGTGGTCCAATCATAACTCACTGCAGCCTTGACTTCCTGGCTCAAGGGATTCTCCTGCCTCAGCCTCCCATGTAGCTGTGAACACAGGTGTGTGCCACCGTGGCTGGCTAATTTTTGTTTTAATTTTTGTACAGAGAGGGTCTCACATTGTTGCCCAGGCTGGTCTCACACTCCTGGGCTCAAGTGATCCGCCTACCTTGGCCTCCCAAATTGCTGAGATTAGAGGTATGAGCCTCCACACCTGGCCTGTTGTTGTTTTTATGATATTTCTTATACCTTCCTCTTTTTGCTTAATATATTTATGATTTCTATTATTATCTGACAAAAGATTAAAGAGAGCAGGGCATCAATATAAATGTCTACTCTAATATTCCACATTTAGTAAGGGTCACTCCTATGGATAGCTATGAGTAACTAAAGACAAGAAAATTCCTAACTCTTGATAGTTATGAAAGCATATAGAATAGATGTCGTTATGTGCCGCTTCTTTTTTTGTTCGTTTGTTTGTTTGTTTGTTTTGAGACAGAGTCTTGCTGGAGTGCAGTGGCGTGATCTCGGGTCACTGCAACCTCCATCTCCCGGGTTTAAGCAATTCTCCTGCCTCAGCCTCCCAAGTAGCTGGGAGTACAGGCACTCACCACCACGCCCGGCTAATTTTTGTATTTTTAGTAGATACGGGGTTCCACCATGTTGGCCAGGCTGGTCTCGAACTCTTGACCTCATGATCTGCCTGTCTTGGCCTCCCAAAGTGCTGGGATTACAGGTGTGAGCCACTGCCTCTGGCCTATGTGCTTCTTTACAGTGTTTTCTTGCATTGTTCCTTGACTGATAACCTGAAACCATGATTCGAGGAGGTACAAAGTTAACTGCATGGATTGGCACTTCCACCAACATCATAGAAATGATCAGGATTTAGAGCTCTTTTTCTAGTATTAAGAGGTCCAGTTGACTTCACATTGATCTGTGATCCTGGGGCTCCTCAGTATCACCTAATTCTATGAAATATTACCACGCTGACTATGAAACCTTAATATGGTAACATCCCAATATGTAAGCAGGGCATTCTTCATGCATTTACTCCACGTCTTGTGAAGTCCCTCAAGGGTATACTTTATCCAAGTAAGTATTCTATCTTTTAATATAGGGCTACCTCTACCTTTTGACATTAGGATAACTTCTCTGTGATCAATAGCACTTGTTTTAGTTTGTTCCTTCTGCTACAATAAAATGCCTTAGACTTAGTAATCTATAAACAACAGAAATTTATTTCTCACAGTTCTAGAGGCTTGGAATCCAAGATCAAAGCACCAACAGCCTCAATTTCAGGTGAAAACCTGTTGCTCACAGATGGCAACTTCTCTGTGTCCTCATAAGGTGAGAGGGTGCAAGGGACTTCACTCAACTCAAGCCTCTTTTATAAAGGCACTAATCCCATCTGTGAGGGTGGAGCCCTCATGACTTAATCACTCACAGAAGGTCCAGCTTCTCAATACTATCACATGTTAAGTTTCAACATACAAATATTGGGAGGACACCAGCATTTAGATAATAGCACTGCTTTTATTACTTTCATGACAGATATTTTGGATAATTCATCCACATGTTAATTTTTGTTCTATAACCTAAGTGGCTGTACTGGTATCGGTTCAACACTCATCACAGACTGGTAGAATTTCCAAGGTGTTGGGCCTGTGGACAGAGGCTAAGGATTCCAAGTAATGGAATATCTTTCCAATTTTAAACAAATATCGTTGTTTTCTTATTAAAAATGCTTTATGTTAAAAGTAAAAAATTATAAGAGAGTAGAAATTTTTAAATACTTTAAATTTTACTAAAAGATGTGAATTGGTAGAATTTTAAGGAAAAAATATATGTCCTTGCAGTCTCATACTAATTGCTTCTAGAAATCTCCTTTTCCTTTGAATTCATTTTCTTTCTTTCTTTCTTTCTTTCTTTCTTTCTTTCTTTCTTTCTTTCTTTCTTTCTTTCTTTCTAGAGTTCTTAGCTGATAGTCTATGGGAAGTAAATGTTTTTAGTCTCTCTTGTTTGCTCTAAAAATCTTTGTTTTCCCTTCAACCCACTTATCAATAATAATTTAGCCTGGTATAGAACAATAATTGTTTCACCATTTTGATGATATTACTGTATGACATTTTCTGTTTTGCATGAGAAATATACCATCCATCTGTTGGTCTTTCCTTTGGCTTTTTATTATGGCAGGTTTTTTTTTTTTTTTTAAGTTTTCTTTGGGGTTGGGTTTGTTTGTTTATTTAACTAAGGGAATCATTAGACATGATTTGAGGGTTTTGTTTTGTTTTGTTTTTGGCTTTGTTTTGTTTATACCCTGACATCTACTTCCAAGGATTCAATCTTTCATCAAATTTTTAAAAATGTACGTGTTTAAGCATTTGAATATTACCTTTTCTTCTAAAAATTACTCTATGTAACTTGGAGGTTTTTGACGCTATTCTTCATGTCTCATAACTACTTTTTCACATTTCCAATAAATTAAAAAAACTTCCTGTGCTGCTTTCTGGGTGATATACTCAGATCTGCTTTCCTTTTTAAAAAATTTGTTTTTTAGTATATACATTTAAGAGTAACAACATGTTATTTTGATATATATATATAGTTAAATGATTACTATAGTCAAGTAAATTAACCTACATATCACCTTCCATAGTTACTTCTTTTGTGTGTATATGTGATAAGAGCATCTAAAATTTACTGTCTTAGCAAATTTCAGTAAATAATACAATATTATTAATTATGGTTCTTATGCTGTACATTAGATCTCTACACTTATTTATCCTACATAAGTTTTTACCTTTGACCTACTACTCCTCATTTCCTGCCCGTCCCTGCTGCTGGTAACCATTGGTCTATTCTATTTCTATGCATTCAAACTTTTTTAAGATTCTACAAACAAGGGAGATCACACAGTATTTTTTTTCTATGTCTGGCTTATTTCACTTTGTGTGATATCTTCCAGGTTTATCTGTATTGTTGTAAATGGAATTATTTTCTTCCATGTATGGCTAAGTAATATTCTATTGTGTGAGATATATAAATACATGTATATCTCCCTTATAATTTTTTATTCATTTATCTGTCTATGAACACTAAGATTGTTTCTATATCTTATTATTTATTTGTTGTTGTTGCTGCTGTTTTTGAGATGGGGTCTCACTGTCTCCCAGGTTGGCATGCAATGGCACAATCATGGCTCACTGCAGCCTTGAACTCTTGGGCTCAAGGGATCCTCCCATCTCAGCCTCCAGAGTAGCTGGTACCAAAGGAGTGCATCACCACACCTGGTTAATTTTTTATTTTTTGTAGAGACAGGGTCTTGTTTCGATATCTTATCTATTATTAACAATGCTCCAATGAACATGGGAGTGCAGATATATTATGAACAATGCTCCAATGAACATGGGAGTGCAGATATCTCTAGGAGGTAATGATTTCATTTCCCAAAAGCATATACACAGCAGAGGGATTGTTGAGTCACATGGTAGTTTTATCTTTAATTTTTTGAGCAACATCTATACTGTTTTCTACAATAGCCATACCAATTTACACTTCCACCAGCAGTGTACAAGTGTTCTTTCTTCTCCATTTCTTTGCCAACACTTGTTATCACATCTTTTTGATAATAGCCATCCTAACAGGTATAAGGTGATAATTCATTGTGGTTTTGATTTGCATTTTTCTGATGATTAGTGATGCTGAGCATCTTTTCATATTCCTGTTAACCATTTGTATGTATTCTTTGGAAATATATTCATTCAGGTCCCTTGCCCACTTTTTAATTGGATTATTTGATTCTTTTACTATTGAGTTATATGAGTTTTTTTATATATTTTGAATATTAACCCTTTATCAGATACATAGTTTGAAAATATTTTCTCCTAATCATTAGTCTGCCTTTTCATTTTTTCAATTGTTTCCATGGCTGTGCAGAAACTTTTTAGTATGATGTAGTCTCACTTGTCTAATTTTGGTTTTGTTGCCTGTGTTTTTGGTGCCATATCAAAAAAATCATTGCCAAAGTCAGTATCAAGTAGCTTTTCTCCTGCATTTTCTTCTAGGAGTTTTTTGGCTTCAGTTCCTAATTTTAGGTATTTGGACCATTTTGAGTTTTTTGTGAATAGAGTAAGATAAATGTTCATTCTCGTGGGTGTGTGTGTGCGTGTGTGTGTGTGTGTGTGTCTGTGTGTCTGTGTGGATATCTAGTTTTCCCAGTACCATTTATGAAACAGAATATCTTTTCCCCATTGTGTATTCTTGATGAACTTATTGAAAATCGGTTGGCCGAGATGTGTAGTTTTTTGTTCCATTAAATTATGTGTTTGTTTTCATGCCAATAGTATACTGTGTTGATTACTATGGCTTTGTAATATAATTTGAAATCAGAAAATGTGATGTCTCCACTTTGTTTTTCTTAAGATTGTTTTGACTATTTAGAGTCTTTTGTGGTTTCACATAAATTTTAGATTTTTTTTTTCTATTTCTCTGTGAGAAATGCCATTGAAATTTTCGTAGAGGTTGTGTGTTATTTTGGATAATATGGACATTTTAACAGTATTAATTCTTATAAGTCATAATATCTTTCTAAGATCTATTTTTCAATTCAGTAATTCCCACTTGAGTTGTATCAACACTACTGCTTACTCAATTAGAGTATTATTTTTTAAGTTTCAATCATTATATTGGCATTTCTAGGTTTTCATTTCACTGTACTTTGAATCTGCCATTTTTGCCTCATTAATTCTATTCTTTTATCTTTTTGAACATTTTGAAATTGTTATCTCAAAATATCTTTTCAATTGCTCTGTTATCTCTAGTTCCTTGGGCTTGACTCTTACTTACAACAGCTATCAATATCTCATGGCAATAGATTCACTGTAATCTTTGTAATTTTGTCTCTGGGCTCATCTTCATTGAAAATTATCTTCTTCAGGCAGCTGTTGTGAGCCATCATAATGGAGATATCCCTGTAAGATGGTTTCATGTGAGATTGCTAAGATTCTTAGAGATTCATTGTTTCTAGATCATTTTTATGTTAATTTCTTTGCTTTAGGTTTTAGCACCTCTCACATTTTAACCCAGACTTACGGCTCAAAATTTCATTCTGAGTAAACTACCATTTCTGTTACTACCGGGGCCCTGGCCAGGCAGCTTGCTTTGTGCTATGTCCTTGGATTAGAGAGCTGCAGTTTCCAAGCCCCCATTCATGGAGGAGATAAATATTCCTAGACTCCTATCTTGATATTTCTAGATAACCTTCTGAACATAAAACCTATAGCCTGACGCTCGTCTATTCAACCTGATCATTAGAACTGCTAACCCAAAGTCTATATATTGGATTTGCTTAATCCTTAGGCCTTAGAATTTTAACTCCTTCTCCCTCTTATGAGTTACCTCTTAAATTCTGACACTTAGTTTTCATCTCGTTTGTGTATTTTATAAAACAATGTTTATTTTATCTACTATTTGGTAGGCATGAGGAGAAAGAGGAGATTTTCCTTTTCAACTCAGGCCGTAGCAATGAAAGCCTCTGTGATAGCCTCTGTCAATTTCCCACTGACATCTCTCATTCCCTAGATAAAATTACCTAAATTTGTACTCAACTGTTTATTGAATAAAGCCCCCATTGCCTGGTGTTACTTAGTCAATGAAAGCTGAAAAAACTGAGAGGAGTATGGTCATGGCATACTTGATATTTTTTGGTAAGGCAATTTGTTTAGATAGGAGGACATAACTTTGATTATGGCCAGATACGTAAGATGGTTAGCTGGCTGCTGGCAATAAATTGATTTCCCAGTGGTCAAATTAATCAGTTAACATTTGCAGCTAAATGCACAGAAGTTAATATTTTTCATTAATTGTTAAGATAGTTTAATGCAATTGAAATTTTGATGGTGTCGTTTTTCACCTCATGTTTTATTTTAATGGAAGGTAAAGCACCATTTAGATGGGTTCTAGATAAATCACTGGTGGCATAAGATGGACATAACCTACAAATAACAGGTTAAAAATAATGTTGATCATAATCATTAAGGTAAGGCTACTTGCTTGTAATTATTTTCCATGTGTTTCTCAATGATTTTTAACAAGTTCAGCATTTGTTGATCCATTTAATGGAAATAATTTTTGTGTAAAAACAGAATAGTTGCCATTAAATATTTCATAGACCTTATAAACAATAAATATCTGCACTCACAATGTTTTTCTGATAAGGCTGCCAAAGTACTTCATGATCAAATATACTACCATTAACCTTGTTTTGCATGGGGGAGTTAAACTTTAGAAGACTAAATATAATATTCAAGTTTACATAGCAAATCAATACCCAAGAGAGAAAATGAGCCCTTCTTGGGCTTCATCCTTTGCTCTGGCCTGAACACAGCATATTATCAGCATAAATCTATTCAGAACATCCAGGGCATTCATTAACTAGGTCATGTGGATGTGCCTGGAATGTACAGTGATGTTACTGAGCACTGCGGAATCACAAACAGCAACCCTGAGTTAAATAGACCATGAAATTTCAAATCTCCAGACTGATAAATATACGTTGCAAAGGGAAAAGGAGATAAAGTTGAGAAGGGCATGTCCTCATTCTACTAAATTTCAAAGTTTATAAAACCTTTATTTTGATTATTTATAATCTTTGCTTAATCATAATGAAGGGAGCAAACATATTGAAATCATCACATAGAGGTATCGACAAGCAGATATTTTTACTATGTTCAAACAATGAAGGAAAGGTTTTGATAAAGTGTGGCCATCCTGATCCCCAATTGTTATCAACTGTTCTTTAGGTAAGCTACCAGACAATTGAAGAGAATCAAGTTGGTATTTGAAATCTCGTGTTTAATTTTTTGCTGTGCTTCTAACCAGCTTCATATGCTTTGAGCAAGCCACTGGACTAGCAATATTATACATCTTTATTTGGTCAGATGTATTCTTCTGTAAAAAGAAATGCCAAATATTAATTTAAGATTTTAACACATTTGTATATATAGTATACTTCAATAAAATATTAACAGTAGTTACCTTGGTTTATTTTTAAGTGACAGCATTTTCTTTTGTAAAATTTACATAGTATGATTCAATTTTATTTAAAAAAATAAAAAAGGTATATTCACATCTATGATACATTATTGTGCATGCATGGAGAAAGTTGTAGTAGAATAGATACCAACCTGAGGATTTATGACTTCTTTGGAGGAGTGGGAAGAAGAAAATAATTGAGACACTTAAAGAAAATGGTCTATAATATATTGAGCAATGTATGTGTATACACACACATGCAGATATATTAACACAGATGTATAATTTCACACATATATGTACATACGAAATGTATGTATATATTTAAACAATGTATATACACTGCTTTTATTAATTGTAACACATATACCTGCAACCTGATTCTAGAGTAGAGGTATGTGCTTGAAATATTTTCATGTTAACACATACAGATTTACCTCCTTTTCGGAATCTGGTACTTAGTTTCCATGTTACGAATTTTCTTAAAGGCACATGTAAACAGCAGACCTGAAATACAAGACTAAACAGTATGGATTCAGCATTCCTGTTGTTAAAACTGTAGTAAAGCTTCCTAGTTGCTGGTTTTGTTGGCTGTTGTTCTTCATGTTGATTTTCTTCATGCACCTTGCGTAAAAGGAATTTTTTTTGGACTTTTCATCATCGTACCTTTTCTTTGCATGTTTTCTTTAAAATTTTTATTCCATGTACCACAGAACTTAAAGTATAAAAAAATTTTATCTATTCATACATAGTAGAGGTACATATTTTAAGGTACATATGACAATTTAATAATTCATATAGTTTGTGAAATCAAGTAAATGTAATTGGGATATCTATTACCTTAAATATTTGTCTTTATCCTGCATACATTCAAATTATTCTCTTCTAGCTGTTTTGAAATATACAATAGATTATTGTGAACTATCATCACTTTACTTATCTATCAAATATTAGGTCTTATTTCTTCTATAATATCAAATTGTGTATTTGTACCTATTAATCAACCTTTCTTAATCCCCCTCTATTCTTTTTCCTCATATTTTTCTCTTCTCATTTCTTTTTTCATCCTTGTTTCTCTTAATTTCTTTTCACATCTGTTATTTTGATGTTTTGCCTTCACCAAGATACTGTTCATAGTTGAAAATCGGATATTACATTGGTATTTGGGGGCATTCTTCTTTTTCAGCATCACAAAGCCAAGTTCTTGCTCAGCAGTAGCCTGATGCAAGGCCTGGCTGACCAGCTATCTCTGCTCCTTTCTTGTAACTCAGACAGAAGTTTGATGGAGGTCACAGGCCGAGTAAAAACTTTTAGCCTCCAAACTAGGGCAGAATCATGTCCGTGTGAGCCTGGCTTTGTTTATTAGCTATTTGTAGGGTTCTTTGGGTCCTAGTTCTCTACCTCTGCAGGACTTGAATTATTGACCACATCTGCTTTGATTCTAGTCAAGAAGTTGTGCATATCTTCAATTTCAGCACCTTCTACCACTCTCTCCTTTCCGAAGCAGTTATTATCATATTTATTTTGGCATATGTAGACCAGTAATGATCTCAAAATGAATAGGCAACTTTATCAAGGGCACCTTGTTAGTAATAGTCAGATCCAGGTATTTAATCCGTAGCAGAACAACTCGAGTCTGTATCTGTCTACTGTATTACACATTCTTCCATAACATAGATACCAGATGTGGATCCAGTGGGCCAGGTCTCTGGAAAGCCGCAAGTTAATCCATTCTTCAAATTGAAATGCATCTCATATAGTATCTGTGGAAAGATTCCTTACCTCATTGCTTTTCTTTGCTTCACTGCTCACAGGGAAGGCACTGGCATCTCTTTCTAATGAGAAAGATGGTAACATGATGAGATTGAAAATCAGGGTCAAAAACTGAGTAGTGTCATATGCACATAGATTTAGCAAAGGCAATGTGAATTTATTAAACACTTGCCTCTAGGACAGGTTAGAAAAGATTCATTACATTGGTGGGATAATCTTAGCAGCAGTATGTAAAAATACTACCCAGCCTGCTAGTCTTCACAGCAGCCCAGAAGGGACATGTCAGAAAGGGAAAGAACTCTATGGACTACCTGTGTGGCCAGGCATCTTCAAGAAATTTTGCAATTATTAATTTACTTAATTTTCGAAAGAACATTAGCAGTTGGGTATTTTAATGCTGAATTGCTATCACTGAAAAAAAAAAAAAAAACCAGAGTCTCAGAGAGATTAAGTAATTTTCTCACTGTCACGCAGCAAGTAATAGAAAGCCCAGGTTTCCCTGATAACATACCAGGACTTTCTCTTTTTTACTATCTATCTTCCCTTTTTCTATCTTCTTACCGGGCAGCTGATAAAAGACCTCTACTTTATGAGCAATTAGTTTAACTTAACAAATGCTTTCCTTATCTTAAAAAAGAGGTATATTCTCTATCAATATTGGTCTTAGTTGCTGAACTAGATGCAAATAGATGTTTCAGTGTAAAGATGATGACCTTTCTCATGTTGACCTTCTGTGGCAACAGATCCTGGAACATGACCTAGGCTGGGCAAATTATAGTTCTTATCACCTGAACACAGTGATTGATTAAAGAGCTGGGTAGATCCATCACCCACATGGGGCCAATTTGAGCTCTTCCTTAGATATGACAGGATATATGATGTGATATGATATTACATGATATGATATGATGATATGATATGATATGATATGATAAGATATGATAGAGAGAAGACCTATGTCTCCTGGAATCAGAGAAACTTAAATTCATCCTATCAGGTCATGGACAAAATTCACGTGGAGTTGAAGAGAACAGAGCTAGTAAACTGAGAGAAGCATAAGTGGCTGATAGACAGTTTTCTAGTCACTGCATCCAAGCATTGGTAAGAACAAACCTCCTCCTGCCTGTCCGTGATTGGGTTATGCAAGCCAATAAAGTTTGCTAATGCTATTTTGAGTTGAATTTACATTATCTGCAACCAAAAACAACTTTGACTGAGACAGATTATTTCAGAAAAGAACAACAAATTACAAATGAGACATCATGGTTCTTTTGCCCATGGAGTATTTTGTTTTTGTTCCTCTCCTCTGCCTCCCACCAAAAGAAGAGCAGTGATAGAAGACATTGAATAGGGATGTCCCATGACATCTGTAAGTGGCATACCTTCTACAAATTACATCACAAAGTGCAAACTCAGCACATCTCCCAAATTATACAAATAAGAAAATGCTCTGGAATTTGTGTGTGCTTTCTTTATGACATAACCAAGGACTTGGCAGGAGTGAGAAAGAATAGATTTTTCTCAGAATTGTTCAGTGTCCTCTCCAACATCTCTGATTCAGGGAGTCAGCATAGTGGGCAAGAGAATCTTTGCTAACCATTAAACAACCCCACACATTAAGCTACCAGGGTCCGATAATTGTTTTTTTCTGTTTCACTTTTAAAAAGAAATGCTTTTGGTTTCCCTTGAAAGGAACCATGGGGGACAGTCCTGAGGGTGGTACAATTCTGTCCCCTGCTGCCTCAGCAAACACTGAGTGCCTGTGGAAGGAAGTTGTCAGTGGTGACTCTGAAGATGGGACATTATCATCGACATCAACCAAGGACTACTTTAACATAGGCAGAGGTGGAAATTCAGAAATAAGAAGTTCCAGCAATTCCAGCAGTGACCTATGTCAATCAGGGGGCCTCATCTCTCAAATAGAAGTGGCTCTTTCCTTTATGAAACTCTCTTCTTCTTTGAAATATGCCTGCTTCCCATCTCATTCCTTTAAAACCTTTCTCCGATATAAACAGATTTATTATTTTGTTACTCATTCAATTCTGAAATAATGCAAACATTTATTCTCAACTTCCAGTTGATAAGTGAATAGCCAGTGAATAGTGGAGTCTTCCCTGGCTTGGCTCTCAGGGATGTTCACTCTTCAGTTCACTGTTCGCTGGACTTTACCCCCATAACACTATTAGAAGCCTTCTACCGTAGGGGCCAAAGAAGACGTAATTACTAATACAATAAACATTGCTTTTTATATTTGATTTGAAATCTTAGAGAAGATTCCCTCCTGGGAAATGTCCTTTGAAATCGGTAACTCTCCCATGGTGTTCTATTTCTGTGGTCAATCCTCAGATTAACTTACTAGACTCTTTGTTCTCTTCTAAACATCAGGGTTTCCCTAACATTGTTTTAGGACATTCTTTTTCACTCTACTGTCTCCCTGAGCTATCCTATTTTTATGACTCCAAAGCTCTTATGTGAACTCCAGGTCTATATGTCCAAGTGCCTACTGAATATTTTTAATTTAAAATTTTCTAGCAGAATATCAAGCCCAGTTTGTGAAAAAACTCAAACTCATCATTTCTTGAACTACCTCAAAATTCTTTCTTGTCCAACATTTTCTATTTAAATGAATTCTAATACAGAGTAATCCAAGATCTTTCATTTTCTATCATCTCAAACCTATGAAGGCCTTTCATTGTTACTTTTAAGTAATCCTAGAATTGGTCCTCTCTTTTAAACTCCTGCTGCTATCTCACATCTTCGTCATTTCTATTCTTAATTACTTTCATGACTTAACTGATTTCCAACCTTTAGTTTTTCTTCTATACTGCTTCTAGTGTGAGTTTTCAAAAATAGGAATCTAATCAGATTCCTCTTCTTCTGGAACATTTTTAATGGTTCTCGCCATCTTTAGTAGAAAATTCAGACGTGTAGTATAGTGTTCAAAGCTCCTCATATGTTGGTCCCTGCCAGTCGCTCCAATCTCATCTCTGACTTCTCTCACTGCACTTTATCCTCTGACAGTTGAAGTCCCCTGACCATTTTAGGACTCTGTCCCATGGAGAAGGAACAGAGCACAGACTTTAGCTTCTCACTATACAGTTTTATTTTCAGGTGAAGAAATTGTTCTATTTTTTGTGAGTATTTTTTCTGTATTCCAAAATAACTTCCAAAATGTAATGTGTTGATTCTGAGAAATTCTCTATAAATATCCAAATAGCTCTGGAAAGAGATTATTATAAATCAATAAATGCTATTCTAATTCCATTGGAATATGTTAATAGGAAGGTTTTATATATATATATATATACACACACACACATATATATACACACACATATATATACAAAATAACGTTTTGAATACTTCAGTTGTATAAATTTGTAAAATTCATTCTTTGTGATCAGCATCATCACCAATAAACAAAAAAGGAGGTGAAAGAAATAATTGGATTAATAGGCCATGGCAATGGACAAGTCTTGGTTAAATGTGCTTTGGAGGAACTTCCTAAAATGGGGAAGAGGATCATCTGAAAATGAGAAAGAGATCCACATCTGATTTGTAATTTTGAACCTAATAGTTTATTATATATATTTGAGAGTATCCTAAATCTGCTATTAGCAGCCAAAAATGAATACAAGAAAGTACAATCGTTATTTAAAAGAAGCAAGTTATAGTTGACAAAGATTAAAATGTTAAAAGTTGTTTGAAGTTTAGGCAACTGAGAATAACAGAACAACTTATTAATAACAGTAATGAAGTTAAAAATTATAGCGCATTTGCTATAACCTGAGTATATCCATTTAAACTTCACAACTTTCTTAGATTAGGAAGCTGACCTTCAGATAAGTAAAATTATATCGGAAAGGTCCTCATAATTCACAGTGCCAAATCCAGATTTTCCCTGACTTCCCCAAATGCCACTTATAAGATAATTTAATTATTATTCATCCCCTGATGACTGCAGGAAAACCTCTGTGGGTAAGTAGAGATAAATGTGAGGAGCAAAAGCAAAGAAAAGAGCTAGCAGTAGTGAATGTTGAACTTTATGTGCTAAATTGGTGCGTGTCCATTTCTGATACAGCCACTTTGAGACAAGGGCTATATCATCCATGAATTGGATCTTATGTCCATTGCTGTATTTTTACTTCTCTAGTTTTTAAGAAATTTAGGCTGTGGTTCACATTGTGTATTCGAAAGATAGAACACCTCGTTAACTAGACAAACAAAAGCTTTGTTCTGAAAATATACTTTCCTTATAGCAGAAGTAACCTGCAGAGATGTAGGATGCCTGAAGAGAGATGGATCTCTGCTTACTGTGTCTTTAGAACAGAAATAGTGGTTTTCAACTTCACAACTCTGAATTGAGCCCTCCTTTCACATCTTCCCTGTACCATTGCAGAATTGATCTGAATAATTCTTTTTATCTTAGACATTTTTTTGTGTGGCTTGAAAAAATAAATTTGCAATAGAGGTGAAATGGAAAAAATTATCCTTCACTTCCTACTCCAAACTGAGGATAAACAATTATTCTTGGAAATTCCACCATAGAATTGAATTCATTGTACTGTGCGAATTGCACCTTTTAAGCTTTTAAATGATGTGGCATTTTTATTTAGCAGCAATCCAAAAGGGACCATGAAATAAATGAGCTCCCTGGTTTTGCAGCATTTTATAATTCCAATATGAAAGTTTTAGCGTTATTACTAACTGAAGAATCAGAAAGGAAATTCATAGACTGTCACTTCTGGGTTTTCAAGTATTTTTAATCCATGCAACTCTTCCTCCAAACTTTTTCTTCAACTTCTCATGAGAAAGTCAGCATATAAAGTTCTTAAAAGCTGTGCTTCCCTGACTGAAATGGAGATGAGAACCATGGTGGGAGAATGTATCTTTCCCCCTCTGGAGTCCTCTAGCACCTGCAGTGGTCTCTGGAAGAATTCAGCAGAACTCCCAAGTGTCAAGGAGCACATATTACAGAACAATGGACTGCAGAAATTCAGATAGATGAAAACTATAGATCATTCTAGGTACTTTGTTCCCAGACTTATAATACTCCCAATAGCTTCTCTAATGTATGACCAAGTGGCTGCCTGCTGTAATATTTTCAGAGCTATAATGTTTATACCTAACCTCGTATATTTATGTCCAAATTGGCTAGTATATTTTGGCTTATTCTGAGCAGTAGCTGCTAGATCTTTCTTATGGTACACATTAGGTCTCTTCCTTCTTTCACGGTTCTTCTTGACATTATGCTACTTAAAAAGTCATCCCTTATCAAAATCAAATTTCATTATTTTAGTCATATCACATCCAATATTTACTTGTGTAAACCACTTTTTATTCTAGCTATTCATCCTCAGAATTTCTTCTGTTATAAATGCTGTTTTTGAATAGACATCCTAGAGTAGAAGAGAAAGCTCCAGATATGATCTGATGGGGGTAAAATATACTTGGACATTACTTTCCTTAGTATGGATACTATATTTCTATAGATGACATGCAATGTTGGATTATGTCTTCAAAAAATATGATCTAGGGACAAGACATAGCAGAGGAATTGTTAAATATCACAGTTCAAATTAAAATCCCCAGTCCATGGTTGCTTATTAAAATACTTTTAAGCCTTAATTTTTATTATAATTTCTTTTACTCACTATGGTTCATTTTGATATTTTTATACTGATTCTGCTATTAGTTTGCCACCT
The DNA here is from genome assembly GCF_006542625.1 of Nomascus leucogenys. Classification (NCBI taxonomy): domain Eukaryota; kingdom Metazoa; phylum Chordata; class Mammalia; order Primates; family Hylobatidae; genus Nomascus; species Nomascus leucogenys. The sequence goes on along the minus strand of NC_044395.1, from coordinate 28,491,316 downwards.
ACACCAGTGATAATATGCCTTCTGTGTCACTGTGTAGCTTATTTAATTAAAATAATGAAAACTTCTACTTCTCAACTCAGAATAAAAGGAAATAGATTTAACTCCCAGCATAAAACTACTAAAAAAAAAAAAAACAGAAAAAATGTATGAAATAATGGCACTCAAGACACTGGGCATAAGGCAGCAGAGCATAATGAACCTTGAGCGAAGAAAACAGAAGAACTGAGTCCTATAATTACTTCTTGGTGAAAATTTCCAGGTCATACAACAGAGGGGTGCAGGGACAAAGTTTCCATGGTTTAAGGATCTGTGTGCCTAGAAAAGCCCAAGCAGCTAGAATTCATAGTGCAAAGTCCCAAAAAGAGAGCTGCAGAAAAAGAGAATTATGAACATCTTCAGAGAGTCCCCCTTGATTATTCAGTTGAGTAACATTCAGTTCATACATGAGGAAATCACTCAAGATAGAGAAGAAACCACTTGAAAAAGATCACAAGGAATGGTACTCAGTGCTCACACAGGGCCAGGAATATGCATATTCTGAAAGGCCAGAGTAGAATACCTCAAAATTTGTAGTGTATTAGTTAAAAGCCAAGGAAGGATTCTTCCTTAGTATTTATGAGAAATTAGCCCTTAAGTAAGCACAGGTCTTATCCTGTCTAACAAAAGTCAATAGCAAGACCTAAGAGGATCAAATGGTTTCCAACTAATTTACAATGTCCCAGGTAAAATCTCAAGAATGTTTATAGAAATACAAAGATATCTAGCATCCAATAAGACCAAATTCACCAAGCCTGGCATCTAATCAAGAAGTAAAAAGCAGGAAAATTCAATCTAAATGAGAAAAATCAGTCAATTGAAATTGACTCGAAATGATTATTATTATTATTTTTTTTTTGAGACAGAGTCTAGCTCTGTCGCCAGGCTGGAGTTCAGTGGTGGGATCTCGGCTCACTGCAACCTCCACTCCCAGGTTCAAGCAATTCTCCTGCCTCAGCCTCCCAAGTAGCTGAGACTACAGGCACGTACCACTATAGCCAACTAATTTTTGTATTTTTAGTAGAGACGGGGTTTCACCTTGTTGGCTAGGATGGTCTTGATCTCCTGACCTTGTGATCCACCCACCTCAGCCTCCCAAAGTGCTGGGATCACAGGTGTGAGCCACCGTGCCCAGCTTAAAAAATTTTATGACTATATTCCATATGTTCTAGAAGCCAGATGAATGATTGAACTTTAAGTGAAGGCATGGAAGATATAAACATAACCCAACTAAACTATCTAGAATTGGAAATTTAAATGTCTAAGGTGAAAGAACATTTCATAATGTTAGCATAAGCTTAGACATTACAAGAGACTACTTAACAGTAATAAATAGTAAAACTGAAACACAAAGAGATTAAATATTTAAGGAAGAAGGGTCAGAAAAATGATTTGAAAAAACTAATGCCTGACAGCACACTACTTGACTTCAAAATATACAACAAAGCTATAGTTATCAAAACAGAATGTTTGTGGTATACGAACAGACACATAGAACAATGGAACAGAATAGAGCACCCCTCAAAAAAAATTCCACATATTTACATCATTTGACTTTTGACAAAACTGCAATGAACACACAATGGGGAAAAAGAGTCTCTTCAATAAATGGTGTTGGGAAAGCTGGATATCCACATGCAGCAGAATAAAATGCTACCCTTATGTTATATAAAAATCAACTCAAATTAAAGTCTTAAACAGTGGACCTGAAACTATAAAACTACTAGAAGAAACCATAGGAGGAATGTTCCATCAAATTGGTCTGTGCAATGGCTTTTTGAATGTCACCCCAGAAGCAAAGGCAACAAAAGTAAGAATAAACAAATGGGATTGCGTCAAACTAAAAAGCTTCCTCACAGCCAAGGAAATAGTCAACAGAAAGAAGAGACAATCTATGGAATGGGAGATAATATTTTCAAACTGTACATCTGATAAGGGATCAGTATCAAAAAAACATAAGCAACTCAACCCAATAGCAAGAAAACAAATAACCCAATTTAAAAAAATGGGCAAAGGACCCAAATAGGCATTTCTCAATAAGGCATAAAAATAACCAACTGATATATGAAAAGATGCTTGACATCATTAATCATCAGGGGTATGCAAATTAAAACCAAAATGAGCTATCATCTGACACCTGTTATTAACAGAATCATTATTATCAAACAGGTGAAAAATAAAGAATGTGGAGAAAAGGGAATCCTTGTACACTGTTGGTGGGAATGTAAATTAGTACAGCCACTATGAAAAACATGAAGATTCTTTAAAGATTCAAAAATAGAATTATCAGATGGTTCCACAATCCCACTGCTATGTATATATTCAAAGGAAATAAAATCATTATCTTGAGAAGAGATACCTGCACTTTCATGTTCACTGGTGCGTTATTCACAATAGCCAATGGATGGAATCAACTTATATGTCTATCAACAGATGAATGGATAAAGAAAACGTGATATATATGCACAATGGAATACTATTCAGCCTTAAAATAGGAGAGTTTGTCATTTGCTACACCATAGATAAAACTGGAGAATACTGTTAAGTGAGATAAGCCAGACAAAGAAAGATATCTACCATATGATCTCATTTATTTGTAGAATCTAAAAAGTTGGAACTCATGTAAGTAAAGAGTACAATGTTAGTTACTAGGAACTGGAAGGAAGTTGTGGATGGGGAGATTTTGATCAAACAATACAAAATTTCAAGATATCTATTGCACAACATGGTGACTATAGAAATATAAATAGATCTGAAAAATTATGAATATTTAGAAAGTAAATACCACACTTGGAATAACACTGTCAAATAGCAATCAAAGAGGAAATTTTAAAGTATTTTGAACTGAATGAAAATAAAACTATAACATATCAATATTTGTGAAATGTTGCTAAAGCAGAAGTTAAAGGGAAATTTATAATTAAATGCCTATAATATTTTAGAAAAAAAAAGCACTAGCAGCTTTAGCCCATCAAATCCGAAAATATAAAAAGAATAATACATTACAACCAAGTGTGATTTGCCCTCAAAGTTCAAGGTTGGTTTAATATTAATAAAATTTAATATTCAAAATGCATTTAATTCATTGTATTAACAGACTAAAAAATAAAAAGAATAAAGAAAAATCTATGACCAATATAATAGATTCAAATAAAGCATTTGACGATTTTTGATATTTACCATTTATTTATGGTAAAATGTTTCAAAATCTTTCAAAAAAACATGAGAACGTTTGTGACAAACCTAAGCTAAAATTGTATTTATTTATTTTTTGAGACGGAGTCTCGCTCTGTCGCCCAGGCTGGAGTGCAGTGGCGCAATCTCGGCTCACTGCAAGCTCCGCCTCCCGGGTTCACGCCATTCTCCTGGCTCAGCCTCTCCGAGTAGCTGGGACTACAGGCGCCCGCCACCACGCCCGGCTAATTTTTTGTATTTTTAGTAGAGATGGGGTTTCACCGTGGTCTCGATCTCCTGACCTCGTGATCCGCCCGTCTCGGCCTCCCAAAGCGCTGGGATTACAAGCGTGAGCGACTGCGCCCGGCCAGCTAAAATTGTATTTAATGATTTAAGACTACATGCTTTCCCTGTATAACCACGAATGATGCCCATTTTACTAATTCTATTCAGTGTTGTACTTGAAGTTCTAACCAGTGCAGTACCATCAGAAGAAAATAATAAAAATGTATCCAGATTGAAAAGGATGATATAGAATTATTTTTATTTATAGATGAGTTGATTGTCTACATAGAAAACCCCATGGAATCTACAGAAAGAGCTATTGTAACTAACTAGTGAGGTTAGCAACATCGCAAGATACAAAGTCAGTACACATAAACCAGTTGTATACCTAATAATAGCATTTTTTTATTAAAATCTTATTTACAATAATATTAAAATATAAAATTTTCACACCTATATCTGAGAAAAGACTTGCAAGACCTACAAACAGGTTAAACATTCCTAATTCAAGAATCTGAAATCCAAAATGTTCCAAAATCTGAAACTTTTGACACATAGAAGTGGAAAATTCCACACCTAGTGCTTGCTTTCTGATGGTTGACTGTACACACACTTTGTTTCATGCACACATTTTACCTTTGGGCTATGTATATGCAGAGTATATAAAACATAAATATATTTTATGTTTATACTTGGGTCTCATTCTCGAGATTTCTAATTATGTAAATGCAAATATTCCAAAATAAAAAAAAGAAAACTCAAAACACTTCTGCCTCCAAGTAATTTGGATAAGGGCTACTCAACCTGTACTGAATAGATACTGTGTTTATGGATTGGAAAATTTATTATTGTTAACATTTCCATTCTATCTAATTGATTTATGAAAACAATGCAATTTTAGGTAAAATTTCAGCAGAATTTTTATAGAAATTAAAAAGTTGATTCATATGGTAATATGAAACAACTTTGGAAAAGAACAAAATTGGAAGACTCACACTCCTGGTTTCTAGACTTACTTTAAAGCTACTATAATCAAGACAATATGGTGTTGGCATCAAAATAGACAACAGATCTATGAAAAAGAATAGAGACCAGAAATAGGTTAACACATATGTTACAGACAGAATGTTTTTCCACTCCCCCCGACCCATATGTTTAAGCCCTAACCTCAAGTGTGGCTATATGAAAAGATATTATATAAAGAGATAATTAAGGTTAAATTATTCATAAGCGTGGGGCCTTTGTCAGATAGGATTAGTGTCCTTATAAGAGAGACCAGAAAATTTGTTCTCTCACTCTTCATGGCAAGAATCTATAAAAGACCATGGGAGGATATAGCAAGAAGGTGGCCATCTGCAAGTCTGGAAGAGAGCCCTCACTAAAAACCAAATCAGCTGGAACCTTGATCTTGGACTTCTAGCCTCCAGAATTATGAGAAATAAATGTCTGTTGTTTAAGCAACCAAGTCTAAGGTATTTTGTATTGCAGCTCTTGCTGAGAAAAACAACTATATTGTTAGTCAATTAGTCAATTATTTTTGATTAAGATGTAAAGGAAATTTTGTGAAGAAAGGGTAACCTAATTAACAAATAGTGCAGAAGCAATCACATGTCCATATGCAAAGAAAACTCTCAATATATGCCTAACCCTACATCTAAAAATTACCTCCAAATGGATTATAGACCTAAATGTGAAATCTAAAGCTTCTAGAAACTTCTAAAAGAAAACATGAGAGAAAATATTTGTTACTCTGGGTTGGGGAAATATTGTGTAAATACAACATAAGTGTATAATCCATAAATTTAAAAATTGATAAATTGAACTTTAAAAAAAGCTCCTTGTCTTCCGAAGGACACTGTCAAGAGAATGAAAATACAAGCCATCGATTGAGAAAAAATATTTGCAAATTATATATCTGATAAAGGACTTGTAGCCAGACTATATACAGTATCCTCAAATTTCAGTAAGAAAAAAATTAATATACAGTGGGAAAAACACATGGATAGACAGAAGATGTATAGATGGCACATGAACAGATGAAAAGATGATCACTCAACATCTTTAGTCATTAGAAAGTACAAAGTTTTTACTTGTAAAAACAAGTAAGCAATGATATACCACTACATACTTACTAGAATGGCTAAAATTATTAATAAATATCAGCGATACAAAGTGCTGGTGGGAAAATAAAATGGATACCACAACTTTGGAAAACTGTTCAGCAGTTTCTTAAAAGTGTTAAACATGCACCTACTCTATGACCCAGTTATTCTACTCCTAGGTATTTACTCAAGAGAAATGAAAGTATGTAAGTCTGTACAAAGACATGTATTTACTATAAATTTTTATAATAACTTTATTTGGATAGCCCCAAACCAATGACAATCCAAATATTCATCAACAGATGAACATATTTAAAAACTGCACTATACTTATACAATTGAATTCCACTCATCGATAAAAAATGAATAAACTGCTCGCACAAAACTATAGGTATGACTCTCAGAATAGTTATACTGAGTGACAAATGCCAGACAAAAAAATTGAACATACTGTGTGATCCCATATATAATAAATATAAACATATACTACAATAAATATATAACATAATATAAAATTCGATATACATGGAATATATAATTACATAAAATGTAAATTAATCTCTGCTATTAGAAAGAATATTCGTGTTGCCTAGTAATAACAGACTTGGATAGAGTGGGAAGGATTGTAAAGTAGCATTAGGAAACTTTTAGGGATGATGGATATGTCTGTTATCATGATTGTGATGACGGTTTCATGGGGACTTATATTGGTCAAAATTGCTAAATTGTATACTTTAGATATTTTCAGTTTGTTATATTTAGATTATACTGCAATAAAGCTATTTTTAAAAACCATAATGATAATAGGTTGTTATTTCATACCAGTAGGAACATCTCTTTAGTGGTGAGTGAATGAACACCTTTCATTAATTCATTCCCTAAATTACATTATGTTGCCTGTGAGTTCCTATTTCTACAACAATGCTGTGCACCCATGTGAGATTTCTGTGACATGTATTTCCAGACGGTTGAGCATTGGTCCAAGTTGTTTCTCTGTCAGTATACAAACGAAAAGAGATTAGGATGATTCAAGTTTTATTTACAAAGATACTGATTGCTGGGGTGTGGTTGGGATGTAAAGAAACCAGAAGGGATTGTCCAAGATCCCTGGGAAAAATCAACAGCAATAAAATTGTTACACCCCTCAACTCAAGAAAAAGGTTTTTAGGACATTTAGGGAAAGTGTAACATTCAGACTTCTCTTGGGAGATGTGATGTTTGGTGGTGGCTATGATACATCTGATACATCACCACCGTGTGACCATCCTACAGGGTGGGAAACCAAATATTCGATTTTTCTTCTTTCTCCAGTCTCCTGCTTGGACTCTCAATGGCTCAGCTCAGCTAGAAACCAGAATGCATAAGAACTCTGTTGATGTAACCCATAGAGGTCAAGCTCCCAGGGAGCAGAGAATAAGTTGAAGAAAGGTGAGGCTCACAGTGAATCTAGAGGGGCATGTGGAGGACATGTGGCATAGGGTGAAAGTAATGTTGTTTCTAGAATGCTTGTAGAAGTTGGTTCTCCTAACGGTGGTACGTGAGAGTTTCCCCTCCTCTCTATCTTCATGAGAAACCTGATGCAACACGTTGCTCAATTTTAGGTATTCTTTTTCTTGATAAGCTCTTGGTTACCACAAGAAAAGTTGGTAGAAACAAACAAACAAAAAAGGTTAGTTTGAAAGAATTACATTTAGTGAATTCTTCCTGGATCCTATTACCTTGGGTCAGTACTTTTAGAGCTGATTAGACAAGGATCAATATCAAATTCACTGATAAAAAATTTGACCCATCTCTACTCTTGGCGTTCTATGTCATTTTTGGTGATACTTCAAAGATTATTAAAATGGTTCTATAATCACAGCTGCAGATGTTTTCAGTGCTATGGCAAAGGGTGATAGGAAGAAATGAGGAGAATCTAAGGGGCAAGATTAGCAAATTTCTTCATCCTACATGGCACTGGTTTCCTAATTTGTAGGGTTTGGGACTGGATAATCTCTAGATTCCTTTCTAAATTAAGATCCTGTATTTTGGTTAAAAAGAATGTTCATCTACTCTGGTGATAACAGTAATTTCAGATGCCACTATTTGCATATTGAAAGACCTTGAAGACAAAAAGGTCATGTGGGTATACTGGATGAAATCAGCCACAGGGATGTGTTTCTTATGACTCGTCACTTTTGCTGAACTCCCTTTGCTGACCCAGTGATCACACAGCAACTATCAGCTTGCTGACATTTTCAGTCTGTTTATTGAGATTGAGAATTGATCTTAATTACCAATCTTGAGATTGAGCTACCCATCTCTCTTATTTGTTAAATCTCCCTTGTCTGATAATAGCTTTGGCCCAATAGACATTTTATTCCATTTATGTTGCTAGCATCAGTGTAAAAGTAATTCTTTTCAGTACATCTATCCTCATGCATGTCCATTAACTCTGATAGTATTTATTTGTATGCAAAGCACATGTTCAAATGCATATGTATAAGCACATCTGTTATAACTGTCCCCTTTTTGATTGCCCTGTGCATAAAATCCAGCCTCCTCTATCCCTTATCACAAGCTCCTTATGGTCAGAGAAATCTGGAAATCCAGTAGTTCTTAATAGACCACCTTGCATACAGTGTTCACTCAAAGAGCATTTGCTGCTCCTTAGCTGGTAATCAAACAGGAAAATAGAGGCTAGGCTCAATCCACCCCTTAGCCACTGCTTTGAATTTGCCAACACATGCAGCCTCTTCAAGAGCAGTTAATAAGTGACGGGATTGAATTAGGTGTCCTTCCGTGATGGACATTTTAATGAGGTGGGTAATGAACCAAAGGTAGAAAGAATCAGGCAAAGGAAGAAACTAGAGATGCATGAAGAGTTTGGAAAACATATAACCCACCAGAATGATAGTGCCTGGACTAAACCAATGAGTTCTTAGGATATTTCTAAGCAATGAATATTTTTTAATGGAGTCATGGTTGGTCTTTTCAAAAGAATAAACCCAGAGAAATAGGCATGCAGTTTAGAAAAGTCTTTATTTAGTTTTTCTTACCTCTCAGTAACTAATTTTTCTTGAATATTTGAATGTGATATTTTCTAAATGTTAGAACTTCAGAGCCTACTAGAGAAAACTGGAACTAAACATTTTCAAGGGTATCCTTTTTCCTACATTTTAGTCCACCTGCCATTCATCTTGACTGTTAACACAAATAGCAACTGTGTCAAATTGGCGAATATACTCCTGAGGTTGTGTTGTAATAATTAAATTGTGAGGGTGACTAAAAGATAGAAGGAAGAAATACAGTGTCAGCCTATTTCTGGGATTTTTTTTTCTCTCTTAGCAGCCTTTATTTGCCTGCTGCTCTTTTCAAACTGTTATTTTATGTATTTCAGCTGGAAGATTCCAACAATTTTTTTTCTAGGAATCATGAATATTGTATATTATTTGTAAGGGTCCCTAAGGGCATCTGAAATTAAACAGTTGATCTTGGGGGATAAGGAGAAAATTCAAACGTAATTTCAACTTAATTTAGCATTTAGGCAATGTGGTGTGATAGATCCCAGGCTTTTAACTGGCTTTGATTTAAACCTAGTTCTGCTACTTATACGTTATACATCCTCAAGCAAGTAACTAACGACCCTCTAAGACTCAGTGTACTCATCTGTAAATGGCGTTTAATTTCTCTTAGCTTTAATATACATTTGAGAGATTAAATTAATTTCAAAGATAAAAATTTTCTAGGTAACAAACCTGGGATATCTTTTCGAAAACCCATAAACTAGGGAGTAGAAACAGTAGAAATAAAAAGGATTCAGAAAGGATATTTTGATGCCTAATTAGAAAGCTAACATGGGTATTTCTTTTCTAATTAAAATAATTATAATTTTAAAAACACCTCACAGAAAGTAGATAAAACAGTAATGGAAGACATCAATCAGCTATATATTTACTAGAGATACTCTGTCCAAAGTAGTTTCTATTATTTTTTGCCTTGCTTCATCGACGAGTTTTGCTTTCCGAAGTTTATGAGAGAAATACAGAAACATGTCTGGTTTCCTTTCCAGTAAACAAGAAAAAACTGGTTAGTAAAGTGGAAATGAGGGCAATATTTGGGGAAAAGTGTAGTCCTTAATAGCCAAGAAAATGAAAACTAGCTCATATGTTTATTGTAAATGCTTATTGTAAAATAATTTTTTCAGGAGAAATTTTTAAACTCAGATACCCTAATCCCATTGCCAGCGAATCAATGGGGATGGATAGTCCAATAATCTGAATGAAACGTTTCCCACGTCAATCTCGTGTTAGCTAGAATTTGAAGCAGATGTCCTAGACAACAGAATAACAAGTATTATAAGGTTCATAGAAAACCATAAACCTATAAGGGGAAGATAGATCTGGAGAAATCGGAGATTCTCAAATTGGATTCTGATGAGGAAGAAAATAGGGAGATCTATAAAGAAACATCTGAGGCACTCACATTTTTAAAAGACTTGTAGATAAGGTGGAAGGACAGATGTGTTAACCAAGGACATAGTGACATAATTTTGAGGATGTCAAATTTACATGAACTAAAAGTCCAGTGGTTGGGACAAATAGAGTAATATTAAAAATCACAATAACTAAACAGCATCCTCAGCTCCTGTTTTTCCCCCTTTCTGTTTCCTATAACTGACAGTGATCTTTTTAATTAGGATAAAGCAGGTTGTTAGTTAAATATTGCTGCATAACAAACAACCTCAAAATCTCAGTGGCATACAGCAATAAGCATCTATTTCTCTTTTATATGTTGGCAGGTGGATCCTCCTCCTGGGACCAGCAACCAAGCCAGAACATGTTCTCAGGAGAATGGCAGATGTATAGGAAAGAATGCCCAGTCGTATAAATCAATGCCAATGCTCTGTTTATACCATTTCTGCTTACATTCCATTGGCCAAAACAGCTACATGGCTGAGCCCAAAATCAAAAGACCCTTTTTAGGAGAAGCAATATTTTTGTCATTGTGAAGTTGAAGGACAAAAAGAATAGATATAAGGAAGAGCAAATAATTTGGGTCAATAATTTAATCTACCACAAACACTGATGAAATCATAATGTAATACCTATTTTTATTTTATTATGTCATAAAATTGAATGCCAAAGTATTGAAACATTTATTTTCTGGCTGAGGAAGCTGATCAAAAATATGAAACCTGTGCTCTGACTTTAAACTCTGTTGTCTCTCCAGTGGAAATATACTGCCTCAAAATATCTGAGGCATAATTACATTGCTAAATAAATATATTCAAATTTTTTAAATCCTTCAAAATATATTCATTTATTTGTTCAATATTTACCGAGCTTCTGCTATGTACAGGTACAGGGTTCAATCTAAGGATTTGCTAGCAAAAAAATCTGTCTCTTGATTTTAAAAGCATACAGAGTAGTAGCATTGACTTAAAATGGAAAGTTACCTAAAAATTTCCAAATACCTTGTTAATTTTGTAAAAAAAAATTCCACTTAAAAAAGCTGAATACAGACCCAGTAAATGAATACTTAAGAAGGTGAAGGTTTCAGAGTCAGTAGTAATAAGGGGTTGTATGGCATAATGGGGCGGGGGGAACATTGGATTAAAATCAGAGCATGTGCATTCTAAGGTCTAAATCTGCCTCTTAATAGCTGTGCTGACATTAAGAAAGTGATTTACCTCCTCTCAGGTTCTGATTTCACATTAGTAAAATTGGGATAATAATATCTGTTCTTCCTACCTCAGGTAAATGTTACATATCAAACCTGTGAAAAATATAAAATGCTTTAAAATTGAAGCACTATTAAAACGTTATTAAACAAGTATCAGAAAACAGATAAAATAATAGTCAAACTTGCTGGCACAAATCTAATCTGGCACTCTGCAACTGTATGTTACTTCTCAAAGCACCAGAGAAGAAAGTTAAAAGAACTGTTTCAAAGGACCTTCCAAATGCTATGACTCTACTTCTGTAGACAATTACAAAAAAAAAAAAAATTTTTTTTCCTCTGGACCGCTAGAGTTTGAATTTGTTGCCATATTGCAGAAGGCTGAATGAATATCAAACACCAACATATGTTCATGTTTCAGCATCCCATATGGAGAAAAACAGCTGACTTCACTGCTATTTTTGATAATCTGTTACTCTGGTGAAACTAGATACTCTTCCCTCCTCTGGAAGCTGACTGGAGTTACTTAGAATGGGATCCATTATTACTTGTGTTTGAGTTTTAATTAGGAATTAGCATTTCATTCAGGGGCAAAAGCTCACCTTCATAGAATCCTGTGTTCTGCAGTCAAAGAGCTTCTAGGAGATCATTCTGTAGTGAAACAAAGATGCCTTGTCTTATTTTATTTCTGACACTAATTGGACAACTTCAATATCTATAAGCATGATTTTGTTGTTACAGCCTCTTAGTTTTAGCCTCTTACTTTTTTTCACTTTTTCTGGTCCTCAGTAACCTCCACATCCATCAGTAACCCTCCCTGGATCATATTATTCATACTTCCATCCTTAAATAATATACCACCTGTGAAATATTCACTTCTCTGCATACCACACCGCCTCCCATCCTTCTAGCTTACCTAGTGTGGCTATTCCATTCCAGCAATTATTCAACCTCTGCAGAGTTTTTTCTTTTCTGAATTTGTTTTTAAGTAAACTATTTAATTTTAGACTAGTTTAGATTTAAAGAAACATCAGAAGAGAGTATGGAGAGTTCTCAGATGTCCCACATCTAGTTTCCCCTATTATTAACTAACTTCTTATGTTAGTGCAGGTACTTCGTCACAATTAGTGAACAATATTGACACCTTATTTTTAAGTGAAGTCTCTATTCTGTTTTCTTTAGTTTTTACCTAGTACTCTTTTTCTGTTTGTTTCAAGATGCCTTACAGACTCCTTTCCATGATGACGTTTACCTATCATGTTTCCTCAGGCTCTTCTTGTCTGTGACAGTTTCTCAGACTTGCCTTGACAGTTTAAAAAAACACTGGTCTTGTGTTTTGTAGAATGGAGATTTGTCTGTTGTTTTTCTCATGATTTGACTGAGGTTGTGGGTTTCAGGGAGGAAGACCACAGAGATGTACTGCCATTCTCATCATATCATATCAAGGTTGCATAACTATTGGCATGACTTATCATTGTTGATGTTAACCTTGATCACCTGGCTGGAGTAATGCTTGTTAGTTTTCTTCACTGTAAAGTTACTTTGTCCCCCTTTTCCATACTGCAGTATCTGGAAGCCAGTTACTATGCACAGCCCACACACAAGAGGTAAAGAGTTATAGTCTACCTCCATAAGAGGTGGAGTATCTACATAAATTATTTGGAATTCTGTATCACAGATTTATCTCTTCTCCCTATTTATTTATTCAATCTTTTGTTTACATCACTATGGACCCAAGGACATTTGTTTTATACTTTAGGTTATAATTAAAAGCTACCATATGTATTTTGTTGCCCAAATTCTTCCAGCCTTGGCCATTATAAGCTCTTTTAGTTGGCTTTCATGTCCCTTTGACATACTTCGCATCCTTGTAGTTATTTTATTTTCTAGCACTTTCCTACTTTCTAGCAATACAAGATGCTCCAAGCTTCAGTTACATATTTCTTGCCACAGTCCTAGAATTGGACGTCTCTGCAAGGAGCCCTGGTTTCTATTATTGGAGAATAATGTTAGAAACAAAGATTAGGGCACTATCCTAGAGACTTTGATTCATTAATCTACTACTTTCTCACATGAATGAGCCCCTATTTTTCCTCCTGTATTCTCATTTCCACTCTTCAACCGATTACCTAATAACTCTTTTCTTCTCAAGATTGATCATCCTGATCAATTCTTTTTACCTTTACTTGAGGATCTTGCCTCATATTTCATACTTTACTGAGTAAATAGATGCAAAAGAAATCTCTCATATTTTTGTCACCAAAACTGCCAATGGATCCATTTTTAACTAAATTATGCTTCTCCATCCAACACTGAGGTTGATATGTCTACATCTAAGGACTGAGAGAATGAGAGAAAGGTGAATTTCTTGTTATTCCATTTACAGAATTTCACATAATCCCCTTGCTTCCAATATCACACTCATCCTTGTACACAGCTATTTCTGTGCGCCTGATTTCCCTGAGTCAATTGCTCCTCAGGTTCAACTTCTTCAGGGAGTAAATATCCATCTTCTGCCGGGGCGGAGGCAAAGTATCACTGGTAAGAGGAGAGGAGATGGAGTTCCTACTGTTTCAGCCCACTTTAAATGCTAACCTTGAGAGACACATAGACCCACTGTTCCTTGCACCTTTCCAGGTTCTTTGGTTTGAAATCCCTTTGTTTGGCCTCCACTCTCTCACTTTGTTCCACTTCCCTTACCTCAGTCTTTGCCCATCCCCAATCACTTAGGTTTTTCTTTCTTTGCTAAAATCAGTTACCATTCATACATTCATAAATATGCTTTCCATAATCCAAAAGTTTTTACCTGCTGTGTTCTCCTCTCATCATCTGTAGGATTTTTAATTTTCATATTTATTTATTCCTATTTCAGTGAGACTTTGGGAAAGAGGTGAAATAAATAAAGATGCTCAATCTGCCAAGCTTTATCAAAGTCTCAGTGAGATTTTGAAAAATCCTGCCGTCTTAGATCAACTCTTTTAAAAATCACCTATTTGCTTCCCCAACTTCCAAGTTCCATTATCATTGTTAGATCTGAATGAGCAGAATCTAGTGTGAAAAACTTTTTGTCCTTAGGCCAAAGAGACTTTGTTTTGGTTCCTAATTGTTCTGTCTATGGTCGTATAATATCAAATTTAGGAGCTTAGTCTCTGAATAAATTGCTGGAGTAGCTTGTTTTATTTCTTACTATCACTTTGACTTAACTTTTTCTGTCTTTAAATGTGTATTTAATAATATAGCCTTATAATTTTGTTCTTTCTAATAAATGAATTTATGTGAAATACACTAACTCATTTAAAATTCAGAACAAACCTATGAGTTCCATATTATTTTCTTTGTATCACAAATGAGAAAAAGCCTAAGCTTGAGTGGTTTAAGCAAAGTTAAGTGTTTGAAACACATGAATTTTAGAAAAAGAAATGACCCCAGAAGGCGTTATTGGTGCAAAATACAGGTAACTCTCTCTCTCTCTGTTTTTTCTCTCTCTTTCTTATTGTAGGCACACTGAATTACTTGCCTTTCCCAGGTCATAGCAAAAACATGGGCATGTCTGTACTTTGGTGAATGCCATTTTTCTCTGCCTGTATTGAGCATTTGCTCTCCATGCTGTGTCTGATGAAGACTGAGCTCTGAAATCTCTGCCTCACAAATGAGTTTCTTAGAGACAGCGACAAGGCCTATATATAGTTCCTGGTACAGTGTCTGACACATTATAGGTACCTATTGATTACACAATTAACAATAGCTATAATAATAGTAATAATAATAACATTAGGTTGGCACACAAGTAATTGTGGTGTTCATCATTATTTTCAATGGCAAAATTGCAATTACTTTTGCATCAACTTATGATGGCATTCACCTACCAATTTATTCATCTTAGACACATTATGTAAAAGATACTAACATAAACTTTTGTGATAGATGGCTAAGTAGATAGATATATAGTTGATGGATTCTATCCAATATTCATTAAAATGTGTAAGGAAGGTGTATTCTTTTCTGTGGCTGTTATAATGAATTACCTCCTGTGGCTTAAAACAACAAAAATGTATTCTCATTGTTCTATAGGCCAAAATCTATGTTGCACTGCTCCATAGGCTCTAGGAGGAATTCCATTCCTGCTTTTGGCTTCACCATCCCTTGGCTGTGGCTGCATCATTTCAGTCCCTGTCTCCATTTTCACATGGACTTCTCCTCTGTGAATGTTTTTCTGTTCCTCTCTTTTACAAGGACACATGTGATCAACTCTCTCATCTCTAAATCCTTACCTTAATTATACATGCAAAGACTCTTTTTCCAAATGCTATTCACAAGTTCTAAGGATTAGGACTTAATATGTTTCAGTGGGCATTATTCAACCTATTATACTAGGTGTTCAAGTCAGAGTATTTGCTTGCAAGCAACAGCAAACAATAGAAATTGACCTACGTTGTCTTAGAAGAGCGGAAATTTGTCGTAGTATGCTACTGAAGGTTCACAATTGATTGGTTATCTGAAGGTCAGTTTTGGAAAATTATAAAGAACAAGGAGGTGGGTGTTGAGAGTCCAAGTGATAGCAACAGGAGGCAGCCAAATGTCTAGGCAGATAGGGGTGGGTCCTGGGTGAAACCCCACCTCCAAGCCAAAAAGAGCCGCTGAACGACTGGACTGCTGGTTCTGGATTAAACCTGCAACCCAGAGTGAGGACTTCTGTTCCTGTTTGCCCGCCCTTCCCAGATTGATTCTTTCTGAATAACACCTTTTAACCAATCTAATGTTGCCTTTTCCAATGCTATCTATAGCCTGACCTTCTGCTATTCTGAGCCCATAAAAAGGCCTGGACCCAGCTACATGGGGAGGAGAGAACCACCTGACTACAGGGGTGGGGAACCACCCCCTCATCCCCTCTCCGCTGAGAGCTGTTCCGTTGCTCAGTAAAATTCTTCTCTGCCCTCCTCACCCGTCAATGTCCAGCATATCCTCATTCTTCTTGGGTGTGGTACAAGAGCTTGAGAACTGATGAACCAGGGTAGAAGCTGTAATACAGGCAAGCTATGGCATACCAGCATCCTCAAGGGAGGGGAGAATGGGGCTCTACCACAAATAAGTATTTCAAACAAGGGGTTTGGGGTTAGATATTAGACACTAAAGATAAAAATTTTAAAAATTGTCCCCTAGGAAGAGTAACTATATTCTTCAATTAAAAAAAAAATGAAGAAACTAATACTCAATTCAGTAAGTGTAGGAAATAGGATAAAAATCCCAGGGCTGCATAACTCCATAGATTACATTCTTTTCACTCAATGATGCTTCCTTCTGAAGTATCAAAATTCACTTGACTTATAGAAAAGTTTTAGAATAATGATCAATTGTATATATCTTCCCTAATTTGCAGAATAAATAAATGTCAAAAATTCAAGTAACTAGTTTGAATGAGAATCAGGCCTTCACTTCATAGAGTGCAAAAACATTCAAACTTCATTCTTTAAATATTAAACAGTGCCCTTTAAAATCACATTATAAAAAGTCAGTTTTTTTCTATAATGCTGTCATTATTCCAAGCAATTTTGGAACTCATTCCTATTTTTAAAATTACCACCAGAGTTCCCATATTGCAAGTTTATGTCTTAAAGACCAATCAAGCATGTTTAAATTACATTATTGTGCCTATTAAAATTTTTCCTTTAAATGTCATTCTGGAAAAAAATGATTATTTCAAAAAACGATTTTTGACATAAACTTTAATCTGCAGGCCATTGTTCAGAACAATGCAGGTTGCTACAGAAACCTTAAATGCAGATTTAATGTCCTGCAAAAATTTAAGGGAAGAGGGAGAAATCGACTTATGATGATATTAATCACTTGCCAGCTTTGTAACAAAACAAAAATCTTTATTTTGTAATTGAAGACACTAAGAAAGTTTATATACCTGTTTCAAAATCTTAAAACTAGTAAACATTTTTAATTATGCATTAACACAAATTTTAAACTTAAAAAAAAGATAAGAGCAAGTGGAGTTACATCTCAGTTCTCTTTGAAAAAAAAAAGATAGCTTGTAAAGTATAATGAGGGGAATGAATCATGGAGTTTCTTTTTTGTTTGTTTGTTTATTTGTTTCTCTCACTTAATGTAGAATTGAAAGATGCTCCTGGAAACAGTGGTGGGAAAGAAGGATGTAGACTTCAGTAGCAAGTAACACCTTCATTGTCTTCCAAGGAAAAGCAAAACAAGGATTGTCATTTAAAACAAGTACTTGGTGAAAGAACTATGAAACTGCATATGGTCATTTTTTTCTATAAGAAAATGCCCCTTAACAATTCTAAATTTAATCGTTTTAATGAACATTTTTCTTTTCAATTGTTTTTAAGATAGTATATGAAAGGGAAAATGCTTCTCTCTCTCTCTCTCTCAGTTCACCATTAAGTGACTCTAATTTTTCAGACAAAATCAGGACATATAACCTGAGATTTGTTGGGATATATTTATAAATATTGAAATCAGGATCATTTGGGGGAATATCAAAAGTTTACTTATTGGCTTCCTACACAAATCACTTGATATTTGCTGGTTCCTCTGCCTAAATGCCCTTTTAATCTGGTAGCTTCTACTTATTTTTACGCTTAGTTCTATAAGGCCTTATTCAGGATTCCTAGTAATATTGACGCTATCTGAACCATGTTATAATTATTTATAAACCTCTATCACACATATCCATGAGTGCCTCAAGGATAGGACTCACCTATTATGAAGCTTTCCATTCTAAATGCCAAGTATAGCGCCTGATGAAACTTACTAAGTTATCATTAAATATTTTTAGAGTAGATACATCGTATATCAGAATGAATAGATGAGAGAAGAAATTGAATGAACAAAATTCTATCTTACTTGGGAAAGGTAACTGTTTAAAATATGCTCATTCATGAAGTCAATCATATGTTTTCTTTATTAACTCTAGCTTTTACTTATTGTCCCTATCACTTGTATTGGTTATTTTGTTCACATTCCTAGGAAAATGGTAAGAAGAATAGCAAAGAATGAATATAAAACAGCTTGAAACTTAAGATTGATAAAAGAGACTAGCCCTGTAATAATCTCTGTCATATTGAAATCCTCCCCAAGCCAGTTCCTAGAGCCACTTAAATACCTCTCTCAGATTAAGAGGAACTTTGCCTCTGAGCTAGGGAGTCCAGGGCTCAGAGTCTGGTACTCAAATGGCAAACATGAGAGTATATTTGAACTCTAAACAAGTTGAAGCCATTCCTTGACACTTAGCAGATTTTTCCCACATAACAAAGCATTGACATCTGCAAAGCTGTGGAGCATTGCTACTGAAAATTTACTGGAGAAGCAAACATTTTCTTGTTTTTCTAAATGTGAAAAAATAAACATTTCTGAAGTGTGTGTGCGTGTGGTTTTTTTTTTTTTTTTTTTTTTTTTTTTTTTGGTATGTAGATGAGAGGTTTCTATGTTGCCCAAGCTGGCCTCGAACGCCTAGCCTCACCTCCTTATGCTCCAGGACAACAGGCCTGAGCCACTGCGGCTCCTGGTTTTTCATCTGAGATTTCAGAAAAGTGTAGCAGGTGAAATTCTTGTCTCAGTAGTAGTGTTTTTGAGGAGAAGGAGAGGCAGTTGTTTATATTTCTTTTTTTGTTTGTCTGTTTGTTTGAGACAGAGTCTCGCTCTGTCACCAAGGCTGGAGTGCAGTGGTGCGATCTCGGCTCACTGCAACCTCCGCCTCCTGGGTTCGCGCCATTCTCCTGCCTCAGCCTCCCAAATAGCTGGGACTACAGGCACCTGCCACCACGCCTGGCTAATTTTTTTATATTTTTAGTAGAGACAGGGTTTCACCTTGTTAGCCAGGATGGTCTCTATCTCCTGACCTTGTGATCCGCCCGACTTGGCCTCCCAAAGTGCTGGGATTACAGGCGTGAGCCACCGCGCCTGGCTGGCAGTTGTTTATATTTCTAAGAAGATTGAGACATCTGATTTCTTCTATGTGAACTGGTAGCTGCTTTGTGAATATTTATAGGAATGACAAAAATCTCAAAGAAGGTTAATGAATATACAAATTTTCTCATTTGAGTAAAGGAAAACTGTAAATCCTCCTACTAGGTTTTTCAGCCAGGGGATTATCAAAGCCTTACGTTTAGGCAAAAATGATTATTAAGTCAATTAATAGGGAGTCAAAACATTGGTGCATGCTATTTATATCCATTTGAATTAAGCATATATTTTCTAATTTTGCCATGTGGAAGAGCTGGCAATAATACACTATATTCACCTACAGTTACTGATAGAAGTCTGGTTTTCCTTGTAAACTATAAACTTCTTGAATACACGGGTCAGATCTGTACTGTTTTTTAGCTCTGTTGCTGCTTTCTCACTGTATACACAGTCACTGCCAGGTGCTGATATAACTAAAGGGTCAGCTTTTTCTTTTTAATTACAGGCTATTTCCTGCTAATATTTTGGAGGAAAGAGGGGAGAGGTTTTCTGAAACTCTCTTCTGAGTTATCCACTTAATTACTACTTCTGGGAAATGCTTGATTTCAGATCTGGGAGAAGAAATATAGAAGATAAATCTGGAACATTGTGTGCCACAAAATAAGAAAACTGTGAAAGGAAAATGAGGCATTGTCAAAATGACACATGAGCCAGCTTGAGTAGACTTTCATTATCCAAAGGTGAGACAATTAAAGAATCAATAATAACTATGATTGATTAAAACACATTTAAGATATAAAAAGCCATGCATTGTTAATATTTTAAAGAGAGAGAAACAATAAAAACTCTTGGGATATTGGATAAACATTAGAGCTTGTCTGGGCACCAAGTCAATATTCTGAAAATTGTCACTGAAGGGAAAGAATTAGGCATTTACCTTGCCATTCTGAAGTAAACTGTATTTCAGGGTGTCCCAAAAGTCCTGTAGGTATGGAAAAGTGTATTGTATAGAAACAGTTCAGTTAATAAATGTAGAATTATGGTAGAATTAGAAAAACACTTTGCAATCTCTAATGAAATAACTGACTAAGGTAATCATCATCAATATCAAGGTTGATGGGTAATTTATTGTCTAAATTAATTACCAATTTCTTAGATTAGTAGTAATTTATTAGATTTATTAGTAATTAGTAATTAATTATTAATTTATTAGAGTAAAATAATTACTCTAATAAAATAAAGAGATACTTTGTGAGAAAAAAAGGGTGCACTATTGATAATTATGCCAGGAAATAGGCATAAACTGGTGCGATTCCAGGCAAATATATGTCAGGTCAGCCTGTACTGGGGAACCTGACAATAAAGAGAACAGGCTGTCACTGGCTGAACTCACTGATTAATTTTAGCAGAATAAAGATAAGACAATAAAACCTTATATGCCTCCTGATATGAGGTAATATGAAGAATTCAGCATTGTCTATGATGCATTGTATACATATATAATATCTCAAAAATGTGTATATATAAGTGTGTATACATGTATAATATTCAAGAATTTAAATCTTATCCCCAGTATACAGAAAATACAGGGGATGGAGAAGCAAGTCAAATGGTACCATGGGGAAGTATATTTGCTGATTACTACTTATATGACTAATAAATGCTTACATTGAACCATATTCTACAGGATCACAGATTTAGGCATGTTTTCTGTAACCTTAGTGGGCTCAGAAGAATATTGAAAGTGGTGGAGTTTGATGATGTGTCACTTTCTTTCATGGTAGTGGCTTTTGAATTAACAGTAATGTTTAAGACCTAGTATCACAAAGAAAACTTATGTTATAGAGAAAAAGCCAATCTTACCATATGAAGTCAAATAATTATTCAACAGATGATCTACTTTTAAAACCAACATGCTTCAATAATGAATGCAATTTTCAAGACAGAGGTAGGAACAGTAAGTTCTGTAAGGATTAGAAGTAAATAAATTCCATTTAATCTCAGCGGACCAGGAAAGCTTTATAGAAGAGATAAGTTTTGAGCTTGGCTTTTTAAAAAATGTAGAATTTATATAGAGAGAAAGGAGAGAGAATTCCAGACGGTCAGAAGAATATGTGCAAAAGCATTTAACAGCCAAAGATATTTGACAGTTTACAAACAAGCTCTACTGGAGTAGAGTTAATGGGAAATAAGACTGGAAAGATAGGTTGCTAATGCCTTCCTGGGTCCCTTGCATAGTTCCCCCAAGCATTCAGACCCTGTCCATCATGGAGGCATATTAAACCACATAGCTCAGTAGCTCACTAGAGTAATAATGAGTCAACCCTGTTACTGCACATTATAGAACTTTGTGCTTCTGGTTTTCTTGTTCTCCCCTACTTTAAGCCAGTCTTTTAGCTAGCTCTTGCCTGAGTGTTTGCCTCTTGGTATTTCAGAAACAGACAAATCTTTCATGAGATCCCAAACAAGCCCATTCCTAATATATCTAAGATGTAAAATAATAAAGATTACAGGTTTGAATACACTTATTTTATTTATGCAAACCCAGACTTCAGACTTTTAATTTTAATGGTGCTTTGCTATTCTAAAACGAAGATATTGATTTTTATTATTGATTGTTCTTTTTAAAGTCCGTTTCTAATATTCCTCGTTTTTGTTGTTGTTGTTGTTGTTTGGTTTTTTCTACTCTGTCTAGTGAAAGTAAGTTTTCTTGTTTGCTTTGTTTAATTGATTCAGGAGCTTACTTCATTGACCATTTTTTATGAGATAGGCTGATTTCAGAATATGTGCTCTGATTGTTTTAGCTAATTGCTCTTAATAATCTACTGCCGTGCAAAACTGGCACGTTAACGTTTTCATTAAAGGCACTGCTAACTCCAAATAATCAAAGCAATATTCATCATCCTTGGCCACTGTGCTGCCAATCTTGCCCACCACATGCATGTGAGCAAATGAACACAGGTTACATTAAAAACTAATAGAGTCTTTGGTTGCTTAACATTAGTGGCTCATTTGTTTGCAGGGAACAAATATCTTCTAACACTAGGTCAATTAAAGTTTATTCTACAAATACCAGTGATCTGGAAACTAAGCATTAACAGGGCTGAGGCAGTCCCAGGGACTGGATACTCAGTGTCTCTCTGTTACCCTCTTTTAGCATCTCTACTTTTCTCTGTGAATCTGCTCTAGGCCTTTCTATATCAATCAGGATTTTTTCACTTTCCAAAATTCTGATCCTTCAAAATTTTGTCTTTGCATTACTATGGCCATTCCAGTCTGAATTCTTTCTCATGGGATGCCTCCATGCAAATGTTGCCTTGTCTTTCAAATAAATAGTCCTAATCTAAGAGTTCCCAAGGAAGAAATTGATTGCCTCATTATATCTTACCACACCAGGCTATGGATATTAAATGTGAGATAATACAGTAATTTGTTGACTTGCCAGTTGACTATACTTGGGTCAATTTTACAACCTTCGTCTGATAGTCTGTGATTAAAGAACCAGGAGATTTTGCTACAAAATATGGTCACTGTTCACTTATCAGTGCCATGGGCAGAGATATTTGTTTTTGAAGGGAAAGTAGACAGGGTCATCTTGTTTTAACTTGTATGCTTCCAAAGATTGAAAACTTATTTCAAGGGGCTATTAGCCTGCTGAAAAGCACTAGCCCTGAAGGGAATATCATCTTCAATTGTGTTCAATATTTATTTGTTTTTTTTTAATATGTTTGTTGGCCATATAAATGTCTTCTTTTTAGAAGTGTCTGTTATTTCCTTTGCCCACTTTTAGTTTGTTTTACATCACTGATCATTAGAGAAATGCAAATCAAAATCACAATGAGATACTAACTCATGCCAGTCAGAATGGCAATTATTAAAAAGTCAAGAAACAATAGATGCTGGTGAGGCTGTGGAGAAATAGGAACACTTTTACACTGTTGGTGGGAGTGTAAATTAGGTTAACCGTTGTGGAAGACAGCGTGGTGATTCTTCAAGGATCTAGAACCAGAAATACCATTTGACCCAGCAGTCCTGTTACTGGGTGTACACTCAAAGGAATATAAATCATTCTACCATAAAGACACTTGTCCATGTATGTTTACTGCAACACTATTTACAATAACAAAGACATGGATCCAACACAAATGCCCATCAAGGATAGACTAGATAATGAAAATGTGGCACATATACACCATGGAATACTATGCAGCCATAAAAAGGAATGAGATATGTCCTTTACAGGGACGTGGATAAAGCTGGAAGCCGTCATCCTCAGCAAACTAACACAGGAACAGAAAGCCAAACTGCATGTTCTCACTCATAAGTGGGAGTTGAACAATGAGAACACATGGACACAGGGAGGGGAACAACACACACTGGGGTCAGTCCGGGGGTTGGGAGCAAGGGATGGGAGAGCATTAGGACAAATACCTAATGCATCCAGAGCTAAAAACCTAGATGACAGATTGATAGGTGCAGCAAACCACCATGGCACATGTATACTGATGTAACGAACCTATACGTTCTGCACTTGTGTCCTGGAAATTAAAGTAAAATTTAAAAATATATATTTATGTTGTATTGTGAGGGAGAATAGTTTATGAGTGTTCTCAATTGCCTGGGCATTCATTAAGATATAAATAACAGAAACAGATTTTGAGAGCTAAAGCACAACGTGAATGTATTAATGGAGTATGTCTATCTCAAAAAATTCAGAGCACAGCCAAGCAACTAAGATTTGGGAAAAACAAAAATCAGAATTTCTCTGGGAATATAATGAGTGCTACTTTTTAAAACTTCCCTCTAAATACTGTAAGTAATGTGACTCAGTTACACATAACTCCTACCCCTGTGTTTCTGAATTTAAAATTCTGGATTCCTAAGACAGAATAATTGACATATATATATATATATATGTCAGCTGTTCACCCTTCAATAGTCTGCTACAGGATCAATTAGCAGAAACATGGCTTCTGGAGTTTCTCCTGGCAGATGCATGGGCAATTTTGAGAGAAATAAACACTAAAGCCAGAAATTAAAGTCCAAACCCTTTCACAGAGTACTCAAATGTGTCAGTGTTCTTGTCTCACTCAACCTCTATTTTCAGCCTCATGTTTTACTACTTATTTTCCCTTTCCAGATCTTTATTTAGACCACACTGTATTACTTGACAGTGACTGATTATACCATTTACCATCAAACTTCTTGTCCCTGCCCATACTGTTCCCTCTGCATGGTAAACGTATCTAGAACTGTCCCAACAGCACCCCATTTTAAAATTTTAATTTCTATCAATTAGTTTAAAGGCATAATCTTCCCAGAGACAACCACTTGCAATTGTTTGGCTGCTTGTTTTGATATTTACATCCATATTGCTAAATAAAATATTTATACTGCATTTTACATTTTTTTTTCCCGCTTCACATCTAATTGTTGAACTCCCACGATGGTAGCTTCCTCCAACTACACAGGCTTTCCTCCCTTCTCCATGCTTCCAAGATAGTTTATATCTTTATAAGTTTTTGCTTGATAACTACTCAATGTGTACATCATTATATCCATGTAAATACTATTCACAGGTAAACCAGATAATATACATTTACTTTTTGCATAATCTTTTATTTTTTCTTGGAGTTAATCATTGATTCATTTTTGGTTGCTTTATTTTCTAATTACTTGGTACTAACATATCCACAAATTCTCTATCATGGGTATAAATCATCCTGATATGTTTAAACATGCTGAGTAATCTCACCATTTCATCTTTTTTTTTTTTTTGAAACAACTCTTCTGGAGCCTTTCTTTCTCCTAATAAAATATGGATCAGCTGTTTCCTAGAACTGTGGAAACCTAATTAACCTTGGATATCTATTTATAGTCTTTTTGGGGATTCCCTCTCCCTCTTTTCCTGTATTCTATTATTTTCCTCTCCTGGTTCCCTCCAAGTGCTACATGAAAAAGCATGGGTGGTGAAATCTGGAGAACTTTTATGACTGAAATGTGTTTATTCTATCCTCCCCCTTGATTATTTGGGCTACATGTAGAATCTTATGTTGAAAATCATTTTTCCTCAGAAGTTTGAAAGCATTGCTCCATATTAATTTAGCTTCCATCTTTACCATTATAAATTTGATGCCGTTCAAATTCTTGACACTTTGCATATATATTCTGTCTCTCTCCCCAACTCACTTTCCCCATCTCATTCCTTCTCTCTCTTATTCTCTCCCTCCCTTCCTCATCCTCTCTCATCTTTATTTCTGTCTATTTCAGATTTTAGAATCTTCTCTTTGTCTACATGTTCTCAAATTTCTTGACGATATCTGTTGCTGTTTGTGCATTTTCTCATTCATTTTGCTAGACACTTGATCAGCACTTTCAACTTGGAAACTTTTTCCCTTCGTTTCCAGTAATTTATTTTTATTTATTATTTGGTAATTTACTCCCTTTAGATATCTCTGTTGTGTCTGTTTTCAACTCCTACTTTCAGTTTTAGAATCTGTGGGATTCATCTTACGTTTTTTCTGTGGTTTTTTTTTCCTCTCCTTTTTCCTGTCTTGTTGTCTTTTTCTTGTTGTTTTACTTTCTTGAGAATTTGTTCATGAAATTCCCCCAAAGGAAAAGTTTGTGATGAATATGTGTGAATGTCTGTGTGTTAGTTGGATTCATAATGCATAAATTATGAATATTTTGCAGAGTGCCCCTATTAATTCTCTAAATAAAGGTTTGTTAATTGGTGATTCTTTATACTGTATTTCTCAGAGCAGCCAAATACTTAGGATTTTATGTTACAATCAAAACCAAGATACAAATGTCCTAAAAGAATGCTAAAGCTGTCAAAGTTTCTGTTTGTATTGCATATTAACATCATTTGGCTACTGTGTAATTAATTTAGAAAAATTAAAATGGTCTTTTGCATCATTTTCTTGATAAACCCATTCTATGAAGACCCACCTTGTTATACAAATAAGGAGGTAAAACTAGTTTTTGACGT
Source organism: Nomascus leucogenys (assembly GCF_006542625.1). Taxonomy (NCBI): domain Eukaryota; kingdom Metazoa; phylum Chordata; class Mammalia; order Primates; family Hylobatidae; genus Nomascus; species Nomascus leucogenys. The sequence continues at coordinate 28,465,141 of NC_044395.1, read as the reverse complement.
GCTTTTCTTTTAAATGCCCTCTCCAACTCTGACCACCCTGGCTATCATACAGCACAATTATGCTTGCTACTTCTCCCCACATAAAGACCCTCCTGTCTACAAGTAATTGAAGGTTGATGATTATCACCATCAGGTAATATGTCTGCAGTTTTCCAGAAGCTCTCTTTTCCAAAGCCTTAACCCAAAGGATAGTGATTAAAGTGGCACTAGCAGTCATCTACCCCTCTAGGGGTAGACTGGAAGAAGAAAACATTTGGAGCCTCCCAGATCACATCATGTAGGTAGGGCTGCCTCACTCATATACTGTATGGAAAGCTGGAATACAGAAGAAAATGAATGAAGTTACCTTCTCCCAAAGCCTACCTCTTCATGAATATTCCCTTTTAGTAAATGGCATGGTCTAAAACAATTCCTAACTCTTCCTTCTCACTCATTCTGTTGGTCACCAAGTCCTTTATTATACCTTAAATGTCTCTGGAAATCCTGATATCTTCTCATGTTCATTGCCATTCCTGAGTTCATATCCTAATAATTCATTTCCAAATTACTGCAGTAACTTCCTCATTGTTTTTCTATCTCCAGACTTGTCCCCATTTGATTCATTCTCTATTCTACAATCAATGTTTTTGCTACAAAATACACAACTGACACCTTCAGCTTAAATTGTTTTTAGAGGCTGCTATGACTTTGAGGAAAACTCAAACTCTAAACCGTGCCATTGAGGTTGTGACATAGCTGGCCTCCTGGGACCTTTCTCACTTCTGCTCATGCTAATTTATGTTCCAGCCAGGACTGATCACATAATTGGCAGGGCCTAGTGCAGAATGAAAATACAAACACCTTGTTCAAATATTATTAAGAATTTTAAGAAGACGACAAGAAAGCATTTAACTAAGTGTGGGGTTCTTCTAAGCACAGGACTTACGTGACTGTACAGGTTGCATGACCATGAAGCAAGTCATGACCTGCACGACCAATATGCCATCCTATTTTATTTCATTTTTTTAGCTTCTTTTGCTCAGACTGTTTCCTCTGCCTGCTACCCTTTTCCATTATTACCAAGCTAAATCCTATTACTCCTTACAAACTCAGTTCAGATATCTTGAACTCTCAAAATACTTTTCCTGATCTCACCCCTCCCCTTACTTCCTGCTTTGATTAAATATCCCTCTTCTATGTTCCTAGGATACCCTGTATGTACGTTTGTGATAGATTCTATCATTAAATTGTTTATATCTTTCTCTTTCAGTCTGTACACTCTGACTTTCCCCTTGACATCCCAGAGTCTAGAACAGTTCTTGGCACACAGTATGTGCATAAAAGTTTGTTTAGTATAAAATTAAAAATAAATGTATTTTAGAATTAAAGCTCAGAATTTTAATTCAGTGTTTCCTTTCATAACAGCACACATAATTATTCTTTTTGTACATACTTAGGAGTGCATATTTTGCTGGCGTATATCAGGTAAAGTGTTAAAACACAGACTTCACTATATGTTATGAAGTTTAGAAGGAATAATTTGACCTTTAAAATTGATATGAGTCTATACTATAGCTATTAAGTACACAATTTTAACTCAGCCCTTTGATGCGTATATTAGCCTGGTGAATGATTACTTTTTCAGAAGCTTGGCATATTTTAAAAATACTCTAGGGATTTTTAAAAAGAATATGTTTCTTAATTTCTTACTAATGTTCTGAGTGACATTTAATGTCTAAACTAAGAACCAGAGAAATTGATCTATCAATCAGTATTTACCCTTTCCTAGAAGGCTTTAGCTGTTTTTTGCTCTTACTGAAGATATTATATTTGTAGTAGACTTTTACAGCAAAATACGGTCTCCTGTGGAGTCATTCGGACAAATATAAAACCCCCTTTAACTCAATTAGGTAAACTGTGCAACAATTTTATTCCTGTTTTAAAGAAGTGGAACTCTAACTGCCTAACATGGTGGATACCCCAAATTTACTCATTCATAGTATTTTTTAAGAATAACCTAATAAAAAGTAAAACCATCTCATTTAATTATTTCAATAAAAAGAATAACCTAATAATCCAATTAATTACTCAAAGTATTCGAAGCTAAAGTCTTTTCACCAATGTATTTTTAGATATTTGAAAATATATTGTACTTAAAATTTTCACTTAACCTCATATCAAAATTATGTCCCTGTTATTAAAAACCTTATTATCATAAATATTAAAAATTATATGTTTTTATGTGAAGATGGCATTATTAACTTATTATTTCCCTTTGTGTAAGTTTTCTGTTGTTGCTAAGTTTTTCTGAAATGAATAGCATTATAATAAATATATAGTAAATACATATAATTGGGTCAAATTGCATTATCAAATTGCTTTCTACAAACATTGTACCAAACTACATTTTAAATATCTGTGCATTGATCATTTCTAACATGTATTTTCTTTTTCTCTCAATATTTTACAAAGTATTTACTAATTCAGTGAAAATATTGTTTAAACATGTATTTGATTATTTATGAGATTTGAGACTTTTTTTTTACAAATTTTTATTATTTGTTTACATTTGTTTGAATACAAAAGGAAGTAGTAAAACTTTACATTAGTATCACTGTATTAATTATTTCCCTGAGCCATTTTCCCACTCCCTTTGATTAATGGAATTCTAAATAGTTCTTGCCTTATAGTACATTCCGGACTCCTCTTTTTCTTTCTTCCTCCTCTCTTTGTCTCTTATATGCTTATATTTTCAGGCTTCCTTCTCTTCTGCCTATACAACTCTCCCCATTTGATTTCATCTGCTCTAAGTGCTAAAGAAATCATTTATATTTTTATCTTCAACTGACGTGTCCTTTTCCTTTCTTTGAGCTTTAAACACAGATTGCCAACTGTTTACTGAATGCTTGTAGTTGGCTCTCTGATAGCTACTTCAAAATTAACAAATCTAAAATTTAATAGGTCATTTCCTGAGCAGCCCCAAGCTTGCCCCTTTCTGATGTTTCAGTCATTGGATAATCATATAACCATCATCCAATAACTCAAAGGCATATATTATCAGCCTTTAAATCTTCAACTATCAGATTTCATCAATTATAATTTTGAAATATTTCTCAAATTGTGTTCAAACCCACTGATATCATCCTTGTCCAAAACACGTTGCCTGGACTATTTAAATAATCTCTTAGCTGCAACCCTCCATTTCCAATCAATTTGCACATAACAGTGAGAATTATATTCTTAAATGCATATTCTATCATGGCACTCTCATTCTTAAGACCGTTAAGACTTCAGCTTCCAGCCAATATGGAGTAACCAAGACTAGATTTGTCTCCCACTTAAAATAACTAAGCGTGTTGACAAAAAATATGAAATAATAGCTTTCTTAAGGTAGATGTCAAGCAATGAGAGGCAGTGACACCTGAGAGACAGGAAATAAATTGCTCAGTCACAGCATGGAGAATTTCTAGGCATACAGTAAGATATAGGAGAGGAAATAGCTGCACAGAAAAAGAATTGCTAAAATCTTTCAAAAATCCTTTTCAATAATTCAAGAAAGAACTGATCAACACGTGTATGTGAGGAAACTCTAAAAGCTTCCTTCCAAAGCTGAAGGAAGAATCACCTGAAGAAATTAAGATTAGAGAAAACAGCAGTGGGAATATTTTATTTTGTCCTTGGCAGAGTGGAAAATCTTCTATTCTGGAAGTTTTACATAGGGAATTATATAGAATACTCAGAGGAATTGACTTAGTGAGGAATAATTAGGACTAGACTAAAGATTACTCTGACTACACTTAACCAATCTTAAAAGCAAGACATGAAATATTTCTCAAAAATTAAGGTATAAAAAGTCATTTTTTGGCTGGGCACAGTGGCTTACGTCTATAATCCTAGCACTTTGGGAGGCTGAGGTGGGTGTATCACCTGAGGTAAGGAGTTCGTGACCAGCCTGGCCAACATGGTGAAACCCCGTCTCTACTAAAAGTACAAAACTTAGCCAGGTGTGGTGGCGCATGTCTGTAATCCCAGCTATTCAGGAGGCTGATGGAGGAGAATCGCTTGAATCCAGGAGGCGGAGGTTGCAGTGAGCCGAGATGGCGCCACTGCACTCCAGCCTGGGCGACAGAGCAAGACTCCGTCTCAAAAAAAAAAAAAAGTCATTTTTTTAGACACAGAAAAGCTGAAAGAATTTATCACCAGCAGAGTACCCTACAAAAAATATTAAAGGAAGTTCAGACAGAAGGAAAATGCTACCAGATAGAACTACACATAAGAACAAAAAGCATTAATATGGTAACTACCTGGGTAAATACATAAGATTTCTCATTATTATTTAACTTACATTAAGCAATCATTAATTTTTAAACAAAATAACAATATAGGGTTGGGTTAATAACTATGTGGAAGAAAAATGATGAAAATATTGGCACAGAACCAAGAAGGGATAAGTGAAATTATATCAATATAAGGATTTTAGACTGTCTGTGAAATGATATAATATCACTTAAAGGTAGACCATGCTAAGTTGAAGCTGTTTAATATAAACTTGAATGTGACCACTGATATAACAAGGCAGAGTCATAGCTAATAAGCCAGAAAAAAGGACATGAAATGAAATAATTAATAATAATCCAAAAAAAGAAATGAAAAGAGGAAAAAATAGTTAAAAGAAGAGATGGAACAAATAGATGAAAAGCAAGACAATAGATTTGACCTTAATCATATTAAAAATCAAATAATTATAAGTGGTCAAAATACACCAATTAAAAGGCAAAGATTTGTCAAGTTGGATTTTAAAAAGCAAGGCCCAGCTGAATGTGGTGGCTCACACCTGTAATCCCAGCACTCTGGGAGGCCAAGGTGGGTGAATGGCTTGAGCCAGTAGCTCAAGTCCAGCCTGGGCAACGTAGCAAGATTATGTCTCTACAAAAAAAAAAAAAAAAAGAAATCAAAACAATTAGCTGGACATGGTGGCATGTACCTGTAGCCCCAGCTACTTGGGAGGCTGAAGTGGGTGGGAGAATCACTTCAGCCTCAGAGGTCAAAGCTGCAGTGAGCTGAGATTGTGTCACTGTACTCCAGCCTGGGCAACAGAGTGAGACTCTGTCTCAAAAATTAAAAAAATGAAAAAGCAAGGCCCAATTAAATGCTATCTTCAAGAAAGTCACTTTAAACATAAAGACATAAATAGGATAAAAGTAAATAGGAAATAAGGAAATAAGGAAATGTCACTTTAAACATAAAGACATAAATAGGAAAAAAGATACAACATGATAAAACTAATCAAAATAAAGCTGGAGTGATGATGTTAACAACAAAGTAGATTTCAGAGCAAAGACTGTTAATAAAGTTCATTTCATAATGATAAAGAGTCAACTGCTCACGAGGACAAAAATTTAGATAATTTCACAATTTCAGTTGGAGATTTCAAAACCATTCTCTCACTAGTTGATACAACAAAAATCAGAAAATCCATAGAAATATAGAAGACTTTAACAACACTCTCAGACAATTGAGCGTAATTGATATTCATAAAATAAAAACGTGAGGATGTTCATTATTTTTATGTGCACATGCAATATTTATTAAGATAGACCTTATTTGGGGTCATAAAGCAAGTATCAATAAACGTAAAAGAATTTAAGCCATAACAAATATGTTCTCTGACCAAAAAGAAGGATAAAAATCAATAACGGAAAGATATCTGGAAAATACCCCAAATATTTGGAAACTCCAAAGAAAAAAAATCAAAGGGGAAAACAAAATATTTTGAGCATAATAAAACGAAATAAATATCTAAATTTATTGGATGCAGCTAAAGCAGTAACTTTATGGCACAAAATGTGTATAATAGAAAAGGAGAATCTCAAATCAATAACTTCAATTTCACCTTAAATAACTAGAAAAAGTAGAGCAGATGAAGCCCAAAGTAAAAAGAAAAGTCAGAGTGTAATTCAGTGAAATAGAAAACAGAAACAATGGAGAAAATCAGTACAATCAAAAGCTCGTTCTTTAAAAAGATTTATGAGATTAGTAAAACTCATCCATATTGGTTAGACCAAATAAAGAGAGATTGCGTATATCACCAGTATCATGAAGGAGACACATACCCACTATAGGTTTTACAGATATTGAAGGGATAATAATAAGGAATACTATGACAAATCTTAGACCAAAAAGTAGACAATTTAGGTGAAATGTACACATTTCTTGAAGGACACAAGCTAGCAAATATAACTCAAGAAGAAACAGATAACCTAAATCATCCTATATAAAAGAAATGTGTGGCAGTTAAAACATTATACACACATTCACAGTTCAGATGGTTTCACTGGTGAAATCTAAAAACTTTTTAAAGGAAGTAAAAAAAAGTCTATAATATTTTCCATAAAACTGAAGAGTAGGGAACACTTTCAAATCAGTCTATCAGTTGAACATATTATTTCAAAACAAGACAAATATATTACAAGAAAAGAAAACTATAGGTCAACATCACTTGTAAATGTAGATTCAAAATTTCCAAACCAAGTTTTAGCAAATCTAAGTCATATATATATATATATATGACCAAATGGATTGATCCTATGAATGTAATGTTGATCTCATAAAGAGATCAATAATAACTAAAGTTATTAATGATATTAATAAACTAACAAGAACATATGATTATTCCAAAGGATTCTGAAAAAATGGCAATATCCAACATCTATTCCTAAAAAAATCCTCTCAGAAAACTATGATAGAAGGGAAGTTCTTGTACTTAATAAAGATTATCTACAAAACGTAAAGTTAACATCCAACTTAATAGTGACACACTGGATAATTTCTCCCAAAGAAGAAGGACAAGGTAGGGATTTCTACTCTCACCACTCTTATTCAACATTGTACTTGTGGCACTAGCCAGTAAGATAAGAAGTAAAACATACATCAAAATTAAAAAATAAGATATGAAATAATCTTTATTCGCAGAAGACATAACAGTTTATGTAGAAAATGTTTTGGAGTTTGCGAAAAGTAGCTCCTACAGTAACCAGTACGTATGTTTAGCAAGGTTGCACAATACAAAATCAATATAAAAATATCAATTATATTTCTATATTCAAGAAACAAACAATCCAGAATTGAAAAAATAAACATTCCGTTTAAAATAGCACAAAAATATAATATGCTTAGGGACAAATCTTACAAAATATGACATACTTAGAGATGAATCTGACAAATCTGACAAAACTACAATCAAAACATGGTTTAAAAAATCAAGGAAAACATAAACAAATGGAGAGAAATACCAACTTCGTGGGCCAGAAGACCAAGTATTGCTAAGATGTCAATTCTCCCAAAATTCAAATATTCAACACAGTCCCATAAAAATCTCAGAAGACTTTTTGATGAATTGAAAAAGTGATTTTAAAATTCATAAAAAATGCAAATGGCTCTAGAACAGCTACATTAAACTTGAAAGTGAAGATCAAAATTAGAGGACTAACAATACTTGAATTTAAAGTTTAATATAAAGCTAAATTTATAAGGAGTGTGGGACATCAGCATAAAAATTGAAAAAGCAACCAATAGAACTAAACAGATCATCCTGAAATAGAACCCTACACATAGGGACAGCTAAATTTTGGAAAAGGTGTAGAGGCAGCTCAGTGGGGAGAGAATATTATTTTCAGCAAATGGTGTTGTAGCTATTGAATATTCACATGCAAAAAAAGAACTTTAATCCATACCTCTTACTATATCAAAAACTCAAAATGGATCATATATTTATATGTAAAACTTGAAACTAAAAACATGTAAAGGAAAACATAGTAAAGAACATTCTTTGTGACATTGGATTAGACAAACAACAAAAGCGTAATACTTAAAAAGATAAATTGGACTTTAATATTAAAACCTCTGCTCTTTGAAAGACACTGATAAAAGAATGAAAAGGCAAGCCAAAGACTGAGAGGAAATATTTGCAAACTATACTTCTGATAAAAACTTGTATCCAAAATATGTAAAGAATTCTGTAATCTAAATAATAAGAAAATAAACAACCCTGAATAATAAGAAAATAAACAACAAATAAAAATTGGGCAAGATATTTGAACAGACACTTCATCAAAGAAGATATATGGATGACACACATGAAAACATTCAACATCATTAATCATTAGGAAAATTCCAGTGATATCACAGAAAATTCCAATGACATCACAACATGTTTATTAGAAAGGCTAAAAGACAGCTAGCTCTACGAAGTGTTGACAAGAATATAGAGGAACTGGAATTCTCATACACTAATGGCGGAAATATATTGTTTTAGTCCAATAGAGTTTGGATGTTTTTTTCCCCTCCAAATCTCATGTTGAAATGTGATCTCCAATACTGAAGGTGGCCCTAGAAGAAGGTGTTTGGATTATGGGAGTGAATCCTTCATGAATGGCTTAGTGTCATCCTTTTGGTGATAAATTAGTTCTTGCTCATTAGTTCTATTAGTTCTTGCTCTATTATTCCACACTAATGCTCTATTAGTTTACAAAAGAGCTGGTTTTTTAAAAGGCTTCTGGCACATCCTCCTTTCTCTCTTGCTCCATCTCTCACTATGTGATAGGCCTGCTTCTCTTCACTTTTTGCCGTAAGTAAAGCGTCTTGGGCCTCATCAGAAGCCATGCAGATGCTGGTGCCATGCTAGTACAGCCTGCAGAACTGTGAGCCAAATAAATCTCTTTTCTCTATAAATTACCCAGCCCCAGGTATTCCTTTATAATAATGCAAATGGAATAATACATAGTCAAAGGTACTCATCTAAGAGAAAAGCATATGTTCATACAGATATTTTAAACATGAATGTTCACTGAAGCTTTATTTATAACAGCCCAAAACTGGAAACAAATCAAATGTCTATCAAGAAGTCAATGGTTAAAGAAAGTGCTATGTCTTCATTAAAGGAAATACATGTTGGGCATCCCAAATTCAAAATTCCAAAATCTAAAATGTTCCAAAATTCAAAACTTTTTGAGTACTGATATGATGCTTTAAAATATGTTCATTGTAGCATTTGGATTTTTGGATTAGAGATGCTCAACTAGTAAATAGAATGCCAATATTTCAAAATCTGAAAAAACATAAAAAATCTGAAATACTTGTGACTCCAAGCATTTTGAATAAAGCATACTCAATCTTACCGTTTAGCCATAAAAGGGAATAAGCAATTGATACGTATAGCAACATGGGTGAATTGAAAATGATCATGCTGAATAAAAGAAGCCAGACAAATGAGGGCATATATATTTTTTTCATTTATATAAAATGTTAAAAAGTGAACACTAATCTATCATGACAAAGATGTTCAGTGATTATTTTAGTATGGGAAGGAGTATGATAGCACAGAAGGGAAAAATGACAAGGGGATGTGAGAAAAAATTTGGGGTTGATTAATATGTTCACTATATTCATTATGGTGATAGTTTTTCTGTTTTTATGGGAATAGTTTTACAGGTGTATACAGCTGTCAAAACACCAAATTGTGTAAACTTTATATATATGAAATTTATTATATGTAAAGTATATCTGTATAAGAAAAAAAAAGCCATAGACACTTTAAGCATAGAGGTTAGCATTTTAGCCTGTGCACATGCTGACTTTATCCAAACCTGGTTAAATCCTACTCTACCAGCATCTTTTAGCTTAAACATCACCTTCTGAAGAAGTCCTCCCTGAACCCCAGGGCGTCAAAATTCCCCTGCTACATGCTCCCATGCTGTCTCGTATTTTTTCTTTTGTACATCCAGATGCAAAATTTGCTTTTCAGACTCACTTGTAGCTTGTCTGAAAACAGAAACTGTCATTCTCTTATTTGTGCCTATGATCTGGAACCTTATTCAGTGTCTAGTTCATAATGAGCTTTCAAAAAGTAAGATTTCATTATATTGTAATTGAATTGAGGAGAAAGAAAGGAAACACTTTTAATCGGGCAAAATTTCCCACTACTCACAAAATGATTCCAGGTAGAAGCCCTCTTCTTTGCCTACCCTCAGATTTAAACCTACCCTTTTTTAGCCAAAACCAAAATTGTACATTCTCTGTCCTTTCTTCTGAGGAATTTAAACTGCCTGTTAAGAGGGCAAGAAATCCTTTCAAGTGGTCTTCTTAGCTTAGCTAGAATAACTAAAAACAGAAAAGCAAGTTAAGAAAGTTAATGTGAACTTGTTCTTTTCATATTGTTATCTCCAGACTGTGGACACTCCGAGCTGGCTTTATTTACCATCTGAAAGATGAAATAAACTCAATAAACTCTTAGTGAAGGAAGAACTATGACCCCACAGCAATGGGAAAAATATTTTAGCTCATTCAGACTCTTCTCTTGATAGAAAAATTAGAGGACCTCAGAAAAAAAGGGGAGTCTTTTCCCAAAGAAATATTCACACATAAAAATGCATAAAATGTGACCTGCCCTAGGTTCTTGTATGCCATTGAACAGGATCGTGTTAAGCAAAATGCATGATCAGGAACAAACTACATTGCATACTTATTCATGACATGTGCTCAATATTTTTGTACAGGTGATATATTTTTATCTGCACAAAAAATGTATATTCAACATCTGACATGTACCCATCATTGTGCTATGAACTTTAGCTATAGCAGTTGTTTTCAAGTGGGAGCAATTTTGCCTTCTGAGGGGGGATTTAGCAATGCGTGGACACAGTGTTAGTTGTCTCAATTCGGAGGTAAGGGGTGCTGCTAGCATCTAGTCTGTAGAAGCCAAGGATGCTACTAAACATCCTACAATGCATAAGACAGCCCCACACAGCAAATAATTATTCAGCTCAAAATATCAATAGTGTCAAGGTTGGGAAACCTTGGGCTAGAACAATAAAGTAGGTTGTGATGGCCCCTGCTCTCAGATAGTTCCTATCCTCAGTGAATTTGTGGTTAAAGTAACCCTTAAGACAAATAGTTACAAAGGCAGCAATGTGACTGTAAGCACACTTATGTCCAATTCATATTTTCACCTTAAATGTACAGCATAGTTTTTCGTCCATTGTAGGTGAATAATGAACATGTGATGAGTAATAGAATAGGTGATGCAAGTCTTCTTACTTTTCCTCTCTATAATTTTATTTAGGTATGGATGTAGAATGTGTGTGTATTTGCATGAGAAGATACATAGTGTGCTGTTGGGATTTCATGTTAATTTCTTTTAATGGCTTTGTTGAGATGCAATTGGCATACAGTATACTACATACACTTCAAGTATACAATTTGCTAAATTTTGAGATGCATATACACCCATGAAGACCTCATCAAAATACAAATAATGAACATATTCCTCACCACCAAAAAGTTCCTCATGATATTTTGTAATCCTTCCTACCTGCCACAATCTATTCTTTGACTAGCAGCTAACCACCGACCTGCTTGTTGTCACTATAAATTAGTTTGCACTTTCTTGAATTTTATATAATGGAATAAGAAAGTATGTATTCTGTCTTTTCTATCTACTTTCATGTGGCAAAATTATTTTGGAAAACAATATTGATTTTGTGTATCAATAGTTCATTCCTTGTTATTGCTAAGTAATATTTCATTTTATACCACAATTTCTTTATCCATTCACCTCATGATGGACATTTGGGTTATTCCAGTTTGGGGCTATTAAAAAAAAAAGTTGTCATGAACGTTCATGTCTTTTTGTTTGAGCACATGAGCTTTCATTTCTTTTGGATAAATACCTAAGACTGGTATGGCTATATCATATGATAGTGATGGCAGCAACAGGCCATCGGAGTGGCCGCTGCCATCAGCTGGCTGCAGCAAGGAGGCTGCAGCAGGGAGGCATGGGCAGTGGTGGCAGCAGCTGCAGGTGCAGCAATGGTGGCAGTGGGTCCCCTGTGCCCCATCCCCAAAGCAGTTGAATGCACTGTCACTACCCACACGTGGCTGGACAGGACCTGCCCCCAGGCCTGGAGTTTCCATGGCTCTGGACCCTGGCCCTCCATTGCTCCCCTCCTCCACCTCTTCTGCAGGGAGGGCATGGGGAGGAGGTGAAGCTGGGCCCAGGGGGGTGCAGCACTTCACAGAGCCAGAGGGAGCCAGGGGCAGGGGAGCAGCACAGTCAGGAACAGAGGGACAGGCAGAGAGGGTGCCCAGTGAGGACCTGGAGCCTCTGCCTCAGGCTGTGAGGAGGCCCAGCAGGAGCTGCTCCGTGGGGAGGGGGGTGGGAGCCCCACCCTCCCAGGTGCAGGAACCCTGAGTCTCTGCACTCTCGGGGCCAGGAAGGCCCTCCTGCCCCTGCCAGCTGAGGGGTGTCTGCTCCTGCTTCCTGACCTCTCCCAACTCCCTGCATTGCTCCGATCTTGAAGTGGGGTTGGGGCCAAGCCTGGTTACTGTCACAGCCCAGAAGGGTGTGTGCACACTCGAGGCAGCACTGGCATGCCAACCTCCTGCTGCCTCGGACCCCTCTGGACTCTGGGCACTAGCGAGCAGGAAGGAAGCTGAGGGTGTGTGAGGGTGACTTGGTGCTGGCCTACAGGTGCCCCTTGGCACAAGCAGCATGAGTGCCATGGATGGAAGCAGGAGGCAGACAGGCTTCTGGGCAGAAGAGAACAGGTCCTGGGTGAGGCCCCACCTTCAGGTCAGGGAAGGCCTGAAGGCTGGAGGCCAGGCTGCCAGTCCCACAGACTGAAGTGGGAACTTGTGGTGCCTTTCCTAGGCTCGCTCATGGACCAATCAGCCTGCACTTCCTCTTCTCTGAGGCCCATAAAAACCCAGGGCTCAGCCAAAGCTGGACAGATGATGGGACACCCAGCTGCAGAGAGGCGCTACGCTCTCTGCTGAGAACTGAACACTCCTCAGGATGACCAGCTGTGGAGAGGAGCTAAACACTTGTTGGGATGATCTGCCTGCAAAGAGGAGCTACCCTCTCTGCTTGGAGCCAAACACTCCACGGGACACCTTGGCTGTGGAAAGGGAGCTGCCCCCTGCAGGTCTCCTCTGAGTTGTTCTATCACTCAGTAAAGCTCCTCTTCCTCTTGCTCACTTTTCACTTGTCTGCGTACCTCGTTCTTCCTGGTCCCAGGACAAGAACTCAGACCCGTTGAATGGCAAGGCTAAAAGAGCTGTGAAAAACAGGGTGTGAAACATGCCTGTTGTTCACTACATTTCAGGAAAAGAGAGGGAGAGAACAGCTCTGGCCCTGTGAGGAGCCCTGACCTGGGAGCTCCCTGAGCCCGGGCTGTGAATTCCTCTTTGGGGCCCTGAAGTTCCTGGCATCTCCAAGCTTCTGGGTGCCACTGCATTCTCCAAGCTTCTGAGTGCCACTGCATTCTCCAAGCTTCGGGGTGCCACTGCATTCCCCAGTGCTAGCCATGGAAGCTGCTTGCTGTGTACCTGGTCCTGCCACAGCCTCACAGATAGCCAGTGTCTGGGATGGCACCTGGAGCTGCCCACCCTGCTGCAGCAGCCAGCATGTCTGACTGTGCACAGTGGCCAGACCCCACCCTCACTCACACACTCCTTGCTGCTCCACGCCTGACTTGCCCTTGGCAGGCATAGGATCCAGGCTCTGGACAGGCATGAAATCCAGGCTGGTAGCATGAGCCAAGTGCAGCCTGTCAGGCCAAGTGGGCAAAATGAGCCCAGTGGGCCTGAGCAAAATTTGGGCAAAGGTGCCACCAGCCACAGGACTCTGGCCAGAAAAGCAATACCCCAAGGATCCCATAACAATAGGTGTGTGTTTAATATTTTAAGAACCTTTCCACTGTTTTCCAAAATGTTTGGACTATTTTACATTCACATCAGTGGTATAAAGAGCTCAAGCTCCTACACATCCTCACCAACTTTTGTAATGGTTACTTTTTAATTTCAGTCATTCTAATAGGCATGTAATAGTATCTCATTATGGTTTTAATTTGCATTTCCTTAGTAACTAGTGATGTGGAACATTTTTCCATGTGTCCACTTGCTATCTATTAACATATTTGGTGAAATATCTGTTCAAATATTTTGTCCATTTTTATTATTTGTATATCCAGTTTTGAAAGTTCTTTCATGTCAGTGATACAAGTTCTTTATCAAGTATATGATTTTCAAATATTTTCATTATTTCTGTCTCTTATATTTTCATCTTCTTAACAGTATCCTTTGAAAAACAAGTTTTAAATTTTTACTAAATTTTGTTTAATTTTTTTCTTTTATGGATAATTTTGGTGTTATTGAAAATATGAAATCTTTGCCTAAGGCCACAAAGGTTTTCTCCTGTAGCAGCTTCTAGAGGTTTTTAATTTGTGGTTTTATATTTAGGACTATAATCCATTTTGAAGTAGTTATTATACATTTTGGAAGGTAGGGATCAAAGATTTTTTTTTATGAATATACATTTAATTACCTTGCAACTACATTAAAAAATCAATTGATCATTTATTTGAAGTTCTATTTTTAGGCTGTTTATTCTGTTCCATTTATTTATTTGTCTGTCTTGGTGCCAACACCTTACTTTGTTGATTACTGCTGCTTAATAATAAATCTTAGGCTGAGATACTGTAACTTCTTCAACTTGTTTTTTTTTTTCAAAGTTGTTTTGGTTATTCTAGATCCTTTGTATTCATATTCCATATTTTAAGTTCTATGAATTTCAGAATCAAGTTGAAAAGTAGTTCTCATTCAATTTATTGGAAGAGCTTTTTTTTTTTCTTTTTTTCTTTTGAGACAGAGTCTCACTCTGTCACCCAGGCTGGAGTGCAGTGACTTGATCTCAGCTCACTGCAACCTCCACCTGCTGGGTTCAAGCAATTCTTCTGCCTCAGCCTCCCAAGTAGCTGGCACTACAGGTGCATGCCTCCACGCCTGGCTAATTTTTTGTATTTTAGTAGAGATGGGATTTCACCATGTTGCCCAGGCTGCTCTCAAACTCCTGGGCTCAGGCAATCCTCCTGTCTCGGCCTCCGGAGTGCTAGGATTAGAGGACTGAACCACTGTGCCTGGCCTGAAGAGTTTTTATAGAACTGGCATTATTTCTTGCTGAGACAGCAAGGCTTTATTGTCCATTGTCACAGTGCAGCACTGAGTTCAGTGTAAAGTCCCCTAGTCACTGTGCTCTCTTTCCCCAAAGTGCATAGATTCTCTATATCCGCGCCCTATGTCTCTGCCGGGGAATGGGGGAGGGGTGGCATCAGCAATTCAAGACTGTCTCTCCTGCTCTCCTCAAAGCCTCCCTCAGCAATATAAAGTTAAAACCAGGTACTGTTATTGCTCACCTGATTTTTGGTTCTTGTGATGGTGTTTGTCTGTATGCAGATAGTCATTAAAATTTGGTGTTCCAGTAAAGGTAGGGGAGGGACAAACGGTGTAAGCTTCCATTCCACCATCTTGCTCCCAGAAGAAATTTTCATTGAGTGGAAAATTCTAAGTTGACATTTAAAAATTTTCTTTATCTCAAAAATGTGTATTACTGCCTTCTAGCTTGCATTGTTTCTAATAAGAAATCTGCTGTCATTCTTTTTTTCCTCTATTTGTAGCAGGTCCTGTTTTCTCTGGGGTCTTTTAAAATTCTTTATCACTGGTTTTAAGCAATTTTGTAATGATGTTGAGAGGTGAAGCCAGCTGGACTTCCTGGGTCAAGTGGGGACTTGGAGAACTTTTCTGTCTAGCTAGAGGATTGTAAATGCACCAATCAGCACTCTGTAAAAAAAATCTGGTAAAAAAATGCACCAGTCAGCACTCTGTAAAATGGACCAATCAGCACTCTGTAAAATGGACCAATCAGCTCTCTGTATAATGGACCAATCAGCAGGATGTGGGCAGGGCCAAATAAGGGAATAAAAGCTGGCCACCTGAGTGAGCAGCAGCAACCCAGTTGGGTCCCCTTGTCCACGGTGGAAGCTTTGTTTTTTCGTTCTTCACAGTAAATCTTGCTGCTGCTCACTCTTTGGGTCTGTGCTACCTTTATGAGCTGTAACACTCACCGTGAGGGTCTTTGGCTTCATTCCTGAATCAGTGAGACCACAAACCCACCAGGAGGAATAAACAACTCTGGACGCGCCACCTTTGAGAGCTGTAACACTCACTGCGAAGGTCTGTGGCTTCACTCCTAAAGTCAGCGAGACCATGAACCCACTGGAAGGAAGAAACTCCGGACACATCTGAACATCTGAAGGAACAAACTCTGGACACACCATCTTTACGAACGGTAACAGTAACTGCAAAGGTCCGTGGCTTCATTCTTGAAGTCAGCAAGACCAAGGACCCACCAGAAGGAACCAATTCCGGACACAATGTGACTTGATGTAGTTTTCTTTGTTTCTTAAGTTTCAGGTTTGTTGTGCTTCATGGATCTGCGGGTTTAAAGTTGTATTCAAATTTGAAATTTTGCTTTATTTAAATACTGCAAATAATTTTATGTCTCCTCTCGCTCCCTTTGATAAATACTATTACATATATACTGGGCTGCTTTAAGTTGTCCCATAACTCACTAATTCCCTTTTCATTTTCCTTCAGTTATTTTTTTTTCTTTGTGTTTTACTATGGATATTTTCTATTGCTGTGCCATTAAGTCCTCTAATTGTTTCTTCCACAATGTTCGACCTACCATTAATTTTATTCAGTGTATTTTTCATCTTAGACATTACAGTTTTTCTCTCTAGAAGTTTGATTTACATCTTTTAAAAATATATTTTATATCTCTAGTAAACATACTCAATCTTTCCTTTCACTTCTTGAACACGTGAAATGTTTAATTGTCCTTTTCAGTTAATTCAATCAGGCAATTTTTCTTCCTGACCTTGGATAGTTTCCTCACAGGGTTTTACTTTTAAGTTCTCAGCTGAACACATTAGGAGGACCTTGTGCCTGTCTCCGGAGTAATTTCTCTTTGCAAGCTTCTCTCATCTCTTGCACTCTGCTCTGTGAGTTAGTTGCTTTGCCTTATTCAGACTCCCAGCTCTGTCTCCTCAGCTGTGGTAGTCTGCCTTAATTCACCCTTCCTGCAGTCAGGCCTAAAAACTATTTTGAGACATTAATCTGGGTGAATTATAGGGTTCATCACATTTGTTTTGCCTCTCTCATGGAAAACTATCTCTTGTTGCCTGATAGCCAAAGTTAAAGCCATTGTTTCATATAGTTTGTTCAGTTCATTTAGTTATTTCATCTGGGAGGGCAAGGCCAGTCTGGGTACTCCATCTTGGCCAGAAGCAAATCAGTCATTTTGGAATTTGATTTTTTTATCTCCTTAGATTCAGTTTATCTTAAGCCAGCTAATGAATAGACCATTTGTCTCTTCTGCCATGTGCCTTAAGTAATAGTATTTTAGAGAAGAATGCTTGCCTCCCCAAAGATACAGTCCCCATTTAGTATATATTAAAGGTGGAGAAGAATGTGAATATTACTTAGTTATATTTTAAATTCAATGTAATTGAAAAGATTGAAGTCTGTGTTTTAAATTATACAATTCCAGTGACTAAAAGGAGAGAGAAAAAAAAATTGAAAATGTTCCCTTATAGAAGGTACTTCCAAATTCGTATGGAAACTACAAAATCACATATAAAGACATATAAATAAGACAGGATGCATCATTATAAAAGTATAAAGGTGGTACTAAAGAGTTTCTTAAGAAGGACAAATATCTTCTTGGAGGAAAAATTAAGAAAACCATTTCAAAAGCATCCACAAATTTCTGTCACCACGTCTATTAACCTGCCCTTTTCTATATCCAGATATTCTGGCTTCTTTTGTGTTACTATTAATGATCCTTCAGTGACCTAAAAAAACCTCCAAACTCCCCTATTTGCATATCCCCTTCTTTCTATTCATCAACATTGACCCAGACAGTCTCCTTTTAATCTCCTGCATCAAGATTTTTCTTTTCTTTGTTTTATTCCTCCTGTATCTTTTTCATCAGCTTACAGGCTTGCTTTTATTACTCCCATCTTAAGAAAAAAACAAACCTCTTGACAATAACTTCTTTTTTATGTACCAGTGCATTTCTCACCTTCCTCATGAGGTCAAACTCATTACTTTCTCCAATATCTCTCCAAGATCCTCTCTGGAGTTTTACTCTAATCTGGCTCTCAACCTCTACGGCTTTACCCGAACTGCTATTATCAAGATTACAAACATGTTTGTTTTGCTAAATCTAAGTTTTTCATCCTCATCTTCCATGAACTAACAGTATCTTACACACTTGATCACCGATCTCTTCAAGAAAAAACAAAAGCAAACAAAAACGTCTTTTTCTGAACAGAAATTACCCCACAGGCTTTTTCTTATCATTTTGGGTTAATTTTGTTTTGTCTTCTTTATCAGTTTTTCCACACCTCCGAAGCTTTTAATGTTAGAAGACTTGATCTTTGGATCACTATTCTTCTCTTGCTATATTCTTTTTCTCAATTATCTCATTCTTTATCATAACAATATAATAGTTTGCTGTTGATATTTTTTTAAGTGCAGCACATTCACTTGACTTCTTGTACTATCTCTTTTATAGCACCCATAGTATATTTTATAATATAAATCATGAGGAGACATACAAAAATAATAAGACATTAAATTTTAGCCTCCCTTTATATTTGTTACATAGGATTACATATATAAATTTTATCTATTTGTATACATAAAAAGAGCTTGTGTCTGAACTGGTAATTCTTCCAGTTAGATGTTCATTCCTGGCTTTCAGCTATTTTCTAACTATTTGTTTTTAAGTAATTAAGACAATGATTTGAATCAGTGCAAACTGCTTCCAGGCCCTACTGCTTCTATAGCTTTTCAAAATCTACAACTTGTTTTATTTGTGTAAGGCCCAGATAAAGCATATTGCTTGCCTTCTTTTCCTGTTTCTTTCTGTTTCTATTTTGCTTTATTTAAAATGTTAGCTAAAAATACATCTTTATTATTAACATACATTTCCAAATTTATGTCTTCCTACGTGATTTCTTCCTGCATTTAACTTTGCCATACTGTTAGGAAGGTGACAGCATAAATCACTTATGAAATAAGCCTTCCACGATGATGACATCCACATGGTATTTTTAAGTAGAATTTGTAAGTCTAATGGCAAATTTAAAACCTTGGCATCATAAGTGGGTTCTTCTTCCTTGGTTTTGCCAGCAATAACAGCTTAACTTTTCAGATCACTTTCTATTACCGATAAAAATATTAACCCAAATTAAACCTAAGAAAAGTGTATCGTTATGAGCCAGTATTCACTTAGCATTCTAGAAGACAGAAATAAATAATAAACTAGTCAAATAAATTTATAGAATGCTGCATTGTAATATGTGATAAGGAAAAATTAAAGCAAAGGAAACAAATGATTATTTTGAGGAGGGAGGCAGTTTGAGTTAGTGAAGTCAAGGATGGCCTTAGGTGATGTAAATAGCCTAGAGAAGGCAAGGGAGAAAGCCATGTAGTGGTCCGTGGAAGCAATGAACACTCAGAAGGAATAGTAAGTCTGAAGGTGCTTAACTGGCATATTTAGAGGACAGCAGGGGACTTGCTTGGTTGGAGATGAGTAACTTCGAGCAGGGGTTCCCACCTCCCAGGCTTCAGACCAGTACCAGTCCATGACCTGTTAGGAACAGGGCCACACAGTAGGAGGTGAGTGGCAGGCCAGCAAGCATTACCACCTGAGCTCAGCCTCCTATCAGATCAGCTGCAGCATCAGATTCTCTTAGGAGAGCAAACCCTATAGTGAACTGCGCATGTGAGGGATCTAGGTTGTGTGCTCCTCATGAGAATCTAATGGTAAATGTAATGTACCTGAATCACCCTGAAATGATCCCCTCCAACCCTCCATCCATGGAAAAATTGTCTTCCACGAAACCCATCCTCGGTGCTAAAATGTTTGGGGACTGCTGAATTAGCGAATAGTAGGAGATGATAGCACAGAAGAAAATGGGTTCAGAGAAGTACATTGTGTATGCCTTTCAGTACTTACTAAGAATTTAGGCTTTTTCTAACAGTCAGTATGAAATCTGTTGGGAGGGTTGGAGCAGAGGAGAGTTGTAATTTGATTTAGGTTTGAACAAAATCATTGGATTTTATATTGAGAATAGACTCTTGGTGGCAGATGATAAGACAAAGGAAACCAGTCAGGATGCTATTGCAATATTGCAGTGAGATATCGTGATGGTTTGAACTAAAAAGTTAGTGGTGGTGTTGGTGGGGAATGATTCTGGATATGCTGATACATTTGATATGGCGCATTAGAGAAAGGGAGGATTCAAGGATGACTCTTGAATGACTGGAAGAATGGAGTTGTCATTTGCCAAGATAGAAAAAGAAATCAATTTTTGGTCATGTAAATTTGATCTTGAGTAGACAGATGGTTACATGAGTCTGCAGTTAATGTCAGCAGTGTAAACTTGAGAATAAACATTGCATAGTTTGCATCTAGAGCCATGATTCTGGATTAGGTCACCAAGAAAATGGGCATAAATTGGAAAGAAAAGAGGTCTAAGCACTAAGCCCTGACACATTCTTACAATAACAAGATGTTGAAATAAAAGGAACCAATTAAAGAGACTAAAAAGGGAAAGCTAGAGGATAGAAGAAAAACCAGCAGAGTGTTTCAGAAAGATGGAGCAGATAATAACCAACTGCCTCAAACACTATATCTAGATCAAGTACAATGATTATTTACAAGAGAATTTACTCTTGCATTTAGCACTATAGAATTCATCATCTTAATGAGAGAAGTTTTATGATTTTTTTTTTTTTTTTTTTTTTTTTTGGACGGAGTCTCGCTCTGTCACCCAGGCTGGAGTGCAGTGGCGCGATCTCGGCTCACTGCAAGCTCCGCCTCCCGGGTTCACGCCATTCTCCTGCCTCAGCCTCTCCGAGTAGCTGGGACTACAGGCGCCCGCCACCACGCCCGGCTAATTTTTTGTATTTTTAGTAGAGACGGGGTTTCACCGTGGTCTCGATCTCCTGACCTCGTGATCCACCCGCCTCGGCCTCCCAAAGTGCTGGGATTACAAGCGTGAGCCACCGCGCCCGGCTATTATGATGTTTTATAAGAGATTAGAATGGATTTCGGATAGAATAAGAGTAGGAAAGTTGGGGAAAGCATAGACCACTTTTTCAAGAGATTTTTCTGTAGAGAGAAGGGAAGAAATGGAGCACTAGATGAAAGAAATGATGGCAAAAGAGGGTTTTAAAAAAAAGATAAAAGCAATAGCTTGTTTCTTGACTTACAAGAAAGATCCAGTAGTGATGGACAAAACTAATGCTGTACTAACAAAAGAGTATTTGCTAGGGCAGTATCCTTGAGTAGAAGAAAGAAGTGTGATTTAGTGCTGAAGTGTAGGGTTACTAGGATCACTGATGTTATATCCATAGAAAGAGAAGGAGTGGCAGATTCTTGGGCAACAGTATAGGCAGGGGTAAAAACGTGGTGGTGGGAATGTCTGGAAGTTCTCTCTTGACTATTTTTACTATTTTTTAGTAAAATTGTAGGGAAGGTCATCAGCTGAGCATGGCAATGGGGAAAAATGTTGGCATTTGAGAGAAGAGTATTAAATAGCTATCTAAGAGAGAGGGAGAACAAATGAACTAGAAAAATATAGTGGGCATTTATCAAATAGGTTGTTACTTGGATTAGACTTTTGGCTTAGAAAAGTGAATACAGCAAGAAAGGGGCAAGGAAGTGGAGAATGTAAAGAAGGTGTGATTATGACTGGCCATGATACTAGATCAAAGTCTGGAGGGAAAAGACTTGAGGGGGTAAGGGACAGTGAAACGTTAATAAGACAAATTGATTTTATGTTACCCGATTGTTTGAATAATTGTTGGAATTAGAGAGCTACAGGAAATGAGCTAGATAGGAAGTGGAGTTACAAAATATGGTGCTTGAAATTCAGCCAACAGAGAGGTTTTAATTATTGTTAGTTATATAGTAATAGGATGTGCCCATGGGTGGGAGTGGCTGAGTTGGGATGAAGGAAAATGTTATTGGAAGAAAAGTGTTCTAGAAGCTGCAATTATAATAATATGAATGGTGTCCATAGATATCAGTAGGGATTCTATAAATTGCCTCTTCTCTTACGCAATGGTTTAAATGTATGTGTCCCCACAAAATTCATATGCTGGAACTTAAGGGTCAATGCAACAGTATTAAGAGGTAAGGCCTTTAGGGGGTGATTAAGTCATGAGAGTAGGACCCTCATAAATGGGATTAGTGCCTGACATCATTTGGATGTGTGTCTCCTCCAAATCTCATATTGAAATGTAATCCCCAGTGTTGGAGGTGGGGCCTGGTGAGAGGTAATTGGATGGATCATGGGGCATATTCCTCATGAATGGCTTAGTACCATTCCCATGGTGATGAGTGAGTTCATGCAAGATCTAGTTATTTAAAAGTGTGTGGTACCTCCCCTCTCTCTCTCTTGCTCTCATTCTCACCATGTGATGTGCCTGCTCCCATAATGCCTTCTGCTATGGTTGTAAGCTACCTGAGGCCCTCACCAGAAACTGAGCTGATGTTGGTGCCATGCTTGTACAGTCTACAGAACCTTGAGCCAATGAAACTTTTCTTTATAAATTACCTAGCCTCAGGTATGTCTTTATAGCAACACAAGAATGGCCTAACAGAAGCCCTTATAAAACGGTTTGAGGAAACTAACTTGCCAATTTCCCCTCCCATCCTTCTCCCATATGAAGATACAGCATTTGTCTCATTTTCCCTTTTTATCCCTTTTGCTTTTTCATCTCTTCTGCCATGTGAGGACTCAGCAAGAAGCCACACCGGACACCAAA
The DNA here is from genome assembly GCF_006542625.1 of Nomascus leucogenys. Classification (NCBI taxonomy): domain Eukaryota; kingdom Metazoa; phylum Chordata; class Mammalia; order Primates; family Hylobatidae; genus Nomascus; species Nomascus leucogenys. The sequence goes on along the minus strand of NC_044395.1, from coordinate 28,442,422 downwards.
TATTGGTGCCTTGATCTTGGACTTCTCAGCCTCCAAAGCTGTGAGAAATAAATTTCTGTTGTGTATAAAGTACTCTTTAATTCCTATTTATACGTCACCACATGAAGCCCAGGCTTCCCCAGTCATCCCTATTCCTTCAGACTGTGATTTCCATATAGCTCTGTACATTTATTTTTCTGACATGATCTTCCACATTTACCCATCTTCTGAATCTTTCACTGTACTCCCTCTGTAACTTAAAGCTGTCTCTCCTCTGAGGATTATTCCCACATTGGCTTTCTCTCCCGTACCTCTCTTACTTTAAACCTGGAGGTGAAGATTCCTCATTGCCTCATCCGCATCATTTTCCTGCATTTTCTTACATCATACCAGCTTTGACTGTCATGTCATTAAACAATACCATTGACACACCTTCCTTGTTTTAGCGATCTTCTGCCCCTACATAAATCTCTCTTATTCCTTGACGGTTGTGTCTACATGCCCCCTTCCAATCACATTGTCAAACTCTATTCCTGTCAAAATTCCTGACAACTTATATATCCTTCAATAATATGGCCAGTATTATGTTAGGTTGTCATTGGTTTGAGGTGATAGAGGTGCTCTATCCCTAGAAAGTCATCAAAGAGACTAGATACCATCTTAGGACATATTTTACACAAAAAAATATGAGTTAGTAGACTGAGAAAAAGATCAAGAGTTTTAAAAATAAAGTCTATTAAAGATATATGGCAATCATTCTCAAGTGGGGACAGTTTTGCCCCCAGGAGACATTTGGCAATGTGTGGAGACATTTTTGGTTGTTGCAACTCGGGGTGGGGGTGGGATGTGCTACTGGCACTTAGCGAAGAGAGGCCAAAGATGCTGCTAAACATCTTGCAACTCACAGCACAGGCCCCTGCAACAAAGAATTATCCAGCCCAAAAGGTCTATAGTGCTGGTTGAGAAACCCTGGTGTATGGTAATAATTGCCCTTCATTTTAGGATTTCCAATCAGGAAAATGCACTGATTTATCTCTCTTAAGCACACTAGCAGCTTTTATATAGAGTAAGAATACAGTAAAAACTTTTTTTAAAAAAAGCCTAAAACCTATGGAGGATTACAGGATTTTTGAAATATAAAAAGATGAAGTTCACACTGTTAGAGCCTCCATGTTTTTAAAAATTTCCTCCCCCATGAGTACAGAAAGCCTAACTAGGCGTTTTGTCTTAAGTTGAAATGTGGCGTGGTTCATGATTTCAAGTTATCATTTTTTATTCACAGCCTAAGGAGCTTTCCTCTTAGACTCTTTACTCCTGGACTTACATTTGGAAGAAGCATATTTTCAAGCAAATGTGATGTCATTGGTAGAAAGAAAAATCTAGCCTGGTCTTTCAAGCTGCTTTATTTAAAAGTGAATGGAAGGGGTTTATTAGCCTCATTTATGGTCCAATGGCATTACTCTGCAGAGTGACTGGCTTGAGTTCACTGGCTCTCATTTGTTTATATATGCATTTATTTTAAAAGTATTTATCGAATTCCTACTATATGCTAAACAATGTGTTAGCAATGGGGATACTCAGATAAACAGAAAAAGTCTCTGGATTCAAATTTCTTTCCATATGGTCAAGGATGAAAACCATAGAAATTATAATAATAATTTAGTAAATTGTTATTTAATGAATTAATTTAATAAATTAAGATAATAAATAATAAAAAGTAGGTAATAACACAAAGAAAGGAGTGACTTACAATTCTGTGTAGTATTGGAAAGTAATTTCAGAAGTGTTACAAGATAAAATGATACTTAAATTGAAATTTATGGGTAAAAAGAAAGAGAAATTTAACATTTGGGGTAGCCTACCATGTGTCAGACCCTCTACAAAGCACTTTCTGAGCTTTTCTCTTTTAATCTTCACAATAACCTTGTATGATACAGTTATTATCCACATTTTGCATTTGAGAAAACAGAAGCTTCAGTAAGTCAGTCAAGGTTACCGTGGAAAGAAGTGCTAGAACTGAGATCTGGATCTACGTCTAACTCCCAATAGATATGTATGTTGTTTTCAATAAGCCAAAAGGAGGAGACAGGTTTAAATACTGAGGATGCAATTTACTCACATTTACCAAGTATACCAGAGTTTTATTTCTCATTTAACCCACCTCACCTAAAACTCCCAGAGCATCTGATTCCCTCCATGTTGCCATAGTTGCCCTGACCCACAATGAACCCATCAATAGGTAGGGCTGAGTCAGTGAGATCATTTTTCAAGAATATGAACAAAAATATTGTACTCAAAAAGATCTTATGCCTATGGTGATGGCTTGCTGCTCTGCTAAGTCACTTCATGCTGGGGCTGAAGTAGACTAGAAAGAAAAAAATTGAGTCAATGTTGTATAGAGGCAACATGCTGTAGGATCAGAAACCATAAGGAAGCAGAGAAAGCTGTCAGGGGAAGAAGAAAGAAATTTCTGGAAAATAAAAGACACCAAGGCAGCAGCAGATATAGCTCTTGAAGGAAGCTTTCTGTTTCCTGTTAGGCCTGGCATCTTACAATATTACCCCTCTCCTCACCACCACCATGCTTACAGCCCTTTAACTGGAGCTCAAAGTTGGTTAGATCGCTTTTAATGAAAAGAAAAATTTGAACTGGAATAATACTAGTAAAAATACAGAGCTATGGGACAATAAGGAAGAAGTACTTTAGAATCACGGGAGCACAGTGGGCACCTGGTGTACACTAATGAACTGGAAGAGGAAGGAGGAAGGAGGGCAGACTGAGAATGTAAAGTGCCTTTTCTGTTGGGCCAAGGATTTGGATCTTATTCTAAAAGCTTTGAGGAGCCTTTAAATGCTTTAAAGCAGCTCTTGAAACTAGACTGGTTTATTTATCTCTGTATCCACAGCACCTGGCTGAGAGAGTTATACAAAGTTTATGTTTGATAAATATGTATTATATCAATGAAAAAAATTAGTGAGGAAAATAAAAATAACCATGGAGTTCAGTTCTACATCACAATTATGGTAAGTAAAACCATAACTGATAAGAAAGCCGGTTATAAGGAGCTTCGAGGATCAGGTATTAGAGGACACCTGCTAGTAAGCCAACAACAGAATGTGGAACTCCAGCCATGACATGGAACCATGAGGTGGGGGTGAGTGATGAGTAGTGTGATACAACTTTAAAGAACAAGGAAGCGTTGACAAAGGGTGAGGTAGAAGAGATCAGCATGAATCTCTTTAAGAAAGACCTAGTATGATCTGCTAACAATCTTAACATTAATGTTCTATAGTTTATAAGCAACTATTAAGGATTTTCCATAGAGGAATTAATTTATTAACTCCCTACAACATATAGTTATTGAGAAACAATTACATTCCAAATATTATTATTCATGCAGTGAATACCTTGGTGAACAAGATGGTAAAAAAGTTTATTGTTGAATTTACGTTATATTGGGAGAAGACTCATGAGAAAATACATTTTCTTGTTTATTATTTAAGCATAATAAACAAGAAAATGTATTCAACTTGTTAGAGGTAATGTGTGCTATGGAAAAGAAATTAAGCTTGATTGTGTGCTAAAATCTTAACAGAGTGGTTGGTGTAGACATCACTGAGAAGATGATGTTTGAGCAGAGATTTGAAGGAGATGAGGAAGTGAACCTGGCAAGTATCTAGTGGAAGAACACTCCAGAAATGAATTTTCTCCAGTCACCACAAACGGCCTAAGACAAGAGAATGTCTAGCAAGCCAGGGAAATCCAGGGGAGCTGTAAGGACAGAGTAGAAGGGGTGAGATGAAGAGAAGGAAATAAGATCAGAGAAGGAATGCAAGGCAAGATCCTGTAAGACTTTATAGCCAGACATATATTTTAAGGTGACTATTCTGTCAGCTATGCAGAAGATATATTTTAGAGGAATAAATTACTTGGTATAATTTTGGTTCTAAGCAATAGAAATTGCAACAAAAACATATTAGGTCATATTACAGGATATGAAAATTAAAAGCTTAGAACAGATTAGACACCGAAGAAGAAGTATAAAGGTGTACCAGTAGACTATCCAAAATAAAGCACAGAAAAGAAAATGAAAGTGTAAAAATGGTAGCAGAGCAGCATTGACCTATGTGATCTAACATATGTTTGAGTCCAGGAAAAATGGAAAAACAGAAAAAAAATGATAAAACAATGGACAAATTTCTTTCTAAATTCAATTAAAACGATAAATCCAAGACTCAATGATTTTAGCATACTCCTAGCGTCATAGAGAAAAACCACACCACACTAGTTAACCATGTTGCAAAAAAATTTCTGAAAACCAGTGGTAAAGGGAAAATCATAAAAGAAGCAAAAGAAAAAAGACACATTGCATACAATGGAACAAAGTTAAGAAATACCATAGACTTAAATTAAAAATACACCTCATTACAACTCCATGAACTAGATAATGTATGCATTTTACAAATAAGAAAAATGATGTTTGAGCTACATAGTAAAATCCTGTTGATCTGAACAGTATTATTCAGCAATTCTATGTAACATTAGAGATTGTAATTGGAAGCACTCTATCACCTTAACTCCAAAGTTCACAACTACCATAATTTGATGAAGGTAACAAAAAAATTACTACAGACTTGGTGTCAGAACCCTTGCATAGCTTGCTTGCCAGAAAATGATGGAGAGATATCTTTAAACTATCAAAAGAGAAAAATAAAGTCAACTTAGAATTCTCTATTATGCAGAAGTACCTTTTACAGCTGACTACGAGATAAAGACATTTTTTAAATAAACAAGAGCTGAGAGAATTTATCTCTCGTAGACTGGAACTACAAGGAACAATAAAAGTAGTTCTTTGGCATAAGGAGAATTATACCAGATAGAAATTTGATCTACACAAAGAAATAAAGATTTCCAGATGTGCTATATATGTTGGTGTATTACTCTCTTCTCATGCTGCTAATAAAAATATGCCTGAGACTGGGTAATTTATAAAGCAAAGGGGTTTAATGGAATCACAGCTTCACATGGCTTGGGAGGCCTCACGATCATGGCAGAAGTCAAAGGAGAAGCAAAGGCATGTCTTACACGGCAGCAGGCAAAAGGGCATGTGCAGGGGAACTCGTCTTTATAAAACCACCAGATCTCATGAGACTTATTCACTAGCCACCCACCCCCCATGATTCAATTACATCCCACTGGTTCCGCCCACAACACTTGGGGATTATTACAATTCACAGTGAGATTTGGGTGGGGACACAGAGCCAAACCATATTGGTGGGTAAAGAGAAAACACGTTTTTCCCCCAAAATATCAATTATTTGTTTATCTAACATTACTGCCACATTTAACACTCTGCTAGCCCTCTGCACCAAACCACCATCATCTCAATTTATCTAGATTTCTGCATGAGCCTTCTAACTGTTCTCCCTGCCCTGACTCCAAGACAGTCTATTCTCAACACAGTAGCCAGGCTTTTAAAATATATCTTGCAGATTATCTCACCCCTTTGCTCAGATTCCTCCAATGGCTACTCAGCTTGTTTTTAGTAAAATATGAAGTCTTCACAATACCCATAAGGCCTTATAACATTGACTTTCCCATTATTCCCCTCATCTCTAAGATCTTGTGTTGGAGTACCAGCCCATTCATTGATTGTATCCAGCAACGCTGGTCTCCTTGCCTAGTCTTTGACACCAGGCATTGTTCTACCTCAGGGTCTTTACCCTCATTCTTCTCTCTACCAAAACACTCTCCTCCAGGATATCCACATAGCCACTCCCGCATCTCCCTTGTTTTTTGTACAGTGGCACCTCAGGAAAGCCTTCCCTATCCATATTTTAAAATCACACATCCCCAACCCCAAGATTTCGTCTCCTTCTTCCATGTTACATTTTTTATATAGCATGTATTATCATCTGCCATACTCTATATTTTCTTATTCTGTGTACTGTCTGTATCTTTTACTAAAATGGAAGCTGCATAATGATTCAGATGTATTCACTATGAATTTTTTTTTTTACTTCTCCCAAGACAGTTGATCCCCCCTTCAGCTTCCCATTCAGACCATAGTGCGTGAGAATTCCAATTGATTACGTTCTTGCTAATACTTGGTATTGTCAGCCTTTTTCTCTATGGCCATTTTGGTGGTGGGGGAGGATTAACTCCCCAAAAGATGGAAAGTGTTGTTTCTGGGAAAAGGAATACATGCTATGGAACAAAAAGCACCAAATACTACACATGATTTCCGGGGAAATACCACTGTTCACAGAACTTACAAAAGTAAAACTATAAAATGAGCTCAATTCCATTCCAAACATCTCTAGGTTAAGCATTCAGCTGAAGGGCAAATAGATAAAAAGGTAGAATATTTCAGTGAATTTATGACATATGCTGAATTATTTCTCTTGTTCTTCAGTAAGCACTGACAGCAGATCCTTGTCAGGCAGATTGTTGTTGATTTCATGCTTTTGACAAGGCTGAAAGATTTTAGAGTCCAATTATTTAAATTGTTGTTGAATTCACTAGAGCAAATTTTAACTAGCAACTTGTGTGGAGAACCCTTTATGTATCTTTTTAATGTTATTGAAGTAAAATTTAAATACAGAAAGTGGCACATATCATAAAGCTCAATGAATATTCATAAATTGAATACACCAGTGTAAACCTTGCCCAGATCCAAAAACCAAAACGTTGCAAACATTTAAGTCTCCTTTATGTTCTCTTCTACTCACTATCCATCGTCACTGATAACCACTACTCAGACTTCCTCCTGATTAGTTTTGCCTATTTTTCCATTTTCTGTAAATTCGATCAAATTATGTTTTACTATTGGTGTCAGGTTTCTTTTGCTCAACCATCGTATTTGTGACACGCATTCGTGTTGTTGATTGTAGTTGTAGACTGCTTATTCTCATTGCTTTGTAGTATTCAACAGTTCCTTTCTGTATTCTACTATTAGAGGGCATTTGAGTATTTACAGTTTTGGGCAATTTTACTGCTACTAACATTCTAGTGGATCTTTTTTGGTGAACAAATACATACACAATTCTTTAAAATATATATCAAAGAATAGAATTACTAGCATATGGGTCCACCTGTGCTTAACATTGGATGATACTGTCAATGTTCTAATTTTATTTCTCATTACAAATAGTGTATTTGATTGGACAAAGTGTTTTACTATACGGTTATTGCAAGGATGTAAGTAAGCTGCTAATATATGCAAAATATGCAAATTTATCTTTAAACTATATACCATAAGAAACTCTCTTATTAGTTTTTTTTCCCTCAGGGAATTCTGTACTGTCTATTGTCCAATATTTGTTTCATATATTATTTCCAGTTTTCTAGCTATTTATAGTAGGGGAGCAAAAACAGGCAATCTATTAAAGCTAGAAACACGTCTCTTTCTTTATTTTGTCTTTATTTTCTCTCAACATGTTTTAAAGCTTTCTGTGTAGGATTCTTGTATGGAATGTATTTATTCCTAGATATTTTATGGTTTTTAATGTTCTTGTAAATTGTATCTTTTAAAATATTTTCTTTTATATTTTGCTGCTATATATAAATACGATTGATTTTAAAATATTAACCTGATCTCCAGCAACCTTGTTGAATTTGGTTATTAATTTTAATGATATATGTGAAGATTTTTTTTATTGTCTCAGTATGCAGTCGTGTTCAAATAATGACATTTTAATTTCTTCATTTCCAATCCTTTGTTTCTTATTTCATTTCTTGCACTATTATGGTGACTGGAATGTCCAGTATAATGTTACATAGAATTGGCATTGAATAGTGAGAATTCTTGTCTCATTCCTACTCTTAGGGGAAAGCATTGGATATTTCATTATTAAAATGTTTTCACTAAGTTTTTAAATTTGTAGACATTATTTAGAAAATTAAGGAAGTTCCCTTGTATTCCTGGTTTGTTAAAAGTTTACCATAAAGAGGGCTGATTTTTTTCAATGCTTTTTCTGCATTAATTGATTTTTATTCTTTATTTCTCTTAATGTTTTCTATCAAATGATTTACTTTTAAATGCTGAAACACATTTGCAAACCTAAAATAAACCACCGTTGTAGTGTGATAGCATCCATTTTATACAATTAAAGTTGCTTATTTTGTCAGGAACTTTTTCGTGTATATTCTTGAGAAATATTAATCTGTAATATTTCTGCCTTGTAATGTCATTGAAGACTTTGGAATCAAGGTTGGCGGTTTTTGCTTTTAAAAAAGAATTAGAAATCACCCCTCTTCCGTCTACCCTTCGGAAAAACCTATACCTGACTGATGTGGTTTATAAGAATCTGATAGTAAAGCCGTATGGAACTGGCTTCTTACAGGCCCCCTGCCAGAAGGGTTTTAGTAAGAGATTTACCTTCTATAATAAATGTAGAAGTACTTGGATTTTAAAAATTTTTTAGCTTTGCAAAATACAGTTTTTGAGAAATTTGTCTATTGAATTCAAATAGTCCAGTTATCTCTAATATTGCGTTATCTTTTTAAAATCTGTACAACAAATACTTCTGTTACTTTTGCAGTATTAATATTGGTTATTTGCAATTTGGGGTGTTGTCAGTATGAGATATATTTTCAAAGATCGAATTTTTGCTTTCTTGAATTTTCCATATTGTGTCTCGTATTTCATCAGCTTGGTTTTACTTTTATATCTTTTAGTCTAATTTATTTGGGCTAAATTTGCTCTGTCCTATTTCCAGATTCTCAAGCTAGAAGTCTAAATTATTGATTTTCAGTCTTTCTTCTTTTCTAATATATGTATTGAGGCTACAAAGTTTCCACTATGTTATGATATGAAAATATCATATCTTCAATTCCTTTTACTTAAAAATATTTTTTAAATTTCTACTCTGAATTCTTTTTTTTAAACCAATGTGCCATTTAAAAGTCATTGCTAATTTCCAGGCAGTTGGATTTTCCTAGTTATCTTTTTCTTATTGAATTTTAGCTTATCCCCCTGTGGTCACAGAATATACTCTGCAATCTTCTACATTTACTTAAGTTCTTTTGTTTGTATTTTTTTAATAGCACAGCCTATGGTATGTTCCATGTATAAATGAAAATAATGTAATTGTGGTTAATAGAAACAGTACTCTGTTGCCCTAAATATCAATTTGATTGAGTTTATAATTATTCTCTGCAGATCTTCTAAATCCTTATTGATTATCTGCTTGTTGTACCAGCAATAGAGAGAAGTAGGCTGAAGTCTTCACTAGGTTTTGGATTTATCTATTACTTGTTTTAGTTCTGTTAAACTTTATGTTTTATGTTGTGAAGCTATTAAGGACAAACAAATTCAGTGGTTATATATCCTATTACATTGGGCCTCTCGATATTATGAAATGACTTTATTCCTAGCAATGTTTAAAGTATACATTGTTGTTGCCATAGCTACCTCAGCCTTTTCATAATTAGTGTTTCCATAACATATATTTTCTCCTCTTTTTAGTTTCAACTTTCTGTGTCTCTTGAGAGATTCATAAAAGTGTTTTTGTTTTGTTTTTAATTCAATCTGGTTATCCTAGTCCTTTAATTGAAGTGTTTAGTTCATTTATATTAAATATAATTACAGAAATAATTGGGTTCTATTTTTCTCTTTCTTTCATATATTTAACTAATAAAGTATGTGTTTTCTTATTACTTCATTTTTTCTCCTAAGAACATGCTGGTGATATTCTATTAGTAGTTATTTAGAGACTAAAATATGCATCCTTGACTCTAAAATTTTATATAAATTATAACATTTAAAACTTCCCCCAAACTTCTAGGACCTTAGAACCCTTTAAACCCATTTACTCCCTCTCACCTATTGTATCATCTTTCTTGCATTTTAATTCTATATATATTTTAGACAACATAATGCATTGCAAATATCATTTTATTTAATCAGTATTCACTTTTTTACCGACTCATGTACTTTTCCTGAAGCATTTTATTCCTGTGGCAGTTTTCTACCACAGTTGAGATAATTTTCCTCACAAACCTAAGAACTTAAGCCTTAAAAGCTCTGTCTAGTATTTCTTGTAGTGCAGATTTTCTGTCAACCAATTATCTTAGCTTTTGCTTTGCTGAAAATGTCTTTACTCGACTTTATTTTTGGAAGATATTTTCATTTGATATAGAGTTGTAGGTGACAATGTGGGATTTTTTTTTTTTCCCTGAAAGCATCATAAAATTGTCTTTCATTGTCTTTTGACTCCCATGGCTTTAGTTGACAACGCGGCTGTACATTCCACAATTGCCCCAATGAAGGCATTCTATCTGATTCCTTTGGCTGCTTTTAAAAACGTCTGTAGTTTCTAGCAGTTTTACCACGATACTCCTAGTGTGATTTTCTTTATATTAATTTTCTTCTTCAGTTTTATCAAACTTTTTGAATCTTTCGACTGATACTTTTCAACAACTTTGGAAAATTTTAGGCCATTCTCTCTTTATGTTACTATTGTTTTATTCTTCTATGTCTCATCTTGCATTTAACCTATCCAGCAAGTTCTTAATTTCAGACACAGTACTTTTCAGTTCTAGAATATATATTTGATTTTTTCAAAAACAATTACAATTTTATTTTAATTATTTTTTCATATTTTCCTTAATACAGTAATCATAGTTGTTTCAAATTACCTTTCTGAGAACTTCAATATCTAGATCATCTGTGAGTCTGTTTCTATTGAATGTTTTTTCACATCTTCATTAGTCATATTTTTTACCTTTTTGTATATAGAGTAATTTTTGATTGTGTATAAAAGAACTAGGCACTGTGTATTAAAAAACTACAGAGGGTCCTCGTGGTGTTATATTTCAAAAAGAACATCCTATTTTCTCTGTTGGAGAGATAGGGTGAATGACTAATTTTAACACAGTTAGAGGTTCTGCTTGTCTAGGGCTGGGCTTCAGTGTTGTTGAGACTTTGCTTACCTCTCTTTACCTCCATTTCTAAGGTGTGACACTGCTGAACTTTTGACTGAGGTCCTGGCAGATCTTCTCATTTCCAAAAGACCATAGGAGATTTAACTTTGTTCTTCAAAGACTCTCAGCCCAGCTCTCCAGCTTTACTCCTTCAAAATATGGTAAAATTCTTAATAAGGAGACAAGTTGTGTGCTTGAGACAGCCTACATAGTCTTGCAGGCTGGTCTTCTTTTTCTTTCTTTTCTTTTTTTTTTCCCGTAAGCATGGCAAGTCTGTAACTCTGCCTTTAGAAGCTTTCAGTATAGTTTTGCAGGCTCCTGTGCAAATTTCCAATGAGAAATTTAACGTTTTAAAAATTAGCTTCTCAAAATCGCTAGTTTTAAAATTATGTATCTTTCCGGGCCAACCTGGATCCTTAGCCAGTAACAGAATTTTCAAATTCTCAAAAAAAAAAAAAAAAGATAAAACAGGTAGCAATGTCAGTTTACCTCAAAGGATTATTTTCTTTCCTCATAAAAATTTAATTCATCTAGTTCTCATTTTCTCCACAGAAATCTGATATCTTTAAAATATACTTCTGAAATGAATTTCCCAGATTTTAAAATTTATTACAGCAAGAACATTGGCTTGTTGTGCACAACTATGTTATTTGGAAATGGATATCTCTTTGTAACTTCTACATGTTCAAATTTGATTTGCTAAAAAGAGGAACTTGGGACAATTTCTGTAGAAAACATGTTTTTTCTAGAAATACACAAGGCACAATCAGTCCTAGAACCCAGCAAAGTAATTTCTTAAACCCCAATATGATCTCCTCTATTTACTTGTTAGTACTCAAAGTGTCACCACTTGAGAATTTTTTTAATATGAATTGTTGTCTTTGTTAAACTGCAATGGGCAACACTCACTTTATGCCCATATGCCATAGTATGAATTAATCAATTTTATTGAAAGCAAATATAGGAAAAAGGCAGATTAGAAATGATCTGAAGACACAAAGTACCTGGGCAAGAGAGTGAGAAGGGATATAAAGGAAGAAGAAAAAAATAACAACAAGAAATTTGCTGCCAGTTACCAAATCAACCAAGTGTCATACAGATTTCCTGTCTTCATCATCAGTAGGCATTGGGTAGGCACTAGTGATTCAGATCTTGTAATAGTTGCATTTGGTGTTTATTAAGTACTGCTTGCTCTTGTAAGTGCTTCTATTATTGTATAATTTCTAACATTGATTTATATTTTACTTGACAATAATTGTATATATTGATGGTGCACAATATGTTATTTTGAAATATATATACACTGTAGAATGGCTAATTGAACTAATTAACAGATGTATTCCCTCAAATACTTACTATTTTTGACATTTTAAAAAAATTTTTAGTTATTTATTTATTTTTCCATAAGTTATTGGGGTATAGTTGGTATTTGGTTACATGAGTAAGTTCTTTAGTGGTGATTTGTGAGATTTTGGTGCACCTATCACCCAAGCTGTATACACTGCACCATATTTGTAGTCTTTTATGCCTTGTCCCCATCCCACTCTTCCTCCCAAGTGCCCAAAGTCCATGTATCATTTTTATGCCTTTGCATCCTCACAGCTTAGCTCCCACATATCAGTGAGAACATACAGCATTTGGTTTTCCATTCCTGAGTTACTTCACTTAGAATAATAGTCTCCAGTTTCATCCAGGTCACTGCAAATGCTGTTAATTCATCCATCATATATATATATATGATGGAATACTACACAGCCATAAAAGGAATAATATACATATTATGGAATACTATACAGCCATAAAAAGGAATGGATATATATATATATATATATATATATATTTCATTTATCTTTTGTATTTTTTTTTTGAGACGGAGTCTCGCTCTGTCTCCCAGGCTGGAGTGCAGTGACGCGATCTCGGCTCACTGCAAGCTCCACCTCCTGGGTTCATGCCATTCTCCTGCCTCAGCCTCCTGAGTAGCTGGGACTACAGGCGCCCGCCACCACGCCTGGCTAATTTTTTGTATTTTTGGTAGAGACGGAGTTTCACAGTGTTAGCCAGGATGGTCTTGATCTCCTGACCTTGTGATCCTCCTGCCTCGGCCTCCCAAAGTGCTGGGATTACAGACGTGAGCCACCATGCCTGGACTTATCTTTTGTATTTTTTTGTTGGTTTGTTTGCTTTTTCAATTTCACTTAGTTCTGCTCTGATCTTGATTATTTCCTTTCTTCTGCTGTATTTGGATTTGGTTTGTCTTGTTTCTTTAGTTCCTTGAGGTGTGACTTTAGATTGTTTGTTTGTGCTCTTTCAGACTTTTTGATGTATATATTTAGGGCTATGAACTTTCCTCTTAGCACCATCTTAGCTGTATCCCAGAGGTTTTGATAGGTTGTGTCATTATTGTCATTCAGTTTGAATAATTTTTAAATTTCCATCTTGATTTCATTTTTGACCCAATGCTCATTCAGGAGCAGGTTATTTAATTTCCATATATTTACATGGTTTTGAAGCTTCCTTTTGGAGTTGATTTCCAGTTTTATTCCACTGTGGTCTGAGAGAGTGTTTGATATAATTTCAATTTTCTTAAATTTATTGAGGCTCATTTTATGGCCTATTAGATGGTCTGTCTTGGAGAAAGTTCCATGCACTGTTGAATAGAATGTGTATCTGTGGATGTTGGATGAATTGTTCTGTATATATTTATATTTGTTAAGTCCATTTGTTCCAAGGCATAGTTTAAATCCATTGTTTCTTTGTTGACTTTCTGTCTTCATGACCTATCTACTGCTGTCAGTGGAGTATTGAAGTCCCCCACTATTATTGTGTTGCGGTCTATCTCATTTCTTTGGTCTATTAGTAATTGTCTTATAATTTTGAGAGCTCCAGTGTTAGGTTTATATATGTTTAGAATTGTGACATTTTCCTGACAGACAAGGCCTTTTACCATTATATAATGCCCCTCTTTGTCTCTTTTAACTGCTCTTGCCTTAAAGTTTGTTTTGTCTGATATAAGAATAGTTACCCCTGCTCACTTTTGGTGTCCATTTGCCTGAAATGCCTTTTTCCACCCCTTTACTTTAAGTTTATGTGAGTCCTTATGTGTTAGGTGAGTCTCCTGAAGGCAGCAGAGAGTTGGTTGGTGAGTTCTCATCCGTTCTGTCATTCTGTAACTTTTAAGTGGAGCATTTAGGCCATTTACATTCAATATTAGTATTGAAGTGTGAGGTACCCTTGCATTCATCATGCTCTTTTTTGCCTGTGTACTTTGTTTTGTTTTGTTTTGTTTTTTGCTTTTGCTTTTTAACTTGTATTTTTATCTTATAGATCTGTGTGATTTATGCTTTAAAAGGTTCTGTCTTGATGTATTTCCAAGATTTGTTTCAAGATTTAGAGCTCCTTTTAGCAGTTCTCATAGTGGTGGCTTGGTAATGGCAAATTCTCTCAGCATTTGTTTGTCTGAAAATGACTGTATCTTTCCTTCATATATGATGCTTAGTTTTGTTGGATACAAAATTCTTGGCTGATAAATGTTTTATTTGAGGAGGCTGAATATAGGGCCCCAGTCCCTTTTAGCTTATAGGGATCTGCTGAGAAATCTGCTGTTGATCTGACGGGTTTTCCTTTATTGGTTACCTGGTGCTTCTGTCTCACAGCTCTTAAGATTCTTTCCATCATCTTAACTTTAGATAACCTGATGACAATGTGCCTAGGCAAAGATCTTTTTGCAATGAATTTCACAGGTATTCTTTGTGCTTCTCGTATTTGGATGTCTAGGTCTCTAGCAAGGCTGGGGAAGTTTTCCTTGATTATTCTCCCAAATATGTTTTCCAGGCTTTTAGAATGGTCGTCTTCCTCAGGAACACCGTTTATTATAACATAATCCCAGACTTGTTGGAAGCTTTGTTCATATTTTCTTATTCTTTTTTCTTTGTCTTTGTTGGATTGAATGAATTCAAAGACCTTGTCTTTGAGCTCCAAATTTCTTTCTTCTACTTATTCAGTTCTATTGCTGAGACTTTCTAGAGCATTTCGCATTCCTAAAAGTGTATCCAAAGTTTCTAGAATTTTTTATTGTTTTTTCTTTAAGCTATCTATTTCCTTGAATATTTCTCCCTTCACTTCTTGTATCATTTTTTGGATTTCCTTGCACTGGGCTTCGCCTTTCTCTTGTCCCTCCCTGATGAGCTTAATAACTAACCCCCTGAATTCTTTTTCGGGTAAATCAGGGATTTCTTTTTGGTATAGATCCACTGCTGGTGAACTAGTTTCATTTTTGGGGGGTGTTTAAGAACCTTGTTTTGTCATATTACCAGAATTGGTTTTCTGGTTCCTTCTCGTTTGGGTAGGCTGTGTCAGAGGAAAGGTCTAGGGCTGAAGGCTGTTGTTCAGATTCTTTTGTCCCATGGGGTGTTCCCTTGATGTAGTGCCCTCCCCATTTTCCTGTGGTTGTGGCTTCCTGTGAGCCAAACTGCAGTGATTGTTGTCTCTCTTGTTGGTCTAGCCACCCAGAGAATCCACTCGGCTCTGGGATGGTACTGGGGGTTGTCTGCACAGAGTCCTGTGATGTGAACACGTACAGGTCTCTCAGTCATGGCTACCAGAGCCTGTTCCAGTGGAGGTGGCAGAGGGTGCAGTGGATTCTGTGAGGGTCCTTAGCTTTGGTGGTTTAACGCTCTATTTTTGTGCTGGTTAGCCTCTGCCAGGAGGTGGCACTTTCTAGAAAGCATCAGCTGTAGTATTGTGGAAAGGGACCAGCGGTAGGCGTGGCCCTAGAACTCCCAGGATTATATGCCTTTTGTCTTCCACTACCATGGTGGATAGGGAAGGACCATCAGGTGGGAGTGGGGCTAGGTATGTCTGACCTCAGACTCTCCTTGGGCGGGTCTTGCTACAGTTGCTATGGGTATGGGAGTGAGATTCCCAGGACACTGGAGTTGTGTCCCTGGGAGGATTATGGCTGCCTCTGCTGAGTCATGCAGGTTGTCAGGGAAGTGGGGGAAAGCTGGCAGTCACAGGACTCACCCAGCATCCAAGCAAACCGAAGGGCTGGTCTCACTTTCACCATGCCTCCCACAACAGCCCCGAGTCTGTTTCCAGGTGGAAGGTGAGACGGTCTTGAAAACTTGCCTGAGGCTTTATGCCTCCTGGAGTATTTGGAGTGTCTCCCAGGTCCTGCAGGAGCAGTCTGCTTCCTTCAGAGGGTCTGTTGGTCCTCTCAGGATAGCTGGTTTTTTCTTGCCGTCAATCTGGGGGTGTCCAATGACTCTGTTTCAGCTACTCAACAGACCATCCGTAATGGGATCTGTGCAGCCAGTTCTAGCTGTTGAAAGTCTGGGATCAAGATGTTAGCAGAGGGGTTTCACCTGAGGTCTCTCTCCTTGGCTTGCAGATGGTCCTCTTCTCTCTGGGCCTTTACATGATCTTCCCTCTGCCTTTTATTTTTTCGTGTGACAGAGTCTCACTCTGTCTGCCAGGCTAGAGTGCAGTGGTGCGACCTCGGCTCACTGCAACCTCTGCCTCCCTGGGTTCAAGTGATTCTCCTGTCTCAACCTCCCAAGTAGCTGGGGATTACAGGCACACACCACCATGCTTGGCTAATTTTTGTATTTTTAGTAGAGACGGGGTTTTGCCATGTTGGCCAGGCTGGTCTTGAGCTCGTGGTCTCAGGTGATCCACCCGCCTTGGCCTCCCAAAGTTCTGGGATTACAGGTGTGAACCACTGAGCCCAGCCTATTTTTGTATAAATGTTATAGACAAGAAAACTGTAGCAGAAAGTTTGACTTTTCAAAGATGACATGGCAAGAAAGAAATATATCTAGGTGTTTAAAACAGAGATACATTAGGACTGGAATAGGGCAGCTTTTTGCTTCTTTTTGGGGATGCATGAAAGTCCAATACTGACTTCTGCCGCATAATAAGGGGAGGGAGGGAGCTAGCTAATAATTTATTATGTGCTATTTAATTCTAAAATTGTCCTGGTGGCACCCATAGTCAATTTGTTTACATTGTTTATGGATGAAGAGACTGATGAATTATACCCAATTTAACTGGTTCCTCCAACATTTCTTAGTAGTCCATTATCTAGAGGTGAAATACATTTGCCACAACTAAGAAAGAACTTGGAGAGCTGTATTTTTAAATCTATTGCATCTCCATTACTTGGCTGCACTTTCTTTCGCCTTAGGTACCAGATCCTTTACCTTTATTAAAGTCTAATATGCGTATGCTTTGTAGAGTCTCGTGACAAACTGTTGAACTTTGTGTAACCCAGCCAGTCCACATTCACATCTACTGCCTCTACATAGATACTTTTATCTCCTAACTCACTCACTGTCTTTAACAAGTTTGCAGTGACTTGAGGGAGATGATGCTTTAGTCTGTTTGTGCTGTTATAACAAAATACTTGAGACTGGGTAATTTATAAAGAACCGAAATTTATTTCTCAGAGTTGAAGGCTGGGAAATCCAAGATACAGGCACTGGCAGGCTCATTGTCTGGTGAAGGCTTCTCTCTGCTTCCAAGATGGTAGCTTGTGGCTGCATCCTCCAGAAGGGAGCAATGATGTGTCCTTACATGGCAGAAGCCAGAAGAGCAAGAGAGTTGAATGAAGCCTCTGTTATAGGGGCCTTAATTCCATTCATAAGGGGAGGAGTCCTCATGACGTAATCATCTCTTAAAGAACCCATCTCTTAATACCATCACATTGGCCATTAAGTTTCAACACCTGAATTATGTAGGGGACACAGTCAAGCCATAGCAGATGATCTTGAAAATAAGTTACTGTTAGGCAATGTAACTGCTAAATTACATATTTTCAGAGGTGAAATGTCAGAGTTAGGAGTATGCAGCTCTAAGTCCAAGAGAGGATTAGAGAAAGGCTTCTCAGTGGTGGTGACATTCAGGTTTCAACTTGAGTGACAAATAGGATGTACCAGTTACAATGAAGGGAATAGACATTTTAGCTTGAAGGAACAGTCTGTTCAATGATAGAAAGAATTGACGAGGAATGGTGGATTCTGACATTGTTAGAAGATATAGAATGGGTGTGGTGGAAGATTATAGAAAAAAGAAAGAACCAAATGGGAAGAGTCCCCGCATGTCAAATCAGGGAATTTGGAGATTTTTCTACTGAAACTTGAGAGTATTAATGTATTTTAGTAGAGGAGTAAAGTGGTCAGTTTTGAGATTTAAAGACTCTACCCCTACAGCTAGTGCTGTCATGTGTAGCCACAGACATTATGCCTTGTACAATTCTAGGGGATGCCATTTACCTCTATTGCTGTGTAAATAATGCCCTCTGAAGTTGTGTAACAGGCAGTCCTGCTAGTGGAAGCATGGAAGATAGTTCTAAGAGGTGTTCATGGAGACAGGGAGACTAATGTTAAATGAAAACAAATCCAGACTGAAATAAGTAGGAAGTTTATTTGAAAAGATATAGAGATAGTTCTCTCTCTTGCAGGGAGAGAGAACTCTACCTATAAGATCTGCAAGTATCTTAAAGGTCAGACAGAAAAAGGCCTTTCTTTTATATGGCAGGGTAAACAAGACTAGAAAGAACCAGGTTCAGGGAGTAGGACAGAGAATGGTTTTCCTGAGATCAGCTATGATGCTTGGGAGGTGCCTCAGGAGGAGCGGTTCTGCTTTATGCTGCTGGATCAGGCTAGAAAGAACCAGGTTCAGGGAGTAGGACAGAGAATGGTTTTCCTGAGATCAGCTATGATGCTTGGGAGGTGCCTCAGGAGGAGCGGTTCGGCTTTATGCTGCTGAATCAGGCTAGAGTCAACGTTCAGGTCCTTTGGGGAGGAGAGAAGTTTAAGTTTGGCCAAGTCAAGTAAACTAACATTTTGTTGACCAATGGAGACAAACAATTTAGCTAATCACTTATGAGGCAAAAAATGGAAATTGGAGGATCTGCGTCTGGCCTTGTCCTAAGGAAGCAAGGGGCTATTAAGAAATCTTAACTTCTTAGTCACATCGGGAGGACTGGCTCCTTGCAGTAAGTTTTCTCCAGGAACACAAAGGTTAAGAAGATTTTTTTTTTTTTAAACTGTTGCTGTTTCCTGGGATTACAGGGATTAAAGTTCAAATCTGTCATGACTTAGCAGACTGATATGAATGTCTAGGGAAAAAGAGTGGTTAGAAATTAAAATATTTACAGGTATTCCAAACCCAACGTGTTTGTGAGACACGATGAGTATCAACAAAGTGACATGCTTTTCTGGGGAAGAAAACAGAATTAATGTTGTTGTTTTTCTGGCAAAACTAAATGTCTGCCTCCAACTGTCCCCACAGTAGAGCCCCTTTCTCTGGTCTAATACTTACCTTTTACTCATGGATCTTCTGATACTCTACTCCTCACTATCTTATTAGGGTTGTTGTAAGTACTATAAATTACAATGAATGTAAAGCATGAATAGCATTAAAAGAAAAACTTTAGACAAATTAAATTTAACAGAGTTTAACTGAGCGAAGAACAATTTGCGAATCTGGCAGCCCCGAGAACCAGACAGGTTCAGAGTGACTCCAGGTCAGCTCTGTGGTCGTATAACATCGCTGGACAAAAAGGAAAGCGACACAGAAACTTTAAGTGAGGGACAGAAACAGCTGGACTGATTACAGCTGGGCGTTTGCCTTATTTGAACTGCTTTGAACAGTTGGCAACTCTTGGCTGGCTGAGACTCAGCTACTTTTTACACAAATAGGTTCCAGTCACCTTACACATCAAATTAAGTCACAGTTCACCATGTATGGAGAAACCTTTAGGCCAAATGCAATTTAACAATACAGAGCTTGGTATACAGTGAGCTCTCAATAATTGTTACACCTGCTTTTGCTTTTTTTTCATTCTTTTCCTTGCTGTAGCTGAACAAGAAATATGTTGTCAATAGGTATGCAGACCAGCACAGGACCTTATTTAATGCATGGATATGGGAAACAGACTGAAACAAGACAAATCTGATTATTAATTGCTGGTCAGTTTCTCTAGAAATGTATTATAAATCCATGTATATAAATGAATGTTCCAAATGCCAAGGATAAAAGAAGCATTTCTGCCCCACCTCTTCCCCCTACCCGCCTTTTCTGCAAGGAGAGGGTCCAGGTATGAAGTATTTCTACCACTTATCTAATTGGTATGCTATAACTCATGTAACTTAGAGGTTGTTTTATTCCCCTATCCTTCTTAGAATTCATTGTCTGCAAGTTTCTGGGAGATAACTGGGAAACTCTTTCAACACTTTCCATTCTATTACTTCCAGCAATTACCTGTAATTATATCTCCAACTAAGACAATTAGTAGATAAATACAAATTCTTTTTTCATGATTTTTGTTGATGCTATTTAAATTCTAAGAAGCTTTATTAATTTTGGCTGCTTATAATAATTTCTTTCTTTCTCCTCTAACCAAAATTGTTTAGTGCTCTGGTCTCAAAAGCTTGCTTGTTAGTCAATGAATTGCATGCAGTAAGTAAGACTAATATTCTGAAGGAAAAAAACAAACTACCTTAGTGAAACCACTGAGACTACAGGGTGGTAGCAATTATATCTTAACAAAGAAAGGACACTGAAATATTTACTAAATATTTATTTACATTCATAATAACTAAATGTATTAGTTTGACATGCATATATTTATCTATCCATGCATCTGTTGTTGTTTTTTTTCTTGAGGAGAGATTAAAATAAAACAGAGATATACTTATTTGCTCAAATGCTCTGCCTTCAGACATTGCTATATATGCACAAAAACTCCCAGGTAGTCTTACATGTAAATTTTAAATAGCAATTCTCTCAGCAGTCACAACACATGCAATCATATCCCACCAATTCAAGCCA
The DNA here is from genome assembly GCF_006542625.1 of Nomascus leucogenys. NCBI lineage: Eukaryota > Metazoa > Chordata > Mammalia > Primates > Hylobatidae > Nomascus > Nomascus leucogenys. The sequence goes on along the minus strand of NC_044395.1, from coordinate 28,421,683 downwards.
ATAAGATGACATGTATTTAATTTAGACCTTTGCTTGCAAAGTGCAGTTCACGGAAGCAGTAGCTGTATCACTCAGGATCTTGTTAGAAATTTAGAATCTTGGGCTCCACCCTAGGACCCCGAATCAGAATTTGCACTTTAACAAGAACTCCACATGATGCAAATAAACGCACATACAATTTGAGAAGCTCTGCTCTAGCCCAGGATGTACATTTCAATCACCTTTTAAAAACGCAATTGCCAAGCTTCTGGGCCAGATTTACTGAATGCAGATCTCTGAAGCTGAGTCCCAGGACTTGGTAAAGATTTTTACAGGTGATGTTCATAAAAAGCCAGGACTGGAGATCTAAGGGAATTCTTTAATGCTGTAACAGAGTGACTTCCTCTGACCCTAATTTGCTAAACCACTTGTCTGCACTTTAGAAAAGCAGATTTTGACAAAATAAAGAGGATAGATTCTATGTGTTCTCAGAGGCAAAAATTCAAGAATGGAAAATATCTCAGTATACTGGAAGGTTCTCTAAAGTCCATATTTGTATGAACAGTTGCATATTAATAGCCTTTTTGGAAAGGAGAGTTGCTGAGTAGTAAGGAGTCCAAAGTGCTCAGATTTTAATATACCATATATAGAAGATGGGTTAGAGCTGGCTAAGAAAATGTACAGCAAAGTGTCATAAGTCTATTATTATTTTGTAATAATATGAAAACTAAAACCTAGAATCCATTTATTTATTCATCATTTCTTTTTATGTATTTATTATGATAAATATTTTATTTTATTGAATGCATCCTAAGTGCGTACCTCTGTGGCAGAAGCTGATATAAGCTGAGCTATAAAAAGTATAAAGATGATGTACAAACACATGCTTTTTAAATTAATTTTTTTAAAAAAATTTTGAATACATAGTAGGTTTATATCTTTATGGAGTACATGAGATACTTTGATACAAGCCATAAGTAATAATCACATCATGGAAAATGGGGATCTGTCCCCACAAGCATTTGTCCTTTGTGTTACACACAATCTAATTATACTCTTTTAGTTATTTTCAAATGTACAATTAAATTATTATTGGCTATAGTCACCCTATTGTGCTATCAAATACTGTCTTATTTATTCTTTCTAAGTATACATATATTTGTACTCATTAATCATCCCCCACTTCCCCCTTATAGCCTCACTACCCTTTGGTTACCTCTGGTAACCAACCTTCTATTCTCTATCTCCCTGAGTTCAATTGTTTTGAATTTTAGATCCCACAAATAAGTGTTAACATGTGATATTTACCTTTCTGTGCCTGACTTATTTCACTTAACATAATGAACTACGTACAGTTCCATCCATATTATTGCAAATGAAAGTATCACTTTTTTTATGTCTGCAAAATCCTCCACTGTGTATAGGTACCACATTGTCTGTATATATCTGTCTATCGATGAACACTTAGGTTGCTTCAGAATCTTAGCTATTGTAAACAGTGGTGCAACAAACATAAGAATTCAGGTATCTCTTCCATATATTGATTACCTTTCTTTTGGTAGGTACCAGTAGTGGGGTCACTGAATCGTGGTAGTTCTATTTTTAATTTTTGAGGAACCCCCAAACTGTTCTCCATAGTGGTTGTGATAGTGACGGGGGACAGGAAAATCCCTAAGCAGACAGGGATGGATCCCCAGTGAAACCCAACTTTCAAACCAAGGACAGTTTAAAACCTGAAAACCAAGCTGCCAGTTCCAGATAAAGCCCATGACCAGAGGGAGAACTTCCATCCCCATCTTACCCACTCTCTCTCTATTGGTTCCTTCTGAGTGATGGCTTTTAACCAACCAAATGGTGCTTTTTCCAAGACCACCCATACACCAATCAGCATGCACTCCCCCATTCTGTTTTTTTGTTTGTTTGTTTTTGAGACCAAGTTTCACTCTTGTTGCCCAGGCTGTAGTGCAATGGCATGATCTCAGCTCACTACAACCTCTGCCTCCCGGGTTCAAGTGACTCTCCTGCCTCAGCCTCCAGAGTAGCTGGGATTACAGGCGCCCACCACCACACCTGGCTATTTTTTTGTATTTTTAGTAGAGACAGGGTTTCACCATGTTGACCAGGCTGGTCTCGAACTCCTGACCTCAGGTGACCCACCCGCCTCAGCCACCCAAAGTGTTGGGATTACAGGCGTGAGCCACTACAGCCAGCCTGCACTCCCCCGTTCTAAACCCATAAAAATCCTGGACTCAGTTTCACAGATGGCGACCCACTTTCAGGTTCTCTCTTGATGCTGAGAGCTTTCTTTATGTCGCTCAATAAAATTCTCTGCCTTACTCAGTCTCCCATGTCCACATACCTCATTCCTCTTGGTTGCAGGACAAGAACCCAGAACTCGCAAAACTGTGACAGTAAAAGAACAGTAGTGCTCCTGCTCACTGAGCTGCTGGCAGCAGGAGTAAAAGAGCTGTAACACTCCCTCCTGCTGGCTGAACAATGAAAGAGAAGAAGCCGCACAGTACTAATTTACATTTTCACCAACAGGGTACTAGAGTTCTCTTTTCTTCACACCCTTGCCAGCATTTGTTATTGCTTGAATTTTTGGATAAAAGCCATTTTAACTGGGGTGAGATGACATTTCATTGTAGTTTTGACTTGCATTTCTCTAGTGATCAGTGCTGTTGAGTACCTTTTCATATGCCTGTTTGCCATTTGTATGTCTTCTTTTTGAGAAATGTCTGTTCAAATCTTTAGCCCATTTTTTGATCAGATTATTAGATTTTTTCCTATAGAGGTGTTTGAGCTCTTTATATATTCAGGTTATTAATCCCTTGTCAGATGGGTTATTTGCAAATATTTTCTCCCATTCCATGGGACTTCATCTCACTGTGTTGATTATTCCTGTGATGTGCAGAAGTTTTTTAACTTGATGTGATTCCATTTGTTCATTTTTGCTTGGTTGCCTGTACTTATGGGATATTACTCAAGAAATTTTTGCCCAGGCTAGTGTCCTGGAGAGCTTCCCCAGTGTTATCTTGTAGTAGTTTCACAGTTTGAGGTCTTAGATTTAAGTCTTTAATCTGCTTTGATTTTTGTATATGGTGAGAGAGAAGGGTAAAGTTCTATTCTTCTTCATACAGATTTCCAGTTTTTCTAGCACCATCTACTGAAGAGATTGCCCTTTCTCCAGTGTATGTTCTTTGGCACCTTTGTCAAAAACAAGTTCACTGTAAGTGTATAAATTTGCTTTTGGGTTATCTGTTCTGTTCAGTTGTTCTATGGATCTGTTTTTCTGCCAGTACCATACTGTTTTGGTTACTATAGCTCTGTAGTGTAATTAGAAGTCATATAGTGTCATTCTTCCAGTTTGTTCTTTTTGCTCAGGATAGCTTTGGCTATTCTGAATCTTTTTGCACGCAAATTCTTATAGCTACATTCAGATCAATGAGATGAGACAGGGCCATTGCTTGAGTAAAGCTATAATTTTACAAAGAAAAATATTATGGAGAAATAAAGTAGTCCTTATTTTACTTCTCTCTTCTCTGCCATTAAGAATAATACACATGGCTGGTCACAGTGGCTCACACCTGTGATTCCAGCACGTTGGGAGGCCGAGGTGAGCGGATCATGAGGTCAGGAGATCGAGACCATCCTGGCTAACACGGTGAAACCCCATCTCTACTAAAAATACAAAAAATTAGCCAGGTGTGGTGGTGAGCACCTGTAGTCCCAGCTACTTGGGAGGCTGAGGCAGGAGAATGGTGTGAATCCAGGAGGCAGAGTTTGTAGTGAGCGGAGATTGCGCCACTGCACTCCAGCCTGGGTGACAGAGTGAGACTCTGTCTCAAAAAAAAAAAAAAGCATAATACACACTAACAGAAAGGGTACATGAAACATTACATACAATGAATTAAAACCCAAAAAGGAAATAAGTTGTTAACCGAACGTATAGTTATTGTTAATTAAGTCATGCCTGCAAAATTACCTGGCAGTGAATGGGAAGAACTTGCAGGTGTGTTCCTAGAAATATTATAAACATGGAGAATGTTACCTTCACTTGAAAAGTAGCACTTGCCTTATGGTTTTATCTACCAGTACCTTGCCTTTTTCACTGTACCATGGAATATTCCCTCAATATTGTTTAACTGAATTTTCTTGACAAACTCTTTTGTTACAAACAGCACAAAATATCTTCTAACCTAGTTGCACTGAAAACATATTAATTTTAAATTAAAATATATCACTTGTGAGTTCTTACATATATTATTAATTCTAAGTTCTATTCAGTGGTTACCAGTTTCTGCACGTTCAGGAGCACCAGTTTTGTGTAGCTCTTCCCAACTCTGGGTTCAACAATCCCATTGGTTAAAATTGGTCATAATGGGAACATGGGAAATTAGTAAATACTACAATTGGGGGTCTTTTTTTTTTTTGAGATACAGTTTATTAAGATATCATTGGACATTCCTGATGAATGTATTGGTGAAGATCTATAAAAAATGCACTGCAGGAAAAATATAAATTCAAGTAAACCTAAAAATTGTTTAATTTTTATAGTCTTTTTCATTGCCAGTCTTTTTTTTTTTTTCAGTTGCTATCATTCTAAAAAGATCTTAATAGTTTTCCTGGATATAATACTGGAATAGCCCCCTTAGTTCTTCTAACTCCATGGACTGTCTATTTCTGAACACTATATAAACTGACTCATTCACTATATATTATTTTGTGTGTGGCATCTTTTGTTAAATGTGAAATTTATTTATACTGTTGCATGAAACTGAAATTTATTCATTTTCATTAGTATAAAGTATACTCCATAATATGCTATAATTTATTTTTTATTTACTATTTATAGACATATTAATTATATCCTGTTTGAGGATATTATGATTGCACATATATATGCATTTCTATTCAAGATTCCTAAGACTGAAATATCTGGGTCAAAGAATATGTGTATGTTCAATTTCATCAAATACTACTGAAGAGTTTTCCAAAGGGGCTGTAAAAATTTATATTCCCTTCAGCAATGTATGAGGTTTGGGATACTCCACATTTTCATAAACACTTGACATTGCCAGTCTTTTTAATTGTAGTCATTTTGATGTATGTATAGTGGAGTCTCATTAGGTGCTAATTTGTTTTCCTCCGATGAGTAAGGAGGGTAAGTACTTTTTCAATACTCATTGGCTCTTAGGATGTGCTTCTTTTTTGGAATTCCTCTTCAAGTTTTTGTTTTTGTTTTGTTTTGCCAAGATTTCACTATTTTTTCTATTGATTTCTAGAAATTCTTTATTTATTTTGAAAATGAGCCTTCAGTTGGATATAAGTATGAAATCATGTTCCAATTTGTGTATTTGTCTTTTCACTCTTTTAATGGAATATTTTTATTAACAGAATTATTTCAATTTTATCACAGTTAAATCAATGCTTTTATACTACAAAATCTTTACCTAAACCAAGTTCATAAAAATTATATTTTATGTTATCTTCTAATAGCTTCTGGAAACTTTTTTATCTTTCTTGTTTGGATCTGATTTCATCTGGAATTTACGTTTATGTATGAACTAGGAGTCAGGTCAGTTCCTCATCACCTGCCACACATATGCGCGCGCGCGCACACACACACACACACACACACACACACACACACACAGACAGATAACTAGGTGTTCCAGCACTGTTTTTTGAATGGATAATCTTACCCTATAACCCTGAAGTATGTACTTTTTTATAGTTCAAAAGTTTGTATATGTATGGACTTGTTTCTAGTATATCTATTCTAAATCATTGGTCTATTTATGTATCCTAACACTAATATCATGACCTAATTAATGTAGTTTATAGTAAGTCTTGATTGGTGACATACTGTGTCTTCTCTATGTGTTCATCTTTAACATCGTCTTAGTTATTGCTGGATGCTTAGTTTACATGTATATATTAGAAATAGCTTGCCAATTTACATACATATACCTGAGATTTTGAAAAGGATTATATCGAATCTATTATATTGACCCTTCTCATCAATGAATACTGTATAATCTCAATTTATTTAGGTCTTCTATAAATCTCTTAAAAATGTTTTAGACTTTTAATATATCCTTAGATTTGGCTTGCTCATGTTTTGTTTAAGATTGTTAAAGCTGTTTGCATGGGAAATACTACCTGTAATTGTCCTTTTGTAATGTTCTTTGTTAGGTTTTGATATCAAGATTACACAGATCTCACAAAACATCATGGTAAGTATTCCATTCCAATTTTTTCTCTAGAATAATTTTTGCAAGATTAATGTCATGTCTTTAGCTGTTAGAAATCACCAAACTTCTAGTAGAAAACATCTGAGCATGGAGTTTCTTTTGGGGAAGGTTTTGAATAATGTATACAATTTCTTTCGTAGGTATAACTAATCTGATTTTCTTTCTTCTGTGGGGGGAGGTAAGTTTGATGAGTTGTATTCTTTATAGGATTTTTCTCCATGCCAACCAAATGTATAGCCATAAAGTTTTCACCTTTTCCTTGTAGTATTGTTTTCAATTTCTAAATTTCTTTTCTTTATTATTTCTCTTATTTTCTTTGGGTTAATATTCTGTTCTTTGTCGAACTCCTTGATTCAGATGCTTAGATTATTGATTGTCATTTGTAATATATAAACCTAAGTGTATAATTTTCTCTGTAGGCATGTATTTAGCTATATTCCATAAATTTTCATATGTAGTATTTTCATTATTATTTGGTTCAAAATATTTTCTACTTTTCATTATGATTTCTTCATTGACTCATGGGTTGTTTAAAAGTGCATTTTAAAATTTCCAGATATAAGAGAATTTTTCAGTTATCTTTTTTATTATTTCTAACATTATTCCACTGTGGTCAGGAAACATATTTAGTGTGATTTGAGCCCTTCTAAATCTGCTGAGACTTGCTTTATCACCTACAATATTTTTAATTTCAGTAAATATTTTACATGCATTTAATAAGAATGAGTGTTCTAGAGCTTTGTATGTGGTTATTATATTGTATGTAGTCAATTAGGTCAAATTTGTTAAATATATTGAAGTATTCTACAGTCTTAGTGACTTTTTTGGTCTTGTTCTTTGTGTTACTGAGAGAAATGTGCTGAAGTTTTCCACTTTTAAATGTAGAGTTGTACATTTCTTCTTCTACCAATAATTTATTTTATCATAAACCTCCTTGACAAAAAATGTTACCTGAAGAAATTAGTTGTTAAAACCAATAGCTTGTAATGCAGATCTTTTACTTTCAATCTTATATCCATAAAATATAATGTTCTACTTATATCTTTATTGATACAATATGATGGACAGAAATGACCAGGTTCCTGCTCCTACTCACTGGAGCCTCACCATTGCATTTAATAGAAACTAATCAAGAGATTTGCAAGCTGGAAGACCCTGGATTCAGGGCCACTGTTGGAGGATAGCATTGATGAATAGCAGACAAGAGCTCAGATTTTGTTACTCACGCCATGCATAAAATAGCCATGGTACCACCACTGACCCACGGGCCATACATCCTAACTGCAGGTGAAGTATCCATGTGAAAATAAACTTACTTCGGCTGCTACTACAACACTAAAAATATAAATTGAGAAAAAATATTTATAGTTCTTAGGCATAAGGAAAACCTTGAGTATCAGATTGAATCAACTGATTTCCTCAAAGACAGGGCCTATGCCTTATGGATCATTTTAGCTTTGGCACTAATTTTTCTATTTGGCTTTGATAACAGTTGATAAATATTTGTTGAAGGAAACTCTTGGTCCTGCTTGAACAGAGAGAGAAGAACAATAAGTCATGTTTCAGTGAGGCTAGAAATCCATGACAGCACAGATAGGTCTCCAAGGCTTCAGCAGTATCAAATACAATCACATTTTCCCACAAGACAGAAAAGGCTTTTTACAGCAGGATCACCTCTCCTATGACTATTATCTTCCTATGTCATAGATCACTGGAGGAAAAGCCCTGGAAACTGGATCACCTTGCCTGAGATAAATCTGAGTTTCTCAATGATTCTTTTTTTCTTTCTCCTCCTCTTCTCCTGGTGTCCAAACCTAAAATGGCTTCCCTGCTGATTATCCTCCAAAGGCAGCATCCATTCTCCAGAATCACTAACTAAGTTCCAACAGAACAAGGCTATATTTAATTTGGAGCCCCACAGATTAGTCTTCATTGCAGTATATTTGTAGAGATAATTATTTTAAGAGTAATATGCCCTTTAAAAAGCACACTGGTTATGTCTTCAGTTCTTAAGAAGAAAATTAAGTTTGAACATAAATGAGTTCAGGAATCAAGTCTCTGTGCCCTTATATACTGGGCTAGTTACATGAAACTTGTAAGGGAGGAACTTCCGTTAGCTGTTAAATATTTGGGGTCTTTCTGACACAATGCAGTATCCCAAGTACACATAAGAGAATTTTGTTGTAGATTTGTCAAGGCCCAAAGGGTAAAGATCTGTAATGGACACCGGTATACCAATATCTGTAAGTTTAGCTATGATCTCTCAGCAGAAATGATGGGTTGGACATAATACCCTAGCAGGACAAATGAGTAAAGTCAGTTAGGGTGCCAAATCATTTTCATAGACCAAGATAGATGGTATTCATCCTGCCCTTTCAAGGGGCTTCCTATAATTCTTGGTGTTTGTTTGTTTTTGAGGCAGGGTCTCTCTCTGTTGCCCAGGCTGGGGTTCAGTGGCACAATCTCAGCTCACTGCAACCTCTGCTTCCTTAGTTCAAGCTATTCTCCTGCCTCAGCCTCCTCAGTAGCTGGGACTACAGGCACACGCCACCACACCCAGCTAATTTGCATATTTTTAGTAGAGATGAGGTTTCACCATGTTGGCCAGGCTGGTCTCTAACTCCAGGCCTCAAGTGATCCACCCACCTTGGCCTCCTGAAGTGCCGGGATTAAAGGCATGAGCCACTGTACCCAGCCACTTCTATTTTTAAGTCATTAGTGGAAATAATTCAAAGAACAGGAATTGCCATAACCTTTCCTGAAGAATTACCTCTTTCAGAGAAACACCGACCACTTCCTTTGATGTATAATTGTCTCATCTGTGTTTGGCCGCTGGCTGCAGCAAAATCTATAAGACCTTCTTATAAAGGAGTTGCATTCCACCCAACAGGTGGTCTTGAATCTGTGCACTGTATGTTCACAGCTTTGAACAAACCTCTAATTGGAAATACCACCGATCAACAGGCGAGATCTGGCTTACCTAGATTAGGGCAACAAGTTACACTAAAAAACTTGCTAAGTTGAAAGTAACCGGTTTCAATATTAATATTCAGGTCCTCTTGCCTCTCTGCTGTGAGTCAAATTCAATATAAACCCAGTGGATCCCTGGAACTCCACTGATTCCCAAGATTCTCCAGTGTGAATCAGCCTCCTTGCCAACTTTCACCTACATCCGTTGCATTAATAAGTCCTGTCAAATGTACTTTCCATGTACATCTTGAAGACACGCACTTCTCCATCTTCACTCTGTCTGTCCTAACTACCATCTTTTCTCCTCTGGTCTACTTTAATGTCTCCTAACTGACCACTCAGTGTTTACTCCTACCTCCCTGAAGTTATCTCCATACAGTTGCAAGAATAATCTCTTAACACAAAAATGTGATATTACTGTTGAACCTAAAATCTGTGGTGGTAAATGCCTGTAATCCCAGCACTTTGTGAGGCCAAGGCAGGTGGACCACTTGAGGTCAGAAGTTCGAGACCAGCCTTGCCAATGTGGTGAAACCCTGTCTTTACTAAAAATATAAAAATTAGCCAGGCATAGTGCCAGGCACCTGTAATCCCAGCTACCTGGGGGGCTGAGGCAGGAGAATCACATGAACCCATGAGGCGGAGGTTGCAGTGAGCTGAGATCACACCACTGTACTGACAGAGTGAGACACCATCTCAAAAAAAAATACAATAAAATGAATAAATAATCTATTAATGACTTCTTTCGTTTTACTCCAATCTCATTATTATTGTCTACCTATTTTCCTATTTTGAAGTTAATTTCATGAGGGCAGAGACTGTAACTCTCTTGTATGCCACCAAATTCTAAAACCTAGAATTAAATAGTGGGCCAACCAAACTGCAAGCCAGCTTTCTATCACAGCAGACTCACCACAGGGTCACTGGACTAGATTCAGAGCCCAATTCAGGGAATTCCTTTCCAGATAATGCCCTGAGGCCTGGGTCCTGGAGGTCTTTGAGAAGACTAATGGTATTGTCCCTGCCCCACTTTTGCAGCACAAGAGGCAGTGGGAGTATTACTGAATGCAGTGTCCATAGGGAGTTCCCGGCCAGAGCCAGGAATACAAACTGAAAATGAGTTAGCCAACCAAGCAGGAATAGAGAAAGAATAGAAAGATAAGGAGGCAATTAAAATAAAGAATAAAAGGAAGCTGGGAAAAGATCTTTAGAATCAGATGCTAAAGAACTAGGACTTAAAAAATTTCTGATCCTAAGAGTAGATAGAGTGATAAACTTTAATACTCATGACATGACCCTTCTGGAAGTGAGTAGTGTCAGAAGCAGAGGGTCCACACGTTTCAAACCCTCACCACCATGTTAAATGCACACAATTCACTTCAAAATGTACTTGTTCACTCATTCACTTATTCATCCATTCATTTATAACATTTCTTGAGAATTTGTGAATATTCTTTGGAAACATTAAAATACACTAAAATGCAATTTACCTCAAAGCCTCTGGCTGTTCATCTGTAACAAGACAGATTGACTTTCTCACTTCTCATACTCTTCCTTCTTTTGCTCATCACTCAAGATTCAGTCCAAGTCCTCCTTTCATCTAGAGTTTTCCAAGTTCCCTGCTGGTTTCCCTTTATCTGAGCTCCATTAGCATATACGATGGCATCACATCTTTTAAGCCGTGAAGAGTGGCTATCTGTATTATTTCTTAAAGACTGGCGCATTTTATTATGTCTGGTGTGTTTCTCACATTGAACTTAGCTCAGATATGTGTACTTAGTGCGTGATAAATGCTTGGTACATATTTCAAACATATTGGCTGGTTAGTGTGGTCATTGTTCCCAGATTAAAACTCTAGTTGAGTTATTCCTCTTATTCTTTAGTTAATTTGTGTATATGTAAAGATCTTTCTCAGCAGTTATAGACGTTTATTGCGTCTGTCTGCCAGCCAGAACCCATTCTTGTGCTCTCCCAACTGGGTCCTATAATATCCCTTTGGCACACTAATCCCTGCTGGTAGATTTCTATTTATACCATTTGGGTTATTGGCTGCCTTGTATCCTTTAATGCAACCAATATAGGAATTCTGAAACTTTAAAAGTAAATACATCTTAAATATGTATACACAAACACATACTCATTTAAAGAATACTAATAAAATAGCATTTTTCAAGATTATTGTACTTTTTTATTTTCTTAAATACATGGAAATTATAAATGTTTGACAGAGAAAAGAAAATCCTTATAATCCCAACTTCACAATAAACTTTGCATTTTGTAAATATGTTGGCATTTTTGTACATTTCTGTCCAAATGCACACAATCTGGACAATTCACTTTGGAGCCTGCATTTTTCTTCTTCTGCTTCATATAGAAATCAGTTATCATATACTTATCAGTTACTTCATATTCTTTGTTATCCACTTTGTTTTGAACCTGTCAACTTCCCCTGAGAAGATGAAATGAAATAAAAAGAAGGTATGGTGTACTAAATATTATATTAGAAATATTAATTTTTCTGTATTGTATATCCTTGAAGTATTTTTAATATTTCTTTGGTATTTTATACATTATTTGTATAATTTTAACTGTTACTAATATTGTAGCCACCAATTCATGGGTGGAGGCAGCAATGCAAACACTAGTTTCTTTTACTTCGGCTTGTGTAACTGGTTTCCCACCCCTAGATGTCTGTTGTCAGATCACACATACACAAACACCTGCAGGATGTGGCTCTGTGAGGGGTGGTCAGAAAAGGCATATCAATCTCAGGATGTGAAAGGGAAGGAGGACAGACAAGGCAGGATGAAAGGAACTCTCAAGTGGAGTCTTCTTCAGGTTCAATTGCTTTTACAGCTTTACTCTTGCTCTTTGTGCAGAGTTGGAAATGTGTTATTTTAAAGTTAGTTTTTATAGAAACAAATGTCAAGAGAGGTGAGTCATCCTGATGTCTCTAAAAATAAACTCAGGTTGTCAAAGAAATCAAAACTTTGCCTTCAAGCTTAGCCAGCAAGAGAACAAGTCTTCCCACCCATGGGCTGTGCAGCTGCTCGAAGTAATCCCAGATTTTGAGGGCAGTATGGGGTTGGAATGAATGAAACTGTGAAGCAAAAAGAACTTTGGATTTTGGCTATATGCAACTCAAAAACGTCCTGTAGGAAAGAAGGAGAAAAATTATTTGACTATTTCAACTGAGGCCCAAGATAGGAATTCCTAAGGGAATACTATCTGTAGTGGCCAAGGGAAAGCTTCTCTTCCAGTCTGAAGGTTCATGGAAAGTGAACTGACAACAGACAGGTTAATAGGAGAAAAAAGGCATACCAAATTTAAGGTACATAGCATGGAGGGAATTTCAGTTGAATGGCTACCCAATAATTCACTGAGTTCCAGATGTTTGTATACCCTTTTTCGTAGAGGGGTGGGGGATGGGGATGTAGGAAATTAATGAGCCCAAAGAATAATGGCCTGGGACAAAGTTCTTCTGTGCTCTGGGGGAGGTGGAAGAAAGGTGGTGGGGGCGGGGGCAGTGCATAACTTTACTGTGAAAAAAAATTATCTTATTATGCAGATAAATCCTCCCTGGTAATCTTGCAGAGATTAGAATAGTCTCTGAGAAGAATCTCTCAGAAGAATAGATAAAAAGCCTGTCTAGGCAAGGTGACAACTCCTGGAGAACTTCTGTTCTCCAGCTCTCCAGTGGTTAATCTTTCCTGGTTATTGGCTGAGATCTTAGGGAGGGGGTCTTAAGCCAATTGCATTTCTTTTGGAGAGGAACTTTCTTAGATAAAGAAATTCCAAGGAGATTTCCTCCCAGTGCTTCAAGAAAGAGGATCAGAGAGACAGGGAGGCAGGGAAAGGTTGACTAGAGAGCTTGAGGCTGCTTCTTCAGTTCAGCATGTCAAAGCATTATATTTGGGGCTGTCGTTTTCTGAGCCCCAAGATTTCCATTGTGCAGATTTTAAATGTAGCTTTGTCAGCAGCCTAGAGAGTTAACATGTGATAATGAGCATCAATAGTGATCTGAGTTCTGAGGGAGAAAAAAATGCCAAAGCCCTCAGTAGGATATTTAGGATCTCAAGCTGTGGTCAATCAATATGTGCCCTAATGTAGACATAATGTGAAGATCAAAAGGAAATAAAAATTGAGTTCTAACTTTAGAGATAGTAAAACCATCTGATATAATGTGGCTGTGCCCCCACCCAAATCTCATCTTGAATTGTAGCTCCCATAATTCCCTTGTGTTGTGGGAGGGACCCAGTGGGAGATAATTGGATCATGGGGGAAGTTTCCTCCATACTGTGTTCCTGTTAGTTACTAAGTCTTACAAGATCTGATGAGTTTTAAGGGGAAACTCCTTTCACTTGGCTCTCATTTCTCTCTTTGCTGGCCGCCATGTAATATGTGCTTTCCACTTCCTGCCATGATTGTGAAGCCTCCCCAGCCATGTGGAACTGTGAGTCAATTAAACCTCTTTCCTTTATAAATTACCCAGTCTCAGGTATATCTTTATTAGCAGCATGAGAACAGACTTAATACACCATCCTATGTTTGTCGTGCTCTCACCTTCCTCCTCCGTGGCCCTCTCTCGCATTTCAACAGTCATCCTGATGGCCCGTACCCTTTGGCTGCTCTGCCTTGGCCTGCCCACTCAGTGACTGCATACTTCCTCCCGCCTGCCTGAGAATCCCAACTGGTCAAGTTTTGGTTTTGTTTCTTTGTTTTAACTGAGCACCTCCCTAACCTGTACTCAAGACTGATGATACAATGGTGAACAAGACAAAGTCCCTGCCATCACAAAACTTACAGTGAAAAATGACTCTCTCTCTCTCTATATATATATATATGTAATATAGATACTATATTATTTCATATATTATTTCTACTATATTATTTTTATATATAGTATATAGTATGTATATTGTATATAGAATTTTTATATATAAAATATATATACATACTATATACTATATATAAAAATAATATAGTAGAAATATAGTAGAAATAATATAGTAGAAATATAGTAGAAATAATATATGAAATAATATAGTATCTATATTATATATATAGAGAAATAATATACGATAATATATAATATAGTAGAAATAATGTATGAAATATATATATTATATAGCATGAAATATATATATACTATATATAGTATATAGAATTTCATATATTATGAAAAAAAGTAATATATGAAATTCTAACATATATGTAAAATATAGTAGAATTCTATATATAGAATTCTATATATAGTAGAATTTCATAAATGAAGAAAATATAGGGTAGAAGAAAGAGTGTGTGAGGGTACAGAGGTCTCAGAGATATTCTTTCTTCCATTTATACATGTCATACTTGCATGTGGTATATATTCAGAAGTACAAAGAGGTATACAGTTTAAAAGAAGCCTGTGTGTGCAACCTTGTAGTAATGTAGTAATGTTGAATGGATTTTACAGTAAACATCCATATACTCACCACTTCGATTCTACCACTAACATTTAATAGTTGTTTTAGCATTTATCTATCTATTTATCCACCTGTCGTGGACCATTTTGTGTTACTATAACAGAATACTTGAGACTGGGTAATTTATAAAGAGAAGAGGTTTATTTGGCTCTGGTTCTGCAGGTTGGAAAGTTTGGAGGCATGGCACTAGCTTCTGGAGAGGGCTTCTATGGTGCATCATAACATGGCAGGGAAGTTCAAAAGGAAAGTGACACATGTAAAGAGACAAAAATCCCAAGAGTGTCTTGGCTTTTTAACAACCAACTCTCCTGGGAAACATTCCGTCAAGAACTAATCCAGTCTCATGAGAGTGAGAACTCACTACCAAGCCATTCATGAGGGATCTGTCCCATGACCCAAACAGCTCCCACTAGATGCCACCTTCTAATATGACCACATTGGGGATCACATTTCAACATGAGTTTTCGTGGGGACAAACTATATCCAAACCATAGCACTATTTCTTTAATCATCTCTCTTTTTTAATGCATTTCAAAGTAAATTGCAGACATTACAGCCCTCTAAACATTTTGGTATGTATACCATGAATTAGAGCTCAGTATTTGTTTACATTCTCTTTTGATATAAACTTGAAATACAAAAGTTTTAAATGTTTTTCAATCCATGACCATGCTATGGTTCTACATTTGTTTGTGTCTTTTAAAATTTCTCTCAAAAATGTTTTGCAACTTTTCATGCATTTTGTTAAATTTACTTGTGTGTTTTATGTTTTCTGATGCTACTCATACAGCATCATACTCAATGGTGTAAGACTAAAAACGATTCCAATAAGATTAGGAATAAGATACAGATGCCTGCTTTTGCCACTTCTGTGTAACCTAATATTGCAAGTTCTAACCACAGCAATTAGGCAAGAAAAATAAAAGTCACCCAAATTGGAAAGAAAGAAGGGAAGTTATCTACATTCACAGAGAACAAAATCATACATGTAGTCAACCTTAAATATTTGACATAGACACAAAAACAGTTAGCAAAACTGTTAGAAATAATACATGAATTTAGGAAAGTTGCAGGATACAAACTCAACACTCAAAAATTAGTTTTATTTCTATACACTGACAATGAACAATCCAAAAAGAAAACCAAGAAAACAATTACATTTACACTAGCATCAAAAAGAATAAAATAAGAATAAACTTAACTAAGGGGGCACCAGGGTTATACGCCGAAAACTACAAAATACTGCTGAAAGAAATTAAAGACATAAATAAATGGAAAGGTATCTCATGTTCATATATTGGAAGACAATATTGTTAAGCTGTCAATACTACCCAAGGAGATCTACAAATTCAAAGAAATCCCTATCAAAATTCCAACAATGTTTCTGGCATACGTAGAAAAATTTATCCTCAAAGTCATATGTGATCTCAAGGGATCCCAAATAGCTAAAACAATATTGAGAAAGAACAAAGTCGGAGGGCTCACACTTTCTGTTATCAGTATCTACTATGTGGGCACCAAGGCCCTTGTCCCACTAAAGGTTCACTGAAAATCGCTGACATGAAACGGATTGATTAGTAGGAGAAAAGGCATACAGATTTATTTAATGTGCATACACAGGTGTCTTCAGAATGAAGACATAAAGATACAGGGGAAATCGTTCATTGTTATGCTTATGTTCAACGAAGTATGGACAGCTAGTAGAACTATGATTGGACAAAAAGTCTATGATCTAATGTGAATAGACTGAGTGGGGAAATCCAGCAAAGCCTGTCCATCTAGATTCTTTTGGCCTCTGTGAGCATGTATGTCTTCCTTCTGGGTGTGAGGGCACAGTCCTCTCTGGAATGGGGGTCTTAAGATCTACATTCAAACAAGGCAGGTCAAATAATTTCTTTATGGCCAATTTTTACATAGAATATGTTTAGGTTTTATGGCTGCTTTTCAGGAAAAGGGGTTCTGGTTTCTACAACCCAGCTTGAAAAAGAGGGGTTCTAGTTTCTATGGCCAACCTTGGGGGAGGATGGGACTGAGAGACAGGAGGGTAGGGGTAGGTCAGATAAAATCTTTTGTTTCTGAGGTTGCTGCTGAGTCCTTCATTTTGGGGTATTGTTTTCTGAACTCCAACAACTACAAAGCTACAGTAGTTAAAGTAGTGATACTGGCATAAGTATTGACATATAAGCAAATGGAATAAAATAGGAAGCCCAGAAATAAATCCTTGCACATATAATCAAATAGTTTTCAATGACGATGCCAAGATCATTTAATGGGGGTAAAGCAGTCTTTTCAAAAAGTGGTTCCGGGAAAACCAGGTATTGAAAACCATGTGAAAGAACGAATTTGGACCCTTGTCTTTCGCAATACATAAACGTTAACTCAAAATCAATTTAATACCTAAATGTAAGAGCTAAAACTGCAAAACTCTTAGATGAAAACCTAGGAGAAAGGCTTTGTGACATTAGATTTGGCAGTAATTTGGTGGATATAACACTAAAAGCATAGGCAACAACAACAACAAAAAATGATTACATAGGACTACATGAAAATTTATAACTTCTGTGCATCAAATGACAAAACAAGCAGAGTGAAAAGGCAACCATGGAATGGGAGAAAATATTTGCAAATTACATATTTGACAAATAATATGTAGAAAATGATTTCTAAAAGTCTTACAATTCAGCAACAAAAAGAACTCAATTTTTTTAATGGGTAAATAATTTGAGTAGACATTTCTTCAAAAGAGATATACAAATGGCCAATAAATACATAAAAAGATGTCCAGTATTGCTAGTCATTAGAAAAATGCAAATGAAAACCACTTCACATCCATTAGGTTAGCTATTATCAAAAACCAACCAACAAACATAAAACCAGAAAATAGCATGTGTTAAGGATGTAGAGAAATTGGGGTTCAGAGAGCCTCCACTCCTCAGCATGAACAGTAGAGCACAGGTTGAACACTAGAAGTAAAGTACAGAAATAATTTGATTGATTGGTTACCGCTAGCTGTTTGCCTCATTTGGACATGTTCTGAACAGTTGGCTGCCTGTAACTAGCTGAAGCTATTTGTGAATGTCTAAGACCCTGCTATCCATTACAAAAAATAAACTCTGAAGTTAGGTTTCAGTTTGTTCATATACTGAGTTAGGTTGTAGTTCATGACCTCCTGCTTACTTAGTTTAACATGGTTGAGAATCTTGGGTGCTCTGTCTTGTAGATAGGTACTGGTTAATTCAGGGACTGTAAAACAAGCATTTTAAAAACGATTGAATATATTTCTCACCATTGCTGTGAGGTGACATAGAACGCATGGAAGGTTGTTGGAACAAACATACTGAAAATAGAACTCTGTATCTTTAGCTTCAGACATTACACGGATCACAGAGTGGTCAGAAATAGGATAAGCTATTTTGAATTTAAGAGATACCCTAAGTAACAGGTAAAAACAATTTTTTGACTTTTCTGAAAATCAGCCTGATTGTTTTTCTTTTAATTTGTTCTTTAAATAATTACTCAGAAATAAGATTTAAATGGCAAAAATGGATACTTATGTATCTTTCTGAAATTAATTTATATATTTTTTCTACCAAGATGTCCAAAGTACTTTATAACATTATCAAAATGTTTCATCAAATGCCATTTTGCAGAGAATAGGGACATCTTTCAGTGGGAAATAGATAACTGAGAAGTAAAATAATGTCTACCAGATTACAAAACAAATTAGAAGTGGAGACCTTAAAGGAAAAAAGAAACGTTACCACATTCTCAAATTGAACATGCTTTATGCCATTTAAGTAGTGCTGAATAGCTCTTTTTGCTGCAAATCATTCCTTATTCCAGTTTTTTATTCTACCTGAAATTCTGCCAATTAGAGATTCATTTTCAATAACAATTCAGTATGAAATAGGAAATAACTCTGGGACTCTGAGGCTGTACATTGTTCACACATTTGTATGATTTAGTTGAACATATTTCTCTTTCTTTTGCTTTAACTGAACTGAACTGTATTGAAGAAAGTGATAGAGGTTGATGAAAGGGGAGTAGAGAGGAGAGAGATAATTGGAAAAGACTAGGATATTTATAATGATATTATCTGGCTTCCCTACTCTAAGACAGTGGTATGCATCCTGGTTGCATATTAAAACTGCCTAGGGAGCTATTTTAATAGGAAACAAAACAAACTCAAACAAGCAAGCAAAGATCAATGCCTGAGCTCCTCATCCCCTAAGGACAATTATATCTGAATCTTTGTAAGGGGCAGGGTGTTTAATGTTTTCTTTTGAAGGCTCACAAGGTGATTTTAATTGAACAACTGAGACTGAGAACTACTCTCTCAATCTTGATGCCGCGGTCATACCTCATACCAATTAAGTAGAATATCTGGAACAAGGAGCTAGGCATTGGTATTTTTTAAAAGATCCCCAGATAATTCTAATGTGCAGGAAGGTTTAGGAACCACTGCTCTTGAACTTACATCAGGATAATCTAGAAGACTTATTAAAACACAGATTGCTAGGCTCCACCCCCGGAGTTTCTGATTCTGCTGGCAGGGTGATTTGCATTTCTAACAAGTTCCCAGGTGAAACTGATGATACAAGTGTGGGAACCATTCCATAGGATCACTTTGCAAAACTCCTTAGCCTTAGGTGCTAAAATTAAAGTTATGCATACCCTACCTAGCAATTTATGTGCTCAGTAAATTTATTACAGAATTGATGTTTTAATGCAACAGGTTACATGGATAAAAATATTTCTTAGCAGTATTATTTTTAATGACCCCAACCGGGAAACAATCCAAATATCTACCAGCAATAGAATAAAAACAATTTGCTCAGACAATAACATGACATATAGCAATAACAATGAATAAATACATCTATATACACAGTATGGATGATTCTATATTTTATTTTATTTATTTTTGAGAAACAGCCTGGCTCTGTTGCCCAGGCTGGAGTGCAGTGGCACCATCTCGGCTCAGTGCAACCTCTGCCTCCCAGGTTCAAGCGATTCTCCTGCCTCAGCCTTCTGAGTAGCTGGGATTATAGGTGTGCACCATCACACCCAGCTAATTTTTTGTATTTTTAGTGGAGACAGGGTTTCACCATGTTGGTCAGGCTGGTCTCGAATGCCTGACCTCATGGGATCCACCCGCCTCGGGCTCCCAAAGTGTGGGGATTACAGGCGTGAGCCACCACACCCAGCCTACACAGTATGGATGATTATTTAAAACGTAATATGGAACAGAAAAAGCCAGACACACATATAAAACACATGCAATATGATTTCACTTATATAAATTTTAAGTAAAATGAGCAAGACGAAACTATATTGGTTAGGAATTCATACTTTGGGGTAAATCTAGTTTAAAAATTAAGTAAATTCCCTTAGTATGAGTAGTGGTTTCCTTTCAGGGGTGAGAAAATATTGCTATTGGGAAATGCCTCACAGGGTCATTGGGGTAATAAGAGTATTCCATCTCTTTACCCAGGAGGTTGTTATGTAGATGTTTTCTTTACAATAATTAAAATAGACTTGTTTTACATATGTTTTTATATGTCTATAATATTTCACCATAAAATAATCAAATGTAAAACAATAAAATTAGGAAGGCCAAGTAACTAGAAGATATTACATAGAATCAAACACTAACTTCAAAGGTGACACCGGATGAATCTCAAGTTGTCTATATTAAGGGAAATGTTATGTTTGAAGTCAATTCTATGAAGTAAATGGGGAACATTTTAATTATTTTGTTTGGAAAACTAGAGGAAAACCATTTTCAATTATTTTGATCTTTTGTGAGAAAATGGTGATAACTACGGCCTTGTTTGTAAGGTATACTGGTTTGTACATATTGTTCCAGTATAATTATTAATAGTGTCCTCTCATTGTCAAAGGGTTCTCATTTAGACAATGAGTTGTAAGTTTTATTGGAAAAATATGTTTTTTCAATGATGAATTTTAGTCTGTAGAATAATTTTCAACTGAGTGAATGCAGAATGGCTTCTTCATATGTTTATGGTTTTGAAAAAATATTATGCATTTCCAAAGCCATAGCATTTCATTTGTATTACAAACTTTTTTCCTTTCTCTTGATCTAAAAGATTTTGCCTAATGTAATGGTTCTGCTGAAATTAATCACTTTACATGCTTATACTCACCTGTCAAAAAATAAGCTGATTTCTTAAGAACAATGAACAAAGGACATAAATTTATGTCCAGACCCCAAAACAATAATTAATAGTCTATAGCCAATGCCCCCACTTTTCAATCTAAATGTCATTTGCAGAAGTAATTCTCATCATCAGTGAAAACTGGAATCATGCAAGAGAGCTGCGAGGAGACTAGAAAGGGGTTAAGAAGCGAGATGAGATGTCAATGCACAAAAAGAAATAAAACTCGGTGCTAAGTTTCTTCTAACTTAAACTTTCTAAGTAAAATCTCCAAGTACAACATTGGGAACATCAAAGTGTTCCCACATAGTCACATCCCCCTCTTTTCCAACCCACTCTTGAAAAGGAAAAAGCTAAAGCCTTCAGATCAGATTGAAATAACTCAGCAAAATGTATTAACGCTCACCTAATTCTTAGGCCCTCAGGATAAACTCCTATTGACGTCAGCAGGAGCTTTCTCTTGCAGACAGTTGTGAATTCATCCCAATAGGTTTCATCTGGGTTATTTAGAGCCCTGCAATTTTAGGATGGAGCTTCAAAGACCTGACCTGCCACTGCTGAGAAATTGGCATTGAGAATCTGAACCCTCAGGTGGTGAAAGATGCTGCTTGAATTTTGTTATCTGTAATGGAGAAATAGTACGAAAGTTTGCTTGACTCTAGAGGTTGCTCATTTGTGGCCATTGTCTAGTTAAGATTGTGAGCACTGGCCAATAGAAATGATGTTTCTGATTAAAGCGCCAAGAGTCAATTTATGCGCATACAAGCTGTGTTTGCATGTACAGACTGATTTGAGGAGGCAGAGTGAGTTAACCCAGACAGACCTTTTTTTTTTTTTTTTTTTGAGACATAGTCTTGTTCTCTCTCCCAGGCTGGAGTGCGGTGGTGCAATCTCGGCTCACTGCAACCTCCACCTCCTCAGCCTCCCAAGTAGCTAGGATTATAGGCGCGTGCCACCACACCCGGCTAATTTTTGTATTTTTAGTAGAGACGGGGTTGCACCATGTTGGCCAGGATGGTCTTGAACTCCTGACCCCAGATGATCCACCTGCCTTGGCCTCCCAAAGTGCTGGGATTACAGGCGTGAGCCACTTGCACTTGGCCCAGACAGACCTTTTTATAAAATAATATATCAGACCAGGATCAAGTGGCAAGAAAGAAAAGCCTGTGTAAGCTAGCTTAAGTTAAGGAGAATTTATTTTAGGCTAAAGCAACCTCTCCAGCATTTAAGGATGAGAAATGAAATAAAGCCAAGCCACATGGGGACAGACACTAGGAGAGAAAAATCAGTTATAAGATTATTCTTCCTGTGCTTCTAAAGCATGAAGTATCCTCCTCACCTTGCCTCCTTCTTTTTTCTCGTTTGGCTTCACATGGTTCCACATTCCTCTACTTGCCCTGATATTTTCATTTTCAATTCAGTTGTCCACAAATAGTCCCTGTACCCTCAAGGGCAACTTCTCAAGAGAAAGAATCGATTAGTACAACCCAGTCTACCCACTGTTGCTTCTTATGTTGGCATTCAACCCAAGCTGACTCAGCTAGTGGTGAGGAGTTGCTTCCTACAGAGGGGCTGTGAACGGGGTACATTCTCAGAAAGGCAGAATAGATTGGGTGGGTTCTCCAAAAATGTCTACTATAATAAATTAATACAAATTGTTTAAATGTACTATACCCTGGATGGAGCCGTGTATAGACACCCAAAGTGCTGGCCCTTCTTTCCTTGTCTTCCAGGTCAATATGAAATTTAGGAAAGTGGTAACCCACAAATGACAATTGTTATTTCAAATGACAATGTGAAAGATTCAGTTAGAGTCTTCAGTGTCCTGCAATGCAAATATATTCACACACACACACACACACACACACACACGTTTTCAAAGTCCAAGGCTTTCTTTCCTCAGAAGGCCTCTTGCCATTCTCTTAATGAAGACTCATGCATTTCTAACACGTTTCTGTTTAATATTCACCCTCTACATCTAAAGTGAAGAGTTGTTTTTAATGTTACTTTAATAATAAAAATATAGTTTAATTTTCCTAGCAAATGCCAAGATTTTCAAAAGATGATATACTTAGGTGCTGCTGAGCCTCTCAGAATAAATTTTAAGAACCAATGGAGTAAAATCTTCATCAAGCTTTTGTTGTCTTAATTTTCTATTGTTTTGATCTCATCTTTTAGCTAATTTCTTCCCTAAAGTTAGACTATTTGGTGTATTTTCTTTTAAAAGGAAAATAAGTATTGGTTATTTGTTTCAATCCCTTCAAAGTGAGTTTTTGCAAAAATTACATATTGCAATCTACTCTTCCTGCTAGAAGATTACAAAAGGCATATCTGACCCATTTCCAGGAATAATAAACTACTTTTTATGTGACATATTTTTTGGTGTTAACATGCAGAATCTGAAAGCTTGGGGTGCTTTTATCAATATCTTAATGTACACAATTCCCTTTTAAGTTTTTTAGATTTTTCAAGTTTTAATTATCATCATTTAGGGGTGGTAATGAAACTTAATATAGACATTCATTTATTTACTGTTAACCAACTTGACTTATGCCTCAAAACTTATGATCTGGGATGAGGGAGGAAGGTGGCAAGATCTTTCAGTTACTTAATCTCTAGCCAAGAGATGTTACCTGTGGCCAAGCTCAGCTAACTCAGTTCTGGCCATGAAAGTAGTTTGCCCTTCTAGTAGTAACTGTGGCCACTGTTTCTCCTGGCTAAGTCATAGTACACCTATGCTATGGTTTGAATGTCCCCACTAAAACTCATGTTGAAATTTAATTTCCATTTTAACGGTATTAAGAGATGGGACCTTTAGGAAGTGATTAGGCCATGAGGGGGTCTGTCTTCATGAAAAGATTAATACTATTATCTCAGGAGTAGGTTAGTTATGGCAGCAGTGGGTTCCTGATGAAAGGAGTGAGTTCAGCCTGATTTTTTCTCTCACATACACATGTGTGCTTTCTCACTGTGTGATGACTTCTGCTGTGTTTTGACACAGATGGCATCACATGGTGAGAAAGCACACAGATCTTGGACTTCCCAGCCTCCATAACTGTGAGCCAAATAAACTTCTGTTGTTTATAAGTTACTGTCCGTGGTGTTCTGTTATAGCAGTAGGAAGTGGACTAAGACAAGCAGTCACTTGATGAATATCTTTGGCAGATAACACTGGAGGAGATGTCAACTGGTAAAAGTGGTTACCTCTTTGAGTAGGAAGCAGGTTGATGACTGTGGCTTTATTCACTATTTTATTGATTTAATCATTCAACCAATTAAGCGACTATTTTTTTAACAAGTGTTTATTGAACTGCTACTATGTACCAAGTACTCTGCTAGGATTCGAAATAAAGAAGTAAACAAAAGAGATATGACCCCTGCTTAAGCTCAGTGGGGAATACAGTCACATAGATAATTTTTCTGTGAAGGGTTACAAGGATCTGTGAGAGAGTATAGGAAGATAGAATAATTGACACTGTGGATCAAAGAATGCCTTTGTATGTGGAAACAGCATTGAGGCAAATAAATGAATGTTACATAGGAGGCAATCAGGTAGTAAGGTTATGAGACATGGAGGAAAATTTTATATTTGAAGAACAGAAAAGTCAAAGCACCTAGCCCATAGAAAACACTAGCTAAAATGGCTCGAAATAAGACCGGGCCTGTGGACACAGGTCCAGATATCCTGGGCTCATAATCAATATTAACCATTGGGGCTTGATCCTAAGCACAATGGAAAACCATCCATGTGTTCAGAGCCATGGGTGAAATTATCTCATTAACTTAAAAAATAATGCTGAAATGGAGTGGAAAGGGTCAGAGATCAAGACTAAACAGACATTCAGTAAAGTGACTTTAAATTAGAGTTGAGACAGTGGAAATAAGCAAAGTGGGTTGATTCAAGATATCTTGAGAAGAAATATCCAATCTAACAGCAAGTTTGCTTACTTATGGGCATTTAGCTAATAAGAGTGAGCCCCATGATTTGGAATTAACCAGTTGAGTGGATGGTAGTCCCCTTTGCTAAGATGGGGAAGATTGAAGAAAAAGGGTGCTGTGAACTGGATTTTGTCCTCCTTTCCAAAATATTGTATGTTGAAGCCCGAACATCCAGTGTGACTGTATTTGGAGAAAGGCCTGCAAAGGGGTGATAAACGTTAAATGAAGTCACAAGAGTGGGGCCCTAATCCCATAGGACCAGTGCCCTTACAAGAAGAAGACTTGAGAGGTCAATCTCTTTCTCTTCCATGTGAGGACACAGCAAGAAGGTAACTAATTGCCTGCAAGCCAGAAAAAGAACGCTCATTGAATCCAAATTGGCTGGACTTTGGTCTTGGATTTCTGGCCTCCAGAACTGTGAGAAATAAATTTCTGTTGTTGAAGCCACTAAGCCGGTAGTATTTTGTTATGGTAGCCCGAGCTGACTACGAGGTGCTTTGGAGGATGTTTAGAGTTTGAAACGTGTGTGGACTAATTGATATAATGGGTCCAGAGCTCAGAGTGCAGTCTAGGAGGCAAATCAAAATCTAGACATTATTAGCATTTAAAAGACATTTGAAGTTACAAGTGAATGAGATTATCTAAAGCAAATGTGTAGATAAAGAGCAAGAATCCTGAGGACTCCTTCCATATAGAGTTTGCTACTAGAAAAGTAGCCAGACAAATAAATTGAGAAGGTGAGAGATTTATTATCAGGAGTTTGTGGTGTTTGGCAAGTCAAAACAAGAAAGCAGAAGAGTACTAGTCAAATATGCTGAATATTACTGAAACGATAAATAAGAGGAAGATAAAGAAGCTTCCAGTAGATTTGGCAATATGAGAGTAGTGAGCTATGGGAAAACAGTGTTTGTGTAGTGGTGTAGTAGAATCCATATTTGAGTGGGTCAAAGACTAAATCAAAGGTAAAGAAGGGGAGGCATCTTTTAGAGACGTGTGTGTGCGTGTGTGTGTGCATGTGTGATATTTGATGGTTGCGGGAAGCAGAGTAATAGGAAGGTAATTGAATCTAATGTGTGCTAATGACTCCCCTGGTTCTGGCCTAGGATGAGTCACAGTTGCTCCTTAGGCAATGAACATGCCTCTATACCTAGTACTCTATAAATGATACAACAAAGTTTCTCACTACCAACTCTTACAGAAAAGTTACTTCTGAAATACTCATTTTAGGGTTAGGTTTTCAAAAAATGCACTTCATAGCTATGGCCAGGGTTGTCTACATTTTCATTTCTTTGAAAATGGAATCCTTTGATATGTTCTCCACAGTCCTTCCAGGAATTTGCCTGTGGCCCTGAATCCCACCTACTTTATTTGGGTTTGTTACTTACTTTCAGACTCTCAGAGCAGCCCACCTGCCTCTCTACCTCTTTGTCTCTTATCAGCTTCCAGAATTTCTGTATATGGATTTTTATATCACCTTCAGGAACTTGTTTTCTCCATACTCTAAAACTCCATGATGACAACTTGACTTCCTGAACTATGTCTCATTAGTTGGCATTTGCCCTCTTTTGGCCACCTGGCATCCATGCCATCTATGGGCTACATGTATGGTGGTTAAGAGCTCAACCCCTGTGGAATAAGAGATGTGGATGTGAAGACCATTCATACTACCTAACAGCTATGAGTCCTTGGTCATATTTAGTTCTCTAAGCCCAGGATCCTTTTCCTGGAAGAAGGAGATAATATCCCTCCTTTTGGGTTGCTGAAAATACAAAATGAAACATTGTCCATGAATATTTTAAGCCTGTTGAAGTCTAATTAATAAAAATGATTTTTAAAACTGTTTTCCTTCTTTGTTTTAGAAATTAATAACTTTAAGCAGTCTGTAACATTAAACAACAGTCTGCCCTTTGATTGTTTTGTGGCTTAACTCTTTGTTTGTTTGTTTTTGCAAATAGGAGAAAAGAATCTTTACACATTGCTCATTGGCCATTTAGTTAGTTAATCCATGTGGCATTTCTGGACTCAAGAAAAATCACATTCCCTAAAATACAGTATAGGGAAGAGCACTGATGAAAGAATAAGTAATATGATCAAGTCTTCCCAGAAACTCAAGTGCCGCATTGTACCCTTGCCTTCTTCCCACTACTTCCAAACTCACTACTTCACTCTAGTACTAAGTCAGTATGAGGAGAGCTCTGTCCAATAGCAACATAATGCAAGCCACATCTGTGATTTTAGATTATCTAGTAGTCACATTTTTAAATAAATCATTTTATATTCACATTTTATTCACTATGTTGGTTTATTTTTATCAGCTTTATTGAGACAATTGTCATATAATTTATTTAAAGTATACAATTTAATGGTTTCTAATATGTTTGCAGAGTTGTTCAACTATCACTACAGTCAATTTTAGAACATTTTTATTATTCCAAAAAGAAACTCTTTGCCATTTAGCAGTCATTCCCCACTTACCTCCCAACGTCTTGCCCAGCCCTAGGCAATCAGTAGTCTATTTTCTGTCTCTACAGATTTGCCAATTCTCCTATTCTGAACATTCTCTTTTGTAGTTCCCAGGTAGTCAATGGCAGCATGTAGCCTTTTGAATATAGCTACTTTAACTAGCACAATGCATTTGTGATTCATGAGTGTAGTGGTGAGTATCAGGAGTGCTCCTTTATTAAGAAGTATTCCACTGTATGGATACATTACAGTTACTTACTCGTCTGTTGGTGGACATTCAGTTATTTTCAGTTCAGGTGGTCATTAATAAAGTTGCTACAGACATTCTTGTACAAGTTTTAATGTAAACACAACTTTTAATTCTTGTTAGGTAAATACCTAGAGTAGGATTGGTGGCTCATAAGGGAAGTATTATATTTAACTTCATGAGAAATTGTCAAACTATTTTCCAAAATGGCTCTACCATGTTAAAGTCTCACCAGTAGCGTATGAAGTTTCCAGTTGCCTCTCATTGTTGCCAGCACTTGGTATGGTCAGTTTTCATTTGTTTGCCATTTTAATAGGTATGTAGGGGTATAGCCACATTTTTAAATGTTAAAAAAAGATGAGATTATTTTTTATAATATATTTTATGTAACCCAGTGTTTCCAAAATAGTATCATTCCCACGTGTACTCTTGAGATAGCACGTGGTCAAAGCAAATGGTTAGTTTCATATGGTATATATGGTACTTAGTGTGACAGTACTGAACTGAACTTAGGATGGTCATGTCTATATTGAATTGAGACCTGGAATCTAGCTGAATTTATCTCTTTTCATTGAGTTTTATCAGTGTTGAGGAAACTCTGTTTTGAGTAGCTGCTTTCAGCCCATAGGATCAGTTTATAGTCCAGATAAAGAAACACATTGATTAATAGCAGGGGTCTGCCTAGCAGGTGTCTAATTCTATCATTGAGAGCAGAAATCATATTTCTGCCTTACAGTCAGGCTCAGATTCAGTGGTGAAAGTAGAGGAAAACCTCAAGGCAATTCATATAAAGCAAAGGTCAAGAAGAACACAGTGAGGAGAGAAGATCTAGGGGTCAGTCCAGTGTTTAGACCAAAAAAGAAGGGCTGAGAGAGACATTTGGAGTGAGGGAAAGGGAGAAGCATTGCTCAAGCTTAGAAAGCAAATATGCCATCAGAGAGAGAGAGAGAGAGAGAGCAAGCAAGCCAGCCCCCTCAGAAGACCAAGAGACAGTATCAGCAGATGATTAGCCCAAGCCAGGAGCAAAGTTTTAACAGAGATGTTAGTGATCAGGGGCTGGAAGAATCTGAAAAAGAAGCCAGACTTCTTATCCTATTGTTGGTTCAATTCCTAGGACTCGCAAAGACCCACTTGTACATGTTGTTACACCAAAGATCTCTTCTTGAGAGGGACTTGACAAAAAGCCACACCCGTTCTCAAGACCAAAGGGCATAGGGGTAAAAATTAATTGGAAGTTCATCTGAAATAAAGGGAGATAGCAGGCCATGCATAGACAACAGCATTAAAATGTGTACTACAAAAGCCATTTTTATAGATTTCAATGATAGGCCTACTACCAGAAAGGCAGCTGAGCAGGGCCACAATAATGCTTCTGCTGCGGTTCAAGCTATGACTTGTCCAACTGGATAGTAAGAAAGCAAAGCCTGTTGGAGAGAGAGGATGCTTAGGGTAACCATATAATTTATTGAGACTGCAAGGAGTTGCTAGCAATGGGACACCAGATAATAGACATAATTTGTAACTGTCCTGGGCAAATTAGAGCAAACAGTTACCCTGGGATGTTTTATCACTGTTATGGACTGAATTGCATCCCCCCCAAAACTCACATATTGAAGCCCTACCACTTAGTGTGAATACATTTGGAGACAGAGCTTTTTAAAAATGGTAAGTAAGATTAAATGAGTTCATAAAGGTAGAAATTCTTAAGGGTGGGATTGTAATCCAATAGAACTGGTGTCCTTGTAAGGAAAGGAAGAGAGACCAGAGATCCTCCTCTCCATATGTGACAAAGAACAGGCTTTATGGTGACACAGTGAAAAGGCAGCTGTCTACAAGTTGGGAAGAGAGGCCTCACCAGAAACCAAGTCGGACAGCACCTTGATCTTTGACTTTCAGCTTCCAGAAATGTGAGAAAATACATTTCTGTTGTTCAGAGCACCCATTCTGTACATTCTGTTATGGCAGACCAAGACTAAGCTGACTAAGACAATCACAAAATCAGAATCTTCATTTCTTTGACTAGAGCTACAAACGGAGTAGAACAAATGTGAATCAGGCTAACTTTGCTGGCTGCTGCCTGACATGTCCTAATTTCAGAGGAATACCACTGAAGTGGCTCTAGAATTGGAATGAAAACATCTTGAAGATCTGTTTCTAAATAAGGCATTCTGTTTGTGTTTAGGTGGGGCTTCTCTTAAAAAAAAATCCAAGCAATATCAGGTATTCTTAGGATGCAGTTATTGCTATTCAGTCCAAAGCTATGCACAGAAAAAGTCAGGATTTGAAAGGCAGCATGGAGGGAGAACAGTGGTAAATTGCTTTGACTTCATTCAAATCAAAGCCTACCTCATTTGAAAGTGGAAAGGCCGTGTGTTTCTGTTTCAATAATAACATTTATTCCTCTAGCATTTGTTATGTGTGTCCTCTATGCCAAACACCATACTACATAGAAGGGATGTAGAATGAGAAGGATAAATCCTCTCTGTTTTAATCAGTTCAGGTACACGCATATTGTAGAATATCATGATGTTATTTAAACCAATTTATTGACATGGTAAAATGTTTATGATGGTGTTAAATATATTAAAAAGCAAGCTTCAGACCAATTTGTATACTATTTTGAGTGTGTAAATGTTTATAAAACTCTAAATATTATAAATTTAAATATATACATAGAAAGTGTCTGGTAGCACATACACAAACCTGTTACTGATCACATCTGGAGTATAGAATTGGGACTAGAGGTAGGGAGGACAGATTGACTTAATTTCAATAAATACCATTTGTAGGTAGAGGGTTAATTAATTCAGTCTAGTTACAAAGGAGATGAGTAAAAATAAATGAAATAACGTATTCTAGGTGCTATAACAGAAATAAGCATAGAATTAGACCAGGATATAAAGAAGGGAGTGTTCATTTTCATATGGAATGATCAGAAATAACTTTTTAAGGGGAAGTAACGTGTGAGCTAAGTTTTGAAAACTGGATAATAAGAAAAGGAGCAAGGAAGCCAAACATCTCAAGGAAGAGAAAACTAGAGCTATGTAACATTTTAGAATGTTAGAGGATCTGCAAGTGGTCCTCTATACCCACTCTAGCCAGCCAAATATCTGGGGCACAATGCAGGGATTGTGCCCCAATCTCATCAACTTTATCCATGGCAAAGTTGATGAGAGAAGTAATCATAAGCAAATACAAAATTTAGTGAACCATGTTGAGTGTTAAATATTGTGCTGTGAGCTTTGTCATTGCAGATGATGGTGAGGAAATTGAGACAAACTTTTAAGAAAGGTTGAGGCCGGGCACGATGGCTCACACCTGTAATCCCAGCACTTTGCAAGGCCAAGACGGGCAGATCACTTGAGGTCAGGAGTTTGAGACCAGCCTGGCCAACATGGTGAAACCCCGTCTTTATTAAAAATACAAAAATTAGCTAGGCGTCGTGGTGCATGCCTGTAATCCCAGCCACTCGGGAGGCTGAGGCAGGAGAATCGCTTGAACCTGGGAGGCGGAGGTTGCAGTGAGCCAAGGTCACACAACTGTACTCTATAGCCTGGGTGACAGAGCAAGACTCCGTCTTAAAAAAAAAAAAAAAAAAAAAGGAAAAGAAAGAAAGAAAGTTTGAACAGGCAACAGTATGAAATAGTACAGGAAAGATCAGCCATCAGAGACCTGGGAAGAGATTTGACTATTAGGAGATCATGGTTACCTCTCACAGTGTTTAGTGAGTTGAAGAATGACGGGCATTGTGGGCAATGTTGGTAAACGACAGTGCCACAAGGTGGTTGATCACCGTAGGAGCTTAAGTCTCAGGTAGCCTGAGACACAAAATGAGCTATTAGGTTGCCTTTAAGCCATATGTAGACTGGAAGTTGCTTAGTCATCATTCTCAGGCTTGGAAGGGAACTTTGCATAGAAAGTTGCTGGGGAACCTTCAGCTCAAACCAATGCAGCCCAAGTGAGTGGGCCTGTTACAGCTTCATAGCAGGCAACAAAGAAGCTTAGAGCATCTGGGGGAAAGGGCCCTGATGGCTGTGAGAATAGAAGCAGCCAGGGTAAAAGAGCCCTTGAATAAAATAATTGTCTTTTGAGAGTTTCACAGATAATTAAAAACTTCTGTCCTATAAGGACATTTCTAGGGATGAACATCTAAATATTTTCACATCTGGCTCTATCCAGACCTATTATTCCCTATAAATGGCCCTTGGTGTGCTAATTCAAATGTCCCATTGAATTCACTTTTGCTTTAAAGGTTAAGAACTAGGCTTTGGCATCAGGTCGATCTGGGCTCAGATCCTGGTTTTGTCACTTGGTTAGGTTATGGGATTTATCCAAGCCTTCATCATACTACCACAAATTGAAGAGAGTATGTGAATTACCTCCTGAGTGTTCTTTGGAAGTTCCATTGAGAGATAGTATTTAAAGGCCTTAGCATAAAGTCATGCAGAAAGTAAGGACCTTAAAGGGGAAAGAAAGCTAGATTTATTTTATTATTATTTTAATAATTTATCTTTTCATAATTTTATCTGACAAGTTTTGCTCTTCCATAAACTCAATATAATTTTTTTCAGGTGCTCAGTTAAAGATAATCTTGAATTTTAATAAATATTACTGATGGTAAGCTATCTGAAATCCTTTTGGCTATAAATATTATTATTTTTTATTAAATAACAAAACACTAACTGGATATAGAAAATCTTCTATTTTCTGTGACTCTATACTCAAATGTAGTGAATTTATGTATTATTGCTCACATTAGATGTATTTGGAATATTGCTGTGATTTGTCTCAGTATAGTAGAAAATGCTAGTTTCACTTTGAGGTTAGATAGGCTGGGTCTGATTCCTGAAACTGCTACTCATTAATTTTATGGCCTCATGCAAGAGACTCCAAACTAATAAATGCTAAGATATATTGAGCATTTAGTACATACTAGTGCATTCCTAACTTGATTCTTATAATACACACCTGAAATAAGTACTAATAATTCCATTTTATGAGAATTAAATGCAGAAAGGGATAGAAGCGAACATCATTTGCCCAACATTGCCAGTAAGGAATACATTTGAACCCAGGTCTGTGAGGATGTGAATCCAGGTTTGTGAGATTTGAACCCAGGTTTGTGAGACTACAAAACTCATACTCTTCACTCTAAGTTATGTGCTGTGGCAACCTTTCTGTCAGTAAAATGAAACTAAAGAAAATTATTTTGAAGAGTTATTATGAAGACTGGTGATAACATATGTCATTTTCACATGGTGAATGTTCCATAAATGTTAGTGATTTTTAAATTCTCATTCATGTGAACCATAGTAATTTAAAATGGAAAAAACCCTGATATTTTGAAACTTATAATATATTCATAGATTTCTAAATTTTCTGGCAATAAAATGCATAACTGGACAGAATCAGTACTGAGAAATTGCAAGAATGTCATATGCAGTGAAGCTTCTGGTTTTCAATAGGGAAAAACTGGTAGAACCACCATTTAGATATTTACAAATAATGGGCAGTATCTAATGTTTAGATTTCTACCAAACGGCCAATTTTACCCAATGTTTGTGGGTGTGTGTGTGAAATACAGAATACCTCACAGTTCAGTTAGAATTTTAATCAACAAAGAATTTGTGTTCTTTTAAAAACGCCTTTTTATTCAATAAAAAAATCAAAATATGTTCTCAATGTTTTGTCTAACTCAGTATACTCCCTGCATGACCTGCCTTCTAACTGACCATTTTATTCTTCTTTTTGTCTTAATTTTTACCAATTCTCCTTTAGGTGAACTCAAAGAGCACTTTACATGAAAGCAAAGAATGTAACATTTTCAAACGCATCAAACTATGCCAAATGAGATGCAATCTGCTATACATATTTCAAATGGCAAGTAACTATTAGGATTGCTGTGTTTGACTTCAGAAATCGAAAAGAAATAACTAAACTGATGTATTTTTAATAAAGAGTTCAAAGAACTGTGATGATAAATGAGCCATTCCCCAAACTCTAAGTCCTCAGGGTGAATCACTGCTAAATTATCCAAACTAATAGAGAGGAGGAGAGGTGCAGGGCATTGGATGGGTTCAGTCCACTTCATGGCTGCTGCTACCACTCCCTCAGAGCTGGCCTCTCATGGCCAATACCTAGCCTTTCCATTTAGAATCCTGTCTCTTCAGCCCTACCTCTACTGGCCTGTTCCACCCACAGACTTTCCCATGAGACAAATAAAAAACAAGCCCTATTTAAGTTTACATCTTGCTCAAGGAGTGAAATAAGTTAAGCCTCAATTCATTTATAATTTTGAGCTTAGTTTACCCCCATTAATCAAAGATACGTATTCTCTTTGATGGCTACTCAACATCCTACTAGTAGGGAACATAATATTCACTTGAAGTTAGAACTTCTATTTAAAGTTATGCTGAAAGGCTGTTTTACCCTCCAGAAGTACCCTCTATTCTTTTATCCTTCCTTCCTTCTCCCTTTCCCCCTTTTTCTCTTTCTGAAATATGGGCATGAATCTACTTTATGATGAAGGAAAAAATCTTGAAATATTCTTTTTTTATTGTATAAAACCAATACACCAAATATTTGTTCATTGCTTTAAAAATGTGCTTTCTTCCTTTCCTCCCTCCTTTTTCCTTTCTTCTTTTCCTCTTTCCCCTCTTTCTTTCTCCCATTTCTTCTTTCTTACCATTTCTGCCTGTCTTCCTGCCTGCACTTTGTCATGTGTGTTGTGTGAAATGCTACATAAACATAAATAAATGATAAGGCAAGATCTGATCAGGAAATTCATAATCCTACTGGCCTATTGACCAGTCAATTTAGCTTATTCAGTAAAACCTGGTCAAAGAGACCTTAAAATTATATTTTAAAGCAAGAAACAAATGCTTGGTTTATTGATTTTATCCAGTAAGTAAAATAAAGAATATTTCAAGATTTTTTTTCCATTGTAAAGTAGATTCATGCCCATATTTCAGAAAGTGGCATATTCTCAAAAAGTCACATTTTTTTTTCAAATTATAGGGTTCCTGTTAAGGAAACTAAACAGGGAAAATGACTTGCCTCACACCGCTTTTATTAGGCAGTAAAGAGGTACCTTAGGGAGAAACTGTTATTTTTCTATTATTTTCATAATGGAGATGATGACATTGAAATGCTGTATTTCTCTCCACTCAAGCTACGCTTTAAGAGTGTTAAGCTACTGCTTTTGCATCACTAGTACTGAACGTTATGATTTCATCAGGACATCTTTTATTGCAAAGCGGTCTCAAATGAAATTCAGGGGAAATGAGATAAACCTAACATGCTGTTGCTTTGCCAAGGCCAATCTTCTGCTCACAAAATTCAAGTGCCACTTGTCTTTGTAATTGCAAGCATAGGGACGTATCTTCCCTCATTTAGAAGCACTCACATAGTACTAGATTATTATCAGGCAAGAGAGCATTTGAATCTTAAATGATCACGGATCCATATTAACTGTGCAATTTGTTATATAGTAATTTGGTGAGGGGGTCAAGTAGGAAATAAATTTTAGGTTTCTCTTTATTCAAGTTGACTGCATAAAAGAGAGTTCAAATCTTACTGTGCTTTCTACAAAGACAAATATACTACGATTTTTTTTTTTTTTTTGAGACGGAGTCTCGCTCTGTCGCCCAGGCTGGAGTGCAGGGGCATGATCTCGGCTCACTGCAAGCTCCACCTCCCAGGTTCATGCCATTCTCCTGCCTCAGCCTCCCAAGTAGCTGGGACTACAGGCGCCCGCCACTACGCCCGGCTAATTTTTTGTATTTTTAGTAGAGACGGGGTTTCACCGTGTTAGCCAGGATGGTGTCAATCTCCTGACCTCGTGATCCGCCCGCCTCAGCCTCCCAAAGTGCTGGGATTACAGGCGTGAGCCACTGCGCCCGGCCTATACTACGATTTTTTAAAAGGCATACTTCATTTGAATATAAATCAATTATTCAGTTTTGACTATTTTTTTTTTGTTTTTGGTTTTTAGAAAATGCTAAGCAGCTTTTAGAGACTATCATGTTATGATTGGCAAGAGGACAGGCATCAGATGGAAAAAGAAAGCAAGTATTCTCAACAAAGAAGATTGACAGTGTAGTAGTCCCTTTTCACACCGCTATAAATAACTAACCAAGACTGGGTAATTTATGAAGAAAAGATGTTTAGTTGATTCACAGCTGCATTGGCTTAACAGGAAGCATGACTGGGAGACCTCAGGAAACTTAAAATCATGGTGGTAGACAAAGCATGGGCCTTCTTCACATGGTGTCAGGAAAGAGAGAGAGGGTGCACCAGGGGGAAGTGCCACACACTTCTAAACAACCAGATCTCATGAGAACTCTATCAGGAGACAGCCCTAGAGGGATGGTGCTAAACCATTAGAAACTTCCGCAATGATTTAATCACCTCCCACTAGGCCCCACTGTCAACACGTGGGGATTCCAATTAGACAGGAGATTTGGGTGGGGACACAAAGCCAAATCATATCAGACAGTGAGAGTGGGAAATTGCCTTTATATTTAATTTGAAATAAATAATCATGGGCATTGATGTAAGCCAGTGCTTTCATGATGGTAAATTATCTTCTTTATTTTTTGGTTTCTGCTTTCTCTGATGAAGCTGGAGTTGAAAATGGTTACTCTGAAAAAATAATCTAAGCCTTTCTTCACATGAATTGTAGACAGGTCATTAGAAGTCTTCCTTGAAAAAAGATGTGAAACAAAACAAAAACAAGAAGCAATCTGCAAGTTTGACACAAGCCTAGCTAAGAGCATCTTCACCTTTTTTTTTTTCTAATCTCAGGAAAAAAATTGAGTTTTGTTTCATCAATTTAGGATTTTAGAAAAAACATCTAATTAAGCTAGGATAAGAGCAGTTAATTAAGCAACTTTGGACCACATCTGTGCTTGTGAACAACCTTGATTATATCAGTATGCATATATAGTAAGTGGCCTCTGAACATTGCATTTCAAATATAGAAATTAATAAATTGATGTTACTTTAATTAGCAATAATTACATAATATTTAGCAACACTCATTAATACAGTTTTTAAGACTCTCATAAAATGTAAGACAATATTGATTGCAAGACCCATTATTATTTTACAAACCATTAAGACAGAAGCTCTGCCAAATAAAATATGGCACAAGGCATTAAAGAAAATGTTGTGTTATGTATGAATTTTTCACACAAGCCTTTTATTGCTTGGAAATTTATATCCATCTATTTTAAGAATTTTGATAGTTTATCCTGACTTTTGTTGAGTTGCCTAGCATGAGTCAGGCAATCCCTTTACACATTCTGCACAAATAGAATGTAACAGAGTCTTATATATTCACAAGCATCTTCCTTTCTTTGATCTCCTAAAGTACTTGGGTGTTTGCAAGAAAACGTGGAATTTAGGTTGTCCTTACAACAATGAATATTTGCTTCCCTCTCTTCTTTCTCTATGTTTTTCCACATAAAGAAAAACTTTTGTTTCTACACTGAAATACTGTGTGATCTTTAACGTATTTTAAATAGCTCCACACTACTCAACAAAGGTAGTATTGACTATGATGATAAAGCCAGAAATATGAATACCTATGACCCAGCTCATTCATGTAGGAATGAAAAATATGGCGTGATTGTTGTCTGGTCAAAAACAACTATAAGCACCATAAATTTTAAGACGCATTCTTATTTTAGAGATTTATAAACATAACCGAAAAGAAATGTGTCTTAATGAAAAGATAACTTATTTATAATGGTATATATTCACATAAAGAAAAAGGCATATATTTTATAAGTATACTAATGAGTACTCTGGGAGCTTAGATGTACAAAAGAGAGAGCCACAAAAATGCAGTCTGAGCCACCGGGGGATTTTAGTGTTTGAAGACAAAGTGCCCTAAAGCACTTTTTGCAAACTCAACTCTGTAAAGATATGCCCATATAAAGGGGCAATCGTGTATAAAACAGAGTGCTGATACTTTGCTAAAAATATCAGGGTGAAAAAATATTGAGGCAGAAATCTTGAAAGAAAACAGGCAGTGTGGGGAAATAATAATTACCTTTTATCAATCAGTAAGGAATAAACAATAGCAACA
Source organism: Nomascus leucogenys (assembly GCF_006542625.1). NCBI lineage: Eukaryota > Metazoa > Chordata > Mammalia > Primates > Hylobatidae > Nomascus > Nomascus leucogenys. The sequence goes on along the minus strand of NC_044395.1, from coordinate 28,384,088 downwards.
AGTCTAGTTATCACAGTTCCTTAAGAAATACAGTCTTGAGTGGGGGTTAGAAAACTTTGTTTGTGAAGGGCCAGATGAGAAATAGTTTAAGCTTTGCTGCCCACATACGTTCTCTGTTAGATATTTTTCTTGTTTTTATTTTGACCACTTTTTAAAGTTGTAAAAACCATTCTTAGCTTGGGGCAGTGATATGGTTTGGCTCTGTATCCCCACCCAAACTCACCTTGAATTGTAATAATCCCCACGTGTCATGGGAGTGACGCGGTGGGAGGTAATTGAATCATGGGGATAGGTTTTTCCTGTGCTGTTCTTGTGTTAGTGAATAAGTCTCACGAGATCTGATGGTTTTATAAAGGGCAGTTCCCCTGCACGTTTTCTCTCTTGCCTGCTACCACCCGTAAGAGGAGCCTTTCACCTTCCACCATGATTGTGAGGCCTCCCCAGCCACGTGGAACTGTGAGTCCATTAAACCTCTTTTTCTTTATAAATTACCCAGTTTCGGGTATGTCTTTATCAGCAGCGTGAAGCAGACTAATACAGGCAGTAAGAGGCTGTGGGCTGGATTTGTCTCTCGGCTTGTGGTTTGCAGACCCCTGGTTTGCACTAGTGGTTGTCAAATTTTAGCATGCATAAGGGCCTCCTGGAGCGCTGTCTGACACAGATTGCCATTTAGAGAGCTTTTGATTCAGAAGGTCTGGGATGGGGCCTGAAAACTTGCATTTTTAACAAGTTCCTAGTTGATAACTGATGCTGTGTATGCAGGAACCACACTTGGAGAATCACTGGTCTAGTAGTGAAAAGCAGCTTTGGAGTAGAGTAGATTTGGATCCTTACCCTGTCACTAACCATCTATGAGAACTTGGGTAGCTGATTGAATACTGAATCTTGGCTTCCTCAGCTATAGAATGGACAGCAATGGGACCTACACAAGTTTAACCTCACGATTACAATTCACGAGTAAGATCTGGGGAGCACATAGCACCGTGCTTGGCACGCAGTGATTGCTACATACATGTTAACTATTAATCATCCCAGATGGAAGACCATTTTGAGGAACCCAAATTGGAATGAAAAAAGTTATATTATTTTACCCTCCATCGATGTATTTGGGGTGAGAAAAAATATCAGTGAGAAAGTTAAAAAGAAGGGAAAATGGAAGTAGCAATATAGCCCTAATTGAAAAAGTTACCAGGTTCTTTTACTTGTGAAAAGGCGTGGCATTTTCCTGAAGATGGATTCCTGGGATAAATGGCTAGATTTGTAGCCCATGAGCATGCCTTGTGATGAGCCATGTACCATGCTGCTCAAGAAGTGAAACAGCTGGGAGGCTCTTTTACACTAGAAACATGGGACTCATTTCTAGTGACGGCACAGGTGATAAACATCAACAGCTGTTGATGTTTCCTTGTTTTAACGTCTCAGCTGCTCAGAGGATACTTGAGCAAAGCCTCTTGCTACCTGGTGCAGCTGTTAGATAGTTGCGAATGCACTCTCTGGATCTGTTTGGTGTTCGTTCCTGCTGTGTAATAATGCAATAAAACTGATTTCCCCTTGGAAGTAAACAACTCAGCTATCAAAGGCACATTTGGGAGTTGGCATACGATTCACCTCTACCAAGACACAGATAAAAAGAGTGGGCTTCCCAAGTTAAGGAAGCTGTCCTCCTCTCGAACTTGCCTGGTATGTAATATATGCTTGTCACTAACAATTGCAGAATTAACAATGCTCCTAGCACCTAGTAAATGGTAGCTTTTTGCAGATCACCTTTAAAAGACTCATGGTGAAGCCAGTGATCCATTTGTCTTGCCTTAGGCTATTTCTATCACAAGAATGTCCATCTTCTAAGACAAGCTTTTTCTTATCTATCTAATGATGGATAAAGGAGCTCAGACGTTGGGTCAGATAGGCCTGGACATGCATTATGAATCTACGGAAAGTTTTTAACAAACCATTGAACTTCTCTAAACATCAGTTTCTTCTGCAATCTTTAACCGGTTTCATGCTTTACTCTTGCCTTTGTAAAATCCGTCATTCAGAGTAAATTTTTTGAAAAGCAAAAGCAAATCACATCACTTCACTGCCCACTTAAGACCCTTCTGTGGCTTCAGTAACACTAGAATTTTATACAAACATCATATCAAAACCCAAAGCCTCAGTATTCGAACTGTGATCTGCAGGATCACCTGGGAGCAGAATTGCAGGCTCTTCTACAGACCTTCTGAGGCAGTTACTGTTTTTTAACAATATCCTTATGTAATTCATATATACATTAAAGCCTGAGAAGCAGTGGCCTGTAAGGCCCTTCTAACTTTCCCATGAGTCTTACTTCATCTTCAACTACTCAACCTCTCATTCATTACACTGCGTGTGCTCTTCTTCTATCCGAGAATGCAAGAGACTCAGGGCCTTTGCTCTCTGCCTAAAATATCCAGTTCCAAGATTGGCTCCTGGCCAGTCCCTCCTTGTCATTTGAGTTTGAGATTAAAATGTTACTTCCTCAAAATCACCATCCATCCCTTTGTTTGGTTTTGTTTTTGCTTTTCTATTGTATGCCTCCACCTTAGGAGAATATAAGAGCTGGAAGAGGTGGGATCTGATCTGTCTTGTTTATTGCTCTATCACTAGTACATAGAACAGTGCCTGATATATAGTATATAGTCGACAAATAATTTTCAATAAATCCAGAAATTATATTCACCTCTCAAGATTGTTTTGGGGATTCAATGATAGAATATCTAATAAACATTAGCACATCTTGGTTGCTTACTCAATGTTAGCGCCCACCCTTTCCCTTCTTCTTCCCTTCTTTGCCTGTATAGATTGATACGCAGTGATGCCTAGGTTGTGTAGGTCATCTCTGTGATAATTGGAAACCCTCTATTCCACAATCTTGAGAGAAAGTCTAGCAGTTGCATCATTGATTGACTTCTCTGAACATCAATTTCATCTGCAATCAATCCCTAACAATTTGTCCACGAGTCAGAAACACAGTTAAGAAAAGGGATGGTCAAAGAGAGAATAGAATAGAGTACTTAGTCTGCCAGATAGAGATGGAACTGCACCCTTTACCTGCCTCAGGCTGGCCCTGGTTCTTGTAAAGATAATTCTAACAGGAATATGCAGTGTGAGTGATAATGTAAATGTAAATTTGAGTGCTGAGAGTCATAACCTATGCAGTTCATTTAATTTTCTGAACATTTGGTTGTGAGAATATGAAACAATTTGTGACAAATATAGGCAATTACCTATCCATGCAAAATATTTAAAATGTTTCACTTTTAGTACAATAGAAATATGAGGAAAATGCTAGAGGTTTAGAATTGAGGGAATGGGAAAAGCTAAAAGATCCATGAAACTTCTGGAAATGAGTGAAGTGGTGCACCTGTGAGAAACAGTTTGGAGGTACCTTTGTAGTGGCAAGAGCTTTGACTTCAGAGTCAGATGGACACAGGTTGGAATTGTTAAGCAGTAGGTAACTGTGAAATATTAATTTCTTAATATTACGTCTGGCCCTTGGTATTCTAATCTGTAAAAGGTAGAAAATATTAATACTTAGCTCACAGAGTCAGAATAAATGATCTATGTGTCAGAGTTTCTCAGTGCACATGGCAGGCAAACCACCTGACACAGTCTCTAATCAAGACACATTTGCCATTGTTATAGTTATTGGAAGTCAGGGGGCAGATGGACCCAGTGCTGTCATGTTTGTTCTGTTTCTCCATAACAAATATGTGTAAATATCTTTTGGTATTTTTTGAGACTGAGTCTTGCCGTGTCACCCAGGCTGGAGTGCACTGGCGCTATCTTGGGTCACCGCAACCTCTGCCTCCCGGGTTCAAGCGACTCTCCTGCCTCAGCCTCCTGAGTAGCTGGGATTGCAGGCTTGTGCCATGATGTCTGCCTAACTTTTGTATTTTTAGTAGAGAAGGGGGTTTCACCATGTTGGTGAGGCTGGTCTCGAACTCCTGACCTTGTGATCTGCCCGCCTTGGCCTCCCAAAGTGCTGGGATTTTCAGGCATGAGCCACCGTGCCCAGCCTTAAATGTCTTTCAAATGCCCCTGTCTTTCCTTTTTATACCCTCACACATCCCTCTGTCCTCTTCTACTTATTTCCTTCTTCTGGAAAAATTTCTCCGACTACTATTTGTATGGGTCAGAAACACAGAAATGGAAATACTAAAAGAGGGAAGGGGCCAGGCTGACAAAAAAAAAAAAAAAAAAAAACAAAAAAAAAACATACAAGTTTCTCCTGTTGTATCAGGTTTCATTGCTGTAACCTGATACAATTGGCTTCCTCTGGAAGTGGATCCCACTTAGAACAACTACACATCTGTGAAAGCAGTGAAGGAGAAAAATGAGACTAAATGGAAAAAAATTGTTATCTACATTGCAAGTAGATTTCTGTGCTTGCTATATTAACTGCAAGAGTAATTCTTCCCTTACCTAGCAAACTAAAAGTAGGTTAATATTCCACATGATTGTACTTGAAAAATTAAGCTATAGTGTAGCACAGATGGAATGATTTAACTAGCATCTGAAGAAGTATATAATTTATATTATGTAGGACAGTGCACATTGAGATTTATTCTAATGAAATGTCTGCTTTTTTTTCTTCTTTCATCTAAGATAGTTTTAATTATGTTGGTGGCAATGTCTAAATTAATTTAACTTTTCTCCTTGAGATTCTGTAACTATTTTTATTAAAATAATAGTAACATAATGAATGTCTTGTTACCACTCCTCATGGACTTTAAATTCTATACAGTTTATTTCTCACTGAGCTGTACAGCTAGGAGCTATATAAAATATGGCATTTATTATTATTCTGAACAGCTGACATAAATATTGGCAAATAATCTGTTTTATTCTTGATAAAGAAATAAATGTACTGGAATTACCATTAAAAACAATTTACTTGTAATCTAACCCCCTCATTTTCCAAACAAGAAACATAATTGCCCAAATACACAAGTTAATGATAGAGCCAGGAGTATAGCTGAGCTCTCTCTCACCTGAACCTTATTCCAAGCTCTTACCATGACACCGTATTGATTCTTTTTACATACATATGTTTTATAGCTTGAATGAAAAATACTGAAGACTCCCAGATTTTAAGCTTGAATTCCTGGTAGCTTGCCGCAGGCCTGGGATTGATTCTAAAACCTGCTGAAGTATAAACCAGTGATGGTCACTAAATCTCTTAAGAAGAAGAAAAGTGTACCATGAACAGCTTTATCCAACAAGGAATATTAGTTTCCTGTTGCTACTGTAACAAGTTACCACAAACGCAGTGTATTAAAAAAATTATTTTTTGACGTTCTCGTGGTTAAAAAGCCTAAAATAAGTCGCAGTGGGCTAAAATCAGCAGATTTTGAAGGTCTATGGGAGAAACCATTCCCTTGGCTTTTCCAGCTCCTAGAGGCCCCCTGCATTCCTTAGCTTATGACCTGGCATCACTCCAGTCTCTTCTGCTGTCACATTTTCTCCTCTGACTCTCATCCTCCTGCCTTCCTCTTATAAGAACCTTAGGATTACCTTGTGCCCACTTAGATGATCCAAGATTATCTCCCCATCTCGAGGCCTTAAATTTAATCACAAAAATCCCTCTGTAATGAAAGATAGCATATTTACCAATGCTAGGGATTAGGATGTGAACATCTTTCGAGAGCCATTATGCTGCCTGTCACATAAGAATACTATAAGTCTGTCAATTTTGTGCCTTGGCCTAACTGAGTCACCCCCTAACAAATACGTACTGTAATACTGATGTAGGGGAAGGTGGAAGCAGTTCACATGTGTTTCCCCACCGCCATTCATTCTGTAATCTCACAATGAAAGAGCTATCTCTAAGAAATGCCACCTAAAGTTTAACCTGTAAAGTTAAATCAGCAATTCCCATCTGTAAGTTTTATTTGTCTTTGTAACATTTTCTAGGGGGTTTGAGATTGTTCCTATTCTACTCTGCAAAACCTGGAAAGGGTTGGGTGTGACTATTCAAAAATGAATGTCTTCTGTAGACAACTGAGGTGATAGCAAAAAAAAAAAAAGTTGCTATCAAAAGAGATTGCAGACTTTCTTAACTAGGCACAGCCTGAGTGCCTATATTACATACTGAACACTCAGAGCTGTCAAGAAAGAATTCATGTATCCTAAAGCTCACTGCACATTCTATATGCCGTATCATGTTTTTTTTAAAAAAAAAAAATCTTTTAAGCACAAAGAGCTATTCAGGACCTCAACATGAATTTATTAAATGTTGACTCTCTCCCAGATATTGGCCTATATTCTAGGATAAAAAAGTGTATCAGGCATAGTATCTATCTTAAAATAAGGTATTGTTCAATGTGGTGGTTTTTAATGAACTAATCAGCATCACCTGAAAAGTTAAGAAAAATGCAAATTACCGGCCTCATTCAAGACCTACAGAGTCAGAAACTCTGGAGATGAAGCCCAGCCATTTTTGTTTCAGTAAGTCCTTCAGGTGATTCAAATGCATGGTAGCTTGAGACTACTGGGCTCATAAGTGAGCTAGAAATAGAAATATATTACAACACAATGTAATCAATGTTTTAATCATGTTGTGTATGTGATATGGAAACACAATAAGGCAGTTATTGGGAAAATTATACAGGCTTTACATCAAGGTGATGTGCCACCTGGAAGGGTGAGTAGGGGACTTTCTTAGGTTGTCCTTAGAATCTTGATAATGCTTTGAAATTCTTGAAGTTCAACATGGCTGATCTACATTGTGTGTGTCTGGGTAGAGTAAGGACTATTTGACAAACCTAGGAGTTACAAAGGAGTTAGATTTTGAAGGCTAAAATGAATGGCATGATCATATTTTCTTTTTAGTTAGAAGACTATGGCACCAATATGAACATGGATCAGAGAAGATAGATATCTGTGGTAAGGATATCAGATAAGAGCCTGGAATAAAATCAAAATGGCTAACAAAAAGGGCCTTAACTACGGGTATCTAATAATTTTTCTAAAATTTTAGAAACAAGCAGCAAAATTAAAAGAATTTTAAAGTGAACACAGATATAAATATCATCTAGACATTACTATTAACATTTTCCTAAACTTGCTTTATCACGTATCCATCCGTTCATCTATTACTATAGCCAACCACCCACTAATTTTATTTTTTATCTACCACAAAGTAAATTGAAAGCATCACTTGCCTTTGCACTGCATACATCAGCATTCATATTATTCACCAGTGCTTGATATTTGTATGCAATTTTATCTTTTTTAGTATCATTTATGTACAATAAAATGCACAAATCTTAAATGTACATTAGCTACATTTTGACAAATGCCTATACCTATTTGACTTGTATGAAGATAGAAAACCTTTCCTCCAGAAAATTCTCTCATTCCACTGCCCAGTCATTCCCTATGTTCTGCCCCAGAGACAAACACTGCCTTGATATTTTTTTGACTATTAGTTTGGGCTACTCTAGGAATTTATATAAATGATATTATACAATATATACTCTTTGCGCAAAGTGTGTTCCACTCAGTATAATGTTTTTGAGATTCATCTGTGTTGTGCATGTCATTAGCACGTTCCTTCTTATTGCACAATAATAATCCTTTGTATGAGTAATTATACCACAGTTTGTTCAAGCATTGTTGTATTGTTGAACACCTGAGCTGTTTCTAGTGTTTGGTTAGTACTAATTAAATTTCCATGAGCATTCTTATACAAATCTTTCATTTTTTCAGGGTGGACGTTGTAAGAGTTAAAGAGGAAAGAAACATGAAAAGTAGCTGAACAGTCAAAGACACGTTTGTTTTGGAGGATAAACCTGAGAGGTGCTTCAGGAGCATTCTCTCTTACAGACTAAGAGTATTTAAGTGTTCAGGGCGAGAGGGCTTATACACAGGCTTGGAATGTTTCTGCGTCAGGGAGAAGTTTATTGTGGGGTTGGAATGTCTCTGGTCGGAGGGGAGGTTATCTTGGGGCTGGCATGTCTCTGGTTGGGGAGGGGTTTATCTTAGTGTTGGAATGTTTCTAGCTGGAGATGGCATTTGTGATTTATGGTCATGCTGACATTAGCCATTAGGCTGATACCCTTTGGGTTGGATTTAGGTGGTTTTTGATCAAGGGGAACTTTAAAATGGTGGTGCTTGTCCAAGATGGTGATGCTCCTGCTCTGTCAGGTATACATTATGTTTTATAAGAAATTATCAAATAATGTTTCAAAGTTATTGTACTCCATTTACACTCCCACCTAACAATGTATGAGGATCCCATTTACTCCATATCCTTACCAGCATTTGTATTTGTCAGTCTTTTAGGTTTTAGCCATTCTGAAGGATATGTAGAGGTATCTATTTGTGATTGTAATTTGCATTTTCCTAATGAGAAATGAGATTGAGCATTTCTTCATGTACTTATTGGTTATTTGTATATCTTTTTGTGAAGTTTCTGCTCAAAACTTTGACCCATTTTTATAGGTTGTCTTTTAGTTGTAAAAGTTCTTAATATATATTATACTAGACATGGGTCCTTTGACAGATATTTTGTGATGCTTAATAATTTGAGAGTCAGCATGTTTAATAAGTCTTAGTATTGGCTGCCTAAAGTTTATTGAGGTAAATTTTGAGATTGTAGACAGATTGAGCAGGAAAGGATTCATGATCACTTAACACTTGCCATGTAGACAAGAAAAAAAAAAAAAAACTAAACTTATATTCTTGTTCTTGACCAACACAGTGTCAGTGCAGATAGAATGGAAACAAATTTCTGAGGCAAAATACTGAGAATCTGATCACAGTATAGATGATGGAACAGAAGGAAATAGAAGAGTTGAGTAAGATTCTAGATTACTAGCTCATACGAATAGGTGGGTTCAATTATAACAATACAAATAAGAAGTAAGTATAATGAGTTTGGTTTGAGACTTGTTATATTTGAGATCAATTTGGGCATAGATGTCTGATGAGGAGTATAGATGTCTAATGGGGAGCTGGATTTAAAGGTCTAGAATTCCTTATGAGAGAGCTATTCCCCCCTCATTTGACAGATTAAGAAACTTGATGTCTTAGAGAGGAAGAGAGACGGTATCAAAATCTCAGTGGCAGCTCTAGGTCTAGATCCATGTTTCTTGCTCCTTCATCTTGTATTTTCCCTACCGGGCAACCCACAGATGGCATTCCCACAGCTGAAGTCAGAATATTAGTGCAGAAACAAAACTTTATTTGATAAACATTTAAATCTTTTCCCCGAAGAGCAGCACAGCACTGGGAAAATACTAGATGTATCCTGCAGTTTATTCGCTGGTTTAATGCCAGCTGCTGGATTTACTCGCCTGTGGTAACTAGAGGTACAAGCTGCATCATGTTTCAAATGATGCCTGGTGTAGTTCAAAGTCCTCTGGATCTTCACCTTTTGCTATTAAAAAAAATTGATTTGACGCCCAATATGATGCAGCTTAATTGACTACCTGATATCAAAACAACTTGCCAAAAAAACAGGCGTTTCCTAAAGCAGATGCAAGGAGAGACAAAAACATAGCTGTTGTGATCCTATATTGAAGCATTGTTGGCTTCTCACATGGAGGCAGAAGAGACAAGAAGTGCCATTTTATCTTATTTCAGATTTAAATGTCAACAATTTCACATCTACTATTCTTGCAAAAGCCTTGAACTCCACTTCTTAATACCCAAAGCCAAGACCAATGACTTCTTAGTAGAATAGGCCCCATCCACCAACCGTACCAACCTCTAGATTCCAAGCATTTCTAAAATCAATTTATATCCAAGAGTTCCATTAAGAATTCTGGGACTTAAAGAGAAAGTTCATGAATATGACTTTATTGTAGGGAATGCTATCAATTTGAGCTAGAAGATATTTCACATTCACAAATAATAAAATAACAGATATACTGGGGAAGAGTTGATGTTATGCATGTGGGAACAAAAATTAAAATACTCTAGCTCCTATTAATGTAGTATCCCACCACTCAGTATAGGAGTAGAGAACTTCTTTAAATTGAGATTCCAAATGAGAATTAAATAAGAATCCTTACTAAATACTCAGGAATCCCAGACCCTCATCTGAAATCACTCATTTTCCTGTTCAGCGTATGGCACACCAATTTGGAACTGCTACCTTAGATGTGATTCTTCCTCCTTTTTCCCTCACCTGTAACTCAAATAGAAACAAGTTCTCAGTGATTGTACTTTTAAAATCGTAATAATACATTTGAGGAATTATTTTCTTTATCACATTATAGCACCAGTGTTCTGGATTTCTTCATTATTATCTAGGTCCAAAAATTTACTTAACATTTTAAGTGCCAACTATGGACCATGCATGGTCCTGGGTGCAGGGTATAAAGTGACAAATACGAGAAAGAAATGGTACCACGGGGTTTACATTCTACTGGATAATAACCCATATTTATATAATGCCTATTCTGTGCTAGTCATGCCCCAAGTGGGTTACATATACTGTGTTAACATCATGTAATCTTTACTACACTCTAGTACTTCATTACGCAGATAAGGAAACCAGAGGACAGAGAGGTTAAATAACATGCCCAAAGTCGGAGAGTAAACATCAGCTGGAGTACAAACTCCTTTCTCTTCGATCCATACTCATTCCCGTGGGAATTTCATCTAGTCTCATGTCGTTAAACAACATTTATGCAGCAATGACCACCAATTGATATCTCACTTATATTTCTCCTAAATTTCAGGTGCATAGATCCCATTGCCTATCCAATTTATCCACTTGGATTTCTAACAGATTTCAGTTGAAAATGTAACTAACTGATCTCTTGATACACCCCCCAGACCCGTGCCCTAAAATTACTCCCCTTGCAATAGCCTTTATCTCAATTGGCAACAACTGCATCTTTCTAGTTGCTCAGAATCCCCTGTTTCTATGACACCTCATGTACAATCTGTCTTGGCTCTACATTACAAAATTTCTGGCACTTTGCAGCAGCTCCACTGCTACCACCCTAGCATGAGCCACATCGTCTCTCCCCTGAATTCTGCGGCGGCCTCCTAACTTGTGTCTCTGCTTCCAATCTTGCCTCCGTATCACAGCCTGATAATCTTTCTAAATTTTTTCAAGTCCATCAACTTTGAAGTCATCTCTGATCACTCTGCTTTAGCAATGCTGGCCTTCTCGATCTCCATTGAACAGACAGGCTCTCACCTTTGGGCCTTTGCGCAGTCTCTGGCACCTACTGGGATGTTCTTTCTTCAGGCATCCACACACTAAATCTTGCCCTTTTTCCAAGCCTTCGTTCAAATGTTACATTCTCCAAGAAGTCTATCCTGTACTTGGTATTTAAAATTATAACATCCCTTTCCCTCGGTATTTCTATTCCTGCTCCAATTTTTTGACACTTACTCCTTTTGTCTTCTAAGATATTATATAATTTATTTAGTCTATCTTCTCCTACATGACTCTACAAGTCCCCCAAGAGGGCAGCAGTTTTTGTCTGTTTTGTTCATTAATGTATCTTGATAACGTACAATGTCTAATATCTAATAGCTGCTCAGTAAGTAATTCTTGTTTTAATTTAAACAGAACCACTTATAAAAAGTCAAGTGGAACAGCATTCCAAAGTTAGAAACAATCAGAGAAAAGAACTTGGGTGGCTATGAGCTTGGCAGCTTCTTGAACTGAAAGATCAGTGTAACTGCAGCCCAGTAACTCAATAGGAAAGTGGTATGAAGCTGTGCTGCTGGGGCAGGAGGGGCAAAACTGTGGAGGGCTTTGTAGGCCACAGTAAGAAGTGTGGGCTTCATTTTTAGTGTTGTATGAATCACCCAGAGGTCTTAAACAGAGTAGAGGCATAACTGAGTTTATATTTTAAAAATATATTGGGTGCTGTACGCAGGGTCAGTTGTAGGGAGGCAAAATTTAACATAGGCTGGTGGCATTTTAAAAAATTAAGACTATTTTGGAAAACTATTTGGCATTATCTTCTAAAGTTGAACTTAGATGTGTCATAGACTCTGCAATTCCATGCTTAGTTATAACAAATATATGTATTAACCTAGGCACTAAAAAGACAGGCACAAGAAGGTTCATGACAGCATCGTTCATAACAGATGAAAATTAGAATCAGTCCAAATGACCTCAAGAGTAAAATGGATAATTAAATTGTGACACATTCATACAATGGAATATAGCATGGCAGAAAAAAGACCCTCAACTCCCGCTGCAAGGAACTGTGAAAATTGATTTCACAATATCTTCCAGCAAAAGAAGCTCAACACTAAATGATACATACTATGACAACTGGTCTCCAAAGATGGCCCCTCAATGAACTAGGCCTCTAGGAATTCACATTTTTATGTAATTCCCTACAGCATTGAATTCAGCCTCAGTTGGAACTAACTTAAACCCACAGATTATGGTAGAAGTGACATGTGCCAGTTCTAAGCCTAAGCCTTAAGAAGGCTTTTTGTGCATTTGGGAATTCTGACCTGCATGCAAAATCAGCTATCCTGCTGAAAAGACCACTTGGACAGGCCCCATGATAAGGCCACATGGAAAAGAGAGGCCCTGGGACTACTTTGTAGGGGAAATACCCAGATGTCCCACGTGACATCAGCTGCCATCTGACTGTTAGCACATGAGAGAGCCAAGGCAAGAACCACCCAGCTAAGTCCAGCCAACTGTCAGAACCATGGGAGATAACAAATACTTGTTGTTTTAAGCCACTGAGTTTTCGGATGGTTTGTTAGAAAGCAATAAATAATAAAAACATAAATTAGAACATATTTATTAGAGAAGAGTTCTGTTTACAATATAAACTGCTCTAACAAAAACCTAAACATGTAGCATTGGCTTTGGTAATGGGCAACATTTGGAGGCCAGAAGGCCTAAACCTTACTGTTAAAGGAGGCTACAAGGACAAGGACGCTGCAATAATGGTGACCCTTGGAATGCAAGGACGCATAGTTTGGCAGCACTGTCATCTGTAGTAACATAGAAAATAGAAAATATATCTAATAAATAGTGCATATTTGGTTAAGGAGATTGCTAGGCAAAATGTTAAAAGTGCCAACAATTTTCCTTTAGCTTTACTTAATCAGATCCGGATACAGAAAAAGATTAGGAACTATTCAGTTTTCAACAAGATAAACATTTCCATGTCAAGACTTTCTGGGTCCCTGGCAAAATACTCTAAAACAAAGAAAGAGCCTTAGGGGGAATATCAAACCCAGTGTTTTTCATTTAAAATGTGATCTCAGGGTAAATGTCTCAAGATCCTTTTTTTTTAAGATCTCAGAAAAAATGAAGGTGGTGCCTCAAAGGCCCCCTCAGCTAGATGCAGGGCTTTTGAAATCCTAAAGATACTGTTTCATAATATCCTGCCAACTTAATCCAACATAGAGAGAGACCTGTCTTACAGAGATACGTGGGTATGGCTTTTGTCTCATGCTATAAATTATAATTTGAATTACAAGAAAACCCTCAAAGTTTTAAAAAGAACTTACGTAATTTTGAACTGAAAAGGAAAGAAGAGAAGCCATTTGAAATAGAAGAAAAAAAAAAGCAAACCAAAAGGTCTTTGGGCCCCTAAATTCTGACGAGAGGGAGCAAACCAAGAAAACAAACATAAATTTTTTATTAAAAAAGGAAGAATGACTCAGAAGCTGGAGCCAAAAGCTCTGAGGGTAGAACTAAGAGGGGAAAACCACTTCCAGGGAACAGAAATGGGCATTTATCAGGAGCTGGCAACAGGTGCCTGCTGAAAATCTAGAGTTCAGATTTGTTATGAAGGAGTGACTGCTGTGTGCTTGCTGGTTTTCCATTCTCTTTTTAAAGGGAAGTGTCTACTGTGGTCCTTTCATTACAGTCTCATCACTGTATGTTGGTGGTGGATGAAAAGTGGGGAGAGAACATCTCTTTAGTTCACATGTCTTCCCCTGAGAGAAGTCATACTCAGCCTTATCCACACCTGGACCTAATTTAAAAGACAAGGTCCTAAAATCCAACCCTTAGCCTGATGCTATATCAGAATGAGATCTGAGAATGGGACATAGTGGGTGCATTTTACACCTGGGAATGACACGAATCATTGGGGGCCATGTGGCAAACTGGTAGCCATCCAAAGATGGCTCCCCAGTGAATACTTCCTGATGTTTATGCTCTTGTACAGTAATTTTCAGGATCTCTTTCTCCGTTTATCTTTCACTTAGCATCGTGTTCTCGGTTTATGGATGCAATAATCTTCTTAATCTGTCTAGAGATACTAATTAGAGTTACTCTGATATAAAGTGATGCTCCCTGTCACACCCTGAATTAGCTCGTATTCCATTTGGAATTATTTTCTTCTATATGTGTGTGTATTTTTTTTCATGTTGCAACCTTTCCTCAAATAATAGCTGATGTTAGGTTGCCCATATATACTGAAGGATTAGATACTAAAACTCACTGAAACAATGGATGGAGCTTGTCAATTAGCAAGGCTTCATTTTAAGATCAACATTTGTTCCTGCCACAAAGCCTTGTACTGATTGCTCCTCCTACCTGGGAATTGCTTGAGAGGATATTTGCATAGCTAATTTCTTTGGGTCATTTTAGTATCATTTGAAATATCCCATATTCAGCAATACCTTCTCTGACAAAAGTATTATTATTTAATGTTACCTACTACTAACACCTCCCCTCAACCAGGTACATGCTCTCTCTACATTTTATTTTCTGAAGACTGATTACTATTTTAAATGATCCTTTCGGTTGACTTGTTTGGCTGTCTTTTGTACTAGAAAGTAAAACTGTGAGGGCAAGGGTCTCAAAGGCTTTGTTCACCACAATGTCCCAACACCTAGAACAAGGCACTGAATGTTGCATGTTCTTAATAAAAATTCATTGAATCAGTGATTGAGACCCAGGCAGCCACCTTGTTCTGGAAGTCTTGCACACGTATCTTAACTCCCATTGTCCAGTAAACCCTCTCAGTGCTCTAACGAAACTTTAGGAAACTGACTTTGAAAAGTTACAATAAAAACGGTTAAAATCCACTATGAAACTCTCTCCTTATGGCATTACTACTAAATCACACAAATCCAGGCCGAGGACACTATTTTCAGCAGCGTTTTTATAAGAAAGATCATCTCATACACCAACTGTCCTTTTCCTATAGAGCAGAATGAGGCATGGAAAAAAGAACACTAGAATTAGGTCAGAACACCTGGGTTTGAGTCTGGGCTCTGTCACTTATTAGTTGTATGATCTTATTCAAGTTGCTTAAAATCTCTGAGCCAATATCTTTATATGTAATTTGAGGATAATACACAGTTGAGGTTCTATATGAAAATATCCACATAGTGTATGTCATGAGTAGTGATTTAATGAATAATCCTTTTCTTCCTACACTGTATTTTACAATTAGGAAGCATTTTTCCTGTCTAAATTCCTCTATTCTTTGTTCCTAAATCTGCCTATTCTTTGTTCTCTATTGTGAATGTACTAACAGAAACTACCCACCAGATATGGTGATTCTAAAGTTTTACTTTAATTCTCATACCAAGCAGGGAGTGGGAAAAGCTGCCTGCTTTGTAAAGAAAATCTGAAATACAGCCATATTCATTCTTTTACATACTATCCAGCTTACAGCTGCTTTCATGTTATAACATCAGAGTTGAGTAGCTGCAATGGAGACTGGATCTACAAAGATCAATATATTTAGTTCTTGCCCTTTAGAGAAAAAATGTGTTGAGCCTTGCTTTAATCCATTGGCAAGCAAACTTTTAAGCAAATAAAATGTTTAAAACAGAATTTTAAAAGTAATTTTTGTATTACAAAAAGTTAAGGCAAAATGTGTAGAAGTCTTAGGTGATTGACATGTTTTAAAATCCCATTAAAAAACAAATTCAGAAAAATCATAAAAGTTACTGTTCTCTAAGGGACGAAGCTTTTACTTTGTAGAACAGTGGCTTCCAACTGGGGGAAATTTTGTCCCCCAGTGGATATTTGGAAATGTTTGCAGACATTTCACTGTTGTCTCAACTAGGGGTCAGGCAGCTACTGGCACCTAGCAGGTAGAGGCCATGGATTCTGCTAAATAGCCTGCAATGCACAAAGCCTCCCCCAACAATGAATTATTCAGCCTCAAATGTTAATAGTGCTGAAGGCGAGATGGAGGGACACGGTGTAAAACAAGCTGTGTACATAATTAAACAGCTCCTTTGGGATTTGTCATGGTATCTAGTGTAGCTTTCAAAACCTTTGACGTGCTGACCTTGCTCTCCAAGGAGAGTCCAAAACACTCAAGTAAGTCAGCCTTCTACTTATGACTGACTGACAAGTGTAAAAAGCATATGGCTGTTTATCACGATAATAGAGATGTTTTTGTTGTCCCTACATTCCCTCTTCCCAGGGTGCAAATAGTTACACCTTCGCAGGTTCCCCCATCTCTGCCTGCACCAGAGGCACTGAAACAAACCATGTCAGGTCATTAGCCCCTAAATGCTGCCCCATGGCTGAAAATGTCCAGATAATGTCCACGTGCTTCTGCCAGCCATTGCTAGCCAGCATTTCCCTAATCATCACCATTACAGGCTTATTTTAAATAAGGCTAAAATTTTTATTTCTTCTTCTAATCAGGCAGTAAAGGTATTAAGAAATAGCACCTCTGTATGAAAATTGGCTCCAGTGTCTGGTCCTCAAAATAGCATTCAGACACTGAAAAATGCTTTTGGGAGAACAGAATAGTTATAATGAACATTTATTATATATCATTTTCTCCCCACAGGAGAATAAATTAACAAATGGACAATTTAGTGTACCCTCAATGATTTTGTCATTAAAAGTGTTTTTATGCAAAGACAATGCTAACAAAGATTGTCTGAACACATCATATGCACAGCATGTCCCAGTTCCCTTTCTTATGGGGCCTGTGGGTACATTTGTATACGTCCACTTCAATATTGAGCTTGACTCATTTTCAGACACAACATTCTATGGTAGTGATGTAAAATAATATCTACTCTGTGCCTCTTGTCTTCTTTAGTGTCACAAATATTAATCAAATAGAACGTTTGATAGCCAAAGTTATTTCAGTCCCTGTAGTTGATTCTATGCTCCTCTGTGATGGTTAATACTGAATGTTAACTTGATTGGATTGAAGGATGCAAAGTATTGATCCTGGGTGTGTCTGTGAGGGTGTTGCCAAAGGAGATTAACATTTGAGTAAGTGGACTGGGAAAGGCAGACCCATCCTTAATCTGGGTGGGTACCATCTAATCAGCTGCCAGCATGGCCAGAATAATAAGCAGGCAGAAGAACACGAAAAGACTAGACTGGCCTAGCCTCCCAGCCCACATCTTTCTCCCATGTTGGATGCTTTCTGCCCTCGAACATTGGACTCCAACTTCTTCAGCTTTGGGAGTCAGGCTGGCTTTCTTCCTTCTCAGCTTGCAGATGGCCTGTTGTGGGACCCCATGATCGTGTAAGTTAATACTCCTCATTAAACTCCCATATATATATACACACATATATGTGTGTATATATATATGTGTGTGTGTATATATGTGTATATATATGTGTGTATATATGTATATATAGGATATATATGTGTGTATATAGGATATATGTATATATAGGATATATGTGTATATATATAGGATATATGTGTGTGTATATATATAGGATATATAAATAGGATATATATATATAGGATATATATATAGGATATATATAGGATATATGTGTATATATATAGGATATATGTGTATATATATATCCTATATAGGATATATGTGTATATATATAGGATATATATGTGTGTGTGTATATATATAGGATATATATATATAGGATATATATACGATATATATATATATATAGGATATATATATATATATATCCTATTAGTTCTGTCTCTAGAGAACCCTGACTAATACATCCCCCATACCTCACTGCATGAACAAACAGGAAAACATGGGCAGCCAAGCACTTCTGGGCTATATAATGTTCTGGGGCTAGTTTACTGTATTAGTCAAGGTTCTCCAGACTAACAGAACAAGGATATAGATAGATTCGATAAATATGGATATAGATACAGGCTTTTAAAAATTTCGGAGATTTTTATATTCTCTCTCCTTTGTTTCTTTTTCTTGCTCGATTAAATAGGGTAAAATTATTGGCTAAGTTGATCAAAGAGATCTGAGAACCAAAGCCAAGATTTAATGTAAAAATTGGATCCTTAATTATAAATAACCAAGTAGTCAGACTTCTGGCTATGCCTACCTTTACATGTATAAGTATCATGCCCCAGAAGAAGAAAATGCTTACAACAATAGCCAGATTATACTAAGGAAAATTTAAAATTACAGCGGAACATTCCAAATCCACAATAGTGTACTTTTAGAAGTGCATGTAAAAAAGAGAGCTCCTGAATTAGGTTAAACCAGGGATATATATTGATATGTGAAACCTTCGTAAAAGATTTTAATATTTTTATTGCCTCTTTTAAAAACTCTTTACAAGAGGAAATTAAAAGCTTAAGTGACTAATAACAAAACTTAAATCTGCTCACCATTTGGCTTAGTTACTATTGTACAATAAAGGCCAAAGAAAGGTGGATAATGTGTTTATGAAAGGGAGGCCCTCAGATAATACAGGCTTGCTTCTTTTTCAGAGCTATTCATGCTGAGTCCCTGCATAGGGAATGCTTTCTTTGCCCTACTAGTTAATGGAGTCTTTTCTGAACTCAATAGTTTTAGCTAACAAACAGTGGCTAAGTTAAAAATATCTATATCCAAAATATACCTTTCTGGTATTTAGCTGGCTATTCTGAAATCCTTTTTAAAATAAATTTATATCTATAAAGAAAATCTCCATTTGTAAAGATGTTTGCCTCTGCAACGTGGAGTGAGGAAGGACTGAGTCACTGGGAACCCTTACAATTGGTTTAAATTTACAAACAAATCTTACTTTTGTTTAAGGTGCTTTTTCTGATCATCCTGTCTCAACTGGCCTTCACCTAAACCCTCCCTCCTTGGTTTGGGCAAATGATGATAAAACATACATACCTGAAATCTCAGATTTATGCTTTTGAGATAAAAATTTTCTATCTTATTTCATCTAGCAGTCAACTGTTTAGATATAAAAATTTAGGATTGCTTAGCTAACAGTTGCTTAGGGCAATGAAACAGGTAATTGACAAATTGATAGTATGAAGGGGAAAAGGAAAAAAACTATTTGGAAAGTGGCAAATGAAAAATCTTTATGAAAGCTGTAACATCTACTTCTGTCTGTGTATCTATGTCTTTATGTCTGTGTTATGTGTATGTGATATCTCTAATATTTGGCAATTAAAGCTAGCTTTAAAATTGGTGGTAAAATAAAATAGAAATGTCTTCAGAATTATTAGTATTAAATATAATTCAGACTTTTTGCCTGGGTCTACTCATTAAACTAATTTATACTGTCTCTGCTAGATGTTTGAAGGTAATAACATTCCTACTTTCATAATTTTTTTGATACTTGCTTGATTTGTCCTTAAGCCAAAGCTATACGAGCTGGCTGCTGGGTTCCCCCAAAGCTTTGCACACACCTTACTGTGAGCTTGTGTCTTTGGTTTGGAGCTTCTGGATTCTGAGGTCTGGACAGGTGGCCATGATGATGTTAGGAATATATGGGATTAATAGTGCTTGGGCCACCATTTGCAAAGCAAATGCAAGCTCAATATGGCCCCATCCTTTCTGGCCTAGCTGCCTCTTGACCATGCTGAGAGGCATCAGTTCCTCTGAGCATCAGCTGCACAACTCTGTCTTCTGTCCTGAGCTTTACATTTGCTATGTAAATTTAGGGCCCAGACAGGCCATGTTCTTCATATCCTTTCTTGGGTGCCCCATGGGTACTTGAGAACCAGGACAACTGGGGAAGATATAAGGAAGAGTACTTGTGTAATAGTTTCAAAACTATTTTTAGTAATTTAAAATCCTAAAATCATGTTATGTTAAGTAACATATTACCATAAAATGTATGAGGCATCTCTAAGTAAATTACCAAACCATTAATTTTTAAATGTAAGTTTAAGTTTATATATGTTGGAATCTTATTTTTTTATGGTATAGAAAAGCTAAACATATTTAGATCTAATAAACATAAAAAATGAGAAAACATTTATAAAATTACATCTACAAATTTCAAATTGATGGAATAAAAAGAAATATAGGTAAAACTAGATTAATATATAAAGTTGGGAAAACAAAAAGAACAGATAAGAATTATAAAATGTTTATGGAAATCTCAATGTGGTCAAAAGCTAACTGACATTGGATGAATTTTTTTATAAAATTTTATTAAAATTAGCTAATACAAATTTGGTTTTCTTTTTTGAACAAGATTTTCATGTAGTCTTAATACGAAACAGTAGAAGATTTTTGTTCACCTGTTGAGTAAACTGCAAAACAAGAACAAAAACAAACAAAAAACAAAAGAAAAACAGAGGAGAGATGAGACTAATTCCATCTCATGCTGTTGTTATTGGGTCTTTTAATTGTTTGGAAAACTGAGTCTCCACTCTGTAAAAGAGTAAAAATACTTGCTTTTAAAAAAACTTTTTTAGTTATCATTTGGCTAAATAAATTATATTACTTTACATTGACCTGTGATTTGATTTGGATTAAGTATTAACCTTTGATGTATTTAACAGACTTTCCAAAATCAAATTTTAAATTCTAAAATTGTTTATTGACCTCAAACTAACTTTGAGATGTTCCCAAGGGCCCCTGAAGCATCCAAAAGACTGATAATTACAGGTTTATTTGATATGTTATGTTACATGGGAGGCATTGCAGTAAGAAATAATATTTAATTTTTAAGTTATATTTCTACAAATATAACTTAATTTGTATTTCAGAATTGTATGAAGTTTCTAAAACTCTGATATGTTTTGGTATATGTTATCACACATAATTATGGCTATTATTTTAAATTATCGAAGGCCACAGAAGTTACTGAATTTTTCATCAATTGTGTCTATAGTCATGAAAATTTATCTTGTCCCAGTTAATTGCTTAATTCTGATTATTTCTCTACAAGCTCTTTGCAAGCAATTGTAATTCTAAAATATTGTTTCTTCAAGGAGATTCATAAACAGAATGAAAATAATACTGACAAGCACTCCTGAATAAAAGTTTCTGATAACATTAGGATTATATCATTTGGCCTGAGTAAGAATTCCCAGAAATCTAATGAAGAGACTGAATGGATGATAAACCAGCTAGCCCATGCAGAATAATAAACAATTTAATACCAACAAAGTGCTTTGCCACATTTTCATGCTAAATCAGCCAGTATTAAAATGCTAAGATAGGCAATTTGAATGAGCTCCAAGCTCAAAGGTTCAATATACCTGTGGTCTCCCATTTAATAATCAGTGCTATGCACCTAAGTTAAAAAAACAAAATTGTTATTTAAGAGGATATAAGCTCAATGTGGACTCATGGAGAGCTTGAATGGTCTCCTGGTTCTTCTGAGTCCTTAAAGCTTCCTTTATTAAAAGCTCTGTATTCCATGACTCATCGTGGAAGAGATAAAATGAACTAAATAAAATACATATGCACATGCCCATATATAGTGTGGTGACTGTTCTGACTTTCTGAAAGTTTATACCAATGTTTGTTTTGTCAAATCTTTAATCCTGGGAAAGAGAACTTCTGGTTCATTCTGCTACCTGATGGATCCCATGACATTAATAGAGATATTTCCTTCAACTGCCATTTTCAATACATGTTTTCTGGTTTTATAGAAACTCTCCCAATCAGGAAGGTCAATGATATAACAGTAGCTAAAATGTTGTTAGGAACTGTATTTCTTTCATGAGACTTATTTGAGAAATATCCATTGATAGAAGTACTTGTTTTACTAGACATGTTGTAAAACAATTAAATAAGGCATTACAGATACAATTGCATTAGGCAAAACTAAATGAATTGAGGATTGCCTTGGTCAAAGGTATTACAGATTTGTAGCAATTGGATCCACTTTCAGTGTAAAGCAGAAGTTGACACCTTATAGAATAGTCAGTGGAAGGCTATTTATGTATCTTCTACGTATCTTCTCATGTGTCCTCCACTGCTTAACTCTGCTATGTGTAAATGCTGTGAGGCTTTAATACATTATGCCGAAGTGTATTTTCAGCAGGTAAAGGAAGCTTTTCATGATCTACTGACTGAGAGCAATCAAACCCTTCATAATCTAGAACTTAGAGATTGGATCTTCTGAAAACCAAGAGAAAAACTGTCTTTTCCACACACACTTCCACAAGCCTTTGGGACTTCAAACCTTGGGTCTGTAATCTCACAACTCAGAAGGGTTTCTCCAAACTCTTCGAATATGGCACACCATTGGAAACCTTAAGAATCAAGAAAGCTTCTCCCCAGAAGCAGATGACATCCTAGATTTGGACAGTTTCCTCCAGATCACAAATCAATACTTCTCTGCCATCACAATACTTTTAGCTCTCTTAATTGTTTTCCTTGCTATGAACAATAGAACTGGAAAAGGGGCCTTGTATTTACCCACTTCTATTTGTGAAGGATTTTGCAGCCAGTCTTATACATGGGCAGTCTTATGTCTTGATGAATGAAAGATGAAAGTCCAATGTGGGTTAGAAATTTTAATGGTACCTTTGTTACTTCATAGTTGGAACACTGGTCAGCTACTCTTAACCTACATCATAGGTTAGAGAGAACAGTGCCAGGAGTGTTAGGTAACAGGGGTACCTTAATGGCGCCGATTCCGGGTTCTTCTCCCCTCCTTGACCGGGCACTGTCTGAACCCGCCAAAGGAGGGCCAATCAGAAAGAAGCATCTCCCGCCTTCCCTTGGGCCCGCCCCACGTAGGCCCAAGGGATATAAAACCCAGCACACCAGCAGCTCTCTCTCTTCTCTTCTCCTCTCTCTTCTCTTCCTTCTCTCTCTCTCCTCTTCCTTCTCCGCTCGATACCTCCAATAAAGATCTCTTGACCGCGACCAGTGTAGTTTGGTCTCCTCCCGGCCCCTTTCAAGGAGAACTTCACCTTTCTGGCTGGGCATCAGTTTTAGGTCACTTTTTCCATGGCTTGGAGTAAATGAGGCAATAATCAAAAATTTATCCCTCATAATAAGCTCTATAGTAGGATTCCACTGCGAGGTTATTGTTGCACAATAGAATTTCAAAAATTATCTCGCTAAAATTGTACTAGATTATAGAATTGCTCAAGATTACCTACTGGATGACAAAGGAAAAATTTGTGCAGTTGCTGATATTTTTTGTTGGGCACGGATGAATATATAATGCATTATAAAGACTCAGTTGCAGGGGGCTAATGAACAGGCTGCTTGGTTAAAGCAAGTAGACTCTTCATTTGGCTCATTCTTTGACTGATTTGATTTTAGTTGGCTTGGATCATGGGGACCCTGGCTAAGGAACATACTCCAAACTTTGGTATTATCCTCCTAATAATCATAATGGTAGTCTCCTTGGTGTGCTACATTCTTTCAAAAGTTTAAATGTCTACATGCAGCCATTAATACAATGTCAAATGGTCGCTCTTCAACTGGAACGACAACAACTCAAAGAAATGCATAATCATAAGGACAACATTATCCACAAATGCTATGCTGAGACCGAAAACCCAAAATGATGTTAACTGGGAGTAGCATTAAAGCCCCAAGTTTTGGTCACTCTCACCTAACTGAGAACCTCATCAAAAGGGGGTAATTGTAAAATAAAATTATGAGAGGCAATTGTTTTGGACTGAGCTTGTACACTACATCACAAAAGACCAAACCAAAATAAAGTCACTCATGCTAAGTGCAATATAATCAAACTGAAACTTTAAACAAACAGATATAACCCTAAACAGACCAGCTTTTTTTTTTCTGCTAGAAACAGGAGATTCCAGCAAAATAAGAAAGTTTTCTGCTCTAACCCTTACAAAAAAGTAAGCTGAAGTGACCTTATGTTAACCCATTAGGTTTTTTTCCTATTGTTCTGTTTCCTTGTTTGCAGCATACGAAACCCACTGATTTGTTATTTCCCAGAAAAGTGGGAACAGATAAGTACCCCAGTAAGTCCATTTATAATGGTGACAGAGTGATGTCAATGCCTGAAGTTTTGGTCAATCTCTTTGGTCAAAATTGAGAGGCTGACCAAAAGGGAGGAATTATTATATCAAGTTTAGCCTAAAGTTGCCTCCCTAAAGGTTTTTCCATACATAGTAAACTGTAGCATAACTGAATGTGTAAACTAACTGTAACCTACTCATGTAACAAGTAGCAGAGTCTCAGCCAATCACAGGCAGCCAACTGTTCAAACCATGTTCAAATAAAGCAAACACCCAGCTGTGACCAATTCAGTTGTTTCTGTACCTTGCTTTCATTTTCCTTCTCTGTCCATAAATGTTACCTGACCGTGTGGCAGCCGGAGT
The DNA here is from genome assembly GCF_006542625.1 of Nomascus leucogenys. Classification (NCBI taxonomy): domain Eukaryota; kingdom Metazoa; phylum Chordata; class Mammalia; order Primates; family Hylobatidae; genus Nomascus; species Nomascus leucogenys. Next base: position 28,359,675 of record NC_044395.1, on the reverse strand, counting down.
CACTCTGAACCTATTCAGGTTCTGGAGGCTGCCTGATGTGTGAATCATTTTTTGCTCAATTAACTCTGTTAAATTTAGTTCATCTGAAAAGTTTTCTTTTAACACTTAAAAATGCCAATTGGATCAAAGACTTAGTAGAAAAATATAATTTATTAAATGACTCTATTAGACCTAGAAAGCTTAACAGAACAATTCAATATAGGAAAGAAAATGGAAAAAAGCCTACCAAGCTTTTAAAAATCATATATTTCTAGTGCTACTTAAACTGTACCAAAATTGAAAAAGAAACTAATTTAATGAAAAGAATATAATATTGTTACTAAAGCTTGATAGATTATTTTAAAAAGAAAAACTACATACCACTTAATAGTTACAAAAGCATAACCATTATCCTGTACAATTCAACTGCATATTCAAAAACACATTATAATCTACTGGGGTTCATTCCATGAACCCAATTTCAATAAGTAGAAAATACAATTCATTGTGTAAGTAGGTCTGAAAAAGAAAAATTCCGCTTACCTCCATAGATATTTTAAAATCCTCTAACTTTTTATTTAATGGGGAACCATTAGAGGCATCCTAGTAAAGTGAAGAAGTGACACAAGCATGATGACTTCTGCTACTATTTAGCAAGCTATTGGTAGCATTATGAGATGTATTTAAGTAAACAAAAGCAATTAGTCAGATACCTAGAAACTCACAACCTAACAAAACTGACTCATGAAAAAATAAAGTCTAAATAAAACTATACTACTAAGGAAATTGAATCAGTAATCAAAAAACCTCCCAACAAGGAAAAGTCCATAACCAGATGGCTTTACTGATGATTTCTACCAAACATTTATAGAATTACCACCAATACTCTTTGAATTTTTCCAAAAAACTGAAGAGAATACTTTTGACAAAGGTTATAAGTTGTCTCAAAGGGGGCAAGGCAGTCTTCAACTAACGTTGTTGGGAAAACTGGATATGAATATAGTTATAGAAAACCATGGGCAAAGAACTAAAGGAAATCAGAAAAATAAACAGTGAGGATGTCAATAAAGAGATATAAATTATTAAAAAACCAAGCATAATTTCTGTGCTTAAAAGTACATTAACTAAAATGAAAAATTTGCTACAGGAGTCAACAGTAGATTTGAACAGGCAGAAGAAAAATGTAAGTGAACTTGAAATTATCCAATCTGAGAAGCAGAAAGAAAAAGAATGAGATTGCCAGTTCTAACCTCTCCTATATAGGTTCCAGAGCTGCCACTAAAGATAAAGTATTCTATTTTAGCCCTCTTTACCACTTAAATGTCTGTATTCCCTTTGCAAATCTAGTTCTGGATGAAGAAATTGCTGGATGAAGGAAGATCATCCTTTCTGGCCAACTCCAGGGGTTTGCTATATCCTGGTTGCCTTTTTGGGTATCAGCACTTCGGAAGTCAAGAACGCCTAGAGAATTCTGTGCTTCAGTGATGTTTACAGATTGTGCCTAGGCCTCCTCAAAATATATTTTTCCCTGCACACACAGTCCTGGTGAGTGGGAGTTGAGATTCAGATTCATAGGAAGCCATTTACGTGAGTATAGAACATTTACCTTGACCTGAAAAATCTCAGAGATCCTTTCATCTCAAAGTGTTTTCCAAATACTTATCTCACTTTGCAGAAGTGTTCCAAGTCTTCTTCCTGTGTATATACTTTTGACATTTTCAGTCTCTTCCTTTTAACCTCTCGCTGGAAGCTCTTCAGAGACCTGAGGTTATCCTGATTATAGAATGTCAGGTTCTTTTCTTAAACTAACTCCTTAGGAAAAACATTGTTTTTCTAGATTTAAGAAGGAAAACTTACAGTTCAGCCTTCTCAATGTTCTATATTTAATTAAGGATAACCCTTTGCCTTTTCTTCACATACCAGTAAGCACCAACAAGTTGTGAAAACTAAAATTTCAAAACATGAATTCAACCAAAACCAGTAACTTAAATTTTACTATTGTTTATATTTGTGTTCTCGTTTGTTCATACATGAATACAAAGTAAAATATAGTTAATGAAAATTGAATATATCCAACAATGTACTCATCTTAATTAACTGGAACTCTGTCAGCCTATATTTCTGCTTAAACCCTATGTAGTGTTATTGGAAATTTATTAAATAGCCTTGAAGCACTTAAAGAAATGAAAAAAAGTGGAATCAGTAACAAATTTTTAAAAGTAAAACCTGCATTCATTTGATAAACTTTTAGGTCTGAATACATTTGAACAATTGTAAACTGGTAATTTTTTTAGTGATATGTATAGAAATTTTCCGTTAACTGAAATATTTGATTAAATCCTGATATATCAAAACAAGAGTGACAGTCAAAATATTTAACAACTTGTATGGTACAGACAACTTCATCGGAATGGGCATTGGTCATAAACAACCAGTTTGACCCATACTACTGAGTCTCTATTATAAGTCTTTTTGGGGGTTTTGACCTTAATTTTTTTTTTTTTTTTTAGCTTTAATAGTAGGCCATTTTCCTCATCACCATGCTGTTTACATTAGGCTTTAAGAATATTACTTAATGTCAATATGCTGAAACCTGTCAATGAGAACATTTCAGATGGTTCAAGATATTTTATATAACAGAATTTTATTTTGCTCTATATTCCCTTATACCGTGCAATCAATGAAAAATATACATGGTCTCTTAAATAACATCTAAGTTGTGATCTAGCTCTGATTTCTTAAGAAATCAGATGGCACTATGTGTCATCCCATTATTTAGCTTTATCAAATATTATTTTTGTCATCTTTGTTTCCACTCACTCTCTTTAAATATATATTAAACCAATACTGACAAAGTGATCCCTTCTGGATACCCATGTCTGAACATATTTATCACCAGGGGTTGTCAATATTGTGAATTTATCCATCTTTATACGTCCATTTTTCATTCTAGCTAATTAGAATTATATGACTAGATTACATTTTAAAACTATTTTTATACAGGTCTCCTTCTGTACATATGCATACATTTCTCCTGCATATTAAACATAGGCTTGGAATATGTGGTATCTGTAACTTCAGTTTGGCCAAACCATGGGGTGGGGGTTGTTTTGTTTATGTTTTATTTCATTTTAAATTGACAATTATTGTATGTACTTATAAAGTGCATTGTATTAGTCTCTTCTCACACTGCTGATAAAGACATACCCAAGAGTGGGTAATTGATAAAGAAAAAGAGGTTTAACGGAGTCACAGTTCCATGTGGCTGAGGAGGCCTCACAATCATAGCTGAAAGTGAAAGGCACGTCTTACATGGTGGCAGACAAGAGAGAATGAGAACAAAGTGAAAGGGGAAACTCCTTATAAAACCATCAGATCTCCTGAGACTTATTTATTACCACGAGAACAGTATGGGGGATACTGCCCCCAATGATTTAGTTATCTCTCACCAGGTCCCTCCGACAACATGTGAGAATTATAGGAGCTACAATTCAATATAAAATTGGGGTAAGGACACAACCAAATGATATCATTCTCCCCCTGGCCCCTCCCAAATCTCATGTCCTCACATTTCAAAACCAATCATGCCCAACAGTCTCCCAAAGTCTTAATTTATTTCAGCATTAACTCAAAAGTCCACAGTCCAAAGTCTCATCTGAGACAAAGCAAGTCACTTCCACCTATGAGCCTGCAAAATCAAAAGCAAGTTAGTTACTTCCTAGATACAATGGGGGTATAGGCATTGGGTAAATATAGCCATTCCAAATGGGAGAAATTGGCCAAAACAAAGGGGCTACAGGCCCCGTGCAAGTCCGAAATCCAGCAGGGCAGTCAAATCTTAAAGCTCCAAAATGATCTCCTTTGACTCCATGTCTCACAACCAGGTCATGCTGATGTAAGAGGTGGGCTCCCATGGTCTTGGGCAGTTCTGCCATTGTGGCTTTGCAGGGTACGACCCCCCTCCTGGCTGCTTTCACAGGCTGGCGTTAAATGTCTGTGGCTTTTCCAGGCACACAATGTAAGCTGCCGGTGTATCTCCCATTCTGGGGTTTGGAGGACGGTGGCCCTCTTCTCACAGCTCCACTAGGCAGTGCCCCAGTGGGGGCTTCCCACTGGAGAAGGGAGAACCCCACATTTCCCTTCCGCACTGCTCTAGCAGAGGTTCTCCATGAGGGCCCTGCCCCTGCAGCAAATGTCTGCCTGGACATCCAGGCATTTCCATACATCCTCTGAAATCTAGGCAGAGGTTCTAAAATCTCCTGTGCAGCTGCAGGCTCAACACCACATGTAAGCTGCCAAGGCTTGGGGCTTGCACCCTCTGAAGCCATGGTCTGAGCTGTACGTTGGGCCCTTTCAGTCATGGCTAGAGCAGCTGGGATGCAGGGAACCAAGTCCTTAGGCTTCACACAGCAGAAGAGCCCCACAAAACGCTTTTTTTCTTCCTAGGCCTCTGGGCCTGTGATGGGAGGGATTGCCGCAAAGGTCTCTGACATGCCCTGGAGACATTTCCCCCATTGTTTTTGGCTACTACCATTTGACTCTTTCTGCAGCCAGCTTGTATTTCTCCTCAGAAAATGGGTTTTTCTTTTGCAATGTCAGGCTGCAAATTTTCTGAAATTTTATTTTATCTCCCTTTTAAAACTGAATAATTTTAACAGCACCCAAGTCACCTCCTGAATGCCTTGCCACTTAGAAATTTCTTCTGCCAGATTCCCTAAATCATCTCCTTCAAGTTCAAAGTTCCACAAATCTCTAGGGCGGGGGCAAAATGCTGTCAGCTTCTTTGCTAAAACATAGCAAGAGTCACCTTTACTCTCATTCCCAACAAGTTCCTCATTTCCACCTGAGACCACCTCAGCCTGGATTTTATTATCCATATCATTATGAGCATTTTGGTCAAAGCCATTCAACAAGTCTCCAGGAAGTTCCAAACTTTCCCACATTTTCATGTCTTTTTCTGAGCACTCCAAACTGTTCCTACCTCTGCTTGTTACCTAGTTCCAGTTCCTTTCACATTTTCAGGTATCTTTACAGCAGTGCCTCATTCTACTGGTACCAATTTACTGTGTTACTCTGTTCTCATGATGCTGAAAAAGACACACCTGAGACTGGGTAATTTATTAATGAAAAGGGGTTTAATGGACTCACAGTTCCATGTGGCTAGGGAGGCCTCATAATCATGATGGAAGGCAAAAGCCATGTCTTACATGGTGGCAGACAAGAGAGAATGAGAGCCAAGTGAAAGGGGAAATCCATTATAAAACCATCAGATCTCATGAGACATTATCATGAGAACAGTATGGAGGAAACCATCCCCATGATTCAATTATCTACCACCGGGTCCCTCCCACAATACATGGGAATTATGGGAGCTACAATTCAAGATAAGATTTAGGTGAGGACACAGCCAAACCATATCATGCAGTGTGGTGTTTTGATACATATATATGGTGTAATGATCAGATCAGGGTATTCAGCTTATTCATCATCTCAAACATTTATCATTTTTTTTGTGGTGAGACAATTGAAAGTCTCTGTCTTCTAGTTATTTTGAAATATACAATATTGTTAACTATAATCATCTTACTTTGGTTTTCAATGGAACACCAGGACTGATTTCTCCCAGCTTTAACAATAATCCTTTCCTGTAATATTTTCCTTTATAGTTTCTCTGGGGCTTACATTAAAAATCCTGTAGAAGACTATTTTCAACTGGTGACAATTTAACATTGGTCATATAAAAATATTCTAGACTTTTATCTTCCTTCCCCATAATTTGTTATTTTGTTACCTTAATTTGCATTTTTATAGGGTATATTCCTTAACAACTTATTGTAGCTATAGATATCAATGTCTATTTTGATGTTTTATCTTCATAGGGGAGACTTAAAAGGTTATGTGCCATTATTACAGTAATGAGGTCTTCTGAATTTAATTATGCATTTACCTCTACCAGTCAGTTTTATACTTTCATATAATTTCATGGTAGTAATTGGCATCCTTTCACTTCTGGTTGAAGTATTGCCATAAACCTTCTTTGTAAGGCTGCTGTAGTGGTGATGAATTCCCTCAGCTTCTGCTTGCTTCCTTTCTGAAAGACAGCTTTGCTGGTGATATTCTTTGATAACAGTTGTCTTCTTTTCAGCATTTTGAATATATAATCCCATTCTCTCCTCACCTTCAAGGTTTTGCTGAGAAATCTGCTGATAATCTAATGAGGATTAAATATGACTTGACACTTTTCTCTTGCTGCTTTTAGAATGTTCTCTTTGTCTTTGATGTTTGGGAGTTTGATTATAATGTGCCTTGAAGAGGACCTCTTTGGATTGATTCTAATTGCAACCTTTAAACTTCATGTATCTCATTGTCCATGTCTCTCTCATGACCTGGCAAGTTTTTAGCTTTTATTTTGCTAAATAGCTTTCCGTGCCTTTCTCTGTCTCTTCTCCCTTTGTAATGCCCATAATATAAATATTTATGAGTCCATAGGTCTTGAAAGATATTTTCACACTTTTCATATTGTTTCTTTATTTTCCCTCTGACTAGGCTATTTCAAAAGACCTGTTTTGAGTTCAGAAATGGTTTCTTCTGCTTGATCTAGTCTGTTCTCAAAGCTCTCAATTGTATTTTTTATTTTATTCATCAAAGGCTTTAGCTCAAAGATTTTTTTAATATCTATCTCTGTTAAATTTTTCATTCAGATCATGAATTGTTTTTCTGATGTCACTGAATTGTCTATGTATGTTCTCTTTTATCTTGCTGAGTTTCCTTAAGATCATGATTTTGAACTCCTTTTCAGGCAATTTGTAAATTTTCTTTGGGGTGAGTTATTGGAGAGTTATTTTGTTTCTTTGGTGGTTTGAAGTTTCTTTGCTTTTTCATGTTTCTTTTTTCCCTGCATTGACATCTGTGCATCTGGTATAAGAGTTACCACTTCTAATTTTACAGAGCATCTTTCACTGGGAAAGATTATCACCTATAGATACATCTTCTGGTGTTGGCTTTGGTTCCAGGTGGGCACAGAAGTGTAGTCTCGTGCAGTTTCTTTAGCTGTAGTCAACTTCAGTGATGCCTGCCAGTGACTCAGTGGCTTAGGCTACAGAAGTTTGTGCAGCTTCTCAAGAGCAGCCTCCCCACTGGAGCCAAGGGCACCAGGTTGTTCCATGCACCAAGGGTATACCAAGGCTGCTCTACCACTGGGTCTGCCATGACCTCCCTGCTGGTGATGGGAGCACTGAGCTGTGCCATGGTCAAAGGTGCCTGGGGGCGACTCCACCACCAGTTCAGTCACAGCCTCCATGCTGGGCAGGACTGCCTATTCCTTGGAAGGCAGGGCACCTTGTAAGATTGAGTGCTCGGATTATGGCTATTCTTCTGGGCCTAGGCTTTGAATAGCAGGGTCAGGATTTTGCACCAACTTGAACGGGAAAGATACAATGCCTCCTATACAGTTTATTCTGAGAAGGTACAGCTGTAGCTCCTTGGCTAGGAGATGGTGTGTTATGTGTGAGCACTGTGTAGTGGCAGCAGAGCCTCAGGTTTGGGGAGTTGCAGTGGCTACTGGCCCCCAGTGCAGGACACACTAGCAGTGGCTTCGGTCTCAAGATAGCACCTTACAGCAGCAGCTTGGATCATGTCATGAGGTAGAGGAAGCACAATGTAGACTTCCACTTTGGAGCAATGCAGTCATGTGAACTCTTGGCAGCCCCACTCCAGACTGGGCTCAGGACCTGAGAGTACTAGATCATTCTCAATCAACAAAGACAATACGTTTTGACGGTTTTAACTAGGACTTCTGGGGACCTCCTGCTTACCTTTTCCCCACAGGAAGAGTCCCTCCTAGTTCCAAACTGACCCCAACTAGGGGGATGGAGTAGCAAAAACACAGTGTTTAGTTTCCTTTTCTATGCATCCATTCTGATCTGGTTTGCCTGTGTCCCACCCAAATCTCATCTTGAATTGTAATCCCCGTAATTCTCACATGTCGTGGGAGGGACCCAGTGGATGGTAATTGATCGCTGGGGGCAGTTTCCCCCATGATGTTCTCATGATAGTGAATGAGTTCTTATGAGATCTGATTATTTTATAAGCATCTGATATTTCCCCTGCTGGCATTCATTCTTTCTCCTGCCACCTTGAGAAGAGGTGCCTTCCACCATAATTGTAAGTTTTCTGAGGCCTCCCCAGCCATTGAAACTGTGAGTCAATTAAACCTCTTTTCTTTATAAATTACCCAGTCTTGGGTATTTATTCATAGCAGCCTAAGAATGAACTAATACACATCCCATGTCTCCATGCTCTACAGGAGATCTGCCAGTCCCCTGCTGCACTCCAGCACTCTGCTTCAAGAACTTTGGTTAAAATATGGTTGGTTGTTTGTTGTTTGGGTCTTTTTTCTTGTAGGGGAGAAATGAACATTAGGCACCTCTTGTTAGCCATCTTGCTGACATCACTCCTAAACCTTGATTTTGTAACTCTTTTTAATTTTTGCCAATAACTGGATTTGAAATGGGATATCATTGTTGTCTTAATTTGCATTTCCATGATTACTAGTGAGTAGCACACCCTTCGTATGTGTATTGGCCATTTGTGCTTCCTCTTTTGTGCTACTTATTCTCATGCTTTTCCTTTGTAGTTTTTGTATCTGTACATTTGTCTCTTCCCAAACAATATATTTTTAGATTTATTTACTCTTGAATATTATACAAATAAATCATATTTATATGATTTAAAAAATTTGTTTCTTTTGGTCCACATTATGTTTTAGAGATTTATTAATGTTGCACCATATTTTATTTCATCAATTTACATGCCTTTTCTTAGATCATTTTAAGAGCATACCATAACTGAATTAATCTTTCTATTGTTGATAGACATTTGAATAGTTTTGGGGGGGTTTGCCTTAAAACAAGGATTTTGTAAATATCCTTGTACCTGACTTCCAGTGCATATGAAAAATTTCTTTCACATATAAATATAGTAGTGGAATTAAGAAGCCATAGGTTATAGGTATGTTGTGTATATTCAGCTTTAATAAGTAATACGAAACTGGTTTTTAAAGTAGTCTTCCCTACTTCATATTTGTACCAAAAGTGAACAAACATTTCAATCTCTCTACACACTCTGGCCATCACTTGATATTGTTTGATTATTTAATTTTGTCCATCTGGAGGATGAAAATGGTGTCACATGGTGGTTTTAATGTGTATATCCCAAATGATTAATGGCTTTAACATTCTTCATATGTTTGGGACAATTATAGTATCTCTTTTGTGAAATTTCTTTTTCTTTTGTTTATTAGGTAGTTGTTTTTTTTTACCTATTTTTGGAAGTTCTTTAATATAGTATTCCTTTTCTAAAATGCTTGGGACAAGAAATGTTTCTGATTTTGGAATATTTTCATATGTATAATGAACTATCTTGGGAATGAGATCATGTCTAAACACAGAATTTATGTTTCATGTAGACCTTATACACATAAACTGAAGTTAATTTTATATAGTATTTTTAATAATTTTGAGCACAAAACAGTTTGTGTACATTAAACCACCAGAAAGCAAAGGTGTCACTACTTTAGCTACCCATGTGGACAATCTGTGGTTGTTTGGCATCACCATCATTCTCACTATACATTCATAAACTACCGATAAGCAATCGTTTTTTACATTTATTCACACATAAGCACTTAACATTAAAAAAATGCCATATTTAACACAATGAAAACATAATGTGTTCAGGGTAACTAAACAGCACAGTAGCATCACCAGAATACCTGTATCAGTTATTCAACAACAGTAACAACAAATAATATTGTTTTTTTTGGTCTCCATCTATGAATCTGTGTTTTGATTAAATGGTTACTATATACTGTATTTTAAATTTTTTATGAGGAGAAACATCAGAAGGAATTGAGGGCCCAGAAAGTAGGTTCTCTGGGGATGAGCAGGCATTCTGCTGGATGGCTTTTAAAACTATTTCTTCCAGAGTCATTTTCCTCATTAATGATAGTTTTTGTCTTAGAAGTCTATCTTTAATTTTATAAACTGATGTGATTTCTTGTTCTGTTATGAGGGCATGCTGCTCTAGTATGATAAAAGCACATCACACATTTTCACCATGTCATCTATAGGCACTTTTTCTCCAGTGTTAACATCATCTTCATTGTCACTATTATCACAATCACCTTAACTTGGAATTATTTTAACTAATTTACCACTGGTTAATGAATGAACAACTGGACCCTCATTATTGATGTTAAAATCTTCAATATCTACTTCTTCCAGCTTACAGATGGACTCTGAAGGTACATATTTAGCATAAAGGAAATGAAACATTTTTTTTCTCATTTGAATACAGAATCAAAGTCAACATCATGTTCATGATCACTGTACATAGCTCAGGCCAGAGGTTGTGCCAGGCATGCACACTGTGTCTTTAGTCACCGTGTTCCAAGCATTGGGAATAGCATGTATGGCATCTTTCATGCTAAACTTATTTTGAAGCCCTTCCGCACCCACACCTCTGTTCACTGCTATTACCATGCCATTCGAGAAAGTGTTTCTATATCTACTGTTCATTGATCTAAGGATATCTGGTCACAGAGTTGAATTAATAAAGTCATATTTGGAATAAAGCACATGACATAAACATTATTTTCAATGGGAATTATAGCTGGAGAATGAGCATAACAGTTGTCAAGAAATAACAAAATTTTATAATCGTTATCCAGTCCTACTTCACTGCAATCAGCATGTGCTGCTAGTACAAAATATTTGTGAAATCAATCAAAAAAGATGTCCCTAGGGATCTATGCCTTCTTGTTAGCATAATAATATAAGAAACTCACTACTTGAATACTGAGAGAATGCAAAGTTTTGCGTATCACAGCAAGTTTACACTTATGCATACTTGCTATATTAGCACATCTCCACACAATTAGTATTACTTGGCATCTTTAATTACAAGGCTATCTCATCAACTGTAGTCAATGTCCTCCGAAACAAAAATGCCAAATTAGTGATGCTTCATCATCACTATTTTTCTCTTGGAGATGCTGAATGATTGTGCGTTGTGTGCCCACATTTTGACTGTGACTCAGGTCAGGGCTAAAATTAGTAGTAGGGAGAAGAAGTTACAGTTTCGTTTACTCTTACATCAAAGGTATAGTTCTTTGTGGTCTGAGTTTAAGAAATGAAGGCAAAATACTGGGTTTATCTTCTATTTTCTGATGATACTAAGCTCTCAACTCACACATGTTCAATTCTACTGGATATGATAAAATGTTCAAGGGTAGATTGGCTTTATGGCTCTTAAATACTTGGCTCATGTTCTATTTCGTATACCTCAATTATACATATATAAACACACACACAAACACACACACACATGTAAATTATTTTTAGTATTCCACAGAAAGGCTGCAATGGGCAGACTGAGTGCTTGCAAAATTCATATTATAATCTTAGCCCCCAGTGTGGTGGTATTAGAAGGTAGGGCCTTTGGGAAGTGATTAAATCATGAGGTGGAACCCTCGTGAACAGAATTTATAACCTTATAAAGGCCCAGAGGAGCTTGTTTATTCCTTTCATCAGGTGAGGACACAGCTAGATGGCACCATATGTGAGGAAGCTGGCCTTCACCAGACAAGTATGTGTGTGCTTTGATCTTGGACTGGCAATGTGAGAAATAAAATTTTGCTGTTTATAAGCTACCTAGTTTATGGTATTTTGCTATAGCAGCCTTGAAAGACTAAAAGACCAAGGCCTAGGCACCTGGACTGTTCATCTTTCGAGAAATTGAACAAAGTATTTCTCTTTACCACTTAAGCTGAAAATTATCATTTTTGGACTGGCAACATTAATTGATTTACATTATTGTCATTACTCTTATATTTATACACATTCTATTTTGTATTTTTTCTTGACCATGCCTATGTATTCTCTTTTTCTGTTTCTTTGTATTAATTGAAGCTTTTTAATTTCTTTCCACACACTTATTTTTTCTTTGTTTTCTCTTTCTGTGTTTGAAAGTTTACAATTTATTTCTGTTTCTGTTGAGTTTACTTTTAAATTGTAACAGGCATAACTGATGTAGAAAGTCTAATGTTAATCAACATTTATATCCTCCTCTCAAGAATAAGCCTCAAAAAACTTAACTCTGATCACTTATTCTCATTTTACATGTTGTTATTTTTTGTATTATCCCACTTTGATTTTTTTAATCTCCTAAATTAGCATTTTGATTTTTATTTATGTATATAGTCAGTGCTTATTTGCATTTACCAAAGCATGCATTAATATCTTCCTTCCTATTCTTCCTACATCTCAGATCATCTTTTCTTCCAGAAATATATTCTTAAGTAGCTTTTTGTGATGAGTTCATCTTCATGTAAAAATGTCTTTATTTTGCCCTAACTTGTGAATTCTAAATTTATAGTCTTTTTCTCCCAGCACACAAAAATATACCAACTCCTTTCTGACTTGTGTTACGGTTACTGAGAAACATGCTGCTTGTCTAAATATTATTCCTCTGTGGAAATTCTATTTCTTTCCTCAGGTTACTTTTAAGGTCTACTTTTTTTATAAGATAATTCTTTTGCGTTTACTGAGATCAACAACTCTTCTCCTTTTTGTCATTTTCTGTTTGTACATTTTTGGTGGAAGTTTTTTTTCTGCTTCTATGTCTTGAAATTTTAGATTGTGAACTAATGTTTGGTAGTGCTTTATCTTTAGGAATTCTATTTCTTCTGGGTTGGAATAATCTCATTCCAGAGATATTTTGCATTTTCTTTTTGCTAGGCACCCAAGGAGTTTTAGCATTTCAGGGGAAATTTTTTATAGTAGCATAATTTCAGTAGCCTAATTCTGGCCTGTGGTCATCAATTCTTAGGAGAAATTATTATTTGTGTCCCACCTGAGTCATACTGAGACACAAAAACTTCCTCCATGCAACTGTCCAGGAGAGGATGGATTTTTTTCTCCCCAGTCCACCTTTTTACTGACCCCATATAAGTTTTGAATTTCTCCCAAGTGTTTCTATTTCCCTGTGGCCTATGACCTTGTGTCTGTTAGATGTAAAAATTTCTTATTTAATGAGACCAACGGTCATCTTTTTTTCTCCCTCTCCTCATACCACTACAAGGCTTCTGAAGCATCAGCTCAAGTGTTTCTCTGACTTTTTGGCTTCCAGTTCATCCTCTTACTTTCTTGTATGCCAATCTATATATTTCATCCTTAATTTCTACCTCTTTTTTAGAGGGGCACTTTCAGGCTTTCTCTTCTTTTACAGTGCTGGAGATAGAGGCCTCTCTTCTATTTTTTTAGAACTCCCACTCACCCATCAGAACTGAGCTCAAAGTCTACATTCTCAGTGATTTTTTTCTTTCATCTCTATTGTACATATCACAGTACTTCTTAAGATTCCCGTATCACATCATTCACAATTTGTATTTATACATTTGATTGTGCAGTTCTGATTAATCTTTGTCTCCTTTATAATTTATTCAGTTCCCTGATGGGAGGAAGCATGTGTATTACTCATGATTGTCCATGAGCCAAGCACAGCTCCAGGCACAAGTTTATGTTTAGTAAATAAATGTTTGATAAATTAGTGAATGTTAGAACCTGGATAGGGATGATGAAAAATTAACACATACCATTCAAGGGTTGCAATTCAGGCTCTTTAATGTAAGATGAGGAAAACTGGAGGTGATTTTAAGACAGGGAAAATTAACAAAAGGAAAGATTTAGTGTTCATCTGTAAATATTGGAGAAATACAGGTAATAACACTGAATCTGATGTTTAGCTCTGTAATCTACCAGGTGATTTTGGAACCGTTGCTAATTCTCAGTGTTCTCTTTTTTGACTGATAATAACAGATATGCACATACTAATGTTAAGATGGGGACAAAATGAAATAAATAATGTAAAATGGGACCTTACACATAGTCCAAATTTACTAATAACCATAGCCCTTTTTTACCTGGGAAACTTTAAAAGAGAATTTACTATTAAACTCAGCCTTAAGAAAACCCTTCTGAATATAAAGATGTGCAAGGATTGGCCATGAAGCTTGGTGATAATTGGGCATCTTCTGTTGGAAACCTGCATGTGGGGTCATTGTGATTATGTACAGTGGTTCTAGTTATCTTGTGCTGAGGTGGTGGTGGATTAGGTAGCCATTCTTATCTATGAGTCTTGATTAATTGCACATAACCAGAAAAAGCAGCAAAAGTTATTTGGAGAGTCCTTTTCATCTTAACTGGCTGAAAGTCTAGCTCTACATTTAAATGTGTTACTCAGTGTGTATCAGGTATTTAAATCAATCTTCACTCTCTTATATTAGCACTAATAAACTCAGAGTTGCATTAACTTATTGAGACATATTTATATTTGGTCCCAAAGCAGAAAAATCAGTCTTCTGGCTAGATACATGTTCAGTATTACCATTGATCATGAACCTCCTTCCATAAGAGCATGTAGGAATCCTTCTTGGTGAATGATGAGGAGCAGACAGAAGGCAGAGAGACAGGCTTTAAAAAATCCGTTTTAAGATTTTAATATCTCTCCACATAGTAGATTCTATCCCAAAGTCCCTACCCTCAATACAGTTAATAATTTAAAAGAGGCATGATTTAGCAGTGATATTAAAGCTCACATTACCTTTTATCTGGTCCTAGAATTGCTTTCATGCGTATACAAAGCAGGAGGCTACCTATGTGATGTGACTTATAGGATACTAGGAACTAGCCTTCATCTGAAAATATTACCTTCTATGCGCTATTTCATCACTGATGTTGATTCCTACTTTGAAAATGCAAATATCTCTACTGCACTGAATTGGTTACACTGGGTACTAGATTTGTCTAAAATGTGTTGCATATTTTGGGTGACCCACTGGCAGATTAAATAATCCTGAGATATTTGGCATAACTATGGCTAACCTGCTAAATCCACTCCACCCTTTTCCCATTGGATAACTGCCAATCAAAAGCTACACGGATGCTTATTTATTGCCGTAAACTATCAGTATAATTTTCTCCCTCTTTAATTCAGGCTGGGGTTCAGGGATGTGTTATAATCCACCTTCCACTAGTGAGGGTACAGCATTCCTCCAGTCAAAGCAATTACTTTAAATTTGTTTTATGCTTCACATCAGAACATAATCCAGAGAAAGAGAGAGGGCCTTCTTTTCCTTCAATGACTGAAGAAAAGTACTACCAAAGCCATTTTGTTTTACAAGAGAAGCCAGTCTGCAGACCAAACTGACAGGAAAAAGAGGGTGGAGTCACAGGTACACAAAATCTGTGCAGCACATCTAAATTTTTCAATTCTATGAACCTATAATTTTTCTTTATTTTTTTAAAAGCCCATTGCATTCAGTTTTCTGTTACTTGCTAGTATACCCATCTTAAAAGACACTCTTGCCTTTCCATCATTGGCTGTAAATGAATAATTGTCTGTTCTGTTTTAGATTCCTAAGGCTGGGACAACCTCCCTCCAATACTAGTGTCCCACAGTGGCATTAAAGTCTGTTGGGAAGAAGATAAGAAAAATTTCATAAAGGCAGAGATAATAGTGGTCACACTGAAGAATGGATAAACATTCTCTAGGTAGGTCAGGACAATGAGCAAGTATTCCTGCAAACTGAAAAATGAACATCTGTTGTCAACTGTGGCTCTCAATACAGCTAAATTGGGCTTTCTGTTACTCAACCTCTAAATTAAAAGCTGTTTTTCAAATTAAATTGATTTAGCAACACATAATTTTTTTTTCATTTTTTTTATGAACAAAGAAAGTTTTTACATATAAGTGCTGTTTCATGGACAGTGCTAGTGAGGCATTGTCAGGGTAAGAGACAATTGCATCTGCCATATCCATGACAGCAAGAACCACAATGCTTTGGTTGAGGGTGGAAAAGAAGTTATCTAAAGCAGAAACTTCAGGATTTGATGATAGCAAACACGTATTATGTGTTACATTTAATTATGTGATAGTGCTTTTGTGTGACCTTATCTCTAAAAACTCAGTAACATTTTGAATTTTAATCCTCTCTCTAAAGTTTAAACAGATCTTTTGGGGAGGACATCTCTTCCACACTCTGTTAAATTCATCACCTGGGCTTTGAAACAACATTCCTTATTGTCTAGGTAGCATGTGAGTCTTTAGCAGAACAAATTTTCAGCTTTGGCTTTTGAAGTTCCCTCCTGTAAGAGTCCCTGGGGCCAGGTTGGGGAGCAAATACTAATGTTTCTGTTTTTCTCCTTGGAGCCCACCTGTAACTCCGCCTTCCCTTTAGCATGTGAATAAATATCTTCAGGTTAATCAAATCATGCACATAAACAACTATGCTTGTTCATCCAATTCTTTTTTTTTTTTTTGAGACGGAGTCTCGCTGTCGCCCAGGCTGGAGTGCAGTGGCGCGATCCCGGCTCACTGCAGGCTCCGCCTCTCGGGGTCCACGCCATTCTCCTGCCTCAGCCTCCCCAGCAGCTGGGACCACAGGCGCCTGCCACCTTGCCTGGCTAATTTTTTGTATTTTTAGTAGAGATGGGGTTTCATCGTGTTAGCCAGGATGGTCTCGATCTCCTGACCTTGTGATCCGCCCGCCTCAGCCTCCCAAAGTGCTGGGATTACAGGTGTGAGCCACTGCGCCCGGCTTATTCATCCAATTCTTAAATTAGCTAGGACACTCTGTAGCCCATTTTTTTCCTTTTAATTTTTTTGCCACATAATAATCGTACATGTTTATGGGATATAGAATGATATTTTGATACATGTATGCAATGTATAATAATCTTATCGTGGCAATCAGCATATCTATTACCTCAAACATCATTTCTTTGTGTTGGGAACATTCAAAATCTTCGAGCTTTTTAAAAATATACAATACATTGTTAACTATATTCACCTTACAATGCTATAGAGCACTAGAACTTTTTTCTACTATAGAGCTATAACTTTTTATCCATTAAAAATCCTCTCCCTGTCCTCCCCTGTCTCCTCCTCTTCCCAGGCTCTAATAACCACAGTTCTACTCTTTATTTCCACGTGCTCAACTTTGTAGATCCCACATGAGTGAGAATGTGCATTATTTATCTTTCTGGGTCTGACTTACTTCACTTAATGTAATGTCCTCCAGGATCATCCATGTTGCCTCTAATGACAGGATTTTATTCTTTTTTATGACTGAAGAGTGTTCCTTTGTGTATATATTCAACATTTTCTTTATTTATCTGTTGATGGGCATTTGGGCTGATTTTATATTCAGGCTATTGGGAATAATGCTGCAATTAACATGGAGATACAGATACGTCTTTGAAACACTGATTTCCTTTCCTTTGCATAAATATCCAGTAGAGGGACTGCTAGATCATATGGTTTTATCTTTAGTTTTGTTGAGGACTCTCCATACTGTTTGCCATAATGGCTGTATAATTTACATTTCCACCAATAATGTATAGGAGCTCCCTTTTCTTTGCATCCTTGCCAGCATTTGGGGTAAGGTGATATCTCATTGTGGTTTTAATTTGTATTTCCCTGATGATTAGTGATCTTGAGAATTTTTTCATACACTTTTGGCCACTTGAATGTCTTTTTTTGAAAAGTGTCTATTCATATCCCGTATTTTAATGGGATTTTAAAAGAACCCTTGTGTTATTTGACTCTCTTGCATATTCTGGATGTTATATGGATACTTGTCATATGGATAGTTTGCAAAGATGTTCTCCCATTCTATAAGTTGTCTTCTCATTCTGTTGATTATTTCCTTTGCTGTGCAGAAGCTTTTTAGTTTGAGATAGTACCATTTGTCTGTTTTTGTTTTTGTTGTCTGTGCTTTTTAAGTCTTATCCATAAAGTATTTTACTAACCAATGTCCTAAAGCTTTTATCTTATGTTTTCTTCTAGTGTTTTGATAATTTCAGGTCTTTCATTTAGTTCTGTAACCTATGTTGAGTTGATTTTTGTATGTGATGAGAGATAGGGGTTTATTTCATTCTCGTGAATATGAATATCCAATTTTCCTAGCAGCAGTTACTAAAGAGGGTGTCCTTTTTCAGCAGTACATTTAATATAATTGATTATCTAGACATTTAGCATTTATCTAGCAGAAATGCATTAATGATTACAGCCAAGAACATAGTGAAATGATATGTAGGATAATACAAAATATTTAAATCAAATATGCATTTGATTAAGAGGTCGATCCCAAAACCTGTAAGATCAAGAAAGTGGAAACATTGAGCTGCAACTATATTCTGATGAATGTTCTCTTGGTAACGTCCTACTAATCAATACTTATCTTGTTACACAGAGGACACCATATAAATAAATCTTGAATTATAATTTAAAGATAGCTAATATTGGAAATTTAGCTTTTGGAAGATGTAACTGGTCTAATCTTGGATAGTTAGCTCTTTGTTAAAACAGCAACAAACTTAATGACAACTCCTGAGACTAAGGCCATCTGAATCACTAATGCTGTCAAAAAAGTTGTGTGTGGAAGTCACATAAAATCAACATATTCCCTCCTATTTGTATGTAATTTAAAAGTAGAGCATGTGATTTTTAGTCAGCCCCTCAAGCATTCTGCATTGAGAGACAAAGCTTATTAGTCACAGATCCAGCATCAAAGAACATTTTAAAACGTAAGCAATTCCCTTCTTCAAAGTGAGAAGATCAGCCAAGTTACATGCTAAAATAAGGAAATTAACAACGTCTCGAAGAGCCTTATCTTGTCTTAAAAAAGAGACTCATGCCAGTCTTCCCATGGGGTTTATTACAGGAATGGGAAAAGAGTTTTCCAATTTTACTGGAAATCTGGACTGACTGAAGTACAATTATCTAATTTAGTAGGAATATTTTCTTGTCATTTTCTAGCTAATAAATTTCACAGCTGGAACAGAATACAGAACTCAGAAATAAAGCAAAATACTGATTTTTGATACAATTGACAAGAACATACACTGGGGAAACGACATCATTTTCAATAAGTGCTGGGAATATTGGATTGTTGTATGCAGAAGAATGAAATTAGACTCCTATCTCTCACTGTATACAGAAATCAAGGTGGGTTAAAGACTTAAATGTAAGACCTAAAATTATTTTTTAAAAAGTACTAGAAGAAAACCTAGGGAAAACTCTTCTGGACATTGGTCTAGGCAAAAAATTCATTGTTAAGACCTCAAAAGCACAAGAAACAAAAATAAAAATAGACAAATGGGACTTAGATAAACTAAAAAGCTTCTGCACAGCAAAGGAAATAATCAACAGAGTAAACAGAAAACCTGCAGAATGAGAGAAAATTTTTGCAAACTGTGTATCATTCAGGGGACTAACATCCATAATATATAAGGAACTCAACAAAAAACTCCCCAAATAATCCTATTAATAAGTGGGCAAAGGGCATGAATAGACACTTCTCAAAACAATGACATACAAATAGCCAATAAGCATATGAAAAAATGCTCAACATCACCAGTCATCAGATAACTGCAAGTTAAAACCACAATGGGATGTCAGCTTACACCAGTCAGAATGGCTATTATCAAAAAGCCAAAAATAACAGATGGAGAGGATGCGGAGGAAAAAGAATGTTAGTGGGAATGTAATATGGTTTGACTGTGTCCCCACCTGAATTTCACCTTGAATTGTAATAATCCCCGTGTGTCAAGGGCAGGGCCAGGTAGAGATAATTGAATCATGCAGGTGGTTCTCCCATACTGTTTTTGTGGTAGATCTGATGGTTTTGTAAATGGCAGTTCCCCTGCACAAGCTTTCTTGCCCTCCTGCCATGTAAGAAGTCCCCTTTATTCTTTCTTCATCTTTCTCCATGATTGTGAGGCCTCCCCAGCCATGTGGAACTGTGAGTTCATTAAATCTCTCTCCTTTATAAATTACCCAGTCTTGGGTATTAGCAACAAGAAATGGACAAATACAGAATGTAAATTAATACAACCTGTATGAAAAACAGTATGGAAATTTCTCAAAGAACAAAAAATAGAACTACCATGTGATCCTGCAATCCTACTACTGGGTATGTACCCAAAGTGAAAGAAATTCTTATATCAAAAAGACACCTGTACTTATCTGTTTATCGCAACACTATTCCCAATATGGAATCAACCTGTGTGTCCATCAATGGATGATTGGATAAAGAAAATGTGATACATATATACACATAATGGAATCCTATTCAGGTATAAAAAATAAAATTGAGTCTTTTGCAGCAACGTAAATGGAACCAGAAGCCATTATCCTAAGTGAAACAACTCAGAAACAGACAACTGCTACCCTCACTTATAAGTGGGAGCTAAGTAATACGCACACGTAGACATACAGTGTGGACTGATGGGCATTGGAGATTCAGAAATGGGGAGAGTTGGTGGGCGGGGGGGTGAAGGCGGAGAAATTACTTAATGAATACAATGTACATTATTTTGGTAGTGGATACACTAAAAACCTAGACTTAGCTGGGCACAGTGGCTCACGTCTGTAATCCCAGCATTTTGGGAGGCCGAGGCAGGTGGATCACCTGTGGCAAACATGTTGAAACCCCATTTCTACTAAAAATAGAAAAATTAGCTGGGCATAGTGACACAGGCCTGTAATCCCAGCTACTCGGGAAGCTGAGGCAGGAGAATCACTTGAACCCAGGAGGCGGATAAATAAATCTTGAGATTATAATTTAAACATAGCTAATATTGCACATTTAGCCTTTGGAAGAAGATGTAATTGGTCTAATCTTGGATAGAGCCAAGATTGCGCCATTGCACTTCAGCCTGGGCAACAAGAATGAAACTCCATCTCAGAAATTAAGTAAATAAATAGAAAATACAAACTTAGACTTCACTTCTACACAATATATCCATGTAACAAAATTGCACTTTACCCCCTAAATTTACATAAATAATAAATAAATGAATAAATTAAAATAAATTGCATAGCTGAGATTGATTCCAGGTCTGTGTAATTGTTAATATCACACACTTAAATTATAACACCACGTACTTGCTTCTTTTGTTTCTGTAGTCATAACTTTGAACTAAAAGGCAGACATTCAGGTCAAAATCTGGTAACGTGCTTCTATATAACTTTTGTATCTTGAAAATTGAAATCGTACAGGTATTGCCTCCTCATAATGGAAAATGTCCTAGGTTTGAAGTCTAATGCTGAAAACCTAGAACTGTATGTAATCTATCCAGTACTGGGGTGGAAAAGAGTTACTTACTTCCCTTGTTCTGCTCATTGTAATTCTAATGGCATATGCACTTTGCATATGCCAACAGTTCTATTCAACTGGATTATTGGGCCCTTTTAACTTAGTGCTTGGCATATAGATGAGAGGAAATAGTAATGGGGAGGCTTTGTCCTAAGGAATTTATGTTACCCTCTATCCTATTTGATCATGGTGATGACTACACTTTTCATTGAAGTCCCTCCCTGATTAGTATAGCTCACTCAAGAGGAAACTGAGAACCTTGTGGGATCTGTGGTCTAGTCAATGTTTTATCTGGGGGATTTGTTAGCAGATACTAATCATCATTTGGTTAGAACATCTCTATCCATGGGAATTAGAGAACCAAGACAATCTCATAGCTGATATTATAATTATGATTTTGAATGATCTGAGTTCTGTTTTGAATAGAAAGACATAGCTTTAATTCTGAGATGGTTTCATTTTCCTGAGAATAAGATAATAAATAATCTCAAAAAATACAATTGTGGCAGAAATAGCTGTCCACCAAAATCCTTACTCTTCTTTCTGGTGACAGTGACTCCCTCCTAGACCAAATCTGAGTCAGGGTCCTCTCAGCCCCCTGTCTGATTAGGCCCCAACCTTGTCCTGCTTAGCCAGTTTTAGCATTAATCCTGCTGAGTCAGCTTAGAGAAAATGGCTCAACCCTTGATATCTCTCAACATTTGATCAAATTCCTCATATTCCACTCTCAATATCTCATCATGCTGACCTCTCATCAGCAGGAATCTTGTCAGATGTTTAGCCAGAATTTCCCTAGCTTTGATGTTTTCTTTTGGTAATTTTCCATCCCTCCATTGACCCCCACCCTGCTCGTTGGCTATAAATCCCCATTGGTCCTTGTTGGAGTTAGAGTTGAGCCCAATGTCTCTCCCCTACTGCAAAGCCCCATTGCAGTATCTCACAAATAAAGTGTGCCTTATCTTTAACAAGTGTTTGAAAGATTTTTCTTTAACACTGGTATGCAACTGGCGTGCATTTTCCATCTTTTTTGCAGTTTGATATGGTTGTGTGACTGATTCTAGAGGTGGGAATGTGAGTGAAAGTCATCTGTGTTGTTACCAGGCCTGGCCTATGAAATCTTTTTTTTTTTTTTTTAAGACAGAGTCTCGCTCTGTCACCCAGGCTGGAGTGCAGTGGCGCGATCTTGGCTCACTGCAAGCCCTGCCTCCTGGGTCCATGCCATTCTGCCTCAGCCTCCTGAGTAGCTGGGACTACAGGTGCCCGCCACCAGGCCCGGCTAATTTTTTGTATTTTTAGTAGATTCGGGGCTTCACCGTGTTAGCCAGGATGGTCTTGATCTCCTGACCTTGTGATCCGCCCACCTCGGCCTCCCAAAGTGCTGGGGTTACAGGTATGAGCCACGGCGCCTGGACCTGGCCTATGAAATCTTAACAGGTAGAGTCCCTGTCAGCCTGGGCCTCTAAATAGCATGAAGCAGCTTTACTCCAATCTGGTACCCTTTTGGCCTGATATATTAGTGGGAAATACACATTTATTGTAAGAGGTCTTTATCTGTTTGGATTGTTTAACCTAGCCTAAGTAATATGCAGAATATGAAGCCTTGAAGATGAGTGCTCCTAAAACAGAAGCCTAAATTCTGTGGCACTGGCTGAGAACCAAGGTGGGAGTTTCTGAGATCAAAAAGAGCTAGGTGGTAGCAAAACACTTGGTAAATATGCTGACCTTGGATAACTTGGAAGGCAGATCAAGTGCTCTGAGTGTCTACATTTACAGGAGAGTGGTTGAGGGGAACCAGAATATCAGTAAGTGTTGGCTTCTTCTTGTGTTACAAGAAGGTTTTGGACAAACCTGGGTGGTTTGCAGGTGGAAACTGGAGAATGCCAATGACTTCTGTCCTTCAAAAAAAAGGAGACAAGATTGATAAGGACTGAACAAAAGCAAGTGACTTATTAAGACTTCTCATTTTAACAAAGGGACTCTGCCCCGTAGCAAAGATCAGATAAAGAGTGCTACTTTCCCTCCCAAACCTTCCTTCCAGTTCTGTGCAACATCGGAGTAGCTGCCATTAAATTAAGGGACAAAGAAATAAGGCAGGAGTAAAAACTTCTCTCTAGGAGAGAACCTTGGTTTGGATGTCTCACATGGGACAGACTGGAAGCAAGCAGATCAGAAGCCTTTCAAGTTTTAAGGTGACTGTTTTGTCCAACAACAAAGACAAATGTGATCCTGTCCTGGATCATATTTCCAAATGATCCAATGAGTCAAATTTATTGCTTCATTACAAACATATACTAGCAGGGAGTGGGCTGTGAAAGCTATAAAGCTCCCAAGGAGGGCATGTTTCCTAATATCCACTTCAGATGCAGCCATGGTATGGAACGAACAAGGAAGAACTTCCCAGCCAATGGGGAGGAGTGCTACAAATGGAGCTGGAGGCCATAGATAATGATTCCCCATAGGGACTCCAGCCAGGGCAGGGGCTTCTTAGTACCTGTCTATCATGCCATGAACCAGAGAATTACAATGTGTTTTCCCTTTCTTTGAAATTTTTTATTGAAATTATGCCTTTGTCTTTGTCTGCCTTTCACTCATCTATCTATATGACTATGCATACACACATATATTTATGTGGGAGTCTGGGTAGAGAGGGATAAAGCAGACATTTGTGTTTCAGTTCCTAAGTGACCAGGTGATGATGGAGATGACTGCATATCACCCAGCACATCTGGACTTGAGCCAGCTGTTGTAACTGAAAGATACTCTATACTGTCTTCCTTGCAGAGGGACCTGAGGCATTCTACTTGTTCAGGAAAGTGTACAAATCAGTATTTGGCATGCAGAAGGGCAGTTGTGTGAAAAACTGCCAGTCCTTTGCCAAAACCATTTCTAGTTTTCCTGAGCACAGTATCACTTAACTGCAGTTTGCCTTGTAGTTAAGTTCCTGAAAGTTCAAACTGTTAACAAAAGGCGTCATCATGTGTTAAGTAGCAACCACCTTGGCTATGCCACAGACAACTTCTTAGTCTCTCTCTCTCTGCTTAAATTTTCTTACCTCTAAAATGAAGAAAGCAGGTTTTTGTAGGATTATTAAGATGTAATTGAGAAAATTGTTCATAAAAGCACTTTTACCGTGATTATCATTTAAGAACTATTCAATAAATGTTTCTTCTTTTTTACCTATTCAGTGTCAATTCTCTTATGGTCAGGGAGGTGGTTCTCAGGAGTAGCATGGCTTCTGAGCAGCAGATAACACGAGGACAAGGGCAGAGGATGAGAACAGCCCTGTTTTGTGAACACAGGATGAAGACTCCCTTAGGAACTTCTAGAAATAGATGGAGATTTGTATGGTTGAGACTAAATGGTTATAGAGGAGAGGGCCATTAAATAATGAAGATAACTCGATTCTGCATATATAGACTGCTGGAGTATAGGAACATCAGAATAAAATGGTCCTCTTGTAGATATGTGCTGCATCTCATCTAGTTGATGGTTATGCTCTTGAAAGTTACTCAGCGGGCATTCAAATGACATTTAATTATGATAGTAATATGAACCCTTTTCTCTGTCCTTTCAAGAAAGCAACTGGCTAGTCAGAAGACAGCTGAGTTATGCCTTTTCTTTGTCATATATATCTGGGGTACATAGCACTACAGTAATTATAACGTGTGCTCTTTGGTTTTGCAAGAGGATTAAAGAGATATTTCATGTTAAAAAAATTCAAAATTGGCCTTGTCAAATATTGTGTTAGCAGCTGCATCTGCAGCCATAAAGGTAATGCATTATGAACATCTCATTCACTCCTATATTTTTTCCCCATTCTTTCATCTATTATTCATTCACATTCTTAGGCATTGTTATTCACCTTCACTGTATGCGAAAAAATGCTAAAAGAATGTTCAGACTCCTTTTTGGTATTATTTATTGATTTAAATATTTTATAAGTGACAGTTTGGACACTTTTAAGGTAAATAAATGCATGACTTAACTAGACAATTTTGTAATGAATTATGTAAATATAACACACAACTATCATTTCCACTTTGTTTTATAAGAATCCCACGTTTCCATCACTTATTTTTCATATACAAATTCACCTTGTTCTGCAGTCTGTAAATGCAAAGACATTTTACATCATGAAACATGCTATTTACATTGTGAATGATTTAGAATAATAACAAATAAGAATGAGTAAAAAGTGGTGTTACATGAAAAGCAAAGAAGGTATTGTGGATATTTATAATCCTATATGAGTTATACTTTTACATGTATTCTTAAAATTCTAGTGAAATGAGGCATATTTTATCATTTCAATCAGAAAAAGTTTCTTTAAACCTGTACTACTAGATAAAGAAAAATATTTTAAAATATAATATGAAATACCAAATGAAACTTTTTTAAAATTAATGGTACAGGTTTAAGAGACGCATTCATTTTTTTAAAAAACAAAAAATAGTTGACATTTCAAAATATATGCAATTTAATCATGCCCTACATATATATTAGTATATATACCTGGTATTAGTTGATGATATTATAAGTTTTTGATAACTCAATTTTTAAAAGATATTATTCACAAAGTAAATCTAATAACAAAAGATGTACAATATAATTTACATTGCAAGCCAAACCAAAAATTTAGACCCATGAAATTGCCGCAAACAAATTAGCCAAAATGTTAAAATAATTCAAGTTAAATGAAAACCACCCCATGCAGAGGATGCTAATGAAGGCCAAGCACATTATAACTGTGTGTTTTCATTAAGTGATTTTGGAAACCTATTTATTATTATATAGTGCCTGAAGACTTGATGGAAATGCATTGGCTGTTTATGCATTGAAATGAGTATTAATAGGATTATTACTATTAGGATATTACTATTAGGATGATATTTAAAGTACTGTTTGGGAAATGAGACCCTTTGGTTTTGTAAAATGGCTACTCACATTTGAAGAGTCAGAATTCAGGTAGGTTGATTTTGAAATGAAGAATGATATGTATTATTTCTGGAATGCACTTAATCAGTATTTTAAAAGCATAATGAGACAGTTTTGCCACTTGATTACCGAAGTTATAATGTAGCTACAGGCAGCTGTTATAAAACTTCTGACTTTTTCGAAGGCAAAGTTCTCAGGAGGACTTTTTTTTTTTTTTAATAAAGAAAAAGCTTTCCATCCAACTTGAAGAAAAATCAGAAAGTATTGTTCTCCATGGACCATTATTCTATTTGAACCTAACCTGAATTCCCTCATAGTCAAAACCTGCCATGATGATATGAATTGATTTCCGCATAGTCAGAATAATTTTTGCTCCAAATTCTTAAAGGAGACAATGAATTAGTAGCTTGTAAATTTTGCAGATCTGGGCCTTCGATAACTTACGAGAAGGCAATAAAATAGAGGGAAAAATGGGACTGGGGATTACAACTGTTCAAATTTCATCTTAATTTCTTCTGTTTTTCTCAACCATATTTCTTCTATTTTTACAATCATTATTAAAATATTTCCCTAAAGAAATAAAAATGGTAAAGGTATTAAAAGTCATATTTCTTTATCTGAACAAGTATTAAGATTGTCTATCAAGACAAAGGTTTTCTTAACAGTGAAAATCACAGGAAGAAAGTAATCAGTATTTTCATAGGTACCAATTTATATGGTAGCTGCCTGTTTTTTCACAATTTCAAAATAAGTCAGTATAGGATAAACAAAAGTTAACAGAGAAATTCGTCCCTTTTGAAGTTTTAATTTTTTTCAAATATTTTATACCCCTTTGACTACCTCATCTGTTAGAATTTAAGACCCCTGAGGTACATAACAAAAAAGTCTAAGTAAGAAATGAGAACCAAAATTCAAGGGTATTTAACTCATTGAAGCATATCTTTCCACAGAGGAACAAATCATGTTTTTTTCTATATAATTTTCTATTAACACAAACTTATGTCATGAAGATAATTTATTAAGTGGTTTCAATATAATCTTAATACATAAAAATAAAAAACCAGAAAGAATACAATTTTAAGTTTGGGAGATTATAGATTCTTTAAATCTCATTCAAGATTTGTTCAAATTATTATAAAGTCAATAAGAAATACCTACAATGGAAGAATACCCTTATTCTTAAAGAAGATATTTGACTTATTTTCCCTTAGGAATCAAATACTCTGCTAGAAATGATTTAATTTTCCCTGAAAAATAATAGCTTTGGATTGAGATTTGTAAATGTTTGATCTCTTGATCCAAGCTGTATTTTTTTTTTTGTATTTAATAAAATGGAAATTTGTAAATTCTGGTGAATACTCAAAATTGTAGCTAAAAACAGCTATCTGAATATAGGTTTAAAACCTCAAAGACACAGAGCTAGGAAATATGGAATACATTGTATATTGCTTTTTCAATAGAGTAGACATAAAATTCATGACAGATGTTTCCAAACCTTCAATAAGAACTCAAAACATCATACTATGCCAAGCTGAATTACAGAGGGGTATCTAAGAAAGAAGACAGTGCATCAGTTATCTCTAGATAAAGAGCCAGTAAAATCAAGTTGCATTTGATGTATACACCTTATTGGGAGTAGTTTTCAGAAAGCAATTTACCTACAAACAGAAAAAGCATTTTTTTTTTTTTCTATTTCAGTCTTTAGCAGTGTGGTGCTCACATAAAAAAAAATGGCTACTTGAAAGTAAGAGGTTTTTCTAACTTAAGACATTTGTTTGTAAGGGGGTAAAAATAGGAGAGTGTCCAAACAGATTGACCCTGATACTTCTTGAAAAAGTGTTTAAATTCAATGAAAATGAACACACATAGATTTTTATAGACCCACATTTCTCTTGACTGACAGTCTCTGGAAGTCAAGGTCCCAGTTCTGTCGGTCACTTCTATCCTCAACTGATCTGTATCTACGTACTCATCTTCTTTCCCCTTTCCTCACAAATCCACAAAGCGTTCAATCATGTGAAAGTGAAAAAAGGAGGCCCCAGCCCAAATAGTAAAGTACTATTGTCATTTATCTTATAAGAGCTAGAAAAGAAATAAAGCAAAGAGGGAGGGAAGGAAAGGAAGGAAGATAGGAAGATAATTCAATGGAAAAAAGAGGAGCTAAGCATGCTAACAAGTTTTAAAGCCTAATTTACTGCACATAAAACCTATATATACAAACCATTCACTTCACATTCATCAAGAATTGTATTCAGGAACACCAAACTCACTTGATTCAAGCTATAGCCACACTTGATATTTGGACTCTTGCATGGTTTCTCATTAGCACAAAGACTATACTAATGTTTAATTAGATGATGCAGCAAATATTGATTGAAGACATACCAAATTTTCCCAGCAGATAATAAATTCTGCACTGGGGAGACATCAATATGTGACAAGTTCTTTCTGTCCCTTTAAATATTCACTCTAATTAGCATATTTATTAAATTTCTTGTTTGTTTTATCAAAGTTTTGACATGCTGAATTTCATGGCATTCTGTCATTTTTATGACATTCTGTTAAATATAAATACTGTGTTTAAAAATCTATTATTTATCCTTACCATCTATTTTCAGCTTTGCTTCTAGGTTAACAGGATTAGACAACAGATCTAATTTTGATGTAAGCGAAGTCTGATTTTTGTGTCTCTTTCCATCTTCTCTACTGGTATCCATTCCTTTCTCTAAGTTGCATTCAAGCTGAATTCAATTAAATATTTCATACATGTTCATAAAATGGGACTCCTCCTATAGCCAGGTAATCATTTGCATTTTAGTAGGATAATTTTTTTTTAGACAGAATAAAAGTGTTTTTAAGGATCAAATGAAAAAGCATGAGCACCTATTATTTCAGGTCATTGAGTTATATAACAAATAAATGAATTTTATGAGTGCCTGGTGACACACTTGAAACAAATTTTAAAAGAGGAATAGTAATTTGGGCTGCCATCCATTAATAATAATTTTTACACAAGAACAAAAATTAAAGAATTTTTCTAAAAATCCCCCTGAATTACTTTAGATAACTATACAGTCCTCTAGTTTATCTAGACCTTCTTGGCTAGAGTTTGATCTACCATCAGAAATAATTTCTTCTTTTTCAGAATACTTTGTAGTCAAAGAATACAAAAGCAATTTATCTGAGAGTCCAAGCCAAGGCTAAGTTTTGGTTTCAGTGTGGTAATTTTTACCAAAAAAAATCAGAAGGAGGGTTTCACATTATTGATAAATCAACTAGGTGTTTTCATATTTTGCTTCATTTTATGGAAATTTTAACTTAAAAGGCCAAAAAAGGAGACAGCCTTTCAAGTGGTTAGATACATAAATATTGATCCAGATTGCCCAAACCTCAGAAGAAAGTAATATTCATTTGCTAGCTTTTAAAGAGTGATATTGACCATGAAGAAATACTTCTTGGGAGGTAATAAAAGTAGAATTGCTGTAGGAATTGAGGCTTCATTGGGTATGGAAATGCATAGTTTCTTACTAGTCAGAGGTGATGTAAAAATATTCATATTTGTTGTTCAAATGATTTGAACATAAATTGGTTTTGACTTAGATTTTATTCCGAGAAGTTTACAGTGCATTGTTCTATATTCTAATGTGAACAAGCTGAAAATACAGTATTATTTGACTGTTATCCTTAATGTTTATGTTATTTTAAAAAGTGTAATATTTTAAGTAAAATAATATTGCCAAATTTGCAAACCCTGGCTCAATGCCACAATTTGTAAGTCTGTCATATTTATGACATTTTTTTCTGTAACAAATGGAAAATATAAAGTAAAAATCTCTTAAATGTAATTCACAATTAAGTGTTATCATCGGAGGATAAAACTCTAAGGAACCTAGAAACAAAATTAATTGAATTTCTCATTGCTGAAGAAGCTGACACATTCAGAAAACTTTCAAAAGTCTCTGACATTCTAAGTTTTGGATATGAGTGAGTTGACTCTTTCAGGACAATAAATCTTTGTCTTAAATTCTTTTTCTAACTGATAATTTTGATTAAAAATTGCTCAGGCTTGTTCCGTCCTTTTAAAGTTTCTGTTCTAAACAAACTCTGCATGAATTAACCAGTTACATGTAAGTGAAAAATCTTTGATGATTAAGGTACTACTTAACCACTTTTAAGTTAGAAGACTAGAGTCTTCACATGTCATAGAATACCATTAAATGCTACGGGGTGATTCTCTCTCCAGCTCACATACTCTGGCACATTCTCTAAGAGATAGATGGACATTTTTCTGCTCTAAAATTCCACACTTGTTTTGCTAGCAGCCAAACCCAATTTGAGAAGAGTGTGAAGAAGAATATGGTGTAGAGTACAGCCGCCAAAAGTTTAAAAATTTCAGGACACAAAATAAATATTTCCTGTTATTTGTGATTAAATTTTTCAACTGAGGGAATATGTAATTTAATGTCAGAAGAACAACAATTTTTTTAAATGATGCATAAGAAAAAAGTATATTCTTCTCACTGAATGCTAGCTCAGCCAGCCATGTTATAAAAGGAAAAAATATAGTTTGTTTTCATATCACTTGCATAGTGTCAGTTTGTTTTTCTAATGCTAATTTTAGCAGGGTTTTCTGTGGCATATGGCAGAGCTGGTATTTGGCCTTCTTTGTTCCTTCAGCCCAGATGTTCTGACACTTTCATTTACCTTCATCATTGTAACCAAGACTAGTTCTATCTGCCACCTTCAGAAAGCACCTATTTGTAGCTCTGTAAGCTTCTATCCCAGCTTCACTGAGATGTGCAGCTGCTGAGAGGTTGGCACTACCTCCTAGGAAAACTAAAAATGGCTTGTGAAGGGCTTCTCTTTTTTTGTCTTTCTCTTTTCTTTTTAAAAATGAGTGACCAGTAGTCAAATAAATCATTTGGCTTCCATTAAACCAGAGGTGTTTGTTACTGAAATTGCCTCTCCTTTAAGAGTCTCTACATCTTCCTGAATAAAAAATTAACTCTCTCTGCTTCATCTCTTCTAAAGCTCCTGCCCACCTCACTCACTCCATTTGTCCCTTTGTCCTGAGTCTGCTGTGTAAATGCCAGGCAGCAAAATGCAAAGAAGTGTCTTCAGAAAGTGAGGTGGTGTGAAGAAACAATTTTGCACATTGCTGATTTTATTCCAGTTATTACTTTCCTCTTAGATATAGGTTTAATGACATTTAATAGACCACAGTAAAAATATATTAAGTAGAATTCCTTCTTTATCTGCAAATAGCGAAAAGTCCACACAGGAAGACTGAATATAAAGTGATTTCTTCATTTTAAAAATATGTATCAAAAGAATCAAAAAGAAACTATTACTCAGACATGCCATTTGGCTTTTCTTTTCTGCTTTTAAATAATAAGCAACAGTACTTAAGTCTAATATAAAGAATGATCTGATCAGCAACTAGATGAATTAGCTGGAAGGATAAATTCAGTGTAATTTAATAGATTCAAATTAAATATTTTCCATTATTTATTTAACCCCAAACCATTCTTACTAAGGATTTAAGGATCCAGTGATATACAAGAGGATAATTGTCAAAGCCTCAGTAAATCAACAATCCTGTTTGATTTTGATAGGGAAATTTTCCAAACTGTGGGCAGGAGGATGCTAAAATTAAGTTTTGCTATGAGTAATAGAAAGGTAAAGACAAAATACTGCCAAACCCACCGACCATTCAAATGTGTTCATATTCATGTTTACAGGATTGTTTACCTCGCAGGGCAATAATAGGAGCTGTCATCTTATTTAGATGCTTAGGAATGAATCCTAAGCTTATATGCTAAATAATAATCTGATGTTTAGATATTGTTCAGTATAAACATAAATTTACCAGTTGATTTTAGCTGTAATCCTTATACATTATTCTAAATGATGGAGAAGTAAATTTAACTACTAAAGAACTGATTATCATTGACTATGCCACATTCTATTAAAATTGTATTTTAAGTAGACTAAAAACATGATTTTTTCATTTCAAAATCTGAAAGCTTTAGTGTTTTTTCAATATTACTGAATAATCATTTTCAGACATTTATTTATTGTGCTACAGGTGACTTTCAGTCAATCATATTCTGAAGTCAAAATACTATCATACTTACCAAAAACTTGTGTAGCTATCATTGAAAACAGTAATAATGAGCTCTTTTATCTTTACTCTTTCATCTTCCAAGACCATATCAAACCAACATTTGAATTAGTTAATCTGCCTTAACACCCATCTATATTTTTGCAAAGCCTACTTTCTCAATCACCTCTTCCAACCTATGCTCTACTTCCACTCATTTATCCATCCTTAACTTCTTCTTTACTATTATATACTACAAAGATCCAAAAATCGGGCAACATTATAAATAATACATAAATCTCTTTGACAGGAATAGAAATCGTGTTTTTATAGCCATTTTAAAAATTATGCACCAGAAATAATCTGATGTATATTAATCACTTTACAGCATGTTTGCAAATGAATAACTTCTGAGATAGATTAAACATGTCATTTGCCCAAATATTTTTAATCTGAGTCATTACTTGCTGCTCATTTTGCTACAGAATAATGAATATCTTTAAAAAGTCCACACCAGCTATATTATTGCTTGTATAAAACATGTTTCTGTTTTCACAAAGGCTCTATGAAATGCAAAGAAGTGCAAGCTTCATATGGCATCATCACCATGGCTTAAATTATTGCTTGAAAGGTTGTTATAAGGTATTGCTTGGAAATCACTTTTCAGATAATGTACAATTCAATATGAAAAGTACATAGTGAGACTAAGTATTAAGTTGATGTCTTTTCATAACATAAAAATCAAAGCATTCAGAAGTAAGGCTGTCACTTTGATATTTGCTTCTGTGTCCCAAAGGTCATAGTTTTTACCTCGGTGGTGAGGATTAGCAAATGTTGTAATATACTGCTCAGCTGTGGCAGTAACTAAGAAAATGGTACCGTATCTAGTATGCCTAATAGCCCTATAGTGAGCAATATTCATCCCTCATGCTTATCAGTGTTGACGTCTGTCTCTAAGTTTGAAGATTTATGCTCAGAAAGAAGACCACAAATTGGAAATCAAAGCTAAAATTAAAATTTGTGAAAGAAATAATGGTATGAGGCCTAGAGTATTTAACTTTTCAAAATAACTACAAATGAAATAATATTACTATCCCAGTCAACTTATATTTATTCCTAGTAATTGGGATTATTTGAATACTTTTCAATGATTCCCAAGTCTGGCTGTGTATTAGCATTACTTAGAGTGATTTTCTAAACACAGATTCCTAGGCCCTACCTGAGACCTACTGAATCCTAATCTCTGAAGGTAAAGACTAGTCTTCTGTATTCCTAAAATTCCCTATGGAATTCTTATGAAGCCAGCCAGATACTTCCAAGCAGATCAGTTGAACCACTGAATTAGGTCATTTCTTAATAAGGGTGGGATGGCAATGAGGTACTTAACTGAAACCGTGATCTGGTTATAACATATTAGAAATAAAGATGCAAACTTTACTTCTTGCATTCCCAAGTCCTTCCAAAGAAACTTATTTCTTTCAATCATGAAACATCTACATTCAATACACACACATACAAACTAAAAATATTAATCACTTTGTAAAACTATTTTAGAATATGGGATTAGCTGTGATACTTTCTGTGTTATAAATGTATCAATGACCTTTTTTAATTAAAGGAGAGAAGGAACAAAGGAAGGAAGAAAACAAGGGATAGAAGAACAGTAATACGCAGGTTTCAATTGTTTGGATCAAGTGTGAGGAAGGAATTTTGCACACTATCTCAATATAGCCTGACAAGATTGTTAATCTGTACGTAATATCAGTGTCTGCTCTTCATTCACCACCACGAGGATCTTGAAATTGAGTCCATAGCTGGGGTCAACTTACCCATTTAACAATAAATTTTGTTCAATCAGATGAATACAATTTATATGTATGTTAAACCAGCTGGTTGTGGTTTAGGAACATTCATATCAAGAGCTGCCCATAAATCGTTTAGAAATATGTTAAACTTTAATAATTCAGTCTCATGCATCATGATTTTTGGGCTATATCTATTATTAAGCTATGCTTATAGAAGCCCCTAAAATGACATAATTTTTGTAGTTGAAGGTCTATAATCTAATAGTAGAAACAACTAAGCCACGATATAGGGCTTGGTTCTTGAATTTGAGTTTCTAGATATTGTCAGCCGAAAGACACCTGGTGCTACCCAAAGCCTATTCAGAGTCATTTACAATTAATTTCAAAGGAACATTCAGTGAAGTTGCATGAAGTGCTTGGAGTCAGACTGTGTTTTGAAGAAGAGCAGAGGGTGAAGCTGCAGACATAATCAATGCCCCGGCACATCCAGTTCATTACTACACTTCAGAAGTACATTGTTGCTCAGGCCTGACTGTGTGTGGTCCTTCCTATCTGCCTGAATGAGGCACCAGCAACCCTTTCTGTAGCCATTCTGGGTTCAGAAGCGAAGAGAGAATGCTGTTTGCTGTGGCCTGGCTTGAGGGGGTGAGATGGTTTCTAGTGACAGAATGGAGTAAGAAAGGGTCCAGAATGGGCTAAGTCATTTTCAAAATGACAAGACAGAAACCTGTGTGTAAAAGTTTTACTTTTTGCCTTAACCATCCACAGCACCTGCCCTCAGAAAGTCAGGGACCCAAGGAGCCTTCAACAAACATATTTAATGATGGTCATAATTTTGAGCTCCTACTTGATGCCTTACGACTTTAGATATACACCAGTTTCATTCAGCAGCAATATGATTCTGTACAAAACACAGAGCCTGGTGGGGTTTTCAGAAGTCTCCATGGCTTTGCCTTTTGTTATCTATCAATTTAATTTTGCTTTATTGCTGGAACTCTTTGGAGGCATTTGCAAAGTTAAAAGTCTTGCTCCCCTTGTGAATGAGATTTTGTTTAAGTTGTTATTGTCCTCTTTTGCTTTGTTTTTCCTGGAGAGACACACACAGTCACACTAAACTACTGTGTCCGGACACTGCTGTTACTGGACAAGAGGAAGGACTGCAAGACTGTGAGAAGTAACATTTGAAGTGCTGAACCTACGGACCCACTCTCAAGTGTCAGGCATCAGCGTCTGTCTCAGAGTCCCAGATCAAAGCTCACTTGATTCCACATAATCAGATATTAAAAGGAAAATCTGAAATTACTTAAAATATAGAGCAAGAGATGAATATAAAGGCAGTTGGGTCCCATGTTACCTGGAAGCTATGTCTTCTTCCCCTTCTTCCCCTTCTCTACATTAGGTAGACAAGAGATCCAACTACTATGTTTCTGAGGCATATTATTATTTTTTATTATGGCCAATGTTACCTAATGATTAAGGTCCACAAAGAAGATACAGGGTAGTACATTGTGAGTACATATTGGGGGATTCTGATTTTGTTAGATAACTGATTTATTTGCAAATGATCATATTCTCTCCATCGAAATAATCCTGATACTAATGTGATGCTTTAGTGCTAATGGCTAGTTATAAGGTGACTTCTTCCAAATAGCAGCTTAAAAAAATATTAAAATGCAAGAGCTATAGGTGCCAAATTATATTTTAAAGTATTCCTTGCAGAGTGGGTTAAAACCATTTCCCCAATTTAATATCATTTGGTTTCTAAGGGGACATCACATAAATTTCTTTTATCTGCCTTACTAAAATGCATGCTGTTGGTAATAGTTTGTAAGTAAGCGAGAATACTGTATAGATAAAAGTCATATGAAATAACAAATGCCACCACATTGTTACAATCACAATTCCTAAGAGAAGAGATGTAGATGGCATTGTGTAGGACAAATAAAAATATAATTCTTTCTCCATCTTCTAACTTCTGTGATTGAAGTTTGAATGAACAGACATTTTATATAGTACCTCATAAACATATATAGCAACATTGTAACTACAATAATCAACTATAATAGATTAGCAAAATAACAAATTGGACCATTATCTCAGACTATAGCTTTGAAAATACACTTAGATTATAATGTATGAAAAATGTAGTTGACATCCTGTCAGTGATACATAAGAAATCTCTGGCACATTCTTCATCGTGACATTTATGGCAATGTAAATGGATACTTATTCTCTAAGTAAAATCATATAAACTAATACAGAATTTGTGATTCTTCTGACAAATTGAGATATATAAATACAATACTTCTCTCTAGGCCTATCACTAGTAATGAGGTGGATTTCCAATGATGCTTTTCAAATATGCTTCCCGTAGATATTAAGTATGGAGATAATAAATGTGTTTACAGTAGTTGCTTAGACAAATCTTTACAAAAAGTGAGAGAAATAGATTGAATATTCCTGGAAGTCCCTTTCAGCCTTATGGTTACAAAACACATTGTTCGTCACCAACCTTTTATTGATTTAATATACCATAATAAGTTCTAAGTTACTGAAGACAATAGGCATAAATGACATCAGTGAGCTTGTTCTCTCCCCATGCTCCAGTGCTACAAGGAGCCCATAAACATTGCTAAGGCATTTTCTAATATAAGCATGAGGATTGAGGTGCTCCCAGCCTGCTCTGCTCATACTGGCTGTAAACCTCCCCATTGTCCAGAGACATAGGCCCACAGAAGAGGGGGTCAGGCAAAGGTTTAGAGCTCAAGGTCTATTTCCTGTCTTCTCCACATAACGAGTGTTGCACTCATGTCCTTGTAAACCCCCAGGGCAAGAAAATGACTCAAATTATAAAAGGGATCATGATTATAACAAATATTTGCATATCTACAAATGCCTTCTAGCCACACACATAGAAAATTTAAAAACATTAAATGAGCCTCATAGACTACTTTGGAAATTAGTAAATATATTCCTTAACTGAGTTATGTCATAACCAAACCATAATGCAGCCAAAATCCCTGAACAGAAAAGAATATTGCATTCAGTAGACATAAGCTATCAATGAGTAAGAAAATGACCGCTCCAAGGCTTCAAGGAAACAAATGCTTCCAGCTTATTAACCTCAATAGAAACTTAGATTTTATATCTGATCCCAAACAGGAAAACTCTGGACACCTGATGCTCCTAATTTTAGTGTGAGCCAGTAATATTTTCATGCAGTATTGATTCATGAGAACAGGTCTTCATTTGAGCAGGACATGCGATGGAATCCTATCTGTAACTATAATGATTACTAGTTCTGAAGATTATACCTACTTCAGTATTCATGAAGGTGATTCACTGAATTTAAAAGCCATTATCAATCAAATTGCAGAACATTTTTTAAAACCTCAAAGCCATAAAATACAGAGGTTTCCTTGCTTTGTGTTGTACAAGAAGAAACAACATTCTTGGCAAAATGTCCTGACACTTCTTTGTCACTAATGCCAGTATCCAAGAATTTGCTCTCAAGAATAGCAGTTGGCTCTTAGGAGGCATCGACCGGGGAAGAGAAAGGGGGTAACTAACATGTCATTTAGTTGAATGCTGTTTATTAGAATGCAGTTTAGTGTTGCAAAAGCTACCTACATTTATAAGTGCTAAGTTGAAAAGGATCCAGTGTAGCAAAGCATTTCATTTTAACTGATATTTGTTAGAAGGTGGCAAAAAGACCTTTCTTTAATCTTAGTTACAGATATATCTGGTGTTA
Source organism: Nomascus leucogenys (assembly GCF_006542625.1). Taxonomy (NCBI): domain Eukaryota; kingdom Metazoa; phylum Chordata; class Mammalia; order Primates; family Hylobatidae; genus Nomascus; species Nomascus leucogenys. The sequence continues at coordinate 28,321,882 of NC_044395.1, read as the reverse complement.
GGAAATTCCATTTCCTCTGGATTCCATGCTACATTAATTAAATCTAAAAGATATATTTACTAAGCAGACATATAATGCTTTCCCGGTATCTGAAATCCTTGGTTATATGTATTCTCAGTCCAAGCACTGATTTCTCTAAATAAGGGAAACTATATTAGATTAATAGGTTAGCGTTATATGTAATATACTAACAATACAGAAGCAGATTCTGAAAATCTAATAATGTTGTGTGAAATGTAGTTATTTAGAAGAGATATGTATAAAAATAGGTAATATCCCTAAAATATTTTGCCGAGTTACAATTCTTCCGGTTGGGAAGTTTACCACACTGCCATGATACATGTATGAAATGTCTGTTCAGAAAAAGAAACTTAGAAAATATTCCTCACCCACCAACTCACTAAATGTAGGAATATATAATCAAAACTGGCTCTCAAAAGTGGTACAAATATATAGGGAAAGATACTTGTATGTGTGATAAACAAGAAAACAGGGAATCTATTTATTGGTTAGTTCTGAAAGGGGACCCACACTTGTAATTAAAATATATGTGTATATATATGACCAAAAACACTCATATGAATGGACACATCTTATTTCCCTCATCCTCCGGCTTTTTACTGACAGCGGTCACCTCCATCTTTTAGTAGGATTATTGCCTGACATAATACAGAAATTTTGCTGCTTGTTCTCAGCAAAGCAATGAAAGAGACACAATCTCTTTCCATACCCCTGTGGTGACCCATGTTCTGGGCTTGTGCTTTTTGGAGGAGTCTTTGATCTGTAGCAGGTCTCAGAGGCTTGTCTCCCGGAGAAACATGGTGCCGATGTTGTAGGAAACCTTTTTTATTCTCGACGAAGAAAGAGAAGGCTTTGGTGGCTTTGGACCAGTCCTTACCTCCAGGAAATAGCAGATCCCAGGAATTTCCTTTGGAAAGTTGTCTGGAAGCTCTTCACGAGACCGTGGAATGAATGTGAAACTTTCTTCTCGTTTTAATAATCTAAGAAGAAAATACAGAGCACATGAATCAAGTAGGCCAGGGAAATGTAAATACATGGACAGAAATTTTAAAGGCTCGGGAAGCCTATCTCTGACTGTTCATGGTAACACTTCTATTTCTTTGTAGAAATCTATGTGGCCTTCATCAGATTCCAAATGCTAGGAAATGTTATAACTCAGAAAAGATCCCTTCATGTGATAATAATAAAAAAAAAACCCAAAGCTGAGTATGGTACTACCTGAAAATATTTGTTCAAGATTAATTTCTTTCTAAACAGCATTCCTTGAAAATATTTGTTCAAATGTTATTGTTTTCCCTAAACAAATGTCCAAGGAAACTGCATAATACAGGTTTTATTTCAAGCATGCAGGATTTACCTTGTCTGCTTTTAAAACCTGCCCAAATTCTAGTGCACTCCTTTTATGTTTGTTAAACTGTGAGCTTTAAATGTGTGTCCTGTATGTAAAAAACTTTAATCAAGTATTTAACTTTGTAGAACAACACTTCATGACTCCAATGTCTCTGATATCTGCTTGCTGATTTCTGGCCAAGCATGCTATCCAGACTCGATAGCATTATGGTTGAACAGGTTGATTCTTCTCTTCCAGTCACACATAAAGACTCTTTTTCAAAACACTAACATTGGAATAAATTTATTCTTTAAACTCATCCAGTTTCATGAAAGGTTCAGTTTGATACTTGTATCTAAAAGTGTGGCCCAACAATTCAATTTAATTCAACAGCTCTTTATAGACTATTTCTTAATGCCCAAGAAAAGCCTCCTAGACACTTCTGTGAATATAAGAAGTGGAACACATCTAAAAAGCTCACAGTTTTGTCAACAGATAGAGAAACAGAATAAAAAAATTAAAAACCCCAATAGACGAACAAAACACAGAGTAATATAAAAGTATAGAACGGAATAGGCTAGATGCCATCAGAAAAGTAGACATGAAAATTGCAGAACTCTAGAAGAAAAAAAGTATTTGCAGTGGGAGGACCACAAAGCTTTCATGGACTAGATGTTATTTAAAGGCACATACAGTTTCAACAAATGGATAAGGAAAACAATGTAACCAAAGGGTTAGAAGCAAGAATATTGTAAAGTTTCTAACCATATGATAGCATTACCCCGTGAGGTAAGAATGAGGGTTAAGGCTGGGGCGGTAGGTTAGGAAAAAATTTTAAAGCCCTAAACTAAGAGTTTAGACTTTATTTGGAAAGCACCTTGGATCCAAACCCATTATCTTTTTCTTAAAAACAACCCATCCTTCTAAGACAGATTCATGTTAGCAGCAGCTCCAAGTAGGAGACAGGTCGGGGCAAAAGAAACAATGAGCACAAGAAGAATAAAGGATGTGTGAACATATAAGAACACTGCACCATCAATTATGAGTATCTCTAAGGAGAAGAAGAAAATATTCCTCCTCGAATGCTATTAATGGATAGAAAATATTACCTAAAACAATAGTTGGTAGTACTAATAAGTTATAATATGAGCAGTCTATATTTAATTTTAAAAACCAGAGCTATATAGTATTTTGATTGCTAAAGGATATAATGGCAGTTAAAAAAACCCACAAAATGATTATATTCATTTGGTATATAAAAAACAAGTCTCCTTCTAACATTTCAAAATTCTTTCAAAAGCTAAAAGATAAACTATGCATCCAACAAAGGTCTAATACCAAGCATCTATAAGAAACATAAACAAATTTACAGGAAAAAAACACAACCCCATTAAAAAGTGAGCAGAGGACATGAACAGGCATTTCTGAAAAGAAGACATACATGAAGCCAACACGCATATGAAAAAAAGCTCAACGTCACTGATCATTAGAGAAATGCAAATCAAAACCACAATAAGATACCATTTAACACCAGTCAGAATGGCTATTATTAAAAAGCCAAGGGCCAGGCACGGTGGCTCACACCTGTAATCCCAGCACTTTGGGAGGCTCACAAGGTGGGCACATCACGAAGTTAGGAGTTCAAGACCAGCCTGGCCAACATGGTGAAACCCCATCTCTATTAAAAATACGAAATTTAGCCGGGCATGTTGGCACGCCCCTGTAATCCCAGCTACTTAGGAGGCTGAGGCAGGAGAATCACTTGAACCAGGAAGTGGAGGTTGCAGTGAGCCAACATCATGCCACTGCTACAGCCTGGGTGACAGAGCGAGACTTAGTCTCAAAAAAAAAAAAAAAAAAAAAAAGTAAAAAAATAACAGATTCTGGTAAGGTTTTGGAGAAAAAGGAACATGTATACACAGTTCTTGGGAATGTAAATTAGTTCAGCCATGGTGGAAGACAGTGTGGAGATTCCTCAAAGACCTAAAGACAGAAATATCATTTGATCCAGCAATCCCATTGCTGGGAATATACCCAGAGGAATATAAATCATTCCATTATAAAGACACATGCATGTGTATGTTCATTGCAGCACTATTCACAATAGCAAAGACATGGAATCAACCTAAATGTCCAGCAGTGGTAGACTGGATAAAGAAAATGTGGTAAATACACACTATGGAATACTATGCAGTCATAAAAAATGAGATCATGTCATTTCCAGCAACATGGATGGAGCTGGAGGCCAGTATCATTAGCAAACTAATGCAGGAATAGAAAACCAAATACTGTATGTTCTCATTTATAAGTGGCAGCTAAATAATGAGACCACATGGACACAGAGAGGAGAACAACACACATTGGAGCCTTTTGGAGGGTGGAGAGTGAAGGATGGGAGGAGGGAGAGGTTCAGGAAAGTAACTAATGGGCAGTAATCTTAATACCTGGGTGATAAAATAATCTGTACAACGAACCCCCATGACACTCATTTACAAATGTATGTAACAAACCTGTGCTTGTACCCCTGAACTTAAAAGTTGAAAAATGCTCATCTCCATCAAATTTATAGAGGGCGAAAATGAGTTCAGAATAAGTTAGACTGATTTGCTCAAGGAAACAGCAAGACAGTAGTGACAATGGAACTGGAACCTAGACCTATAAACACAGTCAAGTTTAGCCCAACAGTAAATAACAAGACTACGTAAGATAGCTCTCCATCACAAAACAACTAAACTAAGAAACAATGACAATAAGAACGGAAGTCATCAGTACTTTTTACTTTCTTTTCATTTTCACAAATGTCAATTTTCTTTACTATTAATATATAATCAGTCACTTCAGAAATAAAATGTAAAAAGCCCTATACAGTAGTTTAATTTGGCAGTGAATTCCACAACAATTTTGCTAAGCTCAAATAGAACAGTCATCAATGTGTAATACATAGGTGTCAATCATTGATGTCAGTCAATCAACAAACTTTTTTTTAGTGGTTATGACATTATAAATAGTCCTCTGAATGGAGGCAAGTAAGTGGGGACTTGCAGAATAAGTTAATATAACTAAAAAGACAAGAAATGCTCATTGAAACAAATTAGCAATACAATGATACAACATCTGATACAATCTAAAGGAAGAAATTCTACAGGAGAAAGGGAAAGATGATGACTATGGATTTAAGTACAAGAGTTAAGAACCACATATAGCCATAGTTCAGTCTTTCCACAAAGTTTCCTTAAAGCCCATAATCAACAATTAGGACTCCACATGAGCTACATTCCCTTCTCCCTATCTTTTAAGTCCTCAAATGTATCTTTTACAGTTGTTTGTCTCACCAAGATCTTTGTTTTGCTATAATTGAGATTTTCAACCCAAAACAAAAATGGGGTTACATCTATGAAAGTACTTGTAAATGACTGAAAGAAGATGGTACCAGCTGCTTCAGATGTCAGAACTTTTAAATAATTCACTGCACATTGGCTGGGAGGAAACTTTTCACAAACAATTGATCTCTTGACATTTTAAATAGATCTCATGTACTTTGCTAGAAATTACAGAGACGACAGCTTTTATGAAATGGTATTTGCTTTTCCCAGTAAACATTTTGGTATCCATAAACTAAATACAATTTTAAATTTCAATAGTAAAAATGACAGCATGTAAGGATAAATTGATTCAACCTCCTATGATATCCAGTATTTATTACAGCAGACTTTGTAGATAAGAACACTGAAGGGCAATATTCAGTTGACTTCCAATAGGACAATCTGAATGACTTACTGGGGGGGTTTGTGGAGGAGGTCAGGGGAATTATTTCACACAGCATGCCTGTTGATGATATGAGTCATGGTGCTGAGTAAGCAATCAAATGTATACAAGGATTAGGAATTATTTAGAACCTGATCATCCCAGAGCCTCGGATCCCCTCTCAAATGCTTTATTAAGTCCAAGTCCCTGGGTTGGCTCTAAAGCTCTGTCTAACAATCCATTTCTTTAGCACCCCAGGGCTGATATGGAAGCTTAGATTCTATATAAATCTAAATTAATCCCCAGCTGTAATCCCCAGCTGGTTGTTACACACTCTGGGAGTTTTGGCAACATGTTTAATACGCATTTGGAAATCACACAAATCCTAGTTTACCTGCCTGTCACCCTTTCTCTGCTCAACAGTTTTTTTCTACAAATTGTTTTTCAAAATAAAAATCCACTGCTGCTTTGGATCAAAGGATGGCTCCCAAGCATGTGCAGGAAGCTTGATTCCATGGAGGTCCATGGAGCTTCTCCATCACAGCTGCAGAAATGAAGTTGGTTTCTGACTCTCTCACCTCTTGTTTGCAGGCTCATTTCCCCCAATTTTCACCAAGCTCTGTGCTCTGTCCTACATCCTGCCTTGGGAAAGAGTCTGACACTTACTCATACTGAAGTACAAATGATCTAAATGTAGTTCAAATTTTAACACAAAACTCAGAATTTTAAAAAAGGGTCAGTGAGTTCAGCAGTCAACTGGTCAACAGGTAATCATTAAGTGCCTTCTGTGAGCTAGGCCTGAACCAATACTTTCCTATCTCTGATGATAATATGTATGGGATAGGAGAAGACTGAGAGGGAAACGAGAGAATTTTGAGTTTTGCTGAAAATGTCTTTTCATAGTGATTATTTTTATTTGCTAAGTTGCCCCATGAACAACCCCATGGACAGAATAAACCTTGCTGAAATGAATAGATCCAGTTCCAGCCTCTAATAGTGGCAGACTAGTATATATAGCTCTCTGACACCTGCACGTTTGAAATCATTGTGTGAAATTGGAAAATCTTTTGTTTGTTTCAATAACTGGAAGGATCTGTGTAATGCGCAGAGCTGTAAGAGAGTGACATTCTCAGAATGCTATCTACCAGAGGGTATTCACAAACTTGTCTACTCAGTACCCAGCTACTGCTCACCAAGGGATACTTGAAGGGCAAAGGAAGAGGCAGTAGAATCTGATGCATCTTGTAGAGGGGTAGAAAAGATATGAGGACAGTGACCTTTTAAAAACTTTAGATGTCAGAAATATCTTTAATTCATTCGTCTCTCAACTTGATTGGTTTAATTAGGTATTAAATTCTTGTTTGGAATTCATTTTCTCCTGCGTATTTGGCTGTTAAAAAGTAAGATGTCATTCTGTTTTTTAATCCTGTGCATGTGAATTTTCTCCTAGTCTTTCTTATCACCATCATCTTTCTATCTCTGGTATTGTGAAAATTAATAATAATATGGCTAATTGCATCTTTTTTATTTGGTACAATGACAATTAGTGGATCCTTTTGAAGCTTTTTATGTAGCAAACTATGTCTTTCAGTTCTAGGAATTTTTAAAAAGTTACTTAATAATTTTGTATGCCTTGTTTTATATGTTTTCTTTTTATGCATTTTGGCTTAGACATTGGACCTGGTAAATTAATCTTCTAATTTGTTTTCCTTTTTCTCAAATTATTCCCTCATTTTAAAACATTCTATTTTCTGGAAGATTGCATCCAACATTATTTTCCGACACATAAAGAATTTTAAAATTTCAGATATTTCATTTTAATTTCCACTCTTGTGGTATGATTATTTTTTCTTATGTTGTGTTCTTACCATTTTAAATCTATGAGAATATTAATCATCTTTTTATAGTTTTCTTTAGTTCTCTATATTGTCTCTTTTTCCTCTAGATATTAATGGACTAGATTTTGTTGTTTGCTTTTTTGTTTTGGTCTCTTTTTTCATGTCAAGGCATTCAACAAATTACTAATGTCTGTAAATATCTTTCTATTTAAGTATAAGTCATTATGACATGGTTAGAAGGTTTGTGTGTAGCAAAATAATGTTGAATTGTAGGTTTAACCTGACCATTTCATTAGGGTTCCCAAATATCAATATATTTACTGTTTTTCCTTGGGTCCAGTTTGTCCAAGTAACAATATTCCAATCATTCCTATGGGATTTACACCTGGCTTCCAGCATTCTGGAAGTTGAATTTAGGAAATAACCTGGGAATCTCACTGTTATGAATGTAGACTTTTATTTAATCCTCCCATATTTACCTTCCTGAATTTAGAATTCCTCTGTTTCAATGTCTCAGGAGAACAAACCTCTTATATCTTTCTAGAGTTAGCTGTGCCCCAAAATTTGTTCTCCCTTTATTTATTAGTAATAAAGTTCTACAAAAGTACATGGCTACCCAGCTTGAAACTACATTTCCCAATTTCCCTAGCTACTATGGTTCTGAGTAATTATTAGGTTCCTAAAATAAGATTGACCTGACAAAGTTTTGAATGGCAGAAGTGAAGTAGATTCTATTTCCCTTGGCAACTGACCATTAACAGTGACTATTGATATTGGAGTTTTGCAGAAGCAGGCTCCAGTTTTTAGCTTCCTAAGTGTCAAGAAAATGGCCCAGTACTGGTGACATGTTAGTCTACCATCTAACTTCATAATCATGGGAATGCATATTTAGGCATCCATTTTTCAGTTTCCTGATGTCCAAAGGCTGGTATGGCTGTGGCCATGGCTCCTGACCTAGACTATTATAGTTCCTATGGTGAGCACAGGGGTAGGAGCTTGTGCACCTGGCCAGTTCTATATTTTATGGGTATCATTTCAAGATATCCAGCTTAGAACCTGATTTTTATCTCTTCTCATGATTCTGTAAGCACATTATTCCCTGTATATCTTCCGACTTAAAATACCCTAGAGTGTTTTCTACCCTTGTACTCTTTCTGGAATCTCTTCTGGTCATATTTTGGATGTTTTAGATTATCCTCCTAATTAGATTGTGTGTGTGTGCATGCATGTGTGTGTGTAAACAGGCTGATATTTAGATTTAGAGTGAATATACTTGCCTCTTACCCACTCCCTCTTCTGTAAGACCTGAAACTTCAGATTTCTTTTAGACATTAAGCCAAATATCACTCAGGCATACACTTTCCACCTTCCTCTCTTCCATTTTTAAATCCTCTTCCAGTCTTTGTGTGTTTGTATGTGTATATGTTATTTTGCTCCAACAAAATGGAAGAGAGGAAGGTGGAAAGTGTATACCTGAGTGATATCTGGAAGTCATTTTGTTGTTGTTTCAAAAAAGATTAATTATTAACTTCAGAAAAGGATAATGATAAACTCAGGGCCTCAATTTGCTTAATTAGAAATTTCTGTTGTTACAAATTATTCACCTGAATATCTTTTTTTGCTAAGGAATGCATTTGGATTCTATTGTAATAGCAATGGGCACTGTATTTTTGGGTGTAGGAGAAGGATGACGGTTCTGAAAAATGAAAATAAAAACCATCAACACACATTATGTTTTCCTAAGTGTTGTAAAGTTCCTGAATTTTTCCTATTTACCTTCTTCTTTCTACTTGAGTGGAAGAAAAGAAGGAACTCTGCCCTTCTGCTTTGTGTTTCACTGCTCCAAGATCAGATGCAGTCTGAAGATAGGTCCAATGGAACTGTAGTTATTGAGTCGGCTAGACAGCCTGAAATCCCTTGAAATGCAATGACTCATTCTCTGGAAATACACCTTTCCAAATAAGGAAAGTAAGAATCTAGCTCATGATGAAATAAAACAGAAAAAGGATCTCACCAAATGTTTATGCATTTTAAGGTTGCAAATATTTTTACTTGCAGATGTTGAGGTAATTTTATAATTTGAGGCAATCTGTGGGATCTAAAATTCAGGCCAATAAGTTCTCCTAAAGGGATAGTCTTCCTGTATGTCCCCTGAAAATGATAAGGCAGAGAGTCTCAGAGGCACTTCAGCAACACCCCTGCACATTTTTTCTGCAACCCACCCAGGAGTAGGTACTGATGGCAAAGTGTGCTTAACTATAGGTTTCATACTCTGCATACCTGATACCTGCTAGAGAGTATACATCTTCTGGGATGTTCCTATTTGAGTGGCAAAACTAATGCCCTTTACATTCTTGAATTTTAGGATGCTAAATAACTAAAGAGCATTCTACCCCATTGACTTCTCTGGACCCTGTCAATTTTGACCTTTAACAGCCTAAAAAGTCCATTTCTAGTAAATGTCAAGGAATTTAAACTTTAAAACATTCATGCAAAAGTTTAACATGTCTATAGACAGAACTTTAAAAAGAGATGGTAAGTGAGAGATTAGAAAAGATAACTGTAAGCAGTTCTTGTAAGTTAAATAATTTCCTCACATTTTTCACTTCTCTGACCAAAAGTCTTTCTTAAAAACAAGTTCATCATTGTGCTGGTCTTTCTGTATAAAAGATAAAGAAGTGGAAAGAAGAAAATATGCACAATTATTTTAAAAAATGAATATTAGTTGATTTCATTACTTAAAAATTAGTACCAAGTTAGATTCCTAGACTTAAGAATTCTATGTTCTCTATTTTCTATATTATTCAACCAATCAGAAATAGAGTTAGCCTAAATGTATTCTAAGGAGATCATGCAAATTTTAATAACTTCAGCCCCCAAGAAGGCAAATCAACCTAGGAAAATATTTGGAGGCTAAAAAAAGGGCATACTTTTTTCCTTTTCTTTAAGAGTTCAACCGACTTCTTCTTATATGAACAATGTTTTATAGAAAATATTCCTTGCAAATTCCACTAAAATTATGCTTCTCAGAAATATTCATTTTTGTAGAGAGAAACTATGAGAGAGGAGAAGAGGTATAGGTAGGCTTAGTAAATCTGATCTCTTACATTTTAGAGTTTTTCTTTCCCTCATACAGGTTAGATAGAGAAAAATTAGTTGATGGCATTAGTTAAGTCGCTTAAATTCTCTGGTTTCTTAATTTCCTTGTGGAAAAAGAAAGATTTTACTCTAATTTATTTCAAAGATTAGTTACAGCTCTAACATTTAGTGAAGCTTGAGAATTTATAAAGTATTCAGTTTACAGAGGATCATATTCAAAGCAGCATGATCAAACATGTTAGTTTTAGACTTGCAAATCTGAAAAATTTTCAAGTAAGATCTCCAGAGGAAACACTGTCATGTTGGCCAATATCACAAAAACTGATTACAAAGCAATTTTGATTTAGTAATAGGTGACTAATGCATGAGAATCTTTGCACTTTAGTAAGAGCCACAGAAAGGATTCTTAACATAGCATTTAGAGCAATCAGATTTTTCCTGATGCACAGTGTTTCACACAAAAGAGCAGTGGGAAGAACTGACTGCTAAAAGATTAAGGCCCAATTAAGACTGGTTTCAATTCTCTAGTTTAAAAATGAATACTCCAAACATACTGTATTTTATTAAATATTAAAATGTATTTAAGTAATACAATTCATGATCTGTTTTTTGGAAGGTAGACTGCCTTGTTTTGAGAGGATTTGAAACAAACATATTTCCTTAATATAACATAGTACCATAATCAAACAAACAATATAATATAAAATTTTGCCATTTCCTTCAAAGGACAATGTACACACAATTGGAAAAAAGGAGAAATTTAAAATGATATAGAGGCTTGATTACATGCTAAACCTAAAAGTAAGAACTTTAAAGTTAAAAATATATTCATAAGGCATTAATTCTGAGAGTGAATAAATATGGCTTTCCAATTTCAAGGCACAGTATTAACCATACAATATATAGAATGGCTTTGTGTTTTTGCCCAGTCAGCCCTGTCAATTATTTCTTTAAAGGTTTTTCATACTTTCTATACCTCTATTCCCACGATCATGGCCTTAGTTCATGACTGTACCTTAGGCTTGGAACAACGCTGTTACCTCTTCTCTTATGGCCATTTCACCTCTAGGTGTTCCCTACTCCACTCCCTGTGGAACATTGCTTCTAAGTAAGCTTTTCTTTGATCATGTTGTTTCCAGGCTCAAAAACATTCAGTGGGTCTCATAGTATATAAGATCCTCTGTTATGTAGGTTGAAAATAAATTCACAGCTTTCACTGAAGGTTAAATATTGTTTTTTTTTTTTTTTTTTTTTTTTTTTTTTTTTTTTTTAAAGACAGGGTCTGGCTCTGTTGCTGAAGCTGCATTACAGTGGTGTGATCACGGCTTATAGCAGCCTCCATCTCCTAGGCTTAAGTGATACCCCTGCCTCAGCCTCTTGAGCAACTGGGACTTTAGGCACATGCACCAGGTCTGGGTAATTTTTTTTTTAATATTGGTAGAGATAAGGTCTCACTGTGTTGCCCAGACTGGTCTCAAACTCCTGAACTCAAGTGATCCTCTCCCCCGGCCTCCCAAAATGCTAGGATTGCAGGCATGAACCACTGTGCCTGGTCTGGATGTCAGAACTATAATAATTTTTTAAATAAGGATTTTTTGGAATAATGTTAGATTTATAGAAGAATTGCAAAGATATATAGTATAGTTCTGCAAGAAGTGAGTTCACTTACAGTCTTTACTCAATTTCATCTAATGTTAACATTCCACTTAACCTGGGTATATTTGTCAAAACTAAGAAATTAACAATGGTATATTACTATTAAGTAAATTGCAGACTTTATTCAGATTTCACTGATTTTCTATTAATGCTACTTTTTCTGTTCCAGGATTTAGTATAAAATATTTTTAGAATTATCTAGACCTAACCTAGTTTATAAGTAAATGAAAGATGAGATCATTTATGTGGCTTATCCAGGGCCATAAACTAATTAGTGGCAGAACAGGAATATGAAATTCACATTCTTTTATTTGGTCATTCATTTATTTAATCAGTCAGTAGTGATTCTTAATATTTTCTGAATCATGGTCCATTTTGAAATCTGATGAGAATATTAAAAAAAACTGTTTCCAGAAACAAGCACATGTGAGTATGCATAGAAAATGCTTCATAAACACACTAATCATAAGGCTTAAATGTAACAGCAGCCCCCAAAAACCTCAACAGTAATACTTTTATCTATGTTCTACCTTGGATTTTAAGTCAGATATTACTTGAATTGTTTCCACAGCCAAAACATGTTTAACACTTACTTTTCTAAAGAACTTGGCCTTTTTAGCTAAACTGTGGACATCTAAAAGAAACTTCAGAAAGGATTATTAAACCTGTGTTAATTAATTACAAAATAAATATTGACCTTCAGGCCACTAGAAATGGTGCCATTTTTAATGGAGAAAGGGAAAGGAAAATATAAGGAGTGACTTTTTCTTTTGCTTTACATCATGCTTAATTAGTAACTAATTTTCACCTTATAGTATTTTAGATAATGTGGAAAATTTATTTAAGGTTGGCATTATTTGTAAACGTTATTTATGACATATATTTATGTATATGATTCCCACATTTAAGCAGAGTTGCCAATCACAGTATTTATACTTCAAGGAAATTCTTTTTGTGTGTGAAATTAACAGATATCTCCCATATAAATAGGAATTATCGACATGAATACCAGATTAATGCCTTTAAATTCTGAATCCTAGAACTAGGTAATTAACTTTTTAGCAATGCCGTCATGAGGAGAACCACCAAGCTTTCCCTTCATACTAGTTAGGAATGGGACCTAAAGAAAAACAGCAAAACTTTACTTCTAGATTTAATCTTAAGCCTAATCATATAAGCCAAACCTATGCCAAATAATAAACCAAATCATAAAGAAAAATATGTCTTTTTTCTTTTTCTTTTTTTGTTTTTTTTTTTTTTGAGACGGAGTCTCGGTCTGTCGCCCAGGCTGGAGTGCAGTGGTGCAATCTCGGCTCACTGCAAGCTCCACCTCCCAGGTTCACGCCATTCTCCTGCCTCAGCCTCCCGAGGAGCTGGGACTACAGACGCCTGTCCCCTCGCCCAGCTAATTTTTTTGTATTTTTAGTAGAGACGGGGTTTCACCATGTTAGCCAGGATGGTCTCCATCTCCTGACCTCGTGATCCGCCCGCCTTGGCCTCCCAAGGAAAAACATGTCTTAAATTGCCAGACATACTCTTCATTTCGTATCTTTGAAAACAACTAACCACTTTTGCACAGTACATAATTATATATTTTCTCATTGATTCTTACAAATTTTAGCAATTAGACCTTTAAGAGTAAGCTAATAGGTAAGTTTTTACTATTTTTACTGTAAAAATAACTACAACATTATATTCTGATTTTTAAAGACTTCACTACAATGGCCTTAAATATGCTGGTAAATATATGGAATGACTGAAGTGGAATATTCTAAAATACCCCTACCCCCAAAAAAGACAAGATTTATTTTTTAAAAATTGGGAAGGCATCAGATTCCTGATCCACAGAATTACACTTTCTGGGGAAAATGCTTTTTGATATAGCAGGGAGACAAAGAAAGATATAGTAAAAAGACATATTGAAATGAATAGAATATCTCATTCAATTTTGCTAGAAATGACTTTTATTGGCACATTTAAAAGGGTAATATTAATGTTGCTGTTTGTAATTGGAAAAATAGAAATATAATTCTTGAGGCACAGCTCCAGTTTATCCTTTTGGGAAAACTATTAAGTCATTTGTCTTTACTGATTACATTTCTTTTGTAAAATATGTTTACTGTTTTGGTGCTTCCATAGAGAAAATGATACGATGATTAATAAAGTTATTTAAAAGACTGAAGGGTAGTAACATGCCAGCCCGAATACTTTTATTTTCTTTAAATATCAAATCACTAGAGCAGATGAGCATGTTGGTTTTTTTTTTTTTTTAAGAAAAGGCTATGGAAAAACTACTAGATAAGAATTTCTTGAAGTTTCTTTGGATCTTTCCCCACATTAAGCGTCCATAGGAAGAAGAGTAAATATTTATAACATAGTATCTCACCCTTGTATAATAATTATATTGACAAAGGAACAGAAGCAGAGTTTCTAGCTAGTGTTTTTGACTAGTATTACTGATTATTAAACTATATCAAACGTATAGTTTAATGAAATAAAAACTATACCCAAGGAATGTCATCATTCTTCAATTACTCCATTCATCTTTCTCTGAATTTACCAGAAAGATGCATTCCTCCAAGTTGTTTATAAATTCCTAAAAGCAAGCCTATATTCCCAGTAAATTATTATATGCATTAGAGACATGCTTACACAAAATGTTTTTTAGCCTCAGAGGCAACAGACAATTTTCTTTTTCACTTGGAAGCTTCCACTTGCCACAAGTTTGTCCCATATACTCATGTTCATTTCAGAGCTAGAGACAGAGATACTAATATAGTTAGAAACACAGACACTCCAAATAAACACGAATATCCTTCGTTTTTATTATCCTGAGTATAAAAACAACTCCAGAACAGCAAAAGTTCAACCTGAGGGCATTATATCTACAAAGAGAAAACGAATCTCCCTTGCTCTAATTCCACTTTGCTCCCCACTGCTCTCTTCACCATTTTCTTGCAGAAGAAATCCTCTCATCGAGGCTAGTAATATTCAGAAATTAATGGGTTTTTTAAAAAATAAAATTTGTGCTCATAAAAGTAGAGAGTAGAATTGTGGGTATTAAAGGCTAGGAAGGGTAAGAGGGGAGGAGACGATGTAGAGAGGTTAACAGATAGAAAATTTCAGCTAGATAGGAGGAATAAATTCTGGTGTTCTGCAGCACTTGGGGTGGATAGGGTTAATGATAATTCATTGTGTATTTTCAGAAAGCTAGAAGAGTGGAGTTTGAATGTTCCTCACACAAAGAAATGATAAATGTTTGAGGTGATAGATATGCTAATTATCCTGATTTGATCATTATGCATTGTAAACACTTATCAAAATGTTACTCTGTATCCTATAAACATGTACTCTAATGTGCCAGCTAAAAAATTTAAAAATTATTGTTTTTTTCCATGTTATTTCAAGTAGTTATCAACCCAGTGGGACAGCCTGGCCACGGATAAGATCTCAGGCTTTAGAGTAGGGCAGCTATGGGTTTGAATTATGACTCCCGCACTTATTTAGCTCAATGTTCTTAGTGACTTATTTAACCTAAGTTTCAGTTTTTCTCATCTGAAAAAGATAATGACAATTCAGAACTCACACTCTTGCTGTAAGGATTAAATGATAATATAAATAAACTGTAAGTAATTCAATAAATGTTTGCTGTGACTATAATGAGATATTGGAGCTAAAAGATGCATGAGAGCTCATCTAGGTCATCAAATAGCTTAACCAATATTAGATGCAGTTCTCTTAATTCCTAGGGTAGGAATTATGCACTATATTAAACTCTTGCACAAAAATGTGGTCTGTGCAATTTTAAACTTGGTGCTAGAGGTCTAAAGATAAATATTATAACTTCTTGAGTTTTGTAAGAGATGGTATGTGGGTATCCATGTCTGAGGGCAGGTTATGCAGTGAGAGGACTGTGGTCATCTTTATAAAAATTACTTATTTCTCAGGGTAGTTTCTTAGTGTCTTCTCCTCAAGCCAAGGGCTCTACTGCTTCTTAAATATAGAAATATAATTCAGTCCTACACTAGATTCCTGTCTTCAGGAATCTATATCTTAAGTCCCAGTAGAAATCCTTTATAAGCCATAGGTCTCATTTGTGAAAGTCCTTTTTCCTCCCCAGATTTTGCTTACATAATTTATATGTGTTTTTTTTTTAATCCTCAAAGACAGGTATGCAGAAGTAAGATTGGGGCTATATTTCCAGGCAGGTTTTAGCATTTAAATTTTCCCTTGTTGTAGGAAGAATAACCCCCACCTCCCAAGATGTCCACATCCCAATCCCTGAAAAATGTGAATATGTTAGGTCTCATGGTGTGATGTTTAATATTGAGTGTCAACTTGATTGAAGTGAAGGATGCAAAGTATTGTTCTTGGGTGTGTCTGTGAGAGTGTTGCCAAAGGAGATTAACATTTGAGTCAGTGGACTGGGAAAGGTGGACCCACCCTCAAGCTGGGTGGACACAATCTAATCAATTCCAGCACAGCCAGAATAAAACCAGGCAGAAGAACATGGAAAGGTTAGACTGGTTTAGTCTTCTGGCCTACATCTTTCTCTCATGCTGAATGCTTCCTGCCCTTGAACATTGGACTCCAAGTTCTTCAGCTTTGGGACTTGGACTGTTTCCTTGCTGCTCAGCTGCAGACACCCTATTGTAGGACTTCACCTTGTGATCCTGTGAGTCAATTCTCCTTAATAAACTCCCCTTTATACATACATCTATCCTATTAGTTCTGTCCCTCTAGAGAACCCTGACTAATACACATGGCAATGATGAATTAAGGGTGCCGATGGAATTAAGATTGTGAATCAGATGACATTAAAATAGAGAAATTACCATGGATTATCCAGTGGGCCTGACATAATCACAAGAGTCCTTAAAAGTAGAAGAGGGAGGAAGAGTCAGTAAAAGATATGTGATGATGGAAATAGAATTAGAAAGATGAACTATTATTGGCTTTGATGATGGAAGAAGAAGGTTCTGAACAGAGGAATGAGAGTGGCCTCAAAGCTGGAAAAGGCAAGAAAGCATGTTATCACCTAGAACTTTCAGCAAAGAATGAAGGCCTCATGATGCCCATGCTGATTTTAGCTAAGTGAGACCTGTGTCAGACTTGTGCCCTACAGAACTATAAAATAATGTTTGTGTTGTTGAAGCCAACAGTAAGTAATTAATCTAATTAGTAAGCAATCACATATATGATTACTTACTAATTAGATTAATTACACACTATATATACGATTACATACTTACATACATATGATTACTTAAGTAATGATTACTTAGTAATCATATACATATATAGATATACATATATGATTCCCACCATTTGAGCAGAGGTACATAATTCAATTAATCATGTGATTAATTGAATTATGTACCTCTGCTTAAATTTGGGAATTTTCCATGTACACAGCCAATTTTTAATCATATGACTATGATTTAGACACTCATCAGTAAGGGACTTTTGTTAATAAAAACACATAGGAATAAACTGATTACTATCTCAGCTCTTAGTTACAGCTCAAAACGCACCTTTGACCAAATTACCAAACCCATTCTTTCTCTGGGATTTCCAGATGAGGTCTGTAATCCTACTAGCACACATCATTCATCATGGCTAAATTTATAAATTATGAGATTCAAGTGCAGGAATAAGATGGTTTCTTCCTCCATGGAAAGAACAGGACGAAGCAGTAAATGAATGTCTGCTATGTTCCAAGTATAAGGAGCTTTAAAAATATCACATTAAATGCCAACAATAATCTTCATAAACATGTACCCATTTTAAAGATGAGATAACTTGGTCCAAAGAAATGAAGTCACTAAAGTTGATGTAGACAGTAAACTTTAGAGCCTGGATTCTACCTTAGGCACTTTGATTCTGAGCTCATGCACTTCACCACTGCCTAATCTGCTCGACTGTACATCCCCTCATACAATGAGCTGTTCAGGTATCAGTGGTTAGGAAGAAATTTGGTTTTAACAGAAAGAAGCCTTTCACAGTCAATTAAAAATAGGCATTCTAAAACATCTGGAAGTAGATCAATTGTAAAATGAGAAAAGCAAAAATGCTTAAAGATTAAGAAAAATTTCATACCAAAATAATTCAAGTCTTTCTACATTTTTAGTTTGCACTGTAGCAAGAAAAAATAATTATGCTGAGAGAAATCATTTATTTCAAAATTTGCTAAAGCCGTCCTTCATATAAGCAATTATTTCTGTTTTACAGATCAGCAGCATGATGTTAAGACAGTTGTTTATAATATGCACTATTTAAAAATATATATTATATGCAGTATTTAAAGTAATATATTAGTATATATAATATATATTATATGTACTATTTAAAGTGCATATATTAATAGTGCATATATTATGTGCACTATTTAAAATCCATATCCCATAAAAAACTTATCCCATCATTGGGATGATGGGAACAAAAATGTGTGTAAACACATTTATTGAAGAAAAATGAAAACGTCTAATTTGGAAAACTTAATAAAAATTTCTTTTTTGTAATGTCAGGTAAATAATGTTCATAGGAACAAACTGTGATAATTAAAAAACAGAAAATATACTAAGTGTTGGTCAACAGAGGAATATATGTATGAAATACTAAAATATGGTGGAGTCATACACTGGAATGTCATACAGCGATTAAAATGACAAGCTAGAACTATCTATGATTTAGACAGTCATCAGTAAGGGACTTTTGTTAATAAAAACACATAGGAATAAACTGATTACTATCTCAGCTCTTAGTTACAGCTCAAAATGCACCTTTGACCAAATTACCAAACCCATTCTTTCTTTGGAATTTCCAAAGAAAGATGTTCGAACATGGATAGATCTTAAAAGTATTAAATTGTGTTTAAAAGAAACCAAAGTTAGTGAAACAGTCATACAGTAAAATACCATTTATGAAAATAAAACATCTAAAATAAAATTATATTATTAATGGATACATACGTAGAAAGTTAACATATAAAACATGGGAATGGGGCAGGGCGCGGTGGCTCAGGCCTGTAATCCCAGCACTTTGGGAGGCCAAGGCAGGCAGATCACGAGGTCAGGAGATGGAAACCATTCTGGCTAAAAAGATGAAACCCCGTCTCTACTAAAAATACAAAAAATTGGCCAGGCGTGGTGGCACGCGCCTGTAGTTCCAGCTACTCGGGAGGCTAAGGCAGGAGAATCCCTTGAACCCAGGAGGCAGCGGTTGCAGTGAGCGGAGATTGTGCCACTGCACTCCATCCTGGGCGACAGAGTGAGACTCGTCTCAAAAAAAAAGAAAAAACAAAACAAAACACAGGACTTTGAAACACACCAAACTCATCAGGATGTCACAATGAAAGATTCAGAAAATTCCAAAGAAAATGTTTTGTTCATTTTTATTAAGAAATATCTGAAGCAAAATATAAAGTGTTTAACTGTGGTGGGATCATGGCTATTATCTTCAGTACTCCACAATAGTTGTAAAAATATTTTTAAAATTCAATTATTTGAATATTTCAGACCAAAAGCATTTGGAATGAACCATTCAAAAAATGATTTCAATTTATCATAATATCAAAACAGTCCACTTCCAAAGTTTATAATAATCATACAGTTTTTCAAGATAAACAGGTAATGTTGGACATTCTACAGAATGTAATTCAGGGATAAAATAGAGATTTCAAACTCTCAGCTTAATACTGGGTTTTACTTCATAAATTATATTTGTTCTAAGAATCTACCCACCTGTCAGCTCAACATGTCTATCTATGGCTCTGTTTGATTTTGGGGGGCCTGGGGGTGAAGGTGCAGAACAATAACACAACAGTAAGCTTCAGTGTATGCAGTAGTTGAAATGATTTCATTCCTCAGACCTTGTTAATCACTAAGGATCATCATAAACTAACTGTGGAAAAGACTACAAAAACTCTGAGTCACCACCAAAATGCACAGACTTGTATGGCTGGCAGAGTTTTTTGTTTTTTTTTTTTAATCTATCACTATGTAAACAAGGCCAGCTACTGTTTATGATGTCTAAGCTCCGGGCATGAACTCCTCACACAGGTTGGGCCCATTCTTTTACACATCTTTCTTTCTTTCTTTTTTAAAATTTTTTTAAGTGAAGTTGTCACAGAAGACATAAATCTACACTATGTTACACAAACATGGAAAATAAGTATCAATACCATGATGGGAATAAATGGAACCATGTAATAGGATATGAGTGAGGTAGCTGATCTTCAGTAACTTTTTTTCATCGTATAGAGCAGAAAGTATCAGAATCACTGATCTCTACTAGAGAATTTGACAAAATTCAATTTGCTATGGTAATTATTGTCAGATCATCTGTAATATGCCCAGAATTGTGTTGGGAAAATTGGGAGAAGTTTAAAAGATGTAAATCCTCTTATAAACATCCTGAAAATAGCAGATAGTTCTTAGATAAGTAATATTAGACAGAATCCTGAAACTTTGTCCAGAAGTTATCTGTGAGGCTCTCAAAATCTCTTGGGCTCCTTAAAATTAGTAAGAGGTGTGTCTTTATTCAAAAACAGTAAAATCAAGGTATTCACTACTTTAATGAGCTTAGCAAGAGCTTTAAAATGTATTTTTAATGTGAACTTTCTCTTGATTTTATATTTGTAATTTCAGTTTTCTTTCTCATCTATTTTGCAGAATCTGGAAGTATCTGTTTTTCATCTAAAAACTTTAAATTCTCTCTCTGAAATTTCTGATACCAAATTACCCTCTAATTTGGTATCAAAAGTTTGAAAATATCACTATTTTATTTATTATTATAGTCAACTTTTATTATCTTTATATTCAAATTTTCTGCTTGAGTTTTTTGTAACCATGTTGATAGAAAAATCAATGGCCACTATTCCTACTTTACATTTTTTTCAGTATGATTCTAAGTTACTTAAAACATGAAATTAATTAAGTAGCTATACAATAACGCCCGGAATAAAGCCAAAGTGTGATAAAGTAAGATATTTTCATGCTTTTCTTTGCTGTTAATTTTGAAGATGTCCATCTTGTCAATGTATTTATTCATTAATTTGATAAATATTTATAGAGTGCTTATTTTGCGCTAGACATTTTTATAAGTTTGGGGATATAATGATGAGCCAAACTTATCATTATGACTGTGAGAGACATGGTCGCTTCCCATATACGGGGCTTAATATCTAATAGGGGAGATTTCTACCAGACACAAAATAAGAATGAATTCAGGAGGCAAAAATGTGTAGTGTTGTCAAAGATTACCTTTAAGATAAAAAGAATTTAATGATGTTTTACTCTGTACCTGGTATAGCAGAGCATTCAAAATCCCAAAGTCCACAATGCTCCAAAGTCTGAAACTTTTTGAGAACCAACATGATACTCAAAGGAAATGCTCTTTAGAACATATTGGATTTCAGATTTTCAAATTTGGGATGCTCACCAGGTAATATAATGCACAAATATTCCAAAACTCAAAAAATTGCAAACCATAAAACACTTGTGGTCCCAAGCATTTTGAGTAAGGGATAATTTATATATATATAAATTTAAAGAGTATTTATTTATTTATGTATTTATTCAAAAAAAAAACAGTCCAATCACCTTTTCTTTTTGTTATTTTATTATTATTATACTTTAAGTTTTAGGGTACATGTGCACAATGTGCAGATTTGTTACATATGTATACATGTGCCATGTTGGTGCCAACCACCTTTTCTATTGTATTTCTTTCATTCTTATAAACAGAAACATTTTGAAAATGTTGAGATTTCTATTATAATGCAGATCCTTAAGAACATTTGCTCTCCTGTATTTTAAACAGGTATACTTAAGAAGGACAGAGACTGTGGGAAATGACAAACCTATATTCACCTCTCAGTCATGTCAGATTTTTCATGCACTCTCACAGAGTGCAAATAAAAGTTTGTGTCACAATTACTATCTATCTTTGGGTTTGGGCAGTTCTACCCATAGTATCTTGGAGAATGACAGGATCAAGAAAAAGAACAGGGTCTCACAAATGACAGCATAGCAGCCCAAAACAAAGCCAAAGACAGGAAGGAGGAGGCCAGAGAACACTTACTGGTAAGTGGTTGGGCTGACATTGATGCGCCGAGGGTGACTTCCCGACTCGAATTTGCTTGCCAGCGTGACATTATTTCCAAACAGGCAATAACGTGGCATTCGCACCCCAACAACTCCAGCCAGCACGGAGCCCGAGTGAATTCCTATCCTCATCTAAAGAAGAAAGAGGAAAAGGAACATATTTGTTTCCATTTGGTATGCAATTATTTTAATGAAAGGCACTGCTAATTTAAAAAAAAAAAAAATCTATGAGCTCCTCAAAGACAGGAACTGAGTCCTGGTCATTTTTGTGAGCCTAATAGCTGGATCATTATAGGGCTCAAAGAACATAAATGCTCTTGAATACACAAATGAATGGATTAAATATACGAAAAAGTTTATGTTTAATTTGCTACATAAATCTGGTTAAGTTACAGGTTAAATCAGATTTCATCTGTACATAATATGGTCTACCTTGAAAAGTATATTTTTCTCCACTTTCTCCCTCCAGTTATTCTTAAATAAAACCTTATTTGTTCCTTTCATAGCATTAAACATAATTAATTATAAATTAAATATTTATATTTCTGTTTATTTTGTTTAAATGTTGGATTTTCCCATCAGAGAAGGATATAGTTATATATATTATATACATGTATATAACATATATAGTATATATATTTCTTTACTGCCGAATATTAGACATTTAGTATAGTACCTAGAGCAAAGCAGGTATTCAACACTAGTGATAAATGTTGAATAAATTGGCTGAATTCCCCATTTAACTCCATTTTAAAATGGAGTTAAAATAGAGACTTCAACCCTTGAGACAGTCAATAGGCATTAATTAAAAATTCTGAAGAGTAAATTAAGTGCTGTGTATTTACTCTCTGATTAGTCTGTCTGGTCCATGCCTTGAAAAAGCCCTCAATGTACAGTTGATATATAATTAAACATGATTAACAATAATGGGGTTATATTGACACAGTCTACACCAAAATAACCGAAGCTAATGGATAACAAGTGGGAGATGATATCCTTAGTTCTAGGAGAATGTAGAGTGTTCCTTGGAGGGAGGAAACCTGACCCCTAGATGCCTACCAAGTAGCCAAATATCACCCCTTCACCACCAGGCTGTCTTTGCCACTCTGGTTGTAAGGATAAAAGTCAGTCTGAGAACAACCCTTGTCTTGGGGCTGGAGACTTCTGCATATATCAACTCATAGAAAGACAGGTTGAAACTAATGTGACCTAGCTGCATCCCCTGATAATCTTTTCACCTACTTTTAAAAAACTGACTCTAAAATTTATTTGGAAATTCAGTATGGTAGAAAGAGTCAAGATATATCCGAGAAAGATGACAAGTTACAGTATTTGCCCTACCATAAACATATCTAATTAGTGCATAGATAGCATCATATAAACAAATAGACAAATGGAGCATTTAACCCAGAAAGGCTGCCATGCATATGTAGGTGCTAGATTTATAAAAGAGTTGGCATTTCAGATAAGTGAGAAAAAGATGTCCTTTTTATTAGAATGCTCTGGATCAACTTTGTTTTATGTGGAAAAAAAATTCCAAGTAAATTAAAGATCTTGATGTAGCAGACATAACTTCACAGCTTTAAAAATAATTGTATTAATTAAGAAACAGTTGGTAGTATCAGTAAAACTGCAAAATATAGATACTTTAAAAACATAGACTTTTATTTGTCTCTCAATAATAGTTCCTAGGTGGGTCATCCAGATTGCCAGGCTGCTCTGTTCCCCTCAGTAATTCAAGGACGGGTCCTTTTCATTCGTCCTTCTCCACGTCTTGGCACATATCCAGAGCACCCTCATGTTCCAACTCATGGGATGTGGAAAGATAGCAAATTTATCATTTAAAGTGATCTTCATTTCTTTGTGTAGATCCATTTGTATCTGGTATCATTTTTCTTCTTCCTACAGGACTTCTTAAATATTTCTTATACTGTAGGCCCACTGCTAATAAATTCCCTCTGCTTTTTTATGTTTAAAAGTCTTAATTTTGTCTTCATATGTTAAAGATACTTTCACTGCATATAGAATTCTAGGTTTAAAGAGTTTTTTACCCCCAGTAGTTTAAAGATGCTGCTCCACTTGCTCTCATCTTGCATCATTTTAGATATAAAATCTGCTATCATCTTTATCTTAATTCTTCTATATATAACATATCTTTTACTTCTGGTTGCTTTTAAGTTTTTCTTTTATCATCAGTTTTAGGTAATTTAGTTACGATTTCCCTTGATGTTTTTTTCTTGTGTTTTGGGTTTGTTGAGCTCTTGGATCTGTGGGTTTATAGTTTTTATCAAATTTGGAAATTTTCTATTTCTTTGAATATTTTTTTCTGTCTACCTCTACCTCTCAGAGATTCCAATTACACATACGTTAGGAGCTTGAAATTACTTCCAAAGTCCACTGATAATCTATTCATTTAAAATAATTTTCTCCATTTATTTGGGATAATTTCTATTGCTATGTCTTCAAATTTATAATATTTTCTTTTGCAATGTCCAATTTATTATTAATCACATTCAACATATTTTTCATCTCAGACATTGTAATTTTCCTCTATAGAAGTTCAATCTGGAATTTTTAAAAATCTTCCAGGTATCAATTTAGCTTTTGAAAATATGGAATACAGTTAAAAATCACTGTTTTAATGCCCTTGTCTGCTAATTCTAACATCTGTTTCAGCTCTGTACCTATCCATTTGGATTAATTTTCCTCTTCATTATGAGTCCCATGTCTCAGATTTTCTTTATGTCTAGTAAGTTTGGATTGGATGCCAGATATCATAAATTTGACTTCTTGAGTGCTGGATAGTTTTATAATCTCATAAATATTATTGAGCTTTGTTCTGGGATGCAGTTTAATGACTTGGAAAAAATCTGTTCTTTTCAAATCTTGCTTTTAAGATTTGTTAGGCAAGACTGGAACAGTGTTTCATGAAGGGCTAATTACCCTCCCTTACTAAGGCAAGAACCTTGAGTACTCTCCCCAGTGTCCTTGATTTATGAGGTTTTCCATTCTGCCTGATGGAAACAGGCATTGTTTTCCAAGTCCTGTATAAGTGCTAGGTGCTTTTCCATCTAATCTTTTGGGTATCTATCTCCCTCACACCAGGGCTCAGGTAGTTTCTTCACATATGTGCACTAATCATTAACCTGCAGAATACATAATGAGGATCTTTGGAAGATGTCAGAGGGTCTTTTTGCAACTCTCACTTCTCTGACACTCTATGACCTTTAGCCTCCTTGGTTCTCCCAAGACTCTCAGCTCCATGTCTTCAACTCAAGAAGTTTGTTGGGTATCTCCTGGTTTGCCCCTCCCTGAGCCACAGCCTGGATGCCTCTCAAGGCATTTAGCTAGGACAATCATAGGGCTCATTTAATTTGTTTCTTATCTCTCAGGAATCACTATCTTCCATTGTCTAATGTCCACTGTCATGAAAACTGTTCTTTTGTATATTTTGTCCTGATTTTAAAAAGGTTTTTTTAAGATAAGACTGTAAATCTAGTCACTGTACTCCATATTGGCTGGAAGCAGAAGTGGGACTTACTTTTTTTTTAAAAGTAAACTATTTGAAAAAAGGCTGTTTCTGATGAGGGATTCTCTATTTGGACTTAAAGCAAAACATGCTGAGTAGCAGTATTCCTCTTAAACAAACTAGGTGTAAAGCACCTTTCTCTAAAATCAGCAAAGCACACTGCAATATTAGTATGTTTCCTTTTTTTTTTTTTTTTTTTTGAGATGGAGTCTCACCCTGTCGCCCAGGCTGGAGTGCAGTGGCGCGATCTCGGCTCACTGCAAGCCCCGTTTCCCGGGTTCACGCCATTCTCCTGCCTCAGCCTCCCAAGTAGCTGGGACTACAGGCACCCGCCACCATGCCCGGCTAATTTTTTGTATTTTCAGTAGAGACGGGGTTTCACTGTGTTAGCCAGGATGTTCTCAATCTCCTGACCTTGTGATCTGCCCTCCTCGGCCTCCCAAAGTGCTGGGATTACAGGCGTGAGCCACCGCACCCAGCCCAGTATTAGTATATTTCTTTGGGTTTGTTTACTTTCAGAAGGCCAATTTATATTGTTATCTTGTGCAATGCATGTTTGCTAGAAGTACACCCAAACTTTAGAAGCTAAGACTGTCAGTTTGAGATTCTAATTACTACAGCGATCTTTTCAAGCAGGAGGAGAGCAGAAGTGAGTATTACATTGACACATTTTACACTCTTTTTTTCTCTTCCTTCTCTTAAAAAAATAAAAAAAAGACTCCATACACCATACCAACTATTTGAAAGGCTTATCTAGTTCTATTTCTGCCTCCTTTCAAAAGACCTGAGGCTTTCTTTTCAGCCTAATTTTTAGAATTATAATTTATTATAACCTGAAAAATGCTGAAGACAAAAACTCTGATATCCTTGAGGGGGCAGAGGGTCATAGGAATAGTCATTAAATTAAAAAAAAAAGTCTTGTCTCTTAGAAAACTATCTAAAAGAGGCACAAGAGTATCAACAACCACATAAACAGCACTGACCCACTGTCACTATCCTGTCATGGAACAGGACTCAGAGAATTATTTAGTTTGGGAAGTAAGGCAATACCACTGGAAACTTACAAGCTGAATCAGCAGACTGTTTTCTTTTGCATTTCTTCTGACAATTTATTGAGATTTCCCAGGAATTGTTGCCTATATAAGGAAGTCACTGATTGCCTCATTCAGAATGTGCCAAGAGTATCTAGCACTAAGACAAACAGTGAGATACATTTAATTATCAATGAGTGCTTTACATTCATTTGGGCAAGATTTAACTTTGTTTAAATGGGTTAACCAAGCAGTAGCATTTGCATCCATCTGGCCAGTATGCTCTAGTTAAAGGGGATTACTTTGCACTAAACCAATGGTTCTCACCTGAGGTCATCTGAGCCCTTCAGTGGACATTTGGCAATGTCTGGTAGCATTTTTGGTTTTCACAACTGGGAGGGGGAGGTGCTACTGGCATCTATCTGGTAGAGTTAGAAATTCCTATAACAGCTCCCCAGCCCTGGAATAGAATTTTCCAGCCCTAAATGTCAATAGTACCAAGACTGAGAAACTCTGTACTCAGTAGACTTCTAGCAACCTATTAATCTTGGTAAACGAGGATAAACAAAAATATAAATGCTTTCGTCTGATCAAAGATTTGACAAAGCATACTAGACTTTATTTTAAGAGAGTGTTCATGGAAAAAAAAATTTGTCCTACGGATTTATTGAAAAACACAAAAACTTACGGATATATCGTGAGGTTAGGCTATCTATCACCCAATCTTTTATATATTCAATGTATAAAATAATGCAAAACTCTGGGACATGTTAAAGTCCCCAATTATCAAAAGATTCAGTTATTCTCACAATATTCTGCTTCTTTATTACCAGGTTCACAAACAACTACATTAAAAAAAATTCTTCCTGCAACTTTTAAAAGTAGAATGCTTGTACAGTTCTATCTCAGCAAGCCAAAACTCTCTTTTAGCTTAGTAAAGGAGTGTTGGGTTAGGAGGGCAGCACAGATCCTTTAGTCCAGCTCCCTCATTTTACAAATAGACTGAAGCTCAAAAGAGCACAATGAAAACATTACATTAGTGTTAGGGTCAGCTCTAGATCGTAGTTCACTTGGCTTCAAGTTCAGCGCATTATAAAAAAATGCCCAAATTGAAGTGATGCCTCAGGCTGTTTCTCCTGGGCCCATCAGACTTAATCAGATAAAACAAACAAAATCAGATTTAATCTGGTTTTACCTACTTCCTCTACACAGAAGAGTTAGCATATTCCAATTGAAACTCAGAAAATACTAGTTACACATTTATTAAATCCAACACCAGAAACCTTCCATCCCTTCTCCATCTTATTGTTCATGCTTTTCTACACTAAATATTTCCTGACTGGTCTACTCAGTACACTCCCTAAAATGCTTGATGCATTCAAGCCTGTGAGCTTTTACTCATATTGATTGCCTCATCTAAAATACATCCAACCTTAATCACAGACTCCGTTCTGAGTGCTCAGAGTATAAACAGAAATGTCTTCATTTGTTGTTTTAGAGTTTTCATTTGCTGTAAAAGATACAATAGCTAATTGAAATTATGATCATTGCTACAAAGTTAAAGTATAAAAGAGGGCAGGGCACTACTGACAGGTGAGTGGGGCTGACCAAGTCTGGAGAATCAGTAGTCTTTCTCGATAAAATACTCTTTGAGCTCAATGCTTCCCCACCTTTGGCTGGGTTTGGAAAGAATGATGCAGCTGTAGTCAGAGGGGTGGGAGGAGAACATCCAGGTACAGTGAAAATAATGTTCAAAGATCCTAAAGCCTGAAGAGCTTTGGCACATTTTTGAAACTGAAAGGAGGTCCCTCAAGGTAGCTGCTGCTTAAAGAAAAGGGGAGGGAGGCGGTCTGTAAGGCTGAGGGAATACGCCCCACAGCAGATCATACAGCACAGGGTTTCCCAATGTTGGCACTATTGACATTCTGGGTCGGATAATGCCTTTTCATGGGTGGCCTGCATTGTGCATTATAGGATGATTACTGTCCCTGGCCTCTAACCACTAGGCCAGTTGTAAACAGAAGGAAGAAGTTATGTCCTGTTAGTTCTGCTGCATAACTGACAGAGTACAGACTTTATATCCAATCCTGGCTCTACTATCTACTTAATGGTGGTAGAAATTCTCCAGCCAACAGCATTGTGATTTTCTTTAGGCAATTCGCTTTCTCCCGTTCTCAGCTCCACAGGTTTGGTGGGACTGACTCCACCCCCAGGTCCAAGAACAGACCCAAACTGGCAAGGGTATGACAGTCCCCCGAGGTTAGCAAAAAAATTAGCCGAGCGTGGTAGCGGGCACTGTAGTCCCAGCTACTCAGGAGGCTGAAGCAGGAGAACGGCATGAACCCGGGAGGCAGAGCTTGCAGTGAGCGAAGATTGCGCCACTGCACTCCAGCCTTGGCGACAGAGCCAGACTCCGTCTCAAAAAAAAAAAAAAAAAAAGAAAAGACGAGTAAATCTCAGGAATTGCAAGAGAGCTATAAGGAGAGATCCTCTTTTCCCCCAGCTGGTACAGGATACATTTGTGAACACGGTACAGCGTTCCAGTGAACGGCTAGAGCCAATCTGACACCATAGTTGTCTGAGTGAGGGGGACTTGGGCTGTAGCAGATCCCCTTGTAGAGCCTGAGGATAAGGCCAGTGCTGGGAAGGCAAATCAAAGAGAACAACAGAGATGCCAAGTTCATGGTAATATCAATTTTGCAGCTATATCTAGCCTCTTCGAGAGCTATTCCTACTTCTGGGCTTCTGTTATTTGAGTCAGTGGATTCCTTTAATTGTTTATGCCAGCTTATTTATTTTGTTGCTTGCAAAAGAAAGACTCTTAAAAGATACTCTAGCTGTGTGAATTTTAGGCATGTCAGCTACCTCTGTGAAGTTTTTATTCATAAGATAATAATGATAATACCTTCTTGGCATGATTAATACCTTCTTAGGTGGGCTGTTAGCAGAATCAACTGAGAGAAACAACAGGCCCATAGTAGACATTCAGAAAGATATAAGTTCCTTTCCCACACTTCCTGATAGCCATTATATTTCTCATGGTGTCAAGGACAATGCCACACACCCATTTATAATTAAATAAATATATTTATTCTGGAATGTGCAAGTCAAACGATGATTAACATTATGAGCTAGCAAGTTAATAAATACAAATTTGTATTGAAACAGTCTTATTTGTGCAAGAAAAATGTCCAAATTAAAATAGGTCTATAACAGAAAAAGAAGAAAGTCTTTTAGTAGAAAAAGCCAGTAAGCTCTTCACTCATGTTTGCATTTAAGTATCGCTTTTAGATTTATGTGATTAAGATTTTAGACTTTGGAAAAGTCTTTAACTGCTTTAACAGAAAGGAGCTTAAAATCATTGTGTACGTTGTGAGGTAAGGGCGAAACAAATATTTAATCCTTTCACCAGAATTAGTTAAAATGTATCATAAAGTTTTATTAAATACTCCTTTAACTAATAAAATTAGGTAAGTAAAATTTCTTTTTACATTTTTGTCTCGTTCTTTTCTTAATAATCAATATTTTTCTGACAAGACAGTCAATTAATATTTTAAATTCAAATGTTGAAAGCTCAAGATTCTTAGGAAGAAAACAATCAAGCTCACTCTAGTAGCTTTTAAAATTTCTGCTTATTTTCCAGATGTGCAAGGAAACAGGGTGAAATAATCTCTGTGGCTATGTGGCATTTTTCTATCAGACGACTCAGCCTCCAATCTGATGGTGTCAGAATGTCACATCAAGTAATACACTAGGACAAATAAATAGCACTTTAGGCAAAATATTTTACTGTGCTTACTGTAAACATTACAGAAACACCATTCATAGATAAATTTAACTTTACAGAAAGTATTTGACCAAATAATTATTCTCATCACTGGTAATTTCAGACCATACAATATGAACAATTATCACTTGTATAAAATAAAACACGGTAAAATTTTAAATAATTAATATTTTGCAGTTGGGGAAGAAAGTGGGTTTGTAATCTTGTTTACATTTTCTGATGAGGAAGGATAAAACCCTATAAACCACTGATTAGGAGGGCATGTCTAGAATCATATAGCTGATGGCACTGAATAAAATGTCAGATATTGCTGTGGGGATATAGCAATATGGCTCAAATTCACCACCACTTTCTCACAGGGCACTCATTAATGCGTATGTTTTTATTTAAATATATTCGATACCTGATATTTAAATTTGACTCAGTTTGTAGGAGTGTTATTATTAAGGCCTATAAGCTGAATCTGAAATTTACCTCTGTGCAAAAAAAGTCTTAAAAATCTTCTCAAAGTAGGAAACTGATTTAAGTCAACTGAGATACTTAGATTGAATATGCATGTACTTAGAAATAACCAGCATATAACTTAGCTGTTGAAAAAGAAGATCATTTTGTGTTAGAAATGTAGACAGTTGACATATTTAACAACATAGTGACATACTTGAAGCACACATAAACTGACCACTATAATGAAGAGTAATAGTAGAATTCGAGGATGAAAAACATATTTAAGGAATTCAAGAAAACAATTGTGACCTTTTTCTATAATTCGATTTTGATTCTCATATGTAGAAAAGAATTGGAAACCTTTCTCTGACATCCAGTCTTTGGCTATCTAACCAATGGCACTAAGGATACATTTATTATACTAATCACATTTATAGCATTAATCAAATCATTCTGTGATAGTTTAGTTAGTAATAAAGACGTCTTTATTGTATAATTGCCCAGATTGAAATCTACCTTTTATTAATATCCTTGTTAGTGGCTTCATTTTTAACAAAGTCTGTTAATTGCTAAAACTTCAGAGCTCTTAGAAGTTTCTATCTTGAGACTACCACTGGAAAATACTCCTACCTACTTATCAATTCACTCAGTTAATAAGGAAAATCATTTTCTGTCAAAATGCAGCTCTTAACAGATAATCCAGAACAAAATTTCTAGGAAGAAAAAAATTTCATAGAAGCATAAATTTAAAAATGATTTAAAAAACTTTAAATATGTAGAAATAAAATCCTTTGAAAATAGATAAAAGGATTTAGGAAAGGATCCTCATAGTATTACATGTGTGTTTATCAATTATTAATTCATTCATCTAAATTACTCAGAGAAAAAACAATGCATTTGACAGAAGTATAAGAAAAAAAGGAATTTTAATAATGAGTTTGACTGTTAAACATAATAATGCTTATCATCTTTTCTAAGCCATACCTTCTTTTAAAAATAAGGATAAATAGCATAGCTAAGTTTATGCTGCAGAATAAAAGTACAGGAACAATATTAAACCCCCCTGAGTTACAATTTAGAACTCTTGGCTACACACTGGAATCAACTGGGGAGCTTTAAAATTGCTGCTTTGAATTTGATTACTGGAGAGTAAGATTTAGCTGGTTTGGAATGAAGATTGGGTATTGGGATTTTTAACCCTCCCTAGGGTTTCTAATGTGCATCCAAGGTTGAAATCTATGAGTGTACAAAAATCACTTAATGTTTTACAGATATATTCACAAATAATCAATACTGCAGGATCCAAGTAATTTATATACCTCTACTCTTTGCCCAGGAAATCATTTTCGCCAGCATTCTATAAATTCCTTCACATCCATATACACATACATACTACTTCTTCAATTAGGAAACACAATATTCCATTTTGCTCCCAGGACACTGAAGTTATCAACAAAATATTCCTTTATATCTCCTGATGGCTTTTAAAGGCCACAAAAATATATGTTTAATTAAAATATTAGCAACTAGGACAGAACTGTGAACCCTCCTCAGACTTAATGCATTCCAGTTGGTGTAAGACAGAAGTTTTCTTGAGACCTCAGCACATCTGTTTTCGTGGCAAACACAAAACAGTTTGGGTGGCAACCCAGGCTCATTTATAAAGCATTTTATATAAACTTTTTATATAAAATAAAATGTGCTTGTGAGGGGCAATGGGACTCCAAAGGGAAACGACTTTGTCTTGGGCGTTGGTCATTCCAGAAGCCCTGGCAGCAGCATGGTGCTGGGGTGGAGGGCATTTTAAGCTTATGCATGCCGAAAGACGTGTTAGCTTTTTGGAAGGCGTCATCGGCTTTAGAATCTGACCCATCATTTATTTATTATATTATATTGGCAATCTTGGCAAGTTAAACATTTTGATAATCCTCTTTCTTAACCCTTTTTTTCATTATTAGAGATGAACAATGCATAATGATAATGTATGTTTATACAAACCCCTATAAAACTGATTAAATAGTCATGCAGTGTTATCAAGGGAACAGAACAAGGGAAAGTGTTTTCTGAAAAGTTAAATTGTTTTACGATTTTGAAAAATAACAGAAAGCTAAAATAAAATTCTAAGACATACAATATCAAATGTAAATCAAACTGTCATAACTAAGCCTAAGGAGGTATGACTACCAAATGTAATGTGGTGTCCTAGATGGGACCTTGAAACATAAAAGAACATTAGGGAAAAATTAAGAAAATATGAATAAATTATAGACTTTAGCTAATAATAATGTATTGATACCGGTTTGTTAATTGTAACAATTGTACCATATTAGTTTTGGGTGAAACTGGATGTGAGATACTTGGGTATTCTATGGACTATCTTTGCAAATTATTCTGAAAAACGAAAAACATTCTAAAATCAAAAATTTATTTAAAAATGTACGTCATATGCTTCTCCACCAATAAAAAGGACATATTTGCAAAATGTTTCTTTCTTGTTTTTTTTTTTTTTTTTGAGACGGAGTCTCTGTCACCCAGGCTGGAGTGCAGTGGCGCCATCTTGACTCACTGCAGCCTCCACCTCCCAGGTTCAAGCAATTCTCCTGCCTCAATCTCCCGAGTAGCTGGGACTACAGGCGTGCACCACCACGCCCGGCTAATTTTTGTATCTTTAGTAGAGACGGGGTTTTTCCATGTTGCCCAGGCTACTCTCGAACTCCTGGCCTCAGGTGATCTGCCTGCCTCGGCCTCCCAAAGTGCTGGGATTACAGGCATGAGCCACCGCGCCTGGCCAACAAAATGTTTCTTACTGTTAAAAATGTTTCTTATCTTCAAATTCAGACAGTAAGGGACTGTTATGTGAAATAAAATAATTGAAAAGATAATATCAAAAAATAATTAACAAGTGTTAGAAATTAGTCAACCAACCAATAACAAAGTTAATTCCTTTGTACATATACCCCATACTCTAATCCTCTGTGTATTAATGTTGTTACCAACATTTATTCTATTTGGGCAGTAGATGGCGCTTATGGTCATTTTACTGAGCAGATTGGCTCTTTAATGTCAGCAGTAGGTCTCTCAACTGGAGAAGTGTCTTTAAGATTTGACCCAATATTACTTTTAGGGGTTAATTATGAAAACGAAATCAACCTTATATTAAGGGTAAAAACTTTGGATTGGGTGGCAAAATTCAAACAATAAACAAAACTGGAAATTAAGAAATTGCTAAGCAAAATTCATAAGTCCCAAGGAATCCAATGGTGGGCTTCAAGGCATCCTCCTCAGCCTCACTGAAGTTATGAGCATAGATGTGCCTATGTTGCATCCATAGTATCTATCACCTTTTCAAAGAAGTTCATAGATTTCTCAAATTTTGAGAACCATTACCTTAAGTTTCTTTTCAGTGCCAAATCATTGCTGCATCATCAACACCCACCAGTGGATTTTGTATTTAGTAGGCAATCTTTAAATGCTTGTTGATTGAATGAATAAGTGAATTAATAAGCAGAAGAATAAATGAAAATGAAAGGAGATGCTATGCCAGGCACAAATGTTCCTCTCTCCCTCTTCTAAATACTTGCAGCATGATATTTTTGACACTGAAGTGATTGGATGCTCATTCATCTTTGTATTCCTCAAGATTTGCAAACAAAGAATGAGAAGCACCATTTAAACAAGAAATCTTGAATCAATGCTTTATACCTAGTCCTACTTCTGCTTGTCAGATTATTCCAATAACTGATAAAGCAATCTCAGACTAGACTTTATAAAATTGTATGTTGAGATCCTCCCAAATTTAGCTATTTTTAAAAAACTAGTTAATGGCTGCAAAAAGAAAAAAAATCTTGGTAGTGGGGTCTAAAATCACTACTCAAAACTCAAGATTTTTCTTTTAGTGTTTCAGTACAGCTGTGATGTTTTTATTTATTTTGATAATGCCATTAGTACAAAATAAAAGAATAATAGAACCATGAACCAGTGAGTCTATGGACTAGAATATGTCATCTGATTTAACTGGGGCTCTTCTTTTAACCCGGGCTTTGAGAAAAAAGCTCTGAAGTTTGAAATAAAAGGCTTGTTAGTATTTATTTATGATCAGCCAGTCATCAATCCCATTCAAGCAAACAAAAGAAAAAAAAAATAGGAAATTTTCTTTTTGAGAAGGGGCACCTGCTAAATGAAGAACTTATACAAAATAGTCATCAAAGACCAATTCTCTCTCTGTGTGTGTGTGTGTGTGTGTGTGTGTGTGTGTGTGTGTGTTGCACACAATGTCAATTTTAAGGAATCCCTTTGCATACAGAACCAGAATGGTTAGCACTGGTTTGTTTTGTTTTGACCCCATTCCCCCAGACACATGAAATTCAGAATAAGAAATACGTAGTTTTAACCAAAGCAATATCTTCAATAGCAAATGAATTTATCACTATTATTTATATGTTTACATATGTGTAATTTTATAGGACTATTAAAATAGTTATTTTGATATATTTTATTATGATACAAAGTCAACTGCATATCTTAAAACACAGCAAGCTGTTTGTCTCCCCTGATCCTTTATTATTGTTTCCTCTGACTGTGCCCCAACACTTCTCTTGAGAAATTCCCATCACCACAGAGGCCCAGCTTAGCCATCATCCCTGCTCCATGTCTGTGTTGTTTCCTCTGGTTTTCTCAACCCTTCATCTAGCTGGATAGTTTCTCACTTTTCAGACCACAGCTTAGAAGTCACTTACTCTGGGAAGCCTTTCATCAGGAACTTAGGAATCCCTGGTATGAACTATATTCACGATTCTTCTCTCCTAACATTTCCTACACTTTATTTTGATTGTTTTGTTTTGTTTTCATTACCTGTCTCCTTTGCTTAGTACTGAGCTCTGGGAAAACAAAGATATAACAACATTTGTCTTACTGTAATATTCCAAGCACCCACCAGAACCTTCCTGGTACATAGCAGTGACTCAATATTTAAGTAAAAAATGGCCAGGCTCAGTGGCTCACGCCTGTAATCCCATCACTTTCGGAGGCCAAGGAGGACAGATCACCTGAGGCTGAGTTCGAGACCAGCCTGGCCAGCATGGCAAAGCCCTGTCTCTATTAAAAATAGAAAAATTAGCTGGGCATGGTGGTGCATGCCTGTAGTCCCAGCTACTTTGGAGGCTGAGGCAGGAGAATGACTTGAATCCGGGAGGTGGACGAAGCAGTGAGTCAAGATCACGCTACTGCACTTCCAGCCTGGGCAAGAAGAGCGAAACTCCATCTCGAAAAAAAAAAAAAGTAAAAATATGAATTTAAACCACTTCTTAAAACATCTTTGAACATAAATTAATATGCTTTTTGAATTAGATATTTGAAATGTATTTTGTTTTCTTCAACTGTTTCGCCTCCTAAAGGGAGTTTCTTAAAAAATGAATTTAAGTAAATAATAATTTGACAGAAACTTGCTTAAGGTATTCCTCCATTCATTTTCAGTTTGCTTTTTCTACCAAGTTATAAACAACCACATGAATAAACAGAACAAGCTAACTTGGGTCAAGTGAGTGTATCCAAGCCAGGGCACCTGCCCTGTGGAATTATCTAAGGGTGGCCTGAGCCCTTTCAGAGATGTACACCAGGAACCAGTAACACAGCAAAAGGCCAGGACAGCTACTGTGGGCCTCAGCCCCACAAGCAGTCTAAGGGCATATGGCAGGCAGAATTGGCCAACACAAGAGTTTATTCATCAGACTCAATTTATCAGACCCTTCTACTTCTCAAGTTAAAAGGAAGAAGAGTACAAGAACCCAGTAAGGAACTTTTGTTGACCTGGGTTCATTTTTCATACTGTCACATAGCTAGATCCACAAAAATTGGCTCCAATCTCTGAATCTAATCACCCTATCCTT
This sequence comes from Nomascus leucogenys, assembly GCF_006542625.1. Classification (NCBI taxonomy): domain Eukaryota; kingdom Metazoa; phylum Chordata; class Mammalia; order Primates; family Hylobatidae; genus Nomascus; species Nomascus leucogenys. Next base: position 28,285,412 of record NC_044395.1, on the reverse strand, counting down.
CCCTCCTGCCCTAACTCTCTCTGGTCACCTGCCCTTAAGTGCCTTTATCCTGTTTGCACAGGAGGAAGCTGTGGCTCTCTTGCTCTTGAGTGCTTATTCCAACCACACTGTGTAATCAAGGCTTTTTATTCTTCAAATTCTGAGAAGTCCTTGCTCAAATCATGGTTTAAGAATCTTGGATTTAAGCCTATTTGAAAAATCAGTGTTTCACTCCTGGTTATGCAATATATTATCTGCCTGCCCTTATGAGTGAGTCATTGTTACTCTCGCGGCTTTCATATCTCTGTGTGTAAAATGAGGAAAACATGATAACCTGACAGTACTGATGTAAGCATAACTATCCTCATCATCTCTGGCATTTTATTGAGCACTTAGAGTGCACAACACTCTGTGTCAAGCCCCTCGCATCTATTATCTCACTTGATTTCATTTACTAGATTAGCTTTACCACCAAATCTTATTCTCCTACTCAGATAAGCATATCTCCAAGTATACAGACAGCTTATGCAGATAATGTTTATTAAAAAGCCTCCAACAATCAATGTTATTACTTTTTAAGAATACTTTGGGAGGCCGAGGTGGGTGGATCACGAGGTCAGGAGATCGAGACCACGATGAAACCCTGTCTCTACTAAAAATACAAAAAAAAAAATTAGCTGGGCGTGGTGGCAGGCGCCTGTAGTCCCAGCTACTCGGAGAGGCTGAGGCAGGAGAATGGCGTGAACCCGGGAGGCGGAGCTTGCAGTGAGCCGAGATTGTGCCACTGCACTCCAGCCTGGGCGACAGAGCGAGACTCCGTTTCAAAAAAAAAAAAAGAATATTAATTTTCACAATAGAAATTTAATTACACTGTGCAGAAATAATTAGGATTGCAGATTGAATTATTTAAGAAATCCTTTATTTTGGTAGAGAACAACTCAGATATTTATGGTACGTCTATGTATCTTCTTATTGACATAAATTCTTATTGGCTAAAATTCTAACTATGATATTTATTTTCATGATGTATATTTAGGAGAGTATACATATTCTAAAATTATCAGAATTATACCAAATAGTTCAATTTAAAAATATATTTTTAAAAGTTAATTTAATCAGGTAAAGGTATTATCAAAACAAAAATGAAGCCATGGTAGAATATCATGTATAGTATACAGTAATATTTTAATATGTAATTACTTTTTATCACAATATTAATAAAGTATTTGTTCCCATTGATAGAGGTTAGTAATATTTCAGAGTACTTTGAGCCAAATGTTTGAAATGGTAAATTATGAGCTTAAAAGTAGTCAGTGACAGGCATTTGCATGTTTAATTAAATGCTTGACTCTCCAGTGACTACTAAAATGACAGGAGTGGACCCTAGTTTCTTACTGCAGATCTTTTTTTTTCCTCCTTTTATATACCCATCCATAGTCTGTGCAGTACTCTGGGGAAAAGGAGAGGACGAGGAAAAGTAGTTCTTACCCATTGCAATACCCCATTTTTCAGTTGGTAGGCTGGAACAGACTAGGATTTTATGAACTGTAAGGGCTTTTAACGGATTCTGAAATGCATCAAGAGTATAAGATTGACTAAGTATATTTTATTTATTGTGATAACACTGCATTCTCCCACAGTGCCTGACATATAAAAAGCAGATCAGGCTGGGCGTGGTGGTTCACGCCTGTAATACCAGCAATTTGGGAGGCTGAAGCAGGCAGACTGCCTGAGGTCAGGAGTTTGAGACAGCCTGACTGACATGGTGAAACCTTGTCTCTACTAAAAATACAAAAATTAGCCAGTCATGGTGGTGGGCACCTGTAATCCCAGCTACTCAGGGGGCTGAGGCAGGAGAATCGCTTGAACCTGGGAGGCGGAGGGTGCAGTGAGCCGAGACCGGACCATTGCACTCCAGCCTGGGCGACAAAAGCAAAACTCCATCTCAAAACAAAACAAAACAAAAACAAAAACAAAAACCACAGAAAAACAGATCAATAAGTGTATATATATTGGGTAAGCAAGCAAAAATTAAGTAGTACATTGACAGATTGTATTTCTGTTTTAGAGTATTAATATGGGCTACAGGATGGAGAATGACCTTAGGGGGGCGGGCAGGAAACACTACAGACTAGAAGTTTTTAGTGACATTTAAGTGGTAATGGTAGTGGAAAGAAGGAGACTGATTAGAGACACATGTAGGAGAAAAATTGATAAGACTTAGTGACCGACTGGATATTAAAGATAAGAGATAGCATTACAAAGAAGGGTGTCCCAAACCTGGCTTAGTGGGTTGGTGTCATGGATTGGAATAAGGACTAAAGGAAAATTAACAAGTTTCCTTTGGGTGAGATAAAGGTGGTGGCAGATTGTGAAATAATTTTGAATGAAAGAGTTAAATCTGAACTGAGAGATACCAGCTTTGAGGTGGTTCTAGATGTTCTGGCTGTTGCAGACTTACCAAAGAGTATGTGGCGTGGGAAACAAAAAGAGCTGGATGAATAATTTTGAAACATGAATATTTAAAAGATTCATAATCGGGGTAAAACCAAGGACCTGAAGCCAAGTGGAGAGTGTGAAATTTTAGAGCCAACAGGTTGGGATTGTTGGTCAGAACAAAATGGCGGAACAAAACTAGGAAGCAAGAGATGCACGAGAAGTCAAGTGTTGAAGTATAAGGTAAAGTGTGAAAAGAGTCCTTGATATCAACGCAAATCTGTTAGGACAAGGGCCATTCCCAAAGCAGGGCCTGTGTAAGGTCTGAAGAAAGAAGGAAGCTGCAAAGAAGGACATCCACATTGTGGTGAGTCAAGTCATCCTGACAACATGAGACCAGATTCAAGAGCTGTCCAAATTCAAGAGCTGTCTTGTGGGACGCAGCCCATCTTGAGAGTTTCCTGGCTCAGAGTCCTCTGAAGCAGACTCACTGAATCTGCAAACAGAAGCCAGCCACTGGCATTTTTCCACATCTGCAAGATGAGAACATGCGATGGATGACATGAACTTCTCTATTAGATGACCTTAGTCTCTCAATCTTGGAAGAAAACCACATTCTTAATTTCTTATGCCCCTGAAGAATTTTCAATCTACTAAACACAGTACTCAGGTCACGTTTTTCAAGGACTCCTTTGCTCAAGTCATTTAAAAAGAATTCAGTGAAAAAGGATATATACATTTATGGAAAAAAATCACAGGTTTCTTAAAAATAAAACGAAAAACAACTTATATTCAGAAACTAGACTTTGTACAGTAAAATCGCTTAGGAAGTATCTGGCCAATTTTGCCTCCTAAATGTCTCTCATATTTTGTTCTTTTCTCCATTCCTACTGTTTCTACTTTAGCAGGGATTTTCCTCCTCTTACCTGGCCAATCACACTAATCTAATTTCTCCACCTGACTCCAGCCAATTTCCCCTTCAAACTTCCAATACACAGCTACTAAATGGTTCTTTCTAAAACATTCTACGACATTCATCTGAACAGGTTTCTCCCAAATTAGAATCTCCCAATGGCTCCCAGCTTCTCACTAATAATATCCAGAGATCCCTGTGAAAGGAAGTCATAATGCCTAATGGCCTGGCTCCTCGTAAATGTCCCATTTCATCTGCTGCTCCTCCTGCCTTTATAATTGTTTCTCTTAAAACACTGCACGCCTTCTTGTTTACTAAATTCCCCAAATAATTTCATATTTCTGGTATTTTATACATGCTATTTCTTCTTCTTGCACCATCATACCTACCTTAATTACCTAACAATTTCCTATTCGATCTGTTAATCTTCAATACTCCTGTCATACAACTTCTCAGCAAAGGATCTCCTGGCTTCTTGCCCTCCTTTCTCTCACCCTTTACTAGCCACAGTTTATCATCCCATCCTCTCTGCTATCCCAGTTTCTTGTATATTCCTGTATTTTAGTACATATATATCATAGTAGACTCTGAGAATTCTACTGAAGAGATAGAGAAGACATCTTTTTGGAAATCCAAACAAATATTTGGAAATTCCTGAATTCATGATGCCACAGCATCAAATCATTTTTCCCAAAAAATGTTTATCTAAGAATGAGACAGAACACAAGCCATGTGGATGTGCAGATGGTGAACACTAATCTAAAATCACTGACTAGCTCTCTACTCAAGCCTTGCAGCATGGGTGATTTAAATGCATGCATGCTTAGGCAAAAATATATTTACTATATATAACTACTCTGAGATCACTTCTGAATAGTTAAAACTGAAGATGTAAATTTTATAATTACCAAAGATCAATATTATGACACTTACTTGTTTGCATATTTGCAACCCCATCTAAATCTACACTCTGAGAGGAGGGACTACGTCTATTTATCTTTATGTAAGAAGTAGTAGATGTTCAATAAGTGTTGATTGCAATGTTTAAACAATCACAAAATGCTCATTTCCCTCTCCCTTACTTTTGATAAGAATGACAGTGTGACAATGTCTTCATATTTATGAAAAGTATGATTGCCAAGGAGAAGATTTACTTCATTCAATATTGGTTTATTTCACTTATTGATTCATTCACCAAATATTTGTTGAGTTTGTAATACATGCTTTATATTGTTCCATGCACTAGGTATAGAGGAATAAATAAGACAGATGAGATGTCTGCTTTTATGGTATTTAAAGTAATGGAGACAGGCTATAAGCAAATAAATAAAAATCCCATACTGCCACAAATTCATTTTTTAAAGTCTTTTATTCTTTTTAAAACCTGGGAAGGAATTAGGTGGGAGGAAGATATGGGGATTGAAGCTAGAAGGAAGAATTGGTGGGGACTGCTGTCTTACTGCCGTTATCCAATACATACTCTGAGCGTTTATCACTTCAGATTCTGAGGATCTTTTAAGTCTTTTCAGTGTTCCTAATTACCTGTTTGTGTAAAAAGCATTGCCAAATGAATGACTAAAATATGTTTTTTTTTAATTTCTGTGGGTTGGGTGTGTGACTTTGCAAATGAGCAACTTTGCCAGGAAACTGAGAAATATATTCAAAAAATCTTACTTTTGTCATAGGGACTATGTCTTGCTGAGAAAATGGAAAGGAAATTAGAAGATACAGCCATTTTGTGGAAACTGCTCTTTAGAAGTTCAGGAAGATTTAATTATAGACCACTTTCTGCAGTGACACAAGCCAGCTTATTATTGTAATATCGGCATGGCAAAAAGTGACTCCCTCAATGACAAAATAGCTGTTTTTGTAAATGTAGAAGATGTCATACTTGCCAGAGTCATCACAATTAATTATGCCAGGCTAGAAAGAGTGAAAATATCTTGATATTGTTTCTCACAATTGCTATCTCATTTGGAATAATTTCCCCTTTACATGTCTTTCAAGGTCTAACTAAGGGATCACATTGATCCCTTATTTTTTATAAACCTGTTTCGTCTCTTGATTGTAATCTTCTTGTGTCTATGTACATTTCTAACCCCCAGGAATTATCTTTGTGGAATGCATAGGTTGAATGAAAAATTATAGTCTATTTTCTACATTGGCACAAACAGGCACATTATTCTCAAGTGATAAGCAAAAATGTCATTCTTTAATGACAAAACTGCTTTCTTTAACCAACATGGAATATATATATATTATAATAGATAATATATACTGTTTTTAAAACTTTTAGGTTCAGCGGTACATGTGCAGGTTTGTTATATAGGTAAATTGCATGTCATGGGTGTTTGTTGTACAGATAATTTCATCACCCAGGTAACAAGCATAGTACCTGATAGGTAGTTTTTTGATCCTCACTCTCCTCCCACCACCTGCCCTAAAGCAGGCCCTGGTGTCTGTTTTCCCCTCTGTATGTACATGATGTTTAGCTCACACTTAAAAGTGAGAGTAAATATGTGATATTTGGTTTTCTGTTCCCGTGTTAGTTCACTTACAATAATGGCTTCAGCTCCATCCATGTTGCTGCAAAGAACAAGCTCTCATTCTTTTTTATGGCTGTGTAGTATTCCATGGTATATATGAACAACATTTTCTTTATCCAGTCTACCACTGATGGACATTTAGGTTGATTCCATATCTTGCTATTCTGAATAGTGCTGCAGTGAACATACACATGCATGTGTCTTTATAATGGAACAATGTATATTCCTTTGGGTATATGCCCAGTAATGGGATTGCTGGGTTGAATGGTATTTCTGGCTTTAGGTCTCTGAGGAATCACCACACTGTCTTCCACAATGGCTGAACTAATTTACATTCCCACCAACAGCGTATAAGCATTCCTTTTTCTCCACAACCTCGCCAGCACCTGTTATTTTTTGACTTTTTAATACTAGCCATTCTGACTGGTGTTAAATGGTATCTCACTGTAGTTTTGATTTGAATTTCTCTAACGATTAGTGATGTTGAGCATTTTTTCATATGCTTATTGGCCATGTGTATGTCTTCTTTTGAAAAGTGTCTGTTTGTGTCCTTTGCCCACTTTTTAATGAAGTTTTTTGTTTTTGGCTTGAAAATATGTTTAAGTTCCTTACAGATTCCAGATATTAGACCTTATATTTTCTCCCATTCTGGAGCTTATCTGTTTACTCTGCTGATAGTTTCTTTTGGTGTGCAGATCTTTAGTTTAATTAGATCTCCTTCGTCAATTGTTGGTTTCGTTGCAATTGTTTTTGGCATCTTCCTCATAAAATCTTTGCCCATTCTTATGTCTAGAATGGTATTTCTTAGGTTATCCTCCAGGGTTTTTTATAATTTTAGGTTATACATTTAAGCCTTTGGTGTGATTCATCACCTAAACAGAACTAAAAAGAAAAACCACATGGTTAACTCAAAAGATGCAGAAAAGGCTTTTGATAAAATTCAACATCCTTTCATGTTAAAAACCTCAACAAGCTAGGCATTGAATGAACATATTTCAAAATAATAAGAGCCACCTATGACAAATCCACAATCAGCATCATACTGCATGGGCAAAAGCTGGAAGCATTTCCCTTGAAAACTGGAACAAGACAAGGATGCCCTCTCTCAACACTCCTATTCAAGACAGTACTAGAAGCCCTGGCCAGGGTAATTAGGCAAGAGAAAGAAATAAAAGGCATCCAAATAGGAAGAGAGAATGTCAAACTAACCCTGTTTTCAGACAATATGATTCTATACCTAGAAAACCCCACAGTCTCTACCCTAAAACTCCTTGATCTGATAAACAACTTCAGCAAAGTTTCAGGATACAAAATTAATATTTAAAAATCAATAGTATTCGTATACACCAGCAACATCCAGTCTGAGACCCAAATCAAGAATGCAGTCCCACCAACAGTAGCCACCAAATAAATAAATAAATAAATAAACTACCTACCTAGGAATACAATTAACCATGGAGGTAAAAGATCTCTGCAATGAGATTTACAAAACACTGCTCAAAGAAATCAAAGGTGGTACAAACAAATGGAAAAACATTCTATGTTCATGGATAGGAAAAATCAATATTGTTAAAATAGCCATACTGCACAAAGCAATTTATAGATTCAATGCTATTCCTATCAAACTACCAATGACATTCTTCACTGAATTATAAAAAACTATTTTAAAATTCATATGGAACCAAAAAGAGCCCAAATAGCCAAGGAAGTCCTAAGCAAACAGAATCAAGCTGGAGGAATCACACTACCTGCTATAGTAACCAAAACAGCATGGTACTGGTACAAAAACAGACACATAGACCAATGGAACAGAAAAGAGAGCCCAGAAATCAGGCCGCAAACCTACAACCATCTGATATTTGACAAAGTCGACAGAAACAAGCAATAGAGAAAGGACTCCCTATTTAATAAATGGTGTTGGGATAACTGGCTAGCCATATGCAGAAGACTTAAACTAGACCTCTTCTTTACAAAAATTAACTCAAGATGGATTAAATGTGGTATATTTTTATATTCATATTCTTCAATTTTAAGTACATAAAGTTAGCTTTATAAGACATTTAGCCTCATTTATTGAATTTGTTCACTAAGACAAAATGGAATATTTAATGAATCTTTAACCTACTAGAAAATATTTAAAATTTTTTTAATTTTAATTTTATTGTTATTATACTTTAAGTTTTAGGGTACATGTGCACAATGTGCAGGTTTGTTACATATGTATACATGCGCCATGTTGGTGTGCTGCACCCATTAACTCGTCATTTAGCATTAGGTATATCTCCTAATGCTATCCCTCCCCCCTGCCCCCACCCCACAACAGTCCCCGGAGTGTGATGTTCCCCTTCCTGTGTCCATGTGTTCTCATTGTTCAATTCCCACCTATGAGTGAGAATATGCGGTGTTTAGTTTTTTGTCCTTGCGATAGTTTATTGAGAATGATGATTTACAGTTTCATCCATGTCCCTACAAAGGACATGAGCTCATCATTTTTTATGGCTGCATAGTATTCCATGGTGTATATGTGCCACATTTTCTTAATCCAGTCTATCATTGTTGGACATTTGGGTTGGTTCCAAGTCTTTGCTATTGTGAATAGTGCCACAATAAACATACGTGTGCATGTGTCTTTATAGCAGCATGATTTATAGTCCTTTGGGTGTATGCCCAGTAATGGGATGGCTGGGTCAAATGGTATTTCTAGTTCTAGATCCCTGAGGAATCACCACACTGACTTCCACAATGGTTGAAGTAGTTTACAGTCCCACCAACAGTGTAAAAGTGTTCCTATTTCTCCACACCCTCTCCAGCACCTGTTGTTTCCTGACTTTTTAATGATGGCCATTCTGACTGGTGTGAGATGGTATCTCATTGTGGTTTTGATTTGCATTTCTCTGATGGCCAGTGATGATGAGCATTTTTGCATGTGTTTTTTGGCTGCATAAATGTCTTCTTTTGAGAAGTGTCTGTTCATGTCCTTCATCCACTTTTTGATGGGGTTGTTTTTTTCTTGTAAATTTGTTTGAGTTCATTGTAGATTCTGGATATTAGCCCTTTGTCAGATGAGTAGGTTGTGAAAATTTTCTCCCATTCTGTAGGTTGCCTGTTCACCCTGATGGTATTTTCTTTTGCTGTGCAGAAGCTCTTTAGTTTAATTAGATCCCATTTGTCAATTTTGGCTTTTGTTGCCATTGCTTTTGGTGTTTTAGACATGAAGTCTTTGCCCATGCCTATGTCCTGAATGGTAATGCCTAGGTTTTCTTCTAGGGTTTTTATGGTTTTAGGTCTAACATGTAAGTCTTTAATCCATCTTGAATAAAGATTATTGTTGCCTTTCCACACTGCCAACAATGCATTTAGATGGTGGTAATGATGATGATGAAGCATATCCTTGAAATAAAACAAAACAAAATCTTATTCCTAACAATGAAATGTTTAGTAGAATTGGATTTAGTGAAAAACCATTAGGAGAGCAAGAAATTCTTCAAGTTCTGCCTTTAGGATGGACAATTTTTCTCAGAAAATGTTTTCAGAAAAATTTTTCTCAGAAATTAAGGAATGAAATATGATTGATTGACTCATTTGTGAACATATACACACAAGGCAAATAGATGCAGAAGTCATTTCTTAATGGAAGCTGAATGATAACATCAATTTAAGAGGAAAGATATCAGAAACAAGATCAGAATAAAATGTAGCCTAGATTTCATAAAAACAATATCCTTACTTTCCCTGTCTCATTCATCTGCTACAAAATCACATTTAGAAATTTAGTCCCTGAGAAAAATAACACAGGAATGGAAAATTCAGATTTGGAATAATCACAGACAACTGTAATCTAAGATTATTTGGTATACTTTCTTTCAACACTATAATGGTTTCAAAAACGCTTGTTTTCCAGCGAGTAACATAAACCACCAAACATATTCCTGTTCAAGCTTGCCAAAAGGACATGTTACATATCATGGTTTTTTAAACTGCTGGTTGCAATCTTTCAGTGAGTTGTAAGGCTAAGAGTTTTAGGCCGGGTGTGGTGGCTCACGCCTGTAATCCCAGCACTTTGGGAGGCCAAGGTGGGCAGATCACGAGGTCAGGAGATCGAGACCATCCTGGCTAACACAGTGAAACCCTGTCTCTACTAAAAATACAAAAAATTAGCCAGGCGAGGTGGTGGGTGCCTGTAGTCCCAGCTACTCGGGAGGCTGAGGCAGGAGAATGGCGTGAACCCCAGGGGGCGGAGCCTGCAGTGAGCCGAGATCGTGCCACTGCACTCCAGCCTGGGTGACGGCGAGACTCTGTCTCAAAAAAAAAGGCTAAGAGTTTTATTTTTTAAATGAATCTTTTGTTTTAATTAGATGTACTTTTCATATACATAAACATATATGTGTGCTCTGGGTCAGGATGTAAAATGTATTATGAGCTGTAGTCAAAATATTTGAAAGCCATTGTTTAGAGACTACGAATATGCTAACAATGTTTAATGAATATTACTGCCAATAATATGTTGGTACCGGCCTGTAAGCAATATTTTCTCAAGAAGTTAACTCCTCAAACACTGGCCAAGGCATCATTCTCTCTTCTTCCCTTACCAGAAAGTCTCACCATTTAGTACCTCTTTAAGGTTAAGAGAATAGCTGCTTAAAGATCATATATAAAGTAATACTTTTTATTAAAATGAGATAAAATTTTAAGTCTAGTGTATGAAAGCAGCATTTACTAGACTGAAGACACAGAAAGACTGGCTCTGAAGAACAGAGATACGGAGCAGACACACGAGGTTTAGAAGTACTGAGTGAGCTGACCGAGTGGTGGGGACAGGCCAGGGGAACTGATTGGAACTAATATGGAAAGGATGGAAAGGAGGAGGAGCTTGGACAGGGAATCCAGTCCTCAAGAGCTCGGAAGAAAGACTGAGGAAGGCCAGGAGAAGGAACCTTGGCAATGAGATGCCCAAACTTGTATATCGAAGGCAATCAGGGAATCTCTCTTAGAAATATTATCATTCCTCTCTTGAAAATGCATTCATCAACTCCTCCTAGGGGAGCATTCCTCTATCTCCTAGAGACTCTGAAACATTTGGCCACATGTAGACTGTAGGCTATAACTGGTCAGTCACAGTGTATGACTGTGGATGTGAATAGGTAACAATATAGTTATCTCCCTTGAGACAAATTATACTGAGTTTCTTTTCTGTTTGTAAAACAGGCAAAAAAGGAAGAATGATTTAATAGTATTTTATGGCACCTTCCAAATACACTTTTAACGAACCTTATCAGTATCTCCAGAGAAAATACAGAGTTGACATGACTCACACACATCCACATACCAGCAACCATTGGAGCAAGAACTAAAACCTGAGTCTGCACTCCAAATTCTTTGCCCTTTATTTACACTGACCTGCTTCTCTACTTGAGAGAGAACAGAAAGAGTCAAAATCAAAGATATATTTTGCTTACCTCATGGCTCTGCCCTTAGCCTGCCTTGGTCTAGGGATATATAAGAATATCCTATAAACTTGAAGGTCTTGCTCTATCCTATCTTTTATGTACTCTTTTACAATAGGTTTTAAAAAATGTATTTCATAGAATGTAAGACTCCATCAATAGCAAAAGGTATGAGTATTTTGTGTACCACCAAGAAAAAATACAACCAATTAAACCATGACACGTTTTCATATCTTAGTATTTCCTTTAACAACTGCTAAAATATTTCTTTTAGACTGATTTAGATACAGTTTTTATCGTATTCATTCTATTCACACATAAAAAGAAAATATAAGCACAATAATTCTGTGAAGTTATTGCCAAAGTTCCTCATTTTCAGGGTCTAACTCTTCTGAATCACTTTTCCAAGTTGGAGGTATTGTTGTCCATGTTTTCCCACCTGTTTCATTCTCTGGGACATCAAGAATATTTCTTAAGAAGTTCCACTCTTCAGGCTTTGAGGTTGGAACATCTCGATTTTACCGGAAGATGAGCAAAACAATGTTTGCAATCACTAGGACCCATGGTCTTTCTTCAAATATGGTAAGACATATCCTGGGTTCAGTGATTTTAAACAACAGGAAGGAAAAAAGTGTGTTTTAGAATTGATGAAATAAAATCCTAGTATTTTCTTTTAATTTTAATTTTTTTAATTTTTTATTTTTATGGCTATATAGAAGGTATATATATTTATGGGGTACAGAAGTATTTCGATACAGGCATACAATGTGTAATAATCACATCAGGGTAAATGAGATATCCATCATCGCAAACATTAATCATTTATTTGAGTTATAAAGATTCCAGTTGTATTCCCTCAGTTATTCTAAAATGTACAAAAAATTATTCCTGACTAGTCACCCTGTTGTGCTATCAGATACTATATTTTATTCATTGTATCTAAGTATATTGTTGTACCAATTAGCCAATCCCATTTTCCTCTCTCCTTGCCAGTACCCTTTCCAGTCTCTGGCAACCATCATTCTACTCTCTATCTCCATGAGTTCAACCGTTTTAATTTTTAACTCCCACAAATGGGTGAGAACATGGAATAGTCATCCTTCTGAGCTGGGCTTATTTCACTTAGCATAATGTCCTCCAGTTTCATTCATGTTGTTGCAAATAACAGGATCTCATTCTCATGGCTGAATAGTATTCCATGTGCATATGTACCACATTTTCTTTATTAATTTGTCTGTGGACAGGTTGAATGCAAATCTTGGCTATTGTGACTAGTGTTACAATAAACATGGGAGTGCAGTTATCTCTTCAATATACTGATTTCCTTTCTGTGGGGTATATAACTAGCAGTGGGATTGCTGGATCATATGGTAGTTTTATTTTTAGATTTTTGGGGAACCTCCGTACTCTTCTCCATCAGAACTGTACTAATTTACTTTCCCACCAACAGCATGTGAGTGTTCCCCTTTCTCCAGATCCTCAACAGGATTCATTGTCATCTGTCTTTTGGATAAAAGCCATTTTTATCTAGGTTGAGATGCTCATGGTAGTTTTGTTTTGCATTTCTCTGATGATTAAGGATGTTTAGCACCGTTTCATATACCTGTTTTCCATTTGTGTGTCTTCTTTTGAGTAGTGTCTATTCAGATCTTTTACTCATTTTTTAATCAAATTATTAGGTTTTTTTCCTATTGAGTTGTTTGAGCTCCCTACATGTTCTGGTTTTTAATCCCTTGTCAGATAGATATTTCGCAAATATTTTCTCCCATTCTGTGGGTTGTATCTTCACTTTTTTGATTGTTTCCTTTGATGTTCAGAAGCTTTTTAAGTTGATGTGATTCTATTGGTCCATTTTTGCTTTGGTCACCAGTGCTTTTGAGCTACTACTAATTGAATATTTTCCCACTCCAATGTCCTGCAGAGTTTCTACAATGGTTCCTTTTAGTAGTTTCATAGTTTGAGGTCTAAGATTTAAATCTTTAATCTATTTTGATTTGATTTGCATATGGTGAGAGACAGTGGTCCAGTTTTTCTACATATGGATATCCAGTCTTCCCAGAACCATTTATTGAAGAGACGATCCTTTCCTCAATGCATGTTCTTGGCACCCTTGGCAAAAATGAGTTAACAATAGATGTATAAATTTATTTATTTCTGAGTTCTCTATTCTGTTCTATTAGCCTATGTGTCTATTTTTATGCCAGTACTATGCTGTTTTGGTTACCATAGCTCTGTAGTATAATTTAAATCAGGTAATGTAATTTCTCCAGTTTTATTCTTTTTGCTCGTGATGGATTTGGCTATTTTGGGTCTTTTGTGGTTCCATATATATTTCAGAATTATTTTTTCTATTTCTGTGAAGAATGTCATTAGTATTTTGATAGTGATTGCACTGAATCTGTAGATTGCTTTGGGTAGTATGAACATTTTAATAATATTGATTCTTCCAATCCATTAATATTAAATATCTTTCCATTTTTTGTGTGTCTTCAATATTTTTTAAAGTTTGTAGTTTTTAAAGGTAGAAAGTACAGGATTGCCTTTTATCTCCAACAGTGACACTTACAATGATCATTGCATTTTGCTTGTTTCTGATGATCAGGTGCTACCAGTCTCTTTGATCTGGGGAGCATACCACCACATTGCTCTCAGGGAAGCCAGTCCTTCAGCAGTATCTTTTGTCTATAGAGGGCAAGACTGGCCTACAGAGGGCAGCTCCACTGACTTTACTAACAATGTTGGTACCCATCCTAGTAGCAAATCCCTTAGCAATTTGGTAACTCAAACTGTCATTGCTTTTCTTTGTAGACACACATTTTGATTTTTAAAACAAGTACAAAAAAAGAACAAAAATTTACCAGTTTTATCACTTGGTGTCCCAGCAAGAAACAGATGGTACATTCAAAGTGGATTAATGAATAGAAGAGAACTTAACATACTTACTATTGCTCCCTCGTGACAGTTAACTAGTTAGTTGTATGGCTTTAGATAGTATATCCACTTTAGAATGCTTATTCACTTGAGGTATTTGATTACTTCTTCTTTTTTAAGGTAGATTTGGTGGCTCCACTTCTCTTAGAGTGGACCATCTCTTTCTTTTTTTAAATTATACTTTAAGTGCTGGGGTACTTGTGCAAAACATGCAACTTTGTTACATAGGTATACATGTGCCATGGTGGTTTGCTGCACCCATCAACCCGTCATCTAAATTAGGTATTTCTCCTAATGCTACCCTTCCCCTAGCTCCCCACCCCCACAACAGGCACTGGTATGTGATGTTCCCCTCCCTGTGTCCCTGTGTTCTCGTTGTTCAACTCCCACTATGAGTGAGAACATGCGGTGTTTGGTTTTCTCTTCTTGTGTAAGTTTACTGAGAATGATGGTTTCCAGCTTCATCCACGCCCCTACAAAGGACGTGAACTCATCCTTTTTTATGGCTGCATAGTATTCCATAGTGTATGTGTCCCACATTTTCTTTATCCAGTCTATGATTGATGAGCATTTGGGTTCGTTCCAAGACTTTGCTATCGTGAACAGTGCCACAATAAACATAACGTGTGCATGTGTCTTTACAGAATTATTCATAGTCCTTTGGGTATATACCCAGTAATGGGATTGCTGGGTCAAATGGTAATTCTGGTTCTAGATCCTTGAGGAATCACCACACTGTCTTCCACAATGGGTGAACTAATTTACAGTCCCACCAACAATGTAAAAGTGTTCCTATTTCTCCACATCCTCTCCAGCAACTGTTGTTTCCTAACCTTTTAATGATCGCCATTCTAACTGGTGTGAGATGGTATCTCGTTGTGGTTTTGATTTGCATTTATCTAATGACCAATGATGATGAGCTTTTTTTTCATATGTTTGTTGGCTGCATAAATGTCTTCTTTTGGAAAGTGTCTTTCATGTCCTTAGCCCACTTTTGATTGGGTTGTTTATACTTTTCTTGTAAATTTGTTGAAGTTCTTTGTAGATTCTGGATATTAGCCCTTTGTCAGATGGATAGATTGCAAAAATTTTCTCCCATTCTGTAGGTTGCCTGTTCACTCTGATGATAGTTTCTTTTGCTGTGCAGAAGCTCTTTAGTTTAATTAGATTCCATTTGTCAATTTTGGCTTTTGTTGCCATTGCTTTTGGTGTTTTAGTCATGAAGTCTTTGCCTATGCCTATGTCCTGAAGGGTATTGCCTTGGTTTTCTTCTAGGGTTTTTATGGTTTTAGGTCTTAATGTTTAAGTCTTTAATACATCTTGAGTTAATTTTTGTATAAGGTGTAAGGAAGGGGTCCAGTTTCAGATTTTTGCATATGGCTAGCCAGTTTTCCCAACACCATTTATTAAATAGGGAATCCTTTCCCCATTGCTTGTTTTTGTCAGGTTTGTCAAAGATCAGATGGTGGTAGATGTGTGGCGATATTTCTGAGGCCTCTTTTCTTTTCCACTGGTCTATACATCTGTTTTGGTACCAGTACCATGCTGTTTTGGTTACTGTAGCCTTGTAGTATAGTTTGAAGTCAGGTAGTGTGATGCCTCCAGCTTAGTTCTTTTGACTTGGGATTGTCTTGGCTATACGGGCTCTTTTTTGGTTCCATATGAAATTTAAAGTCGTTTTTTTCTAATTCTGTGAAGAAAGTCAGTGGTAACTTGATGGGGATAGCATTGAATCTATAATTACTTTGGGCAGTATGGCCATTTTCACGATACTGATTCTTCCTATCCACGAGCATGGAATGTTTTTCCATTTGTTTGTGTCCTGTCTTATTTCCTTGAACAGTGATTTGTAGTTCTCCTTGAAAAGGTCCTTCACATCCCTTGTAAGTTGGATTCCTAGGTATTTTATTCTCTTCGTAGCAATTGTGAATGGGAGTTCACTCATGATTTGGCTCTCTGTTTGTCTATTATTGGTGTATGGGAATGCTTGTGATTTTTGCACATTGATTTTGTATCTTGAGACGTTGCTGAGGTTGCTTTTCAGCTTAAGAAGATTTTGGGCTGAGACAATTGTAAATATACAATCATGTCATCTACAAACAGAGACAATTTGACTTCCTCTCTTCCTAATTGAATTCCCAGGGAATCAACGAAAAAAGGATACATTTCAAAATTATTTAGCCAAGAGTGGTCAAACAGAAAACTAACATTTATTTAACATTTACAGAGTACCAGACACTCTTTTACCTTGTTTCTAATTCTTAGACTTTACTTTTTACAGATTAGGGAATTGAAACTCAGAGAGGGTAAGCAACTTGCCTACAACCTAACGGCAGCACAGGCCAGTGCCTGAATTCAAACCGGTGGAGGATACTGCACTGCCTGAGCTATAACCCTCAATTCTCTCTTATGCTCCTAATTAGTTTCCTATTATCTATAAAACATGTCTTTTAGAATTGATTTTCCCTACTTTCTTCATTTCTTTCTGCCTCTTTTTCCTTTGTTCATGTTTCCTCACTCAACAGATACTTTATGGTGAACCACAAGATATCCCAATTCTCAGGAGACATACTATTGGGAAGTGTTACTCTTGTGTTTCCCCTCCCTCCTGGAGTTACACATGGGTATAGGTGAGCTACTTCTTTCCCATTTCAGTAGCTAAAACCAGAGTTTAGCTCCTCAGAGGTCCCTAGCAGCATGACTGACATAGCATCTTTCTAGTCTGCTGTTAAGTACCACTTCCTTTGCACCCTCATTGAGAGGAACCTTTTTTTTTTTTGAGATGGAGTCTTGCTCTGTCACCCCGGCTGGAGTGCAATGGCACATCTCAGCTCACTGCAACCTCCGCCTCCCAGGTTCAAGTGATTCTCCTGCCTAAGCCTCCCAAGTAGCTGGGATTACATGCACCCACCACCATGTCTGGCTAATTTTTGTATTTTTTAGTAGAGACAGAGTTTTACCATGTTGGTCTGGCTGGTCTCAAACTCCTGACCTCAGGTGATCCATGTGCCTTGGCCTCCCAACAATGTGCTGTGATTACAGGCGTCAGCCACCATGCCCGGCCTGAGAGGAACCTTTTTTTCTCAGTGGGAGTAGGTAAGGAAGTAGAAACAGATGCTTTTAAGAAAAACTGGTAAGAAGCTTAAAATATTTTCTGGATAGGTTTTTATTTTTCTATGGTTGGCCATAGAGCAGTGATGTGATAAAATAATATTTGAGGTGACTATTTCAGCAGCCTGTTTCTTGTCACCAAGACTTAACTTACATTGTTTTCTGTACTTAAAATGCTAACACCATTGCCCTCCTTCTATGATGATTCAGTATCACTTTTTCCATGGACCTTTCCTCTAATGCCCTGTTAGAAATGTTTACTTACTCTTCTCTTTACACCCTCCAATGGACCATATCACTGTATGTATGTATGTATGTATGTATGTATGTATGTATTTAGAGACAGAGTTTAGCTCGTTACCCAGGCTGGAGTGCAATGGCGTGATCTCGGCTCACTGCAACCTCTGCCTCCTGGGTTCAAGCTATTCTCCTACCTCAGCCTCCTGAGTAGCTGGGATTACAGGCATGTGCCACCATGCCCAGCTAATTTTGTATTTTTAGTAGAGATGGGGTTTCTCCATTTTGGTCAGGCTGGTCTCATACTCCCAACCTCAGGTGATCCGCCTGTCTTGGCCTCCCGAAGTGCTGGGATTACAAGCGTGAGCCACCATGCCTGGCTCCACTTTATGATATTATAGTTAGTCTAGCTGCACAGTCTTGGAGCAGAGAGCATGCCCTCTTTAACTCTAGTGTCCTTTATTGCAATGCTGTCCAATAGAAATACAATGTAGGCCACAGATGTAGGAGATGTACACAATTTCAAAATTTCTAATAGCCATAGTAAAAACAAAACAGTTAAACTAATTAAATAGCATTTTATTTAATATATTCAAAGTATTATTAGTTCAAACTGTAATCAAATTAAAAATCATTAATGACTTTTTAAATTCTTTTTGTAGAAAGTCTTCAAGTCTGGTATGTAGTTTTTATTTATAGCACATCTCAATTTTGACTAGCCATATCTAAAGTATTCAATAGTCACATGTGGCTAGTGGCTACCATATTGGACAGCAGCTCTGGAGCTGCCCACTGAAGCATACATGTGAGCTGGGGACCTTACATTTTTATTGAACAAAAAAGGCAGTGCAGTGGAAAGATCAGCAACATGTGATGGCATTGTGTATCAAAGGACAAGGAAGAAGGAAAAGGAGAAAATAACCACAGAAATGGAGCTTGGGAGAACAGGTTATGCTATTACATTAGTAGACACCAATAAATTATTGCAAATAGAGGATGTAAGGGACCAAAATAAAACAGGATAAGTTTTGTACTATTGTTGTCAGAATTATCCTGGAGAAAGCAAATGTAATGCTTTTAACAAAAGTGTGGTCATTCTACTAGCAGCACCCACATATGGATATTTAGAAAAAAGTTTACAATGGTGATAATGATGAGAAGACAAATAGATGTAACCTTTCCTCATTTTGCAGTCACAAGCAATTATCATGAAGATGATAGATTTTACCATTAAATAAAATGTCAACAATCAAGTGCACTGAATCCTTTTAGTTCTTAATCTAGATAATTACTTCATGAATTTGACTTGCATTCACTTCCACGTAGTGCATACAGCTAGATAGATAAAGTGAATGAAGTTATGACATTTGCATGTATAACAAGGCTGTTCATTTTTGTTCTCTCCAACTAATATATTTATCACTTGATTAAAAATATGACCCCACTATACCTACTTAGTATTACTTACCTAGCAATTACTGCCTTTCAATTGCATGCCATTTTATTCACAGTTCATGTTGTTATCAAAATACACTCAACAAAATCAAATAATAAGTGGGGAGAAAAAAGTAGCACATGAATTTCAAATGGATGAATTTTCTTTTTTTTCTCTCCAACTTTTATGTGCAGGATGTGCAGGTTTGTTACACAGATAAACGTGTGCTATGGTGGTTTGATGCACAGATCATCCCATCACCTAGATATTAAGCCCAGTATCCATTAGCTATTCTTCCTGATGCTCTCCGTCATTCCACTCACTACCCACTGAAGGGCCCCACTGTGGGTTGTTTCCCTCATGTGTCCATGTGTTCTCATCATTCAGCTCCCACTTATGAGTGAGAACATGTGGTATTTGGTTTTCTGTTCCTGCGTTAGTTTACTGAGGATAATGGCTTCCAGGAACCATCTGTGTCCCTGAAAAGGACATGATCTTGTTCCTTTTTATGGCTGCATAGTATTCCATGGAGTATATGTACCACATTTTCTTCATCCAGCCTATCACTGATGGTCAGGTTGGTTACATGTCTTTGCTATTGTGAATAGTACTGCAATGAACATATGTGTGCATGTATCTTTATAACAGAATTATTTATATTCCTTTGGGTACATATCCAGTAATGGGATTTCTGGGTCAAATGGTATTTCTGCTTCTAGGTCTTTAAAGAATTGCCACACTGTCTTCCACAATGGTTGAACTAATTTACACTCCCACCAACAGTGTAAACGCTTTCAAATGGATGAATTTTCAATGAGTAAACAGATATTACTTTCAATGAGTAAACAGGTACTTCTGAAGTACCCTTTTCATTTTTTTTTTGGTATTTGCCTATTAATCTGAGTCTTCTTTAGGTTTTGCTAATATGGAAAAGTATAAATATATTCTTTTGATGTTCAGTAGGTTCCCATTAATGTCATAGTACCACACCACTAAATTGCTACTACCCAAGCTCTAATTCTAAGAGTAGTCTTTTATTCCTTCACGTACTTCATCTAATCAAGTAAGTTTATATACATATATATTTTTGAATCCTGCTCCATCTCTTCTTTTCTATCTGTAACACTACTGCCTGAGTTCAGGCTTTTGTCAGCTTTCACATGACTCCTATAGTCACCTCCTAACTGATCTTTCTGTTCTCAAGCTTGTCCCTTCAAATTCATAATACATAAAGCTACCAGAGAGGTACCTTCCCTGCTTGAAAAAGGTCAGGCTTCTCAGCTGACCACAATGGTTCTAACAAAAATGTAGGGCTTCCATTAGCTCCACCCACATATGGGTATTTAGAAAAAAGTTTACAATGGTGATAATGATGAGAAGACAAATACATGTAACCTTTCCTCATTTTGCAGTCACAGGCAATTACCATGAATATGATAGAATTTACCATTAAATAAAATGTCACAAGTGCACTGATGTGGTTTCTGCCCAGCACCTGTCTCTCTTCCTGTCACTCAATTACCCTCCACTGACTTTGTATTAATAATGAACTCAGGCCGGGCACGGTGGCTCATGCTTGTAATCCCAGCACTTTGGGGGGCCAAGTCTGGCGGATCACGAGGTCAGGAGATTGAGACCACGGTGAAACCCCGTCTCCACTAAAAATACAAAAAAATTAGCTGGGAGTGGTGGCGGGTGCCTGTAGTCCCAGCTACTCGGAGAGGCTGAGGCAGGAGAATGGCGTGAACCCGGGAGGCGGAGCTTGCAGTGAGCCGAGATTGCGTCATTGCAGTCCAGCCTGGGCGACAGAGCGAGACTCCGTCTCAAAAAAAAATAAATAAAAAAAAAAAAATAAATAAATAAATAAAAATAATGAACTCGTGGTTTCCATGACTAGAGGGCAGGATTGGGACCTCCTTTACCTTTCATATGCTATGCATATACTAATTTTGTATTTATTTTTCTGTATTTTAATTATGTGTTTCTGTATTTGTCTCTTCTACTAGTTTGTAAATACACTGAGGCCAGGGAAAGCCATTAAGTTTGTAAAAAGTCTAGTTATTTGCATAATGTAGAATGTGATAGGATCTTGATTGGACAACCAAAGTCCTAGGGTAGTGTTTTACGTGTAAAGTGGCACTGAGTAAATATTTGTTGACATGAATTAAATCTATGAACATGCCCAGAACTGGACACAAGATTCCAGAGCTGAATACAATATTCAGAAAACTAAAAGGTTGCCTTTTTCTGTAAGTCCCTAGTTTAAGAATCCACCCCATTTTTAGATGAATCATGTTCTAATTTAGAAACCAGCTCAGAAATGAACTACCAAGAAGACCATGGATGTATAACTACATCATTATTAAATAAGGAGTATTCCTATCACCATTCATTACTCCATCAAGGAGAAGAAATACAGTTTCCTATCATTCATAATTGAAAAGAGTACTGAAAACAAGAAAGTTGAGAAGGATATGAGAAACTCTGTAAACTTCTAGTATAGCAAATATCTTTCTGTGTCTCATCAACAGAAATGCTTTTTTTTTTTTTTTTTGAGATGGAGTCTCGCTCTTTAGCCCAGGCTGGAGTGCAGTGGTGCAATCTCAGCTCGCTGCAAGCTCCGCCTCCCGGGTTCATGCCATTCTTCTGCCTCAGCCTCCCAAGTAGCTGGGACTACAGGCGCCCGCCACCACGCCCGGCTAATTTTTGTATTTTTAGTAGAGACAGGATTTCACTGTGTTACATAAATGCTTTTTAAATCATCAGAATGGTTGCCTTCCCAAAGAATTTAGCTTTTGTCTTGTACAAGCTTTCCCCACCCTTATCCTTTTGACCTTACATTTTCTTAGACATTTTTGAAGACGTGCTTATAAAAAATAATAAGCAGGAAGGTTTACTTGTCATGTCTTATAATAAGCTTGTTTTAGGAGTTATTTGAAGAGCAATATAAAACCTGTTTTACTGAGTGAACAAAGAAAGAGCTTGCTAGGGCTTCCCTAACATTCAAAAATAGTAATTTGTCATCATAGAATGATGGAGTGGGGGATGGGGCAGAACTTATATTATGGTCCATATAAAAGCAGCTAATTATGTACCTCATTAAAAATTATATTTTGGTGGGTACTCATGTTGTCAACATGGATAATGATTGACTTCTCTTTGTCCTTAAACTGCTATATACTTAAGCATTACTACTTTGACATTTCGGAAAAGGCTGCCTCATCAAATAATTTAAAAAAAAATCTTGTGAGTGTAAACTACTTTGTATAAAATTATTTAAAATACTATCTAAAACACTGTTAATTATGAAGGAAAAGAATAAAAATTATTAGATTTAATAGAGAAAAACAGGTTAAATTTACCATGAGTTAACAAAAGTATAGAAAAAAAGGAAAGGATTGAACGATTTGTCATGGTTTATCCTCTGAAATATTCACACTAAGTGCAACAAGCAGTTACTATATTACTATATTTAGACTGAAAACTAGTTTCTGTATTTTTATTTAATGGCATCTGTATTTAAAAGGGTCTTACTAAACCCCACACTGTTCTAGGGTAATGTGTAGTGATGTGTGAATGGACACACACACCCACACACTCCCTTTCTCTCTTGAAAAATAAATGAGAAGTACTTTGTCTAATTGGTTCTCCACTTCTTAAAAAACAGTGAAATTTATTAGCCATTTTATTATACCACTGGGTATTATAACTCTCATTAAATTGCCTCCCATTTTAAACAATAAAAACCTATCAAATATTTACTTTAATTACCATTTGTTGCCACATACCAGCATTTAGTGAATTGAGATTTTAATATTGAAATACTTTCTTGGCATGGTGTAAACACTAATCAATGTTTATTCTGTAGCAACAGCAGCTAAAGAATATTTCCTTCTCAACTACCAACCCATCTGTATACAATAGATATTCCATAAATAATGACTAACCATATGTAATGACTGTCCTAATATGCACATACAACTGTTGTCAGAATGAACTATATTTGCAAATGTGGTCCCTCGTGGTCTCTATGATGTCTTGCATCTGGATAATACATTTCATCTTTTGCCATGAATTCTTCAAACATTTTTTAAATCCTACTAGAGTTCTGTGCTAATGACAGCCAGAGGGATATATTTTGAACCCAGCAAATCTGTGCTATCTAATGTTACTTCCTCAGTTTATACTCCCTTTTTGTAGGCTTTTGCTTTGAAGCTTGCACATTTTCAATCATTTTGGTGGTCCTTATCAGTATGTGTTACAGGAACAAATGGCGAATTTCCATCTTTAGCCCCACTACTAGGACAAAAAAACTGGGGCAAAAACAAAAATATTTTCTCTTTGGCTAAAGGACAGGCACTGACTGCCTGGTAAAGTAGAAGCCATGAATGAAAGTCACTGGAATCTGGGGAGCATATCAGTGCCTGGCACCTAAGAGATGATCAAGCCTGGAGATCAGTAGCTCATAGTGGAGGGAAAAAAAAAAGCTTTGAATTAAAACTACCTAAGTTTGATTTTTGGTTCTGCCATGTATTACCATGTGACTGGGGCAAGTCTCTTCATTTTTCTTGGCCTGTTTTATTTGTACAGTGAAGAATGTGAGACATACTTTATAGGGTTTCTGTGAGGACTAAAAAATTAACATTTACATATGCTCTGAATAATATTTGCAACAAAGTAGAGTCTCAATAAACTACCAGTACTACTAAAAATAAAAGGATGATGATGATATTTGAATAAATGAATAAGGATTATACTCAGGGAAGTAAATAATAACCAATATGCATAGCTATATCCTCTGTTTTCCTTCTCCCTATAAGTGAAGCTCATTACCTTTTCAGTACCCAAATCCATTCCACTTTAATGCTGATCCGGAACCAGCTGGATGGACACAGGAAAGGAGAAAAGGAGTTCACTCCTCTGGGGCTT
This sequence comes from Nomascus leucogenys, assembly GCF_006542625.1. Taxonomy (NCBI): domain Eukaryota; kingdom Metazoa; phylum Chordata; class Mammalia; order Primates; family Hylobatidae; genus Nomascus; species Nomascus leucogenys. Next base: position 28,261,451 of record NC_044395.1, on the reverse strand, counting down.
GAAAAGTCACACTGAGTCTATAAATTACCTTGGGCAGTATGGCCATTTTCACGATATTGATTCTTCCAACCCATGAGCATGGAATGTTCTTCCATTTGTTTGTATCCTCTTTTATTTCATTGAGCAGTGGTTTGTAGTTCTCCTTGAAGAGGTCCTTCACATCCTTTGTAAGTTGGATTCCTAGGTATTTTATTCTCTTTGAAGCAATTGTGAATGGGAGTTCACTCATGATTTGGCTCTCTGTTTGTCTGTTATTGGTGTACAAGAATGCTTGTGATTTTTGTACATTAATTTTGTATCCTGAGACTTCGCTGAAGTTGCTAATCAGCTTAAGGAGATTTTGGGCTGAGACAATGGGGTTTTCTAGATATACAATCATGTCATCTGCAAACAGGGACAATTTGACTTCCTCTTTTCCTAATTGAATACCTTTTATTTCCTTCTCCTGCCTGATTGCTCTGGCCAGAACTTCCAGCACTATGTTGAACAGGAGCGGTGAGAGAGGGCATCCCTGTCTTGTGCCAGTTTTCAGAGGGAATGCTTCCAGTTTTTGCCCATTCAGTATGATATTGGCTGTGGGTTTGTCGTAGATAGCTCTTATTATTTTGAGATACGTCCCATCAATACCTAATTTATTGAGAGTTTTTAGCATGAAGGGTTGTTGAATTTTGTAGATTCAATGCCATCCCCATCAAGCTACCAATGACTTTCTTCACAGAATTGGAAAAAACTACTTTAAAGTTCATATGGAACCAAAAAAGAGCCCGCATCGCCAAGTCAATCCTAAGCCAAAAGAACAAAGCTGGAGGCATCACGCTACCTGACTTTAAACTATACTACAAGGCTACAGTAACCAAAACAGCATGGTACTGGTACCACAACAGAGACATAGATCAATGGAACAGAACAGAGCCCTCAGAAATGATGCCGCATAGCTACAACTATCTGATCTTTGACAAACCTGACAAAAACAAGAAATGGGGAAAGGATTCCCTATTTAATAAATGGTGCTGGGAAAACTGGCTAGCCATATGTAGAAAGCTGAAACTGGATCCCTTCCTTACACCTTATACAAAAATTAATTCAAGATGGATTAAAGACTTATATGTTAGGCCTAAAACCATTAAAATCCTACAAGAAAACCTAGGCAATACCATTCAGGACATAGGCATGGGCAAGGACTTCATGTCTAAAACACCAAAAGCAATGGCAACAAAAGCCAAAATCGACAAATGGGATCTCATTAAACTAAAGAGCTTCTGCACAGCAAAAGAAACTATCATCAGAATTAACAGGCAACCTACAGAATGGGAGAAAATTTTTGCAACCTACTCATCTGACAAAGGGCTAATATCCAGAATCTATAATGAACTCAAACAAATTTACAAGAAAAAAACAAACAACCCCATCAAAAAGTGGGCAGAGGACATGAACAGACACTTCTCAAAAGAAGACATTTATGCAGCCAGAAAACACATGAAGAAATGCTCATCATCACTGGCCATCAGAGAAATGCAAATCAAAACCACAGTGAGATACCATCTCACACCAGTTAGAATGGCCATCATTAAAAAATCAGGAAACAACAGGTGCTGGAGGGGATGTGGAGAAATAGGAACACTTTTACACTGTTGGTGGGACTGTAAACTAGTTCAACCATTGTGGAAGTCAGTGTGGCGATTCCTCAGGGATCTCGAACTAGAAATACCATTTGACCCAGCCATCCCATTACTGGGTATATACCCAAAGGACTATAAATCATGCTGCTATAAAGACACATGCACACATATGTTTATTGCGGCACTATTCACAATAGCAAAGAGTTGGAACCAACCCAAATGTCCAACAACGATAGACTGGATTAAGAAAATGTGGCACATATACACCATGGAATACTATGCAGCCATAAAAAATGATGAGTTCATGTCCTTTGTAGGGACATGGATGAAACTGGAAAACATCATTCTCAGTAAACTATTGCAAGGACAAAAAACCAAACACTGCATGTTCTCACTCATAGGTGGGAATTGAACAATGAGAACTCATGGACACAGGAAGGTGAACATCACACTCCGGGACTGTTGTGGGGTGGGGGGAGGGGGGAGGGACAGCATTAGGAGATACACCTAATGCTAAATGACGAGTTAATGGGTGCAGGAAATCAACATGGCACATGGATACATATGTAACAAACCTGCACATTGTGCACATGTACCCTAAAACCCTGAAGTATAATAAAAAAAAAAAAAAAAAAAAAAAAAAAGAAAAGTCACACTGAGAATCCAAGTGAATCAAGGGACAAAAATCAAAAATCAATACTGTGACATTTTTGGTTTGCAAATACATATAGCCATGATTTTGTAGTTTATGGCCAAAGTCACTGAGGTTGACATTGGTGGTACAATAAAAAGATTATTTGGCATAGGAAGCTCTGTCATTTGAAGGGATGAGAGAACATTCCAAGGGAACTTAGAGGGGCAAAGCATCGTAGAAAAAGGAGTGTAAAGGCACCCACGTGATAAAAAATGGCACACTGGGCAAAACCTTATTTTCCATACTGAGTTGTGCAAATAGTCACTGTCCTTTAAGAATCAAAAGATGTGGATTTTTTTTGTTTGTTTGTTTTGAGACAGAGTCTTGCTCTGTTGCACAGGCTGGAGTGCAGTGGCGCAATCTTGGCTCACTGCAAGCTCTGCCTCCCAGGTTCATGCCATTCTTCTGCCTCAGCCTCCCGAATAGCTGGGACTACAGGCGCCTGCCACCATGCCCAGCTAATTTTTTTGTATTTTTAGTAGAGATGGAGTTTCACCGTGTTAGCCAGGATGGTCTCGATTTCCTGAGCTCATGATCCGCCTGCCTCGGCCTCCCAAAGTGCTGGGATTACAGGCGTGAGCCACCGTGCCCAGCCCATGAAATAATAAATGTGAGAAATTCTAGGTTTGAAAAGTTAAATTTTTTAACCTTGATACTTTTCAGAATCGCTAAGGTGCTAATGTGCTTTGCAAATCTTCATGTAGTAGGTGACACTTTCCGAAAGTTACTTTACTACCAAATTGTCATTTCACAAGACACCAATTGACTTGACAATGAGGTCAGTTTTTCAGATTGCTCTACTGGAGGATCTACTGCAATGAGGAGAACGCAATAACTGCTTAAGGATTAACACTAATAGTGTTTATTAGAAACAGCTGTGTACTCAGTTGTAGAACACATCCAGCAGTAGCTGGCAAAAGGCACATGACATTCTGGGTTGTTGCATTTTTTCCCTTTATCCACCCCTTTTGGGGTTTATTTTCCAGTAACTGGAAGATAATCAATTACAACTGAGACTTGGTGAAATATTGATATTAATTGGTAACCTATGAGCACACACTCCTGTGTTATCTTTCCCATGAGACAGATTTACAGGAGTGCTGGGGTGGGGTGGGGAGGTCGGGCTTCCAGGAAGAGGTGTACACAACAGCAAAGGTGGAGCTTGTAAGCATGAGGGACCTGATGGAAAGTTATGGCTTGTGCGAGGGCTACTATTCCCTTACTTGTTCGCTTACTCTTTAAACTGTACTCTTTTGAGACAAGTCTTACAACAGCAGTGCTTGCAGATCACTGTGGCTGTGATATCCTTAAACACAACAGCTGACAGTAGAAAGAGGCAGCAAAACTCATAGAAACTTGATGGGATTTCCCATATTCTTAAGCTCTCATTTCCTCCAAAGAAAATGAAATAAGAAAGAATAAAGAAGTTTCTTTAAAAATATCCATTTGATTTTAAGGGTAAGGTGGGTGGCTGAATTATGATGATACACCTTCAGAGCATAAAAATTACAGGTAATTTTCTCTTCTAAAAGGTGATTATGATAATAGAGCTATCCTCTTAGGAGACTGAAAGCTCTCTATGAAAAGAGAAAAGAAGCTTAAAAGTGACAACTGTCAAAACAATAAACCTGAAACAAACATAAGATGCAAAAGGATCCTGAGATAGGGCACTAGGCAGCTCTACCAGTAGGGTAACATCTAGCTGGCTGTGTATATGTACACATACTTATACAGGGTGTATATATGAATTCTCCTCACTATATGTATATGAATTGGGATAGCAGGAATCACAGCAGCTAAGGTAAAACAAGGAGACACAGCACCTCATTTTTCAGCCCTTCTGTGTTCCCTCCCTGTTAATTCTCTTAGGGAGCTAGATGTTCTTTATCCATTTGCAGATTCTGAAACACTGACAGATGAAATCTAGAACCATGGTATACATTTAAACCATACTACTCTATTTTCTAATTTCTTAAGAATTGAGTCTTTCTTGACCTTAAAACTATGACCTTTATTTCTAAACATCTCACGGTATATGGCTCAGGTTACATGATTTCCATTATTTTTAATATGCTAACGCTTACCTTCTTAGGTAAATTAATTATCTTTTTGGCCAATGGTTTCCAAACCATGGATTTAAAAATTACTTTAGGGAGTTATGAAGAGCAGTGTTTAATTAAATAGAATAGAATAACACAGCATAGAACAGAATAGAAAACATCATACCTCATTGTGCATAGCAAGGGTATTATTTCATAAATTTTTGTCTCTGTATGCCCAGCAGAATCATATACAGTCATGTGTCACATAATGACATTTTGGATAATGATGGGCTCACATATACAATGGCAATCCCTTAAGATTATAATACTGTATTTTCACTATACCTTTTCTTGTTTGGATACATAAATACTTACCATCATGTTACAATTGCCTATAGTATTCAGTACAGTCACATCCGGTACAGGTTAAGCAGCCTAGGAGCACTAGGCTATATCAGATAGCCTAAATTTGCAGCAGGCTGTACCATCTAGGTTTGTATAAGTGCACTCTGTGACATTTGCATAATGATGAAATCATTTAATGATACATTTCTCAGACCATATCCTTGTCATTAAGCGACACATAAATAAATGTATGTATTGTCCACAAGAGAAAATATTTGAAATCTATTGTTTTTGGTGCTATTTAGGTGTCAAGTTTTCCTTTGGGCTGTGGAATCACGTTACATAACCCCTGCCTAATGGAATCCTTCTGCTGCTCCACCTCACAGCCTCTGGACCCACCTCTGAGTTCAGCCATAGCTACTGGACTGTTCTTAGGAGCTTTTAGGCTTGTTCTACACTGATCACCTTTTGCCTTGAGGTAAGTTAATGCAGCCTGGAAGTGAGAAGGAGTTAATGTCCTTGGGGTGTTAACCAATATAGGAGAACCAGTGGATATATGTTCTTGCCTGCTCTTCCCTAGACAGATAATTTAGGAGGTATTCTCTATGCCTCTTAGGAGCAATCCCCAGCGGAATCTAGTCCACACTGCTCACAGGGGCATGACCTTGAAAATGCACTCGTACATTGCCCTTTCCTCCTCCTCACTCTTCACTCTCATTCCTGACCCTGGGATCTCCTTCCAAGTAAACTACCTACACCCAAGACCTTATCTCAGATTCTTGAGAACCCACACCATTATATCATGTAAACATCTAGCACTAAATATACCAGTAATACGATTGTATTAGGGTTCTCCAGAGGGGCAGAAACAATTGGATCTATGTATATATAAGAGAGTTTATCAGGGAGAATTGGATCACATGATTACAAGGTGAAGTCCCGTGATAGGCTATCTGCAAGTTGGGGAGAGAAGCCTATAATTTCTCAGTCCAAGTTGGAAAGACTCAAAACCAGAAAAGCTGACAATGCAGCCTTCAGTCTGCTGCAGAAGGCCTGAGAGCCCTGGGGAAGCCACTGGTGCAAGTTGCAGATTCCAAAAGCCAATGAACATGGAGTCTGGTATCTATGGGCAGAGGAGTGGAAGCGAGTGTCCAAAACGGGCAAAAGAAAAAGAGCCCGCAGATTCAGCAAGCCAGCTTATCCCACCTTCTTCCCCCTGCTTTATTCTAGCCATGCTGGCAGATGATTGGATGATGCTAACCGACACTGAGGGTGGGTCTTCCTCTCCTAGCTCACTGAGGCAAATGTCAATCTCCTCTGGCAATAACCTCACAAACACACCCAGAAACAATGCTTCACCAGCCATCTAGGCATCCCTCAGTCCAATCAAGTTGACACCTAATATTAACCATCACAACAACATAACAAAATATTGAATATTTTCATGAGCTATTACAAAGCTAAAATTTTAAATTATTATGCAGTAAAGTCCTTGCTGCAATTAATTAGAAAACAGTACCAATTCAAACTGCATAAAAATATAAAATGATACTACTATAAATGAAATGAATTCAGCACTATAAATGGTTGCTAAATAAGAAAGATATTTGATTTATACCAATTACCCCATAACTAAAGGATTTTTCCAGTATAGTGGTTTTAGCATCACAGTGGATGTAAAAAAAAAAATTATGTATTTTCATCACAAATTAAGCTCTTAATTACAAATGCAGTTTCCTTTTTTTTCTATAATAAATATTTCTTTCTTTTCTCTTGGGAAATATTTTCAAGATGTCCCTGGATTACAAGAATAGAAACACTTGATGGATCCTACTTGTCAATCAAATTGACAGCCATAAAATAAAATCAGTCATTCTGCTAAAGTATAACTTTTAAGGATGAATTTTTAGCTCAGAAATTTAATCATATGAGTGCTTCTGAAATAAAATGATGATGCCTGGTTAATTCTATGTGCTACTGAATATTAATTCACACATCTCCTCTTTAAGAATACCATTTCAATGGGATATTGTCATTGTGTAAAATGTATGACTAGCCCAACTGTTGGTGCAGTTTGTATTTTTTCTACTTTTCACTGCAAAGGTTGATAATGATAAATCTAATAACTAGTAAAGGGCAGAAATAGCTAATTATTCAACCTTTGGTAACTTCACTGAATTCTGTAAGTAGTCCTCTATATTCAAGACATTAAAATGTACACATATCAAAAGGAAGAATCTTCTCTATGTCTATTTCTAGAGTCTTGCCAGCTAAGGCAGTAAATGATATACAACAGAATTGGAAATGATCAGTTTCATTAAACCCAGCTTATAAAGACTCTCTTTCGAAGTTTTATTCTCCTGTGGTTACTATCATGCACCAAATCATTAAATAGCATCCTCTTCTCTATTCCCTTAGGGATTCCCTTCATGGGACTTGACACAGGACAAGGTTTTCAATGTGTCTGAGTAGTACTGATATGAATAGTACTGTATCACATCCCAGGGTTCTGAGCTGTGGTTCTTAAGAGACCACGTGCAAAAACATTTGCCAGTATTTTCTAATTTACGTTTTAAAATAAACTTTCATATTTTTATTTTAAAATATAAAGTCAGTATTATATTCCCCAAATGCTACCAGAGTGAATTTATTTGTAGAATTAAATTATAAAATAAATTTCAGTTTATTTAGTACCTTGTTTTAAGCACATGGTAGTGTCTTGATAAATATTTTATACGTAAAACCAACGTATGAAAAATGAATAAAGAATTAACAAATGTATATCAGGATATAATTTTCCATATTATGCTGCAGAATTTTATATATTTCTACATTGATAAATCTGTTTAATTCGCAAATAATAAATTCTTTGCACTATGATATACAAAGATGAACAGGACATAGTCCCAAACAGGAAAGTTCTCACAGCCTAGTACATACAACACAGGAATTTACACACACAATTTATTTGCAAGTTACAGTATGTTAAGTACCAACAGTAAATTGTGGCAAAGTTATCAGTTTCCTAAGGAAGAAGCAAGTAATTGCTACTAAGGAGATTGTGAGTGTTGGAGATGACTTCTTAGGATTTGAGCTGGCCAAGAAAGATGGATAGAATACGAAAATAAACAAAATATAAACATAACAAACCCTAATATAAATATAACAAACCAATTAACAACATGGCTAAGGTAAACTTGGTGAATATGGTAAAGAGATAGCAATGTACAGAATGGCAATAATCTGGAATGTTTAGTGCCATATTGTGGTTCCAAAAGGTTTATTCAATAGAACATAGTTTTATTATACTTTACGTTCTGGGGTACATGTACACAACATGCAGGTTTGTTACATAGTTATACATGTGCCATGTTGGTGTGCTGCACCCATCAACTCATCATTTACATTAGGTATTTCTCCTAATGCTACCCTTCTCCCAAGCCCCCACCCCCTACCCGCCAACAGGCCCTGGTGTGTGATGTGCCCCTCCCTGCGTCCCTGTGTTCTTATTGTTCAGCTCCCACTTATGAGTGAGAATGTGCGGTGTTGGTTTTCTGTCCTTGTGATAGTTTGCTGAGAATGATGGTTTCCAGCTTCATCCATGTCCCCGCAAAGGACATGAACTCATCCTTTTTATGGCTGCATAGTACTCCTTGGTGTATATGTGCCACATTTTCTTTATGAAGTCTATTACTGATGGACATTTGGGTTGGTTCCAAGACTTTGCTATTGTGAACAGTGCCACAATAAACATACGTGTGCATGTCTTTATAGTAGCATGATTTATAATCCTTTGGGTAGATAGCCAGTAATGGGACTGCTGGGTCAAATGGTAATTCTGGTTCTAGATCCTTGAGGAATCACCACACTGTCATCCACAATGGTTGAACTAATTTAAACTCCCACCAACAGTGTAAAAGCATTCCTATTTCTCCAAATCCTCTCCAGCATCTGTTGTTTCCTGACTTTTAATGATCATGATTCTAACGGGCGTGAGGGCATGAGATGGTATCTCACTGTGGTTTTGATTTGCATTTCTCTAATGACAAGTGGTGATGAGCATTTTTTCATATGTCTGTTGGCACATAAATGTCTTCTTTTGAGAAATGTCTGTTCATATCCTTTGCCTACTTTTTCATGGGGTTGTTTGTATTTTTCTTGTAAATTTGTTGAAGTTCTTTATAGATTCTGGATATTAGCCCTTTGTCAGATGGATAGATTGCTAAAATTTTCTCCCATTCTGGAGGTTGCCTGTTCACTCTGCTGATAGTTACTTTTGCTGTGTAGAAGCTCTTTAGTTTAATTAGATCCCATTTGTCAATTTCGGCTTTTGTTGCCATTGCTTTTGGTTTTAGTCATGAAGTCTTTGCTCATGCCTATGTCTGAATGGTACTGCCTAGGTTTTCTTCTAGGGTTTTTATGGTTTTAGGTCTTACATTTAAGTCTTCAATCCATCTTGAATTAATTTTTGTATAAGGTGTAAGGAAGGGATCCAGTTTCAGCTTTCTACATATGGCTAGCCAGTTTTCCCAACACTGTTTATTAAATAGGGAATCCTTTTCCCATTGCTTGTTTTCGTCAGGTTTGTCAAAGATCAGATGATTGTAGATGTGTGGTGTTATTTCTGAGGCCTCTGTTCTGTTCCATTGGTCTATACATGTGTTTTGCTACCAGTACCATGCTGTTTTGGTTATTGTAGCCTTGTAGTATAGTTTGAGGTCAGGTAGCATGATGCCTCCAGCTTTGTTCTTTTGGCTTAGGATTGACTTGGCAATGCGGGCTCTTTTTTGGTTCCATATGAACTTTAGAGTAGTTTTTTCCAATTCTGTGAAGAAGGTCAATGGTAGCTTGATGGGGATAACATTGAATCTGTAAATTACCTTGGGTCAGTATGGCCATTTTCATGATATTGATTCTTCCTATCCATGAGCATGGAATGTCCTTCCATTTGTTTGTGTCCTCTTTTATTTCATTGAACAGTGGTTTGTAGTTCTCCTTTAAGAGGTCCTTCACATCCCTTGAAAGTTGGATTCCTAGGTATTTTATTCTCTTTGAAGCAATTGTGAATGGGAGTTCACTCATGATTTGGCTCTCTGTTTGTCTATTATTGGTGTATAGGAATGCTTGTGATTTTTGTACATTGATTTTGTATCCTGAGACTGCTGAAGTTGCTTATCAGCTTAAGGAGATTTTGGCCTGAGAAGATGGGGTTTTCTAAATACACAATCATGTCATCTACAAACAGAGACAATTTGACTTCCTCTCTTTCTAACTGATTACTCTTTATTTCTTTCTCTTGCCTGATTGCCCTGGCCAGGGCTTCCAATACTGTGTTGAATAGGAGTGGTGAGAGAGGGCATCCTTGTCTTGTGCTGGTTTTCAAAGGGAATGCTTCCAGTTTTTGCCCATTCAGTATGATATTGGCCGTGGGTTTGTCATAAATAGCTCTTATTATTTTGAGATATGTTCCATCAATACCTAGTTTATTGTGAGTTTTTATCACGAAGGCTGTTGAATTTTGTCAAAGGTCTTTTCTGCACCTATTGAGATAATCATGTGGTTTTTGTTGTTGGTTCTGTTTTTGTGACGGATTACTTTTATTGATTTGCATATGTTGAACCAGCCTTGCATCCCAGGGATGAAGCCAACTTAATAATGGTGTATAAGCTTTTTGATGTGCTGCTGGATTTGGTTTGCCAGTATTGAGGATTTTCACATCGATGTTCATCAGGGATTTGGCCTAAAATTCTCTTTTTTTGTTGTGTCTCTGACAGGCTTTGGTATCAGGATGATGCTGGCCTCATAAAATGAGTTAGGGAGGATTCCCTCTTTTTCTACTGATTGGAATAGTTTCAGAAGGAATGGTACCAGCTCCTCTTTGTACTGTGGTAAATTTGGCTGTGAATCCGTCTGGTCCTGGACTTTTTTTGGTTGGTAGGCTATTATTGCCTCAATTTCAGAACCTGTTACTAGTCTATTAAGAAATTTGATTTCTTCCTGGTTTAGTCTTGGGAGGGTGTATGTGTCCAGGAATTTATCAGTTTCTTCCAGATTTTCTAATTTATTTGCGTAGGGGTGTTTACAGTACTGTATTTCTGTGAGATTGGTGGTGATATTCCCTTTATCATTTGTTTTTATTATTATACTTTAGGTTTTAGGGTACATGTGCACAATGTGCAGGTTTGTTACATATGTATCCATGTGCCATGTTGATTTCCTGCTCCCATTAACTCATCATTTAGCATTAGGTATATCTCCTAATGCTATCGCTCCCCCCTCCCCCAACCCCACAACAGTCCCCGGAGTGTGATGTTCCCCTTCCTGTGTCCATGAGTTCTCATTGTTCAATTCCCACCTATGAGTGAGAACATGCGGTGTTTGGTTTTTTGTCCTTGCGATAGTTTACTGAGAATGATGTTTTCCAATTTCATCCATGTCCCTACAAAGGACACGAACTCATCATTTTTTATGGCTGCATAGTATTCCATGGTGTATATGTGCCACATTTTCTTAATCCAGTCTATCGTTGTTGGACATTTGGGTTGGTTCCAACTCTTTGCTATTGTGAATAGTGCCGCAATAAACATACGTGTGCATGTGTCTTTATAGCAGCATGATTTATAGTCCTTTGGGTATATACCCAGTAATGGGATGGCTGGGTCAAATGGTATTTCTAGTTCTAGATCCCTGAGGAATCGCCACACTGACTTCCACAATGGTTGAACTAGTTTACAGTCCCACCAACAGTGTAAAAGTGTTCCTGTTTCTCCACATCGCCTCCAGCACCTGTTGTTTCCTGACTTTTTAATGATGGCCATTCTAACTGGTGTGAGATGGTATCTCATTGTGGTTTTGATTTGCATTTCTCTGATGGCCAGTGATGATGAGCATTTTTTCACGTGTCTTTTGGCTGCATAAATGTCTTCTTTTGAGAAGTGTCTGTTCATGTCCTTCACCCACTTTTTGATGGGGTTGTTTGTTTTTTTCTTGTAAATTTGTTTGAGTTCATTGTAGATTCTGGATATTAGCCCTTTGTCAGATGAGTAGGTTGCAAAAATTTTCTCCCATTCTGTACGTTGCCTGTTCACTCTGATGGTAGTTTCTTTTGCTGTGCAGAAGCTCTTTAGTTTAATTAGATCCCATTTGTCAATTTTGGCTTTTGTTGCCATTGCTTTTGGTGTTTTAGACATGAAGTCCTTGCCCACGCCTATGTCCTGAATGGTATTGCCTAGGCTTTCTTGTAGGATTTTAATGGTTTTAGGTCTAACATTTAAGTCTTTAATCCATCTTGAATTAATTTTTGTATAAGGTGTAAGGAAGGGATCCAGTTTCAGCTTTCTACATATGGCTAGCCAGTTTTCCCAGCACCATTTATTAAATAGGGAATCCTTTCCCCATTTGTTGTTTTTGTCAGGTTTGTCAAAGATCAGATAGTTGTAGATATGCGGCATCATTTCTGAGGGCTCTGTTCTGTTCCATTGATCTATGTCTCTGTTGTGGTACCAGTACCATGCTGTTTTGGTTACTGTAGCCTTGTAGTATAGTTTGAAGTCAGGTAGCATGATGCCTCCAGCTTTGTTCTTTTGGCTTAAGATTGACTTGGCGATGTGGGCTCTTTTTTGGTTCCATATGAACTTTAAAGTAGTTTTTTCCAATTCTGTGAAGAAAGTCATTGGTAGCTTGATGGGGATGGCATTGAATCTATAAATTACCTTGGGCAGTATGGCCATTTTCACGATATTGATTCTTCCAACCCATGAGCATGAAATGTTCTTCCATTTGTTTGTATCCTCTTTTATTTCATTGAGCAGTGGTTTGTAGTTCTCCTTGAACAGGTCCTTCACATCCCTTGTAAGTTGGATTCCTAGGTATTTTATTCTCTTTGAAGCAATTGTGAATGGGAGTTCACTCATGACTTGGCTCTCTGTTTGTCTGTGATTGGTGTACAAGAATGCTTGTGATTTTTGTACATTGATTTTGTATCCTGAGACTTTGCTGAAGTTGCTAATCAGCTTAAGGAGATTTTGGGCTGAGACAATGGGGTTTTCTAGATATACAATCATGTCATCTGCAAACAGGGACAATTTGACTTCCTCTTTTCCTAATTGAATACCCTTTATTTCCTTCCCCTGCCTGATTGCTCTGGCCAGAACTTCCAGCACTATGTTGAATAGGAGCGGTGAGAGAGGGCATCCCTGTCTTGTGCTCCTCAGCAAATGTAAAAGAACAGAAATTATAACAAACTGTCTCTCAGACCACAGTGCAATCAAACTAGAACTCAGGATTAAGAAACTCACTCAAAACTGCTCAACTACATGGAAACTGAACAACCTGCTCCTGAATGACTATTGGGTGCATAATGAAATGAAGGCAGAAATAAAGATGTTCTTTGAAACCAATGAGAACAAAGACACAACATACCAGAATCTCTGGGACACATTCAAAGCAGTGTGTAGAGGGAAATTTATAGCACTAAATGCCCACAAGAGAAAGCAGGAAAGATCCAAAATTGACACCCTAACATCACAATTAAAAGAACTAGAAAAGCAAGAGCAAACACATTCAAAAGCTAGCAGAAGGCTAGAAATAAGTAAAATCAGAGCAGAACTGAAGGAAATAGAGACACAAAAAACCCTTCAAAAAATTAATGAATCCAGGAGCTGTTTTTTGAAAAGATCAACAAAATTGATAGACTGCTAGCAAGACTAATAAAGAAGAAAAGAGGGAAGAATCAAATAGATGCAATAAAAAATGAAAAAGGGGATATCACCACTGATCCCACAGAAATACAATCTACCATCAGAGAATACTACAAACACTTCTATGCAAATAAACTAGAAAATCTAGAAGAAAGGGATAAATTCCTCGACAAATACATCCTCCCAAGACTAAACCAGGAAGAAGTTGAATCTCTGAATAGATCAATAACAGGTTCTGAAATTGTGGCAATAATCAATAGCTTACCAACCAAAAAGAGTCCAGGACCTGATGGATTCACAGCCGAATTCTACCAGAGGTACAAGGAGGAACTGGTACCATTCCTTCTGAAACTATTCCGATCGATAGAAAAAGAGGGAATCCTCCCTAACACATTTTATGAGGCCAGCATCGTCCTGATACCAAAGCCTGGCAGAGACATAACCAAAAAAGAGAATTTCAGACCAATATCCTTGATGAACATTGATGCAAAAATCCTCAATAAAATACTGGGAAACCGAATCCAGCAGCACATCAAAAAGCTTATCCACCATAATCAAGTGGGCTTCATCCCTGGGATGCAAGGCTGGTTCAACATATGCAAATCAATAAATGTAATCCAGCATATAAACAGAACCAAAGACAAAAACCACATGTTTATCTCAATAGATGCAGAAAAGGCCTTTGACAAAATTCAACAACCCTTCATGCTAAAACCTCTCAATAAATTAGGTATTGATGGGATGTATCTCAAAATAATAAGAGCTATATATGACAAAATTCAACAACCCTTCATGCTAAAAACTCTCAATAAATTAGGTATTGATGGGATGTATCTCAAAATAATAAGAGCTATCTATGACAAACCCACAGCCAATATCATACTGAATGGGCAAAAACTGGAAGCATTCCCTTTATCATTTTTTATTGTGTCTATTTGATTCTTATCTCTTTTCTTCTTTATTAGTCTTGCTAGCAGTCTATTTTGTTGATCTTTTCAAAAAACCAGCTTCTGGATTCATTAATTTTTTGAAGGGTTTTTTGTGTCTCTGTCTCCTTCAATTCTGCTCTGATCTTAGTTATTTGTCTTCTGCTAGCTTTTGAATTTGTTTGCTCTTGCTTCTCTATTCTTTTAATTGTGATGTTAGGGTGTCGATTTTAGATCTTTCCTGCTTTCTCTTGTGGGTATTTAGTGCTATAAATTTCCCTCTACACACTGCTTTAAATATGTCCCAGAGATTCTGGTACATTGTGTCTTCGTTCTCAGTGGTTTCAAAGAACATCTTTATTTCTGCCTTCATTTCCTTATGTACCCAGTAGTCATTCAGGAGCAGATTGTTCAGTTTCCATGTAGTTGTGTGGTTTTGAGTGAGTTTCTTAATCCTGAGTTCTAATTTGATTACACTGTGGTCTGAGAAACAGTTTGTTGTGATTTCTGTTCTTTCACATTTGCTGAGGAGTGTTTTACTTCCAGTTATGTGGTCAATTTTTGAATAAGTGCAATGTGGTGCTGAAAAGAATGTATATTCTGTTGATTTGGGGTGGAGAGTTCTGTAGATGTCTATTAGGTCTGCTTGGTCCAGAGTAGAGTTCAAGTCCTGGATATCCTTGTTAATTTTCTGTCTGGTTGATCTGTCTAATGTTGGCATTAGGGTGTTAAATTCTCTGAGAATAATGTGTGGGAGTTTAAGTCTCTTTGTAGGTTTCTAAGGATTTGCTTTATGAATCTGGGTGCTCCTGTATTGGGTGCATATACATTTAGGATAGTTAGCTCTTCTAGTTGCATTGATCCCTTTACCATTATGTAATGGCCTTCTTTGTCTCTGTTGATCTTTGTTGGTTTAAAGTCTGTTTTATCAGAGACTAGGATTGCAACCCTTGCTTTTCTTTGCTTTCCATTTGCTTCGTAGATTTTCCTCCATCCCTTTATTTTGAGCCTATGTGTGTCTTTGCATATGAGATGGGTCTCCTGAATACAGCACACTGATGGGTCTTGACTCTTCATCCAATCTGCTAGTCTGTGTCTTTTAATTGGGGCATTTAGCCCAGTTACATTTAAGGTTAATACTGTTATGTGTGAATTTGATCTTGTCCTTATGATGCTAGCTGGTTGTTTTGACCATTAGTTGCTGCAGTTTCTTCATAGTGTCAATGGTCTTTACAATTTGGCATGTTTTTGCAGTGGCTGGTACTGATTATTCCTTTCCACGTTTAGTGCTTCCTTCAGGAGCTCTTGTAAGGCAGGCCTGGTGGTGACAAAATCTCTCAGCATTTGCTTGTCTGTAAAGGATTTTATTTCTCCTTCACTTATGAAGCTTAGTTTGGCTGGATATGAAATTCTGGGTTGAAAATTCTTTAAGAATGTTGAATATTAACCCCCACTCTCTTCTGGCTTTTAGGGTTTTTGCTGAGAGATCTGCTGTTAGTCTGATGGGCTTCCCTTTGTGGGTAACCCGACCTTTCTCTCTGGCTGTCCTTAACATTTTTTCCTTCATTTCAACCATGGTGAATCTGACGACTATGTTTCTTGGGGTTGCTCTTCTCGAGGAATATCTTTGTGGTGTTCTCTGTATTTCCTGAATTTAAATGTTGGCCTGCCTTGCTAGGTTGGAAAGGTTCTCCTGGATAATGTCCTGCAGAGTGTTTTCTAACTTGATTCTATTCTCCCTGTCACTTTCAAGTACACCGATCAAACGTAGATTTGGTCTTTTCACATAGTCCCATATTTCCTGGAGGCTTTGTTAATTTCTTTTTACTCTTTTTTCTCTAATCTTGTATTCTCACTTTATTTCATTAATTTGATCTTCAGTCACTGATATCCTTTCTTCTGTTTGATAGATTTGGCTATTGAAGCTTGTGTATGCTTCATGAAGTTCTTGTGCTGTGTTTTTCAGCTGCATCAGGTCATTTATATTCTTCTCTAAACTGGTTATTCTAGTTAGCCATTCCTCTAACCTTTTTTCCAGGCTTTTAGCTTCCTTGCATTGGTTGAGAACATGCTCCTTTAGCTCGGAGAAGTTTGTTATTACCCACTTGCTGAAACCTACTTCTGTCAAGTCATCAAACTCATTCTCTGTCCAGTTTTGTTCCCTTGCTGGCAAGAAGTTGTGATCGTCTGGAGGAGAAGAGGCATTCTGATTTTTGGAATTTTCAGCCTTTTTGCACTGGTTTCTCCCCATCTTTGTGGATTTATCTACCTTTGGTCTTTGATGTTGGTGACTATGGATGGGGTTTTGGTGTGGGTGTCCTTTTTGTTGATGTTGATGCTATTCCTTTCTGTTTGTTAGTTTTCCTTCTAACAGTCAGGCCCCTCACCTGCAGGTCTGTTGGAGTTTGCTGAAGGTCCACTCCAGACCCTGTTTGCCTGGGTATCACCAGAGGAGGCTTCAGAACAGCAAATATTGCTGCCTGATCCTTCCTCTGGAAGCTTTGTCCCAGAGGGGCACCCACGAAATGCCAGCCAGAGCTCTCCTGTATGAGGTGTCTGTCAGCCCCTACTGGGAGATGTCTCCCAGTTAGGCTACATGGGGGTCATGGACCCACTTGAGGAGGCATTCTGTCTGTTATCAAAGCTTGAACGTGGTGTTGGGAGAACTACTGCTCTCTTTAGAGCTGTCAGGCAGGGATGTTTAAGTCTGCAGAAGCTTTGCCCACAGCTACCCCTTTCCCCAGGTGCTCTGTTCCAGGGAGATGAGGGTTTTATCTATAAGTCCCTAACTGGGACTGCTGCCTTTTGTTCAGATATGCCCTGCCCACAGAGGTGGAATCTAGAGAGGCAGTCGGCCTTGCTGAGCTGCGGTGGGCTCCACCCAGTTTGAGCTTACTGGCAGTTTTGTTTACACTGTGGGCATAATACCACCTACTCGAGCCTCAGCAATGATGGACGCCCCTCCCCATGCCAAGCTCCAGCATTCCAGGTCAATCATGGACTGCTGCACTAGCAGCAAGAATTTCAAGCCCATGGATCTTAGCTTGCTGGGCTACATGGGTGTGGGACCCACTGAGCCAGGCACTGGAGGGAATCTCCTAGTCTGATGGTTGCGAAGACAGTGGGAAAAGTGCAGTATTGGGGTAGGAGTGTACTGTCCTCCCAGTACAGACTCTCACGGCTTCCCTTGGCTAGGAAACAGAAATCCCCCGACCCCTTGCACTTCACAGGTGAGGCAATGCCACGCCCTGCCCTGCTTCGGGTCACCCTCTGTGGGCTGCACCCACTGTCCAACCAGTCTCAATGAGATGAACCAGGTACCTCAGTTGGATATGCAGATATCATCCGTCTTCTGCATCAATCTCACTGGGAGCTGCAGACCACAGCTGTTGCTATTCGGCCATGCTGAAAGCTCACCAGAATATAGGTTTCAACAACTAGCTTGAGAACACATTAAAGGTACTCATTGATTAGGATTTAGTTCTTATTTCCTAGGCAATGGAGAGTCAACAGAGTGGCTTTTCATTATTGTTTGATCATAAACAAAGAAGCAGCATGTAGCATAGTTAGAGAGGGAAGCTTTCAAAGAAAATGACATTTTTGCATTAATTAAAGAGGAGATTTTGTTGACACACTGGGGCCAGTCAAAGGGGAGAGATGAAAGGCAGAGAAGATATTTGAAGAAAGAATAGTGTTGGGGAGGGGTGTGGAAAGAATGTCAAGTTTATTCATATTGATGTCTTCTAGCATTTCATTTAGTTAGGAAAGGAGGGGTCTGTTTGGAGTAAGAGTAGCAAAGTTAAAAGTCAAACAAATGTAGTGACTATGCTCACTGCCTAGATGATGGGATCATTTGTATCCCAAACCTCAGCATCACACAACATACCCATGTAACAAACATGTACCCCTTAATCTAAAATAAAAGTTGAAATTATTAAAAAAAAAAAAGCAAGTATTTGTAACAGTCATAGCTAGGGGATGGTGAAACAAGATCCCTACAGATTTAAGGCCCAGTTGAGTTCAAAACATATGCATTCTTAATGGGTATTTTATTACCATGATTATGTAATTTTCACCAGTAATGTCCATCAATTCCAGAGCAAGAATTTTCTACTTAGGTAGTTCTGTATGATGGAAGACAAAGAAGAATAAAATTAGAGGGGTGATAGGAGCCATGTTGAGATAGGAGATAATGGGATTCTTCTTTTCTAGATAAGAAGGTATTATGGATGGAATTGTGCCCTCCCCCCTTAAATTCATATAGTGAGTTCCTAATCCTCAGTATCTTAGAATTTAACCTTAATTAGAAGTAATTGTGGATATAATTAGTCAAATTGAAAATTAATTATTAATATGAGTTCCTACCAGAGTAGGGAGGACCCCCTAATCCAATATGAGTAGTATCCTTATAAAAAGGAGAAATGGCCAGGCATGATGGCTCATGCCTGTAATCCCAGCACTTTGGGAGGCCGAGGCGGGCAGATCACCTGAGGTAAGGAGTTCGAGACCAGCCTGCCCAACATGGCAAAATCCTGTCTCTACTAAAAATACCAAAAATTAGCCAGTCGTTGGGGCAGGCACCTGTAATCCCAGCTACTCGGGAGGCTGAGATAGGAGAATTGCTTGAACCTGGGAGGCAAAGCTTGCAGTGAGCAGACATCATGCCACTGCATTCCAGCCTAGGTGACAAGAGCAAAATTCCATCTCAAAAAAAAAAAAAAAGAAAAAGAAATTTGGACACAGATACATATATGCCCACAGGGAGAATGCCATGTAAAGATTGGGGCTATGCTGCCAAGGAACTACCAGAATCCAGTAATAGTAGAGAGACCTGGACAGCTTCTTCCCTAGTGTCTTCAAATAAAACATGTCTTCAAATAAAATGGGCAACACGTTGCTCGGGATTCTAGCCTCCAGAACAGCGAGACAGCAAATTTCTGTTGTTCTAAGCCACTTAGTTTGTTGGTTCTTTGTTATGTCAGACATAGAAAACTAATATACTCAAAATAGACTGGAAACCTAAGAATGGATAAAGGCTTATACATCACAGTGATGAGTGAGAATGGTAGAATAGAAAGCAGCAGAAGAACAAGTAATGTGACTATGAAAAGACATTTGGAGTTGAGATTCTGTAGTTGGAACAATTCTAAGCTATGATGAGTTTGCAGGCATGGCTATATGTGAATTTCTAAAGTGGGCCGAACTTCAAGGAATGATACATAAAACGATCGTTCATGTGAGCATATATTTTTTATAACAGTCATAGTTTTTCACTTTTTAATACATGAATAGTATTTACAACTTGATATTTGGACAAAGTAGGTAAAATAATTTTATTCTAATTTTTTGACATACTTGAGGATGGTAACATACTTGAGGATGGTAACAAATAGAAGAAATGATGAAAAAATAAATATTCCTGAAGATGCACCACTATTTTTAAAGATCTGGTATTTTCAAAAAATTAATGTGTTCTGAGAGATAATACAGAAGAGGCGTGGGGATATAAAGGTACACATTTATTGTTTTTTCCTTCTTTTACAAGCTAACAAATAACTGGCCCATCATTTCCATAGAAAATACTAAAGGTTAAAAGGAGAAAAAAATCCATGTCAACTTTGGCTAAATTCTATGTGAATAATTGCCCCATATTCATAATGAGAGGCTCTCGCAGAAGGAAGACAGGAACTGGGGAAAGAATTAATAGTTTTAAAAGATTAAAAATGAAACAGTAAAAATAGTAATACACTGATAATAGAGAAATGACACTCAAGAGGTCAAGATAATTGGACCTTCTGCCACAGATTTGTGCAATTTTCCACCTCTTTCATGTAATAACCTCAAAACACACTTTCCAAATTATACGTCTTCTATCATGATGAACAGTTGCCAGAAAAAGAAAAACTACAAAATTATTTCTCCTTCTTCTGGCCTTATCTTCTTCGTTAGCTTCCCTGGTGAATTTCACATGTTCAGATCCTATTGCTAACTAACTAGTTAGATAACTTAAGTATAATCAAATACTTTTTTGATATCATCTTTTTATCATGTATGAAATGAGAGTTGATCTTCAAATTTCCAACTTTTAAAAGCTTACAAAATGTTAGTTATTCACAACTAAATTTCCTAAGCTACTATATAATTATCCTTTTGTAAATTATCTCTGGTGCATTTCTGGCTAAGCTAAACCACAAGAAAAGAAGGATGGGTGTCTTAGCCCCAGTTCAGTAAAGCAAAAAGGCTGAATTTACAGTTATAGTTGCAATGTTTCTTCAGACACCAGCAGCAAGTCAGAAAACATCTGGAGACCTCAGGCAAATACATTTGGCTCTAGAATCTGGCATAAATTGGCCATCAAAACAATGCCATAGAGACGGATAGAAATATGTTTGCCTGAGATAATTTTTAAATCTAAGTATCAATCTACTTGAACACGCTAATAACTTTCCCAGTGTAAAATAGGAATTAGTAATTTTGGAGCAAATTTTTGAAGGCATAAACAACCCTTGAAGCACCAAGTTTAAAAGGGAAGCTTTGCCATGATTGTTTGTGGCTGACACATTACGCTTAGATTTCTGATAAACTGCATATTTTTAAAATATGGTATGACTCTTGCTTCCCTGGACAGGCCTTTTTAACCACAAAGTAAGAGGTTTCACAAACTACAGTTAAAATGAAGAGAAAAATAACACAGAACAATGTTTGGATATAGTGTGCTACAGTAACATAACTAACTAGTAAAGAGATTTTAATATAGCACAGGATGCTGCACTGCATAGAGCACAGTGTGATCACTGTAATCATAACCTCATAATAGGTATTCTCACTGGTGTAATGAGGCAGGTCTACTTTACTTCATTATACTTTGGGTAGCAAAATTACTAATTTATATTTTGAGTGCTGGGGTAAAATATGAGCATGGGATAAGTTTAGTATGTTTCAAAAGGACAAGATTATGAATATGCAATTTAGAGTAAGAGAAAGATGAGAAAACACAATAAAAGAAATGGAGAATACTATAAGTTTATTAAAAACCTGGAAGTCAATGTATTTACTTATTTATATATGAGGTAAAAGACATGGCAAAAAGTTGCAAATATAAAAGAATATTTACTTGTGCGGCAAAGGATCAGAGAGATAAAAACTATAATCATACAAAGATATAATAGCTATCACTGCCACAACTAAATAAAATTCTCTACTTTCTCTTAGCAGTTGGCAACATTTAATTCAGTTTATTGAGCATGAATGTCTAGAACCATGATACAGCTTCTGTTAATTCATCAAATAATTCCTTAGGCTAATAAAACAGTTATAGTTCAAGACATTTGCACCCCAACAAAGGAGTACAAAGATTGAATGAAATTTACTAATACTGAAGAATTATTATGAAGAAAATTATTTTCTGGACTAAACGCTATTAAGTCAATTTAATTCCTTGATCTATTTTCTATATACTACATATAACTTGATTCTAATATTTTACATTTCCAGTTGTGTCCCTCTGAAAATAATTGGTATGAATTCTTTCCCACTGAAACTTTACAGTGATGATTTGTGACTCATTAAGCAGTAGTTTGCTCATATTAATTTCTGCCAGTATAATTTTCTTTTATGGTCATTATTTCTATAAACCCTCATTAGGCTGGCCAAATGTTTCACAGTGTAATTTTGTCAAAGACATTTGATGCTCCCACTAATTTTTAGCCAATAAAAATTTTTATTTTGTGCAGTTTTAGGCATTGCCTGCTGATTATTCCTGTGAACCAAATATATAAGTGAGAATTTGTGCTTACTTTAGAAATTATATTTATGAGTTATTTTAAGTATAGGAAACTTTAAAGAAGGAAAGAAAAATGGTCCATGATGGCAACTCCCATATAATTTCTATAGATACTAAAAGGCAATACATAAATAATTCATACATACATTGGGAAAATGTGAACAGATATAAAACTATAAGATCAAAAATGGAAAAAGCTCTTTCCCCTAAGTTAGCCAGTATCAACAGTTTTACGTACATTATTCATAACAATGTAATTTTTGTTGGTAAGTCGTTCTTAGGTAATTCATGGAAAATTGATGGCACTTTTAGGAAATTGAGAGAGAAATGGAGGCTGAGCAGTCCTGAGAGTGGGGGTCAGTGAGAGATGGGTGAGACCAACTCAAAAAGGAAGGCAAACAGTATAGGAGGCAGAAAACAACATCAAATCTGTTAAAAGCTTGATGGAGGTGGGAGGAATAGAACCTGCGTTTTCTTCCCTCCATAACTGTACTTTTTCATACATAAGATGCCAAGTACTATTGAAATAACTAAATATACGCTATTGCCTATTTGACATAGCTTTCAGATAAACTAACTAATTAAGGCAAACAAGTTGAATGGAATCCTAGAGTCAGAAAATCTGGGCGGTCAATTGAATTTTTGACTGAATGGATTTAAGTGACCAGATGTTTGGGTATTGTTGTAGACAGAATTTTGACTTGAGAGCCAAGAAAAAAAGCAGATTAGTATTTGGCACTCATGTAGTTCAGTCTGCAACTCAATTATGTGGTTTTGCACATGAGAGAAATTCAGTAAAGGCTTTCAGGCTGACTGATCAAACTATTTGACTACATTTTTCATTTTTAATCAGTGCTTTTCGTTATTGTAAATAAAAAATAATCTTAGATAACTTAATATCCAAAAAGGATCAACTGATACCATCTGGAAGATAATATGTCCAAAAGAGCAAATAATGCCTTTTGGATTCTCTGATACGGTTTTAAATTTCACTTTCCTAGTTTTTGGATTATTATGTTTCTACAAAAAGATCATTTCTTCTGTTTTTTATAAAAAGCTAATATTACAGAAGTGTATATTTCAATATTATTCCCAACTTAATTTTTTCTTCAGATATTTTGAAATTCTATAGAACTATCAATTTTCAACTCATTCTGTTAAATGTCGACATAATTGTCCTCATTATTTCAACATCTTGATGTAGAGTTACAGTCAAGAGCTTGCCTCGAGTTAGAATGCCTTCAAGACATTGCACTGCTATTACATCTTCACGCTTCTTTCTTAAGGAACAGGGAAAAGCAATAATTTTTTTAGGAAGATTAAAGTTACTAACTTAGTCATAAGGTTAGAAATCATATTAAATACATTCTAATTGTATTGTGAGTGGCAGTATAGGGTAATGGTTAAGAGTATGGACTTTGAAGTCAAACAGATTTGAATTCCAATTCTGAATCAATTCTTATTTAGTATTATTATTTACTCTTGACAAAAAGTCCCTTAACCTTTCAGTCTTGGTTTTCCCATTTATAAATAGAGATAACATCTAATTCATGGTCCATGATTGTTCTAATAATTATGTATATACACTACAGGCATATTTCACAAATATGAAAATATGCCTAAAACATACACATACATGTAAATAGTTATACAGGTGTATGTGTATATGTATATATATTAGGAAGGGAGAGGATATGTAAGACAGAGAGTGCTCACACACTCTAGCTCAGCATAATGCTGAGCACGTAGTAAGCACTAGGTGAGAAGTAACTCTTGTTATTAAGTACTCAGGTAATAAAATTCTACTCTGGGCATCCTCCAGTTTCCTATAATGAAAAAAAGCAAAGCTTTTTTTTTTTCCCAGATATATCTGGATTCAAATTTAGTTCTGCAACTGGCTAGCTACATAACCTTGATCAAATTACATAAACTTTCTAAATCTCAAATTCTTTAAATGTAAAATAAGATTAATGAAACTTACTTGGCAGCATTTTTTTTTTTGGGCGGGGGGTGGGGGGGCAGGAATAAAAAAGTGCATAAAGACGTGGCACAAGTCTGACATCTGGAAAGTGTCCAATATGCATTTTTTTCCTCTATAATCTCATACATATTTTTAACCCCTGATGTCTTTTATCTTTTAAGTATATAAAAATTGCATATATGCCCTTCATAGTTGTTGTGTAGATTAAGTGAGATAATATGTAAACTGTCAAGCTAACCACTACCACACAGTTGGTTTTTAATGCCTTTCATCCCCACTTCCCTAAGAACATATGAAATCTACAAAAACACCAAAATAATGTAGGTCTGAATGTAAATGACATCTTGAATATTTGCTCTACAAAGCATTATATTTCTAAAAGCCTAACCCAAACCTCTCGATGTTAAGGTGGAAAGGGTATTGAGAGAAAACTGAGTCTATTTCTCCTTCCTCACCAAGTTAGTAATTTGTAGTTGTTGGTTCCATAGACTGTAATTCTTGGGAGGATCAGGGATGTACCTGGTTTGCTTACCCTCACATTCCTAATACCTAACCAATTGTTTAGAAAACAATAAGCATTCAAAAAACATTTGTTGAATAAATGAGTAAAAGTCGCTGCCAGCAAGGCTCCAGCCAGATTCATGTAGAATCAGGCTTCATGTGAGTTGAAATAGCAAGCCTCCAAAGTAAGCCTTTTCTCCCTTGGGACACCCCATGCATACTCTGGATCTGTGTTTCTAACAACCTCCTGATTACATGGTCATTTGACCATCAAAATTACTCTGTTTCTTCAACTTCAGGAGGTTCCCCACTAAGAACTATTTGCATGTATTTTGGAATTTGTCAAAATTACCATATTTCCCTAAAGAGTCTGAATTAATGAGGTTTTCTAAATTCATTTTCTCTGAACAAACACATTAAAGCCAAGTGATAAAGCAAAATAATTTCTTAAAATGGAATCTACATGTAAATTTGGTCTTGTAACATTTACACACAAGGTGACAATTTCTGATGCAGTAGGAAGCATTACAAATGTGCAGAAATGAATTCAGCCATTAGGAAAAAGCAAGAGTTGCTAGGAAAACCACATTCCAAATAAGGAATATTGTAGTGGTGACCCAGACAAGTACCATATGCCTGACATGACATCAACAAAAAGCTTAATGTATTTTGAAAAGCACTTGCGACACTGAATTGTTAGTACCACATTTGCAACTCAGGTGATTAAAGAGTTACCTTCCAGTGTCTCAAAAATTCAATTGTAGGAACAGAAAAATACAAGACCTAAGTGAGTTAATAATAATGAAAGATTCTTCCTAGGGCTAACCAAGTTTTTTCTGCATGTTTTTCTGCATCTTTGGTATACTGTGTGTCATGACCTTATGAAGTTGAATGAAGCTTATTCAGTTTTTAAAATAATCTACTTTTTAAGTCCATACCTTCTATTTCTATGTGTTTGTATTGAATGTATGCATATAAAAAGACTTTAAAGATATATAAATAAAAATGTAAAATATGGCTATAATTGGTTGGTAAATTATAGGTGATTTTAACTATCTTCTGTAATACTAGTTTTCAGAGATCATTTTATTGTAATTTTAGAAAATAACAAGAGATTAAATAATTTTTAAACTTTTATTTGAAATGAGATATGAGATCTCAAAACAACAGGTCAAAAAGGTAAAAGCTAACTAAATCAATAGTATGATTAGCACGCAGATAGCACATTACTGTCTTATGTATTGTATCTTGCTATTTTCATGTCATTTTTCATATTGTAAGAGTCAGGCTACTCATGTTGGCCTATATGCATATAGCCTTAAAAGAGACTAAGTTAAAGTGTCAGTAAAAGATTAAAAACCCATTCAAAAACACCTAAAAAAGGGACCATATGCTAAAGATAATGGGCTAACCTCCTAAATGGGTTGATGAAATCACATTTACTGTCTCTACAGGGGAAAAAATTGGCAGATGGAGATTCCCATTCTTTACATAAACGTCAGATAAATAAAAACATGAGCTTCCTAACTGCTTGGAAGTTTCACACTTCTAAAGCACACCACACAAAAATCAAATAAAAATGAGTGAATTTGCTAATATAACTTTTAGCCTCTTCTATGGACATTGTATCTGGAGACAAGAGGCAGGATAAAATACATGAAATAGATTATAACTTATTTAAAGGTAGTTATCCTCATAGTGATAATATTTAACTAACAAAATACTCAAACCATGCCTCCACTAAAGAATATATTTTTCTTCCAAAAATGTGAAAGTCAAGACTGCTGCACAAAATCAAACTAAGCAATTTTGTGCTTTGCATGCACAGTTTCATGTGAATCAGTTTAGCTTTTTTTCCATCACTCAGTTTTGTTTTTCCTTTCACTAACTTATTAACTATTCTTTCTTGTAGCATAAATATGCAAATATATTCACAAAAAGACTGCTTGGGAAATCTGTTTGACAAATATCATAATAAAACTTTTCAGTAAGACTAGCATTTTTAGAAATGTATGCCTGATATACTATTTTATAGTCTGAAAATATGATTAAAATTGTGATTATATACAATTGGAATCTTTCATGATTACAGATAAAAGCTAAAATAAACTAGCAGTGGAATTCTGTCTCATTGACATACACATCACAGATACAATATTGTGTTTTAAATCATTATGTTGATGTCTTATGGAGGAATTGTAAGGCATTAAGGATGCTCTGTCTATTAAAGTTCAGCATTACAGCATCATGTCAGAAGAGTAATTCTATAATTAAAACAAATAATGTGCTCAATAAGTAGATTTGTCTATAAATAAATTTGTGTATTAAAGTTCAGCACTATAGCATCATGCCAGAAGAGTAATTCTATGCTTAAAACAAATGTGCTCAATAAATAAAAATAATTAAATAGAATATGACCTAATCTTTAAATTCAATGACTACCCTATGAATAATGTAAATATAAAACGTTTAAATATGTAGCTTCTGCATTACAATCCACAACAAACAATAAACAAGGGGAAAATATAGAAAAAAAGCAGAGCATCATGACTAATACATCCCCCATCCAATCTGGCCAGTAATTGCAGTTTACAAAATGATAGAAATAACACTCATTTTTTTCACATAACTGAATTTAATCAATCCCAATCTCTCTCTCTTTCTAGACAAGGTATTGTTATGCTGTCCAGCACAGGCTGGTGTCTAACTCCTGGATTAAAGCCATCCTCCCTCCTCAGCTTCTCGAGTATCTGGGACTACAGGTATGCCCCACCACCATCACCACATGCAGCTAGAATGTCTCTTACTTTCTAATTTAAAAACAAATTATTTTATTTTTGGATGGAATACCTTTAAAATAGAGAACTTATTTCTACTTTTTCAAAGAGGACATCTAACATACATTTAAATTTCTTGAAGACTAAAGCCATGAAAAGTCTAACTTTAATGGAATATTCAAGGCAATAGGAAGATTTGACAATATAAATGTTATTTAACATGCTTTTATTTAATGTATACACAGTATATATATTAGAAGCTCTGATTAACTATTTTTTATGCTTATTTTCTTCATTTACAAACTGGAAATAATAGCAATACTTCCTTCACAGAATTATTTTGAAACTTAGCATATATACATATAAAATAGCAGGTTATATCATTTGCATTACCCTATGCTGGTCAGCTAACAAACTAATGAAAAATTTTTGTACCAAGATATGGCAGAAGATAAACCTGAGAAGTGAACAGTAAACTTGGCGGTGCTTTTATCCTATGGGCATCTTCTGGCTCCAGAAAAGGTAATGGAAAGGTTGAGAAGCTGAGAAGCATTTTTGACAGCCAGGGCTAAGGGAACATAAACTGGAGCCTAAGAATTCCTAGGGCAAAGACGTTAGAAAGACCTCCCCACTTTGAGATGGGACCATGACCACAAGTATAAGGGTAATACCAAAACATAGAGGTGAACCAGAAGTAGACAGGTCCTCACAGAGACCAAAACCCAGCTTTAAATCCCCTGATCGCTGACTGCTAGAGCCCCTAGTCTCTTTCAAGAAGCACACTAAAATTTCCCTGCAAAATCACCCTAAGTCTTAAATTATTTCTATAATATTTTATATACAATCTCCAGCACTCAAACAAAAAAAAGTGTAATTAGTCACACAGGAAACAAGTAACATGACTGAAAATTAAGTGAAAGAACAAATGATGTAATAGACTGCAGGAGTTCTAGAGGCTGACTTACCAGGAGAAGCATTTATAATCATTACAGATGATTTATTCAAGAAAATAAATAAAAACAGTATGAAAAATTTTGTCAGATAAATGGAACTGCAAAACACTATAAACTGCTATAATCAGCATTTAAGCATCAAGTGGATGAGTTTAATAAATAATTTTTACAACCAACCGAGGGAAGTATTGGCAAGTTAGAAAATAGATCTAAGGAGAGTATATAGAATGAGGCATTGATTATTAAAAGGAAGCAAACTACAGAAGAGACTCATAACTTTGCTGGTACACTCACAAATATTAATACTTTAAATAAATACTTTTTAAAAACAAACAAATTTATAGTTCCAAATAAATTTACTATGCAGAATGATAAATCTATCGGAAAATATATCTATCTAGTCGTAAGTTTCACCAGTAATATTATATAGTATTTTTCCATATTGTTACAATAGAACAGTGACTTATGAAAACTGCTACTGTATGTATTATCTAGGAGATTAAAAGCAAATTTAAATACTTCTAATTGATAAACATGAGAAATGAGGATAACTGGGATCAGTATCTTAACAGTAATTTTATATAATGCCTATGTAGTTTTTTCTGACCCCTTAGGTTTTTCTCCTTATATGATTTTAATCTAAATGCGATTAAAAAGTACTAATTTGAGTTTTATAAATAAATAATTATCAAAGAATCTTAGAAAATTAATTAGGTTACCAAATACAGTCGACCCTGTGTATCCACAGATTTCACATCTGCATGTTCAACCAACTGTGGATTAAAAATATGGCATTAAAAAAATAAAATTGAAATATAAACAAACAAAAATAACAATTCAACAATTAAAAACTACAAACAAAATGATATAGTATTACAATGATTTATATAGCATTTACTTTTTGTTAGGTATTATAAGTAATGTAAGAGACTTGCAGCCCTTATATTAAGTAGTGTTGTATATGCATATAACCTATGGACATCCTACCACATACTTTAAATCTTTAAATCCTCTGTAGATTACTTATAATATGTAACATGTTGTAAATAATGAGTAAATAGTTGTTATGCTGTATTATTTAGAGAATGACAAGGAAAAAATGTCTATACATGTTCAGTACTGAAGCAACTATCACTGGCCTACCTACATTTTGACCCACAGTTGGCTGAATCAGAGGATGCAGAACTCATGGATATGGAGTGCCAACTGTAATTGGTTTTTCTTTTTTCCTAAATACAGTCTCAGGCTGAAATCTGATAGGGTTAATTAAATATTGCAATATTTCCAAAACCCAAATCCCTCCAAATATTAAAATAACATCAGGTTTCCTTTGCAAATAGCAAAAACTATTTAAAAATTAAAAATTAATTAGAGAATAATTATTGCATAATCTCAAAAAATCCTGTAAGCTCATTAAAAGTTGAAGCTTAAGGAGCTATAATTTACTGTGTTACAATACATGTAAATTGTACATTAATATTCCTGCTTTTGCACCAGTCAGTAATACTAATGTGTTTAGCAATCTCAATTGCAAATCAGGGAAATGCTGAGTCTTTTTCTCATAGCATTTCCCTGATTTGCAATTGAGATTGCTAAACACATTAGTATTACAACATGATTACACATTGTTTAACTCTAGTTCACAATGTTTCCTCCACACTTGCCTCATTATATAAAATGCACTGTCTTTGAACTAATGAAGAAAATTTGAATTTGTATGCCTATGAGATAAAATTTAATGAAAATAGTTTTCAAACTAAGTACAGAATTAAAAGACATTTGGACATACTCAATATTCTTCAAAAGCCTTAAATCGTGAAAATGCTATTTGTCTTTCTCATATACCCTAGGCACATTTTCTAGTTAATCCTTGACCCAACTTCCCTTTCCCTATCAACAGTGTTTTTTAAAGAAAGAATAAATCATAGGCAGTAATAAATATTTGGTTATTTTAATCAAAGTGTGGTTAAACTATTAGTACAAGTTAGCCAGTGAGCACTAAAAACTATTCAAAATACCTTTGGGTTCACAAGATTAGAGAACAGTGTAAAGTAATACATTTTTCTAGTGAATTCAGTTTGCTAGTGCAAACAAGGAAAAGAGAATATAAATATAATTTTACTTTTCAATTGTCTACTGTTTAAAATGTAAAAATTCAGTCCTGGCATGGTGGCTCATGCCTGTAATCCCAACATTTTGGGAGGCTGAGGCAGGAGGACTGCTTGAGGCCAGGAGTTCACGACCAGCCTGGGCAACATAGGGAGACCCCCATCTCTACTAAAAAAATTTTTTTAAATAGGTGTGGTTCCACGTTTGTGGTCCCAGCTACTCCAGAGACTGAGTTGGGAGGATCCCTTGAGCACAGGAGGTTGAGGCTGTAGTAAGCTGTGATGGTGCCACTGCACTCCAGCCTGGACAACAGAGCAAGACCCTGTGTCTCGAGGGAAAAAAAAAAGAAAATCAGATTCTCCTTTGAGAAGAATAAAAAGGAAATAGTCATAATGCTGTTCTTCCATATTTTCAGCCAGCAGAAGAAATACCATATTGATCCAGGGTGAAAAAGTTCTAATTACTTTTTTTATAAAAGCAGTTCTAATTAAAGTCAACATGAACTGATTTTTCAGAATGTATTGTATAGATAGACCATATTTATGGATGCTTTATAGATATAGTCTAGAAGTAGCCTCTGAGTTTCGTTAGAGTACTTATTGAATGATAATTTACTTGAGTATTTATAAACTGAAAAAACAAAATGCTACATTCTCTGGTTATTTTCAAAATTAAAAAAACATAAATGCAGGCAGTTTTACAATTAGTGAGTCAAGGGCATTACCAATCATTTCCAAGCAATTGTATATGACAATTTTGGCTCCTATTTCCCATCATTACAGGATGCCTTAAAGGTTCATAAAACCACATACAAATTATCAATTTACTTTTCAAAGTCTGGTTTCAGTTTTAGTCAATTATTGCAATTATAATAACTTGTAATTTAAATCACCTAAAAACTTACATAATTTGAGGTAAACACTAAGCTACCACATATCAACTGTACTACAACACCCCAACAGTTTTATAATAAAAGATTCTCTCAATAAGTTTGGAAATGTTCCCACAGCACCAAGCTAGAAGGCAATTTAAAATCAAATTAATATGCTGAAAAATAATCCCAAATCATGCAAATACTATAAATTAGTAACGAAACTAAAATTACTAAGGTGGTTTATTATTTTGAATTCTCTTTCTGCATTCTTATTAAATCTTTATGGACATTTCCTCTTCTGATTTAATAAGACTATCTGATTCATAAGAAATAGCTAATATGAAATCCCACAAATGAAAATATTGATGAACACACTGTAAAACTCAATTCCCTGGTTTTGTTTTCGGGTAATTTAACTGTACTATGACAATGCTAAATTCAAGACAAACATACTCTCCATAAAAGAAAATCCAACATCAAAAACAATCCCAAATGAGAAGCCTGTGCAGCTGGTAGGCTTGAAAATTTAAGAACTGATTAGTTCAATCTGGAATGTCTATATTTGCAGTGTGCAGCAAATCTGAGACAGTATTTCTTTTGTTTGTTTTCCTGGCAGTGGTAGAAGTACCATTCATATATTTGAATAACTCAATAATTATGCCCTGAGGGAACTTAAACTAGATTTTTATTTTTAATGCTTTTCATCATTAAAACTCTGATAGGAGTGGTTAGAAAACTCTCTTTCCACTTTTAAATGGTTAAATATGAACATATAAGTGCATATTAAAGAAGAGTAACAAAAAAATTTTATACTATGTTTATTTTCCCTATTGTATCGTCTTACCTCCCATCATCTTTCCCTCAGAGATAAGCACCAGATTGAATTTTGTATTAATCATTCCCTTTTTTTTTTCACATTTTTTGCCATCAATGCAGGTATTTCTAAATAGAATTGTTTCCATTTTTCCAGTTTTAAACTTTAGTTAAGTGGAATAATACTACAGCATTCTTTAATGACTTTTGTTCAAGATTATGTTTTTGACATTCATCCATGTTGATGTCAGTAGCTGAGGTCATTCATACTCCCAACTATATGGTATACCAAGGCATAAATATATCACAGTATCTATCCCACTGTTGATGGATATTTGAATTAGCTAGAGTTTCAGACTATTACAAAAACTATTCTTGTGTGTGACTTTTTCTACACGTGCACAAGTACTTCCCTTGTACATGTGTAAACATCTAGGAGAGGAAATGCTGTGTTGTAGGACATGCAAAAGTTAAACTTTACCAGGTAATGCCAAGTAAATTGTACCATTTATACTTCCACTAGCTATGGGTATGATTTCCTGCTGCTACAGATCCTCACCAACAGTGGCACTGTCAGACTTTCAAAGTTGTGTCAAACTAGTAGGGAGAAATGCTATATGATAGTGTTGTAAATTTCTATTAATTTGATTACTGACAAGGTTAACTAGATACTTATTGATTACATGTGTCACAAAAAATATTCTCCTAGTTTGTAATTGTATTTTAATTTTTTAGTTCTTCTTAACAGGAAGGTTTTAATTTTAATGCTCTAAACTTTTATATTATGATTTGCAAATTTTTGACCTGATGAGTTCACAAAAAAATCCTTCCCTACTTGTCAAAATTTTCTAATGACAAATTTATAGTTTTATAATATGAATTTTTACATCTACCTCCCCACACCAAGAATTGATTTATATAAAGATTCATCAAGTACAATACCAATTTCAATTAGTTTTCTTCATGAATAGCCAATAGTCCCCCAAGCATTTATTGAATACCTTGTCCTTTTCACACCAATCAATGTCACTTTTATAATTTTTTTTTTTTGAGACGGAGTCTCGCTCTGTCGCCCAGGCTGGAGTGCAATGGCGCATCTCGGTTCACAGCAACCTCTGCCTCCCGAGTTCAAGCAATTCTCTGCCTCAGCCTCCGGAGTAGCTGGGATTACAGACACCTGCCACTACACCTGGCTCATTTTTTGTAATTTTAGTACAGACAGGGTTTCACCATCTTGGCCAGGCTGGTCTTGAACCCCTGACCTTGTGATCCACCCCCTCAGCCTCCCTAAGTGCTGGGATTACAGGCGTGAGCCACCGCGCCCAGCCTGTTACTTTTATAATTTATCAATTGCTCTTTTTCTCTGGTGCCCTGCAGTCTCATTAAGATGGGTTTAGTTTTGGATTCCTATGGCTTAACTTTTGCAGAATTCTTTGGAAGTACTGTGTCTGGGTACTGATTACTGTGGGTACTGATTGACATCTTTTAATAGTTCCTGAAAATAATTCTTTTTTGTATTCACTCTGTTACCTCCATTTGGAACCTCAATTGAATATATATTACATCTTTCCACTCTCTCCACCGTGTCTCCCACATATTTTATATTTTACATTCTCTTATTCATATTCCCCATTTTTAAATATCTGAACTTAGTTACTGATAATTTCTTCAGTTCTTTTAGTGAAGAAATTCTTGCTTCATCTATGTCTAATCTGCTTTTAAACTTGTCCACTTTGTTCTCTTAAGCATTATGTTGATTGCTTAGAAGTTCTCTGATTCTTTCCCAAGTCTTGTACCTTTCTCACAGTTTTCAGCTCCTCTTTTTATTTTATAGTTACGTTAAAAATTGTCATTTTAATTCTATGTCTGATAGGTTTGATATCTGAAAACATCCCAGATAAGTTTTTTCACATCTATAATTTCCCCTGGTTCTTCCCCATAGTACTGTGTTTTCGTGTGTGTGTGTGGCTTTTTTCTTTTGTTTTTGGTATTATGTTATTACTCATTTTAAGAACCTTTATCTTCCAGGTGGGTTAAATGTAAAAACTCATACTATAAAACTGCAAATTTATCATTAGGAAATTCTGACTTAAGTCGGGAAGGATTTTTTGTGAACTAGTCAGGTCAAAAATTTACAAATTATAAAAGAAAATATGTGTCATTTAAAACATTATAATTAAACCTTCTGGCTTATCAAGAACAACTAAAAGATAAAAATACAACCACAAACTAGGACCTTATTTTTTACAACACATGGAATCTGTGGAAATAATTTGAGGATAGGATGGAAGTTGGCATCCTCCAGGGGGAAATAGTATTTCCTAGTTTCCTTCTATCATTGCTAATAACAGGGCTCTTAAGTTCAATTCACCAATTACGGTTTTTTTTTTCAATCTACACACATAGTGTAATTGTCAGGTTTTTCTCTTTCCTATGAGCTCAGAGAAGTGCCTAATAGTTTTTTTAAAAATATTTTTTGATACATTTAACGCAACATTTTCATAATTTTAATCAGGTGGGTTGTTCAGGGTCCCCAATCTGCTATAACGCCAGAACTAGAATGGTACTCATATTTTTAGCCATTTCCTGCGCCCCACCACCACCCCCGTGTTTTCTTAACTCTTAGCTGGTAAGCTGTTACAAAAGGGTGGACTTGAATACAAGTTTACTTCCCCAAATATAAGATTTCTGATTTCAAAGTAATGACACTTCTGGGATCCATCATTGGGCTCAAGCAGAAATATGGTAGATGACTTCATTCATTCCCAGAGGCAGACCTCAGATTGCAGACCATCAGAACCAAGAGTACAATACACCAGGATCTGGACTTTCCACTGTTTTTAAAGTTTTCACAGTTACTAGGCTGCAATCTTCAAACTCTGCCACAAGAAAATCTCCAGAAGTAACTCTGAGGGCTGAAGTTTCACAAGGAATACCTGTATACTATCTGCAGGAAGTTGTGCAGGTCCTCCATTTTCTTGCTTTTTTGTGTGTTTTGCTTCTTGGATTACCTCTAAAACTCCAAATCTCATCATCATTCTTGCTTGGATTTGGTGACCTGGTCACTGACAGTAAGTTCTTCCCTTGGGCCTAATCTTTTAGCTCTTTCTTTCCTCCACAGTAATTTGCCTTCCACAAACCTTTTCCTATCTTGGTCGTATTCCATTTGTTCTTTTCCTGGATTTATGAGTTATCTCTAGTCACTCCTTGTCCTCCTTAAGCACCCAACTTGTCTAGATCTATAAATTACAAAAAGTGGAACTTGGAAGGGAATTATTTGCCTCCTCCAGTTAATGGTGCACTTACTACTCAAACTAGATTGTTGGGAGGGTTACCTGAATAGGTCTTCCATCAGGTGTCAGCACCTCTTCTGAAAGTTCCATCATCTTCAACGCCATCAGAGCAATGGGTTTAGCATGGCAGAGGCTTTTTCTGTGGAGCCCTGCTGCAACACAGTAGGCATCACCTATTGTTTCCACCTGCAGCAATCAGACAAATCAAATGCAAACGTATGATAATGAGCCTGAAGAGAAATGATTAGTTATCTGCAATCACAAATGTTGCTGAAAAACATGTCGGCAAAACATCAATAAATTAAGCAATTAGACAACTGTGTATAATCACAGCAGAGTTTGCAAACAGCCACAGTCAAATACTGACATCTCACTCCAGGGTTGTTCATTAACATTATCACTAGAGATGATCATTGAAATTAGGAACAACTATAATATAAAATAATTATCCCCCACGAAAATAGAACTGTCAGTATTTTGCCTAGATAATTTCCAAATAATCGCCTTTTCCAGAGCCATCCCTTCATCTCCTTCCAACTTTCAAGTATTCCTGTGGAAAGTATTTTTTTCCCAGTTTTTCCACCTGAAGAAAATTGTTCCACACTTTTAGATATATGTGTAATTTTTCATCAGGTCTGTTCTTTCTTACTCTTAAAAATTGTAATGCCTAATGTTTCTTAAATATTCATACTCCATACCATTAATTGTGTCAACCACTTTATGTACATTGTCTCATTTTATCTTCGCAAATATCCTACATGAAAGAAACAAGTATTGGGCCGGGTGCAGTGGCTCACGCCTGTAATCCCAGCACTTTGGGAGGCTGAGGCAGCAGATCACAAGGTCACCAGATTGAGACCATCCTCCAACATGGTAAAACCCCATCTCTACTAAAAATACAAAAAATTAACTGGGCATGATGGTGTGTGCCTGTGGTCCCAGCTAGTAGGGAGGCTGAGGCAGGAGAATCATTTGAACCCAGGAGGCGGAGGTTGCAGTGAGCCAAGATCACACCACTGCACTCCAGCCTGGTGACAGAGTGAGACTTGGTCTCAAAAAAAGAAAAAAGTGGCACGTGTACACCATGGAATACTATGCAGCCATGAAAAAGGATGAGTTCATGTCTTTTGCAGGGACATGGATAAAGCTGGAAGCCATTGTTCTCAGCAAACTAGCACAGGAACAGAAAACCAAACACTGCATGTTCTCACTCATAAGTAGGAGTTGAACAATGAGAACACATGGACAGGGACATCACATGCTGGGGCCTGTCGGGGGTTGGGGGGCTAGGGGAGGGATAGCATTAGGAGAATACCTAATGTAGATGACAGGTTGATGGGTGCAGCAAACCACCATGGCACGTGTATACCTATGTAACAAAACCTGCATTTTCTGCACATGTACCCCAGAACTTAAAGTATAATTTTAAAAGAAGAAACAAGTATTAGTGATATTTGAAAGATGAAAAATTGAGGTGCAGAGGCCCATCCGTAACCATATAATTGAGAGTTAACAGCTACTGTAGGGGACTTTCCAGACCCTCTTCTAATTCTATTGTCAACATCCATTCTGAATGTCCATTGCTGTTGATAAATATTTTAAATATTTACCCCAGGTTAAAACTGCCAAATTTCCAAAGCATAGAACATGGAATAAAAGTTCTATTACTTTAGAGAAAAGCTCTCTAATTATCCACAATAGAGATGGTGGTATTAATGGCAAAAACTGCAATTACTTTTGCACCAACCTAATAAAATCCTCAATAGTTTTAATATTAATTAGGCTGAAGAGATGAAAAATTGTACTAAATGCACAATTCCAGTGTCACTTTTTCTGTGATGTGCTCCATGTTCCTTCCTTTAGTTTTTATCAAATAATTTCTCAAAGAACTAATCCTTTCTTTATTCTGTTTCGACAGCACTTCCACATCTCTCTGCTTTAACATTCAGCACAAGCTATAATCAATATGTATCTATATAAAGTCAATACATATCCCTGGCTACGATGTGAGCTTTTAAGAAATGGGACTATGTTCAGGAGATCAAGACCATCCTGGCTAACACGGCGAAACCCCATCTCTACTAAAAGTACAAAAAAAATTAGCCGGGCATGATGGCGGGTGCCTGTAGTCCCAGCTACTCGGGAGACTGAGGTAGGAGAATGGTGTGAACCTGGGA
This sequence comes from Nomascus leucogenys, assembly GCF_006542625.1. NCBI lineage: Eukaryota > Metazoa > Chordata > Mammalia > Primates > Hylobatidae > Nomascus > Nomascus leucogenys. The sequence continues at coordinate 28,223,865 of NC_044395.1, read as the reverse complement.
GGCGGAGCTTGCAGTGAGCGGAGATCACGCCACTGCACTCCAACCTGGGCGACACAGCGAGACTCAAAAAAAAAAAAAGAAAAAAAGAAATGGGACTATGTTTTTTCCATCTCTGTATTCAGAGCTTAGCATAATGTCTATAATATAGCTATTTATTAAATATCTCATATTTATTGAATATTTGCTAAATGAATAAATAAGTCAACCACGCTAACCATAATTACAATAAGTAATTTTCACTGTTTGCTTATTTTCATCATTCATTTTATGAGCGCCATCTAGATCTGTGTGCTACATAGATCTGTATAGGAAAAATATGCGTCAGTGATGGAGATGCTTCCAGCATAAATATACCAAGAATTATAAAATATTCTATTATTTTTAATATCAAAAATTAAATTTCCATGTAAAAGCATTCTAACACTACAATATTAAAAAGATATACTGCATGAAATTATATGAGCACTAATTTAGGGAATATTATGAGAACACTTAAGAAGCTCATGAGACCAACAGTGCAAAACTTATCACTTGATCATCAGGAAATATGCATCAAAACTGATTCAAATACCCCCAGATCTATCATTATATTCAAAAATTTCACTTTAAGACCTGTTTTCTGATGCCAGAAAAATGAAAATAAAATTATACTGTAAGAATAGAAAGACAATGCAATATGAGTTGGCAAAAGTTTTATTCCAAAGACTAAAATATACTTCCTAGAAATAATTCTCACTGAGGAAGACACCCATCAAAGAATAAACATCTAAAATGTGGCTATTTACCATTTTCCCCCAAATAAGACAATGTTCTTTGCTAATCTTCACATTATCCCACCCTTTCATATTTGTATACACTTTAAAAATCTATGATGCTATTAGCTGTGTACTTTGAAACTTATTTCTGGTAGTCAGATATCAGAACATATAGTCAGTAAATTCCCCGCACAAATCAAAATGCTTTGCAGTAGCTCTGAACATCCAAGTTCCTAGAGCACAATCACTTCCTGAAATGTCTATCATCATCATCGTCATACTCATCAGCATCTCAATTATCTTTTCAGAAAAAAAGTGATTTGAATTCCATTAAATGTATATTACTAGAATTTGCACAAGAATACATGGAGATTAGTTATATGTTGCATTTTCTCCTTAGGAGTATGTACTCTAATTGCATAGAAAAGTTAGACCAATATGTTACCAACTGATATATAAATGAATGAAGTACAAAATAAATGTGGGCACAATGTAAATATGACAAATTCATATTACAATCCATACATGATTGTATAAAACTTTAAGCGTGGCGGCTGACACCTGGAATCCCAACATTTTGGGAGACCAAGGCAGGAGGACTGCTTGAGTCCAAGAGTTCAAGACTAGCCTGGGCAACACAGTGAGACCTCAATCTCTACAAAAATAAAAATAAAAATTATCCAGGTAAGGTGGCCCTTACCTGTAGTCCCAGCTACTTGGGATCGCTAGAGCCCAGGAGATCAAGGCTGCAGTGGGCTATGATTTCACCACTGCACTCCAGACTGGGTGACAAAGCAAGAGCGAGACCTTTCTGTCTTTCTCTCCATAGGTGTGTAAACTAAATATATATATTTAATTTCCAAATATTAGAAACCAAAGGTTTCTATAGGACCAAAGAGGTAGGGAAGACACAGACATCAAAAAAACAGTGACACATATTAGGAAATGAAATTCTCACAATTATTCATAAATATCCAACATACAGAAACCTAAAAAATGTTTTCATAGGCTGGGTTAGATTATGATATAGTAACAATTTAACCTCCAAATCTTAATGTACTAAATAAGCAAAAGTGTACTTCTCATTCATTCTACATATCCATTTGGATTAAGGGATTGGAGCGAAGGAGAGAAACTGTGCCACATCTCTTCACTCCAGGAACAATGCTAACAGAACCTCCACATTGGGAACTAGTCGCCACAGCAAAGGAAAAGAGGTTCTGACCAATTGTACTGGAGCTCTTAAAGCTTCCTCCCAGATGTGACATATATATCTTCTTTTCATGATTCATTGACCAGAGCAAGTTACATGGCTATGCTTAATGTATAGAGAATGGGAAATGGCAAACTACCTTGTGCACTGCATGAATGAATAAATAATCACACATTCTCTAATATCAAAATGTCTGGAAAGTTTAAGTAATTGGCATATACATTAAGTGTAAGTAATATATCTTTGTGTTTTTTTTTTCTTTCCAGATATATTCGGCACCTTAAGAATATTGGCAGAAACACAACTGTCTTAATGCAGCTTTCCAGGAATGCTCCATTTTTCTCTCTTCTCCCTTCCTCTAAGGCAGCTCTATACAAGTTTAGCAAAATTAAATATATGTGGAAGTGTTAGTGGATTCCTTCAAAGTAATTAGTGGGTTTTGCTTCATGAGGAGCAGGAAAAGTGAAAGTAGAATGTATCAATTCCATTGCTCCTGAGTTTATTTCCTTGAGCTAAACCAAAATGAAACAAGTGGACAATGTAAACAGACTACAAAAAAAAAAAAAAAACTGTCTAAATGTTGACTTTGTTCTGAATTCCTTTATAATTGCCTCGGTGTTTTCATATAGTTTTAAATACAACAGACACAGTTTAAAATAGTGCATTTCATTTATTTTCACCATCTCCCACCTGTTCGTGAATGGCACTGGATAAGAATAAAGATGGCTAAACTAAGCATGGAGATGGGGAAAAGATAATGCTTATGCAAATGTCTGAAAAAACTTACATCATTTTCTGAACATAGAAGAGGAGGCTTAAGTACTAAAAATACATACAACTGCTCCCTTACATATTACTATAGCTGTTTTTATAAAACTTTAAATAATTTGCCTATCTCAGTTTATCTTTTCTCAAAACTTTAGAATCAAAATCTTTACATTATTCCAGAAATAAAGGTGGTGTAAATAAATATATTAGAGCTATGCATTCACCTTGTTTATTTTAAGACACGGTCTCACTCTGCCTACTTAGACTGGAGTACATTGGCATGATGTGGGCTCTCCACAACCTCTCCATCCCGGGCTCAAGCAGTCCTCCCACCTCAGCCTCCCATGTAGCTGGGATTACAGGGGCATGTCACCATACCTGGCTATTTTTTTTTTTTTAAATTTTTGTAGAGACAGGGTTTCACCATGTTGCCCAGGCTAGTCTCGAACTCCTGGGCTCAAGAGATTTGTCCACCTCAGCCTCCCAAAGTGCTGGGATTACAGGCATGAGCCACCATGCCCATCCCATTTACCTCATTTATTTTAGTTTTAGACCATTTAAAAGAATTTCTTTTCGCTCCTAATAGAATTTCATTCTCATAACATTTTTCTCCTTGACCTCTAGGCTAATACTTAAGAAATATCTGGGAATTTCTTGGATATTTGGGCACAGATGGAAGAAAGAAGTCAGGGTGAGGGGGTCAGTATTGAGGATAAGATTAGCCAAAAAGAACAATGTACACAATTAGGCAATTAACCATCCCTGTTCCATGGGACTCGTGACCACCTCAGTCCTTCAATCCAACAGTCCTAGGTCTGTCCCTCTTTGAATTTTCTATGGGGCATAAGAGCAGAGGGTCAGAGAGCTCCGGTAGTCTACATTACTGAACAATCTTCCCAGGACACAATCAAGAGAAGCAGCAAATTAGAAAGTCTGCTTTCCAGCTGTTTTGTGTTCTAGGGTGCTCTGGTGCCTTAAAAAGAGACAGAGAGAGAAGAGATATTGGAATGAGATGTAGGCAGACAGATATAGATAAACTTTAAAGATGAGAAATGCTTTCTTCTCTCTCCTAGTATCTCACAGAGCACCTGGACACCTCATCATGCTCAGGTGGGTGAAAGGTGACTGGTAAATTGTCCCATATTCTTCATGAGCTTACTGGCTGTCACCAAGAATGCTTGGTTCTTAGAAAGGATGCCGTATTTCCCTTGCTGAGAGAACTGGGCCACATCTGCTAGCCCAATCAGCTGACATTTCATGTGGTTCCTGGGTGACATGGAGGTTGGGGCACAGTAGAGGGCTTCTCCAATGGTTGGCCGAGAGTCTGAGTCCATAAGCAGTTGTGGAAGTCTTTGGTGACTAGAAACTGAACAATGAGGTCAATGGCGGTCTGCACAAGAATATCCAAAAGGCTGGCCAGGAAACACACATACACACACACACACACACACACACAAAACCATAGCCCAGGCCTTCATGGATACTTACTAGTAACAGAAGAGCAAGAAAAACTATGGTCTTAGGTAGATTAAGAGGCCCTCTACTTTTTGTCCTTCACTTTAGACATACACAGCAACTTGCCACTGTTTATGTCCCTGTTTTGCCAGATACTCAGTAGGGTGGCTGAAATGAACTCCTAACCAAAGATGAAAATCTATGTGATTGTGGTCAAGCAAAGGTATTAGGTCCATGGAATGCCCACGGGACATACTCGAAGATACGCAGCTTGCCACCAGCCTTGAACCCAGCCTTTCGTTGTTCCTGAGATTGCGGTTCTTAAAGATACACTGACCTTTGAAGCTAACTCGTAAATACCTACATCAAAAAGAGACAGGAAGGCTCTGACACAGACAAGGGTTCAAGCCGTGTAGAGGAAAGAATGCAGTTTTCACCATTTTCCTGGCTTAGACAAAGTGATGGGCATGTTCATAAAAGCCACATTCTTGAAGCTGGGAGCACTAAAAGTCCAGAGAAGCCAAGATGCAAGGAGGTCAGCACATAGACATCACTGTTGGCCAAACACAGGTCCAACAATAGAGGGCAGATGATCTGGAGCAGGGGCAACTTCCAAAAGTAGGAGTTGGCTACACTGATACCAGAACAGCCTGAGTATCTCCATGGGCTGTCCTGCTGAAGGTAACCTGGCTTTCCCTCCACATAACAGTTGGTATTTCAGGAGCTGGGCTAGAGATCCCTTTAAAAATAACAGCAATCTTATCAGGTTCTGGAAGGCTGTAGTCTGAGGACCAGGTGAAGAACCTATAGGTGATACCCTGCTCCTACAGGACTGGGGCATGGGATCCTTGCCATGTGACTGGAATGAAAGGAAATGCCACTTGTCCAGAGGCTCTGACCCCATGTTGTTTAATGATTACCTTGTTTCTGAAGTAGAGGTTTGTTCGAAAAAAGATTTCAAACATGTAGCATGTCCTTCGATGTCTGAACTCTTTTTACCTCTTAATTGAGATGGCCCTCAGCAAATCTGCACCTTGGCCCCTATGCATGACCTTTGGGTGGGGGTGGTTTCAAGAGGTGGCATCCCAGAAGGTGAGTATATTTTGTTTGATGAATCTGTGGTCTCATCTCAGTGTCACCATATCCACCCAAACTTGGGCTCCAGCTGGAGGAAGGCCCTGTTAGCCTGTGCAGGTACTGTCTCCAGCTGCAGCCTTCAGAAAGTCCTTGGCATTCAGAGGCCAGGGCTTTGCCTCCTCCTTCATCTCTGTCACTTTATTTTCCTTCATCATTTCCCCTTTTCTCTACAAGGATATCACTTCATCAACTGTTCTTCAACCTACATTTCTTCCTCCACCAGCATCTCTCCACCTTCTTTTCACCCACAACCTCGGCTGCTTTCCTCACCTCTCCTGCTGCTATTGAGAAAATGGCACACTCCTCAGTTATCACTTTTTTAGCCAGCTCACCATACCAGCTATTGCCTGAGTCCCGGTCCCAGCCATAACCCTGTAGGTTATTCTCCCAATATTTATGGGGGTTGAGAGGGCACTCCTTCCTGAAAGCAAGATGCTCACCAAGACCAGTGGTGCCAGTAGAAAACTAAGTCATCACAGGCGATGACTGGCAGGGTTGGGTAGCCTGAAAATTGCCATACCTCTGTCTCCCTAGCTCTAGAGGAGGGAGTGCCCCTGGTCCCAGTTGCTGGGACCAGAATAAGAGATAAACAAAACTGAGGAAGAAGGGGCTCCACTTCCCATAGGGAACAAAGAAGCAACCTCTACCTCTTTGGCATCTGGGCATAGGCATATGCATTTTAATCAGACATTATATTGTGACTCTACCTCCTCATTTTAATTTTATCCTTCCCCATAAATGTGATTACCAAAAAGGAAAGTTAATAAGATTTTCTTTTTACTTTCTGTAAGTAATCTTGTAGTCATTCAATATGAAGATCTGCATTATAGGATCTTATTTTATGATGTTAAAGGTTAATATTCTAGCAATAATTTTTGTATATTAATGAGATTAATGTTGCAGAGGCTGGAGCTCTGTACTTGTTCTCCATATGAAGTCATGGGTAATATCTACAGAACTAAGGTGTGATAAAGAGTCATTAAAGTAACCTTATAATACCTCTGACTTTCCATGGGCATTACTATCTGTCATATGAGAACTGAAAGTCCTCAGTTGGCACTGTCATTAACCTATAGAGGCACTTCAGAGAGAAGAATCTGTGTACATAGGTATCACTCCTTGCATAGGCTCAGGAAAATAAAAGGTCATCTGCTCCTAAAGCCCACCATCATTTTTAGATGTGGGTAGCTTTTTTCTCCAGTACAGCTTTAAATTCAAAGTCTGATTCTCAGAGACCCTAACAGAGAGGATGGATTGAAACTAGGCTTATTTACTCTTTCTAAAGGCCCCTGAAAGCCTCATGGGTGTACATATTACTTTTAAAGGAGAAGATGCAAAAAGAGAAGAAAAGCCATTTCCACTTCACTGAGTATATGACTTTTTAAGGGCACATCCCAAACAAAACTGCAAAGTAGGCAAAGTCTATCTCAGGACTCAGCCCTCAGTATTTTCAAGTTTTCTCTCCTGATTTCTAGATCTGTAACTTTCTTTTTGTTTGGCAAGGGGGGATCTGTAACTTTCTTACAACCATACCTGATGGACAAATTTCTATCACTCTCACAGTATGTATCATGTTAATGTGTGTGTGTGTGTTTATACTCCTCTCCACCTACTAGATATTTACTTAACTTCATATCCCTGGACCTGAGTACAGTATCAGGATGCCCATAAGAGTTCTATTAAATGCTTTAAATTGCATTCAATTTCTATATTTAGGGGTCAGAACTGGCCCTTAAGCAAGTTTTCAATTGCAAAATTCAGGACAATCTGCATAAGAATCACCCTGAAGTTATTTGTTAAAAATTAGATTCCCAGGCTCCACTTGGATTTACTGAATCAAAATATGGATATAAGGGCCAGCTATCTGCATTCACAAGCTTCAGTTGTTTTATATGATTCCCAAAGTCTGATTCTGTATATGAAGTGAGTTAAAAATAGTACAATATTCACCCAGATATTCACCTTTTTTTTTTTTAAAGAGCAGTGGCTTTCAGAAAGGAGAAAAACACTTCTAACCTGACCCCAGCTATTCCCATGTACTCCTTCTCTGTCTTCCACTCTATCCATAGGGGTAATAAACTTTTCCAGATATTTCCTTGTTTGTTGAAAGTGCAGACTACAATGACCAGTCCAAACGTGCACATGCACACGCATACACACCACACATGCTGAGAATCTGGCACAGTAGGCATTCAATGATCCAAAGAAAGTTTGTTGAGCTCAATTAAACACACCCAAGCTCATTGTACATAATGATTTAGCAATTCAAATGGAAACAAGTTTAAGGATTTACTGACAAGGCTACAAAAAAACAACAACAAAAACCAAAAACAAAACAAAAACAACTTCTTAAAAAAAAAATTTGTCTAATTACACTCATTTTGGTTGATATTTTTGACCCAAATACGGCTGCTTTTAAGGATGACTCTACACAGTGCTCAGCTGGTACAGTGTTGAAAAGGAGGTCACGGATATAAATAGAACAGTGATTTGGCCTGGGAACTACTCCCAAATGAAGGAAAATGGATTCCAAATGACTGTCTATCACAGAAAGCTGTCCTCCTGATAAAACTCCCAGTAGGTCTTTCAATGTGCATTCCAGTTCCTGCACAGGAATCTCCATCGTGTGGAAAATACTGTTTCTACCTCCCAGGTTGTTTGTTTATCATAAAGGATATTGAATACTGAAGCATGTTAGGAAAAAGAAATACATTAAAATATCTAGTCAAAATTTCATTCTAAATCATTGTTAGATGTGGGCAATTCAAAATTTCTGATAGCCCTGTAAGATCTTCAACAATAGGGCTCCAGTTTCCCAGGTTCATCCACCTCTACCACTGTAATTTACTCCATGTTCCAATCAAAATGGATCACTCAATGCTCTTTGAAAACTTTCTGTACCTCCCACTACCATATTAATACTCAAAGTTATTGCTCTACCTAGAGTTCACCCACTCACTTTTTATAAAATAATATTGAGTATTATTTTTCACAGATTTCTGATTTACCAGAACTTTAAATATATCCCCAGAGAATGGCAAATGTCTGCTATATTTTGAATAAACACATAAGGAGTGCTAAATAATGTTAATTGATGTCACAAAAGTAAATCCTGTGACCCAATTTAGCATATCATGTGAAAATATTACGAACTGATTTTTTAGTATTTTTTTGGGTGGTGGTTTCTTTTTTATTAATTTTTTATTTTTAATTGTGGATACACAGTATATATTGCACATATATAAGTATACTCTTAGTTATTTTTAAATGTACAATTAAATTATTTTTTACTATAGTCATCCTGTTGTGCCAGCAAATACTAGGTCTTATTTATTATTTCTCTTTTTTGTGCCCATTAACCATCCCCACTTCCCCATGACCACTGTACTACCATTCCCAGTCTCTAGTAGCCACCCTTCTGCTGTCTATCTCCATGAATTCAATTTTTTATATTTTAGCTTCCACAAGTGAGAACATGGCAAGTCTTTCTTTTTTTTTTGCTTGAAAACTTTATTAAAATCAGGATTAAACCTGAAAAAAGAACAATCAGAATGCCAGCCCTTTGCATAAAATCAGCAAGAAAAAGGAAAGGGAGAGAGAAAGAGAGACAGAGAAAGAGAGAAACAAAGTAAAGAAAAAGGAAGGGAGGGGAGGGGAGGGGGGATGGGGGGAAGGGAAGGGAAAAAGAGAAAGACAGAATGAGAGAAAAAGAAAGAAGGAAGTTTGTCTTTCTGTGCCTGGCTTGTTTCAATTAACCTAATGACTTCCAAGTCCATCCATCTTACTGCAAATGACAGGATCTCATTCTTTTTATGGCTGAATAGTACCCCATTGTGTATATGTACCACATTTTCTTTATTCATTTGTCCGTTGATGGACACTTAGGTTTCTTCCAAATCTTGGCTATTGTGAATGGTACTACAATAAACATGGGAGTGCAGGTATCTCTTCCATATACTTGTTTCCCTTCTTTTGGACATATACCTAGGAGTAGGATTGCTGGGTTGTATGGTAGCTCTATTTTTAGTTTTATGAGGAACCTACAAACTATTCTCCATATTGGTTGTATTAATTTACATTCTCATCAACAATGTATAAGGGTTCCCTTTGCTCCAGATTTTCTCCAGTATTTATTATTACCTGTCTCTTGGGATAAAAGCCATTTTAACTGAGGTGAGATGCTATTGTATTGTACTTTTGATTTGCATTTCTCTGATGATCAAAGATATTAAGCATTTTTTCATATACCTGTTTGCCATTTCTCTTCTTGTGAGAAATATCTACTCAGACCTTTTGTCCATTTTAAAATCAGATTATTAGATTTTTTTTCCTGTTGAGTTGTTTGAGCTCCTTATATATTCTGGTTATTAATCCCTTGTTAGATGGGTAGTTTGCAAATATTTTCTCCCATTCTGTGGGTTGTCTCTTCACTTTGTTAATTGTTTCCTTTGCTGTGCAGAAGATTTTTAACTTGATGTGATCCCATTTGTCCATTTTCACTTTCATTGCCTGTGCTTGTGCGATGTTTACTCAAGAAATCTTTGCCCACTCCAATGTCCTGAAAAGTTTCCCTAATGTTTTCTTTTAGTGGTTTCATAGTTTGAGGTCTTAGATTTAAGTCTTTAATCCACTTTAATTTTTCTATATGGCAAGACATAGTGGTCTAGTTTCTTTCTTCTGCATATGCATATCCAGTTTTCCCAGCATCATTTATTGAAGAGACTGTCCTTTCCCAAGTGTATGTTCTTGGCACCTTTGTCAAAATTGAGTTAACTGTAGATGTATGGCTATATTCTGGGTTTTCTGTTCTTCTCCACTGGTCAATGTGTCTGTCTTTATGCCAGTACCATGTTATTTTGCTTACTACAGCTCTGTAGTATAATTTGAAGTCAGGTAATGTGATTCCTCCAGTTTTGTTCTTTTTGCTGTATAGCTTTAGCTATTCTGGGTCTTTTGTGATTCCATATACATTTTAAGGTTATGTTTTATATTTCTGTGAAGAATATCATTGGTATTTTGATAGGAATTGCATTGAATGTGTAGTTTGCTTTGGGTAGTATGGACATTTTAACAATATTGATTCTTCCAATCCATGAACATGAAATATATTTCCATTTTTTGTGTCTTCTTCAATTTCTTGAATCAATGTTGTGTGCCTTTCATTGTAGAGATCTTTCACTTATTTGGTCAAGTCCATTGCTAGGTATTTAATTTTATTCCTCTGACTGTGTATTTTCAAATAGCTTGTCTTCAAGCTCACTAATTCTTTCTTCTGCTTGATCAATTCTGCTATTAAAGAGACTGATGCATTCTTCAGTATGTCAACTGCATTTTTCAACTTTAGAATTTCTGCTTGAGGTTTTTAATTATTTCAATTTATTTGTTAAATGTACCTGATAGAATTCTGAATTCCTTTTCTGTGTTATCTCAGATTTCTTAGTTTCCTCAAAACAGCAATTTTCAGTTCTCTGTCTGAAAGGTCACATATCTCTGTTTCTCCAGGATTAGTCGCTGGTGCTTTATTTGGTTCATTTGGTGAAGTCACATTTTCCTGCATGATCTTGATGCTAGTTGATGTTCACCTGTGTCTGTGCATGAAGAGTTCAGAATTTATTGTAGTCTTCACAGTTTGGGGTTGTTTGTACTTGTCCTTCTGGGGAAGGCTTTCCAGGTATTTGAAAGGACCTGGGTGTTAAGATCTAATGCCACCTGCATTAGCTCTGCATTAGTGGGCACCCAAGCCCAGTAATGCTGTGGTTTTTACACACTCACAGAGGCACCACCTTGGTGGTCTTGGATAAGACCCAGAAGAATTATCTGGATTACCAGGCAGAGACTATTTTTCTCTTCCCTTACTTTCCCCCAAACAACAGGAGTCTCTCTCTCTGTGCTGAGCCACCCAGGGCTTGGGATAGAGGGAAACAACCCTGTGGCCACCAAGACTGGGACAGTGCTGGGTCAGACCTAAAGCCAGTACAACACTAGGTCTCACTCAAGACCTGCTGTAACCACTACCTGGCTACTGCCTTTGTTTTCTTAAGGCTCTTGGGCTCTAAAAGCAGCAGGTGGCAAAGTTAGCCAGGCTTGTGTCCTTTGCTTCATTGCAGTGAGTTACCCCCAAGGCCCAGGGAGGTCCAGAGATGCCATCTGATAGCTAAGGATTGGAATAAAAAAACTTGGAAGTCTACCTGGTTTTCTATTCTATTGTGGTTGAGCTGGCCCTGAAACCATGATACACCTTCCTACTCTTCCGTCCCCTTCCACATGCAGAGGAGCTTCACCCTGTGGCCACCATCACCATAGGCCCACAGGGACATCAAACAGGCTACTGCTGATGTTCACTTAACGTCCAAGGGCTCTTCAGTCCACTTGCGTGAATGCCCCAGGCCTGGGGCTTATCCTTCAGGGCAATGGGCTGCCCTCTGGCCCAGGGCAGGTCCAGAAATGCTATGCAAGAGCAATGCCTAGAATCAGGAACCTCCATGGCCTACTTGTTGCTCTACCTCACTGGGGCCGAGCTAGTACCTAAGGTGTAAGACAAAGTCCCCTTTACTTTCCCCTCTGCTTTTCTCAATCAGATGAAGTCGCTCACTATAGCCTCCACAACTGAGACTGCTGAGTCTCACTTGAAGCCAGTGCATCTTAGAGTCTTGTTCAAGGCCCACAGAATAGTAGCTGGGTATCGCTGGTGGTTATTCAGGGCCCAAGGGCTCTTTAGGTAATGGGTCCGGCTAGGACTGGATCCTTCCCTTCAATACAGTAGGTTCCCTTGTGGCCCATGGTGTGTCTAGAAATGTCCGGGAACTAGTGCCTGAAATGGGGGCCTCATGACTCTAACTGGTGCCCTATCCTGCTGTGGCTGAGCTGGTATCCAAGATGCAAGACAAAGTCCTCTTTACTTTTCCCTCTCTTCTCCTTAAGCGAAAGGAAGAAGTCTCTTTTGGAGATGTAAGTTGCATTGCCTGGGGTTGGGGGAGGGGTGCTGCAAGCATTCCCTTAGCTGCCCAAGTTGGTATCTCAGTAAGTTGTGTCTCCCACAAGTCCACTGGCTCCAGGCCCAGCTCAGCACTAAAACTTGCAGTACTTGTGGCCTGGACTGACTTTCAAGTTTATTTAAGACCCCAGAGCACTTTAGTCCATGGTGGCAAGGTTTGGCAGAACTCAAGTTCTGACTACTAGCATGGGTGATTCCCCTCTGCCTAGGGCTGGTCTAAATGCTCCCTCTGTGTGAGAGTGTCAGCTGAGTTCAGCCTGGTTTTGCTTTCTGCTATGACGGGACAGCACTGAGTTCAATGCAAAGTCTCACAATCACTGCAGTCTCCTTCTCTCCAGTGCACAAATTTCTCCATGCTCTGCAGCTACTACAGGGGGAATTGGGAAGGTGTAGTGTCAATAATTGAGGACTGTCTTTCCCACACTCTTCAGTGCCTCTTTCAGTGATACGAAGCTGAAATCAGATACTGTGAGTATTCACCTGATTTTGGTTCTTATGGAGGTATTTGTGTGTGTGAGTGTGCACATGCGCGCATGTGCAGATGGTTGTTGAATTTGGTGTCCCCGTGAAGGAGACAATCAGTGGAAACTTCTGTTCTGCCATCTTGATCCACCGCTCAATAATTCATTTTTTAAAGGAGACCACCTTAACCCATAAATCCTACAATTTTTATATATCTACAGAATTACTATCTTTTATATTCTCAGAATAAGCATAGATTTAAAAAAGGCCTCCCCTAGTCCCTCTTCCAGAAGTTAAATTTGTCACATGCTTCCAAGTCCACCTCTCATGCCACATCTTTTCTGAAAGTATCCCCAGTTCTCAGTAGAATAATATATTCGATTCCTTTAGAACACCAATAAAATTTGGTTTTTATATATCTTATACTGAACTCATTTATGTTTCATACCAGAAGAGCTGGTACCATTCCTACTAAAACTATTCCAAAAATTGAGGAGGGACTCCTCCCTAACTCATTCTGTAAGGGCAGCATCATCCTGATACCAAAACCTGGCAGAGATACAACAAAAAAAGAAAAAAAAAACTTAGGGCCAGCATCCTTGATGAACACTGATGCAAAAATCTTCAACAAAATACTGGCAAACTGAATCCAGCAACAAATCAAAAAGCTTACCCACTATCAGCCGGGCGCAGTGGCTCATGTCTGTAATCCTAGCACTTTGAGAGGCTAAGGCAGGCAGATCATGAGGTCAGGAGTTCGAGACCAGCTTGGCCAACATAGTGAAACCCCACCTCTACTAAAAATACAAAAATTAGCCAGGCTTGGTGGTGGGTGCCTGTAATCCCAGCTACTCAGGAGGCTGAGGCAGGACAATCACTAGAATCCAGGAGTGAGCCGAGATCGTGCCATTGCACTCCAGCCTGGGCAACAGAGTGGGACTCCATCTCAAAAAAAAAAAAAAAGCTTACCCACCATCATCAAGTAGGCATTATCCCTGGGTTGCAATGTTGGTGCAACATACACAAATCAATGAATGTGATTCATCACAAAAACAGAACTAAAGACAAAAACCACATGATTATCTCAATAGATGCAGAAAAAGGCTTTCAATAAAATTCAACATCCATTCATGTTAAAAACTCCCAATAAAATAAGTATTGAAGGAACATACCTCAAAATAATAAGCGTCACAAATGACAAGCCCAAAGCCAATATCATACTGAATGGGCAAAAGCTGGCAGCATTCTCCTTGAAAACCAGCACAAGACAAGGATGCCCTCTCTTGCCTATCCTATTCAACATAGTATTGAAAAAGAAATTAAGAAAATGATCCCACTTAAAGTAGCAACAAAAAGAATAAACTACTTAAAATTAATTTTATCAAGGATGTGAACGATGTGTACATTGAAAACTATAATATATTGATTAAAGAAATTGAACAAGACACATCAGTGGAAAAATCTGTTCATGGAATGGAAAAATATTGTAAAAATGTCCATAAAACCCGAAGTGATTACAGATTCAATGCAATCGCTATCAACATTCCAATGCAATCCCTATCAAAATTCACAGAAATAGAAAAAAAATCCTAAAATTCATATATAACTACAATATCCAAAATAATCTTGAGAATGAAGAACAAAGCTGGAGCCGTCAGATTTCCTGATTTCAAACTAATCACTACAGAATTGTAATGAAAATAGTATGGTGATGGCATATAAACAGACACATACACCAATGGGACAGAATGAGATCCCAGAACTAAATCTACACAATCTTTTACAAGGGCACCAAGAAAACACAATGGAAGAAGAATCTTCTCTTCAATAAATTGGTTGGGCAGCTAGACAGGGTTGGGGAAATGAAATTAGATCCTTCTCTTACGACATACAGAAAAATCAACTTAAAATGGAATAAAGACACAAATGTGAGTCCCAAAACTGTAAAACTCTTAGCTAAAAACATAAGGACAAAGCTCTGTGACACTGGCCTTAGCAATGAGTTTTTTGGATACAACAACAACACAGTCAACAAAAGCAAAAATAAGCAAGTGGGATTACATCAAACTAAAAATACGCTGCATAGCAAAAAAAAAGCAATCAACATAATGAAAAAGGCAACCTACAGAAGGGAGAAAATACTTGCAAACCATAGGTCTGATGAGGGGCTAATATCCAAAATATTCAAAGAACTCATACAACTCAATAGCAAAAACACCAAACAGCCCAATTCAAAAATGAACAAAGGACCTGAATAAACAGTTTTCAAGAGAATACATAAAAATGGCCAAGAAGTATATGAAACAGCTCAAAATTAGTAATCATAAGGGAAGTGCAAATTAAAGCCACAATGAGATATCACCTCACACCTGTTAGAATGATGATTATCAAAAGTCTGAGATAACAAATGCCCATGAGTGTATGGAGAAAAGGGAACATTTGTACACAGTTTTTGAGGATGTAAATTGGGTTAGCTATTATGGAAAACACAATGGAGGTTCCTAAAAAATTAAAAGTAAAACTAGAATTTTCAGCAACCCCACTTCTGGATACATATCCAAAGGAAATGAAATCAGGATATTGAAGAGATATCTGCACTTCCATGTTCATTGCAGCATTATTGAAAATAGCCAAGATGTAAAATCAACCTGTGTCTATCAACAGATAATGAAGAAAATGTGATACACACACACACAGATGTATGTAATGAAATATTCAGCCATAATAAAGAACAAAATCCTGCCATTTGTGGATGAATCCGGAGGACATTAAGCTAAGTGAAATAAGCCAGACACAGAAAGATAAATACTATATGATCTCACTTATGTAGAATCCAAATAACTCTCTGTGTTTCTCATATGAACAGAGAGTAGAATGGTGGTTGCTAAGGGGTGAGGGTGGAAGAAATGGGAAGATGTTAGTCAAATGGCAGAAATTTTCAGTTATAAAGACTACATTCTGGGGATCCACCATATAGCATCCTGACTATAGTAACTAATACTGTATTTTATACTTGAAATCTGCTGAGAGTAGATATTAAATGTCCTCACTACACACACACACACACACACACACAAAGGTAATTTTGTCTGATAATAGATCAACTATGTATTAATTTGATTGTAATAATCATTATACAATCTATACATATATCAAACTGTCACATTGTAAACCTTAAATTTATACTATTTTTATTTAATTATTAATATAACTCAAAAAAGGTGGATAAACAAACACATAAAATCCAATAAATAAAATCCAAATCTAATAAAATAAATGTCTCCATAGTGTTATTACCCAATATCTAGATTAGTACTTAAACACAGTATGTGATCAATAAATTATTTATTGAAAGTGAAATTAATGAATAAACATAAAAAAATTAGCATGGTACCTAGCACATATTAGGCATTCAACCAATATCAGTCCCTGTCCCTTCTTTCATAGCAAATTCCTAAAGACATTCTCTCTGATCTTGGTCTTCTTTCATATGAATAACTCCAGATGGAGTCAATTGCTGATAATGTTGATTAATTTACAACAATTTTCCACATATATATCATTATTTTGAATTATGAATAGACAAATTCCAAACAATAATCATTGCTGAACAAGTTTTTTGTGTCAACTGCAACAAATATGTGAGACCTATAATACCGCTCCCATTTTATAGATGCAGAAGCTGAACACGGATAAGTTATGTGACTTAATTAGGTGACAGATATAATTAAAATCAGATTTTCAGACTTTATCTTCAATACCCTTTCCGCTACATTTAGCTACCATTGCACTGTCATAGGCAACTACAACAGTCCTCATCTGGGCTCTCTCTGATGATCAAAGGACCTTATATTAAGCAGAGGGCTGAAACATGCCTGATTGGATATGAGGCAGTGACACTAGTTATGGAATTTGGTAAGGGAAAAAGAGAGAAGCACAAAGTTGCCCTTTGATGACAGCATAAAAAGCTATCCAATATTAAACTTTGACTATCATAGGAAAATATAACATTAAAAAATGCTTTGGACAATCTTAAGAACAGCATTATCTCAATAGACAGCTTTCATAGACTCCAACACATGTGCTCCTATACATACATGTGCATGCCCTCCACCCCCAACACATACAGCTAAATCAGCAGTCTCACAGGGATTTTGCTTCAACTGATTTCTCATCTTTTTCCAACTTGAAAGTCATGTTACCCATTTCAAAGCTTGAAAAATGCATCAAAACTTATTTATATCCATTTTAACCCAAATTTAAGATGACAGAGTTAAATTCTCATCTTTCCACTTTAAAAGATGTTTGCAAAAATAAACACAAATCATTTAAAACTTATTAATAGGGAGGCAGCAGCATTGATTTGCAGTTTGACATACAGCTCCAACACTAAGAATTTAGAATCTTAGAATCTCATAAAATCTAATGTTGACAGTGGGGTGTTAAAGTCTCACATTATTACTGTGTGGGAGTCTAAGTCTCTTTGTAGGTCTCTAAGGACTTGCTTTATGAATCCGGGTGCTCCTGTATTGGGTGCATATATATTTAGGATAGTTAGCTCTTCTTGTTCAATTGATCCCTTTACCATTATGTAATGGCCTTCTTTGTCTCTTTTGATCTTTGTTGGTTTAAAGTCTGTTTTATCCGAAACTAGGATTGCAACCCCTGCCTTTCTTTGTTTTCCATTTGCTTGGTAGATCTTCCTCTATCCCTTTATTTTGAGCCTATGTGTGTCTCTGCACGTGAGATGGGTCTCCTGAATACAGCACACTGATGGGTCTTGACTCTTTATCCAATTTGCCAGTCTGTGTCTTTTACTGGAGCATTTAGCCCATTTACACTTAAGGTTAATATTGTTATGTGTGAATTTTATCCTGTCATTATGAATTTAGCTGGTTATTTTGTTCATTTGTTGCTGCATTTTCTTCCTAGCATTGATGGTCTTTACAATTTGGCCTGTTTTTGCAGTGGCTGGTAACAGTTGTTCCTTTCCATGTTTAGTGCTTCCTTCAGGATGTCTCAGCATTTGCTTGTCTGTAAAGTATTTTATTTCTCCTTCACTTATGAAGCTTGGTTTGGCTGGATATGAAATTCTGGGTTGAAAATTCTTTTCTTTAAGAATGTTGAATATTGGCCCCCACTCTCTTCTGGCTTGTAGAGTTTCTGCCAAGAGAGCTGTTAGTCTGATGGGCTTCCCTTTGTGGGTAACCCGACCTTTCTCTCTGGCTGCCCTTAACATTTTTTCCTTCATTTCAACTTTGGTGAATCTGACAATTATGTGTTTTGGAGTTGCTCTTCTCAAGGAGTATCTTTGTGGTGTTCTCTGTATTTCCTGAATTTGAATGTTGGCCTGCCTTGCTAGGTTGGGGAAGTTCTCCTGGATAATATCCTGCAGAGTGTTTTCCAACTTGGTTCCATTCTTCCCGTCACTTTCAGGTACAACAATCAGACGTAGATTTGGTCTTTTCATATAGTCCCATATTTCTTGGAGGTTTTGTTCATTTCTTTTTACTCTTTTTTCTCTAAACTTCTCTTCTCACTTCATTTCATTCATTTGATCTTCAATCACTGATACCCTTCTTCCAGTTGGTCGAATTGGCTACTGAAGCTTGTGTGTTCGTCATGTAGTTCTCATGCCATGGTTTTCTGCTCCATCAGGTCATTTAAGGACTTCTCTACACTGGTTATTCTAGTTAGCCATTCATCTAGTCTTTTCTCAAGGTTTTTAGCTTCTTTGAGATGTGTTCGAATTTCCTTGTTTAGCTCGGAGAAGTTTGATCATCTGAAGCCTTCTTCTCTCAACTCGTCAAAGTCATTCCCTGTCCAGCTTTGTTCCATTGCTGGAGAGGAGCTGCGTTCCTTTGGAGAGGGAGAGGCGCTCTGATCAACATTAGACAGATCAACGAGACAAAGTTAAAAAGGATATCTAGGAATCGAACTCAACTCTGCACCAAGTGGACCTAATAGTCATCTACAGAACTCTACACCCCAAATCAACAAAATATACCTTCTTCTCAGCACCACATTGCACTTATTCCAAAATTGACCATATAGTTGGAAGTAAAGCACTCCTCAACAGAAATTATAACAAACTGTCTCTCAGACCACAGTGTAATCAAACTAGAACTCAGGATTAAGAAACTCACTCAAAACTACTTAACTACATGGAAACTGAACAACCTGCTCCTGAATGACTACTGGGTACATAATGAAATGAAGACAAAAATAAAGATGTTCTTTGAAACCAATGAGAACAAAGACACAACAT
Organism: Nomascus leucogenys; assembly: GCF_006542625.1. NCBI lineage: Eukaryota > Metazoa > Chordata > Mammalia > Primates > Hylobatidae > Nomascus > Nomascus leucogenys. The sequence continues at coordinate 28,204,813 of NC_044395.1, read as the reverse complement.
ACCAGAATCTCTGGGACATATTCAAAGCAGTGTGTAGAGGGAAATTTTAACACTAAATGCCCACAAGTGAAAGCAGGAAAGATCTAAAATTGACACCCTAACATCACAATTAAAAGAACTAGAGAAGCAAGAACAAACACATTCAAAAGCTAGCAGAAGGCAAGAAATAATTAAGATCAGAGCAGAACTGAAGGAGATAAAGACACAAAAGACCCTTCAAAAAATCAATGAATCCAGGAGCTGGTGTTTTGAAAAGATCAACAAAATTGATAGACTGCATAGCAAGACTAATAAAGAAGAAAAGAAAGAAGAATCAAATAGATGCAATAATGATAAAGGGGACATCACCACCGATCCCACAGAAATACAAACTACCATCAGAGAATACTATAAACACCTCTATGCAAATAAACTAGAAAATCTAGAAGAAATGGATAAATTCCTCGACACATACACCCTCTGACGACTAAACCAGGAAGAAGTTGAATCACTGAATAGATCAATAACAGGCTCTGAAATTGAGGCAATAATTAATAGCCTATCAACCAAAGAAAGTCCAGGAGCAGACGGATTCACAGCCGAATTCTACCAGAGTTAGAAGGAGGAGCTGGTACCATTCCTTCTGAAACTATTCCAATCAAAAGAAAAAGAGGGAATCTTCCCTAACTCATTTTATGAGGCCAGCATCATCCTGATACCAAAGTCTGGCAAAAACACAACAAAAAAAGAAAATTTTAGACCAATATCCCTGATGAACATCAATGCAAAAATCCTCAATAAAATACTGGCAAACCAAATCCAGCAGCACATCAAAAAGCTTATCCACCATGATCAAGTGGGCTTCATCCCTGGGCTGCAAGCCTGGCTCAACATATGCAAATCAATAAAAGTAATCTAGCATATAAACAGAACCAAAGACAAAAACCACATGATTATCTCAATAGATGCAGAAAAGGCCTTTGACAAAATTCTACAACCCTTCATGCTAAAAACTCTCAATACATTAGGTATTGATGGGACATATCTCTAATAAGAGCTATTTATGACAAACCCACAGCCAATATTATACTGAATGGGCAAAAACTGGAAGCATTCCCTTTGAAAACTGGCACAAGACAGGGATGCCCTCTCTCACCACTCCTATTCCACATAGTGTTGGAAGTTCTGGCCAGGGCAATCAGGCAGGAGAAAGAAATAAAGGGTATTCAACTAGGAAAAGAGGAAGTCAAATTGTCCCTGTTTGCAGATGACATGATTGTATGTTTAGAAAACCCCATCATCTCAGCCCAAAATCTCCTTAAGCTTATAAGCAAATTCAGCAAAGTCTCAGGATACAAAATCAGTGTACAAAAATCACAAGCATTCTTATACACCAATAACAGACAAACAGAGAGCTCCATTCACAATTGCTTCAAAGAGAATAAAATACCTAGGAATCCAACTTACAAGGGATATGAAAGACCTCTTGAAGGAGAACTACAAACCACTGCTCAATGAAATAAAAGAGGACATAAACAAATGGAAGAACATTCCATGCTCATGGATAGGAAGAATCAATATCGTGAAAATGGCCATACTGCCCAAGGTAACGGATAGACTCAATGCCATCCCCATCAAGCTACCAATGACTTTCTTCACAAAATTGGAAAAAACTACTTTAAAGTTCATATGGAACCAAAAAAGAGCCCACATTGCCAAGACGATCCAAAAGAACAAAGCTGGATGCATCACGCTACCTGACTTCAAACTATACTACAAGGCTACAGTAACCAAAACAGCATGGTACTGGTACCAAAACAGAGATATAGACCAATGGAACAGAACAGAGCCCTCAGAAATAATACCACACATCTACAACCATCTGATCTTTGACAAACCTGACAAAAACAAGAAATGGGGAAAGGATTCCCTGTTTAATAAATGGTGCTGGGAAAACTGGCTAGCCATATGTAGAAAGCTGAAACTGGATCCCTTCCTTACACCTCATACAGAAATTAATTCAAGATGGATTAAAGACTTAAATGTTAGACCTAAAACCATAAAAACCCTAGAAGAAAACCTAGGCAATACCATTCAGGACATAGGCATGGGCAAGGACTTCCTGTCTAAAACACCAAAAGCAATGGCAACAAAAGTCAAAATTGACAAATGGGATCTAATTAAACTAAAGAGCTTCTGCACAGCAAAAGAAACTAGCATCAGAGTGAACAGGCAACCTACAGAATGGGAGAAAATTTTTGCAATCTACTCATCTGACAAAGGGCTAATATCCAGAATCTACAAAGAACTCAAACAAATTTACAAGAAAAGAACAACCCCATGAACAAGTGGGCAAAGGATATGAACAGATGCTTCTCAAAAGAAGACATTTATACAGCCAACAGACACATGAAAAAATGCTCATCTTCAATGGCCTTCAGAGAAATGCAAATCAAAATCACAATGGATACCATCTCACACCAGTTAGAATGGCGATCATTAAACAGTCAGGAAACAACAGGTGCTGGAAGGGATGTGGAGAAATAGGAACACTTTTATGCTGTTGGTGGGACTGTAAACTGGTTCAACCATTGTGGAAGACAGTGTGGCGATTCCTCAAGTTTCTAGAACTAGAAATACCATTTGACCCAGCCATCCCATTACTGGGTATATACCCAAAGGACTATAAATCATGCTGCTATAAAGACACATGCACACGTATGTTCACTGTGGCACTATTCACAATAGCAGACTTGGAACCAACCCAAATGTCCATCAATGATAGACTGGATTAAGAAAATGTGACATATATACACCATGGAATACTATGCAGCCATAAAAAAGGATGAGTTCATGTCCTTTCTAGGGACATGGATGAAGCTGGAAACCATCATTCTGAGCAAACTATCGCAAGGACAGAAAACCAAACACCGCATGTTCTCACTCATATGTGGGAATTGAACAATGAGAACACTTGGACACAGGAAGGGGAACATCACACACCAGGGCCTGTTGTGGGGTAGGGGGAAGGGGGAGGGATAGCATTAGGAGATATACCTAATGTAAATGATGAGTTAATGGGTGCAGCACACCAACATGGCACATGTATACATATGTAACAAACCTGCACATTATGCACATGTACCCTAGAACTTAAAGCATATATTAAAAAAAAAAGAATCTCATAGAATTAGGGGACCTACTGAAAGTTGTTCCTACCTGCTCCACCAAAAGGTTGTGGCATATCACTCCTGTGATCAGAGCATATGCTTCTGCCAGTCTATTTCATTGTTACAAACATGAATTTTCTTAAGGATCTTCTACTGTGCTGAAACTATTCTTTTAACTTTTGGACAAAGATCCTCTTCAACCTCCAGGAGCCAAAGAGAACAAGTATTTATGATATCCAACACATATTCAAAAATAGTGCACATTTGTTGAATACTTTAAAAAAGGAAACCCAGTTATATTTTTAGCTCTAGGGTAGAATTCAAATTGCAATTTACAAATTCATGTTCATCTTCTAATTACTACATTGAGGGCCTCATGTTTGTAACAAGGACCTTTGGCTGATAGTTCTTTTCAGCCTCAAAATAGTCCTGTGACATACTATTGTTTTCATTTTAGAAAGATGAACTCTGACTAGTAATTTGTCAAAGTTGCTGGAGAGACTGTACCAATTTATAAATGAATAAATATCTCATTTTATGTATTAAAAGTAATGGCAAAACCCACAATTACTTTTGCACTAACCTATAGTATATGAGTGCCAGAACAATTTTTTTGTCCTGGTTCTGCATCTAGGTAATTGGAAACACTAGCTATCTGACACATGAATGATTTAAACCATTACTTTCTAAAATTCGAGCTTTTAACTAAATCAGAACTAGATTCAAGTAGCATCTGCAACTTACTAAATTCATCTTCAAAAGGGACACTTAGTATTTGATAGCACAACAGAGCGATCATACTTAATAATAATTTAATTGTACATTTTAAAAGGGTCTAACTGGATTGTTTGTAACACAAAAAGTAAATACTTGAGGGAATGGATACCCCATTTTCCATGATGTGATTATCACACATTGCATGCCTGTATCAAAACATCTCACGTACTCCCTAAATACATACACCTACTATGTACCCACAAAAATTGAAATAAAAAATTTAAAAACACAGAAGAGACATCATAACACCTATTCCACAGGATTGTTCTGGAAAGTAAGTGAAATATCACAATTTAAAGCACTTAACACTGAGACTGGAACACAGTTTGTATTCGGTAAATGTGATTTCTGTTAGTTTCATTTTGCTTTCAGAAATTTTCACTTTTTAAATCACTATTATTAAGTGATAAATAGTGGGAGAAGTATTTACAGCATTTCTGCTATATAAAAGCATTAATTAAAGGTTTGTTTAAAAAAGGTAATAGAAACACCTCAATTCAGTGAGATTTGCATATTGCAATAAGGCTATCCTATCAGACAAGTGAGAGATAACGGTCCCGCCTAGAAAATCAATTTCCATTTTAGTAAACTCACCCTATGTACAAACTAAAAGCAAGTTGTTCATACCGTTCTGCTGAAGTGGTAGTGACAAAGATAAATGAGCAGCTTGAGCTTAGAGCTTAACTTCTTTACAGTTTATTGATACACAAAAGAGAGATACTGTGTAATAACACAATGAACTCTATAAGGCTAATGAAAATCTTTATTTTCATTAATGGATCAATGGGATGGTAGCATTTATTCTTTTTTTTTTTTTTTTTTTTTTTTTTTTTTTTTTTTTTTTTTTTTTTTTTTTGAGAGGGAGTCTCGCTCTGTCACCCAGGCTGGAGTGCAGTGGCGCGATCTCAGCTCACTGCAAGCTCCGCCTCCCGGGTTCACACCATTCTCCTGCCTCAGCCTCTCCGAGTAGCTGGGACTACAGGCGCCCGCCACCACGCCCGGCTAATTTTTTTTGTATTTTTAGTAGAGAAGGGGTTTCACCGTGGTCTCGATCTCCTGACCTCGTGATCTGCCTGCCTCGGCCTCCCAAAGTGCTGGGATTACACGCATGAGCCACCGTGCTTGGCAGCATTTATTCTTATTAGATACAGGAAATCCTAGCAATATGGACTAATCTACTTAGAGAACTTACTAGAGACTTGTATCATGAGGAAATTTCCATACTGCCTGTAGAAGTGATATACCTTCTCTTGAGATTTCATTCTGCTCAGGCTGCTATACCAAAACACCATAGACTGGGTGGCTTAAACAACAGGAATTTATTCCTTGTAGTTCTGGAGGCTGGAAAGTCCAAGATCAAGATGCCAGCCAATTCACTTCCCAGGTGAGGGCTCTATTCCCAGCTTACAAGTGGCTGCCATCTTACTGTGTCCTCAAAGAGGAGAGAAAGCAAGTTCAAGTCACTTCTTATAATGATGCTAATTTCATCACTGAAGACCCCAACTTCAAGACCTCATCTAAACTTAATTAACTCCAAAATACTCTACCTCTAAATAATATCACATTAAGTAGGGCTTCAACATATGAATTTTGGGGGTTCATAAATATTCAGTTCATACTGTTTGTAAAAATCAAAAACATCAATCTGTTTGCAGTTGCCACCACTCTTTAGAAATTAAATATCAATAGGTAGAATAACCTCAAAACACTGAAAAATTCAGCAAGACATGGCATTAATATTAACTTCTGCTTAGCAACTGAAAGTATTTTAGCCTTCTAACTGTCTTCAGAATATGCCACAACACTAAAAGAAATGTTCTCTGAATATAGAAGAAAAATAATTCAGGCTGCCATATTAGAATATAAAAAATAGACATTTGGGGTTCAGTTTCATAGTACTGGTCACAGACATCCCACGGGTCATTATGGCTTTCAGAAATATTGTCATCTTTATAAATTCCATATTGTAATTCAGAGTATGCAGATGGAACCATCTTTAAGAATCTTTGAGGCCCCATGAAGATGACACAAATAATGCATTTCGGAAAGCTATTTATCTCCCTCCCTCCTTTTATTTCTCTATCCTTCCTTCACAGTCTTTGGCATACAATGCAATTCTAATAACCTAAAAGAATAAACCCAAATAAATAAGCATTTTATCTATTTCTAATAAGCGTTGGACACACAATGTTTATGTACATAAAAATGCCTGCACATGTACAACACACACACTCACACAGACACACGCGCTTCCCATATAGGACCAGATATACCTGTTTGGAAGGTAATAATAGCTAATATGTACATTTACTACCATGAAGCAGACACTGTTCTAAGCACTTTACATAAATCTCATTTAAAAGCTCACGAAATAAAACTATAAAGTGATAAAATTAGTCTCTTATTTACAGATAATAAAATGAGGCAGAGAGATTAAATAAGCCATGAAAGGTGGAAAGATGAGAACTCCAACTAGTGCACTCAAGATAGCATTGGGATTCCACAGCCTTGGCTGAGTGGATTGAAAGAAACATATCTTACCCTTGCCTCTTCCTTATCTCCAACCAAAGTGCTCGCCAAAGGCAAATGTATAAATGAGATTAAACTCTCTTCAGGTAATTTTTACAGCATTATAGTATTTTGAAATTGACAATATAACTCCTCCCATAGAAAAGCTATCGGAACAGAATGCTTATCTGTGACTTTCACCTTACTTCCTAAAGCATATAAATGAGTTCTTTTCTATTCATTAAAATTGTTCTAAAAATACATGCTAATTTCCATAACATTTTTAAGGTTCTATGGAAGTCATGGCTCCTTATCAAATGAGTTGTAACTGTTTATTGAGTGAATGAATAAGTTGAATAAATTTTTGACTTAAGAAATTCTTATTTCCTAACTAAAAAACATTGTTGCTTTGTTTCCAACAAAATATCAGTAAAAGCAAATGATGTTGGTATTGATGGAGACTACTGAAGAGAAATAACATAAATCTTAAAGTGCTCAATTTAAAAAGTGTGTGCACTGATCATTAAAAGAGAAAATATGTAAACCTTGGGGAAAAATGAAGCAATTACTCTTTACTAAATGGAACTAGCATTTCATGCTGCAAATGATGTAAAATGGCATATACATATTTATAAAATTCCAACAATAACCTAAGTACCTAAGTACTTTGAAAGGATTTCTGTTTTACAACAAAACAAGGTGGAAGTGAAGCATTTCATTCTTCTGTGAGATCTAATTCGTGCTGAAGTGATGTCCTTGAGAATCTGTTGCATTTTCTGGAGGCTGGCTGAAGGTCCAGCGAAGAAGAGAGGGCTTTAGTAACTTCCTATCAAGTGGCAAGACAAATCAAAATGCTTGAGGCATAAAGCTGTGTAGCCCTAAAACTCTATGTCAGCAACATCTGTTTTCAGCTTTTACAAAGGAGGTTAAAGACGGGGATTTATGTCTGCTATAGCTCCTTAGCCAATGTACAAACTCAGCTGCTGTGAGTACATCGGTGAAAAGCCCCGGCAGTCTTCACCAAGATACCCAGACTAGAAGGGCTTGCCTGACTCTCAGTTTCCCTGGGATATTAACATGAACACTCAAAAGCAAACACTGATCACTTATATATAAGCTTATGTACAAGCGTCTCTATCATGGATATTTATCACTATTCATTTGCATTTTGTATTTATTTTTAGAATGTGCTATGGTTTGAATGTGTTCCTCAAAATTCATATGTTGTAAACTTAATCCTCAATACAAAAGTATTGAGCGTGGGACCTAATGGGAGGTGATGAATATGGAGCCACTATTTGAAGAGCTTGTAGGAATAGGTTCACTCTGCTCTCTCTTGCCCTTTTGCATTCATCCACATGGGGATATAGCAAGGAGACCCACACCAGATGCCAGCACCTTCATCTTGAACTTCCTAGTCTTAAGAACTGTGAGAGATTAAATTTCTGTTCTTTATAAATAACCCAGTCTCAGGTATACTATTATGACAGCACAAAATGCATTAAGACAGAATGTCTAGGTTTTTTTTCCCACAAAGTGGTTAAGGAATTATAGTTAATAGGAGTCTATAGTTAACAGAAGACTAAAGCATAATAATATGCTGGCATAAATTAAATGAAACGTACACGATCGTAATGGCTTTTCTGACCCCTTTAATTGGCATTATATTTATGGAGTTTGCAATTTATAAAGTTAACACAGTGTTTTCATTGGCCTTAAAAGACTTTTAGAAGAAGTCAATGTATCTAGTAATTTTCACACTGTATTAATTCCAAGAGTGTCCCCAAGCACATTTTCTGCATTTTCAAGGAGGGATATAACCAGCCTCCTAACTCTAGTATCTCAGTGATTCTAATCCTGTTTTAGCATTTAAAAGCTCAGTGGACATCTCTATATCCTTTGATGAGGTTGCCATATTCAGTTCCCCTTTGACACTGTAGACTTGTCCTGTGCACCCTCTGATTCTAAGCTTAATTCTGTCCAGGGAAAAGACTCTGCTTCTTTATCAAAGTTTGTACTGATACCCATATTTATACTTTCTACCTAGACATGTTGCCTGGTTTCCAGTTCCTGTCATCTAGTCCCCTTGGGTCCAGTCCCAAGGTCTTATATTCCCTATGAGTGAGCCTGGATTTCCTACTTTGCTAATTGGCCTGAACTCTGCTTTTCCAGCTAGACTTATAATACTTGCATTTCCTTGCCAATATGAACTTTGTGTTGTTGTTTTTCAGATTTTTAACATCAGATTCCCTAATGTAATAGAATTTGGGTCCTGCTATTTCCTGGTTGCCCTATCTTGTCTTACTGTTTCCTCTTCCCAATCTAAACCTGACAATGTTTAATGCCATGGACATTTGCAAAGCACACTTGAAGGCTGTGATGGGAATACTCTCCCCGCCACCTTTACTCTGACAGAGAAAACTATTTTATCACTAATATATATTTTTTTGAGACGCAGTCTCACTCTGTTGCCCAGGCTGGAGTGCAGTGGCATGACCTCAGCTCACTGCAACCTCTACCGCCTCGGTTCAAGCAATTCTCCTGCCTCAGCCTCCTGACTAGTTGGGATTACAGGCACCCACCACCACGCCCAGCTTATTTTTGTATTTTTAGCAGAGACAGGGTTTCACCAGACTGGCCAGGCTGGTCTCGAACTCCTGACCTCAGGCGATCCACCCAACTCGGCCTCCCAAAGTGCTGGGATTACAGGTGTGAGCCACCGTGCCCAGCCATCACTAACATTTTTAGAGTTACCAGGGCAAGATGATTTTTAAAACCAGATCAACTTTTATTCCACTTCACTATTTAAAAAATATACCTCTTATTGCCTGCACCTGGGACCACTGCTCCCACAATACCTCTTTTGGTATGCTACTTTCCATAGGAGGAATGAAGACAGAGGTGCTGGCTGGTTTCTAACAAAGAGAAAAGATGGCAGACGGGAGAATCTCCAACTTGACAGTATAACTACAGTTATTGATTCTGTAATGTCATTTTTAAACAGTTTCCACTCTTTGTTTCTATCATTTGATCTTTGTCTAGATCAAAGCCTAAATTGTACAAAAACTATAGGCTTTAAAATCAGACAAGTCTCAGTTCAAATTCTGACTTATGAGCTACGTTATCTGGATTTAACCTTTCCAAAACTCAGTTTTCTTATCTGAAAATGTACATAATGCCACATGTTATTCAAGGAGGGATTAAATGAGATATTTTATTCTTTTCTAAAAAGCTCTGGGCCTACTAGGTATGTATGTGTACACACACACACACACACCCACACCCACACAATCACATAACACACATCCCTGTATGTTTAGATAGATACACCTGTCTGAGAAGTTCTAATGGCAGCTAATATTTACATTTACTACTATGTACCAGATGCTATTCTAAGCTCTTTGAGTATAGGAAAGCTCACTGAAATGCTTATAATGTAACTGTGAGACTGATGCACTGAATATCTTTATTTTATGGGGTATAGAACTGGAGAAAAGTCAAGTTAAATTGGTTAAAGGTGAAAAGATGGGAACGCTAAAGATTGTATTTAAAATAGCACTGGAACACTGCAACCACGGCAGAATGGAATCAGAGAAAGGCAAAGTCTTTCTCCCTGCTTATCTAAAATCAAAGGTTTTCCCAAAGACAAATGTAAAACAAAGCAAAATGTACACGAATTTGCTTCAATAGTCAATGCCATTATTATTATTATTATTATTTATATGCCATTGATTTACAAAATTAGATACTGGTTCTTTATGTTCACGTGAGAACAATCTGAGAAGCAAAATATTACGTATGTTGTTTATGTTGACTTTTACTGAAAATTTGCCTTTCTAATTACAAGAGAAACAAAATTATAACCCAGGCTTCCTTCAATTTGCCTAGCTCTTACTTAGTATTCATACACCTGTAACATCTTGGTAGTTAAGCATTGGAAAGGCTTTCATTTTCTCAATGCTTGATATATACACAGCAAAATCCACAGCTTCTTCCTCAACCCTCTACTTTACAGAAAGCTTGATTATTTTAGCAGAATGGTCGTATTATGTCTTAATTTATCTGAATTCTACCACGAAATTATAATTCTTAACTCTATCATCTACCTGATGATAGGAAAACATGGAGTAATGACATGAAGAAGAGAGGGGCAACCACAAATTTAGAGACTAGTATCTCACGTCATAGCACACTATGAAAGCCCCATGTGGGCCACTCCATCTAGTTCTTTTCTCTTGGCATTTAGTTTTACCTGGCTTCCTTTCACATTTCTAACATAAAAGGTGGGCTGTACCTTATTTTTCTCTGTGGTATGGTTATTCTACATAATTACCCAAATTGTATACACACTTTCAATCTAGCAAAACTTTTCATTTCATAAAATAAGATTTGTGGTCCTTACAAAAAATTCTACCACCTCTGGGATTCTTTGTTTCAACAGCCATTAAAAATTTAACAAATATAGTTTAAAATAGCACATGGTATATTTTCTAGAAAATACACTAGAATGTTTATGAAGATTACAAATCAGCCTGCTCAAACAGAAGTTTTCTAATTTATATCCCTCCTAATGCATTTCTCCCAATGTACTTCATTTATCCTATACAGGACTAATATCTTTTTATTTGTCTTTCCCTCTCTGGCCAAACCATTATTGCTATGGATTTAGCATATATTGTATTTCCAGTCTGGATCTCCGAAACTCAACCTCCCTAATCCTGAATAAGCAGCCAAAGCTGCCCTATATACCTATCCTAGATACATGTACTTACTAGCTGTGATAGTTAATATTGAGTGTAAACGTCACTGGATTGAAGGATAAAAAATACTGTTCCTGGGTGTGTCTATGAGGGTGTTGCCAAGGGAGATTAACATTTGAATCAATGGACTGAGAGAGGCAGACCCACCCTCAATCCAGGTGGGTACCATCTAATCAGCTACCAGTGTGACTAGGATAAAAGCAGACAGAGGAATGTGGAAGGACTAGACTGGCCTGAGTCCTTTGGCCTCCATCTTTCTTTTGTGCTGGATGCTTCCTGCCCTCAAACATTGGACTCCAGGTTCTTTAGCTTTTGGACTCTTGGACCTACACTGGTGGTTTGCTTAGGGTTCTCAAGCCTTTGGCCACAGACTGAAGGCTGGGCTGTCGGCTTCCCTACTTTTTGAGGTTTTGGAACTCGGACTGGCTTCCTTGCTCCTCAACTTGCAGATAGCCTATGGTGGGATTCCACCTTGTGACTGTGTGAGTCAATACTCCTTAATAAACTCCCTTTCATATATACATCTATCCTATTAGTCCCGTCCCTCTAGAGAACGCTGATTAATACACTAGCATTGAAGATATGTTAAGAACACCAAGCCCTGGAATCTTATTTAGTTGTAATTAATTGCAAAATTTCCTAAACAAGTTTAGTTTAAGAAAAGTTGTGAACTAGAATTATTATGTGTGTATGTGTGTATATATATTTATATAAACATTTTGTAAGTTAAAACTTGTTGATTATTATTCATGACTATATGAAACTGTCCATGGTTTAATAATATATAGGAAAATTTGAAGATCACACAGAGTATTTCTACTGTTTTTCTGTGAGATGTCCTAGCTTATATCAAGGGAATGAATGCTTGATGTCTAAGAAATCAAATCATATTTTAAAACCTTGAGCCTGTTTTGGCATACTCAGAGGCATCACATTTCTTCTTTTCTCAAAATCTCACTGATACTTATGTTTGTCAGGGATTCCTGTGTTTTTTCCAGAGAATAATTTATTTATCTATTATCATTCTCATTTAGTTGTATAAACTTAGGGCTAAAAAAACAAAACAAAACAAAAAACATGACTGCTTTAACTGGAGGAAGCGAACACTGCAAATCAGTAGTTTAGAGGGAAAAGATTGGTTGTTGCAGAGACTGGTGTAATAGTGCCCCAAGTATGGAGGAAGGAAAGTGTTGCCAAATTCAGCTGATCTCCTCTGTCCTGGAAGTGACAGTTTAACATTATAGTATCTCTCTGGTTTAGAATCAGACATTTGGCTACCACTGCTGTAAATTATATGCCAATAAATTATAAGGGAGTTAAAGATAATTTATAAGAACTTAATTTTCTATAACAAGGAAAATCCCTCATACATATTTCATACTGAATGTTTACCACTCAGAAGAGATTCAATTAAAATATTTAACATTGGCTATATAGTCTACATAATGAAACTAAAGAGCTCCTTTCCCCAAGAAGACACGCCTTCATAAAAACACCCTCTGGATGATAATATAAAATTTACAAAGTGAATCAGACAGGTTCTTTCCAAATCTGCTTATGTGAAGATCATACTATAAAAATAAGTAGCTGGTCAATATGTATTAGTAAAGAAGCAAATAAAAACTGCAGTTCACAACTATTTATACTAAAAGTACTTGATTCCCTTCATATAAAAAAAGCCCTATGCCCTGACATTGTGCGATCTACGTAAGATTCTAGGTAAAGTTGTAGAGTTATTGATTAGGTAGATATGGAGCTAAATGACTCAAAATATTGCTATGATCTTAATAAGAAATTAATAAGGAGTTCACCAAATCAAACCAACATTGGTGGTTGGCACCAATTTTGGAAATTTTTCCATTATGTAGCTTGGAAAATTAAGGTACTTCCTCAAAAACTCATTAGTCATTTGAGCAATAGCTAGAGTATTTACATATAGGTTTTTTTTAGAATTAAAGAGATCTCACTTAATAATGCAATGCAAAATACTGATTAGCCATATTTGACAATACAATGCATGTTTTAATATAACTTGCTATTTCTTTTTAACTGTCAAAATAAAATTCTTAGTTTATATTGGAACCCCATTTTCTAAGCAAGAATAATTATGTGGTAAAAAGCCGCCTAGAATTCAACAAGTTTAATTTTTTTAACAAAAATAAACTTAGAGGAGTAGCTATATAGAATTTTTCCTTACTGAGCAATATCATGATTCTTCACAGTTATCTATGTCAATACAAATGAACTCATATTGAAAGTTTACTCATAAAGAAGAAATACCTGTATTATCTAGAAAGATTTCTAAATTAAAGAGTTGTCAATTATTTAGTATCAAGTTTAAGTAAAAAAATCAATTTAATTAACATGACAATTTACTATTAAATACATATATATATAAGTAACTAAACTCCCTTACCTTATAAATATCCAAAAATCCACACTGGTGGTCAAATCTGGTGTACAGTTCATTCAGCATGCTGATTACTTGCATGGGAGTACACTGGGCACATATGGCTGTGAAGCCAACAATGTCTGAAAAGAGCATGGTGACATCATCAAACTTTCTGGCCTGTACTTGCTGTCCTTGCCACAATTGCTGGGCTACATCACCAGGGAAAATAGAATATAGAAGATCCACTGTCTTCTTTTTCTCTTCTTCCAGGGCCTGGTGAGTTCTTTCTAAAGTTGCCTTTAATTTATCCATCCTTTTCTTCAGCCCATCTTGGGCCTTTGCCTGCTCACCAACCAAAATGACATCTCGGGTGGCATCATGGATAGGGATGTCTGAGAGATGTAGCCCTCGGCCCATGAGTTCATCCAACTTGTCCACACACGGAGAGCCCAAAAATAAAATGGAATTTGATTCTGGAACATGGATCATTTGTCCTTTGACTTCCATCACCTGTGAAATTAGCATGGAATTTTGATCAGTACTCTTCACATAGTAGGTTCACAAAATTTAATGTATTATCTGATGAATAGAAAGAAAAAATGTTTTATTAGCAATACTGAGTTACTGCATTCATATAAGCAAATTTAAATCTGATTTTCAGCCAGTTTAAAATTCATGGTTCTGAAGAGAAACAATTGTTTTATATCTCACTCAGCTACTTTCTAAAGACAATAATGAAATGGAAAGTGAGATCAGTGAAAAATGAAACAGGAAAACATTTTGTATTCAAGATGACACTCCAAGGTACATCATGAAACTGGTTTATGAGCCAATTCTAAAGCTTTCAGCCTGCTAAATAATAATAAAATTATGGTAAATCCATCTGTCAAAATAACTATATTTAACAGTCATTAAAATAATACCCCTTTCAGAAAATAAATCCAGGAGGTTAAAATGAATCAAAATAATTGTTTGGCCTTACGTAAATCATTTTTCAACTATTATAGTACTTTGAAAATGTACTAGTCATTGCACTTGTTAGATTAGTGCACAGTTCTCTTATTCTTAAAAATAAAAATATAAACCAGATATTAAGCTAGCATTATCAGAAAATATCACTCAACTAGCGTGTTCATATAAGCTAAAAATAAATGAAAAAATATTAATTATAATACTAAAGGAATTTGGGTCATATGATAAAGAATCTGAGGATAAAGTAATTTAAATCTTTTCCTCTTTTCTATGCCCTTTCACTGGAGAATTTAGGGAACTGAGATTTAATGGGAAACTTAGTGAACACAAGCTTATGCCCGGTAGCCTAATGAACACCTTCAGAGGGCACAAACAATGAGCACCAGTAGAAAAAGAAGGTGAAGCTGGGGTATGGCTACAACTATAACTATTTGGATTGGACTAAGGTTAAACTAAGTACACCTGGAGAAGAAGCTAGTTGTAATTACTTAGAATAGGCTAAAAGTCGAGCAGTTGGGACTGTGCATCAGTTTCATCTATGTTCCACTACCACACGGAATGTGCTCAATACATGTATTTTCCTGTCTTCTTTATAGCTAAATAGTTAAGCTAGTTGATAAAAACTGGTGGCACTGAACAAATATGGAATAAACTATTGGGATTTGGATTTTTAAGTCTGTTAACATTTTTACTTTTCTCCCTTGTACCATTCACCAAGATCTTGTTTATATAAGAAAATAAAATGGAATCTTGCTTGATGTTATAATTTTTATGGAATTAAATGCTCACTTTACCTTATGTAAAAATTCTGCTAAAGTTCAGTATTTCATCCTTTTATTTATATTACTCTTATTTATTCACTAAAATATTGATTATTTTCTATTTACTAGTAATGCTCTGCTCTGGATGATAAGGATAGAAAGATAAAATATGGTTCCCCTTTTCAAACGTATCACAGTATGGTGGAGAACCAAATCTATATCGGCCAGAGAATAGGAGGAGGAAGACATTCTAAATTCACCACCTAAAATAGGCTCTCAAAATACTGCAGACTATAGTTTGAGTAAAAAGAAAATAATTGTCCTGTATAATATTTACAGATTGTTTTGTATATGTTTCATATGTTCTTTGGGGGAGGAGTGTTGCTAGTAATACATACTTTCTTGTTATTAGGATCTTAAGGGCATGGTAAGGAAGATACACATAATGTAAAATCCCATAGTTTAAAAATTATGATATAAATTTTTTTAAGATTGACATGAGTGCCAAAACCTTGATAAGCTTAATAGGGTTAATCATATTTTTAAATGGCAATGATAACATCTGATACTCATATATTTAAACTTCTATGTAGTCTCTCTCTCTTCACATTTCTTTCCAATTACTTCTCTTTTCCTTCTCCATCTTGCTTTCTTCTTTCTTCTCCCTTGCTTCTTGGAGTTATACATTTTTCACCCTCCTCTCTTTATTTGGTGTTTGTCTCTCCTTCTTCTGGTCTCTCTTCTTCATCGCTTGGACTCTACTCTCTCATTTTTTTCCATTGGTTCCTGTTTTTCTTTCTCTTTTCTTCCTAGGTACCAACTTTAACATTTACCATCACAACTAGACCTTATTCTCTTTTGCCTTTATCATCTCCATCTTAATTTTAAATATGGAATCAGTGTACGTATGTATGCATAAGTTAATATATATTATTTCCTATATGTAATGCACTTTAAATATTAATTTATAAAAAGTCTAAATTGAATAGTTCACATTCCTGTCTCAAAAATATAAAACAGCAAATATGTCCTTGATTTATATGTGGCCATTAGTTTGTTTTCTGAAATCTCTACATAAACAGACCCTGAAACAAGAAAAAGTTGTTGATTGCCTACACTACAGAAAAACAATTCATAGACGATAAGCCCAAACAAATAAAGTAAATAACTTCCTTTTCAATATTTTCTATCAGTGAACTTTTTATTTAATAAATGGGCAGATTCAATGGCACCATCTGTATCTCTGTCACCAATGCATTTTTACTTTAATTGGAAAACAATATAAATTATCCTTCTTGAATTATGTTTCTCATAAATTCAGAAATTCATCATTATTTGCATTTATTAACTTAGCAATAAGCAAAACTATTATAAGAACTACATATTTGTATGTAAAAGAACTGTGGAAAATTGCTTAAAATATAAACATCTATCTAAGGTTTTATTGCAGCTTACATCATATTGAAGTTTCAATGAGATAGCACAGATGACATCAGAAAAACAAATTGTCATAACATTTGTCAGATTTCAGAAATTGGCAAGCATAACAAAGGGGAGTATTTTGCTCTGAGCTATAGTAAAGGGTTAAATGTCATACTATCACAAACCTTGGTTGTCAGGTTCTGTTAAACTATCTGCATTATTTCTTTTTTCATTTTACTTTTATACTCGGTTGGGGGGTACATGTGCAGGTTTGTTATATAGGTAAATTCATGTCATGGGGGTTTGCTGTATGTTAATGCATGATAGTTCTATGAAAATATTTATCACTGTTATCAATAAGTAATCAGAATTGAGTAAGTCCAGGTCATATAACTGCACGTTACATGTTCTATATTTTTGCATATCTTGAGCATGGCCTAATCCATGCTCTCATGGAGCTTCAAGTATTATAAGAAAATCATTTGATGCAGTGTTACATAATAGTTTGAAAAGAAGGATTTGGAAGAAGTCAGGCCTGAATTTGAATTTCAACTCTCCTGACAATTAAGTGGGAAAACTGACCTACGTTCAGTTCCTTATCCTTTCAAAGCCTCAGTTTCCTTATCTATAAACTGGAAAAGATGATAATGATGTTGAGGAGGATGATGCCTGTAGCTAACTCAACACATCTGTGAGTACTTGCTATTGCCCATGTACTGTGCTGAGTACTTAATTAATACTTAATTTATACTTTGTTACTGAATTTTACTCTTTTGCTAGCTATTACTATCCTCAGTTTTAAGATTTAGGGAGGTTAAGAGATTTGTTAAGAATGCACAGCTAATAAGCAGTAAGGTCAACACTCAAACCCAAACTGGACTGACTCCAAAGGAAACACTCTTAACCACTGTGGAAGCCTGATGGTGAAGGAGAGAGAAGCGAAGCAATTACAATTTTAAGTATAAATCAATGTGATGGCAAAACAACCTTAAAGAGATGTTCACAACGGGCTGTTGAAAAGAGAGAAGTTGTTGCTACAGATATAGATGTAGCTGCTGATATAGATTTGCATGACTATTCTTTAAAATTCAGTTCAGTAACAAAAAATGGGCACTTCTAGATTTGGTTTCTGGTCTTTCATATCCCTGCAACGTAATTTATGAAAGCACAAACAGAATGATATGTCCCCGGTGCTTCAATAATTAAAGGGGCTTCCAGAAGGGCTATTGCTCTCACAGAGCAACATTTGCTTTCAAAGAACTAGCTCTAGCTAAAAAAGGAGGAGACAATGCCCAGCCTGAGATGCTTCCATGTCCTTAATGTCCTGATATTCTCCCTCTCACACCCACCATCACTCACTACCCAAGAAATTGTATGGCTAGAGTCACCAGCAAGAGAAATTTTGCACAACAAATGCCCAGCTAGGAATCACTCTTCATCCACATGGGCTGAAAAATCCCCTCCATATAGAGACATAAGGATATCTGACCTGGAGAAGCTTGCTCTGCACACTCAAGCAGCATTTCCAAGGACAGTGGGAGCCATGAAGCATGAAATAAACCAAGATGAAAATAGCACCACATAACTTCTGAAAATTACACAGTCATTGCAACTAAAACCCACAAAAGTAGGCCAGGACCTACATGCCAAACCTAAATAGAGGAATTGACTGTTAAAATAAAAATTTTAAATAGAATCTAGAGTCTCCTAACACAATACCCAAATTATCAAAAATATAATAGAAAGTCAACCATCATAATAAGAATCATAATAAGAACCAAGAAAATCACAACTTGAATGAGAAAAGACAATCGATTGACGCCAACACTACAATAAATCAGATGTTGGAATTATCTGTCAAGAATTTTGAAGAGGGCGTAAGAAAATATTTCAATGAGCAATTATAAATTCTTTTTAAATGAATTTTTAAAACACAAAATCTCAGTAAAGCAATAGAAATATAAAAATAACCAATGGAAATTATACAACTGAAAAATACAGCAACAAAAATAGAAAACATGCTGGGTGGGCTCAAAATTAGAATGGAGATGACAGACGATAGAATCAGTGAATTGAGGACAGCTTAATATAATTTACTCAATCTGAACAACAGAGAAAATAGGCTGAAAAAAAAAAAGTCTTAGGGATCTTTAGGACAATAAAAAAGAAATCCACATTCATATCCTAAGAGTTCCAAAAGTATAGGGGAAAGTAAGGTTGAAATAGTATTTGAATAAACTATAGATGAAAATGTCTTAAATTTGGTGAAAGACATAAACCCACAGATTCAACTATATGGATTCTAAATAAGGATAAACTCAAAGGAATTCACTCCAAGATACATCATAGTTAAACTTCTGACAATTAAATCCAAAGAAAAGAATCCTGAAAGCAGCCAGAGAAACATGACACATTACTTACAGGAAACACCAATTTGAATGGCAGCTGATTTGTCATCTAAAATTATAGAGGCCAGAAGAAAGTAGCACATTATTTTTCAAAAACTGAAAAAGAACTGTTAACTGTGAATTCTACATCTGGGGAAACTATCCTCCAAGAATTAAGTGGGGTGAAAGGACATCTGCAGACAAACAAAAACTAAAAATCTTTGTCCTAGCAGATCTACTCTTAAAGAATGGCTAAAGAAAGGTCTTTAAACAGAAAGAAAAAGATAACAGAAAGAAATCTTTGAGCACCAGGAAGGAAGAAAAGGAACAGAAGGACTAGAAATATGGGTAAATACATAGATTATCTTCTCCTCATGAGTTGTCTAAATCATATGCGATGACTGAGACAAATATGATAATATTATACATTCTGATACTTTGATCATGAGTGGCCTCACAAGAGGAAGGCAGAGGGAGACCAAACATGCACACACACACACACACAAACACACACACACACACCACACACAAAGGAGAAGGTGACATGAACAAAGAGACATAGATTGGAGTGATGTGACCTCGAGCCAAGAAACCTCAAGACCTGCCAGCAGCCACAAAAAGCTAGAAGAAGCAAGAAACGGATTCTACCCCAGAGCCTCTGGAGATAGCATAGTCCTTTTGACACTTTGACTTCTGGCATGCACGACTATGAAAACATAAATTTATGTTGTTTTAAGCTACCAAGTTTGTGGTAATTTGTTACAGTAGCCATAGAAAACTGATACCTTAACAACAAAATCTACAAATACGATCTAATTAATATCTAAAATAATTTGACAATCCAAAAACAGCAGAATACTCTTTCTTTAAAAGAAAAAAAAAACCCAAGGAGATCATGGAACATATACCGACCAAATCCTAGGCCATAAAAAAACACCAGAATAAGTTTCAAAAGTTGAAATTGTACAGAGTATGTTAACTAGGTGAAATAATACTAGAAATCAATAACTGAGACAACAGAAAAATCCCTAACAATGTGAAAATGAAACAACACTTTTCTACACAATTCATTTTAAAAGAGGAATTGTTAAGAGAAATTAAATTGCATAAAATGAAATCAAAATGGAAATACAGCATATTAAAATAAGTAGCATGCAGCCAAAGCAGTGAAGAGAGTGCTTATAATCAAGGCGAGAACAAATCACGAATCAATAATCCAAGTGTCTACCTCAGAAAACGAAAAATATAAGAGCAAAATAAACCCAATGCAAGCAGAAGGGAGGAAACAAAAACCATAAGAGAGGTCATCAATGAAATTACAAACAGGAAAACAATAAAGAAAATGAGCAAAAAAATGGTTTCTTTGAACAAACATCAATAAAATCAGTAAAGTCTAGCAACACTGATGAAAATGACAGCTAAGTAAACAAAAATCAACATAAGGAACAAGATAGGGGTTATCACTATAGATAATATAGCCATTAAAAGAATAATAAGGGGATATCACAAACAGCTTTACATTAAAAAATTTGACAGTTGAAATGAACCAACCCCTTGAAAAAACACAAACTACCAAAACTCAACCAAGATGAAACTGATAATCTGAATAATTTTATAACCATTAAAAACATGAAATGTATAATTTAAAATTTTTTGAAAAAAATCTTCAGGCCAAATAGTTTTGCTGGAAAATTCTAACAACTATTTGAAAAAGAATTAACACCATTTTTTCAGTCTCTTCCAGAAAATAAAAGGCGAAGGAACATTTAAATGTGGTGCAGTTCCACCCCTTCCTAAAGATTACATCAGCTAAGTTAATGAAGAAATAATTCATTTGTCCTCTAACATTCATCTTCTAGCTAGGATATGATGAAGCATATGAAATGACAGTTATATCTGGACCAAATTAAACAATTACAATATGAATTTTCCTTAAAACATATTGATAGATGTCATCTTGCCCCAAAGATTTACCATTATGCAAAGTTTATCCCTTAAGCTTGGAGTATTTGCACTAGGACCTCCAGCAAAAATAGCTCCTACAACTTTAGTTCCAATAGTTCCTATTTAAGACTAGAAACTAACTACTAAAAGAAAACATAGAGGAAAAGCTCCTTGACATTGCTCTGAACAGCAATTTTTTGGACATGACCCCAAAAGCACAGACAATAAAAATGAGAATAGATAATGAGATTCTATCAAATTAAAAAGCTTCAGCACAGCAAAGGAAACATGAACAGAGTGAAGAAACGACATACAGAATAGGGGAAAATATTTGCAAACTATATATCTTACAAGAGTTTAGTATCCAAAATATATAAAAAACTCAACTAAGAAGAAAACAACCAAATTAAATGGGTGAAAGGCCTGAATACAGACATTTCTCAAAAGAAGACATACAAATAGCCAAGAGAAATATGAAAAAAAATGTCCAACATCACTAATCATCAGATAAATACAAATTAAAACCACAATGAGATATCACCTGATACCTGTTAGAATGGCTATTAAAATGATGAAGAATAATGAGTACCAGCAAAATGTGGAGAAAAGAGAACCCTTGTACACTGTTGGTGGGAGTGGAAATTAGTACAGCCATGATGACAACCAGTATCAACATTCTTCAAAAAAGTAAAAATAGAATTACTATATGATCCAGCAATCTCACTACTGAGTATATATTTAAAAAATGAAATCAAATGACAGTCATCTGCACCCCATGTTCACTGCAGCCAAAATATGGAATAAACCTAAGTGTCCATCAACAGATGAATGGATAATTGTGGTATGGAGTGTGGTATATACAAGCATACCTCATTTTATTGTGCTTCACTTTATTGCCCTTTGCAGATATTGCATGGTTTTACAAATTGAAAGTTTGTGACAACCTTCTGTTGAACATATCTACTGGTGACATTTTTCCAACCTCATATGCTCATCTCATGTCTCTGTGTCATATTTTGGCAATTCTCATAATATTTCAAGCTCTTTCATTATTATATGTTTTATGGTAACCTGTGATCAGTGGTCCTTGATGTTACTATAGTAATTGTTTTGGGGCACCACAAACCACACCCATATAAGACAGTGAACTTAATCAATCAACATCGTGTGTGTTCTGAGTGCCCCACCAACCAGCTGTTCCCAGTTCTTCTCCCTCTCCTCAGAGCTCCCTATCCCATGAGAACAACAATATTGAAATTAGGCCAATGAATAACCCTATAATGACCTCTAAGTGTTCAAGTGAAAAGAAAAGTTGCAGGGCTCTCACTTTAAATCAAATGCTAGAAATGATTAAGCTTAGTAAGAAAGGCATGTCAAAAGCTGAGATAAGTGGAAAACTACACCTCTTAAGTCAGTTAGCCAAGTTGCGAATGAAAATGAAAGGTTCTTGAAGGAAATTTTAAAAACTGCTACTCCGGTGAACACACAAATGATAAGAAAGTAAAACAGCATTGTTGCTGATATGGAGAAAGTTTTAGTAGTATGCATGGAAGATCAAATCAGCCGTAACATTCTGTTTAGCCAAAGCCTAATCCAGAGAAAGGACTTAGATCTCTAATTCTATGAAGGCTGAGGGAGGTAAGGAAGCTACAGAAGAAAGCTTGAAGCTAGCAGAGGATGGTTTATGAGGTTTAAAGAAGCCATCTTCAGCATTAACAGTTTGGAAGAAGTTTATTTCAACCCTCAGTGATGATTTTGAGAGCTTCAAGACTTCAGTTGAGGATATCACTGCAGATATAGTAGAAATGGCAAAAAGCACTAGAATTAGATGTGGAGCCTGAAGATGTGGCTGAATTGCTGCAATCTCATGATAAAACTTAAATGAATGAGAAGTTACTTCTTACGGATGGGCAAAGAAAGCGGCTTCTTGAGAAGCAACCTACTCCTGCTGAAGACACAGTGAACACTGTTGAAATGACAACAAAAGATTTAGAATATTACCTAAAATTAGTTGATAAAGCAGCACAGAGTTTGAGAATACATATTCCAATTTTGAAAGAAGTATTACTGTGAATACAATGCTATCAAGCAGCATTGCAAGTATAAGGAAATGTTTTGTGATAGGACAAGTCAATCGATACAGCAAACTTCATTGTTGTCTTATTTTAAGAAATTGTTAGAGCCACCCCAATCTTCAGCAACCATCACCCTGATCAGTCAGTAGCCATTTACATCAAGGTAAGACCCTCCACCAGCAAAAAGATTATGACTTGATGAAGGCTCAGATAATCATTAGCATTTTTAGCAATAAAGTTTTTTTATTAAGGTATATACATTTTTCAGACATAATGCTATTGCAAACTTAATAGACTACAGTATAGTGTGAAAAGAACTGTAAATGCACTGGAAAGCAAAAAATATTGTGTGATTTGCCTTCTTGTAATATTTGTTTTATTGGAGTGATTGTAACCAAACCCACAGTATCTCCAAGGTGTGCCTGGATACACAAGAGAACACCATTCAGCCTTGCAAAAAAAAAAATAGTCTTTTGAGACACCATGTTTGAAGATGAAGATATTATGTAAAGTGAAATAAGTACAGAAAGACAAGTACCCAAATACTGCATAGCCTCACCTATATTTGAAGTATAAAATTCAAACTCATAGAAAGAGATTAAAATGGTGGTTACCAGAGGCTGGGATATGGAAGGACTGAGGAGATGTTGATCAAAGAACACAAACTTTCAGTTAAAACATAAATAAATAAAAATAATGTAGAAGAGGTTTGTTTTCCTTGCTTATTTGTTTTCCTTGCTTGTTTTAATCATTCGATGTGTATGTGTGTTTTGATTCTTAACACACAATTATTCCAAAAAAATAAGGTGCTTTGAAACAAAACCAACTTTCCCCCATAAGGCTATCTATTTTTTAAAAAAATATCATCCTAATGTCTGCATTTATAATAACTATTCATTTATTTGTTTTAAAAATATTTACTTAATATCTAAAACCTACCAATAATATGGTCTTCCTTAAGAAATTGTCAACAGCCGCTGCAACCTTCAGCACACACTACCTTGATTAGTGAGCAGCCAATACTAGGCTAAGCACTTTTTAAAAAAATATTATTTATTTAGAGACAGAGTCTCACTCTATCGCCCAGGCTGGAGTGCCGTGGCATGATATTGGCTCACTGCAACCTCTGCCTCCCAGGTTCAAATGATTTTCCTGCCCCAGCCTCCCAAGTAGCTGAAACTACAGGTACACGCCACCACACCTGGCTAATTTTTGTATTTTTAGCACAGACAGGGTTTAAACATGTTGGCCAGACTGGTCTTGAAGTCCTGCCTCAAATGATCCACCCGCCTCAGCCTCCCAAAGTGCCGGGATTATAGGCATGACCCACTGCACCTGGCCTAGCCTAAGCACTCTAAATATGCAGGAACTAAAGCAGAAAGGATTTGCCTTTTTACTGAAGTGAACCATAGAAAAGTGTATATGTGAAGAGGGGATATTAACTCAAGGCTAATTATGCTACTGTTTATTCAATAGATTGAAATGTTGCCTTTGTTGAGATGAGATACTATATAATTCATATTGTTTATTCATTAAATAAACAAAAATACCAAAAATATAGCCCTTCAGACAATTTATCTTTCTGTGCTTTTTTATTTTCTCGTGTGTTTGCATTTAGTTTCATTTCTATTCTTTAAATCTCAGAAATTCATTCTAAAAATGGATTTGAATTCTTTTTTTGATAAATAAGCCATAAACTACATAACCAAGTTGATTTAATGTTCCATGATTAGATGTCACTTTTCTTTTTAAATCACAGCAGGATTCATATAATATTTAAAGGAAATAGGTCTATGCTTTATAGTTGAAAGAAGAACATCAACAAATATTTTGGCATTCTGTTGTGCAAATTTTCCAAATATGAAATGTTTATGTTTTGCTTTTAGATTCTGTATTCGATTTTACTTAACAAGCATTACATTTTATGCTATGTGGAGAATATTAAATTTATATGCAGTCTTTAATACCTTATACAAACAAACTGCCTTTTTTCCCATAGGGTGAAAATGATTTTATTTTTCAGCACATACACACAATCAGTAAATCATACACATTAAAGGCACAGAACTAGAAGTTTTCCTTGCTTTAAAACCAGCAGTTAGCCTGAACCCCTGGGGTGCTTTGGTCACCACACTGTCATTCACACATCCCATAGGAGATGTGGGTTCTATTTCTACGTATCTGGTGTATATAACTACACTTCAAAAAGCTATAATAAATATATAGCACCAGCATTCAATGTTCTGCAAAGACAGAAAATTCTACACTTTTTTCAAGGAAATATTACAAAAACAATTCTGCACAAAGCACTAACACAGTGTCACACAGGAATGAATGAAACCTCCTCAGCGTACTAGAGAACCATTTGGATGTGTAAAATCTTATTGGCCATTCTGACCCAGCCAATTTAACACAGAATATTCTGATAAAGCCTTAAAAAAGACTAACATCCAATTATTATTATGTTTGTGTATTATTTTATGTTATCATTAAATTATTATTATTATTTTACGTTAAAATTTATTTGTTCTTCCATTCCTCATTTCAATTCTGTGGATTAAGGGTGAGGAACAAGTCAGGGGTGTTTGTTTAATATATTGCTTAGTAATAAGGATAGTATTTTGACATTCTGGCTGAATTGCATTAAATATTTAAAACAAATAACTGGAATTTAGGCTGGGACCCAAGTTGGCAAAAACCATTGTTACATACTGAGAATCCTGGCTGTTGCATAAGCAGAATTAAGAAAATTTGAGTACAAAAGGAATTTTCTAAAGGAATAATAGAACAGTTGCTTAGTCTATGGCTAAAGAAATACAGAGAGCTGCTAAACTTGGTTTTATTTATTTTGCAAATTTTAGGATTCGTGTAGAAATTCAAGACTTATCTTTTTACATTACCATATGAACAATTTGCTTTTTTCTTTGGTTTGCTAAATATTAAAATTTTAATTGACCATGACACAGAAGTAAAATTATGAAATTTTCCACTATTATTGTTTTTTTTTCTTTTCTCAACTTTTATTTTAGGTCCAAGGAGCACATGTGCAGGTTTGTTACATGGGTAAATTGTGTATTGCTGTGGTTTGGTGTACAAATGATTTTATTACCCAGGTAGACAGCATAGTACCCAACAGGTAGTTTTTTGACCCTCACCTTCCTCTCAGCCTCCTCCCTCAAGCAGGACCCAGTTTCTATTGTTCCCATCTTTGCATCCATGTGTACTCAACGTTTAGCTCCTACTTATAAGTGAGAACATACGGTATTTGGTTTTCTGTTCCTGTGTTAATTCACTTAGGATAATAATAGCCTCCAGCTGAACAATTTGAATAAGTAATATAAATTCTGAGAGGTTTGGTCTCAAAAAGGTCTAGAGTTTAAGAAGAATATTTTTTAACTCCTGCACTCATCATTTTCCCTTATCAAAGTAAAGCATTTCTTTCACAGGTTATACAGTAATACCTCTATTAATGAAAAAAAGACACATTTGAATATCACAATTTGTCATCAACAATTTTGTGATTAAAATAATAGTTGAAGGCACTGGAATGTATTCTAGGAAGAGGGAGAATAGGGAATAGGATATAGAAGATACTATTTGTAATTGCTACTTTTTTAAAAAAAATGTATATTCTAGTGCCAGGGTTTGGACTGCTACACCCTGTTGTTTTTCAAGTGCTGTGAGATCATAGGGAAGAAAATGATATTTCTGTTTAGTTTCCTAAAAATAAAAACAATCACTTATTTTCTTCTGAAAAAAAAAAAAAGTAGATTCGGGGGAACATGTACTGTTTGTCACATGGGTATTTTGAATAATGTCGAGGATTGGGCTTCTGGTGTACCCATCACTCAAATATTGAACATTGTATACAAGAGGTAATTTTTCATTCCTCAGAGCCCTCTTGCCTTCACTGCTTTTGGAGTACCCGCTGTCTACTATTTCCATCTTTATGTCCATGTGTACCCACTGTTTAGTGAAGACTTATAGGTGAGAAGAGGTGATATTTGATTTTCTGCTTCTGAGTTAGTTCACTTAAGATAATGGCCGCCAGCTCCATCTATATTGCTGCAAAGGATATGATTTCATTCTTTTTCATGGCCACATAGTATTACTTGGCATGCATATACCACATTTTTAAAATAAAATCAACAGTTGGCAAACACTTAGCTTAGTTCCATGACTTTCCTATTGTGAGGTACTGTGATGAACATTCAAGTGCAGGTGTCATTTTTAATATAATGATACCCAGAAGTGGGATTGCTGGGTCAAACAGTGGTTCTATTTTTAGTCCTTTGAGCTATTTCCATACCGTTTTCCATAGAGATTGAACTAATTTACATTCCCACCAACTGTGTGTTCCTTTTCTCTGCATCCACACAAACATCTATTGTTTTTTGACTTTTTAATAATAGCCATTCTGACTGGTGTATGATGATGTCTTAGTGTGGTTTTAATTTGCATTTCTCCAAAGATTAGGGATACTGATCATTATTTCATGTGTTTGTTGGCTGCTTGTATTTCTTCTTTTGAGAAATGTTTGTTCATGTCCTTTGCCCACTTTTAAGGTAGCTCTTTATTTTTTTTTTTCTTGTTGAGTTATTTGAGTTCCTTGTACATTCTGGCTATTAGTTCTTTGTTGGAGGCATAATTCGCAAATATTTTCTCCCGTTCTGTTATGTTGTCTGTTTACTCTGTTGATTTTTTTCTTTTGCTGTGCAGAAGCTTTTTAGTTTAATAAAGTCACATTTGTCTATTTTTGTTTGTTGCATTTGCTTTTGGGGTCTTCATCATAAATTATTTGACTAGGCCCATGTTCAGAAAAGCTTTTCCTAGATTTTTTTTAGGATTTTTATAGTTGCAAGTATTATGTTTAGGTCTATGATCCATCTTGAGTTGATTTTTGTATATGATGAGAGATAGGAGTTCAGTTGTATTCCTATGTGTATGGCTAGCCAATTTTCCCAGTACCGTTTATTAAATAGGGTGTCCTTTCCCTATTGTTTATTTTTGTCAACTTTGTCAAATATCAGTTGATTGCAGGTATGTGGCCTTATTTCAGAATTCTTTATTTTAATAACACCTACACATGATGCAAAATATCAACTAGACTGGGGAACTATTGTCTCAAATATCATCTTGTCCAATCCATCCACTCAATGGTATAAATGAAAAGAAGGCATGGAGAGGAAGACAACTTGCATGGCGTCACAAGGCAAACCAGCAAGACGGCAAGGACTGAACCCTGACCTCTTGACCTACACAGCCCACCATAGACGGCTCTGTGCCAGAATATGTTTTCAAAAGAATGAAGGCTAGAATGTGGAGTTCAGTGGAATCCCAGAGCTAGGACATGAACAAGTCCATCAAGTAGCCTGTACATATATTAATCAAAGATGAATCACAGAGCTATTTCAACAAATAATCCAGAAACCATTTGTTTTAACAACTTTATTAATGATTTTCCTCCACATTCGTGAAAACATTAGAGATGTAAAGGGGCCCTTACATTTTCAGTCGCACTGCTATATTTTATAAGAGGAATTATACATTTGCTTTGTTTCCAATTTGGAGATTTGAGTGCTCTGGGTATATCCTTAATATTTGCCAAGAGTCTGCTCAACAAAGTCAATCTGTGACTCAATAAAAATCTTCTAATTATCCCTCGGATTTGTATAGCATGTTGGAATTTTCAAAGTTTCCACATACCTTGTTGCACTTTATCGTCCTGCAGTGGTGTGGAACACACAATCACAATTACTGTAATCAGGGAAGCTAAGATGAGGGAGGGTTGGGTGAGTTGCCAGAGATCACACAGTTTATAAATTAGGGAGCCCTGATTGGGGCCTGGACTGCCTGTCTCACTCAGTATTCTTTCCATACATGGTGTGGAAGGATGAAAAGAGTGAGACTTTTGAAACTAAAAATGGCCTGACTTTAAAGCCTAGTTCCACTACTTGCTGGCTGAGTGACGACAGGCTGATCACATGGTCTCTCAGGGTCTTAGCATCCTCATCTGTAAGACTGGGATAATGATAATTTTAACAGAACAGGATCAGGATGAATATGATGATTAATATTGAATGTCAACTTGATTAGACTGAAGGATGCAAAATATTGAAGAATGCAACAATTCTATTAAGCTAGAAGTTAAGATTGCCACCTGGATACTTTGAGCTCCTCCTACCTTTAAGTCAACAGGCTAAGGGAGTTACAGTGTTGGTTGGGGTGACTGACCTGGACTATCAAGATGAAATCAGTCTACTACTTCAAAATGGAGGTAAGGAAGAATATGTGTGGAATACAGGAGAACCCTTAGAGTGTCTTTTAGTATTACCATGCCCTGTGACGTGATTAAGGTCAATGGGAAACTAGAACAGCACAATCCAGGCAGGACTACAAATAGCCCAGATCCTTCAGGACTGAAGGTTTGGGTCACTCCATCAAGTAAAAAACCACGACCTGCTGAGGTACTTGCTGAAGGCAAAGGGAATACAGAACGGGTAGTAGAAGAAGGTAGTCATCAATACTAGCTACAACCACATGACCAGTTGCAGAAATGAGGAGTGTAATTGTCACGAGTATTTCCTCTTTATTTTGTTGAGAACATGTTTGTGCATGTATACACTTGTACTAAGAAAATATCTTCATTTCATTCATTTCTCCCTTATCATGTGACATAAGATTTATTGACTTCATGTCAGCATTTAAGTGTTATTACTTTATGTGACAGCATTTGGGTTGGGGATTGGTGCATTTCTGGTTGTACAAAGGATAGTTGTATTATGTGTAATTATGAACTTACTATTGTCTTTATTTGAAGATTATGTATGATTTCAGGAGATATGTATGGGTTCAAGTTGACAAGGGGTGGACTTGTGATGGTTATTACTGAATGTCAACTTGATTGGATTGAAGGATGCAAAGTATTGTTCCTGGGTGTGTCTGTGAGGGTGTTGCCAAAGGAGATTAACATTTGAGTCAGTGGACTGCGAAAGGCAGACCTACCCTCAATCCAGGTGGGCACCATCTAATCAGCTGCCAGCACTGCCAGAATAAAAGCAGACAGAAGAAAGTTGAAATATTAAACTGGCTTAGCCTCCAAGCCTACATCTTTCTCCTGTGCTGGATGCTTCCTGTTCTCGAACAACAGACTCCAAGTTCTTCAGCTTTGGGACTCAGACTGGCTTCCTTGCTCCTCAGCTTGCAGATGTCCTAATGTGGAACCTCACCTTATGATCGTGTGAGTTAATACTTCTTAATAAACTCTCCTTTATACATTTATGCTATTAGTTCTGTCCCTCTAGAGAACCCTGACTAATACAATGAAGTTTAAATGAAATAATACATATCAAAAGCATAGGCCAGTACCCACATATACATGTACACAACAACTACTATCAATTATTATTGTTGTTATTAAGCATTATGACAATGATAATGATTATTCAGCTGGCATATGAAAGATACTACCAACAGGAACTATTAATAATTATGTTGAAGAATTTATAATACATTTTATGAAGCTATATAAGCTTCATAAAGCTTAATGGAACGCAGATTAAAAATACACCCTTATTCAGTAGAGCATTGTCAGTAACAGTGAAACTGTGGAAACAACTAAAATGTCTATAGATTTCTGCTTAGTTTTATCAACTAAAAACAGTTTCATAAAGCATAAAAAGTGCCACATAATTATAATATCATGATGAAGGTTGACTTTGCACTAGCAAAATGTCTCAGACACAGATAATCAGAATTTGTCTTTCTAGACATTCCCGTGAACATGAACAACGTGTAAAAAACTCCTTGACAAGCTGATAAGAGTTCAACTGAAGAAACATTCCTTGGAAGCTTGCTGTGATGGTGAAAAGCACATGGGTTATTGGGATATGGCAAGGAAGTGCCCCAAGATCGGTAAAGGAAAGTTCAAAGGCCCAGAAGGAAAAG
This sequence comes from Nomascus leucogenys, assembly GCF_006542625.1. Taxonomy (NCBI): domain Eukaryota; kingdom Metazoa; phylum Chordata; class Mammalia; order Primates; family Hylobatidae; genus Nomascus; species Nomascus leucogenys. Next base: position 28,173,719 of record NC_044395.1, on the reverse strand, counting down.
AAAATTGCATATTTAGAGTATTGAAGAAAGGCCCATATGATGATAGCAGAAAGCAAAAGGTTATTGGTCAGGGTCTTGTCAGGTTACAGCTATACTGACTGAGTTATGACCATTGGAATGTGAGTTTAGCCTATGTGACTCTCCACTTCTCTCTCTACTCCTTTCTCAGTAACCATGGAGGCCACATGTCTAAGATGGTAAAATCACAAGATAGGAGACTGGATTCCACAGTCTCTCTCGCAGCAGAGCTGCTCAGTAGAGGCACCTAACCTCCCTCAGACCTATGATGTGAGCAAGAAATAAATGTTTCCAGTTTTAAGGGACTGGGATTTCACAATTGTTTGTTATAGCAGCTAGCAATACTTACCTTGACTAATACACCAGGTCTTGGTAAGAAATCATTTTCCCCCAACTCCATCATACACTTGAGATGTGATCTAGACTCGCACCTCCTCCATATTAAGACTGTGGTGAAAAGAATCCATCAAGATTCTTTCCCAACCCAGTCTGACTATATTCACCCTCATTTTAATTAATATACTTCCCATTTTTAGGTTCTATGCCATAAATTAATTAAAGGAAAGTCCCAAGATTAACACATATTTTAATCTATAATTCTGAATCCAAAGCTTTGCTTAAAGGACTAATATGCAGTTGGTTTTATGCTCATTCAACATTAATCATCATGAATTATAACTTCATATCAATTTTTATCTCTTTGAAAGTAACTGTATGTGTAGTTTGCATTCCAGTCAGATGGTTTTAAAGCCTTTCAAGTATTCTCTAAATAATTTAAATGGTTTCTTAAATTTCAGTGTTCACAAGTAGTGTATAAATTAATACATTATTTGAGAAAATATTGAAGGGATAATCCCTCTAAAAATGAAAATCTCTAGGGCAAACTATGTATTAGAGACTTTATTCCTTTTTGATGTTTATTTTAACATTTAAAATTATCATCTGACTTAATTGTATAGTAACCTAGTTAGTATTAGAAGGTGTAAGATGGAGGCTGAAAGAAGTGATGTGTCCAGTCTATGGCTCAGGAAACAGAGGTGCAGGACTAGGATACAGGTATTCTTGTCTGGAGCATTTCCTTTGCCTACGTCTTTCACTATCCCTAGAGAATGAGCTTTTTAAAAACTTGCATATGTGTACATGTGTTATATGACACCCTCAGGAAAATCCCCTATATAAGGTCTAAGAATGTCTGCCCTGCCATGTAATGTTTGCTGGAATGTTTTCCTGACATCTTTAAAATGGAAATAATAAATGAACCTATATAACACAATTGTTATTTGGATGCACATTGGTTAATATTTAGAAATTTTCTAGAATAGTCCCTAGTATATCATAAACATTATATACTTGTTAAATTAAATGAAAGTAGCTATATAGTGGGCTAGAAGTAATTTTAGAGCCCTTAGCTCAGCACCTACTATTGTCCTACATACTATTAAGCTGTCTATATTAGTTTGCTAGGGCTGCTGTAAGGAAGTATCACAAATTGAGTGGCTTACACAACAGAAATTTACTGCCATATGTATTGGAGGCTGTGAGTCTGAGATCATGGTGTTGACAGAGCTCCATTCTCTCTCCTAGGTTCTGGTAGTTCCTTGGCTTGCAGCAGCATAACTCTAATTTTCACATGGCATTCTCCCTGTGTTTGTGTCTATGTCCAAATGTTTCCCTTTTTGTAAGGACAGAGGTCATACTGGATTAGGGCCCACTCTACTGGCCTCATTGTAAGTTGATTATTTCTGTAAAGAAGTAATAGAGAAACTTACCTGTAAGGAAACTTATCTCCAAATAAGGTTACATTCAGAGATACTGGGGGTTAGGACTTCAACGTATCTTAGAAAGAGGTACACAGTTAACCCATAACACTCACTCTCCTAAACAATCTGTTCACTAGATTATGGGAGTGATCCGCCTGTGATCTAACAGTCCACAGAATGCATTAAGAAAATGCTCAGAAGCAGTGAATCCATCTACCCATCTAATATTAGAACAACTTTCACCATTCTTGATTCCTTTTCCAAGCTTTATTTTTCTCCTTAGCACCTACTATCTACCATACTATTTATTTTACTATCTTTTCTCATTTATGTCTATCATGATGATAGGATGCTAGATCCGTAAGAGTGGAGATTTCTATCTATATGTTCTTTGCTATGTTTTCTACCATGTGGAACAGTACACACCATGTAGGCACTCTATAGACATTAATGGAATGGTTAACTTATATGAACTTAATCAACCATAAGTAAAGATTATTAACTATTGGAAAAGTAGACAAAATATCTTTTAATGTCTTAGACTTTTCAATGAGTCAATTCTCCATTTTCCCTTGAATTTTCCATTGCAAAGCATATTAGAAAAAAGAAAAAAGAAGTTTTAAGAAGAGCTATGCAGGAGTAGTCTCCGAGTGGCCCAGTCACCACTCTATAAAAGAGAAATTATTTTTTCAGCCTTATTAAGGTACAATTGATACATTAAAAATTTTATATATTCAATGTGTACAACATCATGTTTTGATACATGTACATATTGTGAATTGATTACCATAATCAAGCTAATTAACATATCCATCATTTCACATATTTATTTTTTGTGGCGAGAATATTTAAGATCTACTTTCTTAGCCTATTTCAGCTATATAGTACATTAACTATAGTCATCATCCTGTACATTAGGTCCCTAGAACTTATTCATCTTATACCTGCAAATGTGCACCCTTTGATCAACACCTGCCCATTTCTCCCATACCTCAACCCCTTGGAACCGCTGTTCTGCTATTTGCTTCTATGTATTAGCCTTTTTGCAGTTTCCACATATAAATGAGATCATGCAGTAACTGTCTTTCTGTGCCTGGTTTACTTCACTTAGCATAATATCCTCTGGGCTCATTTTAAATATTTTACTAATACAATATTTTAGGTTGCATCCAAATAGCACAAAGTAGCAAGAATCAGTAGAGACTACTAAACTGGACAAATCAGATGCCAAGTTCATTTTTGTTTGTTTATTCTAAAGTATTCCAGTTTGGCTTACCTATATTGATCAAAACAACTTGATAATTTCCATACTGATATTGTGCTATAGGCAAAAAATATCTATCATTCAGCTTCTGGCAGTAGGCTGGAAGGATCCTCATGAAAAACAAACAAAAAGAGTATATTTTGCATAAAATATAATTTTTATAACACTGCTGGGCTTAAAATACGTGAGGAAAATCTCCAAGGGGCCTAAGCAAAAATAAAAGCAAAACCGTTGAGCTAAAAGCTTAACTATGAGCTGTAAGCGCATACTTAAGATAGGATAGCTTGAGGGTAAATGCCAATCTATGCACTGTGGTTTGGAGATTTAGCTTTACCTTAGCAGCAAGGAAGATAAGCTGAAAATGAGATTCTTGGATTATATCTGAAACCTTGGAAGGGGCTAAATTTGTTCTAGGTTTGTAATACCTCCAAGATCCCTGTGGAAACACATGAACCTTCTCTTACATGGAATATATCTTTAAATTAGGCATCCTAGTTTTCCTCAGAATAAAATAAAGTCAAATATAAGGTCATAATCAACAATCACCAAGTTTACAATAAAACTTACCACCGGAAATGAGAGCAGGTAGGAAAAAACACAATAGATTTAGCTCACCAAGGGCATCAAATACTAGATTCTACGACTTGGAATACAAAATATACATAGGACATTTAAAGTAAAGAATGACATCACAAAATACAATGAAAGCCAATTAAAAACTGATGAGGGATATTTGGAAAAGAAAATAGAACCTTTATAAATTTTTTAAAAATGGTTGAAAGTAAAACAAAACAGCAGATGGGTTAAATAAAATATTAGATGCCACTAAAGAAAGCAAATGAACTAGAACTGGAAGATAGATGTAAAAATACTATAACATGTAGAACAAAGAGCTAAAGAGTAGAAAATATGAGGCGATCAAGTGATATATGATATAGAATGTGAAAATCTAAATTAATCAGAGTACCTGAGGGAAAGAATAAAGAGAATAGGGGAAAGGTAAAATTTGAAGTACCAGATTGTGAAACTCCCTGAAGTAATGAAAAATATGAACTCACGATATCAAGCACGATATCAAGCACATCCACCAAGAAATATAAATAAAACAAAATCCAGAATTAGACACTTAGTCATGAATCCACAGATACTCAGCACACAGATCATAAAAGCAGAGAGAGAAGACTGACACTAGATAGCAGTAATAGAAACCAGAACACAATGGAATAATATTTTCAATGGATTGAGAAATAATAACTGTCATCCTAGTGTGGTACACTCAGAAAAGCTATATTTTTATAATGCTAATGAGATCAACACAAACCAAGAGACTTCTCCATGAATAACACAAAAGAAAATTCTAAAAATGCATTATTGAAACAAAGAAAAATGAACCCAGAATAACCTAACATCAAAAAAATAGGAAACAAAGAATTGGACAAATGTAGGTAAATCTAAGCAAAAATTTTCTGTGGAAGATAATGGAATAATTATATTAATAACAATTTTGTAGTATGCTATCTTTTACAAGCATCCCAAATGATTCTTCGTATTGAGTTTAAGAAACAATTATGTAACTGACAAGTTTTATAAACCATATAGAGATTAAAAAGAGTAAATTATTAAGAATGAAAAAAGTGCAGTTGGCCCTGGAACAACATGGGGATTAGGAGCGCTGGTCCCCCAAGCAGTTGAAATTCCATGTACAACTTTTGACTCCCCTGAAACCTAACTACTAATAGCCTACTGCCGACCAGAAGCCTTACCAATATCATAAACAGTTGATTAACACATATTTTGTATTTTATGTTATGTATTATGTTTTACAATAAAGTAAGCTAGAGAAAAAATGTTATTAAGAAAATCAAAAGAGAAAATACCTATACAGTACTGTACCATATTTACCAATACCATAAGTTTACACTGTCTGTATACAAGATGAATCGTCTGTCTGAAATGACAGGCAACTGCAGCTGCAGGCCGCAATATACAGTATGTATAAAGTATTTCAACTTTTTCTGGTAATGTCATGACTTTTCTCTGCCTCAAGGAAGTACATTCAGCATCACTAGTGGGACTTCATGTGGGCCCCATGGTGTTATTCAAGAATTACATTATTGCACTAAACACAGTAAAAAATACACAAAAACCAAGAGAGGTAACTTTTTACTGTAATATGCAATTTACTGGAGAGATGAACTGCTCTTGCAGATCTGATTAGCATCACATGCCATTTTAAGAGGATACAATAGGACTTCAACAGCAACAAGAGGTGGTTATGAAATCATTGCAATAGTACAGTAGGTACTATAGATAATCTTAAGCAGTTATGATGTAATACTACATCTTTACATTTGTTTACATTTCTCTCAACTGCACGTGGTAGTGCCGGATACAGTCAGTGTTTGTGTGCATAAGTTTTTATAAATTTCAACTTTTTGCAATATATTTGTATATATTTTATAGTAGTACATGATGAAATAGACTAGTATCTACATTTCTTTAAACTTTTATTTTTGGTTCAGGGGTACATGTGTAGGTTTGTTATACAGGTAAACTTTTTAACAGGGGTTTGTTGTACAGGTTATTTCATCACCCAGGTACTAAGCCTAGTACCCAATAGTTATTTTTTTCTGATCCTCTCCCACCTCCCAACCTGCACACTCAAAGAGGCCCCAGTGTCTATTGTTCCCCTCTTTGTGTCCATGAGTTCTCATTACTTAGCTTGCACTTACAAGTAACAACATGCAATATTTGCTTTTCTTTTCTTGTATTAGTCTGCTAAGGATAATGCCCTCCAGCACCATCCATGTCCTTTGCAAAGGATGTGATGTAGTTTTTTATGGCTGCCTAGTATTCCATGGTGTATATGTACCACATTTCTGTATCCAATCCGTCATTGCTGAGCATTTAGGTTGATTCCATGTCTTTGCTGTTGTGAAGAGTGCTGCAGTGAACATTTGTGTGCCTGTATCTTTATGGTAGAATGATTTATATTCTTTTGGGTATATACCAAGTAATGGGATTGCTGAGTCAAGTGGTAGTTCTGTTTCTAGCTCTCTGAAGAATCACCACACTGCTTTCCACATAACTAACTTTTAAATTATTTCAATATATCTAGGCCACAAGTTTCATCTGCAAGTTTTCTCAAATTGTCGCAGATCTCCAAAACATTTTCCAATGTATTTATTGAAAAAAGAATCGGTACATAATTGAACACACACAGTTCAAATCTGTGTTGCTCAAGGGTCTACTGTATACTGAAAAATTAGTACATATAAATTTACAGTCACCACTGTATTGCAACTGTTCCCTTCGAATCCCTACCATATTATTAGTTTCTTCCTGAGAAGAATCCCCTTGCTATTTATGTTTAATAATAGTTTTTGGTTATTTTTCCATTTGTAGAACATGCGGTCTGGTCACCATTCCAAGCCATTTCAAGATCCTGTCTTACTCCATGCTTTGCATCTTCTCTATTCTGAGAACACACTCTATGCTAATACTTTCCTCACAGGCTGGAAAAATGTACTTTAATCCTGCTACGTCTCTGTCCTATCCATTCTAGGAGATGCTTTCCCAATGTCACCTCCATTATAAAATTGTCCCTGGTGTGCAACCCTACCCTTTCAAGTAGAAATAACCTCACTTATCTCAGATGTAGAATGGCTTTGCACAAGTCTTTCTTTTGGTGCTTAGCACATTCTCTCTTGTAGTATGTCTTCGTGTCTTACCCCCTTTCTAAACTGAAAGCTTTTTCAAAGCAAGATCTGTTTAAAAGTCAACTTTAAAAATAGGGTCTAGCATGGTACCTAACACACAGTAGTGTTTCAGTGAATATTTGTAGAGTCAATCAATGTATGAATGAATAAATGAAAATGTATAAAGTTGAAAACATCTTGGAAACAAGTAGAATTCAGTTGTAATTTCAGAGGGATCAAATATTTGCAAATTTATGTACATATATTCATAATTTTATTCATATCTACTGTTAACTAATAACTCTTGGACAAATTTTCATCATTATAAGCAGTCACAGACCGTGGGCAATTGCTGTAATGTATCATAAACTACATATCAGAATAATCCCACATTTGGCAATATCAGAGCCTACTATATACAAATTTTCGGGGTTTCTTCGTGATTTGAAAAATGTCATTCTAACTGGTGAGAAATGATATCTCATTGTGGTTTTGATTTGCATTTCTCTGATGGCCAGTGATGATGAGCATTTTTTCATATGTCTGTTGGCTGCATAAATGTCTTCTTTTGAGAAGTGTCTGTTCATATCCTTCGCCCACTTGTTGATGGGGTTGTGTTTTCCTTGTAAATTTGTTTGAGTTCTTTGTAGATTCTGGACATTAGCCCTTTGTCAGATGGGTAGGTTGCAAAAAATGTCTCCCATTCTGTAGGTTGCCTGTTCACTCTGATGGCAGTTTCTTTTGCTGTGCAGAAGCTCTTTAGTTTAATTAGATCCCATTTGTCAATAATGGCTTTTGTTGCCATTGCTTTTGGTGTTTTAGACATGAATTCCTTGCCCATGCCTGTGTCCTGAATGGTACTGCCTAGGTTTTCTTCTAGGGTTTTTATGGTTTTAGGTATAAGATGTAAGTCTTTAAACCATCCTGAATTAATTTTTGTATAAGGTGTAAGGAAGGGATCCAGTTTCAGCTTCCTACATATGGTTAGCCAGTTTTCCCAGCACCATTTATTAAGCAGGGAATCCTTTCCCCATTGCTTGTTTTTGTCAGGTTTGTCAAAGATCAGATAGTTGTAGATGTGTGGTATTATTTCTGAGATATCATCTCACACCAGTTAGAATGGCGATCCTTAAAAGTCAGGAAACAACAGGTGCCGGAGGGGATGTGGAGAAATAGGAACACTTTTACACTGTTGGTGGGACTGTAAACTAGTTCAACCATTGTGGGAGACAGTGTGGCAATTCCTCCGGGATCTAGAACTAGAAATACCATTTGACCCAGCCATCCCATTACTGGGTATATACCCAAAGGAATATAAATCATGCTGCTATAAAGACACATGCACACGTATGTTTATTGCGGCACTACTCACAATAACAAAGACTTGGAACCAACCCAAATGTCCAACAATGATAGACTGGATTAAGAAAATGTGGCACATATAGAAGATGGCCAAATAGGAACAGCTCCGGTCTACAGCTCCCAGCGTGAGCAACGCAGAAGACGGGTGATCTCTGCATTTCCATCTGAGGTACCGGGTTCATCTCACGAAGGAGTGCCAAACAGTGGGTGCAGGACAGTCGTTAAAGCGCACCCTGTGCAAGCCGAAGCAGGGTGAGGCACTGCCTCACTCAGGAAGCACAAGGGGTCAGGGAGTTCCCTTTCCTAGTCAAAGAAAGGGGTAACAGATGGCACCTAGAAAATCGGGTCAGTCCCACCCCAATACTGTGCTTTTCCAACAGGCTTGGAAAACGGCACACCAGGAGATTGTGTCCCGCACCTGGCTGGGAGGGTCCACGGAGTCTTGCTGATTGCTAGCACAGCAGTCTGAGATCAAACTGCAAGGCGGCAGCGAGGCTGGGGGAAGGGTGCCTGCCATTGCCCAGGCTTGCTTAGGTAAACAAAGCAGCCAGGAAGCTCGAACTGGGTGGAGCCCACCACAGCTCAAGGAGGCCTGCCTGCCTCTGTAGGCTCCACCTCTGGGGGCAGGGCACAGACAAACAAAAAGTCAGCAGGAAAGTCTGCAGACTTAAATGTCCCTGTCTGACAGCTTTGAAGAGAGTAGTGGTTCTCCCAGCACGCAGCTGGAGATCTGAGAATGGGCAGACTGCCTCCTAAAGTGGGTCCCTGACCCCCGAGCAGCCTAACTGGGAGGCACCCCCCAGTAGGGACAGACTGACATCTCACTCGGCCAGGGACTCCTCTGAGACAAAACTTCCAAAGGAACGATCAGACAGCTGAATTTGCGGTCTCACGAAAATCCGCTGTTCTGCAGCCACCACTGCTGACACCCAGCCAAACAGGGTCTGGAGTGGACCTCTAGCAAACTCCAACAGACCTGCAGCTGAGGGTCCTGTCTGGTAGAAGGAAAACTAACAAACAGAAAGGACACCCACACCAAAAACCCATCTGTACATCACCATCATCAAAGACCAAAAGTAGAAAAACCTACAAAGATGGGGAGAAAACAGAGCAGAAAAACTGGAAACTCTAAAAAGCAGAGCTCCTCTCCTCCTCCAAACGAACAAAGTTCCTCACCAGCAACGGAACAAAGCTGGATGGAGAATGACTTTGACCAGTTGAGAGAAGAAGGCTTCAGATGATCAAACTACTCCCAGCTACGGGAGGAAATTCAAACCAATGGCAAAGCAGTTAAAAACTTTGATAAAAAAAATAGATGAATGTATAACTAAGATAACCAATGAAGAGAAGTGCTTAAAGGAGCTGATGGAGCTGAAAGCCAAGTTTCAAGAACTACGTGAAGATTGCAGAAGCCTCGGTAGCTGATGCGATCAACTGGAAGAAAGGGTATCAGTGATGGAAGATGAAATGAATGAAATGAAACGAGAAGGGAAGTTTAGAGAACAAAGAATAAAAAGAAACGAACAAAGCCTCCAAGAACTATGGGACTATGTGAAAAGACCAAACCTACGTCTGATTGGTGTACCTGAAAGTGACGGGGAGAATGGAACCAAGTATGAAAACACTCTGCAAGATATTATCCAGGAGAACTTCCCCAATCTAGCAAGGCAGGCCAACATTCAGATTCAGGAAATACAGAGAATGCCACAAAGATACTCCTCGAGAAGAGGAACTCCAAGACACATAATTGTCAGACTCACGAAAGTTGAAATGAAGGAAAAAACGTTAAGGGCGGCCAGAGAGAAAGGTCGGGTTACCCACAAAGGGAAGCCCATCAGACTAACAGCTGATCTCTTGGCAGAAACTCTACAAGCCAGAAGAGAGTGGGGGCCGATATTCGACATTCTCAAAGAAAAGAATTTTGAACCCAGAATTTCATATCCAGCCAAACTAAGCTTCATAAGTGAAGGAGAACTAAAATACTTTACAGACAAGCAAATGCTGAGTGATTTTGTCACCACCAGGCCTGCTCTAAAAGAAGCACAAAATGTGGAAAGGAACAACTGGTACCAGCCACTGCAAAAACATGCCAAATTGTAAAGACCATCCAGGCTAGGAAGAAACTGCATCAACTAACGAGCAAAATAACCAACTAACATCATAATGACAGGATCAAATTCACACATAACAATATTAACTTTAAATGTAAATGGGCTAAATGCTCCAGTTAAAAAACACAGACTGGCAAATTGGATAAGGAGTCAAGACCCATCAGTGTGCTCTATTCAGGAAACCCATCTCACCTGCAGAGACACACATAGACTCAAAATAAAGGGATGGAGGAAGATCTATCAAACAAATGGAAAACAAAAAAAGGCAGGGGTTGCAATCCTAGTTTCTGATAAAATAGACTTTAAACCAACAAAGATCAAAAGAGACAAAGACGGCCATTAAATAATGGTAAAGGGATCAATTCAACAAGAAGAGCTAACTATCCTGAATATATATGCACCCAATACAGGAGCACCCAGATTCATAAAGCAAGTCCTGAGTGACCTACAAAGGGACTTAAACTCCCACACAATAATAATGGGAGATTTTAACACCCCACTGTCAACATTAGACAGATCAATGAGACAGAAAGTTAACAAGGATACCCAGGAATTGAACTCAGCTCTGCACCAAGTGGACCTAATAGACATCAACAGAACTCTCCACCCCAAATCAACAGAATATACATTTTTTCAGCACCACACCACACCTATTCCAAAATTGACCACATAGTTGGAAGTAAAGCCCTCCTCAGCAAATGTAAAAGAACAGAAATTATAACAAACTGTCTCTCAGACCACAGTGCAATCAAACTAGAACTCAGGATTAAGAAACTCACTCAAAACTGCTCAACTACATGGAAACTGAACAACCTGCTCCTGAATGACTATTGGGTACATAACGAAATGAAGGCAGAAATAAAGATGTTCTTTGAAACCAACGAGAACAAAGACACAACATACCAGAATCTCTGGGACACATTCAAAGCAGTGTGTAGAGGGAAATTTATAGCACTAAATGCCCACAACAGAAAGCAGGAAAGATCCAAAATTGACACCCTAACATCACAATTAGAAGAACTTGAATAGCAAGAGCAAACACATTCAAAAGCTAGCAGAAGGCTAGAAATAACTAAATTCAGAGCAGAAATGAAGGAAATAGAGACACAAAAAACCCTTCAAAAAATTAATGAATCCAGCAGCTGGTTTTTTGAAAAGATCAACAAAATTGATAGACTGCTAGCAAGACTAATAAAGAAGAGAGAAGAATCAAATAGATGCAATAAAAAATGAAAAAGGGGATATCACCACCGATCCCACAGAAATACAATCTACCATCAGAGAACACTACAAACACCTCTATGCAAATAAACTAGAAAATCTAGAAGAAATGGATAAATTCCTCAACACACACACCCTCCCAAGACTAAACCAGGAAGAAGTTGAATCTTTGAATACACCAATAACAGGCTCTGAAATTGTGGCAATAATCAATAGCTTACCAACCAAAAAGAGTCCAGGACCTGATGGATTCACAGCCGAATTCTACCAGAGGTACAAGGAGGAACTGGTACCATTCCTTCTGAAACTATTCCGATCGATAGAAAAAGAGGGAATCTTCCCTAACACATTTTATGAGGCCAGCACCATCTTGATACCAAAGCCTGGCAGAGACACAACCAAAAAAGAGAATTTCAGACCAATATCCTTGATGAACATTGATGCAAAAATCCTCAATAAAATACTGGCAAACCGAATCCAGCAGCACATCAAAAAGCTTATCCACCATGATCAAGTGGGCTTCATCCCTGGGATGCAAGGCTAGTTCAACATACGCAAAACAATAAATGTAATCCAGCATATAAACAGAACCAAAGACAAAAACCACATGATTATCTCAATAGATGCAGAAAAGGCCTTTGACAAAATTCAACAACCCTTCATGCTAAAAACTCTCAATAAATTAGGTATTGATGGGACGTATCTCAAAATAATAAGAGCTATCTATGACAAACCCACAGCCAATATCATACTGAATGGGCAAACCTGGAAGCATTCCCTTTGAAAACTGGCACAAGACAGGGATGCCCTCTCTCACCACTCCTATTCAACATAGTGTTGGAAGTTCTGGCCAGGGCAATCAGGCAGGAGAAGGAAATAAAGGGTATTCAATTAGGAAAAGAGGAAGTCAAATTGTCCCTGTTTGCAGATGACATGATTGTATATCTAGAAAACCCCACTGTCTCAGCCCAAAATCTCCTTAAGCTGATAAGCAACTTCAGCAAAGTCTCAGGATACAAAATCAATGTACAAAAATCACAAGCATTCTTGTACACCAATCACAGACAAACAGAGAGCCAAATCATGAGTGAACTCCCATTCACAATTGCTTCAAAGAGAATAAAATATCTAGGAATCCAACTTACAAGGGATGTGAAGGACCTCTTCAAGGAGAACTACAAACCACTGCTCAACAAAATAAAAGAGGATACAAACAAATGGAAGAACATTCCATGCTCATGGGTTGGAAGAATCAATATCGTGAAAATGGCCATACTGCCCAAGGTAATTTATAGATTCAATGCCATCCTCATCAAGCTACCAGTGACTTTCTTCACAGAATTGGAAAAAACTACTTTAAAGTTCATATGGAACCAAAACAGAGCCCGCATCGCCAAGTCAATCCTCAGCCAAAAGAACAAAGCTGGAGGCATCACGCTACCTGACTTCAAACTATACTACAAGGCTACAGTAACCAAAACAGCATGGTACTGGTACCACAACAGAGACATAGATCAATGGAACAGAACAGAGCCCTCAGAAATAATGCCACATATATGCAACTATCTGATCTTTGACAAACCTGACAAAAACAAGCAATTGGAAAAGGATTCCCTATTTAATAAATGGTGCTGGGAAAACTGGCTAGCCATATGTAGAAAGCTGAAACTGGATCCCTTCCTTACACCTTATACAAAAATTAATTCAAGATAGATTAAAGACTTACATAAAACCATAAAAACTTACATAAAACCATAAAAACCCTAGAAGAAAACCTAGGCAATACCATTCAGGACATAGGCATGGGCAAGGACTTCATGTCTAAAACACCAAAAGCAATGGCAACAAAAGCCAAAATTGACAAATGGGATCTAATTAAACTAAAGAGCTTCTGCACAGCAAAAGAAACTACCATCAGAGTGAAGAGGCAACCTACAAAATGGGAGAAAATTTTTGCAATCTACTCATCTGACAAAGGGCTAATATCCAGAATCTACAATGAATTCAAACAAATTTACAAGAAAAAAAACAAACAACCCCATCAAAAAGTGGGTGAAGGACATGAACAGACACTTCTCAAAAGAAGACATTTATGCAGCCAAAAGACACGTGAAAAAATGCTCATCATCACTGGCCATCAGAGAAATGCAAATCAAAACCACAATGAGATACCATCTCACACCAGTTAGAATGGCCATCATTAAAAAGTCAGGAAACAACAGGTGCTGGAGGGGATGTGGAGAAACAGGAACACTTTTACACTGTTGGTGGGACTGTAAACTAGTTCAACCATTGTGGAAGTCAGTGTGGCGATTCCTCAGGGATCTAGAACTAGAAATACCATTTGACCCAGCCATCCCATTACTGGGTATATACCCAAAGGACTATAAATCATGCTGCTATAAAGACACATGCACACGTATGTTTATTGCGGCACTATTCACAATAGCAAAGACTTGGAACCAACCCAAATGTCCAACAATGATAGACTGGATTAAGAAAATGTGGCACATATACACCATGGAATACTATGCAGCCATAAAAAATGATGAGTTCATGTCCTTTGTAGGGACATGGATGAAACTGGAAATCATCATTCTCAGTAAACTACCGCAAGGACAAAAAACCAAACACCGCATGTTCTCACTCGTAGGTGGGAATTGAACAATGAGAACTCATGGACACAGGAAGGGGAACATCACACTCCGGTGACTGTTGTGGGGTGGGGGAAGGGAGGAGGGACAGCATTAGGAGATATATCTAATACTAAATGATGAGTTAATGGGTGCAGCACACCAACATGGCACATGGATACATATGCAACAAACCTGCACATTGTGCACATGTACTCTAAAACTTAAAGTATGATAATAATAAAAAAGAAAAAAAAACGAAAATGTGGCACATATACACCATGGAATGCTATGCAGCCATAAAAAAGGATGAGTTCTTGTCCTTTGTAGGGACATAGGTGAAGCTGGAAACCATCATTCTCAGCAAACTATCGCAAGGAGAAAAAACCAAACACCGTATGTTCTCACTCATAGGTGGGAATTGAACAATGAGAACACTTGGACACAGGAAGAGAAATATCACACAACAGGGCCTGTTGTGGGGTGGGGGAGTGGGGAGGGATAGCATTAGGAGATTTACCCAATGTAAATGACGAGTTAATGGGTGCAGCACACCAACATGGCACAGGTATACATATGTAACAAACCTGTACGTTGTGCACATGTACCCTAGAACTTAAAGTATAATATACATACATATATATAAGAAGAAAATTGTCTACTGTAAAATAATTTAACATGAGCCACTGAATCCATAAAGTTTGAAAATATGACAGTGTAAGCTGGTTAAGAAATCATTCCTTCAGTTGTGTCCATCCAGCTATACATTCACCTAAGAAATAAGTTCTCTCTCATCTGTGCCAAAAATGATGGTATTGTTATCGGAAGAAAAGAAGCACTATTGATTGCACTATTCTTTTTTTCTGTGTTAATATCCATCAGGGCTACTGTAGTGGTGAAAGAAGATACTTGGAAAAATAATAACATGGAGAAACATATGATTGACAGGATCCCCAGTAATTCTGACAGTGATCTTATGATGGGTTTTGACAATACATGTTTGTATGAAATGACACCGTCTGCATAAACCCTTCTAGCTCAAGAGGGACTCTGCATGTCCTTTTTGCTTGGCTGGAATTCAAAGAAATACATATTGGTCGTGATTTACCTTCTCCAGAAAGGCAAAATAACTATATTGATATAGAAGTATCAGTAAGCTGAGGCAGTAGATGAAGAAGTTTGAAAGCAAATGCTGACAAAGAGATTAAGAAATTCCAGCAGTAAGAATACACACATACATACACATAAAGGGGAGTAAAATTTATTTCCTAATTATTCACATAATTCTGTGTTACTTTTTGTATCCTACTTTTGGCAACAATCAATTTAAAATGGTTCTATCTTTATAAAATTGCTAATAAAGAACACTTGCCAATTTCCTTTTAAAAGATGTTATTACTTTAATATACAGCAAAACATGACAGAAAATTCGGAACAATTCAACTATTTTCTTAAATTAGAAGTAAAAAATAAACTTTGGAAAAAATTTTGAGAGAAATTCATTCTTGTGCTTATTTCTCAGAAAAACTTTAGAAATAAACACATCAGCATAAAGTTTTAGTTCAAAATGGTAATAATAGAAGTCCAAATTTTATATTCATAATTTTTCCATTTGATGGAGTGATTCATTTAATTAGAATATTTTAATACCTTTCTAGTGCTATAGGATAAAGGACAACACCACACTCCCTTTACCTTCTGCTCTAGTTATAATAGATTACTTTGACTTTGTTAAATATGCCATGATCTCTTTTCTCCCTGGGCCTTTTGAACACATGATCTTCTCTGCCCTTCTACTAGTACACCCCTGCAAACACCCTCATCTCCACTGCCCCCCAGCTGCCCTTCACCTTACTATCCTCTATACCTGAATAACTTCCTACTTATACTTCTTAAATGCTTCAAGGAGGCTTTTTTGGCTCCCCAATATAAGTTAGGTGTATTTGATATAAATTCCTTAAAAAACTCCATATTTCTCTTTTCAAAACACTTATCATGCTTGAATTGTGTAATTAAAGTCCATCTTTCAAACAAGATTACAAATTCCCTGTGGACAGGGAATTTGTTTTGAATTTCTGACTTGACTCAAAGACATTGCCCGGTATATAGCAGGAGCTTAATAAATATTGGCTGAATGAACGAAATAAAGCATTCCATTCCATGTGCATATTATAAACATATTTTATATTTTTGCCCTTCAACCAATATCATAGCTCTCTGAGGGAGGGACCATGTTTTATACTTTAGTGTCCTTAGCAGTGCCTACAAAAGGGTATGTGCTAGATAGAGATTAACAACATTCTCTTATTAAAACTTCCCACAGCAGAAGAAAGTATAAAGTCTCTTCAAAGTACACATTTTCTGCTACATCTCACTATGTCTTAGAAATTCCCCCTTGTGCTTAATATATGTGTATAAACATATAAGTGTATGAACATTTATACAAACAAAACAAGCAAATGAAACCGTTCCATTAGAATTTTACTTTATTACCTTTTTTTCCCCTATTTACAAATCTAACTATTTATCATGTTAGATATTCTGAATTTCCTCTTCAGAATCACCTTCCACCTTCTGATCCTGCTCTGTACCCCAGGAAGATGACTTTTCTGGACTGCATCAAATCATTCCCCTGCACTCTAGATTCCAGATGGGTATGGCCAATGGTAAACGATGGCAGGTGACCAGAGTGGGAGAGGAGAGAAAGTCTGGTTTATTCATTTTCTTGGTTTGTTCTCTGCTGATCTGTGATTTGGCAGTGGCTGTATTCTTCCACCTAAGGCAAGAGATCCCACAGTGGGCCCTTCCCACCGTTAAAGCTTTCCCTAGGTTCCATCCCTTCCCTTGCTCCATCAAGATTAACAGTGTTAGTTGTTCCTACCATTGCTAGTCCCTAGGGGCTTCACCATCCCTTAGTGGTTTCCTTAAGATTGCCCACAACTTTGTTAAGAAGTCTCCCATTGAGTGTGCCATTGAGTTCCTGCTGGGGCCCTGACTGATATGCTAATATACATAAAGGCCACTATATAGTCCCTTTCTTTGAGTCGATGTTGTAGAATAAACAGAGCAATGGACTGTCTACTAAATAAAATAAAACCCTGCATTCTATATTCCCATATTTCTATAAGACTCTAAAAATGGCATTAGTGCCACTATTTCTTGTTCTTCTTGCACACTGGGCTTCCAGCTGAGAATCAGTCAGTGTGGTGTGTGAAAGGACAAAATGAACATCATTCATCTCTGAGTTAACTAGTCCAGTAGTTACTTTTCAAATGGACTTGCATCTGTATCTAGAGCGGAGCTTCTCAAACTTTAGTGTGAAACGGATCATGGTAGTGAGTAAAAAGGGGGTGGGGAGGAACGAAGGAGGGTGGTGGGTGGAAGGGGCCTGTTAGAATGTAGATTTTGATTTAGTAGGTACCACTGGAGCTTGTGATTCTCTAATAAGCTTCTGAGATTCTGTATCCCTAACCAGTTGATGCAGCTGATTCCTGGACCACACTTTGAGTAGCAAGGCCCTTGGGTGTCTGTGGCAGTGCCATGTCAGTCTCATAAGGATGGGAAAGGCTGAAAGGGTAGGACTCAAGGACTTCTCCCGCATCTTTGCCTTCATTTGTTTACATATTATGATTCCAAGTAAGAGTTCATTCAAGGGAGAAAAAGGTCCTATTTATTTATTTTTAAAAGTTAAATCATCAGCAAATTCCAAATTTATTATGTTCTTCCACACATGTAAAAATTCCCGTAAGGCTCTGCTTGTGAAAACAATTGCTACCATTTTGAAAAGTTTCTAAGGAAAACATGTAGAACGGATGAGTAGCTTAAAGGAGTAATAAGATACAATATCTGAATATTTTTAAGAAAAAAGTAATAAAACGAAATGATACATTGGACTTTGGGGACTCAGGGGAAAGGGTGGGGGTGGTGAGAAATAGAAGACTACACACTGGCTACAGTGTACACTGCTTGGGTGATGGGTGCACCAAAATCTATTCATGTAACCAACCACCACCTGTTTCCCAAAATCCTATTGAAATAAAAAAATAAAAAATTAAATTAAAAAGTGGATGAACACAGAGGGCTACCGAAAGGCAGGGAAATACACCTGTAGAGATATATTAGATATATTAGGGTGTAACAGCAAGTGGGAGAAGTTGAAAGTAAAAGCATACGAAAGTAAAGAATAGGAAAAAGGGTTAGAACTTCAGGAATAGTTTAACTGTAAAAGTGGAGGAAAGAAAGTTTTCTATACTATACTTTACTGATAAAGGTTCTATTTCTTCAAACATTTGGATTTTATTGAAATACTAGCCTAATGTTCATTTTGCAAGTGAAATCAATAGGTAGGATGGTTTACCCAAAGTTTCTAGCTAGTTGGTGACAGAGACACAATTAGAATTTAGTTCTCCTGACACCATACTAATTATTCTTATTACTTTACTGATTCTTTTTTCCTTTTCTCCTTCTTATCCTTACTTTTAATGTCACATTACTTTGAAAATTGTGAGAAAAATCTCCTATTTATTATTACAAAGATTGTTGACTCTCAGCACCATAGGATCCATCATAGAGCACCTAGAAACTTTCAGGAAATGAGGTGTAACATTGGTCAGCATCTCGTCATATCATTGGAGGGCACTCTTAAAGAAGTCATTATATGAAAAAGACACTTGCACATGTATGTTTATGAAGTAAGCGTCTTCTTATACAGAGTTCCAAGGCAATATTTGCAAATACAAAGAAAACTTGTAGTTGTTTATGTTTCAGATTTGGCTGGCATTACTTTTCCTTTGTATTCTGGAATCTGTGGACATAAGTATTTTTAACCTCAGGTACTAATTTAGATTTTCAATTTACTTTTGACATGGAAATATGGCCCATGCTGTCTGCCATTCTGCTTATACGACTTCTCTAAAACTTGTGCCTTTCTGAAAATATAATAAGGAAAACATTTCTGAAGGGTTTTTTCCATGTTTTTATGTAGTATATGTATTTATGAATTCGGAATATGTGCAATGCCTAAGAAACATTTATCACCAAATTCAGTAGTATGGATCATCAATATTTACTCATATTCATCTTCAATTTGGCTCTTCTCAGTGGATATCAAACTTGAAACCTTACTCTGATCTGAAGCCCTGACAAAGTTGGGTTTATTCTTTTCATCTGGTAGCTATCTGTGACTCACTGCTCTTAATTACTATTCCTTCAAAATATTTATGTTTCTTGTGTCTCACAATCAATATTTACAGGCTTGAAATACACGTTTTAAGCCTGTGGTCAAAGCAGAAACATAAAAACCAGGATTGTACTGTTTTGCTCTTTTTCAATATCATTGCTATTATCAGACATGTTTTCAATAAATCCTGTTTTGTTTAATATCTTGCCATGTATGGGCCTGTCTAACAGAATCTGAGTGGAAGGGCTTATTGTGCTATAAATGATAAGTGGCAGGATGTTATCAAGAACAATATCTTACTCTTCTCTAATATCACAGAAATGCTTTTGCCTGTGATTCTCACAAGTGAGTGAACTTTAAGGCATCATTTTTCCAGTTACCTTTCAGGTAAACATAACAGAAAAAAAAGGCTTCATTTGTGGAAAAGAATGGCAAATCCTTGCCATCAGTAGGTTAATCTTTGCTTATGTTATTTCCTTCACCTAAAGTTACCTCCGGCAATCTCCACATGTCCTAATTCCACCCATCTTTCAAGTTGGAGTTACCTGTTCTTCAAAAATTTCTCAACCCTGGCTGTATATTAGAATCACCTGGAGATGTTTTGAAATATTATCAATGTCCAGAGCCCACCCCAGGCCAAGTATATAAAAAGCAAATGGCTTATGTTTCATAGAAGTAATGTTTTCTTCTTAATTAAAATAAAACAAAAATACTAACAAAAATCCCTGAGGCTGATTTAAATAAAATGCTCCATTTTCCAATAATAGAGTAGGAAATTTGAAGTCCTTACAGTATTGCTCCCCCTCTTCTTTCAGAATGAGTTTTATATTTGCAATTGGGTGTTTCTTAACTGTTTACATGAAGGAAAGGAGACATATCCAAGGATGAGTGCTAGAGACAAACATGTTACGTGGATTGTCTTTGCTTTCCTGAAAGATCACTCAGGTGCTCATTGACTATCTCTTCCATATTGGAAGAAGTTAAAGAGCAGGTCAATGTAGGTACAATTTTTTTGTGTTCCCGATGCTCATTAGACATTTAACACTGTACTTACTTCTTTTTTGTAAAAGAGATCTCACTGTATCTACCAGATAGTTTAAAAAAAAAGAGGCCCAGAAAATTTGGGATAGCTACCTTAATGAGGCCATAGTTGTGCTTAAGAAGATTAGGAGCAGAATTAGAAAGTCACCATTTTGCCACCACTAATACAATTGATTCTGGCAAGGGTCATTAGTGATTTCTAAATCCATTCAATGAAAAGTTGTTGGAAAACAGGGTATGTTCACATGGTCTAAAGTGTCACCCTACAGATAACTTGTTAATCACCAAATGAAAGTTATCCTTTCAATGAAAAGATTTACAGCCAAAACCTTAACTAAGTAATTTAAGATAACATTACAAAGAATAGGATAAACTACTATTTTGTACCACTTAATTGATACAGTTCTTGCAAAACACATTTAATCTAATCTAATCATGAGGAAACAGTCAGAAAAATTCAGATTGTAGAACTGTAAAAAATGTTAAGATTGTGAAAACAAGAAGGGGACACTATTTAGAATAAAGGATGTTAAAGAAACATGAAAACTAAATGCAATGTGTAATACTCAATTGGATCCTAGGAGAGACAATCTATAAATAAAATTGTTGAGAAAATTGGGAAAATGTGAATATAAATTACATTTTTGGTAATATACTTTCAAAGTTAGTTTTGGGGGATATTGTGACTGTGTAGATGAATCATCTTCTTTGGAGATACATGCTGAAATTTTAGAAGACAGTGGAATTTAATTTTAAAGAGTAATCAGCGAATCTAGATTTGTTTTAACATTTTGCTAGTTTCCAACTTTTCTGGAAGCTTAAAACTTTTTAAAATCCAAAGTTGGTGGAAAAAAATCTAGATTTTAAACTAAAGCATTAATATCTTTTGTCTTTACAGGACTTAGCACATGGTAAATACACACTAAATGCGGGTTAAATACTTAAAAAACGATTAAGAAGGAGCAGTGCTCTATTTGTACTATTGTAGGGAGTCTATGATGGCTGACACAATACGGAGATTTTTAGGGGAAACATTTTGATTGGGTTTCCCAGATATTCTCTGACCTCTTCGACACTACTTGTTCTGAACTGCACATCTGATACCTTTCCTTCACCTTTGCTTCTTATAATGTCTAATATCTACTTAGCATTTAACCATTTCATATTTTCCTCTTATTTTCCTAAAGTAGAGAACTGAACAAATGAAATAGAAAATTATTCAAAGATATAATACAGGAACGTCTCTGTGAAATAGAGAATTCAATAGTAAGATAGAAATGGCACACCATGTATCAGGGGAAAAGGTTATTAAACTTCAATATTAAATTAAAAATACTATAGGCACCATGCAGAAATAAAGTCAGCCTCAAGGGACCAAAAAGAGGCCAATTTCAAATGTCCCTAACAAGAGGATTAGATATAAGAAAATAAAAGGTTCTGAGGGGGAAAATGTAATCCATGTTTATTTTGTACAGAATAATTTGCTCGAATTCTCATTATGAGCAGAAACAATCCTTATAAAAACCATTGTTATACATATAACTGAAAAATTATATAAATCCATTCACTCATTCCACCAACATTTAATTGGATACTCAATATCTGCCTGGCAGTAAACCAAGATACACATTTGTTATTGCGATATTGCAAAACTAAAAATATATATATATATATAAAAAATTGTGGTTTTTATAAGGATTGTTTCTGCTTGTATATATACTCACATATATATCTATATGATTCTACATGTGATAAAATGACATGATAAAATGAAGACGATAATAATATCTTTGCTGTAAGATAGTTGTAAGAAATAAATAGGATCTTACACATCAAGTATCTGACCCAAAGGAAATGCTTAACCCATAGTAATCATTGCTATTATTATTATTATTGTTTAAAACAACCAAGAACTATACACAAATTACTGCAAGATGAGGCAAAATAAACAAAGCCACAAAGCCCTGGGGACCCAAAGGAAGGAGCGGGCATTTCAGCTGAGCTCCATTAGTGGAAGCTTCCTGAAAAGGTGATGTTTCATTATATATGCCTTAGTAAATTTCAGTGGCACAAAAAAAAGTAAACTATTAATTAAAATTTGAGTCTGTAGAGGCTGAGCCCTAGCAATTTTTGAAAGGTATTTAAATCCATTGTATTTCCTTCTTTTTCAACATTATGTACTTATTTATTCATGGGATAAGAGGCTAAAGAAAGGACAGACCAAAACATTAATAAAAAGCAAGTTTTGAGAAACACTAAAAGAAATGAGAAATGCTTTTTTTAAATTAGAAATGTAACCCAATGTATTAAATGGGGAGAGCAAGAACATTATAAATGACTCCAGAAAATCTCTGTTTCTACAAAGGACCAGAAAAGCAGCCACTGCAATAAGAGTGCAAAACACCATGACCAAATAAGGAAGGATCTGGACACTGATTACTTAAAGTAACTTAATGGATTTAGATCTGTGGGCCCAATGATGTTTATTAGGCAGAAATTTGAAAACAGGCTGAAGACATCACAGAGCTCTACCAATCATAACACAGAAGGCATGGAAAGCTGGTGAAAATGCTGGAGCAAGTTTCCTTTTACATGTTGTTCAATTTTTATTTTTGCAATTAGAGGTATATAAAAATCAACAGAATATATGTCAATATAAATAGGTCAAAAGCCATGAGCAGAAAAAAAAGAGTTCAAACAGCAAGCATAAGCACACAATCAGTATATGCAAACTGTGAATATGAAATAATTGATTTTTCAGAAACATACAGATATTGCTAAAGATGTACTCTCTTTAACGTAACAGAAAAATTATATTAATTCATTCACTCATTAAACCAACATTTGATTGGATACTCAACATGTGCCTGGCAGTGAACCAAGATACACATTTGTTATAGTGATATTGCAAAGCTCAAAATCCATTTTTAAAAACTGAAAATGGTAGCATATCTTCTTCTTTTAACAGTGGATATAATTTTGGAAGCACCCCAAAGTGAGCTAACCCTAGAATGAAGTGGTTGACTAACTGGAGTATTATAATTTTGGTTATAAACAATTATGATGGAAAAGTACCAAAATTGTTTATTCATATAATTTGTACACTGGCTTTGAGAGAAGGACAGACATTCCAAAAGAACAGCTCCAAAAATGATTTTATAACAGCAGCATTAGTGGGAAAAGTGTGCTGCCTGCCAAGGACCTCCTATGAAAGATGCTTATTTGAATGTTTAGTCATTTATTGAAAATTCCATCTTATTGCTATATTGCATCTTGCACATGTGGAATACTTGTACCAAATGAAGTATTTTCAGCATTTGTTTTTAACTTTGTAAAAATGTGTGAGAGGAAAAGTTACGTTTTGAATTTTATTTAGAATTCCAGTAAGTCAAAGTCTTCTAAGCCAATTCTATTTCACAGAGCTACCATTTTCTGTACAAAAATGAGCTAGTAACTGATGAGCCCTGTAAGATCGTATAAAGTATCTTTAATCTTTGCAAACTATTTATCCAACAAGGGACTAATACGCAGACTATACAAGGTGCCATTCTATAATTTTCTGGATTACTGATAAAAGCCACTCACATTAATGTTCAACCCCTTCTCTCTGGTGTAGAGACTGGCATTATCTACTACCCAACTAGAAACACTTATTAATTAGCTCATATATGTACTGAACTGCATTAGGTCTTTAGGAAACTTTAAAAAGCTTTCGTCTATTGATGTACAATTTATAAATTAAGCTAAATACATATAATATGCAAATTATTATTTTACATATATTATATATGTAATATATAAGCATATATTTAACTTTATACAAGCCTGCATATGGTAATTATAAGCAAATTATAGAAAAAGAAGTATTACAGAGGTTCAAAGGAGGTAGCAATTAGTGTTTTGTGGTTTAAGCTGTTGGATTTGAAAGCTAGTACATAGTTATTTTGGTAAATATATTTGATTGAGTGTATTTTGAGGAATAATGTAGAAAAACACGAGCTATAAAATGTAATTTAAGCCCTCTCCCAGCTCTATAACTGAATTTTAAATCTTTTATTATATATCTACAGCTCTGTTTATATAAACATTTTATAATGTTCCAAAGGAAAAGGTAACCCCCATTTAAGACACTCTTTTGAAAAATATCTAATGGAAAACCACCAAAGCTACCTGAAAATTTCAGCAAAAGGAGAACAAGTATTCCATCCAAACTGAGCATTATCTTGGAAAGAATTTAGGGAAAACAGTCACAGGAAGGAGAACATAATATAGGTGAAGAGGCCCCTTTGTCTTTACTTTTAATAGTTTTATTTAGATCCAATTAACATACCATAGAATTAACCCATTCAAAGTATACAATTCAGTGGATTTTACAGATGATTCAGAGAATTACAGAATCATCATCATAAACCCTTTTAGAATAGTTTCATCACCCCATGAAGAAACTTTGTATTCCATTAGCAGTCAGTCTTCATTTCTCTCCCTCCCTGCCTCAGTATAGGCAAACTACTAATCTAGTCTTCACAGATTTGCCCATTCTGATGTTTCATATAAATGGAACCATATTCCCATGTTTCCTTCTAAGAGATTTATTAATATCAATCGAGTTCTCCATTTAGGTCTACAATCCATTTTTTCCCTTTTTCTAGTTGACATTTAATAATTGTATATATTTATGGAATGTAGAATGGTATTTCAATATGTGTGTACAATGGGTAATGATCAAATCAGGGTAACAAGTGTATCAATCACCTCATTTATTATTACTTCGTGTTGTGAACATTCAAAATCCTCTCATCTAGCCTTTTGAAAATACACAATAAATTATAGTTATCCATATTCACCATAAAGTGCTGCAGAACACCAGAACCCATTCTACCTATTTAGCTGTAATTTTTGTATCTGTTAACTAACCTCGTCCCATCTTTCTCTATCCCCTACTCTTCCCAACCTCACCCACAATTCTACTCTCTATTTCTATAAGCTCAAAATGTTTTTTTAGCACCCACATATGTGTGACAACATGTGGTTACTGATCTTTCTATGCCTGATTAGTTGTGTTTAATATAATGTCCTCCAGGCTTATTCATGTTGTTGCAAATGACACTGTTGCATTCTTTTTTTATTTCATTGTGTATATGTACTGCATTTTCTTTAACCATTCATCCATTGATTGACACTTAGGTTGATTCTATATATTAGCTATTGTAAATCGTGCTGTAATAAACATGAGAGTGTCAGCATCTTTTTAATATCCTGACTTCACGAGCTTTGGATAAATACTCAGCAGTGGGATTACTAAACTGTATGGCAGTTCTATTTATAGTTTTCTGAGAAACCTCCATGATATTTTCCATAATGGCTATACTAATTTACATCCTACCAACAATGTATAGGAGTTTCCTTTTCTCTGTATCCTTGCCAGCATTTGTTATTTTTTGTCTTTTTGATAATAGCCATTCTAACTGGGGTGACATCTCTCATTGTGGTTTGATTTGCATTTCCCTAACAATTAGTGATGTTGAATGCTTTATTCATATATTTGTTGGCCATTTGTATGCCTTCCTTTGAGAAACGTCTGTTTAGTTTCTTTGCCCACTTTTTAATTGGGTAATTTCTTTTTTTTTTTTTTTTTTTTTTTTTGCTGTTGAGTTGTCTGAGTTCCTTGTATAGTCTGTGTATTAGTCCCTTGTTGGATAAATAGTTTGCAAATATTTTCTCCCATTCTACAGGTTGTCTCATAACTGTTGATTGTTTCCTTTGCTGTGCAGAAGCTTTTAGTTTAATATAATCCCATTTACCTATATTTCTTTTTTCTCACCTGTGCTTTTAAAGTCTTACCCATAAAATATTTGCAAACACTAATGTCCTGAAGTGTTTCCCCTATGCTTTCTTCTACTGGTTTTATCATTTTCATTTTACATTTAAGCCTTTACTCCATCTTGAGTTGGTTTCTGTCTATGGTGAGAGAGAGGGGTCCAGTTTCATTCTTCTGCATATGGATATCCAGTTTTCCCTTCACTATTTATTGAAGAGTGTATTCTTTACCCAATGTATGTTCTTGGATCCTTTATTGAAAGTCAGTTGGCTGTAAATATGTGGATTTACTTCTCCATTCTGTTCCATTGATCTATGTGTCTGTTTTTATACCAATAGCATACTATTTTGATTACTATTGCTTTGTAGTATACTTTGAATCACACCACACCAGGTGGTGTGATGCCTACAGCTTTGATCTTTTGCTCAGTATTTCTTTCACAATTAGGGTCTTTGAGGGTCCCATACAAATTTTAGGATATTTTTTCAAATTCTGTAAAGAATGTCATTAATATTTTTGATAGAGATTGCATTCAATCTGAAAATTTTGGGGGGTAGTATGGCCATTTTAACAATATTAATTCTTCCAATTATGAGCAAGGATGTCATTCCATTTGTTTGAGTCCTCTTCAATTTCTCTAATCAGTGTTTTATAGTCTTCATCATAGCAATCTTTCACCCCTTTTGTTTAATTTATTCCTAGGTATTTTTTGTAGCTATTGTAAATGGCATAGTTTTCTTGATTTCTTTTTCAGCTAGTTCATTATTGGTGTGTAGAAATGCAATTTTACTGAACTCGTGTATCACTTCTAAGAGATTTTTTTTACGGGGTCTTTAGGTTTTCCTATAAACAAGATCATGTTGTTTGCAAAGAGGGAAAATTTGACTTCCTCTTCTCCAATTTTGATACCTTATATTTCTTTCTCTTTCCTGATTTCTCTGACTAGGACTTCCAGTACTGTGTTGAATAAGAGTGGTGAAAGCAGACATCTTTGTCTTGTCTCAGTTCTTAG
This sequence comes from Nomascus leucogenys, assembly GCF_006542625.1. NCBI lineage: Eukaryota > Metazoa > Chordata > Mammalia > Primates > Hylobatidae > Nomascus > Nomascus leucogenys. Next base: position 28,146,602 of record NC_044395.1, on the reverse strand, counting down.
AGGAAAGGCTTTCAGCTTTTCCCGATTCAGTATGTATGTTAGCCATGGGTTTGTCATATATGACCCTTATTATATTGAGGTATGCTCTTTCTGTGCCTAATTTGTTGAGTCTTTAACATGAAGGGATGCTGAATTTTATCAAACGCTTTTTCTGCATCTAGTAAAATGAACATTTGGCTTTTGTCCTTCATTCTATTGAAGTAACATATCACATTTATTGAGTTGTGTATGTTGAACAATCACTGAATCTCTGGGATTCCTATTTGATCATGGTAAATGATCATTTTGATGTGAAATTGGGTTTGGTTTGCTAGATTTTGTTGAGGAGTTTTGCATCTTTGTCCATCAGGAATATTGGCCTGTATTTTTCTTTTTTCTTGTATCCTTGCCTGCTTTTGGCATAAGGGTAATGTTGGTGTCATATAATGAGTTAGGAAGAATTTCCTTCTATTTGATTCTTTGGAATTGTTTTGATGGATTTATTTCTCCCTCATGTTTGAAAGATAGCTTTGCTGGATATAGGAGTTTTGGCTGGCAGTATTTTCCTTTCAGCACTTTGAATAGATCATTCTCTTTTCTCCTGGGCTGTCAGACTTCTATTGGAAAATCTGCTGTTAGTCTGATATGGCTTCCCTTACATGTAACTGAACTCTTTTCTCTTGCTGTTTGTAGAATTCTCTTTTACTGTTGACTGTTCGACTACAACATGCATCAGAAAAGATATTTTTAGATGAAATATGTTTAGGAATCTCATCTTTCTGTATCTGGATGTCTATATCTTTCAAAAGACTTGGGAAATTTTCAGTTATTATTTCACTAAATAGGTTTTCTACAGCTTTGCCCATCTCTTCTCCTTCCGAAAATCCAAATATATCTGTTTACTTTATAGCATCCCATGTGTCACATGGATGTTCTTCATTCCTTTTATTTTCTTTTGGCTTTTTAAAATTTTTTTGGTTTTTTGTTTTTATTGGGGCTGGGTTATTTTGGAAGATCTATCTTCAAGTTTAATTATTTCTTCTGCTTGATCTAGTCTACTGTTGAAGATATCAATTGTATTTTTAAAAATTCATTGAATTCTTCAGTTCTACAATTTCTGTTTGGTTCTTTCTTACATCTATCTCTGTCAAATTTCTCATTCAGATCATAAATTATTTTTCTCATTTCTTTATATTGCTTATCTGTGTTGTCTTGTATCTCACTAAGTTTCCTTAAGACCATTATTTTGATTTTTTTCAGACATTTAATAGACTTTTCTTTCTGTAGGATCTGTCACTGAAAAAGTATGTTCCTTTGTAAGTGTCACGTTTCCTTGCTTTTTCATTCTTGTGTCCTTATGTTGATACCTCTGCATCTGTCTTAATAGTCGCGTGTTCCAATTTTATGGACTGACTTTAGTTAGGAAAGATTTTTTTCCCTGTAAGTAGATCTTTATTGTTTGTTCAGTAGGGTGTTTGGCTTTTATTCTGGGAAGGTGCAGTAGTGCAGTCTCTGTATGATTTCTTTGGCTATAATAAATGTGAGCAGTATCAGTGAGTTCCTCAGTGACATTGGCTGCAGTTGTTGCTGGCAGCTGTGACAAGGACTTGCTGGGGACAAGGTCACCAGATGGGCTGGTCCTTGGGCATGAGTGATGTTGCTGGTAAACTTGGCATGCCAGTCCTTGGGCCCTTGGGTAGTATACACTGGCACCAGTAATGGCTGTGGGGTGACCCAGGTAGGCTGATCCTCAAGCCCCAGGCAGCATGCTTGGGCATTAGTGGTAGCTGAGGAGGGCCAGGTTGGCATGTCTTTGGGCCACTGGACAGTGTGCATAGCACTGGCAGTGACAATAGCAGTGGCAGGACAGCCTTGGGCCCATGGGAGTGAAGACACCAGAAGCAGTGTTTGTAGCTGGGCAGACCAGTCCCTAGGATCTTGGATGGAATGCCTAAATGAGGAGTACAGCAGCAGGTTGAGTGGCCTGTCTCTGGGGGCCTGGGAAGTGCACATGTGCAGTGGCAGTGACCATGACAGCAGATGGCAGCAGGTAGGCATATGCCAGTGGCAATGAACATGGTAGGCCTGTCCTCAGTCTTCTGGCTAGTGGACAAGGGTGCATGTGGTGGTGAGAAGGATGGACTGATCCTCAGGCTTCAAAATAGTGCATGCAGGCAAAGTGGGGTAGTACTATGTAAGGCAGACAAACCCTCAGGCTCCTGGACAGCATGCACAAGCATCAACAGTGGCGATCAGGACAGGCCTGCCCTCAGGGCCCCGGATGGATGAGCAGGTGGTAGTGGTGGCAGCTATGAGTGGGGCAGGCCAATATGCAGGTATCCAGAGGGTGTATGTGGGCACTGGAGACAGTACTGCCTATGGAAGTCCTGTCCTCAGGCCCTATGAAGGTGCACACAGTTGTGAAGTTGGAGTGGAGGGGAGGAGGTTGTTCTCAGTTGCAGCAGCCCAGGACAGGCAGCTCTAAGGCTCTGGGGAGTATCAGTTCCTTTTGTACTGGGGGCAGCCACCCTGGTGTGCTATACCACCTGTTCTCCAGGGTGTAGTGCACTGCATAGGCCAGAATCCTGGGGACCAAGCCACAATGCCAGATTTAGCTATCACTGTGATGTTGCAGCTTTCTACGTGAATACAGGGGATATAAGTGGGACTTTGGGGATGTGAAAATGCAAGGCCTGTTGGGCCTCAGGGAATAATGCAGTCTAGTGGAAGTTGGGTTCTCAAAGTGGCTCCATGCTGCAGCTGCTTTGGTCTCGGGGAGTGAGTGGGAGCCAGTGTAAGTTCCCTCTCTGGAACAATTCACTTGCACAGACCCTAGGCAGCTCCCTATACTAGGGTAAGGGCCTGTGAGTGCTGAGTGGCTGTCTGGTGGCTAGTATTACCAGCATCTGTGGTGGGAAAGTGGATGGCTGGGGATCTCTCACCTACCTTTTCCCCACAATGAAGACACCTTCCTCATTCAAACCGATCCTGGCCAGGCCAGCTGCTTGGCTGCCCTCTCCCTCCCTCTATGCCTCAGAGGGTCCCTGTCACTTCCTTGCTGAATTTCAGTGTTCTCTTAGATACTCTATTCAATGTGTGGTTATCCCCTTGCTGTTTTGGTTCTTTTTTTTTGTGGAGGAGGTGACTGTGGGACACTTCTAGTCAGCCACCTTGATCTTTCTCCCAGGTCTACAACCCATTTTGAGTTAAATTTTGTATATGTTTTAAGGTAGCTGCCCAAACTTATTTTTTCACATGGAGATAGACACTTGTACTAAAAACATTTGTTGAAAAAAGACTATTCTTTCCTTGCTGAATTATCTTGGCATCCTTGTCAACAATTAATTGACCATAAAGGTAAGGGTTTATTTTTGAACACTCAATTTTATTACACTGACCTACATGTCTATATTTATAGCAGTACCACTGTCCGATTAAGACCACTATCTTAATTACTGTAGTTTTAAAATAAATTTTGAAATCAGAAAGTATTAGTCCTTCATACTTCAAGGGTGTTTTATCTGTTTGGGTCTCTTGTATTTTCTTTTTTATTATTTATTTATTTATTTATTTATTTATTTATTTATTTTTGGTGACAGGGTCTCATTCCATCACCCAGGCTGGAGTGAAGTGGTGTGACCTCAGCTTACTGCAGCCTCAACTTCCTGGGCTCAGGTGATCCTCCCACCTCAGCCTCCCAAGTAGCTGGGACTACAGACATGTGCCACCACACCTGGCTAATTTTTTTTTTTTGTATTTTTTTTTTTTTGGAGACAGAGTTAAAACTACAAAAATTAGTCAGGCATTGTGGTGGGTGCCCATAATCCCAGCTACTTGGGAGACTGAGGCAGGAAAATTGCTTGAGCCCAGGAAGCAGAGGTTGCAGTGAGCTGAGATCATGCCACTGCACTCCAGCCTGGGTGACAGAACAAGACTCCATCTCAAAAAAAGAAAAAAAGGCCGGGGGCGGTGGCTTACGCTTGTAATCCCAGCACTTTGGAAGGCCGAGGCGGGCAGATCATGAGGTCAGGAGATCGAGACCACGGTGAAACCCCGTCTCTACTAAAAATACAAAAAAATTAGCCGGGCGTGGTGGCGGGCGCCTGTAGTCCCAGCTACTCGGAGAGGCTGAGGCAGGAGAATGGCGTGAACCCGGGAGGCGGAGCTTGCAGTGAGCCGAGATCGCGCCACTGCACTCCAGCGTGGGCGACAGAGCGAGACTCCGTCTCAAAAAAAAAAAAAAAAAAAAAAAGAAAAAAACATGTCAGCTATAAGAAAGTTATTCCTTCTTTACATGCCCAAAAGCCTGGGCATTTTGTTGCATCGTCATTTTACATAAGTAATATGACAGAAAGAACCACAGAGAATAAAAAAGATCTGCCTTTTTTTTTTTCTGAATCTGAAGCTATATGAGTTTTGGCAATCTTATTTTCCTTATCTATAACTCAGAGATAAGACCATCAGTTCTACCTGTCTTCAAGGATTAATTTTGAAGATAAAGTGAAACTATGTATATAAAATATTTCTGTAACTAGAAAGTTAAATTCTTCTATATCCTATTACGTTTATTATTTCTTGAATATAATATAAAAAATTATCTCTGCAGACAGTCAAAATTTCCATTAAGTATCTGAGAAGCAAGCCTGGCACCTTAATCTATGTCCCTGGGGTAAGTATTACAACACCACCGTGTGCATTGTACTGAAATGAGTACCCATGGTGATGTGTACCCCGTTCCTTTTTCTTTCCATTACTCTTTCTTCTAAAGTCTATATCACCAAAAGTAGAAGGCAGAGCTCTGCCAACTTCCCTACTTGGTGTCTTTATAAGAAATGCAGACATCATCTGGACATTCTTTTCACTTCAACTGAACAGTTTATACTAGTCCCCATAGTGCTTTTCACTTCTAGAAAACAAAGTTAATCTCCAAATAACTGGCGTTTTCCCTTAAAATGGACTATATCCTACCTACAGAATTACCTAAATGAGCTATTACATATCTACTTCTATGTCCAAACCTAGCATTAAGTGAATTAACTTCCTCATTTCTATAACCTTGGGAATAAATTTAGTCCATGTCTTAGCTAGGGCTGCTATAACAAAATACCACAAACTGTATGGCTTAAACAGCATTTATTTCTCATAGTTTTGGAGGTTGGAGGTCCAAAATCAGGGTACCAGAAGGGTCGAGTTCTTGGTGAAGACCCTCTTCCAGGTTTTAGACTGCTGACTTTTCACTGTATCCTCACATGATAGAAAGCTAGCTAGCTAGCTCTCTTTTTCTTACACAGGCACTAATCTCATTCCTGAGGGCTCCACCCTCATGACCTAATTACCTCCCAAAGGCTCCACCTCCAAATACCAACACATTTGGATTAGAATTTCAACATATGGATTTTGGGGGAACATAAACATCCCATCAGTTGCAGTCCCCTACTTACACATAGCTTCATATAAAACCAGTCATTACTGCTTCTCATATCTTGCTTTCTCAACCTTCAGCTGACCTGACCTTTATTCTAACTCCTCCCTCTATTGTAGGTCACCTTGCCTTTGCCAAATGATTCAGTTTTTTGAGAACGTACAGTCAGCCCCCTGTATCTGTGGGCTCCACATCCATGGATTCAACCAATTGTGAATTTAAACTACTTGAAAATAAACTGCATCTGCACTGAACATAGATAGACTTTTTTCTTGTCATTGTTTCCTTAAAAACACAGTATAGTAACTATTTACATAGCATTTACATTGTATTACATATTCCAAGTAATCTATAGATAATTTAAAATATACAGGATGATATACATATGTTATATGCAAAGGTTATATGCAAATACTATACCATTTTATATCAGGAACTTGAGCATCTTTAGATTTTGGTATCTGTCAGGGATCCTGGAACCAATCCAGGATTTTAGGAAGGAAAAGTACAAAAGGAAAAAATATATGATAGAAAGATTAAACTTCTGCAAACTAAACCCAAGATAGGCCTCTCAGCAATGACAACCAACCTGAAAGGCAATGTGCCCCAAATGTACCTTTCACATATATTGTCTAAAGCTTTCACTTCAATTCATCATCATGCCTAAATTTTCAATACTTAACAGATTTCAAAAAATAGGTATCTCTTAAAACGTAAATAAGTCTTGGAGAGTTATGGTTACCAGTGATTCACATCTTAGTAAAAATTAATGCAGCTAGATTGTTTACCTTTTAACATCTATTTAAATTCTATGAATTATATAAAGAAATGAATTATTTGTCAGGGAAAAAGTAGATTAGATCATCTTGAATGAGAAGCAATTTGTAAAGCTGAAAACTTTGGCTGTATACCACATTAAAGGACTTAGGGCACTATAATGTTAATACTCATCATATATTTAGTGAGTTATATCATTTAATCTTCTTGACAAGCCTATGAAATAGATACTATTGTTATCTCTGTTTTATAGATGAGAAAACTGAGACTATGGGGAATTAAGAAACTTGGCTAGGAATACAGCATCAAGAGGTAGAGGCAGTAGGATTTAAACACAGGTCCATCTAAACTCAGCACCAGAGTTCTAGGCCTCTATGATGACTGGCACGTATAGACCCAAGACCAGAAGTATTATGACTTATAAGGCAGATAAAAATGGATTACAAATATGTGAGAGAGACAAATTCCTTTGACAACCTTTGTTGGTATCAAATATTGTTCTAGGCCTAAATCTAGAAGACAAGGAGAAAAATCACTATGTTGCCAGCCCACTCCCAGCTTTCTTCAGGCCAAATCTTAGATGAGTACAATTCCAGGCCACTCTATTTAGATAACAGGTTTTCAGAAAGTAGCCTGAGAACATAATAAGAAATATGTCATATAAGCAGATAATTGTGTTTTGATTACAAATAGCTGATTTAAAATTGAAACATTGGAGCAGGGGCCATTCAATAGTTCCAGATTCCTTGATCACATATAAGATACATACGTTATAAAATCTAAAAACTCTAAATTAAAATTAACCCTGGCCTCCTTCTGTCATAATTTTTAGGGACTGTAGTTCATTGTTACAATAATTTGACCTACTACTGACATTATGTAAAATTAATGAATTCAGATTAAAATGAAGGGTAACAGTGCAGTAATTATAAATAATCTTACATCTACAATTCAATTATCAGGCACCAAACTGTGAACCAAGATTGTCAGTGAACTGATAACTTTAAATATGAATCCAATCCTGTGTTAAGGCTTGGTATTTTTGTATGAACACTTGAACTTCCCTGAAAAAACAGTACTTTATTACCAACAGGGGATAATAGATATTGTCTCATACTTAAATTGAGCTGGCCATCCATGCTTAATTTATGTATTTATTCTGCTGAACCTCATCAGTCTATTTTCCCTACCCTGTTAAAAAAGAAATTACAAGAAAGGTATAGTGCCAATGGAATTGTACAATAGATTTAATTAATTGACTTCATAAAAGTTTACTGAGCATCTATTATGCAAAAGGCATGATCAAAAATTTAAGTACTAGTCAGACAGATTCCTGTTCTCAAGAAAAGTGCATTTTTAAAAGTGAAATAAGATTCTACAAAAAATAATGACAATACAAATACCAGGTAAATGTACAGTCATACATCATCTAACAATGTTTCAGTCAATGACTGACCACTTATACAACAGTGGTCCCATAAAATAATACCATATTTTTACTGTACCTTTTCTATGTTTAGATATGTTTAGATACACAAATATGTTACAATTGCCTAGAGTACTCAGTACAGTATCATTCTGTACAGGTTTGCAGCTTCAGAGCAATAGGTTATACATAGCCTAGGTATGCAGTAGGCTCTACCATCTAGATTTCTGTAAGTATATTCTGTGATATTTGCACAATGATCATCACCTAAAAATGCATTTCTCAGCAATCATCCCCATTGTTAAGTAATGCATGACTGTACTGTAATCTAGCGCTAATGGGAGGAGTTTCATCTAATTCAGCATAAATAAATGAAGTTACATGAACTAATATGTGTAAAGTGCTTTTAATTGCTATTTTACTATTATTACTCGACATATTTAAATTTTATAAATTACTTAAGTTTATGTTTTAAAATGCCAAAATACATTTCAGTTTTAACATATTAGGTTAAAAAGAACTAATAATGTATACACACAGTGCTCTGCTGTTTTCCAGAGTACACAGACATAACTAAGAGTAATAGTATGAACATTGATTTTTTTTTTTTTTTTGCTGTGATGTAATACAGTAATGCTTGCAGAGGAAAAAAAGAAAACACATGACATGAACTAAGTGTCTGGTATTTATCAAACACTTTACATATTAAATATGTACTAAAATGTGTATTTTAATTCGTTAGAGTTTCTGTCTTTCAAATTATAGGTCATTTTCCTTTATAGCCCCATTGACATCAGATTTTCCACTATCACATTTGCTGTCATTAGGGGCAACTCTGCCCAACCATAGTGTATTTTACCATATTGTATCTAATCTGTTGTGGACTGGGAAACCAGACAACCAAGCATATTCAACTATGTATAAAGAGAGTGAGAGCATAATGAACTTTTTACGTGCCTGGTGACCCAGATTTTGTGGTCTATATTTTAGCTTCTCAGAGCTTTCTATACATACTTGGCTGAGTTCATAAAACTTGAAGCTGGCAGAAAATGCAACTCCATAAAAGGAGGTGCCAATGTCTATCCTTTCACTTATTGTTCTAATGGCTGAATTAACTCACAAAAATTAAGACAGTGCATCTTCTGTTGCTGCCACTGAATATGTAATGTCATCATAAATAGCTAAAGAATACCCACCCCAACCCTCATTTCAGCTTGACTCCAGTCCAAGGGATGAATCACAGATAAGAAAGGGAAAAACTCCACTCTTCCTGTTATAAACATAAATTTTAAGGAGGAGGAGGTGGAGGAAGACGAGAAGAAGAAGATTATTTGTTTATGAAGAGAAAGGAGGCAACTTCCTTCTCTTATCCTCCTGAGTCTCCTTGAGAACACAATGTGCTTGAGTCCTCTCTCTAACCTATTAGATACAAATGGTCTCCACAGGGTCTAGATAAACCCAGTCTCTAATTTCACACTGCAAAGATGTCTCCAAGGTTGCAGACCTCATAACCCCTTGAAATATAAACACTCTTAGAGCTAATCTAGGAGCCTATCTTGAGATGTAACTGAGGAAACAAGAGAAATGTTATTTCATTTTCTTATTCTTTGCTGTATAAATTGTGTGAAATGTCATTCTGTCTTCAAAGGTTTTGTGTGCTGTCTACATGCACGTAGTCTGTTGTGTTTACTCAATAACAAATCAGTATTCTTTTTTCCCATATTGATGTGGATAGGTCTCTCTTTGTTGCTAGGACTTTTTACTTATAAACTTCCCATTTGTCAGCCATGTTCCCATCAACTTTCAGTTGTGAAATCATCATCTTCCCCAAAGCACCAAGCTTCAGAAACAAGTTTGGGCTCTATCACCAAGAGTCATTACAGCTATGGTTAGCAAGTTAAAGGGATGTTCTTAGGATAATAAATACATCCCTAATTCTGAAGGCAGAGATGTGTATAAAAGAATAGCATTTAAAATTAGGATTTCCTTTTATATATTACATACTCAAGCTTACAATATGGTAATGCAATTTTTTCTTGAACAAATATGCTATTAAAAATGAAATGCTCAAAATCAAATATGGGGAAATTACTCATTTAAAAAAACACTTTTATCTCATTTTTCTATATTTTATTTCCTTAACAACACTTATCATTACCTAACATTAGCTTTTATTCAACAAACCATTTCTTTCTACCAAATTTTCTGTAAAATAACAAAACTCTGATAAACTAATGGTGAAAAGAGGAAAACTTCTAAAAGCAAGTGTTAAGGGAAGTTTTGGTTTTCCTCTTCATTAAACACTGTAGAGAAATCTGTACCTAAAGACATAATAAACGAAAAATGCAAAATTATGTAGTTGGTCCCTTTCGTCAACACAGATGACGTTAAGTGCTCTAAGAATGCAACACATAGCATCTATTGTTCTGCCCACCCCACTAATAGGTTTAGAACGCTGTTTTCTTCACCGGAGTCTGTCTTCAACATTCTGAAAGAAAAGAATTTTCAACCCAGAATTTCATATCCAGCCAAACTAAGCTTCATAAGTGAAGGAGAAATTAAATCCTTTACAGACAAGCAAATGCTGAGAGAGTTTGTCACCACCAGGTCTGCCCTACAAGAGCTCCTGAAGGAAGCACTAAACATGGAAAGGAACAACTGGTACCAGCCCCTGCAAAAACATGCCAAATTGTAAAGACCATCAGTGCTAGGAAGAAACTGCATAAACAGACGAGCAAAATAACCAGCTAAATTCATAATGACAGGACCAAATTCACATATAACAATATTAACCTTAAATGTAAATGGACTAAATGCTCCAATTAAAAGACACAGACTGGCAAATTGGATAAACAGTCAAGCCCATCAGTGTGCTGTATTCAGGAAACCCATCTCATGTGCAGAGACACACATAGGCTCAAAATAAAGGGATGGAGGAAGATCTACCAAGGAAATGAAAACCAAAAAAAGGCAAGGGTTGCAATCCTAGCCTCTGATAAAACGGTCTTTGAACCAAAAAAGATCAAAAGAGACAAAGAACACCATTACATAATGGTAAAGGGATCAATTCAACAAGAAGAGCTAACTATCCTAAATATATATGCACAGAATACAGGAGCACCCAGATTCATAAAGCAAGTCCTGAGAGACCTACAAAGAGACTTAGACTCCCACAAAATAATAATGGGAGACTTTAACACCCCACTGTCAACATTAGACAGATCAACGAGACAAAAAGTTAACAAGGATATCCAGGAATTGAATTCAGGTCTGCATCAAGCGGACCTAATAGACATCTACAGAACTCTCCTCCCCAAATTAACATAATATACATTCTTCTCAACACCACACCGCACCTATTCCAAAACTGGCCACATAGTTGGAAGTAAAGCACTCTTCAGCAAATGTAAAATAATAGAAATTATAACAAACTGTCTCTCAGACCACAGTGCAATCAAACTAGAACTCAGGATTAAGAAACTCACTCAAAACCGCTCAACTACATGGAAACTGAACAATCTGCTCCTGAATGACTAATAGATACATAAGGAAATGAAGGCAGAAATAAAGATGTTCTTTGAAACCAACGAGAACAAAGACACAACATACCAGAATCTCTGGAACACATTCAAAGCAGTGTGTAGAGGGAAATTTATAGCACTAAATGCCCACAACAGAAAGTAGGAAAGATCCAAAATTGACACCCTAACATCACAATTAAAAGAACTAGAAAAGCAAGAGCAAACACATTCAAAAGCTAGCAGAAGGCAAGAAATAACTAAAATCAGAGCAGAACTGAAGGAAATAGAGACACAAAAAACCCTTCAAAACATTAATGAATCCAGAAGCTGGTTTTTTGAAAAGATCAACAAAATTGATAGACCGCTAGCAAGACTAATAAAGAAGAAAAGAGAGAAGAATCAAACAGACGCAATAAAAAATGATAAAGGGGATATCACCACCGATCCCACAGAAATACAATCTACCATCAGAGAATACTACAAACACCTCTACGCAAATAAACTAGAAAACCTAAAGTATAATAATAAAAAAAATATATAATAAAAATAAATAAATAAATAAATAAATAAATAAATAAATAAAATCTAGAAGAAATGGAAAAATTCCTCGACACATACACCCTCCCAAGACTAAACCAGGAAGAAATTGAATCTCTGAATAGACCAATAACAGGCTCTGAAATTGAGGCAATAATTAATAGCTTACCAACCAAAAAAAGTCCAGGAACAGACGGATTCACAGCCGAATTCTACCAGAGGTACAAGGAGGAGCTGGTACCATTCCTCCAGAAACTATTCCAATCAGTTGAAAAAGAGGGAATCTTCCCTAACTTATTTTATGAGGCCAGCATCATCCTGATACCAAAGCCTGGCAGAGACACAACAAAAAAACAGAATTTGAGACCAATATCCCTGATGAACATTGATGCAAAAATCCTCAATAAAATACTGGCAAACCGAATCCAGCAGCACATCAAAAAGCTTATCCACCATGATCAAGTGGGCTTCATCCCTGGAATGCAAGGCTGGTTCAACATACACAAATCAATAAACGTAATCCAGCATATAAACACAACCAAAGACATAAACCACATGATTACCTCAATAGATGCAGAAATGGCCTTTGACAAAATTCAACAGCCCTCCATGCTAAAAACTCTCAATAAATTAGGTATCGATGGGACGTATCTCAAAATAATAAGAGCTATTTATGACAAACCAATAGCCAATATCATACTGAATGGGCAAAAACTGGAAGCATTCTCTTTGAAAACTGGTACAAGGGATGTCCTCTCCCATCACTCCTATTCAACATAGTGCTGGGAGTTCTGGCCAGGGCAATCAGGCAGGAGAAAGAAATAAAGGGTATTCAGTTAGGAAAAGAGGAACTCAAATTCTCCCTGTTGACAGATGACATGATTGTATATCTAGAAAACCCCATTGTCTCAGCCCAAAATCTCCTTAAGCTGATAAGCAATTTCAGCAAAGTCTCAGGATACAAAATCAATGTGCAAAAATCACAAGAATTCTTATACACCAATCACAGACAGAGAGCCAAATCATGAGTGAACTCCCTTTCACAATTGTTTCGAAGAGAATAAAATACCTAGGAATCCAACTTACAAGGCATGTGAAGGACCTCTTCAAGGAAAACTACAAACCACTGCTCAACGAAATAAAAGAGGACACAAACAAATGGAAGAACATTCCATGCTCAAGAATAGGAAGAATCAATATTGTGAAAATGGCCATACTGCCCAAGGTGATTTATAGATTCAATGCCATCCCCATCAAGCTACCAATGACTTTCTTCACAGAATTGGAAAAAACTACTTTAAAGTTCATATGGAACCAAAAAAGAGCCCGCATTGCCAAGTCAATCCTAAGTCAAAAGAACAAAGCTGGAGGCATCATGCTACCTGACTTCAAACTATACTACAAAGCTACAGTAACCAAAGCAGCATGGTACTGGTACCAAAACAGAGATATAGACCAATGGAACAGAACAGAACCCTCAGAAATAATACCACACATCTACAACCATTGGATCTTTGACAAACCTGACCAAAACACGAAAAGGGGAAATGATTCCCTATTTAACAAACGGTTCTGGGAAAACTGGCTAGCCATATGTAGAAAGCTGAAACTGGATCCCTTCCTTACACCTCATACAAAAATTAATTCAAGATGGATTAAAGACTTAAATGTTAGACCTAAAACCATAAAAACCCTAGAAGAAAACCTAGGCAATACCATTCAGGACATAGGCATGGGCAAGGACTTCCTGTCTAAAACACCAAAAGCAATGGGAACAAAAGCCAAAATTGACAAATGGGATCTCATTAAACTAAAGAGCTTCTGCACAGCAAAAGAAACAACCATCAGAGTGAACAGGCAACCTACAGAATGGGAGACAATTTTTGCAACCTACTCAACTGACAAAGGGCTAATATCCAGAATCTACAAAGAACTCAAATTTACAAGAAAAAAACAATCCCATCAACAAGTGGGCGAAGGACACGAACAGACACTTCTCAAAAGAAGACATTTATGCAGCCAACAGACACATGAAAAAATGCTCATCATCACTGGCCATCAGAGAAATGCAAATCAAAACCACAATGAGGTATCATTTCACACCAGTTAGAATGGCAATCATTAAAAAGTCAGGAAACAACAGGTGCTGGAGGGGATGTGGAGAAATAGGAACACTTTTACACTGTTGGTGGGACTGTAAACTAGTTCAACCATTGTGGAAGACAGTGTGGCAATTCCTCCGGGATCTAGAACTAAAAATACCATTTGACCCAGCCATCCCATTACTTGGTATATACCCAAAGGACTATAAATCATGCTGCTATAAAGACACATGCACACATATGTTTATTGCGGCACTACTCACAATAGAAAAGACTTGGAACCAACCCAAATGTCCAACAATGATAGACTGGATTAAGAAAATGTGGCACATATAAACCATGGAATACCATGCAGCTATAAAAAAGGATGAGTTCATGTCCTTTGTAGGGATATGGATGAAGCTGGAAATCATCATTCCCAGCAAACTATCATAAGGATAAAAAACCAAACACCGCATGTTCTCACTCATAGGTGGGAAATGAACAATGAGAACACTTGGACACAGGAAGGGGAACATCACACACCAGGGCCTGTTGTGAGGTGGGGGGAGGGGGGAGGGATAGCATTAGGAGATATACCTATTGTAAATGATGAGTTAATGGGTGCTGCACACCAACATGGCACATGTATACATATGTAACAAACCTGCATGTTGTGCACATGTATCCTAGAACTTAAAGTATAATAAAAGAAATATATCTACAAAAAAAAACTACACTACAGCAGGTGCAACTTAGTTTCAGCAAACATTTACATTCATATAATTTAACACTGTTAAATGGAATTTGATTAGTTTTGTGGGAGTCTTTTGGTATTTAGTTTATAAATATATTTTATTTTATAGTTGTATGCGAATTATATGTACAAGAATTCCAAATTCCTTTTAGGTTTGAACATAACCAATTAACATTAATGTAAAAATAATTTAAGTAAATACTGGGGATCAGCAAGAAGTTATTTTGTATGTTTTTGTTGTTGTTGTTACTTGTTTGTTTCCTTTCCTTTGAAAGAGCTTGCCATACAACTAAAGTTTGTAGGGGTGGGAGTTGTTATAATAGCTGCGTATGACCTTCAGAAAGAAATCCAAGATCTCTCATGAAATAGCTCTGGCTAACTTTTCCAGCCTTCTCTCTTCCCTGCCACTGACTGTATTCCAAACAAATCTACTTACCTAGATTTCCAGAAAGCTTCTTGTTCTCTCCCATCTCCATGTTATGCAACGTTCTTTCATTCTTTTGTTTTATTTTTAATTAATTGATTTATTTGGCTTAGCCTAAAGCCATACATCATATTACATTCAACCTTAAATTCAATGCTATGGAAAACTTCCCACGTTTCTTCCCCCTATTCTTGCTTTCTCCTAGGACTACAGGTATCCTATTTCATTACACTTGTTGCTCTAAATTACAGTGATATTTTCATTGGCTTACTACCATAAGCTTCTCAAGTCCAAGGACCATGTCCGTATTTCCAGTGTCTAGCTTAGTTCCAAGTGCATAATTAGCAACTAATAAACAATTTTAAATGAGTACATAGTGGAGTAAGTGAGCATGTCATCTGACTACCTGGAATTTGTATAAACTTAGAGGAATGTTAAAATATCCTAATAATGTGATGATTAATCAACCTTCAGTAATCTTCAGAGAAACATAGAAAACCAAATTATTGCCAGAAGAATTAAGATGAGTATATTTTGATCTAATTTCAAAAAGGGGGTAAAAATGAAATGTCAACACTAGCATTATGTCAAGGTTTTTAATTTTCTACAAACTGGCAGTCTTAAAATAATAAACATTTATTCTCTCACAGTTTTGGAGGCTAGATGTCCAAAAATCAAGGTGTTGACAGGGTGATGCTCTTTCTAGAGGCTTTAGGAAGAATCTCTTCCATACAGCTCTCTTAACTTCCAGTATTGTTAGCAATCCTTGCTGTCCCTATGCTTTCAGACATGTGAATCCCATCTCTGCCACCATGGTCACAAGGAATTCTCCCTGTGTATCTGTCTTTGTGTTTCTTCTCTTCTTACAAGGATACCAGTTATACTGTATTAAAATAATGACCTCATCTTAAGGTCATTTGATTATATCTGCCAAAAGCTTATTTCCAAATAAAGTCACATTCACATGGAAAATGAAATGGACATATTTCTGGGACTCAACAAATGTGCATTAAAAGAAAAGGTATGTCAAATTAACACGATTTCTATTTGCTTTAAGGTTATTATACTATTTGATCTGGGTAATGTCAAAGATGTAGTGTACTTTGATTTAGAAGATATTTAACAGACTCATTATGAATTAGGAGTATAGACAGGAAAATATTAGCTTGTTTAGGTGAATTAAACTAATTAGTCAAATCCCCAAAGTATTTTAGATTGCCTATTCTGCGTATTACCAGCCTTGACGTGTGTTCTATAGTGTTCTGCTGTAGATGTTGTCATGTATCCTTTGAAATTCTACATTTTTATCAAAAGTTAGAATTAAAGTATATTTATCTAAGTCACACAGGATTAAAAAACAAGCAGTTGATAACACAGAGAAACAGAATGAAGATTTAAGTGTCTCTACAGGCAATTATGCTAGACCAAAATTAATTATAATTAAATTGAACAAGAATAAATGTAAAACCTTGTACATAGGGATCATCTGCACGATTACAGGATTGGGCAGAATCGACACAGGAGTGAGTCTTGGAAAACTAATCTATGGGTTTTAAAGTCAATATATACAAATAATATAATGTAGCTGACAATTATAGCAATAAAAATACTAATATTATCATAAGTGACACTCATATTCCTACTCGCAGAATCCAGAGAAAGGTCATAACATTGCTACATACCAGTCAAGCTGCTTATTAATTAGACTATCTAGATTCTGAGGCTGGAATGTTCTATGAAGAGCATGATAAACAGTTTGAATGACTGGAACTTTAATTCTGAAGACAAGAAGATAAGAAAGAGACACTTTTAAATATCTGAGGGATAGTCATATAAAAGAGCTTTATACTAATTTTAATTTATGGAGTTGAGAATAGGACCAGTGAATACAAATCAGAAAGAGAAGATCTCAGCAAAATATATAGGCAAAAATGCCTGGCAATTAGCACTATTCAAAAGTGTAATTGCTGCTTTGTGAACTCTGGATATGAGCATGCTGTCTAGATGACCAATTTAAGTCCCAGTTCTTCAGAATGGTTCATGTGCACACACACACATACACACACAAAAGCTGTTCTTTTTTTTCTTTTTTAAAATTTTACTTTAAGTTCCAGTATAAATGTGCAGAACATGCAGATTTGTTACATAGGTATACATGTGCCATGGTGGCTTGCTGCACCCATTGACCCATCCTCTGAAGTTCCCTCCCCTCGCCTCCCATCCCCCAACAGGCCCTGGTGTGTGTTGTTCCCCTCCCTGTGTCAATGTGTTCTCACTGTTCAACTCCCACTTACGTTTGAGAAATGCAGTGTTTGGTTTTCTGATCCCGTGTTAGTTTGCTGAGAATGATAGCTTGCAGCTTCATCCTTGTCCCTGCAAAGGACGTGATCTCATTCCTTTTTATGGCTGCATAGTATTCCATGGTATATATGTACCACATTTTATTTATCCGGTCTATCATTGATGCATATTTGGGATGGTTCCATGATTTTGCTATTATAAATAGTGCTGCAATAAACATACATGTACATGTGTCTTTATAGTACAATGATTTATATTCCTTTGGGTATATACCCAGTAGTGGGATTGCTGGGTCAAATGGTACTTCTGGTTCTAGATCCTTGAGGAATCGCCATACTGTCTTCCACAATGATTGAACTAATTTACATTCCCACCGACAGTGTAAAAGCATTCCTATTTCTCCATAGCCTCACCAGCATCAAATGTTTCTTCACTTTTTAATAATCACCATTTTGACTGGTATGAGATGGTATTTCAGTGTGGTTTTGATTTGCATTTCTCTGATGATCAGTGATACTGAACTTTTTTTCATATGTTTGTTGGTCACGTATATGTCTTCTTTTGAGAAGTGTCTGTTCATAAACTTTGCCCACTTTTTCATGGGGTTGTTCATTTTTTTCTTGTAAATTTGTTTAATTCCTTGTAAATTCTGGATATTAGACCTTTGTCAGATGGGTAGATCGCAAAAATTTTCTCCCATTCCGTAGGTTGCCTGTTCACTCTGATGATAGTTTCTTTTGCTTTGCAGAAGCTCTTTAGTTTAATTAGATCCCATTTGTCAATTTTGGCTTTTGTTGCAATTGCTACAAAAGCTTTTCTTAATACATTCTTCACCAATAGACCAGTTTCATCTCATGTCAATCTGTTAATAATTCTCCAAATCGTCTGTGATCCCCCCATGTCTCCATGTTTTTGCATATTGTCTCCTCTGCCTAGCATGTTCTTTTGTTTTCTAAGCTTCATGTTCAAAGCCTAATTCAAATGTTAGAGCCTTCTGGAACCTCTGATATATACATCAATGTTATCCTTTATTATAGAATATTTTAGTAGCCTGTTCACTTCATTCGTCTATCTCATTACATTGAGAGTTTCAGCAGGAGGGTATTTTGATCCTATTTATCTTTGATGTCTAGCATAATGTCTTCTAATTAATACATAATCAAAAATATTTGCTGAATACATATTATATAGTGCACTCTCCCACTGAGCAGGATGTTATGTTAAAAAGCCTTACTTAAGGGCTCTTTAAAATCCGGTAGACTGTGGCCTTTGTAGAATAGGATTGAATACAGAAACCGAGTAGTCCAGGAATTGATTAATAAAGAAATAGCACATATAAGTATTGAGGAACAAAATCAGCAATCATACCATAGTCTGATAATAATTAAAAGGTGATCTAATTATTTATCCAAGAAGAAAATTTTTGAATCTTCCCTCCGTCTGCCTATCTTATGTCACAGTCTCAAAGCAGAGTTGTTCTGAATTGCAGACACTGCATGCTGACTTCGCTCTGTTCATTTGTTGTTTCCAAGTAATTTTAGTATGCCATTGTTATTTTCCAAATATTTCTGTAGTGCCACTTATACGTAGAATTTGGACAACTTTCTTTTCCAAAGAAGAATGCCAACCTTATTATTGGCATAAAAATCTCAGCAAACCAAAAAAGAGAAATGGGCACAACTTCTGCAAGAGTTAGCAACAGAACTACTCTCTCTGCCTCTTAAGTTATATGGGGTGATAAGAAAGGAGAGCCACTAAAAGAAAAAAAAAACTGGAAAAAAATATTGTAATATTTAATCTTTGAAAAAAAAACTTGGTTAAAGTTTCTCCCTAAGCAGAGATTATGGTTGAGAATCAAGACTGATTCCTATCATTTACGGGATATCTCACATTCAATAAAATCTTTTAAGATTATTTTAGCAAAACTATCTCTTACTCCTTATAAATACCCCAGGAATCCCCCAAAATTTATTGCTACTGAAATAAAGAAATAATCCATTATAGTAATAGATAAATTGAAGACAGTCTTGTGTTCATTCCTCTAATTCCATAAATAGGAAAAATATGAAAAGATTTATCAACCAGGTTTTGGTCCCCATTATGGCAATTAAATATTTTTCCTTTAGAATCCCTGTATTAATGCTACTATAACAGTATCATATTTGAAGAGAGTTGTATGACTCAGCAAATTACCAGGAGGTAGCAAGGAAATCTAGCTCGCTCCTTCTGCCAAGATACAAAGTGAGGGAGCTTAAGGGGAAAACTCAACACCATGACAAACATGCCAGAGAGGGACCTTGAAGAGACTTTGGAGCCCAAGTGAGAGTTCTGGTTGTATTTGTACTGTGCAAGAGTGGAGTCTTGACAGAAACTGATAGATGAACAACTAAAATCAGTTTAAATAATGAAGAAAATATACTGGCTTATAAACCAAAAGAAGCAGAGAAATATTTCAGTTTAAATCATGGTTGGATCCAGCGCTCAAATCATCTCACCAACACTGAGACTTTTTTTTTTTTTTTTCACTGAGACTCTTTCCTATGGGCTTTGCTTTCCTCTGCACTGACTTCATTGTTAAGAAAACTCTCTCTAATGGTGACTCTCAGCAGCCTCAGACTTAAGACTTACCAGCTTATCCACCTCAGTAGAGAGTGGGTGTCTCATCTCCCAAGACCTAGCAAAAGTTCCAGCCACAGGTTACAGGCCAACTATAGAATTCATTACTCTGATACTAAATGACCATCAGAGTTGGAGAAGGGCAAAATTCATGTATTGCAACAGGGAAAGGATGGAGAAGGTGCCTATCACCAGCAGAAAAATAGTATATTTTGTATCTTTTTTTATATCTATGCTTTTTTATATCTATGATGCATGCAGTCCTTTCCATTCCGGTGCCAGAGGAAATGTGGCACTTTACTCTGACGTTAAATATAATGAGGACACCATGGTCTTTGGACCATCAAAAACCACATCGCAGTTGATACTCCATTACAAGTAAAAAGGTGAATCCTTTTTATCCAACTAAGTGTTGACCCTTTCCAGGTGAAAGCAATAAAAGCTCCAGTTAAGATGTATTTAAAGTAAATATTCAGTCTGATATCAGTATCTTCCCTCTTGGAAGAATGCACTAATATCACAAATTTAATAATTAAAGAAGAAAATGTATAACAATATCTAAAAAAAGTAATTTACCATTCCTAACATAAAGTTACTTTCACAAGAACACATAAGATTTCTCTGAATGAGAAAAAGAATGAGAAAAAGAAGAATCCCTTCAGAATAGCCATTAACAAATAGGTGTTAAGACAGAGGGAAAGACGATGAGGAAGCAAAGAAAAACCACTGACTGACAACGTACGAATTGACAACCATCACTGTGGTCCAACTACAGATACGATATAAAATAACTGAATTGTAAAAAATTTAATAATTACTATTTTAATTCAAAAATATAATTTTTGAGTCAAACAATTTATAGAAATGTATTGTATCCAACATATGTAAATAACTAAGCAAGGTACTACATCTAACTGTACATTTACCATTCTTCCTGCCATCAAACTTTCTCTCCACCAGGCTCTCCTACAAATCATACGTGACCAACCTCCCATAAATACCATTTTCATAACAGTAGCCACTTCTTAAAAAACTTGGAATCATCCCCTGGAATTAACTGCATTAAATCTAAATCTCCTGTCCTGAGTTTTAAAGGGCTTTGTAACTTATACCAGCCTGCTTAGCAATCCTGTTTGCCACATTTCTTAATATGTACTTTACATTTCATTTTGATCTTTTTGTTATTCGGCTATACACTCCATGCTTCTTTCAACTTCCGTAACTTTGCTCATGCTGGTTTTCCACTGTGGTAGAAAGAATAATGGTCCCCAAAAGATATCCCAGTCTTAATTCCCAGAATCTGTGAATCTGTCATCTGACATGACAAAAGAGACTTTGCAGATGTAATTAAGTCAAAGATCTTGAGATGGAGCAATTATTCTACATTATTCAACTGGGCCCAATAAAAATCACAGGGCCCTTATAAGAAGGAAGCAAAGGTTATAGTGATGCAATTTGAAGATGCAGTAAAGGGCCATAAGCAAAGGACACAAGCAGCCTTTAGAAGGTGAAAAAGGGTTCCTGATTTGGCTTTCAGCTTGACTACTGTACAGAAATACTAGTGATTTTTGAATGTTGATTTTGTATCCTGAGACTTTGTGAACCTGCTTATCATCATAAGGAGCTTTGGGGCTGCGACTACAGGGTTTTCTAGGTATAGGATCAAGTCATCTGCAAACAGGGATAGGTTGACTTCCCCTCTTCCTATTTGGATGCCCTTTATTTCTCTTGCCTGATTGCTCTGGCCAGGACTAAGCAAAAATACCAAGGCAGGAGGCATAATGCTACCTGACTTCAAACTATACTATAGGGCTACAGTAAGCAAAACAGCATGGTGCTGGTACAAAAACAGACATGTAGACCAATGGAACAAAAGAGAGAGCCCAGAAATAAGGCCATATACCTATGACTATCTGACCTTCAACCAAGGTGACAAAGACAAGTAGTTCAGTAACTGGTGCTGGGATAACTGGCTACCCATACACAGAAGACTGAAACTGGATCCTTCCTTACACCACATGCAAAAATTAATTCAAGACAGATTAAAGGCTTAAATGTAACACCCTAAACTATAAAAACTCTGGAAGATAACTGAGGTAATACCATTCTGGACACAGGAATGGACAAAGGTTTCATGATGAAGATGTCAAAAGCAATTTCAACAAAAGCAAAACCTGACAAATGGGATATAATTAGACTGAAGAGCTTCTGCACATCAAAAGAAACCATCAACAGAGTAAACAGACAACTTACAGAATGAGAGAAAATTTTTGCAAAGTATGAATCTGACAAAGGTCTAACATCCAGCATCTATAACAAACTTAAACTTACAAGAAAGAAAAACCCAAACAAACCCATTAAAAAGTGGGCAAAGGACACAAACAGACACTTTTCAAAGAAGGTATACAAGTTGCTAACAATAATATGAAGAACACTCAATATTACTGATCATTAAAGAAATGCAAATCAAAACCACAATGAAATATCATCTCACACAAGTAAGAATGGCTATTATTAAAAAGTCAAAAAATAACAGGTGCTGGCACGGTTGTGAAGAAAAAAAGCACTTATACACTGTGAGTAGTAGTGTAAATCAGTTCAACCATTGTGGAAAACAATGTGGCGATTCCTCAAAGACCTAAAAACATAAATACCATTCGACCTAGCAATCTCATCATTGGATGTATACCCAAAGGAATACAAATTGTTCTGTCATAAAGACACAAGGAACATCTATGTTCATTTCATCACTATTCATAATAGCACATAGAACCAACCTAAATGCCCATCAATGGTAGACTGGATAAAGAAAATGTGGTACATATATACCACAGAATACCATATAACCATAAAAAAGAATGAGATCTTGTCCTTTGCAGGAACACAGATGGACCTGGAGGTCATTATACTTAGCAAACTAATGCAGGAACAGAAAATCAAATACTGCATGTTCTCACTTTTAAGTGGGAGCCAAAAGATCAAAACACATGGAAACATAGATGGGAATACCAAACACTGGGGCCTACTGGAGGGTAGAAGGTGGGAAGAGGGAGAGGATCCAGAAAAATAACTAATGGGTACACTAGGCTTAATACATGGGTGAGAAAATAAATCTGTACAACAAACCCCCCATGACATGAGTTTACCTATATAACAAACCTGCACATGTACCTTTCAACTTAAAACTTAAAAAAAAAAAAAAGAAGTTGGAAAGGGGAAGCAAATGGATTTTTCTCTGGAGCTTCCAGAAGTAATGCAGCTCTGCCAATACCTTAATTCTGGCTTTGTAAAACTCGTTTCAGACTTCTGACCTACAGAACTATAAGATAATTTGTGTTGTTTTAAGACATTAAGTTTGTGATAATTTCGTTACAACAGGACTCAGAAACTAATATAACTACCAACATTGCTTTCAATAAATACTGTTAATGTTCAGCACTATCCTATTCCTTGTAATGGATATGTCCTATATCAAGGGTTTCACACAAGAACAGTCTTTTTTAGTGTGTTAATTGTCTGAAGTACACTGTAAACCTTTTGAGAGAAGGGATCATCAGAGCTAATGCTTCACATACTCTACTGTAGTTACACACTTATGCATGCTTTTGTCGTATGTGTGTTTATTCAGCAAACATTCATCGACGGCGTGATTCATACAAAGTAATTGCCCAGTACCTGTGGAACTTAGTAAAACAAGCTACTGTCCTTGTCCTCTAGAATAATATCTTGGGAGTGGTAAAACATGTACTCAAAAAACTAAAGGAAAATCCAGAACAGGGTAAGTAAAATTAGATTCAAGAAAGAAAAGCTTTAGGAGTTTAGACGTGGAAGAGTTAAGTTTGTTGAGTGATTCAAAAATAACCTCCAGGACATGGCACATTGCCCCATTTATCTTTAATATGTCCATGTTTGATGTCTTTTCTTCCTTTCTACTTACCTCACACTAATCATCTTTCTTGCATCACTTTCTGGTATTTTTACTTGGTTTGAGGTTTGTTCCAGTGAGCAAGAGATGGGCCTAAAACAACCCATCCCTCTGAAATGGCTCTGAATCTCTTCTCTCTTTCCTCTGTTTCCATTGCCATTGCCTAATACCTGTATTTCCATTATTAATTACTAAGTACCATTTTCATCAGTATGCCCTCCAATCAGTTTTCATTAGCTAGAACCTTGTTCTCTCTCCAGAGTCCCTTCACTGAGCCATGAAATGAAAAGATTTGAAAGCACTTATGGGATACCGACCTCTCTATTGAGCAACTGTCTAAGTCCATTAAGGTAGAGCCATATGCTGCCATCAGTTAACCTAATTTTTAAAATTGACCTGTTATATTGTATGGCAGATATACCTGACAGCAATGATGACTTAAGCATACCCTTAGAATGACCCTGTATGGTCAATGTACCTGACAGCATTAACTTCAGCATACCCTGAGAATGCCCCTGTATGGCCAGTGCACTTGACAGCAATAACTTAAGCATACCCTGAGAATGACCCTGTATGGCAGATGCACCTGACAACAGTAACTTCAGCATGCCCTGAGAATGACCCTGTATGGCAGATGCACCTGACAACAATAACTTAAGCATGCCCTGAGAATGATCCCATGGCCTAAGAAGAATGTGTGTTCAGAGTTCTGAGCTAAGAAATCCAGGAACAGCCAACCTGAAGATTCATTCCTTATCTATAAGGAACCTCTGAACCCCTGACCCATCCTGTGGAATGCAAGCCCATACAGGGAGATTAAGGTCTTTTGTTTGGGGTTAAATGATGGTTGCCAGGTGAAGGTTCCTAAGGGGAGGGTGCTAAGTGAAGACTGCATGCTTTTTACAAACTGTAGTGGTTCTCCTGTCCAGCCCACTGCCGCTGGACCACCCTGTATGTAAGTCCCCTCAATAAACCCCATGTCTCATTCACTGGATCCAAGTCTCTCCTTTATCCTCTTCTTTATCCAACACAGTGCTGCTATCCCTATTGAAATCAACAGGGGTTTGGCATGGCATATATAATCAAGTTGCATGCTAACAATAAACAATCTAATTTTATAGCATTATCCAAACTTTCTTTCTTAAAATGTACTGGTTGTTTAGCATAGAAGAGGTTCAGTTATCAAAAAATTTGGGGAAGAGTGGGTTAAATGGTTACATAGATTCCTTTACTGTAGGGTTTCTCGGAGCCTTTACTATATTAAAGTGCATTGTGAATCCACAAGGGATACATAAGATGCAATATTTCAAAAAGTTACCGTGCCACAAAATCCTGGTTTTATTATTGTTGTTTGTTGTGATTGTTTGTTTTGGTTTCACTCACATGAACAATTTTGGAAATGACAATTTGGGAAATCCCAATACAGTAGAAAGGAAGCAGAGAGGAAGCTCTGAAATTTGAGTTTTAGTCCTAGCTCTTCCATTAACTAACTGTATGACTAAAGCTTCTGTGGACTGTAATAATTTCCTATTTATAACTGAAAGGGGTAAATTAAATTATCTCTGAGGTTCCTTCCAGCTCTAGCATTCTATGATTCTATTTTCCCTGAATTAACCTAATTGCCCAGTGGTTTGGATTGTGTTCAGACAGTGAACAACTAATACTTTCACTTCCAATTGGCACATCCCTTTTAAATGCTGGAAGTCCTATAATAACTTTATATAGGCCGGGCACGGTGGCTCACGCTTGTAATCCCAGCACTCTGGGAGGCCGAGGCAGGCGGATCACGAGGTCAGGAGATCGAGACCACTGTGAAACCCCGTCTCTACTAAAAATAGAAAAAATTAGCCAGGCGTGGTGGCGGGCGCCTGTAGTCCCAGCTACTCGGAGAGGCTGAGGCAGGAGAATGGCGTGAACCCGGGAGGCGGAGCTTGCAGTGAGCCGAGATTGCGCCACTGCACTCCAGCCTGGGCGACAGAGCAAGACTCCATCTCAAATAAATAAATAAATAAATAAATAACTTTATATAAATATGAAGCAATGTTACATATAGGGTTAATTGCATATAAACATTAGCCACACTCCAAATGTTCAAAGGATGAATTACAAATAATCTAAATTGGTCACAGAACTAAAGTAGCCTCAAAAGATGGCCATAACTCAGTCAACCTCTGACTTCATGAATTATCACATTTACTATTTTTGTTCTTTTTACCAAAAGTTCCTCAAGATCCAGAATGAGTATACAACTTGCTTGCAAATTCACAAAACTAGTCACTGTTAAGTCTGCCTTATGGGGTAGTATCCTTATTAAAAATTTATTACATATGAAAGTCTGCCTTATGGTGTATTCTTATTTTAAATTTATTGCAAGTGAAAAAGAATAAGAAAATGAATACCAATTTACCGACTGTCCACCTAAAGCAGTAAAATGTTATCAAAATGTCACCTATGTTACATTCTTCCTCTTCTCCCCAGAGGTAATCCACAGTACTTTCAACAGTAAATAAAACAAGAATGTAAAGAAAGCTCTACAGTAAATGCCAATTGCAACCAATTCGAAAGACTTGTCCAGATTAATTTGATGTATGGATTTTATTGATTTAAATGTTCTCTGCATGAACACACATTTAGTTTTATAGGATTTCTGAAATGTTGCGTACTAATAAAGGGATATTATTATAGAATTCATACATAAATGACTAGGCAATGATACAAATATTATCATAATATTTTTAAAAAGTATCAATCAAAAATCCTTCAGAATATTTCCAGACTATCAGTGGGCTATCTATCAATGACAAGGCTTCTAGCATTATGAGTAATTTTTTCTCCACTGGAAATTTTCAAAAAGCGCTCTCATTCTCTTTCTTTTCTTTTCTTTTCTTTTCTTCTCCTTCCTTTCTTTCCTTCTCTTTTCTCATTTCTTCACATTTTATATATTTTGCCAAAGAAAAATAAATATTGACTCAGTTTTTTACACTACATTTCAGTACATAACATCTGGAGGTGGGAGGTTTATAGATGCATCACCATTATCTAAGTGGCCAAAACATTTACTAAAGGTTATTACATAATTTGTAGAGATGTGGAGATTCTAAAGGAAAGACACAGTAGGACTAGGCTAGGACTTACATTGTGCAAAATGGAATTTTACATGAATCTAATTATTCAGGTGATTGCTAACTGTGCAGCTTTTCCCCAATAGCAGCAGCTTCCAAAATGTTCTCGTAAGAATTTAATGGAGTCAAGATTTGTAACAAGTAGCTCAAAACTGGGCTGGAGGGTGAGAGAAGAAAGAGGAAAAAAAACTTTGAACAATCACGAACCGTTTTCTAATGGTTACAGTAAGATAAAACATGTATTAGAAGATTTAAAATGTCTAGCGAACACAGACACAAAGCACTCTCCCAGGACTTTATAAATCTAATCCATAAGAGAAGCTATCTGGATATAGGGCTTGGCATGACTGTTGATCCTCATTTAACTGTATCTGTAATTTCCCCACTATTATTTCGCAGAAAGTTACACATGTCAAAAATATGCACTTATTGCCATCAAAATGTGTCCCCAAAAGAAGAAAATTTGTCCCCAGAGGGAAAGGAGTAGTATATTTGGTAGTGAAATATAAGAATATAATCAACTTACATAATAATTAGAGATGTGATATTAAGATTTTATCAGTTCTCATTGTGAAACTATAAAACCAACCCATGTTAGAAGTTCTCCAATTCCTCATCCAATCATTCAGATTCTCATCAGAAAAACACATGAAAATTTAATTCTGAGGGTTGTTTAGTTAAGTAGCAGATGTTCCAATATCTCTATGTCATCTTCCCTGCACATACAAGCCTGTGTTTAGAGAAATAAAAATTATATTTGCCTTTGATATTACACACTGAAGGTATCTAGAGAAAGTGAATTATTATTGAAGGGAATTAAAATAACACTACTGAGCCACTTAAATTCATTCTTTCCTCTGCCTGCAATTGCATCTGTTAAGTCCCACAACACTGAGAACAAAGCCTACATCCCAACCTCAAAACCTGATGATTTGACATTGATCTCTCATTTTTCATCTGTGCTTTGATGCTCAGTTCGGCCAACAAATAAGGAAACTCCTGGATGCCTTTATCTATGTGTGTATACCTTACACAAAAGTATTTTCATAGTGCATTATTTATATCTATGATAATGTATTCATTCATTCAAAAATATCATGCACTTAGTATATGATGAACATTGTACTGGACACTAGGGATTAAGTTGTTAGAAAAGCAACATGGTTTCCGTCCCCATGGAGCTTACTATGTAACGTGTAGGAAGAAGAGCTAGAGGATGCTATGAGAGATATACCAGGCAATTTTTATATATCAGAATTCAGGTAAGGCTTCTCTGAACAAATGATAATTAAATTTTGATCTAATTTAAATTTAATAATTAAATTTAGGCTTGTATATGCTATTCTTAAGATAAATATACCTTCAGAAAATTTACTCTCAAAGATAAGAGGCTAAAAGTACTTTGTATTAATTTGAATGCCCACTGGGGTAGAAAATATAAATTATGTCCTCTTGAGCAATGTACGTCACCAGCTCAAAAGATCATGATTTGAGTCAGGTGTTGAAAGTGTGGCACACATACACCATGGAATACTATGCAGCCATAAAAAAGGATGAGTTCATGTGCTTTGTAGGGACATGGATGAAGCTGGAAACCATCATTCTCAGCAAACTATCGCAAGGACAGAAAACCAAACACCGCATGTTCTCACTCATAGGTGGGAACTAAACAATGAGAACACTTGGACACAGGGTGGGAACATCACACAGCAGGGCCTGTCATGGGGAGGGGGGAGGGATACCATTAGGAGATATACCTAATGTAAATGACGAGTTAACGAGTGTAGCACACCAACATGGCACATGTATGCATGTGTAACACACCTGCACATTCTGCACATGTATCCTAGAACTTGAAGTAGAACAAAAAAAAAAAAAAGGAAGAAAGAAAGAAAGAAAGTGCTTCATTTTGCCTTTATGGTGATAACATTTACCAGGGCTCTGTTTTTACAAAGTAATATTGCAGAACAAAGATAGTGAAATTCTCTGATTATTTTGCACAATGAATATGTCAAAAACCAATTAACTTGTAGACATTTGTATGTTACATTAGACATTAGAAGCATAGAAGTTAACCAGTAAAAATTCAAGGGAAGGATACTTCAGACAGTGAAAATAGCATGTACAGTGTCTCTGAGAGTGACAGAGAGCACGGGAAGAATGCTAGGAAGTTTGGGAGGGGTACAGAGGAAAGGAAGGGCTAGGAAAAAGCCACGTGGAACGCTGGGTGGATGAACACAAGCCTGCAAAGTAAACTAAGAAAAAACAGGCAAAGGGGTTAGAAAGAGAAAAGGAAAGAGTGAAGTTACAGAAACCAAAGAAAGAAGGTATTTCAAGAAGTAGAGAGTATTCAATAATAGTATTACTGAATGGAGAAGTTTGATGGAATGAAAAATGTCCCTGGAGGTAATGAATGTTAGCAAGAAGCTGTACTTCCAGTTTTTATAATTTTATCAGAGTACCTTGTTTTAACCCTTCATTAGTGGTCAAAGTTTCATTCTGGCCCAAATGAGAGTTTAAAATTTGAACAATATCGCTTGGGTTTCTAAGTAAAAATTCAGTCTTTTCAAAAGAGGTAGCTCAATTCCTGGCCTAGTCAGCCACTCAATAGCTTTCTTTTTTCTTTGCTATTCTTAAGATAAATGTACCTTCAGAAAATTTGCTCCCAGCGATAAGAGGCTAAAAGTACTTTGTACTAATCTGAATGCCCACTGGAGTAGAAATTATAAACTATGTCCTTTTGAGCAATGTACATCACCAGCTCAAAACACCATGATTTGAGTCAGGTGTTGAAAGTGCTTCATTTTTGCTTTTGTGGTGATAACATTTACCAGGGCTCTGTTTTTACAAAGTAATATTGCAGAAAAAGATAGTGGGATTCTCTGATTATTTTGTACAATGAATGTGTCAAAAACCAATTAACTTGTAGACAACTTTTGCATGTTACAATTGCAGGGAAATACATGATTGATGAGTAAATTTATCTATCAATCTTACTTTAACTGAGCAGCACCACACAATTGATCTGTCCTATTAGGAGGAGAAAACAGTTACAGCTAGGGGTAAATGGGATGCTCTGACCATGGCCAAGATACCACTGCTCAGGTAGGTGGGAAAAAAATTCTCCAATGCTAATTTATCAAACAAATGACAAGAATTCATGTCCACTAGCATACATCCATTCAAATTAAAATACAAATTATTTTCTAATTATCCTCTGTTCTCGAAAATCCATACTATTATTCCCTTCCATTACTAACCCTAAAGTAGGGGTCAGTGAATACCAGTCCTAGTTTCAATATCGAACCACATAATTCCATTTCCCCACATATAAAATAGGGATAGTACACCATCCTATTTACCTTAAAAATGTTATACAGATTATATGAGATAACAAGTGTGAATGTACTTTTGTAAATGTTTTTAAAGCTCTATACAAATGCAACTTATTACAATCATCACATGTAGTATACATTAAGCCAATTACATAAACACAAGCATTTCGAAAAACACTTGTGCTTATAAAATGTTATTATTGCCCATAAAATGTGTGATGATGGCACGTTCCTCCTATTGGAAAAACTTCTAAAAATATGCTCACACACATATATCCCCCTACATATATAGAGAGAGACAGAGAAAGAGAAAAAGAGAGAGACAGAGATTCTCTGCATAGAGTTACTGGGGAAAAAGGAGGATAACTACATGTATCTGGCATACACAGTTCATTCTCATGCTGTATTCCTTCTTCCCCTTCTTGATCACAAGAGAGTCACCACTATTAAGTGGGTATACTGCCATCCAGAAAGGATAATATTTTATAGCCCCTCTTACAGCTAAGCGAGGCTCTAGGACTAAATTCTGACCAATAGAATATAATTTAAAATGTCACGTTGAATGTGTCTTTATAGTAAAAGTGTCCTTAAAGTCTTCCATCCTTTCCTCCTTCCTGTTAGTTGGAATGCATACATAATGCTGAAACTCAAGCAGACATCCTGGACCATGGGGAAAACCTACAGGCTATAAGAAGCAGAACAAAATGATAAAAGGTTTCTAGATATCTGAAACACAAATAACAACTCTAGACTGCCTACATATTTCTTTCTCAAGAAAGAAATACAAACTTCTGTTATTTTGGGTCTTCAGTGACTCACGGACAAACCTCATCCTATCTGGATACCACATATGTATATGATATTTGTATATGTATTTGTATACACGTATACAAAGTGTGTGCTTATGTTATCTACAATGATCTGTACAACTGTTTATAAACAAATATATATACAAATATTTATACATGTATGAACACATAAATTTGTTCATGTTTAATTTGAAATAAAACAAGAAAAAAGATCATGACTATTCAACTGTCTAGTAGGACAGACATTTTATTTTTTTATTTTTCTTTATTTTTCTTTTTTTTTTAGGGCAAGAAAAAGCTACACTAAGGAGCTCATTTCACTACAACAGCTGCATTTTACATTCTTTTTTTTTTTTTAATATGTACTTTAAGTTCTGGGATACATGTGCAGAATGTGCAGATTTGTTACATAACACATGCCATGGTGGTTTGCTGCACCCATCACCCATCATCTGCATTCTAAGTGGTCACTGGGCCCTTAAGCTCTCCTCACCTTCCTAATGGATGTTTTCGTCCTTACTCACTAGAATTTCATTCACTCTCCTGTAACTGTCACATGAATTTCTTTTTTCCATTCCCATCTATTTTCTCCTGGTGGGACAGACACTTTAAACATGGAACACTCCAAAAGGCCCACAGTATTACCCTCTTCAAAATCTCTAAACTGTCAAAAAGATAGTCACCAGAAATTATAATTCTAAATTTGATCTTATCACAGTCCATCTTAGAGTCCTCCAGTGGCTCTCTATTTCCTTCAGGACAAAGTCCAAATAATAATTCTGGGTTGCTAAGGGCGTACCTTTATTCCTCCTCTGCATGCATCCTGTACTCCAGCCTCACCCTGCATCTCTGCCTCTGTACAGAGAGGCATACCTCTTTTGCTTCAAATTCCTCACTCCAGCCCCTACATCGACCTTGCTGATGGCTAACTATCCTTTAAAATTCAACTCAAATCTTATCTCCTCTGAGTGTCTTTCCATGACACTCTTCCACACGCATCTGCTTGTTGCCCCTTCTGGGTTAGTTCCTTCATGCTGTCTTAAGATTTCATGTACAAATTTATTCTTTTGAAAAAAATCTAAGTACCTATCAAGCAGCAGGCACTATTTCTATTATAATCATCAGGTATATTAGTCATCAATTTTTCAAAACCTGCCACCACCCAATCCTGCAGCACATAAATAGTATGTTTTTCAATTTATTTGATCCTTTACACCATGTATATGGTGTTCAGTAACTGACTGATGAGTTAATTAGTTTGGGGCAATCTGCCCTACTCACCCTGTGGTCAGAGGTTCTTGACTTCATTTATCTTCCTTTCTCCACGTATATGGTGTCTAAATTTAGATAATATTATCCAGGGACAAAGATATATTAAATCTCAAAATCTGAAAGTCATCTTTTTGATCCATAAAGTAACTTCTTGCACTGTTCGTTCTCCACCAAAACTGCACTTAAGCGTCCAGTCCAACTCCATGCTTTTTGCCAGCCACCAAAGCCCTGCCTGCTTCACTTCATTTCAGATCCAGCTGAGACCTCATGCCAATCACTTCAATGACTCTGAGTCACACTACTGAGTCCCTCATTCCTGCCACCCTTATGTTGTATCATGGCTACCCAACAATCATTACAACTGGTTCAACTTAATTATTTGTTTACAACAGCAGATGCTACTGGGAGAAGAAATAGGAGCCTTTGACAGAGATGAAGATGCTTAGGTTAAGTGACCATCATAAAAACTAAGGTAGGTAGAGATATTCAGTGGTATACACTGATTAAAAGCCAGGGAATTAGGTCTCTCGAATCAGAATTAATTCCAGCCTTATATTCCCATTATTACATCAGAGATTGTCAACTGCTGCAATTTACAATGTCAACTTCATCTTTGGCCAGTAGGGCTAGAGTCCTCCCTAGTTCTTTATCAGTCTTTGAAGGTTATTACCAAAGTGATCCTGGATAAATCACTTCAAAACTTGCCTGAGAAAGTCTCTCTCTGAAGGGTGCGGGTTGGGGGAATGAACAATCACCTGTGCCTACCCAGGGCACAGGTGATTCTCTGAGTAACTTGTCTAAAAAAGTATTTTAAGGATGCTGAGAACCAAAAATGATTTTGAGGCCGGACGCGGTGGCTCAAGCCTGTAATCCCAGCACTTTGGGAGGCCGAGGCGGGCGGATCACGAGCTCAGGAGATCGATACCATCCTGGCTAACATGGTGAAACTCTGTCTCTACTAAAGATACAAAAAATTAGCCGGCATGGTGGCAGGTGTCTGTAGTCCCAGCTACTTCGGAGGCTGAGGCAGGAGAATGGCGTGAACCCGGGAGGTGGAGCATGCAGTGAGCCGAGATCGCATCACTGCACTCCAGCCTGGGCGACAGAGCAAGACGCCGTCTCAAAAAAGAAAGGAAAAAAAAAGATTTCGAATGAGCAAGCTATTTATTTCACAGGGTTTGAATGAGAAATTCATCATCACATGCTGCTGGGAAAGTGACACGATTGTTTTTGTTTCCTTTGCTTTCTGGTTTAAGAGCTGTCCTTTATAGCCAACAGGTGTTTGTACCACAGTAAGTGCAATGATTTAGTAAACATCTAATTCATCATTTCTAGTTGCTGAATAACAAAATTACAATGGTTTCCTTGTCCCATAAGAATCATTTTTAAAAGTTCATTGCTCTAGTGCTTTACTTCCTTTGATCATTGGAAAAGGAATCTGATTTCCTTTCCAATTAGACATCTTGATGTATCCTCCTACTTTGGCCCATTCTCTACCTTAGAACAACAAATTATTTTAAGACTTCTTGAGGACAGGAAGACCCGGGAGAGCTATAGATAATACAAAATGGCTATTCAAGACATAGCAAGAAAAGCCTCTTCAAAGGCACAACTTAGAAGGTTATAGGTTAATCCAGTATTCTCTATTTAGAAAAAAAAAACCTTAAAAATTGTCCATTAGATTAAAAAAATTACAATGCACTGTATCTCTTAAAATAATAAGAATTTCATAAATAAAAACTGGTTCCTCTAAATGACTTTTTGTTGCCATGACTCCAGCTTTCCACTTCTATTAGTCATTTAACAATACTTCCAAGGATAAAAATGTACTTTAACTCCTACCTTTCAGAAGAGAATCACATTATACATTCTCAGAAGTTTAGACACAGTATTTTTGGTATATTTTTTAAAAATGTTCTGCAAGGTAAGTTCCTGTGTGTTTAAAAAAGTGCCCAGAAAAACTGTGGAGATAGAAGCTTCAAGACAAATTAGACACAAGTCAAATGACAGAAAATAAATGACCATGTAACAGATTCTCATAAACTTCTGAAGAGACCATAGAGAATCCTGACTTCCTATCTCAGATCTGCTTAAATCCAACCCCTCTCGTCTCAAGCATTTCAAAATCTATTTCAATTGTCTCACAACTCACGTCCACAGCAAGAAAAATGCAGTGCTAACACATTTATTACAGGACCTTTGAAACCTGAAGAAATTTCAGAGCAAAGATAAAAAAATGATTTTATTTTACACAAGTGCTAAAACTGTTGGGTTTTTTCTTCATTTTGAAATCTCTTGAGATGGCTGCAAAACTATTATATGTCTTGGCTGCTTCACCTCCCACTGTCCAATAAAATTCCAGTCATTTCACAGTATC
The DNA here is from genome assembly GCF_006542625.1 of Nomascus leucogenys. Classification (NCBI taxonomy): domain Eukaryota; kingdom Metazoa; phylum Chordata; class Mammalia; order Primates; family Hylobatidae; genus Nomascus; species Nomascus leucogenys. Next base: position 28,111,921 of record NC_044395.1, on the reverse strand, counting down.
AGTCAACTACATATTGTGCCTTGGCTTCACATACCTGCCAAGAAGGTGTCTGAAGAAACTGAAGCCTACATTACAACCAAAGCTCCTTCAGTGTCATAAAACATATTAATTTTTGGCATTATGCAATTTAATGTATTTCAGAGGGTTCTTTAATGCTGATTTTTATTTATAATAGAAAAGCAATTACCAAAAATGCAAGCTTGCAAAAACTTCCGTACTAAGAGTCCACCTTATACAATTAATAAATCTCTTAACCTCTCAGACCTTCACATTACTAAAATGATGCATCTCTGCATAGTGTATTTTATGATCACCACCTAATCTGTCACTTCACCTGGCCCATGCTGCCCTTTCTTCTGATTTCAATTATTCCAATTAAGTAGTAATAAATTGTTATCTGATCTTCATTGCCCGTTAAATCTGCTACTGTATGTTTTTCCTTGCTTTAAGTTCAAAATCTGTGAATTTATTATCTATATGCTATAGGGGTACTTCATCAAAATCCAACACTTCACTAAACATTTCTCTAGTCTTAAGTGCACTTGTAATTGCATAACCAGCAACCTGTTCTAGCTAATTTAAGTAACTTCTCCTTTATTATGCTTCGCAATCTCACTACCTACAATAATATCGAGAGAAAAACAGTAGCACAACCCTTCCTTGACGTTCTGCTGATACTCTTCAGGATGCTGGTTTCTGGCTCTTTGGCTGACTTCACTTCTTCCACCTGAAACTTAAGTTCTAGTCGAGAAGGCTCAGTAAATGGCCACTGCTACATGCCTTCTCTACTCACTATTTGGGAAATTCACGATTCTGATTTCTTCCTGTATGTGATGGTTCATGACCTTAACCTGCCACACCTACCAAAATTTTTCCTGCTGGCCACAGAATAGAACCACTGGGAGATTATGCTATCCAATCAGTTTTTACACAAAATTTCATCTAGTTGATTACACACAACCACCTCAGATATGACTGCAATCTTCACAGCTCACTGTACTGCATAAACATTGCAGAAAATATCATTTAAAAAACATTAGGCTTCTGTTCAAGATGACTCTTTAAGTTTAAGCCTAGAGAAACTACTGAAGTTCCACCACACTGCAATGATGACAAAATATAAATAGAGAACATTATAATGTTATACCCTATTAAAGAGCAATTGGGTGGTTTCCTGGTTTGGGAAGTTATTCATAAAGCTGTTGGAAACATTCGTGTGCAAATCTTTTTATGAGCATTTTACCTATTTCCCTTCAGTATATTCCCGTTAATGAAATTGTTAGGTCATAGGGTCGAAGTATGATTAACATTACTAGTGATTGCCAAATAGTTGTGCAAAACGGTTATACCAGTTACATTTCTACCAGCAAAGTAAGAGAGTTCAATTTGCTCCTTACCCTTGCTGATATTTAGTATTGTCAGTCTTTCCAATGTGAGCCATTGGTAGTGGTATGTCACTGTGGTTTTAATTGGCATTTTTTGATAACGATAATGTAAGCATCTTTTTCTATACTTTTTTTGTCCATTTATAAAAAAATAGCTGATCAAGCCTTTGCTCGTATTAAAACTGAATTGTCTCTTTATTGATTTATAGTAATTCTTTATGTACTCTAGATATAAGTCTATTGTCAGGTATATTTATTGCAAATATTTGCTCCCTGTCTGTGTATTGCCTTTTCACTTTCTGCCTTTTGACGAAGAAAATATTTAATTTTGATGAAATTTAATTTCTAATTGTTTTCTGTTATTGTTTGTGCCTACTATATTCTGTTAAAAATGTCTTGCCTTTTTCAAGATCATGAAGACATTTTGTGATTTGCTCTAGAAGTTATATTTATGTCTATGATCCATCTTGAATTAATTTTTGTTTATTTATATGAGATAGGCTCAAGTTTGTTTTTCCATATAAATACTCAGTTACTGCAACACTATTTAATGTAAAAGTCTTCTACTCTTTATTGAATTGCTTTGGTGCCTTTGTCAAAAATCAATATATATTTGAACCTATTTCCGAACTTTCTATTCTGTTCCATTAATCTATCAGTTATTATGCCAATACCATACTGTGTTATTTACTGCCAGTTTATAGTAAATCTTGGGTCTTGCTTGTTCTCTAACATTGTTCTCTTCTTGAAGAAATGTCTTAGCTAACCTAAGCATTTTGTATGCTCATTTAAATTCTAAAGACAGCAGCGACTACAAAAATGCAGCTGAATTTTTATTGGGATGCACTGGAGTTATGTATCAGTGGGTAGAGAAATAGCATCTCGATGATAGTTTTTAAATCCATGAACATAGTATATTTCAACATTTACTTAAGTCTCCTTTAATTTCTCTGCAAAATTTTGCAGTTTGGGGTATAGAGGACTTGGACAGCTATTATTTTAGGTATTGGCATCGTAAGTATTTCCTAGACAGCAGTTGATGCTATTGTAAATGGCATTTTAAATTTATTAAAAATTATTTATTTATTGTTACTTATTCCATTTTCCAAATGGTTTGTTCATAGCATATACAGCTGTCTATGGTGATATAGTAAACAATATCTCTCATTTTCAGATCTTTCTCTCATATTCTGGACCTGTAATATATTTGCAGTCATCATCCTGGCCAGATTATAATTGAACTTTTGTAATAATTTCTTGCTTTCTGGACTTTCAACTAAGACCAGAAATTATAGCAGAATTGTTATGTTTACTTTCCCAAAAACTTTCCAGTGTCCCAGTCCTGAAATCTGTCAATCTTCCTACCTTTGTTCTTACAACTTATATCAAGTTAGCTAGCCCTAGCATTGCACCAACAGGAGTTTCCAAATTTATTTAATGCCCTTCCTCCTTCAACAAAGAATGTTCCAAAAAATAGTTGTGTATCATTTTTCCTGATCTAAGTAAATGATGTTCAAAAATTTCTTTATTTCCTCCTTCTAGTAAAGAATGCTTTAAAAGTCATTGTAAAAATATATTGAAGTGTGATGGGGGTCTTGGCATGAAAATTATCAAACGTCTAGAAAATGTTTAGGGTTGGCAAGAAACTTGTATTCAGCAAACTTGGTTAAAGCCATTATTTACATACAAGAGAATTCTTAAAGTCCTTTCCAACACTGAAAATTAATTATTCCTAGAAATGATTATTAAATAAAATAATTGTATTTAGTTCACCAGTCCATTATATGTGTTTAGAGACTAGAAAAGTGGGGCAGATGTATTTCTTTATAAGGAAACACTAACAATAACAAAAAAAAAGTTTCCTGCAAGGAAAGATGTTCACGTAGGAAAATCTTCTTCCCCAAAAACGTCAGGAACAATATTTAAGAGGAGCTTTAAAGGTATCTGTTATTTTTGATATTTCAAGTGTGCAAATCAAAACCAGAAAAATATCTTACAAGATCATCCTAAACATCTCCTCAGTCCCAGGGAACTAGGATCATATATGTGACATAATTTTTGGCTAAGCCAGAAAGGACTTTAACTTGACTTTAAAGGCAAGTAGCACATATTTATTTGTAACCACTGAATCAAAAGCATGTTGGTTAAAGACATCTTGCTGAAATCAAAATGTACAAAATTTCATGGAAGGAAAGAGAAAAGAATTTAGTCTTTAAAAAAAAACTTCCTCAATATTTAGGGAAATAAATAATCCAATAAACTGTTTGTTTCTTATTTCTGTCACATGTATGCCAAATATATATATACCACCTATACTGAAATATAAAATTATAGAGTACAATGTAACTATATAATTTAAAAATATATGGCGGTGGCCTCCAGTTTCTGGTCCCACATGTAAGGAACTTGGAAGTCACCACTTCATCCTAACAATAAGTAAAAAGCAGAATAAACTGAAAAATCAACAACTCTTCTTAAATCTGTAAGAGAAATGATGTCACTGGGCAAACCACTGCCCCTAAAATTGGAGAGAAAGACAGGCAGATACAGAGAAAAATGACTTACTGGAGCAGCAGCCCACAAGCAAAAACCTCCTTGGGAACTAGTGCCACAGTAGAGAAACCTGAACAGCAGTTTGCAATTACTGGAGGCTCGGTGTGGACAAGTCTGAGAGATTAAAAACTCCAGGGAGATCCAGTCATCCCAGAGACTGCACACTTTTGTGATTATTACTTCATGGAGATCTACTAGCTTCTCACAGTGAATACTAGAGGAAAATTCCCTTATGATTCCCACAAGGGAAGGAGGAAAAGACCCATTTAGAAACACACCAGATCATTTCGTACTTCTCAAAAATGTCTGCCCTCAGGAGAATATATCTATCCTACTAGGGTTTTGTCAGAGCCTAATTGACCTAGGTGAAAGGAAATACCCAACTCCAACAGCTCTAGCCTTCTGCATGGAGGAAGAAAAATACCCAACAGGTCAAGAAACAGAGCAAGTAAAGTTATCAGGGATAAAGAGGGTCATTACATAATGATAAAGGGGTCAATTTTCCAGAAAGACATAACAATCCTTAATGTGTATGTGCCTAACAACAGAGTGTCAAAACACATGAGACAAAAACTGATAAAAGTTTAAGGAGAAATAGAGGAATCCATTATTACATTTGGAGACTTCAACACCACTCTACCAGAATTGGGCAGATCTAACACGCAGAACATCAGTAGGAACATAGTTGAATTCAACAACATCAATCAACTGGATATAATGCACATCTAAAGGCTACTGAATCCAACAAAAGCAGAATACAAATTATTCTCAAGTTCACATGGAATATTCACCAAGCTAAACCACAATCTGGGCCATAAAACACACCTTAACAAATTCAAAAGACTAGAAGTCTTACAAAGTCTTGAAATGGGGTTAAATTATGAATCAGTAACAGAAAGGTCGCTAAAAAATCGCCAAACACTTGAATAACCTACGTCAAAAAAGAAATCTGAATAAAAATATAAAAATATTTTTGACTAAATAAAAATAAGAATACAACTTAGGAAAATTTGTGATTCAGTGAAAGAGTGCAAAGAGAGTAACACCACTGAATGCATATATCAGGAAAAAAGATCTAAGATCAGTTACCTAAGCTTTCACTTTAGAAGGCTACAAAAAGAAGAAAAAATTAAATCCAAAGTAGGCATGAGAAAAGAAATAAACTCAGAATAGAAATCTATGAAATTGAAAACAGGAAATAAACAGAGAAAAGTCAATGAAAACAAAACGTGGTTCTTTGAAAAGGTTAATAAACCTAATAAGCCTCTAGCCAGGCTAGCTAAGAGAAAAAGAGAAAGGATACAAATCAATAAGACCAAAATAAACAAGGAGACCTCACTATGCATTCTCTGGACATTACAAGGATAACAAAGAAATACTCTATGCCCACGAATTTGATAACCTAGATAAAATGGATCAATTCCTTAAAGACACAATCTGCTGAATCTCACACAAAAGATAATAATCTGTAAAGCTCTATATCTATCAAATAAATTTAATCAATAATTAATAACTTTCCAAAACAGAAATCACCCGGGCCAGATGAGTTCACTAGTGAATTCTACCAAAAATTTAAGAAATAAATTATACCATGCCATTTTTTTAAATCTTTCCCATAATATAGAAGTGATGAGAATACTTGTGATATGGTTTGGCTGTGTCCCTACCAAATCTTATCTTGAATTATAGCTCCCATAATCCCCATGTGTCATGGAATGGACCTGATGGCAGGTAAATGAATCATGGGGGCAGGATTATTCCATGCTGTTCTTGTGATAGTAAGTCTTACAAGATCTGATGGCTTTATAAAGGGCAGTTCCTCTGCACATGCTCTCTTGCCTGCTGCCATGTAAGACATACCTTTGTTCCTGCTTCACCTTCTGCCATGATTGTGAGGCCTCCCCAGCCATGTGGAACTGTGAGTCCATTAAACCTCTTTTTCTTTATAAATTACCCAGTCCCAAGTATGTCTTTCTTAGCAGCATGAAAACGGACTAATACAACTTCATAACTCATTCTGAGGCCAGTATCACCCTAATAACAAAACCAGACAAAGACATTACAAGAAAAGAAAACTACAGACTGATATATCTTATAACATAAATGCAAAAATTATTAACAAAATAGATTCACAAATCAAGCTGGGTACGGTGGCTTGTGCCTATAATCCCAGCTACTCAGGAAGCAGGAGAATCGCTTGAACCTGGGAGGCGAAGGTTTCAGTGAGCCGAGATCGCACCACTCCAGCCTGGGTGACAGAGCAAGACTCTGTCTCAAAAAAAAAAGAAAAAAAAATACATGTGTGTGTATGTACATCTATATAGTATACATACATACAGACATATATACACATACATGTATATATTCACAAATCAAATCCAAGAATGTATAAGTATACACCACAACCAAGTAGTATTTTTCTCAAGCATGCAAGTCTAGTTTAATATTTAAAAATAAATTAATGTAATCCATCAGATCAATAGGCTAAAGAAGAAAAAAATCACATGATCATATCAACAGATGCATAAAAAGCATCAGACAAAATCCAACGTCAATTAAATCTCTCAGTAAACTAGTAATAAAGGGGAACTTCATCAACTTAATAAAGAATATCTACAAAATCTCTACAGCTAACATTATTCTTAATGGTGAAAAACTAGCTTTCCCACTAAGATGAGGAGCAAGGCAAGAATGTACCATCTCACTACTCCTTTTAAATATTGTACTGAAGTCCTAGCTAATAAAATAATAAAGGGAAATACAATTACTATGGTTTGAAAAATGTGGTCCTCTCCAAAATTCATGTTGAAATATAATCTCCAATGCAACAGTATTAAGAAGTGTGGCCTTTGGAAGGTGATTATCTCACAATCCACTCTCATGAATGGGATTAGCATCCTTATAAAAGGGCTCGAGAGTGAAAAAAGTGCTCTCTTGCTATTCCATCCCTTCTGCCACATGAGGATGCAGCATTCTTCTCCTCTCAAAGACGGATATTGGAAGCACCATATTGAAAGCAGAGAACAGCCCTCACCAGACACCAATCCTGCCACTGCCTTGATCTTGAATTTCCCAGCCTCCAAACTGTAAGAAATAAATTTCTGTTCTTCATAAATTACCAAGACTGTGTTATCACAGAACAAATGAACCAAGACAAAAAGGTGTAGTGATTGGAAAGGATGAAATAAAACTGTCTCTGTTCAGAGATCACATGAATATCTATGTAGAAAATTCAAAAGAACCAACAAAACAATTCCTGAAACTAATAAAATGATTATAGCAAAGTTTCAGTGTATAGGGTTAAATATACAAAATTCCATTACTTTTCTGTGTAACAGCAATGAACAAGTAAAATTTAAAATTAAAAATACATTTACATTAGCATACCCCAAAATAAAATACTTAGGTATATACCTAAAAAATATGTACAAGATCTTTATGAGGAAAATAACAAAACTCTGATGAAAGAAATTAAAGAAAAACTACATTAGTGGAGAGAGAGTCTATGTTCATAAATAGAAAGATACAATATTGTCACAATATTAATTCTTCTCCACTTGCTCTATAGATTCCATGAAATCTCTGTGAAAATCCCAGCAAATTATTTTGGAAATATCAACAAACTAATTCTTATGTTTACATGAAGTAGGCAAAAGACTTGAAATATACAACACGATATTGAAGGAGAACAATAAAGTTGGAGGACTGACATTACCCAACCTCAAGACTTATTATAGAACCACAGAAATCAAAACAGAGTGATATTTGCAAAAGAATAGACAAATTGATCAATAGAACAGAATAAAGACCCCAGAAATAGATCTACAAGTATATATAGTAAAACTGATCTTTGACAAAGGAGCAAAAGCAATGCAACGAAGAAAAGATACCTTTTTTCTACAAATGGTATAGAACAACTGGATATCGAATTACAAAAAAAAAATTGAGTCTAGATACAGACCTCATATCTTTCACAAAAATTAATGCAAAATGGATCACAGACCAAATGTTAAACGCAAAACTATAAAATTCCTGGAAGATAACATACAAGGTAATATAGAACAACTTGAGTTTGGCAATGACTTTTTAGATAAAATGACAAAGGCATGATCTATTTAAAAAATTGATGAACTGGACTTCATTAAAATTAAAAATCTATGCTCCATAGAAAACAGTATAAAGAGAATGAAAAGACAAGCCACAGACTGGGAGAAAATATTTGCAAAATACATATCTGGTTATTATGCAAAATAGACAAAGAACCCTTAAAACTCAGTATTAGGGAAACAACCCAATTAAAAAACAGAACAAATATCTTAATGAATACCTCACCAAAGAAGATACACAGATGTCAAATAACTATAGGAATATATGTTCCACATGATATGGCATCAGGGAAAAATGCAAATTAAAATAATGAGATACCACTACACACCTATGAGAATGGCCAAAATCCAGAACACTGACAACATCAAATGCTGACAAGGGTAGGCAGCAGTGGGAACTTTCATTCATTGCTATTGGAAACGAAAAGCAGTACAGCCATTTTGGAAGACAGTTTGGCAGTTTCTTACAAAGTTAAACACACTCTTACCATATGATACAGCAATTGTGCTTCTTGGTATTTACCCAAATAGGTTGAAAACATGTATGCACACAAAAACCTGCACATGGATGTTTATAGCAGGTTTATTCATAACTGCCAAAACTCGAAGCAACCAAGATGTCCTTCTATAGGTGAGTAAATACACTCTGAACATGCAGGCAATGAAATATTATTCAGTGCTAAAAAGAAATGGGCTATCAAGCTATCAAGCCATGAAAAGACAAGCAGAAAAATTAAATGTGCATAATTAAATGAAAGAACTCAATCTGAAAACGTTACATACTGTGTGAGTCCAACTATATAACATTCTGGAAAAAACAAAAATATGGAGACAGTAAAAAGATCAATAGCTGCTCTCTGGGGTTAAGGGGTAGGGAAGGAGGAATAGACAGAGCACAGAGGATTATTACGGCAGTGAAAATATTCCATATGGTACTATAATGGTGGACATCTCATTATACATTTATCCAAACCCATAGATTACACAACACTAAAAGTGAACTTTAATTTAAACTATGAATTTTGGACTATAATGATGTATCAGTGTAGGTTAATGAATTGTAACAAATGTATCACTCTGGTAGAGAATGTTGATAATAGAAGGCTCTGCCTGTTGAAGGGACAGAAGGTGTATGGGAAATCTCTGTACCTTCCACTCAATTTTGCTGCGAACCTAAAACTACTTGAAAACATGAAAACTATTAAAATGTTATTAAGCCATATATTTAAGATTTGGGTTCTTGACTGTATGTAATTATACCTTTAAAAATTAAAATTTTTAGAATCTGGTAGAACATGTACAGAGAAAATACTTTGTAATGAGGCCCCCAAAGTGAGAAATTTTTGCAAGAGAAAGATATTAAGAAATAACATTAGGAAACGACCAAACAAAAAACACGATAATGAATGATGGCAAGGAAATCAATCCATACAATGAAAAGCTGACTCATTTAAAATGCATTTTAAAAAGAATATTAAACTTTACTGCATTTCCAGAAACAGTTCCAATGAAACAATAGAATCTAAAGAATATATCCTTAAATATAAAAGTATAAATAGCCTGCATATGAAATATTTAGTAGCAGCTCAAAGCATGCTGTTTCCTTGGAGAGATAAATAAAACAAGTGTGGGTGAATTTCACATATTGTAAATTAATTCAGACATAATTAAAGGACTTAGGCTTTGTCTACATAATGCCAGAACAACAACTACAGAGAGAAAATTCAAGCAACCTGTTGTTTAGTCTAACTTACTTTAAAAATCATATTTTCCTCCCCACAGAATTAAAATATTTATAATTGTTCTTTAATTACAAAATAATTGAAACTAAGTATTTCTAAGAAATTCTTTTGATAATCTGATGAACCTTCATCCCAGAAAAAGAATCCTATGCCAAATTTTGCATGTTAATAATGCAGGGCTTTCACAGAGCCTCTGAAACACACACATACACCCTACATTAAGAATCTATGGCCGGGCACGGTGGCTCACGCCTGTAATCCCAACACTTTGGGAGGCCGAGGTGGGCAGATCACGAAGTCAGGAGATCGAGACCATCCTGGCTAACACGGTGAAATCCTGTCTCTACTTAAAAATACAAAAAATTAGCTGGGCGTGGCAGCAGGTGCCTGCAGTCCCAGCTAATCAGGAGGCTGAGGTAGGAGAATGGCGTGAACCCGGGAGGCGGAGCTTGCAGCGAGCCGAGATCAGGCCACTGCACTCCAGCCAAGGGGACAGAGCGAGACTCCGTCTCAAAAAAAAACAAAAAACAAAAAAAGAATCTATAATATATGCAGTCAATCAATGTAAGATACCTGATAACTGCAAAAATGTTTTCACAAAACAATTTTATATTATTATTATTATTATTATTATTATTATTTTGAGACAGGGTCTTCTCTATCACCCAGGCTGGAGTATAGCGGCACTATATCTGCTCCCTGCAACCTCCACCTCCTGGGCTCCAGAGAGCCTCCTACCTCAGCCTCCTGGGTAGCTGGGACTACAGCTGCAAGCCCCCACACCCAGCTAATTTTTGTATTTTTTGTAGAGATAGGGTTTTGCCACGTTGCCCACGCTGGTCTCAAACTCGGCCTCCCAATTTACTGGGATTACAGGCATGAGCCACCTCTCCCAGCCACAAAACAAACATAATTATTAATCTAAAAGACATAATTGCATGGGCCAATTTAATGAAGTAAACATAACATATTTATACCTGAATAGGCATGTAATATCTGCAGTAAATCTGAATAAGACTCGTGTGTTTCTAATGATAAGCTTCCTTTTCTGAATAATTTCTGAAATTGTCTTCTATATACCCAGTTTTTCTGTATAGGCATAGCTCAGAGATATTGTAAGTTAGGTTTCTGAATACTAAAATAAAGGGAATCACATGAATTTTTTTGTTTTCCCAGTGCATTTACAAATTATGTTTACACTATACTGTAGTCTATTAAGTATGCAATACCATTATGTCTAAAAAAGCGACATACTTTCACTTTAAAATGATTTATTGCTAAAAATGCTAATGATTATCTGAGCCTTCAGCAACTTGTAATCCTTTTGCTGGTGTAGGTTTTGCCTCTGTTGTTGGCGGCTAACTGATCAGAGGGTTGTTGCTGAAGGTTGAGGTAGTTCTGACAATTTCTTAAAACCATAAAGTTTGCCATATTGATTGACCCTTCCTTTCATGAAATATTTCTCTGTAAAATGCAACGATATTTGACAGCATTTTACCCACAGAGGAACTTCTTTCACAATTGGAGTCAATCCTCTCAAACCCTGCTGCTGCCCTATTATGTAATATCCTAAATCCTTTGTTGTCATTTCAACAACGTTCATACATCTTTACCAGGGGTAGATTCCATCTCAAGAAACCACTTTCTTATAAGAGTCAACTCCTCATATGTTCAAGTTCTACTGTGAGACTGCATCTATGTAGTCACATCTTCAGGCCCTACTTCTAACTCTAGTCTTCCTGCTATTTTCACCAACATCTGCAGTAACTTCCTCCACTAAAATCCTGAAGCCCTCAAAGTCATCTCTGAGAAGTGAAATCAATGCATTCCAAATTTCTGTTAATATTGACATTTTGACCACCTCCCATGAATCATCAATGTTCGTAATGGCATCTTCAATGATGAATCTTTTCCAGAAGGTTTTCTTTTTTTTATTTTTCTAAATTATACTTCAAGTTCTATGGTACATGTGCACAATGTGCAGGTTTGTTACATATGTATACATGTGCCATGTTGGTGTGCTGCACCCATTAACTCATCATTTAGATTAGGTGTATCTCCTAATGCTTTCCCTCCCCCTCCCCCTCCCCCACGACAGGCCTCGGTGTGTGATGATCCCCTTTCTGTGTCCAAGTGTTCTCACTGTTCAATTCCCACCTATGAGTGAGAACGTGTGGTGTTTGGTTTTTTATTCTTGGGATAGTTTGCTGAGAATGATGGTTTCCAGCTTCATCCATGTCCCTACAAAGGACATGAACTCATCCTTTTTTATGGCTGCATAGTATTCCATGGTGTATATGTGCCACATTTTCTTAATTCAGTCTATCATTGATGGACATTTGGGTTGGTTCCAAGTATTTGCTATTGTGAATAGTGCCGCAGTAACACGTATGTTTACTGCGGCTTTATTCCAGAACGTTTTTTATTTACTTTGCCCATATACCCCAGAGGAATCGCTATCTATGGCAGCTGTAGCCTTCCAAAGTGTATATCTTAAATCATAAGACTTGGAAGTTGAAATAATCCCTTGATCCATGGGCTATATAAATGATGTTGTGTTAGCAGGCATGCAAACAACATTCATCTCCTTGTACGCCCCAACAGAGCTCTCGGGTGACCATTTACTTTGTCAAAGAGCACTATTATTTTGAAAGGAATCTCTTTTACTGAGCGGTAAGTCTTAAAGCTTGGCTTAAAATATTGAGTAAACCATGCTGTAAGCAGATGTGCTGTCATCAAGTCTTTGTTGTTCTATTTATAGTACAGGTAGAATAGATTTAGCATCCTTTTTAAGAACCCAAGGATTTTCAAAATGGTAAACAAAAATTGGTTTCAACTTAAAGTCACCAGTTGCATTAGCTCCTAACAAGAGAGACCATCTTTTGAAGTTTTGACTTCTCCTCTCTAGCTATGAAAGTCCTACCTAGATGGCATCTTCTTCCAATAGAAGGATGCTTCATCCACAATGAAAATATTTTGTTGAGTGTAGCTGTCTTCATTAATTATATTAGCTAGATCTTCTGGATCTCCTGCAGCTTCTGTATCAACATATGCTGCTGGTTTTCTATCATAATAGTGAAAGTATTTATAGTCAGCCATCAATATCCATGGATTCCACATCCAGAGCTTCAACCAACCATAGTTTGAAAATATTTTTTAAAAACCTGTTTCTGTACTGAACATATACAGACTATTTCCTTGTCATTGCTCCCTAACAATACAACTATTTCTGTAGCATTTAGATTATATTAGATATTATAAATAATCTAGAAATGATTTAAAGTATACAGGAGGATGTGCATAGGTTATATGCAAATACTACACTATTTTACACAAAGAACTTGAGCGTCCGTGGATTTTGGCATCCATGGGAGGTCCTGGAACCAATCCTCCCATAGATACCAAAGGACGACAGTACACGTGTCTTGATTATGAATCTATGTCTTGCAAAACATTTCAAATTTAAGAACTCTAACTGAACTTCAAATATGTCCAATCACTTACTGTGCTCAAACACTGATTTTATTCTTTAGAATGTAAACTTCTAAGAATAAAATAAATCTGTAAAATCTTTTTAAAAGATGCCACCAAAGTCCCAACAGCAGAATGCTAAATAAATATTATCTAATAATTACTACATCTTTTGAAATGATAAAAAAAATCATTACCAATTTCTGAAGCCTTTCACAGCCAGTCAGTTTCATTCTACTCTTCTTTAATGCTGTCTAGCCACATCCAATTTTCTCAGTTCAATTGTATTACATCACTATCTTGATTCAATTTACTTTGACCTTTACTGAACTATCTCTAGAGAAACAATGATGTGGAATTTCTTTATATTACATTTCAGCTTTACATGTCTTGTGGATTATATTCCACCAAAACATAAAACCAAGACAACTAATAAACCCATAGAATTTGCCTTGGAGACTTTGGTCAGGGTCCACTTTAAGGCATCCTAGTCCTCAGGCCCTGGTTGAATCTGTAGCTAACCATTCAAATGAAAGCTGGGTTTTTTGTTTTTTTTTTAATGATTTTGCTATCTGGTTTGAAATTGCTAGATACTATCCGAACAGAGAGTCATGCTTTTTAAAATACAAACTCTGAGTATATATTGTCATCTAAATAGCAAAGGAGACTGCCAAGGGCAGGGAAGATGATAGAAAGTGATAAAGAAAGTTCTGTGAAGTGTTATTACCTCTCTTGTGATTTACCATCAGGCCACAGAATGGTCACAAAAAATAAAATTGTCTACAACTGCTTGCAAGCCTTCTTGTAAGAATACTAGCAACATAGCAGCTCATAATTCCCAGTTAATAATATAAAGATAACACAGCTGATGTGGAACATTTTCTTAGAAGGTAGGAAGTATTTTTCCAATCCAGTTCCTAAACCTTTCATTAAATCACAAACTGTGGCTAAATAAAGGACATTGGAATAACCAGAATAATGCTCTGCTTCACTAAACAGAAAGCCATCAAATTTCTCATAGCTATCATAGTCTAACCTAAAGTTATTATAAGTAACCAAATTTATTTGATAGCAGCCACAAAGCCAGAGCTACTGATAATAATATGTTTTACAAAAAAATTTATAAAACAATATATAGATGTCTGATACCTATTCCTCACTTACCTCCACCTTTTCTGAACAAAGCTGCGGCTAATTATCCACAAAGCAGCAAAATATATACAGGACTTGGCCTGTATCTCATCCAAAATGGAGACAAGTAACATACTGAAAGTGTTTATCATAAGAAGTTTTCACTGTTTTCCTTACGTACAATGACAATGAAATTGTGTAATTCCTACAGTGTTATCTCAATATTCCATTACATTGATTAAATGTTTAGAATGTGTAACCACTGATTACTGTGTTAGGAAACATCTATGTCTCAGTAACTCAGAAGTTTTCATGAACTTCTTTGGAGATGTTTACCAAAATTACTCTTTGAGGAGCACTTAACAATCAATTTCAGAGTGTTTCAAATTTTTACATGAATTAATTTTGATCCGATGGGCTTTTTAAAGTTGTTTTTTAATGTACAACAAATATCTATTCATCTAGTCTCCTAATACGTTTCAGGCACTGAGGTAGATGTTGAATGAAGCTAAATAAAAGACAAAAACTTTTCCCACACTTATCATAAAATACATATTTTATTTAGGTCCAAAATCTACTACAACTTTAATATATCCAATCTGAGAGTGAGAGCTCAAAAAAACAGATAGGAGAACAACAGATTGCTATGACATATCTCCTTGAGGAAAAAAAAGTATGATGCCAATTGGTAAAAAATAATTAAGTGTAATTATCTTACTTTCTAGGTAGTTCTGGCTCTTGAAATGACTCCTGCTCTGAAAAAAAATTTAGATATGTAAGCAACACTATTTTGCATTACAGAAGTCTAACTCACAAAGTGTTTCAGTGACCTAATTGAATTACATGGCAAAATAATTTCATATCCTGAGTGTCAGAAAAGACAGGAAATGATGCATAATGCCTAATCATGAATATAAGGCACTGAGGTGGCTAGAAAAAGTAGTTGCCATTTCACGTAGCTCATTAGGAGTCAGCAAACATGGAAAGATACAACCAATGGCTCATTTACTTTATTTAATGCCTAAACACCCTAGAACAAAAATAGACTGTTATAAAATCATTTCTAATAGAAAGCTGACTCATAATTCTATCTTCCAGAGCATTAATTAATATGACAATCACTCTAATGTCAGACAGTGTCTTAGTCAGATAAAGCTGCAATAATATCATAGATTGGGTGGCTTAAATAACAGAAACTTATCTGGAAGTTGAAAGGTACAAGATCAGGTGGTAGCATGGTCAGGTTCTAGTGAGCGCACCAGTTCTATCAGACCAGGGCTCCATCATTATGACCTCATTTAACCTTAATCACTTCTTTAAAGTCCTTATCTCCGATACAGTTACATGAAGGGTTGGGGCTTCAACATATGAACTTTTGGGGGCAACACAACTCAGTCCATATCACTTAGAGAATTGGGATCAAGCACTTATCACTGACAAAAAAAGAAGCCCAAATAAGCCAAGACCCTGTGAAAGTTGCAGATACCAGGATGGAATCACTCATGGCCGGTCTAAACAAATTAGAGCCTGGAAAGCACAAAGGAGGGCAGCTCATGCTTACATGTCTGAGATAAGAACTGTCTCAAAAACTTGCTAAAATAACCCCATGAGAAATTCCTTCACGTCCTTAATGCAGCTCATGCTTTTCATGACCTACGGTTTGCATGTATGTACAGATTTCTACGACAAGGTTTATCACTAGTTATTCTTTAGAACTGCAGCAACACGGATAAGATGCTTTTAAAAGAACACTTGCTTACACCTTATACAAAAATTAACTCAAGATGGATTAAACACTTAAACGTAAGACCTAAAACTATAAAAACCCTAGAAGAAAACCTAGGCAATACCATTCAGGACATAGGCATGGGCAAAGACTTCCTGACTAAGACACAAAAGCAATGGCAACAAAAGCTAGAAGTGACAAATGAGATCTAATTAAACTAAAGAGATTCTGCACAGCAAAGGAAACTATCATCAGAGTAAACAGGAAACCTATAGAATGGGAGAAAATTTTTGCAATCTATCCATCTGACAAAGGGCTAATATCCAGAATCTACAAAGAACTTCAACAAATTTACAAGAAAAAAGTAACCCTGTCAAAAACTGGGCAAAGGATATGAACAGACACTTCTCAAAAGAAGACAGTTATGCAGCCAACAAACATATGAAAAAAATCTCATCATCACTGGTCTTTTGAGAAATGCAAATCAAAACCACGAGATACTATCTCACACCAGTTAGAATGGCGATCATTAAAAAGTCAGGAAAAAACAGATGCTGGTGAGGCTGTGGAGAAATGGAAATACTTTTACACTGTTGGTGGGAGTCTAAATTAGTTCACCCATTGTGGGTGTTCACCCATTCCTCAAGGATCTAGAACCAGAAATACCATCTGACCCAGAAATCTAGTTACTGGGTATATACTCAAAGGCTTATAAATCATTCTACTATAAAGACACAGGCACACGTATGTTTATTGTGGCACTATTCACAATAGCAAAGACTTGGAACCGACCCAAATGCCCATCAATGATAGACTGGATAAAGAAAATGCAGCACAGATACACCATGGAATACTATGCAGCCATAAAAAGGATGAGTTCATGTCCTTTGCAGGGACATGGATGAAGCTGGAAACCAGCATTCTCAGCAAACTAATACAAGAACAGAAAACCAAACACTGCATGTTCTCACTCATAAGTGGGAGTTGAACGATGAGAACACATGGACACAGGGAGGGGAAATTCACACACTGGGGCCTGTCAGAGGGCTGGGGGCTAGGGGAGGGATAGCATTAGGAGAAATACCTAATGTAGATGACAGGTTAATGGGTGCAGCAAACCACCATGGCACGTGTATACCTATGTAACAAAACTGCACGTTCTGCACATGTACCCCAGAACTTAAAGTATAATTTAAAATAAAAAGAACACTTGCCTAGTAACAGCAGCTCCACCAATGAACTGGGACACTAACTCCATTTCTGAGCCGCCTGAACCAAAGAACTGTTGTTTCCAAGCAGCTTATATTAAATTCTTTTCGCCAAATAAAAGCTTCCCCTGCCACTCCCCTCTTCAGGTGCACCTATGGCTTGCCACAGTTGTGCCTGAATCCTTTTTTGCTTACTCCCAAATACATTCATTGTATTAGGAGATATTTTCCTCTGATGTCTTTTTTTAGGGTGACAATTCATTTGCCTGGGATTCTTCTAGCTTTGGCCGAGACACAGTAATTCTTATCGTTATGCATGTAAGTTTATCCACACAATCTCAAGAAGATATAAATAGAGTTTCAAATCTTTTGGGCAGATTTCTGCAAATGAAAATTACACAATCCAAATACAATAATGAGAGAACTTTATTAGGATTATAACAGAAACTTAAGTGTTAGTAGTATAACACACATCTAAATATTAGTTCATGTACAGCAAATGTAGTAAAAATCATTAAAGTCTGGATACTAAAAGCATCATCAAAGAGATATTAGGCAAATGGCATTAGGGGTCCCTCATTAAAATCTTAACAGAGAAAGGAAACATACACATTATCAATTGTACTGCTTATCATTAGACCTTTCTTTACTAGGCATGCACTAAACAGTGAAAAACTCAATTTTTCTCAAATTAATCTATAAATATAATGTAATCTTAATCAAAATTCTAGTTGAATATTTTGAAGAACTCAACAAACATGAAATTTATGTAGAATAGAGATCTTTATATAACTAAATTACTTAAAAAGATATATATGGCACAATAATATTTATGTAAATCTGAAATGCATGCAAAATGTTACAAATTTTACAAGGATATACCTATACATGAAGTAGAAAATTGAGTGGGAGTATTGGAGTGGGAGCCGGTGACAAAAAAAGAAGTGATAAATAACATATGAATAAAGAAAAAAAAGAAGGACTTTGCAGAGAAAGAGGATGATAAAGGGTTTTAAACTGAAGATGTGAGGAATATCATTACTCAATTCTCCTATTTAGAGCAACTCTTAAAATAAAAAAGTGAATAAAATCAGATTCTTTTTGTAATAAAATAAGAGAACACTTTTAACAGCATAACTTATTGACCAATAGGATATAAATAGGTACGACCAGTACTTCAGGCACTAAATCAACCAGGGCTGGTCCAGAAATCCTTTGGCAACTACATTTAAAGAAAACAAAAAATAAAAAATGTAAAAAATAGGCTGGGGTCTGAGCTACCATACAAATAGGTCAATGACATATTTGGGATCATATGTTCAAACAAAAAGGCTAGAAGAAGGTGAAGAAATATTTTTGGAATTGCTGTTATATGCAATAATTACTAAAAAGTAAAAGAAGAAAATTTGGGCAGGGAAACAAGAAAAGGTCTCAGAACATTTAACTACCAGCCAGGAATAGTGGGGAATGAATAAAAGGGATAATTTCCTAATTACAATTACAGAAAAGTTTAAATCATCAAACAACAGAACCTTATTATATAAAAGATAATAAGCTATATAATAAATTTTGTGCACTACATTTTAATCAAACTATTTTGAGATAATTATAAATTCATATGAAGTTAGTTGCAAGAAATAATAGAGATCATGGATGCTCTTTACTCATTTCTCCAATAGTTACACCTTTAAAAACTGTAGTACAACATTGGAAACAATATTAACATTGATAAAATCTATCACCTGATTTTCCTGGTGGTACTCATCTGTGTGTGTGTGTATGCTTTTAGTTCTCTGCAACTTTTTCACACGTGTAGGTTTGCAATATCCACCACCATAATCAAGAGACAGAAAAGTTCCCTTACCAAAGAGTCCTGGTGTTGCCCCTTTATAATCACACACTTCCCTGCTTGCTCCTCCCCCAACCTTAACCCATGGCAACCACTAACCTATTCTTTTTTTAATTTAAAAAATGTTATATAAATTGACTCATACAGTATCTAATCTTTCAGGGCTGTCGTTATTCACTCAGCACAATTCTCTGCAGATGCATCCAAGTTTTGCATGCGTCAATAGCTCCATCCTCTTTATGGCTGAGTAGTATTCCATATGGATGTAGCACAGGCTGTTTAACCATTCACCCAGTTAAGGAAATCTGGGTTGCTTTTGGTTTTTAGCCAATATGAATAAAGCTGTCATGCAAATCCCGGTATAGGTTTTTGTATGATCATAAGTTCTTATTTCTCTGGGATAATACCTAAGAATGAAATTTCCGGGTCATCTGGTAATTGCCCACAACTTTGTGGGCACATTCATTCCTGCTCTTTGGAAGGTAAATTGGCATAAATTCTTTGAAAATCAAATGAACAGTGTGTATTAAGAAACTTAGATATATTCATATCCTTTGAGTCACCAAGTCAACTAAGCTAATTATCAGAAATGCAGGTACGCATTTATGTATAAAAGTTATTCGCTAAAAACATACTAAACAATGAAAATATTATCAATTCCATCAATAAATGTATAATTAAGTTACAGTATATCCTTATGACAAAAATCTGTAGGGCCATAGTAAATAATGTTTTCACATACATCTGTGGCATGAAAAAAGCTCAAAATATCAGTTTTAAATAAAAAATCCAAAACTATATGTAATATGACCCCTATTATATTTCAAAATGCATGTAAAGGGCCAAAAATACAACAATATTATAACATCCCCTTGGCTATGATTAGGGGCAGATTTAGCATTCTTCTAAATTGTTTATATATATAATAAGTCTCCCACACAACTCTAGGAACATGTTTTTGTAAACAGGAAAAAAGGCATAGAACTTATTTTTAAGGTTTTTAAATTAAAACCAGAATATCTTTGTGAAAACTACTAGTTAGTTCTGGCTCATCCATGACTATGACTCCATGACAATGTACATCTATCAGAATTCATTCCCCGCTTCTTTCTAGGCACAGGCCTATATTCCTTTCTTCAGTTTCCTTTGCAGTCAGTCTGGATATGTGACTATAAAATGTGAATGGAAATTATGCATACTGTTCTCAGGTCTGGTCCACAAACTCCCTTGCACAATACTCCACTCTTTGTATCTTCTTACATTGGCTGAAATGACTCAGACCCACGAAGCCATACATCAGCCTTGGTCCCTTACAGACCCCCATCATCCCAATTTGAAACATTGGCTGGGAACTGTTTCCTGAGAAAGACTTCAACTTTGCTTGTGCTAGTACATGTTGATTGTATTTGTTACAGCAATATAACCTACCCTAGGTAATATAACGACTCTGAGAGAAGGGGACTTAATACTTGCACCAAAACCAGTCTGCTGAATGTATGGGCAGTTATCTGATTGTGCCCTTAGTTGTCTATGAAAACACATTTCCTCCAGGGCTCCACTGTTAAGATGCAGACATACATTCTAGCACATAGTTGAAGTTCAGTAAGTATGTATTAAAGGAAGGAAGAAAGGGAGGGAGGAAGGAAGGGAAGGAATAAAGGGGAGAAGAGGAACCTGAAGAAGAAAAACAAACTCTTAGGAAAAATGGGTAACATACTGAATACAAGCTGTACAATTTAATGTTTTTACCTAGAGCTAACCTCACTATATATAAAAATGTTTAAAGTTCTCACAATAGCCACTTCTACTGAAGACTACTAGAAAACTAAGCCCAAAGTAAAAGAAAATTCTTGATGATCCAGGAACACGGAAAACAAAAACTATGCAAAAGCCACATATCATGTTAAACCCACTTGAATCATTTTGTTTACACTCTTTAGCCAAATACGATCAGTAATAAAATTAACTAATTTGTACTGAAGGCTCTCCTTCTTTCCTGCTTCTTCCTCTGAGAAGATAACAATTAGCAAAGAAATAAACAATAAACAGAAGCAGCAGAAGTTAGCAGCAGAAGTTAAAGCACAGGATTTAGGTAATCCTTAAATTAGACAATTATCCTTTAAATGCCCAAACGTTGATTTTGCATGTAAGTTACAATTTTAAAATCCCAAGAGATACAAGTCCTGAGAGTTTCACAAAATGATACTGAGTTGTATGCACAGCACCTAATATTTTTGTTCTACTATCAAGAAGGAAGAACCTTATTTTTGTGTGTGCACAAACATGAATGATGCTTTGGAAATACATGTTTTTTAAAGTCCTTTTTAAAGAAAACTATTGAAAACTATACATAAATATATCAAATTTGTATTTAGCTTGAGAATTTAGAAGTTTCTAAAATAAAATTCAAAGTTATAGTACATATTTAGATTATATTTTGGATGGCAAAATGACCAAATACTCTAATATTTCTGGTATTCCAATTAATCACTTGCATCCAACTGTTTGCTCTAATTTTTGAATCCATATAGAATATATGAAAGAAGTAATATGTTTATTGCTAATAATTAGTCTGAGTAGAAATCCAAAACTGCAGGAAATCTGTACTCCATTGCCACATCCCTCCAACAAACTAGCTGCTAAAAGAAAATAAAAATCAATACAAGTTTTATATTGAAAATCACCTGAACTCTTTATCTATATTCTATAGCTCATATTAACTCACTGGTTCTTACTAATTCATACCTAAATTTCACATCAACTCCCATCTTTTTTTTTTAACCAATTCCCGATGCAAATCCATCCTCAAAAATATAAGATTAAATTGTCTCAAATACAATTCACATTATGACTTAGAATTCTGCCTGCCACTTAAAAAATATTTAAAAATACTTGTTGAGCCATTTCCTATTTCATGGATCTTTCCAGCATTTTTCAAACAAATCTATGGAGAAAAGGCCAAAATTCCTTTTGAACCCAAACCTTTTCCTCTGACCCATATAAGCATTCTCTTGTTTAAAAAAATATGTTCTCCCCAGAACCAAATAAACTGCTATGAGGTTCAGGGGATAGTATAAATCTCTATTCTGTAGTATCTTCCATCTACAGACACTCATGAACTAAATTTTCCTTTTAAATTTGAGAAAACTGCAGTGGGGTGAGGTTTAACTCTGCAGTTCTCTATATTCAATTATTATGAAGGCTTGAGAAGACGCTCGGCACAATCCTGTCAATGAAATAGACGAAATGATTTCTCTATGCTCTAACAGCACTTGGATGCTATAATAATGAAAATAAAATATCAACCTATAAAGAAAAAAGAACAGCGCTGCACAAAAAGAAAATTGTTAACTGTGCTCTTTAATGAAAACTTCTGTTTCTCTATTTGACTAAAGTTGTGTCTACACAACATAAGAACAATCAGCTCATCAGTGAAAACTATTGTTAACCAAGTAGCAGTTTGATCTGCCTGCTTCCAAAAAACCTATACTGATTTCTACCACTGATTCTCTCATAAAAATTAAATATTTTGTATCAAACAAACACAAACTATTTGCCTTCGGCAAACACACTGTGGTGACATTTTCCAAACCTAGGAAAACATGTTGGTTTTAGACACAGTACCAGCATTCTATACACAGTTACGAATGTAAGTTGATGTTTTTGCTTATGTTGTGGAATTTTTTTTCAAAAGATATATATATATATAAAAGCAATCAAATGTTTTAACACACTTTGTACTAATCTATGAAACACACAAACACATTGTCTTAGTTCGCTTGCACTGCTACAAAGGAATGCCTGAAGCTAGAAAATTTATAAAGAAAGATTTACTTGGCTCATGATTGTGCAAGCTGTACACAAAGCATGGCACCAGCATCAGCATCTGGTGACAGCCTCAGGCTACTTCCACTGATGGCAGAAGGTAAAGGAGAACTGCTGTGTGCAGAGATCACATGAGGATAATAGAAGTGAGAGAGGGGGGAAGATGCCTGCCTCTCTGTAACAACCAGTTATTATGGCAACTAATACAGTGAGAACTCACTCATCACCATGAGGAAAGCACCAAGCTGGTCAGTCATGAAGGATCCAATGCCAGGACCCAAACAACTCCCACTAAGCCCCATCTCCCAGCACTGCCACACTGGGGATTAAATTTCAACATAGGATTTGGAGGGGTCAAACAAACCATATTCAAACTATAGCACACATAGACATCAAAGTACAGCTCTTCAAAATACAAATCCAGTACCTAAGTAAGGCTAGACAGGTGTAGACCTAATGCGCTATGTAAATTTATAAGCATGACTTGCTTCATCTCAACATTATTTAAGTTAAAATACTCAATACTCTCCCACTAAATTATTCTTAATTAAATGCCAGAGATTTCCTATAGGGGAAAATACCTTATGCCTGAAGGCCAAAGTGTTCCTTAGCCACAACATAGAAAAAGTACTAAATGTTAATCGGCAACCATCAAGTATAATCTGGCTAAAGACTGAAAGAGTGCTAATGTTTGTTGAGTCGTTGATTTGAATCAGGTAATGGAAAAAGCAAAAAAATAAATAAATAAATAGAAAGGAAAAAAAGAGAGAGAGGGAGGAAGGGAGGGAGGGAAGGAGAAAAGAGAGAGAGGGCCAGTGAGACGGAAAGCAAAATCTATTTGTAGGGGAGACAGGCAAGTAAAACAAGCAACTGTGTAGTAAGTATATTACATTTAATACTATGGGAGCATATACAAGTGGGTCTTAACATACATGAAGATATCAGTATCTATACAGATTTTCATTGAGTGACATGCCCTTGAACTTAATGGGTCACACTATCCTTCATTTACTCCCACCAAATATCCATTTATAGTGCCACTCCTAATGTACATAATTAATGTGAAAATGACTCTCTAAATTTTTTATGCAGACAAACAAAATTCAGCTACTGTTACTCCGATGCCATCAACAAATGGTGATAACAGCCAAGTAGGCAGACGTTTAGTTATCATGTTGTAAACACATTTCACTTGGCTTGGTGTTTCTATGTTTGATTTTGAGGTATTTTAAGAATGTCACTAGCCATGCTATGTCCAATAAGTACAAATACAACAAATACAACATTAAAAAGAGAAATAATTACAAAGAAAATTAAATAAAAATAAAAAATAATAATTACAAGGAAATAATTACAAGGAAAATTAAACGAATACAATATATTAAAAATTGAAAATCTGAGGAGAAATAATTACAAGAGAAAATAAAGATAATATTTTAAAAATTGAAAATATGAGAAGACTAAAAATGTTTCATGGGTGTTTGGAATTTTGCAACAGTATAAAGTATTTTGAAAGACAAAGAGTAAGTTACAAAGGGACGTCTAGTTTCAGTTCTAACATGTAAAGACCTTGTAAGTTGTCACTCCATCTTCCAACAAGAAAAAAAGATGAACAAACAGAAAATCAACAACTTTTCTTGGATCAGACAATGCAAGCCAGAAGAGAGTGGGCTGAAACATTTTCTGTTGAAATTTAAAAAAACGCCAACCTAGAATTGTATGTACAGCAATCCTGCAAAAGTAAAGAAGAAATAAAGACTTTTTCAGACAAACAAAAGCAGAAAACACTGCTAGCAGACCTGCCCTGCAGGAAATGTTTAAAAAAGTTCTTCAGGAAGAAGAAAAATTATACAGATCAGAAACTTGGATCTTTTTGAAGAAAGAAAGAGAGTTGGAGAAAGAATGAAGGTAAAATAAAATATTGTATTTTCCTTATTCTTAACTGACTCGATAGACAACTTTATTCAAAGTAATAATAGTAACAATGTATTGCTTGAATATAGCCTATGGATCAAAGCATATCAATAAGTGACAAGAATGGCAGTAACCTTATAGGGGACAGGGAGGGAGGGATTGGGTATACTATGTTACAAGGTATCTGTACTACCCACGAGGCAATATAGTGTCATTTGGAAGTGAATTTAGATCAGTTGGAAATATGGGTTGAAAAATCTAGGGCAACCACTAAAAACGACAACACATGTAAAAGTGCCACATTGTGCAACTGACAAATCAGCAGGAGATAAAAAAACACTTTGTAAAATGTAGCTAGAACATTGCCTAATTTTAATCCTGGGCAAGGTAAAAAGTTTATTCAAGAACATGAAGGAAACATGGTGATTATCTCGCTGTAAATTCAGAAGTCACTGAAGTATTTCTAAGTCACTTCCAGACATTATAGAAAAAGAGTGCTTCTTGGTTCAACCCAATTTTAATATAAATGAGCCATGTAAACCAAGTGAAAAAGAACGATGTCTGGTTTTAAGATTTCACACTATTTGTGCATTTTAAATCTC
Organism: Nomascus leucogenys; assembly: GCF_006542625.1. Taxonomy (NCBI): domain Eukaryota; kingdom Metazoa; phylum Chordata; class Mammalia; order Primates; family Hylobatidae; genus Nomascus; species Nomascus leucogenys. The sequence goes on along the minus strand of NC_044395.1, from coordinate 28,086,409 downwards.
ATAACTGCTTGCAAAGGCACTTGAGCATTACAGGCTGAAACCCCTTAAGTCACTTTGGATTTAAGAACAACTGAAAAACAGCCTTCTGGGACCTAACCTGAAATAGAGGAGCTTCTATATACACAGCATTTTTATCTGTTGTGGTTACTGCCACTCTTACTGTAAAGAAAAGAAAAAAACAAATCCATGAAGGGGAACAAGGGAAAGTAAGGGGATAAGATATATAAAGGACATGATCAAAATGCACTAACATCAACACACTAATTTGTGACTCTGATTATAAAGACAGCTTTCTAAACACTAGTCCTACAAAGTATTCCTTTGATTAAACATAAAAAGACAAAAGATTTAGTTGACAATTTAGTCATAAGCATAAAGTACTTTCTGGTTAAATATTAAGACTACTTTGAGAATCATAAATGACAACAGCTGTTATATCAATCCTGTCTATTAGTTGTTCAGGAAAAATCAAGAATTTATTTAGCAAAATCCAAAATTTTCATGGATTGCAAATTATCAGTCTATCAGTCTATGTATATAAAACAAATGTTATAAATTACTGACTCTCTCTAATCCACATTGATAAAATCATACCTATCTTATTTGGTTGTTGAGGGTATTAAATATAAGTAAGAAATCAAAGCAGGTAGCCCTGGGCCTGGATCATAGTACAGACTCTCAAATATCAGCAGTTATAAATATGGAAGGGATTTCAAGATATCCTTTATGTTCCTGCTTGAAGATTGTGCTTAAACCAGATGAGCCATATTTTAACTAGAGTGAAATGCAGTTTTCAAGTACACAGGAACATAGATGTATATGTATTTTTTTAGATAAAGGTAGTATACCAAAATTTACATCAAAGAAGAATAAGTAGCAAATTAGCATAGCAGGGTTCTGTCACGTTTTTATCTACTGCTAAGTAAACTGACTCGTTGGTTCAGTCCAGATATATCTTGATTACAGACATCATCACAGGAAAACCTGGGCTGAGTCTGCTCTTTCATATGAAAGACAACTTACATAAAATGTATAAACACTTGCAGAAATAAAACCTTATGATGATATAAAAAATTAGAATGTACAAACTAGAAATTGCAGAACTGAATATCCATCATTCCTAAATTAATTTTTAAAACATTTAATGAGAATCTATTATGTAATTAAAATGTTGTTCTAGGAGCTCACTGGGAATACAAGATGAAAAACAAAATAAGACAATTAGGCCCACGCCTTCATGTCACTAATAGTGAGGACACAAGACAATAAAGAAACAAATCATTACAGATAGTAGTGTTATAAAGAAAATAAACAGAGCACTGAGACTGGGCTACTTCTATTTCACATAGAGCAAGAGAAATGCCCCTCTGAGGAGTTGATATGTAAGCTAAATCTGAGCACTATGAAGCCATTTAAAAAGTTAGGGAAAGAGCATTTCAGACGAAACATGCAGCATATTCAAAGGCCCTGTGGCAACCAGAAGGAGCTTAGCATATTAGGAAAAGATGCAGGATTGGGGCAGCTGGATGAGACTGCTTGTGGTACAGAGTGACAAGACAAGGGTTGGAGGTAAACAGCAGCCAGATAGATCGGGCAATGCTCTTAGAAATTAGCAAAGCCCTCCCATTACTGGGTATATACCCAAAGGATTATAAATCACGCTGCTATAAAGACACATGCACACGTATGTTTATTGCAGCACTATTCACAATAGTAAAGACTTGGAACTAACCCAAATGCCCAACAATGACAGACTGGATTAAGAAAATGTGGCACATATACACCATGGAATACTATGCAGCCATAAAAAAGGATACGTTCATGTCCTTTTTAGGGACATGGATGAAGCTGGACACCATCATTCTCAGCAACCTATCACAAGGACAAAAAACCAAACACCACATGTTCTCACTCATAGGTGGGAACTGAACAGTGAGAGCACATGGACACAGGAAGGGGAGCATCACACACCAGGGCCTGTTGTGGGGTGGGGGGAGGGAAGAGGGATGGCATTGGGAGATATACATATTGTTAAATGATGAGTTAATGGGTGCAGTGCACCAACAAGGCACATGTATACATATGTAACTAACCTGCACATTGTGCACATGTACCCTAAAACTTAAAGTATAATAAAAAATAAATAAATAAATAAATTAGCAAAGCCCAACAAGGAGAAGCGGGTACCATGGGCAGACAATAATGTGATTCCTCTTCAAATTCCCATAAAATAATTTAAGCATTCTTTAAGCATTTAGTAGGAACTACTGCTCTGGGTAGAACAGAGAAGGAGAACGAAGGGTACAATGCCCTTGTTTGCCTGCCCGGCTCTGCAAAACATGCCTGCAGTTCACTAGTTCTCCTTGGAGGGCACTGTAGGGACTATCTGTTGTGATGGAGCACACCATAGATATACTTGCAACCACCTGTGTTCTCTCCTTGAAAAAAAATTGTGGTAAATGCAATTTTCTCTATTTATTACATTTGCAGTGACATTGCAGAGCCCCACATTGAATGTAGCACTTGGCAACTGTCCAATTTGCCTTCCCTTTAATTCTGCTCTTTGAAAGAAAATATTTTACCCAACACACCATTTTTTTAAAAATCCCACTCTTAAACAATGCATAATTCTACATATTTACTTGTAAGGAGACAACGGAACTCAAATTTGTTTGCATATTCCTCCTCGCCATGGACATCAGACATACATAAACACACACAAATTCTCTCTTCCACACATGTGCACACACATCACACATAGACATTACACACACATAGACATTACACATGTCACATTAATTTCAAATTCACAAAAAAAATGAAAGGAAATTTTCTAAATTTATTGGTGACAAGACCTGTGAATCTATTAGATCACTTACTCAGGCAAACAACTAAGGACAGAAAAGATTTACTGTGCACAATTCATCTCATGACAAGTAAAAAAGGTTAACAGCTTTTTATCTTTCTTTCCAGTCAATGAATCACAAGGTAGTTACCCACTCAAGTGTACAATGTACCTAGCATTTCAAATAATCAATATTAGAAAGCCAATAAAATCTTGATTTATCATCTTCTGGGATATACAACTTCAAAGTGGGCAACATCTTTAAAAACCTGATATTTAACCTAAATTTGATACTGCCCAGGTATATAGCCAAATAATTGTCTGTGTATTTCATCTTTAATACAAGACTATAATTACATTCACTTATTATCTATTTATTAAATTCCTATATGCAAAACATTTTAGAAGACACTGGGTACATATTGGTGGATAAAGGAGGCATTGTCTCTGCCCGCATGGATCTTTCAGTCAAATCACTGGACAAAAAACAAGCATGATTATATATTCTTATGGTTGCTCATGTTTTCTGTCCAATGTTCATGTTCAAAAACATGAAGAAACATAAGAATATATAACACAAATTGGCATACGTTGGTCAAAGGCTACAAACTTTTTCAGTTTTAAGATGAATAAGTTCTAAGAATCTAATATACAGCATGATGACTATAGTTAACAATACTGTATTGTACACTTACATTTGCTAAAAGAGTAGATTTTAGATGTTACCACAATAACAAAAAAAGGTATCTTGGTGAGGTGATAGATGTGTTAACTAATTTAATTGTGATAATCATTTCACAATATATACATATATCAAATCATCATGTCATACACATTAAATTTATATAATTTTATTCATCAATTATACCTTAATCAAGCTGGAAAAAAATTGGCATAGTGCAATGTGGAAAACTAACAATAGATAATAAAGGCATGTGGACTCCCCAGGTAAAGTGGTCAAGGAAGGAAATCAAATATCAGTTGAGATCTGAAGGACAAAAATTAAGTCAGTGATGCTAAAAAGAGGTAGAAGAGTATTTTAGGAATCAAGAACAGTGTATGCAAAATCCCTGAAGTAGAGAAAAGGTTTACATATCTGAGGAAATAAAAGGAAAATAAAGTGGCTAGAACACAGTGTGAAGAGAAGAGAATAACATGAGTTCACACTACAGAGAACCCACATTTTATTTTCTAAAATCTGAGCTTACTCTTGATGGAGTTTATCTACCAAAAGTAAATGAGTTACATGTTACCTCCACTGCTTTACTCACAAGGACAACTGTGAAGATGTCCAAGAAAATATGTTAAAGCACTTTAAAAATTGAGATGTGCTAAACTACAGTTCAAAAAATTACAGGTTGACTCATTGGGCAATAGATAAACTAGCTTATACCTAACCTCAAAAATCTCTGACATATAATTACATTTTTTATAAAGCTTAGAAACAAGTAAAAGTAAACAAATGTATTTACAGATATGTACATTAGGGGAAGGCCATTAAAACACACACACACACACACACGTACCAGGGCAATAACACCAAACCAAGAATGGTTATTTCAGTGGATGGAGCAGTGCAGAACTGGGAAGAAAGTGAAGAAAGTGGATGCAGGGAGTTTCCCAGTATAAAACTGGGAATATTTTAACTGTTACATTAGGCAGTGGATTCACAGGTTATAATCTTATTTATGCTTCATAACTTGCATTTATATTACATATTGATTATATTCTTTTGTCTGTATAAAACATTACTTAGTAAAAGATAAAAAGAAAAACTTCTAATGGCTTTTGTCATTAAGTATTAAATCACATTCCACCAACTCAAAATTTATAATACATTAACGTGGGTGGAGTGTACCTTTATTAACCATTGAAAGTGTAAACATGATTACGATTCGAGGGAAATTTTAATCTATTAAAAGAAACTGAACCATGTTTAATGGATTAAACATTTCCATTTGTTTAAACATTTCCATTTGTTTATCATTTAGATCTTATAATTACAAATGATACTTAAATAGACACTAAAGCAATCCCTGTAAGCTACTTCTTGTTACCATTTTGTTAGAAGCTCAAGTAAACAGCAGAAAATTAAGTTGTTGGTTTCTTTCACAGTACTGAATAAAGTCGATCATAATAACAAAATCGTATTTCCTTTTTAAAAATCTATACTTTATGGGTTTCTTCTATTCTAATTGTCCTTATTATACTTACTCTCAAATAATGGTAATTCAGTGCTTCATTAACTACTGGAAAGCAATGACATTCTAGTAATAAAAAGCAATGGAGTCTCTGCTTTCTCTGAAATTGTCTCATTCAGAATCCTATGATGAACCTCATTTTGATTTTTCTTTTTATATTTTATAATCAACGCAATATTTGCAACATGAACTAAAGCCAGTGAAAATATTAGGGTGTGTAAGGTCAACTGTTACATACTCTGCCTTACTCAATCCATGTGCAATGTAATATAATTATGTGATACCATGGGAAAAGCCAAAAACAGGGCATGGAAGTCACCTATTTTTAAAACTTGTTTATGGATTTCTCATTATTATTTCCATAGTCACTGAATTCAATTCCCATATCCTGAAATGCTCCAAGACCAGAACTTGCAGCATCACTTCTCTTACTGGACCTGACCAGAAAAATCCCTCAGATGTTTCCACGCTTCTAGCCAACTAGAGCATTCTAAGATGTCCTTTCTGCATATTCCCAGGGATCCATGCCAGACATGTGATCTTAAGACAAAATGTGGTCCAAAAAAGGCTTCAAAGATGATTAAAGGACTAAAACAATTCTAGTTTTAAAAAGAACTGCTACTCTTTTACTAAAAATGTGCTTTAAATAAATCTTTTAGATCTCTTCCTTGACCCATTATGACCATACCATTCTCCTAGTCCCAGTTTCCTTCTCCAATTCCTCCACAAAAAAACAATTGTCCACTCATTGATGGCCCCACAACACAATAGTCAAACTTCAATTTTCTTATCTGTAAAATGGCGATAGTAATTTTACCCCCGAGGGCTGTTGGAAAGAGTAAATAAAACTGTGTCTATAAAATGCTTATTCCAAGGCCTTCCTCATTGTAAACTCTTGATAAAGTAAGCAAACAAGCAAAAAAACAAACCCCTTCCATGTTAGGGGTTACCACAATGTATTTGCTTTTGCCTTCCACTTGAGTGAAAGCCCATTAACAACATGTGTTGTATTCATCATCATATCTCTAACATCTAGCACAACACAGTGACTAGTACAAAGTAGGCTCTTGGGAATTAATAAAATTACTGAATTTACTAAGAGAGTCACTCATTTCTTTGTCTAAGTAAAATGTTAATATAAAGTGCACATCAGCTCCACCCCCAAAAAGCATTTATTCTATACAATTTGAAAAAGTGATGAACTTTTAACACGTGTACAATTAGCTTTTTGCCTAGGTTGCTTTCCTCATGAAATTGATTCTAAGTGAGGTATCAGCAGACCAGGGTGCTAGCACCACAGCATATGGGAAATCAGATAACATTTGTTTCTCTGTTTCTTCAACTATAAAGTGTGGATGACAAATACCTGCCCTTTTACTTTAAAATGTTAAGGTGAAAGAAAACTTTGAATTCAGGTTTATAAATGAAATATTTTTATATGTGCCCTCCAAACATAGGATAAAGTCTTTGTGAGTTTCTTCATTCAACAATTGAATGTCTACCTTATGCCAGGCACTGTACTGGGTGCTAAAGAAACACAGATGGATAGGATATAATTCATGTCCTTAAGAAACTCACAATTTAATAAGAGACAGACATAGAAACAAATATATATGTATATATTCAACTATATATTTGTATATAAATACATATATTTGTTTATATGCCTCTCTTATTAAATTGTGAGTATACACACAAACACATATATATATATGTTTTTAAAAAATCTATACTTCATGGGTTTCTTTTATTCAAATTGTCCTTATTATAATTACTCTCAAATAATGGTAATTCAGTGCTTTGTTAACTACATACATATATATGTACTCACAATTTAATAAATATATGAGTGGTTAATTTAAATATATATGAGTAGTTAAGAGATTTCTTTAGGACTGGAAATCTCTCATTTCACATGTATACTCCCAATGTGCTTGCAATGAAATAAACGTTCAAAAATGGTCTTGAACTGAACCCTGACTGAATATACACAGGCGACAGTGGCAACGAAAGAAGATAAAGGAAGGTGACTAGGGACTCCAGGTCAAAATTCGGACTACCTGTTGTAGAAACATACTAGAAAATGAAAAGGAAATATAACAACATTGAATTGCTATGTTATGGGCAATGACTGAAATTGGACTAATAGTGAAAACTGGGGACCCACTAGGAAATGACTTCATTAGGGTTTTCTTTGCAATTTATGCCAGGCAGATTATAATGACAAGTATATTGGAGAAATATTGTTTAAGTAATCAGATTATTTTATGTTAACAGTGAATGTTTAAATATAATCACTAATTAATGGATGAATAATTGTATCGAATATAATACCTTACATAAGCAGTGCCCTTTAAAATGCTGTCACATGTATTCTCCTAGTTTGGCCTTAAAAACAAAACAGAATAAATTACAAAATCCTTAAATCGCTTGCTCAGCAAACATTTCCTGAACACCTGCTGTATGCAAAGACAATGGCTAAATGTCAGGGATAAAATAATGATCAAAACTCTACATGTCTGACTGAAAAACATGAAAGATGAAAACAACGCACAAATGTGTCCTACATGTGACTGGCCTAGGTGAACTCCAAGGACTCCTTTGCAAGGCCCACAGTCACACATCCCCGTAAACATGCCGTGGTCAATATGACATTATGTACAAGTTTAATGAAACATTGCGGAAATTTTTTAAAAAACATATGACAAAAAGGTATATTAGGAGAAAGCTTTTTTTTAATTTTTACTTCAGCAAATATTGACATAAAAAATGGGGATGGTAACAATATATGAAAACTATATTGAAGAAAATAGGGAGAATAATAGACTACACTATAAATTTATTCTGGATGAGGAGACACAACAGGTTATAAAATAAAATAAAAGCCTTGTGAGACAAAGGTTGAGAAGTTTTAAAGTATTAAACTAATCTGGAACCTGAAAGAACTACCATATATCAGAGGAAATTTTTGTAAAAACTGACAGGTTTTCCCAAGACCATTTGTAAAATAAAACTAAAATGACAAAGATAAGACTTGCCATCCATCTATTGAGATAAACCAATATTATAAGAATAAAATATATATTCTTAAATCTTTGAAGAATGTTACATAAAGCAATCAAGATGATATTAGGAATTTTCTTATTTGATTTTCGAATAGGTGGTAGGAAGGAAACTTATTTCAATTTTCCAGAAGCAGTACACATGTTTTGTCATAACATTTTTAAAAATTACCATTGCCAGTAGACTGGCAATTACTATAATCTACACTTGTGTCCACAGGACAATCAAAATAATTACTTAAATGTAACATTTTTTAAAATTAAAAATTTTAATGTTTAATTTTTTAAACATTAATTTAAAATGTTACTTAAATGTAACATTTTTTAATTCAGAATAGGTGGTAGGAAGGAAACTTACTTCAATTTTCCAGAAGCACTACACATATGTTTTGTCACAACATTTTTAAAAATTACAATTGCCGGCCGGGCGCGGTGGCTCACGCTCGTAATTCCAGGACTTTGGGAGGCCGAGGCGGGCGGATCACGAGGTCAGGAGATCGAGACCACGGTGAAACCGTCTCTACCAAAAATACAAAAAAAAATTAGCCGGACGTGGTGGCGGGCGCCTGTAGTCCCAGCTACTCGGAGAGGCTGAGGCAGGAGAATGGCGTGAACCCGGGAGGCGGAGCTTGCAGTGAGCCGAGATTGCGCCACTGCACTCCAGCCTGGGTGACAGAGTGAGACTCCGTCTCAAAAAATAAATAAATAAATAAAAAAAAATAAAAAATTACAATTATAGATTATTAAAAAATTACAAAAATAGATTATTCTACTGGCAATTACTATAATCTACACTTGTGTCCATAGGACAATCAAAATAATTACTTAAATGTAACATTTTTTAATTCAAAGGAAGAACATTACAAGCTCACACTGATTATAGTTCAACGGACAACTTCTTTATACCTTCTGCATTAATCATGATCTCTACATATATTTATATCTCATTCCCAAAATTGATCCTAGACTCCATAAAAATAAGAACTTTATACAGAGCCTATCATAGTATTTTTTTGCAATAAATGTTGTGTAATATTCTTTCAGAAGAATACACTAGTGAAGTTTATTTCAGGCCACGCATTGTGGCACAGGCTCTATCTAGAGCCTGACCATTTGGATCCAATATTGTCCTTGGCGTGTACTAGCTATATAACCTTAGAAAAGTTTTCTTAATCTCTTTGTATTTCAGTTTCCTCATCTAAGAAGTAGGGCTTAGTATGTCTCTACCTCACATATTTGCAACAGGAGTTAAATAAGATAATACATATAAGATGTCCAGAAGAGGGCCTGCTACTAAGCACTCAACAAATACACATCATCGCCCAGCTCGGTGGCTCATGTCTGTAATCCCAGCACTTTGGGAGGTCGAGGAGGGTGGATCGCTTGAGCCCAGAGGTTCAAGACCAGCCTGGCCAACATGGTGAAACCCCACCTCCACAAAAAATACACAAATTAGCCGGGCATGGTGGTGCATACCTGTAGTTGCAGCTACTGAGGAGCCTGAGGTGGGAGAAATCACCTGAGGCTGGGGAGGTCGAGGCTGCAGTGAGCCAAGATCACTCCACTGCACTCCAGCCTGGGTGACAGAGCAAGATCCTGTCTCAAAAAAACAAAACAAAACAAAACAAAACCATGTGTCATCATCATCACCTTAATAATCATAATCTTTGAAAGGGTAGGAAGAAACTATTATGCTTATCAGGCTAATTTGCATTCTGTACTTATCAAAGTCCATTAAAATCCTGAAAAAGTTTTCAAAAGAGAGAGACAGAGGGAAAAAAAGACAGAGAGAGAGGAGAAAGAGAGAGAGAGAGAGAGAGATTTCAACCAGAAACTGAAAGCCACTAACTTTAAAGAAAAATCATATTATTTTTAAACTTCAATAAACTCTATCAATTATTCAGAATAACTGCTGTAATAAAACATTGTTTTATATCTGCACTGGTAGAATTTTAGAGCACATTCTTCTGTCTCTTACTGCCAGTGAGTTCTATACCAAGAGGTATGAAACCTGTTTTAAATTATCCTCAGTTATGAAAGGGTAAATGATGTCATAGGTTCTGGGCCTCCAATTCAAGTTAAATAAAAATAGATTTTTAAGTGTTTTGATTAACTCTAGTAGAAACATAAATGGAATAAATACTTAGATGATCATTTTTACGCTAATTTTTGGCAAGACAAATACAATGATTTTTGACATTTTATACTAAAAATAAAGAAATATATTGTCTACATTATAATACATAATAGTTTATAAATAAGTTAATGGTTGGTCTGATAAGCAGTCTTGAGACTCCATGCTATCAACACTCAAAAGCTTCTTCCCAGTCATAAAGTGTGCTTTTGAAAAATACAACTGAAACTTACTATATGCTAAAAATAGTGTCTTATCAATTCACCTATGCCATTCCAAGAAAAATCAATCCAAACATTAAATGCACACAATGACAAAGGAGATAAAATCGGGGAATGAAGTGTCTTAAATAAAATAAACGTGGAATTTTGAAATAAACTATTCTTTCTGGTGATAGCAATCTCTGGTTAGGGTAAGGAGTAAAGGAAATATAATTGAAAATTAACCCAGGAAGCCCTCTCACCTATGATAGTACGATCTGTAAAAGTAAATAGAATGTAAGTATAATGAGTCAAGAATTAACAAGTGTAAAGATAGGAAATAATACTTCAGTCCATTTTTATACACATAATAACAAAAACATTTAGAAATTTATCAGACTAGGCCAGGCGCAGTGGCTCACGTCCATAATCATAGCACTTTGGGAGGCCAATCACTTGAGGCAAGGAGTTCTAGACCAGCCTGGCCAGCATGGCAAAACCCTGTATTCACTACTACTACTACTAATAATAATAATAATAATACAAAATTTAGCTGGGTCTGGTGGTACACACCTGTAGTCCCAGCTACCCTGGAGGCTGAGGCACGAGAATTGCTTGAACCTGAGAGGTATAGGTTGAAGTAAGCCAGGATCAAACCACTGCACTCCAGCCTGGGTGACAGAGTGATACTCTGTCTCCGTCTCCAAAAAAAGAAAGAAAGAAATTTATGAGACCATTTTTCCACCTTCAGGAAAGACGAGGTCAGAGCCTTGCTCAGATTATAGAGAACAGTTCATACCAGACCCACTGAATCATCTCTTCCCCTTAGAATTATCAAATTAGTAGTTACGGGAAACATAGCAGATAGACACATACTCTATATTTAGACTTAAAGAAGGCTCTGAACACATTTTTTAAATTAATTAATTTAAATTGTTATATGATAGTGGTGAGAAGCAGCCCTATAAACCGAGTATCGGCAGTGCCCCGGAGGTCACACTGTAAAACAATGGTTTGCTCGAAAGAAATGTCTGGGGAAAACTAAAGTGACCAAACCATATATAAAGTTTCCAAAATCATGTTCTTTAAGGAAAATCAAACATAGTTTTATAGCGTCCAATGATTCCCATCACGGACAGAACAATAATCTTTTTTCTCTATTTTCTCTATTTTTAAACTTGAATCTTCACCAATAAATAACAGAAGGGAATGGACAATTGTGTATTCTCTTCTGTAATTTAGTGGTGAAGATTCAAGTTTAAAAATCGTATCTACTTAAAAACAAAAAAAATTAACAGGGTAAAATGTAAAATCTTTGAAATACATAATCCTATAAAATCAAGATTAGAGGTCAGGCGCAGTGGCTCACGCCTGTAATCTCAGCACTTTGGGAGGCCAAGGTGGGGAGATCACATGGTTAGGAGATCGAGACCATCCTGGCGAACACGGTGAAACTCTGCCTCTACTAAAAATACAAAAAAATTGGCCAGGCGTGGTGGCAGGCGCCTGTAGTTCCAGCTACTTGGGAGGTTGAGGCAGGAGAATGGCACAAACCCGGAGGGCGGAGCATGCAGTGAGCAGAGATCATGCTACTGCACTCCAGCCTGGGCGACAGAGCGAGACTCCGTCTCAAAAAAAAAAAAAAAAAAAAAAAAAAATCAAGATTATAGAGAAACAAGCAACAGAACTATAAAGAATTTATTAGGTACTATTTATTTCTATAAATTAGGGGGATAAGAACACAAACTTCACAAAATTTTCTTTTTCAGTTGACATAGAATGTAAACATTGTATATAAAATAATATATATTATTTCACAGAATAATAAACTCTTATATGGAATAAGTCTTTTTTTTTTTTTTTTTTTGAGTCAGAGTCTCGCTCTGTCACCCAGGCTGGAGTGCAGTGGTGCCTCGGCTCACTGCAAGCCCCGCCTTCCGGGTTCATGCCATTCTCCTGCCTCAACCTCCCGAGTAGCTGGGACTATAGGCGCCCACCACCACGCCCAGCTAATTTTCTTTTTAAATATATTTTTAGTAGAGATGGGGTTTCACTGTGTTAGCCAGGATGGTCTCGATCTCCTGCCCTGGTGATCCACCCGCCTCAGCCTCCCAAAATGCTGGGATTACAGGCGTAAGCCACCAAGCCCGGCCTGGAATAAGTCTTTATAACCACAGAACAGGGTAGAATGGTAATTAAACTACTGAAAAATAGCTGTCATAATTAGTCATATTAAGACAGTAAGATAAGAATTTATAACCTACCTAAAAAATGTATCAGAGTAGCACAAAATTCTTTTAATGTAAGATGTTAAGAATTTCTTTCTAACTCCTGTTTATGGCAATTCTATTGTTAGATCTATACCTACCTTATTCATAATAATGTCTAAATTAGAAAAATATTAAAATGCAGGCTGCCATAAATCATAGTATGAGTTCTCCATATATGTTCACAGAGAGAAAGAGATTCCCTCACACCTCTTCTACAGTGGATGGAAGGATTTCTGAGCTGGTGTTCAATGGCCAAAAAAGTCATTGATTCACTCAAAATTTTGAGACATGTAAGCTTGAAATCACAATTCTTTGAAGGATGTACACATGTTATTACAAGCATTTTTAATATCAGCCAACAACAACTTCACAGATGAGTCTGTGCTGACAAGAAATATAATTCTTGACCTCTCCTTCAAAAAGCAAGAGTTTTGGAATCTTCCACTGCTTGTCACCTACAATAAGCTCAGATTTTTGACCCCCCTGAATCTCCACGAGAAAAAAAAACAAAAACACCATGTCTTCATTAGGAAAAACAGAAAACGAACCCAGATTATTGTGTGATTCAAACATAAATACAGTCATGAATCACTTAACAACAAGATAAATACATCTGAGAAGCACACTGTTATGCAATTTCACCATTATATGAACAACAGAGTATACTTACACAAACCTAGAGGCATAGCCTACAATGCATATAGGCTAAATGGTAAAGCTTATTGCTCCTAGGCTGCAAATCTATACAGCATGTGACTATCCTGAATACTGTAAGAACTGGAACACAATAGTATTTTTGTGTCTAAACATTGAAAAGGCATGATAAAATAGGGCTTTATAATCCTATGGGACCAGTGTCATATATGCAGTCAATCTGACTAAACCATCATTATGTAGTGTATGACTGTACTTTGATTTTGATTATTTTCAGAAAAATAAAATGTGGTAAACTGTACTCATTTCTTCACAGAATAAGGAAATGCTGTTAAACAGAATGAAGGGTTCTGAATCATAAATACAATAGAAACTGATCTCTCTAGTAACTGATCATAATCTTTAGCCACCAGTATAATAGAAATGTGTAAACTAGCTTTAATTGTCTAACAACTAAACTGAAATAAAACTTGTTAATAACTCATAGCCTAATTACTTGTTTACTATTTTACCATTTCTTAAAGGTTCAATTTCATGGAGGCTGAAAAACATAAATAAGTGGCTTTCTTATAAAGCACTCTTACAAGTTCAAAATGTTTTAAAGGCAGCTTTTACTATATATAAACTATTCATCATAGATCATAGAAATCAAGTTTTCACTGCATTTTGAGGAGCAGAAATTGTCTACTAAACTTGGAATCCAAATACAGGTGGCACTTTAAAGATACTTTATTGAGTTGAATTTTAAAAGCTACTATGTACTAAGCTTTGAAAGAAGAAGAATTGCTAAATAGTCAAAGCTTTTCTAAATCTCTCTATTCCACCAATTCATTACTTTTTAAAGTTAAACCATATCTGCTATGAAAAGAAAATAGAATCAAAGTTTTTTTTTCACAATACCACAAAATGTTTATAACATGGATACTCTCCCTATTCCTGAAACTAGCATTACAAAAATAACATGATCATATTATTTACCTTTAAAGTTTGGGTTCCTTTTATGAATCTTCAATAAAATATCCCTGAGTGACTGTCATTCATTTTCTTTATGAACTCTCAAGTATTATATAGCCCTTTATTTCACTAGGCAACTCCCTCCATTTTTAATGTCTCCAGTTGTTGGAAAGTTCCTCTTAATTCTTAACCAAATCTACTTTCTTATAACATCTATTCTTTGACTCTGGTTTTGCCTCCTGAAACAAAAACTTTATCTCATTTTTATATGATAACTATTTAAATATTTGAAAGCAGTTTTCACTCCTTTCTTATAACATTTTCATGCAAGACACTTAAAACAGTGCCAGAAATGTTAAGATACATAGATACAGATAAATACTAACGGACAGATAGATATGCCTTTTAAATACTAGTATTTTGGCATTTTTCACTAAGAATAAATGATACTAAAATTTAACAAACGGAGTAGGGCTTAGTCAAAACTAAGGATTAAAAATGAGAAAAACAACTAAGGGAATGTTAAATATGTCAGTGATAAAACTGAAACAAGTAATAAACATATTTGTGGAAGTCAGAAGAATGTGGTAGTTATTTTACAAGGAAATGGGAGCAAAGAAGAGAGGCCCACTGACTATGAGGTTGGCAACGAAAACAAGCTTCAAAAAGTTAACTTGCTCAAGGTTACCCAGCTAGCAAATAACAGTCTGAAATTGGGAAGTCCTGCTACAGAGACTGTATTCTTCTTTTTTGAGACAGAGTCTTGCTCTGTCACCCAGGCTGGAGTGCAATGGTGCGATCTTGGCTCACTGCAACCTCCGCTTCCCGGGTTCAAGCCATTCTACAGAAAATGTATTCTTAATTATACACAATACTGTCTCTCAATACTGCTTTTTTCTGTGCTTGCTCCAGGATGATGCCCTATCAAAGCATATGTAAAGCTAATTGTTTCTATTAGAATTATAATAATTAGAAATTACCATAAAACCCACTTGCAAAAAGAAAGATGCTATAGCTTAAGTCATGATTCAAAAGTTGCTATAGGAAAAAATACTAAGTTGTTATCTGAGTTCTGGAACTCAATTATACCAAATCTCAAAATCCTCGAAAAGTAAAACTATAACAAAATAATAAGAAAGGAAACCTAGTGTGTTATGTTGCCATGCCTTTGATATCTTTTCCTGTTTTGAATGTACTTTGGGGCCGGACACAGTGACCCACGCCTGTAATCCCAGCACTTTGGGAGGCCAAGGCAGGCGGATCACGAGGTCAAGAGTTTGAGACCAGCATATGGCCACACAGAATATATCCAGAGGAAAAACTGTTATTTCAACCTAAGATATCAATAGAAAGGATAAAGTGCAACTGAAGGAGATACTGAAATATGTAAACAGTGTTGATTGATAAAGCCCAGACTTACATTTCTATGAATGAAACTTTCTGAACAGAAGTTTCTCCATAAATATTTTTAAAGGACAGTAAATTGAAGATTATACAAGACAACTGCATAGGAAGTATCTTTTAAAGACAGTATCATATCTAGAATGTGTATTTTTAATACAATTTATTAATAGGAAAGCAAACAACAAGTATGGACAAAATATTTGTCTACATATTTAACTAAAGAAATTACACCAATGACTAAAAAGTACAAGAAAAGATGTTTACCATCTTTAGTCATCAGGGAAGTATAAATTAAAACCCAAGACACCACTTTGCACTCATTAGGAAGGCTATGATGAAAAAGACTGACAATACCAGGTGTGAGTGAGGATGTAAAAAAGTTGAACCTTCTTACACTGCCAGTCAAATGGGAAATGGCATAAGCTCTTTGAAAAACAGTTCAGCAACTTCTTTAAAAATTAAACATGTACTTACTATATGATGCAACAACTCTTCTCCTGCAAATCAGTTCAAGAGAAATGGGAATATATCCACACAAACTCTTGTATGTGAATGTTCATTGCAACATTATTCATAATAGCCAAAATCTGGAAAATCCAATGTCCATCAACTGGTGAATGGATAAACAAACCGTAGTGTATCTATGCAATAGAATACTGTTCATCAGGAAAAATTAACAAACTGCTGATGCATACTACACTACAGATAACCTCAAAAACATGATGGCAAACCAAAAGAAAAAGAAAGGTAATTAATTGTATGATTACATTTGTAAGAAATGAGTAGAAGAAGCAAATCTATAGAGATGAAAGTAGGCCAATGGTTGGCTGCGGTTGGAGGCAGCAGCAGGAATTAACTGCAAATGGGTACAGTAAACTTTTAGGGATGGTAAAGTTTTCTAAAACCACATTGTTATCATAGATGTACTATTATATTCATTTACTAAAAAATTATTGCACTGTATACTTACCAAAAATGTACATAAGAACAAACAGGAAACTATCAAAAATGAAGAGGTAGACAACACATTGAAAACATGTATTTTTTTTTCACTGAGACTTAAAGCTACTGGCTAAAATCATTCTAACTTGAAAACAAAAGGAACAGTTAAAGGAAGATTCTGTATGATTTTTAACTGAAGGGATTGATTTTTCTCCCTGAGAACCTACAAACCTTTAATAGAACTAAATAAAAATCTGGTCTCCAATAGGAGGTACCTCCTGTTATGCTCAGGGCTACAATCTTTCTTGTTAACAAAAATTAAATATGGCAAAATAAGCACTTTAAGCCTATAGATGACTATTGGGAATACATAATTCATCATGTAATCATGTACAGTGTCCTCTTACTATACACAATAAAGTAACTATACAGGAACAATGCCATTAAGCCTCCTGTGTGGTTCATTAAAAAAAAATACCATACAGCAATTTTAACCTTATACTAATTTTTAAAAACCCAGAACCAGCATGAACATCACTAATATCTGCATCAAAATATCATACATGAGCCTTGTTGCTCATAGTTTAGAAGAATCAGTATCATTAAAATGGCCATACTGCCCAAAGTAATCTACAGATTCAATGCTATTCCTATAAAGATACTATCATTATTTTTCACAGAACTGGAAAAAACTATTCTAAAGTTCATATGGAACCAAAAAAAGAGCCCAAATAACCAAAGCAAAAAGAACAGAGCCAGAGGCATCACATTACCTGACTTCAAACTATACTATAAGCCTACAATAACCAAAATGGCATGGTATTATTACAGAAACAGACACATAAACCACTGGAACAGAATAGAAAACCCAGAAATAAAGCTACACACAGCCATCTGATCTTCAGCAAAGTTGACAAAAATAAGCAATAGGGAAAGGACTCCCTATTCAATAAATGGTGCTGGGATAGCTGGCTAGCTGTATGCAGGAGAATGAAATGGGACCCCTGCCTTTTACCATATACAAAAATGAACTCAAGATGGATTAAATATTCAAAGTAAGACCTCAAACAGTAAGAATCCTAGAAGAAAACCTAGGAAACACCATTCTGGAATCTGGCCTTGGGAAAGAATTTTTTACTAAGTCCCCAAAAGCAACTGCAACAAAACAAAAATTGACAAGTGGGACCTAATTAAACTAAAAAGCTTCTGAAAAGCAAAATAAATGAACAGAGTAAACAACCTAAAAATGGGAGAAAATATTCATAAACTATGCATCTAACAAAGGTCTAATAACCAAAATCTATAAGGAACTTAAGCAAGCAAAAAATAACACCATTAAAAATAGGCAAAATACATGAACAGACATTTCTCAAAATAAAACATAAAAGCAGCCACCAAACATATAAAAAAATACTCAACATCACTAAATATCAGAAAAATGCAAATCAAAACCACAATGAGATACCATCTCACACCAGGCAGAATGGCTATTATTAAAAAGTCAAAAACAGATGCTGGCAAGGCTGTGGAGAAAAGGGAACACTTATACATTGTTGGTGGGAATATAAATTAGTTCAGCCTTTGTGAAAAACAGTTTGGAGATTTCTCAAAGAAGTTAAAAAGAGCTACCATTTGACCTAGCAATTGCATTACTGGTCATATATCCAAAAGAAAATAAATCATAATTCTACTAAGAAGACACTGCACTCATATGATTACTGCAGCACTATTCACAATAGCAAAGACATGGAATCAACCCAGGTGCCCATCAGTGGTGGATTGGATAAAGACAATGTAGTACATATATATCATGGAATACTATGCAACCATTAAAAAGAACGCATAGCTGGATGCAGCAATGCAGCCACAAAAAAAGACAAAGCTTGAGGCCACTATTCTAAGCAAACAAACACAGGAATGGAAAACCAAATACCGCGTGTTCTCACTTAAAAGTGGGAGCTAACCATTGGTACTCATGGACATAAAGATGGCAACAATAGACACTGAAGACTACTGGACGGGAAAGGGGGGACAAGGGTTGAAAAGCTATTGGGCACTATGCTCAGGATCTGGCTGAGAGGATCAGTCAAAGCCCAAACCTCAGCATCATGCAATATACCCAGGTAACAAACCCATACATGTACCCACTGAATCTAGATGAAATTCAAATTATTAAAAAATAATAAATTACATTAAAAGAAAAAAGGGCAATGATCAGAGAGCAGTTCTAGAGAAAGGTAAGCAACACACAAATTAAAAATAAAAGTCTCATTCATACAAGAACAGAGTGAACTCCAGGTAATTTTGAACGAAGTCATGTCTCAGCTCTGCTACTGTATAGAGAAAGCTCTAATGTCAGGTTGTTCATCACTAAAACTACAGTTCAATATTTGAAATTCTCTAATAAAATATTATTATCTGAACAAAGAAGAAATGCTAACACTTTCTCAAATTAAGGTTGAAGTCAAATAATGTATTCTTGACAGCAAGATGAAACTTGTCTTTCAACAGTTTCATTATGGTATAGTAAGATTAATAAATATATTTTAAAACTTTTCAATCATCGCCTCAGAAAAAGGTGGGCAACTGTCTAGAAAAGAGAAGAGAATATTTTGAAAACTGATTTGGCCACAGAAAACCAGACATTTCCTACTTTATTCTTTGAAAATTGTTTTCCAGCGTTTCATTGTAGCTTCTAATTAATAAGACAAATGAGAGCATATTTCTGGGAATTAAAAAAGAAATGTGTTTTTGTTATGCTTTTCCTCAGTCCCAACCCTGAGAACAAAAGTGAAGATGAATAACAATGCTATTGCTCTGTCACAGGGATGATGTATTTCAAATGCTGGGTTCCTTCCAAGGTGTTATTAAAGTTCTCTCAAGCATTGCTACTAAAAAAAAAAAAAATGTCAAAAGAACTCATGTTATTTATTGTTTCTCAAAATCCATTGCTGCTTCAGGTTGTGCCTAAGTTAACATATCCATTTTATTTTGGAAGTCACTGCACAATGCTCTGATAAACGAACATAAAAGACATTAGTAGATACAGGTAATGAAAACTCAATTCCAAACCTTCATGAATCTGACAAAGAGACCAGAGATTTTAAAACAATGATAGTATGTAAAAAAAAATGCAGATCCAAACAGAGCTCCTATAGAATGTGTGACAAGTGGTCTTCTAGTTGTTATTAAGGAGACAAGCAGCAGGGTCCAAGGCATATTTTAGAAAGATGTTAGGTGAGCTCAATATTTCTCTAAAATTATCAAACTTACTGATATCTGGTGCTTTCATCTATAAGGCAGTAAGTGAATAAGGGAATAAATAGGCAGAATGTTATAAGTGGAAAGGAACACAAATAATAATAGCAGTAGAAGCAATAATGAACATTTATGCAGTGCTTAACCCTGAGGTCAAAGATGGTAAGAATTTTACATGGATTATGTCATTTAATCTTCCCAAAAAACTTTCTGAGGTAAGCAGCCTAAACTATCAGAGAATTATTTTAACTAATTCTTGATGACAAGATGAGCCCTTCATGGTAGATAAGTCAGATTCTCCACACCTCTCTTTTAAAATGCATCTGAATTCATTGAAACATAGAGATGAAAGAAAGCTTCATGGCCAGTGTGGTGGCTCACGCCTGTGATCCCAACACTTTGATAGGCCAAGGCGGGTGGATCACGTGAGGTCAGGAGTTTGAGACCAGTCTGGCCTCAAACATGGTGAAGCCCAGTCTCCATTAAAAATACAAAATTAGCTGGGTGTGGTAGTGCACACCTATAGTCCCAGCTACTCAAGAGGCTGAGACAGGAGAATCGCTTGAACTGGGGCGGTGGAGGTTGTGGTAACCTGAGATCACACCACTGCACTCCAGCCTGGGTGAGACACAGCAAGATTCCATCTCCAAAAATAAAAATTTAAAAAAAAATTTAAAAAAAGAAAAAAATCTTCATGATCAATTGACCTCATATATATGTATATATGTTAAGTATGATTTGTAAAAGAGTAAAAATATTAGTTTGTCTAGGTTCATTAATTTCCAATGTATAAAACTGAGGTTCAGACATTAAAAAGATTTACTAAGATCATGGTTGTCAGAGGCACCTCTCTCCCAGCCTGTTGATACTTTCACCACACATCATGACCTTACCTGGCTGAGAAGGAAGCTATGTGCTATTACTCTCATTTCTAACAAAGCTATTCACTCAAGATTCATTCCATACAAAGAAGCTTTGTAATCTATATCAGTAGGTTATGTTTACATGGACTAAATATTAACCTGCAAACTGCTCATTAAGCTGCAAAAAAATTCATCTCAAATTTACCACAATGTCTTATAATTCAAAAGATCTATGCAATACATTTCCAAATTCTCAGAACAATATTTGATATACATGGGGTGAAAGAGATACACAGCACAAATTAGCATGGATTAATTCAGTCTTTATTCTCTACACTGAATCTGTTGGGTTTTTTTAAAACAACCAATTCATTCATACTTAATGTTTGACATCTGATAAGGAAAGAAGATGATGAAAGGAAGTTGAGTTTAGGGAAAGATGAAAACATACGAATACTGTAAGTGGGAAAAAGAAAATAGAGAGGGAGACAGAAGAATATGTGAGGCATGGATAATCACTTAGAGAAAATGCAGAGGAAATCAAGTGACAGAATCAAAGCTTGGTCAAGCCATCTGGAAGAGTTTTTTTCTAACCTCAAGACTGTTGAATCCTGCCACTGATAACTGCATCAGATGCCCCTCAGTGACATCCTTGCTCTTGATTTTTTTATGGCAGACATAGTGGTTCATTGGTATTAAATGCACAAACAAAACAGTTTAATTATGAGAGCCCTCAATGTTAGAAGAAGAAATAAATATAAATTATTTTAAAATAGCATTTTCTTATAAAAGCCAACTAAAAAATTAGAGACTTCAGACATCATAGAGGTATACATTAACAAGAATAGCTATTACGGGGAAAATAATGAAGACAAAGTCAAACTTATCAACAAAAACACAATTTTTACATATTATTTTTCTTTCTTCTTTCCAATGTGAAATTTGATGACTTACTAATTAAAAAATGTTATTCATCTGGGTAAGACTGTATGTGACAACTTTACTGACTATAGTATCAATTTGGGGCAACTGTAACCTCTCAAATGTCCCATTCTGGCAAACTCAGGTGAGTAAGCAGAAATAAACATAAGGATGAGTAGATTTCTATCCTTATTTTAACTAAAAATCCTGCCTATTACTTTATTTTTAAACTGCCACTAACATGTTTAAATGATAATTGCATCTCCTCAATGAGCACAGTTCCTTATTATTGGAATTGGCAGGGGGCCTTGACATTTGAGTCATCATTTCATTATGTCTATTTCTTACCCTGGTATACAAATTAAGTAGAAATAGAAGCCAAATGAAATATAAAGGGAAAAAACCTGAAGCAGTAATTTTAATATGAATTAATTTTTCCCAAATCGATAAAATATATAAAGCAACAACATTGATGATAATATATTCTAGTTCAGACATATTTCCAAAAATACCAACTTCAATTCTAAAGGCCAAAAATGCTTCAAATTCTCCTAGCCAAATATTGTACTTCTGTAAAACAGAACTGATATTTTGATATTCCCTAAATTACAGAGAAAGAATAACTCGTTTTAAAGCAACTACAAATGTGAACAAAAATACACATTTAACAAGTTTATACCATTCTAAAAGACTTCAAAATGGGTACCAATTATTAAACATACATATAATATACATATGTGACAATTTGTATTTAAAACATCATATGATCAAATAATACTAATTCATTCAGACTAAAATATCCAAATGTGCCAAACTGGAATCCAGGTCTATCCTTAGATATTTTCAAATCACTGAACTTGTATGATAAATTATTAATTTCCTAAATCATCTGATTTCATCATATTGAATAAATGTGCATCTTCCTATCATTCTCAAATAATTTTTTTTTTTGAGACACAGTCTCACTCTTGTCGCCCAGGCTGGAGTGCAGTGGCACGATCTCAGCTCACTGCAGCCTCTGCCTCCCAGGTTCAAGCAATTCTCCTGTCTCAGCCTCCTGAGTAGCTGGGATTGCAGGCACCCACCACCATGAGCAGCTCATTTTTTTGTGTTTTTAGTAGAGGTGGGGTTTCATCATGTTGGCCAGGCTGGTCTCAAACTCCTGACCTCAGGTGATCCGCCCACCTTGGCCTCCCAAAGTGCTGGGATTACAGGTGTGAGCCACTGCACCCAGCCATCTTTCTCGAATATTTTTTTTTTAAAAAACTTTCCATTGAACTTCAAAATTATAAAAATCATCAATCATGAAACTAATGCTGTATAAAATCCTCAAAAACATGTTAAGCGCTGCTTTCAGAGGGCTATTTCCTCATTTATTATTATTCCAGAATATGTATATTTTCACTGAGTCTTTAATTACTTCTGCAACTCTTCTTTCCTTTAGCCCAGAGCAACCTGTCATTTCTAATAGCTAATAGCTTCCCTCAAATGCTTGAAAACAGGCTAAATAGCCTAAAAGAACTTTATTTACCCTAGTACAAAATGTTGAAAAGACACTCTACTGGAAACTGAATGAAACTGTATAAATTTCTGTTCCGGAAATTAATGTTGTTTTTCCCTTTAATCACTGAAAGTATATTACTAAACATAAAAAATCACGGTTTATTTTTCTTTACATTTTGTTATCTATCTTAATGTTGACTATTTAAAATATTTTACCTGAGGGACAAAATGTTCATTTAAACCCAAATATTTTAAGATTTATTTCTGGTGTCTTTTTGTCAATTATTTATAATTTATAATCCAGATTTCCCAAAGGGGATTCAAAGAAATCCACAAAAAATTTCCTAGTCTTCACTTTACTCTCTCAACTAGCGATCATGTTCTAAAGCAATGAATTTCTATTTTAATACTAAAATTTAAACAGAAAAGAAGTCTTGACATAGTCAATTCTCAACTTTTGGGGAATACATTATTCTGCATATTAAGACAAAAATAGGATGTAAACCAGATGTTCCTAGATTATGAAATTTAGAAAAGAACATATTCAAAGTGAAGGTAACTTTTAGCATATATATTTAAAGATATTGCAGTCATGCCCCACAATGTTGAAATGCTATATTTCTCATAGTTTGACTACAGTCAGTGGAAATATTCATGTGTTTATATTATCAGGTTTTTAGTGAGTTCTATCATTTTTGTAATTGCTATAGCTAGTATGAATAAATGTCTTCTTTTTATATGCTGAAATAAATTAATGGAGGAGGCAGACACTATGCAAAATGGCTGGGAATAGGGCCAAATCTTTTTACATACATCCAGGGACCAGTAATCTTCTAAATGGCACTTTAAGCTCTCTTGCCTCAATAATTACAAGTACAGCCACCATGTAATTTACTGAAATAATTATCCACTCTTCTAGTTCCCATCACCCATCTCAAGTCCATAGCCACTTACCTTGTCTTTATTTTCAGAGCCAGAAGCCTCAGGCTTGGTTCTAATCACAAACGGGGTAGACAGTCGCAGCAGGACCCTTTCAAAGGTGGCATTAACCTTTGGAGATACAATCTCGAAGCAGTCCTCAAACTTGAGCACTTTGTGAGTGTCACATCGAAGCTGCTTCCTTAGACCTTCCCCCAACTGAAGGACTGACATGCTGGGGTCAAACATCAAGTGGAAAGGGAAGGCTCTACAGAAGGTGTTGATGCTAATTCTGAGGTCTGCAGGAACTTGGGAGGTTCCCTGTGGAAGGTTCTTCGTGATATTAGTATTTTCACATTCTTTGATAAGGAAAGTAAGACAGCTACAATTGCCTGGGTTTGAAACATCAGAGCATAGCTTCTCATTTGCAACCTGTTCCACTTCCACATCCAGCCGATAGATCTTCTTTCCTGCAGCCTTAATCATCCCCAGCATTGCAAACCCCACAATATGGTGAGGGTGGAAGTAGTGGAGCATGAGAGTACCTTCAGGGAGCTCTTTGCATAGGAAAGATGGTGACTCCAGAGTGGCCTGTTTTCCAAAAGAAGTTCTAATGTGTTCCAACAAAGCATCAAAGCCGTTAAAAAAGTCCTGCAAAGTGCCACCTACAGCTCGAAGGACTCTCTCATTCTCATGAAAGCATATATTAAAGAACTCTTCACCAAATCTTTCTTGAATTTCCTCAAACTTCAAACCTAGAGGTAAATGGGAAGCAAATGTTAGTGAAGTCTAATATAAATAATTGAATTTATAGCTTTTTAAGTGCTTATCAAAAGAGTAACTACTGAATAAAGTAACAAAGGTTATTTCTCTTAGATCCACAAATTTCCACATAGGTTAATTCACTCATCTTGAATCAGAAAATACAAATTTCAGTTCATCTTCAGGATGCCTCTGAAATGCTAATGAACATGAACCTTTTTGTTTGTTTTTAAATAGACTACATATTTTTAGACCAGTTTTAGATTCACAGCAAAATTGAGCAGAAGGCACAGTTATTTCCCATATCTCTCTGCCCCCACACATGCACAGCCTGCCCTATTATCATATGTCCCACCACAGTGGTACATTTATTACAATCCATGAACCTACATGATGCATCATTATCATCCAAAGTCCATGGTTTACATTAGGGTTCACTCTTAATATTGTATATTCTGTGGGCTTAAACAAATGTATAATGATATATATACACTTATCATATCACCTAGAGCATTTTCACTGCCCTAAAAATCCTGTTTATCCCTTCCTTCCCCCTAACTCCCAGAGCATCAGCTTTTTAAATGTTGCTAATCTAGCTGTTCGCTTTTCAGTAGCCTTGCAGTAGTTATCAAAAATAATATATTTTTCTTTTTCTTAATGATTTCCCCATTCTTCATAGAATATCCAAGTTGCCTACATATTATGTCCATATTACATCCATATTATCATCTTACTTCTTATCGAAATGCATGTATTAAGTGGAAAATATAAACCAGAGAGGAAATCTATGGCACATGAATGGGGATAGGCATCAAGCTATCTGGTGGAAACAAAAGGCTTACATTAGCAATCTCAGGGAAAGACATGCAGGTCAGCTAGACCTCAGGGAAAAGGAGAAAAAACAAGAAAATAATAATGACAGAACTCTGGAATGATTTACATTCTTTCACCCACAAAAGTGAGGGCAGCCAAGAATGGAGTAGGAATCTGATGAGATAGAATTAAAGGTTATTGTTAAGTTTTCCCCACATATAATCACTCCCTGATGCCCTGGCAAAAGAGTTCCACCTTATAGTGCTGGATATTATAATGAAAAATAAATAAGTGTGCACAATGTATTCTATAGTAATAAGAAGCAGGATCACATGTGATCACAAGATCCCCCCTTGAGGATGATCTGAGGAAAAATGAGGGAATTTATGTGCCAAGGAGGACTATAACACATATAAAAGATTTTGGCCTGCATATTAAAGACAGCGTCTACCTAAACTCTATTGCTTCTCCTTTGACATTGGTTGAAATCAATACATGTAGTTTACATATTCATATTTTCTTGCCCCATTTGCATCATCTCATTTGAAGTCCTGCCAATCAGGCAGGACTGGGAAAATAAGGTCACTTTGCTAGCGCCCCATTAGAGTGCAGAGCAATCTAGGCTGTCTACAGCTTAGCTGCTTTCCTACCTTTATCATTCCCTGAGTGTTTCTCCCAGCCAGAAGTGAGGCAAATCAACAGTGAATAATATTATTTTTAAAATAGTCAAAGCACATCTAATATTCTTTAAGAGCTTACTATAGAGTCTAAAACTTGTGGTAGCCAAGAAGTCAGTTTTACAAAGAACTTCTTAAAATCAATGTGATAGGAAAATGAGTAGAAAACCTAAGTGAGAAAGAGTCCCTTTATTAATAAGCATTTCATATTCATTTTGGTTTCATGGATTGGATGCTCAAGACTTGTTGAGAAAGTCACTTATTAAGATAAAAATATCACCACTCATCTCACATTGCCAGGTTACAAGACTGCTCTTCAACACATGTTGCATTCTCTAACAATAATGTCAGCCAGAACTGACAATAATAGTACTTACCTGTCCAGTTCTCTAGTGTAGAAGAGAAAACAAGATAGAAATATTCACTGCCATTAGTCTCCTGTTCTGACTGCTCTGTTGAAACTGCTTTCATAAATACTTAAATCAATATATACTGTTTTGTCCTTATCTTACTTAACCTTGTTTGCTGTTTTTCCTTTAATTTGACACTATTAATCACCCCTTCCTCCTAAAACTCTCATCTCTTTTGGCTTTTCAAACCATACTCTTCTGGTTTGATTACTCTGTCTGAACATTAATTCTCACTTCCTTCACTAAAACTTCTTTCTATGCCAAATCCTTACATCACCATCACTATGTTATAACTAGAAAACTCTAACACACAAGTTAAATTTATATACATATTCAATGACAGTCCTTTGTTGCTATGAAATCTTCCAGTTACGAAATTCTTATTAAAAACTAAATACACAATAAATAAAAATTCCTATAAACTGACCATATATGCTGAACTACAATATTCCACGTGTCACTGAAAATATTCCATGGATTGCTTCTAAACTTTGAAGAACTGTATTTTCAAAAGACTTCGGGTCCATGTGCATTGAAGAGAAAAAGAGAAGTTCTTCTAACTTGTATTTCTCATAACACTGAAAAGGTTCTCACAGTTATGGTGCACACAAATGTAAAGACAATACAGTGTAAGCTTATGTTCTGTGACTAATGCCAGGATCCCAAAGAATCATCCAGAAAATAAGAAGTAAGTTCACCATAGGCAACAAACTAAAAACTACTCTATGCGCAGCAATCCATTAACTAGAAAGCCTTGCTGCTTTATAAACGACCTATGTACTTTAAGGTACAATATTGTTAATTTTCAAATGATGATGCTAAGGAATACCAGATGCTAAAGTGACTGTTGTATCACTAAAAAAAAAATGAATTTTTTTGAATATTACATTAAAATATTATGAATGGCAATTCTATATAAACCCATAATATTCAATTAATAAAGATTTTTATTCCCAGAACTGTTAAACTGCACAAGATCAGAAAAGAAAAAAATTATTAGATTTGAAAATATTAAAACTCAGAAAAGATTACTTCAACTTTTACAAATATACTACAAGTCAATAGCCAGACTTTCATTTTAAACTTTAATCTCAAAATTCAGAAAGCACAGACAAAGTAATTCAATTCAGACAACTGATGCAATTCTGACTCCCAAAGTTCCGCCTACGATTGACGCAAACCCCCTACTTACAGTAAATCATTTGAAACATATAGACAATGCTAATCTCCTCACATCACAAGATTCTATGACAGCTTGACATCTGGGTCTATAAGAATACATTTCCTCAAGTGGCAAAATTTATAACAAAGCTGCTCTTATTAATGGGTAAGTTAAGTTAGAATTTTTAACTACTGTTTAATTCACCTCTTTAAAAAGGTGAATAGCATAAATGCTGGCATCCTTTAGCTGTAAATGAAATACGATCTGTTCCTTCATGACCTGGTCCTGTTGTCTCTCATCTGCTACCCCACCCCACCTCAGATGGCATTTCTTGAGGACAAGGACCTTGCTCTATTTATGTCTGCATATCTATCACTGGCATAATGCCTGACACCTGGAGAATAAGCATTGTTTCACAGAAATTAAGCATTCATCTAACTATTTGTTTGGTGAATATTACTAACCTTTTAAGGTTGCACTTGTGCCACATCTAAGAATATGAAAACAAAAACACATATGATTTTCTCTCATGGGCCCCTACAAAACAGTAAATTACATTATGGTTGGGCTACAGCAGGGGTACACAGGAGTACCCATGGAAGTAGAAGAAAAATAGTATCTGCCTCTCCTCAGAGAGACAATGTTTGAAGGGAGACTTAAATAAAAAAAACAGGTTAGGTTGGGCACAGTGGCTCATGCCTGTAAACCTAGCACTTTGGGAGGCCAAAGCAGGCTGACTGCTTGAGTCCAGAAGTTCAAGACCCAGCCTGCCCAACATGGTGAAACCCCATATCTAGAAAAAAATACAAAAATTAGCAGGGCACGGTGGTACATGCCTGTAGTCCATAGTCCTAGCTACTTGGGAGGCTGAGGTGGGAGAATCACTGGAGCCCAGGATGTTGAGGTAGCAGTGAGCCATGATCATGCCACTGCACTCCAGCCTGGGCAACAGAGGCTGGACCTGTCTCAAAAAAAAAAAAAAAAAAAAAAAAAAAAAAAAAAAAAAAGCAAAAGCAGGTAGTCCCAGCCTGGACAACATGCCTAAACCCTGTCTTTACTAAAAATACAAATAAACAGCCAGGCATAGTGGTGCAGGCCTGCAGTCCCAGCTACTCTGGAGGCTGAGGTGGGAGAATCACCTGAGCCCAAGAAGTCTAGGCTGCAGTGAGCTGTGATTGCACCACTGTACTCCAGCCTGAGTGACAGAGTGAGACCTTGTACTGAAAATTACTGTAGAAGAGTGTAAATGTCAGGAAGCATTCACTGGGGAGCCATCTTTGGGAGGAGAAAGAAGATCATGAAAAATAACTGAACGGTACCAGGTTTAATATCTGAGTGGCGAAATAATCTGAACACCAAACCCCCATGACACAAGGTTACCTATATAACAAACCTGCACATGTACCCCTGAATTTAAAATAAAATTTTTTAATCTGTGAATTTATGTTTTAAAACATACTTCAGAAATAAATTTTAATAATGAGAAATGTGGTATAATGAAGATGAAGCCAACCTCCATGTGAGTACTCTGAAACGAATTTTTTCACCTAATAACCACATCTAACAAGTGCAGTATCATAAATGTACACTACAAAACTATCAATGTTACTCCTTCCTTCCTTTCAAATCACAAAGCACATGTCCGTGTCTTTCTTATAAAACAGCAGATAGTCCCTTGTAGTATTTTTTCTGTGATCCTTCTATTTTCCATAAACATATTTAGAGGAACAATCTCTAAAAACACTATAATGTAGAATGAGAAAAAAGAAACCAACGGAGGAAGGACTATAACTAAATGAATTACAGAGAGGATTTCCCCTGAACCATGGAAAATCCTAAATCTACAGATGGAAAAAGCATAAATTGCAACCAGGATTGATAAGAAACACACACACAGACACACACACACACACACACACACACACCCCTAAGAATATCTGGTTGGATTCCTGGAAAAAAAAAAAAGAGAGAGAGAGAGACATAAAGATCTTTTAAGTTGCAAGATAAAACAAGTAATTAAAAAAAAATTTACTTTTCATCTGCAACAATGAAAGCTAGATGATGAGAGAAAAATACAGGTGAGATACTGAGAGAACTGAAACCTAAAAGTTTATTACCCAGAAGAGTATCTGGCAAAGATTCAGAGATTCCATCACTCAATGAAACACCTTAGAAAATGGAAAAAAAAAAAAAAAAAAAACACGTTAATCGAGCAACAAATCACTCAGAATGAAGAAGTAGAGGAATCTGGTTAAGAGAAGAAGGGAAAGTAGACACATTAGTGAGCAATGAACTTTACAACACACACATAGACACACGCTTTCTAACGTATGTATACATATACATCATATACAAATGTGTATATACATACAAATGTCCACACATTTATATATATTAGACATGTATTATGCATAATGACCTATTACCTGGAGAGTTGTAGTATGAACATTAATTTTAAATTACTGATACAGGCCAGGCGCACTGGCTCACGCCTGTAATCCCAGCACTTTGGGAGGCCGAAGCGGGCGGATCACCTGAGGTCAGGAGTTCGAGACCAGCCTGACCAACACGGAGAAACCCCGTCTCTACTAAAAATACAAAATTATCTGGGCGTGGTGGCACATGCCTATAATCCCAGCTACTCGGGAAGGCTGAGGTAGGAGAATCGCTTGAACCTGGGAGGCGGAGGTTGCAATGAGCTGAGATCACGCCATTGTACTCCAGCCTGGGCAACAGGAGCAAAACCCATCTCAAAAAACAAACAAACAAACAAAAAAGCTACTGATACATAGAAAAACTACCAAACTACCACAAGGTAAATTTTGTTCATATTCTGAAACTAAACAATCTCAGCAAACCACAGGGTTTGGATGGTGAGGACAGGGGAGAAGGTAGAGAGGAGAAAAGTAAACCTATTCTAAAAGTTTCTTCTTAATGGGATTTGGGGGGATAGGAATAATATAATCTTAGAAAGAAAATAATTGATATTTTGTTTTAAAATAATAAAAAACCCATGGGTCTAATTTTACTAAGAGAAAAAGGAAGATAATCAATAATGAAATGGGAAATTGGAGTAGAACTCTCCAAATACAAGGTCAAATATTACGTATATGTCAACATGATCAAAACAGCAAAAGACCAGAAACAAAAACAATGTAAAATAAATACGATAAATCAAGAAAATCATATAGATCACGGATTAAATGTAAATGAATAAATCATCCCATTAAATGAGAAAACTCTCACTCCCTCTACAAGAATTGTACTTATAAAAGGTGATTAAAAAATAAAAGGTTGAAAATAAATCAACAGGCAAAGAATTCAAAGAAACTGCAAGAAAAAAAGGAGGAATGGAGGGGCAATATTACTATCAACAAGGTAGAATTAAGGGGAGAAGTGATAAACAGAATAAAAAGAGACAAAGTAAAACAAAATCACAATTTACAAAGAAGACCTAAGAGACATAAACCAAGCAACATTGTAGCTAAATATATAAAGCAAAAACAATTAGGAATTAATTGCTAATGAGTATGGGGTTTCTTTTTGGAGTGATGAAAATGTTCTAAAATTGATTGTAGTGATGGTTGCAAAACTTTGTGAATATATTAACAACCATCGAATTATACACTTTTGTTAGGTAAATTGTATGGCACATAAGTCATATTTCAATAAAGCATTATATATTTTCAAAATTGTATATTTTCAAAATTAAGAATGAAAGAAGAGGCCGGGCACGGTGGCTCACACCTGTAATCCTAGCACTTTGGGAGGCCGAGGCGGGTGGATAACAAAGTCAGGAATTCGAGACCAGCCTGGCCAAGATGGTGAAACCCCATCTCTACTAAAAAATACAAAAATTAGCTGGGCACAGTGGCAGGTGCCTGTAATCCCAGCTACTCATGAGGCTGAGGCAGGAGAATCGCTTGAACCCGGGAGGCAGAGGTTGCAGTGGGCCAAGATCGCGCCATTGCACTCCAGCCTGGGCGACAAAGCAAGACTCCATTTCACCAAAAAAAAAAAAAAGAATGAAAGAAGAATTCTATACAACTATGATTATAGTAGGAAACATTAATACGTGTCTCTCAGTACCAAGGTATCTAATGAATAAATCAGCAAAATCATAGAGAAATTAAAATTGTATACAACAGAACAATGAAGATGAAAGAAAACCTTGATAAAAATAAAATTTTAGTGAAAAACTTTAATGTGTCCCTTTGAGAAATCAAAAGATCAAAAATAAAAAGCAAAATCAGAGAAATTAAATAAATGTTAATAATAAACAAAAACTAATAAAAAGGCAAAGTCCAAAAAATAAAATAGCAAAAGCAACAAACTCAAAACATTTGTATATGTACATATGTATGTATTATCTGTATGTAAAATTACAAAAATTGCTCAAATACTTGATCATAAAAATCCCATAAAATATTTTAAAGATTTTACAGATCACATTTTTAATAATAAAAAATTAATAATAAACAGAAATAACCAAAAGGTGGCATATATATTTGAGAGTTAAGCAATACACTCTCTTGGATTACAGGGAAAGTCAAAATTGGAATTATAACTTCTAGAAATCAATAAAAAGGAGCCTGCATCATACACAATTCTGAGGTACAACAAAACTATACTCAAGGAAAATGCCAGAAATGTTTTCAGCAACAAAAATAAATAAGTAAATAAAGAGTTTCCAAATTAAAAAAAACTGTAATGAGCTTAAGAAAAAAAACTATGGAGTAGGAATAGATAAAAGCTGAAATTAAGAAAGAAAATAAGTAAATTGGAATAAGAATACACAGGCACATATTAAGACAAATTAGATAAATCAGAAAAGAAACGTAACTTTCTGTGAACAAATGTGTAAACAGAATGGAAATGGGTAAGTATCTGGCAAAGTATAAATGACCAAAGTTGATCCAAGAAGAAATAGGCAACCTGAGTTCTGGCTAGCAATTAGGAAAAAAACTAGATAACTGCAAAGTTTTTAAAATATTTTCAGCCCATAGAAAAAAATTAAAATCACTCAATTCTTTTTATTAATCCCATATAACTTTATATCAAAAGCTGATATAGTATACTAAGACCAATTTCTCTTACGAATATTTGCAAAAATAGGAGCAGATAGAATCTAGCAATTTATAAAAGAATAAATTATCATGACCAAGTAGGATTTATATCAGAAATGAAATGGTAGTTCAGCAGTAGGAAATATACCAGCATAAATTATTACATTCATAATAGTAAACAAAATTTGATCATATCAGTAGATTCTGAAAAGTCTGAGATTCAACAGTCTTAATAAGCATTTTGAATAAAATAAGATATAAAGAAACCGTTCAAATATAATAAAAGATCTTTTCCAAAAACCAGAAGCAGCTTATTCTAAATAGTGAAATACTAAAAACATTTCAACTAAAATCAGAAATTTGACAAGTACGCTTGCTATCATCATTTTCAATATTATCTTGAAGATTCTAGAAAATACTGTGAGATATGAAAATAAAATCACCAGTAAACACATTGCAAAAAAGCATAAAATTATGTCTTTTTGCTGAAGTAAATCTGTGTATATGAGAAGTTTTAATATACCACAGAACAGTATTTCAGTTCAAAGGGAAAAGAATGGTTTACTTAATAAATGGCACTAGCCATCTGGAAAACAATAAAATTAAATCCCATCTCATGCCTCAAAGTCAAATTCCAGATCAATTAAAATCTTACAATGCAAAAAGACGAAGCAATAAATATTTTAGAAGACCTAGGGGACTGTAGGTATGCCTTAACCAAAACAAGCAAACATATAAAAAAGATGTAAAAAGATACTTGATTTTGTATGATATAAAACTAAGCTAAAACTGTCAAAATAATTTAGAATATAATTTTTTTATTTTAATAAAATTACGATTGTGTGTGTGTTGTGTGTAAGTTCATAATGCATCTCCCCTGACATTCTGCTAGTATCTCTATCCTAAATACCAATACTTTGTTTTAGGCCACCATGATCAGTAGTCTAGAATTATACATCTTATCATACTGTTTCTCTGGAAAGCCCTCCAATGACTGTTGCCTTCTGAATAAAGTCCAAAATCAGCAAGGCTTAGTCCAGCTTTTACTTACTGGCTCATCCTTCCCTCTCTCAATCCCCCATTTCACACCTCTACACCAGCCATTATGAACCACTTTTGAGTTTCCTGAACATACTCAACAATCTCTCTCTCATTTACAGGCTTCTGTACATGGCTGGTTCTGTGTTTTGTTTTGTTTTTTAACTAGGATTCTGTTCTCCTACCTACCCCACTTAGCTAGTTCTCTGCTTCACTTATCTTGCATGTCTTCACACCAAAATTCCTTCAGAATGCTTTCCTTGACACTCCGAGACCGAGATAGATGTCTCTACTTGTTAGGCTTCCAAAGCACCTTGTGATTACCCCCAGCCTAATATTTCCCACACAATAGCTGCTAATGTGTCCAATCCCTCAACCAGACTTAACCTCTTGAAAAAGAAAAAGGAAATGTCAACTAGGCCACCAAAAAAGAGTAGATAGATAGGGGAGGAAGGAAACCATTCCAGACTGAAGAAACATATATGCTAAGGTCCAGAAAGAGAAACTATAAAGTTTCAGAGAAACTAAACGAAGACCACTATAGTAACCCTAATCTTTGGTACCGTTTCTTGTTTGTGGTGAATCTATAAAAGAATAAACCAATGAATTAATGAAAACAAATACATCTGGATGTGACTGATCATATGTCCGTGCATAATATATGTAGTGCATATGTGATTTTTCCATTGCTATATTTTGTACCCTTCAGTATTCACTGGCAGGCCTTTTATCACAAGCTTGGGCAAGTTATGCCAAATGACTAATTTAATACGTGTGAATGCTTATTGTTTGACAAATTCTTGTTCCTTTGCCAACAAGGAGCCACAGGTGTTGAGTGCTAAGAAGGGGACAGGTTCAGGGAAGCACATGTCTAATCAGGCAGCCTCCTCAGGCCTCTGTGCTATGCCTGCTATCAGATGCTGGCCACCTGGCAGGTGACAAAGGGCTCATCACATTCCCCAGCCTTCCTTCTTCAGCACCCTGGCACATTGCCAGAGAAGACACAAAGCCAGCAGCAGCCCAGCAGCAGTGAGGTGCAGAGTCAAAGAACCAGCAGACATGAGCTAATTACAAAGAAGAGCTGCAGGAGCACCTGCTTCAGCTCTGTGACCACACCTAGCCCCTTCTTCTGGAATGCAATCTGCCACACTGAAAATAGGGCAGTGGCTCCCAAGCTTTGGAGTCTCCCTGCAGATAAGTATTCTCATCATTTCTCACACCTATACTTTTTACCAGTCTCTTACCTGCTGGCGAAGAAGGTCGGGGAGGAGATTACTGTGATGTACACAGATTCTGGCTTTCGCTGATGATGACTAGCCCTGTTCAAATTGGCGGCCACAGAAGAGGCAGCAGGAGAGCATGATTTCCACACGGATCGATCCTCAGAGGGCTTACTCTGAGCTGTTAATCAATGCTAATGCCTCTTTAATGGTCACTTTTTTTTAGTTCTTCTAAAAAAATGGGATACATGTGCAGAACGTGCAGGTTTGTTACATAGGTATACATGTGCCATGGTGGTTTGCTGCACCTATTGACCCATCCTCTAAGTTCCCTGCCCTCACCCCTCACCCTCCAACAGGCCATGGTGTGTGTTGTTCCCCTCTCTGTGACTATGTGTTCTCAACGTTCAACTCCCACTTCTGAGTGAGAACATGCAGTGTTTGGTTTCCTGTTCCTGTGTTAGTTTGCTGAGAATGATGGCTTCCAGCTTCATCCATGTCCCTGCAAAGGACATGATCTCACTCATTTTTATGGCTGCATTTTATTCCATGGTGTATATGTACCACATTTTCATTACCCAGTCTATCATTGATGGACATTTGGGTTGGTTCCATATCTTTGTTACTGTAAACAGTGCTGCAATAAACATACATGTACATGTGTCTTTATAGTAGAATGATTTATACTCCTTTGGGTATATACCCAGTAATGGGATTGCTGGGTCAAATGGTATTTCTGGTTCTAGATCCTTGAGGAATCACCACACTGTCTTCCACAATGGTTGAACTAATTTATATTTCCACCAACAGTATAAAAGCATTCCTAATTCTCCACAGCCTCGCCAGCATCTACTGTTCCCTGACTTTTTAATAATCGTCATTCTGACTGGGGTGAGATGGTATCTCATTGTGGTTTTCATTTGCATTTCTCTGATGATCAGTGATATTGAGCTTTTTTCATGATTGTTGGCCACGTAAATATCTTCTTTTGAGAAGTGTGTGTTCATATCCTTTGCCCACTTTATGATGGGGTTGTTTGGTTTTGCTTTTGTAAATATGGTTAAGTTTCCTGTAAATTCTGGATATTAGCCCTTTGTCAGAAAATCGCAAAAATTTTCTCCCATTCTGTAGGTTGCCTGTTCACTCTGATGACAGTTTATTTTGCTGTGCAAAAGCTCTTTAGTTTAATTAGATCCCATTTGTCAATTTCGGATTTTGTCGCAATTGCTTTTGGTGTTTTTGTCATGAAGTCTTTGCCCATGCCAATGTCCTGAATGGTATTGCTTAGGTTTTCTTCCAGAGTTTTTACGGTTTGGGGTTTTACATTGAAGTCTTCAATCCATCCTGAGTTAATTTTTGTATAAGGTGTAAGAAAGGGGTCTAGTTTTACTTTTCTGCCTATGGCTAGCCAGTTTTCCCAGCACCATTTACTAAATAGGAGATCCTTTCTCCATTGCTTGTCTTTTGTCAGGTTTGTCAAAGATCAGATGGTTGTAGATATGTGGTGTTATTTCTGAGGTCTCTGTACTGCTCCACTGGCTATATGTCTGTTTTGGTATCAGTACCATGCTATTTTGGTTACTGTAGCCTTGTAGTATACTTTGAAGTCAGGTAGCGTGAGGTCTCCAGCTTTGTTCTTTTTGCTTAGGATTGTCTTCACTATACAGGGTTTTCTTTGATTCCATATGAAATTTAAAATAACTTTTTCTAATTCTGTGAAGAATGTCAACGGTAGTTTGATGTGAATAGCACTGAATCTGTAAATTACTTTGGGCAGTATGGATATTTTCACGATATTGATTCTTCCTATCCATGAGGATGGAATGTTTTTCCATTTGTTTATGCCTTCTCTTATTTCCTTGAGCAGTGGTTTGTAGTTCTCCTTGAAGAGGTCTTCACAACCCTTGTAAGTTGTATTCCTAGGTATTTTATTCTCTTTGTAGCAATTGTGAATGGGAGTTCATTCATGATTTGGCTCTCTGCTTGCCTACTGTTGGTGTAAAGGACTGACTGTGATTTTTGCACACTAATTTTGTACCCTGAGACTTTGCTGAAGTTGCTTATCAGTTCAAGAAGTTTTGGGGCTGAGATGATGAGGTTTTTTTTTTTGTTTTTGTTTTCAAACAGTCTTGATCTATTGCGCAGGCTGGTACACTCTCAGCTCACTGCAACCTCCACCTCCTGGGTTCAAGTGATTTTCCTGCCTCAGCCTCCTGAGTATCTGGGACTACAGGTGTGCACTACCACATCTGGCTAATTTTTGTATTTTTAGTAGAGACAAGGTTTCATCACGTTAGCCAGGATGGTCTCCATCTCCTGACCTTGTGATCCGCCCACCTTGGCCTCCCGAAGTGCTGGGATTACAGGCGTGAGCCACCGCACCCAGCCAGGGTTTTCTAAATATAAAATCACGTCATCTGCAAACAGAGACAACTTGACTTCCTCTCTTCTTGTTTGAATACCCTTTATTTCTTTCTCTTGCCTGATTGCCCTAGCCAGAACTTCTGATACTATGTTGAATAGGAGTGGTGAGAGAGGGCATCCTTGTCTTGTACCAGTTTTTAAAGGAATGCTTCTCGCTTTTGCCCATTCCATATGATACTGGCTGTGGGTTTGTCATAAATAGCTCTTATTTTGAGATATGTTCCATCAATACCTAGTTTATTGAGAGTTAACATGAAGCAATGTTCAATTTTATCAAAGGCCTTTTCTGAATCTATTGAGATAATGATGTGCTTTTTCTCTTTGGTTCTGGTTATGTGACAGATTATGTTTATGCATTTGCGTATGTTGAACCAGCCTTGCATCCCAGGGATGAAGCCCACTTGCTCATG
This sequence comes from Nomascus leucogenys, assembly GCF_006542625.1. Lineage (NCBI taxonomy): Eukaryota > Metazoa > Chordata > Mammalia > Primates > Hylobatidae > Nomascus > Nomascus leucogenys. The sequence goes on along the minus strand of NC_044395.1, from coordinate 28,048,298 downwards.
GTGGATAAGTTTTTTGATGTGCTGCTGATTCAGTTTGCCAGTATTTTATTGAGGATTTTCGCATCGATGTTCATCAGGGATATTGGCCTGAAGTTTTCTTTTTTTGTTGTGTCTTTTCCTAATTTTGGTATCAGGATGATGCTGGCTTCATAAAATGAGTTAGGGAAGACTCCCTCCTTTTCAGTTGTTTAAAATAGTTTCAGAAAGAATGGTACTAGCTCCTCTTTGTATTTCTGGTAGAATTCAGCTATGAATCCATCTGGTCCTTGCTTTTTTTTGGTTGGTAGGCTATTAATTACTGCCTCAATTTTAGAGCTTGTTATTGGTCTATTCAGGGATTCAACTTCTTCCTGGTTTAGTCTTGGTAGGCTGTAGGTGTCCAGGAATTTATCCATTTCTTCTAGATTTTCTAGTTTATTTGTGTAAAGGTGTTTATAGTATTCTCTGATGGTAGTTTGTATTTCTGTGGGGTTAGTGGTGATATCCCCTTTATCATTTTTTATTGTGTCTATTTGATTCTTCTCTCTCTTATTAGTCTAGCTATTTGTCTACCTATTTTGTTAATTTTTTCAAAAAATCAGCTCCTGGATTCATTGACTTTTGGAGATTTTTCATGTCTCTTATCTCCTTCAATTCTTCTCTGATCTTAGTTATCTCTTGCCTTCTGCTACCTTTTGGATTAGTTTGTTCTTGCCCCTCTAGCTCTTTTAATTGTGATGTTAGGGTGTCAATTTGAGATCTTTCTAGCTTTCTGATGTGGGCATTTAATGCTATAGATTTCCATCTTAACACAGTTTTAGCTATGTTCCAGAGATTCTGGTATGTTGTCTCTTTGTCATTGGTTTCAAAAAACCTTTTGATTTCTGCCTTAATTTCATTATTTACCCAGGAGTCATTCAGGAACAAGTTGTTCAATTTCCATAGAACTGTGTCGTTTTGAGTGAGTTTCTTAATCCTGAGTTCTAATTTGATTGCACTGTGGTCCAAGAAACTGTTATGATTTCAGTTCTTTTGCATTTGCTGAGGAGTATTTTACTTCCAAATATGTGGTGAATTTCAGGGTAAGTGCCAGGTGGCACTGGAGAAGAATGTATATTCTGTTGATCTGGGGTAGAGAGTTCTGTAAATGTCTACTAGGTCCACTTGATCCAGAGCTGAGTTCAACTCCTAAATATCCTTTTTAATTTTTTCTCTCGTTGATCTAATACTGATAGTGGGGTGTTAAGGTCTCCCACTATTATTGTGTGGGAGTTTAAGACTCTTTGCAGGTCTCTAAGAACTAATTTTATGAATCTGGGTGTTTCTGTATTGGGTACATATATATTTAGAATAGTTAGCTCTTCTTGTTGAATTCTTCCCCTTACCATTGTATAATGCCCTTGTCTTTTTGTATTTTTGTTGGTTTAAAGCCTGTTTTGTCAGAGACTAGGATTGCAACCCCTGCTTTTTTGTTTTTTTCTTTCCATTTGCTTGGTAAATTTTCCTCCATCCCTTTATTTTGAGGCTGTGTGTGTCTTTGCATTTAAGATGGGTCTCCCAAATACAGCACACAGATGGGTCTTGACTCCTTATCCAATTTGCCAATCTGTGTCTTTTGTTTTCTTCCTCTTTTTTTTTTTTTTTTTTTTTTGAGACACAGTTTTGCTCTTGTTGCCCAGGCTGGAGTGCAATGGTGTGATCTCGGCTCACCGCAACCTCCCAGGTTCAAGCAATTCTCCTGCCTCAGCCTCCCGAGTAGCTGGGATTATAGGCATGTGCCACCATGCCCAGCTAATTTCGTATTTTTAGTAGAGATGGGGTTTCTCCTTGTTGGTCAGGCTGGTCTTGAACTCCCAACCTCAGGTGATCCACTCATCTCAGCCTCCCAAAGTGTTGGGATTACAGGTGTTAGCCACCACGCCCAGCCCAGTCTGTGTCTTTTAATTGGGGCATTTAGCCCATTTACATTAGTATTGTTATGTGTGAATTTGATCCTGTCAACATGATGCTATTTGGTTATTTTGCACAATAGTTGATGCAGTTTCTTCGTGGTGTCATTGGTCTTTATATTTTGTTGTGTTTTTGCAGTGGCTGGTACTGGTTTTTCCTTTCCATATTTAGTGCTTCTTTTAGGAGCTCTTGCAGGGCAGGCCTGGTGGTAATGAAATTCCTCAGCATTTGCTTGTCTGGAAATGATTTCATTTCTCCTTTGCTTATGAAGCTCAGTTTGGCTGGATGTGAAATTCTGGGTTGAAAATTATTTAAGAATATTGAATACTGGCCCCCAATCTTTTCTGGCTTGTAGAGCTTCTGCTGAGAGGTCCACTGTTAGTCTGATGGGCTTCCCTTTGTAGGTGACCTGGCCTTTCTCTCTGGCTACTTTTAACAGTTTTTCCTTTTTTTGACCTTGGAGAAATTGATAATTATGTGTCTTGGGGTTGATCTTCTTACAGAGTATCTTAATGATGTTCTCTGTATTTCCTGAATTTGCATGTTGGCCTGTCTTGATAGGCTGGGGAAGTTCTCCTGGATAATATTCTTAAGTGTGTTTTCCAGCTTGTTTCCATTCTCTCCATCTCCTTCTGTACTCCAATCAATCGCAGATTCTGTCCTTTTATCAAGTCCCATATTTCTTGGAGGCTTTGGTCATTCCTTTTCATTCTTTTTTCTCTATTCTTGTCTGCATGTCTTATTTCAGTAAGGTAGTTTTCAAACTCTGATAGCCTTTCTTCTGCTTGGTCAATTTGGTTGTTGATACTTGTGTATGCTTCGTGAAGTTCTCATGCTGTGTTTTTCAGCTCCATCAGGTCATTTATGTTTCTCTCTAAACTGGGTATTCTAGTTAGCGATTCCTTTTATCAAGTTTCTTAGCGTCTTTGCATTGGGTTAGAACAAGCTCCTTTAGCTCATCATAGTTTTTTATTATCCATCTTCCGAAGCCTACTTCTGTCAATCCGTCCATCTGATCCTCCGTCCAGTTCTGTGCCCTTGACATTGTGATCATTCGGAGATGAAGCACTCTGGCCTTTTGGGTTTACAGTATTTTTTCATTGATTCTTTCTTACCTTCCTCAATTTGTCTGGTTTCGGTCTTTGAGCCTGCTGATCCTTGGATAGGGTTTTTTGTGGGGGCCTTTTTGTTGTTGTTGTTGATGCTGTTGTCACTTTCTGCTTGTTTTTCTTTCAATAATTGGTCCCTCTTCTGTAGGGCTGCTGCAGTTTGCTAGGGATTCACTTCAGGTCGTATTCATCTGATTCGCTCCAGTGCCTGGAGATGTCATTCAAGGAGTCTGGAGAGCAGTAAAGATGGGTGCCTGCTCCTTCTTCTGGGACCTCTGACCTCGAGAGGCACCAACCTGATGCCAGTAGGATCACTCCTGTATAGGGTGTCTGACAACCCCTGTTGGAGGGTCTCACCCAATTGGGTGGCACAGGAAGCAGGACCCTTTTAATGAAGCACTTTGTCCTTTGGTGGAGACGGTATGTTTCACTAGGGGGAAACCCACTTGTCTGAGCTGCCTGGATTTCTCAGAACTACCAGGAGGAGAGACCAAGTCTGCTGGTCCCCAGAGACTGTGGCCACCCCTCTCCCTAGAGGTTCAGGCCCAGGGAGATCTGAAATCTGTCCCTGAGCCTCTAGCTGGAGTTATTGGAGATCCTGCAGGGAAGTCCCACCCACTGAGGAAGGATGGGTTGGGATTAGGCCTGAAGAGGCACTCTGGCCGCAGACTGCCACAGAGGGTGTGTTGGGCTGTGGGGACAAATCTTGGGACCAAGTCATCCAGCCTCCCTGGCTTTAGCTCTAACAGGGGAAAGTGCAGCCTGGAGCTATAGAAATGGGTGCACCCACCCTGCCCAGGGAGCTTAGTGTGTTAGGCAGTTGCAAGTCCCAGTGCTGACTCTTGCCCCTCCCCCCAGGAGCTCAAATGGCTTAGACAGCAGGCAGCCACAGCTGGTGCTGGTTACCTCTTCTTCCCCCCTCCCCCCCAGCAACCCCTGCTTTTTGAGTTCCATAGGCTTAAGCAGATTTCAGCTGAGAGGCTATAAGAATCTGCACGTTCTGAGGCTGGGACTCTAGGCCCTGGTGGCATGGGTTCACGAGTGGGATCTTCCAATCCATGGGTGGCAGGGTTCTGTGGAAAAAGCAGTTTCCCTAGCGCACTCACTCACCACCGCCTCCTTTGGCTTGGAGGAGGGGGTTCCCCTTCCCCGTGTGGCTCTCAGGTGGGCCGCCTCACTACACTGCTCTTCCTTCTCTCTGTGGTCAGGCCAGCCTTCTTGTCAATTTTGACGAGAGAACATGAATACCTTGGTTGCCGATGAAGGATTCACACGCTTATAATTTTTTTTCCAGTGGGAGCCTCTGAACACCGCAGCTTCCAGTTGGCCATCTTGGCCCTGCCTTCAAAAAAAATGGTCACTTTTTTTTAAATCACTAAATTGTGATTGACCCTCCTCAACTGCTCCAACCAAGTGTTGGGAGCTATGCTGCAGTCCAGTTTGAGCAAAGGAACAAACTTTTTTTTTTTTTCCAGAAAAAAAAAATGTAAAGAAATGAAATTGATGGAAATCTGAAATTTTTTACAATTTTCCTATTGAATTAGGTAATAAATACTTAGCCAAAGGTCTAAAATGTATTTCATTAGACAAACAGCATTAGATGTTAAGAGTGACAGAAATTAGTATGTTATTGTGTTTCCCTGCTGTAGCTATTACAGCAGCATCACAGCATTTTTTCCAGCATTCACAAAAAATGCTAACACTTCTATGCTTCTAGAAGATGAAATCTTATGATTACGTATATATTTGTTTAAAGCAGAATTTGTGAATACACCATTTGGTATAACATTGATTCACGAAGCCATCAGGTACATGAGAACTTGACTGATAACCAGTCCAATCTCTCTCAAAACACAGCAGATCTCATTGACAGTCATCTTTCCTCTACTTAAACAGCACTCTGATGAGCAGCTCAGGAAGCTTGCTCTTCCAAAACTGAATATCTCCAGTAATTACAAAACTCCTTCCTTCTTGCATGTGGGGCAAAATCTATTCCTATAATTTCAGTCCACTAGTTCTAATATACCCTCACATACTAGGTGGTGATTTGAACAAATCTCCTCTTCTCACAGAAGTCCTTTAAAGTATCTGAAAATAGTTCTCATGTCCTCCTTTGTCTTCTCATCTTGTATTTTTCAAAGAAGTAATTCCAAGTGCATTAAAGGCAGCTTTAAAGAATTGTTTAATATAAAAAAAAAAGGTACACTAGGAAACACACACACAGTATGTGTGATTTGGAAGGATACTACGAGTTATGCTTTGGAAGGAAATAAGAAAGCAGTTGAGAAATAAGAAGTCTATTTCAGATAAGGGGAGCTAACACGAGAAGCTTTTAAGCTAGGATTACAGTCTTTCGCGTATATGTGCTCTAACCTGGGAAAATAGATGTTCAGGTTTATTCTTCTTCACTAGCATATACACTTCAAACTGTTTTTCCAGTATTGTATTTATTTGCCTTGTGCCGTTCACATTTTTCATGCCCAATTCCATTTTGATCATGAATATATAAAATGTTAAGCTGAAAAAGGAAGAAATTTAGAGCTGTGAAAATGAGTATCAATGGTGCATGTACTTACTGAACTCATAAGCACTGCTTTTTTAGCATCATGGGTGAGGCAACCCTAGAAAAGATTAAAAGATGCCAAGCGGAGCAACTATTCGTATTCGTTACAGTCTCAAAGTAGATCTCACAGAACACTGAGCTATGTTTGTCATTATGTCATTATCCCACCCTAACATATTCCACAAATAAAACACAAGGGAAAGGCTGAGACCTGAAAGAATTTTTTTAATGGTTATCTTTTAAAATTGAGTGAGGAGGGGAAAATATATACATGAATTCTTTCATTATTTTAGAGGAAACTGTCATCTGTTTGGTTTCACTGTTTATTTGGTGAAAGGATTATGCTCTCATGGATTCTCTTTTCTTTTGTAACACAGACATGTTCATTTTTTCAGTGTCCCCTCCAGTTTTTGTGCATACTCACACATATTTTATGTACTCGGATTCATAATGTTCATGATGTGCCCAAACACTTTATGTTTAAATTTTTCTTTTTTGTATAATCTGTCATCTCTAACAGATACTGGGAGTGTTTGTAGCTGTCAGCTCTCAACTGAGTCTGACTCTAGGCATTGCCTTCAGTTGAAGAGAGCTGCCGGCTCAAGATCCCCCTGCCTCCGCAGGGGAAGCTGCTTTCAAAGATAGTTCGTTTGGGAAGTGGGGAGTCATAACAAAAAGATACCTCCTTCTTGCCCCAGTCAGGGGCAATTCTGAAGAGATCAGCTGAGACCTCCGTTGTGATCGCTTCTGCAAAAGCAATTCAATTTTTCCCTCTGCCCCATCTACTTTCTTTACGTTCTCACAGGGAAACAGTCTGGTAAAACTCTTCAGTTGCAAACATGTACTTACTACCTTTCATGAGAATGACCCAGAAGGTAGAGCTGAGAACCACAAAGGATCATTCTCAGGCCTTGAAACCTAAAGAAGTTTGCCTGGTGGGATCACTGATCCTGAGCACACTGCCCAGGAGCTCGCCTGAGTGCAGATCTCCATGTCGGAGTCTGTTTCCTGGGGAACTACAGCTATACCAACATCACAAACATTTTCCCATGCTGTAGCATAATCTTTCCACGTAGTTCTCATTTAAGTGGCTGCTTAAAATTCTTCTAAGCAGAGCTATCATATTTTAATTGACTCTTTCCTTGTAGTTGGACTGTTAGTTGTTGCCAATATTTTGTCCTTTATACGAGCATTCAATAAACAGCACTAAGCTGTTATTTCATGTTTTTTCTTGTTTTGAATTATTTTTTTTAAATCTCAGGTGTGGGCAATTACTAAGATAAAGATATGAAGGATTTCAGTCTACTGTTCTTAAGAATTTATAGATTATAGTACTGTAAGCCATAAGTCCAAGTGTAAGATATATTACCAGGAACACTAAGGAATTAGAACAGATTATTTTCTGTATTGTTGTGTCTTTGATCCAAGACTCAGCATAGGATGCCTGAGAAGCCCAAAATAAAAGGAGAACAGAGTAGTCTGCTATTAATTTGTGCAGCACTCTACTGTACTTGGCTGAGTAAATCAGTACCTACACAATGCCAGCATCTAGTGAGCAATAAATATTTGTTGAATAGATATTTGAATGAATAAATGCATATTCAGGTTCCTTTACATTTTAATTTAAATTCAAGAGGGCTCATTAATGGGGAAATGTAGATAATGTAGAAAATATGGACTGGATACTGATAAGCCTTTGGTTTTAAGTTCTTTTTTTTTTTTTTTTTTTTTTTTGAGACGGAGTCTCGCTCTGTCGCCCAGGCTGGAGTGCAGTGACGCAATCTCGGCTCACTGCAGGCTCCGCCTCCTGGGTTCATGCCATTCTCCTGCCTCAGCCTCTCTGGTAGCTGAGACTACAGGCGCCCGCCACCACGCCCGGCTAATTTTTTTTTGTATTTTTAGTAGAGACGGGGTTTCAGCGTGGTCTCGATCTCCTGACCTCGTGATCCGCCTGCCTCGGCCTCCCAAAGTGCTGGGAGGTTTTAAGTTCTTAAATCATCACCATTCCAAAGCAAAAATGATGATGGTGTTAACAGCGGTAGTGCACGTGAGTACGTTAAATCCTCTTTTCTACAGAAGCTCACACAGAAGGGACTAAAAAGAAGAGTTAAGGAAGAACAAAGTAACAGCCAACACAAGCACCGAGTCAACTAGGTAACAACAAACCAAGTTTCTAAACATCTCACCAGGACACATACCACAATTTCATGGAAAGGAGTGCCAGAGATTAGAACATATTAGTGAAAATCCAAACCTTTAAATTTGGGAAACAGTGAGGAAGGAAGGAGGATGCTAAATTGAACAAAGTATATCTAGTGAGATGCACTGGCATATCCTGTAGACACAGCATAAGAACCATTCCCTGTTCTCAGTTTTTATAATGCACCAACAAGAATCGCATCTCAGATCAGACTAGTCTCTTCAATGCATTGTGAGCACAACTTGCTCATTCCAACTTGTGTCCTGCCACTCACCCTCCTGAAATGCCCAAAGGAGAGCAGCCCCCACCACAGAGTCATAAACAAACAAAGGCACTCCACTTCTTAGAGAACAGAAGGAAGAAAAATATGTCACATAGGAATGTTAAAAACACAAGCAGAAGCAGGAAGAAAACAGCACCAGAGACTTAGTTTATTCTCATAAATAGCTTAATAGGTAGACTTAGGGCTGCCTGAGCCAAAAGAGATATAAAACAAAAATGTCTGAATGTGGATCTTTTATTTTTTCCCATAAACTTTTAATATTCCCTCAACGCTATTTAACTCCTAAGGAAAACAGAAGGTTGTATGAGAGATCTTTCTCAATATTTGAAAGCAAACAAAAATGCATTATCCAAAAGGTCAACCAAATCTAGTACTTGGCAGGAAAAAGATATTACAAAGCTGTAAGATATTGAATTCACACATGATAAAAGATGCCATATTCCTTTCAAAATGCTTAAGTGTGCTTCATAAAAGAGTCACAATTAAAGAAGCAAGCTGGCTTTTCTCTTCTCAGAGCATTCCTAGCCTTGCCAGTATATTATTGCTATTTCCTTTCTAGCTTGCAGAAGAATGTCAAAGGTCTACATAGTTTGTTTTTTTCTATCCCACTAACAGTGAATCAGTTGGCTTGGTGCCCTAGAAGTCAAATAGATATTTGAGAAATTTTTCAGCCTTGTGACTATGGTAACCTTGTTCTAAGTAGAAATCTCCCAATGTAGGCAATCTTCATTTTAAACAACTGGACTACAGACTTCAATTCTGCTGTCTGTAAAGCTGACTACTAACATCCCTGTTTCACCACTCAGAACTGTCCAAACAAAGACTTAGATAAATAAGAATAAAGTTAAGTCCAATCAAGTTCCTATGCGGAGATACCAAGATTTACTCCATCCCATAAATCCTTCCTATTTTCCCAACACTTATACTAAGGTCAGAGCAGGAACAATGGTCAGTGAATACCACTGTTACTTGAATTTTTGCCTCCTATTAACAGAACTAGATTCATTCTATTATTTAGTTTAAAATTTTTTTCCCTAAGTATCAGGACTATGAGGTCCATGACAGCACGAAAATGTGTATATGGGGCTGGGTGTGGTGGCTCACGCCTGTAATCCCAGCACTTTGGGAGGCCAAGGCAGGTGGATCACGAGGTCAGGAGATCGAGACCATCCTGGCTAACATGGTAAAACCCCGTCTCTACTATAAAAATAGATATATATATATTTTTTTTTGTGGTAGCACGCGCCTGTAGTTCTAGCTACTCGGGAGGCTGAGGCAGGAGAATCGCCTGGACCGGGGAGGCAGAGGTTGCAGTGAGCTGAGATCACACCACAGCACTCCAGCCTGGGCGACAGAGCAAGACTCCATCTCAAAAAAAAAAAAAAGAAAAAGTAAAAAAATGAAACTAAAGTGTGTATATGAGTGTGTGCAGGAGTTGTGGGAGTAGGTGAGGGGAGTTAAATCACATAGACAGAAGGCCTGATTATGTCCTGCATATGTTTGCTTCAAATTTTTAATTTCAAATAAATTTGAAATGTGAGAATAATTTACATAAGCCTCAGTATTTCTATGCAACAATTAAGGTTTTAAGGAATTATATATATTTTTATATATATAAAAAATATATATACACATATATATAATCTGAAATGAACACCATTTTTGAAACTGATCTTTTGTCTATTCCAACAAAAAGAGAAATGAATATCCAGCATGTGCTTATGCTCTGACCTGTTATTAATTTAAAAATATAGGCAGTGGTAATAATTTTGACCATGTATAGCTATATTATCTTCTAACAGTTGACTTTACATGCCTATTAGTTCAGTAAACACTAAACACCAACTTAGTGTGATGTCCTGCTTTAAGTGAAGATCCTATGTAACTAATTGTACACAATGCTATATGGAGATACAGAATGTACTGCTACTAAATATAGAAATACTTTGATAGCACATTGCAATATTATCTAACGACTGATGACAGAACACGAAAAATAATGTATACTGGCTATTTAAAATGTCAGGGAAGCAATCAAAAAATTAGAGTCAACAGAGGAGAAGATGTCAATGATTGATGAGGCTTCTGAATTCAAGGAAAGTATTTGGGAAGTCCAAAATTATCATAATAGTAAGGGGATGACAAGAAGAAAGCTACATGTCCGTGTATAGATGTCACTCAATATAGTACCATGAAAATCGGTACCTTAAGCAACAGAAGTAGTCAGCAGTTTTATTTTTACTTTTATTCTTTGAAAATGTGATTTGATTCTTGAGCAATAATTTTCTGTGTAGAAGAAAGAAATGAAATGTTCTGGAACATACAGGAACTAATCACCTATTCTGGTATCAATTGCCCTGCAATATTAGATAAACAGAGTGGGACTATGTTCAGACACTACTCCAATTTCATCTTTAATCTCCATTATCACCAAATCACGTTATAACGGAGACAGAAAACAAAACTTAAGGAAAATAAACCCCACAGTTAGGCTCCAATCTGGACACTAATTATATAGAATTTGATGCATTCATAGATTAAACTAGGAATTTTATACTAGCATAAAAATAGGCTGCAAACTCTTAAACTCACGTTTGTTATTTTAGTTAGTTTTGTGGTGTTGTCTGTTTGTTTTTAATTGGGGATACAACCCAATAAAAACAAAGTTCCTCTGGACTTATAATCTATTTTAACTTTATTCAATCATTTTTGGAAATGTTTATTTTGATATAAGTTTAAACTTCGAGAAAAGTTGCAAGAATAGTACAAAAATTCTCATATCAAGTTTCACCATTTGTGAACAATTTGCCCCATTTGCTTTCTTATTATTTCTCATTCCCCCTTCTCTTTCACTACACACACACACACACAGACACACACACACACACACACCCCATTTGAGAGTAGGCAGCAGACATTATGCCCCTTCATCCCTAATACTTCCTTGTATAAAAATGTACACTTTGACACGATACTATCTTCTAACCCACAATCCATATTCAAATTGTGCTCATTGTCCCAATGATATACCTTATAGTTGTATTATTTCCTAGTCCGAGATCCAGTACAGGATCATGCTTTGCATTTGTTTTTCTTGTGTCTTTAGTTTCCTTTCCTCAAGAATACTCCTCAGTCTTTATTTGTCTTTCAAACAATAATCCTTGGATAGCTACCCCTCCGGGGCCTCTAGCCTTCCTGCTGTAGTTACAAAGAGTTAAATAGGGCCCAAAGAGTTAAATGTAGGTGCCTGACCACTAGGTACCTACATTCAAGTCAAAGAGAAAGACATGTAAACAATTAGGAAGCACATCATGAAGCGTGCATTAATAGAAGTATAAGCTGGGTTCCTCCTATTTTTATCAGCTCAAAACCCTTGCTCTCTAGATCTTTTCTTCTATCTCTCATTTGGAGTCAGAAAAATACTTTCATACCCAGAATAAATATTGTCAGTGCTCACTCTGGCAGCACAGACACAGAATAATCATTGGAAAAAGGTATTTATAAAATATTTTTGGCCGGGTGAGGTGCCTCATGCCTGTAATCCCAGCACTTTGGGAGGCCAAGGCGGGCGGATCACGAGGTCAGGAGATCGAGACCATCCTGGCTAATGCGGTGAAACCCTATCTCTACTAAAAATACGAAAAAATTAGCCGAGCGTGGTTGTGGGCACCTGTAGTCCCAGCTACTCGGGAGGCTGAGGTAGGAGAATGGCATGAACCCAGGAGGCAGAGCTTGCAGTGAGCCGAGATCGCGCCACTGCACTCCAGCCTGGGTGACAGAGCAAGACTCCATCTCAAAAAAAGAAAAAAATATATTTTTTAATCCAGGGAGTTGGCCAAAATAACATACAGTACCATGTAGCAGTATATACTAATACATACACACAGGGTATTTATTTTTCTTAGGAAACAGAGGTGGTTCTTTTAATGGAAGATGTGTCACAATTACCACTTATTTTTGGAAACAGAGAAAAATGCAACATGGTAAAAAGAGCAGTACTCCTTTCCTGTAGTTTAAAAAGCCGTATTCAAATATATCTGCAAGCATTTGTTGGCTAAGCGATTTGGAGTAAAGCACTTACACTCTGGGTCTAATTCCTTCATCTGTAAAATGGAAATAATAATACCTAATTATAGACTTTAGCAAGGTACAAAATAGTATACATGAAAAATCGTTACAAATAGTAAAGCATATATAATTTATACATGTGTATACATACATATGTATATATGTATGTGTATGTATGTACTTATGTATAGGCATATTTGTGTATGTGTGTGTATAGAGAGAAAAAGAAAACAGCAAGAGAAAGCTTAAGTATGCATTTGATTTGTGGATTTTACTTCCACTTCTCTTGGGATGGCTGTCTTCTAGTGCTCACACTCAAGCAGCTTTGCATTCTGTCCACTGAGTAGAGAAGTTTTATACCTCCTGTCATGTGGTCTTCCCATTAGCTTCTATGCTGATAGAACCAGGACAGCAGAGACGACATCAGCCTTACTCACTCTCAAATCTTCATGGCCAGCACAGGCCTGGCACATGGAGGTATTCAAAACACACTGGTGGAATGATGAACACCACTTGGGACTTTGTCTAGCCCAAAACACAATGCTACAGCCTCACTGTCTCCTTTCATTCATCTTAAATAGATCCAGAGTAGCAAATGCTACTCAGACATCAGTGGAGAAACCAGAACTTTCATTAACCTCAACCTCCTCCATATTAAAGTGAATGTTAAAAAAAAAAAAAAAATTCATTTCTGGAGCTCTAAATCCAGAAATATCAGTGAAACAGCACAATTACTACAGTCATATAGAAATCCTATGAGTTGCTTAAATGGATTTAAGAATATTATCGTTAACATATTATTTAAGCCCTTCACACTCTTTTACATTCCATTGTCTTATTTTTCTTTTTTTTTTTTTTTTTTTTTTTGAGACAGAGTCTCACTCTGTCGCCAAGGCTGGAGTGCAGTGGCACCGTGTCGGCTCACTACAACCTCTGCCTCCTGGGTTCAAGCAATTCTCCTGCCTCAGCCTCCCGAGTAGCTGGGATTACAGGCGCCCACCACCAGGCCTGGCTAGTTTTTATATTTTTAGTAGAGATGGGGTTATCACCATGTTGGCCAGGCTGGTCTCGAACTCCTGACCTCAGGTGATCCACCCACCTTGGCTTCCCAAAGTGCTGGGATTACAGGCATGAGCCACCACGCCTGGCCCCATTGTCTTATTTTTCTTCACAGCATGCATCACTCTGAAGTTTTTGTATTTGTTACTTGTCTGTAGTTTTTTACTGCCTGCCTCCCCACTTACTGTTTTCTCCCTGATGATCACCAGTACCTAGAACAGTACCCAAAAATACAAAATATTCAAAAAATATTTGTATTGATGGAAAAAAGTACTTAAAAACTATTCCTTTAATAGGCCAAATATTTCCTCTACAATATTATATACAGACTTCTGTGGATTAATCAATCTTTTCCTGAAGTTAATATAACAATATACTAGTCCAGCTGAAACCCTAGTGATCATTTAGAGCTCTGAATTAAAGAAGCTGTATAGATTTGCAGTAAGTTAGAGTTGCTTGACTACTAAATTTGTCAACTAGAATATTAAGCTTAAAAATAGCACTAAAGCAAAAATGTAATGACAAATTGAGAGAAGTAAACTTATGTTTACCAGATTTGAATTGTTGCTTTTTATTAAAATGTAAGATTGAGAATAAGAATAATGAAAATAGAAAGGTAATAGAAACAAACAAAAAAAAGAGGTTAATGAAAAACAGTCTGAGGTACTAGAAGTGAATGAAGAGGTGAATGAAGTCTCATAAAATGTTGTGGGGAAGTACACAGAACCAGAAGAAAGAGAATGAAAAGTAGAAAAATTATGGCAATTGGGTATTTTCAGTCAATGTTTTCCTGGGCACTAATCGCTCAGTGGAGTAACTCACAAGAGTCAGGATCATTTGTCACCGTTCTGTTTGTTCTCTGGCTGAAATCCCTCTTGGTATCTTCTTCGTAAAGATCCTAAAATGACTCTGCTTTATGAAAGCTCACAGAGAAGTATAAACTTCCCTTTCCTATTGCAGCAACAAATTATATTGCCCACTTTATTTTCTCCCTGGGGTAAGATTGTCCTCTGGGAATTAATAGGATTTCTGATTCTAACAATAGTAATAGTGGACAGGAAAGTGTTATCTAAAGCTCTCAAGTAAAAAAATCTAGCAGTAACCAGGCATTTTATGAAAACTATGCATGACCCACTATTTCTGACATTAGTTTGAACAAAACCCTATTGCATGTCATTGTGGAATTAATGACATGGGATGAATAAAGGGAGGGATTTATCTAGAACTAGGTATGCCCACTTATACATAAACAGGAGAAAATCAGAAAAAAATATGATATTCTAATTGGGTGATGCAAATGATGGCAGTCTAAGCCAGTAATCTAAGCCAGCAGTTATCAACATGAAGGAGATTTGGCAAAGAGATACAGAAAAGGCAAAAGGGAGGAAGGAAGGAATGAAGGGAGGAAGGAAGGGAAGAAGGGAGGGAGGGAAGGAGGCAAGGAGGGAGGGAAGCAGGAAGGGAGGGAGGGAGGGATAAATACAGAATATCTAGCAAAAGATAAATACAGAGCAACTAGCAAGAGGCATTAAGCCTGTATCTGGAAGACAAAAAGCAACTGAATGAAAGCAGAGTCCCAGTTCCTGTGTGGGATTCAGAAATAGAACTAAAGTCCTGAAGAGAAGTAGGAATATGTCAAAAGAATTGGGTGGAGTACAAGGCAACAACCCACTTTCAGAAATAAGACAGAAAGAAACACAGGATTTTAGAGTACCAACTAACAGTAGAGGTGACTTGGTATCAGATGTCCTAAGAATTGACTACAGTTTCTTAAGCATCCTTGCCCAAGAGCAGGATTAGCCTTGGAGTTAAATTGTTAAAAGTCATGGGTGTATACTAAAATTATCTGGAGAATGTATTTTTAAAATACAAAGTTCTGGTCTCTGCCCTGGATATGATTAATCAGAATATCTGGGTATCATGTCTACAGGCCTCTTTTATTTCTTAATGTCTCTCGATGATCCTACTGTACAATCACTTGTGGAATGTAAGGTCCACTGATCTAGACTCTAGCGTAGACATAAGCACTTTTGGGATTAGGATTCAAATCAATAATGCAATCATATTTCCCTAGGAAGAATAAAAGCATAAATGTATAAATATCAAAATTAAAATTGATATTTTCAGAGTTGGTTTTTCCTCTTTTACTTATCTGGCTCTGGACAATGTTCAATCCTGACCATTATGTAGGAGTCAGGAATTACTTCAGTATCCTTGCTTATGAAAATCACATGTGTTTCGTGTTTAGTTGACTTCTATATATGCTCTACCAGTTTATTTTCATGCCTGTCACCAACACTGGAGGTTCTCCCTCCACTCCATCAATGAGTCATGTCTTCTGTGGGGACCTACAGTGGTTCTTCTAACTGCCCTTTTCTACCTGGGAAGTGACGCCCAGTCCTCACATCCCATACCATTCCCTACCGCCCAACAATCTCTCTACCCAGCCTGATCCTAGACCATAATACTAGTGCATAACAGTGTATAAGCTGCCCACAAAGGCTAAAATAAAATTCATTTATAACACAGTGGAAAATTCTGAAAAGTACTTCCAAAATCTACAACTTCTTTCTTCATACTGGAAACTTACCATTTCTCAAGGTTAAGATCAGACTTTGTGGAAATATAGGAAAAAAACACAATAGACCAGGAATTGGAAGTTTGGTCTCAAACTTACTAGATTTGAAGGAGATGTCACTTTAGGTACTACTATGAGTAACAGAAATGGGAAAAGAGCACTCCAAAACACCTATAAAAATCACCCACAATACATAACAGTCCATAGCTACCCTGATGGAAAATTTAACATATGGAAATCTTTAACTGAGCAGACTCAAAGAAAATAAGAGATTAATATTTTTGCTTTTGAAAAATGGGACTAACAGTGGGATAATAAGGGGAATTTACCATATATAAAGTGTCTTACTTTAAGTAACATCTTCATTATGACACATAAAACTCTACTCACCAGATTAATTTAAATAAATTACAATAGAAATACTGTCAAAAGTACTTAAAATTGACTGAGGAACCGAACTCAAGACTAATAAGAATGACAACTCATCTAGCATAGAACCCAGGATGTTTGAATTTAACTCTAATCTTACTTAAATTTTCACTAACTGTCACAAGAATTAAAACAGAATGTTATTAAAATTTGTAGTTGAGTCAGAGTTATGCATCAAAGGACAATGAAAACAGAGAGATAACACAATGGACAAAAACATCAGCCTCATGCATGGGAAATAATTCATTTACTTAACAAAAGTCTTCTAACACAAAAGAAAAGGGTTGGGGGAGAAAGGAAGGTGGTATGCTCACTTGAGCTAAAAGATTCAAAGAAATAAAGACAAAAAGAGTATTTCAAAAAGCAAATGTGACAAGTCACTATAAATCTGCTCCATGAGATGGCAACAAAATAAGCTATGAGTTTGACATATGAAATGATTATAGGCCCACAATCATGTTTCTCACATAGTAAGGGAAAAATAATCTTCCTTCTAACTCACAGAAAAAGCAATAATAACAATTACTGTTTGGTAACAGAAGCAGTTGAGGGGTCAATAAGTAATGTAGCAGGCTCTACCATCACAGCCTCATAGTTTAAACACTGCCCTCCCCAGAGGCTAATGGTGTGACCCCATGCAAGCAGCCTGACCTAGCTGTGCTTCCATTTCTTCTGCTCCAAGTCAGAGATAAGTGTTTTTGTTTTGTTTTGTTTTGTTTTATCCAACTAAGGAGTTTTGCAGATTTTAAATGGCAGTAATACTATCTTTGAGAAAACAAAAATAGAAGAGTTTATAAGAAATTTGAGAATTTTGTTCTGAGAATGTATTAAGTAAAGAAGCTTTAGTTAAGTGAGTTTGACTCACTGGCTGTTGATAGTGTTGAAAGGAATCTTAACTCAGGCAAGCTGGGGGTTAGGAGAGCATAACAATATTAACAAAGACCATTTGTGGACATCTTATATTTCAACATCTTCAACAAATGGGACCCTGTTGGTTATATCACCTCAAAGTTACACTGAAATTCCTAAAATATTTCATTTCCCAGTGAGTAAATGATGAATAACTTCATTCCAGGAACTTATTGTTACTAAGCCAAAGAGAAAGAGTTTACCTATTACAGTAGTATCATGGGCAATCATTACTATCACTAATAAATTTTTAAGCAGTTTCTAAATTCAGTCATAATATCAGGAAAGATATTTAGAATGACAAAACCAGAAAACAAAATTCTTAATTATAATTGGTATATGCAGAAATTATAAAGAGATAACAGGTGCTGCTTCTGTTTATTAAAATTTCAAGGAGGAAGGCACATGTATTAGAATGGCTACAATCTAAAAAACGGAAAATACCAATTTCTGGAAAGGATGAAGAGCAATAGGAAGTCTCATTCATTGCTTTCGGGAAGGCAAATGGCTCAGCCACTGTGTAAGACACTTTGGCAGTTTCTTACAAGGTTAAACATAGTCCAACAATTGCACTCCTAAGTATATACCTAACTGATTTGAAAATGTAGTCTACATAAAAACTTGCAAGTGAATGTTTTATAGCAGTTAATTCATAATAACCAAACAAGTAAGGAACCAAGGTATCCTTCAATTAATGAATGGATAAGCAAACTGTGGTACACGTTAAATGGAATATTTTTCAGGGGCGTGGGGGGAAAGGAATGAGCTCTCTGCCAAAGACATGGATTAATCTTAAATTCACATTTCTAAACAAAAGTAGCCAGTGAAAAGGCTATATACTATATGATTACATTTATATGACACTCTGGTAAAGGCAAAACCATAGCACGGCAAACAGATCGGTACTTGCCAGGGCTTTGGAGGTGACATGGGGTTGAACAAGTGAAACACAGGGGATTTTTTTCAGAAGAGTGCAAGTATTTGGCATGATGTTATAATGGTAGATATATGACATTATGCATTTTTCAATACCTATAGAACTTTACAGCAGAAGAGCTAAACTTACTGTATACAAATTTAAGTGTGTGTGTGTGTCTGTATGTGTGTTTAGGAGGTCAAAGTATCATAGGATGGAAGACAATAATAAAAGAATCTAGCTGTATTACAAATATATGAAAAAAATCTCACTGGAAGTGGTGGGGTAGAAAGGTGCTTACCTAACTAACCCTGGATATGAGTGGATACTATAAAACTTTATACATAACTACATACTCCTAAACTACCCATAGGCACTGTATTTTAGTTGATAAAATTGTTTCCCCTGGGAGTTTCTGTTAACAATTCTGAAACAACTATAAACGTACACTGGAATTGAAGAATTCAGTAAATGGATGGCTAAAGGGAGTTATGTTTCTCCTTGTTAGAAAGGATAGAGACAAGCAAGAGGGAAAGGTTAGAATGATCCATATGGTAACGGAGTAAAGTTGGAGATATCAGTATTAACTCATATTTAGCATATGATGAATACATATAAAAATGTTTATAGATGGGCATATATGTATATGAGTTAGTCTACACACATATATTCTCTTGCTCTGTCAGCTGAGAGGGCGTAGAAGCAAAACACCCCAATAGCAATGAGTACAACCAATGCCCAGGTCATGGTTTCTAATACCATTCTCCAATAAAAGGTATCAGGGCTCCTGAGAGAAATGGCTCATTCTAGACAACTGGGGCAGGAAGTATGAAAGATGAGTCTGGAACATCTTATACTGCTGGGAAGTAAGGAAGTGCTCAAAACACACTATGCACACAAACACACACAATATGGGCATATGTCAGGCCAATGATGGGCATATGGCCACATACCAAAGCAAACAGGAAACAAACAAAAGATCTGACCAGTACACTTGAAAACTGTCAAGGTGATCAAAAACAACAAAAGTCTGAGAAACTGTCACAGATAAGATAAGCTACGGAGATAAGTCAACTAAATGTAATGTGAAATGAAAACCTAGAATAGGAAAAGGTTAAAAACTAAGGATATTGAAATAAAGCATGGAATTTTGTTAATAATAACCTATCAATATAGTTTTATAAATTGGGACCAAAGTACCATATTAATGTATGACGTCAAATGGGGAAAATGGGTGTGGGATATATCAGAACTTTCTGCGCTATCTTCACAGCTTTTTATAAATCTAAAACTACATTAAAACTTTATTTAAAAAAACTTAAAAGGGAAAGGAAAAATAAACATCAACCTACTGAAGAGTTCAGAAAAGAGAACAAAGACAACCTGAAGAATTTAGGAATCTGAAGGGTTGTCCTCCCTTCACACAAAGAAGATGTGCTAGACAGAAAGCTGCCAGTGATGGCGAAACAATGCTTTAGAGACACAGAAACAAAAATTTAAAATTAAGAAAAAGGACTGCCATGTTTTTCCAGCAAAAAAGAAAAGCTATGTCTGGAGAAATTTAGCAGGACAAATGGGAAATAGTCTGTCACAAGATTCAGAAGAAGATGTTCCTAAAAGAGAAAAAATATCTAGAAGAGAGAAACTACGCCACATTCCACTCAATATCCAATAACCAAAAATGGAAAGAACCAAGGTATCCTTCAATCAATGAATGGATACGCAAACTGTGGTACATGTGAAATGGAATATTTTTCAGGGGAGTTGGGAGAAAGGAATGAGCTCTCTGCGAAACACATGGATTAATCTTAAATTCACACTTCTAAACAAAAGAAGCCAGCGAAAAGGCTACATACTCAATATCCTTGTAACTTCTAAAACTGACTTGTATAATTTAAGGATATGTTTTTATTATAGTGTTTATCCTATATATATAGGAAGCAGTGTCCATACACAATGGTCTCATTCTTTCTCAGGACTATCTACTATATCTAAGTATTTCAGGAAAAGTATATAAGCAGAGAGCAGAAAACAGAAGTTTTCTCTAATTTATACAGAGCCACTACCCATTAAACAAATTGTTTAATAAGATTACAAATTGTTTAATAAGATGATACTCTTAAACTTTTCCATTAAAAGAAATCAACAGGAGGGAGCCAAGATGGCCAATAGGAAGAGCTCCGGTCTACAGCTCCCAGCGTGAGAGACGCAGAAGACGAGTGATTTCTGCATTTCCATCTCAGGCACCCGGTTCATCTCACTAGGGAGTGCCAGACAGTGGGCGCAGGACCGTGGGTGCAGCGCACCCTGCACTAGCCAAAGCAGGGCGAAGCATTGCCTCACTTGGGAAGCTCAAGGGGTCAGGGAGTTCCCTTTCCTAGTCAAAGAAAGGGGTGACAGACAGCACCTGGAAAATCAGGTCACTCCCACCTTAATACTGCGCTTTTCTGACGGGCTTAAAAAACGGCACACCAGGAGATTATATCCCGCACATGGCTTGGAGGGTCCTATGCCCACAGAGTCTCGCTGATTGCTAGCACAGCAGTCTGAGATCAAACTGCAAGGCGGCAGTGAGCCTGGGGGAGGGGCGCCCACCATTGTCCAGGCTTGCTTAGGTAAACAAAGCAGCCAGGAAGCTCGAACTAGGTGGAGGCCACCACAGCTCAAAGAGGCCTGCCTGCCTCTGTAGGCTCCACCTCTGGGGGCAGGTCACAGACAAACAAAAAGACAGTAGTAACCTCTGCAGACTTAAATGTCCCTGTCTCATAGCTTTGAAGAGAGTACTGGTTCTCCCAGCATGCAGCTGGAGATCTGAGAATGGACAGACTGCCTCCTCAAGTGGGTCCCTGACCCCTGACCCCCGAGCAGCCTAACTGGGAGGCACCTCCAAGTAGGGGCAGACTGACAGCTCACACCACCAGGTACTCCTCTGAGACAAAACTTCCAAAGGAATGATCAGGCAACAGCATTCGCGGTTCACGAAAATCCGCTGTTCTGCAGCCACTGCTGCTGACACCCAGCCAAACAGGGTCTGGAGTGGACCTCTAGTAAACTCCAAGAGACCTGCAGCTGAGGGTCCTGTCTGGTAGAAGGAAAACTAACAAACAGAAAGGACATCCACACCAAAAACCCATCTGTACATCACCATCATCAAAGACCAAAATCAGATAAAACCAGAAAGATGGGGAAAAACAGAGCAGAAAAACTGGAAACTCTAAAAAGCAGAGCACCTCTCCTCCTCCAAAGGAATACAGTTCCTCACCAGCAACGGAACAAAGCTGGATGGAGAATGACTTTGACGAGTTGAGAGAAGAAGGCTTCAGACAATCAAACTACTCCAAGCTACAGGAGGAAATTCAAACCAAAGGCAAAGAAGTTAAAAACTTTGAAAAAAATTTAGACGAATTTATAACTAGAATAACCAATACAGAGAAGTGCTTAAAGGAGCTGATGGAGCTGAAAGCCAAGGCTCGAGAACTATATGAAGAATGCAGAAGCCTCAGGAGCCAATGCGATCAACTGGAAAAAAGGGTATCAGTGATGGAAGATGAAATGAATGAAATGAAGTGAGAAAGGAAGTTTAGAGAAAAAAGAATAAAAAGAAACGAACAAAGCCTCCAAGAAATATGGGACTATGTGAAAAGACCAAATCTACGTCTGATTGGTGTACCAGAAAGTGACGGGGAGAATGGAACCAAGTTGAAAAACACTCTGCAGGATATTATCCAGAAGAACTTCCCCAATCTAGCAAGGCAGGCCAACATTCAGATTCAGTAAATACAGAGAACGCCACAAAGATACTCCTCAAGAAGAGCAACTCCAAGACACATAATTGTCAGATTCACCAAAGTTGAAATGAAGGAAAAAATGTTAATGGCAGCCAGAGAGAAATGTCCAGTTATCCACAAAGGGAAGCCCCTCAGACTAACAGCAGATCTCTCGGCAGAAACTCTACAAGCCAGAAGAGAGTGGAGGCCAATATTCAACATTCTTCAAACCAGAATTTCATATCCAGCCAAACTAAGCTTCATAAGTGAAGGAGAAATAAAATACTTTACAGACAAGCAAATGCTGAGAGATTTTGTCACCACCAGGCCTGCCCTAAAAGAGCTCCTGAAGGAAGCACTAAACATGGAAAGGAACAACTGGTATCAGCCACTGCAAAATCATGCCAAATTGTAAAGATCATCAAGGCTAGGAAGAAACTGCATCAACTAACAAGCAAAATAACCAGCTAAATTCATAATGACAGGATCAAATTCACACATAACAATATTAACTTTAAATGTAAGTGGACTAAATGCTCCAATTAAAAGACACAGACTGGCAAATTTGGATAAAGAGTCAAGCCCATCAGTGTGCTGTATTCAGGAAACCCATCTCACGTGCAGAAACACACAGAGGCTCAAAATAAAAGGATGGAGGAAGATCTACCAAGCAAATGGAAAACAAAAAAAGGCAGGGGTTGCAATCCTAGTCTCTGATAAAACAGACGTTAAACCAACAAAGATCAAAAGAGACAAAGAAGGCCATTACATAATGGTAAAAGGATCAATTCAACAAGAAGAGCTAACTATCCTAAATATATATGCACCCAATACAGGAGCACCTAGACTCATAAAGCAAGTCCTGAGTGACTTACAAAGAGACTTAGATTCCCACACAATAATAATGGGAGACTTTAACACACCACTGTCAACATTAGACAGATCAACGAGACAGAAAGTTAACAAGGATACTCAGGAATTGAACTCAGCTCTGCACCAAGCAGACCTAATAGACATCTACAGAACTCTCCACCCCAAATCAACAGAATATACATTTTTTTCAGCACCACACCACACCTATTCCAAAATTGACCACATAGTTCTGGAAGTAAAGCTCTCCTCAGCAAATGTAAAAGAACAGAAATTATAACAAACTGTCTCTCAGACCACAGTGCAATCAAACTAGAACTTAGGATTAAAAAACTCACTCAAAACCGCTCAACTACATGGGAACTGAACAACCTGCTCCTGAATGACTACTGGGTACATAACAAAATGAAGGCAGAAATAAAGATGTTCTTTGAAACCAATGAGAACAAAGACACAATATACCAGAATCTCTGGGACACGTTCAAAGCAGTGTGTAGAGGGAAATTTATAACACTAAATGCCCACAAGAGAAAACAGGAAAGATCCAAAATTGACACCCTAACATCACAATTAAAAGAACTAGAAAAGCAAGAGCAAACACATTCAAAAGCTAGCAGAAGGCAAGAAATAACTAAAATCAGAGCAGAACTGAAGGAAATAGAGACACGAAAAACCCTTCAAAACATTAATGAATCCAGGAGCTGGTTTTTTGAAACGATCAACAAAATTGATAGACCACTAGCAAGACTAATAAAGAAGAGAGAAGAATCAAATAGACGCAATAAAAAATGATAAAGGGGATATCACCACTGATCCCACAGAAATACAAACTACCATCAAAAAATACTACAAACACCTCTATGCAAATAAACTAGAAAATCTAGAAGAAATGGATAAATTCCTCGACAAATACACCCTCCCACGACTAAACCAGGAAGAAGCTGAATCTCTAAATAGACCAATAACAGGCTCTGAAATTGTTGCAATAATCAATAGCTTACCAACCAAAAAGACTCCAGGACCAGATGGATTCACAGCCGAATTCTACCAGAGGTACAAGGAGGAACTGGTACCATTCCTTCTGAAAATATTCCAATCAACAGAAAAAGAGGGAATCCTCCCTAACTCATTTTATGAGGCCAGCATCATCCTGATACCAAAGCCTGGCAGAGACACAACCAAAAAAGAGAATTTTAGACCAATATCCTTGATGAACATTGATGCAAAAATCCTCAATAAAATACTGGCAAACCGAATCCAGCAGCACATCAAAAAGCTTATACACCATGATCAAGTGGGCTTCATCCCTCGGATGCAAGGCTGGTTCAACATATGCAAATCAATAAATGTAATCCAGCATATAAACAGAACCAAAGACAAAAACCACATGATTATCTCAATAGATGCAGAAAAGGCCTTTGACAAAATTCAACAACCCTTCATGCTAAAAACTCTCAATAAATTAGGTATTGATGGGACGTATCTCAAAATAATAAGAGCTATCTATGACAAACCCACAGCCAATATCATACTGAATGGGCAAAAACTGGAAGCATTCCCTTTGAAAATTGGCACAAGACAGGGATGCCCTCTCTCACCACTCCTATGCCACATAGTGTTGGAAGTTCTGGCCAGGGCAATTAGGCAGGAGAAGGAAATAAGGGGTATTCAATTAGGAAAAGAGGAAGTCAAATTGTCCCTGTTTGCAGATGACATGATTGTATATCTAGAAAACCCCATTGTCTCAGCCCAAAATCTCCTTAAGCTGATAAGCAACTTCAGCAAAGTCTCAGGATACAAAATCAATGTACAAACATCACAAGCATTCTTATACACCAATAACAGACAAACAGAGAGCCAAATCATGAGTGAACTCCCATTCACAATTGCTTCAAAGAGAATAAAATACCTAGGAATCCAACTTACAAGGGACATGAAGGACCTCTTCAAGGAGAACTACAAACCACTGCTCAATGAAATAAAAGAGGATACAAACAAATGGAAGAATATTCCATGCTCATGGGTTGGAAGAATCAATATCGTGAAAATGGCCATACTGCCCAAGGTAATTTATAGATTCAATGCCATCCCCATCAAGCTACCAATGACTTTCTTCACAGAATTGGAAAAATCTACTTTAAAGTTCATATGGAACCAAAAAAGAGCCCACATTGCCAAGTGAATCCTAACTCAAAAGAACAAAGCTGGAGGCATCACACTATCTGACTTCAAACTATACTACAAGGCTACAGTAACCAAAACAGCATGGTACTGGTACCACAACAGAGATATAGATCAATGGAACAGAACTGAGCCCTCAGAAATAACGCCACATATCTACAACTATCTGATCTTTGACAAACCTGACAAAAACAAGAAATGGGGAAAGGATTCCCTATTTAATAAATGGTGCTGGGAAAACTGGCTAGCCATATGTAGAAAGCTGAAACTGGATCCCTTCCTTACACCTTATACAAAAATTAATTCAAGATGGATTAAACACTTACATTTAGACCTAAAACCATAAAAACCCTAGAAGAAAACCTAGGCAATACCATTCAGGACATAGGCATGGGCAAGGACTTCATGTCTAAAACACCAAAAGCAATGGCCACAAAACCCAAGATTGACAAATGGGATCTAATTAAACTAAAGAGCTTCTGCACAGCAAAAGAAACTACCATCAGAGTGAACAGGCAACCTACAGAATGGGAGAAAATTTTCACAACCTACTCATCTGACAAAAGGCTAATATCCAGAATCTACAATGAACTCAAACAAATTTACAAGAAAAAAAAAACAACCCCATCAAAAAGTGGGCAAAGGACATGAACAGACACTTTTCAAAAGAAGACATTTATGCAGCCAAAAAACACATGCAAAAATGCTCATCATCACTGGCCATCAGAGAAATGCAAATCAAAACCACAATGAGATATCATCTCACACCAGTTAGAATGGCCATCATTAAAAAGTCAGGAAACAACAGGTGCTGGAGAGGATGTGGAGAAATAGGAACACTTTTACACTGTTGGTGGGACTGTAAACTAGCTCAACCATTGTGGAAGTCAGTGTGGCGATTCCTCAGGGATCTAGAACTAGAAATACCATTTGACCCAGCCATCTCATTACTGGGTACATACCCAAAGGACTATAAATCATGCTGCTATAAAGACACATGCACACATATGTTTACTGCAACACTATTCACAATAGCAAAGATTTGGCACCAACCCAAATGTCCAACAATGATAGACTGGATTAAGAAAATGTGGCACATATACACCATGCAATACTATGCAGCCATAAAAAAGGATGAGTTCATGTCCTTTGTAGGGACATGGATGAAACTGGAAATCATCATTCTCAGTAAACCATCACAAGGACAAAAAACCAAACACCGCATGTTCTCACTCATACGTGGGAATTGAACAATGAGAACACATGGACACAGGAAGGGGAACATCACACTCTTGGGACTGTTGTGGGGTGGGGGGAGGGGGGAGGGATAGCATTAGGAGATATACCTAATGCTAAATGACGAGTTAATGGGTGCAGCACACCAACATGGCACATGTATACATATGTAACAAACCTGCACATTGTGCACATGTACCCTAAAACTTAGAGTATAATAATAATAAAATAAAATAAAATGAAATAAAAATAAATAAAAAATAAAAGAAATCAACAACATCAGAAACACAGCCTTTTTGCAGGTTTTGTGCTGGCCCAATGATGTCTAACATATCAGGCCAGGTACGTAGCAAGATCAGCTTGAAATCTGAGCAAAAAAACTGGCACGGTGTTTACTATAGCATAGCTATGAAACCATGTTTGTGTTGTGATGGGAAACACCATCACCCTTAGTTTGCTTTTTCAACACCTAAAATCTAAAGAATAATCCTAGTTTCTAAACTGAAATGATCCAAATTGCAATGCAACTGAACTTTCCTCAATACTGACAAGAAGTTTGTCTCATACAAGCAACTATCCCAAGCACATTTGAAAGAGCAATGCACTAAGCAAAATGTGACATCATGACGATTCTAAGAATTCGGAGAACTGGAAAGATGGTGTGTAATTAGCATCAGAGGAGTGATGACACAGTCAACTACTCTGGAAGGCAGCACAAAGTAATGAGAAGAACATGAGGTTTGGAATCAGACTGAAATGAATTTAAATTCTGCCTCTGTGGCTTGTTAACTCTGACCAAAGATATCAACAAGTTAGTTAACCTTGCAAAGTATCAATTTTCTCACCTAAAACAGTAAGCAAACCTCCTGCGTCTGATGCAAACATTATTTGGGGAATACTCTATAATAATAAAAGCAAACATTTATGTTCCATTTGTTTGTTATATACCATGCTGTTCTAAGTATGTACTTGATATAAATTAACTCATTTAATCGTCTTGGCAACTCTAGGAAGTGTGCAATTATATTATCTCCATTTTGCAAATAAGAAATATGAGGTAAGGAAAGATGAAGTAAATCATTCCAGTTCATACAGCTAGTAAGTAGCTGAGATGCATTTTCAACCCAAGTAGTCTTGCTCCAGTCTTGCTCTAAATCACTACGTTATAGTAACATTATTAAGTAATTTCCCCTCCAACTACCTTAATTCCAATTCATTTTAGTAAAATACTGAAAATATTTACTTTTAATGAAAGAGGAAATTGATCAGTTACCAAGTTATAGTAACAAGAACTATATTGGCAGAAGTTATTTATTGCTATTAATCTTAATTCACCAATAAATATGGTAAGTTGTTGCTACACTAATTCTCCAAGATAACAAATATGTTAAACATGTTCTCATCTACTAAACAAGTATATTATTTAATTATTCCCAGAAAATCTCCAAGTTAGTCTTAACCTAACCTTAAGCTAATTCTTCACAGTTTTATGACTAATTAAAAGGCTCCTAAATACACATTACAAATCATGGTGAAACAAAAAAGTATATACAAGTTGACATATAAGCAAAAAATTATTACTTATAAAAAAAACAGAGAGTTCCATACCAGCTAAAGATTGTGGAATCAGTGGCATCTTATAAATGATTTCACAGTATTTCAGGATCCCTGATACTAAGAAAATATTGTGAGGAATAAGCCCCAAAGGTCATTTCCTCTATCCTCCTTACTAGCCCTCTCCCAACAAAATAATCCCATGATAACATCGCTCCCATTCTGACTTAAATGTGTTACATTTTTAGAGAAGATAAAGCAACACTCTGACAGAGAGAGATCTTTAAAACAGAGAAAACATTAATGATATCTTTTCAGAACTATGAACTTCTTGACTATTTTGAGAGGAAATGCACTTAGCAAGGGCAGTATAAAACTATACTTTGAGCAATACTTAGCAAATAACTGATGCTTCCTAAACCTGCAAGTCTTTATATGCTATACCTCATCAGTAAATGAATTAACCTAGAGCTCTCATTTGTATTTGTTCTCTAAACTACTGTGGGAAGTCTTTTTCCTACAACCCAACTCCTCCATCTTGTACCTCCTTAAAGCTCTACAACAACTGAAACACCCACAACACCCTTAATAGTATTAGAACTTGTTAAAACTGAAATAGTCATAACTTCATTTATATTTAACTTATTATGACAAAGTAGACTATGCAATTTATCATCCTTCTCCCTTAACTCTCCTACTCACTTTGTCTCCCTGCCTACAACACTATGTAAACCCAAGCCATAAGAACAAGTAGCAACATTTCAGCAGAAAACATGGTACACATGCTTTAATACATGCTTCATCATACCATTCAACCATTACAATTTCCAAGAAAATACTAAATGTTGCCTCATAGAGCATAAACACATTTCTACTATTTAATTTGAGCTAAAAATAGGCTTTGCAGATTAGGGCTAGAAGAGATTTTCTATTTTTTGGACAACTAAAATTAGATCATTTTGGTATGCAAAAGACATTACGTACCAAATAAAGCAATAAATTTAACTCTAAAGTCCTCCAGCAGGGAGGGCACTGTCTACTATCTTTCTTTGCATGGCCACAGTTTCAAGGGCCCAGCCTCCATTATCACAGCAATTGCCAAAGCACCAAAATGTGGTGAAGAGATGGCAAGAAACAGACCATAATCAACATCTGTAATTTGTAAATGATGAGACAGAAGATAGAAACAACCAGTTTCTAAGCCAACAAAAGGGAAACAGACAGCAAACATTTTGATATCTGGAAGCAGTTTTTTCCCATTACTCCAGAGGCATGAAACACCCTGTAGGGCACAACATGCGCTCTCAGGGAGTCCCATGGAAGAGGTGAGAGAACAAATGAGTAACAGAGGCATAACAGGTCTTCTCCAACTCACTTTCTCCCTCTCCTCACATCCTCGATTTTATTCCATGCCACCCTCTAAATGCAAATTGCAACCTGAAGAGCCAGTAAATGACCAAAATTTCTAGAGGAGTTGTTTATACTAAGTAGGTAGAAATGCTCATCGTGGAAGGAGGAAAATTGCTACTATGATCATATTTTGTGATCTATAACTTCAAGTCTTTTTTGATGATGAAGTATAAATAATATACAAATAAGTGAATAAACCAACACATTTCCAGACTCTAATACAACCCTGTAATAGGTTAAGAAGGTAAGAGAAATATATGTTTGCCAATCTCAGTCCACCAATATTCTAATCACACTCCCCAAAGGTGACAAATATAAACCATGGAGTTGGAACACTGCCTTCTGCCATCCAAAAAAAAAAAAAAAGGTTCCCAGGCATCAAAATTTTTCTTGTCTTGGTTGAAATTCTGTTTTCCTGTGCCACCCTCCAACACCCTCCCAGAAAATAATTTATGTCAAGCTTTTCTGTCCATTAAGCTGACCAATTCTTTCCCTCTCATATATGATTACAGAAGACAATTTAAACACAACTTTAAAAAAAGATAAAATTTAAACAAGCCAAGATTAATCATAGCTCAGTGACTTGTTAAAAACAACGCTTTTATTGAATATGACCACTAAAGCTGTCCTCAGAGAGTCAATATATCAAGAGTTCTAAAAAGACATTATTCAAAGAGAACAGCTACCTCTTAGGCACATAATCATCTGTGCCAGCATCTGGTTGGCAGGTGGCAGGCATTAAATGTTAATCTTCAGAAATTTAAACTTTACAAGATTGTGCTTTAAATCTTGAGAACAACCAGTCATTACTTAGAGGAAGAAAATAATCAGACCTAGTATCTCTTTTGTAGAAAAAGTTAGTATTCATGGAAGTCTAAACCCTGTTACATGATCACCTTCTAAATTATAAACACCTCACTTACCCTAATGTCATCAGGCAGCACATTGCCTGCTGTTCTTCTCACTCGCTACTTATCCAACATCTTAGGGCAACCTTCGAAGGGCAACTAAGCTGTGCTGGGCCAACAGTGTCCCCTGGTGGTCACTATTTCAAATTGTTTGACCCAGGGTTTCTTTCTGTGGAAATTCTGCACATTCATTTACAAGCCACAGTCCAACTGCCTTTAGCACCCCAATATAATCATTATCTTTGAACACCTCCTATTCCCTCTAACTCAGTGATTCTAAAAATAGGGAGCATAAAGAAGAAAGACGTGAGGGTCAGGAAAATGTTTAGAAACTGGATAAGAAGCAACTTCTCAAAATATTAAACATCCCTTCACTGAGATTCTGATACATCCCTTTTAGTGTGACATCATCACCCCACCCCTTGAAATCACAATGCATTAAGAGAAATAGATGTTACTGAAAGGAGAGTCCTTGAAAATATAAAATCAGAAAACTTTAAACAGCTCTTGGGTAATGTCTCTTTTAATCTCATCCCTTATTTTCTCCAGTCATAAGATTTACTTGGGTATTGTGACATCCCTGCAGTTGTTCTAAGATTAAGGTGATGAATCTCTGGCCTCCTTTTCACTACCCATCACTGTCCTGCATGCTGTTATAGACAAACCACTAACATCTATATACATCCCCTCACAAAAGGTATACATTTTCTTATTATACAATGTTGTGTTTACAAAAGTTACCTAGGATGAAAATGTAGCCAACCAGCGGCTGGATTCCCGGCTTGAATGTAAAAGAAATCTACCTCTAGAAGTCTGACATGTTTAAAAAATCTGATAGACTCTTGGGTTGGGGTGACCTGGAAACTGTTTGTAGGAAAAACTCAGATGTCTCCAGGGAAAATACTTCAAAGGAAAAGAAAGAACATGCAAACTGGTTTGCCCTATTGTCCATCACCTGACCCCAAAAGAGATTCTGCATTCTGTGTAGAGTCGCTCACTAAGATTTGTTATTCCCCACTAGCACCCTCCAGCACCCCATGGATTCTTATCTGGGTCATAAAGAAAAAAGAATTCCAAAAAGAACTTAAAGAGAAATTTCTCACTAGAAACATCTGTAAGACATTAGGAAAAAAATATTTCTTTTAGAATACTTTGCATGGAATACAATGTAGCTCTCACACACCAAGAACGTCAGGTAGTATGGTAGTACAGCTCGGTTATGGTAGCTTACGGCTGTATAATTGGCTGCAATCTACAACAGTACCTTTTAGCCATGTTAGAGCATCCAAAAACAGCCCCTCTGTCATAAGTACAAATATATTTAAGATGGACACTCCCCCAACCCCAAGTAGGGCACAGACACCTCAGTAGATGACCTGCTTCACTGACAAGGCCACAGAAAGGAACGTTGGATCGTACAGTGTTAAGAGTACCTGTGGGCCACCCTTCTGCCCCAACCAGGACCTCCCAGAAATAATAGAGTATGAATGAGAGGAAAAAAAGATCCTACAACTTTAGCTGAGAATAAGGGCCAAAGAAATATGGATTATACAAAGCTAATACTATTCACATGTGAATATTTGAAATTGTTTCCCTGGAATTTAAGTATTTTTATTTTGATGTTTTTCCATCTCTAAGTAAGTGGCATGCAAGCCATTTCCACTCAAACATCTTCAGGAGAGTTAACACCCATCACTTCACAAGGTCTGGGTCTCAACTTGCCATATTCTCCACATCTCTCTTTGGTAGAACATGAAACATTTCCACCTCGACTTTCCCTCTCTTTCATTCTCTCTCAACTATATAAATATATAGTTCATATACCGAGTATATTAGCAGTACACTGAAGAATTCCTGAGACATCTTCAATTTCTTCTTTGTTGGAGTGGTCTGCATAGGAGCATCTGTTAGAGATATTGTGGAAATTCTTTTCTGCATCCCTGTAACTAAGAAGAAAACAAAATTAGCATAAGGAGAAATTTTTGAAAGCATCTGCGAATGCAACTCATATACACACGCACAAGCACACGCAGTCTATGCTTTCATCATAATCACATTTTAAAATAAGTGAAGCTTTGAGACATAATTCTGGCATAACCCACCATTCACATCAGCATTTGCAGTGTAGACCTGGAACTGGAGGCAACTGTTAACAAGAAAGCTATATGTGAAAAAAATTGAGGAGAACAAAAAATATATCAGCTTTGTATAGCTAATGTATCACTCTGTGAGCACTTCATCAAGGCTAGTGATCTGTTTCTATAAGGAAGCTGCCTAGAAAAGGAAAAGTTAACAATGTTAATTTGGTGTCCTGGCATTCAATGGTGTTGAAAGTAAACACACCATAACTTTTGTCACAGTCAAGAAGATAGCAGTATAGGCTGGGTGCGGTGGCTCACGCCTGTAATCCCAGCACTTTGGGAGGCCCAGGCGGGCAGCATGAGTTCAGGAGATTGAGACCATCCTGGCTAACACGGCGAAACCCCATCTCTACCAAAAATACAAAAATTTAGCCAGGCGTGGTGGCAGGCGCCTGTAGTCCCAGCTACTCGGGAGGCTGAGGCAGAAGAATAGCATGAACCCAGGAGGCGGAGCTTGCAGTGAGCCAAGACTGCGCCACTGCACTCCAGCCTGGGTGACAGAGTGAGACTCTATCTCAAAAAAAAAAAAAAAAAAGAAAGAAAGAAAGAAAAAGAAGAAGATAGCAGTATGGTGTATAAATAACATACACCAGGCAGAATTTGAGTCATGGTCTTACCATTTTCTATCTGTGAGATCTTGAGCAAGTAACCCAATCTCTGTTAGTCTAACTTTCCTGTCTCATAAAATGGAGGTACCTCCTAGAGTTCTTGTGAGGACTAAATAACACAATGCCTGTAACTGGATATTGGCTGGGACTTTTTGAGTTGTCTCTGAATGACAGCTAAGACAAAAAAGCTGAGGACATTAAAGGCCAAATCCTCCCACATTCCAAAGGGGTAGCCAAGAAGACCAGAGCTCTTCTTCAGGACTTAAGACGAGACTAAATAGCCACTGCCCCTGTCACTCTACCACCAGCTTACAGAACCAAAGGAACAGAAAGACTTCAAATTAAAATTTTCAGAAAAGTGAGGAGTTGGCCTAGGAAGAGAGTGCTATGGTACTTTTCCCCCTCCCCTCCTAGAAAAGGAGAAAAGGGGAGTGTTCCCTGCAGAAGTCCAGTTGGTGAGGGGAGTCCACAGCTAGTAGAGATTGGGGATTACCCATCTCATTCCCCAGTGAACGTCTGCAGAGGCAGTGGATTTCCTGATCATACTCCCCTGTCTGACTGATAAGAGGAAAAAGACTCTGGAGAAAGTTATTGACAAGGAAAAGAAATAGAGCAAAATTGGGAGCAACCTAAAGGCCCACCATTTGGCAGGGCAAATATGTGAGTTTCCCATGGGTTAGAGAAGAGAGAGGCAAGCTTGACTTGTCTGGTTGTCATGGTGCTCTTCCAATCTAGAGGCTGCCAGCCAGGGACAGGGCTCCCACTAGCAAGACCACAAGAGTGAAGTCCTTAGATGCAGGAGCTGGGGCATCTGAAACAGTCAGGGCAGAACTCATACATGCACCCCAGTGAGGGCATGACAGCCAAGAGAGGACTGCTACAACCCCAGTGAAATTTTCCATTTTCCATTTCATTCATGCTTCACCCAATACATCAGAAGAGAAAGGGACACCGAAAGGAATGGCCTGGAGAAGAGGAGTGAAAACCCACATCATACACTCTGTCATGCATTACAAGTCTCTCAGGCCAAGGCCTGACCCAGACAGAGAAAGGAACATTAGAGTCAGACTGGATATCAGAGTAAAGATTTAAATTGGTCTACAGTGAACTTCATAATTCTTGGAAATACTTAGAAAACAGAGCAATCTGTCTAACCTAACATTGAAGGGGATGTATCCTAGCATGCTTGATGTGAGTGGAGGGAAAAATAAAAAGGTTTCATGTTTGTACACCTCATTGAGATCAGACTCCAATAAACCAGTTAGGCAAAATGCTTACTACAGTTTCCAGAATGCAGGAGTCACTCAAGAGGTGGAACAGGGTGCACAGATGTTAAACACAGACAATCACAGGGTTATTTTTAATTCAACCTCCACCATTTTTATCAGAATGACCTTAAAAAAGTATTTTTTTCTCTCAGCCTCAATTTCTTCATCTGTAAAATGTGCTTAATACAATACTCTTATGCAATATTTTTAGGATTAAATAAAAGATGGAAAGTGCCCAGCATATCTCCTCAAACATAGTAAGCAATCAATAGATATTAGCTTTTGTCTAATTTGTTTATGTTCAAAAAGATAGTTTTTTCTATGTAAATATATAAAAAAGAAGCTAGATCATTTTTAGATTAAAATAAGCCACAAAATCTGATCATGA
The DNA here is from genome assembly GCF_006542625.1 of Nomascus leucogenys. Taxonomy (NCBI): domain Eukaryota; kingdom Metazoa; phylum Chordata; class Mammalia; order Primates; family Hylobatidae; genus Nomascus; species Nomascus leucogenys. The sequence goes on along the minus strand of NC_044395.1, from coordinate 28,013,924 downwards.
AAGCTTAAGTAATATCCTTGAAGTTTGTTTCCCAGAATAATCAGAATTCACCCACTATTAATTTCACTCTGAAATTCTACTGAAATTACTCTGGCTTAAGTTCTCCTCAATTGTCAAAAAAAAAAGAGAACAGAAGGTTGGCTGTATAAAACAAACATAGGGCCTACATTAATAATTGGAGCAATACAATTTAATTTTAGATGACTATAAGAATCGGTGTCCCAGACTAATATGAGTTTGGCAACAGTCCTACCCATGATATTAACACAACAATGCTTATTCTGGCACACACACAAAAAAGATAAAATTACTGGCATGGTTCTGAATACATATTTCTTTATTGTTTAAAATATATAGTGAGTGAGCACTATATCTCAGAAAGATTATCACATCTCTCATAGTAGTTTACTGAAGAAAACTGTGCTTCGTCTACCCTGCCATGGCAATCCATTTTTGTGAGCCATAGACCAGTAGGAGTCATGTAGTAGAAATATGAGTGAGAGCAGTTGGGTCAAGCCCTCTAGAGACAGAAATTTCAGTCAAAAAAAAAAAATCAACGAAAAAGATGTTCTCTGTAAGAGGAAAACTGTAGCTAGAACACGAACTGGGCATGTTCAGCTCCGGATGCTAAACTACAGATTCTAAACTTTAAAAGGCCCAAGGAAGACAGGAAAAGGTTGCAGCAGGAGGATAAACTGAAGACAATCAACAAAAGCTGAATTGCAAAAGAGTCATTTACTAACAGTAGTAACAATAATTCAATTCATTTATTGATTATCTTTGTGTACCAGGTACTATGCTAACTACTTTATGTGATTATATGACTTCATACGTTATTATCATTCAGATTTCACTTAAACTTCACTACAACCCTGTTATTATTCCCATTTTTAAAATGAGAAAACTGAGGCTCAGGGATTTTAAGTAACCTTTCCAAGATTATTCATAGCAAAACCTGACTTTATGTCTAGTAAGTCTCATATGTCTACTTACAAAACACAATCTTTCCACAACATACAAAGAGAAGAAAGGGCACAATGGCAAGAATTGTATCAGAAAAAAAAGTACCATTATAAACAGACATTCCTCTAACCTCAGTTTCTTTTAATTTCTAAAGTGAATCCTGCCTGTCTCCTACTGACTTCTTCTGCTTCTCACTGATCTTTCCATCCCACACCACCCAGAAAGTTAGTCCACTCCCTAGAAGTTTGAGTTAAAGAGCGACTAACATGAAGATGCACATTCAATGCCCCCTTACTCATTCTAGGTGGAGGAAAAACAGTGCTATGGGAACAAGAAGCTCTCCAAGTGAGCATGAATATGTAGAGTTTATATAGTAATCAAAATTTTCCACAAAGTCAACCTGACACGATTGGAGTTTGAGGTAGGTGATGGAAAGATACTTTAGATGGGGTGATCAGGGCAGGCTTTCCTGTAGAGAAGACATTTGAACAGAGACCTATATGTATATAAAGAATAAGCCATGCAAACATCTGGGGAAAGGGCATTACATAAAAATGAAACGATACATACAAAGGCCCTGAAGCTAAGGTTGGTTAAGTTGAGAAACCAACAGAAGGTTGAAATGAAGTGAAAAAAAGGGAAGTGAAAAGGGATGAAATTACAGAGGTAGGCAGAAGCCAGATCACAGAAAGAATTTAGACTTTATTCTACCATAATAAGCCATTATATAGTTTAAAGCAGGGGGTTCAAAGTGTGATCCCTGGACAAGCAGCATCAGCATTACCTGGGAACTTGTCAGAAATGCCAGTTTCTTGAGCCCTATCTGAACCTACGAAATCAGAACCTCTGGGAGCAGGGCCCAGTAATACGTGTTTTAACAAGGCTGGCAGGTGATTCTGATGCACATTAACATTTGAGAACCATTGATTTCACGTAAGAAGGTGGCATGATCTAGTTTTTTAATCGCTTTGCTGTGGTGGAAATACATATTGGAGGACAAAAGTAGAAACCAGAAAATTAGACCAGAATGTCTTGGTGAGAGATGATGACGATAGTGGAGATGAAGAGAAGATTTATCACATTGCATGAATAAATTATTTTAGCACTCATTTCCCCAACTTGAATGATCTCTATGAATAAATAAATGAACAAGTGAATGGATAAATTAAGGAACAGAATAATGTTTAAAGATAAAGTGGATAAGGTACAGAGAGGCTATCTTACTCCCTAACAGGAAGCCCCATCAGCTACTCCCTCCCAGTCCTTCTGTCTGTGACCCTTCGGAACAGCTGCTCTCTGCGTTGAAGTCTCAGTCTTGGCAGACAAAAAAAGCCTCAGAGAGTTTCTATGGGCAACCAGTATAAGAATCCAAGGAGCAGAACTGTACAATCCTAGAGCTCTGATAAACAAAACAGATTAAGGACAGAGTTTTCAAGGAAAGGAAAAGAAGGTTAGTGGTTGAAGGATAATTAAATTAAAAAGAGAAGGGCTAGCTCATACTCTGTTACCTGTTCTGCTTCAACACCTCAACACAAAGTATTTAAATGCTGAGTTATTTCAAGACAGCTTTAAGCAAGCCCCATTTCAGAGATTAGAAAAAGCATCTCCTTCCCACCCTCACCTGCCGAAAAATAACTAAAATTATGCTTGTCAGCACTTACTCTCAATTCTCAATACAGGGATTCCGAAATCCCTTTAAGAAACATATTCTTTTTCACAATTAGAGATAGAAAGCCTTAAATTGTACTTTCTTAAGAGGAACAACATACAGTTGTAAACACTTTTTAGTTCACGGGTGAGTGATATTAGCTGCTCTGCTTTTTTGATTGTGAAAAGAGAAATAAAAAGTAGCAAGATGGAGAATAAAAGGCAAAAGAGGAAGTTGGACAGGAAAGTCATCAATGAGAAAAAAGGCAAGAAAGGGGAATACAGTCAAGAAAGGCAAACGTGACAAAATTGCTGCCAACAAGCCCGCTTTGTCTTCATCAGCGTGAATGCAAATAAAGTCAGTGAGCAAAGGTACTTCAAGGCCAAGAAATCAGCCAACACCCAAGCAAAAATATGCTAATAGGCCTATTTGAATCATGCCAGACATCAAGACCCCTCTTTATAGAGGAGTCAAACTCTCTGTTTTCTTTATACTGTGTATGCAATAAACAGAACTAGGAAAAGACCATTCATCCAATAGACAAAGAAGCACCACAGACCATGTCTACATAGGTAGAAGGGGAGGGCTGAGGCAGCCAGCTGGATAAAAGGGAACTCCCTCCATTCTATCAATGGAGAAAAAAATTTTCTGATTATAGCAATATAGTTTGGTTATCTATTTTGATCACATTATAAGAGTCCCACTCCAATTTGCCTTGAAGGTATACTTTAGTTCAAAAATGAGAATATTTCATCAGTTATTTTATTTCAAAAGAGAAAGAGCATTCATAATCCCAGAAAATTAGACTTTGATGATGGATATTGTCATAAAAATATTAATAATAACAATAAACATAAGAGCAAACAGGTATGTAGTGCTCACCACATACAAGGAACTATTTTAAATATACTAACTAATTTAATCCAAACACCATACTTTGAAAGCAGCAAATTCAATGAGAGTGATTAAGTTTTATTTTAGGATATGTGGAGAAAGATTAATTTGACATTCTTTATCTCCATTAGGATAAACCATTTAAAATCACTAGTGGCCTCAAACTAAAAGCCATCTCTTGAGTTTAAATAATATGTTTTTCCTAGAACTACACTCTTGAGGATTAGTATGACAAAGTTTCAAAGCAATTCCCTTTGAAATGACAATTAACATAATCATCAAGCACTTAAAGTATATGGCATTGTACTAGGTGCTGAGAATATTTTTCCATTAAGATTTCTTCCCTTCTGTTCTGTGAAAAAAAATCACACTATACCCTAATAGCCAAAATTATGTTCTTGATCCCTATGGCAATGACTATTAGCCATAAATGTTAAATGATCCTGAGAGCAGTTCAAGAAGTACCACAGTTTGAATCTTGACTTCTCAAAAGTTCTTAAAATCTTACAAAGATAAATCACTGTACCATATAAAGAATACTAACAAGTATTCTTATTCTTAATTTACCTAACAAGGTAAATTAAAAATATACATTGCCTCTAATGTCAATAAATTTAATCTAAAAGCTAGATTGCATGAGTAAGTAAATTTAGGCTTTCATATTTGCCAGTTGCTTTCTGCCATAGCCAATTAGAGGTGTACCTCATACTCTTTTGGAGTTCTCTGTTTACAAAATGCTTTCATAGAAATTACCTCATTTAATCATTACATCTAATCCTTGATTTAGTTTTTATTATCATCACATTTTAAAAAAGAGATAAAGTTACTTAGTAAAAGATCTATGTGCTAATGAGGCCTTGAAGTCCTGTCTTTTGACATCAAGTCTTCTTACTTTACACCACGTCACAACCACCTCAAGAAACAGGCGATAATAAAGAAAAATATGTAGCACGTGACTCTAAGTAAACTAATTCCTCTCACTGAACTGTGTTAAGGCTGTAGTGATTCTTATCAAACTCTACTTAAGGATTCTAAAATCCCATTCAAAGCATCTGGGTTGGTACCAATGAAGCTTACCACATTAGTAAGGCATAATTATATGATTCAACATCGGAATAAAAGAGTAAGAACATGAGAAGACTGAGAAAAAAAAAAGGAAAAGCAATACCAGAAAGTAATTTCATTTAAAAGAATTAAGCACAAATAAGCCAAAAGAAATCACTCCAAGGGACCTCCCCCAATAAGCCTTCACCCCCGACACTATGAGAACATAGCCACTATAAAATAAGGTTGACCTGGGTAGCAGAAAATCACATACTCAACAGCTATGTTTGAGTAATTACCTTTAATTTGCCCCCAATAATAACCAAAATCAATTTTTACTTACCCAATAACTTGATGTTCATAATACTGCAGTGTCCTCTTGAGAGTTTGCTGTATCGTCTGAGGCTACAGAATAATAATAATAATAAAAACATATTATCAGCAAATCAGTACCATTCCCACTGTGAGTATCGTAGGCAGACAGGTGAAGCTTCTGATTTATCTCTTGAGAGTTTTCCTTCTACAATATTAACCCATTTTGCATCATGCCGTGTATTTTCCCCACAGGAACTAATATGAGGCATTCAGCAATTACCCAGAACTTCCCAATTTCAATTATGATAGTATTTCCTAGGAATGTGTTCTTCAATTCTTTTGTACCAGCTATTAAGTTCAATAAAATACTCAGTGGCTGCCTACAATAAACCCAGGCCTTGGGCGTAGCAGGGAGGGTGCCCTGCAGAAACATGAGTCACGGTTTTTCCTTTCCAGCATATGTAATCTGCATGAGGTAATGACCAACTGAAATTAAATGGCACGTCTTCATATTTTCTTCTACATTTTAACAAGGTTTTCAAGGATGGTCTAGCAAGCAGTGATAAATTGAGTTAAAAGAGTCAACTTTATAATAAGAGATATTTTTAAACTTAAATGATCTTTTTTTTTCCCCGTTCTTTGAGGAGACTAACAAAAAGGCAGAGTAGGATGGGAAGCAGGTGATCCGGGGCCCCACAGCCATAACTGTCACAGCAGTCAGCCTGACTTCCTCCATGTCCCAAGAGAATTCAAGCAAAGGTTCTTTCTGGAGCATACTGGATGGGCCACAAGTGCTTCAGGCAAAAAATGGGGTCTGCAACAAATATCTAAGCAGCTCATGACCACATTTCATAATCTCTTCTCCACGATGGCTCAAGACAGAGGATCTTAATCCCAGATCAAGAAATTAAGCAACAGAGACTGAACTAAGTTTCAGACTTAGAGAGCCATGAATGGGACACCAAGATCCTAGAACCTAGATTTTATTAGGAAGTTATGATAAGAAGAACCAAGTTCTCAGTAGCAAGAGAGAGAATGTTTTAAATAACAAAAACCTGTAGTCAATTAAGCAGAAAAAAGCACTCAAGGCCTCATCAAAACATTGATCCATTACAGCCGACGATGAATTCTTGGGGAATGCGAACGTAATATAAACCCTTCAAAATGCAAGGCAGCATGGTAGCCTTCTACCTCTAAAAAGGTAATCTGCAGAAAAGGTCTAGCACAGTGCTGATACCTAAGAAGTAGTTAATAAGTATATCAATTTCCAACTGCTAATCCTTCAAAGTGGCTGTCTTAAAAATATATCGTCTAAAGGAGACCCCAGGAGCTAGGCACTCTGGCTCACGCCTGTAATCCCAGCACTTTGGGAGGCCGAGGCATGTGGATCACTTGAGGTCAGGAGTTCAAGACCATCCTTGCCAAATTGGTGAAACCCCGTCTCTACTAAAAGTAGCAAAAATTAGGCGAGCATGGTGGTACATGCCTGTAGTCCCAGCTGCCTGGGAGGCTGAGGCATGAGAATTGCTTGAACCCAGGAGGCAGAGGTTGCAGTGAGCCAAGATCACCCCACTGCACTCCATTCTGGGTGACTGAGTGAGACTCAGCCTCAAAAAAAAAAAAAAAAAAAAAGGAGACCCCAGAGGTCTATGTCAAATCTCACTTAGACCCACTCCATGTCCACCTCTTTATAAAGACATCCAAGACAGATGTAACACTCCCCCTAACACTCTTCGAATCTTTAACATCCTCCTTGGTAGGCAATGGTTAAAGTTAGAGGAAAGTGAGCTTAAATTGAATCAAGGGCATCTACTGAGATCTACTCTACATTACCATGTAGGAGAACCCTTTCACCACACAAATCTAAGGCCTCAGATACCTACTGCACATTAGTCAAACCAATTCACAAATTAATTTTAGGAGGAATCAGCTTCCAAGTGTTCAAAGGAGAGGTACAGAGCAACTTCTTTCAACAGCTGCTTTTCATTTATACCAGGCCTCAGACTGGCACAAATGTTTCTACTCATCCAAACAGACTCAAAGCAGAGTAAATGGTATGCACCTAGGAAAGAAAAATCATTCCTGAATGAAGAGGCAATGGAATGGTTGAGAAATCTAAAGAGAATGAACCAGACATAGGGATCCTAGTGCACACACAAAGCATGCTTTAACAACCTAATCCATGACCAATCTAAATCCGACCATTATCAGTCACTAGCTCAGTACCCCTTGGATCTGGGCCTCTTGCACTGGTTTGGCAGTTCCTGAGCTAAGATAACTTTCCCCTTGGCAAAAAACTGAAAAAGCAGTGGATATCCACAGAGGGGTGATCCTTCTAATAACCTCTGGTCACAAAACATGGAACAGAAAGCAGGAACTAGAGTGTACAGGGCCAGTTAAGAACAGAATGACCTCATTTGTACAAAAGGACATTTTTTTTTCTGTACCAGGAATTTCCCAGTCATTAAAAAGCACATATTTGTGAAAGGAGTTAAGCCTTTTAAAGATCTAGCTTTTTTCTTGTGTGAAGCAATTACTTCCACTCCCAGCAGGAGTTAAATTTATAGTTTCCAGATACATTAAAAAGAAATGTTCTCTGAGCACATCCAACAAAGCTTCAGGTTGATAAACCATTTATGCACTTCCTATTTCTTGCCAAAGTGGGCAGCCACATTCTAATAGCCTAAACCACAAGCATAGAGGCTGACTACACAGCATCTCCTAACTTCAGCAATCCAAGACTGACTTCAACACAGCCCTGGCCCCTCCGAATATCTTATCACCATGGATTCATTCCAGTTTTCATAGTGTGTCTGATGGCCTCAACCAATGGCCTTATCAGTGAGAGACAAATTCACATAATCTCAGCCTCTCTGACCTGAGTAAAAAGCATGAAGTGAAGACCCACAAACGGGCCAAAGCCTTCCGTCAGATGACTTCTGCCTCTGGGGTGGTAGGGTCCAGCTCTCAACAAACTTTTATTAAGTGTCCATGTATGCCAGTGATGCAAGTCAATGTAGATCAGTGGGAACAACAAGGGCTTTGAAAACATGCAAACTGTCTATCATTTTCTTTAAGAATGCAGCTCCATAACTGTCTCCTACTTAAGAGAACCATCCAACATTCTACAGGCCAAGATCCCAGTCCTCTTATGTGCATCTGTCCTTTTCTGCAAGAAGGAGTTTGGAAAGATGATTTAGAAAAGAGGTTGTGAAGTCAAACTGAATTCAAAAGCAAGTTCTATGACTCACTAGCTAGATGACCTTGGGCAATTTACTTAAGCTCTTCTGAAACAAGATTCCTTATATGTACCTTATTTTTTTTTAGTTTAATGACCTTTTAAATTTTTTTGTTATTATACTTTAAGTTCTGGGATACAAGTGCAGAATGTGCAGGTTTGTTACATATGTGTACCTTATTTTTATGGGAATGCACTGAAATAATTAGAGCAACATCTCTGACACACAGTAGGTGTGTAATAAATGAGAGATATGGCTATGCTAAGCTGAAAAACATGGTTCCTACCCTCAAGAGTCTCATAATCTAGTGGAGGAACACAGTCTTCAATTAGAAAACTCATCCCACAGGTGCAATGTCTCAAGATCTTCATCACCTGAAAAAAATCAATAAAGCTACTGATACTTCTCATTATGAGAAGTTTACACCGATTCCAGGGAACAGAGGAAAATTCAGAAAAATGGCAGTCGGATTTATAAATATTTCCAATGAAACATTAAGATCAGTTAAGAGAGACAGTGATATAAGCAGAATTCTCAAAATTAAGGCTGAGGATAGTACTAAAGCCAGGCCTGCCAGTGAGTAGGAATGATGCTGAAATATCATAGCTAAGGTCAAGACCCCAGGCATTTACTTTACAGCTGCTAAGAAACACCCATGAACTTCCTTTCTTGTAGACAAAAAATGTGCAACAGGATTGCTGAGTGGCCTACTAATTTTATAGCCCTATGCTGGAGGATCAAAGAGACAAGGGTGGGAAAGGAGAAAATCCACTGTTCCTACTATCATAAAAAGAAAGTCAAGAGGTCTGTAATTTTTCTCTCCTTCCCCCAAACTAAGACAGATAGTGGCCACCTAATGTCCCAACTCAACACGAAGTGGCAATGGAGAGGAAGCCAGCTGGAAAGAGGAAGCAGCCATCAGTGTGCTGCACACATATTTTCTGGGGTTCAAACAGTGGGTACCAACAGAGGGTACCCAAAAGGCTCCATCATATGGCAGCAAAAAGCCATCTTCATCTCTAGTCTCATTAACAGCTTCACTATACTTGACCAACAGTGACTGAACCCCACAGACTAAATGTTATGCTCATGAAAGGTCATGAGATCCAAACAGCCAACCACGAAATAGTCCCAACAGAGCCAGAGAAACGATCCCTGAAGAGTGGGAGAAAGCAGTCCCCAGCAGCTGGCCCTGCAGGCTCAGACAGTCCCGCTGAGGCTCCCACACAGTCCCTGCTCTGGATATCCGCGCCAGATGGTGCGGGGATCAGGCAGGAGGCAGAGAGTAAAGATGTGTGTGTGTGTATGTGTGTGTGTGTGTGTGTGTGTGTGCATGCAGCGTGAAACACAGTTGTCATCGCACAAAATACATGTATGTCTCAATTTTACAGAGATGAAGAAGCTGCAGCTCAGGGAGGTTAAGTAAGTGTCACAAGATTACACATCCAGTAAGTAAATAAATCACTCCAAAACAGGACTGACTTCAAAGTGTGTCCTCTTTCACTAGATGCCTTTGAGGCTCCCTCTTACCTTTCACATTTTGCAAGTCTATATTCTTATTTGATACACACAGCACTTCATCATGCCAAAAAAATCCACACACATAATTTAAAAACAATCAAACTTCTCATTTCTGCTTAGTGACATATACTCACAAGATACAACCTTAATAGAAACAATAGGTCTGTCTTTAAAGAAACATCCATAAAGAGCCATATTATTTTATTTTTTTGAGATGGACTCTTGCTCTGTCGCTCAAGCTGGAGTGCAATGGTGCAATCTCAGCTCACTGAAACCTCTGCCTCCCAGGATCAAAAAGTTCTAATGCCTCAGCCTATTGAGGAGCTGGGATTACAGGTACGTGCCACCATGACCGGCTTTTTTTTTTTTTATTTTTTGATTTTTAGTAGAGATGGGGATTTCATCATGTTGCCCAGGTCTCAAACTCCAGACCTTAAGTGATTCACCCACCTCAGTGTCCCAAAGCACCAGGATTACAGGCGTGAGCCACTGTGCCTGGCCATTATTTTATTTAAACATGACAAAATTATCTCTCAAGGTCAGAAACTAAACGATATAGGTATATATTTAATCACTACTGCTCTAAGCCAATGGTTTTAAATTCTGCCTCACATTAAAATCACTTGGGGATCTTTATAAAAAATACCAAGGTCTGAGTGCCACCCCCAGATTTTCCAGCTGAACTGGTCCGGGGGGACCCAGTTGTTTCCAATGTGTAGTTACGGTTGAAACCTTTCACTTAAGGTATAAACATGATGAACAAGACAAAAACACTGTGAACTTTATCTGAATAAGTCGGCATTAATGAGAATAGTCTCTTAATTCAAGTATCAAGAGAAGTAAGCTTCTGAGATGGATACTCACAACTGCTTAATTCAAACATAGTCCCTTGCATTAACTGTCACTAATGACTTATAATCAAATATGAATTTGTTAGATAAGCAAAGAGCTATGCTGCTTGAAGCATAAATATGAGATATTTTTCTTTAATTTCACAGTAACCTACTCCCATGGAAATAATTCAGCATTTAGTTTTGTGCTAACATGCACATAAAAATACAACAGCTAGAATGATGTTGTTTTACACCAGGCACTGCTTTAAGCCCACTATGTATATGAACTTCTTTGATTTTCACATCACCACATGAGGTAGGTGTTATTATTTTTCACATTTCATGAAGGAGAATACTGAGACACAAACTTTAAGTTTCCCTGTGTCACACAGATAAAAAGGGACAAAGCCAGGATTGAAACCCAGGTAATATGGCTCCCAAATCTAAGCATGTAACCTTCAACCTTTACTGCACACAATATTTAATGTTTTTTATTTGGTTGAGCACTTTACAGTTTGTATTTTTAATATATATTATCCTAATTGATCCTTGCACCAATCAAGTGAAATAATCAGACTGGTGTTATTATCACTAAAAAAGAACCAAATTTAGAGAGATTAGGTAATCTGTTCACCATCACATGACTAAAAAGTAAAGAAACCCTGTTGTACAAAAAGAATGTCTTTTTTTTTTTTTTTTGAGACCGAGTCTCGCTCTGTCCCCCAGGCTGAAGTGCAGTGGTGAGATCTTGGCTCACTGCAACCTCCACCTCCCGGGTTCAAGCGATTCTCCTGCCTCAGTCTCCCGGGTAGCTGGGACTACAGGCGCCCGCCTCCATGCCCAGCTAATTTTTTTGTATTTTTAGTACAGACAGGGTTTCACTGTGTTGGCCAGGATGGTCTGGATCTCCTGACCTCGTGATCTGCCCACCTCGACCTCCCAAAGTGCTGGGATTACAGGCGTGAGCCACCGCCTGTCATCTCTTAGGAAACTGTCTTCAACAAGAAAGTAGTTTTTTAATATTACATAAAATTACAAAATCACGTGTATTCAAAGTAATTGATTTTTTTCTTGAGAACACACAACATTCTTTAAACCAAAGCTGTATCAACAAGAAAACCTATAAGCAAAAGCAGGAATTAAATTTTATTTTAAATAATTCCACTTCCCCTTCCTTAGCTTTCTGTCATCCTCTAGCTCACCTTTCCCCACCCTCTGGGCTCCCAACGTGTTTGTGTTCCTTTCTGTTAGGCGAGATCCTCACCACCATAATATAAACTCTCAAAGTAAGTATCCAAAAGCCATTCTTTGCATATTCCCTTTCTTTCCCTCATCAAAATTTCAAATCCCCTTACTACCTTGTTCTAAGATGATGCCCAAGAGGAATCCTAACTCCATTCCCTCAAAACCTCAAGCCTGAATCCTTGCTAAGGTAAATGATGGTGTGAATGAGCTTCTCTACAATACAGAAGATGGTCGGAATCTTTAAGAGTTTAATTTTAGTAAACAGGTTTGTCAGGGAAAGATAAATTGTGGGGACAAGGAACCCTTCTCGTCATCCTCCAGGTCACAAAGTGGAGATCACCACCTTCTCCACAACAGGAGAACACATTGTTTCTTAGGATACCCTATGTCAAATTCCACAACTTAATCAGAATTATAATCTTAGATACCCTTTCTTTGTAGGTAGGCCTATAGACACCAATGGATCAAATTATATGACTGACTTTTTTACTAAAACTAATCCAAATAATGTCATTTCAAACAACCAGTTTACTTCTGGAGAGGTAATTGTGTAGTCATCGATCTTGCTAAATATCCAGACATAATGTTTACTTTCCCAGCCTCTGGCTAAACTTACTACATATAACCCAAAAACTAAAAAATAAAAAAAGACTACAAATTAAATATAGAACTTTGAATCAGGACCTCTATATTACAAATCCAGCTGTGCTACTGACCTTTTTTTAAAAAAAAAAAGTAAAATTAGCCAAAATCTCTTCACCTGAAAGTCCTGGGGGAAAAAAAATGTCTCAATTTTCCCATCTGAAAAACACATGTAAGAGGTATGTAGTTCTCAGGGTCATCTTCAAGTACAGCACTGCAAAGTTTAAGCACTCGCAAATACAGAGTTGGAACATACTGGCAATTAAACAACCTTCTCTGGGTAATCATAACCACACTTTTTAGAAGGATAGCAGCTTTATAGGAAGGTAGGAATACCATTTCAAGTGACCTACACCACTAATTTGCTAAGCAAAACTATAAGTTCAGATAATTAGTTACAAAATGCAAAAATCCTAGGTGTGCTAAAGGAAAAAATAAAAAGCTAGAGATGCACTAAAATTAGGGTTTTTCTATCCATACTGGTTTAACATCTGGGCAATTTTTTCCAGTCTTCATTTTATTCTCCTTGTGAATACAGGTATATATTTGCATGACCTCATTAGAGCTTGGGGTAAAGGCTGACATTATGCTAATTGACCCATCTAGGGATTCAAACTAATAACCTTTGCCTTATTAGAAATGCTCTATTAGCAAACCACAGTCGTTACCATCATTATTATTGGTTATAATTAATTATACTTAACATATAATCAATATGGTAATTAAGTCTTCCTATACAAAATGTATGTTTGCTTTCTCAGTATTTTCCCCTTTGTTACATCACTTTAATGCCTTTCCAAAAATAGCCATTGAATTTCAATTTGATACAAAACCTAATACCATCAGTACTAATTTGAGCTGAAAACATACACTCCCTGAAGTATGAGTTAGTCTTTCTTCTGCCTTCAGGCAAGAACACACTTAAGTCATCCAAGGATGTCTGATGTTTTCAAAGAACTCCAGAGAGTAACACCACCACCTTCGGTTTGCATAACACATTATGGTTTTTACAAATCACTTTTTTTTCCATCCTATTAGATACAACAATCTCACGAGTCTCACAAAGGAAAGCACTGAGCATCAGAGAGGTTAAAGTGTTTTGCCTCAGCTACAGAACTGGAAAGGAACACCATCAAGACCAGATCATGGGTCTCCTGTGCTCTTTCTATCACAAGCTGCTTCCTCCATTGGTAATTTATTTCACTTTGGTGACCATTAGGAAATACTTCCCATGTATCTAACTGAAATTCCTTATTTCCTTTTGTCTTTAATGGAATGAAAATGAGATTGTTGTTTTCCCAAAATTGTAAACAGTGTCACTATTACTTAAATAGTTCCAGTATGCTCATTAACTTCTTAATAGTGAGCTTTTAGGAGATATTAATACTTGCTTCACTGGTCACCATCATGGCCAATTTGGTTCAGTGTGAATGAAAATACTGATGATAAGACAAGATGGCACTTCTTCTAGACATTTTCTCGGGAAAATGGATCATGGTATAGCAAAAGCCTTTTGGTAGACATGGCTTCCATTTTAAAGCCCAAAACCAAACAAAACTTCACAGATGGCATAGGGCTGATTCAGTCTTCAAAGTGTAAAACGGGGAAGCTTTCTGGGTTAAACACTGTAACAGCAACCAGCTACATGCTGAGTGCAACACTGGACCCTACGTGTCACATGCATCAAGTCATTTGATCTTCAAAATAATCCTACAAGAGAGTTAGAAGTATTACCCTAGTTTTATGAATGTTGAAAAATGAAATCCAGAGAAGTTTAAAAAACTTGCCCAAAGTCACTTAGGTAGTAAGTGTCTGAGTCAGAATCCAATCTAGGTCTGACTCCCTCCAAAACCTCCAACCCCTTAACCTGCCCTTCTAAGCTGAAATACATTGTTCTATCTTCACCAACAGCAGAAAAGATTATAGTTGAAAGGGATTAACTCCTGGCTAGCCTGTGTGATTTGGGATACAGGATTTATTTTTCTGAACCTCAATTTAATTTTTATAAAATGTCAAAATTTCTGAATAACCATTTCTCAGGGCTGTTGAAAGATCAAAATGAAATAAAACTATAAAGTGTTACACAAAAATGTGATGATTAAACTCAATGTATAAATCTCTTGATTATGAAGTAGTCAAAAAATTGCTAAGTTGAACTAAACTGACCATGTCTAACATCTAGGACTGTTGCCAGCTATGCCTTACAGCCCAAAGATGCCAATTAGTAAATGCTGCAAAGCTAATTATTGACATTCCAGCTCATAGGTACCCTACCGGATAGCAATGGATCTCATGAGAAAATCATTTCTAGTCTTTTAGACACCTTTGTGGCTTCAATTTGAGTATTTCCAAAGAATTCTTTATTGTGCCCCATACTTGGGAGTTTCAGTGAGGTATTTCCCAAGAAGAGTCTGAGAATAACGGAAGTAATATTTCTGCCTGATAGTTAAATTATAAAATTAACACATAAAACAAAGAGATATGTTGTCAACCCTAAATGCACTAACTCGAACAGTAATTTGTAAACCAATGGCAGAGAATTTGCTCCAGTCACATGCCTGGGTTTCGCTCCAGGCAAAGTAGGCCATTGAGCAATAGAAGCAACATATCTAAAGGTGACCAACAAAGGGAGGATATGTAAGAAGTGGTAAAATTAGAGACGGCAACCCAGAGGAAAAAGAAGGGGAGGGGAACTGTTTATGAAACATTATATCTAATACTGTTTAGGAGCAAATGGGCCCTCTGTCACAGTGAGAAAGATTATTCCTAAAGTAAGAAAAATTATTCAACCATCTTAACTAAAAATGAGTCTTATGAATGGCCTTGAACATCAGTTCTCACTGGCAAGGCCTTCCCTACAGCTGGAAAGCTCTATAAACTGGATTAAGGAACTTAGCATGAAATTAATTTTGCTTTGACTCTAAATGGATTAAAGCAAACTTCTAATTATGACTTGGTTCCTCACATAGTCTGATCAGGTAAGAAATGTGCTGAGCATTAAGATTTTGAGTAATAAGACACGTTTCACAGTTACTTCTCCTTGTAAATAAGTAAATCATCATTTACATGCCAACCGAAGTGCCATGGGCATTTTGTTTAGCCAGTCAGTGGCTGAGAGTCTGATTATTTCAGGACACTGATAAGAACACGTCCTTGGACTTTAAAAGTCTCAGATGCTGAGACATGCAGAAATCATCAAAATACTACTCAGGGTGGGTCCTGCCTAGCTCCATTGCTTCCACCTCTCTTGAAAGAAAAAACTCAGCAAGGGTCTGAATATAATTGGATCTAGTGTTGACTATAATCTGATGATCCAAACGGATATAAAACGTGCTTACTAGGCAGATGTTTGGCAGATAATGACTGCCACATCATCAGTGTCTATGATGCACTAGATTCCTAAGTTAGAGATACAGAATAATCACACTTTTTTCTGGAAAAAAAAATCATGCAGGCAGAAGATTAATACTGCATAACATAAAAAGTCTTTTTTAGTTTAACTCTAAACTATCTGAGCACATTTTTTAAACTAGGTATCACTCTATTACATATTATATTGCTTCCTCATTCCTTCTAATATATTATTTATGCCAAGATACATGGATGTATGGGTATGCATAGTTTATATACAATATATGTAGAGAAACATATACCCTTATGCATGTAACTATTTATCTGATAATCAAGACTTCCTTCATATTCAGAAATCAGATGTCAAGTAATGTCATTCTTCTTCCCACACTCTGCAGCATAAACTAAGCTGTTGGCAGTATCGGTGGCTTTTGTCACTTTGCTCATAGCTGCCTCACCCACAGAAGCCCAGAGCATACAAACATGACAGTGGACAGGCAAACTAGGTCAGCCTAGAGGCAGAGTCCTGAGGAAGAAAGAGCCCTTTATCATTTCTAACACAGGCCTATGTTGTGTAAACTCATCGCACAGTCTGGAACTAAACAACTGGTAAGAGGTGCAAGGCCCATGAAAATTGCTACCACCACTCCTTAACAAGTCAACAAAGTAGGAGCCATAGGGGAGGCAAGATAGGGAACCCCCGCCCCGAACAAGACTGTATATTAAGGTTAGAACTCTTCGTGGCTATACTGAGAAATAATAGCATGTCAGAAAGAGCTTAGGGTTTGAAATAGGAGAACCAGGCACTAAAATGTTGGTGGTTACCAACTTTGGGCCTTGGTTCCTTCACCCTTACGTTGGGCCTATCAAGAATCCATGTCCTGCCTACCTCATATACTTCCTGGGTGAATCAAAGTGGGATAATGTATGTGAAAAACATGTTTTAGAAACGCTAAAGAGATGTCACTTATTGCTACTGTCTTTTCTGTATGGAAAGTATGTATCAGCACATCAATCTCTCACAGTCCTGAGGTGGGGAAAACCGAAAAGAAAAAAATAAAGTGATGTCACTAATGCCTTGTATTTTTAGGTGTTAAAAAAACAGTATAGTTAGGGAAAGCCCTGGCTTTTCAAAATTCTCTTCAAATCTGCTTACTCTAAAAACTAATCAAAATAAGCTGTTTATCACAAAATGGCCATCATGATGTGAACTGTTGTGGGGAACATTTTCGAAGACCTCCAGCAAAAGATCAAAACTTGCTCACTTGAGAACCAAACTGTAAACTATGTAGTATTTCTGGCCATCTGTTTGTCTCATTACCTAATGGAAAATTAGTAACTCGGAAAAGGAGAGGGAGAGGGTAAAAGGATGTGAATATAAGAAAGGGATATTGGGAACAGCTGCTTACAGAGGAGAGGAACTTTTTTCAAATTCTTCCTAGATATTACATCAGTTTAAATATCTTGCTCTACCATTCAGCTTTACAAATATCTGTCAAACGTTGTCCTGCACAAGTTATATAAGTAAGCATGTGCACATATTCACACCGGAATTTTAATGTTATGATGCTTGAAAACAAGGTACTGATTGGATATCACTTACTATTTTCCAGCTTCTAAAAACATTTTAACTTCCTTGTATGCATAACGACTCTTAACTGGAATTTCCAAGGCAAACCCAGTATGGGGCATGCATTATTACCACAACACATATTAATCCATAAATTATTCCTATAAATAGCAAAATCTCTGGAATCTCTAAGCATTAGAAAACATAAGGACAACATCAGCCCCATTTGGTCCTGAATCTTATTTAAAATGAGCCCTAAAGTAGCAGTAATAGCTCATAAAAAATGAACTATTCTAAATGAACATAATCCAAAATTTAAAAGTATAATGCCACATCATCAAAAATGCTATATATTATTATTTTGTTTTTACTTCCCAATGTATCCATGTTATCACTACAGACCAAGAACATTAAATAATTTAGTGTCACAAAGGAGATCTTCAGATGGCTGACTGAGAGACCCCAGAAGCATCACTGCTATATAGTCATCACTACATGGCAGAGTCTTGTGGAGCCAGACACTAGATTTGATTTTAGCAGCACCAGCAGAGCTATCTCTATCCCATCCACAACCCCAGTGTTCCTCCAAAAAGGTTACTTTCCACCCCTATGCAGGTCCTTAAAATCAAGGGAGGTTCTTTTGAATTAATAATTTTACATGAGGTATTTAAAATGTACATAGTACAATTTATCTGGGAGAGTCTTACAGCAGATTTTTGTGGCATGAGGTTCTGATATATGAATAAAGAGAGAGAGAGAGAGAGAGAGAGAATAAGGATTACTAAAAGTAAATGTCCCCACTTAACATTTTCTTAACCTTAATCCATAATATGTCCGAGATTGAACTAGTATAAAATACCAAGGCAGAAACTGATAGACTTTAATATGCCTGTGATTCATTTCTATTAGTCACTCTGGAAGAGCAAAACCATAATAAACTTTGTTATTTTAGGTTTTTAAGATGTTTTCTTTATGTTATGTAACATTTTTACATGGTTTATAAGATTTGTGGATTTGTAATCACATAAAGTAGCTGAATACCTTATCTAATGGCCAAAATGTGTTGGTTTGATCTTATTCGTAGATCCTTATTAACAGATTCATATTTTACAGTTATACAATTGGTAATATTTTGTTGACTCATATTTGAAAGTGACTTACTAGTATATATTCTTTGAAAAAGTATGTTTCTTGGGGTAACTTGTAGTACAATACTTTTTCCAATTACA
This sequence comes from Nomascus leucogenys, assembly GCF_006542625.1. NCBI lineage: Eukaryota > Metazoa > Chordata > Mammalia > Primates > Hylobatidae > Nomascus > Nomascus leucogenys. The sequence goes on along the minus strand of NC_044395.1, from coordinate 27,995,430 downwards.
TGTCCAATGGAATTGTTAATTTCTATCACTATAGTTGCCATTAGCGCCATTAAGGTGATATATTCCATCTGTATAATCAAAACAAATGGATATTTGTGTTCACGAGATGTTTGAGACCTAGATTATCTGGATTTTTCTAAATAGTCAAGAAAGCTAGATTGGTGGTAGAAAATTACATTTACAACTTAATTTAATATTTTATTCTTTCCATTTTTTCCTCACCCGCAACCCAAGAATGCAGCTGAATAAGGAGATAAAGTGCCTAAGTGCTTAGACAATCAGCAGGCAGCAGCCTCCTCCACCACAATTCATACAGTTAGCCACCTGCAATAAGCTGCAGGAGAATCCCATCCATTCTTCTTCAGCAAGAAAGTTAGGTTTATACATTGCAAGTATACTTTTGGAGAAAAAAATTTAACTCAGAACAAAAGGGAAGATTGGTTTTCTTTGAAATATGTTTACAATGGCAATAAGTTAACACAGAGAAAAAGAGAGAAAGACTCTATAGCTTGCAAACACTGTCAGGTCCACAAAGCAATTTACTGATCTTTATATCAGGTGGAAACAACAAATCTCTCTTCTCCAGTTTCCACACAGAAACTCCCTCATATCTGTCTGAAGCTTCAAATGGAATTACAATAGTCTGTAGCTAAGATTTACTCTTTCCCTCCGTCTCTGTTCCATTACAACCCAATCATCTCATTATTATCACTCCCTACAACAATGCCTTTGGAGGCATACTCTTTTGTTAAGGAAGTAAAAGACATTTTCATTAGTTGTGGCAAATTTTAAAAAGACACAATAAGGATCATTATGCCTACTCCAGATTTCTATTACATGGTACTTTTAAATTCAGAATCCAACAACAGGGTCATCTCTCTTCCTCTCTCCTGCCCTATGAAATCAATAGTAGATTGGTAGATAAATACATAGATATAAATAGATAAATATAGATCTTTCAAATATCCTATTAAAATAAATGTGGGTTTATATGTGTAAATACTATGATAAAAACACAATTTGTAAGACTCTCTGCATCCTTTCCTTTTTAGAAAATAACAAACTCCTTAAGCCAAAAAGCAAATAATTGGTAACACAACATTTAAAATCAAGACATGATTCATATACAAACTAAACCAGTCACACAAGGGAAAAACATGAAATTGGAAGAAGGCAAACAGACTCAGAGTGACCATGCACTGAGAGAATTTGGTCAATACTCATTATAAGATATTTATTTCCTTTTGTTAAGGGCTACATAAACCTACTGAATTAAGATAATAAGCTTCTTACTAGTACAATGACAGGTTTTTCTTAAATTTGCTGAAGGGGTAATATGAATTTTTCTTCCACAAGTTCTTGATTTCTCTTGGGAAGACTTTATACAAGAAAGAAGTTGGAAGAAAGATAAAATCTTTCTGAAATTTCATTCCTGAAATGTTTGAAACAGAATCACAAGAAAATAGGTGGCAGAGCAGTGGGTGGTGATATAGAATTATAAGTATTTTCCGCAAATAACTGAGACATCTCAAATCCCTGGCACAGAAACAACAAATATCTGCTTAATAAAATACTATTGAATTTCTTTAAAATATAGTTAGATCACGTAGACAGAACTTATTTTTTAATTGGGCTAATGACTGGAACCATTTTTTGCTCCACAGATTTGGGGTTCTGGCTCATGACACAGTAAAATTAAGCATGCATAGGGGGCATACAGATATATGAAATAATAAAAATTAAAATAACAGGACATAATAATTATTTACATTTGCATATTCTGTTTTTCTACTTTGTTTTTGCTGTTGTTGATTTTATTTTTCTAAAGTGCATTTGTATTCCCTATCTTTTTTGGTTCTTACAACATTCGTGTGGTATACTTAAAATAAATATCTTTACATTCACTCTAAATCTACTCATTTAAAAAATATTTATTGCCCAGGCACGGTGACTCTTGCCTGTAATCCCAGAACTTTGGGAGGCCAAGGCGGGCGGATCACCTGAGGTCAGGAGTTCAAAACCAGCCTGGCCAACTGGCGAAACCCCATCTCTACTAAAAACACAAAAATTAGCTGGGCATGGTGGCAGGCATCTGTAATCCCAGCTACTTGGGAGGCTGAGGCAGGAGAATCACTTGAACCCGGGAGGCAGAGGTTGCAACGAGCTGAGATCACAACACTACACACCAGCCTGGGTGACAGAGTGAGACTCTGTCTCAAAAAAAAAAAAGAAAAAAATTGTTGCCCAACCACAATGTGCCAGGCATATTGTAGTCATAAAATTTTGCAGTATATAAAATAGATAAAAATCCTTGCTTGATGAAATTGATCAAAATTCACCCAGAAAAGGAAAGAGAGCCAAGAAGCTATATTTGATGATGTATGTCCTATTTGGCCTTATTTCACCTTCCACACTACCTTTCAACAGTATAAAATATATTTAATATACTGACAAAATAGAGTCCTATTCACTTGGCTCCTAATACCTCGAGAGTTCCTTCCATTAGTGACCTTTCTACCAGTATCAAAAAAGTGTCAAAAAGAGCTCTAACACTGAACAAAGTCATATCAGACATGAAGAGAATAAGAATGGGTGTGTGTGTGTGCGTGTGTGTGTGTGTGTGTGCGTGTGTGTGTGCGCGCATAAATATATCAACTTTTATAACTACATATATATGTAGATAAAACACTTTTATAAGTAAAACAAGCTAATACAAACACAAATAAAAAACAGTTCCCTCCATATGGTGTTCAATTTATAAATGCTTATTTTTAGGAGGATAGGAGAAAACCCAAAGTCTAAAGCTATTGATAAGACAATCTAAAAGTTATTTAAGCAGTGGATTACACAAATGAAACAATGTACTCTCCATGACTTGAGTATAAAATTACTGAAGGATGAATTAGTGACATTTCATACCTGATTTGACATCCCACAGTCAGTGCAGCTACCATCATTAATATATATCTAGAGAACTGCAAATTGCATGGCAATTTAAATGTGATAATTGCTAGATATACAAAATTACTGGCCAGTGACTAAGTCATAATGACAAAATCTAGACAAGAATGTAATAATAAATTAGGTATGAATAAAACCAAAATATGACAGTAGCCTTTGCACTGTACTCCTACTATGCCATATTCCTACATTCCCCTTGAGTATAAGGAAAGAAGTGTCCTCATTCTTAGGAAATAGGTTAGAGAATGCCTCTAGAGAGATCCTATCCTTGATCAAGTCTTATCTCATCCATCTCCAGTTTTTTTTACTTATCTTTTACCTTCAGACATGAATTTCCAACTCTAATAAACTTAGATTTGGCCTCACAGGTGCTGCTATCTGTCTCTATTTTTATCAAATGTCTTGAATCAGAGATGTATGCCCACAATATCCTTTGTTTACTCACCATATATTCCCTTTTAAACTTTGTTAAATAGGTCTTTATCTCAGTTGCAGGATTGGCATTGCTTTTCTAAGGCCACTAGCAACCTCACTCATACTGGATTTGAAAAGATCATCCTTAAATTTCATTATTTTGCAAGTATCAACCACTGGGTCCTTGCTCCCAGCTGCTCCCAGTCACCTCCATCCTACAAACACACAAAAAAATCCTGTGACCTCTATTCTTTTTATTCTTTCTGTATATTTCCCCCTAATTCTCTGTTGTTCTTATTTTTCTCTCTCTCACTCAGAGTGTTTGTCAATTTTCAAGATACTAGCTATCACCTCTAAAGTAACTCTCTTCAACCACAAGCTCTTAGCCAGATTCCAATCCCATATCTTCAATCCTCTATTTATTAAATCAACTGGCAGGTACTTAACTGAGCTTGGTGATTCAGTAAACAAACCCTTAAAGATCTCACAGTCCAGAGCTAATCATTTTTACTAAATTCAAAATATCCAAATCCAAAGCTATCATTTTATTTATCCCAAATGCCGCCTTCCCCTTGCTAAATCTTGCACTTTTGTTAATGCCATGACAATTCTCGAACTCACCATCATGAGTTGGGTTCTCCAGGAAGCAGACTCTAAGAAGGAGATTAGCATGCAGGAAACTTATTAGGGAGTGTTCTTGGGATCAACAACCGTGAAAGGGTAAAGAAGAAAGCAGAATTGGGCACAAGGAGAAGTTGGACTATGATGAAGACTCAATGGAAGTCTCGGCTAACCCTACACAGAGATCTGATCTTAGAGTTGCCTAAATTAGAGCGAGAAGGCTTCGCTTTCTTATCGCATGGTGATTAATCATGGGAATGGGGCATGACTTTGAGCAAGGCCCCCCTCCTCAGGCCAGGTAATATATAGAGAGGACTAATGATTGAGGGCTGACGGTCAACAGAACCCCTAGCATCTAGAGGAATGAGTCCTTCATTACTAAAGGGCCATTTAGGCAGTGAATCACGATGTCCACCACATTCACCAAAGCTTGAAATACATAAAATACTGAAAGGCATATGAGGTTTGGAGTTAAACAGAACAAGATTCCAACCTTATTTCCGTCAGTAATTAACTGTCATCATAGGCAAGTTACTCAACTTCTCTGAATCGAAATTTTCCTATGAGATTATTTTGAAAATTTAGTGATACGTATTATAAAAGCATTTGATAAATTCTGGCTCCATAGCAGTTGCTTAATACATGTTAATTCTCCTTCACCCCTCCCCCATGAGTTATTTTTAACTACTCTCTTTCTTTTCCAAGCCCTAAGACTTCCTCTGAAATGACAATATACATCAATGAAGTTGTATAAAGACCCTACCTCTAGCTAGGACTATTCTAGGTGCTGCAAAGCCCACAGTGAGCAACCCTGACAAGGTTCCTCCCTTGTGTAACTTAAATTATAAGAGGGAAGACAGGTGATAAATAGGTAAACTAGTGAATAAGAAGATAATTTCTGATGGTGAGGCTATGATGAAAAGAATAAATAAACAGTGATGTGAAAGAGAATGGTTGGTGTAGGAGGGCTACTGTCTGATGAGGTGACACTGAGCTGAAAGCTGAAAGCTGAAAACTAAGAAAGAGCCCATCTTGGGAGAACCGAGCAAAGGATGTGGGTGGGGGATATTTCTGACATGAGGAATCGAACAACAGTCCTGAGGCAAAATGACACTTGCTTGGCATATTCAAGGAGTGTATCATAGAACCATGAGTATATAGAGTACCACAAGATGAGGTTAGAGACATAGCCTCTTGATGTTCTCTGTTAATGTCCTATGACCATGGAAAGGCATCACCCCTGCATTAATATTGTGAGTATTTAATGGAATAAAATTAATGGAACACTAAGCACACTGCCCAATAATGGTAAGCACTCAATAAATAGATATTATTATCATCATTACTATAGCTTCAACTGATCTTTTTAGATACATACCGTACTTTGACCCTATGTCCTACACATCATACAAAACTAGAAAAAGTCAGCATAGAATAAGGGGCAGAGACAGACAGAGGGACAGACAATAGCTGCTGTGGACATAATTTGGTAATTTTTTAAATGTGATTTTACATTTTTTAAATTTTTTTGGAGACAACTTCTCACTGTTACCCAAGCTGCCATTCAGTAGTGTGATCATAGCTCATTGCAGCCTTGACCACATGGGCTCAAGTGATCCTCTCACCCCAGCCTCCTGAATATCCGGGACCACAGGTGCATGCCACCGTGCCCAGCTAATTCTTCAGTTTTTTTGTAGAGACAAGATCTCCCTACGTTGCCCAAGCTGGTCTCAAACTCCTGGGCTCAAGCGATCCTCCCATCTCAACCTCCCAAAGTGCTGAGATTACAGGTGTGATTTTACATTTTTAAATACAAAAATGACAAGGTAAAATGTTTTTTCTGAGAGCCCCTACTTCATTCATGTGTTTAAAGTATATGGAATATATGCTGAATAAATTAGTAAGTGCTCATTTGATAATAAATGCTGTCTGAATTAATGAATGAATGTGAGAGGCAAGTGAATGAGTGAATAAACAAGAACCTGGTAAGATCGCATTTGTTTTTAAGATTTCTGGAAGAGACTATCTTTTGTAAGTATATTACCCCTACAGAATAACCCTGAAATGTCATATGCCCAAAAACGTTGGAAATATTTCTCATAAAAAGCATAAGAGCACTAAACAAGAACCATGACAAAAGGTAGTATCTAGAGCCTTTGCCAAAGATTGTGGCTAGAGGTAATTGAAAGTATCAGGATAACTGGTAAGAAGGTGTTAGAGAAAGGCACCAAAATCTACTGATCATGTGCTATAGTCCAAATACTGTGCTAGGCATTACTATGCTTTTAATCTTCATAATCCTATGAATTATTAACCTCATTTTATACACAAGAAACTGATCCTCAGAGAGGCGAATTTATCCAATGATGCCCAAGATAACAAGAAGACTTTGCCAGACTGCAAATCTCCTCTTTTCCCAGAATGTAGAGAGTTAAAGAACCTGAAGGAATATTTTGTTTTACAAAAAACAAGTGAAGCATGCAAGAAGTCATGAGTAATAGTAAACACAATGTCTTCCATTCACTGTTCACATTTTATTACATATTTACCCTTGAGTGAGAGATTAGTGAGATGGATGTGATTTCAGAGATGGGAAGTGGAGACAAAAGTTATTTCCCCAAAGTCAAATTAGAACAAAAATCAGAATGCAACATTTATTGAGTTGCAGGATCAGCCTCCAACCATTCTGTGCATGTACATACACAAATGGGCTGATAGGCATTTTTCAAGGAAAACAAGACAAGCACATTCACCAAATTATACAGAAGTCTAAAAGATAGGAAAACGGTTTGTTAAAATCTACTCACAATATCTTTCCCTTGCCTAAGAGACTCCCTGGTGGAATATGAGAAATGGTATGCACATTAACTTGGTCAGACCACAAGGACTATTTACTTTCTCAGTGCTTCTACGTAGAGCAAGTTTGCTGTTATCAAGCACTTGATTATCTAAAACACTGCCCACAACAGGATGTTCACACAATCTATAGCAGAGTGATAGTTAATACTCACAAGGACAACACTGAGGCACTGAAACACACAGGTGAACCTTTGGGATTATGAAGGAATTACTAACAAATTTAAAATCCTTTCACTCTTAAGTGTATTTCATAGAAGTTCATCTGCTCTCTTACAAATCAGTACTGCATATGCGATAGCTCACTTAGAATGTTTGATTCACCAGAACGAATCTCTACCTTTTTAATTAAGAAAATATCCACTGCACTCTCCAACACAACCTGAAATGTTTTGGCGGTCACTGCTACTCTAAAACCCGTAGACTGTCTTATACTCAAGAAGTGATGTATCAAGTCTGAGCCAAAAAAACCTTACAGTATACCAACTATTCATTGGAACCATAAAAAGTACGTCAATGATGTAGCTAAATATCCTTGGGCTTTTCAAGGTTTAGTCCTAACTTTGAAAGCATGATGTAAATACTAATCAAGCAGTTAATTAGAACTGAGTTTCTCAAAGACTAACTAGTTACCAGGTTACCTGATTCTGGTTTAGAAGTGAGGTAAACAAATCAGCTACTCCAAGAAAGTGAACTGAATAGTGAAAGAATGGTCTAGATATATTCTAAATAGTCTTAATTTCAGATCGGTGTTCAAACAGAAAAGCTAGAAATGTCTTTGGATTATTGCAGTTTTCCCTGTTTGGACATTCACTCATTATTCCTTAAGACATAACCCTCCACTCCAATGGATTGTTCCCAAACACCTCAAGCTCAATCTGACACATAGGCCTTCTAATGTATAAACAACACTATCATTGCTTTACACCTCTGCATGCCATACTCATCTTCCCAATTTAATCTACATATTCATTATCTCCAACCTCAACTGGGCCCTCAAAAAACACCCAGTAACACTTCTTCCTATTCCTAGGCAGTTCTCTTCCCCAATCTTTAAATAAGCAATTTCTAACTTTACACTTTTTTCAAGGACATTATCCCTCCCTGTGCCACTATTGTGTCCACTAATGATTATTGTAAGATAGATATATGGATATGCTGGTTTGCAGAATTTTATTTAATAGAATGTTTGGTAATACAGGATTTCTTACATGCTAAAATAATAATGAATAACATAGCATGATAGAAACTGTCCCTCTATCTTAGGATATACATATCTTTAGGAGATATACATCTCTTTAGGAGATAATATAGGCACCCTTGTAAGTGGCAGCACATCAGCGACCCCAAATAACTGTTGTGTCTACAGGCATTTTAAGATAATCATACTATTCGGCCTGGTGCAGTGGCTCACACCTGTAATCCCAGCACTTAGGGAGGCCAGGGCAGGCAGATCACCTGGGGTCAGGAGTTCAAAACCAGCCCAGCCAACATGGTGAAACCCCTACTAAACATACAAAAATTAGCCAGGCATGGCAGCGTGTGCCTGTAATTCCAGTTACCCAGGAGGCTGAGGCAGGAGAATCGCTGGAACCTGGTGGGCAGAGGCTACAGGGAGCCAAGATTGTGCCACTTTACTCTAGCTTGGGCGACAGAGCAAGACTCCATCTCAAAAAAATAGATAATCATACTACCCAAAGTGAGAGGCAATTTGCATAAAATCTACAGATTATTACGAAGTCCAAATAAAATGTCAGGTAGGAGAATGTTTAGAAAATCTTAACGCATTCTAAAAAATACCGTTATAACTATATTCCCGTTTATGTCTGAGAAAAAGCTACAAACAGAACAGTCAGATAAAATAATCAATTAAAAATCACAAAATCATTATAGCCAAAAGAGCAGTACCAAATACATCATAAACTACACAAGGACTTATTCAATCATTTATTCATTCTTTTAACAAACATTTATTGGGTGCCTTTATAATTCAGATACTCTGCTAGGCATGGGCATACATAGATAAATAAGACAGGATTTCCATCTTAAAGAGGCAGAATAAACCAAAATCAAGGTACAATACAATAAGTCCCATAATGGAGATATGAGTGATAACTTAGGATTCTATAGGGGAAAAAATAGAGCGACAGAAATCAGGATATATATATATATATGCATGTGTACATAAAAACAGTCAGAAAAACCATCCTCTCCCAGTATTAAGTTGGAGGGTTCATGTATGAAGAAGCATAGACATAAAGTAACAAGGAATGGAAGCATGTTATAGAACATTCTGATTTTTGCCATTGGCCACAGTAGACTCACGCATAACAAATATTATACAGTGAAAGGAAAATGAGTCAAGTGGACTTTATGGACTTATAATTAAGGTAGCATCAGGACCTCCACACAGATAACTTCCTTTCATGATAGATTATTAGAGTTGTCTGCAAATACAAATTCTTCAAATGTTGGATCACCATTTATTTACTTGGAGAATTCAATGAGAGACCCCCACCCAACTTCACCATTGAATGAATGGCTAAGGATGCAGAGATTAGCAAGCATTAATGTTAGTGTCATATTTTGGTAAGGTTTGAGAGGCGGCCCTATATATCTGATATCTGAACCTCCTATTGTTTTCTTCCCAGAAAAAAAAAATTCTAGCATCCAGATCTGTTTTTTCTCCCTTTACCTTTTTAATTTTTCATTGGCATGTAAACAAATCACTCCTCCAAAATGAAACAGTAGATGGAGCATTTGAGAAATGCTGTGTCAATCTCACTGTGAAAAACACAAATGCTGGTGATAATGTCAAATTCACCCTCAAAACCACCCTTCTTTTTTTCTACAATCCCCAACCTTTTCAAATACCTGTTTCTCTGTTTTGGAAAAAGAGATCACAAAATACTTATAGTAATGACATGTGAACTACTGAACATAAACATAAGCAATTAACAAAACATCCTGAGAAAAATGGGCAGAGTCCACAGATAATTAAAGCTACAAATGGTGAAACCTCAAATACCTTCTACCATACAACCAATAAGATTATTTTGACCACAAAAGATACAGCCATAGGATGTGGGGATAACAGCACCAATTCACCACCTTTATCCCTGTCCCAGTTAAGGTAATAGTTGTCTGGGATACATTAATCCCAAAGGAAGCAACTTTCAGGATCATTCTTTCCAAAAATCAGCCCCTAGAGCTCACTGCTAAGTAGTCCTCAAGGTATGGAATTCAGTCACCTCTAGACATACCTTCAGCGTGCTGAGCAATTACATGCAGTTTTGTTCAAAATGTAGTCTGGGCCCCTCCCTGGAACTATCCAACCGGATCCTCTGAGGATGAGGCCCAGGAATCTGCATTCTAACAATTTTCCTCAGGTATGTCTTGTGTTCAATGAAGCTTGAGAACTACTAGATTAAATGAAGAACTGTTTAATGAGCCTCAAAGCCTGCTCTGGAAGTGATGTCTCACTATTTATAAGAATGTTTACTCTTTCTCAATTCCCTACAACAGCCCCAGCAAATTTCCCGCCTTTCCGAGATACTTCCCACTGCCCTACTTCCTAAATGACTCTAGTCCTCAATGTTATAAGGTACTCTGAGCTAACAGCACGTAATTCTAGATCTTCAAATCCTGTCCTGAAGTGATGTTTAAGGGCCATAATTATGGCATTTCCATCTCCTAGTAGTGCATTTTTGGCAACAGTAGCCTACTTGTTGACAAACATTTCTTCTCATTTGACAGAGAATTGTGCAGAAAATATAAACAATCCAGACTCTAGAAGAGTCATTACATTTACCTAACTTCTTAAAATATTATATAAATGGACGACTCAAAGAGTCCAAGGAGGAGGATACTGTTCTATCTGCTCTTTTTGTAAAATGACTTCCTTCTGAAGTTTTGCTTTAAATAGCAGGTGTAAGCAAAATTCAAACAGGTTTGCACACTTGAAGATGTCTATCACAGGCTGGATGAAAAATCTAAATATTTTGGTTGATGGAACCAAATACACCACCAAAAAAAAAATCAAACACAACAGAAACATTTACAAAATTGAACAATTAAACAAAAACATGTATTTACTTCTCCTGAGCATTTTTTTACTTTTTTTGAGATGGAGTCTTGCTCCGTCACCCAGGCTGGAGTGCAGTGGCACAATCTCGGCTCACTGCAACCTCCCCCTCCCGGGTTCAAGCTATTCTCCTGCCTCAGCCTCCCAAGTAGCGGGATTACAGGCACCCACCACCACGCCTGGCTAATTTTTGTATTTTTGGTAGGACAGGGTTTCACCACGTTGGCCAGGCTCGTCTTGAACTCCTGACCTCAGGCAATCCATCTGCCTCAGCCTCCCAAAGTGCTGGGATTACAGGTGTGAACCACTGCGCCTGGCCCTCCTGAGCATTTTATTGAACAACCATACTATGCTAAACACAAGTTAAACATAAGAATATCAAGGACAGAGGCTTTAAATGTTAAACTAACCCACTGCCTCATGCATCGAACAAAGGGCCTGTGAAGAAAGCCTGCTCAATAGATAGCCCTTGCAAATATTCTCCCGGCCTATGTGCCTACATGTGTGTGAAATCTCAAAAAAGAAAATTATACCTTCCTAGTAACTCATGATCAACAATGTATATGTCAAATGACAGTGCATTTATTTTCCTATCATATTCAATAAAATATTTATATTATGTTTTATTTTACTTACAGCTCTGTATAGTTAACGGCAACAAAACAAAAAGGTGAACAAAAAGACTAATGATGACATAGATGGGAAAAATATATAATAGCACTCAAGTACTTCACCTACGCATCTTAGAGTCCTTAAAGGTAAATAAACTATACACTAAAAAGGAATATATAATCAGGAATATATTATCTATATTAAATATGTATTTTTAATATACATATTAAATATATAAAAATACATATTTATAATATATACAAATATATATTTATAATATATAAATATATACATTTAATATATATAAAAAGGAATACATAATATATAATACTATAATATATAGTCAGAAGTGTCTGACTTCTACTTACAAACCGAATAATCACTGATGTCATTTCTCATTGTCAAAATATATCTTTAAAGTGAAAGTTCTACTCTTCAGAAGGCTAAGGCAGGAGCAAGACCCTATCTCAAAAAAAAAAAAGAAAAAGACAAAAGAAAGCCTAGCAATTGAACCAACAGCCAAAGAAGAAGAGAGCACCGTAAAATATAAACAGTATTAGCTATGTAATTGTTGCATCTCACTATCAAGGCCTTTGAACACACATACAGATTAGTCTGAATGCAATAGATGAAGAATGCTTGGAATTCTCAGGCAAATGAAATAAATAACTTCTCTTTCACCTACAATTTTTCTAATTTAAAATTAACTTGTCATGAAATACCTACATTCTACCAAATATATATGTTCTTGTATTTTGATAGAATTTATAAAGTAGTTTTCATATTGCCATACAGCAGTCAGTAATCTGATGGAAATGTTTGGATCTGCAATTTTTATATGTCTGTATACACACATAAGTCATACCCAGGGGCCAAAAAGGGACTCCAGTTTTAATTTTTTTAATGGATTGTCTGGGCTATGCCAACAAAATACAGTGCTTATTACTTTTTTTTTTTTGGTACTTGACATCTGTTAACCTATTCTATAAACTTTTCCAATTACATGACTAGCAAGTGAATTATTGAGAAAAAAAAAAAGAAAAGAAAAAATTTAGATCACTTTGAGGCATTCAAATTCAGTTAAAATTAATAGATCTCACCCTGAAACTATCATCTATTGAGTTTGGGAAGCTTTACAAAGAATATTGCTCCTTATTCACAACCAATCTACAAGGTAGTTATTATTCCTAATTCACAAAAGAGGAAACTAAGGCTCAGAGAAGTTAAGAGCTTTCCCAGAGACTCATACATAGTAAGGGGCTCAGCAGAGGATTACTCAAATCTAAATTTGTCAGACACCAAAACTTTGTGCTTTCAACTCTGCCATGTTGTTTCTAAATGATTAGGGATAAGGTAAAGAAAGGCAATAGATTGCCATTAAATTCTGATTTCAGATTATAGTATCTATTTTCAACAAATGTGAAAACATTAAACAACTGAAATAGACTTTATATAATTTTATAATGGTAATGAATCTGTTTCTATAACTTTGTTAGCCAAATTAAGCCCCAAATTTAAAAAGCTTTAAATAAATTACCTAAATTTGTCAAATAGCCTACCCTACGAATATATTTTTTACATTTTTCATTGTCTACATGTTAGTTACACATATACTTTCTAAGGTTTTTTTTCAGGGTTTATACATGTCAGAGAGCTCATTTTATTTAATATCAACAGAAGCTAAATATGTATTTTATGCCTTTTCATTCTTTCCTCTATATGTATTAAGATAATTTCTTTCCCCAAAATAATAATTTATGCTTTTTTGTCACTTGAATCTAAGCTTCCCCCTTCATTTTTTCCTCTTCACTGGTCTCTGTTTCTTGAACAACTCCACAAGTCAGTAGCTCTTCTCTTCTTATTTGCCACTCCTCCAATTCTGTCACTTTTTTTTCCTGACATTCTGCTCTCTAAAGCTTCTGAGGTCTTCAAAGCCACTTGCAATGTTCTCTGTCAAGAAATCTAGAGAAGCCTTGCCCTTATATGACTCTAGTGGTGTATCTTCACTGACAGGCTGACACCAGCAAACCCAAAATTGATGTCGCAGTGATAGGGTAACTAAGCAACTCTCATTTAAGAATAAAATCCAAATAAATAAGTTGCTAAGTTCACCCTTGATGTTAAATCCCCAGCTGTTGCTTAATATGTATTTCCAAGTATTATATTATTTTAAAATAAAGAATGTAATAAATGATTTATACATCTTCAATCAGGTCTTAAAGTCTTGAGGGCTTTTGTTTGTTTTGTTTTGGAGACAGAGTCTCGCTGTCACCCAGGGTCTGGAGCACAGTGGTGTGATCTCAGCTCACTGCAACTTCCACCTCCCAGGTTCAAGCGATTCTCGAGCCTCAGCCTCCCAAGTAGCTGAGATTACAGGCGTGTGTCATCATGCCCTGCTAATCGGAGGGTTATTTTTATTATTATGGATGCACCCCAGAGATTCACAATGAACAAAACTACCCAAAGTGGATAACAAATAAAACTTCCCCTAGATTTTGCCAAGACAATTGGAGTTCTTATGTTTTCCCTTTATATAGTTTCATTAAAATAAAGATAACGATTAAAGAAGTTCCATGAAATCAGACTAGATATGTTTTGTTCAGCATTTGTCTTTCCAAATGCTCTGCACAATACCTGCCACATAGATACTACAATATTTTTAAATGATTGGGTGGATTAAATAGTATTTTGGTGCCCCTATCTTAAAAAGCAAACTACTTTCCTCAAAAGTTTTAAAACTTACAATATATGCCATGTTTTCCTTTTTTTTTTTTTTTTTTTTTTTTGAGACGGAGTCTTGCTCTGTTGCCAGGCTGGGATGCAGTGGCGCGATCTCGGCTCACTGCAACCTTCTGCCTTACGGGTTCAAGCAATTCTCCTGCCTCAGCCTCCTGAGTAGCTGGGACTACAGGCGCGCACCACCAGGCCCAGCTAATTTTTGTATTTTTAGTAGAGACGGGGTTTCACCATGTTGGCCAGGATGGTCTCAATCTCTTGACCTAGCGATCTGCCTGCCTCGGCCTCCCAAAGTGCTGGGATTACAGGCATGAGCCACCACGCCTGGCCCATGTTTCCCTTTCATATGCCAATATGACAGTTTGTCCAAAGCCTGGGAAATCCCAGACATTTAAAGTAATGTGTCCAGAGATATGTAAGTTTCTCATTGTTCAAGGCAAAATTAGAATCAGGTCTCCCCAATTCTAGAATTTTTTTTCAATTTCACCAATACAACTTACTATTATTAAATAGTATTAGAAATTATTATAACCTTTATACTCAACATCATTGCATCTTAAAGTGACTATTAAGCATCAAAAACCTGAGTTTGGATATCCCATGGGTTAAATAACTAGTTTAATAAATAAATTTTCATTTTTCTATTTGCAAATCATTCTGAATAAAAAAGAAATCCCAAGTGACTGAGACATGCCATGAAGAGACAACTGACAAAACAGGAGCTTCCATGGCAAGTACAATTTCTCCTGAAGTATATCGTGATGGCATGCAAGAAAGCTCACAACATTCAAAACTACTAGAAATTCCCATCTAAAAATGCTCTGGTAACGGCTACTCTCGGCGGTTCAAAAACAGAAAAAGTCCAGCTTTCATGAGAGAATAGAGAGGACATAATCCATCTCCTGAAGAGTACTCAAGTAAGTTTCAAATCCTGACAATGTCAAAAAATGAATCTACTGGAACTTTTTGAGCTAGTGTTCTAACTTGCCAAATAAACGAAAATAAGGTAAGGACTACCCAGAAATAAGTCACTGCTTTGAAATATAATCTCTCTCTCTTTTATTTGTGTCACTAAGTCTATTGGTGATATGGTTAACCAAGGAGAATTTTTCTATACATGTGTTATGTTGAAAATGTTTACACTATATTCACCTGTATGTTCTCAGCATCCACCTGACAGACCCTTTTCATAATAGAAAAGAACTATGGCATGGAAAGTATATATAACTGTTGCATTTATTTGATCATCAAAATTATTTTCAAATTGCTTATTCTGAAAATCATTCTCTGGATACATTCTTTTCATCCAGCAAAAAGCCGGTCATTCAAATTTAACTTATAAAAGTAACCATCAGAGATTATTTCCTTCCTCTTATTCTGGCAGAAAATACTGCATTTCTCAGTTTCTTTTATCTACTCCTCATGTAAGTTGTTGAAAATAGTCTTAGTTTAAATTAGCATTATCAGAGGCATTGACATTACTTTTTAGAAATCTGTAAATTCTCATAGGAAAAAAAAAAAAAAACCTCCAAGGTTATATCAACAATTCTCCCCAAACTAATCATTATCTTTAGCAAAATCATTTCATTAAATAAGAATCTGTTGTACTAAATAACTATTTTATTGCACAAACGTTGCTTTAAGTACTGACACAAGCCTACAGATGCTCGGGGTCATTGGACTCCTGTTGTAAATAAATATTTTCAACAATTTGCAACATCAAATAGTTTATAAAATTATGCTGCCTGGGAAATACTGGCAGGGAAGAACAGCAAACAGTAGCCAATCTATTCTGAGGATTGTTTTCATCATTAACTGATGAAAGAAAAAGTGGTAGAAAGATATACCAAATAGGAAAATACACAAGAATAGGAAGATGACTGTTTCTCAATATGTGTTCCTAAGAATTAAATTAGTTCAAAATAAATAATGTAATAAGTGATTTACACATCTTCAATCAGGTCTCGTAAAAGAAAAAAATCATTCTCCATTAATACAAGTGCCACAAGAATATTTGTAGAACTGCCTGGTACCAGTAGTCAGTCCCCTCAGGGTTCCACTCCTTCTTAGGTCCCTCCTACCATCATTTGCAGTAGTAATCTCAAAAGAAAGACAACAGTAATCAAACAAGATCAATGTTCAGATTCATTTTGGAAACTTTAAAAAAGTAAAAGTCCTAGGGGTGGGTAGGTCAAAGTGCTGTCAGGAGGAGTTAAAGCTCTTGTATCCAAGGTCAGGTTGAGGATAAAAGATGGGTGGAGGTTTGACGCTGTATCTTTTTCAAATTCTCTCTGCAATAGAGTGGATTCCTTCAAAACAGAGCTCTCCCAGACAGGGTAAGATTGGATCAGACGTCTGGCAATCCTGCAAGAGGTAAAAGCCAAGGGTAGCTGAAATGCCTGGGCAGGAATAAGGCAGGAGTACTCTGGAAGGATGCCTACAACCAGGGGGAGTTTGGTGTACATCTGAAACTGCTGATACAGACATCCCAAGATGAGCACAAGTTTGGAGAAGCATTTACTCACTCCACAAATATTTAGGAAGGGCCTAATATAAAGAAGCCATCAAAAAATGAGAGAGAAGGCACTAGAGAATCAATTGAAGAAAGAGTAAAGGATGAGGTACAGGTGCAAGAAGTACCGAGGGGTTTAAATAGCTAATGTGAGAGAGAAAGCACTAGAGAATCCATTGAAGAGAGAGTAAAGGATGAGGTACAGGTGCAAGAAGTACAGAGCGGTTTAAATAGCTAATGCATGCGAAGCTTAATACCTAGGTGATGAGTTAGTAGGTGCAGCAAACCACCATGGCACACGTTTGGTACCTATGTAACAAATCTGCACATGTATCCCGGGACTTCAAATTAAATTAAATTTTTTAAAAAAGAAAACCAGACACCAGGTTTACCCAGAGAAGAATAAATGCCTAGTGGATAAGAAGGAAAAAAAAAAAAAAAGCTACGAAGTGAGGACAACTCGAGATTAGAGATTTCTTCAACAGAAGGCAACTCAGAAAAGTATCTGGCAAAAAGTATCTGAAGATGTGAGAAAAAGGATGCAACATAGAATGCAGATAGCCTGTGGAATTCAAAGATGTCAGAGAAGGTCACGCTAAGACCAAGAGAGTGTGGGAAATAAGGAGAGGAAGGGTTTCCTGGAAGGGGTTGGGGCTCCTTTGGGATGCTGGAGAACAGGATGAAAGACAGGGAAGCCGAACTGCAGAACACAGTGCCTGGGAAAGTTTAGGGGAAAGAAAACAGGTGGGTGTGAAGCAGCACTGGGGCTGTCCAGGGGGAACAGTGGTGAAGTAGGGTTCATGGCTAGAGGTGGGCAGATAGGCCCCGAATCAGGATACCCCAAAGAAGTGGAATCTTATTCCTTCCCAGTGCTCTAGTCCCCTCTTCCGCCCTAGCCTAGGGGATCCTCTGTCGCCCGGAGCCACTGGAACCCTAGGCCGGGCAGGGTGAGGCCGGGCCGCCCCCCAGCGGTCGGGCTCTGCGCTCGCGCCCCAGCTCGCCCAGCGCCAACTTTACCGATCAGCGTTCTCTCCCCCGAAGGCGGTCCCCCCTTCCGCCCCCCGCTCACCGAGGGCGCCGTCAGGCGGCTGATGCTCTCGCCCAGCGAGTCCAGGTTGACCCGCCTCCGGCGCTGCACCCTCCTGGCCCCGGCAGTGGCGGCGGCGGCGGCGGCAGAAGCAGCCGGGGCCGGGGCGGCGGCGGCGGCAGCGGCAGCGGCAGCGGCGGCCGGGCTGGGCTCCAACGGCCCGGGCGGGCTCCGGCTGCCATTCCAGCAGAGCCTAGACAGGGGGCACTCCCCCTCCTCCTCCGGGCTGGTCTCCAGGTAGTCGGAGCCCAGGGAACTGAAGGACTCGGACGAAATCTTCCTTCGAGACATACTGCCGGCGGCGCTGCAGCGGCCGAGGCGGTGGCGGCGAGGACCCGAGCGGCGGCGGAGGCGGCGGTGGCGGGACCGGCGAGCGGCAACGTTAAGCGCGTCGGGGCCGCGGGGCGCTGCGGTCGCGCTCGGCGGGGCGGGAGTCCCCGGGGCCGCAGAGCCCCCCGAGCCGGCTGCTCATGGCGGGAACTTGGGGCGCCGCCGCACCCTGGGGCCCGGGCTCGGCGGCGGCGCCGGGCTGGGCTGGGGGCCGCCGCCGCCTCTGCTGCTGCTCGCGCGGCGCCGCCTCAGCGCCCGCCTCGGCGCATCGCCGTGCGCCGCGCTGCCGCTCACGGGGAGGCTCCGAGAGTGTGTGACCGCGGTCGGCGGGGCGGGGAGGGCTGCGGCCCAAGCAGAAGGGGAGGCAGAGGCTTCTGCCGCCTGCGCGCCTATCTCGCCCCTTTCCCTCTCTGCTCCCGCCCCTCTCCTCCCGCCTCTCTCCACTTGCTGCCCGCCTCCCTCCTTCTCCCTTTCTCCCCCCGCCCCCCCATGCTCTCCCTCCGCGGGAATCACGTGTCGCCATCATACTCATTGGGAGTCTCTGCCTCGCCTGTCGCCACGTTTCAGGAGCAACGAGGACACTTCGTTGCTGTCCTCTGCGCGCCCTCCCTGCTCCGAGGAGGTGCGCACAAGAGCTCGGGTCGGACTGAGGGCCCCAACCCCAAACGCCTTATCCTCGGCCCTCGGGAGCAGATGGGTCCCGGCGGCGCTGGTGGGGAGAAGGGCTCGGGGCTGGGGGGCGAGAGGCCTCCCCCTGGAGCCACCTTGGGGAAGCCTGACAGTGTGAAGCGGGGGTTAGGGTCCATGTTGTCCTTTCTCCTAGTTTATTTAGGAAGTTCCGAGGCAAAAGGGAAAGGCCAAGCGTCCAGTCAGCCCATTCCAGAGGAGACCCTTACAGGGGAAGGGAAGGACAGGGGTAACATTTTGGCGCCCATCCTGCTGTAGCAGCTCCTGGGGACTTGTGTTCCCCGCCTCGTGCGAGGCCGTGTGGGCGCGGAGCGAGCCCAGAACGGGGCGGCAGTGAGGACAGCGTCTGCTCTGACAAGACAGCCCTGTTGCTGAGCCTCAGCCGGGCGGGGTGCGCGGGGCTCCCGGCTCCGCTGGCTCCTCACTAGTGCTGGACAGCTCCGCTTGCCACCTAAAGCCGCCTTTGCAGGCGTTGAGAACTGGAGAACAAGTTCCTCCTCAAACTACCTAGCACCTGGCCCGGGGGAAACCCGGGAATGATCCCACGTCCCTCATCCTCAGGGCTCTTTGCGCCAAATATGCGATCTGTTTGCACCTGACTGCAAATGCTGCTCAGAAAGCTAAGAGGAGTAGGGATAAATGCTTCTCAAACTGACTCGCCACAGCGCGAGCATGTCTTGCCGCGAGTTTTCAGCTGTGCGGCTTCATTCCAAAGCTTATCTCTTTGCAAACCAGTCCTTCCAGCGCCTGACCCCACTGCCCCTTGCCTTAGCCCTAGAAAACTCTCATGCTGGTTCTGAGGATAGAGTAAGGGATGGGAAGAAGGGGCAAATGACAGTATCCCGAAAGAGGGGTCCCAGGCTGTACTTCCCCCTGCAATAAAGTGGATGAGCACCCTCCCCAGCTCCCCCGATCTGCGGAGAGAAAAGTTTAGGGGCTCTGGCTTTAGTTTCCCAGTGAAACCGAAGCCAAAGTGTTTTTTTATTAAAGAACTGGTCCTTCCAGGTGAAGGCAGATGGGTTTGTGTGGACTGTGTTTATTTAAAAAGCAAAACCAAACCACAAAACCTGTGCTGTACCCCCACCACAATTTGCTTTTAACTTCAAATCTTCCCAAGTGTTTGTGAGGGCTTAAATATAAATGCTATTTGAGGTTTCATTTGGAAAAATCCACTCAAACTGGTTCAGAGACGTACCTTTTTCCCCAGATCTTAAATGGGCTTCAAAGATAGAAAAGTGTATACTATCACTCAGACACTCCCCCTTCAAATTATATATATATGTATATGTATATACATATACATATGAGAAAGAATATTTATAATATATATTATATATATGTATTCTCATCCTGCTAAGTTTCTTTTAAAATAATAATTGTTACAATTATTATTTAAACTCTGTGGTGCATCTACTGTTGATTTCCCCATTACTTCAATTCTATGTGCATTTGTGTCCATTGAAAATTAGACTCAAATTACACTTTTAATGATAAAAAATCATCAATTTTGCTAAAAAGTTTCACTAGCTTTTTCTAAATTACAATGAAAATTACATTATTCTAACTTTGGGGTAATTGTTTAATATTTCTGCTACACAGTATCAATCAGCATAAAGGATTGCAGTTCCTAGTTCTCTTCTTTGGTACTGATTATATAATAGTCAAGTTCTTTAGAATTATATGATTTTAGTTAGTATTAAATATACTAAATAGCATGTGTCCTTCACCTTCTTTCAATAAACTGCTGCGCACACAAATAAATATTATGGTAATGGCAAATAAACTTCATATTGAACTTAGAATTGGAACTTTTTATTAACCATTCCAACTCTTGTCTCAAAGTCAAAGTTATTGAGTGCAAGGCAATGAGTATCATTTGTTTCTAAAATTTGTAAGAGGCCCAAGAGCCTTCCTGTTTACACTGGAAGTTTATTGCCAGAAAGAACTCTGAACCTATGGGACATTTTTTCTTTGTGTGAACCATTTGAATCAAAGACTTTTTACAGAATCTAGCCAGATGAAATCGTCTTACAATTTTCTGTATGAATTACACCCTGCCTTTGATCATTATTTTCCCATGGATTTTTAAACTATAAACAAATCAAGGCCTAGATATAGCCAGTACAACATCTGCTTTGCTTTCAAGGGTTTCCTTTGTATTTCTGTTCAGGAGCAGGGTTCAAAAGCTCTCAATATGAAGAGTGCTGTGTTTATATTAGAAATGACATTTTTAAAATGAAGCATAGCTACTGTCCATTAAAAAAAGAAGAAGAAGAAGCCTTACAGCTAGCAAAAGCAATCTAAATACTGTAGGTAGAGTAGTCCGCTGAGAATGAATAGTTTGTGCTCTGATTTTAGGAAAAGAAGCTTGCGCAAACTGATACCCACAAATCCAGCCCTGCTGGATGTATTGTATTTTAATAAAGTATTTAAAGCCCACTCTCCAACTGGAAAAGAAAAATGCAGAAATATACTTGGTTTATTTGTGAAGTTGGCATAGGCCAACTCAGATTGATCAAGCATTGGGAAAGACTTCCTAAAAAAACAGATTCTTCACTTTAGTCAAGACAATGACTATTTTACATTTAAACATAAAGTAACTATTGTTTGTGTGTGCCTTCCTTTCAAATAAATCAATCCTATTTATAAACTCTTTCACTTATATAGCCTCGTTTCACCTGATTTTCATCCTTCTCAGAGAAGTTGTTGAAGGAAAGCCACCTGTGTCCAATTCAAATCAAAACTACAATCAGTCCTCCTTCCCAAAATTCTTTGCATTTCCCAGGTTCAAACTCTTTACTAGTTTCTTTTCATCCATCTAACACTCCAGCAAGAAAATCTGCAAGATTTGCTTAAGCATTCCCTGGAGCAGAGCTCTATCCTGATAGAAGACTGAAGAATTTCTCCCTGTCAATCTTTACATAAATCTGGCAATTCACAGGAATTGTACATGTAATATTAAAGCAAGTTTTCTAAAGAAATATAGTAGCTGGTGAATCCTTAACTAGGGCAAGTTTTTCTGGATCCCTAACCTAGAAAATCACACACACACTCACAGTTCACACTGTTCACCTGCTAGTTTAACCCTATGTTTGTGTTCATGAATGAGATCTGTCTACTCTCTCACACTTAACATACCCCCTCTTTTACAAGAGGGCAAATGTGCTTTCTCTGAGAAAGACTGGCAGCAAATGAGATACTGTACTTCATATTGTTGCACAATTTTGTAAGTAAAACTAAATATTAAGGATAATATCAAAGTGAGAAGAACCATCTGCTGTGTTCACATATAAAGGGACACACAGAAGACAATGTAATCCATTGTCCTATAGTTATATTTTATCATAAAACCATCCCGAAGGGGTAGGATTCTTGCTGCTCAAAAAAGAATAGAGGAGGAGAAGGCTGGGGGAAAGGGGGAAAGAAAGAAAGACAAGCAACAAAGTCAATGCTACACTTAGTAGAATTTGTGACCCAGGAAGATAACTTAAGGGTGTAATAACTGACTTTTTTTGATGCATCAAATCCATGACAGCAAGAAAGAGGCAGGTGATCAGTGTATGTTGGTGCCTCTGGCAGACACTACTCTCTCCTTAAGTGGCTTTACATTCAACCATGCACCACAGAAATCCATCCTTCTCTAAGAAGAGACCCTATTAGTCAACAGTTTGAATACTAATATCAGCACCACAGTCTCCTACAACTCTCAGCCTTTTTGTTGCATACTCAACAATCCCAGGTCTCTATACACTTTATTTAAATTGGGATTCTTAATCCCAACATAATAGGACATATTTTTCCAATTATAAAGTTATGGAAATTTTGGCACAGAGATTTAAAATATCTTCCAATGTCATGGAGGTGATAAATATTAAAGTTAGAATTCCAATCCTGACTACTAAGCCCATGCTATTTCCACTGAAACACTTTTCCTGCCTGTCTCTTGTCCTCAAATGTCCTAAAAACAGATTTAAAAATATGCTGAATTAAAATCACAATGTGAGTGGGTTATTGCATTAAAATAAATATTAAATACACAATTAACTTGTATGAAATATGTCCTGGAACATAATGTGGAAAAGCACTGACATGTGCAGAAGTTCTACATTCTCATAGTTTCTCTGCTGATAACTAGCTCTGTGACCAAAATAAAGTTGTTAACTGCTCTGGGACTCAAACCCTTCACCTCTAAATCAAAAGTGTTGGATAAAATCCTTAGGTTATCATCAATCCTCAAAATTCCATAATTTTTCTATTTGTTGAACTGTTCATTTCCTTTCCAGATATATCTTGTGCCTAAAAACTGTACCCACATACATCATCATAAGGTTAGATTCTCTTTTTCTTCCCTGTCATATCCTTTCTGAGAATTCAGTTCTTCTACAGATCCCTCCTTAAACCACCCAAGATCC
The DNA here is from genome assembly GCF_006542625.1 of Nomascus leucogenys. NCBI lineage: Eukaryota > Metazoa > Chordata > Mammalia > Primates > Hylobatidae > Nomascus > Nomascus leucogenys. Next base: position 27,972,118 of record NC_044395.1, on the reverse strand, counting down.
TCTCCTGATACAAAACTGCCATGAACATGGTCCGTGGAATTAAATGGATAAAAAAAAAAATTTCAACTGAATCTTATTTGGTTAGATGCTCACTATCTCTCTGTCTTTTCATAACCTAATTCTTCTGTCTGCTTTATTGTATTATATAAAGGAATTATATCTTCCTGTCTGCAGCTTATTAAGCTTGACAGCTAACAATAATAAGTATGAATTATCAATAAGAATGCCTCAATATAACTTTGTTAATGTTAATAGACACTTACTTAAATATGTCCAATTTATAGTAAATATGCAGTCTGTTATTTAATCATTATTTTAAATAATAAATCTTTTAAAATCCAATTTTAATATGACTAGAATTCTTAGAAGTATTAAGTATGAAGTGTGCTTTTGTCACTAGATAAGAAAACATTAGAAAAATGTTACTAATAATGATTAAGTGGAAATGTAATGGATCCCTTAAGATAATCCATAGGTAGAATTTTCTGTTTAAAAACTTAACAAATGACAGTGGATACCCAATGTTATGATCATTTCTGGAAAACTTTTCAAGTTGGACATTGAAATGAGGGCCTCAGTTATGAATAATTAGTTCATGCCTAAAAACCCATGTTAATCTTAAAATAATTCTAAAACATTTCTCCACCAAAAGGAGTGAAACTTTTAGAATAAAACTTACATTTACTCACTTCCGGCAGTTCTCCTTATAGTAAGTAAAACGAGCATTAATTATTTTTGTATACAAAACTGAACAGGCATCTGTACCACGACTGTGAACTAAAATCAAATGTTCCATTTCTCTGTTTCACATGGGGTCTCATTAGCACCACAGAAGTAGAGTAATCCTTGTTTCCAGATAAGCAATATGTACACACAATCATCCCAAAGTGAGCCTGTTTCAGTCCTCTCCTTCAGGACCCCCCAAGTGACTCTGTGTTTCCCTCCACAGCATGCAGACATAAGCTGGAACCATTTCTGCTCAATCTCCAAAAAATTCTTTGGACTTCTACCTCAGAGAAGAAAATTCCCAGATTTTCTTGGTTTTCAGGTTTTCTCGGTAATTTTTAACAGCACCCTAGGCCAAAAGAAATACCTAACAATTCAATTTAAAATGTAGGCCAGGCACAGTATCTCACGATTGTAATCCCGGCACTTTGTTAGGCTGAGACGGGCAGATCACCTGAGGTCAGGAGTTCAAGACCAGCCTGACCAACATGATGAAACCTCATCCCTACTAAAAATACAAAAATTAGTGGGGCATGGTGGTGGGTGCCTGTTAACCCAGCTACTTAGGGAGCTGAGGCAAGAGAATTGCTTGAACCCAGGAGGCAGAGGTTGCAGTGAGCTGAGATTGTGCCACTGCACTCCAGCCATGGCAACAGGGAGAGACTCTGTCTCAAAAACAGAAAATAAAAATAAAATATAGCCTGGTCCAAACCATTTACTAATTATTTATATCGTAACAAATTAGCAGCATTTGAAAACATAATAAAGTGAAAGAAAAATAACATCTTTACTTCATTATTAACTATAATTATTTAATTATTTTAGCTAATAAAGTTGAACACTGCACAGCTTTTCAAACCTTGGGATCATATTGGACATTGTCATCCTCATATTTTATTCCACAACTGATTTTCCCATGGTTATTGCTCGTAATCATAGCAGCCTCCAAAACCCACCTTCACAAATGCATAAAGTGATTAAAATAAGGTAGTACAATCCAGTGCTAAAACTATAAACTACCTCAAGCTAATAGTCTGTTTGGTGCTCAACTGACATCAAGCATCACTGTGTTCCTCTCAAAATGTTAAAATATACCTCAGCAGCCATGTGCATCCACTGCACCACCCTAGGACCTGTTGGTACATAGTTTGGAAACCAGGACTCTGGTTGCTCAGCTTCCAAAGTTCTCAGAAAAGCTTGTCTTTTATCTTGATTACAGACTCTGAGTAAATAGGCAATAAGATCTTACAAATATAAAATGAAAATGATGTATTTTAAGTCATTTTTGCTGCAATAATTTTGTATACATAGTGTTGCCTATGCATTTGTGGTTTATAAATAGTGCATTATTCTATATTTAAACATTTTATAAAGTTTTAACTGATTGTCTATAAACTGAGCTTCAAATACATAATAAGAAACAAAAGAATTTGCAAAGACAAATTATTTGCTTTTGATATTTATTAAACACACAATTTTTTTTTACCAACGGCTATACATGTGATAGATGAGCAGAATATTATCTCATGAAATATTATTTTTGAAAAGACTTCATACACGTAATTATATACATATATTTCTAAAATTATATATTTTTTAAATACAGACCCTGAAATCTTGAAAACCACTCTTTGTTTGGAAAGAAAAGGAAAGTCAAAGGTAGGACCCATTATTTCCTATAACTTCTATTGTCAAGCAAGGGAAAGAAGGCATTTTATTGTATGTTGCTGATAGAGAAACAAAGGCATGCAAAGATTGAGGAAACTGTCCATGGTCCTACGGCACATAGTTAATCACAGGTAAGCTCTTAGCTCTGCAAAATCTTATTTTATAGCTCTAGGGTAGAATGCTGTCTCTAAGAAAAACTATTGCTTGAGGAAAAAAAATAAGTCTGGCTCATTATTTGCAGAGAATTTTATTTCAGTCCTTTTCTCAGGTAGTAATAATAGGTTTGCATTAGTCCAGTTACACATAGCCATCATGGCTAAGTTAACTCATCCATTCATCTCAACACATATTTGAGTAACTGAACGTTTAATATTAAACCAAACACAATAAGCATTATAAAGATAATATATGGTTCCTACTTTTGAGAAACTTACACAGTAATAAGCATAAGGAAAAGTTAAATAACATGAAAAGTTAAATGGCCATAGAAAATAGTACTAGATAAGATGTCATATGGAAAATTAGTAATATAATATTCTAGGAGAAAAAGAAATATAAACTCTAAATATTTGCTTATGAAGGAAATGGGGCTTGAACTAGTCTTTGAAGAATGGGTAAAATTTTAATAGATGGAAACGAATTAATTGGGCATGGAGAAGAGAAAGAGTATGTTTTGTTTGAAAATGCTATGTATCACATCCAAACTGGATAAGAGAACGCATACTGAGAAATAGCAAGAAACAGAATAAGAAGATAAAGACCAGATTGGGAAAGATTGACTGAACTTTCTCTGACAGGCATTGAAAAAAAATAATTTTAACTTTTTGACCTGGGAAATGACACGAATAGAGTTTTGTACAAGTCAATAAAAGCTATTCAGTCATCTATAAAGTTCATAATTCCCACAAACATAAACCAGCAGCAGGGTAGACTGCCTCAATGTCCAGGAAACCAGTTGCAAACCATTACTGAGGTATGTGCAGCCTGAGTGACAGAGAGAGACACTGTCTCTAAAACACCAGAAACAAAAAACAAAGCTAAGCTTCCTTATGCTCTTCCCCCCTTCACACATACACACACATTTTTATATTAGTCAAACTTGAAGCACACCTCCTATAAATTATTTGCTTATTGTATTGTCCAAGAATATAACTCCAGTCAATAAAGTGTATCACCTCCTTATCTCAATTTACTATTTATCTAAATTGGCTAATTTTCCAAGCATATCAGTCTTTAATAGACCAGTAGGATGAAAAGTTAACCTTTACAGAAACTATTTTTAAAAAATAAAAAAGGTTGGGGGTGGAGCCAAGATGGCCGAATAGAAACAGCTCCAGTCTCCAGCTTCCAGCCTGAGCCACACAGAAGATGGGTGATTTCTGCATTTCTGCTTGAGGTACCGGTTTCATCTCACTAGGGAGTGCCAAACAGTGGGTGCAGGACAGTCGGTGAAGCACACTGTGCGCGAGCCAAAGCAGGGCAAGGCATTGCCTCACTCGGGAAGCGCAAGGGGTCAGGGAGTTCACTTTCCTAGTCAAAGAAAGGGGTAACAGAGGGCACCTGGAATATCAGGTCAGTCCCACCCTAATACTGCACTTTTCCAACGGGCCTGGAAAACGGCACACTAGGAGATTGTGTCCCGCACCTGGCTAGGAGGGTCCTATGCCCACAGAGTCTCGCTGAGTGCTAGCACAGCAGTCTGAGATCAAGCTGCAAGGCAGCAGTGAGGCTGGGGGAGGGGGGCCCGCCATTGCCCAGGCTTGCTTAGGTAAATAAAGCAGCCAGGAAGCTCGAACTGGGTGGAGCCCACCACAGCTCAAGGAGGCCGGCCTGCCTCTGTAGGCTCCACCTCTGGGGGCAGGGCACAGACAAACAAAAAGTCAGCAGGAACCTCCTCAGAATTAAATGTCCCTGTCTAACTGACAGCTTTGAAGAGAGTACTGATTCTCCCAGGACGCAGCTGGAGATCTGAGAACAGACAGACTGCCTCCTAAAGTGGGTCCCTCACCCCTGAGCAGCCTAACTGGGAGGCACCCCCCAGTAGGGACAGACTGACACCTCACTCGGCCAGGTACTCCTCTGAGACAAAACTTCCAGAGGAACTATCAGACAGCTGAATTTGTGGTCTCATGAAAATCCGCTGTTCTGCAGCCACCGCTGCTGACACCCAGCCAAACAGGGTCTGGAGTGGACCTCTAGCAAACTCCAACAGACCTGCAGCTAAGGGTCCTGTCTGGTAGAAGGAAAACTAACAAACAGAAAGGACATCCACACCAAAAACCCATCTGTACATCACCATCATCAAAGACAAAAAGTAGATAAAACCACAAAGATGGGGAAAAAACAGAGCAGAAAAACTGGAAATTCTAAAAAGCAGAGCACCTCTCCTCCTCCAAAGGAACGCAGTTCCTCACCAGCAACGGAACAAAGCTGGATGGAGGATGACTTTGACGAGTTGAGAGAAGAAGGCTTCAGACGATCAAACTACTCTGAGCTATGGGAGGAAATTCAAAACAATAGCAAAGAAGTTAAAAACTTTGAAAAAACATTAGAAGAATGGATAACTAGAATAACCAATGGAGAGAAGGGCTTAAAGGAGCTGATGGAGCTGAAAGGCAAGTTTCGAGAACTACGCGAAGATTGCAGAAGCCTCAGTAGCAGATGCGATCAACTGGAAGAAAGGGTATCGCTGATGGAAGATGAAATGAATGAAATGAAGCGAGAAGGGAAGTTTAGAGAAAAAAGAATACAAAGAAATGAACAAAGCCTCCAAGAAATTTGGGACTATGTGAAAAGACCAAACCTACGTCTGATTGGTGTACCTGAAAATGACGGGGAGAATGGGAACAAGTTGGAAAACACTCTGCAAGATATTATCCAGGAGAACTTCCCCAATCTAGCAAGGCAGGCCAACATTCAGATTCAGGAAACACAGAGAACGCCACAAAGATAATCCTCGAGAAGAGCAACTCCAAGACACATAATTGTCAGATTCATAATTGTCAGATGAAATAAGGAAAAAATGTTAAGGGCAGCCAGAGAGAAAGGTCGGGTTACCCACAAAGGGAAGCCCATCAGACTAACAGCTGATCTCTCGGCAGAAACTCTACAAGCCAGAAGAGAGTGGGGGCCGATATTCAACATTCTTAAGGAAAAGAATTTTCAACCCAGAATTTCATATCCAGCCACACTAAGCTTCATAAGTGAAGGAGAAATAAAATACTTTACAGACAAGCAAATGCTGAGTGATTTTGTCACCACCAGGCCTGCCCTAAAACAGCTCCTGAAGGAAGCACTAAACATGGAAAGGAACAACCGGTACCAGCCACTGCAAAAACATGCCAAATTGTAAAGACCATCGAGGCTAGGAAGAAACTGCATCAACTAACGAGCAAAATAACCAACTAACATCATAATGACAGGATCAGATTCACACATAACAATATTAAGGTAAAATGTAAATGGGCTAAATGCTCCAATTAAAAGACACAGATTGGCAAACTGGATAAGGAGTCAGGACCCATCAGTGTGCTGTATTCAGGAAACCCATCTCACGTGCAGAGATACACATAGACTCAAAATAAAGGGATGGAGGAAGATCTATCAAGCAAATGGAAAACAAAAAAAGGCAGGGGTCGCAATCATAGTCTCTGATAAAATAGACTTTAAACCAACAAAGATCAAAAGAGACAAAGAAGGCCATTACATAATGGTAAAGGGATCAATTCAACAAGAAGAGCTAACTATTCTAAATATATATGCACCCAACACAGGAGCACCCAGATTCATAAAGCAAGTCCTGAGTGACCTACAAAGGGACTTAAACTCCCACACAATAATAATGGGAGATTTTAACACCCCACTGTCAACATTAGACAGATCTACGAGACAGAAAGTTAACAAGGATATCCAGGAATTGAACTCAGCTCTAAACAAAGTGGACCTAATAGACATCTACAGAACTCTCCACCCCAAATCAACAGAATATACATTTTTTTCAGCACCACACCACACCTATTCCAAAATTGACCACATAGTTGGAAGTAAAGCTCTCCTCAGCAAATGTAAAAGAACAGAAATCATAATAAACTGTCTCTCAGACCACAGTGCAATCAAACTAGAACTCAGGATTAAGAAACTCACTCAAAACTGCTCAACTACATGGAAACTGAACAACCTGCTCCTGAATGACTATTGGGTACATAATGAAATGAAAGTAGAAATAAAGATGTTCTTTGAAACCAACGAGAACAAAGACACAACATACCAGAATCTCTGGGACACGTTCAAAGCAGTGTGTAGAGGGAAATTTATAGCACTAAATGCCCACAAGAGAAAGCAGGAAAGATCCAACATTGACACCCTAACATCACAATTAAAAGAACTAGAAAAGCAAGAGCAAACACATTCAAAAACTAGCAGAAGGCTAGAAATAACTAAAATCAGAGCAGAACCGAAGGAAATAGAGACACAAAAAACCCTTCAAAAACTTAATGAATCCAGGAGCTGGTTTTTTGAAAAGATCAACAAAATTGATAGACTGCTAGCAAGACTAATAAAGAAGAAAAGAGAGAAGAATCGAATAGATGCAATAAAAAATGAAAAAGGGGATATCACCATCGATCCCACAGAAATACAATCTACCATCAGAGAATACTACAAACACTTCTATGCAAATAAACTAGAAAATCTAGAAGAAATGGATAAATTCCTCGACAAATACACCCTCCCAAGACTAAATCAGGAAGAAGTTGAATTTCTGAATAGACCAATAACAGGTTCTGAAATTGTGGCAATAATCAATAGCTTACCAACCAAAAAGACTCCAGGACCTGATGGATTCACAGCTGAATTCTACCAGAGGTACAAGGAGGAACTGGTACCATTCCTTCTGAAACTATTCCAATCGATAGAAAAAGAGGGAATCCTCCCTAACACATTTTATGAAGCCAGCATCGTCCTGATACCAAAGCCTGGCAGAGACATAACCAAAAAAGAGAATTTCAGACCAATATCCTTGATGAACATTGATGCAAAAATTCTCAATAAAATACTGGCAAACCGAATCCAGCAGCACATCAAAAAGCTTATCCACCATAATCAAGTGGGCTTCATCCCTGGGATGCAAGGCTGGTTCAACATATGCAAATCAATAAATGTAATTCAGCATATAAACAGAACCAAAGACAAAAACCACATGATTATCTCAATAGATGCAGAAAAGGCCTTTGACAAAATTCAACAACCCTTCATGCTAAAAACTCTCAATAAATTAGGTATTGATGGGACGTATCTCAAAATAATAAGAGCTATCTATGACAAACCCACAGCCAATATCATACTGAATGGGCAAAAACTGGAAGCATTCCCTCTGAAAACTGGCACAAGACAGGGATGCCCTCTCTCACCGCTCCTATTCAACATAGTGCTGGAAGTTCTGGCCAGAGCAATCAGGCAGGAGAAGGAAATAAAGGGTATTCAATTAGGAAAAGAGGAAGTCAAATTGTCCCTGTTTGCAGATGATATGATTTTATATCTAGAAAACCCCATTGTCTCAGCCCAAAATCTCCTTAAGCTGATTAGCAACTTCAGCAAAGTGTCAGGATACAAAATCAATGTACAAAAATCACAAGCATTCTTGTACACCAATAACAGACAAACAGAGAGCCAAATCATGAGTGAACTCCCATTCACAATTGCTTCAAAGAGAATAAAATACCTAGGAATCCAACTTACAAGGGATGTGAAGGACCTCTTCAAGGAGAACTACAAACCACTGCTCAATGAAATAAAAGAGGATACAAACAAATGGAAGAACATTCCATGCTCATGGGTTGGAAGAATCAATATCGTGAAAATGGCCATACTGCCCAAGGTAATTTATAGATTCAATGCCATCCCCATCAAGCTACCAATGACTTTCTTCACAGAATTGGAAAAAACTACTTTAAAGTTCATATGGAACCAAAAAAGAGCCCACATCGCCAAGTCAATCCTAAGCCAAAAGAACAAAGCTGGAGGCATCACGCTACCTGACTTCAAACTATACTACAAGGCTACAGTAACCAAAACAGCATGGTACTGGTACCACAACAGAGACATAGATCAATGGAACAGAACAGAGCCCTCAGAAATGATGCCGCATATCTACAACTATCTGATCTTTGACAAACCTGACAAAAATAAGAAATGGGGAAAGGATTCCCTGTTTAATAAATGGTGCTAGGAAAACTGGCTAGCCATATGTAGAAAGCTGAAACTGGATCCCTTCCTTACACCTTATACAAAAATTAATTCAAGATGGATTAAAGACTTAAATGTTAGACCTAAAACCATTAAAATCCTACAAGAAAACCTAGGCAATACCATTCAGGACATAGGCGTGGGCAAGGACTTCATGTCTAAAACACCAAAAGCAATGGCAACAAAAGCCAAAATTGACAAATGGGATCTAATTAAACTAAAGAGCTTCTGCACAGCAAAAGAAACTACCATCAGAGTGAACAGGCAACCTACAGAATGGGAGAAAATTTTTGCAACCTACTCATCTGACAAAGGGCTAATATCCAGAATCTACAATGAACTCAAACAAATTTACAAGAAAAAAATAAACAACCCCATCAAAAAGTGGGCAAAGGACATGAACAGACACTTCTCAAAAGAAGACATTTATGCAGCCAAAAAACACATGAAGAAATGCTCATCATCACTGGCCATCAGAGAAATGCAAATCAAAACCACAGTGAGATACCATCTCACACCAGTTAGAATGGCCATCATTAAAAAATCAGGAAACAACAGGTGCTGGAGAGGATGTGGAGAAATAGGAACACTTTTACACTGTTGGTGGGACTGTAAACTAGTTCAACCATTGTGGAAGTCAGTGTGGCGATTCCTCAGGGATCTAGAACTAGAAATACCATTTGACCCAGCCATCCCATTACTGGGTATATACCCAAAGGACTATAAATCATGCTGCTATAAAGACACATGCACACGTATGTTTATTGCTGCTCTATTCACAATAGCAAAGAGTTGGAACCAACCCAAATGTCCAACAACGATAGACTGGATTAAGAAAATGTGGCACATATACACCATGGAATACTATGCAGCCATAAAAAATGATGAGTGCATGTCCTTTGTAGGGACATGGATGAAACTGGAAAACATCATTCTCAGTAAACTATCGCAAGGACAAAAAACCAAACACTGCATGTTCTCACTCATAGGTGGGAATTGAACAATGAGAACTCATGGACACAGGAAGGGGAACATCACATTCCGGGGACTGTTGTGGGGTGGGGGGAGGGGGGAGGGACAGCATTAGGAGATATACCTAATGCTAAATGACGAGTTAATGGGTGCAAGAAATCAACATGGCACATGGATACATATGTAACAAACCTGCACATTGTGCACATGTACCCTAAAACCTAAAGTATAATAAAAAAAGAAAAAAAAAGTACAAAACCAAAAGATAGAAAAAAAAAATAAAAAAATAAAAAAGGTTTAAAATTCCCCAAAAACCTAATAAGTGCCACTTCCGTGTTAAGGTCAGTGATGTGTCTTTCACTTAACGAACAGACCCAAAGTTTCTTAATTTGGTGTCCCAATATAATGACTTAGTGGATTCAGTGAAGAGGATTTTAAACCAGATTGATCAATAATAATTCCACCTTGACTCATATAAAATATAGTATGCTCTTATGTTCAATCTAATACATTTCTTTTTTCTATCAGAGAAAAAGGTTTTCAGCTTGCTACCTTTGTTTTCAACTACTGGAAAGAGAATGTTCATCCATACAAACTGAAAAGACTAGCTCTCAGGAATTTATTGTCAATTAGTGAATCAGGGTAAACATACACAATGAACACTTGCAGCTAGGTTCAGAATGTATTAGAGGCAGGGAAGAGAATGGAGAAAGACAGATGTATGTGTGAATATTGAGATTTGTCAAGATGACTGCAGAATATCTGAAGAAGGGAGGTGGATATCATGTGTTCAGCTGTAAATACAATTCTAGAACAAAGATTGGCCAACAGGAGTTTGAAATCACTAGACTGGAATGAAACCAAAGCAACGACTAGACGTATTTGCTAGCGGCACACAATATAAATAAGAGCAGCTTAGGAGACAACATTTGATTAATAAATTAATGAGCATTTTAACAAGTGGATTATTTGCGAAGAGAGCACAACTGAAAGTGCTTACTACTGTATTTGAGAAAACAAATGAAAAATGAAGAAGAGTCATTCCCAGCCATCCCATATACACTGTTCATTTTTATAAGGCAGTAGCCACCATTTGTAGCTTTGTTTAAAAGTGCCTCAAAAAGAGGTCCAAATGATTTGATTGGAGTGTAAATCCAAATGTTCCAACCAAATATCATAATTAATTACTTCAAAACTGTCTTTTAATGAGATAACTAAACATTAAAACCACTGAAGGGAAATGCTTGTCTTGTTCTCTATCAGTAATTCTTCTCATTGCTTCTTCATTTTTCTTAGTTTACATGGTGCTTGTATTTTCAGGAGGTTATGTAATGAACCATAATAAAATTAATTGTCTCCAGGCTGATGAGGTCATAGATTTTCAGTGTCGCTGAGTCCCAATTATTTTAGCAGAATTTCTTCCTCAGTTGTTCGTTATTTGGTGTCCTATTTCAAAAATGAGCACTTTTCCTTTTTGCTGTTTGCTTTTTGTTGGTAGTTTTCCATTAGCAAAAAACAAAACAAAACAAAACAAAAACAAAAAAAAAAACAGTGCCTTATCCTTATTATGTAAAATGACATAATTTCTGTGCAATCTATCCAGATTTTAAAAGTCACTGTAAATCACTAATAAGTAGTTTCAATTTATAAAATAGATTATAATATTCTTCATACATCTGGGAATTAAGTAAACATGAGCACTGGCAAAACTAGATTGTCACTCAAATTCACTGGAGTATAGCACTAATCACAGGAGCAGCTGATACTAGATTGGAGCAAGGTCCAGCATTCTCAAACAAAGCTATATATTTTTTAACAAAGAAGAACAATCTTTTTTCCAAGATATTGGTCCTCTGTTACTGTGACACAAAATAGATATATTCCTGTTGGGTAAATTGACAATTTGGAATTTGTCATTGGTGCTTTCCTGCTTGAATGAATATGTATACAAACAGAAATAGATTTCCCTTCTATTACTAGTTATTTATAAGAAATTTAAATTGTATAAAGGCATTTTACATTTTCTCTTCATTATACCTTCAGCTTACTTATATTGAACAAGGCAAAAATAGAAAAATGGTTTCATAGGGACAATAAAAGCATTCTTTCTATTAAACATTAATATAATGATTTCATATTATTTTATGTAAGGCAATTTCTTATCAAGACAGGAATCCATATTACAGGTGGAATTCATTTTCTTTCTTCAGCATGGTAATTGCCTCCACTATGATTATTATCTAAAGACTTAGAGGTAATATCTTCATGCAGAAAACACAAAGACTGTTTCTAATCTTGTTGAGAAAATGATAAAAATGAATATGCACACATTTCTTCATTCAAGAGCATTTATTGAGTAATATTTTGTGCCAGGAACTGTGCTAGACATTGTGAAGAGAGAAGAGTATAAAACACAATCTTTCTCTTCAAGTATCCAGCAATAGAGTAAAACACACATACATATACACACACGGGAGAAACAGACACACAAACTGATATTTTTTAGAATGGTAGGTTTAATGGTGGAAATACACACAGGATATAGAGGAGCACTTAATACAAACTTAGGGAAAAGGGAGTTTAAATACCTTCTTAGTGATTATGTGTGAGCTGAGTTTTAAAGAACAGGTAGGATTTTAAATGATGGAGAAGTTAAGGGAAGGGAAGTCTAGGCACAGCTTAGCCAGAGTAAAAGCACAAGATTGAGAACAACAGGTATGCACCAAGAAATACAAGGATGTCAGGGCTGCTAATAGTACCAAATTAAAGCAGGATATGGCTCAGAAGAATATGGTAATAAGAAATACATAGAATCCAGATCACAGAGAACCTTGTTGAGGAATTACTATTGAATCTTAGAAAGATCATGTGACATTGAGGACTATAGACTTGAAGAGCCAAACTTAATAATCAGGGAAAATAGTTAGGAGGCTATTTGAGTAATCCAGAAAAGATAAAAGGAACTTGCCTAAAGTAGAAAAAGCTGAATCCCACATTTAAATTCCAATTCTCTTGTTATGTAACCTTGCAAAAGGTTTTGACTTCTCTATGCTTTAATTTCTTTATCTGTAAAGTTGATATCATAATGCTTAAGAATTATGCACTATCATTCCATTCTGCAAATGGGAAAACTGATCATTGAAATAAGGCAGACTTGGAGGAGACGTATTAGACAAAAAGATAAGTTAAATTAACCGAATGCAGCAACTGCTTTAATATGGGAACTGAGAGGGTGGTGAGATTTAAGAATGACCACATATTTCAGTTTTGGAGACTATTAACGGATATAAAGAACATAGGAAGTGAAAATGGCCTGGGGGACACAATAAGGTCTATTTCTTATAATTGAATTTTACATAAATCCAGGTGAAAATGTCTAGCAGGCAGTTGAATGTATGGATCTTGAGTGCAGAAGAGAAAGCTGGGTAGAATACACTGATATGAAAATCATCAACATTTAGTTTAATCAAAACCATAAGAATGAAGGTGATCAACAAGAGTGTGGTAGGCTAAATAATAACGTCCCTGAGTATCTCAACATCTTAATTCCTAGAATTTGTGAATATGTTAGCTTATATGACAAGATGGAATTTATAGATGTAATTAAGTTAAGAAATTTGAGATGGAGCAATTATTCTGGATTATCTGGGTGGGCCCAGTGTAATCACAGGCTTCTTATAAGAGGAATGCAGGAAGAATCAGAGTTACAGGAGAAAGTGATGTGATGACAGAATTAGAGATTTGAGTGATATGACATTGAAGATGGAGAAAGGGGCCACAAGCCAAGAAACATAGGAGACGTCTAGCAGCTGCTAGAAACACATCCTCCCCTCACCACCTAAAGAAGGAACAGCCCTCCCACCACCTGGACTTTTGTCCAGTGAAACTGATTTTGGACTTCTGACCTCCAGAACTGTAAAAACATAAGCTTGTGTTGCTTTAAACCACTAAGTTTGTGGTAAGTTGTTACAGAAGCAATAGGAAACTGATACACAGAGATAGTGTAGTGAAAATACAGATAAAAATACTTATTGAGCAACACCAACATCTAAGATGGCTCTCAGAGGAAAGAGAGACAGACAGGCCAGGCAAGCACAATGAGGAATCAGAAGAATGTCATGTCAATAAATTTAAGAATGGAAGACTCCATAGTTAAACATGGTAAAGTAGTCCAATAATAGCTTTTAGAAATGGAAAACATGCATTGGATTTGTCAAGAAGTCTTTGGAAAGCTTAAAATAGTTTTAGTGAAGGCTGGAAGCCAGTTTGCAGTGAGTTGAGCAAGGTGAAAATTAGAAAGTAGAGATATCAAGTATACACTATTTTATGTTCTACTCTGATTTCTATATAAAGATAAATTTATAAAATTATATAGATATATAAATATATGTAAAATCACCCAACTGTGCTGACAACTGATAATCAACAGGTATATTTTGTCGGTGTTCTCCAGAGAAACAGAACCAACAGGACACACACACACACACACACACACACACACACACACAATGTGTCTTATATCTTATTACCTATCCTATTATTTATATATCATATATGTCATAAATATATATAATGAAATTTATTATAAAGAATTGGCTGATGCAATTATGGAGGCTGTCTGCAAGCTGGAGACCCAGGAAAGCTGACAGTGCAGTTTGAAGGCCTGAGAGCTGGAGGGCAATGGTATAGATTCCAGTCTAAGTCTGAAGGCCTGAGAACCAGAAGTACCAAGAGCAGGTGAAGATTGATGTCCCAGCTCGAGCAGTCAGGCAGAGAACAAATTCAGACTTGCTCTACCTTTTTGTTTTATTCAGGCCCTCAGTGGACTGGATGGTGTCCACCCACACTGGAGAAAGCCATCTACTTCACTCAGTTCCCCAATTCAAATGCTAATCTTCTGGAAACACCCTCATAGACATACCCAGAAATAATGTTTAACCAGATATCTGGGCATCCCATGGCCCAGTTAAATTGACACAAAAAATTAACCATCACAACAAGTAAAGGTCCTGGGTATCCAGTCAGATACTATAGGATAGCAGAGGGGTTTGAGGATGGGCAGCATAAGAATATGCAGAAGAAGATGTTAATGAGGCCTCAGAGAAAAGGGAACACTTATATATTATTGGTGGGAATATTAATTAGTTCAGCCACTGTGGAAAATAGTTTGGAGATTTCTCAAAGAACTTAAAACAGAACTACCATTCAACCCAGCAATCCCATTACTGGATATATACCCAAAGGAAAATAAATCATTCTACCAAAAAGATACATGTACTTGTATGTTCATCACAGCACTATTCACAATAGCAAAGACATCATATCAACCTAGATGCCCATCAGTGATGGATTGGATAAAAAAAAATTGGTACACATATACCATGGAATACTATGCAGACATAAAAAGAATGAAGTCATGTCCTTTGCAGCAAAATGGGATGCAGCTGGAGGCCATTATCATAAGCAAATCAATGCAGGAACGAAAAACCAAATACCACTTGTTCTAACTAATAAGTGGAAACTCACCCCTGAGTACACACAGACATAAAGATGGGAACAATAAACACTGGGGACTACTAGAGAGGGAAGAAGGGACAAGATCAAGGCTGAAAAACTGCCTGTTAGGTACTGTGCTCACTTCCTGGGTGATGAGATCATTCATACCCCAAACTTCAGCATCACACAATACACACAGGTAACAAATGTGCACGTGTACCCCCTGAATCTAATATAAAAGTTGAAATTATTTAAAAAAAAAAGAATCCGTGAAAGAAAGAAAAAACTAGATCAAATCCCTACAGCATAGAGAGATGCTTAAAGGACATTGAAGCAGCAACAACAAAAAAAAATTGAAAAAAATAAAAATAAAAAAGGAAAGTCCCCCCACCCCCGCTTCCAGGCCTTCAAAATTAACTATGAAAGGAGAAGAAAGATATGGGCATCTTGAAGACATTAATGGAGGATTGGTCCTAGGACCCCCACAGATACCAAAATCCATGGAGGCTCAAGTCCCTTATACAAATGGTGTAGGGTTTGCATATAACTAAGCACATCCTCCCGAGTACTTTAAATCATCTTTAGATTACTTATGTTACCTAATACCATGTAAGTACTATGGAAATACTGTTATACTGTATTGCTTAGGAAGTAATGACAAGGAAAAATGTCTATACATGTTTAGTACAGACATAACCATCCTTTTTTGTTTGCTTTTAGTATTTCCAATTCATAGTTGATTGAATCCATGAATGAGGAACCCACAGATATGGAGGGCCAATTGTATTAGTAAACATCACTGGAGTAAAGCGGACATTACTAAAGCAAGATCGGAGTGTTATATCTGGCTTAACCAGCTAGAATGCTAGTTGAAGAAAAGTAGATAATAGCTTTAGTTATGTAAGTAAAGTTTTATATATAGCTTTATTCTATAGGTTTTTTAAGCAGTGAAAATATCAGGGCTTTATTAGGTAAAGAAAAAAGTCAAATATGGAAGCCAAAAAAAGAGAAAATATGACAAATAATCATCATATGAATATCCAAAAGAGTTAGTAAACGAAGTACTTATAGCAAAGTTTTCAGATTAAAAATTTGCATGAGGAGAGATTAAGATTAATAAATTCTGTTTTGAAAAAATAAACTTCAAAATATACTTCAGCCATTTAATAAATTAGTTCAATGTTTTGTCAGTGATATGCCAAGTCCATAGCATCTATATCCACCAAAAGTAGCACTACATAAGTAATATCTGGCATAGGGTAAGACATTTTCCATCGAATCCTTTGACTTTTATAATATTGGTATTTCCTTCTGCATTTCATGCAAAGGTATTTCCCAAGCCATTGTAAAACACTCTGTAGATACTATGTGTACACACGGACATGATGTGTATATACATAGTATTCATTAATTTTCTAGTTCTGTCCACAGAAAGGGTCTAAAGGCAATGACACCCAGTTTTAATAAACACATCCAGTGTCAAGATCTTGGTATCTAAATGCAATTTCCAGTAAATGAAACTAGGGGTCCTAGAAAAAAATAGCTGACTCTAGGGCCAGCACAGGAAAAATATAAGATGAGTCTAGAGCAGCCGGGCGCGGTGGCTCACGCCTGTAATCCTAGCACTTTGGGAGGCCGAGGCAGGTGGATCACGAGGTCAGGAGATCGAGACCATCCTGGCTAACACGGCGAAACCCCGTCTCTACTAAAAACACAAAAAATTAGCCAGGTGTGGTGGCGGGCACCTGTAGTCCCAGCTACTCCGGAGGCTGAGGCAGGAGAATCGTGTGAACCCAGGAGGCGGAGCTTGCAGTGAGACGAGATTGCCCCACTGCACTCCAGCCTGGGTGACAGAGCGAGACTCCATCTCAAAAAAAAAAAAAAAGAGTCTACAGCATCTTGTAATGTCAAAAAGTAAATAAGCACTAAAAAGGAAAATAGAGAAATAGGGGTTATTTATGTGAAAAAGTCACTGGAGCCAACCCAAAAGTGCTCGCAAAGTCCAAACAAAGCTAGAACTTTGAACAAAATAATGGATTATTAGACTCTAAAACAAAGTATGAAATAAATACCCATGAGTCCATACTGATAAAAATAAATTATTGAAAAAATAAATAAATGGATAGAAGATATAAATCTTCTGTACAGAAAATTTCCCTTTAATATACGTAACTAATTCCCACTCCAAGAGAGGGAGCTTAATTCCCACTATGCCCCTTGCCCCCGCCACAGACACATGTTGAGTGTGAACTAGATTTAGTGACTTGCTTCTAAAGAATAGAATGTGAAAAGGGAAAAATAGTAATCTCACAGTGGAAAAACCTAGCAGACATCATCTTATCTGAGTGATTAAGGTTAACGTCACCAGTGATAAGTCATATTGATACTATGTCCCTCTAATATGTTGTGATGGGAAGGACACTCCACATCTATAGTATTTCTCTCCAAAAAAACTATAACCCAGGTTAATAATGTGAAAAGCATCAGATAATCCAAATTGAGGGACATTCTACAGAATTTTTGACCAGGACTCTTCAAAACTATCAAGATCATGAAAAACAAGAAAAGACTAAGAAATTGACTCAGGTCAGAGAAGACTAAGGATACATGATAACTAAATGCAATATTCTATCTTTTGGATTGAATCCTGAAACAAACAAAAAGGGCATTAGCAGAAAAAATGGTGAAATCCAAATGAAGTCTGAAGTTTAGTTCATAGTAATGTACCAGTGTTCATTTCTTAGTTTTAACAAATGCACCATGGTTGTGAGAGTTGTTTAACAGTAGGGAAATCTGGGTCAAGGGTATATGGAATCTTTGTATTATCTTCACAATTTTTCTGTAAATGTAAAATTATTCCAAAGTAAAATGTGGAATTTTTTTAAAGTTTGTTGGCAAGTTTTAAAATGCAGAATTTAACATTTGAGATAGTGAAATGTAACCACAGTGGTGAATGATTTTTTTAATGCCAAGATCTAAATATATTAGCTCCATCATATTTATGACCAATAAAAGTCCTACAAAATGTTTTGATGACCTATGGTAGTGATAAATTCTATATTCTCCTTTCAGAAGACATTGTGTTCTTCCTACCACAGATGATTTGGACAAACTCCCCTTTTTCACTTTGAGAAAGAGGGTTTTAAGCCAGAATCGTCTATCTGTAGGTGAGTCTGGGTCAAGGGCAAGTACAGATATTTAATTTTAGGGCACTCTACAGGGTGAAATCTTCCGTAATTAGTTTTAATTACTTGAACAGAGTACGACCAGCATTTTAAGACAACATAAGAATGACAGCAAGAAGAGGTCTGGGGCAATGATAGCTCAGACATTCTACTATCATATACTCAATACTTTTTTAGTTTAAGCTGAATATCAACTGGGCTACAAACAGCTAAATGTACCACATAACTGAGGTCTCTCCCTGCTTTGGTCAGCATGTTTTTGTTTGTTTTTCGTTTTTTGTTTTTTTTTTTGAGACAGGGTCTCGCTCTGTCGCCCAGGCTGGAGTGCACTGGCACGATCTTGGCTCACTGCAAGCTCCGGCTCCCAGGTTCACGCTATTCTCTTGCCTCAGCCTCCTGAGTAGCTGGGACTACAGGTGCCCGCCACCACGCCCGGCTAATTTTTTTGTATTTTTAGTAGAGACGGAGTTTCACCGTGTTAGCCAGGATGGTCTCGATCTCTTGGTCAGCACTTTTAATGACTCTTATACCTATTATCATAGACAACTGCTTAACATAGAAAACTCTGAATATTCATTAATTCCTTCTCGCTACATAGTTTAATCCCCATACTACTTTGTCTTTCCTCTCCAAGATTCTGCTTTGCACTCTTGACTGCTGTTCTCGATTTTTTCATCATACCCTCCAGAGTTCTGGTAGTATTGTTAATAAATACCCTTATTAGGTTAGGTATACTTCCAAACAATGAAATACTACTTTACACCCACTGGAATGGCTAAAATGAAAGCCGACTATAGGAAATGCTGCTGAGTATGTGGACGAACTGCAAACCTCTTATATTATTATTTAGAGTAAAAATTGTATAACTACTTTGAAAAACTATTTGGCAATTTCTTATAAAGTTAAAAATACACCTATACAAGAACTCAGCAATTCCATTTTTGGGTTTATATATAAAATAAGTGAAAGCATAGGTCTTCAAAAAGATGTGTATGAGAATGTTCATAGCACTTTTATTCAGAATAGTCAAAAATCATAAGTGACTTTAGCGTCCATCAATAGAATGAGTAAACAAACTGTGGTATATTATACAAGAAAATAATACACTATAAATAGCCACACTATTGATATACTCAACAACATGAATAAATTTCAAAAACGCTCTGCTGAGTGATAGAAGTCACACATAAAACAGCAAATTCCATTTATATCAAGTTTAAGAAGAGGACAAATTAACATATTGTGATAGAAATTTAAAAAGTAGTTGCTAGGAATAGGAGTGTGGGCAGGATGAATTGACTCAAAATGGGATTAAGGGGAATAGGGAACTTTCTGGGATGATGAAATTGTTTTATATCTCGACTTGGATATACAAGTAAATATATTTGTCAAAATGTATCAACTGAAAACTTATTATCTGTGCATTTACAGAAACCTAATTACTAAAGAAGTCATTTCTGTCCTAACTAATCTATACTTAATATCTAGTATAGTACTGAGCCCAGAGACTGTGCTCAGTGAATAGTCAATTAACGAATAAATATTATCGATATAATTTTATATTTATGAATATTTAGCACATAAGACCAGATTTCAAACTCTTTGGATGCACATTCCTCCTAACCCAGTGAATTTCTTCAGTTCTATCTGAGCATGCTAGCTTAGCGTTCCCCAGTCATAGAGGTAGGAGAAGGTATAGAAAATGGAAAAACACCCTCAGCATTTCAGTTACCTGATAAAAATGAGAGACAGATGAAAAGGAGGCAGATAGAAGGAGAAGGAGCAGAGATAATGTCTATGACATGGGGATAGAAACAAAGTCTAGGAAGAGGTATTTCATCACATGGAACGCTAGACAAATCTTTTTAAAAGTACTATTTTATGTTATATATGCAGATACACAATCAATCAGTACAATAATTTAAAATGCAAAAAAGGCAAACTCGCTATTTGGGCAAGAAAAAAATGATATATACATCCACTAAAGTAGATCATTTGGGAAGAAGAAATACTTTTTCCAGAGTTGTTTTAAAAAATATTAGAATGGCGTGAACCCGGGAGGCGGAGCTTGCAGTGAGCCCAGATTGCGCCCCTGCACTCCAGCCTGGGCGACAGAACGAGACTCCGTCTCAAAAAAAAAAAAAAAATTCACTTACTAAAGTTTGTAAGCTTTAGATGGTTACATACTCATTTTCCCATCACAACAGCAGCAGCAACAATCACAAAATTAAAAGCAGGTAAATGCCTGCTCTGATAGACCACAAATATCATTGTCTACTTATAATTTAGCCCCATCTTGTGGTAGTCTAGGAAACTGGACTAAAGGCTTTCACTGTCCGATTGTGTTTTTGAAACTATAGGCATAAATGATACTATTCCAGTTAGGTTTAAGCCAAAAGAAACTAGACTAAGAGGACTACATTTCCAGTTAGTCAAGGGTTTCCCACTCCTTAGCTATACAATAAAGACATTCAAAGAAGTCTGTGAAATACTTTTGTTTCCTTGGATAAGCCACTTCTCTCAGAATAGTTATTTTCACAGAAGACCAGTGCTAAGTAACACAAGCCTTCATGTAACGTTTCTCCTCTGCCTCAGCAAACCAAAAGCAAGAAAGCTCAAAATCTGTCTTTGGAAACTAGTTAGGGGAAGTCAAACCACTTGAAAAGAACAGAATAATGTTGTTCTATCATCTCTATAACCATTAAAATTTTGAAGGAAATGACAGTTTACAATACTATCAACAAAGACATTTTAACAAAGAGTCATGGTGATCAGTGACATTCAGCTAAAAGATTAAATTGGAATTTATTTCTTTGATTTTTCTTTTTTTTTTTAACATTCAAAATTATGTCGGGAAATGCATTTTCGCCTGCCCTTTGGCAGTAAAAGTGCTGCTGTTTTTGGAAGTGCCATTTAGAAATGTCTTAAGCCTGACCTTTCAGCACTAAATGAAACTTGTTCTATGTAACTGAAAATAGATATTTCTTTTAATCTAATTTAGAGAGTTAACCATAATATGACTCTGAATATCATGATTACACATATAAAAATTATCAAAATGAGAATTATTCAGACATGACCATGTAACTCAATTTCACTGGATTAGACACATCAGTAATTTACAAAAATACTTTTATTTGGATCTGTGTCAAGGTAGCCTGCAAATTTAAGTATGAAGATCAATGTGAATTATAAGCAAACTTCAAGTACTATTGCCCAGTACTGATTTATCACACCAATGACATGACATAATACCACAAAGTTCAAGAAACCTTTTCCTATACCATCACTTAACTTTAAAAGGAAGAATATGTAGCTAAAGTAAACAAAAAAACTTGGGATAAACAAACATACTCTTGCTTAATGCAATAACATAGGTTCCTGAAATTTAATATACAAGTCTCATAAATTTGGTAATATTTTCATATTTATTTAAATGTTTTATTTTTATTTTCAACTCATCATAAGTTGACATATAAATGTACTGAGGTTTTCATACTTTAAAAGGTGCCCACCTAATGAACCTATGCTAGAACAAATAATAATTGTGAAATAAAAAGATTCTTTTTAATGGAAAATTAGATGCATCAAGCTAACAAAATGCATCTAATTTTGTAGAATTCCTTAAAGCAAGGCAAATCTTTGCTATAAACACAAAGTTGCATTGCCTCTAACACTCCCTTTCCACTGCATGACATAATTCCCATACATTTCTCACTGGATTTTATCCCTATTAACACTGCTGGAAAACCATTTTCATAGATAAATGAATCAATTAACTAAAGGTTTTCTTTAAAAAAGAAATAAAATTTTAATGTCTATATTTTAGGCACTCTTGAAATGTGTGTGTGCATGTTTGCATATGTATGTGCTTATTCCCTCTGACTTCCATTTTTACAGACAGGTGTAATTATTAAACCTTTCTTCTTCCCCAAATATGTAACACAATCTCATTTTCTCCCCACTTACCCTAGGTTCTGCTCTCCTCTCCGTTTATCCTCTGATTCTCTTGCTTTATCTTTCCTCATCTCTCTTCTTTGTTTTTTTTCTTTTTTTTACTGCCATATCATAAAAATTCAATAATGTAATTCTTTTATCTTCCTTATTTTATCTCTATCTCTTTATACTCCTTGATTTTATCTTTCTTGATTGCCTGCATGACAAAGCTAATTCAATAAGTAAATCATGTGTGTGCATAATTAATTATATATTACTAAAAACTTTATATTCAAAAAATATAAATCATTCTATTATAAAGATACATCCCTGTGTATATTCACTGCAGCACTATTCACAATAACAAAGATATAGAATCGGCCTAAACGCCCATCAATGATAGACTGGATAAAGAAAATATGGTACATATACACCATGGACTACTATGCAGCCATAAAAAGGAATGAGATGGAGCTGGAGGCTATTATCCTTAGCAAACTAATGCAGGAACAGAAAACCAAGTACTGCATGTTCTCACCTATCAGTGGGAGCTAAATGATGAGAATACATAGACACTTAGAGGGGAGCAACACACGCTGGGGCCTATTAGAGGGTGAGAGTGGGAGGAGGGAGAGGATGAGGAGAAATAACTAATAGATACTAGGCTTAATACTTGGGTGATGAAATCATCTGTACAGCAAACCCCCACGACACAAGTTTACCTATGTAACAAACCTATATATGTACCCCTGAACTTAAAAGTTAAAAAAAGAACTTTAATGATAGCTCAGTACAGAAGAAATGTATTAATACTTAGAGCTTATGATTATAAAGTATTTTTAAATCCTTTAAAATTACATACATATAGTCAGTTCTCATTATTTGTGGAAGCTATGTTCTATAAAGTTGCTGTAAACATTGAATTAGCAAACACTGAAACATTGCTCCTACAGGAAATACAAGGTGAAGTTCCTGCAAGCTTCTGGTCACAACATTTTTATCAACCAATCAATATATAGCCTGTTTAATGATGTTTCTACTTTAAAACCTCTTCTTTAATGTGTATCATTGATTCAATAACATTGAATTAGCAGCCAATAAAACTGTAACCCCTGCCTGAATAAAGTTCATGTAACCCACATGTGTTCTCCCTAAGGCACATCATAGTGTTATTATGAAGCAGGAAAAAAATAAGCCTTGTACTAGGCTGACACACTCCAAGACCTAGTGATAGGCAGAGCTCTGGCATGGCTTTGATAATGCTATCTGCAGAGCCAGGGCCCTCAAGGGATGAGCCCCAGAGCCTCTCCCTCCCATCCCAGAGCAGGGATGAGAAAAACAAGTTCTTCTCCCCTTTCAGCTTCCCCCTTCTCCCTTACCATTCTTGTGATTATTTTTGCAAGTTTGTAAGAGTTTTGCAAGTTCCGGTTTTGCCATCTGTGCAGTATAGCAAAGGTCACAAGACACGCTTGAGTTGCAGTGTCTGTCACTGTTTGATAAACTGCCTTTGTTCTGCTTCTGTAAGCTTGCTTGCCTGCCCTGCAGGTTTCACGCCACTAAACTGGCCAACCCCCTTCAGTTGCATGTATAAAAGTCAAGCCCTGTCTTTGTTCAGGGCTCAGCCTTTGGATTTTAATCCGCTGGACTGTTGGCCAACTAAATAAAATCCTCCTGTTCAACCTATTGGTCTCTCCCATCCCTTAATTCCTGCAACATTTCCACTTAGGAACACTAGATAGTATGTTAGCACTATACTTACTATAAACAAGGAAAATCACCAACAAAAAACACAGAAGATGTGCTAAATAAACCTTAAAAAAGATACTCGTTTATAGTATGATAGCTGAAGCAGGAAAACAGAACATAGCCTTGTTTGACCGCAGCTGGGAACACATGCATTGGGTGACTCATTTTTCTCACTGCTCTTTGCATGTCTGTGAATGAGTGATACAAGTACTGATTGTGGGGTTGCAAATAAATTTTAATGAGTAGGCAAATTTGCAAATACAAAATTGACAAATAATGAGGATCAACTGCACTTTGGTTGCAAAGATATATAATGTCATGATTTATAAAACATATTTGAGTATAAAAACTTCAAGACAGCATTCTGTAGGGAAAATGGAACAAAAATACAAGACATGGAGAAAAAATGATGTATAATTTCTATTAAATAAAAAATTGTTCCATGTATTTTATAACTGGGTGACAATCACTTTATACTATAGGATACATTCAAAAGACTAATATAATTGGTACATTAGATATATCAGAGATGTTACATTTGAAGCTATTTAAATTTGTAATGAAAAACTTTACACGTCAACTTAAAAATGCATGAATGGGTGCAGATTTGTTGAAAACTTCCATAAAGTTCATGACCAAAGATGAAAAGAGACCTTTGTGCCTGATTTTGAAACTGAAGTCTCAGAATAGCTATGTGATATTGGACAAGTCCATTGTATTCTCTGTCTCTTAGGGTCTTCATATTATAGGAACCAAATATCTATCTGAAGGGATTATTCTTATGATGCAAATAAAATAATACAGGAAAAATTTGTATAAAATTTATAATTGAAATAATTAATAATCATAATAATATAATAGCTACATGATGCCAGGACATTGGTAATTCAAAGGTGCCTGAACTCCTATTGGTCTGTGAAAGCATTAATAAAACTGTAGAGCTGTCATTCATCATTTTTAAAGAATGACTAGTGGAAATCACACTTATATCTCAAAAAAGTGAACAAAGGTCTAAAACCATTTTTTCCTTTCCTAGCTATAATGTTTTAATTGATCAGAACTTCTGAATTATGGCTGCTGCTATTAAATTGGGAGTACATTTTATTTAATACAGGTGGTTAGATAGAGGACAGATTTCAAAACATGGTACGCTTGATGGAGATAGAAAATAAAAGACGTTCTTAATGATTAAAAGAACAGAAATATTTTATAATTAAGATATCAGATTTTATTTATATTTTATTTCTATCTTATTTATCTTTTTATATTTTAAAATTTTAATATAATATTAAATTTACAAAATCAAAATTAATATAAAAATTATAATAGTTCTTATAATATATATTGTATTTTAAATAATATATTATTTATATATTTTTTATTTATAAATTATTTTATAATTTAAAATATCAGAGTTCTGCTGGGGTTTTGCCACATCTCCCATAGAAAGATAGCACCTGCATTTCCCTCCAGCATACATTCCTATGAAAAATGCTGTTTTGTTGGGAAGAGAGTAAGCCTTCTAAAATGTAAATGAAGATGAATCTGTGCCTATTTATAGCAAACAATAAGCTGATGGCATGTAATTAATTGTACACAGTAATGAGGAGACGCTTTTTGCAGCTCAAGAACATTCTAAGCCAGTTGCTCCCACAGTCAGGGGAGATCATATCACACAATCCCATCTGGCACATACAAAATCATCCTCAGCTCCCTGTCCACATTATGCATCTGTACATCCTAGCAAACGTGACAGATCAATGTGACTGACAACAGACAGATCTAGCTACTTGCCTGCAGCAATGAAACTCCCTTGGCCAAGAACATGGGAGCAGTGCAGTGCATTACAATGAAGCTTCCTAGTCACAGGCCTGATGTTGGTAATGCTTCTTCTCATTTGTCTTTGTGCTTGCCTTTTTTTCTGGAAGCTCCTTAAACCAGCACCTGTTCCCATCACAGAAATGCAACAACTAAATACCAACTTACTAGTTAAACAAAGTCAGTAATGCGATCAAGGGAGACATACAACTATTAAGAAATAAAGTACTCTTCTGTCAGTTCACACAGACCACTTTATTAATGTCACATTTGGTTCAGCTTTACTAAAGAGACAGACTAAATAAGAGCTCCACCACAGAGCATCTTTAGGCACTACCAGGCCCATGGTTTGCATGTGAAGAATAAGATTCAGTGGTCATAGTTAATCGTAAGTGATAACACTACTTTGAAGGCTATATTAGATACACCAGCAATCTTGGCATCACAATACTCATCCTATGAACTCTAGGCCTTGTTCTTTTATTGCCACAAACTCAAGCATGGAGTCAAACTCATATGACCTAGCTGAAAATAGCTCTTTTATATGAGGTTCCAACACTGTATTTATTCACTTCTTTCTAGAGATAAGGAGCTTGTAATAGAGATATTAAAGGAGAACAAAAACTAAGATCATCTCAGCCACTATTCAGTTTTTTCTTCCCACGAGATATCCAGCTTCTTCCCACATCATCACTACATGAAAGGCCCAAATTAGAGGCTTTTTTAAAGCCACTAAAACAACCAAGAAGCCAAATCATACTCATCTTGTGACTATTCTAATTTCTAAGGCACTGACCTCACAGTTTTACTATTGCGGTCTCCAGATCAAAGCTTAAAACCAGCAAGAACAATGAGAACTGGCATGTGTGGTCAGAAGCAACAGTCACCAAGTCTGAGTCAACAGAGTGTGGTCTGAGGAAGAATGTGGAAAGTTTAGCATATGTTAAAATTGCCTGGTTGCTAATGCACAAGAATGACTATCTTTTAAATATCAAAATTTCCACACACACAAAAATCTATTCCCTAATTTACATACATGACAGCCCTTCACATTCACAGCTATAGCTAATTGTGTCTTTTCCCTTTTCCACCCCCACTTCCTGCTTTGTGCACAGCAAATTATTCCCAATTTTTAAAGCAATTATTTGTATGATTTGGTTGATAGATCTTTCACTAGTCTGGATACCCTTTTCCAGATTGCCAATGTTCCTTTTAAACAGTGATTTGATATTTAGTAAAACTTTACATTTCTACTGCACAGAAAATAAAATAACAGTAACTACCATTTGTGAGCCCTTACAGTCTGCCAGTCAGTATGCTAAGTGCTTTACAAGAATTATTTTTATGATGATTATTTAATCATTATTGTCTCAGTTTACTAAAGAGGAAACTGAGATGCAGGAAGCATAAATAAATTAAGTAGCTTACAGCTATTGAAGAGCCAGAATACAAACTCCATTCTCTTTGACTCCAAAGCTATTGCTGGAAAGTGATGCAGTTGAGTGGATATCAGTAAAATATGCCACAAAACCAGGTATTATATACCCTATTTTCTTGGTTCTAAGAAGCATATTTTCCTCCATTTTTAAAGTTTCTGTAATCAGAAGGTATCTTAAAATTGGTGTAGACATCATGTGTATCTGTGTTGCTTTGTTCCTCCCTACTCCCCGCAAAAGAGCTGTTATTAAATAAGTGAATCATCTTAAAGCTGACAGGAAAGTAGAATCAAGGAAACACTTTACTCCTTCCTGATTGTTGTCAGGCCTCATCCACCTGTCTGCCTCTACATGAAAGCACATCAATAATAATAATAATAATAATAAGGCAAATTCTAGTGGCTGTTGCCCCAACGAACTCTGGCAATACCTCAGCCCCTAGGAAAGTGCCCAAAATGTGTTTGTTCATTCTTGTGTTCACCAGTTCTGTGGAGCTAGGCACCAATACTGCCCATCTAGGCTGAACCATGACTTAATTCCCAATGTTTCACAAATACCTTTGCTACGAGAGCTCCTGTAGCAACAGCCTGAAGCTTTCTTCCCAGAGAGTCTGATCATGAGGCCAGGCATGGCAGGCAAAAGAATAGATTCCACTGTGATCTCCCTACCATGCCATCCCCAAGTGCTCCTATAGAAAATTCTGCCTGATAGGCCCCTTATGCCCATATAAATAAACCCATCAAAGAGTTAACTCTGAGTTATGTGCTCCACTAATTCACATGATACTCCAAATACATCTGAATCCCACCAAGCTCAACTGATCTACCCTCAAGACCCCATACCTACCCACTCTATATACAGTTGTCCCAGATGAGGAACCCTATATATTATTCCATCATGGGAACAATGTCATTCTCAAATATATGATTACAATTATTTCCAGAAGTAGAGGGAACTGGGCCAGGTGCAGTGGCTCACACCTGTAATTGCAGCACTTTGGGAGGCCAATGTGGGAGCATCACTTGAGGCCAGTTCGAGACCAGCCTGGCCAACATGACAAAACCCTGTCTTTACTAGAAATACAAAAATTAACCGAGTGTGGTGGCACATGCCAGTAATCCCAGCTACTTAGGTGGCTGAGGCAGGAGAATTGCTTGGACCCAGGAGGCAAAGGTCACAGTGAGGTGAGATAGTGCCACTGTACTCCAACCTGGGTGACAGAGTGAGACTCTGTCTCAAAAAAAAAAAAAAAAAGTAGAGGGAATCATGATCCTTCTGGTCAGAAATGTTTATAAAGTTGGGGAGACACAAGGGAGGGTCTAAGAGCTAAACTTTTTCAATTAGGAAAACATGAGATTACCAAATTGTGTAGGAGGATTGTTTGGGATGAGGCCACTTTGTCTCAAATTTTTTTGTACAGAAATACCTTAAAGTTAACATTTAATACATGCATGCTTTTTCAGTGTTCATGATGACCACTGACAATGAAAACCAGGCTCCTCCATTAGGAGTAGAGAAAGATCATCGAACAGAAATGCCTAAAAGTGACAACAGTGGAAGTGAGGTGAGCCTAGAGAGGCTGTGAATAGTACCAAGCAGCACATTTACATCCGGGACGAGTTGCAGGGTCTGTACTTATTTTATAAGAAATCTTTAAGAAAAAATGAGACTAAGATGATGTGTGAGGTTCATTGTGCTAGTGCTAGCAATCACAAATAAGTATAGAGCATTGTTTAACCATTTTAAACCTATCCAACCTAATAATCATAACAGCCACCATTTATTGAATGCCTACTGTGTGCCAAATCCTGTCCTGAGCCTTTTACATAAGACCATTGTTTATTACATAAGCAAAATGAGCTTTATAAACCAAGCTTTACTAATGCTAAACCAATAATTTTTTTTTTTTTAATTTATTTTTTTATTATACTTTAGGGTTTTAGGGTACATGTGCACAATGTGCAGGTTTGTTACATATGTATCCATGTGCCATGTTGATTTCCTGCACCCATTAACTCGTTATTTAGCATTAGGTGTATCTCCTAATGCTGTCCCTCCCCCCTCCCCCCACCCCACAACAGTCCCCGGAGTGTGATGTTCCCCTTCCTGTGTCCATGAGTTCTCATTGTTCAATTCCCACCTATGAGAGAGAACATGCGGTGTTTGGTTTTTTGTCCTTGCGATAGTTTACTGAGAATGATGTTTTCCAGTTTCATCCATGTCCCTACAAAGGACATGAACTCATCATTTTTTATGGCTGCATAGTATTCCATGGTGTATATGTGCCACATTTTCTTAATCCAGTCTATCGTTGTTGGACATTTGGGTTGGTTCCAACTCTTTGCTATTGTGAATAGTGCCGCAATAAACATACGTGTGCATGTGTCTTTATAGCAGCATGATTTATAGTCCTTTGGGTATATACCCAGTAATGGGATGGCTGGGTCAAATGGTATTTCTAGTTCGAGATCCCTGAGGAATCGCCACACTGACTTCCACAATGGTTGAACTAGTTTACAGTCCCACCAACAGTGTAAAAGTGTTCCTATTTCTCCACATCCTCTCCAGCACCTGTTGTTTCCTGATTTTTTAATGATGGCCATTCTAACTGGTGTGAGATGGTATCTCACTGTGGCTTTGATTTGCATTTCTCTGATGGCCAGTGATGATGAGCATTTCGTCATGTGTTTTCTGGCTGCATAAATGTCTTCTTTTGAGAAGTGTCTGTTCATGTCCTCTGCCCACTTTTTGATGGGGTTGTTTGTTTTTTTCTTGTAAATTTGTTTGAGTTCATTATAGATTCTGGATATTAGCCCTTTGTCAGATGAGTAGGTTGCAAAAATTTTCTCCCATTCTGTAGGTTGCCTGTTCATTCTGATGATAGTTTCTTTTGCTGTGCAGAAGCTCTTTAGTTTAATGAGATCCCATTTGTCGATTTTGGCTTTTGTTGCCATTGCTTTTGGTGTTTTAGACATGAAGTCCTTGCCCACGCCTATGTCCTGAATGGTATTGCCTAGGTTTTCTTGTAGGATTTTAATGGTTTTAGGTCTAACATATAAGTCTTTAATCCATCTTGAATTAATTTTTGTATAAGGTGTAAGGAAGGGATCCAGTTTCAGCTTTCTACATATGGCTAGCCAGTTTTCCCAGCACCATTTATTAAATAGGGAATCCTTTCCCCATTTCTTGTTTTTGTCAGGTTTGTCAAAGATCAGATAGTTGTAGCTATGCGGCATCATTTCTGAGGGCTCTGTTCTGTTCCATTGATCTATGTCTCTGTTGTGGTACCAGTACCATGCTGTTTTGGTTACTGTAGCCTTGTAGTATAGTTTAAAGTCAGGTAGCGTGATGCCTCCAGCTTTGTTCTTTTGGCTTAGGATTGACTTGGCGATGCGGGCTCTTTTTTGGTTCCATATGAACTTTAAAGTAGTTTTTTCCAATTCTGTGAAGAAAGTCATTGGTAGCTTGATGGGGATGGCAATGAATCTATAAATTACCTTGGGCAGTATGGCCATTTTCACGATATTGATTCTTCCAACCCATGAGCATGGAATGTTCTTCCATTTGTTTGTATCCTCTTTTATTTCATTGAGCAGTGGTTTGTAGTTCTCCTTGAAGAGGTCCTTCACATCCCTTGTAAGTTGGATTCCTAGGTATTTTATTCTCTTTGAAGCAATTGTGAATGGGAGTTCACTCATGATTTGGCTCTCTGTTTGTCTGTTATTGGTGTACAAGAATGCTTGTGATTTTTGTACATTAATTTTGTATCCTGAGACTTCGCTGAAGTTGCTAATCAGCTTAAGGAGATTTTGGGCTGAGACAATGGGGTTTTCTAGATATACAATCATGTCATCTGCAAACAGGGACAATTTGACTTCCTCTTTTCCTAATTGAATACCTTTTATTTCCTTCTCCTGCCTGATTGCTCTGGCCAGAACTTCCAGCACTATGTTGAACAGGAGCGGTGAGAGAGGGCATCCCTGTCTTGTGCCAGTTTTCAGAGGGAATGCTTCCAGTTTTTGCCCATTCAGTATGATATTGGCTGTGGGTTTGTCGTAGATAGCTCTTATTATTTTGAGATACGTCCCATCAATACCTAATTTATTGAGAGTTTTTAGCATGAAGGGTTGTTGAATTTTGTCAAAGGCCTTTTCTGCATCTATTGAGATAATCATGTGGTTTTTGTCTTTGGTTCTGTTTATATGTTGGATTACATTTATTGATTTGCGTATGTTGAACCAGCCTTGCATCCCAGGGATGAAGCCCACTTGATCATGGTGGATAAGCTTTTTGATGTGCTGCTGGATTCGGTTTGCCAGTATTTTATTGAGGATTTTTGCATCAATGTTCATCAAGGATATTGGTCTGAAATTCTCTTTTTTGGTTATGTCTCTGCCAGGTTTTGGTATCAGGACGATGCTGGCTTCATAAAATGTGTTAGGGAGGATTCCCTCTTTTTCTATCGATTGGAATAGTTTCAGAAGGAATGGTACCAGTTCCTCCTTGTACCTCTGGTAGAATTCAGCTGTGAATCCATCAGGTCCTGGACTCTTTTTGGTTGGTAAGCTATTGATTATTGCCACAATTTCAGAACCTGTTATTGGTCTATTCAGAGATTCAACTTCTTCCTGGTTTAGTCTTGGGAGGGTGTATTTGTCGAGGAATTTATCCATTTCTTCTAGATTTTCTAGTTTATTTGCATAGAGGTGTTTGTAGTATTCTCTGATGGTAGATTGTATTTCTGTGGGATCGGTGGTGATATCCCCTTTTTCGTTTTTTATTGCATCTATTTGATTCTTCTCTCTTTTCTTCTTTATTAGTCTTGCTAGCGGTCCATCAATTTTGTTGATCTTTTCAAAAAACCAGCTCCTGGATTCATTAATTTTTTGAAGGGTTTTTTGTGTCTCTATTTCCTTCAGTTCTGCTCTGATTTTAGTTATTTCTAGCCTTCTGCTAGCTTTTGAATGTGTTTGCTCTTGCTTTTCTAGTTCTTTTAATTGTGATGTTAGGGAGTCAATTTTGGATCTTTCCTGCTTTCTCTTGTGGGCATTTAGTGCTATAAATTTCCCTCTACACACTGCTTTGAATGTGTCCCAGAGATTCTGGTATGTTGTGTCTTTGTTCTCATTGGTTTCAAAGAACATCTTTATTTCTGCCTTCATTTCATTATGTACCCAATTGTCATTCAGGAGCAGGTTGTTCAGTTTCCATGTAGTAGAGCGGTTTTGAGTGAGTTTCTTAATCCTGAGTTCTAGTTTGATTGCACTGTGGTCTGAGAGACAGTTTGTTATAATTTCTGTTCTTTTACATTTGCTGAGGAGAGCTTTACTTCCAACTATGTGGTGAATTTTGGAATAGGTGTGGTGTGGTGCTGAAAAAAATGTATATTCTGTTGACTTGGTGTGGAGAGTTCTGTAGATGTCTATTAGGTCCACTTTATGTAGAGCTGAGTTCAATTCCTGGATATCCTTGTTAACTTTCTGTCTCATTGATCTGTCTAATGCTGACAGTGGGGTGTTAAAATCTCCCATTATTATTGTGTGGGAGTTTAAGTCCCTTAGTAGGTCACTCAGGACTTGCTTTATGAATCTGGGTGCTCCTGTGTTGGGTGCATATATATTTAGGATAGTTAGCTCTTCTTGATGAATTGATCCCTTTACCATTATGTAATGGCCTTCTTTGTCTCTTTTGATCTTTGTTGGTTTAAAGTCTATTTTATCAGAGACTAGGATTGCAACCCCTGCCTTTTTTTGTTTTCCAGTTGCTTGATAGATCTTCCTCCATCCCTTTATTTTGAGTCTATGTGTGTCTCTGCACGTGAGATGGGTTTCCTGAATACAGCACACTGATGGGTCCTGACTCCTTATCCAGTTTGCCAGTCTGTGTCTTTTGATTGGAGCATTTAGCCCATTTACATTTAACGTTAATATTGTTATGTGTGAATCTGATCCTGTCATTATGATGTTAGTTGGTTATTTTGCTCGTTAGTTGCTATAGTTTCTTCCTAGTCTCGATGGTCTTTACAATTTGGCATGTTTTTGCAGTGGCTGGTACCGGTTGTTCCTTTCCATGTTTAGTGCTTCCTTCAGGAGCTCTTTTAGGGCAGGCCTGGTGGTGACAAAATCACTCAGCGTTTGCTTGTCTGTAAAGTGTTTTATTTCTCCTTCACTTATGAAGCTTAGTTTGGCGGGATAGGAGATTCTGGGTTGAAAATTCTTTTCTTTAAGAATGGTGAATATCGGCCCCCACTCTCTTCTGGCTTGTAGAGTTTCTGCTGAGAGATCAGCTGTTAGTCTGATGGGCTTCCCTTTGTGGGTAACCCGACCTTTCTCTCTGGCTGCCCTTAACATTTTTTCTTTCATTTCAACTTTGGTGAATCTGACAATAATGTGTCTTGGAGTTGCCCTTCTCGAGGAGTATCTTTGTGGCGTTCTCTGTATTTCCTGAATCTGAATGCTGGCCTGCCTTGCTAGATTGGGGAAGTTCTCCTGGATAATATCTTGCAGAGTGTTTTCCAACTTGGTTCCATTCTCCCCATCATTTTCAGGTACACCAATCAGACGTAGGTTTGGTCTTTTCACATAGTCCCAAATTTCTTGGAGGCTTTGTTCATTTCTTTTTATCCTTTTTTCTCTAAACTTCCCTTCTCTCTTCATTTCATTCATTTCATCTTCCATCAGCGATACCCTTTCTTCCAGTTGATCGCACCTGCTACTGAGGCTTCTGCAATCTTCGCGTAGTTCTCGAAACTTGGCTTTCAGCTCCATCGGCTCCTTGAAGCCCTTCTCTCCATTGGTTATTCTAGTTATCCATTCTTCTAATTTTTTTTCCAAGTTTTTAACTTCTTTGCTGTTGTTTTGAATTTCCTCTCGTAGCTCAGAGTAGTTTGATCGTCTGAAGCCTTCTTCTCTCAACTCATCAAAGTCATCCTCCATCCAGCTTTGTTCCGTTGCTGGTGAGGAACTGCGTTCCTTTGGAGGAGGAGAGGTGCTCTGTTTTTTAGAGTTTCCAGTTTTTTTGGTCTGTTTTTTCCCCATCTTTGTGGTTTTATCTACTTTTTGTCTTTGATGATTAAACCAATAATTTTTAAATGTCAAAAGTTAAAAGGTAGACTGAAGGTTGCCAGGGGCTGGTAGGGAGGAGAGAATGGGGAATTACTGTTTAATGGATATAGCATTTCAGTTTTACAAGACAAAAAGAGGTCTGTAGATGGATGGTGATGATGATTACACAACACTATGAATGTATTTATTATCACTGAGCTGTACATTTAAAAATGCTTAAGATGCTCCATTTTATGCGTAGGTTATATGCATACCACAATTTTAAAAATTGGAGGAAAAGATCTAATGAGAACCAAAGGGAACCGTGTTTTTCAAATGTAATCCTTTTAAATAAAACACAGAATCAAATATTGAATGTTATTAGCACTGATATTCTTCTAGATAGCACGTGCAGTTTAGATTTTGGTTTACACATGAAAATAGAAGCAACATCACTAAGCAGCTCCCAAAAGGATTGCAAATATACCCATCCCCACCAGAGAAGTCAGAAAGTATGTTGTTAACTCTGGTAATAAACGTGATTTTGAGGATCAAATTGTTGATTAGCATCCAGAAGATAAGATCATTTTAAGCCAGCCCAGAGAGATGAAAACATTCCTAAGACTTCCAATGAGAGATTTTTACTCCTTTCTGGAGCACTCAATTTCTATGTGAGTAGAGTCTCCTGTCAGAACTCATTCCAGTATTTGAAACTGTGAGAAAATTATTTCTAATGTGAAAATTTGTACTTCATCTTGAAAAACAAAACAAAACAAAACACTTGCCTTCTAGTAGGCTTAAGATAAATTTCAGAACTTAACATGATGATCAAGACCCTTTTTGACCCGGATCCTGCCAACTTCACCAACCTCACGATGCAGGTCTCTCTTGGCTGTGACTGTCAGCCTTCTGTAATGAGAAGGCCTTGGAGCTACACGGTGGCTTTGCTCACCACACAGCTCTCTGTCCACCATTTCTTCTGTCTGGGCTGCTCTTCCCTTGTTAGGTGAGCCAATGCCTGTTTATCCTTCAGAGCTCAGTTTAACTGTCACTTCTTCTGGGAAGTCTTCCTTGACTCCCTCAGTATTGAAATAAGCTCCCCTGCTTTGGGGAATCTTCTACAGGACCCATACTTCTCTGTCCCGTCATACTGTGAGGTTCTTAAGATCAGGGATTATTTTACTTGTATCATCAATACACAGCATGGAACTATATACAAAGTTGGCATGAATAGCTATTTCTGAATGAATTAAATATGGAGACAGGATGCTGACTCTGGGCATGGCATGACCAAAGCCCTAGGTGTAGGACATAATCCTTACTTATCAAGGCATGTTTAATCTGTGCAGCATTGATCTAGGTGGAAATAAAAACAATTTGCCCACTGTCTTCTGTACAGTAGGCTTTTAAGTATGTAGAGAGTATTATATAATTCTTATATAGGAAATAAAAGTCTAATGTCTTTAAACTTTCTTTTCAAGCCTTATTGTTCAATCTTTTAGATTTATTTCCTTCTTCTGAACCCTCAAAAATCTTTCAAGACTTGACATCTACAAATTATTTTAGGAAGTAGTTTGTGAAAAGGTTCAGTAGATTCACAATTATTTAGCAAGGTCAGGGCTGGTCAGGGTTTCCTGCTGAATAATTCCTTTCCTAGAGGATCCCTTTGTAAAGCACAAATAAGCTGATGTAATTCCTCTGCTTAAAATCCCATTTTGGTTTCCCATTGCACTTAGGTTAAAACTAAAGGTCCTGGCCGGGCGCGGTGGCTCATGCCTGTAATCCCAGCATTTTGGGAGGCGGAGGTGGGCGGATCACAAGGTCAGGAGATCGAGACCATCCTGGCTCTACTAAAAATACAAAAAAAATTAGCCAGGTGTAGTGGCGGACGCCGGTAGCCCCAGCTACTCAGGAGGCTGAGGCAGGAGAATAGCGTGAACCCTGGAGGTGGAGCTTGCAGTGAGCCGAGATTACGCCACTGCACTCCAGCCTGGGTGACAGAGCAAGACTCCGTCTCAAAAAAAAAAAAAAAAAAAAAAACTAAAGGTCCTAATAAACAGGTCATACAAGTTCTGTCTTGCCCTTCTTGTTGATTTATCCCCTCGCCTCCAGCCTGCTCCCCAGCCTCATGCACTCCATTGTAGCTGGTACATAAACATGACTTATAGCTGGTCCTTAAACATGGATAGTTCATTCATGCCTCAGAGTCTCATCCCCTTACCTGGTGTACTTTTCCCTTAGGTATTTTCATAACCTGATCACATACTTCATCCAGGTCTCTGTCCAAATATATCCTTGTTAGAAACTCCCCATGGCAGTGAATATTACTCTACCTTGCTCAATTTTACAGCCTTCATCACTACCTGAAATTATATCACATAGTATATCATATGTGCCATACCAAAACACATCTATGTTTGTTTATCATTTGCAATTTGCATCTCCCCCACTATGCACACACAATCTGGTCTTGTCTGTCATGACCACTACTGTATTTCTAGCTCCAGAACAGTGCCTGAAGCATAACAGAAGCATATTAAATACTAGTTGAATGGATGTATAAGCCTGTTGATATTTGTTTACTGTATAGGCTGCTTTTAGAGGAGCCATCTATACAAATATTCACCACTTCAATCACTGGAAACTCTCGTGCAGGCCAGGTGCAGGAAGGAGAGAGTTCTAACCCCTGATCTGAGTAGACCAGGGGTTGTATCCTGGCCCTTCCAGTTATACGGCCTTGTTACTCAATTTCTCATAGCCATGGCTTCACCTTTATAAAATGTAGATAATAATGACCACTTCCTAGGTCTATTATGAGGATTCAATAAAAGTACCCACAAATTCATGAAAACACACATGCTTCACAAAGGGGGATTTTTATCTTATCCCCCTCAGGTCTAGATTAGTACCTGGCAAGTGGTAGGCAGATCTCTGCTGAATACTCTGAATGATTAATTCAGCAAACGTGTCAAGGGCTCAACACGGTGCTTCAGATGTCCGGGAGGCATAATCAGAGGGAGTTCCGCTCTCTATTGCTTCAATGTCAGAAAGAAAAAAACTTTGGAATATCTGAAACAGTACATGCTTGAGGAGGAAATTTTTCCCAAGAAATAATTAGGTTAAAAACTTATGAAAATGACAAAAGTTATATGAATTATAATATCCTCAGTGGTGAGGCCAAAAATTCTGATACTTTTCTTTCAGGGACTTTCCAGCCTTCTTTTTAGGCATGCAGAATACTTTTTGTTACATAAACTATATGTCAAAGACTATAAAAGTAATGTATCTTGACACATTCACTATCTGGACTCACATTAACTTTCTAATCACATCCTTTATAACTCTCCAACCCAAGCTCCATATCTAGTCAGACAAGCACATATCCCTTAATTTTATATCAAAGATTCCTGTGGTAGTGATGGCCTGAAACCAATGCCAAGCACCAATTGACCTCTCAATTGGGAGAATCATAAGGAAGGGTGGTTTTTAATACACTCTTATGAGGACACATGGGGCAGGGTTGGAATAGCCATAAAAGACATTTGATGCCCTTTTAAATATTCTAGTCTACCTAATACGTATTGAACCATTTAGAAGCCCTTAAAACAATCTGTGCATGCCAGTACTAATAAGTAATAATCTAACGTGAGAACTAACTATTGAAACTATCCTTATAAACTTTATAAAATTAGTCAGGGAAGAAGGGAGGAGAAAAATTGAAAATAAACCAAGTTTGCGCACAGCGTTATTCATTAGCTCAGCTTGCCCTCTGACCTGCTTCCTCATAGTCATTTGGTGCCTGTTGCCTCAGAATCACATAGATCTTGTTGCAAAAATATAGTCCTCCTTAACTGCTCTATAGATAACAACTTTAACATTATAAACATTAAGTTTTCCATTGGAGATATCCTTTCAAGGCCCCCATTTTTGTGAAACTACTGATGTCAGATGGTTTGAAGGACCCCACAAGAAGCTGACTCACCAAGGAATGCACTTTCCACATCCTGATGATTGTCAGCCCCCCCCCCCGGATCTCGACCAATCAATGACCCCAATTATCCAGCCCCTCCCTTTCCATGATCCAGCTCAGAACTCCTTGGTGTTGGATTTGAGAGTCTCCTTCCATCTCCTTACTTGGCATCCTGCAATGATTAAACTCTTTCTCTGACGCAATCCCTGCTATCTCAGTGAATTGGTCCATTATTGTGCAGCAGGCATATGAACCTATTAGTCCTTGATATGGTTTGGCTGTTTCCCCACCCAAATCTCATCTTGAATTCCCCATGTTGTAGGGAGGGACCTGGTGGGAGGTAATGGAATCATGGGGGCAGGTCTTTCTCATGCTGTACTCATGATAGTGAATAAGTCTCACAAGATCTGATGGTTATAAAAATGGGAGTTTCCCTGCACAAACTCTCTCTCTCTGTCTGCTGCCATCCATGTAAGATGTGACTTGCTCCTCCTTGCCTTCTGCCATGATTTTGACGCCTCCACAGCCATGTGGAACTGTAAGTCCATTAAACCTCTTTTTCTTCCCAGTCTCGGGTATGTCTTTATCAGCAGTGAGAAAACGAACTAATACAATATATTGGTACCAGTAGAGTGGGGTGTTGTTGAAGAGATACCCAAAAATGTGGAAGCAACTTTGGAACCGGGTAACAGGAAGAGGTTGGAACAATTTGGAGGGCTCAGAAGAAGAGAGAAAAATGTGGGAAAGTTTGGAACTTCTTAGAAACTTTGTTGAATGGCTTTCACAAAAATGCTGATAGTGATACAAACAGTAAGGTCCAAGTTGAGGCAGTCACAGATGGAGTTGAGGAACTTATTGGGAACTGGAGCAAAAGTGACTATTGTAATGTTTTAGCAAAGAGACTGGTGGCATTTTGCCCCTGCCCTAGAGATTTCCAGAATTTTGAACTTGAGAGAGATGATTTAGGGTATCCGGCAGAAGAAATTTCTAAGCAGCAAAGCATTCAAGAGGTGACTTGGGTGTTGTTAAAGGCATTCAGTTTTAAAAGGGAAACAGAGCACAAAGGGTTGGAAAATTTGCAGCCTGACAATGCAATAGAAAAGAAAATCCCATTTTCTGAGGATAAATTCAACCTTCAGAAATTCGCATAAGTAACAATTAGCTGAATGTTAATCACCAAGAAAATGAGGAAAATGTCTCCAGGGCATGTCAGAGACCATTGTGGCAGCCCTTCCCATCATAGGCCTGGAGGATTAGGAGGAAAAAATGGTTTTGTGGGCTGGGCCCTGTGTCCCTCTGCTGTTTGCAGTCTAGGGACTTGGTGCCCTGCATCCAAGCCACTCCACCCATGACTAAAAGGGGCCAAGCTACAGCTTGGGCTGTTGCTTCAGCAGGTAGAAGCCCCAAGCCTTGGCAGATTCCACGTGGTGTTGAGCCTGCAGGTACACAGAAGTCAAGAAATGAGGTTTGGAAACTTCTACCTAGATTTCAGAGGATGTATGGAAACACCTGGATGCCCAGGCAGAAGTTTGCTGCAGGGGCAGGGCCCTCATGGAAAACCTCTACTAGGGCAGTGTGGAAGGGAAGTGTGGGGTTGGAGTCCCCACACAGAGTCCCTACTGGGGCACCACCTAGTGGAGCTGTGAGAAGAGGGCCACTGTCCTCCAGACCCCAGAATGGTAGATCCACTGACAGCTTGCACTGTGTGCCTGGAAAAAGGAGATCCTTTTGGAGCTTTAAGATTTGACTGCCCTGCTGGATTTTGGACTTGCATGGGGCCTGAAGTCCCTTTGTTTTGGCCAATTTTTCCCACTTGGAATGGCTGTGTTTACCCAATGCCTATACCTCCATTGTATCTAAGAAGTAACAAACTTGCTTTTGATTTTACAGGCTCTGCCAAAGGGACTTGCCTTGTCTTGTATGAGACTTTGGACTGTGGACTTTTGAGTTAATGCTGAAATTAGTTAAGACTTTGGGGGACTGTTGCAATGGAAGGCATGATTGGCTTTGAAATATAAGGACATGAGATTTGGGAGGGGCCAAGGGAAGAATGATATGGTTTAGCCATGTCCCCACCCAAATCTCATCTTGAATTCTCATGTACTGATGGGAGGTAATTGAATCATGGGGGCAGATCTCTCTTGTGCCGTCCTCATGATAGTGAATAAGTCTCACAAGATCTGATGCTTTTAAAAATGGGAGTTTCCCTGCACAAGCTCTCTTTGCCTGCCGCCATCCATATAAGACATGACTTGCTCCTCCTTGCCTTCTGCCACGATTGTGAGGCTTCCCCGGCCATATGGAACTGTAAGTCTGTTAAACCTCTTTTTCTTCCCAATCTTGAGTATGTCTTTATCAGCGGCATGAAAATGGACTAATATAGTCCTACAACACTATTGTCCCTTTAACAATAAAGTTTACAATTCCAAATATAGTTTTAGTTTTTCAAAATATTCTCCTTTCTGGATGCTTTAACCATTTTAATCCTCATTTCTTTTCCTTCTTTATAACATGCATTTATGCAGAGGAAGAAAGAAAAGCTGTGTTCTTTAGAGAAAGTATTTAATGACAACAATTTACAGGAAGTAGACAAATATTTAACCAAACACACATTTAGTGTGATTCAAGTGGATGCCAAACCCAGTTATCTCTGCTGCATGCATGCCATCTGCTCAGCAAGGCACAAGAATCTGTAACCCTTCTAGAATGATAGAAGACAGGCTACACAGCATGAAAGATACTGGCAATTTTGAGGCAATTTTGTAATTAAATAAATACCAATTCTTTTAAAAATTAGTGTAAAGCAATACTAATATAAAATTACTGTAAAGCAATGGGTACAATGTACACCCATTAGGTGATGGCTACTCTAAAAGCTCAGACTTCACTACTACACAATATATCCATGTAACAAAATGACACTTGTACCCTTATAAATCTATTCTTTTATTTACTCTAAGGCAAATAAAAGAGAGGTTGTCTTGTTCATATGTATGCATGATTTCATCTAAGATCACAGGAGAACACATTTTACAATTTTCAGGTTAAATAAATGACATTTTTCCAAGTGTCATTCATAACTATCATATTTGGTTATCACATAAGATTCTATGAAGTAGATAAACCATAATTTATGTAACACCCCTCTTGGATGGTCAATTAAGGTTTCCATTGTATCTTTATTTCGGGTAATGTAAAAAATATAAATGTGTGTCTGCAAATACAACATTTAAAACTTCTATGTCAATTATTTTCTTTATAAATGTTCATATTCATTTTAAATCATTTATTTCCTTATTCAAGAAATGTTTTTAGCTTGCTACTTTGTTCAATGCTTTGTGCAAATAGAAACACTTGCTCAAAAGGACTTTGCTATTCCTCATTGCCATTCTTTAATGACCATTATCATTTAATAATGTGTCACAAAACCTGCAATGAATGTGCTCTTAATTAAAATAAATTAACATCAAGAGGCCTGCAAATTAGATTTACTTTATGTCCAATGTCTTCCTTTGTCTTAGTCTGTTCAGGCTGCCATAAAAAAAAACAAAACCATATTCTGGGTGGCTTAAATAAGAGAAATTTATTTCTCACAGTTCTGGAGGTTGGGAAGACAGATGCAGTTTCTGATCAAGACTCTCTCTCTGGCTTATAGATGGTCACCTTCTCACTACATCCTCACATGTTCTTTCCTCTGTCCTTGGGGAATGAGAGTGAGGGGGTACTGGAGCATTCTCTAGTGTGTTTTATTAGGGAGGCCAATCTGCTTTATTTAGTCTGTCAATTTAAATATTAAATTATCTGAAACCACTCTCGCAGAAACACCCAAAATAATGTTTGACCAAATATCCAGTCATCTTTTTTTTCAAAATGGAGGATTAGAGGCAGTGTTAGCATTCCTCTCCCACTTGGAAGGATAGAATAGTGGGTAGAGGTTCACACTGAATTTTTTTTTCCAAGAACCAATACAGGAACTTCACAGAAAAACTGAAAGAATCCACAGACCCTTTGAAAGAAGTGGCAGGCTGCAGCCTACTCCATGAGACAGGTGAAAAATTACAAGTTCTCAGAGTGTAAGAGGGGGACAGCCTGCCCTTGAACACACATACCCCCACCCCCCCACCAGGGAATATGAAGATCCAGGCCATGGGAGAAGGCCTTAACCCTATCCAGAGCTGGAACAAACTCAGGGAGCAGCATGAAATATGTAAGTAGAAGCAGCAGCAGGAAGTACCCTGCAGGCATTCCCAGTCTCCAGTATGAACCAAGGTAAGCCATTCCTGACTATATCTCACAGGAGCCCTTGGGGAAGTCAGCCAAAGAGCTCAGGGAGGTGCCACAGGATGAAAGAAGCCCCTAACTAAACTTTGCGATATAATCTCATTTGGGAATGAATTCCTGCTGCTACTTCTACTTGTGAGACAAAAGCATCAGGTAACCTATAAAGGAAAACCTATCAAACGAACAGCAGATTTCTCAGCAGAAATCTTACAAGCCAAAAAGGATTGGGATCCTATCTTTAGCCTCCTTAAGCAAAATAATTGTCAGTCAAAATCTTGTATCCACAACAACAACAAAAAAGAAAACTTCAGGCCAATATCCTTGATGAACATCAATGCAAACATGCTCAACAAATACTGGCAAACTGAATCCAGCAGCAGCACATCAAAAAGCTTACTACCATGATCAAATAGGAGTTACTCCTGGGATGCAAGGTTGATTCAACATATGCAAATCAAAAAATGTGATTTATTACATAAACAGAACTAAAGACAAAAACCACATGATTATCTCAATAGATGCAGAAAGGACTTTCAATAAAATTGAACATCTGGCTGGGTGTGGTGGCTCACGCCTGTAATTCCGGCACTTTGGGAGGCCAAGGCGGGTGGATCACAAGGTCAAGAGATCGAAACCATCCTGGCCAAAATGGTGAAACCCCATCTATACTAAAAATACAACAATTAGCTGGGCGTGGTGGGACTTGCCTGTAGTCCCAGCTACTCAGGAGGCTGAGGCAGGAGAATCGCTTGAACCCAGGAGGCAGAGGTTGCAGTGAGCCAAGATCATGCCATTGCACTCCAGCCTGGGTGACAAAGCCAGACTCTGTCTCAAAAAAAAAAAAAAAAAAAAAACAAAGAAAAGGAAAAAGAAAAAAAATTGAACATCTATTCATGTTAAAATGCTCAATAAACTAGGTATTTAAGGAATATACCCCAAGATAATAAGAACCATATGAATGGGCAAAAGCTAGAAGCATTCCCCTTGAAAACTGACACAAGATAAAGATGTCCTCTCTCACCACTCCTATTCAACATGGTATTAGAAGTCCTGGCCAGGGCAATCAGGTAAGAGAAAGAAATAAAAGGCATCCAAATAGGAAAAGGGGAAGTCAAACTATCTCTGTTTGCAGATGACATGATTCTATATCTAAAAATCCCCAAAAACTTCTTTTTTTTGAGACCAAGTCTTGCTCTGTTGCCCAGGCTGGAGTGCAGTGGCACTATCTTGGTTCACTGCAATCTCCACCTCCAGGGTTCAAGTGATTCTCATGCCTCAGCCTCCCAAGTAGCTGGGATTACAAAGGTGCGTGCCACCATACCCAGCTAATTTTTTTTTTTTTTTTTTTTTTTTTTTCCGAGACGGAGTCTCACTCTATCGCCAGGCTGGAGTGCAGTGGCTCGATCTTGGCTCACTGCAACCTCCACCTCCCAGATTGAAGCGATTCTCCTGCCTCAGCCTAATTTTTGTATTTTTGTAGAGACGGAGTTTCACCATGTTGGCCAGGCTGGTCTCTAACTCCTGATCTCAAGTGATCCACCCACCTTGGCCTCCCAAAGTGCTGGGATTACAAGCTTGAGCCACCACATCTGGCAAAAGAAAAAAAAAAAAAAATAACC
The DNA here is from genome assembly GCF_006542625.1 of Nomascus leucogenys. Lineage (NCBI taxonomy): Eukaryota > Metazoa > Chordata > Mammalia > Primates > Hylobatidae > Nomascus > Nomascus leucogenys. Next base: position 27,927,979 of record NC_044395.1, on the reverse strand, counting down.
TGAGAAATCTTCTTAAAGTGATAAGCGACTTCAGCAAAGTCTCAGGATACAAAATCAATGTGCAAAAATCACTACATTCCTATACACAAACAACAGTTAAGCTGAGGGCCAAATAAGGAACATGCTGTCATTCACAACTGCTACAAAAAGAATAAAATGCCTAGGAATACAGCTAACAAAGGAGGGGAAAGACGTCTACAAGGAAACTAAAAACCACTGCTCGGAAAAATCTTAGATGACATGAACAAATGGAAAAACATTCATGTCCATGAACAGGAAGATCAATAACATTAAAATGGCCATACTGCCCAAAGCAAGTTATAGATTGAATGTTATTCTTATTAAACTACCATGGAGACTCTTCACAGAACTAGAAAAAAACTACTTTAAAATTCATATGGAACCAAAAAAAGAGCCTGAATAGCCAAGGCAATCCTAAGTAATAAAAAACCAAGCTGGGCACATCACACTACCCAATGTCAAACTATACTACAGGGCTACAGTAATCAAAACAGCATGGTACTGGTATAAAAACAGACACATAGACCAATGGAACAGAATAGAGAAAACCCAGAAATAAGACCACAGACCTACAACTATCTGATCTTTGACAAAACTGACAAAAACAAGCAATGGGGAAAGGATTTCCTATTCAATAAATGGTGCTGGGATAACTGGCTAGCCGTATGCAGAAGATTAAAACTGGACCCCTTCATTACACCATATACAAAAGTTAACTCGAGATGAATTAAAGACTTGAATATAAAACACAAAACTATAAAAACCCTGAAGACAACCTAAGCAGTACCATTCAGGACATAGGTATGGGCAAAGATTTCATGAAGAAGATACCAATAGCAATTGCAACAAAAGCAAAAATTGACAAATGGACTCTAATTAAACTAAAGAGCTTCTAAACAGCAAAAGAAACTGTCAACAGAGTAAACAGATAAACTACAAAATGGGGGAAAAAGACACATGCACATGCATGTTTACAGCAGCACAATTCACAATTGCAAAGATATGGAACCAACCTAAGTGCCAATCAACCAACAAATGGATAAAGAAAATGTGGTATATGTACACCATGGAATACTACCCAGCTATAAAAAGAAAAGAAATAATGTGTTTTGCAGCAACTTGGCTGGATCTGGAGGCCATTACTCTAAGTGAAGTAACTTGAGAATGAAAAACCAAATATTGTATGCTCTTACTTATAAGTGGAAGCTAAGCTACGAGGACACAAAGGCTTAAGCAGAATATAATGGACTTTGGGAACTCTGGGGGATGGGGAACAAAGATTGGGAGGGGAGTGAGGGATCAAAGACTACATACTGGGTACAGTATACACTGCCTGGGTGACGGATGCACTGAAATCTCATAAATCACCACTACTTATGCATGTAACCAAAACCCACCTGTACCCCAAAAACTACTGAAACAAAATAAAATTTTTAAAAATCTTGTAAAGGCCATCGAAAATGAGAAACTGTCATAGCCAACAAGGCCTCAAGAAACATGACAACTAAATATATCTGGTGTCCTGGATGAGATCCTGGAACAGAAAGGGGACATTAGGTAAAAACTATTGTATCAATATTGATACATTATCATTAACTAAAGTTCAAACTTTATTCCAATTATTAAACTAAAGTTCATACTTTATTCTTTAGTTAATGATAATGTATCAATATTGGCTCACTGATTGCAACAAATGTGCCATACTAATGTGGGATATTAGTAATAGGGAAGGCTAAATGTTGAGTATATGAGAATTCTGTACTATTGTAAATCAAAGGTGTTTCTAAAGAATAAAGTCAATTAAAAAATAAAAGTAAATAAAAATAAAATTAAAAAATATATATCCAGGCATCCATTCTACAGGATCAGTGTTCTACCCTTATGACCTCATTTGACCTTAATTACTTCCTTAAGGCCCCCTCTCCATATCCAGCCACATTGGAGGTTGGGGCTTCAACATATGAATTGAGGGTGTGGGGAGTATACAAATATTTCATCCATAACATTCTACCCACATGCAGGATAGTTGTATTATGTTAGATGGAATTATGACCTTGTTGTTGTTTAAATTTGGAGATTAAGTATGGTTTAAGGAGACATATATTGGTTACCAAGTTGACAAGGGATGGGCTTGTGATAGATAATTTTAGGTGTCAACTTGATTAGGCCATTGAATGCCTGGATATTTGGTCAAACATTATTATAGGTATTTATGGGAAGGTGGTTTTTGATGAGTTTAACATTTAAATTGACAGACTAAGTAAAGCAGATTGCCCTCCCTAATGTGAGTGGGCTTAATTTAGTCAGTCAAAGACCTGAGTAGAACAAAAAGTTGACCCTTCTCCATACAAAAGGGAATTCCTCCTGCCTAACTGCCTTCAATCTGGGACATCATTTTCTTTCTGCCTTCAGACGCAAACTGAAACATCATCTCTGTCTGAGTTGTTAGCCTGAAGCCTTTGAATTGGAATTAACATCATCAGCTCTCCTGAGTCTGCAGCTTGCTAACTGCAGATTTTGGATCTTGGGTCTTGTCAACCTCCATAATTACATGAACCAGTTCCTTGTAATAAGTCAGTGTCTGTCTGTCTGCCTGTCTCTCTCTCTCTCTGTCTCTCCATATGCGTATACATCCTATTGGTTCGATTTCTGACTAATAACCCTGACTAACGCACACTTTCTTCAAGATGCTTTTTAAAACAAACTTAAACAACCTCAAACTTAAACTAAAATGTGCCTTATTTAAGAAGCAGTTGTATTAGTTAACTCAGATCAAAATAAAATGCCACAGTTCTGGGATCAATAAAATTCTGGAGGCATAAATATTCAGCTGTGAAGTAGAACCATAGTAGATTTTTCAGAATTTTAGAGAGTTCCATTCAATTTCAAGTCATCCACTTTATTTTACCCATAGCAGGAAGCTCAAGTTATTTTAAATAAAGTGTCATAACCAAAGCAACTTCCTTAATATTCTGATAAACCTCAGCTTTGGGAATGTGCAGAGAACCAAGTGGAATAAACCCTGGCACTTGCTTACTTGTGGTACAAATCCTAAGAATTTAACCCCTCTACTATACCAATGTAATACCAATAGTTAAAAAAATTATGTACCTATGTCTATCTATATAAATAGTTGTGTGTGTGTGTGTGTGTTGAGATGGATATATAGAGAGAAACAACAATAACAACAGAAACATTAATTAGAAGCATCTCTGTTTTCAAGGATGCAGGAAAAAGAGAACACTTATACACTGCTTGTGGGAATGTAAATTCGTACAACCATAAGAAGGCAGTATGGAGATTTCTCAAAGAACTAAAATAGAAGTGCCACTGAATTCAGCAATCCCACTACCAGGTATGTACCCATAGGAAAATAAAGCATTATATCAAAAAGATAACCGCAATCATTACATTTTTCACAATAGCAATGATATGGAATCAACCTAATCGTCCATCAATGGAGTGTTGGATAAAGAAAATGTGGTATATATACACCATGGAATACTATTCAGCCATAAGAAAACAATAAAATTATGTATTTTGCAGCAACATGGATGGAACTGGAGGCCATTATCCTAAGTGAAATGACTCAGACACAAAAAGTCAAATACCACATATTCTCACTTATAAGTGGGAGCTAAATAATGTGTGCATATGCAATTACAGGGTGGAATAATAGGCACTGGAGACTCCAAAAGGTGGAAGGGTGGAAGGAAATTGAGAGTTGAAAATGTACCTGTTGGGTGCAATGTTCATTATTTGGATAATGGGTGCACTAAAAGCCTAGACTTTGCCACTACCCAACATAGATGCATAAGAAGTCTGCACTTGTACTCCCTAAATATATATTAATTTTAGTTTAAAAAATAAGCATTTTTTTTTAATTTCCATATCAAAAAGGAGATGAATGTTACATTTGTTCTATATCCAGCATGAAAGCACCAAAGCACCTCTGATAAAGTCAAAGATTAGTTTTTTAAAGCCAATGGAGAAAGGGTGTTTTAAAGATCATCTTACTTTACAACTACTGTCTGCAAGGAAGGTCCCCTTCAAGTTACCAGGTCTAGATCATCTGATCTTTTTAACTCACAAGTCAAGAAGAATGAAAAGGTTTTAAAATGTTAACAAAAAAGTTATTTTAAGGGAATAGCTATCAAGACAGGTCAAATGATTACTGTGGATACGAGGGTAAAAAATGCAGGCAAAGCTGCTTCTTTTGAAAATGCTCTGCTTACTCCCAAAAAGAGGCACTTAGATCATGAATGGTCTCTGAAACCTGCACCCAAAGGCATCCTGTAGAATGTGTCAGATCATTGTTAAGATCTTCTGCTACAGTTTGGGTATGGCTTGTTGTACCCACTAAATCTCATGTTGAAATTTGATTCCCAATGTGGCAGTATTGGGAGGTGGGCCTACTAGCAAGTGTTTGGATCAAGGGAGCAGATCCCCCATCAGTGGCTTGCTGCTGTTCCCTTGATAGTTCCAGAGGTCTCTCTCTGGAAAGATGGCATTTGTCCTCTTAGGAATAGGTTAGTTTCCATGAGAGTGGGTTGTTAAAAAGACAGGATGCTTCTTGGGTCTGGCCCCTCTTTGTACACACTCACTTCCCCTTTGACCTCTGCCATGTTTTGATGCAGGACAAAAGTCCTAAATATTCATTTCTTTTAAGATATGGAAATTTTAAAAGGGATGCTTGTAGTTAATTTTTCTGTTATTATTGTTGTTGTTGTTTTCTCTCTCTCTGGGATAGAGAGACAGAGTAAATTTATAAGGTTTGTGCCTGAAGTAAACAAGTTGCCAAACTTGTTTCTAAAATAACCAAAAGCTGAGGAGATACCAGCACCATGCTTTTTGTACAGCCTGCATAACTATGAGCTAAATAAACCTCTTTTCTGTATAAATTACTCAGTCTCATGTATTCTTTTGTATTAACACAAAATGGACTAAGGTACCCTCTGGACTCAGAGAATATCAATCATTCATTCTTTTATTGACTGACAAATCATATATCTACTTTTTGGCACACATTATTAAGCATCTCCTCCTTTTCTTTCTTCATTTCTCACACGCATTGCCAGCACACTCAGCATCACCAGCTAATCTCATGGTGATTTTCTAAGATCTCTTATGTAGGGCTCCAACCAGATTTTCTCCCTCTGAAGACCTCTACATTCCAAACTTGTGCTTCAATATCTTTTGCCCAACACACAAACACACACACACACACACACACACACAGCCTTCCATCCCTTCAGCTAAGTGAATATCTCATTAAAGGCAAGTAAGCTGTGAATGATGACTACAACTTTCCCCACAGGACTGCATGTAAATTCTTAAATACTAATTAGTGGATGATAGCGTATTTTGGAAAAGAGATGGTAGTAAGAATATTCTTTTCTCAACAAATACTACCCACTTCTATGCCCACATCCCCTCTCATATACAAATATACACACCCACATTGTTAGAAGAATTGAAATTAGACCCTTAGGAATTAACTTGGAAAAGTTTTCTACTTCTAAAATGTAGCTAAACTTATTTCTAAAATAACAAAGCTGTGTCTTATCTCAAAGGACAGCGTAGATGAAAACACTGCCTCTCTTGGCAATATGAGAAAGATTTGAGTATTTCATTTTATCTGTATGTCTAATTAAAATGCGGAACTGAGTTATTTCATCAACACTTTTAATGCAGTCATCATCATCATCACCTCTTTAAAGGGGAGCAGTAGAGAGTATTGTCTAGTCTACACAACTTTCCAGAAATGTTTGGATTAATTCAATCACAGACTCACAATTTTGGAAACCATTCATTTTTGTTCCTTTCCTGTTAACAAAATATTTCAGGTAGAACACACATTCACTGGTTGTACTTAACCAGTCACAAAGATTAAAAAGGGACAGTGAGTCTTCTTTTGGCTTTGCTTGCCTATGTCTTTGGCTGTGTGTCAAAAGCACTCAATTTTGCCATCATAATGCTTTAATAATGTGGCTTGTAGTATTGATTTCAGTAAACAGACCCTAGAGAGCCTAATAGATTTTAGAGATTTATGAATGATAAGTAGGCCCATTTGGTCATGTCTTACAGACTAATAAATGTCTGAGCCAATTTCCTTTGCCTTTGTACACGCAGCATCTACTCTTTGCCTAATGGAGGCTTTGAATGGAAGTGGAATTGGCTGATGAAGAGCCCAGGCTTCAGTGCCTGACCACTAGGGTGGGAACCTGACTTTGCCAGTGACTGGTGATTTGGAAGTATTCATTTATTCATTCGAAAATATTAATAAATAATTCAAAATATTTATTGAGTACTGACAATCTGCTAGACACTCTTAAATGCTCATGATACAACAAAGAACCAAACTAAGCTCCCTGCCTTTCTGGAGTTTATTCTCACAGGAAAAGAGAAAGAGAGAATAAGCAATAGTTATTAGAAAACAAGTAAGTAACTATACATGGCATATTAGACTGTGCTAAGTATAACATGGGAGAAAATACAGAGTCAGTGACAGGGACAGTAAGGTGAGAAGTTGTCATTTTAACTAAGGTAGTTTGGGGAGAGCTTACTGACATTTAACAAACATTTAAACAAAAAGTCGAAGTGGGTGAGGGATTTATCTGTGTCTGTTGAGTTCAAGGAACATTATGGAAGCCACTTTAGCTAGAACACTCCAGATTCATACACTCAGTTACTTACCTAACAGTGAACAGCTACAATTGAATGTCACTCAGTCATCTCAAACTTTACATGTCTAAATTGTAACTCTAGATTTTCTCTCACAATACATCTTTGCCACCAACTCCAATCTTCTTCATTTCAGTGAGTAACCCTGACATCTACCCAGTTGCAGAAGTCAAAGACCAAGGAAATGAGCTTGATTCCATCTTACCCAGCCATACCCACATTCAGTGCATAATTAACTTCTGTCATAACAATCTCCAAATGATCTTGCAACTGTCCACTTCCCTGGGAGATTCTCTGCTGCCACACTGTGCTAGGCCCCATCATCTTTTTGTCACCTAACTGTCCCCTAACTAGTCTCCCCATGTCCATTCCCATGTCCATCCTTGTTTTCCTCAAATCCATATATCATGCAACACCCAAAAGGAACTCTTTAAATATAAATCAAACCATATCACTCCCTTGCTTGAAACTATTCAAAATAATAATTCCAGATGAAAATATAGTTGAATTTATTTATAATTCATTTATGCTGTGGGAGTGGAACTGGTCTTTTAATCACAGCATAAAACCTAGGTGCCATAAGGAACAACTTGATAAATTTGACTACTTGAAATCAAAACCCTGGAAAACAAAATACAAGCTGTGAAAATATATACTCTACCAGGCATAATTTCCTTGATTACAAATTAATCATTTCACAAGAAGCTCAGATAAATCAATGATGAAAAGAATGACCCAGTAGAAACGTGGTTAAAACGTAGGAATAGGATCACAAAAATACAAACATAAAAAACTTATAAACGTAAAAAAAGAAACTCGACTGCAAGAAATTAATTTCAAATGACATTGAGAAACCATTTTTTATTTCCCAAATATAAATTAAAACATTTTCTGATATCCAGTATTGTGGGTTGTGTAGGTAAATAGACACTCTTGTATAATCGGACAGAGCAGTTTTAGGTTGGTGAAGTTATTCTGGAAAGACATTTTAACATTATCTCTCCATGATATTACTTAATAATAGCACTTGCAAAAGTGTGTCATGATGTACCTATGAAGATGTTTCTTGTAGTATTATTTGTCATAACAAAAAGAGAAAGCCATAAAAATATCAACAGGTGACTACTTAAAAAAATCATACATTCATAATATAGAATATTAGGCACTTTTAAATAAGAATGAGATATTCTGTGAGTGTTGATATATTTTTAAGTGAAAGGGTAAGTACAGAATATGATACAAATATAACATCTATATATGGATATATAATATACATATATTACATATATATTTGCATAAAATTTTAAAGAAAAGAAACTTTAATAGTGAATACTCTCAGGAAAAGGGCACGAGCATCAGAGTGAGAAACAGAAATATGTGGTGTTCATGTGTATAAAAATAAAACTTTTATTTTTAATCAAAATATGCTATTTGGGCAGGAAGATTATGGATCATTTAATTTTTTGCATTTCTCTGTATTAAAATAAAAAAAGTAAATGCCATACAATTTCAAAAAGAGAAGATCTGATCTCAGAAATAACAATGTAAACTCTTTTAAAATAGCTTCCATGGTTCCCCATTGCACCTAGAATGATCCAGGCTTCTTACCATGGCCTAGATCCCGTAACCTGCATGCACTAGGCTTTGTCTACCACTTTCACCACTCTTTCCTGCAACTAAACAACATCCTCACTGCATTCTTTCAATTTCTCAAATGTGCCATAGTATGAGAGCCTCAGGAGCTTTGCACATGCCACTCGTTCTGCTAAGAATATTCTTCCCCTGGCTCTGTATGGCTAACTCCTCATTTTTTAGATCTTGGCCTAAATGTCACTTCCTCAGAAGATCTTTTCCCATCTGCTCTAACTAAAGATGTTCCCCTACTCCTAATTATTATCTCAGGTCTTAGTTTATTCCTTCATATTGTCCTCTAATTATTTTATTTTTTTCTTTTACATTTTTGGAGAGTAAGGGCAGGTGGACTTTCCACTAAAACACATCTCCTCGAGGACAGGGAATCATGTTTCTTTTGTTCACCTTCGTGTTTATGTACAACGCCTAGCACATAGTAGGTTTGCAATAACCAAGGTGACCATATAATTGATCACCCAGATAGTGACACTTTTCTAAAAAAAAAAGGAGGAGCTGAGTAATTCCTCCAGGGCAAAGAATACAAACAGGAGAGTTTTAGATTTCATGCTCAATGATTTCATTAGGAAAAAGAGACAGCTCAAAATAGACAAATATTACAAATCTGTCTTTAAAAGTCGTTTTCTGAACTCCCCCTCTCCCTTTAGGCTGTTTCTTGTTCCTGCTGTCCACAAACAGAAATGGCAAGGTTTCAATTTATCTTTTGGGTTGACCTTCTAATTTAATTCAGCCAGCTAATCTATAGGACTTGCCTCAAAGTATAATTCTTCTCCCTAATTCCAATTGCTGCTCCTTTACTACACTTGACTGAAAAATAACACCATGCAAACGGTCCTCAAGAAAACATTTCTAACTCAGAATTGGACTTTGTCCAGGCAGAACTCAGAACTGCAGTTAAATATGTTGTCAATTTCCCTCTAAACTGTGATAACTAAATTAATGAGAATCAACTTTATTTTCCACTGCTTGGCCAGAAGAGATTAAAAATAAATAAAGATATAGCCACATATCTGCCATGATCACTCTTATTAAATAATTCAGTCCCCCACAATGCCCTGGAGGGCTATGCATTTATCAATGTTATTACACAAATATGCATGTGTACGCACACATACACTGAATAAAAGGTAGCCTACAAGAGTGTAATTCTTGACACTCTAGGATGTCCACACATCTCAAAGGGACAAGTATATTTCTTTGCAAATTTCTGGGACAATAGTATGAGTTGGATGAACCTAAGTTTGAACTAAGCTCAAACAATAACCATAGAATTATTTAGACTTTTTTCCTTAGTTTCTTATCTTTCTACATGAGGTCAGTTTCTTATCTTTCTACATGAGGTAGGTACATAGTACCTAATTTGTAGGGTTTTGTGGGATTAAGTGGAAATCTAATAGTAAATCTTATTATCCAAATATCAGCCCAGTACTTGGCATATATCTCAAATGTTCAATAAATGTTAACTTCTTTGATACTTTTTCTCTCCCCCTACACCCACCGCAGGAGAGCGGCATGCATTTCCACAGGACACATCAACCTAACATGTATGCTTTGCAGTGGGGAAGAGGGTTATAAGGAAAGAGGAAAGGGGGAAGTGAATAATGAGGGTAAAGATCATAATGATTTGTCATTCTCCCTGTGAAACTATTTTGTGTTCTTGGTACTGCTGCTTGTGTTCCCTCCATTCTGATTCACAAGAGTCTTTTCTTAACAGCTTCCAGATACATGATGTTCTGACAAGCCAACTGAATACAGCAGTTTTACATTTTTGACTTGACCCTTAGAAATAAGCCATTATACTTTTAGCTTTTTTATTATTAAGTATTATACTGTACATAAAAGAAATTCCTCCTTCAGCTTCAGTAGGTATGAATGATGTAGGTATGTAAATCTGGGACAGAGCACAAGTCAAGGGGAGCTATCAACAATGGCAGAAGGGTCAAAGGTGGGTTGCAGTCTAGATGGAGCACAGAGTTCAAGTGTCTGCAGATGCTACTTGAGAACACTATAAACCAGGCTGGGCGCAGTGGCTCACACCTGTAATCCCAGCACTTTGGGAGACTGAGGCAGGCAGATCACTTGGGGTCAGGAATTCAAGACCAGCCTGGCCAACATGGTGAAACCCTGTCTCTACTAAAAATACAAAAAATGGCTGGGCGTGGTGGTGCATGCCTGTAATCCCAGCTACTCTGGAGGCTGAGGCAGGAGAATTGCTTGAACCCAGGAGGCGGAGGTTCCAGTGAGCTGAGATCACACCACAGCACTCCAATCTGGGTGACAGATCCAGACTCTGTCTCAAAAAAAAAAAAAAAAAAAAAAAAAAAAAAGCACCATAAGCCAGAATCAGAAGGTTGTTTTTAAGACCCTGAAGCATCCATGGTATCAAACCAGACACCTCAACTGGTCTTGGTTTACAGGACTCTCTGGAGTTTACAGGTTGGTGGCAGCATTGACTCTTCCCTTCCCCGCACCACTTCATTTAAAAACCTCAGCCCCAGTGTTTTAAAGTTTCTCCATTAATCAAATGTATATATCCTCAGGCAAACAGGACAGCCAGTAAATCCTTCTATTTTTCCAGAACTCCTGAGGCAGGCACTCAGATTAGAAAGCACCTGCTGGGATTCTTACTACCCAAAAAAACAATTAGAAAACTTTTAAACTCACAAGGGAGATAATGCCAAAATTTGAATCTTGCTGAATGTCTTTGCAACTCTTTCCCATTTTTTGGTGCAAAATATGAATGTAATTAGTAATTAGTGTTTGAAGTTTGTCTATGTAAAGCTTCAACTTAAAATATTTTAGTATCTGCTCTTTCCTTCAGCAATGCTAAATGAAGCATTGAAAATTCAGCTTTATACACAATTATCTTTTGAAAAACAAATCCTAAAAGGATATAATTATTTAAATTTAATTTCATAAAGAAACCAAATTTACCACATTTCCATTTTGTAATTATTTCCCTTTGTTTTCAAGCAGTTATGGCCATGATTGGTTGTTTTTTTCATAGTAATATTTCTTTTCTGGCACTTGAAGAAAAGATACGTAGCTTTCAAATTAACAGTGTTCTTTTACACTATTCTTACCTATTTGGAAACCCTATGATGCACAGGCACTTACAAAATTTGGAAAAAGACCACATTTCCATTTGAAAAAATTGGAAAATAATTACGAAAACTGTCACTGAATTTTTGGCTAACAAAATACAGCGAAATAGAATAGGCGAATGTCAATAAGTGAGTGCATTTAATGTAAATGAATTATTTGCTGTAACAATGATGCAAATTTATCCTCATGACTACTTCTTGCTCCAGAGTGACTCCTTAGTGTTAAGAAGTTAGGACTAGTAATAGGCCAAATGAGGTGTGGGTAGTACTTTACTTTATCTTAGAAGTGGCAGAGCTGACACTGACCTGAGCGAATGACATTAGCTTTCTCTTAATCCTTGGGTGCACTGATGTATTTTCCAGCCCTTCTTTGTGTCTCTCTTGAAGTGTGCCCCTTCCTTCTCACAAGCCCCTTGGGCCTCCTGAAAACATATAAACTCAAATATGTGCATCCCTCCTATAATTAACCACACCTCTCTGAAGTCCTTTGCACTGGAATAATTAACCTCGTGTTCATCTCTGTCACATGAAATTTCAACCCAATACCTGAAGGAGCCAAACAGAAGCTTGTTCTACCTATAATTCCCTGATCAAAGTATTAATGTCTCTCTGAACTTGTTTTCATGTATTTAAATTAATGATGATAATACTTATTTCACACTGCTTCTGTGAAGACTAAGTAGGCTAATATATGGGTAAACCCTAGTATGGTGCTACTAACCTCTGAACTCTAAACTAGAGAAAGCTGCATTTCTACACACCCTTCAGAACCCTGGTCTTGAGTAAGATTTAGGGTATTTACTTTATTTTTACTCCAGTCCAGCCAAAGATGCTGTAAAATTAATGGTGACAATAGCTATATTGAAATGTGGGGTGCCAATCCTATTGACCACAGGCACTGCCTCTTTGTTGGAGGAGTTATTTTCAAAGATCAAGGTTCCTGGAGTTTTACTAACAGAGAACCACTTAGCACTGATCTTTCTATGTCTTTATTCTGTTCAGAACATTATAGAAAAGACTTATATTTTTAAAAGAGTCTCTTTTGTGCATATATTGCTGTGTTAAAAAAAAAACTAATTTCCAAATATAGCAGTTCAAAATAACAAAGTTTCAAAAGCAGAGGTTTTGTTTTTAAGCCAGAAAACAAAAACAGCTTAACTGAGGGTCTCTGTCCCAAGGTCTCTCATAAGCTTATGAGGTTGTATTTCAGCCATAAGCTGGGACTGTTGTTTCATCTGAAGTCTTGATGGGGAAAGTGTTCAAGGAAATTTATTTCTAATCTGCATACAGTTGTTGAGAAGCCTTGGTCTCTCACCATGACAGCCTCTTCACAAAACATGGCAGCTGAATTTTCCTAGGGCAAGTGATTTAAGAGAGAGTGAGTGCTATGGTTTGAATATTTGTCCCCTCCATAACTCAGGTTTAAATTTAACCTCCAGTGTGGCAGTATTGAGAGGCTGGGCCTTTAAGAGGTTATTGGGTCAAAGGGCTCTTTCCCTCAGTAATGAATTAATTTACTTACAGATTAATGGATTAATGGGTTAATGGATTCATGAGTTTTATGCGAGTGGAACTAGTGGCTTTATAAGAAGAGAGCCTTGAATCAGTGTGCTCAGCTCCCTCGCCATATGATGTCTTGTGCTGCCTCAGGACTCTTCAGAGAGTCCCCACCAGCAAGAAGGCCCTTTGCCAGATATGGCCCCTCAACCTTGGACTTCTTAGCCTCCATAACTGTAGAAATAAATTTATTTTCTTTATAAATTACTTAGTTTTAGGTATTGTGCTTTAAGCAGAAGAAAATAGACTAAGACCATGAAAGAGTCCACAAGATAGAAGCACAGTCTTTTTTATAACCTAATCTCAGAAGCAACATTCCATTACTACTGCCATATTCTTTTCATTAGAAATAAGACCCTCAATTCATCCCAGACTCAAGGAGAGGTAATTACAACGAGAATAAATATCAGTATATGGGGATCCACTTATTCACAGACATAATCATTTATGTCTCAAAGAAAGGCTGGATGACTGCTCTCTGGCAGTGACCAATCTGTTGAGTTTCTGGACTGTCAGGGTGCTGCTGCTTTCTCTCTCACTTCTTTACCAAGTTTAGAGGAACTGGAAACCCATCACCCTTTAGGAAAGTTTATATCTGACAAGTATATCACAATGCTTCAGACCATGTTTATAGCCCATGCCTATCTAGTACAATTTCATGATGTGACTTTGTGAAAAAAGTAAATAAATAATATTCTCTAAAAGATCCATTGTCACTGGTATTTCTGTTCAAATTCTGCTCTTGGCCAAGCTAATGCAATATAGTTAGAATGTTGCACATTCTCTGATTGTCCTGGTATTTATAAGTCTTCCAACCGAAGCATGAATATTTCCATAAGCATTAGTTCAGTCCTCTGGAAAGCCATTTGGGCCAAAATGGAATACACCAGTGTATTAAATTTGGAGGTGTTACCCTTGAAGTTTGCTAAATGCTTCTCTTGTGATCTGAAGGAGTTAATATGACACACATGGCTTAATTTGTAATGAGGATGGTAATTGAGCACTGAACATAATAAAGCACTTTATATTGGTGTCCTACTGAGATCTGGTTTATAGTCTTTGGAAACAATGCATAAATATATAATGACTTTTTTTCTTTTGTGCCTGGGAAACTAGAAATTATATTTAAACACCACTAGAACACAAAGATTATCAGCCAAAGGAACACACTATCAATTTGAAAGCTAAGTATCTTTTCTTCAAATGCCAGAGAAGACATATAACTATGAAAAAACAAACAATCATGGCCATAAACACAATTGAAGAAACAACAATTTTCAAACTGCATTAAATGGAGCCTTGGGATTCCCTGTAAGTGCTCCCAGGGACCTACAGACAAGGGAAAGGGCAAGCCAACTGGACAAGGCTCTGAGCTCTCCTGAGTTGGGCTCCCACTCCACTCAAGGTAGCTGTGCCTTGATCTGTCTCACAAATAGGATTAGTTTACAATGTTATGCAAAAATCGAAAATATCCAGCACTGGCAAACTTATGAGAAGTGAGATCTTATGCACACATTGTAGGTAAGCATGTTAAATATTGTAGCAGCTTCGGAGGGTACTCAATCTACAGAGTCTATCACAATTTAACTCTGAATACTTTTTGCTCCAGAGTCTACATCTAAAGTACTACAATGGGCTAATAGCCAGATCCTGTGCAGCACAAACTCAAGCAGAATAATACATTTACTAGGATAATTAACACCTTTTGGCTTTGGGATAATATAGCCTCCGACTGATTTAATGAATTAAACTGTTTTTACCCTATTTTGAAACCCTATGATATACAGGCAATAAGAGAAAATTTGAAAAAAAAAAAGACCATATGCAGGACAATGTTTACCTCTCAGTGGACAATAATCTTTTAGTTTCTGTAAAAGTGTCCATAGTTTGTATTTTCATATCCAGCCAGCACGACCACAAACTGATACAGAGAAAGTGTCCAAAAGATGTTTGCTGAATAGTTAAATGACTAAGTGTTGAATAATATGTAAATACATAAAGAAAAAGCAATAATAACTATCATTGTTTGACAGTGTCACTGGAAATGGCTCCTTTCAGGAAAATCAAACAGCCACTTATTATATACTCTGTCACTTATTTTCTACTCAGATTCACAAAAGAAAGAAACAAGAAATGTGTCATGGAGAATGGTAAATTAAACAGATTGCTCCATGGCCATGGAAAAGACTGTAAGCTATATACCTATGACAGTAGCAACTCTAAAAGTATTTTTATTATCAAGAGGGCAAGTACTATTTATTTGACATCTCCAGGTAATGGGAAAAAAATGTGCAGTTAGTTTTATATTGTCAGTTAGCTATGAAGTCACTAAAACAATAATTCTACTAAACATTTTCAGTGATAGCCTAGAGGAAAAGTATGCCTGATCTGAAACATAATTTCCCTTGACACAGTCTGTGTCACTCCATAGTCTCATAACTTAGTGGACAAGATACAAAAATATAGCTTTTTTCACACGCTCAGAAAAGCAAAATCTATACTACAATGCCATCTACACTGCACTTCTACCAAGAAGTAAAAAATAGTTTTAATACCCGAAGTATTATCTCAACAAGGGCAGGGAATATGTCTATTTATATTTCATATTCAATAGCTTGTATGTTATTTGACACATAGTAGATATCAACAAATATTTGTTGTTGGGTGATACTCCTAACAGTCACTATATACACCCTACTCAGTATCAGTTTTCTTTTCTACTCCACTCTCATCTTTGAAAATGAGGGCCAAAATATCTTTAACAGCTATATCCAGGTATAATTCACATACAGTAAAATTCACTTGGGTGGTAGAATTTATATTCTCTACTGGATGGGCCAAATCTCTGAAACACCTATCAGTTGCAAAGTTCCTTCTAAGGGACTTCGTAGAGTCCCCTTCTTTTTTTTTTTGAGACAGAGTCTTGCTCTGACACCCAGGCTGGAGTGCAGTGGCACGATCTCAGCTCAATGCAACCACCACCTCCCAGATTCAAGCGATTCTCCTGCCTCAGCCTCCTGAGTAGCTGGGATTACAGGCATGCGCCACCACGCCCAGCTAATTTTTGTATTCTTAGTAGAGACAGGGTTTCACCATGTTGCCCAGGCTGGTCTCAAACTCTTGACCTCATGATCCACACAGCTTGACCTCCCAAAGTGCTGGGATTACAGGCGTGAGCCACTGTGCCCAGCCTGTCAAATCCCCTTCTTAACCACTTTCACACAAGTCTCAATGCCACTGCCACATCACCTGTCAAACTAGCAATTAGCTGATTTAAGAAGGGATGGGTCCCTGACCCAAAGGCAGTCAGTCCACAGATATCCCTTGGGCCATGAGGTGAGTTATAAAGGAAAGGTCTCTCCAGTAGGCAAGATGGTGAACACCTATACTGATTATATTCATCTCTGAGAGAGTTTGACCTTGAGATATATAGAATTCAGGACCTAGAAGTTAAACTATAACCCCCAGAATGTAGCAGAGACAAAGTGAGAAACTGTAGCACACCAGAGGAGGGAACATAGAACCCCAGCTGTGAGGGATCAACAAGAGTCTGCTCTCTAGAGCTGAGAGACTATTATAGCCCAAGTCCATGGGGAAGTAAGTGAGCCCTACCTAACAACTGAGGCACAAGGTTTATCAGTGTTCACTGTCTAGCCAAAGCTGCCACTGATCTCCCAAGACATCTTAACAATACTTGGTTTTGACCTTGGTTATGCCCATTTCTCCAGCCTTGTATACTGTCCTTGTCCACAGAGCTTCTTTGATCAAGTCATGCAAGCCCCAGAAGCTTGTCTTATTGCCTTGAGCTGCCAGTCAGAGTGCAGGTCCAGTGATTTATTTTCTTCTAAGTCATTGCCAAAACTATTTTGCTTCTAATAAAAATGGTCGTGGCAATACCTGACATTTGCTGAGCATTTACTCTTTGCCCAGCCCATCTTTATCAGACTAAATTCTTCCAAGAGCCACAAGTAAGATTGGTCATTATCCTTATTGTACAAGTACACTAAGTCTTAGAAAACATAAGTAACTGGACCAAAAGGCAGGCCCTGGTCAAGGAGTCAAGATTTAAGCCAGGACTGCCAGATGCCTCGTCCTGAATATTTAGCCACTAAGTACATTGTCTTGAATTTATTATGTTCAAAGGATAAGGATATGAACCCTGGATGTCCCAGGGAGAGTTAAGTACAAGGAAGAACTTAGAAAAATAGTTAGAAAATAGAGCCAGTAGTGCTCTGCAGGAGTATAAGAAAGGATTGTGACTTAACTGAAACCAAGGACACTGCCACATTCTTAAGAATTAACTTACTGCTATTCAAGGAGAATCTAAAGGCCCAACCATCCTAAAATGAATGAAAGGGACATAAAGCAAAGGCAATCAACAGCAGCAAGATCCTGTAGCTCATGGGTCTATTAAGATGACTTCCAGTTCCCCTGAGACCTACCTGTGCTGTATTGTCAACTTTCTGTAAAGGCTGTGGTAGAAGTTACTGTCTTCTTTATTCCTACTGATGTCCTCACAACAAATTCCTATTACTTAAAGTAGCATGAGTGTGGCTTAGCTTCTTGAAATCTAAAAACAAAACAAAAAACTCTAACTAAAACATATGTTATTGCAAGGAAAGGCATTCATCCTTTGTTTCCTTCTACTAAAGAATTAATAATAGAGCTAAGAAGACAGAAAGATGATGCACGTAACAATTATATCAGTAAGGGTTCCAGCAGGAAACAGCTGGCACACTCAACTTAGAGAATTTGAAAACAGTTTAATAAAGAGACTATTTGCAAAGGTTTGAGCAGGCATGGGGGAAATTATGGGGAATGATGGTTCCATTCGCCTTCTGGCCTGAAATGGTGAGGGAAGGAGAGGTAACTGGAACATACGAACAATAAGAACTGTGTGGGGAGGGTCATGTGAGAGTCGCTGGTGCCTTTGGTCATTGAACAGGGATGCAGCAAGCCCAAAGTGACTGCAGAGAAACAATCTGGGGAATAAATACCCTGACCTCACTATCTTCCTCCCTCCAACTTTGATTCTCCCTGTTAGCCAGA
The DNA here is from genome assembly GCF_006542625.1 of Nomascus leucogenys. Classification (NCBI taxonomy): domain Eukaryota; kingdom Metazoa; phylum Chordata; class Mammalia; order Primates; family Hylobatidae; genus Nomascus; species Nomascus leucogenys. Next base: position 27,909,914 of record NC_044395.1, on the reverse strand, counting down.
GCAAACGTGAAGCCAAAGAGCCAGGGAGCCTGTTGCTATGGTTCAGCCTTCTGGAGCAAAGGCAGAGTCGAAAATAGCTATGGAAGAGAACATGGGAAGACATCTGCACAGAGTGGCAAAAAGAAAAAGTTGATGGGGATCAGGTTTAAGGAAAGAGAAGAAGGGTGGGCACGGTGGCACACGGTGGCTCACACCTGTAATCCCAGCATTTTGGGAAGCTGAGGCAGGTGGATCACCTGAGGTCAGGAGTTCGAGACCAGCCTGGCCAACAAAGTGAAACCGTCTCTACTAAAAGTACAAAAAAAAATTAGCTGGGTATGGTAGCACACGCCTGTAGTCCCCGCTACTCAGGAGGCTGAGGCAGGAGAATTGCTTGAACCCAGGAGGTGGAGGTTGCAGTGAGCCGAGATCATGCCACTGCACTCCAGCCTGGGCAATAGAGTGAGACTCCACCTCCAAAAAAAAAAAAAAAAAAAAAATTTAAAAAAAAGAAAAGAGAAATTGTGACAATAGGGAGTAGGCAGTTAGACAAATGTGTCAGGTTAGTGAATAGCCAAAAAGTACCAAAATTGAATCAAGAAGAAATAGAAACTATGAATACACCTATAATGAATAAAGAGATTGAATTAGCAATCTAAAAATTTCCCACAATAAAATGCCTAGGCCCAGATGGCTTCACTGCTGAATCTACTAAACATTTTTCAAAAATTAATACTAATCCTCCACAAAATCTTCCAAAAAGTAGAAGTGGAAGTAGCACTTCTAAACTTATTCTATTATATGAAGTCAGTATTACTTTGATAGCAAAGCCAGACAAAGATATCACAAGAAAACTATGAATCAACATATTTTATCAATATAGATGCAAAATTCCTCAAAATACTAGCAATGCCAATCCAACTATATATAAAAAGAATTATAAAACATGACCATGTAGAATTTATCCTAGGAATGAACAGTGGGTTTAGCATCTGAAAGTCAGTCAATACAAAAGACTACTAATAGAATAAAGAACAGAAACCACATGATCACCACAATAGATGCAGCAATAGCATTTGACAAAATTCAACACCCTTTCATGATAAAACACTCAACAAACTTGGAATAGAAGAGAACTTTCCCAATCTTGATAAAGTGCATCCATAAATCCAGCTAATATCATCATACTTTATGGTGAAAAGCAATGTTATCCTCTTAAGATCAGGAACAAAACGAGTATCTGTTCTCCCCACTTCTCTTCAACATTGTCCTGAAAGTTCTAGCCAGGGTAATTAGATAAGAGAAAGAAATGAAAAGCGTTCAGACTGGAAATGAAGAAGTAAAACCATCTCTATTTGCAAATCCATTATTATACATATGAAAACTTCTAAGGAATTTACTAAAAACAAATTATTAGAACTAATAAACTAGTTCAGAAACATTGCAGTGTACAGGATCAATACACAAAAGTCAATTATATTTATTTCTATACATCAGCAATGAATACTTAGAAACGAAATTAAGATTACAATTACATTTGTAATAGCATAAAAAAGGATAAAATACCTAGGAATAAATTTAGGTAAAGAAGTGCAAGACTTATGTGCTGAAAGCCACAAAACATTGTTAAAATAAATTAAGGAAGATCTAAATAAATACAAAGAAATCCCATGTTTATGAATGAGAAGACTTTATATTGTTAAAATTATAATTGACAGATTCAAATCTTGCCCAAATTCCTACCTTGTGGGTCTAGGGAGTCATGCCCTACAAACCACAAATTCTCATCAGATGGGTTTTATTTGACCCTATATATTGTGACTTACTTTTCAATCTGACTCTGGCATAACATTGTGAGACAAGGGGAAAAAAATATTTAACCCCAAAAGATATTTCCTTGCCATATCTTGAACTTGCCATGCAAAGTCTCTTATGGGATAAATCCACATTCTGTGGACAATCCCCTTCTCCCTTTGTTTTCTTTCCTTTCTTTTCCAGATCCAGGAGATAATAAACTAAGAACCAGGCATCCTTTTAGGTCCCATAAGAAACATTTTACAACCTGCTCTCTCTCTGAAGTTTGCTATTTGAGAGGTTCCCCTGAACATTAAAACTTGATCTCCACAACGCTTTATTTTAACCTGAACATTCCTTTCCATTGATCCCAGGTCTTCAGATAAACTCAACCAATTGTCGAGCAGAAAATGTTTAAATTTACCTGTAGCCTGGAAGCTCCCCCGCCCCACCACCCGCTTTGAGTTGTCCTGCCTTTCTGAACCAAACCAATGTATTTCTTAAATGTATTTGATTGATGTCTCATGCCTCCCTAAAATATATAAAACCAAGCTGTACCCCGACCACCTTGGCCACACGTTCTCAGAACCTCCTGAGGACTGTGTCACAGGCCATGGTTACTCATATTTGACTCAGAATAAATCTCTTCAAAATATTTTACAGAGTTTAACTATTTTTGTCAACATAAGTGACCAATAAATGTGAACTCCATTCTCCTCTTCCCAGAGATGTGTCTTAAATTTATACTAATCTATGACATTTTTTCTGTGTCACTGGAAAACATTTTTTCTGTCTTTTTTTGGCGATTTCTCTCTCTTTATATAAAATAAGAGCCCCCTGTAAAATCTCCCCATGTTATCTGTGTTGTTCCTGTGCACTGATCCATCTATCTCTGTTCTTCCTCTTGTCTAGAACCAGTGTTTCCCTAAGTGCTTTTTACTGATGAAAAGGCCAAGAGGTGACCATGTGAATATGGGCCAAGAAATGTTAACTTCTGGTTCTGTGAGAAGACAGCATTTGACTCCTTTCCAAAACAACCCCATCTGTGGAGAGCATCAAATGTTAGCGGGTTGCTCTGCTGTGCTTAAAGTATTTCTGGCAATCTTGTTGGGAAAAAGAAAACATTTCTTCTCTGAAGAAGAATGGTTATCTCCATTTACACTCAGATTGTTATGTTATCTCCAATCTGAGTTGACAAAGGGAAAAGACAGAAGTATGTAGTTTTTAATAATTACTTTTAGCTTCCATGTCCTAATCAAAGATCAGTTTTGATAATTGTACCTTGTCCTATCTAAAATTCCTTTCATATTAATGGGACATAATATATTAACTTATTGTTATAAATGGCAGTATTTTATCATCTCACGATTTTGTGTGTGTGTGTGTGTGTGTGTGTGTGTGTGTGTGTGTGTGTGTTTATACTCATAGTACCTTTATTCACAATAGCCACAAACTGGAAGTAACTGAAATGTCCACCAACATGTGAATGGCCAAACAAAATGTGACATATTCATGCAATATACTACCACTCAGAAACAAATTGCATGACGTTTTAATGTTCTTATACACTAGAAAAATTTCTTTATAAAATCTTCACTTTTTTGAGAGTAGTTTATGATTTTTTCTATCATAAGCTACTCTTCTTCTAGGGCCATTTTTGCCTGAATAGTCACAAGGACTCTCGATTATAGAAGTATCTCTTCTAGAAAGTTCTATTTATCTTGCACAAGGGTTCCAAAGGTTTCACTGGTCCCAGACTGGTAATTTTAAAATAACTTTACTAAGGTATAATTGACAAAAATAAAATTTATATGATTAAATTATATAATTTGATCAATGTTGACATTTGGAGGTAAAACATGCCCAGAAGAAAAAGAAAAAAAAATTGTCATATATATGCACCCATGAAAATATCATTGCAATACAAAATTAATGTATTTATTACCCAAAGAGTGTTTGTGCCACTTTGTCATTCCTCTCTCCTGACCCCCACACACCCCCACATTCCGAGGCAACCACCGATCTGCTTTCTGCCACTACAAATTAGTTTGCATTTTATAGATTCTTGCACAAATAAAATCATGATTAAGTACTCTTGGTTGATTTGCTTCTTTCATTGAACTACAATTGTTTTAAAATTCATCCATGCTGTTAATTCTTATGGACAGTTTCTTTTTGGTGCTGAGTAGTATAACATTGCATGAACGTACTACCATTTATCAATTCACCTTCTTGTGGACACTTGGAGTTGTTTCCAGTTTGGGGATATTATAATTAAAGCTCCTAAGATTATTCTTGTATAAGTCTTTGTATGGACATAAGCTTTCATTTTTCTTGGGAAAATGCCTAAGCATGGAATGCTGGGATAATATGGAAAACATAAACTGATTTCTAGAGTAGTTGTACAATTTTACATTCTTACTAACAGTGTATGAGAGTTCCAACTCATCCACTTACACATCAGTACTTGATATAGATAGTCTTCTTAATTTTAGCCATTCTAATGAGTATATAGTGGTTTCTCACTGTGGTTTTAATTTGCATTTCCCAACGACTAACTATAGGGTGTATCCTAAGACTATGGCCTCAGGAACACTCTCGTGCAAGTCCACACTCAACCTCCAGCAATTCATCGAAATTACCATGGAATTGTTGCTACCAGAGTTTATGGCTCTAGTGGTTTCTGCTCCAGTTAAGCATATTTTGGGTTCTCCATCTTTGTGCCTTAGTCCATTTGCATTGCTGTAAAGGAATACCTGAGACTGGGTCATTTTATAAGGAAAAGTGGTTTCTGTGGCTCATTGTTCTGCGGGCTGTACAAGAAGCATGGTGCTTCACATTTGCTTCTGGCGAGGGCCTAAGGAAACTTCTACTCATGGTAGAAGGCAAAGGGACACAGGCATCACATGGTGAGAGAGGGTGCAAGCTGAGAAGGGGGCAGTGCCAGGCTCATTTTAACAACCAGGACCCACAGTCAGAGAACTAATAAAGCAAGAACTAACTTATTACCACAACGATGTCACCAAGCCATTCATGAGGAAATTGTCCCCCATGACCCAAACACTTCTCAATAGACCCCACCTCCAACACTGGGGATCAAATTTCAACATTAGATTTGGAGGGGATAAATATCTAAACGATATCACTTTGGATGTGCCTATGTCTCCATATTTAGGGTGGCAGTTTATCCTAAGACTTCAGTTCTCTAATAGGTCCAAGAAAAGGCATTGATTTTCTAGTTTATCCAGCTTTTCCTTATTGTGAAGATTTCTAGTTTATTACATGTCAAAGCTGAAACTACATCTATGGAAAGGTTTTTAACTAAAGTTTTTAACCAAAATTTAATTTATTCAATAGATATAGGGCCATTTTGGTTATCTGATTATTCTTTTGTAAGCTTTCAAGGTTTGTGTTTTTAAAGAATTTTTCCATTTCATTTAAGTTGTCATACTTATTGGCATAAAGCTCTCTATAATAATTACTTATTATCTTTTAATACCTGTAGAATCTATAATCATGTCTCTATCTCATTTCTAATATTAATAATATGTGCCTTCTTTTTTCCCCAATTACTCTGGCTAGAGGTTTATCAATTTTATCTTCTCAAATAATCAGCATTTACTTTTATTGATTTTCTCTATTGGGTTTGTTTTCTATGTTATTGATTTCCATTTTAATCTCCATTATTTTATTTTTCACAATTTAGGTTTCATTTGCTTCTCTTTTTCTAGCTTCTTAATAAGGTGAAACCAAGATCACTAATTTAAGAATTTTTTTCTTTTCTAATGAAGTTTAGTGCTATAAATTTCCCTGTATATACCATTTTAGCTGTATCCTACATATCTTAATATGTTGTTTTAATTTTTGTTTAAAAATATTTTTAAGTTTTTATTGTTTCTTTGAATCTTATTTAGAAATGTGTTGTTTTTAGTGTATTTTTTCTGATATCTTTTTTTTATTGACTATTTATCTAATTCAGTCTTGCTCAGAGAACCTGTTTAGTATGACTTGACTCACTTAAAGATTATTCAGACTTGTTTTATGGACAAGGATATCATCTATTCTAATAAATGTATACTTGAAAAGTATCTGTCATTTGGTGGTGCATTCTATACATGACACAGGTCAAGGTGGTCTACAGTGTTGTTCAAGTATTTATATTCTTATTGATATTCTGTCTTCTCATTTTAGGTATTATTGAAAGAAGAGTTAAAATGATTGAACTACAAATGTGGATTTGTCCACTTCTTTCTATTCTAACAGTTTTTGCTTTATTTATTTTGGGGCTCTGTTAACAAGTGCACAAACATTTAGAAAATTTTTTAACTTTATTTTAAGTTCAGGAACACAAGTTCAGGTTTGTTAAATAGGTAAATTTGTGTCATGGGAGGTTGTTGTGCAGATTATTTCATCACCTGGGTATTAAGCCCAGTACCTACTAGTTACTTTTCCTAATCCTCTCCCTCCTCCCACCCTTTACCCTCTTATAGGCCCCAGTGTGTGGTGTTCCCCTCTATGTGTCCATGTATTCTCATTATTTAGCTCATTCTATTACATTTAGGAATCTATGCCCTCTTAATAAACAGGTCCTTTGTAACATTACAAAATGACTCTCTTTATCTCTGCTTATATTCTTTGCTCTAAAACCTAATTTGTCTAAAATTAAAATAGCCACTCCAGCTTTCTTTGGATTAGGGTTATTGTAGCATATATATTGTGACCATCCACACTACGTTTAACCTAGCTGTGTCTTCATATTTAAAGTTCCTTGTAGGTTTCTTATAGGCACCATATAATTAGGTCCTGCTTATCTGATCTAACAATCTCTACCTTTTGATTAGGGTGTTTAGAATATTTACATTTAATGTAATGTTTATATTTTTGGTTTTAAACAGACCATCCTCATAGTTGTGTCCTATATATTCCATATGTTCTTTTATCATTTTTTTTCTCTCTTTCTCCCTTCTTTGGGATTAACTGAGCATTTTTTTATTATTTCATTTTTGCTTCTTTTTGGCTTAGCAGCTATAACTTTAAAGTTATTTTAGTTGTTGCAATAGGATGTATATTTTATATCTTTATTTTGTCACAATTTACTTTTATGTGATTTTTTATCATTTCATTCATAAGGATTTTACCAAAATTCTTCACAAAAGTTCTTTAAAGAAGAAGTTTCAATTCTCCTCTCCCAGCCTTTTTGCTGTTGCTTTCATACATTTTACTTCATATATGTGTTATAAATCCCAATTTATTATTACTTTTTATTTAAAGAGTTAATTATCTTTTAGGAAAAAAATGTAATAGAGAAATGTTTCAATATTTACCCACTGTATTAGTCCATTCTCACACTGCTATGAAGAAATACCTGAGACTGGATAATTTATAAGGGAAAAAAGGTTTAATTGACTCACAGTTCCACACTGATGTGGAGGCTTCAGGAAACTTAGAATCATGGTAGAAGGCAAAGGAAAAGCAAGCACCTTCTTCACAGGGTGGCAGGACAGAATTAGTGCAAGCAGGGGAAATGCCAGGTGCTTATAAAATGATCAGCTCTCATGAGAACTCACTCACTATCACTAGAACAGCATGGCAGAAACCACCCCCATGATCCAATTACCTCCACCTGGTCCCACTCTTAACGTGGGGATTATGGAGATTACAACTTGAGATGAGATTTGGGTGGGGAGATACAGCCAAACCATATCGTTCCACCCCGGCCCCTCCCAAATCTCATGTCTTTTCACATTCCAAACCAATCATCCCTTCCCAACAGTCCCCCAAAGTTTTATCTAATTTCAGCATTAACTCAGAAGTCCACAGTTCAAAGTCTCATCTGAGACAAGGCAAGTCCCTTCCACCTATGAGTCTGTAAAATCAAAAGCAAGTTAGTTACTTCTTAGATACAATGGAGTACAGGCATTGGATAAATGCTGCCATTCCAAATTGGAGAAGTTGGCCAAAACAAAGGAGCTACAGGCCCCACGCAAGTCTGAAATCCAATAGGGCAGTGGCTTTTTCAGGTGCACAGTGCAAGCTGTTAGTGGATCTACCATTCCAGGGTCTTGAGGATGATGGCCCTCTTCTCACAGCTCCACTAGGCAGTGCCCAGTGGGGAGTCTGTGTGGGGGCTACAACCCCACATTTCCCTTCCACACTGCCCTAGCAGAGGTTCTCCATGAGGGCTCCACCCCTGCAGCAAATTTCTGCTTGGACATCCAGGCATTTCCATACATCCTCTGAAATATAAGCAGAGGTTCCCAAACCTCAGTTCTTGACTTCTATGCACCTGTAGGCCCAACACATGTAAGCTGCCAAGGCTTGGGGATTGCACTCTCTGAAGCAATGGCCTGAGCTCTATGTGGACCCTTTTAGCCATGCCTGGGATGCAGGGCACCAAGTCCTGAAACTGCACAAAGCAGCAAGGCCCTGGGCCCAGCCCACAAAACCATTTTTGCCTTCTAGATCTCCAGGCCTGTGATGGGAGGGGCTGCTGTGAAGGTCTCTGACACGCCTCAGAGACATTTTCCCCATTGTTTTGCTGATTAGCACTTGGCTCCACATTACTTTTGCAAACTTCTGCAGCCAGCTTAAATTCCTCCCCAGGAAATATGGTTTTCCTTTCTACTGCATCCTCAAGCTACAAATTTTCCAAACGTTTATGCTTTGTCACCTCTTGAATACTTTGCTGCTTAGAAACTTCTTCCACCAGATACCCTAAATCATCTCTCTCAAGTTCAGTTTCACAGATCTCTAGGGCAGGGACAAAATGCTGCCAGTGTCTTTGCTAATGCATAGCAACAGTCACCTTTATTCCAGTTCCCAACAAGTTCCTCATCTCCATCTGAGACCACCTCAGCCTGGACTTTATTGTGCATATCACTATCAGCATTTTGGTAAAAACCATTCAACAAGTCTCTAGGAAGTTCCAAACTTTCCCACATCTTCCTGTCTTCTTCTGAGCCCTCCAAACTGTTCCAACCTCTTCCTGTTTCCCAGTTCCAAAGTTGCTTCTACATTTTTGGGTATCTTTATAGCAGCACTCCACTCTCAGTACCAATTTACTGTATTAGTCCATTCTCACACTACTATGAAGAAGTACCCGAGACTGGGTAATTCATAAGGGAAACAGGTTTAAATGACTCACAGTTCCACATAGCTTGGAAAGCCTCAGGAAATTTACAATCATGGCAGAAGGCAAAGGAGAAGCAGGCATCTTCTTCACAGGACAGCAGAACAGAGTGAGTACAAGCAGAAAAAATGTCAGATGCTTATAAAACCATCAGATCTTGTGACAGCTCACCATCACTAATACAGCATAAGGGAAAACCACCCCCATGATTCAATTACCTCCACTTGGTCCCGCCCTTGATACATGGGGATTATGGGGATTACAATTTGAGGTAAAATTTGGGTGAGGACATAGAGCCAACCCATATCATCCATGTAATCATTTCTGTTTTTCTTCATTTCTTTGTGTAAATCTAGGTTCCCGACTGATACAATTTAACTCTGCTTGCAGGACTTTCTCTTAACAGTCTTGCATTGCAGATCTCTGTGTAAAGAATTATTGCAACTTTTGTATGTCTGAAAAAAAGCCTTTTTTGAAGAGTATTTTCTTTGAAGTGTATTTTTGACAGACATATAATTCTAGATTAAATTTTTTTTTCAGTACTTTTAAAGATGCTGTACCTTTTTTGTGGCTTCGATTGTCTTCAACAAGAAATCTGCTATAATCCATATCATTGTTCAATTCCCACCTATGAGTGAGAACATGCGGTGTTCTCACATTATATGGGATAAAAATTATAGAATTTTCTCAATCAGTGTAGAAAAACCATCTGACAAAATTCAAAATTCTTTCATCATGGCTTGCTGGAAGGTAGATCATGGTGGATGGAAGGCAAAACTAGACTGCAGCTTCAACTTGGACAGACAGAGCAGCGTGTGGAGGCTCTCATTGTGAATTTTTGCTCCAGAATGACTGCAGGAATACATCAGGAAATCTGAGAGGACCACAGACCCTCTGAAGGAAGCAGATAGCTCCTGCAGGACCCAGAAGACACCCCAAATACTGTGAATGCCCAAACTGTGGATGTGGGAAGGGGAGATCATCCACCCCCAAACACACACCCTCACTGGGAAAACTGAAGGTCTAGATTATAGGAGAAGATTCTGACCTTACCTGGAGCTGAGTGAATTTAGACAGCTGAGTGAAATACAGGAGTAGAGGAAGAAGCAGGAAAAGCCCTGCTGGGTCCCCTAGGAAACCATTTCTGCCTGGCCTCACATGGGTCCTTCAGGAGGGTGGCTGGAGTCACTGGGAAGAGGATACAGGGAGAAGGTAATATCCAGATGAACTTCGTAACAATTTGAACTGATCAAGAAGAATCCTGGCCAGAACTCAGGGGAGGGCGTGAATCCAGTGGGCAGACTCCAAAAGCAGGGGAAGAATGAAAGCCATACTTGGTTTTGCAGCTGGGAGGCAGGTAGCCTGGGGCAAGATAGTCCTACTTACCCACTGCCTGGAAACGGACTCAGTGCTGTTGGGGGTTACGGTGGGAGTGAGACCTGCCCTTCGGATTGCGTGGGAGCTGGGTGAGGCCTGTGACTGCCAGCTTTCCTACTTCCCTGACAAACTGCATGACACAGTAGAAACAGCCATAATCCTCCTAGCAACATAACTCCATTGACCTGGGAACCTTACCCCCATCCCCCACAGCAGCTGTAGCAAGACCTGCCCAAGGAGTCTGAGCTCAGACATACCTAGCCCTGCCCCCACCCAGTGGTCCTTCTCTACTCACCCTGGTAAGTGAAGACAAAGGGCATATACCCTTGGCACTTCTAGGGCCCCACACATGGCCTATGCCTCCCCATACTACCACAGCTGATGCTCTCAGGAAAGCACCACCTCCCAGCAGGAGGCCAACCTGCACAAAAATAGTGCATTAACCACCAAAGCTAAGAACCCTCAAAGAGTCCATTTCACCCCACTGCTCCATCAGAACAGGTGCTGGTATCCATTACTGAGAGACCCACAAATGGTTCACATCACAGGACTCTGCTGCAGACAACCCCCAGTACCAGTCCAGAGTCTGGTAGACCTGCTGGGTGGCTAGATCCAGAAGAGAGATAACAATCACTACAGCTCAGCTCTATGGAAGCCACATCCATAGGAAAATGGGGAGAGTACTACATGAAGGGAACACCCCACGGGACAAAATAATCTGAACAATCGCCTTCAGCACTAGACCTTCCCTCTGACACAGCCTGCCCAAATAAGAAGGAACCAGAAAACCAACTCTGGTAATATGACAAAACAAGGTTATTTAACACCACCAAAAAATCATACTAGCTCACCAGTAATGAATCCCAACCAAGAAGAAATCCATGATTTACCTGAAAAGGAATTCAGGAGTTTAGTTGTTAAGCTAATTAGAGAGGCACCAGAGAAAGGGGAAGCCCAATGTAAGGAAATTTTAAAAATGATATAAGAAGTGAAGAGAGAAATATTCAATGGAATATATAGCATAAATAAAAAACAATCAAAAGTTCAGGAAACAATGGACACACTTATATGCTGTGCAAAATGAAATGCAATGCAAAATGCTCTGGAAAGTCTCAGCAATAGAATTTAACAAGTAGAAGAAAGAAATTCAGAGCTCTAAGACAAGGTCTTTGAATTAACCCAATCCAACAAAGAGAAAAAGAATAAGAAAATATGAACAAAGCCTCCAAGAAATCTGGAATTACGTTAAATGATCAAACCTAAGAATAATCCGTGTTCTCGTACAAGAAGAGAAATCTAAAAGTTTGGGAAACATATTTGGAGAAATAATTGAGGAAAATTTCCCTGGCCTTCCTAGAGTCCTAGACATCCAAACACAAGAAGCACAAAGAACACCTGGGAAATTCACTGCAAAAAGATCACCTAGGCACATTGTGATCAGGTTATATAAATTTAAGATGAAGGAAAGAATCTTAAGTGCTGTGAGACAAAAGCACCAGGTAACCTGTAAAAAAAAAAAAAAAAAACCTATCAGATTAACAACAGATTTCTCAGCAGAAACCCTACAAGCTAGAAGAAATTGGGGTCCTATATTCAGCCTCAAACAAAACAATTATCAGCAAAGAATTTTGTATCCAGAAAAATTAAGCTTCATATATGAAGAAGAGATACAGTCTTTTTCAGACAAACAAATGCTCAGAGAATTCACCACTACCAAGCCACCACTACAGGAACTGCTAAAAGGACCTCCAAATCTTGAAACAAATCCTGGAAACACATTAAAAACACAACTTCTTTAAAGCATAAAACTCACAGGACCTATAAAACAAAAATACAATTTAAAAAACAAACAAACAAAAATAACCAAGCTATACAGGCAACAAACAGCATGATGAATAGAATGGTACCTCACATCTCAATACCAACACTGAATGTAAATGGCCTATATGCTCCACTTAAAAGATACAGAATTGCAGAATGGATAAGAATTCACCAACCAACTATCTGCTGCCTTCAAGAGACTCATCTGTCACATAAGGACTCATATAAACTTAAGGTAAAGGGGTGGAAAAAGACATTTCATGCAAATGGACACCAAAAGCAAGCAGGAAGCAAGAATAGCTATTCTTTATTTATTTATTAATTTTTTTAGATGGAGTCTCACTCTGCTGCCAGGCTGGAGTGCAGTGATGCTATCTCAGCTCACTGGAACGTCCACCTCCCAGGTTCAAGTGATTCTCCTGATTCGGCCTCCCGAATAGCTGGGACTACAGGTGCACACCACTGCACCCAGCTAATTTTTGTACTTTTATTAGAGATGGGGTTTCACCATGTTGGCCAATCTGGTCTTGAACGCCTGACCTCAGGTGATCCACCCACCTTGGCCTCCCAAAGTGCTGGGATTACAGGCATGAGCCATCACACCCAGCCAGTAGCTATTCTTATATCAGACAAAAAATCTTTAAAGCAACAGCAGCTTAAAAAGACAAAGAGGGACATTATATAATGATAAAAGGCCTTGTCCAACAGGAAAATATCACAGTTCTAAACATATATGCACCTAACACTGAAGCTCCCAAATTTATAAAACAATTACTAATAGACCTAAGAAATGAGATCGACAGTAATACAATAGTCGTGGGGGACTTAAATCTCCACTAACTGCACTAGACAGATCATCAAGACAGAAAGTCAACAAAGAAACAATGGATTTAAACTATACCCTGGAACAAATGGACTTAACAGATATATACAGAACATTCCATCCAACAACCACGGAATACACATTCTATTCAACAGCACATGGAACTTCCTCCAAGGTAGACCATATGATAGGCCATGAAATCAGCCTCAATAAATTTAAGAAAATTGAAATTATATCAAGCACTCTCTCAGACCACAGTGAAATAAAACTGGAAATCCAAAAGGAACCTTCAAAATTATGCAAATACATGGGAATTAAATAATCTGCTTCTGAATGATCATTGGGTCACAAAAATGAAATCAAGATGAAAATTTAAAAATTCTTCAAACTAAACAATAATAGTGACGCAGCCTATCAAAACCTCTGGGATTCAGCAAAGGTGGTGCTAACAGGAATGCTCACAGCCCTAAACGCCTACATCAAAAAGTGTGAAAGAGCACAAACACACAATCTAAGGTCACACCTCAAGGAACTAGAAAAACAAGAACAAACCAAACCCAAACAAAGAAGAAGAAAGAAAATAACCAAGACCAGAGCAGAACTAAATGAAATTGAAACAAAAAAAAATACATAAATGAAATGAAAATCTGGTTATTTGAAAAGATAAATAAAATTGATAGACCATTAGCAAGATTAACCAAGAAAAGAAGAGAGAAAATCCAAATAAGCTCAATAAGAAATGAAACGGGAGATATTACAACAGAGACCATAGAAATACAAAAGGTCATTCAATGCTACTATGAACACCTTTACATGCATAAACTAGAAAACCTACAGGAGATGGATAAATTCCTGCAAAGATACAACCCTCTTATCTTAAATTAGGAAGAATTAGATACCCTGAACAGACCAATTACAAACAGCGAGATTGAAACAGTAATTTAAAAATTACCAACAAAAAAAAAGTCCAGGACCAGATGGATTCACAGCACAATTCTACCACATAGTCAAAGAAGAATTGATACCAATTCTATTGACACTATTCCACAAGACAGAGAAAGAGGGAACCCTCCCTAATTCATTTTATGATGCCAGTATCACCCTAATACCAAAACCAGGAAAGAACATAACCAAAAAAGAAAACTATAGACCCATATCCCTGATGAACGTAGATGCTAAAATCCTTAAAAAAATACTAGCTAACCAAATCCAATGACATATCCAAAAGATAATCCACCATGATCAAGTGGGTTTCATACTAGGGATATAGAGATTGTTTAACATACAGAAGTCAATAAATGTGAGATACCACATAAACAGAATTAAAAACAAAAATCACATGATCATTTCATTAGATGCAAAAAAACCATGCAACAAAATCCAATATACCTTTATGATTAAAACGCTCAGCAAAATCAGCAAACAAGGGACATATCTCAATGTAATCAAAGCCATCTATGACAAACCCACAGCCAACATAATATTGAACAGGGAAAATTTGAAAGCATTCCCTCTGAGAACTGGAACAAAACAAGGATGCCCACTCTTGCCACTCCTCTTCAACATAGTACTGGAAGTCCTAGCCAGAGCAATCAGACAAGAGAAAGAAATAAAGGACATCCAAAATGATAAAGAGGAGGTCAAACTGTTGGTGTTTGCTGATAATATGGTTGTTTACCTAGGAAACCTTAAAGACTCCTCCAGAAAGCTCCTAGAACTGATAAAAGAATTCAGCAAAGTTTCTGGATACAAAATTAATGTGCACAAATCAGTAGCTCTTCTATATAACAACAGCGACCAAGCTGAGAATCAAATCAATAACTCTACCTCTTTTACAATAGCTGCAAAAAATAAAATAAAATAAAATGCTTAGGAATATACCTAACCAAGGAGGTGAAAGACCTCTACAAGGAAAACTACAAAACACTGCTGAAAAAAAATCATAGTTGAAATAAATGGAAACACATCCCATGCTCATGGATTGGTAGAATCAATATTGTGAAAACAACCATACTGCCAAAAGCAATCTACAAATTCAACACAATTCCCATCAAAATACCACCATCATTCTTCACAGAATTAGAAGAAACAATTCTAAAATTCATATGGAACCAAAAAAGAGCCCTCATAGCCAAAGCAAGACTGAACAAACAGAACAATTTTGAAGGCATCATATTACCAGATTTCAAACTATACTATAAGGCCATAGTCACCAAAACAGCATGGTACTGGTATTAAAAAATAAGTATAGGCATGGGCAAAGACTTCAAGACTAAAACACCAAAAGCAATGGCAACAAAAGCCAAAATTGACAAATGGGATCTAATTAAGCTAAAGAGCGCTGCACAGCAAAAGAAACTATCATCAGAGTGAACAGACAATCTACAGAATGGGAGAAAATTTTTGCAATCTATCTATCTGACAAAGGGCTAATATCCAGAATCTACAAAGAACTTAAACAAATTTACAAGAAAAAAAAAACATCAAAAAGCAGGCAAAGGATATGAACAGACACTTCTCAAAAGACGACATTTATGCAGCCAACACACATATGAAAAAAAGCTCATCATTAGAGAAATGCAAATCAAAACCACAATGAGATACCATCTCATGCCAATTAGAATGGCAATCATTAAAAAGTCAGCTACTCGGGAGGCTGAGGCAGGAGAATGGCATGAACACAGGAGGCGGAGCTGGCAGTGAGCTGAGATCACGCCACTGCACTCCAACGTGGGGGACACAGCGAGACTCCATCTCAAAAAAAAAAAAAAAAAAAGTCAGGAAACGATAGATGCTGGAGAGAACATGGAGAAATAGGAATGCTTTTACACTGTTAGTGGGAGTGTAAATTAGTTCAACCATTGTGGAAGACAGTGCGGTGATTCCTCAAGGATCTAGAACCAGAAATACCATTTGACCCAGCAATCCCATTACTGGGTATATACCCAAGGATTATAAATCATGCTACTATAAAGACACATGCACATGTATGTTTATTGAGGCACTATAGCAAAGACTTGGAACCAACCCAAATGCCCATAAATGATAGACTGGATTAAGAAAATATGGCACATACACACCATGGAATACTATGCAGCCATAAAAAGGATGAGTTCATGTCCTTTGCAGGGACATGGATGAAGCTGGAAACCAGCATTCTCAGCAAACTAACACAAGAACAGAAAACCAAACACCGCATGTTCTCACTCATAAGCGGGAGTTGAAAAATGAGAACACATGGACACAGGGAGGGGAACATCACACACCAGGGCCTGTCAGGGGGTGGAGGGCTAGGGGAGGGACAGCATGAGGAGAAATACCTAATGTAGATAACGGGTTGATGGGTGCACCAAACCACAATGGCATGTGTATACCAATGTAACAAACCTGCACATTCTGCACATGTATCCCAGGACTTAAATTATAATAAAAACAAAATAATAAAATAAAACCCAAGCTTATAGGAAAAGATAGGCACATAGACCAATAGAACAGAATAGAGAACCAAGAAATAAACCCAAATACTTACAGCCAACTGATCTTTGACAAAGCAAACAAAAACATAAAGTGGGAAAAGATATCCTTTTCAACAAATGGCGCCAGGATATTTGGCTAGTCACATGAAGGAGAATGAAACTGGATCCTAATCTCTCACCTCATACAAAAATCAACCAAGATGGATTAAGGACTTAAATGTAAGGCCTGAAACTATAAAAATTCTGGAAGATAACATTGGAAAAACCTTTCTGGACATTGGCTTAGGCAAGGATTTTATGACCAAGAACTCAAAAGCAAATGCAACAAAAACAAAGATAAATAGCTGGATCTTAATATAACTAAAGCACTTTTGCATGGCAAAAGTCAGTCACCATAGTGGACAGACAATCCACAGAATGGGAGAAAATCTTCACAATCTATACATAAGACAAAGGACTAATATCTGGAATCTACAATGAACTCAAACAAATCAGCGAAGATAAAAACAAAAATCACATCAAAAAGTGGGCTAAGGACATGAATAGACAATGCTCAAAAGAAGATATACAAATGGCCAACAAACATATGAAAAAATGCTCAACATCACTAATGACCAGGGGAATGCAAATCAAAATAATGCAATACCACCTTACTCCTGAAAGAATGGCCATAATCAAAAAATAGTAGATGTTGGCACGGATGTGGTGAACAGGGAACACTTCTACACCGCTGATGGGAATGTAAAGTAGTACAACCACTATGGAAAACATTGTGGAAATTCCTTAAAGAACTAAAAGTAGAATTACCATTTGATCCAGCAATCCCACTACTGGGTATCTACCCAGAGGAAAAGAAGTCATTATATGAAAAACATACTTGCACATGCATGTTTATAGCAGCACAATTCACAATTGCAAAAATGTGGAACCAGCCCAAATGCCCATCAATCAACAAGTAGATAAAAAAACTCTGGGGTGTGTGTGTGTGTGTGTGTGTGTGTGTGTGTGTGTGTGTTGTGTGTATGATGGAATACCACTCAGCCATAAACAGAAGTGAATTAATGGTATTTGCAGTGACCTGGATGAGATTGGAAAGTATTATTCTAAGTAAAGTAACTCAGGAATGGAAAGCCAATCATCATATGTTCTCACTCATAAGTGGGAGCTAAGCTATGAGAATGCAAAGGTATAAGAATGACACAATGGACTTTGGGGACTCAGGGAGAAAGGGTAGGAAGGGGGTGAGGGATAAAAGACTACCAATAGGGTGCAGTGTATACTGTTCAGGTGATGGGTGCACCAAAATCTCACAAATCACCACCAAAGAACTTAACCATGTAACCAAACACCACCTTTTCCCCAGTAACCTATGGAAATAAAAAAATTTAAAAACAAACAAAATTAAAAATCCTTTCATGATGAAAAATCTCAACAAATTATATACAGAAAGTTGATTCAACACAATAAAGACTATAAATTAAAAACCCACAGTTAACATCTTGCTCAATGATGAAAGCTTTTTCCCCAAGATCTGAAACAAGTCAAGGATGCCAACTCTCACTACTTCTATTCAACATGATACTGAAAGCCTTAACCAGAGTAATTAAGGAAGAAAAAGAAATAAAATGCATCTAAATAAGAAAGAAAAAAGTAAAATGATCTGTTTGCAATATAATGTTATATGCAGAAAACCCTTACAATTTCACAAAAATAAATGAACTCAGCAAATAAACGAAATCAGCAACTAATAAATGAAATCAGCAAAGTTTCAGCATACAAAATCAACATACAAAAATCAGTTCCATTTATATATACTAACAACGAACTATCCAAAAAATTAAGAAAATCTATTTTTCACCCAATTCTTTCATCTCCTTGGTTAAGCTTATTCACAGGTATTTTTATTTGATATAACAGCATCAAAAAATACTTATGAATAAATTTAACCAAGGAGGTGAAAGAATTGTACATTGAAAACTATGAAGCACTGATAAAATAGCCACAAACAAATGAAATGACATCTATTTTAAAAAGTAATCCAACAAAATATAAAAATAATAATTCTTCATGACCAAGTGAGGTGTACCCAGAAATATAGAGTTGATTTAACATTAGAAAATCAACCAATGTTCCAAGCACGGCTGCATTTTAAATTTTTAAAAAATATAAAGAAAAGAAAATCAACCAATGTAATCCACCATATAAACTAACATAAATAAAAACTGTTTAATCATCTTTATAGATGCAGAAAAAAGCATTAGAGAAAATACAACATTCATACCTCATAAACTCTTAGAAAACTAGGAATATAAAAGAACTTCCTCAACTTGATGAAGGCCATCTATGAATCACCAACAGTTTATATCATAATTAATGGTGGGAGATTGAATGCTTTCCCCCTGTGACCATGAACAAGACAAGTCAAGGACTCTTACCATTTCTATCCAGTGTTCTACTGGAGTTCCTGGCTGTGCAGTCAGACGAGAAAAAGAGAAGGCCAGGTTAGAAAGGAGTAAAGTGTCTTTATTTGATACATGTTGTTTATGTATAAAATTAAATATAATCAAAAAGAAGCTACTAGATTTAATAAGTGAATTTAATAAGGTTTCAGGATCCAAGAACAATATCTAAATATCGAATATATTTCTTTGTTTCCTTTCTTTTTATTCATGCCAGAAGACCCTAAATTCAATGTATTTCTGTATGCTAGCAACAAACAGTCCAGAATTTAAGCTAACTAAACAAGCCCACTTACAAAAACATAAAAAATACAAGCCACTTATGGGTGAATTTTACCAAAGATGCATTAAGACTTGTACACTGAAAATAAAAAACATTGCTAAGAAATTTTAAACTATTTAAATAAAGTGACACAACATGTTCCTGAATTGGAAGACTAAATATTGTTAAGATACTGATTCTTCTCAAAATGATCTTAAGATGCAATACAATGTTAAATGTAAAAATTTACAAGCTGATTCAAAATTTTATATGCAAATACAAAGAAACTAAAATAATCAAAATGATTCTGAAAACAAACTTGAAGAGCTTGCACTACTTGATTTCAAAATTATCACAAAGCTACACTAATTAAAACAATGTGGTATTGATGTAAAGATGACCAAATCAATCAATGGAACAGATTACAGACCCCAGATGTGGACTCACACATATATGGTCAATTAATTTTCAACAAAGTTGGCAAGGTATTTTAATGGAAAAAAATAAAATTCCCACCCATTTTGCAGGAACTGTAGTTGGTATGGATTCTAATCTCACACTTCACACACAAAATTTACCTAAAAACATATCACAGAATTACATATAAGAGCTAAAACTATAAAATTTCTAGAATAAGACATGGGGGAAAATATTACTTACCTCAGGCTTGGCAAAGATTTCTTAAATATGACACAAAAGCACAAGTTATAAAAGGAAAATATCAATAAACTGGATTTCATTAAAATTAAAAATGTACTTTAACAGACACTGTCAAGAAAATGAAAAGACACAGACTGGGAGAAAATATCTGTACAACATGTATTCAACAAAAGACATGTATCTAGAATATATAAATATTTTACAGGTTAAAAGAAACAAAATACCTGATTTTAAAATATGGGCAAAAGATTTTAAACAGATACTGGCAGATGGGAGGCATTGTTAGCATGCCTGTCCCACTTGGAAAGACAAAATAGTGAGTAGAAATTCACCTGTGAACTTTTTTCCAAGAAGCAACACAGGAACTTAACAGAAAACTGAAAGAAACCACAGACCCTTTGAAACAAATGGTCGGCAGCAGCCTACATGGTAAACCAAACTGAAAACTGTGAGTCTCCATAGCATGAGACAGGGAGTAACCACCAAGGCAACACACACTTGAACAGGGGAGCCAAGCCACCCAGGCCAGGGGAAGGCCTTGACCCTTCCCAGCACAGGAGCTGATGTATGGAGTGGTTGGGAGTATACGAGAAGGAGCGGCATTGGGATGTGCTTTATATGCACTCGTGGACTCTGTCAGGGATAGAAGGAAGCCATTCCTGATCCTGCTTCACAGGGGACCTTGCAGAAGTCTGCCAGCTAACTCAGGTAGTGATCACAGGTTGAGAGAAGCCCCTAATTGGAATTCGAAATATAACCTTGAGTGGGGATGAGCCCCATTGGCCAGAACTGAGGGATGAGAGGAACACGTGCTACAGCCATGGGCACAGGAGCTGGATACTCCTGCTTCACGGGCAGACAAGGAGGGGCATGGCCTGACAGCCATGGTTTCTGTCTCCCTCAGGAAGGCTTATGGCCTGGGGCAGTTTTGAGTTCTGCGCACAGGCTGCCTGGAACCTAGCTAGCTACTATTAGCAGAACACTGTGGATGTGAGACCAGCCTTGCCAAGTGTGTGGGACCTGAATGGGGCTTACTGCTGCCTGCCACTCCCTACTCCCCATGTAGATTCTTTTGTGTGCCTCAAAGGCAGCTGTGCTCCTCCCTGGAATGTTACCCCAGTGGAAAGGGAACTAATCTCTGATCCCCATTGTGGCCACTACTTGTGCCCACATGTGGGGAGCCAGAGCACAAAGAGCACAAACATAGCTGACCTAGCTCCCACTGGCTTTCACTCTCAACCTACCATGGTAGCATAACACAATGAACAAAGACATTTGGTACTGCCATGGTCCCTCCCACTGCCTGAAACACCAGATCACCTCCCCTGGGTAACATAAGGTAAGCACAGATTCCACCGCTCTCATCATAGCTGGTGGTCTTTTGCAAGTGCCACCTACTGGCTGGAGGCCAACTGGCACAGCCCATTACATCATCTCAGGAAAGAGAAAGCTTTTGCTCGACCTCAACAATTAGCATTGCTTGCATCACCCCGGCTAACCAGGAGGTCATGAGTCTGTCCACATGCCCAGTACATTACTACTACAGGCCCAATACATTACTACTACAGCTGGCACTTAAGAAAGCCAACACACTAAGGGTATTTATAACAAAGGAAATCTCAGTGTCAACGTCATTCCCATCCCAGCCTCATCAGAGCTGGTGCTGGTACCCACTGCTGGAAGCCTAGAGGATAGATCACATCACTGGATCCCTTACAGACATTCCCCAGCACCAGCCTAGAGTGTTGCAGCCCCACCAGATGGATAGTCCAAGAGGGGCAGCAGGATTAACAGTAGGCTAGCCCTCAGGGATAGCCACTCCTAAGGAAGGGTGAGGACAACACATTAAGGGAACACCCTGTGGGACAAAAGAAACAGACTGCAGGCCTTGAGTCCAGGAATTTTCCACTTATGAGAAGTTTCTTTCAGAAGAGGCATAGGCCCAAAGTTGTGCTCAGTAAGGAAAGTCTGCAACTCTTTATCAATAGTCAGACATCCCTGGTGCTCATGAAGAGTCTTGGAGAAGGAGACTTTTTCTCTCCCTTGCCCACCACTGCAGATGCAGCTGGGGCTTCTCCCAGAGAGCTTGGCACGGGTGCATCTATAGACAGCCTTTTTGGAACACTTCAGGGTTACTATATAACCATAGGAGGCATGCCCCCCAGGTCCAGGCTAGCATGAGAGTTAGAGTTACAATCCCTCTCTCATGGAACATTAGCATTCCTGCAGATGAAAGGAGGTGCCTGTCTGATCTGAATAGCCAGAACACCAGGTCTGGAGTGCTACTGGGAGGTGGATCACTTTCCTGCTGGCCTGGAAGGAGATCTGTGGTAGCCCCTGAAAACACCTCAGTGCATTTTACTGAGAGCTTCTCTAACCACCTCCATCAAAGCTGGGACCTCTGCCCACCACTGGGGTATTGCACTTACCCACCTGCTTTAGCCATAGCTAGTTTTTAGCTAAGCTACATGACATAAGCTTCGTGAGACCTCTGCCATTCCAGTCCCAAAGGAGACAGTGAACATGCTCCCACACCTTCTACTACAGCATCTGAGAAAGTCATCACACAAAGATTCACTATAATTAAGTGTATCAGTCTGTTCTCACACTGCTATAAAGAAATATCTGAGACTGGTTAGTTTACAAAGAAAAGAGGTTTATTGGCTCATGGTTCGGCAGGCTCTACAGGAAGCATGGCTAAGGAGGCCTCAGGAAATTTACAATCATGGCAGAAGACAAAGGGGCAGCAGGCACATCTTACATGGCTGGAGCAGGAGAAAGGGGGAGGGGAGATACCACACTTTTAAACAGCCAGATCTCATGAGAACTCTATCACAAGACAGCACTAGGGGGTGGTGCTAAACCATTAGAAACTGCCTCCATGATCCAATCACCTCCCACCAGGCCCCATTTCCAACACTGGGGATTATAATTCTTTGACATGAGACTTGGATGGGAACACAGAGCCAAACTATATCACAAAGGAATTCATACAGATTCTTCACCATTTGAAACACTCAGAGCAAAGATAGGTGACAATAAACAATAAACATTAAGTCACACCCTCAAGGGGAAAAAAAGAAATTTTTAAAAATCTAGTTGAATAAAAAATGAATGCAAAAATGATAGAATAAATAGTTTACCCAAATTAGAAGAAAATAGAAAAGTAATTCTGCAATATGAAAAAATAGCGTCTTATAACACCCCCAAAAATCACACTAACTCTCCCAGCAAGTGGCACAAGCAATGGCAGAATCTTTGAAATACCAGATAAAGAATGTAAAAGGTTGATTATTAGGTTATTCAAGAAGATACAAGAGAAAGATGAAAAACACATAAAGAAATTTTTTGAAAAAAAATTTATCTAAAGAGGTAAATATTTTAAAGAAAACCAATAAGA